>NC_062241.1:0-10000000 GCF_905475465.1 Pieris napi | reverse complement strand
TAGATGGAACCTCCATATCATATTCGGGTGGTATGTGTAATTTATTATTTATAAACCCGGGGCGACTCAAAGTAGGTTTCTTCTGAGCATAATTATAGGTATATTTACTGCTGTCACTCTCTGAATCCTGGTAACTTGAATAATTATCGTCTGATGAATATTTCGTATCTTCATCATCATTCCAATAGGTTGGTTTCTGCTTTTTGACGTTGGGTTTCCATTTAGAAATTTTACTTGAAGACCATGCTATGGGCTCTAATGTCACCCATCCATCTTTGTCGTCGTATGGATGTTTATGTTGTTTCACTTTCAACCTATTCCAGGAAGTAAATACCTGCCCATTATTATCACTGTCCGCTTCTTCGCCATTTATATTTGAGAATCTATCTTTGGTTTTCTGTTTTTTTAGCTTAGCCGCTAAAGCGGCTATTGCCTGGAGGCGTTCGTTGGAAAAATCGCCAAACTCTTTTAACTTCTCCTCAAACTCCTGTGGACCTTCATCCTCTACGAACCCCTCTTGGCAAGAAGGTCCATAACACCGAGGTCGATTTCCGTCTACATCATGTACGACATGAGTCATTAGATTTTTAATAACCAGATCATCATCACTTTTTGCTATTGGATCCCATTTTCCCGGCAAATCGTCCCCTCCCCCAGTTTCAATTATCGTAATAGGGTTGCTTCCAGGAACATCCAGTTGGTAAGTTCTCACTTTATTTTCATACTTTTCAATTTGATCGTTTGGAATAGCAACCGCTACAGAGAACAAGCAAGCCGCGAGTATTGCTATCATTGTAGTCGATTTCACTTTCGTTCGCGTGTAAGCGCGCAGGTAAGGCGCGCGTAGACTGAGCGCCGGCGGCGAGCTGAACGTTCTGATATAGTTTTGATAGTAGATGCACCATAGCTCCCTGCTCTCTAATGCAATGGCAATTTCAAGTTGGTCACGACTAACGAGCGACATAATTACATGCGACTGTCATTTGTCGGTTTATCTTAATTCGCCATCGCAGCTTAATGCCGTGACCTCGGTGAAAATGCTTTTCTTCAACGAACTGATTTCTCCCGATTCAAAAGGGCAAACGAATATTTTTTTGACAACTGAATAATACTCATTATTGCAATAATAATGTTCGGAACATTGAATAGCTTTAATAAACAATTGAGAATTGGTAGTATTATATTAATGTAGATAATATTTTTTATTTGAAATAATTAACTATACTATATTTTTTCTCATACATAATATATAGGTAGTTAAAACATAGTAATAAAAAAATATCAAATACCATATAAAAATCTCCATAAGATGTTGTATCGCTATGATCAATTTCGCTCTAATTGCGCACTTTTACCATTTATCTCACGACAATAATATAAAAAATATTTTGCCTGTGAACTGAGCACGATTTACACAGATTTCTATTAACCAGTAAACTCTTTGTACATCTATAAAAATAAAAAGGGAAATTGTAATACAAAAAGCCTTTAAGCTCGACTAGAGGTTGACTCGAAGGACAATATGTTTGTTTACCATTTTACTGATTGACCACACTGTTATAAAATATATGAAGTGTTGGAAACTGAATATTTATTCATACATTTTATTTATAATCGAAACAAAATCGTCGTATTATTGAAATATTAAAATATATACAAGCGATATTAGAACATAAATCATAATTTTAGATTTTAGTTTTGTTTTAGAATATTTCTATTATATTTATATTTCTAGTTTTCAACTTTATGTATTTTTGTTAATTATTTATTCATTTCTTGTACTTTACCCTCAGCTGTTTTTTCCGTACTAGGGTTGCCTGGAAGAAATCGCTTGTTATGTTAAAGGTAATGAATTGTAAATAAATATTTATTACTGGGTTGTGTTATACTTTTTGCACATTTTAATTTGCTCCATAAACATAAATCAGATACCAAAATTATATTTATTTGTATTCTTGACAGCAATATGTTCTGTAATCATAATACATATATAAGTTTACATAAAAACACTGTTTTCAATTCGAAAGGTACAATTTGCGTTCTTACGCTTTCTTACGTAACGAAACAATAGCATTTCATTTTAGTACTTTCTCTTTCACAACAGAGTAGGTAATCTATTTAAATTTGTTTTATAATGCATAATACAATAAACACCTCACTTTGTAGAGTGTTATTTTTTGCTTACGAACTTGATAAGAGCCTTTTTCCTGACGACTATTAAGAAGAATATTTCAACATTAAAATCGTGTCTTTATAATATATCTTGTTTTCTATGTTATGTGTTCTCTGTTTAAAATAAAATAAAATAATAAGGTTGATAATTAATGGTTAGATAACCATTAGGCAAACTCTGCTCTGTGTTGTTTAAATCTGCTAAAATGTTTTAACATAGCGAAGTCAATGATAAATTTATTATTATTACGTTAACTGCTACCGAAGCAACTACTTCGTTGAAATTCGAACTTAATAATATAAACTAATATAAACTTAATAAATATAATATAAACTAATAATTTGTAATATGTAATAATAGGTAGATAGTAACTTATACTATATATATAATATAGTACTTACTACTTCCACTATATTACTATTTAGCAGATATTTGCAGTAAGATAGTGAAATGCGTCACACTGCAATAAGAGCGTACGAATATAGAATAGGAATAGTAATATATATTAAGATATTTCCTAAATATGTATATAAACTTTTGTACAAATTTGTGTATAAAATAAGTTCCCATACCACAAAAGTCGGGGATATTGTAAATTTAATAATAAAATTGTACTGAAGTGCTGGTCTCCCAATAGGGCATGGAGTGTTTCACTAATTATTATCCTTATATATTAAAAAACGTCCCGGCCGTTACCGTTTCACTGGTTGAACATAGTCGTTATCCAAAAAGAAGCATTCTAATTATACTAAGATTCGTTTGACCACCAAGCGAAACTCCTTACGAACAATAGAAAGCGTCTATTTACATTTTCACCCCTGTATTAATACGTTTAAAATGAAACTTTTGAAGTAAAAGCTCACATTAACATTGCTTTCACATATTTACGGATCTTACCTAGATTTAAAGAACAATCTAGGTTTCGTTTATTACATTTTTAGTTACGGTTTATATTAAATGTGGGTAATGTGAACAACTTTATTACATTTTAGTTCTACTTTTCCGTATAGTTTCTAATTTAACCGTAGATTATATGAAAGAATGCATGGAGTACTTTTAAAGGCGCTCCTCCTCCAACGCGCTCCAGGTGTGGCAGGTGACTTTAAGCTGCTTCCATCACCTACAGTCTCTACCTTGGTATATGGGCCCAGAGACTTTTACTAGACTGGTGACACTTGGGCAGTTGAATGTAGTGGGCTGTGAAATTTTGGTTTCAATTATTGTTAAGTTACTATTTCATTAAACCATTGGAAGAGCGGAGTACCCTGATGTACAGATCTCCCTAGAATTAGTTCAGTGGCTCCAATATCTGGAAAAAAAGTAACTATAAATATGAAGTCAAACCATCGGAATAGTGTATCAAGACTCAACATTATATTTTGAAATGCGTTAAAATACTAACTTAAACGAGTTTCAAAAATATCAATAGTTTGTAACATAATAGATATAACTCATAGTAAATTAGGTCACACAATGACTAGATCGATTGGGTCAACCGGGTAAACGGGTCATTTCGTGACCATGCTTGCTAAACGCACCCAAACCGTCGGGACAGTAGATATATGAGATATTGTGACAAGCAAACGAATTTGGATCGAAGAGTATTAATTTAATTGATTCTTACGTAGATTCTAATAAAATCAGAGTCAAGAGCGCTAAGTATTTAAAAAAATATTGGATTTGACATACCGGCAGACAATGGTCGCTCTCGACCCTTCATATTACACTAATTTTAGTATGTAGATTTTATGTTATATTAATTAATAACGTGTAAAGTATGTTGGACGGCCACCCACTAGGTGCAGAGAGAGAATAATGTAATGTAAGGTAAAATCAAATACATTTTATAATTATATTTGCAGTAAGCAAAGAAGTGCAAATAACTAAAACTAGAATATTATTAAATGTAACATAAATAAAACTTTAATTTAAATCAGTTCAATACGTTTTATATATAAGTTTCAATAATATGAATATATGTGTATTTTATTATTATTATTATTTTTATTATTATATCTAAAACATTTAAAATATTAAACGCAGTCACGGCGGTACTTTCATTAATGTATCTTCCGTTTAACGCCTGACAGCCTCTTTTATGCTTTCTCGCTTTTGATTCGATGACAATTTCCACCAGGTTTCACTTGATATTGTGGCGCAAATTAGATTAAAGTAAAATTTATTATTTTAGAAATCTATAATAGAAATACCATTTGATATCAACGGCGACAAGGAAAAACTACGTTCATTTACGTACCACAAATAGCTGGTATTATGGGCTGTTTTTCCATAAGATCCTTATTTTATTTATTTAATTAAAAGTAATCTTTCAGCTAACATACTTATTATAATACAAAACACTTAGACAGAAAACAAATAAGTACATTCATAGACAAAACTATATAAAGAAATTAACATTTAAAACAACAAATAATACTCAATATTTCAAATCACTGCTTAAACAAAATCAGAGTCTTCCCGCCTCTTCAACTTATTCCTTAATTATACGCTTCTACTTTCTCACATCTTCTTTGGTAAGGAAGAAAATATCAATATTCTCATAATTAGTGTCATAGATAAAACCCGAAACATTGGAAAATTATGCAGGTAATTCGAGTTCGTACGAGGCACATGGAACAATTTTGTGTCTTGTCGCGTAAGGAGGAGGAATTTTAAAATTTTAAGATTTTATTACCTATAGATTGCTCGGGTATGTATGTATATATTTAGTGTGGACTTAATTTGCGCAATTAGACGCTCGTTTGGTGGGTTGTACATGAAGTCCTGGCTAATTAAGCCAGCCTTGCTCCTTCCAGAAGCTCCCTTCGCAGGCTTCACGGAGCGACCTTACTGTTTCGAGGATCTGTGCGTTGGTTGCACGGGTATTGAGAGAACATCGATCTTGCATACAAAAACGTCGGGTTTGGTATCGCAGTCGTTATTGTATGTTACAAAGTAAGGGTGCAGAAGTTGGCAGAAAGAACCCAGTAGAATTATATTCTAGCGTTTCACTCCCTCATTGATACACGTAATAGTATAGGTATTGAATGATTATATGTTCATTGTCAACAGAAGTCTCGTGTCACATTGTAATTAATGTACATAAAAAAACATTCTTCAACTTACGAAATGTATATAGATAATGCAAGTTGTCTCCTTGTAATTAGAAATTATATTTAGTAATTTTGCATTAAAAATGGAAAAAAGTGCGTAATTTTTAAGTCTTGTTCATATTTATACAAATTTAAAACTTTAGATTGCCGAAACTTAGAGGGAGGAAAATGGAAGATATGTTAGGAATTTAATTGTCATTAAAATATTAAGTGTCGAAAATTAATACAAATTATTTTTTTTTTATATTTATTTCTTTGATAAAAAAAACAACAAAACAAAACACGTGGCATTTCTCACTCCCTCTCAATCGCTCTCTCCCTTTTCTTCGACAAAAACGCTGCACATCTTCGTGACGCTAATATTATTATTATTGCGTTTCATCCGTAAAATGTTTACCCTCATGCGCCTAAAAAAGTTTCTTTTTCAAAATTTTGAAATTATACAAAGTTTTGGATTTTTCTCAGTATTCCAGTATTACATGTACAAGTACGCTTAATACTCAGACATGACAAGCATTAGTTAACTAAAGCTTACAAAATTTATGCTACACTTCGGACCCTCAGTGAATCTGAATTCTTCAAGATTAAAGCATTAAACAAACCTTTTTATAAGCAACGAACGAATTCCTGTTATGTCATCTATGTAAATATTTATTGCGACGCTTCTGGAAATGTAAGTGTCTATGGGCGGCGGTATCGTTTAACATCATATGAGTCTCCTGCCCGTTTGCCCCCGCTATTTAAAAAACATAGACTAGGCGCTAGACTAACAAACCAGACCTGACCTGACGTACGACGCATTCGAACCCTAGCTGTACAACAATGGATTTTTCTAGTTAATTAATTAATAATAATTATTTGCTTTTATGATTAAGGAAAACTACGTGGAAAGCAGCAATTGTGCGGTGTTTTTTTTTTATATTTAAACAATCTGAATGTACCACTTTCTTTGCAATAATTTATTATTATTATAATTCTATACCCAAAGACACAGAGACCTATACTATAAGGAAAAATTATCAAACATTCTAAAATTTGCATCGCCACTGTTTCTTTTTGTATCCACCAGTCACTAAAGAAAATAAAAATACCTTCCTTCCTTTATTTAGCCACGCTTATGTTGCAATGCAAGGTTAATATAATAATTTAGCCGGTTATAGGATATATAGAATATAAAATATATATAAATCAAATAAGTACCCTCAAATAGATATTGAATGATATTATGTACAACGTCAACAGTCTCGTAGTACCTACAAAGTACCTAACAAAAACACAAATTTAATTTTGTAATAAACTCATATACCAAACATTCTTCATAGAGAACTAACTTATATATAATTTATCATTTTCTACGCTGTCGATATTGTATAAATACATTTTTATTGTGTTTCAAATTTTCAAAACAAGTTGTACTTTCGTAATTTTGTTAGCCTGGGAATTTAAGTCAGTATAATTTCTATAATTTGCCGAATTTTACATATAATTAGCCACAGGATACAATACTTTTTGTTGTAGTGCATTATGTAGTTATGTTTATGTGATTGCATAATAAACACTTCTACCGAGTTCACCGCGTCTGCCGAGAGAGCGAACGGTGAAAATCTTTTTGTTATTACAAAGTGAAACCGGGCCTTGACCGTCACGATCCAATCCATGGAGTCGATTCATATTTATTTAATTTAACCAAATATATTCTTTAAAAATAAATTATTTTCAGCCTTACCAGTGGAAGTGTAAAACATTGTGATGAAAGACATAATGTAAACATTCAAAACTCTTGTTAAACGTAAATTAATCAATAAAGTTTATTATTAATTTCACGAATATTTAAATGATCCTAATCCTTGGGATTGATTTTTTCTGGTTCAAACAATTTGTATGACTCAAAACTTAGCGGGTATAAAGAGTGGCGAAGAGTTTCTTGCCAGTTCTTCTTGCCCGCCCCGACTGGTATTAAATGTAATTAAAGAATCAATTTAACTTTTTTTCTGTAGACGTTCATAAGTGTACATGTTTACTAGAAAAATTCTGTTGACAAAATAATAACCACATATACAGTAAAAAATTTAGTTTAATTGGCATGCACTAAGGCATACTTTTATGTTTATATCTCTTCTCTTTTGTTTTTCCTTAACATACCAATATTTAAAAAAAAGGGTGCGTGTGCATTATTAAAAATAGTTTTTGATTGCATGCAAATAATTCATTACAATTATTAAATAATCAAAGACTGGAAAAGGAGTCATTATAGTCAATAAAGTTCAGTTTACATTTGAAAAATTAAATATTTATTATTATTCTCTTACATTAAGTGTAACATAAATTCCATTATTATTCGAATGTTGTTTTTAAATTATGTCAAATGCCGTAGCATCTTCCGTGGGCAACTTCATTCTGTTAATTTTGTGTCACGGTGCGCGCGCATCGTAAAATTTCACTCTCATCAATTTTTCATAACGCGCCTAAAGAAGTATAACTTCAATAAAATTTACTTTTATTTGAAATAAAGCTCAATACAATAACAATACAATATAAATGTACCTTATTAATCACTATTACATAATAATTAATAAGGTACATTTTCTAATAATTATAAATATATTAAAAATTAATAGTACCAAAAAAGTTTTCTTTGGTATAAAACGATCGATTTATATTTATTAAAAAATCGTAATGTTATTCATGTAATACAATTTTATGTAATAACAGATGAAGCTGCTCTATAGCTGTCTATAATCTAAGTTCATCGTTTAAGCAGATCGTGGAAAGTGCTTCAAGATCTCATAACATTGGCGCCAATTGCGCTTTCGAAGCTTACTGGTGTGACGCAACCGCCGTGACCAACTAACTGACCGACCATGTAACTTTGGACTAGAAACTTAATATACGTATAGCTTTATTTATACTAACTTAAATTTGGGTAGATTCGAATTTCGAAGTGAATCTGGTGAATAACTTAAAACAGTGTCGATTAAGAAGGATCCTAATCGACACTGTTTACAACTAATGTTTCCTTGTGTCGCTGTACGTAGTACGAATATCCAATTATTCAATAAAATATGTGATTTATACAGGCTTTCTTATAGTTCAATTTGTTTTATTTTTCAGTATTTCTTTCTTAAAATATTGCCCTTTTTGATTCAAAGTTCCTTCTATGAAATACAAAATCAAAGAATAGCACAACCACAATACGCTGCACCTAAGGAATACAAAATTTATTAGTGTGACATCTGTGGTACTGAATCAAAATTGCTAAGAACCTCTTATTGATATCACACGATTTAAACTTGTTACGTCTTTACACGAAGTAGTTCTTGTATTTACCGCTAGATAGCGCTGTGCTAAACGAGGATATATGTACATCTAATTTTTACTCTTTCATAGAGATGGCGCTCATCCTTGTCATCATCTTTTCAAAATCTAACTTTTCGTCTATTTATTGTTCTCAACACTTTATCATAAATAAATATGTATTACAAGACATTATCATTACCGAGGTTAGAATATATAAGCTGTATATACGTACATATATTATATCCTTATTCTATTGTTTATTATATTAATATCTACTATAAAGACAGACATTATAACTAAATACTTATAATAATAAAATAATATACATTGTAATAAATAACTAAACTTAACATAAACTTAAATATATCATTAAAAGGAGTCCCTTTAGGCAAGGTTCCGAAGATACTGGCAGCGTTCCCCCTTTGAATTGCTAGGCTAATTCTTTGTCCGAGGAAAAAACGTACATTAAAATATTAATAAATAATATAAATTAATAGTAATTAATTTAATTATTGACTTTATACGTACATTGATGTCTATAATTGCGACTGCTATTATCTCTTCGGACATATTTAATATTAATTAAAATGTAGAATTGAGATAGGTTTAAAGAACTTTATTACTCATAAGAACTTAATTAGTTCGCTTAAAATGAGATACAGTAGGTACTAAATTCTAAAATTATATAATATTAGTCTCTCTAGGGCGTTGGAAACATTACTGATTGCAAATAATCTTTTAGACCTCCTTTGAAAACATTTATATTTTCGCACAGTTTCAATTATTCTGGTAAGTTGTTGAACAACTGTGCTCCTTCGAATAATATTGTTGTTTTTCCGTAATTAGTCCGCGGTGTTATAAGTTGAAGTTTATTTTTTTCCTCAAGTGGTTTGTATTTGTTTTTTTATGTAATTTTATATTTGATTGGATGGAATTTGTTATAATTTTCTTTACTAGGATGCATGTGTAGTATATATATAGTTGTCTAATATTTAGTATTTTTGTTTTTTTCATATAATATTTTAGTTGGAGTTAGGTGGTTATAATGGAATAAAACTTTTATAATTAAAACAAACAGTAAATTATTGTGAAGTAGTACTAGAATATTCAATTATTTATATTGGAAGTAGGTAGACATGGACGCAATGTACATTTACAAATCGGCGACATCAAGTCATAATTAGTAAATTATCAAGACATGAGCATGCATGAACCATAAAACACTTACCAGGGTAGGAACTCTATAATTCGCTATTGTATTGTAATTTCACTTTCTACAATCGAGAATTTTCTTTTCATGGTTCAATGTAAATTGCTTTCCGTATAAAAAAATAGGTATAATAGACTCTTATGTATGTGTATAATATAAAATTTAGTGTGATGAGTCTTCAGTCCCTGAAACACGCCGTCAACTTTTTGGCTCTTCTGCTCTCACTTCAAAAACCAAAAAGATTTTTAGAGCAGTCGGCCGATTCTTTGTCCACCCACAACCAACTCGACAGTTCACTTGGGCCAGTGTCGCGTTTAATGTCTCATCCGATCATAGTATCGGCCGATAAAGTTAGCTGTTTGCTGAGGCGCTAAGACCTTCACCGTACCAGCGAGTGTTGCGCACATAAAAAGAAAAGTCATAATTATTATGCCTTATTATAATAATAATAATTATTGTTATTATTATTGTCATTTATAACGTATACATAATTATTATTACTTACTTATAATTATTGCCTTAGATAATTTATGTAACTTAACTTCATGTATCAAATATCTTCTAACTTATATCTCAAAATATTTGTTTGACACCCTCGATACAGTACATACAGTTACAGTAACATATACATAGTATATTTTATTAAAATTTGTACTATGTTAGTTGTTTTGATTGCATACGTAGTCTATAATAATTGTTTTCACCGTAATCGTTACACTTGGACATTTTAGCTATATTATGAGTATCCTTTTTAATTTAATAAATAGGTGTAAAAATGTAATGTGTATTTAAATTGCAATTAAAAACCACATATATTATTATTGTATTTTTCTTGAATTCTAAGAAATATTAAAGTCCACGTGATGTGACCGACTTAAAAAATTCTCTCACTCCGGTTCCGGCCTGAATATTTTTTGGGCTAACTTACATAACAAAACGTACTAAAACACTGCGACATAACTATTACGGCACCCGTAAATATACCATGACAAAGTACTTAGGTAATAAGATTCGCACTTACACTAGATATCTTTGGTAATTTATATTTTCTTAGTTGTTATATATTCAATTAAAATGTTTATATATGTCGCTTAAGGCCGATTTATTCAGAGGATAAAGGTAAGATCACGCTCAACGCTGCCTAGTATACAGCTGAAATAGGAACTTATTACACGCTTTATATTAGCTTCACCTGTATGTATGTATGTATGTATGTATGTAACCGACTCCTTCGGACTCGATTTTGACCCACTTTAAACGGACAGATTTAATTCAAACTTTGTACACTTATAAAGAATCAGCAACAATATAATAATTTCATAGGTTTATCTCGAAAAAACAAATTTTTTTTAAGTCCACAAAGCAATACGATTAAATTGAGACAACACGTATTGCTGCTAGGACTAAAAAGTGGAAAATAAATATAGTTTAATAAAACTCTAAAACACGCTTTTAAAGCACATCAAACTCTGTGCCATATTTTTCGTCTATCGAGCAACCCACGCTTTTTCACAATAATACCAGTATTTTTTGTTCATTACCATTTTCAGCCTAAATTAGGAATTATTTTTCACTGTTTAGTTTGATGTGCTTTAAAAGCGTGTTTTATAGTTTTTTTTAAACTATATTTATTTTTTAATTATCTTTTAACATTTAACCTATACAATAACTATATTAAAATAAACTACTTGTGTGATTCATGTGTGCTGTGGAAAATAACACCTCTAAAGGTGTAAAACTAGGAGTCAATTTTATGTGTTTTTATTTCTAAAGTAAAAAGCCTTCTTTTAATATAATAGGGGGGATAACGAGTCCACGTGACGCCCATAAAGGGTAGTCATCACAGCCCATGCACACGGTTAGAGGGTGCGTACCCGGCCTTTGTGGGAGAATTACACTATAACTTTAAATAGTTGGACGTCGTATCTCTCAGGGAAGACTCCCACCTGGAGTCAATTCCACAGTTCACTAGTTCGCAAAAGAAAGTGCCTTGTGAAACGGACTGTGGAAGACTTCTAGTCTGAATCCAACCAACAGCTATTACAAATTTAAAAGAAGCAAAAATCAGTATTATTTACATAACAAATAAACATTTATGGTTTAATAAACCACTAAAGCATTTGAACACAAAATGACAGTATACTATCTTGAATTCTATAATTTAATACTAATGCAAAACGATTGTAAGCAAATAACCAGAACCAGGTAAAATATTTGCGATGTATCTTGTCCACAAAGCAACAATACATCCATTAGTGGATGTCATCGTGCGTGCAAAAAACAAAAGACGACTCGAAGAGATAAAATAGCTCACGCACCCGAATCGCCGCATACCAGTTGCTTGCCAACCCTCCTCCAAGATGGTTGTCCTCATCATAATCTTACTACCCTACTTTACCCTCGCGGAACACTCAGGAGCCTACTCCTCACCGCAGTACGCGAAGAAGATGTTTCCGAAGCATTACGACGCTGTCTTACCGAAGGAGAGCCCAGCGCTGTTCAAAAGTGAAACAATTGACAGATTTGACAATGACTTTAATGAAACATATCGAGCGTCTTTTTTGAATTCAGCGGGGAGTTTCTTGAGCGGGGCTGGGGGGCAGGTCGTTTCTAGCCTGGCGAAGGATTTCATAGCGCGATCAACAGGCACCAGTCAGGTTGGTTTTGACTGCATTACGCAGGTTCGTATCGCACTATACAAATTGCACGCTTGCATGAGTCAATGATTAGTCATGTAGACAAAAGCTCTGATAACGATTTAAAATACCTTTTAACAAAAGTATCTTAAGTGGAAGCACATGGCGTTTACGCGTAGATTATAGGTTTGATTTCCAGGGAAATAATTCTTTCGGTTTGGATTAGACTGAACGTAACAGCCGTAGATCTAATATATAAAATTCTCGTGTCGCTTGTTTGTAGTTAAACTCCTCCGAAACGGCTTGACCGATTCTCATGAAATTTTGTGTGCATATTGGGTATGTCTGAGAGACAACATCTATTTTTCATCCCCCTGAATGTTAAGGGTAGTCCACCCCTAAATTATTATTTTAATTTTTAGATATTTTTTTTTATTTTTTTATGGTACAGCATTAAAAATACATACAAATAATTTTCACCCCTCTACGATCAACCCCTATTTTTCATTATTAATGATATACATGGCAAAAAGAAGTTTCCCGGATCAGCTAGTATCCTATATAAAATACGCTTGAAATGTATTTTTATTTTTTATATAAAATAAAACTAATATGGTTTAAGTCACGAACTGATAAATAAAGTTAGCTCATAGTAAAAAATGTTCTTATTTTTCAATAGGTACTTAGTTTGAACCTCACCAACCTGGTTATTCTGATTGTGCTTAAAGCCTTAGTACTTGCTGCGGGCTTCTTTGGAGCCGGCGCTTGGAAGGGTCACCACTACGCAAGAAGTTTTGAAGGTATTGAAACTTTTTAAATCATCCTGTCTCTAGGCCATATAGATCTATATTAAATCAAGAATGTATATAAGGTATTTAATTGAATAAGGATTAATGCTGTATTGATTAAAATCGCTTCGAAAATTAGCCATTATTTGTCGTAAAAAGTAAATATTGTATTGAAACTTTTAAAATCATTCTGTCGCTACCTTCAAGGTAATTTAAAAGATGCTTCGTTTTATTATATTGTTTTTTTAATTTTTATTTGGACCCGACACAAAAATGTGTTTTCTTAATCACGATTGAAATGGAATACAAAGAATAGATAGTTCATATTTCACGATTGGTTAAATCGCGTTTCTTTCACAAATTTGATTTGTTTAAAAGCTAGTTTTGTTTATTTATATGGTATCAGAAATTTGATTAATTAACTGTGAGAGCAGAACGATAAAAAGTAATTTCTTTATTTATAAATAAACCCTAAATCGTAGTTTTAAACTATTATGACAGTGAATTTGCTTTAAAATCGAGCAACAATTTTTTTTCATTGTATATATACATATTTTAATATATGCTATATATTATGTCATACTGTCATTAATTACATAACCCTTCCTACTTCCGAGTTCCGACACCGGTAAACTACCATGACCACCTAGATTCATCATACAATAAGCCGGAAGCTTAAACACACATCTGCGTATACTTTCATACAATTATAGCTTCACTACCATTCTAATTAAGTTCAAAATTCTATAAAGTATTAAAGCTTGACCACGTGCCAAAACTGACCAAGCCTTTTAAGTTAATCCCGTACAAAATGCGTCCTTCACATCCACTCTGGAATAATCCCATTGCTGGAGGATTATCTTCTGCTTCATGATAATGTTGTTATGGCTTTTGTTTTTTTTGCTTTAAAGGTGAAAAGGCTTATGCGCTGCGATGTCCATTATTATTAATTGGGTCGGATTATTTTTGGACATCATTACTCAGACATCATTAGACAGACTTATAAATTTTCTTTTCCAATTTCGTTTATTTTTCACAAATAGAAAGAAAGTAAAGCAATTTTACTAACTGTATTCGAAACGATTTGACCTATGACCAGCCCTGTGATACTTTGTTGTACTTTATTGTTTATCAGAATGCCAAATCATAAAATGACTGCTTCACGACTGATTTGAGAGAGACCGCCGATGCGAAAACCGCTGTGTGAGTTCGTGAAGTGAGTTACAGAATCGCAGGGCTGACATGAATTAAAATACGATATAAGTCCGACCGAAAATGAGGCGGAGACATTAAAAAAACATTCTAGAACTTATGCTTTACAAGTTATTATAAAATTGACTGAATTATTCAATGATTTATTAATAACATATTAATTTAATTCTGTCCAGTGGCGTAACTATACCATCTGGGGCTCATGGCAAATCTTCTTTCGTGACAATTCTTTTGATGGGGCCCTATCAGTAAAAATCGTCCCTACTCAGTTTAATTTTAATAAGCTTCGAGATTTTCAGCGTACAATCACACGTTGTATATGTCCCACTAATGGCCATAGGCCTCCTCTCTTAGGCGAGAAGGAATGGTCTGTAGTCCTCACGCTAGCCCCAAAAAGAAAGCCCCTTGTGAAGTCTCCAATGCGTATTGGAGACTTCACATTCATCCAAAGAACATAATATCTCTTGCGCAGGGGCCCTCTTGGGTCGGGGGCCCGTGGTATTTTGCCAGCCCAGCCACCCTGTTGTTACGCCACTGATTCTGTCTTATTTTGATGTTGATTCGATAATTCGGTTTCATTTTAGGTTGTAAGGATAAATATTGTATTGCTAAAAAATGTTAACCAAACTTGCAGATAATAAAAACGCATCCTATATCACAGAAGATGAAATTCTTCTGTACCTAAGTTACCTTGTTGGACAACAATCACAAGACTACGGCTGTTTATACCGTCTCTCTTGCCAACGGCCGGAACAGGCTGCCATCTATGCGTCGGGAGCTGAACTTTTGTTGCAGGGAACCAAACTCATACAAGGGTGAGAAATTTTTAGTTCTCAGTTACAGTTAATTGGCATTTTTATTTTTTAAAGTCACTATGTATATTTACAAATATTTGCTGGTCTTTAATATGTAGAATGTGAAAATGACGGCTCATTGGTCTAGTGGTTAGTACCCCTGACTGCGAATCCATGGGTCCCGGGTTCGATCCCGGCTGAGACAAACATCGATGTGATTAGCATTTGGTGTTGTGCTTAGGTCTTGGGTGTTTAAATATGTATTTATATGTCTATCTATCTATAATATGTATATAAATTGCCTAGTACCCATAACACAAGCTTCACCAGCTTAGCATGGGACTAGGTCAATTGGTGTGAATTGTCAAAAAAAAGAAAAAAGAAGAAGGTGTTGGTAGCTGATAATTGGCACGATTTCATAGGATTAATTAATTGGTAGCAGAGCGTTTAGAAAAACTACTTCTGCAATCCGACGAGACGTGTTTTTTGAATAACTTTATTAGCGCAAGTTCGTCATCGTACTGATTGTATGTGTCGATAGAAAATGTATGTTTTTATAGTAAATTTCACTTAATTAAATACAGCTATAAAACAGACATTTAATCGTGTGGTATAAAATAACTTCAGGATTTCAGAGATTAAAAGTTTATTGTCATTTAATATAAATAATCAACGCACAATACTTCACAAAATAACACGAATAAACGTTTGCAGGAACAGCATTGATTTGGAACCATACGAAGACGTATCCAGAGATATTCAACAGGCAGCCGCATTAGGCCAACAAGGAGTTTCCTGTGACAGATACCAGTGTACTTAGGTCCTCACTAGGTTCCATAGGATCACGGCCCTGAAAAAATATGAAAATTAATTCCACTCCATTGTAATTAAATGCGTTCTATTTAAAACTTATTGTTACGAGTTTAGTACTAATTAAATACTTTTAATTTATTATTTATTTTCATCTATCTTTAGCTCCTGCTCATTTATTTTTCAGCTCTATAAAAATTCGAGGCCTAAAATCATTATAAAGAATTACGCAAACAAATCTAAATTATTATAATATTTTCTTACAACACACAACATTTTAATACAAAAATTGAGTGTGATAACATTGTATGCATGAGTAAAACCTTCTCCCATGAATCTTCTGTATTACTTGCAAATTCAGTAGGTCAGTTGAGTGGCTCTTATACTTATCTACTGCATGAGTCACGCTTTTTACGAAAACTTTACGTTAAAATTGTACGATGAAACAAAACTTCCAATGGTCTAACCAACTCTACTTAATGTACTGACTATTTTGTAATAAACACCGACCACACACATCATACACAACCCTAACATATATATACTTTCTTCGCCCAACGCTTTTTCTCTTTCCCTATCTTCAACAACTTTCCCAAACACATTATTTTCACTCTCGATTCAAAATTCAAATCTTTATACTATATTCACTAACGTACGTTAAAATATTATGTACGTTTATAAAAACATTAATAAATTTATAAAGCGCAGTGACTGTCACAATTTAAACACTTTTAGGAATAGACTTGATTTTCCAGCTTTCAGACTTCATAAAACTGCTCACTCATTTATGGGGAAATGTATACAGATATTTAACAAGATTCTGGACCGTGTAACCAAACTTCCGATACATGAGTGTAAGCTTTGCATCAAGAAAACCCTAACAAAGGGAGGATATTACACTGTTCGGGAATTCATAGACGATGACAACGTGTGGGCACTAATGCCGGAATAAGATGGCGTGAGTTGACATGCATAAGTGTACAAATGGTACCTAAATGATTAAATGACATTTTGTTTGTTTTGTATGTTTTTAACAATCTTAAGCAAGAAAAGACAGTAAATGTAGAGTTTATTACGCCAAGTACCTTAATCATTAATAAGTCAAATGGAAGAGACTAGCTGCCCACGACACAAGGAATCCTAGTTCTCATTTTACTCTACAACATTATTTTATTATGTGTAATAAAGATTTACTTTCAACTCGTGGTGTTGATTACCTATGTTATATGGAGCCTGCAGCTACAACTCTAGGCGTCCTCTCTGAAGGATTATTCAGTCTCGCCGCGCGGTATTCCGCGTAGGATACATAACCGTCTCCATCTGTGTCGTCTGTCTCTAATGTTTTATCCACTAAGGCTGCAGAAATATAAAAAATAGGACACTGATAGATTTATAGATTCTCTTGTAGCGTTGGTTAACTTGAGCAGTGTTGGCCTAGTGGCTTTAGCGTGCGACTCTTCATCCCTGAGATCGTAAGTTCGATCCCCGGCTGTGCACCAATGGAATCTTTCTATGTGCGCATTTAACATTCGCTCGAACGCTGAAGGAACTGAAGCATTGTGAGGAAACCGGCATGTCTAAGACCCAAAACAAAAGTTCGACGGCGTGTGTCAGGCACTGGAGGTTGATCACCTACTTGCGTATTAGATGATAGAAAAATGATCATGAAACAGATTCAGAAATCTGAGGCCCCAGAGTCCAGACCTAAAGAGGTTGTAGCGCCACTGATTACTTATTACTTACAAGTAATAAGTAAGCTTTGGTATATATAGAAACAATAGAAACATAAAGTTATTGTTAGTTAGTATAGGTTAGTTTAATATCAAGAACAGCATTTGTAATATATGCCGAGAAACGATGTGCGTCTTTAGTAGAAAGTAGTGTTCTTCATACGGAAACAAAATTATCAAAAACTATTCTCCACCCGCATCATCGTGTCGCCTGGATTTGAATCGTACAAAAATTCATTCTTTTCGTTTATACAGATGGCCATCATGACGCGGCCGGAGGACTTTATATAATTTATGAATAAGCATAAAGACTTGCCGAAAACAGGGAGAGCGGAGGAAGATGAGCGAGGCACCTTAAGAAATGAAGAGCGCGACTAAAGGATATAGGCATTATTAAAAAAACAATAAAACAATCTTTGAAACCAGCGTCTATAATGTAGACCTAGTGGAGGCCTCCTAGAGGTAGAATAAAAGGCCGACAACGCACTGAAACTCAGGTAATTGTGACATCAAAGGTGTACTAGATGTGTCGCTTGTTTTCCCTCTAGAAAGTTTATTTAATAGAAATATCAGTTATTACCAATATATTCATCAATATGGTTTACTTCAGGCTCTATTGGAGTTTCCGCTTCAGAATGCTCATGGTCCATTGTATGATATACAGCCTAGAAATAAAATCATTAAATTATTTTGAAAATTCGAGATTGAAAACCTACACTACCAGTTATATCGGGAACAGAATACATAGACATAACATTTATTACTAACGAAATACACATAAAAACACACAAAATAATAAAAAAAGAAAAATGACAAAAAATATGGAAATAAAAAAAGGAATAAGGTACATTTTAAGTGTGTAATGTGTGTGTGTGTGTTGTGTTTGTAACTGGCCCTGGCTCAGCATTATGCTGTGGAGCAGACGTGTTCCACAGCACTGGTCATTCTTCCAGAGATCACAACAGTTAGTTTGCATCTCAGACGCAAAAAAAGAAAAATAATGTAATAATAATAATAATAGTAAAAATTAATATTGTAAGTAAAGAAGTCTTGGAAGATTTGTGTGTAAAAGTATATCTTTATATATATAATTCTTCTGTGAGTGTGTATGTCACTGAACTTCTCTCAAACGACTGGACCGATTTTGATGAAATTTTTTGTGTGTGTTCAAGGGGATCTGGGAATGGTTTAGATTCACAAATCAACCCGCCAGATAGCGCTGCAGTTGGTACTTTCATACTTTGCTTTACTAATTGCTTGAAATATCATGCAGGACAACGTCTGTCGGGTCCACTAGTAGTATATAAAAAATAAGAAAATTAACATTATTTGATTTCCTTTACTGTCGTACAATAATAAAAAGCGTTCGTCGAATACTTTACTAAAGTTATTAACTATTAAATTATATAATTTTAAGTACTTAGGAACAATAAAAAGGCAATACATAGTAAATAAATATATCAATTCCTTCACCTTTAACATCTCTAGGCCGTCTAACATGGAGTTCCTGTCGAAGTCATGAGCGGAGAAATAATGGAACTCCAACTCCTCAGGGGTCATATTGGCCAATAATTCGGGTGTCAGCACTTTTATATCCTCTTCTATGTGTCTGTAAATATTTTACACCACAGTTAGAATACTCTTTAATAATCTGGTTGATTTACTTAAATAGAGACGCCACCACAGTTTGTTACTTATATTTGAAGCACATTACTGCAATGGGTTTTTTATTTATATTTAACAAGAAAGGCAGGGTCATCTGATGTTAAGTGATACCGCCATGGACACTCTTAATGCCAGAGGGCTCGAGTGCGTTGCCGGCCCTTTAAGAATTGGTACGCTCTTTCAAGGACCTGAAGTAGAATTGGTTCGTAAATACTTCAGTAGGTAGCTGGTTCCACATAGAGGTGGTGCGGCAAAATCTGCCTTAAAATCGCTCAGTTGTGGAACGTGGACGTCGTGATGAATGGAATGGGTAGAATTTCATATTCTTATTGCCGTCCGATGATGAAAAATATGCATAAATAGCCGCGCATTGATTCATAATTCATATTATCTGAGTGTATACAACACAGTGTTAATAAATAAATACATATTAGTCTCTGTTATCTTTATAGTTTTTTAAATATACCGTTGTTCGCGTTCAAAATTGCATAATATATTATTATAGAATTTAGAAAAAATCCCTTTAAACAAAATTAAAGGCCCACTAATCAGGATACTCACTCAACCATAACTTACTTCGTATCATGCAATAATTGAGATTCTTGAGTGAGCTTCTCTGTTCCTCTCGGGCTATAGTGGCTGTGTGTTTTCTGTATACCCTGCCCGTGGGGGTGATGAGGACCGCGACGCATGCTGGCTGACATACTGCTCAGAAATAGGAGTGCTACCGCTGTGGAATCGAGAATTATTTATTTACAAGCGAATACATTTATAAGATAGATAACGACTAAAGGCTTTGTGGGACAAATGAGAAATATGCATGTCCTTCTACAGTACGGGAGGTAGCAACGTTTGAAAAGAAAGACTTTGAAAAGAAAGTCTTTCTCGAAAACGTTGCTACCTCCCGTACTACTATATTTCCGTGGAAAGCATAAATAAACAGGTCTCGCATCTAGAAAACCCCATCACTGTAAAGTAATTGATCTGATAAACTTGATATGAAACGCACCGAATATCCTTTTTCAGTTTCTAAATACAAACAAGAAAAAATGGAGGAGACCTATACTAGAGGTCCTTGGGAACAAAAGAATATATATTATTTCTGTATAAAATTGTAGGTGTGTTACATATATTTTGTACTAATAGATGAATGTGTCAAGGAATAAATTTTTTATAATTTTTATCTACCTATTAATAAACTCAAACTCAAAATAACTTAATTCATATAGGTAACCAAGTACACTTATGAAGGTCAAAATAAACGATGGTTAATTGATTCTAAATTTACATTTACTACCAGTTCAAGGCCATAGAGCCGGCAAGAAGAACTGACAAGAAACTCTCCGCCACTCTTTTTAGTCGCCAAGTTTTGAGTCATCCAAATGATTTTTAAGGTAAGCCATAAATATTTGAACTGTAGCAAATCAATCCCAAGGATTAGGATAATTTAAATAATCGTCAAATTTATATAAGCTTTATTGAATAATTTACGTTTTAGGTACGAGAGTTTTGAATTGATTCAGTGATAATTCTCTAATTTCGCTAGGGAATTTGTTGTAAAAAAAATTCTATATAAGGAGTGTTTTATTTTCTGGAGCCTGGTTGGTCTGTAATATAAATTTTATATATTGTACGAGTAAGGGATTTGTGTTTAGGCATATGCTGTGTATATTCTAACTGTGCTAAATTATAGGAAATCAAATCTATATTATGATTATTCCATAAAATCAAATTCAAATTCAAATTCAAAAATCATTTATTCACGTAGGTAACACAATGTACACTTGTGATTCGTCATTAAAGATATAAATATTAATGCTTCTAATTTTACATTTACTGCCAGTTCTCAAATCAAGGGCGTAGAACGGAAGAGAAGAACTGGCAATAAACTCTCCGCCACTCTTTTTAATCGCCATGTTTTTTTTTTTTTTTTTTTTTACACAACGGTTGTAAGGAGCTGCAACCATTACACCATGTTCCACATGACATTTTAAGTAATTAATAATAAGAACATAAATAAAAACAAAGACTTGTCCCCTATCAGCAGGAGGCATGGTGAAATAGGAGCACGCACTTACATTCTCGTGGGAACAACACGCAAACACATAGTCGAAATAATTAACATCACCGCATACACGAATTCAAGTACGACCAGTCACCACAAGCAGCACCCGTTCACGAGTATGACGCATGGCCAGCCATCGGCCCCCTCGCCATATTTTAGGGAGAGAGACAACCCGACGCATGGACGCCGCCACAAGCAATGACATTTAAGCGAGCATGACGATCCTTGAAATGTGGACTTGGCTACATAAGAAAATAATAATAATACTGAAATAATTGGATACCACATGGATCACGGTTTGTTCCCACTTTACATTAAAACAGTCGTGGATGTTGACGATCGCCCCAGAGTCTGGAAATGCAGCCGAGAGATTCAGTCGTGTTACCTATAATATATACTGGAGCAACTCATATCCAAGCACTAGGATCGTTTAAATATTCATTTATATTATAATAAGCCTTAGTAAGCAGTTTTACTTTAATGTACGATTTAAATTTATTTATTGACAACGCTTGTATTTCACTAGGGATTTTGTTGAAAAAACGTATACAATTGCCTTGGAAAGAATTACTCGTTTTATGCAGCCTTCTGGTTGGTGCGCAAATTTTGTCTTTATTACGAGTACTATAATTATGGAAGCTACTATTCTTTTTAAAGATATCTATATTTTTCCGCACATACAAAATATTCTCATAAATGTATTGACTTGCCAGAGTCAAAATATGTAATTCCTTAAATTTGCTTCGGACCGACTCCCGTGGGGACAACCCACAGATCGCTCTTATAGCCCGCTTTTGCACTACAAATATCGATTTAATGTCAGCTGCATTACCCCACAAAATAACACCATATGACATTATACTATGAAAATAGTTAATCGTTATACTAGTCTACGTAATACCAAATCGTGATTTATATTTAATTTATAACGCAAACAAAAATAATATTGTCATGAGATTGTGGCTCTGTGTCGTAATTATTTTTACATTTCGTCTCTTTAACTTTAAAATTTAGTTGAAGCAATAAAAGTTGTAAGATTTAATCGAGGTATAATTAAATATTGCGAGGTCTATGTATAAAGTAAGAAAGAAATCACTGGCTCTACAATCTCTTTGGGTATGGGCCTCCGATTTCTGAATCTGTTTCATGATCATTTTTCAATCTAATAGACAAGTAGGTGATCAGCCTCCTGACACACGCCGTCGACTTTTTGGGTCTAAGGGTCCTTCACCATTCGAGCAAATGTTAAATGCGCCCATAGAAAGTCCATTTGTGCACGAGGATCGAACCTACGACCTCAGTCCTCAAGAATGAGAGTCGTACGCTGAAGCCACTAGGCCAACACTAGTCTATGTATAAAGGATTTGCAAATATCAGAAATATGTTCTTAAACCTTATACCATTATACGGTGAAGATTGAATTGAGGTTTAACCATGCCTTACCTACTAAAAGTGATCGGATAGACCTGGAAATACGTGCACCCACCACAGTACTTGGTTTTATTTTACCAGCCTATCGCCACGTTCAAAAGTGACAGTACCTGTTAATTTGGGCATTGAGGGGCAGCTGCGCCCACGCCCTAGGGGTCGCCAGCGGGACGCGGACCCCGCGGGGAACCAATATTCACACCTCATTTCACAACTACTGCGCTATTATTGTAATTAAAGGTCTTTTTAAATAAGAAAATTTCAAATCTAGAAAACAGTCCATTTTGTGGTCTTAATATGTGAAGAATGGTGGTATGGACTGGTACTGGTTGGAGGTAGGCATGTCAGTGTCAACCTACAAACGGACCAATGGCTGGAATTTTTTCAGTAATTTTTTTGGCCATATCACACATTGACAATCTGTTCTCGTTCGTCCATTAAAATATAATGAATAAGTGGTGACTTAACATTTAATAAGCAATCAAAATTGGGTAGCATAATTTAAAAAAAAAATTGTAACTTTTCACCAAATTTCGTGGAAAAAATTTGTAAAAGATAAAAAAAAACTTGGTTTTTTGAATTTTTCTCATAAATTTTGAGGTTATGTTAAAAAAGTGTAAATACAAAAGTTTTACCTAGATCTTTTTATTGTCTACAACTTTGACTTTTTCCATAGGACTTTTAGTTTTGCCAGAAATCGAGATAAACCGTTTTTTACCCTTAAAAACTCACTCCCTTCCCCTTCCCGACCTCAGATCGCCCGTAATAATTTTCATAATATTCTCTCCTTTTCCAATGGTTTTCATCCTACTATTCTTTTCTCCACTTTTTATTATTTTTAAAGGCTTCTACCCTGGTCTATTACACATACATCAGAATAACCTTAAAGATGAAAATAAACATTCGCAATATCAAATCACAAAACAAAACAGGTGTTAATCAGACACCCTTTCGAAAAAATCTATTACCATGCACTTTCAATACATCGTATGAATAATGTATATTCGGCCCCCTCAATCAAACTGCACATTTGTTCGTAAGGAAAGACGAGCCTTAATCGGACCCTACTTTATAGTTCACATAATGGAGGACAAATTATACGCTCGGTGACAAGTGCAGAGTCCGTATGTCGGGGTGTCCGTCAGAAGTGGTGTGGGCATACGGCGCTGTAAAACAGCGAGCTTCGAAAATTCAGATTGCCAATCTGAATACATATTATATTAGATAATTATTAGAAAATTATGTGAAAGATAAATAGGTTAAAACGGAATAAATATACGTAGTTTTATAATTAAAGTCCTAACAACGTTTTTATCATTTGTTTTATAGAACAGGGGGCAAAGAACAAGGAGGCTGATCTGATGTTACGTGATACCGCCGTCCATGGACAATCAATGCCAGAGGGCTCGCGAGTGAGTTGCCAGCCTTTTAAAAATTGGTACGCTCTTTCCTTGAAGGACCCTA
Organism: Pieris napi; assembly: GCF_905475465.1. Classification (NCBI taxonomy): domain Eukaryota; kingdom Metazoa; phylum Arthropoda; class Insecta; order Lepidoptera; family Pieridae; genus Pieris; species Pieris napi. Next base: position 9,975,615 of record NC_062241.1, on the reverse strand, counting down.
AGTCGAAAATACTTCAGGGGGCAGCTGCTTTCACATAGAGGTGGTGCGTAGCAAAAACTTAACGCTGTTTTTGCTCGGTTTTGGAACGACTGACGTCGAGGTAATACGGATGGAATTTCGATGATGAAACTCAGCTGCAGGTATTAAACCAAACAACTCTGAACACTCTCCATGATAAATGCGGTAGAAGATGCATAGTGACCCCACATCCCTACGCAACACTATAGTAAATATAATTCATGACTAGCTATTAAGTAACTCCTTTTCAATTGAACATATCAATTTACGTTGAAAACAATACCTAGGCCCTTATTTGTAAATCTACTAATTAGTAACTAATCATTTTATTTATAAATGCGTACATCAATTAAGTTTTATTTACATCAAATTGTTTTTCCTTTATTCGAAAACGTACTACGTCAGTGTAACGTACACAACATTATTTGAAAAATACATTAGTTTATAATAATCAAAAGTTTTTCAACCGCTGTGAGCGTGTGTATCCCCAGGGCTGCCCACCATATTATCGCCTCACGCAGCCCTAATCCTATGCGATTACAATAAATACGAATACGGGCCATGCACTCCTTTGTATCTTATCTATGGTTACATTTGTTATAAAGTGATTATAGTCGCATTAACACAAAAGTATATCAATTTAAACCACAGTATTAACCCGAAGACCCTAAATAAGTAATATTTACTAACCTTCAATTAAATGTTGTTTTACTTGAAGAGTGTTTTAGTGTGCAGGAGAGATGTAGATTGGTGTTTTAAGAAGGAAAAATAGGACCATAAACAAAAAGAAATAATTTATAACGCAGCAAACAACATTTCGTACCTATTAAGATTTTTATAAGAGAGACCTTCAAAAACCTTTACTAATGACAAATCAATAAAAACCTAATAAATACATGTTTATAAAATAGGGAACAAAGTAATTTACTTTTACATTTATATTGCGTGTACATAAAGAATTAATTTTAGAAAATGCCTTTGTTTTTCATCTTTGATGTAAGCATTGAGGTACAAAATAAAAACAATGAGCAACTCAAGCTATTTTAACCTCATTCTAAGGTTAATCTAACACACTAACCCGAAAAGTTTTAAATTAACAATGGATAACATACCTTCCAACCACATTTTAATAAAAAAAACTCGGATTTTTAACGTTTTTCACATTGTTTTTGGTATTTATCGACACACGCGTCCAGCCATTTTTATGTTACAATTATAGTAGCTCGACTGCGCAACTCTAAAATGATCAGGCAAAAATGGATCTTAAGGTATGAAGTTAAGGTATAAGCTTGAATGGTCAATACACGAGACGCTGTACGCATGTCTTCTAGCTCTCAAAATAATGCGCTGAAGTATGCGCGAGAATGTTTCCATAAAATGTTACTAGATGGCGTAAGTAGGATTAAATTCTCAGAAGACTTACTTAAGCTATCGTTGCCGGTGGCTCATATTTATATCATAAAAAACTTGTATTTATTTAGATTAGTGTTTAAAACAAAAGAAACCCACAAACTACTGAACCATAAAAGCGTTATTATCTGTTTTGATTATATAAAATGTAGGCAGGATATTTAAAAAAAATTGTGCGTATACTAATTAATACACGTAAGAAGTGAAACTTCTTTATGACCTTATTTTTCGAAAAATAAAGTTAAATTAGATAAAGTTTAATAAAAGGCTTTTACTATCATAGACATGAATTCAAATAATGCAATAATTACATTTTATATTTTACCTTATTACTACTAAGATTATTACAGAATTTCATAAATTGCATTTACTTGAAGTAATGCGACTAATTTCAAGGTTTTCTCGCGAGATTTGCCGCCGATTATTTATTGAAAGTTTTGAAATAGAATGTCCATTTCAAAACTTTCAATAAAATATCGGATTCAACCTACGATCGATCAAGCAATTTGTAGTTGGTATTAAAAAAAACAACATGGCGTGTAACCGAAAAACGTGTCGATAAAGAAATTTCACTTCAAAAATATACTCGATTTTTTGTTTATATGAGTCGATTATAACTATGTATTTTTTAAAACATAGCAAAGGACTGAAAGGCTTAAAAATAACCACACCTAATTTTTATCATTTCACCCTTAGTGGAAAGAAACAACCTATGCTAGGATATATTTCAAAATCAATTGAACGAAACAGATACAGAAATATATGAGATTATATATATTATTGTAGCGTTACGGGAATTTTATTTTGGACAAGTTTTCAATTCTTCGACATACTTGTAGTATTACATTGTAGTTATCTTTCAGTTTCCTAATCCGTTTTTCTGTTATAGAAAATGGGCCTTTTGAAAAGAATAAAATTTATGAGATATAAAGTTCATTTATAAAATCGTTGTTAAATATTATTTTAAACCATGAACGTGCATTTAAATGGTTTTCTTTTAATTTATTAAAAACACTTATATTTTTTATTTCCTCAGGTAGTCTAGTGAGTAATTGCACTTTGATTTTAAATAGTTGACTAATGTATTAAGTATTACCAAGTAAATATTTAAACCAGACAGTAATCTTAAAATATATAAATTACGTGTCACGTTGTTTGTCCGCTATGGACTCCTAAACTACCAAACCGATATGAATCAAATTTGCACACCGTGTGCAGTTTGATCTAACTTAAAAGATAGGATAGCTTACATCTCAATTAATACCCGCAATATTATTTTATTGCAAAATATTTGTTTATTATTTGATAATCACAATTCTAACAGATGGCGCTGTGTTGAAAGTACCAACGTTTCACATAAGCTACAATTTAATGGCATAACCACTAATAAAGCATGATGGTCCCCATGACTGGTGTTCTCCTACCGTTTCCCTGGAATAGTTTTCTACTATATAATATATCAAAAACCTTAGCCACAGCAACGCTTGGCCGGTCTGCTAGTTAATATATATAATCTACCTCTCCTAGTATAAAGTGTTGCATAATTTATTTTATACGCAATAAAAAAGCAATAGAAATCTTAATAAACCTCCTATTAACGCTCAACCCGCGCTGAAATAGATCTTTATTCCCTTTAAGATAAGTACTGAATTACTGACATAACAACGAAACATTCGCAACAAAAAAAGTCTTAAAACAACAAACATTTTATAGAAAAATGTGTTCCTTGTTTCTAAAGATAAGTCTCAAAATCGTTTGACGTGTATCACGCTACAAATGTTTCAGTAATAAATTGTTTATGTTTATATCTGTTAAAAAGAGATGGCAGCATGTAAGCGTGTGGGTACACATGATCAATACGGGGGGGAACAAAACCATCCCTAATGGTCGTTTTCTTACATTTGCATGCTAATTGATTTCACTCAGAACCTTCCTTTTGTATTACATGACGTACATTTCCACGAATTAAAGTCCTGTTGGAAACTGTTACAGTTGCCACACTTAGTGACAGTAGTTTAGCTTACGATCTTGAATATAAGTAACGTTTGATATTTATTTTAGATTTAGTTAATTAGGATTAAAATGAGATTAAATGTAACACTATAGTATAGTCTGTTTAAATACCTGTCCCGATAGTACGAGTACTGTAAACTGGATTACATCAATTTGTTGACTTCTTGTTTTAATTTTAAAATAATAAATTGTACAATTATGATAATTATACGCTTATCCGGTAAATTTTAGTTAATTTTAAACATAAATGAAAGACTAATCTATCCCAAAAAAACTTAACGATATACCTTTGCTCTCTGCTGCTGTAAACCTGACATAAAAATATTGTAATTATAGACAAAATTATCCCAAAGTACGTTTCTGCGTAGAATCTTATGATTCAGCACGGAGTTTTTAACGCTAGGTTTCTGTTGCGCAACAAAGAATTTTCCTCGTCTTTGTTTTTACTATAGAACTTTAATATAATATATAATTTTGTTTCCTTTGAATTCGTAGTTAAAGATACTTTTGATATCTGTGTTCTGAGAAAGAATAAAGAAAATTGTTAGTGTCAAGGCTTGATTGGTTAAACAATTAAATTAAGTTATTCCAATTTATATTTTGAATATAGAACATCAAGAACGGTTTTGTTAACTAACATAAACATTGTCAATTAAAAATTTGAAACAAACTTTACAAAATGTTTAAGCTATTTTATAAGTGCAATAACAAAAGCTAAATACCATAAAAACACGTACATATAAACGTATAAGCAGTCTAATCCGAGATTTGCGGCTGAGGGTGGTTGGGCGGCGTTGCTAGGCAACCGCGCTGGGGGCGGGCGGATCGGATCACTTTTAAACTTTCATGTCGGAAAGTTTTTAAGGTTTACTTGTGGCACTCAGTTCTATTCCCTTTTTGTTTTACAACTTAATGGCACCTTACAGTGCTTATTATAAACAGGTTCTTTTGAATAAAAATTTATTAGGTGTTAGTTTACGTATATATCTACAAATTTTCTCATTAATATTACTACTTGAAACAGAATGCCAGTTTCTGATAATATTATTGCTTTTCACTTACATACCTACTAATGTAATTACGTAAATAATGCTCAAAAATGAGAGAATAATATACGAACTTTGTCTTGAAATAAGTCAATAAAGTTAATTACTGCTTTGTAATTTTATATAAAATGCCATAAATAATCGATGCAGATTAATTTATACACAGTTGATCTTTAATAAGATATTATTTTCAAGTAATGAAATATTTATTTATTTACACTATTCCCTAACAAGCGATTCTTTTAGGCAACTATAGTATGGAAATATAAATACAGAAATAACTACTGAGAGTTAAGCACAAGAAGTGCATAAATAATTTAAAAAAACATAAAATTACATGTAACACTAGAAATATACTGACTAAAACTACAATAATTAAAAAATATATCAATAAAAAAGTAAAAGCTAATCTAAAAAATTAAACTTAATAATTAATTAATATTATAGTAGGTTATTATTATAGTAGGTTAAGAAAATTAAAATATTTAAAATACTGTATAGTTGTGTGTTGGAAATAATTGTATTATTCATTTAATTCCTAAACAAAGGCTAATCTTTAATGAGTTATAATTAATAAATGTATATATATATAATACGCAGAAGACTTAATAGTAGTTTAAGGACATCATTTAGGAATTTTTTATTTTCTAACAACTTCGAAATCTTACAAAAACATTGCCTCAGTCGCTCATGGGCAATAGAATTAGTGCCGTGACTATGAACGACTAAGTTATTGACAATTGTGTAGCACGAATCATGGGCTGCATTAAATTATTTTTTAAACTAGTGGCTAATATTTTACAACCGACTTTAAAAAGGAGGTGGTCATTAGTTAGACCTGTATGTATGAGATATTGTTAACTCAAAAATATTCGAGTGTCATGATCTATTCAATGCTTGGATTGAATGATATATCCATTCCAAAGTCCAAATAGGCATTTATATATGCCAAATAATGTAAGTGTGTTTCTCTGTATATGTTTTTTAAACTTAAGGTCCGAGATGAACTTTTGAATAAAATATATATTCTTACTTACGCCCGAACCCAATAACCTATCTCAATCTATAATCCACCATCAGAGAAGTAATCTTAAACCAAATGCTGTAACAAGTGTGCCAATTACCAATCCACGGATTGTAATAGCCATCCGTCGATACAAGCTATCCATGGGCGGTCGGATCGGTGTCTGTAGATAGACCTTTGTATGAAAATGACAGTTGACGAAAGCTCGATTTCAACAGTTAATTATTTTAACAGATTTTAACTTACACCAGTTTTTTAAATAATTAAAAAACTGTTTGTTATGTTTTAAACATGCACATGTATATTTTAATGTTATTTGTGGGGTTTTATATACTTTATTTGGTTTACATTAATTATCAAATATGAGTTAAAACTCGGTAAAATGGCACGACAAAGAGCATTTTATCCGTCGCCAAAAATTGATTGTCTTCGTAGGGTTTGGTTATTGGAATGCAGATAGGAGATTGATCGACTGTCACGGTCTGATCTCAGATTGTTTTTTATCTGAGATTGTGTATTGATTATTGGGTTCGGGCGTTAAGGAACAGTCCAAATATCATCAAAATCTCTTCAGTACTTTTTGAGATATAGGACCACACATTTAATGTTGATAAGTGGTCATGGTATGGAGCCCGTATCGCTTACAAAATAATCCTTTTAGTAAAACGTGGAAGAAACAAGTAAAATGAATTTAAAATGTGAAATAAAAATGACATTAAACATTAATTCAGCCTTGTATCAGACGCCCATGATTTCAGTACTCGTATGAAAGTTTCCAAGCGTTGAGAGTGTTCCTTACAAAATTGATGAGCTAAGGAAACCGCTCCGCCAACCCGATGTTGCTTTTAGCCCCCTAATTGGTAAGCTTTTAAGACCGCGCATTCGTTTGACGTCTGCCGTAAAGTTTGCTGCCTACCTGTTTTATTTGTGTAAGTGCAATTTTCATAAAACACGCAAAAACTAAAAAACAAAACACAAACGCAAAGACAAAAGAATTTCGTATTTTTTTTTAAATATGTTAGATAATTGTGTGTCAAATACATTGTGTTCACTACAACATTATTTCTTAAAAGTCCCATTCAGGATAATGTTCTTTTACAAATGTTTTCATTTAAAAAGTACATAATACTTTTATATGAGAGAGATAAAGAATGTTGATATTAAGAAGCTTTCTAAGAAGATCCATGATACACAATAAGCTCGACAACTGCGCTCCGCTTACATTATAAGTGTAAAACTTTTCACATCGATACTAAACTATTTTTTTCAATGCCATGCGGCACGTGTCCGTGATAAAGAAGTTGAACGTTCTAATTTCGAATTATATTGGGCGGGGAATAGAGCTCGCAAATAATTAGGCGGCAATTTTGACAGCGGGACACCTACGAATTTGTCTGTCAAAATATTTTTGCAAACAATTGACAATCTATTCAGCGCCCGTGTCAACGCTCAAAAATGACGCGCCCACATTTTTTAACAAAACAAAACCACAATTAGCGTAATAGTTACATGTAAATTGTAATGTAAATTCAACAATAGCGTTGTTTCTATAGGAAATTCCCCCATTTAACATCGAGCATTTAAGAACATTTCGTTATACCCATGCAAATTATTAATTGCCTCTCTCAATTAACCTGTTTAGGAAATCAGGAATGTCATGTAAATATTTGATAGCTGAAAATGGCTGGAAAGGGAAGAATTATAAAATTACCTCTCAAACGTTTGAAAGCACCAAAAAGGGTATGCTTTTAAGAGCTGTAAAAGGTGTGTTTTGTCTCTTTCGCACTTTATCAGATTTCGGACGGATATTTACTTTTTTTTATTTTTGTCTCTTTGAACAATGTTTGACCTCAACAATAAAAATCGTAAAAAAATTGTTTGTTCTAAGCAAAGGGACGATTGTATTATCGGACAATTATTCGATATTAGTACATTCAGTTTAAGCTTTTATTACTAGGTTTTTCTCAGGTTATAAATAGTAGTTATATATATCATTTTTTTTATCATTATATGTTATTTTCCACAGACTCAATAAATTTTTGTTTATGTAAAAATAATCTAATCTGTGAAACATTTTTACTACGTCTCTGGGATCAAATACAATTCGAATTAATTGTATACTTAAAATTAACGCAATAATGATTTTTATATATCTATATAGTTTTATAACAATCGAAGCCAATAAAATGTGAATGTAAGCTACCTCCAGGATATAATAACAATAATGAAAGGATATTTCAAAGGAGCGGTCTCGGGGTGGACGGGTAACGGAAAGCCTGTAGCTATTAAAAACTTATTAAACCTCATCTCGGCCAATTACGCTCTAGTTCCAAGCACCCTTCAACGGAAAAGTTAAATGTAATCATACAAAATTCTCATCAACGAAACGATGGAATTTAATTTATATGGTATGTGATTTATACTTCGGGAGACAACTTTAAGGAGTGCTGGTAAAGGGCTATGTTATCGAGTAACGCCTGCGCTTGAAAATGTGTTTTGTTAGAAATCGAACCCGGATCAAATACCAGGTCTAGACCAGTATAGGACTGTATCCTCGGGCTAAACAGCAAGGTGGTTTGAGTTTTGGCGAATGGAATTTATTTATCACATTCAATTATTTATAATTTGTCCTCCCACAACAAAGTTTTTTTTTTTTTAATATTATGGCAATAGTTTTGACTTTCTGCCACCACAAAGTTTCAACTATAAAATATATAATTCCTTTTTCAAACCTAGTCCTAGCTAAAGTTCTGTAACGTTCGAACTTGGAACGAGACACGTCACCGGAAGCGGCCGGCCACAGGAAACCACGACGTTCAGCGTCTGCCTTCTCTCTGACTTCGACTTATTTCTTTGGACGTAATTTGAAGACTCAAACTTGTCACAATATTAATTTATTTTATCACGAGGTAGTCCATTGAAATGTTACAATTTGTGGGCCAAACTGAACATTTGATAGAGGACGCAATTTTATTTATGGGACAAGTAGGGGGGGTCAATACAAGTTCAAATACAAGTTTTTGGGGTTGGCGCGCTTATCCCCCGGCCGCCATCTTGGAAAAAGGGGTGAAAACACGTTTTTGGCTATATCTCCTAAACTATCCATCGTACAAAATTTTTTGAAAAGACATTTTTGTAGCAAATCGCTTTGCCTACAATTATGTCTGTATTACTTTTTATCATAAATCCAAAATTAAAAAAGGTTAAAAGGTAAAAAAGTTTTCCTTGATAACTTTTTTTCTTTTCATTTTATCAAAAAATTAAATCAGAACAATTTTGTAGAGGATCTTTTTCTGAAGATGTTTCTCTACAATATTTTTAAATTTCGTTAATTGGAAACGCTGTTGCAGCGCTCCAAAGTTGACCGGGTTCGGCAATGCTCATGACAAGCCGGTCAAAACCACATTTTTACTTTACTTTTATTATAATATAATAAATGTATTATAATTTATATATATATTTCAAATAATTTGACTCTTTTCCCCGCCACATATGAGGTAGAGTCTGTAGGCGCGTTTTTTTTACGTGGCATCCCCAGTAGACCTATACCACAAACAACTTGCTGATGAGGTAATCTTCGACATAATTATATTATCAATCAGTTATTTGAATGGGGTAACTAGCTATTCCATTTTACTCTTCTTCGATGGTTCAGGTTATGGCTCAGATCCTAATTCAATGACAATAAAGTTTTAGACGTATATTATTTGATGATTATGTATGTAAGTATGTATGCTTTGCTGGTTAAAGATAGGACTGTAAAACAAACACATTTCACTTAAGATAAACTACAATTTTGATATCAAATATTAAATATATTTTTAATTAGTCAATTTAATTACAAGTAGTTTATGTACTAATATTTTAAAAAGTTACAAAATATACACACACACATAAAATACATACTTAATAATTCATATATATATATTTCCAAGAAATATGTAATTCATATTTTCCTCTTCTTGAGTATAGGCCTCCTCCAATTGACTCCATCTCTCTCTGTTTTGAGCATTTTTCTCCCAATGTGCTCCACGAACTTTCTTAAGCTCGTCGGCCCACCGTGCAAGAGGGCGACCACGCTTTCTTCTTCCTGGTGGCCCTTTCCACTTTGTCCATCTGCCATTGTTAATTCGAGCGGTATGGCCGCCCATTTCCACTTAAGTTTTTTGCAATAGGACAGTGCATCAATAACCTAAATTTAAAGTAAGTATACAAATGTTATTTATTTGAGGCATTTCAGTCATATTATTTATTCTTATCATAGAGTTTTTCACCCGTCAATATTAAATCGAGAAACATTTGCCGCGTGTCCCCAATAACAGATGAAAGACGTATAATTTACTGTGAGCGCTTATTACGCTTGTGAAGTATGGGCGGGCATGGGCGGAGCGCGCACATGTCCAAACAAATGTTGCAAATTGTTGATTTTTCATCAATCTATGTATTCAATGAAGAGGTCTAATGAGGACTGGTTGAGTGTTTTATACTCTATTGATAAATAACGTAAAACTAGTACTGACTGGTTGTAAATATTATTCGAAATATTTAAAAAAAAATTGGATACCTTCCTAATACCTAAGGGAAAGGATTATGATTTAAAAATGAATTATCCATGTCTATTAGAGTAAAGTTGGATTTAGAAGATTGTTTTATAGAAACAGAAACTTATTTTATCTATATGGTACTTCGAAAAGGTTATTTGGTTTGTAATACCTAATAATACTTAAAATCTAGTTGTCCTAAAAGTGTTGAAGAAATTATGCAGTCATAATCCATTTCATTACCTAAATAGAAGTCTCTATTTAGAGAATTAGATTTAATTTTTATTGTAGAAGTACACGGAACGAGTGTGTGTGTGTGTTAACGAAACTCTGTGTTAAGACATTTTTATCATGAAACCGTAACCTTTGTAATATTATTCTAAATAAAATGCAAACCATAAATTGCTGCCAAACAAATCGCACTATTAATCGGTTTTGAGAAATTAGAGGATTTTGTGATTTTTCACGTACTCTTTTGTTGCATGATCATATATTTCTGCAAATATATCTGACGCATAACCTAAGCAGTAACGACTTGAGTGAACACATGTTAACTTCGATCCTTATTTATTCAATTATATTATTTTAAATTATTTATTATACCTGTGCACCAATGGACTTTCTTTCTATATGCGCATTTAACATTCAACCGAACGGTGAAGGAAAATCGTGAGGAAACCAGCTTGCCTTAGACCCAAACAGTCGACGGCGTATGTCAGGCACAGGAGGCTGATCACCTACTTACCTATTTGATTGAAAAATGACCATAGAAAAGATACAAAAATCTGAGGCCCAGACCTAAAATGGTTGTAACGCCACTGTTTTTTATATATTACTAGCTGATCCGGCAACAGTCGTTTTGCCATGTATATATATCATTTATAATAAAAAATATGGGTTGATCGTAGAGGGGTTTCACCCCTTTCTATATTAGGGGTTGTATGTATTTTTTAATGCTGTATCATAAAAAAATAAAAATATTTTTTTTATCAAAAAATTAGATGGGTGGACTACCCTTAACATTTAGGGTGATGAAAAATAGATGTTGTCCGATTCTCAGTTATACCCAATATGCAACACAAAATTTCATGAGAATCGGTCAAGCCGTTTCGGAGGAGTTTAACCACAAACACCGCAACACAAGAATTTTGTATATTAGATTTCAAACAATACATTTTAGCCTATTGCAACTCGTTTAATATGTTGAACTAAAGTTGTTTTATAGCTCTAATGCGCGAAACTAATATTTTTAGATGCGTAAAGTTTGCATGTATAAATAAGAATAATACAAAAATATTCAAAGTCCGAAACATTTGTGTCCGAAACTCGATATGTCTAATTTATTCATAAAGTTTACAAAGGGGTTGATAGTATAATTCACTTGCTCAATGAAAAGTATATCTTTGATCTTGGAATGTAATGTACCCTTCATTTGAACATTTAAATGTGGTTTACCAATTTTTTTAATACAGATGATAATATCATTCATAATATTATTATGAATTTCAAATTAAATTGTTATAAAAAGGATTTGTTGTTGGATATTAAGTTTAGATATAAAAGGTTTATTTTGTTAATATAAAATAAATCAGTGGCGCTGCAACCTTTTTTAGGTCTGGGCCTCAGATTTCTGTATCTGTTTCATAATAATTTGTCAATCTAATAGGCAAGTAGGTGATCAGCCTCCTGTGCCTGAGACATGCCGTCGACTGTTCGGGTCTAAGGCAAGCCGGTTTCCTCACGATGTTTTCCTCACCGTTCGAGCGAATGTTAAATGCGTACATAAAACGAAAGTCCATTAATGCACAGCTGGGGATCGAACCTACGACTTCAGGGATGAGAGTCGCACGCTGAAGCCACTAGGCCAACACTACTCTTCTTTGTTAATGTAACATTATTAAAATATTAATTTTATTACTCAATGGGTGTATGTTGAAGTATTATTGAAATATATAACTAAGTATAATTTCAAATTAAGATAGATAATATGGAGTGTATTAATGTTTGATATTTTCAAATCTATCTATAATTACATATTAAAAATAATCCTGATATGGTCAGAACCAAACAAAAAAATTTCTATGAAAAAAAAAAAACATTCGGAAATTTGAATTTAGAATCATAGACCCACACTTTTTACCATTTGTTCCCAGCGGTAAAAATTGTTGCCCATAACTTAGTCATTAGCTACAACCTTTGCAATTGAGTCGTAAAAAACTTGGCATTGTTAGCAAAATAAAACTGACACCCCTAACAAAATCGAAACGAATCTAACGGCACCTCTCGAGTTAAAATCGATATTGTATAGGTAACATCCGAGCTTTGTATGGAGTTATTCTTATATGTATGTCCCTGACAAAGAAATTAATACTATAAATATTATCCAAATGTTATGATATATTGTAATTATATCAATTATAAATCATTTTCGATTATTGGAGAGAGATTCTAAATGATTATATATATTAAACTGGAGTTACGTTTGGAATATTTTATTAATTGCTCATCTCATATGCCATTTGCAATTCACTCTACTGATAGAAGATAAAACTTTACGCCCAAAACCATTACAACATTAATGAACCACTTTAATATTTAGGATCCGTCACATTTTTATTTCAGCAGATTTACCTCAAGAAGTTCATACGTGATTTAGTGTTTTGTAGAACAAAACACGGTACAATGCATAAACTTTAAACGCAAGAACGGCGAGAAGCCATGGGGACAATAAAACAAAGAGGAGCGCTTGTTGCCCGAAGCGGTGAGACGCACCCCAACGTGTCAAATCCCACCAATGAGAGACGAGACAGGGGTGTAGCCCCGCCCACCGCAGCTCCTATTCCCACCCTATAGCCGGGCTTCGCGGGAGAGTGGGACGCAGCTTCCCTACAAAGATTCCACATCGATCACTGATGCGGGAGCGTGGTGTTCTCTCGAGGGCGGTTACGTGACCTCCTCTCGCGCAGTCGCGGACAATTAGTGCGCGGGGCGGCGTATCCGTGCTCCACGTCACTATAATGTGGTTAGTCAGTGAGCGTCGGGGCCGAGCCGACGGCGACGGCGAGCACGATATTAGAGGTGCGGATCCGCGCTGCAATTTTAGCAAAGCCGGCAGCACGGTGGAGTTTAAGAGCGGGGCGTGCGCGGGGGCCGGTGAGCCGCCCGCGCCGCCGCTAGCATCGCTGCCCGATCCGCAGCAATTCAACATCTTCCCGGCCTTCTTCAGCCGCCAGCTCAACTTTAGCAGTGGCGGTGGCGCGGGACAAGGGGCTAAAATCATGGAGGAGCTCAGACCCAACTTGGTTGGGGGGCTTCTGGGTGTCCCAGGGTTGTTGGACGAGCATCAGCACGAGGCTAAGTTCCTCACGGGTGCAGAAAGTAAATATACACCTGATAAGGGGAGAAAGTGCAGTAATGCCTCTAGTTCATCAGCAGAAGAATTTGGTGGGCTGTATGGTGGGGAGCATACTGCTACGCCGCCAGCGCCAGCCATCAGTCGTTCCCTACAGGACCACTCAGGTACTTATTTCTTAGACCTACAAAACCTTAATTACTCCCAGGCGACTCCGCATACTAACAACTTATTGGTACGTCTATTAACTGATTCCTGTAAATATTAAACTCAAACTCAAACTCAAAATATCTTTATTCAAGTGGGTAACCAAGTACACTTTTGAATCGTCAAGTTAAATTAATCGTAAATTTACATTTACTACCAGTTCGCAAGTCAAGGGCGTAGAGCGGGTAAGAAGAACTGGCAAGAAACGTTCCGCCACTCTTTTTAATCGCCGAGTATTGTCATACAAATTGTTTGAACTGGAACAAATCAATCCCAAGGATTAGGATCATTTAAGTAGTCCTCAAATTTATAAAAAGCTTTGTTGATTAATTTTCGTTTAACGAGGGCTTTGAATTTATTTAGTGATAATTCTCTAATTTCGCTTGGGAGTTTGTTGTAAAAACGAATACAATTTCCATATAAGGAGTGGTTTATCTTTTGGAGCCTGGTTGGTCGTACACTCAAATTTGTTATATTTCCCGTATTATACTGGTGAAAGTCACCATTTGTTTTAAAATATATTTTTTTTTTGGACATACAACAAGGCTTCAAGAATATATTGACCAGATAGTGTCATAATATTTAATTCCTTAATTCCTTACCGATAGAGAGAATAAATGATCAATCAATAATACTGAATAGTATCTTAGTTTGATTGGCTTTAAGGTAAATAAAAAACCTGCATAGGTATTATATACTATATCTTCTTCCTAGGCGACATTATGACATAGAGCCATAGGTATGTTAATGACAGAAGCATTGTACTACAATTAAAAAATATGTACTAACATAAAGTCAACATACATTTATTATGCCAACCTTATAATAAATCCAAAACTAAGCTAATCACTATACTTTCCTTAATTTTATGATTTACTAATATAATATTTAGGATTATAGTAACTAACACAATAATAACCATTTGGACTTTTGATTATCTATATTATTATTTATTATTATTACCATATAAAATCTATCAACACGAAATTAGGTTAACTTCAATGTTGATTATTCTAAAACTATAAAATTCAAAAATTAGGAAATAATCGATAAATATAAAAAAGTCGATCATTTTTTATACGTCGATTTTTACTATAATCGATCATTTATATTTTATATATGAATAAAAAATAATCGATTTATTACTATATTATTTATTTTCTATTATATTTCATTAAATAAACTAAAATTATTTATATAGTGATATATGTTAGGTTAATTTTTAGTGATTTATATTGAAAGTATATTGAAAGTATATGAAAAACGATGCGAAATAACTAGCACTACTTACCATTAGGTATCTACTGCTATCCACCAACATACTTTTACTTTTACTTATATTATTATCTACCTGTTTTGTGGCACTATTCAATACGTAATAAAGTGTTATCGTTAGTATAGGAACATTAACATACTTAACAATTTTTGTAACCTTTTTGACTGACGTTAAAAAAATAGAAGGAAACCATCAGGCATGCGCATACGCAGGTTAGGTCTAATTGGATCATCTGTTTTAACTACCGCAAAATGTAGTATTTTTATTGATAGTATGTATAAGCAACATTCATGTTTTTTTTATTAAATATCAATTTATTTTGACGCCAATAGAAGTTTTATATTTCAATTTGTTTATTTTGAAAATTCAAAAGTTTTTGTATGTTGCAAATGTTAAATGGTGTAAATGAAACTTCTATCATTTGATATTTTCTCCCATCATAGACTTTTAAAGTTGTAAAAAAATAGCATTTACACTAAAACCATTTGAGATATTAATGCACTTGGAGATAAGCCAGAAAATACCCTATGGAATTTTTTTAAAGTAAGATAGATAATATGTAGGTCATTACTTTTGTTTATTCATTGAACACAAATTATAGCGCAACACAAATTAATAGAATTCAAATTTATCTAATTAAAAAAAGATACATCAAGGCCAGAGCAGAGAAATATTAACTGAAATCTCTAATTCAGTGTAGATTGATGTGATATATTACTTATGACTGTAGACAATCTAGAACAATGTAATTTAATATACTGAATTTGTACATTCACCTATTTTGATATTTTTAAATGTGGGCCCTGTGGCGCAACGGATAACGCGTCTGACTACGGATCAGAAGATTCCAGGTTCGAATCCTGGCAGGGTCGAGACATTATTTTTATTAAACATACATATTTTTAATTTAACGAAATCGGAAATATAAGGTTTTAAAATCAAAATATTAATGATATTTTAAAATATTTTCTAAAGAAACTGAACTTATTTCTCAGTTTTATATAAATTAAAGCTTAAAACAGCAGAAGCAGCTTAAATTATTATACCTTATACATTATTATCTACTGTGTATATTCACCATAGTCTATAATATAACTAAAAGTATTTTAATAAGTTCTAGATGGACAATTTATTACTTAATTAAAAAAATACAAGTATTATTACGTTTGCAATTTTATATAATGTTGCCGTTGGTCAATTATTTATCTATGACGAGAATTATGTCAACTGTCAAAATACTAATACGTAATCTATAACGCTCCGGGCGTATATATTGCTTATTAGTATTCATCACTTTTCATTTAGTACTTTGGTGTTGACAAATATTGTCATAGTAGAATATATACCTACAATTGGATTTTTATGACATGGTACAGCGGATTTGATATAAGTAAAATTTAAATGTTCTTTATTTTTTTCTCCTGCGTTTTTCATTTGTTTTGAAAATAGGTTCGCCCGTTTATTATAGATTAAAAGATCAATTTTATTTTGTTAATATTGACAAAACATTGATTTAGTATGGTTATGGTAGTATCAAGCGACACTTGGTATTCGGTATGGTTCGGCGGAGCTACCAAAATTTCGATAGTTTAATTTGTACATAAATACTGTATTTATATAAATATTCTTCAGCATAGGTTATCAGCAATAAATACTTTATGTAAGTTCTAGTTTCTAACAGTCCTTAACAGATAGACAATTACAGTATTCAAGTTTTTTGTTCGTACAAAAACATTTCATAATAATTATTTAACTTTACAAAAACATATGTTTTATAAACTCACTTAGTCCGCTTAGAACTATGCCTATTGGGCGCTCACAATTGTCTTTATCAAATCATGTTTTTGATTATTATAGACATACACTATATTGTGCCAGCTCCTTCTCTTGAGTTCTGATAGGGGCACTGTTTAATACTTATTTTTATATCGAAAACTGTATAAATCGATTAAGTAAATTTTGGAAAACAATTTTTCCGATATATACAAAACAATATTAGTGGCTAATATAATCTCTAATACTTTCAGTGGTTCAGTTTAGTTTGCACGCACATTCTAATAATTTGTATAAAAAAATTGTAATGTGAACTTAGAGAATTCTTCATTCCCCCCATTCAAAAATCACTTTTCTAAGTAAGCACGCATATATTTAGAGCAAATGTTAAAGTAAAAATTAATGGATTAAATAAGGTGCTAATGCAGAAAAAAACCTTAATTTTCATTTGCATTTTTTAGTGTATCCAATTTTAATACCTCTTACGTGTAGCAAATTCAAATGGAACAGTGTCTAATAATATTCAGCAAAATCGTAATCAAAATAATTGTAACCTATCAAAAACACTTTGAAATTTTAACACCTGATAGTAGTAGCTTTCAGTTATTATCCTCATATAAATATAATAAACAACTTGCAATTAATAAAAATATTAACAATACATTTCGCGGTTTAATACCTACATATTTATATAACAATTTAATAATTAATAAGAGTCAACGGGTCAATAAATTTTTCAAATTGCGTATTACTATCTACATTTCCAATATTAATACAAGCCACTAATGATTTCGGACACGTATCTATCCGAATATGTACGTATTACAATTCCAATTAGAGTAATATTGCAAACAATCGGCCCTAGGCTGACGTCATGAATACGAAATGTCGCTAACGACCGCCCCCGGCTGCGAAGCCTGAATTTTCAAGCGGCATGCCGGCGCTGTGTTGAATAATTACTTGGCTATACGTACCTAATATACACATGACTTCACATGACCGTTTCGTGTTTATCCTAACCTACTGAAACAGGTATGAAGCTTTTGAATTTGAAAACAATTAACATAAGCGCGTGGTAAATCATTTTTGTTCCTTAGCTATATTGGTTACACGGCATGTCTATCAAAGTGGGACCTAAAAGATTTAACTCATTGACTTGATAATGGTTTGGGTGGTGGTGTCACTTCCTTAAAATGAGTTTATTTTCATTCGAAGTTAATCGTTTCATTTTATAATAAAGCACATAAACTAGTAATTATACAAATTTACATATTATTATTTTAATTTTAATTAAACAAAAATTATGGCGCAACGACATTTTATTAAAATGTTCCAAACGTTAATTGACAAACAAATCTGTTATTAATTAGTCTATATAGTATAAAGTTTCCTTATTTTGAGGAATTTTATAATCCGGAACAACAGGTCTTACTTGAGAAAAGAATTTCCTTTTTGTAACTGGCTTAAGTACATATTTGTCCCCGACTTTACTTACATTAGATATTCCCGACGAAGGCTTTTTATTATTTACATTTTCCTTCGGCAAATTTGTCATCAAAATACCAGGCGGTGGTGTTACAATATGTGCATTAGTTACGGCCTTATTTAAATTTGTTTCTGGGTTTCTTGGTGGTTGTACATTACTAAGTATGTTACTTGTATCAGGGTATACATTACCATTATGTAAATTTGTATAAACTCCGTGAAGTCCGTTATTTACATGAACCGTTGGATAGGTAAAAGGTCCTAAAGAATGGTTATCAAAATCGTGGTTTCCATTATTTGTTTTTATATTTGGATCTATATTCCCATGGTTTTTAGCATTCTCTTGCTTTATTTGACCCATAATGTTATTAATTTTGTTTATATCTTGTATAATTTTATGAATATTTCCACCATTTCCGTTATTATTAATTCTAGGGTTTAACACAGCGTCATTTCCGGGAAACTGATTCACCAATGGATGATTAAGACCCGAATTGTCATTAATAAACGGAAATCCCGACACTTGATTGGCAACTCTTTGTTCATTTGTGTTTTGAGCAATGTTTATTGGTGATGTATTCATGGTATTGCGTGGTATTCGGTTGTCATCATCAGAGCTATATCAGAGCATCAGAGTGTGTTTTGTATTTTCCGTGTGAAATGCAGGCGGCGTTCCCCAATTTTTATTTCTTGCGTTGTATTTATCTCTAGTTGCAGCAAGATTTTGAATAGTTTGAGCATAAGGATTTCGACTTGGATTATTGCTTACGTTGTAAATTTGTTGCGGATTCATATTACGTCTTAAAAGTATATCTAATAGTCCAGCATTGCAGTAAGTGTACAATGCAGCTGAAAAAAATTACAAAATATTACTTTTTTGCAAATACATTTTGTGTGTGTAAAAATATGTGTTAGGGTAGGGCGGGGCTTGTTGAGCAATTTTTCACTTGCTTGGATATAGCTCCTCAATGATAAGTCTCAATGAGTTGTTATGTGTCCTGATGGATTAGTAATTTATCCCGTAACAAAAGTGTCCATAGTATTTTTTTGTAACAAGTCCAATATAATAGCTACAGATGTTTAAATGCAGAAAGTCAAGTATGCTCAATGTACCCCATAGATGGGGTAAGTTGAGCAAGGGTATGGGGCAAGTTGAGCACTAAGAATGTCTAGGCCAAACCATGGGTTCTATGTTAACTTGAGATTAAGTAAAATATGTGTTAGACAGTCAGTTTTTATTTATAGTCTTTTATTGACAGAACAACAAAACTTAAAGAAATTTTCTTTGTATAATTACGCGAAACTAGAATCAACAAAACATGAGCATCCTTATCTATCCATTACTTCCGATAATTTCTAAAAAAGATTACCAAGGCTGGTGGGTTCGGGTTTTTGTATGGATAGCTAAGATTTTTTTGTTTTAAAAACATCATCAACCATTATTTTCCGCCCATCTTATTTGCAATTCAGCTGAGCGGAATTTCAATGCCAAATTTAGCAGCACACTCTTAGGCAAGGCGATGGTCGTCTTTTGGAGAAAAATTCCATTTGTAGCAAGTATTTTTTCAAACAGTCCTCCTGTGAGGGCGGATATACTTCCCTCGGTGTTGTATAGCCCATAAATGAACCATCACCTTCATTTAATTTATTTAAAAGTCAACCCATACCGAATTCTTTAGCGGCGGTATTCACACTTTTTCCCTCATCGTGGACAGCCTTTGCAGCATTATTTAAGTATTCAGTAGTGTAAGAACATCTCCTCCTCTTGTAAGCATCCAAACAAAAATAAAAGATTCATTACTCATCAGTTGTTTAAGTCGTGGAGTTAGTTGAGCTATAGTTGCTCAACTTACCCCAAACCGGAATTTTAAAAGAAAAGTGGGATTGTAAAAAAATGCCTAGAATTAGACCCAAATCCTATTTACAAATCAAAAATACAATAATCTTCTGGAAGATTAACACTGTCCTGATTGAAAACAGAGAACATTAGACAAAGACAGACGAAAACTTGCGATAAACAATGTTTTTACTTTTTGGTCACAAAATAATCAAAACGCCGTGACACTTCACTCACTCGTCGAGCTGCCACTAGCTATCGTGCGATGATTACCCCTCCTACGACTCCTTCTTTTCGCTATTTGATACTCCCGCGTAAGGTGAATAGTTTCCGAGATATTTCGATTGCCCAACTTGCCCCTATGCTCAACTAGCCCCGCTCTACCCTACTACAAAATTTAATCTCAATAGAAGTACAGAGTATATAAAAATTATCTTTGTACCAAGTTTAGGTTATAGTCCAGCGAAATAACATTGAAAATAGATTTGGCACTCCAACGGATATAAGCAACCATTATGTAATATGAAACATATAATAATATAACATTACAACATATAACTTAAACCACATTTGTATAAATGGGGCGTATGGAAACCATGGGTCATACAAACCGTGTGTGATTTTGGAGCCTCAAAATCAATGTATTTTGTAATTTCAAGATATAAATTAATAGCAAATACAGGGCCAATTGGTGCTTTGTGGCTTGCGAATGTAATAGTTTTAGCTTTATATTTCTTCATAATGTATAACATAACATTTTATGAGTTAATGAGAACATTTAGTAAATACTGTTACTAGATTTCATTCACGTACCTTTTGTGTTGTTTCTACCAGGTTTATATAATAATAATAGCCTTTATTGCTGTAAAATACTTATCCTAAAACTGTGAAGTACTATAAACACTAATAATTCATCGGTAAAACGGTGTACAGATTGTTCTTGGACATAGGCCTCCTCTAAGAGCTTTTAGGTTTATATTATTCATTTAAAAACAGATAGTAGCAACACATAGGGCATAATTTGTTAAATTGAAAATAGAAAACTTTATAATAAAATTACTCACTCAAAGTTAAATAAGTACACAATCCATTTAAATATGTTTTCATGTTCGCTGACACCGAGTCATTTTATCACTATTTAAAAAGGCTAGATTGATGTCTAACCTGCATGACTATCTGAGACACTCTGATCACATTAAATAGTAATTAAATAATAGTTTTACAAGTAACATTAATTACATTCCTCGGAAATAACGTCTAGGTAATTACCCGAATTTCATTACAAAACTTGTAATATTATCGTTTTAATAATGTATAATAATAAAATATATATCTTTAAAGTTACCATAGCTTAGAAATCACTGATTTTACTGCGATTACTTCGGAAGATCTACTTGTCGAGAAAATTAAGGCAAAATATAAATCAAATTTCATTTGTTAGTGCTGTCTCGTGGGTAGATACGTTGACCATGTACCTACTTGTTAGAAAAACATTATAATAAAGTCAAATAAAACATCTAGTCCATCCTGGTAACAAAATCATTAGTAGTTCGATGATACTCTGATATTACGGAAGTAATCACGTTATTTGTACATTTTCATTCGTCCAGTCTTCTAAAACGGCAGGTTAACATGACAGTTGCTTTGTTATAGAGGGTAATGGAAAAAATCTATATAGTTAACTATGTTTGAAAATTTCAAGTAATAGACAAATTTCAATATATTATTAAGTGCGTGTTAAAAGCACGTTTCTAACGTATATTTTCGCGTCATATACAGTACTTAGTACCTGGTACAATACAAGATATTTCTCCATAAAAATCCATGTCAGTATTTCATTATTTAGTTGGTTTTATTTAGTATAAGACGTCTTATTCAAAATGTCTTTTTTTCCTTGTTCTCAAATTCTAGTATTTTATACATTTTTGTACTACCAACCTGTGGTTTGTCAAATATCACCGAAATAAATAATTATAACATAATTAACACAAAATAAAGTAGGCATTTAGTATCTAAAATTGTTTTAGAGGGCTATTGCAAAAACTAATATTTTATAAAATAAAATTATTATTAGTATTTAAAAATATTTATAAACCAAATAAAATATTATTTAAAAAGCAGATGAGTCCAACACATTTGACCACACCACAAGGTGGTTGGCTTATTTGTTAAAATGGGCAATGTGGCACGATTTGACAATGTTTGACATGCATGTATCGATTTATTGTTTGTTAATGCGTGGCGCGTGGCTGCCAGTTAAGCTGCCAACAAAGACATCCCTTGTAATAGTGGGATTTGTTAATACAAGCATGCTTAATTTGTATTAAGTACTTCCGCCGTAAAAACCTTTGACTCATTACCATTATTTTATTATAAATACAAATTTATTCATATCTTTGCACAAAAAATAAATAACAATAATTAAAAGAAACATGGTGCAACAGGCGGCCTTATACTGAGCGATCTCTTTCAGGTAAATTAAAGAAAATAAAACAGGCTTGTGAAGTGCAAGAATACACCTTAATTTTTTTTTGACAAAGATATAACTTTAATATTCGAAAACATTCGAAAATTACATTGCCCATTGTTCTAGTTCTAGATTTTGACTCATTTTTTAACAGTCATTAATTCTACGAACTAAATTTCAAATCACAAAGTGACATAAATGCATAAATAACTCATAATAAAGTAGGCACTCGATATAATAGAGTAATCCTGCGCACGCGCCCTCAAGCGACAAGCCATTGAACCCATTGTAACTTTCGGATCAGCTGCCACTCGAAAAGCAACAAATAGCCAACGGGTTAAAAAATGTGAATTCTATATATTTCTGGTTCGTAAAATATTAACCTCGAGTTTTGGTTAAATACATGTATTTATAATGCATTTTCTACATGTTACAAGATATCTATGCTAAAATACATGGTAATTATGGTGAAAATTAATTAAAAACAAAATATATATAAATTGCTTTTATAGCGGTAATGTTTTTACTTATAGGCCCCATCAAATTCGAGAGCTATTTAGCTAATTATGCAATTATACTTTTTAATTAAATTTTATAGAAAACAATCAATCAAATATACAAACTACTTCTGAGAAAAATGCGAACATCGTTTTGACAAATTACCTCAGTTAAATATTGTTTTAAGTGGGTAACTTCACATTTATAAAATAATATATGTTTACTGATTTATAGTTTCAAGATCACATTTGACGTTTAAGCCTACAATTATTTTATTACAGATTATAATAATAACGTATTTATTCAAGCAGACAGGTCCAAGTTAGTTCTTTCTATAAACCCATTTGGTTATTATTGTGTTAGTTACATTATTTTCCTAAATATTATATTAGTAGGTAAGGTTTAAAGTTATGAACGGCGGACAAACAGTTCCGTAGCTTAACGATATTTTTCTGGTAAAAAAACATTAGTAAAAAGCAACACAACTCTGAGTTTACAACAAGTTTTTGTTCTGTTTCATTTTACAACATATTGTTTATAGATTTTAAATTTATTTAGCTGCTTACCTGCTTTAGCATTTCTCCAGTCTTACTATACTATATGTGCGGTATAGAATACACGTCAAACATACTAATAATGGTTAATTGTATTTATTTTAATAATTTATATTCTGTATACATTAAATCCCCGTATACAAAGTAAAACAGTGTTCATTATGGTTCCATCTCGTTTTGTCAAATGGTGTATTAACTTTGATGGAACGAGACAGAATAGTGTTTTAGTTGTAGTAACTGGATAAGAAAAGTAAATTCGAGCTTCTAAGCGTTGCAAATAATGCGTAAAAATTTATGTGTAATTAATTCACCTAAGCCATAAATAAACTGACTGTCAGCAATTTAACACAACAATAATCAAAGACAAGGGGCTTGCGGAATGCTTCTCGATTATAAAACTATTAGTGGCATGTTAACATATGGACACCGCTTGAGGGCGAAGCACCCCGCCGAAACGAAGCCCCGGGGTGCCAAATACGTAATAGATTTCCAGATTATAAATTGCGATTTTTAAGAGCCACTCGTTGTGTTAATCGCTTTTTACTTGTGATTTTTTAAGTCACTTGAATTTCTAAATTCTTTCAAATGTAACATTATATTTCTAAATTTGATACTGTCACGAAAATCACTTTGTACGTAATTAAATGTATATTTAATATTGCTAATGTTTTAATGTTTTCATCTGGTTTTGGGATTTACTTAATAATTTATGGCTTCATGCTTATTGACTTAGCTTCTTTTAATTGTCAACCTCGTCTTCATACACAGTTGTCTAATTAATACGCGATTTTTAAACATCCAATAAAACATAACGCCCGACGCTTTTCTCTAAAAATACGCTAGTTTGCAACAGACTTTTGTTGCTATCCTTTTTGTTCTCAAACATTTTAAATAAGTTTACGTACAGTATCTAGTTCATAGAATAACACAACTTCTAATAAGTACTATCTCGTCTTATCACATTTACGTCTTTAATTAAATATAATTATTATTACAGAATTAACTTCTTAATAGGTAAAATGTAATATAATCGTATCAGCAACGATTACACACGGCTACAAACAAATTGTTAACATTATGATATTAGGCTTCTAGTAAGTCTTACTTTATCTGTTATGTACCTAAACAATTAAAATTGTTAGAAACGATAGTTGATTGATTGGGATCCAATCTATACAAGAGATGCAAATATTATTCATATTAGGTACAGTAACAGGTAAAGTAGTTAGTAAAAGCCTGATATTATAATGTTAGGAACTTGTTTTTCAAAAATATCCATATTATATAATTCAAAACTCGGTACGTACCTTAAATTGCTGTACAAAAACGGGCTATAAAAATGTAAATTGCTATTAGTAATCCTGTACTTAGTAAAATAATTTAGTAAATATGTATTTATACTAAAAAACAAAAATATGGAAACGCTACAAAAAGGTTTCGAACTGAAACACACTGAAACAACAGTTTTAATATTAGCCTTTTTGAGATACAAAAATACCTAAAACACATTTCCCAATCTGCTTAGACATTTTTTTACACTTTGTGCAGTCACCCGACACCTCTCCGCCGCCACAGATGGCGCTTTTATGTCAATCGTCATAATTAGGGGATTACGACCCCCTAATGACATGTTACATTGAATCTTTGTTACACCCCGAACAAATGTCCCTATAAAATATTGTGCGTTGACTTGCGAGTCACTCTATTATGACGCTCTCATTGTGGGTGATGTAATACGAGATTTGCTTAAAATAGTAACATAATTATTTGTTCTTCATTTATGGAAATACCTGTCATGATGACTTATATCTGTCACCGTAAAATTGTAAAAACCGTTAGATTGTAATCTATCTCGCGAGATTGTAAACTGTCGAAAGATTGTGAACCTCAACGAACTGCTTACAAATTAACGTATTATTATTCGGTAGTTATATGAAATTGTTGGGAAGTAAAATTAATCTGTAATTGACCAAAGAAGTTTGAATGATATCTAAGTTAGTGTAGTACAATCTACCGAATAATAATCCGTTAAATTGTAAGCAGTACGCTGAGGTTCACAATCTTTCGACAGTGTATAATCTCGCGAGATAGATTACAATCTAACGGTGTTTACAATTTTACGTTAACATATCGATCAATAAAATAATTAAAGGGACGGCGAGTTATTTAGCAGTGAGCTTAGGTTTAATTTAAAATTTTAATACAATTTTAAACTAGTGCTTCATTACACGATAACTTACTGTTAGAATTAATTTATTACATCTTTAGGTAAAAATTGTCACGTCAAGAAGATTTTACTTATTACATATACAAAGACAATATAGAATCATAGCTAAAAAAGCTCTAAATCATCATAGCAGTTATCAACTACCAACACTTACACCTGTTGTAGATGGGATAGCAAAAAGAGAAATGACATTGGCTAGAATAAATATATATACCTATAAGTATACAAGCTCGCAAGTCTACTCGTATAGAAAAAAAATCTACGCGAAATATCCTATATTAAAAGGCATTTAAACCTCTGAATAAAATGTCCATTAATTTCCACGGCAACAGCACAACACGTTAATTGAATAAAAAAATGTCAGCTGAAAACCGATTGCCATCAAAGCTTCGTAAAAAAAAACTGCTTTTAAACGGTAAAAGGCTCCGTTTACCGCGGACGCAAACACTTAGCTCCATGTTAATTAATAAGTAGATGGTGCCTCGTCAAAGGGAATGCATGAATACTTGCCAAACCGACCTCCAACGGTGCTTTTAAAATGCCCCCTCTTAAACCTGCTCAGAGAAACCGAAGTTAAACTGATTACGTCAATTTCAGCTTTTTTGGGACTCGTAAAAATAATATTTTTAATTATACCTGAATATTCATAGTGTGTAATGTAATACAATATGCAGATGAATAGTTATTGGCAGTCTAAATGACTTTTTTAATCACTAATAACGCGAAGATGATGTAATTGAACTTATTTCTTAAGATTTCATATTTTATTTTTATTTTTACATGATCGGTACAGTAACAGACTACAGATTGAGTGAATACATATTGTTACTAAAAACTAAACAACATTTGTAAACCTGAAGTCCAATTACACCTGTACACAGCATTTCTTCAAATATTAAATAGTAATACTTTATACATTATTACATACAGTATGTAAAATAAAAATAAAAAAGACTTTATTCTAGTACACTACACTATAACTAAACTAAGTCCATTTCATTCATGTTTTACACTAGAACTCGACCTCCGACGGAGTGAAAGCCACCTCCTTGTCTCTAATTAATATTCCAATTTTGCCCCGCTATCCCTTTTATTTCATCTTCCCAAGTTTTGCTTGCCATCTTCTCATTTTTCTTAACATACAGTATGTACAATGTACATATATTATTTTTAATAACAAAAAATAGAAGTTATTCAGGTCACCGCGAATAATCATGTATTTAAACGTTTTATTGCGCTTTATCTCAATACAACGATTGGCAAACTATAACTTCGTTGTACAAATGTGCAAATTCAAAGAAATCTATTAAAGTGTTGACATTACCTTAATTTATACAGACGTGTCATTGATAAACTATATTTTATCGTAAAATTTTCGACACACAAAACAAAGTTCATTGAATCCGGATGAATCATTAGATGTAACAGTGTTAGACATAATTACAATTACGGCGAACTTGACCTACGGTAAGGATCGATCCGACCCACTATGCAAATAAGAAACGCTCCTTGATGTTACGTTATTTTACGGTTAGTGTCACGGTGTTTAGCAATGGGTTTATTTTAAACTGATTTCGGTTATTTTCTCTCTCTTTCTATAATATTTTTTTTAAGCCCGGTAAAAACATATAGAATTAAACAAAAGTGACAATAACACATAGTACACTTGTTTTTATCTGTACGAAATAATTAAAACGTTAATGTTAACAAGAATATTAAACGGAGAGTGTTCAGAGGAGTTGTTCGCATTTACTACCCTCAGGTGCATTTCATCATAACACGTCAAGGTAAATTACAAAATTCCACCTGTATCACCTCGACGTCCGGCGTTCTACAACGAGCGTTTCTTAGGGCAGTTTTTAACGCTAACCACCACCACTATGTGGAATCAGGTGTCCACTGAATTATTACCGAACCAATTCGACTTAGGGTCCTATCCGTTTGCCACTTGTACTATAAAAAATAGAAAAGGAATTCGATATCCTTGTACCCAACTGAAATTGAAAATATTTGATTGTTTTTACACTTATTGAGAACGCGCCGGAAAAAAACACCAAGATACTGGAATATTTCAATACAACAGGTATTTTTCAATCTATTATGATTTAACAAAAATATATATAACACTTAAACTACAAAATCTAAAAGTATTAGTATTTTTTTTAATATAAGTCTTTATCTTGCAATCAGTCAGCTAGACTATGAGCTGATGTGTTGAGAGCTGTTAGACGTTCAGAGCAAAATCTCCATCGAGACTGCTCCTCTCTTTCAACCGTGTCTATCAAGACTTAGGATTTGTCGCCTTTTAAGCCTATTTATTAGGTCCGGTATGGTTAGTTGCGTGTCAAGCTTATTAGGATGCATTTCTAGCCTTTTTCTGTATTTCATACTCCAGGTCTTGATTTCCTCTTTGACAGTCCTGATTTTGAAATGCTCATGAATCTCCGATGTTTTTATAAACCACGGACAGTTGGATATTTTAATTTAATTTTGAACCCTCTGTATGATAAAAGTATTAGTAACAACATTTTCTTCTTAATGCTCAAAATCAAGGAAAAGAACGACTTTGCTTTTCCTGAAGTGACATGGCCTCATGAACTTCACGTAACAAAAATCTCTTTTAATCCAGCGGAAGGTGCATTCAAGAAACTAAAGCCAGAGCCTGGTGGGAATGGAAGTGGGTCTGGGAGCTCAGCTTTATCACCTTCGCTGGGACCTCAACATGCAGGACATACTCCAACAACTGCCTCATGTCCAACACCTGCAAGGCGAAGACATAGAACTACATTTACACAGGTAAATTTTTTTAGGTTCAATTGAAACACTAATGATGTGTGAAGTATAGGAAAAGGTTTTTTAGAACAACTTTATATTTTATTATATTTTTTATTTGAAGTTAATTAATATATTATTCATTCAAGACGTTACCGAATAATTGCATTTCGGAAAAAATTGCCTACTAATTACAAAATATAACAAAAAAGTGATTTAGTTCTTTTATCAATAATATGTATATCAAAGTTACATATATTTATTTATTTCCACAGGAACAATTAGCAGAATTAGAAGCAGCATTCGCGAAGTCACACTACCCCGATATTTACTGCAGAGAAGAGTTAGCGAGAACGACAAAACTTAACGAAGCTAGGATACAGGTTAGTTCTATCTAAGAAACGTGCCAAAAAGTGTTTCCTATGCATAGCTGTATAAAATATACATAAATTTTCTATGCTTAAAAATTATGCCATAACTAAACAGTTCTATTAATACTATTATACAATAAGTTGCAAATAAAAAAATATTTACCTTATCTTATTAGAACTGAATTTATTTATTATGCATTCGCCAAAAGCGTTACGGGATAGCGTAGCACTATTGGTGCGACGTAGCACTTGTACTTCGTAGCACTTTAGTCTGTACCCTCGTCTACGTTTAATGAATTGTATTGTGTGTGTAAAATCCGTTTTTTTACTTAAATCGAATAATGACTTTAAATGAATTTAAAACTATAGATGTGGTTAAAATAACATTCAAATTTTACGCTATACGCTTTGGTTTATTACTAACATACCAACATGCTCAATTTCACATCAATAGTGAACGAAGCGATATAACTAATTATATTTCCACCGATCGAATGAAATTCGAAAAGGAAAGGAACGTAATAACCGACAAACAAGCGGCCTTGTTCTTACGTGAAGTCGAAAATATCAATGATGCGCGAATATTCCGGTAATATAATTTGTAGCGTAGGCCGGAGCCGGATTAAATTAAAGTGCCATCTGTCCTCCATGGCCGTATGAATACGAAATGCTTACGATCCTTATCTCAGTTTTAAAATTGCTCAATCCCTCGGGAGACTATTGATTTGTCCCAGGAGCACCTAATTCGTCGCTTAGATATTTTATTCAGAACACGACTTTTAACATTCTCTTGAAGTAACGACCTTAATTCAGCTCACATTCGCAGAATATAAAACTCACCTTCTAAGCAAAATTGTGAGACGTTTACTTGAATAGTATAGTTATTTTCTCTAAAAAAATATAACTATTTACATTTCTTCTATGGAAATATAAAACTTAAGGGCACTTTCAAATTTGTCTTCGTAGGAAATTGTAGGTTGGCAAAGAGTAAAGAGCCTGAGCAAATATAATTAAAAGGAATTCTTTCACATTTCACCGTTAAAAGCTTGTGAAATACGCACACATGTATACTCTATTAGCGTTTCGCTACATAAGAATGTAAACGTTAAAGACGACGTCCCTCCTTCTAGAGGAAATTTCGATATAAAAATACAACGCTGGCGGGCGGGAGAGGGTGGCACGGGGAGGGAGGCCCCTGAGGCATTGCAATCCCATCAAATGGATCCGTAACGAAGTTAGCTGATCCTCCCCGCGCGCCTCTCGACATTGTCTCTGCCCTCAAATGAATTCTACAATTGGAAATAAGAAAATGTTTTGTTCACTGCTTTTTCAGCGTAAAGACGACCGTTTTCTTCAGACAACACGGCACTCCGCAAATGTGCTTTTTTGTTCGAAGGTTTCAGATCTTCACTAAATTAGATTTCATCGACGTTTAAACTGTAGCTAAGTGAAACTGACTTTCTTGTTTTTATTAAGGATAGGATATTTTAATACGGTCTTGATTATTCGTAATATTCTTTCTATATTGTTCTTTGCTACAATTTATACGGTACTTTAATAATTATCAAATATTTTAAGAGATGTTGGATTAAATTGGGTTTTCTAACTAGATTGTTCTAGATTTTAGTATGAGAAAGATAGGTAAAATGAATGGTTTATGAAGATGAATATTTGATTTCCAAAGGATATAACCATCCAAATATATAACTAACAATGCTTTTAATTCACGGCAGCCGAAACATGTGATAAATAAGATAATCAAATATACAGTATTTTTAAAATATTCCATTTAAAATAATTTAAATTGGCGTCTGGTAGATAGTACCAGTGACCCCAGAGCTGGTGCTTTCCTCGCTCAACGAATAAGTATCGCAACACAGCAAGGAAATGCTGCTAGCGTTAAAGGTACACGCCACAGAGATCAAACTTAATAAATTTCTTTCAATTTTCTTTTTATTATTACTATGTATGTTAATAAGGAAATATATATTCAGATTTAAATGAGAAAATATATAAATGATAATTCATTGTTATAGAAATTTATCTTTTTAATATAAAAACAGTCTGATTATATTTTACATTACGCCATTTTAGCGTTGGTATCGCAGTAAACTGTACATAGTTTAAGCGGGAAATTGCTTCGTTTTTCATCACAACGCGCGCGGCGAGGGACGGATGTCGGATTGCTTTGCGAAAAACTAATATCCCATTTATGTTTCTTCACCCTATTTTTACATAAGCTTGGCATTTTCGCCTCTATGTATACTGATTTAGAGCGTACAGTTGACTGTTAGTACATATGGGTGTGCATGGAGTTGGGAGGGCGTTCCTCCCTCCCTCTAATCAGCTGTAATCACCATATCAAACGACGCACGCCTCGTTCCCCGCGACAACAGATTATAGCCTTGTGTATTTTGATGGCACATTCGATAATCTACATTCTATATAGATTCAAAATCTAATCGGAAAATATGGCGAGAAAAAATTTTCATCCGAGAAATAAAACTTCAAATTGCAGACGTAATTCACAGAATGAAACTGTACTTACTGAAATCGAGGACAACTATGACTACGTGGGGAATGAACATAAATACTAAATAGATATTATAAATATCAAAATACTGAAAACATAAATTAAATTTTATACATTTAAAGTCTTTGCTCCTTGTATATTATAAATACATTATATCAAATTGTTTAATTTTTAAAAATTGTAATTCATTCGTAAATAATAAAATATTATATACATTTACTAAGGTTTATTATGTTTTTAAACCATTATGTATGGGAATGGTTTACAGAAAACATAGTAACTGAAAAACTGGATCGGAAACCATTTAATCCAACTGAATTACTTGGTTTCTTAATCCCGTGAACCTTTGGTGACAATCGCAATCGAAAAAATTAATTACATCTTTTTTTCATACAGGTCTGGTTTCAAAATCGTCGAGCAAAATACCGTAAACAAGAAAAGCAGTTGCAGAAAGCGTTAGCTCCAGCGGTGCTTCCAGGCTGCAATGGTATGATGAGGAACATCCAGGGATACCGAGGTTACCAGCCCTACCCGCACCCCAATACTATCAATAGGTATCCACAGGTAAGGTGTAATTTCCAATACATACATAAAAATTACACATTGTATATAGAAAGACGACATCGCAAACAATATAAATATATCGATAGCAACTTAACTTTTTTAAAGGTTGAACAAATCAATAAATTTAGCATTGGTTGTTAATAAAAATGCTCTTCAGTTGCCCACGGCGACTAACAATGACCTATAACGATACGGAGGTGGTTTTATAGTACATAAGTGTATGGGCAGATACAAAATTGCGCTTGCTATATCAAACATTCGAAGCAGAAGAGTATCACTAGAACAGCTTTTTGAGCTCGAGGCACGGTGTTTAAACACGGCTATCACTAATACATTACATAAAATATATCTTGCTATCTCAGAGGACTTATTAATCTCCTGTATTCAATAAAAACTATAGACTTAAATTATCCTTCGCAATGTCATTATTACAACAATCACGCAACTATCACGTACCCGTCAAAAATTCGAAATGTTACCGTATTCAATTAATTTAATGAGATTCTAAGAATAATATAAAAACAAGTGTCCGATGACGATATGCAAATTGTTAATAGGAATATAGTCTGATGATAAGTTCCCATGTGGTCTTGGTTCATTATCAAAAACTGTAACAAAAGCACATGTTTAAGGGTGCTTTGCAAAAATACTGAAACACTGAGTGTAGGAGGCAACCGTAATACTTGACAGCCTTGTAAAGTTCTTTAAAAATTATATCCCTTGACTATTTCATAGGTATTTTGAGAGATAACGGTTCTGAAACTCATTACAATGCGTTGCTAATCGAACCTCTGATTACGCGTTAATGAGATTGCATCGGCCACCGACCGCCGAAAATAATGCAAATAGCACGAACTGACAATGACAGTCATTTTGTATTTATCTTTAAATCAACTTGGTGATTGTTGATTCAACTTAACATGAATGGTAACGTAGGTTGCTGCAATTCAAAATCAGAATATTTTATTTATTTAAAAAAACACAAACACTATATATTCAGATACACGTACATATTATGGAAATGGGCCGGTCACTATGCCCGCGTTTGTGATGTCAGATCGGTCAAAAGGACCCTTACTTGGAATAGCCCAGTGGGAGGAGAAAAGAGAGGACGCCCACCAGAAACCTGGGAAGGTGGAACGAATGATGGAAGATGGTGGCGAGGATGAGAGACAAGAGGAAGAATTTGGAGAGTGCCTACACTGCGTCGGAGGTCGTTACATTAAGCCCATGTAACTAATGTTAAACATAGTGACATAATGTAATACACACACAACTCTAAATGTTTTCATTTTTCATGAATTCTGTGTCAATTCTGCACCAAGGTCCGCAGTTTGAAAATCATTTCAAGATTTTCAGGTGTAAGAATTGAAGGAACCGATTTTTCTTGATTGATGTAATAATATTTTGTTTTACCATAAAGAATGTTAATAAAAATAAAGGAAGTTCATTCGCGCCGGGTTCAAACAAACTCAGAGTTAAGAATCGTGTTTTTAATACTAAAATTGTTTATATTAAACCTAGAGCAGTGTTGGCCTAGAGGCTCCAGCGTGCGACTCTCATCCCTGAGGTCGTAGGTTCGTTCCCCGTGCACCCGTGACTTTCTTTTTTTTTTTCATTTTACATTGCATTTAACATTCAATCGAACGGTGAAGAAAAACATCGTGAGAAAACCGGCATGCCTTAAACCCAGAAAGTCGACGGCGTTTGGCCAGGAAGCTGATCACCTACATGCCTATTAGATTGACAAAATCATAAAACAGAGCACCACTGATAAAAAATAAACTTACGATTCAATCAATATTAATAGTCATCACATCTTCACTTAAAATAAAGAGAAAATCTGTTACCAGACCACACATGATTGGTGGTGAGAAGACAGGAGGTAATCTATGATATTTGGCCGTTGTGTTGATTCTTTTTATGGGACCAGGAAATTTGATCTTACAAAGTTCGACAGAAACATATGAAATCAGGGCAGACTGAGAGACCCGTTAGGACATTGAATCTAGGTTTACTATATTATACATACATAATATAGTAAACTTAGTGTATAATATAATAAATCTAGTGTATAATATAGTAAACCTAGTGTATAATATAATAAATCTAGTGTATAATATAGTAAACCTAGTGTATAATATAATAAATCTAGTGTATAATATAGTAAACCTAGTGTATAATATAATAAATCTAGAGTATAATATAGTAAACCTACTGTATAATATAGTAAACCTAGTGATGTCACCGTACACAATACTTAATATCTAACACTTATCGTTTTAAAGCAACTATTAAGAATGAGTTTACTTTACCATTAATTATCGAAAGTGATAATTTAACTAACGGATATCCGGCCGTTAATTACCATATAAAGCAAACGTGTGAAAAACTATTAACTTGACCAAACTTCGTTAATACGCGTTTTCGGTGTTTCAGTCGGTTTTAAATTTGTAATTAGTGTAATGTCGGCTCTATTTAAATTAAACTGAAATTGAGAACATACGTGTATATAAGTTATTATTTTAACGATTAATTGAAACAACATATTTCCTCTACATTAATATCACGGGTAGAATTAAAATAATGAAATATGCAGAATGGAGAATACAGAATTCAACTGTACAATTCGAATTCAAAAAATGAAATGGCGTAAGTATAGTAATTAGTAATTGAGATACAAAACAAAATTGAAACTATTATTTCTTATTTACATCATTTAAACCTTTTATATATACATTAAACGAATCCCGAAAATGTAGAAAATAACGTTATACATAAGTGAAATCTTTTATTCACTTTAATATGCCTTCTTCTGTAAATGTATTATGCCATGAATTCCTCTAATTTGACCGATAGGTTGAATAACAAAAGCGGCAACACACTAGCGAGTCTAGTGAATGTCCATGAGCGCTAACACTTAACAGATGCCTGCCCGTGCCGATTGCATGGAAGAAGTTCTGTAACTCCTCACATTTACTATGTACCAACTGTCTACGTATTATATCACCAAGACAAGACGTTTTCCGCCGGGCCGCTATTTACATTTGACATATTTGAAATATTATACTACTCTGTATTGTTAACAGCATCACGGAAGTTATGAAGAGTTGCAGAAGGACATCTTCTCTTTATCTCAAATGGGTGGAGGATCATACCCCATGCCTCAAGGTTTCTCAATGGGCCACAGTGCGAATATGAGTGCGGTTGGCATGCGACAGGATACTATGGGTAAGAATTTTTAAATATCTATAGATAAAGACGTTCTTTTTCAAATTCTTCAAAGCCTTAGATAAACGTAGCTTCAGTAAGCTGCTAAAATCATAGCCGCTTACTGAATGAATTGAACTTGCATAACTTTGAATTATCGATGACGATTCAATTATCCAAAAAAACTATTAATACTGGGGCGCTTAAAAGTATACCTACTACGTTACATGTTACACACTCATTCTCAAGATGCCACGATCCTTGACAACCTTTTTCCAGTTTATGAACCTATCGTTCTTAAGTTAGGCTTTGTACACTTTGTATAATGTTATAATGATCTATAAAAGTTTAGTGTTGTGTTGAAATTTGTTCCAAGTCCCTTCCCGCCTTCTGGATGAGATTATGCCTGCATTTTTACATCATATGCCAACATTCACTCAAATAAATAATTTCTTATAATAAACAGAAGTTTTACAATAAATAAAACAAAAATATCTACGAATTTTGAAGGCAAAAACTATAACAAATGCCCTAAGCACGTCCCAATTAAATTACCAGTGAGTAAGTAGGTAGAGCTGTATGAAATTACTCGTTCTACAGAAACTTGTATTTTAGTTTGAAGTGTAAAACAAGACGCGGTAGCTTCCATCAACTTTACATTATCTACGTCAAGCCAATTATAAAGTTGTGGAGCGGTGGATCAAGCCGCGTTTTTATACAAATATCTTTTATAATAATGAGAAAACTTGCTCTTTGTTGTCTAACTTTTGCCAGATGATCGCGAAACTTTTATAGAGTTTTTGTCTCTTGTTGACAAGGTTTTAATTTCAAATGTCAAAATACAATTTAAAGAAATCTTATGTGCTTTTAATTTTAAACAAATGATGATATAAGTTTAGTGTAGCAAGTTGTTTTATCAGAGCACTATATTTTAGGTGTAATGTGAATGAAATATTCCTGTGAATATGATGGAAATGTTAGATAAAAATTTAAAGATAGCAAATCAACAAGATTTACAAAACCATTTCAAATTATTTATTAGTGGTTGGGTACCTATACAAATTATTTCTAATTCTATGAAATATTGCCTTTAAAAATTTCAAATTAAACAATTAATTATATAATTTAAAAAACCCGCCGAAACGCTTTTTAGGCAAGATGGCGTCGCACCAATCCCCATGGCGTACCTTCCTTGTAAACCAACGTCAAGTTTTTAAAGTGTTAATTATCATTCTTAAATTACACAAATATATTATATTTCGACCAAAGACTGATTAATAATCAATATTTTAAACTATGATTTTGTATAAGATACTAAAAACTCTGTAATTATAGATACAAAAATCTTCTTTACATTTAAAATTACAAATTTGTTCAACACCTAAAAACACAATATTCCCGAAAATTTCTTGGATCTTGGCTCCAGATTGCATATTTCTTAGAACCATTTTTCTTTTATAGTCTAGTAAGTGATCACTTTTTTGTACTATATTCCTAGTAATAATATACAAGGTTAAGTAAAATATTACCAGAGCTGCCTCGTAAATTATATTGAGATGTACGATATATTATGTAGAAGTAAAATGACGTAAAGACGGAGAAGCAACGTTTCACTAATTTAATAATCCCTGAGTTTGCGGCCGGAGATTATAAATTTGTACCCTCAAGTCAAGATGTCTCTATCTTAGCTTATATGATTAATATTTATGGCATAATAAAAATATTGAACCGCTTTATATAATAAATTATTTAAACGTTAAAGCGGTTTCTTTTTTATGATACAAGTTAAGTGTAGCAAGTTGTTCTATTAGAGCACTATATAGTGTACACAATATATAATGTGAATAATACGTTGTGTAACGAATACAATATCTAAATTTTATAAAATAGATAATAAACAAAACTGCTTCCCATTTCAAAGCATCCCAAAAACTAAATCACTTTTACTAATGAAGTTATTTCATTGTAATCAAGTAAACAGTGTACAATGTATGTTTCATTATCCGTTTTTTAGCTAAAACTACTTTTTAGAGTACACTACAACATAATATTACTATTAGAATTTGATTCGGCAACTTTTATTTTTTTTCTAACTAGAGTGACCCACCCTAGTGTACATATTTATGTATATAAAATGCCTTAAGGCGAACTCCAAATCAAAAAGTTATCTTAAAGCGCGGCAAAGCGTGTGACGTGGCGGAGCCGCGAGCAAATTCCTGCGTAGAAAAACCCCTAATAGAAGCGAGGCATCGTACCGTAGATATTCTAATAAGAAAATTTCCACTACATTTACTTTGGCGGGCGTCCTCGCGGCGTCTTCGCAAATATCTTATTTCCTACGGCGAGATTGCATCTTGAGAAAACGCGAGGGTTACTATTCGCTCCCCACCTAAGAGCATCTCGTTATACCTACCGCCCGAGACGATTTTCATCAAGTGACGAAGTCCTTGAAGTGCTCTTAAAATATATGGAACTTTAAGGAATGTACCTATTCAATTTATATACATAATAATAAATTAGTTTTAACAAGTCCAGAGATTTAATGATAAAATCCCAATTATTCTAATAAAATAACTATTAATTATTTTTATTAATTTAATTAATTAATTATTTTTATTAATTACATAAACTACCTGTATTGCACAATGAATTATTATATCTGCGATACCTTAGTATCATTCTTATAAATTTTTATATATTTACACACTGTTAAATAGAAACGATAAAAGCGTTATAAAGAAAAGCAAAAGCGCTATTCAAAAAATCTGTTCCAAATGCCATTTCACTTCCATTGAGTTCGTTGCACTTACACGTTTAAACCATATAAATAAGTAACAGGGAATTAACACGGTATTTTAATTTTTTGATCGGATGTCAGTAACCTCATTCAATGTATAAATCAATCGGTATGAACCTACTATAGGTTAGTACTATAGTTGGTGACGGAAGGTACTAAATTACTAATTACAACTATTTAGTATTGTCTGTACTCAAACCGTGAGTCTGACAAACATTATATATCTGTATTATATAATACACTATTAATACGGATATATATCCGTATTAATAGATTTAAATAAGAAATACGTCAAGGTATCATCGTTGGGAGATCAGACGTGCCTTAAAAAGAATGTCTGAAGTATTTTAAAATGACAAAAGGATTGCATCTCGCTTTC
The DNA here is from genome assembly GCF_905475465.1 of Pieris napi. Classification (NCBI taxonomy): domain Eukaryota; kingdom Metazoa; phylum Arthropoda; class Insecta; order Lepidoptera; family Pieridae; genus Pieris; species Pieris napi. Next base: position 9,937,261 of record NC_062241.1, on the reverse strand, counting down.
CTTTTGGTAATTAAGATCCTATTTCCATAGTTACAGTTGACATATGTTTTCCAGGCATGACCGCGGAGGACGAATGGTACAACAAGTCGCTATCAGCATTACGTATGAACACAGGGCACCATGCAAACCTGGCCGCAGCGCCGATGCTGCAGTACCAGACCTAATCGCTGCTACACGGCGCTGATTACTCGGCGCCGGCGCACGATTACGCGCCATAACTGAATTTTTCAGTCAATTTCTTGTCTATACTCGTCGTAGAGGGTCTACAACTAACGTTTATTCTCAAGTCGATTTTTTTATTCTAATAAACTCTGTCTTGTCTATTTTTTAGTAATTCGGTGGTTTTTCGAGATAAAATCGTATTATAGCGATAAAAAAAGAATTAAAACGAGTTAATTTTTAAATTTTAGTTACACACAAAAATATGTCATGTAAAAAGCTTTTTCAGTTTCAGTTTTATCAGTTCATTTTTACTATTTTTTGTATAAAATAACAAATTTATGGAAGATGACTTTTTATGTTCCGGAAGGCAAGTTGGAACGTTAAAATAGATGGAAAACCGTTTTTATACAACGCTGTCATAATTGCGTCTTCACTGTAGTTGGTATTTTTAAGCCTTTACAACTAGTATAGACAAAATTACTTCTAGTTTATACCTCATAGATTTAAGCTAAAGATTTTCTTTATGAATAGTCCAATTTCGAAATAAATGTTCGTAATAAATTCGCATATTTATGATACTCAATCGAATCTAAAACATCAACGAATAATTTTACCAATAAAATGCGATTCAGTAATGTAAATAAATTAAGGAATCATATTTATTGATCGTTTCAATCAAAACGCTAAATATTCATGTTTAGTCTGATATTTAAAAATAATTTTTCAGTAAAAATCTTTTGTTAGCAGATTTGACTGTGGGAAAATTACTTAGATTGTTTTATATGGCTATTTCAAACCTAAATGTAAAACTTTATGATAAGTATTTGTTGGTTCAAATCTTACATTTAAAATTTTCTTTAGAGAAAAGTAACTCCTAAATGTACAGCACAAGAGCCAAATTAGCATAAGTAAATTATAGAATTTTAAGATCTTCGATACTCATTGTATTCTAAGTAGTATTAATGTACAGCTCCTCTCTAGGAAGATAATGTAGTTAGTTGTAAGTTTGCATTTATCCGAATCTTATATTATGCTCAAAATAAAACGTACAACACTTAAGCCTAGGCGTTAAATTTGTCGAAAATTTTATTAAAGCCTTTTTTAATAGTTTCCATTTCGCTAATTACAGTGGTTTTCATATCTATGAGCAAACTGTTTAAATGCTAGTCAACATTCATCGCGTGTATTTAAGATCTCATTAATATTATTTTTAATATTTTGTTATTATTTGGGTAAATCTGTAAATATTATTGTAAGCGGGTTATAATAACATGTGTAATTAAATAAATTGTCTAAAACGTGTTTTCTTTTGTATAACCTTCGTAAATATATAAATCCCTTAAGAAACACTCACGTAATTAATTACGAATATAATGTCAATTCAATGTGTGCATATTTTATTTCTTTACCCAAAATTACAAAATCTTGATCTCTTTTTTTTTTATTGAGAAAAAGCTTGCCAACGCTCGGCCCACTGACACATTGGTAAAAACAAACACGAAATACAATTTTTAATGTGACAAGCACTTATAGGCAAACATGACATACATATAGAGATCATAACCTATTATTAAACAAAACAAACATTACAAAAAAAAAAAACAATTACTAATCAAAGAAAAAATTCTAATTACAAAAAACTAAACAAAAATCCATTTTATCTCTTCAATGGATGTTAAGATTAATAAATAAATCGTACATTAGTGTTGATACTGGATTGGGCATATAAAATGCGTAACAACACAAATAATATAATAACAAAAATGTTTTTCATTTGTAATCGCAATGGCAGGAAGCTTGAATTTGGTTTCAAAATCACCTCTGATTTACAACGATTAGAGCATTAATTTAACAAAATGCGTAAATAAAACATTGGACACAGAGTTCAACCATTTATTCAAATAAATTCAGCTTGGGGCATCGCATATTGTGGGTTTGTGACATTGTTCCGTCGCAGATAGGCCGCGAGGTGCGAGCCGACGATGTGTTCGCCGTCTATCGATCGCCAGAACACGTCGGCCTCGTGACGTAACCAAGCATTCTGACCGCACTCCTAGGGAATGATTTTACTACATCATATTTAAGTTAATAATACGCCAACTCTTCGTTAATAATGCCCCCTTTTAAGAATTTCGATACTTCCCTGCTGTTTAGCTACTCGGGGATATTTCGACACTCCCCTTAGCTTATTATTTATTTTATTTTATATTATTTGCTGCTTAGCTACTCGGTCACATATCTGCCTGCTTGCGTGCCTGATAGGGTAGGATGTAGGGGTTCGTGTTTATAAAAAAAAACTTATAATTCGATAAATTCCATCATTCTTTGACCAAAGAAAATTAAAGTAACTAACGAAAGAGTATTTCAAATATTCCAAACCAACATATTAATTAGAAATGGATTAATATAAAACTAAAATATATTGAAAAAGGTAACAGGTCCCTATGGCATCCTGTGACTGCGCCTGGTAGATAGTACCAGTGACCCAGCTGGTATTACCTCGCTGTATACTTATTCGTTGAGCGAGGAAATCACCAGCTCTGGGGTCACCGGTACTACTACCAGTCGCCAACTTAGATCTTTATTTAGCGCCTGGGCATTTGAACCCCACGGACCAAGAGTCTCTAATCCAAAGGGAACAAAATTAAAGTTGGAGGAAATACCATTTTATTCAAACTTGTAATTTACTAATATATGTTATTCGTATGGATTTTATATTTCACGTTTTACTAAGAAATAAGTGATATTACGACGTAGTTAATAACTTAATATCCAATGTATCTCGAATGATTATTGTCGTCAAATCGTATAGGAAAACTATCGTTTCGTTTATTTTATTACCTCATATAGTAGCTGTTTAAAACAAAATATTAATTTATTACCAGATTTAAAATGGGTAATATTTACCTTTAGCCTATCCCCAGTGCCAGTAACAATACACGTTGACAAGTCAGGGTTGGCTTCAAGATACTCGTTGTATTTCGTCTTCAGCACATCGTGTACCTGAATTTTGAATTACTTTAAAAAAAAAAGGGTGCGTGAACTTATGTACGCGCGTAAGAAGTTATACTTCTTTGGAATTATTAAAAATAGTTTTTGATTGCATGCAAATAATTAATTACAATTAAATAATCAAAGACTGTCATTATAGTCAATAAAGTTCAGTTTACATTTGAACAATTAAATAAATAAATATTTATTAATATTATATTTATATTTATTATTATTTTCTAATATTAATTTAAATATTCAATTTAAATCACTTCTGATTATAATTCAGACTCACATATAAAATTCTCACTTGTATAATGAAAACAAAATGAAAACACGTGTTTTAAATGTAGAAACTCAAAGCATGTGGATAAATATTATAAATATAAATACACAGTGAACAGAGGCGGCGTGCGGCATGCGCCACTAACTTCATTCTGTTAATTTTGTGTCACGGTGCGCGCGCATCGTAAAATTTCACTCTCATCAATTTTTCATAACGCGCCTAAAGAAGTATAACTTCAAAAATCTCTTTCGCGATCTACAGTTAGTTCTCAGTTAAAGCATTTACTGAATTAAATTGAATTGTAATATTTACGACTTTAAAGTATCAAGGACTTTCTGTCGATATTCCTTTTAGGAACGCGAGAGGTCGAAATAATAATTATTGGAACAATGCCATATATATCGAAACCCATATATAAAGAAATTGAATACAATTACTACGTTGTCAAAACGTCTTACCGTTTTGATTCCATGGTCTTCGATTTCCATCATCAAACCGTGGAATGCTTCTTGATACAAAGCCGACATCCACGGCTTCGTGAAGAAGTCATAGAAATCTTCAATCAGGTTCAACTAAATAAATAATCGTTTAATAATGAACCAACCTTACAATAATTCTAAAGAATGATCATACACGTGTAACAGTACTTGGTATATAAAAAAAAATAATTGCTTTATTAAGCAATTAATTTTTTTTTTATTAAAAACGAAAATCTCCTTCATACAACAAAGATGTTTTTTGTTGTAGTATTTTTCTAATCTGCTACGATCTATGAAGATTATATGTATTATTTGGTCAATACTAAGTGGTAGACCCCATAGACGATGTAAATAATTATAATAATGTACCTAGAGGAATCTGATATATCTTATAAAGGGTTTTTCAACAAGAACTTTGTTTTCTAAAACAAAATAAAACAAAGAATTTAGAGGAAAATGAATAAATTTTTTATTGTATTATAAAGAGAAAAGTTTGGCAATTATGAATGAAAAATGATATCTGGCAAGTGTCCACCACGACCACGCTGACAGATGTTGATTCTTTCATCAAAATTTTTAATCACTTTTTGGCAAAATGGAGGGTCTATTTCGTTAATGACATCACGGATTTTGAGTTTTAAGGCTGCAATCGATTCGATTGACTCCGTATAGACTCTGTCTTTAACATAGCCCCACAAAAAATAATCCAGTGGTGTTAAATCACACGATCTGGCTGGCCACTTAACAGCTGAATTTCGCGAAATTATGCGCTCGGGAAATTTGGTTTGCAATAAATTGATCGTTTCATTGGCTGTGTAACATGTGGCACCGTCCTGTTGAAACCACATTTCAGTGATATCCATGTCATCAATAATAGGCCAAAATTTAGTGGTTAACATCTCGCGATACCGTGATCCATTGACTGTTACCGCATTTCCAGCCTCATCTTCGAAAAAAAACAGCCCAATCACGCCTCCAGACCACATAGTGCACCACACAGTAACACGTTGAGTATGCAAAGCCTTCTCAATAATTGCTTTAGGATTTTCAGAAGCCCAAATGCGACAATTTTTCTTGTTGACGTACCCTGACAAATGAAAATGGGCTTCGTCTGAAAAAATGATTTTTTCAGAAAAACCAGCAGGTTGTTCCTGAATGAACTGAGCGAATCTGCGACGATTTGAATGGTCGATCAGCTTTAATTCCTGCACCAGTTGAATCTTGTAAGGCTTCAAAGCCAAATCCTTTCGCAAAATTCGCCATGTTGTGCTTTTGGATAACCCCAATTGTTGAGAACGTCGTGAAATTGACAAATTTTGATCTTCTTCAACACTGTGGCTCACGGCGGCGATGTTTTCTGTTGAACGACCCGGTCGAACACGTGTTGGTGTTGGCACATTTTGTACCGAGCCTGTCGACTCAAATTTCGCGACCAAATTCTTAACAGCGGTCTCAGAAGGACGATTATGCTGGCCGAAAATATCACGAATTTTACGAAATGTAACTTTAACAGAACCACCATTTTTATAGTGGATTTGAATTATTTTAATGCGATTTTCGAGCGAAATTGAATTCATTGTAATAATTGCCAAAGCACCTGCTACGAATACCGCCAAAAACTAAATGTCAAAACTATCACGTTCTCGGTGTTGCCACAATTGAAAAACAAACTTCTTGTTGAAATACCCTTTATATAAAATTCTCGGTAACGTTAGTTACCATACTCCTCCGAAACGGCTTGACCGATTTTTATCAAATTTAATATGCATATTCAGTAGGTCTGAGAATCGGCTACTATTTTTCATACCCCTAAATATATTTTTCATAGGCCGGCAACCCACTTGCGAGCCTTCTGGCATTGAGTGTCCATGGGCGGTATGATTTAACATCAGACGAGCCCGCAGCAATATAAAAATTATGTAAGTATTTTTGAATTCGATTCAGTAATATTTTAACAAACAAATTTCCTCTTAATAATATTAGTATAAAAATTTAGATAAACCGAAGTTATTAATTAAAAAAAACAAACCTCGAATCTAGAGAGCAAATTGTTGAAATACGACTCATGTCTTCCATACAACATAATAAAGTTTTCTGAAGCAAACCGTTTTTTTGATAAACAGGTGATCGATTCAATTGTATGCAACGCGTTTATTTGAAGGCGAAAATAATTCTCATTTTTATCCGTTATTAATGTGTGACCCTGTAAATATTGTTATATATGTTTTTACTTGAAATAAAATAAGTAAACAAGACAAAAGTAATTGACGCTTAAGTACTTTAAAAACAAAAATGTATTAAGTTTTATTTTATATCCTCTGCTTCACTATGTATTTTTTGTTGATTGGAATGAATGTCTTTCTACCTGAGAGAATCGATCATAGATCCGGATTGCCACATATATAATACTAAGTTAAATGGTACAAAAAATGAAGTTATTTACTTGATGAGGCAAGGTCATTTGCACAGCCATGGGCACTTCAGGGCCGGGTTTTCTTAGTTTTAGATAATACAACGGTCCGGGAAGAGTAGCTGTTTGTGTTAGCGGAGCATCAAATTTAGGTACCGGCTGCCAACGACTAACATAAAAATTGTAACAATATTATATATACTTAAATAAATAGTAAACATTCGTCATTACTTGCTTAAAATTACATCAAATTGGTAATAGCGCCATCTATGTTACATTAGTATTAACTAACAAGTAAGGTATATTCTACGTGATCGTAAAATTTTGCTTCTTACGGTTTCCCTCTGTAGCACTTGAATACATAATATAATTAAAAATAACAAATAAAAATATACTTCATTATAATAAAATAAAAGAAAAATGTAATCAGCTTCTAATATTATTTTAAATATACTTAACATCATGTGTAATTTCAGTAGGTTATTAAATAAACGCTTTGAGCTTTTAATTAGACAAGTGAATTAATAAAAAAAAATTACACCTTTAAAATGTAAATTAATTTAGAATCGTAAATGGAATTTCTAGAGTATTTTCTTTACACATACCCTCTGATAGCACTCATTGTAAGTCGTAGAGCACTTGCGACACTAGCGTGAGAGTCTTTACACCTGAAAAACAATACTAATAAACCTCTTATATTAATTAAGTTAGGTCCACATCCTACCTTGGTTTCCGAATTCAAAAAAAATCTAGTACATTCTGAAAATTACAACATTAAATTGATCTATTTTAAAAGAGGAAACCGGCATGGCTTAGACCCAAAAAGTCGACGGCGTATGTCTGGCACAGAACGCTGATCACCTACGTGCCTAATAGAAAAGCAAATGACCACGAAACAGATACAGAAATCCAAAAGATTTAAAAAAAACAATACTACACAAGTCGCATTTAAGTGTCACCATGTTACAATTATTTCTTTATAATTGAAACTAAAAACAAACCGAACTATTTCGTATAGCGTATATTCTTGTTTATACAGAACTGGACAGACATTTGGCCGTAATCACACATTATGCTAAAATACGGCCAAGGCATGTCCAGAATATTCCTATTTACCCAGAGCTTGTCATTTTAAATGTCATATTTGTGTAATTAAAAAACAATATTAGAAGGCTGGCTTGATTGTGAAGTCTTGTAATCTATTATTATACATGAATTTCAATGATTTTTCTTAAAAGTTTTGCCGAGAATCTAGCTTCGGGCTATACGCTTTGGGACCTGAGATTTGAGTTTTAAATCTACAGATCAATCAATCAATAAATTAAAATCATTTATTCATATTAGGTAACACAATGTACACTTAAGAACATCAAAAAAGAAATATACATTAAATGCCTAAATGCATAAAATTTTCAATTACTGCTAGTTCTCAAATCAAGGGCGTAGAACGGAAGAGGAGAACTGGCAATAAACTCTTCGCCATTCTTTTTAATCGCCAAGTTTTTTGTTGTACAAAATGTTTGTAAGGAGCTGCAACCATGTTCCACATGACTTCTTAAGTAAATATGTGGTGGAATTCAACCATTCTTAATATAAAGATCAGCCAGCTATTACTGTCCACTCTCTAAATTCATCTATACATTTTAAAGGTAAAGGAAAAATATACTAGCAACACTAACGGCAGAAGCACGGAGCTAAAGCGCGATGCAGTTTCAGACTCCTCTTCGTGAACACCTGTCATGAATGGGTCCAGTTTGCGGAGAAACAATTGAGCCATCTATAATAAAAAATTCTGTAATCCAGCTCTATGTAGCGACATCTACAATCTGCGGCTAGAATCAGTATGACGACATACCCCAAACTGCGCTATCGAAAAATTTTATTTAACATCTTTTACAGGCCTTATACAAAAGTAGCCACACTAAAAATTAAAAAAAAAAACTAATTTTCTTGCAATGGAACCATCGCCGTAAGGAAATCCTTAAGACACAAGTCGCACGCTTATCTTGTACACTGAGAATATTTTTTTTAAACTATAACGATCCGTTACAATACCATGAAGAATACAAACTGAGATTAATTATTATCATATATTTTTTTAGATTGAAAAGCAGCTTTCAACACAATACATCACAATTATAGGAGGCATATAAAGTAGAAATAGTTGTATTATTGTATTTAAACGTGATGGCGTGATTAGGACCATACAACTAATATTAATCTTTAGAACGAATATACGACCTCTGCTTTATGCATTAAAACTTAGTGCGTAATATTTATTTACAAAATTTTAATTGCTTTTTATACTTTCACTTGATTTACATAAAAAATTATAATAGACATAAAACCAATTAAAAAATATAAAACAATTGTGCAAGAGTGGAAGATTTTTGTTCAAAGCAAGTATATGGTACTAAATATACACAAACGCCAACAATGAACTTACAAAACGACGGAAAAAATAAGTAATTAAAAATTACAAACACCTAGTTAGGGGCCGTTCATAAAATACGTTCGCATACAAGTGGAGGGGAGGGTTCTGGCTGAGTGTGACAAGATGTGACAAGGGGGGACGGGGGGTATACGGCAACGTGACGTTCGCCGTTTATCATTATTAGAAAATCCTTGGACTTCTGAATAATATAAATATTACAATTATTTATATGTTCGTTATGAAAGATATTTATAATTTTATTATAACTAAACAAATATTTTTAATTTTCATAATTTGTGTACTATCATTAATTATGTCACAGCGTGACAATATTGGGGGGAGGGGGTCAAAAAAAGCTGATTTTAGTGTGACGTATTTTATGAACGGCCCCTTATAATTAATTTACATAAATAATGAAGATATTCAAGATACTATTCGTTTATATCTTAAACTTTCTATAGAAAGTGAATTAATAGTTTAGATAAGCCCCGCGGGCATTAGATGTAAGTCTCAACGTATAGAATACAAAAACTGGAACTAGATTTAAACAGAAAAGCTACCATATAATTGGATGGCATAATTAAAACTTTTTGATATAGGCCCTGTGGCGCAATGGATAACGCGTCTGACTACGGATCAGAAGATTCCAGGTTCGAATCCTGGCAGGGTCGAGTATATTTTTATTAAAATTCTACGACGTACATATATTTTTATTTTGTTTTTTAATATGGAATATATTGAAATTACCACAACACACTTTAAAGTTATACAATAACTTTAATTTATTTATCAAAACTATTATAAAATATACAATCTTTGTCGGTAAATAATGAATAGGACTGTCTATTTAAATGTCCAATTTTTTTTTTTAAATACTTACTGCTTCTCCGACATCCTCTGAAGTATAATATTTATGCAATCTGTTGTTTGCGTACAGTTTCCTTGAATACCTCACACAAGGTCCAGCCGCAAACACGTGAGGATCATTTGTATCGAAATTGGGTCCTACTACTAAACCTCCATCGTATACTAGGCCGCATTCATTAATTGCTGTCAATAAAAATGTCCCATAGATTATATAAATACTGTCTAAACCGTTTACGACGACATCGTTTAGAACAACATAACGGTCATAATGACCAAAATCAAAGGTCTCGGCTGAATTCTATCGTATTAGGTATTTAATAACAACGTCATCGGCTGTTACGACCAAATATGAGTAGTCCCTTCGATGTCGTTATAACAGATTTTGACTGTAGCTATCATGGGCAAGAACTCTGACCACAGGTATAAGAACTATACGAAAATTTCAATTTCGGTTGTTGACAGATCAAACTCCTTACAATTTACACAGAATACAAATTATATTTAGAACAATTTTACTTCAATTTAAATCTATTGTATTTAATGAATTATATTCAATTTATTCATAAAAACTAGATCTCACCTCTCTTACCATCACAATTTGACGGAAAGAGACAAAAGATTATTTAAAACAGTGCCAGAGTAATAATGAATTAGGACTTGACACAAATAATACAAGATTTAAATACCTTTAAACGCATAAACATCGATAGCTTTAAGCCCATAATAAAACAAGGCAAAGCAAGGTACATGCAACGCCGTTAGAGGTGATATAAGTCGTATAGTTTCCACTCTTTCTCCTTTCTGCATCCATCCATACAAATAAGTTTTTCTATACACTTGGATGTTTAACTTTTTCAAAGATAATTGGACTCGACCGTCGATCTTAAATCATAAAATGGATATCTCGGTGTACTTTCTATATTGTTAACAACTTTCGTCTTAACCCGGTTTTATTACTTTATTTACATAACGTTTCAAGTTTATTTCAGCAACGGTAAGCTTTAGTGTCTCGCTGTAAGTTTATCACTTACATATGCTAACCCGCAATATACTATCTTACATAAATAATAATAAATCGAATTGGTTCGGATATACTTCGGTGGTCAGCTGGTTCTACATAGTGATGGTGCGCGGCAAAAACTGCCTTAAAAACGCTCAGTCGTGGAAGGAAAACTCGTATAGTAATAAAATAGTAGAAAATATCCTGTTTTGTTTGTCTGTTTACTCTGAAACTCTCAATAGGGATAGCGGGTATGCGTCATTATGTCGGAGCGGAGCTATGTATATGTCTCTTTACTATATATATAAAGGATATAGAGTAAATATATGAAAGAACTGAGAAATAAAATAAGATTAACAAAATACAATATAGAGCATATTCAAGTCATTAGCAAACTACAGAATATCAATAAAAACAATATTGTCAACTTAACAATACAAGAGACTCTACTTTCCTATTTCTAGTTTACAAAAACATACCGTTTCATTATTAAAACAATTAACTCTCATTGTTCTACTGTCATCAGGTGGAAATGGCTCCACGAATGCAATTGTTTTAGCACTTATACCCAATTCTAACAATGCTGCGATACATGTATATGATTCTACGCAGTCTCCGTATACGACAATTTTGTTATCTTCGCTCAAACCATTATCTTGATGTTCTAAAACATATTGATACTTTTGAAAACAGTTGCCAAATTTCAAATGTTACCGCCTGGATCCGAAATACTACAGATTTTACATTAAATGCGTTTAATCAATTGGAAAAAAATAAGTTCCCCATACAAGAGTAGCTTGCCTAGTGGCAAGCTACTCTTATGTCTGAGGCCGTAGGTACGATCCCCAGTTGTGCACCAATGGACTTACTATCTATTTTCTGCGCATTTAATATTCGCTTGAACTGTGAAAACATCGTGACAAAATCGGCTTGCCTTAGACCCAAATGTCGAGGGAGTGTGTCAGGCACAGGAGGCTGATCACCTACTTGCCTATTAGATTGACATATGATCATAAAACAGACGCCGAAATCTGAGGCCCAGACCTTAAAAGGTAGCGCCACTGATATATTTATTTTATATTAGTTAAATAATATGACTTTCTGAGGTTTATGAATAAGGGACAGAAAATTATTAAAGTATTTAAGTTTAAAGTAAATTTTAAAATATATTAGTAGAAAAAATTATTACCGAGTTTTTCTATTTAATAATTAAACAAAGAAAATGAACTAACTAGTTTCCTTTATAAGTTTCATCAGTTTTTTAAGACAGCAATTCGCTTGGTCCAGGGAATTGATAAGCATCACATTTTCTGGCAATTCTGGTGGTGGTGGAACCCTGTCAGGTTGGTATTTCACGTCATCCATTAGAAGACGATCGCAGAACTTCACTGGCCTTAATGAAGAAGATTCTTTACTTTAGTTCAGTAAACAAAATTAGCACATAATATACAGACACAACTTTTTGTCCGATGTAAATCAAATAGTATAGTTAAGTATCAACAATCGTAACCAATATTATGTTGGGTATCTTATCACAATTGTAGTCATATGTAAAGCTTTTGCGAAACATTGATATGAGGTATTCTTTTCTCATTTTGTATGATTTTTAAGATAATCGAGGCTTATAATTCGTTTATGTACAAGATTATTTTACCCAGTTTCTTTGGCTGTGTCTTTGTCTGGAGATTCCTTCAAGTAATCGGGATGCTGGAACTGCTGCCCGCACACCAGCACCAGCTCATCATAGAACTTCATACCACCGTCCTTAAGATGAATGCACTTCTTTTTCCTACCAAAATGATTATGCTTGAGATTTTTTGTTTTGTTTTTGATTGTAACAATTTTTAAAATGGCCTAATATAAATAACGATAGATGTTATATGGAAAACAGAACAGCGCTCCGTGGGTCCTCTGAAGAAGAAAAATAATTGGGCGAAGAAAGTGCGTTTTTAGGAAGCTTTCAGGCAGGTTTGCGTTGTGTAAGATGTGGTGTGGTTGGTGTTTGTTTTCAAAAAAGTCTGGATATTTCTATTAAGTATAGTCTAACTGTTAAAAGTTTTGTTTCATAATTCATTGTACAATTTTGAAGTTGGTTATTTAAAAAAAATATAAATCTAATAATTTTTATCCTACAAGGTTTTTGAGCTATTTATCAAATATCCAAATGGTAAAAATTTGATAGCATAATTAGGAATCCGGCGACATTCAATAGGATTTCGGTTTATTCGAACATGGGAGACATTCTATTTCCTTGAACATTGCATCGCTTAACTACGTGTTGATGTTTGATCTTTGATTTGACGAATCGACGTTTTGCTCTGTGCTCTCTTCTTCTTCGTAGTCTTCGATCCTGCCGTAATTTGGTCAGCACAACGAGTAGGCGATCGAACCCGACATCTACTTCCATCACTCCTCCTTACCATGTACAGTTTGTCGAGACTATTTGGTCCTCTCCTGGACTTTCAAGGACTACAGTCCGTGAAAAAAAGTTTTTTTTATAGAACAGGGGGTAAACGGGCAGGAGGCTCACCTGATGTTAAGTGATACGCCGCCCATGGACACTCAATGCCAGGCTTGCGAGTGCGTTGCCGACCTTTGAAGTTGAAAAACTCGCATTCGCTTGTTTTGCCTAGTTGTCCTAACAGTGTAACGTTCGGTCGAAAATGTTAGAGTTACACTTAACATTAATCTCACCTGTCAATTTTAACCATAAGTCCGGATAGAACATCGACATAATAGTAAAAAGGCATGCTTTTTATATATCTGTCTGTGTATCTACCGTCACGCGGTACGCAGATTTCAGCTGCTTTCAGACAGTCTGGTACTGTTGGTAGACCGTGCTCAGAGACCAGGGTTATATTGGTGAATGTTAGGTACTGGGCACTGGAACTGAAATTAAATAATTATAGTATAGTAGTAAGACAAAGATGAGAAAACTAATAATACAAAGAAAATTGTTACTCTGACTAATGTCACTGGCAAACTTTTTTGCACATTTTCGCGTATTGCTTCACATATAATTTTCATATTAACATTTGAATAGATGATTATATCTGTAGAGTAGATAGGGGTTTTGGTTTGTTCTTCGACTCTTCGTGGTACTCTTCTTATCTAAATTCTAATTCGTATCTCAAGTTTTTTTTTTAATGTTATGGCAATAGTTTGGCAGCGGCACGTAAGTCTAGCGCTGGCCGATACGTGGAGTGGATTGCTGCGCATGTGTACTGTCGCGCGGGGGACTGAATGCGACTGGAGAGCCAATCGACGCTACGCGCGCCCGCTAGCCCCCCTCAGGTACCTTATTTTTTACTTCTGCGCAATAACGGTCAGCGCTAGAGTTTCGTGCCGCTACTTGTATCTCAAGTTACAATCTCGTCTAGACAGCTGTCAATGTCAAACTTCATAAATAAAATAACTGATTGACAACTTATATATACTATAATAGCAACTGGTTTCAAAAAAAACGCTCTGTCGTAGAAGCAGACGTCAAGGTGAAACAGGTTACGCATTAAATATTTAGTTGCGTCTTACATCTTCATCGATGGTGACTTACCCCATAACCAGAGCTTCGATAAATGATAATCCTGTACGACTGGCGCCGACAACCACTATACTATTGTTTACGTACACTTTGGGCATACTTGTCAACGGACGTTCTAATGTCCACAAGGCAAACGGTGTGGCCCTGAAATCGAAGGTTAATGTACCACATATGCCCAAAAATAAGTAGCTTATAAACTCAATACTATTATATCCTATTATAATAATATCAATATATTAGTGTTATTAATAAATATTAATCAGTGTTATAGTATTTTTCTAAGGTTTTCATTTCACGTGGCGTAAAACAATGTAAGTTTATTCTGGAATCTATGAATTAGATTTTCCATACTGGTACATCCCATAAATCATTATCATTCATTCTGATATGAATCATCGTGTCTCTCTGGTTTAGTGGTAAAAGCTTATGGTATTTTAACCGGAGGTTCTGAGTTTGACTTAAAACAGTATTTCAAGTAAGACAGTTACCAAAACGTATGAAAGAAATATACGCAAAAACGTTCCTATATGAACCATATATAAAAAACTCAAATCTTACATGGGTTTAAAGATCACTTCAAGATCTTTATTTCCTCTAACATTGGGGAAGAATTGTCGAGGTAATACTGGTTTCATGTGACTCGATAGAGACATTAAATGTCTGTTAGGACTCTGAATTTTATTAAAAAATTAATTAATGAAAAAATAAATTGTATATTGTACATAAACCAAACTTTGACAATGACATTTCCACAGATAATATATCAGTAAGTACGGCTAAATGCAAATAAACGGCTATCTTTATTTAAAAAGAAGGGTGCGTGTACTTATGTACGCGCGTAAGAAGTTATACATCTTAGGCATTATTAAAAATAGTTTTTGATTGCATGCAAATAATTAATTACAATTAAATAATCAAAGACTGGAAAAGGAGTCATTATAGTCAATAAAGTTTTACATTTAAAAAATTAAATGAATAAATATTTATTATTATTCTCTTACATTAAGTGTAACATAAATTCTATTATTATTCGAATTTTGTTTTTAAATTATGTCCAATGCCGTAGCATCTTCCGTGGGCAACTTCATTCTGTTAATTTTGTGTCACGGTGCGCGCGCATCGTAAAATTTCACTCTCATTAATTTTTCATAACGCGCCTAAAGAAGTATAAGTTCAAAATATTTTCTAATCCGCTATATCAGAGTCATGCTAACTAAAACTACTTATTGTTTCAAATTTATATGAACCAAAATAAAATAAAAACAGTGGCGTTACCACCTGTAGATCTGGGCCTTACATTTATGTATCTTTGTGATGTTTTTTTTTGTTTTTATGAAATTCTATTGGAGCCATGATTCGACCTCAGGAGGAGGATCAAGTCACTTGGCCAACACTACTCATATGAACAGAAAGCTACATATAAATTTACTAACCGCTTCTCCTTTAGCAAAAAGACGACAAGCGTAAAACAGCGTAGTATATCTTGTATATCTGATTAAGTCACGTAAATACCATCGGCCGTGTGGCTCCATTATTGGAGTCATTATTCCCACCAAAACCTAGAAATTTACGATACTACTTCCGGTAATTTTTATCCATATATATACCCATAGACGACAAGTATTTCCAAGTCCTATAGATGTGTTACGAAAATCGTAATAGACCTCCTGTTAGTAAGTTTTGACATACGGTTTTTTTAATTTAAATATAGCATAAGCAGTGGCGCAACTATACCATCTGGGGCCCGTGGCAAATTCTTTTGATGGGGACCTATCAATAAAAATTGTCACGTTGTACTCAGTTTAATTTTAATCAACTTTGAGATTTTGAGCGTACTCAATTACACGTTTATGTCCCACTAATGGCCATAGCCCTCCTCTCTTAGGCGAGAGGGAATGGTCTGTAGTCCCCACGCCAGCCCAATGCGTATTGGAGACTTCACATTCATCCATAGAACATAAATCTCTTGAGCAGGGGCCCTCTTGGGTCGGGGGCCCGTGGCATTTTGCCAGCCCTGCCTCCTATTGTTACGCCACTGAGCATAAGATCTACACGAAGTAGCAAAATCTACGCGCTGTAATAATTACATACCGCAGCATCAGTACCATACTTAAAAGGTTCGGGGTCCAAGTCATATTGTGCTCTTATTATTGTTGTATCTTCTAGAGGTCTGAAACAAAATTGTATGTAGTTAAACATATTTTAGTGTTTATAAAAGTTGTCTGACGAGAAAGCAATAGCAAATCTCAGCGCCTCAGTGTAGGGCACCAATGGACTTTCTGTGTGCGCATTTAACACTCGCTCGTACGGTGAAGATAAACATAGTGAGGAAACAGGCATGCCTTAGACCCAAGAAGACGACGGTGTGTGTCAGGCACAGAAGGTTCATTACCTAGTTGCCTAGTAAAAATGATCACGGAACAGATAAAGAAATCTGAATCCCAGACCTAAAATGTTGTAGCGCTATTGACAGAGCTCAAGAAGAGGTAGTGTCGTGAGGCGCTAATTGGAATCGGGGTCTTAATGTCTTACCGATAACCGAAGAACACACACTTCTCAATTCTCATAGTGAATAAAGTATTGAGTATTGAAGAACACTTTAAATCACTTATGAAAGCTAAAGATTCTTTACCCTAAACTGTAGTGGTAGCTTTTAATATTTATTTAATTAAATTCTAAACATTTTTATGAAACAATTCTTAAGAATCTTGGTACAAGTGCGCATGTGCAATAGTTGCTCATTTGACTTGTTCGGTTGCCTACGAATTGTTACGAATTGACTCGAACATCTCCTCGAAGTGGGATGGTCGAGTCTGAGTATCGAAGAGATTATAAAAGAAGTTATGACACATGCGCAAGGGCAAATTACTTTGTTTTAGTTTGAAGTTATACAGTTTATGTAAAGTAAGTTAAGTGAATTATAGTGAATCAAGTCATTATTGGAGTGTTTAATTTCTACCCTAAGAACTAAATCAATTAGACCTTACACTATTAATCATACACCTTGCGCAGCTACGATTAGCGTGATACCAAAAATCTTTGCAATTAAATAAAAATGTATGACCATGTACTCAGTTTAAGTAATTTCTTACCCCAGTATGACCAAGCCGATCGGCTGATTCTGACTGAGAAGAGAAAAAGATGACAACGAGGGAATATCAAAGCTATCGTGAAACAAATCCAAAATTTCTTTCTTTCTTGGCGAATTCTCCAGAATGTCTTGCATACTAATAGCATCGTATAGTTCCGCTGGACGTACTCTCACATCCCTAAAAACAAAAAAAATATAGGTTTTTGCTATCTACGTAGGATCTTCTCAGTCATATTCTTCATAACTGTAGGTCGTGTCACTGTAAGGTGCCTGCTGCCCAGTTAATGACATCTCTCCACTTTATTCGGTCTATAGCTTCGCTTAGCAGAGCTGTTATGGGGAGACCCGTAAGCTGCTGCCCCGCGACCTTGTGCCTATATTACCTACATACGTTCCTACGTATGTACTTTCTTTATTAGTTGTCAAAAACATAACTAAAACAATAGCTAATACAATTACACTATCCCATAAAACCTTATTTTGAAAATGTTTTGCTTATATTTGAATCTAGATATTTTTTTAATTAAGGCTGTTTTAATCTGTATCCTTACAGATAGCAAAATTCTATTTAAAGATAAAATAACTTTCGTAACAATTTCATTGAAAATAAAAGTAGACTCACCCTCTAACAGAATTTATGTGAACCACGTAAAGTGTCTCATTGATAAACCTCATCCGATAATTAAACGGTGTTACTAGCTGAAAAAAAATGCCGAAAATGTTGTGTGTATCGCAATACAATTTTTTTTTAAACCGTGTATTTTATTGAATATGAAGAGTAATTCCACTGATTGAACTAGTACTAACTAAGGTAGGTGAGTAATAAAAATGAAGGGTAGAAGACATTTTGTTTCTCTTACTACGATGATCCTTTAACAGATGGGACAACACCTAGTCTAAAAAAAATTCACCGTAAAATGTTCCAGAAGCGGGAAGCACGTATGGTTAGTCGGCAAACAGACGATGCAGTAATCTCTATCTGGAAATAGCTCAAACGCCACTTCTAACATATCGAAACCATATCTGAAATAAATTAAGATTTTTAATAGGGTTTTTAAAACCCAATGAGAAATAAAGCCCTCAAATTGATATTATTTAGCATACGTCCGGATGCTAAATCCCAAACCTAGAAACGCGTATTTGACAGATGAATACGTAAAAAATATTATGTGTTTTGGATATATAATCTATTATTTCTCAGACTAGACCAGAAAACACTTTAACATTACATTCATATGGTTTGGGTAAAAATTTACCGTTCATCATAATCATGGCGCATAGCAAACAACTCCAATAGAAAGGCATTAGGTGGTCCTATGAAGCGTGTTGGCTCTGGAGGCTTCGCTGGTGATATCATGGGGAACTCGGCTATAAGATAAATTATTTTATAAGCTACGTACGTTTTTTAGAGATAGCGACATGCGACAAGATAGTCACAATTGTTCCACGTGCCTCGTACGAAGATTAATTATCTGCGTAACTCGCCAATAGGTTTTAGCTAACTACAATACAATTTATGAAGATGTTTTTTCACCTTCAAATTCAAATTCAAAATTCAAAAATCAATTATTGACGTAGGTAACACAATGTACACTTGTCATTAAAGAAATAAATATTAATGCTTCTAATTTTACATTTACTGCCAGTTCTCAAATCAAGGGCGTATAACGGAAAAGAAGAACTGGCAATAAACTCTCCGCCACTCTTTTTAATCGCCATGTTTTTTTTTTTTTTTTTTACACAACGTTTGTAAGGAGCTGCAACCATTACACCATGTTCCACATGACATTTTAAGTAATTAATAATAAGAACATAAATAAAAACAAAGACTTGTCCCCTATCAGCAGGAGGCATGGTGAAATAGGAGCACGCACTTACATTCTCGTGGGAACAACACGCAAACACATAGTCGAAATAATTAACATCACCGCATACACGAATTCAAGTACGACCAGTCACCACAAGCAGCACCCGTTCACGAGTATGACGCATGGCCAGCCATCGGCCCCCTCGCCATATTTTAGGGAGAGAGACAACCCGACGCATGGACGCCGCCACAAGCAATGACATTTAAGCGAGCATGACGATCCTTGAAATGTGGACTTGGCTACATAAGAAAATAATAATAATACTGAAATAATTGGATACTACATGGATCACGGTTTGTTCCCACTTTACATTAAAACAGTCGTGGATGTTGACGATCGCCCCAGAGTCTGGAAATGCAGCCGAGAGATTCAGTCGTGTTACCTATAATATATACTGGAGCAACTCATATCCAAGCACTAGGATCGTTTAAATATTCATTTATATTATAATAAGCCTTAGCAAGCAGTTTTACTTTAATGTACGATTTAAATTTATTTATTGACAACGCTTGTATCTCACTAGGGATTTTGTTGAAAAAACGTATACAATTGCCTTGGAAAGAATTACTCGTTTTATGCAGCCTTCTGGTTGGTGCGCTAATTTTGTCTTTATTACGAGTACTATAATTATGGAAGCTACTATTCTTTTTAAAGATATCTATATTTTTCCGCACATATAAAATATTCTCATAAATGTATTGACTTGCCAGAGTCAAAATATGTAATTCCTTAAATTTGCTTCGGACCGACTCCCGTGGGGAGTTACCAAAGAGGGTAGGAAATATTTTAGGAAGCAGGAAGTTTTTGACTTTATTTAGCAGTAGTGACATTTTTTTTTCTTTAAAATATTAAGTTGTAGTTTGTGTTATGTTTAATTTCGATTTTCTTTTTTTATCTTTTAAGGTTTTACTTACTTTATGTTTTCGGTTTCGTATATTTTGTTTATCAATGTAATCTGTTTCGGCTTTGTATACTGTCCATGTGTTTTCTTTTATATTGTAAATACACTTACATGTCCTTTTCCCAACGTCCTTATCAAGATATTTATTGTCATAGAAGGATTCTCTGCGACGAACTTTTGTTTTTTCATCTTGGCTGAGAAAATAATCAATGAATAGTTCTTTTGTATGAGTTTCACTTCTAAATGTAAAAGTGACATAGTATCAAAAGTATATTATTCAGAAACCTTTGAATCTATCCTCCAAATATTTTTTTATCTCGTAGAATTAAAAAAAACAGCACGGTGGTTACATAGTTAAATCCGTTATTTTGATTAAACTCTAGTCAATACCAAACATACCTGTTTTCATAGAAGTACTTAGGTACTTTCATTAACTCTGGGTCTATGTTGACGATATCATATTCCATTTCCTCTGGCTCTTCGAGAAAGAGATTCAATACGTCGAGTTGGCTAAACACACCGGGTTGTGACGGGCGTGGTGCCTTAACTTCTTGTTCTTTGAACTTTGAGAATTCGTCATCACCGTATACCCAAGTCACCTTTGTATGACAAGCAATTTAATTAAACTTTCGCTTCACAATATTAAGTATACAAAGTTAATTTGAACCATAGTTAACCATCTAAATCTAATATACAAAATTCTCGTGTCGCGGTGTTTGTAGTGAAACTCCTTCAAAACGGCTTGACCGATTCTCATGAAATTTTGTGTGCATATTGGGTATGTCTGAGAATCGGACAACATCTATTTTTCATCCCCCTAAATTTTAAGGGTAGTCCACCCCCACCATTTTTTTTTTAATTTTTACATTTTTTTTTTTTTTATGATACAACATTAAAAAATACATACAACCCCTAATTTCCACCCCTCTACGATCAACCCCTATTTTTTATTATAAATGATATACATGGCAAAACGACGTTTGCCGGATCAGCTAGTATATTTATAAATAATGAAAGTTTTTAGTAGATTACTGTTGTTCCGTAATCCTTTATTGGATTGAAGGAGGACTCTATTAAAATATTTTACAGCGTTTTATAACATTAGTAAATATTCAGCGAAATGTGTATCAAAAATATAGTTGTATCATACCCTCGACTTAGTTTCTCTAGACATTGCGCTTGTAAACGAAGATTCCTTTTGGGGATCATCTTTTGATTCTAAGAGGCTGTAATATGTGAAATTTATATAAAGAAAACTCTTCCTTACCTATCAATGAATACTAGTCAAAAATATAAATCTTGCGTTGGTTGTAGATACTAATATAGGAGTAAATAGGAGTCACAAAAATAAATATTATTTAAGAAGAATTTTCAGAATAAATAGTGGTATACACATACTAAATAGGTACACAAAACAATTCTCGGATTATGAATTTAACGGAATACAGTGATCTCACTCTAATCATTACTATAGGTCTACCAGGATCTGATGGCAAAAAGGGAAAAAAGAAATTGACGCTAGCAATACTGGGGAAATTGGAGTAAAACGTTTTGATACTTTTTTTCCTTATAGCGGCTGATTCTGTGTGATACATGCAAAATATATAAAAATTAATCCAATGATAATTTTTGAAAATGTGGCGAATGTGGGGTTTGAAATTTAGATGAAAACTCCAATTACTCGGTTCATGAAATTATTAATTAAGAACTTGAAAATGGTTCCGAATACTGCACATCCATAAAAAAGTCTTCAACGCAGTATTTATAATAAACCTTTCCTCCTGCATCTCAATAAACCGATCTTGTTCTATGAACTGATTTTCAATTTTTATTACATGTTCACAAGATTTTCGCTATTCATCAATCCCTATTTGAGAGAAAGAAACAGTGTAAAACTCATTTATCTTGTTTCTGATCAATTCTAAATCAAAACTATCCTAGTTTATTTGTAGTATAAGAAACCCCTGAAATAAACCAGTTTAGTATAAGTACATAATATAATACACACGAAAAATCCCATAAACCAAAGTATCAAGACGTGTCATTCCTACTAACCAGTCAATGCTTGCACATGGCTCAATATCGATGATTGTGTATGTTCTGCATCTTGTTGATCAAGTATTCTTTGATAAACATTGAAAACAATATGTCTTGCTTGCAATCGAAGAGGTTTCTTAGACATTTTCATCACTTTTTAAAGGAAATTTGAAGCCAAACCAAAAACAATTCCTCGAAATTTCAGTTGACAGATGAAATTTTTCTTTTATTGCCATATGAAAATCGCTAATTTTTTTTTTTTTTTGCCATCAGATTCTGGTAGACCTATAAGTGTATTGGATAAGATTCTGAGTCAAGACTTAACACAACTGTGACTTCCGTATGTCAAAAACGTCATTTTGACAGATACAGACCTGACAGATGATCCATCTACGGTTTTATCTCTAGGTTTTATGACGCGTTCTAAACGCCGCAGACCAGCGAATGGTGATAGATCAAAACTCTCTTCCAGCTCCTCAAAATTTATTTCTGTGTTGAGGCACATTACACCAACTGCCACTTCTTTATGCTATAAAATATGATTCACGAAACTAAACCGTTTATTCAAGAAATATCAATCCAATTGTCTTTTAACTAAAGTAGTAAACGGTGCAATAAGATTGATTTAGTTCATATAACAATTAAATATAATCTATATTGTCTATGATGACGAGAGCGGACCGTATCTGCCTCCTTCTGGTTTCTTATATGTTTGCCATAGTATTTTTGTATGATAATTTGAGATTTTAAAAGAGTACCGACAGTTTTTTTACCTCGGCTTTTTTACCTCGCCCTACACCCTGTCTTCATTGCCGATGGGTAGGGATGTCTACCGATACAAATTTAATGACGTGGAATAAGTGATATCTCGTATTCCATAATAAATATTTTTTGTTTTAATTTTTTTTTTAATTTTTATGGGTGTATTATCAATAAGTGGTTTAAAATTTCAGAGTACACTATTTACCTCACAAACAAGCAAGGCCCTTTCTGATTCTGGGTGTCTCGATATAAGCTCGCTAACGTAAAAATCTCCGTACAACTGACGAAGTCGAACAGAATGTTGTTCTATGATAGGCACTATATCATCATTATCCGCTTCACTGAAACATCAAATTCAACAAAAAGAAAACACACCGTAATTGTAATTTTAAAAACTCATAAGAATCTAATGAATTTGTCAAAATTATAGTAATTTATTTATTCTCGTAGAGCAAAATTCGAAATAAAAACTTCATAAAAATTTATATTGTTTACATAGAATTAATGAATGGCGCAAAAAATTCACATTGCCGCGCAATAACTGAGGCGGGCGCTTCTATAGATGCAAAATTTGGTCTCTTTTATTTATACCCTTTTAATTTATTAAAGATGCGTTCTACAAGCAACACATAATTCTCTCCTTGGTTACAAACATGTTTTAGCACAGCCATAATATTTGACAGGTGTCGCTAGTGTTGCTATTTAAACTAATGCTTGATAAATTGATTTTCAGGGGCGAATTTTGAGCCTTCAACTTAAAATATACTAACACTGCTCGTCGAATTTTAAGTCTAGGACTGACATCCCCCCTCTCAGCAACTAACAGCGTCGGGAGCTGGTCTCCAGGAACACCTCGTTCCAACGCTTGAACCCGTCTGAATGACGCCTCAGAACGCGACTGCCCTGGTACTAACACTGAAATCAATGTTTAACCTTTTTTTTTATTATATCTATTTTATATAGAAGGGATATAGAGAACAATAACGATGATTGCCATTAAATATGCTGACTTTTAAATGTATGTATTATAATTTTAAGTATGCAATAAGTTTTAAGAATTAGCTATTCAAAGGGGGAACGCTGCCAGTATCTTCGGAACCTTGCCTAAAGGAACTCCTTTAAATAATATGTTTAAGTTATTCAATTTTAAGGTTAGTTAGTAATATTAATTTAGTATTAAAGTAATCCAGCCAAATGAAGAATCTGAAGAAGAACTGTTAAGAATATGTTCTCACTCTCTCGTATAGAAATCGCTATAGAAACGTCAAAAAAACAAAGTACGCTATTCATTTCTACTCTTTTAAAAAAGAAGACTTACGTGGATGTTCAATAATGGTTCTCATCATTGCGATGTACTGTAGGTAAGGGTCATGCATAAATACAGACTTTAGCATATTATCAACAAGTTCTCGCGCATAAACTGGATTCCAACACAGCAGGTGCAGGAAAATCGTGTTCCGTGAATTTAGTTCTACATATCTGGAATACGTTTTAGGGTTTAAATTAAAATAAATGTATAAAAAAAAATATTTTTTATGGTATATGTTAAAAAAAGTGTTGGCTATAAAATTTAATACAAACATGTTTCTTTTGATAAAAAACCGTATATGAATAAAGAAAATAATAAGTACAAAAATAATTTAAGCGCTTTTAACAAGGTTTTAGCCTTTTAATCAGCTCAAACTTGCTTGAAAGTTATCTTTAGAAACAAATACTATACTTATATTTACTCCATACAAAATCTTCCCACGCGGCAGGGTTGACAGAAGGCACAAGAGGATGATCCTTTAGAGCAAGTGCACCTACTATTGTTCCGTTTATATCTAACTGGCATATAGTTAAAACACAATTTTTCCTGAAATAGTAACGCTGAAATAACTAACATCTGCTTCTAAGTTACGCCATTTCAAACAATTAACTAATATATTAATTTAATCCATGTAGAAATTAATACTTTTTTGCGTAAATAGAGAAACAATTTTTTTTTTAAAAAGGATGTCTAATAAAATGTTATAGAAACTTTAATTACTGTAAATTATGTAAAAATAAGTCGTCGCAGATGTCGTCATGGACAGAAGACATGCCATTGCCACGTGCCGATAAAATTACCTACCATATCATAAAATTTGATACCAAAGTTAATAAGATTCTATTTTATTATTTCATGTATTCAAATTAATTTTGTCTAGTATATATACTAACAGTAGATAGTTTAAATCCGCAGGACCAGTAATACGAAAATTCAAAGACATAGATTCATTGACCAAAGTCAAAATAGCAGGAACATCATCAGGTCCTGCTAAACGCACACTTCCTAAAGGCAACGCCCGAAATACACGAGATACCATTTCCTTAATATTTGGCCCTATCCAATTTGTAGAAGAATCTTGTTATTCTGACAGGAATGTACTTTTTGACAATGTTTTTTTTTACCAAATTGAAACAACAAGTGATGTGTCAAGTGATAATCTGTGAGAACGAGAATGTCCCTAGGTAACACTGAAAGTGTTTAGAAAATGAAAAGCGGCTTAATGTAGAAAGCTGCCAATACTTTTATTGTTTTTCGAAGTAATCTCCGTTCCTCCCTACACATCGTCGCATTCGATGGAACTACTGAGAAAAGCAGTGGACCCATTCTTCCTTAGGGGTCTCTTCTATGGTATTTTCGTAGGCTTTCACCGCAACTTCAGGGCTCGTAAAGCGAATACCTCAAATTTTATCTTTAATTGTTGAGTAAGCCCACTACGAAAGTCATAATAAATCATTGACCGAAAGTTTTCTCGCGTTAAGATTATTTTTCACCTGTAACAAGAGTTTTTGATTTGCCGCCAATTCACAAAAACAAATGAATGCAATATACTACATTAGGTTACCAGAGTTCTAAAAGTTTTCATTAGCAATGTTTCTAACTGGCCAGTCCTAAACATTTTCAGTGTTACCCACGTATTTATAAGAAAATGTTGGAATTCGTCTCACCCCCTCTACCAAACACCATATTTGAAAATAAAATTTTTAGGCCATTTGTGGTCCAAAGTGGGTGTTTTCATAGACACTGTTGGTCCTTTTGTCATATTTTGTACTAGAACAATTGCCCGTCGCTTTGACTTCCAATATTATATTCCCAAACCATTAAAGTATGAATGTTTCGCACGTGGCCCGGCCCACCCACGACGTTTCGCGTGACATGGACCAAACACAAACGAAAAACGCCATCATTATATCTCCCATTCTTTCCAAGGTTATAAGAGAACGTCTAAGATTATGCAAGATAGGTCTTATTACGAAATAAACACAAATAATTATCGAATAGTTTATTTATCCTGAAATTCATACTTGCTGAATTTAGATACATGAAATTAATAAAAAGCAAATGACAACTAATCGATTGCCATCGTCTAAATAAAATAATTTAAATTTTGAACTAATCCTTAAAAATAAATGACTTCACAGTGGATCTCTATGGGCGAATGCTAAATGAAAGTCGAATTAACTAGGAAAAGGTAAAAAATTGCAAATATTTACAAATAAAGTAAACCCATGACCCACATTAAACAAAATAGTTTGAATATTCGAATAACTTAAAATAATTGGATATAAAGTTAGGTACGCTATGTATTGCTAATTTAGCAGTAGGCGGACATAACCGTAATAAAATTTGCGACACGCTTCACGAGAGCTGATTGGGTGATCGCTTTAATCGTATTATATTTAAATTGCATACACAAAATTCAAATAAATCTTTTGGCATATAATAGTAATATTTTTTTTAAAGATTCTTACGTTTCTATTCGAAAACTTGCTTGATAAAGTGCTATCATAAATTTCACATCATAGAGAAAAATGGTTCGACAAAACTTGACAACTTTAAATCGTGAAATAAGTAAGATTTATGATTAAATCTTGTTTACACAATTCATCTTTAAAACAAGATCGACCAATCAGCGTTTGCTTACTATACGAAAGACCTGTAGAAATTTTGAACTATTATATTTAGACTAAATCATAACTTAAAAACCATTCAGCCACGATGGCCATAATAAGTAGATGCGCATAATCTGAATTTTGTGGCACTTTTAATTTCATGTCAATTAATCTACTTGTATATACAAAGCATTCGGTAACACATCTTCGGCTCAGTGAATGTTCTCGTAAAATCTATCAGATAATTTTACTCCTAACCTTAATTCTTAAATATTTAACACGATTCTAAATCCTCTATAGTGAGATGTCTTTTACGTGTAAAAAAATATCGTACGTAATAATCTATTTCCCTACATTAGTGTAATTATGTATAACATTATACGAGTATTGATAAAACCATTTGAATACTTACCCTAGAAGCATTGGACATACTTAGTTTTATCTTAGACAAACTTTTTGATAACGCTAAACGAATGACACGTCTCTCTTATCTGTGGTATGGTTTAGGAAACTAATCTATGGAACTTTTAAACGTTAATTAGTATATATGTAAGACTACTTTTAAAATATTTACAATTTAAGGGTTACATTGCTTATCTTATATAATTAATGCACACAAGTTAGCGAGTACTAGTTATTATATATTAAAGACAAATTCCGATACATCAACGTCTAATGCCTGATTTTCAAATATCAATTTATCGCTACACTAGAGTTACAAGTAACGCTAGTGTCTTCCAGATATAAAATCTTGACGAAACATTTCTCGCGACAAAACTAGACATTAAAAAGGAATCTTTTATTTATATCTATAACACTTACACTTATTATATCGCCAGTGTTCACTTGACTTGACTTTTCCCCTATTAACTGTTAAGATATTTATCTTACCTCAAACAAAACTTTGAACATTAATACATCCGAATTCGCCATTTGAAAAATATGTCCTATTAAAAATATGTGACAAATAACCTCATTGTGAATGTCAAACTACAAAAATGTTTTATTACAATGTCATAATAACTGAAACTTGACAATATTGTACTAAAGTAAAACGGGCGGCAGCGTTATTGCTATATTACCATATCAACAGCTATTTAAAAATGTAGTTTTTACATTTTTAAGTAGCTTTTAAATTGCTTTTGATTGTTCTAGCATAAGTAGGCTAAGTTACCATTTTAATGAGTAATATAGGTTACTTATTAAATATACAGTATAAGACCATTGCGGTTTCACGAATAAGCCTTAATATTTATTACAAAGTCATACTAAATGACATGTATCACTATTCGTTACGTTTCACACTCACTTTGTGAACTTTCGGCAAATTCGCATTCAAAATTTCATGGATTTCATATAAATCTATACTAATATTTTAAGACGTGATTTTGTTGTTCTAATTGAAATTCTTTAGGATTCCGTGGGGAAGATATAAAAAATGATTCCTTATTCATGCATATTTTGATAAAAGCCTTTATTGCTATCTACCACAATGGTTCTTATCGAGTCTGTATTGGTTTGTTTAAGAATATTTTGGGTTTTGACCCAAAAATGTCCTTAGCCATTTGCGTACTTATTCTAGGACAAATTATTCGACTCAAGTGTTATACAAAGACAGATTATTATAAAATGCACCTTAATTCGAACTTAAACACTATTTTAATGAATTTAAATATTGATACAAATGTTACCATAGTAAACAAAAATATTTTTTCTTGTATTAACTAAAATCTAATTATTTATAAAAACATTATGGCAATTAATATTTACAATATGTTATTGTAATAAAAGTACTAAATACATTACTATCGAATTAAAACCAGCTTATTGATTACAATTAAAAAAAATTATTCGCTAGTCAAATATCTAATTTTAATAATTGTAATATCTAAGTAAACTTGTTTTATTTCAATAAGTGATAATTAAAAATGTTTCGGCAGATTACCAATAAATTGTATTTTTACAGTCAATTCAACCCATGTAAAATCGGCCCGTAATTAAATCGATATATTCAAGTTATACTTAAAAGTAATTTATTAATTTTATTATTTACAAATTTCTATACCGTATACCGTGCCGTATTGTTAATCAAGTTGAAAATTTTCCGTATGGAAACTATATAAAAGAAATTCTACAATAATTTAAGAACAGACATGAAATAGTCAATTATTCCTATTAAACGAATGTACGAATTTTGAATAATAACTCTTTTGAGTGTATAAAAATGATCATTATTGGTATTCGTAATTCCTGCTATCTACTAAGGGAGCGTTCAAGTATTATGTAACGAATTTTGGGAGGGGGGGGGGGGGGTCCTTTTGTAAAACGTTACGATGCGGGGCGGGGATTGAATTACGCGTTAATGTTAATATTATTTTCTACTTACACCACATAATAGTAACTAAAGAGTCACTAGGTGCTCACGAAACGTTTTACTAGACTTGGGAACAGTACTATACTTGGGTACTGAGAAACGTTACGGCGAGTTACATGGGGGGGGGGGGGGTCAATAATCTTCAAAAAATGCGTTACGTAATACTTAAACGCTCCCTAACAGCTGAGTAGCAACCCAAATATTATAAACGTAGGTTAGGCAATCTAACATTGATTTGTATAGAATATTTTATTGTTACAATAATTTCTATCCAAATATGATATTTGGTTATACCAATAAGAACTAATTCATGTAAATTTTGACATTGTTATTCAAAATTCACTCCGTTGGATTGTTTTTTTTTTTTTTTCAATAAAACGACCATGGCAAAAGGTACCCCAGATTTTCTAGTACCTTAATATTTTGATGACGACGCTCATTTTACTGTATTTGATTTTGGAGATATTGTTAACATATTAAATTAGAAAGGGGCGTGAACATCAACTATATCGATAAAAAAGATTATAGAGGAAAGTGTTTGTTCGACTTTTTATCTACGTACATATGAATCCAATCGGAAAAATTTCAATATTTTGGGACATTTTCATATGAGATCTTATAGTAAGCCTCAATATTTCTGCAAAAACAATATTCAATATATAATTAAATTCAAATAATCTTGACCTCCATTAAATAATGTTTCCTTATTTAGAAAATAATTACAAATTAAATAATCCATTACTTTGATTACTGTCCACAGACACTTCAAATTATAACTCCAGACATAACTGTCAATGTCAAATTTCATAGACAAAATGGATTGAACGTTGCACCAATCACATTTTGGAATACGGTTTTAATATATTATAACTAATTTAAACTAAGGTTATTTGCTTAGAAATATTTCGAGATATGAGATGAAATTATATAGATTTAATAATTTGCGATTGTGATATATTTACTGCCTTGCGATTCTGTAACTCACTTTTTGAACTCTCACAGCTCTCACTGCTTCACGACTGATTTAAGCGCGACCGCCGCTGCGAAAACCGCTGTGAGAGTTCAAAAAGTGAGTTACAGAATCTCAAGGCTATAGTGCGGTTCCCCACTCTTGATTTATTCAGCTCCTAAAAGAGAAAGTTTTGTTATAATACTAGAAATTAAGTTTGTTTCACATTAAAAAAAATTGTAAACTACACATCAAGTATTCTACACTTTATTTAAGTTGAAATAATACAAAATACACTCCTACATGTATATTTAATATAATGTAATAAGATTTTTATTATTTTGATTTACGGGGTATTGGTATGTTATAGAAAGCTGGCGGCTTCAACACATTTACACTTTGTGCTTGTGTAGTGTCTGTGAAAGCGCGAGGCGTGATGTCACACCGAATATGCATCATGAAAATACTGTCCGTCTCTCTCGCGCTCGGTCAAGCTTATGAGTATAAAAGAGACAGTTATTATTTTGGTTTTGCTACTGTTTATGTTGAACTTTACTGTAAATGTTGATCTTATTTCTCATTATTATTTTGTCTGTGATTGTTTACTTATTTGGTTAGAATACTTTGAAAAAAAAATTCTTATGAAATATATTCCGTCTAAACATTACCAGGACAATCTCGAGAAATGGTGTACAATGTTTTTAATTATTTTAAGCATCTTAATGCGAACGGATGGCATAGTCTTGCTCTTTCGTGAATTTTGTAAACGTTGTTGACATTCATAAGCATGCTCTAAGAAGCATCTAAATTGAATAAACGTATTTTGATTTTGATTGATTTTTGATTGATTTTTTCATTTTTTTTAATAAAAACAGTTTAATAATTTTTAATTTGACATCAGATGCGACTGGTGTTTCTAAGAGTATTGAAAGAATTGTTAGTGAAGTGAAAGTGAAGTGTGTTGAGCTAGATGGAGCTTATGTCGAAAAATGAAAAATTATTTACACAAACTAATCTTTTACGTTCTTGGTCGGGCTTAGAACTTTTGGATCCACCCTCGTATGCACATAATATTTATATGTATTTGACACATTTTTATTTATTTACAACCCACCCAACCTTACCGAAACCAGAGTAGACTAAATATAGCTTGGCAAAAAAGTCATATTTTTAAACATACTGTATAGTGAAATTGCATTAGTATGAGTACTGTGAACGCGCCAGCTTTCGATAACCGACCTATAGGTACTTCATATTCAAAGCTTCATTAAAATTTAAATTACTGTTAAAAAGAATATTGTTACCATTTACATCACTTAGAAGTTTTCTGTTTGGGGGGCGTGGTGGGTGCCCCGCCCTGCTCTGCGGATGCGCCGATGGAGACACCCTCGCTGTCCACTTCCGTCTGGAAAAAATATCATTTGCTAAAGTTATTTGTAACGCCCTATATTTCTATCCTTATTCTCATCCCGCCTTCGAGGCATGTCCTTCTCTTTCGCACCGCTTTGGTGTTGGTAGCTCGGAATGTTCGAGTTTTTTGCTCTCTCGTTGTCTTTTTACTATGTTATATTTTTTTATTTGAAAATTCTAGATTTCCCGTTTTCTCATATGAGTGCAATACCTTAGAACGGTAAATCCTTTTATCATATTTCTTATATATTTTTTTCTATCAAGTAATAGTTGTTTTTAATTTTAGGGGTAGAAACACAATAAAAAAAATAGTGTATCTTTAAGTCACTATGTTTAATACCTACTTTTTCATCTTTACTAGCAGTGCTCTTGGGCGAACTGCTGCTACCATTAGCGTTGCTCTCGTCATTCTCAGCTGCATCTGTGCTTGTGGTACCTAGAATTGATAGCGATTTTTATCAAATAACCTATTAACTGAATCATTCAATTTTGTTACTGACTTCATAACTGTCATAATTAATTATTTATTTACACTTCGTTACATTTAAAGAAAAACAAATAATATAATACATAAAAATTATAAGTGATCAAACGGGCGGCCTTATCGCGAACAAGCGATCTTTTCTAGGCAAACCTAGTAAGGAAAAAACTAAAAAGATAAATATGATGGGTAAAGTGCAAATGCATAACCAAATCTTATAAAAAAATTATAGAATCACCAACCTTACTCTAAAATAATAAAAAAAAAATAACTAAAAAGCTTATCTCACGAATTCATGAATTGCGATGCAATAAATAAAATAAAATAAAAAGCCTTTTATTTCCCAATATAGTTAATTAATAAGGTACATTTCTTTATGTGGTTTTCTAAACCTTTGCAAAACTTAACAAAATCTATTAGTAAATGAATAAATATTATGACTATATTTCTATCATGCTAAGTATTATTATTTACAGTTTTTGATATTCTAATTATTGTATAGGAACCCCTCTTCAGGTGAAGGCCTCTCCCAGCTTTTGCCAGTTTTCTCTATTTTGCGCTATGTGCTGCCATTTGGGGCCAGCTATTTTTTTTTATATCTTCTTCCCAGCGAGAGCTGGTTAATTTTGGTCGTAATCTTCCTCGGTGACCGGCCGTCTTGGAATCTTGATGTGATGATTCATTTTTGTTAAGTTTATCTATGCTGTGTTTGTACACTGAGAGAGGCGTTGTTAGTTGCTATATGTCGTTGCTGTTTCTTTTATTTCCTTCGTCGCTCTGCATGTCTTTATTGTTTACTAAAAAGTTAAGCATTCCTGGCTTAATCACTCCTTCTGAGATGCTGGAGGATCGTTGAGGTGTTGTGCGACTTTGAACGGTTTTATTTTTCTTAGCTGTTTGTGTACTGGTATTTAGAGTATTTTTCTCGGCATTTTTCCTCTGTTGTGGAGATAGAAAGGTGCCTTTTTCTGTTGTCCGTGTGGTCGGCATCTGTTTTATTGGGTTTAATTACTACCAGCTTATCGTATTTTATGGTAGCTTTTTTCCCTTTTTCCTGCTCTATTTTGACTTGTTCCTGAAGAATCTTCCTTTTCTCTAGGACGTGATATGGGTAATCATCTTTTAAATAGTACCTGGTATCATTCAGAGCTTTCTTTTGTTGCATTACCTTTATCTTGTGACCTAGAGTGGCGAATGTGACCGCGATTGGACGGGGCTTGTCGCCTTATTTTCCTATTCTTCTAGCAGCTTCTATGTCATGGCAGTTTATATTTAAAGAAAAATATTTATTCAGAAAATCAATTACAATTTTTTTCTAGACGTGAATAAGAACGTTCATTTTCCTCCATACCAAAGAAAACAACGTTTTTTTGCCTTGTTTGCCTCTCCAACTGATTTAACCTGCGTTCTTGGTTTTCTAGTTTTTCCTCGAGTTTTTCCTGATTTCTTTCCAAAGTTTTTAATTTTTGGTCTAATATTTTGTTTATATTTTTTATTACTTTCTCCGTCACTTCATCTGCGCTTTTTGTAATAGCGGTTTTTTGTTCATCTAAGTCATTTTGAATTTTTCGAAGTGCAGCCATTACCTCTTCCATTTTGATTTTGGTATTTTAAGTTGTTATATTTTTAGCTTTTGCGACCTCTAGTATCGAGTAGTTATTTACGTCGATTGGTACTGCAGTAGCTGTTCTTGAGATGATTTGGCTATTTGACGCTAGATGGTGTTGTTTACTAATTGTTGTTTTGATTATGTACTTATCTAATTGGTCCGTTATACTTAGCAACGCATTTTAGGTTATTTTTAAATTTTTAAAATAGAAAGTTTTTTTATTCTTGAGTTTGCATTGAATTGTCACGCGCGTTCACTTCAGATTTGTTCCACTATTGACTTATTGTCCGGAAAAGCAACTTTTGCACGTAGATTTATGGTAATTGACCGTGTAAGCAATAGCACTATTTTATTGGTTTTATCCCTTTTTGGTGTTTATTTTTCACTTGTTATTTGTTCATTGGGTTTCTTGCACACTTATTTCAACGATTTTTCAGTATTTTCGGAGTTTTTCTCACTTTATTATTTTTAAAGATCAAATTTATACAGAGCACCGTTTTAAGTTGTTATACGTGACACAGTCTACCCGCCTCTCTCATGCAATACAAAAGAATAATTATGTTTAATGTCCTAAATTAAGACATCTTATTCATTACATGTGGACCATATATCGTGTCTCAAGTCTCACTGACAGAAAAAATGGTTTGATAGCTCAAATATTTAAACAAACGATTACATATTTTAAAGAGATTTTTTTTTCTTTATTTAAACCAGGAGTCTCCAAACTACGACCCACGGACAGATTTTGTCCGGCCCGCGGAGAGCTAGCATACTTGAAAACTCCTTT
Source organism: Pieris napi (assembly GCF_905475465.1). Classification (NCBI taxonomy): domain Eukaryota; kingdom Metazoa; phylum Arthropoda; class Insecta; order Lepidoptera; family Pieridae; genus Pieris; species Pieris napi. Next base: position 9,902,901 of record NC_062241.1, on the reverse strand, counting down.
TAGAGAACATTTTTTTTATTTTGGAGAAGGTCTTGTCACACAAATAAGTAGTACCAATAACAGAAAACAGCCCACGAGCAAATTTATGAAAATTATCAAATGGTGTCAGTGGAAGACTCTTATAAAATTCCAACAAAGATGAGTTTTGATATTTGTTCTTAATTATATCACTGTACAGTAGATCAATCATTTCCATTTGAAGTTCCGGGGCTAGGGTTTCAATATCAGTATCAAAAGGATTCTGTAAAAACCTTAATTTGATTCGCAATGGCATCAAAGTCCGAGAAACGAGTATCAAATTTTTTTTTCGATTGCAAAATCGATAGGAAACTCAGTCTCAGTGGTGTGGCTGAATATTTTACCAACAGCAACAATGATAATATGGTTTTGGCCCTCGGAACTTACTGGAGTAATCAGTATGGCCCTAAAGCTGGAAAGTTTGGAGACCCTTGATTCAAACAAATACATGTTTCACTATCTTCTGTTAAGAAAACAACAAAAATTACTCACCTGGCTGTATATGATTAGCATTTCCGCGGTCAGCTTCGTGTTCTCGCAGTACGGCATCCAGATTGTAACGACGTCTATATGAAACGAAGAATGTACGCACATGGGCCTCTGTTTTGGTTCCTAGCGTTTCAGCAATGGCTTGGAAGTCTTTACCTGTTAATATTTCAACATTTAAGGTGATTGAAAATATGATTAAGAATCCAAATAAAATATCGTGACTATTATTTTTCTAAACAGGCAAGTAGCTAAAGACAGTTTTGTGAGACACGGCGTCGAAATTTTGGATCTGAACCGATATTTTCCGGCTTTAACCGGTTTTCTCACGATATTTCCCTTCGCCGCAGGAGCGTCTAACGCACGACATCAGTGTTGAGACGCGCACGCTAAAACTACTAGACCATTTATCAAATTCAAACCTACTCGCACCGAGTCTGTTTAAGCAGTTACATGACATTGACAGTTAAGTCAGCATCGGTAAACCCTAACAAAAACCCAAATGACGTCTAAGTACAGATTCCAATTTCGATATAATTCTCAGAGACAAATTCATAGATTATAGAGTTCCAAAACACTAAACTTTAAACGCGATACAAAAACTCAATACTGAAATTAACGTATTGTTACAAAGCGGAGAGGCGAGCCTGTCCACCGCCACGACTCATTCAAGACCAAAATTAATCTAATATAGAATGCATATACAGTAATACTTTTAAAATGAGCGCGAACTGCAATATGTAAAAAAGATTTTTAAATTACGTGACTTTTATTTTATATCACTGATAATACACATTTTATTGCGAACTTTATCGTGCTGTTTATCCGATATAACTAGAACGACGTTTACTTCTTCCCTTTGAACAAACTTCTATATACGAACATTAACATTTTTAGCGGCATTATTGAAGTGAAACTTCTTCAGACGCATGAGGGTAAACTTTTTACAGAACGTCACGAAGATGTGCAGCGTTTTTGTCGAAGAATTTTTTCTATTTTTAAAATTAAAATTTCGTAAAGAGAATTTATTGAAATCTCAAATGACGAATTGTTAATCAAAATGACACGTGTTTTTACTATCGATCAAATAATGACAATAAAATTCATTAAATTTCTAACATACCTTCCTTTTTCCTCCCTTTAAGTCTCAAATCTAAAGTTTTAGATTTGTATAAATATGAACAAGTGTTAAAAATTAGTTTGCCAAAGAAGTTTCACTTCTGACGTGTACTTTGTACGCACGCACTTTTTTTATATAATGATAATGATACTATAACTACTTTTATAGATACATAAAATCATATACATTTTTGTTCATTTAGTACCATAGAGAAAAGAGATAAATAAGTGATCATACCATATTTCCGTACAGCTGTTACAGCCATTAGCAACTCCTCATTGGTCCAGCGTGAGTTAATCTTAGCCGGAGGTTCACCCGGCCTATATTCCTCCACTCCCACATCGCCAACTTTACGTTTAATCGCGCTTAACTGTTGCTTATTTTGCTGTACCTAAAATACAAAATAACAACATCATAATAAAGAAAATTTGCATTTGTGCATATCTGGATTATCCAAAGAACGTTGGGATAGCAAAGCTGGTTATAATGTGTGCAGAATATCGAAACCTATGGTTTAAGGTGGCGGTTCGCCGAACGAGAACGAAAAAGACCGATTTAATTATATTGTTTGTGGATTGGGTACGAATAAAGTCTTTTGAAAATTTCAGCGGCGGACGGAACAGCGAGATATTTTAGCTTTTCTCTCGGAAGCCGACGTCTCCGAAACATAAACAATTTGTTCATAAGAAACGATTTTGTAACAATGATAAATATATGTTATACTATCATTGTATTTACTATTAGGATAAAGTGTGCGTGTGATTTAAACTCGCACTTGGGCAAACCGCCACCTTACAGATGGAGCGTTAGCGTATGAAAACTATCGCGTCTTACTTGTCGTTTGTAGGATATAATTTCTCTATCCATCGCTTTGAGCATGGCCTCGCCCTGGTTTACGAGCCCCGGTTGGGCGGCGTCCCCGGGCTGAGGGCCGGTCGCCATGGCAACCAGATCATCGTGGTTGATGTAAATACCACGAGGCAAGCGATGCTTGTACCGCACTTGTTTAAAGCCGGGCCCGCGTCGCCCGCTCGGCCCACACAGCGGTCGCATACTGCCCGTGCGTCTGTTACATCATCAGCGTTCAAACAACTGTCTACGGTCTCCTCTTCACGGGATCCAACATAGACCACGACTACCAAACTACGAATACTCCTAATCTAAATAACTTTGAAATATTCAGTAATCGATTGATATAGCCTTATTATTGTACCAAATAACGTGGTACCTACGTGTTATATAAATGTGAAAGTTGTAGTTTTAACCAAAGCCGTATAATTGGTATAAATGGTTAGTACTCAAAAAATTTGTTCCAGGTGAAACAATTTAAAACATAGTATACTTTTTAACCTCATTACTGACCTAGTGTCTAATGTCTATATAGCCTAAACTACATGCAATGAAGACGCGAGCAAATCATAAAATTAAGAAGTGTTAGCGAGTTTATTATTTCAAATTTCACTATAATGAGCTATGTTGGAAATTTCAACTGCACGACTACGTGAAGAGGAGTCAAAGGGACATGCAATCCTTACGTTATTGAAACTCATAACGCCTCGATAAAACGCAATTACATTGAAGTTTTCAATAATCGAGATACGTGAATTAATTAATTTGTCCTAATTATAAATACCGGTGCGAGGCGAAATATGAGCAAAACTTGTTTTTAAAATGTTACCGACCTGGCGTGCACGAGGCATGCCTGGCAAAGTTTCTGGGAGTTGTGTTGCGTTGTCTGGGTGCAAAGTATTCCGCACACTGTGCACCATTTGCCTGCCTCACCGCCGTCGCCCTAAACCCCAATAACACTTTACTACCTCAACTATTACCTCACATACTTCATTTAAAAACCCATTAGAATGACATATTCTGCACACATTTAAAGGGGCTGTTAAAGGAAGCATGCGGGATGTGAAAGGAAATGGATAGGTGACTTCTGGACGTTACATGCATTTCGATTTCCCATATCTTAATGAATTGTTAAACATGTATCGAGGTAAGGATGGGAGACAGTTTGTAGATAAAAATGCAGAGCAGTGAAACTTAATGAAGCAAAATTAAGCAACGAAAATAAATAATATTTACATAAATTTAGGTACTTGAACAAAATGAAAGAAATTCCGAATTTCATAGGTCTAGACTTCCATAACAAAATGGCTTTATAAACTATAAGCTGAGCAGCATCATTTCTTTTTAGGGGCCGTTCATAAAATACGTCATACTAAAATAAGCTTTTTGACCCCTGTTGTGTTTATTGTCACGCTGTGTCACACCTCCTGTGACCCCCCCCCCCCCCCCCCCCCCTAGAAATATTTCGTCACAAAAACTAAGGACCCCCCCTGCTGACTATGATAAATTCTAAATGATAGTACACAAATTTTGAAAATTAAAAATATTTATTTAGTTATAATAAAATTTGAATAAATTAATAATTAATATCTTTCATAACGAACATATAAATAATAAAAAAAAAACTATTATTCAGAAGTCCAAGGATTTTCTAATAATGATAAACGGCGAACGTCACGTTGCCGTATACCCCCCCTCCCCCTTGTCACATCTTGTCACACTCAGCCAGACCCCTCCGCTCCCCTTGTATGCGAACGTATTTTATGAACGGCCTCTTAATTCAAAACTAATAATGACAATAAAAATGGGAGAATGTTTTTCATGATGCAATGTAAGAAATAAGTTCATTGCCTTTTCTTAGTACATTTCCTGTTACCATTACCAGTGCTTTGTTAGACTTGTGACAAATTTGTTCAAATATCTTATACACAAATGTGCAAGAAAATGACTCATATGAACTGAAAAATGGGACTGCGTGAAATAAAATGACTTGCAATTAAGGATTGGGGAATTGAACTTGGTAACATCAAATAGCACACCAATAAATAGATAGTGTGATTAGACAAACATCCAATTGAATTGAGGGGCCCACCTCGGCTTGGCCGGCGCGAAGTGAGGGCCCGCCGGCCGTAGTTGGCCTGCTTCCACGGACAATACCACGATGGTAAATCCACTTCTGTTGTTACCAATAAATTGTATCCATCAACATTTCAAATATTTTATAATACAAGTCATTTATGCAGAGTTCAGTTAATGATAGCAAATTTTAATGAGTATATGTCATTGTATTCTTCTATAACCAAACTACTCTGCATTTTTATTCACATAGTTAATAAAAGTGGAATAATATTGGACAATCCAGATACACAGGTCACATTTCAAAAAATGGGTACACAAAATGGGGAAGCAAGCATTACAAACATACCTTATCATCATTGTCCGAATCCTTGTCTGAACCGCCCGGTTCAGAGGCACCTGGAGAATCCTTCTTAGCTGTACCAGAAGCTGTAGCATTACGGCCATCACTAACCACATCCATTAATGAAGTTCTAGCACGCGTTTTCTTCCATGAATAATAATATTTCACCAGTGATGCTATTGATTTATCTGGCAGCTAAGAAATATAATTATTTAAATTTGTGTATTAAAATGGTGTCTATGTAGGTATAATTATTAATACTAGATATTATAAGATATTACATTATAATTAGGATATATACACAAAACATACAAAGTATTCCCAAATAAATTTATATAAACATACTACTCCGTGGTTTTAACATGGCAGTAAATATAGTTACTCACAAAACCTACTTACAGCGTATAAAAATTGTAGAGCAAGGGATATGTTCAACTGTTACGGTCAATGTTATATAAATGCAAACCTAACTGTACTGCATAGTCCTCTTAAACCTCTTCAAAATTGCCTCAAGATAGCTAATGTTTCATTACACTTACCATCTGCCGTATCCGATGAAAACTCTTTCCATGAAACTGGAATGCTTGCTCAAACAGCACCTTATCTTCAACTGTCCATTCATCAGGAAAAGGTGTAAAGTTAGCCAAGTCCATAGAGGCCCTGCTGAGATCATGCTTATGCCAAAACAGCATACCCAAGGCCTGTTCACCATTATATCCATACTTCTCCTTTGCTGTTGTTATATACTCATCCACTAAAAATTTTAGAGATTTTGAAGGTCTAAGCTAATTTCAAATGTATGTTTAGGTTAAGTGATATTAGTTTAAAGACTATGTGTTTATTATTTTGATAAAATATCAAATCAATATTGTTGTTGCATAATATCCATTTAGCATTTCAAATGTACTATCTATACTATATTTATGTAAAGATAACTACAAAATATTGTAATTTTAAAATTATAAATAAATAAAATTTGACCTTTCATAGTTTTTTGGTTTAGTTAGGAGTAACTTACACTTGGTATCAGATATGTCAGCTGTTGGAGACCAAACAAGTAATGCCCGGTCCGATATTTGGTCTGGTTTCCTTTGCTCAACTGGCTCCAACTCAGGGCAGACAGCCTGGAAGTCTCGGCCTACTCTGATTTTCTCAGCTGCAAATGGCACCACTGCTTGGTTTTGTATAGGATGTTTTGATGGGATGAAGCGCAGCATGATGAATGATGAAAGCATAAAAATAAAGCATGGGGTAAAATCGGTGTAATATAGCGATTTATTAGATAATGGTGTTTGCAATTTTAAGTTAGTACGTACATTTACTTACGCCCTTTTTGTCATGCATCAAAGAAAATAAGTGTAATAAAAATTACATTATTTTATGAATATATACCAAAAATATCCTACCATTTTCATCTTCTGAGCTTGAATCTGGGCTCCCATGCCCATTAGGGCTTGGCCCTCTGGAACGCTTCCCGTTACGAACATCGTTACTTCTTTCAGCTAACACCATGATTGTCACGTACAATACTTATTATCACACACTTCTACAGTTCACTTAGGTATTAATTATACACATAAACAAACGTTCCTCTCGTCAATCAATTTAAATAAAACAAGGCCAATAATTAAGAATAAAAAAGCTCCGCACTTCAATTCTACAATTCAAACGTGATTCAAACCACCGCATCAATACTTTGACAAACCAGCTTGAGGCTGTAATGGGTCATTTAACAGCGTCTGTAGATTGCGCATTCACTTTTGAGGAATTTTTCATGCGTATTTATATTCCAGCTATCATAATTTTTAAATGTGAACTTATAAAAATAAACTAGTGAAACATAATTAATTTATTTGTAATAACTATTTACCAAGAAACAATCAATTCTATTAATTTTACAACGGCAACATTATAAATACAGACGGCTATAAAATTTCCAATACATACTCTCTTAACTTAATATACACTTAGTATCATAACAAATCAACTTGGCTATATTTAAAGTATTTTTTATGAAATATTATATGATATATAGTTCACAATATAGTATTAAAGCGGCTAAGAAATTTCCAATTTTATAATAATTAACAAATTAAAATTATCAACTTAAAGCTTTTGTTTTTTTCTACAAGATGGCGTATCTGACCGTGTTATGCTGAATAGCAAACAATTGAACAACAATTACTTTTCCTTAATTTTAAATACCACAAAAGCAACTTATAACATTTTAAGAAGCTTATTGGACATCGGTGCTTTTAATTTGTATAAGTGGTATTTATGTGCGTTATAAACGAGCCATACGTCATCATTTGAGAAAAAATTTAGGAATCGAATGAGTGGAATGTGGATATGTATGAATCAATCATGAACTAATGAACGACTGAGTTCTAAAGGCATCGTTAGATCGTCGTTCTATCTATAATTATCTCAAATCTTCATACAAAATGTAATATGTCAATAATACGATTGTCGATTGGTGAGATATACGAATTACGAATTATACAATAAGAGTTTTGACATTTCTATGTCATTGCTAAAATAACGTGTGAATAAAGAATTCAAAGAATTTATTAAATTAAAATTTGAAAATGCTAAGAAAATTTTACTTAACGTTGACATACATGTATATAAATCCAAATCATTATTAAAGGAAATCCATTTGAATACTATATAAGAAATAATGGTGCTGTCGTAAAAAGAACCGCATTGCCAGTGTGTATTGTTTTGCACAAAATAGCAATTATGTTATATAACAAGTGTTGATTTTTGTTATTAATAAGAATAAAATCATAAAATGCGTACGGTGGCTTTAATCAGCGGTGGCAAGGACAGCTGCTATAATATGATGCAGTGCGTTGGTGCCGGCCACTCTATCGTCGCGCTGGCCAACCTCCAACCTGTCCTCAAAGGTTATTACTGTCATCACTTTACTTATCTATGACGCTATATATGCTTCCATACAACGTAAACATTACTTTTAATTGATAAAATCTAGTGGACTTTTACAAAGATACACCTTTATGATATTATTATACTATAAAACTTATTTATGCTATTTTAGATGAATTGGATAGTTACATGTACCAGACTGTTGGCCACCAAGGCATTGAATTATATGCTGAAGCAATGGGCCTGCCACTTTATAGGGAAGCAATTTCTGGTGTAGCTGTTAACCAAGGCAGGAATTATAAGCCCACTGTAAATGATGAAGTTGAAGATCTTTATAGACTGCTTCTGAGGATAAAGGTAAAATGGTGCTAAATGCAATAGTAATTTACAAAAGCTCTTCAATCAAAAAGGTTAATTAGAGTATTTAGATAAATCCTTATAATAATTTCCTTCTTCACAATATTGGACATGTTATTAAAGTAGTTTATATTAAGTTATTTACTTATTTCTAACCTTTCTTCCAACTAAGTAAAATATTTTAAATTTTGTATTTTTAGAATGAATTGGATGTGGAGGCTGTCTCTTGCGGAGCTATTCTTTCTGATTACCAAAGAGTTAGAGTTGAAAATGTGTGAGTAGTATATAGTTAATTTAAAGCCCTGATAAAATATTGTAGATAATTTTGATATATTTTCAATTAGAGTCTCCTGCCTGTTTGTCCCTGTTTTATATAAAAAAACATATTTTAAATTATGGTATCTGTAATGTGCCTGCTATCTACAGTATTATTATTCTGTTATTGTATAGCCAGTCTACATGGAAAATAAACAATTATAATTTTTTGCCTATATTTTAAACATCCTTACTAATAAAAAAATATAAAAAATATGTTTTTTTAACTTTCAGATGTCAAAGACTTGGTTTAATATCCCTTGCTTACTTGTGGAGACGGAATCAAAAAGAACTTTTACAAGAGATGATATCTAGTGGTGTTGAGGCTATCATTATTAAGGTAATTTTTGTATGAATAACTCTTCAGAAAATTTAAGCTTTGCATTTAAGTTAAAATAAACTTATATACTAATTTCAGGTTGCAGCTCTTGGCTTAGATCCTAGAGTTCATTTAGGTAAGACACTTAAAGAAATTCAACCACATCTTCTAGTCATGCAAGAAAAGTATGGGCTTAATGTTTGCGGCGAGGGTGGGGAGTATGAAACATTCACATTGGATTGTCCTTTGTTTAAAAAACGATTGGTGATGTAAGTAGTATTTAATCCTAACCATCCTGTTACTATGATTATGATGTTGTTAATATTTTTTAAATTTTTGTCTACTTACAGAGATGAAAAAGAGTTAATAATTCATACAGATGACTCTGTAGCTTCAGTTGGCTATTTAAATTTAAAACTGCATGTTGAACCAAAACCTGACTTCAACGGTGAGATCATACTACCTCCTGCTGTTAAAAATGCCTTTGATTTTAAGGATTTGAGTGATTCTGTATTTAGTGATATTAGTGATATAGAAGAATCAGAGTTAGAATCAATTGAAAAGTTAAAAATTGAAGAAGAAAAGAAGCAGAAAGAGTTGAATCCACTAATAAACTATGAAGGCAATGATAATATTAGAGCAGACGATGTAGACAATTCAAATGAAGATGTAACTGAGGATGGCTATTATTATGATGAAGGGCATAATGAAAATGATAGGTTTCCAATAATAGATCATAGTGCTATCTATGGTAATGGACAAGGATGGTTTTACATTGGGGGAATTGTTGGAGAAGCTTCAGACACAGCAAAGGCGACAGAAGATGCTATTAATAAATTAATTAGTAGGTAAACTTATTCATGAGCTTTATATTTTTTTTATTTGCCTGTTTGCAATAATTTCATATTTTTTGCATTGTATGTTGGTAGAATTGATAATTTCATTAAATGGTTGGCCACTTCATTAATTGGTAATTAATCGATGAAGAAAAATTGTTTTTTCAATCTAATAGTCAAGGAGGTGATCAGCCTCCTGTGCCTGACACACGCCGTCGACTTTTTAGGTCTAAGGCAAGCCGGTGTCCTCACGATATTTTCCTTCACCATTTCTTCGCACATAGAAAGTCCATTGGTGCACAGACGGGAATCGAACCCACGACCTCAGGGGTGAGAGTCGCACGCTGAAGCTATCTTTTCATGATGAAAATATACATTAATTTTATCAGATTCTACATGAACATCCCAAACATCAATCCAAATAAGTTTGATGGTTCAAACATTGGTCACTTTTATATTTTATCATATGAATATGGAATGTACAATTTATAAACGTTATTGAGTGTACTGTTTTTTAAAAAGTATCATATAAAAGTCAGTTTGCACTCAAAGTTATTACATATGCCTTAACTTAAACCAAATTACAATAGATGAGAGACAAACCACAGTTTAAAGATTATTCCTATTCCAGATTTGCTGAAGTCCAAAGAGTTACAACTGGAAGATGTATGTTCAGTGAACATCTACATGCGTGATATGGGGCAATATGCAGACCTCAATGCTGTCTATGTAAAGGCTTTCAGCTTTACAAACCCACCTACTCGAGTCTGTGTACAGTGCCCCTTACCAAATGAAGTTGGACTTATTATAGATGCCGTAAGAATCACTTATTAAATTATGTGCCTTTGTGTTTTTTCCCACTAAATTGCTTTGGATTAAATAAGTATTTTTATATAGGGAATGATTATTGAATTTTGATAATTTTAGCCAATATATTGTAAAATCATTGATGCAAAGTATGTAGCAGTAATGTTATTACATACATATATTAAAAATAAATTTACTAATTTCTGAGGTAGACTGTATCTGTTTCACTGATTATTATAATGAGCATTTTTTAGTTATAAATATTATCACTGTACTAACATATGTAAAATTAATTATTGTCATTGTGTAATATAAAATTAATTGTTGAAATTATATTGGTTTTTAGGTTGCACACAAATGTTTACCGAGTAGTATGGAAGGTGAGGGTAACAACTCAAAGGAGAGAGTAACAATGCATGTTCAAGGCATTTCTCATTGGGCACCCGCCAATATTGGACCTTATAGTCAGGCTGTTAAGGTAATATGTTTGATTTATTGATGGTCAAAAAGAAAATATACAAAAGAAACGAATCTTTAAAAAAAATTTTTTTTTATAAAATATATTAAAACAGGAATTTTCAGCAAGATGGATTCTAATAAAAGCTTTATCTAGTAAAATCTTTATTATCCTCATGTAGATAGGCGAGGTAGTAGGCACATGTGGGCAAATAGCGCTAGTTCCTGGCACAATGCAGCTAGTGGAGGGCGGTGCGCGTGTGCAGTGTGCGCTGGCCTTGAGACATCTCACGCGAGTCATCAGAGCAGCACATCCCAGGGCGCATATACGGAGTGTCGTACAGGTTAGTTCTTTTTAAAATAATTAAGTAGGGGAATTGTTGCAACTTATATTTTACACTGTATATATTTGGGATACTTATTTGGAAAGTTAATTACGTTATTATTTATGTGTGTGTGAATTTTGTTATTAGAAATCTGCAATAAACATTAAATAATTATATTTATTACTAGATGACCCCGTGAACTTTGTTTCACCAACATATATTTGTGTCAAAACTTTTAAAACAGACCAAAGAGATCAGACCTCATACAGCATACTACATACTAATACTATGAAACACATATTTCTGAAAGCATCTGAAAACAACACTTGACAACCAAGTGAATTTTTTTTATTTCTAAACAGACGTCAAATTTCCCAAATAAGAACAGTTTTTATTGGAAAATTCAACTGTCGTTTTTACTATGTTTCTTTAGTTTTATTTACGTTTCCCACCGTTTAAACCTTCCCTGATCTTTCACAAATATTTCAGGTTCATAATTAGTTAAATCGGTCCAACCGTTCTCGAGTTTTAGCGAGACTAACGAACAGCAATTAATTTTTATATGCATATATATTATATATAGATTCATTCATTTGATTGAGATTTATCATGGACATACTACTTGCAAATGTGTATTAGTGTTGCTATTATACATATTGCCAATTAGGGAGCGTTCAAATATTATGTAACGAATTTGGGGGGGTCCTTTTAGAAAACGGTACGATGCGGGGTGGGAATTGAATTACGCGTTGTTGATAATATTATTTTCGAGTTTCGAGTACTTTACACCATATAATGGTAACTTTTAGGTATGAAGACTTGGGTACAGAAAAACGTTACGGCACGTTACATGGGGAGGGGGGTCAATAATCTCCAAAAATTGCGTGACGTAATACTTGAACGCTCCCTTAGTGGTACGCGTACTACTATATACTACTGATATTTAAAAAAAAACTATCTCGTAAACTAGTCGTCCCTGATTCCTAAGCTGGAAAGATGTTTTATCGTTTCTTAAATAAATTACTCAATATTATGTATGTATTTATCTCGCTTTTGTTATCCCAGAGCGTGTGCTACGTGGTGTCGGGCGGAGGTAGAGGCGGCGCCCGCGAAGCCCGCAGGCAGTTGGAGCGGAGGACGGCCGGGGCCATGGTGCAGTGCGCCGTGGTGGGGGCTCTACCGCGCAACGCCAGGCTAGAATGGCATGCGTGGGCGCATACCGATAATAACAGATTCGATTGTAAGTTGCCTTGGATGTATGTTAAAAATGCTACTCGGTGTTAAGTTACTTCCCTTTTTACTCTTACTAGATATAGTGCGGGTGCAGTGTTGTGGCCATATCGCAATTTGTTAATTGTGCTACTGAACTCACGGCTAGCTATATCCAACTCATCATACCACAAGAGCTACTTGTTATACATAGACATTAACATTAGACATTAATAATATTGTAAATTTGACGAAATAGTGAATCTTTTTAAATTGCAGTTTAGTTTGTTTTTTTGTAGTATGAAAGTTCCCGTATAACAGATTTGATCAATATCAAACTCAAATAAACTCAAAAAACTCTAATAAAAGGAAATATAATAGACTATCGTGTAAGCAACAAGATTGCGAAATTTACAAACGTATGGACAGATTATAGAGAATATTTTGTTTCAGATGAGGAAACAGGTTGTAATGTGGGTGAATACAAGGTGGCGATAACTCGTCGTTGGAACTACGAAAATACAGTCGCAGCTATCGTCTGTTATGTCGCAACGGGTAAGTTAAATATAAGTAAAAAAATTATTCAATGTAGCATATAAAATATCTTTGGTAGCCAGGAATTTCAGTTAAATGAAACGGAAACTGCTCAATGTGATCAAACTAAAAGTTTTTTTTTATGTAATAGGCATGAGGTTCATCTGATGTTAAGTGATACCGCCGCCCATGGACTCTCACATTGCCAGAAGGCTCGCAAGTGCGTTGCCATCCTTTTAAGAATTGGTAGACTATTTTCTTGAAGGACCCTTAGTCGAATGGGTTCGGAAAAATTTCAGTCGGCAGCTGGTTAGTACAGTAATATAATATGTTACAAGTACAGTAAAACCAGTAAAGTTATATTCTATTTAAATCCCCTTTAACAAGAAGAGAATTTAAACGTGTAACATCTGTACATAACTCGTTATATGGGGTCATACAAGCGCGTTAAGCGGGAAGAACAATAAACTCACCGTCACTCTTTTAATTTTATTATTTCACTTGGTTTAACTGTCTTAAATAAAAAGCATTATTCAGCTATGACGTCACAAAATGGCGCATTCAACCCTGTTCGGGGTTGGGATAAATTATTGAGATATTTAAAGGGATAATTATTTATTTTATGAGAAATGGACTTAACTAGTAGGGTGAGAGTAGTAGAGATGAGATTAAGAGTCGCGCCCGGTACGAGGTCTGAATGCGAACTGAGTTAAGTGAATATAATAAGATATAATGAAAATGAACACACAAGCAAATCATATTGCATGGTGTCATTTAAGTATGCGCTACACGGTATGAAACGGCGGTTTGAAACTTTGGTTTCAAACCGTGTGGATAGTTGTTTTATGCCAAATTTCGTTTAACCTTGGTATGCCCTTGGCAGCACGCTTTGCGTTGCAAACCGCGACCAAAACCGTTGGTTTGAAATCGTCTAGCCGCTTGTTTAAAACCACGCGTTCGGCAGTCGTGCTGCGGCGGCGAGCGTAGACGCACGAACGTGAAGTTATTACCGAATTGCTCGAATTATACAGAGAATTGCCATGTCTTTGGGATATGGATGTGAAAAAAAAATCGATTAAAATTGATTTTTTTACGCGATTTTTATATTTAAAATAATCGATTATTTTTATAATTGAAAATCAATCATAGTCGATTTTTTATCTGCCACCTACCGACATTATGTCTGGTATTTTATAACCCGGACCTTGAACTATTAGGGATATTCGATATACAACGATGTTTACAATGCGATACATTGAATCCGATTCTTTGAAGATGTATTGTTTTTTTGTAAAACATCGAAAGGATGATAAAACTATAACTAAAAAGTAAAATAAATTTATTCAGCAGCACACAACTATTAAAAATACAACAAGTATTGACTACATACAATTAAAAATACAACAAAAATACTGCAATGTGCTACTGAAGAAATCGATTATTTATTAATCGATTTTTCATGCTAAAAAAATAATCGATTAATAAAAAATCTATTTTTTTATGCAGAATGTCACATCCCTACGGAGACGTCTTATCAGCGCAACGTTATTTTGGACACTGTTGGTTTTAAACCGTGTAGCCGAAAAGCGCAACTCGCTTTTATTTCGTTTCAAACCGCCGTTTCATACCGTGTAGCACATGCTTTACATTGCAAATACCTGTACGGTTGTAAATCGTACAAACCCTGTTATTTATCACGTTGTATACAAATATTTGACGGACGATATGACTTATAGGTCCAAAAATAAACCTATATCATATCATTATTAATTTTTTTGTAGGATCATCACCTTCTACCTGTCAACTGTGGTTCCCGGATGAAGCGACATGTCGCTCTCATCGCGAACTCGCAGCATCCATGTCCAGAGAGGATCTTGAGGCCGTACTTGAGTATGCGCTGAAGAAGCTGCTCAATGAGTGTCAGCAGAGGGAATCGGACCCAGCGCTTAGTGTTAGGATATTTTATCAGGTATGTATTTAATTGACGACTCATTGGTCTAGTGGTTAGTACCCCTGACTGCGAATCTATGGGTCCCGGGTTCGATCCCCGGCTAAGACGAACATCGATGTGATGAGCATTTGGTGTTGTGCTTAGGTCTTGGGTGTTAAAATATGTATTTATATGTCTATCTATCTAGAATATGTATGTATATCCGTTGCCTAGTACCCATAACACAAGCTTCACCAGCTTAGCATGGGGCTAGGTCAATTGGTGTGAATAGTCTTTAAAAAACAAAAAAATAATTATAGAGCAGTGTTGGCCTAGTGGCTTCAGCGTGCGACTCCTGAGGTCGTAGGTTCGATCCCCAGCTGTGTACCAATGGACTTTTTTTCTATGTGCGTATTTAACATTTGCTCGAACGGTGAAGAAAAACATCGTGAGGAAACCGACATGTCTTAGACCCAAAATATCGCCGGCGTGTGTCTGGCACTGGAGGCTGATCACCTACTTGCCTATTAGATTTAAAAATGATCATGAAACAGATTCAGAAATCTGGCCAAGACCTAGAGGTTGTAGCGCCGCTGATTTATTATTTTTTATGTATTTAATTATAAATTTAGGTATAGTAACTACCAGCGTGAAATGGGAGTTTCTGGCCAACGGAAGTAAGTTTATTCTTACATTTTTCTTCTTAAGTAATGTGAAATAAATTTCTTGTTGCTTAAAATTAACATTTTTTTTCTTCTTTATCTTGACACAACTATGTAAATTGCATTATTTTAATAGGACAGGCGATGTACCTGTTTTTCCAACCTTGGTGTGCCAATGTTTGCGAGGGGTCGTATAAATAATAATATCTTTATACATATATATATAATTACATATATTCATTTTTCTCGCTGAAATTCGAGGATAGCTGGACAGATTTCACTAATTAAGATCTTGAAATATTTGTAGAAGCTGAGGGAAGGTTTAAACGGTTCAAAACATAAATAAAATCAGTAAAGAAAAATATATTAAGTTTTGTCACAAATATATGTAGGTGATACGAAGTTCACCGGGTCATCTTGTAATCATATAAAGTAGTTTCTTTTGTACGCTGCCATGAGCCCTAGAATATTCAACAAATACTAGTTATAGCACAAATAATGTAACAGAATAAGATTTAAAAATAAATCCCCACTAACATTCAACCAGTGACCATACTATGTAAAGCACGTAAAATGTCGGGCCATATGTTATGGAAATTTGTAATGAATGCTTCTATTGCTTTGACACGTCGTCGATGTTTGGGTTTAAGACACAACTTCCTCACTTCATTGACCGTAGGTGCTCCTACGGTGGACAGTCGCGGACGAGCCTCGGCGTTGAGAGCATTAACTTGATGAAATTTGTGGTAGTGTATTTTTTTAATAAGACATTTTTCTTAATTATCAGGTGTGGAGCGCTCCTCCGCCAAGCGTTATGGTGTCAGCGACGTACGCAGCGGGTAAAGCGATGGGTGCGCGCGTAGCGGTCACGTGCGTGCCCGTACTCGCACTGCATAACGCCTTCTCCTTTTTGTCCATCAGCGGACTACGCTTTGACGAGTGAATCGGTATACCTATTTACTTCAATAAATTATTTATTTTATGTTTGAATTTTTTAAATTCTGCTGATTGCTTACAGTGTTGTGATAAATGGGATTTATGATCTAATTTGTACTAAATACATTCTTATACTTCACACATTGAAATCATGGACATTGTGTAAAATTTATTACATAATTTTATTTTAATAAAAAAGGACTAATGAGCTTTTTAAAGAATTAATCATACATTTCATTTCAGAGAACAATGAGAATATGAATGCAGATGCTTTATCGCCGTTTTAATATATTTGCTGAATATTTTCAGTGTTTATAAAATTTTGTTAATTATGCTACCGAGTTTACTGTATTTAAGTCAAAATATATAAATTATTTTTATTGCACATTTCGTTTCATTCCCCGGATCCCCAAATAAAACAAATTTCAAATTAAAATTTACTTTATTTTTTTACAAAATTGACCGAACAGTGCGAGATTTCTAGAACGTTTACACTTGCATTAAGTAGACATAAACTTTAATTATTTCTCTTACAAGTAAGTCTTATTCTGTTCAAAGCAAATACAAACGGCGTTCGCCGGACGATTCATGTCGTATAAAAATTACATGATTCTGATTTTTGATACTAAAATATTGATTAATAACGAAAGCAACTATAACTAAACATTATACAATTACGCTTATCTGTATTAGTTATCTGATCTATGAATCTAATACAAAGTATAATACATTGGGAGGATTTCACGCAGCAGAATCGGCGACAGCTAAGGGACATAAGTACAGGAGAATGACCTTACGTATATTTCGATCAGTGCGTTAAAGCCGTGCCCTGAACGCGATAAATATCGGATGTGTCTGATACAGGGCTCGGAAAGTAAGCCTATGTTTTGTACTTGTAAGCGAGACAAAGTGCTCACTAAACCAAAAAGTTAAACAGATCTCGAATTTCACGGTGTTCGTACTAAAAAAACACAAAATCTAACAAATAATATATTTCGACCGTCAGCACTTTATCTTATGCTAATATTTGTCTCAGAGTGCTTTACATTGGAACGATACGCTAAGCTTAAAATAAAAATCGACACTGTACGAAAAAACTATAATTACTCACCCTTATTAATCTAAACAAAGAAACTACATTAAAGTCTATATACTTTTATAACAGCGTTCTGTAAAACTTAACTGAGTATGAGTGGGATCAATTTCAAAATCAATTAAAAAATAATAAATTCCGTAAATCACAGTAACTAATAATAGCGGCCAACTTATAATTATTTTCTCGGCTAATTGATTGTATACAGATGTATCCACAATGTATAACTAAAATAAATACCTTAATGATGAAAAGAAAAGTTAAAAAAAATACTCACTGCGCACTGTCTCGTCCACCATTTTGTATTTCGATTCGACAACAAATGCGTAAAGGCAGATTTTTACAGATTCGTTCGCGGAAAGGTTACACTTATTCGGTTCATAACAAAATAACGGCACACAATCTCATCCGCTAAGAGATACACTTGCAGCGAACATTAGAAAACTATTAATATTAAAAATAGTATGATTGCCCAGCTACCCATAGTGAAGTTAGTATTAAATTACTGTACATATATGTTAGTGACCTTTCACTACCGCTAACTTTACGATTACCTGCCCTAGGGCGCTATTAATAAAAGTATAATCAGATTTATGCAACTTACAACCGTATTACCGAAGCGAATAAGATACTACGTCACTATAATACACTGTCTATACACCGGCGCACTGAAGTCACTTAGCGTCCGTTCAGTCGCCGTCGTCGGGGAGGGTATCGCCTAAATCGTTGTCGGAGTCGTCCTCGTTCCTGTCGGGGCAGGAGTCCTTGCTCTGGCCTTTGCACTTCTCCATGTACTGCCGATGGGCGTACTTGTTGAAGCGGCGCTTGGCCATGAACAGAGTGGCGATCGTCCGCGGCGCGAGGCGCACGGCGGCGGCGCGGGACGTGATTCCGCCGCGACGGCATTCGCCGCACGTGTAGTCCAACACGTTTAGGCTCGACACCGTTTGCTTAACGCAATCTGCGACCAACGCATAACATTTATACCTAGCTATGGCAGTGCAATATTCACGGGTACCTTGCAGATAATTTTCATTAATTATTGTGATTAATAAGACTGACATAATGCCTGATGTCTGCAAGGTGTTAAGTGAATGAATACACTGCCAATAGGAACACACGCAGAACACACACAAACCGCTATCTATTTGAGTTTATCGCTTTCAGTTTCAGCTTTGCCTATGCACGAGGCAGATTCTTATAATAATCATGCTTTCACTGACACTTGTCTAAACACAACTAACATTAACGTTGAAGCTCCTATTTATCAGGATTTTCATAATTCTTTCAATGCTTTTTTACGCTTGAGTGAAATGTTAATGGAAATTATGAGAGCGGTACATAAAAAGCGAAAATTGGTTAACAAGCTCAATAGACACTTGCACATGCACAATGCTGCAGGCGACATCAAACATCAAACGAGCGAATACAATTTTTTATAAATTGGATCCGTCGTTCTTTTGTTAGTTTCAGGCATCTTGATTGCATTCACTTCATTGGAATTATTTGTACAACGTGCGACAACCGTTAGTATTAAAGATACTGGACAAAGAGTCACCAGATCAAGCACAAGTTAGGGAAATTGCCATCAAAAGTGAGAGCTATCGAAATCAAACTCTCAGTTTCGACGAGCCTCTGTCGTCAAGCAATGGTTACAGCGAGGTGAGGTGGGATAAAGCGTATGCGGTCTAGTTTCGGTGTCGTACCTTGATGCAGTTGCCTATCGCAGAGCTTACAAATGACGAGCTGCATGGTCCCCTTGGGCCCGATGAAGGAGCGCTCACAGAGCGGGCAGTAGCGCCCAATGCGGTACGCTCTATAACGTATACGTGCACGCACAATACGGACCACACGCACGCAACACCGGAACAAAAACACGCCATTAGTATACGCGCGCACACACTTTGTTACTTTCCTTCGTATGTTGTAATTTGACGAAGCGTTAGGTGGTAGCGAAGAATGTCGTGCTTATGAATTGAAGTTAGATGTGCTAAGTAAAACCATCTCAAGTTTTTGCAAATAAAATTTAGAAACCAGAAATACCTTTTAAAATCAGTATAGATAAGAAAGGAATGTTTTTTTTTAATTATGCGGTCACTCAAGTTGCATGGTGCAAACTATATCGGAAATAAAAAGATAAATTAATTAATTAGGAGTGGATAGGAAAGTAACAAAGTGATGTTAGTTAGCATTATGGATATGATAAACGCCCGTGTTAGTGAACACTGAAGATGATCCTAGTCGTCGAATCGGGGCCAATTGATGTACGAAACCTAAAATTTTGAGTTTTCCCTAGGAATAAGTAATAAAAGTAAAAAAAAAACTATAAAAGGGTAAATATTTAACTGATGGTATCCGAATTTTTCTAATCGACCTTTTCTATATAACACAAAACTCATTGTGATATGTAAATATATGTAGTATTATAATTATAATAAATGAAACTTTTGTTATAAAGAATTCAAAAGGTGCATATACACATGGTAACATGTTATACAACATTGCAATACAACACGTTTCAGATAATGTGGACACTGAATGTTATAATAACATGTTATAATAACATGTTATTGATATGAGACGAACCCAGCATCTAAGTTTTTTATTTTTCTTTTGTTATTTAAAATGGTTATATAACATTGTTATATTGCATTGTTATTCTAATGTGTACAGTATTGTTTTATGTTATAATGTTGAATAACAAGGTTACATAATGTGGACGTGTTATAAAACACAAGTTATATAATATGTTACATAGTCTGTACGCACCCAAAGAATCTCCAATCAACCGGTACCGCATAAGGCTGTTAAAGATTCTAAATTTTATCACAATTAATTTCGCAAATAACCAGCCAAGTCTTATCGAATACATCAATAATGAAAATATGAGACAGATTCCAGATGAGTAACATGCAACTTATGATAAAGTCTTATTCTACCAAATAATTACTACTAAAAACAAATAACTGATTCATCTTTAACGAAAGGTTCAGTCACTTGAACATTTAAAATATAAATTTTGTTGCAAATTATATTTTAAACCTTTTGTTAGAGAAAAATATAAAAGGTGGTTTAGGCATTATTTAGTAGAATTAGAACGGCGTGGGACTGTGCTTAAACGTTTCCGAAAATGCGGGGTCAATGCTACAAAAGTAAAGCGAATGTCGATAATGAAAAAATATATCTAGTGCGAGTCGACGAATAAAGAACCATCGTTTGTTCGAGCCGATTCCAACTCCTAAATATATCCGATTCCATGTCTTGTTTTGTATTTGTACAAATTTGTCGTCGTTTATTGAATATCAAAGCAGTTCTTTTTATTTAAACGCTGCAAAATTGTATTTTTTAAACCAAATTGAAGTTAAATATATTAGGTATTTGGCTTTATCTATGTATGTACCTGAAATCGGATACTAAGCTAAACAGTTATTGGAGACTACACAACAGTATCGCGTTTGTATGAAAATTTTGACGTTACAAGCGATGTGACAGCGAGTCTGATTTAAAATTAGTGTTTCTTTATACATCCCATTAACCTCGAGTCGGCTCATATAAAAACCGAGAAACATAAGTTCTCCCTTAGGTAAAAGTATCAAACTCAAATCGTTGAACAAACGTGAAACGTCAACTCACACTAGGCCCTCATGTTAGTCGACACCAAACAATGAGATGACACAATGACTACCAGACCAGTTAACACATAAATCATTTCGATTTAAACAAAATTATGTACTTTTTACATCGTTCCTCGTAACTTCGGTAACACTATGGGTTGGCTTTTCCCCTCTTGGTTTTACTTGAAAACAATTTTAAATTATTATTTAATAAACGCCATTTAAAAAGTTAAATTCATCGATTTTCAAATTATTAAATTGGTGGTTCTTATTAAAACTGTTGAAGTCGTATAGGTCTTTGAGAATTGTGCTCATTTCAAGTGGTCAAAAGGTATAATTAATTTCGCGAGAATAATCGGATACCGGAATAAATCGCGTTTATTTATATCTTACAATTGTTTGGCTTTGAATTAAGTTCATATGCTGCGTTAGGTCAGTTTAATGATTTAAATTTAAAAAATGTAAATAAACGTGTTTTAATCCGGTAAAAGTGTATTTTCATTTAGAAGTCTATACAAGGATATACTAAGGAAAAGGTAAACTACATGATAAAATATTTTTCCATGGTTTTGTAAATATTTAAAATATTCAATACTTAATTTTTGAATTCCGTAAATATAAAATAAATTAACTTCTAATAAAAATTATCTGATCTATACAAAAAATTTGAATAATGCAACAAAATTAACATAGTAGTAATAATTGTTTCTTTAATAACGCAATTAAAATCGTTATAGGTCTTATTCGACCAATATATTTTAAAATATAAAATATCTTTCACATTATAAAAATAAAAACTAAAAAAATCCTTTCCTAAAAAACTGTATTCAAAACTTTATTTGAAATTTGTTATGTAATATAATGAAACATAAATATCTATGTATTACGTATACCCTATTTCTCAATACATGTATAAGTAAAAGGTCCTATTTAACTCATTAACTTTATAACGTTCAATAGAATAACTATTAAACGGCAGGAAGTAAAATCCTTAAATTATAAATCTCAACGTAGATATATTTCAAAAATCAAATAAATATCTTAATCTTCCTATTTAATGCCTATTTTGGCTATCAATTTGAACTCACTATCAAGTTAACTAGAGAAACTATCCTAACAATCGGACTGTTTTTTTTTTACAAAAAAATATCCACACAATAATTAAGTGAATCATGGAGATACTGACCTGGCACATGGGGTGCAAAGCGAATGCGAGTAGACCTTATGTCCACCAGGGCCCCGTCGTGTCTGGTGGTGCCAATGGGGCCCTCCCGGCTCCGTCAATGAGCCCTGGGGCCCGGAGGAGGGGTCTGACCCCGGCGCCGGAGGCCCGCCGGGAGAACGCCCGCCGCAAGATTTGCAAATTGCACATTCTGCGCAGTGCCATCGACCTAAAAATCGTGATAAGTAAATATGTATGAAAAGTAGAAAAAAATATAGATTTAATAGTATTACATTATTTATTTAGTGTTAGTAGATTTTATAACTAAATTGAATAGGAATCTTATTAATAGATATCCGTCTTATAATATCTTCAGTATTAGGGAGCGTTCAAGTAACGTTACGATGCGGGGCGAGGATTGAATTACGCGTCATTATTAATATTATTTTCGACTTCCCAGTACTTTACACTACACAATGGTAACTTTTAACTTTTAGGTATCTGTCAGGAGTCACAGGTTGTCACAAAACGTTTTACTATTGGGTACAGAAAAACGTTACGGCGCGTTACATGGGGGGGGAGGGTCAATAATCTCCAAAAATTGCGTGACGTAATACTTGAACGCTCCCTTAAACGACATGGTAGGTTATCATACTTGCGGGTAATGTATGAAAAAAAAATTATAGATACATCTAAACGCATTGTAACTAAAGTGAATGTTCGACATTTCCAGTTCACTTGAGTTTAACCCTGTTAACTTTAGTTAAAATAAAACCTACTACAACTAGTTTATTTTAGATTAGCTAAGTTAACAGAATAAATTACCAATAAAAATAAAAAATATATTTCTAAAAGCAATTTTTAACCAATCATTATTTTTGCAACATTTTTTATACATTCTCCGCGTATTGAGTCGCTGATATCAATTCAGTATCTTTTGAGAGTTTAAGAGACAAACAAAATACCAATATTTTTAATGTTCCTTACCATCAGGCACCCGCTGCAGTCCCAAGCAGTAGAGGTGGTGCCCTCTGTCGCAGAGGTCGCAGAACATCATCTTGGCGTCTGCTGGTCTCGAGCACGAGCAGCACGTCTTGCACTCGTTGCACTGCCACGCGTACTCGCGGCATTTGCGGATCGTGTCCGGTTGGAGGTCCACGCAGCCCGGGTGTACTGGGGATGTTATTATTATTCATTATTTATATATAACCACGTGACACGGTTCAGTAATTCAAATACGAAGAATTATTAGAAATTAGAGGTCATTTAGGACACAAGAGATAGACAATTCCAATAACATATGCTCGAATATAATATTTGTAACTTCCTATTTTTTTTGAAGTTATACTTCTTTAGGCGCGTTATGAAAAATCGATGAGAGTGAAATTTTACGATGCGCGTTCACCGTGACACAATATTAACAGAATGAAGTTAGTTCTAGGTGGCAATCGATAATAACTATGTTCAAGTTGTATATTCTAGTATTTTTATATTCAGAACACGTGTTTCGTAACAGTACAATTAAACAGTGTGAATAAATCAATATTATTTTGGTGTTTTTATTAAATCAATTTCATATACGACGGTGATAGTTTTTACCAATAATAATTTTAATGATTAATTTTAATATTTATCGTTAATCACTACTGCATTTTAGTTATTTATTTCCATACGCCAAAGAAGTATTACTTCTAACGCGTGTACATAAGTACACACACTCTTTTTTTAATAGTCTTTTAACAAATTAGGCTACTAAATAGTGACCCTGTATTTTTTTACGCCTACTACTAACTACTAATATTATTAATACATATATTAATAATCACTACGGAGCCTGGGTTGGATGTAAAACTGTTTGTTCCTAATAAATAATATTATTATTATAAAGAAGCTAATTAATTATAATATACAGTAGCAGTGATGGCCTAGTTTGTTTTAACGTGCGATTCTCATCGCTGTGGTCGTTCGTTCGATTCCCTGTTGTGCACCAATGGATTATCTATATACGCATTTAACACTCTAACGTAAAGTGAAGGGAAATACTGTGCGAAAACCGGCTCTAAACCCAAAAAGTCGAAGGCAGGTTGCTCACCTACTTAGAAATGGTACGGAACACATACATTTTTTAATGAAAATAAACTCACGTTTAGCATTGCAAGTAGCGCATACAAGGAAACGCTCATGCGTGGTCTTCCTATTGGCTTCAAGTCGCAGCTTGCAAGTGCGACATGTGTCCACTTCCGGTTCTTCCACTCGGGGAGGATTCACTTCCGTTTCGCTGCTACGCTTCACTTTTGTTAGTTTTTTACGCTGTAAGAATATATGTTATGATTATTACAACATTTACTTGATTAAAAAAATGGTTCATCCTCAATATGTGTTACAAAAATGGCTTGGTATAAAACAAAAGAACTTACTTTCATATAAAAGAAAATATTAAATAAAATTATATACTGATTTGTGTGTTATATAAAAAAATAGAACTATTTTTGTATTTTATTAACATAACTTTTACACATTTAAAGAAAACTCTTTTTTTACCGGATTGAAGTTATGTATTATTATAAACTTAGTAACCGTGACCACGCACACTGTAACACGCGAAACGTCGGAAAAAAATGTAAGTATGTAAAATAATTATAAGTTTATAATAATACATAACTTCCATCCGGTAAAAAAGAACAATTTTTATAAAAAATACAACGCTATATTTTATAAACTAAAATACAGCTTGTTCTACCATACGTACCTTATGCATCCTATGCGTGTCTTCGCTGTCAGAAGAAGAGGCATGGGACCAGTCGGGCTCCGACTCAGAGCTGGACACCTGAGGTGAAGGGGGAGCGGGAGCGGCCGCCACCACTGTGTTCAGCGGGAAATAGCTGGAAACCGATCGTAACGTTATATGTTAAATATTATTTCTGTTGATCATTTAAACTCTTACGCGGGTAAAAGAGGATGATGAAGACCGACTTCCATAGATATCTGTAAAACCGGAAGATACATCAACCTTTTTTATGTATGACGAAATTGATTCTCTTCAAATTTAAAAATATGACAAAAACCTATTTTTGTTTAAAGTTATATACATGTCATAAATATGATATTTATCAGTATTTACATTAAAAATAATTCTCTACACCATATAAAATAATACGTCTTCTACATCAATCAAATAAGTCCGAGAGAAAATAATGAGTCAAATACCACTCGGGTATATAATATATACCATATTTTTCTTAAAAACACTGCTCCTGAACTGATACTGTTGTACTGCGTTATAAGGGCGACATCAAAAACGAGATATGTCTTAATTAGCCTTATTGCACAGCATTATTCTTTTAACTAAAGTAAGTCTATTTCTGTCAAAATGTGTTTTCGCTGTGATGAAAAGAGACCAGAATACTTTAGTTAAAACTTTGCAGAACTACTGCGGCAGACTTTCCCCAATTAAATATATAATCATTATTTAGGTAGGTTAGTAAATTAGGTCAAATACTTGCTCCTGTTTTGTAAATTGTAATGATGTCTAAGTGAATAGAAAATTAAAAAAAAAAAAACAAAACATAATTTCAAGTTAAAGTCTCTCACATATAATATGCAAATGCACTTTACAGTTCGGTGACTGTCCAATTTTCCTTTCTAAATATCACTATTGCACCTATGTAAAGCGTAACAAATTAACGTTTCTTTTGTAACAGTCTTGGTCTAGTGAATTCAGCGTGCCACTCTAATCCCTAAGGACGTAGGTTCGATCCCCGGCTGTGGGCCAATGTACTTTCTACGTGCGCATTCGCTCGGCCGGACTTGCCTATACCTATACCTACCGTCACCTATTAGATTGAGAAATGATCATGAAACAGATACAGAAATCTGAGGCCCAGACCAAAAAAGGTATGAGGTAATTTTATTTTTGTAGCAGTCTACATTGAACAACACCTGTAACTCGGCACTTGGGCACGGGTATCAATGTGTGCACCCACACATGCACCAAATAATATTATATCTAAATTTTTAATATTACTAATTAAGATATTAACTAAACAGAAAAATTGTAATCCGTTTTGTCACATTTTTTTTATTTATAATATGTAAGTGAAAAAAAAATACTTACCGCAGTTGCTCCGACGTATAGGCCCTGTAGGTATGTTGATACTGTCCGGGCAATAACGCGTGGGGGTAAAATCCATGAGGCGGCGTAACCCTTATTTGGGGGTTAGAGGGCGTTGGAGCCCTTCGCCGTTGTATGGTGAGACTCTGAAGGTCCACGCAGGCCGGTCGCCTCAACGCGTTCATACGAGCGTTCCATTCACTCGCTGATGCGATAGCGGCTGCGGCCATAATCTATAAAAAAAAAATTTAATATTTAACTGTACTACATTTTCGTATGTAATAAAATAGTGTTTATATTATTAATGAATAGAATTTAAAGATTACTTAAACTTTTTTAACCGAATTTTATTTTAATTGACGTTTTTAAGGTAAGAAGGCGGTAAAATTTGTATCAACATGAGTTATTCTTTCGCTCGGGAATCGAACGCGCGTGTCATGTGCGTCAAGCATTCAGCCATATTAACAGTATAGTATCTTATTTTTAAATCTCCATAGTTGGATTTTTTTTTAAATTTACTCTCATGTAAGACCAAATAACGAATCCAATGGACTTATTTTAATGAGATTTGCACCACAAGAACTTATCTCACTTATTACATAAATTATACAATTATTATAAGCAAATAGAATACATAAATGTGTATAATTACCAACATATTTGTTTCACATACCAGTCTAGTTTTCTCCGGGTCGACTTTTGGTGGTTCCGGTTTATCACTGGCCCTGTCCATTCTGATCTCTCTAGGTTCTTTGGCAACTGGCTCCGGAGTAGGATCAGACAGCTGCTTCTCTCGCTGGTATGATCTGTATTCTTCGTATTTATGTGGGTAGTCCGACAGCATTATGTCGAGCACTTCGCTTGCGTCTACCGCCGTTATTCCTAAAGTAGGAAAACCGGATTTTTATATAATTATATTCCTATATGACATGATTTTAAGCAATATGATTCAATAAAGTTGCTGTATATATTATTTGTAAACAATTTTAGTGTTTCCTTCAATAAAATGGAGTTATGTAATTTTATGTAACACTGGCTTTATTTGCAATAATTATTTTTATGCTTAAAAAATTGTGACAAAAAAAGATGAAACGAAAAAGGCACTCATATATTTTAATATATATAAATTACGGGTCAGGTTGTTTGTCCCCTATGGATTCCTAAACTACTTAACCGATTTCAATCAAATTTTCACACCATGTGCAGTTTGATCTAACTTAAAAGGTAGCTTACATATATATAATTGTACTGTATGTGTGTATGTCACTGAACTTCTCTTCAACGGCTGGGCCGATTTTATTGTTTTTTTTGTATGCGCTGCAGAAGCGTCTCAAAAATAATAAACTTATTCCTCTATGACTATGTAGGTCTTGACTTTAATTATTTATCGGCAAGACAACAATTGTTTTATCACAGAAGGCACGCCCCATCAAAGGGTGAACCGACTCACCTAAATCACAGAGGGCCTCAGTGACAATCCCTTTGCTGAGCACATAATCCCTTTCTGCAGCGGAAATGGCGCGACGTTTCAACTCTGGATAACGTCGCTTGAAACTCTTCACTCCCAGAAACATGGCTACTTGCTCTTGTATCATCATGACCTGTAAAACATTCATAAAGAATACATATTTGATGTACATTCAAAAGTTGTCAAGATTAAAACAGTTCTCCAACCATAACTATATTAGAACCCGTTCAATTTTAACCAATCAAACAGAAAAAGGTAACAAATAGTAGTTAATGCAACTGTCATATAATAGAGGGTATTAAAACATGACTGTAGTCTTTTGTAGAATATGTGGTTGTATAATTGCTTTTATATAATCTCATTCGGTAATATTCTAATTATGAAATGAAATACTGACTTTTATTGGCATATTTTATTTACATACTTCTTTAAGAAAATTAAAAAATTAAATTAAAGCATTATTCTCTTAACAAAACAATGCTTTAAAACATTTTTTTAATTAATTAAGTACAGTTTTAATACCCTCTATTATATGACAGTTGCATAAACTAAAGTTAGATAATAATTTAAGTACTGTGACATTATAAGACAAAAAATTAGTCTAGCTATTCAAAGGGGGAACGCTGGCAGTATCTTCGGAACCTTGCCTAAAGGGACTCCTTTTAATAATATATTTTAGTTATTATATTATATTTTTTGGGGTGTTCTAATATCTTAATATTATCTTGTTAAGTCTTGAACTATTTGTGATGTTTTGCGCTTAGTAAGCAAAAGCTGTTCACAGCTTTCCAGGCAGTGGACTGTGAGAAGTGTATTTAAATTTATATGTAATAATTGTCAGGAGTATCTGTATATATTATGTAGTGTACATTATAAGTAATACGACGGCACATTGGTCTAGTGGTTAGTACCCCTGACTGCGAATCCATGGGTCCCGGGTTCGATCCCCGGCTGAGACAAACATCGATGTGATGAGCATTAGGTGTTGTGCTTAGGTCTTGGGTGTTTAAATATATATTTACATGTCTATCTATCTATAATATATAACGGATATACATACAGTATATCCGTTGCCTAATGCCCAAAGCACAAGCTTCGTCACAAGCATGGGACTAGGTCAATTGGTATGAATTGTCCAATCATATTATTATAATATTATATTAATACATATTTACCCACATTTACATTGGTGAAAAAATAATAATTCGTAGCTTACTTGGTGCTCTGACG
This sequence comes from Pieris napi, assembly GCF_905475465.1. Classification (NCBI taxonomy): domain Eukaryota; kingdom Metazoa; phylum Arthropoda; class Insecta; order Lepidoptera; family Pieridae; genus Pieris; species Pieris napi. The sequence continues at coordinate 9,873,755 of NC_062241.1, read as the reverse complement.
CATCTCTGTTTTCAGGTGGGGGCCAGGTATACTCTTTGACATCTGACGCCGACCACACTTTATTACTGGAAAGAAAATAAAATATTATTTAAAAATCTTTTAGAACAATCCAATAATAGTATTATCTTTTAACTCTTACGAAATCGATCGTTACTATTCAATGTTACTTATTGTTGGTGCTAAAAGTTATATTCCTCAACAAGTTATTCACGAACACCCGAATATGGCCACATACATCACGATACATGACTCAAAAATGCATAATATAAAAATATAATTTATATAACCTGTCAAAAAGATCAGCAAACTTCGACTTCTTTGCTTTGCTGCTTTCGTTTGTTGAGCTCTTCACTGAGCTCTGAGAGTCTTCGTCGAGTAAATGTGAGGGCCTGAAATGTAAAAGATTTTTTTTAATTTCAATACAAATTTAATCACTCCTCGAGTATTTGTCTTGGTATATGTGTCTAACAAACTGTTGTTTCGCTTTGGTGAAAAGAGACCAAGATTGAAAGTAAATTTTATGAAAGCTTAATTTTGCGCGTTTAAGTATTACGTAACGAATTTTGGGAGGGGGGGTCCTTTTGTAAAACGTTACGATGCGGGGCAGGGATTGAATTATGCGTATTGTTAATATTATTTTAGACTTTCCAGTACTTTACACCACATAATAGTAACTTTTAGGTATAAAGAGTCACTAGGTGGTCACGTAACGTTTTACTATACTTGGGTACAGAAAAACGTTACGGCGCGTTACACGGGGAGGGTCGGTTCAAGAATCTGCAAAAATTGCGTGACGTAATACTTGAACGCTCCCTAACTGAGTGTTGTTTTTTTTTTTTCATTCAAATATTTAACATATGCGTATTTCAGCGATTAAAATCCGTTCAATCTCACCTAAAATATTCATAATGAACTTTTGTTTAAATACTATTTTAGACATATTACATCATTTAAAAATAATTACATAATTTTATATTTACTCACTTAGCAGGTGTGGCATTGTCATCCATCATGCAGGTTTCCTCTTCAAAGAGCTGCACAGTGGTTGTAGCCGGACCACAGACTCGTCCATATATACCCATTGTTTCCTTAAAAATATAATAAAATACTCAAAACTATATTCCTTGTTGTAATTATAAAAATACAGAATAAGCTAAGTCATATGATAGTGGACTTTCTTACTGCAATTTCTTAAAGGGTATTTATTCGTAATTAGTTAAAATATTTAAAGTTAAATAGAACTTCCTAAGTTTTAAGGTAATTACAATGTTCAGATCGGTTTTTATAAATAGTTTTTTTTCTAATTTACGCTAACATAATAGACTACAATATTTAATTTTAATGCGTTAAATAATTAATAATAAGTGGGAATGGGAATGTATAAATTATATTTACTATGCACATTATACAAGCTGTACTAACGCATATAATCGAGAATTTATGACTGCACGTTTAGACACTTTACGGCTATGTTCAACATATCTCGTTGTCTAGAATTTTAAATTATGTATTAGAGGAAAACTCATAGTAGATAAATATCCTTACCTTCATATACATGGCGCCTCTTCCACCTCCCCGGCCTCTGCCTCTGCCTCGGGGAGTCCTAGGAGTGGCCCTGCCCCGACCTCGGCTGCCACGCCCGCCGCGCCCCCCTCGTCCCAGCATTTCCGGGGACTTCGCGAAGGGATCCTCCATCCGCAGCAGAGACGTGTCTACCATCTTAAACTCTGGAGTGTCCGTGTTGTAGAAGGGCATATCGCTCGTGGACGACGATGAAGTTCTTCGTCTACCCGTCAGCGGGGTGGCACACGTCGAAGGCATTTTGTCCAACGCTTCCGTCATCCGCGGGAGCTTTATCCGAGAACTGGTCGGGTCGATCTCCTCTGTTTTTTCATCAAAGAATTTATTAGCGGTGTCCACAACTCCCGCTTCTTGCGGTGGCGTCTGCTCGGGGTCCATCCGACGACCCCGCCCGCGGCCTCTGCCTCTCGGTTTCACGATGAGCACTGGTCGATCTCTGAAATCACGGTTTCTCATTATTAGGTGTGTAAATGGTAGTTAAAATGCTTAAAATCTTGGTTTGAAACTGTTACTTGATGAAAAATTTAATTTAAAATCAATCAAGCCCAAATGACACGACAGTGACAAGGTCCAAAGCAGTTATTTGAGGCGTAGTTGAGTTATATATACGGTTAAGAGGGTAATATTGTACTAAACCATTACGTACCTTGATAGGCGTAATGATCGCTGGGGCCTCTCCTCGAGTGCTGGTGTTGGTAGAACTAAAGGTTTCGCTCCTTCTGAGACAGGCAATTTTCTTGGACGGCCACGTTTCTTAGGTTGAGGTGTCATTTCAACGATTGATGGTATCTTTACAGCATCCTCCGCAGTAATATCTGGAGATCCTTTCAAAGTAACGACTTCAAGTGGATCCCGAGATAATGGATCAGGTGTTATGTTATAATCTCGCGATTCAGCGCTTTCTTGAAATAAAGTGTCTCTTATCTCATCACAGTTCTGATGGAGAGGTTCACTTTCCACCTGAATATTAGGGTTACTATCTAGTGATGTCCCACCCGATTTTAATTCAGGACTCTCACTGTGCTTTCTTTCCGAATGAAGATCATTTAACGGCATCACTTTAAGCTGTTGTTTTGCTTGAAGGTTTGATAGAATATTATGTAATTTTGAACTACCATTTTTAGAACAATTTTCGTTATTTAATAAGGAATGATTTATTTTCGCTTGTCTAATCTCTAATGAATCTGTTGGAGTAATCGGACCTGTTTTAGATACTACGACAGGAGTGATTGTCAATGTTTTACTGGACAAAAGTTGTCCTAATTTCAGTCTTTTTGAATCCAGAACAGAAAGTTCAGCTTCTTTAGGTGATGGTGGACCAGTCGAAGAATCCAAGTTAGAAGGCCTTTTTCCAGTGTTCTTTTTAGGAAAAGAAGATTTTTCTGGACTCTGTACAATTCTAGAGCTTCTCAATTTTTTGCCTTCAGAGACGTTAGCTGATTCTGATTCTTGCTTCTTTCTACCAAGTAAAATAGGTCTTCTTCTGTTCGTCATCATACTGTCAGTTGGGCTAACACCTTTAGTTTCGTTTTTATTAATAATTTCATCAGTAATAATTTTGGCAGAAGCACCATGATCAGTCTTATTAATCTTTAATATTATTCTTGGTGAATCTTGGTCAGAGCATTGATTTATTTTATCAGATATACTAATTTCTAGAGGTTTTGTAACGCTTTCACTTACTTCATTACACAAATCTTGCATTGATCGGATCTTTAATTGAGCAGGCGAAGACTCTCTTTCATCATCATTTGAATTGCATAAATCAATAATTTCATGTTTTGTACAGTCGTTTGATGGGGTATGGCCTGTTTGAACAGGCAATATAGAGTTTGATGTATTAGGGCTACTATCACTATTCAAGCTACTATTGTCATACTTGCGATTTTCCAACAATTTCTTAAGAAGAGTACAGTTTGTGTTGCTAGGTTGGGATTTTTGCCTTAATTGTTTCTCTTCTTCCATCACAGGTTTTTGAATGTTGCTTATTTGATAATTAAATGTAACATCAGTTTTATCTGAGAAACTTTTACTATCCTTGCTATCTTCATTGAGTTCCTTAGTTAAAGTTGTTGATGGAACTCTATTTGAAGTTTCTTCAAAATTATTTTCTATGTCACCTTTATGATTTAATTTCAAATCTGGTTGATTGGCTTGTCTAACAGGAGCCGGTTTTACTTCACCTAGGGTGCCTATGGATACCAAGTCTTGCTTATCATGCTGGTTGTCATTTTGAGCATAGTTACTTTGTTCTAGAGATTCATGTGCATTACAAACGGATTTTGTTTCTATAAAATTAGGCTTAACATTTAATTTAGAAATAATTGGTATATTATGATGAATATTATTATATTGATCCATGCCTTTATCAATATGGTACTGTGTATCACTCCCAGAATCTGACCTTGTTTTTCTATTGATTTTCATCAACAGGGGAGGATTTTTGACATCTTCACCATCTTCAAGCTTTAGTTGGTTTTCATCTGGTTTTACTATAGGTTTTATATTCAATTTAGTAACCAATGGAATATTCTGGTTTCTCAAATCTGGACTACTAGTACGCTCTTTTTTTGGTGATTGAGGTCCTGGCTGATCTGGCTTCACTAGAGGTTTGATAATAAGCTTCGGAACAATTGGGATATTTTCATCTTTTGATGCATTACATGGTTCTGTTTCTTCTAATTCAGTTGGTCGACATATGGGTTTGATATTAATTTTTGTAACAATAGGAATATTATCATTATTGTCATCACTAGAGTTTTCAGATGAATGATTCTCAGATTCCTTAGAAATGTCTTCATCTTTGGGTTTTAAAATTGGTTTGATATTTAACTTTGTAATTATGGGTTTAGTCTCTTCTATGGTATCTTCTTGACAATCAGTGTCTCTAGATGAGTTGCCGTCAGGGCTTTTAATAGGTTTAATGTTTAATTTAGTTATCTTAGGAATATTATCTTCTTTAGAAAAATCAACCTCTATTGGTTTTATTATAGGTTTAATATTAATTTTTGAGACTATAGGAACTTTTTCGTCTATTTTATTACATACTTCTAAATTATTATCTGGCTTTATAACAGGTTTAATATTTAATTTTGTTATTACAGGTATGTTTTCTAAATTTTCCGGCATTGTTTTTTTTGGTGTTTTACTAAAAGCTTCAGTATCAGGCTTAGTAATAGGTTTTATTGTGACTTTATGCACATGGCTCTGATCTTTCTGATCAGAATGAGATGAATCAGTTGAAATAATAAGTTTGGGGATGGGGGGATTATCTTCATATATAATATCTCTATTTAGACCATCAGGTGGCTTTAATGGCTTAATGGTTAATTTTGGACTTAAGGGTTGACCTTCCGATATACTTACTGATTTAATTGTCAATTTTGGTACTTTTTCCATCTGTTTTTCTTCAGATTGACAAACAACAAGTTTTAATTTTGATGGTGATTCTCTCCCTTCCTCATTACTATTTTGAATACCTTTTATTGTTAGTTTTGGAATGTTAGACTCTGTGTAAAATTTACCTTCAGAATCGGTACCTGGCTTACCCAATTTAATAGTGACTTTTGGAACAACATCTAATGGCCCTTGTTCATTGGCGGATGGTGGGTCTGATGTGCTTGTACTGTCATCATTTTCTGAGTATTCAGACTCTGATATTTCACTACTACTAGATTTTCTATGGATTTCATTTATTTTTTCAGGTGGCTTAAGTATGGGTTTAATATTCAATTTTGTAATATTAGCTTTAAATACTTTATCCTCGGATATTCTATCATTTTCTTCTGAAATGGGAACTTTAACAGGCTTTATGGTTAGTTTAGGTATTGGAGATTTTAAATCTGGTTTGTCACATGGAGTATTATTAACTTTGATTGTTAACTTGGGTACAATTCTTTCTGATTCATCAAGTTTTTCTTCTTTTAGCTCAATATTATAACTAGATCTTTCACCCTTGGAGTGTTCATGAGATTGCAATTTCTCCAGTACTTTATTTTCATTTGGTATATGTAGTTTTAAAGGGGGAACTCTTTCATGTTCTTTATTATCTGGATATCTAATTAGTTCAGGGTTCTTTAAAGAACTCGAAGGGGTTGGACTATCATTAGAATTCTCTAAATGATCAGTGATATCTGGAGAAGATTTATAGTCCAAATTCTCTTTAATGTGTGATGAAACACTTACAGATGGTACTTGTTCACTTGTTACAGTTAATTTCTCTTCACATGATGATGTGGATTCACATTCCTTGCTTTCTCTTATTAAACTCTCAAATGGGGTACTATTTAATTGGGGATCATTTTTTCTTCTAATAAGTCTAATTTTCTTATGGGGACTTGTAGAAGTTTCTGCTTTGCAAATACTTATTTCACTGACACTTCTAATATCTTCTGTATTATCACTATCCTGTACAGTAGTTACAGCATCTGATGAACTAGATACATCCTTAATACACTCACTTGAATGTTCAGATGTATGAGGAGTAATACTTGAATCAACTGTGGAGGACACTGTTGAGTCGGGTCGTGAAAGAGCAGGACGCACTAACCTTCTTCTTAATGGGATTCTTGACATTGATTCCACACTATAAGATTTCACTTCACTTGCACTACAGTCACTAGATGTGGACTCAGCACTTTCAACAACAACTATGTCCTTTTTTTCACATGTTGTAACACACTTCAGTCTATCATTCATTGCTTCCATTGATATGCTCCCTTCAGTCCTAGTAACACTGCTCGAGGGAATACTTGGCATGGGGCTGGATAAGCTTTTTGAGCTGGTGGCTTGCTGGATATTGCTTACTACTGTTTTTATAGTATCTTCTAGGTTTTCAAGTGAGAGACCGGCTTTTGATACTGCAGGATCCAAAGCAATTGTAGATTCTGAGTTTGAAGTATTCTCGGAAATATTTTCAATATTCAGTGAGGTTTCAGAATTTTCTATGACCTGAGTATTTCTAGTACCTGATCCAGGTACACACTCATTATTAGAATTGTTGTCACAAGATGTTTTAGAAGCTAGATTTGAAGCAGAGGAGGGCTCTGTTTCTGATCTTTTACTCTGTTCCAGAACTGGAGCATTTTTACTGGTTCTACTGCTTTCAATATCAATCTTTATTGGACTATCATTTGTTCCACAATCCACAGATTTTGATAATGGGACACTTGATATATTATGATCAGTACTTAATATTTCAAGATTTGAAGAACTCTCTACCTTATCACTTGATTCACAATTACTTGCTGCCAATACTATATTTGGGCTTGTAACTGTGTTTTTACACTTTAAATTACCTTCACTTTCAATTTGAGAGCTTTCTCTATCATCACCAGATATACTACATGAATTAGACAGAATTTCAGTTCTTTCAACTTCCTTTTGTAAACAGTGTCTTGCACTTTCTAAATGATCACCATTACTACTTTCAACATTGTTAGTTGAAACACATGTAATAGACTCTAGTTGAAGTTCTGAAATGTTAACATGATTCTCTATGTTTATAGGGGACTCAATATTTCTTTCTACACTCCTAATATTTGAGCTTCTAATATTTTTACTACATAAAGGGGCAACAGAAGGTACAGTGGCACACACGGTTACATTCTCTGTACATGAACTTTGACCAACCTCTGTTGACACACAGGCTACGGATTCAGTATTTGATTTTACTCTTGCACCAGTTTCAGAAACTTCACTTAAACAAGATTTATCACTGGCAAAACTCTCACAATTGTCACTTAACCCATGTTTAGGATTTGCACTAATCTCTGGACTTTGATGTTTAATGTTTATGTTTACATCATCAGTGTGGGAATTTTTAACACTATCACAGGGATTAGATTGCATGGAAATGTCTTCATTTTGCGTTTTTGATGTACACTTTGTATCACTTTCTACATTTTCAACCTCTGAATTATGATTTTTTATAATAGAACTGGTGCTCAAACCTAATTCAGGTTCAGGAGTGGCGGATTCTAAAGCTTGCTCATTTTGCTGTTCACAACTGGTGGGCGCATTCTCAGCATCCGTATCTAATAATAAAGGTAAGCGTTTCGGAGCACCAGGCCCATCAACGATCTCATCTATCATATCCAATATCGCCTCAGTGCTAGTGTTGACATCGTGTGTCGATGGCGAAGGAACGCTGTCTCCATCGAAATTATCCTCCGACATAGCGGGGGTTTGACACGATGTCCTGAGTTCTGATGTATCTTGTTGAATACTACTAGTTGCATCGACGTCTTCGAGGCGTCCGAGATCCTTTTCCCGCGCCGATTCGCGGCGGGAAGCGCTTGTTGCGGTGCCCGCATCGTCTTCAGAACTCTCCATTATCTAGTATTTGTCAATGCTAACATATTCGAAATATTAAACTCCCGTAGAATGATATTTACGTTACATACGGGTAACCTGACGACGTGATAGCTTGACAAACCACAGGCACCATTCTAATTCACCATAACGCTATGAAAATAAGTCCACGAATCCATGGTGCAGAATATTGTATCTACACATGTACTGTTTTTTCATATTACGATGTTAAAGTGTCGTTCGAGCACGCACAGAATCTTGAAAACTATTCATTCAACAGCGTAAACCGGCAAACAAAAAGCTTGTATACGCCATTTTTAAAACCAAAGACATGGCAGGTTTGAGCTATGAGCCAATAAAAAATATCTTATTCGGACAATTCGGCCATTGTCGTGACTCGTGTTGGTAAACTGCATGATGGATGCCCATAGATTACACTAAATTTGAGCTCTTAGAAAGAGTATTATATATAATATTAGAAAATAGAAATATGCATAAGACAGAAAAAGATTAAAGGTAAGATAAATCATTATAACCCTTCGTTCGCGATTTTAGAGTAATATTTTACAAAAAAAAAATTATTAATTATAAATACAAGAGATTAAATATTTATTTTTTCAAACAATAAGGAAGTTTCGTGAATTCGATCTTGTCATTGTGATGTGTACTCTTATATTATTATTTATTACCGAATAACTTTGTAACTAGAGTCTGGGTAATAAAAGAAGATAACGAAAAAGCGCGGCAAATTCAAAAAAAATTAGTATGGTATCCCTAAAAGTTTGATATATTTTGTGGTTTAAACTTACTTGATACTTGATTTTGTTTTATTATTTTTTACATTAATAGTAACTGTATTTCTATGAAATTAAATACTATACGTATTTAGTTTTTTACTATTGATACTTTAAATGACTAGCATTGCATGGAAAACTAAAACTATATTTATCATAAAACACAACTTTATTCGGAAAAATCAAATCCTGCGAAAGTAACGAAATATTCTATCAAATAAAACAAAGTTTAGGCTATTATACTTGTTAACTATTCGGTAAATATATAATAATAGTAAAAATGAGTAATTGCATGAAGTATCAAGACAATAAATCATACTAACCTAAGAAATTCAATGACATTCTGTGCTGCCATCCGAAAGTTTCAAATAATTCAATTATCTTCTTTCATTAGCCAGACTCTTACACTTGAATTGATGGTATTTAAAAGGTTGAAAGCATCCGAATTTGATTAATGAGTTTACGAAAACCAACCAAATAGTGTATTTAGTGTGAAATGACTCATTCACCTGTACAAATTAGTCATGAAATAACATATAGAGCCAAATAGTTGATCACTTTTATTTTTGAACACTGTTCCTACGCTATAGTTCTCGTTGGGGTATCATTATTAAAATGGCAATATTTTTTAGTACTGGGGCGATATGTAGATTGTAGAGAGAATTTGGGGTTGTTCGTTGTGTCGAAGCTGTGGCACTGTCCTCCTTCCCTAACTTAACCTGTGGTATTGAGGTTTGATACTTCAAAGTCTTGGCCTAAAGGTCTAGATACCAGGCCATAAACTCCAAAAAAAAAAAAAAATACTTCAAAGTTCAACTGTCGTTATTTGTTCTTACTTCTTGGGGAAAAAGTCGTCATCTGTATTCTGTGTAGTGCGTCTTTAATTTTGTTGATTTTCGTTCCGAACCATAATAATAACTAATACCTATCTAGCGAACGAAATTTGGATCACTTTTTAATAGACGATGGAAGGAAAGCCTGCAAAAATGCCTAAAGTGGCAAAGGTGGGTTCTGAACATACTAGTTTATATGTTTTTGCACAGTGCATTCTTACAATGTTCCTTCTTATAGGTTAAAAACAAAGCACCAGCAGAAATTCAAATCACTGCTGAGCAATTACTGCGTGAGGCTAAAGAAAGAGATTTAGAGATATTACCACCACCACCAAAACAAAAAATATCGGATCCAGAGGAGCTTCGAGACTATCAACATAGAAAGAGAAAAGCTTTCGAAGATAACATAAGAAAAAATAGAATGGTACGAAATCTAACTTGAATATTGTTTGTTTCGGTTTCTGTTCTTTATCACTTCTTAATTATACAGGTTATAGGCAATTGGTTGAAATATGCACAATGGGAAGAATCACAGAAACAAGTTCAGAGAGCCCGGTCAATCTATGAAAGAGCTTTGGATGTGGACCATAGAAATGTTACCTTGTGGTAAGAAATGTCACAATAAGTTAGCTTTGTTTTTCTTGAATGTGTTGCTAAAACAGTTGAAAACAGGAGCTGCTTAAAGTGAAAGAATGATGAATTTGATATTAATTTTAAGGTTGAAATATGCTGAAATGGAGATGCGTAATCGGCAAGTAAATCATGCCAGAAATTTATGGGATAGAGCGGTGACAATTCTACCAAGAGTGTCACAGTTTTGGTACAAGTATACATACATGGAAGAAATGCTTGAAAATGTAGCTGGTGCAAGACAAGTAAGTATTTTAGCATTTCCAATGTCAGTACTTTTTAGATATTGTTTGACCATTTCTGTGAGATAATTTTTTTAACTTGAATGAATTACTTTTTCAGGTTTTTGAACGATGGATTGAATGGCAACCAGATGAACAAGCTTGGCAAACTTACATCAACTTTGAATTAAGGTACAAAGAACTAGATAGAGCAAGACAAATCTATGAGAGATTTGTTATGGTTCACCCAGATGTTAAGAATTGGATTAAGTATGCAAGATTTGAAGAAAATCATGGTTTTATTAATAGTGCTAGAAAAGTCTTTGAAAGAGCTGTAGAATTTTTTGGAGATGAAGAGTTAGATGAAAGGTTGTTTATTGCATTTGCAAAGTTTGAAGAGAATCAAAAAGAACATGACAGAGCCAGAGTTATATATAAATATGCTTTGGACCACATTCCTAAAGATAGAAATAAAGAACTGTATAAAGCTTATACTATACATGAAAAGAAGTATGGAGACAGATCTGGAATTGAAGATGTTATAGTTAATAAAAGAAAATATATGTATGAACAAGAAGTAATTGAGAATCCCACTAATTATGATGCATGGTTTGATTATATCAGACTTGTAGAAAATGAGGGCAATGTAGATGTCATTAGAGATACATATGAAAGAGCTATTGCAAATGTACCACCAACAAAAGATAAACAATTTTGGAGGCGCTATATTTACTTATGGATTAATTATGCCTTATATGAAGAGTTAGAAGCTGAAGATGTTGACAGAGCAAGGCAAGTGTATAAAACTTGTCTTGAATTAATCCCGCATAAAATATTTACATTCTCGAAAATTTGGCTTATGTATGCACAATTGGAAGTCAGATGCAAGGATTTAAAACAAGCTAGAAAATCTTTGGGCATGGCATTAGGTATATGTCCTAGAGACAAACTTTACAGAGGTTACATTGATTTAGAGATTCAGCTCAGGGAATTTGACAGATGTAGAATTCTCTACCAAAAGTTTTTAGAGTATGGACCTGAAAATTGCATAACTTGGATTAAGTTTGCAGAACTTGAAACATTATTAGGTGATAGTGACAGAGCAAGAGCTATTTATGAAATAGCTGTTGGTCAACCAAGACTTGATATGCCTGAATTATTATGGAAAAGTTACATAGACTTTGAAGTATCTCAAGGTGAAACAGAGAGGGCTAGGCAACTTTATGAAAGACTTTTGGAAAGAACTGTGCATGTCAAGGTTTGGTTATCCTATGCAAAATTTGAACTTCATGCTGAAAATCCTGACAATATAAATGTAGAATTAGCTAGACGTGTTTATGAACGTGCTAATGATAGTCTAAGAAGTGCAGGGGAAAAAGAAGCAAGAGTACTGTTATTAGAAGCTTGGAAAGACTTTGAAATAGAAATTGGTGATGACATTAAACTAGAAAAAGTAATGGCGAAAATGCCTAGAAGGGTTAAGAAAAGGCAAAAGATTGTTAGTGAAAGTGGTGTTGAAGAGGGGTGGGAGGAAGTGTTTGATTACATTTTCCCAGAGGATGAGATGGTTAGACCTAACCTCAAATTGCTTGCTGCTGCTAAAATGTGGCGCAAACAACAAGAAATCACAGAACCTTTTCATACAGAAACAAATCTAGATGAAGATTCTCAAAGTTCAACTGACGAGTGTGATCCACAAACAACAGATCACAGCTCCAAGAATAATGCTGTTTCTGAATAAGAATTTAAATAAATTATAATTTTAGTTTATGCTTGAGTTTAATTACAGGTCAACTATATGTAAACTTTCATTTCATTCATAAACTATTAATTGAAATCTGAACATATACAAAAAAAGTGTTTTTTTTTGTTATCAGATAGATATCTTGTTAGGTAAAAATATGTTATTTTATTGAACTGGTAGATCCATTTCAATCCTTATATAATAATAATAAATAAAGCGATTGTATTTTGTAAGGAAACACAAAAGTAGTCCCAAATTTAGTTTAATCCACTTCTTCTGGTCTGACTGGATGTGATAAAGGTACAACTGACTTTTTATGCACATCTCTGGAACATGCTTTCCTCATATCTGTAAAAATGACATAAGTATGCTTAACTATTTTATATCTTCTTAAAAAAGTTCATTATAGTTATATTAGTAAATGCATTGCATTTGCCCAGTGATGAGCAAGTGCAACATAGTGAGTGGATTAGCTTTTTAGCCTGGTATTAATTGTTAACATTGCATACAACTAATAATGTATTATTATGATTACCATAGGCATCTTCATCAGGATCTCCAGAATAGTATTCCAACACTGTTCGATATACAATATACCCCAAATTTTTGTACATATTTATAGCTACTTTGTTACTAACTCTGACAAAAAGATCCACAAAGTATGCTTTTTTTCTGGAAATAACAATTATTTTAGCAACTTTAAATTATAATTAAACACATTTATTTTTTAAATTTTATATTAATCAAGTTACATATCGGGTGTAAAGTGCACCTGCCCCATCATGTAGTTTAGTTCTCACAATGATTTGAATAGCTTTTTGTCACCAAATTGCAACTGTTAAATTCATTTAGAATTCTACAAAACTGTTTTTCAAATTTTATATTTTATTTTATTAATTTTATTACATATTTCTGGAATAATACATATAATTTTGAAACTTACTTTTCTGAAACATCCTCAAGAATATTCATTAATGTAGCTGCAATACCTAATCTTCTATAATCAGGACTTACAGTTAATGCGGTTACATGACCATGCCAATTATCACCAAGCCCTTCAGCTTTTCCCATTACTAGAATGAAAATTTAAGTAGCATTAATGAATCACATAATACGTATTTTTATAGTAAAAAAACAATATATAAATACAAAAACCATATCTTACTGTATCCCATTATCTCTCCACTCGGAGACTCTGCTACTTGAAAAAATTCAGGCCAATGAGCCAAATACTGAGTGTAAAAGGACAAGCCATATGTTTCAGTCAGCGGGTCTAAGTTACTGAAATTTATTAAAATAATAAGCATGGCTGTAAAGGATAGATTCTAACAAATAGTGAAACTTACACATTATTAAATTTAAGCATGTCTTCGCAAGTAAAAGGCCTAATAGTAGTCATGGTAAATTATTTATAATAATATTAATTTATAGAAACGTAGTTTAATAAAACAAGAGTGTAAAACTATTAAAAAAAAACACTAAATAGTATGTACTTGTAGGATGAAGATAACTGATAAGCATTGAGCATTAGTATATACTATATTATTACTAAAAACTTAATAAGTAATATCTATATAATACATGAGTAAGTAATCTGTGATAGTCTTAAATCATCTGACAATTCACTTAACGTAAGAAGTATGACCGCGTCTCAACGTCATAATCTGTGGTCACAATCGAAAAGTTGTGACTTAAAGGTCTAACCAGGTCATAAAATTAAAATAAAAAAAAAATAAAAAAAGGTGATAAAGTTTGAATCTGTTATCTGTCTGCAACATTGAACATAATATTTCAAATTTGAAAGTATAAATTAAATTGTAAATGTTATGATTATTGAGCATTTAGTAGTTCGAAAATACTTAATTAAGTTTAAGTAGTTAACCGTACCTCAATTATAAATGCTTTGCTAGTATTAACCTCTAAGGTTATCCTCAATTTACAACAACTTCTTATAAATTGGAAATTTAAGCTGAACTAATTCTTAAATATGATTTTTAATAGACAATATTTGGGACTAAGACGTAAGTTAATTTTTTTAACAATTTATATTAAATTGCTACACAAGTCAATAATATACTTCAGGGTGCAAGCGATTAAACTCTTGTATTATCGAGACCATGATCTTAGTTAGCGTGTATGTATAATTGTTTTACTCCAGAGCCTAATTATGCATTAATATTAATAATTAATTTACATTCTTTTTACATATATTGCTTATAATTGGCAGACTATGCTGCATTTGTACAACTGAATTCCACAGAACAAATTAAATATCTAAGATCTGTTTTGAATAATGGTGAAAAAGATTGGACTATCGTTAAAGAAAACCTTCTTAAAAAGCGTGGAAATTACAACGGAAAAAATATAGATGCCATGATGTTGAAGGTAATGGTTAGGAGTAGTGAATTTGATGCTGCATTCAAATTTGCGGACTATTTAAAAGCAAATAATACTGAACTATCTTTAGGTGCCACAAATGGACTTCTGATACTGTACCATAACTATGCGAAAGAAAACAGTCTTTCTAATAAAGAAAGAGGTTTTATATTAGATTCATATAAAAAACTATATGATAAATATAGAATATTAGATTCTTCTACAGCAGAAAACTTATTACATGCATTATGTTCTATATGTGAGTGGAAGAAATGTTTGAGAGTTTTAGGTGATATAAAAGAAAGTGGAAAACCCACCCACTCTGCGTATAGTACATTAATTGGTACACTGTTCAAAATGAATAAAAAGACTGAAGCTCTTAAAATAATTAACATGAGTGTAATTGACAGACGTCCGCTTCAAGATTATCCTTACGAGGAATGGATTAAATATATTTTTAGGAAATATAAAGATACAAAAACTATTGCAAAATATTTGGATGAAATTTGTGCACATATTAAACTTAGTGGTATTCCAATTACTAAGTATACAGCTGATAAAATGAAAAATGCTTATTCAGAATTGAAGTGGGAAACTAATTATACTACAATATTAAAAAAAAAGTAAGTTTATCTTTGTTCAAATCATATTAAAATTTTATAAAAAATTTAATGTAGCTAGCATGTTTCAGTAAAATAAAATAATAGTTAAAATCAAAATATAGACAGACAGACAAAAAAAGACATACATTAAAACCTTACTTATATCATTGACATTCTCTTGCAGTGGTGAATGTACTACATGTCATGAAAGACTGGAATGTATGAAATTAACACCTGATGAGTTTACATTACTACAAAACAATGTTAGGGAAAAACTTATAGTAGGCTCTGATTTATTCTTAAAATCCTCGCCTCAAGAACTAGAACGGTTTCAAAACTTTTTAAACCAAACAGCACCATATGACATTGTTTTAGATGCTTTAAATATATGTTATATAGCAAACCAAAATATTAAGGATCGTTTGCAAGTTTTAAAGTTTGTAGTTAATCATTTTTCTAATGAAAATAAGAAAATTTTACTGTTGGGTCGGAAACACATGATGAAGTGGAATAGAGGCGGGTTGGAATATCTTATGAGAAGATGCCTTACTTTTTTCACGGATGATTTGTAAGTACAGCTTTGTCCTCAATATACAAATGTATTTATATTTAATTTATAGTGAAAAATAAGTGATTAACTTGTACTGTTGTAATTATTAAGAGCATGTCAGGTTTTCTCAAGAAAATTAATTAATTATATGGTCAAATTTAATTAAGGAATACGTAACTAATGCATTAGTTATATATCCAATGTTTTCCTGCCAGAGATAACTTAAAAATAATAGATTTAAAGCACCAAACTATTTGTCATATTTTAATTCGGTACCATGGATGTGATTCTCACTGCCACTGATGGTTTTGTTATGAATACATAATATAAAGGTGCGCTTACACGAGGGCAATAATTGCTCGGCGACACGGATGGACCGATCTGGAGCAATTAATGGAGCTATTTCAATAAATTAAATAAATTTCAATATATTATTTCGCCGATATTGCTTCTAATTGCTCCATATATTTCATATCGCTAAATGTCGCAGATACGAATTGACGAATATCCAATGGACTTGGAAATTCCTAGCAATTTTTGTATATATCTCATTCGCACTTGTTTGTTTTGCGGCTTGCCGTCTTGCTTCCGCGGGGAGAGCGAGAGGTCTAAATAATAATAATTTCTAATTACTTTATTCAAAAGTAATTCAAAGTCTGTTCGTGACATTCTCGTAAAGTTTTTGAATAATATATCATCTAATTCTTTATTCAATGAAAATTGCGGCCAAAAACGATCGCACCCAGATACGCTTATTCCTTTTCTTTCTTTTTTGTTTTTGATTAATAATAAAAAAAGCGCTACCATCCGCCGCAGCAAGAACAATGTCGTCAATAGCGAGCGCATACTGAAATGCTCGTGTAGGACAGTATTGCCTCGTTGATGAAGTTGCGCCATATCGCTCAAAATTGTATTGCACAGTATTGATGCTTGTTGCCGTTGCCGTAAATTGCTTGATGTAGTCGTGACGTCATAGTTGACGAGTATTGACTGGAATTGAGCAATTTTAGTTGCCCGTGTAAGCGCACCTTAAGACACACAACGAGATTCTGGTTCATGACTGCTTACCAGTTTAATAAAGTGATTGTTACTTATGCCATTTTTTCGTTCATGATGTGACAGGACAGTATTACTTTGATTGGAGTTCTAGGGACTCGAAACGATATAATTTTTTAAAAGTACAATGCCGTGATGATTCTGATGACTTATATTATTGATATTTCAGATCACAAGACGATCCATATTTCATAACCGCAGCGATAATGAGCGGGCCTCATACTGATATTGTATCTCGTGATTTGCTACGAGGACACCGTTTTGTATTGAAGCAACATGATCTTAGAATGATCTTCCAACGGTGGCAATGGGAACATCAGTGGAAGGTCTATGGCAATAAGCGAGGCCCGTTTATTCAGGTAAATCCTATTGGCAATTACTTTTTAAGATTTTTTATTGTTTTTAAATTAAATAAAAATCTAAAGTCATCGGTTCTTTGAAAGTTTTTTTATGTGGGATATGAAATAGTTTAGACGATTTGATTAGAAACGGATCCAATATTAATTACTTTTTTTTTCCTTTTGCGTACAAACTATTACAGCGTTATTATAAGGGATTCGTTTGTTGCCATGGTTACGATATTTTTTCTTTACAAAGAAAAAAGTTGCTACCATGGCAACAAACACTATCTCATAAGTAAACTATTATAATAAAAACGCGTGTTATTTACCTATGGTGTATGCTATACTTAATATAAATAATATGCAGAATAGGTTCAAATTGAGAAAAACTAATCATAATGAATACTGATAACTAGAGATATCCTTTAATTAAAATGATTTTACGTATACTGTAAATTGTACTTAATTAAAATTATACTAAATTTATTATATTTAAGTGATTAAACATCAAACTCATAAAACGTCGAAATTACTTGATTTTGGTTACTTTGCCTTTTTGTCCATACAATGTAATCTTTTTTCCACATAACGAGACTATAACGCAAGAAAATATGCAGTCCCGTTCACCGCTATATAGAGTATAGTCACCCCTAGTTTGATACTTCGTTAAGGAACTAATTGAGGAAATAACATAATTTCAGTCCCCATTATTGTTTACACCGTGTGCCCAAAAGAACTCGAACATTTGGCACATCCCATACGAAGCTGAATACGCCTCAACGGAAGGAAAAGTTAATGATGGAGTCCCTGACTGCTCGACGTGGTTGTGTATGAAACCAAATTCTGTTAAAAAATAAAGATGTTGAACATAATATAGTGTTTTTCTGTTGCAGCTTTTTGTGATAATAAAAAGAAATTGCAAGCAATTTTACAAAATATACAACAAACTTCAAAACTAACTAACAAACAACTAAAATATCATAGAAATATGATTAAATTGAGAAGGCTGCCATATTAAGAGGGGGAATAATTTGATATTTATTTATATCCGTGTGCATGATTAATGTAAATGAAAAAACTTTAAAAAGAAAGCCCCTTCGCTAAATATATAACCTATTTTATCTATTGTTTTTTTAACTGTCATTCCTGTCGATTCATATTTAAAATGGCTTCGGTGTGTCTATAGAAATTAATAGTGTATATTAGTTTATTTTTTTAATTTGCCCCAATTTTTTTTCAATATGCCGAAAGGGAGACAATCTGTTGATTCAGGATCCAAAAATGCCTCTAAATCTGATTTATCAGGGTCTTCCGATCATAATGTCAAAATCATGAAAAACGTTGAAGGAGGTAAGTTGTTTTCAGAATGTGTAAATAATACCAATAATTTATGTTATTTTATTGCCTTATTTTCAACCTGCTGGTATCGACTTATTCCTTTTAACAATTTTCTTTCATCTAAGTGGATGTCGGAGAACCGCAGTCATTTTGAAGTCATCAAATAACAATCCTATAAGTAATATCGGGTATTGCTTGTATTTGTTAATTTGGTAATCATAAAAAGAGGTATCTAGCAAGTATCAAGTTTTAATATTGCTTTTACGCGGGTACAAATTATACAATGATTATGAACTTTCTAGTTAAACTTGTTTTGATGTGTCTAGTTAGGATATTAGCAAAATTTTATTACATTTCTTTTTATAACTAAAATTAGGCGATGAAGTAAAAAAAATGCCACGGAATCGACGTTTAATGGAGCGCGTAGAAATGTTAGCCCGTCCAACCGCCAGGCGTTTACGTTGCTTGTGGGATGAAAAGGGTGATGTTCTTCCACCTGAAAGGAGGAACAAGATCAAAAGTGCTTTGGAAGAAGATTACTTCCTTAGTCCAGAGTAAGGGAAACTAGGTTATTTATTAGGTGTAGAGCAACTACTGTATAGTTCCGCGTGAAACGTTTAAAATAAAAAATGCTGAATTTGCGGTGTATTGGCAAATATCGAATTAGTTTTGGTCCAGCGACAGTTGCGAATCCAATTAGTTATAGTCTGCTTAGTTTAGATACCCAGGAAATATGCGTAAAATGATTTCATATCTATCCAAAAAGTAAAAGTGACTTCATTTTATTTTGATTTACCGCAATGTTAAAGGTTGGTTTTTAAATTGACCTAAAAAAAGCGATTGTGCTTAGAATTACAAAAATATCCCGTCTCGATAATATTTGCCTTTGCTACATACTTTTGTTTTTATTATATTATTTAAAATTAATTTATATTTTGGATGTTGATAGTTATTTTACGATGGTACGTTTTTATTAGAATTTTATCTAAAATATCGTTTTGTTCGAGAAAAAAATTACTTTACAGGCAATTCCATTCTCCTATTTACCTTAGAAGATTAAAAATATATTTAAAAAATAAGTTTGGTTTAGGAATTTTATTTGATGGAATATCCATTTGTTTTAATTAGACAAACTGAGCAATATTTCCAAGCAATAAGTGGCTCCTCAAAACACTGGTCGGGTCCTGGTGGTATGGTAAGCCGAAAGGATCAAGCGGATAAAGTACGTGAATTAAGACAACGACAGAAGTGGCTTATTAATTTCAGTGCACAGGTCTGTTGCTATTTAATAATTACTAATACTACTTCATTATAGACTTGACTTACTTACTTGAGAAGCTCTTTGAAAAATTATAGTTTCAGTTTTGATTATGCCCTCATCTTTAGTACGGGATTCGGGAATAAATAAACAAAAATTATATACCTTCGGGTGTTCCATAAGTTAATATCAAGCCGAAATTGGGTGATAGTGAAGGTAGTGGTTAACCCAAGAAAATTCTGTCATATATTTTTTTAATTATTCCCGTTCCAAAAAGTAAATTGAATGCTTCCTGTGATGTTGACTCTAAATTCTAAAATTACAACCAAGCGTGTTAAAATAAAGTTACTATGCAATGTTGACAAGTGACATCCAAAGATGGCGCAATTTATCAAAAAAGTACATTTTTTTCGTAAGTACAAACAAATAAAAATGTTTTTGTTAAATTCATTTTCTTAGGTATTCCACTACCTATTATTGTAACCCATTCGTTTCATAAGATCGTCTTTTTAGCATTGATTTGGAAAGGTGTTTTCTTAAAGTAAAATTTAAATAATATAAAAATAATTTACGCGATCAGACACAAATAGACCCTGAGTTAGTTTAACTTAAGTCAGTGTATAGGTAGTAATTTTTTTTTATGGCTCTGGCACGATTTGTGCATTAGCCAGCGTCAAGTATAGGATTTTTTATAATTCGTGCTTGTCTTTAGAAATTCGACCGTGTCCTCCATGTACGGTTTAGACACTCACCCGGTACCGCACAACCCTCCCAAAGGCCGAGAACAAATTTAAATTAAATTAAAACTTGCCCTCGAACCGGGAATCGAACCCGGTACCCCTCACCTAGCTGCCACTTAATAAGACCGCTAGGCTATGAGGCCCCTAAGTAATTATTAAATACATAAAATATTTATGAGCTTTGTTCTACCTAATTGATTCAGTCTTATGAAATAATAGCTATTATTTACAAGTGTAGTAGACCTTAGAGATATGAAAATTACAGCACAATCATAACTGGTCATTTATTTATTCTGCATACATAACATTGTTTGCTTACATATGAATTCTTATGTTAATCAGGTGGCCTACCGTCTATGCGATTATATAGCGAAGGGGCAGAAGGAAATATTGGTGTCAAATAGGCTGAGAAGCATTGCTGATGTTGTATTGGAACGTGTGGCTGAAATTTTAGGTTATTATATATCTATTTATAAATGAATATGAAAGATGATAACGCTTAATGAATAATATAAAAACAACATACAAATTAAAATAGCAGTAAAAATGTATAAAGAAAAAAGACCAGAGTCGCAGCAATATAGATTTCTGTATATATAAGGAAATGTCGCTTTTATTGTGTCTATAAAGCACATGATATAAGCCGGTGATTTTTGGGTCTTCAATGCTGGTTTCCCCATGATTTATCACACTGTATGGTCATGTATAACCCTAACGTCGTCATCCCGGTTACTAGGGTAACACTGCTCCAATAAATATTAAAATGTCCGATGCGATTATATGTATCTATTAACCATCTAGTCCGTAACGTCAGTCCATAACCGTCTAGATTCTAGACCAGGGGTCTCCAAACTACGGCCCGAGGGCCACATCTGGCCCACGGACAGATTTTGTCCGGCCCGCGGAGAGCTAGCATACTTGAAAACTCCTTTTAGAGAAAATATTTTTTATAGCAAATTAAACTTAGTTTACTAAAGTATTCTAATTTTATGTTGAAAAATTATTAATATGACATCTACATTGATGTGATCATGGGCTAACTACTCATAACGTTGTTGTAGGCTTATTGTTATTGTTTTTGTGATAAAAACATAACTTATAACAAGCATAATGACATATGGTTTTGGCCCTCGGAACTTACTGGAGTAATCAGTATGGCCCTACGGCTGGACAGTTTGGAGACCCCTGTTCTAGACGATGCTCATTCTATCACATGTGTATGAAATCTTTTAAAATTCTCATGAGTATGTTGTATCGGTATGAAAGGCAAAACAAATATTATTATTTACTATGCGTCTAATTATTGGTAACATTTTGTTTATTTACTTTAAATCATAATCATTTGTAAAATAGATAGTTATCCTAAAAATTTTGCTTAGCTTCAACGGCTGAAGTTGTTAAGCTTAGTTAAAGATATGGTGTGAAGTCCCATAATTAATATGATAAATAACAGGTGAGCCGAAGCCAGCTCGCACTGACCCTGGTCGCCTCGCCCGTTTCATGGTGGCTATATCAGATCGCATAGCTGTATGGATTGAAAATGCCGTGTACCGAGCTGATGCCATCGAGCCCAAGGAGTCCAGTATTGATGAGCATATGCGCCTGGACACGGAAAAACCCCTCATCTGTTAAAGCATACGAAACATCTTTAACTATATCCATATAATCAATATTTATCAAAGGTAATTGAAAACTCTTTTAATTCTAAATAAATATTTCTTTTTAACTAGGATTAGTGCAACCGAAAACTGGCCCTTACACCACGAGAGTCAGAACTTTACGAAAAATATAAATAGAACAGCTGAATAGTACAAGAACCACGAATATAAGCTTATAAATGACAAATTTTAGATTGATATATATATTATAGACGGATAAACCTTTAAAAGAATTAATAAATTAAAGCGTCGCGTTCCACAATACAGCGCTTTTTAGTGCAGTTTCTGCCGCGCACCATCTCTTTGTGAAATCAGGTGCCAGTAGATATTTCCGGACCGAATCGACCGGGCGGCGTTTAGTACTTTATTCAGTGACTCGCCATATTATTTGACTTCTCTCTCAGAAGTCTAATGTTTGAAGCACCAGCGATGTGTTAGTTTTGTAGTCAGATTTTTACATTAAGTAATTTTATAGTGTATAGGGGTGGACTGCCCTTAACATGTAGGGGGATGAAAAATAGATGTTTTCCGATTCTCAGACATACCCAATATGCACACAAAATTTCATGAGAATCGGTCAAGCCGTTTCGGAGGAGTTTAACTACAAACACCACGACACGAGAATTTTATATATTAGATGATATTTCACGGTTCTCATTAATTATGTTATGTAATCTTGTAATTATAAAAATTTATTTAAACGTTTAGTTTTACATCATAAGAATTTCTCCATATTTGAACAATTCATCATATAAAGGACGCGTGCTAGAGCGAACTCAAGACAATTAAAATAAGGAAATAGACTAAGAATTATTAATAGTACCGTCAACAATGACAGGACAGCTATGGTAATTAGTATTGTGGAACGCCTACATTTCGATCCAGTTTAAATGGATATATTAGGGCTGTAATTATACGCGTTATTCTTTATTGTATTATTTATTTATATGAACATAATTTAGAATTTCTATCCACCGGTGGTCTGTAACTTTTAATATCAATTGCGATTCTTCTTTAATAATGTTTTCGTACTGCGCGATCCCAAAGTTGCAGCATCAGGGGTTGAAAAAAAAAGTTGAACAGATTTTTTGGAAATTAACTATAAATAACTATTTTTATATTAAACATGGGACAGACATTATTGTTTCATATTGTAATGCATGTAATTAGTAATCGCTCGGCTTACTAACCTGGAATAATTATTGTTACAAATAGAAGGTAAACTTACTCTGCACAGAGCAAATGAAAAAATAAAAATCTTGTATTTTAATAAACGGATTATTTTATTTATAATTGAATAGAAATGACAGCCCTAGTTATATATAAAAATTCAATATCACACAGTAAACAAAGAAAATCATGTCAATGCAAACGTTGGTTTAATTAGTGGCTTTTACTTTGCATTTATTAATAATAATATGCATAATTTTGACCTCGTCTCTATCTCGAATATGGTTTAATTAATATTTTTTTATTAATCTTCCACAAATTTAACTGTCATTGTTATTCAGGCTGTGGGTTATACTGCATTGATTATTAAGTAAGACGTTTATCAAATTTCATAATAAATACATACATATAATAAAGAATATAATATACTAAATAGGTTGACTGTTACTGTGGGATGTAATTTTCTATTTAAAGCATGTAACATTTCAAATAAAATATGAACGATTCTACAATTAATATAACATAATAATTTAGGAAAAATATGATTATCCTATCATTTTATGTTTAAAATGGTACGTTTATGTAACAAGCTCTCTATATTGATTTTCCGTTGTCTCGACTGTTATAATCGGAATATAGAAACATAGTAATTATTTTGTACTTTTTGAAGAATAAAAATAATTTCACACTATCGGTTATATTTTGTCTATATAATCTTAGCTGACATGAGATTTTAAAATATGTGAAAACGGAAATTTATCGGCGGCTTTATAAACCATACCTATTTTTATTCGGTGATACTAAAGTAACGTGTACTCAACCTGTATGGAACTGAATTAGTTCTACATACCATTGAAAATAGAGTTTCTTTCACAATACGAAAACCAGGCATTATCTACTCAAATCAACTAGGATACACTTTTGAAGTCTTCTTTGTATTGAACCGGATGAATTTCTACTTAATTTTGGCGTCTGCTAAATGCGTTTATCGCATCACGATATACATAGTAGGAATCTTTTTCTAATATGGTCATTTATATTCTTTATCAGTGTAGTTAAACATATGACATGTATTTATCTAATATGTCGTTAATAATTAGACTACATATACGTTTCACAGCTGTTTTATGATCTAATAAATATTATACCATATATGTACTGTGTTTTTTCAAAGACAAGTTATTAGACATTCAGATAAGGCCTAGGAGGTGCTAGGGATCTAGATGACCTTCTAGGGCTGTATATAATGCGTCTGTCTTCTAAGATTAGTATAGTTTGCACTCAGAAGGCATACAAGCAGTTCTAGTGAGAAACCCTAACCAGCAAAATGATGAAATTCCTCGTACGTATATTTTTTTATTTAATAGTAAAGCAATTTCACTTAAAAATTGTTTCTATTTCAATCATTTAATATTTATTGTTAAATATTTTATTGATGTAACGTATTATTGATTTAAAAAACGTTTTTAATGTCGTAGCATATAAGATGCAATGCCTTTAATGTTTCAATATTATTAGAGTCGCAATGCTTACCTATTTAATTCATATATAGATTTAATATAAATGTATTGTTTTATTATAAAACTAGCCAACTCGGCGAACTCCGTTTCGCCACCAGATGGCTTCGTTTTATGTAACATTTCGTTTGGTGATTCCGCTTTTCTGTTGAAATTTTTTCTGAATTTTCTTTGCCCTCACGGAGCCCGAGACCTTTCCAACGAAAGAAAAACCGTGGAAATCGGTTCGTGCGTTCTGGAGTTATAGCGTCAGGAAGGAAAACCCGACTTATTTTTATATAGTAGATATTATTGGCTGTTAAAGAATTAATAAATAATATTTCTAGTAACACCTAGTTACATTGTCTGAATGATACAATTATCTGTGGACCAGTTGCTATGCATTATTTATTTGATTTTAACTTGACCACATCTATGTATGGGTATATAATATGGACAAGTTTTTAATTGTATTAATTTATTCAGTTATAATCGATTTGTTCGTTATTCTTTGCTGTGATGGATTAATATTTTTTTAATTAAAACATTTTTGAAAATAATTTTTGATGACCACATTTTTTATAAATAATTCAAGTTATTTTTTAAATACGTAATTATGAGTTTGTGGATGGTAGTAAAATATATCTTGACTATAAACATCAACCCGATACTGTGATATTTTAAGTAGTCTCATTTTATTAAGATGCATTACCTTTATCCGTTTAATTTTACAGGTTATCTTCGCTCTGTGCTGCCTGGCTCTTGCCACAGCTGCTCCTCAGTACTTCTGGCCCGGCTTTAACCCTGCACCTAGGGTAAATCTTAGAATATACATATACAAGTTATTTAGTACAATGAATATTGAAGGTCAAATAGTTTGAAAATCTCTACTATTTATTTAAAGCAATTTTTCGTAATTTCCAACCTATTTGTGGTTTGGATCAATTTTTGTATAGGACTTGAATAGAATCATAAGCTACCTTATTGTTTAGTTTATATTATTGCTATTTAAATGCACCAGACATCATTGAATTTTTTAAACTTGTGCAAAAATGTAAGACTGGAAAAATACTTTTATTCATAATTTTATATCTTATATATAAAATTCTCGTGTCACAATGTTAGTTACCATACTCCTCCGAAACGGCTTGACTGATTTTTGCAAATTTTATATGCATATTCAGTAGGTCTGAGAATCGGCTACTATCTTTCAACCCTCTAAGTCATAAGGAGTGTCCACTGTCCACCCCAAAAATTTTGTTTTTAAATCTTTAGAAACTTTTTTTGTTTTTATTTTTTCATGATACAGCATACAAAAATACATATAACCCCTAATTTTCACTGAACTAAAAAAATATTAGAATAACTAGAAATAATATACATGGCAAAACAACGTTTGCCGGTCAGCTAGTAGGTATATAGATTTATAATCAGTCAAATGTTATCTAGACTTTAGTTGCCGGTCCTACCGTTATCAACGATGCTGTCGGCGGACGCCTGATCGCCCCTGGCTACGTTGGACCTTACTGGTAAACGACGAGCTCCGATAACGAAGTACCCCATTGGTCCCTTATTCATCCCCTATATTTTTCACCCTTTATTCGAATAAAGTGCTCAATCTAAGTTTGATTTTTATTTTTCACTGTATTTACGTTGAAAGTTAAATCAACGACAATGACAAATTTAAATAAATGAATCATGGACAGCACAACGTATAGACTGAAAGTAACGGCTCAAAGTCTTAATTTGTCAGTGTTAAATTTTGTTAATACTCCTCGGTAGTAGTATTACCGGCGAAAATTATCGACAACACAAAGATATTTTCTAGCTTACATAACGGTAAATAAAAGCAGACTTTATATTTTGTTTTTACCATTATTACGTTTAAGCGGGCCATGACGGACCGCATGTTGCAGTCAAGACC
The DNA here is from genome assembly GCF_905475465.1 of Pieris napi. Taxonomy (NCBI): domain Eukaryota; kingdom Metazoa; phylum Arthropoda; class Insecta; order Lepidoptera; family Pieridae; genus Pieris; species Pieris napi. The sequence continues at coordinate 9,847,131 of NC_062241.1, read as the reverse complement.
GACTGCAATATGCGGTCGCCATACTAAATTGTCTGATCTGCAGTTTCCATACTAAATTCATATCCGCAATACACGGACCGCGCGAGCAGTTCCTAAGGAAACCGCATATTGCAGTCGGTCTTGACTGCAACATGCGGTCCGTCTATGGCCCGCTTTACTTCTCTTGTTTTTCTTGGAATTCCTTCCATTAGCGCGGATTGCCTGGAATCAAGCGATAAGGATGATAAATTTAGCCTATGCATTTATTAACGTGTTTATTCTTCTGCTAACATGTGGAGTGGAAATAAATAAAATAATTAAGCAATTACTAACTTATATATATTTGTTTTTGCAATCATCAAAATTGAAAGTTCGTTACAACATCTAGAAATACTCACGTGCCCGACAGTTCGCAATCGAGAGTAAAAGTGTTCGACGCAAAGCGAACAAAATGTGTATCAAGATTGCACTAGGTTAGATAAGTCAGAGCGGTAGTGACTTAATAGTAATTACTTATTATCTAAGGGAAATTACAACATGAAGCGTTTTTCTTTCTATTATTTAAACTATACCTTAAATTCTTGCTGGAGACCGACGAATATAGAGTCTAACCTAATGATGAATGGGCTGTGGTGAATTGTTTTAAACAATTGAGGCCGATGATAATAATTGTAACAAAAGTCAGTCACTCAGAGGTAAAGTTCATTCTATGAAATGGGTTTGAAGATGGATCATAGGACTAGAAAAAAAAGTTTTCTGTGGTATGGTCAGCTAATAAAATTATTAAATAAAACGAATGAATACTTCCTTTCACACCTTATAAACATTATTAAAAAGGCTTATATTTTTAACATATTGTTTAAAAACAACTGGATTAGCTCACTCCAGGACTTTTTTATGTCTGAGTGTGTAATTTAACGTTTATGTGTTAAATACCAACTTTGTAATTCTAAACTATATGCCATAACTAAATTAGTAGTTGTAGCGCATACTGAACATTTCTATTGAATAATAACTCATAATATTTATGTAATATCGTAATTCTCACGTAATGTACTTAATTGATTTTTAATAAAGCTTTAAATTCATGGGTTTCATTATTACAATAAACAAACCACCGTCCTGTATGATTTGCTTGACTTAAAATCCCGTGTTCCCTACGTGTGGCAGCGGGAATCCAGCTTGATCGGTCAATAGTCCTATATAGCCAACGAAAAACAAGATTAGTTTAATAATAGTATTATAGTAGTATTTATGATATATCCCATTCGTAAAATTACCAACTATAATAATCATTGTTATACTTAAAACTAAAACTAATAAGTTTTAAGTATACTTTCAGTTGAATACAACTGAACTAAAAATCAAATGATTGACCACATGTAGAAGCGATCTGTTTTACGATCACAGTATAAAACTTTTCATCTAACAAAATTTTGGTACTAATTTATAATCTGTCTACTTAATGTGTTGATGTTGTTGTAAATGATGTTTCTATGCTTACATTGAGAATGTAGGGTAGGATCAAACGAGTTAAATTAGTAGGAATAAAAAAAATTTAAGGCCGGCAACGCACTTGCGAGCTCTCTCGCACAATGTATATGGTCCTGCCCCCGTTATATTAAAAAGACTATTTAAAAAGTCAATGAACGACCATGCCAACACTAAAATTGGCTAAATATGCTTGAATAGAATTTCGATCACAATTATTACCATTCACGGAAGTAGGAGCGGATACTGGTTTTTATATTAGCGACACTATGTTATATTAAGTGAAAGTTAATAAATGATGTATAAACATAAATTAATATTAATAGAACAAAAAATAGAAACAAGCTGATGCTTTACACTTTGTACATGCTAAAGGAAGGTTTTATACGAAATCATATACATTTCTTGATATAGTGTTTACACAGCAAACTGCTCCCATTATGTAATTTATTTTTTCAAATATGTACTTTGCTTTACTAAAGCGCCCTCATCATCGCTATTTGGTGATGACGAAACAGTAGAGCATATCTCTCTCCAAGAGACACCTAAACTTTTATTTGTGTGAGCATACTTCTGCCCCTCTGTAAAAAAGTTTTGTTATTATTAACTGTTTTACTTGCTATGTAATGTGTTTTTTAACCTATTATTTAAAAATCACCGTTGTCGTTTGTTTGACTGTGTTCGGTATTCGTGTTATTTGTGTTATTGTTTTATGTGTTTTCACTTAAATTAAGTAACCGCATTATTTAATTTAAGGTTTATAGTTTATGTATAAAACCATTTAACTACGATTATATAAAAGTTGCTTCACTGTAATGAAAAGAGTTACTTTTAAAAAGAATAGGTTCACGAAGTGGAGCATTTTTTTGCCGAACCGGATGTGGTATTGAATAATAGACTTCATTCTTAGAGCACACTTTAATTATGATTACATTTTGATTGACACTGTATTTATTTAAACACATCAGATGTATTAATTAATCTACTTATTTCATTGTGATGGAACTCGATAAAAGCATACCTGTGTTAAAATGACTTGGAATCGCAATTGGTAGAAATAAATGAGTGACAAAGTTAGAAAAAAATTGCATTGTTAAAATAAGTACTTTAACACAAAGAAATGGAGACGCCATTACTGGAAATCAAAATAATAATAAAACGATTGTGCTTTTAGCACTAAAAACTGACCATTCGGCTAGAACTATATTGTTAACTAGTTTTTCGCAATTAATTGTATGAACTAGAATCGATTTTCAATCTTTCAAAATTGGTTATAGACATTTCCGTAATTTACAAAACATGCTTCAAGGTTTTCAGTAAAGTTGTAGTAACTTGCGATGTTTAAAAATTCTTAATCACCACTAGAAAGTCGGTCATTTAGGTATGTAAGAAATAATTAAGTTTTTGCATGACAATTTATTTGTTTCTCAAATTTTATAAAACTTTACGTAATCTTTTTGTTTTTTTAATTAGGAATGATTTCGAAACTAATTATGATTCGTTAATCTAGATTTTATTTCTTAATATTTATTCGACATTGTATAATTGCACGTATTAAAGAATGCTCATCAACACGAATTCGATGAACATTTGACCCAATATTTTAGGCAGATCAGGGTATTAGGTGATATTTAAGATTTTGAAGCATACAAAAATCATACGTAAACGTAATATAGTGTAATAAAGCGTTGTAATGTGCCAAAAAATAAAAAAAAATAACGTAAAAGTTTTGTGTGAGGAAGTGTTTATCAATGTACTATCACAAGGGAGCAAGTTAGTGGTCTATATACTTGTAGAATAATTCTGATATCCTATACTTTTACAATTGCAACACTAGTAGTATTACACTTCGTCTTGTCTAACGCTTGTGAGGTTATTCAAGTAAAGAATATTGAGTTTAACTGACTAATAACATGAAAATCACATTTTTTATTGGCTGTGATTTTATTTACTTAATACCCAATCGCTTGAAACTATAAAAAAATAAAATAAGTGTCAAACAAAAAAGCTTGACCTAATTTATACGTATAGCACGAAGATAATACTGCTGGCAATAACCAGGGTTATTGCCAGCAGAATATTGTTGATTTTATTGGGAAGGAAAAAGAGTGATCACCTGTCTTTACAAACTTATTTAAAGACATTCAGAAATGTGTGCCGCATAACATATCTATATCAAAAGTTATTACATTCTTTCAATAATTGATGTTTTCGTTTATATAAATAACATTACGTATAAATTAATACAACCGTATTTTTTAATGCAAATTGTGCGTTTATTTGCTTTGGGTAAATTTGTAAGGGTTTTAAATATCTAATTAGAATGAACAAATAATATGTAATAGAAAAATAAACATCCGTATGTGGGTGTGTAATATTCGTCTTGATTTGTAAAATGCGTCCATAAAAGTGAAAACGCGCTGTGAATCATCAATATAACTTTTGTTATGTAAGAAGTAATTTAGGAAGGACGCTCTAGATACAAGAAAATTGCTTATTGTCTCACGGTAATTGATAAATTGTAGTCTTTGCCGTCGGGCGCGCTTAACTATTCAGATGTATTTAGAGTCAGAGACCCTGTTTTTCGTCTAGACGGAGTAATTGCTACATTTATTACTGGATCTTTAGTAAAAAACTGGTATAAAAAAAACTGTGACGCTACAACCTCTTTAGTCTTGGCCTCAAATTTCTGAATCTGTTTCATGATCATTTTTAAATCTAATAGGCAAGTAGGTGAGTTTCCTCACGATGTTTTCCTTCACCGTTCGAGCAAATGTTAAATGCGCACATATAAAGAATGTCAATTAGTGCACAGCCGGGGATCGAACCTACGACTTTAGATATGAGAGTCGCACGCTGAAGCCACTAGGCCAACACTCCTCGAAACTGGTATAATATGGCACAAAAATCTACCTCAAAACCACTTAACACCTTTCATAAGATAAAAAGAGACTCCCGGAGCCCATTCCCCCCCCCCCCCCCATGAAATATGAAGGTGCAGAAAAAAGAGAATCTACCCCAGGGGGGTACCACACGCGCTCGCGGTGGAGAATCCCCCTCTGGGCGTCCAACACCGGGACACTCTGCGCCCGGTGGTGGACGCACAGGCTGCCCTTCGTATTCTGGGGGGGGCAATTCTGCGCTCGGTAAAAACATTAATCGTTCTCGGGGCAAACGGAGCAATTTAACAAAGGCACCCCCGTCCACACTCGCCGTGGACTTCACAAATGTTAGGGGGCTCAATTCCAACATCAACGCTGTCCACTACCACTTAGAGACTGCGAAGCCGGCCTTGCTCTTTCTTACCGAGACTCAGATATCCCCCCCGGCTGATACTTCCTACCTCTCCTACCCGGGGTACAAATTGGAACATTCATTTGTGCCGCGGGCGGGAGTTTGCGTGTACGTCAGAGAGGATATCTGTTCTCGTCGCCTCGGGACGCTTGAAGGAAGGGACCTATCTAACCTCTGGCTGCGCGTAGACTGCGATGACCATCCGCGATTCTACGCATGCCTGTATAGGTCCCATAGCGGAAATACCGAAACTGACCGACTCATTGAGCACATCCAAATGGCTACAGATTCCCTGCTCGAAAGGGTCCCTACCGCTGAAATCGTGATACTTGGCGATTTTAACGCCCACCATGCCGATTGGCTCGGCTCAGAAACCACCGATCATGCGGGAAGATCCTTTCACGACTTTGCTTTGGCTTACGACTTGACGCAAATGGTCCCTGCGATTACGCGAATACCAGATGTGGATGGTCATAAACCCTCTTTGTTGGACCTTCTGCTGACTTCACATCCGGAGAACTACCAAGTCTCTGTTGAACCGCCATTGGGTTCATCAGATCATTGTGTGGTCCGGAGCATTGTGCCGTTCACGCGCCCTCTTCGGCCTAGCTTCACTGGCTGTCGCCGCGTGTGGCACTATAAGTCAGCAGATTGGGATGGGATGCGGTCTTTTTTTGCGTCCTACCCTTGGGGGCCCATTTGCTTTTCGTCGAGTACTCCAGATGCCGTCGCTGACTCTGTCGCCGAGGTGGTCCTGCAGGGTATGGAACTCTTTATTCCATTCTCTGCGGTGCCGGTCGGTGGCAAGTCCCAGCCTTGGTTTAGGCGTTCTTGCAAAGCGGCTTTGCGCCGTAAGCGTGAATGCTTTAAAGCCTGGGCAGAAGCGGTGACATCCTGTGATGTGACTATCGGCGAACGTAAAAAAGCATACAATTCCGCCTCCAGGTCCTTCAAGCGAGAAATCGCTAAAGCAAAGTCAGAGCACATTGCCAGATTTGGTGAGAAATTGGCCCACCTCCCTTCGGGAACTCGAGCCTTCTGGTCTCTTGCCAAAGCTGTCCAAGGGAATTTCTGTCTGCCCTCAATTCCACCACTGCATAGGGAGGATGACTCACTGGCCCATACCGCGAAAGAGAAGGCCGATCTTCTAGGCTGTCTCTTTGCGTCGAACTCCACTTTGGATGATCAAGGGAAGGAACCACCGACATTATTGCGGTGTGATACTACGATGCCCGAAGTTATATTCCGGCAACGTGCTATCCGTAAAGCTTTGTCTTCCTTGGACATCCATAAGTCGAGCGGACCCGATGGCATCCCTCCAATTGTGCTGCGTACTTGTGCTCCTGAGTTGGCTCCGGTCCTAACGCGCCTTTTCCGGTACCTTTACACGCTCGGCACTGTTCCGAAGTGCTGGAAGATCGCTTCGATACATCCGATCCCTAAAAAAGGCGATCGCTCTGATCCGTCCAACTATCGCCCAATAGCTATAACCTCCTTGTTCTCCAAAATAATGGAAACCATTATTAACAGCCAGCTCCTGAGGTATCTAGAGGGCCACCAGCTGATTAGCGATTCTCAGTACGGCTTTCGTCGTGGTCGCTCAGCTGGTGACCTCCTTGTATACCTTACACATAGGTGGGCAGAGGCAATTGAGTCCAAGGGGGAGGCGCTGGCGGTAAGTTTGGACATAGCGAAAGCCTTCGATCGGGTGTGGCACAGAGCACTGCTCTCGAAGCTTCCAGCCTACGGGCTCCCTGAGAAATTATGCAACTGGATTTCCAGCTTTCTCGCTGATCGGAGCATCAAAGTCGTCATCGACGGAGCATGCTCCGACCTGAAACCTGTGAATGCTGGTGTCCCACAAGGCTGTGTCCTATCCCCGACCCTGTTTATTCTGCATATCAATGATATGTTGCAGCTTAGCAACATTCATTGCTATGCGGACGACAGCACTGGGGATACTTTTTACACTGGCCGGGCAGGTATTTCTCGGACTGTTGTCGATGAGTACCGGAACAAACTTGTGTCTGAAGTCGAAACTCTTCTACGTGGAGTCTCGGACTGGGGTAGACTAAATCTAGTCCAATTTAACCCCAAGAAGACACAAGTATGCGCGTTTTCCGCTAAAAAAACTCCCTTTGTCGCTACTCCCCTCTTTGAAGACACTCTCCTTAAAGCCTCAGCTAGCATCGGAATACTGGGCGTTGACATATCGAATAACGTTCAGTTTCGCGGTCATCTGGAAGGAAAGGCTAAATTAGCCTCCAAAAAGCTTGGTGTGCTCAGCAAGGCGAGACGGTACTTCACTCCGGGCCACCGCTTGCAACTATATAAAGCTCAAATTCGGCCCCATATGGAGTACTGCTCTCACCTCTGGGCGGGAGCTCCCCAGTACCAGCTCCTTCCACTTGACCGTATTCAACGAAGAGCGGTTCGAATCGTCGACGACCAGTCACTTTCAGTGCGGCTTGATCCCTTGGCGTTGCGTAGAGATGTGGGATCTCTCTGCATCTTCTACCGCATTTACCATGGAGAGTGTTCAGAGGAGTTGTTCGGTCTAATACCTGCAGCTGAGTTTCATCATCGGACGTCAAGGCAAAATACAAAATACCATCCGTATCACCTCGACGTCCGTCGTTCCACAACAGAGCGTTTTCTAAGGCAGTTTTTGCCGCGCACCACCACTATGTGGAACCAGCTGCCCACAGAAGTATTTCCGAACCAATTCGACTTAGGGTCCTTCAAGAAAAGAGCGTACCATTTCCTGAAAGGCCGGCAACGCACTTGCGAGCCTTCTGGCATTGTGAGTGTCCATGGGCGGCGGTATCACTTAACATCAGGTGAGCCTCCTGCCCGTTTGCCTCCTATTACATAAAAAAAAAAAAAAAAAAAAAAAAAACGAATCATCGTAATTTACTCATGCGGTCACTGTTTATGTAACGTAACAGGCTTTAAAATAAAGAACAACCAAATTGAGTATATTTATATAGTATTTTGGCAAATAGAAGTGATTTAAGAATGTCTCACATAATTAAAAATGTTGTTAGTCTGACACAGTTTTTATTTCTCACCTCATCTTAATTTTCTTTGTCTCCTTGTTACAAAATTTGTTTAGTTCCTTCAAGAAAGTATCGATCTAATAATTCTAAAATTCCTTAATAAAATAATGATCTGTTAGTATAGGTAATTATGCTTATTTATGTAATAATTTTTTGTTTTATTGCTTAGGTAAAGCAGTGTCTTATCGCTTAACAGTGATAAAATGTAAATATATTTTCAACAATTTTGTTTAAATCTTTTTCGGTAAACTCGGAAACTATAAGGTAAGGTACAAAAAGAGGAACCGTCATTTGTTTTTTAATTATTAAATGCGTAGTTGATGAGTCTATATAAGTAAATCTTTTCAATAATTTTTAGACTGTTTAACGTAGTTTTATATATCAAAATAGAAAGTTTTCACGTCCTATTTCTGACGTAGTTGGTTTAAGAAAATATATATTTTGATTTTTTATAAATTGGTAGAATTTAAAAAACTTCTACCAATCAAAGAAACTGACTAGACTTGTTATAATGAATTGCACTCATGGGTTACATTTCTCTAGAGCGTAAAGTTAACGGCGATGTTGTTATATCACCACTGATTATCATAAATGCCTCGTTTAGTTATAACAACTTGTAAATTTTGACAAGTATCTTGTAATTAAACATAGCACGTGATTAAAGATTACATTTATAGTATGAAGGCGTGTGAATTATAGTGCATTTAAAGTGTTCCATACATAACAATTTTGTTTTCATTTTCCAGAAAAGTGAATTCTTTCAGGAATGAAAATGTATTGACAGGCAGCATCCACTTGTGGGTCAATGGCCGACTAACATAAAATATGTTTGTCTATGACATCGGATGTGTGAAAGTTAATACTATTAAATGAGTAATTTTAATTGGTTACTGATACTGAACGGCAAACTATAACTATAGAGAGTGGTCTAAGAATATCGTTTTGGAGACAGATTTTCAGTCACGGGCCAATAGAATAAGTAATTTTGAGTTATTAATTCCAAATATACATAATAAAAAACATGGTGAAAATGCAATTGCGACAATGTCACGATTAAAAAGTTTTCTAAACCATCTTCTGGCGCATAAAGTAAGGAATATTGTTAGCAACTAAAGAAGAAACACACGTTAGTGCAAAGCAATTTACCGTCAAGCATTCCTAAATTTCCATAAGCATCGGTTTAAACCAATCATAGTTTGGTGCAGATAGCGGTAATTAGTTATAAAAACCTATCTATGAATTTATATATGAACTTCTAGCTTAAACTATTTCTAACTGTTACTGTACCACAAGTTTGACTATGTTAAACACCCGGTTGCGAACCTTAAGCTCGCAACGCACTTGTGAGCTTTCTGGCAATGTTCATGGTATCACTTAACATCAGATGAGCCTCCTTTGTCCAACTTATTCATAATAAAAAAAAATTAAAAACGCCGCCAATTTTGCAAAAATACAGTACTCAAGAAGCAATAATGCGTAATAAAATGATATAATTTAGTTTAGTGTACCACTGAAATATGTAAATAAATAAAACTTTCATGGGAATTACTTAAAATTGCAGGTGCACCACGAGCTCTTTGTAATTGCTGTTGCAACGAATGCACGAATTTGGAAATTGACCCTAAACAATAGTGTTATATCATCAACTTCGTTTATTCAACAATGACCTCATGTTACGGTTTTTGACTGGAATACTTAATGATCGTTTCACGCTTTTCCGAAGCATTTTTTTTACTTTAATTGTAATAAAGTGACCTAATTTTTTACCTTGTGTGCTTCATCAAGATTTGCTTAGTTATAACAATTGGTTCATGAAGAAACATACGATTTATTACGTTAACTAGAATGTGCCGTGCTTACAATATTTAAAAAAACAAAAATCACTATCCGCAATATCACAAATTCTATAACTTTTGTTTTTTTACTTTTATTTACTTTAGATCTATAACAAACGTGAAGTACAACAAAGTAACTAGTAATATATTACATAAGACATACTTGTAAGTCTGTCATGTTAATAGAAATAGCTGTGTTGTTTTTTAGGCGTAACGCGGCTTTCTTATGTGATACGATCAATTCAATAAAATGAACTTGATCACACACACACATCCATTAATTACACATTAATTAATTACATTAAATATTGTATTTAATTTTATAATTAATATTTAAAATTATACATGTGATCATGAAATCAAAAAATAAAGCTAATATTTAATATTTTCACTGTACAACCGTGGTGAAATGTACAAAACCTATTTTTTGTTAGAAGGTATGTAATTATTACAATTTAATTTAAGACACATTTATTGTTACAATTGGTATGTGTTCAGGTTGATAAAGTAATAATACTATGTTTTTACCTACAATCAATGACTTACAATATACCTTTAATATAATTTTGGATATATTAGAGAGTTTCCGTTAGGAGGAAGTTCCTCAAAGGTTAAATGGAAAGCAGGAAGGTACGGACTACGATGTTACTTTCGTAGTGATAGGCCGAACTTAAAGGTATAATTATAATAATTGTAGTATGTGATAAAATATTAGTATGTATTAACATTTTCATTTGTGAGCTTTTTACTAATAAGAATAAAATTCAAAATATGTTTGAGATTTCAAAATTGAAATTTAAGTTTTTTAAATCTACTTAAAAATCTATAAAATAAAATCTATCTGAAGGAGAAGGATATATATTTAGTTCATTTCGTTAACTTAACTGATTTCATTCCATCAAGTTCTAACGTAATTTAGTATTCTGTGTTAATTAATTACTAATTAATAAATTAAAAAGTAAAATCTCCTTAGGTGCAAACATGACAGCGAGAGTACAGAAAATATCAATTTCAACTTGAACCGATACGAATCGATTAAATCTCACTAACTTCCGTTAACATCTCCGTAAACTCTTTATTAACTTAACTGGTAAGGTCATTACCGTGCAGCACACGTTTTATGAAGTCAATATAGTCAAATGAAAGTGCATCTTGCTAATTCCACACATGAGTGTTCAAAGAAAAGTGATATTGACGTATTTAAGACATTCAGCAAATATTTATTTTTATTTGTGTTTTGTTTTTTATATAAATGTTTTTCGTAAATTTAATTGTACTTACTTTGTAGTTAAAGCCGCTTCTTCTAATACAAGTTAACTTAGATTGTCGCATACCAATAAATGCATCAAAGCGTGTATATGACGTAATGCTTCCGCTGCGATTACCTCATTGTTGGGCTCGGAAGCCCGATGCTCCCATTCTTTCAGGCAGTTCAGTGAAAGGGTCCTCCGATACTTTTACCCTCCGTCGGGCTCATCGGGTGCGAGCCGCTCGCTCTCTTATAAATTCGGTGAAATTCCTACGACACTACATTACAAATTCGGCGGCTGTGGCAGACAGCCGTGTTAGTTTGTGTTAGTGTTAGATTAATACTAGTATAGTGGTTTAGATATAACGTGTTGCGCGTTCTAATAAGCATTCAATATGAAATTCACGGTGAGTGTGAGCTTTGTGATGGATAGTTTAAAAGTGGACTGGATTATCAATTTGTGGATTAAAATAAAACGTACAAAATATCTAAAGATGTTATTTCTTTGGCCTTTAAATTGGCTAAAAATACTTTATTTATAACAGGTCTTTGTTAATGATAGCTTTACATATATTAACTGTAACCAATGGTCGCAAATAAGCATATCGATTGCACCTGCATAGATTTATTTCAAAGTAAAAGTTGTAAAAGTGAAATGAAATTTATAATAGCAGCTATAATCTTGATTACTACGATGCGGGTTATTTTTATGTGAAGTAGGCAAACCTGTTTGGGATTCCCGCCATTTTACTTATTAGCATTATCGAAAGTGAAACTAAGTACAATGTCAGCGATGTTGGGCTGAAATTTAACATACATTTTTCTGTTCGCAGGTCGCATTCATATTATGTATATCAACGACATGGGCTATAAAAGCGAAAGTTGACGAGCCTAAGGATAAGAGAGAGGCTGCGATTGGCTATGGATCATCAGGCCACTCAAACCAGGCATACAACTTCCAGTCGCCTGCACAAGGACACGAAGATGCAAGCTCAGCTATCAGCATCGGCGCTGGTTATAGTGTAGGAGGTGGCAAGCCCTCTTACAGTTTTGCAAATCAAATATCTGGTGCTGCCTACCAAGTACCATCTCAAGAAGGGTCACCAGCAAGCGGTCACGGTGCTTTTCAACTGGCCCCAATTACACTACAATCATCTCACCCCGGTCTTGTTTCCAACGATCTCTCGCAGCTCATGAGCCAACTTTCCCAAGGATTAAACTCTGGAGCGCTCACACTGTCGCCCGGTAATCAAGGAGTGTATCAGTTTGGCGTTCAGAACGCACATGGAGGGCAAGAGATTGCTGTTCCTCAATTCGCTTATAGCTCACCAAACTCGCAACAATATACTTTAGGAGAAGCAGCTCAACCCGTAGTCCCATCATATGCTGCTGGCACTAAGGGATTAGGTTCTTACAGTTCGACAGGACCAGTTCTATTCTCTCCGGATCAAGGCAATCAAGCACAAAATTACGCATCTCAAAGCGGCGGTCATTCTATCAATGAAGGAGCGTCTATCTCTTACGGAGAGCCCGCTCAGTCACTGTCCGGTTATTCGTTAGGTAATTCAGGACAATCCTTCGGTGGGTCACTAAACGCTTACGCTGGAAATTATGCTGCTCCAGGGAAATCATCTTTTAAACCCTCTGCATTCCTGGGTTCAGTTCAGAGTGAGGGAGGTCATTCCTTATCCGGATCGTATGCTGCACCGTCTTTTGGTAATTATCATGCTGGTGGTTTATCCTTAGGGGCTGGTGGTCATGGTCAAGGATTTGGTTCATTGGCTGGATTCAGCGGTGGTTCACCTAAATATATCTCGCAAACGTATTTACCTTCTAAATCTGCCGATGGCGTAGGTTCCTTAGGGTCAATTGCATCAACTTTCTCGGCTAGCGGTCAATTGGGCCACGGTGCTCATAGTTTCCCTTCATCTGCTTACAGCCCCAGTAATGGCCATAGCGCTTTATCGCAAACCCCTCAATACTATGTAACTTCATCAAAGCATAGTCCTGGAGCTAGCTTTGGAGCCGGAAGCGTTTCATACAAAAGCCCAAGTTCTGGTCATAGTTCATTGAATTCTTACTCATCTGGGCCAAAATACAGCTTTGGTGGACAGAGCACACGCTATTTACCACCAAAGGACTCTCATGGCGCTTACAGCGAAACGAATTACAACACGATCAAATACAGCGAAGAACTAAAACCCCGTATTCATTAAGGTAATCGTAGAAAGATTGATTGCTGTAAATAGAGGCTTGATTACGTGTGGATTATGTATGTTTACGAAAACGTGAGTGAACGAAAGCGTTAAGTTGCTGTAGGTGTTGTTTATTTGCGTATGTTCCGCTAATTTATCAGATGAACGCTTCAATTGTTGCCGTCGAGCTGATCAAATTGCTTTCTATTGAAGATACTTTTGTAAATCAACTATAATATTACAAATTACACAATATATGTTGCTATATACGCTAACTATCAGCGGAACAGTGTAGCGTAGTGTGAATGCGCAGCGAATATCTGTAAATAAAAATGTATACGATAAGGTAGACTATTTATTAATAATAGCTATTATAAAATTGTTGATTGTTAAATAAAAACCATTGTTGAAAAACTGTATTTTATTCCCACTATCTTTACAGGCCGATTTACATTATCATTAGTGTTTAGGAGAGTGCTTTAGGATAGTACTTTAGTTGAAACATGTAAACGCTACTTGCTTTAGTAAACGCTACGCTAAAGAACTTGCCCAAAGAACAACTTTTTTGTTTTATCAATATTTTAACGGGTACGTTCTTTTGTAAACACTGAACCAAAGCTCAATCAACAAAAGGAGTCTCCTTCTATAGAGCTCTGTGTTTTTCCGGGGTTTTGACCCCGCGATATTATGTCCAATGGAACTGAGCTACAGCGATTAGATTATATTACAAAGTAGGCGCGTAGATGGGAAAGGTGATATTGTTGCTTGAATAATCGACACGTGGCTAGTTTCACTTATAGGAAAGTAGGGAAATTGAAACTGCACATTATCTTTGAGTAGTTGCCAAGATTCTATACTGTCTCGAATATTTAATTGCTTTATTAATTCAAGATCTTATGTAACTTCAAAAGTAAATCAATGTCAAATTCAATAGCTTTAAAACAATAATAACGTCAAGTAAGATTAAACGACTATTTTGACAATAAATTAAGTCTTAAAGGTACTAAATTTATATTTTCGTAAGAACCTTCTTAGAATAAAGAAGAAATATTATGTTATTATCATCTACCCAACTCATCATCGCGGACTTTTCTTATACTAAAAGAACAAATAAAAATTTTCCTACCGTTAAAAATTATCAACTGTATTAGCAAATACATTATGTAAATAGCTATGTAAGATTGTAAATACACAAACAATGATGTTCTTTCACGCTCTAAGTAATATTTGGCGCTTGCAGTGGCAAACTGCGTTCACTTCCGAATTCCCATCTCACTTATGTAAGAGATCTTGTTTTATATTTCGATTGGTAGTGATTTATATTACTTAAAGTAAATAGCCATATATATATCTTAATATATATAAATTACGCGTCACGTTGTTTGTCCGCAATGGACTCCTAAACTACTGAACCGATTTCAATCAAATTTGCACACTGTGTGCAGTTTGATCTAACTTAAAAGATAGGATAGCTTAATCTCAATTTATATCCGCAATATTATTTTATTGCAAAATATTTGTTTATTGTTTGATAGTCACAATTCTAACAGATTGTGCTGTGTTGTAAGTTTAATATAAGCTACAATTTTAGCATTACCACCAAAAAAGCATGGTGGTCCCCATGACTGGTGTTCTCCTACCGTTTCCCTTGAATAGTTTACTACAATGTAATAAAACAAAAACCTTAGCCACAGCAACGCTTGGCCGGTCTGCTAGTATATATATATATTGTTTCATTTCTGATAATCTATCGTTAAACTTCTTACGGTAAATGGTGGACTCTTATTTTGTTTGTATCGATGTAGGGCATCTACTCAATAAAGATATTACATCGTGTTTAAAAGAACAAGTGAAGACATACCGTAGTTACGTTTTTATATAGTTCTTTGGTATTATGTAACGCCGAAGGTTTATGGATATAAATTTTTTTAATGTAAGTAATCATAAATACAATGATTGTGCCCGGAATTAAACCGAGCCAGTAGTATTCTACTGAAATCGGAGTAGTAATATTAAGTAGTGCTATTAATATTTATAATTATTATCTTTATTTCTTCCTAAGGTGAATCTACCTGAAATCACATGGTAGAATATTAAGCAGAAAATCGAATCAAATTATTTCAACAAGGTCGCTTGGAACTTGGCTTTAAAAATTGGACATTTGTGGAAGATTGCCAAAAGAAGAGTTTTAAATAAGAAGAGTGCATTAATAAATCAAAGATCCAGTTATTAGTTTATTTGTCTTTGGTTGGACCAAAAAGTATCTACATATATTTCGGGTAAATTATTAAACTATTCAAATTAAAACATTGTAAGTGTAATGTTAATTTATAGACCGAAGACACGCAACATCAAAAATCATTTGTAACTAAACGAACTAAATAATTCACATTGCACTGTTTTACCCTAAATTTAACAATGCCTTAACAATCATCACACAATTTTGAGCAACCTCTCAAGCTCCATCATCAGAGTAGCTTAGTGCAACTAGCGTTCGTGACTCAATGGTTCGGTTTTTGTTCAACAGCACGGCATCAAGGGACTTAACTATCAACGGGGCTTGGTGCACTAATTGCTTAGATTTTAAGTGTAAAGATAATGCAACGTACTACTGCAACGGAACGACCAGCAAGACTATACACTACTTGCAGGTACGATGTGGAGGACAGATTAGGAATTAACGTGACTTACGTCAGTTTTACAGACTTCATGTATGACATACTTACTCACTCAGTCCGCTGGCTCTGCGACCTAAATGTACCAGACATGAGAATCTGCCAGCGCCCGCTGTGGCACAGCCTCACGCCAAATGATGGCTTTCAGCTGTAAAAGGTCCTCCTCCACTCTGTCGATCCAGCGGTACTAGGTACACCTCCTTCAACGCCTGAACTTGGCCGATGCGTCCAAGGTGGCCCAGCCATTAGTCGATTGCCAGCCTTGTATTCGCCTATGATGTTGGGCTGGGCTACCAACTTATCTATTTCGGATTCTCTATGACCCGTCCTCCCTCCTTGTCGTCCCCAGGTTTTTACGCAATATTTTGTGTTTCGCCACAAGTAGCTTCTGATTTTCTTTCACAGTTCGCGTTCAAGTCTCACAGCCGTACATTAAGACGGGTAGTTTAACAAATAGTATTGCATTCAAGTTTCGTGTTTCTGCAAAGAAGCTTGGATACTAAGAGTTAAGACCAAGTATTGCATGCTATTTTGAATGCGAATTATAGTACATATCTACATAAAAACTAGAACCTAATTGCTTTGTTACGGCATACAGGTCGCAAAGGATACGGCGAAGCATTTCAAATAAATGTAAAAAGTAGAAACTTCCTCTGTGGAAGAGGAGAGTTGATCGGTGGCTGTTCGGTCCTGGGGCGCAAGCTGCAATTTTTTAA
Source organism: Pieris napi (assembly GCF_905475465.1). Taxonomy (NCBI): domain Eukaryota; kingdom Metazoa; phylum Arthropoda; class Insecta; order Lepidoptera; family Pieridae; genus Pieris; species Pieris napi. The sequence continues at coordinate 9,830,638 of NC_062241.1, read as the reverse complement.
AACGAGCATATCTATATGAGTTTTCCAAATGCTAGGTCGAATATACTATGCTTAAGAGTACTCATTAGACGTGTAAGAGTTCTGTCGCATATCCAGCACTCTTCATTAGGGGTTTTATGAATGAAATAACATGAAATTGGTAATATTTAACCAGGAAGTAGGAAGAAAAGTTATATTCATAGTCGAAGGAAAATAGTATATACTGAATAAATAATTTTACTTTAATTTGAAAGTATCGTATTTTTAATACACTTTGACATTAGTGAAGGTAAAAGATACATCTATCATCTATAAAGGTTTTACTAATAAACTTAAGTAATCATTATACTAAAATAATATTGAGTTCTGTATATAAAATATTTTTTATAAATACTTCATCTATCGTATATTATCAGTACTATTATCGACATATCTTATTAACAAACATAAAGTTACAGTTGTCAGGTCAAAGATGGCGCGATTATAACTTACACGTTGTATACTTAAATACGAATCTAATGAAAATGAAAGTTTGTAAAAAAAACCAATGGCGCTACAGTTTTTTTGTCTGGGTTTCAGATTTCTGTATTTCTGTTCGTGATCATGACGTCATCTCAGATGAAATTATTTGTAAGTTTACTACTAGAAATATTTCACTTCCATGATTCTACCAGACTCGTAATTGTTTTACGTTCCTCGCCCACCAATTATGCAAAACTCAGTTTTATATGGAGCGGCCCGGACAACGCCTTTATTAAATTTAAGCTTCGCCTTGTTAAGCTATCGCGGAAAAGATAAAGCTTAAAAGGAGTATTAAGAATATCCATAGCGCTAAATCACCTGCATCATGAGCACACCCCACATACACACCCCACATACACACCCTTACGTACATACACTCACTTTCACGCCATCACACAACACAGCCAAATTAATACATTTAACGAAAGATTAGTTATATGTATTAATTTTTCGTAAATGTTTGAACCTTTTTGTTAATTGTTTTTGTTATAAATAATTTAAGTTAGCTGTAGAAGTACGAAATAAATACTTAAATTTTATTTTTATAATATTCTGTGCCATTTTACGATTTTCTTGGATGTGTAATTTAAGATCCAATACTTGGTTTATAGATTTTTTTAAACTCACAAAGTTTATATCGTAATATGATTAGCAATATTGGTTCATTCGTATTTTTTGATTTTCTTCATATTTTGTCTAATTTCATAAAGTATAATCAATTTAATCATTAACACAGATAATACTGTATTTGTTTCATAAAAATACTTTTGAATTAGAACTAATTATTAACCACAAAATTAGTAGTTCTGTATTAATGAACACTTCGCACATTCAATGAACGCACATCTAAGATCGAGGCGGCGTGGAATCTCACGTTTTCGCCATTCTCAGACACTTTTATAGCTTCCTGACATATAAGAACTATCATGTACATTTAAAACAAATTAAATTCATAATACTATGTACTAATAGGATATGTTAGGATACGTCATAAAATCAGTAAAGTATTCCAACGCGATTTCTAATCTCACCTAATTGCTGAACGCGATATAGCGTTTATATACTAATTTGAATTAAGACTAGTGAATATTCATGGTCCTGTTAGACCGTGTGATTTAAAATATCTGATATATCGAATATCGATTGGGAGGATTTCTAGGGTTCAAACCCAACATCAGCTGTTCTAATCCATTTACAATGAAGACATTCTACATTTATGAGCTAACTGAAAATGCCTGTAGTGTTAAAAGCAATATGCTCTTAATGAAATTCCCGTAATTATTTTCTCTTTTTTAATTGTCCTGCGAAATTAACGATGCAATAGATAAGTATAAAGATCCTCTACTGTGTAAGCAAATACATGGGAAGCTTATTTAATACTTGGTAAATACCAACTGCAAGCTAATATTAGACTAAACTGTAATTATTTGTAATATTCACAGCGACGTAACTTACGAGTATTGAAAAATATGTTGTGACTCGTAACTCTTGGACGTATTGATCGTTTCCGTACGGTTCAGGAAGTGGCTAGAACTGGATCTTACGGAGCAGGACAAAGACCTATGAGCGGTCACTTCCTCCAGTACTGCCCCTTAATACATAACTTGTACCTAACCGCTCATATAAATGCGTGAACTTGATATTTGCTTACACTTTTCCGAGCACCATTGGATAGGACACTTTCCTTCAATGTAAATTGGTTTTCAAAGAAAAATTAATCATGGCGAGAAGGGAAATTTTCGTAAGTACTTCGTTTCATTAGCATCACCCGTTGCAAAATGATTTGTGAACGGCCTCGCAACTAACGAACGATGTAACAAGGGGCTGATTGATCGACTTAAATGTACCTTTTGAAGTGTTATGACGAATCATTTTATTTCAGATCTGCATCGCTTTCGCTGCGCTGGTATTGGCTAACGAGGTCGAAGACGCAGAGCAAAAGAAGAGAGGCGCTGGTAAAGCGAACGTCCTAAATTCTATTCCAACGGGAGCGCAAAAGCCCGAATACACGTATAGCATTTATCCCCAAAACCCTCAACCAGCATATCAAAACCAAGCTTCCAACACATTCTATCCTAATCAGCCAAGTCAGTATTACACTAATTCCGAGGCCTCTCAACCGCATCAAGCAACTGTTCCACAGACATCACAATTCGTGCCTATAAACTTCGTACCAAATGGTGGTTATCAACAGAAATATATCGTTCAACAAAAGCCGGGTAATATAGTAACTGTCCTCCAACCTACCCCTTATCCCGCTCAACCAATTCTGCAATATCCTCAAGCAATGCTCGCAAATCCCTCAAATCACATCTCTCCGCATGCCCCGATCTTTAACTCTCCACACGGTCACTTCAACTTTCCTCAATATCCGTTGCCTTCATTTGGGAACCCGTTTTTAGGTCATCCGTCTATGTTAGTCTTTCCTCAAATCGGCCAATATAATAATCTGGGATTGACAAGTCCATCTCATGGAGTCTTTTACCAGCCCCAAGCGAAACCAAATTATTCCACTCAGCCAGCAACGGGCGGTTCGCCGAATGAGTACGAAAAATTGAATTCACATCAATCCGCTGCGCCTAAAGAAGACAGTGACGTCCAAACCGATTATATTGCTTCTGACTCCAATAATGTATTTAAAAACTCTTATAATACTCGCAATACATATACCAAAATATAATAAAAGCTTAATTTCACTTAATGGAAGATTGTTAATCAGTACTATTTATTAATGCATGTTAATTTAAGTTCTAACAAGTTGTTATTTATTAATAAATATTTTGTTGACCCTTAGTTATTTTTTTATTTTAATAATTTACCATAAAGATTGTCAAAGAAGTGATATGCCGCAATTAAAATAATAACCGTACTTGTTTTCGTTAATAAAGTTTTATGAATTGTTATTAACAACAATTAAGAAGGAAAGCCACATTTGCAAATGTTAAGTATACAGTAATTAAATGTTAACACCCAAATGAATGAATAGTATTTTATGAAATACAATCATCAACATGGTAAAGATGTTGTATTAAATTTACAAGACGATTAAAAATTGAGGTTAAGAATGCCCATTGCCCATTCACTAGTCCAATGGAATTTAAAAGCTAATTGGATCTTTTGCTTGGATCTAGTTGTAAATATTGACTAACATGAATTATTGCGTAATTTAAATATAAAATTGCATCATTAAAATAAGATCGTCATAGTCGTCGTTGGTTCAGATCAATAACTTATTTTAAGCCTGACTAGTAAAGGTTTAAAACGGAGATTTTTATTTGTAAACAGCAGTTGTTCGGACTAATACCTGCTGATGAGTTTAATCATCGGACGTCAAGGGAGAATACAAAATACCATCCGTGTCACCTTGAAGTCCGTCGTTCCACAACTGACCTTTTTTAAGGTAGTTTTTACCGCGCACCACCGCTAATATGGAACCAGCTGCCCACTGAAGTATTTCCGAACCATTTCGAAATAGGGTCCTTTAAGAAAAAAGCGTACCAATTCTTAAAAGGCCGGCAGCGCGCTTGCGAGACTTCTGGCAGTGAGAGTGTCCATGGGCGGCGGTATCACTTAATATTAGGTGAGCCTCCTACCCGTCTGCTTCCTGTAACATAAAAAAGCTGTTTTTTAGCGATTGAGTTAAGCTAAGATTATTATTAATGACTAAAAACCCAGTATATGCGTATAAAATAGACGAACATTTTCATATGTAAAGCAGCAATAAAAAAGATATATTTTGACAAGAATATATATGATTGTTATAATTTATATAATGGACGTGTGAAAAAAGTTATGTCGTAACGTCAACACGTGGTTATCGAGCAGTGAAAGGGTTTGCGCGAGCCACTAATTGCTTGCGTATTATTTGTATCATTCTTTAAATGCGCAATCGTTATATAGATGATGTTATCAAAAAATTACAATAGAAAATATATCATTTGTGGTTTTAGACTTTCTTTTAGGAGGTTATCATTCTTCCTACTACAGTCAAAACCGTTTACGACGACATCGTTTAGAACAACATATCGGTTATACTGACCAAAATCAAAGGTCCCGGCAGAATTCTATTGTATTGGGCCTTTACGACTATCGGTTATTACGACCAAATATGAGAAGTCCCTTCGATGTCGTTATAACAGAAAACAGGTTTGACTCGAAAAATGTCTTTTTTATTGGGTAGTCAATTGATCAACCGATCTAGATTTAACTGAATAAACCTAACCTAACGTGAGTTTGCAGCTAGTTTTTAATATATTTAACTTATAATGAATAACTATACTTCTGTAATTGAGGTCTACAAAATTAAAATATGATAACAAAATATACAAAATGATTTACGCTGTATTAAGTAGGTACATATATACGGCGAATCCGAGACTTTCTTTACACGAAAGCTTCACCCAGGCACTATTATCTAATAATTAGCCAATCATTCAAAGGAAATCCTTTACAATGCACCATGAAGCACTTCTGGGTCAATCAAATTCCCATAAATATTGACAAACATCCTGTGTTTCAACCAATCGCTCATCTGCCTACAATCTTAATTAAGTAGTAGGTTGTGATTAATGTATAAAGTTTTATATGAAATATCGTGACTCGCAGTAGGCAGGGCCCAGTTAAAGAAATTAATCGGTGACTGCACTTTACATTTTTAGTACATCGTTGCTCTGTTTGACCGTGTATGTGATGTAACTACAAAATGATTATGCGATGTTTTGATTACAATTTATGTTCACCATATAAAACGAAAAGAAGAACTACATTGAATCGTCAAGTAAGTATTAAGTTTATGTTTAATGCTAGTATAATAATAATTATTATCTAAAGAAAAAAATAAATACATTACGGAACTTTATTCTAGATTAGTTACGGCTAATTTAAGGAAACGTAGAGCCAATAGGTAACTTCCAATAGGAAATATAGCAAATTTATTTTAATCTAAATTAGCTTACATATTCCTTGCATACTGGTGTGTTTATTTTTAATTTTTATAATAGCAGCCAACCCATTTTAGTGGGTGCGTTACCGGCCTATATTTATCTATAGGCCAGGCTTATTTTAGTAATATAAAAGACAAATTTTACGAATAAAAATAATTTGTCGTCAATACAAAATGTTGAATTTTCCATTTTTCTATAAAGCCAAGCATCATCGAGGATTATTTAAGTTTAGTCCATTGAAATGTTACATTTGCTGCACATAGAGGACGCGATTATATTTATGGAACATGTAGGGGTGTTCAATACAAGCTAAATCCCAAGTTTGTGGGGTTAGGGCCTGGTCTGCTTTTATGATCTTTCGCCTATTTTAAACAGATTTTCGAACTGTTTTGTTCAATTGCAACAATTTTCAGTTTTAAACTGAAAATTGTTGGAATTTCTTGGACTAAGAGGGTTTCTCTTAAAATGATTTGCCAATTTAATTGATAAGTGACAAGCCGTCGCCTAACTGCTTATTATCTATGACTTAGTTTAAATCTATTGTCCATTAACCTTTTAGTCTTGACCTTTATGGGATGTCATAGGTTACAGCAAGATAGTAAACGAAATTCTATGCAATTTAGACTAATAAAATTTAACTTAATATATATAATAAAGATGATTATATTTATTATTGCGGCACCTGTTTTTGACCATCTAATCACTATAACATACATGGCCAGATTGAATTATTTGATTCACGGGAAAACAATTATTGTTTCCAGTTGGTTATATACGTCAATACAGAATTTAAAAATTCCTTTGGATGGGGTATCAAATATTCAGCGCCATATGTAAGGTCCACTATCTGATGTCTACTCAAAATCATCGAAAATGGCTGAGGCGCTTATGTGAAATTCAATTGCAAAGTATGGATTGTGTAAAATCACCTCTTACTCTTTAAATTACCAAAACGGCATACATTACTCGAAATAATGTACCACAAAAAAGCTTTTACGGCACTCAGTTTAAATTATAGAGAACCACAAAAAGTTTGTGTTTCATTTAGATGAATGTATAATGTAAGGGATATTCAATGGAAAGTGAGATCGTATAGAATATCGGGCAATCCACTTAGTTGGCGTAGAAAGTGACGCGGTCAGCTATAAGTACTATGTTAGGGCGGAGTCGTTATCCTGTGATATAATTTATTCACGCAGCCACAATATGGTCCAATCGACAGAGAATTTTCTAAAATAGTAGATAGGTAAAGTTCCGAACTGCCCATTTGCGGACAGTTCGCGATTTCGGTGATCGCCTTCGTTATTTATTGAACAAATAAAGTGAGACAATGCATTTATTGTTAAATGCCGGTAACTGACAAATGCGATACCGAAATAAGCAAACATTGATTTGACCATAGACTAAATTGAAAGATAGAAAAAAATACAGACTAGTAAGCACAATAGCAATTTTTACATTATACAATATAAACAAAAACAAACATTAAAATAGGAAGTAGATGTAGTACGTTAATAGCTAAACTAAGTAAAAAATAAAAACACTAGTTACAATCTACACTTTACCAATATTCAACCAGTTGAAGCTCAGCAGTGAAAATAGCAGAAGTTCAAGTCTTTAGATTTAAGAAAACACTACAATTACTAAATACTATCTGAAGTTTGGTGATCTCAACGTGGCATGGGAGATATTTCAAAATGATCCGGCAATCAATGTTATACTTTATGTGCACTAACCACTAAGCCACAGTGGTAAAAAAGCTAGCAAATATTAATAATTATCCGACTTGTCAAAACACAATACCATCTCTGTATAGAATTTCGAAATCACTTGATCTAATAACGGTAAATGGTGTCGAGTAACCTGCAATTCAACTGACAAAAATTGAGCAAATAATAACACTTATTGGTGATGAGCTTTTGGAATCATTTCAAAGCACAATGGTTACATAAAGACTTAAGTGCATGATAATTATTTTTTAGATTATTGTGTCTACAGTTTGATATCAATTTAATTTTATATTTTTCAATGTTTTGATTTTAAGGCGTGTAATGATCTTAGAAATTGCTTTAATATAATTTCTTTTATATTTTGTATAAATCTACACTATTTCAAAATTATTAATTATTTATCCAACGTTAACGCACATGTACTTTTAAAATGAAAATAATCGTTATTTATGATATTATTAAAAAAAAATTATGTCGCCATTAAAAAGTAAATTAAGTACTATTTATTTTTGCAATATCAAGCTAAAAGGTCAGTGCCTAGCAAAAGCACTTGATGACGTCTTGGGTTTGATCTTCACGAAAGAACCTTTATCGTATACATACTTGATTTAAAGGACCCAGAAGCTCCAATAGATTTTATTAATTATTCAATTGTGTGAACTTGCGTTGGTAGGAACATGGCATTAGAATACGGATGCATAAAATGAACAATGTTTATATTTCAATCACGATAAAGTTTTTAGCCCTATCTTTTTCCTATTAGTATCATATTACTAAATTAATCCGATATTTGCTTTCGCTCTCCGTAAGTGCGTATTGTATGACGCTACGCCTTTCGTGGATATGTAGACTAGTTGTATTTAACAAACTACCACATGATACGGCAACCATTTAGGTACCAAACGGAGAGAAGGTTGTACGTTTTGCCTGTTTTTTGCAAGTAAATATTTTTTATTATAAAGTGTTGTATTATGTAATCGATTAGTTACAATCAATTATGTTAACTGATTTAATACCTACATGTTATAACCTATTCAATGAACTGAAATTAATTGAACTTTTTAAAATCAAAAATAAAATCGCCCTACTTCGATGCAATGATTAGGAGAGAGTAAAAGAGTTAACCATTGGTTTGTTTCAATTATAGGATTCGACGGTGGACATGGACACTGCGCGTGCGCACTAGAGATCGTGACAATGCCAATCCGGCGTTTGTAAGGTGCACTGTGAAGTTACGAACGGAAGAAACTGAAAAATGCTTTTGTTCAAGGTTAGTTTTGAATTAAATTTTATATTTAAGTGTCATTGATATTTATATATATTTATACGACAGTTAATAGTTGTTTATTTTTAAATATTTCATGCAAAGTTTTATATCACGTTAAATAAATAATATCATACGTGAATTAAACCTGTTTCTATTTCGCAACATTTGAAAACAGAAACCTTCTGTGAATGCATTACGAATATTCCAGAAAATAAGTACTGTTGTCGAGAATTTCAATAAAAAGTGCCAAATACGGAAAGCTTTGCCTTGTTGGGCGTTCTCAAATACCTTATTTTACAGTGCGCACGCAGATAAACAAAATTAGCATATTAGATTATTTAACGAATGTTAAACGTTAGGCTTTAAGACTATTTTAATGGGTTTGAAGTTCCTGAGGATTTTATTAACAAGCTTTTTCTTAATTAATTAACTTAGCCATAAGATTAAAAGTAGCCTGAAGCACAAGTTAAGTATTTGTTAGCCAAACATGATTGCATTTGTTTTCATAAGTAAGTACTAGAGTAATAAGCCTTAAAGCTGTAGAAAATATTAATTAGTCGAAACTTTTCCTGAATATATAATTTTAAAATAATAATAGCATGGTCAATTAAAATGTTTAGTAATAAAATAGGAAAAACCCTTTAATATACGACTTTCTTTTAATAAGCAGTATTTCCTTTTCTTCAAACTTTACTGATAAGTATTATAGAATAGAGTTGGGAAAGAGTTCAAAATGCGTATAGAACCGAACAAAAAGTTCAAAATTCTGTTTCGCAATATTACCACATATGGTGTGGTCCAGTTTAAAATACATGCTATTATGTCTGGCGAAACGGCTCAGTTATCAGGTGCGGTTAATATTTTGCAACGTTATTAAATTTTACGCGATTCGGCAATTATATTGTAACTTGCATCTTTAATATTGGATTCCAAGTTACGTATTGATCGTAAATCTCTCGTTCTATAAGTAGTTAGTAGATTTGGTTGTGGGTATACTTATAAAATTGACCGCGTCTAAAAAATAATATATTAAAAACTGCCCTTACGAACTTCATTTCGCATTAATTTGATTTTTTACTTAGCCTCCCGTTTTAGTAGCTACATACCGAAATATGGAACATTTTGCTATGCTACCTCATAGAGACTGTTCGAGAATAAAACCTACTAAATGAACTTAAATTGTTATTTTTTTATATATTTTTCTCCATAAAAACCTTCATCAGAGTTTAAGGAATAAATAAAAAAATACTTGAATTGGTCCCGCCGTCTTCGTGTTTTGCGCTTATTTATTTAGACTAATAAAAGTGAGGTTATATAATCAGGTAAGGTAAGGTCGCCGGTGTAATTAAGTAATAAAATTACTTAATTACATCGGCGAGTTTTCATTTCTGTGAGAAAATGTTTAAAGGATTCACTCTCTTGAATCAATTTGCAAATGAATAACTTTATTGTTTGAGGATTTTGTAACTAATTGAAGCTTATACGTTATAAAATGAAGGAGAAAGGTAATTTTAAGTTATTAAAAACATTGATAATTAAAATGAATTTATTTTGTAATATAAAATAAATAATCTCTTATATAAATTTATTGTTTGAGGATTTTGTAACTAATTGAAGCTTATACGTTATAAAATGAAAGAGAAAGGTAATCTTAAGTTATCAAAAACATTGATAATTAAAATGAATATATTTTGTAATTACCTCAAGTTCGAATATGCCATCATTTCATTTTAATTATTAGTACTAAAATGTGAATAAATTTTAGTACTAATAATTAAAATGCATATATTATATTACCTTTCCCCAACCCAATCCAAAAATGAATTACATATTCAACTCAATTATAAAAATAAAATATTCATCTCACGACAACAAAAAGACGGAAGTGGTTATGATAATTTAGTTTGTTCTACAAATGACTCTTGTCACGAAGGCAGTAAAATATTTAGAATAGTTTCTTTCCTTTCTCTTTAAAAAAATTATCAAAATTAAGGTAAATTAGGTATTTTAAGGTTTTAGTAAAAAATACAGTAGAACCTCGTTAAGTCGAACCTCGATAAGTCAAAAACCTCCAAATCTCGAAAAAATGTTTTGTTCCCTTCCCTTAAAACACCAAAACCTCCATTACTTGAAATCTTGACCCTCTGTTAATCGAAATAATCACCGAGTCCCTCCAAGCCATTTTGGTACATATTTTCACTCTATAACTCGAAAAATTAAATTTGACCTCTGTATCTCGAACATAGGAACGTTATATTTTACAACCTTTACAACTTGATCATTTGGAATTTATTATCTCTATTGTTCGAACAAAAATAAGTTACCGACTAAGAACTTGCCGACAATGTGAGTACACTATTGTTTCTTAGAAAACATTTTAGGAGTATAAAATAATAAATTTATGACTCATGGAAACACGTGTTTGCTTGCTTTGTGTCAGGTGTTCAATTTTGATTCCCTTTTCAAAATTTATAAGAATAAACCTCAAACTCTTTATGTCGAATCAAAATCCGCCTAAGTCGAAATCCTCCATAAGTTGAAAACTCTATAACTCGAATTTTTTGGTGTCTCCCTTGATATTCGACTTATAGAGGTTCTACTGTATTATAAAACTATGATGCTTGTGCTAACTAATTTTGAATAATACTTATATGACGTTCTAAATTCAAGTTCCACGAATATTTTTTTTTCCTTTTTTTTCCGGCCAGAGAGAACTAAGGATTCAGAAACGAAATATACCACGGACAATAACTTCCGTATGTCAAAATCCAATACGTTTTTTACATATGGGAGTCACACTTAGCATTAAGTCACAGTTCTTAACATCACTCTTAGAGTGAACATTACTTTTTAATTATTAACTACATCCCCGACGAAAAAAATATGTCGGCTTGTAAGACTCAGAAATAACTTGCCTTTAATAAAATAAGATCAGAATACCCGATGCAGATGGTAGATAAAATATATATGTTTTATCTACCAAGCATACAAAGTACAGTAGAACCTCTATAAGTCGAATATCAAGGGAGACACCAAAAAATTCGAGTTATAGAGTTTTCAACTTATGGAGGATTTCGACTTAGGCGGATTTTGATTCGACATAAAGAGTTTGAGGTTTATTCTTATAAATTTTGAAAAGGGAATCAAAATTGAACACCTGACACAAAGCAAGCAAACACGTGTTTCCATGAGTCATAAATTTATTATTTTATACTCCTAAAATGTTTTCTAAGAAACAATAGTGTACTCACATTGTCGGCAAGTTCTTAGTCGGTAACTTATTTTTGTTCGAACAATAGAGATAATAAATTCCAAATGATCAAGTTGTAAAGGTTGTAAAATATAACGTTCCTATGTTCGAGATACAGAGGTCAAATTTAATTTTTCGAGTTATAGAGTGAAAATATGTACCAAAATGGCTTGGAGGGACTCGGTGATTATTTCGATTAACAGAGGGTCAAGATTTCAAGTAATGGAGGTTTTGGTGTTTTAAGGGAAGGGAACAAAACATTTTTTCGAGATTTGGAGGTTTTTGACTTATCGAGGTTCGACTTAACGAGGTTCTACTGTATACAAGTATCTACGAAACATGCAATATCTTTATATATTACAAAAACAATTACGAGGGACGATTATGAGTAAAGTCTATCCCCGTATTAAAAAAACTCACTTAGTCGTTGCGTTCGTTGTAATTAAATGTAAATCCTCTCTCTTTTCATCACAGCGTAAACATAATTTGACAAAAAGAGACCAAAGAGTGCTCAAGTAAAAAGAGTGCAGATTGATTTAGTTTTTATGAATAAGGAGGTATAATTCTATATAATTGTTACTCCTCGTAACAGATTTATGTCTCAGATAATCGTATCAAATCGGTAACTTAGTGATCACCTTTTTACCACGTCAATTTAAAAAAGTAATCATTTAAAGTAGCCGCAATATAAAGTGTTAAAGGTGAACTTTGATGGATTGAATTTCGATTACTTCTTATCTAAATAATGATCAAATAACACTTAATTATATATTGTATAGACATTCTCACGATCGCTTCCGTTGTCACGCACTAGTTTTATGCTTGGCCGTGGGTTTTTAAGATACTTTCTTGTGAAAGGGGAATATAATAATAAATACAGTCAAAACCGTTTATAACGACATCGCTTACAACGACCTATCGGTTATTACAACCAGATTGTACGGGCCCGTCCGAATCCCTAGTAAACTATTCAGTAAACAAACCGCTTATAACAACATCGGATACAGCGACATATCGCTTACAACGACGAAATTTTATCGATATTCATCGGCTATAACGACCAACCGCTTCTTGTCTCAGCAAAACAAAACAATACAAACGATTTTAAATCTTATTTAGAGGCGTTGAATGAATATTTAGGCATATTTTTACCTACGCACTTTCTCCCAACGAACAGTTTCAGCCAACAACGATTTCGGAGGCTCTTAACGCTGTAACGATTTTACAAAAATTTGTTGCCTTTAACGAACAGTTTGATACTGGTGATACTCATACCTTGAGGAGTATGAAACGTAAAATGCAAAAAATATTTGAGACTGGGCTAAAAAAAAACAGACCAAAATGACTGATTACTTTTGTACCTAATTATTTCGTAATAAATATTTTTGTTTCTTTTTTGACTCGTTTACATATTATAATATTAACATACCATATTATAACCCATACCTACCTATTCTAGATAGATAACTATGATAATATAACTTGTATGTATTGTACATACATATAAACTATACTTGTGTGTATATAATATATGACATTGCTTATAACGACTATCGGATATAACGTCGGCAACTATACGGTCCCTTCAATGTCGTTATAACCGGTTTTGACTGTAATACAAAATTGTACTAAATTCTTAATTCACATTGCAATACATTATTTTAAGTTAATACTAAGTATTTATAATACATATAACTAAAAATGTTTGTTCCTTAATCCTATTGGTTGTATTAATCGTACGTTGCCTCGTAAACAATTTTTATAAGTACTTATACGTAGTAAATTATTGCATAACCAGCGGTTAGCTATCACCTAAAAGTTAATTTGGGTAGCCATTAAATCCGCAGATTACATCTCCGTGTGGAATCATGTGGAATGCAATTAGATAATCGCGTAAATAAGAGTAAAAGCTACGATCCCTTTTACGAATGCCTTCGCTACAAACCAGTTTCGCAAGTGCATTTTTTACCGCTCACCTGTTTCCAACGGGCATAGGCGCACCTTCGGTATATTAGTGCAGTGACCAGAACCGGACATCCTAAAATTCCGCTTTTACTTTCAGATATACGCTGTCGCTTTGCTTGTAGCGGCCGCAACAGCCGATAAGAAAATAGAACTAGAAGATATCGAAGAGGATAATTTGAAAAGTGAAAGGCAAACGGAGTACGAAAAGGAACGTCCTCAAGGACCCAGTGCGGTGTCCGCACCTGATTTGGGATATCTGAAAAATAATTTCATTCAGTACTACGATGCACCTTCGCCGACAACGCAGCACCCGCGTTACGTGCAACAGTACGCTGTTACTGAATCACCTGAAGCCCAATCGAAACCTCAGTATGATCAACATCAACCAGTAGGCTATATATCTAATGTGCCTATGCTCTACATAGTACCACAATACTACAACGAGCAGATGCCACAAGTACAACCTCATGGCACACAATATGCTCCTTCTGGACCTCAAAACAGCTACCCAACTAGCCCCGAACAGCAACAACAACAGAACTATATTGTCCCAACTTTTATTACTCCGACCGGGAATGCACAAGTTCCAAGGTTCATTCAGCCGTACACAACTCCAGTAGCATTCATCGGTTATCCACAGCCAACACTTCCACCGCCGCAGCCTAGTGCAAGCCCACCACAATCATACCAAACATACCAAAGTCCTATAGCTAATTACCAGACAGCACTGGTAGCGCCACCTTTTAAAAATTATCAGCAGATAAATCATTATTCTAATTCCATTGACCAAAATCACGGTCAAGGATTTTCATCACAAGCAGAAGGTCCGTATGTACCTCACCAAGAATATCCAAGATATTATAATTCAAGGGCTCCAGTAAGGGATGAGTATAGGACATCTATTGAGTTGCCTCATCCAAGTCCATTATTATTGAAACCATCGCCACCACACTTATCACATATACCGAAGGCTTTGCCAACATACCGCCCCTTGTCAAAACCTATATACGCAACAAGTGGGCCACTGATTTCTACCGCTTTCACTCCTAAGCCCGCTGAGGCGTATGGAGTTCCATTTAAAAGGAGACCGACGTCTTTATTGGAATCCTATATCCCATCAAGCGTCCAACTAGAGTATTTGAAGAGAGGTTACACCAAAAACGCATTGTCAACTTACGAGGCATTGTCGAGTGGTCGGGGTTTTCCCCAAGTTTATCCCACACCAAGATATTATGAACGTGGTTTTCTTCCCAATCAAATGTACCACACCGCAGCTGGTGGTGTCACTTTTGGCCAACATAAAAGAGCTCCAAAACAATCTAAGTAATGATAAATTATAGGATTAGTAAATAAGTCAAGCTTAAAAACCCAAATAGAATTAACGGATAAACTTTTCTGAATAATGGCAACAAAATGTTCAAAGTAATTGTAGTACAACGATTGTAAAGTGTGAAGAACGAAGTAATCCCAAATGGTTTGTGTATATTTATTAAACATAGTTTTATTATGTTCAAATACATAAATGGAAATTAAATAATGGAGCTATTCTAATTTTATATCGATCAGTAGGTATATTAAACATAGGGTAAATTTTTTGAGGAACTTTAAAACCCGAAAGAGTAGGTTTTCAATTTGTCTATTTTTAGAATTTACAAGTAATTAGGTATTTGAATTACCTTTATGTATTCGGGCAGTCATTGTAAATACTCGTAATAGGTTAAGTGTTGTTTTGTAGTAATTTATATTGTAATCCTTATATTCATAAAAGTTAAACCAATTTTATTGTTTTATGTTTTAACTAATGTTCGTCTCCCGTTGAGTAATGTCAAAGATCAGTGTTTTAGCTAATAGTTCGAAAATAAAGAATATTTATTAATTTTAGTTTTTATGAATGTATAAATTTCTTAACACTCTTTTAGTTAAAGAGAATTTTCCATTGGTCAGTATTTTGTTACTAATAAAAATATAGCAGAAAGTGTTGTTTTACTTCGCTTTCAAATATTTTTTAAAAAAGAAAGTTCGCTTCGACTTAATTATACTAATTATTTTACTTAAATTATATAACATTTTTTGCGAAATAATTATATTAAATTTCTTAAAGCTACCACAATTATTTGTGTCAGTGATCTTAAAAGTGAAAAGTTTTCCATGCATTAGAATCTTTGTTTTATTCGAGTTATAGGTATCCATTATATTTAATTGGAAAGTAATAGACTTCGAAGCCTTTGTCTACAAGTACAAACAATGAAGAATTGTTAAATTTGGATACATTTCTTTTCATTTAATTTACAATAATAATAATAACGGGTTTGAAAAATATTAGCCCATAAAGAGTTAAATCTAGTTCGATATAATTATTCATTTATAAACATTAATAATAAAGTTCTGTTGCTTTTTAAGCAAATGCATCTGTTCGAATTCCTAAAAAATAATTGTTATGTGAAGGCTAACAAAATATAATAATCAACGAAACATGCAGAAATATATCTACCTCAGTCACCATTATATTTCAGACAAATTTTTCACACACTCCAAACATATTTTAAATGTATTTAAAGCTGCTTTAGTGCCATCTATCTCTTGAGATGGGAATTTAATTTTGACATTAAACATAGCGCGTTATGCTTGATATATACGTTCACTTTTATAATACTACCGAGTGTTTTAATATACCACGAGAGGGCGCTGTTAACACAACCGTATCAATAAAATTATTAATTAAAAGATTTTTAATATGTTGGTAGACTCATTAAGAATTCAATATATTTAAATATATTTTTTTTTGCTGGCTTGGAAGAAGCTAGAAACGCTTTCTTGATTGCATGCCCAGGTCAAAATTTTCCATTATCTCTAAATTCACAGAGGAGCTGGGATGACATACACTGCAAACTGACTTTTGACGATCTTTTGAGTTGTAGTACAGGTTCGGCGCGTGCTAGGCTTTTAGCCGTGGGTACGCATGAGGCCGGCTACTGGCTTCACGCTTACCCATCGTCAAATACAGGAACTTTTCTTGAGCCTGACACGCTTCGAATCGCAACCTGTCTACGGCTTGGGGTTCCGGTCTGCGCTCCTCATATATGTCCCTGTGGCAGTGATGTCGACATGTTAGGACATCACGGCCTGTCATGCCAAAAAAGTGCAGGCCGCTTCTCGAGACATGCCGCACTTAACGATATCATACGCCGTTCCCTTGCCACCGTCAACGTGCCAAGTCTACTTGAGCCGAGTGGTATTGCAAGAGACGATGGCAAGAGACCGGACGGTATGAGTTTGATTCCATGGAAGATGGGTCGGGTACTGGTATGGGATGCAACCTGTTCAGACACGCTGGCCCCTTCCCATCTACATGGAACCAACTACAGAGCTGGTGCGGCTTGTGAAGCGGCGGAAAAAAATAAAGCAAGCAAATACAGGGGTCTGGGCTCAGAATATGATTTTGTCCCATTCGGTGTCGAGACCCTTGGTCCGTGGGGTCCTAGCGCTTTAAGGCTTTTTAAAGAAATTTCAAAAAGGTTAGTCGACATCACAGGAGACCGAAGATCTGGCAGCTACCTCGGACAAAGAATTAGTCTAGCAATTCAAAGGGGGAACGCTGCCAGTATCTTCGGAACCTTGCCTAAAGGGACTCCTTTTAATGATATATTTTAGTTTATGTTAAGTTTAGTTATTTATTTCAATGTTTTTCTTTTCATGTATGTGTAATGTGTATGTAATAATATATTTTAATATTTAAATAAACTACTAATTAATAAAGTTCTTCTAACTGCTTTTTATTATGTCTTAAATGAGTTTCAAACTAAATTAATGAGCTTCCTTTTATTTTATAGAAACATATTTTTGCGATCACGAGACATTAGATAACATGCAATTTTCTCTTTTTCCAGTTAATTTACATTTAAAGTAGAAACTAACAAGACATTTGCTATTAGTTCCTGTTTAAGAGCTTAATTTTATACTTAATAAACATACCTATATGATCATGAAAGAGGTGTTATCCAATAAAACGCTTAATATGTATATCTGTAGTTATTTCCTGTATTTTGTTGATTTACCGTATTTGTTATATAATGAGAAAATATTTTTCTAAACACTAAAACGCTTCTTTAATGATGCATATGGATTACATGAATTAATTATTTAGGTTTTTGTAAATTAAGTCTTGATTGGTTAAAAGATTATAAAATTTTACGAGTTGAAAAGGTTATAAAAATGTATTTTTAAAATGTGCTAATCTTAAGTCTTGATTGATTGTTCTATAGCTAAGGGATGCATTTGCTTTATAATCTCGAGGTCCTAGGTTCTATTCTCAGAGAATCCATTAGTTAGTTATATAAAAGATCAAGCTCACGCCTGAGTATAGTTAAAATAACGTTGATAAGGCTTTAATATCGTTGCTCTGCTGGTACTTATACAAATTTATTTATTGGAAACTAAACAGATACATCACTATATAGAAAAAATAAAAATAAACGTAAACATAAAATAAATAGACATATTGGACATATCCCCGAAAAAAGTTTTACTAATAAAAAAAATAAATAAAAAAAAAATGCTCTAAGTATAGGTAAAAAATACACACACTCACACTCACTGTGCTAACTCTGCCTCTCTTGGCCTTTGAAAGAGCCTTGGCCTTACAGCGCTCCCTGTCCTATGCTACTACTATGCTATACCCTAACGTTATTCAACATAATTTAATTTATAAATTTTTTGCTTTAAAATAAATTCCTGTTGTACGCTCCAAAGTCCAATATCATAGTATAAATTATACGAGTATAGAGAAGCAGACTAATTTATATTACATAATATACAGAAATTAGAAATTCTACTTCCTTTTTTGCAGTTTCATACTTCTTATGTCCATTGCCGTAATTTATTCACACACAAACAAACTAGCTGCTGTGGTCTCTGGCAGAATGACCAGCGCTGTGGAACAGTCTGCTCCTCAGCATAATGCTGAGCCGGGGCCAATTACAACCACAACACATACGCATTTCACACTTGAAACGAACCGAAAGGGAAAAAAATTGTTATCTCTCATTATATTTTTTTTTCTTTGATTATTGTTATTATTTGTCTATGTTTTTGTTAGTAATAAATGTTATGTCTGTCTAATAAGATATGTTTGTGAGCGTTTTTCAAGATAACATACAGATACAATAACATTTTTTTTAATACCAATGAATAAAATGATTATAAATCAGTTCAAATCTAATTTAAAAATTTAATCCATGCTTCAAACGAAAACTTTGTAAGCATATAGTGACTCTGAATCCTGAAGTCGCCTTTTAACACCTGCTAGAACTAATTCGACTATCAGTGTGCATGGTGAAGGAAAACATCGTGAGAAAACAAAAGCCCCAAAGACCCAAAACTATCACCATACTGTACCTGACGTCAATGATAATCACAAATCTTAGACTAGTAAAGGAGTAGTAGACACTAACTGCATCCAAATAGTAGGAGTTATAAATCTCCCCTTGACCAGATGTTACTTTACAGTTACCTAATGTGTTTCAAAAAGATTTCTCAATGACAATATTTCTAATGATCCCATCAATCATTTATAATAATAGATCAGCGAAATAACTAGAGCACCTGATTACGATTAATTCACGTTGCGTTACATAACATTACGGTCATTTAACGTGATGTGAGATCGCACTCATAAATAATTCAAAGAAAACATCTCAACGGTTATTACACCCGAATTCATGCATGCTAAACACTTGTCTCAGAAAGTGAAAACCACGCGTGCGCACATGATTGAAGGATCGAAGAAGTTGTTTCACATATCAATTGTATGTTCTTAGTATCTCATGTGGGTGAAGTTTATATAAAAGGAATTAATAGGAAATAGGAATTACTTTTTTATATTAAATGTTAATTGAGCGATGATATAACAATAGAAATTGTACTAGATAATCATAGTAACTAGTTGGTAACTCCTTATATGCATGGATGTGTGTCGTCTGTATCTTATTTATTTATTTCGTAATCCTACAGCTTTCATAATACAAAACGATTATATAATACCTAGTCTTGCCATAAATACTGAAACAAAGAATAAAAATTGTTTTCTATTGCAAATAACATCTATTACTTTTACAGTGTGTTAGTTTAATACATAAACATAAAACAATTTAAAATATAAAAATATAAAATGTTGAGGCCAGTTATCAATAGAAGCACGCACATTTTACATGGGAAAATTGTTCACTGCCAATCGTACAGATTGTTGTAGGGACTCCAAATTATAATGGCGTTTAGAGCAAGCCGTACTCTCTAAACTGACTATAAATCCATTATCCAGCGGATTAAGATCGGCACTAGACGACGGCCAGTCTTCAGCTCTGATGAAGTCCGAAACGTCCGTCAAGACTACGTAGACCGAGATTTATGAACCTTCGCCGAGTCTTGCTGGAAGGACCATTCTTGGTTCTCTTTATTTTAATATCGCAAAATATTGTACAGTGTATTGGCGCCAAAATGAGAAAATACAATGAACAATCATATAAAAATTACAGATTCCAAATTCAAATGTAATATTTTGTTTATTTTTAATTGTAACGGTATTTATGGCCAGACTAAGTGTCAGGTGTCTCAAAACATTCATTTTCCGAGTGAAAATGTAAGACGACTTCTTGGTGCCTGAACTTAAAAACTTTCCTGGCTATAACCAAAGAATCTCTCTGGCGCAATTGAAAGAAAATATCCGTCACTAAATTGCAGCCGTTAATGAGTCGACCTGCCGAGCCGTCATACATAATTTTATTGTTTGATTAAATGAGTGCCGCGAACGCGAGGGTCTACATTTGGACGGTATTGTTTATAAGAAATAAATTCCCAAAATGTGTACTTTAATAATGAACAAACACTTTTTTGATACACGGCTTACTTTTTTAAATCGATCAACTAAATATGAACTTGCATTTGAGACACCCTGTATATAAAAATAATTATTCTAAAGATATAGCCAAAGATGGAATACATTAATATGACGACTCATTGGTCTAGTGGTTAATACCCCTGACTGCGAATCCATGGGTCCCGGGTTCGATCCCCGGCTGAGACAAGGTCTTGGGTGTTTAAATACGTATTTATATATCTATCTATCTATAATATGTATGTATATCCGTTGCCTAGTACCCATAACACAAGCTTCACCAGCTTAGCATGGGACTAGGTCAATTGGTGTGAATCGTCAAAAAATAATAATAACATAATATATTCAAAAATATTCAAACATTTACAAAAGGAAAAAATCAGTAAAAATTCTCAAATATTTCCTATTCACACCTTTTAAACATATTGTTTGTTATCTTTTTTACCCGTGCCGTAGCCCGTTCACTAGTTGCCTGCCCAACTGCTCGGCGTGTCTCAGGTTATGGGGCAATGTTAATAGCCATAGTTGTCTTTATCTGGCCATACCAACAGTACGGCGTTTGATCTCTTAGTTTCTTTATTAGAAAGGAGGCAATCAGCGCTTCGTTATACACGGAGATTTTTGGAGGATTTGGTACAGGCTCGTAACAAATAGAAGTATTGATCATATTCATCGTGAAAATCTTTTTATTAAAAAGTAAGACGTTACGGAGAAGCTTAAACACAAGTGGCCCGGAAGACGACTGACCCACATCCATCTGTAGGTTACTAGTTATTTTCCATACTAAATAAATTAGTTACATAAAAGTTATGAATTAATTACTTTTCTTGATATGATTGTATAATGTCCGTTTAAATTCATGATAATTGCTTAATTCTTGCGACCAAGCGGATTTGTAAGTTGAGTTTAATATTCATAATCAACTATAGAAATAGGTGATAATAAAAGCTTTAACCATAGATAATATTCAACTACCTATGGGAATATATACTTTATTTATTTGATCTACAAAGACTCCATGAGAAAAAAAGGTGAATAATAATATCTATAAATATAATATCTCTAATAATTTGTTGGTGGACGGGTATTGCGAATGCGGAATAGTTGCTGCATCTGGCAAAGTAGAATACACAGAAGAAGGCATTCGACAACCCTGAGGTCGTGCGTTTGATTCATGGCTGTGCACCAATGGATTTTACTTTCTAAGCGCGCATTTTATACTCGGTCGAACGGTGATTGAAACAATCGCTAGGAAACTGGAGTGCCTTAGACCCAAAAATCAACAGTGTGTTTCAGGCACAGAAGACTGATCCTCTACTTGCCTAATAAGAAAAAAAACATTATCATGAAACAAATACAGAAATCTGAGGCTCAGAACTAAAAGGTTGTAGCGCCACTGTTTTTTTATACGTGACAGTGACAATGAAATAATTTACATAATAGCGCTGTCCCATTCATTGTCAAAATTATTAATTCAATAAAACTTGTTTAACGTTTGACATTTCACCGGTCACTGACCTTCTTATGAGCGCTAAAGTACAATACGAATTACAATACGCAATAAAGTGCAGTATTAAATTTTAAAATCTTTTTCGTTGTTTAACAATTTGAAGTTAGCTTCATTTCTTACATTTTTAACTTACATAATCAAATTTATTAGCTATGCGCATTTGTGATACATTATTCATACATTTGGATTAAACACAGCGAAAAATACAGTTTTTAAGTAAAATTGTTACAACTGTTCTATGGATTTTTATGCCCGAAATAAAAGTTTTTAATTATATAGAATTTTAATATCGTTTATTATGATCTTATTTTAGTATACTCCACTAAAATACCTAATTGGTGTACTGTTATATCTCAGTTATGTACTGGTACACATAAGTAAAAATGTGGAAAGTTAATTTGATACATAATTTATTTAGCAGAAGGGGGAAAATAAATAACAACTCAAATATAAGTCTTTCCTCCAATTTTAATTTTGTTCCCTTTAGATTAGAGACTCTTGGGCCGTGCTGTTCAAGTGCACAGGCGCAAATTAAAGATTTAACTTTTTGCCTGGTAGATAGTACCGTTGACCCCAGAGCTGGTGCTTTCCCCGCTCAACAAATAAGCATTAAACGATCACTCCCACAGGGATCAAACTTTAAAATTTGTTTTTATTTTCTATTTATTATTATTACTAAGTAAGTTAAAAATATTGTCAATACTGTATATTTGAGTTGAAAATAAATTGTCATATACATAATAATACATATAATGTCTTTGGTCTACAATACGTTTTCTTCAACAAAGGTCAGTAGGCCATAAGAAACTGTCAAACATCTCGTGTATATTTCGCTATTTAGCACTTGCAAATTACGATGTGCAATAAATTGGCTCATTACTAGTTAAAAGTAAACTTACCAATTACTTTTAATGATGCTGTTGATTTTTCTGTATAAATAATTCCATTTTTTTGGAATATTCCATGGTTTTGGTGAAAATATTATTAAGTGGGAATATTTTGATTAAAAAATATATAAACAGGTCATTATCATTTATTATTTTTATTAAAATGTCGCGCATCTGTATTGTAAGTCACGATACAGGTGCGCGTTGAAGTCTTTTGTTTGAAAACTTCTATGAATGGACGTTTCAAGTCAATGAAATTGTCCTACGTTGATAGATTTAAAGAATTGTGTATATTTTAAAATTTTATATTAAAATTATAACAAATATCTATCTAACTATAACAATATACAAAACTAATAAGGCTTCATTCTCTCTATTGACACAAAATAGCAACAAAACATTTTACTTATTGAATCATAATGAAAAATAATACCTACTTAATAAATATTTTATGTTTAGGGAGATTACTCATGTAAATATAACATTAATAGTACGCTATTTATTCACCTAAGAGTGACAAGTTACAACATGTCGTACCATTAAACGGTTACCATATTAAGCAAGCTTTATTATCTAAGAAGGGTAATGCGTTTGATCGTTAAAATACTTTTATTACTATATTTCTCACATTCATTTGTTTTTATATTATGTCAAAGTGACATTTGTATGAAGGATGAGGTAACAAGAGTTACATCTTCCTCGTTTACAGTAACGTTAACTACAAACAAAGTAAATTTAAAATGGGTAAAAAAATCTATAGAAAAATTTGTTTTACATTTTCCTAATATTTTATAAGCTAGTATGGCGCGTCTAAACGGGCCATGTTTTGCTGCAATTGATGGCTGCACTGTTGGCCACTAATTGCCCGGCCATTACAAAAATATTTTAATGCAGCTGATGGCCGAACAATCTATGGCTGGGCAATGTGTTGCAATATGTCTGCAATAGTATGGCCCATGATGCAGACTCCTAAACGGGCCACACAAACCGGCAACAATGGCTGACGAAATCACACTTGTCGCAGCAGCTTATATTGTTTTAAAAAAGAAACAGAAAAAGAAGAGATTGTGGATTCGACCTTACTTAAATAGGCGTGAAACTGTAGACAATTTGAGTCTAGAAATAAGTCTTGATAATAAATTATTCAAGAACTAGAATGTCAAAAGTAGTCATTTTTACGTATTAATCTAACGTCAAATACAGCTGATCGCAAAACACAGAATAAAGCACAAAACACTTCACTCAAAGCAAACGTCATGTCGCGTAGAAAAGGAAACACTATGCCATAACAAAGGGAGTGACTGAAACAACAAGAGAACTGGCTGTGCAATATTGCAGTTGAATTCGATAGCCTAGCGATCGTCCGGCCACCCATCGGGGCAACATCGGCCATATGTGGCTATACTGGCACGTCTAAACGGGCCATTACTGTTGGCAACTAATTGTCCGGCACTGTTGCACTGTTGGCAACTAATTGTCCGGCCATTAGAAAAATATTTTAATGCAGCTGATGGCCGAACAATCTATGGCTGGGCAATGTGTTGCAATATGTCTGCAATAGTATGGCCCATGATGCAGACTCATAAACGGGCCACACAAACCGGCAACAATGGCTGACGAAATCACACTGATCGCAGCAGCTTATATTGTTTTAAAAAAGAAATAGAAAAAGAAGAGATTGTGGATTCGACCTTACTTAAATAGGCGTGAAACTGTAGACAATTTGAGTCTTGAATTTTAATTAATATTTAATTTAACGTCAAAATGCAGCTGATCGCAAAACACAGAATATAGCAACAGGCACACTTCACTAATTACGAAGGCCACAGCCGAAGGTTTCAAAAAAAACC
The DNA here is from genome assembly GCF_905475465.1 of Pieris napi. Classification (NCBI taxonomy): domain Eukaryota; kingdom Metazoa; phylum Arthropoda; class Insecta; order Lepidoptera; family Pieridae; genus Pieris; species Pieris napi. The sequence goes on along the minus strand of NC_062241.1, from coordinate 9,805,846 downwards.
AAATGTTTTAAACTAATTTATTAAAAATAAAATTACAATTTAAACTATAATTAAAATACGGCTAAACAACCCGAAGTAAGGAAATTGAATGCACTTAAAATATAGAAATAACGAGGCTCGAAGAGGCACCAATTGCTGACACTATGCAACGTGAGGCTCGTGTAACTCGTGTAAGTTGCGACATACGAATTCCGCTGACACCATGTAACGTTAGGGACATGTTATTCTTTGTATATTGCGAAATGTAGATTCTATGGTATAGGGCTACGTAACACCTCCCTCCTAAAATCAGCAACTATTCGAGAACTTTGTGTGAGAGAGTTGCTGATGAAATATGTCCGGGATTCACTTTGACTTGACTGGGGTTTTCAGGAACTTGTTCTTTTTCAGGATGTCCTTTTGTTTCAGGTTTAATTCCCATTCGTCTATATGTCACGATGCCAATTAAAATAATCATTACTATCAATGCTACATATAAAGGTATAGTAGTATGATATAGACTTATATCCTTGTCTTGATTAAGATGTACTGGAGGCTGCATAGACATCTTCGTGATAAGACTATGAAAGCTGTTGAGGTCTGTAGAGGCCAGGTTTAATGTTGGCTGTTCAATATTCTTGGATTCGATATATTGCGGTATTTCCAATATCTTCACAATGTGACCTTTTATACGATTATTCATATTAGTAATGGTAAATCCTGGTGCCTTGAGATAACAGTTAAGTGGAATGACTGCTACATAGCTGCCTTGTAGTATTCTATATTGTTCTTGTCCACAGAATAATTTAACTTTCGTTAAAATTGGAAAGCTCATTGTATAATGCTTATCATCAAGTTGTTCTAATGCTTCATTTTGTAGGACGACTGAAGTTAAGGGACAGGACTGGTTGAGCTCCTGTTGGGTGATCAGCTGCTGGATACAATCGTATTTATCTTTCTTATAATCTGGTTTTGAGTTGCAGAGAAACCATGAATTTAACTTCGGACATTCTGTCTCTATGTACCTAGAGTCTTTTCCAGAAATTGCCAAATATGGAGAGGTGGGAATAAGGACTTTATGGTTCTTATTCGGGACAACGACTAATTTATAAAGGTCATAGGTGTAGGATACAATAATTGGGACTTTTATTACAATTACTATTTGCCTGTCTAAATAAAAATATCCTAACTTAATTATTTCATAAAAATTCCTAAAATCTATATCAAGGATTTCATCTTTTGAATATAAAACCCTTAACTTATCTAATATATGCTTAACCTCTACTAAATCGATTAACGAATAAGGAGTGCTCGATGCACGTATAAACGATAATGTATTTCCTAAGCTAAATAATTCCTCAGATAAATCTTCTATATTATCCGATAGAATAAAGAGATGCTGAGCTAGATGAGCATACTCAATTAAATCAGCTTCTAACTGATTATTTTTATTTAAAATTAATTTTACATATTTATCAATCGATTCTTGATTCAATATAATGTCTTCTATAACTTTGGAACTTTGCGTAATCCACTCTTTATTTAAACTTATTCGGGTATTAATTTCAGACTCTAATGTTGCATCGTTTTCTTGTAACAAATTAATAGCATTTTCATATTTAATTGCATCAGTATAATCTAAATTACCAGATATAGATTTAATTATAGATCCAAGGCCGTTAATGAGTCCCCTTTTACTGCGATGAAATTGAAAAGTACGAAGCTGGTCATGTATTTTCATAAGTTTACCTTTTAAATGTTCTACATGAGGATTAAACATAGATAACGTCTTATTATTTAACTGCGTACTCAAATTGCCAATTTGAATTTCAACTAATTCTATCTGAGATTGTAAATTATCTAAATTTATGTAATTCAAAAAGGAATGATAGTGAGAAATAATCTTAGCGGGTCCTAGTTTGAATGGAAGTAGTCCGGGTCCATTGTCCAATGATTCAATTGTCACATCTTGTCCTTGAGTCTTATGTAGAAGGATGGTTAACAAAATTGGAATCCTGTAACAAGGTGGGGTCTTTAGGACTTCGCTTAAGGCGTGACTTTGCAATAGGATTTCGCTTTTTCTTTGTATAAATATGGATTGGAAGGTCAGCAAGGACAGTGTCCTGAGTAAAACGAGGAGCTAATTTTTGTCGGGATGCTAAAGGATTACGAATAAACACTTGCTCGTCAGGACAATATTCTTTTTCAGGCTCACGGTCTTTATTCCTATTTTCAGTTAATTGGGTTCGGTCATGTAAAGAAGTCTCATTTATTAAGTCATATACTTGGTTCATACGTTTCTTGTGATCCTGTGAATATTGCTGGAGTAAATGCTCTGATATGTCGATATCTATTGGGTCACGTGGGTCAAAATGTCCAGTTATCAAGTCTAAAGGTCTACACTTAGTGAAACTATGAATTGAACTATTATAAGCTAAAATTGCATAGGGCATTAGATTAATTGCTGGTTCACTTCGCTTCTCGAGCTTTAGTATTCTAAGATGTTCGAGGATAGTGGAATGAAATCTCTCTACAATACCATTATCATTTGGAGAATGAGCCAATATTTTATGATGTTGAATTTTATGAATTCGACAAAATTCTGCGAAGATCTGATTTGTGAATTCGGGGCCTCCATCGGTGACAATAGTCAAAGGGACGCCATGATGAGTACAGAATACAAGGAAAGCTTGTACGACACTCAAAGCAGTACTATCCCTTAAGTGATATGCTTGCGAATACTTTGAAAAGGCATCTACTATTGTAAGATATTTTTCGTTTTGTGCTGTAAAAAGATCAAGATGAACTATTTGGAAAGGCCTTGAAGGTGGAGGTACAATTGAAAATCTCTGTTTAATCGGATTTCGGTCATATTTGGCTTGGCCACAAATACTGCATTCATTTATATATTTCGCGATGCTTTCTTTCATTTTAGGCCAGTAGTATCTTGAAGATAAAGAGAGATAACATTCAGTGATACCGCGGTGGTTTGTTTTACCTTCGTGATATTTTTTTATAATTTCCTGCTGTCGTAGGTATTCTTTAACGTTTTCTAATTCAGTCTTTGTTAAAACAAGATTCATAGTCGAACTTTTAAAATTGTCTTGTATAATCGGGATAATCTTATACATTGCAAGAGGGGGATGAATTATAATTCCGGTTTTAACCTTGGGGTTAACATATTCTTTAATTGCGTTAATAACGTCATTGGTCAAGTTAGATTCAGAGAGTTGTACAGTCGTTCTAGTATGAGTTTCGAAAGGTTTTGTCACTGTCGGTCGTTTTTTTATGTCGCCTACTAAAACGAAACAAATTTGTCGACTAAATCTATTAAGTGGGTCGTCAGATATAGGTACTTCTAAAATTGGGTTCTCATCACTGGTATGAATTGTTTCAGTGGCAGAACCAGACTGAGATGGAGGTTTTTCTGATGTATTTACAGCGATGGAACTCACGTCCTCGTTATTGATTTCGACGCGAGATAAAGCATCGGCATTGGTATTCATTTTTCCTTGCTTATATTCGGTGGTAAAGTTATATTCGCTTAGTTTTAGCCTCCAACGTGTCAACCTTGAACCTGGTTCTTTAAGATTCATTACCCACTGAAGTGGCCTATGATCTGTTACGATCTTAAATTTTCTACCGAATAGATATGGTCTAAAATATTTAGTAGCCCACACTATTGCTAAAAGTTCCTTTTCAATAGTACTATAATTAATTTCACTCGAATTAAGTGTTCTCGATGCATATGCTATAGGTTTATCACTACCTATAGTTCCTTGAGAAAGTACGGCGCCAATAGCAAAGTTAGATGCATCGGTTGTAAGAACAAAATCTTTATTAAAATCAGGATACTGCAAGATAGGATCATTAATTAATAATAATTTACATTTCTCAAAGCAATTAACATAATTAGAATCATTAAAAGTTATTTTAGAACCTTTTTTCAAACACTGCGTCATTGGTTTCGTTATACGAGCGAAATCAGGAATAAATTTTCGATAATAACCTAATAAACCAAGGAAACGTTTTATTTCAGTGGCGGTTTTAGGCAAAGGAAATTTTTGAATAGCTTTTATCTTATCAGAATTAGGCTTAATACCATCTTTACTTATTATATGCCCTAAATATGAAGTTTCTAGTTTTAAAAATTCGGACTTATCCATTTGTATCTTGAAATTCGATTCTCTTAATCTTTTAAATACTTTTTCTAAATTTACCATGTGTTCCTGCAATGAAACACTAAAAACAATTATATCATCAAGGTATACTAAACACACTACATTTTGAAGATCTCTAAGAACATTATCCATAACCCTCTGAAAAGTTGAAGGGCTATTCTTTAAACCCATGGGCATTCTTAAAAATTCAAAGTGCCCATGTTCTACATTAAAAGCTGTCTTATGGATATCCTGAGGGTCCATTTCGACCTGGTAAAATCCACTGGCCAAATCTAAAGTGGTGAAATAATGACAGTTACCTAATTTATCTAATACATCATTTATATTAGGAATAGGATATTTATCATCAATAGTCTTTTCATTAACTTTCCTAAAATCGATAACAATTCGCCATTTGACTTTGCCAGAAGCATCAGCCTTCTTGGGGACAACCCATATGGGAGAACTCCATGCTGACTGAGAAGGACGGATAATTCCCTGATCGAGCATTTTAGAGATTTGATCTTGAACTTCCTGTCTGTGAACGAAAGGGTATCTGTAGCTTTTGGTATAAACAGGTAATTCATCTGAAGTACGAATACTATGTTTTATTTTATTGGTGAAAGTTAATGGCTCGCCATCAAGATAGAACACGTCAGCGTATCGAGAACAGAGTGACTCTAGATTGGCTCGTTCTTCAGGATTCAGATGGTCTGTACGTAATCGCGAAAGTACTTCGGATGCGCGATCGATATGTTGTTGAGTGCGCGTGCACTGGGTATTAAATAGCTCCGCACTAACTGGTCGGTCCATCGAAAATACTACATCATGTATAGTCGGGTTGGTAATTTCGATAAAACCTCGGTTGTCCTTTACAGTAGTAAGACAGTCATGAATAGTGCAGTTAGATATAGTCTGTTCAGTCACAAATGCGTCACCGTCATGAAAGTTAATTGGAACTCGAATTATTTTAGATGTATTGGCCGGTATTATTTCCTCATAAAGATTACAATTCCGTGAATCATACATTCGCAGGGGGTTTGTAGAGCTCCGTGTAACTAGGACCTTATTTTTTAAGTCAATGCTAGATTCCAGTTTTTCCAGCAAATCTAGTCCAATTAAACCATCGAAATAATTGTGAAATTTATAAATGAACATGGTTATATCACAATTTTCACTAAATTCGCGAAAACATGGTATAGTTATGGAATAATTATTTCGAGTGGTCGCATAAATATTAGTAACCTCAAAAGGGTCGTAATTACACTGTGTATTGGGATAGAATTTTTCTACTGCCTCGGGGCTTATAAATGATTGATTCGCCCCTGTATCAACCAATAATTTTAAGGGTGGATTTGTAATCTGTATGTACGGAAGTTGTCGTTGTGTTTGTAAATTTATTTCTATTTTTGCTTGTCTGATTTGTGTGTTGTCTGAAAATCCTGATTTGAAGTTGAACTCTCTTGTGTCTCTTCAACACTAGGAGGTGAGTAATCGTTAACGTCTTGATACTCTGTCATGTCATAAACTGGCTCAGAATAGTAATATTCCTGGTAATATGGGTCATAGTAATAGTCGTTATAGGAATAATAGTCATAGTCAGATTGGTCTTGGACCTCATTAAAATTTACATCCTTAAATTTGAAATAGTTCGAAGGTGGTGGGTTCCCATGTCTTGACCAATCATGCCCGCTAAAGACGGGTTTAGGTGGAGAGGTCTTACTGACATAGTGACTAACGCCACTCATCGGTTGAGGACCATTATTAACCGGTTTCTGTTGAGGCACTCTAAATACATTACTTTGTGGACGATAATTTGGTGGAGGAGCACCAAACATCTGTTGTGTTCTAGAAGGGCCACGATTTAAAGGCAATTGAGGCTTCCAAACGGCCATAGGCATAGGCCTATTAGGTTGTGGGTTTAAAAATCTAGAAGGGCCTGGATTAAAATTAGGCATAAAATTAAAATTACGTTGAGCATTGGACATATTATGTTGATTATTACCGTTATTATTTAATTTTCTATCAGGACAGTTTTGATTACGCTGCTGAATGTATAAGGTATTTTGTTCCTCATGTACAAATTCGAGAGCTTGTTCTATTGATTGGGGTCGCATACATCGAATTCGAGACCCAAGTGGATCACGAAGGCCACGCAAGTATGCTTGTAAAGTTAACTTTTTATATAGCGCTCTTTTGGCCTCGATTGTACTCTGTACCGAATCATGCAAACTAACATAAGTCATTATTATACTGAAAAGATTTTGGCAACGCTCATAAAACTCTTGAGGTGTCCCTGAATCTTGACTTATAAGAGATAAATCATTATATAGAGAGGTCTCATCACGGTGGTCTGCAAAATTGTTTATTAAAGAATTGCGTATACTGATCCAATTTTCAGAAATTCCATTAGAGCTTAGGGTCCGCGCGGCGGGCCCAGTTACCTTATTGAGAATGCCATTAATTAATGATAGATTACTTAATTCATAACCCGGTTCCGCTGTAATAAATTTTGCCACCAATTGATCACATAAATTAATGAACCTAGTGAGGACATTCGGGTTACCATCAAACTCGGGAACTAAACGTAAGGCTTTAAAGATGTTGTCAACTAATTGCTCCGACATATTTCCTGTTAAATCTCTACCTAAATCAAAATCTAAATTCCTACGTATAATACCTAACCTAGGGGTCCGTGATTCTCTAGGATGGAAAATCTTGGTATGGGATTATGTAAAAAAAAAAAAAATTATACGATAATTTGGCAAGTCTAGATAAAAACTAGGTACTCACCACATCTGGTCTCTTTGATAAATCGATGTCTGGATTTCCCTCTGGCTGCAGGCTCTTGTAGGTTTCTGGATTTGCTCGGTCTATGATCGATTCACTGACTCTAATGAACAAATCCTACCGACTGCGCCAATTACGAAGGCCACAGCCGAAGGTTTCAAAAAAAACCAAATGTTTTAAACTAATTTATTAAAAATAAAATTACAATTTAAACTATAATTAAAATACGGCTAAACAACCCGAAGTAAGGAAATTGAATGCACTTAAAATATAGAAATAACGAGGCTCGAAGAGGCACCAATTGCTGACACTATGCAACGTGAGGCTCGTGTAACTCGTGTAAGTTGCGACATACGAATTCCGCTGACACCATGTAACGTTAGGGACATGTTATTCTTTGTATATTGCGAAATGTAGATTCTATGGTATAGGGCTACGTAACACACTCATAGCAAACGTCATGTCGCGTAGAAAAGGATACACTGTGCCATAACAAAGAGAGTGACTGAAACAACAATAGAACTGGCTGTGCAATATTGCAGTTGAATTCGATAGCCTAGCGATCGTCCGGCCACCCATCGGGGCAATATCGGCCATATGTGGCTATACAAAACATGTTTGGCTATATGGCCGGGACATTACTGCAATATTGCATAGTGTGGCTGCTATTGTTTGCAATGTTGCCGGCCACAGTGTTGCAGCCATCAATTGCAGCAAAACATGGCCCGTTTAGACGCGCCATATAAAACATGTTTGGCTATATGGCCGGGACATTACTGCAATATTGCATAGTGTGGCTGCTATTGTTTGCAATGTTGCGGCCATAGTGTTGCAGCCATCAATTGCAGCAAAACATGGCCCGTTTAGACGCGCCAGTATGCAATCAGCCATCTATGTCTCACACACGTCAACTTTGGTTCCTTCCTAACGATGTTTTCCTTCACCGTATGAGCAAGTGAGCTCACATAGAAAAATCCATAAAATTTACCCTGTTAGGGTTGAGACTTGAGAGTCACTTAGCCCACGGATAACTCTGCTGAGAAATCAAACAAAAGCTAAAGCTAACTAAAGCTAATTTATTTTGTCAAGATATGAATGCTCTAGTCGATACGTAAGTAATAAGGAACAACAACATTTAATTATGTTATCTAATTATGCATCGCGGAAGACAAATTATGAGAAATATGTAAAATTAAAAATTACATAAAACTGAAAAATGGATCGTGCTTTTGTAATTCACTTATGAAAGTCACTCAGCATATTGCGTCTTCTCACCGTCACGATTCTATTCATTATAAATTATTGGAAATTCATCGAGCTATAGATCAAATGTCAACTTAATATAAGTTAATACTATATAATATCTTAAATTTGCCAATTAGGAAGAGTTTTTTTTATTACTTTCGACTCTACCGCTTGGTTTTACCTTTTAAAACTGTATTATATCAAATTTGATGCTTATGTATAGAGAAAGATTGCGTTTTTTACATACATCTATAATTATAATGGCTTGGGACTTCGTTTACACAACTACGATTGAGTCGAAACGATCGCTTGCTAGCTAGATCGTAATTATTTAAGTTCTCTCATCATTATTATTATTAGAGTCAAATAAATTACGATAGATAATAACAATAATAAATCAGTTTATTTGCAAGAAAGAGCATTCACCATAAGGAGGGAGCTTGTAGTTTATTGTTTATCAGAATGCCAAATCGTAAAATGACTGCTTCACGACTGATTTGAGCGCTACCGCCGCTGCGAAAACCGCTGTGAGAGTTCGAAAAGTGAGTTACAGAATCGCAAGGCTGAGCTGGCACTTTCCTGGCTCAGCGAATAAGTATCGCAATACAGCGTGGAAATGCTGCCAGCGTAAAAGGTACACTGCCACAGGACAGGGACCAAAAGATTTAAATTTGTTTTGATTTTCTTTTTAATTATTTTTATTATTACTTTGTAGTTTAGGAAAATTGAAAAAAACTGTATACTTGATTGTAAATTAAGTTTTAAAAAAATAAGAACAGTTAATATATCTATAATTGTCGTCAAAACTTATGTCTAAATTCTCTCCCACATTATAAGGCAAGGTGCCTTTAAAAATCGAATCACCTTCCCCTTGAAAGCATTACACAGCAGTGATTCTATAACTTCTGGGAAGGTTTAGATAGTTTGATTCATAAAAAATTACATAAAATTGGTCTCATCGTATTGAAAAATCTTGAACTGTGGGAATTATTACGGTTCGATTAATGACAACTGTGAGAATGTTTGATATCCGGCGGTACAGGAAACCTTTTGCAACTGCTTATGATATTGAATAGCTAATGAGAGAATTGGTAGTGTGCTACAACGTTATTAATTACGGTCTTAAGTGGAGTTTTAATTATTATTTTTTTTGTTTTAACATCTCTTTTATCAGGTGTTACATTCATATGAATTGAATAGATAAGTTACACAATAATAATATCACTTTATTTGCATCACAATAATACAAAAAAGGAGAAAAATAAGGTTTGAAAATGAAGAAATGAAAATAAAGGATGGGCCGACTTACTGCTAAAAGCAATTTCTTCTAGATAACCCAAACATAATTAATGTTAACATTTACGAACTAGGATAAACCATGCCACCATTTTTGTGGTATATTGTTGTCAATTGTTTCTTAAATGTAAATTTAGTATAATAATATCTGCTCGCAATTTTCTGAATAATTCTTATACAGATGTGACATGTAATAATTATTTTTAAGAAAATAAATATTAATTGCCGATTATATAAAAGTTCTCTTTATACTTAAAACTAAATCTTACTTATATCTGAAAACTGTTTTAACAAAGTTCTGTGTGTATTAATAAATTTACAGAGATTAAATAAAATAACAGTTAAAAATCTAAAATAGAAACTAAAGTCTGACGAATTAATTAAATTATACAACACTCAGTTACATGTGATCTCTCTAACGCATAATTATTATAATAGACTAATTTTAAAATGGCGAGAGATGTTCCCATCTTTGTCTATGAATGACTACGTGAAGGAGATTTTATCAAATGAGAAACAAAATGGCAGTTTTTGTCAATTACGTATACGAAAATTAATATTAAGATGAAAACAATAAACTATTCTTTACATTGTAGAATAAACTTAATTTTTAAACTTTTCAATAAATACGGACGAAATAAACCAAGCAACGTTTTTTGAAGAGCATAAAGTGTGTTTTATTTATTATTTTCTTTTATATACAACAGAGGGCAAACTGGTACAAAGCTCATCTGATATTAAGTCATCCCGCCCATCATGGACACTCTGAATGCCAGAGAGCTCGCGAGTGCGTTGCCGGCCTTTAAAATTATTATATATTCTGGTGTACCTGTCGCTGTCGTAAACTGATTATTGAGTTATACAAATATTGCATATTAATATTTCTAAATTACTCTGATACTACAGCCTTAAATAGCCGGAAAAATATACATATGCAAATAACTGAAAGCGCCAACTATTCAAGGCTTATGATAGATTCGACTAATGTAAGTGCCTCGTTCGTCGTAGCTTATATATTAGTTTTTTAATTTTTTTATGTAATAGGAGGCAAACGGGCAGGAGGCTCATCTGATGTTAAGTGATACCGCTTGTGGACATTGCCAGAAGACTCGAAAGTGCGTTGCCGGCCTTTTAAGAATTGGTACGCTCTTTTTTTTGCTTTAAGTCGAATTGGTTTATTAATTGCAACAATATTTAAGTTAGAAGAGGAAACCCATTTACTATTTCAAGTTGAATAAGGTTATATTAGGCTATTTAATAAAAATGAAAATTCCTTGGGAGACACACAAATATAAAACTTTAACCAATATTTTCCAACCTAGGGGAGTAATGGGGGCTAACGGGGTCGGGTCAGTCCCTAGACGACTAGAACGTCAAGTCAATCAAGCAAATTAACTTCTTGTTATCAAGATTGTTTCTCCTAAACAACACTATACTAGATGCACTAAAACCTGCTTTAACATTTCGCCCTTTAAGTGTCAAGTCTGTCAAGTTCAGGAGGGAAAGTGCAATTACATCTGTCGCACAAATTATACTCGACTAGAGATAGGCGTGCTTTCGTATGGCGCATCTTGAACTCTTCCGAGGTATAAAAGAACGTAACAGTGTGATTCACGAACCCATTGCTTTTAGTATTCGACACGAACACGAAATCAGGTACGGTTGTTTGGAATAAGAGCTTTGTATATTTGCATTAAAGCTCAGAATAGCTTGAAACGTTTGATGTGTTAGTGCTGTGTGGTGAAGTGTTGGTTTTCTTTTGACAGAAGCAGTCCGGTAGCAACGATGCGGTGGTTCATTTTGGTAAATATCTTTATGTTATTATGCTTAGTATTAATTTTATCTTTAACATATAATATGTGTGGCGGTTATGGTTTTTTTTATTAAAGAGCTTTAACTGGTAACGAAACTATTTTTTGTTTGTTAAAAACTAACTAACGGTCTCAGATTTCTGTATCTATTTCGTGATCATTTGCTTTTCTAAAAGCCAACTAGGTGATCAACCTTATGTGCCCGACACACGCCATCAACTTTCTAGGTCTAAGGCATGGCGGTTTCTTGACGATGTTTTTCTTCACAGTACGAGCGACTGTTAAATGACAAAGATGGATATTTTATTGGTACACGGTCGGGGTCTGTCGGGGTTAGAAATTACGACCTCAGGACTGAGGTGAACGACTGAGGACTGAATCCAATGAAAAATGAAAAGTTCATTTTTTTATTGCAACTATGTAATTCATTCACTGAAATTATTTTGAAATCTAAAATCGGACTCGAATTGGGCTTTTTTATAACTGATAACTGCGTTTTAAAGTTAATATACAGTTATAATTTATTTTATATTGTTAACACTTGGGCCTTGGGAATGGCTTTAAATTAACATCTTTGTGAAACTGTAAATTTGCAAAATGAACACATTTTTCATGTCGTTAAAACCGATAATGGTGTCTGGCTTTTTGTGCTCGTAATAACGGTACAATTTCTGCATTGCCAGGTTACCTAGATATTTGTATGCAGTCTTTTGACCGTTATAAAAACATTTTTATTGTAGCAGATATTAATTGAATACTAACACGGGTCTTGGGTTGGAGACAATAAAGGCTGATTACATATAAACCTATAAAATAAGGTAAAACGCATACATTTTAAACGGGTATTTATTTACCCTAACTGTCATGTTAATATACTAACACTTTTTTACTCAGGTATCTCTTGTTAGTCAAACTTCGCTAGACATATAATGCACAAAGTTAGAAAACCAATATAATTTTTAAAAGTACTATAATTCTCAAATGCTTGCCGATTTTCTAATTTCGTTGGCGTGATACGGTATCATTTTAAAAGTATTTAGGAATCAAAGTAAGATGGAACTTCAGCTTTGCAAATATCATTGATAAATAAGTATCACACAATGTCTTTAATGTAAACAAACACCCTATCGGACATTATAAATCGATTCGTTTCAGTCAACAATTTATCCATTCAAATATTAACAAACTTAATCAGACAATAAACAATTGAAATTTATTATTTCGCATATAATGTTCGCATCAATTTATCGACTGTGACTCTAAAACGCTGTAAGGGCCTGGTAGTATGTTAATGCGGCTCTTTGGGTCTTTGTTAATCGCCTGCGCACTTGTTTACCTATGACCTAATCGTCTTCTCCAATCTCAATAATGATTTGTATGACTTTGTTTAGTTTTGATGGTAAATTGTATGTAAAGCAATCAGAGTTGTAGTATTAAATATAATTTTGTTTAACCGTTTAGGATATTTTTATTTCTTATTAGGAACATTACATTCACTTGCTTGTAATATACTAATACAATAATTACGCTTGTGAATTAATTTTATATTACAATAGTAAAAAAGTACTACAGCAGGCAAGAAACAGAAGACTTATTAGATAAAAATGCAGCAATTACCAATTTTTAACAGTCACACAACACAAAACGAAAGCAACATAAAGGAATACAGAGAAACAACAAAATGAATAATTATATAAAATATAAACATTAATATAAAACGTTTTCGCATGTTTACTAGTAGAAACCCTGTTCTTTATGTTCCGACAAAAAAGTCAAAGTCACTTTAATCACTGAAATGACTTTTTACTGTATTTTTTATTCCGTGATTCAAATCATTACAAAAGCAAGACAAGTATTGAACTTTTTAGTATATTGAACACTTTTTACGTGGGCCATCAAAAAATATAAATGTAGTTTTTCATATCAATTGAAATTACATATTACTTTTAAATGTTACTGAATCTAATTTCACAGGGTCATATCCATACCTTAGAAAGGATTAGATTTTCTGAACTAGACACTAGGTAACTAATAAAACAGGTGCCACAAGTATACGACCCAGATACATTTAAATGTTTATCTAATTTTAAACATTCCTTTTGCAACTAGAATTAAAATGTGTTGATACATTTTTATAATTTTTTTTTAAATATTGTAAATAAAATTAAATATTACGTTTATTTTAATAACTTATGAAATATTAAGGAAGCAGATTGAACAAATATAAATAACACATTTTTATTACATGTTAGATTATTTATTACTCGATAAAGATGCAGTCGGTGATTAATCACGACTTGCATATAAAATCATTTGCTCTCGTTTTAAAGAGCGGTTTGTTGAGGTCCAGATGGCACTCTTGTATTATTGTGCCTATCTATATATCTCTACAATTCCTCGTTATATCCTACGCTGAGCTAGCGAAGTTGCCGCTATCTATATAGATTTATAGCCAGAATTAGTAGTAACAAGTTATAACCCAGCTAGTATGAACTTCAGACTAATCTATTACTAAATAACAGTCTGTCAAACAGTCAAAGAAGAGCTGTATAATTTCAAAACGCTACATTCAACTATTAAATAATACATTACAAATTTCGAAACAAGAAACGTCATTGCGAAAACAATTTGTATAAATTCTGTTTTGAATAGAAGTATAGATTGATGCAATCGTTTGCCGTCTATTGTTCTTATATTAATAACAATTAATATAAGCGTCAAAATCTTTCACTGTAAATGGAACATTTCTCTTTGTAATACTTAGTGAGTAATATCTTTTATAGGCTCTCATGACATAGTAACAATTAAATTTATTAAAGTGTCGACTGCAGTATTGTTTATGAAATAACTATACTTATTCTTTTTTAAATTCTATAATAATGATTCCCTTATAAATCAACTAGATTTACAGTTGTGGAATCTATACGTAATATGTAGTTAGTATATAAATTTGCTGGGATTTGCGAGATAAGCACAAATCGAATACTAAAAGTGATATACGTATAGTCATTGGAAGTAATTTACTCTTGATTTGTAATAAACGATGATGACTGTATGACATAGGGATTATACAGGAAACATTCACATAAACAATTCAGATGCATAACTTTCTCTTTATGAAGATTCACCGCGAAACTTTCATATCGCATTGCACAAATAACGCATATACGTAATATGCATTATTTGTGCTTATTTAGAAATATCTTATATAATTGTTATAACTATGAAATTGATTGAAATATTAACAATTTTTGCCTCAGATTCAGCAAAATTCTGTGTATTTACAAAACGTAAGAAGTATAAGCTGTCTTAAATAACGGAACTATGTTATGCAAACATAAAACGTTTATGAATAATTAAGGTTTTTAATTATGCCAAATGATTTGGAGAAAAGCGCGAGGTTACCGGGGCAAACTCTTGCGCATAATTGAAGTTATATAATACAAATATAACTGTGTAAATGTTGATATATTTACGTCTAAAATAAAACGATGAGTAATTATTAGTTTAAATATCGAAAATATATTAAAATTATGGAATGCGAGTATTGTAAAGAAATTCCAGTGTCAAATTATGTAAATAGCAAAATAGAGCGTTATAAATAATACTAGAATATGTAATAAAAGTTTAAATATTTGTTTACACTTATTTTAAAGCCAAACAGTCAACCAGATATAATTGTCTTATTGAGTTTTGTCTGTCTACCTTATATAAATAATCAATCAAAATTGGTGGATCGGTTAAAAATACGTGATACAACTTAACATATTTCTACATAGTTACAATTTGACGCAGCATATATCATTATTTTTCTCTCATTACGTAATTATGTAGCAATGTAAAGATTTCATCTCAAGCAAATTAGACATTGGCATTGCAATAAATATTATGTAAACTAGACAAGATACAAACTAGTTACTTACATTCTAGTATTGCATCTTGTATTATTTTTATTAATCCTTATTTGCCTCTAATATCATATAAGTTTGTTGGTATTGTACTTTCCGTCGTTAAGCTTAGGTGCTCTTGGTTGCACACATACGCATAAGTCCAGATTATGATTCCTGGAGAAAAAGTGCTAAATTAACAGGAGACTAATTATCGATTTTCCTAATAACATTTAATTTTTTAATTTCAGATGTTATGCTGCGTGATAGGAACGATAGCGGTAGCTGATCCAGATCCAAAAAAATATAAACCACAAGCACTTGAAACAGATAAAAAAGCAGAGAACCTCACTAACGAAGAAAGAAGTTTTTTAAGAGAGGTCGAAGAAAAGTTTGGTGTGAAATCTGAAATTCCCAGTGATAGCAAGGAAAAAGCCGATAACAAAGTTGGAAATAAAAATGTAACACATACTACCGAGAAAAAATTAACGTTTCCAGCAGTAATTGCCATAGAGATAGTGAATGATACTGATGCAAAAGGCAAAGGCAAAAGAACAATCGATGCTAATCTCGGATATGGTTACCGGACGAATAATGGATATACGTACAATTATTTCGGAAAATCAGCTCAAGATAAAGGAAAGTTCATGATTTATCCATATTCTCAAGAAGATATTCCCGCACATCAGAGCACCTTTAACTCTCATTACGTAGAAACGGGCGAAAATTATCAGAAAACATCGACTAATGTTGAAATACAGCCATCACAAGCGTTTGAACTAGTACCCGTTAAAGAACAGCAAACAACTTACGACTACAAAAAGCCTGAAGTTGAATTTAAAACACCATCTCCTCCTACTTATGGTAGTGATCCATCATCGACTCTTTATACTACGTATAATGGACAAGAATTTTCGGGATTGAGCGCCCAATTTCCTACAGTAATGCCAAATTACTTTGTAGATCCTTCTCAATTGCTAACAAATCCCCAATACCAGAGCGCGGGTCTGACTCAAGACCACTTAAGATCTCATGAATCACAACTCGGCCAAAGAATAGTACCAGTGTTAGTACTCAGAATTCCAAGTTCTTCAATTAAAAATCCTTCAGCTGAATTGTACGCAAACCTACCAAACAATTATCCTCTATCGTCTTATCTAAACAATGTAAACTTACAGCAATTGGTTAATCAATACTTCCAAAAACATGGATATTCATTTGCACCACAAATAATGGCGTATCAAAATTCAAATCTTTCTCCACAGGAAAGTGAACCACACTATGCTCATCCATATGTTAAGCCCTCATACACTCAATCAGACTTTTCTGGAGTACAATATTCAGCCGTGAAACCTGTAATGGCTAGATACCCATCAAGTTATAGCCCACAAAAATATGTATCTCAGTCTCAATCTTTGTACCGTCAACCTTCACAACAACAATACGAGTATCAATATCAATATATGCCACAAACTGCACAGCCCACTTCTTACTACGTTCAGTCTCAGTATGAACAACCATCTTCTTCTCCTGAATACCAGCATGTGCAAGCTTCTATAGACCAACTTGCCAATGTACATGAAACTCATTCTGTTGTGGAGCATAAAGTACCGGAACAAACAAGTCAAGAATACCCAGCTGAAAGCTATGATCCTCACCACGCTATTCAGCAAAGCGCTGTTCATCCAACATCTTCGTACTACACAACATCAGACACTTCTTCTGCGTATGAAGTGGAAAAAGAAAACGCAAACGAACATGCTTCTTTTGACCCCAGCTCTTATACATCTAGCTCAATTGGGCAAAAAGCGCAGGTTTCAGTTCAACCCTCAAGATTAATTCATTCAGAACAGTACGAAGAAAGTAGCGTTAATTCTGGCCAAGAATACACATATCAATCTCCACAACCTGAAAGGCCAAAAGCATTAGTACTGTCAGAGAACTATCCCAGCAAAGACCACACCATTGCCGCAGTATTTCCTAACTCGTATAGCGCTGCTCAGAATTCAAAACCTAGCGTTCAAACTGTTAGTTATGTAACTCCAATGCCATCAGCAAAATATCAATCGCAATTTAGAATAATGGTACCACAGACCGTCTTTAGATCGCCCACAAGCGATAAGGTAGCGTACGTTAACTCTAAATCGATGCATTACAACAACGCAGGCCGTTACACCCACGATGTGGAGCCAGAAGAAGAATACACTAGAACACATTATGTACCACCAGTGCCTACTAGGCCATCTTACCCTAGAAATTACCACAGCCATCCAAAACGAATGGCTAAACCTGACAATAAAGCAGCGGGTTCATCTAAAGTAGCCAAAAAGAATGAGAGGACTGACAAGAAGACAACATAAAGATAAATTAAAAATAATTGTAAATAGAACATAGGAATTAGGTCGAGTTAATATAAAGTTTGCGTAATTTCTAAGTTACAATTAAATAAATCACTAAAACTGAATGGTAGATTTTTTAGAGAAAGAGATTTACAAAAATATTTTATCAAAGTCAAAGCCATTATATAATTTTGGCAATGTAAAACTTAAAAGTATTATGGAATTGAGTTGTATTATTTATTAAGAGTCAGATTATTGAATAAAATCTGGCTGTTTCAGCGTGCAATATATTTAATGTAATGAAATGTATAATTTTACGACAGGATGTTATTATTGTTACTTATTAAAAAGTTATTCAAATTGTTGTTCATTCTTCTATCTTTATCCATACCTATAAAATTTTATAATGGATTTTACGCTATCAGAAATAAAATATGAGATAACATATTTTATTTCTGTTGACATTTAACAGAATATTTTTTTCCGTCTGTGCATTATATATTATATAAACGCTATCTTCAAAACTACGATGGATGTACGAAACACACAAACTACATAAACGAAAATGGGTTAGCAATTTTGACAAATAGGTAACATAGCTTAGGCGTATTTACCAAACGAATTAAAAGGTATTTACCAAATTAATTAATTACTACAAGCCTGATAAAAATTAAATAGCAAATTGTCAGCCAAGAAGCCTATTCTAAATCTTAGAAGCAGTAGTTCAAACAACAGACAATAATAATGTTTGAATTCGTCTGTACGATATTCATACACTATGTGGAACCAGCTGCCAACTGAAGTATATCAGAACTAATTCACTTCAAGAAATTTTACAACTTCAAGAAAAGAGCGGACCCATTCTTAAAAGTAAAAAAATATATCAGAATTAACATCAAACAAGCCTTGATTTTGTTGTTTCCCCCAATAATAATTTTAATGATGATTAAAATGATGAAACATCATTGAAGAAAATATTAAAACAAATCTATTTTCTTTATTTATGGTTGACTTATGACTATTTCAATATAACTAAAAACCAAGTCCTAACTATTATAAAAATGGTTTCTTTAGCAAAAAATTTTACTTTCAAAATTTGTAGAGCAAAAGTTCACCAACTACGTTTATCTTTTAAAATTTCAAGGAATGACTTTTCTGACTGATTAACGAATTTGATAGTAGCCAAATTTATTATCTAAATTACATGTTTAATATTTTCAGAACCTATGCATAATAAAGATGTAGTATAAACTTATTTATTACATCAATCATATTTAGATACTTCTACGTTAGTGGCTTAATGTATAAGCATTATTGTATTAAGCTTATGGATTCAACATGTAAATCAACAAAGAAGTGTTTTATTTCTTGAATCCTTTTGTTTAATCTGTTTCCAAGCTGTCAAATCCTGACATTTCAACTTTTTCTAACTGTGACATAAGTCAATAGGGGCCTCATAGCCTAGCGGTCTTATTAAGTGGCAGGTAGGTGAGGGGTACCGGATTCGATTCCCGGTTCGAGGGCAAGTTTTAATTTTATTTAAATTTGTTCTCGGCCTTTGAGAGGGTTGTGCGGTACCGGGCGAGTGCCTAAACCGTACATGGAGGACATGGTCGAATTTCTAAGGCAAAAAGCACGAATTATAAAAATCTTATACTTGACGCTGGCTAATGCACTAACCGTGCAAGAGCCATAAAAAAAAAATAAGTCAAATCAGTTCCAAATGTCAAACACCAATTAATTTTAATCAAAGGCGTTAAAACCTTATCTAGTAGAATTCGGATGCGTAATACACCCCACTTCTCCACATCAGTGGTTCAATTACTTACAAAGGTTCTAACAAGTTTATTGATAAGTTCGCTATAGGCTTCGATTTCAGTTTCCGGTTAGCTAATGATAGGTAAGTTGTCTCTTACACCCTTTCCTGTTTCGAAGGCGGTAGTAAATACCAGATGAACAGGAACTAAGGGAAAGTTAAGAATACTTCTTTTGGTCGTTGGTCAAAGCATAAATTATAGGTAAAGGAATTGTTACATAAAAGATATGTTAGGTGAAATAGTTCGGAACTGGTTATACTTTTAATTGGAATATGGTATTTCTGACAAATTAGTGCTTTTATTCATTTTGCAAATAAATTAAGCGAATATGAATGTTTTTTTACTGTGCTTTTGCTATTATTGTTTGTTTTGAATTTTTATTTAAGAAATCGTATTTTAAGTCATAAGTTAATCATGTATCAAAGAGGTTAGAATTTTTAAACTTAGTAAGACGGGCGAATTTATGATCTGGCTTTTGATCATTTTTATATACAAATAGGTTATTGTATAGCCTTTGAGCCCATCTGACGTCGACTCACACAACTGAGGTACCAATTCAATATTTTACAAATTAAACAGACCTATTTAATGACGTTTTATGAAACAGGGAGCGTTCAAGTATTACGTAACGAGTTTTTTCCCTTTTGTAAAACGTTACGATGCGGGGCGGGGATTGAATTACGCGTTATTGTTAATATTATTTTCGACTTACACCACATAATAGTAACTAAAGAGTCACTAGGTGGTCACGAAGCGTTTTACTATACTCGAGTACAGTACTGTACTTGGGTACTGAAAAACGTTACGGCGAATTACATGGGGGGGGGGGGGGGGGTGTCAATAATCTCCAAAAATTGCGTTACGTAATACTTGAACGCTCCCATAGTAGCTTGAATTTATTTACATTTGGAGCCATGGCAGATGAAAACCCACATGGCATTTTTTTTAACAATAATAAAAAGTAATACTATTAGTGGCTAAAAAGCGTAACAAGTATTAAAATTACCAATAAATCATTTTAAGTATGTCTAATTAACAGTTCTGTGTTGTTGCAATTTTGTTTGCGTGTCTCTCAAATGATCGAGTTTAAGATTACATGAAAATGTTATATAAGACAAATAAGAGACATAAGAAAGCAGTGCCTTTCTATGATAAAAGAGAAAATAGCATCATAAAGAAAATAACGCTTAAGTTTTTTTTTATTTATACTTACTTACCTTATACTTTATCAATAAATATATTATTAATATCATCGAAACATTTCACTTCCTGAGGGGTAAGTAATGAATTTATTGATTAATGTTATATAAAAATATAATAGAAGGTAAACGAGCAGGAGGCTTGCCTGATGTTAAGTGATACCGCCGCCCGTGGAAACCCTCATTGCCAGAAGGCTTGCAAGTGCGTTGCCAGTCTTTTAAGAATGGGTACGCTCTTTTCTTGAAGGACCCTAACTCGAATTGGTTCTGAAATACTTCAGTGGGCAGCTGGTTCCTAAAAACTGAACGTCGAGGTGATACGGATGGTATTTTGTATTCTGCCTTGATGTCCGATGAAACTCGACTGCAGATTATGTAGGTATATTTATGAACTTTGAAAGAAGTCATATGGAACTCCGTATTTTTAAAGTCAAAAGTATAAACTAACGCGCAAATGAAACCGCAGGAATTTATGCTTCGATACTATATCGGTACATATTATATTAAATAGTTAGAAGAATGTTCCTAGGTCCCCATCATATTTCTTTAATTAGTTTTTTCCCTTACTAGGGTTGCCTGGACGAAATAAATATTTATTAAAAACTTTGATTAAAGGGATTTTTAGTGCATAATTGAAAGTTAAATCATCAAATAACAGTTGCTATTGGAAACAAAAAATCTAAAAAGGTTTATTAGTTTCGATCTAATGTAATAACAATAATGTTAATATTTTTATTGCTAAAGTCACTTTTGAATCAGGAAATTAAAACGCCTTCGAAGTAAAAAACACCGGAACATAATACCAGTATGATTATTCCACTAGGCGTTATGCGTTCCGCGATACGATTTATGATAATCATGATTAAAAAACTTAAACCACGGATCCAAAATTTTGCTTGGAAATGTGTATGCGTTACAGATAAAATCGAAATAGAAAAGTTTCTACAGGAAATTAAACGTTCCATATTATTATCGCTATCGAAATGTAGATCACACCACTGATGCTGGAATCAAAGATGTTGTATGAAAATTATACCATTATCTGCTCTTAATACACATTTTTCTTCACATTTTCTACAAAAATCTAAATTTAAATAACTTTTATAAAATATCAAGTAAATTTTAATACATCATTGAGGTGAGCGTTTAATTAGCATTTCATAAATTTATGTTATATAATTAAAAAGATTTGGAATATTTGACAGCTATTAAATACATTGTCATAATAAATAAAACAAGGCGTGAGAACAAACTTCCGTAAAATTCAATAGGAGACAATTATTTCTAATGCGCTCTGCCATAAATCTGTCTTGTAGAAAGTGGTTTGGGAAGATTCACTACGAGTATGACCATAAGTTCAATACGAAGAAGCTACATAGGAAGAAACTGGAAATAGCCTTAGGCCTGTAAAGCCTGTATAGGTATACACATATATATTTACATAAACATAGCATTATATGTAAATATAAATGTACATAGCAGTCTTCGGTTAAGGTGAAAAGAAATATTACAATAATCATCTTAATTAGAAAATTTTACACAGAACAGTGTTTACTTTTACGTTAATTAATTTTGACATAAAGTTACTTACTTCAACGTCAAAAAAAAATATAGGTAATATTTACTCAGATAGTTCAATGTAACTATACAATAGATAGATATTAAAAAACGCCTTTCTCAGACACCTAGACTGCTAAGAAGGGCCTAAGCGTAACTAACACTGCAATTGTGTGGAATGCATGTGCAAGATGCAATGCACACATGCAAACGTTTACGGTCCGATACCCCCATATATAAACCTAACTCTAACTATCCTTGAACTTCATTTGAACACTGATCGATCATAGAAAACTACCCTTTAATGTTGCTTTATTTCGGACTGTGAGTGAAATGTGATTGGATTTTGAACAGTGATATTTCGTGTTTTATGATGAATTCCGTACTGCAAATGGTGAGTGCCAAAAATGATTAAGATTAAAATATATATTTTAATTGGTCATATGGTGTTGATGATTTTTAAATTTCTGTTTAAATCTAATACTGTTAAGCTAATAATAAATTTTATATCAACGTATTAAGTGGTAAAATACACCGTTTAAATAATAGTATAAGATCCCGATATACAACGACCTTCACCGAGATGCTTATTTAATGAAACGTATTTTATATTTAATTTAATATGTCAATAAATATAATCCATATGGGTTGCCTAGCAAATTTCAGTCCAGAGTATGTTTAATTAATATTTTAAAAAAAATATTTTTTTTATAATTTGCATGTAGTAAATTTTTTTCAATCAATATTTTTAATCAGGGTAGAATTATATATGTATCACTATAACTTTCTTTTTTACTAAAGATGTATATATACTTTAGTGTCACATAAAAAATATACACATAAATAATTAATTGTTTAAAAACAACCTAACGTTTGCATATTCTATGGGCTTCATACTTTCGCTTGGTATAGAATTTATCTAATAATCATACCGGTGAAATGTTTATCAAAATTTTTTTTTTTAATTTTCATTAAAATACTCTGGACTGAAATTTGCTAGGCAACCCATATGGATTATATTTATTGACATATTAAATTACATATAAAATACGTTTCATTAAATAAGCATCTCGGTGAAGGTCGTTGTATATCGGGATCTTAGACCATAAAGAGGTGCGCGGTTTTAAAGTGACATACCTATACCTAAGCAGTCTTATAAATCGCTCATAAAATGTTTTCTTTATTCAATGATGTTTCAGATTTTTTATAAACTTACCTCAAACTTACGTGGTATACTGCTATACATGATGGGATATTTATATATAAAAATCCCTTATTATTAAAATGATTAAAAATAAATATAATTGGAAAACGCTTTTTGAATTTTTAGGATTAATTTATCATGTTAAGGCTGTTATTTTTAGAAATTAGGATCTAGAAAAAATCAATAAAATAGGTTTTTTTAATTTAGATGAAAATTTTCATTTTTCACATTATGATCTTCAAACAATAAAAAAGATCTACTTTGACATTGTTTTTTAAATCTCTGAGAAAAGAGTTATACAAAACAAATTAATTTTTATTTTACATTTTTGTTTTTATCGTCGTCGTCAAAATCAGTATAAATAAGAATAAAATCATAGTTTATATTATATTATTAGGTGAGTCTATTTCAGTTGAAATATAATATTTATTTACTTATGACTAAAGAAACATTTCGATGCTTCGATGGAAATAAAAAAAGAACTTTTCGTTTGCATATAAGTTATATTTAAACGAAAGCAATTTTTTATGAAAGTAAGTTAATACGTTGCCGCAAGACAAATTATGTCAGCATTATTTGAATTGCCAAATGTCAGTAGAGCTGGTCCTTTCCTCGCTTAACGAATAAGTATCGCAATACAGCGAGGAAATGCTGCCAGCATTAAAGGGACCAAAATTTTTAAATAACTTTTAATTTTCTATTTATCAATTTTTAATTTTTATTAGAATGTAGGTTAAGAATATTATAAATACAGTATATTGTGTGTTGGAAATAAATCCATTATATATCATTCTATAAAAAAAATGTAATTTACTATGAAATAATATGGGGATCAAATACTCTAGTATACATACGATAACCTTTAGTAAACAAATTATAGATCCTCATTCATCTTCAGTGATGGCCCTGGACCAGCGAGGCATATTTTAAAATGTGCTCAGACTTAAACACGTAACAAATGTTGATAGTATTATTTACGTAGAGTACAAAAATCTGTTGAACTACAACAACTTGTGAATCTGTTTCGGTATCATATTTGTAGTAGGTGATCAGCGATCCTTCTCACACACGCCGTCAATTTTTAGGTGTAATGCATGCCAGTTTCTTCGTGATGTTTTTCTTCACAATAAGAAATACGACCTCAGGGTTGAAAGACGCTCGCCAAACCAAGTTGCACTATAGGGAACCAAAACACTAACAAAAAACTTTATATACATTTAAAACTGTTTCCGACATTATCAATTGCCGATGTACTTTATCACTTTGTCATGGATGAACAATGCATCAGTAGGTAATGTCAATTAATCACGATATTCACTTCCGTTGTCAAAAAGTAATTTATTCCACTTTCTATACGGCTAAATATTACATAAGTTTACGAAATTATGTATTTTGAACTGCTTATTTCATAACGTTAACACGTTTATTGAAATTAAAACCACAAAGATTTCGGTCACACACTACATCCGATGCTTTAAAAGTTAAAAATATAAATCTGTACTTTACTGCTGCTCATAGAAGTGGAAAACTACATGAAAATACAAATTTTAAATATACAGCGATACTTGATATTTTATTTAATACAGATTTTATGTTGTGTTGTCTCTGTCAAGATTTATTAATAAATTTAAGAAAATGTCTGCGTTGTACATTTTATGATTTGGCATTCTGATAAACAATAAACTACAAGCTCCCACCTTATCAGAATGCCAAATCATAAAATGACTGCTTCACGACTGATTTGAGAGCGACTGCCGATGCGAAAACCGCTGTGTGAATTCGAATAGTGAGTTACAGAATCGCAAGGCAGGCATGTAAGTTTGATAACTCCATCTGATGAATAGATCGTTGTCTAAGTAAAAGAAAAGTGTTTAGACGAAATGCAATTAATGAAAATTATTAATGATCGTCAGACACGCTGTGAGATCTCAAGAGCGTTGTCTCGAAAGTTTGCGTGTCACTATGCGTTAATTGTTGCGTCAGGTCAATGGCTCTGTAATCACAAACTGTGGCCTTGACTGGGTATGGTCATAGACCCATCCATTTTTTGAAACACTGTTTCAAGAGTCTTTTTTTATAGAATTTGTATACAATTTGAGGGTCAATAATAACTGTTATACACTTTTCGTATTCACTTAATTTGTCTGTACATCTGAAAACCTCGGACCTCCAAATGGTCCTATTACAATGCGATATTAGCTGCTGAAGATCTATTAAGCCTCAAACCTAAGAATCTGTCTAATGTATCTTCACCACAGGATATTCAATCCCGAACAATCAGAACACGTCGATCCCTGACCCGCCAGCTACTCCTCTGAGCTTTGTCTTTATCTTTTGACTTTTGACTTTTATATAAGAATTTTAAGCCCGTGGTTAAAAATAATAATCCCTTGCTTATATTTTTTAAAATGTTCTCGGCGGTTTCACGTTCATTAATACGGTCGTATCCGAAGCCGTTAACTATAAAATACCTATATTTAAATTTTATTTTATTTACATGATTTCCTTTCTGTCAGACCCATTATTTTTGCATCCGTGTTCCGTTCTGTTTTAAATGCATACTAAATAATAGTACATTATTTTCCAAGGAAACATACCACATTTACCACACACCACATTTTAAGGCGAGAATGATTTTAGAAATCCAGAAGCGAGAGAGGTTCGAAATTACGCTGCATTCAAAATGCTTAAAAGCTACTTTAGTCCGTTTAAGGGCTATTTTTGAATAGTAATTTTAAATAGTAGTGTTTTTAAAAAATATTCTTATCATTTATGGCCCTTTTTTGTATATTTCATGCATATTGTACATTGCATTCGGAATAAAAAAATAAAATGAAAAATAAATTTTAATTGGACCCAACGTGCTATGTTTACACATCATTACATCATTTGTAAATATTACATATACACACAGTGTAAGGAAGTTAATCTACAAGTTCAATGAAGTTTTTATAAATGTATTGGGTTCGCTTCTTGGAATAACCGAATGAAGTGAAATTTCGCCACCGGACGCTGGTTACCTTCTTGACAGTCAGGATATTAATATAACCAGTGACGCATGCGTTGTTATGAGTGTGCCAATTCGTGGTTACCAAACTTTGTATTTTCTTTGGCGAAAATATCAAGTAATCCGTTAAAAATCATTGTATCGTGCAGTGTCTAATATGTTCACAATAAATCAATGTAACGTATAACGGAAGTCTTGGGTTTGATTTCTTTCGCTGATATACAATCAACAAGAGTCGAGATTTTAGTAAATCATCAATGTAACGGACGAAACTGTAACGTTTTTCGTAAAAAACCTCCTGTCGCTTTTATGCGGAGCGTATTTATAATACGTAGTTATTATAGCCATTAAATAAGAAACATTAAATTATATTGCAGTTTTAATTTATAACTTTTCGCCAAAAATCACTTGTCCAAATATTTATTTTGTGTTCAAACGCCTATTTGGTAAATGATAAGTGAAAGAGCCAAAAATGTCACAGATATCGGACCTTTAAGTACTTAGCCATGAAAACTAGTTGTATATAACAGGTAGGTTAAAACTAATAAGGATCGATTCAGCTTAAATAACGTACGACATTTATGTAATACGGAAACAATGTTATGTGAAAAGGGAAATGTTACGCAACGAAAAAGCCGGTTGTGAAAAATCACTTTCTCATTGAATTCCTGGTGAAACTTTCGGAAAGGGCACACCATAAGGGCAGAGAAAATACACAGATCTTGTCGTGTGACCCTTGACTTCGATTTAAACGTCTTTAATACCCTTCAATAGATTGTCCTCGCTTTCTATTAAGTATTAATAACAATGTTTTACAGAGGCATCGCATTTGCGTTTAATCGTAGTCATGTATCAACTATTATTCTATTCCCACTTTCGTTTAAAGATATTATAGTAAATAAATATAATACAATGTTTCTTTATTACGTTCGTACTTGGACCAATTTACCTATTTACGACAATTTTGCTTTGTGCACTTAATATAAGGCCTTTTATCATTATAAATTGTAGTTATGATGTCTTTCTGTTATAATAGCGACATAGAAAGAACAGCTATGCGTTTTTTTAGTAAATTACCACAACATTCTAAGAATATTAGCTACAATATTGACCTCGAGGTGAAATAATGTTTTTTTAATTTCAGAATACCTGAAGATTAAATGTGATTTATTTATTTTCTGACCCGTAAATAAAAAGTAACACAAACGAAAGTTACCGCAACGTAGTAAAAATCACTAGGAAAACGTTCTTCCTGTTCATAATGATTTAATAGACTGTTTAAAAGGTTGTTGAGCGATGCCCTCTAACCCCAGGCATGTATATTCGCTGCATGCATAACGAATTGCATTGCTTATAGAAAGTCTTTCAAACAGTTACTATAAAGCTGAAGAATGCAAATTCTAAGGGGCTATCGGGCCTCGTATATCACATACAATTTCTTTTTTTGAAATTATAAGGCGCTTACTATTAGTACGATATTTATGGATATACTACAAAGTAACTAGAAATTATTTAACCTATCATCGAGTATATATAAAAATGGCGCTACAACCTTTTAAGTCTGGGCCTCAGATTTCTGTATTGTTACGTGGTCATTTCTAATAGGCACGTAGATGATCAACCTTCTGTGCCTGAAACACCGTCGACTTTTGGGTCTAAGGCATTCCGGTTTCCTCACGATGTGTTATAGCCACACATAGACAGCAAGCCCATTGGTGCGCATCCGGAAATTGAACCTATGACTCCAGGGATGAGAGTCGCACGATGAAACCACTAGGCCAACACAGCTCAACTATGTATAACGTAACTTATTATGTTATCTTAGGATCTTGCTCTCTTAATTCATCACCGTATTTAAGGATATATTAGTTCACGACTTAGAACATTAGACAATAGAAAGTGTTGAAAGTTTATTTATTACACTTACAGCCTCTGGGAATACTATAAATATTAGAAATAATTGTCTGTGTTAATAATAAAATTATTATGTATTTATACTTTAAATCAATCTGAAATATGTGCATGATTACAAATTTATTTACTTTTTCGTCTTTTAATAGCAATTATGTAAATTATAATAATAAATT
Source organism: Pieris napi (assembly GCF_905475465.1). NCBI lineage: Eukaryota > Metazoa > Arthropoda > Insecta > Lepidoptera > Pieridae > Pieris > Pieris napi. Next base: position 9,777,468 of record NC_062241.1, on the reverse strand, counting down.
ACCGGTCTGTTTTGTTTCATTATTTCATACATCTGTTTTCATTGTCTGTCTGAACTGGTCTGAACTATTTTAAAAGCACCTTTCGAATGTAGATAAAGTCATAAGTAATATTGACTTCATTAAAAATCACAACTCGTTTCAGATATGGATACTGGTGCTGACGCTACTTACAAATGTACGCTGTCAAGATGGATTCAACGATCAGAACATGCTACGGGTACCACAAGTTGCTAATGAAGGTCAAATCGACGCAAACACAGGTTTTAATAACTTACATAATGATGCAAATAGCCAAAATGCATTGAACACAAGGTACCAAATGCCTGAAGATTCTGCCAATTTCGAATTCAATCGAGAGCCCTTAAAACCTAGAAAGGTTTATCGAATTAAAAATCCATTCCAAAATCAAGAAGAAAACGCTCAAGATAACAGCAATTCACAAGACAGTGACACGTCAGCGAGCAATCAGTATGCCGGGATGCAGTACTCTTTACCACCCGAAGAATTCTTACAACAAATGAGAGCAGAGAATCAGTACCACCAGCAACAGCAGCAACAGCTGTCCACGCAACCTTCTGTTTACTCTTACACAGCTACCCCCCAACCCCAGTTCTTGTATTCTACAATGACTGCAGCAAGCTATGCTAACCAGCCCAATCAAAATATACAAGAACAAAAATCATTAAATTATTATAATCCCAATGTAAATTCATTTCAATTTAACAATGCTAATACGTATGGTTTAGATGCTACTGTTAGTACACCAGCACCGACATATTTGTCAACTTCAAGTAATCAGTACATGGGTACTCCAGCAAATACTTATATATCTAGTCCCTCTCCTATGTATATTACGAATTCACCTAATCTTCAACCGACATATGTATCTTCTCCATATTCAAACACTCAGACTGGCACTGTAGACTATAATACAAATAAAGTCACAACTATAGGACACAACACCCTAAACTATGATAATAATAATATCTACAATAAAAAAGTTCAGTTAGACCACTACAGTAACTCAGGGAATGCAATGAGATATCCAGCTAACGTACAATACCAAAGCTATCCATCATCGACAACATCCCCTGTTTCTTCTTCTTATTCCGAAGATTCGAGAGATAACTGGGGAAATGCTGCCACTAATTACAATAATGGTGTTTTACATAAATCCACTCAAGATATACCTGTAGCACAATATTCAACAAATCCCCATTACCGACTGGCTAATAATCAAGACGACTATAAACATGAGGCAAATTATGACAATGTTAATCAAGATAGCCAACGTTACAATAGTTTAAGTACTAACAACATGTATTATAGTTATATCCAGCCGCATAACCAAGTCAATAATTTAAAAAGTCACGCTAGAGAAGTTGACCAACAAATGGGACAAACAGCAACTTATTCACATGGAGATTATGGATGGAAACTTGACAGAAAGCCTACATATGGATCTGAAATATCAACGGCTGGCTATTCCGGATATCAAAATAATAATGCAAAATCAGATAATGAAGCAATTAGCCAAGTAAGTTTTCACATGGATACAAGTAAACCATATAATTATAATCAAATATCGAAGTCTAGTTCGGAGAAATTAGAAGCAGATGACTTTGTTAGAGCGGTCACCAAGGCTCATGATAGTTATAAACAGCAACTAGAACTTAATCGAATTTCAAATGGACAGTACAGTAATAATGCATACACAAACACAGATTTAATCAATTCTTACTACGCAAACACAGAGAGGAATAACAACAAACCCGATAGTTCAAATAACAACGCATTTATAAATGGGAATTCTCAGCCTGATTATGTGACTGCATCGCCTTACTATGCAAGAGAAAACTATTTGGAAAATAAACCTAAACAAATATTTGATCATGATAAAGCTATAAAAAATATTGTACCAATAGATGTATCTAATGTTGTACAAAATTCTAACGCACAATTAAAGTCAAGCATTGGTATTGATTCAAATGATAAATTTTCGCACAACAAAGAACAATACAACCGTCCTACAAGTGAAACATATTATAAAGATAAAAACAACGTTTACACCTTTAGTATAAAATCTCAGCCAGAAGATTATCAATCCCTTTCAGATAGACTAAAGCAATTGGACCTATCTCCACAACAGGGAAAATCTTCAGACACATTTTTGAACTACAACAGTTTGACAAATAATAAGCGATATGTTGACGATTCATTGCAATCAAACAATTATGGAAATCTAAACCCTAGTAACTCAGACAATCTTCAAACGTCTGGAAATATTCAACAAACCAGTTTACAGCGAAATCAACTACCATCAGATTTAGCTGCGTTGCTTAAATTTAATGATATACCATTACGGCTGACTCAACATCTAAATCCTGATACATTGAGACTCCCAGGAAACAATTTTGATATGGAAAACTTACCGAATCCTTTGCCAGTAAGACTAAATCAAAACATTGAGCAACATCATGTTGACGTAGCATCTGATATCATTAGTAAAATATTAGCTGCAAGACAAAGCACTAATAAGCAAGAACCAGATGTACAAACTAATAACCAGTTATCCACTATACATGGGTTTAAAGTTGCTAATCCATTTAACATTGACCTAAAATTAGTCTCAGATATGCTTAAGGGAAAACCTGTCCTTGACGAAAGCCAACTAAGCTCAGTTCGTGATCAATACAGTAAACCAGTTCCTATTAAGTTCGATTTGCAGCAAATACAACAACTACTTTTAAAAAACGATAACGGAAATAGCCTCAGTAACTTAGGAATTATTCCCAGTTCATATTTTGATATGTACAGTAGTAGTCGGTATCCATACCAAGGTAGTAAATATTCACGAAGTGAAGAAGAACCAGAAAATATACCAATAGCAGAATCATCAAATTCTCATTTAATCGGCGCTGTAGTAGAAGAAATGGGACAAGACACAACAGAGACAACGGCCACAGATGACGATGTGGAATCAAATAACGAAGATGATAGGACTATAAAGCCTTTTAACACACACCACAGAATGATGGGCGAAAGATTTAGGCTTACTAATAATTTGGGGCGTCATATGTATCAAAGAAAATTTCCCAAAACTATGATTGATCAGCCTTACCCTGTTTTAAAGCCGCCTCATAAATCTCGTAGTAAACTGCACCCCATAGACAAAATTAATAGAAAAAGACGTATCAATAGACCTAAACATTTGAGAATCTTTAAGACGGAGCCACTTTTTGAAGCTAACACATCGTTGGAAGACGATTTCCAGCCAGCTGTTTCTACATTACTAAAACCACCTCCAGTAATGGAGGACAAATCAGACGTAGTTGATGAAGAACAATCGGGAATAGAGGGCACACCATAAAAATGTGTGACAAGTTTTCTCTTTGAACGCTACGCTCTTTTGCATGAATCTTTTCTTTTATGCTGCTAGGTTTTTTCCCTATCTTAAACCAAATACCGTATAAATTATATTTACTGAATACACTTGCGTGTAACGTGGTATATATTGTTATTCTTTTTTTTTCTATGTTCTTGTTAAAATCGTGTTGATTTATATAATCATATAGATTAATATTCTATGTAAATAATAGTAATAGTTTTTCATTTTACAAAATGATTGTTAATTAATTTAGTCATAACAAAGTTACATGTACATAATTTATATAATATTAAGTAAAGCATTTAGCAATTAGCATATTCTACGAGTATAATTGTGTTTTTTTTAAAATAAATATCGTATTAAACATTGATTAGTTTAATTTAGAAGGAGTTTAATAAACCAGTACTTTAGTGGATCAATGATAGATGACTGGTGGAATTTATCACCGTGATATGTATATTGCTCATCTGAGTCAGATATTTGTCTAGTATCTTAATTTTGCACGTTGGCACGGTGCGCTCTTGTTTACAAAAGTATTTAATTTTTTTTAATTTTATGGCCTGGTTACGAGAACTTTGAGCAAAACAAAAGTATTTAATACTCTGTAATTTAGACATATTTTTACACATCAGTTTTGGTGTTTTAATATGGGTATTCTTCAGAAGTGTACAATACCGCCACAACCTAAATTGTCTACGGAGAGAAAACCTATAGATCAAGCTTACTTGCCATTATGTCATGCGCTCCACGCCAACTGTACTACCCCGGTATAATAGCAAGCTATCAAACAGAAGGTGCTGTGTGGGATGTATGGTGAAACTAATCGATTCATTTCTTACGAATTAATCATGAATTTCGAATATATAACAATAATTATCAATATACGTTTTGATCATAAACTATTCTATATTTTTAAAAGATACAAGGGTACGTAAAAAATAGTAATTTCTGCTATAATACATATTTACAAAGGGTTTACATTTACAAAACGAATCAAAAAAGTAATGTATTATAAAAGCTTGACCACGACGGCACGGCCACCCCCGACTACAACTTACAAGTAGTTGTAGTCTATACCATTAATAATACCTATCATCTATACTAGGCTTTACTAGGCTATTTGTCTTGAACTTAAAAAATAATCTCGTTCTCAATATAATTTGGTAACTAATTTTTATATATTCTTATTAGCAAGTGTTTTTAGGCTGGCTATAATCGTTGCCGTCGAGGCATGATTACGTAATATTTACAGTCTCACTACGACTATAGTGTCCCACTAATGTGGAATGAGCAGACGACCGCATTTCTTTTTCACTGATAGTTCCATTTATAGGCTAAAGGAATTTGTCTTCATTGCCATTTAGTTCTTAACAATTTCTAGGACCTTCCGCTTAGACGAATAAATGTAGTGCTTGACCACTTGGCATATACATACTGTATATTATATCTCCTTAAGTTAGGTATTTCACACCAGCTGACCTGGCGAACCTCATTCCGCCTAACAGTCAATAAATGAGGAAATTTACGATTTTAAAATATATATAAAAACTTATTACGTTATGTTTATTAGGATATTAAATAAAATATAAAATTACAAAGTTAAGTATTTTAATGAGGCGCCTGTGGTATTTTGAAAACAAACCATAGACAATATTAAGTGAGATGTCAGTTGCGTTTTGTTATACCATTATAACAAATTTGACTTATGTTTTGAATTATATTTTTTAATTGATAATTTATTGATGAACATCATATTTTGATCTTAGTATCCTAATCGGGACGAAGACGAAACCAAATCTAAAAACACGACGTGTTTTTATATATATATAGATTATTAATATTTATTATGTAACGAGAGAACTTTAAGGTAACGCGTAAAAAATGATTGAAAACAAAAAAATGTTTTTAACGAATATCTATCTCGTTTTCACATATGCGTTTTATAACGTATAATAGAATTACGTTAGTAATATTAGTATCATATAATCATGATATAACGTGATAACTTAAATACGCACCTAATCTTTGTGTATAAAACAACAAGTAAATGATCTCACTTGATAAATTGTTTAAGATAATAATTGCGTGTGTTTCGCTTTCTGCGCGCGTCCATTCCACATTTACGACCGCTTGTTAAATGCGACACTTTTACAAGTCCATCAACCAGTTGCAATAAGTTTAGCGTGCAATTGTCAACCATGGTCCTACGTTCGCAAAGATTACACACACACTTTTAAAATTCATAACTTTAATAGGTAAACTAAAACATCGTGAACCAAAAGGTAAAGAATGGCTTTCATCTGCTAACTCACTCAAACTCGCTACGCTGGTTCTGCAACTCGAATTTGTCTCTACTTGCCTAAATAAAATGATAATTTATGTATAGGCACAGTACAAATACTCGTACCAAAATAAAAAAAGTGTGTGTAATGTACATACGTTAGAAGATAAAAATCTTTTCAAAAATTTTATCTTTCGCCTTATTCTACATTTATAGAAAAAACCACACTAACAATAGAAAAAAATTACATCATCTTTAACTAACGCGCCATAAGAAGTATAACTTCAAAAACACACACACGATTATAAGTATATAAATTTATAATTTTACACACACATTCATAAACTACGCGATTGCAAGAATTAAGTGAATATTTTAAATCATAACCTTTTTATCAGATCTTTTCGATTCACACGAATTTCAGGTTAGTGTAGTTTCTAATAAAAAAAACTAAACTAACATAAACGACCTATGCCCGGTTTCTATATAACATACTAGCCGTAGTTGCACGAATTAAATGGATTTAATGACATAAAAACGTATTTAATTTTGAAAAGATGGCCATACATCACTAGATTTTCTGACTTCAAAAATATAGTCGAAGGAGCAGGTTATACATTTTTTTTTTATTTTAAGAATCTGTACTATTTTATAAAAAAATAGCATCATAATAGAGCATCACCATGATTTCTTAGGCGTATTTCGCACACATACTTTACAAAAAACATATGAATCACGTTATAAAAACGAATGCATTTAATCATTTAATATGCATGCATTTATTGTTATGCAAATATTTTATATTATACCTACTTTAAAGTACAATCTTTAAATATTAAAAAAACAACTTTATCAAAGTTGTAGCGTCACAAAATAGAAGCAGTTTTAATCTTTAACTCTTTTAAAGATACATTGCCATACGTGAAAAATTAATCGGTTTTTTCCTATTACGCATATATTACGCATCACTTCACCATTGAACTGATATAAAATACGTCATCGACGGCTAGTAGGCCAACTCTTAAGTAACTCAACGATGAATTAATTCAGATACATAATATTATACCGGTATTTTGAATGAGGGAGAGAGAATCTCCTCAGTCGCTTTCATTAACGTTTTGCGACACAGATGACGCCAATATATAAGTTTGTAAGATGCCCGAAAACTTTACAAACGAGCTTAGCTTGTTGTTGAAGAAACAACTCCGAGTGGCCTGCGATTAGCTAATCAATATGGCTACTATTGTAAGTAAATAAAAATATGAAAACCAATTTAAATTAAATTAAATTTATAAATAAATCTGACCATATATCTATTTGTTCACAGACAAAATTGACAACGTTAGCCATCCTACTAAGCAGCGCCTACGCTGGGTTCCTGCATGGAAATTCTCATGATAACTTACATGATCACTCTCACAATCTACACCATGACCTGCAGGATCACTCTCACCATGGTTTAGATGAACATTCTTATCATGATGACCACTCCCATCATGATTTCGGTCATGGATCGGCACCACTGCCTAATCTATCAGCACCCAGCGGGTTTGAAGGATCATCCAGTTTTTCCCCTAGTTCCTTCCCTGCGGGTTCTCTGCCATCAGCCTCATATTCGGGGAGTGGTTTAATTGGAGGGGGATCTTTAGGATACAGCTCGGGCTTCGGATCAGGTGGTCTTACTGGCGCTAACTTTGGCTCGTCAGGAAGTATTGGATCAGGTCTTTCCGGCCATGGTTTAAGTTCTGGTCTCAGCGGATCCCTTTTATCTGGACCTGGTCTATCATCTGGAATAGGCGGATCTGTAATAAGCGGAGGTTCTCTACCGGGAGCAGCTTTACCTGGACTTGTTAATGGTCACCCAGCCCCACATGGCCCTAAGGCTCCAGTTATTGATGAGATTCACGGACTTGCTAACAGCAATGGTGCGCCAACACAATACCGAGTACGTGAAGAAACTTACCAAGTATTCAGAGATGTCCACCACAGAGTTCCACAGCCTGTACCAGTTCCAGTACCACAAACTGTCCAAATTCCAGTTCCACAGCCTTACCCGGTCCAAGTACCAGTAGTCAAAAACGTGCCAGTGCCAGTCGTTAAGATACAACATGTAAAAATCGATAAGCCAGTGCCGTACCCAGTGGAGAAAATTGTCAAGGTACCAGTTGAGAAGGTAGTTAAAGTACCAGTTGACCACCCAGTTCCCGTTGAGAAGGTTGTGGAAGTGCCTGTCGTGAAATTGATCAAGGTTCCAGTACATGTTGTGAAGAAATACCCAGTCCCTGTATTCAAGACTGTTCACCACAAAGCCCACCAAAGCCACGGCTGGCATGGACATCAGAGTCACGGCCACAGCTATGGGCATGGACATGAGAGTCTCGGCCACAGCTATGGGCATGGACATGAGAGTCTCGGCCTCAGCTATGGACATGGTCATGAGAGTCTCGGCCACAGCTATGGGAATGGTCACGAGAGTCTTGGCCTCAGCTATGGACATGGACACGAGAGTCTCGGCCACAGCTATGGGCATGGACACGAAGGACTCGGGCTCAGCTATGGGCATGGACACGAGAGTCTCGGAGACAGCTATGGGCATGGACACGAGAGCCTCGGGCTCAGCTATGGGCATGGACACGATAGTCTCGGCGACAGCTATGGGCATGGACACGAGAGTCTCGGCCACAGCTATGGGCATGGCCATAGTGTTGGGCATGGCGATGAATACGCTCACGGTCACGGTCACGATGCATGGTCTCCTCAATGGTAAAGAAGATTTAAGCTACTACCTCATCCGTTATGCTCTTTTGTAAATAGTTTCAGTGTTAGCTCATCGAGAGGCTGCCATGTAGGGTGATAACTAAGTCATTAATTAGGTTAATGAATTGATATTCAATTCTATATTGTAAATAGTTATAATGATAGAAATATTGAAAATAAATTGTTTTCCAAAGAAGCTATCCTTTTATTATTACAAGAACTCCATATTATATGTACTACCTTTCATAATGGAATTAGGCGGGTGATATGTTCAGCACATCTTTAAGAAAGAATATTTTATTAAAAATGTGCACCTATAAATACAGTATGCGTAGGACATATTGTCTCGATTGTGTTCACAATAAAGATGGCTCACCATACCTGAAGCCTAACAGACTTTTCCATTTTGCTCCATATATACCTATTGAACTCTCTGAAAAACAACTTTATCTAAAGAAAATGTACAGGAGTAACGAAAGTCTTCAATGTACAAAAATGTTTAACGGGGGCTTTAACCCTTTGTTATAGACAATCACCATTCGATACTTATTGAATAAGCATAATGCTACACTAATAAATACATATAATAAATTCTATACCTATGTGTATAATGATTACAAAGGGAATAAAATAATTTGTGTGATTGTTTATTAACTGTTAAAAAATTTCAAGTAGATTATAATAAACCTGGTAAAAGATAATACATATTGTTTTCTCTCTATCTTTACACAACACAACAATAATAAACGCATAATTGATATATTGCCTATATATCTACTTATTCTTAAGGAAACATAATACTCTTTTTTGAGCCTCATACATAATTAGATCAAGTCTTCAATTACCGTTAACTGTACAAGTGGTACAACATAAAATATACAACATTAATAGCTACGGTAATTTTTACAGTAGAAGAATATGTATAGATCTCAGAACGGCTAGAAGAGTACTATTATTTAATCCCCGGGGGATTTAATTATTTAATGGGGTATGACATCCTGTTTTAAACAACAATTATTAAAGGCTTGTAGTGAATTAGCTTCCTGTGATTACTAAATCGAAACTATTGTTATTTTGAAAATCATACCTAGAACCAAGGGGACGGCAGATTATAAAATTATCGTACATGTCTGTTATTACACGATATTATACAGTAACGATAGCATTTTTTGATTGGCACAATACCAATTCTTAAAAGGCCGGCAACGCACTCGCTAGCCCTCTGACATTGATTGTCCATGGGCGGCGGTATCACTTAACATCAGGTGAGCCTCCTGCCCGTTTGCCCCCCGTTCTATAAAAGAATAAAAAAAGGCTGTTATTAGAATAAAACAAACAGCAACCACTGCAACGCAACTAGGACCAGAGCTGAGTATACACTATACATTTGTAATTAAAACAATAAAATGCCTCAGATACAGTTTGGTAAGATACAGCTTAAGTACATACATATTACATAGGTATATGATTGCTTTGCCAAATCATAATTGTATAATTTAAATATTTTTTACATCATCTACTTGACTAATATCTATATCCGCATATAGCGCATCTCATAACAATAAATCAATATTTCATAAGTAGGTGAACTAGTACCTAACCAGTGATTAATCAGAATAAACAGAGGATCAATATATCGGCCTACGATATTACGTAAACACTGACACAGAATTTTAACCGGAAGGAATGAGTAATATATCGGTCAAACGAATTTTTATTATTCAACAACATTCCCAACTGAGTGAAATTAATAAAAACAGGTTTCAGCTCAAAACTTGCTCAATGAAGGGTCAAGTGACACAATTTTTACGTAACGGAAGGTGAAACACAAATCAAAAGTGTAACGAATATACGTTTTCTATGTTAATTTTATTTGACAGAAGAAAATAATTTATGGTTATTGGATTGATGTTGGAAATTTTTAAGTGCTTAAGAAATAAAGAAAACACCGTGGTTTATTGCGAAATGGAAATTTACCACATGTAAGGTTAGCTAATAGATCCCACCCTTAAAGTTACATCATTAGGCTAACAAAACAAATAAAATAAAACTACCTGTGGTAAGGCTAATAAAGCTTTGAAAAACTATGAATGTGTTATAATTTTTCCAAACTTCTTTTTTAAATTGAAAATATTACTTACCACAAAAAGGAAGAGAGACACTTTTTATCATTTCGTTTTGAGGTAAATAAATATTATGTTTTTTTTTTTCAAATATTAAAAAAAGCGTTGTGAAACTAACCTAATCCGTATTGTTGAGAAAATAAGTATCAGGGGATTAAGTATTTTTAAATTGGTAATTACCAGCAAAGATTAATCGTAGTGTTGGTGGAAGTATAATATTTTAATAATTTTGTATAAAATTTATGTTCACTGTAATTTTCATGTATTTTGGAATAGATAGATTGTAAATTATACTATAGAAAACGTATTATATTTGCTTTAATAAATAAATTAATAAAGACTATGTAATCTCACTATTCAGAGTGATATGATGCAATTTTCACTTTAGTGTCGAAAAAAGGCAAATAAGATGTAATATTATGTATGAACTAGAATTAAAACAAACAAGTCAGTCAGGTTTCTGGTAATTACGCATTTACAACATAAGGAAAGTAAAGATCCGGTACCAAAAATATTTATATATTGCGTAACTTATCAAATGTAAGGCACGTTTACAATTTTAAAGGGACTAAGTACTAAGATTATTTGCAGATAACAATTGATGATCGGTGTATAGCTTCCTTGTTGTGTTACAAAATTTGTTGAAAACTTTTTCAATTCTTTACCTTAAAAAAGGATTTCTTTTAAATGCTTTACCTGCTTTAAATTTATGTGCATTTGAAGTACACAAAACTTAGAGTCAAATAATTATATTAATTAAATTTACACATTGTCGTCAAATATGTAAATTTAGTTTTTAGGGTTACACTTTACGAGTCTTGGCCTAAAATTTTACATCTGATTATTGATAATCAAAATACAGTATCTAATTTTAGTGAGAAATGATAGACACACAAAACTAATTGTATGTTTTAGCCGAAATCAAAAAATGAATGGTTTTATTAGTTGCTGGTTACGGGCTCGTTTTTGCGCAACCAAACACGTGTTTATTTTCGCATACTGCAGGCAAATGAAACCTACCTAACACGTTCCAGACTTTCAGATACCTTCTGGAGTGTTCACAGGCTTCTTGGTATAACTTCAATTGATGTTATGGTTTCAACAATTACTCAAAAATAATGCTTTTAATAAAATATGTAGCATAGTTGATCATAGATCTGAAGAAAAATGTATGTTTTGAAATCAGTTCAATCCCAACCCGAAAAATTTACAGACGCTACGTGGCGTATAAAACGTTAAATAAAGAATAATGTGAAATAATTATTTTTATTTATAGTACATATGCCAAACATTACTTTTACAATGTCACTGTCTAAAAATAGTTATATTTAATGTGTGTTGAGATTAAAAATACAAGAGCAACATTCGATGCCATAGAGTCTAGCAAAATATTAATGATGTCACCTGGGTAATTTATTCAGTGCGTTGTATCGAAAGAGCAGTCTTTATAACTTGTATAAATATGTGGACCGTAGCGTTATCAAATCACAACCCATCAGACCTCGGAACCGAGAACAACAAGCCTTTTTTTTTAGGTGGCTTAAGGCGATTAGCTAAAAGCCATGGCATTTGTTGTAAGTTTTAATGCATCACTATTAAAGAACCAATAATAATAAGTATAAAGTGTTTACTCGAATAACACTAAAAAATATTCGATTTTTAAATATATAATTAAATTACATGCTTGTTTCAGGTTAAAATAACAGTTTTGGCTGCGTTAGCCTACACTGCAAACGCTGGCCTCTTACACGGTCACGGCTCAGACTCCTACGTTTCGTCAGCGCTAAATGCACCATCAGCGTCATATGGACCACCTTCAACAACCTATGGTGTACCATCAGGACCAAGTGTCCTAACTAGTCATGGAAGTGCTATCGACGGTGGACTTCATCATGATTCAAACCACGGATCATTATTAGACGGACATTCACACGGCGATGCTTTGAGTGGCTCCTATGACAGTGGTCATTCATCTGGCTTCACACCAATTGAAGGACCAGGCTTTTCCGGACCTAGTTCAGGACTAGATGGGTCAGGATTGGGAAGTTCTTGCCATGGAGGTTCTGGCTTAGGTGGTTCCGGCTGTGGAGGCTCGGGACCCTCATCTTCATTAGACGGCCCCGGTCTGTCGGGACCCGGTCTCACAGGACCAGCTTTATCTGGACCAGGTTTAGCTGGACCCACTTATTCTGGACCCGCTGATATTTCCACTCAAATTTTACCTGGTGCTGTCATCAATTCCGCAATAACCACTAATGTTGGAGCCCCAAAAATTATTGGAACCAGCGTTAGCGTTGGTCGTCCGGTCGCTTCCGCAACAAGATACGAGCTCCAATCTGTTATTCAAAACGTGGTTCGTCGAATTCCCGTGGAAGTAACTAGACATATTCAAGTCGCTGTACCCCAAGCCGTACCAGTCCCAGTTCGTCAAGAAGTGAAAGTGCCAGTCCCACAACCCTACCCTGTTCATGTGAATGTTGTGAAGCACGTGCCTTACCCAGTGTACAAGACCCAACATGTTGAAGTTGAAAGACCAGTCCCAGTAGAAGTCGTCAAGCACGTACCAGTCGAAGTTATCAGAAAAGTTCACGTTCCGGTTGAGCGGCCCTACGAAGTCATAAAGAAGGTTCATGTACCAATTGTAAAGCACGTGGAAGTTCCCGTAGCCGTCTGGAAACCTTACCCCCTACATATCATCAAACACGTAACACATTACAAGAAGAAGAGCTGTTGCTGGTGAAGAGAGTCGTGCCAAATAGTAAATAGATTTGTAAATATAATAGTCACTAGTTGTAAATATTATGTTAAAAATAAAATATAAAATAATTACTTTTGTTTAATTTCTGATTTTTTAACCGATATATATATAGACGAAATAAGAAAATGAGCGGACTTGTAGCCTATCACACACAATACAAGATAATACCTATAACATATACGCATAGTGGATTAATTAGTAGTTTGACAATCACAAACATATAATATGTTACCTAGAAGTAAATAAAATGGGTCTCATCGAAGATTATGTGAAAAGTGGTTACTTATTTGCATTTTGTAAATGAAAAAAAAGGAAACTACATATTAATTTCATCAAATTCTATCATATAAATCAATGATATTTATAACTTTTTAATTATCAAAACGCATAAAAGAATCGAAAATTAATCGAGAAAACAAATATCACACATTTGAAACAAATTTTACTACTTTTTTTTTGTACGAAAACCTATTTAGGAATATTCTATATTCAATTTAGCTTTTATTTTAATTGATATTTACATACAATAGTGCGAGAAAAAAAGAGTGAACGCTCACTCCCCCTTCATAATATATTCTTATTACTCTCATGAATACGAATTCACAAATTACAGTGAAACCTGATCTCTTAAGGACCAAGGATTTTATACCATTTAAATTTAGTTTTCTTTTATCCAGTTTTCCAATTAGGCAGGTTTAAAATTATAGTTATCTCATTTACATTTACTTGTAGAGGTCGAAATATACCGATTTTCCACAATCATAATCTGACAAAAGCTTAAAATGTCTATAATGTGTCCATTTGGACATTTTAAGCTTTTAACTTGCTTGTAGGTCAAAACAAATATATATATTCAAACATACGTGTCGAAACCTGTTTCAACCTGATACATTTTCTCACTTCTACAGGGAATTGAGCTACAGTCCCAATTATAGCGGTAAACATCGAAAAAATCCTAGAATCAAATCTCATTTAACTACATAGGTTAAAAAAGTCTCATTAACAGAGGTTAGGTTAAATAATAGAGGTTTCTTACTTATCCAGGTTGCACTGTATATTTTCAATAGATTTAGCAGTCTGCGTGAATAGATTACTGGTAATAAGCAAATTGTATTGTAGTTCGTTAATGCGAGTACTGCACTTTTAAATAAATCGTTAAATCCAAATTTATACATATAATATTATTTACACAAGATCTTTTGATTGTTTTAAGCAATCGTGGTCAGTGAGGGCTACCGCACACAATATCTGCCAACTTCATGTAGTTACGCAACTTAACAATATACACGTACACCATTCAATAACGTCAGTGGTTGGAGGCAAAGTTTTCTTTACCCTATATTGTAATCTTATGCCAGAATGGAATTTAAAAATTCCAATAAAATAAGTCAACTTGCATGGGACAGACATGCCTCTGATTTACAGACAAGTATTCTCTACAGGTAAGAAAGTGTTCAATTTTGTTTATAATTTAATTTTTATTTATTTAAGACACAACAGAGACTCGTTAGCCCATATGGTTATTATTGTGTATATATATTGAGAATAATATTGTAACTAGCATTACAAAATTATTCTCGATATTATATTAATAGCTTAAAGGTATATTCAATCACTTATACCTACTTATGCGCTTAAACAAAGGAATAGGAAAACCAATCTCATTTGAACAATATCATACTGTATCTTTTTTTCTACGACTCGTACTAGTGGCTTTGGGGCGTATGCTGTACAGTGGAAGCGTCATAGATATGATGGGATGTTAATAGATATAATGTTATGACCATATACCTCCAGAAGGATGCGTTTATAAACTACCCCGACTACATCTAGATTGAGCATTCTGATAAACGAGCTAGGTCTGGATATCCATAATTGGTACCCACACACTTTGTTATGTAGGTAGTCTCATTTAATGTGCTTTTAATATTAAATATTGTATTTTATTTTTATTAAGTACCAATGTCAAATGAGTGTGCCGAGCGTTGGCAAGCTGTTGTAAATAAAGAAATGTTATAGTAATCAATAATATTTGATTATAATTTTATATTTTGCGGCCAGTAAAAAATCTTGGTACAAATATTTAAAATTAATACTTAAAATTATATTATAAAGCCAAATGTTCAAACTTATCTAACACATGAAACTGAATACATGAATACAAAAATTTTGTTAAATCGTGGACTATGCAAATTATGATATAATAAAATAACCTTATAATTAACATTTCCAATAGGAACGCCTAAATGTATATAAATTGATTCATTTCTCTAGTTTCGATTAGTTTTCGTAGAACTTCGTTGGACGGCTCTTTATCTCAAAAAAATGTTTTTTCAAGTAAGTATTTTACTATTGCGATAAAAATGTTCTTCAAGCTAACTACTTCCCAATACCAAATATCTATTAAGACTGGTCATATATATTTTTTATTTGTTAATTGTTATACTTTCTATTACAGGTACCCGTTTACTTTTCCATAATATTCATATTAGTTCATGGAAAGGACTTAGACCCAGGTCCTCAAACATTATCAATAACAAATTTTTCATCACCAACCAAAGCACACAGACAGTTTGCCACTAAGGACGCTATAGTTTACTTAACGCCAAGTCAAATAAAAGACCTTGAATCTGGTGAAGCCGAACTAAGATATATGGCACCCGATCAAATAACAATTAACAAATTCCCCATCAATCAGAGGGAACCTTATCAAAATCAAGAATCGTTTCATCGTCACCTTGAGAATTTAAATATCCTAAAAGCACCGCTAATACCAGAAACGCAGTTACCTTACAATCATGGGAAACTAGACGTAAAATTAAGCAGAGAAACAACAGCAAAATATTCTCAAAGTTTGGCCAATTTCAGGGTCTACGAACATGAGCCACTGAATCTTATTAATAAACAGACAGACTGGAGGCCCATTATTCCCGTAAATATTTTACGTCAACAAAACATATATGCTATACCTATAGAACAAACTGAAAACTTCGATCTATTTCGAATACTTGGAGGACATAAAACACTACAAACTACCGTAAAGCATTCGCTTGCAACGCCAGCTCTAATAGTACCTTATGAAAAGGTCACCCAGCTGCATCCAGTTTCTGATGAAAATATTAAACATATTCAACAATTACCAGCCGTAAGAGATCAAACTCAAAACGATAAACAAAGTTTTAAAGGAAATGTATTTATAAATGTTGATAGTCCACATTTGCGTGCTTGGAAAAAATAGATTTTAATTTGTAATAAATCAGAAGACTTGATTAATAATAAGTTAATTGTGTTAAAAATGAGTATGTTGTTTCTGTGTGTATATATTTTAAGTTACTTTTAAATAAATATTTTGGAGTGGATAATATATATGTGTATAATGTGGAGTGTGTACTCGTATATTTATTCTTTTCTGTCATTTTTCAAAATGTTTAAACACTTCCATATAATCTTAAAATATCCCTTTAATTACCAATCTAGTGAATATTATGAAAAGGATACAAGATGTAGATTTTTTCGAATTTTAGTAAGAATTAGTAAAAAAAGTCAATTTTCTTATAAAAACGCAAAATAACTTATAACTCTGCAGGGGTTGAGCTTAAGGACATTCCGTAAAACAATGTTTTGCAGCTGAGACCTCATTTATCCCCTAGTTGTGTTTGATCCACGACATTGGCCACCCTGTATGTCTATAAAAATCGTAAAAATTAAATATAAATTAATAGCATAAATATGTAATTACAAAACATAATAATATTTACTTCTAATTGTTACTATTCATTAGTCACACAATGAGTGTGCGACCTCATACGACCTACCTGCACTTTTGTAAAAAAATATTGTACATATTCTTGGCAACTATTTTCTTATTTTATACAGCTAATTTTTAAATAGTTTCAAAACGATGTACATTACTAACCTCTAAATTTTCTCACTAAGTGAACATTCATAAGAATTACATAATTCTTTAAGAAATAAAGTATCTTTGAACCGAACTTCAAAATAATAAATAATACTTGCGTTTACAAATTGTGCACTAAAGATCAATTTGACAGGTTTTTTTATATGATACGTTCATCACATACATGTCTAATTGCATATATATTGATACATTGCCTACAAATTTTGATAAAAAATGTACCTTTGAAACCCACAATCCCTCTTATCCCTCAATCCCAATTAATTAAGTAATAGCATTTGAATAATGACAAAAATTACATAGTAATTCATCGCATCCTATGTTTTACAAAAAACCCAATACCGATAAGGAATAACACGTATCGCTCAATGTATCATTTTTGGTTTTTACATCTTAAACAATTCGTTTATAATCCTTTAATTTCTTGATAATGTATAAACTATTATCTTTTAATTATGATACGTAATCTATTCCTCACATCCTCTATCTATATAAGCTCTCTATGTGTCTCAATTTCGAAATTCTCTTTGCACCATGAAGGTCTTGATTGTCTTAGCAGCTATTGCTGCATTAGCTGTTGGTGATGTAATCAGGGATATCCCTGAGTGGAGCACATCATGGAACTACATGGAGAGGATCGGTATCCCCGAAGCTGAGAGAATCAAGAAAGCAGAGGAGAAGTATCTGTCGTCGAGGATCGCCGGCGGATCTCCCGCTAACATAGGCGAATTCCCATACCAGGTATTTGATTATGCTTAAAGACAAAAATTATACTTTGAATACCGTAGCTATAATAAAAAAAGCAGAATTCTGTATTGATATATTGATGAGATATACAAATGTATTAAACTGATAATGGTGGCTTGTAACAAGTAGCTGTTATGAAAATAATATATATATATGTGAGCCACGTAACTCTCAAAGCCAAGGGACAATAACGTTTCCGTAATTGGTTTTTCTTGTCAAGCAGCAGACTGGTCTACCGATCTTTACCATCCAATCCGAAGCACTTGTATTTTCGTCGTAACTTGAACCCAGGGCCTACACGCATTACGCGAATGCCAATATATAAATATTTAGTCTTAATTATTATTCACAGGCTGGTTTGATTGGGGACATTAGAAATGCAAGGGGGCAAGGTGTGTGCGGTGGATCCCTGGTTTCAGCCAATCGCGTGATAACTGCTGCTCACTGCTGGTTCGACGGAACCAACCAGGTTTGGAGGTAACTTGTATTCTATTGTGACTCCTGCTTTCTTACCCACCCTAAGTCTTTTCTAATTATTGTGTGACTAAAAATTCTAAAACTAAAGGTTAGTTTTGTTAGTAGGTATTCTAGAAGAGGTATTTGTATGGCCACTTTTTTGGGTAAACGTCTCCCCCATATTTTTCCATTTCTCTTTGCCTTGAGCAACTTTCAGAGTTTTTCCTCGCTAGTTCTTATCAGGGAATCTTGCAACAGATACATTACTGTATTGCATTCGTATACTTATTTTATCGTCTTCTTTAAGAGGAAATCTACAAATGAAACTAACAGTGGCAATAACGTTAACTGATCATTCAAATTTCTACACAAGAAATAGTACTAAAGAGTTAAATAAATTATTTATTATGTGTATTTTTCAAGATTTGAGGTAGTCCTCGGCTCTGTGCTGCTCTTCAGCGGCGGTACCAGGATCTACTCCGAAGACGTCGTTATGCACGATAATTGGCAGCCGTCTCGTATTCGTAATGATATCGCCATAATACGTCTACCTGAAAGCGTCACTTTCTCGGGTAAGTTAGATCAGAACAATACCGAAGACAATTGTCATCTTATTGCGTTTTCATTAGAGAAAGAGAGAGAAGAATTAAATCCAAATACACTCTTGTTAGTCGTACCTTAAAATAGTGAAGAATTTGTTGTGTGTGTATAAAATGTGGACATTCATGTAGCATTTTAAAATGTGTTCAGATTTATCGCAATCTGTTTATTATTTACACAGAGTTGAGATTAAACATTTAAGTATAATAATTTTATTAATAAGTTCATACATATTTTGTTTACAATTTACAGACACCATTTCACCGATCGCTTTACCTTCACCCCTGGACATCCATGACAACTTTGCTGGAGTGACAGCTGTGGCTTCTGGATACGGTCTTACTGGGGACAGTAAGTAATTAGTATATTAGCCATACTCTGAAAAAAACTTCATACAATTTCTGTTTTTTTTTTTCATCTGGTAGCATTACAGACACTATTCTGGTTCCAAACCTAAACAATTTATGACCAAAACTAAACTTAATTTCAATAATTTAATACAGAATATCGCATATTTAATTTATTTGACTTTCAGATGTAGGCCTCTCCCGAGACCAATTCTTGAGCGGAGTATCAGTGCCAGTGATCACTAACGAAGTCTGCCGCAGCTCCTACCCTCTTAATGTAGTCGATTCCAACATTTGCATCAGTGGTGCTGGTGGAAAGAGCACATGCCGTGGTGATTCTGGTGGTCCTCTCGTTGTCACAAAGAACGACAAAAAGATCTTGGTATGTATTCTTTAACCGTTTTCAATACCTAGCTGCCTAGCTACCGGCTGCTATAAAAGAAGCCTGAGAACGTGCAAATAAGCTCATGTTTCATTATCATCATGCTACCTAACCTTAATGGCACCAGGATTTCAATTTTGAAGGGCCGATAAATATTAAAAAAACCTATTATAAGGTTAAAGATTATTTATTTTAGTGTTCTATTCATCTATTTTTAATTATTAATATGTAGGTTACGATTGTAAATAATTTAAATATATTTACGAGGATAAGTTTCCCTACAATGTCCCGTAATGTAATATTAAATGTTATGAGGCAAAAAGGAAGGATTATTAAAATTTACTGTACAATGCAATTGTGTATTAAAAAAAGTTATTAAATTATAACTAATATTAATCCTTTTTCAGATCGGTATTACCTCTTTCGGATCAAGATGGGGCTGCACTATTGGCTTCCCAGCTGCTTTCGTCAGAGTCACATCTTTCTTGGACTTTATTAATAATAACTTGTAAATGTAATGGTATAAATGTATACTGAATAAATGATGAATTAATTTAAATTTTACGTTCGTTACTGAATAGCCCATCTTTATACTACTTGAAGCTTTTGTCTCTTCAAAAATCTTGGCACTATTCACGGCCAATAATTATTTTTATATGGATATATGATTGCAAGCATTATGATGTATATTTCTAATGAATTTAAAGGAATTTAAATATGGTTTGTCAGACCTTGAAACCCAGGGCATTACTCTGTAACTTCCAATAGCGACAGCGATACCGATCCCAACGTACATCGATTTTGTCCCACAACAAAAACTTATTATAGATCGATGTACATATCGGTATTGGAGTTACATAATAAGGACTCAGATTTTAGTTATATTGACATGCTAGAATACGATTAAAGCATTTTTCTCTACAACACCAAACTTTCACAGAAGTAGTTCAAACTGGACATGAATCCAGATTTAAGTTCGATCCAATCTTTAGAAAAAAAATCAGATTTAACTATTACGATTATATTAAAAAATATACATATTAAAATTTCAAGAAATCATCGTGGCCCGATCATAGTATAATGTGATCTCAGAATATCACATTTTACAAGAAATGGCCAGCTAAATATTTCCATTTCAACTATAACGTATATTTTATTCAACAATCATATCGATAATTTATTAAATTAAATATGCGTAACAGCATAATATAGATTAATCAATAATAATTGTCATTAGTATCATATGTTAATCAGCGAATTAAATATGTGTTAATTCATAAAACGTTGATTAGATAAATTGATAATTTTAAAGTATTATTATAATCCTTATTGGATTATTTAACAAAATTGTATGTTAGGTATATTCGTTCAGTGATTCACTTGTTAATAATAATAAAGCCGAATTTACATCACGAAACTAGTGTTATGCATGTTGGAATGAGTTTCATGAAAATAGTTGCAGCACGTGTGAAACTACTTTAACAAAAAATAATAGTGTCGTGAAATCAACAGTATCACCAACGACATAGCTCTGTCAACATCAAAGCTTCATTTTGCGATGCAGAACGTCGTGGTACAGATGTTAATATATAAAATTCGAAATAGGTTATCTCTATCAACTGACCAACGTTGGTTTGCCATTTTGGCGGTCATTTAGCTGCACGA
The DNA here is from genome assembly GCF_905475465.1 of Pieris napi. Classification (NCBI taxonomy): domain Eukaryota; kingdom Metazoa; phylum Arthropoda; class Insecta; order Lepidoptera; family Pieridae; genus Pieris; species Pieris napi. Next base: position 9,756,048 of record NC_062241.1, on the reverse strand, counting down.
TGCACTCAAACACACACGTCTGCCCTGTGCAAATGCTTTCGCGACACTAGTTTCGTGTCGCGTTTTCATCGTGAAAGTAGTTGCGTGACATTAGTTTTACAAAAAATATGCGCATGGCACGAAATTTATCCAGTGTCGCGAAACCGATGCATGCATTATGAAACTGTAAATTTACACTTGAAATTGTTGATGAAATTTATGTCATAAAACTAATTCCGAGCCACTAGTTTCGTAATGTAAATTCGGCTTAAGATACAATATTCACGTGTCCAAGATATAACAATCTTATCATGCATTATGTTAATAAGTTCGTTTCGTTCGTTCGGCCCCGCGAACTTTTTTAGTAGCTACAACATATGGAACCTTTTGGCTACCTCAGAAATACTCTTCGCTTTTCCGGAATAAAAACCTAAGTGCTTAACATATTTTGCGATTCATTTTTCTTTATATACCTAGATGAATATTTTTTTTATTATATATATTCTGTTATGAAGACATTCAGGAAGAGATTTAATTTGGCTTGAGCGGTGAGTAGCCAGTGACTGTCGCCGTGACTTTTGTTTCACAAGAGATTTCTAGGGGCTTTTCTCTTAACAAGTTCCTTCTTAGTAAGTTCCTTTGCACCAAGTGCGTAGTCAAAAAGTTTTGATGACTTTATTGATATTATGATTTCATAAAATTGTTAATTGTTATCTTCATAGTTTCAACTTTAGGTTGTGGTGTCCATTCGTTGGTTATGAACCAAGGAGCGCTAGTCCTGAGAATTTTTGGAAGCGGTTCCTCATACCATGATACCGGATGTCCAAATTGGTTTATGGATACATTTATAAAGTAGATGTTTTTGGACAAATTGTTGTAATTTCTCTATTAACCAGATGATTTAATATCTAATTTATAATTTTGAATCATCCTTTGTAAGACACCCTTTTAAGTATAAACATTTTTGGGTGTTAGCAAATTTTACAACCTCAATTTTTACTGTATAAGTAAGGAAACATAATTTATATAAAATTCGACAAACGACGGTAGAAAATATTTAAAATTTAAGATAGCGTCTAAGGAGTTGGCATACCTAATTAATAATAATTGCATTTGCCGGAATTCATCTATTTGATTTATTTTGTTTGAAAAACAAAAAGAAAAAACGTGTCAATATATTGTTATTGTGTTGTTCACGTTCTTAACCACCACTGATTAATGATTTAAGATGAATCAGTCTTAAAACAGCACTTTGTCTTGTAGAATTAAGCAAAACGTATCGTGTTTAAAATAACATAGATAGGTACATCCGGTCAATCTACACTAAAAAGATTAGATTTTTTGTAAATACAAATTATGTATGAAATAATCTACATGTATGTTTTTGTAATTACGTACAAGATTAATTTCTTAATTTAAAATTTATGTTTCCTATAGCATACTATTAGGTAGGACTACAGACTGATTTGCTATAATAGAGTTCCAAATAAAAGTTACATTACACAAGGTTTGACTGCGGTGGTTCGGTCTGTGCTGGAGTCCGCTAAAAGTCTGTCCTGACGTATTCCTTATAGTGTATCATAAAATATGTAAGTTAAGGTGCAGGCCTGTTGGCTGACCTATTTTAAAATAAATAAATATATATACTTAGAAAAAAATTAACATGTGGTAATTGAGTATTTATTTATTCACAAAAATAAATAGGTACCTTATAGTAATAAGCCAATAAGTAAATACATAGGATACACAAAATCGGTACTGTGGCTTTTCAAGACAGGCACGACCTTCAGTAATAAAGTTTGCGAAGAAGTAGTTGTAATAATCAATACTAGCACAAGTAGTAGTAAATTGGTTCAAAAATATAATCTTGATTATATTTTAATATACCAGTACCTAGTCCAAATTAGTCGCTTAAGCCAAGCTACTAAAATCGATTAGTAAATAATACGTATTAATTATATCGTCGTATCTTCAATATTATCACAATTACCGATATCGAATAACCTATAAAAGATGACATTACTATTAATTTTTACAACATTCAAAATGAAATTGTTCGTGGCTTTGCTTATTCTGCCTTTTGCATGTGCAAACAGTTTAGATGACTGGTCTCCTTACGGATACATTTCAAAATACGCGATCCCATTTGCAGAGAAACTTCAAAAGGCTGAAGATGCTGCCGTAAACAACCTCTCTGGAAGGATTGTAGGAGGTGAAGCTGCTCAGCTTGGAGACCATCCCTATCAAGTGAGTCACACAGACATCTCAAAGCTACACCGTGACAAAAGTCAAAAGTCAAAAATCATTTAATCATATAGGTAATACAATGTACACTTATGAACGTCAAAAAAAGAAATGCTTTTAACTTTACATTTAGTGCCAGTTCTCAAATCAAGGGCGTAGAACGGAAGAGAAGAACTGGCAATAAGCTCTCCGCCACTCTTTTTAAACGCCATTTTTTTACACAACGTTTGTAAGGAGCTTCAACATTTACACAATGTTCCACATGACATCTTAAGTAATTAATAATAATAACAAAAATTAAAAACAAAGGCTTGTCCTCTATCAGCAGGAGGCAAGACACACTGACACACCATAAACAAAAATCTCTCAGTATATTACTCTATGTGTTTTTGTATTTAATCCTTCTAGGAAACCATCAAAATCAATTATCGATAGTTACTTTACTATTTGTCGTCTGCCCTTTTATTTTACAATAATATATATTTAAATAAATCCTCTCCAACGGATATCAACGGAAATTTATAACATAACTCGGCGTCAGTGTCTTACTGAACAGAATGCTGAAAATCACTTGGAACGTTGAGTTATGTAAATCATATCATAAATTTACGTAGGTATATTGATTTTGGAAATGCAAACATACATATATAAACATAGATTAATCGATGCCATGTTTCTAGTCTTTATTTTTTTGTATTAATAATTAATTGAAATATGTATTGGTAGAATTAGATATGTTGCATGATATAGTTTGGGTAACAAATAAATTTAGCCGAGTAGCCCCGACTCACCCATAAATATTATGAGGATATTTCTGGAGTAGTCGTTACCTGGACCCAGCGGAAGACGCCCACCCTTTAAGTTAATAAAGTCCCTTTTTAGGAAAGGGGAGATTTTGACCCACCCCTGGTGCTTAGCCTTTCGGTCACATATCTGCCTGATTGCGTGCCTGATAGGCTATGATGTAGGGGTCCCTGTTTATATAAAAACACTATAAATGATTTAATTACTTAGGCTGGCATGATTTCGGATATTGTCAATATGACGGGACGTGGCGTTTGCGGAGGTTCACTGCTTTCTGCCAACAAAGTACTAACGGCTGCCCACTGTTGGTACGATGGTCGCAACCAAGGCTGGAGGTTCACGGTCGTTCTTGGTTCCGTATACCTTTTCCATGGAGGAGCGAGGATCCAGACTTCAGATGTGCAAACGCACCCATTGTGGTTCCCATTGCTGGCCCGCAATGACGTTGCTATGGTTACTCTTCCAGAAAACATTGCCTTTACAGGTAACTTAGTTATAAATAACAAAGTACCTGTATATTATAGATAACTGTAGCTCTCCCATTGTTTCTATCGTATGCTCACAAATATAGCAGTCTAGTAGGTTAAATCCTTAGATCTTTTTCTACAAACTACGAGATTGCGGAACACAGTCACCCTTTTGGACCCTTTTTTTATAGAACAGGGGGCAAACGGGCAGGAGGCTCACCTGATATTAAGTGATACCGCCGCCCATAGACACTCTCAATGCCAGAGGGCTCGCGAGTGCGTTGCCGGCCTTTCAAGAATTGGTACGCTCTTTTCTTGAAGGACCCTAAGTCGAATTGGACCCTGAATCTTTCGCATTCGTATTGCCATGAGCCTCCGTTTAGGAGTGCCCATAAGTGTCCCTGTGGCTTTGAAGTAAGCCTTGAGCGTTGAGCCTTGGACACCATGGCCTCCATTGTCAAAAACATTGCGATCGTTTTTCTCGCCACGCCGCGCTCAACGACAGCATACGCCGGTCTCTTGCCTCTGCCAATGTTACAGCCATTTTGGAGCCAACAGACGATGGCAAGCGGCCGTATGGGATGTCGTTGATCGCTTTGTAACGTTAATTTCAGAATTTGTATGAGACATCATACAAAAATACAGTTGTGAATTTTATGTATAAGATATAAATATAAATAAATATTTCAGATAATATTAGCCCTGTGTCTCTACCAAATATTCTGGAAAGTTTTGAAACCTTCGCCGGTGAACAAGCCACAGCATCTGGATATGGATTAACTGTATCAGGTAAGTGTTACGTTAAACTTATTACTAATGTATAAAGTATATAAGACGCCAGAAAACCAAAAATTATATGAATAATACGAATATATGCAAATCCTTTAATCCCATATACGTAACTTGATTAAAATTATGCAGTATTTATGTAATTATTATGTAATCTACAATATGATTTCGATCTATTTGATATAGATATACCTATCTTATCAAAATTAACTAAAAACAACGTGTATTATATAAATAAATTAAAAGTTTTGTTTCCTCTGAATGAGGTAAGCGAAAAATAACAAAGTCCCTTGCATTTCGTATGGTCCTTCACTTAAGACATGACAAACATGCTTGATGTTTTTTAGGTACACCACCGCACATATCACAATTGAGTGCCTTTCCATAATTATCATCATTCATTACAATAATTACATTTGAAGTGGATATATTTCAGGCGGAAATCTTTATCAGAACCAATCTCTGAACCACGTCACTCTCCGAGTTCTTTCCAATGACGTGTGTAGTTCGTTCTTCCCTATTCACGTGGTCGATTCCACGATTTGCACCAGCGGACTTGGAGGAACTAGTACCTGCCAGGGTGACTCTGGTGGTCCACTTGTAGTTCAGAGAGGAGACAGGCGTGTGTTGGTAAGTACATTTTTCTGGTGAGGTTTAAATTCTGCAAGATTCAAGATTAAGTATTTAGATTATATCTTTGTTGGTGCAAGAAAATATCTATGGGCTATCTATTAGTGTTAGGCAGATTCGTTATACAATATAATATATATTTTTATAACGATAATAACGGTTTAAAATCTTTTCCAGATTGGTGCCACGTCATTTGGTATCGCTCTAGGCTGTGATATTGGCTTCCCCGCTGCCTATGCTAGAGTAACCTCCTTCCTCAACTTCATCAACGCAAACATGTAATGATGCTAGCTCTCTAAAAAAGTACAAATAAAAAAATAACATATTTAAGGTTTTTTTATTCGGGACGTCTATAAATTTTAACTCTAAATTCAATTTGAAATAAAATAAAATATGAAATTATGTTACTTCAAAATTCCTGTATCAATAATAAGAATATTTATTTGAAACTGAATATTTATTTGAAATTTGAAACTTAAAAGGGTTTTTTCTTTAATGTTTAACAATAAAAGTTTATATAATATCTTTATTATATAAACTAAAGTTTAACTAAAGTTTATATAATATCTTTATTATATAAACTTTTATTGTCGTCTTACCTCATGAATTAGTGTAGACTTACTATCTAAAACAGCTAACAGTCAATACCAAAATCTTTAAGCGAAAAAGATATTGAGAACATTGATAAGATAGAATCTATGATAACTGACACTACAAAAGTAAACTGTTTACTGATCTCTTATAAAAAAGAAGTGTTGAGAAAATTTATATTGATTTCTTTTGTTAATTGTATCTAATCAATTTACAAACATTAAGTGTCGACACGGTTCTATTTACGTACTTCAAGCCTTTATCTGGTCACTAGACTTATAAATACATGGTTTTACTTTCAACTAATCACTCGACAGAAAAATGCAACTATTAATTGTATTATTAGCTTTGGTTTCAATCGCCTTTGGTGCGGGTGTACCAACATGGAATACCGCGTACGGTTACTTGACAAGGTTCGGGATCCCAGAAGCCGAGAGAATTCTGAAAGCTGAAGAATCCATCAATGAGCTGGAACAAGTAACCAGAATATCTGGAGGGGTACCAGCTGCACTTGGGCAATATCCTTATCAGGTAAGTTATTTCACGTATTTAGTTTTAGTGGACTTGAAAAAGTGCAGGAGTGTCAGGGCTCCGACCTAGCAATGTACCACGCAGTCAAAGACAACTAAAACCTGACGGCGGTTTCGGCTAGCATCGAGAACTGCCAGGTTTAGAGCAAGGCTTGGCAAGTCTAACCAATGTTTAAAAACTGTACACAATATGTGCACAACCGAATGCATCATCCACGTGGTCCTGTACACATACAATTATTAAATTGATAAATTTTTCACCAGGCTGGCATCATATCTGAGATAAAAAACACCGAAAGCCGCGGTATGTGTGGTGGCTCCTTGGTATCAGAAACAAAAGTCCTTACAGCTGCACATTGCTGGTATGATGGTAAAAACCAGGCCTCGAAATTGACTGTGGTTCTAGGATCAGTGTATCTATTTAAGGGAGGTATCCGGCTGGAGACAACAGATGTTCAAACTCATCCACATTGGTCACCGTTATTGATTCGTAATGATATAGCTATGGTAACACTGCCACAAAAAGTAGCTTTATCAGGTGAGCATTTTCTTTTGCTGCAATTTTGTGTAATGTAACATTTCGTTAGTATGTATTACCAAATAATCTGTGCTAACATGAAATAATTATAAGCAATTTAATTCAAACCTGGCAGATGCTGTGGCTCCGATCGCTCTGCCGAATGAAGTACAGGCTGGTGAAACCTTTGTTGGAGCCTTCGCTGTGGCATCGGGTTATGGAATCACTTCCAATGGTAAATATTAATTTACAATTTAATGCTTTTTCTTTTTGGTTGTACGTTACTGGTCTGGCTCTGTTGAAGCAAAAAATTTTTGGCGATACATTATTTTCAGAGTACCTATGAGGTGTGTTAATTACTAAGCCACGTATGTACCACGATAATAAAATATTTAAAAAAATAATATTGTCGTATTAAATATTATTTTTATTATACCTCAACCTTGTAGATTAGTGTACATTAGTGAGATTGATTTCATAAAAATTTAAATTGTTGTTACAGATGAAAAAGTCACTACAAACCAAAGTCTTAACCACGTACGTTTGCGTGTGATCACAAGAGCTGTATGCTCTATGGCTTTCCCCTTCATCATCCAGGAGTCACATCTGTGCACCAGCGGGGTTGGAGGCGTTAGCACTTGCGGTGGAGATTCTGGTGGACCTCTGGTTGCCGGTGACGGTGACTCACGAATCTTGGTAAGAATTATAAAATTACTAGCAGGCCGGCCAAGTGTTGCTGTGGCTAAGGTTTATATTACATATTAGCAAACTATTCAAGGGAAACGGCAGGAGAACACCAGTCATGGGGACTACCATGCTTTTTTGGTGGTAATGCCATTAAATTGTAGCTTATGTGAAACGTTGGTACTTTCAACACAGCGCCATCTGTTAGAATTGTATAAAATAATAATAAATTATTTGCAATAAAATGATATTGCGGGTATAAATTGATGTAAGCTATCCTATCTTTTAAGTTGGATCAAACTACACACGGTGTGCAAATTTGATTGATATCGGTTTGGTAGTTTAGGAGTCTATAGCGGACAAACAACGTGACACGTAATTTATATATATTAAGATTACTCGTATTTGACACATTCAATTGTATGTTTATTAAGCAGTTTTGTTCGCTGATTTTACGTCGTTACTATAAGAGTTTGGTTACATTTAATAGCAAAAGCTAACCATTTCCGCACTGATAGGGACGAAAAGTATCTTTTTCATATAAACTGAAACATACAAATTTTACCGTCGTAATTTACATTAAAGGTTCGTAAATAAGATTCCTCTTAGATATCTGTAAGTTGATGCTATAAAAAACTCTAATACTAATTTATTTTTCTTACAGATCGGAATAACATCATTCGGATCATCTTTGGGCTGCCAATTTGGTCTTCCTGCAGCCTATACAAGAGTATCATCGTTTTTAGATTTTATAAAAGGAAAACTTTAAATGGCGATACACCAAGAGCTTTTATTTATAATGATAATTTTTATCTAGAAAAATGTAAAGATTCAAAATTAAATTCTACAAAAATAATAAAAGAAAATAATATACCTATATTAGTAAATATGTTTTTTTTATTATCCGCTAAGTAATTTTAACTGATTACGATAGATTTAGGTAGATATATAATATAAAACCTATGTAAAATAAAACCGTATAAAATTATTTATTTTCGCAGACTATGCGAGCCATATACGGATACAACTCTGGTAAACAATAACTTGTTTAGTTTACTAACTAAAAATTACTTACAATGCACCTAATTGTTACTAACTCATTAAACAAAATTTGGTCTGAAATAAGTTACTATTATTATTTTACAGTCAACAAAAAAAATCCCGAATAAGAAATTTACAACACGGCGATGTTCTTGAAACTGAAGTAATATCTATGTTTAGACCTGTATCTGCTTAATCAACGTATTGTGTGCATACCTACATGATATTATACAGTTTATCTAACTTACTGAATCAACACATGTTATGCGGGAATTATTGAAGACTTGTGAGCTTACAACAGAAGCGCTATTTATATTTTAATTATTAAATACAATAAGTATAAATAAATTATGAATTAGGTTGATTTGCTATTCAAATAACTTTCAGCGGTAATAGTAAAAAAATGATAATTGGATTAAAAATACATCTCATTCTATCTAAATATATAAAACAAAGTGGTGTTAGTTACACAACTTATAACTCAAGTATAACTCAACTCAACTTATATCCGCTGGACCGATGTTAGTTATCTCTTTTTTGGTGGATTCTTCTCCGCTCCGAATAGCAGAATAAGTAACAAAATATCGGATGAGTCATGGAATAACAATAAATTAATTAATTAATTTTACGAATGCAAACAGCATGTGGTGCCATCTGTCGACAAAACTACGCATCATTTTACGTCGAATTCGTGTCAGTTCAAGAAATTCCGATCTTGAGGTGAATGAGGGGATGCACAACCAGACTTTGATCTTGATTGAAGACTTGTGTTACCTCATCATAAAATGTTGTATATCAGAAAGTGCTTTAACATGCAGTATCGCAATATTGGCGCTAGAGAGAAGAGGCCTAATGTGTAAAACTGCCATTCTTCTTTCGCAATGGCAATTAAACATTTCTGTATTTGCAAAAAAGTTGTATTAATGTTATTACCTTAATGAAATCCTAAAATAAGTTTAACTAACATAAAAACGATATTATTAGACTGTATGGCGGAACGAAGTTAGCCGGCCGGGTCAGCTAGTTGATTATAAAATCAGTAAATTTTATCATACTACATAATTGTAGCAATCGTTAGATATACAATTGTAGAAACCCTAACATTTATTGTAATTTTTATTTGTTTATTCAGACGTGCAGATGCATATTGTATCTAAATCAGTAGGTTATACTTTATTCAAATAAATTACCCTTCAGCCTTACAACTAATATAGTCTATGCGGAAAGAGAACCATCGTGGGGTTGGAGATTGCAGCAGTACTATATTTCCTTTTTTGTTATTTTGATATGATTAATTAAACATATTATGAAGTAATTAAAAGTACAAAGTAATTGTGAATAAATGAAATGACGGGTAACAAATAAGATTTATATTAATTTGTGTAACCACTGCCCCAGTTTTTCACAGACTCTATTCTTAATAAATTCAAATATATTACTATCGCAAAATGCGAAAATAGTAGAAGTATAGTCCTTTTCATGAAAGAAGTCCCCCAGACGCGGCGCTGCAATCGCATAACGTAATGTTGCCATTTATGAGTAAAAAATTTGCCAATTTTATTTACATTTAGCAGATGTAATTTATCAAAATATTATATTATTTTCTGCATACTTCGATGAAACAATATTTCTGTTATGTAAAAAGTATATTTTTATTTACTTATATTAGCGGTGTACCAACTACTTACAGGGAAAAGATGAGAAAATAGGGTAAAGAAAAGCAATACAATTTTTTATTCAGTTTTGTTGCATAATTGTTGGGTTACAATTTTTTTCGAAGTACACGCCGCTATTATACTTTCGTTTGTAATTCTTGTTACAGTTTTCTCTGACACACCTGCAATTAAATTATGAACAATTAAAAATAATAGTAACTTTAAGTTTATGATGCTTATGTAATATGTAATATATGTTTTAATTTCAGTTACCTAGTTTCATCACGTTATGTATTTATTCAATTTTGTCGCAAAAACGAATTAATATCATAAAAGTCCCATAAATACAGCAAAAAATTATTAAATGGCAACTCTAAAAAGTACCTGTTATGGCGGCAACTCTCTTCCGAACATTGTTTAGTGGTATTAAAACACCTTGATTCTTATGTTCCGCTTCACAGAACTCTTTCACCTTTAATATCATTTCTCGAGCCGAACTTTTTACAACTTTTGGCATTGTAATCAATCTTTAAAATGCACTAAGCCAGTTAAAAATTCACAAAAATCTACCACAACAAACGAACTTGATAACATCGACGAATGACAACATTGCCGACCTGTCAAATTTAGTTCCAAAAATCACCGCGGGACTTCTTTCATGAAAAGCACTATACAACACAATTTGAAGTTCAAAAACAATAAGAGGCTATAAAGTTATATTATTTTTAGTAACTAAAATATTATAAATTACTTAGATACCTCATATATTTTAAAAATCCTTGTTGTATTTAATAAGTCTATGGTAATCCTTTAAGTATAGTCAGTGCATTTCACGTTGTATGACAATTTAAGTCTGAACTTGACAGCATGACTGGATAGTATTTTGACAGCTATACAAATTACAAATCGCATTCCCAGCCTATTGAATCTTGGGTGATTTTTATTCAGTTATTTTATTACATTGAATTTCGTTTAATAATACTAATTATATTGCTACTATGGAAGAAATTGGGATAATACTACCCGAAAAGGTACAGGTGAACAACTGATTATTCGTCATAATAATTTTAATGCTGTTTTAGTTGAAAGGTAACAATAAAATTTTCTTTCTCAGGATGATCAAGTTACTGATACTAAAGGGTTGGTGTTTTCTGGACCTCAATCATTCGATGAGCTAGAATCCGAAGACCTTTACACCAAATACAAGGTAATCTACTTAATATGATATGCGATGTGCTTGTGATCTAATTTTCCATTGTAATTGTCCATATATAACTTCTAATATCCATATATAATCTTCTGCATTCTAATTCTTAGATTTAAAGAAGTTTATTCTCATAAAAAACCTGCATGTCACTTACATGAGAGAAAAAATATTAAGACAAAAAGTAAAAGTTCTACAATAAATAGTATTATACATATTAATAACTATATATTATTGTATTTAAGTATAAATATTTTATGTTATAGAAACTCCAGCGTATGTTAGAGTTTCTTGAGGTGCAAGAAGAATATATCAAGGATGAGCAGAGGAATCTCAAGAAAGAATATTTACATGCTCAAGAAGAGGTTAAGAGAATACAGTCAGTTCCACTTGTCATTGGCCAGTTTCTTGAAGCTGTTGATCAAAATACAGGAATAGGTAGGTCATATTGCATTTAAACAAGGAAGGTTATCTATAAACTTAGTTATGAAGTATAGAGTATTTTTATATTTTGTTAGACTTTTAGTTTTATATTTAATATATATTTTTATATTTTGTTAGACTTTTATTGTTAAACTTTACAATGGCATTATGATACGGATTTTTTTGTTGTACTTGATTTCCAAATTTACAGATAATGGTTTTTGTGTTTAGCTTAAAGTTTTTATCAAATAGTTTTTTGACAAAGGAAGGAAACAAATACAAAAGAAATTAAGATATTAATTTGAATAAGTATTCTAAAAATTTATTTGAGACTATAAATCTTGAGATAAATATTGCAACATATAAATAAGAATTTTTTCTTAGTTGGGAGCACAACTGGATCAAATTACTATGTGCGGATTCTGTCAACCATAGACAGGGAACTACTGAAGCCATCTGCCTCGGTGGCACTCCACAAACACTCTAATGCACTAGTGGATGTACTTCCACCTGAAGCGGACAGTTCTATATCTATGTTACAAGCAGGTACTCATAATTTTTATTTCTTTGTTCTTTTATAGTGAAGACTCAAACATTGCAACTTCTTTAAAATAATTGGCTCTCAAAAGTAATAAGTGAATAAGAACATAAAATGATAGACAAAATGTGCCATCCTTTTTCACGTATTGTATGTTGGGTCATGACAGAAATCTCGATTAACGATCCTTTTGAATGAAGTCCTATGTGTATAAAGTTCTATTATTGTATTTGTATATGATATTGTATGTTTATATACTTGCTAAGAAGCATTGCTAAAACATTTACAGATGAGAAGCCAGATGTCCAATACTCAGACATTGGAGGCATGGACACCCAAAAACAGGAGATAAGAGAAGCTGTAGAATTGCCCTTAACACATGTGGAGCTGTACAGACAGATTGGTATTGAGCCACCCAGAGGGGTGCTTATGTATGGACCACCTGGTTGTGGAAAAACTATGTTGGCTAAGGCTGTTGCTCACCATACTACAGGTTTGTTAAAGTAAAATTTTAGTTATAAGGTATAGCTTCGAGAAACAAAAACGTAATACATACTTGGGTCTCTTTTTGTTTCAGTACCTTTGTAAGTTATTGATGATGGTGGTTTGGTATTTTTAAATAACCTTAGTTGTATGTAAAATGTATTTATATTTTTAAATTTAATTAAAATCATGAACTGCTTAAAAATTTTATGAATATGATGTGTTGCAGGTGCTTGCAAACATTTTGTTAACCTACACCAAGGCAATTGGCAGTAAATGTAAATTTAGAAGCTTTAATTTTTTTTTTGAAGTTCATAAGTACATTAATAATAATATATGGGTTTTATTTGAAACATTTATCACATCAGGATTTACAGCAGCTATTCAGATTATGCATAGTATAAGTTTTCTAGTTTATTTTTATTTTCAGCGGCGTTCATTCGCGTGGTTGGTTCAGAATTTGTACAAAAGTACCTTGGTGAAGGACCACGTATGGTCAGAGATGTCTTCCGTCTAGCTAAGGAAAACAGCCCTGCTATTATATTCATCGACGAAATTGATGCTATTGCTACTAAAAGGTATGTATTGATAATACTCACAACTAAGTTACACCTTTATACAATATTGTATTCCCGAGAGAACTGCCTATTGTCTCTTATTTATTTTTATATTTTTTTACCACATAGATGCCAAATAATAATTATACTTACTTACATACTATTTATTTCTGCTTAAAAAATATATGTACATCTTATATTCATCTCTGTCTTCCCAAACTTGTCAAAAATATATCTAGTTCTGATGCAGAACTGTGGAAACGGTTAAGTAGCGAAAGTCATATGTGGACTTGGTGACTGCTGATCAAGGACAGCATTACCTTAATAATTGTCTTTTATTACACGCTTTATATTAGCTTCACCTGTATGTATGTATGTATGTAACCGACTCCTTCGGACTCGATTTTGACCCACTTTTAACGGACAGATTAAATTCAACCTGTCAAAGATCGATGACAATGCAATAATCCGAAAAAAAAATTTAACTAAAAAATAAATAATAGTTTAAAAAAACTAAAAAACACGCTTTTAAAGCACATCAAACTAAAAAGTGAAAAATAATTCCTAATTTAGGCTGAAAATGGTAATGAACAAAAAATTCTGGTATTATTGTGAAAAAGCGTGGGGCGCTCTGTGCCATAGAGCAACCCACGCTTTAGTTTGATTTGCTTTAAAAGCGTATTTTTTAGTTTTTTTAACTATTATTTATAGTAAGCAACTTTTGAATGCCATATAATATTTGAAATTTACATTTTATAATTTTGTTATAAAGATTCGACGCACAAACTGGAGCTGATAGGGAGGTGCAAAGAATCTTGCTTGAACTCCTCAACCAAATGGATGGCTTCGACCAGACCACAAATGTCAAGGTATAGCTTTGATTAATATGAAATAACTAGAAATTATAAGTGCATTGAGGGCTCCTTTAATTTACAATATATGACTATGGAATATGTTCGATTTTTATTAAATTGGTATTTAAAGTATTGGTTCAAACACATGTTTCCATACAGTGTTTTCTTTCACCATACAACTAAGTGGGTCATGTGAGAAAAAAATAAAAAGTAGTATTATTTGTTTAAATCAGCATTTATTAAGGAAAAAGATAAAATAATGATGATAAAAATAGTATTATCAGAGATCAAAGCCTTAATTTGTTCTAATAACTAGAGATATTTTAAAAAAACCGATGTAAGACTTGTATCAAATTAAATTTAACATACCATATCAAATTTGTACTTTGTTTTAAAGGTCATAATGGCTACCAACCGTGCTGACACTTTGGACCCAGCTCTATTGAGGCCCGGTCGTCTTGACAGGAAAATCGAGTTTCCTCTACCTGACAGGTACTGTAAAACATTTATAGTAACATCATTATTGTGGAAAACAAATTATACTCTCTATTACAAGTGATAGTCATACAAAATCTTTATGTTCTAAATATAAAAATGTATTATCTAATTACTAATTCTAAATATATATTTTACCTTCTACCTTTTTTTAATTGTTAAGATAAAATTACTCAAGTTTACCTGATGCTACAAAAAGAAAGAGTAAAAGTCCTAAGTAATTTATGTTTTCAGGCGTCAAAAGCGATTGATATTCTCGACTATCACGGCGAAGATGAACTTAAGCGACGAAGTGGATTTGGAGGAGTTTGTAGCGAGACCTGATCGCGTCTCTGGAGCTGATATTAACGCCATCTGTCAAGAAGCCGGAATGCATGCTGTCAGGGAAAACCGGTATATATATATATATATATATTTATTATCTACATTAACTAATTTGTCGTAATGATTGCAAATTAGTCCCTTAAAACATTAACTTAATGAAAAAATAAATATCTATTAAACCATAAGACACTGGGAATTTTGTCTACCAAATCTTAATATTGTTAAATAATTGAAATAAAATTTAATCAGTCATTTTAATTCAAATTATTTTAATAAATTTCAAATAATAAAATGCAAAATATTACCTTAGCTTAGGTTTCCTAGAATAGCGGTGCCGTTAACTAACGGCCGTCAATTTTCGGTTGTTAATAACGGCCGCCTTTACTTTTTAACATAATACAAAAAAACAAAGTGACGTCACCCAACGCTACATTACGGCCGTTAGATAACGGCACCGCATTTCTAGGAAAGCTTTAGGATATTAGTGCTAAAATTATTTTAAACTACATATTTATGAAGTTTTTTAATGTTAAATATATAAAATGTGGACTATAGATTCTGTGTTAGCACAGTTACCATTTGTTTTACAGAAAAATAAATAACAATATTTAGACTATTTTTAAAAATATTATCAATGTTTGATTTTACGATTCTTTTCAGGTACATTGTCCTCCCGAAAGATTTCGAGAAAGGATACAAGAACAACATTAAGAAGGATGAGAGTGAATATGAATTCTACAAATAGTTTTATCTATAACATTGTAATATTAATAAACAATTAATTTGTATCGTATTTTGTGTTTCTTTACTATGTAAGCAGAGTTTGACAAATTCACTATGAGGTTTTATATCATGAAACCACTATATTCAAAGTGAAGGTTATTATTTTTTATCGCTTTGACTTTGACGACCATTGCTATAAAGCAGCCGAACATACTAATTTACTATATGTATTAATGAATTTTTATATCTCATTAGAAATATTTCTGTAGTGTTTGGTATAGAGCATCTATACGACTCCTAATTTTCTCACCCTTTTGATCCAAATTAATCAAATAATTTATTTGCAATTTCCTGAAGCGAAGCCATTGCTCAATGTACATAAACAGATGCTCAAATATTTGATTTTAGGTTATTTATATCTTGTTATTATAAATACAGCGGAATTTATAAATGACATTTAAAAGAAAAACTTTAAATAATTCGATAATTGTTAATAAAAAATGGATCACTTTCAAATCTATATTTCATAACATTTCTTAACAACGTGACAATATTACAATATATTTGGCATAAACCTTATTGAGTCACAATAAATTACATACATCTATCGGACATGATTTGTGATGAAACGTGCATAAAAACTGGCTTATTTCTATGAGGCAATTTATGAAACCACTGGAATAAATCTTAGAAACTATGGTACATTTAAGACATAGCTGCATCGCTCAAACCTTAACAATGAAATTTGGGGAAGCTACAAGTTCTATTTAAATGTTTGTACATTTTAATAAAACTTCGAGCCCCATAACAAAATATATTTTAATGTATAAAGCGAACACGTCGATTTTTCTATACACTAAAGGAGTATAAAAAATGTTACTTGAAAAAGATATTTTGATATGAAGGCGGAACACGATACATGCATTTAAGTACATTTATAAAGACAATGTTTGCGAATATTGTTTTTTTTTTTCAAAGTTTACGTACACGTATAGAATATTATACGTAGCTAACGTAATGTACGCAAGGACCATAATTGTCTTTATGATTTATCTAATAAAACATTAAATTGATTTTAGTAACAAAATTCGTTAGCTGCATAAATTGTACACCTGTATCAGTCTATATATAGCATCGTAAAATAAGCATTATCGTGAATAATCTTCACAAAGAAAAATAAATAAACAAATGAAACTGGAATGTGAAGAAATACAAAAATAGTTTATACATTAATAATAACATTATTACTAATATATTTTAATTACTAAAACAATTGTCCAAAACATGCACATTTTAATAATAAGCATAATTACGAAGCACTCACTTTCTATAAATACAAGTCTATTAAAGAGTATATAAAGAAAATGAGCATAATTATTTAACATCTATTTAAGAATAGACAAAATATTTATAATACTGATTAATTTTATTTAGGCACTGATCGCTTATAATTAGCCAAATTTAACAACCCTACCCGATTAAGGCCTCGAATTTTAAGTAAACGACTAAACATACTAAAAACCTAAATTAGTTAAATAACATGATGTTTTTAATTGATCTTTACAATGCCACAAGAGGCTTAAAGTACGTTTATAAGTAAATATATAAATAACGAATTAAAAACCAATGGACGGGCTAGTTACTACAAAAGGCATGTTGCATAACCTACATAATGTTAAGTCTAGAAATGTTGCATACAATACAGCTACAGCCCTAAGCCCACTTTAAAAATCATTAAATATAACCTTAAAAATGTTATTTAATGGGATTTAGTCAGAGTTGTTTCAAGCTGTCCGTAACTAGTCGTTAAATAATGAATGCATGTTGGAAGTTCCCTGGTCAAACCGTTTCTTCGTCACCGAAAAAAATGTACGAATTAATTTGATGAAGTTATGAACAAAGAATTCATAATTTTTTACGCGCTTGTCAAGTCTGACAGATTAAAGTAATCAGTAATTATTTTGCCAAACAACTCTACCATTTTGTAAAAAAAAAACCCGCCACTTTGTACAATTACGCGCTTAAAATAGCCAACATTTAATGGATGATTTAATATATATTTTTCCGATTAAAACAAATTTGTATACATATATTGAATTTAAAAATCTAGCCTCATGGCAAAAATATTATCAATCAATATAATAAGAAGATATAAAATATAATATATACGTTTCATAGGAATGAATAAGTGGAATGAAATCACTGGAGTTATCTTTCTCAAAGAATAGCTTAAATATAAATTAGTCCGGAAGCTTTATCATAAATATCCATATAACTTCAAAATAATTGTGAAATTGCGATAACTAATTACTGTAAGTTTCTCTCATATTTCAGTGTAATATTTTCAAGAGCCTCGGTCAATACTAAAGTTATTTTCAAGAAGAAAAATATCAAATCAATTTTTAAAAATCTCAACTTATTTAACTGCCAAATATTCTGTCTCATTTCAACATTTTATAAACCTATTTTGACCGAAAGAGACAAAAGACTACAATTAATTATATATAAGGCAGATAATATATAGACATGTTTATTTAAATAAGTAAAATAAACAAAAACCTAACGTTATAATATAAGAATTTACTTGTGGTTTTAATATTGACATAATAATCCTATTTTTGCTTCAATAACGATAATATTAAAAGGCTCCTAACAATATTAGCAGAACTGATGGTTAACCACAGCTTTTTCCAAGTCAAGGCACATTTTAATTATAATGTTCAGTCACACATCCATTCAGTTTTCGCACTAATCTAAGGCACACTTTGTCATATTTTGGATATCGCTTAAAAGCGTCGTTTCTTCGGGTCGATTTAAATAGTTTCGTGAAAAATTATCAACTTTACAGCCACGAAATATACATTTTTAAAATAACTCTGTGTTAAGCAATAACAAAACTGTATTCTTATTGAACGAAGTCGGCCAATTGGTACAGCTGCTTAGGGTTATTGACCTTTCGTTCAATGACATCTGCTTTCTAACGGCAATTGATTTAAGTCACTATATTGGGCTCGTCATTAACAATTGTTTGCGATAGCAAATCCAAATTCTTCACATAAAACATGTTTACTTGTGAAACAGATTACATTGTTCTTTATTCAAATTGTTTTTAATTAGATTTGTATTCTTTTTTTAAATGGCAATACTGGTCATGAATGTACTTATAGCCAATACTTTTTTAATCTTAATAACCAGTTGCAATAAAATATGTAAGTACCATTCTCGTCCACATATTTTTGTTCCACATTTTATTTACCAGAAGTCATGCAATACAATTTCAATGTTGCAAGAAAATGATTTTTCCTTATTTATAAAAAAAAATTAATAATCTAATTACATCATTTTAACAAAAGTAACTCATCCTTTTCATGAAAGGGTTACCACGATTCGACAGAAAGAGTAATTTTTTTATGAATAAGGATAAAAGCTACTTGCAACATCGAAATATAATTAATAATACATTAAAGTTCCCATTTATTGTAATTTGTGTTAAAATGATGTTATCATTGTGGCATCAAAGGTACTAACAAAGCAGGTGGACCAGCGCGTCGTAGCAAGGGATGGTGGAGTAGCCTCGCAGCCGTATGCCGTTGAGCTGGATCCCGAACTAAGGCGCACTCCAGGAACGAAGTCAGGTCTGGAGGGCAGCGAGACGCTCCACGGGGCCTGGGGGGAGGCATGTCCCGGATTCGACGCATGGCCTGTGAATGTGGACGAACGAACATATTAACATACAAAAAAACACCTGTTTGTGAATTTTTCAAGTGCCAGGCTAACCACACTCGGCATGACTAGAAATTGCATAAAATTTAATTACTTTTACGCTGTTGTAATTGATGATGGGCCATTTATTAATATGGGTACAATATAAATTGGCTTATGTTCATGCACCACCAAAACGCCGACGAGCGTCGGAGCGTAGGGAGCGTTCAAGTATTACGTCACGCAATTTTTGGAGATTATTGATAAATCCCCCCCCCATGTAACGCGCCGTAACGTTTTTCTGTACCCAATAGTAAAACGTTTCTAGACCACCCAGTGTCTCTTTATATCTAAAAGTTACCATTATGTGGTGTAAAGTACTGGAAAGTCGAAAATAATATTAACAATAACGCGTAATTCAATCCCCGCCCCGCATCGTTGCGTTTTACAAAAGGAAAAAATTCGTTACGTAATAATTGAACTCCCTTATACTTTACTTTGTTTCATTTTGTTATCAAATAAAAAATATCATGACCAGGTTTGTTATATTCAATTTTACAAATAGTCTAAGATTGATCGTAAAAATTAGATTATCATTTTTACAATAATAAAAATATTACAAAGCAAAGAAATTATACTACTAAAAAAATACTGTAATTTTTATATAAACTATTCGGATGATATGAAAATACCTGCAACGGTGGTTCATTAAAGAATGGGGGTTCCCCATCAATCATTTCAATGACCATAATGCCCAATGACCACACATCCACCTCTGGGCCATAAGGCAATCGAGATACAACTTCTGGGGACATCCAGTATGGGGTCCCCACTAGGGATTTACGCTTTGGTAGCTCCTGAAAAATAATCATATGGTTTGTTGGTGAATTGTTTCGGGTTATACACACACATACATAAATAACGTCTGTAGGGAAAAGATAAGAAATTGAAATTATATAAAAGTTTGTTGTTAAACATTTCTCTGACTTATGTTAAATTTGTATGTAATTCAGGAAAGTGGGAAAATATACAATTAAATTTTTAAATACAACTTTCTAAGTATAAAAGTTGTGATAAATCCAAACGAGCCTAGAAATCGACAAACGCGTTACTAAGATTAAATCTTATTAAATCGAAATCGCATTGGTTTTATAAAGAAACCCTACTGGTGAAGACTTTATGTGAACTTTGCATGGTCAGACTCATGCCACTTTTCTATACTACAAGCACTTCAGACTTTACTATTATATCATTTACAAATGCTTTTAAATATTTTATGAATTTGGATTTTAAAAATGCATCATTCAGTACACATATCATCCATCCATTTAGCATATTTCACGTTTTAAAAATGTTGTATTTACGGTCTCAAGTTATAAATATTATAATTAAATATATTTTTATAGTTACCTGTGAAACCTGAGCACAAAATCCGAAGTCAGAAAGTTTGACGCGTCCATCAGCAGTCATCAAAATCGAGTCAGATTTGATGTCTCGGTGAATAACACCTTGTCCATGTAAAAACGCCAACGCCTGAAAATAATTAAATATTAATTTATAATATAAGCCAGGTCCTATATATAGTCGAGCGAACCAATTCTTGAAAGGCCGGCAACGCACTTGCGAGCATACTGGCAATGTGAGTGTCCATGGACGGCGGTATCACTTACCATCAAATGAGCCTCCTGCCCGTTTGCCTCCTAATATATAAAAAAGCAAAACAAAAAAGGACTTTCTCTTAAATTAATAATTAACCCAAAAAAATTTTAACTAAAATATTTTTTTTTGTATATGAAATTGAAATTTAACCAAGAAACTTAACCCATGCTAAATATATCTAGATAATGTTTTATCTAACTAATAGTGAAAAATGTTCCTAATTCGACGTAATCATTTCACTTTTCCCCGATTATTGATAAGGTGAATCTAATTTTTTTAAGACCCGTGTTCATTAGTGGCTCTGGGAGCGTTCAAGTATTATATATTACTTGAATTATATAATAATTGCAATAACGCGTAATTCTGGGGATTGATTTACGCGATATTGTTAATATTATGTTCGATTTTCCAGTACTTTACACCACATAATGGTAACTTTTAGGTTTAAAGTGTCACTAGGTGGTCACGAAACGTTTCATTATACTTGGGTACAGAAATATGTTACGGTGCGTTACATGGGAGGGGGTGTCAATAATCTCCAAAAATTGCGTGACGTAATACTAGAACGCTACCTCTACCATGATTAGACACAGACGCATGTTGTTTGTCAAACTAATGGTACTAAGCTTCTGGTCAGACGTTGGAATCCCAGAAAACCCTCTTTAAAATTGAATAAGTAGACTTTTGTGTATGCCATAGGATGACTTTGCTTTAAAACAGTATAATTTGGTGAAAGATGACTATAGATTACCCATTAGTTGTTGCAATTCATAGGTTTTTAAAGAAATTGAATTATAATCTCACCTTTAAGCACTGCTTGCACACTGTGGCTATTTGTTCTGGGTCCATGCGCGCGCGCGTCACAATTTGTGTGAGCGAAGCACCCGCCATATATTCCATGACGACCCACAATTCATTCCCGACAAGGTACGATGCGTACATTTCTACGATGTTTGGGTGTGGATAGTCTCGCATTATTACCTAAATTGTTTTGAATTGGTTTAATTATCTTAATATATATAAATCTCGTGTCACAATGTTTGTCCTCAATGGACTCCTAAACTACCGAACCGATATGAATCAAATTTGCACACCATGTGCAGTTCGATCCAACTTGAGAGATAGGATAGTTTAAATCTCAAATTATAGTCGCAATTTTAATTTATTGCTAATTATTTGTCTGTTATTATTTGACAGTCACAAATCACAATTCTAACAGATGGCGCCGCGCTGTGTTGCAAGTACCAACGTTTCACATAAGATACTATTTAACATCTGTAACAAAAACCTTAGCCACAGCAACGCTTGGCCGAGTCTACTAGTTATTTTATAAATTAAGCACACATCATTGCTTTATGTTCAAAATTCAAATTCAAAAAATCATTTAATCATATGGGTAACACATTGTACACTTATGACTTGTCAGTGAAGAAATACATATTAATGCTTCTAATTTTACATTGAGTGCCTACAATACAACGTTAATGCAATAATAAAAAATTAAATTGGTATGGCTTGCTGCTTAAGAATTTGCATGCATGGCAATACTGTTTATAGAAGTTCAAGTCGTCCTGCAAGTCAAATCAACATCATTTATTCATTTAGGTAAGTGTTCACACTTATGAACGTCAAAAAGAAATATATATTTAATGTTATCAATAAAATATAGGTATAATTAAATAAAAATTCTAATTTTACATTTACTGCCAGTTCTCAAATCAAGGGCGTAGAACGGAAGAGAAGAACTGGCAATAAACTCTCCGCCCCTCTTTTTAAAGTTTGTAAGGAGCTGCAACCATTACATCATGTTCGACATGACATCTTAAGAAATGAATAGTTAATTAAAAAATATTTAAAAGCAAAGATATGTCCTCTATCAGCAGTAGGCATGGTGAAATAGGAGCACGCACTTACATTCTTGTGGGAACAACACGCAAATACATACTCCAAAAAAACTATAAATATTAGTAGAAACTGTACCATTGTTGTGTAAGCATAATTGTAAACATAACATTATATTTAACTAACACATAAGTGCATTAAAACATTTACATTTATATATTAATAGCAATTAACAATGATTGTCTATAAATGATGATATTTACCACTTCATTAAACAGCAATTCCCTCCTCTGCTGATTGCGTAGGTTCATCATCTTGACGGCTACTCGTCGCCGAGTCCTCGTGTCTGTGGCTACGCAAACCACCCCCGTACTTCCCTTCCCAATCTTGCTGAAGCCAGTTAGCGTCTCCCGAGGATCACCCTCGCTTACTACGAGTCTGAGAGCAGCGCGGAACTGAAAATTTGTTGTTAATCCTGACTGAATCACATCTAATCACGAGTTACGGAAACTTAATTAATTTCAATATCAGTTGACGCGTCTTTGCGTGTGCAGAAGTGTATTTTTTTTTAAACCGAAAGTTGATGCGCGACTTTCCCCCACCACGCTAAATGTAATCAGAACAACATTTGATTATATATAAAAATAATTAAATGTGTAATATTTGTTTGTCTAGCTCTCTTTCTTCGTCTGTGTCGTAATACATCATACATCACAGTTTACCTTAAAAATATAAAGAAAAGATATGCTATGTTAAAATGGATTTTTACTGACCTGTTCATGTGTCAAGCGTAGCTCGTGTTTAGAGGCAGAGAGAGCTGGGGCACCCGGATGTTGGATTCGTACGCCATATGCATCACCTATAATTAACGGAACGACGACTAAATATTTACACTAAAATGCAGCATAACAATTACGGTTAGATTAATATTCAACTTTTTCTGTAAGATATCTATGCTGGACAGTATGACAAATAAAGTGTATAATATTTTAATAGTCAGTCTTAGATCAATCGAATGTCTAATAGCCCATTGTTACAATTTAAATGCTTACATTACATAAAAGGAAATAAGAATCAAATAATCTGAAATTAGGGATTCTAAACTATATCTGTTAACCTATGCTTATTAGTAATCCACATATACATATGTGGATGGATGGATGTGACCATGTCCTAGTAATGCTAGAAGTCAATGCTATACAGCATATTTTATGCAATGTGCTAAGCTTTGCCACTAAGCCAAAAAGGCAGTGAAAAAGGACACAAGTTGTTTTTTCCTTTGTATAGCTATTAGAAAAACAGTATATGCATTTTAGTATAAGTTATTTAAAATAAATTAACACTTTATTGGTAAGTTAAAAGAGTTCATACTTCACTGATTGCCATTACATATTCAATACATGTACTAAGGCCTCAATCATGATGATAATATTAAATTGCGACATACTTATAAGGCAAAAACACTATAACGGTTTTATCTTAGAAAAATTATTGAAGTCTTGTTTAAATATTTATTACTAATTAAAATATTAATTTTTTACTAATGTATAGAGTTATGGGAGTCAATAAAGTGCACTGACAATTAAACGATCTGGCCAAAAATTCTGGGAATGCATATTATTAACTTGTTACACATATATGACCAGAAGCAATAACTACTTTTACGAATCAAAAATGTAAATACATATAATAAAAACAAACCTATATTTATATTGTTTCCATTCATTCCAATTTGTGGTTGATGCAAAGTAGGCTGAGGAGGTGGGTGGCTGTGTTGGTATGGAACATTGGCATTTTGTATGTTTTGATACGTAATATTTGATTGTGGATTTTCATTAACGTCATTCATAGATCTTATAGCTGTTTCATGAGCATGTTGAGACCATTCATCAGGTGATTCTCGAACTGGCTGATTAAGTGTATAATTGCTCTGTTCACGCCTTAAACTTGGGTACTGTGGTGCTTGTTGTACAGAAGGTGACTCTTCAGGTACTGATGGTGGAATATTTGCCTGACCCCTCAGGTCTCTTCTTATTCTTGGTGGACTTGAACTCCTCAAAGAGTTTGACCGAGCAACATTAGACATTTTTGGTAATATAACACCATTCTGTACAGGTTGTGTTATTGGGTTTGTGGAAGTTGGTCTTGAAATGGCTGCAACTGATGATGTCCGGTGATCACCTCTTACAACAGTTTTTAGGTCTAAAATCTCTGTTGGTGTGATTTCTGAAGGATCAACTAAAGGTAATGGTCGATTTGAAGATTTTAATATCTGTAAATTCATATATTTTACATAACTGCCACTTATATAACTATTACTTACTAGATAGATGAAGCCATTTTTATACTAGTTTAACCCACTTTGTAAAAACTGGAGCAAATGATGTCACTAGGTTAAAATGTACAACATAAACAAAGCATAATTATTGCCCTACTACATACATGCATATAGGCTGTAAAGATGTACTGATTTTATATATCACCAAGATCACTAAAACCTTGATCAATACATACCTGGTTATTTCCAACTAGTGAAGCCCATTGCAATGGCAAACCAACAAACTTGTTTTCTCTTCTATCAAAACCAGTGTGCACTCTGTGTTCAAAATTACTTGGTGGTGAAATAAGAGGCTTCTTCTTTTTCTTTGAAAACATAGTGGACTTTCAAATAAGGTGGTTCTGTGATAGGAAAATCATTATTGGATTAACATTTTATATAAAAGAATTCACGATTACAAGTGGAATTTAATAAATAATTAAACTGTTGCTACATTCACGTACCTATTAGTAGTATATTTTCAGTTCCTCTAAATTCGCTTCAGCCAAGCCCTATTATAAACTTGTGTTATTCACAATCCACATAGCAACACACTTAATATTCTATTCTACTTTTTTAAAAAGTTCCCAGTGAAAGAGTTTGAAATTTAAATTTTCTTTAAAACTGCACATTAAGTAAACGAAATCCTGTGTATCAAGTTTTCAATTTTAAGTTTTCACCAACACCCAAGTTACAACTTTCATCAAGTATTTTTTTAATTTTTATTCCATTCCACAGATTACTTCAGTATTGAGTATACTAGTAATAGAGTTTGCCACTCTCCTCTCTGGGCAAAATTTTCCTTTGGTTTTAGCCTACGGTTTTAGCTAAAATTGTATTTAAATTATATGTTTTTGTCAGAAATGAATTGTGAATATAAATATAAGAAGATTTTGTAGACGTTTATATTATTATTTACGTTTTTGGACAGCTTGTTGTTGAGAATATAGTGCGTTTTCCAATTACAGAGCATTTTGCGACTCAGTGCCGCACAATGCCGCATAATGCTGAAGCTTAATTGGAACGTGAATTAGTTTTCAAATGCATCAGCAGAGTGCGCTAAGTCAGTGTTGACAAAAAAATGGTCTGAATAGAGTTAGCAACCTCATTAATGTATAAATAATGTGGTAAACAATAATAATTGGTTGAAAACTTTTTACGCTTAATTTAATAATCAAATTATTTCATTAACATTTTTTTACTGAAATAAGAGAAAACCTTTAAAGAATATAAGGTTTTAACAAGCTAAATTAACAGTAAAATATTTAGTTTCATGTAAGAAGTTTACATCATTTACGTTTTGAGTAATATTTTTTAATGATTTCTAAAAAAATTATATACTTTTTCAAAACCATTGCAATTTTTTCTAAAGTATAATCCTGTAAAGTAAATTTGTTTACAGATCAGAATTTTAAAATAAAATTGTATTCATATTTTAAATGTGGAATATAAAAAAAAGTAACTATTTATACCTTCATCCATACCAATATTTATTTTTTTTAGCAGTTTGAAATAACTTTAATTACATATTTTCAAAATCTACGACGAAACGAAAGCCTTACAAATTTTTCAACAATAAATAATATTTACTAACGAAAATTTCGATAAATGCGAACTTAAAGAAAAATACTGGTCAATTTTCTGTCACTGTGTTGGTATTGTTTGCGAGAAGCACGCGAGAGCATTCGTTTTGAGAGTGCTCAATTGTGCGAAGCGTTGCTGTAGTTGGAACACTCAACGTTGAGCATTATGCCGCAAAATGCGCTCTAGTGCTGTAATTGGAAAACGCACATATTTTGCATTACACTTGACAGTTGACACTGAACTGAATAATAATAAAACGTGAACAAACAAACGTATTTTTCCTAATAAATGATTTAATACTGTTTTAGTTTGGTTTAATCGAAGGATTAATACTTATTACTTATTTGTTTACTTTCATT
Source organism: Pieris napi (assembly GCF_905475465.1). NCBI lineage: Eukaryota > Metazoa > Arthropoda > Insecta > Lepidoptera > Pieridae > Pieris > Pieris napi. Next base: position 9,729,053 of record NC_062241.1, on the reverse strand, counting down.
ATCCTGTAATAAAATATTAATTTAAAGAGTGCAGTGTGATTTTCAATACAAAGGAGAGAATGAAAGAAAAAAGGCATAAAAAACACAAGAAAAATAAACGGTCAAAAGGAAAACTTAAATCAGATGTTAGTAATTAAAATGTTTTTAAGTAAAGTTACTGTAATTCAGGAAGATAAATCACTAAATATAAATTGCTTCTTTTCAGGATTCTGATGGAAACTCTTCAACGTCAGATAAATGGGTAGAGATGCCACAAAACAAAGACTCTGGTCATGACGAATGGATGTCGATGAGTGGTTTGATAAAAACATATACAAAGGACGATATCAAACCTAAATTGGAAAAACCAAAAGCTCATATAGATTCATACAATCCTAGTACAAGCGGTAGAGAACTCAATCCATATTGGAAAGATGGAGGCAGTGGGCTCCCTCAAACTCCTGACCAATTTCGTAAAGCAAAACCTTTTGTGAAACCTTCTGATGATGAGGATAGTTATCTTTCTAAAAAAAACAAAACCAGGGACTTGAATTGTCATCGGAAAACTAACATAGCCAGTAAAGATTTAGATTTAAGGGATTATAAACGGTCTCATAACTGGCGTAAAGATAAAGAAGTGGAGTTGAAAAGTGAATCTTCTGAACAAAAACAAGAAACCAATTTACAAAAAAGTGAACACATAGAAGAAAGTAACACTGCATTCTTGAGCGACGAGAAAATGAATAAACTAGGTGCAAAAATTGTCAAAGCAGAAATAATGGGTGACCTTCAACTAGTTTGCAAATTAAAGGACAAATTAGAAGCAGCTAGGGAATACCGTAAAAATAATCCAGTAATTACTAATGAAGATGATGGTATAATGTTAATTTCTACTAGTGCTAGTGGAAGCAGCCGTCCATTAATAAAAAATCACTATGATGGAGACTCCCGGAGCAAGGGTGGTAAACGTAAAGCAGAAACATATGATGTTGGTGGTCGATGCAAATATTTTGGTAATGATGATAAATATAATCTCTCAGAAATGGTATGTATTCTTCATAATGGGATATTTGTAATTTAATCGTTTTATTTCATAGATAAAATATTATTCATGTAATTATGAGGCAACTTAAAAAGATGTTTATAATCATATATACTGTTCACCGACTATAGAAATTTGTTTTATAATGTCTAAAACTAATATATAATTTAAACTAATATTATATTCACAGTTCCAACAAGAAAAGTATGGTACAAACTATGATGCAGATGCAGAATTAGCCAAAATATCAAGTAAAAGTAAAAATCCAAATGATGATTTAGAAGATATATTTGTGGATGAAATATCAAAGAATAGAAATGATGCCAAAGACAGTGAAAGAGAAAGGCAAAAGGCCATAAACCAGAGTGTAAAGTTAGAAAAGTCTTTAGATGGATGTGAGCATTGCTTTGATTCAAAGAATATGATTAAACACCTTGTTGTAAGTTGTGGTAATAAAGTATACATGGCAGTTCCAGCCAGAAAATCACTTGTCAAAGGACACTGTATTATATCAACTATCCAACATTATACCTGTGTTACAGCTCTTGATGAAGATGTCTGGGAAGAAATCATGGTAATCCTTTCTACTTTTTTGCATTGTATTTTTTCTTTTTATAATTGTATTCAACACTATTTAAAGGTTGATTGTTTTATAGGTTTACAGGAAATTAATTACACAATATTTCAACTCGCAGAATAAAGATGTTGTGTTCTATGAAACAGCTATGAAACTGCACAGATATCCTCATGTTGTCATAAATTGTGTGCCATTGCCTCGGGATGTAGGTGACATGGCGTCAATATACTTCAAAAAGGCATTACTTGAATGTGAAGCCGAATGGTCCATGAATAAGAAAGTAGTTGACCTCAAAGGCAAAAACATTAGAAAGGGCATACCTAAAGGCTTGCCCTACTTTTGGATTGATTTTGGTGTAGATCCAGGGTTTGCTCACGTTATTGAGGATCAGTCAATGTTTCCAAAAACTTTTGCTGAGGTTGGTAACATTTTTGCTGTATGAAACATTTCTTACTGGCTAATGTAACCTATTTTTGTTTTAATTCCATTTTTAGGAATACTAAGTTTTAGCTTACACCAATGAAAATATTTTTTTTTTTAGGAAATCATTGCTGGAATGTTAGATTTGGATCACACAGTATGGAAAAATCCTCAAAGAGAATATGGAGAGTTACAAAGGAAAAAGGTAATGGAATTTGTAAATGAATGGAAACCATTTGAGAGAAGCAATAAAAATTAAAATAAAGTAATCATCATTTTATTTTTCATGCTCTTCTTTTAGCATCTCTTCTATTAATTTTTGTCGTTCTGCAGCTTGTCGCATTTTAGTTAAAACAATTGACTCATAATCTCGATCTGATACAAGTGATGGACCTTTGGCATCTTTTTTTATTGATATTATAGGTCTCTCATTTAACCATTTTAATGTGAGAGGGTTGTCTGGCAAACCTACAAAAACCAAAATTTTTCTTTAAATATTTACTAGCATTCAAATGTTAGGCAATAAATAAAAAAGTAAAAATAATTAAGTTAATTGACAACGCAATTATATGTTTACTACTACTGAGGAATCAAAGCTACAATTTTTCTATATTTTTTAAAGGGAGCTAAGAAGCAGTAGGTACACCTGATGTCAAACTGCTACTCACAGTAGTGGGTGACAATTATAGTCTTTTGGAGAATGTTGTTGGCATTTAAAATAGATAATTATTAGATCAAATAAGATTATCCCACTTGTTTACCATCCAAAAATATTTTGTGCATAAAGATAACATGGATCAAAGAGCTTTGTGATTAAGCCTGTATGAAATTTAATAATTAATCTTGTTATACCCTTTTCAAACTCCACTGCCATTTCCGAGGCTTCTTTTGTTGCAAACTCAATCAAGGCACTACCTCTTTTTTTAGGTGAAATTATGAGAGCTACAATTTCTCCATATTTTTTTAAAAATCTTCTCAAGTTTGACTCATTATATCCACCATTATTTGAATCATTTTTATCTACATTCCACTTGATCTTTATCCTGTTTAAACTTGAATCCCATCCTGGTTCATTAAGACGACCCAATGTTCTTTGTATTTCTTCTTTTACTCGTTTTTGTTCTTCTAGTAAGAGTTTGCTACCTTCACGCTGTAAACGTTCTATTTCCGCTGCTAATTTCTGTTCATCAGTCAAATTAACTTTATTGCTTGAATGTGCCTCCCTTTCTCGTCGTTCCAAATCCTCCTTAAGTTTTTGTCTCTTAGAATCTAACTCTTGATGTCGTAACTTTGCTGCTTCTTTTGCTCTAAGTACTTTGTCATAAGCATCTCTAGCTGATTTGTCTATAAGTATTTCTAAAGCTCGAGACAGTTCATGAAAAGTTTCTGCAGCTTTAGGATCATCTGGATTTTTGTCAGGGTGACATACAAGTGCCTTTTTTCTGTAAGCCTTTTTGATCTGAAACAATATAGAAAAGTTATTAGATACTGAATCAAAAATATTATCAGAATTATTAACTGTTTTGAAATTCGTTTTTACTTCTGCTTCAGTAGCTGTTATTTTGACATCGAGTATTGAATATAAATCAAGATCCTCAATGTTTTTCTTATTCATTGTTAGTTTTTTTAATAAAATGTAACTTTTTTAAAACCTTGTAACTTATTCGTAATAATGTATTAAAAAATTAAAGTGCAACAAAATAAGTAATATGTATGCATCGAATAAATAAAGCAAGTATAAAGTTTTTTTAATATTATGGTCTGCTAATAGTATTAAGTAAGGTATAATAAATAATAATAGATAAGCACAGAATAGTATCGTAGAAATAAATGAAGTCAGACCACAGAATAGATACCGCCCGACGGGTGTCGGTCGTTGTCTACAGAGAATTTAAAGCATTAATCAAAAGTTCAAAGGTACTCTGTGACGCTTTTAATCATCGAGAAAACCCAACTAAAATGAAATAGTTAAGAGTTTCTTGAACTGAAAATCCAAAACAGCCGTTTTAACCTTTACTTTTTTCTTGAAACTGGCATAAAGTTAAAACTATTGCCATAATAAAAGTAAAACCTTTACTTTGGATTTTGACTAACCAGTTATATAATAAAAGGCTTTCTTATTTCGTCTTTTACAATGTGTAAATTGAATTTGTCATTATTAACGCTTAAATAATTAATAAACTCAAAGTATTTCGTTTGTTGCTAGCTTTTATAATTTATATTAACAAAAAAATTATTTCTATTTATGTTCACTCTGTGTTTTGATCTTCATCAACTTCACCGCGTCTGCAGTCTTTGTTTTATTATTTTTGAATTATTAGATAATCTGTGATGTTATGATTTTCTTCTGACCAATAACCTAAATAAAAATATAGTGATTTAGTGAGGTTTCGGTAATCCTAATTCTTATTTTTAAAAATTATAATTATTAAAAACGATACACATTATGTTTCCAAGAATAATTTTAAGTAAGTTTATATTAACAGCTATTAAATGTCATGATATATTTTTCTTTACCTGAATACTATATCTTAGAATAATAATATACTATGTATTTCAGAGCGTATATTTAAGAATGTAGCAATAATACCTCGATATAATTCTACAGCAGCAAAACCATTAGAACACTCTGATAATAATGCGGGTAAGTTTTTATTAATTATTGAATGATGACTAAATTATAATACTCACTTCAAATAGAAAAATATTATTTTCTATTGAAGTGGCATTAAGTTTCCATAATGTTCTATTACAGTATTTTAAAGTAATTTTTATTGTGAATACTGACCTTTATTAAATGTGTGTTACATTTTTCAGAGATTTTAAAGACCAAATCTTCACCCTTGGACCACCCAGACTATTTCCAAGTTCATAGTTTATTCAATGTAAAGGATTTATTTGATGCCAGAGTTCATTTTGGACACAAAGAAGGCTCTCTGAATGAATTAATGGCACCTTACCTGTATGGTTCTAGACAGGGTCATCTTATATTTGATCTTGATGTTACAGCTGAACATCTTCGGAGAGCTCTTAACTTTACAGCACACATTGCCTATAGAGGTGGCATTATTTGCTTTTTTAATAGGAATGCCCTAAACGCTCACATTGTTGAAAAAACTGCATTAGAGTGTGGGGAATATGCTCACACAAGATTTTGGAAAGGAGGTATATTTACAAATGCAAATCATCAATTTGGTGCCATCACTAGGCTACCAGATCTATGTATATTTTTGAATACACAGAACAATATTCTTAATCAACACACTGCAGTTAGAGATTGTGCAAAAATGTTAATACCAAGTATAGGTATTGTTGATACAAATTGTAATCCTAACTTGATAACATATCCAGTACCAGGAAATGATGATACCCCAGTAGCTGTCGAGTTATATTGTAAATTGTTTAAAGGAGCCATTCAAAGGGGTAAGGAGGCAAGATTAAAATTTTTACAAGAAGCGGAAGAACAAGGAGCATTTGCTTAGTTTAGACTTAAATATTAATAATAATAGTTAATAACAACAATAAAGAATTTTATTTCATACATTTGGATTATAATAAAAAACAGTTTATAAACATTTTTCTTATATTCTAAAATTAGGTATCTAATATCACTGATAGCAAATGCTAGTTTCAACATAAAATCCTGTATCAATGAAATTAATACAAAGAAAAATTGCCTTTTGACAAAATTTGTTGTTACTAGCAACAATTTCAAAATATTTTCAAATAGAAATGACCCAAGTATACTAAAGAAAAAAGGTTGTTTCAATTCATAGTTAAAGAAAAATAATTAAGTTTACACATAATTTAAAATGATTAATGAATCTTAGTTGCGGCTTACAAAATATAAGCTTTAGGCTTATTTGATATCTCTAATCTCATGTTACAAAAATAAACAATATTATGGAAAATTATCCCAAAAGCACCTTCTGCATCATGTGAGTTGGCGGGTTTCTTTCCGTTTCTCGGTTCTCCCAGCTGCCGGTAATGCATTTAGAGCTACATAAATATTGCAAAAGTGGAATACGATATCGTCCACAAAAATCAACGAATTTTACATGCTCCACATGGTTGTCAAAGAACACACCTGAAACAAAAGATATTCAACTAATTTTCCCCCCTTGCATGTTGCACAAGGGCAACACTATCACGGATTCTTTGTTACGAATAAATACCAAATACATATATTCATGTCATGTTACTGATAGTGATAAGATCCTTATCATAATTATTTTGCATACCTTTACATTTTGGATTAACACAACAATTTGCGGATTGAAGGTATTTGATCACTGTAAGAGGAACATCGCCAGGTCTCACCGGCACCTCGTGAAGTTTAATAGTACGTCCTGCTAACTCCAATAAGGAAGGTGGTTGTATTGCCATATCACTCACAAAACGGACCACCAATGGATTGTCTCGCAGACTCAACTGTAAATCAAAGTTTGTAGGTACATACACATGGAGGCTATAACTGTTATAATAACATAGGTATACATAAATTTGGCCAAGGTACACATTTAAATAAAACTTTAACGGATATAAACTCAAATTTATTACATTATTCATAAAACTAGACGCTTCGAGAGCTTTTCAGCAATCGTAGGGTTAGCAAGTTGTCTCTTGCTGACCGTTCTTTATTTATATTCTAGCTGGTGCCCACGACATCTTCTGCGCAACTTTGCGGTAACTTTAGCAGTTTTGGCAGCGCACGCCAGAATAGCTCGCAGATGGTAGATTTTGTCCTACTTACATGATATTTTGGACATTCACACAATGTCTTAAACTGTAGCCTATCTGTTATTCTTATGTATAAGCTATATTATTGTACAGTTTCACTAAAATCCATTCAGTAGTTTTTACAAGATAGAGTAACAAACATCCATCCATACTTACAAACTTTGGCGTTTATAATATTAGTAGGATTTTGTTTTTTACATACGTAATTTTTTATTTCTAACATAATTTTGGTACATTTTTTAGATTTTGTTTTACCGCAGTGGACACTTGACATACAATGATTTATAAGTGCGTTGCCGGCTTTAATATATACCTATAAAATTATGATAAAGACTTCAGCACTTTCATTACGATTGGTCGATTACGCTTCTTCTGCCGCATCACTAAATGAAATGAGTTCAAGTTAAATTCCATTCGTGTGTACAGCATCAAACTACAGAACCGGAGCGCAATTACTCAGTACAAATATTATACTTTGTGCCTTCGAAACTATTCCAACATTATATATCTGATTTTATTAGGCCATAAATAACAGGCTACATTTAAAAAAACTCAACTTACTTCAGTCAAACATTTTAGTTTGATTATTTGCGTTGGCAATGTTTTCAATTTGTTTTTATGTATCAGCAGTGATCGCAGTTGGTGTAAGTTGGCGATGCTAGCAGGCAATTGTTCAATTTGATTATCACTTAGAACCAGCGCCTGCAGTGTCTTCAGTGCGCCCACTGATTCTGGTACTTCAGCAATTTTGTTACCAGCAATAGAAAGTATTCGCAAACTGAAAAAACATAAAATGGTTAATATAATTCGGGGGATTGTTACTCGGTATAATGTATATAGGTCGTATACCTTATACTTAAACTCAAAATAACTTTATTCATATAGGTAAACAAGTACACTTATAAACGTAAATTTACATTTACACCAGTTCGCAAGTCAAGGGCGTAGAGCGGGCAAGAACTGGCAAAAAACTTTCCGCCACTCTTTTCAATCGCTAATTCAATTGTTTGAACTGGAGCAAGGATTAGATAGGATCATTTAAATATTCGTCAAATTTATAAAAATCTTTACTGATTAATTTACATTTAACGAGGGCTTTGAATTTATTTAGTGATAATTCTCTAATTTCGCTTGGGAGTTTGTTGTAAAAACGAATAAGATTTCCATATAAGGAGTGGTTTATCTTCTGGAGCCTGGTTGGTCGTATAATCAAATTGGTTCTGTTTCGAGTGTTATACTTTGCTAAGATAATTGAAAAAAAAAATGACAGGCAACGCACGCGGACGTGCAGGCGATGTCCATGGTTAGCATTCGACATAATATATTTTGATTTATTCCAAATCAAAAGACTCGATTGAATCGTTAATTTTTCGTCTGCCGCCAAACATTTTGATCCAAGATTGATAATAATACAGTGGCGTTACACTACATGGGCCATAGATTGCCGTTTTTTATGGACAAGTAGATGCTCAGCCGTCTTTGTCTGACACATGTCATCGATTTTTAGGTTTCGAACCACCAGTTTCCTCACGATGTTTACATTCATCGTAGAAGCAAGTGGTAATTGTCCATACACATGGAAATGAAATTCCATTGTTGTAAGCACGCCTTTAGGGTTAATAATCGCCCACTAAAGCCACTAAACCAATACTGTTTTTGATACTGTATGGATATTGGATTATTTAAGGATGGAACGTGGAAGTCATAACACTGGAACATTTGAACAGTATTAATAAGGGTCTCATTTATACAAGTTTATAGTTGACTTTCAAATATATCGATCTAAGAATGTGTTGTCATCTTCATTAATTCACCAAGTGACAAGGACAAAACGTTTAGCTAATAGTTAATTGAATTGAGGCTTTGTTTATTTGGCAGTGAGATATGAATAATAGGCCTCCTATCAAGAATTATGTAGCTTTTTTATCTCTTGCTTTTTAAAGATTTACCGAAAATAGCGTGAACCTATTATACAATAACTCGTATAAACAATAATTATCTACTTAATTGTATATTTTGATTGGTATTATGAAGGTAGTCAAGTAGTGGGTCCGCGAAAAAAGGGTTTTTAAAAACTTAAAGTTAAAATGAATACAACCGGTCCGATTTGAGGTCCGTTTAATACTAAATATTACAAGTGTTCTATTATATTTATATCCTATTCTTAAAGGCCTACGTGACCGTTGTGCTGACACATTGTTCTCACGCTCTACAAGGAAACGTTACTTAGTAAGAACTAAGAGTGGTTCGTAAATCATGTAAGAGTGGTCCGTAAATCATGTAACAGCACTTCGGCTATTGAAATATAAAGGATCTTTGTACTACTATGTTGCAATGGTTTTTGTTTATATAAAATATAATTATCCTATGGTGGTGACACACGGGATTATATAACTCCTCCCTCCTTAAGAGCGAAATTATCAGGGGATTGCACATGCAAATTCTGATTATTTCGCCACTGCAACATATTAATAATCTTATTTTTATAAAAAACACAACAATTAGCAAAATACAATAAAAGAGAGCCTAAACTAATGCTTTTCACTTTCACTGAATTGCCCATTTCACTATCACTTTCTCTTAAGTTGTTTCAGCATGTAAGACATGTGTTGCAGGTCACTAGGGTCCATTCCTTGTAAGTTTACTGGATTCTGATTTTCCGTAGAGTTCACTGGTGGCTGTAACTCCAGCAGCTTAATGGATGGGATACGTTCTGATGACATATTTTCTGTATGAACACTGTTGATGTAATTGATGTTGAGATCGCAGGGTTAATCTATAGTAATTACATATGTTCCCTTTATAGAGTTTCGGCTTATCTCATTTTTGCAATTCTTTTGAATAATGATTTGATTACGGGTGTATAATATTCATCTATTAGTTGATATTTTTTGTACCTTTACCTCTTCTATAATTACTGTATTCTGGTAACAGTTGGATGGGTTTTCCTTGAAGGTCATCAACTCCTCAATGGATGTCGTTTCAGGATACGGTGCCCCTGTTTTCTTATGTGCAGAGATAATTTTCCTCAGAGACTTGTTTGCAAGGCTGTATAAGCGGTAAGTATGTTACACCTTTCACCAGGATATAGGGATATTTAGGAATGATTATTAAGGTTAGGTTTTTAGGGTCATGAAAGATATGGTAAGGGATACATTCTATTATAACTATAAGTTGAATTGGCTATTAAAGCTACCTCTAATACAAAGTTATTTTCCTGTCTATCTAATAATATGTATGATTTAATATTAATCGTATCTTTCTAATTCGCTTATTTTTATATAAAGCGTTCTAAAATTACTTACAAAAAGATTATATAAACTTAAAACATATGTAGAGTATACTGCATTATTTTCTTTAGTACTTATGTCTTTTACAATTTTTTTCTACACGTTTTAGTCTTTCGTCCATAATTTTTGAGTTATTGTGTAATATTTCTGATGAATTTATTGAATCCATCTAACATTTTGGAAACAACTATTAATCGCTTGTTTGTGGAAATTTTGTTGATTACCTAATTGATTTATTAACTGTTCATATCGTTGAGCATCTTCCTGATCTAAGTTTCCAGTTATAATTTTAATAATAGAGCCTAAAGGGTTCAATATTCCTCTTCGTACTAGGTGTGAAGGGATTATTTGCCTAATCTTTTCAGTCGTTATTCTTTGCAAATACTCTACTTGTTCCCTAATTCCTAAAAATTCTTTAAACTAAGGCTTATCATCACTTACTATCTTACTAAAATTACTATATTTCCTATTGTTATATTCTAATTCCATCAGTAGGCCATTCAAATCTAATACCTTAAAAGAAGCCAGTTATCCTGTTTGATGAAGGCTGTTCCCTGTCTTACGGATCCCTGGATTGTTTCCAACCTTTTGAAGTTGAAGGCCCAAGCTGGGGCTCGTGAGTGTCATCGTGATCACTAAGCACCACCTTTGAAGGTCGTTTTATGTTTTTAATTGGTACCTTTTTGTGTTTACCTCTAATTTTAATAGGGATGGTGTTTCTTTCAGGTTTTCCTGTAACTATGGCCTTTTCAAAACAAGGTTTGTACTTACTTCTACGAGTGTTTATTAATTTTGTGAAAATTGTTTTCCCTTCTGGTAACGGGACGTCGGATTCGCCACCGCGTTTTTCTCTAGAGTTTTCCTTAAACGTTAACATTTTATCAGATATGATTTTGTATAAAACTTTTATTCTTTTGGCGTGATCTTTAATTAATTTTGGCAAGTATCGTTTCTCGAAGTCTATATTGAATGCGTTTTCAGAATCTAAGCCAAACACTACTTCAAACGGTGTTAAAGTTGTTACAGTATGAATCGCATTATTATATGCCATGATGAGTGATATAATAGATGCGGCGTCGGTACATTGTTGTTCGTATTTTGTCAGTCTGTAAATTTCAATTAAGGTGGAATGAAAACGTTTAACTATTCCCATTGAATTAGGGTTCCTAGGTGTGTCGATATGTATTTGGATTTTATAGAGTGACATCATTTCTTTCAATAGATCGTTGTTGAATTCAGTACCAGAGTCGCAGCTTATTTTCTTATGTATGCCGTAAAATGAAAAGTATTTTATTAGTGCGCGGATAACGTCAGGTGTGCCTTTACTAGGAATTTCAATTGCCTGTCCTAGTTTGCTAAAAGCGTCAACTAAGGTGAGGTATCTTTTTCCTTCGATACTAAATATATCTATAAATAATTCCTGGGATGGGGCATCTTGCGTTTGAGTTAACTGTAAATATGGTTTCAAAGGCTTTCGGTCATATTTCATTTGTTTACAGGCTTCACAAGAATTAATTACTGCTGATATAGTTTCTTTCATGTTATTCCAAAAGAAGTGTCGCCTGATGCGTGTAAAAGTTTCTTGAATACCTCTGTGACAGGTTTTCCCGAGATGAAATTTCAGAATAACGGCTTTCTGTTTATTTTCATCGTCAATAAAAACGATTCTTTCCGTACACTCATAAAATTGAATTGATCCACCTTTAAAAAGCCTAATTACCATGTTGCTGAATTGTTTGCGATGTTCCGTATTTCCGAAATATATAAAATATTTCTTTTTGGGTTTTATGTATTCTTTCAGGAATTGTTTGATTAAATAATTACACAATTACTCAATAATTTTAGCTCACAGAATTTGATGTGAATCTAAAGTTATACTTACTTTAGGGGTTGCAGAATTTCATGCACTAACCTACTTACTTCTATGTTTCTTTAATTTACTTATTACAATTTACGTTTATATTAATTTAAATCTAACAAATTCTTAAAACTATCGTTAAGATGAGAGATGTCGATCTCAAAATAACAAAAGAAAAGTGGAGAGGGCTGGATTTGAAAGGTGAAAAGGTGACTTACCAGTACATCGCTGCCTCAACACTCGCACAAAACACCCTTAACGCTTTTGGATTTGCGTTCTTGACAAATTTATTTGTTCTTTTGAATAGCCGTTTTTAGCAATCGCGACGTAGTTTCCCCTTTTTAGGTAAGCAGAATTTGATGCTCGAACCGATAATTGAGAAGTACGTGCAGCTAGAGCGACTATCCTGTCCTCAGCGCCAGTCAAGTAGTGGGTCCGCGAAAAAAGGGTTTTTAAAAACTTAAAGTTAAAATGAATACAACCGGTCCGATTTGAGGTCCGTTTAATACTAAATATTACAAGTGTTCTATTATATTTATATCCTATTCTTAAAGGCCTACGTGACCGTTGTGCTGACACATTGTTCTCACGCTCTACAAGGAAACGTTACTTAGTAAGAACTAAGAGTGGTTCGTAAATCATGTAAGAGTGGTCCGTAAATCATGTAACAGCACTTCGGCTATTGAAATATAAAGGATCTTTGTACTACTATGTTGCAATGGTTTTTGTTTATATAAAATATAATTATCCTATGGTGGTGACACACGGGATTATATAACTAGGTTAATGTTTTGTTTGCGTTATTATTATATTTATTTATTTAGTAATTATAATAAATATATAGGTCTGGTGTTTACTAATTTTAATTCGAATCGCCGACGACAAGTCACTTTCCGAGCGGCTTGATCCCTTGGCGTTGCCTAGAGATGTGGGATCTCTCTGCATCTTCTACCGCATTCACCATGGAGAGTGTTCAGAGGAGTTGTTCGGAATAATACCTGCAGCTGAATTTCATCATCGGACGTCAAGGCAGAATACAAAATACCATCCGTAACACCTTGACGTCCGTCGTTCCACAACTGAGCGTTTCTTAAGACAATTTCTGACGCCCACTACCACTATGTGGAACCAGCTACCCACTGAAGTATTTCCGAACCAATTCGACTTAGGGTCCTTCAAGCAAAGAGCGTATCAATTCTTAAAAGGCCGGCAGCGCGCTTGCGAGCCTTCTGGCTTTGCGAGTGTCCATGGCCGGCGGTATCACTTAACATCAGGTGAGCCTCCTGCCCGTTTGCCTTCTGTAACATAAAATAAATACTATTTGTTGCTGATTTAAGGTTAAATGCTCAAAAAACAGCATACATAGTTTGATTTTGCTGAAATAATGTTATTTGAATAATGAGCACAGCTGATAAATTTATGCGTAGAAACCAAAACCGGCACAGACCATACCACGAGAGGGACTTGCAACGCCAAATATTTGAACCAGCATCAGCTATATTAAACTGATAACTAATAGCGTAATGTATCTAATATAAAAAACTAAAATATACCCTGTTCTGAATATTGAGCTAGGCTAGAAGTAAGTTCCAGATTGGAGACTTATCGCTACGTATGACGCCGGTATGATAATAAAAAAAAGTATTGCTATCGTCTTACGAGTCTTGCTCGCTACGACGTATCCTTCGTTGCGTCAAATTCAAAAATCATTTAATCATATAGGTAACAAAAACATTGTACACTTATGATCGTCAAAAACAAAGAAATGTATATGAAATACGTCTTCTAACTTTACATTTAGTGCCAGTTCTCAAATCAAGGGCGTAGAACGGAAGAGAAGAACTGGCAATAAACTCTCCGCCACTCTTTTTAATCGCCATGGTTTTTTTTACACAACGTTTGTAAGGAGCTGCAACCATTACACCATGTTCCACATGACATCTTAAGTAATTAATAATAACAAGATAAATTAAAAACAAAGATTTGTCCTCTATCAGCAGGAGGCATGGTGAAATAGGAGCACGCACTTACATTCTCGTGGGAACAACACGCAAACACATAGTCGAAATAACTAACATCACCGCATACACGAATTCAAGTACGACCAGTCACAAGTAGCACCCGTTCACGAGTATGACGCATGGCCAGCCATCGGCCCCCTCAAATTGTATAAAACAGTTGAAAATAAGAAACCTTTATCATTTTAAATACGCGCATATTCCATTGTCGTAAAATTATCCAATACACAGTTTTTGTACAAAATATATTATTATTATTAACACTAAATTATAAAAATTCTGCAAAACATCGTGATAATGCTAGATCGTCTGCGATATCGATATCAGGGCTCATTTTAAATTAATCTGTTTAGATAAGGTGGACTTGCAAATTATTACATAAGTTACAATGTATATGACTATTTATTCAATTTAATTCATATGTTACAATACATAATGGATTGTTTTACACCGTTCTCGACAGGTGAACTATATACTCTATTTAGTACTTAGCCTGAAGAATATTTAGCCTCACTATGTGGAACCAGCTGCCGACTGAAATATTTCCGAACCAATTCGACTTAGGGTCCTTCAAGGAAAGAGCGTACTTATGCTCCTCAAATAATACGGATCAGTGGCCAATTGATCCCATAGAAAGAGTTTAAAAGACATTAACCGAAAAGAATTTTAATGCCTCTTGTATATAAACTAATCGACGCAAATATATTTAATTATTTTCTTAATACAGGACATTATTATTTTAAACTATTAGAGCATATTGGAGTTATATAGCGAAATAATAATAATGTCTAAATAAATTCAACTTTTTTTTATATAATTAAACAGATGTAAAATGAAATGATCTTTGTGTATAGTCTTTGGTCCCAACTTTGTGTCTTAGGTACACAAAAGCTAGATTTCGCTGACAAGTGTGTGTCACCTCGTGTTATTTAGTATTGGGACAATCATTTCATAATCTATTACCATTTTACATGTGTTAAACTTTATGAAGCAATAATGGAGTGTCAGATGCTATGTATGTAGTGGGAATAATTAAAAAGATTATTATTAAATTCAACAAATAGAAGGTGTTTATAGTAGTAGCTATAACAAATAGTACTAAATTAAACATATAATTGTTAGACTGTTGCAGTGGTTTGTATACTAAATACTTTAAATATAAAATATGTCATCTTAATTTTCTGCTATAGTGCTATCATCTTTCGATTTTTGGCGATCATCATGGCTACTTTATTTTAAATTACCGCGTTTCCGAACAATGATTTGGTGCTATAAGCAAACTAATACCGTGGCAACATTACCACGAAAAATTTGTCTAAGAAATATGAGGAGACTAATATAATAATTTAAGATCAAATATAGTGGCCGAGCTTTGAGCTGTACCTAATAAAAAACCTTTTTTATTTCAAACCTTTTAAAAGTGATAATTTTTAACCGATTTAAAAAAACAAAGGAGTGTAATTAATTTTTTGATATATTCTACTACTTCTGTTTCGTCTGGATTCCAAGTAGTTTTTAGAAGCCAAATATTTTAGTCAAATAAGTAATGACATGTAGTAAATAGTAATCCACTGGTGCTCAATGACAAATTAAAAGCCGCCCGCGCGGCATATAATATTCAGACTAGGGTTAAAAACCGCCTTCACCGGGGAAGGCGTGGACCATTACTTCGTACTTCGCTCTCTCCAGTGATCGTCCGTCCTGCCCTTCAGGCGATTGACCACCCCGCGGCGGCCCAAGCCGAGGTCCGAGTCTCGCAGGAGAAACCCTTGCGCTAGTTGCGGGAATACAGCTACGCTTGCCAAAACAGGCCGAGCTGAGCTGTAAAGGCCCTTAAGGCCAACAGCAAGAGTCCCGTCATATAAAAAAGGGTGCGTGTACTTATGTACGCGGGTAAGAAGTTATACTTCTTTGGCATTATTAAAAATAGTTTTTGATTGCAAGCAAATAATTAATTACAATTAAATAATCAAAGACTGGAAAAGGAGTCAGTATAAATATTTATTATTATTCTCTTACATTAAGTGTAACATAAATTCTATTAATATTCGAATGTTGTTTTTAAACTACATATGTCCAATGCCGTAGCATCTTCCGTGGGTAACTTCATACTGATAATTTTGTGTCACGGTGCGCGCGCATCGTAAAATTTCACTCTCATAAATTTTTCATAACGCGCCTAAAGAAGTATAACTTCAAAAACACTGATGCTCCTACACAATCCTACATGGATCATGACCTAAAAAACCTAAAAAATCACACAGCAGTTGCAATCTGAGGAGGACCTCAGATTGCAACTGCTGTGTGATTTTTTAGGCAAGTTGGTGAATAGCTTCCTGTGTCTGACACACGTCATCAGTTTCTTTAGTCTAAGTATATGCCAGTTTTAGATCGATAGATAAGGTAGATAAGATAAATCCTTCAACATATGAAAATTAATTGCGATAATAGATTGGATTCGGAATTTGAACTCTCATTTAATAATATTCTCTCGGAACCAAATCTACGACCTAATGCGACGCAACTCAAGTGAGAAATAGAGTTTTAGGTTTTAATTATGTTACTCAGATACAGTAAACATTAAAATAATATTATGATTATTACTAACCTGCTTAGTTTCCAAATATCTTTTGGTATATTTCCAATATTATTTCCCCCAAGATAAAGATATCTTAATGATGATAACTCTAGTACCTGTTCGGGAAATACATTCAGTTGATTTCCGCATAAATTAAGTTCTTTTAGAGAACTTATTGATGAGAAAAAGGACTTTGGCAGCGACTCATTGGTTAAATTATTATGTTTTGCTATAAGAGAAGACAGCGCACAATTTCTTAGTACATCTGGAAGGACAGTGAGCCGGTTGTTGCTTATATCAAGAATTTTTAAATTTGAGAACCAATTGAGCGCTCTCGGTAATGCCTTTATTCTGTTGTTGTAAAGCAGAATCGTCTCAAAATTAGCCGCGCAATTCTTCTCGTTGATAATGATGTCCAATTCAGACGTTATCGCTTCACAGTCCAATAACCTATTGGCCAGGTCTAAAGTTTTTTGCTCTCTGCTGTCACTGTCGCAACTATCAGATGTGTAGTAGCACTCCATTTTGGCAAATTATATGTAAAGTTGGAAGAGTCTTAAATTTCTTTCACGGTAAGGTTCAAGGAGCCACGGACAACCCGTGTCGCCAGGCTCGCGACGCACGCGCAACTGGTGTGACAATAATATAGTAATGACATGGACAGATAGATCGCTATAATATGCCGCCATTTAATATTTACTTTGATAAAATATACGTCTAACGTGTTATTATTACAAAAGATAACAACCCGCCGATAGCGGCGGTGTTAAAAATAATACCAACGAAACAAAGCACTGTTTAAATTATTGGTTCCTTTGTATTAAAAACACCTACAGCAAGAGGTTCTTGCATACATAGTGATTGTAGTTTTTTTAACGATAGCCACCATGGATATAATAACCCCAACATATCTTAAATTTTAACAAAAATACCCCTTTCGTCAGTTGATACCCTTATATTGTGTATTCATATATAAATTATAACTTTATTGATTTTATTGATTAAATAAATAATTAGAATTTCACTGAGGCGAGGTTCCCCACATCCCCATTAACGTCTTCGTTTAAGCTGAAGAGAGAAATTCACGACTAACGCTTCATTTTTATGATACAAAGAGATAGGTACCTACAACTTTAAGTCTTACTAAATAAACATGCCCCAGCGATGATAACGCTTGGCAGTGTTCAGTTTAGTTAATTTATATTATGCACTGTAAGATTAAAGTAATTTGCTCTTATGATTTAGATACCTTTAAAATAGAAAACAGTAATGTACCTATACAATAACTAACTCTTAATGCCCCGAAGAATGTAAGCTATTCATTGTGAATTTGTGCTAACGCTTCATTTCTGCATTTTATTAAAGCAAATTACATTTCAATATTGATATTTTTATATACGCGCCATCTGCTGGTCTAGGTATTTATTAGTATGAACTATGAGTAGTTATAATAGATGGTAGTATAGTTATAAATAAATGGCAACACTTTATGAATGACGTCATATCTATGAACAGAAACGTTCCAATCTTCGTTATTAGCTAATAAGGTAACATAATATATTGTATAAAATATTATAGCTATTATTACTTTTATGATTTAATAAATTTATTTTTTATTTACAAAAGTATAATGCTGTTAATTTTAACGTTTGTTTGATAAAGTTACATTCGTGTAAAATGATTAATACAGCAGATTGAAATTGATTAAAAATATTTTTATGAAAAACGCAGTGTTAAATAATATTTAGAATTTCAATTAAAAATTATAAATATAATGTCAATTTGACAAATAATGTTACGGACAAATAAGAATCTTGCGTGTAATGAATTTGCCGTCACTGATCGAAGATCCGAACGTATCCGAAAATAGCCGAATGAGTGAGCGAACAACCTAGTCTGTGCTGCTGTGAAATTCCGATTTCGACCAGTCCGTAAAACTAAAAATTTATTGTTCATTGTATTGATGTAAATTTGTAAAAAGTAACAAAATGGTATTATAAAATCTTTAAATACGTCATTCCTCTGCTGTAGGCGATATTGTGGTGATATAATTTCGACAATCATATGCACAGTTTAGTATTTAGTGATTTAAGTGAGAAAGTTCAGTGCGAGTGCAAGCAAGGGTGGTAACGAGAAATGTGAAGTAGTATCTATGAAGTTCAAGATTGGGCCGTTTATTTTATATCTTTAATAATGAGCGGGCGCCCTAGGACCACGTCATTCGCCGAGGGCAGCAAATCCGTTCGAAAGACATTTGAAAATCAACCACCTAAACCACCTTTAGGAGGAGTAAAAATTAGTAGTGAGTACCACTTAACCATTCTTTGTCGGCCATCGTGATTTCTTACGCTATGACGTTTCTGAATTCTACACATAATTAGAGTTGATCAAATCTATCTGCGTAGAATTCATATAACCTAAGTCATATTTAGATATAATCGATAACGGCGAAAGGTACATTTCCTTTACAGTAATAATGCCTATAGGATGTTGATCGTACCTGCCACATAGGCCTTGGCCCGATCTTTGACAGATATCATGTCAAAATTTGAAATTAATTAGGAAAAGCGAGGTTTAGATACGTCTTCGTCGTCGCCCTAAGGATTACCAATAAAATATTTATGACGACTCGATTTGGTTAGGTTACTTTTTATGACGTAATTGTTAAATTAGGCTAATTATAAGTAAACAAATTGCTTATTTAGTTAATTTAACCAAATTAAAAGTTAAGTCTCTCGAATCTCATAACTTTAAATCTTAAAGCACTTTAAAAAAAAAATTAATTTTTCATATTTTTTGAGTTATGGTTATATCTTTTAATGGTCATTTAAATGATTTATTTTTCTTTGTTTATATTTTCAGCATTAATTATAATGTACATTTGTATATGTTAAATAGACAAAATTCCAGCATATGTGATTTTATTTGGCCAATATATAACACTAAATAAATATGTAAATTAGAGAGTTTATTTTAGGTGCATTATCAACTTTTTGACAAATAGAAATAATGTGATTCTTACTAGTACATGACAGTTCCTTCAATAATTTTAAACCAGCTACTAATCCATGAATCTTTAGAAATATTTAAACAAGCTTTTGACTGGCGCATAATTTTTTAAACTTTGTTAATGATAGTTTGATGGATGGCCACACTTCTAACAGATTTCTTGTGGGGTTTTTGTCGTGCAACACACAACTCAAGAGTATTAATGAATAATTGACCAATTACAGGCACAGGTGCCTTAGAGATTAGCTAGAAATTGTCTACCATATGCTTTAAATAAAGTCATAGTTTTAATGTTTTTGTAGAAATTTCAATTTGGGTAATGATTTTTTTATGTTGAATTTGTTTAAACTTAAAGTGATTTATACTTTTAGCAACATAATTAGTTACTACAAAAATTTACATTAATTACATTAGTTACGAAAACGGTCTCGGTCACTACAATTCTTTATATTCATAAGTTATAAGCAAATTCAACCATAAAATATCAACTTTATAGCATACATTTCATTAAAACACCTTGAAGAAGATATTGAATGTGTTACTTATTTTTCTCAAGTCTAGATTTAGTTGGGTTTTAGTTAGTATTGTGGAGATAATAATTAATATATATACAATTTTATTAATTCTTGTTTTCAATAAAAAAAATATTATATTAATTAAGTTGATCCTGAAAAGAGCTCTACTTAATGGTTTTTATAATTTCACAGCTTTGAATGTCTGAATGACGCAAAATTTTACCTTTCATGCAAACTATATTTCTCTCATCTTTTAAAATCCTTCAATTGCATCATAGTTCCATCTTAACATGTTTCTGAATTTCAGTATATAAATTATCTATTCAACACAAAAATATATAAAATATTATTCAGTCTTATTGTATGGTTAATATGGTTCATACAAGTTTACTAAATATTACTAAAGACCAGAGTTTTAGTTTGTCAAACTCTGTGATGAACAGAATACTTCTGTTACCATGGTGTAAGTAGACTTATTTAATTTTAAAGGATAAGGGACCTAAACTAAACTGTTTAATGTTCTTATCCCTGTTATATTTGTTTAATTACCTATGCTAATTTAGTTAAAATTTTAGTTACAGCCTTAATGTTACAACAACTGTATCCATGCATTATTAATAATAGACACAGTAAAGCCTTGGCTTCCATTTATGGATTTTTAATGGAGTTGGACTTTTGAAGAAATTTTATTGACTGTCCAAATGTTTTGTCCCTTTTTAATTTATATAATTTCTCTTCATAGCAACAAGACTTGAAGTATTATAATGTTGAAGTATTGTTACAATATAAGCATCCATATTTGTAGGCCGAGGTTTTTATGATTTTTTTTATTGTTATCAGTGGTATTTGTATTTTAAGTTGTTATAATTATGAAGCCACTCCTGGGTCGGATGAGGCAGAAATAGATGACATTCTCCAGCAGGATTTCCAATTGCATTTGCCCTTGAAGATAGTAACACCAAGGGAGGTACAAAGAACCATACTACAAATGGAGAATAGGAAGGCACCAGGTTTTGACCTCATTGACAAAAAGGTTCTCTCCGAATTACCTCGTAAGGCTATAACTTACTTGACGACCCTATTCAACCGGATTATAAGTGTTGGATACTTTCCAGCGCTATGGAAGGTCTCTCAGGTGATTATGGTCCATAAGCCCGGAAAATCGCCACATGACGTCTCATCTTACCGACCTATAAGTCTTCTCCCGATCGTCTCTAAAGTACTGGAGAAGGTACTACTACGACGGCTCTCGCAAGCTATTCATGAAAATTCTATAATTCCAGATCACCAATTCGGGTTTAGAGCACAACATGGCACTATCGAACAAACTCACAGGGTGTGTAAATTCATAAGCAATAGCCTTGAGCTAAAAGAGTACTGCTCCTCAGCTTTTCTGGACGTTCAACAAGCATTCGATCGCGTATGGCACAAGGGGCTCTTATGCAAGATCAAGTCACTTCTGCCTCATACTTTCTATGGAATCCTAGAGTCTTATATCACCGATAGAATATTCCAAGTGAAAGAGATGGATTGAACATCAGGTTTTCATGATATACTTGCAGGGGTACCTCAAGGCTCTGTACTTGGCCCAGTGCTGTACACCATATATACCTCAGATCTACCGCGTACCTCTGAAGTCAACATTGCAACCTATGCAGACGATACGGCAATCCTAGCTTCAAGTAAACAACCCGAAGAAGCCACGTTAAAGCTGCAGCGAAGCCTAGATGAAATAAGCAACTGGTTCGATAGGTGGAGAATTAGGGTGAACACTAGCAAATCAGTACAGGTGACATTCACACTGCGAAGAAAGACATGCCCCCCTGTAAACCTAGGAGGAAAGGAACTGCCTCAGAGTGACACAGTTAAATATCTTGGACTGCACTTGGACCGTAGATTGACATGGCAAAAACACATCGAAACAAAACGGCGTGAGATCAACATTAAATATAAGAGGCTGTACTGGTTACTGGGTAGAAACTCGAAATTGTCCATCGACAACAAACTCCTTATCTACAATTCTGTTATAAAACCGGTGTGGACCTACGGGATACAATTGTGGGGAGCTACATGTGACTCTAACAAAACTAAAATTCAAAGAACACAAAACTACATCCTTAAACAAATAAGCAACTCGCCTTGGTTCATAAGAAACTCTGAAGTACATGAACACCTAGGCATACCTACAGTCAAGGAGGAAATAAAAGTATACGCTCAGAAGTACAAGACTAGGCTGGAATATCATCCTAACCACCTAGCTGTTCAACTCACCCTACCGGAGTATATAAACCGACTCAAAAGACGAAGAACCTTGGAGCTCAGCCGCATTGACTGAGCTAATATTATTATGGTAGATATTCCTAATGAGGAATATCTCCACCCGCAAACCATCCTACAACTCATCTGCTCATAGTCAGAAGACTGATTGCACGATGCGCTTCATTAAAAAAAAAAAAAAAAAAAAAGTTGTTATAATTGCATTATCAAATATTATAAATATTTGTTTGCATTTATTTGTCTTTTATATAAACTACTTTTATTACAAAGTTGTTTATAGGGGGGTGGATTATTATATTAGCACGGTTGGTTGGAAGGTTATGGTGTCATTATTTATTTTAACATCAACTTATGAATGGTATATTATTTCAATCTATAGTTGGAATCGAAATCGTATGTGTATCCATTTATGTATTTCATAGCACATTTCTACTTCTTTGTATGGCAAATAAAACCAAAGAATTGTCATGTGTTGATTTCTAATTTTATTATACAGTCAGTTGTTATCAATGTTTTATGTTATCAGTGACTTTAGTGAGTGGCGGCGATCTAACTATCATGTGCGGACGAGAGCACCATCCTGCCATTCGTAATGTGAGCGTGGCGACAATCTCTCGTTTTTGAATGCCAGTCGTTCAGGTGACCACTCGCTGGTAGCGACTGCGTGTCTAGCACGGGCTAAATCTCTTTAATTGCAGCGCGAATTCACAGTCACGTATCTTTCTAGTAACTACGTAATTTAGCTCTTGATTTGTGTTTTATATTTCGACAATTTATTGTGAAAAGATGCAATGTAGTTTCATTAGCTCGTTACGTAAAAGTTTCTTCATGTCCTATGTGTTCAATAATGTGGTGATTTCATGTGAATAAAAATATGAATAATGTTGCGTCGTCGTGGTACATATACTGTAAACGATGAAGCCACTATTCGTCGTAATCGAAAATCGGATAACTTTGTAGTCACGAAGAGTATTGGTGAGTCCAATTGTCAATTATTATTCTATGAGCTTTTTTATGCAGATACAGATTAAGAAGATACCATTAGCTGTATAGCATGTGTGTATATTCTATTACAAAATCAATTATGTAAAATACAAAAGCTTTTAGTAGCTTCTTGTACATATAATTTTAATTAACTATACAAATTCTATAGATTTCTAGACTATACAAGCTATCTTAGTACCGAACTTCAAAGTGTCGTCATCGATTTTATGACTATTCTTTGTCATATTTACGTATATAACACTAATATAGGTTGATAAGATCAGATAACTGGTTAGCGTTTGACTACAGATAAAAGAGAAACTCACGCCACAGTATGGAACTTGACAATATTTTGCATCATTTACATACGATACAATGATGTATCAGATTTTGTGTATATTAATACAAAGGAGTATACGGGTTGCGATAGAAAGATTATAAGAGTTTCTTATAAAATATCATTTTTCCACATTAAACGCTGGCATATCATTGTCATAAACGCAAAGATAACATCATCAAAAAATCTACTCTCAAATACTCGTAATAATAGTTAAAGTAAAAGTTGGTAAAAGTATGAACGTTCGTCAAGGTGATTTCGCAAAAATTTTGGATGTAATGCAGACGAAATGTAATGGTTGTACTATGGTAATTTTTTGGAATTTAAAGGAAGGATGAGAGTGATTCATTTGTTATAGTTTTTAATCTCTTTTGTAATGCCGATCATTAAATGAATATAGATAACAAATATCCTTCTAAATTATTTTTCTTTTTTTTTATCATATTGGGCATGTGGTAATAAACCGCATAACGATTGACCATAATTATCTAGTCAGTTAATAATCAATTTATCAATGTGATTATCTCGATTTACAAATTAAAGTTCTAATAGATAATATTTTAATTACATTGATGTCAACTAGCAACTACTTTAGGTGAGTACAATGATAATAATAGATGCAAATTCATAATATTAAAGACTTTAATGCCTTGTATAATAAAATTAAGAAGTAACTAACATAAAGTAACTCGTTTTAAAAACAACCATATAAATTGCATTTGTTATACGAAAGTAAGTTTGATTATTACGATGAGGAAACAATTCTACAAAACAAAGGGCTATCATTTTATACTTATTCATTCCCTGACAGGCAGCGAAGGCTGATCACCTTCTTGCCTATTAAAACTGTTCACGTAACAGGTACAGAAATCAAGGCCAAGAGATAAAAAATGTAGTGCCACAATTTATTTAAACCCAGGTTTATCCCAGTCTTTATCATAATAAAGCATTATCTTTGATTACGCCCAGCTAAATTCAGCTTAACCGGGGCATATGTAGGCGACTAGTAACAAAGATAGAGTGGCAGCAGAACCGGTTCGTCTTTGTTTCTTAGTGCATCATAGTATGAATGAATTAGATCACGGTGTCCCCTTGCAAAAACAATGGACGCCCCCAGCTGTGACACAAGTAAGGCCACGCTTTGCATGTTGCATATATGTTCTTGGCCGGTTAGTTTTTAAGGCCAAAAATATCGCAGTTCGTTTCAAAGAGAGGTACTGATTATATTAATATATTATATCAGTACCAGCATTTGTGTTGGAATTGGGTCCTGTCATAACTACGATCTTTGGCCTGAAATATAATAATTGTTTATCTACACTAATATATTATAAAAGCTGTTAGACTGTTTGTTTGAATGCGCTAATATCAGGAACGAAAACATATTGGCCTCTGTCGCTTTATATAACTATTTATAAGTATCAGATTCGTTATAACATCAAGATTTAAAGATTAACAAGTAGGCACAGTAAGAATGATTTGTATATTGAATAGCAATTTATTAGTTGTTAATGTAAGAAAAGTGAAAGTTTCATGCGCTGAGTAATTTGAATAATTTTTATCGTGTTTCCCTTTTAGATGCATTGATTATCTAGGAACCAATAAACGCAGAATCCTGCTGAAATAAGTATTACTGATTTAATTTACATAGTACTAAGTCGTCTCTGACATATTGTTTTAAGGTTATGATTCATGATTTGTAGGTCTAAGACTGGCCGGTTTCCCCGCGATGACTGCCCTTGAGCCTGCTAGTTTATTGCATATGGGTATCATTGGTGCAATGTTGCGGGTCTAATATTGACAATAAAACTTGTACTATAATATTTAGTGCATTTTTCTCATATCTCATTTAGTTTGTATGTAATTAGCAATTTGTGTATAAATTTGTTTCTCAACTTCTCGTTACGCGATTAGATAATATACTGCGTAACTTGAATGTAATAACTTTCATATACTCGGAACGAATACGTGAGTCGTCTCGAGGCGATAAGTTTTTGTGTAAATCTAGAGCATTTGTTTAATTTTAAATAATTTAACGTGCCAATTACATGAATAATGCACGTACACAATTGCATCCAAGATTGATTAGCTTAACTTAAATTTAGGGAATTTAGTCTTTAAAAGAGTACCGAGAGTTTTTAACGCCGGCTTTTTCTCTCGGCCTACACCCTCTGTCTCCTTTGCCGATGAGTAGGGATGCCTACAAATTCAAATTTAATGACGTGAAATAAGTGATACATGTATCTTATGTTCCATAATAAATATATTTTATTTTATTTTTATTTTAGAAAGGTTTCAGCTTTTTTATTCTAATGAACGAAATATTCAAGTCTAAAAAACACATTTATTTTATTAATATGTAATTTCTTAGCGCAGACAAACCTAGTTTGGTTTTTATTATTTTATATTAATTAAAATATTCGTAAATAAAAATCTCTTTATAAACATATTTAGATCCAATTTCGTGAGTTGTACTTCACTAATACTGACGAATTGTGTACATAGTTTAACGTGCGAACGATTTATAATATTGTTGGTGTAAAGAGAGGTGACGTCATCAGTCATAATACAAAATTATCATAACATGTATAAAAAGATAGACACGGCCGGCAGCGCGCGATGGTCATGACACTGAACAATGATCAATTTATATATGACCTTATTTTACTTTGATCCTGTTATGCTATTAAAAAATGCCTGGTTTTACTGTTATCTTTATTATATTTTATGTACTTATTATCTGTAAAATCATTAAGCAGTTATATATTTTGCATTTCCTTATAATTTTAACTCGGTTAGCCAATAAGAGAGTGATAAGGTAGGTATGGTAACTTCTAAAAGATGTATTTGACTGTTTCATATGCCGATATACAATAAAATTGTTACTAAGGTTAACAGTTACAAAAAATTGAAATTTTATTTCTAAAAAAATTATATTGGTGTGTTTGTAACAAATAAGAAAACGACCTACTAAAATTAATTGCTTTCTGGCAGCTCCATGTTATACGATGACCGTATAAGTTGTAGCACTCGACGTCAATATTTAGGCAGTAAATTTGGAATTAAGTCAGTATTGGTTAGGTGACTTGTTTATTAGGTTAGTGACAAAGTAAGTTGTACGTGGCGTTGTGCGCCGCATTTAGCCGGCAGTCGTAGTTGGAGCGTGGTCGCGTTCACTATCCAAGCTGGCTTACCCGGGACCAATATGTTTAGAAAATTTACGCGTGTCCGAGGGTCCGAGGGCCCATCGACCCGTGGGGGAAGTGACTGCCCGTTCGGAACCCTCACTCCTCCGACTTGACGACAAAAACGGTCAATTGAGCCGAGCATGTGATCGTATCACCACTTTTTGTAAGAAATTTCGACGCACGATTAGTGAGTTTAAAAAAATATATTTTCATGTGACTGTTATATATGTGCAAATTCTAATGTTGCTTTTGTGTGTGTGACACGCAGGCGAAGTGGATACGCTTAAAAAGAACGAGCTGACATCGGATAAGAAAGGATCTGGCTCACATCGTAAGTGCTAGATGTGCACAGCATTAGCTCATGTAGTATTAGATTGATGTCGTTGCCACCTTCATTCGTAGGCTATCCTCTGACTACTTGCTTCTTTTCACATTTGCTAAGCCCGTTCTTATCGACGAGGGTCACTTTATTAAAACATAACGTAATCAAAATTGGTAACACGCAATTAATCTGAGTAACAGTAAACGTAAACTCGAAAGATAAGAATGAGCTGAAAAGTTTACATTGAAATGTTACTAGTGTGTATAAAAATGTATAGAATATGTTGACGTCCAAAGAAAATCTCTCGTAGAAAATGTTCTTTAAACTAGATTACTAAAATTTTAATATTTTTGAATAACGTCTTCAGTCTAATCGCTGCTTCTGTAACTGCTTTTAGTATTTTTCTATTCTAAAAATAAAACGTGAATGTTATCGTGTTCATTATTTTTTAAATTAAAACTAACTAGTTCAAGCTGTTTTGGTGTTGTTGCTTATTTTTGAAATACTACGAACTGGCTTTATTATTTTAGACATTTTTACTTACTTATTTATTTAAATTGTAATTATTATTATAGCTAATTTAAATTATTTCATGTAACACTTATTAAAAATATAGCCAAGAATTTTGTACACATTCAAATAAATTATAAAACGTATACATAAACATTTGAAACAATTTTTTTTTTATAGGTGATGCTCGTTATATAAAATTTATATCACACATTTCATTATCTTACCCCAGTAGCGTACAAAAATGATAAAAAAGACACAGTTTTAACTATTAAAGAAAATGACGTCACACAATGTTGAGGAATTACATACACACAGCCTTACATAGTAAACACAGTATCACTAGAATTAATTAAAATGCATGGTAACACATAAGAAAGTAATTTTTACCGACAAGACAAGTACACAATCTTTATTATTGCTTCTTTGTCTCAATGTAAGCTTGTTCCGCTTTCTAGGTCAATAGAAGTTAGTACCTCCGAGTTGACATGTCTACCGACAACTATTTTTGGCAATTTATCTACGACCCAATTACACGGAATATTTTTATAGATTGGGTACAATTATTTTATACGTAATACTAAGTAATGAGTGGTGCAGAATTTTTTACCTTATGCCGAAGATCTCATCACGTTTTTTCATGCCACATTTAATTAGCAGTTAATCTAGCTCTACAAATATCTAGGTGAAAAACTCAGACAATGAAGTATTTATCATATTCGAAATGCCACCCGGCGCACCTTAGCAACTATTGACGTAAGCTACCAGTAGCACTACCCTTGTTTATCGGCTATAATAATTCCCTTGGGGCGCTTTCAAATAATGCGATGTTGGACAGTGAAATTCCATTCCAAGCGTAGGACGACTTTTAAAAATAAAGTATGGAATGCCGTAACTACCCAAACAGACGTTTGTTTTCGTTTTTTAATAGATTAAAAGAATTGTATTAAATCTATCTTATCCAAAATAATGTTTTTGGGCGTAAAAAACGCCTAGGATTATAGGTTATGTATTTTTTCGGCGTCGGGACGTGACGACCCCATCGGTGAAATAACCTTTGATAGAGGTTATTTCACCAGCGCAATTAGTCAACCCCTGCCTAGTGGGAGTGCTATGCTGTTGCTTTCAGGCTTCAGCTAAATGGGCAGAAACGTAGTAGAACCACTGTCTCTCTGAAAATCGGCGTGAGGTGATGCAATAGGTTTGCTTTATGGTACTCGCATTTCGTGCGGTGAAGAGATTCCCGGAGCCCATCCCCCCCTCCCAAAAAAAATAAAAAATGTTGCCAAAACTAAGCAGCCGGCTTTTGTCGTTTCCTTTATCTGTATGTTCTTCTACAGACGTTTCTTTTTCTGTTTAGTAAGGTTTTGAGCTATTTGGATATAAATAAATAGTATTAGAGTTTGATGCAATTTTCATCGGACTGCAAAACTGATTTTTATCAATTGCATTGTCGGTATGTTTCATTACGTAAGAGTTTAATTATTGTTTCTATTGTCCATCTTTATTCAACATCGATTACTTTATGCTAAATTGATAATTTCTTTAAAAAAATGTTTCATTACCTCCTTAAAATCAAAGTTAATTCACTGATTGTAGCACTGTTTCGTATAGTGACCGACCCCAATACACTATTTGGTCAACTACGTCGCATTTTGTGTTCGTATTATCTAATTAGTGGTATACGTAACTGTGATATCACATGCAGAAACTAAGGACGCTACAATCTAATTACTGGCTTAAACGCGGGTTCCTATAAGGTCGTTATTATTTATAATACTATACTTAATACAATGTACTTGTAGGTTGAAAGTATGTTACGTCGGATTATATTAAAAAAGCGTTTATTTAAATTATGTAAATTGATCATTATTTAAAGTTTTTTCTTTATTATTTTTATTTATATCGCGGTTGATTAATTGATTATGATAATGTAAAGATACAAGACGCGTGGAGCACGTGGGTATACAATATACATTCTAATTTAAAACATATACATTTTTTAATTACAATAATTAGAAAAACATTCTTATTCTTCTCTCTCTTGGTTCCTTGTGTCCCCTAGGGACGTAAGGCTTACACTCTTGCGTTGGCTACATTTAAGGTAACTTTTAAGGCCATCACTTCCACAATTATTGTTTCATCGGGAACCTTATCTAGGACCACACAGTCGACTACATCTTACAACAAACTACTGTTGCCGTAAGAAATTAACACGTAGATCTACGTGGCACGTAACAGTATAATGTATTGAAAAGAAATAGAAAAGGTTCTAGCCTCAAAATAATTATTTGGCCCATAATTTCTATCAGTTTTTATGTCTCAGGGCGTAGGCTTGTACAGTTTTATCGAGTTAGCCTTGATATTTGCTAGGCCCTTAATGTAATACAGAAAGTCCTTTTCATCGTTTTCTTTTTATATAAGCTGTAGTTATTGACGCGGTAAAAACCAACGATAATTAGTATGAAGCAGCTTCTATTGTAATTTCTGTTGTATGCGCAGTGTTTAAAAATTCATTACACCATAGCGTTCTTCCGCTCCAGGGTTGTCCCTCTGATGTAGTTCATTCTACCGTACCAATTTGACACACTTATAGCATATTTGCTATTTATAAAACGTATTTAAACAATTAGTTGGCAAAAATATCACCCTCACTCATAATTTATTTTCGTACATACGATTAGTATTAAGATGGATCTTTAATGCGAAAATATGTTTGTTGATGCCTTTATTTTTAAATGTTTTTTGGACAAATCGTGATTTTGTGCGTCTTAAATAAAATTTACTCAATCACTGTTTATTTAGGACACGAAGAGGTGTTTTCAGTCAAATAAATATTAGAACGTATATATAGAAATCAGTTTATCAATAATAGTATTTTAACAGACTTCAAAAATCCAAAGGAGAAGGTTTACAATTGTATGTATTTATTTGAAGACCATTTAAACCATTCAGGAACTACTGGCATCCTGGTATCAGCTGAGAATGGTTCTTGTTTTTTCATGGTATTCCATAGAACAGAAAACATTTGCGTTTACGACGTATTATTGGTATAAATGCAAACTATTTGCTGACCATTCATATAAAAACGTCACAGAATGTTAACTTAAATTAATGGCTGAACAAATATTCCATTCAATTTAAAGGTTTTAGGTAAATTCAACTAATTTAAAATTTCCTGAATAGTAAATACGCTTTTCAGTATCTTAATACTCTAGTCTAATTCGAGAACTTAAAATTGCACTGTATGTCTAGGTAATAAGGTTGATTTTTACGTTGTAAAATTTAAATATTTTTTATTATTTCTTTATGCTAATATTCGTTACCACGACTTGTCTCAAATATATGAAAGGAAAATTGTTTTAACAAACAATTATAATTCTATTGTAAAGAATAGCTGTTATTATTTTGATGGGCTTATTCATAAACATTTTGGAAGTATGTTCTCCGTTAATTAGGCGAGTTTAAATTTAAAATCCAGATTTTTGTATAAAATCGTCACTCGCCCACTTTTTCTTTAAAAAGTTGTTACAATTAAAACACTTGTGTATTTTCATCATAGCGTAAATATTAATTGATGACGAATAAACTCTTGAGTTGAAATTGTGTCGGGTTTTTCCAAATAAGGAGGTAAGACAAGACTGATCGCAGTTACGTCCTTACACAGAGTATAATATACGTATATTTTTTTTACAATTTAGGAAAAATAAATGACTGAATTCACACTTTACAATACTTCGATAATATGTAATACATAGATTATTTTTCGTATAAATTAATGTACTTGTACATATTTCTACATAAATAGTCTTATCGAAATATATATTATATACCTACGATAATTGCATTTGAAATATTTTCGTTGATCAGCGTTTATTTGCTGGATGTGATGATAAAATTATAATAATGAATATGATTTTAATTATTTTTCCACCCACCTTGAATTCGCGCTGCCAAATTTCTCAAAAAAAAACTTAGATGGGTAGTCATCGCCCGTTCATATGTTGTATGTCTTAAAGTATGTTTTAATTAAATAAATATGAAAAATATTTACTCTCTTCCAGGCAAGGACGGCTCAAAGGTGACGACTGTAGTGGCGACGCCGGGGCAAGGCCCCGACCGGCCCCAAGAAGTGAGCTATGCGGACATGAAGCTGATTGGCAATGGAAGCTTCGGCGTTGTCTATCAGGCCAAGCTTTGCGACACCGGTGAGCTGATTGCCATCAAAAAGGTGCTCCAGGACAAAAGGTTTAAGGTAAGTGTCTATTATAAGCTATTGTGTGATAATTACAAAATATCTTTATTACCACCTCTATTATTAATGTTTTATATACACATTCAGATTTTTGAATCTGAAAGCTAGTCTATAAATTAGATATTATTTTAAAATTTAATTAGGTGATCACTGCTTTGTTATCAAATTAACCTATGCGTTCCACTCAAATTTTAAAATTTTGCAATCATACAAATTTTTGCGGCCCTTACAAATTTTTGTTTCATTATTTTACAGAACCGAGAGCTTCAAATAATGCGAAGACTGGAGCATTGTAATATCGTTAAATTGAAATACTTCTTTTACTCCAGCGGGGAAAAGGTGAATATTACAACGATTTTTTCATTTATCTCTGAACATACAAGTTTATTTTGGCACGCGGTAGACGGAACTTGTGCCGCCATCTTGTAAATGAAAAAGCAGATGTTGGATGAGATTCTTTAAGAACAAAGGATGATGCACAAACTAACAATCAAGTGCCAAAAGATCCTTGTACGAAAATATTTTATATTGGAATGTAATTCTAAATCCTAGGTAATAAAGTCTGGTTTTTTTATTTGGGGGAAGGTTGCAGTACCTGAGGCAGTTAGCTCACTGCTAAACGCAATGCAGTCCCTAGATGTCACAGTATGTCTAATGAATAAATCTTTCGCTAGCGTGCTAACGCACCTTAGGTTCCGATTTTTGGCAAGGGTTACCAGGAGACAATTTATCCCATCATCATTTAAGCGACAGTCTATTTAAATGTGTGGTAAATGATTTGCGCCCATAAGCTTCGACTTAAAAGAATCATCTTCATCGATCAACTCATACAATGAATGTTAGACACAAGTGCTTGTTGTTTTGAGTTTTGTGCTTTTGTTTTATGCACTTATCATCGCCTCGACTCAGATTTGCTTGCTATATCATTGGAAATAGGTAATTGGAGCTTCAATATAGATTATTTCGAAATCCACACCCCTAAATTAAACTTGAATAATACGGTATTGAAAAATATTGATATAATACGGTTAAACTACCGTATAAGTACCGTAATACATGTATATTTTAGCAACATTGCACCATTTTTTATTTAGTATATTTATTCTTTCTTCATAAACGTCACACAAAAAATTATGATGACTATTTCTTATTGTTTCCTTTATTCTTACTCTGCCCAAGCTTATCCTAAAAATAAAAATAAATAGTAAAATCAGTCCCCCAAGAGAAAAGAACGGGTCATGGCGTAAGGACATTTTACTATGGTTGGTGGTGTAAGTTTATTGTTTCTGTTTGGTGCCTTGAAAACTTATTTAAAATATAGCCTATGTTTTATTGGATAATATAGTTTAAAGTGGGTATTAAATTACGTTGAATTTTTTTTAAATAATTAAATTTCACGAATAGATTTAGCACATAAAATAATAATTAAATTAGTAAAAAAAAAAGACAAATATGCCTATTAAATACCAGTGTTAGCATGATCGTGGACGATAATAATGAATTTGTACCACACATGTCAATCCAAGTACAGTTCGTCCAAATAAAATTTTAGCATATTTTGTAAACGACAAAAGTACTCACAGATAAAATTCATGACTTATAAATCTTACTTACATCTTATGATATAAAAAAATACCAATGAATAGATACTAAAGCACATTGAACCGTGAATTTCCATATGACATACAACAATTAACAGTCTAGACATACCTCAATGTCTTGAACGCCTAGGGTTATTATCTATATACCTACATATACAATTATTTATGTACACTTATATTTACATTACCTCCGACATGGTGTTAACAAGGCAACATACACAGTACACAAACATTTACCCAAAATATATTATTGTGTGAACAGTTCTAAGTGTATTTCTATTACAGAAGGATGAAGTGTACCTGAACCTGGTGCTGGAGTACATCCCCGAGACCGTGTACAAGGTCGCGCGTCACTACTCCAAAGATGAACAGACCATACCAATTAGTTTTATAAAGGTATTTAGATTAATCGAGATGTGAACATGTAATTTTTCAATATCTATGTGTATAAGTTTAAATGTTAGTAGTTTCTACATAGTAACATGCATTTAATCCAATCAAAATAGGTTTTATCAAATCAATCTATATTTTAAGGAACTTTTCTTCGTATATATTTTTTTCTCATATTTTACTCTCAAAGCAAAACATCGAGTTGAACGTTGTCAAAAATAACTTTAAACATAAATTATGGTTTGACAACTTAAACTAGATTTAAGTTTTGATGATCTAGAATATGGGCATTAGTCTGTTTGCTTGAAGTTAATCGAAATTAGCGAAGTCTAAAGTCTGTCTGTTAGATGTGTAACGTCACTTTGTAATTGTCTATGGAAGTCTAGTGTAGACAAAAGAATTGATTTTTTTTATCAGCAAGTAAGATTGTGGATGCACTCTTATTTTTTTTACACTATGCAACAATGGATATGTATGTAAAGTAAATTTTATGTTCCCGTAGCAAGAACAAAGTAAAATAGTATGGTTGCCGTAACAGTAATATATTTTTACATGGAAAATTGCAGGTACATATATTGTTCAGTATGTATACAAATAATAGTATATACGAATACTTGACAAAAGTATTTACGCTATAATACTTTAACATTGTTTGAAATTCTTTCAGCTATACATGTACCAGTTGTTCAGAAGCCTTGCATACATCCACTCACTGGGCATCTGTCACCGAGACATCAAGCCCCAAAATCTGCTGTTGGACCCCAAAACTGGAGTCCTCAAATTGTGCGACTTTGGTTCAGCCAAGCACTTGGTGAGGGGTGAGCCGAACGTGTCCTACATCTGCTCGAGATATTACCGCGCGCCCGAACTTATCTTTGGAGCTACTGACTACACTACTAAAATTGGTAAGGCTTTGTGAATTCACACTTTAAGCATTTAACAAGATTTCCTTAATTATAACTATATCAGTCTTATTATACTAATTTACTAAGTACTCTGTCTCTTTCCATCAAATTGTGTTTATGCTATAATGAAAAGGTATGTGTGATAGAAATTGTGTTAAGATAAAATATGTATCTTTTATTATCAATTATGAATTATATACTAAAGATATTTTTTTGGTAATTAAAACGAAAGTGAAGATTGGCTTTACGCTTATAATAATAACACTTATGTATATCACAATAACACAAAACAGGAGAAAATAAAATAAGATTTGCCTTACTGCTGAAAGCAGTTTTTTTCCAGACAGCAAATATATTTAAAATTAAAATTGCAATACAAATGTAACCTCTATAAAAGGAGGCTGAAGGGGCTGCGCCCTTTCTGGGGTAATAGGATTTAAACATTATATTGTACAAGTAACGTTACATAGTTTTCACTGTCCGGATAAATATTATAGAATTGTGATAGCAATGGTGATATTTCAGACGTGTGGAGCGCGGGCTGCGTGGTAGCCGAGTTGTTGCTAGGTCAACCAATATTCCCTGGAGATTCGGGAGTTGACCAACTCGTGGAGATCATTAAGGTATGCAATTGACTTAGCTGACCCATTAAACTTGATTCTAGGGTTTTGGATTCAAATCCCGGGTAAGAAATATATAATGCAACTAGCCGTTCTCTGCCACGCTAAGAAATGAGAAACAAAACAAAGAAAACATTTAATATAAGTTTAATTTTGCAATACTTGTGGAAAAAAATAATTAAGAAAAAAAATATGATAAAAAAATAGATAAAAACAATCCGTGATGCGGATTATATATCATGCTAAAATTTCAGCTCGATCGGTGCAGAACTTTTTGAGTATTTGAAGCGTACACAAACCAACATAACATTTTTATTATATATAGATATTGATTTTTGTTGTATGACCTCGGTTACTGCTCATAAATCTTGCAGTTAAGTTATCGCTCGCTAAATTAGCTAGCATTTAACTTTTTAAAATTTATTATTAAAAATACGAGAATAATTTGATAGACATGTTGCAAACCTCGTCTGTATATTTGGAAATATAGTTAAAATCTGTTATAACGACATCGAAGGGACAACTCATATTTGGTCGTAAAAACCGATAGTCGTAACAGCCGACGACGTTGTTATTAAGTACCTAATACGATAGAATTCAGCCGGGACCTTTGATTTTGGTCAATATAACCGGTATGTTGTTCTAAAGGAAGTCGTAAAGATTTATATTTGTTGAAATTTTAGGTATCAATGGGTTTATTAATTTTGAGTTTAAGTGAGCCCTTATTATTTCAATTCGCGTCTAAAGTTACATTCTAGCCTTGAGCACGTCTTTAAATTAATAAATATTTGACAACTGAGATATGTTTGATTAACAATTTTCCTTCTATTTTCTTGATATCTAATCACACGATTAAAATCTCTGATTATTGATGAGACTATAAGCGTGTGTATCTAAACCCTATGAACGTGCATATAAATCACGGCCGTGCTCGTAATGTTATATTTCTACTTGTGTATCAGCACATTTGTAAAGTGGAAGTAAACATTGCAAAAACAATTAGTCTAATATCCAAAAAATTGAACGAAAAATTGGAGCCCAACTCAAAGGACCCACTAGATTATTATAAACACATTAAAGACAATCGCTTTGCAGGTCTTGGGTACGCCAACGCGGGAGCAGATTCGCGAAATGAATCCCAACTACACGGAATTCAAATTTCCACAGATCAAGAGTCATCCATGGGCGAAGGTAAATTATATATTTTTATCATATTACTCTATTTGATTGCCAACATACATAACAGCTATATGCCGGATATTATTATATTTATTGTATGCACTGTAGAACTAAAATTAATTTATTGGTTAAATATTATCGAAATAATTTTTCTTAATGTATGTTAACAGAAACGCGTTACATATAATCTACTTGAAACCTAATCAAACCTTTATAAGAACTAGGGTAACATGCAGTGGCGTAACTATACCATCTGGGGCCCGTGGCAAATTCTTTTGATGGGGCCCTATCAGTAAAGATCGTCACGTTGAACTCAGTTTAATGTTAACACGTATATGTCCCACTAATGGCCAAAGGACTCCTCTCTTAGAGAGGGAATGGTCTGTAGTCCCCACGCTAGCCCAATGCGTATTGGAGACTTCACATTCATCCATAGAACATAATATCTCTTGAGCAGGGGCCCTCTTGGGTCAGGGGCCCGTGGCATTTTGTCAGCCCTGCCACCCTATTGTTACGCTGCTGGTAACATGGATTGACATAAATCTACATAGTGTATGGAGAAGCGTTAATTTCGTATAATTGCTGAATAATGAAAATTTACTATGAAGTGTTATAAAGTGATAAAGATGAACATAAGTTTATGAATAAATGCAATAATTATTATTAAAATAAATTGCGTTGAGATCAAGTGGGGCCAAAGGCCAATTATACAATAACTTGTAATGGTAGCAATACTATTCAACTTCGTTTAAAGAGTTTATTACCAGTTCTTTCTTAGTCCCTTGAATTGTCTGTAAATGTAACAACTGTTATGTTTTTGATCTTAATAAGTGTACATATGATTTGATAAACACTTAAAACAAATGACTGCTACTAATACAAAGTAAAATTCACATAGTCGCGTACTTACAGCATTTGTTGGAGCGAATGACGATGCCCAAGTCACCCACTGACCACCAGCGTATCAGAGTAAGGCACCGCTAACAAAAACTAAATGACGACATTATGTTTCCTATATATTGTGTTTTATATTGATATTTTTGTATATATAGTATTGCAATTTTTTTTAATCACTTTACAGTTTTGTGCAAAGAATATAATTTGTCGAATTGTGTCACGACCAAGTACAAAATTTGTTTATAACATCACACACACACACACATCTCAGGAGCTTCGGAGATGTTTGTTTTAGTTTAAAAAATGCTTTTATCTATAGGATATTTGGTTAATAAAATCCATTCCTATAATTAATGTCGGCTTTTAGTCTTATTCGCATTTTGACGAACTTCAATTGTTTCTTTTATCTATAAATTAAATCAGTTATATTCTAAATTTCACTATGCCAGCAGTATTTTATCAAAGGCAAGTACTGCTCGAGTATCTATTAAAGTAAATAACAGAATAACTTATGTGAATTAGGTGGTTATAATATACCTAAGTACGCCAGAATGCGAAGTACTTTGAAATAAAGATACCTCGGCATGTATTAGGGTTGCCACAAAGTAAATAAAGTATTTATACTGGTACTTTATTTCAAACTCCCAAGTGCCAACCCTACTTTTGACTAATAGAATCTACTGATTACTGTCGGTGTTCTGAGTGGTGAGGCGTGCGTGTTCTCTGCAACATATACAAATTAAATCGAGTTCAAAATTAAAGTTTAACCCAATTTGAAGTCAGTTGACATTTCTAACATTTAATATAACACTATCTGTACATACGTATTTCACTTTAGAGTTCATGATTGCACCGCGCTAATAAAATCTGTTTTAACGTTTGATAGCAAGTTTTCTAATAATTATGCCTTTCTTTTTTGAAATCTTAGGAATATCACATAAGTAATTAAATAGCAGGACACAAAATGAAATTTCATATGATTTTTCACATAGAAGTTAGGCAAAATTCATTAACAATTTGCCTATAAGCCTTAGGCTATTCTATAGAATTTATGATTATCCTTGTATGGACCAAGGTGCTCTTCTGTAGCTTTTAAAATCAGTAGATAAAAATACATACTGTTAAATTAATAAATAGTAAGAGATTAATGATTGACTTGAACTGTTAGAAGAAAAATATTTTAAATTTGAATAATTTAAATTCTTTACACAAAATGATATCGGCAATCAATCTTAGATCTGGTGTAAGAGATTTTGTAAATTTAAACGAAATTATTTCGCTTAGAACAACTTCACTATAATTTAATTGATATAGTAAATTTTATAACTTTTAATCTTTTAATCATTACATATTTTTCTGTTAACAATAAAAAGATTATAGAAATCCTTAGTGCTTATTGGGATTCAGCGTATAATTATTTGCGTAACTATATGTATTATAACTTAATATGTACTAATCAGTTGTATTAAGCATAGATTATGTGAATTGGTATTGAAATTAATAATAATGTATGTCATTGAATTAAAATTTTGTTTCGTTGATAGGTCCTATAAAAAAATTCAGATTGACGTTTCATGTTATAATAGAATAGGAGCGGGACCAAGATTGCGTACCAAATATTGTTTGGTAGTCGTACCTTCTCACTTATCAACCGCTTTCCATACATATTCACCCTTTTAAACTTTATACTTCGTTTTAGGTGTTCCGTGCGTGCACACCACCGGACGCAATATCGCTAGTTTCACGTCTGTTAGAATATACGCCCGGCGCGCGTCTCTCTCCACTCCAGGCGTGCGCTCACAGTTTCTTTGACGAATTGCGTGAAGCGAGCGCAAGACTTCCCAACGGACGTCCTCTACCACCGTTATTCAACTTTACGGATTACGAGTTGTCTATTCAGCCTTCGTTAAATGACTTCTTGAAGCCACGCGCGGCTGCTACACCGCATGAAGCTGCGGCTACTACGCATGAACATGACGCCCATGGTGAGTTTGATTGCTTCCAAGAAGAGGTTTTATTGGTGGCACAGATCACATAGGTGTTTTGTGCGCAATTGTTTGTGGCAGAATATGCTAACTTACGATTTACCAACTTACACATTTGTGTACCATATTTTTGCAATAAATTATTATTATTATTAATAATAAAAGTCTATATTTCTTTGGCAGTTGTCTATTGTATGGGGAACATAATGATATTATATTTCATTAAAATTATTAAATATGACTCTTTGATTACACGAAATAATTTTTTTGACATGCAACTTTCAATTAGGTAATCTTAATTGCTTTATGTCGCCAAATCAAGGAAGAATCTCTGTTTTTGTTAATTATTTTATTTGATTTATTACTAATACCGTATTTTTTTTAAATTGAGTTATGATAAATGTACAATTCTAGGTGAAAATGCAGCAGCGAGCGGCACTAGCGGCGGCTCCCCTAGCGCATCGTAGATACACATTTGACGAGCGTCGCCTACGTAAATACAACCAATAGCCGTTAATTATAAATCGCTTTGAGGCTATCTGCCCTGGCCCAAAATTTTTATATACTAGCCATTTTTACACCCTTTGCTAAACATTAAATTAGCGTGTTTTCTTAAAATTTTGATATAACCAATATAGCATCGTCGTCAATTATCCAAATTTATTCTCTAAATTGATTAAATTTTATTTTTTATACAAATCCGTAAACTACAGATATTACTCCATGATAGTGACAGCAGATTATAAATTTGAATCAGTCATTGGTTTATAAGACATCTAGGAGCAATGTCATCGTGTCAAATGTCAAATGTATTCATATACGTTCGAGTAAATTTCTATTCTGTGAATTATTTTTGATCAAAAATACGACGAAATACGGGCTACTGTGTGCGTCAATCAAGTGTTACCTTGACCGATAGTGTTGCAAATTGACAAATTTTAAAATTGCAATTAATTTCGATAATACTATAAAATTACAATTAATTTAGTAATTACAGCTTATCACAATTTTTTGACGAAGTATAAAAATGGGCAAATCTGC
Source organism: Pieris napi (assembly GCF_905475465.1). Classification (NCBI taxonomy): domain Eukaryota; kingdom Metazoa; phylum Arthropoda; class Insecta; order Lepidoptera; family Pieridae; genus Pieris; species Pieris napi. Next base: position 9,688,536 of record NC_062241.1, on the reverse strand, counting down.
GTCAGAGTAGCCTCAATTTGATTTGTAGTTGCTTTGCTAGAGGTGTCGTGTCGCTTATTGTATGTTGCGGACAGAGGTCGAAAATTTGTACTAAAAGCGAGTATAATGCACAGACAACATAAGTGGATATATTTTTCAGCTGTTAAATTTGATGGGTACTAAATGTTTATGAAATATAATTTGTTCGCTTAAACGTAAATTACAAAGCCGTCTGTGTGTTTCCTCGCTCGGAATTTAGATCGAGAATCGTTTGTACGCTAATTAGTGATAGTTATTCTTTGTGTTGGCCATCGGGAAATTTTAATGCATAATAGGTGTGACGTAGCGTATTTCGATGAAGCTTGGCATAGTCGGTAAACGCCTATTATATTATGCAATTTATTGTTTCACACAGATTACTGAGCTATTCCTGTGTGGCATTGTCTCTTTCTAACATAACTAACAGGAAAGAGACGGATGCTCAGTACGTGTATAAGTATGGGACCATGAATTGGTTAATATAATGGGCATATTAGGAGGATAAATTTGTAGTGACCCGGTATATTACTTTGTACTTTTGTAAGCTCAAAACTACGTTGTGTACATACCTCTATACTCGATTCCGAAAGTTGGTTAACGACAGATTGTCATCTGGATTTATTTTGTATATTCTAAAATTGTGCGCTAGATTAAGAGCTTTTAGCTACGTATAGAATTTCAATACTGTATCCAAGAACGCTTTCAACTTAGAGATCACGGAACAAAAACATATTAGTGGTCTAAGGGTTCCAATAGAAGACTTGAAATTGTTTTATTATTATTACTTTATTAGTATATTAAAATATGTAAGACACGTATTCCAAAATATAAATCAAACTTAAATTTATATAAAAGTTATGAAACTACTTTTGTAGGCTAACTAGTAGCTAATGATGCTGAAATGCTAAAAAACTCATAGAAGTTGCCAGTTGCAACCAAATTTTCGATTGATTTACATTTTTGATTACGGGCCTTTAAAGCTTTTGATGTACAACTAAGCGGTGTTGACAATTCTATGCGTTTTTGTAAGTCCTTTTTGGCTTTTACGTAAACTACGAAGGTAGGTAATCCCGCTTGAGCTGTAGCCCGTAGAGTAATTGCATACACTGTCGAACGTACAGACACGTAGTTACGTGCATTTGACCGTCAACAGTATCTCGCTCACGTACTGTCAACTGTCAAAAGTACAGACAAATAGCTCACGTACTGTCAACTGTCAAAAGTACAGAGAAAGGTTCGCTTATTGTTATTTGTCAAAACGTCACAAACACGTAATTACGTGCTTATTAACTGAAGAACGTGATTTGCTGACACGTACTTGCTTATCGACTTGGCAGACAATTATTTCATCGCATACAATGGCATTGTAAATTTTTATGATTAGCGTCTACTGATCTCTCAAATAATTTTAATAATTAATAATGTCTCAGAATATTTTCTATTGTATAAACGATTCAAAGATTCAATAGATATTTGTTTAACGTAGCGACTTCTATTTCTTTCGCAGATTATCTTCTGGATAAATAATGTATATTGCACTGTCTGTGTCCTATTGTGACGTCATAGTTTTTCGATATTGTATTCTATAAAATAATCGATACATATTTCTGCTGTGTAAAGTTTATCATTGGAAACACTATATAAGTAGTCATTTATGAGGTAATATTAAATTCATCGTCATAGTGTTAAGTAAGGGCGATTTCGTTTTGCGCTTCGGAGCTGGCGTGTTACAAATTAGGGGAGGTTTAAGCCTTTTAATATAAAGTAACGAACTCTTTTATTCATGGTTTAGATGTAGCTTTAATTCAAATAACCTTGGGTGTGATTTTTCACCGTTATTTTTCATTAGTGAATAGTATTTGTACAAATTCGGCGGAAAGTAGCGAATTTGTAAGCGGGTCTAGTACGAACCTGGGAAGTCATGTATTGTTGACGATTTATTTTGTATCTATATCTACAGACCTGCGTACTATAATGAACATCAGTTGATTCCCGTCAAACCCATACGGCCTCCGCCAAGTATATAATACACCTGTATTACTATTATGTATGTACGTACGTATAAATTTCTAGTATATTAGGAATGTAACGCGCTCGGCGCAGATTTCAAATCACACATAGTGGAGCTTAGTTTTCGTCCCTAAGGCTATTGATTTGCTGACACACCTTTATAATTCGTGTAAATATATTATTATAATTATTATCTTTATGGTATGACTCTTGAGTAAAGTTAATCGGTAGAAGGATTCGCCCGTTCTTACAATTAGCAGCCTCGAGCGTATTCACGCAAGAGACGTGTTCGGTAAGGGCAGCGATAGGTTAGATACACACTGTATTTTATTAAGTCTACCTATTATGAATTTTGTAATCGACGTTGCTTCTAAAGACCCTCTGTGTAAAAAGTTAAGACACACTAGTGACCTGATTTTTGAAGCGATGTTTCTGGAAAATTTGAACCCGTTTAAAATGTCACTTTCACGATTTACGTGCACTTTTACTACTCGAGAATTTTCAGAAATACATACTTCGAAATGGGGTTGACTTATATAAATTATTTAAAGTAAAAGAGTTTTTCTTATTACTAGTACTGTAATATTAAATTTAATAGTGAGTGAAATTTGTATTTTGTTTTAATTTGATTTACTGAATTTGAATACATCGTAACACCCATATCGTTGTTAGTTATGAATGAAATAACATAATTATAAAAGTAAATATTAAATGAATAGTAACATGGCTTTTTATTTTAAAATCCTTCCTATCCTTTTATTTAAAATGTAAAACCAGTTATTACAATAAGTATGGTTTCTTTTGCTAAAGTATACAAGTGAACATTTACATTTTTCTATAATGCAAATTGAGAATATCATAATTAATTAGTCCTCTAAATTATTAGTCATTTGCTATGTATGCGTTCTGGCGTTAATGAAGATGATTTTAAGTGTATTTAACTTCAGCTGTTTCGTATTTGGATTTTAGAATTTGCTTTAAAATTAATCATAAATATATATTAAGTATAGGAAACATTAACTAAAACATGTTTGTATCTTACGTTAAAGGCAATTTTACTATAAAAAGAAAGAGAAAAAAATATATTTGATGCTATAATACATAAATGCCCAACATAAATATGAAATAATAGATTCCTGATTCATAGATTTTCTATAATATCATCCTTTTCTATAATTCCTCGCAACAGATCTTATGACTGATATAATCTATTCAAAAAAAATCTACAGACTGACTGCGATTGAGTTTTACGTTATGGGGGTGACTTTGACAGGCTGATTATCTATTATCTATAATAAATCTAATTTGTTTTCATAATTCATAATATTGTTGTCAATAGTCATTTCTCTACACCCACTTTTTGTTTTGCCTTTTGTATTTTGCAAATAAAAATAATAATTTATACATTTAAATAGTACGAAGTCATGAAAATGTGGCTTAAATTGTAATCAGTGTTACGTGAAGCTTCCTATCTATATCTCATAAAGATATTAATAAGAATATTTGTAAAAAGAAAATTAAATACATATATAATTTACAAATTTAAAATGCACGAAGCTTACGAAGTTACACATTTACTGAATGCATCAGTGCAAATAGAAACAATAGCTGCTTATGGTTAGTATCACTAGTTTGCAGTATCGTTAATATATACATTATAATTGTTGGTCTTCTCTAGAAGATATATAGCCCCGAATTCTCTGGAACCTATTCTCTACTTATTTCAAAGAGCTATCCAAGTCGACCAGGTATTGCTTTGGTTGTAGTAGTATTTTTTTTCTATACAATTCAGACTACTTTTTATGGACAAGAACTAGAAGAATCATAGTGTATGACTTTTTAACTTTGCATTTAAACTATATGTGATGACAAGATTCTTTCTTAATTTGTTATTATAGATGGTAACCTATTGCTGGGAACACGACAGGGACATCTCTTAATGTATTCATTATTAATGAACAAAGACACACAAAAGTATGAATTGAAAATGATTAGATATTGTAAAAACTTTAGTAAGAAACCAATACAACAAATTGAAGTTATTGCAGGTAATGTATTGAATACAGTTAATTAAATTTTTCTACTGCCTTCCTTATTTTCTTTATTTCAACTGCAATTTACCTCATTGCATAACGACATCCTCCTACTCACAATGAATGCATTTAGTCTTACATCATGCAAGAAAAAGGCTACTTGCCTTTGAGAAGTAGCTAGAAGTAGCACATGTTATGCACTAAGTATAATTTGTTTATATACTAAACATTTTATCATATATAAATAACATTGTGTCATTCCTATGACTATATTAGAGTCTTTTTGTAAATACTGCTTGTAAATTAAAATAATTTTTTTTCAGAGGATAGATTACTGTTATGTCTCACAGATAATGTGCTTTCATCTTATGATATGAATGGCCTTAACTTTCCCTTGGTGAAGACATTTTCAGATACCAAAGGTGCATCTCTGTTTGCCCTAGACAATAAGGTAAGACATTTTTGTGATACCAGCATATGTAGTGGCTACACTCCACATACTCCTTGAGATCCTTGTCAAATTTTAAATTCTTGTTGAAAGGTTAATAATTGATAAATATCACTATTATTTACAAATTAATTGCTTATGTTGTACATTTACAATTAAAAACTACTTATATGATGTTAATGTAGTTTATATCTCTCATTATATTTATTATTTAATTTTCTTTTTCTTTGATTATTGTTATTTTGTGTGTTTTTGTTAGTAATAAATGTTATATCTATGTTTATAATAGCAAATTATACCAGCGGTTTCATCTTTGACCACCTCCAATAACCAATTATATGTTTATTAGGCTTTACCAGGAAGACATTATGTATTGTTACATACATACATTTATTCTAATATAAATATTGTTAGTAACATCTTGATCAATTAAAGGTTTTCTATAATAAGTATTGTATTTATTCCAGTCAGCTACTTCAATGACGGGTGAATCAAATACGATAGTACATTTATGTGTGGCTGTAAGAAGAAAATTGCAACTATATTATGGTAAAAATGGAGAGTTCAAAAAACATATCTTTGACTTCACAATACCTGATGTACCAAAAGTGATGGCTTTGGGTCAACAGTATCTTTGTGTAGGGTTCAAAGGCGAATATACATTTTTTGATGTAAGTTTTACAAACTAATTTACTCCTTTTCTATGAGTGCCATATTGCAAAGCAAATGCGTAATACATATTAAACAAAACAGAGTAAAACTTCAATCAGTACAAAACCGAGAGAGATCGCTTTTGGTTAATATTTAATGCAAAATTATATAAGAAATAAGAGGATGACCAAAGGAAAAACATAATCTATGGTTTTTGATAGAGGTTAGTGTGTGAGAGGTAAGAGGTAGGACTGTATGTGATATTCCGATAGATGAAAAAAAAGTGGTTAATGTGGTTAAGTGTGTTAAGTGGTTACTTAGGGTGTACCGTGTCTGTTTACTTTGTATGGAAAGTATGATGATGATATAGAAAGACAGGTGAATGCTGGGAATAGAGTAAATGGGGTGTTTCATCTCCTCTATGTGTAGCCAAAAAGTCTCTAATGAGGCTCATCTGGCCCAAGTGGCGGTCATTTGGAGGGAAAGGCTGAATTAGCCTCAAAATCTTGGTGTGCTCAGCAAGGCCACTTCACTCCGGGCCACCGCTTGCAAATGTATAATTCTAATAATAATTTTCTTACAGTTATCATCACATAATTCAACGGACTTATTTCCTCCAAGTAGTTCAAAATCCTTGGACCCAACAATAGCTAAATATTCTGAAACATCCTTTCTGCTTGGCCGAGATAACACCTCAGTTTTAGTGGAAGAAGCCAAAAAGAAGTCTTCTGAAATTAAAAAGACAGTGAAAAGGATTGATGATCCAACAATCTCTAAATATTCAGAGTCATCTTTCCTACTTGGTCGTGATAATACTTCAGGTGAAGTGGAAGACGCTAAACAAGAGACGGTTGAAATCAAAAAGACAATAAAATGGACTGATGCACCCCTTGCAGTTGGTAAATTTAATTTTGTTTTGATGTTAATTTTTTTTTAATTTGTTTTATATTATCATATGCTAAGGTAATGGTCCTCCGACCGTACTGATTTTAAAATTCTAAAAGAAACTCATTAGAAACTCTAATATGTTGTTGCTTACAATTAAGTGTTATTTTCTATGATATTGGTTAAGTGGCATAGTTAGATTGTTATTTTTGCCTGTCCTGTCCTTTCATTGCCTAAAAGTATTATATATTATTTTCTTGATTACTTCTATACATACTTCTTCTTCTTCTCAAATACTTTGACAATTTATCAAAAAGTATTTCTTAACATATCACAGATATATATATTACTACTTTGTGATTTTATTACCGAAAAAAATTTTCAAAAGTTTCTTATTGTTTTTCTTTTAAAGTTATCCGGTTTCCACTTTTTTTTTATTATATATATTGTCTGTTCAATTAGACATCATGGAATATTAGGATCTAGGCGAAACCTTATGGATATTTTACATAAGAAAGTGTCCAATAACACTACTTACAGTCTATTAAGGGAAGACACTCTGTTCCTGTGTTCTATTTGTTCACTTACCACTGACTAAATGCCAAATATTGCATATTCCAGTTTGGGATGAACCCTTCATTCTGGGTTTGCTACAAGACACCGTTGTGGTGCAAACAGTTGAACCGCCTCTCTTCATACAAACATTTGTTGAATTGAATAAGGCAAGACTTATGTACAGGTGAGAGTTCTTATGGCTTAAGTAATTAACATATGATTATGCACATGAGTGTGCACTTGAAGGTCGTACGTTAAATCGCGCATTAAACACTCGCTCGTACGCTGAAGGAATCCGTATCTTGAACTCAAAAATCGATGGAGTGTGTCAAGCACAGAAGACCTTCTTGTTTATAACGTTAAAATTATCACAATACAGATATAAACACATGAAGACAAGGCGAGGTTGTCGTGCCACTTTTCTTTTTATTATTGCGATGTTATTTAATTTTATGAAACTAAATTAAATTGATTTTAACGTGATTAAATATCAAATTTATTTTAATTTTCATATCAATAACATTTTATTGGCTCTTCAAATTTATTTCATATGTATCTGTTTATAAACCAATAGCATTGCCACTTTTAAATATCTTCAAAAATTATTTTAATTCCTATAAACTTTTTAAAACGCACTTGTAACGCGTTCTAATCTGGTATTAGAACGCGAAACAATACTTTAATAATAATTAATATTTTTATAATTGCGTGTTGTTCCCACGAGAATGTAAGTGCGTGCTCCTATTTCACCATGCCTTCTGCAGATAGAGAACAAGTCTTTGCTTTTTTTTTAAATTCATGTTACATATTATTATTAATTACTTAATATGTCATGTGGAACAACGTTTTGTAAAAAAAAATGGCGATTAAAAAGAGTGGCGGAGAGTTTATTGCGAGTTCTTCTCTTCCGGTCTACGCCCTTGATTTGAGAACTGGCAGTAAATGTAAAATTAGAAGCATTAATATGTATTTATTTACTGACGAGTCATAAGTGTACATTATGTTACCTATATGATTAAATGATTTTTACTTTAATAGTATAATTTGTTAGTAGCAATATGTTAGTCGCGTGTGGATATGAACCCCTCTTGGGTGAAATCCTCCTCCAACCAGTTCCAGATGTCTCTGATCTTTGCCAATAGTCTGCCAATCTCTTCCTGCTATTTTTGCTTAGCTTTGCCCAACATCTTTTTGGGCCTACCTACTCTTAAAGCAAGCTTATGTCAGCTTTCTGTGGAACCCGAAAAAAGTTCAAGATCGAACCTGAGATCTCCAAGTCATACATACTTGATTAATTTAAAATATTATTTTAAATTATTTTCAGATGTAAGCGTGGTCTGATATTTGTTTCATCTGTGGGTCAAGTTTGGTGTCTAACATCTGTAGATATCACAAAACAAAGGAAACAGTTGCTGAAAGACAAGCACTTTCAAATTGCGATAGATTTAATGGTGAGTAATAAAAAAAACAAGTGACAATTAGCGATAATAAAAAAAAATCGCATCTAGGATTCGGGTTCAACGCTTAAAATTACTATGACCGGTAGCCATTGCCAGTCAAATTATTTGGTGAATTGAACACGTTTCGATGAAATTTTAATACAGATAAATGGCAATACTGCTCAGACTTTACTTGGAAGATTTTTTGTAATTACAAATGTAGAATTATGATATAAGCAAGTCTTATAAGATGATATAAGTATTTCTATGTTGTACCATATATCACTAAATATATTTATGATGATCTTACAAATTCCCTACGTATTTATAAAAGCATAATTTTTTTCCGCTTAACACACCTTGATTGCTGGAAGTCTTCCACTTTAGACATTTTCTTATGCGAACTAGTGCACTGTGAATTCGACTTTCGGTGGGAATCTACTCTGGGAGATACGACTTCCAATTGTTTAAAGTAAATAGATATAAGACAAATTTTGACAATGTGAACAATGCACTTTCTGAAATAGTGTGCTGGTTTTCTGCAAATAATTTACAATTAAATGCCACAAAAACAAAATGCATAAGATTTACTTTACCTAATGTTAAAACTACAACTATAGAGCTTAAATTGAACAATGAAAAACTAAATTTAGTTGATTCTTCGGTATTTCTGGGCATTACAATAGACCAAAAACTTCAATGGAGTCAGCATATCACTAAACTTTCTGACAAGCTTAGTTCTGCGGCATACGCTATTAGGAAAATTAGGCAACTCACAGACGAGGAAACTGCCAGAATAGTATATTTTAGTTACTTTCACAGCGTTATGTCGTATGGAATTCTTTTATGGGGCAAAGCAGCAGATATACAATCTATTTTTATCTTGCAAAAACGTGCTATTAGGTCAATTTATTGCTTGAAACCAGGCACTTCACTTAGAAATTTGTTCAAGAAAATCGATATTTTGACGGTACCTTCCCAATATATTTACAACTGTATCATTTTTGTGCGTAGTAATATTAGTTCTCTTTTAAAGAACAGCGACATTCACAATAGGAATACAAGAAATAAACTTTTCCAGCCGTCTTACAGGTTGCAGAAAATAAATACTTCATTTATGGGCCTAAGTATACGCTGCTATAACATGATTCCTAGTGAAATATTGGAACTGCCTTTAAACAGATTCAAAACACATATCAAAAAAACCTTAATGTGTAAAGGTTACTACACAGTCAATGACTACCTGGAAGATAAAAACGCTTGGCAATAGTTCTAATTATATTCTTATAATTTGATTTGTTATCTTTGAATTGTTATGAATATGTGTGTAATGGTGAATGTGGTAAATCACAGAACAGATTTTTTTTTTTACTTATGTAACTTTAATAACGTTGTGGTTTATGACATTTTCCTTTGAATAATTGTAATGTAAAGGGAGGGCAAAACTTGCTGAGTTTCTTGCCCGTTCTTCTCAGAACAAGGCCTCCTGGTAGTTTTGCGAACGGATGGCGTAGTCCTGCTCTTTCGTGAATTTTGTAAACGTTGTTGACATTCATAAGCATGCTCTAAGAAGCATCTAAATTGAATAAACGTATTTTGATTGATTGATTGATTTAAAAAAAGAATATACTCTTCCCTCAAAGGCAGGCGACGCACCTATTAAATGAGTGTCTAAGGGCTGCGATGATTGCCCTTTTCGGCGTCCCGTAGGATCGTTTGCCCGCTTTCCTATATTTTTTTTTCCTTTTGCGACAGACACAGTTGTATTAGCTATAAATATAAAACAAGGCAAGTATAAGTTCTTATAATTTTGCACTTACTGCAGATCTAAAAAAATCGTAAAATAAAAGTTTAAAATGTGTGTGTTTTGTTTGTGACTAAAATTAGGTATAGATATGATTATGGTTCTGCAACTGTCAAACAAATGTTTCTATTATTTATTTCGTAATCCAACAGCTAACATAAATTATGTAAAACAAAAAAAAATAGGAAGATATAGCCAAAGTTTTTAAAGTAAACAAGCCAACTATCAATCCATAAATCAGAGCTACGCTAATTAACGAAATAAATTAATTAGCCGATGTGTTTGGATGAGGAAAATGTTTAGTTATTGCAGTTGATCAACGTTCGTTAAACAAAATGTTTCATTTTAAAGTTAAAAAACGTCAAGTTCAAATTATTCATCTTTTAAACGTAAGATTTTTTTTACCTTTACGTTTAATGATCGTTTGTATATTTTTAGATTATTTAAAAAAAAATTAAAGTAGGTTTATTCATGATAAACAATGCATTATAAAGTGTAAGATTTAGGACCCCTTTTAAGTAAACAATACCTGTGTCAGGGTTCCCAGCTCTTCCTTGCTCTTTTTTCTTCGCTCTGAGGAGTAGCACCTTAAGACGAATTTTGTTGTTATTAAAAACTAACTTATCTGTTATTACAGTTGGTTAAGTTAGAAACGAGATATTTTAATATTCCAAATAAAGGAGCGTTCAAGTATTACGTCAAGCAATTTTTTGGAGATTCCTGACCCCCCCCCCATTTAACGCGCCGTAACGTTTTTGTGAACCCAAGTACAGTACTGTACCAAAGTATAGTAAAACGTTTCGTGACCACCTCTTTATACCTAAAAGTTACCATTATGTGCTGTAAAGTACTGAAAAGTTGAAAATAATATTAACAATAACGTGTAATTCAAACCCGCCCCGCATTGTAACGTTTTACTAGTGGTCCCCCCCCCTAAATTTGTTACATAATACTTGAACCCTCCCTAAAAAGAGAAACCGCAGGCTCGTTTGCTCATCACATAGAACCTTTATGATAAAACTTTTATTTCCAGAAACTATCAGATAGTTCGCCAGAAGAAAAGAAGCAAACGATTGATTCTATACAAATGCTACACGCACTCGACCTATTTGACAGCAAACAATATTCGCAATCTATGAAAGAATTTATCAAACTAAAAACAGATCCAGCTGAAGTCATAAAACTAATTCCAGAGTTAGACAATAAGTTTGAGGGAAAAGAAAATGTATTAAAAGGGAAAGATTTAGAGAACGCCTTAAACGCATTAATAGAGTATTTGGTGGAACTAAGATTTCAAATTGGGACGAACACGGAAGGTTCCAGTAAGAGTGAATCTAATCAGCGGAATGTGGCCCAACAGTTGGAGTTGATCGATACAACTCTGCTTAAATGCTATTTACAGGTATATATTATTAATAAATTGTGTAGTTATATATATCGCACATATTTATTTTATTTATTGAGAAAGATATACAGCTTATTGCTAACTTACTTACTAAATACATCATTCTTTTACGCCATTAACTAAATCTTTACAAATAGTTAAGTACTAATAATATTAACTGCATTGGTAACAATAAAATAATTTTATTCAACTAAATAAATATATATCAAAGAAAGTAATAAACTAAGTAAAAATTGGTTAAGTAACGCTAAAGTTTAGCGGCTAAACAGTTTAGTATAATTTATATGTAGACTTATATTATAAAACACCTTCTTGTATACATTCATTTTAGCACAAATAACCAAATAATAAACTTCGCAAATGTAAGAGTACTTTCACATCGACTCTAGGTAGGTACTCTTATCATAAAATAAAAATTAACTTAAAAATTCGCGTGATTAAAGTGTGGTAGCTTTTGCGCACAACTTCATTTTTAAATTACTTAACCCGTTTTAAATGTCGACACCAAGTGACCCATGTGTCCGTGAAGAATTCAGCTTTTAAATGAACTTCAATATTTCTGTCCTTTTGTAATAATTATGTATAAAAATAACTAAAATAATTTATTTATGACTAACTATACACTACTCAAATGTATATGAAATAACATTACAGGCCGAGATACACATTTCAATATTGAATATACAAAAACATATTAATTACCATACATACTTGTTACGTTGGAAACTGTTTGGTGAATAAATCTTATTATAGTCGTATTTTTAATTAGACGAAGCCAACTGATAGTAGCTAATGTCACTTTGTAAAAAAATGTTGCCATATTTAAAGTAATAGTGATACGTTCAGTTCTTGTTCAATCAGATAAATGAACAATGAGTGTGAATAGTTAATCATTTTAAACTATAAAATAATATTATTTTTATTTTTAAAATTGTATAAAAGGGCTCTGATATAAGTTAGGTACTAGTAGTATGTAACTACAATCAGTTTTTTGACGTCTTATTACAAAGCGCGGCGTGGTGACTAGTGCCATCACCGATCTTTATTCAGGAGTTTTTTCAATCATTCACTTTGTCACAACACTATTTTTATTTCATTAAAAACTGACAACACCGTAAACGTCAGTTGACTTCGTCTAATTAAAAATACGACTATAGCTACTATATGCATAAAATAAATATTTTCTTCAGACGAACGATGCATTCGTGGCCCCACTCCTCCGTCTAAACAACTGCAGATTAGAGGAAGCCGAGAAGACGTTGCACCAACACGGAAAGCACAGCGAGCTGATCATCCTCTATCAGACGAAGGGACAGCATACAAAGGCTCTGCAGTTGTTAAGAGAGCAGGCATCACAACCAGATTCAAGTCTTAAGGGATATCATAGGACCAAGAACTACTTACAACACTTAGGTGATAATGGTCTTCTATCCAAGGGAGCGTTCTAGTATTACGTCACGCAATTTTTAGAGAATAATACCCCCCCCCCCCCATTTAACGCGCCGTAACGTTTTTCTGTACCAATAGTAAATCGTTTCGTGACCAGCTACCTAGTGACTCTATATACGTAAAAGTTACCATTATGTGGTGTAAGGAACTGGAAAGTCGAAAATACTATTAACAATAACGGCTAATTACGTAATACTTGGACGCTCCCCAAGTGAGGATCTCTGTTCACGTCAGTTCACATGTCAAAGTCCTTTATTCATTTTTCTAATCTAATATATACAATTCTCTTGTCACAATGTTCGTTCCCATACTCCTTCGAAACGGCTCGACCAATTCTTATGAAGTTTTTTATGCATATTCAGTAAGTCTAAAAAAATTATCATGAATCATGTTGGTTTTTGTCATAACTATTTTAATTCGTATTCTGTCATTATGAAAATTGGCATACAAGCAAATAAAAGGGGTTTGTTTTGAAACAAAATAAAAATCACATGCTTCTATCAAATCCGTCACTTTACCGACTGATTAATTTGAAATTGGATTATTTTTAATGTAGCCGTAATATTTAGTCAATGTAGTATCTGAATATGAAAAAAAGTGGATTTTAGATTTTTTTCAAATCCGACATTGTTCTATGATCATGACGAAATGTATATTCAACAGGCGCGGAACATTTAAACCTTATATTCAAATTCTCCGATTGGATATTAAAAGAACATCCCGAGGAAGGGTTAAAAATATTTACCGAAGACATAGTAGAAGTAGAAAACCTACCTAGGCCAAAAGTCCTAGATTTTCTACTACGAGAACACGATACTTTGGTGATACCCTATCTGGAACACGTTATACACACATGGAATGACACACACGATCTGTTTCACGACGCCCTCATTAATATGTATAGAGAAAAAATCACAGATAAAAAAGCGAATTGTACTGAAGAGGAATTGCAGCATATTAAATCGAAATTGGTGGCGTTTTTGGAGAAATCGAGCCATTATACACCGGAAAGGGTGATTTTACATTTCCCAAATGATACGCTATTCGAAGAGCGTGCGGTCATTTTGGGCAAGTTGGGCAGGCATGAGCAGGCCTTGGCTATTTATGTGCAGATTCTTGGTAAGCGATACAATTAATTATTATTTAAATAGTCTTAATTAATATAAATGAAATAATTATTATTAAAATAGTAGGAAAAAAATTGAATTGTTTGTTAAATTTTCTATGAGCAGGATATGCGAGCACAGACAAATTAAATGTCTTTAAAAAATATAATAAAATATTTTTCCAATCAATATCACTATAAGTAAAATGAACATAACCTGATAAATTTGTTTTTGAATACCATAATATATCTGTAAATTAAACTACGACTTATTTGAGTCTGTCATAACTTTTAAAAGGATATTATAATTTTCATATAATAACATTTATTACAGGTGACGTAGATAGGGCCATACGTTACTGTGACAACGTATGGACACGTAACGATAAAACAGTAGACGTATACGTAACACTGATGCGTATACTTGTGAACCCTGAACAGAACAATTCATTAACTGGACCCTTAGCCACTGTACCGAGACACCCGAAGGCTTCCACGCCTGATCTTGAGACGGCTCTAAGTATTTTGGAAAAGCATGCGGATAAAATATCACCTATTAAGGTGAGTGCCACATATGTTTAGGTTAATTTAAATATTTTTATTTATATTTACAGTCAAATGCATTTTATGTTAAAAAACGTGTGGCACTCGGGGACTGCCGCGGTAAAGCTATTGCATTTTTTTTTTCAACTTATGCAATTGTAATTATTTATTTATGCAGTATTTTTTTTTCTTTCATAAATTAATTCAATCTACCACTCTACCAGACTCAGACTAACTCGCCTATATAGTCTGTCTCACTCTAACGCGCACCGGCTGCACCGATCTCGTCAGAGAGATGTGAATACGCAGTATGCGTTCTGTCCCGCTCTAACGCGCGGTTTTTTAGTTACGGAATTTCTGGATTCGGTCTCCACGCTCGAGGCCCGCGATAGAAGCTATGCAGTAGCTTAAAAAAATATTGAATTTTAACTACATATTAATAGTGTATATGCGCAGCCAAGACTGTTAATTTTTCTCACTTAGGCTTTCTTAGTTTTATAAGCGCAACGATTTTCTAAACCGCTGGAGTTCCGAGAGTATAGCCTGGCACTTTCTTCGACATTAATAACATTTATTCTTTTGTTGTACGGTTAATATGGAGTGAAAGTAATATACCCAGGAACTGTACAGTACATATATTTTATATATTCTGCCTTCTTTTAGCGCAGCGTAAACTGAATTTGGTAGAAAGAGATAAAAGAGACTAATGAAAAAATTGCAATTTGACTGATTTATTTCTTCAAAGACGTAATATATTTCTTCTCTTTATCTTTTTATCTTTTTTGGATACACCATAATAATTAACTTTCAGGCCCTCTCAGTACTACCAGATAGCGTCCCCTTGGCTCGTCTCAGTAGTTTCTTGGAGAGTGCCCTTCAAACACAACTCACCATGAAGCGACGAACACAAGTATTAAAAGGATTGTTGTACGCCGAACACACACAGGTAATATAAACTACTACTTTTTACCTAATGCTTTCAAAATATTTAGTACAATTTGCAGGGTTTTACTTAATTGCAACTTATTATCACTATTCTAGAACGCTAACCAAACCTAAATCTAGGAGCTGAAAAACCAATTTTGTGTATGAAGTTTGAAATATTTGCCAGCGCTCCAGACGTGATTATGGCTTGAGATACGAATTAGAATAACGACATTACCCTACTACTTAGGGTGCGTTCAAGTATTACGTAACGCAATTTGGGGGGAGGGGGGAGTCTTTTGAAACGTTACAGCGCGTTACATGGGCGGGAGGGAGGTTATTTAAACAACCCGTTACGTAACGTTTTTTATTTTAATAAAAAAAACTGGGGGATGAATTGGCAACAATTTCGTTTATGTTGTACGGGGAATTCCTTTATTGTATTGTACGTTACTTTTATTTTTGCTTTGCTAAGTTTATGTTTCAGGGAATCTTCTGTCTTCAATGGTCACTTAAATGTTACGTAACGTTAAGGGGGGGGGGGGGGGGGGGAAGGAGGGAGCTTCTAAAATCTTTAAAAATTGCGTTACGTAATACTTGAACGCTCCTTTATACATAAAAATGACATCAGTCTAATTTTCCCTTTCTGCCAAATTGTGTTAACGCTGTGATGGAAAGAGACAGATAGACTTCAATTAAAACGGTGCATAAGACTGATGTACTTTTTATAAATAGGGTTCATATTAACTTAGACAACATTTTTAGCTTTACTTTAAATATTTGCAGGTTCAAGAGATGAAACAGTTCCATGAATCGAAAAGCATAGTTATAAACGACTATAACGTTTGTCCCGTTTGCAAGAAACGATTTGGGAACCAAAGCGCCTTCGTGCGGTACCCCTCTGGGGATATTGTCCACTATTCATGTAAATTGGATAAATAATAGGGGATTAATGTCTATATAGGCCGACCGAACTGGCCATTTAAAGTAGTTTTTATGTTTTCTCCTACTGAAAGGCGTAGTCTTAAATCTTACCCACCTCCACAAATCCGAAAGAAAGAAAATTTATTCGTAATAAAAATAAAATATTTATTTCTTAAGTATATATGATGAATGAAACTTCATTGTGTTGCTGAAATAATTATAGGGTAATTCCAAACTTATTGTTTTAAACAAAAGAGCTTAAAACAATCTTATATAAAGGCTAAGTAAATTTATTAATTATGAATTAAGTACTTGAAGCAATTATAGAAACAACATTTAGAGTTAGTTATTCCATAAAAGTCCTTCAAGACAATTATTTGCTTGTAAAAAATCACGTGACTCTAGCCACAACTCGCGTCTTCTTCCACAGACTCTCAATCTTTTAAATAAATAAAACGTCAGTTTTGACACATGTCAGTACAATCTAAAAGAAATATAATTATATCTTTACATATATATCGCCTTATCATAGAATTTTTTTGTATTAAGTTATGCCAAAAAGTGGCTTCCTTTTTGTTGGGGACTCCATGAGGAGACCACCTCCAAGTCTTATAATTTTTTACGCTGTCACCAGTGACAGATGACTGCTATAATTGTAATGTTGCAATAATTGTTATTTTATATGAAGAAGGATTAAAATTAACTTTTTAAAAAAATATATAAGTTTATCTATGCCTTTTCACGTGTCTCTCCTGTCATATTTACGCGCCAAAGCACTTTTTCATCAAATATATAGTAAGTATATGAATAAGGGAATGTGGGTAAAAATTTAATTGAGCCTTTGGTCGAACGTGTATATTCTGTTTTTACAATTTGATTATTAAACAAATATGGAGAAGCATATTCTAGATTTTTGTTGTATTTAAGCCATATATTCCAATTAAAATATGAAAATTTAGTCATGGCAACTTTATTTTGGATTTTTTATAAGTATACAATTTTATGGTTTTTAATCATTGGATCTCAAGTGTGTCACGGAATGGATAAATAAGACCGGAGTTCTAGCGAGCGATCTGTAGGAACATACTTGTTTATTTATTTTATTTAAGTAGCCAACGGCTCTTATAAAAAAATTACGATACCAACACGATATTTAACAAAGAATTACCATGAACGCCTACCCTAGTAAAAGTACCGAATTAAATGGTCATACCATTTCATTCATTTATGTCATAGACCAGAATTCATGAAAATAAATAAATCTGATTGTAACCTTTTACTAAAGTCCTTTTTGATTTCTTCTGACACGCTATGATGAAAGGTCACAGGTAAGTACTTTAGTTAAAGCTGCAATATTTAGTATGAAAGTCAACAATTCTTATTTATCTATTCAGTGTTTATATGGTTAAAATGAAAAAATAAGTTATTATTGTATTTTTTAGTAGAAATCTAGTTCCATACATTGAGGAAGATCATTTTTCTAATAATTGTGATAATACTTTCAACGCTAACTTACCAAATTATTATATAGTTTATAAATTCATATAAATAACTGTTGAAACATGATATTTGTAATAGACATATATAAACATAATCAGTTTTATAATAAAATACAAACATTTATTGAATATTGCCTTATCACTTTAAAAATAAATAAATGCGATTTTATATAAACTGTTTCAGCTGCAGTATCAGTACTCTGTAATGTCCAATACCGTTAGCTATTCCGACTTTTGAGTTTTGTTACCCAATTTCGGTTGTTCTCTTACGTAGGACAGATCGGAAGCTGGATTTGGGAGTTACAGAGTAACGACGCTGGTTTTAACTCTATGAATTACAGAGTGTACTGTAATTATTGTCTTGCTCATAAGTTATAATGCATTATATATTGTATTAAGAATATATTATTTTTTGTTACGACGCAATATGCCCTTATGAAAATAAATGTTTTATTTAAATGTTTTTTTATTTGTCATGTTAGTAATAATAATAAGCCTTTTTTATGCTTCACTATGTATGAGTTAGTAGTGTTAGAAACTGACTTCGATTAGGTTAATACTGTAAATAGTGTTAATAATGTCTCGTGGATGTGCCACGAGATTATTCTTCGCCGTGGTGTGCCAACGCTTCTTTTTCTAAACTGTGGCCCGTTCCAGCGTGTCCATCGGTGGTCTAGTTTGTGTATTTGAGTTATTCTCCGCATGTATTAACATAATTTCAACGCACACATATTAGTGCCTTGTGATATATTGTGCACATCGCCCATTGGAAAGAGGCAATCGGGCTAATATCGGCTGGTTAGTTAGTTAGTTACTTTAACCGCGCGAAAAGTCCTTAATTTTACATTAAAATCCTGATAAATGATGAATGTAATAACTTATGGGTATTGTTTGCATTTGTTTATTTTTATAATACAATAATTGCCAATGTGCAATATACCGACGTGCAAGGTGTTATTCGATATATACCTATACTACACGGGTGCAAAAGTTCGAAAGCGATTGTCATATGTATTATAGGAAACTATTGTACACATATTAAGCGTATATTATATTCATAAGAATGTTAAATAATTAAATGTCTCCCAATTTACTGCCAGTCAAGGGCGTAAACCTGACGAGAAGATGCTAATAATCTCTCCGCTACTCCTATTAATGAGGAGGTTGCTCGGGTTTAAAACGGTCCTCGCGACATTTAAAAAAAAGTAAACCTTATAAATCCTTATCACAGGCTTCGGCACAGCGTCAATACAGTACCGGTATCGATATTTTTAAACTAAAATTAAATTTGTAAAAAAAAGGTAGGCATCGCAATATTAATCAATTAAATTTATTTCGGCGTCGTTTAGGTAAATCAACATGCGTATTTGTAAAACTCATTACCTTTATTAAAACTCTGGTAGCCTTCTGCTGTTTGTTGAGCGCTAAAGTCGAATGTACTATGAATGTTTTTTTATTGCATTATTTAAGTGATAATAAAAATTATGAGTAATAAACTCGTTATATATTAATTTATAAATTATCAAGATTGTTTCACGAGTATTAGACCGAATTAATTTTAAATAATATCAAACTTGTTAGTTGTTATCAGTGGGCGCATTAATTATTTGTATGACGCAGGCGTGACGCAATAAGCCGCGCGCGCCGAACTGCTTACACTTACACGAGTCTCAGCCGCATGCCTCTGTGGCCCAATGGATAAGGCATCGGCCTCCTAAGCCGAGGATTGTGGGTTCGAGTCCCACCAGAGGTAACACGAGTTTTTTTATACGTTGTATATTTTAGTTAATTATATATATAGTATGCAAATTAACTAGAGTTTAGGTATGCGAATTGGTAGTCTGATATAAACATTGCGCAGTGGTGTGTTTCCATATATAACAATATAAAAACAACCAGTAACATAGTGAAAGATTTATTATGAGAAGAACCACTTTGCGAATTGAGAAATGAAATGAAATGTCATATGCAAGTAACATATCATAAAAACTAATATGTATATAAATTAGACCGCAAAAAATTCAAGTAAGAATTTAAAGGATTGCAACCCGATCTTTTGCATAAAACAGTGGCGTTACTATTCGTTGACGTACCTATAATTAAGTTACAATTGAAGCAAAAATATTAAGAAACAGCATTAAAAAAATGCAACATTAAACAAACTTTCGAAATATTATTGTAGGAGCTATTATTTTTAAAACACAATACTTTAATTTCAATCCTGCCTTACAATGTATCTCGTGTTTCAAGTGTGGCGGTAGGTACACATATTCTAAAATTTTGCTCTTCCAAAAAAGGACCTGAGAACAAAAACCCTCTTATGTCAATCATTATATATATATATATATATATTCCTATTTATCGATATCATTGATCATAACATATTTTATTCTTATTAGACCACACTGGTTATAAGATTTACTTCGTAATTGTCATATGCTTTGATCCAATGTGCTATTAGCCTCAGCATGTTAAGTACTAAGTAGTAATAACATGACATTGGTCTAACAATTAATGTAACTAGACATGAACAGGAGGCCTAGCTTTCTTAAAACGATCCAGTTGGGATGCTGATGAATTTAAGTTCCTAAATTGAATCTTGAGTTTTATCTTGATGGCGTCATTCTTACTAAATAAATATTGCTATTAGAATTTTTAAATGGCTATTATAAATATATTTTAAATAAGAAACTAAACTATTAATTTTAAAGAAAATAAAACAGCAGAGGAGAAAAATACAATTCATGAACATGATAAGAAAAAAACTTAATTATATACTACTGGTATAATAGTATTCTTATTTAGGGTAAAATGAAGAAGCAGGTGGCGTCTATTTTTGTAGATTTCACCTATATTACACTGATTGCTTATTAAGGACCAGGTGATATGTTTTAATGTACCTACGCAATTATCGTTGAAGAGGTCGCAAGAGATTTTGGTAAAATACACGAAATCAACGCGGGCGGAACTGGTTTTAAATTATATATAATATTTTAAGAATTATATATATTATTAAACATACCTAGTTTGTGCAATAGAAGAATATACACTGTAATCTTCAACAAAAAGTCTTTGATGTATAGAAAATTATAACCTAGATATCTCCGAAGTCGGTAGAAGTGTATTGTCGTCTTGTTTCTTATCATTTTCAAAATCACATTTCCTAAACTCAAAATTAACCCATAAAATTTATACAGTTTTTACAAAATTAGACATAGTTGGTATGTCCTATTAATCTCATTTTATGTACTTCATAGTTTTAATTAAAATATTGTGTTTTATATGTTCAATAATATTAGTTAGACACTTCGATACAAAAAAGTTTGCAAAAAGTAACTTCGGATTGCTTATTCTCTCTGTATAATTTGACGACTAAACGGTCTAATTTAGGTTTCATCGAAAGGTACGAATTTTCATACAAATTGAATGAACAAAAATCTGATTACCGCTGAGATCACGTGGAACCCTAAACTGTCTGGTTTATTCAACTTCATGGTATGAATAAGTGATGCATCTCAGTTGTAGATTGTCATAAGGCTCATGGTCAGTAGCGTAGCTAAGTGACCAAGGGCCCTGGGGCAAATTAAAAAATGGGGCCCCACTGCTATGTAAACTGATTAGGTTTTATGAAATTAAAATATGAAATATACAAATAATTTAAAAATGCTAAGCTACGTAAGCTCTTATTTGTGAAGGGCAGCCCTGCGATTCTGTAACTCACTTCACGAACTCACACAGCGGTTTTCGCATCGGCGGTCGCTCTCAAATCAGTCGTGAAGCAGTCATTTTATGATTTGGCATTCTGAAAAGGTGGGAGCTTGTACTTTATTGTTTATCAGAATGCCAAATCATAAAATGACTGCTTCACGACTGATTTGAGAGCGACCGCCGATGCGAAAACCGCTGTGTGAGTTCGTGAAGTGAGTTACAGAATCGCAGGGCAGGTAATAAAAATATTAAATAGTAACAACGTAAATTACAATCAATACTTTATTTATTTATTTATTCCATGTCATTATTCTATCTTTACAGTAATTACTAATTCGATAGAACGACACAATATTTATACCCAACCTAGATAAAAAACATTAAAAAAATATATATTTATATACCTAAAAAAAACGTGATGTAGGTTTGGCGAATAAAATAAAATACAGAAGATTCAAGGGTCTATTATATAAAGGTCGGGCCTACCAACTGACTAAATAACAATTATATTTACAATTTTTTTCTAGCTTTAGTTTTCGCAAGAGTATCGATGACTTCGTTTAAATCCAGGCTTGATGCGGTTTTGTTTTCAATTGCTATCAAATTCGCGTTATACTGGGTGCCGCACAAGTACTGGCACTAAAGATTTTTTTTTTATTTATTATATGACATTTCCTGTCATTCTGTTGTTGAAAATTGTGTAGTGAACAAATGTAAAATACACTGAAAATAAACATGGACCGTTTTACTACCCAAAATTTATATTCCGCGAATAATCGTGTCAATGTTCTTACGGAATAATTAATCAGTGATAAAAACACAACGTGAATTTCGTCGACGATTTCCCCACCGTCCGGCACCGATTGGTCGCACAATCCGACGCTTTGCCACACGCCTTGAAGCAACTGGCTCAACATTGGATAGACCTAAGTCTGGGAGACCAAGAACAGGCCGTTCAGCTGAAAATATCGATGCTGTGCGCGAAGATGTGGAAGAGTGTCCAGAAACATCAACGAGGCGACGCGACGTGCCACGCAAATGGGGATTTCCAGACGGACCCTGTAGCGTATTTTGGTGAAAGACTTAAAGATTTTCCGTAAGAACATTGACACGATTATTCCACGTTCTTGGGGATTAAAACGGTCCATGTTTATTTTCAGTGTATTTTACATTTGTTCACTACACAATTTTCAACAACAGAATGAAATGAAATGAAATGTCATATAAAAAAAATAAACAAATTTTCTTTAGTGCCAGTACTTTTGCGCCACCCAGTACAATGAGCTGTAGCCGAAATCTTTAGATTTGACGCGATTTATTGACTTTACCGGACATCAATATGAGTGGTAAAATCAAATAAAATTGAATCACTATATTGACCAGTACAAAAAAGTTTATTGACATTAGCTTACTTACTCCTGATACAGCATGAATTTTTTAACCGTTCTCAATAAAAAATCTTAACCCGAATTCACAATAAAATGCACATATCACTATCCGTCAAATTGGCAACACTGCCAACCTACAGAAAGAATTTAGGGGAATTCCCTAGGCATAACTTTTGAATTTATCTCAAATTAATGTCTTGATTAAAGTGGGGTTGCAACCTATCATATTTATTTTGAAAATGGGAGAAATTTCCAAAAGTTCAGAACGATCGAGATTTCTGGTGAGGATTCGAGGGCCCCCTGAGCTTGAAGGCCCCGGGGCACTGCCCCGCCTTGCCCCTTGGTAGCTACGCCACTGCTCATGGTAGGTTTAGATTTTGATTTTGTTAATACATTCCTTATTATATATTTAACTCCTTTATTGAGAACACCGGATATTCCTACATTTAATCCCAGGCATATTGCCCAATAGCAATTTGTCAAGAAATTATTGGCGCGTTTTTCTAGCCAGCCAAGCCTAGCCAGCATCAGAAATCACCAAGCAGGATTAACATCTGAAAAGTTAACTAATAATGGGGCCAAAGATAATTTAACATAACATTTATAATACCACACCAACTTATTGGCGTCGCGGGTATTTTTATCATGGGGAAAGCTGATAGATATGATAAGGAATTATTGATAATGGAAGCATCGATCAGTCGATAGTCAATCGGTGTGTA
Source organism: Pieris napi (assembly GCF_905475465.1). NCBI lineage: Eukaryota > Metazoa > Arthropoda > Insecta > Lepidoptera > Pieridae > Pieris > Pieris napi. The sequence goes on along the minus strand of NC_062241.1, from coordinate 9,665,026 downwards.
CGTGTGATGTGTAGTGTAAAATGAAAATGATGGCTGAAAACGAGATGGGTTACAATGAGTATTATAACTACGAGAGTTGGCCAGTGGTACCTCCGGAATACACGGAGCCTTGTCAGTACCGCCAGCCCCCGATTGAGGAAGACTACAGATACAATACATATGCGTAAGTATATTTTTCGTCTTCTTAAGTATATTGTGTCACCAAAACTCATTTATTAGAGACAATCTAATTTATCTGACACTTGCGTACAGTCTACTACAGCGCAGTGTAAACTGTACGTGTGACCAAACAGATCGTAAAACACAAAGTAAAAATATGTATTCCATGCTTTCCGTCGGGTCTGCAATAACTTAGTATTTCATCTATTAAATTCCAGTGTAATCTACTAAAACAATAAATTTCATTAAAAATAGTAAATCGTCTATACAAATATTTCGATTACTTTTTTCATTTCATGTCGCTAAAACTTCTTCGAAAATGTTATTTTACTGACTCAATCCCTTACCATAAACGTACTGAAAGGCGCAGTTATTGAATTTTTTCGTCTGCATTCCTCACGCGAGTCTAAAAACAAATAAAAGTAACAAAATATTTGTTAACTATTTGAAGCTTATAGTACATTATGAATAAGGTAAATGTAACGTAGGACAATTGAGTTATATTCAAGTTTAATCGTTGTAAATTATAATCTTGTTAATTCAGCTCTGATTTGAATGCAAAAACCATTGTTTATCTAAAAATCGTATACGTAATATGTAGAATTAATACTTACGCGAAAAAGGGATCTTTTAAGCAGACACAACACACACAGCAGCCAAATATGTATATATTTTGTTTTTATCTAGAATAAAAATATTAACAACACTTAAGATTATGCAAAATCAATTAGAAAGCTGACAATTATTTTAAGTAGCTACTTAGCCCTTACATAAGTAACTACTAACATCTCTAGATTACTTCATGAATTGGCCAGCAATTCACTTTTTAAACTCTATGTATCTGGTTCTATTTTTAAATCGTGTAAAATTTATTTTTATCTGTTTTTGATAAAAAGATTTTTAGAGCTATCTATGGTTTACAAATCATTGCTTTTAGACAGTTCTTTCGAAACGAAATATTGCCTATGATATTTTTGTATTCACAGAATAGTAGAAAGTACACTCAATGCAGATAAAAACACAGAGTCTTCTAAATATCACGTGGATCACGAGATTAAACTTTTTTTTTTATCGTTATAATAGTAAAATACAAAATGTAAATATCGTTTCGATCCGCATTGCGTGTTCCACACCTATAGAGTTCAGCTGGCGGTGAGTCGCGCTGAGTACCATCGAGGCCGTAATCCGTCAGCTGTTACCTCTCCCAGGCCTTCGTGGAGTCCTTAATTGGTTTGGAAACCTTCGTGCTTGTATCCATTTAAAGCCAGTGCCTAACCAGATTGCCGTAACGAAACGTTCTGGAAAACCATTGACTTTTACTCTCTATTGCGAAAATGTTTTGCTAGACTCATAGTAGATTTGTTCGAAGTTTTTTCATCCAATTTCTCGTAATGCTGCTATATTTGTGTTATGCAAAAAGTTAAGGAGTTGCAAAAAGGAGTAATTTGGTAATGGGGTAGTTTTTTTCCGTCGGTGAATGGTACGGCGGGTACGAATATAATATTCAACTTTTACACAAATTACTTTTCTATCGTGCCGGTTATCAGCCCCTATTATTTTATCATTAACCGTCGCAAATACCAAATGGTCTTATTAGTCTAGGTAATGATACTTGATTCGTCATTTTATGGAACTATTTAATTGGAATAAGACGACTATAAAGATTGCAAATAAAATTTACTATTTTATGATTTCATTTGCTGGATTTAGTAGAGAGAATCTTGTATGAAAATAGTTGCGACAATTCTTGCCGACAATCGTGTACTACGTAAATGCGCCTACACAAAAGACAAGGACTAAAAAATTCGAATGCCTCAAAACATAATAATCAATTACTAATATTGCCGAAGTCGACTCACATATTTATATTTAAACTATTTTTATGAACAGTATTGAAATTGAACGTATTTTTTAAATTTAATACTTTACAGACAAAGAAGGGAAGTGATTTTTGTGTAATATGTTAAGATGCGTATTTTATTAATCTATTTATTCGTTTATTTGAAATGTTTATTACAAATAATTTGACAAATAAAATTGTGTACCTAATAGAGGTTTCGTAAGCTTCACTCAGCATGTTATTTACTCGACTAGTAACTAATAATAGCCATAAGAAAAATATTAATTATGTACTTGGATTTTTTTATATTGCATACGGCATTACGGCCCTAGAATATAGATTTCTAGTACAGTATATGTTAAGATTGGAAGGCACAGAACACTTATCAATCAAAGAAAGCCAGACTCAGAAATTTGCCACATGCCCCATTACAATTGATAAATTGAAGTATTTTTTATAAAAATACAAGGTAAACACGAAAGATGTGTGTGAACAATAGGATAATGTTAAACGAAGCGAAGGGATAACTTAGTGACCCGTGAAGAGGGCTGCCGCACCTGCCGCGGACCCTCACAAATCTGGCCCTCGCAGCTTACCTCTTTATAGTATATGGAAAACGTAGAAGCAATATTTCATAGGTATAAGCAATCAAATTGTTTCGGCGTTTCGCTTCGTTTGTAACTGTAAAAATGCGGAATTAGGTTTGAAAATAGATTCTTTCAGAAAAGAGCGTACCCACTTTTAAAAGGCCGGCAATGCTCTTGAGCCTTCTACGTGTGTGAGTGTCCATGGGCATATTGTGAGTGTGGGTATCATTTAACATCAGATGAGCAGCTAGTTCTATAAAAAAAGCTAAATTTTCTCCTTTTTCAATCTGATATGATAGATATGATGTAACTTAAAATTGAACGAGCGCAAAATTGACATAAAACAACACCTACAGCCTTCCTTATACTTTACCCATAATTACAAAACCCAAAAGTGTATTTTTTTATTTACGCTAGCAACCGAAAACCCACTGAACTAATTTAAAAAGCGAAATGCAAAATGACCCCGACATTACCTATGATTTCCTTACTGTTATGGTTGTTCTGTAATTTTTGCCTGTACTGAAAAACGAAGCTCGCGATGTATCGATAACGCACAACGATTTAAAAAAGTAATTCTCAATAAGTCAATTAAACATTTGTCGGTGCACGCACTAGGGGTTGCTCATCGTTCCCAATCATTTAAATTACCTTTTGTTGTTGCCCTTTTGAGTTTAAAACGAACCCATTTATACGATATATTAAAATTTGAATAGGTAATATAAAATGTATAAAAAATTATTAAGTTTAAAAATATGTGATAAATGAAGCAAGATCGAAATAATTTATATATTAATTGAAATGATTATACGCTTATAAAATTACCATAGTAACAAAATAGAATCTTTTTATTTATTTAAAAACTCATAAAAATATCGAAGCCTAATCTTTATTATAATGTAAAATAGAATCTCAAAACATTAAGTACTAATATGCCAGAGAATAATAAACTAATAACACTTATATACATTTATTACTCTAATATAGACCTATGTGTGTTGTGTGGGCTTAGGTTGTAGGCAATTTAAAGATATATTTTATTACTGGCATCACAGCACAAACAAATAATAGAAGTAATCGTGTGGACTGCAGCGCTCCGTTGGCGGTTAGAACTAAAAGATAAATTCGCATGGGTGGATAAATTTAAAATATTTTGGAAATAAATATAGCGACGAATGGAAGATCTTTTTGCGTCTCCTTCTGTACAATTGTTTTCGATGCGATGGAAAGTGAATGATTAATAATTAATAAATTTATTGTTTATGAATTTAAATGTTACTCACAGGTTATATATTATAGCATTTAAATGATGAAATGTTGTTGTATTTGTAATCCGATTTTGAGATTATTCGTTAAAAATAGAAAACTTTACTACTCTATATCTAATAAATAATAATAATACAAAAAATCGTTTATTTGCAAAGAAAGTAATACATTCAGATTGATTAATTTAAAAAAAAACGCAAAATCACCCTTTTTATGGCATAATGTATGCAAATGTCATATAATTATCGTAATTACATAATAATAAGAGCAGTTAATTTTTGTATAATTGTTGTCAAAACTTATGGTCTAAATACTCTACCACTTTAAAAGGCACCTTGAAAGTATGGAAAGTTGCTTTGCGTTGGAACTATCAAAGCATCATCCTAATGTTAGTGACTCAGAGCGAATCATTGCAGAAGTTGATCAGTATTATATAAACTCTTTTGCTTAATTTTTGTATAGTATCACTTTTATATAAAATTCCGTCACCTACGAATATACTGAAATTTTAGAAACGTTTTGTTATTTCTACGAGGTTTGGCTATAATGGTTGAAATATGATATTAATAATGTTCGTAGTTAATGCGCGTCAACTTATCATAATTTCTTTCTTTATTTCTTTTAAAGCCATTTTTGAAATCGGTATTTCATAGCAATGTTTCTGAAAGGATTTGTGAACACCTGCATAGACTTAAGTAGGTAAAAGATTATCCACAAATACTAATAATATCGTGAATTAGTTGGTATTATATGGCGTGATTAACCTCTGGGGTACCTAATATAAAGAAATGTATTATAATCCGGTAAAAATATATTTTCTTTACTTGCGCAGGTCGTTTAAAAATTACTTTATTTTAAAAGGGGTGATTCTAAGTAATAATTTATATTTTCTAGAATAAGTATTGTTTTATAACATTGAAATTTATTAACTCGAAATCATTCGTGTTAGTGAAAGTAGTAGTAGTACCTACATAAATTAGTGTTTAAAGAGAAGAGGAATTTTAAGTTAATATTATTTAAATTGTTTTATTCTTAATCACAGAATGTGTATAATGAAATATTGTAAAGACTATTGAGAATTTTACAGAATAGGTAGATACTTAATTTCAAAATATTGTAATAATTTTATTTCACAAAATATTAACAACATTTACATATAATTTTATGACGTACGATGGGGCTGACATGATCTGTTTCATAAATTTTCATTATGCACCTTTAACCAACAAATAGGTAGGTACTTAGTTATTAGTCGACATATCGAATAATTCTTTGTTTTATGAGTAATTAACACTACAAAACTTTTTGTACCTATATTTAAATATAGACATACATATCAACTATTTCAAGTTAGAGTGTACTCCTCTTTCAAAGGACGGCAACGCACCCACTAAAACTGGTGTCTTGCTGCGAGGACTGCCCTTTATGAACGTTTTATTTGCCCCCCGATTTTTTTATATAAAAAAATATTCTAATCAATGCACTTACTATGCTATCATTCTCATCTGCTTTAGTTACCTACTACTGAGGTAGAAAGTGGCAAGTTTTAAACAAAAAATATGCTATATCGTTGTCCGTTGAGCACAATGATATAAAAATACAAAAATAATTCACCAATATTGTACCAAATCATTTAAACAAATTGACGGCAAATTCAATTGTTGAGAGATCTTACAATAAACAATTATAAAGCGCTTAAGGAGCGCGAAAGAAAACAAAGGCAGGCGCACATGTGCAAGTCGTAAAGCCTGGTTCAGGTAAAACCTTTTGTTTTTCGAGTGACAATGCGCTAAGTACTAACACATGTTGACGATTCAGTTTGTATTAGATTGTTGTAACTTGTAAAACACCTGCAACGGATTTTCAACTATCTTTTTATATTTGAAGAAATTCAATTAACAAAAGGTTTGCGTGGTATTTAAACAAATACATTTAATTTTAATGTCTTGAATTAAAAGTAAATTTTTTTATCATCTGAGATTCTAATAGTTTAAAATCATTGCTATATATAGAATATAAAGTTTAATTCTGTTTTAATGGGATAAAATAGTTTTTTACGTTTACGTTTTAGTTATTGAGCGTGTTTTGAAGTGTGTATAAAAATTGAATGAATGTTGTCGATACAATATAAAGCGAGCTTACATGGGCTTATTAAAACACTCTAAATGAAAATCATTATGTCCGAGCATTCATAGCACCCATAACGAACCCGGCCTCAACAATGGGCTTAACGCGCGCACTCATTACAAAAGCGACATAACGTAACGTACGAAAGCTTTTTCAAAGAGTATACTTAACTTTTTTTGTTGGTAAGGCTTTTAAGATGCTGTGATTGGTTATAGTGCGCCCCGCCCACTTCGGTGCGGCATGCGATTGGTCGATTTCAATGAAGCACCCTCAGTGAGTGAGTGGGTTGTCAAGGCAAGGGCGGGCGGGGTGTTCTTCACCCCAAGGACCACTCGAGGGTTGTTTAGTGCGGGTGCGGCGTCACGAGACGTAGCACGTGTTAACGCGAGTGTTCTTACCAGTTTTCAAAATTATTCCGAAAGCGAGTTCTCCCGGTAGGGAGATGAAGTGTGAAGAAGGTGATAGTGAGCGCAGCCCGCCGTTGCTGCCACCAGCGTCTTTGTTGGCATGGAGTCCTATTTTGCTCCCTCCATGGGGCCCGGCCTTCCTTCCGGCGCTTTACCCGGCGGCTTTTCGATCCGCTTTTCCCGGGTGAGATTTTAAGCTACTACACAATAACAAGATGTTTTATTAACGAGGTTATTTTATGCAATTCGTCTTAGTCGGCTAAAAACTAATTTTTAGAGAATATTCGACAATTTCCATATTTAAGTTGAATTAGAGAAATAAAGCTTAAATGTATCAATGTATTTTAGTACCTATATAAAGTCTTATTTCATTTTTTTAGGTAGGTATATAAGTTTTTGTGTAAAGCGTCTACAAAATATTAAATTGATGATAAATTTTAAAAGGGCGCAGCGGGATTTCCTTTTATCACGTTTTAGAAAAAATACTATACTAATAAAACTAACAGTACAGTATTTTGTTGTTTAAATTAATTTATTAACTAAATTCAACTTGCATCTGCGTGTTAAGAAACCAGAATAACAATATAAGAAGCGTATGAAAGTTATATTATTAAGCGTACTAAATTATAGAACAAACTAAAGATTCATTTTGTTGATCAATTGACGCTTGGCAATTGTTCTAATTATATTGTTATCTTTGAAGTGTTGTGAATATGTGTGTAATGGTGAATGTGGTAAATCACAGAACAGTTTTTTTTACATATGTAACTTTAATGACGTGGTGTCATTTTCCTTTGAATAATCGTAATGTACGTATAGAGGCAGGGTAAAACTTTCTAAGTTTCTTGCCCGTTCTTCTCAGAACAAGGCCTCCTGGTAGTTTTGCGAACGGATGGCGTAGTCTTGCTCTATCGCGAATTTCGTAAACGTTTTTGACATTCATAAGCATGCCCTAAGACGCATCTAAACAGAATAAACGTATTTTGATTTGATTGATATTGTATTATTATGAACACATTTAATTTGCCTATAAAATAATCACAAATAAACTCAAAAGCGGACGAGGATGCGTCCGTTTGTTAATAGTAATGTTTACATCCATTTTACATCTGACTTACAACCTGCTAAGCCTCTTGAAAAGCCGCCTATTCAAATTGTCACGTACGGGTCGCGGGAACTTTAATTTTGATATTTTAATAGAGCCGACTTGAGCTGGAGAAGTTCTTTATAAAAGTCACGTATTCTGGAGAGGCCCTCGGTTGACAATAGTTCTAATATTTGTGATCGTCACTTAAGGAATGTGTTAAGTGTTGTAAAAAATATTTTTACGCATCGCCGCTTTTGTCCTTTGCTTAAATTCTAACATAAAGTCAAAGTCAAAATCATTTATTTTAGGTAGATAACAAAATGTGCTCTTATGGACATAAAAAAATACATACCTATTAAATGCTTCTAATTCTACATTTACTGCCAGTTCTCAAATTAAGGGCGTAGAGCGGAAGAAAATAACTGGTAATAAACTCTCCGAAACTCTTTTTAATTGCCAAGTTTTTTGTTTTACTCAACGTTTGTAAGGAGCTGCAACCATTACACCATGACACGAATCTTCCACGTTTTTTTGACGTTGGACATAATAAGATGTATTTTATTATTAAATACATAATAAAATAAAAGTAATGTAATATCGAGTTCTGGTAACAACTTGACGTACGTGAATCGTTCATACGAAATATTATCTGTGATGCTTATAATCCTTACCTGCCAAAAACACTGGCTACTGTACTATCAGTACTACGTAGCCAGCCAGTGTGTACAAGCCTTAAAGTCTAAGAATTACACTATTGATGAATGTTTTACTCAGTTTTACTATATAGTACTTTTTTAAGTTGTCATAAATAGTTGGGATAACGATCTTATTCTGTTTTACTCCTATTTAAAAAAAATTTAATCTGTTTTGTCTAAAATTGTACAAAGAGAGATAGAGGTAGTTTGGGAAAATAGAGGTAATTTCCCAATCTACCTCAATTGATTTAAGGCCAAATTACCTCTATTGAACTTAAAGATTATAAGGCCTTTTAATTAAACCACCATCACTTTACAATTTAACAGTTCCAAATTATGTATATACACATTATCTAGGTATATTAAATTCAACGATCTAATTAAACTAGGTTATTTTTATATAGGCTGCAATTCTAGTTAATAAAGTTAATTTATTTAATTCATTATTGTATTTTGTGTACGAAAATTAAAGTTTAAATATTTTTATAGGTTGTTGGATAGTATGAAAATGCCTGGACAGCGGCCGGGATTCCAAATATCGGACATCCTTGGTTTAAACGAGGCTAAGGGCTTGGATACGACTTCGCACAACATCAGTGGCTGTTCTCTGGACATACCTCCTTATCCGCCCCAGCATCCGTATTCACATGAACTACTGAGGCATCACCAGCCCTGGCTCACATTAGATCACCATGATAGTGCAGGTAAATTATTTATTCTATGTCGTCTATAGCAGAAAGAATAGACAATATGTTATTATAATAATGAAATGGAAGCGCCATTGGATTATTTAGGCATTAGATCAGCCTTCAGTTCCCGACACATGTCGTCAATATCTTAGAAAGAAATGTCTATTGATTGGGCTTTGAAGACACGATCTCACACTTAATAATGGCGTGGACCATTTATTTCGATTTTTCTATAGATACAACTTTTATGACGCTAAGAATATTATATGTACGAAATAACGGGGAGTACAAAAGCTACCTAATTACAAAATTCAAATACCCTCCAATCTATGGGTCCTCCAAATAATAGAGTGTAACACCTAGTTACAAGCTAGTTTTAGTTAGCTACGTACCTATAGGTACATACGCGTATTTTCATAACCTAGGTGCTAAAAGTTCTCTATAGATACTAAGGTGATAAGACTATTTGTCTAAGATAGGATATTTTTAAAAATACCTAGATTTCTAACACATTCCCTGATCATGAGGCACCCACGCGTAGTTTTTGATAATTCTCCGCGTATCTCTCTTACTACAAAGGGATCGACTTATTGCATATCACATTTATCCAAAAGATAAAATATGTCAATATGTGCCGTTTATATTGATATATAAATGTTGTGAAAAAGATAAAACATATCTAGATAATTACATACATTTAGTTTGAGTGTTACGAAACACCATAATGTTATTTTATATTTTTAATTTGTTTATCTCAGGACATTAATAGGATAGAACTTAAAATATGTACCAATATTATCTAAAAACAATAAATAGCTACGTGACGCTCGATAATCATTTGTTTTATCAGTATAAAATGGCTCAAAATTAATCCATGCTTTAACTACTAAAGTTCGATTGTTCTATGTTTCTGATCGATTTCAAATATAGTAAATTTGCGTGATTTTTATGGATGAAAGTGTAAAATATAATCATAAATGTTACTTATATTAAACATACATTGATAAAATTTTGAGTATTTTGTTCTTTGAAATGTTTGCGCATTATCATTTACGCATATCATTTATCGCCTATGAAATATCGTAAAAATGTAGATCCACTCGAAACGACTTGGTACTGAGATTATTTTTCAAATAGGTACTCCTCAAATCGAGTGGCTACCACTAATCTTTGGTCATTAATTATTTTTATCGCTTATCTAATATTTTGGCCCACTCGATCGCCTGTACAATTCACATAATCCATGATTACACTGATTTTTATGTAGATATGATAATTGACTTTTCATTTAGTCTTTACTTTTTGTTAGGACATCTTTTTTGAATTTATCCCTTTTGGTGAAACAGTTCCCTATTGATTAAATTAATAAGTGTATTTTTATATGAAATCTAGTTTTTTTGGAGAATGATAGCTAAGTGGTTGAAATTTATATCTACTATATTATTTGTTTAAACTAAATAGGATTTGGCAATTTTTAAACAAAAATTGTAAAACTTGTACACTCAATTTGGTACAATTCAAAGTTGTAGGTGCAAATTTCAAAAAAACATAATTCTCTACAAATAACAAATAATATGTACAGTCAAAACCGTTTATAACGACATCGTTTACAACGACCAATCGGTTATTACAACCAGATTGTATGGTCCCGTCCGAATCCCTAGTAAACTATTCAGTAAACAAACCGCTTATAACAACATCGGATACAGCGACATATCGCTTACAACGACGAAATTTTATCGATATTCATCGGCTATAACGACCAACCGCTTCTTGTCTCAGCAAAACAAAACAATACAAACGATTTTAAATCTTATTTAAAGGCATTGAATGAATATTTAGGCATATTATTACCTACGCACTTTCTTCCAACGAACAGTTTCAGCCAACAACGATTTCGGAGGCTCTTAAAGCTGTAACAATTTTGCAAAAATTTGTTGCCTTAAACGAACAGTTTGATACTGGTGATACTCATACCTTAAGGAGTATGAAACGTAAATGCAAAAAATATTTGAGACTGGGCTAAAAAAACAGACCAAAATGACATAACTTTTGTACCTAATTATTTCGTAATAAATATTTTTGTTTCTTTTTTGACTCGTTTACATATTATAATATTAACATACCATATTATAACCCATACCTACCTATTCTAGATAGATAACTATGATAATATAACTTGTAGATAGTGTACATACATATTAACTATACTTGTGTATATATAATATATGACATTGCTTATAACGACTATCGGATATAACGTCGGCAACTATACGGTCCCTTCAATGTCGTTATAACCGGTTTTGACTGTATTAGCTTTGGATAGCTATGACATACAATATGTTTTGTTCAAGAAATATCAGGAAAGTTCAACAATAGTTATAAAAGAGTTTTAATTGCTATTCCGGAAAATAATAAAATATTATTTAATTTAAAAAAAATAAACGACGAATTGTCTTCAATTGCCTTACTAAATGGTAAATCTGAATCCCGCCCTTATTTCTCCCGGGGTTGGTTTAATTGTTTAACTTTGGGGGTGCGATGTGGAACAAATTTGTCACCAATAGCTGATGCCTCGTGAGCAGCTGTCGGCTATCAATTACATTGTTTGCGGGTGTTAGGGGGCTATTCGTTCATTATTTGATGACGTTTATAGATTTTATTGTATTCTATCGCTTTTATTCGGTATCTTCCTGGTTCAGGCCATCTGCAATTTATCCCTACCTAATGATAGAGGATTTATTAAACTTATATATGAAAAATCGTAAATATGTGTTGTTAAACGTTTTTTATGAAAACCTGCCTTGCGATTCTATATCTCACTTTTCGAACTCACACATGCCAAATCATAAAACGACTGCTTCACGACTGATTTGAGCGCGACCGCGCCGCTGCGCTGTGTGAGTTCGAAAAGTAAGTTACAGAATCGCAAGGCTGCAATTTTAACTTACACTGTCTTATTGGGTATAATTAAATAAGCAATTACAATTTTGCTTATTTTATTCATTTTCGTAAATATATTTTTATACTCACAATTTAAATTATTTTGCTTAATGTGATCTATATCGTAAACAGATTTAATATGGGGTTCTTAATACTTATAACTTTTTAAGGATGATACAAATTATTATTCCATACGTATCATCTATTAGCAATACCTAGATTTACTAATTAGCAGCCATCTTGTTTTGGTTAACCTATAACAAGATACTTAGGTGAACGGGATTATTCAAGTAGAAAACATTGAACAATGAGACAGCTGAGGGGGGTGGGAGTGGCACCCCCTGGGACACGCCCAGCCCCCGCCACATTAACATATCCGTGTGAAAGCTTTACTAAGGGGACACTGAACAATATAGCTTTTATACTATTCGAATGTAGTTAAATAGGTCGGATTAAGAAGATTTCAATGTGAGTGTTTAGCACTACATTTGTATGTAGTGGTTTGAGTGCTCAGCCTGGGAAGATTTTGTTATGGGGCGTAATGTCAATCATTTTTGTATCCCAAATATTTAGCTCTTATATGAATTATACTTGCAGTAAAGATTTGTAAATGTCATTAAATAACCTTTTTGAATATTTTTATTTGCTAAATTATATACATCATGTACCTAAACGAAATATTTTGTTAAGAATTTAAGACATGAGATAATTAATGTAATATTTATTTTATTAAAGGTATTATCGGTCAACAAGCCAGTCCGGACAGTACATCCAGAGCATCAGAAATATCATATGTTGGCCCCTCAGCCACTTCGCCCTCAACTGGCCCACGTCATGACCACGACCACGATCACGACAATGACCACGACATCATAGATCACGATGACGATAACGACGACCACCCTCCCAGCAACAACGACCCTAGTCTAGTACATAAGAAACGCAAACGGCGTGTGCTATTCTCCAAAGCACAGACCTACGAATTAGAGAGAAGATTTAGGCAACAGAGATACTTATCAGCACCAGAAAGGGAACACCTCGCTAGTTTGATAAGATTAACGCCGACGCAGGTGAAAATATGGTTTCAAAATCATAGATACAAAACGAAACGCGCCGTTCAAGAGAAAGGCGCTCACGATTTGAATGTTGGTGGTCTGAATTCTCCGCGACGCGTCGCTGTCCCCGTTCTGGTCAAAGACGGAAGGCCTTGCTTAAGCAAGCCAGATGGCTTGCCACCTTTAGGCATGTCCCTGCCCCCATACCAACCAATGCACCATCAGCCTCCAACGGGGCACTCGCACCAACCCACTGGTTGTTGGTGGTGAAGTTCGAATACTATTCTGTGGTAACTAGTCGTTATATTGATTTTGCAATCGTAATGCAGGTGAATAATATAACTTATCAAACTGACTCACGCATTTGGATCATGATATGATAAGAAAAAGTTTACAGAGAAATAAACGGCGTTAAATTCAATATTGCAATTGTGTGATCGCATTGAATCATAGCTCGAATGGAGATAATGTATTTTTGTTAGCATTGGTATTGTGGAGTTCCTATTATTTTAACTTAAATTATCATAGTTTGAAATATTCTAGAGATATGAATGTAAATGCGTAATATGATTGTTTATTTGTACCGTAATGCTAAACTTATTTAAAGTGTTTTTAGGTTTTTTCTGACAGTACTTGACATACATTCCACTTGATTTGTACCATAGTATATAAGAAATAAACAGATGTTATAAGATTGCAATATTTAGAAAGTAAGAAACAGTATTAAAATAGTCGAAATATGTTTAGAGTATTTATGTATATTCCAAAGAAAACTATTTATGAATGTGTGTAGACATGTAGTATATTGTATATTATGTACATACTATGAACTGTTTAATAATTTTTTTAAGATGAATTCCTACAATTCATTGATTGATGTATAGCCAGAATAGCCGTAGTCTTTGTAAAAAGTGTTATATATAAATTATTCACATTGAGTATTAAATAAATTAAATATAAAACTGATTTTATTGAAGCTAGTCCGCAAGAGCTTGATTTGAATTTATAGATTTGCGATCGGGAGATTTATAATTTTGGAGATAAATCTCTTCTAAATTGTCCTACCTGTCTACTTAATGTCAGGATATATTATCTTGGTCTTTATAATAAATAGGTTACTGTAACTCACTTTGTCCCAGGAATTGAAACCCGAAGATAGGTAAATGTATAAGGATTTATTTATTACAATGTTACCGATTCTAATTATTCAAATGATAAATGAGCTACTAGTTTAAAAGTTTCCGGCTTGCCATAAACCCAAAAAGTTGACGGCGTGCGTCAGGCACATGAGGCCGATCACCTAGTTGCCTATAAGAGAACAAATGATCATGAAACAGATACAGAAATCTGAGACCCAGACCAAAAAAGGTAAATAACAAAAACATCGGATACACTTAACTCGGAAACTAATTAAAAAGACACCTACGTTTCCCACACATTTTGTTTTTCTCTATAAAAACCTTTTATTAGTTTGACTGAAGTCCGATTACCTAAATATATTTTATGCGATCAATATTTTTAACGATTGACCTATGCCAAGGCTCTGTGGCTTTTGTTGGTTTATAATTTTAATGCGCAAAAGCCAGATTGAATACTGCATGCTTGTATATAGATCAGTTGTAAGACATGGCGATGGAGATCCTTGATTCATGGTGAAACAATAATTATATTGGAATGGTGGGAATTGCCCTAAATAATTTGAATAGGCAGAAATCTGTCAAATAAATCGACTTTTACTAGTTGCACACTCCAGAAATACTCGGAACTATTATGTGAATACTCACAAATCCAGTCAGTTTTTCTGTTCATAGTTATAGTGATGTCGCAGCCAACTAGCTTAATTAGCCGTTCGATTCACAACCTAGCCTTTTAACTAAACGTCGCCGTTTAACTAGCGGCCTGAAAGATATTCAGCCGTAGCGTTTGTTACAACATTTAATAAACTGGCTGACTAATGCTTAGGCCATTCGTACGATAGTCATTATTTGGCAATAATAAAAAAGATTAAACATATGACATAAAAAATATTTATTTTAAAATTAAATTGCTTGAGTCTAATTCACATTATTATTAGGTATATCACTACACTCTTCCATCGTACTTGTTGTTTTTCATGAAACTTTGGAAAACACCATCAAAGTTGTGGTTTTCCGACGCCATATTGACAGTTTCAAGAGTTTCGTTTCGAATTTGGGCAGAAAGTGGAATTAAATTTAAATGAACAGTCAACAGGCTAGGCAAGTAATGAAACGTCATCTATCCATGTCATTTGCCTAGCTGTTTCATCAACTGGCTGAACATCTTTCAGGCCACTAGTTAAATGGCGCCGTTTAGTTAAAAGGCTAGGCTGTTAATTGAACGGCTAATTAAGCTAGTTGGCTGTGACAGTGATAATGCGAATGTGTGTGTCACGTATGTTAACTGAAATTCTTATTATATTTATTGATAGCTAGCTATACTTGGAATAAACCTAGTTTATAGTTTATAGCAAATTAGAACGAGGCACTGACCATTGTTTGCCCGTTAAATATTTACTGAGCTTATCTTATCACGAGCTGCCGATAGGCCGCGACCCGATTACTGACACTTGTCATACCTACCATGTCTTTACACCTGTCCTATATTACGCTCCCATATAATGGTCTTAGGATTTTTATAAGATAAAACAACAATATAAAAAATCTAAGCTGCTCAAGCCTCTAAAGAGAACTCAGATGTAACAAAGAAGCGAAAGTTTCTTGGTCCTAGATTTTGCAATTACCATCTTTGGCCTCTATCACATATGTCGATCGTGATATTTCACTGTACCAGCGTTGTGAGAGGATCAACTATTAGTTCGAGTCTACAATAGATTTTGAATAACAAATTATAATTTGCGAGAGACCGAGTATTAGACCCGATAAGCGTCAATGTCGCTTTACCAAGGCCTTTTTCAAAACCGAGGCCCCCTTGAACGTATACGCAAAACATGAAAAGATTTTGTACCAAAAATATATGTACCTAATTTTATGAAAATGCTTAGATGAAAAGAAAAACTTTATTGCACGTAATGAAAAAGAATGTATAGTTAAAAGAGAAATCCCCACACTAGGTTTCCCTGTGTCGTGGGGAGCTACTCTCTTCCATTTGACATATTAATAATTTTAGGAAGGTTTCTGTGGTGTGGGTGGCAGGGCTGGCAAAATGCCACGGGCCCCCGATCCAAGAGATATCATGTTCTATGGACGAAAGTGAAGTCTCCAATACGCATTGGGCTAGCGTGGGGACTAAATACAGACCATTCCCTCTCGCCTAAGAGAGCAGGCCTATGGCCATTAGTGGGACATATATAACGTGTAATTGAGTACACTGAAAATCTCGAAGTTTATTAAAATTAAACTGACGATTTTTACTGATAGGGGGGCCCTATATCAAAAGAATTTGCCACGGGCCCCAGATGGTATAGTTATGCCACCGCTTGACTTAATAAATTCCGCATAGCTGTTACAATTTTATAATTAAACTACTGTTGCACTTGAAGAATACTTTCCGTTTTAGTTTAGACAGATTAAGAAGATGTTGCGTAAGATTGTTAGTGAATGTATAAAGTTTTAAAACGAAAGTGAACATTTTGTTTTTAAGAAATAGTATATATAATAATATAAAAACCTGAATAAATCTACTGTGAAAACGAAAAGATGATATCTGTAGTTTATTTATAGGAAGAAGGTACCCGCGACTTGGTCGAATTGAACAACGTCAAATTCGACAACTGATCGTTTTTTAAGGCAGTTTTTGCCGCACTTACTATGTGGAACCAGCTGCCCACTGAAGTATTTCAGAACCAATTCGACTTAGGGTCCTTCAAGAAAAGAGCGTGCCAATTCTTAAAATGACGGCAACGCACTCGCCAGCATTGAGAAAATAATGGCGGTATCATTTAACATCAGGTGAGCCTCCTGCCCATTTGCCCCCTGTTCTAAATAAAAAAATATTAGTAACTTTGAACTAATCCTAAGCTATTTGCGACTACGCAATGAAATCTTATAGCAGTTTAAAAAACAAACTTTAAAACTACCTATTCTTTTTAATCACCTACAATCAGTTTTAGATATTTTATTTAATAACCTATGCAAATATTTTTTTAATAATGGGAATATTTATCAAGGATAGTGTAGCATTGTAATAGTGTAAGAATTTTTAAAATTGGCCTAAGAGTTTATTCATTACAAACATACAAAAATACATATAATTTCTGTTTATAATATTAAATTTAGATACAAACAAATTTTAAATTTTTCCTATTATGAAAACATACCCATGTAGAAGAGACTCAGTAATATGTAATTTATGTAAGTTATATTGTATAATGTGACCCCAGAGCTGGTGCTTTCCTCGCTCAACGATTAAGTATCGCAATACAGCGAGCAAATGCTGCCAGCGTTAATGGTACACTGCCAAAGAAGTATTTAATATGTATTTCTTTATTGACACTCATAAGTGTACATTGTGTTACCTAAATGAATACATTATTTTGAATTTTTTAATTTTCTTTTTATTTATTTTGAATTATTTTTATTATTTCAATGTATATTAGTCTATAAATTGAGGACGTATATGTACAATATTATGTTCACACGACCCTACTTATTGCCCATGTTTCTTTTAAATACCTACTTTAACAAAGAACTAACGCCTCCGTGCATTGATTGAGAACCTTTCAATGTCGATGTTATTAAATAAATACACTCACAATAAGCGTCGGTAGTTCGACAATAGCAAACAAACTGTGAATTAATTTCGATGAATTCTCAAAACGATCCGTAGTTGAAAAGGGCGAGATTAAGCCGATTAGCGACAACAAATACAGCCTCCGGAGCCACTGACACACGGGGACAAATTGCCAATCTATTATTGTGAAGGGCATTGAAAATTGATAATATTTTATATTAAAATAGTAGATGAGCGACTTCGGAATATTTATGAAAGTATTCTAGAGCTGTTTCCCTATATTGTTTTTTACTTAGATTGTTTGGAAATTCGTAGTTAGTGAATAAACGTAAAGATTTAAAAAAATGTGCGTGTACTAGTGTACACACGTTAGAAGTGAAACTTCTTTATGACCTTATTTTTCGAAATTTATCTATATGCAACTTTACAGAAATTGGTTAAATAAAGTTAAATTAGATAAAGTTTAACAAAAGGCTTTTAATATCACAGACTTGAATACAAATAATACAATTATTTCATTTTACCTTATTACCACTAAGATTATTACAGAATTTATAAATTGTAATAGAATTTTTAGTATCATTGTTATCGTTATTATAGATTTTTGTTATTAATGGTTTAGAATCTCTTTGAATCAACCCTGGTAGGGACAAGAAAAAGTAGCGCGTAACGGTCAAATGTGACGCGTAACTGAAACATGTGACTTTTTTTCCAACCCTGATAAAGAAGTTTCACTTCAATAAAATTTATTTGATCTGTGGTCTAATTAGACCACATATATGTGGAAGCTAAAAATATATGACCAGTTATCAATCTTGTTTAACTTTTAACGCTAGGAAAAAGTTTTTTACCAACTAGGTATCGCTAACCAGGTATAGAATATTGACATGTAGTTATTTAGTAATAAATTTATTCATTTTACGTAACGGTAGGTATATTGATTAAAGAATGGGCATGGGACTAAGACAAGACAGTTTTCTAAAGACGTTTTTATTCACCATACTAGTGTTATTTGCGTACATAGACAGAATAATAATAATACTTTATTTACAACAAACAGGAGATAAAATAAAAGAAGAAATGTAAATGGGTCCAGACACAACTGAATATGATTAAAGAAGCAAAATTTGTTAATATTTCATTTTGTTTATATATGATATCTCAATGTTTTTTTTCGATACAATTCGTTGTCAAAATGAACCATTCAAGAACGAAAAATTAATGCGGTTTCTATACGTATGGCAGGCTAATAGTTTTATCTGATGTTTGACCTTTTTGCACTTCCTATTTATGACAAAGCAAATTATAGCGATTACATCGCACAGAACCTTTTTACGTTCATAATAGAGCATATAATCGTCCAACGATTGCTGGTTGAGGGTTGTATTGATTCACAATTGTATGATGGGATTTACGTTCTTATTGTGTAGAGAAGAGGATATATTATTGTTTGTATTTATAAGACAATATTGTCCGTGTTAGTAGTAAGCAATATTATGATGGACGAGCGAGTGTATGGTCAGTGTGCAATCGAGTTGAAACGCGATAACGATGCACTAGGCTGAATGCAAAATAAGTCGTTTCTTATTTGGAAACGCTCTTACCCAAGTCTTGACTGGCACTGTAAAGTATTATGAAATCCAAAAGCAATTTGTGCAATATTAACCAAAAAAAGTTTATAAAATCATCAATAAGAACTTTAAGACCAAAACATCCAAAAACTAAATAGCTTTCAGCTGTGACAGTAGTGATTAAATAACTTAATAAATTTCTGAAATTAAAATAATAATCTATTTCCATTTATGTTCCATAAAGTTATTGAGCGGTACCAACAAATATTGTAACCGATTTAAACAAGGTTCAAAAACTAAATTATTCTTCTACGACAAGGCTGTGGGAAATTTAAAATACTCGGGTTTAAATTTGCTAAATAACCACAGAGTTAATATTCACATTAATGTGAAGTAAATCAAATTGAAAGCTAGAACATGGCAGAGGCTTAGCAACACGCGCTGAAACCATTTAGCGGCGAACCGCTAGCCCTTTATTGGTTCGACTAATAGACTTGTACGATATTAATAACTCAATTCCAAATACTTTGAGCTTTTTATTATTTATTAAATCTGTAACAGGCCATGTACATTTACATATTAGAATCTCCATTTCTCTTTGCGTTAGGAAGCGTTCAAGTATTACGTAACGAATTTTTTGGGTTTGTAAAACGTTACTATGCGGGGCGGTGATTTAATTACGCGTATATTGTTAATATTATTTTCGACTTTCCAGTATTTACACCACATAATGGTAACTTTTAGGTATAATATAATAAGCATATATATTTCTAGTTCTTACCCACGATGTTGCAAAACATTATTAGTTGTTTGTGAAATCATAAAATATTCGATTTTTAATTTGAAACAATACCTATATCCACAGATGTTTTATTAGAAACATATACAGAAATACTGTATATGTTTTTCAATTATATCAACACATCATGGTTATAATACAACCAGCTTGCTAATAATTCCGTCAAAATTCTTTTCAGAAATAAATGATGAAAAAATTTACAGTTGAATAAAGTTCAGCTGAACATCTGAAGTTTATGAAGCGAACGCTGATGCCGCAAGCAAAATCCAGTTTTTCTATTTGTATCGCTCTCATTTTTCACGTGACAAAGGTTTACGACAGGCCATCATATTTATGGTGTATTGTGATATATTTTTTGTTGTACGCATTAGGTTTATCTGACTTTCCGCTAAATCAAGCAACTGGCCATGCCAGGAAATACCCTCGCATATATCATATGGCGGATACCGACTTTTGGGGTTATACTGTGGGGCGAATATAATCATTTGTCTTATCGCGACTTTTGCTATTTTAACAAAATATTAATTATGTTCCTTAGGGTAAGATTCTGAAAGGAGACTTAGCGCGAAGTCTGACACCCGTTCGACAAAAATGTATTGAGCTTTGACATACCGTAGTCATAGCTCGTTTCTGAATCACACTCTTAGATCGGAAGAGAGACCGAGCGTTTTAAAAGGCCTTCTGGCAATGTGATTGTCTATGGACGGTGGTATAACTTAACATCAGATCTGCCCGTTTGCCCCCCTGTTACATAAAAAAAGACGTTAAAACTTCTTCCTGTACCTATGACTAGTAGACGTACGTATTGCAGTGGCATGTCTAATTAATTATCAATATAGCTTCTGTATTTACGATCAGCTGTGTTGTGCCTGAGCACTCCGTTATACCATAAACAATATTTACAAAGAAATAATATTTGTATTTATAAACGATGATACTTAGCATAAACACGACGTTTTTTTGTAGCTCACTCGGACCATTCTATAGATTTAAAGCCTTAGAAACTAAAAAAGGGCACTTTTTCTTAATAAATCCGTCAGAGTCCTACAATACTCTGATTAAGTTATCTCGCGCCCTTTTTTTGGTAAAAAAGGAAAATGAATAGGGGCGGAAATATTAGCGAGTAACGGCATTTCCGCGCAATAAATCGCCAACCAATCAAAGGAGCTATTCTATCGTATACCATACTTTATTTTATTAGACTTTTTTATCGACTGCATTATCATCGCTTTGTCTAATTGTCTGATATTTATAGCAATAATTTATTAGTTTCTTCACAGACTTTTTTATTCATTCCACTATACACGATTGTAATACGACATCCTGCTATCAGCTGATTTCAAAATTATTTTTCTGTACGTTTTGACAAAGTGGCTAAATATTGAAGTAACGTCCCTAAAGGTTTAAAATTAAATTATAAAAAGGTTTTCTTGAAAATTTAAAATTCTTAAGTGATAATATTTATGCGCTGAGCTGTTTTAAACTACAAGAAAGCTTAAATGCTACCTTATCAATACACTTTAGAATTCTGAAAATATGAACGTACTTGGGTACAAAAAAAACAAAAGTTGACTCATTACTAACCGTTGAATACGATGTTACCGTTCGCTAGTCGTTATCTGTGAGGGAAGGTAAATCAGAAAATCAATATCAACGAACGCCACGTTGTTATAAGTTTGTCTGTTCGCTTCATGCCAAAGTTTTCTAACTGATTATTATTAAACATGTTATTTTAAGAATAAAAAGCATAATATGTTAAATTCAACTGAAATTAAATGTAATTTGTCAAAATTTTCAAGTTTCGTTAAATGTTCTTCGGAAATATACTGTTTGAGGTTATTTAACCTGGCTTTACAAAGATAAATAAATGTGTCTGCATTTTTAGAATCCAGGTGAAATCAGGTCCATTTATGAAAATAATGGATATGTGGTCGCGTGGCCATTACTTGACTTCCGGACAGAATTGAGACATCAATATTGACGCACTTCCTGCACAGCGCCCCGCTGCTTGTTGTGAAAGAGCTGTCAAACGTCAATTAATGAACCACAGGCTACTATCAACAATTTATAGCGCAGACTGACCTATAAATTAGCAGAACAATAATATTGACTTTTGAAATATGTTTATGGCTGTGATCGTGTAATTTCAAGAAGAGTTATTAGTAGACCACCGTGTTCGGTCCATGAGTCAGCAGGGTCTAATGGTCATTTGGTTTGTTGGAGAATGATTAATTATCTTTATCAATACACGAGCTTAGCCAACTGAGGGCTCAATGATGAGCGGTGATTTTATCGCTAGTACAGGGTAAGATATTCTTTACTGACTAGGATAGGTATTATGTCGTGAGCCGCCGGGAATTCGTCAACAATACAGACTAAAATAATTATTAGTTCTTGTCTTTTAAACAGAAAATAACATACTTAATTTATAAGAAAACTAAGTTTCTATACAGCTATTACGAATAAAAGTTTTGGAAAGGAATTACTAGACCGCAGGGGGTCTTGTCCGTTTAGAAAAGCAATTTTATCTCTCGACCCACTTTGCTTTATTTAACACCCTTTGTATTGTGTTAACACTTTGATAATTTAAGAAATCCTACAACGAAATTAGAAAATATTATATTTCAACTGGATTGAACCTTGAAAGTTTTCTTTCATTCTTTTGACGATTTAAAAAGATACAAAAATCCACCACAATATTACCACAACTTATAAAAGAATATTGAATTTATCTTCCTATTAAATTTAATTAAAATTATTGGCTCCTCTAATTTTTTGCGTCAGTAAGTTGTGAGAGCGACCGACGTCGCGTCTCGCCGGCCAGTCCGTGCTAGAATTTCTCCGATAAAAAATCACATATTATCTTCAAAAGTCGTTATAAAAATAAACTAAATTACGTTAATCCTTTACCATTTGTCTGTTTCTTTGAAATTCGGAAGCTGAATTGAAGTATGGCTGTTCATAATTGGTTTCTTTATGCGGGGCCACCGGAAAAGACCCACGTCAACTAACGCGCCTTTTTATAATGGATTTGTATGGGATACATCTATTTATATGGCACGGCCAGACAGTTTGTCGCCAAATTTCAAGATTGAGAATTCGGCAGTGTCACATGTAGATACATACCTATAGCTATTGAGCTGGGGAGAAAGATATCTATATCACATAATAGACCGGATTTAATTTACATTGATAAAATAAATGACAAAACCTACTTAAGAGATATTACAGTTCCAACAGACTACAACATACGACACAAATAGAAAAACTTATATCATCCACTTAAAACAGAACTCACTCATTTGTGGATTACCCAAACGAGTGTCATATAGTTATATTCGCAACAGGAATGGTACCTAATAGTACATATTACTAAATACATTCAACAATTAAATACCTCTATAGACATCACCATACTCCAAAAACAGGCTGCCAATCACACCTTAACCATAAAGCGTGTAAAAAATAAAGTGCTTGGAAATACAGTATTCCTACATCGAACCACAACACCGCAGGATATGACCAACACACAGACTACAGTTATAAATTTTTATATAGTTTAGTAGATATATATAGGTACGTGAGTGCCTTCTTTATTAAGAGTCTCAAGACGGGACACTGACGATACACCGACTATACACTGTGCAGGTTTTAATCAACCTATCAATAGATTGTATAAATATATGTACAATGTTATAAGATAAAATAAAATATTTAGAAAATTTCAGCTTCACTCAAAAGCCTTAAAAGACAATGCAAGACAAGCCTTTGATTTCCAAAGGAAATTTCACATACAAAGCAGGACACACAACCTAGTATTTTTATATGTGATGGTAAATCCTTTATAAGCAAAGGGACGTAGATATAATATTCGATAAGAAACACTGATTTTATCAATATTCTGAAGTACATTTACAATATTTATAGATAATAAACAATATAGATAGTATTTTAAGTCTGTATTGTTTGTTATCATTAAGTATTGTCATGATTAGTATCTAATTGGCAATCGCGCTGATTAAGTTAAGACGCCACCAAGATAACGTTTATACCTATTCTAATAATTATTTATGCAAAAAATTTGTCGTAACGATATTTGTTCACTACAATATTATTTCCTTTAATTCATAGTACAAATGATGTAGTGATTAGAGTCAAAAGTTAAAATCATTTATTCATATAGGTAACACAATGTACACTTATGAACGTCAAAAAAAATATAACTATATAGTATATGAAATGCTTCAAATTTTACATTTACTGCCAGTTCTCAAATCAAGGGCGTAGAACGAAAGAGAAGAACTGGCAATAAACTCTCCGCCACTCTTTTTAATCTCCAAGTTTTTTGTTTTACACAACGTTTGTAAAGAAGCTAATTAATTGATCTACAGGTACTAATTAATAAACTTATTAAATACAAAGGCATCACCCTCACTAAGTCAGCCTTAATAATTTTTAAAACAAAGAAAGTGGTTTTAATTTGAGCAGTTTGGGAATAAACTACAGACTAGATACGTCTCGTCGAATCGCGATCGAAATTTTCATTTGTTTAATGAAGTTCGTTACGTGTAAAAAACTTGTCAACAATTTGATACGGTCTCCATTTGTTTAGCTTCTACAAAAGCAAAAACAATAATGAAACACAAACATAGCAACAAACGTTGCAATCCATACAAAATGGAAGCCTCAATCTCATATAAAACACGGATTTAAAATACTTACGTAAATATTGAATTCAAATAGCCGTGTAGTACAATAAAATATTTGTTGCTAATCTCACGCGATTTAAACCAGAAGGCGTATACTGTGATTCTCCAAAGGCGTTCGATCATATAATTTGTTATTGGGTACGAAATTATTGCTAAATTGTATCGCCTGTATCAAATCTTTATGCAACGGTAGAAGCGTAAAATTGATTCGGTGTTAGGCGGAAGTCCCTTTCATTCATTGTTCAACTCGTAGTACGCAGGTAAATTTTGTTTACGATAGCCCATTTCATATCGCATTCATTCATAATGCCCAGAGAGTAAAATGACAATGTAGCGATGGTCAGAGAGAAAAAAATTATTTTTGAATCTCAAAACCATTTATTAAGGATCTCTTAAATTATAATTGTATATATTTTATAAGATCTTCCATTTACTTTGAAAAATATATTTGGTTTCACGGTAAAATAATTCAGCCATTCAGGTATTCGTGTGATAAAGCTACTCTGATAGAGAGTTTACTGTCAATAGTTCTACGAAGACGAAGTCGCGATTATAAGCTGGTACCAAGCTTATCTATTTTATCAATTCAATGCACATGTATATATAAATATGATAGTTTATTTATTTATTTTAAATTGATTATTACTTTTAATAATAAATAACCTGGTACTTTGTTGAGTTTAGTGTATGAAGTTTAATAAACTAAATTTTAGGCTGCTTCGACCTCTTGCAGAGTACAGTTAAAATAAATAAAAATGTGTTTATTAATTTGACAACAATTTAAGTAAGATAGATACCGTATTTAAAAAAAAAATAACACACTAATTAGTTTTACTTTCGCATAATAATGGCAACTAAGCGCTTTAAAATGTGCTTATTTGTGAAACTTGGCTTTGAGATTGAATTAAACTCATTGCGATGACGTCCGTAGCTTAGTCATTAATTGTTTTCACAGAAGGTCACTTAATAAGGTCAATAAGATGCAGAAATTTGCCCGTGTACCCTTTAACTTGAATTATTTACATATAAATCATCAGGAACAGTATTTCGTTTCAAACATGAATGAATGACGATGAATGAATGTCCATTGAGCGTCAATGGGACACTTAGAAATTACATTCAATAGACAATTTAGTACGAGTGTTTTACAAGACAAAAACAAAGTCAGGTAGGTTCCGGATGCGAATATGAATCCTACACAGTTCCCACGCTGGACAATGTTTTATGAAGTGACAATTTCAACACAAATTCATCTGTGTTTAGAGCCGTACAAAGCGCCATGTTTTTTTTAAATGACCATAGTTCAACCAGATGGCAATAAGATTGGTTTTGTTACTTATAGAAGTAATTACAGTTTATGAGTGGATGGTGTTCGAAAGTTCTAAATAACTAGTCAGTCGCTGTTGTTAATAAATTTTATGGCCCTTACGTGTACTCGAAATATTGATTCGCCCGTAATCGAACCCATAACCTTTGGGTTAGGTGCGATAGAGGCTATATTATAATTTTCTTTAGAACGTAGGGCTATGTTATACTGCATTGAATAAAGTGTATCACTTGCAGTGATAATTAAAAAATATTTTTTTAATAGATAATATGAATTAAATTATAATACATCTAACTTCTATTTAAGAGTTCAGTTTTCAAGTTTGATATTACTTTTAATTACATTTCTAAACGCTAGTAGATAAATATAATGAGTAAACTATACCAATAGTACCTATTATGTAATAAATATGAATTACTTTCTATTGAGAGGCCGTTTCCTATATCCGTAAGGAAGTAGTTTTGTTTGACCACAATGAGGTGACCACCCAGAGTGGCCGCGAACGGCAGCTTTTAACAATGTGTATGGCGATACGAAAGTGTCCTTATAATTGTGAATAAATAATACAAAATTAAAGAAATAAACTTTATTGGACTAAAGTACAGTTGTTTAATAAATAAATAGACAATTTAATAAATAAACATGACACTGATATTTTAATCAAAAAGTAGCACAATTCAGCTTCAAGTTTCTGTTAACAGAAACACTGATTATTATATACATTATACATTGATTATTACAATGCAAGTTTGAATAAGAAAAATACACATTAAAAATTCGAAAGCTTTTAAAAACGAATAGTTTTCGATAAAGTTCTGTTCTATGACGGTGTGCGCGTATCGTAAAAATTTACTATTATTTTTCCCTAATGCGCCACAAGAAGATAACTTCAAAAAAAGATATGAAATTGAATAATCCGTACGATAATAGTAATTGTCTTGCTCAACAGCGATCAACACGCGTGCCAAAATTTCTCCGGCCTTCGCCTTAATATACTGTTCCCGTTTTTTGACGGTCGAATTATTTATAAATCCTATACAATTTAAATACCAATCGGGCCACACGCTGTCAATTAGATATTCTGTTTTCTTCTTTAGACTTTAAAATTTATTTTATCAATACAAAATAATATTATGCTTATATTCAGACCTACATATGCAAAGGTAGGTAAAATCGGGCAAAATACCTTCGGAAAGAAAGTGTTTCTATAGAAAACTTTTGTTTGAATTTTTTTATAGAAAAGCAAATGAGCAGGAGGCTCACCTGATACCGCCGCCCATGGGCACTCTTAATGCCAGAGGGCACGTGAGAGTCGGCGTTTTAAGAATTAGTACGCGTTTTTCTTGATGGACCCTGAGACGAATTGGTTCGTAAACACTTCACTGGGTAGCTGGTACCAAATAGAGGTAGTGCGCGGAAAAAGCTGCCTTAGATAACGGTCATTTGTGGAACGACGGACGTCAAGGTGAAGCGAATTTCGTATTCTGTTTCGACGTCCAATAATGAAATTCAGCTGCAACATAACCATAACGCTGGTGCTGAGTGATGGTAATTAGTAACTTTCGTTTAGCCATACAACGTATAAAGTCCATTTGTCATACGTTTAATTCGTGCCTACAGTGCTTTGTGAACAGGCGTTATTCTGTAAACGGTCCTCATTATAAGCCCACACTTTGTATAAAAATATGTGCTCAAGTATAAAGGTAAACATTGATTTTTTCAAATGCCCATAGAGAATAAATGTTTGGGATGCCACTGACAGATGGACAAAGGGACAATGAGGGATGTTCTATGAATGACGACCGCACACTCGGCTGTGCGTACGCACATAAGTATTCTTATAAGTTATTGTAGTGTAGTAAAAATAATTGTAAAATGCAGATCATTATACAAACACAAGGTTAGGCGAAAATGTGTTAAAACTATAAATATATTAATGTAACTAATTATCTCAAAAATTAGTTTGCCTCCACGTCGAATTCTTTAAATAATTTCTTAATTAAAATGGTTGGTATTGTATTGCATTAATGTATGAATTTTTGTTTACATAATAAAATCAATTGCCTAATATTGGTTATAGCGTGATGACAATATCAGACAAACACAAACTACACCTTTATATGATAAAGTAAAAATTCCAACATTTACTATAAATTACTGGGTTTCTTGCCGACTCTTTTGGCGGTAAAATCCAAGACCAAACTACCATAGAATATTTGAAATGGTACATTTCCTTGTCTATGTCCAGATGGTACATTTGGATTGTACCAATTTATTACTAGAATAAAATTGATATTGCCCACACATAGTCTTTCTTGGAGTTCAGACAATGCATATTATCTACTAGTAATTAGTGATTCGTTCCTCCTTTTATTTAAGGAATCTTTCTATTTAAAAAAAAACATTGCGGCATAATTACTTCAAAGACACATCTATTCTACCTATTATAAGACTCCAAGGATATATCACCATTAACACCCATAAATTAATTCTAGATGATCACTCCCACTCATGACGGATGCCTCTCCGCCCATCACGTGCTCTTTTATCTAGTTTTATTGAAAAACCACATTCATTTGAACAACTTGCGGTGACATTTATTATTCGTCTGTCCTAGTATTCGACAAAAATATCTGATTTTTTCTAATGTTGTTTAACGTAACCCAAATGGAGAATGAACATCTGTCTCATTGATGATTTTATTGGTCTGTACCGAAAGACAACAATTTAATTTTGCCGGGAATTGAGCTCATATCCTCCGGGTTACCAACAGAGGTTGGTAAAAGATACTTTTTCATGTGTGAACTTAAATAAATCTTTAAGTGAACGTCTCTGAGCGCGACTTATAAATGTCATACAGCACATTACGACCCTACAGTAGGCCTAAATGCCTTTTTTTAAAACGATTATGACTGACTTGTTTATCATGCTCTTAATGAGGTTTAAGTTTTATTTTTTATTTTATTTATTTATTTACACTTTGTTGCTTTATGATATAAAAATTTAACAAAATTACATATAAAGCTTGTCGTGTCCACATGTTATAAGGACGGCACCGCTTTCGATATTTATGTATGTATGTCAATTTATATCATGTGTTTGTCCTAATTTTGTGGTCCAAATAAAAAAAAAAATAATAAATAAAGAAAAGGCAACTGGCGGCCTTATCGCTTTCGAGCGATCTCTTCCAGGCAACCACTGTGAGAAAAAAAAATTCATTTAGTTTTGGTTATTATTTTTTCCCTTGATAGATTGCTTATGTTCTAATATAATTGATGTGTGTTAAATTTGTGATGTCATATTTTCTTGTATTTTTTTAGCCATTCACATTGTTTTAGAAGGTGTAAATAAATAAATAAATTGTGACTGTTTACACTATAAATTTAACATTTAACAGGTTCCCTTAAAGTCATCAACATCGGTAAATTAATATTTGTATAATAATATTTTTAAACAAAAACGTATTTCTTTCATCTATGACACAATTCAGGACATAACGAATGTTTGTTGTCGTACTTTGCTGATCTCGCTAAGCCCTGAAAATCCATTTCGAGTAAATTGAAATCGGAAAGAGACGGCTTATTTTATTCTAAATGGCTATATCCGTTAGTGCGATAAGGACAAAAGGAATGGGAGTGAGAGCTCAATAACGAGGCAGCCAAGGGTTTTTCTCCGAGCCTCGGAGCGGGGCAATATGTGAAGATTTATGTATTTCAGTATGTACTGGGAATACTTACGAGATGGGGCTTATTGGTGATTCCTTGTTATTATACCTAGAATTCGAAGGGAACTATTGTTTTACTGGCTGAAGAATGATGAGTTTTCTTAAAATACGTAACGGTAAAGTTACGTACGTAACGTAAAGGACAATATATGTACGATCTCATAAAGCAGTTTGGATAAGCGTCAAAGTAACTTAAACAACCCTGCGACCGTACCAATGGCTGTTCCGTTCTGATATTACGCGTATTTTGATAATTACTTTTCATTTAATTTAAGGTACAAAAGTTGTTCCTATGCCATTCTAACTGCGTTACAATTCTTTGCAATTCGTACTGTGTTAAAATTATTAAACTTTTTAATTAATTAATAGTAAATGTAAAAACTGTTAAAAAATTATTTGTCAAAAGTGTTAGAACATTTTTGAAGTTATACTTCTTTAGGCGCGTTATAAAAATTGATAAGAGAGAAATTTTACGATGCGCGCACACCGTGACACAAAATTAACAGAATGAAGTTGCCCACGGATGATGCTACGGCAGTGGACATAATTTAAAAACTACATTCGAATAATAATAGAATTTATGTTACACTTAATGTAAGAGAATAATAATAAACATTTATTTATTTAATTTTTCAAATGTACGCTGAACTTTATTGACTATAATGACTCCTTTTCCGGTCTTGGATTATTTAATTGTAATTAATTATTTGCATACAATCAAAAACTATTTTTAATAATGCCAAAGAAGTATAAGTTCTTACGCGCGTACATAAGTACACGCACCCTTTTTTTTTATTTTTACCACAATAAATCTACCTCCATGTTTAAAACTAAGACTAAAACAATTTTAAATGGACAATTGTTTTCTATATTAAATTTTTTCAAATTTGTTTTCAAATTCAGGCAAACTTCCAAGTATTTTATTTACGTTTCAACACACATAAATAGAGGAGCTATATGAATTTGTCAAGCATTAAGACAATTTTCCAGGCGTACATTAGTAAATTGCCGTGCGATGTCGGGGTGGGTCATAAGCTATAACAATAGACTCGTCACGCCACACCTCGCGTATTATTAACTTTGAAGACAAAGCTGGGCGGGTGTAGATGAAAATTGATGACGTACAACAAAGGGTACGCTGCTTTTCAATATTAACGAAACGGAATATGATTATTTGAATCAAATTTCCATTTGAAGGATTACTCTATGATACAGACGACGGATTCATTATCATCATACATATTATAATGAATACCAAAATATGTTAGTAAACGCAAAACTCTAAAACGGCTGGCCCAATTCGAGTAATGGGGATGGTTTTTATGGAGAAAAAATTTGAAAAGATATTAAAAAATAGTTTTCTATCGGGTAGCATAACAAAATGTTTCATATGTTGTAACTTGTATGTAGTAGTATGTAGCTACTAAAAAGGTAATCTATGTAAACCAATCATATTAAAGCAAAAAGAATTTGGCGGCGGCAGCTAGTTTCATTTAACAACGGTTAAGCTTGATCCTAATGTATTAAGGGATTAATATAAGAATTTATGATACGTGTTTTAAAGAGATCTTGGTTATACTAAAGTAGCGATTAAAATATTAAGCATACACATCAACGAGAAAACTACATCTTTTTTAAATATAAAAAGGTAGATACACCCTTAAATCTTCTATTTAATTTTGGCAAAACCAATCAAAACAAAAGGTTACATTTCAATTTTTTTACCAATTTTTGATAATGATAAACATAAATTGAATTCGAGCCACACCAATGATGAATATTGGAGTTATACCCTGATCAGCTAAGAAAACAAACGTGTCTAATATCCATACTAAGGACTGGCAGACGGACGGAGGGACAGGTAAAAACCCGTGTTTTGGCACTTTGTTATCAGCGGATACTGACATTTAACACATAAAGATCCGGAAAATTTAGAAAAAGTTATCGTGAATGGCAGAGTTGAGGGCTCTAGACTCTCTATTCGCTCGCCTATTCGCTGGACCGATCATAGACATAGACATAAAATTGATAACTAACAAAACACACAAAATAACAATAATCAAAGAAAAAAATAAAAAAGAATGAGAGATAACATTTTTTTTCTTTCAAAGGAGAAGATACGTATTATGTGTGTAATGTGTGTGTGCTGTGGTTGTAATTGGCCCTGGCTCAGCATTATGCTGAGGAGCAGACTGTTCCACAGCTCTGGTCATTCTGCTAGAGACCACAGCAGCTAGTTTGCGTCTCAGTCGCAAAAAAAGAAAAATAATGTAATAATAATTGTACATAGTAGAAAAAAATTATATTGATAAAAGTTAGCAGTGTAAGTAATGAAGTCTTATGTAAAAGTATATTATTATAGATAATAGTAAATAAAATAAAATTAAAAATAATTCTTAAAAAATAGATAAATATTAATTATAGATAGATAATATTTTTAAAAAGGTACATATACACCCTTGAATGTTCTTTTTAATTTACGTTGATTATTATGATTATATGCCGTAGCTGTTTGTAAGGCAAAACCAAACAAAACAAAAGATCACATTCAATTTTTTTTTACCAATTTTTGAGTTATCGTGAATCCGATCAAGTAAATGCCCTTACAGGTTTAACCAACACCCAGTCGCTGACAAGGAGGAGTGGAGGAAATTGTGCGGCGTCACTATCACAACCTTTAGAAATGGAGAGCACAACTGAAGAATTTATAGGTGCTTTGATCTGGCTTTCAAATTTTAATAAACATAATTGAATTATTTTTCTTCATATACAAAACGACTCGATTGTCACAAGAACTCAGAGTATTACTAGCAAATATAATTTATTATCGTTTTAAAAAATATCCCTCGGGTAGCAGCCCTCCCACTTAATCTCAAAGTATCGTTAACAAATTTAATATTTACTCTCAGTGACTTATCTTTATAAATCGTCGACAATATTAAAACCACCATTACATTTTGATTGTCGTGTCGAAGCCACCCCTGCCTATATAGTGCTTAGTACAAGCCACAAAAAGTGGCGTATTTGTATTTTCATTGGAGTGAGGTTATATTTTGTATTATAGTAATAACAAGTTTGATTAATTAAAACCATTACGTGCGTATTTGATATAGTATAGTAGAAATGTGTGTATACTTTATATATTTTTTTATATAGAGCAGGGCAAACGGACAGGAGGCTCATCTTATGTTTAGTGATAGCGTCCATGAACACTCTCAATGCCTGTGGGCTTGCGAGTGACCTTAAGTCCCATTGGTTCAGAAATACTTCTGTTGGTAGCTGGTCCCACATAGCGGTGGTCACGGCAAAACTGCCTTAAATAACGCTCAGTTGTGGCATCAGTTCCACTGATACTCAGCTGTAGGTATTAATCCGAACAACTGCTCTGAACACTCTCCTTGGTAAATGCGGTAGAAGATGCAAAATAAATACATTCATTTTGAACGATGGAAAATATCGTCTCTAATGAATTCATGTTATTATAAATAATGATTTTTTAACTTCCAATAACATCTTCCAACATCAACTTAATAAGAAAATAATAATGATAAAAAAGTCAAATGTGGACATACATACACACATTTAGGACATAGGTCAATCCAACAATAAGTTTATAATAAAATGTTTACACCTTTTATTTATGTATTAAGATAGTCTTAAGTAAATAATACATACCACATATTGCATTGTTAACGACTCGCTCCAACCTATTACATAGGGCAAAAAATCACAGTACCCTCACATGTATGGATTTGCAGCTAATCCGCAGCTCTGTCTATGACTTCACCGACCGTTTCATTGAGCTCTCTATTGCGTGCTAACTTTATTAAAATATTTTATACTACTTATTAAATACAATGTATTCTCTATTAACATAGAATTTAAGGCTTATAGAACGTAGGTATCGTGTAACGATATGTTTGACGAAGTTTTGTATTACACATTGTGTAAAATGTGAGATTTTATATGCTCTTCAAAGATTATAGGTACATTTATTTAATAAATACAAGCGCTTTGGTATTTAAACCTATAATAATAACAACAGTCGTATCAGCTGAAGCTTCATCGCTGCAGACCAAAAAGGGCAGACACCCATGTTCGTAGGTGCGTTTCCACAATCGATTCCACAGTTCGCTAGTTTGCAAAAGAAAATGTCTTAAAGTGGACCGGAGTCAAGGTGATGCGGATGAAATTTTGAGTAAATACAGCTCGCACGGTGATGAAACGACTTAGGATCTAAACAATTCTCCAGAACACTCTTCAAGGCTTTGATAACATTAAAATAATCATAATCATTTATTTAGCAGCTTAAGCATTAAGTTAACTACACAAATACAACAACACAACACACAACTACAACAAAACTAAATAAATGTGTGATTCTCAATTTCTTTCATGTGCGAATTTAACATTTATTCTTTCGTTCAAGAAAACCATCGTAAGGAAAACGGCATGCCTACCCAAAAACGACTGACGATTTTTAGTGTTGTAAACCATAACAGATGTCCGTCACTTGCTAATTGGAAACCTAAACACTGAAATTAAAACACAGCACGTAGTGACAATGAGGATGCAATTAAGCGTATAAAGGGTGACACCGCAAATCTGCTGTGATGGATCCGTTTAATATCACCCTGATACGTCCAATTTAGACCAAACCCCTGAGTTAAATTTAAAATTCAGCGCTATTGTTCGAAAAATCACAGTAAAGTTGCTTAGTAAATATCTTTGTTTATTTTCTTTTAATTTGGGAATTTGAATACATAGCTTGACACAGAGTATAGCCGACATCCTCTGTATAGTCGTTAGTCGTTAACCGAGTTGCTGTTTAAGATATAAAAAAAAAAAAAATATTGGTTGTTTGTAAAGTAGGTTTACTACTTTACAAACAACCAATATTTACTACTACTACGTAGGATCGAGATGTTTATGTGATAACGTCTTATTGGTGATATAAGTTTTTGGGAAGTAAGGAATTAATGAAGATAACAATTTTTTCAAATTTTAAATTACATCTATCGTTTTATTCACACTTTTGATGATAAATTTCGGGTGTGAAATGACAAGTTTACTTATTCGACTATGATATACATTTTTCTTCATCCATTCACGGAATGACTGGCAGCGCTCGAGATGAGACGGGAGATCGGTCCGTCTCTCTCTGCGTTATACCTGCGATCGCGCTCGTGAGGTTTTGGTGTGACACAAGTTTCTGAACATGTCACCCGACTAAAACGATTTTAAAGACGTTATCACGTCAACAACCTTTATTCGCGTACACTATAACTACACTAAGTCCATGTCATTTATGTTTCACACTAGTACTCGACCTCCGACGGAGTGAAGGCCTCCTCCAAATTCTTCCACTTGTCTATTTCTTGCGACAATTATCCAATTTTCCCCGCTATCCCTTTTATTTCATCATCCCAAGGTTTTCGAGGGCATCCTCTCTTTTTCTTCCCACTGGGCCATTCCAAGTACCCTTACTTTTTGACCCATCTGCCATTACAAATGCGGTCACATTGGTCCATTTCAAGATAATGCTATTTTTTTAATCTACCATTAAAATATATAATTTAAAGGATGGCTTAAAGTATTGAGTAAAGGTCAGCGAAATGACATATTAAGGTTTTGATTGTATGTATGTATGGTAAACATATTTAAATCATTTCTATATAGCTAAAGCTGTTATTTTAATGAACGAAGCATCTAAACTTATAATCAAGCTTTTTAAAAATACAATTTAGTGTATGTTCTGCAATACGGACATAACAGATAGTATACAAAATCAGATGTCTGATCAAGTTATTCGGGTGCATTAAGTGAGATGTTTAAGGTCGGAGGGCGAGGGTTCAGGATATTGCCTAATCATCCCTGCCTTCACACCCTACTAACTGTTGTTTTAACATTCATATTGATTCAGTCTTAGTGGAACCGATTTAATACTGTTTTATCGTGTTAGGTGTAATAAATGATTTTATTTATCCAGCTTATTAAAGTTATAAAGTATGCTAGAGTAAATTGTTTGGTGTGTATTTTATTTTTTATTATAATGGCGATGGTAGTTATCTAATGAACTGAATATGAAAATTGATGGTGAATCCACAAAGTCTGAAAACCTGACTTTGAAGTAAAAACTAATTTATTATTATTATAGTCACGCTTTTATATGTTTCTGACGTCAGCACAGTTTTGATATAATGTTTTAAATAAATGCTTCTCAAAACAGTGAATATTATTATTAGGCACAGAAGGATGCTTTCTTTAATACAAAACATATATATATTCATTAATTTCTTTCATCGGATTTCTCTATTTATATATTTAATTAAACTATTTATTTATCTCATATGTATTGAATGAGTTTGTAGGTATCAAGAAGCATTAAATATGTACCTACTAAACTTTTCTTTATTTGACAAAGTACACAAATATTTTAAGTTATTCCCGCACGAAAATAATTATACAAAACCAAGATTTATTATTGTAAACATGAACCTTTTTCCATAATTGAATTGCGAGTTTAATAGCGCGTAAAACAATCCCAAAATCGGGAAAGTAGAACAACCGTTTTCGGGCTATTAAATCTGACAACGTGGAAAGGGGTCTGATGAATGTGTTGTGACGTTTGTTATTAAATTTTTTCTTAAATATTGTAGATAATTTCAAAAAAGGTTTACTTGGAATGGACAGATAACAGATAATATTTAGTATCAAATGAGCCCTATATAGAAAAACAAGTTGGCTTACACAACTAAAGATAGAAGTGTTATGTGAAAAGTTTCCACCTCTTTGTGGAACCAGGTGCCAGTAGAGGTATTTTCAAGCCGACACGACTTAGGGGCCTTCACGAACAGAGTGTACCCCGAAAGGTCGGCAACACACCCGCTAGCTCCTAATGTTGCAAGTGACCATGAGCGGCGGTTATCACTTTTAAAGAAAAAACTTTTTAACCGGATTAAAGTTATGTATTATTATAAATTTACAATTATTTAACATAATTTTAAATTAATCCGACGTTTCACTTTATTCAAAGTGACCCACTTGCACTTTTGCCATAAAAACAAATGTTATTACCGAAATGGAAATAGATATTGCATATGGAATGGAAGTGATATGAAATTGTGGAAGAAATTCGTATAAAAGTCAACTAAAGGGCATTTTCCAATCCATACGTTTCTATTTTGTAACTGGAATAACAAACTATTTTAGCAAAAATTTAATGACTGAGTTGCGCATGGTCGATGCGATCGTCTCCTTGGAATAAGACAGGAATATATTTCAAAATTCTTACACCAAAATATTTTAAAATAGTATTAGCTACAGTGATTTCAAAAAGCATGCACAGTAATTTATCTCTGTACCACATTTCTACAATCTACATTTTTGCGTAAATATACATTTAAAAGTTTGATAAAATTAAAGGTTTTATTGATATAATAATTTTATGCAGTATGCGTAATAAAATTAGTAAAATGACAGCCTTAAAAATATAATATAGTATGCTTAAATAGTATCGTCTTTATCCATACCATTTTCGCGTCTGAATAAAAGCATTAAATACTGTATACGACTCTAAAGGCATTTACTATCCAGGGCAATCGTTAGCAAACCCGTCGGAAGGAAGCAAAGACCTTACATTTATCATTCTCAATAATGCAACAATCGAACAACAAACCATTGAGCGTACCCTCCATTGTGTTGTTAATTTTATCAAAAATATCGGACATAATAGGATGTCACACAAAAGTCGGAAGAGCGGATACAATTCGCGTCGACTCGCTGCCGACAAACGCAACGTATTTTTTACGCAATGACGTATTGCGTATTGAGTATCGGCGGGATGTTTCCACCCACCACCGGTCATTAGTCAATCGGATATGACTTCGGATCGGAACTTTTAACCACTTGTGCTGCATTCATCTTGGTTAATGTACACACAGGTGTACGACAATAGGCCTTTTATGTTACGGTCTTGTAAAATTGTTAGGAAGTGAAATTAATCGTTCTTGTACAATTTTTGTTGCTAACCCTAAGACCCTTTTAAAACCTACGAGTCAAGGCCCTGGTACAATTATATTTGACATAATAAATAGATCTCGGATCGGGTCCTCAGATTTTTCTGTTTCGTTGATGATAATAGATATTTATTCATATCAGTGCCTATAAATAAAAAAAAATATTTTGTTTTAGGTGATGGAGTTCAGAGTTTCAAGAACCCAAGTCCTTTTCCAAAATAAGTAAACTTACGAATTACGAAAGAGAAAGTTAAGTCCATAATTACAAAAAATTAAAAAAAATTTACATATCACTATCTCACATAGCTATCAAAGCACACACACGGACACAAGCAAAATAAGAACGGAGGGTCCGTTCCTATTTTTTATTAAATACCCTTAATATATTGTTCTTATTAAATAAGGTAGGCCGTCTTGATCTTAAAAATAATAATAATAAAAACTTTATTCATGACAAATAGGTTGTCACAAAATTATCTATCGCTAGACACTAGGGAGTCCTTGTGTTGTGGGTAACTAGATAATAATTATTCCGTGGTACATAGTACATGTTTAAAACAGTTTTTTGGGAAAATGTAGTGTTAATGTTACAATTTATTAAACTCAAGTCTTATATTCATTGAGTATGACTGCACGTGTGAGTGTGTGCGCATGTATTTGAGATTAAAAATTACCTAACTAAATGGACATGTCATTGAAACTATAGTACTACATCAAAGCATACTTGTCATACATTTTTGAGATCTTTATATTCAATTATTTGTATGAGAATTGAGATGATTCACCAGTCAATAACCTAATCAAATATGTGATCTTGATGGCTGACGAGTGATTTGTCCATTTGGGCAAGTGCCCATTTACAAACCTTTGAGTATTGATCAATGCAGGCTATGAAAAATCAGTACCTACCGATTTACTTTGCATAGCCAAAAATTGACTGGAATTGGGCACTCTCTAATAAATACCGATTTCAATAACTATGATGTCACCTAATTTAATGAATATCTTTCCATGTCCGTAAAGGCAATGCACAAAGCATAGAGGACTTGGAATCGAAATCCAATTTCACTATAAAATATGCAGTGATTTAATTAAAACAGTTTAAACTCTGTGTTTTCGTTATATTATTGCATTTCCGTATGTTCTATAAAAATGCGAAACCCCTGTGCGAGCTTTCCTTTCTTTCTGTTTACCTAAATAGGTGAAGCAATTAGCCCACGCCATTAACACGGGACGATTATATTGACACATTTGGCGTCTGTCGCCATTGCCCATTACTTTTACTGTTATCACATATCGTAACCGGCCGTGTGCTCTGTAATCACCCTGCAATCACAAACTGACTTTAAACGTGAAATACAACCCCTAATATTGTGTTTTATTAGGGCAAGTGTCACAAACTAAAATATGCTTTCTGTACATTCATATGTTCAAATATTTTCTACAACGCAGTTGTAATTGATTTTTACATTAGAAAAGCCACCAAGGAATGGTCACACTTAAATAATATACAAGGAAAGCCTTTCTAGATTTAAGGAGACAATAATAACTTTACGTCGTTTATAGATTCATTGTTATTTGTTTAACCACCCAGTTTTTAAACGTCATAATGATAAGCGTTTGTTGTTAAACGAATAAAAGACTAATTTTAAAATTATCGAACTATACTTTTTAGAGCTATTATAAAGAACATCATGTAATTATCATATCAGAACGGATGTAAGTATATCAAAAATGGTTAAATTGTTTGTAAGTAACATGGTAATAGACGGCAGTCACTTGTAAACAGTTTTACCAACCGAGTAATTACTTGCCCACCTAAAATATTCATAGATATTGTGTTGATAAAAAAAATACTGTTTATGTTAACATTTGTAATCTCAAAAATACCTCTTAGAGAAAATAAATCGTATTTACGCAGTAATTAAATTTATAACAGACTTTTCTGGTTCATAAATACTACATTCTATAATTTTGGTTAATATCATTTCTTAAATAATCAAAACAAATTAAAAAATCAAATGTCATTTGTCAAAAACTTACATCACCTGGCTACCCTACGATTTCATTGTATTTTCATCGTTATCTATTTAGCCCAATTCGTCACAGCACGACCTTACAATATGGTTGTTTAATTTATATTATATGATATTTAATGTTATTATTTAAGTAGTTCTAAAAAGATGTGCAGATGGCCTGGGAGGCGGCCCGAATGGCAGCTGTTATTAGGAAGGGGTTTTCTAAAGATCAAACTAAGAGTTATTAATTATACGAATAGATATTTTCCGAAGTAGAAATGACAAGTCTTGCAGTGGCGCCGACGGTATTCGCGGTTGGCGAATCGACTTCCGTGTAGCGTTTCCCGCCAAAATGGATCGTTTCCGGCACAATTTGTCATTTCCCAATCTGAGGGAACCATAGAGTAGAGTCAATCATAATTATTCTTATAGAAATCTCTATTTCAGTATTTTTTAAAATAAAGAAATATTCTCTATGTTTTGATATTAATTTACAAATGTTACCTTTAGATGAATAAAGAAACAATTATTTAAGAATTAAAAATACTCACACATACTAACAATAGACACTAATACTTGAGTCTTATACTTTGCCAGATTTAATATAAAGGATACAGTAGAAGAATAATTGTAATAAGAAATATATCATAAATAAGTGTTACTGTTTTTTCATCTTTAATTTTTTTTTATTTTAGGCCCTTTTTTCTAATTTTGCATGTATGCATATTTGTAATTAATGTACATGCATGTTCTGTATCTTATTAAAACGTTTTTGTTGTATGTATATTGTTAGTGAGGCTTCTGAATAATTAAATAAAATACCTGATTCGTCGGTGTATTAGAGTGTTTCAATTTTAACCACTATTATACACCAGAATATTTGTTGTGTCTGAGGGTTCTGATTAAAATGAAGATAATGAATTCAGCAGGTAATTGACCATAGTGTCACGTAATTGTGAGAACTGATTGTGTAATTAGCGCGACGAGTCACTGAGGGCGCGGGAAACCGTCGCCCTCTGTGTCCCAACACCCGTGGGAGATATTTATTGATAAAACATTAGTACTAAATGATTTCTAAATAGGTAGCAACATATTTTTTTTTTTACATATCTACAAAATGTCATGTTGGTTTGTATATATTTATTAACGGTATTTTATAGGTATAATGTGCACAAATAATACAGTTGTTTGGTTTTTTTTTTGACTTCACTTTTGATAATATATAATACGCGAATTCAACAGTAGTACCTAAGTATGCCTATGTTAAGTGTTTACCAAGAAATTATTTAAAACAAGGTTCAATATAGCAATTATAATATGTAAAAAACATAATATAGTAAACTAAGTTTCTATAGAATAAACAATTTGAGTGCATCAATTTATTTCAATTTACAGGATTGTATTGTTTCGGCGGGTGAGGCGTTCGCGCGTTTCCGGCCCGTGCTTCCGACACGAGACCGACGCGTGCCGCGCCATCTTTGAATTACACCCTACAACAATCACGCAGTGCTGCCAGCTAAAACAATAAGCTCTCCCTAAATATATTTTAAACTTTATTACCAGTAACAAAGATTCACTTTTCAACTTTACTGTCCGTACACAAAAATGTTGTTTAATAATTATCTAAAGAGTAATTTCATACACTGTTATAAATTAAAGTCATGTCAGTGACTCTATATGCAGTCAATATTTGCGTAAGGATGTCTCCTTTTACATTAAATCAACTTGTATTGGTAAATCATCATGGTAAACATCCTTAGATAAGAAAAAATAAAATATTATGCGGGTTTTGAAAATCGTAAGGTTTATTGGATTGAACTAATTAGATAGTTTTACAAATTTTCCAATAAGCAAGTACCAATTATTAAATAAGTACTAACTAGAACAAATTTATCATATAAGCAATATGGCAAATCTTCTCCACAAGGATAATATTTTGACCAATAAGAAAACACGTAAACAAACAACTCGTAGCAACTTTTAGGGTTTGTAATAAAAATCGCAAGGCTATAAGGCGAAGGCTATTTATAAATATTTTTCATCTAGTTTTAACCAGTTGACGGTGATAGTGTTGAACATCGAGTAGTCTTTTTTGGCTGACACACAAAAACTTACGTTTTACTTCGTTGTTCGAGAAGGTCTCAATTTATCTACACCACATGCACTCACCATAGTCTGAGCCAGGGTTGACACTCACCTATAAACTTTTTGTTAGCCTAGTGCTTAAACTTTGTCATAAAACTTCTTGTTTAGTAACTTTTGTTAGCAAATTTTGTTGTTTTATGACTGAGTTATTGCGCGTAAAATAATATGCTTCACACACGTGCCAAAAGCAAACAACATTTAACCTTACAGTAACAATTAAATCGGTCATTAACGTAACAAATAGATCAAATATAAATAGATGTGAGAACCGTATGTCAGTTTGTACAGAGGCGGTGTCATGTATGCAATAGACAAACATTGCCCTGCCGCGCCCTTTGTATACTCGATTGAACATTTACCCGCTAAGCGGTCAGTGTTCCAAGGTGAAAATTCCTTGTATGTACTATAAACTCATATGTTATGAATTTATAGCTAAATAAATATGTATGTTGAATCAAACTATATTTTATGTCCTCCACTTAGAAATATGTCGTATAAGTCTTTGATACTGCAAATATTTTAAGAATTTAACGTTCTTGGTACTTGGCAGAGGGGAAATTATAATTCTTGATTTAAAATTTAGTATTTAACTGAATACTGACACCCGATTTCTGTTACAAAAATACCATTGTAATTGATGTGAGTTGAACACAATTTATTTTCTGTCTAAAACTTACGGCCATAGGCTCTATGCTCGCTGCAATAAAAATCAACAACGAGGTAATTAGTTTTGGGCTAAAAGGTTCTTAACAAGTGAATAGTCTAATAAGAATTATTTACTGTCCAACTTGTCCGAGTGACCCCAGAATTAGTGAATGAAGCACGCATAGAGAAGAGCATTACTAGCAAAGTTTTGTGTAACAATGGAGTAATGTTGCCATTTCTATGCGCGAAATTCCCCACCGGAAGGTGAAAACTTACGTACGGGGGAGTTGTGCAAGTTGGCTATTGTGGCGCCATCTACAACTGTCCGTTACACTGACACGCTTCCGGCTTCTCCAAAAAGTCTTGAGTTGTCAACAAACAACGGATGCCTTAGAGTTTCCTTGAGGGTCTTTTTATTCAATTCTTGAGTAGATTTATTGGTTGTTGAATTTTGTATATTTAATTATAATATATCTTCAATAATTTATAATTTCGCAACTCATTAGAAAAAAACGTCAGCAACACACAGAATAATAAACCAAGTTGTATAATGGATTCCGATTACCATCTGTTTCTTTAAAACGCTAAGCATGACTTCCGTAAGTCAAATCCAATACGATTTTGACATACTGGAGTCTTTGGAGTTATACTAATAAATAGAAGAATCTTGAAATCCTTGCATTAAGTTTAGGTGAAAGCAAACCAAGCAAACTCAATTGCAAAAAAGCAAGCCCAACTGCAAATAGACGAATGCAAATTTAAAGTCACCTATACTGAAATCCATCAGTAGAATTCAGGCTCCAAAGTAGTTATAAATAAATGTGTGCGTGTACTAGGTGTACACACGTAAGAAGTGAAACTTCTTTATGACCTTATTTTTCGAAAAATGATCTACTATATGCAACTTTACAGAAATTGGTTAAATAAAGTGAAATTAGATAAAGTTTAAAAAAAGGCTTTTATCATCATAGACATGAATACAAATACAATTATTTCATTTTACCTTATTACTAGTAAGATTATAACAGAATTTCATTAATTGTAATAGAATTATTAGTATTACTATCATTGTTATCGTTATTATATATTTTTGTTATTAATGCCTTTTAATCTCGTCGGATCAACCGTGGTAGGGACAAGAAAAAGATGGCGCGTGACCGAAAAATGTGACGGTAATTTTTCCAACGCCGATAAAGAAGTTTGACTTCAAAAAGCAACATGGCACGTAACCGAAAAACGTGACGATTTTCTACAAAATTTCACCCATACGTCGATAAAGAAGTTTCACTTCAAAAAGATGGCGCGTAACGGAAAAATGTGACGCGTAACGAAAAAATGTTACACTAAATTTTTTTCCAACCCCGATAAAGAAGTTTCACTTCAAAAATAAATTAACTTAAACAATTATTAATGTTGTATTAGTACCTATTTTTTGAGACCGATGGCTGCCCTGAACTACATAAATATAAATGAGGTACTTGTCTACCTTTATTAATTTAATTTAAGGCAGGGTAAATTAGGAGCGCATCATTTTGTAAGTCGCGCGTGGGCGAGTACTATTCACAGCAAGGTTAGGATATAGTATTACAAAATCTATAACAACTTTAACCTGAACTCTGCGAATTCCATTGAAAATATTTCCCGAGATATGAAACGGTTTTAATGGCATGGAGCTCCAAGTAAACTGGTCGACTTTCAAGATCAAATACACGATGTTTTCACTGCCTACGCGTATTGATGTACGTCATGGCCAGATTGAAAGTCACCTCGAGCTGTCCATAGGGAAATTACTAATTTGTAAGGTCTTTTTTTTAACTGTTATAAAAATAGGAATGGAATAGGAGCAGTGTTGGCCAAGTGGCTTCAGCGTGCGACTCTCATCCCTGAGGTCGTAGGCTCGATCCCCGGCTGTACACCAATGGACTTTCACTCTATGTGCGCATTTGACATTTGCTCGAACGGTGAAGGAAAATATCGTGAGGAAACCGGCTTGCCTTATA
This sequence comes from Pieris napi, assembly GCF_905475465.1. Taxonomy (NCBI): domain Eukaryota; kingdom Metazoa; phylum Arthropoda; class Insecta; order Lepidoptera; family Pieridae; genus Pieris; species Pieris napi. Next base: position 9,620,505 of record NC_062241.1, on the reverse strand, counting down.
CCCAAAAAGTCGACGGTGTGTGTTAGACACAGAAGGCTGATCACTTACTTGCCTATTAGATTGACAAATGATCATGAAACAGATACAGAAATCTGAGGCCCAGACCTAAAAAGGTTGTAGAGCTACTGATTTATTTTAAAAAAAGGAATGTCTTTTTACACTACATAAGTACGATTTGGTTTTGACTTACTAGTTTATCTTATTAACTTATGTAAGTAACATTTTATTAGTAACGCTTCAATGTTGCCTTTCAAAGTTGAAGTTTTAATTCTATACTCTTTCAGTATTTTTACGTACTTAAATGGGCTCAAATAAAAGTAATAGAATGTCTAGGGAGATATGAAGCAACGAAGATTAGAAACAGTTTAGTTCTAAAGGAATATTGTACCTACTACTATACTTCATGCATGAAGTCAAAACTACTTAATTATGTACGTGGTCACTTATTGTAGACTCATAAAACTTAAATTACCCGTAAAAGACTAAAATCAAATTATTTTTAAACTGGCAAGTAAAAAGTAACGCTATATTCTCTTTGCTAGTCCATGCGTGTCTATAGATTTAAGTAGCCCGGTGGCATTCAACCCTGAGGATTTTTAGTCTTTGTGTGCAATGAATACTTGTTATGGTATGACTAACGACACAAGACCGCAATGCTCCGATAATCTCTAACTCCAAGGTTGCGATATCAGCGCTACGGATATTGAGAGAACTACAGCAAAATTGCATAAAAAAACGTCAGGGTCGGTGTTAAAACAAATGATAATGAAATGTCCATTGAAATGTTACATGGGCTGAACATTTGTTAGAGGACACAATTTCAATTTCGAAAATTTTTGTTCAATTCCTACAATTTTACTTATTGAAGTGAAACTTCTTTATCGGGGTTGGAAAAAAATTTAGTGTAACAATTTTGCGTTACGCGTCACATTTTTCCGTTACGCGCCATCTTTTGAAGTGAAACTTCTTTATCGACGTATGGGAGAAATTTTGTAGCAGGTTACGCGCCATGTTGCTTTTTGAAGTCAAACTTCTTTATCGGCGTTGGAAAAAAAATTACACACATTTGTCACATTTTTCGGTTACTTTCTTTTTCTTTTTCCTACCACGGTTGATCCGAAGAAATTCGAAGCCATTAGTAACAAAAATATATAATAACGATAACAATGATAGTAATACTAATAATTATATTACAATTAATGAAATTCTGTAATAATCTTAGTACTACATAGTAGTACAGTAATTTAAGTTAAAATGAAATAATTGTATTTGTATTCATGTCTATGATAATAAAAGCCTTTTGTTAAACTTTATCTAATTTAACTTTATTTAACCAATTTCTGTAAAGTTGCATATAGTGGATCATTTTTCGAAAAATAAGGTCATAAAGAAGTTTCACTTCTTACGTGTGTACACCTAGTACACGCACACATTTTTTTTTTATTACTGACTCTTTTCCTTACTACAGAACTTAAAAGAATTATAGTTTCTTATGATAATTTCGAAGAGGAGTGTACATTTCCGAGAATGTTTAGCAGGTAGAACATCTGCCTTCTACGATATGACCTCACAATTTTTTTTTACGATGTATAGTTTAGGAGATATAGTCAAAAACGTGGTTTCACCCCTTTTTCCAAGATGGCGGCCGGGTGACACGGGCGCCAACTCCACAAACTTGGGTTAAAGCTTGTATTGACCCCCCCCTACATGACCCATAAATAAAATTGCGTCCTCTAACAAATATTCAGTTTGGCCTCCAAATTGTAACATTTCAATGGACCTAATATAATTCTTATTCTCACCTTATAAGGACATCTGTCGATCGATACTACGCAAAAGATGTTACTCGCCAAATGGCAAAATTAATAACAACAAACAAATAAGTGATAAAATAATATATTAATGAAGCCATTCGTACATGTCATCAAGTTTGGCAAGTGATACTAATGTAAATATAACATCCTACATTTTATTGTTAAAATAATTGATGTTAAACATTGTATAATAAATATTGTACACAAGACAATAGAGTATTTTGGTATATGATGTTTATTCGGGCTAAAACGTACGTGTAATTTAATTAAATTTATATGTATTACCGTTCAATAAATAAAACAATTACTTTTAATTACGTTCCTTATATTTTAATGTATTCACGGAAATAGTTTGTGTTAAGACCTTTTTGTCGATCGTAAATTAAGAATAATGTTATAAATTATATGTGTACGAGAGCAAGTAGTTATTTTAAAGTAGTTTTTATAATTAGCTTAGTGCTTAAGTGCGATTATCAGAACTTGTGCTTTCGAAGTTTAGCAAATTAATTTGTCGATCTATCTGTCATTTGATGAAATAAAAAGGTTTCCTTACATTTCCATCGTGATATTTTCTAATCGGTTTATACATCCAGAAGTCGACGACGTGTGTTAAGGGGAGAAGTATTACCCATTTGTTACTGACTAAAGTATCACCAATTGAATATCGAGAAGTATCACCCAACTGCTAAAAACTAAAGGATGATCAAAGAAACAAACCGAAAAATAAGTCAGCCCTGTGTTCCTAAATGAATTTCACACCATTATATCCAGTACACGGACTAGTTTCTGTTTTCACATCACGGAAACTCTAAAGTATTTTAAAACACCACTTAAAGCGCCCTTGGCTTTAAAAAAACAAAAAATGTTATTCAAAATCAGGATCAGGTGCTGACTATTAGTCTCTACCCACAAGTAGTATAAGGAACTAATATAACTTAATAAGACTAAATTATACTATTTTTACATTATAGAATGTCTATACTATGAAATATATATTATTCTAGTATAATTTTCAGATCTCATATATATCAATTTAAAAGGCCTCTGTCGAAGAGGTTCGTACATCAGACTCATATAACATCACCCAATCACTGTGTAAAAGCTCAATTCAATCACGTCAATCAAGTACCATGATATGTACCGCTAAACATGGCATATGAAACGTATAATTGATGTCTCTATAAAATAAAGCTAAACTGTAATTAGCAAGAGACGTGTAACAGAGTATTCGAAAGTCGTTACGATATAATGTCTGATCTTGAGCGTGCACAGCTAAATATAACGTTGATAACGAGCCAAATATCTATAAAACTCTTTTAGAAAATAAAGCGAGAATTTTTGAAAGATACAGACGAATCGTTGAGTATTGTTTATCGTAACGTACTTCTATCGTTGCTGCATTCAAATTTCGGTAAAAGCGAAAAGATTTTTAATACTAAGCTTTGTTTGAAATGTTTGTCCATTTTTGTTTATTTTTTCAATGAGAACTTACGGCCGCTTTCTATACTCAATCCCAATCCAATTTTTACTACTAGAGAGTGATATTTCAATGCATTTCTTATAAACTACTTTTCAATAACCGATCGATGGGTCGACAGTCAATCTGTTTTTGTAAACCATCTTTGGGAGAACCGATAAGTATTTTTGGATTGATATTTGTATGAAAATTACAGATCGACGCTTTCTATATAATAACTAAGATAGCTTGGGTTCAATTCCTGGTTTATTTTAATTAATAATATACAAAAATAAAACCACTTAAAAACACGAACTAGAGGCGTATTTGCAATTATTTTAGTTTCAATACACCATTCGTTAGAATTAATATCAATTAAATTGGAAAAGTATTAGCGGCAGATAAAATATATCAAGTTTTATATGAAATCTCTTAGGTGTTTGATAAATTTCACATTTTAGTTTCTAAGAATTGTTCCTTCGTAGCTCCGTAGCAATCACGTAGCATCTATACTCGACTGCTTATATTTCAATAACACGACACATTTATAATTGGCGCGTAGCGGTGATAGAATAATATAAATATAACTTTCAATAACATCCGGTTTTGGGAAAGACTGACCTTACTTTTGACTGATTTATGATCCGTTCTCAAAGAAGTTGAAAGATAAACAATATTTTTTTAATACATGAATTCAAAAACGTTTCACTTACAAACGTTTTTTGTAACATTTGTTTGTATACTTGTTATTTTACTCATATATTATATATATTCGAAAGGAATTATTTTTAAGAATTTTACATAGTTCTATACTGCTATAAGTTCAAATATTATTAAAATATTTGAACTTATAGCATTATAGAACTTATAGCAGTATAAAAAAGACTTATTTAAAACACATATCCTCAATAATACCCTAAGAGAATAGTTGTATATAAATTTGTAAGGAAAACAACTTTCATAATTCATCTCCACGCCAAATGTTAAAGTACTTCATAAATTTGACCAAATTACTCAGGTGAAACTTATTTCCAGTGTAGACTCATTCACTGTAGGTGGGTTTATTTATCAAATTTTACAAACGATGAATCATCTCTATGTATTAATAATTATTTTTAATGAAATAGGCTTTACTCATATACATGATACATATATGTATTTAGAATAATGTCTTGTTTTCTTTTACAAAATTACTAATTTAGAAACGAAAAATCTTATTGCAACGAGTTTAGTGTTAATTTATTTGATTTAAAAGTATTATGCTTTAATTTATCAGATAAAAGATACTAGACAACAAAGACATTGATGAACAATGTCTGACAGTAAATTTAGTAGAAAAAGTATAAAATGAAATGTTTACTGTAATAGCGGGGGCGGGCGAAATGGTTGGGCGCCGCCGCCCTTGTGCGCCAGTGCGCGCCCGCCCAGGTCCGACACTCGACGTCGGCTCGTCACACCACACACCCGCTAATAACGATCATTATTTAATCGGTAAGATCTAGTGATCCCTCGTGCAAGTGTACACAACCTCATTGTGGTTCCAGTGTTTTATCTAGCTTTAGGTGTAATTTGTATTGCCTCTTTAGGGGTTCGACTGCACGTAAGTTGTACGATGACATAACTGACAAGTGATTTTTATATAGTGGCAGAGTAATAAATAATTGACAATCGATTTTAATAATGTTATTGACTCAAAGTAAATTATGTTTTTATAACTGAGACATTTATTTACTATAAAATAAATAAATAAACGAATAAATAACTAATAAATAAAATTACATTTCAATTTAATCTAATTTTTCCACGTAGATTTATCTAATCTTGACTTACAAAGTTTAAGCTAATTTTTAACCTAATCGAAAAGGAGATACATTAAGTGATGATTAGATATCGCGTTCCATCAGTTTTTGTTTTTTATAGATATAATGTAAAAATGTGTAAATACTAGAAATGTTTAGTGTAATTTGTGTAGTACAATATTGTAAGTGCGACGTCAGTTATGTGTCAGCGGCTATCATTTGAATGCTGTGAATACGATCCGGCCACCGAGCGTCTATTTTTGGCCGCACACGCCGAGCCAAATTTGCAATATCCACCTATCGACGCGTCTTCAAGTATTTTTGTACGATTTCACAATCGCGTTTTTTACATCTCCATTTACTTGACATTGACTATATTCTAAATAAGTCGAAAATAAGACAAATCAGTCATTAACCTTCATTCTCGAACCGGATATAGCATGATGAATAATTTTTAATGTCAAGTTTACTTAATGTTAGTAAAATATATTGTACGGTAATATTGGACGTTTCTAGATTGATGACAAGATTAATAATGTGATCTATACTCTAACACTTACAGTACACGTGAAATCAATATTATTGCTAATAGTAATTATGCCAATTATTAATAACGTGAAAATACAGCTGTCGATCTTACGTCCGGAATTTGATGAATGAAGCTTCTGCTGTCCAGGAATAGAATATTGACGCAAATGCGCGGATATTAATATGATAATAGCAAGGCTAGGTCCCACTTCTAAATAATTCTTTGATGCAACTGTTTTCAATTAATCATCATTAAATAAAACATAATGTATGATTAAATAACAATACAATAAAAAAAACTTTCTTACATTAATAATCTTTATATATCTCTTAGAATTCAAATCACATTTTTTAAAAACCTTGAATCTTTAGTCGATAACGGTAAGCCTAATAAATAGTAACAAGGTCGCTGAAAACGTGAAAATAGCCAGAGAATCATCATTTGTGAAAACGAGCATTTTAGTCGTCACTACTTAAATTGGCGATTGGCCAAGTCCATGGGCCATTCGCCACGGCACCTAGCCATCGAGACGGCTATTCCTAGCGTTCACCTACGTCATTGCTCTATTTACGTAGTCATTGTATTATGTCACCTGATAACCATAAAGTATTGTACGAAAGTAACTTGTAATTGTATTGTTGCAGAAACGAGCACGACAAAGCCGTCAAAATGTTTAAAAACCATTTAGAAATGATTGGGAGAAATGAGTCGCCAACGAAGAAGGCCAGGTTCTGGCAGTCTTACGTACGATCTCTAAAAGGTAAAATCTTCTTATAGTCTGACGCACCTGTCTTTCATTAAATAAGTTGGTTATTTTTAAATATCTTCAACACTTTGAAAGAACAACAAAATCTGTACTCTTCCATTTTTATCATCTCTCTCAATATTATGAATAAATCCGAACGTGGTGTGACATGAGATTTTAGTATTTCATATAAATCTGTTCTAGTGTATCTTATACATTGATCTTCATTTCCAACAGGATCTGAAGACATCAGGGCTGAAGAGAGATACAGGCCAAGCCGCCGCAGCGTTTTCCCTGAGCTCCTCTCAACCTACCCCTACAGCAAATCCATCTACGATGACCCCGTAGGTGCTGCAGAGAGGATCACAGTCCCTGGATACCGTTACCTGCCTGTCCACCGTGAAACCTACGGCTACTCCCCGAGGCCCATCTACGCGCACAACTACCCTCGCTCAATCGAAGCCTACAGGCCAAGTTAGTAACGATATTGCCCTACGCTGCTCGAAATTTGATACCGCATTCTTGCAACATAATTTGTAACTCATTTAAACCCCTATTAAATTTAACTTGTATATATTCAGACGTATATAATGCAAAATAGTTAAGTGTATAGTACTTTACATTTTTATTTAATGTTACGGCATCATTATTTTGATTGTTTCAGCGTCAAAAGCCGGAGCCGTTTATCCTTCCTAATTCTGCATATTGAATATGCTTAAATAAACATTCATATGTACTTAAAACTATGTATATTATTACTATTGCTTAAGCTATCCAATGTCATGTAATGATAAGTTGTATTTTATTAAATAAAGCCATACGCTTAAGTTTTAAGTGAGACCGGTAGAACGCTCGAAGATTTATCAAACAGTTAATGTCTCACATACACGCGCTGACTACACAAAAACACGTTCATTAAATATTATTTAATCAAATCAATGAACATCAAGGTTTTGTGTCCAAGGGTCCTAGGTAAAACAATTCTGCGACAAAGGTGACCTACCAAGTTATATGGTCATGAACAATCTTGTGTTATTCACATTCTTACACTGAGAGTCACACTTGCCACAAAATATTTTTACCTAGGACTCTAGTCCTTCTATTACCAACGATCATTACATTATATCGAGCATAAATGTTTAGTCATATATCTGCTTGCTAGTCACATAACAGCATGGAACATTAGAAGTCACCTCTACATGAATTCATCTACACTTGTTGTAATTAAAACTGACTTCAAAATAGGAGAAAGATTTTAAATTTGTTTTTGGTGTAAATTAATACCCCAGTCTTAAATTAGATATCCTGAAAATAAAACTTTCGGTTTGAATACTCAAATGAAAGAAAACAATACTATCGAATAGAAACAGTAGGTATATGTCAGAATGTTGAGATACCTATTTATTTATTAATCTATAGGTACCTATATTAATTTATTTGTCTTGGAAAGACTATCTACCTATAATTTTGTTTTTTTTTTAATTTGGATGCCATGTCACAGTTGCATTTACGTTTTGAAGTTAGTTTTTTTGTTTGTAATAATTAAAATTCATTAAATCTTCAAGCCTTCCCCAGGTCACATTTGTTAATTTATTCATTCCCCCTTCAATTCTGATTCATTTTTATCATTCCTTACTCTGAAGTGAGCCTAAAAGGTTATTTCAAAGTAAGGTTTGTATGAATCAGGGTTATCAAGTCTGCTGCTAAGAGGTGAGTTCTATGAAAAATATTTATAAATTACAATACAATCATTACTAAAGCTTGCTACGCAATCTAACGTTATCTTAACACTGTTCAACTAAGCATAGATATATCGAATAGATATATATAGAAATCTCTTCGTTTTTTTACATTTCTTTAGTTTTGCAATCTTTATATATTTTACCGATGTTTCAAGTTTGACATTTAGATTTATCATTTATTATATTTTTTTACACTTAAAAGTCCTCTAAAAAGGACCTTGTTTTTTAAGTCGTATTTGGAAATGATATCTTATAATCTTAAATATAACTTCTGTATTTTTTCGTGTAGTCTACCACGTGCCCAGGCGCACCCGACGTGGCGTAGACCCCTTCGACTCGCACAAGGCTTGGCAAGACCATTTGGACAGACTGGCCGCTATCGACCGTCTGTACCCATCCCGTTACGGCCTCTACCTGAAGGACAGGGCTTACCCCATCACTGACCTGAGCGCCCCCATTGTCGACCCCTTGAACCCCAAGAGCCTTAAAGGCATCGAATATGAACCCGACAACAAACCCCACTGGGGAACAGGTAAATTTTAATTTATGCACAACAATTTTTGCTACAGATTAAGTTCAACTCACGGGAAACTATTAACATTATAGCTAGCCAAATTATTGTATTATTAATACTAATATTATAAAAATTAGTATTAGGAAAACATATGAATCAGCGTTAGATAAAAAAAATACCATAGTTTGTGGTGGCCTTGAATGTAAATAGTATCTCGTGGAATGGACTATTGGAGCTACGTCGTTCGTTTATTTTGTCTTTTTCGGTGTCTCAAAAAGACTAGCGAATGGGTTGTTTCAAGTTATTAGATCCGTGGTGCGATTAGGTTTTGAATGCGTCCAATGGAAAATGAAAAGGATCAATTTTATTTTGGATACATTCCTGCCGAAGCGAGACACGAGATAAATTATGTATTTAGATTTCTTAAGTAATAGTCAATGCTCACCACGAAATTCTCTCGTAATGAATTTTTCTGTGCGTGGACTTGCCTATAAATTATATTTATATTTAAAATCTTAAAAATGCTTTTTTTAAATTTTCTGAACAAAATTTGTATACCGTTCAGTCTCTAATAGAATATCTCTTTTATAATTCAAGATTAAGAAATAATTTTAAATTAAAGCCTTAATTTTTTAAATGGTGCTGGTACCCTCAGCAATAATTGAGATGTTACTATTAATTTACTGAATATATGTAAGTTGTAATATACCGAGTACAAATTTATTTACATACAACTAACCAACCATTTTTTATTAAAATATAAAAGACAAAAATATCGTGTTTAATTTAGTAGTTTAGTACCTTCCTCTCATTTGCATTATCTCTAAATTCTTCACGAAAAGTTCTGTCAAGCGGTGGTGTAATTTAATTTACTCCTAATGTGGATACCTGTTATTGGGTGGAGCCCTATAGTATTCCTAGTCTTATGTAGGGAGCAGTTGTTGTTTCCTATGGGGCTCGATCTACTATAAGAATTCCCGCCCAATTGTTACGCCACTGCTAACAAACTCATGTTACGTGCATGAACTGCATTGTAAATATACGCAAGAGAACATTATTGGGAATGTTTAACGCATCGAACAGTACACTCTATATTTATTAATCGTCCCATTCGAGTGGTACTGACCATGAGACTTCAATGAAGGATCTTGGCCATCGCGGTTGTCGGATGAGTTCGCTAAGGATCCATTTTTCGCTGATGCCGAAAAATGGGCAGGTTTCGATCGGTCCCTACGAGGAAAATCGCCTACACCCGTGAAGCCGCGGATAAGTCCTACACGTGACTGCGAGGTTGCTTTTGATTCAGATGGTAAGGGCACTATCTCTTCGTCACAACCCTTAAGTTCTTGTCTCTTGTCTACAAATCTAATCTGTTTTTTAAAAAAGTAGTTAGCTCAATACAAATTCGTGAATTGGAGTAAAGACGTCTACATTCACATCTTATTCCTCTGAGTGTACATGTTCATAAACAATGCACGCTAAAATAGGTATTACTGCTAACAACCATTTGAGTGATTTTGAGTTTTGACTTACACAACTAATTTACAATTATGCTTTTAGAATTTAAATTTATGTGAGCCAAATAACAATATCAATCTTTGATAAAAAGATCCATAATTTTAATGTAGAATACTAATTATGTAGAACTATAGAAATTATTAGCTGAAATAACATTTGATGCTTTTGCTTTGTGGTTTAATAAGGGCGCTGACGAAGAGATGGTTGCCTGAAATTAATTAGTGTACACTATAGGTGCCCCGCTGTACAGTGCTGGCGGACTACGGCGCAGGCCGTGGGCTAACATTTTCAACCCAAGCCCATCTCTGCCCATTACCGCGATCACGAGGGATCCTTTCTGGTACGATTGGCCTGAGCTGAGGCCCATGGCGAGATGGGACCGCAGCCCTTCCTACATCCGCGACTCCTACTTGTCTCCAGTGAAACGCACCTTCCTTTGGGACAAACATCCCATCAGGCCCTTAGGTTAGTGGCCGTCTACGCACTGTGAGCTGTATATCGCCTTCTATCTTCTATTCTAACAATATATTGTTTTATTTAATGCTATTCTCTCATCACGGCAGATTTAATGATGGCTGACATGTTCACTGTGGACGATCTAAGCAAGACAATGCCCTTTGTTCGTAGTCTATAGAATGTGAACATGGGGTATGTTCTATAGGTAAATTTGGACCCCGAGTAGCTAGATCGTTGTCAGATGTTGGTCCCTTTGTTGAATGTAACCGATTAATATGGAGGATGTTTTGATATTCATTACTTTCTTATTCAATATTTTCATCTATTTTCAGTGTTCTTGCGATATTTACTTTCAGTTCATGAAAAAATATATTCATAAAAACCTGTATATACTTTATTTTTCATCTTCACATAGTTAATGGTACCTTCACTAATAATCTCCATCATATAATGTCTCATTTATAAAATAAAACGTGCGTCACATTTGGAACTACAATATTATATTCTAAAAAATTCTAACCTATTTACTAACTACAATTTACTTTCAATTGTTTCTAAGATAAATGTCTAATTGACAGTAAGATGCACGAAAAAACAATTATTATGGATATTGTAATTTTAAATTTATGTCGATTAGTTTTATTATTATTTTATTCGGTTTTAGTTATACCTGACACAAGAGTATTAAGGACAAAGTATTAGAGTATAAAGAAAATAATTGCTAAGTTATTTAATCTGAGGACAAAAAATACTTCCGTAAATATGCAATCCCGTCGTTATAATTAAGGTTTTGTACTCAATTGCGATATAAAAATGAGGTCTTTTAAATATGCATAGCCTTGATGTCGCAAAAATAGAATTGTGTCGCACAAAAACCCAATATTGAAGTTGGAATCGCTATTCAAGTTAGATTTAGGATATTATAGTATCAGCGTTGTTTGGAATTAGGCTCCTCTTACTCTCAGAATAGTATCTGTAATATATTACTATGAAATAAGGTTTTCACCATTTCGGGTTAATTTTACAATATATTTTCAGTTAATAATTTTATTTAATTTTTTCAGCTACTGCTTTTTAACGGCCAGTCAACGAAGCCACTATTTAATGTCGTGTAAATTATAAATATTGTGAACACAGAGCACGAAAATTTTTTACACCAAACAGATAATTTCCATCCAAAATATTTTAATATCAAAGACTGCAATAACATAGTTACTGCCACAGTCACAAACTTTGTTAAGTAATTGTTTTTATTATTATATTTAAATATTTTTATGTACAAACACAAAAAAATAATAAAAGTTGAATAAAACGAGTCATTATTTATTTTACCTCGTATCCATTATTGTAAACTAAATAAGTATCTACATTTAAATCATTCTTAGTTAGACAGTGAAGTCTGGGTAATCTTCCTGCTAACGGCTGACGCTATCTTCTGGGCTGGTTCGATGATTTTTTTGCTCTCCGCCTTTATTCGCGGCCAATTCTCAATGCTCTCGTAAGGTGGGGTACAATGCAATATCTATAGCAGTTACACTAGGCCTACGACGTATGCACTTCCCTGTTCCAAACAATTTCCTAATCGATCGTATGCTTGGGTAGAATCCCAATCCCACTCTTTATCCCCTTGAGAATCTTGTACAGCTAAAACAGTTTTAATTAGGACCGTACTTAGATATCATCAGTCATCAGTCACGCCAAAGGTTATTTAGAAAATCGCTTAGCCTAGGTTATAAGATTTATACCTACCAATAGGTATCTAAATGATTACCTATCAATTCATGCATACGTATATATATCAGGTTTAATCTTACTAAATCCCTACTGAATCGAAATAAAAATATTTAATAAACACAATAAAATTCCATAAGAATATTAATACATAAGTACATAAAAAAATGCCAAATAACATATTGGTTGTAGGTTACTAAGTATTTCTAAACCGGGATCCGGGCATTTATAAAATTGGGGGAAAAATGTCAGTTCTGTGCACATCGTATACCTACATAATAGGTGACAACTGACAGGTGTAGAACCTATTATCCATGTTCACCTAAAGAGTGTTGAAATTACCATAACTTTCGGCATAATAGTTAGAGTAACGTCTAATATTTAAAAAAAATCTGTCGTTTTGCAAAGTAGAATGAATAATTTAAATTAAGTTTAATTACCTTCGTAATTACTGTAATTGTTTGCACTTGTGTTGTATAATAATGCTACAAGCCGTATAGGAGTGAGATTTGGAGCTTAGACCTTTAAGAGACTAATATAAAATAAAGTACATATTAGAAACTGACAATGTTAAAATTTAATAAAGTAAAACCTATATTATTCCAAGCTATATAAAGTATTAAAAACGCAAAATGATGGCGATTTCGTTTGTTTTAAAACAGTAAATGAAGTAAAGACTTTAGACTACGCGTATGACTACGGAGTACGGTCTATGCACGAATGACCGATCACCGATGACGCAGAAAATGGCGCCTGGGCAAGTAAACAAAATGCCGGCCAGGCGCATCAGCAATTTGCGGGTGTATGTGTCGATTCGGCTAGATGTCAATTGTTGCTATTAAAGTCAAAATAAAATTTAAAATATAGTAATATTTAACCGACATACATAAACAGACGCTCTTTTAAATTTTCATTTTGTGAATTGCAATTAATTTAGTGTTAGTGTGTAGACGTTTAAAATCAAAAAACTTTCTCAAAGGTTTAAGACAAATATGGAAAATGAACATATTATTGAAGACGGCGATGCAAGTGTTTTCCAGAGTACATTTGACAATCTTTTTATTTTGAGAGAATTCTCTAATATATCAAGTAGCTTAAGGTGATTTAAAAATAATAATATCTTTTTATATTAATATGAATTCTATATACTTAAACATAATTATATCAAATTTTTATTTATTATTTTAGTGATGAAGAATTTCTGGCAACTGTACCTAAAGAAAAAATTGAAAGTGTTCGTTGGATATCAGTATTCCGATGTATTAAACAAGACATTTTAGACATGATGGTTAGAGAAATGAATAAAATGTGGAGTACTGAAGATATGCGTCAAAAGTTAGAGATACTTGAAACACAGAGAGAAAAATATGCAGAAATCAACCCTCATAACTCTGCTTGGTAATTGTATATATCCCTTATATTAGGCAGAATACCAATGTACAACTGTATGTTTTAGTACCACAGTAGAAACAGTTTGGTATTGGTTGAAAGTGCGTGAGAAACCATTTTATTATGAAGTATATAAAATAATTTACTAAATATCACAAGATATGCCTTTTAAATAAATATTTTTGTGGCAATTGACTAAACTGAAATACTAATAATGTAGTTAACATTTAAACTATAAAAACTTTGTTTGGAAAATACTTCGAACTATGAATTTATTTCTAAATTCAATTAAAATGTTGCAAATCTTTTAATAAAACTATAGTTCTATTCCAACAAATGTTTTTACTATTTTATATTTGTTTTTATTAAATCTGTTTTAGGCGACCCCAGCATGATAGTGTTAAAAATCAATTAAGAGCTTTAGATGCTGGTATTTTAAGAAATCAAAAAGCATTGCTAGAATCATTATTAAAAGACTATGATGAGAAAGTAAATAAGTTACAGAAGACAGTTCAGGCTAAAAGACAATATCTCAAAGCTGTCACAATGGATATTCAAAAATATGAAAAGAATGTTGAAGAAGTGATGTCTAAAATATGTGAGAAGATTCAAACTCATACTGCATTGGGAGAAGAGATAATACCAAAGTTTGATAATGATGTATGGTTAAGTAATACCCAAAAGGATGTGGAGTAAGAATGGAATATTCAATAAAATTTATATTTCAGAAAAAATGTACACACTTGAGAAACATAACAAAAATTTACCTTATTCTAAATCAAATTAACATCAATTAGTACTTTGTGTTACAATAATTGTGAAGAAATGTGTAAGTGTTTCAATACTTCAAAGCAAATTGCACAAGAGCTACTGCAGTGTTTTATAAGCAAATAATATCAATAAAAATTATATTATTTTATATCCTATAATATAGACTTTTAAATAGATACTTTAATTTCTTACACATATTATACATAGTTGATTTTGACATTGAATACACCTAGTATAAATCTTGGATAAAGCACATGGTTTAATGCAACTAAATAAAACAAAAATAAACATCTGATTTTTATAAAGTAATATTTATTAATGATTAATAATTATTGACATTGTTAACATAGCTAAACAATAAATTGTACAATGCAATACCTGCATATAATTTTTTATATATAGCAATTGCACTATTGTTGCGAGGACTACACTGCTTTCTACAGCAATAATTTATATAAAGTAATGGACATGAAGATAAAGCCTCTTGAGGAGTTTTGCTAATTAGCCAATAATTTTGAAATATCTACTTATTGTAAAGTAATACTGCATGACAATTAACATAAATTTCACTGGGGATATCAGCAAACTCCTATGAAATTGCAAAGCCCTTTTTAAATAAACTTATTAGCTACTGATGAAGATTAATATCATTTCTTAGGCCAGCTCCTCCTTTCAATTTGTCCAAATAAAAGATAATACGAAATATAATTTAGAACGACAGCAGTTTTTAGAAAACTTTGTCGTAAAAACTTATAATTTTTGTTTTAATCAACCAATTTTACTTAAGACCTATTATACTTTACATTATAGGCACATTAGTTACAGAATAAGAAACTCAAACGTCTTCGATCCACTAAAAGCTAAATCTAAAATGCCTCAACGCTTGTCCAATGCCCGCATCTGCCACTTTCACTAAATTTTCCTACGATGAGTCAAAGAAGAGGAAAGGCTCGCATAAGGGACCGAAAAAGCTGCAATCGAGAGACACCGCCGAACTTGATCAAAAAAGAGTAGTTCATTCTCAAAATAAAGGCACATAAAGTGGAAAAATAATTTACTATACAAATTTCGGCCTTGTCTTAGGATTGCAATATAATATTATGATACAATAAAATTATTTGTAGCATCCTTCTCACTGTGCAGCACACTGGATCCCAAACGTCAGTTATTTCTTTTTGGGCGGCGACCGCTGAGGCGTGGCCGGCCTCCCGCTGTTGATGCCATTGTACTGATATTTAGCTTTCTTCTCAGATGGTTTCAGTATCTGTTTCATAATTTCTAAATTGTATAAGAAGTCTTACACCAACCTAATTAATAGTTGTAATTATAGTATATATATGCAAGTGTTGATGAAAAGATGTTATGTTGGTATATACATAATATGTATTATGTCACAGTATTTATATCCATATTAAAACTTTGATTCAAATTAAAATTTATGTGACAATTATAGCCATTTGAATTGGTTCTGGTTATAGCTACTGATACAAAAATTGAAAAACAAACCTGAAAAGAGCACATAAGTGTCTCATCCACAGACATCATACCACCAGCATTGTCAAATTCACCACAATAGTTAGGAGCTGAGAAGAGTGTTACTAATTGTCGTTTGGCAAAGAATTCATAGCCATCTTCAACCACCTAACAAATATAAAACCTTGATTATTGTTACTATATTATTATAAAAGCTGTGTTTCTTATTACAACACTGGAATGGATTTTAAAAAAATATTTCGACTAGTTTATATTCTATATTATAAATTTAAGATAATAGTATATTTTGTTAAGGTAGTTAAAAAAACAAATGAGTATTACCCAATTATTACAGAAAACTAAGTCAATAAATTGCACCATTTTAATAAAAATATTCATGTGTCTGTTTAATCACCACATAAACACAATTCAACAGAAAGAGACAGATTGCTTAGGTTAAAAGAGTGCAATAAGAGTAGATTTAGATGATGACGATGGACAGATGATCCAAAATTCACACAGTCAAAAGTTTATACATTATGAAAAATTACTGATCTGTTAATAAAATTTTCAAAATCAATATATTAAGAAATTGTTTTACATCAAGACAATGGTGTATATACCATACAATAAGTTAATTTAACAGTATACTGTCATAAGTTAAACTTACTTAACTTATCTACAATATAATATCATAAAAATATATTGAAGTATGTATAAGGTTAAAACATCTTCATAAGTTACCTGATGAGCTCTACAGATCAAGTCCAAATCATGTCTGTTGAGGAATTTGCTGACAACATCTGGGCCAAATGTGAATGATACACCGCGGTCATTCTCACCCCACCCTTGCACATCCTTATCGGGATCTGACCACAGCAAGTCACAAAGTAATCCTGCAAAAATTTTTTTTTGTTACATTTTATATTTATAACAAAATGTTTATTTATTTATAATAACATTTGTGTCCAGAAACAAATAAAAAGAAATTTACACACCAAATAAGTATAAGAAATTACATAACTATAGGCACTAACAATTTCTACTTAGTTTTGTCAGAAGGTTAGTCCTAGATGTGGGCGCATGAAGTAACGGCGGAAGATGTCGCCTTTGGAACTACCTGCTTCGAAGCTAAGGCACATTATTGATGTGTTATGACATTAAATTTACTAAATCAAAACATTGTTTCCGGATAAAAAACCTTTCAGGCTATGACTGAGTAAAAAGAGCTTCCCCATTCACATTGTGTAATTAAAATCTGATTGCAAAATAATATCACAAACATCCTCCTAAGGCAAACAGATTTGGATACTTTTTAAAAATAATAACAAATATGTCATAAGTATTTTATGGATGAAATATTCTTACCAGTATCAGGCACATCTGTGGGTCTCATAATTCGTCTGATCTGCTCCATGCCCTGAAGGTCTGGTGAAAGTCCACCATGACAGCAGAATATCTTCTCATCAATAATAGCAGCAATAGGTAGACAGTTGAAGCAGTCGGTGAATGTCTTCCACAGTTTTATATTGTACCGGCGCTTGCATTCATCATAAAATCCTGAAATAATTAAATTCTATTTATGATATATCATTATGTAGTGTAGTATTTGATCTCAAATAGGCTCATTGGATTGTTCGGAGGATTTAGAATTGTTAAAAGGACCACAATGTCGTCGTTAATGTAGCCATTGGTTTTTTAATAGACCTTATGAAATATTTTCATTTTATGTAATAATTACATAAATACTCTCTGGGCATATGGAAAGCTACCAGCTTTTTTAGTACTTAAAATGTTATCTTTATACAGCTAGAATAAACAAATAGTTACCATAAATACGATTTATGCTCGCGCACTCATGGTTACCGCGCAGTAGGAAAAAATTCTCTGGATACTTGATTTTATAAGCAAGTAACAGGCATATGGTTTCGAGAGACTGTTTGCCGCGATCTACGTAATCGCCCAAAAATAGATAGTTTGCTTCGGGCGGGAAACCGCCATACTCAAACAGACGCAACAGATCTGTGTATTGTCCATGGATATCACCTGAAATAACAATTAACATTTAACAATTCATGTTATACTTAGTATCCAATCAATCCCCTGTCTCTAACATATTCAGACAAACATTTCATTTTAATTAGAAAATTTAATGCACATGCCTGTGAGCACCTGCACCATCAGGAGGCTTAGCGTACAGGCCTTTAAAAATAATAACCCGATTGAGCACAGGGTAGATACAATTCCATGTCAGCTTCATTGATATTTTTTTAGGCTCATCAACACAAGGCACACAAAAAAACATACCAATGTATAATACATAGTTGAGTCTAGGGACAAGGTTTACATTCCAGGTATACAAATGTATATGCAATATGTATTAATATACATATATTTAAGCTACACAGATATAAAAACAAAATGGCCACATAATTGCCAATGTTGTTATAATTTATAGTGTGCAGTGTAAAGTGAAACTATTTAGTTTATAAAAAAGTAATTAACATGTAAATTAACTATGATAAAATTGTTGTTTTCTTGGTTACTGAAAAAAAAATGGATACCATTGACAAAATAAAACAAACTGAAGTCTCATTTAAATTGTTATTGACATTTTGGTTTGAGTAATAATGAAGGCCACATTACTTCAGTCTTTCTGATTATTTATTTTCATGCAAGAAACTGATCAATGTAGCTTATCTGATTGAGATAGTTCTTCTTATAGGATTCCATCATACAACAAAATATGTTACTTTGAGTTAGTCAAGTACTTACATTATCTAAGTTTTAAGGCTTGGAGTGAAATTATGAAACTACATAATTAAAATTGAGTAATTATTACAAGTAGCATGTATATTTTTATAAGCTTTTGCAAAGTGCATTATAAAACATGTTTATTTTCAAATGCATATGATAATAACATAAGAAATTCTTTTCTTAATTATAATAAATATTTTCATTTCATAATTTGATTTGATATAATACAAATAATTTTTTTAGTGTAAAAGGTTATAGTAAAAATTATCTAAATAGTTACCACAAATTTTCAGTGGTGCTTCCAATTCCAAAAGTATTGGTTGTTGTAGGAATATTTCTCTGGACTTGGTGCATAATCCCCGTACCTCAGATTCTGACATCTGCACTGTTTTCCCTGGGCGGCATCCTCGAACTGCCAATACATATTGTAATGTTATAACAAATAGCTAAGATAGTTTAACTTAATTAAGGAAGGATTGTTATTATCACTTTAAGTTTAAATTTTATATATACAAGTATTTTAAATATTATTTTGAGAATTTTTCAAAAATAATTATTAGCTCATTTTAAGTACTTAACTAAATTATTTTTATTTGATATATTCATTCTACAATTATTAAAAAGCATACATTTTTACATCACATTTAATATCACTATCGAATTTACTGATCAGCTTGTGTGTTTATAAAAAAAACTAATTTTGAAAATAGACTGTAACAGCAGTGAGTATGTTGATTTTATATTTTATTGCACTAAATACAATTCAAACTAAAAATTACATTCATACAATCTTTTTCAGGAAACCTGATAGATTTTAAAAGCTGAGCAGAAATTCTAATGAAAAATATAAACAATTACAAATTCTTATAAGGACTCTAAAAATAACATTTGAAAGAAAATTTATTTTACAACCCATAGACTGTTAAATTGAAAATAAAGAAAACACTACAAAAGAGACATTAATTATACAATTTGAATACACATTTGAAGAACAAAAGTATAACTGAAATATCTAGCAAAGTACAATCTTTAGAAGTCTGGAATTAAACCATACATTCTCCTGAAAAGATGTCTTTGAATTTGCCTTTCCGCCGTGCTGCTTCCTGTTGCAGCCTGAATACTGATGTAACCCATAAAAAGCAGCATGATAAAGTGAAATCAAATAGTAAAGTAATACACAATGCGAACAAAGTACAACAATAAGCCGATGGAAATTGAAGCTAGGAATTCCGTCAAAAATCATACGACATTTCACTATTAAAAATGGACTCAACCTCCGTGAAATTAATAGGAATATAAAAACGTATTAGATTGCACACTTTTTTGTATACTCTGCCAAAGTGGATTCATCTAAGAATCGGGATAATCGATTTATTTAGAAGTTAAGACTAATTTACTATACCTATACACATAACACTGAATCACATTAATTACGCAATGTAGTGCACATTAACACTAAAATTGTTTCTTACACTTAATGCCACACGTTTTAATAAACTTAAAAACAAGTATTTATTACGATTATAGTGAATTTTTACCTTCTAAAAGTCTGTGAATAAGACTATCAACATTTAGTTCCTCCGCCATGTTTACTACACCACGAAATATTACGTCAAACGTGAGTCAAGACTCAAGATTCAAGAGAGCTGCTGATTGCTGAGTGATCAAGAGTATGCAAATAATAAATATAGTGTCCATGAATTGTCTGTGTTGGATAACAGTAATTGTCTTTGACGTTTTTATTAGAGTAAAGAGTTCAAAAAAATAGTTTTTACTGTTGGATTTTTACCACGAATATAATGAATAAGTAGATAATTCGTCGTGTATTCCGTTAATAAAATTTGCTCCATTGTGTAGAATCTTCATAGGATTGTTACAAAGCAGGTTGTATGTTGTTATGATGTCAGGACTGATTAAAAATAGATCAGAATAAAGGATACAAAAAACAAACAATCTTTTTACACAATTGTTTTATAATCTATAATATATCCAAAAAGAGGAACTACTATTTAACGTACAGAAATTGTTTGGTTTATGCTGTTTATAATTGATGTCTAATTAAATGGTGATATATTGGGGCGTTAAGTAAGAAAAGTTAAATGTGATTTAGAAAAAACTATTTATTTGTCATTTAATACGACGCAGACAACGTCATAGGCTCCAACTAGTTAGCACTTAGCAGAGGTAAAAATAAAAATTATGCTAAAGTCTATAGCTTTCTTTTATTATCTGTAAAATATATCCATAGACAAGTGCATAGACTGCCGTACTTCATAGATTATCCACGATATGCTTTTAAATTCCATTTCGTAAATTGTATGGGCAAAATGTCGCTGATCTTGGTTGTCAAGCTATTTTCTCATCGCAATGTGCCGTTCTGGCGCATAGTATGTATGAAAAATTTCAGTTTGGCGTGTGCGTTGTATTTTATTTTAGACAAGACTTGACGGCTATTTAAAAAACTCCATGGCTTTCTATTGGATAACGCTACATCGTTGGTTCGGATTTTCGTAAACATCGTATACGAAACAAGACTTATTAACAGTCTAATGGGAGTAAAATAGATGTTTATAAGAACTTATTAACAGAGGCTTACTTTAAAAAAGAAGTATTTAGTTTTGTTTTTGATCCAAGCCGTAATACTTCAGAACCATGGAAGAGAAGGTGGATAGTGATCAAAGTTTCAGTGAAGAGAGTAGCAGTAGTTCATCAGATAGTTCTAGCGAAAGTTCTGAGAGTGATGAGGAGATTATGGAGCAAGTTCGCATACTGGGTCATACATTGGAACTTCCTCAAGACCTTTGTGAAGATCCTGCCTTGTTTAAAGAGTTCTTCTCAATGAAAACCTGGGACAGTTTGGCTGACAAACACAAAGATCAGCTCAAAGAGTTATTGCCAAAATTTGAAGAAAATGATGAAGAGGAGAAGCAAACAACCCTGAAAATGCTTTTAAGTCATGAACCCTTTCATTTTACATCTCCTTTAACTTGTTTCTTTAAGAATTTAAGGCAAGGTAATTATAGGCCTGATATTGCAAGGATGAGAAAGTTTCTGACAAAAGCTAGAGCAAAACAACAAAGGCATAAGGTCAAATATTTAAATTAAAATCTTAAGTTACTGTTTTTTTGTATATATTAATGTTACAATTATTCTTTCAGATAAAGTCATATTATGCGAAGTTGTTGCCTGAAGTACTCATATCGAGAGAACGATTATTAGCAGTAGCTAAGTCTTCTCCACCAGGCCTAATTCCACCTATACCATTACTTCCACCTAAGCCATCTTCAAAAAACAACTATAAACCAATGTATGTAAGGGCAAGACATAGGTACTTTGAGGAGTTAACAGCTATATGGAGCGAAGTTGGCTGTCAAGGGTCAGACGATGAAAACTATCCAGAAGGCCCACCTGAACATTTCTCAAAGAGAAGGAAAAGAAATAATGCAGTTCAAACACAGGTATTACACTTAGATGCTGTTATAATGAGAGTTGACTAATTGCTTAAAAATAAAAACATTAAATGGGACTATTTTACAATGTTAAAAACTAGAATAAGAAACTGAATTGTATGCATTATAAGTCATTAGATATTATTCCAAATATATTCTATGACATGACAAACCATTTGCAATAATATTACTGTATTGTTACAGAGTGCAGATTCCAATGTATCTGGGACATTGGGTACTGGAGAACTGGTCCTTCCATCTTTAGCTTGTTTAAAAAATGTTTTGTCCACACACCGAGCAAGACGACAACATAGGGAGGTAGTTTAAATGTTATATATTTATTTAATTATCTTGAAATATATAAGAAAATCAAAGATTATACAATTACTACAACATTCCTTTATTTCAGACTCATCCAGAACTCAATACCACAGGTATAACATTAGATGATATCAAACAAAGAGTGTCTTTAATGAATGGAGCAAAGAAACTAATGTTTGGTGGTCCTAAAGCAGAAATACCAATACAAAAAGTTAGAAAAGGCATAAAAAGGGAGCAGCATAGGGGTAAAGATTTTAAACAACCCCAGAAAAAAACAAAAGATGATGAAAATAGTGAAAATAAACTTCTACCACATATAAAGATAAAGTGTGAGCAAGAGGAGTCAGATTCAGAAAGTTCTTTCTTTGAACAAACAAGCCCAAGGCAAAAGAAAGTTATGGACCATGTTGATATAAAGCAAGAAGTTGATAGTGAAAATCAAAAGTAAGTTTCCTTCTCTGAGACATCTTATATTAAAGTAAATATTATGTAAAAAATGAAAGAAAGATAAATGATTTATTCACTTTGCCAAAAATGTATTAGTTGATCAAAAATTCAAAAGTAGACATGCTTTATATATTCAATTTATATTGAAATATGACCTTCAAAGACAGGGCTTAGTAAGATAATTTTTTTTGCTACAATAGAACTTTTTCTAAATAAGATTTAATACATATTAATATTAATAGACTTTGTGTAAGCAAAACATTTTTTTAATATTCTGTCAAGCAATATTTAGCATTCTTTAATAACTTCGAACATCATGAACAAGTAGGTTATCAATTTGACATGTATTTTAAACACATGCTACCTTAAAGATCAATATTAATTTTTTCTCTTAAAAGTATATTTTAATTCCAGCTCAAGATTTGATCTTCATGAGAAAACAATTAAAAAAGAACCTCAAGATTCACAAAGCAATTCAAAGACAAATCAACCTGTACCTATTAAGTTGGAAGATTTGGATGGCATAGGTATACATTTTATTTATGTTTATTTTATATATATTTTTAATTAACTTAATTTATATTATGTGCTTTGAGATTAATGTGATGCTGATGATGAAAAAATTAAAATTTAATACCTTTCAAGTGAAATATTTATGGCCTAATTTATTTTCCTCAGAAAAATGTGCATACCAATATCTCATAAACTACTGAACCTATTTTATGATACTAGGCATGTTCGAAGAAGTTGCAATATACATGACTTACGTAAAATAATCATCTCACAACGGCATTCGGTTTGAGGCCGTCCAATTATTACGTAAACACTATAGGTGTCTTTGATTTTCTTATTTGGTGATTATGTCAACAGTAATTATTTACTTTTTTACAAATATTACCCACGCATTGTCTATGCTTGAAAACGAAATGCATTTTCGAGGATTCCTACAAAAAATTAGTATGTTTATGTACTATAATTTTTTAGAGCTTTGCTTACTTTTGTTGTCAAGAGGAAGGGGGCGGGATAAATTGCAGTAAATCTGCTTACGTAATACTTGAACGGCCCCTTTTCGAGAAACTCGTAGACACACATACATACACTTACGAAATACTACCCTATTTTATTAAACTCTTTTTAATGGCTGTTTAAACCCAAAGTTCGAAAAGTTAATTCTTCTATAGACATGATGGCGCTCCCAGTAGAGCTGGCCGACGAGACCATGGATTCTCCAAAGAGTCCAGATGAGGCCCTTACAGAGACCACCCATGCGAACTTTCTGTCCTTGGTCCGGGCATTATTCCCCGCTAAGTCAGCTCATCGGGCCTCTAAAAGGGAGTTGCAGGCACGGTGTTCGGCAGTTATGAGGTCTCCCATTGCTCCGCTTAATACTTGGTATAATTGTAAGTATTTTTTTTTTAATTCTACAAATTTCCTATATAAAAAAAAAAAAATATTTTTTTTAACATTAATTCATTGTAAAATTTTAATAAAGTAAACAGTCGCAAAATCTGACTTGAATCTTAAGGAATATACAGATCTTTCATTAGAAAGGATGTTCTCCAGCTTATCCCTTTATTTCCTTTTGATGTCTTTGTTTATTTTTTTTCGCGTGTAGTTTCCCAACCTTTTACTTGAAACTGGCATAAAGTTGAAGCTGTTGCCATAATATATAAAAAAAAAAAAAAAAAGGATGTTCTCGATATCGAATGAAAACATCGTGAACTGTGTGTATTGGGCAATATGATAGTTCTTTGCCAAATATTTACCAAAAATTGTTTCTTATTATTAATATGCTTATATTTAATTTTCCGTATGTGAATATTAGTCCGGTCAATCTAGACCAAAAAATGAGAGTAAAGGTACATAAAGTCCTTATATATATATAGTCCGGTCAATTTAGACATTCGAAGGGAATGTCTAAATTGACCGGACTATATATGAATTAGGCTAAATTCCTAAGAGTAATTCAAATGAAAATATAATTGATTTATATAGATAACTTAATGAGATCTTGTGAACGTCAGAAAAAAATGTATGCTTCTAAATTTACACGTCATAATAAACGTCACTATTAAAAATGGACAACGTTGT
Source organism: Pieris napi (assembly GCF_905475465.1). NCBI lineage: Eukaryota > Metazoa > Arthropoda > Insecta > Lepidoptera > Pieridae > Pieris > Pieris napi. The sequence continues at coordinate 9,595,503 of NC_062241.1, read as the reverse complement.
TTTTATAAAACCTTTGTAAGCACCTACAACATGTTACATCATCCTTATCAATACATCTTAAAGCAGGTAATTATTATTTAATAAAAAATAAATAAGAAAACCAACTGATTCACCTCTATCAAGGCAGGGTGACATAGGAGCATGCACTTGCAAGCTACTCCCTTCAAAAAAGTCTTGTCGACTTTTGAATTGACTTGAAGAAGAGAACTAAAAACAATGTTTGTTCCTTACCACATTAGAGGGACTTCAACCAACTTTATTTTATGTTTTATAGTATCAAATGACTGGTGTGCAGAGTTGAATTCAGCTCTGGATTTCTTAGCCGGAGAGCGTGGACCACATCCAGATGATTTTGTGCCGTATCTCCAGTTCATACCAGATACTCAAGTAAGACAATAATTATTTATTGATATAGTACGACGTATATCATCATGTATTCATCCTAAAGTCAATAATTTAATATTGCAAATACGATTTCTTTTGTTTCAACACATTGCGAGGTATTATGTTAAGGTCAAACATTAGCTAAGATGTGTAAAGTAATATTTTCTCTTTTTATTTGGAGATTTATACATTTGAATTAATATACTTTGGTGTAGACATGTCTAAATTAGTAAGGCCGATAAATATTTTTTTAATACAGTTAAAATAATACTGCAATGCAACCTTATATACGCCTGTGGTATAATTCTAGTATATATATAATTATTTACAGATGTATCAATGGATAGGGGCGGGTCGCGATTGTGATGCAATTCTCAATCGATTGTGCGAGAGATGGATGCGAGCCGCGACGCCTACTCCTCAGCAACCAGATGCGCCGCCCCCACCCAGGTAAGCATAAACATATGCAGAGTGTGTTATATTCCCAAACATATGCGTGACGCACACACAACCTCACACATAAACTTGTATGTACAACACATATTTTATTATATTTTTAACAAAATAAGCTATCATTACAGATGACTCCAATGTGACATTGACATTTATATCACAAACAAAACAAGACTTATTCATACAAAAAAAAAACGCAACATTAAACAGTAATAGATTGAAATTTAAAATATTTACAAAAAATACTACTTCTTACATTTCTTACAGTATAAGAACTGACATGAAGCAGAACTTTTGCCAGTTCACTCATCGGATAATTAAAAACGTGTTTTAATAGATTAAAACACATTTTAATTATTTACTGTAATAATATAGTATACTGCATAGATGCAGTAAACGTTACGTTATTTTATAATTAAATATGATTAAATTAAAACGTTAAAGTAATCATGCTTCACATATTATAACAAACAAACACCACATAGGGAATGCCCTGAATCGCGCTAACAAGTTATTCCGACCGCTGATATATACTATCGGCATTAGCCACTGGGGCTTCTGGAACCGTCGGTAGACTGGTCGAGACTCCATTTACGTCTGTGGAAACGCAAAACATACTTCCTGCACATACCCTAGTAGTATTTTTATAGAAAACAAGAACGTGTAAAATGCTTAAAGTCGAAGTCCATACACGATAACGCAAAATTATCACAATATTCACATATCATTGTCTGTTTAACTTGATTTCTCAATTTTATGGACAGACCATTAAAAATTTAAATATATTTATATTAAGTATCGACTATAATGTCTACACATAATGCATTGTTAACACCATAATATAACAATTTAAAACCAGCCAAAGGGTAAAAATAAATAATAATAATACAGTAGCGCTATATCTAGATATTGGCTTCAGATTGCATTCGTTTCTTGAATAAAGGCCCATTTAGATGGAGAGAGTTTCTCGAGAAATCGTACGCGACTATCACCAGCAATAATCGCCATAGCATTATCGTATCAAAATGTTTACATACAGGCAAGAACTAAATTCTCACCTACGATTATGTCATACGAGATTCGCCAGTGATTTATCGCTAGGCGATAATTTCCTGCGTCTTTTTACACATCGACATTTTAGTAAGAAGATTCTTACTTACGAGAATCTCGACTAGTATATACACGATCTCGTATGACATTTTTTGTTTACACGGACACAATACGAGGCAATTGTCGTCAAAGTGGTAGAGCAATTGGTGTGAATGTTTAGACGAAGAAAGTTTTTTGTATTCTTTCGATAATCGCACCTTCGAGACGAGAAACTCTCTCCATCTAAATGGGCCTTAATTCTTATTTTATAGACAAGTAGGTGATCAGCTTTCTCTGTCTAACACAAAACAAAACATGCTGGTTTCCTCCCATTCAAGCAAGTGATAGATACGTACATATACAGAAAGTCCATTGGTGCACAGCTGGGGATCGAACCTACGACCTCAGGACAACATTGCTCGTAAACAATAAATATGGAATTAAACATTTTTCATATTTTTTAGGCCCATTAATATATATAATATATATGAAATGAAATATAAATTGTTCTTGCCAGGTACCCAACAAACTGGATTGTGCGACAACCTACGAATACGGAAATAGCCGAGTTTAGATCTCAAGAACGACGAAGATTTGCGTCTGCATCTAAACCGTTTACATATCTACAATATGGGTATGCCTGTTTTAACTACCTTCTTTTTGCCATTTTTCTAATATAGATAAATTACAAATACCAGGGAAACAAAAAAAAGTTGAAAAATTTTTTTTTTACGTAAGTACGTTAGTTACGTTTTAATGAAATGGTTTCTTACATATTGTTATGCAAACATTCAGAGTAAGATTTGTTGCCTCAAATTTGGTCAACTCTTTTTTGTTGATCTTTTACTTTAGGAAGTTCAGGTATGATTCGAGACTTAGCTTATGAATTCCGTATTTTGAAAACGTATTTGATTTCAACAAAGAAGTTATACGCTCTAAGTCTGGAACCTGAATTCTGAATCTTATACTTAGCTCCTGCTTAATATGTCAATGTGAATGCACATAAAGGTGAAAATTTATTAATAAATGATGTACCTAACTGTATTGTTTAATAACAAGTTCATTCAAGTATTACGTAACGAATTTTTTATCTATTTGTAAAACGTTACGATGCGGGGCGGGGATTGAATTACGCGTTATTGTTTATATAATTTTCGACTTTCCAGTACTTTACATACATACCACCACATATTGGTAACTTTTAGGTATTTAAAGAGTCACTGGGTGGTCACGAAACGTTTAAACGTTTTACTAGTGGTTACAGAAATACTTGAACGCTCCCTGATTTGTTGATATAGTTTTTTTTGTTGGGTTTTAATATTTTATCTATAGGAAAAAACGACTGTTTAATGTACTCTCTATAGAAATGTCTACGACTCGTCGAAACGGGGCTAAAACTTATGCTGTGGGTGTAGATATAGGTCAGTAGTCGGACCGGCGAGTGGCGTACGTGCTAGCGCGGGTGGGGCGTGTACGTCCCTGGTGACGCCTCAGCGACCTCGCGCTGCGGGATTTTTAGCTCTTTTGAGGGACGCATTAGCCAGGCTGCCCAATGGAGAGGGTACACGGCGGGATTTACTCATGTTGCTTAAGTATGTATATTGTATAATAGTTAGTTAATAAAAGTATGTAGCGATTTTAATAAAAATTTGACTATTCCCTAAGTTGGAATCGTCGAAAAAAATAATTAAAAAAAACTATAAAATTAAATTACAAAAAAAAGGAATAAAATAATAATAATTATTCATATTAATAAATTTTCCTTAATTTCCCCTAAATTGAGGATCATCACCATAACTTACATATCCTACTCAAATATTATTCAATTCCAACAATTGCTTTTTGGAAACATGGAAATTATTGACGGAGACCATAATTTTTCCGCAGAATGTCCCAATGGATCATTCCATGTACTGATCAAGCGCTATCGTCAGCTATTTCGATGGCATTGGACCGACTCGTCGCAATAAAAAGGGATCCCATAGTGAAATACGACCAGAGGACCGCAATTTGGACGTACTTGCATAGAAATAGGTAAGTTTTATAGATTGTACGGTTTGAAGGTCCAATTGTTGAACTTAAAGGAAGCCAGACCCGGGCAGGGCCTTTGAGGCTGAACCTAGAGGTTGTAGCACCACTGTTCTTTAACATCATATTATGATCTAACTATTATCCGTTCAAGCCGCCGTTCAAGTACTGTGGGGGGGGGGGGGGCAGGGAGGTCTTTTATATTCTTATTTGGTGATTACTTCAACAGTCATTATTTACTTTATTATACATATTACCTACACATTGCCTATGCTTGAAAACGAAATGTATTATCGAGGATTCCTCGAAGCCTTCTGGAAAAAATTAATACGTTTATGTACTATTATTTTTGCTGACAAGAGGAGGGGGGGATTAAATTGCAGTAAATCTGCTTACGTAATACAACACAGTGTTAAATAACTAAATGTAACTTTATAGAACTGAAGAGGATTGGTTGAAATGCAGTAATGCTCGGAGTCGGGCGATCAAGTCAATTTCCACAGATCCCTCGCCATCGCCAAAGACGCCAGTCAATGTTAACCATGTACGTATCAATGAAAAGTTTTTTTTGCAATTATATTACTGAATTTTATGTTTGTAAGCGCAGACAAGTATGTCAAACTTCATATGGAAGACAGTTTATGACAGACAGACAGACATATGGAGATAGTTTGACAGCTCTTGAAACTGGATTTAATTTTGATTAGCGTTAACAGAACTTAGCCTAGGTCTTTTTGATTTGACAAAGTTTCAAAAATGTATTTGACTTACGCAAGTCTTACTGAGCACTGATGATCGTATTCTAGAATTCAATAAAATTTTAATCTAGTTTCAAGAGTTGTCGAACCATTTTTTTCTGTATGAATATTTCACAGCCCTTAAGACGAGATTTTTACTTGATATACGAACTTCGTATATCAAGTAAAAAAAGTACTAGTTTAGTAACAATTCTGTCTTGATTGTTTACTAATTGACTAACCAATACTAACATAGCAACCAATTTATTTGACAGTGCTCATGACGAGATTGTGACTTGATATAGAAATTTAATATGGACCTAAGTCTCTGAATATTACCCATAGACTGTAAAAATAAAATTTATATACATTTTCAGATGGAAGTCGAAGTAGGAAGCGGCGATGATATACAATTAGATGGTTCAGATACTGATGTGGATGTAGACGACAGTGGCTCGTCAGCCAATCTCTGCCAATTATCCTCTGCACAACTACTCATGCAGGCCACTCAGGCGCAGACGAAACCCAAAACCCCTTCTCCTAAAGTTAAACCAAGTCATAAACCAAAAATAATAAAACAAATATCACCAAAAGCGCTTAAAATAAATCAGATTAAACAAAAGAGTCTTTTAGCGCAAAAGTTGAAAAATTCAAAACTTATCAAGCCAATTCCTAAATCGCCGAAGCCGCCGATTCAATCACCTAAAAGTTTAACTTCCCCTAGAACTACAGCGTCCCCTAAACCGGGCGTGCCGTCCCCTAAACCGAGTGTCTCGTCCCCGAAACCGAGTGTTGCGTCCCCCAAACCTAGCGTCGCCTCCCCTAAACCGAGCGTGGCCTCCCCTAAACCGAGTGTTGCATCTCCTAAACCTAGTGTTTCCTCGCCTAAGCCAATACAAAAGCCGCAAAGTAAAAGCATGTTATCAAATGAGTTGAATGCAGCACGGACGCCTATTGTCAAACAAAAGTCTATATCCAAAATAGATACTTCACAGATTATGGTAAGTTTATATTTCCTAATATAATGTTCTGAGGTAAACGACTAAACCACTGGACAGATTAAAATGTATTTTTATAATTTAAAAACAATCTAACATAACATTACATTTAAACCTTTTTTACGTTACGGTTTATTATCACAGTCAAAGTACAAATATATACAATGACTAAATTTATATTTACTGCCAGTTCTCAAAGTAGAGCTCAAGGCTGTACATATATTATGTTTTATTTAATTAAATTTATTTAATTAATGTTTATAATACAAAATTTGCCTATATAAAATAGGTTTTCTTATATTCAAAGTAACGAAAGTTATAACGATCAAATAATAGTATAGTACGTATACGTATTGTAAATAAAATGTATTTGCTCTAAAAACATGGAAGTTACAACCCTTAGTAGCCCTAAATATCGTATATATATCGTAGGCTTATATTTCTGTATCTATATGCCGTCATTGGTTCTAAGTCATTCCTTTACCGTACGATACTGCAATGATCGAATTCTCTCACTGTTGTGATTGGGCACAAGATTTGTATCAAATTGTACTTAATTTTGTTTTTAAATTGAGGTGTCCAATAACTATATATTTTTAATTAAGTGTTTTACGATGTTTTATATAAGAGTACATTTTGGATTTTCAGACACTCCCTACATCGACTCTGCCGTCTTCCATATCCGTACCGACATTAATACAGACAAATGTAATGACGTCTATGCAACAGAATACTATTATACAGAATCCAAAGGTAATGTACTACTATAGGTTATTTCACGCTGTTCCTTTCTTTAAAATTACGATGTTACTTAAAAAGAGTTATTAGTTTTTGGCCATTCTTTCGATTGGCATCATAAAAGTAGGGGTGTTATTTTTACACGCTTTATATTAGCTTCACATGTATGTATGTATGTATGTATGTAACCGACTCCTTCGGACTCGATTTTGACCCACTTTAAACGGACAGATTTAATTCAAACTTTGTACACTTATAAAGAATCAGCGACAATATAATAATTTCATAGGTTTATCTCGAAAAAACAATGAAATTTTTTTTAAGTCCACAAAGCAATACGATTAAATTGAGACAACACGTATTGCTGCTAGGACTAAAAAGTGGAAAATAAATATAGTTTTAAAAAACTATAAAACACGCTTTTAAAGCACATCAAACTAAAAAGTGAAAAATAATTCCTAATTTAGGCTGAAAATGGTAATGAACAAAAAATACTGGTATTATTGTGAAAAAGCGTGGGGCGCTCTGTGCCATATTTTTCGTTTATCGTATTCGTTTAAACTATATTTATTTTACATTTAAGTCGGTTCGATTCCCAGACGAGGCAAGTAATTTTTATAAAAATCTTTGAATGTAGAACTACTAACTTTTAAAAAGAACATAAAGCCTTCATTAGGTATTTTCCGTTCATGTCCCATAACTTTGGGACACCCTGTATATGTATGTGGCAGCCAACTTAATTAGCCGTTCAATCAACAGCCTAGCCTCTTAACTAAACAGCGCTGTTTAACTAGCGGCTTAATACATATATTTTAAATCGTCTTTTGTTTTTTGTAGAGTTGGTATATGAGATAAAATTATCTGCTGACAATTTACAAACTAAATTTAGTTTACAGTTAACAAAACTTATGTTAGTACTGAATTTTTAAGGGTTTTGGTTTCCAGAGTAAAAATATTGTTCTTTTTTAACAAAAAAATGATTTTTCTTCGGGCTATCCTGACCTCTCGAGGTGCTAATTAATGCCTTACAGTTCCTTTCGTCTTATTATTATGAATTTTTTTCACTATTAATAACACTATATATGCTTATTATTGCAGGCCCAAGTGACACGTTCGTTGCTTATTAGGCCACCGGTGGTGCACACCACGGCAACGGTGACTGCGGTCACTGTATGTACACCTTCCACTCAGGTAAAGATATTGGTGTCTTTAAAAGTACGTTAAAAATTACGTAAAACCTGGAGTACCGTATTTGTTACCATGGTTACGATTATTCCATACAAAGGGTTGTCATGGTAACAAATAGAGTACTTTTATCCATATTAAGGTTCATGATAATAATAATTGTAGGTGGTTTCGAGTGCGCGTCGTGGCGTAGTCCGAGTACTGAGTCCGGCCACAGCTGCGGGGAAGTCCCTCATATCACCACGAGCTCTTATGCCACAACGTGAGTTATTTTAGACTATTTTTCTATCTATTTATAGTTCGCATTAAATAATAAGTTGCTATATATTAAATAATAATCAGCTACAACCCTAAATGGGTCTTAAGATGCGATAGATAGATTTTTTTGAATCATTTTGATTTTTATAGATTAGTAGGTGATCAGCCTTATGCGCCTGAAACATGAGTTTTGAGATATGTCGGTTTAAAGAAAACACTTTTTTACCGGATTGAAGTTATATATTACTATAAACTTATAATTATTTTACATAATTAAACATTTTTTCCTCCATCCTTAAGTCGATATCAACTCCGGGGAAATAAATAAAGATAATACAACTTTTTCTACAGCCGTGATACTTTCTTACATTCAACACCTTTTGTCTTCAGTCACCGTGACCACGAACGCTGTAAAGCACGCGAAACGTCGGATTTTTTAAAAATGTATAATTAAATACATAACTTCAATCCGGTAAAAAAGTGTTTTCTTTAAATGTGTAAAAGTTATGTTGATAAAAGACAATACTATATGTCGGTTTCCTCGCAATGTTCACCTACCTATTAGTCAACGGCTGTAATTCGAACGTACGACCTCAGGGATGAGCGTACACTTAAGCCACTAGGCAATTTTCAACTATTTGTAGTATTAATATACTTAAAAGCGGAAGTAAAATTATACAGAATCGTATATATTATTGCTTTTAATAAGTCTGTTTGTTTATTATTTTTTATCGAAATTGAGTCCTATATTTCTTCTAGTCAAAAATAAATAAATAGAGCTTCTTTAAGACCATCAAAATCTAAATATTATTGGATTCTTTGAAGGTTCACGGGTCTACATTGGGAATAGGCAATTCTATGCTATCATTTCAACTATCATATATTTTTACAGCAGCGACTACAACAGCAAAAAAGCGACCATCGCTGCCATCGACGGCTGTCGCCACGACCCTACAGGTATAATTTCTGCATTTTTATAAAGATATCGTGAATTTTCTCAATATATACGTAATAGATCTTAAAACACATCTTCTAAATGACAAAATATGTTATTGGAAGTCATAAATTTAAAAAAAATTCAATTGTAATGTTGATATTAAATCTTGTTACAGAGTACAACAGTCACCAATGTTGTTAGTAGCGTGACTACTCCTGTGACGTCATCAATCACGACTCGTACTGTCCAATTACCAGGAGGTCGGACTGTCCAATTGTCAAACCAAACTGTGCAGTTGGCAGGCGGACAATCTGTCCAATTATCTGGCCACACCCTTCAACTTTCATCCCTTCAATTACCAACACATAGCGTCCGTTTACCAAGCGGTCAAACTGTCCAGTTAGCTTCCCCACAAACAGTTCAAGCTATACGAGCGGTGAACCAAAAGAATCAAAATCCCCGCGCCCAAACACCCACCGTCCGGCCGACAGTCCAAATACCGGTATCTTCTGTACAATTAGCGGGACAAACGGTGCAAATAGGCGGGCAGACTGTCCAATTAGGCCAAAGCGTACAGTTAACCGGACATACGGTTAAACTCCCGAGCGGACAGAGCGTACAAGTTGCTAGTCAAAATGTGCTTCCAACCCAAAGCGTCCAATTGCCGAGCGGACAAACGGTACAGTTGGGCGGAAATGTCCAGTCAATGTTGAGCGGACAAAACGTTCAATTGTCCAATCAAATATCGACACAACTTGGCACACAAACAGTACAATTAGGCAATCAAATACAGTTGAGCGGCCAAACAGTTCAGTTGCCGAGTGGTCAAACGTTACAATTGAGTGGCCAAACAGTCCAACTTTCCAGTGGCCAAACATTACAGTTGGCCAGTGGACAAACGCTACAGTTGAATCAAACGCCCAAATCCATAGCTCAAGTGAGGAATCAAGCTGCGGGAGACAAACAGCCGCATCCAATAGTTGCTAAACTATTAACCAATGCACAGGTAAGATTTATTTGTATTATTACATATTCACAAAGACATGTACAGTTAGGTTATGAGAACTAATATTTTAAAAGAGTACCGAGAGTTTTTTACGCCGGCTTTTTCTCTCGGCCTACACCCTCTGTCTTCTTTGCCGATGAGTAGGGATTAATAATTTAATGACGTGGAATAAGTGATACCTGTATCTTATGTTCCATAATAAAAATATTTTTTTTTAAATATAATTCATATTTGCTTCGCGAGTCATTTATTTACGATTATTATTTACCTTTTAAATTTCTTCCTACTAAGTATTAAGACGTGGATATGGATACCTCGAATCCCACGAAGAGACTGTCCGCACTGACTATATTGTTACGAAGACGGGTCGACTGGAATATTTCTAGATTTTTCCACTAGTTAGGGAACTTTTCAGCAGGCTGAAATGTGATTTCTGACCGTTTCAGGAGAGGGTCAATCACATATTAGAAAATCGTAATTTACATAATGTTACCCTAGTTTTCAGGAGGTTGAAATATTTTTTCAGGCCGTTTCGGAACAAGTGTAGTCGAGTGGTACACGTTTCAGGAAACCCGTTTTCAGGCGTTTTCAGGCCTGGTTATACCCCTTTGATGAAGAAATATTCTAGAACGAATTTCCTAGGTGTGGGATAAGGACGGTATGATACGCGAGAGAGAGTTAGATGGGAAACTTCTCGAAACTATACCGAGCACTCCAGAACGCCGTACGACAAAGACGGAACAGTGTGCGAAAGAGATAGCGAGTACGCACGTTCTAGAATTGTGCGATCGCTACTCAGTAGCGCTCCCTCCTAGAGAGTTCTCGAACATTCCCAAGGATATATAAGCGCGCCAAAACGCGACCCATTAGTTCAGTTTTGAATGCGATATCAAGAGATAAACACCGAAGTGACAAAGTGCGAATATAGTGAAGACAAGTGATAAAGTACTGTGTGAAGTGCGTGTAATTGAAGTAATTAGTGACAGTATTTTGTGTGTGTATTTAGTGAATTTTTGTGCGTAATTTCCAGTTTTTAGTGTAAACAAATTCCTCGTAGATTTAATTGAAAATAAACCCTTGAAGAGATCTATGGCGTTTCTATCCGATCCTCTAGTTCGTAACCTGTTACCCTAGTTTTCAGGAGGCTGAAACATTTTTTCAGGTCGTTTCGGAACAAGTGTAGTCGAGTGGTACACGTTTCAGAAAACCCGTTTTCAGGCGTTTTCAGGCCTGGTTATACCCCTTTGATGAAGAAATATTCTAGAACGAATTTCCTAGGTGTGGGATAAGGACGGTATGATACGCGAGAGAGAGTTAGATGGGAACCTTCTCGAAACTATACCGAGCACTCCAGAACGCCGTACGACAAAGACGGAACAGTGTGCGAAAGAGATAGCGTTAGAAAACGCCGTAGATTTCTTCAAGGGTTCATTTTCAATTAAATCTACGAGGAATTTGTTTACACTAAAAACTGGAAATTACGCACAAAAATTCACTAAATATACACACAAAATACTGTCACTAATTACTTTAATTACACGCACTTCACACAGTACTTTATCACTTGTCTTCACTATATTCGCACTTTGTCACTTCGGTGTTTATCTCTTGATATCGCATTCAAAACTGAACTAATGGGTCGCGTTTTGGCTCGCTTATATATCCCTGGGAATGTTCGATAACTCTCTAGGAGGGAGCCCTACTGAGTAGCGATCGCACAATTCTAGAACGTGCGTACTCGCTATCTCTTTCGCACACTGCTTCGTCTTTGTCGTACGGCGTTCTGGAGTGCTCGGTCTAGTTTCGAGAAAGTTCCCATCTTCCCTCTCTCTCGCGTATCATACCGTCCTTGTCCCACACCTAGAAAATTCGTTCTAGAATATTCCTTCATCAAAGGGGTATAACCAGGCCTGAAAACGCCTGAAAACGGGTTTCCTGAAAAGTGTACCACTCGACTACACTTGTTCCGAAACGACCTGAAAAAATGTTTCAGCCTCCTGAAAACTAGGGTAACATTCTGTAAATTACGATTTTCTAATATGTGATTGACCCTCCCCTGAAACGGTCAGAAATCACATTTCAGCCTGCTGAAAAGTTCTCTAAGTAGTGGAAAAATCTAAAAACATTGCAGTCGACCCGTCTTCGTAACAATATTTTATTTGTGGTTTTACCAACCCTAATTGTATTAGGTTATACCACAGAAGAGCTATTAGCATCGGATGAATTTGTAACAACGTTATTTTGTTAAAAAAATTAAGAATCGTATGTAAGGTGATTCATGATATATTTCCGAAAAATAAAAATATAAATCATTAAAAAACAATGTGTCAATAATCTCCAAAAATTTTGTGACGTAATACTCAAACGCTTAAGTTGGTAGAATAAGTAAGAACAAAAATTTCAAGAAATACATATAACAATGACGGGTAACGTGCAGATTTTCCCAAGTTTTTATTTATTATTGTTCTAATTATAAGAATTGTCGTGTTCTTAGAGGGTGCCAAATCAGATTCACAAATAGTATATAACTGGTACACACACCAGTGATTTACGTTTATTATAAAGCTAAATAAAATATACATGTATAAACTTAGTTTTATTTAACATTTATCGTCTGTTGAATGTATTTAAAATTATTTATTAATACACATATTCCAGGGCCAAATGATATCCTTAGAGGGAGTCATGAATCGGAACATGAGCGGGGTGGTGGGAGTGGGGAGTGGGCGTGGTCGGGGCGTGAGAGTATTATCTCCTACCACACGTCTCACAAGACCAGTTTTGTTGACCTCCGGGAAGCCATTGCATAATATTATTTTACAGGTAATTCTTTGAAATTTATCTCACTCTTTCAGAGATATGAAAGCTGTCATTAAATTACTTTGTCTTTCACTAAATATATTTTAATTCAAGTCGAGATTGTGATTTGTGATTAGAATACAATTATGCCTAGTTATAATTATGTCAAAAACAGATTCAATGGACATATTTTATCCTAAAACTTAGGTGATTTTCATGCGTTACCAATACACTAATAATGCTTGTAATGAGGATACGATACGAGTATAAATTTATATTTATTATTTATTTATTTATACTTCATTGCCATAATACACATAATTATACATATAGAAAAAAAAACAAAAAGTAAGTAGGTTACATAAGTTATTAGGCAACGGGCGGCTTATATCTTAATATATTTTTTATTTTTATTTCAGAGTGACGGCAACGCAATACGGGTTCCTGTCAGTAGCGGTGCGGCAACGTCGCAAACAATTGTTATTAGTAGTATAGGTAAGGGTTTAACTGTTATTACTAAACATTAAAATACTCCATACATTGAAATAGACGTAAAATTATTAGTTTATAATGTATATATTTTTTTACAATTTATTGATGTTTTTATAGTTTAAGAGATACATTTTTAAATAATGTGCCGCTACAACCCTAAATGGGTATTAAGATTGCATCTTGTTTGATAATTTTGATTGTTCCCCCACGAAGTTATCCTTTTCTTCGTGCAGGCAAGTGCTAAATGCCATAGTAAGTTCCTTGGAGCAAAGCTAGGGATGGAACTTACGACCTCTAGGATAAGTGTCGCACGCAAGCCGCAAGGCCAACTACCTATAATAGATATAAAACAAATATTTCACCTAAAATAATTGGCGAAACTAAATGAATATTCACTTTCACGTTCTAAGACTGTATTACTTTCAAATTTACCAATTTTTGTTGGGTTTAGTTTCAGCAATACCGTTTATCCATTAAAATATGATAAAATTCGTTTTTATAAGAATAAATAGGCAGCAAATTTATATATATTTTTTTATTTTTTATTATTATTTGTAGTTACTAATTGTTTAACATTTTAGGTGCTCAATCTGCGAATACAACAACAACTACGGCTCCGGTTCTGAAATTGCAGCAGGTATGTTACAACCTTCATTATTTAAAAAATATAGATATTTACTTTTCTTAAATTGAAAATTAAAATTTGAGATAATTAATTTTTCTTAAACAAAACCCCCTTATTTCGAAACATACTTATAAGTTCTCGAATCCACAGCCATATAAAAGATGGACTAGATATAGTTGTATTTGTTACCATAGTTATGAATACATATTTTTTATAGAAAAAATGAGACTGTATATGTGGAGTCCTTAGTTTATAATAAGGCCGTTTATATTTGGTAACGATTTGACGAAATAGAGCCTGTAGCTAAGAGGGACGGGTCCATCCAAAAATGTCTATACAGCTTTTTAATAAGAAAATTTATTATAGGTGAATCCAATACAACAAGTAAAACTAGCGCAAGGAATAAAAATTCAACAGGTGATAATTCAATATATGCATGGGTTTTTGCACTGTACATTGTATACAAATCAGAATTTGTATTAACACAAAAAAAATAATAATATAAGTTTATCTAGGGGTCAGAAAATGCATGCTAATTATATTAATGAACTAAAATATAAAATAGTTTAAAACAACATAATACATTTTTGGTTTACGCATATAGAAAATAAATAAAATAAAATAGTTATATATACATATAGTAATATATTATTGTGCATATATATATTTTAATATCTTTATGCATTCTGGTTGCCTGTTATATTGTGTACGAACATGTAACTACATATTATGCACAGATTTTTTCATAGAATAAATTCGTCTTTATTGCTTAACGTTAAAGTGTGTTTCACAATAAACAAAAAATATCGATCTTTATATTATCTGGAATTAACATTAAACTTGGCTAAGAATATTTTCAATATAGATTACTCTTATAAAATTTGTATTTTATTATTTTACTGATATTATGTTATGTAGAGTATATTTTATAAGCATGGAATATACAATTATAGAAGGGGCATGTTATAAGACTAATATTTTAAATTGGTTCTGGTTTAATTTCGGTCATATTGAAATGTATATTGTACTATTTTAATGATAAAAACTCTTAAAAAGCATATCACAGCATAAACACAACACTATAAGGAAGTCCTGTGTCGACATTTTTTTACCAAAATCACTTTTAACAAACGACACTTTAATTAAAATAGTGTAATACTAATCTAGTTTTTATGAATAAGGGCGTTAGCAGTTAAATATTTTCTTTCCAATGCAAAATCTTCAAAAGTTAATTTTTTGGTAAATTTACCAAAAGTATACATCCTAATGCAAATGTAATTTTTTTTTGAAGTTTAATAAATAAAAGCTTTGCATTACCTGTACAATACGTTTAACAATTTTTAACTGCTTACTATCTAACCAGTGGTCAAACTGCCACAATTAAAAAAAAAAACTAAAACGTAATTAATCATATTTTAAATTTATTTTTTATTTTTTATTTCCAGGGTTCGGTAGCAAACACATCAGTGGCGACATCTAGCGGGATTCGAAGCGTAGTAATGGATGGACAGCATTTGAAACTCGTTGGCGGGAGACATGTTTTGGCGAGACTTTTGAGACCCGCGAACCCGCAGCAGTGATAGTGCTTTAGTTTTTGAGGTTTTTGGAAAAAAATAGATTGGGAAAGAAAAACAAAAGCTATCGTTCTTAAAAACAAAAGACAATCGTGGTCTAAATAAATATGGAAAAAACCATTTCACCATTGAATTATGCCTGGTTTCCTTATGACGTCATTAAGGAAAATAAATTCTATTAATCTGGATTTGTATTTTGGTTGTTGAAGTAGTGTTTTACATAAGGATTGTAATAACAATTTCTGATGTTCAATTGTGCATAACAGTTAATATAGAGTCGTTTCTCCATGTGTCTAGTGGTTTAGTTGTTGGAGCAGTGATTTAATATAACTGAACTGATGAACTTTAAAGAAAAACTTTTTTATATTCGCGTAATATCGTTGTATTAAATTAGACTGAATCTTATTATAACTGACCCTAATTTAAAGTCCAATAGTAATAAACGGATGACATATGAAACGCCTCATTTGTCTCTTTCATTTATATTCAAAAAGCCTTAAGAGTAACCAGGACAGAACATACAATAGGTGTTCTTATTCATATGCACAAACCGAAATTGAAATGTTTTGTCTCTTTTTTATATTCAATAAGCCACAAGAGTGACAAAGACAAAACAATAGCTATATGAACCTCCTAATTGTATATACTTGTAAATATCGTATTAATCAACTTAGATTAGATAATCTTATTCCAAAACTACTTAATCTAAAATTTTATATCTAGTAGTAAATGTCAAAATTTGTAAACTAACTTTCTAAAGTGCATAAGAACCATCATCAAATGAGGATTTAATAATAAATACTAGCAAAATACATGAAAACGATATTCGTACGAATTGATAGGAAACAGCACCGGTACTCTGTAAATTACAATTGCGATCTCGATTTTTTATGGCATTTCGATATAGTTCTCTAAATTTCCGTTGTACGAAAACTCAACATTGAAGTACAGCTTACCAACGCCGTGTAAACTACGAGACAATTATTGTTTATCGAGTATCGAACTCGGGAGCGGGATAAAGGCATTGAATAAGTCAAGCGTGACGTAACCATGGAGGTTTTATAAGATTGTAACATCCCTAAGGAATATCCTGAATATCTGCGATCTCAGGATCTCTCTCTTTATACGTGTGAGATCAAACAAATAGAGCTGTCCCTTTCTAAAACCATTTCAATGAAAGAGACAACTATCTGGACTGAGTCGTGAGTTGACAAAATTATGTCTGAGATCGTTTACTGTAATGTCAAATTGTTGCCTTCTAGTGGAACTGTTATATATCATCAGTTGTTTTGTAGCGATATATCAATGGTCACTTCATTGTTGTAGAAAAGCCAAATTACTAAGATTAGTTGATAGAAAATATAACTGTCAGTAGGTGCTATATTAGAAAAACGAGAATGAACTGAGACCTATTAGTATCAATATACAATTTACCATAGAAACTACATTGTGGGAGTTTTATTAAAATTAGATGTCCTATGATCAAGTATGGTCATGTCTGCAGCGAAAAATTTGTCTAATATGAATTTTTTTATATGGCAATAATTGTTAACTTTCGTTTTTAATAAAACAAAAGAATTCTTATGTGATTCGAAATTTGAATTCCTGTTAAGGCGAACAAATGTAACGTGTCCGTGGTACGCTTCATACATTTCATCGTTTTTAACTTCGCTCAGGTCATTCTCTAAATTAATATAACAAGCAATAAAAATGTTTTCATAAATTTTTTACATTTCATGTATTAGGGAATAATATAAGTATGTCTTTTGTAATTCTGTGATAGATTAAACAAAATATAGTATAATACCCAATGACGTTTCTGAATTTCATAATTGAACAGTTTGTTTATGGCTAAAATGAAAGTAGCATGATACTGTGATGACACTAATCAATATTATTTGTCACTCCAGCAGTGGTACTCTGTAACTGTCAATCTGCTGATCCCGACTTCAATATTGAGTTTTTGAACCGCGTGATTCCGAAGATCTCAAGCATTATATATTGCAAATGGGGATCGTGATCGCTCTCGTTGTTAGTAACAGAGTACCAGTACTTAAAATTTAACATTACCCTTATAGGCGATAATTATTACATTTGGTTATGTTAAATATTTTTTTAATGTATTACTAAAGATATAATAGCCGTATTCCACGTTTCTCTACTTTAACTTTTTCGGTTTTAAGTTTTTATGCGGGCCTTAGACTAGAAAACCTTTGTATGAAGTACTAGATACTAAATTGGTGTATTGTCGCACACGTTTTCGTACGTACGTACAACGTACGTATTTTTACCCGTCTATGGGCTAGATGAATATGTTAATATTATTTTAGTAATCAACCAATGCTGTGCTTATTTTTCCTGCAAAAGGAATGTTTATGACTTTGACATATTTTTATTGTACTTGTAGTGGCGCTTTCCTAGCAATAATTTAAAGATTTCTTACAGGTCGATTTCGATTTGACGCCAAATTAATAGTTGTTTATTTATTATTTTGAAGATGCAAAACGGAACGTCTTATAAAGAATAATTTATTTTCACCCGCTTTTTACGCTTACAATTTAATATTGTATAATATAAATTATTATTTAAGGTGTACATAATCTAGTTTTATTTAGTTTGTTTTCATTATTTCAGTTAAAATAAACTAACGTCAATTAAGAGATTTGTTTTTTTTACCGATCCAATAAGAATTAATGAATTTATTTTGTCATTGAAATAGGTCACCGTTACGCATGGAATAAAAAGGTCCGATATTGTACAAGACCAGTGTTGTCAATTTGTATTAATTTATTTCACACACATGAAAATAATTATTATGACTGTTTAATTACGCAGCAGGCTTTATATCTTGGATCCTACACCACTCCCTAATTCGTGGATAACCTATACAATTAATTGCTGATTTTAATTTGGATGGCGATGTGGCGCACCTCGTTTTTCGCAGCTTCTTTAGACAGGGCACTTTTCACAGGAGACTTAAAATGATAGAACATACAGGTGGTAAAACAATTTAATTTATGTACATAGCACAAGATTATGACAAACTATTGGACACAAAAGCTTTAAATTAACAGCTAGATAGTATGTGCGACACTTATGATATAAAATTTCGCATGATTTAGCGTGTTCGGCACTTGTAAAACGATGCCATACAATTCCTTTCATTTAATCACAAACCGTTCATGCCCTTCATTGATAACACACCTTATTCTAACGAAGCACAAAAAATACCTAGTGCCTTTACAAAAATAGGTTACTAATCGGACTTTACCACTAGAAATTAACAAAAACGCTACATCAGTCTTATATCTATTTAACAAAGCAATTTTGTGAAGGTACGCCGGTACTTAACCTAGTCCAATATATTAAAAAATAAATGTACACACCACATTTATTAATACTGAGATTTCTTAAAATACTTTCAGATATGGAAAATGTGTTTCGGAAACAGCGAATATATTTTTGATAGTGTCTAAAAGCTCATGATAGCTAAAGATTATATTTTATGTTTAAGACGTTATATTAATAGAAATAATGATTTTATTTAATTCATTAACATTAGGTAGGAAATGGTAACGCAATATAGCATTGGTGAATAATGGTGATTTTAAATTTGGCAATAATTCCTCTCATTCAGTCTAAAACAATGTATGAGCAAAACCATAGATTTAAGATGACAGACAATGCCTTGTGAAATTTAATATATGCTCTATAGTTACACACTTCAATTTGTTTGGCTTAAATTTCTCGTTACCAGGCCATGAAATTAAAAAAAAACAATTTGTAATAATTAACGTTGTCTATGAATTTCTTTTTGACCAATGTGATAGCATAGACATTGTTATATGGATAAAATTTAATTATCATTTAAGGTCTTATGCACGATTAGGAAAATTACTCGTCAAAAGTTTTCATTAATATTTAAGTGGATATGGATCTAAAAATCATGTATTTTATATTCAAAAAGATTTCCTTAATGTGCATATGCCAAAAAGCAAAATTAAATTACAATTTCACATCTCACTCCTCGACTTCTTCTGGATTTTCAGCCGTCAATAAGTTAGTGTTGTCGTCAGTTTGAGATTCGGTGGACAACTTCTAGAAAATCAAAATATTATACTCATCACTATGCATAGGTTAATCAAATAATTAGGACGATATATGATACGACGACAGGACCAACAGGAAGATTTATTTAATTATTATGTTTGAGTATGGTCACTGCAATAAGCAGAAAAAAACGAATCACAATAGACAATAATTATTATAACTAGATGCATTTGATGTCAATAATATTATTTAGGAACATTGAGTGTGTGAAAAAACTTCGCTGTTGGGCGTCTTAGTAGGTACTCTTATTTAGATCGTATGACAAATATAAATGATGTTATATTATGCTGAAATAAAAGAATTTTCGACGCATCTTAACGCGAGCATAACACAATTAATTAAAATATGTACATATATACTAAAACTTGTAAGAACAAGCCTTGCACCTTGGTACCACTTTATTTATTTATTAATTTAGATAAGAGTTGTAGGAAGGCTAAAACTCAAGAAATAAAGATCTTTTAGATAAGTTTATATTCACTATATGATATTCCTGTTTAGATACTAAGCAGACGCCCCGCTTATCGATCTAGGTCCCATACGGCGTCTACATCACCGTTCGCGCTACAATATTAATGCAGGACAGGCCAAATCGATCAATATGTGCAACGGTGTAATACCAACATAATATGCAAAACTGCTTCGTTAGTGTTTATCTTATAAGAGTAAAGGTTATATGATTAGAAAATCATTTTTTCCAACAAATATATCAAGAAAAATTCATAAAGTATCACGTGATATGTTGTTATGTCTGCAAAGTGACACGATAGCGATTAAGAAAAACATGCATATGGAATTATATTTTTTTTAGGAAAAAAAGGCCTGGTCCTGTATCTGTTTCGTGATGTTTTATAGTATACGCCTTTTTTGGGTCTAACAGTTTCCTAACGATGTTATCCTTCACCGTACGAGTGAGTATTAAATGCCCACGTAGACACTCAATTGGTGCACGGGGATCGAACCTACGACCTCAGGGATGAGATTCGCACGCTGAAACAACTAGGCCAACACTGCGTTTTTATGAGAGCTGATACATAATTATCCTTACCCCAGTATCGCAGGGATGGCTGGTACGTTTTCTTAACTTGATCGCAAAAGCCAATATTAGCACCAGAGTAATCGATGATAAAGCCCCTGTTAATAGTGGTAGTACGATGCTGTCATTGGGGCTCTGTGGAAA
Organism: Pieris napi; assembly: GCF_905475465.1. Taxonomy (NCBI): domain Eukaryota; kingdom Metazoa; phylum Arthropoda; class Insecta; order Lepidoptera; family Pieridae; genus Pieris; species Pieris napi. Next base: position 9,574,910 of record NC_062241.1, on the reverse strand, counting down.
AGAATCGTTAAAACACCAGTCGGCAAAAGCTAATTAATTAAAAGTCTTTAATCATGTAAAATATGGTATTGTAATTCGTCATTATAACAAAAATCCTGATGAACTTCTTTTCTCCAAAGCGAAACATTGTCATTCCCGATATTAAATCTAGAACTAATAAAAGAACTACGAAGAATTTTTTTTATTCACTTTTATGAATCCCGGGGGGGGTCTTCCCTCAGAGATACGACCTCCAAATTTTTAAAAAACGAGCCTACTCCTCCCTCAAAGGCCGGCAACGCACCCACTAAAATGGGTGTCTATGGGCTGCGTGGACTACCCTTTTTGGTCGTCCCGCAAGCTCGTTTGAAAAAAAAATATGAACAAACCAAAAAATCGAGTTTTTACTTTACATTCTTACATTCCACCTATGTGCAATGTAAGGACGAATGTCCGGCAAATTTACATTTATAGATAATCTTGTGTATACAATATTTTAGACAGTATCGTCCCAAGTAAACCACTTCTTCAGGCAATGCGGAATAATATTTAAAAAAATGAAGAAAATATTATTTTGTAAATTCAAAGCGGTTACTTGTTTTAGAATTCAATTGGTTAGTCTTAACCAATTCTTAGAATTTAATGTTTGTTGACTATTATTGTGATATTGTGCCTTTGATTTACGTCACATAGGACATCCTAAAAATCTATAACCTATATGTTTGTAATGGATATTAAAATTTGACTAGTAAAAATTAAATGATCTAAGTAATTTGTATTACTAAAACATATCATGCATTCATCGTTATCGAAATACTTACATTCACAGGCCACTGGAAGTAAGTTGAAGAATCCACAAATGGCCATTTCTGGCCGTACCAGCCATTTGTGGTCTTAGAAACTGTAACTTCATCTGAATCCGAGTCCACCGCTATATCTGGTTTTAAAGGTGGTAAAGAAAATACTTCATCCTCTTCTAGCGTTTCCTTTGCCTCTTCATCAGTATCTACGGACAGCAGTGTGTCTTTTAGGTCATTGAACTTTGATAGATCATTCGCTATAGCTTCAGTAGTTGCTATGTTCTCTATCGTAGCCTTTGTGGTGATCAATACATCTTCGAATACTTTCGGGCTATCCGTTACAATTTTCTCTGTAGAGTGAATGGAATAATAGTTAAAAACGTCACGAATCGTTATAGGTTCTGAGGTGACAGTTGGTCTAATTATAATGTCTTTATCCCATGGCCTCATGGACATGTAATGGTCTAGAAGACGAACACTTCCTGAGGGTGTGCCAATAAGTGGAATCCGTTCGATATCTTCTGTTGGTAATTGTGGTAGAGACGTCGATGACGCTGCTTTCCAAGACCTTAAGGCAGGCATCGTCCAGGATGGATTTGTAATCTTTTCACTGGTCACAGTTATGGGGACTGGTGTAGTAGTAGTAGAGGGAGTAGTTGTGGTAGTTATAATGTCCAATTGAGGTTTCATGGTAGTTTCAGCAGACATCTTCAGTTCCTTTTTACGGGATCGTAATATTTCTCTACCACCGGGAGTGAGAGCTGGCGTCGTAGTATCATGGTGATCGAATTGCATTCTTCGAGCAAATATAGCACCGTTCATAACGTATAGAGGAACAGACGCCAATGCTAGGGCTACAACAGTTCCAAATATTACCATTAATACATATTTAAGGGTTGATTTTCGCCTGGACCGTCTCACGTGAATTGAGGGGCTATAATCCCGCCCTTTCCCTTTAAGTCCACTGTTGTTAAGCACTTCTTCGGTCTGCGGAAGGATAGTATACTGAAGACTATTTTCGCCATGGCGCACCGTTTTATACATGATGACGTAAAAACCACTGTTTTAAGTAACACTAGCAAATCACATGCTCGTTTTCACTGGAGGTTGGAATAAAATTAAAATATTACGAGATTTAAAACTCCCGACATTTGGTACGATCGGCCCTGGAGTTTCCTGCTTTGTGCTTCGTTCAGGGTTTATGATATCTGTAAAAAGGGCTGGGCGCATGCGCGACAACATTGAGCGGCTGCGTGGTCCCTTTCTGTCTTCCTAGTTGCTTCTTGGTAGAAGTTGAGGTTATGACTAAGACGCCTGCTTTTTTAGGATTGATTCCTTGAATTAACACAAAGTTCATTACCCATTCAATAAGCGGCTTACTGGTCTAATATAAATAATTATTTTATATGATAATTATTCATTTACTAATATTTCACATGCCTGTTAAACAGATTTTTTTTCAAACTATTAAGGGTAATATTAAATAAACTTTAATATCCGGTTTTATGCAACATTTAAAAATAGATTAGGACATTAAAACATTTTATACATAACTAATTAATAGTTAATTAATAATTTTAAAAATATAAAAATAAATGTACGCATTTTATAATAAAAATATTAAAGATGAATTCCTATGAATCACTTGTCTCTGGTTTCGCCGAATTTGACTGACTCACATTTCTCGCAATTCCACAATGCTATCGCCTGATCAATTTTAAAAGCAAAATGTCTTTGCCTCTACTTGTAACTGCGTCAAAGTAAGCTTATCCTATAAGCTGATTGGCACCTATTCTCTTATTGAGAAGAAATGTATTATTAACGAATGTACCATTAACTACAACATTTTAAAATCTCCACACGAGCTTCACAATAGCGATTGCTTCGTCTTTTTCATTCCCTTATCTTTATTCAATTTGATAAAAAAACGTTATTTGGGAATCAATTTTCAAAATGAGCTCATTACTAAGATAAACATTCGTTTTGAGCTAAGAATTTTTTTATAATCAAAGATCATTATTCTACATTCAGAATATAATATCATTTATATAATTTATAATAAAAAAGAAATAAAAAACTAGAACACGTTTACAGTTGAGTATTAAAAAATTATGTGAGAACAGAGAAGGTAAGTAAATAAAAACTTTTTACTTTGAACTTGTCAAGAAACTCGTTAGAGGGATGTCGCCGCTTTGGACAGTTTATTGCGGTTTTCAGAATTTAATAAAGAACGCGAAATTCGATTAAAAAAGTTCGGAAACAAGGTAAAGAATTTTTATATGATGTTGAAATTGGTTAATTATTTTTAAGCAGAATCTGGCCTAATAATAAATTTAGAAAAAGTAAAAGTAAGTTAAAGAATGAAAAAACGAAAGAAAAACCTTTATTATATACAATAAAAAAGGATATATCCTGTAGGTATATAGTACATTAGCACACTTTGTTGCTCTCATATTCACTTTAACATAACATTATTTTACCATACTATACTTGTTTTATGGTTTATGATAAAATAATACAAGTTTTATGATTGAAAAACGACTTATAGTAACTTGACTTAATGATTAAGTTTTCAATACAAATAATCTAAAATTACGTTAACTACCTATTTGACTTTACTTAATATTCTTATTTACATGGGCGTTGCAAATAACAAATTCAAGTTATTCATTATATACATATTTATGTAAGAAATCCTAAGTACTTATATAAAGTGCGATCATAAACAATAAACGTCGCAACCCCTCAAAGTTTTTAATCTTACTAAAAATATAAGAAATAAATTTTCTCACGGGACGAAATAATTGATTTCGTCGTAACCTTCGATGTATCGCTTTAGGCTTATTGTTAGAAAAAATTCGTCAAGTCGCATATTAACAAGTTTTTGCGTCCGGTCAAACGAACACATAGGAATACTAATTTGGTTGACCTTGGAGGGAATCACGTTTCCTTTCGAAATTTATTTCGAGTATAAGACTAAAAAGGGCTCACGGTTCGTCCCACATTTTGCCTTCGTAACTATGATGTGGTACAGGCATATTCCATAGTTTTTCTATTCATATTTTTACACGTTCTAAAGAAAAGAAAAAATATTATGGTTTAAAATTAATATAGTTTTAGTTATGTACACTCAGGGTAAAAAAGTTAAAGTGGTAATAGCGTATATTCTATCAAAAAAGTATCGAGAATTGTTTATAGTTCCAAATTCAAATATTGTTCTTTTTTAAACAGAATTCTGACTTACATTTTGGCGCGGAGTTTGAATTGTATTCGTTATTTAGATTGAATCCATGTTGTTATTGGGTAGGTTATATCTATAAACAAAAACATCGAACAAGGAATCTGTTTTTCGTTTTTCTTTTGTTAAAATATTAGCGAACATAGAAATGTTTCTTTAGAGTACAAGAAATAAAATATTGTTTATAATGTAAAATGTATAGCTTTAAATAATACAAACGTAAAACTTTTTCATATTATAAATATCAGTGATAATTTTGTACATGTTTATATAAGATACATAAATGTGTATTAATAGGTGATAATGGTAAGAAGGAACACGCCATGTTATCTAATATACTCGTTTTAAAATAAATAAATACTTCGCGATAAATGTATTTGATTGAACAGATAATCCTAAATCTAACTGCATAGAAAATCAAAACAACCATATGTACTAACAATAATATATACTATGTAGAAATATATGCATATTTTTACTCTGTGGAGAATAATCGCAATAAATGTATTGCGTAGTATAAAAAGATTTATTTTAAGAAATTTGTACCAAAACTGTAATAGTAGTAAATAATTCGTTTATTCCGCGTTGATTGCGGGTTCTTTGGCAAGATTTTTTGTGACCTCTTCTACAATAATTGTCAGTAAATTTACATAAAATCCTAAGTCACTTAAAGCTTATTCAGTTATCGCACTATGTATTGGTAATAAACCGTACAACGTACGTAAGTCCCTCCGTAGTTTATTGCGTTCATATAGACAGACGCGAGACTTCGTTTTTTAATATGTAACAATAGACACACTTAAAATATCGAGTTGTATTTTTTTTTCATATCATAATATCTTTAGTAAAATCTTTCTTTCGGACAAAAAAATAGGACTTCTGGAGAATTCCACAATCACCCAAATTGATACGAGAACAAGGCAAAAATTTCCGCAAGCGTTGATTAAAGAAGCATCAACGACAAAGGGATATAGGGCTTCCTTTTAGTACAATGACATCGCCAGCTATTTTAGTTGTCTGGAACTTCGCCAGCACTGGTAAATAAATGCACATGACACATGCACCCTCCGTTTTGAATTATTCCAAAAAATATAGGAAGCTACTAACTTGGCAAAATTGGGATATAGTTCGTCTAGGCCTAGGCCTTTTTAGTATACATACGCAATTTAGGGCAACCGGGACTACAAGCCCCTACAAAAGATACTTTAATAATAAAAGAATCTGTACTTTGTTTCGCAATATTATTATTTAAATTCGACTGAAAAAAAAATATTTTATTTGGATAATAATTTTGGGTCAAGGGGGCAACAAAGGCGTGGAAGAACTTTGATGCCCCGAGCCCTCCAGACCTCTAAATCCGGCACTGTATATATACTATACCACAAATAAGCAGTGACAACTAATATTATTATACTTTGACGGGATTACACCTTGATGATGATAATATATAATACGGTTATTTATCCCATTTATCTGGCTTATTATATTTAAATAATGTCCGAGCAATAAGTATAGATATTTTCCGCGATATCTTGCGTTTTCTTTATACAATTATGACCTATTAATATTTTCATACAATTCACGGGTAAAATATAAAAATCCTTGAAGGTTCAAAGCATCGTCCGATATCGTTAACGAGTTGCCTAAACAAACATCTCACACGTCTGTTTGGCCACTAATGTTAGCGAACCAATGCCCCTAAGGTTATGTGTGTTTACTTTAAAATCATACGGCCGAAAACGCCTAACCCTCTTAAAGATGTTTTTTCTTTAACATAGCAAACTGTTGATTTGAACAACTACTATCGCCGAGTTGGCAACACGCGTAAGCGATATTCGTTTTACAGTCATTATGTATAATTGCACCTATGTAATGCAAGTGGTAATGAACTGATTAACTTGACCTTTCAGTTACTAGCCATAATTACCTCTTAAAGAGAAACACTCTTATAACTTTCAGTACGGTATATATATATATATATATATATATATATATATAGAAGATCACAGATGATCTTTAATATGGAGTAAGTGATGAAATGGGGTGAAAGAATATACATATTATATACCTATGTATATTATTTCGGTTTCCCAAAGTCCTCTTTTCCTTCAGCTGTAAATCAAATTAAGTTTTTAAAGTCGATTTTTTTTCTATCTATACATTTCTTGTGTTCTTTTTTTGTTTATCAAAAACGAAATTTTCATAGAAAATACAAACCCATAATGCCTTGATGCCCTTTCGATTTTTTTATTTTAGTGGTTTTAAACTCTGTGTAGGGTAAAAGTAAAATCTAAACACAATATTCTCTAGAAAGCTTCAAACGAAACTACCTGCAGAGTAAACAAAACTTTTTGTGTTGTTTTTTTCTAAGTCCCTTAGGGTTAGATAAGTACTTGCTTATCTTATCCTGACACTTCTTAGCTTTAGATAATGAACTATTGCTATGTAAGATACGAATTTACATAAATGTGTGAAGTCTTGGCAGTGATATAAGCGTTTTTACTGGTTGAAATGTGGAGTGTTTATCCATAAATACCACTAGGAAAGGCAGGATGTCTTTTGTATTTCCTAGATTTAACTATGTGTTGCACTGGCTAATAATATTTATAGTATTCAATTATTACATTATAGTTAACAGTTATATAACTAGTTATATAACTGTTAGTTACATTAAAGAACAAATATAAATTATTGTTAAATATTTAACACACAGGACACACTAGGATAGTTAATAGTTGCATGCAATGTACAATAGTAAATACATTATGTATGTAGTAAATACAATAGTAAATACATATGTAATATACTCGCGATTTGTATTCCTAGAACTAAAATGTGGTTATATATTGTGTAATTATTATTTATAGTGTTTAATCTAAACTATTAAATCATAGTTTAATAAACAAATATTACATTATGTATTGTTAAATATTTAAACCACAGTTAATAATTGCATGCAATATGCAATACGGGATTACCTAATAATTATGTCAAATCTGAGTTGAGTTTCAGATTTCTAGACTCATACCCATTGTTACATAGTTACATGATGGAAGTGCATCGTCCGCTCATGACCCTGGCTGGCCCATTGCCACGACAACACGGGCACAGAGCCAGCTGAAACCTTCCGCATCACAATTCGTTCATATTTTAATAGTCATCATGTGCAACGAGAAAACATTAACGACTAGCTGACCCGTCTAAGTTTTATTATTACAGTCAATATCTGTTATAACGACATCGAAGGGACTACTCATATTTGGTCGTAAAAACCGATAGTCGTAATAGTCGATGACGTTGTTATGAAATACCTAATACAATAGAATTCAGCCGGGACCTTTGATTTTGATCAATATAACCGGTATGTTGTTCTAAACGACGTGTCGTCGTAAACGGTTTTGACTGTATTTAGTAACTCAGTATAAGATTTTAAACAGATAATTGTGGTTCCTGTATTATGATGGCTACCTGTCTTTACTATGAATATTGAATTGTAAACGCGCTATGCACTGAAATATAAAATTGCTTTCGTAACAAAAGTCAGGATTGCTTATTATGGTGGTTAAGTAATTTTCCGCGCAATTTTTCTTAATTTTCTCTTTCATAAGAACCTCCTGACAATAACAAACACAAGAAAAAAGGATTAGCGAAATCGGTCTAGCCGTTCAAGCGTGATGCGGTGACCAAGAGAAATGGGATTCATTTTTATATATTATACATTTGGCAGGTTATAAATCTAAATGATAGATAGGCAAAATAAAAGCAAAACTGTGATAATGAGAACATTTCAGCGTCGATCGATGTTTCCAATACATTAAAATCGCACCGTAATGGATAATTAATTGATAATTATTGGCAGATTGGCTTGGTAACTTTGCTTTTAAGGGTATTAAATTCAATATAAATTTGTGACTGCAACTACGACGTTTATGTTGCTTCACCATCACAAACTATCTTCGGCCTTACAAGCTTACAACAAAACTTAGCGATTTCAATTACTTCTTAAATTTAGGAAAGGAAGAATAAACATTTAGATATTTTAGACGGACATGTTAACCCATTATATAAAACACACTAAGAAAAATAATTAAATTATTCAAAAAGGAAAAAAAAATCAAATAGGAGACAATGCAACTAAATCCCCAGCATACCTGACTGACATTCCAAAAGATAACTTCTACACTTTATCTTGAAAGACGTAATGCCTTGGATGTCGCGAATGCGACATGTTGTTCCATCATTTAGTTGCATTGTATCGATAATTACCGCGAAAAGGCGCTGTTCTATGTTTAGGGACAATAAGCATCTAAGCTTACTATTAGGTATTTGGAGAAAACGTTTTCCAAAGAACTCTTAATACATTATCTAACAATACCCAACATCGCTGTAGTTCAATATCCGTAGACTAATAAAGTTACTTAAAAGCTTTGCTAGTCTGAAAAGTTTCATAACAAACCTAAATAAAAATGATAAATAAACATACACAAAGTCAGATTTTATATAAAGATTTCAATGGCATTGAGCGAGCTAGGACGGTTATTCAACTGTTTGTCTATTTCTGACACATCAGAACGTACCTGAGTTTCCGAAAGTGAAATGGAAGGTTATAAATTTGAACGTTTTTGGACAGAGGCCAGGCGATCACTCAAAAGTCGAACGAGTTAAACAGCCACGCTAACTGGGTCCGTTTGACTGCTCTCGGTAAAAACGGATATGTAAATAATAAACAAACTGTTTAAAATAGCCATAATTTTATGCACTGTACTGTAGATAGTAGATAATAAAAATAAAAATTAGAATAATAAAAAAAATATCTATTTTTATTATTCATACAGGTATATTTTCGCGTATTCGTGAATTGGTCATCTAAACGCGGTTCTAGTGTAGCTAAGTATTACTATAACGTGAAAATTAACAGTTGTCTGAATGTTGGCACTTGGCACTGTATTTTCGATTTTTCTTCGAAACATGACAAATGACGGTATTACTTTGGCTCAGACATCTATTTCATATAAACTGCGTTGTATAATGTAACCATTTCGTATGATCGTACGTCCGTCATAAAATGTGTTGTTTATTATATTCAATGGTATAATAAAATAAAAATGTAGGACAGCGACGGATAAACATCTAATAATCTTATGTATAAATTGTTTCTCATTATTATGATTTATGTTATAGCAAACTATAATTTTGGTTAGAGATATGGTGAATGTGATAATTATTTTAATTTGCAAACACGCACTATTTCTGTTACCGAAAAAAATATTGAAATGTAAAAATATTTTAGACTATAAACAAAAAAATATGTTAACATAAGCCACGTCACTTTTATAGCTCAATTTATCCTTATCGTCTTTATCACAAGATATATAAGGATTATACATCGTTGAGCCGTTAGCCAACAGGTACAGGCACAGGATACGTTAGGCAACATAGTATGAGGTTTCTAATGCATTGGTGGGATTCATATGTTTCAGGGTACTATAATGAAGAACTTGAATTAACTACTAACCTAGATTTTGAGCTTAAATTGTCACTAACAATAATTGACTATAAGAGCTGAAGTAAATGTTTATTATTTTTGTATGAAAAATTCGACAGTAGGTTAGAAGAACTTGCCACTCATTTAAATCTCAAATCTTTCTCGGCGATGTTGAACTCATACAATATTTATTATTTTCAATGTAATTCAGATTTACTGCAAGGCACCACAGAGGGAATCAAATATTTTATTAAACAATATTTTCCATACAAAAAGATTTTGTATATGCGACTGGCTCCTGAACACTTGAATTTATATTTATAATTGATTTTCGAACAAACTCATAACGCCATTTACCCTTTTATAAACACGATAAATTTTCATAGAATTTCCCGGACATCTGGCAGTATAAATTATTAAACAAAAATTAAATATTATACGCGTATTATGGTTAAGATAAAGCTGCGCTCCATATGTGCGCCTGCGCCGTTCCCACGACTCCCCTCACCCCGCGGAACACCATGTGGTGTCATCCAGTTAAGGTGGCCTTTTTAATTAACTTTGTTCAAACTAAATATATCTGAAATGAGATTTATAGAGCTCTTACTAGAGTGGTTACCTCCCGGGTTTGTGCATAGGGCTTCAACGACAGCTTGACGATAATTGATAGACGCTTAATTGATTAGAATTGATTAAATGAGATGAAAATCCCGCTTGGTTTAAAAAATCCAGTTTTTTAAATAATCAACTGCTTCCGTAGTTGAACACGCAATGCGCGTCGTACTAAGGTCGGTACTTGGGTCCTAAACGCATTGCGATTAAAATATAGAATATATTAAATATGCGACTATGTAAAATAATATGGCCATATAAAAAGTATCTACTACTACTACTCCGCTAGCGCAGCGGAAAGTGAGCCTAGAGCTCCGAACAAGGCGCGCGCACTTAGCTTTACCTTGACCAAAATTGGTGAAGCTAAAGCCCAAAGACTCCGTTGGTCATCTTGAAAGAATGGGAGAGTATACCGACCGGCCGTCAGCAGTCCCAGATGTCGCTGGAAAGACGCCATGGAGAAGAATCTACAGAAACTAATTAAATGTATTTCTCTGCCCATGAATAAATAAAAAAAACAATTACAGAAATTACGAAAATATACGCAATCTATCGTATTCTATACTATATAATACTACAATAATGCGAGCAGCGGTTCCGGGACGAAACCACGTTGTGGACGAGAAACCGACCACGACCATAAAAAAAATGCAGAGAAATTTAATTATTCAATTTACAAAGTATGACACAAAATTACTCTTTTGGCATTCGGGTAAATTAAGGAAGTACTGTTGACATAACCAACATGACATGACACAATTATGACAGATTGTTAACGGATTACTTACAAGAGGTACATTGTCTTAATGATAACGATAAAGTGACGGTTTAATGAACTTTTGTTTTTACCTGACTCTTATAATATGGATATCAAGGTGTACAAGAAAACAGAAAGTGAATTAAATTTCAAATTTAATAATAATGTGCGTGTATGTATGGAATAACAATTATTGTTATTCTTAATTTAAAAAAAAATCATATGCTTTACTACTTACTTACAGAACAAACTGCGCATATGTTGCAGTAAAATAATTAGGTATTTTATGTTTAGAGAAAATGTAACATCGATTAATATTTATAGAAGAAATTACTATCAAAAAATACTAATAACATTTTTTAATAATAGTATTTTACTCGTGCATTTGAATACACGCCTAGAATAACACAAAAATGAGTGAAAATCTTAAAAAAAATTCTTTAACAACATGATGTTTTGAAATTGAATAATATTCAGCTTCAACTGCAGTTTAGCAACAAAAAATGGCTGAACATCGTTTGGTCGAGATTTATCTACCTGCATCCCTTATGACTTATTGTCAAATATGTTTGAAGGGACATATTTTTCTGCACCCTGGACTTTCCAGTTTCAATTAACAATGAATAGTATTTTTTTATCTATTTTTATAAGTCTCGTGTTCCTTAGATCGTGATAAAAAGATAAACATTGAACGTTGTGTATGCAATAGTTTTAACAGGTAATATAATTTCTCAATTATATTTAATAAAGGTTGTTGGTAATGCTAATGTATAATAAAACAATATGAACGATGTTAAGATGATGATATATTAGAATATAGATAGATAATTTTGAAGATAACGGATCATATTTCCACAAGTAAGCATAGCTGACATTTCAGCAACTACTTGAAGACCTTTTGTCGAGTCGTTGTGGCAATATTGCATTTTTATACTTTTTTGTTTTATTTGAACTTACTTGATGAATTTGGATTGTTTTTTGTATATGTTCGGACGCTTGGTGGACTCATGCAAATTAGATAAGGACCGCTATATCGCCGGCTACATGATCACAAGGAAGTCGAATGGATAGCGCTGCTACCTAAGTTCTAAGTTCTCATGTCATTTTCATATATTAATATCTTTTGTCTTATATATTTCATAATTGTTTGGTTGTCTAAATATTTTCATCTGCTTCATCTCTCCTTGATCTGGTATGTAATATGTAACCTGTGTTTCGATGTAAATGATGTTTGGTTTGGTATGTGTATAGTATATTGTAAAGTAATAGTATTTTAGTAAAAAAACATTTTTTTTTAATTTTTCTTAGAATTTTACTTACAAAGAAAAATTGTTATTAAAGTAGATTACGTACTAAACAATGTTTATGTTAAACACTTGTAGTTTGTATTATATTCGAGGTCTGTGCGGTACACATGTGCGGTGAAGCGACACCTGACCTAACCCAATACGACTTGCACTTGTGAGCTGAGTGCCACAAGTGATGGGCTATTTAAGATCACATCGATAACGATAAAAAAATTAACCAATCAGCTCACAGACTTCAAAGTGACATCATTTCTTTAGGCACGTTTCATATGGTGACATTCATTCTGCCATAAACACGCTGGTAGGTGGTTTTGGAGGTTCTATTACATTTTTAATTAAATGGAAAGGGCGTCAGTTCTACGTGTGATGCTCATGTAATTAAAAACAATATTATGTTCTGAATTTATATTTTGAGAATGTATGTTAAATTAATTAAGAGTTAAAACAGAGACACAAAGTGTTAAATCAATCAAATACTCATTTATTAATGCGTTTCTTAAATTAGTGTAAATAACTTATACGAGTAGTTTTTGTTTTATAATGAATGTAGTAATATTTGGTTATACCTACTCTTAGCTAATTTGTTAGAGCGCACTGAAATTCTTTTTACATACTTAATTTTTCATATTGATATTTATGAACTCAAAAAGAAAATGTTCAAAAAATATCGACAGCAATACGACGCAACACTATCTTATTTATAACCGAGTGGGATGAAGTAGACGAGGGTACAAAAAACTAACTTTTTATATGGTGACAAGGAAGAATTTCGGTATGTATACGAATAATGGTTTTGACTTTAGTCACCATGCTTTGTTTGATCAAGTGTATTTACTCAGATATTTATAGCATATTTAATCAGGAATTTAGTTATATAATGTGTGCTTGAAAAAATATTAAACTCGCTTTACACGGTATAAATAAAGTGGTAAGGGCGTTTGATCTGTCAAAAAAGAATCGATTTTTGTATACAGTTCCAAATTCAATCGATTGTTCTTTTTTTCAACTGTAGGTACTTACATTTTGGCGAGGAGTTTGCATCTGTTATTTAGATTAAATCCACGCTGTTCTTAGGTAGGTCATATCTTTAAACAATAGCATCGAACAAGGAGTATTTTTCGTAAATATTGCATCGCCAAATATCAATCGCCAATGGAGAAGGCTTACTTTACACGTGCTTGAGTGGTGTATAGCGTTTAAAAGCGGTAGAGATGTGAAGAAAGATTTGCCTCTGATTAGCCAGCAATGTCTATAACTGCACTTGACATCGGAAACGTAAGGAAATAGTGACTGTTACAATAATAATTATTCATAAGAAGCAGTCATTTCGTATTTATTTTTTTTCTTATTTTTGGGAACTGCAACATGTTTTGCTTGAGAAGTTTTTCAAGGTATTTGGTGTATGCACACTTTACTCTAGGCTAGCTATTAAATAAAACAAATATATCTTATTATTTATTAATGCCAAATCATAGAACTATAGTCGTTGTAAATTGATTTTTAAAACAACACTTTGGGTATTATTGTCGTCAAAGTATATTCTCTTTAAAGGTAGCATGAAAATTTAAAATACTGTTAATTAAATTCGTTTTAAAACAAAAAAACTTCTTAATATATCGGAATCGAAAAATATATTTTTCCGTTTCCTCGGTAAATATTTTTTTTTTCTTTTCTCACAGTGGTTGCCTGGAAGAGATCGCTCGAAAGCGATAAGGCCGCCAGTTGCTCTCCTTTTTATTTAATTATGTCAATTGTTCTATATTAATGTATATGCAACGAAGTGTTAATAAATAAATAAATAAGTCTCGAAGAAATCTGTTTCTTATTTAGTTTTACTAAATGTAATCTGATATATTGTCATTTTAATATCCTCACCTATAATGAGCTTTTACATATATAGATATAGTTATGTTCTGGCTTCGCAAGATTGGTTTTATTTAAATATGAAATAATTATACTCAGAGATAACATTATTCTAATGGTGAAATAATTTTTGAAATCGATAGAATACTTTTGAGTATATTCGTTACAATTATAAAAATCGTTCTCCGCTATAATATTAGTTTAGATATAACACGTTTAAAATTATACAAATACTGAATTTCGTTTACCTCATGATACTCAAGTTTACGTTATAGGTAGGACACCTAGGCAACCAATCGGGTTATTTCGCAAAGTTAACAAAATCCTTATTGCGAAATGCGATCACGTTTGTAAGCGGATCTCTTTGATTATATCTCTACGTGGTTGGCTTTATGTCTGAATAAAACGAACAAGCCAGCGTAAAATAATTTGGCAAGTCATATAATACGTCTTTGAAGATAGGTCTTTGACGTATGGGCTTCATTAGTGGTCAGTAATGAGCTTAATTTTAGTAGCACTTCGGAATACAAAGCTGGGAAGATGTGTAATCTGTGGTAATGTTAACAACGGTGATTCAGAGTGGAGACATAGCGCTCCGTAGTACCTATATCAAAAACGTCATACGAAACTCATAATTCGCGCTAATCTTAATGTTACCGAGCCCGTGGGCCTCATCATAGTGTTTTAGTTTTACCAAGCAATATATATCTTTATTATTATTTCATCTTCTTCGTAGTCTTCATTACTGAAGGTCGGGCCTGTCATGCCCCAACCGATATGTCGACTTGCCGCCTCCACACCCCTCTATCATCAGCTTGTCCCCAGTGCATTGGGCATGTCCCATAACTGTCTTAATTTGGTCAGACTAACGGGTAGGCATCGACCCCGAATTCTCCTGCCATCACTCCTAGTTCCTACCTACCAATACCAGCTTCTCGAGACTATTCGATTCTCTCCTGGCATTATATTTTTATTTATCTGATATCAATTGGTACGTATATAATATACAGACAAAGAAATGTACTTTAAACACAGATGTATGACTTAAAATGTAAGCTAATCAACAGTCAAATTCACTAAAACTATATTTTGCTTTGTCTTTTTCTAAAATTATGTAGTGTCTTTAGAATTGCTTCGTTACATGAAACATACCATTAATTTGAAAGTCATTTATCACTTCAGCATTCGCATCGCACAAAACGATTTTATCGAATATTTGAACATAGAAAATAGGAGCGCCAAAACGCCGCGATTCCTTTGTTTTATTTCGGAGAAACGTCAGAGGTCGACTTCGGCATAATGATTTTTAACTGAGAGGCGCGTTCCGAAAACAAATTCTATCTATTGTTCCATTCTTGTAATTGCATTCTATTTATCTTCACGAATGTGTTAAAACAGAATTCGAACATATTTTGTAGGCTTAGGATATTATGAGTCGAGTCACGTCTCGTGACAAACGTATAGTTAGTACCTATATGCAAATGCAGTCTGACGTATATTTTCCAAGAGGTGTACAATGCACTTTTATAGTTCGACAGACGCGTCAAGCTTACCGCAAAGTGATGTGGCGAAATATCGATAAAGATTTGTTATAATTCATATTTGGCTAGTATTGCCTAAAAGTAGTATTCGGAATTTAATAACTAGACATAGACATAACATTTATTACAAACAAAAGCACACACATAAACACACAAAATAACAATAATAAAAATAAAATGAAAGAATATCAAAAACAATAAAAAAAAAATCCCTTTTCCCATTCGGTTCGCTTCAAGTGTGTAATACGTGTGTGCTGTGGCTATTATTGGCCCTGGCTCAGCATCATGACTGTAACAGGTTCACTTTCCATATGAGTAGACGGAAAGCTCTACACGTTCACAGTCGACATGTGGTCTGCTTGCAGGTATTCTAGGCTTTTTGGAGTTGTGGACGTACGAGGATAATTGCGTATATGGCGTGGACTTCACAGGACATATCATTCAAAACCTAAAAATTGCTGGGACATACGGCAAAACTTTTTTTTCTAGTAATAAGAGATGAAACAATGTGTCAGAACCGATCAGTAATTTTCATAAAAACGCAACTTGACGTGAGGGATATTTCCTCTTGGACAGTAAACCTGTTAATATTGTACATTATCATTAGTGGATTGAAACGCCGTCAATTATCACTTTTGTTTCAATACCTAACGCTACAATCGTACTTCACGCAAAATAAATAAAAATATTTGTGAGGAATATTTTTTCTTTCTAAATTAGTTCTGATCACGAACTTAAACAAATAACTTGTATGTATTTTAGTACCGATAATAATCAGGATACAAAGACTGAAACTAATGTAAGAAAAAACAAAATTGTAAACTGATAGAAGCAATATAGTTTGTACTTGATTTAAAATGGGTACAGCAAGATTTTAAAAATTATTCTTTGATAAATTTATCTCCATGGCTTAGTCTATAATGAAATAGGTGCTCTGGGAGCTCTAGGGTTCGTTTCCCTGCAAATTGCGTAACTATTTTACATTTATCATAAAACAATTGGCCTGAGTTCGCTTAGTATATAGCGAGACTTCAAACGTAACTTTATAAATATTTAATTAATTATTATTTATCGATATTAGTAGTTATCGATAATTTGGTCACAACCCTACAAGCGACCGCAAGTTATGAGGCTGGTCACGCACTTCCCTAAACGTTCCGACCTATTGTCTCGCAGACTATACTCATCCTCTTTCTTTACATGCCAAGTACAGCCTGAGTTAAGCTTTACCTCGGGGTTCAGGGTTCGAAACTTGATAATCCATCAGTATTGTACCAATTTAATTGTTAATACAAAACTGTTTTATGAATATGGGGAGAAATACTGTCCTTGGAATTTTCGTTACCACGCCACGGAGAAGCACTTTTCTACTTATTAAATTAAGCAATCAAAAATATCACCAGTGAAGTCCAACCCTGAACAAGTCCAGACCTGGGGGCCTACCATGAACTCTTATTGCGAGCCTATTGACAACCTACAACTGAGATGCATCGCTAATTCGTACCATGACATCGAAAAAACGAGACAGTTTAGGTTCCCACGTGACCTTAGCGATTATCAGATTTCGTTCGTTCAATTTGTATGAAAATCCGTACCATGACCGCTCGGCTGAACCGAAATTTGACAGTTGCGCCTTCCAACTATGACAGGATAAGCGATTCTAAAAAAGTTACTTTTTGTTAAACTTTTTTGTATCGAAATGTCCAAATAATAGTTTAGAACCTATGAAATTCAATATTTGTATTAAAACTTGTTAATAAAGTTAAAATAATAAGATTTATCTACTATGGCTAACATATGAAAAAAAAATATAATTTTTATATTTTGGGGTATTTTGAGTTTAGAGAGTGTGATAATAAATAAATTATTAAAATATCGACGGAGATGAGAAACGAGACGGCAATGCCCTTCCACCGACTTCGTAGATATTGAGTTTATAATTTATTATAGATTAACTACTTTGACTCATTGAAGATTTCAGTGTACCTACAAATAATTGCACATGGTTCAATAATATTCAATTAATTATTTAGGCATGTCTAACAAAAACATAATTCCCCAATATATCATATTTACAATAAATAATAATGCCATATCACTAGTAGATATTTATTATAGTTAAATTTTTCCTCATTATGTTCATGAATTGTATTATTCTCCTCTGCTTTTTCTTTAAAAAGACAGAGGTGTTTCTCAAATTTATAATGTGTAAATAATAAGCCATTTGAAAGTATTACAATAACAGTATTTATTTAGTTAGGATGACTCCATCAAGATAGAAAAATCTTGTCTTGTCTTGAATCAGGCAATGTTCAATTGGATATAAACATATATTCATTTATATATTTCCTTCTCTCAATTCAGCGAGTTTGTCAGGTTTAAGCTGTAAAGACAATATAATTATTTTTATTAATTAGTTAACGTATAAATTGAATTTGTAAAATATTAAGGAATCAATTTTTATCATTATTTACTTGATGATTTTCGAGTAATAGGTTGATTGTAATATCTTATGCAAAGAGTTTAATATCAGCAATTCACTTCGATATAGATATTTATTTTTAATAAACCAATTTTTGAACAATACACACCCCATCATATTATTTTATAAGTTAAACAATTTGTAAAACTATATTTATGAAACCGAAATTTTGTAAACACCAAATATATTGAAAGCTCCTATCAAAATTTGAAGGAAACGTTTAAAAATAATAAGTGTCAACTGCACAGCACCAGAAAACTTTAAATTTCAAATATATCAAACGAATAGTTTTATATTAAATAAATATATATTAAGACATAATAGCTTATTGTAATTGATGAATTATTTAAAATAATTTTATATTTTATTTATTTTTATAGAAACATCTGTCGAAGTAAGTTTGACAGTTAAATTTCTAAACTTACATAGAAACCACAAACAAAATTATCGTTCTTTCATTCGGTCTTGCGATGCTAATACGATTCAGCTTATAGGCGGTCATGGTACGAAAAAATGCGATTGACTTTAGGTACCTAAACTCAACTGCATCTCAACTGGATTGTTTTAAGAAAGTTCATGGTAGGCCCCCTGGTCGTAAACTCAGGAACATTGCTCGTTAACTACTATGTAGACTTTTTCATAGGATATAAATATAAACAAAATCGTCTTAGAATTAGATCTTGAAAAGTTTATATTTTACGAAATTAAAAAAAATTAATTCACCTTTGGACCTAGAAAAATTATAGAAATCTTTCTCTCTTCTAATCTGTTTTACTATATTTTAAAATAACTGTAATTACTCCTACACTATAAAAACGTATATTTTAATAAACAAAGAACGTTTATAATTATATATTTAAAAATTAAAATAATTCAGTTATGAAATCATTTCAAAATAAACGTTTTTATAATTATTAAATGCTAAAAAAAGCATTCTCTTTATATAAATAATATAATATTCATTTTTGAATCGCAAAATATGTCGCTAAGCGTAAAACTGGCAGACGGCTGGACCAATTCGAGTATTTTTTATTTATTCCTTAAAGTCTGAGGAAGGTTTTTACGGGGATAGACATTAAAAAAAGTAGTTTTGTTTAGTAGGTACTTAGGTTTCATTCAGGAAAAGCGGACTCTATGGGGTAGCTTAGCCAAGTGTTACACTACTAATGTGTACTTAGGGAGCGTTCAAGTATACGTCACGCAATTTTTGGAGATTCTTGACCCCCCCCCCCCATATAACGTGCCGTAACGTTTTCTGTACCCAATAATAAAACGTTTCGTGACCACCCAGTTACTTTTTATACCTTAAAGATACGATTATGTGGTGTAAAGTACTGGAAAGTCGAAATTATTTTTTACAATAACGGGTAATTCAATCCCCGCCCCGCATCGTATCGTTTCACAAAATGACCCCCCCCCCCAAATTCGTTACGTTATACTTGAATGCTCCCTTACTAACTAAAAAAATAGCATTTAAACCAAACGTATTTGCTATATAACCTAGATACATAGGTACAGATAAAGCTGAAGAAACAAATTAATATCCATTAAAAGCTGAGCCAAGTTTCATGTACTATATTGCATCTCGGTGTTTCACTTTTATTGTTCCATTTGAGATGATGCGGTTAGCGTAAGTGCTTTTACGAGTATAAAAACTTGCACTGGTTTGAGAAACCCGTTCTCGCACTGGTTTTGTTTTAAAATTTGCCAAATTCTTCTACATCCATGCATATACATAGATACCAGATACACTTATAATTAATATACTTTACATTGTGAAGAAAGATTTCTCCCTCTTCGTTGTTTTAAATAAATAATAATAAACCGTCTCTGAATAATGTCGGTTCAATAAAAAAAACAATTATAAAACCAAAACTACTTAATATCAGAATACACGTAAATTATTACAATAATCTAAGAATATAGAAAATACTCGATTTGGCATGGAAACAAATAGAAAACAATGACAACTGTCAAACGTATTGGACGTACAGGTAGAGTGATTGATTATTATAATAGATTGTTTCATACCAAAAGACATACCTTCCTTTTTTTATAGAACAGAGGGCAAACGGACAGGAGGCTCAGCTGATGTTAAGTGATACCGCCGCATGGACACTCTCAATGCCAGAGACTCGCGAGTGCGTTGCCGGCCTTTAAAGAATTCTTCCTCTTTTCTTGAAGGACCCTAAGTCTAGTTAGTCTTGATAGCTAGTATTTAAACAAATTATTTGTTTTTTTTCGTCTTTACTAACATGACATTTGGCTTTTCAATACTCGTGATTAGCGAGAAGCTATACAAGTACTCGTGTGAATCAAAGACAATATAAGGGTCAGTATTTCAATTTTGTCAAAAATTGACAATGAACAAGAACAATAAGATTCTTCCAAATTTCGTATAGAGTAGTAACGTTTAAAGTTTATTTATAAAACGGATACAGAATCGGTGAACGGCCGTGACATTTTCAATGTATTAACATTTAAACACTGCATAAACATCTTGCATTTCCATCTTTTCCGATACATATGTTTCGCATTTATGAGAACTTGGCTCTTTTCTCGTATAGAAACTTCCAGCTGAAGTTTCTCGATGCTTTTACGGTACCAATTTATCACCAATATCTTTAGCGAATATACCCATATGTTACCTTTTTAACATATAAAATAATAAGCGAACAGAGTGTACTTTGAACTATTTATTTATGATTAAAAAGGCAGTGATGGCCTAATTGCTAAAGCGTGAGACTCTGATCCCTGAGGTATTAAGTTAGATCCCCGGCTGTGCCCCAATGGTGTTTTTGTGTATGTGCGCATCTAACACGCGTTCGTACGGTGAAGGAAAATATCGTGAGAAAACCAGCATGTCTCAAATTCAAAAATCTACGACATGTGTCTACTTGTCTATGCAATCAAAAATGATTAAAGAACCAACCGGCTACCAAAAGGCTAAGATCCGTATAGGTTGTAGCGCCACGGGATTATTTTTATATTAGTAATTTACGATAAATTGAGTATCACCATTTTGTGACTGACTACTTGATGAGTTCCTATCTGAAGATTGCCAAGAATATTCACCGTTAGATGAGACTCTCTGACCCACCTGGGGGGGAATAGGATAACCTCAACCAAGTGAGCTAGAAGACGTCACAGTGCTTCGCCATCGCGTATTACCTTCAACTTAATGCTTCAGTCACAACTAAGCGTCGCTAGTTTGGGTCCACATACTTTTTAAATACCTAAAAGTACAGAATATTAGTTGGTAAACTGTCAAACGTTTTTTTTAAGCTGATAAGTATGGGTAGATAAGTCGCAGTATCCTTATACCAAGGACACATAACGATCAAATGCTAATTCTATGTGCTACTATGAATATTTTATGTCTACCTCTAATGCCTCTTTGTCGGGCATGCTAAGGAAAGTAAAAATCATTAGTTTTGGAATTAGTATGTTATAAATACGCAGCATTCATACATTGTTGTCAGAATATTTCAGAGGTTTATATAATAATAATAGTTATAAAACAGGTGATAATTTTAATTTACTTTTGTAATTAAAAGCTAAATTATTGCTGAAATACTCAATCTTGTTCAATAGCCAGTGAAACAACAGATTGATGAAAATGATAGGAAGAACTTAATATATGCTTTCTTGAGGTCTGGCCCTCAGATTGCATCTGTATCTTTGATCATATTTAATGTATCAACCTTTACACGTCAATTTTCAAGCTCAACCTTTGAGGAAATGGAAAATACCATATTTTAAATAATTGGTATTGAATTGAACTCTTCATGAATGAATTAGTTACTATCGCACATCCATTAATACCAGCTACTCAGACAAATGTAATGAGTATAAAATTTTGGCACGGAATACGCCAGCATCCGCCAAAAGTCCTTGACCTTCTTCAAGAGTTTGTCTATAACAATTGTCTGTACATACTAATAACGTAAACGAATCTTTTACGCTTTCAAATTGAAGCAAAAATTTCTAGTTTTTACATAATTTGTACGTGATTTTAATCATTCACAAAATTATTTACCTACTTGAAACTTGCTTGTATCAAACAATTTTTCATCATACGATTTTATGAGTAAAAGGTGTTCGACTAAGTGAGTCATATAACCGGCTTTTTAATGCTATCCCGCATAGTTTATTTAAACTTTTTATTAAAAATAAAATATGTTTATTATGGAATATAAGATAGAGGTATCACTTATTCCACGTCATTAAATTTGTATCGGTAGGCATCCCTACTTATCGGCAAAGAAGACAGAGGTTGTGGCCGAGAGAAAAAGCCGGCATAAAAAGTCTCGGAAAAATTATTGGGATATTGTATTTATTTGAACCGACATGCATTTAACGCTAAAGCTTTGTTAACCAACCTCTATACATTGTTCCAACCGGTGGAAAGCAGACACCACTACTAACATTAAATTAAAAAAAACAATATTTCTTCACTCAAAATTAATACATTTCCGGAAATATAAGAAATGCTAGGCAGCTAACTAAACTTCAGGCTAAATCCGGGACGATAATATAAAAATGCTACAGCCATGAACCTCAAAATGCGCCATAGCACGCGAGAACTCGTCTGGTTGGCCTTCATTGGTTCACGAACAAGGCTTCTTTGTGTAGCCCAAGTTCCCTACATATGACGATACATATACGACTTATATTATAAGGAAGGCGCGAAGTATAAATATAGCTCAGCGTGATACGAATGTTTTGGTGCCAATTTCCTTGATCGTTAAGTCACTTTTAAAGAAAAGAAAACTAATTTGGTTATGTAAATCTTGCTAGGTTTAATCATATACGGTACATATTAATAAAAATAAAATAAATCAGTACAAAATAAAGCACTACAACCTTTTTAGGTCTGGCCTCAGATTTCTCTGTTTCATGATCATTTGTCAATATAATAGGTAAGTAGGTGATCGGCCTCCTGTGCCTGACACTCGCAGTTGACTTTTCGGGTCAAGCCGGTTTCCTCATAAAGTTTTGCTTCAGCGCTCGAGCGAATGTTAAATGCGCCCATACAAATAAAATCCATTGGTGCACAGCCGGGGATCGAACCTACGACCTCAGGGATAAAAGTCGCACGCTGGAGCCACTAGGCCAACGCTGCTACAGTTATAATATTAATGCCTCTGCCTATTTTTCAATTAGATCGAAATAAGTGTTAAAACGGTCCAGCCCAGACCTTACCTGCAGTGGACTGTATCTAATAACTTCTGCTCCAAAACAGGGCTTTAAAACTTCACCTCAGGAGGAAGCAGGAACAACGCAATACGTTTTACTCGTTCTTTTACTTTTAATACCTAAATAAAGAATAAGTACGAATAACATTTTAATACATTCCTTGGCTACAATTAATGTTGATAGCAAAACCTATAATGAGAGCCATTACTGAATTATTGAAGAAAATAACCTTTGAATCGTTTATTATTCCGTGGAATTCGGCACCAATTAACTGGACCGGCGGATTTGGAGCGACGCAGTTTCTTTGTTTGTAGAGAATTTGGCTTTCGTTATTTTTAACGTTCATTGGATGTACTGTTTCTAATTCGCTTGTTTGATTTACACGCAGTTTTAAGATAAATTCATAGCCTTTTTCACTTGCTTCATTGCCTAGACTTCTTTTTTTTTATGGCTCTGGCCCGGTTTGTGCATTAGCCAGCGTCAAGTATAAGATTTTTTATAATTCCTGCTTGCCTTAGAACTTCGACCATGTCCTCCATGTACGGTTTTAGGCACTCGCCCGGTACCGCACAACCCTCCCAAAGGCCGAGTACAAAATTAAAATAAATTAAAACTTGCCCTCGAACCGGGAATCGAACCCGGTACCCCTCACCTAGCTGCCACTTAATAAGACCGCTAGGCTATGAGGCCCCTGCCTAGACTTCTTGTGTTTACTTCTCAAAATCAAATGTTTCCTTATAAAATATAGGACCTATTGACGAGAGAGAGGTCTCGAAACATCGTAGAGAAGATAGGCAAGTTCCAGTGACCAACCTACCGAACCTACCTAACCGACCAATCCTTATGTACTTTACATTGTAGTTGCTAAAAAATGGTGGCTTGCACCAACTCGCAATTTGGCCTGATGTTATTATAATTGTTTTAGCGACAGGTTAACTTGTCTAGACAATAAAAAATGGAAGGGAGCAGAGTCTGGAATATCCAAATACTAAATATAAACTTTAAAACACGCCATTATCCTAACATAATGCATAACGAAGTGTCCTTAAGCACGCAATTTACGCAGTTCATCTCTGTACACTGATGAAGTATCAAAGAGGGCCGTAACCTGTTTTTATCTTTAAGGTTGGGGACGCACTGCAAACGCATATTTAACCTTTAAGAAATTATTGATATTTAATTCAAAATATAGAATAAAGAAAACATTAACGCTTCATTAAATTAAATCTAGTTTTACTAATCAATTACCAATTCGACTTAGGGTCCTTCAAGAATAAAGCGTACCAATTCTTAAAAGGCCGGCAACGCACTTGCGAGCCTTCTGGAAATTTGAGTGACCATAGGCTGCTTAACATTAGGAGAGCCCGTTTCCTCCTGTTACATAAAAAAACTAATCTCTTTTGTTTGCATGATAGCGTAAATACAATAGGTATAACAGAAAGAGACGAAAGAGTAGGTACTTTAGTTGGTGTGCGAATAGATCGATTTAGTTTTTATGAATTAGGGGTGCCGTCCGTTGAATTGGAGATGACTATTTAATCCAAACATATAATAGTTGTGTTTAATTAAAATAGTTTTAATTATACCTACAGAATTGAAATACTTGTAGCGTTGAATCGCAGGATAATTAACAATTCCTCTCCCGTTTAAACTAAACTATTTGTAAGTTATTCAACGAGTTATAGATTTATTTAACAAGGACTTTGATGTTTGGTGTTTATTAAATCCTAAGATGAGAAATCTGGGACACGGCCGCTTATAATTTTGTCTGGCCTTGTGTGGAAAGATTCACAAAAATGGCATGTTAATTGTTATAAATTATTTCGTAACTTGTCTAAATTATTCATATAATGACTTTAGTATTGAAAGAAATTAGTTTTAACTGATTTAATTTAGTAATTAATCTAATGGAGGCAGCTTATTGCACATAGCATAGTATATCGCTATAAACCTATGTCTGTAAAATTCATAGACTTGAGTCCTTTAAATTATTTAATGCACAGTAGAAAGCAGGAGCATACAACAATCTGGATTCTACGTTCCTGTTATACGACTTAACACAAAAATATATCGATACATCATATAAGCTATACAGCATACGAGTATTATAATCAAATAAATGCAGTCATATTTACATTGCAGAATGCGAAAAATTATTTTACTGAGGTCCCGATTGCAATCAATCTTCAAAATGTATTGCAACGTAAGCAAACACGTCATTGGCAATTTATTGTAACGCATTTTTGACGATCAAAAATATTTATTTTATGAATACACCGTGAATTTAACATTGAACGGTCAATGAACTTACGGATTTTACGTTCGTACGAGCTTTGCAGTTTCTTGTTTATATGAAGTCCAAGGTTCCTATATATAAATGTCTTATTGCAAATTCTATTAATTATCCGTTAAGTCACCTTTAATAATACACGATTACTATTTTAACTAATTACTACGTCCTAATTATAATACTTGAAAAACTTCACGGAAATTCTAGGAAATTAGATTTCAACAATTTTAGTGTGAAATTCTCTATAATATACATGTTACATAGGCAAGTAGGGGATCAGCCTTATGTGCCTGAGACATGTAGTTTTGGGTTGTACTGTAATTAAGCATTATGGTAAATCAAGCTGGTTTCCTCGTGATGTTTTGCTTCACCCTATGGTATGGGCTAGTATTAATTGCGCATAGACAATATTCAGTGTGACAGTGCGCACAGGAACATTAAAAAAATAAAATAAATAATTGAGGAATAATATCTAAAGTTACGAGGAGGTCGATCAAAGCCTGTTCAGTACCTAATATTAGCTTTAACTATTTTCGGCGATATTGATTATTTTTTCATGCGGTTATAAAATTTTAATTGCCCGGAACGTTTAGACTTTATTGATGTTGTCATGTGTTAGTTCAAAGTCTACTAAAATTAGTCATGCAGTTTGCATCTGAACGAGTTAGTAGCACGGATTAATGCATTTATGTAAGTAATGTTGCACCGGTTTTGAAATCACAATCCATTGCATAATTAATTTGTATTGTTCACGTATAACCTACATATAATGTATAGGATCAGTGGTTAAGAATGTCACTCTCTTAATACTGTTGTGTACCAAAATATTTGGTGTGTGTTAACCCGACTTGAACTGTAAGTGAACTAGAAGCTGCTCTTACTTGCCTATAAACAAAAATGACAGATGCAGAAATGTCAGAAATCCATACAAGATTATAATTGTATCTATGGTCAATCATAAGAGGAGCTGTCAAATCCAGAGATTAACAATATTTTTTATCTTGCACATTGTAGGCAGATCGGTGTGGTTCAGCCAGTAAATTTAAAATAGTACTAACTCCAATCCAAAACTATTACTAATGATGTTAAATTCATTATAATGTTTAATTGGCTAAAAGCTCGGTTGATCTCAAAAATCTCGGTGGTCGGTAGTAAATCTTTATAATTAAAAACAGATTGTAAATTGTTCAAATTTAATATCAAGGTTGTGAATCGTATAAATGATACACGAAGTGGCTCAAATAATACGATTTAAAAAAATGGAGATCCGGCTTCAATATTCTGTATTTGTAGTGCAAAAAAATTCTTGTGGGGAGTAAGTATTATCAAAAACTTATCCAGGTGTTAAAAATTCCACAATAAAATCGATCTTTAGTGAGTGGTTTATCGTTATTAATCTTAATTGTAGCAATTAACTACAGCTACAAAATATTATCTGTGTGGTCGTCAGTAGTAATTTACACTTGGTTATGGTTGTCCTTTAGAGAATTTATGTAATTTAAAATCATATAATGAAGACAAATGTTAGCAAATCGTGTATTAGGCCAGATTTTAAATCGTACTACCTAAGCTCGATGCCAAGATCTTAATATATCTAAAGTTTTCAAGTAATAACGTTTTGTGTATGAATTATTTAAAAATATTAGAAAAGCTCATAAGAAAACATTATAGATTTTTATAATTTTATTTAATATATTAGGCATATTCTTCCATCTAAATTAAAAAAAAAAATAATGTAACAAATATAAGAATGATAAAACACTGTATTTTCTTATACACGTAAGAATAACTGTGAACAGAAGTTCATGGGTGTCTCACACAGTCTGTTTTTATTTATAATGAGATTTTAAATTAGTCATTCAATTATGCTGGAAATTGAAATATGTTCTTGAAATTCATTATTAATAATTAATCAAGCAATAGTACCATATTTTGCTTCTTACAATTTAGGTGGTCCAGGTAGTAAAATCACCAGAAGTATAAGGCAACGGCCTCGAGGACAGGAAGCTGTGCGCTTCCGAGCGGAAGTAATCGAGACGGAAGTGACGTCATCGGCCTCCGAGACTTATGAGACGACTTATGTAAATAAAGTTCGAAGTTTTGATCTTGATTGCCAAATTTTATTTGTGTTAATTATACTTAGCAATTATACATATTTTTTATCAGATAAATGTGCTTTATATGATAAAAAACTTCAATTTATAAAATACTTATTAAAGTTTTAAACAGATTACGGTTAGTTTATTTAAAACAAAATTTTTGAATGGCTAGGATAAAGTATTGGAAAATTTTCAACTAACAAATATAAAAAAGTTTATCAAAGCATTTGCATAATTAATTTTAAAATTTTACAATAATTTTACAAAAACACATAAAAATTATATTATTCTATTTAAATAAATACACTCTTCTATTCTCTTTCTATCAAAACACAAATTGATAAAAAAACCGAATAAGTATTTTAGTCATAACAGTAGAATTTGTCTTGTATTTTTTGTAATAAAGCAGGAAATAATATTAACCCATTGAATTTGTTATCTGACATGTAGATATATATCTTTGACAATGCAGTACATCAATTGGGAATATAAAAACTTTAAGGGTCTGTTTCACAATGTACGGATAAGTTCTACATAAGTTCCAAATTAGCTATTTATTACTTATTGGTAGGATAAACACTATTGTTGCGTTTCACGACTGTCAGATAGCGCTATTCGTCACATAAAGTCCATCATAAGTTATGAGTCCGAATAATGTCAAATAGCACAATTTATCTTCCAACTAATTAATATGTGTTGCATAGCTATTTGGTACTTTATCCATACATTGTGAAACAGACCCTAAGTATAAGAAGTTTTATTGGCATCATATAATCCTTATATAAATCAAACAATATGGTTTCTTTTGAAGGTTCAGGCGTCATCAGGAAGCGTCAAAGATAAAAAACGTGATCACATTAAGGAAGCGACACCAATAAATGCAACCTATTAATGGGAAGTCAATGGGTGAGGAAGTAAATGACTTCCTATTCAGCCTAACCTCGAGTTAGATTTTGTCGAAACTAGACTGAATACGCATTAATTGAGGTTTGTTTGCGGAAGTAGGTCGTGATATTTTTGTGAAAATATTTAATTTTTGTATATTGTATCGGTATCGGAAAATTTTCCGTGATGGGCGAAAGTTAAAATGACTCCTGCGCATCTCTTGATGCGCGTTCCGAGAGGTGTTCATAGCAGTATTTAATTTTTATTTAAGCTTTTATGAGCAAAATAAACATCGTTTTTAAATATTTTTTCTTTAATGATTTAATTGACGTTGTTCAAGGGTCCTTCAGCATACTACAATAGTCAAAATAGGTGTTTAATAGGTACGTTTAATATACATAATAACATAAACAATATATTAAATATTTTGTGTCGAGTTAACAATTCTTACGTTCAAGAGTTAGTAAGCATTTTACGCAGTACATAAAATCTCCAACGTTGCCATCTGTCCTTGCGATAGTCTTTACAAAATACTTGTCCTTAACATTAACGATAGCATCTGCCATCAGTCCGCTCCTCAGCATAATGCTGAGCTAGGGCCGATTACACCCAAAGAACAAACGCAATACACTATTTTATTGTGTGTATACTGTTTTATTGTGAAAAAGCGTGGGTTGCTCGATAGACGAAAAATATGGCACAGAGCGTCCCACGCTTTTTCACAATAATACCAGTATTTTTTGTTCATTACCATTTTCAGCCTAAATTAGGAATTATTTTTCACTTTTTAGTTTGATGTGCTTTAAAAGCGTGTTTTATAGTTTTTTAAACTATATTTATTTTCCACTTTTTAGTCCTAGCAGCAATACGTGTTGTCTCAATTTAATCGTATAAACTTATATACTTAAAAAAAATTTCATTGTTTTTTCGAGATAAACCTATGAAATTATTATATTGTCGCTGATTCTTTATAAGTGTACAAAGTTTGAATTAAATCTGTCCGTTTAAAGTGGGTCAAAATCGAGTCCGAAGGAGTCGGTTACATACATACATACATACATACATACAGGTGAAGCTAATATAAAGCGTGTAAAAAAAATGGTATCTCTCATTCTTTTTTAAAATAAAATATTATTTTTATTTTGTGTGTTTCTGTGTGTGTGTTTTGTTAGTAATAAGTGTTATGTCTACGTCATCTAACCAAAAATCTGACCGGCTTTGGTTTCAGACGAAACAATGGGTTAGAACAGAAGACAGCGGTCCTTCAAAGCAAGGCAAGGCTCATGTACTCTAGATGCTAGGGGTCAAGCGCAAACGGCATGCTTGAAGCCCTTAAAAAACATAATAAGACACTTCATCATTCTCAAGAACTGGTTCCTCGTAACGCCCAGTCTGCCTCGCCCTGATAAAAAGCAAACAAAAAAACATTGAATAACTAATGATACGTAGGAAAATGTCAAGTGTGCAAAAAGCGTAGAGTGAATTTGTTTAATGAAATCGCTGCTCAAGAGCCCACACCCATTTTGCAGTTTTTTAAGATGAATTATGCGGTGCCTGTCCTATAGGTACGAACACTTTAACTACAAGTTGATTAACTGCACAAAAGTTATTCGTAGCATTTGCGAAGCGTAATCTACGGAT
Organism: Pieris napi; assembly: GCF_905475465.1. Classification (NCBI taxonomy): domain Eukaryota; kingdom Metazoa; phylum Arthropoda; class Insecta; order Lepidoptera; family Pieridae; genus Pieris; species Pieris napi. The sequence continues at coordinate 9,544,732 of NC_062241.1, read as the reverse complement.
ATCTATCGTTTTTTTTTTACTTTTTACTTCCTAATATTATACCACATAAGCCTTTTATGATGATTTTATATCTTGAGGTAACAGCAAAAAATAATGTTGCTGTATATGTGTGTGTAATATGTCTTTATGTGTCACTACACACAATTTCTGTGATTTTACAATCACAGAAATTACATTATCCTAGTTAAAGTACACCTGTTAACCTTTAATTGATATAAAAATAAAATAAAGATGGCCTTTAATCGTTTTCATAGCATCTGCTGGAACAAGTTTCGTATGATTTTTGATTAACCAATATATATTATGTACATAGTTTTACGCCTCCATGACTAAGTTGGTGCCATAGGGTGTATAAACCGGGGTACACTGCTATGCAGCCCTGTCATTCTGTAACTCACTTCACGAACTCACACAGCGGTTTTCGCATCGGCGGTCGCTCTCAAATCAGTCGTGAAGCAGTCATTTTATGATTTGGCATTCTGAAAAGGTTTATGTACACCTATAATCAGTAACTCCGATGCACAAATATCTACTACAACTGGGGGTTGCGGAACCTAAAAATACTAAAAGAGCAATAGTTGACATTGACTTTGTCCCTATTAAGTCACCTACTAGCACGTACGAAACTTGTGCCTAAATACGTGCCTCGAAAACCAATGAGTATACAAAGAACTGTAAGAATGTAATAGTTTATATAACACAAGATTAAATAATTGTATAAGAAAATGTACGACCGCGAAGCTTAGTCATGGCATTTACTCGTGAAAATTATCGTTATGAGTTAGCTAATCGTTGTTTATCTTAATGCGTTTAACCATTTCTGCTTTACTGCTTCCTGTTTTATAAAAATGTATAAAACTATTAATTACATATTTATACATAGATTAATAAAAATTAAAAAATATTCAGAACATTCGAAGTCCGTAACAGAATATTATAGTAACTTTTTAAGATTTTACATTATATTGTTCTTATCTTTGGTTTTATTTATATTTCTTTACGACTATAAAATCAATCGAAAATATACATAACAATAGTTATATAAGTGGTTGGAGTTATTTGGATTATTTTGCTAAGTATTGTAATTGCCTAAATCGTGGAGACAAAACATTATCCAAATATAGCTTCTGACAACTTGAAAGGATTTGTATGCGCATCTAAAAACTATTATGACTTAACAGAATTAGGTTTTTCGGTTTTTCCTAATAAAGATCTGCCAAAATCTTTCGAAATTTCTTGCTTTATATACGTATAAATTAAAGGTATTAAATATGTTGTTTGCAATGTGTATAATGATTGACAAATCTTATTTCCCGTTCACTATACCTAAAGCTCATATATAGCTTAACGATTTATGTTATGTTAATCGCCCTTTTTTATTGTTAGGAATAATTGCAATAACACATGCATTTTTATTGGGCGTATCACATATGATATAGCGGTAAGAAATTGTTAACATTATGTAAAACATATTTTTTTGTTAAAATAGTCTTGATCACTGTTTACATAAGTTTTAATTGCTTTGTTTTGTGCCATTAGTTTTGTCAAATAACTATGTATAAGTCTTATGTATTTTTGCAATTCTTGCTAACCTTATCTATTTTTTTTTTCTCACAGTGGTTGCCTAGATCTCTCAAAATAAATAAGGCAGCCAGTTGCCCTCCTTTTCATTTAATTATGTCAATTGTATTATATTTCAGCAACGAAGTATTAATAAATAAATATATTATATAGTTATTCATTTCATGAGACTTTTTAACTAAAACCAACATCAATTCTAACATTGTTGTGAAACGACTTCAATAAAAGTATACAAGGAAGATTATTGTTAATTGAAATGCAAAAGAATGTGAGACAAGGAAATTAAGTCCGCACAACGTAAATTGTGTAAAATATTGATCAATATGGTTTGTAATTAAAATAAATTGTTATCGAGTTGCAGAGCTGGCTCGGCACCTGGGGACCGGTCTTGCTTGTTTGGCCCACGCAAACCCTGTACTACAACATTCACCACCACTTCGCTACCAAATCTTATACAGAAACATTTATTTACGTTACATACATCTCTGATTTTAGTTGAATTTTAAGTCGTAGTTGGGGAGAAGAGGCAATGGATTTAGAACTCTATTTTGTAACGGAATCGTAGAGCGAGGTACGGAACTATTTGCATTCGTATTTTTCCATGAAAGCCTGAATGAGCTAATGGGAGAGTGAAGCACAAACATACTAATTACTTGTGTTTCTACAGGCGTTTTCTTGTGAACACTTATCTAAACTTAATATTTTCTACGTAAAGTCGAAGCCAACTTTATTTAAAAAAAAATTACGATGCACTTTTTAAAAGTCAATCGAGAAGCCGGTCTTTTGGGGTACGACTTAGGTCTTAACTTAGAACTTAGGTCTTACTCCCGTAAGTTAGGAATGTATTGATGTTTGAAACTTTAACTATTAAGCAGTTTGAAAAATATCGGATTAAGGCATTTATTATTCTCTGCAAGCTAAAAAGCTAACAAGTCTAAAATGTTGTATAATATTTACATATAAGGTATGTAATAATAAATGTCAATCAATTTCGAAACAAGTAAAATGCGGAAGAAATATATTTAAATTATATATGTATATAAGTGTGCCAGCAAAATATAGTTGTTTAGGAATGAATAAAAGAATCTCAATTCAATGTTCAAAAATTGGACCGATTTAAAAGATTCCTTCATTAGAATGCTCCTTCATACTGATTAAATAATTATTTAATTAGAAACCTTGCAACTTGCATCTTGGTCTTCAGATTTCTGTTTCGGGATTTTTTTTAAATCAGAAAATAGGCGATTCCTCGGCCTTCTGTGCATGACACACAATTTATCTAAGGTAAGTGTAAAGAATGCCGGTGTCCTCACGCTGCTTTACTTCATCGTACCAGCGTAAACTGCGTATATAGAAAGAAAAGTCCATTGATGCACAGCCGTGATTCTAACGCACGATCTTCGGTTAAGATGGTGATGAGAGACGCATGGCCGATGGCTGGCCATGCGTCATACTCGTGAACGGGTGCTACATGTGGTGACTGGTCGGACTTGAATTTGTGTATGCAGTAATGTTAGTTATTTCGACTATGATTTGCGTGTTGTTCCTAATGATAGAGGACAAATCTTTGTTTTTAATTTATTTTATTAGTATTAATAAACTATTAATTACTTAAGTAGCCATATGGAACATGGTGTAATGGTTTCAGCTCCTTACAAACATTGTGTGAAACAAAAAACTTGGCGATTAAAAAGAGTGGCGAAGAGATTATTGCCAGTTCTTCTCTTCCGTTCTACGCCCTTGATTTGAGAACTGGCAGTAAATGTAAAATTAGAAGCATTTAATATATATTTCTTTTCTGACGGTCATTAGTGTACATTGTGTTACCTATATGAATAAACGATTTTGAGTTTGATTACATACTGTTCAAAGTTCATCTGCTTTTTTAGTTGTGATTCACGCGCGAAGTCTTAGTAAATGCAAATGATAGTCATATTTGCATTAAAGTAATTCTTCAAATGTAATTAGAGTTATACCTCAAACAATTTCAATGGAAACTCCAGAATGAGTATTATACTTTAATTATTAACATAATAAAGATAATTTGTAATAAATAGTGCCACTTTCATATTGACCCGGAAATTACACTTTAATTTAGGGATTACATAAGTTCCGGTTGGAATTTTACTTACTTAACAAATGACAAAGTAATCATTAAAAAGTTTTTAAAAATATATAAAAAATAATTACGGTTCAAATAACATCGCGGCATTTAATGGTACACACATAATTATAATTAAAGAGTGTTTTTGCTGACTATATGACCCTCAAGTGTCTGTTTTCAATCGGTAAAAACTAAATCATGTCTTCATAAGTGGTTTTTTCTGCTACGTCGATATTGATGCGTTTTTGTTTATTTGAAAATTACTGATGAACTTTAATTTGTATTTTCCCAACATAAAAACCAGATGCCAATTTATTTATATATTTAGATTTTGTATAACTAAGTAAATTATTAATAAAGAATGAAGTTTTTAAAAGAACTTTATAAAACATGTAAAACATTTTATAATTTTTACTTAAATTATTTTTATTCTTGCTGCGATAGAACGTTCAAGGTTTAAAAAAAAAACATGTAAAAACAAAGCATAATTAAACTTGTAGAGCAGTGCTGGCCTAGTGCTGAAGCATGAGATTTTCATCCCTGACGTCGAAGATTCGAGACCGGCTGTGCACCTTTGGACTTTGTATGTGCGCACTCGCGCTCTTACGGCAAAGAAAACATCGTGACAACCGGTATGTCATAAGCGGGCCATAGACGGACCGCATGTTGCAGTCAAGACCGACTGCAATATGCGGTCGCCGCACGGCGATCTGCAGTTTCCATACTAAATTCATATCCGCAATACACGGACCGCTCGAGCAGTTCCTGAGTAAACCGCATATTGCAGTCGGTCTTGACTGCAAAATGCGGTCCGTCTATGGACCACTTTAGACCCAAGATGTCAAGGGCTTGTGTCAGATACAGAAGGCTGATCTCCTACTTGTCTATTAGAAAAGGAAACTGATATAAAAATCTGAGACCCAGACCTCAAATGGTTATGACGCCTCTGGTTTTTTTAAATAACTAAACTTGTAGGGTCCCCCTGAAACTGACTCAGAAATGAACGAACTGTTTTAAATCAACTTCTTTTGTATTAACAAGCAGCACAAGCGAAATGTACTCACATTATAACTAATACAATTTTGTATAGTAGCAATCGTTTTTAGAACTCAAGAAATGGAAGCACTAATTTCGCTTTCGGATAGTATACCAAAAGTACGATCAATGCTATGTTTATGTCGCCTACTAATATTATTCATATGTTTATTTGATACAAATACTACCATATTTGTGCTAAGGGTACAGCCGAAAAGTCCTCGCACCAATTAATATCGTGATCAGCACTCGTGATATTACGTAAGTGCATTTTTTATACAATTACATCAGTTACCCTGAGATACATTAGCCATGCATGTTGCATGACCGATTCATTGCTGGTTCATAGGTGATTGATCCAGCTCATGGCTACGTTTTTTTTATTGATTTTTATTAACCAGTAGAGCGTGAACGTCTTAATTATTTGTAGTTCTAAATGACCTAAGTAAATGTGATCACGCATTGGTTGGTTAATACAGTGTGGTCTGAAGTTTGAAGAACGAAATATATCTTTCGTATCGTTTAAACCTAGACATGCTGCTACTGCGATTAGAGTGTCCATATAGGTTTTCTCATTTTACATTTGACAATGTAATAAAAAATTAAGTAAAGCTCTCCAATCTACTCGTTTGATATATCCCGTTTGTATATGTCGCAGCCAACTAGCTTAATTAGCCTTTTAACTAAACGGTGCCCTTTAACTAGCGGCCTGAAAGATATTGAGCCGTAGCGTTGTAACAAACAACATTTAATAAACTGGCTGGCTAATGCTTAGGTCATTGTACGATGGAGTCATTAATTGTCAGAAATAAAAAAGATGAAACATATGACATAAAAAATATTTCTTTTAAAATGAAATTGTTTCAGTCAAATTCACATTATTATTGTCACTACACTCTTCCATTGTTCTTGTTGTTTTTAATGAAATTTTGGAAAACACCATCAAAGTTGAGATTGCCGTCGCCATATTGACAGTTTGAAGAGTTTAGTTTCGAGTTTGAGAGTGGCAGAAAGTGGAATTAAATTTAAATTAACAGTCAACAGTCTAGGCAAGTAATGCCATCGAACCAAGTCATTTGCCTAGCTGTTTGATCAACTGGCTGAACATCTTTCAGGCCGCTAGTTAAACGGTCCCGTTTAGTTAAAAGGCTAACTAAGCTAGTTGGTTGCAACATATACAAACGGGATATATATCAAACGAGTAGATTAGACAGCTTTACTTCATTTTTTATTACAAGTACATTGTCAAAAGTAAAATGAGAAAACCTATATGAACACTCTAATCTTATATATAAACTTCTTTATCATGGCGGATCCAGCATTCATGCGTACACAAGTTCGTGTTTTAATAATATACTCGTACTTGTTAAATTATGGAATATGATCGGTACAAAATCTATAAATACCCAATAACAAAAACTACTTTGTATCAGTAATAATTAAACAATTGCGATACAGGAAGGCCCAGGCCGGAGTCATGACCCCCATAACCCTGGATCCGTTCATGTCGACTCATTTGATATTAAAGCAATTTAAAATAATAACAAGGAAAAATGGAAGATAATTGAGAACAATGTGAATACACTAAATATATATCACAAGTGCAGTGTGTGTGTACAACACGTTTCTTGGCGATATAGGAGACGGCAGTTCTAGATACGAGTGGAACTGGAGTTCTAATACATATGGGAATAGGAACAACATATATGTTTCTCTGACCATTACGGCAATCGTAAACTCATTTGTAAATTAAGTAATAAGCGTTTATTGTGTCCCTTAAAGAAGTTTTACACATAAAGTAGCGAGCATCAATTTTATGGTTTGTATAAATAAAGATGTCTCCTATTGTTGCCAGACTTACCTAAAATTTTTTTTCGACTAAATGATAATATTATGTAAGAATTCATTCATACAAGTAAAGTATGATACCCATATGCCAAGACTTATAATTGCTATCACGCGATTTATCTAACTATAACGATTGATGATCATTATTACTTTATGGTTAGGCTAAGTCTGTTAATTACTAAGAGTAAATTATAGAGTATAATTTTTTTATAGAACAGGCAAACGGCAGGAGGCTCATGTGATGTTAAGCGATATTGCCGCACTCTTAATGCCAGAGGGCTCGCGAGTGCGTTGCCGGCCTAAACAAACAAATTGAATTGTAATAAATATACATAATAACAGAAGAACACGGTCATGCGTGACGTCTACCGAAGTTCATCGAATGAGGAATAAACATACATATATCGTTAATGTATAGTCTTAAATCATCCGAGTAAAATCCGCATTAGCGCAAAGGTCGATTTTAATTAATTGAATTTAATATTTCACAAACAGTTTCTATCAATGAATTAATGAATAATTCATTATAAAACTCATTATAATTAAAACTTGTTTTTACACCGAAAAAAGTTTAGCATTTTCAGGTAAATTGACATCAACTTCCGGCTGCATCTAAATTTATCGTTGAATTACGTATTAACATTACTACGTCTTTGGTGTATATGCGTCGACAACATATATTGGTAGTAATTGATTGATATAAGGAAACGGGTTATGGAAAATAAAGGCAAATGTTTTTTTAAATATCGAACGCGAAACTTAAATGTAATATACCTGGAACTTATATATCTTTTTTACATGTTTATTTGTTATACTAATATACCACAAAGACAGAATTATCTTAAACATGTTAATCAGCTAGAAATATTTTTACGCAACTATTCATAGCAAAATATATAACAACAGCTAAAAGTAAAAACGCTTGACGCGCTCGCTTTTTGCACCAATGGACTTTTTATTATTAATTTTTTATTTTACATTTAACATTCGCTCGAACGGTGAAGGAAAACATCGTGAGGTAACTGCTTGCATTATACCCAAAAAGTCGACGGCATGCGTCAGGCACAGAAAGCTGATTGCCTACTTGCCTATTTGATTATCAAATGATCATGAAATAGACACATAAATCTGAGGCCCAGACCTAAAAGTTCGTAGCGCAGTTGATCTCTTTTATTTTAAATATACAAATAAAGTAATCTCTAAAGTAAATGTGATATTTATTTTATATACTCAGTCATATTTTGTTTTATTATATATTATTATTTCCCCGCTTATATTCGGTCTACGTAGCGGGATATGTATCCCTTCCTCGATAAATGGACTATAAAATAATCATAATTTTAAATTTTTAACCTAATTCGCGCATTCACAAAGAGATTTTATTGATATACATATCTAGTATTGACTTTCTTACAATTGAAATCCCAGCTAAGGAACAATCTTTTAAAATACTATTGTTAATTTATTTAAACTCAACGCTTTTAATTAGCTTGTTATACAAAACAATACTGATAATAACATTATGCTGATTCCAAACGACTTCCTGCTTAATTTAACCAGAATTAAAGACCTTGAGAAACCTAACAAAATAGCTAACCTAATTTATTCGCGATAGTTAAAAACTGGTTTGCAAACTAAAAACAACCTAACGCCTCAAATCGAATGTATGTAAAGGGAGATGCCGCACACTGCCAGATTTCTAAGAAATATATATAGATGCAGAAAGGTGTTTGAACATATTGTACAGTTGTAAGCAAAATGTGTCTCTGGGAATCGAACCCATCGATTATTATGATTATCTCTAATAAACTATTCAAGTATCTGAAATAGTATTTCATTCAGATAAACTTCTTTCCATTGATGATTTATTCTCGAACCAAGTGGTACTAACATTTGTCAAGTCTGTATAAAATATTGGTATGAAAAATGTTATCCAAGTTAAATGAAACGCAAAACTGAGATTTTTGAAACAAATATTTTACGCAGTAGCGACAGTTCTGTCACCGTAAAATTGTAAACACCGTTAGATTGTAATCTATCTCGCGAGATTATAAACTGTCGAAAGATTGTGAACCTCAACGAACTGCTTACAATTTAACGTATTATTCGGTAGTTATATGAAATTGTTGGAAAGTAAAATTTATCTGTAATTGACCAAAGAAGTTTGAATGATAACTAAGTTAGTGTAGTACAATCTACCGAATAATAATACGTTAAATTGTAAGCAGTAAGCTGAGGGTCACAATCTTTCGACAGTTTATAATCTCGCGAGATAGATTACAATCTAACGGTGTTTACAATTTAACGTTAACAGTTCCAAGCTGCATTCGAAACGAAAATTCAAAAATCGAACTTTTATTTAAAACAAAAGGGTAATATTGGGATTGCAACGCTATTTCTGTACCTACTTGTTATGAATAAACATCCGGCCCCACACCTCGCTTTATGAACATTGTATTTAAAATGCTTTGTTTGTGACATTGGAAAGTTCATAATTGAGGTTCATAATTGTTTGTCTTAATATTTATCGTATACACGGAATGTCGACACATCTTAAAAATAGAAGGATAAGAATCACCCTTACTTATAAATAAAAATTAACAACACGTCCAATTGATAACCTCCTTCTTACAACGTTAGGTAAGGTTATGCATTCATTCGGGTTGTCTGGAAGAGGTCGCTTAGTGATCGAAGGCTGCCCATTGATCTACTCAATCTTTATTTCTTGTTTATTAAAGAGTAAAACTAAGTGGTAGTGGACGGTATCTATTTCGCTTTTTTTAATAGGCATTTAGATGATCAGGCTCCTGTGCCCGACACACGCCCACTTTTGGGTTATGGACGATATTTTCCTTCACCGAACGAGCGAGGGTTAGATGCGCACGTAGAAAAGTAAGTTGTGCTCTAGCCGTAGTTCGAACCTACGACGAGGATTAGAATCGCACGCTCAAGCTACTAGGTTAACACTGCTATGAAAAGTGTTAATAAATAAATAAAGACTAATGTTTTTCCTTCTACGTCCTTATACGAAGGCGTACAGTTCTCGCGTACACGTACTTCTCACACAAAGGAATATAGGCCTGTGTTTGTCAAATAATCTTTTGTCACGTTTATTTCTAGTGGAGTGATAGAGACAAAACAAACAATAACTATATTTAGCGGCTTTTAGATTAAGAGCGTAGTATGCTGTAGGGAGTTGGAGTGATTTTTTTTTGAATTAGGTATTTGTTATGAGGTAAATTATCGACAAGCATAACTAAAACATGTCTTTTAATTTTCTTATTATTTTAGGAGAATAAACGTTTTTGTATGCGCCTTTAATAGGTTATAAAAAAGGAGCGAGTTCTTGCCGTGTTGTTCGACTCTCCATAATATTGAACAGTGAACATAGATGATTGAAACGCAGATACATTGAAATGAATTTGTGTATTTCATTATTTGATATGTACAATTGTTAATAGAATTATCAAACAATGTTATATTATAAATACTATTAATTAAATTGATTGTCAATTGTAATATACTTTAACAATTAGGCATATTAATCTTTCATAATTACAATATAATTAGAAAATCACATCAATACAAATTAAATACTTTGGGCAATAATAACCTTTATTTAATTTTTAATTGTTAATAAATTAATGTGTTCCCTATGTTTAGTTATATACTTTACCTTTACGAATTTAATTTCCATATTGGAAAATATCTGGTAATATAAGCATAGATGGGTTTAATTTACCTACATTAGGTAGGCAACTGCCTCATATTCTATGATCGGCTTAGCCTTGAAAGTTGAATTGCAATGCGGTACTGATAGTCGAGCCTAGGTCCCACTACTGTTTATGTTAATTTATTTTATTATTCGATTAACATATCAACCTCAAATTATATTGAAGGAACGAATCTTGCAATTCTGTTCTTATAAACTGAATTGCGTATTATAGTTTATTGTGTTGACATAAGTGTTTTGTTTATGCTAGCACGAAAATTGTGTGTTATAATTGTTTTGAAATAATACACTTCATTGTGTTTTAATTTATGCACGAAATACTTACATACGAATATCTATAGCGAATCAAATATAGATGTACTAATAATAAAAATGTTCGTTATGTGTAAATAAAATACATTATTGTTTAAAACTAAAATATCATAACCGTTACTTAATTTATTGTATCTTTTAATTGCGTGTTATTATCCTACATGCAAAAAGTTTTTGTCAGATATTCAAGAATTAATATAGTCTTTTGTCCCAATCCTACACCAGCAGTCACTATTTCAAAAACCAATTCCAAAGTGTCGAAAGCTTGGCCACCGTAATTGAATGTTAAGTGTGTTTTTCTTTTTATTGACCGATTCAATATGTGAGGCAAGCCTAATTCGGGTGAGAGGTGGTTACTCAAGCTGGTTGCCAACGAGGAAGTGATGGAGCAATTGACCTTGGGCGCTCGCATAGCATTTGATTCTTACTCATCCTTACATAACGTAGATAAGTTTTGCAAGACGTTAACTTAATTATTTTAAGCCTTAATTCGCAAGTAACTAGACTTTAAATAGTTTAAATCTCTCAATAGTTTATTCGATTTACCTATAATAAGATTACTTTTATAACGTTTGGCAAATACATTGACGTAGCAGAAAAAATATGGCGCGTGCGCAAAAACTACTATTTTTGAAAAATAGTAATTAGTAATACGTACCTACTCACTACTCAGTGACTAACTGTCACGAAATTAATGATGGTTTATAAGTAAAATATCTTACGATTTTACATAATATTGTATTTTGACTTATATATACAACTAGCAAACTCGGCGAACTCCGTTTCGCCACCAGATGGCTTCGTTTTATGTAAAATTGCGTTTGGTGATCCCGCTTTTCTGTTGAAATTTTTCCTGAATTTTCTTTGCTATAAACCTCATGGAGCCCGAGACCTTTTCAACGAATGCAAAATCGTGGAAATCGGTTCGTGAGTTCTGGAGTTATAGCGTCAGGAAGGAAAACCCGACTTATTTTTATATACAGTAGATTTCCCCCATCAAATCTCTCAACAAGTCTATCATATAAACTTGAAATGTAATAAACTGTTTATTTAAAGCCATTTCCATGTTTTAAGGTTGTTGAGGTTGACATTTTGAAATCATTTTTTTATTGTTTTTGCAATGAAATGTATGTAACACGGCCGTTACTCATTTGAAATTTATAACACCATTTCAAAACATGGACGGTGAATATATTCTGCCCGTCATTTATAAACGTCAATTTTCATATTCAGGTCACCTGGGTTGTGAAAACATTCGAAATCTGAATGATCATGCTAACTTTTCATATAAATGATATCAGCCCACAGTCTTGTTTCAGTCAGTTGCCATTCCCTTAAACGTGATAAGGGTAAACATTTAATCACGATCAAAAATCTACAGTCTTTCTAGCCTGCTTAGTTGCAGTTACATAAGTCAACGTTAAATATTATAATAACGTAGTGTAATATTTATTATCAAAAGGTTAGCTTAATTTATTTAAATTTTGCCCCCGTTTGCCCCTGAAGTTACTAAAAGTTTTCCAATTTATAGTCAATAAATATAATAAGAAAACGAACGAATTCTGCGCTGTCATACATAACACATCGATACCTAACCCATTCAAAGCTGTACAAAATGGTCTCCTAATATGGGAAATGAATAACTATTGAACGAATGCTGTATAAATGATATACAATTTTGATACTTATTGTGTAATCTATTAGTATTACCACCGTCCAATATACTCATTTCAAGACATATCTTACATAACTTCTTCCAATAAGGAGCATTTAGTTCCAATTTAGTTTATATACCCTATCTCCTTTAAACAAATTCGCCTTATCATTGACATATCGTACAGTCGCGATGTTTACTTGAATTGATAAGCATGCGGGTTGCGGGTCCGCTAATCAATACCTAAAGCATGTCTTGACAGGCATATCTGAGTTTTACATAGCTGATAGGTAACATTTGCTGGCTTGTAATTTTAAGCTTTCTTTGCTCATTTCTTGGGATACGGATTGACACGAGCTGATTAAATGTTACTTTGAACCATCGTGTATTGGGATGAATTTCCAATGCATAATAGTGTTATTTAATACAGCATTTTATATCATTGTCACAACAAATAACATTAATGTTCGTTTGTTAGAGTTTCATCATCGGACGTTGAGGCAGAATACGAAATTTCACCCGTTTCACCTCGAAGTTCGTCGTTCCACAACTGACCATTTTTTAAGGCAGTTTTGCCCACAGAAGTACTTCCAAACCAATTCGACTAAGGGTCCTTCGCGGAAAGAGAGTACCATTACTTAAATGGCCGGCAATGCACTTGAGAGCCCTCTGGCATTCAGTGTCAATGGTCGTCGGTATCACTTAACATCAGATGAACCTCCTGCCCATTTGCCCCCTGTTCTATAAAAAAGAACAGAAATTAAGGGTCGGTTTTTTGATCCGTAGTTAACTCAACTATTGGTTAAAAATCCTTACTAATAGTTAAATATCAGCAAAATGCGTTTTTTGATCCGTGGTAACAGCATCCAATGGTAAAATATCTAACCATTTGTCAAAAAAGTTAACTACTCAGTATCGGAGGGTTAAAAAGATGGCCGCTGGTAATTTATATAGTAACAGCTGTTTGTCACAGAAATCAAACTATGATAAATACGTTTATTACTATCTAATGATGAATTTAGACATATTGAGATACTTTAATTAATGAGACGATGAAGAAGACGATAATATTATATGAGAATGTGTTAATGAGTGACCAAAAATATTTAGGCAATGTCATCCGCCATTAGAAACCTGGGATGATGTAGATTTTTGTCACTGTTACCCCCTATCGAAGGGAACAGTGCTCTGGATTGTTACTGAAATTGGGAATGATCTTAAACTGCCAATGAACAAGAGTATATATAGACAGCAGCTCATACCAACCTATTTTGCTTCATTACTAGCTACAGAACCGCAGCAGTATATAATTAAGTATATTACTGATTCATTATGTGTTTTATTGCCTATAATATTAACTTATAATTATTATAATTAAATAAAATACAAGAACAAGAGTATATATAGACAGCAGCTCATACAAACCTATTTTGCTTCATTACTAGCTACAGAACCGCAGCAGTATACAATTAAGTATATTACTAATTCATTATGTGTTTTATTGCCTATAATATTAACTTTTAATTATTATAATTAAATAAAATACAAGAACAAGAGTATATATAGACAGCAGCTCATACAAACCTATTTTGCTTCATTACTAGCTACAGAACCGCAGCAGTATACAATTAAGTATATTACTAATTCATTATGTGTTTTATTGCCTATAATATTAACTTATAATTATTATAAGTTAATATTATAGGCAATAAAATACATAATGAATTAGAGTTAATATTATTTATATATTACTAATAATATTAACTTATAATTATTATAAGTATATACAAGTATGTACTTATACTAAAAACTACAGCTACACATTAGTTAGGGACCTATGATATTCTTTAGGGCTTTTATTACATTTGTGAGTTAGCATCTACCTACTTTATTACAAGAATTTATAAATAAAACATGTGACTTGATTAATAAACTGTTTAATTATAACTTAAATACAAACCATTTTTATTAAAAAAACATTAGAAAATTTACATGAAACCCTAAAGTAGCAATTAAATATTTTCTAATTGTTCCTTCTTGCATTTCACCTCAATTTGATGCAACTCTTTTTGCTGCTACATATACTTATTGTGCCTTTCTTCCATCTGCTGCATCACTTTTTGGTGCACCTCCTCTTTATGCAGTATGCATTTTGGTGGGCCTCTCATTGGTGCAGCAAATGTTTTTGATGCTCTTCCTTAGCATAATTGAACAAATCATCCTCTCTTATTTGTCTTTGTTTCAAAAACTCATTTTTTTTTATCCGTGTGGATCATAATCCGCTTCCTTGTTTTCAAAGGGTTAAAAAAAATTTCCTTTTGTTGTAGGACACAGCTATACAAGAATAAATATAAAAATGTGCCTACACCTTTATTAAATGTATATTAAATTTAACACTTCGGTGTCTAGACCCATCTGAGTTGAAAACGTCACAGAGATTTCCAAGCTGCATCTTTTTGTAGATTGCTGCAGTGATCAGTTGTTTGCAGGTTACGACTGTGTAATCCTTGAGAAGCATCACCAGTTTGGCAGTTTCTTTTTTGGCGAAGTTAGCAGTATGGTCCCTTTAACAAAACATAAATGTATTACTTTCTATTACGAAACACAAGATAAACCGGAATAAATAACACGAAAATATGTTTTTACTTACTTATTTGACCGTTGGCTGTTTGCGGACATCGTTATTTATATATTTAAGTATCGTAAAAGGTGTAAACCGTATTAAAAAACAGAAAAACAACTTTATTTATATCGTGTTATTTAGATTAATTTGACAGTTGACACTTTCAAAGCGCAAATAACGAATGAAGATGGCAAAAATGGATTTCATTCACTCAATATGTCTAGTGTTGTCATACAAAATAAATGTTCCCCACAAAAAAGAACCACATTTTTTGGGATGTCATTGCTCATTGCACTGGCAACAAATTGACAAATTGTTAATTTTAACTATAGTTAAAAAAGGCATTGAAAAACGCATTTACGATTTTACCAATGGTTATTCATTTGACTATAGTTAATGTAACAAATGGTAAAACCATTTTTTACTACGGATCAAAAAACTGGCCCTTAAGTAGCACAAGGCGGAGAAGACGCTCATAAAAACTGTTGGGTTACAAAAACAGAAAAATCATTTTGTTTGCTCATATATTTGCATAAACGTTTGTAACTAAAAAAACTACCCTCTTGTATATCAAATTAAAATTTTAACGTGATAAGACATTATTTTACTAATAAAACTTTGCACTGAGTATAAGGGTAATTTAATTTATCGTATATTCTATATGAAATAGCTTCAGTTTTGAACTTATAAATGTATAACTAATTTTTATAAAAATTTAAATTTATATTCATTCAAAAATTGTTTTTGTTATATTTTCATAAAAAATACTTACGTTACGTATTTAAAACAGTAAATCGTGAGCTTCTTGATGCCTTTTCTCGGTAGATCCCTCTGCATTTAATGACAAATAAAATACAAATTCATTACAAATAGTATCAGGTTTAACTAAATCGAATTAAGTAATCATAATTTAGCTACGGTTGCGTAAGTAATTTTACATCTGAATTATAAACAATCGGCATTCCAAATATACAACCTTATTGCAAAACTTATGATTAATATCGCCCGTCATAAATACTGTATTAAGACCACATCTCCTAATAGCAATTAAGTATTAAGGTTTTTTTGAAGGTTCCAATGGATTGTGCATTCACTAGTCAAGGCGAGCCCTACGGCTTTGTCGGCTTGTATAGCTTAATTGCTAGAAGAAGCCAGCGTAATTGTGTAACATTGAATTAATTTGTACATAAAATCGAATATGCCACGGCTAGATATGCTAAAATAATAGGTAAGTTTGGTAGTACTATAACTTTGTTGATAATCTTATTCAGAGATCAGGGTGTACTAATTCTTTTAACTGTCAAAACTCAAAACAGTTTTTAAGAGCAATGTTACTTTGACGCAAAATAAAACCATTAATTAAATTTACGAAATAAGAAGAACTTATTATTTGTTTTATATTAAAACGTGAACTAGTTATCCCAAAGCAAGAACGTATAAATACCAATTTTGGAACGAAACTATAGGAACATTTGCCTTTTTAGGTACAAGAGTCTGTGCCGTTTATCTTTTATTTATTAGCATAAACATTGTTTCCACGTTTATTACAAATATATGCATGGATCTATATGATTCTGCACAGGTGTCATTATTATGTTTTTTCTTCATCTACGATGAGTATTTTCCTTGAAAGCTTAGTTTTATCTGTATATCTTTAATTGTGTGCTAAGCGAATTCACGTGAACTTTCAAGCATTATTATAAGTCTAAGGTAGAGTCTCCTTGTATTGAAATTAAAAAAAAAACCAGTGGCGCTACAACCATTTTTTAGGTCTGGGTCTCAGATTTTGGAATCTGTTTCATGATCGTTTGTCAATCTAATTGGCTAGTATCAGTGATCAGTCCTTTGTGCCTGACACACGCCGTCAACTTTTTGGGTCTAGGGCAAGCCGGTTTCCTCACGATGTTTTTCTTCACCATTTGAGCGAATGTTAAATGCGCACATAAACAGAGAATCCATTGGGTACGGCCGGAGATCGAACCTACGACCTCAAGGATGATCGTCGAACGCTGAAGCCTCTAGGCCAACACTGCTCGGTATTATCTAGAATATAATATATAAACACAAGCTATAAAAGTGAATGTTAACTTTAGTAACTCTTTAAATATGCATTACGCATTTTGAAATTATGCTTAAAACGCTAAATATGTATTACGCATATTAAATTTAGTTTATTTAATAGAAAATCTTACTCAGAAAGTTACTTTACCAGAACTATTAAGAAACTATCTAGAACTTTACCAGGAAGAATTTGTATCACCAAGAACTATTCAGAATTTGGTACATATTTCAAACTGACGCTTAGAATTAGTTCTGTTAAATATCCTTATTGATAGTGTTGAGTAAGGCCTACAACGCACTAGCGGCTGGCCGCAATGCGGTGTGCCGCTGCGGCCGGCCGCGGTATATACGGTCCGCCGTAGCGGCCTGCCGTATTCCGGCTAACCGTCCCTATTGCGGTCTGCCGCAATCGTCACTCGTCAGTGCTTCTTGAAATATTACAAATTCAAATTTAATGACGTGGAATAAATGATACATGTATCTTATGTTCCATAATATACATATTTTATTTTTTACTCTTTTAAAATAGGTTTACAATATTTTGTTTACATTTGTTAAATAATTATATGTGATGACGTAGGTAGGACGGCTAACCGCGCCGAGTGCGTGGAGGGGACGCGGCGCGCCGCATCATTCAACCGGTGCGGCTCGCCGGAGCTCCAGATCAACCGGAGCGGTTGACGGTTGACCGCAAGTCAGTGCGTTGTTATCGTGCGGTTTCATATAATAATCGATGTGCGGCCCGCCGCAGCGGCACACCGCATTGCGGCCAGCCGCTAGTGCGTTGTAGGTCTAATATTCATTATCTAATTGGTAAAATATTGTTGTAGGAAATAAGTTCCTTATCAAAGTGGAGCGATTTATAACTGATTGTGTAAGAATTTGGGTGTGGCAACAAGCTTTTGAGCTTTAGTGTATTTACTTAAAGCCACTCGCTTGCCGCGGTTTTGACTACGATTTATTTACATATAAATAATTATGAATGTATGTTTTGTTGTATTGATGAAGCATGATGGCAATGAACATATCGGTCGTCTAGTAATATTTTAATAATCGATCAATTGTCCAATATAATTTTATTTGTTGAACGTGGTTATAATGATTTAAATTTATGTTCTTTCTGCAAAGTAGCAATCATTATCTGATGATTGGAATAAGATTCTTATTGCTTTCATAGTAGTTCACTCACCCTTGGAATAGATAAATTTAATATTATGATTAATTTGTCACTTACTATCTACGTCTTCTCCTATTTCTCTTTCTAAAGGCAAGGAATCGTCAACCGACTACAAGTACGATAACTTCACTGACCACGACGACTGTGACATCAATTAAACTAACACAATACTACTAATAATGGTAGATAAACAAATGAGTGTTCAACTGGAAAACAAAATTGAATACGCGTTTACCAAACGACTGTATTAAGAATATTCAGTGAAAGACTGACAATTTTCTGATTGTTAGAGAAATAATGAATTAAAGAATGATAACCCGTTAACTCTTAATTAACGATTCTGATTACTGCTACAAAAACTTAACAGAACTAACCCAGAAATATCGCGTTAAATTGTTTAATAGAAACATCTTATGCATTATTACCTGCAACTGGCAAGCCAAGTGTTCCTTTACACGCGATGAGGATTGTCTAAGAGTCATACAACATTTATAATAGAAAAAAAAAACAGCAAAAAGGCTATAAAAACGAGGCCATAAATAATACAGCTTCTGCTATATCCAGTTAAGGAAAATAGGTACTTTACCGTCCGGTAAATGTCAGACTAAGTTTAAAAACAGTATATCAGAATCAGTAGTTTGACGGTTTTAGTTTTACAAGAACTGACAAGAAATGTACACATTTAGTGCTTTCAGCAATCGTGGCATGTCAGAGGCAAAGCTAAAATATTTAGATATGTTAATAATGTAACAAATGCGTGTTTACATCCGTAAAAATATTAGATTTTTGGTTAAAAGTCTTTTGTTACGGTAACTTTCGTTTGCTTTTCATATTTTAAGTTCATATTTATACAAATCTAAATCTGTAGATTTCCGAGACTTAGAGGGAGGGAAAAAGAAATTATGTTAGGAATTTAATGAAATTAAAATATTAAGTGTCGAAAAGTAATACAAATTATAAATTTAATTTTTTAAATTTATTTCTTCGATAGTAAAAACACGTGGCATTTTAATTTACAATTCGTCATCTGAGATTTCAATAAATTATTTTGCATAAAATATAAAATACTAATACAGTCGACTCTCGATAATTTGACACTCGTTAATTTGAATCTCTCGATAATTTGAAAAAAAATTGCGGTCCCTTGAAAAATACTCGATAAATTGAATAAAATCAATGATAATTGGTCCCTTCGGTAATTTGAAGATGAAAAAGTATTACCTTGCTCGCCAACATGCGATAATTTGAAATCCGGTCTTCCCTACTCTCTATAATTTGAAGCGTTTATCATGCACATACTGTCGTTTGTTTACATACATGCACAGACTTGTCAATTGTTTACATAAATGAGTCACTCACTCAAAAAAGACTTTTACAGACTTCTTTTCGAAATAAAAATTTGTGAATAATTGTTAATACATAATAATAATATAGAATTAATAAGTAACAAATTTTGATCAAATTCTTATTTCCTTCAGTCGCCCCTCCCCCTCGTGGTTATGCAAACACTTGTTATTTTGAACTCTTGATAATTTGAAATTTATCTCTGGTCTTGAGTTTCAAATTATCGAGAGTCGACTGTATCTCATAAATTCTCTTAACGAAATTTTAATTCTCCCTTTAATTCGCCCTTCTCACTCTCTCTCCATCGGTCTCAATCGCTCTCTCCCTTTTCTTCGACAAAAACGCTGCACATCAGAGTGACGTTCCGTAAAATTTTACCCTCATGCGCCCAAAGAAGTTTCACTTCAAAAACTATTTTTGATAGTCCTCAAGCTTACATTGACTGTTTATATAGCATCGAGCATTTAGTTACGTCAAACTCTTATTCTATATGCTACAAAAGTTGCTTGTTTCTAAGAAATGCCGCGGTGGTCGCCGCGAGGCTTTGTTTCCAAACGTGACGGCGCGCGCGCATATACACGCGAATTTTAAATTTGGAACAGCATACAAAATTATACTTTTTGTTTACTACATCTTTATGAATGTTTCATTCCTGATATGTGCATCTCCTATTCGAGATTCTGTTAGAGATTTAATGGACGGCCATCAATAGATTTTTCTCAAAATCTGTCCACAAAACCTTTAAGCATTAAAAATGTTTAAAATAGAATGTACATAAGAAGAGCATATTTTGTTTTATTCATTTGTTGCTTTTTGTATATGAATTTACAACAATACTCTCTAGTTACAGGATTTTGAATAAAGTTCATTATTCACAAACAATACCGATTTATTATCTGTATTACAGTATACGTTAATGTCAAATTAGTTGATTAATGTATATTTGTTACATTTCATTAATTAGATTAAACGACTTTTGCACGAACTATATTTTTTTCGAATTGAAATAGAACACAATACACAAGCTATTTAAGAAAGCTAATAAGCTACAAATACATAGAAATTTGTAACCGTTAATCTCGAAATCAATATGTTAATTTTGGACCGTTACAAAATAAAAAGCTATGCGTGGGGAATGTGGGGAGATAAAACCAACCCGCATTGCCAATCTAGTTTCACTCCCCTACGCGGGTTATTAAAATTATAGGAAGGGTGGCTAAGTGGATCAGTTTAGTTATTCATTATTATTCACAATATTAGTTCAACAGTGTTATTTAACACTAATGTAATGTGTGATTGTCTTTGGTTTATAAAGCACTTCAAAGAAGTTTATTTCGTTTTAGTACTTAAATAACCTTTCCTCAGCAATTTCAATCAAAATTTAATTTCGACCGCTTGCTAAATTATAAATAAATTCACATGTATATCCTATAAATCCGTTGTATTGAAATGTAATGTTTTTATTGTCAAATTGAAACACATATTTGAAAACGGTGCGACAACACTTGAGCCTCAGATTTATGCGTATATTTCCAGTACCAAGGAGGTGATCAGCCTGATGATTGACACAGGCCGTCCTTTTTTTAGGTCTAATAGCAAGATGAAGAGTCCCGTATGGCAAAAACCAACACAGGGTGACACGATATTTTCTTCACCGTATGATGAATAAAACCATTCATTTGTTTACAGTCAGGGTTCGAATGCACGACCTGAGGCTTGAGAGTTCAGCGCCTGGGCACAGGGCTTATACTGCTTTTAAAGGCACAGCAAAGTATTCGTTGAATAAATTCGCTTATTTTCCTGTTGTTCTCACGAGAATGTAGGTGCGTGCTCCTATTTCACCATGCCTACTGCTGATGGAGGACAAATCGTTGTTTTTTTATTATTAATTACTTACGATGTCATGTGTAACGTGGTGTAATTGTTGCAACTCCTAATACAAATATTTTGTAAAACAAAAAAAAAGTCGCGGAGAGTTTATTGCCAGTTCTTGTCGTCCGTTCTACGCCCTTGATTGGAGAACTGCAGGAGGCACAGCAAAGTTCTGGTTAAATAAATTCGTTTATCCATGCCAATGTAAAAATTTAAGATATATATAAAGATTCACATAGTATGGGAATATATTTTTTTTAATGATATCAAACTCGGAGGTAAATGCTTTAAACTTGTAAACTTTAAAAAGTGCTTACACCCACAAATTACTAAACTACCCAAAATTATGAAGGGTACAATATGCGGGCTGGCAGTTGACATGTTCTTGTGTTGCAAAAATTCAAGCATAACACCCCTTATTCATCTATTATTAGACAATTTAACGTATTTATAGAAAATTTAATCCGCTAAAATTGATAGTTGTGGGATTTTTCTTTTCTATTCGAGAGACCTTAATATGAGCTAACGCAATCTATACTAATATTATAAAGAGGAAAGATTTGATTTGTTGTTTGATTGAAATGAATAGGCTCCGAAACGACTGGACCGATTTCAAAAATTCTTTCACCGTTGGCAAGCTACACTATTCCCGAGTGGCATATTCGCTATATTTCATTTTCAAAAAAAATTAAGGATGCTTACTAAAACTTGAATAATCTAACCCAAGGTGTAAAAAAATAAACAAAAAACTTCCTTCAATCGCGTGCGCTGCGAAAACTATTAATGATAGAACAAAATGATGTATCACAATTTTTCAGGAAAAGGCTCTTTATTCGTACCTAGGTGATCCTTATCAAAATAAATACCAACGTTTCACATAAGCTACAATTTAATGGCATAACCACCAAAAAAGCATGGGGGATTGGTGTTCTCCTGCCGTTTCTCTTGAATAGTTTACTACTATGTAATATAACAAAAATCTTAGCCACAACAACGCTTGGCCGAGTCTACTAGTTTACTAATAATCTTACTATATTCTTGCGAAGTTTACGTAAAAAATTGTGATTCATATGAAATTATATCTCATTATCGACGACTTTACAGAATAAAACCTTGTTTCTTAAAACGAATTCAGTGTTCTTTTTTTCTCTTTCTGTCAAATTATATTTATGCTGTAATGAAACGAGACTGAGTACTTTAGTGAAAACGGAGCAACTATTTTAGAAGGAAAGACTATGTTAATCCTTGAGTTGTGGTCATCGGGCAACTGTCAATTTATACGATACTTCATGAGCAAAATATCAGACTACCCTTCTTATTGGTTTGATTACAGTTATTTAACGGTCGAGGGGGTGACGCCAACGTATCTATTAAAGGGTGAGTATCCATATTATTATCCTAACCGCTTTTCTAGCTTAGTGATTCGTAAAAATATAGTAAAGGATCTTGAGTTCAATTTCACGAAAGAACCATACCTTATAAGAGCGTTGGTATAGGCGATTTACTTTTGGGTTTATTCCTCTATCAATTTAATTTACGATTTGCAATTGTTCTTACCGCGTTTATATTTCATACTTTGATAAATTTTGTTTGTTGAGTTCAATTTCTATGATGCCACGAAAAAACTAGACCTTAAAAGTGTTGGTGATGAACTTTTGGGTTTATTTCTTTCTTAATTAAATTTACAAATTGTAATTACAAATTGTATTTACAAATTGTCCTTATCGCGTTTTATGTTTTATACTTAACTTGCAATAAATGTTGATTAAAGTTTGTTTGTATTCGCAACAATGTGTAAATAAAACAATTAAAAGGTTTTACAGTATCTTTACTATATTAATGCGTTTTTTTATGTGAATACATACATACAATACACTGAAAGCATTGAACATTTTTTTAGTCCACATTACTCTAAGCACAAAGGGAGCTGTTTACTCAAGCCAAGCTACAATTATTATTTTATAAAAGGAAATAAGCTTTATAAGTTTATTTACTCTATCTAACCTATATGGATTCATCATAGCGTTAACGCAATTTGATTGAAAGAGATGGTTCTTTAGACAGATTTTGGAACTTGTAAGTTTTTGACCGTCTTCAATCAAAGGCTCTTCCTTACTTTTAAACAGTTCAACGTGTCATTTTAGGCAGTGACAAAAAATTATGGTATATGTTTTAATTTTATTAGTCCCAAACGATTTCAAAGAAAACCGCGATAAGGAAGTTAATTTTTTTTATAAATGAAGGTCTAATGCTGGCTTAGTGCATTGACGTCAAATAAACTTCCTGTTTAAAAATTAAGCATCCTTTAATTAACAAAATTCCATATTTTAACTGTGTTTCTTGAAGCGTAATTTAGTTCAAACAAAAACTATATGAAATAACACAAAATTCATATTTATACCTAAATGAATCATCATATTATGATTAGTGATGCAACGAATACTACACCATTACAAATATCAAACCTATCATTCTGTTAATACGAATAATTAAAAACAATAATACACAGCTATTTAATAATTGAAATTAACTACTAATAAATTGTTGTTCAAAAGCACAACATTTGTAACTTCTCAGGCACTAGGCGATGTCTTTTTTTCTCGTTTCTACGTTCCTACCGGTTGAAAATAACCTTTCTGAAGAGACAGTAGAAGGTTTTACTGAAAAACACTTTTGGGCCATATTCAGTGAATACGAATATTAATAAAAATAGATGTTAAAAGCGTAATTTGTTATCAGCTTAAGACCTAAATTGGCTATGACGTTTCACACTTCTAAATATATACCGCGCTACCCCTATGGCGTAGTAATCGCAATCCTGTTTCAGCCTAGCCAGATGTATTCAATTTAGGTGTAAGAAATGCTGTTTACTTCACAATGTTTTCTGTATTACACGGTAATTGAAATTGCGCACATCAAATTGAAAAATCTATTACATATTACTCGACCCGGATAAATCGCTACTCGGTCGACCCAAGTCTACCCTCATTTATTATACATATATCATATATTTGTAGTACAGTGTAAACTCTATATTTAAGGTTGAGGTTGTTAGTTATAGACAACAAAGCAAAACAAACGAAGTCCAGTAATTTTGACGTTATGGGGGTTTGACGTTACATTGAGTGACGTAAGTTCCAGTTTACACTGTAATTGAAAAATTGTGATAAATAATCACGTTTTATTCAATCAACATTAAAACCACAGAGTACGTATTAATGTTTATGTTAAAAAACATTAAATATTGTTCCGCATTAATAAATTATGTATGTAATAGACTGTTCTGAGTGATTGTCATAAAAAATATTTATAGAAATATAATCTTATGTGTATGATACGCGAAGCCATAATGATGTATATAACCGGTTGAGAAATATCAACCAGTTATATACTTACAACATATGTGTATCTAGTTAATTATGTAAATCTGTTTAAGTCGGTTATACATATTTATACTTATATGTATAGTTTATAACATTTTTATTCACATACGTTGCACGATTTTATTATAATTAAAATGCATTGTATAAATGACTTAACCCATATGCATTGATGTGGAAATATACCAAGATTCTATCTATTTAGGTATTATCATAAAAAAATTTAGGTCTGAGTCTAAGATTTCACGATCTAATTCATGATCATTTGTCAATCTAATAGGCAAGTAGGTGATCAGCCTCCTGTGGATAACACACGCAGTCGACTTTTTGGGACTAAAGCAAGCCGGATTCCTCACAATGTCTTCCTTCAACGTTCGAGCGAATATTACAACATAGAAAGAAAGTCCATTGGTGCACAGCTGGGAATCGAACCCATGATCTCAGAGATTAGAGTCGCACGCTAAAGTCTCTAGGCCAACACTGCTCTTAGGAATTTAATTTTAATTAGATATTATAAATAAATTAGAATTTTGAATATTTTTGTTGAAATTAGAGTGGCGTAATAAGTCAGTGAGGACAAAGACCGCAATAATGATACTTAGGTAAGAAATTTAGCTTTCCTACACTGAATTGTGGCGTTGATATATTGTAACATTAAATCATTCTAAAAGATACTATTAAAAAGGATTAAACGGCCAATCATTTATAACTTTAATACCATAGACACCCGTCACAAATAAACATATTATTATGAGAAAATTGGCCAACGAATACGAATTACAAAAGTGGTTTATATTGTCACTGATATTCATTCTCACCTACCCTAAGTGTTATAAAATTCGAGTACCGAAGCTTTTTATTGTCAAATTCGCTATGAGGGACACGCGATGCGCACGCGACCCGCATATGTAGGGATGTTTAAGTACGGATTGTAATCGAATAGTGTGGGACAAATTTTGAATAAGTTGCTCAAAACTTGAAGTGCTAATCGTTCGTAGCGGCTGCCTCAATTTTTGAGTGTAGATCCGCAATTTCACGCGATCACCACTGAATCCAAGGATGTCTCTAACGAAAAAAGTCAAAAATGTAATTCCTTAAAATATATATAGCGCCTCGTGTTAAAAAAAACCTAGATTCGGTTTTAAACCACACGGCGTATAATTTATAAGGTGTCAAAGTTGTTTCGCGCTAATTTATGAAAACTTATTTTGGATCCTTCTACTTTATCTTTATTTAAACCCTTTTTTCGTAATATTAGTTGTTGTTGTATGAGCCTCCTGTCCGTTTGCCTCCTGTAACATAAAAAAAATATAAATATTTTAAGGAGTTTATAATTAAGTATGTTATCGAAGAGCTGGGATCCCTCACACTTTACGGTTCCCAAATCTTACACATATAATGAATTCTTGTCAAATTAATAAATACATTATTTATTTATTTTTATATATAGTAATAAATTAAAGTGTCACTCATAACGTAAAAACAATAGAATACATACTATAAAATGTCTAGACAAACAAAAGATTAACTACGCAGTTTGAAATCTATATCGATCCAATACTTTTCATAACACACAAGTTTATGCTATAAATGAATGTATGAGTGTTTTATTCAGCTCTTTAACATCAACGTCTCTGAGAACTGTTAAATATTAATTCATATGTAAAGGTCCTTTACACAACGGTATATATGGAAATCAGCTTCTGTTATTGTATCAGAAATCTTTATAAGTACCTTTATTAGAGGCACGAACAATACGAAAAAATACTATGTATTTATGTTTTACAAACCTACTCGGTCATATATAGATTGGAAAAAAATCAGTGGCACTATCTTCCTTTAAGACCTCAGAGTTCTGTATCTGTTTCACAATCATTTGTCGATCTAATAGCCAAATCAATCAGCATCCTGTGCGACACACGCCGTCGAGTTTTTGGGACTAATGCAGGCCGGTTTCCTCACAATATCTTCCTTCACCGTTCGAGCGAATGTTACAACATAGAAAGACAGTCCATTGGTGCACAGCGGGGAATCGAACCTACGACCTCAGGGATGAGAGTCGCACGCTGAAGCCTCTAGGCTAACACTGCTCTAAGGAATTTAATTTTACTTAGATATTTATGGAAAATAAAATTATAATTTTGTACATTTGTATACCAAAACTAAAACATAATTAAACGTTTCCTCGTTTTAATTTAAGTTTATTTACAATTTAAATATATTCGTCATAAATCCATTAGATATTGACAAATGGACCATTTTTATTCCGACCTCATAGTCGAGAAATAACGAAACCAATTTACCTATTTAAGTTGAACGTGACTAGCATGTTGTTAACCGATTCAAAAAAGGAGCACTTCTCAGTTTTTTATGTTTGTTTGAGGCTTAAGTGCGAGTTGGTCACGCATTGGATATTTAATGTTTTTAGCTCGTTAATATTGGGTTCGATGC
The DNA here is from genome assembly GCF_905475465.1 of Pieris napi. Classification (NCBI taxonomy): domain Eukaryota; kingdom Metazoa; phylum Arthropoda; class Insecta; order Lepidoptera; family Pieridae; genus Pieris; species Pieris napi. The sequence goes on along the minus strand of NC_062241.1, from coordinate 9,517,557 downwards.
ACAACCAATCATTCAAGTCATACTCTTATCAATATATGATTGAAGTCCCGTCCCCAATGGGGAATGGGGCTAATAGATTTATATAGCATTATGGTCATGTCCAGATAAACTGGACAAGCTGATTGTCGTCGGCAAGGTGGAAGACAAAAGGCCGAGGGGCAGGTCGCCAACTCGCTGGTGTAACCAAGTCACGATTTTAAGGGTCTCCCCATAACAGCTGCGCTAAGGGAAGCTATAGACCGATCTAAGTGCAAGCAAGGCAGCACGACCTTCAGAAATGAAGAATACGACTATAAAGAAGATTTTGACGCCTTTAGACGTTACTGTTAATTGTTGGCCAAAAAAGATCTAAGATTAAAATTACAGAAACAATTTCATTATGTTAGAGGTTATAGTCGTCTGTTCTAATACCTACAGTTTGTCGTAGTAGAAATCTGAAGATAACTAATTAGGACAAATGGTTAAATTTGCAACGCCTGCGCTACACTAGTAATTGGCTATTTGTTAAAAATGTATTAGAAAGTTTCTAGTTAACGTATATTGAATAATAAAAGATAATATGGTTAAGTTTTGTATTTTGGAAAAATTAACTTCAAAAACGTGACTGAAATACGAATCTATTAATTTTTGTTTACTGCACGAATTCTGCAAATCATTCTTTATTTCGTTAATTCGTAGAGCGCTCCTTAGTAAAGTGAACTGGAAAAATTAAACCAAACGTCAAATAACTGTCAACATATATATGTGTATACTGTATATGTGTATAAATGTTTTGTCATTGATACTAATTTATTGTACGTGAACTGTTTTATTTTTTTATTTTATATTATTTCATTATTTTGTTGAAAACCTTTGAAAGCTAGGATTTTTCTTCTGACAAATTAAACTAGTATTTTATAAGTACCTACCAATGTAAGAGCGTGAGCAGTATTGGTCTAGGGGCTTCAGCGTGCGACTCTATTCCGTGAAGTCGTAGGTTCGATCCCCGACTGTTCTTTTAATCCAAGTAAGTTTCTAAATTAGAAATATAGATAAAAGCAGAACCACAATCATAAGCATTCCTATTCAAACCTCGCGATTTCATTCGCGTGGAAAAATTGAAGTGAAGCTTACAAATAATGACTTGGTTTTATGCTATGTAGATATGCATTAAAATATTCTTATTAAATAAAGAATATATATTCAATGCCAAAGACTTTGTCTTTGAAATTCAGTGCTTCATCAAAGCAAGAGGTGATATGGCCTCTGAGCCTTCGTTACGTAAGTATTATAAAATATTTACCAAAAATCCCTTAAGTTATTTTAGTTCCTACGGATATCGAAAGGCACAATGGCTTAGTAATTATTTCTATAAGATCAAGGTTGCAACTTCGAAATAGAACTTTTTGCTTATGTTCGTGACCAGTCTTTTATCTTCACAAAAAGGTGCGTGTTAAATCTTAAATGCTCTCAAAATAGATACCTAGCGCGTACCTACGAAACCTATACTAGCGGTGTGATGTAAATAATAATTGTAAATAATAAGGTGTCCTAGAAATATTGTGCCCGTGAGCCGCCTGTACCACACTAGAGTCTAGACACGTAGGAACACTGTATGGGAGTGACGTCAACGTTTGATCTACTGTGACATGACTTAAACACATACACACCTAGATCTTCATTTGTTTTTTATAAGAACACAAAGACGCCGAACTATGGGAGGTACAAGGTATCCAATTTCCATGATCGCGATACGGAAAGAATTAAGTTGGTGAACATGTCCAAGGTCGTCATATGCGGATATATCAAACATTTGTTACCAACCCACGAACGATTTAATAGACACATGCTTTGCGCCCAGGGCCATTGTAGTTAAGTGAATCTTATATTCTAGTCTCAGATTTTGTTGTCAACATGTTTGAAATCCCGTAACGATCACTAAGGCAAACGTCATAACTCCTCTGCTATGTTGATTAGTATATAGACTGTATTTTGATCCTAAAATTATTATTGCGTCGTCGGAAATCGAATCTGCGCGTTCTTCGTAACCAACTCATTATAAAGGCAGTATAATATCTTTAAGCCTCTTAATCATATTAATAAAACTGTTATTAAATATTGAATGTTTAGTCTCATATTCTGATAATTATTTCGTAATTCTACAGCTAACAAAAATTATACATAATAACAAACAGTTACACTAAAAATATAATATAGGTTCATAAATTTGCAAAAGGAAACAAACAGTAAAAAATATTCAATACATTTAACTAAGTGGGACCTAATTTTGTTGTGTTGTATGTATGTGAGGTATGCTCATGATGCAGGTGATGTTGCGTTATGGATATTTTTGATACTCCTTTTACCCATATTCCGCGATAGGTTAAACAAGTCAAAGCTTAAAATGGTCGTTGTATGTCCGGGCTGCGCGATACAAAACTGAGTTATTGATTAACAAAACGGATAAATTTTAAATAACTGACTGAACCAAAAATATTGTACGCAGACGTCACCGAAGATTCCTTGTGTACCTACCTTTTTAAATAAAATAAATAGCACTTATTTTGAATCCCATATCAAGGTTAGATAGAGTTCTAATGAAATAATAACGCGAGTTTAATACGACTGTATTCAGAAACCGCCTCTTGTCTTATCTAATACTTTTGATCTCAGGATTTGTGTAACGGAGCGTGAAAGGGTCTATAATGCTTTACAAAAACTTCGACGGCGTAAAAAATGTTGACTACTTTCAGTAAGAAGTGTTCTTTGTGTTCTTATTGGGTTTTATTATTTATTTCATATTCTTATAGTAAATTAATACAATAGAAAACTTGTTCTTAATACAAAAATAAACTTAAATATGCTTTTTATAACAACGTTATGAATATTGTTGACCTTTGTAAATTCAGCATAAAAGTTCTCAAATGAAATAAATGTGGAGATGTCAGGTCAATGAACTTATTATTGACACAATAATGTTATTAGGAAAAATATTTTTTATTTGTTGAACAGTGTTGGCCTAGTGGCTTCATCGTGCGACTCTCATCCCTGAGGTCGTAGGTTCGATCCCTGGCTGTGCACCAATAGACTTTCGTTCTATGTGCGCATTTAACATTCGCTCGAACGGTGAAGGAAAACATCGTGAGGAAACCGACATGTCTTAGACCCAAAACGACGACGTGTGTCAGGCACTGCAGGCTGATCCCCCTACTTGCCTATTAGATTGAAAAATGATCACGAAACAGATTTAGAAATCTGAGGCCCAGACGTAGAGGTTGTAGCGCCACTGATTTATTTATTTTTATATATAAAGCTAAATTATCAGTGATAATATTATATCACGCGACCACCGATACAAAACCAGGGGAGGCGCAAGCTAGTCATTCATAAACTCCTAAATAAGGAAATAATTTTAGTCCCGTAAGCGTGATTAGTCTTCTGACTAATGTGATCACTTCGCCCAACACACGTCATTGATTGGGTCTTCATACCAAAACATATATATATAAAATAGAAAGAAAAATCACTTAGTGCAAAAAGCATGAATAAAACGCGTTAGAAAAGGCCGGGTTAAAACGCAGAACTTCAGAGTTGCACGCTTAGCTATTAATCAAAATCTGAATACAATAATCAAGATATTATATATCTAACATATTTTTAGTTTAGAGACTTTGCATTGCTCTCTTTTATAAAATTCAAACGGGGTCTTGATCATTATAAGAACATTTCCATAACATCGAGTTTCACACTTATTAGAAAGGAAAAGTAATGGTATAACCTCTCAAGGAAATAGGAAACGCGAGACTAGAACACGATAAATGGCTTGAGATATCTAACAAAGGAAATGAGGAAAAAATATATCACCTATGTACCTACAAAGTATGTTAAACCTGGAATCGTGATATGGGTGTGGAAAAATACGTAAACGTGTTTATCTTGTCATCTTAAACATTTGCGAAACGTATAAATTAAAACCGGGAAGTATAGTGTTCTAATAATTATAGAAAAAGTTTGTGTGGTGGTATTTAGATTCTAAATTATAACAGCAGTGGCCTAGTGGGTTCAACGTGCGCAGCTCTTGCCTCTTAGGTCGTAGGTTCAATCCCCGGCTGTGCACCAATGGACTTTATTAAAATGTGCGCACTTAACATTCGCTCAAACGGTAAAGGAAAACATCGTGAGGAAATCGGTTTGCCTTAGACCCAAAAAAACGACGATCATCTACTTGCCTTATCTGCATCGAATCTGAGGCCTAGACCTAAAAAGGCTTTTGCTTCATATTCAATGCACACAAAATTAGCCTAAAGGTAATGTAGCAATTATTAAAATTGTTTAGTGGTTATATGGTCAATATATGGTTTATCTGAACGTGACTTTGTCTCTAAACTTTGTTGTTGGGTGGTATCAATGTAAAACTATTTTTGGTTAAAAATGCCGTAAGTATTACCCGATAGGGTCATAAGTTCACGTATTTCCATGTCTGGTTTATATAATTCCATTTTATCTAAGATCAATCAGATCAGATTATCTAAGTAGTACCACAACAAATTCGATACAGCTATTGTGTGTACTCTAGAATGTACCGTTTAAATCACGACTCGTATTTTAAACTTACATTTTTAGCGATATAATTAATAGGTTTAATAAACGGAAATGCAAAATTACACCCGCACCCCATAAGTATACAGAAACAAGGGCTTAATGCTTATGTTATGCTAGACGCACCGTAGAATTATCTAATAGTAGTGAAAGTGCGCGTGTGTGTGTGCGTGACGTAACTGCGCGAGCGTCGATTTACTCTCACTAGTTACCAGCTGCGCGCGTACTCAACTAGGAAGTTACAGCCTCCAAGAGGGCCAGGGGACCTATGACGTCATAAGATTAATGCCTTTATTGAGGAAGTGCCATATATAAGAAGTTATTTTTACTGTCATTTTATTTTTTTATTTCCTTCAAGAAAAATTGCAACGTAATTACTGTAATTTTGTTCCTTTAGTTTTGCAATGACAAAAAACGATTAATAAAGATTTACGATATATCTTTCGACTGATTGTTATAATAAATTAGGTTTTCTTAATGTTCGGGAAATTATGATGTTTAAACAAAAAGTCGTGGTTATTATACTTTATTGCCTGTTTGCCTACGCCCGTTTAATTTCTATTATTTTATTACTTTCATAATAAGAAATAATCTTTAAATTTTAGTTTTGAAACACTTAAACGCAATACGTTACCAGTATTTTAATAATTTGTAAACTAAACAAACGATTTCATCGACTCATAAATAATCAAAATTTATATATAAATAATACAATTTAATTGCATAAATGCACTTACTAAATGTCCTATAACCCCTACATGGGGCAGACGGATCCACAATGAGTCTCCATCACGTTCGGTCTTGAGCCGCGTAGTTCACTTCGCTCCAAGTCTTTTTTTTTCTAAAGAAAATTCACACGAATTGACCTAGTCCCATGCTAAGCTGGTGAAGCTTGTGTTATGGGTACTAGGCAACGGATATACATACATATTATACCTAGATAGATATACATATAAATACATATTTAAACACCCAAGACCTAAGAACAACACTAAATGCTCATCACATCGATGTTCGCCTCAGCCGGGGATCGAACCCGGGACCCATGGATTCGCAGTCAGGGGTACCACTAGACCAATGAGTCGTCTTTCCGGCTCTCTTTGCCCCAACTACGCCTGCTTGGGATCTCTTCAGAGTGTATTTCCTATCCATTTCCACTTGCGTCACACACAAATAAATAATTAATAACAGTCATAAGATAGAAGATTAAGGTAAGGATTCATAGTTGAGGCGAACTTTTCTAAGTTAAAATACTATGCGTTTTTGATGTATAGGACTCATGTTAATCGCTAAAACTCGACTCTCAATCTTACTCTAACCAAATCACTCTTCATTTACGCGGAAATAAAATCACATTTAAAAACTAGGACAGTATACATTGTAGCTTTATCTAAAATCTAGATAGAGGGAAGTGGGTGCTAGAGTTGAGTGGCGATGACGTTGCGTTTTCCACCACGTTTAAGACCGATTCGAACCGCTATGGTCCAATACACAAGCTATTTAAATTACAACCTTACAATTAAACTTTGTAAAAAATACAGAATTCTATCAAACTTTTATACTGGAGGCGGCTAATCAGACAGCGAGCGCATGCGTGTACGCAGCCGCAACTCGCAAGTGCCCTTCCATAACCCTCATACTGACAGTTCGATGGGACGGATATCCGACACGACCGGAGTATCACGAGAGCAGGCGCAGTACAGCTCCTCCATTGGGGTGTTCTCAAACTGCGAACTTCCTAATTTTTAACTAATGTCCTTATTTACCCTTATTATCCTATTACCCTATATTACCCTTTTAATCGAGCCATGAGTATGTATATTGTATAGGTATTTAGTGTGGATTCAGTTTCCGTACTTAGGCGCCTATTTGGTCCGTTGTGCGAAGTCCTGTCTAATCTAACTATATGATACAAACTATTACTGGATGCCTCTGATTAAACATGGAGGTCGACCTAAAGGCTGTCACAGGGCGTCATAGCCTTAAGGCTGATTCACGCTACACCGTGTCGCGACCGGGCCGGGCCTCGGCCGGGACACGGCCACCGTGCGCCGTCCTGGACATTGATTCATGTTACACCGGGCTGTTTGGGTGTACGCACGTACGTGCTTGCACCACTATATCTGTTTTTGTCAGCTAGTGATTTCATCTGTCGATAGACTTGACGCTTAAGTAATTATGCAATTTTCACAATTTGAATTGGCAGCTATTGCAATTGCCATCAATGACGAAGTATTAGAAAAACGAAGCGAAAGTACTAAAAGAAGATCAGGTGTACATCCAACCTGGAGAAAGCGAGAAGCAGAAGGGGATCTTTCTTTACTTTACAAAGAATTAATATACGACGATAGCAAGTTTTATGGTTATTTTAGAATATCTAAAGAATGCTTTACTCATTTACTTGAAAAATTAAAACCAGATCTAACCAAAAAAATTACAAGATTTCAAAAGCCATATTTATCGTACATAGAAAAAATTCAACCTCACTAAGATTTCACGTTGGGTGCCCGGGCGCCTACGTTCATGTTACGACGTGCCGGGGCCGGACCGTGCCGGAGCCGGGAAACAATACCCACCGACATTACAACGCCGTGCCCCGGCCGTGCCCCGGCCGAGCCACGGTCAGGCATGAATTACTTCATACAAAAGTATATCAATAATGTTAGACCCGGCCCGGTCGAGACACGGTGTAGCGTGAATCAGGCTTTATTTTGAAGTCGTCCATTTTGTTTTACTACAATAATTTATAGACTTGTATTTCAATATTTTCGAAAATATGTGTAATGATTTCTGCCAATTTGCCTATTGCCTATTGTATATACAGACAAATGTCTTTTTACAAATCTTATTATATTAATCGAAAAATAAAACATATAACGTTTGAGTTAGGTACGTCTAAATTGTGCCCCATTGACCTTATCAAATCGATTATCTAATAGCTAAAGGAAAGGTTCTAATATTATTAAGTAATAGTAAATCTGCATAAAGATGAATTCGTTTAACTTACAAATTATATATACACTTGATGTTATCAAAACATATAAATCTTCCATACAACAAACATTCGGCTAGAATTTTTTTTTTATAATACAGGGGGTACACGGACAGGAGGCTCATCTGACGCCGCTTACATTGCCAAAAGGCTTTCTGCCTTTTAAGGTCTTTTTCTTAAAGGACCCTAAGTCGAATTGGTTCGAAAATTCTTCACCAAATGCTAAAAATCTCTCAAAATACTTAAAGTCTGTTGTAGAGAAGAAACCAATCTGCTTATTTCCATCAAAGCTTAAACATAATTTAACAACGAGTACTTTTGTAAAACTACTGCAATAAGACAGATTTTGCTTGTACTGTAACGCGATCAATACATGAATAGAATGTAGTTAGCATCCTATATTCCGACGGTCAAAAAAGGATATATATATGTCGAACCAAATCTCCATCGAAATAAAAAGAATTACGTCCAACGCAGATCATGCTGGCGTTAGTGAACGCACCGTTGCAACCCATACATGGTAACTGGTAGTCAATCTTGTGTAATATTTTTTCTCGCAATGTTTCCTAGTACCTCTAAAGATATTGGCAAGGACAGTAATTCGGCTTTACTTCAGTACATTAGCTTTAATGTACCTGATGGGTACGTCAGAAAGCGACATCGTCCACCGTTACTCCATGTGCCCACGGCTAGGACTAACCTTCTGAAAAGGGCACATATGATTCGGTGTATTGGTTTAGTTAATGAACTGCATAGGTTAACCGACCTTTTTCATTCTCCGTTGAGTGAACTGGCAAAACTTTTATTATTTGTTAGTGCCTATACCTAGTGGTTAGTTAATTTTTTTATTATGTAATTTTGTTTTTCCTGAATGATTTTGTATGTTTGCTTTTTTGTTTCGTCTGTAAGCTTTTGTTCACTCTTGTCAATTTTGGGTCGCCTGTTAGGGCAGCAGTGTTGTTATAAATAAATAAATATTTAATTAGATACGGTAGATATGCTTTATTGTATTAACACCTTAAATTCCTGGAAGTATAAACATACAGTGTAGTATAACAAAACTGAACGCAAAACCTTATTACACGTAACTGCATACGGCACTTTGTAAAGTGATAACTATTCTTTGTTGACACTTAGTCAGCGTGTAAAGCTGATACCAGATACTTCGTGTTATGCGTGCTAAGGGAAATATAACTATGATCGAAGACTCGTAGCCTTTTCTAGTAAATTCACGTTGTATGACACGAAGTGAAGATGTAATGACGCAATATAATTATAACCTCAATAAGACAAACGTTGTACTGTTATTGCAATCTGTATTTTTTACACAATTTTACGATTACGCAATAAGTAATGTGAGGGAATGCCTTCTTTCTAAATTTGTCAACTAGAATATTGTACGAAAATTGTAAAACCAACGGTGCACATTTCAACGTTAGATTATTTCTCTAAAATTAATTTTATTGCGACATGACTAATAAGTCATTAATATTAAATGTAGGTAAACAAGAAGATTCTTAAATATTTCATCATATTATTGGCAAACTGCGAATGATGATAAATTTATGTATGATAAAATTTTATGTAAATCTTTGGAGGTCAATTATTATCCAGGTCAGGTTTTTACTAAATTAAGACGTAATTCATTCAATATGATGGGAATTGAACATTATATATCTTTACGGCATTTCACCTTTACCATAAGGCGGAAATGTCTATAATTTTATAGAACAGTGTAATCATTTTGCAATATTGTACTGTTATGATGTACATATTTTATTCTTGTTATGTTATATTAAAAACACCACCAAGGAAAATTATAATTATGTTATAGTAAAAATAATCAGCTAAATGTTCAGCTTTAGATAGGTCCCTCCTCTAGACAGAAGATGAGTAGATGCTTCCAATGGGAAGTCACTCCATATGACAGCACCACAGAACAAATTCGCTCATAGCCTTAGGGCTGATGGCAGCTAGCTACGACTGCGTAGTTTTCTACTATTTTTGGTATAAAGGACATATAAAAAACACTTTTATAGTTTACGGTACTAATTCCACAGTCCACTTAACGTATATAACGCGAATTTATTATATTATACAAATAACTCGAAATTTCGAGTGCTTTTCAGCAGCCATGGTCACCTAGAGACTGCCACATTGAGTTGACAGATAACTGGATATAATATAAAATTTATATATTTTAATTTTTATGCGCATATAATGTTGTCTTCCACAAATATATAATTATACCGGACGGATGGAAAACGTGGTGCAACAACTTTTGTAATGACTAAAAACTATATCTCTTCTATATATTGACAAAGATTATATTCTTCTTAAAATCTTCCAAAACCTTGATATCGGTAATGACCTGACGTATAAAATATTCTGCTGTTATAGCGAGCGTGGTCCACATATGTCAAAATATCTTAATTCCTCTAAACACACCACCAGACCCAATAAACTATTCGACAAACTTCGAATGTCATCGAGTTCAAAATATTATGTAACTCTGACGCAACGTGTTTTGGTGGGTAAGTGTGCCGGTTATTGGGGCCAGCCGATGGCACGGTATGACATAATCTGGCTTCCGCCGTTCGCTAGTGAAAGGCTTTAGAGGAAACATAAAGTCACTTGCAAAGTAACTGGTACTGCGAACGAGATTATGTTCGAAATTCAAACATAAAGCCAATGGCGGTTGCAAAGTATCCGGTGCTTGTGAGCGAGATTTAGTGTGTTCGAAATTTAAATGACGTTAAACTTTCAGCTTCAATGTTGAAGAATTTGAAGATTAAGTTTTCTTCGCTACCTGAGCAAGCACATATTTGATTCGTTGTGCATTTATAAATCTACTATCTATAAATATTTTCCTAGAATCGGGATCTATAAAACCAATACTTGTGTTTTACCAAACTTACCTAATAAATAATAACCAATGAATAAACAGGTGTTTGCGAACAAATTACTAACCTAGGCACTGATTGCCTGCGACGAGGAAATGAAATATTACAAAATCGTCTACGTAACTCGGTCAGTAATATAATTTATCGTAATTTAACAAACGTAATATCGTGCGCCTTCAAGCCCAACGTTATTCGCTTCGCTTAATACAATGTAATAATAATAGTTTAGTTAGTTGTAACTCAAGACGTTTTGGAAAAATTTTAACTTGACCCACCTATACCTTTTCATGGTAACATTAATGCAATAAATTCCAACCGTGTACAACAAAGTTAACCGCCTGGCTTAGTGGTGGCGTATAAGGTGGTCCTTGGTTCTATTCTTGGCGTAACATTATTTATTGATAGGGTGAGACTCGAAATTTAGCGCAAACTATGAGTTCCGTAGTTTTATATCGAAAGTAGTGTTCTAGGTCTGAAATTGAAAGATATAAAACTAAAAGAAATAAAAGACATGACAAAATTTAAAAATGCTGTTTAACTTCTAGTAAAACACTGAAATGGACAGGACACATTATGAACGGAATGGCTTCCACGCTAAGACAAGAGAAAAAGAGGAAGACAAACAAAAAGATGGGAAGATGATATAAGTAGAGTAGCTGACCCTATGTGGCGACGTAAACAAGAAGAGAGAAGTGGAAGCTCTTAGAGGAGGCCTATGTCCAAGGAAAAACATTAATGTAATAGACATAATATGTTATGCACCATACAATATTAAGGTTTTTAGAACTTTAGGTAACAAGTTGATTATGAAAGATATTTAAGTACCTATAATAATGTCGAATAATAAGGTACGAAATCTATATCATTTTCTTATCAATTTTTTTTCATTAATTATCAAATCACATAAATTGTTCGAAATAAGTAAAGCATTATTGTTATATTGTAAGTCTGTGTAGCTGTTGCTGAAACCCGATATTAAGGTTTTTGTTTAGGTTAGAAAACGTCTTGTTTGCCCTACATTGAAATGAGATTTTTTTAAGTTAGTTCTTTGCTTAATATGAATAGTTTTAATATCTTTAACTCTACTAACTCTATGAAGCTATTTATTTTATATTTAAATTTACTTTGGTCCAAAACGTTAACGACAACTTACCGCTACTCAGTACAATCTTAGAATTCATACTCTGTATGACATATGTTTATTATCGAATACTTCGACCCAACAAATAGCATTCGGACTAAAAAGATACTACAGAAAATAATGTCCTAAAATTCATTGCGTAATTACTGGCGTAGTATTTCAAAAACTCGATTTTTACAAAAAAATATTTCAATTTAAATGAAGAGGTTTGTCTTCCGGTCTCGAGATGTCAATATCAATGTCGGACCCACATTTCACTGTTATATAACTCACAAGTAGGTTATACGGCGCCAAATTAATAACACGCTACAAAAAATCTACGTAAAACAAGTTTGTAATTACTCGGATTTAGCTGGAATAATTAAATTGTAATTGCAAGCTTTAACAAAAAATATTTAGATATAATTCAAGGTCATACTATAAATCTTAATATATAAATTACGGGTCACGTTGTTTGTCCGCTATGGACTCCTAAACTACCGAACCGATATCAATCAAATTTGCACACCGTGTGCAGTTTGATCTAACTTAAAAGATAGGATACATCTCAATTTATACCCGCAATATTATTTTATTGCAAAATATTTGTTTATTATTTGATAGTCACAATTCTAACAGATGGCGCTGTGTTGAAAGTACCAACGTTTCACATAAGCTACAATTTAATGGCATAACCACCAAAAAAGCATGGTGGATTGGTGTTCTCCTGCCGTTTCTCTTGAATAGTTTACTACTATGTAATATAACAAAAACCTTAGCCACAGCAACGCTTGGCCGGTCTGCTAGTATTATATAAATATCGTTAGCAACAAAATTTCCATTTCACTATATGCCAAGTGTAAGTAGGTATTATAATGGTGACGACAGTATAAAGTTGGATTAAAGAATTGGCCAAGTAAGTTTTACAAATGTAAAAGGTAGTAAAAATTGTATATGGAAAAATTAAGCAGTGCTCCACATATGTATTTGGTACTGCTTAAGGGAATATATATGATGTGACTTTTACCTATCTAAACCGACATCATCATCGTTTTGTCCGATGCAATTGCGAGCCTTCTGGAAATGTCCATGGTATCACTTAACATCAGCCTTGCGATTCTGTAACTCACTTTTCGAACTCACAGCGGCGGTAATAAGAAGAAGCTTGTAGTTTATTGGTTATCAGAATGCCAAATCATAAAATGACTGCATCACGACTGATTTGAGCGCGACCGCCGCTGTGAAAACCGCTGTGTGAGTTCGAAAAGTGAGTTACAGAATCGCAAGGCTGGTGAGCCTCCTGCCCATTTGCCTCCTATACATTAAAAAAAAAACAAATCGTAACGAAAACTATGTAGGGTTAGTGTGAAAGTTGGACATACCAAATATTTCCTTTTATATGTTTATGCATGATTAAGAATGTGGCTTAAGTATCTAAATCTTTTTGACCCTTGTCGATTCCCTGATATATATCTAACCAGTGTACTTGTTGGTCTAATCTGGTCCGAGGGTTATAAAAAGTGATTCCGAGGGGTCCTTAGTAGGCCTTAGTCCCGTAAGGACAACAGAAATACTTGGTAGTGACGGTATAATAAAATAAAGTAATATTGTTCTATTCAAATATATCTTGATACATTTAGTACTTCCGTATTCAGTAAAAACACCATTTGTTTTTGTAGACCTTAATTCGTAATAATAGTTGGCTTATTTTTTGTTTACATTCGTATGTATTGTTAATGGTTAAACTTTAACTGAGTCGCATTTTAATTGTTATATTTCAATATGAGCTGAACGAGAGATAAAATCGACGAAAAGTAAAGGTACTATTATAAAACCTACGATTTTTGTATTTTACTAATTGATATACATTTAATTCCAATAGACAAACATACAGTATTTACACTATTTAATGCTGGCAGCATTTCCTCGCTGTATTGCGATACTTATTCGTTTAGCGAAAAGCACCAGCACTGGGGTCACCCGAACTATCTACCAGGCACGGACTAACATCTTTAATTAGCACGTGCACTTGAAGCACGGCCCAAGTATCTACTCCTAAGGGAACAAAATCACAGTTGTAGCAAAGACTCTTGTATCTTGTCGCCTGCTCTGCGGCCGCACCAGCTTGTCGTAGTAGTAGTAGTCGTCGTAAGTAGCATCCCCTACCAAAGCCCGTCCCATCCTCCATAGGACCAAAGACATCTCATCTTATATAATTTTTAGTAATTATTTTCATACAGCTGATCTTTTCATTAGAAGTCTGACTTCCTGTTGGCATTAAGAAATTATGTGAATAAAAATGATAATGACAAATAATAGTAGATTTTTTTTGCGCGTAAGTATAATGTTAAATATGGTATTAAATTGATTTGTATTAAGTGCACATTTTTGTTCATAGTACGAACAATAATATAGCTAATATAAATACGTGTTAGAACACAAACACATTCATTCTTTGTCGGTCAAATGCCCTAAAAACATTATAATGTACGATAACATTATATTAACGATTAGATTTAGGAGTTGAAAGCAATTTCAAATCAATTTCAACAGATAATAACTATCTGATATTGTTATCAGAAACTTCTAACTTTGGTAGATTTCTTTTAGAAACGTTTTAACCCGACAGCTTAAAAGAGTTGATCGCTCTATTCAAATTAATTTAACTAATTCGTTCTTCGTTTTCGAGAACATGGATGGTGTACGTTTGCGATTTAGGTTGATTCTTCCTTGCCGTCGTCAGGACATCAGGAAGCGCCAAGAGGTTTATAAGTGTGTTGCCGGGCTTTAAGAGAATAGAGCGCTCTTTTCTTAAAGTCGTATCGAAATACCCATACTGGAACCGCAAAGAAATGTAAAAATCTGAGCCTTTCCCGTTTCATTCTGAGTGGCTAGGACACTAGGTTGGGCGTATCTAACCTTTGATAACACTATTGAAGGTACTTTAAATTGCTATGTTTCTGAAGTATTTTGTTACAGCGCGTGTTCCTTTGCTCCGTCAAAATCGTACATTATAGTTTATACATATATAAATTACGTGTCACGTTGTTTGTCCGCTATGGACTCCTAAGCTACTGAACGGATTTCAATCAAATTTGCACACCGTGTGCTGGTTGATCAAACTTAGAAGATAGGATAGCTTACATCTCAGTTTATTATTTGATAGTCACAATTCAAACAGATGGCGCTGTGTTGAAAGTACCAACGTTTCAAATAAGCTACAATTTAACGGCAAAAAAGCATGGTGGTCCTCATGACTGGTGTACTCCTACCGTTTCCCTTGAATAGGTTCCTACTATGTAATATAACTCAAACCTTAGCCACAGCAACGCTTGGCCGGTATGCTAGTAGTTTATACATATACACGTATACTCGAAAACGTCACTCGTCAAACGTAATTCGTTATTTTTTACATTACAAACTTAAAATAAATATTTATACATATTTATTTTGTTCTATACAAGATGATTACAATAATCTTGTCAATGCCTGCTTGTTTAATGTATTGTTAAATTTTATGCAACATAAAATCAAAAGTATATAAATTTCAAATCATGAACTCAAGTTCGTGTGATAAAGACGCATTTAATATGAATTATGGGATACATCCATCCATCCTTCGGGCGTTATCAGCACAGCGTGGGGTCGCCGCTGATAACACTATCAGGGACCTCGTATGTATTAATTGCAGGACGAAATACGAAGCTTATATAAAGTTAAATTCAATCTTTAGTTTTAAAGTACAACATTGTATTGTTATGTTTATTCATACAAATGTATATGAATATGGGGCCAATGGACAGGACTTACCTGTAAAGTAAGTTTATAAACAGAGCCAAATTGCCAGACAGACGCATATTTTCTGCTAACCATTTGAGAATTATTAAGCTTGTTTATTTAGCACATACAAGAGTTTTTATATAGACGTGCAGGATAATTTTTAATACGTACCTAATATGTATATGATATAAATTGTTTGAAATAAATAAATTTTATCTTTCTTAAATGTTAAATACCTATTTTTTACATTTATTGGAATAAAACTTTATGATTACTTTAACTTCTAACAGAAAATAAATCACTCAAAATCAGTTTTCCAGATGAGATTCCATGTTAAAACTATTGCATCCAAAAGCGAGAATTATCAAAATTATTCGAATTCGTTATTCCGAGAAATATTTTTTGAACAGCGCTTATCATTAAAAGAACTCTTTCATTGGGCCGAGGTCATGTGTCAAAAGGTGCCCGATAACTTTATATCAATTATAACCATCCGGAAATATGAAATATCAACATCGCAACCTACTTTTTTGACGATAAGAATAATGACTATTGAATGGTGCCAATGATAAAAGTTTAATAGCCGAGGTGATATGAATTTACTGCCTAAACTAATCGACACTACTGACTACCTAAAGACTACTCTATAGTACCTACTATGATATTAAAATATAATGATTGAATATAATTATTCAAACCTTATATTTTAATATCATTATTTATTAAAATAGGCTCACGATCGTTAATAGCATTTTCATAAGAAGGTCAACCAAAACCATACTATCATTTTAATACCTGCCTACCTTAGTATCTCGTACCAAGAAATGATTATGATTCTTCTACAGCACATAGGCTGCCTAAATCAAGGGATATTATACTATTATTTAAGTCATATTGGAACGGTGATTAATTGATCTACAATCTAAAATTTAAATCAAATAAACAGGCGCTACAAACACACTTTATAGTTAAGGGAGCGTTCAAGTATTACGTAACGAATTTTGGGGGGGTCCTTTTGTAAAACGTTACGATACGGGGCGGGGATTGGATTACGCGTTATTGTTAATATTATTTTCGACTTTTCAGTACTTTTTACCACATAATGGTAACTTTTAGGTATAAAGAGTCACTAGGTGGTCACGAAACGTTTTACTCCAAGTACAGAAAAACGTTACGGCGCGTTACATGGGGGGGGGGATCAATAATCTCCAAAAATTTGCGTGACGTAATACTTGAACGCTCCCTAAGTCATGTGATTTATAAATGAGGTTCATCGTATAAACTAAAAAAACAACGAAAAGACGTAAAAACTGGAGCTTAGAGAAGTCTACATCAGTATTATGACGAGAAATTTTAAGAGTAATGATTTCTTCATCTAAAATTATGTAAAACCAATTTCGTTTGCAAAAACAGCACAGTATTCTTTCCACTCAAGCTTTTGGCAATTTATGTGTCGGTTTGAATAGCTCCACGGGAACATAACTTAGTTGAGACGTTTTATTTCTTTTCTTTTTGGGACCTTTGTTCTTAAATATGAGCCTAACAAAAAATTGAGGACCAAAATGATAGATGGTTTGTTTATTTGGGGCTCAGGGTTTTGCGATAGTTCGTGCCCGATGTGTTTTTTCGTACATGTTTATATACTGTTAGGTACATGGCTACACTTCTAAATATTATCAGTAATCTGCAGCCGCGCTTGACTGTCGCAAGCGACTAATGACCCATAGTAAATAGTAAATTCTATTGCCATAAAGTAAATGAAAGAAAGAAAGAAAATATTTACTTTTTATAAGAAACATACAACTTTAAATGAGGATTGATGTTGTAGGTGGTTGCCTGGAAGAGATCGCTCGAAAGCGATAAGGCCGCCAGTTGCTCTCCTTTTTATTTAATTATGTCAATTGTACTATATTAATGTATATGCAACGAAGTGTTAATAATAAATAAATAAATAAACCGACTTTGATTTTCAGTGGGTCCAAACACTTATCAAATACTACTTATATACTAAATCCAGCAAATTCTTAGGTCAATAATTGCAATATAATATTTAAATTATTGTTGATAAATAATTGAATTCCAATGGAATTTGGAATCAATAAGATTAGTTCATATAATGTGTGCTAGACACTTTTCTTGGAGAATATAAAAAAACTACGGAAGTACGGAAGGAACAAACAAAAATACATAAATAAGTTTAAACTCTCAAAAAAGCAACTTCATGCTATTCAGCTACATTATAACCTGTAAATGTCTAGTATCCAGCTTAATAACTGGAAGAAACTAGTATGATACCTTGGGTTATTAAAGTGTTGAATATTACTTATACTTCTCACGTAGGTAACTTAAACGGTTAAGTAAAATAATTATACTTACACTTAGAGCAAAGGATGTGGGTGATTTTATATCTGAGACCAGACTGCAATGTTTTACGGCTCTATAACCCATTGAACCTCGTAAGTGGTATTTGCGGTCAGGAAAAGTTATTGGTGCATAAAATAAAATGTATTTTAAGGATTGGACCAATTGTTTATAGAGCTGGTTCGAGCTGGTATATCGTTCTTCTGCATGTCTGTCACTGGAGAGACTCTCAGTAACACACAAAGTTACCTAAAGAGAAACTTTAACAACTACAGGGATACACTCTTATTTATAAAAACTAAATTAGATTAGACTCTCTGAACTACTACTAGATACTATTTCGTCTCTTTCTGTCAAGTTACGTTCCCGCTGTAATGAAAAGAGACATTGTTTTCTATTCTAAATACTACAGCAAAGCAACAAAGGAAAATCCTTCCTATTTAGTAATTTATAGCTCTTATCGTTTAGTCATAAATGACAGTGTGACCATAGTATTGTATATTAATTCCTAGTTGGACTACCTTTATGTCAAATGTTTTATATCGTTAAGATAGTGTTGCCATCCATAATAAAACCATTCCTTCTGCCTAAACAGAAGCAAGCAGGGGGATAGGAGGCAGAAGCAAAAGGGGATAGGAGGCATCGTAGGTACATTTAATTTGAAAGAGCTATATTGAACATTTTATTTTCAACTCTAAATAAAATGGCATAAAATACTACCTAATATTCAAATTCTATTAAATATTTTGTTATATATTTATATACTATTGACTAGTATTTAATTAAAATTTTAAGATACTAAGTCATTGCCAACCAGTTTAAATGGGTTCATTATACAGTGTGATTATGCATATTGTTATTGTTTATTTGGTTGACGTTTCCCTTTCTATATTTGATTGGCGTTGTGAACCTTGGAAAGGTATTAAATTCCTTGAAAATGCTGTCATTTTAAAAATGTCTAATTTAAATTTGTTTTGCGGTTATTGCGGTAATGCTTCTAGAAGTCCATAGAATACAAATCTTAAATTTGCTTTATTACGCTACTTGATATATACCTACTATTTCCGCCAAAGGTAAGCCCGACGGTTTAACTATATTTATTTCAAAGACGACAGCACTTCTTATTCCAACAGTGAGTACATATTTTCACTCGGATGCGAACCTTGTCAAATGAGAAGTAAATAACTTGTTGATATTTTGTAAAGTTATATTACTATTAATACTTAATAAAGTTTAATTTCAATACACGAGTTCCTTTTTCATAGTTATTATTAGTTATTAGGTTAACAAGATTAATTAATTTTAACAGGAAAACCACTCGTTCATAAAAACTACAAGAATGATAATATTTTCCTTCGTTACTATAAATAAATATAATTAATACTGATCTAGTATTGTTTATTGACCTATTTAAAAAGTGGGAGGTTCTTAATTCGTCAGAATCATGTGTTGTGCTCGAAGACGACTGGACCTTCGAGAAACATAAAAGCCAGAACAACGTTTGCAGGTCAGGTCAGTTTGGAAATCACAGAAGTTAACACAAAGAGCGTGTTGCTGTATAGTTGCAAACGTGGAGCACCACACCAACAACTGGAGATCTTCGTGAACCGCTGCCTTCTTCAAATCCTAGGAAGATTCGGAGAATCTCTAATCATCAGCTATGGGAGCTATGCAATAACGTGCCAATTGACAAGACTATAAAACGCCGTACACTCCGGAGGAATCCCTGTCACCATTACCAAGCAAGCTCTCGACTGGAATCCTCAACGCAAAGGGAAACGAGGCCGCCCAAAAACAGACCTGAAAATGGAGAGGCGAAGGAAGATGGACTACAATTAACAGAGTACCCGGGACCGATAAATCTGGTTTTCTACGCTGGCTCAAGTCAAAACAAGTAAGTCAGTAATTTTGTTTCTTTGGTTACTTACTTACTTCTAAGTTTTTCCATAATCACTTGGAATATATACGAGTAATTTCATGCAGTCATCTGAATGCACAACCATCTAAGACTGGTACTGCTGCCAATCGGCTTTCCTCATTACGAAGGTCAAGATCTGATGATGCAGACAACGAGAATGTGGTTTGTTCTTTTAATATAATGTGCACACAGTTAGCGATATAGTTCAACTTAACTAAATTAAATAGAGAGTTTTCTCTTCGAAGACAATTTGGTGTCAATCTCAGAGTGCTTAATTAAAATAGATAACTATATTGTTGGTAATAGTCTTGAGAAATGTATCAAGCTTTATTGCTTTAGACTCACACTAAGTTCTTTAGTTAATAGGTACCTACTTTGAATTTATTTTTGAATCGGACTAAAAATAAACAGCAAATACGAGATGGTTTAAGCGGAAAAGCCAGCTGAATACAAAACATAAAGTATTTATTAGTCCAGAACAACTACTGCCATATAGTACATATCCTTATATAGTAACTGGTAGTGAATTGTTTCCATAAATACATACATTCATTATACATTGGTCATTCTTAATTATTATTTCTTTACGAGTCCTTGAATAAAGATCATACTGTTTACTTTTTACAAAGTGGGATCGCCATCAGTAGACCAGATTAAAGTTAGGTTATTCCTTGTGGACTGTTTACATCAAACTCATGTCAGTAACACTACTATAACGACAGCGGTACCCATCCGATAAAAATCCTTACCGGTGATGATTCAACTTTGGAATCGCGCGGTGCAAATAGTTAACATTAAATATGGGAATCGACAAACTAAAACAGTGGTGTTACAACCCTTACTTTTGGCCTCAGAGTTAGTAGTAGTTAGTTTGGCCTATATATACAGTATACACATGATAATAGAACAAGTATACATATATGTTATAATACATACAAGCGATGATACAACTTTAAAGGGTAATAATTGTTAGAAAGTGTTGCTACAACTGATTTTATATTACTTAAAAAAAATCTTCTAACTTTTATAAACTCAATAACGTGATAACATTGTATAAAATATGTAATTGCATAGAAACATACATAACAAGGTAATTGTGACATTGATGGATTACTGTAATAATTTATTTCTACACGTCCTAATGTATTTATTACTATAAAAAATGAATTTAATAAAATAATACGAATATATTATTACAATGTGTTAGCAAATTCTTGGTGATAGTTATGTATGCATACTATTTAAAAACACGCTTCAACTAAACTATTGTAAAGTTTTACCGACAGAGACACATAGTTTTTGACCGAGACCAAATAATGTTTTAATTAAAAGAGTTTATTATTGGCTTGAAATCACTAAGCTTATGAATATAGTCAATAAAAGCCAAATTATTCCTTCTACCTTTATAACTTTAACGTTTTCTAATTACCCAAACATTTAGACGTGTTCCTGCATGTACCATGTCCGCATATTTATAAAATTGTAATAATTAAATATTCATTACAAACACTTTTCTACGTGATTATCTGCAATACGCATAAAATATATAAACGCAACGCAAAATGTTTTGAAAACATCGGCGTTTGAAAAACAAACTGAATTTCTTATCACCCACCCTACTTTTAATTCATATCTGAACAGGAGATTAGTGTGGTTTGGGTCAAGCCATGTCACAAAAATTGATAAACATAATATTATACATACAAACACGGCTCGATGTCCGTACATACGACGGGAAATATATGAAGGGAATATAACGCTGTTTAATAGTTCATTTGGAATATGAATTCTGCCCTGCTATTCTGTAACTCACTTTTCGAACTCACACAGCGGTTTTCGCATCGGCGGCGGTCGCGCTCGGTGTGAGTTCGAAAAGAAAGTTACAGAATAGCAAGGCTGTACTGGGATTACGCTTTCTTTGCCGAATCCTTGCACACATATAAAGCAAAAGTTTGTCCATTTCTATATTCAAAAATCTCAGTGAAACTAGTAATTGTGCGAATAATTTGATGATTAGTGAGAAGTGAGATCCCTGAAGTAGGTTCGAACGCCATGCACCTGAATTTCGTAAATGAACGTATACTAACTCGTACGGTAAATCTGAGGCCCAAAGCTAAAAAGGTTGTAGCGCCACTTGTGTATTTCATTTTTTTTTAATTTTTCAGATACTGATTATGATTTCTTCTAGATCACATTTATTTAAAAAAAGACGCTATACGCTCACAAATTAAATAGAATTAAGTAAACTAGCCCAATGGGCATTTTGCAGTGGTAATGTCCAGAAATATTAAAAATGTAAGCCAAAAAAATCCATTTTACTCGATTAATTCTATACCAATGAAGCATATGAGTTTGCAATCGAAAAGTTATCTTCAAAAAGTCGGATAGAATTACTAGTGAAATATATGTAGGTGGCTTCGCAATTTAATAGTTATATATAATAGGATTAAAATTTTAATTTAGGTTATATGTAAAGTATTTGATAGTACTATTTTAATAGACAATTGATAACATATAGATAATACAACTATACTAGTTGATGACCGCATAGGTATAGAAAAAATCACGTTTCTTTTCACGTCGTCGTCGTCTTGTGCTGTTTTATGAAAGTTACGTAATCCCTAATGTTGGGGCAAGGGGCACACATAATTCTATCAAAATTATAACAGATTGTCAATAATTTTCTAAAGAACTTAAAATAACTGTTATTATGCTCACCGAAATTTATACAATAATATATTTTCTTCTTTTGTGGTACATATAAAGGCAATTATCCTTAATATTCTTTCTCACTTGCAAAACCTTCGCGGGATTTCTACCAATTAATTTTATAACAGTACTTGGAAATAGATAAGCATAAAAGCTTCACTTATTGAAACACCGACAAATGCAAGTACGGCTAAATTCTTTATCCTTAAGGGTATTCAATATTAAGCCACCCCAAAGCAATATATTGCAGACAATCGTTATAAACTATTTTATAGGCATAATAAATATGGGACGGGACTAAAACCTCTTTTACCGCTAACCGCCTTAAATGAAGATATTGTAATCTGTGGTGCAGTTATTTAGTCGTTCAATTATAGATTTGGTAGATTTATCGTAAATCCAATTGACTACTTTTAAAAAGTCTTTCATGTGATCAAGTGTCATCAGGTCAATGCTTCTTCAAATTGGTCGTTAATCGAGCATTAATTATAATACCAATAAGCATTATAAATTCATAGTATTTTATAGAGGACTATGTGTTAGAGTAGAGTTTTTGCCGCGCACTACCGCTATGTCAAGAAAAGAATTAGTTCTTTTAAGGCCGGCAAGACTTGCGAGCCTTCTGGCAGACTTGGTGATGAGAATAATCCATTAAGCCATCAGAAGAAAGGAACTCAAAACGAAGACAATCCAATTACAAATCATTGCTATCTTCCAAACTACAATTACGATGTCTATGAATTCTTTGTTGTTTTTACAATACTTGCTTGAATAAAATATTTTAAGGTAGGTACTAGGTAATGACACCACCATCAAAAGTTAACGCAGCGCGTACCATAAACAATGAATTTTGTTACAAAATTTGGGGAACCAAAAAATTTAGAAACATGGGACTAAACATCATTATCAAAGTATAATATATATATATTAAAAATAAAAAAATACACATATAAGAGTCTTTCCTCCATCTTCGATTTTGTTCCTTTTGGAGGAGAGACTCTTGGGCCGTGGGGTTAAAGTGCACAGGCGCTTATTAAAGATTTAAGTTGGCACCTAGTAGATAGTACCGGTGACCCCAGAGCTGGCACTTTCCTGGCTCAACGAATATGTATCGCAATACAGCGAGGAAATGCTGCCAGTGTTAAAGATACACTGCCACAGGGACCAAACTTTTTAATTTTCTTTTTAAAAAAATTTATTATTACTTTAAGGTTAAGAAAATTGTAAATACAAATTATACGTATGTAGCATGGTAAAATGATTATAGTACCTACTTCAATGAATACACACTACGCAAGTGCAATTAGTAGGTAATTGAAAAAATCCGATTACAAATCCTATAACAAATCAAATATCTTTACAATATAAATATGTATTAACACGCTTATTTATATGGATGACGATTTGATCCACTATAAACTGGTTTTTTTTTATTCAATATCATCTAGATATACTATTTGCACTTCCTACCTCTGTACCGTGGTCCGTCTTCTCAGACGTACAATTTTAAAATTAAACTAATACAACACCATCAAAACGGCTAACGCAATGACGGAAATTGTGAAAAGGAAATGAATTTTTCATTTCCTATTCACCTTTGTTGTGACTTAAGTATTTTGATATCCACTGGTGAATGTTACACCCGGTAGTAGTCTCGAGGTGATCAGTTAAGTGCCCTTTTAAATCGTAACGAACCGGGAAGATACTATCGGGATATCGAACTGGTTTTTTTAGAATGGCATTGTCAATAAAAGAACGTCATTTTCGTATTACAGTACATAAAAGTGTGAAGTACTATAAACACTTATAATTAATCAGCAAGCCGGTTAATTTCTGTTTTACTTGCCCTTGGACATAGGCCTCCTCTTAGAGCTTCTCGGTGTCTAGCTTTACGTAGATTTTTTAGACAAATTATCACGACGTGACTTAGATTCCAAATATACTCAAATATTATCCCATTCCAACAATATCACCTAAATAATTTACAATAATGAGTCTCATAACACCGTCAATGGAATGAAAGCTGATTTCAATATGTAGTTCAAAGATTAAAGAAAAATATATTCATGATGTCCACGACTACTGTAAAGCGATACGACGAGTAACCAAGTCGCTTTTACGTCTATGCGCCGGTTTCATTCCATTTATTTTTCAAAATAAGATTTGCCGTTTTTAGTATTATTTAATAAAAGTAGGGTATACCAATTACAATAAATAAAAACACATCACGAGGGATAAGATCCTGTAAAAATAAAATGCACCTTTAAGCATTCGTAAGTCTACATGGACTGTAATTTTGCTTATGTATTAAGTTAATTTAGATAAAAAGTAATATGGCAAGGAAGTACTACCTATTGGTTGAAGGAAGCTTCCTTCAATAACGAATGCCGTGGAATGAATTTTTGGAAGTAACATAGAAAAAAATTGACGAAAATATTTTCGTAGGCAAACTTGGTACATACCAAGTTGCGGGTGAACTAAAACAAAACTATCTGTGCGTGAAAACGACAAGTAAAAATGTGATTGCACGACAGTTATTTCGTTACGTATTTGGAGCAGTAAATATAGTTTATCGTGTTACAAACTGTGCTGCAATTTCGCGTTCATGATAAGAGGCGTCCATACTGTGTGGACATAGACACTTATTAAATTTACCAACATATATTAATTCATGTTTTGGTTTACCACGAACCATCGATTCTGATCTCACCTTGAACGGCCCAAGCAGATATAAAAATGTACGGCTTATTATTCATACAATTGTTTTGTATGTTATTACGATGATACTTACGATGTTACTTTAATTGAATTCAATTAAAAATTTAATTGAATTAAACCGACCGCGGTTTGATATTTCACATGTCTAAAAAGGCCTAGAAGTTATTTTTGGAAGAACTTCTTAACTTTGCCTATTTGTAATTAGTAAAAAATTACTTTAGAGATACTATTTATCGCTTTACGAAAGATAACGTTGTTGTATAACGTAACAATATGTTTTGCATTTTGGATAGTATAGGGTTTATACGGAGAAGCTTATGCGTGAGTAAATTCGCCATGGTACAGTAGATGGCTTTCATATTTAAAGTGAGAAATTAACTCTTAGTTCGATCTCCCGACAAATACCCATTCTTTCTGGTTATTTATTATTAAAAAACATTATCAATGAAACCAATGTAGAAATCGCTTTGCCCTAAATAGGACATAACACATTCACACTTTCGACCTACACCATCCAACTTAGGGTTTATGAAGTTTAAATAATGTAAAATATTTTAATTATGAGGTTTTAATATCTTTTCGATTATGAACGAATGCCGCCCGCATGTTAAACACTGTGAACATGCCTCTTACTTAACAGTTGCCTAGTAACATCTATTACGTATTTTATGACATATTGGTGACGAAAATAAACATTATATATTATTTTAACGATTAGTTATTATTGTTATTTATCTTTATTATGTAAAATATTAACTATGTGCAAGTAATGTAATGAGTTGCAATATATAATATTTGTTAATTAATTTATATCAAACTTCTACAGCGCAAACTATTTTAATGGTTTAGTTCAATGTTATAAAGTTATCTGTAATACTCGGTTTTGTCTGTCCGCAACTGGGCTATTCACGCTTTTTGTCAATTAAAATCGCCTTAGGGACTATATTTATATATATCGTATTAGGTAAAACAAAAATGTACATATAATCCCGGGGAATTGCGCCTGCAATCGTAGTAAGAACATTTTCGGTTAATTTAGAAATGTAAAAAAAAATAACAAAGCCCCTTTTACATTCATAACAATGAGTCCCTAATGATATAATTTTAATCTAATCTTCATTAGATGTGGGATTAGCAATCAAATATTAATTAAATTGAACGCCCACATATTGTGTCAAGGCCATATTAAAATTATTATCTGTCATAAATATAGAATATTATCGAATATATATGTATATTGATGTTATTTCATTTATAGAATTCGCCGTATTACGCGTGATAGTCGGTATTTACTAAAGGAAATAATTAGAATATTTCTATAGAAATAGTTTCTTTTATTATTTCTTTTAAAGATTTACGCCTTTTGTTTTCTGCAGTAAATCTACTATACAATTGTTCCACTGGGTAGCATATTTCTATTATCAAATTGTATATTGTAAAAATGCATCCTGGTTGCTTAGTTCAATCTGAAAGGTTTATTGCCTCGTAATTAAATGATTGTACTTCTGAGTATTCATTAAATCTCTGGTTCCAGTTTCAACGAATTCTATGTAAACCAATCAAGGTTTCACCTAGGTTTAGTGAAATCGTGTGTTCTTTAAAGATCTAATCTATCTCAATGAGACAAGGGCTAGTCCAGTATTTCCCAACATGCAGCCCATGGGGTCAATTTGATTGGTAAATTTGAAAATTTAAATTATTTGAAATTTGAATTTCAGTTTGTCATTAATTTTTGAAAATTTACTGTGTTTCGTTAACAATGTCCTAGTAATTTCTTCCTATTGTTTAAGTTTCTTAACTGAACAATTGAATTTCTTACTATTAAAAATTAAAATCTGGTTTATCCAACATTAGTAAAGATTTCTGAATGCATAATCTAAATTATGTTAATAAAGATGAACATCGTTAACTGCTCGATTTCAGTTGACATGTTTTTCAAGTCGGTTTTATTATTTCATATTACTTTATATATATATATATATATATATATATATATATATATATATATATATATATATATATATATATATATATTTTCCTTTCAACTCTCAAAGCAGCAAAAACCTTGGTGTGAAAAAAGCTGTTGCTTAAACTTTGTACTACAATAAGTAAAAAATAACGGAAGCGTGGCTGGTGATAATTACATTTCCTGTATTATATGTGAAATTAAATAGTGTTAATCAAAGCGGTGACACGATATTTGACATCCGAACAGGCCCTATTTTATTTATTTATTCTGTGGTAAAGGGTACCGGGTAAAAAAGTGTAAATTTAGACGCTATATAAATCGAAAGGCGAATTAATTGACTTGAGATCAAGCGAAGTCAATGTTTCGGCTTTCAAGTCAAATAGCAATTAATGTTCAAGGACTTTTACTATTCCATACATTAAATTAATTATTCATAGGTTATACGAAACTGGCAGATATAGGAATACGGAAATATCGTACATTATGAGGGGGCTGGTTGGTAAAACTGTGCTTAGTTTAAAGCAGTGTTTCCCAACCTTTATTGTTAGATATGTATGTAATATACATAATTTTTGATATTAAAAAATTAAATTGTTCACTTAAGTAACTTAAATTATAGGTTTGAGTAAGAATTTATTAGGAAATATTTAACGAAACACAGTATGTAAATTTTCAAAATATAATGAAAAACTGATATTAACAAACAAATAATTTTATTTAATTTTCGAATTCTCCTCCTTAAAAATTAAATTTTTCCTGTGTTGCGTGGGCCCCACTTTGGGAAACAATGGTTTAAAGTAAAAACGTATGTACCTACACAGTTTTCTCCTTTTACGCTTAAAGACGTTTATATGTACATATTTCCGAAGGAAGAAATGCTCGCGAATCTGTCTAGAATTTGGATTACGTACATAATGTTACTCTTAAACGTACTTTAATAAGTAAGCTTTGATTTTCTCAAAAATTTACAATGGTTTATATTTGTTTCACTATTTATGTGATACTAGTATTAGCTGACTTAAATCAGGTTAATAATTGTTTTTAGAGTAAATGCCATCTTGGGTAGGTGCTTCCTCCGTTTACTTCCATTGATGTCGCCTTCAGAAACTGAATAATCGAACTATAACACTAAATTATGTATTCATTTATTAAAGTTCATACATAATACAATATTCTGTTTGTCTAAGCTGTCTTTTCTAAAATATATGACAATTTTGGTAAAAATTGATGTTACAAAAAAAATACAACAACAATGCTTTCTTTAAAATTGATCTGCTCCATTGTATTGAATTATTACTCCTTTAAACCAAAACCTCTTCTATATAGAATCATTTTAGACCGATAAAATATTCAGCTGAGGTCTTAAATATCTGGAAACAAAATGAAAACGCTACAGTTTTCAAAGACAAAACAGGAAGAGCAACGCGCGCCCTTATAGCTAATAAGCATTCAAATACGTAAGCAACTTTCTTATATTTCAACTCGTATTTCAATATAGTTCTCACAGCTTACATTATGTACTTAAGTGTGTGAACATTACAATGCAAAAACAGATACCATGTAACGGATACTTGGCGAAACCTTTAACTTCGAATAAGGGATATTTGAGAACTGGATAGGTAACATCTTTATAATGATGTCAATGTTGTCTATAGGTCTCCAATGAAGGGTGACAGGCAAACCCCCTCGCTAGTCAGATGATACATTTCGATAGCCCATTGGTGCACAGGCGGATGTCAAACACATGACCTTAGGGATGAGACTCGCACATTAATAAACTTGACTCAGACTTGACCTCAGATTGCATCCGTTTCTTTAATCATTTTAAATTCATAGATAAGTTGATACATAGACGATTTTTGGATTTGAGACATGATGATTTCTTCACGATGTTTTCCTTCGTACGTGTTAGATGTGCACATAGACAGAAAGTCCATTGATACACAGCTGAAGATCGAACCTACGGATGGATGAGAGACTCACTCACATCACTGGTATAAAACCAACAATGGACGAAACGCTTGAGAAAAGGGGAATACTGATTAATGGGTAGGTTGGAGTCACCTTACGAGCGAGTACAGTGAAGTGAAACATCGTCATGGCTTGGACACAATAGGTCGACGGCGAGTCTCAGGCTGATCACCTATTTGACTATAAAAAACAAATAATGAAGCTCTTTTATATTATTACACATTTCACTTTGAGTCTACAAGTGTATAGAAGCCGTATTCGTGTTAGAATTTTTCGTAGAAAACCGTCTCAGGTCCGTTACTAATCCATAAATATCAAAATTCTAATCCTTTGTGAGCTTTTCTTACGGCGAAAACTAAAAATATAATGTATTTCGTTTGAAATTAGAATTAGTCATGTTTTCTTAGAGCAAAGTAGCGCGCTGTGTTCTCTTATTTACCTAAATTCGTAAATTTAAATCTATTATTTTATGTTTATCAACGGGAAAAAGATAATAAATATGTGTTTTTTTTTCATACACATCACCACATATCTTGCGAAGTAATTCCGAATAAAAACTATTAAATTCCTTAATAAGTTACTTTAATTGACAATTACATATATTGCATAGGTATATGTCAACTTTACCTGTCCTTACCAAAAAATAATTCACAATAATACGTACGTATATCAAAATCGACGTCGTACCTCTTCCTAATTTGGAATTGGTAAAAATCAAGGACGATTTTCTTCTTAGCTAACGAAAAAGATGAACCACGGTGTTTGGAAGCCCTTCTAATTCCCGTAAGCTTGGTGCAAGATAAACAGACAAACGGGTTTGCCAACGAATATACCATAAAAAGTTGTTCAAGGGACGCTCTGCGGCGGTGGTAACAGATATTTAGCGGGAGCGATGAGCGATTATTGGTACCTACTGGCGTTTTAAATTTCGAATGTTACAAATAACATTACCATATGAGTACCACCGCTAAAAAACACTATATCGTTAAACTAAAAATTTGTTATGTCACAGACTTACATAAGCATTGCATATATGTAGACATTACACATTAATTATCTGTACCAATTTTGACGTGCAAGAAAAATATTGTTTATTTAATATTCTGTGTTCAACATAATATAACATCAAAATGCAGGTTCTGTTGGAGTAGTGAAGTAAATTTGTTTTTAATATTGGTTAATGAAAGATTTGTTTTCAACTAACCTGCACAAAGGTCATACATAAACGTCATAATGGTAATAAAAAGAAGAGTAAAAAACGCTTCTCCTGTTCAATGTCCACAGTTTTATTACCAAGAGAGCGCTATAGCCTAGCTACTTTTGTGGAACCAGCTCTAAAATTACAACTTTTTGCGTTTGCTCACCGTTCCGACCGGCCACTTATTTTTTAGCACTTCCTCGCCAAAATTAATAAATACATAGACCAGTTTAACTTGTTGGTATGATATTTTGTGTTTTAAAACATGGTCCGAGGCTTTACTTAGTTTAACAAAACTATTAGTTAAATTCAAACGACTTATAAAGATTATACCGTATTGATTACAACCGTTTTCCTTCCTTACATGAAATAAATATCTAAAGACAATATGGCGGGTTTTTATGCTAAAAATAACTAAAAACAACTAGTAAATGTCTATGCAGTAAACACCATACATACTTAAAATTAAAAAAAAAATGTAGTGTAGTATTTACTCATCATATTTTTCTCCAGAGTAATAAATGAAGTCAGAGCTGGATTTTTCTTCCGTTTATCTACCTAGTGTATCTAACAAAATCTAATGGACGTCTCGGCCTACTTCAGATTCCATAGACTCTGGTCCGATTTTAAGACAAACTTAGTAAAACCCTAGTGTAAAATATGAAACAGTCTTACGAAACTCACTTAAAAATTTACTTAGGATTATCATTACATATAAAAATGTTGACAATATGTAACTAGATTCAAAAACATTAATCAGCGAACCACAGTGGGAGCATTACAAACAAACATACTATGAACAAAACTGATAATAGTTTAAATATAAGTTATAAGATAAGTATATCGCTAAATAGTAAATAAGTATTTTAATTTATTTCAAAACAACCGGTCATTATGCGTTCTTTAAAAAAGGACAGTGATGGAAAGGAGTTTTTATTTTTGTTGGCCCAGAACCGGCAATATAACAAAGTAATGCCAAGAATCTACTCTCAAAGCCCGTATTGCGCTGTCAAGCGCCAAATGCAGTTTAAGTTAATGAAAATAAAGCGACATGAGCATCACGAGAAGTATATTATGAGTTAGTGTATTGTAATCAAGTTTTATTGTGATTTTAATAAAATCCTTATTTTTTTATTATAACTAAAATAGGTACCTAGTATCTTCCTAGAATCAGCTTGAATTTAGACTGTCAATCATGTAAGAATATTGTAAGTAACAAATACAAAATAATCATATATAAATATAATAATCTTAGTAACAATTATTTAAAGAAATGATTAGATATTCTGATATTACAATGTTCATTCTAAAACGTTTCTTAATCAAGTATAAAGCGCGTCTTTATTAATTAAACATAATATTAAACTAGCGACAACAGCGCTCAATTGGCAACAATGCAATAACAAAACAGAATCCCGAGTATAGACGATTGTAACCGAGAGTATCCGAAGCTTATTCCAAAACGTGATCGTGCTGTTTGATTTGAAAACAAAATCCACCCGCTCGTTGCCGGCTCGCTCGAGTCACGGGTGTTTAACCGAATTGCAGGCTCTGTGGCTCAGTGCGCGAGCAAGCGTGATACGGAATGAACGTGTGGTGCATTTTGCGCGGACGTTAACACGGCGATTTATTTTTTATTTGCGATTTATACAGACCAGAATTTAAGCCGTTTTGGAGTATAATTTCGGACATATAAAAGTTTTTAATGTCCAATACTTACTTTCAAATAGTTCGCGCAGAGTTTTGACCAAAATTGTGAACTTCCGTATAGACGCGAAAAAACAAGTGAAGAAGACGTTATTTCGAAATAGAAGAACTGTTTTGTACATTTTCGCAACTTTTGCGAAATTGTGTTCAAAAATACTGGCTTGTTCGTGGAGGGTGACATTAAAAAACTGCCCTAAGCCATCTAGATCAGGTTCAATCTGTGGTCAACGAACAAAAAACAAAAAGGCAACGATTTACTAACATTGCAACTTCATTCGACTAAATTCTTGTTTAGTTCATCCGTATCGTGACTTTTAGACGTTTTTCATAAATTACAGTGATTCGTATAAAATTTCGTGCCGTGGTGTATCAGTTGGCGAATATAGTATCGCGTAACAAGAACTAAATCCTGGATATCAACTAGTGCCTTCTTGGTTTTCTACATCATGTCTACTGCCATAATGCATCAGTCTGCGCTGTACGATTTTGGTGATCTGTTCTTGAAGGTAAGATCCATATCTCTTATTATATAGAATGTTATTAAAAGCTTAACCACTTTTACTATAACTACTTTCCACTTATCTATTATAAATCCTAAGGTTTGCCTTAAAATTCATTCAACTCATTTGGCCCACGTGTTCGGTCTATTTCTATAATCTTTCAATATTGATTAAGGAATAGTTCCTTTTTAGTGTTAAATAATTAAAATACTGAGTTCCTAATTTATTTATTTCGTAAGCTCAATCTAACAATAACTTACATTGGTATTAGGTACACGAAACCCCAAAATAACTTGCATTATGAATTTAGTACATAATATATCATGTTTATTACACAGTTTTTGATGTTAGGTTAGGTCTGAAATATGGACCATGCTTTCGTTGACCTACCGACATTGAAAAAAATACCTTGCCTTTAATTCTGATTATGATGACATGTTTAAAGTATCGTATAAGTAAATGTTTAATACCTTCACTAAACAATTATTGTAAATCATATAGATTCCTCAAATACCAAATAAAAACATTTTTTTTTTAAGTTCATATTTGACTAGGCCCTAGGCAAACTGTACTAGGTAGTAGTAGTACGTAATCAAAGTTTGCTTTACAAGGTAAGTTGTCTTTTCCATGTTGCCATAAACCGTCTAAGTTAGTTCCTGTTACCGTAATTATAGTTTACGGAAAACCTTTCAAACCAGTAATAAGTGCTTAGTATAAATATATACATAGCTATATATGCATAGAAATTAAATAATAATAAAAAATATTATGATATAAAAGAAAGAAAAAACGTTTATAGTTTTGTTAGCTTCGATTCATCGCATAGGTACCTAAATACTAATATATATTTTGAGGAAAGTTGAACGTATCCGTCTAATGATATTAAATAATCATTCTTACAATGAACAAAAACCTAAAAGATTGTTTAGCACCTTAAACGGGCACGTGTATAATAGAATCGAGTTTCCTCTAAAAAGTAAAAGTATATCAAACTGATTAAGAAATACTGCGGTTTAAGTTCTACAATATCCCAAGCAGATTTAATCAAATCGAGATGTTCATATCATTTGGATTCTTTTGTAGGTAGGGACGGAATTTTGTTAAGCCAAATCTTAACAATTTCCGAACTTTAGCGCGTTTTAGTGACGATAAAGCATTTAAATCCTAAAACCCCTTACACGTTTAATCTGCCTCAAACTTGGTTGTAAATTTAGCTTCTAAAATTATAAAAATAGTATAACTATATATGGTGTAAATCTGTATATTAGCAGACGATTCAATCTTAAGAACAAATCAACTATTAAAATTTTGGTAACTTATAAAGAATTCACGTTATTTAATTAAACTTGTTTTAGTATATAACCATTATATACTTGATAGCACAATTATTATTCGTAGGATCTTATAACTTGACAAATCCTTTCAAATCTCAGCAGGGGTGAAGAGCAGACACAGCTAAGTGGTGTGACTGGTGTTTTATCTCCGCCCTTATGAGAAAATAAATCCTCATCCATTGTAATAGAGCCTATAATGGAATAGTGGCTGCCCTTCGACTGTATCTTTAGGGGCAACGCAAAACCGGTTCTATTAACTAATTCATACGGTTATTTTTTCTTTGAAATGCATTTACGCTACCTGCTCAGTTTTTGTGGTTTCTTTATATTGCGTACACTTGTTGCTTAGGGTTGCCCTGTTTTATATTCAACGAAGCATATAGAGGGTAACAAAGACCGAGAAATATATAAAAAATTCAACCTACATTTTAGGTTTTAATACGTTGAGGATAGACAAGTGCGTCAAATGGAGAAGCGGTTATTTAATTTTGTTTTAATTAAAATGTTGGTCATTATCAATTTTAAAGCAGACCAGTTTTAGCGATATCGTCATGTAGAGTAAGATACCTATGGTCTGCGTTCTAAAGTATGTGGTCTATATCTATATACAATTAAGTTTAGTGGCTTAACCATAGTAGTAGTACAAGTTAGTAAGTTTGATATAAAAATATTTTAATTTGAAATGTAGAAATCGTACAGTGTTTTACGATGTATGTTACGTCCCGATTGATAGCGTAAATACCAGTTATTTCTTTCTATATAAATATCTTCAGTAAAGTTGTCAGAAATGGGAATTGAATGTGGTATCATTCAAAGGTCTGTTGTTTTACAGGTTTTTAAACTGAAAGCAAATCTAATAACGAACTCTTGACGTCCACTTAATTAATGCTTAATATATTTCTTTAATGATAGAAACAGGTTTGATAACGATTGGTGATTGTTACTTTATTGTAGAAATATACGTGAGTCGTCATCAACATTTATATCATAAATAACAATAGGCGACCATTTATTTTCATCACCTACTAATTTTAATATAATATAAATGTTCGAAGGACTTCTCGTGTCTATGCTGAAAACAATGTGATAAGGTTTTATTCCATTTTTGAAATAACACTGCTGCGTGAAAAGCTATCTATACAAAGACTTCGCGTAGTAGTAGGAGCGCTTTGATTACGATGGGAATTTTGAAAGGTGCGTCTTTTTTTGTGAATTTTGGCCGTTTAACCGTTCTACACCTACAACCGTCTACCTGCTATTTACAATGCACGCCATTTACAACTTGCCTGACGAGATAAAAAGGCTTTTGTGCGCAGATAGAGCTTTGTTCAATTTTTCTACAAGAGGGGTCGATAAACAATCATACCAGCTCAAGTAGATTTCTTTAAGCTCAATTTCTAAAGGAAAAATTTGCTTGAAAGAAAATGGTACTTGCCACAGTAAATATTACATATACAAACTCGGTTTTGTTCGGTTTTATTTGTCCCGCCACTTTTTGGCGTGTTTTGCTGATAGAAGGTTTGCGCATGGAATAATTAATTTTAATAAATCGCATCTAATGACCCTAGCCACTATTTTTTCCCGAATCAAAAACTTCGGTATATAATGAACCAAGTAAAAGACCAGACAAAGACGGGAGCAGCATGTATGTTTTTGCGGATTACTGGATTACATGGGAATTGTATTGTTAAAGAATCTTGGAAGTACGTAATTATCTACTTTTTGATAAAAAGTTCACAAAGCAAAATTATGTCTGGTATCAATTTAGAATATAATTTTACAGCTGAGTTTGCCAATTGCTGGTCAGTATCAGGGGTATCGGAGCGTGTTATCGCTACAACTATGCGCGTTTGCTAACAATAGTATTTCTAACTACGTTCAGTATTTTCAAATACTGCTATGAAAACTAACCCTATTTAGCTTTAATTAAATTTTGACACGTATGAACGTGTTTATAAATTCATAGTGACACCATATTCACACATAAGCACACATATTATAGCACTTTGACGGTTATGAACTTATGAATAAGAGGAGGGTGTATTTTGTCTACTTAAACGATGGTGTCTTTTGGATAAGTCTTCATGTTATCGACTTAAGACAGTAAAGTAAGAATTATATTACCAAGATAACTAGATTTTTCCCGTGACACATGCTAACAGTTCAGAAACCTCGCAAATATTTACATGTTGGTAATCTTCAAGTAAACTTTCCAGTTTTCGCAATATTAAGTTTCTCAAACGGCCGGTTCTGGTCTCAAGTCATTTCCCAAGATTGCAGAAACCTTCGAGTACAGTGCAAACAATTGTGGGAGCTGGTATCATAGCACGTATCGAATTATTTCCTTGTATGCTGTGTTGGCGAAATGTTAATCTGTACTGGCGCCATTCGAAGACACAACAAAACATCTTTAAGGTCCAACATTGTGTTGATAGCATGAAAACATTTATTAGCTTCTCCAACACTGTTCAAAACCTGCAATAATTTAGTTGTTTTTGCTCTTTAAAAGTCAGTTTTTCCTGTATTAATTTTATTTCATATATTAAACGACTTAAACATGAAGTCGCTTATAAAGTGGCTTGAAAAATACTTGATTTAATGGTAGTATCTCCATCAAGTATTTGCAGCAGCAGATTGGCTCTCGTTTATCAATGCCTGCTTTATTAAGAATTATTAGGTATAATGCTTTTACATTTCATGCATAGTGATCCATTCAGCTTTAGTAATTGCATTAAGTGTTGCGTTCACTCAAGCAAGTATATTACGAAATGAGCCTACCGTACTGGAAACTACTAGTCTAATGCAACCGGTCCGAGTTACCAGATTAATGCCTTAACGATTTCCAATTTGTAAAAAATGTATAAAATTTCGTTATACGCGTTCAGGATTTAGCCACAAGTTATCTGTCAGAACTTCCACCGCAATTCAATTGTTATCTTACCAAAAATTGTTCGACGGAAATATTCTAATCGCATGGCGTATTTAGTAGGTCAACATAGCAAGATTCTTTATAAAATGTTATCGATATTCGTAGATAAGTCAGTCCTTTGTTACCAAGAGGTATTAATATTATAAGCGTCATTTACCAAGGTGTCTTTCCTAAGAATATTGAGATTTAAAATGCGGTTCGCCTTGAACGGACATCGTTCACACTGAAGATTCATTCTCAGTTTCGACAGCCGGGGACACAAATTAAGGCAAATACGACCCTGATAGCTATGCTGCAATCTTGACACCCACGTGTAAGGTGAACATTTAGTTCATTGTTTTTCGTCGTTACAAAAGCATTGATTTCATAACCTTAATATTATTAAGAAAACAAGTATAACCAGAGAGCATTCCAACCAGTTCTAAGTGAATGTCATCAATAGTCGCTAATTGTTTTAGCAAATGCGAGAGTTCATTGCCGCGATGACGAAGATCGCCTACGCTTGAAAAGTCAAAATAGATGCTATGTTCATAGAGATACGAGTCATTAATACTATCATATCTAACCTCTTACTTTAAGTTATTTTACTATTGGTTTTAATATTCTGTTACAAAAAATAAGTCATTTATGATAAGCTGTCACGTGTAGCGGAGTTATCGCAAATCGTTAACATGTTTTGTTATTAATCGTGAATTTAAAATGCTATGCGTTGTTTAGGTCACGTTGCACAAATTCTTAATTTAAGACATAGTCGCTTTTTTGTATAACAAATATATAGAATTCGTAGGACATTTAAATAACAAACGTGCTATGGTTCTCACAAACACGTTTATTAATAAACGTGACGAGAATTGAGAGTTCAAACAAGTTAATAGTTGGTACTTAAATACATTGATAATGCATATCTGAGGTCTTATGTTGGAGTGCAGTACATAAACAAAGGGTGCTGTATCTTATCTCGACGACTGATAAGGACTGGAACATTAATGTTCCAACAGACAACAATATGCCTGTACATATCTTTCAAACCTTTGTTGACCCGGAGTTCTTAACAATTACACACAAAAGCGTAAATTCTATTACGCGTATAAGGCAAAGTAAACACTTGATGGACGAAATTAGTTAACGATATTGTGTCGTTTGCTTCCCAAATGAAAATACCGCGTGGCATCTACTACAAGTATGGAGTCATTCAGTACCAACTAAATTAACATTTATTCGACTATCTATATTTATGTAACATATAGACTGAGTTCATTATATTGATCTAGTTTGATACAATACGCCTCGCATGATGAAGTGCACCGAAAGCGAACACTGGCACAATTTCAAAATCCAGTTCCGATATCCGTTTCACTTTCAAATGTAGAAACAGCGTCTACGTTACATGATTTAACAATTCATTGCAATAAGCCCTTTATAAACGTCTATATGAGATTAGATATAACTTAATCTGTTAACTTTTGGCTGCAGTTTTGGCACACATTCTCTGTTGCGTCACAACGAATCAAGCGCAGGCCACGGCGCGTAACACTTTTACCATAAGCGACCTCGTCTACCCACTTTGTGTCGCTTTACATAATTGCCCGTAAAGAACGTATCTTACGCAACATCAAAACATCGTTATTCTAGTCGTGTTTGAGAGGGTCACTGTTTAATGCTCTACTTAAAAAAGTAAATTTTTAAATGTGAGGTAAACTAGATTAAAATCTGTGCTCGTGATATAAACTCGATTGTTAAAGTATAAAGAATGGCTGTATCCTTGACCTTGAGGTTTATTTTTTGCTTATCGCTAATTATATTTAACAACTTCTTTATGTCTATTAGAGGTGCGTGCTATTTACTTGATGTATCTATAATATGCTTACTTTAGATTATTTATACAGTATTCCGGACTTAATGTTATCTTAGGTTTTAATTATAGGTCGAAACGTTTGTCTGTATAGTGATCTTTTAGTCGTCTTTGATATGTTAAAAGCAGGACGTATGCGGTAATGCTCGAAGTGCAACAATAACATAACCGCAATCCAAGTAGAGCGACAAGCTCTCAGCCGAAACGGTTTAACTTTCTTTTCTCGTTTCGTAACAGAGCCTTACAGTTTATCGTTTCACAAGCTTAGATTTTCAATAAGAGTACGATACTTAACGCACCATTTCTCATTTCACGCTGCCCAGAAGCGATTAAATTGAAAACTATTTTTATTTTCTCGGTATTTCATTACAAACTTCATATTACATTGATAATAAAAAGCAAAATGACTTCTTCAAATGTAGCTGTTCCGTAATCTTTAAACAAGAAGAATCGAAATCGATCTATACTACTAAGGACTTAGCAACTTTACTAAAGAGTTACTAAGTCCTTAGTAAAGGTTAAATTCTCGTGTAATAATCAAATAGACGAACTATAGACTTTATCGATGTAGTGGTCCCTAGTAGGCCAAACATTAAAATGAGATGAGCGCAATAGTTGCAGCGAAGCGTCATTTCGTACGTTGCGCACGATTGCAGTTTGCATAAGCATTGCACAAACTACTATTACAGCGATTATAATCCGCGCGTGCACTGATATCTTATGTGCCAAGAGGAAGAGAACTTTCGAAGTCACTTTCGAGTATTGTTTCATTGTCAGCTCTTTCCTATGTAATTTTCCTTCCTGATTTGCCATTTAGTATAATCATACCTATTGCACTAAACATTGAGTAATGCGGTTTTAAAGTGTTACAAGACGAAACCTTACAACATTAAATAGGTATTGTAATATGAAGGCATTAAAGTGTAATTTTAAAGCACGAGCTGATACGCTGAAATTTAAGAAAAGCCAAATAGTATAAGATAATATGGATGCGGGATACTATTGACGTGAAAAATCCAGTATACATATTATAAAGGATTCTTTAGTAACCATCTCTGACTAATATAATGTATCAAAATATGTATTGCTATATTTGAAACAGGTTCCACATTTTGGAATTCCGTATGTAAATGGGGTGTCACCCCAAAACCACTGCGCAATGACACCTGTAAAACGACCTCCAATGTGTCGTCCACATTGTGTGTGTAAAATTATTTATGGATCCGGGTTTCATTAAAAGTCATTACGATGCTAATTTAATCTGTTACAAAATAAACTCACCCTAGCGTGCCCTCGTTGACTCATAAGTGGTTTGAAATATAAAGACAATTTTAATTACTCAATGAATAATTTGAATTGTTCATTGGAACACATTTTAAGTATATACATGGAAGGCAAGATGTGCTTGGCGAATTTGTTTATATATATTATGTACATTAAATTATATTTTAAGGTATATAATCTGTTATAAGTCGTGTTGTAAACATACATAAATATGTATATTCACTATTTGATGTAGTAATAACTAAAGAATTGTTTGTTTCTAGTCGTGTAAATAAATGCCAATTAATAGAACGCAATTGCATTTATCGCTTGTTTATTACAATGGATAAATACGGTACCTAACTACGAGTAGTAAGTACTTTATTGCCTTAACGTCACGTACAATAATTATATATCTATTCATTTTTAAAAATGATGATGTAAAATAAAAATAAAAAATGTTTATAATTTGCGAAGCTTATCTAGTCATTTATCGGTACCGACACTATTTCTTTATTGTCCAAATCGAGATTTTAGTCCCAATACATAAATAATTAGAATTATTTATCTACTAAGCGTTACTAACACATCTTGTGATTACGTATACCTTGTACGGAATTCGTGGAAGAGTTACAGGTATGAAGTAAGTGTTATAGGTGAGCAGTGAGCACGTTTCAGTGATAGTAAGTGATCTTCGTTTATAGTTTGTGTGTCAATAATGAAAGTGGCACGATGGTAGGTCAGTGCCGCGTTGCATAATCTATGTCACGATGATCATACCTCCATTTTTGGAACTGATCGATCACGTACTTCCTATAGATCGCGATATCAAAACATTACCATTTTGAGACAGTATAGTTTTTGAGTGGAAACTTCCTTGACTGTTATAGTGCTTGAACCTTCAATTCCTAATATTCGGCGATACCATGTTTTATAAATTAGTAATAAGACTGTACAGAACATAGATTCAAATGCCTTTTCTACGGAAACGCATGTACGGGTCGGAATTATTTAAATATACATAACGTGCATGTCAAGTGTGCAAAGGAGCAGAGCTCAAAGGTCAAGTTTCTCTCGGGTGACGGAAGTCATGCTGTCATCCAGTCGACGAACTTTTAAGGTTGTCAAAATTTCCTGGTTTACTGAACACGAGTTTCCGTTCGCTAAAATTCGATAAGCGTGGAAAAGGGCTAAAGTATTTCGTTACATTTGGAGTGATTTTACGAATTTTAAATTGCTCGTATAAATTTAATTAGGTTGAGTTTGTTGAATCATTTAATGCCGTTGAACTTTACAAGGTCTCCTTTGTACTTCCTCCTTGGCAGACCATGACTGTTCCTAGATAAATATTATTTCTCTTTGTTCTTGTAATGCGTACTTGTGACTTTCTAGTTCATGTTTTTCATCGTAAGATTTTAGTTTACAGTTCAACCGTTTATCAGCACTTCTAGGTCGTTTTTTAATTTGCTGCGAAATGTGCACCAAAAGTTACGGACACTGGCCCAATTAGTCGTCTTTTGTTATTTTTATAGTGACACAATTACACATACCGAATTTCCCACTACCTTAAGGTTGTGTAACGTTATATTAGAATGTTTATGTACGTAATCTTATATTACACGTTATTATTACCGAGGTTATCTAAGCAACAACGCAACTGGATACACGTAATGTGGATGTAATGTATTAATATGACTAATTATAAATCTGCCAATCAATAATCGTCTAGTTCGATCATAGTTTAATACAAAAAGTCCAGTATCAATTTTCCCAATACAAGTATGTTTGGAACTTCCTTCACTATGCGACTGATCTCAAGTCTTATACGGTTTCTCAAGCAAGCTGAAAACCTAAAATTGATTTTCAAAACGCTACAGAGTAAAGCGTATTGGTTGTATGTTTACAAACTTTTATTAGTAGGGAACTTAAAGATAAATTGTTCATAAACTTGTCAACTATTGATAACTGCAAAAGATTTCATGATATTCAATTAAGCAATTAATTAAAGGGCTTTATATGTTGAGCCATCGCTGTTACTACGGCTACTATTTCTATTAAGTTTCATAAGGTTTGCTTCAAAACAATCACGCACTATTGCGTATACTATTATAGATCGATAGCGCAATATTATCAAATCGCATGCATCGTGCTTGGTTGCGCTCGAGTGGAATCGTACCTACGAACTCAAGGGCCCATGAAATGCAGTAAAGCATGCACGTGAATAATTATACTAGTTAATACCTACGGCTTTGATGGTTTAGAACTGTTTGCTGTTTAAGCAATTTGATAGATGATGATCAGCTGAAATAGTTGTGGATATAACAGCTAACAATCGAATACAACAGAGGCTATAGGAACAGATAAAATATATGTATTAGTAATAAGCCTTTACCGAGACATTTTAAGCTGTTGTGTTCGTTTGAATGCGCAGTTATGGTAATACATAATTAATTATATATTTCGTATCTACAATTTAGATAAGGATTGTTATTTGTTGTTTTATCACAATCATCATTAGTCTTATTTTTTCCTTTTTGTTAAATTTATATCGAGATGCGAGAAGTTTTTGTGTTGAATTTATATTATAAATATAGGGAATGAAAGGTAACGGTCAGTTTTGGTTGGCTGAAATCTGAAGATCATTGTTTAAATTTTGTTTTGCATTCAGAGGATATAAAAGAACTTTTAACGCACTATGCGTTTTATCGTATATACTGTGTCGGCCCTATGAAACCAAATAAAAATGACTGACACAATTATAATACTCCTCCCCTACAGTACACATAGTATAATGTACA
Source organism: Pieris napi (assembly GCF_905475465.1). Classification (NCBI taxonomy): domain Eukaryota; kingdom Metazoa; phylum Arthropoda; class Insecta; order Lepidoptera; family Pieridae; genus Pieris; species Pieris napi. The sequence goes on along the minus strand of NC_062241.1, from coordinate 9,474,957 downwards.
AAAATTTATCGTTAATTCTATGATAGGATCTTAGTTATGTACCCTATTGGTCATTGGGTGAGGAGTCAGCACCATGACAAGTGGGGTAAGCTGGGACACGCATCAGTACCTCGGACTTAACGTATTCTTTTTTAGCTCTGCTCTTAAAATAAACTGCGATACATATTTTTACCTCATAATTGCGGTTGCTATTATTAGTCATATATTATTTATAGGTATGTGTTGGAGGAAAACTATTGTCCATGGAAAACGTCTGAGCCTCGTTTGGTGCAATTTACAAATAAGATTTCTTAATTGCTCCACACACCTCAGAAATACTACGCTTTTACAATAGGAAATCCTGAAAGAAATTTAAAATATGTATTATCAATAAAAATATGGTCGTGACGCAAGTCGATAACTTATCCGAAACTAGTCCGTGAGTTCATAAGTTATCTTGCTGACCCAGGCTGATACTGTTTCCTCGATATTTAACGCAGTTTGTTCAACCTGTTGTTTTATTTACAAGCTCCCCCGGCTTTGTACATTCAGGGTATTCTTATTGTGTTTTCTACGTAAAAGCACCTTATCGCTTTCGTCGTTTTCTAACGCTTTAAGGCTGCATTTCGACGCCATAATCATTGGTTTGTGTTTTTTTTTATATCTTCACTGTAGATTGATAACCTTGTATGTCAAAAAAACATTAATTATTTATTCTGAGACTCTTATCATTTAACTGGTATAATTATGAAGTAAGGACTTGTTTGTGTTATTAATAAATAAGTCCTTTTTACCATCTAAAATTATGGACAAGCACATAATAATATTTAACGAACATTGACGAAATGAAACATTTATTTTCGTTTCCTGCAATGTTTGGTTCTCTGGACATACGAGGTTATCATTCTACATCGACGATATACAACTTATGACTAGCTTTTAATAGAGGACCCCGTCTCAAAATCCGGTATACAGACATGTGCTTCATAATAGTAGTTACGACAAATAAATTAAATCGACAGTATAAAAAACTTTTGTCTCAATAACATCAGTAAAGTCTAAAAATAATCGCGCAAGAGTCACGTCCGGTTCTCAATGTCTTTCTATGAATTACAGACGCTGAGCACATGTTTGCTTAATTTGCACTTTATTATACACACAACCAGTACGTATTATATAACACAAATAATAACCATACTAAATCTATACATAGGTATAAATATAATATAACAATCATTTTAAAACTTTATTTAATATCTTTTGGCTAAGTTTTAGTACATATAAGAAATAAGTGTGCCTTTGTGATGTACCTACGCCCAATATTATTAACGTGACTAAATGATTTATTAACATATCCTAAAAGAGAAAAATCATCCAGAAAGTTTTTATAATATAACTACTTACAATTTCTACACAACGAACTGAACCGTCGAAAGTGAATCTCATCGTAATCGTGTGTTCTTTTGTAAATAATATATTCTGTAGCGTGGTTCTGTCAGCGTAGGTGGAACTGGAAACCTCCCAACAAAGGGTAATTTAAATTCGTTGCTATATTTTGTGTTCAGTCGTATAACATCAAAACATTACAAAATAGCAGCCTCGAGAATATTGCCATAAATAATTTGATTTAACACGAGGCGAAAAATTTCGCGCTGAATTATACTTTGCTAATGAATACGCATTTCTTTGTTTAAATTCCTTTAATGAAACATACAGGTATATTTTATATCCATTCTAACCTATGTATTTTAGTAACGTTCAACTTTTTGTACTAATGTTTGAGGTTTAGTGCTTATCCCTCAAGATCTCACATTTATGAAGCTATTCTTGTTTTAGCTTTTTCTTTACAAAGACTTTTAATCTATTAAAATTTAAAATCTTAAAAGAACTGCTAAATATTTGGTGTCGTTAATGGATCCTTGATATTGAATATGGTGTTTTATCGTAATTTGTGCTAATTTGCACTGGAAAAATATTTGAGCGGATGTGGCACATCTGTTGCCTTGGAGACAAAGTAATTAGCGATCTCTGAGAACGTATGTTCGCATAATGTCTCCCACACTTTGGATAGGGTTGGCCCTTAGTTAAAAGCTCGAAGTATATTCTAATTGTGATATGAAATGTCATTATTGTAATACATACAATGACATCCCAATTGAAGGCACCCCAACAAAGAACAAAATATACTTTTAATTGAACAATTGAAGACGCTTAGCTACAATTCTTGCCACAACGGAATGTTGAACGAATGAACTGCTATTTCATAAATTTTCAACATAATTTTTACATTATCGTTGATTACATTATATCTACAGCAGATAGATAAAGAAAATACAGTTAAGATTAAATGCTATACATATTATAGAATTAATAACTCATATTTTGTTTCTTTTTCTAGTGCGAGGCTCCTAGGAGTCTTAGCACGCCGGTGAGCAAATTCGCCCAAAACCTAACTTATCGTCGAAAAACTTTGTGATATTTCATGTTCATTTCCACATTATGAAACCAAATTGTCTTATATTTTTCTCGTCTATGTAATAAATACGCGTTGTGTAATCGTATTGACGTAAAACACTTATTACGATCTTAGTACTTATTGCACGTTGGCATTACCTAATACCACAGCTTGCCTGGCTTATACCTATTCTATATAATATTTAATTTAATAATGAGATGATACCTTTTAAAGTAAATAAAACATTGACCTATGTTCGAAATTAAACTAAAAGAATAAATTCTAAATTTTATTTCTTTTAAGACGAATATCATGAACCAACTATCAATTGTTTTCTTTTGAGCTTGATACGTAGGCATCATTAGCGGTGATAAAGTGCAATTAATTTCGATCAATTACATAATACATAGTTACATAAGTATCATAACATAATATCTTTCGTATTAATAAAATAATTAATTGATCTGTTCTTAAAAATTAACGAGAACAAAACATTAAATAATCAAGGCAAAAGGAAACAATAAATACAGAGTAAACTACATATATCCAAATTGTATTTTGTAATAAAATTGCGATATCGATTGGAATTTCCAAATAAACGTTGAAACTACTAAATTTTAAAAGTCCGTAGAAATACTTATAAATAATAAAGTGTATAAGTAGTAAGAAGCTTCATTATCGGCCTATCTTTATGTATTATGAGGGAGATAATTATTAAAGCGAATATATGAAATAGGTGAAGCGTTTGTTGATGGGCCCATTCGCCTCGCTCGAAGGTCAAGCCGCTCGCTCAAGTCGCTTGACGACTACGTCACATTAACCAACTATAGTTCACAGCCCAAGCTATTATAACTAAAATAACTCTGTGGGGTTACAATAATGGCACAGACCCTTAAAATAATACTATTGCAGTTTTAAAAATAATTTTTGGGGTCGCAATGACGCCGTTTATATTCGTAAACGAAGAAACCAGACGCCGTCTTGAGATATAAACATAATAGAATAACAAGAACAATCAATGCTGCCATTTTTATGAATATATATTCACGTTTATTTTTTTTATTTAATACATAAATTAATTTAATTTAATAAGATTTTTTGTAGTAATTTAATTACATATGGTTTGCCCTCAATTGGTTCTTAATGTATTATTCGGTATAAATTAGTATAATTTTGAGTTAAAATTAAATGTTTCGTCACGGAGGTGTGGCAACTAAGAGGGTCATTAGATCTTTAATTGTTATATTAATTGTGTTTTTACAAACAATATCTTACTTGATTGATAATAATATTTCAAATATACTGGCAGGCTTTCATAATTTATCCAATTTGATTAATAATTTATGATTTGTATCATTTCGATATGCATATGAAATTGTTCTGTCATTATTGGTACGTGAGGCAATTTTTTTCAAGGGTAAGATTCTTTGATTTTTTACACATCAGATGAAGCATACCATAGAGGTCCTTTTAAAACGGGTCTGGATTTCTTCAATACACTTATATTTAAGTGTTTATATTTGCGTTTATTCAACAACTTTTGCCAAGTTTTCTATTTGTATTAATCTTAGGACTATGAGTGAATTCCGATTGTTGCGAAACCGCTGTGTTCTTCTTGTTTGACGTTTCTGCCAAACAAATCTCCAAATATGCAATTGCTGGCTAGGAAATATTAAAGCGTGGGCACGTTCGCGGCCTGGTCAATGTTGCTAATCCAGTATTTCAGTGTAGTTGTGAAAACAACGTTGCACAACGCGTTACCTCAATGCAATACTTGCAATCCCCTCTACCTTCGATTTCCCTCATTATGACATGCAGCGTCAAAATCTAATTGTGACCGACAGACCTACATTTAATAAAGCTGTGAGGAACTGTGAATCTTTATACCACAATAGAAATGTTATTATGTTAGGCTATTATTACTTTATGCTTGTGACGGGCGTACGTTCTTGTAGTAGTGGAGTTATTACTGATATCTATGAAAATGGGTACATGAAATGTTTTCGGTTACCTTATTACCTTCAGACAATCCGTGATCATAAGCCGAAACCAAGGTTTTGAAAACAATGCATATAAGACACAATCGTATTACTGCCAACGTATTTTAAACATATACTAGACCAGACCTAGTATTGTTATTCGTTGATTTCGTAGTTGTACCTATCAGTGCTTCTCGGTTGATTTGGACACTATACAGAGGTCGCGGCTATTATTATGGGCTTGGGATAGGCCTTCCGACGTAATTATGCGCATGGACCAAGCATTGTTTCACAAAAGCACGTGGGACCAGTGAAAGTGGCACAGCCGGCGGCAAGGCCGCCTATCGACCTTCGGATTTAAGTTTCCGGGACGTACGCAATAAAATTTTAAAAACTGCATTGCTTTGATGTCGTTATCTAACGAGTCCCATTTCGAATGTTGCGAAAGTTCTACGTAATACTACACATTAAGTAACTAATTATTTATTAAACTGGCCAAACGCCTATGTGGCGCCGCGTAGGCCAATCGCCGCGCAATCACAAAAGATCAGCCTATGTCTGCTTAATTAGAATGTTGAATTAGCCATATACGTTTGTCAAGATTCGATTCAGACATGAATTACATCTGTATGGAAGCTATGCAGCTCGCGTGACAATGCAATGTGATTGCAACATCGTGCGCAAGAGTCGCTGTCGCGTGCATCACGCCTCAACTGTACCGTAGATCCGTAAATATTCGTGAAAAATTATGAACGGGGTGGCTCATAATCAGAAACGTATGGAACACATGGAATGTAGAAGATACAAAGATCTATAATTTACTTATTTTTTTAGTTACTTGGTCTTATGCTATCTTTTGTTTCTGTAAGGCATGTAATATACAATAAGCAAATTGGATAACCTATTTGTGTGGTCAAACTTTATTAGATGTCAGCTCTTTGAGCATAACAAACCTTAACTTAACTTTTACACGAACTGCCAACAAAAAGGAAAGAATAACTCGGCCAATAAATACTACAGATATATTTGATTGGTTCCATAGAATCACCGCGTGGTTTTCACAATGTCATATTGATCACTGCACAGCGGGCCTGTTGTTGAAATATTATAAGCCATTGATATTCGAGTGTGTCCTCTATTAATAATATTAAAGTTATGTTAAAATTAATACTCCTTATATTTATCGATCGATTCAATATTTTATTCTTTTATCAGGACGTGTCGATAAAAGATTTGGTTTCACTAATATGAAAGTCTCAAGTACGAAGAGATGCGTTATTAACATACCTTAATAACATAGTATAAATAATCTAGCGATATCATAGCTATGTTGTTGTGTGTTTTAAAAATGTGATGGTGACGAAATTCAGGCTAAAAGTTTCTAAATATTATTTGACCACAAGTTGATGTATGCATCAGGAAAAAATATTGCACATTTTATTGGACATACAGTTCAATTGCTTAGTTTAATTCATCGTTTCTAACACTTGCGGCCTTGATGCCAAGTTTGCTTACATAATTAACCTGTGCTGCAATAGCGAATTAGCATATCCCTAATGAAACTATTATTTACATATAGCCGAACAAATTAATACCGGTTCATAGAAGGTAAACCTTTACCGTAGACAAAACAATGACAGCCTAAAACTACAATGGCTGGACTAGCAAGAGTTTTACAGATCCAAACTGAAACGATTGGGCCAAGGGCCGTCGTAGTGATTTCTGTGCATTGTGACTTTAGATGCATCTCTCTCATACCTTAGTCGCATTTTTGTACTGTAAAGTAGAATTTACTATTTTTCTGTCAGAAGTCTTTGTGAAATTGTCTTGTCAAAGATTTCTTTAATATGTAGGGTATTTGTACAACAATGATCATAAGACTGTGAGTCATTATTGAGGCTAAAGAATATTGTATTTATTCGGAGCGGAAATGGTAATTGAAATCGCTGACAGGGGCTTATGAAAGTCATTGTCACAATTACTGCACAATTTCTATTTTGAAGTTTTATCGACGGTTTATAAAAAAAAATTAATATACAACAATGTTTAGATTCCTCATCTAATTTAATCTTAATGTTTTTGATGGTAGGATCTTAAACGCAATATACGTTTTCTTATGTGCGGTGCTTCTGGATTGCGTTTGATCGTAATTGTTGTATTTTAAGACTGCTATTTTACAATTGGACAATAGTAGATTTACAGTACCTACTTGTTATTCTATATGTGATCAATGTAAACAGTAGATACGCTCGCTGAATTAATGTCCCCAATTCAATTGAAGTGTTTCATTAGCACAAGTGGCCGCGATTGCTTCGTTGATCAAGCGCAGAGTTCGACTTCAACCGTCACTAACAGTCATTTAAAACTATAGTCTACTAGCCGGTGTATACTTTCTGTACGTGGAATTAGGATAAAAATAGCGTTTAATTGTGATCTTTGGGTGGTTTAGTCTTTCGTTGTTGCTTTTTCTCCGATTTATTCAACTAAACAAAAGACAATCGGCTAGCTTAAATTGTAATTTATTATAGTGTTTGTATATATATCATGAGATATATAATAATACTTTTAGTTAAATTTAAAAATGCTGACAGAAATAAATAATGTAGTCATAATAATTCTGAATTCGATTTCAAACATTACAAGAATTTATATAGAAAAACCACACAAATACTACAAATTTTTTCGTTAAAACATTTAAAAGGCATTTACTGGTGATAAATAACACTGTTTTTACTTTACTAAGCAAACCTCATCATATTTAATTAGTGTTCGCTCGGTTGCATTGCACGTCGTATGCGCTGAGGTCGTGACACCCGTCTTGCAGTGTCGTAATGGCTATATAGCAAGGCATATATTGAATATTCAATATTGTCCTAGCATTGCTTAGACTCTGGTATACACAATTATCTGTTAACGCGATGTTGTTTTCCAGCCTTCTTTATGACCTAAGTAATAAGCAGACGGTGAAGTAATAACATAGTAAGTAAATCTAAGTTGTAAATTTTGTTGACATATTCTTGTTTCTCTTCAAAACTATCTATTATGTCACTATATAGATATGGGAAAGGTACTTTTAAAGGTATATTTTATGTGACTATTCGTTGAATTACGAATCCTGTACATTTACCTAAAAATTGAAGGGCAACGGGCGGTTTTATGGCTATAAAGTTATTTGTTAAAAATTAATTTCCATCTGTATTTTATTTAAAATAGCGTAAATAGTATCATATCGCTTTTAAAAGCATTTCCTATTGTATCTACAAAATATTATCGTAATGTTACAGTACCAGACTGCAATAACAATAAATTTTTATTTTCAAATGTTATCTCATGTTTGCTATATTTTAATTCGAAATATATTGCTTTTAGAATAATTTCCGCGTGTTTGCTTTAAATAATATTTGAAAGAACCTTAATTCTGTTTACATTATTTATTAGAAATGCAACTTATTGCATTGAACTGATTGACGTAAGTAATTGTCTCTTAAATGAATATCAGCGTAATCCAATACTAGGAAAAGAAACACGTAATAAACAGTTTATATTCAATTCAGTTACTAATGTCGTTATTTCATATACTGCTATATATCTTTTTTGCAATTGACCTCTTAATTTTAATTGTCTTTTGATCATATAATATTAATATAAAAACTAGATTTTATTATTAGAATTAGTTTTTTATCCATTTGATGTCACTTACTCGTAATAGTTTATTTCCTTCAAATACGGTACTAAAAACTCCAGTCGATACGGGTTATAGGATTTCTATTAATACGACTCGGTTTCTATAAATCTACTATGTATGTATATTTTAGAATAAATCTTAAACAGTATGATATTCATTAATTCCATATATGCAAATGTCAAACTTTTTATCTAAATCCTCGAATCACTTAATGTTAAATTGTTGTTGGTACTTGAATAAATCTTAATTCCTAGCTTGTTATGATGAATTATACGCGTTTTACTCTGTTAAGTATTTTATTTAGCTTACTTAATGATCTGCTTTGTTCTGGGTAAATTAATTGCTTGGTCATGTTCCGGCCAAGGCGATCAGTTTTACTTTCTTAGGAAGTTATCGCTTTCGTTATAGACCGGTTGAGTTTACTACTTGCTTGGATTGAACAGATTTTTGTTACTAATAACATTGAATGTATGGAAACATATATTGTAATATCAGAAACAGTCTGCTAGCAGTAATCAGAATTGAATAAGCGTTAGCAGTTATCGCAAAGATATTTTACTTGAATTGTTTTTAGTTATTGCTAGATACAAACGGGTGATACAAAACTTACTGCGTTACTCTTTATATTTAGTCGTTAACTAATTGGATTGGATATATGTTATTATTAATCTGTCATAACATGACATTAGACAAACTAATGTCTAATGCACTAATAGAAGATAATTTCTCTATTTTTCAAATAATTCCAAGTTTTGATGTTTTCTAAAAGAATTACGAAGACGCTTGTTACATGATCGTGTTATTAAATTTATGTTTTAATAAATGTACGGTATTTTCCTTGTTAACGATATAACTAATAACACATAATAAACCAGTTATTTTTTCCTAGAATGTAAATGTCTGTGTAGATAAATACTTGATAAATTATTCTCGTATTAATTTATGTTTTCTTTATTTTCAGGTGAGGCCCGATTTTTATGATGGCGGTTTCACTGTAAGTCAAAATAGGGAAATTGTCAATGTCAACTACATATTGATAATTGACACATTTAAAAACAATTTTGGAACACAAATGTTATATTAATGAAGAAGGTTCGAAATTCAAGTTTCCATTAAAATGAGGTTGGCGTCTGGTCGCAGTTTAATATAAATTTGTTACGCGTAATAACGACGCGTTACCAAATAAAAATAGCCGAAAGCTATGATAACCTTGTTGGTAACATTGGCCTTGCAAAGTCGATGCACTTGCAAACAGTGTTCGCTTGTCTGACTAGGTGTTTATGTTTCAAGTATTTAACATGCGTCATGCTTACTTGCTCCTATCTACGTTGACAGTCTAAACAAATACACTCTGAAAAGCCTCGGATTTCTTTGTCGCCCTTTATAAGAACCTTTATTTCTTACACTATGTTAATCTTTATCAAAGCAACGCCTGACGAAAGATAAAATCCCGTAAACCCCAATGCGTAACACATTTTTGTCATTTCATAAATCAAAATGCAATTTGTAAATAAACTCTCTCTACATATAAATTTACAAAATATCTTTGTTTTGATACAGTCCAGTACAATTATAATAAAGTACATATTTGTTAATCTTATTTTATTATTGTCTTATTTAATCTTAATATATCTTTAATTAACCTGACTATCACTAAAGAAAATACACTGAAGTGAAACGCGTTTAATATTCTTAACTACCTAAGTTGAGTTTAAATTATAAATGTCCCGACGTTTGGCATACAGCCAACACTTGTTAACTGGTATGCTATGGATTGGTAGTCCCTGTATAAGTGCATTTTGTTTAATGTCATTATAAACTCATTTACTTATATAAACTGTATACATGTATAGCACCACTGCGGTTTTAAAGCGTTTTGATAACTTTCTAAGCCAAATTTACTAACACAATTGAAAATGATTTTCCATTGTTTATATCCATGAGTCACATTTGGGGAAAGTGTGTGATGTAAGAATAAAATTTGCGCGGACAAAGGAATTGTATGATTGACGCAAGGGCCCTAATGATCGACAGTCGGCACTAATGACTGTTATTCATACTTTATCATTTAGTCTCGGATTAGATACCTCTAGTATTACAGCATTATAGCTTAAATGCCGTAACAAGAAATTTATTTAATATAAGATATCTTAGAAATAACTATTAGCTGTTACTAAATTGATAAATGTAGTACTTAGGTAATAGTAAAATCGAGACTTCGAGAATTTTTATAGAGTCAGTTTTGAGAAGAAAGCTTTACTATACTTTCCTAAACCAAGTCGCGTTCTTGAGATTATTATGAACTAAATGTTCCAAAAACATTGACTGAAAAGAATTCAATGTAACCACAGTAAATATGTTCAGTATTGGTCGGGTCTTTATTCTACGGCAGAAGTATAGGCCTCCTCCAGAAAGATATTTAGATATAGGAAATTAGGTACTACAGCATACACATTAGATATTTTCAGTTAGTAGAAAAAACCATTTCTCAATACAAGTTGGTTCGTTATATTCTGCAAATCGCCGAGACTTGCATCTATAAATAAGGAGGTGCTAAAAGCGGCCCAGGTTACTTCCTCTGCTTTGAACGAAGGGTAAACACGCATGACCCTTTGTTGACATTTGCTTTACGGCCACCACGCTCTGGTTTATGGCGCTGTAAACTTGAAAAAACGCCAAGTCGTAGAACCCGTGTTATATATTATATATGTGATATTTTACATAAAAACAGTGGTAGTCAATTTAGGAAAATTCCTGGCTATAAAAAGTTAAATTTATACTGTTTCTGTGAGATCCGAATTGTATATGGGGTTTGTATTCGAATACGATAGATTTAAATGCGGTGTAAACTAGTTTTAGAAGCCACAAAAGCTTACGATGCAGTAGTCATACTATGCAGCTAATGTTACTGTACTAACCTAACTAAGGCAGGGAAAACCCACTGGTTTTGTGACAAGAATAGGATATTTTGATCTTTCGCTCGTTTTCAATTGGTGGAGTCAACAAGGGAGACTGTCGCCGCGGCCTTCGATATCACAACAGTCAACAGGCTATCATTGTTTATGTCAACGAACTAAGCACGGTCGTTTTAACGATTCTCGAAACATCGTCTACGTGATATCCTGTAGACGGCAAATATCTCAATGTATTGTTTCGAATAATAACCAGAAATTATTCTAAATGTATTCAAATAAATGGTATTTTTACCATAGCCAGCGCGTTGCATTGCAATCAGTGTACTGCCCATCGACATGCGTGACCGGTCTTCTCGCGTCCGGTTACTCATCTAACGCACGAAGCAACGCATATACAATTTAGTCATAGTTATCTATTTAATTAAATTTTATATCCACTCTTCTGACTTAAAAAAGGGGTTAGTGGAGAGATTACTCACTCATTATTCGTCTTTATCGTAATATATAAACTGAACATTGAGACCGTTAAGATTTTAGACGATTTTTCTTTAAATAAACTTTTTGTTGCTTCAAAGGAATTATTTACTTAAATAACTAGACGCGGGAAGCTTTCGGTCTGGTGGAATTATAATTGTCCTTTGTTCGCCCGATTATTCTAAATGATCTAGATAAGTGATAATAATAACAGACATGTGTAATTTAAATATGCGACACTTGTTTTCCATTATGAATAAATTAGTTTTATAGACCACATACATAGTAATTAGGATTATGACATTAAATTTAACTTCAGTTTCCTCATCCGAAGCTGTGCAAGTGTTCGTTCTAATTAAGTTTTTCTATATCTAATCTTTGCGGGAGACATATGATGTCACTATAAATGAAATGCATAATAAATGTTTGTATAATTTTTAAATATTCGTTGTAAGCGAAAAGTTTTTTTCAAGGCAGTTTGAGCCGCGCACCACCACTTTGTGGAATCAGCTGCCCACTAATTTCCGAACCAATTCGACTTAGGGTCCTTCAAGAAAAGAGCGTACCAATTCTTAAAAGGCCGGCAACGCACTCGCGAGCCCTCTGGCATTGAGAGTGTCCATGAGCGGCGGTATCACTTAACATCAGATGAGCCTCCTGCCCGTTTGCCCCCCGTTCTATAGAAAAAAAAGTAGCCATTGAATGTTTAATCATTTTATTGCGAGTATGGCTACGGTAGGGTGAGTAAACCAACCACCTCTCTTCATCCAGGTATTGGTTTAAGGCAATCTTTTAAATTCGAAGTGCCTGCAATCCACGCAAACAAGCGCATGCAGTATACACATACTGTTAAACAGGACCGGTTCTTAATGCGTCATATAACAGACATCAGTCGCTTATAACACTCTGACACAGACTGATTCATAGTTCTTTGTTTTTGTTTCAAAACAACCAAGACTCAAAGTGCTATATCAATATTAATTACGCGTATTACAATATTATATGCATCGTAAAGTTTAACAATAGATAAACAGACAATGTGTGGACCGAGTAAGACTCTAACTGCCCTTATATGCAAATGTAGACGTTTTCGTCTTAATTCAACCGTTATGAGTATTACTAAGTAAAATGAGAAGTCATTTATCTCGACTGTATTATATATTTAAAGTACACCATTGAGTTATGGCATAATTAAGAGCAGTGATAGCCTAGTGGTATGTGACTCAATCCGGAGGTGGTGCATTCAAATCCCGGTTTTGTTCCAATTAATTTTTCTACTCCTTATCTCGAAACAGTACAGGCCATCTTCGGCCCCCTATAACTTCGTTGAGGATAAAACTTTTGCGCTAAGTCTCAACTCTGATTCTTGATCTGACCTCTTTTTCTTTATTAGACCCATATGACCTGTGATAACACTTTACTTATATAAACAAATTGCTCTCTCTATTATTCCTTGCCTAAAAATTTAAAACCAATGAAAATCATGACAACTAAAGTAATACCAATCTCATGCTATATTAAATATTTTCTGTCATCGTTTCCTGGTTATAATTATTATTAGACCTATTATTAAGAGTAAGTATACACTTAGCACAAGATGTGTATACTTCAGAACAGTGAATTGCCCCTTTGTGTTTTTGTTCGTATGTTAAACATATGGGTGAGGCGTTGAAAGGTTAATATTGCGATTATTGGAGGCTGTTTGTCGTGCCGAGGGGACACTTGCTGCTATTTTCGCGCAATCATCCAATAAACGTGGTTCAAATCGAATCAAGACCCTCGTCTTGAGTCTGGAGAAATGGAGTACTGGTACATTTTTTTGTTTGTGTTTTACTAACAATCTACATATAGCACCAATATTCTACATATACTTTTAATCATATAACATTATTTGATAGTCTTGCAAAGTTATCCAGTACGTAATCTATAGTCTAGACTCGGTGATTAGTTAAGAATAATTGCATTTATTAGTGCTTTATATCGTTAAAAGTTCATTTAAATATAGAACGCATTTGATTAAAACCAATTAGCGTTCAATTAAGCAATGAGCTTCTCGTTTGTTATATCAATTGTCACGAGATGAGATCAAGCAATGTATTATGTTGCAGGAAATCAGACACATGCGTCTAATAATGTAACAGTCGTTAACATTAACTGTATTTATCGTAAGTTCACATTTTTCAGGCATATATATAATTGACAAATACATAGAACATACTAGACATAATATTCAATGTATTAGACAGATATTCTTTAAAGAGAAACGACACTACTTTACATTTAAAAAGATATCTAAACCGATAACTTTAATTGTTGTTCGAAAATTTACTCTTTGTTGCAAATCTGGGTTAGGTTTAAATCTTCAGACATTTGAATTGTTAAAATACTTATTTACATGCTGAAAACCAGTAACCTGGTTTTAGTTCTTTGTGTGATGCCGTTGCCCTCTAGGTTATCTGACAGAATATATTTAGGTATCTGCGCAAGATTCGCGAGGTGTAAATTTTGCTGATTGCACGTGTAAACACTCTGTCATGGTTATTTTAGCCATAGGTCAGTGACCAAAGAAATTATATTTTTCCGTATTGATAATGTCACTTTTGACGAATGCAGTGAGGATCCTACATGATTCCACTTATGTCTCTTGCACCATCCACATAGATCTATTCCGACCGCCTGTGTGCAAAAAATTTCAAAAATCTATGTATTTCAGTCAGAATTTTAGTTCTTAAGTTTCTAGGTATTGTTTTGTAGGAATAAAAATTATTTCCCTAAATCTTTGAATTTATTACTATAATTATTTTACATATAGGTAAATTTGATTTATTGAAAATAAATACTTTAAGTATTATAAATACTAATTTACGTCCAAGGTCATTACAGCACGTGTTAATTTAAATGCGAGTCAGTAATGTACGGAAAGAGGAAACTTAAGTTTTTTGTTAAGTTACCGATTTGGAGCCGTTTTACCGGTTTGTTCGACTTATTTGAGATCCTAGTGTTTGTGGGGATATTTAAATATTAACATTAGTGATAGGTCTTTTATACTAAACGCTTTTGAACGTCTAAGGAATAGTACCTTCCAATACTATGGGAAGTTTCTTTGCCAGTCGAACTAATTTCGTTAACTATTCTTAGCAGTTTGTCTAGACAACGATAACACTAGTCAATTTTATAATTGTAAATATGTAATTAACTAAATCAACTATGTAAGTAAACAATAATTTGATGTGAGATTACATTTATCGATATAAAATCACCTTTATGACAAGAGAGTCATTGCCCTTTTTATCTATAGTTTATTTTCATTCTACGAATATACAAGGCTAAAACTCATGTAAAAAACGCTTCAATGAATTACAATTAGTTAAAGGATAATCGCACTTAATTCGAGTCGTATTAACGTTAATAATTCTTACTATAATTCTATAAATTTTGCTTGTTGTAAATGACATAGCCGCATAATTATTTGATAGAATTCAGATACATCAATCTTCATCATCGTTGAAACTTGTATTGTACAATGAACTCTTGTCGGTGGTTTGTGCAACACGCTGTTAACTACGAACAAACAAGCACGTCCACTCTGTCGACGCTAATTAACACGACACACGACCATAGCCCGTGCTACGAAAAACGGATTTCTTGGAAATGGTACTTATCGACAACACAAGTTTTTGGCCACCAAATATGAACACCTCCCAAGCTGGAAGCTTCCTGATAATATTGTTAAGAACACGCGACTTTATTCTTAATTCTCACTTCATCCTTTTAGTATCAGTTAAGGTACATATTCCTCTAGGTTTTATGTCGTTTTGTCAAATTTTTATAATTTCGATTGCCCTTAGTGACAACACAGTAAATTCGAAACCGACAGTGATTACAATTTTCCCTAGAGCATGGTTCGCAACGTCCGATGGAAAGCGTTTAGCCAATGTTCCGCTCTGATAAACCTTTAATTACACTTTAGTCAACGTTTTCCTTCGACACCTGGTGACCGTAACTTTAACCTTTGTGCTTTTAATGCGCACGTTTTACAAAAAACACTAAACATTCTATCGTTATAATAAACTATTGTCTTAAAACTAAAACTATTTTTTTTCTTTATTGACATAATATAATGGCCAGTGTAGTCAATCATATTTTAAGTTAAACATAATGTAGTCTTTGCTGTATACTAGGCATCAAAACTCAAGTGTTTTCGTGTTTACGACTCCCGGACGGAGCATAAGCGACTGGAATATACAATGTGTTATTCACATCGATTGAGGCCGCATACGAGATGCGAAGTATCATGTATTAATGTATAATACGAGCGACGTTGTTATAAGAAGGTACTTTATCGTTAATAGGAAGCAGTAAACAAAAAACGAAACAAAATGACCCCTGACGTTAACTAATTACTGTCCCTTGCCAACCCAAGGAAATAACAGTGAGTTTTAGTGAATAATATCTATTGACGAGAAAGACGATAACCTGAAACAGAACATTTGTGCCTGTGCGCCTCCTGAGCATTGTTATGGTGATAGCCAAGTTCGACGATCCTAAGAAACAAAAGACATTAGCATTTTTAAACTCCACTAGAATAAGAAACAGCTATTTATAGAAACCATTTTGAAACAAATAAATAATTCACAACAGGAGACCGGACGTGTAAAATCTGGTTGTAGCCATTAAAATTCGGTTCACCCCAGGGTTGTAATGTGCCAGTTAGGTTTTGTTAATTGGAAATATTAACTATTTCGAGGCAACCCAACGAATAGCAGGTAGATGAAATCAATGCTTAGGGATCTTTTTTGTTCACTAGCAGGTATCGGACCCTTCGTAGATTGTATAGGTTTTTTTGGCGAAAATCTTTAGAAACTTTTTCTTTTATTTAACTTGTAGAAATTTCATTTTATATATGGTTTAGTATTTTTTCACAAGTATCTTTATTTTGAATAAATAATGAAAGGCTTGTTAACTGCTGTATTTATAAATACCATGTGAAGGCTTGTTTTAAGTTTAAATATATTTATTGTTTTTTTTTAAAGTTATTAGTTTATCTTATACTATTAAAGTACAGGAAAAATAAAGTGTAATTTTCTAAAAGTAATGTTTCTCGTTTCAGAACCAGTCTCGACCAGTGCAGACTATGAACAGCGCGCTAGGGCCAGTTGGTGCTACAACTGTCACCGGCAGCGTTAACTGGGAGCAACATCCAGCTCTCGCGCGGGCTGCATCTGTTCCAGCCCAAAGAACCCTCGTCGGCATTCTGAACAGTCTTGGCCACCGCCGCCTGGAGCGTACTACTAGTGACCCAGCTCCTCCGCCTCCGGCCACCAGCAGATACAAGACGGAACTTTGCCGACCCTTCGAGGAAGCCGGTGTGTGCAAATATGGAGACAAATGTCAATTCGCGCACGGGATCCGTGAGCTCCGCAATCTTCAACGCCACCCTAAATACAAGACCGAGCTGTGCCGTACCTTCCACTCTGTAGGATTCTGTCCTTATGGTCCACGATGCCACTTCGTCCACAATGCTGACGAGGCAAGGCCCCGGGAATCTTCATCATCTGGTGGATCTGTAGCGTCGCTGTCTTCTGGGGGCTCGCTTGCGTCTTACATGAGTGACGGATCTCGCTCTCCCAGATCCCCTCACTCTCCGCTGGCACCGCAGTCTCCGTTGACTCCTCAGTCACCCCCAGCCATGTCTCCGCCAGCAACGGCATTTGCGTTCCGTCGTGCCCAGTCCCCGGACCCTGAGGAAGAGCGACTCCCGGTATTCAACCGCTTGTCGTCGGCATTCGGAGACCTTGTGATCGCCTAGGTGCGATCAACTAGTCCTAAGTTAACGAATCGAGCGTAGCGTAAATCGTCCGTCACCTAAGTGCCTCCTCGACGTCTTCCAGCGGCCGAGCCGTCCCACTCGTCGCGCTTTTGCCCGCACACCCGCTCAACGAATGATCTCCAGTCTACTGATGTCCTAAGTACATTGCCTTGTAAAAATTGTATTGTAAAGATAAAGTGTTCACTGGCGTCTCGAAAGTTTGCGGTGTGAATATAGTCGTATGTACATCATTTAAGTTATCGGCACGCACTTGTAAATGGCACCTTATAATTTTAGAATATTTATTTAGTAGCTCGCGGAAGTCTTCCCGATGCGATCCTCCGCCGAGCGGTGGTCTCTGTAAAGTTAGTTTATAGTTACATTATTATTTATTTCGTAAACTGCCTATCCGCGCTCGGTACCGTACCGCGAGAAGGCGCTCGTGATCTATTTTTAAGGATTAAGATAATAATTTATTATTTATTTCGAGTCTCTTTAACTATAATTATTATTCATAGTGATTACGCACCGCATTCGGACGGGGCATGCGTCGACGGGACGTGGCTCGTTTCGTGTCGATCTCCTCCACTTTTGGTACATCAATCTAATTGTTTTGCCTAAAATTTGCACAAGTGGATCTGACTGACAAGTCTTGAAACTTGACGGGTTTATTTTTTGAAAAAAAAAAATTACTCTAAATGTAACTACGAGATTGTTCGCTGGTACAACCTTTGCACAATTATTCAGAATTACGAAAACAACTGCCGCTAGCTATATCAATCATCTGAGTCCGTAAGGAATATCGAAGCTATCACGCAGCGTGCCTCCAGCCATTCGCCTGCGACTTGTCTTTTTTGCATCGAGCGAGGGCGCGCAGCAAACACAAACCAGTTTCAGAGTTTTGGTGCTTTTTTTCCACCGTAAAGCTACTCTCGCTCGATGCTATCGTACCCGGACGCAAATAAAAATCTGAGAATGAACCCGTCAATGTCTCATAAGCTCTGTACTAACATATACAGCGATGTTTATCAAGGACAATAGTTATAACAGTCGGCGGCGATCCGCGGTGCGCAGACGCTACCCTCTCGCGCTTCCAAAAGTCTCGCGCCGCGATACACAGTGCCTTTTACTTGTAACAGATATAAATCTATATAATATTTAATGCTTAGATTATCTAAATAGATAGTTTATTTATTGTCTCTTTTGAATATTATATTCAAATTGGCACACTTTTTGTACTTTTGACAGAGCTATAAGTGGTTAGTTTCGACGTAGAATAGTTTTTACTTTGAATTTAAAGTGTGATATTTTATAATATTTATATAAAAAAGTTTGAGAATTAAGGGACCAATTAAGCGATTAGGAGAAATTCTGATTGAAGCCTACCGATGTTTTCTTAAAGTCGAAAGTTGACTATTTTTGTATTGATATTTGATAAATAAAAGACCATTTTCTTATATTTGGTTTTGTATTATTTATGAAAGACATTATAGAACCGAGATGGTATTGTTTTTTGTTACCCATAAACGTATGCCGTAGAAGTTTTTTTTTCAGTTTTTCTCCGTAAATCGAGTCGTTGCATGCAGACCATTAAGATAATAATTTTGTACCTAATATTAAGTATTTAGTTGTAAGCGTTTTCATGAAGTTCGCATATATTATTTATTATCAGTTCATTACGAATTATAAACCATTTAAGTTGACTTATTTAATTTCTTTTTTATTTAAACCGTTTGAATATTACTTTGTAACTTAACGTTAGAAATATAACGAGTCATTAATAACAGGCATTAGTTTAAACTCTAGTACCTATGTCTCTTGTAATTAAGTATTTAATTTTTTTTATTTAATTATCAATAAGTTAATCTTCCAAAATGACTATATTCTATAACGGACAAAATTGTAGCAGAAGTTTGTTTATGACATTTTCTTGTAAGTTTTCTTTATTTCCATCTGCATTTTTATTGAATTATAGTCAAAATAATAATGTTAATATTTTTTTTTTCACCTATCCTCATCCTTTGTCCAGGCCTTTACGTAGCCTAGATTCTGCATGGTAGATATAATGAAAAGCATCGTATGAGTTCTTCAAGTTAAATAAACACTGACATAAAATGCCTCCGTATCAAATATTTGTATGACAAACGTTTATTCTATTGGTTAAATACTAGAGGCGCTGTATATTTTTTCATAAAAAAATTTGACGCAGAGGTTTGCACATTAGCGTTTAATACTAAACGAAACTTCTAATAATGGAAAAAAATTGAAAGAAAAACAATCAAACGATTAAACTGATGGTTTATTCGTTTCCCATGCGACAAATATGAATGTCACGAGGTGACATCTTCTTTCGTTATATATTATCACCAGGCCCTTTCCTAAAAGCAGTCGGCTAGTTTTCTCATACACATAGAAATACATAACATAGTAATAATGATGCTAAAGATCAACAGATGGTTGTGAAATCACTTTAACAATAGAATCGAACCCGGAACAAGCATCACAATAGTTCGCAATGTTTTTTGCATTACGTAAGCAAGCGTTGGCGATTAGCTTTTGTATATCTTATCCGACCTGAGCCAGTATTATAATACTAATAAGTGGGCAACACAATGCAGGGACTTTGGTGTAAATCTATGACTGATTTTTTTTTCGCTAGGATGTATCCTGGGCTCCTTAGGACGTCTAGACCACATATTAATAAAGGTTAATAAACTAATAGACTCCTTGGGTAGCGAAGAAAAAATTATTTTCATAGACATTGATTCATCTTTTATAGATGTGTGTAGCTGTTATATTGTTGTGGTTCAATAAAAATAAGAACAAATAATGAAGCTATTATTTTTTTCATAAAAAAAACCTTTCAATGTGGTACTTAAGTTTCCGGCACTGTAAGCATTTCTAAATAATATTTAAAACATACTTCTGCCTTGCAATTCCTGGAGCCTAGTCGGCCACTCTTGTAACCCAACACTGAGATAACCAAACCTTGACAAAACCACTTGAACGTTATTAAAGTAAATATAAAGACTCTTATTTGCGTACAAATAAGGGCTATATTACAAAAACACTAAATACGGTTGAAACGGATGCGATAATCTGCTGTGCTCATAATGAACCCATTTTTATAGTACGTTGTGGTCTTAATTAAGTGTTTTTGATAAAAGAATAAATGTGACTTTACGAACGCGTTTGTACGTGCCATGCGGGTTGTAATACATTATTTACTCCATATCTATAGTAACAGTATTAATAGAAATACAATTATCAGTTTTTCTGACATACTATTGTCTATAGACCCAAATTCATTTATTAAAAAAAAATACCTAATATAATTTATACATCTTGTGAAAAGTACTAATCGTAATTGCTAGGAATCCTAGATTTTTCTGTAGTAAACCGCATGTTAATGAGCAGAATTGGTGGAAATGTTTGCAGATCATAACACCTTTATAAAGATAATATGAGAAGCAGATGAAGGAACTGACTTAATAACTTATGAAAAGGGATTTTCTGGACGTTAAAAGTATTATTAAAATATAATCTAAATATTAAGCAAAAAATAAACCACCAAGGATAGTCTGCTGTATCTTATAGCAATAATACTTATTACTACTCTATTTAATGAACGTATTATTCGTGCTAAGTATTTTTTTTTTTTTTTGGAGTTTATGGCCTGGTATCTAGACCTTTAGGCCAATCGTGCTAAGTATAAGTACATTAGACCACAGAGAAAGAAGAGGCAATAAATATACGTATTAACTACATGACCTTTAGAAAAAGAAATATGTAAAAATAGTATTTAAACATAGTTTATCATCAGTGTTTACGATTACACTTCCGGGAAATGTTTCCTTAAACACAATTAAATAAATTCAACATTTCCCCTAAACAGACATTTTGAACGTAAGAAAGTAAATAATAGTTTAGTGATAATAATAATAATTGCTGCTGGATGGGTGTGATAAGGCGACACATTATCTAATATTTGTAGAAGGAATGGTGATTAGATAGCTAGAAAGATGTGTGGTTCTATTGACAACGATATTTTGTTACTAAAAATTAAATACATGAATATTTCTTACATTGAACTCGTCAATATCATGCTTTTTCGTTGTTTTTGATTCTCTCTATGCTCTTTGTGATTTTAGTTGTAATCGACATAACCCTGCTTTATTTTGTATTTCTTTTTTAGTAAGATTTAGTTATAGTTCAGAAAGATTTGCATCTTTGTTATATCTATCTATATATATAAAAATGTTATGTTGGTTTGTGTACGTTTTGTTCAAAAAGTTCTGCACCGATCGAGCTGCAATTTTTTTAAAATATAAACCGCATCAAGGACTTTTCCACAAGTATTTCAAAATTAAACTTATATGAAATGTTTTCTTTGTTTTGTTTCTCATTTCTCAACCATTCAATCACTAAGTATATGCCACAGCGAAGCGTGGCAGGGAACCGCTAGTAAGTACAGTTTAGAATTACACTTTGACAGAAACATTCTATCCAAATATTCTTTCCTAAAAGCAAGGAAGCTAGGGAATAAAAAAAAAATCAAAATTCAAAAATCATTTATTCACGTAGGTAACACAATGTACACTTGTGATTCGTCATTAAAGAAATAAATATTAATGCTTCTAATTTTACATTTACTGCCAGTTCTCAAATCAAGGGCGTAGAACGGAAGAGAAGAACTGGCAATAAACTCTCCGCCACTCTTTTTAATCGCCATGTTTTTTTTTTTACACAACGTTTGTAAGGAGCTGCAACCATTACACCATGTTCCACAATAATAGGTATATATAAGAATGTTAATAGTAGGTAGTGTCTATGAATTGTAGTTTTGGCCATGGTGCTGCAAAATGGTGTATGTGAAATTAATATTAAATCGCTGAACGGGATGGTTATATAACAATCGTTTATCGCATAAAGAAACAAGGAAAGTTAACTTTCAAGGATGAATGTAAAAAAGGAAATGCCAAAAGATTCCAGTCCGTCGAATTCCGTGTTTATTTATGGGCTAAGCCATCGATAAGGCTTTTTTGCTTTTAACTTATATTTAAACTTGAACATTGTAAGATTAAAGACATTTTACGTATTTTCAAGTTAAATTTATAGTATTTACGGACATAGACTAGTTTTTACATAGCATGCTACTATTTTGGTCGATAATTCCGTGATATACAAAACAAATTTATATAATTAATTACTACCAGACTTAACGACGTAATGCAGATGTTTTCTGGAGGCCCTAGCTTCGATTTCTATCGAATTCATAATGTTTGGTAGAACCACGAGGCTGGACAACTACTTGCAATTAAACAAATAATTAAACGTCTTCATAAATTTATGCCTGATTGGAGAGTTATGGGACTTCTAATTTGCTCGACTAACTTCGAATTAATTGAAACATGAGTACTTTGAATGGTTGTATCTATAGTAATATTAACTTTTACGTTATACAAATATGGTAAACATTTATATATATCATTGTCTTTAATATGCATAAAAAAAACAACAATAAACGTTCTCCTAATAGGAATAGTAATAATAAGAAAATTTGCATAATAGGAAGTACACAATTTAGCATATATACCTAGTATATGTAATTCAGCATAGTTTCTTCGTATAAAATACGCTTGATAAAATAAATATCTCCTTATTCTGTTAAATTCAATGTCTTTTGTCTTATTTGTTCTTCTATATTGTCTTACATATTTTTTTCCTTAATCGAACCTTGAATCATATGACTCAATGTTTCGTACTATGTATTCAACAGCGGTAAGAAAAAAGAAAAATGTCTTAATTTAAAACCATTTTTTCTAATATATTTAAGTGTTAAAAAAATTAATATCCGCTTAACCTGAGTACAACGGCCTTTCAGTTTTTACAAAACGAGTTAATGAACGAGTGAAAAAATACCGTATTGAATTCCAATATTCATGTAAAAACGGTTGATTAGTTTTTAAATATTGAAAAAGGCCTTTGAACTCCACAAAGAGATAACTTATACTAATAGCCGACACGTTTAATAACGGAAACTTAACCATTAAGTGTACGGTGTGTTACAATTTTCAAATATCGCCTTTAGCGTAGGAATACAATACGGAAAGTGACACTGAAGATCTATTTTTTCTAATAATTAATTTAACCGAAATAGATACACTTTTGTACCGATAACCTCATTAAGTAGAGAAATCGCAAATAAAATATATGTGAACGAATACAATTTTTATATTTTTAAATGACAGTTTTAATATTGCCAAGACTATGACAAAAGATAGACGATACATATAGTTTTCCTATAAATTTATATAACTTACTTATCCTGAATGCATAATGTAAACAAAATTTTTTTTAATTACATGACAAGTCATAATATTTTCTTTTGCTACACACCAGCGAAGTTACGGTCAAAATGTAATATACTAACAAAATACAGTTTTAAGTGACATTGAAAAAGCGTCATTCAGATAGAAAGGAAATTTTTGTTAACAAATATTTCAATTTAGCTCTAACAATACACAAAAAAACAAAAGAACAGAGAAACTTTTAAATTGTAAAAAATTACGACAACGGGCGGCCATTTTGTCTCGTCCTTCATCCCGAACCCTGCTTAACTTGTTCGTCTGCATTGTAGTTTTATTTATAACTAATAGTAGTTTATGGCTATGTAAAGAAAAACTCATAATATTCAATTTCCTTGTTGAATGAGCGTTTGCGTGCAACACGGCTTGCAATCAAGACAAAGGCCCATAAAGATACGCTTTGCGTAACCCGAGCGTATACGCATCGTTGCTGGGTTTACAATCTATGACCTAGCTTAACCATTTGTTTCTGTGCGGTTTTACCATAGAAAAATAATTATTAATTTTACTACCGGTTAGAAATTGTACGCTTTACGAATACGACGGCGTGCAAAATTGCGTTGATTTTTCATTTAATAGATTCTATTTCAAATTTTGTTATTTTCTATACATAATTCACTTTTTTTACAGTAAATTGATTCTAAACCGTTTAAATTATGTTCTTTATCCAGATTAAATTACATAAAAATTATACATACGACCGTACTAACAATATGGCAGCAGCTTTATATTTATGAAGTATTGCGTAGTATATTTTATACGATACGTGTAAAATTAATGCGTAAAATGATTTAACATTAAAAAAAGGCATATTTGTATGAATAATATGACCTTTGACAATCCAGTAGTTTAAACAAAAGTGCGCGGTTATTGACTTCTCAGTTCTGTATAACTTAATATTTTTTGCCTAGTGTTATTCGTTGGTTCGACGATATTATTTCATTATTTTTAGATTTTAGATTGTTTATATTGTGTGGATACAATGTCTTCTTGGTTGGTCAACTGAGTCTACCCAACAGGGGGGGGGGGGGACTTATAGATAGATCTAGACCAGTGTGTCACAACATGAGGCCCAGGCCCCACAGAGGGGCTATTCGTAATTATATCTTTGTTCTTAAAATTTACTTAATGTGTTTCGTTAACAATTTTCTAGTAGGTATTTTTTTCCTAAAACCTGTTGTTTAAGTTTCTTAAGTGTGCATACGAATTCTAAAGGCTCAGGTGGGAAAACTAGTACCTAGTTTGATCACACTCTTAATAGTTTGTAATAGGAGTCAAAATATATTAAGAATATATTGTATACTAATATTGGGCGGCTATAAGGTGTTATTATATTATAAACCCTTTGATGAGCCTAATTTAACAAATGCTGAATTGTGTTATTATTTACCCAATGTTTTCTATACATATTTTTATATATATTGGACATTAATGGTATACAGAAAATACATAAAAGCATATTATGACGTACGATGTAAGCAAAAATAAATAGTTTGGTAATGAGTCCGGTCATTAAACTCTTAAAAATTAATTAGTCATAAAGTCAACGTGACCATTAAAATAATCTTAAAGGTTTGATAGTGTTTAGGCTAATTTTATAGACGATAATGTAGAGAATATCAAATGCCTTCAAAAGCACCCGACTTGTTGGTATGAGGCCATAGTTTACACGTTACCACATTGTGTCCCAAGGGTTATTTGACCGCAGATGACTGCACTGTAGGAGTTAGGTACTAGGTGATCAATTTGTGTCCGCTACGTGTGAAAATCATATATTTCTTGACTCTGAATATTAATGTTTTTACTGATTTTAATTAATAGTCATTATCTAAAATTACATTATTGTTTTTGTGGGTGCGATTACTATTGAAATATTTTATTTGAAAGTCATTTTTAAACTAAAAGAAGTATGTTATGCTAAGTTATGCTAAGGACAGTTATAACTTCATCGTTCACCAGACTGTAACAATTGGTAACTATAGATTCGAAAGAGTTTGATTGAATGCAGTTTAGATTCGAGGTATCGGCTTCGTTGTGGATAAAAAATCTACGAAATACCTCAGTAACAGTAGTTCAACTGATGACAACTTTTCGTACCAGTAGGTATTGTCAAAGCCTATGGCAAACTTAATTTTAAGGTGAGAAATAAAGTGTGTTTAGTAATTGTTTACAACATATTAATACACATACAAATGATATGTCCATAAATAAACAATAGTGTTAGTAATAGTTAATATTAGAGTCATTGGCTCTTGGACGAGTTGTGACATGCTGCTACATGTTACCAAAGTTTAGCACGATTGCTATTATTTTTGAAGATTAAGTTACAAAATTGCAAAAAGCGTTATTTACTTTAATTGAGCAGTGTTGGCTTATTGGCTATAGCGTGCGACTCTCATCCCTGAGGACGTAGGTTCGATCTACAATCTTCGAGGCTGTGCACCAATAAACTGTCTTTCTATGTGCGCATTTAAAATGCGCTCGAACGGTGAAGGAAAGCATCGTGAAGAAACCGGCGTGTGGCAGGCACAGGAGGCTGATCACCTACTTGCCTATTAGATTAACAAATGATCATGAAAGAAAGATACAGAAATCTGTGGCCCAGACCTAGCGGTAAAAGGTTGCGCCTTAGATTTTTTATTCTAATTAATTTTTATTATCGTATAGGTACTGAAATGGTCTCTGATATCTGGTTATCGGTCTGGCTTTGGCTTTCAATTATTATAAGGTCTAACGCTTATATTGGACTTAAATTTCGTACTTTTATCAAGTACACTTTTTCAACAACCGTTCCAAAGAAAAATTATGGGCCCTTACTTATTATTTATACATTTTTTGGATAAGGATATTTAAACAAGTGTTGTCTATGTTTACTTTTAACTTGCTATAAGGCTGTGTACACATCAGGATACTTGTAGCAATTAAGCTAGGTGTAATATCGTCTCTGATTTTTGTTTAAATATTGGCTGTATTCTAAGGAATGTAATATTATTTCCGCCATTTAAAAATATTAAATTTTACATATTAAAAAAAAGAATTACAGATCACTCAATCGTGATGAATTCGTAAACTAATTTCAGTTTATACAGACAATTAAACTAAGTGGTGAATAGATAGTTCTGTAACATATAGAAATCGGTGGAAGTGTAATGAGGTCAACTTACTCAGTCGCTCCTCATATTTCTTATCAGTTTAATGATCTGTTTCACTTTTAAGTACTTAATAAAGTCTTTAAAGTTTATCGTGTTTCCATGCTATTTAAAAATATTTACGTTAAATGAAAATTGACGATGAACAATAGGTAAATGTGTTACCAATTTTTACAATTCAATACTGTATAACGATATCTTCTCCATAATTAGGTTGAAATTCTCGGTCGGTTTCTTAATCAAGTCATGTTGTTAATGTCTATGTCAAAAAAATCCTCACAGATTAAAAAACTTTAATATCCGAAACTTTGATAAGTGCCAAACAGTTCTCTATAACTTATGACAGTTTTGACAACTTACATTTCACAATTAACTGAGAAACAACGCATAAATAATTGTACATTTGTAAGGAAAAACGCCATGCAGGCTTTATTGTCGTTCTATTGTATGCGTTCGATAAACTTTGTTTATAGCTAAATGAGCGATATGTCGGTCATTGCCCCTGCCTGAAATAGTACATTACGCTGTGCGTACGATTGCATTGATAGCGCCAATTGAGATCGTTTCATATGATCATAAGTGTTAGTGTAATTACATCGCGGAAAATCTAACATTATATTGTATAGTACACTCGTTAATAAAGGGGAAATGTTGCAAGCCTATTGTTATGTCCTATACTGTGTTTATTTAGAATAAAACGAAACTGAAAGACAAATAATGCATGAAAAATATTTCAAAATAAATCAAATGTAGAATGTCAAAATAATTAATATATAGCAATTACACTTATTGTAAATTTTAACAGACTTAATATCTACATTTTAATTTATATTGAAGTTAGTAGGTATGTATTTGAGGAAAGTAACAAGTATAAGCACTTAATCTAATCTATGTTATCAAAGACATTGTACTTAATTATGTTTTTGATATATATGTACTTATATTTAGGTTTGAGAAAATCCTAGTCATAAAGATAAATTGATTTCACGATAATACGTTTTGTACGCTAGCTGTATAAAGCTAACACGTATATGTATGTCCTAGAAATACCCTCTCTATTAGATTTATTTTATACATTGAGACAGAATTAAGGTATACATTTTAATTAAAATTATAAATGTTTAGATGAGATTCAGAAAGTCAAAATCCTATATATTAATGAATCGAATCGACGTCTTTCTTGTCTTCGAAAAATAACTTATCACGGTGACATATCTCCAGGCTTATATGTAAGAATTAATTAAACAATGACCGATATATATAATGATATAAAATTTTATCGGGCACCGTATAATGCGATTTTCGGCTATCGGTCACCATGATAATTAAATGTGACGTTTCATTTGTTTTTTATTTGGGTATAAAGGTCTTATTACATATTAAAAATTAAATAAAATTAATCCTTTAAATGAAGTACACTCTCTATCTGGGCCCCGAGTCTGCAATTGTAATTTGCTTTACTTGAAACAGTGTGGTTAGTCAGATTTCGTTTTTATAAATAAGGGGGTAACAATGAGGGCATTGTGGTTTTTTGGTCTTTAGCAATTTATTACAAATCATATTCCAGGTTTTCCTTATGTATACTGTATACATAAGAAACTGAAACTAAAATGTTCTGAAAATTTTGAAAAAAGTTACATTATTTAGTTTATTAGATCTTATGCAACATAAAAAAACTTATAAAAAAAAAATTAAGTGTAAGGCTTTCAGGGAAACAGCCGTCCTATATGTAGGACAGTAGGATAATAAGAGGAAATAAAAGACCATTTAGGACAAAACAGAATGTAATCAAAAAGTGTAGTTTATTAGATAACTATTGATTATATTACCCATTGTTATATGTAATTTACTAGGTTAACACTATTTATGAATGATATGTTTCAAAACACTTGACACACACTCCAACGTCACATTTCTTGCAACGTGTCAAACATTTTTTGTGACATTGACGACAGCGTGTTTGCTTCGATTGAGGAATAACCAGATGATTCATTTGGTCTTTACGACTATCAGCATGTTCATGATGGGAGGGTCGGCTAGGCCCTCTTTTGGCATTTTTTCTGTTTGATTCAATCAAAGCAATTGCTACCCTTCTGCGAAAGCCAAGATGATCCAGTTTTCCATGATTTATTTTATATAACTGCCAAGCATTATGTTCGGCAAGATCGATCATGTGTGTGAGCAACGGCATGTACCATTTCTTACCTCGTATACCAATTCGGTAATGTGAAATATTTTCATCAGACCGATCCACTCCTCCCATATATTTGTTATAGATGGACACTATATGTGGTTCTTCTATGACAATGTTTCTCTTTTCACTTTGTGAGAAGCGTTTGGCAGATTGTTTAGGATTTATTCCTACAGCATTAGAAGCAATACTGAATATATTATTGTCATGCCATTTAGCAATATTGAACGTGTTGTCATGTGTCGTTCTGTAATCGACAGCACCACGTTCCTTTTTTTTCAGTAACTTCGATGTAATCAGAGGACAACTAGATGTCCTGTTTTCTCGAACTGTCCCAGTGCAACGAAGGCCTTTCTTTGTTATCTCTTCCAGCAAGGGCGTCCCAGTAAAAAAATTATCAAAAACTACGTGGTAAGGAAGGTCGAAGCCACGTGAAATCAGCACATCGCAAAAAGTGAGAACAACGCTTGCACCCAGCCCCAATTCTTTATATATTGGATTGCACATAGTTTTAGCACCTTGGTATGGTTCCATCCATAAAACATACCCTAACCGTGTAGCACCAACCCAAGCTTTGAACCCGTACCTAATAGGTTTACCTTTTATGTGCTGTTTGCAGCCATGTCTACCATAGTAGGGGATCATGGCCTCATCTACACTGTAATGCTCTTCAAGAGGAGAAAACTCTAAGAACTTTTTATTTAGAAGTGTAACTAGGGGGCGTACTTTTGTGTATTTGTCTTGCAAATCCAGATTATCATTGACATGAAGGTGGCGAAAAATAAAGTCAAATCTATCCCTAGTCATAGCCGAGCTGATCAATTCATTCTTTGTATCAGGGGAGTTTTCCCAATATATTCTTCTACGGGGGAGCCATGAATAACCACTAACCAACAATATGCCGATAAAACATTTCATATCTTCAGTGGTTATGTCTCCAGGCAAATTCTTTTTGACAGCATATTTATTGCTCTCTGACACCAACAACGAAATAACATCTTCATCTAAGAAGTTTTCAAACCACTCAATTGGGCGCTTATCTTGACAAGCGCCTTGAACATCTGGCCAATTCACGGGATTTTTTGCCAAGTCCCGTTTTCTCCATGCGTAGGTACGCCTACGTTTAGTTCGACCTGTAGAATCAGAAGGTTCTTCTTCTGTATCACTCACCATAATCTGCCCTTGAATCATTACTTCAGCCGGTTGAAGCAGAATGTTTCGTGGCAAATTATTCAAAGTTACATTATCTTCTTCACCCGAATCTTCGTCAGTGAGACAGTCAGGATCAACAGGAGGAGGTAGAATACATATCAGTCGTTCTCTATAATCTTCTTCATTATCAGAAACATTTTCTAAAGCATCTAAAATTTCATGCGCAGCTAACGGTCTGTAAAGAAAAAGTTGTATTATTGTACTAAAATCATGTATATTATCCTACTGTCCTATATATAGTACGCTAGTATTTGTAACAAGTTATACGTAATTTATTTATATTATTTTGCTAGAATATTTATTTAGTACAAAAGTTAAGGTTATCAACTAGATATTAACACAGAAAAAAACAACTCACGAGTAAAATATAACTTTTTATACATACCTGTAATTTGCCATGTCTGCAACGCACTTTTATTACACACTTATAAGGTATAATATAAGGTAAAAACTGTTAAAATAACTGTCTTTTTATTTTTTCTAATAAAGCTGACACGTTTCTTACTGCAAATCATAAGACTAAATAATCTTAGATAAAGAGGGTATTCTGATATTTTTTTTTATTTCTACTGTCCTAAATATAGGACAGTAGGCTTATCTGGGATAATTAATGTATTAATAATATGTAACAAATCACTGCTATTTTTGCTATAGTAACTGTAATATTTAATACCATACTACAATCGCGACCTCTTAGAAAGAATACCAAGTCTGTACAAAACTCTACAGCGAATAGTGCTTACTTATGGTTCCGAAACCTGGGCCCTTAGCAAGAAGGACGAGCTTGCTCTCCTTATTAATAGGCCAGTCATTATAGACATTCGAAATCGAAAATTTGATAATAATTCCAAAAGTTTTCAAACTTCGGTCAAGTGAATGGTACATTGGGACGACAATAAATCTCATTTTGCAACCTTGTCCGCAGTCCGGAACATTGTTAAAATTGCAATTAAATTAATTTTTGCTGTATGGTCGTGAAAAAAATTCCAAAAGTTCTGCAAACTTGGGGAAGTTTTCGATATAATATTTCGTATCACGTATAAAATTTCCAACCAACTTCCAAAAAACTTATTTTTAACAATGTTCCGGACCGCAGAGCAGGTTGCAAAATTTTATAGTTTGTTTTAATACCACTCCCGACCTTACATCAAAATTTGAAAACTTTTGGAATTATTATGAATTAATTGTCTTGACTGACTGGTCTATAACAATTGGAAGATTGTTCGAAGAATTGTTGTCCCTGTTTGCGACGACGGTGTTTGGTGTATTTGCTTCAAAGTCTAACATTCTTGACGACAACAACGTACAATTCATAAAATGCAACAGGCTCAAGTGGTGGGCATATGCACATATGAATGGCAGACGACAGAACCCCAACGTCCTTAGTTAACTTACAACCCGGTGGCATGAGAAAACCCGGTAGACCAAAGCTGCGATGTGGGGGTGGAGTTGCCAAGGACCTCGAAACGATTGGTGGTCGAAGTTGGACGATAGATTTCGATGCCGAAAGATACTTGCGAAGGCTAAGTCCCATAAACCAGCCATTGATAATGATGAAATATGCACGGTAGGCCGAAGAACAAAAATCCGCTTTCATCACCCAATCATTCTACTGGAATCCGTATATATGTATTAGTGCGGAAGCCGTTTATGTGAGACAGCATTCGTGGTACTGAGGAGGACATTTCGTGAAATACACTCAGACATGAGAGGATATTTCCGTGATCAATCAGGAGCATTGAATCTGACGATTGAAGACGGTAATCATTGTCTAACTTAACTGTTAAGTTTAATTACATTTTAAACGCCTTACATGAATTAGTATAGATCTAATATAAACAATGTTTGCTTGACTATTTGTTTAGGAGTGACATTTATATGAATTGTAAAGTCAGATTATTGTCGAATATCAAAAATAATAACTTAAGGTACATAAATAAAATGGGCAAGTACTAAAACGCTAATAACGCATTTGCGCATTCGGCCCGGCTATCCCTTTCTTCTTCAATCCTCCAGTTCAAACAATTTGTATGACTCAAAACTTAGCGATTAAAAAGAGTGGCAGAAAGATCTTGCCAGTTCTTCTTGCCCGCTCTACGCCCTTGACTTGCGAACTGGTAGTAAATGTAAATTTACAATTAATTTAAATTATTTTTTGACGTTTTTAAGTGTACTTGTTTACCTATACTATGAATAAAGATATTTTGAGTTTGAGTTCTTATAATGTTCCTAACTATTAAAAATAACGAGTAAATTTTATCATATTTAAAGCTTGTTCCTTAGCTGTACTCTATGACCATAGTGCATGACCGATAGCGAGGGCAACGACATTCTTATCATGACTGCACCATTTTCAGTACTTCAGATCTATGGTAATTAATCATCAACGACTTATTAACAATCTTTCATTCACATAAAGATAAGAAGAATGACCTTAGATATTAGGACACTATCAGGTCGTCGACATTAATTTATGTTCTGTTGATCTTATCTCTGTTAGTGACTAGGATATAGACAAGAGTAATACTTGAATAACACCATATGCCCAAGAGATGCATACATTTATGATATTAAGTAAATTTAGCGACTGTCTAAACAAGTTAAGGATAAAAAAAAAGTAAAGGTAATGTACCAGTACACAGGAGGTGTACCCATAGGTAAAGTTTAAATGTGTATGGACTGCGTTACTATATGTACTTGCCTAAAGTATTAAATAAACTTTTTCCACGTCGCTAAATTTTATTTTGCACGAAACGTAACTATCGTCTTTTTATTGCTTGTCATGCCTAAAGTCTGTATGAAGACGTAAATGCTAAACATATGAACAAAAAACTAATGAGAAAATGTGTTGGTACTCGGTTGCCACACAATAAGGCTATAAAGTTGGTCGTATCATTCTAGGCCGATGTAAGGTAAATAAAATACCAAGTTCCTATTTACATTTCCTTATTGTTACATAAAGTATGCATGAAAGATTGTAAAGAGCTAAGGTAAAGAGGTAGTAGGATTGTTAATATTATGTTTAATCAAGTGTGGCCTTATCAACAGTGCGTTAACGACCTATCAAAGAAGTCTTTATGCAAACCTCCACACCGGATACACATTTTACATAAGTCACTGTCACCGTATTGATAAAACGAATATAGTCTCAGGAGCGTATTTTTAAAAGAACGTTACATTAGGTTAGTAATGTAATGTTTTTTTTTATTGTTACTTTATGCCCGTTTGGTAATGTAATATGTACCTATTGAAATTCTAATCAATAAAGTAAGTACTAAATCAAAGATGACAAAAATTATTTTATCCTTTTGAATGTATAACTTAAAATAGTAATTTTATACAAATCTGGTTAAAACTGAACAACAATTGTACAGCATTAATTGTGAAAAATAATAGCTAATTCTGTCTATATTATGTAAGATAACAAATAAGATTTTTGTAAAGTAACGATGGCTAAGATTGTATTATTTGCACTCTGTAGACGTTGATTAAACAACATACTAAAATCCCAAAAAAAAAAAAAAAAAAAAAACAACATACTATTGTTGTACCCATGATTATTACACTGTCAGATTTGACGTAAAATTGTCATGCGGGTTATATGGTGACGGCTGACAAATTACTGACAAATAATTTGTCAGCCGTCAACTATACTACTCTACTTGACAATTTTCTATGAAATCTTAATGATTCAAATACATACTTGATACTTCCATGTTTGAAATTCTAGATTGGAATGAGAATGAAAGATTTAGTAATTTCACTGTTCACATTTACAAATTACAAACACGAAAAATATTTTCAGCTATACCAAAAATAACACAAAAGCAGATGTACTTAATTCAAATGGTATTTGGTTTCATCTTCGCCAACGGGACAAACCATAATATTAACATTTAGCTTGTTTAGTATGCAGTGACCGGTAAAAATAACTTTGAAAAACGTAGATTTATCATAGATTTTTAAATCAGTACAAAACAAGTCATCCCTACTCTGACGACAGACCGTATAATTTAATTTTATCAATTCAAGCCGCAAGGTCACGATATCACTTTGTAATTTTAATCAGTCGGCCAGGCCCCCTTTCCACCTAACTGCCGCCTTCGGGACTAGTTTTCTTGCATTAAGTTTAAGTCTAAATAAACATCATGGCTTCAGCAATGTTGAAGTTATTAAAATCAGAAGTAAGTATGCTTAGTTTATATTTTTGAAATATGTATTGAATATATAAGGTAGTAAAACAATGTGTTTTTGAATTTAATCTTAAAAACAAGTAAATGTCAAAGGAGTATTTTCGTACTCTATTGCGTTCTTACGCATACGAAATGTAAAAAACATATATTCTAATATATCACTAGGTTAAATTTGAATTTACAATACAATCATGTTACCAAATACATTGTCTTTTGTTGCGTAGTTGAATATTTCTTACGAAGCAATATGACTTTATCCATAATGCACTACCAGATTTAAATGTACATATCTTAAAAATACAACAAATAATAAATACATATTCTATAACGGAAAACGGAATACACTCTGAATGACTTTCAATTTGAATATAATTTATGCGTTTGTAAAAACAGTATTAATTAAATCAATTGACTTGACTTAAAAAATGTTTAAAATGACCGATTCAATTATGTTTTTCAGTCTCATATTCTGCTACGCCGTAACTATAGTAGTTCAGCAACAACTACAAAACTGTATATTGATGGTCAGTATGTAGACTCAAAGACCAGCCAATGGATTGATCTCACCAACCCGGCTACAAATGAAGTAATTGGGAGGTATTTATTATTTTTTGATATGCATGCCATGGTTATTAAATATTGCCAAATCTATGGCTTAGTTAGCCCAGTGATTTGTAATCTATTTATGCGTGTTTACTTTTAAGCCATTATTACTGGTTAGCTTTGGCGAAGGTTCCGAGTATGTACAACAGACCTATTGAGCGTCTAAGTGCGAAAGCTGAGTCCACAAACCATACCAAAGGTTCCGAGCTGTGGACTATTATCCTTTACACACAAGACTTATTTCATATTGTATTAAGCAAATAAGGCCATAAAATAAGTGGTAAAGACTTAATGGTACGGTAATGATTTGCCTTAGTCTGAAGAACAAAACCTAAATAGTCACCATGATTCTGTATTACATCATTTTGAATATTTGTAATTATAAAAATAAGATTAATTGTAACAATCAATCAAACTTTAACCTCATTAAAGAAAACTCAAAGCATATTATATAAAATATAAAAATGCTGAATAATTTATTTTAATTTGTCTGTCATATATGCATTGAGCAACTCTAAAAAAATTGTGGAATCAATTTTAGTAGACAGGTTCTTAGAGAAAAAAATAGGTTTCTGTACCTAATAATCAATAATAGTGTATATTTTATATATTTTTTAACAATTATTAAATTATTATATAATGAATTTCTAATTAATCTTGAAAAATAAATCGTGTTATACAATACTTTATCAGTCTGAATGTAAACAAATTGTATGAAATATGTCATATCAGATAATGGGTTGCTATACTAAATTAATGTTTACAGTTACTTTCAGAAGGTTACATAATATTAAGAAGCAAAATAAAATTTATTTATTAAATTCATTAGTTTTGCTATTTACTAGTTAATTACTCTTTCTTACAAAAAACTTAGTATTTCTATAGCTAACAGGCTTAATAGCTACAATCTGAAATTAGAATTACAATGATTTCTATTGCATAAATTGTTTAATCAAAGTGTTTCCAAAAGTTGACATCTCAACATCAACTTTTAACTCCTTAGGGCCAGCCAGTCAGAGGTTTCACTGGTTGAAGGAAGGGCACACCTTGCCCCTCCACACTTCTTTTCTTCCTTAAAAATTGGCATCTATTAATTTAACTAGAGCTTAAAGAAGTACTAGACTGAAAGAATATCAATTGTTATTCTTAAGTATGTAAGTGTATATTTTGTTTGTTTTCCAGAGTTCCTGAAACAACACAAGATGAATTAAATTTGGCTCTTGAATCAGCCAAAAAGGCTTACAAATCTTGGAGTCAAAGCACTATTATGACACGTCAGCAACTTATGTTCAAGTAAGTATGAATAAAAATTTCATGTAAATATGGTGTGGTGTTATCTTAAAATGACATGATTTTAATTAGGAACTTTATGAGTAACAAAGTTGGGAAGAACCTTTAAATAAGACATAATATACAATAATATACATACTTTATGAGATGTACCATCAAAAATTATGAACAATCCTTTTTTTACTGTGTGTAACAACTGATTTGTCTTGATAATATTGCTTTTGTTATCTTACCGGAGATTTGGCTTAGATTTGTGGCTATAATTGTCAGTCACGGTTTAGTTTTACTACACTGCTTTTACAAACAAAATCGCAATCACGATCTTAAGAAAAAAAATTAATTCAATAATCCCCGGGCTCCGTATTTTTTTTTTATTCCAAAAGATTCGCGCGTTTACTTCGTGAAAATCAAAGTAAGTTAGCTGCCAAAATAACAGAGGAACAGGGAAAGACTATCGCTGATGCTGAAGGCGATGTTCTAAGAGGAATCCGTAAGTTTTTTACATTTCAATAAAGATTTATGCATTTATGTTTTATGTGTAACACAATTATTTTGAAGAATGAGTAAAACTAGCTTTTTACACAAGAACTGACTTTCTTGTATCAATACCTTGAAAGTTCAATTATTACGTAAGCACTATTGGGGGTGGGGGCGGGGGGTGGTCTTTTATTTTCTTATTTGGTGATTACGTCAACAGTAATTATTTACTTTTTTACCCACAAATTGTCTATGCTTGAAAACGAAATGCATTTTCAAAGATTCCTCCAAAAAAAAAATTAAAACCTTTCCATACTATAATTTTTGAGAGCTTTGCTGATAAGAGGAGGGGGGGGGATATAAATAGCAGTAAATCTGCTTACGTAATACTTGAATGGCCCCTTGTGTGTGTTCTGAGGACTGGATATAAGTCAGCATATTTTTTTATTACAGAATCGGTGGAACATTGCTGCAGTATCACATCTCTCCAACTTGGTGATTCTATCCAGAACATTTCTAAGGACATGGATACTCATAGCTATAAAGTACCTATTGGAGTTGTTGGTGGTAAGTTACTTTATTTATACCACTTTTCGGGCATTAAATATTGGAGAAACAATAAATATACACCTTCAAAGTAAGGTCATAAGAGTAAAATGTCAGCTAAACAGTGTGTGTGTGTGTGAATGTGTTTGGCGTATGACTTGAGGTTTCAGAAACTTGTCTGTACAAAGTCTGTTTAAAACACCAGTACCGGCTGTATAGCAGTTCGTGAACAGTAACTTTAAGATCTCGAAGTTTTCAATTCTATAATATTGCAATTCATATACTTACTATATTTTGGCTGTTTTATTTTAATTCAGATTTTTTTGAATAAAGTTTATATTTGTTTTATAGATTTATATAATGATGATATAAATGCCTTTGTTTTATAATCAGAAGAATTAAGAACCAGTGTTCATTACGTTCATTGCAATATTCAATATAGTGGAATGAGGTAGAAACACTATTTTATAAGATTAACTAGCTGATCCGGCAAACGTCGTTTTGCCATGTATATCATTTATTATAAAAAATAGGGGTTGATCGTAGAGGGGTGAAAATTAGGGGTTGTATGTATTTTTTAATGCTGTATCAGAAAAAAAATTTTTTATCTAAAAATTAAAAAAAAAGAATTAGGGGTGGACTACCCTTAACATTTAGGGGGATGAAAAATAGATGTTGTCCGATTCTCAAACATACCCAATATGCACACAAATTTCATGAGAATCGGTCAAGCCGTTTCGGATGAGTTTAACCACAAACACCACGACACGAGAATTGTATATATTAGATTTCTTTCAGATGATATGTATTAAATTTTATAGGTGTTGCCGCATTCAACTTCCCCGTGATGATTCCGCTGTGGATGTTCCCACCAGCACTGGTTACTGGTAACACTTGCATCCTGAAGCCATCTGAACAAGACCCTGGAGCGACCCTGATGATGATGGATCTGCTCCAAGAAGCTGGAGCTCCACCTGGCCTTGTTAACGTTAGTTAAACTACCACATAAAATTAGAAGAAATTTTACTATCTATACTTAATATTATCTATAGTTGAATTATTTGTTAGGAAATACTTTAATGGGTAACTTATAGCGTTGGAGGTGAAAGTCGAGGTGATTTTGTAGTATGAACACCTAATTGGTGTAAAAACAATAATTCCTATACAATTTTTTTGCACCTGCTGATAATTTTTTTTTTTTAAGACAATTCACACCAATTGATCAAGTCTCATGCTAAGCTGGTGAAGCTTGTGTTATGGGTACTAGGCAACGGATATACATACATATTACTGATAGATAGACATATAAATACATATTTAAACGACCAAGACCTAAGCACAACACCAAATGCTCATCACATCGATGTTCGTCTCAGCCGGGGATCGAACCCGGGACCCTTGGATTCGCAGTCAGGGGTAACCAATAAGTCGTCAATTCATCATCATGATAAGTTTTTTGGGAATTGGGACAAAAACCCTGGTGACGGGATATTAATCGCTTGTTAAAAGATATTAGTAAAAAGGTTCCTAAAAGCAAACACATTCGAATATTCAATGCTTTAACTACATTTTTAAATATTGTAAGGAAATTGAATATTTAATTTTATATTATCACGCCATTTTCCCGAAAGGGTAGGCTGAGACCACGGATCTTCACTTGCTACAGTCCTGACATTCCTTTCTCGCTTCATCCACTTTCATTGCATTCACCATGCATGCTCGTCGGTTATGGGGGTACTTTTAAGTTGTCCCATAACTAGTACCTCCTGTATTTGGCCCAGGTATGTACGACAAGGCCGACATAAACCGATTTCACCATCCGCGGTCGCCTTTTATATCAAAAATTCAAAATATATTATTCATATAAGTAACACAATGTACACTTATGAATGTCAAAAAAGAAATATATATGGCTGTTCTCAAATCAAGGGTGTAGAATGAAAGAGAAAAACTGGCAATAAACTCTCCGCCACTCTTTTTAATCGCCAAGTTTTTGAAGTTATACTTCTTTAGGCGCGTAATATGAAAAATTGATGAGAGTGAAATTTTACGATGCGTGCGCACCGTGACACAAAATTAACAGAATGAAGTTGCCCGGACGGAGACGGACGGAGGATGCTACGCCATTGGACATAATTTAAAAACAACACTCGAATAATGATAGAATTTATGATACATTTATTGTAAGAGAATAATAATAAATATTTATTTATTTAATTTTTCAAATGTAAACTGAACTTTATTGACTATAATGACTCCTTTTCCAGTCTTTGATAATTTAATAAAATTGTAATTAATTATTTGCATGCAATCAAAAACTATTTTTAACAATGCCAAAGAAGTATAACTTCTTACGCGCGTACATAAGTACACACACCCTTTTTTTTTGTTTTACACAACGTTTGTAAGCAGCTGCAACCATTACACCATGTTCCACGTGACATCATAAGTAATTGATAATAATAAAATAAATTAAAGACAAAGATTTGTCTATCAGCAGGAGGCATGGTGAAATAGGAGCATGCACATTCTCGTGGGAACATCTCGCAAATATTAATATCCTACTTGTTACCTGCTTCTTATTCATCCATACCATGGCCAAACCATCTAAGCATTCCATTTCGTATCCTTAACATTACGTTTTATTTTAACCTACACTGATGTCCGATATGTCACTCACAAAAATAGGACGAGAGGTAATGCGGGTAGCGCCGGGCAGCGGGCACAGACTCGCCCATAAATATTATGACGATATTTCCGGAGTAGTTGTCGCCCGGGCCCGGCGGGAGACGCCAACCCTTCATGAAAATAATGTCCCTTTTTAAGAAAGGGGAGAATTCGACACTCCCCTCTGCTGCTTAGCCACTCGGTCACATATCTGCCTGATTGCGTCCCTGTACATTTTAATAACTAAAAGTATATCCAATATGTTTAATAGGTTGTCCACGGTACACACGATACAGTGAATTTCATTTGCGACAAACCTGACATTAAGGCTGTGTCGTTTGTTGGCGGAGACGCGGCTGGCAAACATATCTACAGCAGGGCATCTGCCAATGGTATGTAGTTGCTAAGTACACGTTCAAAAACCGGGTAGGGTCTATTAAAATTCGAAAATATAAAGTAAAATGAGGGTAGTTAATATCGCAAAAACCAATAATCTACTCATTATTTACAAATTGAGAGTATTATCACTAAATAAATTCAAAGCCCTCGTTAAACGGCAGTTAATCAATAAAGCGTTTTATAATTTTCAGGAATACTTAAATGATCCTAATCCTTGGGATTGATTTGCTCCAGTTCAAACAATTTGTATGACAATACTTGGCGATTAAAAAGAGTGGCGGAAAGTTTCTTGCCAGTTCTTCTTACCCGCTCTACGCCCTTGACTTGCGAACTGGTAGTAAATGTAAATTTACAGTTGATTTAACTTGACAATTCAAAAGAGTACTTGGTTACCCACTTGAATAAAGATATTTTGAGTTTGAGTTTGACTAATCCACATATATTTTAGGCAAACGGGTACAAAGTAACATGGGAGCCAAAAACCATGGTGTAATAATGCCGGACGCAAATAAAGAGCACACATTGAACCAGCTAGCGGGTGCCGCGTTCGGTGCTGCGGGGCAAAGGTGTATGGCCCTTAGTACTGTTGTGTTTGTTGGTAAGCACTTTTTAACTTACTATTAAATTAATAAAAATCTTTTGTTATTTTCTAACTTAAAATTCCGGTGCTGTTTTTCTATTCCTATCTAATATTTGTATGTATTAGCTTATGTTATCTAATCAACACCATTTGGTGTTGTCTATGTTTTTATGTTTATAATCCTTTCACTGTCAGTAATGTTAGTTAATAATGGCAATAAAGATTCTTAATCTTTGGTCTTTTCTATTCTCTATTAATAAATATAAGGTATTTATTTTTACTTGTGTGTTTAACTGATTTTTTCATTCGTTATTCTTGATGTTGATTCTCGTTTAGTACCTACGTTGATGATGCCAATATTTGACGACTCATTGGTCTAGTGGTTAGTACCCCTGACTGCGAATCCATGGGTCCCGGGTTCGATCCCCGGCTGATACGAACATCGATGTGATGAGCATTTGGTGTTGTGCTTAGGTCTTGGGTGTTTAGATATGTATTTATATGTCTGTCTATCTATAATATGTATGTATATCCGTTGCCTAGTACCCATAACACAAGCTTCACCAGCTTAGCATGGGACTCGGTCAATTGGTGTGAATTGTCTTTAAAAAAAAATAAAGCAACACTATTTTATGGAATTATTATCCTTATAGGCGAAGCTAAGGAATGGATCCCCGACTTGGTTGAGAGAGGAAAGGCACTCAAAGTGAACGCGGGACATGTGCCCGGAACAGACGTCGGTCCAGTCATCTCTGTAAGAGCTAAGGAACGGATACACAAACTGGTCGAATCAGGTTAATTAATATTTTAAATCTTAAAAGTTCAAGGACTATTCATAATAGTTAACTAAATGGTCTAAACAAATAATTTTTTTGAAATGAATACATGGAGTATTGCCTAAACCGCACTAGTAAACAAGCAGATTGATTCAATTAAATATATGTGTTAACGTAAAATTGTAAAAACCGTTAGATTGTTATCTATCGGTTATCGGTTATCGGTATTCGGTAGATTGTACTACACTAACTTAGTTATCATTCAAACTTCTTTGGTCAATTACAGATTAATTTTACTTCCCAACAATTTCATATAACTACCGAATAATAATACGTTAAATTGCAAGCAGTATGTTGAGTTGACAATCTTTCGACAGTTTACAATCTCGCGAGATAGATTACAATCTAACGGTTTTTATAATTTTACGGTGACATATGCATTAAAGAGAGATATTACTTCAAAACATCTCTGTGATATTGTAATTTGGCAAGGCATACTGCTACAATCAACACTGAATGATTTGATGTTTATATAAGATCTTACAACAAAAACCATGTATTGTTTTTGTTAGGATATATGTATATATATAATTGTATATATCAGTGCTAATGTACAGTGACGACGAATATGGTTTCTTTTTATTAAAAAAAAGAATTAAAACTACTTTGTCAATGTAACTCAAATTTACCAATAAATTAACATAATCAAGTATTTAAATCAGAAATTTAGTTAACCTCCTTGTTGAATATTAATTAGCACTTGTGGTACAATGTTTCATATCAGATTAAGACTAAAAATCGATTACATAATATAAGTTTTTAATATTACAAACACCTTTAAAACCTAAAACAAAATAAATGATTTTTCCCAGGTGTAAAGGAAGGTGCCAAATTAGTTCTCGATGGCCGTGGAGTCAAGGTTTCTGGTTTCGAAAAGGGCAACTTTGTCGGTCCTACAATTTTGACCGACGTCCAACCAAACATGGAATGTTACAAAGAGGAAATATTTGGCCCAGTTCTAGTCTGCCTCTTCGTGGATACATTAGACGAAGCAATTAATCTAATTAACTCAAATCCATACGGAAACGGTACAGCTGTGTTTACAACGAATGGGGCAACAGCCAGAAAATTCGCGGCGGAAATCGACGTTGGTCAAGTTGGAATAAATGTGCCGATTCCGGTTCCATTGTCTATGTTTTCATTTAGTGGAACCAGGGGAAGCTTTTTGGGCACAAATCACTTCTGCGGTAAACAGGGTATTGACTTCTATACAGAGTTGAAGACGGTGGTGTCATATTGGAGGCAAAGTGACGTTTCTCATACTAAAGCGGCTGTTTCTATGCCGACACAACAGTAATACTCAATTTAGTTATTTTAGGAGAAAATGTAAAGAGCATTTATTTTTTGTATCATCATATTGTTATAATTACATAATCATGTCTTCCATTATATTTTGTTAAAGGTTTATTATGTATCATGTTAAGTAAATTATATTTATGAAAACGATTGACTTTCATTTACTTAACAATGTCTTGGTAATTTTAAGTCGAGAATGTATCATAAAGTACATACAATTTAAAATATGTTGACCCTACAACTAAACAAGTATTTAAAAAAAAATCTACGATTACTAATTAATAGGCAAAGGCAATAGGCATTGTCTTAATTCGCAGAGGTAATCAGGTTAAAAAAATACTGAATAGAAAATATTTGTTTAAATAATTGGTAATACTCTCAACTCGAGCGCATGTAATTGACACTTAAGCACCATCGAAATGACGTTGACAGTTAAGTTCGTTTAGAAGAGGTTTTCATTTTTAAAATCTTATTATTTTTAATTTATACTAAACTTTTCCTAAATTCTACTTGCTTGTTATTGTAATGCTTGGTGTATTTTAAGTATGTATAAGTATTCGAAAATAAAACATTTTTGTAAATGAAAAGCAAATGAATTAATAAATTAGATTATTTCATTGTTTATGATACATACTAAAGCAATAGCAATTTGTGTTTGTAAACACACATTGTTTAATCGTAATGTTCGTAACATGACATCATGTTATTCTAGCAATTCGAGTTTCCTTTGTTACTTGATCGGTAGAAATGATGGGCCAAACACGTTTCATAATGAATACCAGTGTCACAGTGTTAATATTATTCCTTACACATAGTTTAGGATTGACTCCGCAGTGCAGAAATGAACGAGGAGAGCCAGTAGATTGGTAAGTTTAAATTAAAAACTGGCTTAAAGTATTTAAATAAATATCTACCTAGGTTATTTAAAAACAAAGGTTCTTTATATTATATTATTGTTTAATATGAGTATTTTTAATTACTGTTGCTTCAAGATGTAAATTTTACATTAAATTTGTGTTTTTATTTACATATGAGTAAGAGACTGACTGTATGCTTGATAAAAGAAACTATGTCTCATTTAAGAATTCCATGTCAATAATGCTAGCTTACCTTAATTTCTGCTGATGTTATTAAGGTAAAATTATTATGACTAACTGTATCTATTTTTTAACAATATAAATAATATTTGGTTTAATTAACTCACATTATTAAGTAAAATCTATGACTGGATAATCAACATATGTAATAACTACAGGTTCTATGTTTACAAGTTACCCAGGGAAAGAAACCATTTGAATCCTTTAGTAAGACGAGGTGTAGCTTACATGCATTTGACACCATCTAAGCTTAG
Source organism: Pieris napi (assembly GCF_905475465.1). Taxonomy (NCBI): domain Eukaryota; kingdom Metazoa; phylum Arthropoda; class Insecta; order Lepidoptera; family Pieridae; genus Pieris; species Pieris napi. Next base: position 9,430,503 of record NC_062241.1, on the reverse strand, counting down.
AGGAGGTTGGATTATGTCAGATTTATCAATTGGTGACCCTCGTTCAATGGTTGGCAGAACCTTAGCACCTTTATATCAGGTAAAGATCAACAACACAACCTATACTTCTGTAAGTTTTTAATTGGTGCCAGCTCATGAAAATAGTTGTAATTTCAGGATAAAAACACAATTTCAGTAATTTACAATGACCAACCACCATCAACGGAAAATAAGCCTGATTTGTTACAATCTGTGGCAGAAATGTATTCTAAGAGTAAAAAAGGTAAATCTACAGATCTTTCATTAACATTTGATAAATCTATTGCTATATCTTGCGTTAGTAGGTGTGGAAGACCTACTAGCTTATACAGTAAATGCAATAACAATTACCAGAAACATATCTGCCCCATTCAACATCTTAGGCAGTTATGGTACAAAGCTTTTTAATTATTTTCCTATTATCATAATAAATGAAGGTCCTGTTTTTGATAGATCCATCTAGTTTTTATAGCAATGTAAATTCAAATGTCTTCAGTTTCAGATTTATTTAGCCCTTTTTGTTACATTTTCAGGCCAACAGAACCAATCTACTATGAAAAAATATAAAAAATTCAAACTTGGTGACAAATACTATGATGATTATGATTTAGCTGAAATGTGTAAAATGCATTCGAAATTCATGAAAACTAGAGTAGAGAATGGCCATACTAAAGGTGTTATTCTCGGTGACAAATTCACTTCCTCATGGCTTGTTCATTCTGTACCACGGTTTCCACCTGTACCAGACAGTAAGTACTTAGTTAATACTTGAAAAGTTTCTGTGTTTGCTTACACAGAACTAAAAAAAATTACATATCAAATTGTAAACCTTTTCCTAGGGATTTTGAAAATGGTAATTAAACAAACGAGCAGTGTTGGCCTAGTGGCTTCAGCGTGCGACTCTCATACCTGAGGTCGTAGGTTCGATCTCCGGGTGTGCACCAATGGACTTTCTTTCTAATTACGAATTTAACATTTGCTCGAACGGTGAAGGAAAACATCGTGAGGAAACCGACATGTCTTAGACCCAAAAAGTCGACGGCGTGTGTCAGGCACTGGAAGCTGATCACCTACTTCCCTATGAGATTTAAAAATGATCATGAAACAGATTCAGAAATCTGAGGCCAAGACCTAAAGAGGTTGTAGCGCCACTGATTTATATTTTATTTTAATTAAACAAACACAATGCTTTTTTAAGGTAATGGTCTAAACACAAGTTCATATAGTTATCCAACAAGCGGCATGAAGTTTGGACAATCGTTCCTTTGTGTGTCCGTCCAAACGGCAACACTTAACCAAATCGGCATGCAGTTGAAATACAATGAGCCATCAATAGTATATCATCGTTTGCCGCAGGAATTTGAAAATGAATTACCCAATTTAGTAGATGTAATTCGAAATAAAACTGTGGATGCATCGCCTTGGTGAGTTGGACTTTATTCACATTTTTATTTGTAATAATATTTGAATGAATCATACTGTTTTTTATGGATGAAAAAAATATAAATATATAGCATCGTTCTTACACCAATAAATTCATTAAATAAATTTATTAGTGATACAGCGAGTACTACTTTACCGACTACGAATATCAAACCTACTATCCGGTGGTACAATTTAAGAAGTACGTCGATAAACCCAAAGATTCTTACTGGATTACAGATTCCAGTTTCCAGGTTTTTTCCAGACGCTTCCAGTTTTTTAGACATAGTCTCTGTCAGCGTCCAAGATTCTACGCAGTAGAGCAGCATGGAGAAGACGTAACATCGCGCAATGCGCGTTGTCAGCTGTAAATTTAGGCGTTTGTCACAATGTACTTTTTTTAGTTTTGACAAGGCGTTTCGCGCTTGTTCAATTCTACAGCAGATTTCGATGCTATGGTCACCCTTTTCACCAATCTTTGTGCATAGATATCGTAGTTTCGAGAAGAAATATTAATCTTAGTAAATTAAAAAATAAATAAAGATATTTTATTTTATGAGCTTTACGTGCAGAAATATTAAGATTGATATAAATAATTAATTGACATGTACATTAAGAATTAATTTTCGTTTTAATAATTCCAGGTACCACATAGAAAGCTTTGAAACTTTAGTTGGTCGCAAATTCCTGTCATTTGCGAAAAGTGCAATGTTCAATGACGATTTGTACAGCGGTTTAGTGGCTGAAGTATTGCAGTCTGATCTTTTAGTTGAGTCTTGGATGAATGGACCGGGAACTCTGGATTCGGAATGTAATAGGAATTTCCAGTAAGTTTCATTTTACCGATTTTTAGGCTGGACAAAGCATAGTTAAATTTTTTGAAGTTATACTTCTTTTGGCGCGTTGGGGAAAAATGATGAGAGTAAATTTTTCGATGCGCGCGCACACTCACATAAAACCGACACCTTGAATATCTGTTCAAACGTCGGTATAACAGTCTTGGCCGCTAGTTGGCGCTTGCTCTGTTTTATCGACAAGTTGCATTGTCTATCATGGCGTAGTTTTTAGAGTCGTGTTTATTTAAATCAAAATAATGATTTCTATTCGAGAAAACCCGTTCCAATGAGATAAAATACATAGTGTTTATTGTAAAATAACATGATTAGTACATATTATATCGTTTCGATTGGAAGTCACCATTAAATGAGTGGTTGCCTGGAAGAGATCGCTCGAAAGCGATAAGGCCGCCAGTTGCTCTCCTTTTTATTTAATTATGTCAATCGTACTATAGTAATGTATATGCAACGAAGTGTTAATAAATAAATAAATAAAATGGACAAGAAATTGCATTTCGAAAAAATTATTACGCCAAAGATGTATAACTTCTAACATTAGTGTACATAAATACACACACGTTTTATTTTATAATCTATACATAACTACAGGATAGATATAATAGAACTTTACTCACCGCCCGTGATTTGATTTTTGGTTTGATTGATTTGATTTGATCGTGAGAATTTTTGCATTTCCTAAGTTACATATACTTTTTTTAAGTTACTTGTTTAATGAAAATCTTTTTTTTTATACGTACAGGGTCCGAAACATCGAACGCCTAAAATTTCCAATAGCCAAGATGTCGTTTACCTCTCACAACGACCACTCGAAGTGGGCCGTAGCCGTCGCTCACAAGATGCACAATAGTCAGGATACCAAAGTAGCAGACTACTGGGTGTGTGTCGGAGATATTAATAGAGCTGTAAGTATCTTGTGAGCAATTTATACTTATGGTGAAGGAAAACATCCCGTGGAAACTGTCTAAGACCTTATTAATAGGCCGAATACGAAATACGGGCGGAATCACCTCGCCGTCCGGCGATCCACAGCAGAGCATTTTTTAAAGCAGTTTTTTGCCGCGAACAGCTTAAGTACCTATTCTTAAAAGGCCGGCCAACCACTTGCCTTCTGGAAATGTGAACGTCGGTATCATTTAACATCAGATGAGCTTCCTGCCCGTTTGCTCAGTTACATAAAAAATCAACATTTATTTACCTATTAACAAAAGATCACGTAGCATACAAAAATCCGACCTACCTATACTTTGATTTTTAATTCCGTAGAATTCTGACAGCTATCATTTTTTGACATGTCAGACCATCTCTGAAACCTTTTTGGCCGGGCACATTTTTCAATTTCAATACGAGTCTTAACATCTGAGTCTATACATACATTATATTGTAAGTGAATGTATCCATTTTATTAAGTTCGGTACTCCACATTAAAAGTGGTTTAATGGCGAGTGATGCCAGCTAAATAATAAATAAAATAAAGTAATTAAAGTTAATTTGATATATTGTTATATTGAAATATTTGTTATTTTTGTATTAGGTCACTTGGGTAGGTAAGTAAATATTTAGATTTACCTTTTTGTAGGTAAAACATAAAAAATACGTAGCATTTTTTTCATTGCCATCAAATAAGTCAATTTTGTCTCTTTTTCAGTGGAGAACTTTTTAAGTAGCAACAGTAACGAAATGTCAGAATTCTACGGAATGAAAAATCAGAGTATAGACTAGATAACCGCCTTCGGTTTTTTGAAGTCGGTTAAATATATATTTGACATATATCATAACATATATATAACATAGTATCTCTTTGTGCTAAATATTTGATTTTTTTCAGTTGCCCCAAGAGTCCCGTGGTGGTGGAACAGTTTGTACGTCTGGTCCCATACTTTGGGGTAATTTCGCGCATTTAATCGAATCTGTTCAATCTTGTAATAATTAGATATAAACCTTTGGTTAGAGAAGTTAAAATTGACGATATTAAACAATCGTTTAGTACGTCGATATACTTTATTATTATAGAGTTTTGTTGAGAGGAGGAAGAATTCTAGTATTATTAAAGTCCTTTTTTTTAAAGATTCCTACGTAACAAAGTAATCTATGTTACTAATTACCTTCGATTAAGACAAAATAAATCATTGAATTGCGGCATTTTGACTAGTCTCCCCGTCTCTTTTCATTACAGTGTAATCACAGTTTGACAGAGAGAGACAAAAGAGATTCAAGAGTGGAAATATTTTAGTTTTTCATGCGATTAATAGAGGCGAATGAGATTTCTCTAATCAAAGGATATTTTTCTGTGATAAATAGTTTAAGCAAAGTTGTAAATATGGCGTATAGTTAAGATATCTTTTAATTAATTAAACATTGTATTAAATAGATTATAAATAGTGTGTTAATCCATTCAAAAGTGCAGGCGCATAAAGTGTACTTATCTAGATGATAGCGACTTATTAGAGTCTAACAATGGGGGCACATAATTTATCAGAATTTGTGGGATGAACTCAAAACAATTATGTTTTCGTTGGGAATCGAAGTCAGGAGTTTTCCGCATTACGGACGCTTTTTTTACTACTGTAAATATTTTCTTTTGTAATGTAAATTTTTCATTTTATTGTGTATAATAAAAGCTTTTTATTATTATGTTTTATTACTTATGTGCATTCTTGAGTGTAGACATAGAAATATGCATATTCAGTATTTTTAGTCATAGTTGCGCAGTGTAACATGGACTTTCGCTTTTATGTATTTGTGTTTTGTATACATAATGTATATGGAAAAAAAGGATGGAATTATGTAAACTTGCATTGTAGGGATAACTATGATGTTCCTATTGACTGGTAAAAAATATTTTTTCTATACGGTAATTATTGGTATTAATAAAAAAAATCTGTGGCGCTACAACCTCTTTAGGTCTTGGCCTCAGATTTCTGAATCTGTTTCATGATCATTTTTAAATCTAATAGGCAAGTAGGTGATCAGCCTCCAGTGCCTGACACACGCGGTCGACTTTTTGGGTCTGAGACATGTCGGTTTCCTCACGATGTTTTCCTTCACCGTTCGAGCGAATGTTAAATGCGCACATAGACAGAAAGTCCTTTGGTACACAGCCGGGGATCGAACCTACGACCTCAGGTATGAGAGTCGCACGCTGAAGCCACAAGGCCAACACTGCTCTAACAATGGTATTAATTAAAGCAATACAGAATTCGAGTCTGGTAAAGTCTCAGAAACCTAAATTTCCTTGTATGAAACTAGATAAACACATTGTTGTGTTTATGAGTGTATAAAGCGACCGATTTGGAACGTTTGTATATAGAATTCGTAAATATCCATATATAAGAACTATCTTGTAACGGTATCAAATAAATTGGATAAAGTGAGTACCATGTTTAGTGCCCGGGGTAGTCATGACCCCATCATCCCCTCTTGATACGGCTATGTATTGTATTTCTTAATCCATTTAAATATTACTTTAACAAGAAACGCTATGAGAAAACATCTCATTATGATGACGATACTACGAGAAATTTTGCATATTTAAAGAATAGGTTTTTTAGGTGGTTTATTTACAAACCCCCAAGCGAAGACCTTCCATTCCTTGGTAATGGTAGAAACTTTACATTCATAACTTCAAGTGAGTTTGGCCGATGGAATCCGTACCATATGAATATTAATTCTCACACTTTATTACGAAATACTTTAGCGCCAGTGTTTAAGGTATGTTATTAAATTTAAGGAGACCTTGGACTATGCAAATAATTAAGTAGTTGGACTATGCAACTCAATCCCATAAACTACGCCGCCAATTTGTATAATATCAACTGAAGTCTGCAACTATAAAGGCTAAATTACAGTAGATCTTTAAGTCAGCAACTACATAGGCCTATATATGACTTACGTATAAAGATTAACCGACCTAAAACTGACATAATCCTTTATTATAATTTTAACACAGATCTTAGAGCTAGAGCGACATAATAATTTAACGAAAAACGCGCAAAAAAATTTATTCCGGCATTAGTATGGATTTCTGGGGACTGCCTCACACGTTGCCGCAGCACCCGCCTAAAAAAAAGTTTGTACTCTTTCCTCACTAAACAAGCAGTGCTGAGTCGATAGCACTCCCGAAGCGATATCTCTAACCGTTTCAGAGTTTCACCTTATCAGCTACTATTTTATTTTCAAATTCCCAATTACGAACGTAAAGTCTCGTCCAATACGTCACCCTCATTTACTAATTACCGAGTCAGTTTCGTACCTATCATTAGCTAATTACCATCTGCATTCATCAGCAAATGCACCAGGAATGGATGGAAAAAGGTCTTGATTGAAAATTAAAAATATGATTTCTATATATGTTTTTTTGCATTACGTTACAATCGCACTTTACTAGAGCCATGTCATTGGTGAGTCATACAAAACATTTCTGAGGTAATCTTCCAAACCCCAAAACTTGTAGTATAAATATACCACACAATACTCCCCACAAAACGCAGAATAGAAATCCTGAACGCTACCTGTAACATCCACACGCGACTATTTCTTCTTAAAAAATCCGCTCTAACTCTAATCAGTTCACGTCCAAAGGAATCAAAATATTATCCAACTTTTTCGTGGTTGATATGAATACTGAATAGCTACCCAATGGTTGTGAGTCAGGGTCGAGATTGCATATAATAAATGCGGGTAATTGATTGTGGGTGCATTGGTAGGCGACACAGTACAGTATACCGTGTACCTCGTCGTGTACTGGAGGTTGGGATGTATTCTATGGAGACTCATTTGCAGGTTTATTGTATTCATTTTTACTCCAACGCGTTTGACCTTCTACTGTTATGTATTACATTAAATACAATTCCAATCATCCACCTAAACTAACATCACGTTGTAGGTATTGTCATCCCATATGTAATATCTTATATGTATTTATTTAGAAAAGTAGGGTATAAATGAGAAACCATTTGTTATTTATTATATTTCACTCTGTTTTATGATTCTCAATTTAATTTTAAGTACATAAAAGTCATTTCTTAACTACTATAATCCACACATACATTTCTGTTCTTATCTATTTCTAGGATATTTGAAAAATGCAATGATAACATTCCAAAAGGTATTAGAGTGCCCTTTGTATTTATTATCCACATTTTACTGATAAATACGGATACTTGTTGAAACATGCAGTCGACTTGAATACGGTAACTAGATAACCATATCCGTTACCAGTTTATAAAACCCTATACTTGTAGAACGATTTAGTATTTTGCTCTAAGTTGCGTGAAGTGGTTGGAAGTTATTTATATTTTTTAAATTTGGCGTCAGAAAATTCTTTAATAATTCTTATTTATTTGTTTTTTGTGATAAAGAAGAGGTTTTAAACGTAACAGTTAATAAAAATAAGAGGACCAGTTACCGTTTAGATGACTTTTTACTTCAAGAACCCGACCAGATAAATAAAAAACCTAATCTTTCTTCAATTGTTGGCCGTGCAGGGACGCTGATATATATTTGTGAAAATTGAGTTTAATTTTTTTTAAAGAAATCCCGATCTGACAATATTCGAAAAAAAAAATGCAGATAATATTCGAGTTAAATATTACCTGAAAAACAATTCCAACATTGATCTTCAGATAAAGGAGTAGAGTGTATAACATAACACAGGCGATATCCGAGGAAGATAGTGCAAAACATTACAGTGTTAAAAATTAGTTTCCTTTAGTTTCTTAATGCGATGACTTAATTAGTAATTAATTAACTAACTACCGTATTCTAATACCATTTATTTTTATATAATTAAGTAATGTGTCTGTTATCCACAAGTATAAATACTATGTTGCATTGTACAAAGTTAATCATTTTGTTGAAGACCTTTGCGCATTAAGGTAAAAAGTGTGTTACAAAAAACTTTTGTTGTGGAACGAATATATATATGTATACAATGGATCATGAATTTGAAAGCTTATCCATTGATACAATTGAACTTTTCAATGTTTGTGATGAAATAGAAAGAAATGATTTAAATCACCCATTTTATGATCAAAGTATGATGGTGCTATGTGATGAATTCGATGGGAAATTGTGAGTATATTTAATAATCATATTTTTTTTTAATTTCTCTATTCGCATTTCTAACAGTTCAATAAAATAAAATTTTATTCGATAGGGATGATCAAATGGGTCGCAGAACCAAAAGGAAAGCAGATGTTGATAGTAACTCTGCTGACATCAAAATAATAAAATCTGGACCGAACATGGATCTTTCACGGTCTTCACAAGAGCCATCAACATCAAATGAAGGTAATAATTCTAACACGAAATTTGGCACGAATATACAACATTCAATAAAACCCAATGCTAAGATTATTGAGACTGCGTTCGGTAATAGAATAAAAACCTATAGAGTAACTTCAGAACATCAAAATGATTTACAGTTTGAGACACCAGATTTATTTCTTGCTTCAATCAAAGATACAATATTAACATTAATAAATAAATCTATAGAATATCACACAAGTTTAAAAATAAATTTTATTTTATTTGGTGACTTTGTTCAGGAGACAAAAAACATAAACAACACTTTTGATTTCCAATCAATAAATTTTATTGTTTGTACTGGTGATGATTTAAATATATTTTATACAACTCTCACGAATTCTCTAATTAACTATATAAGTTCATTCGAGAGAAGAGATAGTGGGTGGAGTCTGAATAAAATTTTATATTTGGATATGAATTTAAATCAATTTAACCCGTTAAGAGGAAAATCCTTTATTGAGTTACCACATGATATAAAAATAAAAAAAGCTGTGATAAATGTTAAAAACACTGATGACGCCTGTTTTAAGTGGGCACTGTTATCTGCTTTGTTCCCAATACATAAAAATTCGGATAGAGTATCATCGTACACCAAACACAATCATAAATTAAAGTTCGGTAACATTACATTTCCAGTTAAATTAAACGATATACACAAAATTGAAAATCTTAATAATATTAGCATTAATGTTTTTGGGTTAGAATATAATGAGCAAAGAAATAAACATTGTATTGTTGGGCCATTGTATTTTACAAAGAATAAAATGCAGACTCATATAAATTTGCTATATTTGACACGGGGTAAAATTAGTCATTATTGTTATATAAAAAATATGTCACGATTAATAAGTAGTCAAGTTTCGAAATCCAAAGAAGCTATATATCTATGTGACTCTTGTTTACAATATTTTTCAACATCTGAACGTTTGAATAACCATCAAAAAAATGATTGCAACCATATTTGTACACAATTACCAAGCGTAGATAAAAATAAAAATAATTGGTGGAGTGATAACGTATCTGAAAGTATATTAAGTTTTGATAAATTTCAACGCAAATTGATGTTACCTTTTGTTATATATGCGGATTTTGAGGCTTTTTTAAGTCCTTTAGCATCATGTTCAAACGATCCTTCAAAACCACATACGATAAATGTACAAAAACATAATGTATATAGTTTTGGATACTACATTAAATGCTCATACGATGATAAATTGTCTAAATATGTAACATATACTGGTGAAAATTGTGCTTTAAAATTTATGGAATCACTGAAAGATAATCTGCAAACAATTGTTAAAAAAATTGGTTTCCAAAAAGTCCCTAATAAAATATCACCAATAGAGCAAGATATAGTTAGCAAATCTACACATTGTTATATTTGTAATAAAGTTTTGTGTGGGGATTCAATGATTTATCACGATTGGTTTACTGGGAAATTTGTTGGTGTCACACATAAACTTTGTTCAGAAAAATTTAGAGTGCCTTACACTATACCAGTCTTCTTGCACAATTTAAGCCATTATGCACATTTTATCGTACACGCCTTAAACTTTGATGAAGGTCAGGTAGAAGTTCTCCCGCAAAATAAAGAAAAATACATATCATTTTCAAAGTTACTTAAAATCAATAACAATAATGTAACTTTACGTTTTCTGGATTCTCTAAAATTTTTACCCAGTAGCTTAGATACTTTAGCGAAAAACTTAAACAACAATACTTTTAAAGAATTATCAAAATGCTTTCCCAATTCAGAAGACTTTAAACGGCTGACTAAAAAAGGTGTATTTCCACATGAATTCATTAAAGATTTTGATACATTAAACAATCAACTTCCAGATCTTCCGCACTTTTACAGTACTCTTACAGATTCCATTATTTCTAATGAAGATTACAACCATGCCAAAGATGTTTGGAATCATTTCAATTGTAAAAATATGTTGGATTACTCAAATCTTTATTTAAAAACGGATGTTTTATTGTTAGCAGATATTTTTGAAAATTTTAGATGTGTTTGCATTAAAACATACGATTTAGATCCGGCTCATTACTATACAGCGCCTGGATTAAGTTGGGATGCTATGTTAAAACATACTAAAACAGAAATAGAATTACTTACTGACTTAGATATGATTGCTTTTATTAAATCAGGAATTCGTGGTGGTGTTTCGCAATGTAGCACTCGCTATGCAAAAGCAAATAATGTATACATGTCTGACTATAATGCGAAAGATAAAGAGTCATTCTTAATGTATTTCGATGCCAATAATTTATATGGTTGGGCTATGTCGCAATATCTACCTACAGGTGGTTTTGAGTGGGTTAGTGCTGATACAGATTTTAATGTTAGTTGTTCATCAGATATAGGTTTTATCTTAGAAGTAGATCTGGAGTATCCGGTGGATTTACATAATAAACATTCAGATTTACCTCTTTGTCCAGAAAATATACCTGTTGGGGACGCTAAGGAAATTAGATTGATTCCAAACTTAAAAAATAAATCCAAATATATTATTCATTATCGAAATTTAATTCAATGTTTGAAAATGGGATTAAAATTAATAAAAGTTTATAGAATATTACAATTTAAGCAGAGTCCATGGTTAAAGAAATATATAGACCTTAATACACAATTGAGAACCCGAGCTAATTCTGATTTAGAGAAAGATTTCTATAAACTCATGAACAACGCTGTTTTTGGTAAGACTATGGAAAATATTGAGAAACGTGTAAACGTTAAACTATTAACCCACTGGGAAAATAGGGGCAAAGTATTGGGAGCTGGAGATTTAATTGCTAAACCACATTTTCACAGTGTTTCAATATTTTCTGATAGTCTTGTTGCAATTCAATTAAACAAAGTGAAGTTAATTTATAATAAACCTATTTATCTCGGATTTTGTATATTAGATATATCAAAAACGCTGATGTATGATTTCCACTATAATTACATGCAAGAGAAATTTGCTTCTAATCTGAAACTGCTGTACACAGATACCGACAGTCTCATTTATCAAATATTTACTAGTAACTTTTATAATGATATAAAACTAGACATTTGTACATATTTCGATACATCAGATTATGATGCAAACAATGTTTTTAATTTTCCTAAACTAAATAAGAAAAAAATAGGTTATTTCAAAGATGAAAATTGTGGTAAAATCTTTACAGAATTTGTGTGTTTGCGATCAAAAATGTATGCATTACAGGTAGATGATAAAATTATTACTAAAGCGGAGGGTGTTAATAAGTGTGTCGCAAAAAAGTTAACGTTAGATAATTATAAGTCATGTTTGTTTAATAAAAATGTTCAATATTGTAATATGTATCGATTTAAATCATTAAAACATACAATTTTCACACAAGAAGTAAATAAAACATTTTTATCTTTTAATGACACCAAGCGATGCATTCTACCAAATAATATAGATACGTTACCGCTGGGTCATTATAAACTCGCTAGCAATTCCAACTAAAATAATATATCTAGATTATTAATGAAATTTAATGAATAATGAAATGTAGTTGTAGATAATTTCATTACTCATTATTATTTTTTGATACACATTATCATTTCTGTAATAATTTGTAGGACAATGTTTTCTGATTATTATTATTATTTTATTTTGTTATTATATATAACCTTTTTATATTTTACTGTAACTTAAATGTATAAATAAAATGTTTTAAAAGAAAAATACCCAGTTTAATTGGGACACCCAAAGAAGAGAGAAGTATAAAAAATGATTCATTTTATCCATCCATTTTCTGCCGTCATAGCAGGTCCAACAGGATGTGGAAAATCAAACTTTGTTGCACAATTCATTAAACACAGGGGTAGTGCATGTAATGATTTTTTTTCTGAAATTACATGGTGTTATGATGAAATGCAGCCATTTTATAATATACCTGGAGTAAATAGTTATCATAAGTTATCATAAAGGGCTGCCTGATTAGCATATGTTTGATGGTAAAAATCCTCATTTGATAATAATAGATGATTTAATGAGGGAATCTGATGGTAGAGTTGATATATTTACAAAAGGAAGTCAGAAGTGTTACCTTTACTCGCTAGATATATTATAGAAATAGATAAAAACAGAAATATATGTGTGGATGATAGTAGTTAAGAAATTACTTTTATGTACTTATAATTAAATTGAGAATAATAAAACAGAATGAAATCTTATAAATAACATGGTTTCTCATTTATACTTTCCCTACTTTTCTAAATAAATACATATAAGATATTACATATATTGGGATGATAATGTGAGGTATAATACAGCAAGCGTTTAGGATTTCTATTCTGCGTTTTGTGGGCAGTATTGTGTAGTACATTTATACTACATGTTCTGGGGTTTCAGTTTGGACGATTCGGATTACCTCAGAAATTTTTCGTATGACTCACCAAGAAATTACATGGCACTAGTAGAGTTGTATTGTAACGTAATGCAAATAAACATGTATTAATCATATTTTTCATTTTCAATTAAATTCTTTTTCCATCCATTCCTGGTGCATTTGCCGGTGAAAGCAGATGGTAATTAGCTAATGATAGGTACGAAACTGACTCGGTAATTAGTAATTACATCCTTAGTAATTTGGTGCAGGAAGTAGTAGCTGATGTGGGGTGGTGATAATTAATTAGCTAAGGGTTTGGGAAGCTATCTCTGAAATGGTTAGAGATATCGCTATCGACTCAGCACGGCCTGTTTAGTGGGGAAAGAGTCCAAACTTCTATTGTTCGGCGGGCGCTACCTCTCGGATATATATGTAACTTGCCGACCTTGACTACTGCGGCCTTCCAGCTTCACTTGTGACCTTTCGAGCGACTGGTTTAACTAGTCGAGGGACCTATCTTTAGGTCAGATAAAAAGCAGCACCTTCCTTCACAGTGCTAAGTTTCGTCTATGAATCTTACCTTTAAATCCTGATTTCCATTCTTCACCTACAAGTCTGATCTACTTGTTATTAAATAAAATTTGTTATGAAAGAAATACCGTAACCTAACCTATCCCATTGACACAATGTTAAAGGTTGCTTCTCAATGGCATTAAGGTGTAGTAGTAACAGAAATTCTGAGCACGAGGATGGTTTTTTAAGTTCATTTATATAAAACTAGAAGAAAATATTTATCATCTAAATTTCAGCGAACGTATAGAGACCACTTAGCTGTCGCAATATATGACGCTCAAAAGGCAGACTCCCTCGGGTCTTCTGCTCATGGTATACTCATGGCTGATGGAGTAGGCGGAGTGTGGGTAGAACATACTGTACCAGATCTTATAAACTTTGAACGTTAGTTTACCGCTAATTTTATTCTTTTAAACGTTTTAGGAATTTCTATTAAAAAATTCAAATCGATTTTTCTTAATATTTATTGCTATGCGGACTTAGTTTTATTAGTCTTTGAATATATAGGCGCCGCAACTGTTATAATAGTTGCATATTAATCCAGCCGCTAGCACAAACCTTCCTTTATCGTGATTGCTATTTGAGACTTAGACAAAACACGCTAATAAATTATTCTAGTTGTTTTACGCTAGGTATATAGGTAATATAGGTATATTTTCAATAATACCCTAAGTCCCGATTTCTAACCTATGAGCCGTCTAATCTATATACCGACTGCATTTAATGGAACTTTAGTAGGTACGTCAGATTATATTAGCAATATTAACTAATAAAAATTTCATACGTCAGATATATCAGACGTGAATCGAACCTACGATTTCAGATAAGTGTCGCATGCTGAAGCCAACACTTCTCATACTATATGTTAACATACGATTTTATATATTTACACGGTGTTACAGGTGGTCGTCCATTATTTCCTGACGATGAGAGTCCAAACGGTCATTCGTTTGTTTGTATGTCAGTAGATTTAAAAACAATAAACCAAATTGCAAAGTATTTGAAACATACTTCGCCGTATATCAAACATTTCCGCGTACCGAAGCATTTGGTACATCTATTACCTGAGTGGGACTTTCATACCCCTATTATGACGTAAGTAGTGAAGAATTGTATTTACTTTTGTGAGGAAATCTTAACTAGGTAATTTTATTTAACAGTTAAGAAATTAATAATTTTATTATCCTAACAATTTTGCAAATGCAAGAATATCGCCCACTTAAAACATTCTGCCTTCGCAACGTTAAAATATGCCATTGAGTAGAGTATTTTTCTATCAGTAATTTCTACATTATTTAGTTGGTACTATTACCACGAATCAGCTTGTCTCTCACCAAAAGCCTCCGTCAAATGTTCCCATAATATCCTTCGCTATACTATGTATATCATTTAACCCCAGCTAACTTTCTTCCAAACGCCTCAACGATATTAATTTATTTATTTTAACAATCATTAATTGTTTTTGATGCTATAAATTCTGTTGTACATTGTCGTTAATTTCATAAAGAAAATGTTTTAATATCTCGAGACACTGAAACCCTTTTTAAAAGATTGATACCTATATATGTTAAATCATCACATTTTTTTAAATTATAAAACAGTCCTTTTAGCTCGGGACTGCCATTTGAATGAATGATACTACACTGATACTTACACTGGGATTCCGAGATAGATATAGGTTTTCTTGACGCGCTTTTAGAATCTTGCTTATCACCTTGTCTACCTATGACATAAATTGCATTGTCTTTTTAGTTCGATCCCAGAAAAACCCTTAAAATTCACCACAGAAGACAACACCCTAAAGGCTGAACTTCTTGTTAAACCAGCAGATGATAAACGCTGCTTGTACACATACTTTGCTCAATCCAAGGGAATATTTCTAGACGTGTATGGACAAACAGATAGTGATTATTTGACAACGATATGTGGGAAAAGCTATGGGTATATTTTATAAATATTCAGTATCAAATTTAAGAAAAGTGTATCACTAGATTTTTTGTGATTAAGATGTGATTTTTTGAATATTTGCTTCTCTAAATTTGCGTTTCATTTAATTAAAAATTAAAATTTGATGAATAACATAAAATAAGTTATAAGTTCAGCCTTGCGATTGTGTAACTCACTTTTCGAACTCACACAGCGGTTTTCGCATCGGCGGTCGCTCTCAAATCAGTCGTGAAGCAGTCATTTTATTATTTGGCATTCTGAAAAGGTGGGAGCTTGTAGTTTATTGTTCCAGAATTCGCAACATAGAAAACATATCGCTGAAGTTGCCAGAACGTGTCTATTACTTTTATAATATGACAGAACGAATGAGGTTTGCCGTCAGCACGGCAGCGCATTGGCAGAGACTTGGTTCTGGTCCAATTCAATATTGGACTTGTCTGAGTAATTTGGACAAAGAAGACAAGTCAGGGATGGCCGGACATCTGCTCTGCTTCAACAGTTATGAGGTGTGGGTGACGTTTGATAATTTGAAAATAAAGGAGCCGCAATGTTAATTTTTAATAGGTTTTATTAAAGTTTTCTATTTATATAAGTTTTATATGTTGTATTACTTTCTCGGAACAATTTCCGAAATAATTAACTTTAAATTAATACTTATTTTAATGATATTACATGTTTTATTTATTTTTGACATCTGAGTTAGGTAGTTCCGTCGTCATTGTTAAAAATAGTATTTGAATTCCTCAGATAATTAATTCAAAATAAAATATACAATCTGCAGCTACAAATCATTACGACGATCCTCGACCTTCGCTACTTCAGTCGAGGATCATTATTTTAGTTCGGAAGAAGAGCAACAAGTACCTTCTTCCACAAATTCAAAATAAAGTATAAAGATTACTGTCGATTTTAACAGGGGAAAATAAACATAAAAATACAAATATGTATACAACAATTTTATTTACAAAACATTGCTTCAACAAGCGAATGTCATCCAATACATGCATTTATAATTGGAAATCATATACATACATCGATTTCTCTGGACTTGCACAAAGAGCGCAACTTCCTAAAATCTAACTAATTACTGAATACGAGTTACATATTACACTGTCAATCAAGACGCACGCAAAATTGATGAAAGGATACAATGCCCTAGTTTCGCGCTACAGTTGTTATCCCACATAACTTTTGTATGAGATTTTTAATATAGCAAAATATAGATTTTTAAATAAAAGAATAAGCTGTGCATTTGTTGAAATTACCTAAAACTCCAATGCGAAATCACTATACGCTGCGTTGAGATGGATATGTCATGGCGCAGTGTGAGTTTGTAAGTGAATTCCATAATTACTAAGTGAAGTCAATCAATTCGACTTGAGCCTACACACATAATGGCCATTAAGGTTGGTTACAATGACTTTATAAATTGGGGCTTTTTAAAAAGCCCCATCCTTTGAAGAATGGAGAGTCAAATTTCACATATCTGAATTCTTTCGGTAGACGGTACAAAATTATATTTCTTGGTATTGGTTTAATAATTGACGTTTATGGATACAATTTTAATCTACTTTATTAGGTCCTTAGATGGAAATTATAAGGAATAAATATCAAGAAAATATTGTGCAGGTTGTTAATCTTAGTACCGAAAAAGTAACCATACAATGTATAATGAATTACATACAAAATCCCAAATTCATCCAGGTCGGTGATTAAGAATAAATTGATAATCTATTATAAATTAGATTAATTATGTACGATATACTGTTAGTTAGCCGTAATTTCTGACTTAAGACATATCGTTTACAGATATTATACTATATCCTTTATATGTCATAAAGTTGTATTGACTGTCCCTCAGACTAGTCGTTTAAGATCCCGATTTTAATTTTAGATATGATTTTGAATCTTATAAATATTTTGGTATCGTTAAATACGTTAGGCATAACCAATAATTTGAATCATGCGACTCTTAAAGATGGCATTCTTGTGAACCAAGAGTCTTGCTTCATCTTAAGGTAGTACGCGTCCCTGGGGGATGGACAAGTCAGGGCTTCCTCTAACACCTTGAGGGCGTTCGTAGGAAGGACTTTAGCGCTGTACTCCGCGGCCTCTCCGGGCATAGTCACCGCGCAGGTTGAAGAACTTACGTCAGAGCTCGGAGTATCTGGTCGGCTAAAAAGATTTAAGGTATAATTATAAAAAAAGTGCGATCAAAGTACACATATGTCAGAAGTTTAACTTCTTTAGGCGCATGAGGGTAATTTTTTACGGATGAAACGCAATATTAATTGCGGCGTTTTTGTCGAAAAAAAGGGAAAGAGCGATTGAGACCGATTGAGATTGAGATTGAGAATTACCTCATAGAAATTCTATTTTTAAAATTAAAATTTCGTAAAGGTAAAATTATATTGGGTACAATAAGTGAAGGTATAAAATATTAACAAATAAATAACTCACATTTCTAAATCAAATCAATCTTTCTAAATTTTGGGTATGATTGGTAACAGTTAATATTTTCAATAAAAACATACCTGGCTGGCTGACTTGCTGGCGTCAATTGCACTGGAGGCGAATACAGCTCAGCTGAAGACAGATCCGGTGTATGCAGGAGTACAACGTGGAGCCTGCGCGCACGAAGAGAGGAGCGCAGCGCACGCGCAGCGCCCCAAGTGCCCCAACGTACAGCAGCTGCCCCTGCACTACTTTCACCCTCGCCATCCATTCGCGCTAGACTTTCGCATGCCGTATCTGATGTTAGACCTGGAAAATATTCGATTATAAATTTAATTAAAATACCATAGTTTCGTTCTTAGAAAATATTTTAGTGAACGTGGGGTATTTATTAATCAATGTGGGAAGCAATTTTCACACTCTGCATTCTTGCTTTAAGGCCCTCTCTCGGAATGTTTCATTTGAGTACCTACTCTAAAAAATATATTCAAATTGAAACCCCTATTAGATTTAAGATAATTTCATTTCTTTACCTATATAAAACAATCGACCAGCGTAAGGATGATCTGATGCAGCAGCGGCTAATAAAGGTGCGAAGGTCCTAGCCACTCGTAAAGCACCAAGTACGTTTCCCTTAAGCGCCGTCTCCCAGCAAGTAGCGCCACCACGACCGCTACTTCCAGCTGTGTTGATCACTGCCCATACGCCTGCAAGATAAGAAATATTTGTGCTTGAATTTAATTTTGGTACGTCCAATTACAACAATTCAATATAAACTCAATTTAAGTTCAAAGGTCGATTTCAGTTAATTAAATTAAATTTAATTGTCTGACGTATTCTGTATCCTTGTGTAAATTAATTTATTCTTTAAACCGATCGCCAAAACAGTGAGGTGGTAAAAGGTTTATAATAGCGCCAAAAAGTACACTAAAATGACATTTATTAACGAAGACTATTACTAAGGCTTTGAGTTTAACGCCATCTATCGGAATTTACTTAACCGTTAACAACTATGCGCGTGCTTAATATTTTTAATCTTCTCAAAAGATAGCGCTTAATAAGATTACAATATTTAAAAAATTTGCGAGCTTAAATTATTTAATAAACATATACATATATATATTACTAGACATAACATAAACATTATTTTCCATGACACTACACTAGGCACTTCTAGTGCATTATGCAAGATTCCCATTCTTGTGATTCGGGTTCGATTCTCGGCTATTGCAAACTATTTATGAATGAAATTTTAGAAGTTAAGTTTTTCCAAGCAAATGCGGAAGCACAAATTAAGTCATACCATGTTCACCAGCCGGCAAATGCTGAGCCGTAGCTCTCGCAGCTTCCTCCAATAAATCTTCCCTGGCTACATCCAACTCTAAGGTAACTAATCGTGGTGTGGGCTGGTTTTCGGGGGTATTGTTCTGCAGCCAGGACTCCGCCAGACGAGATCCCAGGCCTCCAGGGCGACAGCCAGCGATTACTCGCCAGCCACGACTGCTTAGGTATGTTGCTATCTAAAACATACAAAAATATTCATACATGCAATTATTTTTATTTAGAATTTTTTCTCCAAAAAATTCTGGCAATCATATGTGGTAGTCAAAGCGCGAACAATAGCCTTGACGTGAGTAACCTAAGATGGAATACAATGAAGATACCACGAGAGTGTACGGAAGACATTGATAGTGCTAAGTCCAGTTTCTGAATCTCACTAAACGTGTATTTTCACTGTAATTTATTGAAAATCTCACTCTTGGTGTTCTGAGTTTTTTTATCATATAATACAGAATCGTAAAAAAATAAAATCTTTAAATTAAAAGTTATCGCTTTAGAATCTCTTAACGTATATATTGCGTCGGTTATTCAAATCATACCTGCAACCCCAATGCTGAATCCACAGAGGTCACAAGTACAGTCTTGGCACTTGCAACAGGTAAAACTTCTGCGACCTTCACCTTCCTCAGCAAATAAAGAAGTAGAGCACCGACGATGGAGCATAATGCTGCCAATTGCAGCCCGAGCGACAACCAGGTTAGCGTATCCATTACTTGTGCATTTTATCTGTAACAAGAAGTTTCAAGTTCAGGGAAAATCTTGTATCTTTTATATAACATTCGTGAATTATAATATGTTATGATTTTTTAATTTGTAAATTTGATATAGTGTTCGACAATTAATTTAAGCGACATTGTTTCACAAAAAATTAAAATGTATTTATATATCTGTAAGGCCAGTTTATTATTTAAGTGAGAATGTTGGTAGCTTATAATAAATATTAAATTTAAAGACTTCCCTATTACAAGTGACTTACGCTTTATAGGAGAGTCTATATCATGGAATGCATGTACATAAATTATTATTGTTATGTATTCATATCAGCGCCGCAGCGAGATGCAATCGAAACTAAACCAAAATTGTAAAAATATTTTGTACCAATTCGATAGATACGTTTGCAGCACGATACAATGTAATGCAACGCGCACTACCTCGCAAACTTTCAACAACACTGACAAACGTCTGTTTGACATGGGATTTATGATGTTTGTCAACAAACCCGGCTGACGGCGGATGCGATTAGTAAACAAAGATCACAATGGTCATTCAATAGGTATTTACAATGTCTGCTGATAGCTATATTAAGGCTCCCGACTCGTTACAACATTGTTTTTTTTGTAACAAAATAGATTTTAGACAATTTCTTCAACTTTTTGCCAGGTTCTTATGGTATAGAACTATTTGTAGCCCGTATAAGATGTAAGTAGCAGATTAAAGGTATTTTCGTAAGTATTTTTAACTATCTGGGGATTAACATAAAACAATGATAGGTATAGTCTAACGCAAGGAGGACAAACATACATATAGACGCATTTTATGTCTATGCGTCGCGCCCCTCAAAAATGCATAGGTACAAAATACAAATACAATACAAAATTACCTTCTAGAACATAGAGTGAGGTCGATCGAATGGAGGTTCGATTAAAGACGTAACTTCTACGAGTATCTTTCTTATAAAGAATTCGTGAAACAGTCGTCGCTATATAACTCAAGTCGCAAATACAAAATAATAAATAAAAAATTATAACCGTTATTAAAGGAAAACTAATGGTTACGCTCTATTAAGTTTGCGTTTTCTTGTAATTTAATAACGCAAGATATTAAAAAGAAATTGCCGTGCACCAATGAAATCTGGGTTAATCATTATTAATAACTATATAATCTAAAAAAGTGTATGTTACTTAGAATCCTATATCGATGAGGTGATTTTTAGGAAATTTAAATAAATTAAAGTTTCGCGAATGCGGCTACCAAACACTTCAATACTTCTATCACGTATTTATCACGTCTATATGAAAAACAATGTAAAAAAAGCCTTATAAAATATTCTTAAAACGTAACATTAATAGTATAAGTTTTTAAACATATAACGTCACCGTCTTTGGTGTTTTTTTTTGGACTAGAGAAAATAGCATGCAAGGGTAGAACAATTTTTTCAATTTGGTCCCCATGACTGGTGTTCTCCTACCGTTTCCCTTGAATAGTTTACTACTATGTAATATAACAAAAACTTTAGCCACAGCAACGCTTAGCCGGTCTGCTAGTAATTATATAAGTTATTAATATTAGGTATAAAGTAGCTGCCCTCGCGAAATTCGTTTTGCCTTAATATGATTTTTTTATTATTTTTCCAATTTTTCTCTCCATAAAAACCTTCCTCAGAGTTTAAGGAATAAATAAAAACAAATACTCGTTTGGTCCAGCCGTGTTCGAGTTATGCGTTTAGTAACATATTGTGAAATTTATATAGCATTATATTATATAATAAAACGAAGGTATTACGCACAAAAGCAATTTCTAAACGAAACTTGCAATTTAAAAATGAAAGTCCTTTCAGCCAGCTAAGGAAAGATGAAAGTATACATCCGTCTGCGTTTTATTTTATTTCTAATATAAACGTATTAAGTGATAACACGTATCGCATATCGACGATTTTAATTTTAGGCACTATTATAATTACAGCATATTCTAATTTCTATCAAACTTGAAAATTTGTCTGTTGAAAAATTTTGATCTTACACTCTTGTTCAATATCCTAACTACACGTTACCATAACGGCTGGTATTTTTGCTATAATATAAAAAACATAGTTTATAAAAAAATATAGTAGATTGTTTTAAAAATGTATCTTTATTGCAAGTATTACTTACTTAAAATTTGGAGGTATTTCGTAAAGATTTTCGTTTGTTTTTGTACCTACGCAGAAGTCATGTTATAGGTATTATGCTACTTTCCATCTTACTCAGACTACGTGTCTTCCACCAAGTCAAAATCTAACCAGGTTCGTGCCGATATCAATACAACGTACAATAGACCGTTATAATTTAAACTGTTTTGTTTATAAAGATATCGGATGTTGGTAGTTAAAACGTCGCTTACATAAAACAGACAAAAACGTGTGAAAATTCAGTTTAATAACCTATTGTTACACACAACAAAGCAAGATCATGGCCAAAGTCAAATAATTCTTTTAATTTTTATGATTATTGTTAAGAAAAAAATGGACTTCTAGATAAGAATTAATATAAAGTTGGCTTCGGCATTAACACTGACCGCCAACAAAGACCCATCTTCCAAGACCTTAATCAAGCAATTTTAAGACCAATCAAAAATTGGTCTAATGCGATTATGAACAAAATTGAAGATGATACCTTTAATAATTTAACTCCGAAATCATACCGCGGGTTACGGTTGTGTTTAACCACTTCACCACGAATGCGGAATAATATGGTGATTTTTTTCAACTGCATTACTTATATAACTTTGATTCGTTAACTTTTGACTGTACAAAAGCAATTCAATTATTACCTATTGAGACGTCAGAGGTGAACGAACTCGGCTCATAAGATTCGGATGACTAGCGACGTGAAGATAGAATGAACAATATAATAAAACATATATTTACTATTAGTATAATTTAATTCTCTAATATCACTCGAAAATTTTTAACGAGAAAGGGAACGTAGTGTACTAAATATTAAACTAAAGGACAGAAATAAGAAGTAAAGCAAAAATTATTGATGGAATATCCCATTGCAAAAAACTTAAGTGGAAATGGCCAGGCTACACCGCTCGCACGAATAATGGCAGATAGACAAACAGGGTAACTAAGTGGAAAATAAAATACCAGGGAAAAGAAGAGGGGGAAGAGGTCGCCCTCTTGCATGGTGGGCTGACGAGAAGTTGCTGGGGAAGATTGGGAGATAAATGCTCAAGATAGAGAGAGATGGAGCTTGGGCTTCATTATTATTGTTTTTATTTAATTCCAAAGGAACTGATAAATTTACTGTCTTAGCTAACGCAAGCACTACACATTTTAATATTATATATATTAACGCGATTTTCTTACATTATTGTTGAAGTTTCGAGTACTTCACGTTAAAGAAGAATAATTAACAAACTTATATGACTTAATTGTTAATGAATTGACGTATAACAGCTAACCGATCTCGACCTCTGAGCGGTGAATAACCCCGATTAATCCTGGATCCTATGTTACTAATCCTTTGGGATCATGGTGATTTTACACCTTACAATGCGAGATCGATCGAGACTTCTGAGATGTGATCGTGTCAGAAAGTGTTAAATAAAAATAGTGGATACTCACGCCAACTATGCTCTGACATGGGAATAAGATTTTACGCCAAAAAAATACATCTGGTTTTTGGAGCACAAGTAACTTCTTCGTATACGACGCCATATGGCAAGATTTACTTTTTTTAGATTTACTAGCAAATACTTATAGAACGGCAAAGCATTTGAAGCAGAGATTGTTTATACTTAACTAAATTAAATATGAATCTGAATATGCATCTATAATTATTGGGTTAATGCAAATCGTTTATTAGTAGACAAATTGCCGTTACTCAAGCCGTTTCCTTTAGTACGATGACGTAGAAACGCTAAGGTCATTGACGAAACATTTCAAATAGTTTATTTCCACGTAATATACCTTTTTATATTTGTCATCAATGTATTGTGATATTATTAGCAGTAAGTCTCGGCATTCGACGTATATTCTTTTTACGTTAAAATACACATCGTTCGGCCATCTCTATAATATTAGTATAGATATAATTAAACAAAGTTCATATTTATTTTCACTTATTTATTACGATTATTTATTTGTAAAATAATTAGGGACCAAGGTGAAAACTAGCTTTACTTATATAAAACGTTTTTATTCTTAAAATTAATTTTCTGTTTTTATTCGGTTACAGAGGGAAGTTATAACATCGGTAGTTTCAAGTAACTTTACGCGAATTTTTGCTAATACAATCACGTGTCTTACGATGGTAATAACTTGTAAAACGTGTTATCGAATCAAATGTATTTGTTACTTGGTTTTGTTTGAAAAGCGTAAAATAGAAAGTGAATGCAACGACGTAATTTAGTTGTTGTGTTTTTAGTATAAAAGACAGTTGTCCTAAATGATTCGATGTTAACTTTTACAATTTCTTGGAAAAACTTAGAATACTTTTGTCAATCAGGATTTTGAATATAACATTACTCATGCAAAAGCCGATTCACTATCTTATTGCATCCGTATTGTTTAGACATGTGACAGTTTATCAGATTTAGGGGTCAAGAAAAATAGATGTAATGGTTTTAATGAATCTGGGCTGTTGGGACCAACCAACGAGGTCGAACATCACGACGCACGTCGAACGAAACGATCCGCGGAGGAGACCTAGGTTTTAAAACTATTACATTTTCGATTTAGAACTTTTCCGTAATAAGTAAGATAAATAAACAAGGTTTTATATTTTTTTTTGAAGTTTATAGTTTCTTTATATATTTAGAACTCTAAAAAATCAATAAATGTTAGCGAAATAATATTTGGTTTTGCATAAATATCTATATATATATAAAAGAAAGTCGTGTTTGTTACAACACTTATAACTCGAGAACGGCTGGACCGATTGCCATGGTTTTTGATTTGTTGGATTTGTTTCCGTCACGAATAGCAGAATAAGCAATAAAATATCGGATAAGTTATCGAATAACAATAAATTAATTAATTAATTTTACGAATGCAAAAACCATATCGTGAGGAGATGCATAACCATGCTTTGATCCTGAACAAAAGATGTTGGATATCAGAAAGTGCTTAACATGCAGTATCACCATATTGACGCAAAAGAGAAGATGCCTAATGTGTAAAACTGCCATTCTTCTTTCGCAATGGCAAGCAATAAAACATTTCTGTACTTTAAAAAAAGTTGTATTAATGTAATACTTAACATTAATGAAATCCTAAAATAAGTTAAATTAAAGTAACAACGATATTATAAGTTTGTAGGGCGGAACGAAGTTAGCCAGGTCAGCTAGTCTATATATATAAAAGAAAGTCGTGTTTGTTACAACACTTATAACTCGAGATCGGCTGGACCGATGTTAGTTATGTCTTTTTTGATGGATTTTTCTCCACTCCGAATAGCAGAATAAGTAATAAAATATCGGATAAGTTATCGAATAACAATAAATTAATTAATTAATTTTACGAATGCACACGCCATGTGGTGACATTTGTTGACAAAACTACGCATCATTTTACGTCGAATTCGTGTCACTTCAAGAAATTCCGAACTTGAGGTAAATGAGGAGATGCATAACCAGGCTTTGATCTTGATCGAAAACATGTGTTACCTCATCAAAAAATGTTGTAAAGCAGAAAGTGCTTTAACATGCAGTATCGCAATATTGGCGTTAGAGAGAAGAGGCCTAATGTGTAAAACTGCCATTCTTCTTTTGCAATGGCAAGCAATAAAACATTTCTCTATTTGCAAAAAAAGTTATCACCTTAATGAAATCCTAAAATAAGTTTAACTAAAGTAACAACGATAATATTATTATTAAGGCAGAACGAAGTTAGCCGGGTCAGCTAGTATATATATATATCTAAAGCCAGAGAGAGATACAGAAGATATAGTATATTAATATGTTTTTATATAATAAGCGATATAAGTTACCGACAAAAATAAAAATAATGTTATGCTAATATTATTGAAGCTTATACTATATATGTACTTAAATTTGTTTAAATTATACTAAAGTTGTCTCTAACATGACATAACTGTAATTGTTTGTTTACTGGCAACCAATGAGTGAAAGTTGAAAGTTTGAAGAGTCGTCTATCGGTAAAAAGTATATTATACGTAAATTGCATTCGTGATTGCAATGCTATATAATATTTAAAAGAAAAACCCCGATCAAACTTTGAACATTTGCTGTGCAGCACGCACAGTAAATATTTAAAATACAATTATATAATAAATGTACATCTCTATCGGACTCTAAATATCGTAAAAATACTTCTAAATTTTATTATATTTTATTTAAAGTTTATTTTCAGCACGTTACTTGGCCAGATTTAGGCGGTGGGTAATTTAAGCGTTCTGTAAGGCACTTGTGGAACTAGCTATTAACTATTTCCAAATCAATTCGTCTTAGGATCCTTCTTGAAAAAAGTGTCCCGTAGTACCGCGTAGCCTTCTGGCAAAGTGTTCATGGGTGGCGGTATTACTTATCATCAGGTAAACCCGTTTATCCTCTGTTCTAACAAGGATCCAATCCCTGTTTATCTAGGACAATATAGGTAGCATAAGTCTGCCTCATAGATGGAAACAATAATAGCTTATTTATTTATTTCTTCGCACATCAGTATTCCTACAGCTACTTATAATACAATAACTAAACAATTACATTATACACAAAAGCCAAACACGGAATGGAATACACATCAAACATAAACATAAAAGACAGTTAACAATTATTACATACTTATACAAAAAACAATATTGTAAGATGCATTGATCATTATAATACATTCAATTTAAAAGAGGAAAACAAAGCCATTACGTCTAAACTACTACTAGAGTTTTTTATATTATTTTTTGTTATATTAAATATATATATTTGCTGGTAATTTGTGTTATAATCTGATACTTCATCATTGAAATTTCGAAGAGGCCTCATAGTTTCAGTAACAAAATCCATCGCCAAAGGCTCTTTAAACATTATCTTCTAATATATATAAATTACGTGTCACGTAGTTTGTCCGCTATGGACTCCTAAACTACAGAACCGATATCAATCAAATTTGAACACCGTGTGTAGTTTGATCCAACTTAAAAGATAGGATAGCTTGCATCTCAATATTTATACCTGCAATATTATTTTATTGCAAATATTTGTTTATTATTTGATACAATTCTAACAGATGGCACTGTGTTAAAAGTACCAACGTTTCACATAAGTTCTGCTACCGTTTCTCTTGAATAGTTTACTACTATGTAATACTCGTATAACAAAAACCTTAGCCACAGCAACGCTTGGCCGGTCTGCTAGTTTATCTATATAAATAGACCCACTCTTACGCTTAAACTTTTCCGATGATAAAGCTTACGTAACAATTGTGTTCTATTTGAAAGTTAATTGCATAGACGAACAACAAAGCCATACTGCACGTGTTTCGCACGTGTCCATTGACAAAAGTATATAGAACCAATTTGGTTGCTTATAACAGGAAATTAACTTCATTAAGTGAGACTAAGACCTTACAATATATGATGTTAGACAGTTAGAGGCAGTCTTAAGGCGTTCATTGTTTTCTATTGACCGGGTACTAACAAGTAATCCAATCTACAATTTCCAATCCAGTAACAAGAGGTTGCCTGGATCAAGGAAATACCCTCCCTTATTATTTAGCTATTATAATTTGTACTGATTGTTTTTATGATTTTTTTTGACCCTATTCAACATTATATGTACGTTCTATGTTGTAGATAAAAGTAATGACTATATAAATATAGATATACTCGATAGACGAAAAATATGGCACAGAGCGCCCCACGCTTTTTCACAATAATACCAGTATTTTTTGTTCATTACCATTTTCAGCCTAAATTAGGAATTATTTTTCACTCTTTAGTTTGATGTGCTTTAAAAGCGTGTTTTATAGTTTTATTAAACTATATTTATTTTCCACTTTTTAGTCCTAGCAGCAATACGTGTTGTCTCAATTTAATCGTATTGCTTTGTGGACTTCAAAAAATTTCATTGTTTTTTAGAGATAAACCTATGAAATTATTATATTGTCGCTGATTCTTTATAAGTGTACAAAGTTTGAATTAAATCTGTCCGTTTAAAGTGGGTCAAAATCGAGTCCGAAGGAGTCGGTTACATACATACATACATACAGGTGAAGCTAATATAAAGCGTGTAAAAAGAGAATGATTGACACCAATGCGTTGTCATTTGCCAAAGAAAATCGGAGACTATTGATTACAATACATGATATGCAGCTAGCTTACATTTCTTTTGATATTCTATGTAAAAATAAATAGTAATGGTGGACCTTAGAATACATTTCATAACCAAGCGCAGCACGTGGCCTGCCAAACTAATAGAGGTATTTCCGAACCGACAAGGCTTAGGAACCTTTAAGAAAAGAGTGTACGTTTAAGCTTGAGTCGGCAAAACTGTGCCTGCTCTTTTGCCCGGTCCCAGAAAAAATAGAAACCTTGCTAAGGTGACTGTCCTCGATTGGGTGAAGACTAAAGAATGGAAGGAAACAATCGCGTAATCAATGGTCTGTCTTATTGTTAGTATCAATTCTTTGGATAGCTATTGTCTGATTGATACTATGTACTATGTATATGGGAGTATGTTTGTGATTGTTTAAATTTTAAAAATTTTACTTGTCCAGCGCATTTGCTGTGTGTATAAATGTAATATAAAAAGTTGTTTTGAATTTTTGGGATGTTAAGCAAATCTGTATTTCCTTAGAAAGCTACTCATTCAATAGAAAATTCTTTTGATCTCACGTCATCACTTTCAAGTTTGTTTCCTTAAAATTTTATCGTTTATGACATCCGTTATAGCTCTAATTTCTAACGTATAGGCCTGAGGCACTGGATTCACTTCCCAGCGAAACGATAATTTTAGTTTAATCGTCTAAGGTGGTCTTATAAGTTATACAGACTCAGAAATTCTACCTAGTTCCAGTCGATCAGCGGTCATTTTTTGCCGGTGAAACTTTAATTATTATCATTGATTTTCCAAATTATCAATTACACATTTTGCGCATTACGCTTCTTGCATTATTTTAATTTGTCCCTTGATTTTATCCGTTATTGTGCGATTAGGTAGATATATAAACTTTCACATACTAAGGTAATAGCCTGTTTTGACCCGGTAAGTGGCCCGACCGGATCATTACCCGCCTACGAACAATTACATGCTTGAACTGACGCGACTCAGGAAAGCGTTCCTAGGAAATTTAGATCTAATAAAATAAGGTTTTAAATATGTTAAACAAAAACTTCCTACTAGTTTTACTGCCATTACTAATATATTTTTTAATGTATTTATATAAAATAATCCCGACCTAACAGGTGTCCTCGACAAGAATGCATAACCAATTAATGAAATTTACACACGAAACAAAAAATATAAGAATTACAAAATTACATACTAAAAACATACAAACGATTTACTAACTATAAGCCCTAACTGATAATAGAACTTTTATCAGTTATAATGAATAGTTCAGTCAAATTATCCATCGGTCTTTACTATATGTTAGTATACTGACCAATAGGCAAGGAGCCGTCGGTTTTATTAAAAACAAAAATACTAATCCAGCAACACAACCCTATATGTGTGTTGGCCACATATAAATTTTTGTGTGTGAGACATGCCGGTTCCCACGCCATGTTTGCTTTTACTATGAGTGTGAAAGTGATTCAAAGGGCCTTAGGATTTCAAAGTTAAGGTTTCAAACTTGAGCCACTAGGCCAACACTACTCTACCTACTGTTTCTACTAACTCCTAATTATTGTCTAACCGTGAATGGAACCCACATCCTACGGGGTGTACGCTAACTAAGCACGGTGGACTTTTATTTACGAAGAAGACCATAAACAATTATCGTATCGTAAAACCAAAAAGAAGTTTAAAAAAGAAAACGTTTCCAAATAAATTGATTTAAGTCATCATTGAACGATTTGCGTTTAATTTAACGCTTCATTGCATCGATTCTACTTTATACTTACAATAGATTAAGTATTTGTTTGGTTATAAGACGATTTTTTAAATTTTTGATGGCATTTGACTATTATTATTCTACATATTCAATGAGTCTGCAATCACGGATAACATAACGTATCTAATTATTACAAATAGGATTTTTATGGACTTTGGACACAATAGTCTATGTTACTATGGTTACCATTCATTTAGAATGAAAATCAGTGTCGGTAATATTAGAGTGAGATTATGAGTAAAGGCGGAAACATACTACTAAAACGCGACGCGACGTGTCGTGTCGACACCCGATGTCCATCGTGCACATTACCAACACGCGACACCACGACACGCTTGCAAATTCAAAAGTCATTTAGCTGATTTATTCACCGCGCAATGTGCCAGCAAGTTTTTACCAATTTGAGGTTCAGATTTGAGGAATGTTTGCAGCGCAATGGTGCACACCTGGATGATGTTATTTTTAAGAAATAAATTTCCCAGATGTCTATTTTAATTGAAATAAAAAATTTTGTGTATCGTATTTAGTTTTTATATTATATTTTTTTCAAATTCGCAAATCTTTCTGGCCCACCCTGTATTTTTCTAATAAACTGAATAGATTAGCAGGTTATTTGTATTAAACTAACAACATCCTAACTCCCTGTTTTTGTCCTTGTATTGAGGTAATCTCATGTCATATAAAACAGAATATTGTTTCACCAACTCAATTAATTGTTCGTTGTTCATTTCGCCAAATAAATCCAAAAATATCTAAGTATATAAATTGACATTCGTGTCAAAAACTCGAAAGCATTGACGCATGACGTCATCATCACAACATCCACAACACGCCGATCCAAATCGATTGGATGTTACCGCGTGTGATCACATGGCGTGTTGTCTATGTGCATCTGACCATATTAAATATATGGGATTGATAAGTATTGACATGCGTCGGATGGCGTGGTGTGGCGTCGCGTTTTGGTAGTATGTTTCCGCCTTAACCCTTAGAATTAGTGGAGGATTCGTTATATATTGCATCTTTGTTGACCATTGGTAGATATTTGAATAGGTTTATTTGTTAAAAAAGTCCAGGGGCTGAAGGTCCCATCTAAAGTTTTGGAGCATCGCATTTGCTTCAGCGACATCAGGTGGCGAGCAGCAAGTAGGTGGTCAGCCTCTTGTGCCTGACACACGCTGTCGACTGTTTGGGTCTAAGGTAAGCCGGTTTTGTCACAATGTTTTCCTTCACTGTTCAAGCGAATGTTAAATGCGCACATAGAATACGTACATTGGTGCCCAGCCGGGGATCGAACCTATGAGCTCAGGGATGAGTGTCGCACGCTGAAGCTACTAGGACAACACTGCTCTGCATTTCATTTTATAGTATAAGATTAGACTATATCATTGCTAGAAAATGTTGTATTCAACACAACGTGATATTTGTAAAAAATGTTACAAAACTATTTGATACTAAAAGTAACATTCGCCCTAAATAGCGTAAAAATCTGTTTCGAATTAAAATTCTTTTGGAATGAGAGTAAACAGATTTTGTCTACTGTCCAAATATAAATTCAGTTAATTTCCTCACAGATGTCATTCCCTTTAAATACCTATATGATATGATATGTACGATACAAATAATATAAGAATTGACTTTGACTAATAATATTAAATGTAAAATTCCTTAAGACAAATTTGCGCGTCATTGTGTGTTCGCGAACTTACGATTGTACCACCTTACACATTGTTGTACCATATTCTTGCAATAAATAAATTATTATTATTATAATATTATTAATTTTGGAAAATTCACAAATGTTACAAGTCTCAGCACGTAACGACCAGATTTAGCATGGTGAGAGCAAAATCGCTCGAAATTTTAGTAATAAAACCTCTTCCGTGAATCTTTTTATGGGATAGTTCAGCGTTATTAAAGCGTATGTACCATAGCAATATTTATTGCGATCCCAACTTGATTGTTGAGTTTCTGAACGGCTCGATCCGACGTTTCCAACATCAGCGCTACTTATATTGAGAGAACTACAAATATTACAAACACACGTCGGGATCGCTATATGAAGCTACAGTTTGCTGATGAGTTATACAGAATTTGCTAAAAGACTCGTGACTAAGTATGATCTCCTTGAAGTCGAATTAGTCTGGAAATAAGTATTTTTATGGATCCACGTAGTGGTGATGGAAAGAGTGGCTTTAATTAAAAACTTAGATATGATATCCAGTAATAGGTACGGGTGCAATTAAATAAATATAGCTTTTATTGACAATCTTGTAAGTTACAATTTATTTTATTTCTACTTAGTTATTAAGGAAATTTAGTTAAAGTAAATGTAAATATAATCTTATTATTTCCCATTAGACACCGGTTTCTTGATCGTCTTGCTTTTCAGCATAGGCCTACCCAAGTGTTCTCCAAAAAGATCTCTTGCTTTCCTCAACCATGTCGCTCCTGCCACCTTTTTAATATCATTTTCCCATCTACGATATTGTCATGTCGTTTACTGTCTAGGGAACCATTCCATAAATTACCTAAGTCTTCGTTGAAATGTTTATTTCATCATAATGCTACTCAATCAGCGTTTTAGTCTAAGCGATGAACAAAACCGTTTCGAATTATTGTTTTTACTATGTTACCGAGCTCAACATAGCTAATAGCATTATGTATATGAATTCGTGAGGCCACACCTCACATTCCGTCAACTCGCATGACATACATACAGAAGGAGAACCGCCGTGTTAACAACTTCGGTAAATGTTTTTGTAAGACATTTTTTATAACTTGCTATTACGGTTGAACTGAATTAAACTTGCTTAATAACTTGAAATATTTGTTCATTTAATACTGGTGCTACTTTTAACTGAATTAATGCAAGACTAACACTGACAAGGCAAATTCCTTTAACCAACTTAAAATTCCAATATGAATATAGTAGTAACCTTTCTTTAATCCCTCAATCATCTAGATCTTGCTGATAGAGGACAAATTTTTGTTTTTTCTATTATTATTTACTAAGATGTCATGTGGAACATGGTGTAATGGTTGCAGCTCCTTACAAACGTTGTGTAAAACAAAAAAATTTACGATTAAAAAGAGTGGCGGTGAGTTTATTGCCAGTTCTTCTCTTCCGTTCCGATTTGAGAACTGGCAGTAAATGTAAAATTAAAAGCATTTATGTATATTTCTTTTTATATGATAAATCATTTATATGAACAAATGATTTTGACTTTGACTTTAATCGGTCCGCTTATGACAAAAAATCCTTGCTTTAGACAAAAAATACGTTCAATGGTAAGCCTTCTGTTTGACGTCTTTTGTAGCCAGTTAAATAAAAGATCTTTACGTCCTATGTACTTTCGAATAACAGTTTTTCCATCCCCTACTACTGTGGATTTTTCTGTATTAAACGGTATGAGCAATGAAACTTTCTTGAGTTAGTGAATTCATGTATGCAATTTGACACTCTCTGAGAAAAAACATCGGTGTGCCATAGACCCAAAAATCGATGAAAACATTATAAAAAAAACAGTAACAAGAACTCTAAGGCCAAGGCCAAGCTGGTAGCGCTACTGGTTTTTTTAACGTTATGGAAATTTGAAATCCTATCTTATATAGAACAACAGCTAATATGGATAGATAATATAAACTACACCAGTAAGATATGTAATCATATAAAACTTATTCCATTAAATGTAAGTATTTATTTTATACCTTACGAATTTGATAATGCGTCATTTACCTTATGTAAATTTTCTATATATATGTTACAGGACTCAAAACATTTATTTACTAATTTTATCACAACATTGGACATATTAAATTACTGGAAATATTGTTTAAATAATTTAAATCCCGACAATTCAGGATATAATACGCCGCCTGCAATCGCACTTGACTTTATCAGTGCTAGTGCAGAAAAATAATCAGCGTTAATGCCGAAGAAACTTTGATTTCTCTAGGGTCAGTCGTATGATGTTCTTCGTAAGAATCTACGATATGGCCTATTAAATAGTAACATATATATAATATAAATAGTACTCAATTTTTATTTCCAACAAAAAATACAAATTAATTGCTTCATCTAATATTTGTTGATTGAATAATTGAATTAAATGTCATCGAATACCTTTACGCTAATTAAGTATTAATATTTGTTGAGTCATCTCACATTTACAAACATTAGCATACCGGTCTCATATTTATTATTAAATTTATTGCTGACAACTGCATTCCTTAGAATCGTTAAATTATTATTTCTATTAGTCGCTAAGTGTATTTTTATATAAAGATTACATAGGTAATCCAAGCAATTGAATTCAGGGAAAATATCACAAAAAATGTAGGCAAGTGCGAAACATCAAACAAGTATTTTCTTTGCAAGATTGCTACATTTGTTATAGTTTCTTTCTCACTTTACCTAGTTATCATATGTGTAAAATAACGGGTTAAGGGGATAAAAAACTGTTATTGAACTAGAAGTGGTAGAGAATATAAATAAACCTTTTTTAAACTAGCTACAAAACGCTAGATTCACGTCTTTTAAAAGGAAAAGCTTTACTCAAAAAAGCAAGGCTATATCATAAGCCGATCTATATGATTGAGAAGTTAACGAAAGGTTTCTACTGTATATCTGATTAGTATTTAAAGTTGGTTAAAAGGAAATTCTCTTGGCAGTGTCGGGCTAGAGGCTCCAGTGTACGACTCATTCCTGAGGTCATAGGTTCAATACCCAGCTGTGCACCAACGAATTTAACCGTTCGTATGGTGAAGGAAAACATCGTGAAGAACCCAGCGAAAAAGTCGACGGCATGTGTCAGTTACAGAAGGCCCCAGAAAGAAGAAATAACAAAATGATGACGAAACAGATACAGCAATGTGAGGCCCAGACCTAAACTGTTATAGCACCACTGGTAGTTTTTTTATTTTAAGGAATTTGTATAGAAGCATGCTCAGGCTGTTTTG
This sequence comes from Pieris napi, assembly GCF_905475465.1. Lineage (NCBI taxonomy): Eukaryota > Metazoa > Arthropoda > Insecta > Lepidoptera > Pieridae > Pieris > Pieris napi. The sequence continues at coordinate 9,395,508 of NC_062241.1, read as the reverse complement.
AACTGTAGGTCTGACAGGTACTTGTTTTGTAAGCGTTGCGCGCTGATCGTGCGTTGCTTAGTAATGTTTAGAAAGTATTTTTGTCACTGAGAAAGTGTCAATGTAATGAACTTGTTATCACTTCACATAATCGTTATATAAAAAAGTAATTATTAATAACCAATACTTTAATTACACACACATATATACATAAGATCTAAACGAGTATTCTTTACATTATCTTTTTATGTAAGGGAATATGAAACATAATAATTTTTTGTACCTCTCTCATTAGGTTTCCATGTAAAATATAAATTTGCGTTTATTAATCAAAACTTGGCATGGATGTAAGATCTATTTGGAAGGTTGATATATCTCCTAATAATAGTGTTAATGTACTCGTACCTAAACCTATGAAGTACCTAGTATTGTCTTTTATTGACATAACTTTCACACATTTGACAATAAAACATTTTTTTACCAATTTCAATAGAGAATACGGCCTAAAATCTTCAGCCACCGTGACCACGCACGCTGTAAAGCACGCGAAAAATTGAATTGAATGAAAAATAATTGTAAATACATAACTTCAATCCCGTAAAAATTGTTTTACTATGAAGACCTATTTTGTCCGTGACGTTTTGTAAGCCATGGAGTTAGTCAGTTTAAATATACTAATTAGCCGCTTATAATAGCAGATTGTATAGTGTATTCGGATTATGGCAGAGAAATCTTTTATAAAAGACAAATAAAGCTATTTGGGTCTGATTATCCGTAAACGTTTGGTTAAGTTGAACCAATTTGGGTGTTAGGCCCAAATAATAACGGTATTACTGATTGAGTTCTACCGTTAGTTTTGGCCTCTAAGATCTAGCACGTGGATTTAAATTTTAACTTATAAGAAAACATATTCAATAATCTTAGTGAATAGTAAATATATTTTCAATCATTTTTTTTTCTTAGTAGGGTATGAATTTCTTGTGAGAGACAAAGTTCTCAATAACTAAAGTACATCGTTTTGTATTAGGTACAATGTAACTAAAAAACATATATTATTATTAGTATTATCAGATGACCCGATGAATTTCGTATCATCTACAAATATTTGTGTCAAAATTTCATACATCATTTTTAAACATACCAAAGAGATCGGACCTCATACTATAGCTATTAAACACAAATTCCTGAAGGCTTCTATAAATATATGACAACAAAGTGGCAATTTTTTATATTATAACAAAACATCAAAGATTTCCCAGCAAGGAACAGTTTTTGTTAGAAAATTCAATTGCCGTTGTTAGTATTATTATTTATATTTCTCAAGGTTTACCTTCCTTGAGCTTCCACAAATATTTAAAGAGCGGTGCAGTCATTATCTTGTCTTAGAGAGATAAACGAACATCAATTCATCTAATATATAAAATTCTCGTGTCGCGGTGTTTGTGGTTAAACTCCTCCGAAACGGCTCGACCGATTCTCATGAAATTTTCTGTGCATATTGGGTATGTCTGAGAATCGGACAACATCTATTTTTCTTCCCCCTAAATGTTAAAGGTAGTCTCACCCCTAAATATAGTTTTTTTTTTAGATGTTTTTTCTGTTTTTATTTTTTTATGATACAGCATTAAAAAATACATACAACCCCTAACTTTCACCCCTCTACGATCAACCCCTATTTTTTTATTATAAATGATATACATGGCAAAACGACGTTTGCCCGGTCAGCTAGTTTTTATATAAATATATTGATCACACATTTATTATTAAATTCCATTATTCCTAATATTTTCATAATACATAGAAGATTGCAATCAGCCTTCTAAAGCAAAACAATTGACACAAATCGAACCGAAATCCTCCTCATTGAATGTGCTTAAATACTGTGTGGTAAAAGTTTCAACCTTTTTCCTCACAATAAAAGAGTCCGGCATAGTAAACGAGTATTTACACCAAATAAACGTATTATTGAAACCGCTACAAAATCGTGGGAGGCTTTAGCGCAATTATACGGAGTCAAGGTCGACAGTTACTCATACGAGTTAATTACATCCGTTGATGGTACATTGAAGAAATTTTAAAGAGATACTTGAAGTAATTATTTATTATTATTTCAGACCTACTTGCCTATTGCATTGATCATGAAACAGATACTGAAATCTGAGGCCCAACCGGGAAATTTTGTAGAATTGTAGTGCCATCGATTTATTTTTTATAATATCTATGATTTTAAATAATTCAACGGATTAAATGAATCGATTCGTCGCACAAGCACTGTCTTACTGACATAAGAATCAAAGTTTTTTTTTCATGTTATCTATATATATAAAAATGAAACCCGTTTTCCGTTGTCACGACATAACATGAAAACGGCTTGACCGATTTGTCTGATTTTTTTTATATAATATACCTTGAAGTACGAGGATGGTTCTTACGGAGAAAAATTAAAAAAATTGAGTGAAAAAGTCTAAAAACAACACTTTTCTATATTCCCATACAAAATATTCGTAATAATACTTAAAAGTCAATTTGAACGTTAATACCATAGCATAAAGTTCAAGTGTTAGTGGAGGGGTTCCGGGAAGGTAAATTTTTATTTTTTGACATAATGTATTTGTTGTCTTATCAATTTTCTTTTTTTTATCTTACTAGCTAGACCGGTGTCCCGAATAGCAGAATAAGTATTTTAAACAAATAAAGAATCGACTGTTAGGCGGTACGATGTTAGCCAGGCCAGCTAGTTAATAATAAAAAATGTCACGAATTACACATCTGCAATAAAAATTTGGTGTAAAAGAATTTTATCGTTAAAAAAAACTATAAATAAATATTTACTTTTAATTTCAAAGAAATATTTGATGAGATAAACAAAGAAAATAAATAAGAATTTTACCTAGCAATTTGACCTAAACAGATAGAAGCGTCTAAGTTCTATACACGCAATCAAGTTTAACGAATATTAGCGGAGGCCTCATTCTGTGAGATTGAGGCCATTACTTTGATTTATTTTACGAGTAATCACAGCTAAATTATCACTATATACACGCAAGAGTTAATGTAAAAATAATTACTTTTAAAATTATTTATAAGCTTTAAATGTCATTTAGAATTTATAACCGCTTTTATGCCATCTATGATGAACATCAACTATCGAGAAAACAATACTTCTGCAGTACTTCGTATCTTAATTTTAAAAGTATTACGTTACACTGACCTCTGCGTGAACTATTCATATGAAGAATGTTACAGTGCCTCTTAGTTAAGATTTTTCATACAAATATTAGACTCGCACTTTTACGCCAAACTCATAGTAGAACCACAAGTAATAATCTGATGACCAATTGTCCTTTAAGCTCTTTTAACTAAAACAAGGACCCAATGGTCCAACACCGTCACTCTGTATCTACTATCTTCCAATAGCGAACAATGACAATATTGCGTTTTACTACGCGATCCCAATGTCGCACCATTGCTACGTATGTTCGTACGGACTGTTACAGAGTACAGGCGCAGTTGTCATCAAGTGATATAAATAAAAATAAGTGAATTGAGACGGTTAATTAAACGCCGAATTGAGAACGTGGTCGAAAAAAGGCTAGTTCTTCTCAGACTATGGCGCGTTCTTGAACGCGGCTGTCAACTTATTTTTTGTGACGTTCACAAACTATGCAATAAATGAAATAAAAAAGCAAATTGGTTGCTAGAACCTGCACACTTACTTTGTAACTCCCAATAGTGACAGCAATACTGATGCCTAACTTTTTTGTATGCAAGTTCGATGTAGTTCTCTCAATCTGTAGCTGATGTCGCAACCTTGGAATCGCGTTGTACAATAATATTGAAGTTAGGATCGCTTTCGGTATAGCTACTTGAAGTTACAGAGTAAAGTTCCTGTTTACGTTTAGTTTTAAGTTGCTTTTTAAATCCACTAATAAAGCTTTAAAGAATAAGGATAGGAGCATATAAGCAGAAATCTCACCTTAATTAAGTGATTTCAAAACACAATGGGGTACGAGAGTGTGTAGCCGAAATGTGTCATCTAAGGTACAAAATGTATTGTTTTTAATTCCATAACAGTGAAATTATACTACGTTGTAGAAAAATAATATTAATAAAATATTTAGCAAAGCCAATTAAGTATGAAGTGGAGAATGTTTTGTATAATGTACTGTGTACTGTGCTATAAAAAATATGATGTGGTTATATAACCCTTATTAACATTGTTAAATTTATCGTCCATGGATATGATTGCAAATCAACTCTTGACTGAAAACCTGTTGTAATGAGCTTGGGGCGATACTGAATGCCGATTTTGACTGTGGCCAGTTTCCAAATTCTCAAGTGCTAATAACATATTTAATAAATATGTTTTGAAATACATAAAATATAGACTAAAATCATAAAATTTTTAAACCTTATTCGAGGGTCTAATAAGTTAATATATATAAGTAGCTAATAGCTATACTGGTACGACATAAAGTAAAATACATTTAACTAATTTGCGGATAACAATTGTATCAATGATAAAAAGTATAAAATTTTACTACTACATATATTTTAAACATTATACATAACAAATGTGGGTTTGAAGGGAACTTTTTCTTGACTTAGATAGATTTTCTTGCTCAAGCAAACCCTTCAGGGTTGTAACATCATTACTTCTTTAAAATGGTGCTTATCGATTTATGTGGACAACTTTTTGGTGAAAGGTCTTCCTATATAGAAATAATTTATATATATATATATATATATATACCTATAAACAAAGCAATATAAAAAAGAAGAAATAAACTTTAACAAAAAAATCCGTGTTCACTCTTTATTATAAATTAGGTTTAGTTTATAAAACAAATAAATTCTCGCATATAGTTAGGATTATAGTCATATTATGTCGAGGTGAAACTAAAGTGGGACAAAGGTCACCTTGTCACAAATTCAATTTATTCTATTTTCCTGATCCAATGTCGAACCGTTCGCATCAAGTACATGTATGTAATTTACATGTCGTGTTTGAAGTCCCGCAACCTGTACGGCATAGTAGGTGCCAGTTCCTAATTAGTTTTTTGAACCAACCAGCAATGTGGTTTCACCGGGAACATTATCATGTTCAGCCCTGCGATTCTGTAACTCTCTTTTCGAACTCACACAGCGGTTTTCGCATTGGCGGTCGCTCTGAAATCAGTCGTGAAGCAGTCGTTTTATGATTTGGCGTTCTGAAAAGGTGGGAGCTTGTAGTTTATTGTTTATTAAAATCCAAAACCGCTGTGTGAGTTCGAAACGTGAGTAACAGAATCGCAGGGTAGACCTCTTTACTAGAGTCATGCAAGCGTTTGCATATAATATATGAATGTAAACTTGTTGGTTACTTAATAACGAAAAAACCTGAATGGATTTTATTTATTGCGCTGACGAGGTTGCTACTACCTAAAGACGTGGACAAAAGCATTTTATTAATTGACTATTAAAAAAACGTATTTAAAGATGACAACACAAGTACTTATTACAAGAAAACTCTGTATGAAGCTTTTCGTAGATATTATTTAATCGTATGATTTTTCAATTCCATGAAATCCTATGAAATGAAAATTTTAGTTGTAAATATTTAATAGAGTTTTGAATTAAACTTCCATTCTTGATAAGGCCTATTATAATACAAATGAATATTTAAACGATCCTAGTTGGATATGAATATAGAGGTAACGCGACTGAATCTCTCGGCTGCATTTCCAGACTCTGGGGCGATCGTCAACACCCACGACTGATTTAATGTAAAGTGAGAACAAACTGATAGAGGACAAATCTTTGTTTTTTAATTTATTTTATTATTATTAATTACTAAACATGTCTTGTGGAACATGGTGTAATGGTTGCAGCTCGTTACAAACATGGTGTAAAACAAAAAAACTTAGCGATTAAAAAGAGTGGCGGAGAGGTTATTGCTAGTTCTCTTCCGTTCCACGCCCTTGATTTAAGAACTGGCAGTAAATGTAAAATTAGAAGCATTTAATATATATTTATTTCTTGACGTTTTTAAGTGTAAATTGTGTTACCTATATGAACAAAAAATTTTGATTTGATACGATCGGGTCAATTTCGGGTACTTCGGTAGTTCTATCTTTTTACAATGGAAACAATGGCATACATAAAATAAACAGATCACATACAAAACCTGATTGGGTGTAGAAGGTCGCAGTTAATCAATACACAAGGCGTACCTTTGAGGTTTGATGATACAATCACGAACGGAATTTTTATCATAAACACTTAAAAGAAAATAAATGTTTTACATGCTAATTCAAGTGCCTCAAAAAATTATCCCGATTATACCTGATAGTGATCGCGGTGTAAATAAAATATATATAGAATAAATTGTATGCATTATTAATGTCTTCACGTTTATTGACGTGGTCATGGTTTTCATATACCATATTCCATAATGTAATATAAAATCCTACTCATCAATGTATTGCCAATAACATAATTATAGAATGAGGATAATAATAGGTGCAGCTATTCAATGAGCGTTAATGCATACCTATATATAACGTTGTGTAGGTTAACTCCCGAAACATAAGTAAAGTTACTTTTTATTTTTTTACGTACACTTAGGTCTCAGACATACATTACAAATATTAAAGAATATTTCAGTATTTTTACCTAATGTAGTCATTCGTCTCTTTTTGTTCAATATAGATTACGCTGTGATGAAAGAGACAGAACACGGAAAAGCCATGTAATTTTACTGATTTGGTTTCAATAAATGAAGTGAGTTAGAATGTGAGAATATGTTTCTATAATACTCACTCTAGTACCTCCAAATCTTAGAAAAACCTTTATAATTTATCTCAGGCTTTTAGCAATTCCACCCCAACAGGGTAAAATAAGGAATCAAAGCAAGCAAGCAAAACATGTAACAAGCAAAGAAAACAACAGTTGTACGTTGTGTGCAGAAAAATATTAAAGTAAATCACGATGATGTGCGAATGTAACGCTCACGATCGGAGATAAGAAAAGTTGAATGGCTTTTTCATAACGACTCTACCGGTGAGATTAACTCGATAAGGGGCAGAAAATGCATTTTTATAATTACGCCATCCAGTACTTGATACAAAAAATATATGGATGTTTTTCCTTTCTAAGTACGAAAAAAAATTGTTAAACATAGACTGTTGTAGATAGATAATAAATTGAAAGAAGGCACTGGATTTTCTATTAAATTTTTTAACCCGAATATTGACGTTACTCGACCTGAATCTCTCCGTAATGCATTAAACCGCCGAGTGTCACCAAGCCACAAATGTGTTATTGTGGCATGATATATTTGTTAGTGAGCAGTGTTGGGATAATGCCTTCAGCGTGCGACTCTCATCCATGAGGTCGTAGGTTCGAACCCCGGCTGTGCACGAATGGACTTTCTTTCTATGTGCGCATTTAACATTCGCTCTAACGGTGAAGGAAAACAGCGTGAGGAAACCGACATGTCTAACATGTCATGTCGACATGTTTTTAGACCCAAAAAGTCTACGGCGTGTGACAGGCACTTGAGGCTGATCACCCACTTGCCTATTAGATTTAAAAATGATCATGAAATAGATTCAGAAATCTGAGGCCCAGACCTAAAGAGGCTGTAGCGCCACTGATTTATTTATATTTGTTAGTCCTGCTTTATTTGGCCAAAACCATATTTATCCAACTTCAAAATAGACCCAAGGAGTTATTTCAAATATAAGTATGTAGTTTGTTACGTCTTTTGCTACTAAAACTAAATGCGCGAACGCAACCACACCAATTGCCAACTTTACTGCTAAGCTCCGTTCTTGAAGGAAGCTTAGATCGCTACGAAATATGAGAGAATCGAGTAATTCACAAATTGAGACTAAACGCGGTACATAACCATTATGGCATCAATTTTCAATATACACTTATTAGTAATATTATTATGCGTTCATTACAAGTATTACACATCGAATTTCGCAACAAGTTACGTTTTAACTCCGTAATTTGTGGACCGTGTCGGCTATTCGCCAAACCGTGAAATTTACAGACGTCGAAAGGATTACAAGCTTACTTTGTAACGATAGAAATGTCTAGGACTAATGTACACAAGCTATTCACTACGCGCTTACTTAAATTAAAAAAAATAACGGCTTTCCATTATTGAATAATTGATTTATACTAACGAGATTTCACTACTATTAACTAAATCTTGGGTTGACCTTAGGTATAGATTAGTATGAGGGCTATTCAACACAGTTTTAAGATTATATGACCAATGATTTATTTCAAAAATAGTGAGAACAATAAAAACGTAGAAAAAACTAACGTTAGTAGAATATTTGTCACACTCAATCTCAAAGAGAAAATATATAATTCTCTTGATAATAGGTTACTTCAATAATATTTAAACAAATAGTAACAACTTAAATAGTTTTAAACCAAAACACTTTTGTAAGACTTGTTATTTATTACGTAAAGAAAATTTTCGGCCAATTAAAAGTGAATTGCATGATCCATCCGTAATATTTAGTATTAATTGGTGTATAAATAGCGAAACTTGATAAATAGCTTAATTACTACAATTAACGGCGTGCTTGAGGTGAATTAAAACTTATCCAATAGGTACGCTAGGTATGTTATGAGGTTGTATTTTTCGTAATAAAAAAACAGGTAAAATTCTCTTTTTCTCCAGCAAGACAGTTTAAAAATTATTTTTTATTTCGGTGACAGTTTAATATTTTACTTAAATAATTAAGTAAAATAGTATATATTAAAGTCTGAAGTATTTAATATATTATATTAAATACTTCTATGCAGCACTAACCTTTGAATAAATTTTGAATAAAGACTGCTAATTTAATTAAGTTTTATATTGAATAGTCGTGTGCAATTTTGGAACTAAAAATAGAAGCACTAACATACATACATTTGCTTTGGAATAGTATACGTATTACATATAGTAAAATACCGTTCGTATTAAGAACGCTGATAAAACTGGCTGATGTACTAACTTTATTATATCGAGTATTAGTAAGTCGTATATTTATTTATTTATTCTTTCAAAGTATTTATGTATTTCTATAATTTTCTTCTAAATATTCTTTATTAAGTATCACAATACACCATGCGTCCCAGTTATAGGTTCCCTTTTAATAAAATATTATTTCAAATAGCACGCAGGTTTTACATTTGTAATCGCTAGCTCATATATAATTCTGAGACATTATATAGCGGTCGGTGCGATCACCTTGAAATGTTTTTGTCCCACTTGCATAGTATTGAGTAATTAACGCATACCCTTCAAGCACAAAGACAAAAACTATTTAGTCTTTTTCTTATTATAAATACTACGTACGTAGGTACGGCTACATTAATTTTCTTTTACGCTGGACAGAGATTATCTTTGGTTGTGGGAGGTTTTTAAACTAATTTTAAATTATACTTATTTTGAAATTTCAATGGTATTTTTGACAGAAATAAAGTATATTAGGACAAGGCTTTTTTGTACACAAATATTGCATACGCTAAATTTTTTTAAATATTGACGTCCATAAGTGTACATAGTAACCAATATGATTAAGTAAATTTTGATTTGACTTTACCTATATGAACCAAGGTATACATATATTCGTGATCGAAAATTATATACAAGGTATACAATATATATTTATGTTTTTAGTTTTTACCCACAATCAAGCATTACATGCAAACAGTCCTTGGTCAATCATCATTTTCAGTTATTTATTTAAGAATATACACCGAACGGTCAAGCAAGGTTACTAGAGACATTATTTTTAATTTATGTAAAAGTTATATTTTGACTATTAGTTTTATACGCAATTTAAACTGCTAATGTGTTTTTTCTGAGGTGCATCGAAGAAGTATGTATTTCGTATCTGTTATCGAAGAATTCTACGACCAAATCATGGGTGTTAATCTAACATTAAAATACTGTCTATTGAGGTGTTTGAGCAGCGTTTGCCTAGTGGCTTAGTACCTAGTGGTCCTGCGTTCGTATCACGGCTGTACACTAATGAACCTTAGACAAAAAAATCCACGGCTTGTTTGGCAAATCGATCTCCTTATTCACAGTAGGCTGATCTCCTATTTGCCAATTAAGAAAATAAAATATTACGGAACACATGCAGATATGAGACCAAAATGTAGAAGTTGTAGCGCCACTGTTTTTTTGTTTATATGTTATGGCAAGATAAATTTAGGTGATTATTTTTGAGAGATTTGACAATGGTCTAATAGTTTTTGTCCCTGTTTAACACGATATAATACCGTAAAACAAAGATAACATACTCCTAAAGAAATCAACAGCAATAAATCAAACATAATAAAAATTCCATATAACACGAACAAAAAGCGTGAAATATTTCAATACATCAGAATTAATCTGCCATTGAGAGTAAACATTTATGAAACGCATACCGCATTGAGATGAATCATTTAATCCATCCTTTGAAGCGTGAATCTTCGTACACGTAGGCGATCTTTTGAAATTGCTTTCGGCACGCATTCAAAGTATCTAGTACATGTTTTTTATCGAGTGAGCGACCCGTGGCACGAACAAAAAACATCGGATAGTCAAGATAAATAATAATACTAACAATTTACAAGTACACCTTTGAAACTAAACGACAGCACGTACATATCTTTGAATAGAATTGGTGTAGTAAACTATACAAATTGTATAGCAGTCGATGCGTTCGTTAAGTAATGTGGTAGTGACAGTCAAAACCGTTTACGACGACATCGTTTAGAACAACATACCTACCGGTCATATTGACCAAAATCAAAAGTCCCGGCTGAATTCTATTGTATTAGGTACTTAATAATAACGTCATCGGCTGTTCAGACTATCGGTTTTTACGACCAAATATGAGTAGTCCCTTCGATGTCGTTATAACAGATTTTGATTGTAGGTACTTAGCAAAACTATCGTAAAGTAACTATAGCAGTTAGCTGGCCCTTGAATGCGACTTTATCCTTGCACTTCTTATATAATAATTCTGGATTGAATTAAAGTGACTATATCGTTTATATATAAATAGGTTCTTGAATTATGTGTAGTTGTGTTGTCTTGAGCGAGCGTCTCAAATCCGCTAATTTGTAGGTTCGCATATTGGCTAAGCGCAAATTGACTTTTCTTTCGATGAATAAATCGCGAGGAATCGGCTTTTTTAACAGGCACAGAACTCTGATCACCAAATTACCTGTTAGAAAATGATCACGTAACAGATACAGGCTATCAAGGCTTTCACTCCACTTGATTTTTTTTTATTGAATTATGTTCTAAAAAATAAACTGACATTTAAATTACGTTTTTGTGTTATCAGTTTTAGCTAGTCTAAGATTAAGGTCATTCAATCTCAGATCTTTTACATTGTTTATATATAATACTAGTAAAATGCTGTTACAATGTGTGATGGAGGAAATAGCGTGATAAAAATAGAATTCTCTTACTAATACAGTGAAGAACGTGACGTTCCTCTAATATGACAAGTTATAATGGTAGGGGAGCCCACGATGCTAAATGGGGATTTACTCGAGCGTCGTAGAGACCTATTGGGATGCAAAGCTTAGATAAAAAGAAGAAAAAAATGTTATATGATAAATTCCTTTTCATCGGTGGGGGAAGCGGCTATAGATAGTTAAATATGTAAAAAAAAACTGTTGCATGGACATCCTCGAGCGCGTCAGATATTGATAGCATCTATGCCCTACGTATTTTTAATAATGTACGTATATTAATCTGATCGTTTGCATGATGCGGGTGGTTGTATTTAAGGGTTGAAAATTAAAAAAAAAAAAAATTTATCGAGCGCGTCAGATTTTCTAAGGGAGTGTTAAGTGCACCAAAAAAAAGCTCTCATTCACTAATCTGACGATTTCGATGGGACGCAAACCCACAGCCATTTTCTTAATTTGCAAAAAAAAAACGCAATTTTGAAATACTCAAGCGCGTCAGATTAAGATATATGTGGTTCATCTTTATGTTCTAAACGTACTGTCTCATAATCTGACGATTATCTAGAGGGATTCGCCTGATCTGACAAAAAAATAATAGAAAAACGGTTCACCTAAAGGGCCATCCCTGCAACTTCCCGCTAATTCCATTCCTGGGCGCTTAAAATTGATATTTTGAGCTCGCTGAGTTCAAAGAAATAACATTTCTATGCATTTGAGCTCTCCCAGCTCGAAAGTCTGATAGAAGTTTCATAGAACACTATTTTTGGAATTTTCAAACCGCAATAACTTTTGAATGGATCAAGCAATTTTCACGCGGTTGGCGGCATTCGACGCAGTTTTATCATTCTCATAAGTAATTTTGCAATTTTAATTGATCGAACCACAAATTTCGGAGTAATCCCGAAAAAACACTTTTTCGGGTTTCTTTCGTGTACGATATCTCTCGAACGAATCAACCGCTTTTGACCAGCTTGGTGGCGATCGACGTGGTTTTTCAAGCTCAAAGGCGGATTAGTTTTAGAAGTTAATCGATAAAGAAACCACTTTAAAAAAAAATATTTCTTATTTTTTTAAGATTTTTCAAAATTTCTCAAAATCTATCGGTCCGAATCGGTTCAAATTCACAGTAAATGTAATTTTGAGGGAAATATTTAGAACGCCGTTTAGTAGATTCCGATCGGTTTAAGGAAATGTAGGCATCACGCAGCTGCACGCATTTAACTTTATCGACGAATTTTTGTTATTTCGGCTTGCGGAAATCGTCAGATTATATATTTTTCATTATTCTTGAATTATTTCCTTCAAAATAAAAAAAAAATTAGCTACGCTCGAGAATGTCGAGATGACGTTTTTTTTTTACAACTTTGTTGCCCTCCCCTTTTTTTCCGTCACTCTCAAATTGTCAGATTAGTGGAATATACACTTTTTAGGATGTAATTAACTCACCCTACCTTAATCTGACGCGCTCGGGAATTTCTGATGGTCAATTTTTTTTTACTAAACTGATCCTGTCTCCTTCACGTGCGGCCTTATATATGGGCCTCATATTTTGTGGAGGTACTTAACCGGGTACAAGGTATCCCCCTATATATTAATCTGCCGCGCTTTAGTAAATCCCGAAATCCCCTCTTGGGCTCCCCTACCATAATTATAAGGGTCTGTTTCACAATGTTCGGATAAGTTCTACATAAGTTCCAAATTTACTATTTATTACTTATTAGTAGGATAAACACTATTGTTGTGTTTCACGACTGTCAGAGAGCGCTATTGGTCACATAAAGTCCATCTTAAGTTATGAGTCCGATGAATGTCAATTTATCTTCCAAATAATTTATGTGTTGCATAGCTATTGGGTACTTTATCCATATATTGTGAAACATACCCTAAGTCTTTTCGTTCATCTAAACCACACTTCACTTTCTGCTAGAAAGATGACGGCTGGTTCCAATAATTAAATGACCTGTAATGCAATATGCAATGTTTTCTATAAAATAACAAAGATCTATTTTAATCCCAGCAAGAAATATGGTTTGCATTACACATAATATAATTATGGTAATCGCATAAGTGAAATAAGTGGCTTAGATTATCTTAAAGGGAATGTGATATCAAGGATATATTTACATTTAAAATTAGCCTGGGACTTTATTGGAATTACTGATTATCTGTAGATACAAGGTCTACGGTCTGCGTGTACCATAACGTGGTCACTACTCTATTATTTTTATAAAAACAAACATATTTGAACACGCAGATGGAAAAATGTAAATTTTCTTATAGCAAACCTAAACCATGGATAATCACCGTTTTGTGTTGATGTGAATTTATGGCTGATACTGAGTAGGTATCAAATTAAATGTTAGTAATATTCCATAAAGGCGAGTCAAATGATTTATTAAACTTAAAGTCTTGTTTTTGGTTAGATGTATCAATAACATTTTTTGTGAAAAAAATTGCTTTAAAGAGACACCATGTCCAACGGAGTAACTGCAATTTAGTTAGTGTGGGATAGCGGTAGATAAATTTTGTCACAACCACATTTCTGTCATGACTAAATTTTTATATATTATTATAATTCATATAAAACAGCTGATTTAAGATGTCTACAAAATTGTGTAGTAATATGCTGAAACGTCTTTTCACCAGGCTGCTGACTTTTTACAGTAATTGATGAATATTATATGGAAATAGGAAATGTTGGCGTTAACCGTTGCTTAACATAATCTGCGTTGAGCACGAAATTTTGCGTAATAATTTGCATAAACTGCAATTTTGTATTACGTTGTACGTGTACATATCGTATAATACATTATGTATTGGCAATTATTAATTTTCACCGCCGCAAACAAGATGTATTTGTGTATGTAGAATGCTAAAAAAACTCTGGTTTGAACTAGTCACTAGGTTGTTTTGACAAATGTTTAGTTCAGGCACGAGCAATATTGGGTAAATAATATCTTTGGAACACTCAGAAGCAAACAAGAAAGTAAATATGAATAAAACCATTTTAACGAAATACGGCTTTTGTTACACTAGAATTGTGTTCTTTTGTAACAGTAAAAAAAACAGTAAAAAACGTAAAAAATCTTTGATGACATTTTTAGTGTTTTTCGTTGTAATAGAAGGTGATGATTATTAGCAGTGTTGGCCCAGTGGCTTCAGCGTGCGAATCTCATCCCTGAGGTCGTAGGTTCGATCCCCGGCTGTGCACCAATGGACTTTCTTTTTATGTGCGCGTAACATTCGCTTCAACGATAAAGGAAAACATCGTGAGGAAACCGACTTGCCTGATGCACGCCGTCAAATTTTTGTGTTCGATCACCTATTTGCCTATTAGGTTAACAAATGATCATGAAACAGGTACAGAGGCCCAACCCTAAAATTGTAGCCATTGACTTTTGCGTGCTAGCAAGGATTTAAAAACTTTGTGCTGGTTGGTTGAAAGTATTTGTTATTAGTATATTAAATAATCTACAACTTAACATCAGAGATTATTAATAATTGAAATTTGAGACCTTAGCATGATATAATTATAATAAGTACGAATAACTTGGATGAGAAGGATCTATAGAAATGAACTGTAACTTTTAGCTTCACTATTTTTACCCCACGCCTAAATCCATTTACTCAGGTGGAGTTGTGCTTACTTTTGCCGTAATAAACCTCGGTTTCCTTTCCGAACATAAAAAAGCGCTGAAGAAAAAGTAATTGCAGCGGTGTCAGCGTAAAAACAGAAATAAAATTGATTTTGTATTCAAAGAAACGGATTACCATAGTAAACGACGATTTGAATATTTAATTACACAATAATAACAGGATATTCAAAGTGACACGTTTTTAAAGTGTTTCCTTTCGCCTTTTGTGATTTCATTTTGTTTCCGGTTGGATGGACTAAGGCAGTGGTGGGCAAACTTTTTTAATGGCGGGCCACAAAGTTTAAGAAATTCTAGAGGAGGGCCATAATCATAGAAAATGCATTGCGTGTTAAAGCTTTTAATCATAATATTATTAAAACGTTACAAGTAGAATCTACATTTTCTTCTGAACCGTCAAAACGCCGATAAAGCGCCGTATACTATCCATGTCGATGGACCCTCGGCGGGCCGGATTAAATACTTTCGAGGGCCTGAGTTGGCCCGCGGGCCGTACTTTGCCCATCACTGGACTAAGGTGTTATGTTTTTTAATAAATTTTGATACACCTATTCAAGCAGTTGAATGTAACCATAGTTTATCAAAAAGCCATAAAAATATGCCAAGAAAGTGAGCCATCCACCCTCCATCTTTTAGTCGATACCAACTCCGGGGAAATAAATACAGATAATGCAACTTTTTCTACAGCTGTGATACTTTTTGACATCCAACACCTTTTGTCTTCAGTCACCGAGACCACGCACGCTGAAGAGCACGCGAAACGTCGGATAAATTTAAAATTATTGTAAATTTATAATAATACATAACTTTAATCCGGTTAAAACGTTTTTTCTTTAAATATGCCAAGAAATTCATTAATAAATATACATTTTTGTTTTTCATGAAAGTTTTTATGGCATGTAGTTGATCAGCGTAAGTGTTCTGCACTTAGACCGATACCGAACCTGTGACCCTGGGTGCTATGTACACTAATCATAACTTTTATATTAGCTGTAATTATAATTGAATAAACACGAATTAATCGGGTAAAAACACTGATAAATTGCATGCAAAAGTGCAGTTACACTATATGTAAATTGTTTTGAATAATGAATAGAAAATTGCATTTTCCGAGTGGATTTCCTTGCGTGTTTCCGGAATGTTGTAAGTATGCTATGGATACCGTGCTTAGACATTAATGATAATATTGATTCATTGCTTTTTCAAAAGTATAAATTATCTTCGAAATTATTCTAGTATATGATATCGAGAATAAGAATACGTCTGAAAAGTTCCAGTAGTGTATCGAAACGAACCAAACATATCTTTCTTGTCGTTTATATTGTCTCAATCATTATCGAACGAACGAAAGAGTAATACGGAGTCTATTTCCTTCACTAATTGTAGGTCTTAGCGGGACAGACATATTTCAGTTAGGGTAATTATGTAACAAGTCTCAATTTGTCATGAAAACCTAGTGGGACCATGTTGTCCTAGTGGGAGTGCCATGCTGCTGCTTTAGGGCTTCAGCCAAATGGGCAGGCACGACCGGGGCAGTACGACTGTCTCACAGAAAACCGGCGTGAAGTGATGCAATAAGTTCATCTTATTGTACTCGCGTTTCGTGCGGTGAGTGAGACTCCCGGAGCCCATCAATCCCCCCCCCCCCATAAGTATGAAGATGCAGTTCAAACAGAGATTACCCCAGGGGGGTACCACACGTTTACGCTGTGGAGAATCCCCTTCTGGGCGTCCATCATCGGAACAATTGGTATTCGATGGTGGATGCACAGGCTGCCCTTCGTATTCTGGGGGGGGCAAAAACTGCTCTAAAAACTTATGCATTAATCGGTTTCGGTCTCGGGGCAAACGGAAGCATTTACCTAAGGCAACCCCTTCCACGCTCACGGTGGACTTTACAAATGTTAGGGGGCTAAAAACTAACCTAAACGCGGTTCACTTTTACTTAGAATCTGCGAAGCCGGCCTTATTCTTCCTTACTGAGACTCAGATATCCTCCCCGGCTGATACTTCTTACCTCTCCTACCCGGGGTACAAATTGGAACATTCATTTGTGCCGCGGGCGGGAGTTTGCGTGTACGTCAGGGAGGATATCTGTTCTCGTCGCCTCGGGACGCTTGAAGGAAGGGACCTATCTAACCTCTGGCTGCGCGTAGACTGCGATGACCATCCGCGATTCTATGCGTGTCTGTATAGGTCCCATAGCGGAAATGACGAAACTAACCGACTCATCGAGCACATTCAAATGGCTACAGATTCCCTGCTCGAAAGGGTTCCTACCGCTGAAATCGTGATACTTGGCGATTTTAACGCCCACCATGCCGATTGGCTTGGCTCTGATACCACCGATCACGCGGGAAGATCCTTTCACGACTTTGCTTTAGCCTACGACCTGACACAAATGGTCCCTGCGATTACGCGAATACCAGATGTGGATGGTCATAAACCCTCTTTGTTGGATCTTCTGCTGACTTCACATCCGGAGAACTATCAAGTCTCTGTTGACCCGCCATTGGGTTCATCAGATCATTGTGTGGTCCGGAGTATTGTGCCTTCTACGCGCCCTTCACGGCCCCGCTTTTTGGGTTGTCGCCGTATTTGGCACTACAAGTCAGCAGATTGGGACGGGATGCGGTCTTTCTTTGCGTCCTACCCTTGGGGGCCTATGTGCTTTTCGTCAGAAGCTCCAGATTCCGTCGCTGCCTCTGTCGCCGAAGTGGTTCTGCAGGGCATGGAACTCTTTATTCCATTTTCTGCGGTGCCGATCGGTGGCAAGTCTCAGCCCTGGTTTAAACGTTCTTGCAAGGCGGCCTCGTGTCGAAAGCGAGAATGCTTTAAGGCATGGGCGGAAGCGGCGAAATCTCGTGATGCCAATACCAGCGAACTTAAAAAAGCATATAACTCAGCCTCCAGGTCCTTCAAACGGGAAATCACTAAGGCAAAGTCAGAGCACATTGCCAGATTTGGCGAGAGATTGGCCCAACTCCCTTCAGGGACTCGAGCCTTCTGGTCTCTCGCCAAAGCTGTCCAAGGGAATTTTTGTCAGCCCGCTATTCCACCACTGCACAGGGAGGATGACTCGCTGGCCCACACTGCGAAGGAGAAGGCCGACCTTTTAGGCTGTCTCTTCGCGTCCAACTCGACTTTGGATGACCGAGGAAGATCACCACCGACCATTTCGCGGTGTGATTCATCGATGCCGGAAATCACATTCCGGCAACGAGCTGTCCGCAGAGCACTATCTTCCTTGGACATTCATAAGTCGAGCGGGCCGGATGGTATCCCCCCAATTGTGCTGCGTACTTGTGCTCCTGAGTTGGCTCCGGTCTTAACGCGCCTTTTCCGGTACCTGTACTCGCTTGGCACTGTCCCGAAGTGCTGGAAAACCGCTTCGATACATCCGATCCCTAAAAAAGGCGATCGCTCTGATCCGTCCAACTATCGCCCAATAGCCATAACCTCCTTGTTCTCCAAAATAATGGAATCCATTGTTAACTGCCAGCTCTTGAGGTATCTAGAGGGCCACCAGCTGATTAGCGATTATCAGTACGGCTTTCGTCGTGGTCGTTCGGCTGGTGACCTTCTTGTATACCTTACACATAGATGGGCAGAGGCAATTGAGTCCAAGGGGGAGGCGCTGGCGGTTAGTTTGGACATAGCGAAAGCCTTCGATCGGGTGTGGCACAGAGCACTGCTCTCGAAGCTTCCAGCCTATGGGCTACCCGAGAAATTATGCGATTGGATCTCCAGCTTTCTGGCCGATCGGAGCATCAAGGTCGTCATCGACGGAGCATGCTCCGACCTTAAACCCGTGAACGCAGGGGTCCCACAAGGCTGTGTTCTATCCCCGACCCTGTTTCTTCTGCATATCAACGATATGTTGCAACTTAGCAACATTCATTGCTATGCGGATGACAGCACTGGGGATACTTTTTACACTGGCCGGGCAGGTATTTCTCGGGCAGTTGTCGATGAGTACCGGAACAAACTTGTGTCTGAAGTCGAAACTCTTCTACGTGGAGTCTCAGACTGGGGCAGACTAAACCTAGTCCAATTTAACCCCAAGAAGACACAAGTTTGCGCGTTTTCCGCTAAAAAAACACCCTTTGTCGCTACTCCTCTTTTCGAAAACACTCTTCTTAAAGCCACAGCCAGCATTGGAATACTTGGCGTTGACATATCGAACGACGTTCAGTTTCGCGGTCACTTGGAGGGAAAGGCTAAATTAGCCTCCAAAAAGCTTGGTGTGCTCAGCAAGGCGAGACGGTACTTTACTCCGGGCCACCGCATGCAACTATATAAAGCGCAAATTCGGCCCCACATGGAGTACTGCTCTCACCTCTGGGCGGGGGCTCCCCAGTACCAGCTCCTTCCACTTGACCGTATTCAACGCAGAGCGGTTCGAATCGTCGATGACCAATCCCTTTCCGAGCGGCTTGATCCTTTGGCGTTGCGTAGAGATGTGGGGTCTCTCTGCATCTTCTACCGCATTTACCATGGAGAGTGTTCAGAGGAGTTGTTCGGATTAATACCTGCAGCTGAGTTTCGTCATCGGACGTCGAGGCAGAGTACGAAATTCCACCCGTATCACCTCGACGTCCGCCGTTCCACAACTGAGCGTTTTTCAAGGCAGTTTTTGCCGCGCACCACCACTTTGTGGAACCAGCTGCCCAGTGAGGTATTTCCGAACCAATTCGACTTAGGGTCCTTCAAGAAAAGAGCGTACCGATTCCTTAAAGGCCGGCAACGCACTCGCGAGCCCTCTGGCATTGAGAGTGTCCATGGGCGGCGGTATCACTTAACATCAGGTGAGCCTCCTGCCCGTTTGCCCCCTGTTTTATAAAAAAAAAAAAAAAAAAACGGTACATAGAACTGCTAATAGAACAGCACAATCAGCTCTGTCAAATTAGCATGCAAAATTACATAGACAAATTCAAATCTCTAATTTAATAAAGTAATTTAGCATATAAATGAGACTGCAGACAAAATTTAAATCAGAATTAAATTACTGTTACTATTTTAATCCGGATTCAAAGGTTTCGCCGCACTTTGAACTCGTAATTTATGTGTAAGAATGTAAAACAAAAGACGAAAAGAGGGTGTTTTTCGATTGAGATTGGTTAGCATTGGCAACACAGACTACTGGACGCGTCGTTACGTTAATCATACTTGATAATAATAATAATAAAGACATTTTAATTCAATACTATATAATTTACAAGTCAGTTGGATGTTAGTTATTGTTATTTACATTACTTCGTGTTCTGGAGTATAGACCTCTTTTAGCTAAAAGCCTCCTACTGAACTTTCCATTTGGATCTGTTCTTTGCTTCCTCTATCCGTTTCTCCCCAGAAACATTTATGTGGTCATAGCTTTTGTGGTCTTTCCTGGAGGCACCGTCCAGCTTCGGTTCTTCCTTCTTGCACTCTTGACAGAGCGGTCGTGATCGCTATGAAATAGTGGTAATAGACAAGGCAGATGTGAAGCGCTTCACGACGTTTCGCCATCGTTGCCTATTAGAGGTCATCCTGCTGCACTGATTGAGTGAGTCTCCTACGGCAGACAGCTTCGGTTATCCATCTTTTATCTATAGGTACACCTTGATAAAACGCGACGTTATTTCATCTTTCGTTTTACAAATAAACTCTCCTAGGGGGTGAAATTATACGACAAACGAAATACGAAACCGTACTTTTGAGATACCATTGGTTAAACGGAATAGCGTCGCATTCCTACGCGTGCCCTAGAGGTTCTGTTGACGAATAACACTCAAATGAAACGCTACATTATTTCTTCTTACAAATAAGGTTTTTCAGTTCTTTATTCAATGTTATTTAGTGAAAGATATATAACGTTACATAAATAATAATTAAATGAAAAGCATTAATTAGTAAAGTCAGCAATCTCTAGGAAATTCTTTGTTGTCACGTAATTATGTACGTAGCAATTAGTGCACTCGAGATGAGCATTAACAGCATTTTTACGTGAGATTTTAACACTAATATTTATTTATTAAACAGAATAACTTGAAAGTTGATTTTTTCTATTAATTGGTTGCTAATTGGAATTCGCGTGTAATTACTAAAACTTTTATAGTAGAACATTTTTATTAATACTTGTTTATATTGTGATACGATGTGTTAATGATGTAAATAATTAGTAAATGTGATGAATCTTGCATAATATAGTCATATCAATAATTATCCTTTTAAGTATGGTATTGTATTCTTTTCAGATAATATTTTTGCACATTCTGAATACGTTTTAGCTGATCAATTTGAATATATATACATAATTTTGTTTTGGTGTAGCCTTTCATAGGAATAAATAAAAGTAAATAGAAATTGTAACGGTTATATTTTAAGTGTTTTTAGCACTTTGCGTTTCGCACAGGCTACTTAGAGACACCAAAATGGAGCTATTAGAAGTGTTAAATATTTTTCGTATTTACCGTAAAATAACAAGATTCAAATAGGCGTTCATTCACCGCAATTTCCGTTATTTAAATAATAAAGATTTTCACGAGTCGCTGGCTTATGTGTTACGGATAAATAGGTGTGAAACTAAGAAAGTGTAGCTGACTAAAAATAAAGTATTTAATTAATGTAAATAACATAAAATACTAAATTATATATGCAGGATATAAGTAATTATTTATGTGGGATATAACAGGGATATACATTCCTGAGTCGATTTAATTTATCTAACAAACATGATTCATTAAAGAAACTTTTTAAGGATTATTAATAATAATATTATATGGTATTTCGTGAATACATTTATATAGTACATTGTGTACTAGTAAATCTCAGATACCAGAACAGATTTTTAGGTTAAATATATCTATGAACCTAATCATATGTAAGACCCTTCAAGCTGGAAAACGTGATTAGAACTCGTAAACCTCGTACATTAAAGTAAAATGTATAACCATTTTAAATTAGCTATGTCTCTATATAATTTCACTATCTTTAGCGGTAACATATAGATTGCTAATGACATCACGTCGTGTCGATCGTCAAACGACTTTTCCGCTTTCACGACCGTAAACATTCTCTATCTACTTAGCAAGAACTGCTTCGACGTAATGTTTTATATAAACTTGGGCTTTATTCCTGGTAGTTAATGGAGAAGTCCTCATCGTTTGAAATTATATATAAAAAGCTATTAACAAAGTATTTGAAAACTCATTCTACGAGATTCTAGTTTTAATTTATAATCGATTATTTATATAATTACTACGCTCCTTCTTCTTTTCCGTAGTATTAGTGAAGGTCGTTCCTGTCTTGAAAGCACCTTTTGCGATACTTCGACTTGCTGCCTCCATACCACTCTATCCTCTGCTTGTCTCAGGACATTAGGGATGAGAGCCGTAATTGTCTTAATTCGGTCTTTGCCTTCTCCTACCATCACTCCTCCCTACCAGCTTGTCAGGACTATTTGGTTCATTCCAATATGGCCAAAGTAGCTAGGCCCGTATTGTAAAGCGTCAATGAAGATTTGTAGATATGTGTGTTATTTGTTAAATTACTTCTATTTATTTTTATGTTGTTTTCTTTTTTGTGTTGTGTAATTGTTAAACAATTTTTAATAGCTGTATTTTTACCTAATAAGTATTCTGTTACTTGCATGCTGTTGTACTTTTATTACTATTGAAATATACAATTAATTAATAAGCGTAATGTATAAGTATATTTTCACATGTAACTGAATGTAGTAATGTTCTAAATGTCTTAAAACGTAGTTCTACTTTGTCAGTCAAACCATTCATATATGATACATATTTTGACAGTTCTGAGATGTAACTTGATATACTTGAAATACGGGTTTTAGTAACTAGCGCCACCTACTTTCCTAGATGTGATATTTAATGTGTTCAATGAAAGGCAAAAAATATATTTTGTAAAATGCTAAACTTAGTAATACAAATTTATTAATCTTCTAAACATAAAGAATTGTTTGTGTGTTCCAACAATTATGCGACTGTATTGATATCACCAATAAGTGATTGATATCTGACACGCAATTTATTGATCCTATGTTTTTTCACTTACCACCCACAGGCCCCGTTAGATAAAAAGTCACCACCTACAGTGCCTCATCAAACAAATACTGCTACTTGGTACAAAAAGGATGTATTTTTTGTTATCCAAGTCACGCCCTATTCAGGTTAACACAACGTCCGTGACTTCGGGTTTTAATGAACCGTGCACTCCTAATGAATGGTACAAAGTTTTGAAACTATTAGCGCGAACATAAAAACTTGGGAAATTGTGTTTTTAGTGAAAGTAACATTTGGGGACATTTACTTAATGAGTATGTAAAAAAGGCGAATAGTACGATTCATTGTATGTTATGTATGTCTGATAAGTACTTTTACAATATAATGAGATATTTCTGTGCCTAATTTATTGGTAATTTGTCTAATTTATGGTCCATTTCTTCACGTTGTCTCGCCGATACATAAACCTAAAAAGGCCAGGGCACACGCTAGGATGAACTAGAACGGCAGAAGAAGACACAATAAAACAATATCCCTAATTTAAGATCTCCATTCTTGCATGTCCATATTAAGAATGTCATTTTAAAACAAATAAACTATTCATAACATGGCTTTAGATTTTTGTTATTTGTATTTTGTTAGTCTCCATAGTCCTAAATGTATCCAAATGTAATAACTTAGCGATAATTCACGACTCTATTATACGACTATCATTAATAATAATGCTAATTTAATCAATTGAAATATCATTTTATCGAGAATTCCATAGTGACATGTGGCTAATATGGAATTAATTAAATATGTTTTCGGTGACTACTGGCAGAAATTAATTAAAAATATAAAGGAACAAGTTTAATTTATCTATATTATGCAACCTTAATTTACATAACAGCGATGTTAAATGTGCATGAAAGTTGTATAACGATGATCTGCTTGACCGGATTTCTTAATTTCTATTACATAAAAATAGTAGACAGAAGAATGGATATAGGAATATGCTTTACGTAATGTAATAAGGCACAAGATTGGTCGGTAATTAGCGTTGTGTTGCATACGTTTTGTGAAGCGGGTATCAGCAAGCTATAAGCCGGCAACGCACTTGCGATCACTCTGAAAATATGAGTGTTTATGGGCTGCTATATCAGATAAGACTCCTGCCCGTTTGCCCCTGATACAGAAAAAAAAGTAAAGAAATAAGCTCTAAGTTTTTCATGTTTATATGAAACTACGGTCAGATCAATACATGTTTTAATATGTTGAAACTGTAAACTAAAATTGTGAAATACCACATTCGATAGAGGTCGTTATAAATTTGGTTTTTTAATATATTATATCGGATTCAATAATGTTCAATGAGCAATGATATTTGATATATTCTTTTAGACAGACAGACATAAGACTTTTGATGGTGATTTATATAGAATGCCACAAAAGGAAACGCTTACAATGTATATTTTTTATTTACATAACATATAGCCGCCTGCGGGAAACATCTATAGCAAAACAAGTTTTTACTTCTGATTGCGATCGTAACGCCATATAAAGACGCCTTTTTGTTAATACGCTTCATTCTAGATTATTTATCAGCCTCGTAAGAGTAGAATTTAAAAAGAGGCAATTTTATTAAATACAAGGGTTAAGTAATCTAATAACCCTCTTTCAACAATTTTATATGGGAGTCTTGTATTTAATATATATGTGTTAGGAGACATATATGCTAATAAAAATCTGACCTAACTAAGAGTCTCTTCTATTAACATCTATTTTTTAGTTGAGTCAGTTTTCGTCAATATAACCCTATGTGATAGCAGTAGTAGTTGGTTGTTTATCTGCTTAAAACAACAAATTTTTATACTAATATTTTAAGTTTAATATATGTATATATAATTTCAAGTTGACTTGGGTTATTTTGGTAAAAATTAGTAGTTGTATCCTGCAACATCCTATTGCAACATTTGCCTAATTCCCCAGTGATCCCAAAATAAAGATAATGTCAACAAGTTGAGGTCACCTCCGCTGTTTAATGGAATGACATCATTGCAACACGATTATATCGTGACATAATTAACAGCCGATTAATGATCTTAATGGTTCGATAAAGTAACTGAATATCATCAAAATATTTAAAACAATGTAAAACATTACGATGCAAGGTATGAAACATTCTGAAACTCTCAAAGAATTGAATTTTAAACAATAATAGACCGATCAGAATTTGATACATTTTGAAAATTATTAAAAAAATAATATCTATTTTGAAAAAGTCACACAACACATTTATTCTTTATTTAAAGAGTATTTTTTATATTCTATCTGTCATATTTGACAATGACCAAAGGGATTTTTCGAAGGATGACTAAAGGGAGATTTCGGATAGGAAACCCGTATTTGTAGAATTAAACCACAAGAATTCAATAGGAATTTACTAATAGAAGATGTTATAAAAAATGCCATTCCAAAGAAAGTACATAAGAAAATAGTAAGCACGCGTGAGTCGTAATCTAACATAGTATTTCGTGATAGATAACCAACACTCGTTCCGCATAACTTGATTGGAAACCGTACTACTGGAGTTAGAAAGTTAAATAAATATCTTTTTCCTGGTTACTTTAAAATATATATCAATTAAATTGTATAAATTATTAGTGAATATTGCGAGTATAACCTACTTTTACTATATCTAATCGAATTCGAAACCGATTTACAAATTGTAATGATGGCAATAAAATCACTATTATAGGCGTCGAGCTGTGTCGTTAAGTTTATCAAAATCAAAAGCATTTATTCATATAGGTAACACAATGTACACTTATGAACGTCAAAAACGAAATATATATTAAATGCTTCTAAATTTACATATACTGCCAGTTCTCAAATCAAGGGCGTAGAATGGAAGAGAAGAACTGGCAATAAACTCTTCGGCACTCTTTTTAATCGCCAAGTTTTTTGTTTTACACAATGTTTGTAAAGAGCTGCAACCATTACACCATGTTCCACATGACATAATAAGTAATAAATAATAATAAAATAAATTAAAAACAAAGAGACAACTCGACGCATGGACGCCAAAAAAACCAAGACCATAAAGAAAACCAAGAAAAGAAGAAAGTTCTCTCTAGCATCCGGGGAAACAACCTTGAACAAAGTTCTGACAAAGGCAGACCATATGCCACATAATGGGCGTATCTCGTGAAAATTCGAAACTATTTAAACCCTTTCGAAATTCAAATTCAGAATTCCAAATAACGCTTCGAATTGAGCTCTACAGGTAAACATTAAATGTAGGTTATTCACACAAAATCGTCCGTATATTCACAATTTTCACGTTACATTTCCAGTGCAATATGTAGGACGCCCGAGAAATCACTTTGTAAACACTGTACAAACGTTTTGGAATGCAGAGAGTGGTTGGGTCGTTTCAATACACGATAAAAAGAGAGTAATAGAAATGGTGATTGTGAGCAAATAAGCAAACTTGATCCGAATAGCAGGCAGTCTATATGTGATACATACCACAAATTCTTCAATTATAATTAATTACAAATCTTGAACACAGTGAAAAGCCTATGATATGATATACTTTATATAAGCTGTTACTTAGTTTTACTTATATAATAAATAGGTAAGTTGGTCGAAAATGTACTACTAAAATAGTATATATTTAGAATAATAGAAAGCCACTGTTAAATAAAAATAATTTGTCGTGGTAGTCGGAATTGCTAATTTACAGTCAAACGAACGCTACCTTAACGATGAGAGATATATGATTGAGTTCTAGTGAAAAGTTGTAGGGCTTGATAATGCCTTTTATATTTTGTAAAAACATAATCATATCTATCTGTCTGTTCGCGATAAACTTAAAAGCTACTGCACGGAATTTCATGTGGTTTTCACCAATATCTAAAATGATTAATGAGTAAGGTTTACGTATATCATTTTTTAAAGTGCGAAGCCAATAAAGAAGATATCAAATCATATATCAAAATGATAACATGCTAGGAATTAAATCAATTATGAAATTCCTTAAGTGCTAAGAAACATTGTTTCGAAACCTACCATGAGTTTATGACCAGTATAATCAAGATTATTTGTTAATATTTGATATTTCTATAATATTATGTATCAATTTCAAAATAATATAGTTACGTCTTATTTATCTACTTTGTATTATGTTGTAACAGGCTTTCTTTGACCGTTTGATGGGCCCCCACAATTCAACATGCTTGCTATCGTACAGCTAGACTGATTTAAAAGTACCTATTTAGTTTGCAAAAAATATATACTACTGCTACTATTGAGCTCGTCTTATGTACATTACAACAGTTGCTAATGGGTTTTGCGTAAGTTCTAGTAAGGTTTATGCGTATAGGAATTAAACAGTTTTACAATACCAAAGTGCGATAAGGACAGGATCTTTTTGAGGCTTATATTAATGATTGAGTCATTTACTATATAACAGACAATTGAGCATCAAATAACTTGTATGTTAAAATTCAATAACTGCGTAGCCACTGCGCATTTAAATAAATAAATTTCTCAATATGGTTATTTTTAATAAATTGATTAATATTAAATGTGTTTTTAACTTAATTCCTTTTGAATCAAAGATTACATAAAACATGTACCTAACCGCGTTGATTCAATTAAACATTGACTGAAAGTGTAGTATTTTTTAGACCTAACTTTAGTTCATTCAACAGTCAAATTTGTACTGAATAATAAAATTTTATTGAAATTTAAGGTTAAATATTACTTTATGATAAAATTATTAAAGCTTTGTGTTGTGTATATAGATTCTAGTAGTGAACTTATATTTTATATGCCAACGAATGTTGAAATATTATAATCCAGTATTATTTATATCATACAACGTCGTCATAATTGCCTTGCCCGTTAATAAGATAAATTAAAAATAAAATAGTCATTAGATAATTGATGCTCATTTGGCAAAGTATACGCAACAAGAAACTTTTATTTTATTAATTAAAATCGAAAAATATTATCATAAATTTTAAGTGCACATAAAGTGAAAATATAGAAATAAATCAAACTGAATTAAATAGAATATGTATATCAAACTTAAAGAAGGAAACGTATAGGTAAGTACATACCAATGCGATAATAAAAAATCCAAATGTATCCAAAAAGGTTTTCAAATAAGTTTTTATTCACAAAGGTTCAATGGCACTGTCCACTTATAAAATAAAAAGTACCGGAGCCGTAAGCGTCCGGACGATCGCACGTTTACTTTC
Source organism: Pieris napi (assembly GCF_905475465.1). Classification (NCBI taxonomy): domain Eukaryota; kingdom Metazoa; phylum Arthropoda; class Insecta; order Lepidoptera; family Pieridae; genus Pieris; species Pieris napi. The sequence continues at coordinate 9,367,149 of NC_062241.1, read as the reverse complement.
GAACTAACGAAGATTCTTATTTCTTTGCCTTGTCAGGAATGCTGCACTGCAACCTCAGCTTTATTTTTCTCTATGGCTAAAACTGGATATGACTCCGTTAATTCCGCATATGCAGGTCCTTATTTGATATTAGAAATGCTTACGGTATAAAAGTATTACCGCATTTGAATTTTTTGCGATATAAAATTGTTGATAAGAAGGTTGGGGTGCGATATTCTGAAGAGTAAACAAAGAATGCGATGATTTGGGTAATAGATTAACATTAGTTAGTTGATAAAAAAATATTAATCCCTAATGAGTTGCAGAATTTTTTAAATAAAAAATCACGCAAAGAATATGATTGTGATTGTGGTAAACATAATGTTAGCTTAGTTGCATGGCATTCTGAACCGTGAATCCATGAGTTCTAACCCGTCAGACAAATTAAATATAATAATAAATAATGAATATTAACCATTTTTCTTTAGACAGTTAATTGATTAGCCTATAAAATGCCAAAAATCATCTACTTATTAATATTGCGGAAGGCTTTGAAAACAGCAATTAAATGTATTATCTATTTTATTCGAGAGGAAGAAGAGACTAAAGCTTGTCATTCTAAATTTTTCTTTCCAATTTGGATGAACACAAATTGCCACAAATTGATGCAATTATTTAATTTGAAAAATTTGCAAACTCTCATCTACTTTCGCATTTCACCTAATTTAAATTAATTAAAAATTGTGTTTCTAATAGTTTATAGAAAACAACATTTTTTAATTATTTTCATTCCGGTTTTAAAATAAAAACAAAAAATGTGGTAAATTAATTGTTTCCGCCCGAAAAATCTCGTAATAAAATTATCAAGTTATTTGATTGAAATACGACATTGAACCATATTGAGTTCAATAATTACACACAACCACGCTACGTTGAAAGGAAGGTCTCAACAATAAGTAATAAAACACGGCTATTACTGTTACTGTAATCTTTTGACATTGAGTAGAATTTATGAATTAGAAAATTAAATTCTTACAAGGAACTTTTATTTGATTTGGTAAATACGCTTTTACGCTTAACAAGTCATCTACTATAGGAGAGTTAGGGTGGAATTTATTGACTTTATAAATGATCTATTAGAGGAATTTCATAGCACTGTTCCTTGGTGGTTTACGCTCAGGACTCTGATGTACCTACTAATTTTGAATCGCAGTGAATGAATTTTCTGGCAGCACAGGATTTTAATATCTAATATCCTTAAGAATATATCATTAATACGGACGCAGAAATATGTTTGCCCCATGTCGCTTAACGGAACCTAAAACATCATAATTTCACATACAAAATTACAGGCTATAAAAACATAATAGAATGTATATTATATATGACTTGACTTAAAATGGTTTACAACGCACTCTACCGGTTGTGTAGATAATCACTTGATGTTGAACTGAACTCAACACTATGCGGTTAACTTGAAACTTAATAATTGTCTTATAAAACGTTTTTTAAAGCCGCAAATTAATATTAACTCATGTGGAGTGTACAACTTCATATGTCAACAATAGTCTTGTTTTACTTCAAGTAAACTTATTGATGAAAATGTAAGTTAGGGAATATTTGTTCCAATACTTGCCGATAGATGCTTGAGTTACCTCGTATTGCCAAAGCAGCGCTTTTAGCGCTTGTTAAAGCACATAATATTCAATAATAGCTATATAATACTATTTTGAGGTCTTAATCAGTTTTCTCTAATTTAAGTCAGCCTTTTTCAAATACTTAACTGGCTAGCTCTGAATCATCAATGATTTAGCTCTTACAAAATATAATCTTAGGAATATCGTCAATACTTAAGCTAACGCTAAAATTCTAAGATTCTCATTTTCATCTGATTTAAAACTTTGTGTATTTTGCTATGTACATTTAAATATAGCATCAAACAATATAGCATATGTTGTAAATGACAGTCCATTTTATGACCCAAAATATGTTAATTTTAATTCATAAGCTTTTTAAAATCTTTGGCAGCGCGTTTTTCCCTCAAAGAGTTGGCAACACTGCATTCAATATGGCGTCGCCATTCGCCTCTGGAACAGGGCGGGGAGTACAGTCGCCGAATCGACTTTACAACATATACGCGTATTTTAATCGAAACGCCTGTTCGTGACTCGGACGCGAGTGATATTGTGAAATAATTGTGTGTTTCTGTGTTCTTGTGTATTGTTTGTGTTATAAAATGTGCATAATAGTGATTTAGTGGTGAATAACGTAAGACATTAGGGTAACAATGTCTAGCAGTTGACATGTTTATCTGTGTCGTGTGTGAAGATTTTCCCTTCGTGTAAGGATTGCGCCAGTGTGCGTTCGGCCAACTTGTGTGCGTGCCGCAATTGGATAAGGATTCGATGATGGATTGCATTGCACTAACTTGGACCTATAGGTAAAAATATTATAAATTTTTAATTTAACAAAAGGTTCATAAAGAAAGGATTGTGCGTTCCTCGTTCCCGGACTCTACGTCTAAATTGATTATATACAGGAATTAAACATATTTTCGTACATTCTACGAGACCTTGTCTTAATAAAATTACAATGTAAGCTTCATTAAGCTTTGAGATTTTATTCGTTTCATTGTTCGAGGCCAAAACCTTGAGACATCTTACGAAATCTATGGTTCATTTAGTAAGTTTTACACGTAGATTTCATTAGATGACTTACGCTTAATTACAATCACAATAGACATCTAATAAGACTTTCGAATACTGTAACGCCTTTTATGACAGAACAATGGCATAGAGCTTTCTCGTAAGCACAGTAGATTTAAAAAAAAATTAAAGCTTAATTTATGTTCGGAGTCGCGCCATAATATGGTTCCCCTCTGTTCTTTATCAGCTTACAAAATGACTCAGTTTATCCCTTTCTGGCTAGTTATTTTGTAATATGTCTGTCCTTTTTTTGGCGTATAAGTATTGCGCGTTTTTCTTTTGCCGCGTCACCACAACCACAAGCGCTGTTAGTGCTTCTAAAGTATTGAAGTGCATGTAATTGTAGTACTAGGACTAGAAACGGGATACTTTGACCTCAATTGATTGGGATTTCTTTGTTTAGGACCCGTAGGTTTATTGGAGTTACTGCGCATCTGAATCGCGCAAGCAAATGTTGGTTTTAGACACACGTGGGTTTGTGTGGGCGATGGTTCGTTCTGATTTTCGTTTTTTAATGGCTTCAAGCTTTGGAACGAAACAAAAAGAAAAATTTAGCAATATGAAAACGTTTATTTATTCATATATATATATAAGTAACAATTCATTTCCTTGCAAATTTTCTTGTCAGCAACGAGCAAAAGGGAACTCGTTATTTACATTCAAGCAAAAAGAAACTTAATGCTAAAGTCAGAATAAAGGTCTACCACAAAAAGGTCATGTTTTTTCATATTTCCCAAATAGAGCAGAATAGCTGTATTATATTTTTTTTAATAATCTAAAAAAAATATAATACAGCTAGTTATAACGAACCTGAAAGACAGGTAAAAGTAAGCTACAAGCTACTATTTTGATAATGATAATACTCGTATCTATATGCACATAAGATACTAAAGACATTCAATGACAATATAGTCGGGGAAAAAGCCATAGCAAAAATATATATTTAAAAAAAAATAGTAAGTACATTTGCAAGTAACGTCGGGTTATAAAAATAAAATAAAAGCTTACGAGGTTAAGTAAAAACATTCGTACAGAAATCTATTAATTTTTAGATCTTATCTTCTAAATCGTAAGACCGACACCTAAGATGACAAAAAAACGAAAAAAAAAGAATAACATAGTATATTAATATAAAACAGAACTATGTAATGTACCTACTATATATACATTTGTTTCATCTAATGCAATGTCTTATATGAATTTCTACGTCTATTTCGAATATTCCAACATTTGCCCGGAGTCTAGTCTCCATCAACAATTATTTGCATAGAAATATGTATTCTATGTAAAGTCAATGTCTCTACAAAGACAATTTGTATGAAAACAGTTTTAATTAACAAACGGTTAGTAAAACATACGAATTTAACGTGATTTAATGAAAACTGTTAAGATAAACATACTATGTTAGTAAATTATATATTAATAAGTGATATAAGTTACTGTTAAATATAATTTAAAGATTTTTAAGCGCAAACAGGCAGAAAGCTCACCTGTTTCTAAGTGATGCCGCCGCCCATGGACATCCACATTGCCAGAAAGCTCGCAAGTGCATTTCTAGCCATGTTTTATACAGATTGCTCTCAATTAGACTTTCTTCAAACTGTCTAAAAGCCCATTATGAGATCGTTGCTTATCGAATCAAACGCCGATGTGTGTTCCACTGTGTCAGAATATATCTCTGGCAAAATTCAATAATATATACGTAGCCTAAAGCCTAATCTTTGTTACTAGAAATACACAAATACAAAACAATTAAATACTATCATTAATTTACTGTCAGAATTCGTGTGGAAAGGCGAACTCGTAATCTGTACGTTAAATTGTGTTATCAGGTCAGCAATTAGTAATTTACACTTCCATTTGTCGCTAACCATTTGGAGATTACACTGGTTATATGGAGTAAATGCATACAATCCCGTTTCACATCCTACCGCCTGCTTTACGAGAAGTTTCCATGATATTTTTATATGACAAATAATAACTTTTGCAGTTTTGCAGTTTAATAACCCTGAGGGTGTGTATTCAAATTCAATGCATCAATGGATTTTTCTTTCTAACATTTGCTAGTTAAACATCGTGAGAAAATCGACAGCGCGTGTAATATACGGGTATAAAATAATTATAAAGGAATTTTTAGCTCAAACTTTGAATGGTAAGTAAAAATAAGTTTGTAAACGTTTATGAATGAAACCGTAAGTAAGCAATTTCAGTATTCGCAATGGCTTATCATTTTAACCCCGTAACCTACAAAATATACTTTTACCGCGTATTATCAATAACAAATCTCACGTAATAAACTTTTTATATAAATGGGGGATTTACGACCATTGTTTCTTCGGGTTGGCAAGCACAAAGTACTTGTCATTTACTACACAAAAATCATGGACCAGATTATATTAACAATACAGAATGAAGTAGGAAAAGTTTCCTTTGTCGATTCTTGATAAAAATTACTTCCCATGGGATCGATATCAAAACAATTTTTAATTACGTCAAGCAAGCATTTTTATTTATGATATGTTCTGCTTGTATTGGATTTAGTCGAAAATTCTAAATATTTTATCCTATACAATAATAAATAATAATAGTAACAATATCTGTAGCACGAAAATGTCCAAATATGGATTTTGTAAGGAAAACTTAAGGACCTATCTATGGCGGAGTTGAGTAGTTTATGTATACATTTTGAAACGATTTAAAAAATTTAGATATAAAAAAACGCTAGAAAGAAAAAATATCCAAACAGCCAATTTTTGACACTTTGAATTTATTTTATAACAAAAATGTACATAGAACATGATTTTGAAATTTACACGATATATTTTATCGCAAGCCAAGTAATCCATTTATGAAAAAAAAATGGATAAAATTACATTAATTTAATGTTTTACATAACTAATTCTTATTACGGGCCGGTGCGCCTCAGTGCTCCAGCTCTCCACTGCGCCCCGCTGTCCACCTCGAGACACTGACACAGCAATTCGTGCTGGGATAGGGCCTTAAACAGTGCTCCGTGGGCGTATTTTTAATAACACTCGAAAATACTCGTGTTTATTAACAGCTAATACGTTACGTACGTTGCATTCGCGTTTTACTTTAGATTTTGACCGCCAAAACAAGACATACAACATAACATAGTAATAAATAAGCTTTCTAATAGTGTGTCAACTCTTCACACGTAAGTGTAATTAAAAATAAAACCAAAATGAAACAAAAAGGTTTATATTGTCGGCTTGCATTGAGCTCGTAATTTCGGCTGTAGTTATCTACTCTAGCATTTTTATTTAGGTTTTAATGTCGGTACATTATATAGATAAGTAAATTAATTCGATTATTTAATTTGATAACATGCCCTGGGGTAATCTCATATTAGTATTATGGAAACGAACGGATTCTGAAGTGGATTTTTTATTCATTTTTAATTGACCGTTAATAGAAAGCAATTTACTTTCTCAAGTCGATCTCTTTTAACAGACGATTTATCAAATGATATTTATCTGCACGTTTTAAATCTGCCTTCGGTATAGTTATTCATTCAGTAGCACACCATAAACGTCGTATGTTATAAATTTAATTAAGCCTGGATTTGAGGAATTTTGAGGGCTTCGAAATTTAGACCATTGATTGACATGCTTTCTGACTATATTGTTAGCTATCTACTTTTTATGTATAGATGTATGTATTATATATATATATATATATATATATATATATATATGTATTTTCAAATGTATTTAAACTAATGTGTGTTATTTGAGCGTCAGCAATGCTAAGTAGCCATGTGAAAATGAAATTTTTAGGCAAAATGTTTGAACTAAAAAGTATAAGTAGTTGGGCTATTTTATTAAACTTACAAGTAAATTATGACATATTATATTCCAAATAAAATTATAGGAAATAAAAAAAAAATTAGGTATCTTGCGTTTTTTTGTAGCTTAACTGTTCGAAACACTCTGGGCTTAGATCGGATTTACTCAATATTTTATCGGATCTGACTAGCGGACATTCGTTTTGCGAGATTCATATCAATAACTTTTATCCTTTACATTGATATTCGTAGTTCAGTAATTTTATTTGTAACATTTGAAATTGGCACCTTTCAATCCTACAGACATCTCCATTACGTTGTTTTCATACCCAATTATTTTCCTACTAAAAAACTTATTCAGTAGTACTGAATAATGAATATGTTTTTTTATAACAGCATAATTACAACCTCAAAGGTTGGGCCTCAGATTTCTAAATCTGTTTCGTGATCATTGTTCTTTCTGGTGATCAGCTTTCTGTGCTTGACACACGTCTTTTGGTTCTAATGCATGCCAAGTTTCTCACGATATTTTCCTTCGCCGTTCGAGCGAGTGTTAAAGGCGCACATAGACAGAAAGTCCTTTAGTGCACAGCCGGGGATGGGACTCTCACAGATCAGAGTCGCATATATAAGTGTGCGTAGTTCTAAACGCCACTAGACCAACATTGCTCTTTGCACATATATATAACATATCTTGTCGCAAATTAAAACGAAGATGTAAGATTAAACTTCATCTGGTCAAATTGAATCCAAATTATTTTCGCTGGCCTGCAATTTAGTCTAGTCGACAAGTTGAAAATGGAACAAAATAGAGATACTACTCTTAAAATTATGTGCGATAGCTCATTGGATCCGGAATGACGTCTAGAAAAATGTGCTAAAAGCGTGTATTAGCACATAAAAAATTGCAAAAGTTATAGACCATTAAAGATGAAAAAATAATGGCATTTAGTTTTTTGCCAATATTTAATAAACTATTAATATTTAAGAAATTTCAAATAAAGATTCTGAAAGAGGAGGAAATTTCTAATAAAAAACTCCTGACTCCCAGAACTCTATCTCCATTATTTATAATGTTAATTTAACGCTGAAAATAGGTCTGCGGTTGACATTTTTAGGATTCGCGCGTGGCGTCAAAAGCGACTACGGCACATTAATTAATTTATTTAAGGTATTGAATATTTTTTTTTAAATTTGAAAAAATTATGGTGTGTTCTGAACACTATAATTAATTTATTCCCGTTGAAAATTTTACTTAAAGTTAATTTTTCAACAAGTTAAATAATTGTTAACTAACGAAATTTTCTCGAACGACCGTCTTAATTGTAAGTGAAAAAAAATGTTTAAATAATGGTCGTAAAAATATTTCGCTTCGTAGAGCCTTTCTTACATACATACTTAACAAGATCGTGCCATAAAAGTTAAAAAAATATTTATACTTTGTTTATAACAATTTTTTTACTTAAACAAAAACTTAAAAATCCATGTAATGATGTTAAAAAAATATTTTTTTTTCTAAATCATCATATCGATACCTCCTAAGTATACTGAGTCAACTGACATTTTAGTAATTTTATAGGAGAGCCATTTTAAGGCAAATTGTTTATATTTTAATGAAATCAAACTAATTCGGAATAAATTAAATGTTTTTTTAATAAAGATTGAAAGCTCTTCCTTTGGTATAACATGATTTTGCTGAATTTTGTTTTTAAATGATATTTTATGTACATGACTCATTATACACGGGCGGGACTGAATAGTAAAATGGTCTAACTACCAGTTATATTCATGTACGTTGTACATGAAAATCCATGGCTTACTCGAAAATATTACGAAATATGATAATCATTTTATTAATATCATACTACTTTTGGTTATTTTCAAATTTTTTTGTCCCACTTAATAATAAAATGTTGAAATTACATCACTTGACTCATTATACTAGGAAAGTACTTACCTATGTTAGTAGTTAAAACCTCAACGTATACTGGACTAATATTATTAATCGAGGCTTTTTAATTACTCATTTTAGGTATTTCGAATACCTCACGAAATTAATAAAGGTTAGGAAGAAGTAGTCTCATTAACAAAACATCACATTTAAAGAATCACAATGTATTTTTCGTTTAAATACTAAGTAGGACCCGTTTTTGTAGTTTTTGTATCATGAAAGTTTCTTGAAAAGTAACAAACATCAATAAAAATAATAGAAACTAAAAATGGTAACTTACGTTAAACAATATTAATAAAAATAATAGATATGAATAATATAAATATCTAAAAATCTAGGAAATTCTAACGCTCAAAAAATTGCTATAAGGTTAAACAAAATAAATAAAAATATTAAAGGTTGAACGAATCAAAAATCAGTCTGAATCACTATCTTCTGCTCCATTAGAGTTATTTAGATAGATAGATAGATCCATCATTAGTAGTTGTCCAGTTGTTTATAAGTTTTGACTTTGATTTGAAGTCCTTTATTAAATCCTGAGACACTTCAATAACTGTGTATGTATCTAAAAGCTGTATATCAGACGCTTATGGTATCAGCATATAAAGCTTTTTATCTTTGTCTGTCTTTCAATTATAGCCTGCATACTGTCACCTTCACTTTGTGAATGACCCACTATTAGAAAGCGATGGCTAATAGCTATACTACACTTTAAACTACCTAACATATACATTAAGAAATAAATCCTATTTCTATTTTGGCCTCCACAGTTGTCTGACTAAAACAGGTAATCATTGACACCTTCACCACCCGTATCTTCTATAAACTTAAAATAATAGCTGGAAATTTCAATTGCACCTCTCTTTGCTGTCTGTTGATACCATCAAAAGCAATCACCTTGGCGAGATCCCAGAATGAATGTCGTGAAATTATACAAATAATGTTTCCGTTTATAATAGAAAGTACTCACGCTCTCGTGAGGTACATACATTAAGACACTTTTGAAGATCAGATGCTGTTGATTGAGAAGTTGAGGGGCAAGAAGTTTTCATAATTCTCGTAGCATGTACTCTTCCGTTTCTACTGACATATTCCAATCCTCTATTAAGCTTATATTTCCTCTCCTTATCCTTACATTTTTTATGAAACCTCTTAGCCTTTCTTTATCTTTTTTCGCAATGGAAATGCGCTTTTGGCGTTATTGGACGATGAGTATGATATCATTAATGTCAGAAATTAACAGGAGATGAGTCAAAAGAATTATACGGCGATGGTACTGGAGTAATATCACAATAATTTTCTATAATGCTATTCTGGATGGGCGAATTACCTGGAGTGTTCTCTATGACTGATGGCGATCGATCTCCTTTTTGAGTTCAGTTATCAACATTCGATACCCAAGGCGAAGAGCAAAGAATAATATAATCTAGGAATAATGTGTAAGCATTAGAAGGGATATTCTGCGATACTTCTTTGCTATCATTCTAATCAATATCATCAAGTATTGATAGCTCCTCTTCCATAAATTTGCAATTTTTTTTTGCAATTTGCATCTTTCATAAATCTTCCATAAATTAGCAATTTGCATCTGGTGACAATGGAGACTCTAAAACAAACAACAATTAAAAACACAAGAATTCATATTTTTATATTTAACGTGCCAATATCAAGTTATAAAATTTATAACACATAAAAAAATATATTATACCACAATTAAAACAAATATATCAAAAATTGAATTAGTACATTATTATAGCCAGATAAGTCTAGTGTCTTCTTTATAAAGTTTGTTCGTTGTAAACAGGTGTAAATATAGTTGTATTAGTATACGGCGTACTAAGCGACGTGTAACAATTATCAAACAAAACTGGCAAAATCACACTATATGTAACATAAATAAAGTATATCAATGTAACTTACCATATTCATCCCTGTTTTGCATTATATCACCGATTCCTGAGATATTGCTAATTGTATCATTAGTATTATTCACCTTATTATTGAGAAAATTAAAAAAAATTCGCGCCCTCGTCGTCTTTCATCGTATACTGAGCCATAATAAACTTGTATCAATGCGTCCCTCCTCACGCCCCGCGAATACTGATACAATGTTATTTGGATCAGTATACAATGTACGATTTTAACTGATGTTGAAATTGATTTAGTATACGTGAAATTATCTCGGTAATTATAGGTCTTTTTTAAAAAAAAATAACACTAACATTAAGATCATGGTTTATTATGTACTTTTGTATAAAAAAAACAAAATACCTAAATTTGTTAGATGACTCAGTATACTTAGGAGGTATCGATATAATCGTTTTTTTATTAATACAAGATATTTATTGATTTGCAAAAAAAAAAATTCCCGCCATTTGTTGATCAATTTTTTTTAAACAAATTGATTAAATCAATATTTTTAAAAAAAAATTTAACACAACTTTATTACATTAAAAATTTTATGATTTTTAAAAAAAAATTTTTTCCTTAATAACAATTTTTAATTGTTTATAATCGTTTTTTTTAATTTTCTATTGTTTAAATAATTAGTTAAGAAATTTTTTTTTCCTAAAAATCATAATTGACAGTCTTCTATAAAGTAACAGAAAAAAATTTTTTTTTAATCAACAATTCTATTGTTTATTAACTTACCAATTTGTTATAAACAAATATTCAACTTTTGTTTATTTTTTTTCTAAAACTTCTAAAATTAACAAAAACAACCATATATAACAAAGTATAGAAAAAAAAAAAATTTAATTTTAAATAAAAGTAATATTCATGATAATCAAAAAATTTACAAAAAAAAATTTTCTATACTTTGTTATATATGGTTGTTTTTGTTAATTTTAGAAGTTTTAGAAAAAAAATAAACAAAAGTTGAATATTTGTTTATAACAAATTGGTAAGTTAATAAACAATAGAATTGTTGATTAAAAAAAAATTTTTTTCTGTTACTTTATAGAAGACTGTCAATTATGATTTTTAGGAAAAAAAAATTTCTTAACTAATTATTTAAACAATAGAAAATTAAAAAAAAACGATTATAAACAATTAAAAATTGTTATTAAGGAAAAATTTTTTTTTTAAAAATCATAAAATTTTTAATGTAATAAAGTTGTGTTAAATTTTTTTTTAAAAATATTGATTTAATCAATTTGTTTAAAAAAAATTGATCAACAAATGGCGGGAATTTTTTTTTTTGCAAATCAATAAATATCTTGTATTAATAAAAAAACGATTATATGATGATTTAGAAAAAAAAATATTTTTTTAACATCATTACATGGATTTTTAAGTTTTTGTTTAAGTAAAAAAATTGTTATAAACAAAGTATAAATATTTTTTTAACTTTTATGGCACGATCTTGTTAAGTATGTATGTAAGAAAGGCTCTACGAAGCGAAATATTTTTACGACCATTATTTAAACATTTTTTTTCACTTACAATTAAGACGGTCGTTCGAGAAAATTTCGTTAGTTAACAATTATTTAACTTGTTGAAAAATTAACTTTAAGTAAAATTTTCAACGGGAATAAATTAATTATAGTGTTCAGAACACACCATAATTTTTTCAAATTTAAAAAAAAATATTCAATACCTTAAATAAATTAATTAATGTGCCGTAGTCGCTTTTGACGCCACGCGCGAATCCTAAAAATGTCAACCGCAGACCTATTTTCAGCGTTAAATTAACATTATAAATAATGGAGATAGAGTTCTAGGAGTCAGGAGTTTTTTATTAGAAATTTCCTCCTCTTTCAGAATCTTTATTTGAAATTTCTTAAATATTAATAGTTTATTAAATATTGGCAAAAAACTAAATGCCATTATTTTTTCATCTTTAATGGTCTATAACTTTTGCAATTTTTTATGTGCTAATACACGCTTTTAGCACATTTTTCTAGACGTCATTCTGGATCCAATGAGCTATCGCACATAATTTTAAGAGTAGTATCTCTATTTTGTTCCATTTTCAACTTGTCGACTAGACTAATTGGACACTCTTACAGCGGTGACTCGGTCCGGTAGATAAGAGGGTAAGAGGGCTTAGGGAGGGAAGGAAACATTTATTAACAAAGAGAAAGATAGAAGTAAATAAAAAAATATATTGTAGTGCGCAGTGTTAAATTATTTATTTATAAGGCACTAATAATATACATACAGACACTTACACAGCACGATATCAGAGATAAAATAAACACTATATATACATATCGGCAATTAGCCCCGAATGGGCCAAAATACTTTATTAAAGCTTTATATTACTGAGCAGTGCGAATGACAGTTGCTCACTACACGTAACCGAGTTTTGCTTTCTTGAGTTTTTTTTATATAATAGGGGCAAACGGGCGCCTTAAATGGGAAGTCAGCGCAGCCTATGGACACCTATTTTTAGTGGTTGCGTTGCCGGCCTTTGAGGGAGGAGTACACTCTTGACCCCCCACCGGGAGTCGATTCCACAGTTCGCTAATTCGCAAAAGAAAGTGCCTTGTGAAACGGACCGTGGAAGACTTCCAGCCTTCCAGTGATTTTGATTATGGAAAATTTTAATTGATACGGCTCGTACGGTGTTGAAACGAGGCAACAGGGATCAACCCAAACAATTCTTCAGAACACATTCAGAGTTTCCAGTTATTCACACATACAGTTTCTCACGTATGTAAACTCCGTAATAAATGTAGCCAAGATGTGTTAATTAAATGAAGCTGTTGGCAAGTAAATTAATATAAGGAGTAAGTTTGTTACTTGGCTGAATGCCTGAGGACTTCGTCTATTGAAGTTGCAAGTCTATGTTGCGCTAATACTAGCTGCTATCTGTGGTTTTGTATGAATATAATTATTAATTTATTACGTATACAGAATATATTTACGGAGCAATTACATGCTCTATTTAGTGAGAAAATTATTCAAATGCCACACCAAGAACGATCTTGATATATATAAATGTTACATTAGACTACTATTAGAGTAGGTATGCCTACAGCATTTGGATCCTTATTGCATAGTAAAATAATAATAATAGAGCCAGTTTAATTTCCAAATCACGAAAAAAATAAAATTGAAAAATACAGCTTAGATTTTTTACATTTTATACGTTATTCTAGCTATCTTCAGTACCGTCGATTGGAACCCCTTCACGGGTAAAGGCTCCTCCAGCTTTATCTCTGTCCTTCCTGCTACCGCTTCTATTTCTTCTATCCCTTTTTTTGTGGGGCATCAGCTTCTTCTTTCCCCGGGTCCTTTCTTATTTCATAAAAGGTATTAATATGCTTGAAAGGGTTCAAAGAAAAGCCACGAAATTGGTGAGAGCACGTAGGAACAAACCTTATAATGAGCGTCTGAAAGCGCTTGATGTTACTGATTTAGGAAGAAGGCGATTAAGAGGAAATCTCATTGAAACCTATAGAATCCTTACTGGTCACGATAATGTTCCAGGAATTGAGAAGCTCATTATTTTAAGAGAAAATACACATTTATGGGGTAGTTCTTTAAAACTGAAGACCACTCAATATAATACAAAGTGCACTTAGTGAACCCGTTTTAGACTATTTCAAAAATAAGTTGGTTAATTTCTCCAAATCCCCAAATACGCGCGCATCAGCTTAATAAGCTGCGAGTGTGTTCATATACATTATAATAATCATAATTAAAGGAAAAGCAAAGGAGCAGGAGGTTCATCTGATGTTAAGTGATACCGCCCTGCCCACTCACTTTTAAGAACTTAAAGACTTATGAATTGATACGCTCTTTTTTGAAGTATCCTAAGTCTAACTAGTTCGAAAATACTTTATTGGTCAGCATAGTGATGGTGCGTGACAAAAACTGCCTTAAGGAACGCTCAGTTGTTGATGACGGACGTCGAGGTACTACGGACATTTCGTATTTTGCCTTGATGTCCGATGGTGAAACCCAGTGTGGGTATTAATCCGAACGACTCCTCTGAACACTCCCATGGTAAATGCGGTAGAAGATGCAGAGAGACCAATTCCAACCAAACCAATACGACCAATAATCAATTCGACTTAGGATCTTTCAAGGAAAGAGCGTACTAATTCTTACAAGGCCGGCAACGCACTCGCGAGCCGTCTGGCATTGAGAGTGTCCATGGGCGGCGGTATCACTTAACATCAGATGAGCCTTCTGCCCGTTTACGCGTTTCACCCTGTTCTGTAAACAAAACATCCAAACAGAACGCCAACGAATCGAATCGCTCTTCGTTGAATACGTTACTTTCGCGAACTTACGAGTTAGATAAGATTTAAAAACTAGACTTAGCGCGAACTGTAACTTGCGTATTTCAAAATCTAATACAATGACATACGGAATGGAGTGGGACATACTTAGTGCTCAGTATCGACTCTGATTGAACCTTTAATGTTTTTTCTTTCAACACTTAAGTCGCTTAGTACCAATGAATTTTCCTATGTTGCGCAATGACTGGCTTATACGGTGATGGAACGGAATTCAACACATCTCAGAACTAAAAGTCCACGTAATAACAATCAGGTAGCGTATTAAAAGAACAAAAGGATCACTTTACTTTGCTTATAAGGAAAAATGATTAAGAAAACAAATCTGAGGCCAAGCTGTTGGCGTTGGATTTTTTCAACTGATTGGCTCTCGCGTGATTGATTGTAAACAGTTACAATAAAACATATTTTAGCTTCAAAGAGAAAAGATAAATCTTAAGATATTATTTAATTAAGTTCAGTTAATTATTAAAATCACATTGAAATATAGCTTAATGCCGCCTAATGCTTAGGTTTCCTGGAAAAGCGGTGCCGCTAACTAACGGCCGTTACGGTTGTTAATAACGGCCGTCTTTACTTTATTGTATTGATTAAATATGGACACCGCTACACGCGAAAGACGTTGAACTAATGTTTATCACCGCTATGACGGTCGTCATGCAAATGACAGCCCCACTATTTGACGTTACGGTGACACTCAACGTTCTCTAGAAAACCTACTCCGATGTTATTTATAGACAACGTATAGGTGACGTCACCCAACGTTACATTACGGCCGTTGGATAACGGCACCGCTTTTCTAGGGAACCTAAGCTTTTAAATACCAAAATTGTGCGCAAATTTCAATTGTATAAAAAAATCAATATTTCTGGTCCTTATAGTAATCATGAACAAGTTCACATAAACTTTAAACCCTATGTGTATTTAAAAAGGCATATATATTATAATGACCTCGTATTTTTTATGGAACCGTTAACTGCAGCAGACTGCGTTTGAGTTTTCTACGCAATATACATACGTCCTTGTTTACTTTACGGTCTATTGCGTTTTACTGGGGATATTGGCTTTTCACAAACGTAATATAAATGACGGATACGTATATAACAACTAATAACGTATACGCTGTTTATTTAAACATAACATAAGTAGTAACGTTTACGGTAATAAATAACACACACTTGAATGACGATATCGGCAAAAGACAGGTTTTTTGAAGTGAAATATGAGATACTCAAATTTTAATTTTAGCACATCGGCTTTTGGAATTTAATAGATACAGTTATATCGAATACCTTATAAATTATAGATCTTTTAAATAATTTGTAGTAATAATAAATATCAAAGATCATATAAGTTAAGATGTTGCAGTTTTAATCTCTGTTTGTTGATGTATTTTTTAAACAATTCAATACTGTGTTCGTTCGTGCTACTTTTATCGTTCCTTTTATGATAACAATTTCATTTGTGGCGTGTTGTTTGCTTGGTTTGAACACGCTTTTAGTGTTTGCAATATAAGACTTGGGATCACATAATAAAATCACAACGCCGTTAATTGGTCAATCAAGGTTGTCACTTAGGATTATTTTTATTGTTTACTTTTGTTCAGCTGCTGATGATAGAGCTTAAAATTGAATGAGGTTATGATGCATGGGATTTATACTTCTATTCATAGTGACCACGCCTATATAATTTGACATATTTTGTTCTATCATAAACATTAATTTTTATTTATTTATGAACACTTCGTTGCATTACAATATAAAAATTTAACATAATTAAATGATAAGGAGGGCAACTGGCGGTCTTAACGCTTTCGAGCGATCTCTTCCAGGCAACCACAATATTTGTTTTCTTTATCCAAAATACGAGTCGTTATTGCTACGATACGTAGATTTACTATAGAAAGAATATCCAAAGAGCTTTCTATAGAATCTGCGACTCGCTAGAGGACAAATATAAGTTAAAGGAAAAATACTGCATGGCCAAGGGTACGCTATATATATATATATATATGAAACGTAGGGACCTATTTATAATTTGTTTTTTATAATCATTGTAATCTTGTAATAAAGCGATAAAATTTTTGTTTTTATTTAAATTTAAATATTAATGATCTATTTAAAATTTAAATGTGTTGTGTAATAGAATGAAAAAATTATGGTAATACATTGTATGTATAACGATTTTATAAAGTATGGTATCCGGACGAGGAAATCTAATGAAGTATTTGCGGTTTAACTATTTTACTAGAACACCAAATATTAAGGATAATTTTCATATATTTAACAATATAATATAATAATTTACGTGAAATACATGTTTTATATAAAATATTTAAATACCTTATCTGATAAATGCTTACAAGCATTGCACATAGTCGAAGGTATTAACATAAAGCTGGAACTTCGAACTTTTCGGAATTTCGTCCAGAGTTAGTAAATAGTTTGTGCTGGCTTTTAACAAAATCTACATTCCATTTGTTATAAAGTATTAAACTTATTAATTATTGTTTTCGTGGTACTAGGAGTTTGAGGTTTAGTATATATATATATTATAACAACTAAATTATGTAAATATTTAACGATTAATAAAAATTGGGTTTTGAAAAAGCATTCGTTATTGCTACTAGTCGTAGATTTTGCTGAATTATTTTATAGGCATTTGTTGCGATCCTGACAAGAATACTATTGTTACATTAATACAGACCACAGTGGTTTTCAAATATACCAAGAAATAGATTTTATTATTCTGTAAAATAAATAAATTAAACATTACGCTATAAAATGAGTGAAATGCGCTTTACACAAAAATCTAGGTCTTAGAGCAATTATATCACAGGCAATTCAAATCAAAAAGACTCCGTAGGCGTATTTTGTAACGCATTGATGAACTATGGTCCCGGTTCGAGCCGCAGAGAAACTACACTGATAAAATAGGTGCTGGTCCAAAAAATGCAAATAATAAACAAGTACTTATTACTATCACAATTTTACTAAAGAGAGTACCGTAGTTTAAATAATTTTAATCAAGCAAAGTTTAATTGAATCACGTTTAAAATCAAATTTAAAATACCGCAACATTTAAAACAAAATTATTGGAAAATATTACGCCTTCTACGGTCTGTGGTTGGCGGCGATTCAGTACAATTTTAAAATATCCTTTTATATTTATATTATTTTTATTTAGTTAATTATTAAAATGATATATTTTAATAATTAACACGATAACACCAATCGTAGTTATTAATCTATTATTGACATTTATCCTGTAATATAATCGACATAGAATAACAATGAAACCAAATTTATTTTAACATTCGTCTGAAATGTATTTATATTATTAGTTATAAGATTTAGGTATATAAATATAATTTTTTAAATGTTTTTTATCGAGGTTAATTGGTGTGGGTATAAATATTGTGTCGTTCTATAGTAATAACTGTAAGGATAGAATAATGATATGGAATAAAATAAAATATATAAAAAATAAATAAATTTTCGTCTCTAAGGATATTTTTATTTATTTATTGATAAGATGGAAAATACTGAATTTTAAGAGTGGTGGTGGAACCGTCCTGGTATATAATTATTGTAAAACTTGGCTCAAAAATAAATATATATATAAAACTGTTTTATAATTTTACTCACAAAATTTTTAAAAGTTGTTATGAATTGTCGTTGCCGTATTTACGTAAAAACGTATTAAAAAATTGTATAATATAAATCCAACATTGTTTTTAATTTTGTTCTTTACGTACAGGGATTTACGGATGAATTTTAAGGCATTAGTTTTGTATTTGATATAATAAGCAGGAGATTCTCGCATTCTGGCGACTACATCGTTATTTATTTAATAAGAAGAAACACTCTGATAATACACCTTTTAATAGAAAGAAGACATAAAATATACATTTTGAGCATTTGGTTTATATAGAACAATTTCACCGTGAAATAATTATTTACAAACTTGACAACAGAGCGGTATATAAGTATACAATCGTATATGCAGGAGATCAAACATTTGACGGCATAAATACTTAAAATTATTATTAAAATGAAAAAAGGTACAAGCCCTATAAAAAAGTATAGCGATGGTTTTAATTTATTCTTCTCGCAGCAGAGGAATGAGAGTTACAAAATATTATTAATTTAGTCATTAATTTAGTCGGTCAAACGTACTTGCTTTGATAAATGCCAACGAAAGAGACGTGGAAATATATAAAATTCTGTAGACCCAATTATCCTTATAACGGTTATGGGGCTTCAAATAAGCTGATGTCTGCTTTTTATCGGCACATTTCTAATTTATCGTTTTATAATAAAAAAAACTCCTTTGATGACTGAAGTATAGTAAAATATACTCTTTTGACAAGTAAAACCTTTTCATCTTTACAAAATATCAATAGTTGTAGTCCGCTGCAATTCCATACAAAAATGGATTAATTTCTTGACACGTTTCTAATGTATAAAAGACAGTATAAACTCTTGATGCCAGAGGTTAATATCACATGACAAGGAAAACCTTAACATGAAAATGTTCGTAAAGCGTAGCCAACTACGCTATAAAATTCACATTGGCTGCTGGCAATTAATGAAAAGTTAACAAGAAAACTTCACACCGACTTTCCGACACGTTTTATTCATAAAGGCTTCAAGTTCGAGAGGTATAAGTTTGTGCCGTTAATCAAGTGCTTGACGGGTTAAGATTATCTCCCGATTAATCACTTAACTTTAAGTTTCGAATAAATGGCGTCATGCTTGATTAAATATTTTTTTTAGTCTCTCGCTGATTGCTGAAAAGTACTAAAAATGTTTAGTTATGTAAATAAAGCAATAAATTACCATAATTTAACTTTTATTCATGTTCTCGCTAAAATCAAAGTCAAATACTAGGCATTAAAATGATAACTATACTATTAAAATTATATATAATATACGTAATAGTAGTTTACTTGCTTAACAAGTAGTTATATCTATAACTATAATGGCTAACAAAGCTATGTACCTGAAGTAATATTTTGTCATTTTTAATTTATATGCTTGTGTGAAATGAACAAGGAAAAGGAAGTTTTAAAATAATATTAAGAATTAAATTAAATAAAACTTCAAATTTTGGACATACATTTAAATGGTATGTAGTAGGTTTATAATGGACCCATACATGTAGTTTTCTTTGTACCAAAGTTTTTGTAATTAATTAATTGCACATCAAAGTATCATCACTTTACACTTTACACAAACTTATAAATAAAGATTTGCAGAAAGCATGGTTCAGTTAAACAAATATTATAAAACAGAGAAATAAATTGAAATTATAATGTTGTAGTAGAATTTTGGTTTATCTATTGCACGATTTGTGTATCTATCAAACGCGTTCTAGCGAACCTGAGAGTTTAACACTATAAAACATAGCAAACGTGCGCTGTTAGAAAATTAAAAAACATTACATATTATACAAAACGACAATATAATTTACCTTTGATTCATGAAAGGCAACATTAAAGTTTTTGCCAACAATCGAGTACCGTTTGGGTTATGATTTTCGTACGCTTAACTACTTGTAAACTATTCGATTACAGCGCGAGGAAACTTGTATTGGTAAATTTGCAGTTTGAGCGAGTGAGTTTCACACAGATTGTACTCTCTGTTTTACTTTCATTGGACAACATATACCATTTGTAGTCTCTGAACATATCTGTAGTCCAATACGCGTTAAAGCGCGACATACGTCATGTTAATTGACCAATCACAATCGAACGCAACGTTTCGTCTTGGGTCTCGAAATTTTCCCCAGTCAGCTCTTATTAAAGATAATTTAATTAATTTAGTCAGACATAACATACAAACAAAATGTAAAGCGCAGCGCAACGGTGTAAAATAAAAGTAAGGAGGGCAATAGAAAAAGTTTGAATGAACTAACGCGTTCGAATTGGCTTCAACTTTCAGTTATTTGAAACCGGGCAAATCTACCTCGTTTGTCACTTTGAACTGTTTGCCAGACAAACTCAAACGTTAACTGTATTTTATCAGGATCTATTTGCTGAACTTTCACTATTGGGTTTAATGTGTTTATAATACGCAAATTCTAAATCGAATTTTCATTCAGGAAGTATGTTTTTAAAACATCGTTTCGCATTGTACGGCACGTAAAACTATCTTTATTTTTTGCACTTTGTAACCTAAAAGATAATATAAACGAAATTGAGAAGAACATTTCGTTAGTCAAATGTCAAGAGTGCCAAAAACAGAGTGTCAAGAAGACTTCAAAATAATTGGCCTTATTAAATTTTTTTACATATGAATTAGAACGATATTTGTTACCAAAGTTTCCATCGGTTTTGGAAACAACATTGTAACAAACGAGGTACTTAATCCACGATAAGACTGTTTAACTATATATATGTATGCTTTGTATAATAATACATTAATTTCAATTCCTGTAAAACGAAATTCGTTTTGGCCAAACGTTACTTGCCTGTTCCCTAAACTAACCTGAGTGGATCGTCCTCACAAAGCCGCTACTCGCTATTGAATAATCAGTGCGTGTGGACGTACTGTAATAAAAATATAAGTGAAATCGACATTACACTATATGACAATACACGTGCGCCCTAAAGAACGATCGCTTTAATTGCAAAACATGATTCCAATCTAGAATAATGGATCAGGTTCGTTCGTTGTAGACATCTAAAGTGTAAGTTTTAATGGCAATGGTAAAATCACCAGTTAATTTAATCTATAAAACAAATAGTTCTAAATGTTAAAACAACTTGTTTTAATCACGACAACCCTGGTAAGACACTCGAAGGTAGTATTTTATTCAGCTTTTTGAATTTTTGATTTTGTGCGGCCTTAATTGCAATTTTAATGCGTTTTGTAAAGCACCTTAAGTGAAAGGTAACAATAATTATTTTCTTCATTAGTAACTAATGTTACTTTGGCTTGAATAGTGTAATACGAAAAGTTGGAGAAAGAATTTGGTTTCGATATTATATAGTCCAGCAACGCTTCTATAACCCAACATGAAAGCTAATTTAAAGTTAAGTTAAAAAAGACTTTCGCAAAGTCCTGCAAGGCTCGCTTCGTATATCGAGTTCATCAGATAAGCTGCCCGTTTTAACATATTTTTTTTTAATATTATCCAAAATGTCGATTACTATCACGTATAATTGCACCACAGAGTACATTTAACGTTAACTATTATGTGATTTAACTAATATTTAATCATAAAATTGTGGTAAACATGAGAGATATATGTAATGGATTGAAAATATCGGTTCAGAATTGTACGGCGTGGGTTTAATTTAATTTATTATCAAGGGAATGTTGTTACGTTGATAAGTGATGTTACTGTTTATTGGTTTAAAAAGCTTTTTCGCAGCAATTACTTATATTTCGTAATTATAAGTCTTAGAGGACTTAATCGCGAACAAAAATCGATTTTTCAACATAATAAGATTTTAAATTGTTAGTCTGATCACTTTCATATGGAAAAGACTGATCTTTGACATTAAATAAGCGTTTAAAACCTGAGTTTGTTTTGTTCAATCGAATAATACATAAACCCTTATTATTACTATTCACAAATATGACAAAAATACATTTAATCAACCACAACAATGCTTTTTAAATTACAAAATTTATAAAAAATTGCAAGGGGATGTAATAGAAATATGTAATACATACTGTGCGAGGTTTTTAAATTTATTTTATTCTTTTTATTCACTTTTGATTATTATGACTACGCAGATTGTAAGATAAATCAGTGTCTCATAATATATTACATGAGTATTCCAGGTACATTTCTACATCTGATTAATTATTGTCTTTAGATAAATAATATATTAAATAGAACTGGCACTAAATGGAAAATAAGAAGCATTAATGTGTATTTCTTTACTGACAAGTCATAAGTGTACGATGTGTTACCTATATGATTAAATGATTTTTGAATTTTGAATAAAAAACACTAATTCCGGTTATATCATGGCATTAAAGCTTTAAAATTATTTTAACAGTAATACTTAGTGTTCTTCACCCATCTGCCACCACAAATGCGGACAATGTGTGTCCCAATTCCACTTTAACTCTTTTGTATGTTATACGACGTCTTTTATGTTTGTACGGCTTCCTATCACACCAATTAACTTTGTCTTTAAGTTTCAAAGCAGTAGTGTTAATGTATCTATCAATGCTATAAATAGAGAGACTCACACATATAATGAACGGCTGCATTGTGATAGTAATCTTACTCTTTAATAGTAAGTAGATTATTGAATAGAAAATGTAATTCATTTAATAATTATTTAAGTAAGATGAACTTACATCACAAGTAAATGCGAACACAACACATACAGGACGAATCATATCAATTCTTTTATCGACACAGAGCAACGTTATCTAGGAGTAACATGACCTATTTATCCAGATTTAGAGTAGGTGCTGTGTCTGTTGAGCGATGAGTGAAAGATGCGCAGAAAATCCAAGGCTATAAATATGTAGTATAATAAATCAAACCCCAAATTTAAAAATACTTATGGTACTCACGCAGACAGGAGCTCCGCGTTTGGAGTTCGCGATTATAAATCATTGACAAAACTCCTTAGCGCTAATAGCTGTGTTGTGTTTGGATTATTATTATAGCCTCTTTATTTCCATAATGAATAATATATTAAACAAGAATATCATATGATTAATTATTACATAATATGTGCATGCATTAAAATATTACATGCTATGTATTAACAATCTTTCAATTTAAATTCCAATCATAATTAATAATTTCAATGTATATAAATTTTAAATGATAAATAAATTAAAAAGAATCAAAATTCATTTACGGGTAAAGGCCCCTCCATTTTGCTCCACATCTGTGTCTTTTGCTTTGGTGATCCAGTTTTTCACCAGCTTTCTTTTTATTTCATTAATCCCTTTTTCCTTTGGTGTTGTTGTGTTTGGATATTTAAAATTATATTTCTCTATTAATGAAACTATCCCCCATGAAATACATGTTTACACACGCTTCTAAAACCTCGAACTAATTATGCTTTCAAAAATTTTAATTTTCTAATTGAAGTTATAGTTAGTTCGAAAACAAGATTATAACTCCACATACGAATAGGAATGTGAGCCTAGGAGTTACGTACGTTTGCACATATTGCTTGTTTCTTTTGTTTGCTTTATACTCGGAACAGCATCAAAGCGTCGTCATTGGGGTCATATCCTTATTTCCTTACTGTTTAAATAGCCGTGTGAAATGAGTTCTCAAGGATAATTATTGCATTGTTGAAAATCCTCCACCCACGATCGAATATATCGATCGAACCTTAATTAAATATTACAATTACATACAATCAGGACACTTAAAATTTAGATCTAGATATAAGTCTTAAGGCTTTGTTAGCTCAGTTACGCACATTTGGGTTTTATTCGTGACAAATAATAATTAAAATATTGTCACAGATGTTTAAAAATTAAATACAAGCATAATTGTATTAGCTCTCACGTTTCGTTCTCTCCTGCTCGTTTTCGTAGAATTATTTTACATATTCATATTTTCACATATCGTATAAGATTACTTTGTGCCAATGTAACTCCCTAACTTATTTGTGTAGTTTGTTTTCTATTAAAATGTTGTATGGACAATGAATTGATAAATAAACTTAATATGTTATTTGCAGGATATTAAAAGTATTAAAAAGGTCATGTATTACCCTTGACCTATTTAAAAAGCGTACCTACAATTAATGTAGAACGTGTCTATAAGTCTGCAATATTTAAAAAAAACTATTTTAAAAGTTTTGTATAGGTAGTGTAAAAAATTTTGTGCCTATTTAAATTAATATTTATTTTATTGGAGTAGTAATAGTTGCATACCAATTGTGGAAGTTTCTATCAATTTATGTTTTTGGTTTAAGGAGTATAAAATTTCTGGATACTAATGAATGTTAAATATATTACGGAAACATCAAAATTGACATTTCCATACAATAAGTATCGCAAGTATCGCAGTATTGTTAAATTACTCAAGATTCGTTATTGTAGAACGTTACGATACGGGGCGGGGATTGAATTTCTCGATAGCTTATAATCTACCAATGCATTTTAAAAATGTGATTAAATTTATGTATTACAAGCGATAGAATAATCACAAAATGAACCAATACTTTAAAAATTACCGTAATATCTTTCTTTAATTATGCTTAATGTAGAAAATTTGTGACCCTCAGATGCTTCGTGCAGAAACATCTAAACAGGTTCTATTATTGGTAAACGTGTAATTGCATGTATTTATAACATTTTATGGACGAAATTAACCTAAGTGGGCGTGATGTGTTTAATTATAAGGGTTAATTATTATGCTTATGCTTAAGTACCCGTTAAAGTGTAAATTACAATTTTTTACATGTTAATTACAAAACTTTTTGAATTAATACTTTTTACTTCATTATTTGCTCCACCGGGTATTGCCAGTGACTTTGTTCTGGTTAACTTTCCAAAATAAAGTTGTCTATCTCTGTACTAATGTGCGTTCGACTCATGTCTCACTTTAATAATAATTGTTATTTTAAAACTCAATCTTTAAGCAGCGAAGTCTTAGAACTTTTACGAAGAAATTTTTTAGCACCAATTATACATTTTGAGACTTAGTTGTTCTGTATCCTAAATATATACATATATCTTTATATATATAATTCTTCTGAGAGTGTGTATGTCACTGAACTTCTCTCAAACGACTGGACCGATTTTGATGAAATTTTTTGTGTGTGTTCAAGGGGATCTGGGAATGGTTTAGATTCACAAATCAGCCCGCCAGATGGCGCTGCAGTCGGTACTTTCATACTTTGCTTTACTAATTGCTTGAAATATCATGCAGGACAACGTCTGTCGGGTCCTCTAGTAATTATATATATTACGACTCAATTACATATAATGTATATAATTGAGTCCAAGATAAGCCGAACGAGGACAAAACGAACTTTCGACAATAACGACTCTTTAGTAAGTAATTAAACAAATACTGCGATACCTTCGATAATAATTATTGTCTGGAAATGTAAATTTTTATGTTACGTCCCAATAAGGAATAAACATCTCAACAAATTTACTATAATTACAAATAAAAAATGTTACTGATATTTGAGTGTTGGTAAAGCAATAATTTACGGACGGTTATAAAAATGTTATTCACCCAAAAACGATTGACGGGAAAGATTTCGACACTAAAACCAAAAGCCTTTGATAAGACACAAATCGTGACCGAAAATAATGTTGAAGAGTAAAGTTGTTGTTTCTTTCATAAAACAATTAATAATTAACTAGTCAGTAGTCAGTTTGCGAGTATTAAACGTGTCAAAAGATCTATATTATTAATTTAGTTAAATTGTTCCTTTTGAAAGGCATCAATACGCGCTGTTAGTTTGATTCATTGTCACCCGGGTTTTAGTAGGCATAGCTCTGTATAGCAGCGCTTGGAGTAAGTCTCACCATCTCTCTTCTATACAACATTCATTATAGGATACGTTTTTCTATCTCAGATATAAAAAAGCTACCAAGACCGTAAATTCCTAAACCTAAACCAATGGAGACGCTATTACATTTTCTTCTTTTTTGCTAGCCGTTATAGACTTTGGACTTTGGAGTATATGCCTTCTAATTTGTACCATAAGCGCCATTATTGCATATGTAACACGCTGAATAGAAATATGAATAGGCACGTGATTTTGAAACGAATAGCCTTCATGTTACTTGAGGTCATGGGTGACGTCATACATTACGTCATCGTTACCTTGTTTTTTAGCACTTGTTTAATCATAAGATCGACAATTATATGGAACTTCATGTTTTGTAACAAATTGAAACATGCTGCTTTATTTGTATAGAAATATTTCAAGTAAATGTTTTTGGAACGAAGTTCCTTATCGCGCGTTGTGAAAGGGGGGCTAGACGGCAAAAATTCTTCCGAAAAGTTGTCACGACACTTTTTTGCTATTTGCTATTGTAATACACCGGTTCTCGTCCGATCACCGAAGTTATGCAACGTCGGGCGAGGTCAGTACTTGGATGGGTGACCGCCTGGGAACACCTCGCGATGTTGGCTTGTTTTTTTCGTCGTAAAAAAAATCGTCGAGAAAATCTATCATACTGTTATGATACCAATTAACATATAAATTAATCGAAAGGAATTTCGTTCCATCCGGGTGTCCCTTGACACCTCTAAAGTTTTTTTTTTAATGGTGATAGTACATATAGCTGTTCCTAAATTATTGGCCTGTTAAAGGTTGTATGATAAGCTTTAAAACTCCTTTAATAGTAAGTCAATATCAAAGCATTATAGAATATAAATAGGCGCGTAAACTTAATTATCATCGCTACTGCAACTTAATTGGTTCGCTATTAAATTATGAGAAACGCCCGACCGTATCTCTTTTTAGCTATCACGCTATGAACTGTGTCCGTACACCGTTATATGTCCCTAAAATTCAAAGACACGTTAAATTATTAGTGGTGAAGAACGAAGCATATTAATATAATTACTATTTTAAAAGAGATGAAATGTGCATTTGAATATACCAAAACAAATAATCCTATTCGAATTTTGTTACCAACATTGTGTTCACAATGACCGTAAACACTGAAATGTAAGCTGAATGTTGACTCTGCTAGCTTTTTGGTCCATTTTAGAAATTCTGTACGTCAGCTTGAATTATGAAATGAAAATAGTATGTATTTACTATGAGTATTAGGGAGCGTTCAAGTATAACGTCACGCAATTTTTGGAGATTGTTGAAACCCCCCCGCATGTAACGCGTCGTAACGTTTTTCTGTACCCAAGTGACTCTTTATATCTCTTCATACCTAAAAGTTACCATTATGTGGTGTAAAGTACTGGAAAGTCGAAAATAACATTAACAATAACGGCTTAATTCAATCCCCGCCCCGTATCGTAACGTTTTACAAAAGGACCCCCCCCCCCCAAATTCGTTACGTAATACTAGAACGCTCCCTAAGTAATCTTTTTTACTGTGTTAGTTTTAAGGTAAAAGTAAATATTAGTTTAATTGAGAATTGCTTTTATCGTCATAGTTAATGTTTGCTAATTAGTGTGTTGTTAATTGAATAAACTGATCATTTGTTAATTAATCAAATAAGCACGGTTAGACTTTTGTTACGTATACAGTTAAGCTCTCGCTTTGATATGTTGGTTAAATATTATTAGTTCTCTGGATGTATTAAGTATATATGTAGATGAGCAGTGGCCAGTCGAAGTTTCGAACCCGGGCTGAGCACCAATGAAATGTTATTTCTATGTGCGCATTTAACAGTCTATGGTCAAGGTAAACATCGAAAAGGGGGCATTCGTTAGACCCCAAAAAGTTGACGGCGTGTGCCTATTAAACAAAAAACAAATGACAGGAAACAGATTCAGACAATTGAGGCCAAAACCAAGCGTTTTAGCACCACTGGTTTTATTAGTAGGGTAGTACATTTTGTTTTGGAAAATGCAAGGTAACACATAAGCACTAATTCTATTCAATATCATAATACTTAACACTGAGGGAAAATTCGCTAATTAACTATTATGTCAAACACGCTAACGCGTTTAATGTGATAAAAACTTTTTTAAATAATGAGTCAATTTCAAGTTGTTATTTTTGTATTAATTATTTAAATTTGCTTGGATTATTACAACTGAACTGTTTCTTAAGGTTTGCCGTTGTCGTTTAATTATAAAATAGATTGCTAGCTAAAGTTATTAAGAAAACGACCTATTTTTGTCTAAGAAAAACATTTTCTCTATTGTGATGATATTTTGACATAACGTAATGATATAATGGTAATTCAAGACAATTTTGATAATTTTATTGTAAAATTTTAACCTTAACCAAAAATTAATGGCGTCCGAATTGAGGCTGTACTTGCCGTAATCTATGTTTTTTCTACTTTGTCTAGTATTTGTTACTTAATACCCATTTATTATTGAAATTTTTGTAAAATATATTTAATTAGTTTAACTATGTATTTGTAAATGCTGATTGTTCTTAATTGGGAGCGTTGTTTGTATGTTATGTTTTGTAAACATATTTTGTGAACAATTATTTAAATAATAAACTGATTTAAGTAGCAATCAGTTATTATGCTAGTTTAAGACACTGGCTGATATCCAGAATATAGTTCCTGAGATAAGCAGTTGAAGCATTTGATAAATCGTAGTGTTACTTGTAAAACATTATTAAATAATTGACGCTAGCTACCTGCGCACATTCCGATCGAAACAAATTGAATAAACACGAAAACCAAATCATATCAAATAAGTAAATAAAATGTTTCACTTAATTTTCTTTTCCACAATTTCTCTTATTGTCTTGAGTTGTACAATAATATCGCTCGTTTTCCGCAAATGTAGGTTTTCTGCAATTGTTTGTTTGGGTTTGTAGGGTTGCTATGTTAAAACATTTGCGTTGGCACGTTTTTAAATGTGGAACGGAAATTGTATTTTTCAAAGATTTGTAGCGGAATATAAATATTTCTGCATCTGCATTGATACCTCATAGTATTAGTTTCTATTTTTAAATATGAAGCATAATTTATACGAGTTCTCTCGTATTATATAAAAACTACGACTCGTATATCGTTAAGATTTAAAAACAACTGTAATTTGTCATATAATTTTGTTTCTTATAATTCATATGAATGTTAGTCATAATTTGTAAAACATACACGTTGTAGAACGCATTAACAAATACGGTCTTCTTTTTAGTCAAGGCAGAGACAACTATATATATAATATACATTATTGGAGGTCGACATGTAGTCAACCCTAAAAATGGTTTATAAATTTGTAGTTTTGCTGTGTTACACATAAAGTATGAAGTATGTTATGTGTAATAGTTTTGCGGTAGCTAGTGTATTTGTACGGGTTTCAAGATCGATAACGTTTTTGTACCGTTAAGTGTCATAGCTACGTATTCGTAATAATAATGTCAAATTTTACACGCTTTTCGTACTGTCAAATCTTGCGCAAACTTGACGCAAATGTATAACAATTTATAAGTCATAATTGGCATTTGTATTTCACACAAAACTTTACTGCGTATTATTAAACGTGACACGCCCTACCGGACTGCCTTCTCTCGATACAAGATTTAGCGTTGAATAAACACAATACATAATGACTAACGTGCTAGATTTTCTTAGAGATTCCCTATCACTGCACAGTGCACACAGTCTGCTTCTATGAAATTCAAATGTGTTAATGTATTATACACGCATATAATATTTTGCTTGAAACATTTTAAACTCACAGATATGTGTTGTATATATATATTTGTATGCTGTATCATAAAAAAATATTGTTTTTTTGTCTCAAATATAAAAAAGTTTTTTTGGGGTGGACACCCCTTATCAGTTAGGGGTTTGAAAGATAGTATCCGATTCTCAGACTTACTGAATGTGCATAAGAAAATCATAAGAATCGGTCGAGCCGTTTCGGAGGAGTATGGGAACGAACATTGTGCCACGAGAATTTTATATATTAGAAGATAGATATTATATTTTTTTTGTAACATTTTTGTTTACCGTAATTGTCATATTTTAGAAAAGATAGTTTGTAACATTTATACAGTAGATACATTATGTATGATGTGGTGAACTTTAATAAATATACATTCTACCTAAATTTTACACAAATCTGGCGCCCGTAGGCTATAAATCTTTGACGAGTGGAGGCACCAACGATGTGATAGGAAAAGTTTGACGTAAAATGTGGCGTGTCGTATTATCTTCGGAAAGCACTTGATGCTTTTGACATGAATACTTAGTGGAAATTTTGCGAGGCTTTCGATGTACGCATTAATTTTATAGGATTACGACGCGAAGTCGTTTATTAGCAATCAACTTTTATATTAACTAATCGGGTATTAAATTTAGTCGATGAATTATACCGATTTTAGAGATTCATATATATATTTGGAACTTTACATTAGGGATAATGTATTAAATATATGTATGATATCCTTATTTTTAGGTTTTAAATTTTGTATGTACTTAGCTAGTTAAATCGGTTTATTAAAAATCTTTGACGAGCAAAAACGCTTCAATAATATAATAAAAGTCATAAGACAAAATACCCCGACTCGCTGGACAAGTTAAAGTCCTTTCAAGCTCTAGTATAAGACAGGCGAAAGCTTACCGAAGGCAGAAGGCAATAGAGGAAGTTGTGCAACACCAACACGATCTTAAGAACCTGACTAAAGAAGGAAAAGATACAAGTACATCGTAGTCAAGCATAGCATTTTGTATTTCATCTAACTAATCGTAGATTCAAATTAACCTTTGTGATTTTTAGATATGTTTTAAGATTACATTAGTAGTATTGGCCTAGTGGCATCACGGGGCTACTCTCATCCCTGAGGTCGTAGGTTCGATCGCCGGCTGCACCAATGTACTTTGTTTCTTTGTGCGCATTTCTCATTCGCTCAAACGGTGAACACACCGTGAGGAAACCGGCATGCCTTAGTCGAAGAAATCTGACTTCTGGCTGATCACCTACTTGCCTATTAGATTGACAAATGATCATGAAATAGAATACAGAAATCTGAGGTCCAGACCTAAAAAGGTTGTAGCGTCACTGATTTTAAAATTACATTACCATTTTAAATATCAATATAGCGTCTAAGAAAATAAAATAAAATGTTATAAGTACAAACACAAACGGCGTTCAGCGTGTTTGTAAACGCTTGTTAATGCTATGTGGGTGGTATATTCATATACGCGATTATGAGCCTTAAGTCTAGTACGTAAGCTATGAAATTCTTTAAATATAATAGATTAGATACAAGATTTACGATTGTATAGAGTTAGCAATACTTAATGTGCAATCAGCCGATGTGGTTTTTACATTGTCCCTTTTTATCGTCTGCGAGTTATCTTTAGATATCTGTGACTACTTTGATTTATTTGATAAACTTTGTTATAATTCGGTTAGGTATAGGTTGATGAACTTAGAAATAATTAAGTTGTGTTTTAAGCGTAACGAAAAAGATGCTGAAAGTTAGCATTTTATTTAACTGAAATTAAATTTTATTATAGACTAGCTGACCCAACAAACGTTGTTTTGCCATGTATATTATTTCTTAGAAACATTATTATAGTTCAATAAAAATAACTATCTGCTTTAATAAAATATAGGGGTTGATCGTAGAGGGGTGAAAATTAAGGGTTGTATGTATTTTTGTATGTTGTGTGATAAAAAAATAAAAACAAAAAAATTGTCTCAAAAAAAAAAATATATCTATCTTTCAAACCCCGAAGCGATAAGGGGTAGCCGATTCTCAAACTTACTGAATATGCATAGAAAATTTCATAAGAATCGGTCGAGCCGTTTCGGAGGAGTATGGGAACGAACATTGTGACTTGAGAATTCTATATATATATTAGATAACGAAATGCGCTTATAATAACGAATTATATAGGATGCAGTACATTCTTTGGCTGCACTACATCTTCATTGTATATATTTTACTAACATTGCGTCTGGCGCTTTTACCAAAGCTAGTTTGATAAAAAAAACAAAATATTCATAAAATGTGTACTGGGCTTCGCGTAAATTGTTTAGCTGTGGTTTATCGATTTACGTTAAAATAACCGGTAATTTTGTAAAGCACGAATCGGTGTAAATCACAAATTCCTCGAGAATGTTGAAATAACGAGCAAAAAGATCAACTGAGAGAGGATTTAACACTGTTCGGTGTTCCGCTTTACTAACTTACTGAAGCTCGAGTTTTAGGAAGTTAAAATACTTTGTGTTTTGTAAATAATTCGGTTCTTTTACATTTTATCTATCAATAATATATTTTTATAAGTCCTTTCATATTTAAAAAACATTTTGTGGAAAATGGTCTGATTGTTTTGTAACTGTGCATTTAAATAATTTTTTTATACCGCATTGTGATATTTAATTTACTCTAAAATAGTTATTTATTGCCAGTAGTCGCACTCATTTGAAAAAAGAACAGGTTTTGAGCAAACATATGCCACAGCCCTACAATAACAATTATTTTATAACTGCTCAGTACTGATTATTATTCTAAACGTTGAATAAAATCGAATAACTCACTTTCTCCGGGGTTCCATATTCGTCAAGTTAAAGACAAAATTTTCTTTGGGTTTTTAATTAGGTACTTAAATAGATTTAACGCCTTCTTTAAACAATAACACCTTCCTGTAGCGCTCTAAGATCAAAACAATTAATTAAGTACAAACTACTTGCCAAGCCCAACCAGTATAAGGTGACCCTCATAATCTGCTTTCAGCTGCCGTATTATTAGATTAACTTGACAAAAGGCAGACTCTTTGCTTAATTATTGCGCAAACAAATCATCCTTCTTCATTATAGTCTCTTTAGAGCGTACTTTAATTCTTAAGAATTTTATTTTTAGTTTGAATATGCTGACTGAACTACTTATAAAGACTGTGATATTTGGACGAACTATCAGCTGTATACAACGTGAAAAAATTCAATGGAACGAATAAAAATGTTATTTGTCACAAACCAATTTTACCAAACAATTTTTATATGAATATTTCTAACACAAAGCAAAAGCAACTGAAACATACAACATATTGATTAGGGGTTATTTTTATTATTCATTTTATGTTCTGTATACCGTATTTAAATTCTTATTTTTGGAATATAAAAAAATTCGTTTCGTTTTGTTTCAGGAAGTAAAATCTGCTGTCAATGTCGGAAGTTCACATGATTGCTGAGGACAATGCGGTCGCAAGCCTCGAAAGTTGTTGCGAAGAAGGGAGCATCTAATAAAACATCTGTCAAATCGAAAAATGTCAAAAAGCGAACCAAAAAGAAAGTGGCCTCGCCAAAAAAGGTTAAAGCGCTTCAAAAATCGTTAAAAAATCCCAAAAATAATAAAAATGACGACACTGATAAAAAGGAAGACGGAAATAAATCTCATCAAGACAATCCCTCAACTTCAAACGAAAGTACTAAAACTGTTACGAAACCAAACACAGTTAGAAATGAAACCTCACTTAAGAAAAACAAGAAGGAGTCAAAAGAGACGAAAAATATAAACACAACTAAGACCCTCACCAAAAACCTACCTTCAAAGAAACCCTCTAATGCTGCGAAGAAAGTAATAACCCTTCCAAAGGGAAAACAGACTCTTAAAGATGTTCTTGATAGCGAATCTACAAGTAACGCGGATGTCATCAAAAAAGTCTCCAAAATTCCAAAAGCAAAAGCTAAAAAAGGAAATACCAAATCTGAGGTTTCTGTAGGTAAGGGCAAATCTAGTTCCGAGACTATAACAGTTCCAAAAGAAGAGTACAACGATGAAACCGTATCAACAGAGTCAGAAAAATATAATGATAAGAAATTAGAGAATATATCAGAAAATCAGGCTGCTCAATTTGAACACGAATCTGACACTCAAGAAGGTAATTCGAGTAAAAATGAAGCCGTTAGTCGAAAATCTACTACAGTTACGCTTTCTCCGAAGACACCAAAATCAGAGATGGACAGGCCGCCTAAATTTTTTACATCTGCTAGATCTCCTAGAACAGTAGATATTGATGTGAAGTGTTCTAAAAATTCTAAAGGAAATTTAACGGTATCTGAACGATTTTTGCCCTTAAAATGTGAAACCAAAACTGAAGACATCAAAGAAAAAACTTCTTCTAGCTCACTCGTAGCTCAAGGCCCAGAAATAGATGTGTATACTTTCACAGAGAAAGTTGACTCACCAAAAAGCATTTTGTCTGATTTTAGAAATTCTGTAAATAAGACTGTTGGACGTGTTCGACCAATAGCTCGAGTAAAAGGGACAGTAATTGATAAAAAGGGAGAGTCAGAAAGAAAAAAATATTCCCCTCACAGACCCATTGAAGAAGTTGTAAAACAATTAAAAGCCAGCAAGAAGACTGAAGACACTAGCCAGCCTATACAAGAAAAATCTAGCACTTGTGAGCTAAATAATCCAACTAATATAACTGATGAACCAAAACCCATTGTCAGTAAATCCTACAAAATGGTTGCTAGAAAATCTAGCGTCACTGGAAAACCTTTTAGCCCAACCAAATTTCTGGAGTCTTCAACTATTAAAACTGAGAATGATTCTGCGCCCAAGAAAACACAGAAAGGTAAAAAACAGCAGAAGAAACATACATTATCAGATGAAGAAATTGATTCATCAAAGTTTGCGTTTAGCACTAAAACTAAACATTACAGCTCATCAGAAGAGAGTGTAAGTGAATCAAACGATGATCAAGATTTTAAGAGTTCTTCCGAATCTAGTGGTACTAAGAACAAAAAGCCCAGACAAAAAAAATATAAACGCATTACTGACAGTTTAAAAAAGAAAACATCTAAAGAATTAAAAGAACTATCAAAAGATTCGCTGATTGATTTAAAAGATACTTCCAACTTATTGGGAAACGAAAAGCCTACTAAACGGCGACTTAAATTATTATCAATGTGGTCAGGACCTAAAAAGCATAGAATGGCTTCCCTTAATGCCTTGGCCAAAGTACACTGCTTATATGAAAACGAAAGTCGGAGCCATGTAGAGTTAGGTTTAATGAGAACAGTTGAAAGACAGCCAATACCAGGAACTTCAAAAATCACAGTTCCCAAAAAGAAAGAAGTTAAATCAAAAGATTCTGATAAACAGGACAGTACATCTGGATCAGAGTATGAAAATAAGAAAGAAAAAGAAAAGGATAGTTCTGATAGTTCTGATGACAGTCCACCACAAAGAACACTAAGGGGAGTACCAGGTATAAGAAGTGCTGGTAAATACTGGGATCCTAAGTCATCTACTTCTTCTAGTGAGGACAGTGAAATGGAGTCTAAATCTAAAAACATTGAACGTAAGAAAACTGCAATTAAAACTTCTGCACCAAAACCTGAGTCTGAGAAACCTTCGCCAAAAATGAAAAAGACAGCCGGCGTTCCTATTAAAAAGAAACGTAACAGAAACGAGGTCGTTATGGATTTAAAAGACATGGTAGTCCAAAAACGTATGGCCAGCTTAAATGCCACGGCGATTTTGGCAGCCAGTTACGAAAAGCGATCTCCAAAATCAAGTAAAGATGATAGTACTTCTGACTCATGCAGCGACGAATCATTTTCGCAAAAGCCAAAAAACGTAATTGATTCCGGCGTGAAGTCGGAAGTAAAAACTGAGGAGCCAAAAAAGGAAATTGAGGACTGTGTTCTTCCAGATATAAAACAGAAAGTCGAGGTTATCGTCAACCAAGACACTGATGTTACAATAACAGGGGTGTATGCAACACACCATCATGAAGGTTTCTGCACCGTTTCGGGCATGCAATATCGCATTTCCTCTACAAGTCACACGCAGACCACCGCCACTGCTAATTGTGAAAAGGTGAGTACAAACATTTTTCGTTATATTCAAAGAGGGCCTTTATTTCAATAAAATTAGAACTGCGTTTTCTCTAAAATTGTTTACAATAATTGACATAATGTTGAATACATTTAATTTCGGTAGTAGTAGCTAAAGTACTAAATGAGCGATTTGTAAGAAGGCGCACCCAGCTATATCAATATTCTTTTGAGTTATTTAATCGGATTCCAATTATGTATGTGTATGATTATGTCATACAATGTAACGTAGAACTATTTCCAATGTGTATTAATATTAATACCTTATTAAAAGCAAACAAATAATGTCTAACACTGAAGCGTAATAAAGATCGTAGGCGTTTTGGATCTCATTAATACACCGTAATGAAGTAAGTTCGACGTAAACATGCCTCGGGACTTTATCCGTTGTATCGTTCACTTTTTAATATCAATTTCAACCTTCGCCTTATTATGTTAAGATTCAATCTCATTTAACGTAAAAATAATGATTCTACAGGATATTACGCATGTCCTTGACAGTAATTGTTTTGTCTTACATGTTAAATATCCGTACTCTTCTTGTTATTCCTTTGTATGAGCAGAAAGTAATTTCACGGTGTTATTTGATTTTAACGCTTAAAATATACTTATATAATATTATACCTAATACAATTGATGCAGAGTTGCTCGTGGTATGGGTTGTTTGTATTATCAGCTTTCATATCTCTGTGAATATTCTATGGAAGGAGGATAGGTAGAATATAAAACAAAAGACGCAAGGTGTAATGTTGCGACTGTGATTGGTTAAACGGACGTATCATATCGCGAGTCACGTGTTTTGAACTAGAGATGCTATTAACCAATGACAATAGAACGGAAGGCTCTGTCATTGCGTATTTCGTTTTACATTCGGTTGACCAATTTTGCGGGTGAAAGTTCGTTAATCGTTAATAAAATCTAAAAATAAAATATAAAATAATTATAATTCTGCGATCTAATAATATATATACCTTACGCTGAAATAATAGAACAATACAATAAAAAAGCTAAAACGATGAATGTCGCACTAAACTTCTTCAACTAATACAATTCAGTTTAATATGAAATAGTAATAATTGTAATTGTCTAGGGCTGTTTATTCGCTTGTAGGGACAAATTTATTGATGAATAAATATAAATGTATACTAATATATTAACAGGAAGGATGTTCTCGGGAAGATGGTTCTCGGTACACGCCATTGTCAGCCCTTTCCTCAATGCAGCCGCCGCCAACAGAGCACGCTCATCATGCGCCACATCCAGGTAATATTGTTAAAGATACAATTTCAGTCCCAAAACTACTGCTTTTAATTAATCATCTAAGTATTTTTCACCGTTAAAGTTGAATGTTTTTGAAGTTATACTTCTTTAGGCGCGTTATGAAAATTTTGATGAGAGTGAAATTTTACGATGCGCGCGCACCGTGACACAAAATTAACAGAATGAATTTGTCCACGAAAGATGCTACGGCATTGGACGTAATTTAAAAACAACATTCGAATAATAATAGAATTTATGTTACACTTAATGTAAGAGAATTATAATAAATATTTATTTATTTAATTTTTCAAATGTAAACTGAACTTTATTGACTATAATGACTTCTTTTCCAGTCTTTGATTATTTAATTGTAATTAATTATTTGCATGCAATCAAAAACTATTTTTAATAATGCCAAAGAAGTATAACTTCTTACGCGCGTACATAAGTACACGCACCCTTTTTTTTGTATATGCATTCTTCAGCCGTCCGTGGACCGATATTAATGATCATGAAATCTACGAATCTAATTGTACGGTACCAACATCCAAAATGTTGCCTCAGAAAATCTTCAAGCCCCGTGTATATAATGTAACGATTAATACATTTAATTGTGCTATTATAAAATGTTAAAGTTTAAAGAAACACTTTTTAACTTTCAGTTCAAATTTTGGTTTTTTAAGAAGTTTATATGAACAATGTAATTTTCATTATTGTATGTTATATGTATCACCAATAAAGCTCATTGCGGCTGTATATTTGCCAAAGCTGTTAACAAAGATAAAACGGAGTAAATGAATGTAATGTAGAGTTAATACTAGTTCTCAGCTTTCACATCGTTTTGTTTGACAACGCCGAGATATCAAAATATTTATTTCTGTTCTCGCGATTCTTTATTCGCAATGAATGCTTTTACAATTTAATTTATTTAATCCTTTGTTGGAAAAATTCACCATCAACCCTTGTAACGTTTTTCTTTTGTCTTAAACAGGCAAGGGAAATTAATTATCAATAGTTGCCGATTCTATTGCTCCGAGCTTAACATACAGAGTAAATACTTTATAACGTCATTCTTTATAACGACACATTCTCTATAACGGAACAATGAGTTAAATTTAATTAGTTTAACCCAATACCCATACATAAATTCTTCCCTACCTATGACGACCCTTTTCTATAACGTAAAAAAATTCTCGGACCCTTGATATTCGTTATAAAGAGTTTACACTGTATTTTTAAAAATAGCGCTTCTATACACGGACAAATGAAAAATTAATATTTTTGAATACTCTTTGTCCACATTTAAATTTCACACATAAATCCACAAATGATAAAATAAAGTAAATAATTTAATTGGAAAAGAACATTCCCATTTCAAGATTACCAATATGATTATGAAAATGACTTGAAGATGCCAATTATAAAGATACTATGTATAAACGTCCAGTCAAATAGACAAACATGTAAACAACCTAACGTCCCTACTCCTGACAAGCTATGAACGGTCGTGTCCCCTTACCATACCAAGATGGGGAGGGAGACATAACTGGTGGTGCCCCGAACTGGAGAGACACCGACGGTAGGTCAGGAAGCTGTTCAATAGAGCAGTGAACACACGGTTACCCACCGACTGGGACAAGTACACGGTCGCGAGAAGGCGATTCAAAAAACTTTTACGTACTAGGAAGCTGGAGTGTTGGAGACACTTCTGCACCAGTATTGAAACCAACAACCAGGCAACCAGGGTGAAATCATGCCTCTCCAGAGAGCCCAATCACTCGATCGGTTGTCTTAAAAAACCTGACAATTCATTTACAAAAACTGATTCAGAAACATGTGAACTACTACTGGCAACACACTTTCCGGGTTGCATAATTGCCAACGAACAGGCTTGGCAACCATACTCGGAGAGAGCCACCGACAGCTCAGACTGGCAAGTAGCTCACAAAATAATCACTAATGAAAAAGTAACGTGGGCAATCAACTCCTTCCTTCCATTCAAAGCGGCTGGTTTGGACGGCATCTTCCCAGGCCTACTAAGATGGAGTGGGAACTTAATAGTAGACTATCTTGTCTCTGTCTTCCGAGCCTGTATAGCCCACCGATACATACCCTTGAAATGGAGAGAAGTAAAAATCATATTCATCCCAAAACCGGGTAAAGAGGACTATACCCAAGCGAAGTCCTTCAGGCCTATTAGCCTTACTTCATTTTTCTTAAAAACGATGGAGAGGCTGGGGGACCTGGAGATACGCAGCCGGGTATCGCTATCCAAATTCCTACACCCTAATCAACATGCCTACAGTTCGGGCAAATCAACGGACTCATCACTCCACAGCGTCGTGTCTCGCATTGGCAACTCCCTGAAGTTAAAGCAGTCAACCCTTGGTGCATTCATTGACATCGAAGGTGCTTTTGACAAAACAAACTTCACGAGTATAACCAGAGCACTAAGGTCATGTGGAGTACCATCAACCCTTATAGAATGGGTAAACAACATGCTAAAACAACGAGCTATACAGTTCACGGTAAACTCCACAACACGAGGCATTGTCAGCAGAGGATGTCCGCAGGGAGGTGTTCTATCGCCGCTACTGTGGAACCTTGTGGTTAATGAACTAATCACAAAACTCAACGCTGACAATCTCTTCACTGTGGGATATGCTGATGACATAGCAATCTTGATATCTGGGAACTTTGAAAGCACCTTATGCGACCTCATGAGACGAGCTTTCAAAGTGATTGAGAGATGGTGCAATGAGCACGAGTTATCTGTCAACCCATCAAAAACAGAACTAATACTTTTTACCAACCGAAGAGTTCTTGGACCGTACAAACTTCCGAAACTCTTCAACACTGAACTCATTCTCAAGAATGAAATCAAGTACCTAGGTGTGATTTTGGACAGTAAACTGCTCTGGAACAAACATCTAGAACACAAACTAAACAAAGCAACGATCGCCTTTTATCAATGCAAAAAGATGCTAGGCGTGAAATGGGGCCTATCGCCTAAGATAACATTATGGATATACACTGCCATAATTAGGCCAATGCTTGCCTATGGAGCCCTTGTTTGGTGGCCCAGAACAGAACTTCAAACGGCAATTACCAAACTCGGACGCTTCCAGAGGCTTGCTTTGTCCGCTGCTAGCGGTTGCATGAAAACAACACCAACCGCAGCAATGGAGATGGCCCTGCAGATCTTACCCCTGGACCTACACATACAGCAGGAGGCAGCCCTGGCTGCTATCAGGCTTATGGTACTGGATCTATGGGGAAAAAATCACTACAGTACACACACAGCGATTCTCAACAGGGCAACAGAGTATCAACCTCTTATTGCTGCGCCCTGTGATAGAATCACTAACCAATTAATATTTAACAGGAAATATCATATACAACTGAGAGAAGAGGAACATGACCGGTCGACCGTGAATGAGCTACGTATATATACAGATGGATCCAAAACAGGGTCTGGCTCAGGCGCTGGCATATTCTCTCTTGATCTCAACATCAACATACACCTACCCTTGGGCACACAGAGCACGATCTTTCAATGTGAATGTGTCGCCTTAACCGAAGCAGCCAGAGCCGTGCAGCGGCTAGGGATTAATGACTTTTGCATTAAATTCGTATCCGACAGTGCATCCGTGCTGATGGCGCTCGGAAACAAAAAAACCAACAGCAAACTAATACTGGAGTGTCATGAAGCACTGGAGGCTATAACCCGAACCAATAGGGTTACCTTACAGTGGATAAAGGGACACAGTGGATCTCTCGGCAATGATGCTGCGGACGAGCTTGCGAGAAGAGGCTCCGGAATGATGCCTGCTGGCCCGTATCCGCTCCTTCCTCTGCCCTTCTCGCTGGTGCGAACCTGGATCCGCCAGAGATCCGCTGAACTCCAGCAACAACGATGGTCGCATGGTGCGGCCTGCAGACAGTCCAAAGTGGCTCTGCCAGCAGTAAACCCGCAACTGACAAAGCGACTACTTAACTTAAATAGAACCAACCTTAAAATAATGATAGGGACAATAACGGGTCATTGCCTCCTAAATAAACATCTTTTTATCCTAGGCGCGACAGACAGCCCCCTGTGCAGAGGCTGTTTCAGCGCAGAAGAAACAGTCACCCACGTAGTCCTGGAATGCGAGGCTGTGGCTAATCAACGTGAAAAAATCCTCGGAACGGTGAGGTCGCTCCGGGAAGCCTGTGAAGTGCCCAGGAGACTTCTGTGCTTCTGGAAGGAGCTAGGCTGGCTAAATTAGCCAGGACTCGTACGCACAACGGACCAACCACGAGTCTAATTGCGGAAAAAGGAGTCCTTCTACCCTAACCCTAACCCTAAACGTCCAGTCAAGTTCAAACTACAGCTAATAAACTTAATTAGGATTAGGATTAGAAAGGGAAATGAAATTAGGAAATGCCCTAATGTTATAAAACTTGAATATGGTAGCTCTACGTGCTTGTGACAGTTTACATAAGGGTCTCTATCGCTAAACGGCTCACCCTCCCATAAGTGGTTAGTTGTACGTGTTGACACGCCGCTCATATTGGTTATAAATAGTGTTGCCCAAAATCGGTCTTGGTCTTGCAGTCTTGGTCTTGTTCTTGCACTTTTGCAAGACCAAGACCAATACCAAGACCGCCTTATTGTAGCAAGACCAATACCAAGACTGAAGCCTGCAAGACTTGAGCAAGACAATACTTAAACCTGCAAGACTCTTGCGTCTTGCAGTTAAGTCAAACTGAGATTTGGGCATTATTAAGTAGGTATTTGTATTAAATCCCGATTTTGAGAAACGTTCCCCAGTATCAAAACCGTAGGTATCGTCATAACACTAAACTAAGGGCTGCAGTTGTATCTGCAGTTGGCAACGTGCCGCTCGTCTGAAAGAACCCTGAAAGGTATTGTATTGATTAGGTAGGTAAGTACTTATTATATTTCAACTATTTATTAAGTAGGTAGCGTGTTAATACTCACAAATCTGTTCCCATCATCCCATGTGATGTAAATGTACCTAGAATAACTTTCTAGCAAAGTTCATACCTTGTTGATCTACCACAGATCTGCCAGCGTTGCCAGATTTTTTATTGTCAAGGCGGGATTTTGGAACTTTTTCAGTTAAAAAAGTGGGAATCTCTCGTCAATAGCGGGACATAGTAACTAAAGGTGATATTTTAAATCAGAGTTACCCTATCGTTAAACACTTGTCTTCTTAATAAAAAAAAAAAAATAAACAAAACAAAACTAAACCAAAAAAAGTATTCATATCATTAGACAAATGGCGTTTCAAATAATTGTCAGAAATCTGAGGAATGAGTATATGATATACCTGGTATCTTTTTTTGGTAGCTGTTAAAAGAGCTGGTGCAATTTCTGAGCATGGCAGTGGTGTCTTGAGTAACCCCAAAAAGCGGGAAAAATGTCCCGCGCGGGGCATTTCATGTTCATTAAAAAATCGGGACGTATGGCAACGCTGGTATCTACCTATAATAATATATTATGCTTGTTTATGTCTAATGTGCAGATTTTACGTTAGTACTCGTAGGTTGGTATGTGCTTAAAATTATAGCCAACAAAATTATATAAACATTATGTAGGTAGCTACTTATGTTTCAAAGTTTATATTATTCTTCTATTCAGAAAAATTTAAAACTAACAAGCTAGCGAGTCGAGTAGGTCTAGTAACAGTTTCTACGGCAGCCAATGTTATGGTACAGACGCCAGCACATTGAGCTCCTACAATCTGTCAAATTTCTTTAACAGATTTTCAACTTTATCGCTAGAGTATTAAGGTTCAAGGTTAATTGGGAAAATGTGACGTTCTGCGAATAAACTGTTGGTCGGTCGGTGTATTATATACCTAATTATTTGATAATTTACCGACAAAGACGCCGCGGTTTGCAACAAGTGTATCACAGCATTTGACACTGTTTGAGCGCCGCATTTGCCGACAAAGAGTACGGACAGAGGCACACAAAATTGTTACCTATTTTGGTAGGGTTGGTATAGGGGGATAAAATTAAATGTCTCAGCAGTAGGTAGGTATAAATTGAATGCTCTGAGTTTCTTGTACAAATACATTCTCACACTGGCTGTCCGGCGAGATCATAATTAATAACTAAGTAGGTATTGCATCTATTGAATTTCGAATATTTTAATTTCGAAATAATCATTGTTAATATCGGTAAATGATAGATAGTGAGTGATATACCTAGGTACTAAAATGTGAGCAGCAAGATTGAAAATTGTATATGCCATGTCAGTGCTTTCCATAAGTTTATTTTAAAAAAAGCTCTTAAGTAAGATTTAGAGTTCACTATTACACACAACAAATTATGAAAAATATATTTAGACTGAGTACTTAGGGAATTAGTAGAAAAAATATTCTATCGTAGATACCTAGTTAAAACGTTGTGTTTACTTAATTTTATTTTTCTGTGCTAATGCCAGCATTGACAACCCTACCAAAATAGGTAAAAATTTAGTCCGCCTTAGTCCTAGA
This sequence comes from Pieris napi, assembly GCF_905475465.1. NCBI lineage: Eukaryota > Metazoa > Arthropoda > Insecta > Lepidoptera > Pieridae > Pieris > Pieris napi. The sequence continues at coordinate 9,323,257 of NC_062241.1, read as the reverse complement.
CTTTGTGTTGCCGCCGTCGCGTCGCTTTCATGTCAAAGGTCGCCGCCACTGCCCATGTTCCAAAGAATAAAATAGGTTTCCGGGTGCTCAGAACGGACGCCAATAGATTATGTTGTCCTCGCAAGGAAGATTGTAGTCGTAAGCATATTATAAAAAAAATTGTAATAACAATATACCTAGTTTATATTATTATTATACCTTTTTAAAGGACATTGCACTGCAAATTTGGAAGTGGGTTAATTTAAACAAACTTGAAACGTGGAAAAACTCCAAATATGAGTGACGTCGTGGGTTTTGTTTTAAAATCACACACTTCCAAAAATCGAGATTTAAAGTGTCGGTTTATCAACTTCTATCGTACCTACATGACGTGAGGCATGACCTAACGGAACATGCCTAGTTCCAATAAAAAAGGAACGTGATAAACAATATTATTTGCATTTATTATCTGCACTATATTTTTGCGTAGGCACAAAACCTATCTGATTCTGATTCTGATACTTCTGTTTTTTAATCTTTCAAAGATTTATTCTATCTATCAAAGAACGCCGCATTTTTCTTTGTCGGTCTTCGGCTTGTGCTTATAAATATGAGTTTTTAAATAATTTTCAGTCATTTCCAATTGAGTTCCGCTTCGAGTCTATCTTATTTATTGTTCTCGCCGATTTACCTAGCTAGATACTCTAAATCCTTATTACTTTCGGAGTGAATGTTTACAATTTGACATGAGTGACGAAGATTCAAATAGCTCTAGTCGGAGTAGTGAGAGTTGCAGAATTAGATCTAAAAGACTTAAAAGCAAATATGACGAGTTTTTCGAAATAACTCATGCGTCCCAAATTGGTATGTGTAAATTGTGCCAACATAAGAAAGTCGAAATAAAAATGAAAAACAGAAACACTTCAGGCTTAAGAAAGCATCTAGTATCTTTTCACGGGAAGGAATCGCAAATATTTGTTCCTGTAAGAAAACCAACATTAAGTCAAAGTCAAAGTGGAGATATCACAAGGTTTTTAACAACCACTGCAATAAGTAGACAGGTAAGAAAAAAATATGTTACGTAAATACTAGGTACCCAATTAATAATTACAGTAATTTCCAGAGTAAAGTACCTAGCTGTTTCTCGTAGGTACTTTATTTTTGTAAATTTATGAAAAAAAAAACAATGCAAATTAGGGTGTTTCATAAATACCTACTTTACTTTTTATAGTTTAAATTTTTTTTTTATAAATTATTTAGTAGTACGTAGTCCTCAGCGTGGCAATTATGGGCAACTACACCCCGAATGGGAAGCCTTTGTCCAGCAGTGGACGTTCTAGTAGTTCGTAGTTATTAAATTTTTTTACGATTTTAATCTCTATTTCTACAAACGGGTGTTTGTATAGGTATCCTTGTATTACGTGTTACAGAAAGGGTAGGTAGGTATCTGGTTTAGAATCTGCATTCATTTGAACCGTGAGCTAAATAAAGTACTCTACTTAAGCAGGTACATAGTTACTTAATTACTGAGGCAGCCGCGGCACTACTTAAGTTTATTTTACTACAAACAAAAAACAATTTCCCAAGCTACAAAACCTACTTCGATTTTGTACTAACTAATATGTGTTCAATTATTTGTTATTTTGTGGCATAAAACTATCAATATAATAATAAAAATACCAGAAAAACAAATGTTATACGGAGTTGTTTCTTGGATGAATATATGTCCCCGTAGAGCGAAAATTCATTAAGTCCAAAAAACCTGTTTTGAGATAATGAGGGTTAAAGTTTTGAAAAATATAAATTGCCATAACTTTAGCATGTCATGCCATATTTTAATGTTTTTAGTTTCATTTTGAAGGAAATCAAATTAAGTTAAAATGTTAGCTACCCAAAGTGATGATTAAGTTATTACTGAGAAAACCTAAAAAAAAAACCAATTAGTTATTTGTTCTCTGTAGAATATCCGATGTAGTTATGAATTAGTTAATATTTGCCCCTAGTTAGTGATTTTTCACTCAGATCGAGTTTATTTTTATGTTATATGTACTTGATTTGGGTAATTTACGACTAACTGGTAGATATACAAAATATACATAATGAAAAAAAACTTAAGAGTTAAAAGACATTTTGTTTTATAATAGTATAAAATCTAACTACTTTTATATAAAAAAAATCTTCTACACTTCCTATGAATTAAAAATGTTAATATTTAAAAGTAACTTAGGTAATCTTTTATTTTATAAGCTATGTAAGTTTTTGATAAATAAAAAAATAGTTAACATGATTTCGTAATTTCTCTTATTTTCTATTAGGACCAAAGAATAGATTTATTTAATTTTCACTTTTTGTAAATCGGAAACTAGGATACCTACAAAATTGACGGTTAGACAGTTAAATAGGGGAAAAAACTATAGTTTTATTGGCATTGTTAACTCGATTTGGGCATTTTTCAACCTAATGTGTTTTCGCTCTACGGGGACGATTATTAATTGATTGACACTATTTGACACCGATCAGCTGACGTAGGTACCTATGTAATGAATGATTTGTGTACGTATAGACTTACAAACATTAATAATTATGTAGGTAATTATAGGTATTGAAAAATGTTGCCTTATTGGTTTCTTATCACTTATCACCATAGGAATCCGTGCCTTTGATATGTATGTACATTAAGTATATCCTTTCCGTAACACGATTATAATACAGATTATAGGTATACCTAGGATACCTAGATATAGGTACAGACCTATACCTAGGTAATTTATTCAAATGCGAAGCTAGTTTAGGTATAGTTTAGGTTTTCTAGTACCTATATTATATTTTTATAGATATCATGCTATGTTCATAGTTTTAAATTTTAATAGGTACCTATTATTACTATTATTAACACATATTTTAATATTTTATTTCAGTCAGTATCTGAAAACCGAAGTGACAACTTCATGACAGCTACAGTTGATTGGATTGTAAAAAAATATCTTCCTTTCTCATTTTTCGATGATGAAGATACACAGGAATATTTTCGATCGATATGCCCGAATACGATATTTCCTAAAAGGTCGACACTAAGAAGGAAAGTTAAAGAGCGATTTGAAGAACTACAATCGAATGTTAAAAATCGACTACAACAATATTCATGTAAAATGTCATTTACCATTGATGGATGGACGTCCATTGCTGGTAGGAGTTACTACGGGGTCACAATTCATTTTATAGACAATGACTGGAAGTATCGATCTGTAGTCCTTGATTTTATACCATCGCGCGGTCGACATACTGGGTTAGATATTGCAACGATTTTCCACGAATGTTTATTGGAATATGGCATAATTAATAAAATACAGGGTATCACGGTGGACAACGCAACTGCAAATACCAAATTTATGTGTGAACTTGGCAAACAACTGCTGCATTTTGATTCAGACAATCAACATTTCCGGTGCTTTGCTCACATTTTGAACCTTGGTGTACAAGATTTACTAAAGACCTTAGCTTTACACATTGAAACTGACAATAAAGAACAAGAACAGCAGTATGAAGACTATGAAGACGAAACTGAGGAAGATGAAGAATATGTGCCAAATATTGCTGACTCACGTACAGGTATTACAAAATTACGCAGTATTTCCAGTAAAATAAAAAGAAGCGAGATATTGAAGAGGAAGTTCCAGTCTGCTTGTGAAGCAGTTGGCGTGCCATCAAATCTCAATCCTATACTCGACTGTCCAACAAGATGGAATTCCACACATGATATGATTGGATTTGGTTTAAAAGTGAGACCTGGCATTAACATATTATGCGTTTCAGTAACCGAATTGAATGATTTTCAAATCACAGAAACGGAATGGCAAATACTCGAAAAAATACATAAGTTTTTAATAAACTTTAAACTTTTATCAACGAAACTTGGTGGAGAAAAATATGTTACATTACCGCTAGTCATTGTATCATTCAATCTATTGCTTGATAAAATTGAATCAATGGTAAAACAATTAGATGAGAAACCAAATCGAACTGAAGTGGATGAAAGGCTCATTTTAGGTTTCCAAGCAGCCCGAGATAAAATGCTTAAACATTATAAGAAGAGCAACTGGATTTACTGTACCACTTTAATTTTAGACCCAAGGCACAAAGCTCAGACTTTTGATATTACATTATGGGGGCAGCAAATTAAAACAGAAAGCCTGCACAAATTTAATGAACTTTATAAAGAATATAAAAGTCTACACGTACAGCAACACTCGGTGTCTAAATCTCCAGAATTACCAAGAAATGAAAACAAAGTATGTGAGGATGAGGAATATGAAGATGTAATAGACTTTGAGAAACTGTATGCATGTCCCTCTACGTCGTCATCTGGATCTTGTCTTCAAGGCTTAGTTTCTGACGAGTTGGAGGAGTATCTAAGTAAACCGAGAGCCGCCAGCTCGGAAGACATTTTAGAGTGGTGGAGGACGCATGAGACGGAATATCCGATTTTATCCAAGATGGCTCGTGATTTTCTTTCGATACCTGCAACTTCAGTACCTGCTGAGAGATTATTTTCTAAAGCATCGCTAGTAATTAGAAAACATAGAAATAGATTAAGTGATGAATCAGCGAGGTGGTTACTTTGTATTAATTCTTGGTCAAAAGAATTAATATAAAGTAACCAATTTTTTTTAATTCGAAAACAACCATATTCATATTTAGTTTTAGCCACACAACAAAAACCTCTCGGGGTTTATATCTGCATGTTGGCGAGCCGTTCATATCATTTCTTTACCAATTTATAGGTAGATACAATAATACATAGGTATTTACATAGGTACATTAGGAGAATTTTTGTGTAAGGAAACGCTTTGACTTGTACTTATAACTTTTTGAACTCGTTTTGTATAACGTTTGCAAGTCTAATGGAAGTTAATTATGTCGATGCTATTCTGTACTGTACTGCAATTTTTTTATTTAAATAAATGTTAAATTGCATAGATTGTCTTTATTCTACAACTCTTCCATCCCATTCCATTAAACAAATTAATTATTATTAGTTAGTAAATCATCGCTGAAGACAATAGTCTTTACTAAATAATTAAATAAATTTACTAAATAAATAAAACTAATTTAAACTAACGTGTTCAATAAATAGCAATAGGCTAATAGGTATTTGTAAGTCTCGCAAGACTTGCAAGACTCTTGCTGCAAGACCAATACCAAGACCAAGACTGAGAGCGCAATACCAAGACCAAGATCAAGACCAGGTGTATTGTCGCAAGACAATACCAAGACTGGGCTAAGTCTCGTCTTGGTCTTGCATTTGGGCAACACTAGTTATAAAACTAAGTGGCCGATAGCTTGAGGCTTTTGTATGGCGGGTGTCCCCCAATAGGGTATAAGCCTGGTCAGTCAGTGACTTCCGAATTGCTATATTACCCTTGAACGCGTTAAATTTAGCGTATCAAAACTTATCGAAAATTACTATATTGGTCTCTCTATTGCATTGAAACACGTATCATTTATTTTTAAATTTAAAGAGATACTCTATTATTTATCTTATAATGTAAATTATGATATTCCTTGACCTCGTATACGTAAAACGTAAACATGTTTTTCCCTATTTCTTAAAGGCTCTACAAAATATTAAAGAATTATTTAAAGTCAACCGCTTTGAATTTATAAAATGCTCAGAAGTTGTGAAGTTATTGCACAAACTTCTTAAAGAAACCTTAATGAGACAAACTGTTTACGGAAAAAACAAACGCTTATAACTTGGAGTTGTATTGTGCACTTAGAGGTTAACGGTTCAAGGATTTATGTATATTTTATAAAATGTAATTACAAATAGCATAAAACACAAACATAAATAGAATTCGATAACTCGGCTATAGTACTTTTTTGTATATCAATAAAAATCAGTATTTTTAGATCATAAAGTTGGCCTTTTAACATAGCGTGTGACTCTCATCCCTGAGGTCGATAGAATTTCTGTCTATGTGCGCATTTAACATTCGCTCGAACGGTGAAGGAAAACATCGGGAGGAAATCGGCTTGCCTTAGACTTGAAAAGTCGACGGCGTATCAGGCACAGGCGGCCTATTATATTGACGAATTATCACGATACATAAATCTGAGGCCCAGATCTAAAAAAGGTTGTAGAGCCACTGGCTTTTTTATGTTTAGATCAAGCGTTCGACCTCGCTAAGTAGAAAGAATACCCACTAGAATGTAAGGCACCTTTTAGATACTAGTGTACCTATTGAACGCCTTTTAATAACGTAAATTGAGGGTAGTCCGGTATAATATCTGAGCAACCACAGTTACTTCCTGCAAAGCTTAAACTTTTCTATATTTTTCAGTGCCGGAAATAGGCGGCCTCGCGCGACGTCCTGGCTGTTCGAGTGCCTTCTCAGCGCCGTCACCAGCTGCACATCATGATCCAGGTAAGATTAGGTTTCTCTCTATTACGTTACATGAGTTGCGTTAATGATCCCGACGTCCGAATAATCTTAAATACCTACATTGCTGTTTGCTTATATTATTGTAACATGATTACAGAGGTAACGCTGTAAAATCATGTATTATGATGATGTTATTCTATGAGTAACTTCAATAGCAAAACTATAAAATTAAAGCAAGCAATTTGAGAATTTTAGTACAACGTGACTAGAATGGCAAATTAGAAGATAGGTACGGCAAAGTTTAGAAAATCAAGTAATTTGTCAAGGAAAATGTAATTTTAAACAAAGGTCTAAAAAGTAGCCTTATTTATATCTATCCTCATTATCAATGGTAGGGACAATATTATTTTTGGACTTTCTTCAAGCAATTTGCCACCTTTCAAACTCATAACTTCACAGTTAGCCCGCTGAATATATCATCTTCTTTTACGTTTTTTTCTGTTTAGACCTAACTCCTTAAAAATTAATACAAGCTTTTACCAATTGCTATAGTTTAGTGACACAGGGCAAAATGTAATAACTACTTCTTTATAGGAAATTGGTAGAACGTAAATTACCAACTTAATTTTGACGTAATAAGCAGATTGTATAATTGAAATCGTCTAGCTTTGCGATGAAAATTCAGTTCAAAAGGTGAAATGCGAGGGTTGCTAATTACTTTAAAATATTTGACAAATCCAGCAAATTGTTTTAATTAGTGTGACTCATTTGCGATTCAAAATGTATCTTGGCATATGAAAGGAAAAATCTCAATCGCGTCCGTCTTTGTCATGTCTATCTAGCAGTACCTACTGCGGCGTACAGGCATACGCTTATTTGGCCGATTAAGATATGATTTCAAACTCCTACTCTTGCGCTGTTCGCCGAAGGAGTCTGAGTTACTAATACTTCTGTTTCACCGTTCTCTCAGTCTCTTCATGATAGTGTCCGAGTTCGGTATGAATTAGAGAATCCTGAAACTGTGTGGTCTACCCTAGACTAGCTGCTGCAAATTTTAAAATTACTCAGCTTGACAACCCTTTACGGGTTTCGTTTGAAACAACTCTCATTCGGTTAAGTAATTAATTCTTTTGCGCTGGAATAAACCACTTGTCTACAGAAAGCGTATTTTAAATTTTTAATCAATCTCAACAATAGTGTGAAGTAATAAAAGAATAACATTATCTACGTTTAAGTGCGAAACTTGTTATGTTTTATTGTTGCCGGCCTTTATGCCGCCATTGCGGTAAATAATACCCGACATATATCTAGATTATTAGTTGTATTGGCTACGTTATATTATAACATCTGTCAAGTACATTTTATCTATAAACTGAAATCAAAGATGAGATTAAAACTAACCTATGAAGTTTTGTCTTTTGTTTTCATGCCAAAACGTTTTACTTGAGTCGCGGATTTACCTAGATAGCTTAGTACGTATAAAATGTATACTACAAGATGTGACTACAATGAAGTTTTTTTAATGCTAGTAAAATTTGACAATTTTTTATTACATAGGCAAACTATGGCTATACTATTTGGCATGTCTGGGATGATCTAAAGAGACGAGCAAGTTCAGTGATATCAGCTCCACAAAACATTAGGAAGCTCCAAAGAGTCATTGCAGAAGAGTTAGAACTGGGATCGCATTTCTCAAAACATTATTAAAAAAACATCGTGGAAAGCATGCCCAGTAGGATTCAAGCTGTGATTTTAGCAATAGGAGGTTACACTCGTTATTACGTTTTTAGTAAACTAGTTGTAACTTAATACAGACAAAACCGTTTACGACGACATTGTTTAGAACTTTAGAACAACATACCGGTTATATTGACCAAAATCAAAGGTCCCGAATGAATTCTATTGTATTAGGTACTTAACAACGTCATCGGCTGTTACGACTATCGGTTTTTACGACCATGAGTATACCCTTCGATGTCGTTATAACAGATTTTGACTGTATACTTAAAAAAAGTAAAAAATGCTGACCATTTCTTATTGTATTGTCGTGTACATCAATAAAGAACACAACGAAAATTAAAAAAAATAACAGAATTCACTTCACGCGTATTAATTTACACGATTATAAGTATACAGACTACGCCAGACTATTAAATTTCATTTAACATCAGTTGGAACATAAATATCCTTAGGTGACCGTTTTTTTGCGAAATAGTTAATATTATAGAGTTCTACCAAGACTTAGCGCAGGGAGCCAGTTATTAATTAAGAGATTGGAATAACAATTAATAAAAATGGCGAATCAGCATATTGTATGCATTAAATACCGATGCAGTAAATGTAATTATTTTTGACCTTTCCGCGTAATGGAGTGAATAAAAACGATTGAGGGCGACAGTTCAATTACACAACCATTTATTACGCCAGATAAATGAACCACTGTGCAATTAATATTTAATATTAATTCTGGACACCTTTATCGGGACTTTGATAGACATGACATATTTATGATAAATTTATAATTTAATACTAAAATGTGCTTCCGCGGTACAGCTCGTCTATACAAACCCAGTACAAATAAACATTAAACGGTTTGTTTTTCTTTACTCGAAATCAAATTCAGGGTTAAACGCAATTAATTGAATCTTCTGTGATGCGCGTAAACAAGAATAATTTCGGATTGAAGTTAATAAACCTGACACTTTACTATGAAATTATCACAAGTATTTATTATATTAAAATAATAATATATGTGTTTTTAATATAATTATTATATTCGGTTTGTGCACGCTGTCCGAATGATCTATGAACGATATCATCACACACATTGGTTGCAAAATTTATAACTTCTTCTATTTTTTGTTATGTGTTATGTTCTTTGCGCGGCTTTTTATACATAAATAAATTTCAATTGAATTACGAAATCGCATGCTACATGATAATCGCATATTTCTAAGTTGTAATAAACACTATTATAATCTGATTACTAAAACGTGTTTCCCTGTAAATAGTCGTAAATAAAGCTGTATGTTGCCAAAACAAATTTTTACCTCGCATACACAAATCGTACTACTGCTAACATGGAAATTTTGGCAAACTAATAGCTAGAACCCAACAGCGCTGCCTGCGATTTATTCATAACAGTAAATTGGGCACATCGTATCCGCAGGCTTTATAGGATAATTGAAAACTAGCCGTTAACTAAAACTGACGTAAAACGGATGATTCTTCCATTAGCATTTTTGTTAAGCTAGCTCGCTATTCATCACTAGTAAATTAATGCTTTCAACTTTAACGGTTACCCTTTATGTGGGAGGATTGGTTGGAGGTACTGTTACTCCATCCTATAATGGAAGTATTGTCAGCCAATAATCGGCGTCCATGCATCGGGTTGCCTCGCTCCCTATGGCGAGGGGGGCGATGGTTGACCATGCGTATAACGTGAGCACCACGAGTAGCACCCCTACTCGTGGTGACTGGTCGAACTTGAATTCGTGTATGCGGTGATGTTAGTTATCTCGACTACGTATTTGCATGTTGTTCCCACGAGAATGTAATTGGGTGCTTTTATTTCGCCATGCCTACTGCTGATAGAGGACAAATCTGTTTGTTTTTTTTACTATCAATCAACTATTAAATACTTAAGATGTCATGTGGTTGCAGCTCTTTACAAAATTGTGTAAAACAAAAAACTTGGCGATTTAAAGAGTGGCGGAGAGTTTATTGCCAGTTCTTCTCGTCCGTTCTACGCCCTTGATTTGAGAACTGGTAGTAAATGTAAAATTAGAAGCATTTAGCATTTAATATGTGTTTCTTTTTTGACGTTCATAACTGTACATTGTGTTACCTAAATTAATAAATGATTTTGTCTTTGACCAATCCAACCACAGACTGGTCCAAAATCACTAGTGGCTTAAGCTCAAGAAGTTGTATATATACTTAGCGAACGGAATAACTGCTTGCTAGTGTCAGGGTACGACGTTGTGGTATCTTAATTGTTTTGCTCCGATCGGTGGGATTTTCAACAACAGTTATCATCATTAAATATTTCCAAGGAAAAGAGCATGAAGGGTTAACAATTCGATGCGTAACGGTGTCGATTTATTCGGTTCAAAAAGCTTATCGCGTCACTTCAATAGCGATTTTAATGATTGACTCAACAAGTTAACAATTGGATTGCACCAACTAACAAAGAACTCTGTTGATGTCATCTAACGATGGAAGGCATTGGATTTATCCGTAACGCTTATGTCGTAAAATTGGAATCAGATTCACTAAGTAGTTGATGACGATTCAAGATTCTATAGAAAGGGTTTTGTAATTGTATTGTATGGATTAATAAGAAGCTTTAAGTATACCAAAAGGCCATGGAGAGTTCTATTCTTTGGTTAAAACTTAAAGACAAAGTTAAAAACCGTGTAATCCGAAGCTTTACTAACATAACCGATTTAACACATACAAAAAATACGTGTGGCACTCGGGGACTGCCGCGGTAAAGCTATTGCACAGCATTTTTTATAAACTTATGCAATATAATTATTTATTTATTTTTTGCAGTATTTTTTTTCTTTGATATTAATTCAAGTTTTTTCTTTGAAATTAATTCAATCTACCAGACTCAGACTAACACGCCTATCCGATCACGCTAAACCGATGTGAGACGCAGTATGCGTTCTGCCCCGCTCTAACGCGTATTGGCCGCACCTATATTACGTCATCGTGTGTTAGGTTTATTTCGTTACGGAATTTCTTGATTCGGTCGCCGCGCTCAAAGCCCGCGATAAAATCTATGCAATAGCTTAATATGCAACAGCTTAATAACTTAAAGAAAAATGGGCCGGTCACATTGCTTAAGTTTGTGATGACAGATGGGTCAAAAAGACCCGTACTTGGAATGGTCCAGTGGGAAGAAAAATGAGAGACCACCAGAAACCTGGGAAGATGGAATAAAAGGAGAGAGACAAGTGGATGGGTTTTAGGAGGCCTTCAGTCCGTGGAGATCGAGTACTAGTGTAACATAATGACATGGACTTAATGTAATCTCATGTAGTACTCGAATATAGTACCTACACGAATAAAGGCCATTTTTATTTTATAATTGTATGCATAGTTTTTAGGATATGGACTTTAAGGAACAAACTAACATTCGATTCTTGTCCTATACACTTGTAAATTACAATACTCCTATTTTTTTATTTAGACCTGGAGGCAAACGGGTAGGAGGCTCATCTGATATTTAGTGATAGACACTCACGTTGCCACAGGGCTCGCAAGTGCGTTGCTGGTCTTTAAACCTATGCATTAATGAATCTCCGTTACAGTTAAAGGGATCAATTAGCATCTGGCGATATAGAAATTATTGCGTAAGTATGCAGAATAGACGAGAAACAGAGATTACGACATTGTCTGGTGTCTTTATGAATATCAAAAAAGAATCGTTTCATGGTTAGTCCACCATAATCAGTATTTTTGTATTACTACAAAATTGATTAAAGGTATCCTTATTGATTAATTTATTACTATCATAAATATTATTTCAAAAGCCCTGTATGAAAATACAATAAAATCGACGCTTTGCTGAGAAAATCGTGTTCATGAAAACAAGCTTTCCATCGTAAAGGATTATTAGATAGGAAACGAGTTTGCGTTTATTTTCATGATTTCCCTGCATGGCTGTAGTTAAATAACGCATTTTTACTTGTCTTTATTTACTACTTGGTAAGGACAAATATTATGTAATGGTATGCAATAGAATTTCATTATATTTGTGAAACTATTTATTAAAATCTATTTAAACTGAGCTTTTATGTCACTCAGTTATTTAAATAAAATAATATGTCTCTTGACCACGATTTCTGGACACTGGAAATGTAATTTCAATTAATTCGCGTGTATAATCGTTAATAATTTTATTTAATGTAAACTAGCGTAAAGGAAAGACAAAATTTTATTACAATTACCCATTCGTCTATTTCTCTTAAAAATCTTAAGTTACACCGGATGTGGTTAAGTGTATCGATTATAATGTGTCCTTGATCCGTTTAATAGGGCAAGGATGAAGCCTTTTTATTCACTGTTTTTATTACAATTGTGGGTTATGAAGTATGCAAATCCGTGGTTTACCATTTAAAAAATATATAAAGTTACAAGTTACGTCCGTTAACCACATAGTCGTACTCAGAGTGATTCATTATGAGTTTCGTAAACACGTAAACGTAAGTTAAGTCTAAGTTAACGGAGATAATGTTTGGTGGCGATTGGTTTTTTTTTTGGAGTTTCAAATTACACCCATAAATATTGTTCTAATATTTCATATGTATGGATATACATACGTAAATGGTCTATCATATGTATATGCTTACCGCAGTGTGTGCCAGGACTAATCTAAAACTATCTATTGATTCTGAATGAACGAAACCTGTTAAAAGTCGTATAAAAATATATATTTCTAAGTACCGTAATAATCGTTATCTCTTACATAAATCGTAAAATTGCCGAAAAATAAATAATCCAACAATTGTATGAATAAAATTTTATATATATCAGGTAACATTCCTTTACTGAAGTAGAGCTTAAGCTAAGCTCTCTCATTAAAGACGGATTCTTTTGTAAAATCGAGTTCGAGACGTCTACAGTTCAAGACACACGGCTTAAGTAGTTGAACACGGTGTTTCAACCGGAAATATCTGTTCTACTTTTTACTTTCAACATGTCTATTTTAATATATGTTAAAGTTATATATCAGTTCGTTTGTTGTCTCTCGACGTCCGCCCTCCCCTAAACTTCCAGGTTGATCCCTTCTCCTCACCAGGTCATCTGTTCATCTCTTAACAAAAGCTTTTTAAATGGAAAAGTGTTAAAATTTTACCATATAAAAGGCCAGTGATACATCAAGCCTTTAAAGTCTGGGCCTTACATTTCTGTATCTGTTTCGAGTTTGTTTTTTCTAACATGCAGGCCTTCTGTGCCTGACATTTATTGGTGCACAGCCGGAGTTCGAAGCTACATCCTCAGGGGTGAAAGTCGTACGCTAAAGCCACTAGGTTAATACGGCTGAAGTTGATGAACTACATATTTTAAGTCCATCGATTGATGCATTGGGTCGAACTCACGACTCTTCACGTTAAAACCACTAGGCTTTTTGATTACCACATAACTAATTTGAAGTCTGTGTAAATCTGTAGGAAAAAATAACGGTTTTTATAGGCAACAGAGTTGGTGTTGACACTTTACGCCTAGAATGAAACGTATGATGTCTGCATTATACCATAACGCCACAACTTGACGTCCAATAAATACAGATTATACAAACTTTCAAAATATGAAGTATCGGACGTTACCGGATCTTATCTCTGTCAAAGCAATAATAAATAAATAAATCTGTGGCGCCACAACCTCTTCAGGTCTTTGCCTCAGATTTCTGAAGCTGTTTTAGCATCATTTTTAAATCTAATAGGCAAGTGGGTGATCAGCCTCCAGTGCCTGACACACGCCGTCGACTTTTTGGTCTAAGACATATCGGTTTCCTCACGATGTTGTCCTTCACCTTTCGAGAAAATGTTAAATGCACACATAGAAAGAAAGTCCATTGGTGCACAGCAAGGGATCGAACCTACGATCTCACTTATTTGAAGCCACTAGGTCAACACTGCTCTTTGTCAAAACAATACTAAATATTTTATACATTACATACATAATTATGTCAAATGAATGAAAACCGCAGACGGAATCTTCTAGTCAATAATAATTTAACGCCCCTTGCTCAGTTATCGGATTATGTCAACGTAACGAGATAGTAAACACTAGTCGAGAATTCCTTTTGTAATTTGAATCACAATAGAGATTTTAAAGGAATTAACTCTTGAATAAGAGGATTACGGACTTCAGGGTTTTTCATTGTGAAAATCCTTGGCCTGGTTGTGAATTAGAACTAGCTACTGCTGTATAACTATAGATCTGAGGAACGCGTTTGTAATAATAGTATCAATATCAAAGGTCTTTATAGATCTCACTGCTAGGAGTAAGATAATAATTTGGTTCCACCACCCACCCTGGCTCGCTCGGGGCCGTTCTAGTATTACGTAAGCAAATTTACTGCAATTTATCCCCCCTCCCCCTTCCTCTTGTCAGCAAAAGTAAGCAAAGCTCTCATAAACAATAGTACATAAACGTATTAATTTTTTGTAGGAATCCTCGAAAATACATTTCGTTTTCAAGCATAGACAATGTGTGGTTAATATGTGTGAAAAAGTAAATAATTACTGTTGACGTAATCACCAAATAAGAAAATCAACCCCCCACCCCCCCATAAAGCTTACGTAATACTTAAACGGCCCCCTAGCCTAGTGCCGATTGACACTTGTCAAAATTTATTTATCCTTCGCCGTATGAGAAAGTTTTAAATTATATGGAAAGAAAAGTCTATTGGTGAACAAACGGGTTTTAACGCACCTACTGCGCGTTGAGAATTGGGCGAGAAAACCTGTAATTAATTTTTTATTAGTAGTTCAACCTTTTACTTGTATAAATATATATAGGGTAAACGGGCAGGAAGCTCCGATGTTAAATGATACTGTCTATGCACACTCGGAATGCCAGAAGGTACGTGGGTGCGTTACCGGTGTACGCTCTTTATTAGAAAGACCCGCTCGGTGGTTCGGAAATATCTAGATACGCAGTTAGTTCCACTACTATGTGGAACTAACTGCGTATCCAGAAATATCCGTGTATATATAATATATATATAGAAACGCAAAGTTATGGAGCAACTTTTACAATTTGGTATTAATTTAATTAATAAATCTTAGCACCTACAATTCCATACATGTAAATCAACGAATAATAGTCACGGCAATTTTTTTGGAAGCTATTTATATAGTGATTTATATTATTAAATTAACTTAAATGATTTTAAATTTTGCCATAAGTTAATAAGTCTGGTTATTTTTCTTGTTCTTTCTTGTTCTTTGATGAAGAAATATTCTAGAGTGAACTTTTAAGGTGTGACACGGACGGAATGATATGCAAAAGAGAGGAGCCATCGGAACCTTCTCGAAGCCAAAGAGAACATTCTAGAACGCCGTACGACAAAGACGGAGCGACGTGCGAAAGGGATAAAGAGTACGTACGTTCTAGAATAGAGCGATAATAATAGTACAACCGCTACTCAGTACCACCCCTGCCTAGAAAGTTCTCGAATATCGTTAAAAAATATTCCCAGGGATATATAAGCGAGCCGCGTCCCATCAATTCAGTTTCGAGGGCGATTTCGAAGGATTAACATCGAACTGATAAAGTGCGAATTGAAGACAAGTATTAAAGTACTGTGTGAAGTGCGCGTAATTGAAGTTACTAGTGTGGTAATTAGTGCATTTTCTTTTTAGTGTAAACAAATTCCACGATGATTTATTTAAAAATAAACCCTTGAGAGATCTACGCCGTTTTCAATCCGATACCCTAGCTCATAACAATATGTTTCATCTAATAATAAACTCATTTTCGCATTTATAATTTTAGCTAAGATTAAATAGTATTGCAGTTGGCAACCTCGAGGCTTATTACGAAGGCAATATTCTGTTACGCGAGCTGAATTTATATTAACGAGCTAAGTGTCACCCCTTGCGTAAAATAGTTGTAATTTTTTACTTAAATTTATTTACAATGAATTAATTATTGTAATGGGGTATAATTAAGGTGGCCGAATGCATGAGCAGAAAAAATAGGCGCTACAATCTGTGGTCTTATTTATGTATCTGTATATTATGTGTATCTGTTTCGCGACCATTATTTTTTTTCTAATGCGTGACACACGCAGCCGACTTTTTGAGTCAAGGCAGTGTTTCCCAACGTGCGCACCCCCCACAGGGGGCAATTTGATTGTTAAGGGGGCTATTCGAAAATTTATTTAATCTGTTTCATTGTTTTAAAAATTTACTTAGGTACCTACTGTGTTTCGTTAAACTTTTTTTCTAAAACTTATCATTTAAGTTCATTAATTTAACTATTGAATTTTATAATATTAAAAATTATGTATATTACATAGGGGGGCCTAGCCATTTTGGAAAGGCTAAGATGGTGCATGGCACAAAAAAGATTGGGAAACACTGGTCTGCGGCATACTGGTTTCCTTACGATGTTTTCCTTCACCGTACCAGCTAATTTTGAAAACACTTGTAGACTAGTCTGGGTACTGGAGCACAGTCGGGGTTCTAACCAATGACCTCAGTGACAGAGTCGCAAGCTGATACCACTATGCCAACACTGCCAAATTCATGAACAGCGAATATAAAAATAATATAATTATTGTACGAATCAATACGATTTAACAATGACGTCAAGTTTGAATGTTTTATACAAAAGATATCTTTTATTTAAATCCAAAATCCATTGCGAAGAAGTCCAGTGGAGTAGCTAGTCATTTATAATCTGCAGATCGCGAGTATTCTTCAAAGCATCCTTTCAAATCTAGATGTATAAATCATATTGAATTTTCAATAATATCGAAGGTAATATTTCATCATAGAAAACCAATACCCAGATGAATGCTGTAATATTTTTACGTACTTCGATGTATACGCAGTTTATTCAATCAAATGGAAGCAAAGACTGTGTTTAGTTAAAGCCAGCCCTTGTTCGTTATTTGAGTTAAATTTAAATCCGTTTATGGGAGGCAACGGGCAGGGTCACGTCTAATAAAGTGCTAATTGTTTTAGAAACCTGCAGCGAGGGTTGCAAGATCTGAAATGCGGTAGTTTGATCCATAAAGTGTGCAAGAAGTGCTTGAGACGATCTGTCGTATAACGCCAGACTCTCGGTATTATCTCAAATAATAGCGGTTGATCCTTTTCACCTCGGTTGGGCATGAAAACTATACCGTTTCGGGAGTTTATTATATACTAGCTGACCCGGCATACATTTTGCCATGTATATAATTTTAAGATGTCTAATTACATAGATTTAATAAATAAAATTGGCAAAGAGTTTTTACCGTGATTGACCACAAATATTTTACTGATTATAAATGTAAAATATCTTTTAACTAAACATTTTTTTTTTTATTGTAACCATGTTTATTATTGCTGGAAAACATTTTTTTAAGTTAAATCAAAATAACTATATACTATACTAAAAAATAGGTTTTGATCGTTGAGGAGTGAAAATTTAGGGTTGTATGTATTTTTTACACATGATAAAAAAAATAAAAATATTTTTTTTGGGGTGGACACCCCTTCTCACTTAGGGGTTTGAAATAATGTAGTAGCCGATTCTCAGACTTACTGAATATGCATAAAAATTTTCATACGAATCCGTCGAGCTGTTTCGGAGGAGTATAGTAACGAAAATTGTGACATGAGAATTTTAAATATATAGAGACATATTCATTTTGAATATTTTAAATAGATTGTTATGAATAATCATTGCATACAATTCGACTGATTAAAATTAAGCGCGTCCCGTGTTTATTGTTTAATTCTTTATTGGAAACCGTACCACATTGAAAAGATACAATTTCAGTTGAAATTTTTGAATTATAATCCTTTCATTCCACGCTACGAATAGTTTTTAAACATTAAAATAGTTGGTACATTTAAATATGCCAAACAAATACGATAGTAAAACGGTGGCTATTTTCAATTATTCGCATTGTATGCAAAAGCAAATATTTTCGCTGCTCAATCGGAGTGGAAAGTTTTTCGACCACAATTTGTTTGCCTGTAAATATTTTTCACATAGTTCGTTAGTTTCACATGTTAATGTTCTGTTTTTGTTTTCAGGTAAGAATATTGCTAGATTTAGAATGGGTAAGTTCTATATATAGCTAGTAGAAGAATATATTATGGACCTCAATCCTGTATACTACTAGAGAGACTACGTACTCTTTAGAGAGTTTGACACGTATTTTTTATGTAATAGGAGGCGCAACTTATGTTAAGTGATACCGCCGCACATTGCCAGAAGGCTCGTGAGTGTGTTGACGGCCTTTTCATTGGTACGCTCTTTTCTTCAAGGACACTAAGTCCAATTGGTTCGGAAAAACTGCAATGGTGCGCGGCAAAAACTGCCTGCGATTTGTCATAACTAAAACTTTTCTGAAGACATTTCACATTAATACAACGAAAGAAAAATATACATTCTAAAAATAACCTCACTATCAAGTTTTTTTTATTCTTTTCTTTCACTTTTTAATTTGTACGAAAGTGTTATTTTCATTTTATTTTAAAAAACTTTTTAGATTTTTATTAAAACAGTTGAAGGTTTTTCTAAACCGTCAACCGACCGTGTTATTTTTTAACATGTTCAGTAGCTAGAATCAGTAGTGTAGATTTAAAGATATCTTGACTTCAGATTGCTTTTGTTTTCTTGATTATTTTATTTTTTATAGACGAGTATGTGATACGCGTTCTGTACTAGATAATTAGAAATTTAGGATTTAACACATTCCAGTTTCCTCACGATGTTTGCTTTCACCAAGTTAATTGAATAGAAAGAAAAATCGAATGGTGCAGCAGCACAAAATCTGTATGCAGAACAGCTGTGATTCTAACGCACCAACCCAGAGTCGTACACTTAAGCCACAAGGACAACTGCTCTTTTAAGTAGATAACTAGTATTTCCACGAAAAAAAATGTTAATCAAATAACACCAACATGTATTAATTAGTTTGTAATGACTATTAATACGAATTCCAATGTTTATAGGCGACATTATTCGTACAGAGGTCCTTACTTATAGAGGTTCTTGAGTGGCCCATAAAAGATCTACATACACTTGGGATAATCTGTGATCTCCGTCACGCAAACGATAAGAGTTAATATGGGTTAATACCGTATGATACAAAATTCATAATACGTGCGCCTTATATTGTATATCTTGACACTTCGGATGTTACATTGGTTTTCGCAATAGATAATGAAACGTTGTAAATTAATTCGTAGGATAAATTTCCATACGGCAACGAATCTCCTCTTCCCATATAAACTTCTTTATTCTTTTTTCTTATATCCGATTTTTTTTCTAAAATCCGATTTTCTACGGATCACGGGACGAATCTATATGATTTTTCTATAGTGACACGTCCCAAATTCTCTCAATTAATTTTGCTTCACAGGCAATCTATGTGCAACTAGTATGGTTCTATATATGGGATATATAAATATACAGTCTAACTGATATATTAGGCAAACTGGTGACCCAAATGTGTACATGCATGCATTACATACCATTTTCATCGGATTAAAACGTTCGTCCTTCCAATTAGCCCATCAAAGCTACACCCGCTGCACCGTTTTTCTAGAACTTCCCGCGTTCGTTAGCGCATGCGTGTCTCCATATTCCGTCCTTTTCTCACGTATTGCGCGGCAGTCTCTATTGCGCATCGCAACGCGCCGCCGGTAACGCTGCGAAACCATAACAAAACGATGCTTGCTGACTTTTCACAGGATTTACGAGTGTCCCCAAACGGTAGGGACAATTTACTTCAGATTTGTATGAATTAACGCAATGTATGCTTGTAGTAAGTAGATGCTACCTTCGACTATCGCTTTTTGTCTTCGCGCTTCAGGGAGGCTTATGAGAGACGCGGTTCGCTTGGTATTATACGTTGCTTTAATATAAACTCTGAAAAGGCGCCAAAGCTTGACCATTAATAAAGCAATAATGGAATTGATATTTAAATTAAAATTATTGAGGTTTAAAAAAACTATTAATTAATTTACTGAAAGTTATTGCGCATCAGTCTCGAGTTTGAAGTAATTTCATTGCGTATTACTGTAACGCGCAAATACTTTTCCGGTGTTTAAACTGCGATGTAACCAAGCATTTGTTTAAAACATAGATATATAAAATACAATAATCGACTTTCTTCACTATCTATTTCCAATAAATTCTATTCTTGAATATTTTTTTATATACTGCGTAGAAAAGTCACCAATGTTACTTAAGAGGTTATTGCGCATTTAGATGTGGGTAGTTTAAAGGTCATAATGGCGTAGTAAGGTCGTGGCAACTTGTTGCGTTGACGGGTTGACAATAAGGGAGCATCATTTTCCTGTTTACTGATTCATTCATAAATTCAATGAATGTCATGTTTCCTTTGTTATTTACTATGAATAGAGTTTATTAGCTGTCTTTGTTAACACGTCAACAATATTTATCCAATTTTGAGTTTAAAACATTATTTCGAATTAAATTAATGATGCTGCGAATTAATGCTATGCTATTTAATTGTACTACTAAGATTTATTAACTTCATTACAGCAACAGCGAAATAATAATATCTAGACTAGCTTACAATTAAAACTTAAAATACCATCTGTATCACTTTGACGTCCGTCGTTCCACAACTGAGCGATTCTTAAGCCAATTTCTGCCGGGCACCACCACTATGTGGAACCAGCTACCCAACGAAGTATTTCCGAACCAATTCGACTGAGGGTCCTTCAAGAAAAGAGCGTACCAATTCTTAAAAGGCCGGCAGCGCGCTTGCGAGTCTTATGGCAGTGCGAGTGTTCGTGGTGCGGTATCACTTTTTACATTACATGAGCAACCTGCCCGTTTGCCTCCTGTAATATATAAAAAAAAAACATATTTAGGATTAATTCACATAATGGCAAGAATTATTTCCTTACCATATGTAATTATATTTAAGTGATAACAATGTTAGTTACTTACCATCAGTCGAGACTCCCGATTTTATATTGATTTTATAAAACAAATATAGTTTGCGAAAAGGAACGCTGTTGTTGGAACAAATGCTAATTCATTAATTGTAACTTAAATGTCTCCTAATTTAGATGTCGTGGCAGCCCAGAGTAGGCACTTGGTCCACTTTATATAATTTAAGGATTAAATTTATTTCTAAGATATTTTCTATTGATATAGTTAAGAAGATATTTTGTGATATATTAATAACGATAAATTCTTTTAAATAATTACGAAAGGGCGCGTACAAGTATTACGTAACGCAATTTTTGAGATTATTGACCCAATATTAAACCCCCCCCCCCCCCCAATGTAACTCGCCGTAACGTTTTTCAGTACCCAAGTACAATACTCTACCCAAGTATAGTAAAACGTTTCGTGACCACCTAGTGACTCTTTAGTTACTACTATGGGGTGTAAGTCGAAAATAATATTAACAAAAACGCTTAATTCGATCCCCGCCCCGCATCGTAAATTAGTTACGTAATATGTACTTGAACGCTTCCAAAGTTATACAAGAAAATTTAAAAGAAATTGAATATAATTTTTTAATTTATTTAAATTTAGTTAATACGGCTGAGTCATCATTAATATAAAAATGCAGGCGAAACCACAGGGCTCGCCAGAGGTTTTATACTTTAAAATCATATGTTACACAACAAGCATTAAAAATACACTTTCCTTTGTCTCATACTAGTAGCAAAAAGGTACTAAGAACAAAAAAACTAAAGTTTAAAATTGAACGCCGCAGTAGCTACGACGTAATATTGAATTGTTTCAAACAAACAGAGACATACATTGAGATGTATATGTTTGACAGGTGAGTAAGGTCAGGTCGAGGTGACCTTTAAAATGCAGCGCCTGTCAAATCCTCAGATCAATATTGTTCAAATTGAAAAACTATTTGACGTAAATTATTGTAAAACGTATTACGAAACCTGAGCGTATAATTAGTGCTTTATCTTAAACATTTAACCATTCATAAAAATGATTAGTCTGATTGCATTTTACAACTAAAGTACTCTTTTGTCTGTTTCTGATAAATTGTGTTTTCGCAGTGTTGAAAAGAGATCAGTATTTTAGAAAATACAATTCTATATTGTTTTATTTATGTGTATGTAATTATGTTTTTTGGTTTAAGTGTGTAGTCTCGTAGGCCGTAGCTGTTTTTTTTTAAAGATTATAACTTTTTATTGTTATTTTTGGTACTGGACTAAATGTGAATTTAACGGAGGTCAAAGTAGCCTTTGAATTTTTAAATAGTATTGTTGGGAGAAGCCAACCCATATCTAATATATTTTTAAACATATTAATTGTTCGGATACAATTACAGACGTTATAAAATTGTCTAACATAATATTGAGAGAAGGACGGTGGTTCATTTACTTGATGACTGTCCGACTTTCGAAGGAGCCCGGTTTGATCTGGAGCTCGAGACTGGTATCCGACATATTGCTAGAGCACAGATTGCTGGAAAAATTCTGCCACAAAATTATCAAATATAGTAAGATAAATAGCACAAGAGGTGATGCAGGTCTCGTCGGCCAGTGGGTCCATCTTTATATATATAATTCTTCTGTGAGTGTGTATGTCACTGAACTTCTCTCAAACGACTGGACCGATTTTGATGAAATTTTTTGTGTGTGTTCAAGGGGATCTGGGAATGGTTTAGATTCACAAATCAGATGCCAGATGGCGCTGCAGTCGGTACTTTCATACTTTGCTTTACTAATCGCTTGAAATATCATGCAGAACAACGTCTGTCGGGTCCACTAGTATAAATATAATAAGGATAATTCTGGAGTAGTCGTCGCTTACTACGTCGCTAGCTCAAGTTAATAAAATCCCTTAGGAAAGGGGAGAATAGACATTTCCCTGCTGTTTAGTTTCTCGGCAACTGATTGCGTCCAAGCAGGTTGGTAACCACGGCTTATTTTAGCTATTAGGGGTCCTATATATTATAATAAAAAAATCGATGATTGCTTTCATAAACTATTTTATATAGGAAAAAGCCTTCATTAGCTTCATAATCAATCAAAAAACAAGGCCATTGTTTTGAACTTGCAATGTTTTTGTTAAGGAAGCATTACTTAGTATCCTGAATATCCGTAGCGCTGATATCGCAATTTTGGGATCGGTATCGCTATAGGAGGCCCAGGTACTTGCACTGCGGCCTCATTTGGCGTAACGCCCATTAATTTTGATAGCGAGAGCTTAATAGTGATATGGGAAATCATTAATAAATATAATGAAATCCTGAGAAAATATTTTCTTTAAAAAATTATAAGCAATAGTCGATTGTATTGGTAGAAGTCTAAGTATAATTGCGCAAGTAATAAGAAAAATCTATTCTACCAGCTGGGGTAAGAATACTTTTGACCTTGAGGGTTAGACGAATACTTATCTAAAGTGATAATATTAATTTCAGTATAATTATTAATTGAAAAGATAGTTTTAGTTTAGGGTATACCTTTCCCAGTAAATATAAAATTCAATCACACGAAATGCAAATAATTCTGGACATTATCAAGAAAAATCAATTTACACGTTACAATAATGTTTATTATAACTATAAAACGCGTTATAAAACACTTAGTAACAATATAGCGACATCATTATTTTCCGGTGAGTAGTGAATTCCACCGAAAGTACTGTTTGAAAAAACTTTCATGTTTGCAAAACGGACTAGCTGGCGACGTAATTTAACGACGGCCGTAAAGCACTCTGCCCCAAATTCAAAACCTGTGCGGCTTTATTTTCCATTTCTCTATGCTGGTAACAAATCTTTCGAGTTATTAATTTTATCTATATGTGCTGAGTAGATTTTTCAAACGTATTGAAGTGAAACTTCTTTATCGACGTATGGGAGAAATTTTGTAGCAAATCGTCACGTTTTTCGGTTACGCGCCATGTTGCTTTTTGAAGTCAAACTTCTTTATCGGTGTTAGAAAAAAAATTACCGTCACATTTTTCGGTCACGCGCCATCTTTTTATTTTTTATTTATTATTCGACACTTAATAGAAGTTTCACTTCTGACATGTGTACTTTGTACACACACACTTTTTTATTTTAAGGTCAGCTTTCAGGGTCCGTGGTTCTCTCCAACATAAAACCAGCGTCAAGTAAGTGGTGGTTATGCTGTACAGTTCGAATGGTAATAAAATCAGATTTATGTGTCTGTTTCATGATCATTTGTCAATCTTATAGGCAAGTAAGGTCATCAGCCCGTGCCTGACACACGCCGTCGACTTTCGGGCAAGCCGGTTTTCTTACGATGTCTTTTCCTTTACCGTTCGAGCGAATGTTAAATGCGCACTTAGAAAGAAAGTAAATTGGTGCACAGCTGGGGATCGAACCTACGACCTTAGGGATGAGAGTCGCACGCTGAAGCCACTAAGCCAACACTGGCTCGAATGGTAATGGAATAATTAAAATATTCCGTGGTCAATAATATTCGAAAAATCTTTTGGTTATTATTCGTTACCGTTATTTCACTTATTTCTAAACTATGTCTATGCTTAATTTGCAAGATTACTAATAGATTTTTACTTAACCCATTACACAAAAATAAATCAAATTTGCACTGTTGTAACTAAAGTTACTCTGTTCATCACAGCGCAAATACAATTTGATAGAAAGAGACTACTTTCGTTAAATTGCAATTAGACTGATTTGCTTTCAATGACCAAGGGGGTTACTATTTAATATTAATTAACGTATTTGAAACTAAATGGAACCACGAACACACATTTCATAAACTGCCGAGTTGTTTGAAAAATCTATGCGTTCGTTCAAAAGCATTATGGTAATGATTTCTTAACGAATAAATATGTTCACGTAAAAAACAAATGAACAGGAAAATTTAATTCAAATTATATTACACCACATTTAATGTATATTGAGTAATTCTTTATTCCAAAGTATACCCTATAAAAATTCTTTGAGCCTTTAACTTATGATATTAAGTGTAGGGGATTTGAATAGCTTATTACAAGTAATCCTAGAGATATAATAACTTTAGATTAGAGCTACGGTCCCTTTGATTTAATAATAGATCTTAAAAATTACATTATCAGTTCATCCGTCATGGTCAGAAGTAGTAGGAATACCGTACAATTATTTGTAGCTATATATGTGTTTAATAACACTTACCTTCCTCTATTAAAATCTGTAGATCAAAAACATGTACTGCAGTTTTATAGAAGACAACATTATCGACACGATATCATATGTCTAAAAATTATATTGTAATAAAATTAATATCCAACCGTACGAAACCAGACTGATGGCTGGTTTTTTTTTAAAGACAATTCACACCAATTAACCTAGTCCCATGCTAAGCTGGTGAAGCTTGTGTTATGGGTACTAGGCAACGGATATACATACATATTATAGATAGATAGACATATAAATACATATTTAAACACCCAAGACCTAAGTACAACACCAAATGCTCATCACATCGATGTACGTCTCAGCCGGGGATCGAACCCGGGACCCATGGATTCGCAGTCAGGGGTACTAACCACTAGACCAATGAGTCGTCTAATATAAAACAGTGCAAAGTTAAGTTTAATCCCTTAGTTATTCATTATATATTCAGCACATACATATTATTGTTTGTATATTTTGTGAGCTTAATTTAACGTGTAAACAAATAAGATAATTAATTTGCATACTCCATGAATTGTAAATTGTAATTACATTTTCCTGAAACTCAGCTTTTTCCTTTCCGCTCTATTTATGTTAGTACATATTGAGTAGGAATTCTAGGAATAAGTCCTCGGGAAAATGCACTCAGTCTATTGATTTTTATTGCTATTAGTATAAAGTTAAATCCTTTTGAGCATTTCGCATATATTTCGCTTTGTCCAACTTGTTTAGTTCTACCTACTTGTAACTATTGTATATATGGTGCCGTTAGACATTTTAATAATATGAATCCAGTGGCGTTATAACTCCTTTCTTTAATCATGTCTATTTCATAGACAAGTAGGATCAGCCTTCTGGCACATGTCGTCGATTTTTGAATTTGGGACGTGCCTGTTTCCTAGCGATGTTTTCCTTCACCGAGCGAGTGTGAAATGCGCACATAGACGGAAAATCCGTTGGTGCAACCCGAGATCGAACCCTCGACCTCAGGAATGAGAGTAAACGGTATAATAAAACTCATTTAGTTTATATAACGGTTTAATTTTTTTAGGGTATGGGCCGAAATTAAATACATAAATAGAAATTCTTTTCTAATGTATGATGTATGAATGATGATGTACATACGTACATGTAAAGGCTATTTACCCTATTAGTGCGACGTAACCGCACTAACGAGATGAATCGATGCAATGTCGATACATTTAGTTTCAATTTCAACAAATATTTCTTGAAAATTTGTAACAACCTTAAACTCTGTTCACTCCGAATTTACTTACGAACTCAAACTGCACCCGTATAATTTGACAGTTACGCACATTTGGCCGCGCAGAGTAGTATAGTGAGTTTAAGGCGAAATCAGTACTCTTCAAATAGAACCTTAAAGGAAAGAGTATGTACAGTTGTGTTTATTTACATTACATGTAGTTATAATAATATCTACACAATACATAAAAACCAAAACGAAATACAGTGAGCCTCTATCGCGATTTTCCGGCTCTCTTTGCCTCATTTGCAACTGTCCGTCGCCAGGATTGCTTGCTTGGATTTCGCATTCTAAATAAGCGCCTTCTTTAGGGATATGATTGGAATCTGCTCAGTGTGTATGGCCTATCCCGTTCCACTGGCGTTTCTTGGTCTGCTGGCTATATATTTAGTCTTAACTTAAAACAGTTAACAATTATTATATGAAAAGGACAATAGCATAAGACAAAATACAGATTAACTATATTTTTTTTCTATGAAACACACACACGCGTAAAGGACAAGATGAGTTCAGTGTAAATGAGTGTTAACACAGCCGTAAAATGTCTACGTAACATTGCTGTACGATTTCCTTATAACAAGTAACAGTTGTATTGCAGGATATATTTTGCAGGATATTATTGCAGGATATCCCTGTTTCTGATTTCCATTCCTGTTCATCCAATACTCCTAAACATGATTACTTAAAAATTATAAGAAAATATGACGGCCAAAAGTTTACACACATACACAAAAAATACAGGCAAAAACTAAATAGAAACTTAAACCTCATTAACAGCGTAATAAACAAAATTACGGTCGGTAAGATTGTTGTGAAAATATCAATATTTTCATTAATGTTAGTAATTAAATTGTAAGAGCGAATAGCCAGGAGCATAACGTACCAGAAAAGGATACAAATACAGAAATAGTTATTATAGAAACATTTTTGTTTTCTAGATAGCCATATTTATACTTGCATTGCGATGCCAAAAGGCTGTAGGTATATATTCCGAAGTCTTGCGCCGGCCAAGCCTGTCTAATATATTAAGTTCATGCTATTCTTTTAAACTACGCGTGCTTCCGGTAGTTTTTTATTGTTTTAAAGTTCTTGGTTAGTCTATGAGCTTATGAGTTTTATGCAGAGGAATTTAATAATAAAAAATGTTATATACATGATATAATATTTAGCTTATCTAGACAATAGAATGATAAAAAGTTATTATTATAATCTATTGTCTATCTTTACAGCTTTATAATGTTCTGTAAAACAATTGTTCTACATTTTTACACGCTTTATATTAGCTTCACCTGTATGTATGTATGTATGTAACCGACTCCTTCGGACTCGATTTTGACCCACTTTTAACGGACAGATTTAATTCAAACTTTGCGCACCTGTCAAAGATCGATGACAATGCAATAATCCGAAAAAAAAAAAAATTTTTTTACGAAAAAATAAATAATAGTAAAAAACAAAAAACTAAAAAACACGCTTTTAAAGCACATCAAACTAAAAAGTGTAAAATAAATCCTAATTTAGGCTGAAAATGGTAATGAACAAAAAATACTGGTATTATTGTGAAAAAGCGTGGGGCGCTTTGTGCCATATTTTTCGTTTATCGAGCAACCCTATGCAAGCAAACTATTATTTATTAAAGCACGCATTCATCCGTTAAACGTGTATCAATGTATCTACTACTACTAACGGCTTACTACTTTTTTAATTCAATTTAAAGTTTATCCTAAATACTTAAGTTCGACCTTTGAACTTTGCGCTACGTCCATTCAAAACCAGCCGAACCGTAATCCATACATCACAATTTTCAATAACAAAGTAATTGATTAGCCGGACTGGTAATTAATTTACATAATAGTTGTCTGACCTTTCGGAACGTGGGCGACCGACGCGTGAAACGCCCACCGCGATACGCCCTTTATAATGGGAAGTCCTTCTGATTTTAAAAAATCTGGTTCTATGACGTCATAAAACTTTTCCTAAGGCGTAAAAGGTTCTATTTGTAGAAATTTTATATTTAAAATTATTTGGAGTTTATATAATGACTGTTTTCGCGGAAGCAGACCTAATGGATTCTATCGTTATAAATACTTTATTTTATTTATTTATTATATGTATAAATAGAAGTTCAAATTGTAATGGTAATTAGACAATGTTTTTCTCTACACCAGGACGTGAAATAAATTTATGACTCATTTACTAATATTATCTATCATAACAAAATTAAATTATGCACGTAAATTAACTTTTTAGATAAGCATTGTTAACATTTAAACATGCGATTCTCAACTATTTATGCTAAAGAAATATATGAAGTCGGGTATAGAAGAATTTTATTTGTAATATATTAGTGTTTTATTTCTAATAGATGAGTTTATTGAAGTGTGGCGAAAACGTGTGAGTGCTAGCCCAGTGTTGCGTGAGTCTCAACCATCTGAGGTTGAGTGTTCCGTGGCTGTGCACCAACAGGTCTTTCTATGTTCACAATTACAAGTGCTTGCTTGTACGGTGAAGGAAATCTAGGAAACCGGCACGTCCTAGGGTAAAATTCAGAGAGAGTTAGCGCTAAGTACGACTCCTGTATGTGTAAATGTATTGATTTAATATACGGAAATCTTACACAAGATTCATACTTTTTACATACAGGATTCATACATTTTACATACAGAAGTTTTACTTTTACATACAGGATTCATACTTTTTACATACAATAGTCTTAGTCTTTACATACAGGATTCATACTTTTTACATACAGGATTCATACATTTTACATACAGAAGTTTTACTTTTTACATACATCATTCATACATTTTACATACAGAACTTTTACTTTTACATACAGGATTCATACTTTTTACATACAGGAGTCTTACATTTTACATACAATAGTCTTACTTTTTACATACAGGATTCATACATTTTACATACAGAAGTTTTACTTTTACATAGAGGATTCATACTTTTTACATACATCATTCATACATTTTACATACAGAAGTTTTACTTTTACATACAGGATTCATACATTTTACAGACAGAAGTTTTACTTTTACATACAGGTGTCATACTTAGCGCTATGTCACACACATGATTCCTGTTTGTGTAAATGTATTAGATTTTATATACCGAGATCTCACCATTAGATCCAAATTCGATCAGGCACAGATATATCACCTACCTGTCAATAAAAACGTATGAAAAACCGACGCACCGCGGAGTAATATGTCTATCCAACTCCATTTAGAGAGGATATCATACAATTGTCTAAACAAGATTTATCTATAATATCTTTAAATAAATACCGATCGAAAAACCGACAGGTTATTAAGTTCACAAAGTCAGTGTTGACGGAAGCGATCAAAGCGAATGGAAGTTGTTTTAAAACAGAGTAGGGTTTTCATAGCTATATATTTTTATACAGAGTACCTACTGTACTGTACAGTATCTTATGTATAAAAGTTACGTTATATATACACATGTTAAATATACACCACCATTGCATAGGGAGGATGACTCACTGGCCCATACCGCGAAAGAGAAGGCCGATCTTCTAGGCTGTCTCTTTGCGTCGAACTCCACTTTGGATGATCAAGGGAAGGAACCACCGACACTATTGCGGTGTGATACTACGATGCCCGAAGTTATATTCCGGCAACGTGCTATCCGTAAAGCTTTGTCTTCCTTGGACATCCATAAGTCGAGCGGGCCTGATGGCATTCCCCCAATTGTGCTGCGTACTTGTGCTCCTGAGTTGGCTCCGGTCCTAACGCGCCTTTTCCGGTACCTTTACACGCTCGGCACTGTTCCGAAGTGCTGGAAGATCGCTTCGGTACATCCGATCCCTAAAAAAGGCGATCGCTCTGATCCGTCCAACTATCGCCCAATAGCTATAACCTCCTTGTTCTCCAAAATAATGGAAACCATTATTAACAGCCAGCTCTTGAGGTATCTAGAGGGCCACCAGCTGATTAGCGATTCCCAGTACGGCTTTCGTCGTGGTCGCTCGGCTGGTGACCTCCTTGTATACCTTACACATAGGTGGGCAGAGGCAATTGAGTCCAAGGGGGAAGCGCTGGCGGTAAGTTTGGACATAGCGAAAGCCTTCGATCGGGTGTGGCACAGAGCATTGCTCTCGAAGCTTCCAGCCTATGGGCTCCCCGAGAAATTATGCAACTGGATTTCCAGCTTTCTCGCTGATCGAAGCATCAAAGTCGTCATCGACGGAGCATGCTCCGACCTGAAACCTGTGAATGCTGGTGTCCCACAAGGCTGTGTCCTATCCCCGACCCTGTTTATTCTGCATATCAATGATATGTTGCAGCTTAGCAACATTCATTGCTATGCGGACGACAGCACTGGGGATACTTTTTACACTGGCCGGGCAGGTATTTCTCGGGCTGTTGTCGATGAGTACCGGAACAAACTTGTGTCTGAAGTCGAAACTCTTCTACGTGGAGTCTCAGACTGGGGTAGACTAAATCTAGTCCAATTTAACCCCAAGAAGACACAAGTATGCGCGTTTTCCGCTAAAAAAACTCCCTTTGTCGCTACTCCCCTCTTCGAAGACACTCTCCTTAAAGCCTCAGCTAGCATCGGAATACTGGGCGTTGACATATCGAATAACGTTCAGTTTCGCGGTCATCTGGAAGGAAAGGCTAAATTAGCCTCCAAAAAGCTTGGTGTGCTCAGCAAGGCGAGACGGTACTTCACTCCGGGCCACCGCTTGCAACTATATAAAGCGCAAATTCGGCCCCACATGGAGTACTGCTCTCACCTCTGGGCGGGAGCTCCCCAGTACCAGCTCCTTCCACTTGACCGTATTCAACGAAGAGCGGTTCGAATCGTCGACGACCAGTCACTTTCCGTGCGGCTTGATCCCTTGGCGTTGCGTAGAGATGTAGGATCTCTCTGCATCTTCTACCGCATTTACCATGGAGAGTGTTCAGAGGAGTTGTTCGGTCTAATACCTGCAGCTGAGTTTCATCATCGGACGTCAAGGCAAAATACAAAATACCATCCGTATCACCTCGGCGTCCGTCGTTCCACAACAGAGCGTTTTCTAAGGCAGTTTTTGCCGCGCACCACCACTATGTGGAACCAGCTGCCCACAGAAGTATTTCCGAACCAATTCGACTTAGGGTCCTTCAAGAAAAGAGCGTACCAATTCTTGAAAGGCCGGCAACGCACTTGCGAGCCTTCTGGCATTGTGAGTGTCCATGGGCGGAGGTATCACTTAACATCAGGTGAGCCTCCTGCCCGTTTGCCTCCTATTACATAAAAAAAAAAAAAAAAAAAATATAAAACACCTACTACAGCTGGCAACTACAGACTCGAATTAAAAAATTGTTAATAAATAAATAAACAAATAAAAATAAACCAGTGGCGCTACAGCCTTTTTCGGTCTGGGCCTCAGATTACTGAATCTGTTTCATGATCAATCTCAATCTAAAAGCCTTAGGTGATCAGCCTCCTGTGCCTATACACGCCGTCGACTTCTTGGGTCTAAGGCGAGCCGATTTCGTCACGATGTTTTCCTTCCCCGTTCGAACGACTGTTAAATATGCACTGATGCACAGCCGGGGATCGAACCTACGACCTCAAGTATGAGAGTCGCACCCTGAAGCCTTGAACTTATCGTTATAAGTATTATATAACATTATGTTATCACTGAATAAACAGCAGGGCATGACTAGTTTGATTTAAATTAAAAAAGTCAAAGCGCCATTTATTCGTGACTTCATTAAAAATAATTATATTTGATTCGTTATTTGTTCGTTCTAATACACATTCCATCCTTTATACAAAAGAGAATAATCTACAAACTGTAGTTAACCGCTGCATAAAGAATACTTTGAAATAAAGCTCAAGTCCATTGTTATAGTGGTCGAAGCTATCTAGGTCAATCGAGGCGTAATTTATTTGGGGCAAACTCGATACAAACACTGACACTAGTGAGAAGCGTTATGAAAATTCAAGGAAAATAGGTCTTTGAGAATATTTTTTATAAAGTTTTATTAGTATTCCGATGCATAAAATTATTTGCAACATCCCAAGAATTATCAAAGATAACATTATTATGTACGAGTTCACACTCTTCCTGTTTTATACATTGCCGCCTAAAACGTCCATAAAAAGCAGCTACCACAGTAAATAGACACCCATATTATTAGTAGGTGCGTTGCCTGCCGATAGAGGATAGATAAAAATAAATCAGCCGTTTTTTGGGTCTAAGGCAAGCCGGTTTCCTCACGATGTTTTTCTTCAGCGTTCGAGCGAATGTTAAATGCGCACATAGAAAGAAAATCCATTGGTGCACAGCTGGGGATCGAACCTACGATCTCCGGGATGAGAGTCGACGCCACTAGGCCAAAGCTGCTCTTCATCTGAATGGGCTACAAGGTCAACATCTTATTGGAAAAACTATTTTCCTTAAAACGTAAAAGGTATGTTTTAAATAAACATGAAAAGACTTGCTGTACGAGTATATAGCTTTGACAACTTTTTGAAGTTATACTTCTTTAGGCGCGTTATGAAAAATTGATGGGAGTGAAATTTTACGATGCGCGCGCACCGTGACTCAAAATTATCAGTATGAAGTTGCCCACGGAAGATGCATGCGGCAATGGACATAATTTAATAACAACATTCGAATAGTAATAGAATTTATGTTATACATAATGTAAGAGAATAATAATAAATATTTAAATTTTCAAATGTAAACTGAACTTTACTGACTATAATGACTCCTTTTTCCAGTCTTTGATTATTTAATTGTAATTAATTATTTGCATGCAATCAAAAACTATTTTTAATAATCCAAAGAAGTATAACTTCTTACGCGCGTACATAAGTACACGCACCCTTTTTTCTTTTACACATTGCTCTTATTGGTTGTAAAGTGATGTTATATATCCTATAGTCTTGATAAATGGACTAAACAAAAGACTTATAATTAAAAGCCGTTGTAGAGGTCAGCGCGTTCAACCATACAAAACCCTTCAGTTGTATAACTAGAAATAAACAAATAGGCTACTTATTGAAGATACACTGAGAACGGAGGTTACCCTAAATTATCTCTTAATTAATAAATACATATATAAACTTGAATATATAACAAAACATCACTTTCGCAGAGTATATATAAGGATTTCAAAATTTTGTTTTATGAGCAACCCGGCTAAGTCGTAAACCGAAAATTATTCCTAAAACGGTGTGAAGAAAATATGATTTAGCGAAAATCTCCTAAGATGACTGTTTTTATTTATTCAGCCCCTCTGACCTTGTGTTAATAATGTCGAAACTCGCTGAATATTGAATAATCTTTTCAATTTAGGGATTATTTCGTTTTATGAATTTGTGTATTTCAATTATATACTTTTTTATACGATACTAGCTGACCGGGCAAACGTCGTTTTGCCATGTATATCATTTATAATAAAAAAATAGGGGTTGAAGTAAGGGGTTGTATGTATTTTTTATGCTACAGCATTAAAAAATACATACAACCCCTCATAAAAAAATAAACAAATATCTAAAAATAAAAATAAGATATTTAGGGGTGGACTTACCCTTAATATTTAGGGGGATGAATAATAGATGTTGTCCGATTCTCAGACATAACCAATATGCACACAAAATTTCATGAGAATCGGTCGAGCCGTTTCGGAGGAGTTTATCCACAAACACCGCGACACGAGAATTTTATATATTAGATATAAAACTGATACCGCAGTAGTGCCTTGATAGGGCGTTACTTTTAAGGAAGAAGAACGTTCTATTTTTAGGTACCTATACCTAGGTCATATCTCCATAATTGGGAGCTGAAGCAATCGCACGTGTCAATATTTGAACACCAAAGTGTGTCTGGAAAATAATATCCTCAAACGGAGACACTAATTGGTTCTGACTTCTGACGTAGACTAAGAACCTCCTTTAAATTCAGTTAAATAGTCGAGCGTAGTTGAGCAACAGCCTTACTTCTAAGCTATATTCCCAAGACACAACAATAAAGTGTATGTTTGTTGCTAAAGTTTAAGAATAGAAACAGAAAGAAATACTTTTCGGTCTTTGTATATGAATGGTTTTCCACTCTACAATACCAGTATACAAACCTTCATATCTGAATTAGTAGAATAATTTTGACACGTTTTTTTATTTGCTTAGCAGCAGAAGACTGATCAGGGAAAATATTCAATATTTTTATGAATAAGAGTTTTACAATTTTAAAATATGTAGTTAATCGACTTCGGCTGTGCTGCCCTAGTGGCTTTAGCGTGCGACTTTCATCTCTGAGAAGGTTACTTCAAACTCCGCCTGTGCACGATAACTGATACGAAAATCTGAAGCCAAGACCAAAGGTTGACATTCCACATCGTTCCTAGTTTAATCTGAATAGTGCTTGAATAGGTTTTGACTATTTACAGACAGTACTTGCACATATTACTAGGAATCGCAACGTAAAACTTTATTAAGCTTCTAACATAGGAATGTATTTACTAAAATCTTCAAAACTAATTACAGATTCCGTGAAAATTCAACGTGATATTTTTAATTCTATATTATATATACTGTTCTCTTTTTTACGAAGTGTTCACAGAAAGAGACTAATACATACTTTAGAAGAATGTAAGACTTGCATTTAATAGAACCTCATTTAAAATATCGAGTAGGCTTCCAATAGCACGGCGTCGTATTTGAAACTTTTATTTCCATTAAGTCGTAAGCGCAGGTATGTTAATAATGATTATTATTAGTTATACGGGACAGAACAAATGTTTAATTCAAAAGCGACCTTCCTGTGTTGTCTTAAACAACGTATTGTAATAGCCCTCATAATGTAAATAGATACGTAATACGGAAGTATTTCAGAAACTATTCAACTGCCGGCAACGCACTTGCGAGCCTTCTGACATGTGAGTGTCCATGGGCTCTGTCTCTTACATAATAAAAAAAATCCTTCTTGAACCTTCTTTGTTGAACTACTTATCTTAATTTTGATATAAATAGCTTATTATGCTTACATTGTTTAAAGTCCTATTCTTCTTTTTCGACGTCTTAAGTTGACCAGCCTCTTACTAACCCGAAACATATTGAATCACCTGGAATCACACAGAATGTCTCCAGGTAATTAAACTATTAGTGCTTTAAAATTAGTAACTGTAATAAGTTCTACTTCAAATCTTATAACAGATATCTTGCTGTGTTAATACATTATTCCATAAGTGTATATATTCACATATTGCTATCGAATCAAAAAGACCTACCTGCAGTAACATCTTTTCGTATTAATTAATACCCTCAGTGTTTTTTTTTTAATTAAAAAAATTGTACGTCTGCGTTTATGTTATCAACCCCAAATCGTAATTACTTTCGTCTGTTTAGTGGGAATTACGTTGTTTTCAGGCCGTAGCCTAACTTTCAGCCGCTGTCATTTTCATTTTCTTAATCTTTTATTTTACAAATTGTTTTCTTAAATACCTCTTTTAAGAACAAGGAACGTTAATAATGTAAGAGAACGGAAAATATTTAAATTCAAAGATTTCGAGACTTATTTTGCGGTCATTTTAGCAATGTACAAAAGAGGTAGATTGCATACTTATTTGTATAGTTTATCATGTCGTATCTAAAATCATATACCTGATTTTTTATTGTATTTCAAATATAAATAGATGGCATTATATGGTGATTTCGTCTGATATATTTCAAATAATATTCATAAGTGGCTTTGAATAAATCGGTATGACCATTGTAGTGTCAATATAAATATGTCTGGACGGATATATTCGCACACAATACGACGCGTCTAAAAATAGATGTCTAGTGATGCATACGCGATATCAGTTACGTAACAGTATGTTATATTCGGACTTCTTATACTAGTTGTATCTTTAAACTGTAAGTATCAATTAGTTTTCAAATCCGCTAGTGGCATTTTCGTTATATAAAGTGGTCTAAAAACACAAATATATGTGTGTGTGTGTGTATATATATATATATAGTATATATATATTATATATATATATATATATATTATATACACATATATATATATATATATAATTTGAATGGGTATTAGCAAATGTTGTGCGTTGTGTTATGTTGGCCTATGGGCTTCAACAGGCGA
Organism: Pieris napi; assembly: GCF_905475465.1. Taxonomy (NCBI): domain Eukaryota; kingdom Metazoa; phylum Arthropoda; class Insecta; order Lepidoptera; family Pieridae; genus Pieris; species Pieris napi. The sequence goes on along the minus strand of NC_062241.1, from coordinate 9,286,658 downwards.
TTATTATCCTTGGGGTAATAGGTACGATCCCCAACTGTGCACCAATAGATTTTCTGTCTATGTGCGCATTTTACACTTGATTGTACGCTGTTGGAAAATATCGTGAGGAAACCGGCATGTGTGTGTCAGGCATAGAAGGTTAATCTCTTACTTGTCTATTAGTAATGATCACGGATCAGATACAGAAATCTGGCGCCCAGAACTCAAAGGTATATAGGCGCCATTGGTATATACACAAATGAGAGCAAGATTTAGATTACAACTACGTATTGAGATTATTCGTTAAAGTCGGTATTACCAATTATGTTGAGGATAGTATATGAGAAAGTTCATATATATAAAAATTATTGTTTTTCGTTAACTTAACTTAAATGTTTCGGATGCATTCTAAAAGTTTGGAATCGCCCTTAAACAAGTTGTACCAGATATATTGTTGAATAATAACTGATTTGCTGACAATGAGCAATTGAAAGATTTGATGGGATATTTCTAAAATCGCCCACCTTTATTTATTTGATGCTAAAATAATGATTGTAAGTTAGCATTAGTTCTTTTTACTATTAAGTTCTCTGATAAACCACTTATTCTATTACAATTTAATCAATAACCCATAACACAATTGCACCTGGGAATAGCATTATTGTTTACGCGTTCTGAATCGATATTCGATAACCTTTGTTTTCAATTGTATACTTGAACGTACAAAGTAATTGGTAATACTAGTATAAATAAATCAATACTCACATAAATTGGCTATACTTATATCGTCACAACCCTACTTGTCTCTCGGCACATTATTCTCAATATTTATATTGGCTAAAGAGGATCGTTTTCCTCGTTTGGATATCGCCATTGTTTAGCAAATAATTATGAAATAAATAGTGTTGAAAAGTTATTAATATTGTTAATATAATAGTCTTTATTTTAGAATAGATTTTAACTTATACTGTAGTAGATATTTTTTTAATAAATATACTATGTACCTCAATAAATTAATAAATAATAAATTAACATACTTAAGTACGATGCGTATACAGGCTGTATTATTTACTTCGCACTTCGGTCACTCCAGTGAGCTTCCGTCCTGACAGGCGATTGTCCACCCCGCGACGGCCCTGGGAAAAAGCCCATTTCGCCAAAACAGCCCGAGCTGAGCTGTAAAGGCCCTTAAGGCCAATTGCTATTCATCCATTTAAAAAAAAGGTCGTACACAGGCCGTTATTCAACAAGTACATTCTTCTTCTTGTTCTTTCTTTAAGTAAAAGATGTGTCATACTTTCCAGCTCCATATAAATTGTACGCAATTTTAAGATGTTTACCAAAAAACAATATTTAACAGTATATAAATAAACGGATTTAATGGAATTACTTAGTCAAGCTTAATTTGTTTACTTAATTAATTTTGTTTACGCAAAAATTCCTTTAAGGCTTATTATAAGAAAAATAATGTTTTATCCTGTTATTTTTTGAGACCCAATTATATTGACTACATCGTAATTACCAGTGATCGGTCTCTTAACAATATACAAATAATTTGAAAGAAACATATAAATCAGTTTTAATAAAACGGTGTAAATAAATGTAGAACTTTATAAATAAGTTTTAAAAGCCAATTTTTTTATACAAGATTAGGCTCATCTGATAAGTAGAACTCATTACTATTACTTATTGTAAGCATTAATAGTATAATTCACTGGAGGTTCATTGTTCGATTCCAATATTTTTTTCGGGTTGGTAGAAGACTGACCAAATTAAAACGTTGAAAATGACTAAGAAATGAATAGTTCAACAAAGTAGGAGGTACCCCTTTTTATATAGGGAGGAGACTCCCCTGATTTTAAGTGATAGTTAAGCTATGGGGGGCCATGGACAGTCTCAATGCCAGAGGGTTCGCGAGTTCATTGCCGGCCTTTTAAGACTTGGTACGCTCATTTCTTGAAGGACCCTAAGTTGAATATCTTTACTTCGAAAGGCCGGTCCTTAAGATAGAAAGTTATCAGTAAAAAAAGGTGCTTTTGTTCCTTACAAAAAGTTTAGTTCTGTTATAATAAAAATCTGTCAGTCATCGTTTATCCTGGTTTTATCTAAGAAATTGACTTTCAAACATGCTATGTTATTTGTAACTTCGAAACTTTGATAAACTTGGAATAACTTCGCTATCTGTTTATGCTTTGACGGAGATTTCTAATCTTTTCTACTTATAAGAACATAAATATGAAAGATATATATGTTTTATGATAAATTTATATAGCGGACCCGACATACGTCCTGTACATACACACACTAACGGATCCGGACGATCCAATTACCGTAGCTAACAATATATTAAAAGCCGCCGGGTGGCTAATAATAATAATCAAAATCAGATTAGGGTAAAAAAACCGCCTTCACCGGGGAAGGCGAGAACCTTTACTGCGTACTTCGGTCACTCCAGTGAGCTTCCGTCCTGGCCTTTAGGCGATTGACCACCCCGCGACGGCCAAAGCCGAGGTCCGAGTCTCACAGGAGACGCCCTTGCGCTAGTCGCGGGAAAAACGCCCATTCAGGCCGAGCTACGCTCGCCAAAACAGCCCGACCTGAGCTGTAAAGGCCCTTAAGGCCAACAGCGAGATTCCTTACAAAAAAAAAAACCCCTGTACACGTCTTAAATACAAATAATATTATAATTGTAAATCTAACCCATTATTGAACCCACTTGAACACACACGATCAAAATACAGCCATTTAAGAGTTTAATTACAATTGTGTATGTGCACAGAAGATTGAAAGAGATTTTTATAGATGTTTGTTATTATGTAGTTCTTTAAGATAAAAAGCCAGTTTTTTTTAAATGTAACATGAGGCAAACGGGCAGGATGCCAGGCAGGTTGCCGGCCTTTTAAAAATTGATATGCTCTTTTCTGGAAGGACTCTAAGCTGAATTGGTTCGGAAATACTTCAGTGGGAAGCTGGTTCCACATAGTGTTGGAAATTAATAATATTTTACTTCTAAATATTGTATTGAATCTATATTTGAATATTTTCTATATTAATAAGTGGAATAATGCGAAGAGTAAGCACCTTTAAAGATAGTGTTAAAAAAGCTATGAAATAGGCGTTATTTTCCCTAAAATACGAGTAGGTAGGCACTATTTTTTTATATTTTCACTAAAAGACTTCATTATAGCGTAATTTCGTAACAAGGGAAAATAATCTAAATAGATTTTTCATTAAAGCGGCTGGTGGGATTGTGGTCAAACCTCTGTCCAGTTCTGGGTTAAAAAAAATCACAATTACACGCGATCGTAATTGCAGGTACCTTGTTTTAAAATTATATTTGCGCGATCGACATTACGCGAAAAAAACTAAACGGAAGCTATATTACCCGTAATCCAATACAATATATGGCAAAACCGCATTTTTTGCTTTTGTTTAAATGTCGCAGTGTGCACTCGAAATCATTGTTTACTGCAACTTAAATGCGCTGAGATTACACTCGTAACTTTAAACGGAGAGCAATTTTATTCGCTTAAATAACTGCACGTTTTAGTTTAAAAATAGTCCTATTGAGAAGTTCATTTATATCGCACTAATATACTTTTGTCTAAATATTGCAACTTCTTTTTCTTCTCTTTTCAAAATTTTATAGCCTAGCGCAGACAAATTACTAGCAGCAAGAAAACATTTTAAAGATAATAAAATTTGATACTTGTAATTGTTTTTCGAAGCTTATAAATTACATAATACTTGATTCGTCGAGACATTCACTTAAAGAGTTGGAACTTTGAGCAGTTTTGCCAAATCACTTTGATAAGTTAGAACCAAGTTTGGGGATAGTTTCTTGGAAATTTGCCGAATTTTGAAGCATATACGTTTCCTTATTACCGTAATAAATGCACATTTCATTAAATTACTTCATTAAAATGTTTCATTATGACTATTATATATTTATATCTAATGCCTATGCGCCTTCATATAGAATTCGGACATCATTAATTTCTTAGTTGCGCCACTAAATAAAAAACTTACACAACAATTTAATCTGATAAAACATGAAATACAAAATAAATTTAAATAAAACTTCTTATAAATGCGAATCTATTACATAACTAACATAAATTGAGCAGTGTAGGCCAAGTAGCTTCAGCGTGCGACCCTTATCCCTGAGGTCGAAGGATCGATGCCCGGCTGTGCACCAATGGACTTCCTTTTTATGTGCGCGTTTAACATACGAAGGAAAACATGAGGAAATCGGCGTGCCTTAGACCCAAAATGTCGACGGCGTGTGTCAGGCAAAGGAGGCTGATCATCTAGTTGCCTTTTAGATTGACAAATAAACATATAACAGATACACAAATCTGAGTCTCTGACCTAAAAAGGTTGTAGCGACACTGATTTATTTTATTTTATATAAATTGACTATATATATGAATTTGTACATAACATTTTGCGTGTTTGCACACATACTTTTGAAAAGGCTTCGGAAATATAATAGACACAAATATATGTCCATGCCCCAGATGATTAGCGACTCCATGCTTTCCCAACGGAGTGTGAAGGTGTTATGCATAATTTATGATCGAATAAAAGTTGTCGTAAATTATGCAATTTTCTTTCTACCTTGCACTCGACTGCATTAGAAGGACTCATTTACACGCTAAGCGTTGTATTCATTTTAAAATTTGCTCTAACATTATAACTTTTATGAATAGGTAACTTGTTTAAATTACCAGATAATCGCGTGATTTTTTTGTTTATTTAAATTTACTCCGACATACAACTTACAGTAGTGTTACTACAGTAGTATTGACACGGGCAAAGTTTCACGTAAAATAAGACTGAGAAGCTTTACTAATGTTAAGGAATGTTACACAAGAAAGCTTTTTTATGAGTACGCCACAAGCCGTAAAAAATTAAATAGCTATAACTGGTAATGTTCAGTAATATATAGAACAATATATTATATTTTAATATATAAATAAATATACTATTAAATATTGTCAGTTTCCCATAGATTCTAAAATATGAAAATTCTAAAATTCTGCATTTTCTACATTCTCCAAGACATTCTGAAATTGCCGAATGGGGCAGGAGGGATGAGCTTGATACGTACATGTATTATTGTGTTTAAATATCACAAAGCAAATTGTAAAAAAAAACTACACAAAATCTGCACAGTCAAATTAAACCCAGGTTGAAAGCCAAATATCCGCGTCAATTTATCAAAGTGTTTTCCTCTACGGAAAATTGGTTTCCTCGAATTCTATTCACTCATGTCTTCGTTCGGTTTCTAAAGCACTGCCTAGAAGTGCTTTAAAATTAACTAACTGCCGCAATGCAGTTACGATGCCGCCAAAAGCTGCTATAACATCGTTGAATAGCTAACACGATTTGAATTTCGAAGGCGTATTTTTTCTATACTCGTACTTGCTGTATCTTAACACCAACGTTTAAACTTCCAAACGGCTTTTAAAACTGTTCAGTCGTTTGCGAGTTTTATGTGAATTGGTCTTTTATATCAAAATGTGCGCTTTGCGAGAAACCTTAGGAATCGGTGTTAGCGGTTAGACATGCAATTATTTCTTATATATAACTGGCGGCAAAAGGGCAGGAGGCTCACCTGATGTTAAATGATTCAGTTGCCTATGGACACTTACATTGGCATCGCACTCGCAAGTGCGTTGTCGTTAAGATCGCCTCGACGTTCGCCGTTCCACATCTGAGCGTTTTTCAAGTCAGTTTTTGCCGCGCACCACCACTTTGTGGAACCATCTGCCCTGAGTACAGAAGTATTTCCGAACCAATTCGACTTAGGTCCCTTCAAGAAAAGAGCGTACCAATTCTTAAAAGGCCGGCAACGCACTCGCGAGCCCTCTGGCATTGAGAGTGTCTACGGGCGGCGGTATCACTTACCATTAGGTGAGACTCCTGCCCGTTTGCCCCCCTGTTCTATAAAAAATAAGATAAAAATAGTTTCTCAAGGAAGGTGTGTTCTTTCCGGCCGTTCAATAAATTTCTGCCTTGTGCAAAATTAACATTTGCTAATACGGTGAAGGTAAACATTGTTAGAAAATCTGCTTGGCTTTGATCTAAAATTCGACGAGATTAGTCAAGTATTGTCCATTTACACATAACTTTACCGATTATAAACGCGACTTTATTAGATTATGGCGAGCCACATCAAGTAGTAAGATGTCTATTTGATATTGAAGCGCCATATATTGTCGCGAAATTAGAACTAGCAATTTTCCTTTTATCCTAAAATACCAAATTCGCGGCAATAGACATATCAATAGACTCCAATGATACATGTATCTCACATATCCTGATTATATTTCTACAAAACTTCAAGAAATAAATGCCAGCTTTACATGCCTGTAACAATGCTTGTTAGAGGTATAGCATTATTTAATTTAAAATAAATTTATACAATTATACTATACAGGGTTATTGGTTATTCGATATATTCTCTTAAGGAGGTGATAGGATAACTACTTGTGATAATTTTAACCAAAATATTAGTGCGTGTTAAAATATTGAAATAATCACGTCGTTTTCGGCTCGCATTTTTTATTTGGACAGATATTTGTTTGTTTTAATATTGATAGATAACCAGTGTTTAATCGTTTTTAATCAAGAAATAATCTTAGATTTAAATTGATCCTTTTTCGCTTTTGCATATTGGAGATAATATTATCGCATTATTATACAAATAAAAATAGTCCGCGCTATCGCCTCCTGACAGGAACACGTCGAATTACCAATAAACCTGTATATACTTAAATTGTATTGGTATTGGAAAATATAATAGCAATAACATCGCGTGACCACTGTGACAGGACAAAGACGCCATTAACAGTAGCTCTAGTTAAAAGTTATTTATCGAAAGCGATATCTCGCTTTCTCCTTTCAATTCACGATCAGATTAAAATACATCTCCAAACAGTTCATGAGTTAGGAATATTAATTAGCCCGACGCGGGATTAGATAATTTTAAAGTGGTTTCGTGGTCGTTCTCTTTCAGAAATAATCGCTGCAAGATTTTGATGTTGATATAGTAGAACATATTTGTCGTACAAAACATTCAGTCTAATTATACGTATTATTTATAATTGATTTCTTAAAACATTGGTCAATTTTGTGGCTGACTATCGTATTTTTTCTTCTTATTCATTATTTTCTTTACCGAAAACGTATGTAAACTTGTAAAGATGTAAAATTGGTAAAAGGCAAATAAAAAAATCAATTGCGCTACAACCTTCTAGCCCTCAAATTCTGTATTTGCTTTTCTAATAGACGAGTAGATGAGCATCCTTCCTGACACACGCCGCCAGCTATTAGGGTTTAAATGTCGGTTTCCTAACGATGTTTTCCTTCACCATACGAGCGAGTGTTAAATGCGCACATAGACAGAAAGTCTGTTGGTCCGCAGCCGGGAATCGAACCTACGAGCTCAGGGAAGAGAGACGCACGCAGAAGCCACTAAGCCAACATATATAAACAAAAGAAAATATATAAAAATATTATTTCTTTTAAAACTACTTTTGCCCGTCATTCTGTATTAATATTTAAATAGGATTGTATAGGTCATGTAAAAGCGGCGTTACATTATCGTTATTTGACCCGTTTAACGGCTCCAGAAATATGCAATGACAATCGCAAACAAGGCCTTCCTTGCTGAAGCAAATTGCTTGACGCGCTCCAATAGAGACTTAGATTGTAAAATCATTCCTGAATGAGAACATAAACTAAGGCAGCCATAGTGTAAAACGTGAACTAAAAAAGTGTTAGTTACCATGGTTACAAACACTTCTATCTATAGTCCACGTTTTAATAAAGCTCATGTTGTTTTCCCCTTTTAAGTGCCGTCATAGATTCAATTAACAATTTTATTAAACCTCAAATTCATAACACTCCTTTTCTATGGCGATTAAAAATATTTTATAATTGACTACCTACTACGGTACCTTTTTACTTTAACCGACACACTTACTTATTTCATTTTGTCGAAGTGAAACCGGAAAATTGCCTCGAGAAAATGAAGGTCTATTTAGAACGTACTTAAAGGAAATCTGATTTTTATACGTTAACGGAAACTTTTTTAAACTACTAGTTAAATTTAATGTCGAATTAAAATCGTCACTAATAAAAATTCCTACATCCTAGCGATTTACTTTACGATATAAGCGAAACAAAACACAGCATACCGGAAAACAAAGAAAGTAAAACAATAATGATTACCACGTTAACAAAATAATCTCCACTCCGGCTGGTCCCCGTGGGGAAAGCGACCACCACCCTCCATTACATATGGAAAACGAAGAACAGGATAATAAAATTTAAAAAATGGCTTTGCACATCACACCAATTAAAATTATGCACTTTCAACGTAAGATCGATATCATCCAAAACAAGGCAATTAGATCTGAATAATGCATTGAGAAAAATCAGAAATGGAACAAAATGGAGGAGGCTTTTACCCTAAAATACTAGACCATTAAAAAAACTAACTTAATTTTTTAAGTTGTATACAACTGATACTCATATGTATTATGAAATGTTAACTAACCAATTTTGGTAAGGATTCATTATAATAATAATAATAATGAACAATAAGGTATCGGGAGTTGGGAAGAATCTGATCCTTAACATAATTGATGCAATATACTCTATATTAATACCCTCTTATTTATACAATATAAATCACCATCAAACTAATTCCACTGTTTTAACAGTGTAAACACAATTTTTTTTATAGAGATTTATTACTTTAGTTATCAGAGTTCTATTAGAATTTAGTTCCTAATCAGGAGGTTAGTATAACTAAATTACTGTTAATAATATTGTTTTAATGACTCGAGAATAAATACGAATGAATACGCTGTATGGAAAGTAAGCCCTTTGAAAGAGAAAGTGGGCCGAATCTAATCGTGTTTAAACTTGGTACAACTACTTACTAATTTTGGTTAATTTGAATTTAGCGACTGCGCTGGACTGAAGAGAATCATCAAAAGATTTATGAAAATTATAGAAAAAAAGCAGTTGTCCTACAACCTTTTTAGGTCTTGGCCTCAGATTCCTGTATCTGTTTTATGATCATTTCTTTTTCTTACTAGAGAAGTAGGTGATCAGCCTTCTGTGCGTGTCACACGCCGTTTTTCAGTGTGGCAAGCCAGTTTCCTCACGATATTTTCCTTTTCCGTTTGAGCGAATGTTAAATGTGCACATAGACAGAAAGTCCATTAGTGCACCCGGGGATCGAACCTACGACCTCAGGGATGAGCGTCGCACGCTAAAGCCACTAGACTAACACTACGCTGGCTGGAAACTTACAGATAGAATTGGATAATTAACATATCCACCGCCGACAATACCGCCTTTGAGACCTTTAAACTTTGAAAACTTTAAAGCTTAATCGTTTAAAATGCTTATATTTGTTACAGCTTGAAAACCCTATTGTTATTTCAAATGGGCACAGTCGTAACTTTTAATTATACATAGAGAGCTAAATTAAAAAGCACCCGTCCGTAGGAATCGCTATATTAAAACTGAGCTCATCGTACTCATTCCATCTGTTTGTTTGTTTTTTCAGTTAAACCTTACAATTTGTTAACTTGATTAAATTTAAATATTTTAGTTCGCACTCCACTCGCAATTAAATGCATTTAAATAAGTTGTACATTATATTTATGCCTTAATAATGTTTATGTAACGTTTTTTATTAGAAATAAATATGTTACATATATAATATATATGTGACAAAATTTTTGAAAGTCCAGTAGTTTTGAATATATTCGTTATTTTTGTTGAATAACTTTCTTATAAAAACTGTGATTATATTTTTAAAGATAAGATAAGGTTTCTAGGTTTATCTAAAAGATATCGATTGGCCGCACATTCCACATTATTTGCTTAAGATGTCTGAATTATAGTATAATCCAACGAATTGTAAATAATTAGTATCAAAAGCAAAACATTTATCATATAAAAGTTGCATAGAACTTTCAAATTGAGGTCCCGCGTATATGTAGATAAGATAATTCTTATCATAAATAGTTGTCGCATTCAGTTGTCAGACGTAAATAAACTATAAGGTCAGTGTTACGATACATTAAGGAAAACTTTAAATAAATCGTTGGGATCTTCAGAAAAATAACTGTTTTTCCCGTTTTTGTTTCTTTGTTATTAAAGTAAACAAACTAAAAGTAATCAATATGTGTTAATAATTTTATCTTTATTAAATATTTTTGTAATAATAAGTAATTTTATGTCTTATGTAGTTTTGCACTTCTTGCGCTCACTTTATTTTTTTTTCCTCACAGTGGTTGCTTGTGAGTGATCGCTCGAAAGCGATAAGGCCGCCAGTAGCCCTCTGTTTTTCTGTATTACTGCAGCGCAGTATAAATAAATAAAAATAAATAAGTACTTTTAAATATATTTTTTCTCCAATATAAATAACCTTGTTAGAGGGTTTAAAACATAGTTTATAATTCTTACAATCATAACGTACTATTAACTTGATTTAATAATATACATATTTGTCGCATTTATATATTACTACAATTACACTGGAGTGATAAGGACAAACATTAAATAGCCGTTTAAGACTTAACTTTATCAATAATGGGGTCATTTAACACCGATTCATATATGCTACATTATTATAATTATTTAGTTTCCCGGATATCCGCGTTAAATATTACAAATAAGATATTACGACTCTTGTTATTTTATAACATATTTTTCCATAAATAAAGTAATTAATTGTAACACAGCACGCGATGTTCCTTGTAACCACGATTGTAATCTTATTAAAAAGTGTTAATTCTATATTTACGTGTTGAAAGCTTTACCAATATATTAATATACAATTTTTTAATAAAAATTGTTTTTTTATGCAATTACTCTGGCCGACTTATGGAAAACGTATAGGTATAACAGTGTCATTTAACTTATTTATTTGGGAAACAAAACAGATACATCTCTATACAATAAAAAATATGATACAGAGCAACGCAAAACAAAGATACAAGGATTGGGACATTAACAGTTGTTTTAAATTATTTTTAAATGAAGCAGTAGAGGAGTGCGAAAAAGAGTCGATGTTATTGACAGAATCTAAAGCAGAACACCCTGTGAAGAGGCTCGCGGAACCCAATGTTGGTTCTGGGAGTCGGAAGGTTAAAGGTTCTGGTGTGAGCGTAGAAACCTGGCAGGAACATTGAATGTTATGAGTTCAAGAATATCCGAACATCTGATCTTATAGACAACATAAAACAATCTAAGCTGAAAATACTTTATCTGTTTCTTCTTCCTATCCGCTACACTCTTGACAGAGCGGTCGTGATCGCTATGAAGTAGTCATAGAAGGAGCAGATGTGATGCGCTGATTAAAACATTACTACTTCCAGAATGTCATAATATATGGGAACTAATTACATAGTTACATACCTTCCCAGAAATTTTCCTATATTCATACGTAGGATAATCAAGATACACGTTTTTAAATATTCGAGACTAAATCTATTAAATTTTGATATTTTTTAATCAATAAATATCTCGTAATTTTTCAAGATTAGCACGTAAACTTGATCAGTTAACGGCTTTGACGGAAGTAATTAAACTGTTGGAGGCCGAATAGGTTAAACAATTTGACATCGATACTCTTGCTAATTAAATCCACATATTGACCCACCATACAAAATTTCCCTTATATCTTAAAAGTCACCTTAGATACTAAAAATCTGTTTGTATGAACGCGATAAACTCAAAAACTTGAATTTTGTTTATACCAATATTCCTGATGAATGTTTAGATGTATTTTTGAGTGATTCTATTATATGTAGTTCGGTCGCAAAAATTCTTGTCGAACTACATGAAATCCATTGCGGGCTGAGGCTAGTTTCTAAATTATTTGCTTGTTTGATCGCTTTAACAGTCACTGAATTATAATGTCATTATAGAAGATATCATTAATCATTATGTTGTTAGTGGGCAATTAAGTGTCTGTATGAAAGTGATTTCCGTCCGTTAAAGTTGTTTACATGTCTTAAGTTTAAGTGTTAATTAAAGGTCAAAAAAGCATTTAAAAGAAATATATTTACGTGGAATGAGTGTAGTATGAAACAAGCGTTGGTAGGATTTTATAATCTATTAATTAAACATACGGATGTATTTTGTCAATTTGAGTTTGGTTTTTAACTTTTCCTACGATATGTATGTATACACATTCGGCGACGGAGTGGTTCCCTAAGTTTCCTATATATATACTTTTCCGTTACGATAGCTATTCGGTTTTACGAATTGATCATGCTAAGACCTATGAGTTCTATTAATATACTTTTCATTTATAAGTAATTATTTTATATCTTGTAAGAAAAGAGCGGAGCAATTATTAAAAGGCCGGCAACGTACTTGCAGTCAGGCAATGTAAGTTTCCATGAGCGGCAGTATCACTTAACATCAGGTGAGCCTCCTGTCCATTTAACGGCACGAATAATATTATATAAAATTATTAATGATGTAAATAATAAGCTAGGTGCCAATATAAGACAAGGATTTTCAATAAATACATAACTGAACTGGGACTATACGTAATGATTCACCGTTGCTAGATAATTTGGCTATAACAGGATGACACTGACACGATTTACGACCAAACGGAGTATTTTAAAACAACGTCCTTGATATTAGCAGAGATGACGCAACACAATTTTATAGCTTTTAGATATACTCCTGTAGTTTATTCATGTTAAAAGGCTTATACTTTTATACTGACTATCAAAGTTTCATCGATTATTAGATTGAGTAAAAGTTTCATAAACTTACATACCGAATATCAAATGGGAATGGAAAATTTGTCAAACGCTGTTTATTTTACAGTATTGAGCATTGTTCTTTAATATGTTTAGACAAGGCTGCAACAGCAAAGAGTCTTGAATTTGTGAGGATCAGATGTCGCTGCAGTGCTAGATTACCATTTTTGTTGTTCACCATTAACTTAGTATGAAAAAATTAAAAGTAAATTATTGTGAATGAATGACGCGTAGCAAATAAGAATTATATTAGTTCTAATTATCGCCACGCCTGTTCTCTTTCCGCACATACGAAGAGTCTCTCTATCTATCAGGAATTTACCATACCGATTAAAATCAATGTGGAGATTGAAAAGCAATACAATCTATTTTTATATTATAACGGTCTTATTTATTACCTAATTTAGCTAATCAGAGTATTTGTATAAACATATCCACAAATACTTACTTTACGTTATCTTTATTTTATTTCTCACAAAAACTTAGCACATAAACAAGTGACAGTTATATACTATTACTAGCTGACCGGGCAAACGTCGTTTTGCCATGTATATCATGTATAATAAAAAAATAGGGGTTGATCGTAGAGGGGTAAAAGTTAGGGGTTGTATGTATTTTTTAATGCTGTATCATAAAAAAATAAAAAATAAATAAAACAGAAAAATATCTAAAAATAAAAAAAATATATTTAGGGGTGGACTACCCTTAACATTTAGGGGGATGAAAAATAGATGTCCGATAACCCAATAAGCACACAAAATTTCATGAGAATCGGTCGAGCCGTTTCGGAGGAGTATGGCAACGAAAACTGTGATACGAGAATTTTATATATTAGATAAATAAATAATTGTCTTACTTCTGTTTAGGGAAAAAGCTAGTTTGTAAGCTAATACTTAAGGATCTACCCATTGTTATCTCTTTTGAGCTGTTATTTCTGCCTTCAGTTTGTATTCGGGCAATAAGCACTTCCAATTCTTGTAAATCTATTTGCAATTCAACTGTTTGTTTGTGCATATCCCGACTAGTTCGTGGTATTATCACAATACATTGTGTCTTAATAAACATCAAATGTAGGTAGGAGTTTATTTTATGGCGAAATTTAACACTAAGGAATTATTTTGCTTATTTATTTGATTTTTGTATTACTACAGCTAAATTTAATAATAGTTATGACATAAAAGCCACAGATGGAACACATATTTAAACATAAACTATAGTAACAATGAAAAACAAATATTTATATGTAAAAAATTAGGTTAATCGCAATCGCAATTTTTTACAAGAATGAAAAATATATTAACAATTGTATTGTAATTACTTATCGTACATATCCGGAAGAATATAGGACGTACTACAGAAGGGACACGTCAAAAGTACTCAAACTGGTGAATGTCATAAAAGTGGATAAAGCGAGAAAGGTATGTCCGTATGGACAGCGGCAAATCCGTGATCTCGATCCTTTGGTAAAAAGGCATGTATAGATTGATAGATAAATAATTTACGTTTTCACTATAGAAAAAATAATAATTTGTGTTTTGAATGCGATAGTTTTTTGTTTTTTCCTTAAACCGGACGTAAGCCGCATGTCATAAAACTGTTACTTCCATTTTTAAACAGCCTATGTCTAACCCTAAACTGTACGTAAGCCTAAACAATTCAAATCGGTTAAGCCATATATGATTAGTTTTGCGCCTAATATCACACCAGTGTCAGGCATTATGTGTTAATTAACACATAGTTGAATTACGGCCTGGCTTTGTAATATATTCAACATTGTACACCCAAGTTTGTTGTCATATTAAAGGAGCTTTAGGTAAATTTACATGAATTTTTCTCATGTACACGTTACTTTTGCATATCGAATTTCCAATATCTTAGAAGTAATCGTGATTCATGCGCTATGCTTTTTTAGTTATCTTTTGTTTATCGTTGTATATTACTCATAGGTATTTATACCATATCTGTTGAAGTTTCTCTAATCCACTATAGATTATTAATACTCGTACAAACATCTGCTGATAAAGGTAGAAAACTAAGGTAGAAATTGGACAGCTATCGGGCTGCGATGAAAGTATGAATTAAAATTCTCAAATTTTTATTTTTTAATATATTCAGACTCGAGCACTAGCCCACTGGCAAAATGTGCTACCCTTAAGGACCCTTTGGAAACCAGGGTAAATCTTGGCCTTATAAACATGATAATATGGTGAAGGAAAAATATCGTAAGGACACCGACTTAAACTCAGAAATAGGTAATCAAAAATGTGTCCCAGGCACACAAAACTTACCTACATGCCTTAAAAAAAAGTATCAGTAAAGAAGATGCGGAAATATGTCTGCCTTGCCTCTTAAACTCATCCAGTTATTTATTTGCTTTTAGAAATTCTTTATCAGTAACATTCAGATCTAAATAGAAATGCTTCATCATATAAAATATATATATCATATAATCCCTCGAAAGTGCTCTAGCTGAATGAATTCATCTTCATACCGCGAAGAAGCTTTAAGTTCACCTGCAGTATTCATAATTCCTATCAGCTTAAGGAATATCTGCAGAACTTTGAGAACTTACATAAAATACTACTTGAATTCTATTAAACTTTGATTGTTTTCATAGATATGAATTTAGAAAGTACATACTAGTTCAGTAACATTGTATATGGAGACAAAGTTAGTTTAAAGTTAAGAATTAGTAGATATAGTTATTCAATTAGACAAACACACAAAGGCCAATTTATGTCTTAATAAGGTCCTCAAACAGAATAATTACCATATTATTTTTCACTTTGATGGAAGAGATTTTTTAGACAGAATAAATACAAAACGCCAAATGACGTCTAAAAAAATAAATCAGTGGCGCTACAACCTCTTTTAGGTCTTGGCCTCAGATTTCTGAATCTGTTTCATGATCATTTTTAAATCTAATAGGCAAGTAGGTGATCAGCCTCCAGTGCCTGACACACGCCGTTGACTTTTGGGTCTAAGACATGTCGCTTTCCTCACGATGTTTTCCTTCACCGTTCGAGCAAATGTTAAATGCGCACATAGAAAGAAAGTCTATTGGTGCACAGCCGGGGATCGAACCTAAGACCTCAGGTATGAGAGTCGCACGCTGAAGCCACTAGGCCAACACTGTTCAAATGACGTCTAAAAGGTGTTAAATTCATTGCATTTCCCATCTATTACTAAAAGTGATATCCCCCAAGTGGGGTAGATGGCATCCAGTGTAGAAAACGTTCGTGGGCAGCTCTCTTAATTTCACTCCACGTCATTCCAGCTTCCTTCACCTCTGCAATGGATACTTCGTTCTCAGGTCTGTTTTGGGCGGGTATTCCCATCTATTCAACTATCTCTAAAGGGACATTAATTAATTGTATATTTAAAAGCGGTATTGAAATGACGACTAGTTAACAGATTTAAGGAAGCCTAGGTGACATTCCTTTTCTAGATTCTGTTTAGATTTATGATGAACTTATTTATAACTCACTATATAGGTTAAGTATCTGTTAACTGTTGACAACTCTGAGTACGGCTGTTATTATCGTGTTCTATATCTGTGTGTGCATCAGTAAAGACGCGTCCTATTAACGTGTATTTTTGTTGCAGGTACGTACTTATTTCCTGGGATTAATACTGTATGTATGTTTAATATCTTATGTGTTTAACGTAGCTTTTAGTACGCCATATATGTTACTAAGTCAATCAACAAAAATAAATTATGAGTGCTTGTGCTTAATATGACGTGGAATTTTCATCCTGTAAACGAGGGGCGTTCGGAAATCCGCTCTCTGTCGATGCTGTTTCCATTGTGTAGGGTTGGATAAACATGAATTTTGACAGTTCACACGTATTGTTTTAAATTGTTATCTGACACCCTTGATAGTGTGCTATTCGGATTGTATATTTTAAGATTTTGTTATACTGAATAAATTAATGTCATTTAATCTTATATGTAATATGTATCTTAAATTATATGAATGAGCTTATTATATATTATATGGTTTGCTAGTTTCGAATCCAGCAGTTATTACTGTAGTCTGTAGTCTAAACTTATTTTTATTATACACTATAACTATATAGTGTGAAAACTGGTCTTCCTTATGAGTAATAATAATAATACAACGGCTCTACAATCTTAAAAGTGTTTTGGCCTCAGATCGCATCTGTTTCTGATCATTATATTTTTTATAGTGATAGAAAACTTTCCGTATCTGAAACATGCCAATTTTCCTCCGGATGCCTGAGCAAGTGTTAAACATAGATAGAAAAATCCATTAGTTACACTGTCGTGATTGCAACGCACAGCCACTCTGTTAAGAGTCGTCCGTTTCAGCCACTACTCCGACACTACTAGACCATTAAATGCCAACAAAATATATTTGTATTAAAAGAAGCGACCCCGCTGGACGACCAACGATTCTTCAAACTAATCTTTGTAACTCATATTGTCGGTACATTCCAAGTCAGTCAAAACAAGTTTAATAACATATCATTTTTTGCCGCGCACCTCCACTATGTGGACCCAGCTGCCCACTGAAGTATTTCTGAACGAATTCGACTTAGGGTCCTTCAAGAAAAGAGCGTACCAATTCTTAAAAGGCCGGCAACGCACTCGTGAGCCTTCTGGCATTGAGAGTGTCCATGGGCGGCGGTATCACTTAACATCAGGTGAGCCTCCTGCCCGTTTGCCCCCTGTTCTATAAAAAAAAATCATACTTTTTAAAATCTTGTTCCCCATACAATATGTTATATTTTACTATATGTTGAAAGTATTATCGATCTAGCAGACTCCCTGTTCTACATTTTTATTTTAGTATCAACCCTACAGTGAATGCTCGATTGTCAGACGTTTTTGTCGAGCACAATGAGAAATAAAAACTCATCTCGCTTTGTTCAGAGCTCTGACTCAGACAAACCCCTTGTTTACTCATTACTGTAATAGACACGTCGCAAATCTCAATATTACCGCTTTGAACTATCGAAATTCATTTAGTTGATGTGATATTACCAACATACGGTTTATGCTTTGTGTAAGCTTATGATGAGTAGGCGTATATACAATATAGCTAATAGCTAGAATATAAATTAGTTTGTTATTATATTAAATGCTTTAAGGTTTTGAGTTTTAGATTCAAAGAATGTTATTATTCTATTAATGATTTGAGTGTACATATTTATATTCATTTAGCATTAAATAGAAGAAACTACAAATATTTTTCACATTTAAATAGAATGCTTCTATAAAGGCCTAGATTCAGTGTCAGTTTAATTTAAAGTCCGCCTGAGCTGCTCATGCTTTATTTTTGACTGCATATTAAAGGGTCATTTTAGTAACTTTTCCAAACCTTTCTTGGTCTACCTTTGTATCTATACACTCGCATCTTTCTTACGAACAGGTAGGCAAAGATCACGGATCTCAAATTGCCACGATCCCAAGAAACACCTTTAGCATCATATTCTTTCATGACATTCACCATACATGCTCGTCTGTTGTGGGTACTTTTGACTTGTCCCTTATCTAGTACGTCCGGGGTTTGGCATAGGTACGTACGACAAAGCCTACTCGACCTCACCATCCATGGTTGAAATGCCTTAAAATCGACCAACAAAATTAACATAGATTGGATATCGTACTAAAATTATATTTTAAACCGATAATTAATTAATTAAGTCTTGTAGATAATCTCCTGATAGCAGACACATTTCTGCGTCTGTATAACAATTATAGCGTATTAAAGTCTTGATTTATCCAACCCTCAAACAATTATTCTATCCCCAAACATCAAACTTCAAACAGAACCTTCCTATATAAGCATTATAAATTCAGCCATGAATTACTTAGTAAAAGATTTGCGACGAAATTAATTTTTACTTACGAATTGATACCGGTTAAACCGTTAAACCGGTTCCCATAAAACCATGCCCGATATGAAACCCGTAGGGCGGTGATTTGTCGAGCTTCCGCATTTACTAGTCTAAGATCCGGACAACGATTTATACGGTACTTCAGTTAACTACCGAAAAGACTTTAAGTTTGACTAAGTGGTTACATAATTGCACAGAATACATGTGAGTCGAATTGTGTATTAGAATCATCGTGTCTGACATATATGTATATACAAAACTCATGATGTATGATAGTTAAATCACACGCTTCATACATTTGTGGGACCTACATTCCGGTAAATTAAATCAAAGAAATTACCCTGCTTTTTACTAGAATCTTTGTGTCTATCACTTACTTTTGTGTCTTAAGGCCGATTTACATTATCTTAGTGTTTAGGAGAGTGCTTTAGGATAGTACTTTAGTTGAAACATGTAAACGCTACGCTAAAGTACTTGCCTTTCAAGTTGTACTAAAGCACTCTCCTAAACACTAAGATAATGTAAATCGGCCTTTACACTGACTAAGTACATAGTTAAAAGTATTTGACATTTTTACTTTTTTTTTCCAATCGTCAGCTTTCTCCATCGTAATCAGCAATGCATTATATTTATTATTATTATATATATATTATTATTATTATATATATATTATTATTATTATATATATATTATTATTATTATATATTATATTATTATATATATAGTATACTAGCAGACCCGACAGACGTTGTTCTGTATGATATTTCAAGCGATTAGGTTAAACAAAGTATGAAAGTACCGACTGCAGCGCCATCTGCCGGATATGTGAATCTAAACCATCCAGGGCGCCACCCAAACGTATACAAAAAAAACAATTTAAATCGGTCCAGCGGTTTAAATTGAGTTCAGTGACATAGACACGTACAGTAGAATTATATATATGAAGATACAGCCTTTCAGCTACATTTTATCGTCATATAAAATAAGTGTTCAGATCTTATACTACACAGTTTGCGAGTAACATACTATAATCCTCTCAAACACCAATTTCTCAGAGCTGAAACTTCGATTTTACTCCAATAAACTTTGATTTTTCTTAGCGGCGAAGATTCTCAGTGGTTCTTGTTAAAATGTGAAGAGAAAAGCGCAGTTACGTGAAAAATGTGAAGTGTCGAATTATTATTTATCTTATAAATTATATTCTCGTCACAGAGACTTTTTAGTATGAATTTCTCTTTAAAAATGTAACTGTTTTTTTTTAAATATTTATGTGTTGCGTTTGTATTTATATTTGATTTATCTATAACATAACTTATACAAATATTTAAATAAATTCTCCTATTTACTTTTAGTTCAAATGTAGCCCACAATTATTTTTATTTTAAAAGATTTTTTCCAGATACCACATTTTTCCTATCTTTGACAGAAATAGATTCTGTTTTAATCAGTAGCATTCTAATATTAAAATATTTGAAAAGCGGTCCAGATTTTTTTAGGTTTACTCTTTACAAACCAAACTTAGAAATCCAAATCTTACTGTATTTATTTAATTATTCACATTTTACCCCTACTAAGCGATGTCTATCAGGCAATCCTATAACTTAAATAGGAAAAAAATTGAAGAAAATTACAAAACAAAAAATAAATGGTAATAATGACTCTAAACTTAATATTAATAAAGACATCCAAAAACATGCACTTAACATACCAGGAGAACATATAATATGAGTTTAGATTACGATTAATAGGTATTAGGTATGTCTGTTAGTTAAACAATTCATCTCATTGTGATAATCCGATTATTGCAATAAGCTATTGCATTATGCACTAGGAATGTACATATGTACCGGATGTGGTAGGCGATGCATGCTTGAAATATTTTATTATTTTTAACCTTCATTTGTCTCTTCCTTGTTCGCTAGTAAAGTTCGATTCGTCGTATAATTTTGAACTAGTTTCCGCTTGAGACTTATTTCTCGATTCCTTTCGTGGCAAACATGTCGTAAAACTTAGAGCTTTTATCTCTATTCTCGACAAAAAATAACTTACATCCATTAAAAAAATACCTATATAGCAGACGTTAGATTGTTTTCGTTATATCATGTCTCATAATTAAAATAAATTATGTCCTATAAATACTATCTAATGACTGATTTAATACAATCATTTAGGTAAAAACATTGCAACTTTTGTCTTTAAGCTAAGGAGTGATTACAGCGATCATATGTAGCTAGCGATTGGTTCTAACGTGAACTTTGATTTTTCTTTGTATGTGAACACTGAACAGGTAACAGACGTAAATATCAACTTGTGTCAGGCACAGAAGGAATAGAAAATGATCAAAGAACCGGAAGCAATCTGCAGACACGACTTAAGGTGATAGTGCTTCTAGATTATTTTATATTCTATATATTATACTATACTATATTATTCTATATATTAAATAACAATAGTTCTTATTTATATTGGCCTGTGATTAAATATAAATATAGTGTTATAAAGTAGATTTATGTATAGGTAAGTTATTAACATCCTATTAGGTTTATTTTTGGAAGTTGGTGCCAAATATATAATATAATCGGTGTATAAACGAATATTAAATATTCAAGGAAGAGCGATTCGAATTCGACTTTTCGAGCGGCTTGACTGGCTGACTTGGCTGGCATTACTTAGAGATATGGGGTCCCTCTGCATCTCCTAGCACATTTACGATGAAGCATGCAGCTGAGTTTCATCATCGGTTGTCGAGGCTGAATACAAAATTCCACCCGTATCGCTTCGACGTCCGTGGTTCCACAACTGAGCGCATTTTAAGGCACTTTTTTCTGTGCATCACCACTATGTGGAACAAGCATTTCCGAACAAATTCGACTTGAGGTTCTTCAAGATAACAGCGTACCAATTGTCCCATGTACTATAAAATAAATATAAAACCCAATAGAAACAATTCGCTGCAAATCCAAATCATTTGAGAACTCTATCATCCTATGTACTCGGCCCAGGAGCTTTGTTAGAACATACCAAAAAAATACACAGTAAACTTCCTCCTTCCGGTTATAAAAGTCGCTTAAAAAGAGTTTAACATCGCAGAGTACAATAAAAACGATTGAGTGTATTTGTCAAATTTGTCATGTAATAGATAAGACTGACCTTAACCGCGCGTTGTTATCAGTATACAAAGATAACAATGCGTACTCAAGTTTTCACTGTCTCTTAACATAATTGGCCCTTTACGACCGTACCTTTTTTTCCCTTTAGCATCGTACCATAGCATTGATGGACCAACTACAATTTTATCCCTTAATCTGTTTCTCTTCATAATGTTAATAATTGGCAAAATTCAATATCGCCAACCTTGTATGGTATTCACAAAAATACGGCGCCGACACGTGTCTATTTCCAAGTGCTGACCATAGATGGCGCAATTTTAAGCATTTTTTTATTATTATATGTAAAACATTAAGGAACTTGTCAAAACAAAAATGCACCTTTTACCAGAAAAAAATGTTTATATTTTTTAATTTTCAATAGTATTTTATGTTTTGAAAATTGGCATCAAGAAACACCACAAACAAATAATAATAATAATTAAACTCGCGAAAATCGAGATAGTTTTTTGTCTACTCGCTGAAAGGCCTTGATAATTCAGTTTAGGGTGTCTTGACGATCGTAGCCCTGAAATTGGGGTTTTCCCAAGACGTAGGCTGGGGCCGTCGAGGGTGAAACGAGACAGTATTATAATCTAATACTATCTCGAAATTAAAAATTCATATATGACTTAATATTTGATTTAATATACACTACATATACGTGTACAAGCTTTTTCAAATTGAAGTTTTTTGTATCTAGCGATAAAGATCGTAAAAGCTATAGAAAAGTTCCAAACGTTTATCACTTTAAACAAAGCATATCGTGTAAAAAAAGGCATTTGTAAAAACATCCTCGGGTTGGTTTATGGAATTTCCCTACAGAATACCCAATATTCCATTGATAAACAAAACAATATCAAAAACGAAAGTTGGGAATACTCGGGCGTTGAAAACGCTGTGAAACTGTGATATTTTAGCTTTGTTCGGCAAAAACTGCAATTCCGTAATTACTATTTACTGTTCAGGTTTTTTCTTTATCGGTTTTTGTAAAACAGATTTACGTACAGGTCTGAGATTAAACCATTTTAAAAGACAATGGTTAAGTTTGCTTTAGATAATGTTTTTATATCGTTAGGTTTGAGGTTTAAATCTACATATCAAGAGTAGTATGAAATAAATTATGTATTAAAAAATGGCGGTCGTACTGCTAAAAGCAGTTACTTTATTCTACAGTTATTCTATTTGTGTTGGTATCTAGAAGACAAACTAGGTAGAACATGCATTTATTTATACACACGTAGGTCTTAGATAAAGTTAAAACATTCTAGTTATATAGTAATAATATAAATAAAAAGAAAATTAAAACAAATTTAAAAATTCGGTCGCTGTGGCAGTGTACCTTTAACGCTCATTTCCTCGCTGTATTAAGTTACTTATTCGTTGTGTAAGGAAAGCACCAGCCCTGGGGTCACCGGTACTATCTACGCCAGGCGCCAGCCTAAATCTTTAATAAGCGCCGGTGCACATGAACTCCACGAGAGTCTCTCTCTTAGAGTCTTAAGAGTCTCTACTTTAAAGAGAACAATTCGAAGTTGGAGGAAAGACTTGAATATTTGAGCCGTTTATTACAATATAATTTTCAAAAGCTTTTCCGCCCGCATCTTCGGCCTCGATTTCGCGTATTATAGCATGTTTTTTTGTCATCTGTTCAACTATAATCGTTATATTTTAATATAACCGTGACGATTATATACCTAAACCTTCCTTCCAGAAATTACACTATGTATTCATCCAGATTTTGAGTTTCTCGTGTTCATACAGAGGCGGTCGGAAAACTAATACGGAGAAATTGTATAAAATGTAAGGATGTATAATGATTTTTTGTTTTGTTTTTCAAGTAAATTTTATTTGTGTGATCATCACACATTATATTGCAAGTAACAATCAAATCAAGTACCTAATAAGGCGTGAACGTTAATTTTTGCTTAACATAAGCGGTTGACCCAACGGTCTCTTTAACATGACTAGTCTTTTTATAAAAACTCAAAGAAGCTAATCACAACTGTCATGTTGACAACCTTTTGTCCACTCAGGCGCCTCAGCCCTTCAAGGCAAAATACGTTATCAAGCACTACCGTTATCTTAACGTATATAGTCATCCCCTTTTCACGCTAACAACACCCGTATGAAAGAGAAGGACAGATATACATTTCGTAATCAATGGGAGACAGGATGCTCGGACGCAGCTGGCTGGAACCTTTTGTGTTTTTTCTAGAAAAAGTTTTGGTTCGCGGTTTCGTACATGCATCGTTTCCGTAATGGGAACGGAAAATGTTAATGAGTGTATTAAATTACTGTAATTTATCGGAATTAAGGTTTGTAAGTAATTAATCACCAGGCTATTGTGCCGTTGGTAATTGGTAATTAAACAAGTATGAAACCGTCATTATACTTTACCCGCTTTTATTTCCCGCGGCGTTTTCGTTGACAGAAGTCAAAATATTACTCTGTTATATCTGTTTTTTTAGTCTATGTAACCCAGTTCGATTGTCAAAATAGTAGATAATCTTGGACGATCCCTGGACAATAAACACTTGTTTGACGTTGTTGAATCTAGTATATGGGCGTAAGTTTTTACATTTATAAAAAAAACAACACTTATGCAACAGTGTTGCACTATACTGTATTATTGTTATTATAACGTTCTATTTTATAGAGATTCTCTTTTGATATTTTTTTCTACACATACACATATTTAAAGGTAGGAGACGAAAGTTCATTTATCCCCCGCAAAATTACTAAGATTAATATTAAAAATATATATGATAAAGAGGTAATGTCTGAGGTCTTAGGTTCGATCCCCAGCTGTGCACCGGAACGGTGAAGGAAAACATAGTGAGGAAACCGACATGTATTAGACCCAAAAAGTCGACGGCATGTGTCAGGCACTGGAGGCTGATCACCTACTTGCCTATTAGATTTAAAAATGATCATGAAACAGATTCAGAAATCTAAGTCCTAACCTAAAGAGGTTGTAGCGCCACTGATTTATTTTTAAAGAGGTAATGTAAGTATTGATCAGAAAAATATTGACATAAATAGATATTATAGACTTAAACATTAAACCGTATCATATACTTGACGATTTTTACAGTTACGACACTATTTCTATGATACATGGCTTTGGTCGTAAGCTGTCGTGCCAGTCTTAGGAGTATTTCCATAAATAATATTACAGAAATTAAATATTTTCTATTACGTTATCGCCGGCCAGATACTTTTCCAGCACAAACAGAGGTTTCTTTGAGTTTATGTAGGAACAGAACGGCTAATTTCTTTTACTTTAAAAACCAATATATTAAACGGAGAAGTATCTCTCTAATGCTTTTAAAAAGCTACATGTCTACAACATAGAAAGGAGGGTACGGTATGTAAATAAAAGCTATATTTTATCGGCATCAAAGATACCGTCTACGGAAACTAGTTATCAATCTTTAAAACTCAACACTATACATTAAGAATTCTACTGCATATGGATTAAAATTGGTTACATATTAACGACTTGACCATAACGAAAGTTATTACAATGTATTATAAGCAAATATGTCTATCTTTTATGTTGTCTCTTTATGGGCAAAAGTGTAAATATATACGTTTATTTTACTTATAAGTGAACATTGTAAGAATTGGCACGTGTTCTTGCTTAGCATGCACCGTAAATTCTTGTAATAGAAGCACTTTAAATACGAATTTTAACATTACACAGAGCAAAAGCTCACCTGGCTGACGTAAGCAAAGTCTAAGTAAAGTCTAAATACGCTTCATTAATCATAAGCTGCACGAGCAAAACAAATATTAAGTATATTCGTATGCAAGGCACGTCTCAAAGTCAATCCAGGAGTCATGAGAATGTGCAATAATTACGAAATAATTCAATAAATGTCTTTGTAGGCACGTTTATTTATTCGGTATGTGGAGTCAAAATCAATGGCCCACGCCGGCTAATAGGTCCCATACATTTTTTCCAATCAACGTTTTTGGTCGATAAGATTTTAATTGGTAGTTTAAAGAGATGAAGCTCTTTTTGAACGATATAAATTTGATTTTCGAAAGGCGGAATCTATACTTAATGTTAAAACGAGCCGAAGAATTTATGTATATACTAGCTGACCGGGCAAACGTCGTTTTGCCATGTATATCATTTATTATAAAAAATAGGGGTTGATCGTAGAGGGGTGAAAATTAGGGGTTGTATGTATTTTTTAATGCTGTATCATAAAAAAATAGAAATTAAAAATTTTGTCTAAAAAATAAAAAATAAAATTTAGGGGTAGTCCCCTAACATTTAGGGGGATGAAAAATAGATGTTGGCCGATTCTCATAGATACCGGATAAGCACAAAAAAATTCATCAAAATCGGTCAAGCCGTTTCGGAGGAGTATGGCAACGAAAACTGTGACACGAGAATTTTATATATTAGATCTACGCGCCAATCAGGAACAACAAAAAAAATATATTTATGTTGACTAAATTGAGAAGTGAAACAAAAATAGAAATAAATTAAACTGCCTGTTTAAATATATATTTTTTTAACTATAACACTGAATTTGATAAACAAATCTTAGTTTTATAATCTAGAATTAAACTGAAAGCTCCCAAGAGTAAAAAGGTAACTCAGAAAGCTCCTAACGAAGGACGCGGTAATATCTGACCTAATTTAATTTTGCTGTTTTAGTTTGGTTTATAATAAATATATAGTATTCAGTTAATTTTATACTTTAATGTTATTAGGACCTAAATATATTTTGAAAGAAAATCTTTGATATCACAACTTTGCTTTTCCTTTATAGATATAAATTAATCTTATATCTATAACTTTTCATTTCGTATATAACATTGTCCTGTATTACTAATAAATGATCTTTTCCGATAATTTTTACTAATAAACAAATATTAATATAAATTTAATTAATAAGATGCAATAAGTACAAAACTTAAGTGTTTTTTTAGTAAATACAAAACTGCCCAGAAGATTCTTTCCGTTATCGTGCCCCTGTGACCTTACTTAGCCGTCCTACACATGATTACGTACACTCCTTATCTGGATATGGAGAGGAGGAATGGTAAATTAAGTTAATTAACTTTTAATAACTGTGTGTTCATTGTTGGAATAACATTAACTACATTGTATTTGTGGCTTTAACTTGTAATTACGGCACGTACTACTATGTCGTTATTTTTTTAGTTAGAAGTGAAATTAAACTTACAGGATTTCAACTTATTTTTAAAAAATGTAGTCTAGCCGTAGCCGTTACAGATTTGAACAGGCCTGCGATTCTGTAACTCACTTTTCGAACTCGCACAGCGGTAGTTTATTGTTTATTAGAATGCCAAATCATAAAATGACTGCTTCACTACGGATTTCAGAGCGACCGCCGATGCGAAAACCGCTGTGTGAGTTCGAAAAGTGAGTTACAGAATCGCAGGGCTGTATTTAAATTTAGAATTTGTCACGCTTCTTTCATTTGGAGTGCTTTTTCTCATTTTGGCGCCCATTTCTGTGAAAATGGAGTGAGAAGGTAGAATAACCGAATTGCTGTGGTTTTATTAGGTACTCAAAGTAGGTATGAAAGCAAGGCTCTGTTTTAAATTCTTCCGAATGTTGTAAGTAAATACCGATTATATTATAGATTCACGTTTGCACAAAATATGATTAATACACTCAGATATGTACTTATAATAAACTGTAATTTATGTCCTAATAGTCAAGTCGTTAATATGTCCAACCACCAATTTTAATCCATATACAGTATAATGCTTAATTTATACTGTTGATATTAAAATTTTAACTAGTTTTCGTAAACGGTATCTTTGATGCAGATAACATATAGCTTTTATTTACATACCGTACCCCCTATGTAGCTCTCCAACGTAGCATTGGAGTGACACTTGTCCGTTTTATATTGGTTCGAAGTCAAACAAATCAGCAGTTCTGTGCCTACCAGTCCTTGTTTTATCATAATCGTTGGCCTGGAAATATTAAGTCACGAAGGCGGTCATTAATATTTTTTTCATTATTAGCAGGAATAACTATTTTTCTAATTTTGCGCTATATTTCTCATTAGCTAATTGGTTTCATCAATTGTATATGAAATGACGTAATGACCATTGATTCCTTATCGTAAGTGCTGTAGTACGTGATTGCACATCCGCAGGCAGCAATTGTGAAATCAATAAAATAATTTAAACCTATATTTCATTAATTCATATGTCAAATGGAAGAGACTAGTTGCCCACGAGTCACGCACACAGACACGCACACAGGGAAGGCCTAGTGTGGGGCTATTACTTAACTATAAATCCTTTTTTATTATGTGTAATAAAGTTTTTTTTGTATTTAAATATTTTTCTATTTGTTTTAACATCTACTGCTGTAATTAGGACAGCTTATATTTTTCCCTTATTATTTAGCATACAATTATTTTATTAATATTATGTATGTTAAATAATTAATTTACATTGTGTAATAAGCTATAACAATAGTGTTTATTAATACTTTACACAATTTAATTGGGTCTTGGTCTTTGTTCAATATTGACACGAATTTCTCACATTACAATATTTTGACATTTCACAGTCTGTCGTAATGTAACGTTAACATTTTACGCAATATTTAATCGTATCAATGCGCAAGCGCCGAGCTTTCGGCACCAGAAGCATGGTCTCATATAATAGCTTTAAAGAACAGCCCGCGTATCGCAATTATTTTACAGCTTGCTTTTCGCTTTTCATGTTGATCAGAATAATTCATGTTCATATACTGGAGCGGAGAGAAATGTCAAAGGTGCAGAGAGATGCCGTGTATGACAATTCCTTAGTGTAAAATTATTTTAATATGTAGCTGCTTTACTTTAAAAAATCTACTCGAGACAATAGCTGGTTTGTTTTAAACGTATGACGGAAGAAAATGCACGCGACCGATTAGTGTTTTCTTTTCGCTCTTCAAGGACACGTCTTATCTAAGGGGGCAAGTGTGAATTGGTAACTTGTATTGCATTTGCAAAACGAGCTTACGTTCACACGGTTAGGCGCGCCAAATGAGAAAGTCTATCGAGCGTTTATTGCGTAGTTCGAAGCTCCCGTCCCGCAGGTGTCCCTCCCTCCCCGCCACGCAGCTTTCTTTACGCCAGTCGACTTACAACCACGGAGGCGAGCGGTTGTCTCGTACAAATTGAAAAGCGCCGCCAAGCGTAAACACGCGCGTTTCCGTTCGCGAAATAACCTCAATGAAACACCGGTTCATGTGTACAAAGTGGATTTACTGTGTTTTATAATAAGTGTCCAAGGATTGCTATTATGAATGGATGTTAACAGTACTGTTGCGTTTTATGGTTAGTTCAGCTTTAACTAGTATTCGACAGGTCACATCTCAATCGTAAATTAATCTCGTGTAATTTAATGATTTATATAACACTTGACAATTTCTTTACATAAATTTTGTGAAGAGGCTTTCGTTCGTTGTGTCGCGCCGGCCGGCTTTTGATTTAACAAATAAGTGACGTAAATGGAAACAGCTCGCCGGTGTCATATTACGATTTACCATATTCTCTAAATGTCAACAAACTATTAAATACACCATTTATATTCATTTACCTACAACTATTAGCTTATTCTCATTAGCTATTAAATAAATTTGAAATTAGAATGTTGAGTTAACGTGTTATTATCCTTGATTTTTAATTGTCTTAACTATCGATTATTAATATTATAAATGATATTTTCAAGCGACTTTTGGTAGAGCCATCACATTCGATATGTTTTGGAATTTAGATAATTAACTTTAATACCAAATTGGCAGGAATGTAGACTAAATACTTTTAGATTTGGAACATAATCAATTGATGCCATCTCCACGGTACCTAGTGCCCTAGATAAAGACTAAAGGCGTGTGTGATGTTTTAAAATAGCTGTCATTTGGGTATTTTTATATCATTAAAAACAGTGTTGAGAAAAAACAGATAGCCATTGTTAACCATTCAGAATTTTGTGTATATTTCTTTGATGTTCTTTCGTAATATTAGCTAGGATTGTATTGGTAAAATTTTAAGCTGTGACCCGTTTAAATGACATTAATTAACATATTTTACGCGTTAATTTAAGTATTCGTATGCAAATTTCGGCCGAACCATATCAGTTACGTTTGATTAGACAATTCGCGATAACTGTAGGTAGGAAAAGATAAATCGTTTTATTTTTAATTTTCCTCAGTAATTTGGACTAAACACAAGATTTTTCTGTAATTAATTACTCGATAATTGGTACTTTTAAAAGAGTAGACTTATCATTATTTTTCACTACAACTGATGAAGTATTCCTTACTTAATCTTCCAGAATTTGATAAACTACTAACAATGACAGAGTTACACCAATTACTTACTAAAAACATAAATACATATTGATGTATTTTCCAAAAATAATAAAAAATCTGATCTAAGAACTATCTAAAAACCTACGTATACATTATTTGGTTTTGCTACCCAATCTTTAAAGATAGTTGAGAAAAATAACGATGAGTTGTATTGAAAGTTTTCGTGCTCAAGAAGTAAGATAAACAAGATATATAATCATTTGAATACCTACTTATTAGTTTACGCGAAGTGAAAGGCCTGCTTTCACCAGCCCTCCGGCCCTTTGCTAGCAAAATTTCACAGATACGAATATCAGTTACACAGATTATAAATGGATTGACCATAGATTATGCTACTGATAAGCGAAAGACTGAGTTTTCTTTTGAATAAATATTTAGTTGTTAAAAGAAATTTTTAAATGAGAATATAAAAGAAGGAAAAACGTTTATTCATTAATTAGTTTTAGTTTTCCAAATAAACAACTTAGAAAATTGGTACCTGAGGGAAAGCTACAATAATTATTAATTTCAATATTAGACAGTTGATCATAGACAATGATATTTAATCGTAATTTTCGCATAATGATCCCAAAGGGAGCTCTAGTAACAACGCGAGCACGCTGCCAACGTGGCCAAAATTTGTAATACTGTTACAATATCGAGTTTGTTTATATAAACCATTATTATGAACTCTAGAAAAGAACATTAAAAGGGTGGGTCAGCTACGATGAAAGCGTTACTTATTGAATACTTCTGATTTGTACGAAATCACGAGTCGGAACTTTTAAAGCGATAGTTTAATTCTATACATTATCTTAACGAGAACACATAACGGAAGACATGATTAGAAAGCATTAGGAAGGAATAAATCAAAAGTATCAGAGATGAACAATAGAATCGTGATGACCCACATACAGTGAGGCACGAAAAAAACTGGGTATGTCTAATAGAAGAAGGTACTAACTCCTTTTAGAACTTGACAAGCTATTTTTCACTATCGAAGCCAAAGTTCACTCGCGTTGATTTGCTCGTAGATAGACCTTCCTTGTTGAACCTGGCCAACACGAAATAATATTTTAGTTTCTAAGATTAATTTTAGAATCAAAGTTCCCGTCAGTTTACTTAAGGTAGTATTCTAATGGCGAAAGAAGTTTTAAAACCGTCTTTCTTTCTCTTTTAAATTATAAAAGTACAAATATTTCCTCTTTACAATATAAATCTTGATGTTCTCCTACCCCTATTCATGTGGTGACGTGTTTAATAAAAAAAATTAACAGTATACACCTTTGTAATTCTATAGGCCACAGCCTAAGATTGCCTGAAAGAAATTGCTTGGTAGGGAAAACTTAATTTTGTTGCTAATAAAATCGGAGTATACCAGTAATATGAAAAAGGGTTGTAGAGGAAGACCTTATTTCTTTAAAACCAGATTTCTCAGAACCTTTAGACCAGATTTCTATATATTCTGAGTGTAGGTCAATCAGACATTGCATAAATTTTTGTGTGTGATAAATCAACTATTTAAGTACACAAATTCAAAGCTATCTTCCAGTTACAATTACTTGAGCTTCTTAAGTGGGTTTGTGCAAGCTTTGCTTATGTAAGTTATTTACGACTCTTGCGCAACATGTATTCCATGCTGGTTATACTTAGCTAGTTTTATACTTAGTTAAAACTGAACTAAAATTCTTTCGGAAAGTGTATAAGTGCTACGCTACGCGTTTAATTTTTGTAAAAGCAAATTTTTGACAAGCCTAAAACTAATTAGAAGTAAATATAGATTTATAAAAACAAGACCAAAAGCTGGCTTTAAACCAAGGAAAATGATAATAAACAATTTAAAATAGAAAGGAAATTTTGTTATCGCATTATCAGTCTTGATACGGTAATCGGTGGTGATAATTGAAATCTGTGATAAAACTCTCACTTTAACACAGGGTTTGACCAACTTCAAAAATGGGAGATGCAAATTTTATGTTTTATTGTTGTATGTCTTTTATTGACATAACTTTTAGACATAGAAAAACACTTTTTTAACGGATTTGAAGTTATGTTTTATTATAAATTTACAATTATTTTACATAATTAAAATTTAAATAATTGTATAATAATATGCTTATTAATCAATTTTACATATTACAATACACAGACGGGTTTAATTTCAAAACAAGCTTTCACGCGGCTTCGTCTATATATAATAGATTAGTCATGAAAACATTTCAGTGGCATCAAACATAAAATTTCGTCCGGGGTCGGAATGCCCGACCCACTAGTCTATTCGGCTAACACTTAATTTTAAAATAAAAACATTATAAGTAATATTATGCAACGTATACTAATAAAACAATATACTGCATTGAACATCGGTGTGTATTTCTGGGCACTCGCCAAGTACCACTGCCAAAAGAGTTCTAACTATGACAGTAAACGTAAATTAACAAACATAACAAGCTTAAATTTCTATACAATTGCTTTCATTAAAAAATACCTGCGCATATCTTTTACCATAGACGGAGATTTAGTAGAATGTTGCCAATTTTTTGTGATTATTAGACCAAAATTATTAGTCCGGTCAATTTAGACCAAAAAATGAGAGTGAAGTTACATAAAGTCCCAACAAGTTGGATTTCAGTGAAATTGTTCAAAACATAATTATAAACAATGTCTAGAAGTTCCCCATCATTCCCGTGTAAGGAAAAAATTTTATTCAAGGGCAAAGGTAAAAAAAAATGAGTTTTTCGCGATTTTCAGCAAAACGGTAAGTTTTATCATAAAAGTACCTCAGACAAAAATTGTAGATCATACAATTATCTATAAAAAATATGTATATCAATCAATACTTTTTTTCTTACGTTTTAATCTAGTGTTTAAACGGCCCATTCTCAACCTGTTATGGTTGTACTTTTGTGGCTTGAACAATCATGTCGTGACGTGTCAAGAAAATATAATAGTAGGTGAAAAAAGGAAAAGTAATAAATTAAAGGATATAACTGAGTTTTGTCAAACCTTGGCAATAAACGTGGTTAAATATTTTGTTTGCAAAATTTGTCTCATTAAAGGAATATTTGTCCTTTTAAAGTATACTTTCTGCACTTTTGTCAGACTTTTGTTTTTAAAGGCCGGCAACGCAATTGCGAATAATTTGGCAATGTGAGTGTGCGTGTGGCGATTCACATAACATCAGATGAACCTCCTGCCCGTTTGCCCCCTGTTATATATAAAAAAGACATTCTAAATTTAAATAATCAAAAACATTTCAAAATTCAAATAGATATAGATTTGTATAACAGGTATATTTATTGTCTGAATATTGATCATAACGAATTAGTGAAGCAGGTAAGGGGCGCGGGGCGGGGATCTTCCGCCAGCTGCCGTGCCAGCTGTCGATACCCTGCGTCAACGCACGTGCGTATACCTATTATTTGGGCCATTTTTTATGTCACGGAAGAACCCACAGAACCCTTCGTTACAAGGAACCAAACATCTTTTCTATTGTCCAAAATTTCTCGAACGCAACTTTGGCTGCGAGTGTTTAAATACAATAGGAGATTATTTCTCGGGTATTAGGTGTTATACGACTACAAATTAGAATTTATTTGACGCGTATAAAAATAGAGATAAATTTATCACAACTGGCATGTAAATTGTACGACTGTAAAATATAATCTAAATAAATATATTCGTACATTCTTGGATTTAGGAATTTAAAAAGGATTGTTTTGTATTTGTGATTTTTTTTAATATAGGCTTCACCTGATGTTAAGTGAAACCGTTGCCCATGGACACTCTCTATGCCAGAGGGCTCGCGAATGCGTTGCCGGCCTTTTAAGAATTAACTTAATACTGAATGTAAAATATCGCGTTAAAAATGTGTTATATAATGTAAACAGTTTTTGATTCGTTTTGACATAAGTGTGCACATGACGTTTGTTTATTCCATTTCAAGGCCGCTTGCATATTGCGACGTTAGTTCGCAACTCAGAAAAATCTAATATATGCGTATTAACAATTATAACGATGCCTATTAAAATTTGTGGCGTATTTATGGCAAACATCTTGTGAGAGACTTCTTTTTTATATTTTTATACTATTTTCCTATGTAACACTACTTCTATAGTTAATAGGAGACAGATGTCTTGCAGTGTTTAATACGCACTTATCGATTTTATAGAAATCAATATATCATTAATTAATAAGGGTAAATTAAAATACACTTATAAATGTCAGTAAAAAAACTGTCAGTTCTTAAATCAAGGCCGTAGAACAGACGAGAAAAACGGGCAATAAACTCTCCGTCATTCTTTTAAATCGCCAATGTTTTTATTTACATAATGTTAAGGCACCTGCAATCAAGCTATAAAAAAACTCAGACTACCGTTAATTATATCAATCGGGAGAATTTATTAAAAGTTGTTTTCTATGGTAATTTTTTAAAGACAATCTATTAAATTTTATTAAATTGCTACTTTAGGTACAGAATTGCACCATGCTATAAACAACTCGATGTTAAGCGTATCTCGTAAATATTATCAATTTCTAAGTACAAATAATGGTACATGCATAAAAGCGAAAATAAATCACTATGAATGAAAAGTGAAGACGTAGGAAATGTGTCGCTTGTCACTTATATGTAATCCGTTTGACAAATGCTAGAGATAGTCAACTTTCTATTATGCATTAAATAAGATTAATGCTCAAAAACATTTTAAAAAGTTGTTGATTCTTAACATATCCACTTTATTGTGCTGTAATAAACTTTAAAAAAAGGGTGCGTGTACTTATGTACGCGCGTAAGAAGTTATACTTCTTTGGCATTATTAAAAATAGTTTTTGATTGCATGCAAATAATTAATTACAATTAAATAATCAAAGACTGGAAAAGGAGTCATTATAGTCAATAAAGTTCAGTTTACATTTGAAAAATTAAATAAATAAATATTTATTATTATTCTCTTACATTAAGTGTAACATAAATTCTATTAATATTCGAATGTTGTTTTTCAATTATGTTCAATGCCGTAGCATCTTCCGTGGGCAACTTCATTCTGTTAATTTTGTGTCACGGTGCGCGCGCATCGTAAAATTTCACTCTCATCAATTTTTCATAACGCGCCTAAAGAAGTATAACTTCAAAAATTAAAATAGTATTATCAAAGTACATACATGTTATTGAGGGAATAGGAAATATTTAAAATGTTACACTTTAACCGTCGCATTAGAACTTTATAATCCATATTTCTCTGAACTGTTTTGTGCAAACGAATAAAATGAAATAAGTATTAACATAATATAAATAACAATAGCGAATCGCTTGTTTGAAAATCAAATAACACTCCGCAATGCAGTTCGCTAACATAAAGATTTTCCAATTTCATTTCTAACTTTACATATATGTTGATGATCTATTTATAAATCGAAATGCTTATATTGTGCAATCGAGTTTGAATTCTGTTTCATTTTATGGCGTTTTGTATGGAACAAAGAGTCTTCTCATAACACCTACACCAAGCTGTTCTATTGCTAATACATATAATATGTTACTTATAGATACAACGAAACATATCTTTCTGAAGTATGAAATTTGAATCGAGGGACAATTGTTAACCAATGAGAAAATAGACCCCTTACTCTGTAACTTCCAGTAGCGGTACCGACTATCTCAATAACCGATCTCAATAATTAATTTTTGTTCCCCGCGTCCCAAAGGTTGCGACATCACCGCTATGGATATTGAG
This sequence comes from Pieris napi, assembly GCF_905475465.1. Taxonomy (NCBI): domain Eukaryota; kingdom Metazoa; phylum Arthropoda; class Insecta; order Lepidoptera; family Pieridae; genus Pieris; species Pieris napi. The sequence goes on along the minus strand of NC_062241.1, from coordinate 9,250,768 downwards.
ATAACTACGAACGAACATGGAAGTTACATAGTAAGGTCGCAGGTTGTAGTTTTAAATAAGTCAAAAAGCATGTACTTCTAAGTACCTACCTACTTGTTACCGATGTGCGTGTGATAATTTATGCGATAATCAACCACGTAAGGCTCGTTTGATCTAAGAACCCGAAAATCTATTACAATTGACAAGTGTCTTAAGCTGTCAAATACTATCACTGTTTGACAGATGGTTTCGCACGTAAACGTATCTTAAACGTAAACGAATCTTGGTCGTTTTTCGCAGTTTTTTTGTCTATAAACTTTTACAAGTAGCTATTAATACTTTAGAAAAAACACGTGTTAGACGGGCGTGACGTGACACTAATGAAGAATATATGTGTGTGTATAATGTATATATATATATATATATACACACATGAAGGGATAGGCGAAAGCGCTTATTCCTTCATTAGTTTAAACATTGAAGCCGAAAATTCAGTGACGTTTATTTTTTAGGTTATCGACTGAATACTTAGTGCCTTTATAGTGTATAGACCGGAACAGTGCAGAACTATGCTGTGATATCTCCTGTGATGTGTGTATTTGGATATTTTTCTATGTGATTTACCAAGTACAAACCGAGTACAAAAAAAAACGGATAGTTTTATTTACAATGAAGGAGTGTAAGTTGTGCAACGTCAACGGATGGTGCGAGAGTCGAACAACTGACTTTTCTATAAACTCCCTGATGAGGCCGGCTGCCCAGCATCACGGCCAGGATCCGGCTGATGCCGTACTGCTATCTACATACCTGTTGAAACTAGGTGATTATCCATTATATCCGCTTCACGATTACCACTCCAACGTCGGTGAGTATCGTGCACTCAAGTAGTTTTGCACCTAACAACAACTAACAGTAGAAATAATTTTGCATATGTTACCATACTCACTGCATGTTAGATTTTTTTCTTCTAAATAGAACATACCTCTATTATTTTGTATATTAGTATATTATATATGTTTATAGGTGCCTGACTGTTATTTTTAATTGTACAAATAATATGGCTTCATAGTCTTCGATAGCAATGCTATCAAATATATATACTTAATATTTGGACGTTTACTGACTCGTGCAGATCAAAAAATTAAACAAGAATTTAAGAAGTAAGAAATTACTGACTTTATTGTCCAATTTAAGTGTTGGTTTAAGTATCTTAAATGGTGATTATCCACTTTATTACGTGTGAGTAGAATTCCATTGACGGTATTTGACCGTATTAATGGAATTAACTTAATTATAAGAAAAAATACATAACCTAAATCGCAATTTTTATAAGCTGTCTGTTTATTCATTTATTATTTTTTATTATTTAATGGACGAAATCAGGCACAATTTGGTGCCTGTTTTATATTTCACTATACAGTATAATCATGTTATTGTAAATCTAGATTCTAGACCATTCACGAAGCCACATGAAGACACAAAAAAATCAACAAAATCGGTCTAGGCGTTTAGAAGAAGTTTAATTACACACACGCGAAGAAGTTTGAAATATAATTTTTTTTATTTTTAAGAAAACAAACTAAAAACGAGTTTATTGGAAAATTAAACTATGTATTTATGCTTTTACATATTTTTGTTTTTTTTTTTATTATTTATATTATACGTAGGTACATGGTTTTCGTTTCAAACTTCCCTAAACTTTAACAAAAATTTCAAGATCAAAATTAGCCAAATTGTCCAGCCATTCTCGAATTTTAGTGAGACAAACGAACAGAATTGTTATATATATATCTCGTAAATGAATGACCATTTTTAAAACTATGCAATAGCATTATCGACCTATAAGAATCCGTACCAGATAATCCCCTACTACAATATATTACTAAAAAGTATAATGGGGTATAAAAAAAAAGACGAATCGTCTCGTCCAATCGTCCCAAGAACATCTCTAGTCACGCGTTGACACGCGACATGATACGTCATATAACGTTTGACCAATCACAATGGAACGAAACGTTTCGTCTTGCGTCTATCGTTTTCCTTATCGACTTCCTTTCATTATTCATGAACGTAACTATACAAGCAGTAAATTGTCACATTTATTAGCGAAGTAACATGAGAGTGATAAGAACAAAACATTCAATACCTATTACATGTAGTATATAATCTCGTCGTTCATATAAACCTTCATATGTTCATGAAGAAAACGTGGCGTTAAGCGTGACAATGTTTTATTACAATTTAACTAAAATTGTGGTGAAGCATTTAAAATTTGTATCAAGATTAAGTGCGTCAGCAGTTTACGTAAGTTTACTTTGGTAACGTGGGTCATTGTTTGTATTCGCGTCATTTTATAATGGCTGGAAATATTTATTCCATTGTATTGTTTCTGTTAGTCGTAATAATTTTTGGTTGTTAAAAAAAATATTAAACAAATTTTAGCCATATTTTCATTCATATAAAATCAAATCTTTAAATTCACTGAAATTATTACGCGGGATTACTTACAATATCTAGAACGAAACTTATTTGAGCGTTCAAGTATTACGCAAGCACTATTAAGCAGTTAGGTCTTTAATTTTCTTATTTTTGTTGACATGGAAGGTGGGGGGGGGGATCTACATAGTGATTACGTTACGATTACGTTAGTAGTAATTATTTACTTTTTTACACATACGGAAAAAACATTGTCTGCTTTAAAACGAAATACATTAAGAGCTTTGCTTACTTTTGCCGACAAGGGGAAGGGGGGCTAAATAATACTTGAATGGCCTCCATGTTGTAAAAGGAATATTTTTTCTTACCTTCTAAACAGGAAACAAGGCCTATGTATGCTAAAACTTTAAATTAGCGTTCGTAAAATATAGTTTAAGCCTAAGCTCCATCGACCTCGCAAACACATCCGCAAACATTCTCAGCTTCCATTCTAATCTTATATGCCATTGCCATTAATTACGCCAAATATTACTTCAATGCCAATTACATTAAGTTAATACTAACACCCAAACATAATACTAATATTGAAATAAAACCTGCATACTGATACATCAAGTTTTTTGCGTGTTTTCTTATTTCCGGAACACGACGTAGACCTCAAGCGCGTTTACTATAATACATACATACAAGCTTGCCGGGTTTTGGATCTCGGTAGTCGTCAGTTATATTTTATAGAAGAGCTTTTTACCCTTCGAGAAAAGGGTAAGATTAAAGATGACATTCAGGAACGCGACAATACATTTTTGACGGAGTCCGACTTAACGCTGTGTGTGATTTATCGCATTGTATGACTTCCGACTCCCGTCAAAAACCCACTGGATTTGATATATATATCTCTGTTAGCCTTACTCCTCACATTGAATTTCCGTTTCTCGGGATGTTAGTTAACTATAAAAATAAATCAGAGGCGCTACAACCGCTTTAGGTCGTGGCCTCAGATTTCTGAATCTGTTTCATGATCATTTTTAATAGGCAAGTAGGTGATCAGCCTCCTCCTGACACACGCCGTCGACTTTTTGGGTCTAAGACATGTCGGTTTCCTCACGATGTTTTCCTTCACCGTTCGAGCAAATGTTAAATGCGCACATAGAAAGAAAGTTCATTGGTGCACAGCCGGGTTCGAACCTACGACCTCAGGTATCAGAGTCGCACGCTGAATCCATTAGGCCAACACTGTTCTTAGTTAACTATAGGAAGTTGTAAAATGTGTATCCATTTACTTGACTTATTCCAGTCTGGCTTCAAGTTTGCTATTAGCTAATTCGACTAGGTACTTAATTAGCCATTAATTATTAAAGGCAAATTCGATATACTTACGCCATTGTTTACTGTAAGCTGTACATGAATTACTGCGCACATCGAATAACTAGTTAACTATTACTTGTGTGACAAATTCAAGATGCGCACACGCTTCATCGTTAAATATAAAAAGTATAGTACGCTGGTATTTTTAGACTGTAACTGTTTTAAATACGCATGGATAATGCTAATTTTGACGATGAGCAGGACACACTAATTCGACAGTCGATAAAATACGTAAATATACAAGTATTATCCTAAAATCTATGGGAATTAACTTAATCCGAACAATTTAAAGCGTTTGTTTAATTTCAACGTGGACATTAACACCTGTGTATGGCACTCGGAGGCGTTCCTTATGTAATAATGGATACATTTTTGTAAATACTTCATCGTGGACCCAGTCGGAATAAAAGTATTAATTGTTTTGTTTCCTACAATCGTAACCTACGTAGGCTTTAAACTCGGTAGATTCGCCGTTCTTTTTCATCTATCTATTTCTATTTAAGACTTTCGTTTGACTAGGTGTCGGGTGTAGATACATATGAGCAGTGTTGGCCTTGTGGCTTCAGCGTGCGACTCTCATCCCTGAGGTCGTAGGTTCGATCCCCGGCTGTGCACCAATGGACTTTCTTTCTATGTGCGCATTTAACATTTGCTCGAACGGTGAAGGAAAACATCGTGAGGAAACCGACATGTCTTAGACCCAAAAAGTCGACGGCGTGTGTCAGGCATTTGGAGGCAGATCACCTAGTTGCCTATTAGATTTAAAAATGATCATGAAACAGATTCAGAAATCTGAAGGCAAGACTTAAAAGAAGTTTTAGCGCCACTGATTTATTTTCATTTTATTGTAGACATATTATGCGCGTCACTCGTCCCGGCTTCAATATTGAGTTGGTACTGCGCGATTGCAAGGTTGCGGCAACAACGCTACGGATATTGAGAGAACTTCATCGAAATTGCATACAAAACGTTAGGATTACTTTCGCTATTTTTGATACACAAACTTTAATAGCCAGTACAACGCTTTTACAACAGTGTATAATTTTGAGGACGACGAGTCTTTGACTTGAGCAGTCCATTTCGTTGGCGAACGTCCACGCGATCTTTTGCCTCCTGTATTGCCAATCACGCTGAGCATCTATAGATTCTCTTTGCCTCTACGCATTGTGTGAAACTTTAATACCCATAAATTAAGTATTTGATCTATTTCTTCTCTAAGTCCTATCCAAAATACATGAAAATTAATACTAGGTTCGCAAATAGTATTCAACGGAAAAGTATTGTTATTTATTAAACTGTTGTGTACTTAATGCATTCTAGTTATTCGATTTTTAATACTGAATTTTGTTTTATAGCTCATATTACAAATATTAGTGACGAAAATTTTTTAAACTCGTTCAAACTAGATTTATGAATAATACAATCATTATTTTGCGCGATAGGTTACAGAAAGATAAAAACAATGACGTCACCTCGAGTGAGTCAGGAAATCCTATCCGCAGTGTAACAGGAAAATGGAAAACCGTTTTCATTTAGAATAAACTCTGAGATGGAGTGGCTAATCCGATATCTTAAATTGCAATTTTAACTGGGAACGAGATAGCCTGATACAGGTGTTGGTAATGAAGGAAGAATTTGTTGTTTTCGACATTGATTTTGTTAAAACTATAAAAAGATATTTAGGATTTCTTATGCTGAAAGTACACTAAATTAAAACGTTTAATTAACTCTTTTAAAAATAATTAATTATTCAAGAAACGTGCAACACGTCGAATGTCGGACTTATTTATTTTATTAACTAGATGACCTGGTGAACTTAGTATCACTTTCATTTATTTGTGTCAAAACTTAATACAACATTTTTAAAACAGACCAACGTGATCGCACCTTATTCTAAGGGCCTCCTCATTCTATAAATATGACAGCCAACTGATAACTTTTATTTCTTAATAGACAAGTAGGAACAGATTTTATTGGAAATTCATTTCTTAGTGACTTTCATCGTCTAGGAATATTCAAGTGGGAGAGTATACTAGACAGTGGTGTGGGCTAGAACCACCACCCCCCTATATAATACGCCTACAGACAAAGCATATTATGACAACTTTCCAACGCCAATATAGACTTAGATTTCTCGTAAATTATACTCTACAATTTTCAGTTTTTTATTATTCCTTTGCTATTTGATGGTGTTATAAAGTTATAGTATCATTTTGTTGATAGGCTTTTATGTATTTTTAGTTACCAAAATTGTTTCAACCTAATTAATTGGCTCGTTCTACTCAACAAATGAAAATGATTACGATAAATCGCGAATTGCGCAATATTTGCGTCTTTTTTTTTTCAGTTTTAATACCATATTGATAAAAATAGAAAGACTATATTGTTTTTGTAATCTTTTTGCATTACTCATTTGTTTTCATAGAATAGCAAGGGGGCAAGATGGTAATGTACTCGCTCGCTGCTGAACAATCATAATTAAGCTTTTGGGTAAGATCTTGTCTTATTAGAATCCAAATATATCGAAAAACACAGGGATCAGGCATCCAGTTAATATATTTACAATATGGAGAGGTGTTGTCTAATATTATATTCTGATTCGGACAAAACGTAAATAGCAGGCCATTTTCAATGCAAGCAACAACTCCAGTTTAAGACCGCCATTTATTTAAATAAATCATTGATGTATTTAAATCACGTGTATTAATGGTATAATCTTTCAATTCACATTATTACAACTAATTATTGCTACGATTAAATATCAAATATTTACTCTGCGTATATAACCACAGATACAAAACATGATCCAAACTAAACTTCGCAGTTTGATAAATGTACTAGATTTATTTTTGTAACATCGAGTGCTTGAACCCCGCTAAAGTGTTTATTGTTCCTGATTGTTCTATTTTAAAAAGGAGAAGTAATGCTAAGTGAAGCGAGTCCCTTCCGATGTCTCCCCTAATTCGTTCCTATGACTGGATACATTCGTATTTTTAGCTAAGTTATATCCACTATGGCGTTAAAATTAAATTAAAAAACTTGTAGATCGAAACGGTAAATAATCCGTATCGTGCCACCAGCGATTTTGAGGCTGATTTTTTTTTTACAGTCGCGTATATATGTAAACATCATAACTAGTATTGTTATGATGGCGCATAACTTTAAAAAAAAAAAAAATTCAAAGTATTTGGAAACCAGTCTTAGCAGCTACGACTTGCATAATGCCTGTGCTTTATTACAGCGGGCTGCTCTTCCTCCGCGTTATGGTGCTGACTAGTTACTCAGTGTCTTGAGTTCATGACGAAGTCATTAAAAAAATCAGCAAAATCGCTGGTGGCGCGACTCGGAATATTATTCAAACTTTTTTTTATTTCTGGAAGTAAGGTTAGATTTACTGTTTAGTTAATAAGCATTATGTTATTTTAATCTTACCATTTGTACCTGTTATCTCGCCATTTATAACTTGTTGTATTATTGTGATATGCATCGTAATTATGATTTTATTTTTTTAAATACACAAGACGTAAGAACAACTGCTGTAACTAAATAGGGAAGCGTAGTAAATTACGTTTTACCTTTATTTATGAATATTGTGAAAGTAGCTGATAATAATCATAGATTTAAATCCTCCGCTTGCTAAATCTCTTATACAATCGTTAACTTTTTGAAGGTAAAGTCCAATGTGCATTGATGCCTTTTTATGCCAGCGATTTTTGCGTAACCATTTCGTAACGAATTTCCACCACAAGCGATATCATTCTAGTATCTAAGAAAAATCATATCTGCACACACTTATTTTTCTAAGACCCATATAAGATTATAAACCACTTCATGTATGACTAAATAAAGGAAACTTAAGTTTGCTTAGAATCGTAATGCACTTGCATTACGACACTTCTAATATTAATAATTTTATAAAAAATATGATAATAATAAAAACAGGAACTATTTTCATTTCAATTTCAACAATTTAAATTGTTGTATTTATTGGCATTAAATCGATCTGAGTAACCCCTACCAGTGAAGCATTCATAGTTTAAATAATAATCCTATACGTTTATATTGTACGATTAATGAAAGTGAAAATGCGAAAGTATGTAAGGGTAACTCAGTAACTCCAGATTATGAGAATATTTAACTAATGACAAAATAGCACGCATCATTATAAAATCAGTGGAGGTACTACCTTTTTGGGCCTGGGCCTGAGATTTATGTCCTCTTTTCGTAATAATTTGTGAATCTTATGGAAGTAGGTGCTCAGCCTCAGATCAGATACACGCCGTCGACTTTTTGGGTCTAAGGCAAGCCCGTTTCCTAACGGTGTTTGCCTTCACCGTTCGAGCGAATGTTAAATGCGCACATAGAAAGTCCATTGGTGCACAGCCGGGGATCGAACGACGACTTCAGGCATGAGAGTCGCACGCTAAAGCCACTAGGCCAACACTGCTGTTCGTTTAATAGATTCGTCGATATCTGTAGTCAAATCCTATACAATACACAATCCGTTTTCCCATTTGACCAATCACAAACAATCGCTTTAACCTAACGTATTTTGTTTAAAAATTTCCCTACAGCTGTATAACCGGTATGTTGTTCTAAACGATGTCGTCGTAAACGGGTTTAACTGTACTTAATTTACATGAAAATATATTTACAAATATATATTACAAAACAGATAAAAATTAAAAAAGACAGTATGAAAATGGGGTCTTACACTTAACAGACAACCCAATATGACAAACACAGGTAGATTTCAGCAAGGAACTCAAAACCCTTTAGACTCGATTGATGTATTTGTAGCGAAGTTAATATTAGGTCATTGTCCTGTCCGTTTTCCCCCTATCATTTAAAATTATACATCATTGATTAAATTCACAGAAACTCACCCCTTATAGGAGTTAAATTACACACTTTCTAAGAAGTGATTAGACCCCTATAAACCAACAAAAAATTTAGATAAAATACATTTTATATTTGTACAAGTTTTCCCTATATTTGCTACAAGCAAAAATCTGATATGTATTAATAGTTCTCCCTATATCCGTGACGCTGATAAAGCAAATTAGCAATGCGCGCTATAAAAACTAAATATAGAACATAGAGAGTTAACAGTAGTGGTATTGTCGGTTTTGAGACCATTCCGGCCCAAGATTGTATGAATAGGGTCTGCGGGTCTCTACTGTCCAATGTCCATACTGGGCTTGTAGATCAGTCAAACTTCAAAGTTGAATCTCTCAGTCTTTCGCTGCATCCTTTTAACCTCACACAGCTCTTACTATTCCTTATTTTATTACACATTAATATTGTGACGCCATTTTAAAGCACCTTTTATTAATTTTCACTTAACTTCATAGCTTATAAAGACGCATCATATATAAAAACGTGCGCGGTATATAGGCTATGATTATTTCATTTGAAACAAGACAAATTTCCAAAAAAAGTGTAATTAACAAGTTACGTACGTGTTAATTACACATTTTTTACGTACTTCTATTACATTTTATAATTAATTCGCATTTGCTTGAGAACGTTAATTCACACGGACTAAACTGATTAGTTTTTTCCGTTTTTCATCCGAAACAATCATTATTTCGCAGAGAATCTAATTCAGGCCGCGTGGGTAAGCGCAGATGGGTGATATTTTTTTTCAAGAAACAGCAGGACAACGAGCTGGAGGCACCCATTGACATTTACACTGACAGACGGCTCGCAACTGCGATGCCGGCATTTTAAAAAACCAAACGCTCATTTCTTGAATGACCCAAAATCGAAATAGTTGAGAAATACTTCATAGACAGCTGGTTATGATGATGATGGAACAACAAAAATATTATTAGTAGCTTATAAACTATATTGGGCAGTGAAATTCACGTGTTGAATTATTTATCGACAATAACAACGTTCATTTGCACGTATTCATTGCGAATTGATATATGTTTTTCATAATAACAATATTCGTGCCAACAATATTTCGCTCCTATTAATTTCTCACTTCAATTCAGATAATAAATATCTTATAAACATTAAAATTAGGGATGCATCGATACACCTTTTTGCCGATACGATACCGGTGCCGATACTCTTATAGAAATATCGTCGATACCGATACCAACACTATTAAAAAATATAAACAGTCACAAAATATTAGGAATTAAGAGTAATAATTTAAATTATAATTGATTATTCTGAAATTTATTAAATTTGGTATACAAAAAAATACTAAGCAGTTAAAAGCCAACTAAAATTTCTAGCGAAATGGAATACGCGGGGGCAAAGCTTGTAAGAGAGACCACAAGCTGAATAAAATGTGGGGATTCCCCGGGCATAGATAGTACGTGGGATTGATTTGCTCCAGTTCAAACAATTTGTATGACAATACATACGTGCCTCGTTTGCAATGTTTAAAGCGCGAAAAGTATCGTTGCATCGGCAATTAAAATATCGCCGATGCCGATGCCTAATTAAAATGTACGTAACTGTAATTATAATAATTGTATACCCTTAATTAATATACTTGATTATATAAAACTTAATTATCGTTAAAGAATAATACAATACGTAATATGTTTTTAAACGGAAAATTTCGAAAGTATTCGTAAACTGTACGAAAACGCTACATCAGTTCTTACTATTTAAGATTATATAGTAATAGTATGAATATTTGATAAACATTTTAAAAACAAATTTACCCAATTGCGACGCGTAAAAGCGTTTTATAACTGTCATATGTCACACTGAAGCTAATTTTATTTAATTTTATAATTAATCAACATTACTCTTCTATTTGTATAGCACTGTGGGCGTCTGGAAACTGCAATACATATGCAAATTATAATTTTATGTAATATATTATCGGTCTTAGTATATAAGTTTTAAATTTGTTCGAAATCCTGCTGTACAGAAAAATATGGATATTTTATGTACCCACCACGCTATTGTAAATTGTTGATATACAGTCATAAATAAATTGTAAGAGTATTTGTTATGACGTACTTAGGGTACGACACTAGTTTCTTTGAATTACCTAAATGTTATTTTCTTGTTACAGGTAAGCCGTCAACGTGTACATACTGTGATCAAATGCCAAGCTATCCGTACGGTAAGTTTGAGAATGAATAGAAGAAAATCTCTATATATATAAAATTCTCGTCACAATGTTCGTTCCCATACTCCTCTGAAACGGCTCGACCGATTCTTATGATTTTTTTTATGCATATTCAGTAAGTCTGAGACCTACTACTACCTTATTATCTATCTTTCAAACCCTAAGTGATCCTTAGTGATTTTTTTTTTCATTTTTTACAATTTTTTTTTGTTTTGATTTTTTATGATACAGCATACAAAAATACGCTCAACCCCTATTTTATGTTGTAGTACATAGTTATTTTTATTGAAATAAAAAAATGTTTCCTAGAAATAATATACATATGCAATTACATGGCAAAACAAACGGGTCAGCTAGTAGTCATATAAAAATAGGCATGCAAATGGCATATTAATAATCATAATGTCATAATAATAAGAACGGCATAATAATAAAGGCACCTTGCCTTTATAAATCGAATCACTTTCCCCTTGAAAGCATTACACGGCAGTGATCTATGACTTCTAGGAAGGTGATTAAATAGTTTGATAGCAATTTTTGAAATACGTCGTAGTGCAACATGCAGACACTCACATCCGTTGTGTCATTCTGTAGACACAGGCAATTTTTCTTTAAATGTTTTGATATTGGATACTTTTTTAGGCATAACGTAATTTTAGTCTAGCTAATTTGGTAATGGTTTTAACTCCAGAAAATTTCGCATCTAATTTATAAAAATAGTGAAAACAAATTTATTACTAGACTTATCGGCAGAATATTATATTACTATGTAGTGAAACTTCAAAAGGCAAGTGATGAAGCATAGAATTTCTTGATATGTTCATCGTTCCTGAATGACTGACATAATTATATTTTCTTGTTCAGCCTTTGTCCAATTTAATCCAGTACACGCCACAGTTAATTTTAAACAGTATTTCAATTTACTACCAAATTGTGTAAAATGTCCTTGATTTTAAAAACTATTAATAAAGAATCTAATTTGCTAAAAAAACACTATGTACGGAAGTGGTAATGATTATAAATTAATATTGCCCTATAAATGAAATGTTAGTAAATAATACTTATACTTTCTATATATTCTATTACGTATTTTAGTTTAATTTGTTATTTTAATTGGATGTTCGTAACCTTCAGACGCTTTTTTGCGTTTTAAGTATAGTGTTATCTTTGCAAATTACAATCATATCCGCGATATGATTACAAGGTTAGTTGATTTTATTAAATATTATAAATTGACACAAATTAAATTACGAATTGGTAATAATTATGTATGTATATCTCATTCTCGCCTTAGGTTTATTCAAATGTAATTTACATTTTGAATTTTTTCAGCCTTATATTATTACCGGCGGTGTCCATGTTCTTTATTCAGTGCATTTTGTCCCATAAATATAAAAAAAAAACCTACTTAAGATTATAATGATATAATATCAAGCATTTTTCTTATAGCTTTATCAGGTTCATAATTATAAACAAATCAATCAAAATATTTAAATGTCAGTTTTTCTTTATCAAAGAGACAAACATGCTCTATTTCTCTCTGACCTACTGTTTGTATTATACTAGATTCAGTGCAGTAATCAAGTGGGCAGTAGGTCGACAGGTCGTTCCGCCCGCATCGTTCCCATACACCGCACTACACAATCACTATGTACACTATATACACTATTCACGTGCTCCAAAAGCGTTCATAAACATTCCACCCTTATGCAGCTTTAGTGTGGGAACATTGCGTATTGAATAATGTATTAAGGAACTGTTTTTTTATTATATGACATTATTTTAATTAGGTTCGCGATGAACAGATCCGGTGATGCAGTTTATTATTAATACGAGTTGGACGGTGTCATATTTTACGCTTTTTAATCGATTATTAATAACCTACTTATTAATTGGAAGTAAAAGGTAGTACTAAGCTTATGAGTTCTATGGCACTTGGTATGTAACCATATCAAACAATTTTATAATGTCCTTAATATTGAACCAATCCGTTAATTGCTCTCAACTCTTGACGTCAATTAAATTTCACTCGATTTTCCGATTTCCCAAGAGCTCTGGAAAACGTTCGAATTTTAAAGCTTTATTTAGCTGTTCGCGGAAAAACCTTCGAAAGCCAAATAACTAAACAGCTTAATTGATTGACAGATTTAGAACTAAAACTTATAATAAATAAAACACCATGTGATTAATAATAAACTTTTAAAAATACATTTTCTTCCAGAAAATCTGTAAATAGTCGTGTAAATAAAAGGGAGCACGTGTTAAAATGAGTTATTTTAAAAGTATGATTTATCCAGTTCCGCTTATATCACTGCGCTGTGATGCCATAAATCTTAGCTAGCATCTTCTAAGCATATTTAAATATTAGTCTCACTTAACATTGAAAACTTTTATACCGCTTTCAACATTATTATATTCATTCAGTTTATAGTTATTCTTAATGGCTTATAGTGATCGTATGGGGTAAAATAATGACAATTTATATACAGTCAACTATGATGCAATAAAAGTATACTTCAATTTGTCTTTGCATTTGGTTGAATTTTATTGTATTTTAGGCATTATTTGTACACTGGTAGTAACGTTGATGTCAAATATTTTTGTGAAAAATCTTAATCGCAAATTTCATGTTACGTGCAAATTTTTAGCGCAGAATTATTTTACGAAAGGTTTAACAATTGAAGGCTGGAGAGTCTAAGTGCTCAAGATAGTCCGAGAAGTACTAAAACTATGTAAAAAACAAAAACTGGTTCAGATGTGCATTTGTCTGAATACTGTTAAATTTCAAACGAAAATTACACTAGGGTTGATAAATTAGTTATATGGGGATCATTGAACACCCGCATTCAATGTCAATCTGCAATTTACTCCTTACATTCTATCCAATTTTCAATTTGATATAGAAAAATAATCATAGGAAAATTTAAATTATATAATGTTCCTGACATATGTTGCCAAATTCACTGCCTTGCTCTATAATTCTGTTTTGATATTATATCCCGAAAGATTTTAGAGATTCCTATTAAGATACAGATTTCATATTTTTTATATAACCGTATATTACTTATAAACAATCTATAGATATCATAATTTTATCTTACTTTTGCGTGCGCGTAGATTCCTATTTTTGAAACTATATACTTCAAATTTTGTTTTCTAATGTACAAAATCTTGATCAACGCCGTGGGCGTATTTAAAAAACGAAAGCTTAATCGTACCAATAGCTCTACCGATAGTTTGACAAAATATCAAATAGACTCAAAACACGTCCCAGTTAAAGATTTATAGTAAAAAATATGCTCATGCATATGCTCAACATTATCGTAATACATACTTACAGTTTACTTTACACGTAAATTAGAAACTGTCGAATAATTAGTACTAAGGGCGTACAAAAAGACGGAAACCAGCTCATATTATTCAAACAAATTAGTCTGTCTCTTTTCTGTACTAATTGCCACCTACGCACTAAGAATGACTAATACATTTTTCAATCACATAAACAGTTTATTGTCGCTGTATTTCTGAATAGTTTTTTGCGTGGGCCAGATGCGTCAGATGATATTGAAAATTGGTTTTCTCACACAAAAGAGAGAAATCTCTTATATTGACTCAATGTTCAATAAAGCGCATCTGAAATGGTTTCCTTTAAAAGTTCTAGTCACGTATTATCTCTTATTAATGTTGCAGCAAGACTTTCATATAGATATTTAAGATTTGTATATGTATTTTTGTAGTTTTGTATCAGCGTGGGACTCTCATCCCTGAGGTCGTAGGTTCGATTCACGGCTGCACACCAATGGACTTTCTTTCTATGTGCGCATTTTTCGATGAAGGTAACCATCGTGAGGAAAACCAGCTTGCCGTAGACCCAAAAAGTCGACGGCGTGTGTCAGGCACAGGAGGCTTATCACCTACTTGCCAATTAGATTAACAAATAATCATGAAACAGATATAGACATCTGAGGCCCAGGCTTAAAAAGATTGTAGCGCCATTGATTTTTTTTTGCTTTGTGTATTTGTATATTTTATTGTAAGCTTCATGAGGGTGGCATTATCCTTAAGAATAAAACCTCATACAAAACTTTAAAGAGTTAAAAATAAAAATAAATAAAATAATATCTCTTATCTAAGATTAAATTGCATGCTCTATTTCCCAGTACTACTTGTTAAAAGTATACTTAAACATTTAATTCACGAGTTACAAAGTTCCGCATTCACGCAGGTCTCCAAATAAAAGTAAATATATCATACCTATACGTCCGGGGACTACAATCCTTAACGAGTCCTGGCTTCCTCCAAACCATTCACAAGCCTTAGCGACCCTTTCCTTCAGGTCGTAAACATTACCTCGCCTTTAAATATATTTTCTCTTTAGTTTAATTGTATTAGCGAACGTATCCGATGTTTTGTTTAAGAAAAAAAAAACTTATCACCTAATTTATATATCTTATCTCGTTGGATTTATTATATGAAAGTAGTTCATTGAATTTCGGCTGAGAGATTTATGATACTACTTTTTTTGGGTCAAATACTGTTACCTAATTCCTCGGTTCGGGCCCTATTTGCAGACTTTGTCGTTACAAGCATTCTTGACCCGGATCGACAGTTTCGGCGTTATGAATATATTTAATTTTCAAATTTATAATTAACTAGCTAACTGCGAGATTCACTCACATTGGAGGTAAAATGTAGGATATAAATATAATATTATTTTTCTTACATCGCATGTTTTACAGTAAAAAGTTGTTGACTTGTCTGGTTTCAATCATTATTATTATAGTGTATTGGAGCGTATTTATACTAGAAAGAGCGTAGCTATATTAGTAAGAGATGTATGTAAAGGAAACCTAGTTCCTACCAAATGACGACACCGTTCTTATGTATTCATATAAAAAAATTTAAAGTCTCATTACTATTACTTAATCCAAAATACACAGCCAAAATACAAGCCTTAAAGATGCCAAATAGCAAGGACATTTGCATTGTCATTCACTTCCTATTTAGCGATCTCACGTTTCTTATCTTTTATATCAATATCCGAGTTTCAAGATAATGTAAATACAGTTATGTAAATCGCTAATTTTTGCGAAGGTCGCCGTGGAGACCTCGCGAGAGGCAGTTTCGACCTCGTAGTTATCATTGAGCCGATATCATATGCGCAGTTAAACGATGATAGTCATTTGTTCTTTGCATTGCCGAATTACTGTCCTACGGTGCGCGTGCGACTAGTTATGTGGAAAAAGCTTTACGCACGTAAGTAATATCTTGATTTTAATGATTTGTGAAGTGAAATTCTGCTTATGGTGTGACCGACGCGATTTAATTCATATTGTTATCTTTACACGTGTTTTAGTGGATTTTATTTCTTTGTTATCGTATCAAAGAAAGTTTCGCTGAATTATTTTTAAATAAATTAACATTGTTAAAATTTGGTTTTGGTTATTGGTGTTTTGAAGTTTATATTTTTATTTTATTGATGGTGAATTATAAGCATTTTAATCAAAACAATAACATACTGTATCGAATGATAACATTTGGAATAAATTTAATGTAGTCTATATATATAAAGCTTCCGTGCGTTTGTAATGAAACTCCGTCTAAACGGCTGGTAGATTTTGATGAAATTTGTGTTCAAGTGGATTCCGTTTAGATTTATTTAAAAGACGTGTGTACAGGACAACGTCTATCGATCACAATATAAAAATATATGTAAATAAAAATTATATAGAGTAAAGTTACGTTATTCTATAAAGAATTACGACATTCTATTAAAATTCTAAATGTCAATTTACGTAACAGGTGACCTATGATAATTAGATTAAAATACAGATTAATCACCTTAGTATTTATTAATACAAATGCCAATAAATTAACACGTAACACTTTTTATATCCTTGAAATTCCGCGAATTGGATTCAAAATCTATGTATTAAATTCGTAATCAAAATGCAAATTAACCAACATTAAGAACGAATTTACTAATATATTTTTATTTTAAATACTGTGTCAAGGAGTTTTTGTTCATGTGGAAATAACAGAAGGTACTAATAATAATCTAGTGCCACCACAACCCTATATGGGATCGCATCTGTTCTTCGATAATGTTTATTTTATAGACATGTAGTTGATCAGCCGTCCGTGTCTGACACATGTCATAGAATTTAAGACATGTCGGTTTCTTCACGATGTTTGCTTTCATCGTACGAGCGTGTGTTAGATGCGCACAGAGACAGAAAATCCATTGGTGCACAGCCGTGATTCAAACCCACGACCTCTAGGCGACTAGGCTAATGCTCCAACAGGAAGTACTTCAGTACTCAAAATTGAATAGGAGGGTTTATCATTAGGTCTATTAGAAAGTAATACCTATTTGTTACCCATTTTGATTACATATGTTACAATACCATTATGGTTCAAAATTATTGCTATGTACAAAGAGCTGAGATGAGCTTTTTGATTGAACTGTCATCGTTTAATTTTATCAAAGTATTTTAGATTTTAAAGTGATTATCTTTTTTTTACATTAGAACAAATATTTTATCTACTATTAGAGATAACTATTATAATATTGTATATTTAATTTGATGTGTAAATTTTTTTATTTAAAATCGAAATTAAATATAAAACATATAATTTTAAATGCATAAGATTTTTATCTTATATTTTAGATTAATATCGCATACTGCGAACATATAAACATTTCGATAGTCTCGGAGAATTAAACATTTAATTAAATGGAACTTTTAAAAATATTAATATATACATATACATAAATAGATTTAAAACGTTTTACTTTATAACCTCTCTAGTTCATTCAACACTAATACCCAAGGAAGCGATAATTTTTTTTTAATATTTTGGAAAAAAACTATGTTTCGCAAGCATTATATTTTTGAAATCGATACAGTAGTGTGATATTCGTATAAAAGTATAATTTCAATTAAAAATATCATTACAATTAATAAATAGTACCTATTAGTAACGATAAATCGATCTAATTAGAATACGAACTTATTTTTTAGTGTGTAAATTTAATATCGTTTTATCGTATATAGATTATTATTTGTATCTGAATGATTGGATCAAAGGCTTGAATACTAGTTCAAGGCAGATAAGAATATCTGACTTATTCTATCACGTCTGCGTAATGAGAATAAAACTCAGTTGAACATTTAGAAGGAAAATGAAACATTAAAGAAAAACAAGACAACATCGTGACTATTTGATGAACTATGTAATTAAAAGAACATAAGATGGGCAGAACATAAGAATTTGAATTCAGAATTTTAACTATTATTAAATCTTATATTATTCATAATTCACATTTCATATAGTCTCGACACTGGACAATAAATCCACGTCAATAAACTAGGTAATGTATAACGCGGTCATGACATTGTCGCTGGTAGCGTAAATAATGATCGAAAATGCCCTAAAAGTTAATAGTCAGCGCTTAGTCGCGTCCGATTTGGCCATTGTTCTACAAACAGATAGGACCATCGACCTTCTATAACCTTAATACGTTCTATGTCTTCAGTGTTTGTCAGAAGCGATATATTAACCCACTTTACCGACTTATTTGTACCGACAGTGTAATTATAACTGGGGTGTTATTATGTATACCTATAGGTAGAGCAGTATCTTTATCATATTCGCGGAGAAACAATAATTGCCCTCTCCAGTGCAGTATAGATCCCCCCATTTAAAATATAGATCTTTCTCCATATATAGACTTAGGCTATATATTATAAAAATAACATTTTCTTGCTTTTAAGTGTTAGTCCAGTCAAATTATGGCTAAAAACGGGTTAAATAAACATGAGCGAACACAGTTTGGGGATTTTGAGGATCGATAGGGGGGTGTATTCTGAGCATAAATTCCAATTTGAGGGGTTGTACTGAGGTCAGCTCAAGGTCATTTCAATGGAAACGCGTTTAATTCGATATCTCGAGAATGGTTAGTGTTAGCCGAAAAATTGTAGAGACCTTTTCTTTTCCTAACTAAATTGACTAACTTTTTTATTTGAAACTTTTTTTTATAACTTTAATATTTTTCAAGTTATTACTCCCGCAAGGCAGAAATTTTACTTTTTTTTCAATTTTTCCTCGTTTTCTCCCCAACCATTCAATTTTATTAAATTTTACCGATCATCGAAGTGTAGATCTTTTAATTATGAACAATTTTGTACTTAAACTTTTTTCCGTAATGCCAATACCTTCGGAGTTATAGATTACTTTACCGAGCGAAATCCGCGCCACTGTCGCAATATAAAAAGGTCAATCGATTAAGCTATTTAAAAATTAGGTATTTAATATGGGTAAATTCTTGGGTTAATTTGGGTAAGAAGTAAATTAAAAATTAAAACTGTTTCACACATTTATTGATAGAAAAATAGGTTATATAAAAGTAAGTCGGGTTTTCCTTCCTGACGCTAGAACTCCAGAACGCACGAACCGATTTCCACGGTTTTGCATTCGTTGGAAAGGTCTCGGGCTCCGTGAGGTTTATAGCAAAGAAAATTCAGCAAAAATTTATAAAAGTAGTAGGTTATAAAATTTGACGACTCATTGGTCTAGCGGTTAGTACCCCTGACTGCGAATCCATGGGTCCCGGGTTCGATCCCCGGCTGAGGCGAACATCGATGTGATGAGCATTTGGTGTTGTTCTTAGGTCTTGGGTGTTTAAATATGTATGTATATCCGTTGCCTAGTACCCATAACACAAGCTTCACCAGCTTAGCATGGGACTAGGTCAATTGGTGTGAATTGTCTTTAAAAAAAAAACACGGAATATTAAGCGCCCGAGGTCGATGGAAGTGATTCGTGAATATTCGTGGTCCTGACGGTATCGGGGCATACGTCGTCCTAAATTATCCGGAGCTGGTTTCAATGACATCGCTATCGGCTAATAATTTTATTACGGCGCGGATTTCGCTCGGTAAAGTAATCTATAACTCCGAAGGTATTGGCATTACGGAAAAAAGGTTAAGCACAAAATTGTTCATAATTAAAAGATCTACACTTCGATGATCGGTAAAATTTAATAAAATTGAATGGTTGGGGAGAAAACGACGAAAAATTGAAAAAAAAGTAAAATTTCTGCCTTGCGGGAGTAATAACTTGAAAAATATTAAAGTTATAAAAAAAAGTTTCAAATAAAAAAGTTAGTAAATTTAGTTAGGAAAAGAAAAGGTCTCTACAATTTTTCGGCTAACACTAACCATTCTCGAGATATCGAATTAAACGCGTTTCCATCGAAATGACCTTGAGCTGACCTCAGTACAACCCCTCAAATTGGAATTTATGCTCAGAATACACCCCCCTATCGATCTTCAAAATCCCCAAACTGTGTTCGCTCATGTTTATTTATTTCGTAATTTGACTGGAGTATGTTGGTAATTACCCGTATACAAAAAAGTACTAATTTTTTTTATCAAGATCTGACAAATGTTCTCTCTACGTAGTTATGAATTTAGTTTATTATAAACAGTAATAATATTAGTAAACAGACAGAAATGTATCTACCACGTGATACCAAAACTTATTACTCCAATATGGCGTAAAAAAACACTTTACAGTTAAAATCACATTTTCAAAGGCTTTTGTTCATCTTGTTATTTATTGAATAGAGAATGTATGCAATGCGGTTGTAACAATTTCCAATTTATTAAAAAGCTCATAATTTCGAAATAGGCCAACCCGACCGCATTCAAGATCTCATTCTGTCGAGCTTGCGCAGTGTTTTTTCAACCTAAGCCAATTTCGCTTGTTTTTCTCTGTTACTCGATTCGTATTTAAAACTATCTAGGACATGCATTGGATTACTTTGCAATAACAACTTACTGCTGTTGGTGTCTCTTCCTTACTGGAGGTTGGCTGTCAGTCTCGTGAAGCGTATCTTGTCTTGTGCTTTTATATTATGAAGCAGCAACTCTTCCGCAGTCGCACGGCCCAAGCCGAGGTCCGAGTCTCGCAGGAGACGCCCTTGTGCTAGCTACGCTCGCCAATATAGCCCGAGCTGAGCTGTAAAGGCCCTTAAGGCCAACAGCAAGATTCCATTTTTTTAAAACTCCGCAGTCGCAATACTCTTATGTTACAAAGCCATGATTTTTCCTTCTACCAACATGCCCATTTATCGTAAATTTTACCCATTATAATTAATTGCAGAAGCTAGCAGCGGTCATAGCGCAACACGTGGCTTAGCTACGCAAGTTTAAAACTAAAACTAAACTATTGTAAACATTTTCCTATATTCGTGTTGTCTCGAAGAAATCAAAACGACACCCTTGTTATAGCACTTACTAGTATATAAACCATTCGTAACAGATCTATCTCTATCATTCAAACAAAGCTAAAATATTTTTAAAACTGTTCCCATTTTCCATTATTCATGGCACAATCCGAACAGTGAAAAATTCGTATTGCTAATATTTTCGCGATTCTAGGTGCAATATTGTAGGGGAATGGTGTACTTTAAATTTTTTAAGCCAACTCCAGACTTAGATATAATTAATCCAACTACACGTTTACGTATTTAAGTTACTATAACTCTTAAATGTCACGAAGGATGAACTAAAAGCATTTCGTAGGTACAATACAATCATAACATCGTCAAATGATTAGACTGTTACTTTTATTACAGCAATAAATAAATTTCTAGGCCACCAGACGCTTAGTCAAAGTGACCAGTCATTATTAAGAATCCAGCTTAATAGAGCGGTTTCTTACGAAACAAAAGCGAAACTTGAACTTTCAAGGAACTTCCAATCAAATTTAAACATAATAACAACAAATAGAAATATATTATTATTTATAATTAATATCTAACTGTGTAACAAATTAATTCATAAATTATCATAAATAAATTAAACATTTATATTATTTATTGTACTCGTACTTTCTAAATTATTTTACTTTTACGAAACTTATAAACTACGTGGGTATAAAAATGTATCGTTAAAATAAAAAGTACAAAAATAGACAATATATATATATTTCGTGAGCTACACATGAATTCTCGTACATAATGACGTTTTTGTCAGTATCTTCTCCGTTATCATGAAATTGACTGTTACGTCATCCACTCATCCCCATTATTGCGTCATCGTTTAACACCCTTATAGCACATAAAATACCCTTCCTACTTAAATATTCATTAGTGGTGCTAAGATTTAAAGCGTAGAGAAATTGGCATAACAAATCTGTGTGTAAATTTTAATACAATTTTATCGTATTTTTTGTGTGTATGGTTTACCTACCCGTCTCTATTCAGCCTTTTTTATAGGTTTAAAGACTAAGGTTGAAGGTAGAGCGATCAAGAGGGCTTCAAAAGGCTGGTCTTAGAAAACGCTGGTAATTTCCTTTTCATAAAGAACACAGCAGCCCATATACAGAAAAAAATAACGGGCTTTGGGGTAAACTTGACGATGTCTTCTTTTCAATGCGAATGTAAAAATAACGGTTGTCTAGGTACAGTATTAAGGAACACATTGACACAATTTTTTCCATATACAATTTTTCATAATACTTAAAAGTTAGTTAAGAAATTGCCTTGTCTTGCCACAAAACTGAGATTTTTTCACCGTGTTTATGTGAGTTAAATACCTCGTTTTTTATGATAATCAACCGAAAAGTGTGAAATAAAATTTAAAAACCAACATCAAGTATATCGTTCATCGTTTAGTTTTATAATAGTACAGATTGTGAAGGGGACAACCCTTCGTTTGTTCAAGGTCAAAGGGGTGCAGATACAATTAACTTTATTTTACCCACAGTACCTGCAGCCGTTTTAAATTATTTTAAAACGTTTTGTTTATCTTTTCACTAGAGTTAATTTGATATATCAAGCTTTTTGAATCGTAGTTAATTTTGCATAAAGTAAAATACATTGAAATGTAACTTTAAACATGAATACAATATTAATACTTGAGTTTAAACAATATGTTCATTGAAATAGGTTTGTTTTAGTCACTCTACTTTGTCAAAATAATAAAGCCTATTATTTCCAAAAGAATTTATAATTCTAGTTTTTAGTAGGTATAGCAACCCCATGATAGAGCATAGGCCTCCTCCAACCCCTACAAAAGTTCCCTTTCTTGGGCTTGCTGAGTCCACCAGGTAGTCGGACAAAAATACATTACAAAAATCAAACTTTGTTTTACATTTTTCATAATATGTCTATTTAGATTTGACATTTCATTTCTCAGTAATAAAGAGTATAAAATATAAATACTACATCGTTTAATACGTTAGCTAATTCATTGTTTTTGGCGTCATAGATAAACAAATTACCGCATAACAAACTTATGGAATACATAAAAGCTTTTGGCTGAGCAGCAAAAACTAATTATCAACAAATCGTCGGCGACCGCATTAACTGAGAAAGTTTCCAAACAGTTGTCTGAAGCTCTACGCCAAAGCTTTCTCCAGGTTAGTGCCGCCGCTAGATTCAGACAGATTATAAACAAATAATGCATATAAACTGGCGATATTATAATTACTAAAACTATAACATATTTAATTACGAATTCGCAGGAATCTCCACGAATGTATTGTCCAATTGCACTTTAGTTAAGTTTGAAAACTAAAAACACTTGTCGCTATATTTTTATTCACGTACTTGCCAATATCGCGTAATTGTTCAGTGTAGAAACATCGATTCTCGTATACATATAAATGCAGAATGCAGATGTAATGCTTCAACGAGTTACTTTTTATTAACAGTTTCCGAGAAAAGCTATCGGCTTTGTTTGTTACGTCATTCCTATGATACACGAGTGTGCGTTTTGTTATGTTATATTTCTTTAAGCTTTACTCTAAAAATGCAAATTCAAAAATATTAAATACTTATTACCATGCTGAGCATGTAGCAATCTATAATTGCTTTTAAATAATTAATAATTCCTACGTGTTTTTTTTTCACCTTATGTTGGCGGGTAATATACATTCGTCTTTTGATTTTGTATATTATTATTACGTATCTAATTAAAATGTTTTATATATTCTATAAATCTACAATATAAAGTATAATAAAGTACTATCTACGCCACATTCTAATATCTATGCTAGCCCCAGCCATTATTCTATCTATGCCATTCACAACCTATTTTTAATCTATACCGTTGAGAACAGTTATTATCTATGGAAGTATACTGAAAGGCTGGCTGAGGGTTAATGCACGAGAGTTGCGAAAAAAGTATGAAAAAAAATCACGAATCTATAGCGACTAGCGAGTGAGGACGACGACCTCGCGATCTTTGACTCTATGAATACAAAAACCAACACGATTTCATTAAAAATGGCGGGAACTACATTTAATTGGCATAACAGTTTAACTTTATTTTACAATACTTGTTTATTTAATCAACACGTCGTGTCGTTGATAAATAATTATTATTTTTATCTACAGCTATAATAGATTAATTTTCTTTTCAATATTTTTATCGCGCCTAATAATAAAGTAAAAGTATGAAAGTATTACAAGTAGCAATTTACTACGCCAACATTAAGAAAAGGACTTTTATATATATTTTATTTATACAACGGGCCAAATGGGTTGGAGGCTCACATAATGTTAAGTGATACCCATGGACACTCTCAAAATAGAATTAGCTAGTATTAGGATATCTGTATCTACGTTCAGCTTAGACTTGGAGACATTAGGTATTACGTCATAGCGGCGGTCAGCGACCTCTGTTTCTGCGTATGTCATAGTCATTCGGATACTTTATATCACAGTTCTCTTTGAAAGATTAATCCGAACACGTAAAGTTTTCAATCAATTAATTATTCCTTTGTTTTTACAAAGTAATAATGACTGCGTTTGGAATCCATCTTTGTTTTGAGACATTCTAATCTAATTTTAAATTTCATAACTCTTATCATTATAGCTGAGAGGTGTTTTCTGAACAATATTTGCTGGTTAAAACCTAAGATATTTAAAATGGACCTGGGGGTGGGAATAAAATCGTAACATGAAACGACAGCGCGTGTACCAGCCAAGGCTGTTTTGCTCACTAAGGCTTTCTTAGTATTATAACCGTGGCTATTAACTAAATCGAGTTGCGCCCCGAGAGTACAGCCAGACACGGGAACTCTCTTAAGCATTTTAATAAGCATAGCATTTCATGTAATAAATGTTTTATAACAATTAATAAATTAGCATTATTCTGTTGCACGTGAGAAACTGTGACTGGTTAAAATCATATCCTTTATAATTTAAAACATGATCCATTAACCTTACAGCGCGTTTGATTGTGATATGTCAATAGCATCTGTAATCCAAATCGCAGAAATGCGATTTCGTTTGACCAATCACAAATAAACAAAACTTACCATAAGTCATGTTTCAAATTATCTTTTGGCTAGTATTATATAAAAAGGTAACACACTCGTATTAAATGTATGCAATAATTACATTTCCAATGAAACAACCTACAGCTAAAAATGAAACGCATGATTGCTTACGTCAAAGAAGCCATTGGTTTTTTATAAAGCTCATTACCTCATTTGGCATGTAATTTTCTTTAGCGCTCCTAACGTTAATGTTTTTGTTATTCAACCGTAGGTACACATTTTAAATTGTTTTATAAACTGTTTACGATTTTTATAACAGAGATTTCATATTCGACCTAGATGTAAAATCTAAGAACGAAAACAGCGTTTGTAACAATCTTATCCAATCTTTAATCAATAATTCTATTATTCATATAATTTATAATTCAATAAAGTGTCTATGGCGTTACGTTACAGATTATAAATTAAGCAGAATTTAGCGCGTAGATTATTTAGAACGTGTGATGTAGGTTATTTAATTCATGTATCTTGAAAAGATTTAAGAGTTATTTAATGTAATTTTACGTATCTACTAAGAAAAAGTCAATCGTTCCAGCTGAAGCCAGTTATGTTAATGCGGACAAGATAAGTACAGGGTACATTCCTCTCTGATTTGTGAATAATTTTAATTACTACTAGATATAGAGTTATGATACAAAATTTAATCTCCACCTAGCATTTACATGAGTTTTTACATGTTTTAAAAATACATACATCCGGCGCTACAACCCTTTTTACAAGGTTTTGGCTTCCTCTACAATAATCCTCCACTGGTCTCGATGTTTTGCAACTCTTTTACAGTTTGTATACTATGTAGTAGAACTACACACATATATCATTATATGCCTCCAGTGGCGACTGTCTTCCAGTTCGTACATTATGTAGTAAAAAATATTTATATATAGAAATATTTCTACATTTGGCACCAAAGGTAATAAATTTTCTGTTTTAGTATAAATAGTACGACAGAGCATAAATGCTTTGTTATTCGCGTAACAAGAGGTACCTACTATGCGGAATTCCAAATAAAGTAATTTTATAGTTTATATATATAATAGCATGTATGGCACTCCGATCGAAGTTCCGATAGCAGTAATTGTTTCACGACCAAACAATAGTGGTGTGAAGGAACTCCGCACGGTATTAAATTCCTAAATCAATCACTTTTCACATATTCCATACATAATTTTCTTTTATTATTTACTACGACGATTTATTTATTAAGGACATAATCATCGTTCTTTATTTGAGGTA
The DNA here is from genome assembly GCF_905475465.1 of Pieris napi. Taxonomy (NCBI): domain Eukaryota; kingdom Metazoa; phylum Arthropoda; class Insecta; order Lepidoptera; family Pieridae; genus Pieris; species Pieris napi. Next base: position 9,224,292 of record NC_062241.1, on the reverse strand, counting down.
TACAATAACACCGGGCATACTCGTTTTTAAGTTTTTAATCTTCAATATACACCGTGTATATTAAAGAATTACCCACAGAGGTCATATTAAGATTATTCAGAAGGATTACATCTGCTGTCCCTTTGAGAAAAATTATGACTATAAATAAAGTAAATAATAAAATAATTTAACTTTATAATGATTATAAAAAGGCATTTAAAGATGAAACACAATTAACACGCATTTATAAATGCTCATAAAAATAAATAAAGCGTGGTTTTTATGTAATAAACTTAATTACCCAATTATATATAATTATGTCTTGTTAGAGTGTTATCTATTTCAAAACAACGGTCCGTCCCACTGTATGGTTACCACTGGCGGAAGTAGCTCATGTTTCTCGTGAGTATTTCTAGTGTTAAAAGACTGATCTAATATTTATCGATTTTTAATTTTAAAAAAAAGTGCGTGCGTACAAAGAAGTGTCAGAAGTGTAAATTAATTATTGAGTAATTAAGCTGCCCAAATCACATAATTTAATTTTGCCAGTCTTACTATATTAATGAATGATACTAAGGCTAATTAAAAACTAGAACTAAAATTAGTTGTTGCCAAATAATATAACTAATTCATTATTATCATAATTGCTAACTTATGTCCACATTTTCTAAAATAGCCAACTGGGTCTTACAAAACCAACAAAATGGTAATTTAGTCACTTAATAAAATAAAAATTATATTGATATGTATTAAAAACACCATCGGTGTTCAAGTATGAATAATTGCACCACGATATTATTTACTATTACCAGCACATCCTTATTAAAGAACAAATCGACAAAAACGTTGCACATTATCGTGACGTTCCGTAAAAATTTTACCCTCATGCTCTTAAGAAGTTTCACTTCAAAAAATTTCTGACATGAAATACTCTGGTTGGTTTTTCGCGGAAGAGTATGTATATAATATAGCAGTGTCCAAGGTTCCATCTTATTATCAGAATAAAATATAATTTGAAATAACAACTCTAAATATAACTTGCTTCCGAACGATTTAAAACTGAAATAAATAAATGTTGTGGCCTGGCCGATAACTACATTGCAAATATATTCAATTAAATGGACAGCTAAAACTGGCAACACCGATTAACCGTCAGCAATCCTTGATGTTTTAACGAAACAAAACTATTCAGTGTGATGATGGTTGAGTATCTCATGATAGCTTTAGTTGGCAAGTTTTAAGGCAAGGAGTTACCACTACTTCATTGGCCACATCATGAAGTGATCAATTCTACAATCGTGCTGCGACATATACACGATACGATCTTTCATTCGGTGTAAAATTATTTTAATTGACGTTATCTGACATATTTGCATAATTTAACTCATATTAGGTTATTAAAAATGTAAATACATTTTTTATCGAGAAATGGTGTCTTGATTTATTATTTATGAATGGCAACTTTTTCCAAATACACTTGTCACTTACAATACTCGCAAACACCTAGCGAATGGATAATTCATAGTACCATGTTGAATTGTTTATCGCTAGGTTTTGTAGTTATTATCTATTTAGTATATATTTATTTTTGCCTAGTGGCTTCAACGTGCGACTGTGCACCAATGGACTTTCTTTCTATGTGCGCATTTCACATTTGCTCGAACGGTGAAGAAAAACATCGTGAGCAAACAGACATGTCTTAGACCCAAAAAGTCGACGGCGTGTATCAGGCACTGGATCACCTACTTGCCTATTAGATTTAAAAATGATCATGAAACAGATTCAGAAATCTGAGGCCTAAAAAGTTGTAGCGCCACTGATGTCTTTATTTTATATACATACCTATTTTTACAAGTTACTCTTTGATGTGATTTAAACATTGATATTTGTAAATATCTTAGATAGATGCTGCATTGCCTAAAACTTAAGAAGTGTTTAATGTTTCCACTTTCTGTCACCTAACATCTCATTCTTTTTCTTACCATAAATATGTTTTCGGTGTAATATAATATTTACACTCACAGTTAAACTACGATTTAATTTAGAGTGTAATTCACACATCATTCAAAGCACAAGTCAAAAGATCAAAAATAATTATAGTGCGTAAAATTAATAACGTCCTATTTCGAAAGTGTTATTAAATAATTTATTATATGATCAACACACGTTACGAAATTATCAACAAGATTGACACCCTAATTATATAAAATGAGATAGACTGCGCCTGCGTCGAAGTTATCAGGGCTACCTCACGATATATGCTAAGTTAACGAAGCTAAGCATTTAGCAGCGAGATAAAGCGTTTTATTAAAATTGTTGCTTGCATTTTAATCACTTAAAATTGGCGAATTTTGTCTGTTTTAAACAATTACTTGCAGCTTATCAAATAAAGTGGTTGGTCTCACGTACAATATTAAGTAAGAACATAAAAAGCAAGAACTTTTAGTTTATAAAGTAGTAAAAAATTATTTTATATTTCACAAGTTTTTCTATATTCTTAAACATAATAAAAAAGTATGTATAGTAAATAGATAAAGTGCACTAGCCCGCACACTAGGATTCCCTGTGTCGTGCTAATCTCTTCCATTTGACATGGTTCTATAACGGCCAAAACCAATATGCAATATCAATCCAATTTTAGCTGTCATAGACTGACAATTCAATCCATTTCTAAAGAAAAGCATGCCAATATTCAATACATGGACTGAGATACCAATCTAATTATTCAACCAATCGTTCAGAGGGCGGATAAGAGATTGAAGATTGCCCTCTGTATGAAAATGAATGTTTACTCATGCCAACAACCTATCTGTCCATTTTGACAGTTGCTTCAATTGGCCAAATCAATCTCGGATTGCTATCGGTGAAACTCGTATGATTTGGGTTTGGGATTGCGACCTAACTTAATATTCATTGGGAAAATTTATTCATCTTCCAGTTCTAGTGATAGTGATTTGGAAGTTTAAATGCAATTATCCGATTGGGATAGTAATTCTGAAGCTGGAAGTAGACAACGTACTTCTGTGCGAAGACATAAGAAGACAAGAATTTATTATATCCAGAGCCTGAATGACGCCGAATTCACATTTAGATTTAGGTTAACAAAAGAAGCTTTGGAGACACTTTTACACAAAGTGATGTCTATATATGACTTCTAGCAGGTTTCATCTTGTCATCAACTTTTGTAAAAAAAATTTAAATATTAGCTACAACCAAAAATATTTGTTACTATAGATACTACCTACTAACTCCACTTCAAAACCTCAAGACTCCAGCAGAACATCTTTATAACGAATCTCAAATACGAAGCAGAAATGTGGTGGAAAGGACATAATATGGTGTTTGGAAAAAATCGGTTTGTCAAAAAAGGTTTTGCTTCAATTATCTCGTGTACAAGCCGTGATAGTGGCATGTGCAGTGTTGCACAATATTGCTATTGATATGCGAGATGAACATTTTGAACTACTGCAACAAGTAGATGAACAAGCTGATGATATTGATCAAAGCGCAATTGACAACGTGGGAAATGCAAGTGTGCGAAGTAATCTTATAAGTGATTATTTTGCTTTATTACTATAATATTTTATAAATTACAACATTTTTGAGATAAATTAAATAAAAATTCAATGCTTTTATTTAAATAAAAATACAATTTTTTAATACAATACATCCTCGCTCCAGGCACAAAATCTATTATTTTTCTAATTTATTTAACAATATATTTTTTTCTATGGCCCATAATTCTCTTTTATACTCTCTTTCTTCCTCTTCAAATGCCCATTGCTTTCTCTTATTTAGAAGCTCTTCCTTTCAATTGACTTTCATTTCCTTCGACAGACAACAATATCATGTCTTTGACTTTTTCCTCGATAGGGGGTAAGAGGAGTAGCAGCACTAGGGCCACCTCCTGTACGATATGTTTCAGCATGTATCAAGGCAGACTTTTTTCTTGTAGCCCTCTTTAAGCTTTAGCACTGCGAAAGTTTACCCCACTTGTGCTATTAAACAGCGCCTCCAGCGTCTTCCAGCACCGCTCTTTCTCCTGCCAGGTGACTGAGTCACTCTTTTTATTTTCTAATATATTTTTATGGTCAGCAACAAGCGAAGTTAGAAGGTCAACTTCTTCCCGGCTGAAATTGACGCTTCTTTCACGTTTTTGCGTAGACATTTTTTTAAGTTAAAGAACCAACCTCGAATCACAAAAACAACATACACAAACTACTCAGAGAAAATATATATTTGTAATAATATGTACTAAAATACCCAATAACCTAACAAACAATAATACCATATGACAATGACAGCCCGTTTCATTACAAGTAATATTAAATGACCAACAAAAAGGTTAAGGTTCTATGTTTTTCTATAGAATTTATTTGTTCGTAACAAAAAAACAAACAAAACGTTGCATAGCTATTTGCTACTTTATCCATACATTGTGAAACAGACATTAAGTCTTACTTATTTTATTTCGTTCCAAAAACAGCAAACTTTTGGTATGCTTGAACACAACATATTGCATTGAACGAAACGCGGTCGAGAGGCAAGGATCACGCAAAAGATTGCTGTCAATCTTTTGTCAAATAAACAATCGGATAGCAGAAATGTTTATTGGCATGCAGATTGGAGATCGGTCTTTAGATATGAATCAGTCCAAGATTGGTTATAATCATAGATTGATGATACATTATTAATTTTGGCCGTAAATGGTTTTAGGTTGACGTAATAAATTTCACAACACTACAATTTTATAATTAAACTACTGTTGCATAAGAAGAATACTTTTCGTTTCAGCATACGACAGGTTTAGAAGATGTTGCTAACGTTTATAAGTGACTATTCAAGCCAAATTAATCATGTAATAAAAAACAGATGTTTAGAATATCGGTGCAAGAAAGAAACCTTTAAGTTTCTTCTTTCATTTTGTGTTTCGTATAAAACCAGATAATAGACAATGTTATAGTCTATATGGCAACCCTATCTATGGTGCTTTTACACCACAATCGGTGTTAGTGATATCTGTGCGATATTAAACTCCGCGCGCTTTTTGCGGCGTACCTAATTGCACGCTGTCGTTAATTGAACGGTTACCAACCGGCAGATACTGTTTGCTAAGCGATTATGCGGTCTGATCTATACTTTTAGGTATTTGCATACGGTTAATAGCTTTTATAGTTAAATATACAGTAGACATAGCATTAACTTTCTATTGGAAGATGCTTTTGTCTAACAATTCGACAAGTTAATCATTAGGAATTAAAGCGTGAGTTTTATTATTTTTTAACATTTAAACTTTCATTAGCAGAATTAAGATTTAATCCCGTAAACGAACTATAAAATATGATGTAACGATAATATTCGACATGCTCGTTAAATATCACTTAAATTAATTTGCATAATATCGAAGGGGAGTTAATTAAATCTTAATGTAACATTAAATTTAATTTATACGACAGATATCGTTCTATAAAATATTTATAACTGCTTAATGTCAAGAGCAGGTATCTTTTTGATCTTAAAAACTTCCTTGAAGTATAAAGAAAATGTTAATTGGCGTATATCCGTTTTGAACAAAGGTTTTTCTTTTAAACATATTAAATTTGTCCTAATCTGATTATCTGATAGCTTTCCGGAAGGGTGGTGTTTTTTTTAATGCACATTTCGATGAGAGTGCCATATTCATTCGATTCTACGATAGATCTTCTATTTTAATACTAGCTGTATAATAAACTACCCACAGATATAAAAAATATTACTTCTATCAATTCATTCAAATCGAAGCTAAGTGCATATGTTAAACAAAACTACTTTTAAATTCATTTCTTATAATTACTTTTAATTCATATTTCTTTGTTTACTTTTATTTTTAAATTTATTGCATGTACGGCTATATTTTATTGTGATTATTTTAAGAACGACTACAATGTTATGTTATCTAGAGTATTATTCTCATATAAGTGATTTTTTTTGTCTTTTTTAAGAAATAAAGTCTTTAAACCTTTTAATACGTACTTCCTACTCCTCACTTACCATTACGATGTTTAGGTTCCACAATAAATATAGCTGAAAAATTCTCTCTACATTTATAGTTCCTGAGAATAGCGCGTTTCACTAAACAAATTCTTGAGATATACTATATTATATATAAATTAATAGGGGAGTGCTTGTCCCGTCCACGTTAACATACGGGATTGAATGTTGGGTGTGGCAGAGAAATAATGAAAGTATAATAAATGCCGTAGAAATGAGAGCGTTAAGGCCCTATCCCAGCACGAATTGCTGTGTCAGTGTCTCGGGGTGGACTGCGGGGCGCAGTAGAGAGCTGGAGCACTGAGGCGCACCGGCCCGTAATAACAATTAGTTATGTAAAACATTAAATTAATGTAATTTTATCTTTTTTTTTAAATGGATTTGTCATAAAAGTGTAATAATTGGCTTTTTTTTCTACGAGCGAAGTTATTTAAATCCATTTCAATATGGATACATAAACTACATCGAGGCGACCATATAGGTCCCTAAGAAGTATGTATGGTGTAACATGATAGGATGAGTAATGGTGAGATTCCTAAGCAGTGTGGGTTAAAAGAAGACGTTATGAGGACACGAAATGGAATGCTTAGATAATTTGGACATGTACAACGGATTAATGAGAAGTGGTTACCAAGTAGTATGGTAAAATCGCTTTGTTGTACATACCTGGAACGAATCCAGGTGGTACTAGTTATGTGACAACTTAAAAGTATCCATAACCGATGAGAATATCATGAAATTGGATGTAGCGAGAGAGGTATGTCAGGACCGTAGCAAGTGGAGAAACGTGGTCACTGCCTACTCCTTCAGAAAAAGGTGTGATAATATAAAGGAATAAATAAATAAATTAATAAAAGTGTATAGAATTTGTGTGTATCGGGAGCCAAAACGAGTCTACTAAAAACTAAAGTCATTTTTTTTTATTAGTAGAGTTAATTATTGTTATAAGTTGGCATGAAATTATTCGAAATAACATACGTAGACGACACATACTATACTATAACTACTGATTACATACATAGTTCATAAAAGTACTGATTAATTTGAAACTTGATGAACAATTTACTTTATGACACTTGTTCGTAGTTCGTACTTATTAGAGACAAGTTTAAAGTTAGCAATAAGTAGAAGTCGTGCTTAGAAGTCGTAGAAACTTTTATCACTTGTCATAAATATTTAATATACCAATATTACTAGAATAAGCTGTTTCATAAAACAATTTGTTGTATTAAAAAGACAAAAATAAAACTTTATATTCATATATGTAAATTAATTGATCGCCAGTGAAAAAACTTTATGCTTTTATATTTACATTTACTGCCAGTTCAGACAAGAACTTAAGAGTTTACCTGGACGTCCATCGTTCCACAACTGAGCGTTTTTTAAGGCAGTTTTTGCCGCGCACCACCACTATGTGGAACCAGCTGCCCACTCATGTATTTCCTAACCAATTCGACTTAGGGTCTTTCAAGAAAAGAGCGTACCAATTCTTGCTCGCAAGTTCATGGGCGGCTGTATCTTATATCTTCTATAGCTATATCTTCTATTACATAAAAAAGAAGAACTGGCGATAAACTCTCCCTTACTCTTTTAAATCGCCTAGGTGTATTTTTCCAAAAAAAATCCAAACTCACAAATACAGTGACTCCTATCCATTAAAATAAAATAATTTACAGTATATTAACACTAATATTTTACCTTCGACGACTCATTGGTCTAGTGGTTAGCACCCCTGACTGCGAATACATGGGTCCCGGGTTCGATCCCTGGCTGAGACGAACATCGATGTGATGAGCATTTGGTGTTGTGCTTATGTCTTGGGTGTTTAGATATGTATTTATATGTATATCTATCTATGTATGTATATCCGTTGCCTAGTACCCATAACACAAGCTTCACCAGCTTAGCATGGGACTCGGTCAATTGGTGTGAATTGTCTTAAAAAAAAAATATTAGTTATGATAAATCTTTTCCTAATCTGATAAAGTTTTACTATACTTGCCTTTCACCCAAGATTGTAATTGCAAAAACGATTCGCTTTATAAAAATTCAAGTATTACGGGCGTTAGAAATCCCATAAAATGAATGAAAATAATATTGCAGATGTTTGAATCCGTCAAAGCAGCATTTAACATAAATATCCCCAGCAGCTGCAAAGAATAAAGGATCAAGGTGAACCAGTATCTTAAGCTGAGTGCAAATAATGATTTTTTACGCTAGATACACGACTTGCAGTTTAATGATGTGAAAAAAGTTATTTACGAGCTTAACTTTTAAGATAATTTATTACGAGGAGCTCGCGTTTTAATGTTAACATGTTTTTTAAGCTTTTTCGACTACTAGCCTTTATGAAAGTGTCACCAAAAATTTATATTAACAATTAATTTATGCATTCTTTATATCCCTTTTACTTTTTTTATATAATACAAACGAGCCTGTGGGACGCCCAAAAAGGGCAGTCATCGCAGCTCATAGACACCCATTTTTAGTGGGTGCGTTGCCGGCCTTTGAGGGAGGAGTACACTCGAATTTTGAATAGTTAGAGGTCGTATGACGGGGAAGACCGCCACCGGGAGTCGATTCCACAGTTCGCTAGTTCGCAAAAGAAAATACCTTGCGTACTCACCGTAGTACACTTTATAGAAAACGCAAAGAGATGCAATGTCTCTGCGTAGAGAGAGAGAATCAAGCCGATCAGTAAAACATTGGAGATTGACAATTCGACAAGCTCTTCGCTGAATTTGGTCAAGAAGAAGAAGCTTTTACTTTTCACATAACAATATAATGCCCTTTGACTTTTATCGAAACTCATAATACAAGCCAATTGCTTGTGAAAATATTGTTTGAAGATGTCAAAAATATGGTTGTAACTTGTAAGCATCGCAGCGATTTAGTGTGAACAAATGAAATCAATGTGACAAACTTTGTGTAACTATTTGTAGTTTATAGAACGTGTGTGAGTTAGACGCTAAAAGCTTTTTGTATTAAGTTTACTATATAATGCGTTAGGATTTGGATAGATGACAATTGTTTAATTGTCTTCAATGAAATGTGGTTTGTTATTTTTATATCAGATACAATAATGAAAGAAATTAAAAATAATAATCCAATCTCATATATTGTCAACTGGAAACTACCATATAGTTTATTATTTAATACTATTTACCTAGATTCCTACTCGTTATTATAGTTCTTATATACATATGCGTATGCGTAAACTACTCAAATTCAAACTCAAATCTTTACTGCATTCCTTATGTACAGAATTTATTAAAATAATGAAAACCTTAGCTATGCACAGCAATGTTACTTTACTCAATTATTTAGATGAAAGTTAATACTGTTCTCTATGTTGAAAAGAGTTCCAAAATATTAAAAAAGTTTGATTGGTAAGCAAATGACTGCTGAGCATTTTATATGTTTTTTATATGTGCGCTTCACAGGCCACTGTGTTCTTAATATACCAGATAGATAATTAAAATACGAAACATGTTTCTGTAACAAATAAAAATTGTAAATGATTTATCACGCAGAATCATTTACATAATGATTATAATCGTCGCGTAAGTCGACAGCAAATAAAAGTTTTCTTTGATTTGTCCGCGTGTAGTTTCTGAATGCACCTGCTCCATATTTATGGCCGTTCCTCTGTAATCTATTACTCGTTTAAACTTTTTTATCCGTTTCTATTAATAAGCTATCGTTATTTTGTCGAAGTGATTGTTATCTATAAAAAGAACTGTCGAGCAAATTACTTTTATGTCGTTTAAGACGTTCATTTTTGCCAAAATATTAAATATATATTTTTACCATTTGTATACTTAGTCAAAAATAAAGGAGTATAAATCCATCTATTATTTGGCCAAGCTATCGATTTATATAATAGTTTTTGTTTATGGGTTAGGTTCAAATCTCAGCGAAACGTACGGCGTATATAGATTATAAAAGAATGAAATCCAAGTTCTATTGCTCTCGTGGACAAGTAAACTTTCTATTAAACTGTTTGTCCTAATTTTTCTACATATATCACAGCGGTTAAATCACGAAATATTGTCAATTGATATAAAACATAACTAATGAGGCATTATTTTCGTTCGAATTTTCATTTAAAGGAACTTATAACCGCAGTTATAGAGAGTAAAGGTTTATATTTAAAAGATATACCTTGAACTGTACAGGTACTTACGCGTTTATCGGATGAAACAAGAACTTGTAGCCAATTAGCAGTGTCTTTTCAACGACTTACGATTCGCCACTCTTCTTATCTATACAAATACTACTGTAATTTACTTTTAAAAATTTATTTATATATCATGTTATACAGATTCCGATAATTATTAGACTTTACATGAGGTGCTAATTATATACCCCATCTTTCTAGACATCTTATCATCATATGTAAATTTATTTATATTTTATTATTTGCAGTAAAAAACACAAGAAACCCTAGCAAAAAAATTATCAATCTAGCAAGCTTTTATCTGTAAGAAACATAATTTTTTATGATAAAAAGAGGCTGCATTTCTTTTATTCAATCATTTAATTCCACAGAAAAAACATTTCTAATACAATAGTCCACGTTATGGCCGCCTCTCCGCCCTCGCACGAAAATAACGGTATCGCGGCACACAAGCAATCTAGCTAAAGCTAGTCGTGCTATAAGCGTTAAGTTTCGTGTCTTCTGTGCTAACATTTACAATTAAAATATGGTTTTATAAGTGGTAATTGCCATATCATTAAAATGTAGGCAGATATTAAAATTGTTTCCAATATTAGAAAACACGCTTACTGAATAACAAAATTCAATGTTATATACAAACAAAAAACAAATAAAGTTTACCGCACGATGCGAATATGTGGAGCAATAGAATTTTATCACAATTGCTAATGTTCCTATTTTGAATCCATATCAAACGGAGGTGGGCGACCGCATCCGTTCACAACCTCATTCAGCCGACATATTTAAACATAAGAAAACATAGAGCTCTTTATAGCCATTTATTTTATTTTTATTGGTCCATATCTTAATTCGTATCTGAGGTCACAATCTCGTGATCGCTGTCAAATGTCATATTGTTTTGACAGCTCTTGAAACTAGAATTAGGCTCGAATGATGTTTTATACGGTCTGTGTTATGTCAAACATAAGAAAATTATCTTTAAGTGACGAGATTTGCTGTAATAAAAGTGCAAGTGTAACTTCACTTCGTCGAACGATAGTTTATGTTCTTCTTTAAAATGCTTATTTTACACAATAAACTTGCAAATCCAATGGCTCTAACACAAAACCGGTGTAATTTCTGTCAGAGCTTTAATATAAAATACTTCATTATTTTCTGTGTAGGATATTTGTTCATACTCCAGTCATCCCCAAACTACACCTATTATATATTACATTTTCACTTTCGCTCAGTATTAAGGTGGCTCATATACCAAATTGCATACCAAGACAAATTATTAATAAAACAAATACAAATCTCAGGCCAGGCCTCATTAAGGTTTATTATTATAAAGTTCCATTTCATATACTTTAATAATTCATGTATATACTGACACATTAATAAACATAAAATAAAACATTTGTATCGACACAGATTATCAACATATTGCAATATTTATTATCTGTGCTTCAGCGCCGACGTTTGCCAGCTCAATTAACATGTATTAATGCTAACGGATACTAGATAAGCTGGATTGCTCTATTGAAAAGATAAGTTAAATCGAACCCTTAACTCCGGAAAACCTCCAGTCAAGTTCTTATTGAATGTTAAATAGTTTTCTCAATTGCCATTTGCCGCGTTTGAAAGCTTTAGTAAAATGTCAGCTGTCAAGTATTAGCGTGGATATGTATTATTAATGTCAATCTTATTACCTATTACAACTAGGCGTTCTAATAACAAATCATGTATTAGTACTACATTTATTTGATAAATCATAATATTTAGGATTGAAATGAATTTAATTGTTAGTAATCAATTTTATATACTGTCAAGAAATAAATTGATAATTAAGTACTTTAGAAGCTTTATCTTGGACAACATAAAACTTATATCTGGTCGTCATTGTGTGAAACTATAATGAATAATTACCAAGATCGACACATAAAATAAATCACATTACGTTTAAATCGTACATACAATAATTCTATTAAAAGACAAATTTAAATGGTAACTATTAAATCTAGGAAGCCGGTCATAAAATGTAAAACGACCACAGCTAAGCATTTTTCCCCAGTTAATATCCTAGCTTTATAGCTCTCGTAGGTATCGTGTAATCGTTCCTATGTAAGTTATTTTAAACATATTAATATATTCTATTATTAAACACATTGTCAGCTACAAACTATAATAATCATATCAATAGAAATCTATAAAAAAACAATAAAAACAAAGTAATAACAATTAAACTTATAATAATTGACAGAAAAAGTGGGTCACCTGAGGGTCTTTGTTTTGACAACTAATATTTTATTTATTCACCTTGATTAAGAGCATGGATAGCTCCGAAGTATAAGTCTTTTATTGATTACAAAATAACTTATCCGTAAAAAAACTTATTCATAAAACTTTACAATAACTAAATTCCAAGCATCATTTGTTTCATATAATGTACTTGGAATTTAGTTATTGTAATGTCCACTAATCTAAGATACCCCCAATACATTACTTATGTGAACTTTTTCTTCAGGATACTACCAGCCGGCAGGTCCATTGATCAAAGAGAGCAGCGCAGATGCAGAGCGGGCGCTGACTCGGTACCACCCCACTCCTCACTACCACGCGCCACATCCACCTGTAAGTATTTACAAATATATTAAAGTTACAATGTTTCAAACTAATCATTATTTATTTATTTCTTAATCCTACATCTAACATATCCTATATATATTGACAAAAACCTATTATACTCAATAAATAGCCAAAGATGGAATGCAAAATACTACATATGTATATACGAAAAGATTTAAACTTTTACACTAGGATGGTCTTCACATAATCTTGTTATGTCTGGACTTTAAAAGAGACTGTGACCTTTGAGTTTGTTTCGGCGTTTTTCTCAGAGTATAAAAAATATGTTTGACGTGTAAAAGTGTTTGTAAAAACGTACTTACAGAAATAAATCATTTATCATTTAGGAAAAAGTCAATAAAAATTATTAAATACATTTAACTATGTAATACCTAATTCGGTTGTGTTGTGATGGTGTGAAAGTGGCTGTATGTATTGAGGGTAGTAAGTGGGGTGTGCTATGGGTATTTTTAATACTCCTTTTAAGCATGTTACGAGATAAAAATTAAAATAGTGGTCATTATATGTCCAGGATGCGCGATTTTGAAATTATTTTTATTTATTTTTCTTAAAGAATATAATTCCCTTGCATGAGAAAAACAATACCTATATACTTCTTCGTCAAAGGAATGATTTTAAGATCTTATGTACAGTGTAGTACAGTTACCTTATATACCGTAAGAATATCTTAATCCTGAAGTTTTACCAACATTTTGGGTTGAGACGGAAAAAAGTTATTTAAAATAAGTAGAATAGTAATAACAATTGAAATTACTCAAATAAACGTGAATAAAATTATTCCGCTGATAAACTTCATTTTACAATCGCGGACTGAATTCATTTGAAAATATTACGTTTTTAAATGTCTGCGCAATTTCCGCCTCGACCGTTTCCGGTTATTTGTAAGTGAAAATTTGAATTTAAAACTCACTCTATCTTGGTCAACTTAGAACCTTTTATTCCTATTATTTTCTAAGAGATTGGTAATTTTGAATATTCGAGCTCAGTTGGCTCGAACATGTTTTCATAGTTTTGTAACGTTTTATATTGATTGAGTCCTTCAAGAAAAGAGCATACCAATTCTTAAAAGGCTGCAACGCACTTGCGAGCCCTCTGGCATTGAGAGATTCAGATGAGCCTCCTGACCGTTTTCCCCCTGTTCTATAAAAAAATAATGTTGTTAGTCAAAGCAACCGTTTATAACTTTGCAAAAGAAACATTACATATTTCAATAAAGATAAGAATAAGATACCTGTAATAGATGTCAAATTCAAATTCATTTATTCATTAACGTAACACAATATACACTTACAAACGTCAATAAAGAAATACATATTAAATGCTTCTAATTTTACATTCACTGCCAGTTCTCAAATCAAGGGCGTAGAACGGACGAGAAGAACTGGCAATAAACTCTCCGCTACTCTTTTTAATCGCCAACTTTTTTGTTTTACAAACGTAAGGAGCTGCAACCATTACACCAAAGAAAATGATCTACCGAAATTGTAAAGCAATGTTGCATATTTTCCATTCCATATTCGTACCTACTCCAAACAATTTTTTTTTATTTTTCAGGTTCTCCAACAGTATGGTCCGTATTACCCGACCGATCTCTGCTATGGGCGGTATTACCGGCCGCCTGGACCTTACCACATGCCGCCCCCACAGCCCGACTCGCCGGTAAGATTTCTTAAATACTTTTTTTATGTAATAGGAGGCAAACGGGCAGGAGCCTCACCTGATGTTAAGTGATACCGCCGCCAATGAACACTCACATTGCCAGAAGACTCGCAAGTGCATTGCCGGCCTTTTAAGAATTGGTACGCTCTTTTCTTGAAGGACCCTAAGTCGAATTGGTTCGGAAATATTTCAGTGGGCCGCTGGTTCCACATGTGGTGGTGCGCGATCATCGTGTCGATAGGTTCCTAAAATAGAGCCTCTGTTTCATGTAATTTTTCTCGAAGAACCCTTTAGAAAAAACAATTCTAGTAAAATTACATAAAATAAATAAATAATATTGTTGAAACGTAACTTAAACTTCTCTTCCTCCGTTTGAGGGATTTGTGCGAAACTAAAAATGTTTATAATATCGCAGTATTTTTATTAGGTTATATCAAAATTTTATTTTTGCGGACGGAAGAGTTCTTACATTTTACTAATCAGCTATTCTATATTATTCCAGATGGTTGGTGTTAGTGAGCCCTATCCACCGCAGTATTACAGCTCACCGCCATGTTACCAACATTCACCTCAAAGGATACCATATGTTGGTTAGTACTTTATTTTATGCCTGAAATTCTGTTAAGAATTATTGCAAGCCGCTTTCCAATATGCTGTATATTGGAAGCAAATGATCAACTAGTTTATTTATTTAATTATATATATGTTAGCTAAACTATGACAAAAATACAAACACTTACATTATTTTCAGAGTATCGAGGATGCCCGTGCCCACTAAACGCGTGTCCAAAAAACGTCCTTATTGGGCCCGCTACTGGTAAAGCCCCGACCGGTGGCGGCCCAGATGTTCCCTCAACACTCGCGCCGCCCGGGGCCGCCTTCCGACCGAAGGTGCGGGCGGGCGCGCTTGACCCTGCAGACAAACATAGCAGCGGAAAGGTCAGTCGTGTTTTAGCAAATTAATTTTGTAGGCAAGATTTAAATAATTCTCTAGAGAGAACCCACACTGTGCCAACACTTAACATCTCTCGTCCTAGCTAATGACGAAATTTAAACTAACCGTCACAATATCACTGTTTTGTGGGTAGTATTACTAAAGCTATTCTATTCTCATATAAATGAAGTGATAATAGCAATAAATAATAACCTAACTGATTAAACCACTGCGTCGAAAAAAGAAAACTATTTATTTTCCATAACGAGATCACTATTCCCACGTTACCTTTAAACAAACTGATTGTAATTTAAATGTTAAATGATCAAAGAGATAATTAAGTGATTTATGGCTGGGACACGCTCGCCGCTAATGTGTTATAATTACGTACAGTTAATTGACATCTGCTCTTCTAATGTAAATGAGTATTTACATTGTATGTCTCTCAACCAAAGGATGTTGGCTATGTGTTTTTATATAGTAGCCCGTGACAATATCTTACAGATAATTGAAATCTATCTTCATATTTTCAGGACCCGCCCTTAGAGCCGGAGCCCCCGGAGCCTCCGACAGCAGCAGACGCGCCCCACCCGTGTTCGCTACCGGCCATGGGTGGGGCTTCGCCCAAAAGAGAGCTTTACGACGTACGAGATGGCCTACGGATTAATGGAGATTTACCAGGCCCGGAAGCACTTGGCCCACCGTCACCAGCGCGAGGATCCGCCGGCATATGCGCTCCGCAACCGCCCCCTATTGCGCCTAGAAGAGCTCGACTAGGAAAAGAAATGGCCAGGCGATCTCTAGCTGGAGACGACACCACTATACTTCTTACGCCACAGCCTTCATCTCATCAGGAAATGGATGACGACGTTCTCGCCATATCGCCGCCTATATCGGCACCTATAGACCTCTCATCATCTGACGAAAGATCCACCCCTCTCGTTGACGTCAAAAAAGAAAACGAAGGCCCCACCTATGCACCCTGCAGAAAACCCGATGCGCAAGCTCTGAGAGAACACAACTCTACCATGGCACTATCGGAATCTGCAGGCACGGATTCGGCTAAACCATCTAAAAGAAGGCATTCTAAATCCAAACTTGAAATCGAGATGAAAGACGTGCAATTAGAAGACGTTTGTAAAACAAATGGAATAGGAGAGCACGTTAAGTTGCAAAAGCGACGCAAAGTTTCGGGCGATCAAAGTGAACCTATTCGAATAGAAACGATAACAAAAGAACCAAAAAAGAGATTAAGTCAACATAAAAAGACACCTAAAACTCCAACAGAGAAGAAAGGCAATAAAAGAAAATCTGATTCCGTTTGCAATGAACCTAAAGCTAAGAAAATGCTTCTGGACCCTGCTTCGACTAATGACCAAAGACACCAAAATGTTGCTGCACCTAAAAATAAGTCCATAGAAGATAATTTGTGTCCTACACAAAAAACAAAAAGTGCTGAGGTTTTAGATAATCTGATTAAGAAAAATAGTGTTGAGGGATACAACTCTGAAAATGACATTAATCCTGCTGCGTTATTTTTGCCTACTAATCAAAATATAGCTCAAAGTACAAAGAAAACTTTAAATATAAACAACAATGTTGTTGAAAATAACACAACTATTAGTGGGGTGACTCCGGAAACTATAGCAGCGGTGAGCCAACTAATTGAGAAAAAGTTAGCCAGTAAAAACTCTTACAAACTAGAAAATATAGATTCAAAAATAACGCATAATATGCAATCAGTATTAAACAATAATGCCTCAACCGACGTCCTTCTAAACTTCAAAGAAGATAAGAAGAACCGAGTGCTTGCAAACGTTGAAAAATGTGGGGATAAAAGTGTTAGTGTAAAAGACATTTGCGGACTTTCGAAAGTAAAAAGCGAGAGTGTAACAGCCAATAAAATTAAATGTGAAAATTATACCAAAACACTGAAAGCGTTGAAATCGCAAAAGTGTAAATTCGTTACCCAAACCCCAGAAACCGAACTGGACAAGTTTATATGTGATAGCAGTTGTGAATCTCAAAGTGTAAAGAAGGAAGGTCTGGAACTAATAACCGACATTTCCTTAATCGACGGCGGAGAAGATAAATCGGATGAAATATCGACCTCCATCGATAGTGATCTCAAACGGAAAGCTGTGGAGAATGTAGTGAAACTATTAGTGTCGAAGCGTCAAGCCCAAATAGAGGAAGCAGAGAAAGAGGACAAAGACATAGATGAGGAAAAGATAAAACGGTGTAAATTCGGGAACGGTGAGAAGAAGAGTGTGGAAAAGGTTGCCAAGTTATTAGTGTCTAAAAAGACTGTCATTAAAACGGACGAGGCTGCTCTAGTGATCGAAGATGCCTGTTCTTCACCCGTGCCGGGGCTGAAGAGACGCGCTAGGCGAAGGCGCAGTGTGGGCCGGAGGGTTAGAAGAGTTGCCCCTCCTCTTGACCCTCCAGATTTCAAGCCCCGGCCGCCCCCAAGGTGGAGCAATGGATGGAATTGGGATGGAGATTACTTTTTCTCGAAAGTCTACCTCAATGTAAGTTTTTTAATTTTAATTGTTGGAATACACATCTTAGGATATTTAACCCACTAAATACATAATCGGGACGGGACTACTTTAGTGTTTTCTATACGTTTTCAAAAATAATAAGGTTAAATTGTACCTTATAAAATATAATATATTTGATATATTTTTTCATTTATAATTAGGACAAAAACACAAAAATAGACTTATAATGATATTAAATGGAGCCGTCCTTATAATAGCACAAGTGAATTAATAGCTGATAAACCCTACCTTAAGCTATAACTGTTCCACTAATCTAAATTCCGATTAAGGCCATAGATTACAGATTACATTTCGTTTTTCAGAATGACTCGCGCCTAGACCGCACAGCGCGTTGTTGGTCACGTATGACCCACGCCAGTGGAGACCGCGTGGCGCGGGGTGACTGTGTCTTGCTGCGAGCTTCGCAGGCTCGCGCCCAACCCTTTGTCGCCAGAGTCGCTAGTCTGTGGGAAAACCCTGACGATGGTAAGATTCCTTCAGTCTTGCATTCCGTTATATTGACACCAAAAAAGGAACTATTCAGCTGATAACTAGATTAGCCTAGTAATAACACGACGTCTTTCGGTTTCCATCAAAAGGATTTGACAAGGTTGTTGTTAAGGTAACTGCGACATAACATGCGTAAGCGAAGAAAGTCCCGTAAAACTATGCATTGGTTTAGTGTATAATATTCTTTTTACTCTATAACTTGCAATGGATTATATATGTATCACTATTGATACTAGTATTATAAGCTGACTTAAATTGGGATAATACTATTTTTTAGAGCAAATACCATTTTGGGTAAATGGTAACACTTTCCACACTCACTCCTTCTAATGTTCTTTGATTTTGGTTTGGTGCTTTATGGCGTTTGTGGTGTAGGGCATATTGAAACCCCTTTTGTGTGTCTGTTTGAGGCAATTGTTTGTTGACGCGACGCAAGACGGATTATAAACCTTTACCACGAACTAGAGTTCCTAAATTAGAGACCTAAGCTCAATTCAAAATGATAATTATTCTTTTTTTTTTTTAGGAGAAATGATGGTATCTCTTGTGTGGTACTATCGACCCGAACACACAGACCGCGGCCGATTGCCCGCTGACGCCCCGGACGAAGTGTTCGCCTCGCGACACAGGGACGCCAACTCCGTCGCCTGTATTGAAGACAAATGCTATGTACTCACCTTTAACGAGTACTGCCGGTACGTTCTTTAGAGTATAAGTTTTTATATTAATAAAAGGAATTTAGAAAATTGCTGCGATTTCATTCAGAACTCAAATTTGTACCCTAAGTCAGTTATATCCCATATAACTGATTCAAATCTAAAGATAAAACATTTAGATTCCCAGAAACTTATTGATAAACATATGGATTATATATTTACGAAATATCAGTACATGCGTTTGGAAGCCTAAATACTCGTAGATATATATATACACTATATGGTATAATTCAAAGATTTCCTATTCAAAAAATATCACTAACAGCTCAAACTAACAACTTTATTTCGGTAAAAAATATTATTGAGCTCAATTTGGTTGGATAAATTCACGTTGCAGACGTGGACCAAAGATAGAATATAAATAACGGTTTGTCATGTAAGATCATACACAAAAATTGTAATGTAAATTTTTGATATTATTTCCCGCCTTTGTGCACCTTTGTGAGCATGTCAGAAAAAATACCTGTAGCACTACTAAACGTTAATTTAAAGAAAATATTATATATTTCTACAGCTTGTCCTAATTTATCATTTGTCACTTTCAGCTATAGAAAACGGCTAAAAGCGGCTGAGGAGGGTATAAGAATCACTCCCTCTATCGTACCTCCCTTCCCAGCCAGTGAGGTGACGCCTGCCATAGCCCCCACGGACACCAAACTCCCTCCTTCCGTGTCCCCCGAGCTGGTACTCTTCTGTCGGAAGGTATACGATTTCAGAACCAAGAAAATACACGTCCCTAATAAATGAAACCTTGGATCCGAGCAACTGGATTCAAATTGACGGCCGAGGGACCGATCCCAACATTATCAGTACAAACTTTTCTTTAGTAGCGTGTGTGTGGTACGTTGCTTTTAATGTCGTAGAGGTTGATTTATTGATTTAATTTGCTAATCCTTATTCGATAATAATGTTGATAAATGATGCCTTTTATAAAAAAATAAGTAGAGTTAAGTGAAGGATGAATAATTATTGTGAATAGAACCTTTCGCTTGTGACATGACTGTGCCCGATTTCTTACTTCCGTAGACTAAATGTATGTGTGGAATAATTAAGTACATTAAAGCATTTACGTTACTTTCGTCACTTTGTAAGAGTTAATTTTACGTATAGGCGTGGGCACGGAAACTTCGAATAACAACTATTGTAAGTAGTAGTGCTCTGAGTCCTGAAGCGATTCATTTGGTTGTACTTACGCTCTAAACTTGTGTCAAAAATTCTGGATGTTCGCACAAAATTGTTAATGTAATGTTTAGGTATATAACATAGACCCTTATGCGAAATCCTTTAGCGATTGACCCCAAAATACCTCAGCTTTATTCCATTATCAGTTTAGATCGCTTAAAATCTGTATGTCATGTAGTTACTAGATTATAAGAAAGACCCAGTAAACATCACATGTAACATCTCATGCGAATTCATCTAAATTTAACATCTCTTCATATCTGATATTTGGGCCGATTTGGAAGCGCACGCGCCACAAAATGACTTTGTATTGATGAAGGAACTATGTATATCAGGAAAATCTAAAAAGTGTACACATAAAAAGCAATCAGGAACACAAAAAGCTATTTGATCCCTTCTTTATTGGAATAATATTATGTACATAGAAAAATTCCATAAAAATTATCAAATTGTACAAAATGCGTGCACGTACAAATCGCCCTGTTGGAACGAATTTGGCCATTTAATTTTTTGTAGTCTGTTTAAAAATTTACAAACAATGGTAGTTACTATCAAAAAAATCTTGGAGTTTTTGGGTTTATTTTAATGTTACGCATATTTAATGAACTATATGATCAATTATAATTACAATCAAATTAAATCACTTATATGCGAACAAATATACCATTTATCATCTATTAACGGGACTAGAATGAGATGCCGCCATGACAGTTTTGTAAAAGGAAGAGTCACTTTGAAATATCAATTTCAATGTCGTGGTTAGAGTTTCGGTCAAAGATGTTTGTGGTATATTCATTCGTGTCTTTTATATTTATTTTATTAATAGCGGAGCAAAATAATTTGAAATCCTCAATTTTGTGCTTTCGAGGATTATTTTAACTTAATCAAGACTGATTTTGCAAATGGTCATTTTAGACGATTTTATCAGTTCATCACATCAATTGACAAATCAGTGGTTAATTGTAAAAAAAAAAACAAATGGGAACATTGTAACATATTTTAATAATTAGAGATAGTTTAAACACGTGTTGAGTGGAGAGACGCACGATCTCTTAGAGGTACCGACCCCAAACCGAAAACAAATTGGTACTTGCCGTGTTTGGGAAAAATACTTTTGGGTCCGTTCAGACCGCGGTTCAATAAAATGTAATATACCTTTTTATCAATAAGTACCATCAAATCAAAATAAAAAGTTTTTGGAAGTCAAAAAACGATCATGACACTTGCATGATTTTTTTTAAGGTTATTAAAATTCGGTAGTACTAGAAAATCCATCCAATTTTTCTAACGGAGACACTCAATGCGGTCTGAACTGACCTTTAATTTATCAATAAACTGTTAGATTTTTGAAATTCTAATGTCTTATGCGTTGTATCATGTATTTCGGTGGTGATTTGTAGAACATAAAATTTTCTATAAGTATGTTATTACTCCCGTGTATTAAGGGCATTTATGTAGATGTCCCGGTGCCTAAGTTCTAATTTTATGTACAAGAACTATGTATTATAGAATTGAGCTGAAATTGTTTGTTTTATTAGTTGCACGTAAATAATTAGACAAGTGTATCAATATGTAATACGTGGAGTACTCGATATTGAGTCTTTAAGTACCTTTCATTATTTTATTTCGTCAATAGAAGGGAAATACCAGTTTTGATGGAGGTCAATGCACATATAATAATGTAAAATGGAAGGTGCCGGGACACCAAAAGTATGTTAAATCATGGAGATATCTCATTTTATACGTTTCTCCAAATTTCGTTGGCTCTTTTTGTTTTGTATATATTTATGTGAGAGCGTGTTTTTCAATCGTTTATGCCGAATATTGTAAAGGAATTTCTGGTGGTAGACCTAATTCTTGGGAACGATTGAAAATCAAGCTTTAGTGATACTGATTCTTTAACTATCCAATGAGGTTATATAAGTTAGAATATAATGGCTGTAGCCATAGACATAAAAATATAAATTTCGTTTAAACAACAGAAAATAGTCCACTTGAAAAAAGGCGTCTAAATTTTATAAGCCCATTCCGAGGACACCAATTTTATGCTGTAATTAAATTGTCGACACATCTATAGCCACAACACAGTCATAAAAAAATCTATCAATCTAATTGCACAATTTGAACTAAAGTACTTATCTGTCCCTTTTCATCACAGTGTAAACATTATTTGACAGAAAGAGATGCAATCAGAATGATTCCGTTTTTTACGTATAAGATTATTTAACATAACCTCATTGGTGTCTATTCCAAAGCTTAAGTTTTCTTATTCTTTGCTTGATGCCAAAAATTTTGCTGCAAACTTATCTATATTGTCAATATACCAGTCTCTTTTCGATTTAGGCTAAAATTTTAAATCATTAGGATATGCATATATTTAATGTTCGAGTAATGACCAATAGGTTGGATTTCCAAAAACACAAATATACATTCAATTATACTAAGCGTTGTTAATTACCATTTTAAAGCTATAATTGTAAAACGCTGGTAAAAAGTTCTTTATTTCTAAGGGAGAAAGGTTCATTATTGTGCACCCTGAAATCAAATATATAATTCAAGTGCCAAAAAGAGTGTCGAATGTTGATTGAACTCCAGACGTCCTGTATATGCATATTCTTCTGATACTACTCATTATTAGTTAATTTTAGAGTAAATTCCATACTAGAGAATAGTGTAAGTGACCTCTCCCTTGCTTGTAGGTGGATTGTTTTAAATGTTACCTGGTATTCAGCAATTGCAAAACTCTATAGTCAATAATGATTTTTAGATTTAGGTGTATTCATAAGGAAATACCTTGTTTTATTATTTATTTGTTCAATGAAAATTATATAGGTATATTTTTATTATTGTAACCTACATAGTTACGTTGGCTGTAATTTAATATTGATGTAAAATTAATATATGTATTTTTATTTGAACTCTCGTTTTATTTTTCATACTAGCCGTTTCGCGCCCGCTTTGCTGGACGAATTAAAATAAATTTTATGTTTAATTATTTTTCATATTTTTATTATTCTTCTTTTTAACTTCCCGCTAAGAAAATTGAAATATTTCGAAAATCGAGTTTTTAACAGATGTTGACGTTTAGAGGTTCTAGGAAGCCTCCCCGAATGTTTCCGCGGTGAAGTCCGTATGGATAAATTTTCATAAAAGTAAAACAGCAATAAAAAAATGAAGGAACGTTGGAATTTAATAAATAAATAGCCATAAACCATCTAGTTTCATGTCGATACGAGTACACATACAGTGGTTTAGGCGTGATTGAGCCTCAAACGAAGACCATTTTCATTATATATATATGGATTTACGAGAAATTATTACCCTTTACCATTCATACATATTATCCATAGAGGACTCCAGGATATGATGATTATTCATAATTATAACAGTTAATGCATAAGGAAACCAAAAATAGATAAAACATTGCAATATTTTACGTATTTTTCATTGGAACTGGTTTGGACTGGAAGCCAAGGGTTTGCAATATCAAGAATGTTATAAAAGTATTAACAATGATAGCGAAGCAAGGTTTTTGTATGAGAAAACATTTTATAGTAGTTAAACTTAGGTATACTGCTTAGGGTAACTGCTTCGTCGCTGGCGAGAATTATATTTCCGGGACAAAACACCTTGGATGTAACAATTAACACTCGTATAACCTCATATGTCCGTCCTTCCACAAATAAGCGTATAAGCACATTTGGCCACGCTCGCTATCAGGAACTAGCGTACTCGAAGAATTTCTGAATCGATTTAACTTGAAAAGAGCACCAGTTCCTAAAAGGTAGATAACACACTCGCAAACCTGCAAGCACTTTGGGTGTCGATGGACGGCTGTGCTTTTTGTTTATTTATGAATACGTATACTAAAAAATATATGTAGTATTACGGTTGTTTATCCTGTCCATTGGAGAGGGAGATGCGCTCAGCTACCACCAAGCTGCGGCGCCGGTTTTAAATGGCCCTCCTATGCACAACGTTCTGGCAAAATAAGATAATATTGTTAAGAGTTAGAGGATCCGATAGAGACGCGGAATATCTCTTAAAGGGTATCCCTTTAGGGGTAGGGGTTTCCCGATAATCAACGAGAAATTTAAGTGCAATAAATATACACAAATAACGCGGAATAACACAATAATAAATGGACAAAACACTGCCACTTTAATTAGTGTTTGAGTTATGAGTATTTATAGTTTTAAAGTTCGTTCTTGAATATTCAATCTTGCTTCAACAAGTTTCGATCTTCCTTCTCTTTCGCTTATTATTCTGTCCATGTCTCACACCAAGAAATTTCACACTAGAATGTTCCTTCATAAACGGGGTTTTCGTCCAGAAAACGCCTGTATCTGGGTTTCTTAAAACCAATACCACGTGACTACATACGAGTGGTATGGAAACTGTCTGAAAAAATATATATCTACTGAAACTGTTTTCTGTAATGAATAACAGCCTCTCTTTAAACGGTCGTAATTAAGCTTGATGAAAACGTCCCTAAGTTGAAGAAAAACCAAGAAACATTTCATTGAACCCGTCTTCGGAACAATATGGTTTTTCAATATATCATCGCGGATTTGACCCATAGCAATAACTTATAAGTCCGGAATCACGCGGCTTTCAAGTTCAATCTAGATAGTTTGGTTAAGGACTTGCCCACTTCATATTTAACATGCAAGTCAAAGGCGGAGCTTATGTTTAATGTGGGTGAGAGTAAGCGCCTCTCTGAGCTCACAAAATTGCCACTACCCGATCTCACCATTTATAGTAAGTACCTAATACTTAAAAGCTGAAGAACAAAAGTTTAAACGTTCTTGCAAGGCGGAAGCGCGTTGGAAGCAATAATGCTCTAAAGCGTGGGCGGAAGCGGCGACATCCCGAGAATCGGTATCTCGGAATGTCACTGCTGCGGCAAACATAAAAAGCATATAACTCTGCCTTCACGTCTTTCAAACAGGAGAATGCTAGGGATTTGCCGAAACATTACCCGCCTCCCTTCGTGAACTTACCAGGACCTTCTGGTGACTCGCCAAAGCTATCTAAGGGAATTTCTGTCAGCGCTCCACCCCTGCACAGGGAGGATAACTCGCTGGCCCATACCGCGAAGGAGAATCAGGCATCCCCATAATTGTGCTCCTGAGTTGGCTCTGGTCCTAACGCGCCTTTTTCGGTACCTGTACTCGCTCGACACTATCACAAACTGATGGAAGATCGCTTCAGTATACCCAATCCCTAAAAAGGCGATCACTTTGAACCGTCGCGTCCTACTATCGTTAAATAGCTTATGGGTATTCTCCTTGTTCCACAAAATAATAGAAACCATTATCAACTCCTGGGTTATTCAGAGGATGTTATCTAGAGGGCCACCAGAGGATTAGCGATTGCCAATACAGCTTTCGCCGTAGTCGCTCAGGTGGAAATCTTCTTGTATACCTTACACATAGATAGGCAGAGGCAATTAAGTTCATGGGGAAGGCGCTAGCGGTTAGTCTGAATATAGCGAAAGCCTTCAATCGGGTGTGGCATATAGCGCTTCTTTCGACGCTTCCAACCTATGAACTCCCCGAGAAATTACGCTACTGCATCTCCAGCTTTCTGGCCGATCGGAGAATTAAGTTCGTCATTAACGGAGCATGGTCTGACATAAAACCCGAGTCTTTTTCTTCTGCATATGAATGACGTGTTGCAACTTTAAGCAACATTGCAACAACTTAACATTCATGGCTATGCGGATACTCACTGCACTGGTAGCACTGGGGACACTCTTTAGATTGGCCGTGCAGGTATTTCTCGAGGTATTGTCGATCACTACCGGAATAACTGATGTCCGAAGTCGAAGCTTTGCTACGTGGAGTCTCGGACTGTGGTCTACTAAATCAAGTCCGTTAGTCCAAACCCAGGAAGACACTAGTTTGCGCGTTTTCCGCTTAAAAAAAACTCCACCTCTTCGAAGACTCTTATCTAAAGCCACAGCCAGCATCGGAATACTAGACGTTGATATATCAAACGACGTTCAGTTTCGTGGTCTATTGGAACGAAAAGCTAAATTACCCTCCAAGAATCTTGGTGTTCTCAGAAAGGCGAGATGGAACTTCACTCCGGGCCATGCAACTGTATAAAGCGCAAATTCGACCCCACACTGTACTCACCTCTGGGCGGACGCTCCCCAGTACTAACTCTTATCACAATTATACTAATACGGTCAGTATTCAGCGAAGAGCGATTCAAATCGTCGACGACCAGTCACTTTCCGAGCGGCTTCATACCTTGGTTTTGCGTAGATTTGAGCGCTCCTTCCGCATCTTCTACTTCAGGGGAGTTGATCGGATTAATACCTGCAGCTGACTTTCATCATCGGAAGTCAGGCAGAATACCACCCTTATCACCTCAACATCTGTCGTTCCACAACTTATTTATGGCAGTTTTTGCCGAGCACCACCTCTATGTGGAACCAGTTACCCACTGAGGTATTTCCGAACCAATAAGACTCCACTGGAATCCTTCAAGGAAAAAGCGTACTAATTCTTTAAATGCCGGCAACGCACTCTCGAGCCCTCAGACATTGAGTGTTTATGGGCGGCGGATCACCTAATATCAGGTGAGTCTCCTGCCCGTATTGAAAAAACTCCCTACTAACCACAACTAATTAATTTTGAATCAAAAAGTTTTCTTGTGATTGTGTTCAATAACAAGGACATAATATAAGAGATTTCATAGTTAACTCCTGAAAAAAATAGTGGTCATATACCACCCCTGCATTAGTGATTGCATGAGTAATTAATTACTAAAGTGAAATAGGGAAGAATTTGTTATTAAGGGCGGGTTTAGTAGTAGTAGTAGTAGTAAAATGACAGTTTTGCATATTTTTTTTAAATACTGTTGTTTTGAAATTGATAGTATCACGAGCGCGTACAAATAACCACCGTATTAAAATTATAAAATAAAGATTAGATAAAATAAGAAACCCAAATAAGGAAGTTTTATTTAAAAATTTGGTACTTGCGTAAATCAAGACAATAATGATAATAATTTTAGGAGAAACAATTTAAAAACGACTGATCTTTATGCCACATTTATTTAAAAGGTTAAGCAAATTTTACTATATAAAATAAAAATTCGTAATCCAAAACAAAACATCTATGTAGTCATCATTTGAACTAACAATAACATTATATTTAACTAAAAATTAAGTTTCATAATTATTTCAAATTGATCACAGAACAAATACATGTTATGTTCACATATTTTACTTTATTTTTATACAGTTTCAAATCACATCTCTGACCTGTACAGACTACAAAATATTATAATAATAATGATATTAATTTTATGTTTTTTGGCTCCTTAACAGACATTATGCATGTAATTATATGGAAAGGTTCTAAGTTTCTAAGGTTCCAGCGATAATATAATGGTTTGTGACCAAAATTATTAACAGAAAGATAAGAATATGAATTCCACATTACACTTGATTAGAGGGCTATACAGTTCACATGCAAACTCTCATCTTGTACCTATTTTGCTTTGGAGCATTGACTGCTGAACCAATAATGGATTGAACATGTCTGTACACAACAGAGACCAATTGCATCTAGAACATTCTCTGAGCAGATGTTACCATTACATTCCAAGTACATAACTAATATATATAGCTAATAATATATAGTTAATACATAAATTACCATATTATAGTAACTATATATAGACAAATATTAAACTACATAAATATTAGTGGTTTCTAGACATCCTTTTGTTCTCTTAACATATATTTAAGGAAAAAATATTGCAAACATGCTTTAGCCAATGGATGGACCTAAAGGTTAAACCATATTAGGAACAAACTTATTGAAAGGACAACCTCTACTTTATAATCAGTATAGATTCATACTATATAATTGGCAATATAAATATAACAATATCTACTAGAATAGATCCTACAGATACATCAATACAGAAGACCATACATAATACACATAGAAAATATGACCCACACTAACATTTTTGTTAATAAGATAATTTATTGAGATTTCATACATTTTACAATATTATACATAAGATCACTCATAAAGATGGTACGAATCATTTAGTGGGATTGATTTGTGATTTCAAAAAGGATTTACTCATGCTAATCTCATACATATTAAGTATTATGTCAGCTAAGTGCTTTACATAATGGAAATCCATATCAGTCTTACCTAATTTATAACATTTATTTAAATATATCAGGATTACATATTTATCTATACTCAAAAAATGCTAAGAACAATGTGACACACCTATAATGCACATATTTAACACATTACATATAAAATGCTTTTCATACTGTTTTAGGCATATATATTATTCAATAATTTGAAATCAACATCAAAATCCCTCAAAAATTACAACAACTATTTGTCTTACGAGCAGTCTTATAGAATGCCTTACTATGCATAGAAAGACTATTTGATTTTTCAACTAAGTCATCCAATTTCTCTCCCCTCTCTAACACAGCTTTAATTGTGTCATGAAGAATAATTTTAGTTTCATCTAAGTCATTCTGTATTTTTGTCAAAGCATCTGCTTCTTTAGGATCCTGATATTTGGCTAAATATTGTGGGAGGACAGGAAAGTCAATAGTTGTTTCATCTCCAGTCTGCCAAGTTGCCACTGGCACTTTAGCAGAAAAATCATCAAGCAGCTTTGTTATAAGAGTATGTGCAACTCTATTCGGATATTCATGATCTGATATAAGAACCCCTGCAAGGTTATCTGCTCTTACATATACTTGAACCATATATTCACCTTCTTTTACTGATTGCCTGGATGCTTGATGTGTTCTCTCAACAATTGTCTTACTCACAAAAGTCATAAACTCTTGAACAGAAGATCGTTGGAAAAAACTAAAGCTTTGTAAATCATATGCCGCTTTTAAAATTGTGGCACTGGTCACTCCTTTATACAAAACTACAAGTCCATATACCTTCACCATGATCAATATTTAAATGGCTGTAAAGTAATTAAGCAAAAAGTTAATAGTTTAATAAATGTTATGTTCTTAAATTTTATTAATCACAATTTTTTAGATAAAGTGAAAGTAACATACCTACGTGTAATAATAATCTTATGTATCTGCAGTTAAGGTAACAACAATACTTGTGAAGCCAAATATTACAATATGCAATGTGATTATAATTGTTTAGTATTTAATATTTTGCGTAATTTATAAATTTCTTTTATCAAGCAATTTTTTTAATAATTATTTGATTTTCAGTCATTATTGTCAATTGTTAAATTGTCAATGACAATAGTTAACATGAGTAAACAATTGACCTTATGAATGACATTTCGAATTATGTAGGTTGCACAGTGCACTTGAAGACAGGAAAATCCCTTAACAACAATATTGATGATATAGGAATTTATTGTGAACAACAAAATTTGTCTCTTTCTTCTACAGTACAATTGCATTTAACGAAAGATTTAGTTGATCATGGATGTTACCTAATAGTAGACTTGAACGTTTAGGAATGTACTAGATCTGCCATTTCTATAAGGAATTTCGAGAAATACGGTTTGAATTCTATAAAAAATAATAAGATTTTTTTTATAGAATCATGGGAATTCTATAAAAAAAAATAAGATTTTTTTTATAGAATTACCATGATTAATTCATTACACTTATTCTTATACAAATTTACACCATTTTTCGATTCGATTTTTTGCATTTTCTGAGAATATTTACTATAGTAATATTATGTTTTTTACCATAGAAAAGTAGAGATTTCAACGAACTGAAAGTACACCAACTTTTTGAAAAAAGCTGATATTTTGACGGGAGATCTTCGATTGAAAATTAGGGTGCTTTTTCGATATTAATTCAAAATAAGGTGAAAACATATACAGGGTGTCCCAGAAAGAATGGATAATCGTTGAACCCCGCACGGAACAGCTCTCCAGCGCTCAGAAAAAAAAATTCCAAGTGATACCAAAAATATGTTACCTTTATGGCTCTGGCACGGTTTGTGCATTAGCCACGTAGATAGAGTATAGAACTAGATGAGCTTCTAAAATAACAATAATAACTAAAGAGAGAAGGCATTAACGTGAAATACTTAAGTGCGAGCGAAACAGAGTATTAGTTTTTCTGTCTCTATTTGCGTATCGGGTTTTGTTTGTTTACCACCGGGCCCTTGATGGTAAACAAAATGTCACCAATTTGCCACATTGCCACAATGTTGTCATAAATCTGTGAAATCTAAGTCAAACCTATATTAATTTAAGACTTTATCCTTATAAGAGGTGTATTTAAAGTGTCAGTCATGGTGAATTGTTGCATAATTGGCTGTAAAAGCTATAGTGAACGTAAAGAACCAAACGTAACCTTTCATCGGTAAGTAGCTTATTTTGTCACGACTCAGTTGCCACACTTCGTGTCCTTTGTAAATAGTTAGTTGGATTATAACTTGTTGGGGCTACCAGCACTTGAATAAATTTTCCACTTTTTTCAGTTTTCCGAATGAACCGTTTTTAAATAATAAATGGACTGAGTGTACCGGTAGATTAACCTGGCATCCAACTCAAAATGCCCGAATATGCCCAAGGCACTTTAAAAAAAATGTTATAACCAAATAATAAAAATAATAATAATATTGTTATAATTGTTATTGTTTCTAACCTAACCAATGTAGACTGTACACTGTACACAGTGTAGTCGGTAGCCCTAGACTTCGCGCACACTGCTGTGCGTGTACAAAAACGGCGTCTGTGTATTACACACACTTCCTATAATGAAAGTCTATGGTGTATTAGGTAGAACAGTTACTACGCAGCGTTAGTATAGAGTGTTCGGGTGTGGTTTAATTTAACGTAACTGATTAATAGGCGTGTGGAGTGAGTGTGAGCACCCCCTGATTTTTTTTTATTTTGGGGTATTTCTTATAGTAAAAATTACCCCACAAAACAGGGATTTTTTTTCTCATGGCAATATTAGTGGCATTCTGAAGTTATGTCAATCATTCGCTATCTCACACGCTGTACGCTGATGCCTGATCTAATTTTGGCATAGTTTGAGAGTGTTTCATGTAAAAAAAAGTATGAAAACGTAAGTGGCCAGCTATTTAAAAAAATGCGCAGTTCATACAGCTTACAAAATGGTGTAATACATCATTTTATCTAATACCACTACGAAGTTATAGCTATTGAGATGCAAAAAGAGTAAATACGACTTAAGACAGAAAATTGTAAAATTATATTTTATCTTGTCTTAAACGGTAACATTGACAGTAGCGTTCCAAAAAAGGGTCCTTTTTTATTGTACTAGGGGTGGTTTCTATTTACGACCTGAGCGTGGCCCAAGCTCATATGTTGTTTACACGAGACATATGGTTGATGTTGTAGAGTATGAGCGAGTGAGAGAAAAGATCTTTTTTCGCTTGGTACACCGGTTTGATCAATGATCATTATCAGATCGGTTTCAGATACATAGCAAGACATTTACTTAGTTTAATTAGTTAGTGCGTCTCTCGACTTGTTCAGTGTCGTATGTGTGCATTCCTTTCTCATTTCTCGAGTTTGAATCAGTGTTATAACGACGATTTCTGGCTATTTATTGGACTTTAAAAAAAGACGGATACTTTAATATGCATAATCTGCACAGCTGGCAACTCTCGAATCCAAATTTAATGCGAGAACTCGTATTACCAGTTCAAAGTCAATTATTGGACTGGTATATTAAACGGGATAATTATTGGTCCTTTCGAACTGCCGGGAAATTTATCTTCTCATAGTTATTTAATTTTTTTGCAAAATGATCTCCCGAATTTAATGGAAGAAATGCCTGAGGAGGTAAGGAAATCCCATTAGCTACAGAATGATGGCTGCCCTGCACATTATGATACTAACGTCCGTGGTTTTTTAAATGCCACGTATCCAAATAAATGGATTGGTCGTTTGGGTCCCATTTTGTGGCCCGGATTCCCGGATTTTAACCCACTGGACTTTTTTATTGGGGATGTTTAAAGGAAGAAGTGTACTCAAAAAACTACACTTCAAATTTGGAGGAATTACGCAGCCGTGTTCAAGAGGGTGTTTCAAAAATAAATGAACGACGCTACGCACCTTATTTTAGTAGGGCCTTTATAAGATTTAGAGCGTGGCAGACAATTTGAACACCTGTTGTGAATAAAGCTCGATTTATGTACACCCGATTTTTTTATTATTATTAAAATTTATTAAGACTTATCGTTTCTTTTTTAGTCGTATTTACTCTTTTTGCATCTCAATAGCAATAACTTCGTAGTGATATTAGATAAAATTATGTATTACACCATTTTGTAAACTGTATGAACTGCGCATTTTTTTTAAATAGCTGGCCACTTACGTTTTCATACTTTTCTTTTACATGAAACACTCAACTATGCCAAATTTATTTTGTTATCAAATTTCATGTCAATAACTCAAGTTCTTATTTTGTTTTTGAAAAAAGTATCATAGATACATACTTATATTATTTCATGTATTTCTAGTAGTATAGTCTATCAGGAATAAGATGACACCAAAAACGCCACAAATTTCATTACTTTGTGGCCGTTGTGCACATTAATGTGAAGTAAAGTAAAAATGACGTATGTTTTTCTAAAAAAAAACATATTTTGGGTATCACTTGGATTTTTTTTTGATATTTTTTTCTGAGCGCTGGAGAGCTGTCCGTGCGGGATTCAAGGATTATCCATTCTTTCTGGGACACCCTGTATATTTCAAATCAAATAAATTACAGCGTATTTAGGACATAAAAAGGTAACTTTTTATCAAATTTCGTGGGAAAAAAAATATTTTGTAAAAGAAAAAACCAAAAACCAAAAACTTGGTTTATTGAATTTTTCACATAAATTTTGATGTGATTGAAAACGTGAAGATACAAAAGTTTTAGATCTTTTTATTATCTACAACTTTGCGGTTTGACTTTTTTCCATAGGACTTTTAGTTTTGCCGGAAATCGAGATAAACCGTTTTTCCCCTAAAAACTCACCACCTTCCCGACCTCAGATCGCCCGTAAATTATTTTTCCTTTAATTTTGATTATATTCTCCTCCTTTTCCAATGGTTTTCATCCTACTATATTTTTTTTTGGTTTAAAAAATTATCGACCCTGGTCTAATATGTATCATCAATTCTGAGAAATACATACAAAGAAGGAGCCAGATAGTTGGCGCTCTTAGCCGAATGGTTGTCGACTACAAAAGTGGCCAGATAGTCGGCTTTACCGATTAGTCGGAAGTTCCGTACATCACTAATTATTAGCCCTTACAGATAGGGTACCTAACACTTCAGCTAAAATATTGGAAAAGGTGATGATAATATTGGAAACAAAGTTTTCTGTTTAGAACAGCAAATTATATTAATTTTTATAAATAAATTTTCAATCATAATAATATTAACAATAACAATGTATACATGACTATTGTGTTAGTCTTCTATATAAAATTAAGACTTATTCAATGGAAGGCAGTTTAAGGTTTTTATGAATACCTTTTATCTTTGCACTACCGTAACATATATTATTACTATACAGAACCCCATATTGCCCTTCTGTTATTGCTCTTAAATTTTGCTCTAATATTATTGTTAAGCCATCAGAGTTAGTAACTACCCGGCAAGGTACTAAAGGCTTAGTATGTTGAAATCTAAAATAGGCTTTCCATACACATTTCTTAACTAAATCTACTGGTTCTTCAGAAATCCAGTGAGGGTGGTTGGTGTAGCAAATATTATTCCAAAGGGCAGGATGTTTAGTTCCCGCAACCTGAAAAGAATATTTGCAAGTAAATTTATAAAAAAATATATTTCATGTTTGTTTCTTGGGCCGACCCAAACACTACAATGCATATGACTATATAGATATTTGACTTTAAATTAATACATATAACTTGAATTTCAATATTATACTCACAACATAAATATTATTAGAAACTACATCTTTTTTAAAAATAAAGTATGCATCTTTGAAGCTCCGCAAACAACATCGTTGTCCTATTGTCCATTTATGGATACCAGTATGCTCTCCCACAATATGTCCTGTATCTATATCAATAAAGTATCCATTCTTCTCAGGAATAAACTAAAACATAGATATACAAAATTTATCATTTTAAATTCTTTAACTACCTAATAATTATGGCCTAATGATGTAAGAATGCACTATACCTCTTGAATGAAATTTTTGAATCTCTTTTTGCCAATAAAACATATTCCTGTACTATCCCTTTTACTAGCAATATTCATAAGACCTTTCTTTCTTGCTATTTCTCTTACTTCACTTTTCAAATATCTTGCCAATGGAAACATACATCTTCTTAATGAGAATTGTTTTACTTGGGACAGAAAAAATGTTTGATCTTTATGTTTATCAACTGGCTGTAGAAGCTTTACACCTACAAAAAAGACTTACTAAATTTTTAGGTATTATAAATATATGTGACTACACTATAGCTATAAAATATGCTAAGTGATAATAATATTGCTATTAGAATACTTACTTTCATCTTCTTTAAAGTTATCTAAATATGGTCCAAAAGTTGTATTAGCATAGTGGCCAGTTGCAATGGCATCTACAGCTAAATTTTTCCTGCAATGTTCAAAAAACCTATCAAATTTAATATATCTGTTGCAAAGTATGTCCGGATTTGGAGTCAACCCTGATTCATATTCCTTTAATAAAGTGGTGAAAACATCATTCCAATATTCTTTTATAAAGTGCACTCTGTGTAAAGGAACATCAAGCTTACGACAAACAAATGAGGCATCTTCATAATCTTTCTCATCTGAACAAAAACCGACTTCGTAATTATTGTCCCAATTTCTCATGAAAACTCCTTCCACCTGATAGCCTGTAAAAATTATTATTTTATAATAATATTTACATTTATTATTTTAAATGTTGCCTTTATACTTTCAATAAACAATTGAATATTTAAAAACATACCGGCGTTCTTTAACAAAAATGCTGCTACAGCACTATCTACACCACCAGAAATACCCACAGCAACTTTTTTGAACATTTTGTGCTAATATTTCTTGTTATAATGTGAAAACTGAAAAGTATGAATTATGAAATAAGCATGTTGTTGGTCTTAAATATTTATAATTTATATAATCCAAAGATTTTTGGTAATTGGTTAGAAGATGGCATACTTTTAATTATAAAATGAAATACCTAATTGCGATTGGTGAATGAATTGTGACTTTTGGTTTGCCGACCTTTGTCAATATATTGTATACTGTCAAACGATTTCTTGTCATTTTTACTCATGTACGATCACTAGACCAAGTCCCAAGATCGTACAAAAAATCTTATTTTTTCTGGCAACATTTCGTAATGAAACGAATATATTTAATCCACCGGCAAGTATTATGTTCCTACAACCTAACGTATGCCCTAGACCTTTTACGCCTAAATTCTTAATCTTAGTTTTAGTTTTAAATATGTATGTGTTTCTCAGTAAGTGAATTATGTATGCAATTCTTATGAGAAATAAAATTATTCTTAAACCAAAACCTGAAGACCCTTTTTTATATGAAGTCTGTATTTGTGTGCATTGTTACAAAACTTATTATTTTTCTCTTGTAAAGATTTGTATTGGAATAGTCAAAAACCTGTTTTTCTTATCAGTCTCTAGCTCTAAGTGATTATATTATCCCCTTTTAATCTGCATTTTGTCTGTAGTTTTGTGTTTGTGTGTTGTTTTCAATACGCTTAAGTAAGAATGGGTAGTGAAAATGAAGAAGAGCGACCTGCGCCAGGTACTCCAAAAAAGAAGCTAGCCAAAAGAGGAGAGCTTTCTATAACATAGAGGAACAAACACAGAGCACAGAAGTATCGTCCCAAACGGAAAAAAATTGATTTATTTACGGACCGGTTAGGGCCCGGTAAAAACCAATTTAAAGCCAGGTGGACTGTTTGTGACGTCGTAATGGTTTCAGAATATGGAGTTTTAAAGTTACACTCTTCAAGGCAAAGGCATCCACTCATTTTAATTAAAAACTTTCCACTTATGTTCCACTATGTTGTACGATCTTTTAATTTCAAAATTTCCTTGGTGTAAGATTTTTTTTACTGCGTTTTTTTCATCTGGCAGCCCTGCTTCACAGCAATGAGCAACATCAAACATGACCTAAATCGTTATTCGTTAGTATCGAAGTGCTTAAGTAATGCTCGTCTCGATTAGATTTTCAAAAATATAGTTAAAATATATTTCATATTTATTTAATTAAAGGACTTGAACATCGAAAATTGCATTATGATGTGGCAAAACATATAATACATTACAATACCCGAATACATACTGCAATGTATAAATCTCCTTTATATAGTTTTGTAAAAGAAACTTGATCTTTAGTTGATACAATGGTTTAGAATATAATTTTGGTAACAAGACTAAGGGCAAGATTCAATATCTAAAACAAGAAAATAGCATTGACTGCCGTACGTCAAAAAAGGGCTAAGACTGGGTTCTGAATTTCTCCCTAAAAGTATTCCAACATTAAATAGTTTTAACAGAATTAAAGAGTTTAAGTTTACGGCCACTACTGTCGGGCGTCTCGAGACGCACACCTTTTTTTTTTAAATTTGTAGGATTAAATTGGACCTGGGGGTCTAGCCAAGATGGCTTAACAGTAGTGTATGTAGAAAGTCGAAAACTAAATTTGTATGAAAATGACAGCTCGTGTCGACAGTCGGTAGCCTAGGCCCTAAAGGCGTGAGTCGGGATACAATAAGCGACGCCATGACAGTGCTACGAAAAGACACACATTAAGTGTGGTTTTACAGTGACGCTTTCGCCAGCGCAGTTGGTAAGCGTCGCGGGCCACGAGCTTTGCGTCTCATGGATCATTACATAGTCACGCGGATGGCCCGCGTTGACGGCAATTCAGCCGCGCTTTTCAACCGCGTGCGGGCGAGGAGTCATTGTGTTCAGTCATCAGTGTGCGTTGCACAGTCTCGCCGGTCGGACGCGCGCATGCGTACCGTCGTCGCCAAAATGAATGCGAATTATATCGATACGGGTCGATTGATTGAAGAAGTTCGCTTTCGACCGTTGCTGTGGGATCCATCGAACGAATATATAATATAATATATAACTTATAGACAGACGAAAATGTTTAAAGAACTTGTCACTATGTTCTCTTAAATCCGCAAACGATGTAGAGAACGCGCCTCTCAGCAATCTAGTGGCATTGTAAGGATGTACTTGTATACGTCGTCG
Source organism: Pieris napi (assembly GCF_905475465.1). NCBI lineage: Eukaryota > Metazoa > Arthropoda > Insecta > Lepidoptera > Pieridae > Pieris > Pieris napi. Next base: position 9,186,694 of record NC_062241.1, on the reverse strand, counting down.
TCGTTGCCTTTTTTTCCATAAGTAATATAGTATAATAAATACGAGAAGTCTCATCACGACTGTATGAGCCGGCAAACCGATCACGACTGTACGAGGCGGCTAACCGCGCGACTAGCTTTAAAACTAGTTTTATAGTTTCGAGCGGGTCATCCGCGCGCTTACCACCCGCGCGGACAGAAGCGTCACTGTAAAACCACACTAACGCTTACGCTATTCGGTAGCCAACGGCCAATTAATGTTTCGGCAGTGTAGAAAAAACGGCGTTTCTCCGCCATGTTTTAGCGTGATCTCAAAAGCTGCTGTTTGCAATAATTAAGTACAACTATTGCCATCTTTAATGGCTACCGTTTTAAAAACATGTCATATTTTGGACGTTTTAACGAAATGGTTTTAATTTGTTATCTGTCTTTTTTTAACGTTCTCGTGTAATTATAATAATTTAAACTAGAGTTCATATTTTTAAGTTAAGAGTTTTAGTTTTTCTATGAATCAATGCGAGGATAACATAATAGACACAGATAAATATAAAATTTCAAGAAAATCGGCAAATTAGTAGAGGTAAATCCTGTTTATATTGGATATCTTTTATTGATATTTACCTATATTGCATGTAAGTTTATAAAATTGTTCTTTAGTTTGAAAAATACATATACCATTTAATATTGCTTATATTATGTAATCACAAAGTAAAATGATTGTACATTTTATTTATATTTCAGATGAGAAAGCAGTCACTAATGAACATTATTAGAAGTTCTAAATATATTTTATTGTAATTATAATAGAAGCTAATGATATAATATTGATTTAAATTAATCAAATAAAGTGGATTTATACTTCTTGAACTTTGGAAATATATTAAATCTAGTGAGCAATACTAAGTAATGGTAAGCAGATATTTTCTTTAATTATTTACAAATGTTAATATACTAGAGAAGTTATTATAATATTGTTAATGAATGAGAAGTTTGAATTCAAGGCCCTTGGGAGTTAATGACATTGTTTGGTTATTAAAAACTTTAATTGACAATCAGCAGCAAAGTGACAAATTAAGTAGGTATATTTTTAAGTTTAGAATTAAGTAAAGAGTTTTAATATTAAAGTTACCTATTGAACAAACCTTGGACTGATCTTACAGTTTAGTTTGTCAGTTTTCTATTTGATCAAAGTACTAACTAAAATATTTTATTTTCAGAAAAAGAGAAGATAATAAGACAACTAAAAATATAAAAAAAAACACAAATGGACAAGTTTTATTAAAGTCTTATCTTTTAATTAATTTAAGTGTTATATTATGTACCTGAAAATGAATTTGATAATGGGGAATGAAGCATTTTATGAATAATGTAAAAAATAAGACAAGTGGAGTATGAAATAATGCAGACTGCATTATGTTAAGGAAGATATTTGGTGCCTTATTTTAATAAAAATAACCAAAACTGAATCATTTTTATTTTGCTACCTGTTTGTTTAATATTCCTAACTATTAGTAGGTACGGGACATTCATATATGCATTATCTGTATATTCTTGTAAAATAAACTAATATTGTGAACCACTTTAATGGCTTTTCCTACTAAAGAAGACATAGGTAAATTGCCAAAAATAAAACTGACTAATACATAACATACAATGTTTATTCATTTCTTACTTAAACAGATTTTGCATTTACATATTAACTAGTAGCAAATCACTGATATAACCAAAAGTTAATTGACATAAATATTAACTTAAAATCAGCATCAAACTTAAATTTATATCTAAGATGTTGGAACATCAATATGGAATCAAAGGTTCATTAAGGGTTTTACTGTCATACCAGACTAAGTTTCTATTTTATAATTTTTATTAATCCCTCTTTTCATTTCATTGAGTACTTGCTGCTTTTCAATTCTCACTTTCTAAAAGTATAAATTTATTATAAACAATCAACCTTAATGACTCCAAATTAAACTGAAATTGTTTGTTGGACATAAACAGAGATAATTCCAACTACTAGCAAATCACTAATAAAATCTACACTTATATAAAAATATGCTTTCAAATTGACATTAAAAATGTTCAAGCACAAACACCAAACCTAATTAAAGCTTAAATCAAACTCTAATTTCAGTGTTCACACTAGTCTACGTTTTTTTTTTATTGTTTTTTAATTCTTTGGACTTTATCAACTTCTAGTCAACCTTATTTTCACTCTTTATTTATCAATCCACAGTACTATTTCTATTGTTTCTTCTAACCGGTAACAAAATATGTTGCTTCTTCATTTTGCAGATTAGTTGTGAGGTCAAATCCTAAAAATATCAAAGTATGAGTACTACTAATTATTATATATCACGATTATGCAATTTCAAAATATTGTATTTATTTGTAGCCTTAAATTTCCGACAAAACATGAAACAAACCATAATTAATTTAAACATGCAATTAAATTCATATATTCACTTTGCACCTTCCGTAAATTCCACTTAAATCGAAAATTGTTCTGACCTTGCTGACATTCTAATGTCCCTTTAGCAGCTTCCAATTGCAAATTTGCAATAATATTGATTATTGTAAATTTGCAATTGGAAGCTGCTAAAGGGACATTAGAATGTCAGCAAGGTCAGAACAATTTTCGATTTAAGTGGAATTTACGGAAGGTGCAAAGTGAATATATGAATTTTAATTACATGTTTAAATTAATTATAGTTTGTTTCAGGTTTTCTCAGAAATTTAAGGCTTCAAATAAATACAATATGTTGAAATTGCATAGTCGCGATATATAATAATTAGTATTACTCATACTTAGATATTTTTAGGATTTGACCTCATAACTAATCAGCAAAATGAAGAAGCAACATATTTTGTTACCGCTTATAAGAAACAATAGAAATAGTACTGTAGATTGATAAATAAAGAGTGAAAATAAGGTTGACTAGAAGTTGATAAAGTCCAAGGAATTAAAAAACAATAGAAAAAAAACGTAGACTAGTGTGAAGACTGAAAAGTGAAATTAGAGTTTGATTTAAGTTTTAATTAGGTTTGGTGTTTGTGCTTGAACATTTTTAATGTCAATTTGAAAGCAGATTTATATATAAGTGTAGATTTTATTCGTGATTTGCTACTAGTTGGAATTATCTCTGTTTATGTCCAACAAACAATTTCAGTTTAAGTTAGAGTCATAAAGGTTGATTGTTTACAATAAATTTATACTTTTAGAAAATGAGAATTGAAAAGCAAGTACTCAATGAAATGTAGAGGGATTAATAAAAATTATAAAATAGAAACTGTCTGGTATGAAATTATAACCTTTAATCGACCTTTGATTCCAAATTGATGCTCCAACATCTAATAGATATAAATTTAAGTTTGATGCTGATTTTAAGTTAATATTTATGTCAATTAACTTTTGATTATCTCAGTGATTTGCTACTAGTTAATATGTAAATGCAAAATCTGTTTAAGTAAGAAATGAATAAACATTGTATGTTATGTATTAGTTTTATTTTTGGTAATTTACCTATGTCTTATTTAGTAGGAAAAGCCATTAAAGTGGTTAACCATATTAGTTTATTTTACAAGAATATACAAATAATGCATATATGAATGACCCGTACCTACTAATAGTAAGGAATATTAAACAAACAGGTAGCAAAATAAAAATGTTTCAGTTATGGTTATTTTTTATTAAAATAAGGCACCAAATTACTACTGAATATACACAGGTGCACCAAATTCAATGCATTACTACCTAATGTAGATGTATTCATATTTATATATGTAGATAATTAACTAATAAATGTAAGTGTTAATTTGCAGCAATGTCAATATCTTGTTGGTGTGCTGTTATATAAAAAAAATGTTCAATTCATAAAACCTAACATTAGATGTTGTGATGATTTCATAAAATTACTATGATACCTACAGTTACTATGAATACATACTGGGCGATAATAAAAATAGTGATTGTTTCCTTGACACAACAATTGTAAATAATAATCGTTATTGTAAAGATATAATTCTTCCCAAAATCTACAAATGCAGTTTGTTTATAATAATATCTCATTAACATTCAAACTGCTGAACTTATTAAGATTAAATGTGGAAGAACATAGTTTCAGTTACTGTTTCCTGTTCTTGAGGTAATGTTCCTTAACCAACCATTATTTCATACTCCACTTGTCTTATTTTTTACATTATTCATAAATTGCTTCATTCCCCATTATCAAATTCATTTGTAGGTACATAATATAACACTTAAATTAATTTAAAGATAAGACTTTAATAAAACTTGTCCATTTGTGGATTTTTTGAAATATTTTTAGTTGTCTTATTAGCTTCTCTTTTTCTGAAAAGAAAATATTTGAGTTAGTACTTTGATCAAATAGAAAACTGACAAACTAAACTAAGATCGGTTCAAGGTTTGTTCAATAGGTAACTTTAATATTAAAACTCTTTACTTAAAAATATACTTAATTTGTCACTTTGCTGCTTATTGTCAATTAAAGTTTTTAATAACCAAACAATGTCAGTAACTCCTAAGGGCCAGTCCCTTGGGAATTCAAACTTCTCATTCATTAACAGTATTATAATAACTTCTCTAATATATTAACATAGTAAATAATTAAAGAAAATATCTGCTTACCATTACTTAGTATTGATCACTAGATTTTATATTTCCAAATTTCATGAAGTATAAATCCACTTTATTTGATTAATTTAAATCAATATTTATCATCAATATATCATTAGCTTCTATTATACAATAAAATATATTTAGAACTTCTAATTATGTTCATTAGTGACTGCTTTCTCATCTGAAATATACAAATAAAATGTACAATCATTTTACTTTGTGATTACATTATATGTATATGCAATATTAAATGATATATGTATTTTTCAAATTAAAGAACAATTTCATAAACTTACATGCAATATAAATATCAATAAAAGATATCCAATATAACTAGGATTTACCTCTACTAATTTGCTGATTTTCTGAAATTTATCTGTATCTATTATGTTATCCTCGCATTATAACTTAAAAATATTAACTCTAGTTTAAATTATTATAATTACACGAGAACGTTAAAAAAACTAAAAAAGACAGATAACAAATTAAAACTATTTCGTTAAAACGTCCAAAATATGACATGTTTTTAAAACGGTAGCCATTAAAGTTGGCAATAGTTGTACTAAATTATTGCAAACAGCAGCTTTTGAGATCACGCTAAAACATGGCGGAGAAATACCGTTTTTTCTACACTGCCGAAACATTAATTGGCCGTTGGCTACCGAATAGCGTAAGCGTTAATGTGTGTCTTTTCGTAGCACTGTCATGGCGTCGCTTATTGTATCCCGACTCACGCCTTTAGGACCTAGGCTACCGACTGTCGACACGAGCTGTCATTTTCATACAAATTTAGTTTTCGACTTTCTACATACACTACTGTTAAGCCATCTTGGCTAGACCCCCTGTGCTCAATCTTCCTTTTCGATTGATTGTCTCTAAAGTTTAAGTGTATTTTATCTGTTTAAATTTTAAAATTATGTATTAAGTTTAATCTATAATGACAAATGACTTGACAATATCAGGTTGACATTTGTATAGAATCTCGCCGATCACCCGTCGTCGCTTTATAGTTTATGCGTGATTTGTTTGGAAGTTTTGCGGCTTGCGTTATTTTACGACTATAATATACAAGAAACAATGTCTAACATTCAATTGCAATGTCTACTTGGAATCCAAGGCAAGGATTTCGTTATGATAGCTGCTGATCAGACAAACAGTCACAGTATTATGGTCATGAAAGACGGTGAGTTAGCACTTTTTCAATTAATTTTTAAAATTCTATCACCATCGTTAAGACCTTAGTTATCTTAAATGTCATAATTGCAGTGCTTTATGTCAAATATAACTCGTTCTTCTAGTGAACAATAATTTTATAGATTGATGAACCTAGAAATCTGTAGGCCAATCGTGTAGGTTTCCTCACTTTGCCGAGGTTGTTATGTTATGGCTCTCTAGTGAGAGTAACCTCGTCACAATTTTGTAGGCTTAGCATACATAATAAATGATCATGCCGGCAGTCCTCTTGACATAAGTCTTTCAATTACTAGTATAAACAAAGCTTTTTTTTTCAGATGAAGAAAAAATTTATAAAATATCCAACAAGCTTGTCATGGGAGTTGCTGGTGATTCAGGAGACACAACCCAGTTTGCAGAATACATAGCAAAAAATATACAACTATATAAAATGCGTAACAGTTATGAGCTTGGTCCATCTGCTGCTGCTAACTTTACAAGGAGATACTTGGCAGAGTACCTTCGCAGCAGTGTAAATAATTTATAAACTTTGCATTAATAAATTTTTACGTGATGCAGATACCATGCCCATGACATGATATTTCTGGCATAGTAATGAGCCTTGACTGATTGACCAGTGATTTGAAAATTTAAATTGTCCAACATGGTAAATGTTGTTGCACTTAAAATACAAATTTTTTTTCTTTCCAGACACCATACTTTGTGAATGTTTTAATGGGTGGTTATGATAAAGAAAATGGCCCAGAACTTTATTTCATGGATTACCTAGCTTCCAGTGTGAAGGTACCATTTGCAGCTCATGGATTTGGAGGTTTTCTCAGCTTGAGTATCATGGACCGACAGTATAAAAAAGGTAATACCAGCTTACAAACACTAGACATGTAGTTCTAGTATAACTGATATAATATTAATGAAGCTGTGTATTAATTTCAGATTTAACTGAAGAAGAAGCATATGATATATTAAAACTATGTGTTCAGGAAGTGCATCGGCGTTTGTTTGTGAGCTTACCAAACTTTCAAGTTACTATTGTTAATAATGATGGTGTAAGAACCCTGCCTGTTATTAATTCTAAATCTTCATAATAATTTTACTAAGAATACATATTGAAAGGTGATTTTGTTTCACTTTATTTCCCCTATAAAATTTATTAAATACAAATTTAAATATAAATAATTAACTAGATATAAAATATAATGTATATTAGGAAATTCAAATGATGTACCATTGTTAGCACTACCTTCTCCTAGTCACCTAGTGGGCCTTATTATTAAAAAAGTGTAGAATAAGTATACCACTCACATATATCACTAGTTACATCCCATTTATTCAGTGGACTGAAGTTGCATGCAGTAAAGTCATTCTCTTTGAAAATGATAATATATTATACATTCCAGCATCGAATTAATCATTTAATACTTGATTAACAAAAGGAAAGTAAATTTTAATGTCAAAACAGCCAAAGTTGGTCACTATTTTACAGTTAGTGATTTTAGTAACCTACAACCTAGCCAAATTACCATTTAGACTCAATTTCTATCTGTGCCTAAAATTTACCCATGTGAATAGGCCTAGATGAGTCAATAAAAATTACATACTTTATTTTCTGATATTAAAATAGTTTACAAAGAGTTTACCTTTTTCCATAAAGTTTTTTAGGTTTTGAGGTTGGTTTAGGTTTGATAATTAATGGATTAATTTATGGACAACATTTTATTAATTGATACATAGTTGTAATAAAAAGTTAACTTAAGTAATTATTTTATCCCCCAGATTTAATTCTATCTGGACTAGATGGTAATGTAGAATCAGGATTTTCTGATTGAGAATTATTAGCATTTTCACCATCCCCACCATTCTCTCCTTCATTGTCTGATTGGTCTGAAAGTATTAAAAGAACAATATACACATTCATATAATGTTTATTGTGTTTTTGGCCAATTACCATCATATTATTATTTAATAATGGCATGCAAAGTTTTACTTAAGTTTAAGCATAAAATAAAACAACCTTTAACTAAACTAGTGAGTGCTGGACTTGTATAGCCTTATGTGTGATCACTTTTAGTAGCTGTTGGGAGAATAATGTGATTGAAGATAGAAAAAAAATTGTAAATAATTTACCTTTTTTCTCAGCTGGAATATCTTCTGTTCTATTAGCAACTTGAAAGTGATATTCTAATTCATCAAAGTCAAAGACTTGGTCAGTAGGTAGTAAGCATGGCAAATATGCTGGAAAGGTTGGCTTACACGCAATCACTGAAAATCATAGAACTACATGAAAACAAGGAATAATTTCTACCAATGTGTTTTCAATTATAATAGCTGACTCCTGCCATAGCTGCATTATGTGTAATCAACTTAGGTTATTCAGTTTATTAGTTCCCAGAGCTTAAAAAAATACAGAAAACAAGAAAGAATTTGAACCGACAGACCTGCCTTACATTTATTGAAAATCAGGCCAAATCAGGGCTTCATTATAAATATTTGTAACCAAAATTGATTTAAAAATGATCTGTATTTAAAATGTTCAAAGAGTTATCCCCTTACATGGAAAAACTTGGTTGTCTTCCGTATTAAAGAGATTGTGTGTTTCACTTGTTTTTGCAAGAAATTTTGTCAATGCCTTCTCAATATCCCGTTTCTGATTTGCAGCTTTTTCTCTTATTGCTTCATACTCAGTAACAGGTTGCTTATGTGTCTGAAAATGGGTTCTTTAGATTTTACTATTCCTCAAACTAGCCAATCCAAAGTAATGGTTTTCACAGATTCATTTTTTTAATTTAAAATTGTAATATATGCAAGTAATAGAGAGAGGTATTAAGGTCACAGTGGCATTATTTTATTTATAGACAGTTAACATTGTTGCAGAAAATTGCAAATATAAATATAATAAGAAGGAATACTTACAGGTGTTCTTATGTATGCATGCGGATCAGGAAATGCTGGTAAGTGGAATGGTATGTGTGGAGATGGCTTAGCTTTTGAACCAGCTGACAACATAGCTGGTGTTCTAGGCACAGGTGCTTGTTGTGGTGGCTGAATTACATGTCTATTTGGCCTAGCTGCATATTGCTCTAAGCCTTGAAGACTTATTCCTATAAGCAATAAAATTAGCCAAAGATTAATGTTATATAAGTTATTTCAATTATAATAGATATTTATTTATAACTTGCCCATATTGATAAGCGCCAACATAACATCAGCCAATACAGGTTCTACTCTACCAGATAATTCACAGTAGCGATTTGCTGAGTTACCAACTTCTGTAAAAACTGAAATATGAGGAATACAAAGCTTAAAGTGTGATGTGAAACAGCCATATAAATTGAAGATTAAATCGAGTATTCTTACAGCATTGTAACATCTCCGTCAACGTCTCTAGGCTAATTTTGTCTACTGTTTCGAATCCACTTTCTAAAAGGACAGTTGATACTGCTATGTTAAGTATTCTTCTCCGAGCATCACCATTACTTTCAATTTTTTCTGTTGTCTCGGACATGATATTGATTTCACAGTGCTATAGACGAAATTAGAACTTGAAATCAAAAGCTAATTTAGAATGAAAACTTGTTTATCATTTGTTTGTCAATTTAATTTTCAACATTTGTCATGAAGCAACAGCTAAGATTATCACAGATTGTACCAAGTTTTAGTATTAACTATTAACGTCAAAACAATAAAGACATAATAGAGAGGTCTTTAGCTTGGGTGTTTACCCCCAAATTTAGGGAAACCAAGATATTTAAAAAAAACGTTCATTTCTATACAATTCATATTAAGCCAACCAACAAACTAAACCAAAAATAAAATAAGAGCTCTATAATCATTAATATTATTAGGTAATTATATATAAAATGAACCCGCATTAATAAAAAAAACTATTACTTGAATGTATAATTAATATTTGAAATTACCTCACAAATTGAGTGTTTTAATCAAGGTTTTTAATCTATATTCTTTGTATTATAGACAGGCAAATGAAAGAAGATAATTTAATGCACAAACCGTGCCAGAGCCATAAAGGAAAAAAAAAAAGAAGATAATTGAATTATTTGAAAACTTTCGGATGGCAACACAGAATGTCATTGAATTTCTTAGGTTAGTATGATTTAATGTCTTGATACTTCATGCAATTACTCATTTTTATTTCTATTATAAATTTTTTCCGAATAGTTAACAGGTATAATAAACTTTGTTTTATTTGATAGAATATTTCATTTCTTTCGTAGGATTTGATTATTCCGAATAAAGTTGTGTTTTATAATAAATATAGTTTTAGTTTTCCATGCAATGCTAGTCATTTTAAGTATCAATAGTAAAAGACTAAATACGTGTAGTATTTATTTTATCAATGTAAAAAATAATAAAATAAAATCAAGTATCAAGTAAGTTTGATCCACAAAATATATCAAACTTTTAGGGATACCATACTAATTTTAATTTACTAATCCAAAAGTATTCGTTATTCGTTCGTTCTTATTGTCAGTTGTGACTTGTAAAAGTCCAAATTTTCATTAAAACTATACTCTGATTTTTAATTCCGTTGAATTCTGACAGATATCATTTTTGACATTTCAGAGATTCTAAACCTTTTTGGCCGGGCACATTTTTCAATTTCAATATGAGTCTGACTCTATAGATACATTTTATTTGTTAGTGAATGTTTTTTTATTAAGAGCGGTGCTCGCATTGATATACAAAAAACCCAAGATGCACACTCAACGTCTAAAAAACGTCCTCAAAAAATGAGCGCAACATTCTAAATTGTGCGCTCATTTGAAATAGTCTCGCGTCGCTCGCGTCTGGGAGCAGTTGTTAAAAATGCCAAAGTGTTCTGTGAGAAATTGTAAAAATATAACGTCAAGAAGGCTAAAAAAGGATGGGATATCATTTTTCTCGGTAATTAAAAACTTTATTGATTAGTTTTTGTTTTTTATGACTGATTATAACAAGCAATGTGTGATTTTTATTTATTTTTTCTAAAAACTTCATTCAACGCACAAACTTCTATACGGCCAACTTCAATGGCTGCTTATTCAGTGTTAGAACAACGCATTACAGTCTTCTTTTTATTTTTTTTCGCATTATAAGAATGACCCTGTTCTAATAAGTGGAGTCGATGTTATTTATTTGTGTTTCTTTTTATAAATAAATATATGTACTTTTGAACTTTTTGTGTGTAGTTTTTGACAAATATATTTACGCTATATAAAGTGTAGGTCAGGAGGTAGCCACTTTAAATTTTTTTTTAATTTAAAGAAAAAACTTTTTAACCTGATTAAAGTTATGTATTATTATAAATTTACAACTTTTTAACATCCAACAGCTTTTGTCTTCAGTCACCGTGACCACGCATGCTGTAAAGCACGCGAAACGTTGTAATAACAACTTTAAACAATTCGCGTAAGGTTGATTTTGCAATAATATATGCTTGTAACTTATAGAAAGAGACAGAAATAGTGTTTTGGGACACTTTCGAGCGTTACTTTTATTCGAGACTGTGCATGTTGGGTTTTTTGTATATCAATGAGTGCTCGACATTAAAAGTGGTTTTACGGGGACTGATAATTACGTCCCTTTTCATAACAAACAGTAAAAAACGCACAAGTAAAGATAAAATTTTTTTTAAAGGTTTACTAAACCTATGATTGGAAGGCAGTCATGCCAGCTAAAGAATAAAATAAAGTAATTAAAGTGAATTCGATATATTGTGCGTGATATTGAAATATTTGTATTAGGTCACTTGAGTTAGTAAATATTAAGATTTACCTTTTTGTAGGTAAAACATAAAAAATACGTAGCATTTTATTTTTGTAGCTCTCAAATGGGCCTAATTTGTCCCTTTTTCGATGGAGAATTTTAGTAGCAACATTTATGAAATGTCAGAATTCTATGGAATAAAAAAATCAGAGTATAGTGTATACTGTATAAGTGTATAGTGGGGGAAGCGCGGGAAATACGATCGTAGACTGACGCGTTTTTCGATTTAATTAAATTTTATTTTATTTCTAGGGTTTGGATCAGTAGTCTAGTGTAGTTAATGTATATATATTTGTTATTTCTTAGTTTTATTTAATAGTGTATTATAGAGAAGATTTATTGGTAAGTTATTTTAATATACTTTTGCTCCTTATGGAGCCGCCTGATGACCCTGGGGGCGGAGAAGTCCCTGGGGTGGGCTGTATAGTAACAATTTCAAATGATGAGTCTGGAATGGAAACAGATGGATCTATAAAGTCTAGCAGTGGTGCTCGAAAACGGAGAGCCACTGTGCATAAACATTGCACCCACTGTAATAAAAAGAGACGTAGTCGGAAACATGAGGGCAAGGAAATCAAACCAAACGAATGTCATTGCATTCCTTTAACCAATACCCAAATTAGCACTGCTCCCTTGTTCAATGAGTCACAATCCAACCCGTCACAACTTAATTCCTCTAATGAATATAAAAAGCCAGAATCAGTAGCACGTTTAAGATACCAGCCAAGTGATGCAGCACCATATGTTGTTCACATACAAAGAGTACAGCAAACTCCAAATGATAGCGTTTCAATCCACCCAATTGCTTTTGGTCGTTTCTTAAAAAGAAATTCTATACACAATATTGTTAACGGAAGCTTAAAACGAATTGGTCGTAATAGACTGTCTCTGTCTTTTAATAATTACCAGGACGCAAATTCTTTCCTAAATAACTCTGCTTTACAATCAGTCGAGTATAAGGTTTTTATCCCAACATTTACTGTTACCCGTATGGGTGTTGTAAGAGGCATACCTGCTGAGTGGTCAGATGAAGAAGTTATGGAAAATATTAATTTACCTGTTGGATGCGGTCCAATTTTAAAAATAAGAAGAATGAGACGGCGTATCATTACTAGTAATGGCAGTGAGTTTAAGCCTACTGAAACTGTGGTTCTTACATTTGATGGACAAATACTACCTAAGCGAATTTTTATTTGCTACACTTCCCTCCCAGTTGATCTTTACATTTTCCCCACAATACAGTGCTACAATTGTTGCAGATTTGGTCATGTTAAATCATTATGTAGATCAAAACCAAAGTGTTTCAAGTGTGGCCAAGACCATTCGGCTGATCAGTGCTCTATCCTAGAGGAAGATGCATACTGTTGTTTATGTCAAGGTTCCCATTTTGCCACAAGTAAAAGATGTTTAGAATTTGATCGCCAAAAAGCCATCAAAGAATCTATGGCCAAGAGCTGTATTTCGTACGCTGAAGCATCTAAAATTCATGCACCTATCTCAAAAATATCTTATGCTGATGCTTTATTTTCTTCTTCCAATGTAGGTGCTTCTACAATTTCTACTCCTCAAATTGAACAGTCTCATAAACAGTCTTTGAGTAACTCTTACAAAAAGACTTTTTTTCTTAAACCAAAATCTATTCCTAAACTATCCAAAGGTTATGACAGAAATACACAACAACAATTAATTAAAGATTATGATATGCCCTCACCCAGAAATGGTTGTGGATTAAACACAAACAACAATAATGATTTGACATTACAATCAATTGCAGACCTAATAAAAATTCTCATTAACACTTTATCACAGTCTAATATTCTTTCACCGTCCAACGCTGCTCCTTTAATTGACACTATTGCTAGCTTACCAAATTATATTAATAATGGACAAGCAGGCCAAAGCTCTACAGTGGAACTGTAGAAGTGCTTCGTCTAAGAAAAGTGATATTATTTATCTTATAAATAAATATAAACCTTTTATCTTCGCTCTACAGGAAACCTGGTTAAAACCAGGTGCTCCTTGTAGGTACTCAGGCTATGCCTGTCTCCGTGAGGATCGTATTGACGGGTATGGCGGAGTTGCCTTACTAGTCAAACATCATCTTCCTTTTTCTCACTTTCCTATTCCTTCTCATAGTAATGATTTTTCAATTATTGCTGCTATTGTTAATAATATCTGCTATGTTTCAATATATATTCCTCATCCTAGTTCTTCTATCTTTGTTGAAATTGACTCTATCATTTCTACTCTTCCTAAGCCTTTTATCTTATTAGGCGACTTTAACAGTCAACATAATTCTTGGGGCAGTTCAACAACCAATACATACGGAGTTTCATTGATGGAATTGTTAAACTCTCATAATCTTTGCTTTCTTAATGATGGTTCTGTGACCCGGCGGACCTCTCCCAATGAAGGCTCAAGTGTCCCTGATTTAAGCATTTGTACTCCTAGTTTAGCTTCCACTATTTCATGGTCTACACTTTCTTCTTCATATGGTAGTGACCACTTCCCTTTACTTCTTAGATTTCCTTTTCACTTTAATTTTACATTTAGACATTCACCTAGATTAAAACATCGACTTAATAATGCTGATTGGGATACCTTTAAATCCAGTATAGAACAAAAGATGACTTCCCTTCCTAATATCTCACATGGTTCAGAATCAATTTGTGCTGATGCATTAACTAAATTATTTATAGAAGTAGCAGACAAAACCTTTCCGCTTAAAAATGGTGCTCTGGGCTTTATTCCATCTCCACCTTGGTGGGATCAAGAATGTTCAGATGCAATTAAAAAAAGAAAACAAGTTGAACTCCAATATTGTGAGAATTGTACATCTGAAAATTTTGATCTGGTTACAGATTCTTTCAAGGCCACTAGTTTATTATTCAAAAAGAAAAAAGCACATAGCTGGAAATCTTTTTGTCTCTCCATCTCCCCTAATGTCCGTCCTTCTGTGGTATGGCGTAATATTAGAAGATTCAGGTGTGCATTTACTGAAACTTCTGGTTCTCTCCCCGATTCATTAACAAATCAATTCCTCGACAGACTTGCTCCTACTACAGTTCCTGAAACAATAATTATGCCTCTGATGCCATTGAACCCCTCTGGTCTCAATAGTCCATTTTCTATGTATGAAATTAAAGGAATACTATCTTCAGTTATAGACTCTGCTCCTGGTGACGATGGAATCCCATATTCCTTCATCTCTCATTTAGGTGACCAAACTCTTGAATATTTCCTGAAATTGATAAATACACTTATGTTAACCGGTTCTATCCCTCCACGCTGGAAAAACCAGATCATTATACCAATTCTGAAATCTAATAAAAATCCCTCTATCGCAAATTCATATCGTCCTATTGCATTATCCTCGGTCTTGATAAAACTCTGTGAACATTTAGTGAAAACTCGTCTTGAATGGTTTGTAGAAAGCAATAAATTACTTTGTGACAGTCAATTTGGTTTCCGTCGAGGGAAGAGTACGATGGACAGTATTGCCATCTTTATAACTGACATTTTTTTAGCATTTTCAAGGAACGATTCTGTTGTTGCCACATTTTTAGATGTACAATCCGCTTATGACAATGTAGTGTTGTCAGTTCTTCATAAAAAGCTACAGTATTTGAATGTACCTGTAATGTTATCAAATTTTATCATAAATACTTTATACGAAAGACACATCACTCTAATTTCACAAGACTCTACTGTTGTAACCAGAACCTTATGGAGAGGTCTTCCTCAAGGATCAGTCTTAAGTCCCATCTTATATAATATTTATACCCATGATTTGAAAGCTTCTTTGGGTAATCGGATTTGTATTCTCCAGTATGCTGATGACCTTTTAATTTATTCCATTCATCAATCACCGGCCATTGCTTGCTCATTACTGTCTCATTCTCTTAATTTATTAAAAACTTGGCTTGATACTAATGGCCTTGAAATATCCCCCACTAAAAGTGTTGCCATGCTTTTTTCTAGAATGCGTCTCCCTCCTCCAATCAACGTGTATTTTGATAATAATATTATCCCTGTTAAAAACTCTGTGAAGTTCCTTGGTGTGTTTTTAGATTCTAAGCTCTCTGGTGTAAATCATTGTGACTACATTTTTAATAGGTGTGAGCGAAACCTGAACATTCTTAGATGTTTATCCGGTGTATGGTGGGGTGCCCATCCCTTTTGTATGAAACTCATGTACAATGCTTTAATCCGAAGTATTTTAGACTATGGTACCTTTTTATTATCTCCTGGAAATGCAACCCGTTTAAAAAAATTAGATAATATACAGTCTAAGGCATTAAGATTAATCACAGGAGCTATGAAAACTAGTCCAATTAATGCTTTACAAGTAGAATGTGTTGAAGCCCCATTACATCTTAGACGACAATATTTATCTGATAAATTCATATTTCGCTCCCTTCAATATGCCAACCATCCTCTCCGTTCTAAGCTTCAAGAACTATCTCAATTGTTTACATCTTCCAAGTACTGGTCAAATAAATCTTCACCTTGTCTCATCGTCAGCTTCAATAAATTTATCAATATTCAAGCTCCAACTCATACCTTACCAACTTACCCTTTATTTGGAACCAACTTTGAATCTCTAATTATTTCTCCAGACATTAGATTCAATATTGGTATAAACAAGGGCGATTCCCACGCAAGGATTACTTTTAATTATTTCTGTGAACAACACTGCCATGAGTACAATTACATATTTACAGATGCCTCTAAACACGGTTCGTCTGGTAATGTAGGCATAGGAGTATTTCACTTACAAAGTAAAACTACAATAAAAATAAAGTTTCCTCCAGAGTCCTCAATCTTCACAGGGGAATGTTACGGTATATTTAAAGCTTTAAAATTAGTTTTGAGTAAGAAACTTAAGAAATCCATCATATTCACAGATTCACTTAGTGCTCTTCAAGCTCTCCAAAAATATCCATTAAAAAACAAATTAATTTTTCCTATCATTATTGAGATTAGGAGTTTGTTGTATGAATGTGAGCAATTGGGGTTGTCTGTGTCATTTGGTTGGATACCTGGACATTCTGGTATTTTTGGTAACGACATAGCAGACCAACTAGCAAATGAAGCTGTTAAGGATGGCGATTCTAACTCGTATAAAAATTATTATCATGATTTGGCCTCACTTCCTGCTTCTTTTCTTCGACAATCTTGGACTGACCTTTGGATTCAGACCAGTTTAATTAAGGGTAAATATTTTTCATGTATACAGCCCACAATACCACTAAAGCCATGGTTTTTTAAAATGAAATTTAATAAAAAGGAAACATCGTCTCTCATTCGTATGAGATTGGGCCATGTGTGTACCCCAGCCCACCTTTTCAGATTTCATATTATTGATAGTGAAATGTGTGAGTGTGGGCTGAATATTGGTGATTTAAACCATATCATTCTGTCCTGTCCCCGGTATAACCACTCCATGTTATTCGATCATTCTAATCCTTCTTCTAGTATCCCGTTACCTACATCTGTTCCTGTTCTGCTTTCATCTTTAAATAATAATATATATAAAAAGTTATGTTTATTTCTTACTGTAAATAATATAAAATTATAAATACATATGTATACAAATCGTATTTTGTATGATATATATTTTATTAATTACTGTTCCTTTCCATAATGTAGTATTTTGTATTAGAGATAGTTTTATATCCTGCTGATCCTATCCTTTATCGATGTAATGTTCATTCGGTGTAAAATTATTTTTCTTTACTATTCCGTTTTCCTTACCTTTGTCTGTGGCAATACGCTCTGCGTGAGGCTATTAAAAAAAAAAAAAAAAAAAAAAGTGTATAGTGTTCGCCAAAACAAATTTTAAGTCATCTGTACTTATTCTTAAGAATTAAGTTTTTTTTTCATAATAATTAAAGGTTTTTCTTAAAAAAATATAGTTTAAAGAAGGATATATGTCTTTTGTGGCGATAAATTAATTTGCCTCGGTTTACACAAACTAATTACCTACTTTCTTGACATCAAACAACACAAATTGAATATTATTCCAAATGTCTTTGCCGCCGGTTGACTATACACATCCACCACCGCAGCTATTTGTACCCCCACCGCCACTTACGTCTATATATGGAGAACCGCCACCTATTTCTGAAACGCCACCACAACCGATGTTCAACTATCCTCCTCCAAATTTAGGACCTGCTCCTCCGCCTGCCTATCCTATTGATATACTACCTCCTCCTTATGTGCCACCCCCCCCACCCAGCTTCCCACCCCCGGCATATGTACCTCCTTATCCACCTGGCTACCATAGCAATGATTATTACTATCACCAAGCAACAGCCGCTGAAAATCAATATTATCAAGATTGGAAAGCAGAAGAAATGAGCACACGAATATCACCTCTCAGAACTTTAGAATTTAAAAATCCACAATACAAGTATGAGTATAGTTCAAGGTCTCAATATAGTCCAAGAAGAGAGAGAAGCCATGAACGAGAAAGGCGATATAGAAGTAGATCTATACGCAGTCGTTCTCGCAGTCCCAGTTATAGGAGTTCCAGAGGTGGCGAGGAAAGATATTCTAGATCACGAGACGATGGGAGAGACTACGACAATAGAAGATATAGAAGTGAGCGTCGCAGCTGTGAACGAGACCACAGGTCATATAGCAGGAGTGAACGAGATAGATATGAGGATAGACATAGACATTCATCATATAGAAGCCGGGAAAAATCTAGTTGCTCACATCGATCATCTAGTCATAGGCCATTGACTGACAGGGAGAAGATTTTGGAAGACTATAGGTATATATATATATATATGTAAATTTTATTTTAATTATGCAAATAGTATCTTGTCTACTTAAAACTTGTATCTTTTAGGAAAAACTATTGTAAAACATCAGAGGACTTTATAAAAAAAATGGAGAAGTGGTCTAAAGAGCACAATTCTGATGAAGAAGAGGTATGTTATAATAAATAACTTACTATTTTTATTGGTTTCCTTTCTCTTAAAATGGAAATTGATTATTTTGTAATAGTAATCAGTAATGATTAAACTGTATGAAATTAAACATCATTAAATACTTTACAGAACTCAAAAATGTGGTATAGAAGTTCACCAGCTGAGTTATATTATAAACCAATAAATGGTGGTGAGGGTGTGGAACAAACTCGTAAACTAGAGAAAATTTGTCAAAATTCCCTCAAATATCTAATACATAGAGGCCAAAAAGCACGACCTGAAGTGGATGAGTTGCCTCCGCTGAAACCGCAAAAGGCTAAGAGGTGTAAACATTGTAAGTATTATAATGTCTCTGAACTGAAAAATGTATTCAATTTCTAATGTTTCAAATACATAATTATGTAAAATGTAGGTGAATTAACTATAAATATAAATATTTTTAAATGTACATCATATAATATCTGAAGTATAAAATGTCATGTACCCTTTGCTGATAATATTTCCTAGCAATATAAAGATATTCATGCGAAACATTGTTTCTAACAGCTGATGATGATAGCTCTTCATCATCATCTTCAGAAGAGGAGGACTGTCTAGATGAAGAGAATCTACAAGGTTATACTGATAGAATGATGTTAGAGCTACAAAGGAAGCAAAGTCATCCAAGAAGACTTCATCCAGAATTATGGTGAGTCTTTTAAAGCCATAAAGTATTTTTAATAAATTGGTTAAAAATGTGATAACGAGCATTGTGTAATAGTTGCAGCCTCTTATTAACGTTTTGTAAAACAAAAAACTTGTTGATTTGAAAATGCAATAGAGTATTGCCAGTGTTTTTTGTCTGTACTTTGCCCTTTATTAGGGACCTGGCCTTAAATGTAAATTTAGAAGTAGTTCTGTTCAATGTAGAGTATTAAAGCGAGTACTGTCATTTATATTACTGTTCGGTTCTAATCAAATTAAATATGTTTGATTTTACTTCAAAAATCACATAGTTCTTCATACTGATCATATTTTATAAGTTTTTAATGTTATTAAAAATGATTTTTATCATTTTTCTATGTATGTTTTGCATACTTATGATTAATGGACAGTGTACAATTATTTTCTCTGCCTTGTAAAAATAAACATTGATTTTTAGGTTCAATAATACGGGCGAAATGAATGGTGGCCCATTATGTAGGTGTAGCGCGAGAGCACGGCGTTTCGGTATACGACATGGAGTTTACGCTGCCGAAAAGCAATTCCCCAAATGCGTGCCCACGCAGAGTAATATTGATAAGCTGTATCACTATCGGTAAGCATTCGAAATAATCCCATTTAAATTATCAATTAATTTCTTTTCAAAATATACAGTACAACCCATTCATGGCGCCATAGGGTCTTGGGCAAAATGTTGTCATACATGGAAAGTATGTACCTACATATATTTTATTAACTATTTGTTTTATTTATGTGTGCATACAATATGGATTATTTATATAAATTTTACATAATTGTATTCCTAACATAATTCATAAATTGTTGTGATTCATGTGCCCTTTTCTTTGTCTGTATTTGTTTTTTGTAGTATTGTACTTCTTGGTTTACCCTATTTTATTGTTCCTTAAAGTATTTGAGCATGCGCGAATTAGAGATTGCTTAACAGCGAATAAGGCCTTAGCATTCCTTTTTATAAGTGTTATCATTTTACTGATATTGAATTGCAATGAAGAGTTAAATAATTTAATAGCTATATTCAAGGCAGGCACAGAAATTAAATAAAAATTCATAATTATGCGACAGTTAGAATATACACAATCCATGATTACAATATTGCTATTAGAGAGCGTTCAAGTATTACGTCACGCAATTTTTGGAGATTATTGTCCCCCTATGTATGTGTATATGATTACTGTACCTAAAAGTTACCATTATGTGGTGTAAAGTACTGGAAAGTCGAAAATAATATTAACAATAACGCGTAATACTCGAACGCTCCCTTAAACATTTGTAGTTATTAAAAATACAATTTTTTAAATTAGTATTAGTATTTCGCCAAAAACACAACAATTTTTTTTTTAATTTTTCAGAATAACAGTGTCGCCTCCAACCAATTTCCTCATAAAATCACCGACGATCATAAGTCACGACGAACACGAGTTTCTATTTTCTGGCTTTTCTATGTTTTCCCATTATAAACTGGCGAAGTTACCTACCTGTAAAGTAATAAGGTTCAATATTGAATACACTATTTTATACATCGAGGAGCCTGCCCCGAAGAATTTCACTATTCAGGAGTTGGATTTGTTTGGTATGTACAATTTTATTCCATTTTTTACTTTGTTGAAAGGTGTTTTTTAAATTTGTGTGAATTGTTTTTTTCTGAGATATTGTTGCCTTTGATTTTTCCATAAGAGTGTTAAATTAAAATTCATTTAGGTAACACAATGTACACTTATGATTGTCAATAAAGAAATACATATTAAATGCTAAATGCTTCTAATTTTACATTTACTGCCAGTTCTCAAATCAATGGTGTGGAACGGACGAAAAGAACTGGCAATAAACTCTCCGCCACTCTTTTTAATCACCGAGTTTTTTGTTTTACCCAATGTTTGTAAGGAGCTGCAACCATTATACCATGTTCCATATGACATCTTAAGTAATTAATAATAAAAAAATAAAATAAAAACTAAGATTTGTCCTCTATCAGCAGTAGGCGTTATCTCTTTATACTAGACATTATATGCATTAAAGTATTTCTTTGTAATATCAAACACTTGAAATTTTCAAGTGTTTGATTTGTGTGTCTTTTTAGGACTACGATTAATTTTTGACTTCAAAGAAGAACAATTTTTTTTGTAAAAACATCTTGATCACGTCCAAGTTTTGATTTTTAGTTTAAAAGTCAATTTGATGTATATATAACGTAAATTGGTTAAGAATAAGTACAATTAATTTGAGAAAAAATAAGATACAAAATATCTTTAACTAGTAACCCAAAAATACATAGATATTGAATAAGCCTATATTTACAGAGGAGTATTTGTTCAAAGAATTATTGGAATTAGTCGATTTGGATCTCGGTAAAGGAACTGACACGAGTTGTTCACAATTTCACTTTATGCCGAGATTTGTACGATACTTGCCGGAGGGTGGTTGTGAGGTATGTATACAATATATATTTTACAGCAGTTATTAAAAAAAATGTTATGACTGCCGCCTGTTTTGCTGTGCGTTTGCGATGTTTTTAGACCAGTTTTTTTTTATAAAAATGGTTACCAGGGCTTAACAATAGTCATGAAATAGCCAATCATCAAATCATAAAATTACCTTCACCGAATCTTACCACCGTCTTTGAAAACCGATTTTAATGAATTTTTTGTGTTCAAGTGAATTAGAAAAATGGTTTAGATTTACAATTAAAGGGTTTTTTTTGTTTAAGATTTGTGTACAGGACAATATCTGTAGGGTCCATTAGTTAATCTACTTTATAAAATTTTCGTGTCAAAATGTTCGTTCCCATACTCTTCCGAAACGGCTCGACCGATTCTTATGAACATTTAGTAAGTCTGAGAATCGGCTACTATCTATTTTTCAAACCCCTAAATGTTAAGGGTGGTGTCACAGAGCCACTCCGCTACGCCCGTATGGCACCCTATAACTCGAAGTAATTGCGGTGCGGCGCCGCACCGCACCGTTACCGCATCGTGTGGCCGCGCTCTAAGATCGCCCATTTATTACCTTCGTATTTTATATTCATAATACTCCTACTAGAAAATCAGAAGATTCCAGACTAATTACGATTTTCATTTGATTTCAGGTTTTGTCAATGTGTGAAGTACTGAGATATTTGATAGAGGAAAGCAATTTGTTAATTCCACCAGAATCGCTTGAAGACGTGCACAGAATGGATCATTATCATTGGCAGAAGTTCGTCGATAAGATAAAAGGTATTTGTCAAATAAAATCGTTTCGATATAGAGAGCGTTGCGTTATACAGATAAATCATATCCATTATTTTATTGTCAATACTGATATAAATAGCTAATGTTTGGGATTTTGTAGAGGGTAATCTCTGGATCTACTGAGAATTTTGAAAATTCTTTTACCAATAAAATGCCACGTTACTTATGAGTTTCATAGACTTTGTTAGTCGGATTTGCAAAATATGCCGGAGAAAAAAGGGTTAAACGAAAATGATTCTTACGAATACTTCCTTGTTCAGTGTATGATTTCTCAAGCTTTACGGGTCACAGTTGCTCTTGTGAATCCGGGGCGGGCTGTAAATTTTAAATAGTTAATAAATACTAAATTCCGATAAATGAAAATGCTTATAAAACTTTTTCCAAAAAACGTCATCATAACTCACTATACGAACAAATAAATGACACAATTCCTATTCGAAGAATGATGTCGTTATTATGCCTGACTGCCTTTCCCAACTAAATATACACAAAAATCATAAAAATCGGTTGAGCCGTTTCGGAGGAATTTAAATAAAGACTGCTGATGTTTTCTATACATAAGTATCGTTACGATTCTATAACGATATCTAATCAGTTTTAAGGGTCAATTTTAGTCTTTCATTTGTAGGAATGATAGTGACTTATCCGGGTAGAAAACCCTGTTCGGTCCGCGTGGATCAAATAGATCGAAGTCCACCCTCGAACGTCAATGACCCTGACGACGTTAAGAAATTTTACCCTGAAATCGTACATTTTGGGATAAGACCCCCGCAATTGAGTTACGCTGGGAATCCTGAGTAAGTATCTTAATCGCCTACAAATCGTGTAATTTTGGTAATTAATATTTTTAATGCGAAGATATGTATTTGTTTGCAGGGTCAATGTACAGAACTTGGTTAATATTGATTAATGTGATAAACCAAGTTATGAACATTGACCCTGCCATAATTTAACTGCCGCAATTAAAAAACTTAAATATTGTGGTGTTATATATAAAAATTTATTTAGATATTAATACATCATATTTTAATGGTGCGTTTGTACGCGAGTCTTCTTGTTGATGTTGCGTTATTAGAACAGAATTTTGAAAAATTTAAACAAATAATTGAGCAGTGTTGTGTGACTCTCATTCCTAAGGTTCGATCCCCGGCTATGCACTAATGTGCATTTAACATTTGCGTTCGAGAGGAAACCAGCTTGCCTTAGTCCCAAAAATGTCGACGGCGTGTCTCAGGCACAGAAGGCTGATCACCTACTTGCCTATTAAGATCGACAATTTATTATGAAACAGATTAAGAAATCTGTTTGTCTGTTTGAAATTAAGAAAGACGGACTGAGTATCGGCTGAAAAAGACGAAACTTGCCGCAGTTTGATAGTTTACGAATTACGGAGGGAAATAATTTTTTTTGGATTTGCGTTCCCTAATTGCCATCATCTCATAAAATCTGATAAAAGCCAAGAGGCTGATTGCAGATGGATTAAAAAAAAAGATGAAGAAATCTGAGGCCCAGACCTAAAAAGGTTGTAGCGCCATTGATTTTAATTTCTTGTATCTTTATTTCCGGTAGCGGTCACTTTATACATTTGGAAGTGTTATTTAAGCACGGCCGTTTTTTTATCTGTGGTAGTAGATTTATATATTTGTAATATGACATTTTTTGAGATAAATTACAATAATGTTCCGAATAATGGTCTAACTGTGTCAAAATATCATCAATAATTATTCTACATTTAAGGTACCAAAAAGCATGGCGTTACTACGTAAAATATCGCCACTTAATAGCGAATATGGCTAAGCCATCTTTCACTGAAAGGCAAAAGCTCGCAGCAAAAGAAGCGAAATTACAAGAAATGAGGACGCAAAGTAAAATGAAGCGTGACGTCACTGTGGCTATTTCCTCGGAGGGATTCCACACTACTGGGCTCATGTGTGATGTTGTACAGGTGTGTACTATTATTATATATTTTAAATAAACGTTCTGCGAGACTCAGAAGTTGCCTTTCAAGATTAAGAACAGCTTTAGTGCGAACTATGTCTATAGTCAAAATCCCATATGTTTTTGACGAGTCGTACTGTCTTGACTTTGAATCTAACACTAAGGCCCGTATTCTAGAACGACAATCAAACTTGAATCTAATCAAAAGTGAATCCGTCGTTTCTGTATGTAGTTACATATGCCACTAGCTAAATTCACAAAGATTGCATTATTCATAATTTATAATTTAAGGTTTAGGGTTTTTGTTTTTTTTTATTTTATATTATTTTTTTAGTTTAATTTTTATATGTATTTATAAATTGGCTATTGTATTAAGAATCAAGTTACTGTACAGGAAATAAGGAAATAAAAATAAGATTTTATCCATAGTTGCTCACCTCAGACTTTGAGAGCGATTTTCGTTTAGTGTTTGTTTAATTTTTTTTTTATTCTTTAGATTAATTAATTTTATTACTTCTTGTACCTATGCTATGTTTGCCAGTAAGTGTTTAACTAGATTTTAGTTTAATTTTCGTTTTTGACTTAGATGTTTAACCGACGTAATTGTTATTAATTTCGTATTCCATTCGTAAACATAAATTATATATTATATACTAAAGATGTAGAAAGAGGAAATACATTATATATGTACATTTCAGCACGCCATGTTGATACCGGTACTCGTCCGCCATTTACGATTCCACAAATCGTTGGACAGCCTAGAAGAAATAATAGGGTACAAGTTCAATCAACGCGCGTTGCTCCAAACGGCGTTAACTCACCCATCGTATAGGGAGAACTTTGGGACTAATCCAGATCATGCTAGGAACACCCTAACTAATTGTGGCATACGGCAACCGGAATATGGAGATCGGAGGATACATTATACTAGGAAGAAAGGTATATTACTGAAATCCATTTTTATAAACAGTTTTTTATGTATGGGGGCAAACACCCCTGTGGGACGGCCGTTAAAAGCAAAAGCAACTACCGTAGGCACATGGAGATTCATGCGCTGCAGGTCTTTCAAACTTTATATCTCCTTTTTTTTTTTTTTTATAAATAGCCTCACGCAGAGCGTATTGCCACAGACAAAGGTAAGGAAAACGGAATAGTAAAGAAAATTTTTTTTTACATCGAATGAAAATTACATCGATAAAGGATAGGATCAGCAGGATATAAAACTATCTCTAATACAAAATACTACATTATGGAAAGGAACAGTAATTAATAAAATATATATTATATAGAATACGATTTGTATATGTCACCGTAAAATTGTAAAAACCGTTAGATTGTAATCTATCTCGCGAGATTGTAAACTGTCGAAAGATTGTGAACCTCAACGAAATGCTTACAAATTAACGTATTATTATTCGGTAGTTATATGAAATTGTTGGGAAGTAAAATTAATCTGTAATTGACCAAATAAGTTTGAATGATAACTAAGTTAGTGTAGTACAATCTACCGAATAATAATACGTTAAATTGTAAGCAGTACGCTGAGGTTCACAATCTTTCGACAGTTTATAATCTCGCGAGATAGATTACAATGTAACGGTGTTTACAATTTTACGTTAACATATACATATGTATTTATAATTTTATATTATTTACAGTAAGAAATAAACATAACTTTTTATATATATGTATTATGATTTAAAGATGAAAGCAGAACAGGAACAGATGTAGGTAACGGGATACTAGAAGAAGGATGAGAATGATCGAATAACATGGAGTGATTATACCGGATTATATCTCCTTTAAAAAAAAAGTATCATCGCTAGAGGGCGCTTAGAGCTGTTTTATTATAAAATATTTTTCTAATTAAATTAATCTAAATTATATCAAACCGGATATGATATAATTTAACACATTTGATTTTTAAGAACCTTGAATGCATTTATTATATCCGTTAAAAAGTTTAGTTTAAATGATAGTTTACCCTGAATTTTATTATACATTATCAACAACATCCTACCTTCGCTTTATATATTTTACTAGAGACCGGCCAAGCGTTGCTGTGGCTAAGGTTTTAGTTATATTACATAGTAGTAACCTATTCAAGGGAAACGGTAGGAGAACACCAGTCATGGGGACCACCATGCCTTATTGGTGGTTTTGCCATTAAATTGTAGCTTATTTGAAACGTTGGTACTTTCAACACAGCGCCATCTGTTAGAATTGTGACTATCAAATACTAAACAAATATTTTGCAATAAAATAATATTGCGGGTATTAATTGAGATGTAAGCTATCCTATCTTTTAAGTTAGATCAAACTACACACGGTGTACAAATTTGATTGATATCGGTTCGGTAGTTTAGGAGTCCATAGCGGACAAACAACGTGACACGTAATTTATATATATTAAGATAACAAATTTTTTTTAGGTATCGTGACCCTTATTAACATAATGTCCCGTTTCGGTAAAAGCAATGAGACAGAATCGGAGATTAAACATAATGAACGTCTGGAATTCTTAGGAGATGCAGTTGTAGAATTCATATCTTCTATTCATTTATTTAAAATGTTCCCGGGATTATCTGAGGGAGGACTGGCTACTTATAGAGCTGCCATCGTACAAAATCAACATTTAGCGCTTTTGGCTAAGGTAAAATGTTTTGGCAATAACTTATGTAATTGTAACAATTGTTTTTATTTAATGGCAAAATTTTGATGGCATTGTGAGTGAAAGAACACGTGAACAAACTACTATAGCCATTTGAGGTACATTTTTGGTCCTTCGAGCCAGACACATAAATGGTGGAACGTAGAAACAACACATCCATCAACACCACTGCTGATGTGTTGTTTTTAAGTTCACGACTTTTCAAATCTACTAAAACTTTTGTATTTTAACTAATGAAAAAGATTGACAATCTTCAGGTATGGACAAGAATACTATTTTTTTTTTTTTAATGATCACTGTAGAAATTCTAACGCATTTTATATTTTTTAAGTTTATTCAAATATTACATCTGTCACATAATACTTTTTTTTTAATTTCTTTATTCTTATACATATGTGATTTCTGGTATAAATAGACATTAAAATTTATTTAAGACATTATGATGTTTCAGAACATGGGCCTAGAGCAATACATGTTATACGCCCACGGATCCGACTTATGTCGTGAAGTGGTGATGCGTCACGCGATGGCCAATTGCTTTGAGGCGCTCATGGGCGGATTGTTTCTCGATGCTGGCTTAGAGGTATTCGTATTTTTAAAACAAAGAAGATAATTCTGCACATCGCATCCCTAATAATACAAGGGCATATTTTGATCAAGAAGAAATTTGGGATATCGCATTTAAATATTTTAAATTGTGCTTGGTGAATAAAATGGTTTTTATTTAAGCCATGATTATGAAACTTTACAAATCCATTCTTTAATTATTTACTTTACGAAGATATAAAAATTAATTTCAATAAATTCGATTGATGAAAGAAAATTATTTAAGTTGGGCCCATATAGTACAAAAAATATAAAAAACATTATGGAATTTACAATAATGAATAATGAATGTACAATCACTCGACTTAGAGTCGTTCAAGAAAAGAGCGTACCAATTCTTAAAAGGCCCGCAACGCACTCGCGAGCCCTCTGGCGTTGAGAGTGTCCATGGGCGGCGGTGAGCCTCCTGCCCGTTTGCCCCGTGTTCTATAAAAAAAAACTAATCTCGCAACGTTTGACCAGTCTAAGTTATTTAAATATGGACACTTAACTAATTAGTAACTTGTAGTAATGTAGTAGTAGGTTCGAGGGAAGCGTGGCAGGGGTGTGCCGAGTAAGAGAGGCACAAATATGTTTACCTAGTTATTCCTTTTCCTTTTACTTTCCCTGTCCTTTTACTTTCTCTCTCAGTGCTTTTTTAAATTTCCTTTTGTGCCATGTAAAATCTCACTTTACCAAAACTTTAAGAATTGCCCTTGTATTCATTATAAGGGAGCGATATATATTTTAGCAATTCATTATATCCGACTTGCATAATATTGTTTGCATTTGTTTCAAGACTAATTCAAAGTGATAAATGTTGGTAAACGTATACTTTGTTAGAGTCTGGCTAATGAAAAAAGATAACGAAAAAGCGCGGCAAATTCAAAAAAAATTAGTATGGTATCCCTAAAAGTTTGATATATTTTGTGGATCAAACTTACTTGATACTTGATTTTATTTTATTATTTTTTACATTGATAGTAACTGTATTTCTATGAAATTAAATACTATACGCATTTAATCTTTTACTATTGATACTTAAAATGACTAGCATTGCATGGATAATGGATATATAATAAAACTATATTTATTATAAAACACAACTTTATTCGGAATAATCAAAATCAAAATCCAAAAAAATCAATAAAACAAAGTTTACGTTATCACGTCAATAAAAATAAGTAATTGCATGAAGTATCAAGACAATAAATCATACTAACCTAAGAAATTCAATGACATTCTGTGTTGCCATCCGAAAGTTTTCAAATAATTCAATTATCTTTCATTAGCCAGACTCTAAAGAATAACTTTTCTAATCGCTTGTGTGAGTACAGAGATATATAAATCTATATATTTAGGTAACAGACCGTGTATTTGCTCAAGCTCTGTGGCACAACGAACCCAATTTATATGAAATTTGGATGAAGGAGCGGGCGCACTCGTTGCAAGAACAAGAGCCATTAGGAGATCGACAATACATCAAGGACTTTGAATTTCTACAGAAGTTAACTGTTTTTGAGGAATCTATAGGTAAATTAAATATATTCTTATTCTGATATTATGAATTTTAACCGGTTACTTGCTATAATGCAATGAAGCTAAAATTACTTGGCTTAAAAGGAATTACCTTTTTCTTGCTGAGAATTATTATTAAATTTAGATTTTTGAAGTTTTACTTCTCTAGGCGCGTTATGAAAAATTGCAAAAAAATTGGCATTGGACATAATTTAAAAACAACATTCGAATTATAATAGAATCTATGTTACAGTTAATGTAAGAGAATAATAATAAATATTTATTCATTTAATTATTCAAATGTAAACTGAACTTTATTGACTATAATGACTTATTTTCCAGTCTTTGATTATTTAATTGTAATTAATTATTTGCATGTAATCAAAAACTATTTTTAATAATGCCAAAGAAGTAAAACTTCTTACGCGCGTACATAAGTACACGCACCCTTTTTTATATATTTTCTCGATAAGCTCCAACAAAAATCTTCGGCTACAAATCACTACGATGACGTCATATAGGTACTGAATAGCGCTAACAAAGTTATAATTAGTTTTTTCTATAATAGTACTAGGCCTTCGGGCCTACAGATCGTCAGAAAGCAACAACCTTCTTTCCTCCACAAATTTTTGAATTCAAATAAGTGTGTCATAAGACTTGCAGATATAACAGGTTATATTAAAATGATCGATTGAATTGTACGTAGGTGTGAAGTTCAAGCACATCCGTCTCCTAGCCCGATCCTTCACAGACCGTTCTGTGGGATTCACGAATCTTACGCTGGGCTCCAATCAGCGTTTAGAGTTCCTCGGAGACACTGTACTCCAATTGGTCGTGTCTGATAAGCTCTATCGCCATTTCCCTGATCATCACGAGGGACACTTGTCTGTGAGTATTATTCGTTATTTGTCAATCGCTTGTGTGTGTATAAGAGCGCGGCCACACGATGCGGTAACGGTGCGGTACGGCGCCGCACCGCAATTACTTCGAGCTATAGGGGGCTATAGCTAACGTTGCGGTGTGGCAATATATTTACCTCTCCCCACCTCGCAGGTCACAACTCCGGGGAGCTTGCGGTGCGTTGCCTAATTTGTATGTAGAGTCTGGCTAATGAAAGTTGATACTGAAAAAGCGCGGCAAATTTAAAAAATATCAGCATGGCAGCCCTAAAGTAAAAAGGAAAGTTAGAACAACTCACTTTGATACTTTGACATTCATTTTTATTTTACTAGTGGATGCTTGCAATTTTTAGGCTTATAGGTCTTGTGGACATAAGTTTCATCTAAGTAGATTATTGGCTTGCCTTCTGCTCGTTTCGATGCAATGGTACGCAAAAAGTTATGCGTTCAATTAATAATGAACGTTCATTTTTGTTTTTCTTAAATTCATAACCGTTGGCTAATAATCTCAAGACTATCTATAAAAGAACAATAACATTATCTAAAGTAACTAAAACTAATATGTACTTATTTAAAATAAAAAAATATCAAGACATTTTGACCGTACTAACTTTAGTGGTGTCATATAAAAATTGCAAAAAAATCCAGTATCTACTTTCATTAGCCAGACTCTAGGATGACGTTGCGGCACCGCTCCGGCGCCGCACCGCACCATTACCGCATCTTGTGGCCGCGCTCTGAGTGTTGCAAAAAAACAGATATTTTCGTATGTTCTTTTTAAAGTAACATTCTTTGCACTGGGAACGTTATAACTTCCATGTTCATCAGATTTAGGCAATATTGTGATTATT
Organism: Pieris napi; assembly: GCF_905475465.1. Classification (NCBI taxonomy): domain Eukaryota; kingdom Metazoa; phylum Arthropoda; class Insecta; order Lepidoptera; family Pieridae; genus Pieris; species Pieris napi. Next base: position 9,155,764 of record NC_062241.1, on the reverse strand, counting down.
TTCTTATAATTGTTAGCATGTTCAACTACATCATGAAGGCATACCAGGTGAGGCAGAGACATAATTTTTTTTTGTGCTTATCGTGCTTAGTGACACTTTAATCTTTCGATAAAAGCCTGCCGATCTTTGTAGTAGCCCGTGAATGAAGTATGGGCAATGTATTTCTTTTAACTGCATAACATTTCACATTTTTCAGCTACTCCGATCATCACTAGTCAACAACCGTACCCAAGCGATGGTTTGTGATGACTTAAATATGTCGGAATACGCGATTTACAACAATCCCAAAGCCAAACCGACGGCTAAGAAGCATAAAGCTGACTTATTAGAGGCGTTTCTTGGGGCACTTTATATTGATAAGGTACTCGGATATCCGGTTGACGTTTATTCATTTTACTCTAATGTACACGCAATAATTTGATACTAAAGGAATCTCAATGCCTACTAATGTAGATTTTTTATGGTCTATTTTTTTAGAGCAAAATGCGAATGTAAAGCAATGTGTATATGCAAACAATTGTTTAAATGTTACTACTATTTCTCGCCCTACTCGCAGTGTTATGTATATACATATAGAGTATATATAATATATATGTATATATAGAGTATTCAAATATTTAACATACTATAACTTTTTTGCCGTATTTGTGATCTGTGAGCAAATAAACACACTCTTGGAAGGTTCGTGGGTGCGTTGCCGACCCTTAGAGAATTAGTATACTCTTTTCTTGAATGACAGTTTGTTCCACAGTGACAGGATACAAAAAAAAAATCATGTGTCCAATTCACACGTGGTAGAAGTGAAACCTTTAAAAACAAAGTTTTTATAATTAAAATATGTAAATTAGACTTTTTCTCTATCTAAATGTAGGATCTTTTCTTTAAAAAAATATATATTTTAATGTTAAATTTTTATTTATAACTTCAATCTTTAATTTGGTAAAAACTAAAATAATAAAAGTTTTAAATAAATTCACAAGATCCAACGTGGGAGAAAATGAGATAGGAAGCATTATACAGTGTATAAACTTTTAATTAAGTGTAGTACGAAGTTTTCACTTCAAAAAGTTTATATAACTAATGATTTGTAAATAAAATTGATAAATAGGTAATCTAATTTTATAATTAAACTACTTACTTGACTTACTTATTTAATTTTCATCAAATCTGTTTTTTTATTTCAGAAAATGTTCAAATACACACTAATTTAAAGTTTATACACTGTATAATGCCTCCTATCTCACTCTCTCCCACGCCAAATCCTATTAATTTATGTGTCTGTCTCTTTTTACTGTCGCTTTCTCACTCTCTCCCACGCCAAATCCTACTAATTTATATGTCTGTCTCTTTTTACTGTCGCTTTCTCACTCTCTCCCACGCCAAATCCTATTAATTTATATGTCTGTCTCTTTTTACTGTCGCTTTCTCACTCTCTCCCACGCCAAATCCTAATTATTTATGTGTCTGTCTCTTTTTTCTGTCGCTTTTTCCGTTGCATCCGGTTTGAAATCACAACGATTCTAAAGAAGTTTCACTTCAAAAATTGTTTCGTAAGAGACAATACGCTCCTAAGTGAAAATTTAATATTAAATCATAATTTTTTATCCACCACCCTAAACATTCCAGAATTTGGAGTATTGCCAGGTGTTCTGCGATGCGTGTCTATTCCCTCGTCTTCAGGAGTTCATAATGAACCAAGGCTGGAACGACCCCAAGTCGAAATTGCAACAGTGCTGTCTCACTCTGCGATCTATGAAGGGAGGGGAACCGGATATACCATTCTACAAGTATTTATTTTTATTTACGCATTTAACCCGAGGATCTGGGTTCTATTCACTACCAAAAGTTCGGGATTGCCAGGGATAATAATAGTTTATTGCTTTTAATATAAATTGCTTGATTTTTGTTTATCTATATATATAATGAAAATGGTCTTCGTTTGAGGCCCAATCACGCCTAAACCACTGATCGTATCGACATGAAACTACCACCATTCGATGCGAAATATTTATTTATTAAATTCCAACGTTCCTTCATTTTTTTATTGCTGTTTTACTTTTATGAAAATTTATCCATACGGACTTCACCGCGGAAACATTCGGGGAGGCTTCCTAGAACCTCTAAACGTCAACATCTGTTAAAAACTCGATTTTCGAAATATTTAAATTTTCTTAGCGGGAAGTTAAAAAGAAGAATAATAAAAATATGAAAAAAAAATAAAATAATGAAACATAAAATTTATTTTAATTCGTCCAGCAAAGCGGGCGCGAAACGGCTAGTATAATAATATTTTGGTTTTAATTAAATATTGTTAGGTAATATTTTTTAAATCTTTTGTTTCCGTCCATTAAATTACTTCTGAATATCTAGCCGCTCTCACTGCATCAGGAGTAAGCATGTATTCCCCGTTACATGTTTAAAAGATCTTAATAAACACAGATTTACAACCTATAAAATAATAATTATAATGCTATATAAATTGTCATAGTCGTAGAATAGTGACGGATCTGCCAAATAGTAAACTTTATAGGGCAACCATTTCAAAATAATTTCATCATGTTACTTTTTGTCATAACTATTTTAATTTCAAGTGTTGTTATGGAAATTGGCATACAAGCAAACAAAAGGGTTTGCTTTGAAACAAAATAAAAATTATAACATTAAATTATTTATTTATACTAAATTGCCATAATACACATAATTATATAGAAAAACCAAAACGTAAGTAGGTTACACGAGTTATTAGGCAACGGGCGGCCTTATCGCTAACAAGCGATTTCTTCCAGGCAACCCTAAAACTTAAATTACACAGTTTTCTAGAAAAATCACATGCTTCTATCAAATCCGTCACTTTACCGACTGATTAATTTGAAATTTTAAACACATGGAATTTTTTTTAATATAGCCGTAATATTTAGTCAATGAAGTATCCGAATATGAAAAAAAGTGGATTGTAGTTTTTTCAGATCCGACATTGTTCTACGATCATAACGAAATGTTCCGACGTTTAGCGGTTTATGGACTTATGAACCAAAGCATAATTTTATTTGAACATGTGATAGTAAAATACTAAGTTTAATTTGAATATTAAACGTTTTAGAGTGATCGAATGCCTCGGCCCAACAAACACACGCGTATACACAGTGGGCGTGTACTTCCGCGAACGAAGACTGGCGGCGGGACGTGGTCACTCCATACAAGAGGCCGAAATGAACGCGGCTAAAGAGGCATTAAGCTGTGCTCACGGTATGTATCTGTCTCTTTCTAAATGTCGTCGTCCTACTTGCGCGTATTGTGTCGCACTCTACGTAACAGGGTATGTATATTTGTCTCTCTCTCATCCTTGTTTGATATATTCGCTTGTGTAGAAAATTTTATTTTATGAATTGTCTAATTTTTTGCTACTACGTAAGTATTGACGTCACAGTGAGATGATATAATTAAATTTTAATTTTTTTATACGATGAACTTTTAAAAAAAAATTTTTATTACGGGTTTAGAAAATAATGATTAACGTATTATTATATTTGAGTTATAAAATTTTGAATATGACAAAACTCTTATTTTTTTTTAAATGTTTATATTAATTTTGAACCTTACTATACAAGTTAGTCTATAAATAATATTAATTTTAATTAAAATACGTTTAGTCTTTATTTTATGCTATCAAAGGACAGGCTTAATCCGGGTTTTAACCGGATTCCCGGATATAGTACTTAAAATACTTGGGTTATCAAAACTTGATTTCCCAACAAGGTATCGTATAAAGTATAAACCCACGAAAAATATGGTTTCTTTAGGTGATTTTCAAAAAATTCCAGAATTATTCCCACAATTGGACCACCAAAAGCGCGTAATTGCTAAAAGCATGCAGCTTAAAAAGAAGCGCCAAAAACCCGAACTATTCATTAAAGCAGAGGAAGACGTACCAAAAGCATATAGAACTGACAACAAATTGGAAGACAGTTCTTCCGATGAACCGGCTTCGGATACGGAAGCACCGAAATCTGATGATGATAAATCTGACGATGAGAAATTTGATGATGAAAAATCTGATGATGAGAATGAGAAAGCTGGTGAAGGTTGCGGTCTGGACAGTGATGAAAATGCAGATAAGTATGAGAATGTTCAAGTGAGCAGTCTTTTAAGTGATATGGAGAAGCTCAAACAAGATTTAATAGATAGGAATGAGTATGATAAGTTAAAGGAGAAAATGTGTAAGAAGTGTGATTCAGACTCAGATTAAATACTAGAAATGTCAATTTATTGTTAATTTCATTTAACTATATAAATACCTAATAGTTTGATTGCTATCATTTTCTTTTACATTTGGCAACAGTCAGTATAGCTGTTGTGTAGTAGTTAATCTATGTTTGGTCGTTATATCCATTATTTTTATACTATTCATAAAAAATAAATCAATTTACCCGTTTTAACTCATTTGTCTCTGTTGATCACAGCGTAAATATAATGTGATAGAAAGAGACGCAATACGAATTCGTGCTGGGGATTCTATAAATAATATTAACTTCGAGATCTGTCAAACTATGCTCTTGTTAATAAAAATAATGCATTGACTCACTTAAATTATGGTTATTCTATGATAAAAAGAGACAGTATTTATTCATTACAAAATGAATGTTAAAGATATATGAGGGTAAACTTTTATTTCTAAATCAGTGAGTTTAAATTTTGGCGAAACCTTGTTACTTTTACTGTAGATAAAATCAATTACCTATTTTAAGGCCTAATTATCGTTATTAACAATACATTAGTCTAACGTTTTAACTAGTCACCTGTCTCTTTTCATCAGAGCTTAAACACAATTTGGTGGAAAGAGACGAAAGAGCTGAGTAATGTAAGTTGTAAGGGGTTCAAATAGGCTAGTTTAGTTTTTATGACTTCGGGAAATAGTGTACTAGTGAGGGGGCGTCCATACATTACGTGAGGCGTTTTTTTATTAATTTTGGATCGAAATAGGTAAAAAAAACAAAATATATCCAAAAAATATCATTGCCATTAAATTTCGTGAAAATTTAAATCGATACGGTTCGCTGAACTTTGAAAAATCTCACAGTTTTTTTTGAATAATTTCTAAACGGCTTTTGCCGATTGAATCCAAAATCTGATTTTAAGTTTGAAAAACCACGTTGATTGCCACCAGTCCCGACAAAATCGGTTGATTCGTTCGAGAGTTATCGAAAACGAAAAATTTCGAAAAAAGAGTTTTTTTGGAATTACTTCGAAATTCTTCGTTCGATCGATTTAAACTTAAAAATCCGTTATGAGGTTTCAAAACTTCTATCTAAAGACTAAGTGACAAAATAAGTGAAATATTGAGCGTTTAGGTATGGGGTTAGCGGGAAGTTGCCTTTGATGGCCTTTAGGCTCAACCGTTTTCCTAATTTTTTTTTCAATAAAAAAAAAATTGCGTGATATTTGCCGAGACCCTCACTCCAACGTAAGATTAAATGAGATTTGACTCGACCTCCTCTCCCCCCCTTAAACACCTTACGTTATTTATGGACGCCCCCTAAGTGGCATTTCCTAAAACTGTGATAGGTCTAAGTTTGGTTTTTAGGTTATTTTTTATCAATGTTAATAGCTATTTGTGTATGATGGCATCTTAGCAAGATATAAATACTTGGATTTTGACTAACGGTCAACTTGAACTGAGTTTTAATATATTCAGTTTGAGATAACGTGACCTGAGGTTAAGTTCAGGTTTTCGGAAGTTGAACTGGTTTTCGACGGATTTTCGGGATTTTCGTGTTGGAGCGTACTATGTGTTTTACAGACGACGCTCCATAACGATTTGCTTCAGTACGAAGACGACGAACAATTAGTGTGTAAATGACTAATCAAATAAACTTTTATGCATATGAACTTTAATTTTTTCTCATTTAAAACTTGTTAGTGTTTGAATTGATTAAATATATTTAACTTTCTGGATAATATTGTCTTTTATTTTGATTGTAACGACTCCCTTTTAGTAATAAAGGAAAGCAGCATACTGATAATTTTTCCTTATAGGGATGTAGCTGACGTTTTGCTTTGGCCGGAACTCAAGCAATATATCGCTACTACAACAACGTTTACTAACATTAAGGCCATCTCAAGCTTGTACGCCGCATTGGTTGGTAGTATGTTAGAGTTTAACTCGTCTAGACGAGTTGGCCTACTATATACTTAAAGTCTTGCGATGGTGAGCATCCTAAGTGTTCTCCAAGAACTCGGTTTCTTTGTACCGAGAGGATATGTGGGAACATACTGAAAGCTACATAGACAATATCTATTGCATAATGTACCTTACCTAACCTGCTACCTATCGATACCTGATTTTTTTCATAATATGTATGTATATGATTTGTAAAGTTATAAGGAAGTTAGGGATGGTACAGAAAAAATAATAAATTTAGGATTTCTAAATCTTTATTCTTTAAATCAAATATATAAAATTAAACATGTATTTTAATAATAGCTTAAAACTGGTTATACGTTTTATATTAAAATGTTATTGGGATATGGCGGAAGGAATATAAAGTGCATAATATCGGCAATATTTTATAAGGATGTAAAATTTTAGGCCTCAAGCAAAACTGTGATATTAATATAAAACTAAGCAACAAAGTGTGAATGCAACGGGTCCACTTAGTTTGTTCGCACGAAGCGTCAACCATTGCTTTTGATTAGGAACATACATCTCTGCGGGCATCATCTGATCAGGAGTTTCGTTGTCTGAAAGAAAAATAATAGACCTTTATAGTTTCTATACACCTGTCCTCAGTTCCAACAGATATAAACCTTGGCTATGTTTAATAAAAATATTATTTAGTTATGTGATCTAGGGACCGTTCAAATTACGTCTAGTTACTATTATTATGTGGTTTAAGTAGAAAATAATATTAACAATAACGCGTAATTCAATCCCCGCCCCGCATCGTAACGTAACGTATTTTTTTGTACAAAAGGACAAAAAAATACGTTACGTAATACTTGAACGCTCCCCTAATAATTTTTATTATTCGTTAATGTTGTTATTTTATGATATAAAATTATTAACTTCCTATGCAAATTGCGCCATTTATAACTAAATCGACAACGTTTTCAAATACCCCAAAGACAATTCAAGGTCGGCGATTTATTGTTTAGTTTCGTTACTGAGAGTCATAGCACAGATTATGCAAGTAAGTTTTTGTAATGTCGCGGTACAATTAACTAATTTATTATTTTCATTTAACGCCAGTTGCGAAGTATATTTTAAAAAAATCTTACCGTCTTTCCGTATTTTTGCTGACGGCATAGTGGATTCTTGCATTGATATTAAATCTCCTGGCGCATGTAACAACAGCCTACCGACACCTTCACATCGCCTAATAGCAAAATAGAATAAAAAAGCTTGGATCAATAAACAATTTATATAATTAGAGAAGCTAGGAATATAAACACCATATAAGATTAATTCTAAATTTTAATATAAAACATATTATTATTTACGTGTGAAACAAAAGACCACGAATAATGAGTAGTGAATCAGACTGAAGCAAATTAAATCCTTTTTTATTCGCTAAAAATTAAAATTCCAAAAGTAATTAAGACATGTAATTTTTAACACTTAAGTCAAAAAGATTTTCGATAGCAAAACAGCATTAAAAACAATTGTATGAAACCTTAAGGTTAGCTTATACAAAAATGATTACCTTAAAACTTCGTTTTGCAACATTTGTTTTCTTGCTGTTGTAGTCAGTGGTTTACATTCATTTAACCAAACACGAACCTCATTGAAGTCTACTAATAATTGCTCTGCGGCCACCTTACTGAAAATATGTAACGGCGTTATTAAACAACATATCAGCCTCTAAGCGTCGGTCATGACTCATGAGACCCAAGTACGGGACTTAAGAGATCCAAGGTTTCTGACAAAACTAATTGTTTCGCATTGGACACAAAACAAAAGGTGATCAAAGACAGAAATAGGTTACGGTATCTCGCCTACGTTGTATTTGTTTTATATTTGCAAGGTTAATAACAAAAAACCTACTTGCTTTAATAAGACGAAATATCAGCATATCGCCCGGACGAAATACTTACGTAAATTTCACTTTAGCCACATATATGTGGTGTAACCAGGATTCGCACATTATTCTTAGCACCATGTTTAGAGTTGTAATGTCATCAGTTGCTTTTATTACGGGGAGTAGCATTTTGTCTGAAAAAGAAAAGACATGAAGAAAATTAATGGAAAACATTTATTACCTAATAATATTGTATCTGTACGTCGACATCTGTGTCGAAATATTCAATAGAAATTAAATAAACGTAAAAAACATTAAATAAAAATGCTGCCCATGGTAAAATGTTCTAAAAGTGTGGCCTGTGGCTAACCAATTATTAAATATAAAATGATCGTTATTAGTGCATTATGGAAGACGTCATACATATTAGTAACCTGATTATATTAAACCCGGAGTTGATGTCTTTTGTTTATTTACTTTAATAAAATCATGGATGGAGGGGGGGTTATAAATTAATAACCCATCGAGTTTTAATTAAACATGTATTTTTTTGTGAACTTTCAAGCGTTGCTCTGTTCTGTGGCCGTTCTACATGATTCAGTGAAATTATTTCAGCGAAAAGGTGTCATAGAAAGGGTTTTGTAATTAGCTTGAGAGTTTTCAGGATATTAAATTAAATATCTCATGAACAATCCGAAATTCGTGACGCCGCGTCGTGGATAGTTGTATTGTATATTGTTAATGTTCCAGCGATAAAAGTGAATACCTAAGAACTCATGCACATATGCAGAATATTGTGGCAACGATTCAGTGACGCGCCGCCATTCCGCGTTGCTTGGGAACATCATGGTGAGATGAGCCAGACTTGTCGTTCCACACACAGATGATAACACCGATATTATTTCTTCTGTGGCATCCTGAAATATGTTTTATTACAAATTTCTGAACGAAAGTTAATATCGGTAATAAATTTAAGAAATTCATATTTCATATACATATATAATATATACCTACAGGTTTTAAAATTATGATTATGAAAATTGATTTTAGTTTATCAAGAATTTACAGGAATTTCTTTAAAAATTGTGGGTGGCTATTAATACATATAAAATTTAATACTAAATCAGCGACAATGTTGGTATAAATATAAATAATAATTAGTATAATATTAATAAATATATAATAATTTTACCTTAAATTTTTGAATATTGACTTTTACTTCGGACACTAGTTTTTCTCTCATTTTTGCGCAAACGTTTTCATGAACCCCGATTTTTCCTAAAAAGATAATACTATTGGTTTTTAAATAGAAAACAAAAGTACCACCATTTACTATATAAACATTACTAACAAAACATAAATGGTACATATTTTAAATTTGTTTATTTTAACCTAATTTCCGGAATTACTCGTATAAAAATATTGCGTTTATATAAACTGATTTGCCGAATTATATTAACTATGTAATGAGTAGGCAGATTCTTTAGTTAAACAGTGTACTTCTGATTTACTTTTTTACCTGATTCAATTGTAAGTGTATGATCAGCGAATCGTAACTGATTAAGTTGTTCCATACATGCGACCATGTCTTTGTGTGCGATGCGGAAGAAATCATCCATTGCCCAGTTATTCGCAAGTCTACGGGTTTCCGCGAGACACCACAAGCGGTAAGTGTGTATGGAATGGTCTGTAAAACATACAGGGTCTCAAACTTAATATAAAATCTTATCCTAGGAACTGTTAAACAGTGCTTAAAGCGGGCCATAGACGGGCCACATGTTGCAGTCAAAACCGACTGCAACATGCGGTTTGCTCAGGAACTGCTCGAGCGGTCCGTGTATTGAGGATATGAATTTGGTATGGAAACTGCAGATCGCCGTGCGGTCGCCGCAATATGCGGTCCGTCTATGGCCCGCTTAAGAGTCATAATCTAGTGACCTAAGATGGTGTTTGGTATAAACGGGATATATCAGGTGTTCGGAATGCGAACCTACGTGGTCGTTATGCTAAGTTATCTATTTACTACGTGTCATTTACTCATAAAAATTATATATATAAGTAATTTTTTTTTCATATAGTATCAAGATTATCAAACTATAATAGTAATTTAGCACTGCAGCGATTTTAAATCCCACGACGGGTTTTCCTCCAATAAATGGCACGTGAGTTATTTATCGAACCATTGATCTGAAATCCTAAAGATAATGGAATACATTTTTTTTTTGCATGCCATGTTGAAATATTGCGTGTTACGTATTAAGTGATACCAAATCGGTTAATAGATTTATTAATTAAAATATGGTACGAACGGACTTAAATGAAATAATGATAATAGCAAATATGACTATGTAAAAATAGATACACCACCATGTCCAGTGAATTTTAAGCAAACTTCGGCACCTTTCTAAATAAATAAGACTAAAACACTTTTGACATACCAAGTCTATGTAAAATGGGTATTTGTTCAACAATAGGTAAATCTTCTAAAGGCGCGCCCATTATGTAGTCCCATGTCACTTCACAGTGGTTGTTAAGAGATACCAGCTCTTGCAGCATTACGGCGTAATTTGCCCCGGTATCAGTTGCCTTAAAAATATTTAAAAATACATAAAAATTTTAAGCAATAAATCGGTGGAAGACTTCAAATGTACAAATAAAGAAGCGAAAATTTTAAACCTTATTCATAAAGCCATTAAAAGCTATTGAATGGTTCGTCTTTCTCACTCTGATTTTGCAAATCAGTTAATACATTGTTTAACTAATTGTGACTTACAGTAAGTTCAAGCCTGACTTGTTAAATCTACAAGCTTACTACGAAACTACAAAAGCGATTTTAATGTTAGTAATTATAATCCTAATAAAAGCAAACGCAAACTTGGAATTTCGGAGTATGGTAGGCAGTGATTGATTGTGGGCGTGATTTGACATAAAGACAAGACTGATTTGATTATATTTTTAGACTTGTCTTAATTAAAATACAAAAATTACTTCACCAATAAAACTTACTTCAGTTATATTTATGGAGAGACCTGGATAGATCGCCAGCGATGTAGTTCTTAAGTTCGTTGTCAATGTTGCCCTATATGCAAAGAAAATTACGAATTATTAATATTAATTATGCCTTTCTCGAATTTGCTTTGAATCGTTGATTTTTCTATATGCGTTTAATAACAGTCCTTGTCTGTATATTCGCTTCGATTATAGATCTGTAGATTTTATCTATACGATATGTAGCAATCTCGTTTTATAGAAACTGGAACGTCCCTTTTACGCATATTTAAAATCTATGATGTGATAACATTGATAAGATTGATTATTAAAATTTTCAGATATTAACATTACTAGAAACCAGTAGCCAGTAGACGGGTTACAAAATTATTATTAAATCTATGATTATATGATAGCATTCTATGAATAGTAAATATTGAATTTTTAAAGATAAATAGCAAGATTTTACAGTAATAATTCCTTTTACAAGTTCTTAATTAACTGATAAACATGTCAAAATTTGGTACATATAATCTATGTAGGCGTGATTTGGCCTAAAAACTTTAATGAATATGTATAATAAAATTCCGTAAGATACATTATTCAGAGAGCATAGATATTTACCCGAAGTGCTTATCCCACGACGTAGAAGTAACGTGACAGCCTAAAGCATCGGCGAGAATCCTCAGTGCCGATAGCACCAAATCCGGCGTGTCTATGGGAAACCACAGACTTTTAATATTACGAAAAAATATATAGGTTTTGAGATGTTTTCGTTCTAATAAGCTTTGCAATGGTTGTAGCGTACAATACGAATTATCCCAACAATTAAACCCTTTTAATAAATTCCCTGTACTAAAAGTAGAGATGCATTTAAATAGTGTAAACGGAATATAAAGCAACACATTATTTAAGGGCTGTCTCATTGAGATCTCGTTTTGGGTTTTTTCAATTATTACAAACTATACTTGAAACTAGGAAAGTTAAAACACCTTTAGACTGATTAACAATTAAAATAATATAAACTATTTATTAATTTCAAAAATAACACTTAACTTACTATTAACATTGAAGATAGAGAATAACCATTCACGAAGGTTTTGGCTGACACTTGGTGACCTTTAAATAAAAATGTATATACATATAGTTAAAATACACATTCTTTTTAAAATATAGATTTGGTAACATTTCCTTTGATTATGATTGGTCACCATCGTCAGTTTAATCTCAGCGCGACACGAACCATCTTTGCATTCATTATATTTTTCACAATCAAACGAAATTATTGATCTATTATTAATTTGTATTAGATTCTAACTCACATGAAATAGATTTCATTCAAAATCTTTACACAAGAAAACGAGTAATGAATGAATCTAACGCCCCAATGAACAGACATATATTTGCGACCGTTTCATGTGGCACTTCTGCGCATTTCAAACAATTTCGAAAAATTTTCACAAACAAATAACGCACGCCAGCGTATACGCTAGGTGCATTAACCACTACAAAGGCGGTTAATAAGACGGTACATACCTTGGGAAAGGAAATATTACCTTGTGGCTAAAGGAAATGAGGACCACCATAAGACAATGTGTTCTAGGCAGTTACCAACATCGCCCCATAGAATGTTCTGATAATACTCCGTCACCTTCTGAGCTGCTTTTTTACTCGCTTGCAACCTTCCTGAAAATAAATTGTAAAATCATATAAATAAAAAATAAATAAATATTTTCACATCTTCACACTAGCAACGTGTTATACAGAGTTATCTAGCTGTCACTATTATACATAGTTATTATTGCTGAATAATTTAATTATTCGCTGTATATATGTTAACGTAAAATTGTAAACACCGTTAGATTGTAATCTATCTCGCGAGATTATAAACTGTCGAAAGATTGTGAACCTCAGCTTACTGCTTACAATTTAACGTATTATTTACCTGATTTCAGTTTCTTAACGCCTTTATTCCCCAGTAGCAACGGCGAAATGTTTGCCACCGTATCTAACAATACTTCAATATATACTTCTTCGCTTTGTAGAATACTGTTCACGTTCTCTGAAATAATCCAAATGATATGATTCATAAAAAAAATCATTTTAAATGTGCGCAAAATCATACCACATTCCCTGTGCACTACATATATTTGACGGTGTTAAATTGATAGCGTTGTTTAAATGTATCGATAGATGGCGTGACAAGTTCTATTCGCGTCATTTTTCTGGACGTTAACGTTTGTATCTTTCATTTCCATACATCGATATCTAAGCCCACACCCACGCTAATTAATATAAACTTTATAACATATTGTCGACGTTATTACAACCTTTACAATCCTATGAAACTTGAACTAGTAGAAGTAAGGAGAATGTTATTATTATTTATAATACTTGCGACATAGGGAGACACAGTCATATTAGGCATAGATAGGGGTTAAGGAACAAAATTCGAGGCTAAATTACTACAAAAAATTCACACACACATACAGGAAAAGTATATACATTATTAGAATTAAAAACAGATAGGAATATGAACACACCTTCATTAAGAAGAACATCCAAAACACACTCGTTACTTAAAAGTGACGTGTAAGGTATTTCTGAGTCAGAATTCTGTGGATTTAAAACTTCACTCAATTTCTTATGTCCATTCTTTGGTTCGATGAGACTCTGCGCTTGCTTCATTTTAGCTTTTCGGTTCTCAATAAAAGCTTCTCGACGTTTGTTACTATCTATTTTGGATACAGATGAAGATGGCGGCGTTATGTGTTTTGTTAGCGTGCTGAAAGTATTACAAGATTTTTATATAATAAACTCGTTACATTAGTACAATTTTGTTATGAAGAACTCAAAACGTCGGGATAGTTTTGCAGTTATACTTCTTTAGGCGCGTTATGAAAAATTGATGAGAGTGAAATTTTACGACGCGCGCGCACCGTGACACAAAATTAACAGAATGAAGTTGCCCACGGAAGATGCTACGGCATTGGACATAATTTAAAAACAACATTCGAATAATAATAGAATTTATGTTACACTTAATGTAAGAGAATAATAATAAATATTTATTTATTTAATTTTTCAAATGTAAACTGAACTTTATTGACTATAATGACTCCTTTTCCAGTCTTTGATTATTTAATTGTAATTAATTATTTGCATGCAATCAAAAACTATTTTTAATAATGCCAAAGAAGTATAACTTCTTACGCGCGTACATAAGTACACGCACCCTTTTTTTTAAATTAAATTATTGTAGAACTTTTTTGAGTCAGGCTTTTTTATCGTCATATAGGTATTAGTAATCTGGAAAATGATTTTTCAATATTAACCCCATGGATACATTTATTAATATTTGCGTAGCATTTACATACATAATATTGGTGCAAAGCAATAATATGATATGTTAGTGCTTTGCATATTGCATATTCGGTGTAATAATAATAAATCTTACTGGTAAATTTCTAAGCTGTCTACGCTACTTGAAGACGCGTTATCTTGGTGCTCTTCGGGTTTAAACATTTGGACCAGACAGTGGATCAGACGGTGGCAATTCACTTCCGTGCGACTTTTTGATAAGATCTGTAACAAGTTGTCTTTATATGAAGTCTCTAACGGATAATAAATAATTTTGTACTAAATGAATTATGATTTTCCCATCTGTTTTATTATAGTTGTTAGCCAAGTTAAGCTCGCGGTCCTACTTTTGATTGATGACTTGTGAGTTCGAACCCAGACCGTTAGAATTTATTTTTCTTCTTATGTGCGGTTAATTTTGGTCGTGAACATAAACCCACGGGCAGGAGGCTCACCCGATGTTAAGTAATCCCGCCACCCATGGACACTCACATTTGCCAGAAGGCTCGCAAGTGCGTTGCCGGCCTATCAATTGTGGCGCATTCCAAAAGGAGTGTGCTGCGTTTTTGTAATTTGTTACTCAAAACTCAGAGGTCAAACTGTGTGTAACTGGGGGACTAGCCAGGGTTTCAAATTATATATGTATTGATGAATTATTTTGAATATTGTTGCCGTTGCTTAACAAAATGAGTTGTTAGCTTAGTATTGAAATCTATATGAAAAATCGTTTTTTATTTGTTCGGAAAAGAAATCGACATAAAGCAAAAACGTCTCGCCCTCAAAACAGGAAATACTTAATGCTAACCTGAACAATCTTTGTTAGCGTGATGGGTTTTGTTTCGCTGGTTGCATTTGGGTAAGTATTGCTGCAGACATTGAACTTCGCAGAAAACTTTTTGTAACTGAGGCCCGTCAAGTTGTTATATATTCCCACTAAACTGTAAAAATGGTCACGATGAGTAGCGATTTAAATTTTTTTAGTAACTAATTAATTATCATTAATTCTACGCATCCATGTCTGTACCTACAGACTAGGAAAGCATGCTGCATGGTTTTAATTTTTATTTAACCGACTCTTTTTTTGCCTGCGACTTCTTGGAAGTCTAGTATAGACAAAGCAAAAAATAATATCCTGTTTAAAATAATATTTTGTTTTTTTTATTTTTTATAGAAAATTTCTTCATCTGTTCAAAAAACTTCTATTACAATTTAGAAGAAGACCATAATTTTACTTCCGGAACACCAGACATATCTAAGGATTTCCATTTATCATAGATTAAAGAAAAAGACGTAGATAACTTACCATAAGCATGATTCGATCATCTTCCTCAAATCTTCTCTTCGTAGACAGGTCGATAATATCGTCGTTATTAAATTGTTAATAGATTGACACATTATAAATCTTCTGCTACACAACTTATCGAAAATATGATCGTGTTTGCTTAGCATTAATTCATTATCTCTTTTTAATCTAGCTAATTTAGGATTTAATTTGTAAAATGACTTAACTAGCTTAGTTAAATAGTCTATTATTTGATCTAGTACCTGAAATGTAGTTTTTAATAGATTTAAATTAAACAAAATTACGCAATTTAATATAATAAAAACGTAAAATATACCAGTGTTGATTATTCTGATACTTTTAAAATTTCTCATTAATACGAACAGATTAGGTATTTGACGACTCATTGGTCTAGTGGTTAGTACCCCTGACTGCGAATCCATGGGTCCCGGGTTCGATCCCCGGCTGAGGCGAACATCGATGTGATGAGCATTTGGTGTTGTTCTTAGGTCTTGGGTGTTTAAATATGTATTTATATGTATATCTATCTATAATATGTATGTATATCCGTTGCCTAGTACACATAACACAAGCTGTACCAGCTTAGCATGGGACTAGGTCAATTGGTGTCAATTGTCTTTAAAAAAAAAAAAAATTATCAGATTAATTTGAGCTGAGTTAGATTACAACTAAACGTTTGACACGTTTAACATTTTTAAAATGAAATGAATTAAGTAAGGTAATGTAAGGCGTTTTCTACGTACCTGTATATTCACCAATTCCATAATATAATTTCTATTAGATAGCGAAGGCGTAGATTTTGCTGATCTGTGCCATTTACTACTCGCTTCTACAATCACTTTAGTTATAGCATAACAAACAATTTCCATTTCTTTACAATGGTTAAATAGTTCCACCTCTTCTGATGTTTCTTCATTTATTATTTTTCTACTTTTAGATGTCATTTTAGTGATTTAAGCATAGTGTAATGCTAGCTATTCGGGTTCATCTTAATGACTGGGGTAAACAAAATAAAAATCGATGGATAGCGACGTCGGTGCCAGGTGAGGAAAGTTGGGCGCCAAGGCTTGAGAATAGTTTTGGTAACCTCGACCTTGAAATAATTGGAGTGAATACCGCTTGCTGTTTACGAGGCTTTTAGGGTAGTTTAAATTATTTTTTTATTTGAATTATTTTACTTTGAAAAAAAAAGATATTAGAGCGACTCATGGCCATGTGTAATACCTTTTCAGAATCCATATTAAATGCGCCAAAACTTGAAATACAGGGTCACTTTTCGGTAGAGTAATTTTTTTTCACAGTGGGGTCCGAAATAAACAAAAAGTTATGATTTAAAAAAATGTTATATCGTATAACTTAATATTATCTTCAATTCACTCAATAAACAACTATAAATAGTATGTCTAACGCAAGAACTGATCAGTACCAATCTAGTGGATATTATGATAAAGATACAGGATGTAGATATTTTCGAATTTTAAGAAGAATTAGTAAAAAAAAGTCAATTTTCATATAAAAACCAAAATAAATCATAACTCTGCAGGGGTTGACCTTAGAGACCTCCCGTAGAACAATTTTTTGCCGCTGATGACATCATCTATCCCCTATTTGCGTTTGATCCACGACTTTTTGGCCACCCTGTATAAGGTGGTATAAACAGTACGTGTATTTGTCTACTGTGTATGTTTTTAGGTTTAAATATTTCTATATATCTTAGCTTCGTTTCCATATAGTAAGTTTTTTATATTAAGCTACAGAAGCGATTTTAATTAAGTTCAGCTCGGATTATAAATTTGATATACGCTATCGCAAACAATAGAATACACAAGTAATATTAAATATACAAGTATTATTATATCATATATCATGGAACCAAGCTGTGTTATATTACCTTTGAAACCCTGAAGTTTGGAACAAGTAGAAGTTACGTAAGGCCGAAATTATGTGGGGTGAGTCGTTATACCTTGCTTTTATGTACCTGACTGCAATGAGTTTTGGCGTAGATGCGACCTAGCAAAATAATCTACATGAAAATTTAATGTACTTATCATTGTAGTGTCATAGTCAGAACTGTCTCGTTTAAAATGGTCATCATATGCGGTTGTAATCCGTATTCTCACCGTAATACGGCCTGCATGCACTGGTTTAGTAAGAAATCTCACGTAAAAGTCAAAAGGGAGCGTTCAAGTATTACGCCACGCGTCTCAATTTTTGGAGATTATTGACGCGCGCTAACGCGCCGTAACGTTTTTCTGTACCCAATTACAGTGAAACGTTTCGTGACCACCTAGTGACGCTTTATACCTAAAAGTTACCATTATGTGGCGTAAAGTAATGGAAAGAAACCTTTTTCAAAAGAGACCCCACCCCCCAAATTCGTTACGTAATACTTGAACGCTCCCATACTCAAAAATCATTTATTCCTAGGTAACACATTGTACACTTATGACCGTCAAAAAAGAAATATACATTAAATGGTTCTAATTTTACATTGACTGCTAGTTCTCAAATCAAGGGCGTCGAACGGAAGAGAAGAACTTGCAATAAACTCTCCGCCACTCTTTTTAATCGCCGAGTTTTTTGTTTTACACAACGTTTGTTGTGCAACCATTACACATAGTTAGTGCAATGGACTTTTAAACTAATTCTTATAAAACTAAACTGTATAACTGGGATTTTATAAAAAAGACAATATCACTTAACAACTGCACACTTTATTTGAAACAAAAAATATTAACAAAATAACATTCTGAGAAGCGAATAGGAAGAGTATATCACAGTATTAATTCATTGTTATGCAACAAAAATCTTAAATTAGTTACATCTAATTAAAAAAATACTTCGTACCTAATTGCACCTACTGCTTTACATTCAAGTCTGCCTAATAACAAATACATAAATTATGACTTAAAACTTAAAGAGATCGTAGAGAATATGCATCTACTTAAATGATCACGATTATTTGTTTTGAACAGAATTCTTAATTCCATTTCTTTCCCGAAAACCAGTTGTTGTTTATTCAAACGGAAATTTGTGCAGAACTATGAAGTTGATTAAGTTTTGTTAATTATTTTACAAAATAAAAAAGGCCATTTTAATCACTATGCTTTTAATATACGAAAATAAATTTATGACGCATTAGCACAAAAGTTTAAGATAAACAATGACGCGACACACAGACCAATGGCGAACAGTAGAAGGATTTTAGTATTTTTTAAATTAAATCTCTTTTTAAGTACATCCATATTCTCTACTTGCATCATTTAAACCCTTAACATAACTTTGAACATTATTTACAAATATATTCTACCATTTAAAGCACCATTTATATTTAAAACACCAATGATATGAAGAGCAATACTTGATATACAATGATTGCCGGCATTTAATGTAAACATTTTTTTTCCGCAAGCAAAACATAATTAATGTATAAAAATAAAATGTTAGCTATCGTATTCTTTATAAGCCTAAGGAATAAAATTTAAAGCGTGAAAAAAGCTATATTAAGCATTTTAATATTTAAGTTATTAGTGAACAATTCTCTTTCCAATGTTTTCTTTCTTTGTATTGGTCGAATTATTTTGTATCTACAAAAATTATAAATTACGTCTATTGTTACATCAACATACTCCTATGAACGTTTATACATTTGAAACTAGCTCTATGATTTACACAGATATTAATCTCAAAGCGCGGGAAAATATTACAAAATTAGTTTTTAAAAAAGTACATTGGCAGACATGACAGACAGTCGTAGACATATAACGGATGTCTATGACAAATAAACTAATTCATCACGCACTATAAACATCCAAAAACTAACATTTTGTAGTGTCATATTACTAAATATTCTTAGTTTTTGAGGCTTATAAATAAGTTTGAGTTTCGTGCACAGTAATTAAATATATGTTATAGATTTGATATTCTATTACCCACGCTGTTTTAACCAAACTTATTCTTTTAAAACAAGTGTCGTAAGACTGATTTAGTTGATACATAAACTTATATAAAAAAAACCCATAAAGAGGAAATATGCGTGGTTCACTACAATAAAAACCGAATGACTTATCCACCCAATACAGAACCAAGGATTTATTAGCTAATATCACGAAGGACATCTAGCATTTAAAGAAATTGATTTTCATAATTTACTTAAATTTCGAGATACTTTCCAATTTCAGAAGGCTTTGCTTCTTAAAATATAACTTAATCGGTTGAGGTACATATAATTTTAAAAGATAATAATTAATAGTCATATTTGTTCGTAAGGTTTCTGCTACCTTAAATATTTACTAATTATTCACTTTCTGAAACCGACTTTTCTGATAATTTGAATAGCGCCATATCAGTTCTATAGATCAAATTCAGCTTAGACTTCTCGAGCTCAATGACCTACATAGGTTTTAAATACGACATTTAATTTCGTTAGGAAGATTATTTTTGACTGAGAATTGATCCACCACAGACTGAGTTACACACAAAAAAGAATTTAATATTAAATAAATAAAACATTTGCATTAGCGAAATACGAAACTAGTTATTGGAATCTCATACGATTTATAAGCCGACAATGTAAATCATTTTATGTAATATACCTTGACTTTACTCACTGACAACTAAATCAAGATCATAGGAAAAATGCTTAATTTTTATTAATAAATGAGATGATTAACATGCGCTACCCAGACACTGGTATTACTAAATCCCTATCCCCCTATATTTTTGTCACTATTTACACACTGGGGTGATAAGGACAAAACATTGAATAGCTATTTGAGGCATTTGCATTGTATGTAGAAACTATTAACAACGAACACACTATTGAAATAACAATACGGGTTCTATATAAATAAAAAGGATATTTAATTCCACTGTTTCCTGCCTATGGTACAAAATTCACTCCTCAAAAGTTAACAAACATAATGCAACGAGACTCTTCGCTGCATATATAACTGGTACTATTTGGGGGAGCGAGAAAAACTATGCTATCTTCATACAGATGCGCCTAGTCTATGGTTTAATTACCCCATCCAGTTCTAACACAACATTATGAGTAAACAAAATATAAAATAATTGTGCAATGAAATATTTACTAAATACGATTTTGCTAATTTTTCAGTTTCATTTAATACAAAAAGCTAAAGCAAAAGTTAATTCCTATTTTCTGAAGCTGTATCCAAATTGTAAAAAAAGTGTAAATTTTTGGTAACATTATAGCTAAATCGAAAATATTTCCGACTGTCACAGATTATTTACTTAATATTAGTGTGCTTATAACTCAAATACGTAAATCAGAATATTATAGTTGACACTTTTAAATAAGCGCCTTTATTTCGTTTATTGTCTTTAATTGTCAGCCATCTTAATTTGACATTAACTATATTGACATAAGGAATAAAAAAACATGGCGGATAACGTTTTCGCGGGTAATTAGGCATTTGCTGATTAAATGTAAAATAATTTCTCGTCAATTAAGATCCAATATATTTCATTACCAATTGATTGCTAGTTATAAAAAATTGGTATAATTTACCTTGATTCTCTCTGATTGACCCAAGATAGTATATTGGATTTTCAATCGGGCATATCTATGCTAGTTACTGGTACGACGGGTTTTAAAGCTTCATTTTTCTTTTGATTCTTCTGTTTTCTATGGACTTTCTTTTCTTCGTCCCTATACGGTTCTTGATTAATAGGCGGTTCGTTCGGAACCGATCCGCGATTCACGTTATTATTATACGCAATATTTGCGTACTCTTGCAGTAAGGGAAACACTGATAGGAGGAACTGGCAGAAGTCTTTTCGAATCCCGAACCACCCTAAAAAAATGGTAAAGTCAAATCATTTATTTCAATTAAAATGATTAAAATATAAAGATGATTCTAGTTGCCCCTTCCAAAATGTAGTTTCGTGTGGAGATGAATAGCCAAGAAACTCCACACTTACTCTTTTAAAATAGGTTAACAATATTTTGTATACATTAGTTAAATAATTATATGTGAAGACAATGTACTCCTAGAACATAACTACTATACTAAAATAGAAATACAGTTACTATCAATGTAAAAAATAATAAAATAAAATCAAGTATCAAGTAAGTTTAATCCACAAAATATATCAAACTTTTAGGGATACCATACTAAAATATTTTGAAATCTTCTTTCATTAGCCAGCCTCTATATTTAAATATATATTCTATGATTGATGTGTTCAAACTGTGTAAAATATTACGAGTGCTATTCAGAAATCGTGATTAGTAAGAGACTGTTTTTCGCTGTCCCTGTTAAATCAATTCGCGTTTATTTCCGTTTTATTTGGGTTACACATTCTATATTAATTTGTAGCTTTCTTTAAGGATTTAATATATATGGGAGATCTCACCCGATCCAGTTTAACAGTAATTTAAAGTAAATGTACAACTTGCTATATAATTATTTTAGTATGTACTGTATGTTACTAGTGCATGTTTGAGTGTTATGTGATTGTGAAATCCTAATTTTTTTTTACATAAATACTTACATTTATTACCTCCTTTGGAGCTGAATGACATGATAATGAGTGTAGCGTAAGTAACGAACAGTGGGCTGACCACTACGATGTATGAAAATCTGTTCTCTGGGCTGTCATCCAACTTATTCGTTAGTAGAACCTATGGATATAAATGGTTTCTTAAAAAAAAATTGTATTTTTGTATGTTTAAAACAAAAACTAAAATATAACAGGAGCAATTTTAAAAAGTTTTGATTAGGTTTTGTGTTTTTAACCAAATATGCATTATTTTTTAACAATGAAGCACATATTTATTTCCAAAAAATGTTGAAAAAACAAACTTTCAGTGCGAGTACAAAACACGTAGTAACAAATAATAATGAAAATGGGTTTAGCGGTTTCTGATTTTTTTAATTTAACATACAGTTGAATAGCTGAAGGTTTTTAAATAAGGAATGTTCAATGCTTTTCTAACCAGAAACACCAAAATAGGCACAACAGTGAATGTATAGGCCATGGCGGAGTTAAAGCTCGTTCTCCGCTGTTGAATGTTGGCTTCGGGCGAACGTAGAAGAATACCCGCGAACATTATGCTATATAGCACACCTGAAAATATAAAAAAATATCTTAATTCAAAATGTATTGTAATTATCTAATTCCAATTTCCATTGGAATTGGAATTTTGCCATATGTGAAATATGTGTACAAATGATAACTGGTTCATTTGTTTACCGTTGGTCTACAGCATCTCAAGTTCAATTACAGACGCAGCATACAATTCATCTTCCTGCCCGAAGCAATCGGTTATAAAAAGCCAGAAATTTATTTAATCTCATGGATATAAGTTGCTACATTAAATAAAATTCAATATAAAAGAAACAAAAGTCTGTTATTGGTCTATTGGCTCGGAACCAGCGCGCTCACCACAGATAATGTCACGTACTTAAATTGAATTGAAACCTCCTTGGTCGGGACACATTGTACTTTAATAATTAAAAAATTGTTTTAAAGCATTGTTTTGTTAGGAGAATAATGCTTTAATTTAATTTTTTAATTTTCTTACAGGAGTATGTAAATGAAATATGCCAATAAAGGTCTGTATTTCATTTCATAATAAGAATATTACCGAATGAGATTATATAAAGTAATTTACGAAATATCAGCAGATTCATGGGAGTTGGCGTATAAAGATTAAAATGTTCCCACTATTCAACTTGAATTTAGGTCCTATTTTTAAACAAGTCAATTCATCTCGCGTGATGCAACGTCAAATTAAAAACATAAATTACTCGAATGAGGCTGGCGCCACCTAGTCATTTTAACCAGTTTTAAGACAATTTAAAGCTGTATTGCTTTAAAGATGTTTCACATTAAATAACTAAATCCTTATATTTATTAACCAGAAATGTATTTTTATTAGGGACACTAACAGACGTTTTGACTCTTATGAAAAAGAACAAAAGCGTCCAATAAGTGTTTAATGCACATGACACTTGTGTTTATTTGAGGCCATATACCTAAATAGTGATGCTAATTTACAGAACACAGCTCAAACAATATGTATAAAAAATATGTAATAGAATGGTAAAAAAGACTTTTGTATGGAAAATTAAGCAGCGCTCTGTGAGTGTATTTGGAAATGTAAACTAACATTGCTTCAATAAAATTTGTGTGGTAAATACACAAATAATTAAATTAGATAATTAATAGACAATAAAGTTTGCGCAAATGTGTACAGATTTTGCTATAGTGTTTGGCTTGGTAAAAAAAAATGAAATAAGATTAAATCAATGCAACTTTAGTGCAATTCTTAATTGTTAGAAATTGGAAAAGATATATTTTCATCATTATTTGATGTTATCTTTAATACTTGAAATTATAATTATTACTTACTTGAAGTTAAAACTATACTCACCAACTAAACTAAGACACATTAGTATCCAAAGAGGAACAAACACCACTTCCCAAGACCAAGTAATAATGGTATCTAATTTCAAAGCCAAAAATATAAATTGTAGAATGTTAACAGCACAAAATAGTTCCAGCTAAAAACAATTTTTATTATAAATATTTTACAAAGCAGACAGGCCATTTAAAATAATGTGCTAACCACCTATGGATACCCGCAATTAATGGCATTAGGGTATTTAAGGATACACTCTTTTGTTGAAGGTTTCTAGACCATTTTTGTTTGCAAAATACCCAGTGGCATCTCATTTGTCAGTAATTGTGCTCATCAAAAAGAAATACAAGCACTAAACATTGATAATGTACTTGCCCTATTGTGTGTGACAGTTAAATATGATAGGTTCTGAATCAATGTTGTTTATTAGATTGGATAGGATTATAGGCTATAGTGAAACTCTACACATATAATTATTAAATATAACTTTCCTTTCAGTATCAATTTATCACATTCACTACAATAACTAACTATATATCGTTTGTTTCTTATTTACTATTTCTTTGTCATAAGATATAATAATTCAAGAGACTATACAAAATTATTGATACATACCTCATAACTCCGGTCATGTTTAACACACCATATACAAATAGCAATAGATACTATGCTTATAAATATTAATGGTATGAAGATAAGAATCCAAAAATGGCGATATGTAGTCAATTGGTCACACACAAGAAGCTCAAACATTAGCAATATTAAATGTATGGCAAGGCTAATGAGCATTGCCTTATAATGAATGTAGGCTTCACCTTCTAATCTGTAAATATATATGTTTCTATAAAATTCTGTTATATAGAAGATAATTAGAGAAATTAAACTTAATTACAGAATTAGAATCACAAAGAAAGCTAAACACACCTGAAATGTGGATATTGCCACCAAACATAGGTTCCAATTGTAGCACCAAGAACCACAAGAAATTTCCAAATCCATATTGGTGCAAAAACTGACCAGTAGGACCAATCAATTGTGTTGTCCAACTTTAAAGCCAGTAATGCCGTAAAAATTGACAAACAAGTGTGGACGACGAATTTACTAGGAAAAAAAGGATATTATATTAAATAATAAATTATGAATAGTAAATATGTTTTATAAAATTTCCAAGAGCTACCTGGGATTAAAATCCTGGAATAATGTTTGTAAATTCATTTCAGTGCACATTCACCTTGAATTAGAATTCTTAATCCACTGTAGCATTGCACTTTGTTGAACTGCGACTTCAACTTCTAACTTTGAAATCAAGATTCTCGAATATCGTTTACAGTTAGAAAAGTGAGTTACGGTGACTTCTTGCGTGAGTAGTATCTACTATGAACTATCTAATGGGGCATCCACACGCTGGCTGTTTGTCACAAACACCGCAAACAGCAAACGAAGTCCCAAACACCAACCACAATCACCCAACACAAACAGCTTGTGGCAGCTATTACCTTCGGGTTGACATATTTTTATTATAAATTAAAGCAAGAGAAAGAAAAAAGAAAAAAAAGAAGAAAGCAAAGACGATGGTTGATGATTAAAATACATAGAAATCGTACAAGGCTCTGCTTTAGACCTATTATTTGGGCTTTAATTGAAAAAGTGTAGCAAGTAAATACGTCCGCCTCCCGCAAGCTCGCGCGCATACTGATCGCTGCCAAACGTGTGGATACGTAGCAAACTGTTTGCCAAACATCCTTTGATCTGGCAAGATAAACCGACACCGTTGCCGAACACTGCCCAACACAAACACAAACAGGCAAACAACGACAAACAGCCATCCACACGTCCGTGTTTGCTGTTTGCTGTTGGCTGTTTGCCATTGTTTGTCAAGCGTGTGGATGGGGCTTAAAAGAAAAAGTATGGCTATCTATATAATAATATTTTTTTTAATTTAGACAGGTAAATATATGTTGATATATACTTGATAGCTGAATTTATTAAGACAGCACAGAGCACAGCTTGGTAGTTGGTCCTATGATCCAAGAGTATACTAATACGATAGGAAAAAGACTGGCCCCTGTCGACTAAAATTGATTTGAATTTTCTTTTTGGTCTTCCTAATTTCAGCCTCTGTACCAAAATGAAATTTTAAGTGGTAAATAGGAAACCTGGGAATTACATTAGTCCACGCTTTGTCACGTGACCATTTTCATACAAACTCGTTTGGTGTTGTCGAAAAGTGTTTTAGTCTTGAGACACTTGACACACTTGGGGCCCTGCAATTTTCTAGCCAAACCGTGGCTAATAACCCCTAATAATTCAGTTCAATTCAATTATATTGCTTTTCATCGACATACCTACTGTATTTTATTTTTTCAATCTCAAGAATCAAATTTATGTTTTAACTAAATTTGATTCTTTTTTGCTATGTCAACCATCAATGTCAAATACAAATATTGTATATGTCGAGTGTCGACTGTCGACTGACAAGACTTCTCTAATTTGAATTAGAATTTAGAAATATACATTCAGATTTCAGAGGTGATACCAAAAATAATAATAACTGCAAATAAATTATAAACTAACATATTTATTTAATAAAACAGCTACATTCAATTTGTAAGCCTTATAAGTTTAAATGGCTTCCCCTTCACCGAAATCTCCTGAACAAAACGAAAAAACCAAACAATACGACCGGCAACTACGACTTTGGGGTGATCATGGACAAGCAGCGCTTGAAAATGGTCATATCTGCCTAATTAACGCAACAGCTCTGGGTACAGAGATTCTAAAATCAATAGTTCTTCCTGGAGTTGGCGCCATAACTATAGTGGATGAAAACATAACCAGCGACGAGGACTTTGGGTGTAATTTCTTTCTTGAAACCTCTAGTAAAGGCTTAAACAGAGGTTCTGAAACTTTACGATTGTTATTAGAGCTTAATGACGCCGTTCAGGGTCACTCTGTACAGGAACCTCCAGATCAAATACTAAAAGATAATCCTGATTTTTTTAAATCATTTAGTACAGTCATTGCAACATCATTAAATGAGAAGTTAATAAAAGATTTATCACAGCACTTATGGGACTTAAACATTCCATTAATATTGTGTAGATCAGTTGGGTTTTTAGGCTCATTTAGAATACAGTTTAAAGAGCATGCTATTATTGAGACCCATCCCGATAATGAACGAGTTGATCTCCGTCTAGATGTTCCATTCCCTATTTTATCCCAGTATTTCGATAGCATTAATATCAGTACTCTTGACCTAAAAGATCATGGCCATGTCCCATGGATTGTCATTTTATACAAAGCTGTACAGCAATGGCAAATCACTAATCTTGATAGATGGCCTATGAGCAGAAAAGAAAAAAATGAAATCAAAGAAATAATCCAGCAATATATAAGGATTGATGAAAATGGAGTGCCAATAACTGAGGAAAACTTTGAAGAAGCAATAAGGGCAGTAAATACAGCATTGCTTCCTACATTTCTACCTGTTAAAATACAGGATCTTATTTATAGCAGTGCAGCTATTAACTTGACTAAAGATAGTTCTGCATTTTGGATTATGAGTTCTGCTCTGAGAGGGTTTGTAGAAGCTGAAGGAAAAGGGAAGTTACCTGTCACAGGTGTGTTACCAGATATGACAGCTTCCACAGAACATTATGTAAAACTGCAAAATATTTATCGGTCTCAGGCTGCAGCAGATGCAGAGATAGTTTATAGAAAAGTACAACAAATAGTATCACAGCTTCAATGTGACACTTTGAGTGAAGCTGAAGTCAAGTTATTTTGTAGGCATGCTCATGATTTGCATTTAATTAAAGGATCTAATATAGCTTTAGAATATCAACCTGGTGGCCCTGTAGCATCTTACATAGCTAGACATTTAGAAGAACCTGATGTAATGATGGTGCATTACATTCTATTAAGAGCAGCTGATATGTTTAGATCTGAACATTGTCGTGCTCCAGGAGAATGGGAGCCAGAAAGTGATATAGCTAAACTAAAAAATTGTGTCTCAAAAATATTGACTGATGTTTCTTGTTCCCCATTCCCTAAAGATGATCATATTCATGAAATGTGTCGTTATGGAGGTGCAGAAATCCATAGTGTGTCCGCTTTTCTTGGTGGTTGTGTGGCTCATGAAGCTATAAAACTAATTACTAAGCAATATAATCCTGTTAATAATACATTTGTCTATGATGGAGCATCCACTAATTCTGCAACTTTTACATTTTAAGTTTTACTAATCATATATTTTTGATTTTCAATAAATCACTGCTAATGTCATAGCAATTTTATTTTTAATTACTTTAAGTTAGGGTTACCTTTTAAATAAATGTACACTGTAGTTCTTGAAGAGTGTATTTTCTTATAAGGCATACTTACCTGCCATACTTTAGAAAAATGAAACTTTAGGATTGTAAAAGATTCATATTACAATGAACATATAAACTAAATAAATTATGAAATGAAATTATTTGTAAATAGTCTTCTATTTTTAATTATAATTCAAATAATATTCTTTTTCATATATACAGCAGTAAATCAAGCCATGATAAAATTCAATTGTTACTAGAATAACCTGACCTTAATTCCCAAGGTAAATTATTTGCTCAACATTAATATGACATTTATGAAAGTCAATACAGATCAAATTTCATTTATTTAAGATTTGCAGTAAGAAATACATACAGCTACTTTGTCAACAAATTTTAACAATAATTACATAAAAACAAATCACATGACTCAAAATTTTTTTTGGCTGAAATCCAGGTGGCAGACGCATTGGTAAAATATCAAAATAAATAACAGTACAGGGTTTATATTATGCATAATATACACCTGAAACTGTTGGTGTTAATACAACACAACATTTAAGATATCCCAAAGGACAACTGCAATTTTCACCTGAGCCAAAGTTTCAATCTCAATGCGTCTACACCATTAAGATAATATCTAAATAAGCGTTTGTCTCTAACAAATCCCAAATTTTCATACAGTTTTAGTGCAGGTTTATTTGTTATTTCTGTTTCTAATACAACTTCATCAGCGTTGTCATCAATCATGACCTGGAACGGGTAGAGCAAAATACATTGAACATGTAATATATTAATTTTATTCACATTATAACATGGAAATATTGTGTAAAAAATTTGAATACTCGTTAGTTAATTGAAACAACAAAATGTTTATCAGTTAATGATGATCAAATAATAATAATTTGATAAACTTATTTTAGATATTTGCTCACCTGTATTGCTTGCTGAACCAACTTAGATCCAATACCTCTTTTTCTATATTTCTTATCAACTGCCAACATAGCAATGTAGCCTCTTTTAACAACATTGCGATGCATGTCTAACTTACATACAATGGCACCAATGCAATTTTTATCATCAATTGCCAAAAAGCAAAGCTTAGGCCAATTATGTATAAAATATCTATATGTGTAGATTGAATAAGGTTCAGATAAATCCTTCTGTATTAGTCTCATGATTTCAGGCATTTGTAACTCAGATTCATATGATACAATGAATATCTTTCCATCATTTTCTGTATCTTGAAAATGATTGTCATCTTTCTGGACACTATCAAGAGTCCTTTTCTCATTAGGTTCAGAGGAACCATTTTTAGTATTATCTGTGTTTTGAGTTAAGTCACTACAATGTACACTATTTACAAGAGTATCTCCACATGGAGATTGTTGATCTGACGAATCCTTAATAGGTTCATTATTAATTTTCGAATGTTCACTAGTGCCATTTGTTAGGTTATTGTGATGCTTTATATGAAGTGATTGTGATATCATTTCGTTCAACTTCTCTTCACTATTTTCTATACTCTTTCCGTAAGGTGTTTCTGAAGGATCTTTGGAATTGATTGATTTGTTTTTCACGCTTGTACATTTAGAATTTTCTTTCACGTTTCCTACGTGATCATCTGCACGTTGACTCATGTTTTTGTTCTTCTAACTATTTATAATTATTTACACATTCAACGACTGTAAGCTCATCCACCCATCACCTTTCCCATTAGTGAAATATTTTCTTGTCAAAATCATAGAAGAATATTACCGACATCTTGGGTGCTCAATATGCACTTTCCAATTATTCATAAAATTTTGTTTCCTTAGTTATAATAATATTTAATGACAAAGTAGCTAGTCGTCTTAAATTAGACATACGAAAATAATACTTTCAATTGAATAAAAATTTCAATAAAAGTGTTAATACGAGCCTTCTACAATCACATTGCAAAAAAGATGCCATAGATTTTCGACACTGACCATAGATGATACATGAAAGTGTATATGACATATGTACACATAGAACGAAATTTCTCTGACAACATTGATTACAGATATTAATATAGAAAAAACACATCGAATCGTTTGGCTACTGCAATTTTTATCTTACTAATTTATTCGATGTTCAAATATTAATAATCGAATCCGAATATTATTTTATCTAACCTACGTAGTCTGTAAATGTTACATAGCTAAAAAATATGGGAGAAATTAAATTGGCAAAAAAGATATTATTAAACAAACACTTTATTGTTTAATGAAAATAGTATGGTCAGGTATATTACTACAGGTTAATCATAATTTGTTTACTTATCAAATAAATTATTTTAAATTGGCGTATACCTTTATTTTCTGTCGATGATTGAATTCGACAGAAAATAAAGGTTGTGTGATGGTTTGTTCGTGACTGAGTGTGATTGTAATATTTGTTTTGGGTGTAATAATTTTAGTCTGTTTTGGCTGTAGTGTACGTAGAAAATTTGATGTATATCTGATCGTTAAACTTATTTATCGTCATCCTTAATTTAAAAGTAAATTTGTAGTATAATTCATAATTTATAAATGAATTGGAATATTTAATGTTTAGTCGTATTTAACTTAAGCTTGTCTAATTTTCTACGTTTTTACTGGCCACCCTGGTATCTTAAACGGCAAGTGTTCTACTTGCCAGTTGCTGCGTTTAGCGTTCATGTTCAATTATCAGTATTCAGTACCGGGATGATAGCCGGTGAGGCGGCGGCGTTATGTGTTTTTAGTGACTTACGATACGCGCGCCGCCTCTGCGTGAATTTCTGTAATTTTGTAAATAATTTTATACATTTACAACAGTTGTGCTATGTTATATCTGGTGGACTTAATTTATGTTTAGGAGTTAAAAAAATATTTATAGGAGTGCTTCGTTATTATACAATTTTTATACAAACGACAATTACATGAGTGAATTTGTTAATAATTCATATTAATATTTAAAATAATTCTTGGATTGTTAAAAAAAACAATACAAGGTGAAAAAATATCAAACGCTATAAAGTGCTAGTATGTTGTGCCGTGGTTAATTAACGAATTCAATCGGTTAATGTTGTAATTTTCCTAAATAGACTGTGAAAGTACGAATTTTGATGATTTCAAAATCGGCAATGGCGGAACGGGAACGACCCGCAAAAACCCCCATCAGGGTGGGATTTTATGACATAGAGAGAACTATTGGCAAGGGTAATTTTGCCGTCGTTAAATTAGCACGACATCGAATAACGAAGACTGAGGTAAGGAAACCCTTAATGTAAAATAATAATGTATACATTTACAGTACCTATTTAAAGTGAACATGGGTACTCCTAATATACGTAGGTATACGTACCTAGTTATACGTAGGTATAACTCAACTACTTTAATATGCATTATGTTTTACCTAGTAGGTAATATGGCTGAGTTCACAAGATTTGGTTGTATTATTATTACCTCTTATAGTATTTGTCTTACGTAGACGTAGAATTACCCAGGTGTAAGTTTTATTGAGTACTTCATTAGCTTTTAGCATTACTGCAAAGATAGAATAATTATGTACCTAGGTAAGTAAATAAATTCCTTTATTTATCAATGCCATCAAACGGATGGAGCGATTTAAAGGAAACATAACATTAGGTTTCTTTGTTATAACGCTCTAGAGTCTAGACGGTCTGCGGTCATGGAATTTTATTCTTCAAGAATAAGTACACAATTGCCATAATTATCTCTTATGTTAAGCCAACAGCTTGATGGCTTACTTAGACGTATTCTAAGACTTTTTAGGCTTACTACCTCAATTGAGTAGTAATCCGTCTGCCGTCTGGTAAAGTAGTTAATGCGTCACGATGTATGATCACTGAAACTCGTGTGTTCTGAATTCTCAACCACGTGACTTCACTTTATGGGTAGAGGTCTTTACCATATACATATAAATGTAGAAACAAAAGGTAGGAAGCATACTTACGGAACGTTCCTACGTTCTATACTTCTATTCTAGTAGTCCTTTCTATAGTCTGTCTGCAACTGAACCACAAATAATATTAGAAATAACGTATTCAGTTAGCATAGAAATTGATTTGTTATTAATACGTTCTTTAAAAATCGTCACGTGCAACGACGTTCCAATTAAGTGTCAACTATTAATTAAATGGGACAATACCCTGCGTAACGATTAGATTGACGAACGTTCAATTTTTACTTTACTAGCTTCTTCCTACCAATTTGTCAAAAATATGTATATTTATGGGACTAGTTTTATTTTTCAAATCACATCTACATGAAACATCCAAGTTAAACGTGTTCTTTTAAACCACGTATCAGAAAATAAACCAATAAGTAATCGTACCAAAGAATTGGCTGGTTGATTAACCTAATTTAGGTTTATTAATTATTGTGTGTACAATTTATTGACGATGTGGTGTATGATACAAAATCGAGGAATGAGTAAATGAAGGCATTCATGTTACGTACTCTTGACTATTATTCGGCTGTATACAGTTATAATTATTACGGATTAGACCAAAGGCATTTGAACTGTACACCTATCCTAGAAGTAGGTCGTTGGCCGAATACCGGCGTTGTCGTGAATGACTCACGTTATTTAAATGGACGACTACACTTTCAAACTTTGATTTATGTTTAATTAGAGACGCGTTTGTTTAGAAAGCCGCAGCAGACACAAGTGGATGGCGTGCTCAATGCACTGAAATAACGGATTGGTCGCGGCCTTCAGTTGAAAATTGAACGAGATGTTTGCATTGTTGATATGCCACGAAACGTAATCAAATGAAGTGTTCCATTTTTGAATAGTATTTATTGAGTACAATAGCAAGGGGAACAGGATGTTACATCATGATAGCATCTCTTATTCTCTATAATCTGTTACCCTGTAAAATATAGATATTTTCTTAGAATTACGAAAAGAAAATTCGATCAATGCATAACGATTTGTTAATAAAAACAAGAGGTAGGAGGTAATGCGTATTTATCATTGTATCCCCATATGTTTGAAAACAGACTGCATACTATTTTCGTTCTATCGAATAGGTTAGTACTGACTTAACATCTGCGAAATATTTCGAAGAACATAATCATCAATCAGCAAAAGTCGGTTCAGCGTGAGGTCGATCCAGAAATATCGCGGCCTTGTGTGCGTTGCATGGATTTTTGGCTTTTTCCCGTTTACCATTAGCGCCAAGGTGATGGTCAATACTGTGTCATCACTTCGACAGATTGAATGACACGTCTGTCGATCAAGTAACCTTCTAAAATAAACAGCAACCTACACGGATGTGCTGTGTTTGTGACTCAAAATGTGTAGTTCGCTGTTCTATGTTTACCTACAAAAACCTGATTGCTTATTAATGAGGATTTTTAAAGGCAAAAGACTGTACATACTATGGCTTCCTTTTATAAATTTTCTTTCGCAGTCTAAAGGAAACTTGACCGTCGGAGTATAAAGATCTAAAAAGTTCCGGAAAATCGTCCATTAAATCCTCTTCCTTAGAGGAGAAAATCATTGCGTTTCTCCATCTTTTGACGAATGTTAGGCTAGCACGATTGCATGAAATGCGTGTTAATTGATCTCACGCGTTGATTCATACCAAAGACAGAAAGTGATCATGTTTACTTTGCGTGATCAGTCGTGAGAAGAATATACGATGCATATTTAAATGAGCTAATAAATATTAGCTTAATCGTGATTTTTGATCGAATATTTGCAGCTTAAGCATTTGTAAATATATTTAATTCATGAGTTAGATCGAAGCTAAACGACCTATATATTGAGTTCGATTCTCGTTAGAAGCGCAAATTAAAATATACTTTGAAATTGATTCTTTAGTGATCTTCTCACGTGGCGGGGTGTATGAAAATTCGCTTACGCTAAATCTGGCTCCCGTACATAATAGCTTATTGGATGTTGACATATTGGAATCATAGATTGCGGTAAATATCACCCTAAACTGTCAGCGACCTAATATGGTAATTGCCGCTGTGCAGTTTCTTGTCGGCCGTATGATTGGACCTCTTTGAGTAGAATCCTTAAGGCGATCGGTTCTTGCGTGAGTTTTTTTTAATTTGACAGGAAATCTTCCGCCCAGTTCAGTTTACACTGGAGCGCTAAAAAATGTGCGCTTGACGCAAATGCGTTATCTATTTTGGACTTCTGCGTCAGAGTTTGTTATCTGCGCGATTTGGCGGTCACCACTTCTATATTTGTGGTTGGACTTTCTTTTCTGAAGTTTGGTCAAAGAGATTTATCAATATTATGCGTAGACAACAAAGCCTACTCCACAACTATTCAACAGCTACCGATTCAGCTGCTTAATCTCAAAACAAATGCATGTACAAATTATTTTATTGGTTTTTGTTAAACCACACATTGTCATCTATCCTCCAAATGTGGTATTAAAATGTTAAGCCTTCTTTTTTATTTCATAACTACCGTACCATTCACGGTTTTATTTATATATTAATAAAGCGTTTACTTAAGATGTACCACCTATTCTTTAAATAAGTAAACCTGTTATACTATTTTCTTTAAACACATACTTACAATAAAATAAACAAGAAAATGTTATTCAACAAGATACATATGTACTTATGACGTCACGTATTTATTTATAAACCGCTTTGTCTTATCTCTCGATAACTGTATCCAAAAGAATGTATTTGGATTTAAGTTTTTGTTCGCTTGTACACGAATGGTAATTTCAGTAAATTCCTCATGCGCACATTGAAGAATGTTTTACCTTGAAAAATATCTGATAAAATCCAGTAGCGCTACAGTATTTTAAAGGATTCTTAAAGTAGCGCCCTTCAGTTGCATCTATGTATATTTTCTTGTATACAGAATTAATAATAATAATAGCGTATATACAACATGAGCAGTGTTGGCCTAGCGGCTTCAGCGTTATTCAGGGAGGCTTTATCACTGAGGACGTAAGTTCGATTCTCGGCTGTGCACCAATGGACTTTCTTTCTATGTGCGCATGTCACATTCGCTCGAACGGTGAAGGAAAACATCGTGAGGAAACCAGCTCGCCCTAGACCAAAAAGTGACGGTGTGTGTCAGGCACAGGAGGCTGATCACCTACTTGCCTATAAGACAGACTTGACCAGAAATCTGAGGCAAAGACCTAAAAACAGGTTGTAGCGGCACTGATTTTTTTAAAATTATTTACAAGCTATCACACAATATCATACATCAAATCATACATTATTTGCAGAGAAGAGAACAAAAATAAATTAAGGCATTAAATGTAAATGAGCGTTTTAATGCTAAAAGCAAAGAAACTGCTAAAGAAAAAATACAATACTGAAATAGACCAAATAATATAATAATAATTTTAAATTTATAGGATGAATATAATATGTTGGTTATGTATAGATATTCTTTCATTCAAATTCAATTCAAATAGATTTAAAAACCTAGTCATACGAAATTCGAGCCTTAGCTTTGATATTCGTGCTGCCTCGTTCTCCTATTTAGCAAATAATATATCCAGATCAATAGCCGATCTCGACATTTAAATTTTGTATCCATCCATACGGAACGCGTTAAATAAATTGTATGAGTCCTTACAAATTAAAAATGTAAACTGACAGTAACTGGTAAATTGAATTCAGGGCGTAGTATGTACTACGGGTGGGGGTACTAGAATGGAGTGCACTACGCCTCACCCTTACTACGAGTACCTGACAGATTGCGATTTTTCTCAACAAAGGCTACGAACTCAAACGTACGTTTCATATTTTGAATATTCCTGGCATATTTTGCATGAATTTTAACAGGTGAATGGCCTATTTTTCTATCATCTCAATACAGTATATCAAGGTGATATTAGAGTTGATTAAACAGGTATAAAAGCGGTTAATTTAGAGGTTATTAAGATCTATAGAAAAGAAAGCATTGGAAATATGAATCTTTTAATAAATACTTTCACTATGACTTAAATCGTTTGACGTTTGATTCAAAATGTGACGAGATTGATAATACAAAGTAAACATAAAATGCAACCTATGTAATCTCAAGTCGGGAAATAGGGAGGCTTACGGGGGTGCATGCCTCCCTCTCACACGTGTCCCGTCTCGCTCACACCATATTGATCGTAGTCTAGACTTGTTGATAGCTGTTTGACCCAGGGTTGGATGTCCTGCGAACTAAAGTAGTCCTTTGACTGTCCTGGGTAGTCTTTAATTAGAATTTCTTTGTAGGCCGTAAAAACCAGGGCAAAAATTTAGAATTAAAACCTTTAATGACGTTCATGGCATTTTTTACTATATTAGTAAATTATTTTACTTTTTAAATAAAAAATTGGTAGCTGTTTTACATTTTTATTTCCATTTTTTATTCCAAGCCGCATCGATTACTAGGTCTATTTAAATATTCTATAATCAAAGACTATATTTAAATCAAATAAATATAATATTTATATGTCAGGAAACAGAACAGATAATCGGTAAAGTCTTGTCGTCATAAAGAGATTTCAATCTACTACGTCAATATAATAGGTATTTTATGTTGCGGTTTATCTCATAATAATGATAACCATTGACGCAAATCATTGTTTGGATTTGAGATGTTCAATACATAGGAATACTTGAAGTTGATGATTTCCAGGTATATAATAATAATACTATATATTCAAATATTAATTTATTTCGTAATTCTACAGCTAACATAAATTATATACTTACAACAAAAAAATTTATAATAAACATATAGGCATAGATTGAATACATAATATATATACAGCCGAGACCCTTTTGGTGTCGACACCCTTGGCCCGTAGGGTCATAGCGCTATAAGGCTTTTTAAGGAAATAGCAAAAAGGTTAGTCGACATCACAGGAGACCGAAGAGCTGGCAGCTACCTTGGACAAAGAATTAGTCTAGCGATTCAAAGGGGGAACGCTGCCAGTATCTTCGGAACCTTGCCTAAAGGAGTCCCCTTTTAATAATATATTTTAGTTATTATATTTTAAGGTTAGTTATTGTTTTTCTGTTATTAACTAAAACGCAGATGAATGAAATTAGTTTGTCAATTATTGTCATCTTCTGGAAAACTTAAAACTTCTGGAACAATATTAAAGAATATAACAAAAAGATTCAAAAGGAAAGGAAAAAATCTATAATTTTTAATTAATTATAAACCTAAAGTGAGTGATACCCTAAATATACACCATATTTAGGGCATGCTCATGATGCGCATGATGCAGGTGATTTAGCGCCTTTTAAGCATATTCCGCGATAGCTTAGCTTATATTTGTGTGAAAATCGTAGTTTTATTCAAAATGTGACTGTAATAAATTATTAAAGTCAGTTTAGGAATTAAAAACCAATAATCCAAGAGCTGTGTAACCGAATGTAATTCTACCAAATCATTTGTTGATAACTTAAAAGATTACTTAGATAAAGGGAGCTTAGTATTAAAAATTTACGTGACTGAGTCTTTAATGTTTACATCTAGAAATAATTACAACGCGCAGAGATAATTTGTAGAACCGCACCTGTGCCCACTCAACAGCTTCTGTACACAACCACGGCTTATGATAATATAGGTTTAAATATTTACTTGGAAATTAATAAACGTATTTTTGTCTGTACCAAATAAGATTTCATTTCACATCTATACCATAATTAAATTAGCTCAAACGCTGCGTTTCGCAATGACGGTTAACCAAAAAAATCCATAATAATCACGATTCTTCTTTAAGAATAGCAAACTGGGAAAGGATTTCAGCTATACCCCTTGTTCATAAAAAACGGGTGCGTGTACTTGTACGCGCGTAAGAAGTTATACTTCTTTGGCATTATTAAAAATAGTTTTTGATTGCATGCAAATAATTAATTACAATTAAATAATCAAAGACTGGAAAAGGCGTCATTATAGTCAATAAAGTTCAGTTTAGATTTGTGTTTTTAAATTATGTCCAATGCCGTAGCATCTTCCGTGGGCAACTTCATTCCGTTAATTTTGTGTAACGGTGCGCGCGCATCGTAAAATTTCACTCTCATCAATTTTTCATAACGCGCCTAAAGAAGTATAACTTCAAAAATAAATCAATCTAATTGCACCGGAATTAAAGTTCTTATCTGTCTCTTTTTATTACAGCGTAAACACAATTTGACAGAAAGAGCCGCGTAGCTGTCCGCTTAGCTATCCATATCGTATCCCTAACTTTCGTAACTGATCTAACTGAAATTATCGTGATTCATGTATCTTTTTATTGTCCTTTTCATTGTTTAAATATGTTGTAATTGCCTTGTTTGTTCCATTATCTATGTCTAAATAATTGTATATCTTATGCACTTCATGCTCAGATTATTATTATTTTTCTTATAGTTGTTACCTAAAAACTGTTTTTTTGCAGTGTAAATAAGGTTTTCATATTTAAGGTTTTCTTATTCGGGCATATTTAGAGTCAATTTGATCTATATCACGTAGGCGATTGACTGGATTCAATGTTGTCCAGAGCACTTATACGCCAGTCACGCGGTAGATTTAATAGTTGATAGTAACAATTATCAGTGGTCACTTAATCACATTATCACACTTCTTGTTGAGGACAGCTAGTCAATGACAGTATTTGCGTCATAGGTCTTTATGTACATTCTTTACTTTCTCCTGCGGCTTCACTCGCAAATAATGTGCAAACACACAAAAACATAAACGTATAAAAAAACTTAGTTAGTTCTAGTTCATTGTATTTTCGTGGTATTTTGGAATACGATATTTTTTTAGTTTGAACCTGTAGTTCCTAAGGTAACAGCGTACAAACAAACGCTTTATAGTATTGGTATAGCTAAGTGTATATTGGGTAAAATTAAAAAAAAAATACTTAAGGTAACTACTTTAATAAATTGTTTATTAATTATCGCTGATAAAGCGCTGATCTCTATAGTCTTTGCGTCACGTGGTACGTCAATTGTCGTCAAACTACTTTAAAACACTTCAAATAAAGTACATCATCCTTGAATGAGATTAACATGATACATTAATTGATACTAATCAATGAAACATTGTAGGCAAGACTTCTATTCAATTACACTGTTGCACAAGAAAGAAAATACCCAAGTATCCGAACGATAAAGCGGATGCTTATCGCGGTAATTACTGAGAAATGGGCACAGATGTAAAACTTATAAACCAATATAATTAAGGCTGGACTACACGTTGACAGTTCGTTCTCTTCGTTGGTTTGTTAAATTTGGCGGGAACTTGACTGTTATGGATAGTGCATTGTTATTAATTTTACGGAGACGGAGATCAGACCGCAAACGACTTCTAATAAGAGAAATTTGTTACTCTTAATAAAATGCAAGAACCACTACAAGGCTAGTGGGAAAGGGGAAACAGAATTGCGTTCGTTTCCAATTATCTAAAGAGTAGGAGTAGTTGTGAATATTTTATACAGTAAAAAATCATTAACCGTCTACTGTTATATGATGTTTAGAGAGCTTGGAGTTGGAATATTTTAGATATTATAACGTAGGTAATCATTTAGACTTTACGTATTGAATTTTTTCATACATTGCTTTTATATAATGTATATGTTAACGTAAAATTTGTGAACCTCAGCTTACTGCTTACAATTTAACGTATTATTATTCGGTAGATTGTACTACACTAACTTAGTTATCATTCAAACTTCTTTGGTCAATTACAGATTAATTTTACTTTCCAACAATTTCATATAACTACCGAATAATAATACGTTAAATTGTAAGCAGTTCGTTGAGGTTCACAATCTTTCGACAGTTTATAATCTCGCGAGATAGATTACAATCTAACGGTGTTTACAATTTTACGGTGACATATATATACAATATATATATTATACATATAACTTCAACATTAGAAGTTATATGCTATGTTGACAGCATTTCATTGCTGAATCGCGGTTCTAGTTCGCTATTGCAATATCTGTGGTCCCTAAATGTTACGTGTTTTACAAAACGTGTGCTATATAATTATAATTATTAGTTTATAACACGTCTATTCAGTATTTATTTAATAGTACATTAAACAGTTATTTTAAATATTATAAACAAAGTTGAAGTTTACTATTGTTGTGGGTTAAATTATAACGTTATTACATTATACGTATGTAGGTGATCGTTTAATTTGCGTCAATATGATATTTTGTACGTGTTATTATTTAAATATCAAAAAACACCGAAACATTTGGATTAACGCCAAGGAATCAAGTGGTGTATAGTTTTACAATCTTTTATTGTATTCTCTCAGCATCGGCACTTTATTTTGTCACTTTAAATGTATATAAAACATCATTCTTTATTTAAATAAAGTTTGACATTTTTCTATAATATTTTTCTTTTATAACGGACCCACGGCAATATGAACGAAGAAGGATGTCTCTGTGTCCCGATAAACGTTAAAATTCTTTTTAAGTTTTCACCTGTTAACTTTACCCTTACCTAGCTTCTCAAAGGTTGAATGACACGAGGTTAATGACCTACTGCGCTTAAAAAACATACGTCACTATTTTAATTATAATACGTAAACAAGAGGTGAAAAATATTAAATATAAGTTATCTTTCTAATTTAATATTCATAAGATTTATTAAATATCTATTTTAAACTAAGTAATAATTTTCGAAACTATTTAAATATTTTATTACAATTCTGTCAGTGTTATCTTTATACAAGTTTTATAACGACATCCTTAAGAGTTAGTTGATAGCGCTTAAAAGAATCGTAATTATTAACGACGTCGATGTTTCCTTTCAATTTTTAAATAAAGTTATAATTCTTATA
Source organism: Pieris napi (assembly GCF_905475465.1). Taxonomy (NCBI): domain Eukaryota; kingdom Metazoa; phylum Arthropoda; class Insecta; order Lepidoptera; family Pieridae; genus Pieris; species Pieris napi. Next base: position 9,114,613 of record NC_062241.1, on the reverse strand, counting down.
GGCCTAGGCGATTTTCTAGTGAACATAACTTTCTGCATTATTAAAAGATTGTGTACTGAAAAACCGTACAGTACAATTAGTTCCTATGACGTGAAAACCTACGAAGAAAGATCGAGACAGTGAGGTCAATGTCGGACTCTAGCGGACATATCAACAAAATGTTAAGAGCATGACCTAGTGGAAATAAAGCAGATTCGAATTATTATAAATCACTTCAATTAGAGGGAGATTTATGTAAATTTTAAAACTGCATTTTGCCTTAATTCATGTATAAGATGTGACAAGCAATATAAAAATACCTACGTATATTTAATATTTGGCGGGTCGAAAGTGAATCTTAAAATAGTTTTTATCGGATCGTTGCAATTTCATATATATTTACTAGATTATAGAATAATAACATTATCTCGACGCGTGCTTATCCTAATCTACTTAGGCATATATTTGAACATAACATTAAAAAAAAACGAAAGACAGTTTCCAGTATTGAATTTAAACATTTATTGAGCGTGAGGTCGTCTCTAATCGCGTCAATTGGCGAGTGACGCCCGCGTGACGTCAGCGGCTAAAGGCAAATCACCGAATAACTGTTTTCTTCCGTTTAAAGATTTAGTTGGATTTATTACTTCTATTTTGATGTTTTATTTGTTTTTTTTTTAATAGTAATCAGAAGAAAACAAAATCTGGCTTAGAAATAAGATGCTTTGTTTTGATACTTTAATGGATTTTGATAAACGATTTTGGGGGATTTAGCAATTCTTGAAAATGTGATAATCTTTATTTAGAAAACATTCTAATACATACTACATGTTTATGTTTACCAGTCTACAGTCTATGATAATTTGTTTATGTCTGTTTTAAAAATAAATCAATTCGACGAATGTTCCTTTTTCGTACATGTCAAGAGCAAAACATCTCATGTTCTATGTGTAAACCTAAACGCGTGTCTCTTAGAAATATAGATAGATCTTGTCAGAGTTTAACACGGAACTAAAATGTGATGTCTTTGATCTCCACTGCCTTAACTCGCCTTATGTGATATGAATATCTTAGAGCGTTAGGAAAAACTATATGAAAATGTTCTTGCGTTTTCTGCTGGAGTCGCAGCGGGTGTTTTTCGTCGTAGTACTAACTTGGATTCGAATGTCATTACCATGTCTACATTATCAACGATTTCGCTTACATTTTCAGACAATGACTCAGACTTATTTGTGCAACTGTTTGCCAATTGTTTTTCTACTTATCTGTACTAATTATAATAACGAGTTTGCTAAGGGCTTGAACGCTATCCTTGTGGTTTAAAGTGTGAATTCTTGCGTTGCGTTTCATTTATCGAGGAAGGTTATAATATGCACCTTTTAGTGATTTCCACAAGAAATGAAAGCCTAAAAGCTACCGAGTTAACGTAATAAACAAAGGGATTTGCAATACGGAAAACCTGTTTTAATAACATTTATTAGATTTACATGGCATCACGTTATTGGAATTTCATAACATGTAGACGTGAGCCGCATATAATGAAATCTCCATTCGGATGTGGGGCAGACATTTATTTCAGCAGGTTAAGGCTGAGGAAAACTAATCGGCAAATACAAAATTCTAAATAACTAACAATATTCTAACTTATTTTATTGGTTTTATAATACTTAGTTTGTAATATGAATTTTACATTGAAATTTTTGTTACAGGTAGCAATTAAGATAATAGATAAATCACAACTAGATGCCAGCAATCTTCAAAAAGTCTACAGAGAAGTGGATATTATGAAACGGCTGGACCATCCTCATATTATTAAGCTGTATCAGGTGAGATTTATTGATTTTTGAATATTGTATCTTAGTACATAGGCCTGATTAAATATTTATCTTAACAATTTAACACTAACAAATATGGCAATTATATAAAATGGGTAAACAGCAAACTTACCGTGTAAATTTGCTGAAAAGTTTAGCAGAGTCCTATACCTTTAATAGGGATAACGCGACATTTTTGTATACAATTTCGATGTAGATCTTTCAATTTCCGTAGCGCTGATAACCTTGCGTTTGTGTGGTAAAACTTTGAACAAATAACTGGGACCTTATTCAGTAACTTCCAATACCGATCTTAAGGCCCTATCCCAGCACGAATTGGTGTGTCAGTGTCTCGGAGTGGACTGCGGGGCGCAGTGGAGAGCTGGAGCTGAGGCGCGCCGGCCCGTAATAACAATTTGTTATGTAAAACATTACATTAATGTAATTTTATCAATTTTTTTTCTGAAATGGATTACTTAGCTTGCGATAAAATATATCATGTAAATTTCAAAATTATGTTCTATATACATTTTCGTCATAAAATGAATTCAAAGTGCCAAAAATTGGCTATGTTTGGATTTTTTCTATCAGGCGAAGTTATTTAAATCGTGTATCGATCTTTCAAAATGGATACATAAACTACTCAACTCCACCATATATTTTTTCCATTCTCCCTACTTCAAGAAACGATGACGAAAAGTGGAAAGAAACAATGTACTTTTTGGAATTGGCGACCAGATCGGTCCTTAATAGTTTTTTTTCCACGCGGTCCCTAAGTTGCGTCAACAGCGCTACGGACATTCAGAGAACTACATCGGACTTGCATACAAAAACGTCGGCTTCGCTATACGAAATTACAGAGTACGGGCACAGGCATTTAATATAGGCAAATGTTGACTATTAAACACATTGATATACATATATGTGAAGCGATTTTACGATCGGGAGACTTTACCCTTTTTTCCACATACTTCCGTGCAATTTTCCGTTCGCACAGCCTTAACCATTTAAATCGACACAATGGCCTATACAGTTAGGCTTATTGCATCGTTCTGTATGTACTTGTGTCGTTAAATGTCACGTGACATTGTCGTTAGTATCGTTTGTACGTGATTTGATTGTTCAACGGTAACGGATCGTCATTTGTTTTTGGAAATTACACATGGTACAGCCGCGGCGGTCTGTCTCGGCTTCACACGGATTGTTTAAATTGTTTTAGATATTATTTAATTTTGCTCAGAGATCAGCATCCTAATTGCGAAATAGATTTTGAAAATACGCCAGTAGAGTTTAAATGATACAAACATACAATTCTAACTTTTGAAGTTATACTTCTTTAGGCGCGTTATGAAAAATTTATGAGAGTGAAATTTTACGATGCGCGCGCACCGTTGACACAAAATTAAAAGAATGAAGTTGCCCACGGAAGATGCTACGGCATTTGACATAATTTAAAAACAACATTTGAATAATAATAGAATTTATGTTACACTTAATGTAAGAGAATAATAATAAATATTTATTTATTTAATTTTTCAAATGTAATCTGAACTTTTTTGACTATAATGACTCCTTTTCCAGTCTTTTATTATTTAATTGTAATTAATTATGTGCTTGCAATCAAAAACTATATTTAATAATGCCAAAGAAGTATAACTTCTTACGCGCGTACATAAGTACACGCACCCTTTTTTTTTAAATATTCTAAACCTACACTGTAATAATAATAAGTAAAAATGTATAAATAGAAAATTACAAATTTAGAACATTGTATGTAAAGTATATATTTTGTGTGTTATTAATAATAATAAATAGTTTTTATATTACTTAATGTGATAATGTGTAATATGACCCCTGGACAGGGCAGAGGGCGTCCATTGTGAGTCACTAACGCGATCGGTCTTGAGCTTCGTATTTTACCTCGCTCCAACTCTTTCCGCCTTTTTACCTCATCTGCAACTCGCCAGGTTTGCTTGGGACGGTCAAGCTTCAACAAGGTCAAGGTTCACGAGCCTCCTTGGGGATAACCCCATCAATAATACGATTGGAATCTCTTCGGAGTGTATAAACCTTTTGAATAATAATACTGGTGTCGTGACTCGTCCGTGGTATATATTTAACGGTACAAAACGGTTAATAAATTTATTAAAGATTATTCGAAATAAAAACTTACATCTAAACAAATTTTATAAATATCTATTTAAAAATATAAAATGTTAAAAAGGTAATTGACCCTACACAACCGTACGTGTTCCTAAAATGAAGCTTGTTTGAAGACATTTTAATTTTTTAGATTTGCTTTATAATAGAGTTATTTAAATTAATTTGTTCCCTTTGGAGTAGAGACTCTTAAGCCGTGGCGTTCAGTGCACAAACGCTAATAAAAGATGTAAGTTTGACGCCTGGTATATAGTACCGGTGACCACAGAGCCGGTGCTTTCTAATCTCAATACAGCGAAGAAATGTTGCCAGCATTAAAGGATTTAAAATTTATTTGTAAATTTGTTTTAATTATTTATTTATCAATTTTAATTATTATTACAATGTAGATGAAGAATATTGTAAATACTGTATTTTTGTGTGTTGGACATAAATCGATTATTAATAATAGATTTTAAAAAAAGGCACTATACGTCATGGTATGAGTCAGTTTGAGTCGTAAATACGAAACTTATAAATCCCTAAATGTATATGTCTTATACGAAGTAAACAATAGTCTTCTCAAATATTATTTGTTTTATCCTTATCACTCTCTTGTGAATTTAAAAGCGAATAAATGTGACAAAACATTAAATAATACCTGTATTTAGTACATAATTTATACGTTTTATTCACCTACAATAGCAATTGAATATTTTATCCTTATCGCTTTCATGTAACTTTGAATGTTAGTAACTGTGACAAACATATGTATGAGGGTTTTAGAGGTTAATGTGGCTGGCAACGGTAGTATCAAAATCGGTTTTAAACTTACAACTTAATAAATATTTCATCCTTAGCACATTTATGTTTAAATATACGTTATTTAATGAAAAATATATAAGACCTTGTATACTGCCATGGTTAATTGTTACGCCATAGTTTCTCAAAATTAGTTTCTACATCGCCATTAATGTGGTTTTCCTCGAGATAAGCACAGTTATAATCAATGGTGTAATTAATAACATGGGTTTTATAGTTGAATACCGGTTGAGTACTATGTAATTATTTACATACTCGGTAATACATATATATTTTAAATAATATGATTGTAGCTTGAATGGGTGGCATTACCTATATAAGGTGATAGGTGAACTATAAAGCTCACAAAAGAGTTTGCGACTTTATATGAATTTTAGCCCATACAATAATTATGGCTATTATTGGCTTAAAAATAATGGTAATTAGTGGTCTATAATGTATTGGCACTATGTTCGTGTCCGAGATAACGCACTTGCGAACTGGTAGTAAATGTAAATTAACGATTAATTTAACTTGACGATTCAAAAGTGTACTTGGTTACCCACTTGAATAAAGATATTTTGAGTTTGAGTTTGAGTTTGAGTTTGCACTTTTGTTCACTACACTACACTAGTTCCAGTAACTTAAAAGGTTTCGTTCTCTTTGGGCGTCTTGTTCCCGTTGTATCAAGATGTAGATTGCCTCAGCATTCTAGACGCATATATTTAAGTTAGCATTCTAGACGCATATTTTTAAGTTAACTAAAGCATTCTTGAACTTTCTAAACTCTGACCCTATTATATCTAGATCTAATAAAATCCGTTTAATTACACGTTCACTCTTCTATCTCTTTTCATCACAGCGATAACAAAATTGAACTGTAGTTCAGTTACAAGAGTTTGTAACTGCAATTGGACAATTTTTTAATGCAACTACATAATATATATGCAAAAAAAAAATTTATATACAATTTTAATGGTTTATCGAAAATTATATACCAAACACTGATTCAACATAATTAAATACATAATTCCATTATTTATAAAACAATGATTTTGTTTAAGCTTACTAAATCTCAATCATATTAATTGTGTGATAAGGCAAGGAATGTTATCTAATTTATAATAGTTAAACATCAATTTAAAAAGCTCTTATAAAATAAGCTCTGTGTAACTTAAATTAAGGTGAAGTTGGAGGCTTGAAGCACATCATTATTTTGGTCGGGTGCTAACAAAGTTAAGAGCGCTGCTAGAATACATTAACTCGTGAGTATTTACGAACTACGGTTCATATCCAATTAAATTAAGCCTAAATAATTATTATTTACGATGTAATTTATATAATAATTATAGTTATGAGCGATGGTATTATCAAACGTTAAAAATGAGTTATGATAATAGCTTTTAGGCGTTAAATCAGTGGCTCTACAACCTCTTTAGGTCTGGGCCTCAGATTTCTGAATCTGTTTCATGATCATTTTTAAATCTAATAGGCAAATAGGTGATCAGCCTCCAGTGCCTGACACACGCCGTCGACTTTTTGGGTCTAAGACATGTCGGTTTCCTCACGATGTTTCCGTCACCGTTCGAGCGAATGTTAAATGAGCACTTACTCTGATTTAAATCACATCGCCACGATGCTAGTTTCAGTTACCGAGTTTGTGAATACGTTTAAGAAATTTCGCACATGTGCTTGGAGCCTACAAAAGATTTAAATTTGAATATACTAAAGCCTTTCAAAAGCACTAAAGACAAACTGTCTTATTGTTATGACCTAATCCAATATAACACTAATTCTTAATTTAAGAAAATAATCGTTAAATTGTCAAAAACAAAATAAAAATCATAGAAGGGAATTGAATTTTGTACTTGAACTAGTATCGTCGCTCCTATTTGTACATTTTCCTTTTGGAGGTGTCCAAAGTCCACGTACTATTATTATTATTTTATTACACTCTTTAGATTTAAAACACGCCTATATTACCACCAATATTATCATTATATTTATAAATTAGATACTCAACGTTTTCCTAATAGCGTTTCTTTTTATAGAAAATAAGTAACATTTGTATAAGGTTTTGCTTTTGTCACAAGTAAATTCTGTGAAGAATAGGTATTGTTTACGTCAAGCGACTTTCACGTGATATTCTCGTGCGATCTTAATGTAAATACTGCTTTATTAACATTTATATACACTTATTTTAACATCGCTCTTTAGATGTTACGTTTTAAAAAATATAAATGTATTACTGGGTCAGGCAAATTTAATTTATACTAAATATTATAAAAAGAGGTTACCATTTTTTTAAATGCCGTAGCCATGGCAACAAACATGGTACTAACAACCACGTTTTGTGCCTTCACGAAACTGATATGGAGAGTTAATTAAAATTAGAAGCACGCAAAATTAAGTATTAAATTAAATTTATTAAAAGAAAGCTTAAGCCGGTCAAATGAGTGTATTATTTGAAAATGGCTATCGGTTTTTATTAAAGTTTGATAAATACGCAGTTTACAGGAAGTGGCCAGTGGGTAAGTGCGCCACAAATTAGGTCAGTTATCATACAATGATTATAACATGCGGCTTATAATTTTTCAATGGCGTAAGTTAAATTGATTAATTGTTATTTTTTAACGAAAAAAAATATGGGTAGGTACCCACTGGAAGCAACTTTGACATATTAAGCAGAGATTCTTATATACATATACTAGCCGTTTCCCGCCCGCTTTGCTGGGCGAAATAAATAAAATTTTATGTTTCATTATTATTATTTTTTCATATTTTTATTATTCTTTTTTTTAACTTCCCGCTAAGAAAGTTTTCGAAAATCGAGTTTTTAACAGATGACGTTTTGAGGTTCTAGAAAGCCTCCCCGAATGTTTCCGCGGTGAAGTCCGTATGTATAAATTTTCATAAAAGTAAAACAGCAATAAAAAATAATCGCATCGAATGGCAGTAGTTTCATGTCGATACGATCAGTGGTTTAGGCGTGAAGGAGCCTCAAACGAAGACCATGTTTCTTATACATATATAATATAGATAAACCTTGCCTTTCAATCATTATATCAATAAGACATTTAAATAGACAGAAGAAATTTAAATTTTTACGAAGTTAAAATGGTTACATTGTACAAATGACACATTGATACATTGAATTAGGTATGAACTAAATTCACACGTTATTTAACGCATAAACTTAAAGACAATACTGCAATAAAATTCGCACTGAAAAAGTGTTTTTCGAATGAATTGCTTCAGCATATCGTAAACATGAGGAAAGATGCGTCATTTCATATAAATTTATTTTTAAACTTTATTTTTGGCGTGTCCGCTAACAGTTCATTGGCGCGACCTTAGGTTTTTCATTAATGGAAAAGAATACAATTCTAACTTTTTCAAGTTTGGATCTTGATATTAGTAGACGGGTAATTTTGTCTTGCTTTCGACTAAAGTAAAAATAGCCTTTATTCGAGTACACTATAACTACACTAAGTCAATGTCATATTTTATGTCTCACACTAGTACTCGACCTCCGATGGAAAGAAGGCCTCCTGCAAATTCTTTCACTTCTCTCTATTTTTTCACTTGTCCAAATTTTCCAACTTTGCCCCGCTATCCCTTATATTTTATGTTCCCAAATGTTTGGTGGGCAACCTCTCTTTTTTCGCACCTCTGGGCCATTCTCAGTAAGGGTCTTTTTAACCAAACTGCCATCACCAATGCGGCCAATGTGACCGGCCCATTTCCATTTTAACTTTTTTGTATGTTAGTCTTTAATTTTTTTACTTTTAACTACTTGCCACAAGAGTCCTGTCACTATGTTATGCAAAGGTTAATAACATAATAAATGGAAACTGACTAGCAAAATTTTATATTATGGTAAAATGCACCTTAATCTTACGGAATAAAGGTATAGTCAGTATCCTAAGATAATTATTGTCATTATTATTTTAAAGGTATTCCCGAATTCTAAAGAATTCTGAACGGGTTGTTTGTCATACGTCATGCGTGAATTCCATACTAAAATATATGGGCATTACCCATTAAATACATACAGTGACGCTGTTACAAGGAAGAGGGACTTACAGGAAGGCTATTTTAGGGTATAATCATGCTAATTGATTTCCGTAACTTTGCAAAATGAGTATAACAATGGTTCAAATTAAAAAAAAAAACAACAATGTTGAACACAAAAAACTTGACAATTGGAGTATCAGGGTTACCAGTTCTTCTTTTAAGAACTTATGTTTAGCCTCAACATCGTAATTAATATTACACAGATAACAATGCAGTTTATTAGCTTAGTAATATTATACAGATTAGATTTAGTTTAGCTTAGAACGCATTTAATATTTATTTTCTAGAGTGATTCGCGAGCACAAATTACTTTTCTAATTGGATCAGAAACTGCGGAACAAATTAAACCTTTTACAGTGAATCTCTGAACAAATTTGAGATGTCTTAAGATAAGCGTGAATAAAACAAACTTGAATATTTGAAACACTCCCATTAAGTGGATATTTAAATTAAGAACAACCAATCTTAAGACTAAGTAAAGAATCTTAAGAATTTTGAAATGGTATAATTTCGATGAATGACTTCAATTCATTTTGTCCTTATCCGATTTAATTATTTTTTGTAATGAACTTTCATATTGTGTATTGATGTAGTTATGTTACTGACCGTATGTTATTTTGGCTATAATTAAAAGAAAATGGCCATACGTTGTTTTCCAAGTATTTTGAGATTATTTAGTAAGTTGAATTTTCTTAAGAGTTACTAATTACTTAGGTAATCATAAAGACTAAATGATGTCATCTAAAGAAGTGATAATTGCAAGTTGGAAGTAGTTGGTACTAAAATTAAATATGAAATTAGAATGGCTTTCGTTATAGGAAGCTTTGAAGAAACATTTTTTTTTTAAACACGCAATTTTTTTAACGAAAACCCCAGGCGTTAAAACCTGTGGTATTGGCCTCAGATCTCGTTATCTGTTTCGTATTAAATTTTTTTTACATCAATAATAATAAAAATAATTAATTATTAATTAATTATTAAATTGTGCTTTCTTCGCAACGAATAAGTATCGAAATACAGGGAAGAAATGCTGCCAGCATTAAAGGTACTCTGCCGGGACCAAATTTTTATATTTGTTTTAATTTTCTATTTATCAATGTATTATTATTATTACTATGTAGATTAAGATGATTAATATTGTATATTTGTGTTAGAATTAAATGGATTTAAAGTTTATAACAATACTATATTTTATTTACAGGTCATGGAAACGAAGAACATGATATACATAGTCTCAGAGTACGCGAGCAAGGGAGAAATCTTCGGTGAGTCATACTACATTTACATTGTAAACATTTCATTCAAATCTAATTTAGTTACTTGCGTAACGTTAGAAACTAGAAAGCATTAGATTCCTCAATTCAACAATATAGGAAAAATTAAGACAATTGGTGACCTTTTGGCCCCGAAGTGAAATACTGGTTTAAGTAGGAATGTTTTTTTGAGTGAGATAGAAGACACCATCTGTATCTCGCTTGGTGACTTTTAGGTATAAAGAGTTACTAGGTGGTCACGAAACGTTACAACGTTGTACCCAATAATAAAATGGTACAGAAAACGTTACGGCGCGTTACATGGGAGGGTTGGTCAATAATCTTCAAAAATTGCGTGACGTAATTCTTGAACGCTCCCTTAATATTATAACATAAAAATTTATTATTTTTCCTTATTTTGGTAAAAATATATATTTTATTTAAAAAAAAACATAATTTTAAAGCGCAGCGAATACAATTTACTTCAATCAGTGTTTGACACTCTAATGTATCTTAATGATATTAAAACTAATCAATTCGATTTTATAGAGAAACACATAGAAATCAATTTTTTTCGTAACACGTAAATCGTGAATTGTAATTGCTTCTAGAGTTCGTGACATCGTTAATTTGAACAAAAAATTTCGATCTACCTCGCAATATTGTGGTAGAATGATAATATTAATGGCTTGTCCGGGGCAAAGCTACCCTCGTTATTACACCAGTCACGGTATTGAGTTGATATTTGAAAAATAGCCACCATTCCCGTGATTTATCGCAGGAATCCGAGGTATTTTAGATTTTTGTGTTCTCTGTCAATTTCAACACTAATTTTCAGTAACGATTGATATATATATATGTTACAGTTAACACTAGTTTTTAGTTAAAACTCGTTTTCCCTAGTTAAAAATAGTTTTGACTAAATGCCTTTGTCAAAACTAGAAATAACAAGTGAAAACTAGAATTTACCACTGATATAATTCATTTTCTGATAAAACTAGTTGTCACTCCGAGCTTTAGTTACAACTAGCACTAGAGAAACTAATTTGAATTTTGGGATTGAAAACAAGATAAAGTTTTAAAAATATTTATTCAAAAGATCTAGGGTATAGAAACATAGTACCGTACCTAGTAAAAAAAACTTACACTAAAGGAACATTTTAGGGAACATCAGCATAAAGTAGTTGCCAAGGTGACAACATTAATTAAAAGTAAATAAAATAATCAAACAAATCAACAGAATACAACCATAAAATTTAAAAAAGGAACATTATAATAATATTTTTAAGGGATATTGGTAAACATACAATAAAAAAATAATCAAACAACCTTAAAATTAAAAAAGATGACGATATACTTGTTATTGCAAGACAAACTATCGTGGCATTTTGAATTACAAAGGTAGCCATTTTTCTTGCAGAGACACCTTTTTGACATACATCCTTTCTTACATACGCAGAATAAAGTAGCCTTGGTCTGAACAGTTTTAACTGACTAACTTCGAAAAAACGCGTTTTGTCTAATAATAACTAGTTTTAACTGATATTCATTTGTGAGCATTAGTTAATTCTAGTTTTAACAAAGGCGTTTAGTAAAAACGCGTTCTAACTAGGAATAACGCGTTCTATCTAAAAACCGGTTTTAACTGTAACATATATATTTCTTCTATTGAAAGTAATATTCTCTTATTATGTCCTATAAACCTGTGATGTTAATATTTAATAACTTATAACAAATAATATATATTTATTACATTTGCAGACGTCTAAGGTCTTTACTTTATACCAGTCTCTTTAAAATTACTGTTTTATCACTACCAACCAAAAGCTGTAATATAGTGAAATCTCTTTACAACAACATTCTATATAACGATAACTCTCTATAACGAATGAAAATGCTCGGTCCCTTGATATTCGTTATAAAGAGTGTACACTGTATATCGTATCGTATCTGTAATGAAAACATTTTTTAATTAGGATTTGATAAGCAAAAGCACGAATTTTACGATGATTAATAGTGATTAAAAAAAAAGTCTACGCATCAAAGCCTGCGCATTTTTTATTATATATTTTATTTGTGTGTGGGTTGATTCTGTATGTAATGTGTACTGTCAATGTTACGCGTAGGTGTTTTTGAATATAAATAACTAATTACGACCCACAAATGTCCCTATACGGTGAAGGACTCAAAGGATGGGCGGTATAACCTTTATGCTATCCGAATATAGAATATTCTCGAAGTATTACTTGGTTATATTCTAATAGGTAGACCTAGTGCTTTCCAACCTTTTTTGCGCCATGTTTTACCTTAGCCTTTCTAAAATTATTATGCCCCACCCCCCAAATGTATTTATGTACGTTACAGGGGGGGGGGGGGGAATAATTTGTTATTGATGTAAACAATTTAATTTTTCATATAATAAATGACAGATATTATGAAGAAATTACTATAACATTTCTGAAATTCAAATTCCAAATAATTTTAATAATTCCCTGTGGGGCGTGGGCCCAACTTAAGAAAACACTTTTTTTTTCTTTTTTTTTTATACGATGTGAAAATGCGCTTACGCAGGCCCGCATCAAGGATGTCGAGCTTGACGCGGGGGACTGTGGGGCTAGGTCTACACTCATAACTTTAGAAAACACTGGTCTAACCCCATTCATAACTATAGACCACAGGAATTTTTGGCTTTATCACTCGCACGTCATTTTGCAAACAAATAAAGGTGACAAAACATTATTTAATTGAAGCGTAAGTTTATATATTTAGGTATTATTAAGCTTTTTGTGAATCATTTGTTGAACATGACAGCTGTTTATTTCTTTCCTCTTTTCGTATAAAAACGTCTAGTTTTCCTTATATTCATGTAACAGGTTTTAGAGAATAATTTGTGTGAATATACAAAAAATCTATACAAAAACACTTTGCATCTGTTTGCCTGCCGTTAGCAAAACTATATCCATACTACACGATTAGATATTCCTTAACCCACATAAAATTTAAATGTCGAGGACATTTTTACTAACATTTATTACTTCTAAACGTTGGGACGGTCCATTGTCGACCCCTGTATGACGTAAGCAGTTTGGCAATGACGTCACTGGGAAGGGGATGGGTAGCAATTTCGCGCACAGCTGACGATACTGAAATTCGTCTATGGAAAATTTACAATAATTCGGATGTGATTGTCGTTTGATACCTAGTGTAGCAGATGTTCGCGATGGCTTATAGGTAAAGTTTCTGTTTGATTAGAATTATGTAAAATTAGACTGAATTAACTTATACACAATTTAAACGGACTCCTAAGAGTAAGTCGTGAGTACTGGGTTCGTTCCCCGGCTGTGCACAATAGAATTTCTATGTGCGCATTTAACATTCGCTCTAACGGTGAAGAAAAACATCGTGAGGAAACCGGTTTGACAAAAAAAGTCGACGTCGCTCTGTCACAGTTCTTTTTTAATTCGCTTGATAGGTCGGAGCGTTTTTGTCATATTCGTGAGTTTCATGAGCTAGTGGTAATTGCGCATATAGAAAATCCGTTAATGCAAAGCCGGACATCGAACGAACCACCTCAGGGTTAATAGTCGCAAACTTTAAGCATCAAATTATTGTGATTACTGGGGCTCTTATTTAGACAATTTCAATTAACATGAATTTAAGTACTCGGAAGTTTTTAATAAAGTATTAAATTACGCATTTAAGGTGTTAGTTACGGGGAAGTGATTTGATTTTCCTGCTTTTAAAAATGGTTGGTGTCAAAACATACGGAAACAAACTGTTTTAAGTGATAAACAACCATTTAATGACTCAATCATGATAGTGGCTGATGCTAAAGTTCGCAATTATCATATTAGTTGTACATAACTATTTATTTAAAACGCATAAATATAAAAAGCGAAGAAACAAGAATAATACGTAAAATCAAGCGTAATAGACACTTTTTTGACCGTCTTTAAAACCGAAAGTTAAATTCGACGAAGTTTTTTGTTTCTTTAAAAAATTTGAGCAGCACTCTATGTTAATTTTGTAGAATCATAAATCTAATATAATTAAAATAAGGAACTATACAAATTGTATGGAAAATTAATTCTATCATTCAAAACGTATTCGAATACCTGAAGGAAATAATTATTCTCTTATTTCTATTGATTGGTCTTGTATTACCAAGAGAATCAAATTAAACGACCTTTTTTATGGGCAAGAGGCTCACTTTATGGTAAGTGATACCGCCCCCATAGACTCACATTGGCAGAGGGCTCGCAAGTACGTTGTCGGCCTTTTTAACCATTTGTTCGGAAATACTTCCATAGGCAGCTGGTTCCACATCGTGCTGGTGCCCAGCAAAAACTGCCTTAACTTAACTTACTGCTGCTCAGTTGTGGAACGACGGACTTCGAAGATAATATTAGGCTGTTTTATTGGAAAAATCAATGTAAGCCTATGTGACCTATTTCATGCAAATCCGAATCATTTCAGATGTTGATCATCGGCAGAGCTAAACTTAAAAATGCAAAAGAAAAATAACACGTCGAATAATGTTCGGTTTTTTAAGTCGGCAAAAAATTTGACAATGGGTAAATGCAATAAGTACCAAAGTTACTTGTATACGTATACAATTATATAATAACTTATACAATGGAAATCCCAATATTTACAATGAACGATTTTCGTTTCTGCGACCTTCAGAAGTGCTAAATTATTTGAGTATTTTCTTTATTACAGAAGTTGATAAGAAATTAAAATAAGGAAGTTGTTAGGCGTTCGCCTCATTAAACACATTAATCGATTAACGAAAATAATTACATCGTATGTTTGTTAGGATTTTAGGCTTGGTTTAAAATTCATGACCTTAAAGGGGCGGTTCATCTATAACGGTCGTTTGTGGGGCGTCCTGAGCATAAGTAAAAATTACTATGGCGATCGCTCACTTGTTCAGATAAACGGCGACACGATCTATCTTTCTGTTCGACGAATCGACTTCGTCTTCAAAAGTAAAAGCCACAGACTAGATTAAATATCTCTCTCTTCGCTATCTTCCGCGCTTACACCCGCGGGTGTCGTCGGGGAACCCCGTTAAGTATAACGTTGCGGAGGGTGTCGTGTTCGGGCCCCGCTCAACGGCGGGCGGTCTTTGTGGTGGATCTGGAGCGGCACTGGGCCTCGTAGGTGCTACGTGTGCAAGGACGTTCGTGGGACTAGATTAAACTCATACAGTTTACCTATATAAAGAAAAATTTACCTAAACCTACCTAGGTTATATTATACGTGTGTGAAATGCGTGTAAGAATATCTCAAAAACAACTGTACTGATTTGGATGAAACATGAACTGTTCCCGAAGTTAGAATATAATAAACACTTTGAACATATATAAAAAAAGTAGACATTATATGTAAAAGGGAAGGTCAACTGCTAAAAGCAGTTTCTTCCAGACATACCTTGTTTTAAACGAAAGAGTTTTAGGATGATCTTTATATATCTTATAGTCCGATTTTTATTTATACAGTAATATCATATTATATCGAATCGAACCGTATCAGTTTATTCTTATTAATTTATTCAAATTTTAATTTAAATTTATACGAAAATTAAAAATATTACTGATTACGTAAAGCGATATATTCTCTGAAGAATAGAATTTCTTATTCATAGTCCGAAATGACAGGTGGCCGGCGCAGGTGCACGGCTGGATTCATAAAATGCAGGTGGATGAAAATTAAACTTCACGAATTCGCATTAATATTTAAAGTCTGACATGAAACCTTTTTATACTTTTTAAGTCACGTTCTTTTTTCAGAGGTTTTAATATTAATTATTTTTTAATTATATCATTAATATAGAATGTAAAAAGATCTTATTTAGAAAATTACTTAGCCAAAAGATTTAAAGTCTTAATATATATAAATTACGTGTCACGTTGTTTGTCCGCTATGGACTCCTAAACTACCGAACCGATTTGAATCAAATTGGCACACCGTGTGCAGTTTGATCTAACTTAAAAGATAGCATAGCTCACATCTCAATTTGTACCCGCAATATTATTTTATTGCAAAATATTCGTTTATTATTTGATTGTCACAATTCTAACAGATGGCGCTGTGTTGAAAGTACCAACGTTTCAAATAAGCTACAATTTAATGGCATTACCACCTAAACAGCATGGTGGTCCCCATGACTGGTGTTCTCCTACCGTTTCCCTTGAATAGGTTACTACTATGCAATATAACTAAAACCTGCATGGAACTGCTAAGCCCATTCCGAAAACATTGATCTCGGAATTCAAAACGAGTTAAACAAATAAAATAATAACTTACATACATAATTCTACTAACTAAATACAAAGAATAAACCTCCAAAGTGATATTAACACTATCATTGGACACAAAACGCAATTCAGTGCAGATTTCATATAAAATATTCAAATGTGTGGCCTGATTCCACAGGAAGTCTATTTTAACAACGACTGAAATCTACATAAGCGAATGAGTCTTGAAAAGGACTTTTTGTCGGCAAACTGATTTATCAATCACTTGAAGATAAAATTGTGTTTTTTTTATTTTTTTTATTTATAACTAGCGGACCCGACAGACGTTGTCCTGTCTTAACTATGAATATTGATTTTAAATTGGTATAATTAATTAAAAAATATTTCAGAAACACAGTGTTTATTATTCTAATGCTTTATGTTATACAACATTCTTTGTTTGTTTCTCTGGCTCGCATATATCAATATAATAAATCCAATCGAATCATTTATTTTAAACGATATTAATTTTTCTTACATCCTCTTTGACAATATTTGCAGCACGCATTCTGTCAATGTTATGTCAAACGCCATAAGGTTACATCAAAAAGTTCGAATTGTATGGTGGTTAAGTATTCTTAAATTTTCTAATTTTCCGCGCAATTTTTTCTTTTTTTCTTTTATAAGAACCTTCTCCTGACAATTAAAAAAAAAATCAGACAAATCGGTTAAGCCGTTTTCATGTTATGTCGTGACAACGGAAAACGGGTTTAATTTTTATATATATAGATTTTAACCCCATGACCCGACCCGAACTGGCTTCAGGATTCGCGTACAACTAGCATAGTTACGGTTAACTGAGTTTTTAAAAATTATAATTGATCGATCGTGACTTTTTAGAACATTAGTTAGTAAAACACGTAATTGTTAGCTGTTTGTCATGTTTGCCCAAGTGGGGCATAGGGCATGCAGCGTAGAAAACCAGCCTTATCGGCTCTAGACAGATCTCTTAATTTCACTCCACGTCATTCCAGCTTCCTTCGCCTCTGCAATGATGCTTCGTTGCCAGGTCTGTTTTGGGCGGTCAAGTTTCCTTTTGCCTTGTTGTTTCCAGTCGAGAGCTTGCTTGGCAATGTGACTGTGTCCATTGGCACCTATATGGCGTATTACATTAATAATTATCCCAAGATTAAATATACATAACATATGATATTAAAGAAAATCGAATTAAGAAAGCTTCACTTCGGACACTACGAATATTTGTAATAATTTTGGATATAATTATGTAGTTTATATTTTATGATACGGGGAAATAATATTAAAAGAAGGTTTATCGTTCCGACTTATACAGTATAGTACAGACTGAAACATCTACACTAAAAGCCAAAAATCTGAAATAAAACCATCCTAAAATAATACTTTCGTATAGAAAAATGACAATTTTATATTCATCTTAGAAAGCAATATTTCTCGGAATTGTATTACGTTCGTGGCCTTTTATGGATTTACATATATCAGGATGAAAAATATTGGAATTCTATTTCTAAGCTTAACTTCAGTAATAAAGGAGCACGCATATTTCACGATAAGCACGAGATTATAATTCCGCTTGTAATCTATGTTTTATACTGATTTAGTGGAACGGTTTTGTATGGTTTATATTTAATAGTATCTGTATCTTAAAAATGCTTAATGCTTATTAAGGGTTGTATGTATTTCTTTATGCTGTATGATTGTATCATAAAAAAAATAAAAATAACATTTTTTGTCTAAAAAATAAAATTAAGGGGTGGACCGGACCATCCTTATCATTTTGGGAGATGAAAATAGCTCGATTCTCAGACTTACTGAATATGCATAAAAAATTTCATAAGAATCGGTCGAGCCGTTTCGGAGGAGTATGAGAACAAACATTGTGATACGAGAATTTTATATACCTATATGATATGATATGATTACTAAATTTCATATTTTCTTTTACAAATTACTATTCATCATATATAAATTATAATTAAAATAATTATGTAAAATATAAAGTTTTTATAGAATTCAGATAAACCTTTGTGCACTAATTTAATTTCCTTCTGCATAAAGTATAGAGCGAAACAACAAATTAAAAAGAGGTTTCATTACATTAACATGAAAGCGGTCAAAAACAAAAGAGAATTTAAAAATGTAAATCCTTTTGATAAATGAAGAGTCGGATAAATTTTTATGTTTCATGCAGATGTCGCAAAGTACTTGAAATTCGACTGTAATTCATAAATGTTCTTAAAAAATGCGTAATTTTTATCTCTGAAATTATCTTACATGAAATCCGTACAACCCGTATTTTAATACAAAAATCAACACATTTTTGCATATAACTTGAATGACGCTCTGTGGAATATTTGTTACTAAAAACTTTGTTATTCCATAATTTAGAGATTACTGTTTTTTTTGTTCTTAATATATTTTTAATAATTAATTATTTCTTTAGATTACATCGCGAGGTATGGCCGAATGGCAGAGCAAGCGGCAAGAAGAAAGTTTTGGCAAATTCTGTCGGCGGTGGAATATTGTCACGAGAGGCGGATTGTACATAGAGACCTCAAAGTTAGTACTTAGTTTGCTAAATTCACAGTGAGGCTTGGGCGACTAATGTAAATTTTCTGTTTTTTTTTAAGCCGTTCTTAGTTTAGTATAATTTAAATATTTTCTGAAAATATTTTGTACATATACAGCTTTTCCGACGATATTCGTTGTTTAACTATTGCTTTGTTGCTCCTAAACGAATTTCTGCTTTTTTGTTTGTAAAACAGTAACATGTGTGAAAATACTATGTCCCACAAACAAAGGTAGATAAAAGTGTAAAATTAAATGGCTGGCTTTTACGCATTTTTTCGAAACTGGTGTTCCCTATTTCTTTAGAAAATATAGGATAGTTTCCGTAAGTACGTAAAAAAGATAGCTACTATTTTTACTGTGTAACAAAGTCAAACCTTTTATACGAATACTTTCATTCAAAGTTGTGTAAGCACAAGTTTTCTTTTCTCGTACCCTCGCTGCACATTGCATCTGGCAGTTGGAACTTCACGGATATTAAATGTGTACAAAGCTATATTTAGACATATTGCATAAGATATAAAAATCAAGCCTTCTTAGAGGGCACTATTTAAAATCGTTGATCTTTAAGGCTTTATACAAATTTTGTGCTGGCTGTAATAGTTAGGTTAAGTGCACTAAATATTGGAAATTATATAATTTGTAATTGCACTTATAGAACTAAGAACTCCGTGGTATGTTTTCAATTCAATTCAACTCAAAATTATTTATTCATATATACACAATGTACACTTATGAACGTCAAAAAAAATGCTTCATTTACTGTTCTCAAATCAAGGGCGTAGAACGGAAGAGAAGAACTGGCAGAAAACTCTCCGCCACTCCTTTTAATCGCCATGTTTAGTTTATATTATGACTAGTGATTTTTAGTGAGCCTTCTATCACAGGCAAGTCAACTGACCATGTTTTAACCTAATAAATAAGGACATTTGACAACATTTTTCAATACCGCTCCCGAAATCGTAACATTCCGTAACCCGTAGAGAAAAAATAACGCGAGTTCAGAGCTCTTTTGCGAAATGATTTGTATTTATTTTGGATTCTATAGAAAAGACGTGAACGTTATATGAACATTTTGATCAGCTTTGGTGCTGATCATGGCGCTTTGAATACTTTATATTAGCTCAGGGATATTTATCCGATGATATATTTGAATGAGATTTTACAAAAATATTTTTGTTTGAAAAATAATTTACGAAACAGTTATGAGTTTTATTTCGGGACAATTGCTGTAAAATTGTACTAATCATTTAAGGCTTTATAATAATTATCAGCTATTTTTATAGTATGGCGTTCAGTTTTAGTCCCAATAATTCCAAGTTAAATTCATACCATTAAATCCTGGTATTAAAAGAGCCATAACGTTCATTGGTTTAGAAGCAATGATGCCAATTGCCGCAGATTATACAGCAGAAGTTATCATAGTTAATATAGCTTTTCTTTTGCCTTTTATACGTTTGCTTTACAAAGCTTTTGGTAAAAAAAACTTTTCTCATCTAGGCGGAGAATTTGCTGTTGGATGCAAACATGAACATAAAGATAGCAGATTTTGGGTTCAGTAACTACTATGCCCAGGGAGAACTACTTGCTACCTGGTGCGGTTCCCCGCCCTATGCCGCCCCAGAAGTCTTTGAAGGCAAGCGGTATACGGGACCGGAAATAGATATATGGGTAAGTGATACGCCATTTTTCATACTTGTTTCTTCTTGAATTCACAGTTGTGTATAGCATAACCCTAATGTTTTGATTGTAAGTTTTGGTCTCGGCACGTAAATTTTCAGTTTTTTTTAATCTACTTCTAGTAGGAAAATTTTTGAATCGAGTTTTACGTATCTGAAGCAATCTATTTGCGGGGAACCACAACATTTAAATCTTGTAAGACCAAATAGCTATATGAATACTAACAAATAAGACAAAGCCGAACCTTGTCTATTTCCTCTCTGGAAACCCGAAAACAACCCTTTATAATTTTTATAAAGAAAGTTTTGAATCATCAGCTTGCGGAATGAAGCTTTTTGCAGAAGTGCAAAATCCGTTTCAGAATAGTACTATCAAAAATGCTCGATTTTTCAGCAATTTATGACGTCCTGCTTACGTATTACGTGATATATTTGAATGAGTTTTATGATATTTTACAAAAATATTTTCGTTGGAAATATTTCGTTATAAATAGAAGTCTTAATTGCAATGTTGTTAATAAAAAATCTTATTTATATGAGTATCTTAATAAAATAAATAGTATTAATATACGAGTATATATCGTACATATGGTTTATAATCAAAACCTATATCATGTATACGAGTACTACGATTAATTTGCATAAGAACATCGATATACATTAATATCTTCTAAAAAAAAATTTCTTTTTACATATTGTTATTAACCTAGTCTTACACTGGTAACTACTTTTTTCAGAGCCTCGGTGTAGTGCTATACGTGTTAGTTTGCGGGGCACTTCCTTTCGACGGCTCTACTCTACAATCGTTGAGAGATAGGGTGCTCTCGGGACGATTTAGGATACCCTACTTCATGAGTGAAGGTAAGACTTATTTTCTAAAATCTATAAAATAGAAAACTCAAAAATAATCTATAATCTTTGACAGCTGTTATGAAAAATTCGTGCGTGACGTATTCATAGTTGAGAATATTTCTCTCACTTAAATAACTGGATTATCAATGATATTTGATTCAAAAATAACTGGTAAAATATTAACAGTATGTCGGCATTTTTAAGTCTTTATTCGATCAAATAAATTAATTATGTAACTCGAACGTGCAATGCTGAACAATATTTCCTTTTCTTTATTACTCTTTTGGAAAATAATACCCGGTAGCTGTATTATAGTATTTTCATTATAATACGTGTTTTGTTACTCTGATTTTCAATTAAAATGTACAAAACATACCATTTCTAAAGGGCACGATCTTTACGTTGTTAATTAAAACGATCTTCTACCATTTTTATATTTATAAGCAGTGACTAGTTGACTTCGCTTATGGTAAAATAACTTAAAAAATACAGATGGGTATGCAACTCTTTATTTAATTTTACCCTTGACATTCAATTTTTTCATTTAAAATTGTGTCAACTGCCAAATTTTCAAGTGTGTCTATGCTTTGAGATCTTTGTGCAAGAGTCATGAGTAGAAATCATTTCATCATCGGTCGTCAAGGCAGAATACGAGATTCCATCCGCATCACCTCCACGTCCGTCATTCCACAACTGAGCGTTTTTAAAGGCAGTTTTTGCCGCGCACCACCACTATGCACCAACCGCCCACTGGAGTATTTCCGGGCCAATTCGACTTAAGGTCTTTCAAGAAAAGAGCGTACCAATTCTTAAAAGGCCGGCACTCGCAAACCCTCTGGCATTGAGTGTCCATGAGCGGTGGTACTTACTTAACATCAGATGAGCCTCCTGCCCGATTGCCCCCTGTTCTATAATAATTAAATACTTTTATTAATAACGGGGCATTGAGGGCATCATTCTGTAATCTGTGGGCTTATTACATTAATTAAATATGGTTTAAATTGTGAATTATTATTATATTGCCAACTCGTCTTGAAATATTATCGCTTCGGTTTACGGTCAAGGGTAAAATCTCGAGTAAAAACCAAATTTAGCAATGTTTGCCTATTATAGTATTTACGTAACTGTAACATCACTAAAAAAATGCAATATACCTAATTTTATATCAGACTTGAAAAAAGGTTATCTTTCATATTGATTATTATCAATTTTATATCAAGTTTGAAAAAAGATTAATATCGGTTTTGCCGTTCACATATCTAGGATATCTAGCCATTGCAAATGTGGCTTGTGACTAGACAATCATACCTCATAGATTCTGCTTATGTGGAGGGAAGAGTTAGTTAGAGGGGAGTTAACGCGGTGACATTGGTTCCGGTACAAAATTCGTCCAAATGCCTTGCATAGGCCCCTCTTTTATCATATCATTTCTCATATTTCCTATTTTGTGATACACTGTGCGCTATCCAAGGATTTCCTACGATTAAACTCTAGTCTAGTTTAAAATTAATCAGAACTGAATAACACTAATACTCAAAAACGTGTTACATTTGACATACGGGAGTCATACTTAGCTAAGTATCGATTCTGAATCTTCTGAATCATAGGTAACCTCTGAATTAAATCCATCAAAATAATGTTAATTTAGAATACCTGTACAGAACAATAATTGGGAATTAAAATAGTGTTATTAATACCTTATATGATTAAATTAACCTAATTTAAAACAGTAAACAGGAACTATTTGGACATTATTGATAATCTTTAATACATAGTTTATTTACGGAAATGAATTCAAAACAAATAATTATTTCTTAAAAATCACGCGAATTAGTTTGTAATGTCTTTAGAATCAATAAAAAGCATTTTAAATTAAATATAACTGTTTAGATGTTTATAATATAACAGGTAGTATTTATTCAAAATTAAAATAAACATTGCGTAATCAACAGAATACTTATATTTCGTTATGTAATGTTTGAGTTTAGTTAAACGATGTGTACATTTTTGTGATAATATTTCTTCCAGAAAACGTATTTAACGTTTTAGTAAAAGTAATGTTTCGTATATATTTATATAACATTTATAAATGTAGCCTTGTTAACCATGACAAAATATGTTTCTGGATCTCGAAGCTAGTTAGCCTAGCTTTAAGTTTTTATACTCATTATGATAAAATTAATATTTTTAAGTAACCCCCGGAGATATATGCCGAAGCTTACAAGTTGTGATGACCTTGAAATGCCTGAATTTCATAAATTGTACCTTAAAACCATCTTGATCCCGTCGGTTTTTCAACAAAAACATATTTTGGAGATGCAATGTAGACAGACACTGGCACACAGTCACTTCAAACTTATAGCACACATATTGAGCATACTTGTCAGACTTATAAATAAAAAATCAGTTATTTAAGTTATATCAATCAAGAGCAGTGTTGGTTTCAGCGTACGACTGCGGCCAGCCTTGCGATTCTGCAACTCACTTTTCGAACTCTCACAGCGGTTTTCACGACTGATTTGAGCGCGACCGCCGCTGTGAGTTACAGAATCGCAAGGCTGACGTCGTAGGTTCGAACCCGACTGTACACCAATTGGCTTTGTGTCTTTGTTCGCATTTACTACTCGCTCTCACTCCTGTGGCGAGGGTCAACGTCAAAACGTCAACAGCGTGTGTCAGGCACAGAAGGTTAATCACCTACAGGTCTATTAGAGGAAACAGATACACAAATCTGAGGGCCAGACCGTGGTTGTAGCACAATCAAATTTCACAAGTATTACCACAAGCTAATAAAATCAGGGTATTTTTTGTATGCTCTACTTTTAGCTTTTTCGCCACTTTTAGATTCCAAAGCTTATGCAACGGCTGCGAAAGATAAAATACTTTGCTATGGACTTTCCAAGCGCAGTGGATTAACTGTTGCGAAACTCTGGCAAGAAACCTCTAAAGTGAATTCGGTTCTGATATTATTTTTGTTTGAAATTGATTCTCAGCGATCCCTTTTGTTTACCGGTCGGTTGGTTCAATTGTTTCTCTAATTATAAAATAAATACATGTAATTATTTCCAGACCCTGAGTATTAGTTCCCCATGCAGCAAATGAAGTATGTTAATTTATTGATATAAATGTTCCCGTTTCACTCTAGATTACGTCCCGGAAGTATATTATACACAATGCACTTTCAAATCCGCGATATTTTAGTATTAAAACAATTTTAAAGTTTAAATTCCGAATGTTACGGTCTAGTAAAACTAAATACGTAACTACTGACGAAATAACGTAGATAACTAGCACACGTTAATTATTATTTGTTATTAATTACTCAATAAACGGTGTATTGTGCAATTTCCTACTTTATAAAAGGCTATTTCAACAATGAACATTTTTAATTGTAATA
Source organism: Pieris napi (assembly GCF_905475465.1). Classification (NCBI taxonomy): domain Eukaryota; kingdom Metazoa; phylum Arthropoda; class Insecta; order Lepidoptera; family Pieridae; genus Pieris; species Pieris napi. The sequence continues at coordinate 9,089,776 of NC_062241.1, read as the reverse complement.
GCGGGGTTGATTATTGTAGCGGAGCCACTGATTACATACTTGAGCTGCGCTTAAAATGAAAGTTTGACAGTTTTTTTTCTTCTCGGGATCCAGAGAAAGAAAACGTACAATTTTGTTAATGTCCCGTAAATGGAGAAAAAAAGAAATCTAACATATTTTTGAAGTTATACTTTTTTAGGCGCGTTATGAAAAATAGATGAGAGTGAAATTTTACAATGCGCGCGCACCGTGACACAAAATTAACAGAATGAAGTTACCCACGGAAAATGCTACGGCATTGGACATAATTTAAAAACAACATTCGAATAATAATATAATTTATTTTACACTTAATGTAAGAGAATAATAATAAATATTTATTTATTTAATTTTTCAAATGTAAACTGAACTTTATTGACTATAATGACTCCTTTTCCAGTCTTTGATTATTTAATTGTAATTAATTATTTGCATGCAATCAAAAACTATTTTTAATAATGCCAAAGAAGTATAACTTCTTACGCGCGTACATAAGTACACGCACCCTTTTTTTTAAAAAAAACACATACTAACACAACTAATACTAATATTAAGGAATGCAAACTAACCAATTGTTGTATGGATTAATAAAGCTTTAATAATAATAAAAAATGGAGAAAAACTTTCTATACATAAATGATGATTGCTTCATATATTTTTGCTTAATTTACTAAGTGCCGTCCCTAAGGGTAACTGCACGAGTAAACTGTGACGTCAGCAACTTTATCGATTTCGTACTTCCCCTTTTTTACTCGTTAAACACTACTTTGACGTAGGAAAGACTAATTTCACCAACCTTTTTTGGAATTACCAAAATCGTAATTGCAAAACCCGTACCTAGCGGTTTCCGTCTGCGCCACGTGGTCTGTTTGTATAATCAAATCTACTTTGAATTTCCTCGTTCAGTTATATTTACGTAAAGAGTTACAAACATCCAATCCAAAACAGACGAACACAACCTGTCTGAGTAGAATAGGATACAAATATTGATAACTAGCCGTTTCGCGCCCGCTTTGCTGGACGAATTAAAATAAATTTTATGTTTCATTATTTTATTTTTTTCATATTTTTATTATTCTTCTTTTTAACTTCCCGCTAAGAAAATTGAAATATTTCGTAAATCGAGTTTTTGACAGATGTTGACGTTTTCACGTTCTAGGAAGTCCGTATGCATAAATTTTCATAAAAGTAAAACAGAAATAAAAAAATGAAGGAACGTTGGAATTACAAAAAATAAATTGCCATAAACCATCTAGGAAAAATTTCGCATCGAATGGTGGTCGTTTCATGTCGATACGATCAGTGGTTTAAGCGTGAAAGAGCCTCAAACGAACACCATTTTCTTTTTATATATACATAATACATATATAGATTAATCTAAATTAATCTAAATGATATTTTCTTTGGATGAATCCTAGTAAAACCTGTAGTAATAACAAAAATTATCGTTGTTTTAATACTATTATCTGATTGTTTGACGCAAATGATAACAACCGATAAGGGTAATGTTAATATACAAAATAATATGGAAAGTTTAGCTCATATTTGCTGTTAACGAGGAAATTATCTGATTGTTAAATATTAATTATAGGTACCTGGTACATGTCAGTTACTATACATTCCTATAATACGAATATAGTAACGGAGAATCCTCTTATTAACTTTAATTTATTTGTTGTTGATTTCATTTTACTTCAGTATTCTAAAACATTCTGCGCATAAGTTTTCATATGATATAAAAGCATATATCTTATGATGTAATCATATGTAATCAATGTAAGTAGTTTAATGAAAATGATACTATCATCAACGTAATGGAAAAAGAATTGTTAGTTCGAGCCATTGACGTAGAACATACGTAAAGCATTAGAATTCAATATAGACACGTTTTGTTTAAACGTATTTAGATAAAATACCTGCAAATTTTAAATTATTGCATATACATATATTATAGAGACTGTGAAATCCGTGCGATGAGTTTTGTTTAATTAGATTATATACCATATATTAATTTTCGGATCGTCTTGTTTGCGACTTGTACATTATATGTATATTATTTCTTAAAGGACTGTGATAGTGCCTGATACACTTGGCGGAGGTTACGTAAAAGTCTTCTTTAGTTAAAGCCTTTTTATATCAATACAAGGTGTTACAATGACATTTAGGAAGTCTCTTTTTGATTGACGTAACTTGGATGCTCACACCTCGCTTCTACTGTTTAGTTATTGAAATAAAATGAATAAATATGTAAATAAAAGTGTTTGATGCAAACTATACTACAAATATAAACAATTAAAAGTACTAGCTAATTCAATTCAATGGCTAATTGCGAGTATATTGTATAATTCCTATAATATTGCATTTTCGTGTTAATTCAATAAGCACATGACCGTCGGGCTCGAAATAATACCATTGACGCTCGTTCACGTCGGAACTCTTTGACGTAAGAAATGTTAATTACTTTCGTCACTTTATCGACATTCTACACAATACTTAAGTAAATTATATATATGTTTGAAAAAATTACATTTGACTGTGATTTGTGACTGATATTTGGCATTTTCAATATTGTTCGGATGACATGCAAAGACGCAGTTTATTTTTAACGTAGATTGGTTGGTTCTTATAGTTAAATTGAAAATAAATCAGGCATTGGATACATTTTATTGATATTACAGATTCATTACTAACACTATAATAAGCATACACCAAAATACTCGAAAATTCTAGGTGTAAAGTAAGCTTTTTTCCAGAAAACCTTGCATTTATTTATGATCCTATTTCTTATACAATAGATTATGGATTATGTTAGAATTGATGAATAATACAGTAATCTTGAAAGTTGCGTACAAATATTATTAAGAATGTTGAGTTACAAAGAAAACATTTGTAAACTTTGCAAAACGCATAAAATTCTTTTAAAAGTTATTCTTTGTAAGAGATATTTATTTCGACTTAGCTTATATTATTGTTCTATTGTTCTTCACTGGTGTATAAAGAAAATAAAATCTCCAAGAAGGTACAACTATTTACGAATATGTTATGAAAATATATAATATAGAAGTTGTACTACATTTGAAAAATTGCTACGAAGGTTGGTACTACTCTTTTGGCAGTAATAATTTGCTACGGTGCGTATCAGTAAGCCTTACTATTTTTCATAAAATTCTAACATTAATCTTTTATTGCACGTTACTTATTAAATTAATGACATACCTACACTAAATACAATTTATAAATCGACATAGAGGTGTGTATGACTCAACACCCTCCAAATGCGTAGTTAAAGGAAAATAATTTAATTCGTGCATGTCATATATTATGGTATGACGTTTCTGCAAGAGTTGCCATCTTCCATTTTTTGGCAACGCTGCCAAATATCACGATATTAAAGTAATGTTACTACAACGCATGTTTTCTACTGACTTAATATAAACACAAAAGAACACTCTTTCGAGTGGTGCTGCAGGTTCTATTAAAGCAGCGATCGTGGAATTTTTTTTCCAAGTAATTGTTGTATTTTTATTGTTATATTTGTTCATTATCATGTACAATATTTTGGTGCAATAAATAAACTAAAAGAACGGGTACATAAATATATCATCTCATTTTTTTTTCTTGTTCTACTATCAAATCTTTAAACCCTGCGACAATCATTAATTTATTGGATATCTGGCACGATTTTGAGGGTACACTCTTCAAGAAATATAAATTATATAAGATATAGGTTCTAAGTCTTGAGTATATTTATAGATTAAGAACTATGTAGGTATACTTATACATTGTAACGCAATGTACGTGCTAATACACATAATTCACAGTTATGTAACCTAATTGACGTAAACTGAATAAAGCTTTCACATTTTTCATAATTTATAAATAGTTACCGCACTTTTAATCGCAGTAAACAAGAGTTACACGAATTCACACTTCATTTAATATACAGATAAAGCAAGTATCGTAGGCTATTTTACAGTAAAATAAAGTGATATTCAGTGTCTAAAACATGGCTTTAAAAAGCGTTATGGAGTAGATAATTATTAATTTCTTGAGAATAATATTTAACACGTAAACACTTGGGACTGGTGCGACGCCATCTTGCCTAAAGAAGCGTTTTCGCGGGTTTTTGAAATCATGAATGAGTGATTTGATAATTTAAAGCCATAAAGAACAGAATTAAAAATAACAAATTGCATATAGTCACTTAACATACTCTGATATGGATCTTAAAATCTTGTCAAAGTCATTTCGGTAAGTTAAAGCTTGTGTAAATGTTCTACGGAATAGTGTGATCTTTCCGAATACTTTTTGTGGTTTAATCCCAAACTTAGAAATTCTAATTGTGGTTTGTTGTACGCCATTATTATCTAGAAAATGGCTTTTTGTTAATGTTTTTCTTTCTATTCTGTTTTTTACTTATAAATAAAAACAATTAAAAAAGATTTTAATTATAATTAAAATATACATATTATATAATTTATAAGTACAAAATTCATTACTCGAAATTTTGAGTTCTTTACAGCAATGGTATGAGACAAAGGTCTCTTTAAAAAAACATAGTTATGATAAGAGTAATAAGTAAGATCTCTATGTATAATGGGGTACTTATTTCGCTATATCAAATTAGGAAAATTGTGAAAGCGTCGCAATTACCACATCACATGAATATTATAAAGTATAGAAATACTTTTACCCTAAGTTTAGCGTCTTGACAGCGGTCGTTTACACTTATCTAAAGCTATTTCAGCTCACCGTTAAACAGTCGGTGAACTTGAGCTGACTATCGTCACAGACTAGTAGAATGCGTCAATATTTACTAAGTCCTTAGTGCTTGCCAACGTAAAATTGCCACAAAGATCATAGAAATAATGTTATATGGCGTGTTTACATTTATGGATCGCTTGGCAAACGTCTCACAAGCGACGCGACGTACGTTGCAAAAGCCAAGTTCACGGCATCTAAGTTTTTATTCAGATTTAAAAATAGGTCAAATGAGTGTTCTTTTGTTATGTTTTTTTAATTCTTTCTAATTTTAATATGACATCCCGATATGTCGTTTCCGGTGGATCATGGGGCAATTTGATTCTTAAATAATTAGTCCACATAGATTACTATAAATTTTATAACTTAATTATATATCAATAATCCATAAATCTCTTACTGGTAAAACATTTTATTTTTGGTAAGAAAGAAAAAACGGTTCCGAAAATTTAATATACATTTAGGTAGGTTTTCTAGAAATAGTAAGTATTTAACTATTCCTTGAACACATAAGTTTGTGCAATATATTATAATTACGAATAATAAGACGAAACGTAGCTTGTAAAATTGCACCAAGTTCATGTACACCCGACTTTACACCCGCGCATTTTTAACACTATTGCGTCAATCGGGCAGCCTGCGTCTGAACTTATAAATAACCTGAATTGACCACTCATTTATTTGTAGGAAGTGAAAGAAGGAAAATAGCGGCATGTTTTGGTTTCTATTTCTGAGCCAGTAAGCGATACTGAACCGATATTTTCACTGTGTTATTATTACTTCAGTTGAGATATTATCTGTATTGAGATAAATTAAAGCTTAATTTACACTTGTGCCCTATTTTTATTAAGAATGTAATTGTAGTAATATATAAAGTTGTATACAAAATCTTAGCTTTGCGTTAGGTTAGGTTAGGATGACTTTTTTGAAAATAGAATAAACGATTTATTATTATTATATCCACCTAGAAATGTTTTGATTCCGGATTTGTGTATAATGCTCGCTCTATTCCCTTTATTGTATATAATAATCTGTTTCATAAATATTAAAGATAAGCTTATACAGACAGATTATATCCACAAAAGCAACACAAACCATAAACACTACTGCAATTCAATTACGTATTTACATTTGAAAATAGAATTGATTAAAAGTGGGAGAAAACGCGGACGGAAACTCAATATTTATAATCGAATTCGCCGTTTGACTGTTTTGTAAGAATATTTATAGAAGGTTATTTTGGTTATGGAACTTATTTATTCCGGTCGAGCGTCTTTCAGCACATTAAAGCAATTAACTGTATTTTAGTTTTGTGTGACGCATGCGATTTTAATTATAGTTCTTATAATAAATAGACGAAATTACTCACTTTAGAAGGGACGAAATAACAGCCTAGTTGTTCTACTACGCCAGTAATAGATCGACTTGCTTTCGAGAGTTTTTAAATCATATGTTAATTCTAATATTAAAATGTTTCTATATAATATATGTATATTATTTGGTCTTGAATTCCTCTTTTGAATCATTATTAAAACACACATTTTTTATATCTACTAAAACTATTTCCGTTACTGTGACGACTGTAAAAACTAGTTAAGTTATTTTTAATGATTTCATTAGACGTTGATTATGTGTACTTAATTGCCATATGAAGATCATATATTTGAATATATATAATAATATTGTTATTTTCATATATTTTAAAATGTTTTTTAGTGTATGGATAATAATCATATCCAAATCGTATGTTGCATATACGGTATAACCACATTCATAATATCTAAGTAAAGGCACTTTTTGTCGCGCATCATCACTAGGAACCAACTCCGGTCGATGAATTTTCAAACCTATTCGACTTAGGGTACTTCAAAAAAGACCGTACTAATTTCCAGAAGATCGGCAATGCACTCGCGAGCCTACTGGCAATGAGAATGCCCGTTCATCTATAGACAACTATGTTTAAAAGGTTACAATTATTTGCCTTATTATTTTGCCATTGTAATGCCTACGCGTCTATAGCATACTATAACAATATTTGGTTATGTTTAAGTGGTTATTAATGTACGTCATACAACGTTTTTGGTTTTTACACCTCGTGATGTACTGGCAAAAACAAAAGAGGTATCAGTTTGTTCACATAGTTTTTAATGAGCCAATTAGTGTTGGAGAATCCTTACACGAGTTTATACCATCGCCTCATTTAGAAGGACGTTTGTACATTTGTACCAATTAATGATTGGAAGCAACGAATTGAATTCATATTACGTAAAATCTGTCAGAGTATACGTTATCTTTTGATCGATCTCAGGAATTACGCTTTCGAATTAACAATTATTGTAGTGCAAGATATGATATAAAATCAGATTTCCGTATCTGTTTCGTGATGAGATTTATTTTGTAATTGGCAAGTAGGCGATCAGCTTTCTATGCCTGACACACGTCGTTCTTTCTTTACGATGTTTTCCTACACGAGTTTAAGGCACTCAGACAGAAAGGCCATTACACAGCCCGGGAACTAACGACCTCTGGGATGAGAGTCGCCCACTGAACACTGCTCTTGTGCTGGATATGGCTACTGGATATATTATAACGGATGATATACGCACGTTGTATATGATTTTTATATGCTCTTTAGTCTATCATATGGATTAGTGAAACAAAACTTATATATGAGAAACATTTTTTTAAATGTTTACTAAGAAACACGTGCGTCCAATTTATAAGATACATGGCTCAATATAAATATGTTCAAGCAAATTAAAAACAAATAAATGTTAAATGTGCCCTCTTAGCTTTACTGAACTATTAAAAGAAAAACCAAACGCGATATTGGAAAAGCGTCACTACTGACGTCAGCTTTTGTCTTATCGTCACTTGTCACCTCGTCTATGGCTCAAAGTATATCCGTGATAAAATTGAATGACTATTAGTTTAGTCACGCGCATACTGTAGCCACAATGGACATTATTTAATGACTTTGTCATATTGGTCTGAAGATTTTATTTTATATATATACTTAGAAACATTCCTTCTATTATGTGGTCTGTGGCTTCTATATTTTTATTAAACATATTTTTGTATTTTGAATACGTCATTTATTATAAACAAACATTGATTGAGGCTAAAATGTTATTAGAAAAACCAACCATTAAATGCTACAATAAGATACTAATTCAAAATAAAAATCTGTTGTGTAGACAAGTTTAAATTACCACCTCGGAATATAAGTTTATTTATTTTCTTTATTTACATTTTTTTTCAGTAACTTAATAATAATACAATAGAAAGCTATTAATATAAAAATTAAACTAAACACAATAAAAACAAAACAAGTACAAACTTAAAACCTAAACCTTTTTATAACTAATTATAAATAATGCAATTCTTGTGAATTCAGCAAGTGTGCAACTAAATATATCAATGATATTTAGGGTGCGCAAGACACCTTTAAATGGTGTTTCTCTGCGTAAATTTGTACGCGATCGAGGCACTGCCAGCAATTGCGACTGCTTACCACTCCAAGTGTGGTTATTTGGCACACGCAGCCCCAGTATCCAACATTTCCGCATTATATATATTTTACCTCTAAGTCAGTAACATAACGTGAAACACGGACGCATTGACGCTGATCATTTGTTAAAAAATATTAACGAAATAGACGCAATGTTGTATTTGCCCCATACTCAACTATAATGGTATTACTTACATTATTTTTAGTGACATCAAATGTTTAATCTGTTAACTCAGAATGCACTCGATCAATATAATAAAAATGTAATCGAGTTATAAGCCACCCTTCAAAGGTGTGAATGCCAAAGCCTCCACCCATCCCATTCGTGACCTTTTGGCGGGGTTAAGTTGACGTCCGAACGCGCGTCACCGTGACGTCATACTCGTATTTTACGCTCGGCTGTCCATTTTTGGTTCGAAGGTTCTTTTAATTAGAAGAATATCACGGAAAACCACTGACCCAGTAGTAATTTTATTGGCTTGGTAGGGTTAGAAAATTAATTTACGGGTTTAAAGTTGCTGCTGTTTCACTCATGCTATCTTTATATTTTAAAAACAATTTTTAGTAATCTTATCTGAGGACAATACGCAAAAAATATATTGCTGTTTAAGCCCATTTTCTGTCGTTGTTTTTTAGGAATGTTGCGAACCTTACATGCCTGGATAGCTTTCACTATGTTACTATATTATACTTGGATTATAAGTAAGCGGTGGAAAGCGAAGTTTAATTTCGGCGAAGGATTCCTAAAAATATCCTTCCAATTAGGCCAACAATACACGCAAGTCAAAGCTAAATTATAGCTCAGATCTTATTAATTAATTTATAATTAGGCACGTTATGACGCAAATCGCGCGTAATTATTATGAAAGGTATTTTCAGAAACCTGAAAATCTTAATTCATTTATTGAATGAACCTACAATATTGTCGATACATCGTACCGATCATTTCATAAGTATAGCCTAGGTATATATTTTTTTACGTGTTCTGAAAAAAATACAAGTGATAAAAACCAAAGATTAAACAATAGGCTCTGTAAATATGTGCATATGATTTAATAATATCGAATGAAAGATAATATATGAGATTTTATCAGAAGATACGAGATACTCTAAAACAGATTGTTATAAAAAAATTCACGTGTCGTTTCTTGAAGTGTTTTTATGAGTTAGGCATTGTGAAAAACGTTTGTATAAAAACATGGGAAATTTATCTTTAATTATCCAGATAATAAGTTAAACCTTATTTACAAGTACATTATATTTTAGTATAGGTTAATAATTTAAATGAAATAATGTGTGCTTGTGGTGCTTTATGCGCTTAACAAATTAGTTTCGCAATACAGCGAGGAAATGCTGCCAGCATTAAAGTTACACAGCGACAGGGACCAAAGTTTTTAAATTCGTTTTAATTTTGTATTTAACAATTTTTAATTATTATTATTATTATTACACCTACATAACGTTCAGAATATTGTAAATATATTTAACGTATTAAAAAAAATATATTTATATTTCAGAATGCGAGTCACTCATCCGTAAGATGCTAGTCCTGGAACCAATGAAGCGATACACTATTGAGCAGATAAAGAAACATAGATGGATGTCGACAGAGCCCTACGTGGTTCCAACCATATCTGGAGATCCAATGAGGAGTCCGGCACATGTGGCTCATAGCAATGAACCCAACGAGCAAGTGCTACGGCTTATGCAAAGCTTGGGTATCGATCCTGTTAAAACTAAGGAGGTAAGGTTGTCATTTTATAAATGAATATACACATTATTTTGCTATTTAAATAAAATATTTCATTGATAGAAATGTTTAATCAATTATTATTCGTTTGCGTCAATTGGCGTGAACAAGAGGAAACTCGTCATCATTTCCTACATTTTTAGTTAATGCGATAACTTCTTTGTCTGTTGTTTTGGTAAAATAAGTCAAGTTTTTAGTGGGTACGTAATGTAAAGGGGCAGGTTCATGTCAGCGTCTGTTTTGTTGATTATTTTTTAATAGCAAACAAGTGCGTCCTCTCGGTACAAAACTTCAAAAGGTGAGTCATATTGAAAGTAACACAGCAATGAAATATAGGATGTAGGCAAACTCCAGTCGCCCTGGAGTCACAGAAATGTTTCACCAACAGAGCCTTCGGTCGAACAGTTACGACCACCACGCGGCCATCTACCTGCTGCTCCTGGAGCGGCTGAGAGCCAGGGCCAGCCTCAGTGAGCGAAGACCCACACGCAGACCCTCCTCAGTCGCGGACCAGGCGCTGGCGAGGGACCTTCAGGATCGGCGGGAGCATCATAATAGGTAATCAAAATATTTTTGGAAACTGTTAAGAGAACTTAATTTAATTTTATGAATGTATCTTAATTATTGTTTCTACGTCTACGTTGCGTACTATATAAATAATAACATTTTATAAATTCATAGCTGTAAATTAAATTTGACTAAGAGTCTCAATTGGTGTATACGATTTTGTCAGTCTTCAGGATCAAGTCATGTAGTTCTACAAGCGGTAACATTGACATTATCTTATTTTATTTTAAATCAATTCCAGATTACTACACAGCGGCGAACAGAGGGACTTCAACAGACCAAACATGCCTGCAACTTCTGACTCTACTTCAGAAACTCAGCGTCTTTTATCCCTTGCCGGGGTCAACATGACCGAGCAAAGACTGCTTCAGAGAAATTCTGACCCCTCCGACACACACAGAAGTTTCCTAGTCAACGACCGATCGCACGAATCTGATTCCACAAGACTTCTCTCTATGAGAAACGTCGACGTGGCACAATCGAACCAACGGCTAGGAACCAAGCTCAACGATACTCCCACGCATAAACTTCTCACTTCAACGTATGAGCAACAACAAAACATTCTAAAACAGTCCAGTGAAGATTGCCGACGGCTTTTGCAACAGTCGACGACAGTTGGCCCTGATCCCAAGACAGCAGACGGAAGGTTATTAACATCGTCCAGCTTCGATTCCAAATGTGCTATTGATTGCGGAAGAACGTCTGCAGCTGATAATAGTGCAATTGCAAATTTTCTCCAAAACTCCGCTTCGGCAACTAATTTCAATTTAGATTCCATGAAGATGCCTAATTCCACTACCTTCACCATGTGCTCCGAAGCTGCGAAACTTATGAACACATTGCAGCAGTCCCCCTTACCCCTCAAGGGCACTGTAAATTTAAGCACTAGCCCGATTCCGTCTCAGTTTACTGATACTAAACTGAGTAGTGTGTTAGAACAGCCGAAACCCCTTGAATCGAGTAGGCTCGTCGCCGCCCAAGATATGAATAGGTTACAAACGAGCACACCGCCATTTAAAGACTACATAAATCATATTCCCTCTTACTCGTACCTACAAAATACCTTGCCACAAATGCCTGCCGAAAGTAACTTGTCAGCTGCCAGTGAACTTTACCAGAATACTCTATACAGACCTGATAGTAAATTCTCTTTAAATAGATATACAACCGGACAAACGTATACCCAGGCCCTGCCCGGAACATCAACTGATGCGACAAAATTTCAGCAGCAATATTCCTCCTCCACAGACGAAGGTTGCGAAACAGATATGGAGGATGTGAACGCTTCAAGCGGAGTCCAAAACAGATTAAGTTCCTACGCTAGTTCAAGCTCCAGCAGCGGTGTAGTAACTTTTTTTAACAATAAGAGTCTAAGTCAAAATTTGAGTTGTGATTCATCGCAGAGCAACTTCTCTGCGTTCGAAAGTATCGACTATCAACTATCAGATTGCTCGAGTGAACTTGCTAGCAGTTTACCAAGTTGTACGTCAAACGAGGACAGACTGTCGTACGAGAACAGCTCTCTCGTAAATACGAGTCCAATGCATCCATGTGTTTATATATCGTCGTACAATAATAAAACGGCCGGCACCGGATTTATAGCGCGACATAATCCTCTTAACTACCAATCCACTAATAAAAGTTGTCCTCGAGCAATTACTCGGAGTCCGGTCGATTTTAGAGAAGGTCGACGAGCGAGTGATGGGTTAGTGGCACAACAAGCCGCACAACCCGACGAAGCCCAAAAAAATAGTTTGGCATTCAACAGTCAAAAATTAAATGAGAATTGCAAAGCGAAAGGTGTTCTAGAATTGCATTTGGTACAAAAAGAGGCTCAGAAACTGAAAACTCAGTACCAATCGACGATACCAGCCGAGGAAATGACGCAGCGGCAAATTCAGCATAATCAATTCGCCGCTTCGTTCACTACATACTTAAATACCAAAAATCCAACACCAAAGCGAATTAGTCTACCTGAATCCTTCAATTACTCGAGCACGTCACCCCCGATGCCGGCAAGTCCGAAAATGGTTGCTCAATTGCAAGAGAATTCTGAGTTGTCACACGGCGTGTCTGTTTCTCAAGTCAGCAAGCCGCCTTTGCAACAACAGCTCATGCAACACAGACTTTTCCAGCAAAAACGTCAGTTGCTTCAAAAGCAAATGACTCCACCAAATGTTCCCGTTCACGAAATGACCGCTCTACATAATATACAAGTCGGTTTAAGCAGGCGGCAGATGCTTCGCCAACAAAGCTATAAAATTGCCCAACAGCAACCGGTCTTACCACCCTTACCTTTGACTGAATCTGAGAGCAGAGATTTACTAGCATTTCAGGCAATAGTGGAAGACCCTAACAGAGTGAAGCACAAGGTTGAGGACGAAGAAGAAGCAAAATTTTCGTACCAAGGTTCAATGGAAATAAATATAATGAAGGATAGATTGGGTAACGAGAATTGGTCCAATTTGCCATCTAGTCTTCAAACCGCCTGTCAGATTTCCGAGCTGTCGAGGCGTGAGGTGAAAGACTCTCAAGAAGGAGAAAGTTCCTTGGACGCTCCACTGTGGCAAGGACAATGGAATGCCTCACTGTTTCCACCACAGACTTGCTTTCAGGTATTCCAACAAATCAATTGAGTAGAGTAGTTAGTACAGCTCGATATAGTACTTGAGTAATTCACGCAAAAGTTGATTTAGCTATTCTGGCATTTTAAACAAGTATATAGAGCAATATAACCTAATTAAATTCCTGGCGACTCTTTTAAAATACGTAGATATATCCCCTATGTAAGGCCAGATAGGCCAAATTCCATTGTCTGTTATATAGCACAGTAGTTGCACGCAGTATTGAAGTAAATAAATAGTGGATCTAGCTCTAGGCATACATGTGTTGCCAGTTACACATGAAATAAACTACCGTTAATTGGATAACGACGTGTCTTTTACATAAATTAGGAAAATCCTGTATATTAATTTTGAAAAGAAATACGCGTTTTTATTCGAAGGAAATAGTAGTTTATATTATTCTAATAATAATGTATGCATGACAATAACTAGTGCTTTAAACATATTATTACGCAAACTGCCAAATATCAATAAAAAAATAATAATCAATACTAAATTGGGAATTAAATTTGTGTCAAGTATACTCTTGTTATCACGAAAAAACTTATTACTTACATAATATAAGATATTATGCCCTTGCCAAATATTGTATTAGAGAACATAATTAGGTTAAACCCATGAACCATAAGTTTCCTTCCTATAGGTATTATTGTGAAAAAGCTATGATTTTTGTGACTAAAATTAATAACAGGTTTGTTTATTAATTTCATGTCTTGTATATTAAGTATGTTTGACCAATTATTATTCTTTCGAGATGCAAGATCTAATAGGTTGATTACATACTTATAAAATAAGTAACGAGCAATACAATAGGTGCCTCCTATCTTTCGCCAACAATGTTTGGCCATAGATAAAATAATTCCTTATGAGGTATGACCATAGCTATACAATATGAAACTTATGGTAACCACAGATAATCACAATGTTCCTAATTGATACAGACCCTATAGTTATTAATACTATAATTATCTATTTATTATGCTGTATAAATATTTAGACATCCATATTATGTACATATAGGTTTGTTGCTAAGTTATGACGTATTATGTGTAAGATGTGATAGCTTTATTTAGAAGCAAGGTTATTTAAATAAACTAAAGTTTATATATCTTTTTGTTTTATTTTGCAACTTTTTTGCTTGTTAGATTACACTTGCATGTGATACAAGTAGATTATAGAGCTATATGGAAATTATAGATTGTTGTCTGTCATATGCATAGTTCTCTATGCGGAGGTTTGCCGGTATTTCCATATAGTAATGACAGATAAATTATAAAGATTTAGTCACCTCATATTAAATTGGCTGGTAGTATAATCTTTTTAAAATATGCTAGATTGTCAGCTCATATAGACGTAGATAATTTATTTGCGAAATAATAGATAACGATTAAATATATTTTCTTTTTTCGTATGTTAATATTATTAAAATTGATCATGCCATGGCCAGGCCCTTAAATTATTTCTTAAAAAGTTTCATTTTGGTACCTTAGCAAAAGAAAACAATTAATGTCAAAATAAAATAATTATTATTTATTCAATAATAGGTAACTTTGTATAATATTGCTTAAAAATCATTTTAAATTTCAGCCCAGCTGGCAAGGCCATAGTCTACCGCCCAACACCAATATGTTACCGCTTAGTGAAAGTCCGATTCTGGAACTTACTGAACAAATGGAGTCAATATAAAGTATAATTTTTGTAGACTTAACTCTGCAGTTTTCTATTAGCAATCGCTGTTTAGGAGTGGACAAAGACAATATGCTAAGACTAGCTATATTATCGCTTTTCTGTTGTCTATTTATACAAGTTCATTGGCAAATAAGCTCGAGCGAGTAAGGTTCGCACCATACAAAAGTTACATACCTAGTCTAAGGCTAATATTCAGACGGGCCTTAGTGTATTTTCAAAACAAGACCTATCCATTTTTTTCTGAATTGTTACTGTTAGCGTTAGGGAGTGTTCAAGTATTACGTAACGTATTTGGGGGGTCCTTTTGTAAAACGGTACGATGCGGGGCGGGGATTGAATTAAGTACGCGTTATTGTTAATATTATTTTAGAATTTCCAGTACTTTACACCACATAATGGTAACTTTTAGGTATAAAGAGTCACTGGATGGTCACGAAACGTTTTACTATTGGGTACACAAAAACGTGACGGCGCGCTACATGGGTTTGGGGGGGGGGGGGGTCTTGGGCTGGGGGGTGTTGCAATAATCACCAAAAATTGCGTGACGTAATACTTGAACGCTCCCTTAGGTCTATAGATACTCTTAGAGTTTAGTCAAGTACGAACCATCTCTCATTCGTCCTTAGACCTATGACAGAAAAAATATTTTCTTAGCGCCCCTGAATCTAAGTCACGACTCTGCCTCTTATCATGAATGCTGTGTTAAATTTATGCAGTTTGCGATCATACTCCTAGGTGGCGTTGCATACAGAAACTTTTCCTATTTTAACGACCATTTAAATAAGTTTTAATTAAGGACGTTCTTTAAAATGTGATTCAATACATTCCGTTACATTAGTATTACTGTTTGTTACATATTTAGAAAAAATATACCGTTACACTTAAGACACTAAATAAGTAGAATTATAATCATCACACAACAATGTGTAAACATAACATGGCACGAAATTAAAAAAAACATAGCGTTTCCCATAGAAGGGCATCGGTTAGGTATAAAACAATGAGACAATATTATAAATTAGTATTAATAATAATAATAATCACGTATTAATTCGTTTGTAAGCATTTTAAGTAAATATTTGTGGTGGCTGTTTGATTTTGCAAATTTCAGGCGAAGATGGCCCAAATATTATAGTGATATCTTTCATCAGTTACCACAACTTTGTTATCTATGCGATACCTTGTAAATAATAATCTACCTCCTAATGTTATAACCGTTAGTTTTAGGCAACAAGACTGAATTCTGTGTCAATTCAGAATGCTACGCGTCTTTCTATCATCTAAAAAACAAACGGGGTAAAAAAGTTGGCAACACTGTTAGATTTTCCAACGAATTGGCTTATGAAAACTACTAAGGCATATATTCCTTATAAGATTATTTTCCTGTGATATTGTAATATACACAACGTTGTATTTTTGCTTAAAATTGTTTTGTTTACACAATATACGTATGTATAGAAAGGGACCGATAACTGTCAAAGCTCAACAGTGTTGCCCTCATAACTGAGCTTTTTTTTATCCCCATTAATGTTCTAATAAAAAGCTATTAACAAGGGTAAATAGAACAAAACAAGTTACATCGATTATTAAAACGATAACCACGAAACCAATCATTCCTTACAACAAACTGGAATAAAATCAAAAGTAAATTGCTAATTTACTTCAAATATGATGCTAATTAATAATGTAGCCGTGTGATGTTAAAGTTCTGTAGTTCTTTTGTAGTTTCAAAATAATAATATAGACATATCAAAGTATCTTAGATCATAACTGGTTAAAAATTTGACCTGGCTTCAAAAGTAATCGAGTACCTAATAGTAGCAGCGTTAAGCAAAATGGCGGTTCCTTAGTACTTTAAATTAAAAAAGACACGAACACAGTACTCAGATTCGTTCATTAAAAATAAAATTGTTTTACAATAGAAACAATGACAGCTAATCTGCTCTCACTGCCCTATGCTAACCAGAACCACTCTTCAACTCATCAGGTATGTAGTTTCGAAGGTGAGCACCGTTCTTTAGTTATATAGAGATCATTTTATGGATGACTCAGAGTACGGCCAGTTGATTGAATTCCTAAATGAAATGTCACGTGACCTTCATTGCAACATTTACTAAGAAAATGTAAGCCTAAATTTGAATAAAAGCAGTTTTGTACATACAGTAGTCCTTTCGGATTAACAGGCGTATTTTACTAGTAAAAAATAACAACAAGACGTCCTATACATTGAAATATCTAAAATACATAAATTCGATTAATTTTATTCATATGAACCGTATTACGAATTCAGGTGATTTCAGACAAAATGATTCTTATAATAAACGAAGCTTTATCAAACCATAACAATAACTTACATACGTAAGTATTTAAGCGTCTTTTTTAGCAAACGTAGTGTAGGTGTTTGGAAGCTTTTACACAATTAGACAAATATTGCCATTGTATTATAATCCGTCATTCAGCATATTAATAGTCAATTTTATAAAATAATCAATGTAGCATACCGAGTAGGTTTGTAATTGCTTGAACACCCATCTTATTCATATACTAAGCCTTAGTTATTGTATGTTTTGTCACTATCACTCTCGTGTCACTTTGCATAAGAAACGTGACAAAACATTTGGCTTATGTTTATGAATAAGACTGCCGGACTTCGTTAAGAAATCTTTTGTAATCATTTGTTTATGGATATTGAACCACTAGCCAATCGTCACGTAAGCAATAATAAGATAAGGTTTTGGCATTAGTTTTGAAATTTGTCTGCATTTTGGGTGTATTTTTTGTGCTATTTTGGTTGTGATGCGAAAGTTTGTTTTTAGACCGGCATAATACATTTAACTGATTTACATTACTTTGTTTTATTTAACTACTAGATGACCTGGCGAACTTTGTACCACCTATAAGTCAATGAATGTTGTTTTTTTTTTCTCATCATAATTTGTATTGACGGTCCAGCCGTTTTCGGGTTCTGTTTAAAAATATTGTGATTTAAAAATATCCAAATAATGTTACTAAAAATCTTTTATATTAGGTAAAAAAACTTATAGTAAAAAAAATGTGTTAATAGGAAGACATTGTTCACTCCAATCTTCGTTACTTAAAGCCCAATACAATACTGTTAAAACCAACCCAGGTAAAATCTACTTCAAGAAATAACGAAAGTTTTAAACTAATTAGACGAGATAGTAGTAGAGGCTATAATATTTATGTCACTTGTTCACAATGCGTATAAGTAATAAAATTATGTAGATCAAATAATAAAAACAATAAGCTGATATCTGAAAAAGAGATTAAATAATAACCTATACTTTATCAGTCAACAGAGATAACTTTTCATTACTTTGTGTTCGACGGCATAAATGATAGCAGCCAACTATATAAGGTAAATTTAAATCTTAAGCATTTTCTAGGATAAAGCCTAAAGAAGGTTTAGTACCATAGGTATATCACTGCGCAAAAAGCTTCTCGTGAATTAAATTTTATGAGTTTATAGCATACGTATTGTATTAATCAAATTTAGAAACTGAAAACTTCACATTCAAAAATCATTTAATCATATAGGTATCAATTCACTACTAGTTTATTTACTAAAACTTTAACTAAATTGTACGAAATTTATAAGAGAATTAAATACAATTTCGTTGCTTTTAACAATATTGTAATAATATTGAAACATTCACTTACTCGATTTTATCTATGGGTTTCAGATGGCGCGCAAAATAACAGACATACTTAACAATATTGATAAGTTTTCCTATTCCTTTGAAGTAACTCCAAACGTGACAGAAGAAGAATTAAACAATATTAAATTAGAACCAGCCTTTTATGCTATAACATGGCATGCCAAATTGTACGATTTTAATAATTTAGATATCCAACCACTTAAATTAGCTGAGACTTTAGCTAGTAAAAATAAAAATGTTCTCCTCAACTTATCGTGTCATAAATTGAGGAAGGAATATTTATATAGAGTGCTAGATTTTCTAAAATCTAAAGGAATTTGTAATTTATTCATCGTGCAAGGAGGTAAGTACCTATAATTTCAATTATTTATGCTGAGTAGGTATCTGGCTATAAGGCTTACTTCCTTTAAAGTCGAGACTAATAATGGGTGTCGTATATCAAAAACGTATTGATTTGTAGTTTCATATTATATCTTACATTAAGAATGGAACTAATTATACATGGTTAAGTGAAAGAAAACATCGTGAGGAAACCACTAGGTGCCTCTAAGATCATAAAGCAACAGCGGCAGTCGGGCAAAAAGGGTAGGAATATTAAAAATTTTGCATCTACCGCATTTTTTATTATTGAACACACAAGACTAAGGCATTAATAACATTGTACGAATTTTACGATGTAATTTTTTTCAGAGGGTTACGACGAAAACTTATCTGATTTCAAGTCTACGTCGGATTTAGTCGCATCTATACAAGATTATACAGGAAATTATTTCTCTATTGGTGTGGCTGGGCATTGCGAGAAATTGGTCAGCATAGAAAGCCTAAAAGAAAAAATCAGCAGGGGCGCAGATTTTATTATAACTCAGGCTTTTTTTGACCCTAATGTTTTCAAATTATTTATTGTTAATTGCAAAGATGCTGGAATTACAACGCCTATAATTCCAGGTGTATTTCCATTCGATAACCAAGACGAAGTTGAGAAATTTATAAGTTTGTGTAAAATTAATATTGATGCAAAAATAATGGATGATATAAAAAATCTACCAAGCGAAGAAGTTGTCAAGAATTTAGTCAATCTGATTTACAACGAAACACATGTGAAGCATTTCCATTTCTTTACAATGAATAAATTTGAGAAGACGTCAAAAATTATCAAGGGCCTAGTACCTTTATAAAGAAATTACGAAACATTATTTTTTAATTAAAAAAATAAGCCAGATAAATTGTTTCATTTGCCATGAATAGAATAAATTTTTAATTTACTGAACTTTAATATTTAACATTTGGAGCCGTTGAATTTTAAATAAAGAGTAGGTAGTTATGTTTTAGTGAAACTAATGGATTAGGGAAATAAAATAAATATATCAATGGGCAATAGTTTACTGAAAAATATATATTCTAACTGCTACAAAAATAAATTGTATCAAAGTCGAATGAAGAGCTATTTATCATGCACCAGGAATCCTTCGGCAATATGAAAATAACATCATTGGATCTTTCGCCAATCTCAATAATGTGTATTATCTATAAGTAAACTTGACAGACACTGTCGGTATTTTTTATGTCATTTCGTTCCATCATCATGTTTTTATTAACTATTATGCGTATGGTGTTTATAATTTTATTTAAATATTATTAAGACGTTCTATGTAGTTTTCTTCAAAACATGCTAATTATACAAAAATGTACTTACGTGTACATATTTGGTAATATTCTACATGGACATTTATTTATTGTGTCATAATTTAGGACACAGTAGGCTAGAGCGTCAAATGTCAACTGACAATTATTATAAACTATAACCATTAATCTGTGCTATAAATTTTAGGTTATGTTTAAATATCGTAATTTTACCTCTACTTGATGAGAGTTGTATAGAGATTAAGTATTAAGTTGTATCTCATATATCGTGAGGTGTTAGTTTGTAGATAAAATAAATGCTATATGAATATAATTTATTGAAAATCCTCGCTAACAGCCTTTTATTAAATCAAAATACGAATTGTTGACAACATCTCAAAGTGAGTACAAAAATCAAATGTTTCAGTTAAAAAATTTAAAAGCGATTACACCAAATTAAAAGAGTTGAACGACGGACAGGGATCCTAGTCCTTCATCCTTTTAACTTCCATATTCCTGATTTTAGGTTTAAGAAATAATGTCTTTCCCTGATAAACATCAAAGAAAAACATGTTGGGATGCTAGAGACAAATTCTGGGAATGCTTAGATGAACATAACATTAAAGATAATTCTGAACATCCTAAAGCCTGTGCTGAATTTAGGAAACTGTTTGAAAACTCTTGTCCTCCAAAATGGGTCTCACATTTTGATAGGAAACGAGATTACAATATATTCAAAGTCCAAATGCAGAAAGAGGGATTTGAACCTATTAAAGATGCTGCTTAGTTGTTGCTATTTATAAATTCAAATTGTAAATATAGTTATGTAGTAAATTATTTATATTACGACTTTTATTTTATAAATCCTTTATTTTCCAAGTGTCATAGTTAAGGTAAATATATTTTTTTATAAAATACTATATGGCTATGCTGAATTAAGTATTTATCAATCTTACTTTTACAGGCCACATTTAATGAAAAGATGGATATGGGAGAAAATGTTTTATTGAAATTATCTGTACCAACATATGAAATTACAACTTTAATTTTACAGGTAAAACTAGCTTATGTTTTATCATCATCATTCAATTATTAATGTATTATCTTACAGTACAGTAATGTATTAGTGACTCTCTACCACAAAATCTACTGTTAAAAGCTATTTAGTTACTACTTAAGTTAGGATAAATAGACATCTAAACATTTGATCACTTTATATTTCTTATAATAATACAGAGATTCTATATCGGCAGGATTGGTTAAAGGACCAGACGTAGAAAGTAATTTTTTTCTTAAAACTTTAATATAATCCACTAACGACAACTTCAAATTTGATATGATCCTCATGTTTATGAAAAACTTACGCTTTCAGGAGGTTTTATCTTCATCCAAAAAAGTACATGGTAAAGAAAAAGTAACAGAAAAAATATTAGAAAAGTTATGGGAACACATAATGACAAAGTTGTTTGAATTTGATGATCAACTACTATGTTCTACATGTTTTTATACTTTATTAACACATTCTGAGACTCAGGATATCCATTTACATAATATATTAAATATCATTAACAATGCTTTAGAAGAATTTGACAAGGACAATTCTTTCTATGCAATGACAATAATGTATGGTCTCTTTCAATCATCTTATCTTACACAGAAAAATAAACAACAAACTCAACTGATGGTAATGGTATTGGAAGCAACATTTAAGCTGCTTATGCAAGAGGCATATAAATATTCTCAATACACATTCATAACATTTAAAATTATATCAGCATTCAAAAAAGTAATTGATACAAATTTCCAATCCAGTATCTTCAATAGGAACAATCAAATAACATTATTGAATGTAGTAAATCATAATTGGGAAAATCCAATTACTGGTGTAAGAAATTTGATTAGAAATATATTTCAAACACTTGTTTCCATACTAGATAAAGATATTTACGACACCATTTTGAAAGAGATTAATGGCTTTTACTGGAATAAAGCTAAGTTTCTGATGTTAACAGAAGTTATTGAACAATCACAGAGTCCAATTTATGCATTACTTAATAATAATGGATGGTTACATGGTCTAATCTACAGTTTGCATAAACCTGGCCTTGTTTCTTGTGGATCTGATATGTATTTTGCTGTCCTTAAAAAAGTAAAATCTGATGATGAGTGGTGTGAAATATTTTTAAAAGATTTATGCATTATATTTAATGGCACATCATATAAGGCAATAGAGAACTTTTATAACTACTGGTGCTTGATAACATTAAAGAAATTCCCTATGCTTTTAGATAAACTTTTATTAGCTATTTCAAAGGAGAAAACAGAATCAAGTCTTTTAAGTGCTTTAAGTGTTATGAAGCAGGGTAATAAACTAGCATTGCTCAAGAAAAGTTTGGATACAGAGAAAATTATTGAACTGGGCCTTGGTTATAATAATCCACTAATACGTATTAAAGCCTTTGACATTATTTGCGTTTGTCATGGCAAATGTTTGCCAGATAGACTAAAATATAACATGATACTTGAGTTTTTATACAATAATATAAACTCTGATTGCACTGTTCTAAGAATTAACATGATAAATAGCTTTAGCAGTTTTTTAACACATCTACATAGTGCATTCTTAATAAATCAGGATATTGAAGAACTTAAACATTTCTTTTTAAATTTGCAAAACCTTCTCAAAGCTTCAATTAATTTTAATGGCAACTATCAGAGAAAAATTACATCCATTAAACTAATTGATGTTATATTGAAACATTTGAATGCTGTTCCTAAAAAGTCATCGAAACTAAGACCACAAACATTAATAGAAATACTTAAAAATGAAAGTATCTGGAACCTGTCAAGCAAAGATTTCATTCTAAAATTACTAAGCTTGCTTAAGGATCCCGCTGATGATATAAGGCAATCTGTTCTACAAGTATTATTGAATTACTATTCTAATGACCTTAAGTGTCAGTTAATGTTTAATTATATGACTGAAGATGTAATAAAATGCACAGAGAGCAAATTCTTTTTTGATATTGATTGTGGAAAAATTATATTTAAGTTATTAATTAGTATTTTACTAAAAGAAAATATAGATGGAAGTTTCAGAAGTGTGCAACAGTATTTTGAACACTGGTATAATGAGCTGACAAATGAAATACATCTGAAGAGGAATGTAGTAGATTCTATACATGATGGAAAGCAACTTCATTCAATATTAGGATGGTTATTTGTTATTATTGAAAGTTGCTTACAGTATAAATATAAGCTTGATTTACCGAATACAACAATTTTGAAGTTTGTTGATGTTTTAGAAGAAATTTCAAATCAGTTTATGAGTGAAGAGAGTAGTGCAGTTAGTTATGACTTTTCAAGAATGAATGAGTTGGTTGAATCTTTAATAGAAAAATCAAGTACAAATATCAAGAATAATGATGAAACAAAAATATCTGGTTTACACCAAGTTGTGCTGAATTGTCTTTGGTTGAATGTGAAGGTAAGTAAATATTATTTAAATAAATAAAAACGAATCGCTAAAATGTACGCGCAGATTTCCGGATAGATTTTACCAAATAGAGTTGTTTTAAATTCGCCAGGTGGAATAAAAAAGCAAACACAATTTTGTAATATATATGAAAAGTAAGGCGGTGGGTAGATGGCGGTGTAACAAATTTTTAGTTTTTTTTAATAATTTTGGATACAAATGGTTGAGAATTTAACCTCGAAGAAAGTAAAAATTTTTCATATACGATAATTTGTTTCAGATGTCAAGTGATATATCTGCTTTATTAATTATGTATGTGGAAGATGAAAATATCTGCAATAAATGTTTAAACGTAATAGTCCATGTTCTTGAAACGTGCAGACATAAAGGTGCAATAGAAGCAGCGGGATCTGCGTTAGGTAATTCAATAATATTTTATATAAAAAATATGTATGTGGATATAAAAATGTATATATTATATATATACTAGCAGACTCGGCCAAGCGTTGCTGTGGCTAAGATTTTTGTTATATTACTTAGTAGTAAACTATTCAAGGGAAACGGTTGGAGAACACCAGTCATGGGGACCATCATGCTTTTTTGGTGGTAATGCCATAAATTGTAGCTTAAGTGAAACGTTGGTACTTTCAACACAGCGCCATCTGTTAGAATTGTGACTATCAAATAATAAACAAATCTTTTGCAATAAAATAATATTGCGGGTATAAATCGAGATGTACACACGGTGTGCAAATTTGGTTGATATCGGTTCGGTAGTTTAGTAGTCCATACCGGACAAAAAACGTGACACGTAATTTATATATATTAAGATATGTATAACATAACTTTTTTTATTATATTTACACGAAGTCAAGGTCCAGTCAATAGATGGTACTTTATAAATCTGGTGTTACTTATATATTATATAATTGGTCCCGAGTTTAATTCCCCGCTAAACTTGTTTAAATAAATTTCTTAGTAATGCTGTAAATTAAAAATATGCGGCAATGAAGCAGACGGCCAAAACGATATAACTTATTTGGCATGTCTCATTATTGGAATGTTTTTAAATAATTTTGGTTAAAAAAAGACATTTCTTTTCAGGAAAGAGCATTCAGCACTTAACTTCACTACCAGTTGGTTCTAATTTAACGAAATTACCATTGATATTGTTAGAGAGAAAACTAAAGGAATTATTACTGGAAGCCAAAATGGCGTCTGTTACTCGAAGGGGTGCTGGATTGTCTATCATGGTACATAGGATTGTTTCCAGCGATATGAAGAAAGGAAAGGTAGCTTCGTTTTTATTAAAGATTTTATATTGTTGGTGATATTTGTTTACTTTATAATCGTCTTACGTCTTTTCCGCAATGTGTTTTACCAGTATGTCTAAAGGCCGATTTACATTATTTTAGTGTTTAGTAGAGTGCTTTAGGATAGTACTTTAGTTGAAACATGTAAACGCTACTTGCTTTCTTTGCTTGCTAAAGAACTTGCCTTTCAAGTTGTACTAAAGCACTCTCCTAAACACTAAGATAATGTAAATCGGCCATAAGGGAAATAAATAAGTCTGAGTGTGTTTACATTCTAGTGTCTAGCGTCTAATATATAAACTATATGATGAGGATTTTCAAAAATAATTATAAAATATCGCATAGATAATACAATAGAATAATATTCGAACTGTTTTATTAAAAACAAAATATTTTATACTTCATTTTTTACAGCCTCTATTTCACTACTTCATGAATATTTTGCTAGAAGCTTATAAGGATTTGGACGGTATAAACGATTGTAATCCTGATAAAGATTTACCCAAAGCCATCCACATACACTTCTTAACTCGAATCGTGATGGACAGTAGTCTCGCTTCAGAAATGATGTTTTATTCAGCAAAATTAGCAGAACTTGCATTCAATAACTTAAGGAGTTCACACTGGCAAATTAGGTTTGTTTTGTTTCAATATTTATTTTATTTTTAATTTTCAGCCAAAGTCATCAATATTGCTGCAGTATTCATAACATTTTTATTACTATTACTTAGTAGCAAATTTTACATTAATGCAAGAAACGCGCGCTATATACTTTTGTTAATATAATTTAAGTGTAGAATAAATAGGTGATATACATTTCAAACTAAAATCATGGAACCTACCAATATAAATATATGTATATACCAAATATACTTTGTGTACAAATCAAGTTCGTTAAATCCAGTTATTATAGGTTGAAATAATGAGTTTACAAAATCTTTCGGAATGTTAATGTTGTAACTGTGGTGTTCAGAAGACCGAGCTGTGCTAAAATAAAAATTTCGCTCAGTTGAACTCATGAAAAACAAACATTAAAAAACATTTAGTAAGTAAGTCATATCCAATATCATGTTGTAGTGAAAATAATAGTTGCATTACACTGGTTTGCAAATAACACATTTTTCCTTCATTCCAGAAACGCCGCTCTGCAACTATATGGGGCACTTATCCCTAAATTAATAGGGCAGAAAAAGGCTTCTGGTCTTGATGAAGAAACTGTATCTACCGTTGCATGTGATGAATTTAGAACTCATTCACCAAAATTATGGGATTTTATTGAAAATCAATTGGAAAATACTGACGATAATTTATTAAGCCATTCAGATTTGGTTCCAATTTTAAATATACTAGCTAGTGTTGCTAGAAGTTATAATTTTTCATACAAATCGAAGGAAATTTTAAAAATTCAGAATTTCAAATTGTTGCTTGGTAGTCAAATATACACTGTAAGGCGATTGGCTTCCAATTGCATTTTAAATATTTATTCATGTCAAGATATTTACACATTTTTGATGAGTTACGATAAAATTTCTGAAAACTCTTTACATGGGACTATGTTCCTACTGGAAGGTTTTTTAAAACTATTCAAATCTGAATTATCAGATGAAAAATTTTGTGAATTAAAAGAAAAGTATAGTTGCCTTTTCCGAGGACGCTGTTCCTATTTAAGTCGGACTATATTTGATAAAATGTTTTTCGATGAAGTTCCAAATATGTGTAAAGTTAGTTGTGAAGCAAGAAATAATAAATATTTGCCTGGGGTATATGTATGGGCAAACAATAGAATTCAAATGTTTATAAGAACTGCAACGTGGAATGAAATAGCTGATAATATACACATTTTATTAACTTTTGATGATTTTGAACAACACAGTCAACATCTTTATACGAAAATTGATGAAGATGAAAATATTCCTGAGGTCTTGATAAATATTGCAAATAAAATTATATCATCTGGAATTGGCAGAAATTGCTATGGGGTTTGGAAATTTATATACAAACTAACCAAAACACTTACAAATCATTTAATGGCTCTTGAGTGTACTCATATTGTAAAGGAGCTGTTAATTGGGATAGAGTCTTTATATAAAATCCGCTATTTAATTCCTTTTGCAGCAAAAATTCTATCAAATTCTCAAAATAATGTCATATCAAAAATTATTTATGATTTTTGTGATCCTATCAAAAATGAAACAGACATGAGATATATAGCTGCATTAGCTAACAATGAGCTTGCAGAGAAATTTATTAATTTAACAGATGAAGTTAAAATTAATTCCATAAAATCTGCAATTATTTTACTACAAGACGAAGATGAAGACATCAGAAACACAAGTACAGCTTTTTACAAAAATATAAAAAAAGAGCATTATCATGCCTTTATTTGTCTAATTAAAATACTAAGTAAAGAATTTATGGATTCAGTCTTAAATGAACCAAAACAAGGTGTTAATCTTATTTTTTCAGATTTGAATAATATTATTGAGTTAATTATAGAAAAAGATATAGAGAATTATAATCCTTTTGCTAATGATTCAAAAAACATATATTTAGAGGATAATTTTATAAAAACTTTGTTACATAATCTATGTAAAAAATATGAATAAAAATTCCATCTTCTATTATGAGTATGTATTTAAATCATAAATGAACTTTGTGATCATAGAAAATTATTTATAAAAACATGTATGAATACATTGTTTATGGTGACTGCTCTACAGAAAGGGAATATTATTATATTTTTTTGCATTGTATAATAAAGGCCATGTTTACAAAATGTAAAATTTTTATAGATTATTTAGTACAGATTAATGTGGTTAAAATGGAACTGTGACCAGAGTTAAAATAGTATCTACCACTTTCTAAACAAAAATTTATAGTTCCTAGCTAATTACTAAGTAAAATTACTCATCATAATAATATTTCTGTGGCGGTGTTGTATCATCAATTTGTATAGACACAATATGTCGTCCTGGAACCATAACTAGTCCTAATACTCGAGGTTCTTGTGGCTCTCCATCGCTGTTTTTAGAATATTCTGAACAGGCACCTTTAAAAGAATAATTTAAATTATTTTCAAGCTTTCTTATATATAATAAATTATGCTCATTTACAGTACTTTCAATGAAAAGCAATATAATATTTGACCATAAAAGTACTTGTTTGACAAAACTTTATTTAGGTCCCCGCATACTCGTGCAGGCTTTCAAAAAGTGGAAACAAATAAAAAATCTCGAAAAAATACAATAAAAGTAAATAAGGTTACCTAAAATCACATTAGCATCTCTATCTGTACACAAAAATACACCTATAAGAACTCTTCCATCAGTCATTTCTATTCTAAAATTCATGTTGAGCCATTTTCGTAACTTTGCTTTACCATCTAACTCTTCTACCTGAAAAAATTAAAATTTAATTTATATAAAAATTAAAGATTCATTTAAAGTGCTTTTAGGATATTATGATATACATATTTGCAAAGTTGAAAACAAAACCCCTCATTACTTTTTTGTAATTATTTTTTTGCAGTCATAATTAAATTTACACGATGCATGTGTTTTTGTTTCGTAGAATTTTAGCGGCAATAAATCAAAATTTGAAACAAAGTACCTTAGGATCTTCAACTTCTTGACCAGACTTCATATTTCATTCAAATTGTTATTTCCTTCCTCTGGTAAATGAAAGAAACTTACAACAGTTATACTTTTTTTATTGATAAAAAAGTAGTAATCAGTAATTAAAACCTATATTTCAATGAAATATATATTATTTTAAACAGTATGAAAAATTATGAACACACAGCTGTTCTGTATAATCATAAACGGAAAAAGTAACGTCAAATAGACAGGTTACAGGTATCGACCAAAGATTTATTGTTGTCTGTTTTGTAAGTTGCCTTTAGCTGATAGCTCGTACTTTGTAGCTGTCGTTTGACTTTTCTCAAATTCTTTGTCAATGTCTGAAAAATCTAGGGTCTGGCTGAATTCTGAAAGGTCAGAGGTGATTTTTGGCCAATTTCAATTGTAAATATACTCAATACTGTGTTGTAAGCATTTTTAATGGTACCTATAAATTAGATAATTGTACTTTAAGTACATTACACGATATGTTTATTATATGGATATTGTTTATACTGACGTTATGAATGAAATGAATGTATTCACCTTATCGTGTGTTAAAGTGTCCGAATAGTCATTTGGTCTGATTGATCAGATAAAAATGAAGCGTTCTATGGATAGTGAAGATTGCTTTATGAAAAAATTCAAGTACTATAAATCTAACAAACCAAAGCCCTCATTAGACGAGGTCATATCTTTAGAAACCTATAAATTTGCTAAAGAGGTAAGTTCTCACCATTAATTTCCTTTAAAAACATGCAGTGTGTCATTTATAATAGAATGCATATGCATTACAGGTCGAAAACATAACATTTACTGTAAAACATGATTCAAGAACGAGAGCTCTAGGTTTACATGACATTTCTAATTGGAAAGCAGTTTCGTTAAGCAGACACCCTGGTTTTATTATTATTAAAAATCCATTTACTAGTTTAGGACAAAGGTACTGGATAAGAAAATGTTTGGAAGAATATGCTAAAAAGCCCAATAAAAGGAACATTGACA
Organism: Pieris napi; assembly: GCF_905475465.1. Classification (NCBI taxonomy): domain Eukaryota; kingdom Metazoa; phylum Arthropoda; class Insecta; order Lepidoptera; family Pieridae; genus Pieris; species Pieris napi. The sequence continues at coordinate 9,060,146 of NC_062241.1, read as the reverse complement.
TAGACACTGATGTAGATAATTGGTGGGAAGAGTGCTTTAAGAACAAAGAAGTAGATAGGAAGCTACAGAAGAAACTGAGATGGGCAACTTTAGGATATCATCATGATTGGGACACAAAAGTAAAATGTTAATATTTCTTTTTAACACATTTAATATGAAGGACTTTAAGATCTCTTGTGTAACTGATATTTGTTTCAAGCAATTTAGTAATCATTAAACACTATAGTAATACAGTAGAACCTCTATAAGTCGAACAACAAGGGAGACGCCAAAAAATTCGAGTTATAGAGTTTTCAACTTATGGAGGATTTTTGACTTAGGCGTATTTTGATTTGACATAAAGAGTTTGAGGTTTATTGTTATAAATTGAACACCTGACACAAAGCAAGCAAACACGGGTTTCCATGAGTCATAAATTTATTGTATACTCCTAAAATGTTTTCTAAGAAACAATAGTGTACTCACATTGTCGGCAAGTTCTTAAAGTCGGTAACTTATTTTTGTTTGAACAATAGAGATAATAAATTCCAAATGATCAAGTTGTAAAGGTTGTAAAATAAAACGTTCCTATGTTCGAGATACAGAGGTCAAATTTAATTTTTCGAGTTATAGAGTGAAAATATGTACCAAAATGGCTTGGAGGGACTCGGTGATTATTTTGATTAACAGAGGGTCAAGATTTCAAGTAATGGAGGTTTTGGTGTTTTAAGGGAAGGGAACAAAACTTTTTTTCGAGATTTGGAGGTTTTTGACTTATCGAGGTTCGACTTAACGAGGTTCTACTGTATTTAACATGTGTATATATTACAATATGCTTTTTTCCTATATATCCAAATGTAAATTAAATTAATTTCTCATATTCTTTAAAAAAACATTATAATCTGTCTAATTCCAGGTCTACATTGAAGATAACAAAGGTGTATTTCCAGCAGAATTAGCTGAGTTATGTGATGCTATAGCCCTCAGTCTTGGCTACAATAAATTCAGAGCTGAAGCAGCAATTGTAAATTATTACCACATGGGATCTACATTATCTGCTCATACAGATCACTCTGAAGTGAATTTGGAGGCACCATTATTTTCATTAAGGTAAGGATTTCCTACTTTTAATTTTCATCTTTGCTAGCCTTGTAGTTATAATAATAATAGTTTATTTAAGCTGACAATCATAAGTCCATTTTACTATTGTGTTATGCATATTTCTTAAACATAAAAGCAATTGAATGTTGTTCTCATAATCTTGACACTCTTTAAGTAATTTATTTTAAAGTATGTATATTGAAAAAACAGTTGTACCCCAAAACTACCCTACCTAGGCATCAAAATTGAACAAAGGAGAGAACCATGTGAGAATCCAAATTATCACTTCATATTGCATTTATTGTTCAATAGTTTTTTTAAAGCAAATAAAAATATACAAGCATCAATGTCCTTTTGGAGTCCAGAAAATAAATTCAGAGATAATTTTTCTTAATACACTTAATGTAAAATCTAAAGCTTACTATGCCAGTAATTGAATTTTATATCTCGAAAATTTTCATTCATTTGACCAATATAGTCTGCTACTTACTACTCATTCTGTTTTACGATAAAACTTAAAAGTACGGTACATATAAAAAATAGTTACTTTTATGTTTATTTTTATTTTAATAGACGAAAATATACTTTAAAAACTCCGTTACTTTATCTAATTACGATTTATTTCAGTTTTGGTCAATCTGCAATATTTTTACTCGGTGGACATGAAAAGTCAATAGAACCCTCTGCCATTTTACTGTCAAGTGGTGATATAGCTATCATGTCTAAAGATGCACGTCTATGCTACCATGCTGTACCAAAAATATTACCCAGCTCAAAACAACCATGGAATGATCCTACTTCTGTTGAAAAAACGGATGAAAATTTTAAATACATAAAGGAAGATGAAATAATTGATTCAATGAATAGAAATTTGAAAGAGTGGACAAAGTTCCAGGCATATGTTGAAGAGTCAAGAATTAATGTTAATGTGCGACAAGTACTAAATGAAAATCAAATATGTTTATAACAGCTACTTTTTTTAATATATTTTGTTGTGTTTTTAGAATGGTAGTTGTCTTTTTGGTTGTTTGGTTATCACTGAAACAAAACAGTTTTATTTAATAATATAAAACTAAAACTAATACTATAAGGAATTTCGATCTTAAGATGCCTCGACTTTTTTTATCGGGTAATTCAGACCACTTTCTGATTGATAATTCTTTTAAGGCAAGTTAGAGCCTTTTCTCAACCACAAACAATTTTTGTTTAGCCGGGAGCATATCTGCAGGCTTAAACACTAAACCACAGAGGCACTAAAAATTATGACACCAATTACAACCACTTTACACATTATAGGACCTCGATGTCACTAATTTGATTTCGCATTTATTTCGGTAAGAAAAATATTACTTCAGTGGGCTTTTGTGATTGAATCATGGCGGTATACTTTATTTGGCACCAGAATATTTTCGTATGACAATATATTCGACAGGGTGGCGTATATTTTTTGAAGTAGTAATAGCAGATAGTTATATTCTTCTACTTAATAAATAAAAAAACAACCTTTCTCTGTTTTTTTAGAGACAAATTCACTTTCATGTCTCTGATGGTCACACAGTCCCCAGAAACATTTAATATAACTTTCCGAATAGCATTCGAAGTCGTCTTTAACTTTGAAGTTTGCTAACCGCCTGGCAGTTGGTCTGTAACAGTAACCACACTGTAGATTTAATTTTTGTAACATTTTCAAACTTGTAACTAAAATTTATTCAAAACATCTCGAAATGGTTGATTATCAAAATGACAAGTTTGACGTTCTTTTTGTATTTCTTTAAAAAGTTTTATTCGGTGGGACATGACTTTGGACATTTTAAAGTAACAATTGTCTTTGATATTATTATAAACAATATTGTATGCGTTGCTTGAAAAACCTTAGTTCGTCAAGTCAAAATCATTTATTCAAATAGGTGTACACTTGTGAACGTCAAAAAATAAATATATATTAAATGCTTCTAATTTATATTTACTGCCAGTTCTCAAATGAAGGTCGCAACTCGCAATATTTAAAAATAATTTAAATAATTGTTTTTTAATCTTATAAATACATATCTTATCGTTAAACCTTGGCTAGCTATTATGCTATAAGATATAGCAAGCAAGTGGTTTCTGGATATCACCCTAATGGGCCCCGTGATTACTTATGCAAAGGCCCTGCAAATACCTCGAGTTCCAACACAACTCCCTGATTAGAAATTCAAGCAATTCAATAAGCCTTATATTGATCCAGACGTGAAAGCATCAATATTCCGACTAGTTCTTTGTATCGGTAGGTATTCAGCTTTGCGATCGCCGTTTAGCTGCGTCGCACGATAGCGAATCCCTTTTCAATTCGAGCCGAATGCCAGACGACAATGCCTCACGATTCCACCATTTGTTGAATGGGAGTTTCAGTTCGAAATTATTAGGCACTTACATGTAAAGTTTTTACGAACAATGCTTTTATTGAAAATAATCTACACGCCTTATGTGCCATATATAATAGATATGCTTATTTAGTTATTCGTATTATACAATATTTTTACTTAGCGTAACAGTATGTAAAGGTATACCTACGACAAAGTCCCTCTATTACTTAGTGTTATATTATTATTAGGGTATAGCGTTAGGCGATGCAAGTATATCAATAAAATCGCTATTCAAATTACTTAAAGCTTACTTACGTGTTTTGAGTTGAAAATTTGAATATGGAATGTGTAGGACTTCCAATGGTTGCAGTAAAGAAGTTCAACTATAAAAAATACAATTAATAAAACTAAAAAAATAGATTTAACGCCATAGAATACTTATAAGTAGCGGACTAGCTCAAAAGCCCGCAATATCGCAAAGGAGGACAGATGCAACATTATCGACGAACAAAGTAGAAACCGAAATTAGAATAGTCTGTTTATGACACGACACAATAAAAGCTTGAGTTAACGGTCCCCAGTAACAATAGTAGGCAAATTGAGTTAGGTAGACATTGTCGTAAACAAGCGATGCAATTTGCATGACTCTCGAACGATTAGATTCGAACAAGTATACTGTCATACGCAATCCCAGGCTCAATGGAGCCCGATCAGCTTAATGGGAAGTGACGGATTGAGAACACGCGTGTATCTGTGATAGATTGTTCAGTGATCTCTATATACACACACAATATTTATTTATCGTTTAGTTGTTCCAAAAAACAAGTTTCGTTTACAGAAATTGCTAAATAACCGCACTTATTGCTCAAAGATCTTTCAGAGTTGCAGAGCAGCAAAAGTTTTTAAAGGGGTTATTAAAATATAAAAAAGCTAACTGTAATATATCAGAAATCATATATATATAAACTCAGTTAAGTGAGTTTCTTGAACGAGTCTTGCAATTCGAAGATGTATTGTATTAGCATTGAAAAAAATATTTTTGTCATGTTCGTACGGAGTCAATTCTTTTTTGAATGACGATAACATTTTCTCTCGCCATAAAATTTTAGTTAATGTAATACATTGTTAAATTTATACGAACGAGTCGTGATGATCTATCCAATAGTTTCTGCACATCATACAAAATTTACAAAAGTATTACTATATACATTTTTTATAAGCACAAAGCAACAACACTAACTTATGTAAAACATACATTTAAAAAACCGTTGTTAAAAGCAATATTTGTTGACCATTTATTATATAAAAATATTAAGTATAAGCACAGGGAAGATTCTAGAAATACTTTGTCTTAGCCGTCGCTGCCCATATTCTACTTTAGGTAAGTAATATTTCGTGAAACCATTATTAACTTTGCCTTTGTATGTTAAATGGATTGTGAGTCAGCAAACTTCTTTTATTGACATTAAATAGCAGATATAAATTCCGTTGGCGGATTACAGAATTTATTGGCTTCAAAATTAAAGGCGGCCGATTTCAATGGCGAGCGTTGACAGCTTTCGTTTATGGAGTTAAAAAAGTTAAATGGCTCATTGAAAACTTATTTTTAACTTCTAGTTTTGATGAATGCGGTCATTGGGTTATAAAAAAATCGCATTTAAAATTACCTGCATCGATTACAAGGGCATTAAGAAGAATGTGAATTTATTCCTCTCCATTATACGAATGTATCTACGTATATAATGGAGAGGCAGCATCGAGTACCTAATGTAATAATATTAATCACACATTTAAACATTATATAATGGATTTAACAATTTAAATAATGTAAAAAATCTGCGCTTCTATTCTTTAACAGGAAAATTGAGTTTACGAGTCACGAGGCATATTTTTCTTAACTCATATAATTCGGTATTTTTTTCCAATAGCTCGGACTGAGCACTACTATCTACAACTGAACCATTACCAGATTATAATCAACGAAATTATTGAAATGTTTTACGAAATTATTTTAGTTTAAATAATTATTGTATTTATGTTTTGGGTATTTATTACATATAACTCTTGTAATTTAAACTCGTAAATGCATCTAATATCACGGAAATAGCCCAGACTACCGAGGTGCAATAACGGTCGGCTTTGTTTACCACAAAGTCTCTACAAACAGGCTTGTTGGTTTCAAAGCGAAATTAATGTATGGCTTAGAATGTTGGTACCTGAGATCAATCAACTGTATCGCTGACGATTGGTGTAACTAATAGCTTTGTGGAGATTAATAATTAATGGTCGTGACAATTACGTTAGTGCTAATTAATGACAGTCTAAAATGTAATTTAATAAAACGGGGGTAAATACTACTAAAAGAAACATAGGTCATTTATGTGTTTTAAGATTTATATGTCTTTAAGCGTGTATATTACTAGTTATACTTAATAATATCAATAGGTATACAGTGGAATCTCTATAACTCGAACTTCGTTAAGTCGAATAAAATGCCATTCCCTTCCGTCGAACCCCTAAATACGCGGTAACTCGAATTGTTTTGACATTGTGACTCGAACAAAATGTTATTTCCCTACGAAGAATTGATAATGCATATGTATTCTCTATAATTCGAATTTCAATACGGAGACTCCGTAAGTCGTAGTTAGTAAAATATCTAATCTATTATTTTTGTCTTGTACTCGTAATTAATAAATACATTCATTTTTTTGTATACAGTTTACTTCATTTATATGTAAAAATATATACCTACTACAAAGCTTAAGTTGAATTGTCATTCAATCGAAAAATACTTATTGAAGAAATTTCGAAATTCAACAGTTAGATCATACCTATGTATATCGAAGTTCTTGTTAAGTCGAAAACTCGTTAACTCGATTTTTTTGGATTTCCCTTGACATTCGAGTTATAGATATTCCACTGTATTATAATGACGAGTACCATCGTCAATCGTACGTCACGCACGTCTTCACCAGCAGCATGTTTATTAGAAGTTTTCTCTCTTATTCTATCCATAACATGTTTATATTAGTGCTAACTTATTAAAAAGTAAATTTCTAAATGTGCTCTTAAGGTCACTGAATTTTTTTTGTCGGAGTGATAAATTCAATGGAGTGTTTTAATACAATGATAAAGCCGCGGCCGAATTTCATTTGAATTTCGACTTAGAAAAAGCTTTTGCATTTTACGTAAAATTTAGTTCTAAAAATACTCGTGCAAGAAGTAAATAACGTTTCTTTGGTTGCTTTTCGTAGAAAAACGATTAACTCCGGGTGGTGCAGTGGCCAACTGGCACATAATTCACTTAAACCTCGTTTATATTACTTAAAACTTTGAAATTGAATTTAACGAATGGATTACAAAATTACCAAGTATTATGCTATGTTTGCAATTTTAACATTGGCCGGATATCAGCACTTCTAATTTTAGCATATATATTTTTAAGTCAATGTTATATTACTTAATAGAGATTATTCTTGACGTCGTTCCAAACTGATTTTGTTTTTTAAGGATTCGGACCTATGACCTTGAGAACAAAATAGAACCAGCGATTTATGCAATTATTAACTAAACTCCTTAATGTGAACGTCACTTATAAATTTAAAACAATGTTTCCTTTTAGAAAATATATTAATTGTGATATAATGGTAAACGGGAAATAAAATTATTACTACGTATATACATGCAAAATTAAAATGGATGGATTTTTCAAAGTCCATCCATTTTAATTTGTTCAAGGGATTTTAAATAAACGGAGTCTGTCTCATTTTGAGAGAGGTCTCATCAATCACCTATTGATTGGGGCCCGCTTAAACTTGACATTTTACCTTCTAAAAGAATATTGACTGTAATTTTAAATGTCGTTTCGCAATAAATTCATTCTAATTACTTAAATTCGAATTGATAAACCCGAAAGTAGCTCAACGATTTCACGCTTTAATGTTGTGACAATTGACGTAAAATGCTCATTATACGTATAAGAACCGTTAAGGTTATTTAAATTAGTTAGTTAGGATAATTATCGCAATTTTACTATTAGATTACAAGTAGTGTTAGCCTACTAAATAAGCTACACTCCACCTTCGTGGGTTTGAATCCAAGCTATTCAAATTAATTTTAATTTCCAATAGCAATAAACTCTGATGAAAAATAAATTCGTGAAGAGACCAGCCCGTCATTAGCAAAGTCGCCGGCGTGTGCCAGGAACAAAAAGGCGATCTTGCTTATAAACCTTAATAGAAATTGGAGAATAACATTTCTTTTTTGGTTTTTTCTATTATTTTGGCGGCAATTCAACGTTTAATCTCAATTTTATTTTGTTCAAAATGGGCTAAAACAAAAGGTGTGACGCGTCAACTAGGCAAATAATTGTTAATTTACATATAGATCATAAGTGGGCGTACAGAATACATGAGCATTTAAAGTGTTCTGTTAAGAATAAAACAACATAAATAAAGGAGACATAAAATTGCAACCGCTAGTGTTTGTTAACGGCACATCATAAGTCCACATTACTAAACTGAGCTGATTGTGATATTAATTGAATACAAAACTAAATTTAAAAAAAAAACGGTGTCAATCTATCGAAAAATCGGTATTCACAGACACTATGTACATGTATAGACATGTTTACAGTTCAAAGCTTCTAAGCGGCATTATATCCTCAAATACCTGAGAAAGCATATTACGCACACGACATTCGTATAAATATTTGAGTACAAAAGTAATCGTATTATGAATAAACACGAATCGCTCAGGTTTATTTAAAAGAGGATTTTGCTTTTCATTTTCCACGATTCGTGTTTCATTACGCGTTAGTATTTGTAGACTTTTTTTTAATACCTGTGAGTTTCGGCTCTAGAAATGAGTGGGTCGTCCTAAAAATTCGCGGCTCGGTCTCGCAGCTTCATTTTGCTGTTTTTATTTTGTTCGAGGGATACTTTATATATTTTCGTACGTTTATACTTCAAATGTTTTCTTAGAAAACTAAATTGCCGATTATGCTCTTGTTGTTAGCGCATTGAACTCCGAGTCCGATTCGGGGTTTTTTTTAATTTAATATATTTTTTTAGAGAAAAAGCGTCTTAACACATTCTTTTTTATGACTAATATTATTTGAATAAATCATAAGTCTATATTAAATGATGCACAACTATTGAAATTCGATTCAAACAATTTTTATACTTAATAGCTAGTAGGCTTGATACACTTAGTGTTTATATTAAACTAATAGTAAGCGATAGTTTATTTACTTATTTAGACGATTTATTTTAGACCGAGAATATTTTTATAAATTTTTTTAAGAATGAAAAAACCTCTCATAAACAGCAGATGTCCTGGACAAGTTTTTCCGGTTTTTCCTATTCGTTGCTGTTATGTGTTTTTTTTTCCTTGCTTATAGGTGTATGTTATATCTATGTTCCACTATAATTGACGTGTGTAATGTCCGGCTGAAGGTTAGCAACACACTTTCGAGCTCTTTGGCAATGTGAGCGTCTATGGGTGGCGGTATCACTTAACATCAGGTGAGCCTCTTGCCCGTTTGCATGTTACATAAAATAAAAAAGATAATAAAATTTTATCTTAAATCAAATTGGCTTTATCTATGATATTTTTAAAATTAATGATAGATGTAGTGAGTCTCGGCAGTGTTATGGTGCACAAACAAGTAGTAGACTAAGCAATTATAGCCATAAGTATATCGTTAGCTCTACCACTTAAACCGCATAAATTTTAATTGGGATCAATTTGGAGATCGACATCCAGTTTTAAGATTAGTTTAAAACAGGAAAAAACTTTCTGGCTTCAGATTTTAACCCGAACAGAAAAGTTTGAATCGTGTATCTATGTTTGCGATATCGTAGCCTCTTAATGAAATGATTTTGTTTTTTGTTTTAGGATTGGAATCGCGGTTCAATTATGTTTCGGTCAAAACTGTTAGGTTTGTTATTTCCTTGCTTTTATAAGTTTTGTTTGTGTTAATATTATAGTACAGAATAGTTATTGTTTAACTTATATCAAAGACTATTACAAATATGCTAAAAGGGCCGCCTTATATGCAATTAACATTCAATAAGGGAAACAAGAAATAAATCATTTTAGAATTTAATTCATTCAATAAAAATTCTAGAAACTATGATGTGATACTGGTCTTCGTCTTAGGTGAACTTCGTATGGCAATTTTTTTTTAAACAGACCAAAAACCACATACTACTGCTATAACAAATTTCTGAAAGAATCTATAAATATATGGCATTTTTATTTCTAAAAAGACAAAAGACATCAAAGCGTACTGCTAGGAACAGTTTTTTGATAAAATTCAAATTTCGTTTTTAGTATTTTTCTTTAAAAAAATATTTTATACGTCAATTACATGGCCCTTTATCTAAAAATTGTTTATACATTTTCACAGGCACTCCTAAGACTGTCACATATATTATGCTGATACAGTTCATTGTCCATGGTGGAACTCCAAAAATAATATATAAAATGATCTAATCTCTATATAAAATAAAAAATCAGTGGTGCTACAACCTCTTTACGTCACGGCCTCACATTTCTGTAGCTCTTTCATAATCATTTTGAAATCTAATAGGCAAGTAGGTGATCAGCCTCCAGTGCCTGACACACGCCGTCAACTTTTTGGCTCTAAAACATATCGGTTTCCTCACGATGTTTCCCTTCACCGTTCGAGCAAATGTTAAATGCGCACATAGAAAGAAAGTCCATTGGATCACTGCTGGGGATCGAACCTACGACCTCAGGTATCCTCAGGTATCCTCAGGACCTCAGGTAGTCGCACGCTGAAGCCACTAGGCCAACACTGCTCAATCTCTATATAATTTATCGAATCTGGAGAAACGTACTTAGCGAAGGTTTAATGGATAGAATAGTTGTCATTGAAAGTCCACATTCTTTCCATTAAAGCGCTATGTAGGAATTTTTAGTATTGCCGAAAGCTGCTACTGGCGGCTGTCACAAAGTTTAAATGAAATCTCGGGCTGTGTCTGCGTAATTACAAACAAGTTGGCGTAAGGTCACAAACGCCGTCAGGCGTGTAATGGACTTTTCAAGTATTCGTAACGTGAAAACTTTCACTTGAACCTTAATGCCTTTGACAATGTACTTAATATTTTTTAAACTATTCTTGACAGACATTAATTATTTGATGTTTCGTATTGCTGATACAACCTGTCAATCTATAATGAATTAAGAAACAAGAAAACTTATTCTTATGTTTGTACTAGCTTTTGCTTCAAGCTTATTCTCAGCCTCTGATAACCACGTTTCATTTCATACATTTTCTCGAATCGGGGCAAGGCTTTCTTGCGATGCCACCAATTAACAAAGATGAATTTATAGAGACATAATATGTTAAACCCTTCATTCAGGCCACGATAAAGGCCTTTCAGGCTATCAGCGAGAAAACAACGTATATAATAAATATAGTAGTCACGTGGTTAAAAACGACTGACAGATTAATTAATCTTAAAATTTTTGATCAAAGCAATTTTATTTAAAACACGTATTAAATTGTGGCGAAGCAATTTTAAAAGTTTGTAGGTGAAAATTTATGCAATAATATGTTCGCTTTATACAAAGGCTGGCTAATTAAATACCGCAATATTAATTAGAAGCCCTTTTGAATACATAATTATTTCGAGCACCTGCTGCCTAATTTTAGTTCATAAAGACTATAAAAAGTTCTTTTACGTTTTATAAAAAATATACTGAATTTCTCGTTTATATTTTTTACTTACAGTCATACTTATAAATGTTTATAACAAGTTAAACGTTACTTATGCTTAGGGTATAAATAAATCTCGCTGCCCATAGGCTTTCCTATAAGAATTGTTAGCTAATCAGTCAGTTAATTTACTAAAAAATCCATTGAAAATGACCTATCACACCTCCGTGGCGACCAAGCACTAAACCAAAGAATCAGGCGATGTAGTCAGCATGTCAATGTCCTCTAAGAATAGATAATTAAATGGACGACTTTGAGCACGGCTGTGTGTAGATATTTACTAAAATTATAATGTGATCTTATGTAAATCTTCAGTATGTTAGGTGTATGTAAAAATACCTATTATCTTATAAAATTAAGACATATCACATTAGACATATCACAGCCTGTAACAATAAGCTGTGGTAAGGGTACTTATTTAAATTAATAAAATAAAGTTTTGTCCCTCTTTGAGATTTTATCTCGAATATACACAGTATAAATAATGAATACTTTATGGTTTATTTATAAAATAAGTATGTGAAGATTAAAATAGAAAATCTGATACAGTTTCATAGAAAAAAAAACAGATTTAGTTATAGTTTTGCTGTCAAGAGCTCAAACCAACTATGCAATCAGAGGGATTGAGCTGAGGGCTTTGTGCAATCAACATTTATTTGTGAGGGTGACCTAGGAAAGAAATGCAAGGTCGTACTAGCAGATTTTTAAAGACTGTATACACTTGAGAATCTTCGTAAGATACGTTTGACTAGTAGTTTAAAGCGTACTGCATTTCTTAGTCAAATCTCTAAAAAATCTCGTACTTATTGAAAAAAGTCAAGATATTATTTATTTACTTAGGTAAGCTGATGGACACTTACGAACGTCAGTAATTGTTCAATTTATATTTACTGCTAGTTCTTAAATAAAGGGAAGAGATCGCACAAGAAGAAGGATGTTTTCTACAAGATACTTGTAAGGCATAAAATGAATCATATTGGTAAAATGAAGGGTCTATAATATACTGGACTTTTTGGAAGTTGCTTTGTACAATGTACATAGGGTACGGACGTCATCACACATACGCAAGTTTCAAGGCTACTGTAGTCTATACCAAGTCTTCAGAGTGTAGCGATTTTTTCATAAAGACGTAACTTTATCTTTAAGCTAAAATCATTTTGATATAGTAACTGTGCCTCGTAGTTCCCCTGCGTTGATATGGTCGTAGCGTGTTAGTATATATTACCTTTAGGTAATAATATACATAAAGATTCCATTTGGAAACACCCTATACTCTTCCTCGATTAATGGAATAACACAAAAGCGATTTTTCAATTTGATCTCAGGAACTTCTGTGCAGCTTTATATTATTAAGTATCGATATTTTATTGATTTGTTTCTCTATGGATACGGATCTGTATAACACGTCATCAGACGTGGTCTAACGAAGTGGGGTTTGGGACGTGACGATAATTCGACCCCACGGGACCCCTTTGTGCAATCAGTGCGGTTTCTTACTCAATATACGAGTTTTTTCGATTCCGTGACGGAAATGTAAAATAAATTGGGAATCTCGAGTGTTTTGATTAGAAAATATTGTAATGTATAAATTGATAAGGAAAACATTGTAAATAAATAAAATAAAAAATACTTATTATCCTTATTTTTTCATCTTAATCACTTGTCAAGATCGGACTCATAATATCATTAGAAAAAATCACGTATAAAAATAACGTGAACAAATTAAACTAAATAATGTTTATTCGTTGTACAATTTATGTCAAGTCAACGAATAATAAATAACCTTGCGACTTAAATTTTTCATTTCATTGTGCTTCAGTCAACTCGAGAAAGAATAAATTTTTAATTAGGATTTATAGGCCCTTAAAGTGATAAATATACTTGTTTAACCTAAAAAACTTATTATACTAGGTAAATTAATTTGAAATGTCAACTTTAGAAGTTTATTATGTTATTATGTTATAGTATTTAATGAAAAACTATTTAGAGTTTATTAATTCTGTAAAATTCTTGTAAAGAAAATGTAAAACAGGTGATGTGGCTATGGACATATTAAAATAATGGTTTCGTCGTGAATCAAAACCAGGAGCTCCTGATTACGCCATGTGCACTTTTAAAGCACGGAGATGGTCGGTTAGTGTCTGTGACTCCTTATTGTTGTTGTATTTTTTAATTTTTTAATATTACTAATACTTCTATCTTTTACTATAATACCACGAAGAAAGTTTGATCAACAACTTGGGATGGTGATAGGTGGTGGTAGTATGGCGTTTAATTTTTCGAGTTTTGGCCAATACAAACTGAATTGGAGTAACCGTCGCTATGTGGAAAAATTGTGAGTATGGATTTAAGTTTTCATTTCAGGTTCAAGATGTAAGAGAAATGATGAAATCTGGAGTTTTCCACCTGCTTCCTTGGAGACGCCAATGGCCTAGCTAAACCGAAAGTGATTGAATTGGAGTGTATTAAAAAAAGTTGTAGAAAATCTTAAGTAATTGATTGAGGCAGTAGAAGAAATTCAAAGTATTTGAAATTTAGTTCCAACCCCTGGTTTCTTATCCTCCATACAACTCTAAATTCAACGGTCCGCGGAAATCGTAGTAGGGGGAATAGTAATGTGGGGAAGGAAACGGATTAGAAACTTGGGACGCTTTTAGGGGACGTGGAATCTTTTAGTCTTATAGTGTAGGTGGCACCAATCCCTTCAACACCCCAACTACACCAAAACCACGCGGGCCGTTTGCAGACCAGCGCACCGTGCAACCTCTACATAAAGAATTAGCTAAGAGTGAAAGGTATCGGGCCAAGCATTTAAAATCATTCACATATTTCACAGATATCGCGATTGCTGAATTCCTCGTTTTGGGAATGTGATCTTGTCCCCTAATTCATAGGTGAAACCTAACCCTACACCACTTTTTGCAGGCGAGTGCACCGTGCGACAGCTAGTCTTTATATAATCGTATAGTCTTTATTATAATTATATAACTAACGAAAGATTCAGTTACGAAAGTTAATGCCCGTTTAAAAACAAATTTATGGAACCTTAAACAAGAAAGACTTAATTGGATCTATGATGAACTAATTTAAATTATTTCTCAATGGCATTAGTTAATCTCAATTCCTAATGAACCACTCTGAGTAGTACAGCTGTAAGTGATTTTATCTACTTAATTTTCCAAGGCTTAAGGACCTTTTCCAAATAAAGTTAGTAAATCAGCAGTGTGGCTGTACCAAGCCGTCAATTAGACACGCTGAAGATTTATATGGCAATCTATCTTGTTCCCGGCTTCGTAGCCAATTGTTTTTCAAAGCTCCGTTTGAGATTAAACTTAGCAAGGAAATTTGAGCCCGTCATGGGATTTAATTAATTTTTTGCATTTCTATTATTTGCGCGGTTAAGCACTATTAGCACTTATTGTCTTGTTGCAAACCTGTCAATTGTAATTCACGATAAAATGATTAAAAAACATTTTTTTTGTGTTGAGTAATTTGAATAAATTACTCAACGAAAGATTTGTAGGAGATTTTAATAATATTTTTAGTTATATAAAGTTGAGTTTTGAAAATCCGGATTGAGCATATCAACGTAATAAAATTGAATTTATTGAAAACTACTAAATACTACTAAATCGATTTTTTCGTGGTGAAAATAATAAAGGATTACACACCTGGGTAATACAAACTTCGTGGGATTAAACCTTGACTTGTATTATTATGAATATTAGAACTTCATTTTGTTATGAGAAAGGCAACATGTGCTGATTTTTGTTGTTTCAATTTTAAGACCAGGACAGGAAAGCAAAGGAAGTTGGTTGTAAAGTCTTGGTAATGCTGCATATTTAAACCTCTCTAAAGGGATAAATAATGACATTCTGTAGTATATTCAAGTTGGCAACATGTGCTTGAATCTTTGAACACGCCGACTGTTTGTACGAGGCGACGAAATCCCTGAATAATTAAAGACGACATTTGGACGAACAATTTCAGAACATCTTTGAGTTACAACTTGTTTATTTAATTAGACACTTTCATAAAGTGGTATTCGGATTCATGAAAATAAGGATGTATTGTATTTTACTTGTTATAGTAATTACGATAAGAACTGGTCTTCATTTTTCCCATTTGTTTAACTGAAGATTTCAGCAACTCTTAAACCAAAAAATACACGACAAAGTCACTTGCCTTGTGGTCTAAGATCCCGCTGCAGGATTGGTGCGCTCATCGACTATTTGTTTAAAACCAAATTTTTATGTTTATTTATAATTAAGAGAATACATATGTACTAGGGTGCCTATCAAAATTTGGCCGCAATTATTTTTAATTAAATTATTTTTAATTGATTTTTGGTAAAAAATTTCGTTCATTTATTATTTAAATAAAATAACGTCTACATCACGGTAATTAATATGAAGATTCTAAAAAATCACGGGTGCCGTTGCGCATCTGGCCGCACCTCTTTGCAGCCAGGTGTAAACAGGTATGATTTCGATAAATTTATACGTTTATAACCTATTTTTATGAATTATATGTCAAATTGAAGCTAATTTTTTTCTATTAATTATCATATAAAGTTGCTTAATTAAATCTGGCCGCAAATAAGGGCTACTGGCTGTTAAAGATAATAAATATTTAAGGTAGAGTGAAAGAGAGTTAGCGCGTAACATCATTTGTCAGACGAGGACAGCGATTGTCGGCTAAGCGACGCGCTTTTAAGCCATTGCGCATGCGTCGAATGTCAGTGTTCTCAAACTGAATACAGTAGAAGCTCGTTAAGTCGAACCTCGATAAGTCAAAAACCTCCAAATCTCGAAAAAATGTTTTGTTCCCTTCCCTTAAAACACCGAAACCTCCATTACTTGAAATCTTGACCCTCTGTTAATCGAAATAATCACCGAGTCCCTACAAGCCATTTTGGTACATATTTTTTGGCGTCTCCCTTGATGTTCGACTTATAGAGGTTCTACTGATGATAGATGCAACATTTTTATTCTAACATAAAAAACCACGCTGTTTTGGAGTTCGTAATAAACAACGTTTTATATTTACATTGTTATTTTATTTGTGCATCTAAAAATTATTATATTAATTAATGTAAAATAAAATTGATAAAGATGAAGTCGTGTTTTTTGTGTAACGAAAAAAGCAATGTACTCGACTTTAATAATGTATCATTCCAAAAGTGCTCGCTAATGTTATTGTTTCGTCGTAAAAAAAAATATAAACTTCAAAATTTATTATCATTTTAAAAAACCATTTAATATCATTAATATCTAATAGAGATATAATATTTAAGTTTGAATCATTCAAATAATTTGTAATTGGATTATTGCTTCATCAAAATGTTCAACAAATTGCTAACTAGACCGTCGATATTATATCAAATCAATATTAATTTTTTGTTGCAATTTTTAAATTTGTCATTTTGAAAAAAATTACATATTTTTTATAAGTCGTCTCTATTACTCCCCGGTGGTTGAGAACACTAACGTTCGACGCATGCGCAATGGCTTAAAAGCGCGTCGCTTAGCCGACAATCGCTGTCCTCGTCTGACAAATGATGTTACGCGCTAACTCTCTTTCACTCTACCTTAAATATTTATTATCTTTAACAGCCAGTAGCCCTTATTTGCGGCCAGATTTAATTAAGCAACTTTATATGATAATTAATAGAAAAAAAATAGCTTCAATTTGACATATAATTCATAAAAATAGGTTATAAACGTATAAATTTATCGAAATCATACCTGTTTACACCTGGCTGCAAAGAGGTGCGGCCAGATGCGCAACGGCACCCGTGATTTTTTAGAATCTTCATATTAATTACCGTGATGTAGACGTTATTTTATTTAAATAATAAATGAACGAAATTTTTTACCAAAAATCAATTAAAAATAATTTAATTAAAAATAATTGCGGCCAAATTTTGATAGGCACCCTAGTACATAATTATTCTCTTAATTATAAATAAACATAAAAATTTGGTTTTAAACAAATAGTCGATGAGCGCACCAATCCTGCAGCGGGATCTCGAACTATTGTCACCTGTTAATTTAAAAGAAATGATTAATTAAACTGATGAACATATATACTACGATTATTTACAGCCGCCTATATCGTAAGTTTATATTAATTGTAAACTCTTAAGATACTGACACAGCGCAGACAACGTGCTGAACTCGATATAATATATTGTTCAAGAATATTTGTTATTCAATCTCGTATAGAGTTAGCTGTCTGTAGTCTAATAGTTACGTAGATGTCAGGAAAAGTTCTGCAGAGTGCTATGTGATTTTAGTGGACGCGCTGAACGGAGAGTGCATTTGCCAGTCACGAGTTGAAAGCAATAGCGTTTTTTTTTATCCCTTTCTAAGCCCCGTCTGATCTAGATGCGTTGCAATCAAAGGTACGTAGTCCAAAATAATAGGAATCTAAACTTTTTTGTGCCTGAAATTTGACATTGTACAAGTTGACCTTTGAAATCGGGTAATATTTTTGTCAGTATTTCTAAATTTCAAACAGTAAATGAATTTTATGCAACCTGTGATTCTTTCTTATATTCAACTATCCAACCGTGCTGTATTATGCAATTTTGGCAAGTGACATAAAAACATGGCGCATTTAGTGGAAATACTGTGCTTCAACACATTTTTTGTAAGTACAAACACAAAAAAATATTTCTTACAGCATTTTATTTTTTTACTGAAAAATTGATTTTCCTCGAGATAAGTGACGGCCCCATGAATCTTGTAATAAATATTACAAGTACCTCGTCTTAATTTTTACGTTTTTATATGAATTACATATAGATATGTATGCTATATAGGTAAGCTCCTGTATAGTATACCTTAACAAGATATGTTTAGTAAACGCTTATGACTCAAGCCGCATCAAATCGCAGGCTGTTAAGCCAATGTTACAACAGATTTGCCCCTTTCGTTGTATGCGCGGTGACACTACTACGTACATACCTACTTGGGCGTGACTTCGCAATTTGCAATATGAATGTTCCTGTTTTTGCTCGTGTTATGGACTTGTTAGTTGTAACAACGTATTACGAAACAGACAGTAACAGTTATAAATAATGACTTGTAATAATTACAATGTGGACGACGCAGACGCTTCTAATTTATTACTTGTATTAGTTTTTATTTCATTTATTTAAGTCGCCTTTTAATATCAAGGTCTTTGACGACCACATAAATATACATACTCAATATTACACAAAAAAAAATCAAGACTGTACTTATAGGTATATTTCTGGCATAAATATAAACAATAATACATGTGTTAATTTTACAGTTATTAGAAAAACAATAATAATAAAAAAAAATAGCTGAGCTCCTAAACCAACTTATACATATCTATAGCCTTGACAAATTGAATTGCTTGTACATAGATATTATCATTAAGACAATCCTTTTAATTATTCAGCATTCTTTCATATTGGTATGATACACAATTCACCAACAAATGTGTTAATTCCGGTACGTATTTACACTTATTTGGATTACTAGTAGTTAAGGAAATATGAGATCAATTAGTATGTCGTAAACTTGTGCCTTGATATTTTCTACACAAAAACAATTTAGGTCCAGGTCGGTTACAAATACCGAATTTCGTCTGTTTAAAATAAATTTTTTTTCAGGTGGCTATGTTTTAATTGACATATCAACTTCACTTTCATATGCAGTGCTTTTAGTTTGTCAAATTTCTCGTTGCCTAATTTCACCTTTCTCGGTACCTTGGTGGCTAGGAATACAAATTCTATACCATTTTTTATGTTATTTCCATGAATATTGGTTCTACATTTTCAGAGATTTAGTTAAGCTGTTAAGCATGACATTGAGTCTGTATATAATATTGTATATACATTTTTACAGTTTATCTTCCCTAAGTTTAGTGTGTATTATTTCCAAGGCTGAATGCTGAATGTTAAAATTGATTGGTAGTCGAAAAGTTTATATGGGAAATTTCGTTGGAAGGAGTATTGAAATCCGCCAAGTTAAAGATTTGAATGAAACATTTAACAGTATGATGCTAACGCGCCGCAATTTTCATACTATTAGTCGATGTGTTATACGTCCTCAACCTTTAGAACTATCATTTAATCATATAGATAAAACAATTTACACTTATGAACGTCAAAAAAAAAGAAATGTATATGAAATGCTTCTAACATTACATTTAGTGCCAGTTCTCAAATCAAGGGCGTAGAACGGAAGAGAAGAACTGGCAATAAAATCTCCGCCACTCTTATAATCGCCAGGTTTATTTTACACAATTTTGTAAGGAGCTGCAACCATTACATCATATTCCACATGACATCTTAAGTAATTAATAATAATAACATAAATTAAAAACAAAGACTTGTCCTCTATCAGCAGGAGGCATGGTGAAATAGGAGCACGCACTTACATTCTCATGGGAACAACACGCAAACATATAGTCGAAATAACTAACATCACCGCATTCACGAATTCAAGTACAACCAGTCACCACAAGTAGCACCCCTTCACGAGTATGACGCATGGCCAGCCATCATATGGAACGGTAGGTAACGACACACTGTGTAAGGGAATTAATTTTATATGTTACGTCGAAATGTTCAAAAGTACATAAAGTAAGAAATAGGAATCGTAAAATTCGTCTGAAGTGTGACCCGAAGGTATCGTAAGCGCGAAAATGGGATGACTTGAGATAAGTTTGAGTTACTTTTACGATTGTTTGTAGAAACAAAATCATTACGATAATATTATTACGTTATTTCTTTAATAAAACTATAGACTATTTGTTGTTCTTTTCTCTCTGGAGAAAAGGAAGTAAATTTACCTTTCAAAGTTTATATTTACGTAAGATATTTCATTATTAGCTATAGCCCTATATTTTGAAATGGTAAGACAAAAAGACGGGTGGGTAATTCAAGGTCGTTTTTTCTATTGTGGCACTGTGGTACTGTGAGTACGTGCTGTCTATGTGTTTTTAATGACCTTGTCAAGTATAAAATAATTAATCCATATTTATTGATTTTAATATTTCAGAATAATAATTTATTTACAAGAATATGGTTAAAAAATGTTATGGTGGTACAATCTATAGTTCGCATATTCTGCCACACATAATACCGTGCAAATTGGTCTTAAAAGATAGAATTTTATATAGAAGGTACAATTTGCTCTGCAATAACATTATGATAATTAAAATACCAATTCAAATACGAAACATAATTCTTACTTCTTTTTGAGGTCGGTTACAAATATGAAATTGAATTTAAAAAAAATCTGCTTACCTTTTATAATCATAACAATAAAAAAGTTAAAATTGTAAAGTTCTATGATTAAAAAACGACTAAAACGTTTGTTTTCTTAGCGAAAAGATCTATAAATTTCCAACAGGTAGCTGACCTACTTTGGTTTAATTTTGTGAATGATGTACCACAATTCAAGAAACCAGGCAATTTACGCAAAAGAAAAACAAGTGAAATTCAAAAAGATTTCAGTAAACGCCCCAAGACAATGGACGGGGGACTTTTTCTAACTAAAATGAGATCATAACATTGAATCTCCCGGGCCTCAAAGAATAACACAAAATTACTGAGGTCGTGTAATTTTTGGGGCGAACATAGAATAGCACCGTGGGGACAGTGGACCTCCGCGAGGCTTGTTTCGTTTTATGGACGAAATAAAATAATGCCCGAGCTTACCTTTCTTTTTTTTATTGTATAGATATTATATTTTTTATAGATTTATGTTATGTACGCTCCATTTTATATGCTATTGTAATTGATGAAGGGCGGTCTTTATGTATATTTTTATTGGAGAAAATGAAAAAAGTAACTACATTTAGCAATGAACAAATAAAATGACTAAAAAACACAAATATGATTGTGCGCACTCTACTTTTATAGCTGAAAGCCACTTATCCCTAACTCTTACAAATTAAATTAAAAAAAAAACTTTTTAGGTCTGGGCCTCAGATTTCTGTATCTTTTTCATGATCTATTGTTATCTAATAGGTAATTAGGTGATCAGACTTCTGTGCTTGACTCACGCCGTCGACTTTTTGGGTCTAATGCAAGCCGGTTTCCTCACGATGTTTTCTTTCACCGTTCCAGCGAATGTTAAATGCGCACATGGAAGGAAAGTACATTGGTGCACAGCCGGGGATCGAACCTACGACGAAGCCACTAGGCCAACACTCTGACTCTTACAAATTACTTGAGATTTTTCTACTTATTCCGTTATTATAAACCGTAGGTAGGGTCCATGAAACATTTCTTAGAGGCTTGATCTGCAGCTGGCTGTGAGATATTTCAATCCGGGCTTGCAACTCGTGTAAAGCGCGAGCAGCACCGTTCCCACTAGTTGAACTTCTCAGTACCAGCTCCCTCTTCTAGCGAATTGCGTACGAGAAACGTCGACGAGCACTTGCTTACCGAGCAGCTCGAACTTTAGCGCTTCGTAGATATATGTTGGTTCTCTCTCCATCTTCTACCACATTTAACGTGGATAGTATTCCAAGGAGTTGTTCTTATTAATACCGGTAGCTGAACTCATCAGTCATCACGTATTAGTCTTAACATAGAAGTTATCCAGTGGTGGGAAAAAGTTTCCGCATGTACTTATTAGGAAATAACTCTTGTGCCGATAATGTTACTGGCCAAATTATCAATTAGTCACTATAATTTTTTTTTTAAAGACAATTTACACCAATTGACCGAATCCCATGCTAAGCTGGTGAAGCTTGTGTTATGGGTACTAGGCAACGGATATACATACATATTATAGATAGACATATAAATTCATATTTAAACACCCAAGACCTAAGCACAACACCAAATGCTCATCACATCGATGTTCGTCTCAGCCGGGGTTCGAACCCGGGACCCATGGATTCGCAGTCAGGGGTACTAACCACTAGACCAATGAGTCGTCAAAAGAATCTTCTGAAGTATGATAGTAGATATTCATATATACCTCGGCGCCAATAAAATATTATGTAAATTTAAGATACGACACTGCTAACTAACTAATTGCTAACTCCTAAAGATTCTGCAGATGCAGCTATGAACAAAAAATCAAATCTATCTAAATAAGATGAATTCGGTTCATATAATATGAATGTAACATCTTACTATGAATACAGCTTTAAAGAAAATCTTATATAGCGAAGTAAGGCCAATCAAGAGAGAGCAGTTTTAAAATTGAAAGCAGTGCCATTTGCGGAGTCTCTGAGAAACAAACCGCATCTGAGTTGAGTGCTTATTTTTATTTATGTGAAGTAATTTCTTAGAGTAAACCACGACCTTGTTTTATACAGGATTTTCCAACAGGTCGAGTTTTGGACAGAGTGGCCTATTACACATTAACTCAAACTAAAAGCTTCTATAGATGTTTAAATTCTTATAAAGACTATAAAAGTTGACTGATAATTTTGAATTAAGAATACATTTAATATATGTACTAGAGATGCGAAAACCTTTTATTTAAAACTGAAATTAAGGAACTGATAAAACAATAGTGAACCGCAGATATCTTGATTTTATTTTTGCTCTCAAACACCACACATGTTAAAGTGAGAACAATCAGATACTTATGAAAATATCTTATAGAAAGTACATACACGTGTGACATGAGGACAAAGGAAGGTGCAGCGCTAACTCGATCCATGCAACTTCCTCTGAATCGAGTAGCCCGCAATATCGCAGCACTTCGAAGAAGTCGCAGTGGTCCGCCAAGTAGAGCTTGGCTAATGAAAGAAGATAACGAAAAAGCGCGGCAAATTAAAAAAACATAGTATGGTATTCCTAAAAGTTTGATATATTTTGTGGATTAAACTTACTTGATACTTGATTTTATTTTATTATTTTTTACATTGATAGTAACTGTGTTTCTATGATATTAAATACTATACGTATTTAGTATTTTACTATTGATACTTAAAATTACTAGCATTGCATGGAAAACTAAAACTATATTTACTATAAAACACAACTTTATTCGGAATAATCAAAATCAGAATCCAAAAAATCAATATGTATAGATTCATCAGAGTCATTGCTGTTATCACTGTCTCTCACATTGATTATGAAACTTTCTAAATCTTTCTCTGTAGTCCTGTCCCTTTCTTTATATTTATTTTCCACATGTACAACATGATCAGTCATTTTCTTCCAATCTTCTGCTGTTATATTTTAACAATATTTCCTTAAGATAACCTTCTACCACTTCAAATTAAATAATAATCGTAAAAAATTTCAGACGAACAAGGTTTAAATATTTACGTAGTCACCTGCAAATGTACCACAAAGATTTATCATTTGGCATAGTTTATAACAAAGTTGCATTTTCATCTGGCATCTACCCAATGGAATCCGACTTTATGACATGACTGCGGTCAATGCACGGTCTTCATTAACTTTTCAATGAAGTTTCTAAAAGCTCTTTCGGTCTTAAACTTAGAACGTAAAAATATAGTGTCTTAAACTTTAAATAGTTTCCTCACGTTACTTTTCAGCGTGATTCTATTTGTGTTACCAGAGTGTCTTTTTCGAAACAAAATATCCTAGGCTGGGCACTGGACCGGACACCCTCTATATATATATTTATTCACAACAGTTTCCACTATTTTAGTAAGAGAGCATCTAATGATAAATACGATATATACCTAATTATAAGATAATACCCTTTGCATTATCGAAA
This sequence comes from Pieris napi, assembly GCF_905475465.1. NCBI lineage: Eukaryota > Metazoa > Arthropoda > Insecta > Lepidoptera > Pieridae > Pieris > Pieris napi. The sequence continues at coordinate 9,036,270 of NC_062241.1, read as the reverse complement.
ACATTAAAGAAAGAAAACGATGAAAGATGAACAGAATCGAACGAAATGAATGAAAAATGAGACGGTGCAAAAATTCCCTCTAAATACATATTAGCCGCTGTACCTATATAGCCATATTCAATAAAACATTTCTATCTATGTTTTGTAGATTTATTTCACAAAATAATACCGTATCGGCTTGTACTTCTAATAGTTGTACGTTAATATGCACTGATATCTCAATCAAAACCGTACTTGGTAACTAACATATAAATCAGAATGTTAACCAGTGGAACTAGGAACATAATAATTCACCGCTACAGTCAGGAATCTGGTTACTCACTTAAAAACAAGTGTTTATATTTGTTACTTATAATGGTCTTACACCATAGATGGCTCATTGCTGTCACTGTATTTGGCGTGTTGAATTACCAACCGACACTCGTTTAAACCATTTATTTGCAATTGTATTTGTAACACTACCTACTTCCATAGAAGTTTGAAATTTCCGGTTAGTATAAACTATATTGGTATCCAAATATAATAAAAATTAAATAAATGTAATTATTTTGTATGTTATATTTGTATGCATACATAAGTTTCCAAGTAATCAAGAATGAGTTGCCTGAAACAACAAGCCATTTTTTATAGGATGACAGATTTTTTTGGGGGACAAACATAAAGGACGCATAAAAAGGACAATCATCGCAGACCCATTTTAAAGGATGCTTAGCCCATTCCTAAGCCCATACAAAATTAAAAAAATCATTTATTTATATAGGTAACAAAAATAAATATATAAATTCTTCTAATTTTACATTTACTGCCTGTTCTCAAATCAAGGGCGTAGAACGGAAAAGAAGAACTGACAATAAACTCTCCGCCACTCTTTTTAATCGCCAGGTTTTTATTTACACAATGTTTGTAAGGAGCTGCAACCATTACACCATGTTCCACATGACATCTAAAGTAATTCATTATAAAAAAATAAATTAAACACAAAGATTTGTCCTATATCAGCAGGAGGCATGGTGAAATAGGAGCACGCACTTACATTCTCGTGGGAACAACACTCAAATACATAGTCGAAATAACTAACATCACCGCATACACAAATTCAAGTCCGACCAGTCACAAGTAGCACCCGTTCACGAGTATACAAGCGAACTAACTTTAACTGTATAAAAATGATACTCTATCGATGGTACGTAGACATAAATAACGTGTTTTAATACTTACAATTAAGATTTCGTGTTCTTCAACTCCCTTTGAAGATTTAGGTCAAAGTAAACGACGTGTTTCAGACTTAAATAGAATTGTAATCTAGCCACATTTCCGTATATCATTAGTGCAAGCTTTTCACCGTTGCCGGAATTCCCTAGTGTATACATAATTCGGCACAGAGCTGAATAGTCAGGCTCTTGACCTATTTCGGCTGTCACTATCACAAATTCAGACAGAATTTCCAGGAGCGAAATACGTCATAGTGTTACTTTGCTAATGTTTTAGAATTAATGTGCTGTTCAATGAATAATTATGATGTCGTACCAAAGCCAAGCTGTTAAATTAAAAAGAGGTTGATGTAAAATATGTATAATTTGCATACTTTGTGGAAGCTGTTGCTGGAAGAACTATTTTCGAAATGAAGCATTTCAAATCATTGAAGTATTCGGACAATAATTTAAATAAATTTAAAGGTAAGATACAAATACTTTATAGAAATTGAATTCTATTTATTTTAAAACCTAGTATAAGATAAAAAGTATATAAATACATAGTAGAAAAATCTTTTAAAGTAATACACGGTAATTATGCTCGTAGCTCACTCAGGGATTTCGATTTGTTTCCACAATTGCGGTCGCTTGGCTCCGGTTCGAAGGACCTCTCATTAGTTGACACTAGACAGCCTGTCCGCTTTTAAATTACTGTTCTATGGAAACTAGACCGTTTTGAAAAAAGAACACGAGAATGCAGCTATATGAAACATCGTGATTTTTTATTTATTTACTGGAAGTAATTTAGAATTATTTTTTATATTAAGCTAGTCGTACAATTTTCGCGTAGTATATTTATTTATTAATACTTCGTTGCAAGATAATACAATTGGGCTAATATTTAAAGTCACACCGTCGATATATACACAAGGTAACCTGGCACAATTAGTTCTCGATGTGAAATATGGACCGCCAATGATAACTTAGCTTTTTTTTTTGTTTTATTTAACTTAGCTTTTGTTGGCATTGATTTGGAGAATCTTTACTGCAGTCAAATATCTTTGCCAGCTCATCGTTTGTAGATTGACTTGATTGAACGTAGATCTGAAAACTGAAAATCATGAGCGTATCAAGAATTAGTCAATCAAGTCAATCAAAAATAATCAGTCAATATATATAGCGAAGAGAAGGGGAGAAAGTACGCCGTCCCGCCCAGATGTAGGTATAGTTTCAAATTAAGAAGAGAGCGAGTGGAAATTACGTTTTATTTTATAATTTATCATCGTATATATTAATAATAGCATTTATTTATTAAATTTATTAAATAAATATAATTTAGATCTTTTTCTAATCACAATAAGTAATTATAGAATTAAAATTAACCGCGTGATATTAAAAAGGGAAACATTTTACTTTCTATGTAAATATTTTAGATCCTCTATGCCTGAGAGTTGGTACTTGATGATAAAGGACTATAAAATTTGCGTAATTTTCTGCAATTAGCATAAAATGCATTCCAGCGTTGTACTTAAATTACTATTCAAGTGGTTTTAAGTGGACTATAAAATGTTTAATTAGGTTTGATTACGTTTTTATTAAACTAAAAAGTGTATTTTTACTATATAACTTCTAAATATCAAAATTAAAACCTCGCTACCTTCATTAGCTAATAAGTATTTTGTATGTTCAAAATGGATTTTCGAACAGATTACTTCAGTATTTTATTGAATAAACAAAAGCCATAACCTAAGATCACATTTGTGGCCCTCTCCTTATTCCGTAACGCGTGTTACGCGTATTTTTATCACTTCGAAATGTCTCTATTTTGGAACTATTTTTGAATTTCCATAAGAATTTTACTGTAATGTATTCCTGTATTGGAAAATGCATTTTGTAGGGTGGAAAGGTCAATAAAAGGAAAAGTTTTACAGAGTAGCTTTATATAGATTAAACTACTTCATAGACCTGCTGATATAACATAATCGAAATTGCTTTAAATGTAATAACTGATTATATGCATGCACAGAATAATTATGGATCATTGTAAATATTTTTATTAATATGGATGTTATGCAAAAGTTATATTTGATAAAATACGTATATTTAATTTCGGCGTCTGATAAATTTATCGGTGTTCTACGACGTCCGCGAATTATGACTGTAAAAAAAAACGTTATTGATTTTGAGATTGAGTCATAGTTCCCGCTAAGTTACAACTCTGAATTTTACACTAAATCAATCAGATTTCCTCACTTTTGTTTCTAGGTTTTCTTCATTGTCATCCGTTTATTGTGGAATTAAAAAAAATAACCAATGGTTAATATAAATATTAGTAAACAATTAAAAAAATATTCATAGGTTAAGAATTGGAGGCTTGGCTACTAACACTGTTATCGTATAAAGAAATTATGTAATTAATTTTTAAACTACGCTACCTAGTTGTCTACTAAGAATTGACATGTTTCGTAATAAAATTTAACCTGTGGCTAGGAACTCTGTTCAAAGTTTGTCTATGAAAGATTTCCTCGTTTCGCGCCCTTATAACTGTCAACGCGAGTTATTCGCCCTACGTCAACTGGGGTTAAGAAGTTACGACGCCTCTCTTTGGGAAAGTAATAAACGAGTTTGCATTTACACTTCGATTTAAGGCGATATAAAAAAGTTGCTCTATTGATAGTCTGTGGACGTAAGCTTGGCTTAAGTGCTTCGAGATTTTAAAAGTTGCTGTGGGTTATTGTGTTTGAAGTTTTGGTACAACGAAGAAACAAGTTGAAAGGTTGCCTCTGTGCTGAGAAAAATGCTATTTTAAGTAAGCTTATTTATATTCTACGCAGTAAATGTACTTATTATATAGCTTAGCTTCTCGAATATACCTACACCAATAGAATACTACTTCGTTAAGGCCGATTTACATTATCTTAGTGTTTAGGAGAGTGCTTTAGTACAACTTGAAAGGCAAGTTCTTTAGTGCTTTAGTGCGTTGCGAGTGAACGTTTACATTTCTTCCAGTAGAGTATCATTACAGCGCCACAATGAACGCGCAACGACGTCGGCAAATACGCTCTATTCTACGCAAAATACTAACTGTAGTTATGGAACAAATAGAAGACGAGATTTTATTCGAAATAAATAAACTAAATATAAATAATAAACAAAATAGCTTCTTTTAAGGCAGTGTATGCCGAATGCCTAGCCGGTTTGTTTTTGTATAAATTGTTTTTAACGTTCCACAAACATTCGTGAACAACATATTCAGACACAAATTTGATAGTTGTATCTTCCGACCATTTAGCCATCTTTAAAAATCAAAAAAACACGCACGCGTTTCACGGCACTTATGCACTCTCCTAAAGATTTTACTAAATTACGTGTTTACACACAACGAGGGAAGATCTCGGAGGGTGCGCGGGCGCGGGAGGGGTATCACTTGAAACAAAAATAAAAAGCGATTCTATTTTGATTCAACTTGAAAGTCAAGTAGAACCGTACTAAAGCAAGTAGCGTTTACTAAAGCAAGTAGCGTTTACATGTTTCAACTAATGTACTATCCTAAAGCACCCTCCTAAACACTTAAGATAATGTAAGTCGGCCTTGAGATGATGATTTTAGCAATTTTATTTACTTATTTTTATTAAGTAATTGTTTTTCCAAACAGCTGACGGATGAGTCGGTGCCCGCGACTACAACTTGGCTACACGCGATGAAAGTGTGTTTTCTATTTATTTATCAATCTTCATAAAAGGTTAGGTAATCTCTAGATATTCACTGGCTTATTTATAAAAAACCAAATCAGTCTGCAGCGCCGTATTTTACTCTGTGTCTTGTCACAGCATAAAGATAGGACAGAAATACTTTAATAAAACGGTGTATTTTGACTAAATCTTTATGAATTATAAATAGATATTAGTATGAATATTGGCATAAAATTGAATATTGTAAGAATTATTTCTTATTGGTTGTGTACAGAATTTCCAAATATACCTATCGCATTCAATAAATACTTAGAATTCCGTGGTGGTTAGTGGACGAGCATGTCAATGCAGACCTAAATGCCTATTCCCAGCTTGTAGATTGTGTTACTAGTTAGAAGTGTATTGTATAACATAACTGGGGTTTGAGACAAAATCACTTTTCGACAGGCGCGACTCACTAATGCTAAATGAATTTGTATGGGAATGACATTACGCTACATGCTTACATATGTCACCGTAAAATTGTAAACACCGTTAGATTGTAATATATCTCGCGAGATTGTAAACTGTCGAAAGATTGTAAACCACAACGAACTGCTTACAATTTAAGGTATTATTATTCGGTAGTTATATGAAATTGTTGGGAAGTAAAATTAATCTGTAATTTACCAAAGAAGTTTGAATGATAACTAAGTTAGTGTAGTACAATCTACCGAATAATAATACGTTAAATTGTAAGCAGTACGCTGAGGTTCACAATCTTTCGACAGTTTATAATCTCGCGAGATAGGTAGATTACAATCTAACGGTGTTTACATTTTTACGTTAACACATACACGATTTGTCACGTGACATTTTCATTCAAATTCGTTTATTTTAAGTATATTTTATGAATAATAAGTAGATTGAGAGAATTGCAAACGTTGGGATCACAAAAAAACAACTATTTATAAGGTATAAATAGTATGTTTTTTTAATAATTAAATTCACCAAAATTTGATAAAACATTTTAAATTATTTTTTTTTGCTGGCAATAATTTTCGATAAACTATATTTTAGAATATACCTATTCGAATAGATATATGTACGTACCTTTTTGGATTTTTATTTATTGCTATTTTATTAATTTATTTCCAGGCCGGCAAAAAGAAAACTAATAAGGCATATTAGTTTTCTTTTTTTTACGCTATGTCGTGTGCATAATATGCTATTTATAAAGTATAATATTAATATAAAAAAAATAAAAAATACGGAAATCTGCCACTACTCACAAAGAAAATTACTCGTATAAAAATAACCCAATATCGTTAATTAAAAAAAAAAAACTTTTTTGTATTCACTCGATAAATAAAAGCTTCTAATTACTCAAAGGTTGAAAGAAAGTTGCAAATACGTATTTTTATTAGTTACTGAAAGGCGAAGTCGAATGAAAGAAATCTTAAGTTTAGCCTAAGTAATTAAACAGCTTTGATGCTTAAAAAAGTGCTATAACGAAAATACATTTACACAATCTTATTTCCAATCTGGAGTGTAAGCCTAGTGTAGGCGCGTGAGTCTCTACTTTGTAGTCGTACGTTCGAAGAGTGGTTATGCTCTAACGGATTTTCCTATGAGCGCTGTAATTATTACTGAAGAAAAATATCTTGACGACAGCACATGTAAATCGATGGCATGTATCAAGCACGTAAAGCTGATAACCTACTCATTCATGAGTAAAAAAACGTGAGTGTACTTATATACACGCATTAGAAGTGGTACATACTTCTTTGGCGTAACAAGATACAAATTAAAAAAAAAATACGTTTGTAAAAATTCTACGTTTGTAAAAAAAAAGGCACTAACAATAGAAAAAAAATTAAATGTTGACTATAGCTAAATTCAGGGGGTCGGTTTTTTGTGATGGTTTGCGCGCGCATCGTAAAAAAATACTCTAATCATTTTTCCCTAACGCGCCAAAAGAAGTATAACTTCAAAAATCAAGTACGTGCAGCGGCTCTGTAACTCTCAATAGCGATTATGATTCCTACTTCAATGCAGAGACTTTGGTACCGGAATTTGCGAAATTAGAGCTACGGATATAAGACTGCATGTAATTACAAAACCGTTGGGAACGCTGTCGCTATTCTTTTTGGAAGTTTAAGAGTACCGGGGCTGAGGTCAAGTTCAAGGGTCGAAGCGCGATAGATATTTTGTTCCTAAAATATATTAAAAGAATATGCTATCATTCTTCTCTTCCCTTCAGAAATCACTCACATGTATTACCTGAGGGTGATTAGATTTTTCAAGGCAAGTTTTGACAACAATTGTAAATATCAAAATTCAAAAACCATTTAATCATATAGTCATAATATGTAACACATTGTACACTTATGACTTGTCAGTAAAGAAATACATATCAATGCTTCTAATTTTACATTTAGTGCCAGTTCTCAAATCAAGGGCGCAGAACGGAAGAGAAGAACTGGCAATAAACTCTCCGCCAATGTTTTTTTTATACAACGTTTGTAATTAGCTTAACTGTTTTTATTATTATGACATTATGATTATTCATTTTAAGATTTGCATGCGTATTTTTATATGGCTGATATGCGGTTTTTTATAATAAATAAATTTATAATTCTATCACAATATACCTGATGACGTAGTGGCCACTCTTGTAATTTCTTGTATGTTAAAATCCTTTAAAAATGTCTTTATATCTAATAATATCAAAGGTTTGTGGAAGTATATACAACATAACGAGTCGTTACATGTTCTCTGGGAGGTAAGTGCGAATAGTCGTTAATTTTAAAACAGAGGCAATTGCTCAATAAATCTCCGTCGACTTAACGTCGGCATTGAAATATTAACCGCACGCCGCTTTTGACGGGCACCGAATAAATAATAAAATATCTAGAAGAACTTAAATTAAAGTATTATTAATTTATAAATATAGAAATACTCTTGTAAATGGCGCAGAAGCTGAACTTTGGACAGATTCTATTATGATGTAAAAATACACTTAAAACTTTTGAGTAATCTACGCCTAAAAGTGTAATTTAAGATAAAAATAAATATTTCAGCGTATTTGAATCATGATAATATATATGATTATTAATCGTATAATATAATAATGGACGCGTGGAAAAAGTCTGCTAAAACTATACGGAAATTGGTCCGTGAAAATTAATTCAGCGATTTAGCAAAATTAACAATATTAAAACAACACTGCATGCTTGTCACGTCCTCACGTCAGAATGTAAAATATAAAACTACAGATGAAAGACGAAACCTTGTGATTGATTGTGAATGGACAAACTGACATAATATGTATCATGTCGCATGTAAACGGCTAAAGATATTGTTGACCAATAACGAAGTCTTATCATTTAAATTAAGTTTTTGAAGTGAAAACTTCTTTAGCATAGTTGTGATTTGAAAGTCGATGAAACGAAAAAAAGACAGACACATAAATTCATAAGATTTAACGTGGAAGAAAATGAGATACAGTGTATAAACTAATTTAAAGAAAATTCTAATACTACATTTAGATAGTGAAAAAAGTGTAATTTACATATTAATTATTATTAACTATAAAAACTTTAGTCATTGTAGTTTTATCAAAATTAATAATTGATATTAAACTTAAAAATTAAAATTAATTCGTCATTATCTTGAAAACAAAATTTTTGAAGGGTTCACTTCTACCACGTGTGAATTGCAAACATGTTTTTTTGTGTAACCGTTTATATGTACACAGAAAAAACATAAATAAAAACCAAGACTCATTAACTTTAATGAACTTTCTTCGTTAACTATAAATATACATGAACAATAAAATCTAGAATGTTGTTAAAATGTTCTCGTGTGAAATTCTCTACCGTTATAAGGAAATTAAATTTGCTCTATAGTCTATATTTTAGAATAACAAATTGTTTTCCATGTAACCTTTATTGGATGAATTCCTGACCCAGCCACCCTGCAAGATTAATATACCTACTCCGCGTGTGAAGTGACTTATGAAAAGCAGATTTAAAGCTTTTACATAATTCCATTATACAAACTAGTAGGTAGGTTTTCGACGAATGTTCCTATTCGGTTGCCCGACATCATTTAAAAAACAAACATAGTACCTACATAAAATTAATTCTGAAATCTTTTTAACGAAATTAAAGTTGTCGATAGTAGCTTTATATTATGAGGGTTTAAATAATCGTTTCTTTGTTTGTATCAATTACAAACAAACATACAAAAAAGTGGAAAATAAATATAGTTAAAAAAAACTAAAAAACACGCTTTTCAAGCACATCAAACTAAAAAGTGAAAAATAATTCCTAATTTAGGCTGAAAATGGTAATGAACAAAAAATACTGGTATATTTGTGAAAAAGCATGGCGCGCTCTGTGCCATATTTATCGTCTATCGAGCAAACCAGTCCTAGCAATACGTGTTGTCTCAATTTAATCGTATTGCTTTGTGGACTTAAATTTTTTTTATTGTTCTTTCGAGATAAACCTATGAAATTATTATATTGTCGCTGATTCTTTTTAAGTGTACAAAGTTTGAATTAAATCTGTCCGTTTAATGTGGGTCAAAATCGAGTCCGAAGGAGTCGGTTACATACATACATACAGGTGAAGCTAATATAAAGCGTGTAAAAAACATAAATCTGTTCACAAATTAAAACATTCACATATGAAGTTTACTAATAATAATTATTTGGTATTAATTTTCAGGGGTGGTGATAAATGAGCAAGAATGTCAATATGAGGACGGACGTTTTATTATTAAACATTAAATAAATATAAACCAGACTAGCAAGTATGATGAACAGATAGGGTATAGTTATATCGTTATCGTTACGTTCATTTGAAACGACATCATATTTATTATGTACATATGATACTAAAAATATAGTTTTACCACTAAACTTCATTTCTAGTAATACGAAATCTGTGATGCCAAATAGTGACTATTATGCATACGTCAGCAGAGGGGTGTCGGAACATCAATCAAGGAATTAGTGCCATAATCTCATCCATCGCATTGTAGTACCCTTCAACATTACTATTAAAATACTCCAAAGTAAGTCATAAAATAATCTAAGTACGAGTTAAAGCTATACTCAAATTACTCCGGATTGATTAGGATACAAAAATATTAACATGTTCGTATTAATATAATATATAACGAATTGTGCAGACTAACTAAAAATCATATTTATTTACAAGTAGCGCCATCTATGTGTCAGCCCACGACTAAAAATACTAAAATACTGTTTCTTTATTCAGCTATTTTTTGTTTCTTATTAGAATTTAAAGAAATACTGTTATGGAAACATTGTAAGAGGCTGGTGCCTATAATAGAACTATAGAAGTACTGTGGTAACAGGTCACCATTAATAATTCTAAGAATAAAGAATTTTTATTTAACCTATTAAATATTAACACAATATCAAAGATCTTAAAATAAAAAGAAATACTTTAGTTTTAAAAATTGCTTTGATAAATATGTCAAGACCACTTTTATATTTTACGATGAAAGATTTGTGGCATCAGTTTGCAGTCGCTTACGGGTAGTATTAAATTGCCATATTCATTGCCACTTTAGTATGAAACAATAACTTTATTCACGTCATAAATATCGCATTACTATAGTTAATAAAAAATTTACGATATTATCCTACATGAGGGAAGTGAAGTAGAGAATTGTTTTTGAAAAGCTCTATTATGTATTGAGATTTATTTGCTATTATTTCAGAATAAAGTATTAGTAATAAAACATCGTCTTTAATGTTATGAAAGTTAATGTTAGTTGTATGTCAGAATAATGTCTAGTACCGCTTTTTGCTGAAGCACTATCCAACAAAGACCGGAAAATTATGACATAATCTAACTACGTGACCTAATTCCGATAGTTCTATCAATATCAAGACTGATGTTGCCAGCTTGGACATGGTAAGAAAATTCAATATTGGTAACGGAATTTCGGCCACCGGGTTTTGCCGCAGTTTTTATAAAAATGCGGGTAACCCTGCTGAAGCCTGAAGTGATTTTCTTTATATATAACAGGGGGCAAGCCGACCGGCTCATCTGATGTTAAGTAACGCCGCCCATTGACACTCACTGCCAGAGGGCTCGCGAGTGCGTTTCCGGATTTTCAGTATTGGTACGTTATTTTCTTAAAGGACCCTCAAGGTCAAATTGGTACAGAAATACTTCAGTGGGCAGCTGGTTCCACATACTTGTGTTGCGCGGCAAACACTGCTCAGTTGTGGAAGAACGGACATCGAAGTGATACGGGTGGAATTTCGTATTCTGCCTCGACGTCCGATGATAAAACTCAGGTATTAATCGGAACAACTCTTTTGAAAATGGCTGGCTGTTCTTACTTGATCTATAGGCTAACTCTAGGACAAATATGTAGTCTCTCGTTGTGAAGAAATTGTAGGTAACCTATTTTATATAATCAAATAATATGTATAAGGAACGGGGAACGGCGTATTAAATTTATCTATTAGTTTACGTTGCATACTGAAAATATTTGATATAACAGAAAGGTGCTTGATCGGGCAGGAACTTAACCGATACGAGGAAAGCGTGGCATCTTAATAAACTTGTTGGGAGCCCTCAAACCTAGAACTTAGTACTTGGTAATAAGTTTAGATTTCCTTTGTTAAAGTTGAAGTGGCTTCGAGTTTCGTGGTCAGCGGTGTAGCCAAAGTTAGGATGGGCTTGCATAAATGAAGACGTTTAGCTTCAGGTATAATAAGTATGTTCGCAATAATGATTTGTACTTTTTAGAGTGTGTATAAAATCCAAGTAATAACAGCATTTTCAGAAATCACTTTGAAAAATTAAAATCAGAATATTTACGAGAAAAAAATTTTAGTTACAGTCAAACACAGATGTAAGAATATAAGAAATGTTAAGAGCTATGATTTGTAAAAAGTAGTTTGTTTAATATTTTTTAACGATGAAAACAAAAAATATGAAAGCTTTTCTCTGTTCCTTGCATGTATTTTTCCAAACGTAAATATATGGTTAGTCTTGAAATAGATTGTAATGCGTTCCATAGTAAACGAAGTCACGGCACAATCCAAGTTGTAATAAAAGGCACATTTCTCCACCCTTAAAATGAACGGAGAATTCTTTTCGCATAGTTCTAATGAAGAGGCGTCGAAACTTCAAATTAAGATTCCTCGAGTTCCTCACGAATAAGATTAATGAAGGGCGGCACCTGGGGTCGCTCCTAACGATGGGGCATGGGGCAACAAACCGGAAAAATAATATCGGTAAGTCTTTTATAATTTGCGATAAATGGAACGGGAGTTTTTTTAGTAATGCTAAAATAGGACGCAAAATTTGTTTCCATTTGCTTGTTTACATTGTTAAACCAAATCAAAAATATTTTTTTTATTTAATTTTAGTCCAGAAGTAAAAAAAAATTTTAATATATATTTTACCTAAGTATACGTATAATTTTTTATTTCACCTACTGGCTAATTTATTAGTAGTTGCATTATGAATTCGTAAATCGTTCAGTGTTTCATGATAACGTTCAACATGACTCGAAATGTGAATTGGTTAATTACGATTACACATTCATAAGAGCTAACAAACAAAAATGATAGAAAAATAAAAAAAATCATATCCAATAGGTACACACAATAAAAAAAAATTATGACGTTTACTAGCAGTTCTCAATTCATGGCCAAGGGCAAACACTGAACAAACTTTTCATACCACTCATTTTAATACCATGCTACATTTTGTAAATGAAGACAAAAACAGATCTTGGCTTCAGGTAGTTATTTTTTAATTAGTCGGTGAAACACGCCGTCACCTATTTCATCGTACGAACAAGTGAAAAGTCCAATGGTGGGGTTTCGAGCGTACCACAGGGTTGAGGGTCTTGATCAGGCCATTAGGCCATCATTGCTCTATAAAAAATGGAGCATTATTCACTATAATTAATTTTATTTAAATGTACCCCTACATGAAGTACGCATACGTCCCACCATAATCTTCTTTATCATAAATCTTCGTTCCAATTGCGAGCCGCCAGTGGCAGTAACGCCTATTCAAAAGTCCTCTTCTGACGCATTAGCGTTAATAAGACAATATGTAAGTGTTTGAATGAGAATAAAAGAGCTGAATGAAAATAGCTCGACAACAATGGATAGGACAACAATGAACCTACATTCGCCTTGGTTAAATGAAACCAAACCTGAATACGTTTACTGAACAGTTAAAATGACAGTTAAGATTGTGCTAACAACTTTATTCCATACTATTTCTACACTAATTGAATAGCAGTTAAGAAATATATTATGTAAAGCGATTTCCTATTCGTAAGAAAATTAATTTCTATACGTGAATAGAAATATTGGCTATTGGATAGTTAAAAAATCATTGTTTATATGAAACATAAATTATGTAATTACATTCTTGTTTTACAAGTGAGATTTTCGGAGACGGCTTCGGATACGGACATCGCATTGATTTCGACTTCGATATTCAAATATTTGAAGGTTTTTGAAGTTATTGAAGTTATACTTCTTTAGGCGCGTTATGAAAAATTTATGGGAGTGAAATTTTACGATGCGCGCTCACCAGTTATCAGTATGAAGTTGCCCACTACCGAAATCTTTTTAAACCAGCCGGGCGCCGAGCGTGCGCGAGCGAGATGGGAATAAGACAATCTACAAATAAAAAGAAATAGAATATGCGTGAAGTTAGCAGCTATGCCAAGAATTTTGAATGACCATAATGACCTTTGTAAACAAATAAAGGAGTTTTAATTATTTTTTCAAAGAAATTTGCAATGCTTTTTCACAAAGACCTATTGTTACTTAGTTAAAAGGTTATGAAACCTTTAGTTTATTTTTAAAAGTGTCTACCATAAACCACAGCATTTTATAAAGTTATATCCTAACCAGTGCGATCTTCAAAACAAGTTTGGTTGAAAAATTGCAATTCAAGTGATAAAACTTCTGCGTAGGCGTCTCTCGTCCTGTAAAAAGCCAAACAAAATGTCCATTGCCTGAAGTGGAAGTCGAAATTTAAAATTTACTCATTAGCTCATAACATGCTATCGTTAGGTTCTCAGTGAAGTGTTTGTGTGTTGTTTAGTAATTAGGTCGTGTACCTGGTATAAATTGGCACATGTTGATTATAAATTGACAAACAGAGCTTCGTCGTGTTTAACTGGACGACACTGTTATTAACTCTATATGTAGTATACTATGTGTATATATTAATTTTAGCATTTTGCATGAATAAATCTAGCTTCTTGGCAAGCTGTATGTGTTTCGATGATTTAGAATGAAAGCATATACTATATACATAGTTTTATACAATATACGTTATATTATTGTTACATTGCCAACAACAAAATAAGATAAAGTAGTATATTTAATAAACGATTCACAGAGAAACGGGCTGCCGTGTAATCAAGCTTTTTAGGAAACCCAAATGAATGCAATTTGAACAAAAAAATGATTTTAATAATTGTAACACATTTTAGTGAGAGTGCGTAAGTAGAAGTTTATTTAAAATGTATTTTCTAAGATTGCTCCCTTTTTATATACTTCAAGAGGTTTTTAATTGACCTACTTTTCGTTTTTATGTTAGCATCTTAGAGATTAGTATTTTGGTAATAACATTTTTGATTTTACATCGGCTAATAAAGTTTCACAGTTTGGTGAATGTTCAACTATGCGCGTTTATTACTTTTTGCTTGTCAAAGCGAACTTTATAGGTACTATTATTGCTGAAACGGTATGAAATTTATGGCAACACCAGAGGCAATACAATGTCCATAGATTATAGACGTGATAAAATATAAAGTAGCGTGATACATAGCCTTTATGGCAACACAGGTTATGTTACATGCAAATTATTATAAAACCTATTAAGATATCTTCGAGATAACATGGTCGTAAAAAGTGAATTGGAAGAGCGAAAACAGTAAAAAACAAGTTATTTTATTTTTATATATATGAACTTTCTATAAGCAGTAAAGAAATTATTAATCGCTTGGAGATTTTATCTACATTATTTGAAACTGTACCTTTTACCACAACTAGCATGATAGTCTTTATAAAAGAAAAGTCTTCAATCAGTGCATTCTGCATTCGTGAAAAGATCGGCGCGGCGTAAGCGACGTAGTAAGGGCTGTCGCAACATCTAAGGGTGAGATCTATAGTGCGCACTTAGACTTTGCTCAGACTTAACTACAACCATTCTTTACTTTTTTAAAGGATAATAAAGAAGGTATTGCATGAAATGAAACATCAATTTCTGTCTTAGCTTGAGCTTAGCTTAATCTCACCGTTAAAATGTCTATAAATATACTAAATCATAGTTTAACCTTAGTGTTTTTCGTAAGTAAAGTCTGAGCAAAGTCCAAGTGCGCACTATAGATCTCACCCTTAGTGGCGTTGGGCAGGCCACATAGCGCGCATGGACGAGAACCAATGGTTCACGCAAGCTTCTTGAATGGAGACCTTGGTAGAACAAAAGGCCGCGCCAAGGAGGTCCCAGTGGGCCAGTGCAGGCCGTACTAGAGGAAAATGGAGGAGGCCTACGTCCAGAAATGAAGAGCTGATGATGATGAAACTATCTTTACAATCTATATATTATTATTTTTAGTATGTTATAAAATATACGCAGCACAAACATTTCGACTCTAAACAAAATAGTTTGTTAATAGGCTGTTACGTGACGAAAACATAACACTCAATAGATATTTTACACCATAATTACTAAATTGAAGCTTTGTTTGAAATTTGAAATTGTGAAAAGCTATGATATTTCAAAATAATTGACTATTTTCTAATGCAAGAAGGAGTTTATAAATGTCATATTTATTAGCTTAAAGCTAAATAATATACTTTTACTTGACTTAAGTCGTTATTGTTAGAATGTTAGTTGTGTTATTGGAAAATTCGGCTCTGATTGTAGATTTCATTAAGCCCTTATGACTTTCATAGATACCCCTAAGGGATAGGTATAGAATCTAAATTATTTTGCATTTTCATACCTTATTATACCTTTTTACTCCGACACTTTACACTAAGCCGAACAAGAAGAAAGTAACAGAATATATAAAAGAATTGGACAAGTATGATACCAATACCAATTTATCACTAAAGTAAATAAGTCATAAATTTATATACATTTAACTAATTGCCAAAAATACAGTTTCTTACAAGACAGAATAATGAATTTATAACTCAAAATAGTTCAGTTCATCGAATATTTCAATCGTGTTCCATTTTCCTAAGTACTTATTCCACTTCACTTTGCAAATAATAGAATATGAGCACAGTAGCTTCTAAACATGCTCAAAGACACTTGGAACTTCGTACATCTCATTTCGCAACGAAACAAGACAATGCTTTTAAGCGATTCCTCTAATGCAGGGGTAGGTACCTAATACTTATATAGTACTTTTCGACAACTTTAAGATATATTTGAATAATGAATCTGTGGTTAGGGGTTACAGAGTTATGTAATGTTGCTGTTGTTTTATTCCTATTAAACTCATACATAAAAAACCATTTATATTTTTAGATTCTTTGAAGCCATTTTATAACCTACTAGCAGACCGGCCAAGCGTTGCTGTGGCTAAGGTCTTAGTTATATTACATAGTAGGAACCTATTCAAGGGAAACGGTAGAACACCAGTCATGGGGACCACCATGCTTTTTTGGTGGTAATGCCATTAATTTGTAACTTATTTGAAACGTTGGTACGTTCAACACAGCGCCTCCTGTTAGAATTGTGACTATCAAATAATAAACAAATATTTTGCAATAAAATAATATTGCGGGTATAAATTGAGATGTAAGCTATCCTATCTTTTAAGTTGGATCAAACTACACACGGTGTGCAAATTTGATTGAAATCGGTTCGGTAGTTTAGGAGTCCATAGCGGACAAACAACGTGACATGTAATTTATATACATTAAGCTATCAAGAGCTACGATTTTTTAAAATTTCATGATCGATACGAATTTATATTTTTAATTACGTACTGCAACATGCAATGTTTTACTATGTTTTAATGGTTTTCTACGAAGAACAAATTACAACATTAGCATGAAAAACGAGTGGGTGTTTTCAGTGAAAAAGTTGATTAAAAACTAATTGAAATTTCTTAAATAATTTGCATATTTATCGACCACAGTCGGTTGTTGATTTATTTAATACTTCATGAATCATATGGCGTCGTGACCACTGGTAATTGGTTCGATCGAATTAATCCTTTTGGTTATATTTTATGGAGTTTCAATAATTGATTCGAGCTAGACATCAATAAGTAACTGCTGGCTATATTTTAAAATGTTTAATGCGGTCGTGGTTCGTAAAGTCATAGTAACGGAGAGGAATGAAACTTATTGGGTACTAAAAAGAGTTCTTAAAACAGGTAAATAATATAGCTTTACCGAAGCCTGCACACAGCACTGTTAGATTTAAAAGCAATCCTTTTGACATTTATGTTTTTTTAAATTAAATTGTATTCTTTTTGACTTCAGTTATCAAACTCCAACTTCATAATACGAGTAATACCTAGGTTTTAAGCTATTGCATAGATTTTATCGCGGGCTTTGAACGCGGCGACCGAATCAAGAAATTCCGTAACGAAAAAACCTGACGTAATATAGGTGCGACAAATACGCGTTAGAGTGGGACAGAATGCATACTGCGCATTCCCATCTCTCTGACGAGATCGGTGACGTAACGTGAGCGCTGCCGCGCCGGTGCAGCCGGTACGCGTTAGAATGAGACAGACTATATAGGCATTTTAGTCTGAGTCTGGTAGTGTGGTAGATTGAAATAATATAAAAAAAACAAATACTGCATAAATAAATAATTATAACTGCATAAGTTGATAAAATATAAACTGTTTCGAACCAGCAACCTCCCAACATGAGACGATCAGTACATTTTTAAATATGGAAATAACTGATATTTAACTAGCTAAAACTATTATTGTTTTTGCGGAAGCAGTCGATAATAGTAATACTAAATTAAAAATAACAAAGCGAGTACTTCACATTTTAAATTAAGAACCTCCGACACATATCGTTGATCAGTCTTGTTAGACTGGTCTAAAACTTTAACGATTTTGTGTTACATAATATTTACCTCGACGTATGCAGTGCTTTGCAGAGGTCATGGTCAGCGAGAGTCTGTCACATCAAGTTGAGTGAATTTGATATTAGTGATATATAAGCACAACTTCTACCTTTACAGTGTTAAAACAGTGATTGTAATTTAAGTTTGTTTTGTTTCGTTACGGTTTCACTATTTTATTTGCAATCGGATTTACGCTTTGCAATTAGTATAAAGAAATTTTGATTCCCTGTAAATTAAGTCAGTTTCCATGTTTTGTTCCAATTTTTAAAAGGACTAAATTTATGATATAAATTTTTACTGTACTTTTTTATAGTAAGTAGTTTCCTCGCTCAACGTATAAGTATCGCAATTGAGCGAGGAAATGCTGCCAGCGTTAAAGGTACACTACCACATGGACCAAAATTTGTTTTAATTTTCTTTTTATTTATTTTTAATTATTACTACTTTTTGTTAAAGTATGACTTTGTTTTGAAAGTTTTAACATAAATGACGGGTACTGGCTGATACTTATGATGAATTAACCGTTTTTTTTTTAAAGTTATATCTAATCTAAACATCATATGACGCTTACGTCATTGAATTCTCATATTACAAGATATCCCCCTTTTTCGCTTATTATCAAATAGATAACACATATATAATATAGGAGTATAAATTTATAGTACGAGCGTTATTTGCCTTTATTTGAAATACATATAGTTACAGGTCATTACCATTTGCGGATGCTCATAAAAAATGGCATTAAAATAATTAGTTAAACCTTTACCGTTATTAGTTAAAAAGATTTTTATCTAGATATTTAGTAAAGTCGTAAATAGTTTTAATACTATTATACAGATACACTGCGGCAAAGAAATACTACACATGTATTTACTAAGGAACAGTAGTTTTACGACTAATAAAAACTTCATTAGACATGCCCTTGGTTTCCTGGCATTAAGTGACCATGTTTCAGGGCTCATTCGCGGATAGCGTAATCCCAACAAAATTACTTTCTCTCGGAGAAGCAAAACAATAGCGATCTCGGACCACCCTCATTACATTTTATTACTATAAAGCTACACGGTTTCGCTTTTTTCACATATAAATATAAATGAAGCTATAAAGGTTGGGAGGAAACGTTAATGGAAAATGTTTTTTATTATTCCTTGCGGCTTCACGAAAATATGGGGTCGAACTACAAATTGGGCTTACTTCTAATAATTATTAAGATGTTGTTGTTGTATTAAACAGATTTTTTTTTAAATTTCTTACATGGTGAATAAACTAGTAAACGTATGTTAACCATACATACATACCTACACGAAACATTAAAGCATTTCAATCAAATCTTGGTTTGATTCCCTGTAGGGACTAAGCAGATGCAGTAATGTGTTTGTTAATATTTTTAAAGTATGCTCAAAATTGCTTGTTCTTAGATGAATTCAATACCATTTGGATAACTACAAATTTCGTAAAGGATAAATATTTTCATTAACAAGATCTCACAATATTCGTTGAAAACTTTTAAAAGGCTTCATGTAACGAACAATTTTCACGTTATCTGTAGGATTACGGTGATAGCTCTCTATGACTCACTAAGCCAGAAACAACTAGACCGTGCAAAGAACTTTATCGTCAAGGATTCACTATCAGACACTTGACATGCCAACTTGACAGCAGAAATATGTAGAATTTTCCTTTTACTTTTGTGTATTATTTCATAAAAATGGCAGGACGTGGTTGCAACCTTGAGTGCGTTAAGGGAGATGATGCTGGTAAAGACGTAATTGAATTTATGGGTCCTGTCAAAATTATTTTGGTTGACCAGCCAAAAAATTTGTATATGAGGAAGAGGTTTGCTGCTGCGGCTATAGTATTGGCACACATGATGATGGGAGCAACTAGTATGACCGTTTTTTACTACACATTGAGTTACCAGAAGGATTCAGCTCTGTTCGCATCGCATATAGTATTAGGAACAGCTGGGGTATTGCATTCTTAATTCTCTATATTATATTTTTTGAAAGGGAATACAATGAGATACTATGAACTAATTCTAGGAAAACAATAATATTTATGAATCTCGTGGCATAATGGAGAACTAAGACAGCAGCTTTTTAAGATTGATACTTTCAAAAATCTGCATAAATGATTTCGATATAGATACAGGCAAACATCTTGAACAAATGTCCTTGCCTGCGCAGAGGCGATTTTTAGGTATCACGTGATTGGTAAATCAGTTGACGTTTGTGTGATGTGTCCCGCGATGCGCAAACTTTCCTCCACGCCCTTGTTTAATGATTAAGAAGCTTGCCAGTATCTGTAATAGACACGCATTAATAATTTAATAATGCCTCATTTATTGAAAGAAAATATCTGTTAAATTCTATTTTTTGTTCTCTAGAAAATTATTATTATTATTTATTCTACAATTTGGTAGAAGTTGTTTCAAGAAAGTATAAGATAATACTAGAAGAGTAAGCTAAGCTTATTTTTACTTGTTGATAGGGAATTCGTAAAAGCTACACAATTAAAAGTAATATCATTTTTATTTGTATTATTGACAGTTGCAACTGTGCATGCCTTCGGGTATTCTTGCTGTGCATAAACTCGCTGGTTCCACCGCCGTATTAAGACTACCTCACCGACCATTCGAACACTTTTTATTTCAATTTTTTGCAATTATTTGTGGCATTTTGTCGGCACTGGCATCTTATTTCTTCGGCAATTTTAAGATCACGGTTCACTCTGTAACAGGTTAGTATGAAATTATAAAATGGCATTTATGAAATGCTTTGAACTATAAAATCAGTAGACTTTGAATGTAATATAGTATGAAAATATATTAGATATTCGTATGTGTGGAAAGTAAGTTTTTAATTTTGTAACGTTACCTGTTTTTAACTGCGTCTAAGGTAAGCATTATGTGGTATAATAGTGGTAAGTTGATAAAATAGTACTTACCCAAAAACAGCGTCTTCAACTTAATGTAATTGGGCACTTTCTTATGTTAACTATCCTTATTAGTAAACTAGGTTAGACTTAAATTACTTATTAGTCTTAAGTTAGGTTAGATCGTAATGTTAAATGATTTCTCAGTGCAGAGACAATTTATAAAAAAACTTCTATAATAGAAACAATGTTTATGGATCATGAAGACAATATATATTTTTAATTTAAAGACGGATATATGTCAATTTAATAGTTTTTTTTCATTTCAGGTATAGCGGTAACTTTAATAGCTATCTTAAATGCTATATTTGGGATAATTGTTTACGACTACAGCGGCACGAGGATAGATCACACTGAATTAGGTACTGCGCGACAATTTTGCTACAAAACTCACAAATTTTTAGGAATGCTAGCCTTTACTGTATCATCTGCATGTTTTATTTCGGGATTGTTGAAAGAAACATTTGTGGAATGGGCTCCAGTAGTTGAAATACCTTATATCACTGGTATATTCTGTGTGTGTTATACATTTGTTGTTTTGTATAAGCCGTTAAGAGAACATTAATATTGTTTGGGTGTTTTATTATCTATGTTAAGAATATTAACCCTAGATCTTTGTCTTTCTAAGTGCGCATTTAATCAACTATAATACCAATGAAAAAATTAGACAAGTTGCGACGAAAAAATTGTGCTTCTTCGAGTCAAAAGTAATACTAATTGCAAATCTGTGTTCGCAGCATAATAACCTCAAAATGGCTGCGCTTCCACCTCTACTGAGCGCGATACGTCACTGTTCTCGTGGATCGTAATGATTCTTTTAATCCTTTAGTGGTAAAATTTAATTTTGGATTTAGGGGATAGATTCGAAACTACAACGCCATACTGTATCCCCCGATTTTGGTATGTTTAGGTTTTTTGGATTGCCTCCATATGGTAACATTTTAAAGACATATTCACGTCAAAAAGGAATGAAATGTATTTGGTCTATATTACTTTTTGGCGGAATGTCTGCCAGTACTTTGACAGTGGCATTATAGATATTTCAAAATGGTACAAAACAGTTTAAATTATTTTTACGTTAACATACGCGATGATTAAATGGAATCTTCGCAGCCAACGCCCATCATTAAAGATATTGGCACAAATAGAAAATCAAAGCAGCATGAGAAAAAATCTAGACATAATCCTCTTAGGATTTTAATAATTGAGCCTAGTGGAAGGTATTGTAGAAGTGTATGGTGTGCTATTGGTTTGGGTCTTGTTCACATTTTAATTGGTGCCACAAATATGTCAGTTTTAATATATGCTATGATGAAAGGAGATACACATGCCGCCTTGTGTGCTATTGCTGTAAGTATCTTTTAAATTAATAATTGGGAAGTATTTTAAAATATTGATGTATTAACAAAATAGAGCAAGATTATTGAAACATTTTCTTAAGTTTAAGGTGTAAAGCGTTTTAGCTGTTCTATAATGTTTTTTCTTAATCAGCACATTCAGAATTTTAGAATAATACACTCCCAGGGGCCGTTAGTAGACAGGTTTATGTTCTAAGTATTTTAAATGGAGATTTATAAAATATTCTGACTTAAATAATATTATGGTTGCGTATTAATTTATATTCCATCGAGATCATTCATGATTACCTAATTTTTATCTATGTAAATTTGAGAGTAAGAATCTATGCAGTGACTATTCATACGGATATCCGTATGAATAGTCACTGCGTTATTCACCCGAAAAGTTCTAATTTCGTGTTGATAGATTATAGGGTTCCGAAAATTTTGAATCGATACCTACTCGTTTGTATTTTCTAATTAGTACTTGTATTTAATTTTCTTACTAGAATAAAGAGAGTGTATATAAAAAATCGGAGGCGCGGAGGAAGAGCAGTCCCCACCCGCTGTAACAAAGCACAGACATGAATAAAATGCCTGTGCTTTGGTACACAAGGGTGGAGGGGCTGCATTTCCCGTAGCGCCGGAGCTGCCCAAAAAATCTATTATTATTATTGTTCGGTTAGGTTAGTATATAATAAAATAATAGTATATAATTAAAAAAAAAACTAAGGTTTTTGGCTGCGTCTATTCATACGGATATACGGATGAATAACGCAGTGACTATTCATACGGATATCCGTATGAATGGACGCAGCCAAAAATCTAATGACGTTAGTGTTGACACTGACTTCGTCTGTCATCTGACAAATCTGTCATAGTTAAGAAAATGTAAATTCAGTTGGTTATGACATAATTTTAAATATGCGTATGATAATCATAGATCCTGTCGGAGAATATTGGAATGTAGTATTTTGTGCAGTAGGTGTGGGATTATCTCAAATGTGTATAGGTGGAGTTTTGACTTCAGTAATAATATATTTAATAAAGACAGGCAGCGATATACACGTACCTTTGTGTGTTTTTGGAGTAAGTATAAAGAATCCTGGGCTTAGTGATTAAGTGCTTCTCTTTGATCCCGAGATGGTAAGTTCAAACCCGGTGATGTACTAACAGTTGGCTATTTATTTCTATATATAACTAGCTCTGAAGGGTCACCAAAATATGCAATCTGAGGTGAAAACCCATTGCAGTACAATGCTAATATTTTTCATGCAAACATGAAACATAAACGTTGGCGTTTTAATAGTTAATAGTCCTTTGGCGTTGCGTAGAGATGTGCGGTCACTCTGCATCTTCTACCGCATTTACCATGGAGAGTGTTCAGAGGAGTTGTTCGGATTAATACCTGCAGCTGAGATTCATCATTGGACGTAGAGGCAGAATACGAAATTCCACCCGTATCACCTCGACGTCCGCCGTTCCACAACTGAGCGTTTTTCAAGGAAGTTTTTGCCGCGCATCACCATTTTGTGGAACCAGCTGTCCACTGACGTATTTCCGAACCAATTCGACTTAGGGACCTTCACGAAAAAATCGTACCAATTCTTTAAAGGCCGGCAACGCACTCGCGAGCCCTCTGGCATTGAGAGTGTCCATGGGTGGCGGTATCACTTAACATCAGTTGAGCCTCCTGCCCGTTTGCCCCCTGTTCTATAAAAAAAAACTTTATAAAGATGATCATGATCATGATTTAAGTATTATGCTTAGTGAACTATTGACTTTTATTAGATTCAAAATGTTTTCAGTATCATTTTTTCTCAGCGGAAGCAATATTGAGTCTTAACTACGCAAATGGCTGGTCAACACCAATGAGATTAAGACATAGAAGGCTTGCACACACATTACTCCAAATGTGTGCTATGGCTTTGGCAATTACTGGTACATTGCTGATAACTGTTGACAAAGGACTATCTTCCAGCCCTCATGGATTAACAGGTACTACCTGAAACGGTTATTTGTGATCCTCATTTTATGTTACATAAAACAAACAGCTAATAATGGCTTATTTGTTTCTTCCGTGTATCGTCATCGGACGTCGAGGCAGAGTACGAAATTCCACCTGTATCACCTCGACGTCCGCCATTCTACAACTGAGCGTTTTTCAAGGCAGTTTTTGCCGCGCACCACCACTTTGTGGAACCAGCTGCCCACTGAAGTATTTCCGAACCAATTCGACTTAGGGTCCTTCAAGAAAAGAGCGTACCAATTCTTGAAAGGCCGGCAACGCACTCGCGAGCCCTCTGGTATTGAGAGTGTCCATGGGCGGTATCACTTAACGTCAGGTGAGCCTCCTGCCCGTTTGTTGTTCTATAAAAAAAAAGTAATACATTAATTAAGGAAAAAGATAAAGTTAGTACACTGTAGAACGGGTTAACAATTTATTATTTAAAAGTAGTTTTAAATTTTATCTAAATTCCATTTGCAATCATATCAAATATGCTTTTGACGAGTCAAATATTTACAAAAGTACTTAAAATTCGTACATCGCTACTTGTGTATGCATAAAAGATTTTTAACATTTTTATACATTACATACATGGAAGGGTCTGAGCCCAGAGGGATTAGAAGCAACAATACGTAAAATAAAAAAGCTATCGTATTGGAAAAGTAACGATAGATTTTTGTATGGAAAACTTAAGAAGCGTATTTGGAATAAAAAGGCATAAGCATGTATACATGTATTTAACACAAATTGTATGAAAAATCTATTGAGGTATAAAAAACTGAAATTATCGTATTAAAGTTCGTGCTAAAACCTCAGACTCTGATTAGGAAATCATACATACAATGTAAAAACTCATATATCAGCCATTTCATTACATTTTTAATATTGATTTGGCTTTTAATCGTTCACCAGTTTCGTAACATACAGTGTTACAAAGTTCAATACGTTTTAAACAAAGTTGCAAAACAACGTTGTTTTATTCACAATTTCAAATTTTAACTAGTTTTAAACTCATTTGCGGCTACGGTAGTTTGGTTATAAGCTGTGTTATAAGGTGTTAAGCTTTTTTTGATGAAATTTTGTAAGGATTCAATTTCTGAGATTATCCTAATAAAATATTTATGAACGTAGGTAACTTAATGTACATTTATGTAATAGCGTTTTCCGCAATAATTTTAGATAGGGTCGAAGTATGGGATCCTGATTTTTTTTTCA
The DNA here is from genome assembly GCF_905475465.1 of Pieris napi. Lineage (NCBI taxonomy): Eukaryota > Metazoa > Arthropoda > Insecta > Lepidoptera > Pieridae > Pieris > Pieris napi. Next base: position 9,010,764 of record NC_062241.1, on the reverse strand, counting down.
AAACGATATGGTTTCGCATACATCCCAAGTGGCTTGTAATATTTATTTATTCATTTCGTTTCGTAATTCTATAGGTAACCTAAATAATATATAACAAAAACCGATTAACAACGAATACATAAGGTATAGTTACAAAAAGGTTCAAACATTTATAAAAGGAAAAATCTATAAAATTATTCAATACATTTAACTAAGTAATACCTTATTCCTCTGATGTGTGATGGTTTAAAAGTGTGTTCGTGAGGGTGTATACTGTATATGAGGGGTGTGCTCATGATGCAGGTGATTTAGTTATTAATACCATTCATATATATTTAAGTGTGCCTAAATAATAACAAATATTGTGTAGTAATAAATTAGTTTAAAAACCAACCTGACCAACCAGAGCATTGTTGGCCTAGTAGCTTCAGCGTACGACTCTTATCCCTGAGGTCGTAGGTTCGATCCCCGGCTGTGCACCAATGGACTTTCTTCCTTTGTGCGCATTTAACATTCGCTCGAACGGTGAAGGAAAACATCGTGAGGAAACCGACATGTCTTAGACCCAAAAAGTCGACGTCGTGTGTCAGGCACTGAAGGCTGATCACCTACTTGCCAATTAGATTTAAAAATGATCATGAAACAGATTCAGAAATCTGAGGCACAGACCTAAAGAAGTTGTAGCGCCACTGTTTTTTTTTAAACCAACCTATTTAAAATCTGTTCTTAAAATTGTTTAACGTTTTACAGGACTAATAGCTGGTGTATTAGCGTGCATCGCATTTTTAACGGGGGCTTGTGGTCTTTTCGGTGGTCGCAATCTGAAACTTTTCCACATAACATTCGGAATACCAACCTTTCTGATGTCATCTATCTCATTCTGTTTTGGACTTTTCACTAAAGAGTTTAAGGAATGGGCTGGATCGACTATGGTGTTCATTTTATTTGGTTTTATTATGTTTTATACGTTTTTTATTATGATTACGTGTTTTATTAAGTATGCAATGAGAATATAATCATTTCATAATTTGTCTTTTATTTACAAGACTAGTAGACTCGGCCAAGCGTTGCTGTGGCTACGATTTTTGTTATATTACACAGTAGTAAACTATTCAAGAGAAACGGCAGGAGAACATCAATCCACGATGCTTTTTTGGTGGTTATGCCATTAAATTGTAGCTTATGTGAAACCTTGGTATTTATTTTGATAAGGTTCAATACCTAGGTACGAATAAAGCGCCTTTTCTAGCGGTGAAAAAAAATAATAATAAAAGGACGCTTAAAAGATGTGGAACATATTAAAGAAAATATCTACAAAACAAGGTGACGTAACTATAAAAGATGTGGAACATATTTAAGAAAATATCTACAATACAAGATATTTTATAGGCATTTTCTTTACACCTTGGGTAACATTATTGTAGTTTTAGTAAGGATTCTTATTTTTTTCTTGCAATTAAAATAACCTATATTAATTGGTGCTAATGGGTATGGAAATGGTGAAAGAATTTTCAAAATCGGTCAAGTACTTTTTGAACCAATTCGTTACAAACATACTTACATACAAATCTTTCCTCTTTATAATATTAGTAAAGATTGATTTGCGTTTGTTTGATTGATATGGTGTGCTTTCCTGTTTAGTTGGTAATCACGGGAGCATTACCAACAGTTTAAAAAATCAGAACTGCATAGATAGATATGATAAATATTAGCGAGATTACACCATTATTGTTTTGATTTTTGTCAATGCAAAAAACAGTTGAAAAAAATATCACTATTTTGCGCGCTGGTTATGGGTTAGCTGTACTGCCGGGCCGCTAAGTGCCTTCAATATAATATTTAGCCTTTAGGATGCTGTTGGGACTGCCACGCTTTTGCAGTGCCTCGGGAGACAAGTGTACAAGTAGGTTGTTTTTATTTAATTTTTAATTTATATTTATTTGTTGTTGATGTTGGTACTTAAATTAGTTTTAAGTTGTACTTACTAACTAAATGGATTTGAATTATATTTCGGAATAAGTTATAATTATTATTATGAAAGCGTTAAACATGCGAATAACGTGATAATAAAATAAATTTTTATTGAAAAAATTATTGCACGTAAACATGATAAAATAAAAAATGGTTTATTGTTTTTTATCGTTATCTCTGGACGTGAGAATCGTTATCAAGATTATATTGTCCATTTAATAAAGTAATATTTTTTATTTTAAGATTATAAGGTAATGATTTTGTTGCACTATTAATAAAATTAGGTTAGTTAAATTGATTCGCAATTCGCTTTGAATGACATACATAATTGCATTGGATTCTGGTGCTTATATTAACGTAGTCAACTATGAGTTCCTCGCTTGTGATTTAATATTTTCTAACTATATATAAAGTAATATCCATTAACCAAAGAAGAACATGATTACTTAATGCTAAAAGGTAACTGAATTTTTATCAGTTTCTTCTTCTTCTTCAGTCACACTCTCCATTTCTAAAGGTCGCGTTAGCCACCGCACAACTTCCTTCACTTTCCCCTGTCTTCGGTAAGACTCTGGGCGATGTTATGTCCAAAAAAACCCAGTAAGCGTTGATATCAATTTTTCGAAAGCCGATTTTTACCTGTAACCGTCATAGTATTGACACGTTTGTTTCCTTAAATTTATGTTATTATTATTAATTACTTGATATGTCATGTGGAACATAGTGTAATGGCTGCAGCTCCTTACAAACGTTGTGTAAAAAAAAATGGTGATTAAAAAGAGTGGCGGAGAGTTTATTGCCAGTTCTTCTCTCCCGTTCTACACCCTTGATTTAAGAACTGGCAGTAAATGTAAAATTAGCAGCATTAATATGTATTTCTTTACTGACGAGTCATAAGTGTAAATTATGTTACCTATATGATTAAATGATTTTTTACTTCACTTTTACTTAACAGAATATCTTTATAATTTGTCGTTATATTTTGTACGTCTCTACAGCCACACAGTATTAGTTATCAAGTTGAATGATATAAATGATAAGCACAAGATTTGAATTTATTAAGATAAAAGTAATCTTCACGTATTTTAAATGCTTTAACTCTTTTTATCTGAAGAGTAAAACCGACAAGAATGAGTAGTTATAAGTAATAAACGTTGTGTTACATAAATGTTTAGTGAGTTTTGTGTTTTATTATGCGATCGTGTACAGTGCATTTTTTGACATGTATATGTGTGTTTATCACGAGCTGGTTTGCGTTGAAAGACAGCATAAGTGCTTTTCATCTTCATATACTACTTTGCGTTATCGGGGTATGTATAATCAGTCAGTGGCTTACTGGTTTACTTCGAGTTATTATAGAATGTTTTTACACAAAAAGATCAAATTAAGCGAACACAAACTGTATAAACGAATGTATTTCAGTATCAATTGCTAATATCCAACGGAATTAACTGCCTTCATGGAGACAGATGGTTCAGCTCTAGACTTAAAAATCGTCGTCGAATGCACTGGATTTTACAAACTTTAGGGTCTATATTGGCAATACTTGGATCCTGCATTATGATAAAGCAGAAAACGGTTAATTTTACGTCTATACATGGAAAATTAGGTAAGATTTTTTGGGAACTATACCGACCGGTTAATAATCCGGGTTGGAAACCCGGCGAAACTATAATTGATTTTTTTTACTCAGATACCACTTCTTAATTAAATATTGAGATAATAAAAAGTATTTCAGAGTTCCATTTATAATAATCTATATATCCTGTATATGTATGTATCCAGGATTTTTTTTATATTTAAACGACCGATTTCTAAAAGAAAAAAAAGAAAGAAAAACAATCTATGAATAATAATAGTACTAGTTTGATTTCAGTATCTATCTAGTGGCCGGCTGTGGCAATATGCAAATGCTTACAGCTTACTTACCACTAATTTAAGTGACATTACCTCGTCCAATTACTATTTTTATATTCAACGTATTCGCTCCTAAACGCGTATTTTTTTTTAAAGTCTTTGCCATTAGTTTGACATAATATTCAACCAATAAAACCTATAGTCTCTCCGTCATGATATATATATTAGGAACATTTTCACAGCGATCGCATTGTGCGCAAACCATAAATTTTTCATACAAATATTTGCCGCAGATTTTACGGCATTGTTTAATACTACCAAACACGTTGTAATGTTTGAGTCGCGTATCGGTTTCTAACCACACAGTTAGTCAATACATTTCAAAATATCTTACATCAAAACATCTTTAACGATGTTTTCTACGGACTTTTCCTTCCTTAAACAGATGTGTGTGTGTGTGTTAATCTTGCTGACGTCTTCCTAAGATAATATTGAGGTTAATTAGTCAAGATAACATTATTATTGATTTCTAGTGATATCGTAAATTTAAGTTAGGAATTCCTCAACACGTGTAAATTATATCGTACACGCCGTCTATGAATTCGCAAATGAAAGCCAAATTAATTATTTGAATATAAAATAGAAAAACATGTTTTATCCTTTAATGGATTTAACACTTGGTGGTGAAACAGAATCTCGTACGGCACGTCTTAGACCCAAAAATCGATGATGTCAGGCACAGAAGACTACTTCCTTGATTTAAAATGTTGAATTAAATCGAATTAAAGAGCGTAATTAAAGTGTGTTCGCAAGACTCATTACGGGCACGTGTACGCGGCTTTATGCCAATAAATACTTAGTGATAAAAATTAAACATTCTTTCTGGTTTCGATAAAGAATTATAAAATAGGTAAATAAAATTACTAGATAAAAACTAAAATAGTGTGACTATATCTATTTCCTCGATGATAAATAATTTAGTTCGGTAATGTTACTTTTTATCACATTCCGTATGTAATTGAATTATCGGGGGCCCTGAACAAAATTCTTAGCCACACGCGTGACCTGCACAATGTGTTTGGGGCTTTACTTTCTATATAGCTGGAACAATGGAACATCAAATTTCGACATATTTTATATCTAAAGAAAATATGTTTGGTTTTCTTTCTATTCCTTTACATTCTAATGAATATATTATATAAAATGTCTCACGATATTAGATAGATAGAAGCTATTTGAGAAACAAAGGTTACAATGACAAAGGTTTTATAAATAAAATATACTAATCTAAACCTATATTACAATGGAATTAAAAACTCTTTGAATCTCATAATTCACATGTCTCACCGAAATTCAAGATGAAACCGTGCAAATTTTTTTGGTTGCAGCGTTAGCAGCACTCATCTTGACCCTCTTCAGCATTTTCAACGGAGTTACATCGCTGTGCAACGCTTTTCGCCGATTTTCCTTTGTAAAGTACAGTCACCTCTTCTGCGGCACCAGTGCCTTTGTAATTTCCTCAATTTGCCTATGTTTCGGCTTCACCAAGGAGTCTTTTATACGGTGGTCTTCAGAATTCACAGCTTACATTTTGATTCTACTAGTTCTGGTTTATACCGGTATTATTGTGCGGAAACCATATCGTAATGTATGGAGGTTTTTAAACAATAAAACAAATGTTAAATTACATAGAAATCTTATTAGTTATTCAAGGTAAAAAATGTTTGTATACAATATTTTTTGTATCAATAGTTTTTGTAAATGGAGTAAATACTTTTGATATATATTCCATTTTCAATAAGGAATTCTATAAATTTAATTTTAGGATAATGTAAAACATAGGTTACTTTATATTATCTGTAATATTTTGGGTTGTAAACGTAAAATATTGACTGATTAACGACAATAACAATCTGATAAAATATCAATAGTACTTAGTTATTACATTGATTGAATTGAATCGAAATATAGAAAATGTTTCCATATTTTTAAATGTTAATCATACATTTGTATGAAAATAAAAATAACTAGAGGCGATATTGTTTTCGACATATCAATTTTGCGTAAACAGGTATTATTGAAGCTTCAACTAAAATAAAACATTTCCCAGTATTTCATTCAACTGTAACTATAGTTAAGTGATATTATAATATTTTAAAATTGACGTGAATAAATTGAACTATATATTGTTTTGATATTGTTTAATTATTCGCTCATTAATTATACATTTATTTATAATAAGTAAAGATATACATATAGTAAATTTGAAATACTACTGTTATTATAAATCACTCAAAACGTCAAATTATTTAAACAATGCAATGAATTTTCGTCTATATCCGTCCAATGAGCTGTTTCATTGTGTAGTAGGTACTCGCGTTACAAGCCAAGGACGCCATGCACGGACAAGATATTGCTAAATCAAGACTGAATACCTAATAAATAAAATTTCTCGGTCTCTGCCAACAACCAATTGTTATTAAATAAGTTATGAAAATATGAATGTTTAGTTATCTGCATTTGAGATTCCCGTAACTATAGAAGTTATAAAAACACAAATTAGTTGGAAACCAAGTTGTAGGTTTTCTTAAAGAAGTTGATGGTTGGGTTAATAATAATGATAGCAGTGAATGCAGCTGTACATCCTATGAGTGCGTTAGTGAAGTTCTCAGTAGCCCAGTCCCGGAAAAAGACTTTGTCGAAACCGTAGCACAGGCTGATGGAGGCAGCAGCAAAAGCGACTATTCCGAAACAGATGTGGGTGATTTTAGAAATGTTTCCGGGACAGAAACGTCGCCATTCGAACGCGTAAAGGGAAGTAAGCCCATTGACGAGACCCACACTGGTGAACACTACGGCTACGAGACCTGGAACAACAAACAGATGTTAGAGAGAATATTCTGCTGCGCAGAACTTCTTTACATTCGGGCTTAGAATTTAGTTAGTCTATGAAGTAGTAATACTACTCGTGTCGTTATTTGTTTCCATGGGGCATGAATGAACTGTGTTTTATTTTACGTTAAGAGGATCGATGATCTGCGGTCTTCTAACCTGACAGTTATTGATACGACCGGTATCGAACACGGGACCTTTAAGTTAAACACATCCATTAACAGCAATTGCAAATTGATCATAATCGTGACCGCTGGTTGGAGTAATTAAAAAGTCTGTCACAAAAATATTTTTGTTTGAGGTGCACGTCATTCTTGAATGAAAATCTGTATCTTATTCCTCATATACATACCAAAGTAGGAGCACAGTATTCACGTAATAACATAACATTCCAAATATATACGGTCTACTTATCTTCATGAATATTTATCCTTGGACCGATTAATATTTGGCAGTGTAGAGACAATGACGAGTAAATCCATGTTATCTTATATTGGGATTTAGATATATTCGAACTTTTTACATACATTAGCACTCTTTACATCAAACGCCAAAGTCGCCGAAGACTGTTTCATTTATTTACAATCAGAGCAGAGTTAGCCTAGACCTCAACCATCAGGTCATGCTGTCATACCTACACATTTTTCGACTGATTTATACAATCAATACTTCCTTATATGGTGAACAAAAAATTGTAAGGAAAACAGAATTCAGATTTACAACTTTAGATGACGTGTATCAGACACAAGTAGGTGATGCTTACATAGAAATAGAAATCTGAAAACACGACCGATGTTGAAATTTTTACATTTATCATATTTTCTTTTTTTGAAGTGAAACTTCTTAAGGCGCATGAGCGTAAAATTTTTACGGAACGTCATGAAGATGTGCAGCGTTTTTGTCCAAGAAAAGCGAGAGAGCGATTGAGACCAATTGAGAGAGAAAGGTTAATTACCTTATAGAAATTTTGTTTTTAAAATTAAAATTTTGTAAAGATAATTTTATACATTTTATGCAAAATAATTTATTGAAATCTCAAATGACGAATTGTAACTTAAAATGCCACGGGTTTTATTATCGTAGAAACAAATTTAAAAAAAAATATTATTTGTATTAATTTTCGATACTTTTAATATGTTAATGACAATTAATTTCATTAAATTCCTAACATATCTTCCTTTTTCCCTCCCTCTAAGTATCGAAAATCTAAAGTTTTAGATTTGTATAAATATGAACAAGAGTTAAAAATTCGTTTACCAAAGATGTTTCACTTCTGACATGTGTACTTTGTACGCACGCACTTTTTTTGTATTATTTTGAATAGTTATCAGATACGAAACTGAAGTACCGAAATGAATAAAATTGGCTCGTTAAACTTCACACAAGAGATCGATGATAATTCATTTTAACTTAATAAACAAGATTAAAGAATTACCAAATTGTCCATGTAAAGTGTTGAAATTCTGAGTCTTGTCCGACATCTTGATGAAACTACCACCGAGTGCCAAAACAGAGCCGATAACTTGAAGAATGGTATGCGCTCGTCTCTTGTCTCTGAATCTTAAAACTCCGGACCAGCCATTGTCAGCGGATAAACTAAGTATAGCTTCCGCCATGAGGAGTTGGTACTAAAATAAAAAGTTTGTGTTCCTTAATTGTTCAGCATTGCGTAAGATTGCATTTTAGGTTTTCAAGATGATTTCTTAATCTACGTATATATGTCAGTCTTACTATGTTTTGGGTAATTTATCTGATTTCAAGTGCATTTCATTGCAAAGATTAAAAAATTACATTTTGTAGATTTGACTAAAACAATAAATTGTTGTCTATTTTATAAATCACTTTATTTATAATTATATTATTATTATTATTTATTAATTAAAATGTATAAACTTGAGCTACACATAAATAGAAAAAGATTTTAATATTTATCTTGATTTAAGTACGTTATGACAATCTTAATTGAAATTCCACTTACCCCAATAACACATAACACTATGTGCAGCGCAGTTTTTCCCAACGGCAATCCATTGCTAAAGGAGAAAATAAGACAAATTCCCACAACTAAACCAATCAAAAGGTGGGCTAGAATGTTTAGCGTTGCCTGAAAAATCTTCAGTACATATGGCGCACCTTCGGCCTTACTACTCTCGATGTCCACTGTCATTTTATCTGTCCGCGAGAAGCGCTTAAAGATGAGTGGTTTCCACTAAATTCCATTATTTTATTTATGAGCGCGAATATCGTTTTTCTTATCTCGTTCGAGATTAATTTGACATGGAAGGGCTGAGTTAATGGATCAGTACGATAGTGGAGTTTGCAAATCTAGGGACTGAGATATGTAAAATATGTGTATACTATATATGGTCGTAATATCAATTGGCATTTTCGAATAATTTTCCATTTTACATAGTCTGAAAAATTACAATAGATAAAACTATTTTCAAGTAGAATATTACATAAAAACAATTTAAATATTAAAAAGAATACTTACTTTTTAGTTCACTTATATGAATGTAATTCATTTCTACATTAATTCATCACAAAACAAATTTATTATTATGAATCGTATTAATAATTATGCTTATAATAATCAATCAAATGTATGGTGATATTTTCCTATCAACGATATATAATGAAACAAATTTTGTACTTATTTTTTAATCGGTAAAATTAAATAGTACATTTTTATAATAAACGGAAACAGAATTAAATTTTTAGGTTTGTCTAGTTATCGTGATGCATAACAGTAGTTTCATATGAAGTATTTATGTATTGTTAGTCTAGATGGTTATTGGCCTTAGTTTGGAATACTAACAAGCAAATTTCATCGTATAATATTTTCGTATCAAATTATTCATACAAATATTTTCGTTAAGAAAATGTTCTTGATGACATCGGTAAAATCTAATTGCACTGTTTTCATTTAAGTCGTCCTTTGTTTCGTTTTGTCATAGTGAACGAAGAAGATAGATCAACTTTAGGTAAAACAGCATTAAACTATTTAGCTTTAAAGAAAAAAAGGATGACGTAGGCATTACGCCTACGTGACGTAATACGTTTTTGTTAATGTTACTTATCATCATAAATATAGAGTACGACAACAGATGTAACTACTATTATTCATTATATTAATAAGTATTTCTCGAGTTATACTCGAGTAATAAAGTATATATATATTTATACAAATATAAAAAATATCGTGATAATGTGATGTATCATGTTCATGTTACTATTATTGCTTCATTAATATCCTGTTAGTGAGATTCCATACTGTTTTACTTTTATAGGGTCGTATTACAAAACTTTCAATAAATGTTTAGACAGGAATTCAAAGTATATGTTAGTCCAGAATTCGGCATACCATGAAACTAATTACTCACTAATTGGTAGCTTTTCTTTGCAAAGTTAATAACAGGATTGATAATAATGATAGCAGTAAAACAGGCTGTGCAGCCTATCAAAGTATGAGTGAAGTTATCGGTTGCCCACCTTCTGAAGAACACATAGTCAAAACCATAGCACAAACAGATAGAGGCTGATGCGAAGGCGACAACTCCAAAGCAGATGTGAGTAAGTTTCGAAATGTTTCCTGGACAGAATCGCCGCCATTCAAATGCGTAAAGAGAGGTTACACCGTTGACGAGGCTGACAGTTGTGAAAACCATGGCAGCTAAACCTGTGAATTAAATATTAATAGATACGAGTAAACGGTACACAAAAAGTTATATTTGCAAAAAGGCAGCGAAATAAATGCTTGCGGAATTTATCGACACCTTTCATTAGAATCTAATTCAAAATAACGTCAAATAGTTATCTGTCAACAATCAGCATTGTTGTCTTGAGTACGTTCGAATAACGGCTGCGGACCAATACTTAATACAAACAGAGACCAGGCCAGGGAGCCAACACAGATAGTCTAGTCGACAAGTTGAAAATGGAACAAAATAGAGATACTGCTCTTAAAATTATGTGCGATAGCTCATTGGATCCGGAATGACGCCTAGGAAAATGTGCTAAAAGCGTGTATTAGCACATAAAAAATTGCAAAAGTTATAGACAATTAAAGATGAAAAAAAAATGGCATTTAGTTTTTTGCCAATATTTAATAAACTATTAATATTTAAGTAATAGTAATAGTTAATAATATCTATTTCAAATAAAGATTCTGAAAGAAGAGGAAATTTCCAATAAAAAACTCCTAACTCCCGGAACTCTATCTCCATTGCTTATAATTTTAATTTAACGCTGAAAATAGGTCTGCGGGTGACATTTTTAGGATTCGCGCGTGGCGTCAAAAGCGACTACGGCACATTAATTAATTTATTTAAGGTATTGAACATTTTTTTTAAATTTGAAAAAATTATGGTGTGTTCTGAACACTATAATTAATTTATTCCCGTTGAAAATTTTACTTAAAGCTAATTTTTCAACAAGTTAAATAATTGTTAACAAACGAAATTTTCTCGAACGACCGTCTTAATTGTAAATGAAAAAAAATGTTTAAATAATGGTCGTAAAAATATTTCGCTTCGTAGAGCCTTTCTTACATACATACTTAACAAGATCGTGCCATAAAAGTTAAAAAAATATTTATACTTTGTTTATAACATTTTTTTTACTTAAACAAAAACTTAAAAATCCATGTAATGTTGTTAAAAAAAATTTTTTTTTCTAAATCATCATATAATCGTTTTTTTATTAATACAAGATATTTATTGATTTGCAAAAAAAAAAATTCCCGCCATTTGTTGATAAATTTTTTTTTAACAAATTGAATAAATCAATATTTAAAAAAAAAATTTTAACACAACTTTATTACATTAAATATTTTATGATTTTTTTAAAAAAATTGTTTCCTTAATTACAATTTTTAATTGTTTATAACCGTTTTTTTTTAATTTTCTATTGTTTAAATAATTAGTTAAAAATTTTTTTTTCTTCTAAAAGTCATAATTGACAGTCTTCTATAAAGTAACAGAAAAAAATTTTTTTTTAATCAACAATTCTATTGTTTATTAACTTACCAAGTTGTTATAAACAAATATTCAACTTTTTTTTATTTTTTTTCTAAAACTTCTAAAATTAACAAAAACAACCATATATAACAAAGTATAGAAAAAAATTAAAGTAAAAGTTAAGAAAAAAGTAAAGTAAAGTAAAAGTTTTTTGATTAAAATTGTATCTAAAGGTACTTCCTAAACAACATACATTAAATTTCAGAATAAAATAAAAAACTGAAACTGTTTCATGATCATTTTTCAATCTAATAGGCAAGTAGGTGATCAGCCTCCTGTGCCTGACACACGCCGTGGAATTTTCGGGTCTAAGACATGTCGGTTTCCTCACGATGTTCGCCTTCACCGTTCGAGCTAATGTTAAATGCGTACATAGAAAGAAAGTCCATTGGTGCACAACCGCGGATCGAACCTACGAGCTCAGGGAAGAGACTCGCACGCTGAAGAATCAAAGTATTTTATTTAGAACTTACCGAATTGCCCATGTAGTGTGTTGAAGTTCTGAGTCTTAATGCGCATTAGTATGATACTACCGGTGAACGCCATTGCAGATCCCACCACTTGCAGAATAGTATGAGCCCTCCTCTTGTCTTTGAATCTCAGGACACCAGACCAGCCGTTGTCAGCTGATAGACTCAGAATTGATTCTGCCATTAGAAGTTGGTACTGAAATAGAAGCATCATAAGAAATTGTTTAAAACCTGTACCTAAAGAGTACTTAAATGTTACAGTAATAGAATATGTTTTATTACTAATGCGACTTGACGAGTTTGGAGGATATATATAAACAAAATACATCAAGCTCATGTTCTGTACAATTTAGTGGCAAAAAAAAAATCACTTGTGCTACAACCTACAGAGGGTCTGGGCCTCAGATTTCTGAATCTGTTTCTTGATCATTTTTCAATGTAATAGCCTGTCAGCCTCCAGTGCCTTACACACCGTCGACTTTTTGGGTCTAAGATATGTCGGTTTCCTCACGATGTTCTCCTTCACCGTTCGAGCGAATGTTAAATGCGTACATAGAAAGAAAGTCCATTGGTGCACTGGGTATCGAACCTACGACCTTAGCGATGAGAGTCGCACGCTAAAGCCACTAGGACAACAGTGCTCCTTGGCAGAAATCACTTGATCCAATTCATCGGCAATTGAACTTAAAATGTCTACTAGTTATGTGAGCTGTGTTTGCGCGATTTCAAGACTCCTATGCACTTTGGGCGTTAGTATTACTTTTGGCAAACCTAAAAAATATCACACATATATTATCACAATCACATGATCAGAAACCTTTTATCGAAACTTATACGTTGGGCAATATCAATCAGTGTTCTTTATTATCTTATGGATTTAAAAATTAAATATTTTATCAAAACATAATCCGGGCGTGTTTAGGCGATACGTCTCCGGGAAATGGTTACTTTATGAAGCTGAATACTGAATTACCACGTCTCATTCATTAAATGTAAAACAAAATAACGACCACCTAAACCGTGACACCTAGCAAGATCGAGTTGGCGGGTTTCGGTTAAGAACTGGTGGCAATTTAAATGGGTGGAAGCTTCAGTCCAAAAAACCCAAAAAAACGGATTGCTGCCATACTAGGCTAGAATCTGAAATTCAGCTACATCGGCGACCGGAAACAAATACCCCAGTCTCTGTCTCCAACTTTCATACCACGAAATAGACGCCCATAGAGGGCTCTAACAAACTTTGCTTAGCTACGTAGGGCGGAGTAACGGCGTTTTATTGTTGGGCACGATTTGACCAACTCATAAGAATCGGAATGATGTTAAATTGTGCGGAATCGACAAAAGGGATTCAGAACGAGTTATTTTGATATATTTGCTTATTTGAATTTGAACGGGGCGCTCTCTTCTTAAATTTGTTATTTTTTAAGAGTTTTATCCTCGCCGTTCGGAATTTGCCGAGAGCAGGAGGCATTTGACTAAGAATTAGATACAATTTTAACCTTTTACAAATTCAGCAATATCGGAATACGGTCTTGGGTAGGAGATATGATTTATTTTGCGAATTCCCATATTATATGATAAACCTCGACGTCCGTCATTCCACAACTGACCACTTATTAAGGCACTTTTTACTGTGCAAGGTGCTCATTGAAGTATTCGACGAAGTAATCGTTCAAGATAACAGTGTACCAATTCCTAAAAGGCCGGCAATAGTATACAAAATAAGCGGTGAAATCACATTAGACACATTCTTTTCTTATAAGACAATTATTATGCTATGGTATTAGCTATTTATCGATAACAAATATTAATAGAATATCTAGAGTGTATATTTTTGGTAAAATTCGCATAGTAAAAAGGCTATTTAACTTACCCCAAGTACACACAAAACTATGTGTTGCGAGGTTTCATCCAACGGCAATCCTCTACGAAATGCGAAAATAAGAGATATACCAACAACAATACCAATTAGTAGATGCGAAAGAATATTTAAAGTGGCTTGAAACACTTTGAGAGGATAATTTTCTCTTCCTTGTACGATTTCAGGATCCACCGACATTTTGATTATATCTCGCTTGAGACACTAATTAATTTATTGTAAAATTAAATTTTTAGCACTTTCTCACACGAGTTTAGTATTATAAATGGCGGGTATTAAATTCTATCTAATTATTTAACAGATCGCTAATCATTGATGATCTTATCGCTTTGGAGATTAGCAATTTTGTTTGCTTTCCACTTATTAAAGCATTGTGCCCCGTTGAGTGCCAGTAAGTTATCGAATATCAAATAAGAATAAAGAAATTTAAATACACGTGTAATTATGAACATTTATAGCTTACATTAGGAAGGCCAAGATATTGAAAATGATCAAAGTAAAATCAATTTATTTTTACATGAAATTAAAAAAACATATTTGGAGTTAAAAAAGTATAGGCCTAGAAATATATTTCAAATAAGTGAAAACCGTTTTATTTATTCCATGTATGTGCGTGCGAATCTCATATCTGAGGTCTCAGGTTTGAACCCGGTTGTGCACCTTTTCTCTCTTATAAAATTAATTAATCTTATAAAAGTATAGGCTAATTTTACGCTTTGCACTACTTTCCATACTAGACGAAATATTTTGCATCGGGGCTCGAATAGACGTATTTTTAATTAAATCAAGTTCAGGCTACGTATCTTGGTTGGACATAGGTTGACCTTAAAAGGTCACATTCAGAGTCAAGTTGCCCTAACATTTTTTATACAATGGCGCAGATATATTTTACCTTAGCGTTCAATGCTAATGAAACTCTAGGTAGCCTTCAGATCAATAATCATATATGGAGAGTCATTATTCTTCCCTCGTTAACGTTCAGATACCGTAAATGTTATGATTCGCGTTGTATGGAAAATCTTTATGTCTAGTATGCTGAGTTGTCTATACTAACCTACTTCAACTAATACAATAATTAGAAAATATATTTTTCATTAACATTTTTGAGGTCTTTGATTTCAATCAAATGCCGATAAGAAAAGTCGAGTCATGCAAACGCGTTTCGTTCAAGATAAATTATATCATAGTTATAGACAATGGTAACGATATTAGAAGATCAAAGGGTAAAATTTATCTAATGGACAGTTTGTCGTTTAGTAAATACAGGTGATGATATCGATATTAAGGAAATAAGTGTTGGGAAAAGCGGCATTTGTTTTTCAATAATTGACTTAATCGTAAAGTCAAGATACATTAAGGTGTGTTTTTTTTAACTACCTTGGAATCTATCTATTGAATATATATATGGTATCTATATATCTCCAAATAACACTCCGCTCGGAATTCATTAAGCGAGGGCAGATCTAGGAAGTCTCATTTCAGAGCCCAGTAGAACGTGTCAGAGTCGTGGAGGATATATCGAGCGATAAGGCGAGACGGACTTCACTCCGGGCCACCGCTTGCAACTCTATAAAGCGCAAATTCAGTCCCACATGGAATATGGGCGGGAGCTCCCCAGTACCAGCTCCTTCCAATTGACCGTATTTAACGAAGAGCGATTCGAATTGCGACGACCAGTCACTTTCCGTGCGGCTTGATCCTTTGGCGTTGCGGAGAGATTTGGGGCCCTCTGCATCTTCTACCGCATTTACCATGGAGAGTGTTCAGAGGAGTTGTTCGGTCTAATGCTTGCAGTTGAGTTTCATTATCAGACGTCAAGGTAAAATACAAAATACCATCCGTATCACCTCGACGTCCGTCGTTCCACAATTAACCTTTTTCTAAGGCAATTTTTGCCGCGCACCACCACTATGTGAAACCAGCTGCCCACTGAAATATTTCCAAACCAATTCGACTTAGGGTCCTTCAACAAAAGATCGTACCAATTCTTGAAAGGCCGGCAACGCAAGTTTGTTTGTAAGGAGCTGCAACCATTACACCGTGTTCCACATGACATCTTAAGTAATTAATAATAATAAAAACAAACTATGACGATCCTTGAAATATGAACTTGGCTACATAAGAAAATAATAAGAATACTAATACTACGGAAAAAATTTGATACCACATGGATCACGGTTTCTCTTCACTCTACATTAAAACAGTCGTGTATGCTGACGTTCTCCTCCGAGTCTGGAAATGCAGCCGAGAGATTCAGTCGCGTTACCTCTTTATACTGGAGCAAATGACGTCCAAGCACTAGGATCGTTTAAATATTCATTTGTATTATAATAGGCCTTAGCAAGTAGCTTTTAACGTACGATTTGAATTTGGTCTGTATCTCATTGACTGCAGATGCTGGCGTGATGGGATTGCCTGGTGTTGTCAGTGTTTGAACATTTGCTCCTCTTAATAATGCAAAGTTGAATCAAATTAAAAAAATATTCTAGCAAATCTACAATCTTCAAATATTTGCGAATCTAACCAGCACTTAGTAATTTAATTGTGGTTGCTTTAATTGCAGGTATTGGTTAGAGGCTTGATTATTATTTAAGTCAGGTTGGACAGGTTCGATTGAAACGTAGCCTGTGGTTTGCATATTTAAGGGAAACCGTTTTGGCCGTAACTAATGGAGTTAAGCCTCTTAGAATGGGAAATATGCCTATGTGATAAGTTACGGCGAATCAAAAAATTACCTTGCGATGTATTGTGACTTCGCAAAGATTAATTAATATATAAAGTAACACCTTCGTACACGTCTTCTGTTACTAACCTACTGCTGTTATTACAATAATAACAAATATTTTTGTGGGTTTTAGAACCTAGGATTGTGATTCGTGAGTCCTAAGATAAGTTTTTTTTTTTTGGATTTGTGATTGTGTCTATATTTTTTTTTCAATTTAGTTGATCACTTTTTTTCTATATCCTTAGTATTTGATTTTTCATTTTTCTTACTAGGATTGCCTGGAAGAGATCGCTTGTTACCGATAAGGCCGCCCGTTTGTTTCCTTAATTTGTGTTATATTTGTTATTATTATTGTAGTACAAAATATGTAATGTAACAAAATGTTAATAATTAAAAATACATAAATATCTATTTAATTAAAAAACTATGAACAATCTTAACCCTTATATAATGCGCTTTAAACTGTTTAATCTGGTAAAGAATTTCGCGAAAATCAGTTGGAGTGGTTTGAACATGTATTATTTTCTACTGCTCTTGACACCTGCCCTGCAATTCTGTAACTCACTTCACGAACTCACACAGCGGTTTTTGCATCGGCGGTCGCTCTCAAATCAGTCGTGAAGCAGTCATTTTATGATTTGGCATTCTGATAAACAATAAACTACAAGCTCCCACCTTTTCAGAATGCCAAATCATAAAATGACTGCTTCACGACTGATTTGAGAGCGACCGCAGATGCGAAAACCGCTGTGTGAGTTCGTGAAGTGAGTTACAGAATCGCAGGGCAGTACTTCATATGTTCAAGCAAAATCTATGAACGCAGTTGTATGCTGGAAAAGTATTGTAAATTTCAGACGTTGTAATACAATATAGTGAAATAAAAATACACAAAACTCTGTTTAATATTGCGTAGGAACAAATTAGACAATTATTGAATATTTCGCTCTTTCTTACGTCTTAAACCTAAGCGAGGCTTGAAATTGAGATAACTACTAGTGTTGGTTGATACTTGATGTATGCACGCGTAAATGGCCACCTGGATTTATTACTAGGCAATACGTAAATATTCTAAATTGAACGTATTCGACTCAAATATTTTAGGGTTTTTGTCAACATTTTGTAACGTAAATAAATTGCAAGCACTGGTCACAGATTTCTATATTTTATTAAAAAACAAGAATCATCGCTAACTATGGTTATTTTTCATGTAAAACTTTTAATAATATTATAAATCATAGACAAAAAAAAGGTTATTATACTGAAAAATTTAGTATGTACAATAGCTAAGCGTCGCGGTCGTTTAAAGTTACGAGAAAATGCATTTTGGTTGACTTTGTACTAATCCAGAATCATATTTATATAACGATAGGATTTCGGTATATATGATTGTATATTATTGGAATTAATGTATGAGGATTATTAATCAACTATAGTTTAATGATATATTTTATCTAAATAACTTACGTAACTAGTCTAAGTTGAAGTTTAATAATTCTAAAAAGTGAAAAATAACTCCTAATTTAGGCTGAAAATGGTAATGAACAAAAAATACTGGTATTATTGTGAAAAAGCGTCGGGCGCTCTGTGCCATATTTTTCGTCTATCCCACGCTTTTTCACAATAATACCAGTATTTTTTGTTCATTACCATTTTCAGCCTAAATTAGGAATTATTTTTCACTTTTTAGTTTGATGTGTTTAAAAGCGTGTTTTTTAGTTTTTTTAACTATATTTATTTTTTAGTAAATTTTTTCTTTTCATTTTTTTTTCGGATTATTGCATTGTCATCGATCTTTGACAGGTGCGCAAAGTTTGAATTAAATCTGTCCGTTAAAAGTGGGTCAAAATCGAGTCCGAAGGAGTCGGTTACATATAAAGCGTGTAAAATCTTTTGAATAATGGTTACAAAATTAACTATACAATGAGTGAAATCGATAATAGTTTAATAATGTAATGTAAGGAAGTAGACATAATAGAAAGTCAGTTGCTGTATATCGAAAACCATT
Source organism: Pieris napi (assembly GCF_905475465.1). Lineage (NCBI taxonomy): Eukaryota > Metazoa > Arthropoda > Insecta > Lepidoptera > Pieridae > Pieris > Pieris napi. The sequence goes on along the minus strand of NC_062241.1, from coordinate 8,991,968 downwards.
AAGGTACAAAATTGAACCTTAAATAATAAAAACACCTGCCCGATCCTTTCATTGATCCACAGTATTTTTCTAGTCGCATTATACGAACAACAGAAACACGTTAACGAATTCCTGCTATCAGACCGAACAGGGATGTTATGGACCCCTGGTCAGCACAATTACGGGTCCCATTTGGACCTTCGCTAATGGAATTAAATCCAATTAGATTTTAGGGTTACGAGGTGAAGTTTACTGACGGCAAACAAATGACCTCCTGTTACGGTTTGCAGCTGTTTAGATTATTCGGGATGAAAATAAATTTTCCACCTGACCGTGGAGATAAAGTGGGTGTTATTGTGAATTATTGTATTTTTCATTTGTTGCGAGGGAATTGCGAAATTTGAAATAAAATTTTGGGTTTACGACTGCGTATTAGTATAAAGGGTACTGCGTGGTATGAAACGTGTATTAAAATATATTTCGCGTCATTATATAATAATTATGAGACAGTGTTGGCCTAGTGGCTTCAGCGTGCGATTCTCATCCCTGAGGTCGTAGGTTCGAACCCCGGCTGTGCACCAACCTTTCTTTCTGTATGCGCATTTAACACTCGCTCGTGCGGTGAAGGAAAACATCGTGAGGAAACCGGCCTTCCTTAGACCCAAAAAAGTCGACGGCATGTGTCAGGCACAGGAGGCTGATCATTTGCTTGCCTAATAGATTGATAAATGATCATGAAACAGATACAGAAATCTGAGGCCCAGAACTATAAAGGTTGTAGCGCTACTGATTTATTTATTTCTTTAATAATTTATATTAACAATAAATTAGATAAACTTAAAATCAATTTTATGTTTTTTTTAGAATCACATGGGTACTAAATAGAATTTGATTAATTTACAAGAATATGTAATCGCGTATTATATTGCCAATTGATAAATATTATCGTCAATAAACTATTCATATATTGTGGAAAGTAAAATAACCTCTTACGAAGAAATAAATTCAGTCTCACATCCTTAGTCAGACACTCAGACAAGTATTCTTGTTTGCGAAGCGCACCGGATGCAGCATATTTGATAAAATTCACCAAACTTTTCCAAGATTTCCACGAGTTTCTTACAACGTGTGGTTTTCGATCAAAGTTTTCCATTCCATCGAAGTGGAGTTTTCCACATATCGCGGTATGATTAAGCTGCTATTTACTGAGTATAACTTTTCAGACTCAGTATTAAAGTAAGAATTGAACGATTTGACTTTTGTGTCTGCTAAATTTAATGTAATTTTTTGTATGATTGCTATATTTTATACAGCTTTTACATTTGGCCCTGGATTATCTTTATACATAAATGAGATTTTCTTGTATTTTTAACTATTTACATAATGCGACATTTATATTTTTATATTAAACTAGCTGACCTGACAAACGTTTGTTTTGCCATGTATATTATTTCTAGGAATTATTTTTTTTGGTTTAATAAAAGTAATCTACAATAATAAAAAAATAGGCGTTGATCGTTGAGGGGTAAACATTAGGGGTTGTATGTATTTTTGTATGCTGTGCCATAAAAATATTAAAACATTTAAAAAAATCTAAAAATAAAAATTTGGGGTTGACACCCTTTATAACTTAGGGGTTTGAAAGATAGATAGTAGCTGATTCTCAGACTTACTAAATATGCATAAAAAATTTCATAAGAATTGGTCGAGCCGTTTCGAATTTTATATATTAGATTTTAATTCAGACATAATATCATTGACCAATCTACCTTTATTAAAAAAAATTGAGAACTTAACCTCAACTCGATCATAGACTTAATTTTGTTTTAGATTTTATATGACCGACTCTGGAAGTTAACTTCCTAAGTATTTATTTATTTATTCAGAAGATTCACAGCACAATACACAAATAGATTTATATATAACATATAACATTGTGGGCTAATTACAAATCTTCACATATAGTCTTTTTTAACCTCCATATAAACGTCCCAATGAGCGTTGTCAGCCCATGGGCAACTAAATTTATTACAAAATATGTTTGTTTTAGGTACTGTACACACTGCGTATTTCAGTAAATAAAACTCTAAAACGTGGCTATTTTTCTATTAGGATAAAACGATAAAAAATTGACAGTCGTGTAGCCCCATGAACCTTTTGCCTGTATCTGAGTACGTTGCGTATATCAATAATTATTTAATTAGATATACTAGTTTATCGATGGATAATCCCTAATTCCAGAGAGATCATTGTAATTTAGTATTGTCTTTTATTAACATACTTTTACACGTTTAAAGAAAACACTTTTTTACCGGATTGAAGTTATGTATTATTATAAATTTATAATTATTTTACATAATTAAAAATCTTTCCGACGTTTCAATCTGGTAAAAAAGTGTTTTCTTTATATTTGTAATTTGTTACAAGACGCTATTGATATAACAAATAATGTATTCACGTGACTATGTCCTTATGCAAAATAGGTTTGGTTTCAAGAGATATTCCTTAATAAATGTCCCTTTTGAGGTTTAGTGGGTTATTAAAGCGACATTTGTTTCAAATTCCACAGTCGGTTCGATTTTAAACTATGTAATAGCTAAACCATTGCTGAATTAATCCTACTGCTTGGTTCTAATTAATATAAGTTATCTTAATATATGTTTGACTATAAACGAATCACAAATACTTATATAATGTTGACAATTGATTGAATAAAATAAAACTTAGCTAAATTTAATACCACATAATTAATAGAAGTCTCATGACACCCAATCACCACGGAGAGTTGTCGAATTTTCATAATATGTACCTGCAGCTGAGTTTTATCATTGGTCGTCGAGGCAGAATACGAAATTTCAACCGAATCACCTTGACGTCCGTCAGTTTTTGCTGCGCACTACCACTATGTGGAACCAGCTTCCCACTGAAGTATTTTCGATGCAAATCGATTTAGGGTCCTTCTAGGTACGCTACCTATTCTGAAAAGGCCAGCAACACACTCGCGAGCTCTCTGGCAATGAGAGTGTCCGCCGCCCATAGACACTGTCATACCATCTGATGAACCCGTTTGCCCTCTGTTCCATAAAAACAATTACATTCTACAAGTACTATTTTTATCAAATTGATTATTTAAATTAAACACCAGAATAGTCTTCTCCAACTCCATCGGTTAAGCCTCTACCTAGTGCTATGCGGTTACTTTCGGGTTTCAGTCAAATAGGCATGCATGACTGGGGTAGTAACAACTCACAGAAAACCGACGTAAGAAAAAAAATCACTTTATAGGGTAATAGAGTAGATGATTCAAATAGATAAAATAAGTATTAAGGAACGACTCTAAACATTCTTTTTCATGTCAGTTGAGCAAGTTAACATTGTTTCTTTTAGCAATTTTAAAGTCTAATAAAATGTTTCTACAAGGAAAAATTGAATAACAGAGACATTTGTTAGCACAAGGGACTTTCATTTGGCGTCTCCCCCAAGCACTTAAGTTTACATTAAACTTGTCGAAGCGCGAAATTGATCTGTGAGGGGATAAATTGTCTAAATTGCCACGTGGCGCAATTGATATTTCGTATTTGCCGGACTGTGAAATTATACGTCACTATATATTCTACTAAATCTATTTGGTACTTAACACTGGTTGAATAGCATCAATAGCCTTTGCTATATTATTTAATTCAGCTGCGCCGCTGAAATGGCCGTTATAGGCCCATCACACGATCGCTATCGCTATAGTCATTGATTACAGAGTACGGAAGTAATGATAAACAATAAACTACAAGCTCCCACCTTTTCAGAATGACAAATCATAAAATGACTGCTTCACGACTGATTTGAGAGCGACCGCCGATGCGAAAACCGCAGTGTGAGTTCGAAAAGTGAGTTACAGAATCGCAGGGCTGGCACAGGTTCGCGGATGTTAGTCGCCTTATAAGATATTAATTGTATTTCTAGTTTTGTAACTTACTGTTGCGAGAAATTATGATTGTTTTCGTTTTGAGTATAATCATTGCCTCAATTATCAATGATACAGATTTAGTATATAACCTTTACTTTACGTGCTACAAGATAATTCATAATAAATAATTTACAAATATTTAGGTATGATAATTCATTCACAGATTGTTTCATAAAATGACTCCCGTTTCATTCGTTTTGTCCTTGATTTGAAAACTGGCGGTAAATGTTAATTTAAAACCATTGTCTTGCAACTGATTGAAATCAATTATTAAATCACCAGCACGAAAGGCAAATGCGAAATACCGAAGTTCATCCATCAGTCGTATCATTTTGTCCTGTCATTATGGTGACTGATTCAGGCTTAATGCACTTTGCTGATTGCAATGAGAGGTTAGATTTTAGAATGTGGTTCATAGTAAATCCTATAGGACCACAGCGAACAATGCACTACTTTGAAAGAAAGTAGAACATGTGCATTATACGTATTCGAAGCACGATATTATAATGACACAATGTAAAACAAAAAACATTAAACATTTTAATTAAACACAAAAGTCTTGAATAGGGTTTGAAGAAGAGGACATCTTATTATTCTAACTACTTACCATTTACTCGTAAAACCACATCAAAACTAACAAAATATATCTAAACTAAATCTATCCGAGGGAATTAGTAAAATTATAAATGTTAACGTAAAATTGTAAAAACCGTTAGATTGTAATCTATCTCGCGAGATTATAAACTGTCGAAAGATTGTGAACCTCAGCTTACTGCTTACAATTTAACGTATTATTATTCGGTAGATTGTACTACACTAACTTAGTTATCATTCAAACTTCTTTGGTCAATTACAGATTAATTTTACTTTCCAACAATTTCATATAACTACCGAATAATAATACGTTAAATTGTAAGCAGTTTGTTGAGGTTCACAATCTTTCGACAGTTTATAATCTCGCGAGATAGATTACAATCTAACGGTGTTTACAATTTTACGGTGACATAAATAAGGGTTAGATTCGAGATTTAACGACTCCAGTACGTAAAAAGTATATTATTTAATCATGCTACATACCAATAATTTCTATATACAATTTTCTTTACCTATAAAGCAATAATTAAAATAATTAAAAAGAAAATTAAAACAAATTAAAAGTTTGGTCAGTGTGGCAGTGTACCTTTAACGCTGGCAGCATTTCCTCGCTGTATAGCGATACCTATTCGTTGAGCGAGGAAAGCACCAGCTCTGGGGTCACCGGTACTAAATGTATTGGTTTTGGTCTACGGAAGTAATACTAATCGCTGAGTCTGACTCTGAATACCCTAAGAGCATCCAGCTTCCACTTTCGTACTATGATAACTATACTAAGTAATAGAAGCAGATATATTGATGTACAGATATACTTAATAAGAAAATACTTAAATTAACATTAAAGGTTAAAGCATGCCTTATTAGCTAAGACGGCATGAACAATACAAATATCTCATTTAAATAAAATATAAAGTATCCACTGTATATTGCATGAGTGTGCTGCATAATTTAAAAGGCAACCGCAAGACTTTGCGGAAACCGAGAGATGATCAACTGGCAAAGGACTACGCAGTACTCGTCCTCTCACCCGAGTACGGCAGACTTCCATGCATGCCCAATTTTCTGACTATAATACATAGGTCTAGATTTAAGGGCAACTCAAATTGCAAGTGCGATGGAACAGCGGAATCTACACTCCATTTAGTTAGTAAGTGTCCGATTTGGAATAGAAAGAAAACGGGAGTATGAAAAGGAAAAATCTCAGTTCTCTAACAGACAAGGAGTTTCGATCGTAACTGCTGGATTTTCAACGTTCAAAAGTAGTGGTGGTGGTATGAAGCAGTGGTAAATGAAATGGTATTTGGTTAAAAAAGGCCTCCAGCATTTGAAAGTTGGGGTTAGGTTACATTAAGAAAATCTAAAAGTTACCAGCGCATGTCTTCGTACCTTAGAAGGTTTAATTGTATTTTTGTTGTTTATCTTATACCTTACTAAAAAATACTTTATTTTTTGGGTTTGAGCAGGAGGTCATTAACGGACCTCTATTAAACAATAGTAAAATAAAATTTTACATAAAGTCTTCTTGTGAAATAACTTACCTTATATTCTCCCGTAAGGAATTTATCTTGACATTTAATTTTTTCCTAACTTTCGTTACGGAATTTATTTACTCAAAGGTTTCAAACTGAGGGGTCGTTAGTGAAGGGCAAAATACTTCGTTTTCATACGTGAAGATACGCAGATGACACATGGAATAACAACTACTGGAAGATTCCACAATAATTTTTTATTTTTATTTCGTGATGAAAAAATCTGTATATCTGCAATATAACTAATGTCAGATTAATTACTATTTGTTCCATAGCCTGAACCCTCCATTGGGTCAATGACCTTCAGCCTCGTCATCAGCGTTGCTAGATATGCTACGGAGGAGGTCAGAATCAAGAATATTATAATTTTTTTTTTTTAAGACAATTCACACCAATTGACCTAGTCCCATGCTAAGCTGGTGAAGCTTGTGTTATGGGTACTAGGCAACGGATATACATACATATTATAGATAGATATACATATAAATACATATTTAAACACCCAAGACCTAAGAACAACACCAAATGCTCATCACATCGATGTTCGCCTCAGCCGGGGATCGAACCCGGGACCCATGGATTCGCAGTCAGGGGTACTAACCACTAGACCAATGAGTCGTCAAATAATTGTCACAGACAAGAAATAAACACTATAAATATTATAGCTAATCAAGTTAATTGCACGTTTATGTACACATTTCCATTTATTGTACATCCGTGTCTCAAATCTAAACGCGAGTACGTAATCAAGGATTAATTTTCTACTCGGATTATTTTCAATCCACCTTCGTGTGTGAGCTTTAGATCTTCAATTTTAAGGAGCCCCTCTGTAAACTCACGGGGTATTTACGAAAATAATTAATTTTAATATGACGTATTTGGGCCCGACAATTTGTAATTATTATAATTTCGTTTTCGAAGTATTTATTAGCTACTTAGACGTTTAAATATGTTGTATTTGGTAGAATTTGCAGGTTCCAAAAAATCATTCTCGTAAGTGTTAGTTTGTTATGCTTATATATTGTATACTAGCTGGCCTGGCGAACATCGTACCGCCTAACAGTCGATTCTTTATTTTTTTTAAAACTTATTCTGCTATTCGGGACACCGGTCTAGCTACTAAGATAAAAAAAAGAAAGTTGATAAGACAACAAATACATTACGTCAAAAAATAATAATTTACCTTCCCGGAACCCCTCCACTAACACTTGAACTTTATGATATGGTATTAAAGTTCAAATTGCCTTTAAATATTATTACGAATATTTTATATGGGAATATACAAAAGTGTTGTTTTTAGACTTTTTCACTCAATTTTTATTAATTTTTCTCTCCCTAAGAACCATCCTCGTACTTCAACGAATATTATAAAAAAGGAATCAGACAAATCGGTCAAACCGTTTTCATGTTATGTCGTGACAACGGAAAACGGGTTTCATTTTTATATATATTGTATATAAAGGAATATTCCTTGGTACTCAGGGATCAGAATCGCATACTAGACTCTAAACAACTTAATACAACTCGTATAATATAAATAACGTGCAGCAGTAAAGTATCAAGATTATTTACGACTATTAGATATACCATGATATTGTTGAAAATGCGAAATTTATGTGCAATATTTATCTTTCTGTAGCTACTCGGGAAGGCTTCTTTCATTTTACGGCTACGAAGATTTACGACTGCGCTAAAATACGTTTCATATGTGGAATTAGAAAAATCTACATAAAACCAATATTAACCTTTCTTATGCTAGATGACAGGTTCAAGATATATTTCTTTAATACAATTCCTTTGTATGAAATTACCTTTTTGGCTTTCAAAAACCATTTCCAATCTCCATTCATAACCGATTTTTTATGCAATTGGACATTGCCCGAAAAATACCTATGTTGGACGTAGAACGCAGATTACGAAGTGCAGCCTGTGCGTCCAACACCGAGTGCTGAGCGTCTCCAGAGGAGGATTGTTTGGGCTCCGGAAATCTCTCTCACCGCACTATTGCATCACTTCACGCCGGTTTTTGAGAGACAGCGGTACCGCCCCGGTCGTGCCTGCCCATTTGGCTGAATCCTGAAGGCAACAGCATGGCACTGACACTAGGAAGGTGTTGACTGATTGCGCTGATGAAATAACATCTGTTACAGGATATTACCACTGGGCGATGGGGTCGCCATGTCCCGACGCCGGTAAAACTAAAAAAAACGAGTTTTTTTATTCAATCCCAAATAGTTTTGTTTTAAAACTAAAACAGGGTTGTTAAATAACACAGTCGTTTTTTGAATTGTAAAGTAGTAAATGTAATTATAAAAATGACGATACATATTTTTATTTGTAGCCAAAAAGTAAGCTTCAATAATGCAGTGATAAAGAGATGATTAGCTTTGTGTTGCCAAGACCAAACCTTTTTTAATATATTCAAATATGGAATGCTATCGTGTAAATAAACTAGTTCGTAAACAACTAAACTAGGAAGGCTAATTTACAATAAATAATTAATATAAGGCGCTAGACTATAACAAACGACAATCGTAAAGCCAACACTAAAATGACTGTACATTTATTAGCAAGGTAGCGTAATAAATATCATCCTTATCCTAAAAGCTACAAACTACCCATATTAAACGTAGTTAATAAATTAACTTCAGGCGTTCCTTAGCACCCTTTTCATATAATTCACTACTTCATTATGTTAGGAGTGACTCACGAAAATTCGGTGGAAATTACCGGGAAATTAAACACTTTAATCAAAAGCTGAATTCAAGGCTCAATGCAATAATTTGTTGGAAATTATAACGGTGCGGATTACTAAAGTGTATTAACCTATTTGTTGAAGTTGTATTTTTATTATATTTTCGCAATTTTTTTTTACAAATAAATAAAAGTACATATTATTAACCTTGATCGTTTGTCCGAACTTCTTACACACACCGTCGATTTTTAGGAACTGCGTACTTCCGCTGCACATGTTTTTCTTCTGCGTATATCATCACATAGGTAAATTCATTAAGTCGGGACTCGAATGTAGCGATGGCATTGTTTTGTTTCCTCTATATTTTATAAGCCCTTTTGAATTTTATTTCTGTAATACATTATTAGTCGAAAACTAACCATTTATATTTCTAAAAATCATATCAAAATAAAACAAATCAAAACGCAATAGTTTTCAATTCCCTGAGTGAAAACCTTTGAAAAGGCTCCATAACATTGAGTAAATATTGTCGATATGATTCAATTGTTATTTTAAGACGTCGAAGCTCCTTCTCTAACTCAGTTTGGATTTTTCGATCAAAGTTTGAAATTAATTTTGAACTGACAGCCGGGACACAAAGACTGTTGACACTTCACTTACTTTCAATTACAAATAGTTTAATACTTTTAGATTTTATTACTTGATCGAATATTACTTAATAAGTCTAGGTTAGATTAATTACCTAGCCCTAACAGGATAGGCTAGGCAATTTTACTTGCACTAAAATAACAATGAAATATATAATCCAAAAATAAGGTCAAACAAACAACCCTATAATAAAAATAACAACTATGTGTACATCTGAGATCGATTTTCTAATTCGGTTTTTAAAATATTTTACCCAAATTAAAATTATTTGATAATCGGTATTGGCGTATTTTATTTTTGCGCTATTATAGAATATACTTATGGGTGACATTTGACATTTAACCGGTCAACAACCATACAACATTTCTGATGACACTAGAATTACGTCACACACATTTCACACTTTCTAAATTCAAATCCATAATTTAGGGGTTTTACAAGCGCCCCTCCTACCAACTACCCCTATGTTTCGTAACTGTTATTACATGCCCAATTAATGTTACTGGATCAAAATAAAATATTAAAGATATCAAAAGCTCATCATTTTAAAATGTATCTAAACTTTTTATATACAAAAAATGTGTGTGTACTACTACTTATGTACACGCGTTAGAAGTTATACGTCTTTGGCGTAACAAGATAGAAATCTTTTCAAAAATTTAATTCTACGTCATTCTAGTAAATACGACACTAATAATAGAAAAACTAAAATGTTGACTATAGCTAACTTCAAGGAGTCGGTTTTTTGTGACGGTGTGCGCGCGTATTGTAAAAAATTACTCTCATCATTTTTCCCTAACGTGCCAAAAGAAGTAAAACTTCAAAAAACCTGAAATAAACCCAAGCCACATCAAAGAAGCTATTATAAGTTAAAGCATAGATATTATGAACGCCTCCTTCATATATGGGACAAAATGTAATATAAAATATTTTTCCGCAGAGAAGATTGGAGCATCCACTATCTATGCCGCATTGAATTTAATCTCAAGAAGTAAATACTGGAAAATATAAAACGCCGGGCTCTCGTATAGAGTACATGTCACAGCAAACCGGTTTAGGATTATCGGATTTTTTAGTTTTATAGCTAAATTACGTTTTAATATGTACCGGTTTTTATACTTAAGAGTATTAATAAAAACAGCTTTAAATATTATTAAGAATTTTATGGTTAATAATTTTTTCTTGCAAAACCAACTTGTAAGGTAATTATTTTGTACGTTGATTGTAAAAGTCAGAAGAGAGAGACTAATAAAGCTTATTAATGCCTACAACTTGCTTTGATGACCTCAAACTCTAAGCATTAGTGCGAGTTACTTACGCTAAATAGAACCTCTACGCTCTCTTTACACTAAAGTGTTATAAAACCGGTTCGGATTTTATATGTATTAATTTCTATACCATTAAAATTGTATAGAAATTATCTATATATATAAAAATGAAACCCGTTTTCCGTTGTCACGACATAACATGAAAACGGTTTGACCGTTTGTCTGATTCTTTTTTATAATATTCCTTGAAGTACGATGATGGTTCTTACGGAAAAATTTAAAAAAAATGAGTAAAAAGTCTAAAAACAACACTTATCTATATTCCCATACAAAATATTCGTAATAATATTTTAAGGAAATTTGAACTTTAATACCATATCATAAAATTCAAGTGTTACTGGAGGGGTTCCGGGAAGGTAAATTTTGATTTTTTGACATAATGTATTTGTTGTATTATCATCTTTATTTTTTTTATCTTACTAGCTAGACCGATGTCCCGAATAGCAGAATAAGTATTTAAAAAAAAAAGAATCGACGGTTAGGCGGTACGATGTTCGCCAGGCCAGCTAGTTCAATTATAAAAATTTAAAATAATTAAAACATGATAACTTTAGTTGTTAAAGTTGATTTAAGAACTAAAATTGAAATATCGGTTCAATACTGCTTTAAATAGGTACCGGTTAGAGGTTGGCACATATTTGAAGCTTTTCCGGATATACTTTTCGGAAGTCCGTCGGCAGTGCGCTTCTCGCGTCTGCTATTGATGGCTCCTATTTTCCTTTTGAAATAACCTGGAAAACAATATGAAAATTGGTATCGATAAAGATTAAGTAAGAGTGTGTGACAATTAATTACATTTTGAGAATTTAATTAGTAAATTAAATATGACCTCTTAATATTTCTTTCTTTCTTCTTCTATTCGAAATTTAGTCTTTGTTTGAAAACAACAATGCTTGTTATGTAATATTTGACATCTGTAATTAAAATCAGTAAATGCTGATAAATACTTGTGTAACGTCAGATTTTTTTAAAGTTATGTTTTTTAAAACCGGAGAACTTCACTAGTTTCACAGACTTACTTTTGTATAAAATAAAATAAATCGGTGGCGCTACAACCTCACTAGATCCGGGCCTTAGATTTCTGAATCTGTTTCATAATCATTTTTCAATCTAACAGGCAAGAAGGAGATCAGCCTCTTGTGCTTGACACACGCCGTCGCCTTTTTGGGTATAAGACATGTCGGTTTCCTCACGGTGTTTTCCTTCACCGTCCGAGCGAATGTTAAATGCGCACATAGAAAGAAAGTCCAATGGTGCACAGTCGAGGATTGGATCTACGACCTCAGGGATGAGAGTCGTTCGCTGAATCGCAACTAGGCCAACACTGCTCTCTAACTTTTGTATACTGTATTTATATATAAACTCTTAATAATGACCCATACAGATATAAACGTTCTACGGAATCATTATATATTCCCATAACCGACGTGCATGCTTGGTGAATATCATAAAAACGAGAGAGGTATATCAGGACCGTAGCAAGTGGAGATCCGTGGTGTCTCACTACTACGGCAAAAAGGAAGATGTAAATACACAAAAAATAAACTAGATTTATAGATAACAAGATAACTCTTCCACACATCGCTGTGGCACATTGTGATTGAATGGTTGAGAAATGAGAAACAAAACAAAGAAAACATTTCATATAAGTAAAATTTTGCAATACTTGTGAAAAAAATAGATAAAAACAATCCTTGATGCGATTTATATATCATGCTAATTTCAGCTCGATCGGTGCAGAACTTTTTGAGTTTTTGAAGCGTACACAGACACCAAAATAATTTTTTTTATATAGATGTAGTAATGTATAAAATATAAACAAAATATTTTTACTTATTATCAAGGGAAAACTCAAAACAAAACAAAATGTTGAATAATTATTCACAAGCATTACGCACTCCTCTCATCTCTGTCATTGATATACGATGTAGATTCAATAGATTTTTCTATCGTATCAAACAATGAAACTTCTATCATTAATCTCTAGACTACCGGTAACGGGGCTTAAACGGACAATGATAGCTAACTAGTGGCTTTAGCAAGAGTCTAACTCTAGGGCCTCTGGTATATTGAGGCTTCCAGTATCATGGGGCCTTTGACTTAAAGTAATTCTAAAGTTACACAGGTTTTCATACATATTTAAAATACGGCTTTATGCACAAGTAAATGAAGGCAAATTTGTAACTATTACAAATTTTCCAGCAGGACGGAGAATCACGTCCAATACTTCTCTGCCACGAGTTCGTGAAATTTTCTCAGGCAAATTGATCTCCAGGAGAGGTGACAAAAATTGGCCTCCACGCAGTCCTGATTTAACCCTTATGGATTTTTTCTTATGAGGTTATCTTAAATCTAAAGTCTAATAAGCCGACTTCTCTGGCGCAATTAAAAGAAAATATCTGTCACGAAATGGCAGCCATCACTGAGTCCACCGGCTGAGCCATAAGTAATTTTATTTTTCGATTAAATGAGTGCCGCGAACGCGAGGGTCTACATTTGGGCGGTTTTATTTTTAAGAAATAAATTCCCAAAACGTGTACGTTAAGAATTAATTAACCCTTTTTTGATACATGACTTACTTTTTTTAAATGTATCAACTAAATATGAACTTCAGGGTGTCTACCCTGTACAGTCGGATTCCATATAAACATACTAAAGATTTTTAATAGAATAAGGCCTTTAATGATCGCAGTTCAGCCCTGGAAAATGATGGTATCGAGCGAGATGGGACTAATCGATTCCAGTACTCGGTTGACTTTCATTAAAACTATTGGGTCACCGATGGAGATCGTGATAAGCGATCGCCAGTTAACCTTCAGTCGACTCGACATTTTGTGAACACGTCGCATCTATCGATACATCATTTATATTTAGATAAGTAATTGCAGTCATTATTTATCTTTTATAGTTAAATTTAATTATATGCATATATTATAACTGTTTAAAATTACTGGTTTATAACGTTTACTTTGAAGACGCACGTACAAAGAATTTTTATTATTAGCCGTGAGTTATGTACCCTAACATAAGTTAAGCTACAATGGTATATTTTAGTTAATAATTATTAGAACAATTATCTTACACTTGAAGCCTAAATGAGACCTTTGGTTTTTTGCACACTCAAAAATTGTAACATAACATTCTCGTTTCCGAAAATATCCAATAGGTCGACTGACAGATATGTCACTTTGATTTAAGAACCCATAAATGGGTCAAATTAGATTTTTGTTAGTTTGGCGTCGCAACCCCACTACCACAAATTTTATGTTAATTACAAGCTCATGTTTTAAAAGATTAAATCCAGTTAACACTTAACTATAAAACAAAGAGTATTATTTATTTGAACATGAACATACTTCCAACAACTTTTTAAGCTATCCACACTGCAGTTTAGGTAGAAGAAAAGAAGAAAAAAAATCATGGCTTCGCAAACTAAGAGAGTGGACGGGTATTGCGACAGCGGCATAGTTGCTGCATCTTGCTCAGGACACGCATCACGAGACTGAGGGCTACCCTCTAGTAATGAAGAGCCACCAAAAAAAGAGTCTTAGTTTAATCTACTCTTTAGAAGGCTTGAACCTTCATAGTTAAGAAAAATATAAATAAAGATAAAAGAGGCAAATACAATTATTCATCATACTGATTTTCTGTTAATACTGTCATTTAAGTTATATAATATAACATAATTTCGCAATTAATTTTTGCATTTATCATATTACTGAATAATTAATTCCACCTACTAATTCATATCGCGATTTATAAAATAATTTATGTTCATGAATTAAGAAATGGAATGAAGTAACTTGTAATTAAAGTTCTTTTCCTTCCATAGTTACTCGTACAACCCTTCCAATTACGAAATTAACATAATAATTCAAATTTAAGGTAATTAAACGAAAATAGAGTGAGGCAGTCCCTAATTTTCTGCTCGTAAATTGTTGAGTGGGATCACAGAGAGATTTCATTAGAGTACTGATATATTGATGTGTCCCGGTAATGTCGAATTTGTAACAGTACCTAATTATCTGTGAATGTGGATAGTGCGCTCAATATATCTATATCTTATATTTATTGTGAAATATCCTCAAATACTCAATATTATAACATATTCAGGTCTTGTTTTATTGTAATGTTGTATTAAAATGTACTATAACACCGAGGGTTAATGTAATTGTTTAATCAGTGTTTAAAATTTAATAAATTTTTGAATCTTTTTGTAGGAAAATATATCCACGGGACACCAATTATAATGTTTTCCTTTAACACAGTTGAGGTTTCAACCCACGATAACACGCTTGTTCACAAGCCTCACACAATCACAAGTTTTACCATTACCACATACATAGCAATTAAATACATCATACCAATTAATTATTCATTTGACAACCACGGTATTTCTTAAGATACTTAATAACAACCAATTTCCTCTATAAATACTTGCGTAATATTCAATAGAAGCTATCATGCTGGGAAAACAAATATCAACGCAGTAATTCAAAAGGCAGGTTAATTGAGAACTCGACATAGAAACAAATTAATAAGTTGCATTTATGTATTTCAAACAGGTTTAAGTCGCATTAGCATTGTGTTTATAGTTTCTGAATGCTTTCTTGTATAGAGAATAACTGTTCTTGCAGGCGCACAGAAACAGAACAGGGTGTAAGAATTAAAAACAAAAGACGATCGCGCGTTTCGTTTGATTGTTATTGGTCTAGAGATGCTGTGAAATTTAATGATTCTTAATTTAAACATTTATAAGTTTATTGTCTGCGATAATAGCATGCTGGGTTATCCTTATTTCATTTGTAATTTAGCAAATTTCCAATTGAAATAAAAAAGAAGTGCTTTTAAAATAGAGCATTTAGGTAGATACTAGGCAATAAGCCATTTCTTCAGATACAATAAGCTCGGTTATTGAATATCGATTAAGTATTCGTGTAGGAAGCGCCTCGTTAATCTATCAGTGGGGGTTCTCATGCGGAAGCACATCTTTGATCTGGGTTTTAATCAATTGGTATCGATGTATCGATGTTCGAGCATCGAGCCATCGATTCGATCTGCCTACGCGCCGCGTCGCGCGTCTTATTCTATTAATGTTTGATTAAGGTTTGTTGTTTCGCCCACTCGATTTGTCTTGTGAATATTTCCGCTAAGCCTTTTGTGGCTGCGCAGTTGTGGATGCCCTTAGCTTATTAAATTAAGTATTTATTTCGCTGCTATTTGGTATCAAAATTTAATGCAAAAATGTGCAGCGGGACGGAGTATCACTAACGACTCAATATACAATTAAAATTTCTAATATAACATGACAATCATTTAAATGACGACTCATTGGTCTAGTGGTTAGTACCCCTGACTGCGAATCCATGGGTCCCGGGTTCGATCCCCGGCTGAAACGAACATCGATGTGCATTTGGTGTTGTGCTTAGGTCTTGGGTGTTTATATATGTATTTATATGTATATCTATCTATAATATGTATGTATATGTATATCTATCTATAATATGTATGTATATCCGTTGCCTAGTACCCATAACACAAGCTTCATCAGCTTAGCATGGGACTAGGTCAATTGGTGTGAATTGTCTTAAAAAAGAAAAAAAAAATGCTAACCTCCGCTTGACAAATCTGCATTCCAATATTGGTAGGTTTGAAGATTATAAATTGATTTTGAATAAAACCTTATAGAATTCAGCGCAGATTACTTGATTTAAAAAGATGTCTTAATGGCCATTAATTTTTGACATCAAAAAGTATTATCAATTCTGCGCTATGTCCACTGGGTTTGTTTTATGGATGGAAATATTGGACACCAATGATAGATTAAGTCCAATCTGTTTGATCCCATGTCCTCGCATCTTAGTTACGGGATTATTGTAATACCAAGATTGATGATAGGCTAATCGTTGCTTCATGAAAACAGAGGCCTGATGCCCGTACACCAATTATACGGCCCAATTTCTTTTTTTTTTCACGTGAAATCGCAGTCTTATTTAACAATGTTTTAGGAAATTCCAAAGTTGATCAAAAATTCGAAAAAAATGTTAAGAATGTCCAAGTCGGTAGTTCATTAATACAAATACTTATTTAGCTTCTTTCATAGTGAATAAAAATAATGATGTCTATAAAATTTTAAATATATGTCACTTAATAATGAAACAAATTATATGATTTGTGGTTCATTTAGATTACATTGACTCGCGAGAATATACATCATAAACATCTCTGATAGTTGTCCGTATACGATAAACAGTTTATTAAATTTCTAAAGATCGATTCTTCTCGATCGATTTTAGAAGATACAAAAAAATTATTCGGGTATCAATAAGCATAAATAAAACATATTTATAAATTCACCTTTGATTGCGTAAAGCCAATATTCGTGACAATAAACTGTCATATTGTGAAGGGATGGCAAACAATTAAATTGGACAAGAGCAAACAATAAACAAATGATAACAAGGTCCCAGAGGAAGGCGACGAAATTTATAAACCCCTGATTTATTTACTTTCGACATTTCATCCCCTTGTTAGGCCTTCATAAAAGTTAACTTTGCATATAATATGCTCGTACTTGAGAGCGTCGTTAATTCTTCGTCGACAGGAAACGGAAATAGGACACTCAAATAAAAATATTACTGACGACGAAAGATGTTATACGTGTGAAACAATATTTGAATAAAAAATACGTTAAACGTGTAAAATACTTGTGTTTGTCGAAGTGTATCTATATTTATTATAGCCTAGTATCTGTATTTATTATAGCCTAGTGATTAGTAATAAGACCAGTGCAGCCCTGCAATTCTGTTACTCACTTTTCGAACTCGAACAGCGGTTTTCGCATCGGCGGTCGCTCTCAAATCAGTTGTGAAGCAGTCATTGAGCAGTGAGTTCGAAAAGTGAGTTACAGAATCGCAGGGCTGAGGTAATAGGTTCGTGACTGTTATACAATGGGGTTGTCTTTCTTCGTGCATTTAGCACCACAATAGACAGCCTCTGTAAAGCAAAGAAGGCCTCATTATACCTACTTTAAACCTACTTAGCTATGAAGAAAAATCAATGGAGCAAACGCACAAATGTATATACCCTATACCCAATGGTGGATTACTAAACTTAATACAAATAAATTAAGTTAACCTCTCAATATTAGCAATTCAGCCATGTTATATTTTTAGATGCATCCTACAGTCACTATTATTGTTTGTTTGCGAGCGTCGGAGTCAAAGTCTCATTGAAATTGTTTCATTAATCACGAATCATTAACGATATTATAGGAGCTTTGCCTTATAAAATTCCCCAATTATTAAGATAAATTAAAGTGATTCAAAGCACCTTTTTAATAATAACTTTTAAAAGAACGTCTCAAAATTGAAATATTTTGCACTTAACGCTAAATACACGAAAATATAGACAGTATTTCATTTCGGCTAATTACTCGTATAATAACATATAGTTATCTGGCAACTCTGGCGCTCACCACGATTGCTGTAAAGCACTCGAATCGTTGATAATGTATCGCGTCTAATATATTAATTAGAGAAGTTTTAAAAAGTTATCGCGTTAACCAAAAAAAATGAATGTAGGATTTTCATATATCAAATAAAGAAGCGTAGGAAACGCCTCACACTTAAACCAACAACCAACTTGGACGAATTTAGTATTTTACAGGGTCCCGATATTTAATTAGTTTTCATGTAATACAAACTTAAATACGGGCGAGTAAATAGAATATTTCAAAAATCTGTTATTGTTTAACCCTTTATAACCACAAAAGAGGGGTATAGGAGAGTGGATTCTAAATGTACCATTTCGAGGTACCATTAGGATGATATTGGCTTATCTTACTTCCTGGCTGTGTGTGGGCTGTAATCGAGCTATTAGAGCTACTTACGCCTGAAGGCACTCATGCTGTACGGTCTTGGGACAAATTGCAGGATTGTAATACACTTTCTAGTTCGATAAATCTTGATAATGCAATATCAATGGATTGTACATTAAATACTATAGAAGTATATCCTTATAATGTTGCGTTTGATTCGAACAGATATACAAATTGGTATATTCTGTATTTTAATAATAATCAAAAGTAAATATATTTTACTACAATTTTAATATATGCAAGTATGACAATGTAAAAACACGGCGAAATATTCTTCATCTAATTAAGGCTTTAAACGACTGATTTAATATTCATTAAATAATTGCCAGCCCGACTGTATTGTAATAATTTCTGTGAGTAACATAACACTTAGTGTGTGTGTCACACGGACAAATGAAGGCGAAATATAGGTCAATCTACTAAAATTCAATATATTAGAACTCAATATGTTAGATCCATCAATATTCTTAATAAAATAATTTTATCTTTATTCATTTTATTGATAGTTTTGTTTGGTGAGGTGAGCAGAATTCTTTGGCTCACATATGTCAACAATATTTGTATCCAAAATATCTCTAGTACTTTTTCCAAGCAAATAAAACGCACATTGGATCGTCTATTGTTGGAGATCGAATCTGTTTTGATGGTGGATTGATTGTCAAACTTACAAGAGGCCTTTAAATATTGTAAATTGTGGTTTCAACTTAGCCAATTAATAATAAGGCTATAAAATTCAAAGGTTTCCCTCAGGCTTTTAATAGTTTCCCCAATGCGAGACTATCAGATCTTGTAAGTTCAAACTTGTAACTAACTTTAAAATTTATGGCTGGTTCATCCATGAATATATTATCCATAATACAAACTTTATCTTGATATAATAGTAAGTAAATATGTAACAATGGGATAGAAATTTTAGGCAGTTATTTTAGATTTTCACTAGAACTGTTTGAATAAACATTAGAAATAGGGATTCTAGGTTCTCCCACTTAGGGTCCAATAGCGTGGAGATGGCATCGTGGCGCTTTAGGTACATCCAATAATTTAGTTTCCACAAATCTTTTCACATATGCAGTTGCCGTGAAGGGTATTCATCATCTTCCTGACGCTAAAACAAGATTTTATTACTTGGGCATACATAAGCTCTCATAATACGTGCGCGGGAGTCGAATGTAAATCGTTAATTAACTAAATAGAAATACGTTGTCGTGGTGACACTGACTGTGACTGTTCTGCCTTGCGATTCTGTAACTCACTTTTCGAAATCACACAGCGGTTTTCGCAGCAGTGGTCGCGCTCAAATCAGTCGCGCTCAAATAAACAATAAACTACAAGGAGGGACCTTATCAGAATGCCAAATCATAAAATGACTGCGTCACGACTGATTTGAGCGCGACCGCCGCTGTGAAAACCGCTGTGTGAGTTCGAAAAGTGAGTTACAGAATCGCAAGGCTGAAATCAATAGAACAATCTTGCACGGGATTTATATGAAACGCCTATAAACAAATATCTAAGGATTAATAGAAATTCGTTATACATTTACAAATTGAGAATTTCTTTTTTAATATCATAAATATCGTTGTGATTAATTAGAATTATTTTTTGCCGGGTTAAACCCAGGACGTGTAATACGCGAACTTCGTTAACTACTGTATCAAGAAGGCAATAACCATTGAGATACGGAGCTGTAATGTTCTAGATAAGCAGCCATTAAATAATTTCACACAGCCGTTGTGACAGTTATCTGGTAAATAATGGCGCAAATAATATTATTCAGCGCAATTAACGCAATATTATTTTATTGCTCTGAAAACAATAGGCAACCTTTTATGGAAGGTTTCCAGGGAAATTGTTAGTAAAATTTACACTGTGTATATTTTAACACAATGATTTTGATTTCTCTGTATGTTTGTATAAAGGTGTCAACGGGCGATACGTGTATTGATGAAGGAGAATTTATTACCTATTAAAGCGTATGTTCATAAACCATATTCATAATCGAAATATTATTACATGCCTATATCTATATGGTTTGTATATATCTCTGGTAACTGGTCTGGGTAGTTTAATGACGTACAAATATACACATAAAATCGATAAAAAAGTCCCTAAACATAACAACGCTAAAATACTTTACTTGTTTGATACTTGATCCATGACTTCGACATGTCCAACCTGAGTTCAATACCTGGAAAAACAATAATTGTTTTCTTTGTTTGTAGCCATATAAAGATCTAATAGATGATAGTTATATACATAAATAAATCCTATAACTAAATATCAATACATGAAGAAAGCATAAAATTTTAATCAACCATTTTATATATGAAATAATTGCAACTTAAATCATGCAACATAAAAGCCGTTTAATATTGTGTTTCAAAGCAAAACCGTTTGATCATTTTCACCGTATGCCTTCGGGGTATGTCAGACCCATTTTGACAGGGTTGATGACCCGATGAAGAGCACTTGAAAGGTTAAGTACGATATAATTAAATATAACGAGATGGACATAATTAAGTGGAGTATTTAGATAATTATATCATCGATTCTGAATAACGTTGATAGAAACATATTAAGCGTTGCATAGGTCTTTTGTTAACTATTTAATAGATATTAAGTCTCTCACTGGTTATCAAAAGCACTTTAAAATTAGTTTGTAGTTATTTATTTACTAACACTTCGTTTCATACAGAAGAATTGATATAAATAAATAAAAAGGGGGGGGCAACTGCCTTGCGATTCTGTAACTCACTTTTCGAACTCACACAGCGGTTTTCGCATCGGCGGTCGCTCTCAAATCAGTCGTGAAGCAGTCATTTTATGATTTGGCATTCTGGTAAACAACTACAAGCTCCCACCTTATCAGAATGCCAAAGAGATAAGGTGAGAGCCTGTAGTTTATTGTTTACCAGAATGCCAAATCATAAAATGACTGCTTCACGACTGATTTGAGAGCGACCGCCGATGCGAAAACCGCTGTGTGAGTTCGAAAAGTGAGTTACAGAATCGCAGGGCTGGCGGCGCTTTCGATTGATCTTTTCCAGGCAACCACTTCCACACATAATGCATACAATTCTATTAAATGAGAAATTTATAATGAACATGGATACTACACTTTTTTTGACACTCTTAGTCTTCATAGCAATCATAATAATAATTAAAAATATAACAGTAAAATAATAAAAATAATATTAATAACATAGTAATAATTGAAGGCAGTTTGAGCAGCGGTTCTTTGACAGATAAAGGTAGTTAATATTGAAAGCTTACAAGTATTTAGTTTGGTAATCATATAGCAAACTATATGTATTGGTCAACAACCAAAGTTATTATACTGAGTACGTATTGGTATAGGATATATAAAGATTTGTATGATTTACGAATTAACTCAAAAACTACTGGACCGATTTGAAAATTTCTTTCGCCATTAGATCTTACCCAGATAATATCAATTATATATTAATTTCTAGAGTATTTTTAAAAAATAAATACAGTCGAGAATGGTTTGAAATAAAAAAACCTACTTGTAACTACTAGTGTGTGTATCAGTAGTTAGGTTATGTTTGAATTTGTGACATTTGCGAAATTTAAGGCAAAAAAATAAACACGGTAGTAGGTAATAA
Source organism: Pieris napi (assembly GCF_905475465.1). NCBI lineage: Eukaryota > Metazoa > Arthropoda > Insecta > Lepidoptera > Pieridae > Pieris > Pieris napi. The sequence goes on along the minus strand of NC_062241.1, from coordinate 8,969,732 downwards.
GTATTATATTTCTTTATAAAGGATATACCAAAGTGACTTTTCGTGTAATGAGGAAGTTGACATAATCGTTACATAAAACTTGACATCCCTGCTCAGTTTCAAGTAGTATGTAAAGCTTGACGTACACGTTTTGTTATGATATCTTAGTTGTAAAGAAATATGTTCCAAAAACTACAGACCAAACCTTTTTGACATACAGAAAAAAACGCAAATCACTGTAAAGTTGATAATTGCTAGTTATTTAAGAATTGATATGTTATAAAGTATTTTATTTTATTATTATTAATACCATCCAATGTCTGTACTTAGGGATTAATAAAAAAATACTCGTATTCATAAGACCAGGTATTATAATATAATAACGATATCTTCCCCATACCTACGGATAGGAAGCTCACCTGATGTTAAGTGATACCGCCACCTATGGACACTCTCAATGTCAGAGGGCTGGCGAATGTGCTGCCGGCCTTTAAGTATTGGTACGCTCTTTTCTTACACAACGATAAATCTCATAATTAGCATGACCTATAAGCAGGAAGGAAGGTTTTAGTGAAAGTCGATCTTTACTCTCCGAAAAAGAGATTACAAACCGGCGGTATTCGGGATATGTGATATTAACATACTGATCAGATAAAAGGCGTTTGTGAAAAGTGGATGGTAATTACTGGAGCCCTGATAGGATCACGGCACGCCTCTTAATGTATCGTCTGATAATTTTCTTTTGTCGGTCGAACGATGTCGAGATTGCCAAAAATTTGTGCCATAAATGCGATGTTTTTTTGTTGTTGAAGGAATAGGCGTTTACATGCCCTTGATATGGGAAGCGCACAGGCAGAATGTAAAGTATTATATCACTCTTTAATTATTTTGGGTTAGTAAATAAAAATATTGAGAAAAATATTAACATATATTTAGCGTCACTAAAAAACCCTTTATAAGTTTGAATTTTATATCATTTGAAAATTATTGTGAAGAAAAATATGATGGTTGCATAAAGTCTGCAAAAATATGAAATATTTAAGAGAAGCTCTATTTACCATTCTCTATATTTGAATGAAATGTTTCACAAAGGTAATTACCCTTTGTAGTCACTTTATAAAACTATATAAATAACTAGAGAAGGAACAAGAAACTTCTGAAACGAGAGAGGTAATAAATTCCTTTATAATTTAATTTTCTCTAAAAAAACAAAAAAATACGATCCTTGATAATAACTCATACAATTTCGTTTTAATTGGCGACTTCTCTTGTTGCCATCTGAATAATTTAATTAAGAACTCCATTATAGACAAACCACGTTACGAATGCCGTTTTGAGATAATTTTGTTGGTGTTATTTTTTGTCACATGATTGTAATATACACGAAGATCCAGAATTAGACTTAATTTAACTTGAAAGAATTCCCTTTACAAGATTAAAGCGATACATTTATCACAATCAAAACTATCTATATATACCGGCCTTCTGAGTTATGTCATACCTTATTGATTCCAGAGCCTAAAATTAACCGATTTCCTTAGGTCGTAGTTTTGAAGTTATACTTTTTTAGGCGCGTTAGGGAAAAATTATGAGAGTTAATTTTTAGGATGCGGGCGCACACCGTCACAAAAAACCGACACCTTGAAGTTAGCTATAGTCAGTCAACCTTTTAGTTTTTTATTGTTAGTGTTGTTTTTTTTAAACGTAGAATAAAAATGTTGAACAGATTTTTATCTTGTTACGCCAAAGAAGTATAATTTCTAACGCGTGTACATAAGTACACACACGTTTTTTTTTACGGGAATAACTAAAAGCCACACTTGGTCAGGAGCTGACTATATAAGCCATATAGTGCCTATCACAAGGTAGTAAATAAGTAGTGCCTCACAAAAATATAAACCGAAAAATTTAATTATAAAAACTAAAGGAAAATTGATTTCAAAGTGGGAGGGGAGGTACCTACTATGGATATTCAGACCCAGCTCGTTTATAAGAATGCTCAATCTGGATATCGGAGTTTCGACCAAAACGCGTTCTTCATAAAAGAGGGACGAATGGGATAGTAGGATGCCTGGGCCATCTAGAGGGTACCTACACGACATTTAAATTTAGTTAAAAGGTTAAGACAATCAACCTAATTCTTAATCAATTAATTTCCTACGATTCTCCAATGGCAACATTTTAAAGTGCGCCTGGTTTCGTATGATGGCAACTTTTTTTCCGAGATGATGTTTTATAATTTTAAACTAAGGTTTTTTAAGTGGCGTTTTCACCGTGTTTTGTTAAAGGCTCGTCTACTGATAGACAATATTTCTCTATAATGTCAAAGTTCCCATCTCAACGTGACTCTACTATAAGAAATATGAACCGGTATTTGAGAGCCGACAATTCATTTAAAACGAAGGATACGATGTAAGTGCTTCGTGCCTACAAACCGCGTTAATTAAACATCGGTTAATTTCGTTTATTAAGGATTTTATTGTACTCAAGGCATGCAATATAGCAAAGAGGTACAATCAGGCCCATTAAAATGTGTGATTAATGGTATTTAACGGTAGTTTCTTAAGTTAAATTTTCAATAACATCTCAAAACTTTACCAAAGTTTTTAATGTTAAAACCTATCTACCGATCAATAATTTTGAGAATAGTTAGTGTAATTTGCCGTCCTTCAATTCTTATAGTCTCTCTTCATAATCTTACTTTACAATAGTGAAGCCGCGTCTAATATCTAGTGTGTTGTAATAATTAAAACAGAATAAACATTTAGCTTAGCCCCTCTGTATAATATATATACATAACAACCATATATAATATATATATATATTATATATGTTTAATAAATAACTGTTTTAACATGTAGTGAGGAGCCTGATATGACTATGAGAATTGGCAGTATTTCTAAATTAAGAACCATAATTTTTTTTTCGTTCATAACTGATTTGGTCTACAAAAAGCGAAGGCATATTATAAACAATTAAATTGAACAAACATTTTTTCCAGACTGTAACCGAGACTTTATTTTTACACGAAGGAAACCCTAAGTCTGAGTAGTTTTAAGGATTTTATTTTCACTTGTTGCAACTTCCCACGCGACCGATCTGCATATTCTTTATACTTAGCATAAAACAAGCTCGAATTCTGAGACAAATGCCTTTATTCGCAAGCGTGATTTGGACAAGAAAATTTAAATAAAGTTTTTTTTGTAGTGTATTATAAAAAAATATATTTATCTTTATATAGATGATGCGTAGTATAATACAATCAACTAAATAATATTTAAAGAAGCTCTAGTTGTGTAAAAATAATACCATGCAACAGCAGTTTCAGTGGTTCTGAATGAGTTTTCTTACCGCGTGATTAGAAAATAGCGTATTGAAAAAACTACATCAAATTCGATAAGGTTTACATGAAATCACAATTGCAGTACGTGGTAAGCTTGAAGTTTTTTTTATATTAATTTACTTTGTTGAACGCGTGCTAAAGCTACTTGTCTACCCAGGTCATTATACAGTACGAGGTAGCGATGCATAAAACGCCATTATCAAAATATCATGAATGAGCCAAGCATGAAACAGATTTAAGTTTTAAAGGCCATTAACGCACGCGACGCGAATTATTACTCCTTTTTATTGCAAATTTGCATCTTAGTTTTATAGCCGGAACAAAGTACGAAGCGTATACGACTCGTAATGTAGATTAGATTTTTCTATACAGAGGGCCTCAGCTGGTAGTTCCGTGGAAAATCAACAATTCGTAGAAATTATAATTGGACAACAACAAAAGAATCAGGTCACTGCTTGATCACGTTATAACTAAAAAACCAAGTCGTATGATGATGATGATATTGATGAGGATGATTTTTATACTGACTATGTATATGAATTAAATTCTTTATTAACCTTATGCTAACGAACTGAATTAAATTAAATTAGAGGGTTTTAATTAGGAAATAAATAAATAACTAAAATATATTATTAAAAGGAGTCCCTTTTGGCAAGGTTCCGAAGATACTGGCAGCGTTCCCCTTTGAATAGCTAGACTAATTCTTTGTCCGAGGTGTGTAATTTAAATGTGTAGTACACGCGTAAACCTTGGACAATATTAAATACAAAAAAAACTGTTGAATAGCTTTATAAAATGTCTTTCGATAGTAGTGATTCATTGTACAGTGTGTCGACGAGTATAGATTTATAGCGGTCTCACACGTTCCGTTTGTGCCAAATGCCTGGACATATGTAGGGCACTTGAATATATTAGTTAAAACTTAAAGAGAAACGTTACACTGAAAATGGCAAGATTGCATGTAACAATAGTATATGGCTACAATCAGTACGATGACGTATAACCCTAAGTAAAAAATCATTTAATCATATAGGTAACACAATGTACACTTATGAACGTCAAAAAAGAAATGTATATGAAATGCTTCTAACTTTACATTTAGTGCCAGTTTTCAAATCAAGGGCGTAGAACAGAAGAGAAGAACGGGCAATAAACTCTCCGCCACTCTTTTTAATCACCATGTTTTTTTTTACACAACGTTTGTAAGGAGCAAAAGGAGGGCTTAAATTAACACAAATCTAAAGCACTTAATTATACACAGTACTTACAAATATAAAATGCTAAGAATGTGACGAATAAATTGTAACGCTTATAATACGAGATAGCGGCTAAGTTGCGGCTAGAACTGAGGAGAAAATGTGTCAATTATCGACTTATGTGTGGGACATGAGAACAACGCTACGGGCCGGCCAGTCAGTGGTGGCACTACCTTAATTAAAACTTATTACCTTACATTTTTTCATACGGTGAGGGAGAACAGCGTGCGTCGCCCTCGACTTTTGGGTCTAAGACATACCCCAAAAGTTATCAATGATTCAGAGATGGCCCCAAGCCATTTGGGGGTTACGGAACAATAAAAACGCTGCACACCGTTCATACAGATTTCGTTCATTAAAAAACTGTAAACCGGCGACTTATTTGACAATGACTATAATTTAAACGAAACCCCTACTCTTCTTTAGTCTATTCCATACACAGCTTAAAAATTAGTGAATTTGTTACTATTCCCACTTAGTTTATTGTTAGTCAAAGAGGTTTAGTTTAGGTGGGATAACTTAAAGCTGCATTAGAATTTGAATTAAGCTGAAATGGCAGGTGCTAACGTTATTTAAATGTCGCTACATCGTATCTGCTTAGAAAATTACATTGTACGGGTCGAGCGCTTCAGGGCAATGCAGTTATGACGTCATTAGCACGTTATGTGACGTCATAACTCAGCAGCTATCTTCCGACTGTCGGCAATTACTGCGATGGATGAACCCGCACGTGCTCCGAATTGTGCGTTCAAAGTTTTGCATTATAGGGGAATTGTTGGGAGTTAATGAAAGTATATGTGTATTTGTATATATGTCGTGGCCCGATCGTATTATTTCATGAACCAAACCAAAGTTTGGAATAATCAGCGTTTATTGACATACAAAACAAAAGGTTCATGCTTCATTATATATTCAATGATTAATAATAATAAAGCCACTTTAATTCCATACCTTATTAAAAATAACATATTAAATGTTGTTCTGCAGTATGGACCTTTGGATAAAGGTCTCCTCTTGAACTTTCCATTTGGATCTGTTCTTTGCTTCCTCTCTCAATGTCTTTCCCGAAACCTTAACTATGTCGTCAGCCCATCGCTTTTGTGGTCTTCCCGAGTATTCTTTTTTCTGGAGGTCCAGCGGGTGGCTTCGGATTATTACCTTTTACCAGTAGGTACACCTTTCAATATGGCCTGCCCATTTCTAGTTCAGCTGTTACAGGTGAGTTGTGATCTTTGTTTTTGCCCAATCTTCTATGAGTGATGAAATATTAAAATAGTTGCATTGTTCTCTGTTATGTAGTTCAGAAAGTAACAATAAACAAAATCGCATCGCAATAGAACTAAGTATTTCTGTAGTATTTACGATTAACATACACAAAATAGAAAATTGGTATCAGTCATGTATCATTGTAAAGAAAAAACGTACGAAAAGAATCAAATAGGCGTTCATTAAGGGAATAGTTAGTAGCTTGTTGTTTGAGAACAAAGCCTGATAAACAAACGTATCTTTCATGCGGGCTGGAATATTGGTATTTACTTTTTTGCTAAAACTATTGTCCATGTTTGAGTAGACCGGGCTGTTACTGATTAGTATCTGTAGTATGTTAATATATTGATATATCTTTACATTACAACTGAAACGTAAAATCTTTAGGTCTTAAAAACATATTAAATTTTTCTTTTCTCGTCAGTCGGTTAAGCAATGTTGGTCTAGTGGCTTCGGCGTGCGACTCTCATACCAGAGGTCGTGGGTTCGATGCCCGGCTGTGCACCAATTGACTTTCTTTCTATGTGCGCATTTAAAATTTGCTCGAACGGTGAAGGAAAACATCGTGAGGAAACCGACATGTCTTAGACCCAAAAAGTCGACGGCGTGTGTCAGGCACTGGAGGCTGAACACCTACTTGACTATTATATTTAATCATGGAAAATATTCAGAAATCTGTGACCAAGTCCTAAAGAGGTTGCAGCGCCACTGATTTTTTTATTTTTTTATACCTATATGTATTGGATATACCAATTGTATAATCTATGAGTCGGTGTGAACGAAGGTAGTTTGTCGCTTGGATTTTAAAGAATCAGTTGTACAGAATCGTAATATGCTATTGAAAAAATGGCTATTATCGCATTCTATAAAAAAGCAATTTCCTTTTGGGTACACGGGCCTAAACCTAAACCTTACATATAATTTTATTTTACATAACCCTCTTAAATTCCGCAAAAATGCATCATAATCATTCCATTAAATGATGCGGAAGGGATTTGTTAAGCATTCTCGAGATTCAGAGGGAAAAAAGGTGCAGTAATTTGTCTTTACTAAGAGAATTTATACGGGGATCACTTCACGGGATTTTCATACAAACTGTATAGCGGTTGAATACATTATTTACAATGCGGTTAGGATTTGCGTGGTTAATATGTGGAAATATGATAGGATGGGAATATATTTAGAATTTAGAATTCATGTTCATAAGAGAAGGTTTCTTCCAATTAATGTAACAATAATGAGCCTGTTTCAAACCAATTCTTTAGAGAAATTTCTTACCTGGATCGCTAGATGATATAATTTCATTGTAATTGTATTATATTTTTATCTATTTATTTGGTGCAGAAGTCTTTAGTAGTTATTATCAACAGTTCGTACTACGAATGTTCAATTTTTCTCAAAGGAATCTGACCTGTAAATAAACCTGGTTTAGGTATATATCTACAAAATCTCATCAATATCTATAAAAAATATATTAATAAAACAGATGCAGACACGTTTAAGGTCAACAAAGGTTATAGCGCCACCGTATTTGTCTGATGTTCATATCTTTTTTATTAAGTATGCATAAATGCAATTACTTGAGTTTCTTATTTGCTTTCATACCAGCTGCCCCCGCGAACTTCTCATTAATATGATTTTTTTTACTTAGCCTACCTTTTTAGTACCTACATACCAAGTTATAGAACATTTTGCTATGTTTGCTAACTAAAAACTTAATTTTTCATTTTTTTCCGGTGTTCTAGCAACATATTCGATGCGATTCGTTTATTTATTTATATAGAAGATACCGACTTCCCCTCAACCTCATAATGTTCTTGCTATTGTACGTTCCGGTTATGTTCCTATCTATTTAAATTTTGATTTGATTTTTCCACTTGATTTTTAATTTATAACAAAGAAAACGCTAATCATTCCTCTACATAAATGAAAGAACATAATATTTTAATCTAACGTAGAAATCTCAGACATTTGTATGTAAATATTATATTTCAACTAAGCGGCAAATCGTAAATTCAGTTGCGTGTTTACCAAGTGTATGTCTTGATGTCTGGTGTGGTAATGAGGGCGAGTTCTCGCTGGGAAACTGATTGATTTTTATGTTAATATTCAAACTAATTTGTATTTTATTTATACCTGTAATGCGTTATTTATTTCCTCGCGTGTGAATCTTGCAGATTGTCATTTGTCACGGTGGGTCTCTTTTGGCACGGAGGTTGTCATGATTTAAAATTAGTACTTGGATAACGTCAAGTTTTTTAATGTAAAATTTTATTTTATTTTTTAGTGTCGATGTGTTATGAAATACTATCTATGTATAATACATTCTACATCTATGTGCAAGTGGTTTAAACAATTATATAAAACAGATTTTGTATAATCCATAATTTTCGACAACGCAATTTAAAAAAAATAAGTATATAACAGATGCAGACACGTTCAAGGTCAAAGAGGCTTTAGCGCACCGTGCTTGTCTGATGTTTAGGTATACCTTTTTCATTTAGTAAAACAAAAAAAATATAATTCATGATATGCTATATTTGTATTAGCTGCCCACTGAAGTATTTACGAAAAAAATCGACTTAGGATCCTTCACGTAAAGATCGTTCCAATACTTAAAAGGCCGGAAACGCACTCGCGAGCCCTCTGGCTTTGGGAGTGTCCACGGGCGGTGGTATCATTTACCATGGGCCTCCTGCCCGTTTGCCCCTTGTTCTGATAAAAAAATGTTATGCCTATACAAGTATATCGTTCCGAATAAAGAAAATTCTATGATAAAATTACACTACAGATTTACTACTAATTAATATTTAATAATTAAGCAAGGTTCCAATACATATTAACACTAATTAATCTAAATTGGATGAGTCGTTCATACAATAACATATGCTAAGAAAACACAAATATCGCTTTTATAATTCTCCAAACTTTGAGCACCAAAGGAAAAATATAAAAGCTTAAAATATTGACATAATACTTTGAGTTGAAGAGAACGACAAAATGAAATTTAATAAAATAGACAGCTTTTCAACTTTATTGTTCGAAAACTCCGTATTGCGAGTGTATTAATTCAAGTAAAATTCACTCAACAAATATTTTGAGTGGACTGAAACAACACACTCCTATTTTGAAACAACGTAAACAGAATTTGTGATTACAAAGGTTTTGCGTTTAGAACAATACATAGAATTTTTTTTAGCCTAAAGGGATGAAAATCATTCGTAAATTGTTATAAATACCTATCACGTGAGTACGTAATAATAAAAATACGTTTATTTCATAATTATACATTCTATTGATGAATAGGTGATCCGCATTCTGGCAGATGTCGTCAGTTGCCTCACGATTTTTATAAGTCTAAAGGTTCTGATCAACTTGAAGATTCACTTGTAATGAGAATTTGCGCGAATGTTACATCAAAAAAATACGAGAACATTTTAGCATTCTAGCTAGCATTGCTTCGAGCTTTTTAGCCTAGTTTCGGTCATCGTTCTGTGCCCACTCCACCTCCACTTCCACTTCTAAGACGAAACAGATTAGTTTGCCACCATCTTCTATTTTTCTTTTTTTTACATAACCAATGAGTATAAATGCAGCACATGCGAGCGTCAAGTCTGACATCTTCGTAAAGAATATTTTTGGATGAGCATCGACTAGAATGCTCATGAAAATGTTCATAGCAATGTTTGGCTCTATGCTTGGCTCGGCTCGTTGTTCAGTTCCAAAAATATTAAAACGGCGAATGCTCGATGTTCTGTTACAAGTGAATGCTCTAGTCTATCAGCACCTTAAAGGAACTCATAAAAAGAACCCACCAAAGGATTAAGAGTAGTACACTCAGACTACTAGTTCAACAATTTTCTATAACTATAAGAAATTTTATATAGAAATTCTGAGACACACACATTTAGCTAGGAAATACTTTAATTATATAACTATTTGGTTGTCTCATGAAGGGTGTCTTCCTATATTAAAGCTATAAGTAGGAGTGATACTTTCTTTTCCAAGGCGTTCGATTTCTGGCTTTTTTAGGTGAATAATTGCTGTTTCGAAGCCGATAGCATACTCGACTATAAAGAAAAATTAGAATTGTTAAATGTTAATAACATTCAAGTTAAATTAACTATTAAATGTTTTAACAAGAACTAATTGCTGCATATAAATAGTGTTAAACTAATAGCCAAAATAATCAAAAATTTTGAAATAAATTAAATATTAATTGTATGGTGTCCGATACAACGGCAAGCAGATAATACATTCGCAATAACTTAATTGCAACCGCTGATTTCATGATTCGATATAAATATTGAATAATCAACGAATGACAAACACAAAGGTAAGCGAAGCGTATTCATGTTCGTAAATAAGATAATAGTGGATTGCATTAAGTGCCAATCTGACAATATTTTACTGTTAATTTCGAGAAATAAAACAACACAGTGATAATTGGTTTCAGAACATAATTTATAGCGTTAATGGCATTTGGAATTAGCCAAGATGCTGCTCGACTCTCGTCTCGGTCGTGAGTTTGAAGACCGACAATGCACGAATGAATCTTGAGAAATTTTGTGAGGAAAACATCTCAACTAAGTAGGGCTCTTCACCCATTTCTCTAGGAAACTGAAACAGAAATCAGCGGCAAAGACCAAAATTCGAAGGGCCATTTTATTTTTTTAGTTTGAGTAAAAAGCTACATGAAAATGTACTACTACATGTGACAAGTAAAATTAAACAATATCGCATCACTCATGTTTGCGAAATTACTTACTTTTTTTTCGAATAACTTTTAAGTAACTAATTTTTTGAATAATAAATACAGCATAGTCGTTTATTTCTATTTACAAACTGTGGACATTAACAAGTTTAATGTGATGAAACTAATTATAAAGAACCTAATGGGCTCCTTAAAACGTTAAGAAGAAGAATGCAAAATATCCTAGAATTTTAAAGTGAAATAATATTAAAATCTTGATGGCACTTAACTACACTGTACTAGAGTAATGAAATTTGCATTAACTTGAAGAATTTCTAAAACTTATAATGGAATATTCTCAACACGGGGGTCTTAGGGCGGTAGTAGACGTCCAGTTTTTCGAATATGCTTTGTTCTTTGACTTATCGTTTGTATACCGAAACCTTCTATACGGCTCTAATAGAACCCTATCCCGGTGTTAATAATATTGAGCTCTTCTCTGACTGGTATACCGGAGAAGTCAGTTAAAGTCGGCCAAGGTCTGGAGTTCTCAAGAATGAGAATCGGGTACAATACTTGCTCGGGTTAATTATTGTCCCTTGAATTGATTTGAATTATCAGGCTCAAACAGCAAATCTTACATAATGTGTGTATTGTCATGGAAGCTTTTATCTTATCGGCAATGTGCCGTGCGTAATTGGTGCGAAAGGTTACATCGTCCTTTTAAAAGTCCTAATTGAAATTTCACCATTCTGCAATTTGTGAATAATATTTTACATAAGATACAAGTGTTTTTAATGCATCCAATTATGTTAAGGATATGCCATAAAATAGTGAAGAATCTTTACAAATAATATTTGTTGCTTTTGCTTACGAATTATACTTATTGTCATTTCGATGTAGTTTGCTTATGTGGTACTTGCGCTTTATGTATTCTCTTTATTAAACCTAAGGAACACTTTCGTCTTTTGAAATAAAAGATCTTTTATTTCGTGAGTCGCAGCGTGTGTGCTTGCCATTAGACGTCATTATGCATAGACGCCGAATTTTCTTTCGCGAACTATGTATAGGCGCATAGCTATGCAGTTAATGAAATTACTGAAGATGTGAGACGGGTGCATTGCCCTGGTCGCATTTGCATTTTGAATACTAACGACAACTTGCTATGAGAAATAATAAAACAGAAAAAGTAATTGCTGATACGAAAGCTGTTAGTACTTAAGACTTTATCAATTTGCATAAAATCCGACTGTCGGTTTATTGACATTTCGTGTCGACGAGCACTCAAGTGGTATATGCTTATCTGATCTGGTGTTGCAGCTCTAAACGTCAATGTATTTTTAAAAAGTTTGCGTTCTAGGTTTGGTTACATAGTATATAATGAAATCATTTTAAATAGCCACACACAAGCATTAAATTTAAATGTAATCCCACACGTAGCCGGCATAGCACAAATCTTATAAATCTACCTAAAATCAAAACCAAATACGGTCGTAAAAATATAACCTATTTCGGAGTCTTTACAACAGCTTGCCTCATGAGGTATGGAAAACAGTGGCCGGTTCGAATACTCCAGCGAAGTTTTTTGGTTGACGGACATGTATAACAGTAACAGCGTACGACGGGGGCGTGAAGTAAATGTTTTTAATTTGTTTTCTCACGTAATTGACATGTATATTTTTAATGAGAATAAACTTTTTTCAACCTAACATTATCACTTTGTGATTACATTTTTTTAAACTTCTTTGACGAATAGAAACGCGATTTTATTACAATGTACCTCGACGCTGTCACTGAATCTTGCTGACACAACGGTCATCATCGCGTAGCAAAAAAATCTACCGTATTTGTCTTTCGTTATCCTTTGTTTCATTAAACACATCATATAAAAATGCTACCTTAAAAATATTCGTTCAAAGCACTGGCTGGTTCTCTTGTAAACATGTTCGCTTAAACGTTTTGCAATACCACGCTACAAGGCTATAATATTTTTTGTGACCCAAAAAATATTTGCATGCGAAGCTTCTATATTAACATTTCAACGTCGCATCGTCATGCGTGGTTAGTTTTAATTAAATTGAAATAGTTTACGATGACGTTCGTACGGTTTTAATAAAATGACGGCGAGTCAAAGCGTACACATAAACGGCTAAATATACAAGGGAAGAGGAACTTAGATTTTAAGAAAAGTTCTATTACGTATACTTGGGCCGAAAATCTTGGTTGTAAGCGCCTTAAAAGAATAAATTATAAATTTATATTTTGTATGAAATTTAACTATAAGGTAGACTTCTACTCAACTTTGAACAAAAAATAATCATACCTACATTCAGTTTCTATCGATTAACAAAAAAACTAAGTAATATAAACATTATGCTTTATTGAGGTTTGTGAGAATTTGTGTTGCAAATACTTCATATAAATATTAATTCTAAGCTAATTTAAAAGTTAGCTAATATGATTATTAGTCAGTAGTCACATTAAAATATTGCGTTTATCGACATATAATAGTTTTGACTTATATTAGTCTAACGCCAAATAAACATTTACAAATACTCAACGCTTTGCAAATAAGGGAATTTTAAAGCTTGTTTATATTCAAAAAGATCGATTGTTACCCCCTCAATAGAGAAATATTCGCTCAACACAATTTGCATGAAAATTTCATTATCCACCCCGTATATTGACATCAAAACATTCTCGAACAGGAACAATACATCTTGAAGAGGAAGGGCTAAAACGAAAGGTACAATACGAACCTTTGCCTATATAGGTGAACTAGAAATTCTTTTATCGGTCTTTGGCTTTTATTTTTGATGTATTTATCAAAATATTTGAATAAATATACTAGATGATAGGTCTTATTTCCATTCAATTTAATCAGTATTATATACTTTCTGTCTGTGATAATCTTTTCCAATATTACAAGAAGAAAGATTTGTATTTTCGTATGTTTGTATTGAATTAAGTAAAAGCCGATTTAAAATAGGCTACATGATATAATTAACAGTTACTTTATTTTTAAAATATTTAAAATGTCCAGCTGACAAATTCGGGACAGATTTGACATGTAGTTTAAAAAATAAGATAAACCGTTATTTTAAAAGTGATATTATTAATCGTCTCTTCTGAACATAAAATATAAATACATATATAATATTAAATATAAACAAATTAAGAGAAGTAAAACTTAGTAAGTCTTATTTTACTTCTACGATCTTAATAAAATTTAACCGATTGAATTTAAACTTATAAACCATCCCGCATTTTCTTTAAACTTTTGAAAATTAATTAAGAATAAAATATACACACAAATCACTTCAGTATGTTACCTGTAGAAGAAATATCGTTCTTATATTCTTTCATGTTTATAATTTCTGTTTCAAATCTTTGCCTGAACTTTAGTAACAGTAGTGTTTTAAGTAATACTTAAGCAGTATATAATAAAAAAAATCCTGAAATTCTATAATACCAGTACATAATATGTAGATATAAATACCTAGCGTATGTATTATTAACGATGAACTATAGAAAGGACAAAATAATAAACTTTGTAAATACATGTTCGGCTGTGGACCATTGTAAGTATCGGAGACTAGATTTGTAGCTTGAGAGGAGAGGAGAGATTGTAGCTAGATTATTATTACTATGAGACTAAAAGGTGAAAGTTCCTAAGCAAAGGTTGAGTAAAGTAAAATTTTGTCGTACTCGTATATAAAGTACGATACATTTTCGTCCAGACAAACGGTATGAGCAGTGCTTTTATTAAATTTTTTCGCATCGCCTAACTAATGCTGTCCAGCTGACGCACATCCGACTGAATTACTTTCTCTCTTCATTCCTTCATAATATTTATACGGGTTGCTAACGTCCTTTTTTGTCTTTTAATATCCTACATTTTACGATGATATTTTGGAAATTCTTTTGTATGTGCTTCGAGATTAAAGTATATTAGGTATATTAGATTAAGTATATTAATACTTAATATACAATCAAAATACCATTTATTCACGTGTTCGAAAAAAATGGTGTCTAATTTACATATACTGCCAGTTCTCCAATCAAGCACGGACAGAAAGAACTGAAAATAAACTTCCCGTCACTCTCTCTCTTATTACATTATGCTCCTCATCACATGTTAAAGCAATTATTTAAAACAAAATAATAATAAATAATAATAAAACTGAGTCTTAGCAGAAACTAAAAGTTTAATATTATTTTTTGACCTTCAGAAGCTTGCTCTCACTTTCTATATAATGTAGAAAAAAAATTACCTCTATCCATTTATTATACACATATTATTTTAAACAAAATACAATTGTATAATTACTCTTTTCTGTAAACATTTGAAACCATTTATCAAACAATGCTTACACAATTAATAATGCCAATTAACTTGAAACGGTTTTCGTAAATTGTTTTCTATTGATCAATTAAAGTAATGAATTATATTATAGCGATATGAATTGAAGACTTTTGTCTCTGAAGTGTTGTAATCTGAGTCGATTTATTGAGTTACAAGCCGTAAATTGAATTATTACATTAATTTTATTTTAAAGGTTATAATTGTGACTGACGTTTTTTAAGGGAGAAAGATCGATTTAATTTAGTTAGTTTTGTATTAAAGTAAATAGTGGAATTTTAAGTATTAAAAAATGATTATTTATTATTCTTTACTAGCTGACCCGAGAAACGTTGTTTTGCCATGTATTTTATTTCTAAGAAATATATATATTATTTCTCTTTCTTCTTTTAGTTCAATAAAAATAACTATCTGCTATAATAAAAAAATAGGGGTTGGTCGTAGAGGGGTGACAATTAAGGGTTGTATGTATTTTTGTATGTTGTATCATAAAAAAAGAAAAAACTATAAGTTTTGTCTAAAAAAATAAAAATTTAAGGGTAAGACCACCCTTAACATTTAGGGGGATGAAAATAGATGTTGTTGAATATGCATAAAAAATTTCACAAGAATCGGTCGAGCCGTTTCGGAGGAGTATGGGAACGAATATTGTGACACGAGCATTTTATATATATTAGATATTATTAGACCGGTCATGGCCAAACGACTACATAGATCATCAAAAATCACAAACCATATTATTGTCTTAATTTTTATTGAAGTATCTTCCAACTGATTGTCCAAGTTTGTTAATAATCAGTTTTTGAGATATCCACGCATTACCCACATATGTTACCATTAACAGCTATTAATTACCAACTCTAGGTACTACCCTAAAGCAAACTATCCACTCATAGTTATCTCTTAACAGAAATAACAAAATGCGATTGACCAGTTACACTGTCCCAATTAAAAATAGATAACATTGGCAATAATGAAACAAAAGCTTGCCAGCTTTTAAAACAATAGACCGAGATAATCATCCATTTGTTTTTATTGTTCTGAAAGGGATTGTTTACACAATGATAGATATTACTGGGGTAATTAGAAATACATTTTTTAAGTTTAAAAGAGATTGGAATTTGTAAATATCATTTCGGTGGTTTTCATTATATCTGAATAATAGTAAAGAAGTTTGGAAAGCCCACCAAAATTTTAAAATCGTGTGGAAAATGCCGAAATAACAAGGGCGTTTCAGAGTATGGATGTTAACGTAAAATTGTAAAAACCGTTAGATTGTAATCTATCGGTTATCGGTATTCGGTAGATTGTACTACACTAACTTAGTTATCATTCAAACTTCTTTGGTCAATTACAGATTAATTTTACTTCCCAACAATTTCATATAACTACCGAATAATAATACGTTAAATTGCAAGCAGTATGTTGAGTTGACAATCTTTCGACAGTTTACAATCTCGCGAGATAGATTACAATCTAACGGTTTTTACAATTTTACGGTGACATGGACACCGCAGTGATTGTAGTTGGTTATGGTTTGTGGACTCAGTTTCCGCACTTAGACTCTCAGTAGGTCCGTTGTGCGTAAAGTCCTGGCTAACTAAGCCATCCTAACACCTTCCAGAAGCACAGAAGTCTCCTGGGCACTTCGCAGGCTTCACGGAGCGACCTCACTGGATTCGAGGATTTCTGCACGTTGTTTAGCCACAGCCTCGCATTCCACCCTACGTGGGTGACTGATTCCTCTGCGCTGAAACAGCCAACAAGGGGCTGTCTGTCGCGCCTAGGACAAAAAGATGTTTATTAAGGAGACAATGGCCCGTAATTGTCCCTATCATTGTTTTGAGATTGGTTATGTTTAAGTTTAGAAGTTGCTTTGTCAGTTGCGGGTTAACTGCTGGCAGAGCCATTTTGGACTGTCTGCAGTCCGCACTTCGCAACCATCGTTGATGATTGTAGCTGTAGAATGTAAGTATCGCTACAATTGGTTACCAAAAAGTTACTAGTTATTGCCAAATTTTTTAGTTTTACATATACAAACGTACAAATTTTCGTGCCATATTTAATTAACGTGCTGTGACACACAAGCTAACACTTTTCAAGGGTGAGTAAGGGATGGTGTATGATTAATAAGCAGTTGTTTTATATAAAATCTTCTACGTTTCTATATATTTTCATGGACGTTACGTCTGCGAATGTCTTCTTTTGTACATATTGATACAGAAATTACGTTGTAAATAAAGCCAATAAAAGATTAAGTTTAAGATAATGTCTAATTAAATACTTGTTTTCAATCTTAATGTGTATCAGACGGTCCGGACTAACCGTGAAATATAGAAGCTTGCTGAACCTATCGTGAACCGATCAATACCCGTACTACGACATTTCATGCGAAAGCAACTCGATACGAAATCTAATGCTGATATATTAATTACTTAAGACGTCATGTGGAACATCGTGTAATGGTTGCATCTCCTTACATACATTGTGTAAAACAAAAAACTTGGCGATTAAAAAGAGTGGTGGAGAGTTTATTGCCAGTACTTCTCTTCCCTTCTACGCTCTTCATTTGGGAACTAGCAGTAAATGTAAAATTACAAGCATTTAACGTGTATTTCTTTTTGACGTTCATAAGTGTACATTGTGTTGCCTAAATGAATAAATGATTTTGATTGATCTGATATTGGGGTTAAGAATAATAATAGCAACATTTGGAGGCGATGTACATTAGAATTATAATACATTTAAGTGAAATTTCTTTATTGGATATAAACGGGATATTTATTAGGGTGGAGCGTGCTTGTATGGAGGTTTTTTTTTTTTTCGAATTTCAAAAAGGCGGTGTACGGAATCGGTGCTCCGGTGCAAACATATTAAGCACAGAAAATTTGGATTCAATATCTTAACTGCAAATTGTGCCCCAAAGTCCTTGAAATATACACAAATTTTCGAAAAAGAGGGTAGTGCAATAACTTGTCTCGTATCAATTCTAAAAGTAAAATATGCATTTTCTCACTTAGTATTGATTAACGATGAACACAACAACAGAATAATTGCGAAAGAAACATAAAAGAACATTTATTTACCCACGAAATATCGTTGACAATTTAATAAAATATCGCGAAATTTTGTAATTTTTTGTTTCTGCTACGCGCCGAGGTAGACTTTGCGATGACCTGCTGTGACCAATGAAAATGCATTAGTGACCTATTTCAGTTGAAGGCGAGAGCACAGAGGAGCTGCTATTGTGTCTGCTGCATTACAAGATATCGGCTTAGTGACTGAAGATGATTGCAAGAATGTTGTCGATCGTAGTAAGATCCGCCGAGCCCGTACCCAAACTAGGAACTCACAGATTTCCACTCAGCTCGACCTAGGACAGTCCATTTGTATCTCGTTTGACGGATGAAAGGATAAAACGTTAGTCATGGAGGGCAATCGCAGAAGATTTGTAGTAGAGGAACACATCACTCTGTTAAAAGAAACTGGGTCGCAATACATTGGCCACATTATTTGCAAGGTTAGCGGTGCTAAAACTATTGCCAACAAACTGTTAGCTTATTTTGTAGCGAAATCGATCGATTTAACTACAATCACAGCCATCGGATGCGACGGTACTGCCGTTGATACTGGGATTCATTCAGGTATCATACGGCTTTTAGAAAAAATATTTAAACGACCGCTGCAGTGGCTAGTGTGCCAGTTACAAGCAAATCAATTAAGCTTGTGTCACCTGCAAAAATGCCTCCCAGTAGTTGATTTTGTACCAATAAATTGTTACCTGCCTGATATCACAAGAACTCGTGTGTATATAAACGCAGATCACCCATATTTGTTGGAAATATGTCAGGCTATTAATGCAAGAAATTGTGATGAAAACTTGGCTATGAGGTCTCCAGGAAAAATCTGTCATTCGCGTTGGATGACGACAGCCAACTCAATTCTCAGGCTGTACATTTCCACCAAGAATCCGACTGAAAAACAGATGACTGTGACTGAATTCGTCTTGAAGGTTTACGCCCCAATGTGGTTCCATATAAAAACGAAACCTTTGTGTGTTTACGGGGCAAAACACCTACATGAGACAATTAAATTGACTCGGTATCTTCCAACGCACTTAAAGAAAATTGTCGACCCGTGATACAAAGGAATGGCTATTTCGGTCACTGCGAAAGAGTAGCCACATCCGAGAACTAGCTCTCAGGCGGATCGTGATTATCAGGGAAAAAACGTCGATCTTCGCTCCTGTCAGAGTCTTCAAGGTGCCAAGCTTGAACTTCAACGCAGAGCATATGACCTGATTGAATAGGACAAAGTTTCTGAACCGACAGTCCTGAAACAAATTAGCACCGACTTATTGAAGGATGCTATCGCCAACCCAGATATAGTAGAAACTCAAATTTTGACACTCTATCGTCAAATGCCGTGTCACACTCAAGCAAGTGAAAGGTGCATCAAAATTGTGACTGAAGCGTGCTCTGCTGTATGTGGGCCCGAAAGACGGAAAGGATGGATAAAAAATACGTTGAAATCCTGTAAAATCATGCTGATTTTCAATACCAAGGCAGAGTACAGAACTAAGTAATTTTTAGGAAATTTACCCCATTTGCAGCATTTTTCCTAACTTTTCCTTGTCTTAATTGTATAAACTATTTGATTTTATGCCTTTATTGGTATTCATATATTAATATTAATAAATAAAATATATAAGAATACTTCCAGTTATTTTTTTATTGATTTTAATTTGAACCCCTGTTTTTGGACTTTCATGTTTTTTTCAGTGGCTTTGGGGCACAATTTCTACTGAAAATATCAAAATCCTGTCATAGTATCTTTAGTTCGTATCCCTATGGAGCACCGATTCCCAACCCAGCCCAAATCAAAAGCCCAAAAAAAATTTCACGCTCCACCCTAATATTTATCTAATTATTATCGACGTCGGAAATGATTTTCATGTGGGTTCAATGGGTTCTTTTAATTTATGATAGATTTGTGAATTCATTTATAAACAAATTTGACGTTTTACTTTCAGATAAGTTTCTTAATTGGAGAGCCTTCTTAGGCTTTATTCAACGATATAAATGAAGTTCGTAATTAAAATTAATAAGTGGAACACTGATTTATCAATAACCTTTTTTGAATGTTCTCTAACCAATTAATTGTTTTCAGAATCAAATAATTCGATAGTAAGGGCTTCCGATCTGAGTACTCGACACGTCGATTCCTCGAAATTCGTTAATTAATTTAAACATTCATGCTTAATTATCGGCCTCTACAATTAAACTCGCTTTTAATTTGTTTTACTTGCGTTACGTTTGCTCTTATTCAATCTATAGAGAATAGTATTTTTTTAACTTTATTAAAAAGTTTAATTAAATTCTAACTCTCGAAGTATCTAGCTAACCACATAACTTTAATATCGATTTTAATGTTTGTCTCAAAAAAAATATTAATTCGAGTTACAATAATACATCTACAAAAATGTATCCTTATTAAATAAATGGTCCTACATACGACGTCTATCAAAACTTTGTCCATGTCCAGAAAATAACCTGTATATGAGTCATTATTTGGTCAAAAACACTTAACACACATTTCGGTGTCAATTGCATTACCATTATTGCTTCGTTATGGACAAATAAGTGTTTAGGCTCAAGCTATTTTTCGTGTATTTCATTGGTCGTTTTTTAAGACAAGTATCTCACTTACCCTAGTACCTAGGTACTTCCGACCCGATACAATTATTATTCCACTACGAATCAGAACTTTCGGAGTGTACATCTTGTCCTCATCATAGATAGTAGAATTGAATTTGTCCCAACAAAATACCCGTAAAGAATAAAAAAAAAAACATATCCTTACCGACTAACGCCCGAACCCAATAACATATCTCAATCCATAATCCACCATCTGAGCTTGTAATATCCATCTGTCGATACAAGCTATCCATGGGAGGTCGTATCGGTGTCTGTGGATAGACCTTTGTTTCAAAATGACAGTTGACGAAAGCTCGATTTAAACAGTTATTTATTTTAACAGATTTTAACTTACACCAGTTTTTTAAATATTTAAAAAAACTGTTTGTTATATTCATACACATGTATATATTAATGTTATTTGTATGGTTTTATTTACTTTATTTGGTTTACATTGATTATTAAATATGAGTGAAAACTTGTAAAATGGAACGACAAAGAGCATTTTATCCGTCGCCAAAGATGGATTGTCTTCGTAGGGTTTGGTTATTGGGATGCAGATAGAAGATCGATCCACTGTCAAGGTCTGACAATCTCAGATTGAAAACAATCTGAGATTGTGGATTGATTATTGGGTTCGGGCGTAAGACCTCTAGATATGAATATGTTCACATTATTTACCCAGGAAAACCAGAATACACTATATAATATAACTATCCTGTATGTTTCTTGTCTTCTCACTGAGCTGCACACAATTTCCTATCTCTAACGACGCAATGTTTTAAGAAATCGTTAAATGTAATTGTACCATTAAATTTTTTCGGCTCACTGAGTCGAGATTTTGATCAGTTGACAAGTTATATGGAGCTATATTGCTAACTTGAGATCTAGATAGACTAATAGGTTCTATTTTAGCGTACTTTTATGGAGTCCAAGGCCTAGATATGATAATATCATATATATATATATATATATATAATACATATACATATAATACATATTATGTATTATTTAGATATTACATTAATTAAATTAAACCAGTGGCGCCGTGGTCCATATTTTAGTTCGTATCGCAATTCATAATCTCGTCTTGAGCGCTGTCAAAAATATCAATATTCATACAGAAAAATCGTTTCACACTCAAAACTAGCTTTAAGATTGACGATATCTGTATCCGTTTTGTGAATTTTAATAGGCAAGTGAGTAATCAGTATTTCGTTCCTCTCGATGTTTTTTGTCATCACATGAGTGAAGGTATAGATTCCGCACACAATACGATCACAGCCACGATTCGAGCTCAGGACCTCAGATTTAGAGGCGCAAGCGTAAGCCACTGGGCCAACACTGCTTAACAAATAAATAAGGCAAATTTGTATTTTAATATGTTTATATTCATTCAACGGACCATTAGTTAACTCTCACAATATTATATCTTGTTAATTCACATATCTTTAGTCGGTTGCTCATGTCTGAGCGTCGTGGTCAGCAAGGAAACATCTGCAGTGGACTATCTGTTTCCACCGGCTTCTGGTCAGCTCTTATTACAGTGTACATTTTTAAGGACGGTGTACTTTTGCTTGTTCGATCCATCAAGCTGGATCTTCAAGTACTAATCGCCACTGCGCATTGTATTTTTGAAATATGAGACAATTTGCTTTCGGTATATGACCCGACAGGCTAGTCCATAGTAACTGGAATATGCATATTTAAAAAAATGTTTTAAAGAATTTTCTCTCGCGTATTAATTTATACAAAACATCGTCATATGTGTCAATGTAATAATCTGACACAAAGCAAAGCTTGTTAACGAAATACGTTTTCCACATCAACACCTTTATTGCACTGTTAATAAACTCTTCTAGTCACAGATTAAAAATTGCAGTAGATCTTGAAAGTCGTTGAAAGATTATTATCGAATATTTATCGAAGACTCCGTACTGTTCAGACTTATTTCAATCGGATTCTTAAATCCATTGAGACCCGATATCTGCTATTCTAGACATCTTCATGGTATTCAATCGTGTAATAAAGTAGGTGCGTGGTTTAGCATTTGTTTAAAAATGCTATTAAAGCCCTTTTTACATTTGTGAAAATATTTTGTCAAGAATTTCAGTCTATGAATTTAAATTTCTAACTCATACAATTAATTTAGTTAAGAAATTTAATTAAAATATAAAACGTATTAACGACACATTACATATCTTGTTTACAATGGTTTATAAACCTACAAGAATCACATGGGATGTTTTGTCTACGTGTTTATATGTATGTATATACATAGAAGAACTTTATAACATGGTCGACGACGCCAAAATCGTCGTTGGGTTGTACCGAATGGCGGACGACAAAACCCCAAGTTCCTTACTTAACACTCATCAAAAGAAAACCTGGTAGACCGAGGCTGCTTTGGTGGGATGAAGATGTCAAGGTCCTCGAAACAATAGGGGCTCGAAGTTGGACGTAAGAAGCACAAAATAGATTGCTAAGGCGAAATACACTTGAGAAGGCTATGGCCCACTAAGGGGCTGTATAGCCTATTTTAAATAAAGTTAAATAAAATTTTCATTTATTATAAATTGTTTTTAATAAATTAATATATAAAATAACTTTATTAGGTATCCCAACTGTTAATTACAATCTGTATTTCAAAGAACTTGCATGGCTGGTCCCGATAAACGTATACTGCCGCCAGCAATACCAATAACTTACGTAAACGTGACAGTTAACTCTTATTTTTATTGTTATACAAGCTAGGAGCTGGGTTATTGTTTACAATGTATGAAAATGGAAACTGTGGAGTCCAAGTGCCTACGGTTTATTTTCTCTTTTGTCATTTCCTCTTATGATCTATGCTGCTTTTAGATAATAGATGTCTATATTTTTAATTTAAAACGTGGTTCGATTTTATTGATTATATTGAGTGTTGTACAAGGTATGGGTGTTTCTTTCAAAAACTCTACTGCTTTGAAACCCTAATTGATATTAGAGTTAATAGTTTCAGAAGCGCAATTTAGTCATAATTTCGCACAATTACCTTGATGTGTATTTTTTCTACTCTCTACATCAACAACGAATTTCTTGAATAGGCAGGATCAAGCATGTTTCTTGTTGAGCTAATTCCAAGTTATTATTATCACGCACTGCTTCATAAATTGCCTTGCTGCAGCTTTTTAAACCACTCTATAAAGCGCAAATCTGGGCCAGGGTCCAGGCCAGTTTCTTCCTTTTGACCATATCTAACGCAGAACAGAGGGGCTCAAAACGTCGATGACCTTCTTCCTTCTGATTTATCGGCTAGATCCTTTGGCGTTGCGTAGAGATGTAGGCTCTTTCAACGTCGTCTATCAGATTTATCATAGAGAGCGAAGAACTTTTCGGATTAATACCCGCGGATAAATTGTATTATCGGACGTCGAGACAGAGTACAAAGTTCCACCTGTTCCACGTTGATGTCTGGCGTTCTACGTTTTAAGACGTTAAGAGCTCTTTTTAAGACATTTCTTGCGGCAAACCACCATTTTATGGAACCTGCTGACATTCCAGGCATGTAGGGGCTGTCAAGAGAAGGGTCTAGAACTACCTTAAATGCCGGCAATGTACTTCGAAACCTCCTAGTGTCCGTGGGCGACTGTAAACACGTAATTTAAGTGCTCCCTGCCTGCTCGTTTGCCTCCTGTCCAAAAAAGAACCCTAAACCACCATAAACAATATTTTTAACAGCCTACAAAGTCAAAAATGTTTCGTTTATCCCTTGTACCCGATAAGATTTGCATTGTAGTATTAGGACCACATACATGTTACGTTTCCCCCGGGACTTACTTCAGAGCTAGCCTATGCTCAAATTTTACAAGGAGCTGTATAAATATTGTAACTCGTATACATAAAAATGAAGTGGATTTTGCTTATTACTCAAGGGGATAGTAGAAATAAAATCGAAGGTATTCACGACATAATTTCGTTTATGATGGCCCGGCAGTCCTATTTCATGATATGAGAAAATTTAAAGGGATATCAACTCAAAGTCACTTCTGCACTGAAAGTGATATTCAGAAACAAGACTCAGACGTGGTAAGTATCCTAAACATATTAGAATTTGACATAAGGAAGTCATAGTTCACGCTTGTTTCTGAATCAGGTTATACAAGTTGTTTGGTGTTTGTTATGTAACAATCAATTGACCGATTTGGATCGTTTTTATAGAGTAAATGTCCACTAACAAAAGCGTTTTTGTTTTAATAACAATTAAAATTTCCGCCCTTGTATACGTCTTTTTTCCACACAATAACCAACCACGAATTCGTAGAGTAATACTACAACACAACACACAACACTTTTCCATAAAAATATTGGTTGTTTGTAAAGTAGGTTTACGATCGAGATGTTTACGTGATAACGTCTTATTGGTGATATAAGTTTTTGGGAAGTAAGGAATTAATGAAGATAATTTTTTTTTCAAATTTTAAATTACATCTATCGTTTTATTCACACTTTTGATGATAAATTTCGGGTGTAAAATGACAAGTTTACTTATTCGACTATGATATACATTTTTCTTCATACATTCACGGAATGACTGGCAGCGCTCGAGATGAGACGGGAGATCGGTCCGTCTCTCTCTCGTTATACCTGCGATCGCGCTCGTGAGGTTTTGGTGTGACACAAGTTTCTGAACATGTCACCTGACTAAAACGATTTTAAAGACGTTATCACGTCAAAAAACATCGTTACTGTATTAACCGAACAATTTGTTTATACGTATTGTTAGTGATAAGTTCTGCCTTTGACACAATCGCTGAACTGAGGGAGTCAAGGAATGAGTTCGATAATCGCAGTTCGTAAAATACGGTCACAGGAATTATATACTATTCTTTTCACATACCGAATTTTCATATCTTTTTTACTCTATGTATAACTGATTCAAATTATTTATCAGGATTGAAATGTGTTAGTTACACCAGTTAATCATAGATAAGTTAATAATTAATTTATAATACTAATATCGAAGTCACAAACACAAGTTTTAATTAAAATAGCTTCACATGTGGCATTAACACTGTAACAATGTCGGGGGTGTGCATTCATTTCTCTAATACTCATAGTTCCTCAGTTTCGTTGTATAAGCTCCCACATACTGAATAATCAGTTGACTAGAATTGTACTTTATTATTTAAAAGTTCACATATTAGTTAAAATATAAATTGGTAAATAAATTTTCTTATATTGTCAGCTAAAATAGTATACATATTAAATAGTACACCTTAATATTGTCTTTTATTGACATAACTTTCACACATTTGATAATAAAACCATTTTTTACCGGATTATGTATTTACAAGTACTGACGGTCAGTCGCCGTGACCACGCACGCCGCGCTGTAAAGCACGCGAAACATCGGTTAAATTTAAAATTATGATAAAAAAAAAATACATAACTTTAATCCGGTAAAAATTGTTTTATTATCAAATAGTACACCTTAAATTGCAATTATTAGTCGAACGCTTCGGCAAGGCAACAAAACATTTATTCCATGTATAAAAGATGATTTATAATATTCAATTTGTTTTAGTAAGCTCCTATCTTAAAAAATCTTTAACGAATTATTCTTGTTAAATAAGATATAAAAAATTGAATTCATTATTGACGAACGCACATTACGATACAATTTGAAAAAAATACATAAAATGTGTTTACTTGAAAAAAAGAAAAGAAATCATATTTAAACTTATTCTGCTAAATTAACTTTTACGAGCGTATATTTATTGTTATATGTAACATAAACTCATTGTTTAGCCGACCCAAATTCGCTACAACGGAAAATGTCAATATGCAATGACATTTGGAGACTTGAATAATCGTTTACGAAGCCAAGATATAACAAAAGAAGTTCTGTTTCAACAGAATTTTACTTAACTGTATTTGGCATGGCTTGCGTTTTCAACCGGGTAATATTACAGTGGAATGGGGCATTCTTTTATAGTCTAAGAGGTCGTGGAATTCTCTTTGAGTTTCTCATATTACAATGCTTTAACCTAATTTTTTATTATTATCGCTATCAATGTTGTTGACGTCACTGCTGCACAATTTTAGACTACACATAAGGGGACATCTTCATTTATAATTTACTTCCAAAACTATGCAGTGCTTTTTCAGTCAAAGTCGATCACGTCGTGATCACCAATGTTTCCAATTTACGAGTTTACTTACACAGTTTACAGAGTCATTACTAGTACTCAATAATTATAAAACATCATCTTTACATTACGGGTACATTACCTATTGGCGGGAAATCATAATGTGATGGTGTCGCTTACAGAGTTTGTCCACAGACTAAAAACTCTCTCGAAACGTCATCGCGCATCAACGTAATTAGGTTATGTAACCTAATTAATGCAGACTGCACAGATATTGATATTTTCAGAAGCGCGTTGTTACTACTGAATTTTCACTACTTTTATTAATAATATTTATCTATTTACTTGTGCAGCAGTGTAGTATAATGTATAGATTATTGGTATTTTAAATTGTGTTTCATGTTTATCATTCGTTGCACGTTTGGGAAGTTTTTGTTAATAATTTACTTTTTGTGTAGGTAATAAAGGTTTGTTTTGTTAAAATTGTGTGTATTACATAAAGGTATATAAAAAGGATATGACGATACATAAGTTTTTCGATCATTTCTTGGGCATCATGTTTGTATCAAGTATGTACTTTTAATTCATGAATGTTAAAGTCATAACAATTGATGTATCAAAAATTTAATCTATATTATAGCAATGAAAAGCTTCAGTTAGTTAAACAATTTGTTATCTTTATTTACTTGCAAGATCACTCGAGAGTGTCAATACCATCTATCAAATGTCGCTTATGACTTTTTAAAATTCAATTCTCGAATAAAATTACCTAATTTTTTTATCTTCCACTAATAAAATTAAATAATAAAAATCACTTTATTTGACGCAAAAACAATTACATTTTGTACTTACATTCTAAAGGTTATAATATAAACATACAATATGCAACGAATCGTTGAGTTACAATTTTTAAAATATTATAGTTTATTATTTATCCCTTCAGTTTGAAATACAACAACTGTATTAATTTACAATTCCCAGCTCTTGGTATATGTTTTACTTAGAGCGTGAAAATTGGGTCTCTAGTTGTGTATGAATTTATTCTCCTACGTTGGCACGGACTACGAGCAGGTACAAGTTATTCCTTTACATTTACTATTATTTTATTACCGCATACATTGTTTCAGTGCTATATTCAGTTTTATTACCTTTGTGGTAATTTTTATTAGTTTTGTATATGTTACAAATGATTTAGATGAGATTTGTTAGAAATTGTTGTGGTCTGGATTCTTGAGGTTATTACTATTTAGAATAACGTGATTTTCATGAAAGTTATATTGAGACAGAGTAGTGTTTCCAGATTAACGATAAATAACTCAGCCCAGTTGCTCCACTTAACTATTGTTATTTCTTTTTACAGAAATTTAACTAATTCTTCAAATCGGTTCAAATTATAACAAACTTAAAGAATAAAGTTTATTCAAATGCTAAGAAATCTTGAAGCTAGAAAATATTTCTCATAAAAACTCAAAGGTGCCTCAAGAAAAACAATTTTTACATAAGCACAGAGCTCCATTTCAATAAATGCAAGTAAGTAGTCAAGTTTGCGGTGCCTTGAAATGGAAGTGAGGAAAATCCCTGCAAGTGTAATTTCAAGTAACCGAGTAAGCGTCGCTACTTTGCACTTAAAATAACACATTATGTATACATTGTTACTCCTATATTCCTCTATGTTAGTGAAAATGTATTATGTAGTTACCTAGTTCGGGCTATGTATTCGCTCTTTATATTTAGTAATTATATTTGTATTATATTTTGTTCTTTCATTTATAATATGTAAAAGTAAGTTGAAAATAGTATATACGACACAAAGAATCAAGGATCCGGATACACTTACTGTGTTTTATTTATTCTTAACCAAACAAGATTATTGCGTTTGTTTTATTTTTATAATCAAAATTTTGCAAAATCAATATGCATGTAACTTAATAAATCTTTACGCAATTGCTTGTATTTGTTCCCTAATACTTTAGTGATAGACGACATTATTAAATTAACCAACTGCTGTATTATTTGACTAAATTATATTAAAATCAAAACATTCAATGTATTCCGCTTAGCTATAAGATTTCCATTTAGAACGACTGCTCCAAGTTATCACAAGATCTGCCTTTAACACCGTTTTAGAACTATACTCAACTTCAGCTTTTAAAAGTATAATACCCTATTCGAGACGAGCTTCTCTCAAATTAAGGTGAAAGGAGAAGTAGAAAAATATTTTCCTTAATTATCCTTACGAATACCTTAAGTATAGTAATAATTTTAAAATTACGAATTTTGTTACTGCTATATATGATTGGCTTATTCTGTGGAATTGTGCCATAGACAAAAGCGTGCTGATAATACTGTTATTTAAATGATTCATATAAATAAAGTAACTGAAATGTATACTTTTGAAAGATATTAAGGTAGATGGTAGATGTTTGTGTATTATATATATCTTAATATTAAGTCTGAGTTTATCATCACGAAATATCAACACAAGGAAAAGTTCTAAGTCAGTCTTAAGTAAGCAGAAAAAAGAACGACTAAACCAAATTTTTATGAAGAGAATAAACTACATTTATAAAAGATAGATAAATAATAATATTTATAAATGCTTTAAGAAATACATGACACCTCTTAACATACTAAACCAATTTAGATTTAAGTTTGAAGAGATAGAACTTTCGGGAGCAACTTAGATATTTCATCAATTCTACGTAGACGGGCATTAGCATAATATAAAACTTTGGCGTCTCTCTTTCAAAATTTTACTATCTAAATGCTATGAAATGCCAGGTACTAAAACGCTTAGCACATTACCCCTGAGTTATACTTCAAAGAGGCTTACAAACGGACGCCCCCAGACAACACTCGCTAATTCGCTTTGATGTCCCCTTACCCCACACCCAACTTGTTAAAGTTTTAAGGAAAATAACGCAACATTTTTCTCATAATTTGCATTGTTTTCCACCGAGTTTTCCTGACAGGGGCTTAAATGGTTATAAGCGCTGGTTATGTTGTTTTAATATCGAAGTGTTTAAAACTAAAATACTGTTTATATTAAAGTTACTAAAATATAGAAAATTAATTCTTTTTTCTCTCCTCATGCATACCATTTCATAAATTAATGAGCACATTGCTAAATTAATAAATATAAATACCTACTTAGATTTATAAACTTTATCAATTTATTTTGTTTTATTAAGTCAAATTGCTTTACGGCCATCACATAAGCTTAAAAATATTTAAAAAATTAGGTCTGTGAAGAACAACGAAGACCAACTTTTTCTTTTTCGAACCAGATGGAGTCCTACATAAATAGTCCATACCCCATAGCTTAAAGTGTACTTAAAGTGTACATACCTAAATTCTATAAAATTCTTCAAGATTACATTGTGGTACGTTTCGATTGCTTTACATACGTTTTAGGATATCTGCTTTCCACTGAAATTATAAAAACCTAAAAGTTTGATTACGGTTCACTTTAAGTAAGTAAACAAAATCAAATTATTGTTTTGTATTTCAATTGAACCCTGTTTAGCCATAATTTAGTCACAACAAGCTTGTTATTCCAGCTGAACTAAAACTTTTAACTGTATTTATAAAAACAATGAAAAGTTATTTCAGATTAAAACAATATTATTGTTTCAATTTTGTTTAGAAATATTCGTTACAAAAATAATGTATAATTTTTATGATTTTGTTGTTATTTACATTAATACTTTTTACTCATAATTTATGCTACTATTTTAGTACTAAAGTTTAATAACTAACACAACACAAGCACCACGCCTAAAAGGGTGAGACACAACAAGAACTAAAGCAATAAGCCTAATAAAACAAAAGAAAATTATACTCTATGGTTGGTTACCAGAGCGGGGTTGGCCTAGAGGCTTCAGCGTGCGACTCACATCCCTGAAGTCGTAGGTTCGATCCCCGGCTGTACACCAATGGGCTTTATGTCTATGTGTGCATTTAACATAGCTCGAACGGTGAAGGAAATCATCGTGAGGAAGTCGGCATGTTCTCATATAAAATTTGTAACCATGGTAACATAGATGGGTCCATTCGTTTTATCATAAGGCGAAATTAGTTTGACAAAACTATAGGCATGGACGGAAAGTGCTAACATCGAAACAATTTTGAATATTTTAACATTATACAATATATATGCTTTAATGTATTGCTTTGTGGGTACCGCTGGTTAGATGCTTTCATAACGTAGATTGAAAACGATACAAAGCGGCCACAAGAACGCTTTGTGGTTTATATTTTATTTTGTCCTGTTTCAACGTTCAACCCTTCATTTCTCATTTTTCATACCTGAGGTCATCGACATGCAAAATAAAGACTGAAATGAGTTTGTTTTTATTTTAGCTTTTGATGCGTCTTGATGAAAAGATAAACTCTTAGAATTAAATTTTTTTTAATGAAATTATTGGATTCACGCTAAGCTAAGTACAACTACTTAGATACGCTAAACAGCAATTTTAGTTAATCAGAAAAAAACACTTTTAAGGCATAATAAAAACAAATTATAAAATTATTAATCTCTTTTTATAATATTACTGACCGGGCAAACGTCGTTTTGCCATGTACATCATTTATAATAAAAAAATAGGTGTTGATCGTAGAGGGGTGAAAGTTAGGGGTTGTATGTATCTTTAATGTTGTATCATAAATTAAATAAAAACAGAAAAAACTATCTAAAAATAAAAATAAATATTTAGGGGTTGGACTACCCTTAACATTTAGGGGGATGAAAAATAGACGTTGTTCGATTCTCAGACATACCCATTATGCAAACAAAATTTCATGAGAATCGGTCGAGCCGTTTCGGAGGAGTTTAACCACAAACACCGCGACACGAGAATTTTATATATTAGATTATTATAGATCTACAACCCTTTGTGAGATACCAGACATGCATAAACTGGGCTGAAGACATGCCGGTTTCCTTACTATGTTTGCCTCTCGTAAAAGTCTTACGTAATAGAAAATCTATTGGTGCATAGCCAGCTTTGAACGCACTACTTTAGATTTGAGAGTCGTACGCTTAGCCACTAGTCCGACACAGCCGTACACGTAAAATAATAACAAAATGTCAATCATAAACAGTTAGAAACTATAGAATTGTTTACGAATAGACATCGCGTACCGTGAATTGTTGAATATTCATATTTTTGATAGATAGCACTTAATTGGATTATTTAAAATTCTATAGTTTGGATAACGAATGCGACTGCTGAACTATTTAAAATTTCCTAAATATTTCGTTACAAATTTGAAATTTCAGTCTTATATCATATAAGAAGAATAAGAATATGTTTCATTATGTTGCGCATTAATTTTCAACAAAAATGGATTTTGGAATGATTTTTATTAATTCAGTACATTTTTTTAATTACCTGTATGTCGTTTCAGTTATTGGTATATTTCTCGGTATATAAAGGACGTTTCGTTTCAACGCATCATCGCGTACTTTGGTCACACAATGCGTAGCGGTGAGAGGGACTAAAACCTAGTGTAGTTCATTGTGATTGGCAATACCGAACAACGAGATGGACTGATCAAGTCAAAGTCTCGTCGTCCTCAAAACTATACAAAGTAAAAGAAGCACAGAACCGAAATTGGTGGAGGAAAATTATTCGCGCCAGTTCTCTCTATACACCTGACCATGATACTCGGGCATGAGTTCCGATCAGTACTCAATAAAAGTATGAAAAAAGTTTTTTTTGAGTATTGTTTTGTAAATATTCTCCACACGTGACACAAGCCATTTGATTTGCCGTGGTCTGACTGTAGATATCATCATCATTTAATGATTAGGTAAGTGACCACGCTTCTGTACCATTGATCTGACCAGAGCCCTTACTCTGTAACTTACCGATGCCGACAGTGATCCCGAACACAATAATGAGTGAACAATGAATTTTTTTTTTGAAGTTATATGAGATTAAATTTTTAAATGCGCGCGCTCCCCGTCACAAAATACCGACACCCGCACCCCGTCACAAAAAAAAAACGACACCCTGAAGCTAGCATAGATAATGCGTTATAATAAAAATTTCAATGTATTAAATACCTTTTTTCTATTGTTAGTGTCGTTTTTTCTACAAACGTAAAATAATGGGAAAGATAAAATTTTTAAAAATATTTTTATCTTGTTACGCCAAATAAGTATAACTTCTAACGCGTGTTCATAAGTACAAACACGTTTTTTTTATTTAGAGAACTACAACGAACTTGCATACAAAAACGTCGGGATCAGTATCGCTGTAAAGGCGCTGGTCATATCGTGCAGCCAGCTTGTTTTTTTTTTCATGAAGTGGGCACCAAATTGGGAGTGGATTTGCAGTAGTTTATTTCCTTCAGCTCTACCACAGAGCTACCCTTGTTTACAATTATACCTAAAGGAATTTCAATGGACAATAAATGCAAATATTTAGTAATTGGACATCGTTAACTACGGCTCATTTCACGTAATGACATTTTGAGTCAGTTTATTTAAATAAAGCGGTTCTGAATGTGTTTGCTCTCTTTGGGTATGGGACTGGCTGGATATAAAATCTATGATGAGCAAAGTTGGCCAGCGACTCTTATCCCTAAGTTGGTAGTTCGATCCTCGGTTGTGCACCAATTGCCTTTTTTTTCTGTCTATTTTTTTGTCTATGTGTGAATTATACACTCGCTCGTATGATGAAGGAAAATTTATAAGGAGAACAGCATGCCTTAGACTTAAAAAGTCGACACCGTTTACGAAACAAATACACAAACCTCAGATAGATCAGAGATATATTTATTTGAGTTAAGTGTTAGTTGGGCGTATAGAAAATCTAGCGTTTACAATATTGTAGACAAGCTGACCCGGCAAACGTTGTTTTGCCTGTATATTATGTCTACGAAGCATTTTATTTTCATAATTAAAAATAGGGGTTGATCGTTGATCGACATTAAGAGTTGTATGCATTTTTGTACTCGTATGTTGTATCATAAAAAATAAAAATAAGTAATAAGAATGTCTAAAAAATATAATAACACAACTATGGGTGGACCACCCTTAGGAGGACGAAAAATAGATGTCAGATTCGCAGACCTTATCGATATGAACACAAAATTTCATGAAAATCCATTTCGAAGGAGTTTAATTACAAACACCGTGATACGAGAATTTTATATATTGGACAACAGGTCACCAACAATGAAGACATTTAGGTCGTGTGTGCAAAAGTTTTCTCCCATATGGTTAATAATTCAAAATTTTGACTTCGTATATATATATAAACGTATATTATATTATTTATATACATATTGAATATACACGACATTTTTATAATAATTCATCAAATTAAAAATAAAATATATAAATCAATCTAAACTTATTTTTGTACCTCTTACAGTAATGTAGAATTTACTGTAACTGAAACTATAGATTTAATATGACACTTGTAAAGTCAGCAACGTCAAATATGGAATCTCATTATTTGAAATGAGGCCAAGTTAAAACCGTTATAGGCAAGACATACATGCAAATGTGCTATCATTATGCAAATAATATCTGCAGTGCGTGTTAGCCACCTTCTATTGTTTAAACAATCGTAAAATTCAATTATAAAATAACTATCAAACAGTTTTTATAACGATGTCGTCGTTAAATATTTTTAATAAAAGTAGATGAATAAATATAATATAACAATTTATGTCTTAATTACTGTGATGTTATATATCTTTCTCAAAATTCCTCAAACAAACAGACGATAAAAAAAATATTTGTA
The DNA here is from genome assembly GCF_905475465.1 of Pieris napi. Taxonomy (NCBI): domain Eukaryota; kingdom Metazoa; phylum Arthropoda; class Insecta; order Lepidoptera; family Pieridae; genus Pieris; species Pieris napi. The sequence continues at coordinate 8,935,245 of NC_062241.1, read as the reverse complement.
TAAGTATAAAATAGTAATAATAATAATCTATACCTTCATCAATAACTTTCCAACACGCTCACTCATTGTTAAGTGATACAGCCCAAGGACACTCTCAATGTCAGAGGGCTTGCTAGTGCAGTGACGGCCTTTTAAGAATTGGTACGCTCTTTTCTTGAAGGATTGAACTCCCATAATTTTATTAGTGTTCTTATTACATTAAATTTAATACATTACAAACATACATTACATTTCAAGAGTACAAAGTCATTTAGGGTCGATTCGACCAAACTTCAATTTATACACGAGTAACTATACCAAGAATAATCTATTCCATGATTTTAATTTCGAGTAAATCCATAGTCGTTTGTCCACGTAATCGATAGTATAATTGCTAGGAATAACAATACGCGAATAGCAAGAGAATGGTGAACGAAAATAAAACTCGGCAAATAAATGTTGTTCTACAACGGGACAGTGTAAGAGCATACATCATGTCAACTCGATTTTGCCGTATTATAGTGTGAAAAAGTAGCTTTTAACAGGTGTCAAACGACAACAAAAAGTTTTTATTTCTTGTTTGTTTGAGGCTCTCGTCTAAAAAGGAACTTCTGTTGAGCCTAGTTGAATTTCATTCTAATATTATAGAAAATAAAAAATCTAAAATAAATAAATAAATAATAAATTGTTTAAACGTTTCATTATACAATGCCAGACTATTAATTTAGTGCGTTGCGTTGACTTGAAATTAAAACACAGAATACATATTTGTGAAATGACAGAAATCAGCTGATTGGACTGACTGACGCCATTAAATTATTCTAGGAATAGCTGTTATTCCGTGCGAAACGGCGGTATAGTAGCAATTCCCGAATAAGCCCACTATTCTTAGAATTTGTAGTTGGTAAAACGTAAAATTGATTAACTCTCGATTAACTGACGATTTATTCTAAGATTAAGATTTACTCTTGTTTGGTCGAATCGACCCTTAGACAGTTAAACCATGAAGATCCTTATAATAATTCAGAGTCTAATTTAGAAGTCTGTCAAATGTGATATAACACCTAAACTTAACTTAATGTCCAATAATCCCTAGATGGGGCAGAAGGCATCCACGGTGAGTCTCCATCGCGGTTGTTCTTGACTCTCGTATTTCACCTCGAGTCAGTCTTTCCGGCTCTCTTTGCCTCATCTGCAACTGTACGGCGCCAGGTTTCCCTGGCACGGCCACGCTTCCGGTTCCTTGCAGGATCCAATACAAACGCCTTGAGAATATGATTGGGAGTGATCCTTGGGAGTGTATGGTCTACTATTTCCATTTGCGTCCCTTAAATTTGCCTTAAGAATCCACAGAAACATTTAAAGTAACGTATAAAAAAATTCCACAATTATATTATACTAGCTGATCCGGCAAACGTCGTTTTGCCATGTATATCATTTATAATAAAAAATAGGTTTTGATCGTAGAAGTATGAAAATTAGGGGTCGTATGTATTTTTTAATGCTGTATCATAAAAAAATAGAAATTAAAAATTTTGTTTAAAAAATAAAAATAAAAATTTAGGGGTGGACTACCCCTAACATTTAGGGGGATGAAAAATAGATGTTGGCCGATTCTCATAAATACCGGATAAGCACAAAAAAATTCATCAAAATCGGTCAAGCCGTTTCGGAGGAGTATGGCAACGAAAACTGTGACACGAGAATTTTATATTTTAGATTTGTGTCACTATATATTTGCAATCATATAGTGACACAAATATAACAGTTTTGGGTAGTAGCAGTAAAACCAATAGCTTTTTGACCTAATACAACAATATTTTACTATGAAAGTTACTAGAGCGTTTCACATTTTAGCTGTATTCGCAACAATACTACTCTACAAAGATTGGCAAGCCGAGCTCACTCTGCGGTACAGCTGATGTATTTACGACACAGCTCTACGGTCTCCCGTGTAATTTAATCGCCATTATGACACTGTAATTAATGAGTATTCCAGTTGACCTACATTGAACGCAATTTAATGTTAATGTTATAATATTCGGATCTGATGCGAACGCGTAATTAACGAAGCGATTTTTGGTATGCTATAAAGAGGAAAATTATTTAAGTGTAAAAAGCATTTAAAACTCTTGGAAATCGATTAAAATCTGTGATTTTTAAATGTTCTTAATATACGTGACGTAATTTTAACCTTAATTTTATTGCAGGTTGCTAATATCGTCCTTTGACATTTCTTTACGATTATAATTCGCAGTATAGAGCTAAGCAATAAATTAGTTCTAAATTTAAAAATAGGGAATTGTCCCTTGTCATCAATAAATAAAATATAACATTATAAATTACATAAAAAAGAGTATTACACCAGTCAGGTATATGATAAATATATAATGTAAACACTTAACATATTATATTACATAAAAAATAAAATAAATCAGTGGCGCTACAAACTTTTTAGGTCTGGGCTTCACATTTCTGAATCTGTCTCATTATCATTTGTCATTTGGCGAGTAGATGAGCAGCTTGCTGTGGCTGACACACGCCGTCAACTTTTTGGGTCTAAGGCAAGCCGGTTTTCTCACAATGTTTTCCTTCACCGTTCGGGCGAATGTTAAATGCGCACATAGAAAGAAAGTTCATTGGTGCACAACTGGGGATCGAAACTATGACCTTAGGGATGAGAGTCGCACGCTGTAGGTACTAGGTCAAAAGATTTTTGAAATACTAGATCAAGGATCATATAAATCATAATACCATAATATACCGTTTTGGTTTTTATTAATAGGCAATAATATATCTCCAGAAAACAATACAAAACTACGAAATAGTTAAATAAATTTACTTCGATAATACTCCTTGTAATTTTTATATAGATCAAGCGAGGTGAACGACCATTACAGAGTTAGTTATATCTATTGCTATTTTTATCCAACAAATTATTACCTTTAGGGCAACAAAAACTCTCATGTTTATACGAAACAGTATCTTTATCGATTTCATAAAATTTTATAGGCTATATTTTCATGATATGGCATTTAATCATGTTATAATATCAGGCAGGAAATAATGTTACATAACTCAATATTAAATTATGTATGGTACTTTTTTGAAAGAAAGAAGAAAGAGAAAAGAAATAAAAAAAATATTGATTTGATCAAAGAAAATATACAAAACAAAATCAACACCTAAGACAACACAAAAGTTGCTGTCACTAGCAACACTAATATTTGGTTTACATCTTCACACATTATATAAAAAACACACTAAACACACAATTAAAAAAAAACCAATCAAATTATATTACGTTAATCCGAAGCTGTCCTTCCTCTTACCGCTTGCAAAACATAAAAAAGCTTGTTTAAATTAAGTAAAAAGACGTGAGGAAGGGCTCGGCCTTTTATTGTTGAAGAATTAAAAGTATACAAAGCCTACGAAACGTAGGCCTAATTAACCCTAACCTGGACGAATGTATGTAATAATAAAGGTTATTTATGAGTTCATTAACCTAAAATTATGTAATTTACACAAAAAAGTATTTATATATAAAACAAAGGTATATTTTTCCAAACAGAAACGGCTTTTACCCTCAAAACTTTGTTGTAACCGCTACCAAATTCCAGCAGGTGTGGTGGCTCCTCTGTGGTATCATAATTTAAGCAAGAGATAGACTTATAGCGATTTTATAATTATAAAAGGTCCGTACTCATTTAACGTTATTATAGTTACTGTGGCTTGGTGATCTGGTAATTCTAATTCACAATGAAAAATATTATTTATTTATTTGACACTTCGTTGCGTAACAAAACCAGTACAGGTAGAACACTTAAATAATTGAAAAATAATAATTGCAAAGTGGATGTTATAATCATCTGTATTCCATTAAAATAGCCAACGGATTTTTATCGATATAAATGAAAATAAGTATATTAGACTGAAGGAAACAATTATTAACAATCACTCAAATTAACCAAGCCAGATAAACATAAAAAATATATGTTAATTTAGCCTCATTTAGCACGCTTGCTGTGGGCAAGCCTTGTACACAGCACTGATTTTTTAGTGAGACCATTGAGTATATGGACAGAATCCTACAAAGGAAAAAAAAATAGAAAAATATAAATATAAATAAATAGATAAATGAAGTATAAATATGTGTAATTGAAATAGTTATACTAAATGTGTAGGTGAATTAAATATATATATTATACGTATAAATTATGACACGTTTAGTTGCAGAGTACCCTATGTTCCTTCCACTTGGAGCAGAAATAATACATATAACAATTATTTTCCTTTACTGATATTGCTTTCCTGATATAAATATTTTCATTGTTGTATATTAATGTTTTGACATTGTAACACTAAATTAATAGTTACGCTTCTATTATTTTTTGCAATACTGAGAAAATAATGGTACTTTCAATGTCGCTTGTCGCTTAAACCACTCAGCGTCCCTTCCCTTGTGGTCCAGTTTACAGTAGTCCTTTGTTTGGACGGACTGTGGGTCGTCATCAACCGTTAAATTTTCTCTAGAAATAAGACCGCTTTGTTAATTACACGGTGGTTTGCATCCGGCCTCGGATCACATTATCACTTTGATAAACCTACTTTGAGTCTTCACAAGAACGGCATATTCCAAATTCAAATGTAGTTCAAGGCTGCGTCATTTTGAATTGAATTTGTATTACGAATACGGTGTCTTCCCGCTTTTTGACCCCAATGTAAAATATATCTTAGTATATTTTTAATGAAATAGCTGAAGATTCAGCAGTAGCTGAAGTAGCTGAAGTTTTTCTGCTTAGATAGGCTTTTCATGTTTGATAACTGTTAAATTGAATACATACAGACATTGCTATTATTGCCACAGAACTGCTGTAGTATTTAGTAAATGTTGATTATTAGATTTACATACGAAATTTAGCCTACAAAGGGTTTGGTCAATTACGCGTCTTCACCCAGATCGGGTGAAGTGAGTTTGAACCGAAATACGTACAAAACTACTTTGTAAAGTATTTTACTACTTACGGGGACTTTTATAAATTATGGTCCAAAGAGTGGTAAAGGTGTGAAACTGATTGTATGTCCGATGGTATTATAGTACCAGAGAAATAAAAATATTTTTTTTAAATTTAAATTCATACACTAACTATGTATATATATATTGTGGAACCAGTTGCCCACTAAAGTGTTTCCTAACCAATTCGGCTTAGGGCTCTTCAAGAAAAGAGCGTACCAATTCATAAAAGGCCGGCAGCGCGCTTGCGAGTGTCCATGGCGGCGGTATCACTTAACATCAGGTGAGCCTCCTACCCGTCTGCCTCCTGTAACATATATATATATATATACACACACATATATGTATAAACTATACCATGTACAATGTACATAGGGTTTTTTGAAGGGAATATCTCGTAAATTAAATGTCTACAATACACGCATCATACATTAGAAACTTCCCAAAAGACTTATGAGCTTTTTCACAACGTAATAACTTTGGGAAATAAGTAAAATGTTTTTCCCAGAAAATACAACTTAACCGAAAAACTTTTAACGACGCCTCCCTAGTTGCTTTCAACTATTTTTGAGACATCATTTTTGCTTTTACTTTTAATTGACGATATATTTTTCTACAATAATAACATTAAACTGTACGAAAATTTATTAATTGTTCAACAATATAAAACGTGTTTAATCTTATTCAAATATGAAATATCTTCCACATACATTCGTAGAGAAATTTCATTTCAAGACTGTGTTAGCGAAATGTAAACAGAAATTTGCGAGTTTCCGCCGTTCATAATAATTACAATTTCGTTCGTGACTGTATTCCCCTTATTTATGTTACTCATAACAATTAATTTTTCACTTATTACCATTCTAACACCCTAGCGATGCTACGGTGTTGCACTTTCTCTTACTGAGATAACTTTGGGATCCATTTAAATGGGGTTTGGGCTCAATGAAACAAAACATTCGTGAGTTTTACGATCAAGAACTATATTGTCAAGGGACAACGCACATTCACCTGCGAACTAAGCTTTAGAAGCAGTTGATTCAGTTGTCTAGCACTAATGATAATATTACTGATGAGTTTTGTACTATGAGTTCACTTATTAAAAGTTTTCTAAGATGTAGTATAAGGATTATTGCTCGGCCTTTGCTGTAAAGACATAAATAAATTATGTTATCAACGCAAGAGTCAGATGGAAAGATATACTCAGATATCGACCTATTATAATTTTTATTATATGAAATTAATTCCATGCAAATTAAATGCTTATCTCTTAAATCCAACTTGGTAAAACTTGAATTTTTGTTGTAGAGTGTCGTTAAGTTGTTTCACACCTGCCTGTAAGTAACACAACTTACCCGTTACTTAAAGGAGAGTGGTTTTTTATTTTTCACGTAAATAAACATATTAAACTGTGTCAATTTACTTAATTGCTTTTTACACTGGTGTTTTTAACATGTGACGATGTAATTTAATTTTTATATGTGAAATTTAAAAGCAACTTTAAAGGCTTAAAAAAATTCACTGTTTTTATATTCGGCAGGTACAAATAATAATATAAACAGTAGCGCTATAACCTCTTTAAGTCTTGGCCTCTCCTACCTCTTTAAGATTTCTGAATCTGTTTCATGATCATTTTTAAATCTACTAGGCAAGTAGGTAATCAGCCTCCAGTGCCTGACACACGCCGTCGACTTTTTGGGTCTAAGACATGTCGGTTTCCTCACGATGTTTTTCTTCACCGTTCAAGCGAATGTTAAATGCGCACTTAGAAAGAAAATTAGTCGCACCTTCAGCGTTTGACTAACAACTAACCAACAGCAATTAGGTACAAATAATGGTTTCATATTTTTTTATGTGGTGTGAATTTCATTTGCTGTCGAATCAAATCAAATCTAAATTATCAATGTCAAAAGATTCCATACTTTCAGTTACGTCAATCACCAAAAATATGAAAATGTTAAATCAACTGTTTGCCATAATAAACTAGATTATTGTAAAGCATTAACATAAAAACTCTATTACATTTTAATTCTAGATACCGATGGAAGGCTTGCGTAACATTCACTCTGCAAATGGCCGATCGAAAAATCGTTTTGTAATCTCCGGAGCGGTGAAAGAAAATTGAAATAAAAATAAAAAAGCGCTTCAGGTTGATCTCCACTTTAACCAGATTAAAGTTAAGCCACTCAAAGTTAACTAGGCTAAGCTGGGTGCGCATAAATGCCACCATTTTTACCATTCTTACGTGCTGGACTTTCCTAAGCTTATTAAATATTATAGCGATAAAGTCCGCTTCACAAAATCCAAGGAAAAGTTCGTTGTTATCCTAAGTAATATGTGTAGACCCGTGAAGTACGTGAGAAAGGGATTTTTTTTATTATCTCCTCTTCTATTGTCTCTTTTTCATGGTGATAATACATGAGTAGATTGCTCGATTCAATGCGATTCGCGCTTCGTGCAAGTTGTTGCGAAGTTTTGTGTTAAACTTGGTCAGATTTGGTATTCTCTTTACATTCTGAATACATCTGCTACAAATTCGGTTTTAGCACTTTAGTTTAGTACGTCAAGTTAAAAACAGATTAAAAAGAGCTTAACTTAGGCTTCATTACAGCGACGTTGGTGTGTAATTAAAGTAAGAAAATTGTACAATAGAATACGACAGAATGATTCAGACAAAACGAATACACAAATTACGATAAATAGATAGTTACATTGTCAGACATGTATCCGGAACGCACAATAAGTGTCAATGCAACTGCTACGCAGAATACTTATTTTCTATTATTTTATCACATAAGGTATTTAGCATTAAGGATGTATGAATATTAAGTCAGTCTAACATGGACCACCGTTTAAATAGCACTTGTAATCAATTAATAAAGTTTCTTATTTTTAAAAAATCTATTCAATACCGTCGCGATTTGACTAGATAGTTATTAATTAAAATCTGTTGTTGTTATTCTTATATTTCTTAAAAAGAACTTTTCTCTACAGAATGTGTGCCTGTGTTACGGATTCTTATAGCCTCTCAGTTATTAATAGTAATCGGTTATTAAAGTCTGTTATTTGAGGTACATTTCAACCTAGTATGAGTATGAGTACGAGTACATTTCACCTATATTTACTATCAGTTTGATAACTTGACATTTGCGTTTGCGAGCTCCGTCAATAACTAAAGTTCAAACATGGTTTAATTTGATTGAATTTAATCAAACGTTTAACACACGTATTCAATTTTAATATTAATAAACATTAATCATTTACTAATTCTTCGATTAAATAGGTATTGATACATTAAAAACTTAAAGTCCTGTTGCTGTCTGTCAAAATATAAATTAAACACAAGTTATATTACGTTGTTAAGTTGCACCGTTATTGACAAATGTCTATAATATCATAATATATATTTTATCATAAAAAAATATCGTATTTTGGAGTGAGACCACAAATACAGTACTTGTGGTCACATTCCTTAAAATAGCACAATTCTTTTTTACATATAATAATAATAATAATCTTTATTTTTTCTTCTCTCACATATACATACAAGATTTTTATGATTAAACTAAGACTATAACATTAGGAAGTGTATGTGAGAGACTGGTCTCTGTAACAGGAGACCTGAGTGACAGATAACCAGCCTCTCCACCACCGGACCGGAACACGTACAATCATGTCATTTTCATAAGTTATAATAGAAGAAAATAAGTATTAAGTGCTAAAGAAAACATTTCAAACGGAGTCTTAAAAATAAATTTGGTGTGTGTTTGTGTGTGTGTGTCTCTCTAAGTGTGTGTATGCGTGCGTGGGTGTGTGTATATGTGTGGGGGAGTGGGTGTGTTACAGAATAACAGTTATTAGATCTTATGTTTCATCATAACTCAACGTCTTCAGCCAAGTAGTAACCTTTCTTTTACATTTATATTTGGGTAGTGGGTAAATGTTAATTTTTTCGTTTAATTTATTATACAAGTAACAGCCTAGGAATATGTTTAATAGGAGTGAGAATGTCGTATATTCTATCTTAAAAGGTTGTTCACATAAAAACCGAATAGATAGATATATTTTTTTTATTATAGGCTCACAAGTGTATTGCCGGCCTTTAAATATATCATTACAGATATATTAATGGATGACTAAGAATTCAAACGGTGGAAATCGACTTAATGGCGATCACAGGTATGCATTGGCGAACTTCACTTATACTCGCTTACACAATCTATTCAAATGTAACTCTTATTTAAACATAACGAGGCAGAAAATCTATACGAAAGCGGTCGAGAATCCTCTTCAATGGCTAAGGATATTTTCATATCGGCATGCATGTTTGCACTTCTGGCAAGTTTGCTGAGTTTTCCGTGTTTTGGCATATGCAGACCTCGTTAGCGAACTTGTTCCCAATTATATTAACTTTGAATGTCAGAAGGGCCATCAATTAAACGGATTCGTTCGATAGAACATTATAACTTGCTTTACTGTGAATTGGGGAAAAAGCGTAAGTTTCGGCGGGTAAAGCTTTTTTGTATTCAATTATTGTTTGCGAAAATAAATATATTAATTTGATTAGTGCTATGTGGTCTAATAATAATTAAAAATTAAATCACGGTGTCCATTTTTTTAATGAGAGAAGGTTAGTGCTAACGATTTTTTCTATAGGAAACAGTGCTGCGTTTCTTAGATTTCTTTACAATAGGGGGGCAAACGAAGTCTAATCTGATTTTAATGATAACGCCTCGTGTCAAAAATGCGTTACAGGCCTTTATAATAGATCGGTATTTTATTAATCGGTAGATTGGAAAGTATTATGTATTAGTATAAGCATCTGTGGTATAGCTGGTTTGTCGCCGAGATACTAGGTTCGATTCCTGGAATATTTTATCTACTGATACCTGATTTCATTGGCGTGTTTGAGTACGATTGTTACGAACTGTGCTTACAACTCTTCCGGCAAAATAAACTAAAAAGTTTTCGTCGTAATTTAATTCCATATTTAAATTTGTTTTTACGCCTCACCTGCTAAAGCGCTTGAAAGTTAAAAGTAATTTCGTTCGGACACTGGATATAGGATTTGTTTCGTAACTAAACTGAAATTATATTAGAGTTGGGCTGAGTTTCCTTTGGCGTATATCCAAGCTAGAACTAAAAATCGGCTTTTTTGTAAACGAATTAAAATGTTTATGCTAAACCACTTAGTGAAGTTTTTAATTGGTTGGCTCTAATCAACTTGGCCCTGTAAGTTTCTGGAATATTATTCACTAACATTAAAAACATGATCAAGACTTAAAACTTTTGTTCCATAACATTTTATTATAATAATGAAGGCTGTTCTTAGTTACAGAATGATTAGGTAAAGGTTAATTTCTAAGCAAATGAAAAATTCCTCTAGCAAAGCTACCTTGCGATTCTGTAACTCACTTTTCGAACTCACACAGCGGTTTTCACCGCGGCGGTACAAACAATAAACTACAAGTTCCCTCCTTATCAGAATGCTAAATCATAAAATGACTGCTTCACGACTGATTTGAGCCCGACAGCCACTCCGAAACCAGCTGTGTGAGTTCGAAAAGTAAGTTACAGAATCACAAGGCAGGTCCATAAAAGGTGTTAGATCTGGGTAAAGTAATAAATTCTCAAATTAATATTTTTCCAATTAATAGGCTTTCAAGATCAGCTTCTCTGCTTGTAGTTTTATTGATAGTCATTCTATTTTTATTAAACAATTCAAGAATACAATACAATAAATTCGATCTTAATATTATTACAGCTCTTTTATTTTAATGCTATCATAAAAGTTTTACGATGGCTGTGTAATGTACTATGAAGGTGAGGTTACATTAATCGAGATTTTATTACGAACTAGTTGCCGCCCCAGCTTTCTATTGACGGTTGGATGATGTATGAAAAACATTGCCATTTTATTCAACGTGTTAAACACAAAACAGACTTTTAACATTAGATATTTTTCACTGAAAAGAAAAAACTTAGAAATTGTGTAAAGTGTTGGCTTAGTGGCTTCAGCGTGCGACTTTCAAACCTGAGCTCGTAGGTTCGATCCCCGGCTGTGCGCCTATTATATAGCTTTGCGCGTTTAATATTCGCTTGAACAGTGAAGGCAAACCGGAAAATTCGCCGGCGTGTCTCAGGCACAGAAGGCTAACCTACTTGTCTATTAGATTTACAAATGATCATGAAACAGATACAGAAATCTGAGGCCCAGACCTAAAAAGGTTGTAGTGCCACTGATTATTATTATTATTGCCCTTAGAAGTTATAAAATATGAACCAACAAGTTCTTAAAGCTTTCCTGCAGTGCCATTGCAACTTGATGTGTGCGTCATTAAATTAAGAGAAGCGCAAATTGTTTTAGAAATGCGTTCTATTTTTAAAATTGTTTCATTTACATGATACTTGATGGTCTGTTGTTAAACTTTAATAGTACGGTGGTTTTAATTTAAATAAAATTTATATTAAACGCTATATATGCTTTCCAATTTTACGATCAAGAAGCATGTTATTACCCGCAATTACCGAGTGGAATACTTTTGTTTTCAAGTTTATTTATTGTCATAAAATGATGTAGGCTTTTTTGTTTTAAAAATAAGGAATGTGTGGAACTATCTACCATCGTTTAGTGGTATCACATGGCGAGTAATACTTCTGTTTGGCACATGGCTGGTCACCAAGCTGTTTGAAAATGATTGAGGCAAATGTGCCGCAAATATATGAATATTTTTTTTATAACTAAGAAACTTTTAGGGTTGACAAAACCAAAACTGTTATTTACATTGAAAAACTTTAATATATGCAGGATAAATTTACATATAAGTGGTTAACTGTGGTACTAAAATAATTATGGAAAAGAGACCAACGTTTGTTGTTTCTTTCTGACCTTGCGCCCACGCACATACATTTGCAATATAAGGAGCCTTTGTAAAATTACAATTATATTGGTAATTGTACGATTATTTTATGATATAAACCACTATTTCGTTATCAATTATTATTAATTAAAAAGTTTTTGAATACGTACTACTGCCGTGTTCGTTTTGTTCAATGCTCGTTAACTAAACGATAAAGTTTTATTTAAGTTTTGTTTATGGACTTTTGTTAGTTATATTCCGTTTATATACTAATAATATAAGGTCCGTCACCCACTAACTTATGTTTCCATGAGCTGCGGTAGCTGCTTTTATGGCTGTCTTGTTTGTGTATATTATAATAAACAATAAATCCACTGGCGGTACAAATCTATATTAGTCTATATTAACCAACAAAAGTACTTTAGATTTGTTTCTGCTTTCAATATAAGGTAACGCAGCTAAATATTTACGTATTAAAACATAAATACATTTATTACGTACATTATTTCAATTATTATACTAATTATACACCATATATACGTATAGGTGTATATATGTGCAATATATACAGAGCATGTGCATTGGAAGGTGCAATATACAGCATTATTTTATTATATTAATTAATCATATATTTTTCATTTCGTGTAAAATGAAACGATAGCTGTTGTAATGTGGCGATACTGGTTTCGGTACAAAATTCAAATAAATATTCCGTGGGTATGACTAATTGGGGGAGTTACTTCACACATAATAGTAATATAATACCTTTAAAAAGCTGTATCAAAATTAATAGGCAAATGAAGGGTTAAACTTTTGTTTCTCCCCCTAACGAGCATCCTGCTGTGTGGTTAATTTGAATACACCTTTTTGTTACTGAAAGTTTGCTGGCTTTTTTGTTTAAATTTTACTTGAAATGCGGCATTGTCATGCAGATTTTACATAATATATAACGAAATATAAAAAAGTACGTTTGTGTACTAATGTACAAGCGTATGAAGTTATACTTCTTTGGCGTAACAAGATAAAAATCTTTTCTAAAAATTTCTCCTATGTTTGTTGAAAAAACTACACTAACAATATAAAAAGGTATTAAATACATTAAAATTTTTATTTAAACGCATTATCTAGTTAAATAAAGTTTATTTAAACATAAAACAACTAAAATGTTGACGTTTTCTTTGAGCTACCTACACGGTGTCGGTTTTTTGTGACTTTGTGCGCGCGTAAAAATTTACTCTCAGAATTTTTCCCTATCGCGCAAAAAGAAGTATAACTTCAAAACTACAATTACTAGTTTATTCAACGACGTTTTTTGTGTGTGTGTATGTGTTCTAGAGAGTGTCGTTAACACCAAAATGTGATGTTTTAGTAATTTCATGACAGTTGAATAAGAATGAGGTTAATGTAATGGACGTAAGAAGCATCTCCCGAGTGGAGATTCGTAGATTGAAATGCGTTATTGTAGAGAGAGTTTCACATAATATTTGTTATTCTCTATCAGTATATACAATAGAACTTATGAAATTATTTTTATGGTGGAGAACCTACTGATTAGTCAATACGGTCATATCAATGCAGTTTGTAAGCGGATTAAAACACATACAAAATAAATGATAAACATTATTCAATTAGTGGATACTGCAATGCATTAAAACCAATTTAAATTAATTGTTTTAATAATGAATTCAGCTTTTTACTAAGCTTGTAAAATTAGTAAAATTAATTATCTATCGAGGGAAATTTCGGTCCAATTAATTATCCGTAATAAGGTTTCGATGGGGATTTTTGTAAGCTAAAGTCGTGTTTGCAAATATTTTTTCTGAATTTTCGGTACGGAATATTTATAAGTTTTTATTGTAGTCTTTCCATGTAAAAATATACCTGAATTAAATATACCGAGATAGTACTACTTTCAAAAGTAATGTTCATACAGACTAGCTTACGTCATCAGAAGTCCCCCAAACACAATCTTCTAGCGATAAGGTCGGAATATCAGTCGTTCGTTCTAAATGCAAATATTACCGCACCCAGGAGAGGTGTTATAGCAACGGTTTTGAGGTAAAAGGACGAAAACAGCGCTAAATGGCAAGAAAGCGCTTTTTATGCTGACGAAATTGGGTTGTTAAAGATAAAGAATGGATAGGATGGGCAATATAGTTGGGATAATATTGAATGGAAGATCCCGTTTAATACTAAGGATATTCCAGTACTTGAGATTTTATTTGCATAATATTTGTATGACAAACCCGACATTCAAAAATAAGGCATATATTTTGTGTTTGTTGTTTCAATGAACGGCCTAATTAAAGCGTCAGTACTAAACATTTGCACTATATTAAATGAGAAAGAACATAATATAATCACATATAAAATGTTCTTCTGCATATACGCAATGAACTAGAACCTTCTACCAGAAGGACGTGTGCCTGTGTCATGCCTTACATATAACATGTACACATGAAGGAGTTTTAGTACTAACTGATATGGAAAGCATGAATATTAATTGAGTTAGGCATTTTCACTTAGACTAAAAACGACGAAAGCGTAGTATACAACTGGAACGGTTCCAACTATGACATTAAAAAGAAAAATCAAAAATAACCCCGTTATTATAAAAACGAAATCAGTCTATCACTTTTTCAACTAAAGTTTTCTTTTGTCTAGTTTAATTATAGCGTAATAGTCCGGTCAATTTAGACATCCAAGGTTACAGTAATTCGCACTTGGCTGAATATTGGTAGGATTGCTCAATACACTTTTATAAAGGAAATGTGAAAAGTCCTCATCGATCCGGCACGTGCAAAAAAATTTACTCCGGGTCAAAGATCACGAAAATGGGTTTTTCGCGATTTTCAGCAAAATGGTAAGTTTTATCATAAAATTAGTTTAGACAAAAATTGTAGATCAGATAACTATCTATAAAAAATGTCCAAATACTTTTTTCCTAAGAGCCACCGTTTTTGAGATATAACGATTCATAAAGTTGAAAGGGTTGTAATCGTCTTAATATGCGTTTCTACGCCGTTTCACTACCTTTGAGGTAGTGTACTTAGCGCTTTTTTTTTAATGTGGTTTCCCCGGTAGGCCTATTCCACTGATCTTTTATGATTCTGTTTAATTTGAAACTATTGAATAACTGTAGATATTGACAAGGGTTGAAAATGATGAAAGGGGTGTAAATTACAAAAAATAAGAAAATTTATCCGTCTGAATCTAAATCATCATTAACTTCTGCTTTCTCTTGTTCTTGTTCTTCTTCTCTTCCTTCTCCTTCTTCTCCTTCTTCTTCTTCTTTATCTTCTTCATTCTGGGTGTTAATAAATTGTCCCAATAATGACACATCGCATGTCTCTTCGTCAACATCAAATGAATCTTCAATTGTTGGCAATTCAACATTGGAGCATGACCGGCCTTTACAGTTAGTACAGGCTACAGTACAAAACAGTCCAACTTTTTTCGCAACCACATTTAGCACTACATCCCTTTTTACAGTTGCAAAAAATGTTGTTTAGTAGTTTTTCTGGTGCAGGTGGAAGTAAAGTCTGAACTGGCTCTAATGAATTGTCGACCAACTTCCAACCCCAGTCTTTTCCAACAGCACGAAATAGGTTAGAAAAAATAGGTTACAATAAACACGTGTTTTCACTCCAGAGCGATGTTGCTGAAGGTTACACTGGCGTAGAAAATAAAGGACTGGGTTTTTTATTACCCGAAATTTTCATATTTTATATTTGTAAGTCACACTGACCGATAGAACGATATTTTTGCTTGTATTACGGCTTCAGTGATGTATATACGTGGTGTACTTATACATATTATGACGATTACAACTCTTTTAACTTTTTGAATCGTGATATCTCAAAAACGGTGGCTCTTAGGAAAAAAAGTATCCAGACATTTTTTATAGATAATTCTGATCTACAATTTTTGTCAAAACTAATTTTATGATAAAACTTACCATTTTGCTGAAAATCGCGAAAAACCCATTTTTGTGATCTTTGAACCGGAGTAATTTTTTTTGCACGTGCCGGATCGATGAGGACTTTTCACATTTCCTTTATAATAGTGTATTGAGCAATCCTACCAATATTCAGCCAAGTGCGAATTATTGTAACCTTACCCCTATTTTTTAGTCTAATTTGACCGGATTATAAGCATAGTTAGATAGAAAGAGACCCTGAAGTGATTGATTTAGTTATTATGAATGAGTTAAGAGAAGTGTTGCGAGTGTCGTTCCACTGGAATCTGTAGTGTACAGATTCCAGCGTGTAAAATCATGACCGTGAACTCACTTTTCGAACTCACTCAGCGGTTTTCGCATCGGCGGTCGCTTTCAAATCAGTCGTGAAGGAGTCATTTTATGTTTGGCATTCTGATAAGGTGGGAGCTTGTAGTTTATTGTTCTTGGAGGTACAAAGGCACGCCTGCCGTATGGTCACATACATATGATTTCATACGCTGGCAATAGATGCTTTCAGATGGTGAGAGTGAGAAAAATATCTATATAGAGTGGATACGCGTATAACATAAATGGTAACCACAAGCCATGCAGGTACGTGCTATATTTTTCCAGTCAAATTCATGGCAGCCTCATTGTATGAGACCATAAACCAAACGCCTCAATTAAACCTATAACCTGGTGCAAAAACAACTTGCTACCTATAAACTGGTATAATAATGAGAGTTCATTAAAGGAATTGTGCATAATTTACTGTAATTACCAGAGATTGTCACTTCAACGGTAAGAACAAGTTTTAAAAGGTTTAATAATATAGTCCATTGGCCATTACAGGGTCGTTATTATAATCCGATTTTGAGAATATCGAATATAATTAAGACAGATATATTATATGTTGTAAGCTGTACCTAGGTATATTCTTGTTTTCCAAGGGTCTCATAGACAGGCGGTTTTGCAAAGGAACGAGTTTAATTCCCGGTCAGACAACAATCATTAAATTTACCTTATAACTGTATTTAATATTCAATATTAAAGTAGGTTATTCGATTCTGACTGACAAATACTACGGCAGATATACTGCAATTTATCCCCCCCCCCCCCCCCTTCCTCTTGTCAACGTAAGCAAAGCTCTCAAAAATAATAGTACATAAACATATTATTAGTTTGTAGGTATCCTCGAAAATTCATTTCGTTTTCCAGCATTGACAATGTGTGGGTAATATGTGTATATAAGTAAGTAATTACTGTTGACGTAGGTACCAAATAAGGAAATTAAAACGCAATAATGACTATGAAAGTACTATTACTACTGACTATCAAATAGTCTGTTAATTTTTAATTTAGTAATATTGACAAATCGATTAAGCCACAAGTATTAAGGGTTATAAACTAATAAACTTTGACGTTGTTAATCTACGAGCTCTGTGATATACGAATAAAATGACAATGACAGCCGATACTAGCGCCATTGCTCTGACATATGTAATTTCATCAACGTACTTAATTAACAACAATTACTAGTTCCAAACTGTTCTTGTTTAAGTCATTAAATATTTTAAAATCCCATTATACGTTAATGGGATTTTTAAAAATTTATTAAAATAATTTGTTTATTTCAGATGATATTTAAAAAGATACTGTATTGTTAAATAACAAGACACGTTTTTAAGCAACAGGAGATGGAGGTAAATATTTCCGGGAGACGGATTCCATAGGGAAATGACGTATTTCAACGGATATAGAATACTGAATTGATTTTCGTATGTATATTTCTGTCGCCTGATTTATTCGTTGCTTATATTATAGAATAAAAGTCAAAATATTGTGATATTAATAAATTATTAGATTTATCTTAATTAATATAATTTACTCACGGCCTATGCCTGACCTGTTTCTTAACCTTTAAGACTAATTATACTTAATAAATATTAGTATAATAATCAGACTTCACGCTATAATATTTATTGTTTCTGCGCCACTCAAGCCTAAGACTACTAAAACGGGCAATGCTCTCAATAGTCTTCTGGCATTCAAAAGGTAGTAACATCACCCATAAGATGAGGTTCCTGCCCACGAGTCTCCAATAATACGGTAAATTTTGGCTCATATATATATCATAAATAACATCTATCGGATCCCAAAGCGAATAACAATAATCTCAACAAACGCCAGAGTTGTTTTAAAATAGATTTTAATTCCTCTATTAGCATTTTAAAGGTGTCATTATGTTAATTACGTTGTAAGAAAAGCCCTAGGCGTTCAAACAATTTGTTCTTCCTCTGTGTGATTTTATCTTGTATTTTCAAGAAACAAAGTGTTTATCAACAAAATTATTTTTAATTCATTTTCTGTTATAAATGGCAATCAATACCTATGGAAAAAAATTAGATGGCTTCTACTACAGCTAAATATGTACATTTCCCTCTCTAGAATTTTTATTTAAATTTTTTTATTGTTTAGAGAGATTTGATTTGACCTTTTTCGATTTATGCCATTAAACTATACTACACAAAAAAAATACGAAATTTAAATCAGTAGGTGTACACTCCAAGATTTAAGCACGCTTCAAAGACTCTGTAGCTTTTTACCATTATTGTCTATACTAATGTTTATAATTATGTATTATCTGTACTTATGTATAGATAATTCAGGCGGCTATCGATTCAATGTCATCAATCGGAAATATTTACCGCATTAATCGTATTTGAATGTAAAAATCGCAAATAAATCGTACCAATTTATAGTCTATGTCACTCGTGACTTATCAGACACCGGTATATGTCATTACGCCTAACGATTTCAAAACACGTGACAATAAATTACAATTTGTGACCGACCGGACTTGACAGATTTATTTTACGTATACACCCGTCCCTATTGGGCTCACAGCTCATAAAGATGTCGTTACTTTGAATTAATTTCAACTTGCCTCGAATTAATTTTGTCTATGGTTATTTCTTAATAGAACTGATGGTTATGAGAATATACGATATAGTTATTTGCAGGATGAAAGGAATAGGTTTGAATGTAGAAGTACGATCTCTTTTGTAGTGAGAACGCGGTTTCCATGGTAACTAGTCGACAAGAAAATTGTTCGGCCGTGTTCTATAATAGCCTGCCTCAAAGCTTATCTCAAAGAGTAGTAAGAATGTTTTACATAAATCGATCATTACAGATCTTAATGACATAAACAAATGTTCAAAAAATAAACATCAAATTGAGTAGAAAAATATATAATACTATTATTATTATTATATTTAATAGTATTATATATTTTTCTACTCAATTTTTTTTATTTAAATATTGCTTTATAATGCTCTCTTATCGAAATTTCTTTGTTAAAATGATCATGAAAGAATACAATCTATAATCAAAATATGACTGAAATGTATAATAATACCTAGTGTACGTGACACTATTGGTTCCTAAATATCGCATTAATTGAAAGGCATACAAATAGGTTATATTAATTTCAAATTTTATTACCTACTGGCATATTGTTACCTTATTTCTATCGTTTTGTAGGTGAGAGAATCAGGGGCAAACATAATTATGCTTCATAATTAGAAAAACCGGCCTAAAACCCAAAAGAATGAATTTATGGCCGGGAATCGAATCTAGACTCTTCTGGTCTGTGCGTTGACAGATTAAATTAAAATGTTATCTTTAGCAATTTAGATAGGTTCATTGTTTATAATTTCGGTATATAAAACATCCCTTATCTCACTTAAATTCATTCAGAGCTGCGTGAATAAGAAAATGAATCTTGAATTTCCAAGGAAATTAACTTGAGCGCGGATTAAAATTTTTCATCAAACCAAGCTAATTAACTTCATAATTAAACTCTGGAATGTAGGAGAGTTCCGATACTCTGATCTTTCTGCATGGCTTGATTAAATCTTCATTTCGGGTATATTTAAAATTAATATTTTATGAATATTTTTTCAGAACAGTGGTAAAAACCAGCAGAGTGGATCTCAACGTGTACAATCTTGGTTCTTTAAAAGAAATTAAAAGTGTTAATACGAATATTACAAAAAGTAATTGAAGCCTTCTCGGTGAAAAGCTCAGATAAAAATACTTTAGTGAAAAACTTATAACAATTTTGTTATCTAACATTACCTAATACTGATTTATTTTTGTTATTATATAAGTCAAATAGTTATGTAGTTCTTAGAATTTTTTCCTCAATATCAAACAACAGAGTTTTGTTACAAAATATTTCTCACATAAATATCGTTTGTTTATGAAAGGTATTTTAAGCGGACGTTTTAAAGGCGGCAAAGATCTGAAAACAATTATATTCCCAAGTCACAATAGGTCAGGATTCTTTAACATTTAAATACCTACACTTCGCTAACTTCAGTCGCTTTGTTCATAGGAAAAGACCTTTCAAAACAAGCATTGTTAAATCTTTTTGAAGTCTCCAACTTTGTGTCATTATGTACGATTTAAGGAGCAACTTTAATGAAGTGGAAAAGTTGACCGCGCCAAATTCGCCGTTACGAAGGTACATTTAAATGTAAGGGCGCAAAGTTGCGGTTACTTTGAACAAAAGACGATCTTCTATGGTTCTCTTAATTATGTTTATTACAAAAGCCCCTGCCTCAATCTAGTTAAAAATATGGCAAGAATAGATTGTTTCATTTCGATCGTTCATTAGCAGCTATGCAGTTTTTTATCTCGCTTATTTCTGGTTCTTATAAAACAGATAACAATTACCCAGCACGTTAAGTAGATGATCTGAGTGTATAATTTTGTATCGTATTGACCATTACACGAATTTTCATGATATTAGCAATACTACGATATGAATTAATTATCATTTAAATCATTGTTTATAAAAAAAATACGCATTTTAAATCAATAAATGGCGCGACAGTTATTATAAATTATTTTGTTACATTATTTACATTACATTAATGAAAAGTTAGCATGTTTGCCGAGTTCTGTAAAAGACACATCGACTGACTATTAACCCACATATATTATTTTATATTGTTTGAATAACTTATAAATTATTTCTAGGTCAACAATATTTTATTACCATTAATTTGGTATGCAAGAGTTTAAAGACTAATTTCATGCAAATCTTGAATAACACAAAGGAAAATCTAAAGAAAATAAATGCGAAATAAAAGCTTTTCAGTTCCATACATTTTCTAATTAACTATTAACGCTTGTTAATTAGCATAGCTCGAGTATTAGTAAAAGCAGGTCAAAGTGCATTTCATAACAGGCTTATGTTAACTTCAGTGACGAGGGTTGAATGGTCAAAAAGCTCTTAAGGGTTAAGTTGAAATATTAACATTATAGAAGAATGTTTTTTATACTTTAAATCGCGGCCAGTACCGGCTTCATGCGGATGAACATTTATGTTTAACATATTTTTCATTTTTCTATGAAGGAATAATGGTGAAAGAATTGAAATTGTTCCAGCAGTTTTTCGGTTTATTCGTTACTAAAAATACAAATCAAATACTTTTATAATGTTAATAGATTAGTGGCAGGTAACCTGAATGCTTAAATAAATATAAAAATAATAATACTTGGTTAAATTTCCACTTTAAATTCCGAAATCTGTACATATCTATTGTACATATAGTTAAATAAATTATTTTGAATGTGAAGGGAAAATAAATATGTTTAGTACCTACTGCATTGTCTTCAAATGCTTACTTTGAGCGATATACATCTTCATATAAACAAAAAATATACAAATATATATTTTTACTAGCTCACCGGGCAAACGTCGTTTTGCCATGTATATCATTTATTATAAAAAATAGGGGTTGATCGTAGAGGGGTGAACGTTAGGGGTTGTATGTATTTTTTAATGCTGTATCATAAAAAAATAAAAATAAAAAAAACAATATTTAGGGGTGGACTACCCTTAACATTTAGGGGGATGAAAAATAGATGTTGTCCGATTCTCAGACCAATATGCACACAAAATTTTATAAGAATCGGTCGAGCCGTTTCGGATGAGTTTAACCACAAACACCGCGACACGAGAATTTTATAAATTAGATATAGTATAGATAAAGGCAAGAGGCTCGGCTCATCTGATGTTAAGTGATACCGTCCCGTCGCCCATAGACACAACACGGCCCAAGTCAACGCTTCAGTTGCATACGGTATGGCGAAGAAACCTTCGATTATAAGCTGTAGATTCGATTACCGTGCGAGCGATAATTGTTTTGCGAAGGCAAGACAACATATGTACATATGTCATATACCCTTATTATTGTTACTGCACGTAACCATGTGCTTATTGGTTTGATAATAACATTAGTAACAGACAGGAAGATAACAGACAAAGCTGGGTTCGTCACTAGTTAAAAAAAATAAGTTTGACTTTTCCGGGGAACGGGAACATTAAATTGCTCGGAGCATCTTTAACTTTGATGTCTTTTATAATAAGGTTTTAGATGAATTTAGTTGGAAAATGAGATGAACACAATAACTTTTAACTACAAAGGAAAGTTGTATGCAGAATATTTTCAAAGAAAATATAACGTAGAAAATAGATTTTTAGTGATTCTTTTGTTGATTAAAAATCTGGGTAAGCTTTGTATTTGCAGATAATTTGAAATTAGAAAAAAACGTGCTTGAACAATAATTTACACTTTTAGTTGGCGCAATTGTAAAATATCGATATTCATTTATTTATTCCACTTTGAAGGAGCTTTTGTGCTTATAAACCATCCTCTATCATTTCATCATCTCTAATTATTTATGGAAACTATCTTAAAATCCGTTTCGTAGTCAAAATATCCCAATGTTAGTACGTTAGTACAAAAGGCATCTTTCTTCTATTCAGACGAGAAACGTAAAAACCTTTATTTTAAATGATGCAATTTGTCATCAAGACTAAATGTAAGGTAGCAATGAATTAGTTTCGCAAACCCTCTGCTTCTAGATTTAGTGCGGTCAGAGCGGGATAAAATATTTGGGAGATGCTTAACTAATAAATTTCTACCAAGGGCTCTCAACGTAAGAGCTTTTGTATGCTTTATTTAAATATAAAATGCATCCTTATTTCTCGTTTGGAAGATTTAAAGCTGAATACGTAAGGTTGAATTTTAAATTAGTTCCCTGAAACACACGTTGAACATTTTGAAGGAATATTACTAATTCACCTATCAGTTTTGATTTCGAATCAGAAATAAATCCATCTCTTTTAATAAAATCTGTATTGTCTGACAATACAAAATACAGAATAATATAGGTTTCAATGAATTCATAAATATTGCGAATTTCTATGTAAATGCTATCGATCAATCAAAATATTATGTTTGATCAAACAACTCTTGCGTGACTCAACCCGTTCGTGTTCCCTTCGTTTTAATAATTTCAAACAAAGTTGGTTTTCATTGAAATTTATAGTTTAGTATTGATTACTTTTCAATATAGTATAAATTATTATCTTGAAACAAGTGTGATCATTACTTACTAAATTTTTTTGTTATTTTAACATAGAACTAAATATCTATATTTTATGTACAAAATACACTATAATTCAGTTTATAACGCGCTTAATTGACGTTATGGTGTTGATATTCTTGTTATTTCTTATCTAATTATCTTTTTATAATTTGTATTTCCTTGATATCTTATGTTAGAGAAAACCTCGAAAGTTGTGCATATATAAATACAAAAAACTGAATATCTACAAAAGTAATGATATGTATGTTATTAGGTACCTACTTCTACAAAAACTGATTCATTTATTTCTCTTTTCTATTATTAATATGCTTCATTGTTTTTTTTTATATATGAGGGGGCAAACGGGCAGAAGGCTCACCTGATGTTAAGCGATACCGCCGCCCATGGACACTCACATTGCCAGAAGGCTCGCATTTTTTAGTTTTTGTCCATTTAAATCTACGGTTCCGAGCGGTTACTTAAATTGTTTTAAGTAAGCGGAACAATTTTTGGAACGAAGTTCCTTATCGCGCGTTGTGAAAGGGGTCTAGACGGAAAAAATTCTTACAAAAAGTTGTCACGACACTTTTTTGCTATTTGCTATTGTAATACACCGGTTCTCGTCCGATCACCGAAGTTAAGCAACGTCGGGCGAGGTCAGTACTTGGATGGGTGACCGCCTGGGAACACCTCGTGATGTTGGCTTTTTTTTCGTCTTAAGATTGGTGTCGAGAAAATATATCATACTGTTATGATACCAATTAACATATAAATTAATCGAAAGGAATTTCGTTCCATCTGCATCCGGGTGTCCCTTGACACCTCTAAAGTTTTTTATTTATTTACAATTATCTTTTACACACACACAAAGTTTTTTTTCCATTCCAATTTAATCAAATCACTGCCTTTACTTTCGTACACTCTTTGTCTGTCCTTCAAAATATACACACGAAACCATACCTTTATAAATAAAGAAGTCCCGTCACGAAGTCCGGTCTGTTTGTCCAAAACCGCAAATAAATATTCTGGAGTGGGACTAATTGGTTCCCGTTGGATTCGACAGGCGACCGGACACGGGGCTGTGGCCCACCGCGTAATTTATTGCCTACTACCATAGGATTATTTATGTCTATAATCAAAATTTATCTTTATCTACATTTTTAATAAACTAGCATTACCAAGCTTGAAGGCACCATCAACGCAGCGATTTAACAGCCTTGCGATTCTGTAACTCACTTTTCACTCACAGCGGCGGTCGCGCTCAAATCAGTCGTAAAGCAGTCATTTTACGATTTGGTATTCAAATAAACAATAAACTGTCAGATCCTTATCAGAATGCTAAAACATAAAATGACTGCTTCACGACTGATTTGAGCGCGACCGCCGCTGCGAAAACCGCTGTGAGAGTTCGAAAAGTGAGTTACAGAATCGCAAGGCAGGTCCCAGCGATTCCATTGTTTCCAATATAAGTCTTCTATTAAACTAAAGTTTTTAACATAACAATTAAAGCTGTACAAAACTAGTATAGACTTTAACACTTGGAAATAATTTGATCGAATTAAAATATGTATGTAACTTTAAATGTGCTGTTCATACGCATATATAATTCTAAAGATGAAACTAAGTGCGAACTATAACTGCTACATTATGTGAAGAACGTATTATATTTTACATAGGGGAGCATACAGCTTAAAAATATCGAGGTCTTTTCATACGTAAGAGATCAAGAAAATTATCAGTTGAGATCATATGATCGTGAGAAACGTCAAACTTATTGGATTTGACACACGGGAGTGTTGCAAATTGTATGACTTAAACTTAGGTCTAAGGGTAAGATAAATATTCTTGACTCTTAGGGTCTGTTCCACAATGTATGGATAAAGTACCAAATAGCTATGCAATACATAAATTATTTGGAATATGAATTGTGCTATTTGTCATTTCATCGGACTCATAACTTATGATGGACTTTATGTGACGAATACCGCTATCTGACAGTCGTGAAACGCAACAATAGTGTTTATCCTACCAAAAAGTAATAAATAGCTAGTTTGGAACTTATTTAGAACTTATCCATACATTGTGAAACAGACTCTTAGTCTTACCCTGAGATCATTAGTAAAGGATACAGGAGAACATAAGCATGAATTGTGCGGGTTTGTCTTATAAGCAATAATTTTGTCAAAACAATATTTCTGTGATAAAATCTCCACAGCCAATTTCCATAATAAATTTGCTTATACAAAGCCATCATAAATTCGCGCAAATTATGAAGCCGTTTCTTTCTTGACGTTACCATTTAGATTCAGTATCCGGGTACGCCTGTTATCAAAGTTTTTCAAACTCAGGCTGTTACCGTAAATATCAATTTGTAGAACTAGAGGCTCCGAGGCGAGACTTCGAAAGTTAGAGTTACAAATTGAAACCTACAATTTAAGATTTTAAATTCCACATTGAAACAAATTTTCTGCAACGAGTTCTCTTTGTTCTAGAGATATGCTTATTACAAATTATGTTACGGTCCATGAAAAATTTTAACTGAAATTTTCCCGGTATTTGTCCTTTAGTTTTCATATTTTCAGGAAATTTTAATGTACATTTTGCAGAACCATTACTCTGGTTAAATGTTCCATTCATGCTTAATATGTCATAAATAATCGTCACATATTTTATTGAAATTACTTAATTTCGACGATTCGAGCCTATCTCATCTAAAAAAACACTTAGTTTAAGAAATACTTAGTAAATATAGATACAAAATAATAACTACAACGTGATAATGAAAATATTACGTTGTAATAAGTAATACTATTACATTGAAAACATTTAAATAATCGTTTGTGGATGAAATAAAAAGCAATTTATATTTTTCAGTGTTTAGAAAAATAAATGAACCGTCTTATTTGAGTTTGTTTATATATTACATTTTAAGACGCACAGATTAAAAAAAATAAGATTTCATACATGATACATACCCTTCAAAACGTACCCTTCAAAACGTTCCTTCTGACGAGAACGCTTGAAAATCATTACAGAGTTATCTCACGTTAAATATTATTACCTGCCATTCTGATCGTTGTTTGTCTTGAAATAGAACTTCAATGAAGTCGGGAATTTTACTGTTATTGTGGGTATAAAAGACGCCGGCATCTAAAATGGGTACATTATTCGTCCAATCTTAATTTAACTTTAGCAATTGGAGGCCCATTCTGACTTAACGTTTTATCGTACATTGTATATAGACTTTATCGATTATGAACCCAGATACCGAAGACCATGTCTTTGCACCATTTTTAATAATAATTTTTCCATTTTAATCCTTAGCCAAGAACCTGGCCACCCCATGTCGGTTTAGCAAGAGATCTCTTGATATTTTCGTTTTATCAGACACATTATTTGTAAAGAAATAGAGAGAGTTCATCTGTATCTACGTACACCTTCGTGCTCATTATATTATTATTACGGTGCTAACACCGTGTATGGTCAAACTCAATATTTAATCTGCCACGCTCGAATCTACCCTTTTTTTAAATTAAAAAACCCATTACGTCCCAACAGACCATTAACATAATTTAGTTCCCATCAAATCAAAATGAAATTGATTCACATAGGTACACAATGTACATTTATGAACGGCAGAAAAAATTAATGCTACCAAATTTACTTTTCCAGCCAGATCAATCGAGATCATCAAAAAAGAATCGATGCAAATATCAAAGCCACTTACTTACTTGTTGTAATTACTTCCTATTGCCATATATTACTATTATAATACACCAAAATATACATATTAATTATGATAAAGTAATTAACTTTTAATTGTTTCAGACACTGCTGTGTTTATATACATATATATAGATAATTGGAAGTAAGTTGTGTTTAATTTGTAACCATAATGCCAAATACAACATTTTATGTCGGAATGTTCATTCTTCTCCAAGACTTCTTTTATCTTTAAATGTATAGGCATTTAACCTGATGAAGTATTTATTGAAATAAAATGGGTTATCTTGTCTTTCTTACTGGTCCATATTCATTTTAAATACTAATCAACTGAAAACATGCTGCATGTAAGTATATACGTAGTTACAAAAAACTTACTTCACGGTTCTCCTTTGTGCATTACACAACTTGCTTAACTGGTATAGCATTAAGTTTCAACATGTGAATTTATTCGCATGAAAAGTTTTTAATATCGTAGTTTCTATACACGGAAAGTTCGAATCCCGACTTAACTAACAGACTACACAGAAGTTTAACTACTCGGGATTGAAGATACTTGCTATTTCTACGTTGATATAATAAGAAATTTCATTATGGCTATGTTTACGATTCTCTGATCGAGAATCGAACCCTATACACCTCACCTAGCAAATACTTTACAAGGCCGCTAGCTCAATAGTAGATACCTTACATCGCTTCATATTTATATTTAGAATTCAGCATATGTTTAATTTGTAAGCTTTGAAGCTCTTAAAATGAAAAGATTCATATTTGCCTGAAATCAGTAAATTTCTTTAATAAGTGTCCATTTCTTATCGTTATTTATATTTTTATTTACAAGCCCTATGTTCTAGCACCAATGTGAGACAGAAAGCTAGTCTAACATAATCCGGGTCAACGATTAACTTTTATTAATGAGCCAATACATTAAACAGAAGTCTGCGAGAGTTATAGCGCATTTCGCTCGTATTTTCCAGTAAATTGTTAATTAAACCGCGCCAATATGCCAGTCACAATAAATTCGCCCCTAAATTAGGTTACCCGTTTAACTTGCCGTGTAGTTTATGTAAAATCAATTGTCCGGTACGATTAAATTTTTGCGTAATTAAATACGTAAATGTGCTGCGATGTTTAAGCTTTCTAATATAAGGCTATTTCTTTTGTTATTTTTGATAGACAACAGTTACTCTCAGCGCATAAAATGATGATGAAAGGCCTAGTGAAGTAATATACAACAATCCTTAATATAGGATAGCATTGGACCATGATACACGGTCGTATAAATAAATAATAATAATAATAATCCAGTGGTGGTACTACCCTAAATAGATCTTGGCCTCAGATTGCATCCGTTTCTTTGATCATTTTTATTTTATAGACGAGTAGGTGATCAGCTGTTTCTTTGACACATGTTGTAGATTTTTGGATTTAAGACATACCGGTTTCCTGACGATGTTTCCCTTCATCGTACAACCCTTATTGTATATGAATTACTTACAAATCAATTACTCAAAATTCAAATTCAAAAATCATTTAATCATATAGGTAACACATTGTACACTTATGACTTAATAAAGAAATACACATTAATGCTTCTAATTTTACATTTAGTGTAGTTCTCAAATCTAGGACATAGAATAGAAGAGAAGAACTGGCAATAAACTCTCCGCCACTCTTTTTAATCGCCATGTTTTTTTTTTACACAACGTTTGTATGGAGCTGCAACCATTACACCATGTTCCACATGACATCTTAAGTAATTAATAATAATGACACAAATTTAAAAAACAAAGACTTGTCCTCTATCAGCAGGAGGCATGATGAAATAGGAACACGGACTTACATTCTCGTGGGAACAACACGCAAACACATAGTCGAAATAATTAACATCACCGCATACACGAATTCAAGTACGACCAGTCACCACAAGTAGCACCCGTTCACGAGTATGAGGCATGGCCAGCCATCGGCCCCCTCGCCATATTTTAGGGAGAGAGACAACCCGACGCATGGACGCCGCCACAATCGTGCATATATTAATAAATCTTTATGTATTTTTACCCCTTTTTTTACTTTATTCATACCCCCTATATTGATAAATTTGAGTATTCTGTACAGTTCATATATAATTTTTAGCATTATCACTTTGGATATATAGCTTCCTCGCGAGAGACAAAGAAGATTCACAAGAAAGCGGGGAAATTCCTTTATGAAACACATGCTTTATCCTGCAAATATAATTTCACATCTCTATTGTTCGTTTATAAAACTGTGTAAGTTTCAAAGTACAACGGTCACGAAATTGTTTGAGAATAAAACTAGTCCGGGGCAATGAATTTCTTAGTACGTTGGGTCTCATAAAAAGGAATGGCTGTTTTAACAGAGTCAGGTACAAGACATAAAAGAAAAGTGTTCATAAACAAGAAACAAACATTTTTGGGTTAATTTGCATCTAATATTTAGTTCAAAAATATTAATTACTTCTTAAGATGTATCCGTAGCGTAGCGTAATTGTATTATTCATGTTTAGATTATTCTTAGCTGTGAGTCGAAGATACAATCTATGGTCTATACTGTTTACGTATAAGTTTAGAAAAAAAAACCTAATTTTGTATTTTATTTAAACATATGCATCTATTCTATACCTCTTTTGTTCATAATAAATCCTACTTGACTCAGAAACCAGCTAGATAAAGTGATTAATACGGAATATGGAATTAAGCTGCCTAGAGAAATAATATTTCCGAATCAATTAAACTTAGCGTCCTTCAAGAAAAGTGCGAACCAATGCTGAAAAGGCCGGCAACGCACTCGTGAGCCCTCTAGCATTGATTATCCATGGACGGCGGTATCACTTCAGGTGAGCCGTTTCTACATGTTAGAAATGAACGAATAGGAATGCCTGAATACACAGATATTTTGTACACTTTATTATTAGAATACTAGCTGACCTGGCAAACGTCGTTTTGTCACGTATATCATTTATAATAAAAATAGGGGTTGATCGTAGAGGGGTGAAAATTAGGGGTTGTATGTATTTTTTTTTATGATACAGCATTAGTATCATAAAAAAATTAAAAAAAAATCTAAAAATTAAAGAAAAATAATTTAGGGGTGGACTTAACATTTAGAGGGATGATAAATAAATGTTGTCCGATTCTCAGACATACCCAATATTCACACAAAACTTCATGAGAATCGGTCAAGCCGTTATGGAGGAGTTTAACTACAAACACCGCGACACGAGAATTTTATATATTAGATTTTACTATTAAAGTATTAATTTAAAGGGGGTTTGTGGTTTGATAATCTACTTAGCGTCCGTGTTAAAAATGTCTTCACGAAAATAGTCTAAGTTAAATCCGGGTTTGTATTATAAGCATTCCATCGTATGAAACCAATTCAAAACAACGAGTACATTTCTCATAGCCTTATCTAATCCACTCAGATTAAACCATATTTTGTAACTTTAACGACTTTAGTTGAGAACCTATCGCCTATAGTCTCTGATAACAATTATGACTGAACTTCCAGCTTGTAATGGACTATTTTAGTTTTATCTCTTAGTTTATAACACATGTTAATTTTATTAGGAACTAAGTGATGACTTCGCTTGTGCGTTCAAGCAATTCTTTTTTTTTTATATTAAGCATTATTTATATAGATACCTATAGTTATATAATTGTATGAGTCGAAGAAGGGCATGAGTACTACAGAGTGCTAAGTGCTTGATAAATAACGTATAAAAGCGCAATTAATATTCATACTATAACCAGAAATTATTATTTTCA
The DNA here is from genome assembly GCF_905475465.1 of Pieris napi. Classification (NCBI taxonomy): domain Eukaryota; kingdom Metazoa; phylum Arthropoda; class Insecta; order Lepidoptera; family Pieridae; genus Pieris; species Pieris napi. Next base: position 8,904,492 of record NC_062241.1, on the reverse strand, counting down.
ATTTATTAATTCTATAATGACTACATAAAATGAACTCATCTCAATATAATTACAATATTTGATGAGATCTTTAATAATTAAAGGCAAGTATTATGACTAAGGTCCAGATTGCTTGGAATTTTACATGAAGGTAAGGGAGTATAATATACATAATTACATATTTATTAAGAGCTCCTTTAATAAAGCGCGCTTTCCGCTAAAGAAGCACCCTTAGTCGCTAAACGCCCTCCACAAAGCCAAAGCCAGCACCAGAATTCTGGGCGTTGACATATTGAATGACGTTCAGTTTCGCGGTCATTTCAATGAGAAGGCCATCGCTTACAATTGTATAATTCGGCCCCACATGGAGTACTGTTCTCAGCACTGGGCGGGTGTTCCCCAGTACCAGCTCCTTCCACGTGACCATATTCAAGGTTGAGCAATTCGAACAGCCACTTTCCGAGCATCTGGATTTCTTGGCATTGCGTAAAGATGTAGGGTATCTCTGCATCTTCTACCGCATTTACTACTGAGAGTCTAGAAGAGTTGTTCGGATTAATAGCTGCAGCTGAGTTTGATCATCGGACGTCTAGGCAGAATATGAAATTCCAGAAATATCACCTCGACGTCATTCGTTCCACAACTGAGCGTTTTTTAGAGCATTTTTGCTGCGCACCACTACAATGTGAAACCAGCTGCCCACTGAAGTATTTCCGAACTAATTCGACTTTGGGTCTTTCAAAAAACGCCGTGCCCACCCACTGGCAATGTGAGTGTCTATGGGCGGCGGTATCACTTGACATCAGGTGAAGTGTGCCGCAGTGTGCAGTTGCTAGTTCGGCGCTGTTATATAAAAAATATAAAAAAATGTGTATTATTATAATAGCGTAATTCGAGGTATCGATTTCATTACAACGTAGTTAGAATAAGACCAACTTCTGTAAAAAGCTTGAAGAAGATTTTTTACAACTGTATCTGATTTATCAATAAGAAACAACCAATAAGGTTCTATGTGAAATGAATAGGTGTATAAATAGTTTTGATGTAAAAATAGTATTGTATAATGACAGGTTTTAGTTGTGCGCGAAATGTAGGTCGCTTAATGCTTTCAAACATAATCGCGCCATAAATCTGCTTAATAACTTAATTTTACGTTCACTCGACAACTTTAATCACAACCCGCTGAAAGTTAATTTTATTTAAGGGATTATAGCCCCTATTTCTTACATATATCATGATTAATTGCTGACAAATTTTAAATATTCGTAATTAAGTAATAAAATAACTAAAAAATGTTATTACGCACGCATTCATTTATGGTTTTGTCAGTATACACAGGGGGCTCACCTGATGTTAAGTGATACCGCCACCAATGGGCCATGGACACTCTCAATGGGCTCGCGAGTGCGTTACCGGCTTTCAAGAATTGGTACATTACAATTACATTTAAAATTTTGAGTTGAATAAATACGAACTTTTAATTTTTATACAAAAAATCATTCTTATTTATTAAGGCATATAGTAGACATTTCTACTTATTTTCTCTTCTAGCCCCGGATTTATGCCAATAATACCAATGGCAATTGCTACTAGTCGTAGGATCTAAAGCAGCTTGAAAACCGGTTCTGCCTTGCGATTCTGTAACTCACTTTTCGAACTCACACAGCGGTTTTCACAGCGGCGGTCGCGCTTAAATCAGTCGTGAAGCAGTCATTTTACGATTTGGCATTCTGATAAACAATAAACTACAACTCCTTATCAGAATCCTCCTATTCGAAAAGTGAGTTACAGAATCGCAAGGCTGTTATAAAATCAAAGAATATTCTAACACTTAATAAAATATAAACGGAGCAAATTCCCAATACACGAAATAAACTCAACAGGATTGTTTTAATTTGAGCGCTTATATAAAATTTATTGAGAGTGTCTGAGGTACGATAAAGAAAAAATCGAGGAAAGTGGAATTCAGATTGAGAAATGAAATGAATACGAGGCTCCGGGCCTTTCGTCGCCAATGAATAATTTATTTTCAAAATGCGTTTTCACGAAATTACTTGGCATCTTATCGAGTGTTGCTTAAGAAATTCAGTTGGTACACATTTTTAGAATATGAAACGGGTGGGTTTAACATAAAAATGAAAGCTTTCGTATTTTGATTTTCAAATTGATTAGATTGTTATACTTTTAAGTGAGTTCAAAGGCGGATTTATAGGAATTGCTCATTTGCTGATCTGAAATACATATATTTATTGCCATTTTAATTATAATTCCAAATTAATTTGGTATCCCGTGATTGCTTTTCAATGTTAATAATGTGGTAATGAGATGGAGAGAAACACTGGAAAAATTGCACGGATAAACCTAAAAACCAGTTTTCTTTTGCTGTAAATGTGAACACAAAAGGTTCTATGGGGTAGCATAGCAAAATATACCATATGCTGATATATAGCTACTAAAAAGATAAGCTAAGTAAAATCATATTAAGGTGAAACAAAGTTTGCGGGGGCAGCTAATATTAAATAAAAAATACTTACTTAACAATTTCTTTCTTTTTACCATTCTTCGTTCAAATAAACCAATTTTATAGATAATTAAGAGTCTAATTAAGTCAGTTTTACACCAGTTGTTCGAGAAGAAAATTAACCATAACAAGAAAATGAGCTTCCTTTATTACCGAACTTCTTCGAAGTGTGGAAAGCGAAAAGCCTTCGAAGTTCGTCGATAAAAAACCCGTAAACATGAAAATACATAAAGGTTCTATAACATTAAGGCTTTATAATCGCTTTTGATTGAAAATTTAATAAAACTTATACGTTTCAAGAATTTCTCAAAGCGTCTAAGTATTTCAATTTAAAAATTCTATTAGCAGATTTGCGGTGAGCTAAATTGCGTTCCATTAGAATGTTCGAAATAGTTGGTATAACAATTACAAGAACGTAAAGTAATAAAAGTTTCTAAGAGCGTGAACGTGATGAAAGTAGCGAGACCTTACGTGTAAAGAATAGACAAATTGTTGGAAGATTCATAGATTAAAGCGGAATATATACTCTTACGAAAAGAGCTCCATTTTCTCACTTACGAAATAGCTCTATTTTCTCAATAAAATAATTTTTTAATTAGTATCTATAGTGAATGACATTACATTCTCACACACTATGTGACTGTATGCTTTGACTTTATGGGCTAAATAAAAGTCATAATATAGATATTTTTAGTGAAATTAGCAAATTTGAACCTTTTAAAACCATTATAATCACGGTCACCTCTTGTTCTAATTAGTAGTTTGAAATATAGACTATTTATTTCAGCAGTAAATTTTTACTTATTGATTCCTTATTTATTCTCGGATATTGAAGTCTAACAAAAGCATTGTGTAATATCGATTTTGGAGCACATTCCTAGCGACGAATCATGAGGCAGAATTGCGTTATATTGCAAGCGATTGCCACGTCGCGCAAATATTAGCAGTGACATAATGACGAGACCGCAACCACAGAATAAGAAGTTTAAAGCAGTAGGTATTTTAAATATTTTTATATTACTATGTATATTCATAAATATACATATTTATATGTCGAAATAATATATTAATATTATATTATTAAGGCCTAAGCTTCAGAACAAAATTAATAAATAATTTTAGCAAGATGTATGTTTTATTAATGAGAGTTATCACCAGTGACTCGCGAAGATCACTGTCTGGTCTGTTCTACTCGATACGGAACTCGCACACCGCATCACATCGCTCCGGTTTCACCTGGTACTGGAATTGCTTCATCACAAAAATGATGTCAGCTTTTTGAAACAGTTTAGGATTACCATGTAATGAAGGTCAACGTCTTGCTACAGCTTGTAACAGTAATATTAACCGAATTATCAACATATAGTTATCCCTGCATTAGCATCAAGACACAATATTATGTAAAGGCAACAAACTCAAACGTGATATGGTTATTTCTTTATTCATTTTAATTAGCCTTCAACCCAACATTCTCACTACCTACTGACACTTTTCACTGAATTTACAATTGACACAGGCCGTGGTCAAGAATTCCTTGATTTAACTTGAGTGCCCAGGTAATGATACATAACGTCTCTGCCAATAACAATTGCAGCGTTCTAACACTCACTGAAAACTACGGCATCAAATAAATTATTTCGTAAATTCGTTAGTCTGCACATGCATAACCTGGCATAACTTTGTCATGTCAATGTTTTTAACACAAAAATACACTCAACTAAAGGTTATCAATGTCCAGCCCATTCGTGACCAGATCGAGAACTGTCACCAGAAAAAAAATCTGGTCGAAAGCTGTGAAGAACTGTGTCTCAACAAAACTTTTATAGATTTAAGATACTGTTCGGTTTAAACTGTAGTTTAACCAATGGGATTGTCGGTTTGCATGCGGCATGCTGATTTCAGGCTCAAGTATTATGTTTACTCGTTACGTATGAGCTTAATAAGCTTTTGCTTTAATTACAATTTAATAGTGTTTAATAACAACTGGTTTTGGCTCTTAAGCGTAATTCCATTTAACATGCATTTAACGTTTTTATACGTAAAGTGGAAACACGACAACGTTTTGTAATCCTTCGGTCACGGGAGAGATTCATAATTATACTTCACTAAACTATGAATCCCGTATGTCAAAATCTGTCACATAATTTTTTTTTATGCTCAAGTTTCTGGTAAGTGATGGAAATCGGTGACTCGAGCAAGACTACAAATCTGGCGCCATCTAACGGATAATCATGAAATAATTAATACAGATACTAAATTAATTATTTAACGTTTAACACATTACAAAAATTAAACTTTCAATACTTTACTACGCTAAATAATCGTATTTAAAACAATTTTCATATTTTCTATTATTTTTTACAGTTTTCTTATCATTTAAACTTATTTAGTGATCTATAAAGCAAGAAAAAATATTATTCATTGCAAAATCATATTTAATCATTATAAAATCATCTGAATCTGCAACAAACAATAAGAGTTTGCGACTATAAGAGAAACAATATTTAAATTTAAAAAGTTTCGTTGATTATGATTGTCGACGGTGACAATCATAGGTAATTGAACATATAGTTTCGTCTTAGGTTTTATATTCGAATACCCCATAAGTTTGCAAGCTCCTAAAAAATATATAGGACCCAACCGTAACCTATAGAAATGTAAGATGGTAGTAGATTGTATGTCTGTAGATTTTTGATCATAAAAAAAACTTAGGACATAACTGATATTCTTAAATTGTTTATTTAACAGAATTTTTAATGGTATATTATAAGAAAACAACTGTGGTTTGTATTACTGTAACAATAGCAGTATTTTTAAGAGTGCGAAAATGCATATAAAAATAATTTTTCAACTTGCTTTTTATCTTGCTAACGCAACTGACCGGGTAGTCTACACAGGTTTCTTATATATCTATATAATAATAATTATTTATTTATTGCAAGAATATGGTACAAAATGTTAAGGTGATACAATCGTAAATCGTTCGCATATTCTACCACACACGATGGCGCGCAAATTTGTCTTAAAGAATTTTACATTATTATTCAAAGTCAATTCTTATATTATCTAGTCTATTATATTATATACATTACATCATTAGCTTTATATCAATTACGGTGTTTCATGCAAATAATCATTTATTGAATAGTACATTTTTTCTAAAAGTAATTCACTAAGTCGCTTTTTAAAGAATCTAGACGGAAGATCTTTTAATTCTTTTGGTAATTTATTGTAGATTTTAATTGCCATACAAAAGCTGTTTTTCCGAAACAGTTCCAGATTGATTTTTGGCACAGCCAATTTCTTCCCATGTCTACTTCTTACTTCAACTTCTACATTCGACTTAAAAATATGTATGTTTCTGTGCACGAATAAGGATATCTCTAAAATATAAATACATGGAAGAGATAAAATTTTGAGCTTCTTAAATAAAGGTACGCAACTATCAAGACAGTTTGCTCCACAAATTGCTCTAATACATTTCTTTTGAGCCTTAAATACCCTATTTACTTCGACTGAATTTCCCCAAATTATAATTCCATATCTAAGTATAGATGAGACATATGCATGATAAGCAGCTAATATCGTAGCATGGTTAACAGTTTCCCTTAGTAGTTTTAACACAAAAACAAAACTATACTATACTTATAATAAATCATACCACAGACGAAGGATTTAAAAACGAAATATCTAACACGCTGAAGGGATTTTAAAGTACTTAAAAACTTACTGTCAATATGTTTCCCTTAAGAAATTTCAATACATTTAACATCTCAACCACAGGCTTGAGCGGTTAGAAGGGGTAGTTGGTAGGGTACCCAATTTGTTATTTTGAACCGTTCATTTGGAAAAACAATTATTCTCCCTTCAAGAGACGAAATTAAAGCTTTGTAACGCTTCTGCTAATGTTGCGTTTGAGGTTCTGAATTGAAAATCAATTCAATATTTCACGAAAGTAAAATATCGATACGAACAGTGATTTTTGTCTGAATTATTAAATGTGATAATGTTATACTTGACAAAATTCGATGAAGTTTTAAGACAGTATTTTTTAAACGACTTTAAAAATCTCTTGTGTTTATGTATTGTTCTTGCTATAGTCGAAGCAATTTTATTATTTCATATTTCAATCTGTTTTTATCTAATATTAAGATATTAAAATATCACTTTCCTTAAATTATTATTGAATGCGTCTAAATCTAATAAAATAATATTCGTATATGTTTTTTTATTACTACCGAACACTAAGAATTGTAGTTATTATTTCATTTGTCTTGTAAACATATTTATTTTCTTAAAGAAACGAGAAATTATAAAATCCTTAAGAAAAACGTAAGAATGTTTCAAGTTGTTTTATTGTTATGAATTCATCCAAGTTTATGCGCTCAAAGAAATATTTAAACTTTGTAATTTTCTCTTGCAGAAAGAAAAACATTTAGAAAATCTCAGCATAAACCACGTAAACACAAAATTTTCTTTAATACTTTGATTAAAGAGATTGGTTAGTATAAAATTAAAGTACGTAAGTTGAAAGAGGATAAAATATAATAGGCTTCCAATAGCATATTTTAAATTTTCCCTTTCCTAGACTTAAATTAATAATATTTATAACCTTCCTCGCGTTACAATATCTCTATATATGTATATAAAATTCTCGTGTCACTATGTTCGTTCCCATACTCCTGCGAAACGGCGTGACCGATTCTTATGAATTTTTTTATGCAAAATCAGTAAGTCTGTGAATCGGCTACTATCTATATACCCAAAAAAACTTTTTTTTATGATACAGTATACAAAAATACATACAACCCTAAAATGAAAACCCATGAAAATTATTCACCCCTCTACGATCAACCCCTATATTTTATTAATGTAGATAGTTATTTTTATTGAACTAAAAAAATATTTCCTAGAAATAATATACATGGCAAAACAAACGTTTGCCGGGTCAGCTAGTGATACAATAAAAATATGGGTTTAAAATACGTCAAAATAATTAACCGAAAATGTCATATCGAAATTCAATAATGGGTAATATACATTAAATATCGAAAGCTTTAGAAAAATTGTTTCAATCCGTATAATAATTGTGGAGGGCCCTCCTCTGAGGTGCCAGTTAGCGCCTTCGGGAGGGTTAAGTGAGGATAATTTCCCTTTGCGTGCCTCCTAATGACGAGTGGGGGACTTAGTGCGGAAAAATCTAATATTTGAAAATGCTTTTACGAATTCATTATTTTTGGAATTGGCTTGATTGTGTTATGCTTATCATTTAAATCAACACGATTTTATACGTATTTGTATTTTAAACTATAAAATTATTTAAATTACATTAATTATATTTATGATATTAGATTCGTAAAGCAGTGTGAAACATGGCCAAAAAAAACGTTATAGCAACTCGACAGAGTGTCATTATCGTTCGAAGAATATACAGGAAATGCTTGTTTAGGAAACTAAGGACGATAAAAGTTTAGTATATGTGTGTATAATTTACAAGATAATACGAGAGTTAATGGCAGCAAACGGTTACTTTAAAAAGCTACATGTTCCTAATGACTTCAAATGTTTACCAAAAACACTGAAGTTGGCGTAAGTTAACTCAGTCCCGAATATGAATCTTAGGCTAATGAAGATGGATGTCAATGTTTCACACTCAACATATAAACTTATCCTGACACGTATAGCGTATAAATATATATTAAATAGCGGTAAAAATTTACCTAAATAAAAATATGTGCCTACATAGAAGGTAAATTTAACCGATTACCTAGGATTTTGAACATTAACATTCATGTTTACCTATATAACAGCAAAAGACTAAATTAAAATAAAATCTACGATGAATATACAGGCTGGCCAAAAAGTCGTGGATCAAACGCAAATAGGGGATAGATGAGGTCATCAGCGGCAAAAAATTGTTCTACGGGAGGTCTCTAACACGTTCACTGCGTAACAGGCCGATATCAGCCTGCCGCGGTATTTCCGCTGGTGCGGACGAAGAAATCTATGTCCCTCTCGCTGGTGCGTAACGATTATCTCAGGTGTTTGTAAAAATTCGACAGGGACAAATATATATTTCATCTTGCGGTCAAAATTGTAGGTTTTCCCCATCAAAACATAACGGCAGGCTTTTATCGACCTACCACGCACTGACGCTGCTTTGCGTCCGCTGAGTGCGGCAGTGGGCCTATTTCAGCCCGCCCACCCAACAGGCAGCTGGCGACCCGATACCGCACAGAGCGCGCGCCCGACCAATTAGTGTTGTGCTATCTAACTGATCTAACATAGCGTTCGATATTATCAACGATGGCAAGCAATACAAGAAAAATACAAATTTTGGAAAATAGAGTAATTCGCCTTGCAGTTATAGACAGTGATAGTGACAGCAGTGAAGAAATATTTTCTACTAAGAAAAATAAAAAGTATTTCTGTTTCCAAGACAGGCATACATAAGTAAATAAATACATTTTTCAGTTCCTTTAGTAGTAAATGTAAATTTACTATTAATTTAACTTGACGATTCAAAAGTGTACTTGGGTAACCAAGTACTTGAATAAAGATATTTTGAGTTTGAGTTTGAGTTGAGTTTACGATAATTCTGTTTTATTTTCGATATTTTGTGTCCCATCACTACTAAAAATATATTCTAGTGCGGTTCAGGTCGAAATCGGCCTGCCGCTTTTCCTGCTTTATTTCTCATTTCCTGTTTGCCAGATCCCGGGGCGAATCAAACCTAAGGAAGTTGGGTTCAAGGGCATTCTAACAGTATAAAAAAAATATATATACATTATGTTTCCACAAAGTTATAGCAATTTAATCTATCCTAGTGCTGTTGGGTCTAGAAAGACCTGCCACGCACCGGCGGAAATATCATTGGGGGTGCATTTTGGCCCGCCGCCGCACCTGATGAAAAATTATTATTTTACTTGCCGCAGTGAACGTGCTAAGGTCAACCCCTGAAGAGTTATGATTTATTTTGGTTTTTATATGAAAATTAACTTTTTTTACTAATTCTTCTTAAAATTCGAAAATATCTACATCCTGTATCTTACTCATAATATCCACTAGATTGGTACTGATGAGTTCTTGCGTTAGACATACTATTTATAGTTGTTTATTGAGTGTATTCAAGATAATATTAAGTGATACGATATAACATTTTTTCAAATCATAAATTTTTCTTTACTTTGGACCCCACTGTGAAAAAAAATTACTCCACGGAAAAGTGTCCCTGTACTACAAGTTTTGGCGCATTTGATAGGGATTCTGAAAAGGTATTATACGTGGCCATGAGTAGCTCTAATATCTTTCTAGGACGAAAAAACAACAACGATTCGGACTTATGATAGATTAATTATTTACCTATCTGTGACCAGTAGGTACTGTGTGTGTGACAGATGGCTGGAGGGTTACGTAGGAATTATTGTATACAGGGTCACTTTTCGGTACAGTAATTTTTTTTCACAGTGGGGTCCGAAGTAAACAAAAAGTTTTGATTTGAAAAAAAAATTATATCGTATAACTTAATATTATCTTCAATACACTCAATAAACAACTATAAATAGTATGTGTTAAGCAAGAACTCATCAGTACCAATCTAGTGGATATTATGAAAAAGATACAGGATGTAGATTTTTTCGAATTTTAATAAGAATTAGTAAAAAAAAAGTCAATTTTCTTATAAAACGCAAAATAAATCATAACTCTGCAGGGGTTGACCTTAGAGACCTCCCGTAGAACAATTTTTTGCCGCTGATGACCTCATCTATCCTCTATTTGCGTTTGATCCACGACTTTTTGGCCACCCTGTATAAGTGAGTTAATACATATTCGAAAATAATAATATCTAAGAATATTGTAAATACTTTTTATATGTAGTACCTATGCAAGATAATTAATTTATTCTAAAAAAAGCGATATATCTTGTTTTTAAATTTATATTCCTTAATAACTTATAAATACTTCGTCACAGTAAAATGTCTCTTACTTTATAGTTTAATAGTGGGGCTATATCATACTGTTGTATAGTTACTTATATTAAGCCTGTTCTACATTAGTAACATACCGCGGACATTATTCAAAGTAAACGGTTTATAATTGAAAATTTCAGCGCTATCTGTGGGAGATTCAAGCAATTTAGGTCCCTTTATAATCTGTGGCGATATTACACGCGTTTCATTATCCCGAGCTAAACACTATTAGGGAATGTCCACATCGCAATTCCGTAGATATTTGCCTTAATTAAAACTTGTTCTAGTCCGGTCTAGAGAAATTGATTTCCTCTGGAATAGATTTACTTGAATCCTCGATTTATTTGCTCTAGAGAGAACAGTGTTGCTTTTGACAATTGACTAATTAATTTTCAAATTGGAATAGAATTGATCGAATGGAATAATAATTGGTGTTAATTTGTTTGTTCCATTTTGAAGTTGGAATGTCAATTGTTTTTGCCGCCTTTTATGTCAGCTTACGATATTTGATGATAGGCGACTTTGCGTTACGATATTGCTATTAAAATAGATAAATGTAAGATAATAAACAATGTTATTTATTATGTGTATTCTCTAATATTTATAAATACAAAATAGTAATAATTTGTACATGTTTGAATAATATGCACTGAAAATAGGTTTGGTCTTGCAGAAAGAATAACTTCGAGTAAATCTCATTTCTTTAATTTATTTTAAACAGAAATCAATATAATATATAGATGGATGTTGAAACCAACTTAAGTAAAACGTAATACCTTTGATAATAATCAGTCACATCTAGTCAAACATAGACCCGCAATTAAATGTAAATTCTCAGATTAGCGTTCATCGTTAAAAGCATTTCACATCCAGTAACTTTAATGGCAACGGCCGGTGTCCGGTAGCACGAACATTTGTCTTACAACGGCTCTCATTAATTTACGAGCAATATCCCTTCAGATATCGTTAATTGGAGCATTGTCTATTATGTAATAGTTCACCATTGAATTTAATACGAGATTGCCTTTTAAACGCTTCCGATATTCATTTCGATAACGACCTTTTGTAATAGAGTTTTCGTTCAAAATTAAGTTTTGAATATTTGCATAAAATATTGTATACTGTAACTTTTTACTTATATGGCAGAATATGTCTAATATTCTCTATTTGTTTTGATATAATTTGGTAAATATTTGCAAGGATTCGAATACAGGTGATGACGAGAAAGCTTGTAGTTTATTGTTTATCACCGCCGCGGCCGGTGCGAAAACCGCTGTGAGAGTTCGAAAAGTGAGTTACAAAATCGCAAGGCTGAGCTTTGTTTAAAGACATGAATATGGAACATATCTTATTATTTAATCTTATTTCAGTAATATCACAGAGGTCAATAAATAATACCGTACGGTTAATCTTTATTAATTCAGTCCAAGAAGATAACCGTCGCATCCTAAGTAGGTACCATTTATTTATTTATTTATTTAATTATAAGTAATCTTACAGCTAACATACATAATATTACAAAACAAACACTTAGACATTACAGGAAGCCAACACAGATTACATAGATAAACAATATTATATACGAAAAATAAAACAAATAAGCGCATCAAATATAATATAATACTAATACTAATACAACAAATAATACTAAATATTTCGAATCACTACCTAAACAAAACTAGATTCTTCCCGCCTCTTCAAATATTTTCTCACATGTTCTTTGGTGAGGTGGAAAATATCAATATCCTCATAATTAGTGTCATAGTTAAATAAGACCATGATAATTTTTTTTCTTCTAATAGGTGCTTCCTTTGGAAAGCCTTTCGTATCTGACACACGCTGACATTTTTCTAATCTAAGGCATGCCGGTATCTTCGCGATGTTGTCATTAGCGTAAGATCGAGAATAAGGTAAGTCAAAAAGTCCATTGGTGCACAGCCGGGGATTAAACCTACGACCTCAAGATGAGTCGCCCGCCAATACTGCTCTAACCTAAACATGATAGCTTCATACAAATCTAATGTCAGAACGTTAGGGAAATGAAAGTGCAGAAATTTTCAGTATCTAATGAGTTCAAAGAAAAACTAGAACAGTATTTTATTTGCAAAACGTTTACATAAATCTAGTGGACTATTTAAGTATGTTTAGAAGTGCCTTTGCATACAAGCTCCGGTGTCGGCGATACGGCAACCTAGTTCCGACCTCCACTCTCTTCCTCTTGATAAGGAGTTTAGAAATGGATAAGTTATTTTCCATATTAACCTAAAGCGTGTTACTTCGCATGTCTAGTAATAATCTTGTTATACGGCAAATATGTCTCATATGGAATGATTTTCTCTAAATGTCTGTATGTAAAACCTTGGTTTAATGTAAGATTTTCCGTATAGGTATTTTACGCGTAAAATTATTGAACTTAACGTTCTACGGTCTCCGAATAAAGGCAGTGGTGCAAAGGCGACACAAATATGCAAATTAACTAATTAGTCATTACCTGTACCCTTTAAATTCCAATAGCGAAAGCGATACCGAGCTTATGTGTGTTGATGCAGTTCTCAGGGTAAAACTACCTAGCGCTGAAGGTAGCTTTAAATCTCGTAGTCATCAGTGGTAGTCTCTCAAAAACTCATTATTGATATCGGAATCGCTATCAGTATTGAAAGTTACAGAGGGGGGAACTATTAAAAAAATTGATAAAGTACTTTTTTTAAACAGTACAACAGATGTTTGGCTACAATCCCACCTGACGTTAAGTGACATGCGGTCTATTGGAGGGCACGCCTGTTCAGGAGATGACTATTTAACCACCGCCTGAATGAACCTATTTTAAACTGTCGAGGAAAGATGGAAGGGGGCAAGGAGTTACACTCCTTTGCTGTTTTTACAAGACACGACGATTCCAAAAGTGCGGTACCTGGGAATGTCAACAACGATCAAACTCCAGCTTGCTTCTAAATGAGTGTTGTTTGAAAGAGGACGACGGAATCAGTTTGTGTACTTCCATGGAGCATTCTCCGGAGTGAAATCTATAGAAGACTGAAGGGCGGGGATATGACCGGCGATAGGCAAGACTTAAGAGTTGAGATTGAATGAGTGAATCGTCGTCTATATTTCCCTGAGGCTGCCTCTCAATAGCATCCAAGGCTCCTTCATTTGACAGCACCGGCCCTGAGATACATGCAGTACTCCACGGACGAACGAACTTGGGTTTGATAAAGATTACGAAGCTGTTCTCGATGAAGAACAGCCAAAGTATCAAGATTTTTGCCTGCCACCTTAGATTCAATAAAACGCCCAAAGCTGAGATCAGCCGACAGGGTAACGCCATCCAACTCGAATCTGTCAGCTATTTCCATAGAAACACACCGGAAGTTTTTGAACTTATACTTATTTTGGCGCGTTAGAGAAAAATGATGAGAATAAATTTTTAAGATGTGCGCGCACACCGTCACAAAAAACCGACACCCTGAAGTAAGCTATAGTCAACTTTTTTTTGAAGTTATACTTCTTTTGGCGCGTTAGGGAAAAATTATGAGAGTATATTTGTTCTATTATAAGTATCGTTCTTTATACTAACGTAGAATAAGTCGAAAGATAAAATTTATGAAAATATTTTTATCCTGTTACGCCAAAGAATTATAACTTCTAACGCGTGTACACAAGTACAAACACGTTTTTTTCTTATATTTATACTCTTATTACTTATTATATACACTTCCATTTCAGTTAAAATAAGTATCAATTCAATTGAAAATATTAATTCCATGTAAAGTTAATTCCTCTGAGCGTTATGCAACGCATTCACCTATAACATGTTAATATGCAAATGGTGTTCTGATTATTCCATCATTACTAACGCATGTACCAATATATCACGGGTTCGACGGGTGTGTAAGCATTCACGACACCACCAACGAATTAATGGGCCCAATGTTACATTCGCCAACGCATCGAAAATATTGCCGACTCTAACGGTCGATTTCAGTACATTTAGTGCCAATTTGGGAATAGGTATTGGACTGTCTTGATGAGATTACAAGAAATATGGCTTTTGTAATACTTCCGAATTGCTTCTTTAATAATAAGGCGAAGTTTATAGTAAATATTGTAACAATATGGCTTATTAATATAAGGCTTTATAATAAACCAGTAGTTTAAAATATATAAGTTTTGTTTATAATTGATTAAGATTTGTTTGTATTAAAGAATACATTTCTTTTAGCTGTCTAGAGGTTTTGTACCGCCTTGCGATTCTGTAACTCACTTTTCGGACTCACACAGCGGTTTTCACAGCGGCAGGCCTCCTTATCAGAATGCCAAATCATAAAATGACTGCTTCACGACTGATTTGAGCGCGACCGATGCTGCGAAAACCGCTGTGAGAGTTCGAAAAGTGAGTTACAGAATCGCAAGGCAGTTTTGATTTAATTTTTTTTTATGTTCAGGATCATTGGATCATATTTGATCGAAAGAGATCGAGAGATTGTAACCCATATCTTTAACAAATGAAAAAAATATCGTACAAGAACTGAAGTAGCAGGTATAAAAACTTAATTCCATATATAATTACCGGAAGGACGAGAATGAAAAATATTAATTTTAATTTATTCATCCCGTAAGCCGAGGCATAGCAGTAAATTAAGTAAGCGGAAGAAAGTTCATTTATTTTTGGCCGGATGCGGCAGAATTCACATCCGCGTGAAAATACAACCGGGCGTAGGCACTCGGCACTGTTTTCAGTTAAAATTTAATTTCGGGCACAAATTACCGTCTTTTTGTTATTCGCTTTTTGAATTTTAGACGATGAGATTCATTAGTATCGTAATGTATGAAAGGTTCTATCGGTGATTTAAAGAAACCTATTTCTTCATCATTTCTGATCCAAAATAAAATTTAAAAAATAGATTCGAAGAAAACCAAAACCTTTATTATACTAGGTACTCTTAATTATAAGAGAAAGTAAGTTGTCAAGTATGCAGTTTTTGTGTTCGTTTATTTATTAGATACTTTGTTGCAAAAATCAGTATAGTAATTAAATAATAAGGAGAGCAAATGTGGCCTTATCGCTTTCGAGCGATCTCTTCCAGGTAATACAAAAATTAATTAAGGCCAGCGCAGAAAGTACAAAAATACACAACTTAAACAAAACATACATAGACACTGAAAATGTTCGATCTTCTGTATCACTTACTTACCTCATATATTATTATCAGTATCGCAATCCTAAGTTACATTCGTTAAACATCTTTAAGTATGTATGTTGATGCAGGAGGCTTACCTTTTGTTAAGTGGTACCTCCGTCTATATACATTGCTAGAGGATTCGCAAGTGCCAACGCACTTTTTAGAATTGGTACGCGCTTCTCTTACGGACCCTAAGACGAAATGGTTTGGAATAACATCAGTGGGCAGCTGGTTTCACATAGTGGTTGTGCGCGGCAAAAACTACCTTAAAAAACGCTAATTTGTGGAACGACGGATGTGGAGATGATGCGGGTGGAATTTCGTATTCTGCCTCGACGTCCGATAATGAAACTTAGCTGCTGTTATTAATCCGAACAACTAATAAGATCACTCTCCATGGTCAAAGCGGTAGAAGATAAAGAGACACCCCACAGTTCTACGCAACGCCAAGGGATCAAACCGCTTAGAAAACATATGTTCACGAGCAAGTGTGTGTGTCTTGACATGAATTGCACCACAATTTTATACAATAGCAGTATAATCTATGAAATTCAGGTTCATAAATACGTTTTCATTCTGTCGAAGCATGAGGTTTATGTGTATGTTTTAACACGAATTAAAGAGACAAAACTGTATCATAACATTATAAAAATCAATCTAGTCTCGACTGTCTGTATAAACGCGTTAATCTCAAAAACTAACGAACACATATGTTATGGTTGTGTTACGTATGTATGTATGTATTTCAGTCAAAAAATCTGGGTATGTACCACGCAGATGGAAGAAAATACTGTTTTTCGAATAACAATAGAATTTAGATTACTAACACAGATATAAACCTTAGGCTAATTTAGTTTCGATTAGTCCACGTATGTAATTGTTAAACAAATCATTGCAGTCGTTCGTCGACTGGTCCTATTCATTAACCCTCGACTGTATCGCATCTAAAATACAAGAGCTGGCCAATTAAAGTTGACCCGGCGTTCCAATGTACTTAATCAGAGTAGATACGTTAATTAATGCTTTTATTTTCCCTCAGAAAATTGGGTTTATGTTACACTTGTGACTCGCTCTGGCTTTTTTCTGCTTTACATTTTGGCTCCGTGGAATCGCATTTCAAAATACTTAGAATATAGAAGTTACATAATGATGGAAGATTCGTGTCAACTTATATTAATGGAATTTATTTTTGGAGTTTTAATTCAGACCTATAGATAATGATATTCTAGAATCAGAAAGTAAACCTATCCTGTTTTATTATTTGAATCTTATTAAAGTAATAATTATCAACGAACGAATAATAAATTATATCAACTTTTGGTCGTTAGATGAATTCTGAAGTTCCAAAACTCAAATGGAATGAAAGAATGCCTTTAGAATTCTTTCGTCTCTTTCTGTCAAATTGTCTGTACGCTGTGATGAAAAAGGACCAAGCTTTTAAGACGATGCAAAGACTGATTTAGTTTTTATATTAAAAGGTTTTATAGTTTGTAGGCTATTTGTAATTTTAAGTAAACATAACGATAACTTAATGTACTCTCTTTTCTATATCCAGTAAAATATCTAATTAATAGCCCCATTAAAAACGAGAAAATCTTAATGCCCTCCGATATTTTCGAAATCGGTTAAACGAAGTAAATTGGGTCTATGTATGTACATTGTATTTCGGGACTAATATGTTTTATTTCTCTCGCTCTGTAGAATTCTTTTGTTGCGACCTTAATGAGAACATTTTAGCTGTCAGGTTGTTTTGTTGAGTTTTTGTTAAGGATCTAAATTGGTTTTTCTTGTAGGCTGTGTGGAATGGCTAGAATGTGTTATTAATTAATGACTAGTTGCCTGTGTGCGGTATTACATTCCGCTTACTATAATCAATGTATTTAATCGAGAACTTATTGGTTTGATTACCAGAGTAACATTTTTTTTTTCTAGGTTAAATTAGATACCTGATTGTTAATAAAATGTTTGTGCTCATTTATGGTAACATGACGTATGTTTAGATTACAACATTAATTAATTTCAACAGAGCTGGTGCGGCTGAAAAAGCTAAAGCATGCACATACAGGGGTCTAGGCTACGAATTTTGTCCCATCCGGTGTCGAGACCCTTGGTCTGTGGGGTCCTAGCGCTAAAAGGCTTTTAAAGGAAATAGCAAAAAGGTTAGTCGACATCACAGGAGACCGACAAGCTGGCAGCTACCTCGGACAAAGAATTAGTTATTGAGTAGCTATACTCAAAGGGGGAACGATGCCAGTATCTTCGGAACCTTGCCTAAAGGGTCCACTATAATTATATATAATAACTAAAATATATATTACTATACATTTTAAGGTTAGTTATTGCTTTTTATTTTATTAATATTCTTAGGAGTAAAAAAGTAAACAGAAAAGAAATATTATTATGAATACGATATATTTCTATCAAACACAAAATTTTTAAATGTACCCACTTTCATGATATGACGGCATAAAGTCAGAAAATTTCGCATGAGGTTTTTCATTAGAAAAAAAATCTTTCAAACTTGCTTTGAAACAATCTACGACCCGTAGAAATTGCGACACTTAACTTGATCTAAACGAATTACACTTCCATGATTTAGGATAGAACAATAGTGTCATTTGTTAATCCTTAGGCAATTTACGTTTTCAGCAAAATAGGGGTGCATCCACGTTTAAATTACGGTACATTTGTAAATCAAAATATGCTATCAATGATTGCAGGCACGTCGCAACAACGAAGCAATTGAGTGACAGACCCCACAGCACGTAGTAATATTGTTAACTCCCTCACCCTTTAGGCTGCATATTCAATTTACTTAGCACTATACATTTACGTTTATATCGAAGTGTGTGACGCAATATATAGTTGAAAAACTAACACAATATTTAGGTAAAACAATAAAAAGTTATAAAAAAGCTTTATAGTTATAACACTAACATACTTGTCTTGTCTCCTTGCTGACGAAGACTGCTATAAAGCACTCCTACAGTATTAATAATCAAAAAGGTTTATTTAAAACAGTTCGAGTAGTGTTGGCCTAGTGGCTTGAGCATGCGCCTCTCAACTCTGACGTCATGCGTTCGGTTCACGGCTACGCATCACTGAAGTTTTCATTCTAAGTGCGTATTTGACACTCGCGTTTTAAGAAGGAGAGCAATAGTGAGGAAGCCGACAAGGGTGAAAAATCAACTTATTAAGAAAAGTTAACGATCACGAAACATACAGAAATCTCATTATATAATGTTGTAGCGCCACTCGCGTAAAGACAATAGCGACCTAAGATTTTAATTGTAAGCATATACCAACAATATTTATGAAATTTAAATGTTTATTCATTTCAAACACGTATGACAAGAGTTTTGTAAGTTGTAACATCTTGGAAACCAACATTTTCCTAGAGTCAACGTAATGCGTATTTTATTTCCATTGTTTTCCAAACAGGGAGCAATCAATTACAAAGTTAGCGAGTTCACTTAGAAATTACACTTTGTTGCCAACGTTTTACTTCTAGTCTCTAATTAAAGCTACTTTTATAAAAGTTGACTAGACATTCTTGTTGTTCATGTTCTTTGTGAACATTCTCTAATTAACTCCTAATTACGTTGTAGCACTAATTATACGTACATAATTGTTGAGAGGGGCGCAACCATGGAAATATGGACCGGCTGAGCGATCGTGCATCGAAACTCTTGATTTGTTGAAATGTTTCTAGTATTGGTGCTAATTGAGTTACTTTGGTTGGTACCATGCTTTACTGGTCAAAAAACTTCCAATTTACTGAAAGAGCGTGCATTAAATTTTGAATTGTATTAATATTATACATTTTAACCTTATTATAAAGATTTGTTGAGTTTTTAATAAAGGTTCTCTTTGAGTAAGTCTCGCTATGTCCCCCGGTTGATATTATTATTTATTTTTTTTAATTGGACAATTCACATCAATTGACCTAGTCCCATGCTAAGCTGGTGAAGCTTGTGTTATGGGCAACGGATATACATACATATTATACATAGATAGACCTAACACATATAAATACATATTTAAACACCTAAGTACAAAACCAAATGCTCATCACATCGATGTTTGTCTCAGCCGGGGATCGAACCCGGGACCCATGGATTTGCAGTCAGGGGTACTAACCACTAGACCAATGAGCCGTCTATATACTATATATTTTGTTTGCACAGATTTCACAATTTGTCCCGTTTTAGTGTTGATCCATTAATTAATAAGCTCGTTACTCTAATTCTACGTCGACGAATGTAAAATGGCACAAAAAACAAAGCTGTGTCAACTCAAAATATAACAATGCATGCATTCGTAACCAAGAGTTCAGAACTGTAAGCCCCGAAATTGGACTAAATCCCAGTTTACTTAAGCCGACTTGCATTTCCAACTAATAACAGCTTCTGTGTACAGCTCGATATGACTTTGTTGTAATATACTACATATAGTAAACATAGTGTTCTTAAACGCAAATATTTGAATACTTATTTAAAAATAAACAGTTCCAAATGCATATTTTTAAGTAAAAACCTCTGTTGTAACTTCTGAGGTCGTAGGTTGTGCACCAATAGACTTTCTTTTTATGTGCGCATTTAACATTCGCTCGAACGGTGAAGGAAAACATCGTGAGGAAACCGACATGTCTTAGACCCAAAAAGTCGACGGCGTGTGTCAGGCATCACCTACTTGCCTATTAGATTGAAAAATGATCATGAAACGGATTCAGAAATCTGAGGCCAGATCTGCACATCCGAGGAGTCGAACTACAGGGAAATAAAAGTCTAAACTAGGTCTGGAGGGCTTGGCGTCAGGTAGTAGGTTAATACAGTTTAGTAGTTCAGTACCTTAAGTATTCAGCTATAAGTTTAATATTTTATTTCTCTACATTCGCTGGTTGTTGTATAGGAAAGCAGGGCTTGAATGTTTAATACGTACGTAGCCAGAGATTTTGTGGATTACAAATATCGAAGTTGGCACTGTTTGACATGACTAAAGGTAAATAGAGGCATGCATAGTTTTCAATTCTCATTAAGTAGCATGATATTATTATTATTAATAATAATCCTTTATCACATAACCTAACTTAATCTTATACATCAGATGTGCCGGTTTTGATGATCAGCGTGTCCTGTGACATTGTTATTGTATTCTCTTTTTACATATTTTTTGTATAATATTGCTAATGCCTTGGAAATTAGTAAGTCCTTAAGGATTATTGATAGCGATTTTTTTTTATTTCTAGTAAGTTTTAAGTACACCGATGCAGTACATGAATTGCCTTAAGTGTGTGCAAGAATCGATCATCTTAATTTTAATATTTTTTCGAAGACTGCATTAAAAAAGCTGGAGATCTCGTTTTGAGATCGTCATTGAAAAACTTTTATAGAAAAATTAAACAAATAAGTCAGGACTAAAAGGTAAAAAAATTGTCCGTCATGTTTACAATACGTACATGTTTGAACATTTTAAATTTAAAGAATGGATACTGCAAATTTATAAAACATTTTGGTAAGTATTTGGCTGTCGTAATGCAGCCTTAGTGACAAAACCGCGTATTCACGAATGTTATAATCTCCAAAAGCCACTTTATAGGGCTTAAGTTGCGAACTTACAACTTATTCAAGCTTTTATACCAAAGCGGAAATTTTGACAACGTTGTTCTTTTTCTGTCAACATTTAAAACAACAAGGTTTTAATATAATTTGGTATAAGAGAAATGATGCCTGTAATTTTTGAATATTTCATTTCATTTATTTATTCAGAAGATTCACAGCACAATACATAAATAGATTTATATATATATATAACATTGTAGGCCAATTACAAATCTTTACATATAGTTTTTTTTTTCATAAAATAAGAAGGAAAACATGCCAAATATTTTTAGTGAAAAACAATAAAGAAAAAACAGAATTTAATTAGTTGACAATGAAAGGTTATCAATGCACTTCATTCATCATGGTAGAAATAATTTTGTGTCAAAGCTATCCTTGCTGTCCTCACACTCTCAGCGAACAAATCAATGTCAATTGATCAAATGTCAAATGTCAATGATGAGTCATTAAATTTGTTCGCCGCTCTAACCATAAAGTTGCTCCCTCTATAATTTGTGTTTACTCTGGATATATGCAATAGGTTCACGATTCTTATGGAACAACAACTCTCATATCCTTAAAAATAACAATCGTATTCTAACTTAACGATTTGAATACCTTGACGAACTATTACGTCTCTGCATTGGTTACGGATTACCTTTCTGAGCAGGTTCGAACACATTGAAAATCACCGTATTGTCACTAAGCCCGCAAAGTTCGGTAATAATATTTGCTGGTTGCAGAGAAATTGCACCCCGCATCAAGTTTAATCAACTCGATGGTTTGTCTTCGCAACTTCCACGTGTTCCAGAAATTTCTACACGGGAACAACGAGATTTGCTTTAGAAACATTCTTGAAGTTACAGGAGTGCTTAGGTAAACTTGGTGCATATTTTGCAGGCTTTAAAGTATGTGTAAGTTACGTTATAAGGCTTCAGGGGTAGACTGTAATAATGTCTTATTACTGATTCTAGGAACTTCATATACATAGCTGTATAGCTAACGTAGTCATATTTCAGAATATAAATTCGTTCAGTTTAATAAAAAATAGCACGTTTTCGGATGGTATAGTCTCTCGAAACCAAAGCACCACCACTATGTGGAACCAGCTGCCCACTGAAGTATTTCCGAACCAATACGACTTAGGGTCCTTCAAGAAACGAGCGTACCAATTCTTGAAAGGCCGGCAACGCACTTGCGAGCCTTCTGGAATTGTGAGTGTCCATGGGCGGCGGTATCACTTAACATCAGGTGAGCCTCCTGCCCGTTTGCCTCCTATTACATTAAAAAAAAGCAAAACTATAGCTGTTCCACATATTGCGAATATCTCTCTGGTTATTGGATGAAGTATCTTACTAAAATTTATATACAGATAATATTTTTTTTACGAATATGAGTTTCAAATAACAAAATACAGTAAGAATATTTTTTTAAACATTTCTTAAAACTATTTACCGTATAGTAAATTAATACAAATGATAAGGCACAATTAAGATGCTACATAAAATATATTTGTATTTATGTAAGGTCAAAAAGATTAAAGGGTTCAAACTAAAATATTAACAACTAAAAATATTGAAATAAAAATGCTATACAAAAACACGTAGATAATCTCAGAGCATAAAAAGCTTTATTAAAAAAGTCTTAAGCAGATTGGTTACATAGCTGAGATCAAGCTTCAAACTTTTATAATTTTGCGTTCCACAGATAAAGTTAACATTATAAATGAAATACCGGCTTTTCCATTAAGTTGTTAGAGGAAAAATAAAGGAAAGAGGAAATGGGAACCACTCAAGCCGCTCTAACGTCAAGTTTAGGCGTGAAAATTCTTTTCTCAATCGACTTACTTCCATGAATACTAATGTTTAGGGGAAAGCACCAATACAAATGGAAGAGACGATAATGGTGTGAAGCTACATTCACTAAATGCAATGGAATAATCTTTTTTACGTTCAGAATATTTTTTCATATTATCTTCTAAAGGGAATTAAGAGTAAATACATCTTTCATGTAACCAAGACAAAAGCAGCATAATAAATGAATTTTCCACCTATCTAATTTCATAAATGAGCACCGGCATCAGTCTTCACGAGGTTTAGCTTTGGATTTATATTCATAGAATAAGTGATGATAGTCAAGTCAAAGCAAGTCTTTACACGCTTTATATTAGCTTCACCTGTATGTATGTATGTAACCGACTCCTTCGGACTCGATTTTGACCCACTTTTAACAGACAGATTTAATTCAAACTTTGCGCACCTGTCAAAGATCGATGACAATGCAATAATCCGAAAAAAAAAAACTATTATTTATTTTAAAATAAAGTTTGTGCAATCACGTTTTGTTGATTTTTAAGACCCAGCTCGAGAAGGGACCTCTATTGATGAGACAGGCCATATAGATAATATTTGCTTAAAATTGTCTTTGGTGTACCCAAGTACTTGATATGTAAATAAAATTTCGGTTTCAGTAAATAATGATAGAATTAAGTCATCTTCATTATTTAATGATTTAATCATTTAAATGATTATGTAATGAAGGTGAATATCATAACTATAGTCGAGAGATAATTCGCAGACCGTGAATATAAAATGAATTCCCATTCTTAATCCGTTCAATTTTATTTTAATAACAAATTTTTAACAAGATCCTCTTTATTGCTGTTCACTAGCCGTTAAAAAGGCAAATAATAGCTTAAAGATTGTGCCTTCACACAATTTATATATTCCGAATTTAATAAAATGCTAGACTTTTTTTCATAGAAATATTAGGGCATAATATATATATATATTATGTCCTTATATGTTATTAGTTATATATATATATAATTAATAACTATTAGTTATATATATATATATCAAAATTTCGCTCAATTTAAATGCAAGTATTAAAATTCACAAGGGGAGTCTCATAATTGACTAGCTGTTACACCCAACGTCACTTGTATGCATTTAATTTTATACTAAAAATCACGTAGAATGTTTTGAAACTTAAATTGACCAATAAAAATATTAAAAATTGAGTGTTTTTTAGATGAGTGTGTTTTTCTTTCTTTTCCTTACTGATAAGTAGTGTTGGTCTAGTGCAACCTTCAGGTCGTGCGTTTGAGGCTTTGAATCAACGGTTTTTCTACCTAAAAGCCACTTGTACGGTAAAGGAATATATTGCAGGGAAACCGGCATGCCTTAGACCCAAAAATCAACAGGTGTCAGACAGAGAAGGCTGATCAACGACTTGCTTACCAAAAAAAAATCACAAATCAAGTACAGAAATCTGAGGCAAGGATTCAATAACGATTTTAGCGCCACAATTTTGTAATATTAACAGAGATACCACATTTCTAGAAATTATGCATGCTGTGTTAGCTATTATACTGTTTTATGTAGTATAAGAAAGTTTTTTTTTAATATCCAATCTACCAATCAATATTATATGGACATGGAGTAAACGTAAGTTATTTTTTCTAAGCTGTTAAAAAATACAAACTTATACTTACTTACTTATACACAAACAAACACATTTATTTGTATAGATGTGCACCTCCGTGCGTGGCCTTACAGTGGTTAATTTACATATAAATAAGTATCCTGAAACACCCTTCAGATTCAAATACCGCGCTTTGCATTTTTATGGCCGAAATTCCAATTATCGCTCGCAATTATTGAGTCAGCAAGAAGAGGATTTGATATTTGAAGTGTAAATGTCAACTATAAGGAATTAATGTTTCAGGTATATTATTTTTTTACAATAGGAAGGGTGTTTATAACGATTAATTCTTTAAAATATAATGTAAATATAAAACTAAATGTATATTTGTTTTGACACAATTTTCCGAGTGTAATTTTTCGAATTTTATTTTAATTTTATATGTTAAGCACAGTAAGTAAATATAGATAATATATATATAAAATTAAAATTAAAATTGGAAAAATTACACAGGCTGTTTTATTCATTAAAGTTTCGTTATTATAATATATTAGGTTATTGAAATCGCCAAATATATATATTTGCTAATGTCTTTGGATAGATTTTTGAATATCCTATACTATGCGTTTACTACATACGTGATACATTAGTCGTCCGTTCCACGAGGGGTATTTTCACTTTGGTACAAGGCATGAATTTCAGCGAAAACAAATATATTTACCTATATTATCCGATATTTAACTAAATAGTAAAAACTATACGATAAAAGCAATATGGTGCATTTTAAAAAGCAACTAATGATTTATTTTACGAATTTGTGATAAAACTAGTTTAAAATTTGATAAAACTCTTTTATTATTTTCCAAATGCAATTGCGATACTTAATTCGAAAATACAACAAAGATTTAGATTATATTACTGTTTGAATGGGTAATTTTTTCCGAGACTGGAATTTTTAATACCATTGAACTTTAACTATAATATGCTTATAAACATATTATATATCTGCGTTCAATTATATGTAGTGACATTTACATTTAATGTTATCCAGTAATCGAACTGATTAAAAGCTAAAACATTAACATTAGAAAATATAATCATTTCTATCATTAGAAATCAAAAATTAATTGCGACAAGATTTTAGCTATTAACGAGAATTTTAACTATTGATTTATTTGATAACATATTAAAATACGACTGAAACTTGACGAGGGAACATAAATTGGTTACAATCTGTACACCGTAGTTTTGACTTATATTACAATAATAAAAACGTGTGGCACTCGGGGACTGCCGCGGTAAAGCTATTGCATAGCAATTTTTATTAACTTATATTTTTTTATTTATTTTTTATTCATGCAGTATCTTTTTTTTCTTTGATATTAATTCAATCTACCACTCTACCAGACTCAGACTAACACGCCTGTATATAACGCGCCTCACTCTAACACGTACCGGCTGCACCGGCCGCGCTTACGTCACCGATCTTGTCAGAGAGATGTGAATACAGTATTCGTTCTGTCCCGCTCTATCGCGTATGGCCGCACCTATATTACGTCATCGTGTGTTAGGTTGCAAATGCTTAATATAATTCTTATGAATAAAATCATCCACTGAGAACTAAAAAAAAAAAAATTTCACAAATAATTGGTAGTCAATAAGTCGCCTTACGCCTATTACAATACCACCAATGATTGCTTGGGGGATGTAGGCTTGTAACGTCCATCGCTGGCCACAAGCCTGACGTGGCATGTGACATATATGAGATATTGTATGTTTGTTAAATACCCGACACAGCTGCACTTTACCCGCCTACACATCTCGATTGTGGCTTTATTTAACGCTTCAAATTGTAGGAGACAGTTATCGCTAAATGCAATTGGTCAACTTAATAATTTCTACATAATTGTGGATTAGTTAACCAGAGGTATTGTATAAAATTAACTTTAACTTTTAAAAGAAAATAATTGGATCGTATAATTAGACACAATATGGCTAGTTAGCTGTATAGTATAATAAGATGAATTCTTTTGACTGGTTATTAACACTTTGTTCGTACAGTTCGTAGCAATGATATTGTAATGTCGTAGACGACATTTACGCTGAAAATTATGCAATTGTTTCTATGATACATTTTATAATTCCAATTTTACAAGCCCTTAACATTTTGCGAGTTTTAGTAATTCAAAAGAAAAAAAACTTAAGTAATCTAAGACGTAAATTTAGATTTCCAAACTAAAATTTATTTCAATCAAACATAAATATTACGAAATTTATGTCTATTATGCATAAAACTTTTACAGAACATAGTAGTTATTGTATGACAATGGAAATTTGCCATACGTTACGATACTATTATTGTCGATTGAGTGAAAAGTTTTGTTATAGTGAGTTGTTTACATAGCATTATATCAGAGACTCGCAATAGCAAGTGTATTTTAAGATGATTTACGTTCGAAAGTTTTCGTAGTTTAATAGTATGTGCCGAACAAATGTGTAGCGTGGCATGTATAATGTATTTTTTCCGATGAGGAATTATTAATCTTGAGAAAGCGGAAATAGTTTGACATTTGCTTATAATTTAAAATCAATGAAATTAAATTCACAAAAAGGTGAAGTGATAACAATTATATTCATAAAAAATTATTAACGCGTTGTGAACTAGAAAAATATTATATGTTGTTTTTAAGAGTAAAAAGAAATAGATACCGTATATAGACCCAGAATGTTCTCTCACTATCCATTGTTTGAAAAATCACGTCACTGAAATTATGAACTGTATGAGCTATTGTATAAAGCTTCAGTCATTGATGTATAATAATACAATTAGTATACATAACAATTTAAATATTTATTGATATTAAACACGTAAAGATAACTGTAAATAATTATTCATTGAAATTTCTACTCGTTTTCGGCTCTGAATTTTATCAGTGTGTATTTACTGAAAACGTTGCCATAAGAGAATCCAAACAATAAAAACATTTTGTCGCTGTAATGCCAACTCGAATTCAGTGCAAATTGTATTACGTACATTGCTTACGTAATATACTCTTGAATCAGCATTTTATACGTTCATTATTAGTCTTTACGTCAGGTCTCCCTTATTTAAGTTACCTTCTCTATCACAAAAGGCTTCTGTTAAAAGTGTATATTTTAATGATATCAATAAACTTTGCAAGCATACATATTGATTTTATGTTGAAGTAAATTACGTGGATTATAATATGTTAGTCCTCAAAATATTTATAAGTGTTATATTGTTCAGCATAATTAATACTTTTGCATTTAAGGTACAAGAAAACATGTTTATCTCTCCATAATATGGCTAAATGTTTTTTGTTATGTCTATAACAAAGTTTAAGTACAAGATACAAAGTTGTTCAATAAAAAGTGACAATGGGAATAGCGAAATTATTTGTTATTAAATGCTATTTTATTTTTCAACCTCGAAGTTAACTCAATTTTATACACCATTTTTTCTAAAAGTAAAATTCTCTTTTAATAAAATCTTATTTCTGATCCCATAACATATCGTATGGCCTCCAAATTGTCCCTTTTACCTGAGAAATTACATATCACTAGAAGCTAGGTCCGGTGAATATGGAGGATGTTCCTTCAATTCGAAGGCAGCTTCATGAATGCAGCTCTGACAATATGCGCGGTGGCGTTATCTTGGTGAAACAAAATTTATTGAACCTTCTTCTTAGTGCATTACAGTTTAGTTTGCAGATTTATTGGTATTAGCAAAACAAATGATGACTCATATATGCAATTAAATTTTGAAGATTTTTGAAACCTATAGAATCTACACTAAAAAGGTTTCAGAGATTATTTATGAATTAAATAGTCGGAGGCATTCTAGATCGTGTCCCGAAGTAGTAAGTTACTTTGAGACACGCTACTGCAGTACGTAGTAATCTTGCCGGTTCTTTTTCAGCCAGAAATAAAATAATGCATTAACAAGCAATGTACCGCGCATATTTTATATCGTAAAGTTAAAGCGTTTAATAAACAAAGGTTGTCAAAGCGCTGAGTAGCGAAATTTGAAATTTTATATACGTCATAAAACTGAGGGTTACATTCGGAGATGTTTAGCCTGGCTTTATGCTTCGCTAATGAATGCAACCTTCCATGTTTTATTGTCCACTTAGCCTTATGCGAGCTCTTTATTCAAATAACAAATGAAATTAAAACTTAACAAAACGAGGTTATTACACGACGGTTTTTGTAACATGAAGTATTTTCTTTATTTCTTTATCAAGCTTATCGAAATAAAATGAATAAAAAGCTCTTATATCTATGGGGGACTACAGAAAACTATAGGGATTTCTAAAAATGTGAACCTATATTGAATATTTAATGTAATTGTATAAATATGATTTTACAAAGGATATAAATAGATTATTATAATAAAAAATACAGTAAAATATTTGTAGGATAATAACAATATAGTATAATTCAAAGCTAAATTATTTAGAATCTCTAAAAATGGATTAAAAATTATCTTCGGTAACTTTATATAACTTAATGTGTCTATTCCTAGTAGACACATTTTTATCACTAAATATATTTAAAATAAGAAATAAATTAACTTTTTACAACCTATAAGCCGATATACCTTTAACATAATTATTCTATTAACCACAAGAGCTCAGGCCGTCCGGTCTTCGCTCATCGGCTAAACCACGTCCACGATTATTCAAGAGAATTCACTAGCTGCAATATACCTACGTACCGAGTCAAAAGTTACCACGAGAAAAAAAAATACGTTGTTCCGCAAAAATTCATAGTAATAATACATAGTTGCAGTTTTATTGCGGGTTTTCGTATTAAAATTCACGCCGCTATGGGACATTGATCTACAACTTCCCCGCCAAAGTTCCGTCGAACTATGCAAATTTTAGTTAACACTACAAACTCGCTTTTATATTATTTCACACAACATACCGCAACGTTTCTCGTTGTTCTTTAGTATTATTTTAGTCGTCAACTTAAAGTATTCCCATAATGGCACGTTCTTGCAAGCAAGTTTAATTTTGGCGAATTAATTATACGCTTAAAAAATTTTCTTTATTTATTAGATATTACAATGTTATGATAGAATACTGATATAATAATGACGTGACATAATAATTATTAAGACCGCAATATTGTCGTAAATATTTAAAATAGAGGGTATAGTGTCAATATCGCTATCCCGTTTATTGATATATGTTAGTGATGTTCTGTTTACAAATACTCGACAAAGAGCGCCGTCTTCTTGTATGTCCTAACAAAATGAATACAATGTATTACATTTTATATAAACAATAACATTTACATATATTAATTACATTAAATAAAAAGATAGCTGTTAATAAATATTTCTTTTATTATTATATAATAAAGATAATATTTTTTTATATATATCATCAACACTTTTATTAATAAATAGTCAATCTAAAATGACAAACTTGTAAAGACAAAATATCTATGATATTTAATAACGACTTAATTAAATTATTCATAAACAAATCAACATAATATGTTCTCATCCACATAACATTTATACATTTTTCTTAAATATGAGGTAAAAAGCAAAATGTTACTTTGATTGCACGTACATGTATGATAACAGAATTTATAAAATTTCTAAAAATTTATTGCTTTATAGAATACAAAAACTAAAATAATTTGTCAATGTAATCATTTATACACAAAACCTAAGCAAATGCCATTTGTGAGAAACAAAAACAATCCTAATATCTTTATTAAGTACTTAGTAATATTTTTAATTAAAGGCACGTTGTGGTGTTCAATTATAAAGCTTCTGCTCTATCTGGTAGCAATCTATTTCTTTTGTTTCGTATATATTCCCAACCTCTGAAAAGAGTCGCTCACTGTAAACGGAACTTCCCGCAAGTAATAGCAAAGGTGAACAGACGGTTTAGGGCAGTGCAAGCGGGATATTGATCATTACCATTGTCACTTATCGTGCTTTATCACTGGTAACGCATGAGCTGCGCTTGAGCTGAAATATGAGACTATTTTTCGTAAAGTAAATTATTGGTAGCATTGCCAAAAAATCCTGTGTGTTGTTGTTTGAGTATCTCATTATTGCTAGCAGGATGGTGATTACCATTGTTGCTCTTTTCATCAGTCATGATTTTTTTTTGACATTATATTAACACAACCTAATGAGATCCTGTGTCTTGAAAAAAAAAGCACCAGTGCTAAGCGAAAAAGAAATAACAATGCGAAGTAAACAAAATATATTGTGACATGCTCGCGGGGAGCTAGTAGCGTGCAAATCGAATTGTGTTTTTTCTTTTGGCCGACCTATTACAAATTAACTAGTCGATTAGTCGCCCAAAGTCATAGTTGAAACATCGCTAATTATATATTAAGATATCAAAAAAATTTATATTATTAGTGAAATAATATTAGTAGCTACATGAATAATAGATATTTTGATTTTGAAAGTGAATTATTTAAGCGTAATTAAGCCTTGGTGACTAGGCTAGTATAGATAACTTATTGAACACTAATAAATGCCTGAAAAAATGGTACTTATAAATTCAAGAGCGTAGAAGGTTGGAGAACTATAAAATCTCCACTCTATTAAATCGCCAAGGTTTCAAGATACGTGGAACCTGCCTAAAAATGTAACACAAGAACTCCAAAATGTTTGTGCTTACATACAAAATTGATGCAATCCGAATTAATTAACACGGTGCGGCTCGCCTTGTTCTGTCTGACTTACTCAATATTTGTCTTTGTCGGAGTTCGTCCACAAATAGTAACTTAATATTACTGTTTGCGCCAAGTTACGTTTGTAATCTTATATCAAAGGGTGTTTGATGCACACAACTAACTAGATTTATACAATACCAGCTTCCTCTTACTCGCTAGAATCTACCCATGTAATAAGTTGCTCAAAGCACCATGTACTTTACTCAGTGTATTAATGTCAAGAAATTATTTATATCGGATTTTTTATGGTTTACTACTGTCAGCACGAAGACGTATCGAAAAGGTAACATTAAATTGTTTTTAAATTTGGACCGTAACTACGCATTAACAAATATTATCATCATTATCATTAACTATATCTGTCGTTATCATTAAACGCGTCTATCATTATCTAAGCCTTTAGCTTATGTTTGCCAGCATATGGTACGTCATAACCGTAAAATTTTATCGTTTCGATGCCGAAATGATACACGAAACTATCTAAAATATGTGCATTGGCACTGGGCCAGCGATCTTGATGACGGGGCTTTACAATTTGTGACGTCATCTATTGTCAAATAGTCCCACATAGATATTGCTTTCAATATCGATGTCGTGTTACACGATGTTTTAAATTGCTACTTTCGTATTGTCATTTGAACTGTACATATCTATTGTACTCCATAGAAACATAATATCTGTTGGCATGGGTTGTATTAGCGAACATCCAACAATACTCTTAGTATTAATTGTAAACTTAATTATCTACTGTCAAATGAGAATTAGGTATCGCAAAGGATTAATAATAATTCGGACCGTACGAATCTTTTCCTGAGTGGATATTTTGAATAAGTGATTTTCTTTAAACCATTGTGCAAGAGTATTAGTTAATTACTTACGTTAAAAGTACTTAGTCTCTTTAAATACATTCTTCTCCTTTTAATTTCAGGTGCCACTTTATTACTAAATGTTGCCCGTTAACTACTTGAAATGCCGGATATCTTGCGCTGGTATAAAAAGCTCCTTGGCCGGTCCACACCCGTTCGTTCCGCAACCACGATTTCTTCCTTCTACCAGCCCGTCTGTTGCCTTGAATTTTGCCCATCATTATAAGCTGCAACAAGTTGATGATGATGATGATCGATGATAACGAAAAACGTCTCCGAGATATGCGACTTTCCGTATTTTAATAGTCTGTAAATAAATAGTGGGTTTGATTTAATATTGGTTAACAGTCGAACGTTTTGTTTTAATTCAACATTTGATTTGACAGAATATTCCATATTTAAAATATGCAACGAAAGCTCCCTCAGTATAAAACTTCAATTCTAAACAAAAATAACAATATTTTGTTCTGATAGCATCGTTATGTTGGAACTATGTTACATTGCATGATAAAACAAACAGCCACTTTTTATCAGCGTTGACTGTCGATACAATCGCGATGCATATCGGTAGCATCAAATATCGCATGTGAGACTTTATAGTTGGAATATTAAACTACTTGCAACTTCTGCGTATTATATGAACCCTTTACATTAAAAGAAACAATAATTTGCCAGTATACTTCAGATTGTCTATGTACACATTTGCTAAAAGTATCAGCATTAAAGCCTAATAGATTTAGGGCAACGAACAACTTCATATATTGTTCCGCGCCTTTTTAATTGTTTACCCTCAAATCTTAAAATAGCACCCGAAAATTGCAAGTGTACCCTTAAAAGGTATTTTTGGCCAACCTGGGATGTGATTGATTGGCTCCATAAAGATGTATTAATGTTATGTTTAATGTATAAAAACTTTTTTCTCGCTCGGTTTGTGGTTATGCTTTCATTTGTTTTTTGTTTTTTTAATTGTATTTTTTTAACTCTTTAGTTCATAAGGAATTTAAAATTTGTACTGTGGCGTAGCCCTTCAGGCACCAAGGAAACTTCTTAGTGTTTATTTGGTGTTAGCACAGAATGCTTTTAGTTTATATATATAGCAATAATAAACTACTAACTAAACTTATGCCAAAGATTGGTGCAACTTTGTTATGAAATTGAAACCCCCATGAATTAAAACTAGAAAGCATTAATAATTAAACGATTTTTAGTTAAAGACAATTAAATTAATAGTTCAACTTAAAATCTAAAGTATAATGTGATTTACATATTTACACTTAATTTACAAGTGGCGTTACCCTTAAGGTCTGGATCTCAGATTTATATCTGCTTCGTGATCATTTATTCTACTTAGTAGGCATGAATTGTATATATCTATTGTACTCCATAGAAACATAATATCAGTTGGCATGGGTGGTAATAGCGAATATCCAACAATACTCTAAGTATTAATTATTGTGTACTCAATTATCTACTATCAAATGAGAATTAGGTATCGCAAAGGATTGATAATAATTGGTGACCAGGTGACCAGTCTTTTCTGTCTGACTCATGCCGTCAATTTTTGGATAGAAGCTACGCCGGTTCCCTCATGATGTTTTCGTTCATCGTACAACAGGTCCTAAATGTGCATATAGACGGAAACTTGGGCCACCTGCCGGGTTTAATACAGCAGTAGACAAATCATAGAAAGGCGTTTTAAACAAATTCCACGCAGACGAGGTCATTAGCTTAAAACGAAACAGCCGCAAATATAAAAAAAAACACAAGGGTTTAGAGAAAAACATTGAAAAACGAGGGTTAAGTACAATAAATATACGGGAACATTACATCGTTCAAAAAGAAAAAACATACCGCAAGCTTTTAAATCTGCAGTGATGATTAACCCTCAAGCTGCCATTAAAAATAGATAAAACAAAATACTGTCGGGACGGTCTCTAGAGCCCGCACGTGCTGAGCTTGCAATTCAATTATGTAGGTATTCGCAAGGAAATCGAATAGCTGGTTAGTTTGAAATGTCAGCTGGAGGGTTATTGAAATCTATAAGGCTATGGTATGGTGATGTTATAGGGATATTGTAACTTAATTCGTAAACTTCTATTCGGTTTATGACTACTTAGCGATAGAAGGGGTGGGTATGCAAAGGGATGTATAAATTGATACTGTTGGTGGTTTTAAGTATTTAATATGGTTAAATAGAATTATGTATGTGACGAGAAAACGGGACTACTAAAAAGCTGCATCTATTCCATTGATATTTGGTGCCACAGATAATTATTTTCTTATAATATTTCTTGACTGAAGTAGGAATGTATACTAGTATACTAACATAAAAGTAAACAGTTGTTGGTACACTGCATACTATATTTTTGAAGTTATACTTCTCTTGGCGCGTTAGGGAAAAATGATTAGAGTAAATTTTTACGATACACGCGCACACCGTCACAAAAAACCGACACCCTGAATATCTGTAACGGCGGCAAAACAGTCTGGGCAGCTAGTTGGCGCTTGCTCTGTTTTATTGACAAGTTGCATTGTCTCACATGGCGTAGAGTTTTTCAGACGTGTTCATTTAAACCAAAATAATGATTTCTATACGAGAAAACTCGTTCCAATGTGATAAAAAACATTGTTTATTGTAAAACATCATGATTACTACATTGTTGAGTCATTGGAAGTGACCATTAAAATGGACAAGAAAAATGCAATTCGAAGAGGGAAACATCCCTCTGAAGTGCTCAAAGAAAATTATTACGCCAAAGAAGAATAAAATCTAACGCGTGTACATAAGTAAACACATGTTTATTTGTAATATATTGACTGTTGTGGGGTATTGTCATTGTTTGTTACTTTGGTTTACTTTTAATAATAATTGTCATCATTATAAACACGTGCATTCCTTTTTTGAATACAGTTTTAAAGTATCCACTGTTGTTTTTTAT
Organism: Pieris napi; assembly: GCF_905475465.1. Taxonomy (NCBI): domain Eukaryota; kingdom Metazoa; phylum Arthropoda; class Insecta; order Lepidoptera; family Pieridae; genus Pieris; species Pieris napi. Next base: position 8,869,276 of record NC_062241.1, on the reverse strand, counting down.
ATTGAACAGAGCAGTTAAGCAGATTCCATATAATATTATGTATTAATATTGCATTTCAATGTCGAAATGCTTCCGCGGCAGCATCTGTTCCGACACAGACTGACCGATTTCATATGCACCCTTCCGTCCCAACTGACATCAGACATGATTGTTTCAATATACAAATGTATATACGAAATTATGTCCGTTTTGTTGAATAATGAGGTTTTGACTGGGTCCGTTTGAGAGGCAAGACCATTAATCCTAGCATGTTGGTATTAAATATAGATGGCTGATATTTAAAATATAACGATAACGTTGTAGTCCGTCCGTTAGATCTTCGTTGTGTAATTTAATTTATATGATCGTTTGGTCTTATAATAATATGAAGAATGAAGGAAAAGATCGAAACAAAATAGAGTAAAAAGAGTTACAATACTTTACTTTTAATAACACAATATCTCAGACCAGATAGATACAGACCAGATAGACCAGATAGTAAAAATGCAAAAACCGCACTAACTTTATGGAATGAAAAAACCAGTGTGTATAAACGATTTTTTAACAGATCCTTCGGGATATCGTGCTATCTATTACTTATAATAATTCTCAAAAACATGCTTTAACTACTTAAAAAATGTCATACAAAAACTTACTGTAATAGCGTTTATATACCGCTCGCAATTCCAAATATTCTTTAATCGCGCGCAAGAGAAGATCAAAATGTTCAAACCCTTATGCAACCAGCTAACACTTAAACCGGAAAATACATTTTTAAATAATATATATGTTCAACTAATTGAATGACTCAGACAACTCAACATCCTCGTTTTAATTCAGATTTATTTAACTAGAAATGAATTCGAAAATTAAGAGATTTCAAGCGACCTCAGTCGCGAAGGATATTTTTATAAAACAATTAATATTCATTGATACAATCCGGTTCACAGCACTCGTATATTTGAATAATTGGCTGATTTTTATGCAGAAAAATTAATGCAATTGGTACAACGATTTCATTATTTTTCCACTCGAATGGAGGCTACTGTTTCTGAATTGGAAATTTTAAGATTGTGAATTTCAGTATCGAATTGATGAACTTTATTGTCTCATGAATTGATTACAAGTTTAACAATGCCTGTTATTTCCACTCTGATTTTTATTTGCTTATGAGAAATCATTTTTATAACAGTTTTAACGCATATTGTATCACTATTGATAAACAAATGAGTCAAAACTATTTCTATATAGATTTAAATTTAGTTTACAGTTTAACTTTGAACTTAACGCAAATAATAAAGAACAAATTATTAGACAGGATAAAACCCAAAACTGCTACAAATTAGAGTAACATTAGTATTTGGAGGATCCAATTAGGGCTTTCCCTAGGGTTGCCCATTCGATTATAATAAATTAGTTTTTGTGTTTAATTTTACATTATTATAGCTATCTACAAAAGGCAAAGATGACTTTTTATAATTAAATTTGAATTAATTAAGTTACATTAGCACTTTGAAAAATATTCTATTTTAAATTTATTAAGGTTAATTATGCTTTTCCTGTCCCATTTTGCAACACTACTATAACTGATCTTCCAATGATGAAGTTTAATAGTAAGGTCCATACAACTCATTTGTGATTAAGGTTCATATATATAACGATTAGTAAAATCTAAAGAAAACAGAGGACAAGCTGATCTAACCGGTTGCAATACAACTAATTTCACATTAAGAGTTTTGGATGATGTATACAATATACATTGCTAGTAGTTATCCGATAATGTTTAACAATCGTCTATTTCTACAATATTCATAGTTTATTTATCATGGTTAAAAGGCCGGCAACGTACTTGCGATCCTTCTGCCAATGTGAGTGTCCATGGGAGCCGGTATCACTTAACTTCAGGTGAGTCTCCTATTACATTAAAATAATGGTGCATTTTAATTTTCTCTTTTTCATTGAAAAATAACTTGTTATGTTACTTAACTGATCAGCTTTTGTTTCGCAGTTAGTATTGGATCCCTATGTTCTACGTACGTATAGGTTTAGTATAATTTACGATCATGATTATTTTTTCCGATAAACCTATCATTGAGGCAACTGTCATTGTAAATGGAGTTTTACAAAAAGGAATTCTCATCAGAACTAACCAGGCAATTTATGCAATATTGACCAGTTTAGACGTGCTTCAGGTACTTTGGACATGTACAAAGTTTTGGCAACCCTGCCCTGCGATTCTGTAACTCACTTCACACACCCTCAGCGCTGATTTTTGCTGTCAAATCGTTCGTTTCGGTGTCATGTTACAATTTGGTATTCTGTTAAACAATAACCGCGACAAAAGCGCCGCTCAAATGAGATTGTTAACATTTGGAACTAAAATTTGGCACTGCTACACTTACGCTCCAAAATTGTTGGTATTTGGTATTCTGATACATACCATTTGACATCTCATCTCACTTAAATGTACATTTTGTACGACAATTGACAAATTAAAAGTTGCTCTTCCCTCGCTGAAATCGTCATTTACCAGTGAGTTAGCCATTTTTAGCGAAGTTAAAACTTGTTTTATGTGAAAATATTCTAACATAGGACAATCTATATGTATCTTGGGGTAAGTTTATAAAATAATATTTATCAATACAGCATTATTTTACGAAAAAAATTATATATATAAACATTAAGCTTCGTGAAATTGAACTTTGTTATTGTTACAGAAGGCCCGTTTCCACTTTTAAAGTTTAAACCTCTATTTCAAGAAATAAATGATGTAATCCATTAAAAAATACTTAATATAATATCTATAGATGGCGAAGAAAATGTAGGCACGAAACGACCAATTGGTTTCTCGGCGTTGGTTATTATCGCTTTTTTCCAATACTCAAGAAATTATATGGTATTGACGAAACCTAGAACATATGCTGCTGAGATGAACGAAGAGTCTAGTAAATACTAAATAGATGATCTAAGGTAAACATTTTGATTACTTTAGCATTAAAAATATAATTTTTATCCAAGAACCAATTTTTCGATGCAGTCTTGATCATGTCTTGTCTCCAGCAGAGATAAGTCGAACAAAAAACGATAAATAAGATAGGTAAATATTGTAATATATTTGTATTTTTCTACTATACTAAAATTATAAATCTAATAATTTCAGAGATCCCCAAATGTTCAAAATTCCTGATAGAAAAATACATTCTGCCTTTGAAGAAGAAGAATATTACATGTGTATCATACAACAAGGCCCCTGGATATAAAAAGACACAATAGTGCAGACATTTTCAAATTATTGAATTTCGACTATCCTTCAATTTATAATAAATGATAACACAGTACAATTTCGGTTCCTATATTTTTATAAAATATATTGATATAACATTAAGGTTTTGGATAAAAACATTATTCTGCTTTACACAAGTATGAAATACCATCATTACATACATGATGGTTTAAGTACTTATTAAGCTTTTTTAAATTTATCGTTCATAACTATTACTTTTTACAAACTAATTAGAAAATATATTAAAATAAATATATTTATCTACAAAATAAAGTAGATGTTATTGATTAGCTCTATGTGAGGCTGTGTTTTAATTAGTTTTTATTATACTTAAGTTTGTTTTACTGAAAGTTATTTTGTAGTGTGTTAAAAGTTTACTATAATCATTAAATTAAATGTTTAAAGTTATTATATTGTTCTTTTATTCACCTATAAAGTAACATGGCTTATATATTTTTCATTTCGGCTTAGCTATGTATTTAACTCGGTTACTACGTTTTCTATAGGCAGTCATTAAATAAGTGGTAGATTTAATTAATCATTTTATTAATATAATATTATTAGATACAAAAAAAAATATTATGAAGTACACAATTATCTTAAACACGGTAATACAATTTTTCATATAAAAATCATAGTTGTCCAAACTGCATTCAAAATAGATTAGTGGTCTCGGTTTAATATCTCTTCTTAACATTTCAATAATTGGTCATTTTCTTCCTCATTCTTGACAACTACCACTGATGGCTGTAATACAATGATTATCTGTTAAAATTGTAAATAGGAAAATGTGGTAGGTCACTGTACTGACACAATAATATTGCATAGCAATTTAATTATTGTAAAGTTAAGGTAAATAATAAAAAAACTTGCATAAAACACACAAAAACTTATATATGGGATATCTTTGTATTTCTAAGTAAAGTATCTTAAAAACATGTTTGATAATATTATAACTAAGCCAAATATTATTAAAAGTTTTATGGTAACAAGGCTTAGTAATTTCGCACAGTATTTGATTCAGTACTATGAATAAAAAAAATCTTGAGCAAACCTATATTTAGACTCAAAAATCCAAATCCAAGTATGTACTTTAAAAACAATTATTTATTAATGAAACAAATCCAAGACCCATAAAGGGTATGTTTAGTTTTGAAGTGTAGTCAGCAGCAATAACTATCTTTTGATTGCTTCATTAAATAAGTTATGGCAATGTTGTTTCCAACATTTAAAATTAACGTTGATCACTTGAAATGGTATGAATTTGAGCAATTGAAAGCTTATATATTTGATCCAACATACCTAACATGATTATTTATACTTGTATTCTGAAATCTGAACAATTAAATTAAATTCAACTTGATCAGTTAAAATTAATACTTCTTATATTTCATGAATGGAATTTGAAGTTAGGAAACCTAAAAATATTTTTTTATTTGACATTTTTAACCAACAATTTCATTATTCTTTACAATGTCGCTTCGATTTAACCTATTACATTTGACTTCAAATTTGCCATCAAACAAACAAACTTTGTTAACTGTTTTACTAGTCACTACTTATTCCTATTTATTTACTATGATAGTTATTATATTTCTAAAATAGTTTTAATAGAATTCAGTTTTTATGAGTGTTAGTAAAAACATAGGTAATATTGTTGTTGTGTGTTTGACCTCTGAATCACTTAAAAAGGTTGCAATAGTAGTTTCATGGCATCTAAAAAGTACCAACACTTGCACTTACACAAATGAATAAATATATAAACACTAATTTTTCTTCTTTATAGATAGGTACCCTTTTATTTTATAATTACTCAACAAAATATTATATGAAAACATTGGTATTAACCTTGGTTACCTTTAGTAACATTTTGAAAATTTAAAACACCTATCCATCCTGTTTACTTTGAATCCGTAGCCCATTTGCTGAGAGAATCACTTTTAGCGTGACATCATCTTTTATCTTTTTGTTAAGATAATATTCTTAAATTTTTTACAATATATCCAGATGTTAGGTATCCCTTGTTTCGTGCTGAAACATAATTAATATTTTTAAGTTTCTGTCGGTTTATCTTTTTTTTTTAATTCAAACGTCGACCATTTTGTTTTATTAAAAATATTTTGTTTATGTATGATGAAAATTTTGACAATTAACTCTTTTTATAAAATAATAGTTATTCCGTGAGTCCACTACGCAGTAACAGCGCTCCCTTCGTCACTGACGTAATTTTTGGAATTTCATGGTATTCTGTTAATAAATTTTACATTACGTCTTGATAAGTGGAGGGAGGTAACCTAGTGAGTTGTTGTCTATTAATATCGTGACAATTGACTCATTTTATTTTATAAAAAGAGTTAATTGTCAAAATTTTCATCATACATAAACAAAATATTTTTAATAAAACAAAAAGGTCGACGTTTGAATTAAAAAAAATATTAAAAAAAAAGATAAACCGTGAAAATATCTCAAAAATGATTTATCTGATGGAAAATAATAGAATAGCGAGGAAAATTATTAAAACCCATCTGGCAATGGGGCCGCTTAAAGGTAAGTAGTGAGTTTATTTATTAGTCAATCGTAAGTTACGTATTTTGTTTATAACTTCCAATTAAGAGTTTATATTTCGTATTTACCCGACAACTGACCAGCCGTGGTGTATATGAGCGACAGAAACTTAAAAATATTAATTATGTTTCAGCACGAAACAAGGGATACCTAACATCTGGATATATTGTAAAAAATTTAAGAATATTATCTTAACAAAAAGATAAAAGATGATGTCACGCTAAAAGTGATTCTCTCAGCAAATGGGCTACGGATTCAAAGTAAACAGGATGGATAGGTGTTTTAAATTTTCAAAATGTTACTAAAGGTAACCAAGGTTAATACCAATGTTTTCATATAATATTTTGTTGAGTAATTATAAAATAAAAGGGTACCTATCTATAAAGAAGAAAAATTAGTGTTTATATATTTATTCATTTGTGTAAGTGCAAGTGTTGGTACTTTTTAGATGCCATGAAACTACTATTGCAACCTTTTTAAGTGATTCAGAGGTCAAACACACAACAACAATATTACCTATGTTTTTACTAACACTCATAAAAACTGAATTCTATTAAAACTATTTTAGAAATATAATAACTATCATAGTAAATAAATAGGAATAAGTAGTGACTAGTAAAACAGTTAACAAAGTTTGTTTGTTTGATGGCAAATTTGAAGTCAAATGTAATAGGTTAAATCGAAGCGACATTGTAAAGAATAATGAAATTGTTGGTTAAAAATGTCAAATAAAAAAATATTTTTAGGTTTCCTAACTTCAAATTCCATTCATGAAATATAAGAAGTATTAATTTTAACTGATCAAGTTGAATTTAATTTAATTGTTCAGATTTCAGAATACAAGTATAAATAATCATGTTAGGTATGTTGGATCAAATATATAAGCTTTCAATTGCTCAAATTCATACCATTTCAAGTGATCAACGTTAATTTTAAATGTTGGAAACAACATTGCCATAACTTATTTAATGAAGCAATCAAAAGATAGTTATTGCTGCTGACTACACTTTAAAACTAAACATACCCTTTATGGGTCTTGGATTTGTTTCATTAATAAATAATTGTTTTTAAAGTACATACTTGGATTTGGATTTTTGAGTCTAAATATAGGTTTGCTCAAGATTTTTTTTATTCATAGTACTGAATCAAATACTGTGCGAAATTACTAAGCCTTGTTACCATAAAACTTTTAATAATATTTGGCTTAGTTATAATATTATCAAACATGTTTTTAAGATACTTTACTTAGAAATACAAAGATATCCCATATATAAGTTTTTGTGTGTTTTATGCAAGTTTTTTTATTATTTACCTTAACTTTACAATAATTAAATTGCTATGCAATATTATTGTGTCAGTACAGTGACCTACCACATTTTCCTATTTACAATTTTAACAGATAATCATTGTATTACAGCCATCAGTGGTAGTTGTCAAGAATGAGGAAGAAAATGACCAATTATTGAAATGTTAAGAAGAGATATTAAACCGAGACCACTAATCTATTTTGAATGCAGTTTGGACAACTATGATTTTTATATGAAAAATTGTATTACCGTGTTTAAGATAATTGTGTACTTCATAATATTTTTTTTTGTATCTAATAATATTATATTAATAAAATGATTAATTAAATCTACCACTTATTTAATGACTGCCTATAGAAAACGTAGTAACCGAGTTAAATACATAGCTAAGCCGAAATGAAAAATATATAAGCCATGTTACTTTATAGGTGAATAAAAGAACAATATAATAACTTTAAACATTTAATTTAATGATTATAGTAAACTTTTAACACACTACAAAATAACTTTCAGTAAAACAAACTTAAGTATAATAAAAACTAATTAAAACACAGCCTCACATAGAGCTAATCAATAACATCTACTTTATTTTGTAGATAAATATATTTATTTTAATATATTTTCTAATTAGTTTGTAAAAAGTAATAGTTATGAACGATAAATTTAAAAAAGCTTAATAAGTACTTAAACCATCATGTATGTAATGATGGTATTTCATACTTGTGTAAAGCAGAATAATGTTTTTATCCAAAACCTTAATGTTATATCAATATATTTTATAAAAATATAGGAACCGAAATTGTACTGTGTTATCATTTATTATAAATTGAAGGATAGTCGAAATTCAATAATTTGAAAATGTCTGCACTATTGTGTCTTTTTATATCCAGGGGCCTTGTTGTATGATACACATGTAATATTCTTCTTCTTCAAAGGCAGAATGTATTTTTCTATCAGGAATTTTGAACATTTGGGGATCTCTGAAATTATTAGATTTATAATTTTAGTATAGTAGAAAAATACAAATATATTACAATATTTACCTATCTTATTTATCGTTTTTTGTTCGACTTATCTCTGCTGGAGACAAGACATGATCAAGACTGCATCGAAAAATTGGTTCTTGGATAAAAATTATATTTTTAATGCTAAAGTAATCAAAATGTTTACCTTAGATCATCTATTTAGTATTTACTAGACTCTTCGTTCATCTCAGCAGCATATGTTCTAGGTTTCGTCAATACCATATAATTTCTTGAGTATTGGAAAAAAGCGATAATAACCAACGCCGAGAAACCAATTGGTCGTTTCGTGCCTACATTTTCTTCGCCATCTATAGATATTATATTAAGTATTTTTTAATGGATTACATCATTTATTTCTTGAAATAGAGGTTTAAACTTTAAAAGTGGAAACGGGCCTTCTGTAACAATAACAAAGTTCAATTTCACGAAGCTTAATGTTTATATATATAATTTTTTTCGTAAAATAATGCTGTATTGATAAATATTATTTTATAAACTTACCCCAAGATACATATAGATTGTCCTATGTTAGAATATTTTCACATAAAACAAGTTTTAACTTCGCTAAAAATGGCTAACTCACTGGTAAATGACGATTTCAGCGAGGGAAGAGCAACTTTTAATTTGACGTACAAAATGTACATTTAAATGAGATGAGATGTCAAATGGTATGTATCAGAATACCAAATACCAACAATTTTGGAGCGTAAGTGTAGCAGTGCCAAATTTTAGTTCCAAATGTGAACAATCTTATTTGAGCGGCGCTTTTGTCGCGGTTATTGTTTAACAGAATACCAAATTGTAACATGACACCGAAACGAACGATTTGACAGCAAAACTCAGCGCTGAGAGTGTGTGAAGCGAGTTACAGAATCGCAGGGCAGTTTATCTTTTTTTTAATATTATTAATTTTATTTCAAACGTCGACCATTTTGTTCTCTATTTTGTTTTATTAAAAATATTTTGTTTATGTATGATGAAAATTTTGACAATTTACTCTTTTTATAAAATAAAATGAGTCAATTGTCACGATATTAATAGACAACAACTTACTAGGTTACCTGCCTCCACTTATCAAGACGTAATGTAAAATTTCTTAACAGAATACCATGAGATTCCAAAAATTACGTCAGTGACGAAGGGAGCGCTGTTACTGCGTAGTGGACTCACGGATTAACAGTGAGTTACAGAATCGCAGGGCTGCACAGAACGTGAGCTGCGTAAAATCCATTCAATATGCGTGTACGCGTGACACAATATAATTATTCTAACGCGCAATTAGCGAAACCGACGCCATTAGTTTAAAGTACAAGTTAAATTAAGGGTTAAAGTCACTCGAAACTTCCATTAAGGTTAAACATGGATATTCGTCTTCTGTTTTGTATCGACTTCAATTTACCTTGCTGGAAATTGTTTTTCGTAAAACATATGAAATCCAAACCAAAATCAAAGATGGAAGAATATTTATGTAATACTAGCTGACCCGGCAAACGTTTGTTTTGCCATGTAAATTATTTCTAGGAAACATTTTTTTAGTTCAATAAAAATAACTATCTACTATAATAAAAAATAGGGGTTGATTGCAGAGGGGTGAAAATTAGGGGTTGTATATATTTTTGTATGCTGTATCATAAAAATATATAAAACAAAAAAAAACTAAAAAGAAAGATAATTGGGATTAAAAACCCCTTATCACTTAGGGGTTTGAAAGATAGATAGTAGCCGATTCTCAGACTTACTGAATATGCACAAAAAATTTCATAAGAATCGGTCGAGTCGTTTCGGAGAAGTTTGGGAACGAACATTGTGACACAAGAATTTTGTATATTAGATAAAAGCGTGCCTTTTTTCTCATTATGAACTTTTGCCATAGACACAAGATTTAGAACCGCCTAAGCTCGCTTTAAAAAAAACTGAATTTTTAATATCAACACCGTTTTAGTACAGAATATAACGCAAATACAAAATAACTCGTTTTAATGTTAGCCATTATTTCACGTCATTTTATCACTATTATACCGCTATTTTATAAACATGAAAAATAATTGGATTGCTTGTAAAATGTATGCAACACGCCAGAAAATGGCATGTTTGTGGTTACATTGTTTTGACAGTTAGCGAGCCGCAAATCACGAATATTCGCGATGGAACACAAACTAGTGCTAGCTATCATAAACAATAATACTGCTATTTCAGCATAATTTAACCAAGAATTTCGGCGTAATGAACACACTCGTGTATCAATCGTACATTCGAAGTATCAATTGCGAAGCAAAAATGATATAAAATTTTATCAACAAAAGACTCTAAAACATAAGAACCAGCGTATACATCTTACAGTACTTACCGTACAGTTTAAAACGCTACATAAAAAAGTTCGCTAAAGCAAATAAATGTATTGAAATAGTTACGTGAAGTTAGCGTATAAAATTTGTTTTCTTCAGGATCCCATCATAAGTCTCCAAATAGTAATCAATTATTCAACATATATCTGAGGATGAATCAAAATTTTTTATATAAGTTTCGACCTAAAAATAACTTTTATATATTATTTTCTTTTGAGAGGTTTTTAATGTGCTTCCATAACCTGTGATTCGGGTTCAAAAAGCTGACATATTTTTGACAAAATCTACTAAGTACAGCGCGTTTCCACCACACTGAGCCCACGAAGAAACGCAAAATTACTAAAAGGCCAACAACGCACTTACGAGAATGCTCGTATATCCAACGTACTACGCACTTCAAGATGTTGTCACTGGAGAATCGCAGAAAATTAATTGACGTATCTTTTGCCATTAAGATACTTAAAAATCAGCTAGATTGCCCCAACCTTTTAACAAAATTTAAATTTCGTGTAGCCATATCCCAGACATCCCATCATTCCATTTATCCCTCCTTTCCGGTGAACGCGTTTTGGCCGAAATTCACCGATGTCCAGATTGAGCATTCTGTTAAACGATCTGGATCTGAACATCTATAGTTGCTCACCTCACACTTTGAGAGCGATTTTCTTTTAATTTTAATTTAAATTATATTATTGTTTTGCTTAATTAATTTTATTACTTCTTGTATGCCTGTAAGTGCTTGACACATTAAAAATTGTATTTTATTTTTCTTTTATCAATGTATCAGTGTGCCCAGCGTTGGCAAGCAAAATAAATAAATAAATAAATAAATTCTTTGTCATGGTAAAGGTTACGTTACCTTCGAGAGGTGAACATTACCCCTAGTTTATAGAAGCCCCATCACAATAATTTACGTATTATTATGTTATTAACAAGTTGTAGCGGCAAATGGCGTCTTCGGCATCGATATATTGCCTTCTCGCGTGATGTCGTTACCAGCAGCTGTTACAGCCTACTTGTTTTGAGTCGTTTCATATAAAATTCCATAAATCTTGAAAACTATCTACAAATTCTTTGTTTCGGATTGTTATAAGAATACAAAATGTAAAAATCTATATTACATCGTAATAAATATATAAAGCGTTTACATTTCCTTCGACAATTACAAACCAATTCGACTAAGGGTCAAGAAAAGAGCGTACTAATTCTTAAAAGGCCGGCAACGCACTTGCGAGCCTTCTAGCTTCTAGGAGGGTCAACATCAGTTGACCCTCCTCCCGTTTGCCTCCTGTTATATAAAAAATTGGTTAAAATCATCATAGCAGTTGTCATTGTTATCATCAAATAACTTTATTAAATATATGATACTATGAACATTTATTTCGTATAAAATATCAACCCCAAATATATTTTGACATACTTCTGTGGCAAAAAAAAAATCTAACAAAACATTCTGTCACTAATTGAGACTTATAATATATTCATAAGACAAATTTTGCTTCGACTTGCGGTTATGGAAAATTTAAAATAAGTTTTATTGTAATTTATGCGTCGGTAAATTTATGAAATTATCAATGCAGTGCTCATTAGCATATCGTGTGCTTACTTCGGTCGTTGTGAAGTGAAATAGAAGAAATTTATTGCACTGCAGGGGAATGCATTGCGGAATATTATTTGCTGGTTGCGAGTTCGATCAAACAACTTCATCATCAGACAATTGTCACAAGTCGAACTACTTTTTTGTTCTGATATTACGAAGAGGATACGCACAAATAACAATTAATAAAGAAGACGAGAGCAGTGTTGGCCTAGTGGCTTGAACGTGAGCTTCTTTAGCGGTTTTCACAGCGGCGGTCACGCTCAAATCAGTCGTAAAGCAGTCATTTTATGATTTATCAGAATGCCAAATCATAAAATGACTGCTTCATGACTGATTTGAGCGCCACCGCCGCTGTGAGAGTTCGAAAAGTGAGTTACAGAATCGCAAGGCTGAGTTCGACATTGCATTCCAATCAAGGCTGTGCACCAATAGACTTTTATTTATGTGCACAATTATTACTATATCGTACGGTAAAGGAACCGGTAATCAATACAGATCAGACACACAAATATCTCGCATGTTTTGTAGCACTGTAAAACAAAGAAGTAACGATGCTTGGAGAAATAAGTAATTTTTGAAGTGAATCTTCTTTAGGCGCATGAGGATAATATTTTTACGGATGAAACGCAATAATGATAATATTAGCGTCACGAAGATGTGCAGCGTTTTTGTCGAAGAAAAGGGAAAGACCGATTGAGAGAGAGTGAGAAGGGCAAGTTATGTTATCGATATTATATTTTTTACATTAAAATTTCGTAAAGAGAATTTATAAAATATTTATATTTTTTGCAAAATAATTTATTCAAATCTCAAATGACCATCGAAGAAATAAATTTATAAATTAAATTTATAATTTGTATTATTTTTCGACACTTTTAATATTTTAATGCCAATTAAATTTCTAACATATCTTCCGTTTTCCCTCCCTCTAAGTCTCGGCGATCTAAAGTTTTAGATTTGTATAAATATGAACAAAACTTAAAAATTAGTTTGCCAAAGAAGTTTCACTTCTGACATGTGTACTTTGTACGCACGCACTTTTTTTATTATTTTTTCAGTTTTCTTCTACCAGATGACACAAGCTAAAAGCAAGTACCTTATACAAGTCTAACGAAACGTCATATGGCCTACAGCTGTGATATAGTAATCTTAGATCTAGGCCGAGATACGGACGTCATCTCACGCGCCGAGACCGCATTATAACACCTTTTGAATAATCCTCGTAGAATCCATTCACCTTTTTCTAAAGAGCCTACTATTTTCGGCACTTTTCCGAAGAACTTGAGATGATAAGACACGACTTTGATTCTGGTAACATACTAAACATCTATTGTCATTAAATAATATTCCTTTTTATTAATAAGTAATTTATAGTAGAATTATAATTATTTTTAGAGTTTTTTTACATGTTTTTTACAATGTTACAAAAATATGTATTCTTGGTGTCAAACTTAGCCTCAACAGATATCCGCAGACAGGACATGATAAACAAGGCCACACCTGAAGAACCAAAGAGTTAGAAAGGGTAGCTAGAGAGAATTGGGCAAAAGAAACATAAGGCTAAAAAGTTAGAGGAGACTTTTCCCGTTATTTTTCTATACTGTTATGTAAACTAGATGTGAATAAACAAAGTCTTATTATTTTTACTCATCTTGCTCTGGAACTTAAGTGCCTATACGCTACGATCATATTCGCGGCATATTCTGCAGATGTGGACGCACCCTTACGTAGCTACATAATATTGTCATCCTCACAATTGTACTAAAGATTGAAGAAACATGTACTGATTTTTATCTAGTCTAACTCTATTTCGCAAGTAGTTATCAAGTTTCCGTAGTGTAGCGGTTATCACGTGTGCTTCACACGCACAAGGTCCCCGGTTCGATCCCGGGCGGAAACAGTGCTTTTTGCAAATTAATTTTTTTTTTTGCATAAAAACGTAGATTAATTTTATCAGACGCTGTAACACAAAAATGAAAAAATTGAATTATCAACACAAATCTATTTTAGTCCTCGGCATCCTAAAATTATACCTAAATATTCTGGATAAAATAAAAACATCGCAATAAATATATTGTAATTTAGATATAAATTAAAACGTATAATGGTAAACGTATCTATCTGTGTATGAAAATGTGTACAAATAATGTTATCTACCACATGACGCGCCACTAAAAACACATATATAACAGGCAATCAGAATAGCCATTTTAAATTGCAAAGACTTGTTTAACTTAGCAATAATAATTGATTATTCTGGAGGTCAGTTGATTTAGTTTCTAAGTGAATATTTGCATGTCGTTAATGAAGTATAGTAAAAAATGGACGTTTTCGTAGCACGTTTTAATTAAAAATGTTATAAATGACTCCCTTAATAGATTCTTATGAAGGATCGTGATTTTAGTTTCCTATTCATAATGAGCTTCATTAATTAGTATAATTAATTGATAATTATGGTACTCTTTCATTTATATCTTACATACATTTCAACTACAACACGGTGGCATGGCATAAATACACTTTTTTCTTTGTTTGTTTCTGATTTTATTATAAACAATTATGCATATGTAGAGTACCAACTATAAAATAAATCTTTAAAACTTTTAAATGCCATATTCAGCTTAGGATGTAGTAATTATGATAAACTCAACAGATTCATCGAAGACTTGGCTTCACGAATAAATTAAAAAAAAACCTAATACACAGTATAATAACACTACCTAAAAAACAAATTTTATAAATAACATTGCTGACTTCGGTTGTTAGAAACAAAGCTCAACTAAGAATCAAGCTTTCCTTATAATAAGATAATTGTTTTCCTTTTTCTAATACAATATGTTTGTTATCATCGTCATACAATGTTTTGTTCATTAGGTTACCCAACAAAAGTCATATATGTATTCCAAATAGCACTTGAGAACCTAAATCAGTTAAAGCACCACAAGGCAACAAATCTTATTAATCATAATATTCCATACTGCACAATATATTACTGTGATGTGAACAGTTGGCGTTAATGGTCTTACCCCGGGGGAAATGTGAACTGTAATTTTATGTTACAATAACGATTTGAATAAAGATAGTCTGTGGTAATTAAGAGAATGATTATACATTGTTCTAGAGTCTATGGTTTGTTCTTTATTTGAATTTGTATTTGTTTAAGATGCTTACAATCTAAATGCGGCACCATCACACTAATGTATCGCAAAATTAAATAAAAATTTTGTGGTACGAAAACATTTTTGTAATTGCCTTAGAATAGATTAAAACAGTATTATGAGAGTAATTGTGTATGTGTCATTTCATTTGTATAGGTAAACGTCATCGTGCAAAAGTAATTTCGTAAAAACCTTATACAGTATGTATTAAATCTATAAAAAGTCTGTAGTTCTGAGCGAGATGTATTAGATATATTTATATATCTTGTAGTTTTAACTTTTTAAATAAATAGATGATAACATCCTATAATACCATGATATATTGATAATAATGTTTTCATTACGCCTCTGATATTAATTATATTATACTAATAATGTTATTGCTGCATAAATCGTAGAATTAACATATTTGCTAGTGCATTATAGATAGCCTAATCAGATTTAGTACTTATATAAACACAGCCGAACCATATCGTGGTAAATTAATTTAGTACAAATTCATTTTTTGGTCCCAAAAATTATTACTGTCATTTTTTTTGCAAAGTTCGATACGAGAGTGATAGATAAAATAATTAATTTATTTGTGACTTGTAATGCTTTTGTATGAAATTGTATATATTTTAATTCAGAATAGATATATCATATTGAATAAGTTGCGAGCAGCTTTGGCCTAGTGGTTTCAACGTGCGACTCAATAGAAGGAATACCCTGACGTCTTAGGTTCGATCCCCGGCTGTGCACCAATGGAATTTCTAACTTTGTGCGTATTTTACACTCGCTCTTACTGTGAAAGATAACATCGTGAGAAAACCGGCGTGCCTTAAACCCAAAAAGTCGACGGTGTGTGTGCACGAAGGTTGACCATCAAGGTTGCACTTGCCTATTAGAAATGAACACGGAACAAATCTGAGGCCTAGACCTAAAAGGTGGTAGCGCTATTGGTATATAAGTTATGTATTAACTAAGATACAATATACAATTTACGAAGATCAAGGGTTTCTGTTTAATTGAAATAGCTGAGTTTTCTAGTAAATTAGATTTACTTAATAAGAATTCTTTCCAGGCCAATTCCAATGACCCACTACTGCTCTGGTTCTGTGAGACTGTGATACATAAATAATATGAATGAAAATTTCTATACAAAACGATTAAAAGTTCTATACGTTTATCGTTTCCAATAAAATTGGCGTAAGGAAAAAACGACCCTTATGATCTCCAAAAGGTAAATCGCACGTAAATCCTTTTGAACAAAGAATCCTTTCCTGCCCATCAAAGGATAGACATTGTACAATATAATTTTTAAGAGAACACTAAATCCTCTAACGTATTTCCCACTTCTTCGGGAAATCTATGGCCCTTTGTCGATGCTCAACAATGAGACAAAAATAACATTTTCTTCAGTTTTTCCTGTTATACACGATATCTTGTTAAATAAATGTGTTCCTATTTCTTGTATTTCCGCATTTATAAAAATATATAGAAATAGAATTTTACTTATTGAACAATATTCTTAACCTACACAGAAATAATAATAAATATTAAAAAATTAAACATAAACAATAAATAATGTGACGGTAAATTTTTTTCCAACGCCGATAAAGAAGTTTGACTTCAAAAAGGAACATGTCGCGTAACCGAAAAACGTGACGCGTACGGCGTAAAGAAAAAATGTTACACTCATTTTTTTCCAACCCCGATAAAGAAGTTTCACTTCAATAATAATTAAAACATTATAAATAGACAATTAAAACAAACTTAAATAGTTCGCCCATGCCCTTTAATGTCGGCAGTATTTTCGCTGTTATGTGATACTTATTCGTGTCGAATGAATAAAGCTCCAGCTCTGGGGTCATCGTTACTTTATAACAGACACCAACTTAAATGTTTAATTAGCGCCTGTGCACTTGAACCCCAAGGAACAAGACTCTCTACTCTAAAGGGAATAAAATCAAAAATTAAGGGAAGACTCTTATGTTTGAGCCGTTTATTATTTTCTGTCTGCTCTGTGGCTGACCCAGGTCCGAGGCAGGTGAGACGGGGTTACCATGTCCACACAAGTAGTATCCCACTACTTATTGAACTTCCTTTGCTAATGATTTGTAGTACTTAATTACACTTTAAGGGCACCCATATCCCGACGACAGGACTTTGATTCGGGAGTCATTTCCGAATCAAATCCACTACAGTTTGAAGTATATGAATCAGTCTTAGAGTTAAATTGTTTGTTTCTGAACCTTGCCATACGTCTAAGATGTATTTATAAAAAAAACTCTTTCCTTCTGGAACGTTTTTCTATGAATAATATATTTCATTACTTTGTCATGTATAACTGACGCCGTATTCTTTCTTCAAAATCAGCAACCGTGAACCAAAATCTAATTATAATTATTACCAAGACATGAAGTTAATTATTACTCGTAATCGTGCCTCGAATATGAATTCAATGAAACCCACAACCAAACATCAGCAAAAACACGTGTCAAATGGCCGTTACCGTCCCTTAAAGTTGGAAACGGAGGTCCTTGATTCCAACAGTCAAACAGTGAATGTTTGTGCAAACAAAATATGCAAAGTAGGTGCGGGTTTGCGAGATACGGGCTTAATTATGTGAGAGCATGTCCGTTTCTACATAAGCTAATAAAAATGCAAAAAATGTGGTGAATTATCAATTATAATTAGTATGAAATTACGGACACGCAGAGCGGAACGTGGTCTAATTGTCGGCCTTCCTTTTGAAGGGCTCGTTTACATTTGAATAACAAGGAGTTAATAGCCGAATGTTCAATTGCTCAAAATTATGCATTTTACGCCGGATGCTTTTAATTACGTTAAATAGAGGTATTTTCTTTGTTATGAATAGGTGACGGAGAAGAAAGGATTCAATAATGGTATATAGACAAGGAATAAAGAGTATATAGGTCCATTCAAGCGGCGGCTAAATAGGCATCACCTGTACAGGCATGCTCTCCAATGGGCCGCGTCTCACTTAACATCAGGTGCCATTACGACTGTCCAGTTTTGTATAAGAAAAAATATATACTAATATACTAGCATAATGTGTAATGTATGTGTACAAAAAATTACCGCCGATTTAACAATCACACTCAATTTAAGTTTAAACTCGAATAATCAGCTCACGAAAGTTGTTCCAGGTATTCATTCACAGGTAATTATATTATTAACCGTTTTATTCAGTGGGAAACTATCGGCCAATAACTAAGCCGATTTGAGAATTTTAGATAAATAATGACTATTGCACAAAATTGAGTGTTTTCCTTTTTCATTTTTTCAAATTCAGCTAGAATAAAAATAAAACTAAGTGAACTACCAATATATGTACTGTTACTAACACAGAGACACAGAGCATAAGAGTTTAATAAATAATTGACTACTCCTTGGAAAATTAGCGTATCGGAATTTCTCAAGAATGTAATTAAGTTACGTCCTTATTTATCACATCGAATTCCAAGAATTCCTGTCACATGCTATGTATCTTAATTAGTGCCTATAGTACGCACTAGTTTCCCGCTTTGACTTACTTCTGTATGAATAGCATATTAAAGCGATTTTTTTCTAGTAAGTAATTCGACACGTACCAGTGTCACGTGTCATGGTCAGCGAGGGTATAGAAGTATGTATATATATATTTGAAAATATGAAGGCATTTTGGTTGTTTCAAATCCATTTATATTTATTTCCCTTTTATTTTTTCGTGTATGCGGTCAATTACCTAAAATTTTTAAATCGGAAGCGAAAGCTTAACCTGTTTGCTTTAAATAACAGACGGAGAAACTTATAAATAGAGATAAAGCTAATCTTATGACATATGAAAAAATTTCACAGATTTATGATAACAATCAAAATCTTATTTTATCTAGTCACTATGTCTTTGTCAGTTAGACCTTCAAGGTAGGACTTTATATTGATCCCGTGGGGAGACCGTCCTCGCATCACCTTATTAGCTTGCAAATTTTGTATATATATAAATAAAAATGTGGTCATTAGATATTGTTATAAAAAATATGTTTAGACTGTAATGTATACTAGTAACTATGAATTTTACTGAAATATTTACAATAATATAAAATTATCTAGAATGTCTCCAATAACGCTTTCTAATCGAAATAATGCGTATTCTAAAATGTTTACCATTTTAAGGGTACAAAATGGGGACAATATAGACCCCAATACTATTATGCGCCCTTATCTGTGGGGCGGTTTTTCGTGTTACATGAGTAACCTGCGATATATATTTCAAAAATTCAAAGAAAATGATTTCCATTGAATGAAATTTCACAGACTAACTACAGCTATCTAGTAAAAAAAATCAGTGGCGCTACAACCTCTTTAGGTCTTGGCCTAACATTACTGAATCTGTTTCATGATAATTTTTACATCTAATAGGCTAGTAGGTGATCAGCCTCCAGTGCCTGACACACGCCGTCGACGTTTTCGGACTAAGACATGTCGGTTTCCTCACGATGTTTTTCTTCACCGCTCGAGCAAATATTAATATGCGCACATAGAAAGTCCATTGGTGTACAGCCGGGGATCGAACTACGACCTCAGGTATGAGGGTCGCACGCTGACGCCACTAGGCTAAACTGCTCACTAACAGAGCACTCAGCTTTCTAGTAAATTCGAGGCAATATAAATTGGTTCAAAGTGCGAAATATAAACAGAAAAATTACTCATGTAGGTTTGCTTCATACCCCCTTTGAGGACATGCGACTTCGCTCTCTATAAGTACTTTAGTGCAGACGAAGATTTATTAAACGTAAGCCGATTCTTTATCTCCCCCAAGTACGATTTATAACACCGAGATGTTTTAGATTTTAATAAATCACAAATGGATATCGGATTTCTAAAGTATCACCCCTGGATTTTCTTGTGGGGAACTATGTTTATCACAGTGTATGTAACAGACAGTTAGTTGATGATAAAAAGTACAACACCACCTTTATTAGTATAATATAGTTGTAGGTTGAAATAATCTTTTTATTAAATATTTTATATTTTGAGGAGAAATTGGTTTTTGTTTCAAATAAATTGTACAATATCCCATGTCAGGTAAGAGATATCGCCCCTACGTATTTATGATATTATTACAAACATTTTCTAAAGAATTTATGAAGAATATCATTCAAATCGACTCATTCCAATAATTACATAAATTCGACCAAATTGTAAATTTTTCAACCTTATATATTTTATTGACATCGAAACGTTACATCATTTAACCAGATATAATTTAAAATAATGTTTTTTTTATTTATATCATTAATTAAACTTTTGGATAACAATGCATTTCGAAGTCACAACTTAAATTGGATAAAATTCGTTTAAATTTATAAGTATTCGTAAGTTATAAGTCATTCAGACTCAGACAGAATGCAATTTGACAGAAGTATACGTGTATTTTAGCTAAAAGGGTACAGAAAGATTGATATATTTGTCACCGTAAAATTGTAAACACCGTTAGATTGTAATCTATCTCGCGAGATTGTGAACTGTCAAAAAATTGTGAACTAAACGTACTGCTTACAATTTAACGTTTCACTTCGATAGATTACGTTTGTAAGCAGTACGTTTAGTTCACAATTTTTCGACAGTTCACAATCTCGCGAGATAGATTACAATCTAACGGTGTTTACAACTTTACGGTGACATATTTGTATGATTATAGAGTGGATTTAGGTAAGAGCGCAGGTCAACATTTATTTGTATTACTGCCTGTACAACGCGCTGTTGTGTAACAGAGGGTTGACGAAAGAATGTTAATCTTATAAGTTCCTTTTAAAGCACGTGTCGTATTATAAAGACACGATACAGTATACACGTTACACCTTATTATACTTTATCTTGAATTCTTTTGAATCGCGAATTAAAAGGAATGGGTTTAAGCAAGAATACCATTGTTAAAGCTCGATTATGAATAGCAGGTAAACTATTTTTGAATTATTTATTTATTTTATTAAAGTTCACCACATAATACATAATGCGATATATAATGTTACAAGCTATATTTTCTAAAATATGAAAAATAGGGTCACAAAAAATAAAAAATAAAAGTATTACACTTCCAGTTTTAGATTTTATTGCTAACTTTTTGCTTATTGTTATCTAAAATTACAGTGGATTATGGATCAGATAGACACTTAAGATTGCTTTTTTTTAATGATGAATTTATTCAAGTGTTATTTGAATAACGCATTTATTGAAATAACACTACTAAAACTTGACTAGCAACTCCGCAACTCCTCAAGCAACGAGTTGAAAGTTATCGTTAATTACTACTCTTTTGGTAAAACTACTCAAATAGTAGGTAAGTAAAATAATATTATAAGATAATTTCAAAAAAATTATCTCGTATAAATAAAATAAATAAGATTTTGTTTAAAACTGTAAATTGTTTTTGTTAACATTTACTAAGTAATGTTTGGACTAAATTATTACATAATAATTAGTTAACAAAGTGGATTTTGTTAAAATCTATTATTATACTATTGCAAATATATTTATAAGTAACGTTGAAGTAAGTTGTGTTTTTAAACACGTGTTAGTTTAATTAAAAACCTACTATATCAAGTATTTATATAGTAGTTAATCCATTGAATCTCTTTGTTATCCTTTAGGAGTACTTCATCATCGCAATATTAAATTTCCCCAGAGCTCAAGAGTTCGAAACTAAAAATTTGGGGGTCCAATTTGTCATTTTACTAGATTCCATGCTTGAGAGTTACTATTGCTAGTAAATCATATGATTCAGGATCACATTATACTTTCTGACTTACTTTAAATCTACTTTGTAGTTTTGAATTTAAAAGTGAGGTTGTGTTTTATACTTAAAGTTATAGGTGTGTTAGTGCTAGAAGTAGTTGAGTGTGTGAGTGTGTTCGGATTCTTAAACAAACACATTTTGTTGCCAGCTATAACGATATTTAAAAGGCTTTTATTTACGTTTTACGTAACTCCAAAAAATATGAGCTCCTTCAACTAATCATACAAGGTAAAGTGGCAGGTAGAAGGAGACCTGGCCGCAGACGCACGTCCTGGTTGAAAAACTTGAGACAATGGTTTGGTCAAAGCACCAAGACATTGTTTAGAAGCGCGGCATCCAAAATTAAAATAGCCATGATGATCGCCAACCTTCGCAAGGAGATGGCACTATAAGAAGAAAAGGCTTCTCATGGGATGATCTTTAAATAAATACTTTTAATAATTAAAGACTTAACTTTCTTTTTAATTACGTAGAGAAAAAACAATTTTGTATGTTCGTTCCTGTTGCATGCTCATGTTTATTCCACGTTAAAAAATGTAAAGTTATGTTCCAAACACAAAATTCGTTTAAAACTTGATTAAAAACTGCATTCAAACCATTATCAAAAACGCGGCAACCTCCAGGCGAAATCGCCAGGCATGTACAATATGTAAAGATACGAAACATCACCTACATAGTTAAGACAAAAGCGATGTGCAAACAAAGACAAAACATTGGAATCGTGAATTTTAAAACAAGCGAGTGCACGTAATAAGTACCTGTCAAGCCTGCGTGTGGGCACAGGCGAACAAACATTTACCTTTCGTTCAGGAGTAATTGTTTAAAATTGAGCCTAACTGTGTGGGCCATCCTAATATTATACGCGAAAGCAAGTTTGTCTGTTCCGTTTTCACGAGGTAACTAATTTTTATTTAAGAATATTTTTTACGTACGAAGCCCACGTATATTATATATGTGATAATAATTAATTTAATTTTGTATGCTCTGCATTTACTATTGAGTCTTTTTATAAGTTACTAGCTGACCGGGCAAACGTCGTTTTGCCATGTATATCATTTATAATAAAAAATAGGGGTTGATCGTAGAGGGGTGAAAGTTAGTATTTTTTAATTCTGTATCATACAAAAATAAAAACAGAAAAAAATATCTAAAAAAAAATATTTAGGGGTGGACTACCCTTAACATTTAGGGGGATGAAAAATAAATGTTGTCCGATTCTCAGACATACCCAATATGCACACAAAATTTCATGAGAATCGGTCGAGCCGTTTCGGAAGAGTTTAACCACAAACACCGCGACACGAGAATTTTATATATTAGATTATATTTGCAAATTAAGACATTAATAAACGAGTATACTGTTGTGAAACTTCATTGACATTAAGTGCCTTGATGCCCATGTACGACAAAATATAACTTTTAAAGCTTTTTATGTTTTGAAGGTACTAAATTTTAAAGTTGTACTTAATAACCAGAATTGAATTTTTTAGTCTAAATTAAAACTACCGATTATTAAATTAAAAATACATGTGAAATACGTTATTTGACAACTATTAAACATTTTAGCCAGTACTGTATAAACAAAGTCAACGTCACCAACTAGTCCTATATCTGTGATGCACTTAAGGTATGAGAAATGGGCTTTTGTTGAGTTATATGAAGCAAACTGCGCTGTAAATCTAGTCATTCATAAGTGGTTATGTATTCATCTAAACCTAGTTATCCCATATTCTTTATGGGCGTTTCTATGCCTACAATATCCGTAAGAAATTTTTGAACCAAATGGAAAGAAAGCTAATATGAAATGAATATTAAGAAACTGTTTTATTAACACAATTGTAATCTAAGCTAATTTACTAAAGAACTTACTAATTAATTAATAAATGAAATACTAGCGTGTTGTACAATACGTAATATCCGTCCATCATTCCCTTATTGATCTCGTAAGCTTGTTCTACAGACCTTAAAGTTCTCGGTTGAAATCTTTGGTGCTACTGAAAATTTAAATACACCATTGCGATTTTGGTGTGGAAAAATTTGTACCTGTGCACACGTGTGTGCACTTCAATATATCTTGAGTACATTGCCATTCCCAAACAAACCCAAAGACCAAATTGGTCTGGAGAACATTATTATAATGTTCTATTACGCACTGTTCTTATCTATTTCTGTGTCTCCAACAGGAATGAGTCTTTTATAATACATTTTGAATGGTGTAATAACAAGTTGCTTAATACTTCAATCTCAGCTGTTGCTAAATATCTCGATATCTTAAGCTCAACTACGGAGCAACTTCAATAGGATTTAACTTTGCACTTCTTGCTGTGAATTTTCCGTTAAACTTTCTCTTCAAAGTAGTTAAGTTGTCATTATTGGAGTTTTTGTGAATCATATGAGCTCTATATTTTTTTAAAGGCAATGATTAAATTCTAATTCTAATATATCCTGTATTACTTTGGGATGCATTCTAATTTCTAATGAGTAAATTTAAGTTTATTCGTTACAAACGTAAAAAAATACAAATCTTTACTCCTTCTCTCGTATATAGGTAATAATAATTTTATTTTAAGTATTAAAACTTAGGCTCTTCACATAAATATTCTAACTAAACGATCCTCGCAATACATTGACAAAAATCCATCTTGGAGCTTATGATTACTGTCAAATCAAGACTGACTGATTATAAATTACACAATAGCACAAAGCATTAACGCTAAAACGCTAAACGCTTGGGTAATCCAAGAATTCAAAGTAATATTAAACCTACCATGTTAATGTGCAGTGGTGAGCGCTTAATACATTTATAACAATTTCTGTATCTAACCAATAAATAAAGCCAAGTAAAATTGCTTTCCAATTGATAAATGGAGGCTTTATTTAATTAAAGCCTCAATTATTAGAAACATCTCAATAAACGTAATTGTGTGTTATAAATCAAATTTGACAAGTAAAGGTTATGATTTTTGAGCGTAAATAACTATCTGACAAGATAATATTATCTGTTTTGCATTTAATACAGATAACGGTTAAATCGATGCTGTAGTATTATGTAAATATTTTTCTTGAAACGTTCATTTATATTCTTACTCATACCGCTGGCTTAGTGGTTGACGCACAGGGTTGTTGTCGAAACAAATCAAAGCCAGAGTCCCTTCGTTGGATTTCCCAAATTATTAGGTATTAATTAATCAAGCAAAGGCAAAAGAAAGCAAAAAGAAATCACCGTATAAGACTTTTACACAAGTCTAAAAGACCACCCGTCTTCTAAGAATCTAGCCTGTCTATTCTATTATATTTTGGACTGTAAATACGATTTATTTTATAAAAAAGTATTAGAAGCAGTACTGATATGGTATTTAAACGTAAGCTTGCTCTTCACCGCATTCAACCCAGAACGCTTGCAGTCGTTTACTGATTTTTTTTAGTTTATTATGTCAAACAAACACTTTTGATATAACTAAAAATTGGTTATATTAATAAGTCAGATTTATCACAAAAATAAAACACCCGGTTATCAACTATGGAAATAGTTACCTCTAAGATGCAACTAACAACAATAACATTGTGCCCAAGAAATCAAGAAATAAAATAGCAGCGATGAAAATCCTTGAAAAGAACGTTATGAAAAATACAATTTTTCCATAGAAAGGAAAAATGGAACATGATAGAGGGGAAGTTACAATACACAACCAGTGAACCGATGTCACAAAAGAGTATTGTTTTTGTTACTTCGCGTGTATCGAACGAACATCGAGTTTATTAAAGTCGGAAACCAGTCAATTGTGTACAGTTATGTAATTCGCATGACAATTGCACTCACAATTTCTCTGTTAATTTTGAACTTGGTCAAAACATAATTTCGCTTTTATTCTCCTAAATCGTTGCGAATCGAGCAAACTATCTGTCATAATCCAATAAATGTTTGATGTACAGGAGATTTACTTATAAAGGATATGCTTATGATAAAAACTATATGTGCATATTATTTACGTATAATATTGAATAACTTTACACTTACTCTCCTTTTCAAATGAATATTTATTAATCCTTAGCCAATCATTCAGCATGTAAAGTAATGAAAACGCGGCGACGTATTTGAAAAGCTTAAAGTTATTATTACCGCAACGCACGCACTAAACGAAATTAATTTCGTTCCACATATTTGTCGCCTTTAATAAATCCGACATTGATTTATTGACAGGCGCGTCCTATTCTTAACAGATTCGATATAATTTGTTAGCCAAATAATCCGGGATTTCGATGCAAACCCCATGCCGTTAATAAAAGAAATTCGTACTTCGTACAGCTAAATTTCACCCACATTACGCCAAATAATAGCAAACAGTAGGCCCCCTAAATGCCAATGCTAAGCCCCTACAAATGCACAACGCAAAAAATGTTCCGTAGGGCAGTTAGTAATAATGTGAATATTTATTTCGTGGACACGTGCTGATTTGTCGTAATGGGTACACGAAATTCACATATTTGTAATTACATTTATACTTGTTTGATCGGTATAAATCTCTTTGATATATGTATTTAATAACGCTTTTATACAAATATAATTATTTCGTTTTTGATTACTATTCGCATGATTGAGTTTTAAACAGAATATATTTATAAATAAGATTTATATATATGTAACTTATATTTTTAGGCATTTATGAAGTGCTATATACTGAACCGAATGCAAAGTTATACATACTATGTACTCGTATAGAAATTTCAGTAACAGTTCGGTATAGGGAGGGATATTAAATGAACGAAAAGCAGTAAAAATATTGACCAAATTCACCAAAAGTTTTATATTACACGCATTATAATCATTTTTAAGAAATCCCAGATTGTTATACGTTGAAAGTAGTTATTAAAAACGGTGTAACGCAATAATAGGACTCAAAATCAATACACATTTCAGGACATAAGTCTGAAAGCTATATTCGTTCTAAAGGGATTTTAAGTAAACGATAAAAAGAGGTTTTTGTAAGCCATTGTGCAGCAGACAATAAAGGCTAAGAACGAGCCAATTTTTAGATGGTAGGGTGGCACGATTGCCTTAGGGGTCGATTGCCTCTAAGTCTATTAAGACGACTGCCCCAAGCCCCCGGGGACAATCCGCCTGTAGTCGATAGAAAAACATTTTTTGCTGGGAAAAACCACCTGTACTGAATTGAAAATTTTTGGCATCATTCCATATTTCTTTAGGGAGAATGAAAATATTTCCAATTTTAAGGTTCGGTCTCTGTAAGGTTGTATTTTTAAGAATCGAATATCAATTGTATTTTGGTGGCTAGTTTTAGGTTGGTTGGTTGTAGAAAGCGATGTTATATGATATTTTATGTAAAATTAAGAATTCTTAACGTAGTATACATAAAGTTGCATTCCGTGTTTAGACCTAGTTCTTTTAAACTGGGTTAAAATGTGATATTAATTAATATCAATATTGATTAAAGAGGAATATTTATAAAAAATAATCTCTATAATTAAAGTCACATTCCACAGTCTGCACTTTTTTAATCTATCCTGTTCCAGTACTCTGTAACTCCCATTAACGACAATGATTTAGATCCAGACCTCAATGTTGAATTTTCCTACCGTTTCCAAGTTTACGACATCAGCACTACGGATATCGAACGAACAGTGTCGAAATTATATACAAAAACGGCTTAATCTTTTTAGTACAACAAAATATGGCAATCGCATTTTATCTCAAATCTATCAATGAGTGAACTATATTTACCAGAGACAATAGAATAAATAAAACACCAATAAGTTTCATTCAAATACCCCCTGACTATTAATTATTTTCAATATCAATAAAGTTAAATTGCGGATTGTAAATACTAGTTTTAACTTGGACAGATGTATGGCCTCGGGAGACAGGGGTAGATAACAATGTTACTGCAGTTCAGGGGCAGTAACTGTGACCGTAGGGGTTGATGCGACCGAAGAAATTACTTTGAGGTAAACGCATCAACGCTATAGCTGAATACTATAGAGCTGTTTACTGGAGGGTTTATGTCCGATATTCTAATATATGGTTTAGTCTGTTAATGTACATTCATGCTGCAGTCGTGCATGTTATATATATGAATGTCATATAACACATATATAAACATATTTATTAAATGACTCGTATAGAATCGAAGTCGAAGACGGCTGCAGCTATTTGAGTATTTTTTGGATAAATACCTTATACTTGATGGTTTTTATGAAGAGAAAAATTAAAAATTTAGTTTCTATTTGGTACTACTCAGGTTTTTATTTCGGAAACGCGAACAGTTTCTATAGCATAGCAAAATGTTCCATATGTTGGTATATAGCTATAAAAAGGTAGGCTAAGTAAATCATTGTATTAAGGCGAAACGAAGTTCGTGGGGGTAGCAAGTTTATATAACAATTAAAGCTATTTTAGTTAGTGCTTAGAACTGATTCTCAGTAATGGAAAAAAAATAAACGAGTCAACCTGTATCTATGCTTACTGTCAATTACTCAACAACTCAGCAGTAGTTCAAGCCATCCCTGCGAGGTGCTTCTGTTACGATAATTTTTAGGTCAAAAGGCCACAACCATTTGTAACGATACCTACAACCTGCACTTACAAATCACTGCGATGACGTCATATCTTGAAACAAGCTAAAGAAGTTATTCCGGCCGCTAAGGCTATATACAACTTCTCCACCATAGCCACTGAGTACTTTGAGCCAGCCAGTCAGTGATAAGACTGGTCTAGAATCCTCTCTTTAGGTTGGAGGATCACACCACCCTTCCAGCACGTACCTATATCCTTCCGCCCAGTCCCCGCCAGTCAGTCGTTAGACTGGTCGAGGATCCTACCTTTAGGTTGAACAGTACACCATCCTTCCTCCACATATTACTTACCTTCCGAATAAAAGAGGTCCATAAAGTTATAATACCAATGAATGTATTTTTTTACCTATAATTGTTTCGAATATAACGGCATTTAGCCGAAAAATGTCTTATGAGAAACAATGAATTCTATTGATGAAATTAGACGACAAAGGCGAAGACCGTATTAAGTATAAGCACTAATGTTACATTTATATTACAAATAAAATACATGTGACAGTCGTATTTCTATTCACCTTTTTTGAGAATCAAGTAGACAGAACGCTGTATATGATATTGTGGATATGCACCGTTACAATTTTAATTAACTGTGACGTTGTTTTATTACTGACAAGATATTTAATACTGTTTGCCTTGCATCAAATAGAATAGTATAGGATCCTTTATTATTGTTAGAAGCTAATACTGTGATCGCTTGCAATTTTTAAGTCGTTCGTTGTAGCACAATTTTTCTTTATGCGCAATTGACTGCTCATAGGGTGTACAACTGTACACATATTGAGATAGTCACGTCTTACGGTTTCAGACTTAGCGTGAAGTTCATAGTTCAGCCGGGAAATCTTCTGGAGTGATGTGTAATGTCAAAATCTAATCAATTTGTCATACTTAATTACATACAACACAGAAAACTGGTCACCTATAAATAAAACGAACTACAAAATAAGTTTCTCTAATGGTTAAATGATTTTTGCTAACCAACCATACTTACACATTATTACACATTAATGTGTAAGTATGGCCCTGATAAAGCATTTCGAGTTGATGTGATTTTCATCTCATTTCGTACGTGCAACTCATAAAGTAGTGGACGAACCATTACACATGAGAATTACTACTTCGCCCTTTATTACGTCCGTACGTTTAATTTATATGTGTTAAAGTGACTACAAAGAAAGATTATCAAAAATAGATTTTATGTATTCCAAAGATGACTCAAAGCAGTAGCTAGTAATAATGCTGTTTTTTTTTAAACAATGAATTAAATAGGCACTTGAGATTTAATTAATAGTTTCAAATAAGCAAATTAATATCTTAATAATCTTAATATATATAAATTACGTGTCACGTTGTTTATCCGCTATGGACTCCTAAACTACTTAACTGATTTCAATCAAATTTGCACACCGTGTGTAGTTTGATCCAACTTAAAAGATAGGATAGCTTACATCTCAATTTATACCCGCAATATTATTTTATTGCAAAATATTTTATTTAATAGTCACAATTCTTACAGGTGGCGCTATGTTGAAAGTACCAACGTTTCACATAAGCTACAATTTAATGGCATTACCACCAAAAAAGCATGGTGGTCCCCATGACTGGTGTTCTCGTACCGTTTCCCTTGAATAAATTTTTGTTATACTACTACGTAATACATATGTATAACAAAAACCTTAGCCACAGCAACGCTTGGCCGAGTCTGCTAGTAATAATATAAAAAGGAGAATGTGACATTTAAACTTGAATTCTCGAATGTGTTAATATATAAACGAATCTTGGACTCTTTGGCAACCTCCTAAATACCGTGTCACCACAACCCACGCCTCTATTTTAAAGATTATTTTTATAGGTACTCGAATAAAATAAATTACGTTGAATTTTGAACTATTATGTATGACATACATACCAATTTGTATTTTTTATAGACTTGTGTTAATTTCATATAAAAAATATTGACGTCAAAGCTGTAATATATCATACAAATTTCTCTTAAGATTTAATGTATGAACACGAATATAATCTTACAATATTGTCAGAATCTAATCCATTCTCATTAATATGGCATTAAATCGAGGGATTATTTCAGCTACGAGTATAAATACATGTGTCTATGTTCGGATGGATTATTTTCACTTGTTTGGCATATTCGCATGTCTGGGTCTATCAGACAATAATTAATAACTCTTATTAATAACTTTGAGTTTTATACTATTTATTGGGACTGTCCAGACGCAAGTTAAATTTCTACAGCTATTGTAGTTATTGTTTAGCTGGATATCGAACCCTACTAGTCTAGGGAAGATCATTCGCTACGGCATCTGAACTATGTATCATCAGGATCGATATCGGTGTCGCTATTGGAAGTGTCGGGCGTTGTTCGTTTAACAGAAATTTTAAAATACTTTAGTCAAGTATTCGTAAACTTCAGTACAACAATGTTTGTATCTAGATGAATCGAACAATCCTATTAATATAATGTGTTAAGGTTATGTACGAATTATATTTTATTCTCCCACGGAGTGTTCCATACAAAAACCTATCTGTACTGAGTCATCCGAGTAGATGAAAGTCATATAATCTAAACATTATATTAGTTTTTGTACTCTTTTATTATAGCTGTTAATATTTGCTACCATTTACTTAAATATGTTTCACTGAAGATCTATTTTAGAGGGTGTTAAAATTTTATAACCCTTTCACCTTTTTTATAGCCCGTTGACTTGTAGCATCTGTGGTAGATTTATTCGATTTCCTTTACTTCGAACTTCCTCTACTTTGACTATAAATTTCGGCGATAAAAAATTAACGGCTGTTCTTTTTTGGGAACAATACTGAAATAAGACGCGGAAAACGTTGCATGGCCCGTATACAATAATTATGACAGGCCAGTCTTGAGTTGTGTGTGCTTTTCTGTTATAGTGTCATTGATATCATGAGTATAGATAGATGTCTTTGTTACTATGTTTACGTGTTTTTTGTTATTTTAATAATTACCCTCTTATTCATAATAAAACTAAATCAATCTTTTGCAGCTTTTAAATTTTACTTTTTCGTCTGTTTAGTCAAGTTATGTTTAGTAATGAAAACAAACAATAGTATTGTCTTAGATTTACATAACTTTTACACATTTAAAGAAAAACGCTTTTTACCGGATTAAAGTTATGTATTATTATTATAAATTTACAACTATTTGACATAATTTTAAATTTATCCGACGTTTCGCGTGCTTTACAGCGTGCGTGGTCACGGTGACTGAAGACAAAAGATGTTGAATGTCAAAAGGTATCACAGCTGCAGAGAAAGTTGCCTTATCTGTATTTGTTTCCCCGGAGTTGGTATCGACTAAAAGATGGAGGGTTTTGGCAAAAATGGCTCACGGTGTCCTCTATTTTCGCGGATTGTTTTTCTTTTTGAGATTTTAATTTGGATATTATTGGATCCCAGGTGTTTGACAATTTTAGGCCGTCTTCTCTATTGAAATTGGGATGTTTTTTGATTTCAATGGCTTCGCGTACCAATCTTGGGAAGAATCTTTTCTCTTTCGCAAGTACTTTCGGTTGGTCAAAGCGTATGTAGTGATTAGGCCTATCTAGTATGTGTTCACAGACTGCTGATTTTGTGTGTAAATAGAGGACCGCGAAAATAGAGGACACCGTGAGCCATTTTTGCCAAAACCCTCCATCTTTTAGTCGATACCAACTCCGGGGAAACAAATACAGATAAGGCAACTTTCTCTGCAGCTGTGATACCTTTTGACATTCAACATCTTTTGTCTTCAGTCACCGTGACCACGCACGCTGTAAAGCACGCGAAACGTCGGATAAATTTAAAATTATGTCAAATAGTTGTAAATTTATAATAATAATACATAACTTTAATCCGGTAAAAAGCGTTTTTCTTTAAATGAAAACAAACAATTCGTACGTACTTTTAGGTACATCTTTTTATGATTAAGGTAACTATAATATAGTAGAACCTTTTGTAATAAAAAAATTGTGTATTTCATACACACTTCTAGGTGACTCATTGTGTGTATCAGAGCCACACAACACACCTTCTGAGAACAGATTGACATATCTTGATAGCGAACTCAAGCTTAGAATACAGGACGGATACTTGATATTACGTCGATAAAATGCTATTCGAAACTTTATTGGCGTTTTTGGACTAGTCTATTAAGTTTACAAAAGATATTAAATGCGTGTTTTCTTGGCAGTAAACGATGCTGACAGTAACTATCAATATGCAACACTGTTGCCAAATGGGGCACGCCGTGATGGATTTAAGTTGGATTAAATTTTAGTACTCATTTGTCTTGGAAGATATGTCGTTTATTTTTATGATGTAGAACATTATATTGATTTAAAAATAATGTTACCCTTTTTTCCACAACTGAGCGTTTGTAAGGCACTTTTCCCTTACCAAAACATAAAAGGCACACGCACAAGGCAATGCACTTTCGAGCCTTCTAGCAGAGTGCGTCCATGGGCGCAATAAATGATCATGAAACAGATTCAGAAATCTGAGGCCAAGACCTAAAGAGGTTGTAGCGCCACTGATTAATATTTTTTACATCCTGCGTTTAATATGTTTGTCATAAAACAAGTTCTACAAGCAATGAGAGAATAATAGTCTCCAAATCCGGAAGTACTGATCTCACATCTATCTTTGTACTTTGTGTTTAGTCACTGAAGTTAATTCAATAGACATAGGAACGGCACTTACCTAGAACTGCCTTGCGATTCTGTAACTCACTTCACGACTGATTTGAGCGCGACCGCCGCTGTGAAAGCCGCTGTGTGAATTCGAAAAGTGAGTTACAGAATCGCAAGGCTGGCCTTGTTGTAACGTCTTTACATCCATCCATCTTAGGCTCTAAGAGACTAGGAGCCATCAGGAAAAACCGAGGACACAATTTTATATCAAATCATTGTTAACAACTACTGTCTATGATAAAACATTGCATATGAAGGCTCTATCATGACCTGGAATCATATGGATAATAAATTTTGAGTTTATTCTTCACTGAAAAGAAATTAAGAAAAATTATTAATTAATTAATTAATTATTAATATATTAATTCCCTACTTTCCCTTCCATCCAGCCCGATCGTCAAAATTTTAGGGAAATTTATTTCTGTTAATAAATTAAAGTTATAAATAAGATTCTCCCCTCCATACCTTGTAGTATAATGTTAACCTCTTGTATATATTATTAGATGTCTGTGTGTGTTGTCTTTATTGTGACGCATTTTTGTTTTGGATAACTCAGCTTATATTTATTAGATTAAATTCAATCTATCAAAATTATCGAATCTACTCCCGCACCGTGTGAAGACTTAGAACGCGACATTGGCGGAATTGTGCTTTACACAGAAGTCGCCATTATAAATAAAGTGAAGTGAAGTGAAGAAATTAAGATATTAATAAAAATAGACTAGACATCCTCCCATACCATTAATATAATACCGATGTTAATAAACATGTTTAGATCTAAATCGGTTGACGACAGGACATTTTTGAAA
The DNA here is from genome assembly GCF_905475465.1 of Pieris napi. Lineage (NCBI taxonomy): Eukaryota > Metazoa > Arthropoda > Insecta > Lepidoptera > Pieridae > Pieris > Pieris napi. Next base: position 8,835,118 of record NC_062241.1, on the reverse strand, counting down.
CATGTGGTACCAATTAACTTTTTCAGAGTAATAAAGATAACACATGAATAATGATCTGTGGAGAACGCTTTACGAATGGCTGCCACTCGGACAAGTGACAATTTAGTGAGGGCTAAAATAAAAACCGTTTTGCCGATAGCGGAGACTGTTTGGAGCAGTTCGGAGGAAATATAAACGCGAGGTGAAAATCGTAAAACACGGTATTCTGTTCCTTCCCTTTAGTGCCCTTTTTTTATTTAACTTTAGTCGTACTAATACAATTTATAGTTTATTTATTGAAAATAAGAATATAAAAGTCTTTAATAAAATTATTTTAGTTTGTAAAAATGTTTTATAAACATTGTACATGCCCTAAATATATAAATAAGGGAATAAACTAAAAGTAAAATAGTGTTATGAAAAAAATTAAAATAATCAATGTAAACTTGTTATATCAGACTATGCCATCAATGCCACATCTAGTAAAAAATCAAATTCGAACATCCGTGTTTTGCTTGGTTGACTGATCAAGTTTATTATGTCTACCCACATTTTTGGTGCTGTTCTGTTTTGTTATTTTATATATGTACCTACATCTGTGCGCTCTAATTTCAAATTTTTAATCTTAGTTTTAAATATGTGTTTCTCAGTAAGTGAATTTTGTATGCAATTCTTATGAGAAATAAAGTTATTCTTAAACCTAAAATAAAATTATAAAAGTTACTCTTTAGCTAAGGCATAGTTGACAGAATAAAGAAAGATTAAACAGAAATGGAAAAACATAGCTAATTATATTACAGTTTTATATAGTTTTTTTTAATGTTTAATATAAAATTGTTTATGTATGATATAAAATTCATATAGTTTTTGGGAAAAATACGCACAAACCATAAAGCACAAAATTCAACTTTTTAGTTTTTATACAACAAAATAATGTTGTGTCCTACTGATTTGAGTAATCTGTGCCGGCACCAGGACGGCGCCAATCTTTGTATATGAAAAAGTGCACGATTCGGCAACATTTTTCGTATTTTATCGTATCTTATTCATCTGTTTCCTAGTGAATGAAGAAAAGCTTTAATTATATTGATCTTAATATCTCTTAAAACATAAATATTGTTCACGATGTAATAAGTCATCTAACGCCTGCACATATTTTTTAACTTTTGATATACGAACAACATATGTCTGTCACATATCTTTATATAGGTATATAAAATTCTATTGTGCGTGTGTATGTCACTGAACTCCTCTTAAACGGCTGGACCGATTTGAATGAATTTTTTCATGTGGGTGGCGCCCTGGATGGCTTAGGTTCACAAATCAGCCCGTCAGATGGCGCTGCAGTAGATATCTAGGTAATTTATCTATACAGCAAATATAAACCTTTTATGCATGTGTTCGTAATTAAACTCCTAAACGACTGGACAGTTTTTTATTAAATTTTTGTTCAAGTAGAGTCTAGAATGATTTACATTATTAGATATTTTTTTGTACGTAAGACGTGTGTACAGGACAATTGTATTATAACTTTAGGAAAAACTTCCACTTCACTTCACAAAACTTTTACTTTTGAGCAACCGACTTTATAATTATTGCTAACTATAAATAAGTGTTCAAAACTTTATGTACCTCTGAACACAAATAACCTCAAAATAAAAACGCTAAAACATGCAAATGAAACGTCATTGTTCCTAAGAGCCTAGGTATTAGTTAATACATACGTTTATTCATGCATAACTATCAGCTTAGGCTATTAATAATGCTCAGTTACAATTAGCAGGATAAGCAGTGGCTTAATCGGAATTTAGCTGCAAAGTGGACGTTAGCAACTTGGAATAGGAATATTGGATTTATGTATCAGAGATGGAATGGCTTAATGGATTGACTCGCTGATTTAATGTTTTATTGTGAATTCCTAATCAAATTGTATACGGGAAATAACTGGGAATGCTACACAAAAGCGAGGTACCGTTGCCTATTTAAAGGTGAAATGATATTAGTATGTATATCAATGCTTTCATAGTAGTATATGCAACTGTCATATAACAGAGGGTATTAAAACATAAGTGTAGTTTAAATAAGATTACACGAGTGTTTTAATACCTAATTATATGCAGTTGCATACACTACTTTATTTAATCTAATGTCTATAGGTTTCCAAGTCACAAAGTCTTGGTAACATTTGTCACACGCTTTTCTTGATTTTTCTGACAAAACACTATTCGTCAGTTTCATAGCTGTTTCTAGAATGTCAATTTTCATCGGTATCGTTGGTGTTGCTTGACATTTTTGCTACTAAAGTTTTATCCAACAAAATATTACTCAAATTCGTATGTACGAAATAGCGCCAAGATGGAAAAAGTGTGTTATTGGTATTAGTAAAGTTGCGCGCGCAGAGCGCTCACCACAGATTATGTTTACTTAAATTGAATTGAAACCTCCTTGGTTGGGACACATTGTACTTTAATAATTTAAAAAAAAACTTTGTTTTGTTAGGAGAATAATGCTTTAATTTAATTTCTTAAAGAAGGTAAATAAAATATGCCAATAAAGGTCTGTATTTCATTTCATAATTAGAATATTACCAAATAAGATTATATAAATGCTTTTTCTTATTATAATTAACTATTAGATACTTAAGATGTCATGTGGAACATGGTGTAATGGTTGCAGCTCCTTACAAACATTGTGTGTGTCCAAAAAACTTGGCGATTAAAAAGAGTGACGGAGAGTTTATTACGAGTTCTTCTCGTCCGTTCTACGCCCTTGATTTGATAACTGGCAGTAAATGTAAAATTAGAAGCATTAAGCTTTTAATATGTATTTCTTTATTGATATTCATAAGTGTACATTGTGTTACCTAAATGAATAAATGATTTTGACTTGACTTCATAATCGTACAGTGGCTATTTGTTTGGTAATTTGTGTAATGGGAAAGTCCTTTAAGGATTTTTTTATGGAACAGGGTGTTGGTTAGTGTAAGACTCTCATCCCTGAGCTTAGAACCCTGGCATGCCTTAGACCCAAAAAGTTGACGATGTGTGTCACAGCAGGTTGATCACCTACTTGCCTATTCGAAATGATCACGGAACAGATACAAAAACCTTAGGCCAAGAGCTAAAAGGTTGTTGGTATATATATGTATAATGTGTAGTATTTTATCCACTATTATCATATAAAAAAATAATATTTTTCCAATGAATCGAGAATGGGTAATGTAATGTACGTAACACCTTAAGCATAAACTAGGTATATTATTAGACGTCTCACTGCACACCATAATATATATAATTGCGTCGGACTAATTGAGAGATTGTGTAAAAAATACCCAGTCTCAGTCATCGACTTTTTGGGTGTAAGGCACGTCGACTTTCTCACGATGTTTGCCTTCCCCGAACTAGCAAGTGTTAAATGCGCGTATAGACAGAAAGTCCATTGTGTGCATTGGGATCGAACCTACGACTCCAGGGATGAGAATCGCACGCAAAACCAGGCCAACACTGCTCATTCGTACATTACAAACTTTAAAAACCCACTTAAGAAATCACTCATTACCGAAACGATGATGGCTGCTAATTTGTAACCCGGCCTTGACGTGTTCAATTAAAAGGATTATTAATTGCAAGTCAAGCTGACAGGACATAAGGACGTGGAGATCATTCACTTTTGTATTTATGCGAATCTGTTTGACAGGTGAGGAATGATGCATATCTTTTTGTTTAAGTTGGGATGTTGTTTCAAGTGGAATTCTTAGAAGTATGTGTATCTTACGGCAAAATATATAATATACTAGCAGACCGGCCAAGCGTTGCTGTGGCTAAGGTTTTTGTTATACATAGTAGTAAACTATTCAAAGGAACGGTAGGAGAACACCAGTCATGGGGACCACCATGCTCTTTTGGTGGTTATGCCATTAAATTGTATTATTAACTTATGTAAAACGTTGGTACTTTCAACACAGCGCCATCTGTTAGAATTGTGACTGTCAAATAATTTGCAATAAAATAATATTGGGGGTATAAATTAAGATTAAGTTCTAATCTAATCCTATCTTTTAAGTAAGATCAAACTGCACAGTGCACACGGTGTACAAATTTAATATATTTGGACAAACAACAGTATCATAAGATGCGCCGAAGTACCTATGTTTAAAATTATAGGCCACTTGCAAAGGACTTCTTTGTAAAAATCTTAAAATTAATAAATTCAGGCATCACTGCACCCCAACGTCGCATTCCCTCTTCACCTTTAAATAAAGAAACGTTACCCAAACTAAACCTCTACTAGTATTTTCGCCATCTCAACCTATGCCAGGCCACTTTTAAGGTCTCGAGTTCCTCTGCAACCCCAACCCTCTAGTAGCCTCCTTCTACGGGATACATTTTTATGTAAGATACAGAATAATAATTTATTAATTTCTCAGGCCAATCGTTTTGGTCCAGAGAGTATTGAGTAATTGTACTTTGTGTTTAAACTAACCAATTTATAAACATTTTTATATAATATTTAAAAATATTGTTAGTTTTACCTCCTAGTGAACTTAGGAGAATTTTTTTGCCCTACTACCTCTGTGTTTGCTATACTTCTCGTTTTTATTTTATTTTACCTGCACAATGGTTCTGAAGTACTTAGAAGAGTATTTCATTAGTAAGGGCTTGGGTTCAGTGTATCGTGTAATTGAAAATCGAGTTAGAAGATGAAATTCGTAGGTGAGGATAAAACGATTATTGAAGGTCAATAATCGTTTTATGGGTATTTTTCTCATGTTTTAAATAAAAAATATATTTTTTTATATTTTTTATTACACATGAAGGTCTCCCTTTAAGTAGTCTAATAGCTTTTACTTAAGAATATAAGTTTTAAAGATTTCCTATGACATGAGTTACAGGAACAATTTCTTGTATTAAATGTTACAGTTTTCAAGAATTTGTAAATAGGTTTCAAATTTGATAACCTTGTTTAAAAAAATGACGTTAAAACGTATATGTAACACCATTCGAGATGCTTAAGAGATTTTCACTTTTGTTAGTAACAGTTGCCTTCATAGGCAGATTGGACAATGCTTTGTTAAATCCATAATAAAGCCTCTTAAAGCCTCCTTGGCTTTAAGTTCGGAACACGGTAAAACTGTATATGAATGTCTTAGTTAGAGACTATAGAAAAAGCTGTAAAGAACAATTAATCTGTGAAACAAAGAGGTGTGTCATTATCACTGGACTTTGTCTTTGATATTCTTGATATTAGAAGACTTTGTATAGTATTACTAGATTTCCTACGCAGAGCTGCGGTAAATCGCCAGTGAAATATAATATCGCTGAGTATAAAAGTGTAATAAAGGCGAGATCTCATCAAAATTCATCAGTACGAGGTGAGAAAGCTCTTAAGACTTCTTTGAGACTTAGTTGATAACCGAGTTATTATCACTTGAAATTGGATACGTATTATTTTTATATATATTGTAGTAAAAGATTCATTTCTAACGGTGTGAAAAATTATTGATTTCTTACTTTATTTATGTGCTTTATTTATGTGTAGGTGTGATGTACAAATATGTATGCAAAGCCAACAGACAAAAGAAATAAAGTTTGGTACTTTAAAGTGTTTGTAAACCTGTGTAAATAATTTCAACATAAATATTGTATATTGATTTTAATAGCAGGAGAAAAATCGTGATTGATTACATATAGTAAAATAATTAGAGATTTCTCGACATTCAGTAAATTGCAAAAGTAATATTATCTTCTAATTGAAATGTCTGTATAATAAGCTGCTCGCCACTCTTATGTATTTATCATTACAATATCAAATATAGTTACGACATAGAATTGAAGTAAAGATTACAAAAATACTAATATGATAATTGCAGTTACAATTTAAAATTACACATGCTTCCTTTTACTACAAGTATTTAAAATACAAAATAAATATAATAGTTGCACTACAACCTTTTTAGGTCTGGGACTCAAATTTCTGTATCTGTTTCATGATCATTTGTCAATCTAATAGGCAAGTATTAAGTAGGTGATCAGCCAACGACATTTTGTGTCTAGGACATGCCTTACCATGTTCTCCATCACCGCACCAGAGAGTGTGAATTGCGCACATAGAAATAAAGTGCACAGCTGGGGATCGAACCTACGACCTCAGGGATGAGAGTCGCACGCTGAGCCACTAGGCCAACACTACTGCAAGTATTTACAGTAAAAAGGAATATTATCTGAAAAAATATGAATTTCAAAACTATCTTGTGTTACAAATCTAGAGTACTATCATATTCGGGATTAGGAATATAAAAGCTTTGTAAAATGAAACGTTATCCGAAGTGAGGTATAAGGCAGAAAGTATTTTTTTTACTGAAATCGAAATTTTTGAGCGCGAGTTCTATTTTCTATCCGCATACAGTGCTATGCAATTGCGACACAATAGATGTTTCATCAATTTCGTTCAGTAAATCGTTCAATCTTGTATAAAATTCATGGGGTGTTCTGAAGAGAATGATAAATAAGTTAGAGGCTCGCCCGAATATTCTCATTTTATACGTGACTTGTTTTGTGAGTTTTGCCGATATGAGAATCGCGATGGGCCTTATCCGTTTTTATCTAAATTCAGTTAAATTTCCGTTTAATGTATTGGAGTTTGAGTTTTTATGTTGTTAATGTTCGTTTGTTCAAAAATTATTATTTTTCTTAATTTAAATAATTTAACATCCCGTAATTCACATAACTTACACAATGTTTCTTCCGAAATTAGATTTGATTCCTGAGAAAAACTAAATAACTACGTTTACTATCGAAACTAATTAAATCAGCTGTCTATTCAAAAAGTCACGTTAAAAATTATTAAAAAGAAAATAAAAAAAGTTTGGTTCCTGTGGCATTGAACCTATAACGTTGGGATCATTTCCTGCGATACTTATTCGTTGAACGAGGAAAGCACCAACTCTGGGGTCACCGGTACAATCTACCAGGCGCCAACTTAAATAAACACCTGTGCACTTGAACCCCAAGTTCGACGAGTCCAAGAGTCTCTTCTCCAAACTCCAAAGGGAACAAAATCGATGTTGGAGGAAAGACTCTTATATTTGAGCCGTTTATTATTTTCCGGCTGCTTTTTTGCTTGTCCGAGGTAGGTGAGACACGCCTAACGTGTCCACACAAGTAGCTTCCCATACCAAAGCTATGTAGGTTAAAAAAATTGGAAATACTGCGTTTTTGATTGTTATGCTTAGGTTTTAGTATTTTTTTCAATAATTATTTTATATAAGTTCATCTATTTTCTGACTCCATAGATTTTTGTTTCAAAACTGTTTTAGCCGGGATAGGAAGCAACTGTAACGCAGTCAATGAGTCAAAGCTCAGAGAAAACGCATTTTATGCAGACGTTATAATATGGTATTGCTAAAGTATTACTTTGTTTTTGTTAACCCCGCAGAGCGGAGGAGCCTCTTAGAATACCTTATTAAGTAGTTTCAACAATTTCGTCTACATCTGGCTATCGCACAATCGTTTTGCCTCACAAAATCTAAACACGTGGAGTGCATACATATAGTGTGAATTTAAACACGATGAAAACATTATCGTGAGATCTTTTGAGCGGCCATTATTTAATGCATTTTAAGTCAATCCGCGATGGCTTGAATTTTAATGGTTCTGGAAAAAGTTTTCGTACGCGTCCTAAATCTTAAAATGTGTGGGCTCGTAACTTCATATGGTATTCATTAAACACATGGAGATGCCATCATAATATTTTAGTTTAAGATATATGTATTATGAATCTTCTCTTTTATAATAAAAAAGTTCTATGGTTGTTGCAGCAATAACACGAGCAGTGTTGGCCTAGTGGCTTCAGCGTGCGACTCTCATACCTGAGGTCGTAGGTTCGATCCCCGGCTGTGCACCAATGGACTTTCGTTCTATGTGCGCATTCAACACTTGCTCGAATGGTGAAGGATAACATCGTGAGGAAACCGACATGTCTTAGACCCAAAAAGTCGACGTTGTGTGTCAGGCACTGGAGGCTGATCACCTACTTGCCTATTAGATTTAAAAATGATCATGAAACAATTTCCGAAATCTGAGGCCAAGAGCTAAAGAGGTTGTAGCGCCACAGATTTTTTGTATGTGTGTGTTATGGAACCGGCCTGTCTGTGTGTTTTAGGCATTAACTATAATATTTTTGTTCTAAAGCTCTGAATGCTACTAACATATAATATGCGTAAACAAACCTATTTTATATTATTTTAGTATCTTCCCAAGTTTCTAATTACAAAAATCCTGGCGATGTGCCGCCACTTGATATCCTGTTGCCAAGTAAGATCCGTTTCCGGAAACCGGTAGATTGCTAACGTTTACGTTTTATTAGCTGTGGTAACAAAATAGTTTAACTTCACAACGGAAATAGTGACAACGTATTTTAGCTTCCATATATTGTTGAAAAGGCTTCGAATTAAATTTAATAAATCTTGAACTCTTAATGGAAAGTTAGTAATATCTTCAAAAAGCCGGCTACGTAATCTCAAAACTTTTTGCTCTTAAATTTATAATACAGTTAGTATATCACAAACAATGAAGATCTGAATTAATGAAATGACGCGATGAGCATTAATCATACAATTATTTAGACAATGGTGTTCATTGTTATACATAAACTAGGTAGTATATAATAATTTATTACTCAATAATGAAGAAAGTATATATGCATATAATAATTAGTCAATATAATTATATTATAAAATAGATGGAACTCGCACATCGACATTTTTACTTTAAGAATGGCATAAGAGAATTCAATCGACTCTAACACTATTTTTGTAAGACTATTTGTCGGTGTAAAATAGTGTTAGAGTCGTTTTCACGAAGTTATCTGTAGCCAATTGTAATTAAAACCTCTTTTGTTTTTATTTTTTAAATTTACAAAAAATTTCTTGTTTTCACTTTAAACACCAAGCTACCAAGCTACGCGTAAGTATCTTTTTGTATGGGAATTAAATTATAAGAGATGAGGGTTAAACACGTTATTTTTCTTGCACCGATCATCATTCAATGTCAGTATGTAATGAAGTGGGGTTCCGTAGTATAAATCAGATAAAATTATTCACTCACGCCCATTCGTACAACTTTTGCTTTGAAAAATGTATATTTAATTGCCGTTAATCGCGAATATACTTGAATGTATTATTAATGAATATTGATATTTTGAGAAACGCTTTCAGTAATAATAACATCCCGGATATTTTATATCAACATATGAATTAATACTCATGTTATGGAACTGCTGAATGTTGAACGAGAGAAGTTGTTAATTCATTAAAAAGGTAAATAAATGCTTTATCAACAGAGATTTCAATTGTTTTTTTGTTATAATTTTATTGTTTATTTTATAAAGATTTGTGTATCTTGCAATGTGTTATTTTTCATATTGACGTTTTTAAAGAAACAATATTTGAAATTATATTTCAAAAATTTGGCAAATTCATGGAATTTTTTTTTGCTAATCTTTTTTTTTTTAATTTTAGAAACTGTTGACGACCTAGACTAAATAAGTTGTTTGGTCCACAAATATCCATCCAAAGCTTTTGTAGTAACACAAAAGCTATTAGCCATGATAGCTGTTATAAATGGTCAAAATTATAAATTATTCAATAAAGGGCGCTTGCTCAACTTGTATAAGGAAAGCGCAGTTCAAAAGACCTCTGTATGTATCTGCTGTTCTGTCTGATCTGTAACTCCCAGTAGCGGAATTGTAATCCCGACTTCAATGTTGATTTTTTGTACCAACATTTCAAGGTTGCAACATCAACGCAATTTAGAGAACTACAACAAAATTGCATACAAAAACGCCGAGGTCGGTATTGGAAATTTCACATACACAAACTTTGTTTAATGCTTTGGACTAAAGACATACGGATAAACTTTCCTATTCCGTCTATTATGGAAATGTATTGCATAGTTAAATTGCAGAGAGCGTCTTTATTTTTTAACCTTTCGGTGTTTATTTAATACGAAGGTATAAAGTGAAGAAGTTGCATTTAGGTTTTCGGACCCTTACATTATGGCGCGCACCTGCGAAGACCTCGTAAGTAGTATTAATAGCGTATGGTCAGGACTAAGTAACTTTTCCATTAACAGTAACGTATGTCTATACTAATATTATAAAGAGGAAAGATTTGATTTGAAATGAATAGGCTCTGAAACTACTGGACCGATTTCAAAAATTCTTTCACCGTTGGCAAGCTACACTATTCCCGAGTGATATAGGTTATGTTCCATTTTTAAAAAAAATTGGGATGCTTACTAAAACTTTAATAATCTAACCCAAGGTGTAAAAAATAAACAAAAAACTTCCTTCAATCGCGTGCGCTGCGAAATCTATTAATGATAGAACAAAATGATGTATTACAATTTTTCAGGACACATCACTTTCTATGTGGCGACAGCATGTCTCTATCTTTTATAGTTACGTCACAATAAGCGTCCTTTTATAAAAAAAATTTAATTAAAATACCACCGCTAGAAAAGGCTCTTTATTCGTATTGATCCTTATCAAAGTAAATACCAACGTTTCACATAAGCTACAATTTAATGGCATAACCACCAAAAAAGCATGGTGGATTGGTGTTCTCCTGCCGTTTCTCTTGACGAGTTTACTACTATGTAATATAACAAAAATCTTAGCGACAGCAACGCTTGGCCGAGTCTGCTAGTTGTATATATTTGCTTATAACTAAAAATATAGATCACAACCAAATCATAGGTATTATGATAAATTCCGCCCAGATTTTTTGTCGAATTTCTCATTGACAGTGAGTCCAAAAATTACAGCCTAACGTAAAGTTAGAACGTAAAAGTTGGTAAAGCTGTCGAAGCGTGGATAATCTGACAGTTTCGTACTCCACGACGAAAGCAGACGTTTTGTACGAATTTACGAGCGAACTTTTCCACATTTTTCTTATCCACTTTGTTATCCTTGATCTTTGGTTATGTTTCACAAGCGCTTGAACTTATAGGAAATTGAACTGATAATACAATCATTTGAGTGTCTTTACAATAAACGTAAAATGCAGAAATACTTTTTAATATATAATAAGGCCGGCAACGCACTTGCGAGCCTTCTGGCATTGTGAGTGTCCATGGGCGGCGGTATCACTTAACATCAGGTGAGCCTCCTTCCCGTTTGCCCCCCTATTAAATTAAAAAAAAGTTATTATTAATTAAATAGATGTGAGTCAAAAAGGATGCTACATTTTCAATAGAAGTAAATTTGTTTTGTTTTTTTGTGTAAACATTGCGTAATAAAATATCTGTGTTAATAATAACAAACAATAATGTTTGTTTTTTTTTAATATGTGAATAGAATTTTGAGCTCTTAGTTCATCAATGCATTTAATCCAGGTTTGGTTCTCGGTGAATTAATAATTATTTCGGCTCATACACATCTCTCATCTATGGAAGAATTAGTTACTTGCCTAAAAGGAGAAAGAAATGTTTTTATTAAATAAATGTATTATCAATGTTACTCGCAGTTATTGGCTAAGGGTTTTCATCTAATGAAAATCAATTTTTACCCAGCCGAGAGTCGAACGGATGACCTCAGGGTTGACGATCCACTAAGTTTTTTTTACACTTTGTTTATCAACATTTTTGATCAATTGTTATTGACACCTTATCTCCAGGTATGGATAAATCCAATCATGCAGCTCAAGCTGTTCATACAGTGCAACGGTACATACCCACTACATACTTAACAATTTAAAAATACATTAATAAGGGTAAATTGTACACAACTCTAATTATAGTTGGTTTGCAATATGCAAATTTCACGAAGTATAATAAAAGTTAACTTATGGATGCCGTTGTAATTAAGATATCTTGATAACCAAAAATTATTAAAAAATTCGCAATAATCATGTTTATAGGTCCATCGTGGGCGGTGAGGTAAAGGAAACATATTAAACTTCGTTAACGACAGCTTCGGTAATCCACATTCAAGACAGAAGGAGTTTAATGATAATTAGTATGATCCCAATAATATAGTGTAAAATTATGGTGTAGCTTAATACTGCTTTTTCTGCAAACACTTCTATCGTCAGCATTCTGTGCCTGACACACGCCGTCGACTTTTTGAGTCAAAGGAAAGCCGGTTTCCTCACGATGTTTTCCTTCACCGTTCGAGCGAATGATAAATGCGCACATAGAAATAAAGTCCATTGATGCACAGCCGGGAATCGAACCTACGACCTCAGGGATGTGAGTCGCACGCTGAAGCCACTAGGCAAACACTGCTCTATCATTAGAGCTGATTTAAAAGCGGAAATCTAAAATTAAAACGCATAACAACCCAAGAACTTAAAGAACGTTGAGAAAAAATGTGACAATGATAAATTACCAGGTTACATGTAAAATTTACACTAAAACAGAGTGATCAATCAAACATATATTGAAACGCAAGAGTAATCAAACTAATATTTAATAATAATGAATCGAACCCAAGACCTCCAGGTTGTCTACTAAGTCAAGAACGCGTTAAAAGGGTTGCAATGTACTATAAAATATTACATACTATTTGGGAGACAAATGAAGACTAGTTCCTATTTACCCTATTCCTTAAACATTATCAAATGAAATAAACATTCTGCCGTGACATTTTAGGTTTTGACTGTTTTATTTAACATTTATATTTTAACGTAATTATTCTAATTTACAGGTTTTAGCCTAGTGGCTTAAGAATCACGGCTGACCCGAATGGAATATTCATTCTATGTCCGCAACATCAAGGGGAATTGGCATGTCTCAAACCCAAAAATCGATGACCCGTGAACACAGTCACACCTACTTGCCAAGGCCCATATAGGGTTGTAGCCATTGGATTTTTATAATTTGTTATTTTATTTCAACTGAATTCAGATCAGGCTAGATAAGGCTATTTTTATTTTTTATTTTTATTTTATTTATTTAATTCAGATCAAAGAACACGCTATGATTTCAAATCTATACTAAAAGTTAGCATTTTTCGTGGACACTTTTAATTTCGCCCCAATCCACGTAGTATTTGAATTTGTCACCAAAGCTTCACAGCGACCTCTGCTATACCAATATTTATTGCTGAGTTTTATACACCGCCCTTTCATCTCGCTCCTTTTTATTAGTATTGCTCTAAATCCGGTTCACTCGAGGCTAATGAGATTCGAATGCTTTTAGTGCGATTGAAATAATGGTAATAAGTACATTTGTATATTTATTTAATTGTACAGTTGTTTGCAGTTTTGCGAGCTTTGAATAAACCTAATGTACGGTTTAGGGGTCTAAGCCAAATTCATTAATTTTATTTAAAATTTACCAGTTTTAATTTTCTCCTTTCTATATGTGCAGCTTAGATTTCTGGATTAATAATTATTCTCAAAAATAAATTATTTATTTAATAATATTAGCTTAGGTTAGAAAATTAAAATACTTTATATTTGTGTGTATTAGTGATCGCCGACACTTCAACTGTATTTATAATTTTTTTTATAGTTCTTATTATTTTACAAAATACAATTTAGTTTTAAATACAACTGCTATTTTCACTCTAAGTGGTGTAAAATTCCACGTATATAAACCTGTTATTATATAAAATAATAACACCACACATGCAACCATCAATCATTTTTTTTAGGAAGAAAATGAACGTCGCGTGAAAAAATGCGTGAAAAATTACGTCAATTACCCCTAATGATACGAATTCGGGCGAGTGTCATTGTACAAAGTGATATAATTCTGACCTCCATTTGGACTTGAGAAAGGCTCTTTTGTGTGACGGGAAATTGCGTAAACGACTGTCTTTCAAATATATGAAAATATGTTTTATTTCATTTATTTACACAGGTAAGTTTGAACTATTTTTAAAATAGAATACCATATATTTTATATCTTCATGGACCAGCGACTTAACTACTAAACCCGAAGATTTGTATGTAAGTATGATGTAGAGTTCTCAATATCTGTAGCATTACTGTCGCAATCTTGGTATCGTGCAGATTAACTACTCTTTATTTTTAGAAGTTACAGATTAACGCCCATAGCAATAGCCAATTTCTGACCTCCACTTGGACTTGAGTCAACCTAAAATTATTCTTAATAAAAGAAAAAATATGTAATTAAGTGCACGAATACATTACTGTATTTCTACATAGCAGTCTTATACAGTGGTATAATGTTTGAATAAACTTGTAGTTTTTATGTTTTTCGCTACTATTTCGACCTTGACGCAACAGTAAATACAGTGAAAGCAAAATTATAATCTAGTCAAGTCAAAGTCAAAACTCATTTATTCTTGTAAGTAACACAATGTTCTTTAATGAACGTCAAAAAAGAATATTAAATGCTTCTAATTTTATCTACATTTACTGCCAGTTCTCAAGGGCGTAGAACGCAAGAGAAGAACTGGCAATAGACTCACCGCAACTCTTTTTAATAACCAAGTTTTTTGTTTTACACAACGTTTGTAAGGAGCTGCAACCATTACACCATGTTCTACATGATATCTTAAGTAATAAATAATAATAAAATACATTAAAATTTACATACAAAATTTAAAAATAGAATAGACAGAATTTCTAATCAATGACAAAGATTATTGGTCATCATAATTTATATGCAGTTATGACATGATTGTAATTAATCCAGACTGACATGGCTACATTTTAGAAACATTGAGCAACGAACATAAATTATGTTCAAATAATGTCCTACATTTCATTATTATTTATGTCAGTTGGTACAAATTTTACAACACTAGGGTAATGATATTTTGACCATACTATATAAGTTGTGAAATTGTACAATTCATATAATATGATAATAAATTCACTATAGAATAAAAAAATATTTAGATAGAACAATATTGAATGAAAAAATGAGGGATTTTTTAACGTATCTAAGTAATATGTCGAAGCAATGGCATTCCTGTCAGCTGTCATTGTCACTGTGTCACAGAGCTTATAAATTAAGGTCAAAGTCAAATCAGTTCAAAACCGTTGCTAGTAGTTCGATTGCTTCGAAATATTATTTATCTGTTTAGTCAGCGTTTTATCTTCAAAATGATTTTGAGTGCCTTGATTTCTTTGACCTCTAAGTTGAATTGCACATTAATAATTAAACTAGTATTAATATAGCCTTCTTCGACATTATTCTCCAATATTTAGAATATTATTTATACATGCCGTTACGCCGTACTGTAACATGTTTGATGTGCGATGTATGTAGATGTAACAATTTCATACAGAAGTGTAAAAGGCCAAATATATTTGTTCCGACACAATTTCACTAGCGTTCAATACCACAACGTGCGGGAATAGCGCAATGTTTTTCAAACTTCCCGATAACAACACATTGGCTTAGATTTTATTTTATTTTATTGTTCGGCGCCAGCGTGAATCATTGCGGTTTACGATGCATATCCGTTTATATACAAAAGGAGGAACTCGACCGTTTATTATAAACTAGCTACTGTCCTCGAATGTGATTGTATCAAAATAGTATGAAATTTTATTGTCACAACTTATAGGCCAGATCATCATACTGATTGAATTTACTGATGATAGTGACATGTATTGTCTTGAAAGAAAATTATTTATATAAAAACAAATGCAAAACGAGCAACCGGTACAACCATTCACAAGCTTAAATCGTTTAAAGTCTCAATCGAATCAGGACATAAATACGATATTATTAATTCAAAAAGTCGCTAATGCCACATAATCCAAACGTGCGTCAACTGAATTTAAAAAGCGTAAACAGAAATCTTATTAACCATAAAACATTTCAACGCTCAAAGAAGCGCCGCAATTAATCCAGACAGTGTCAACCAGAAAAGCGATTAATAAAAGCTGACTTGACTGAATTGCTAACCTTACAGTTGCCATGACAACGCTGAGTCGGCATACAATAAATTTGCGAAATACGCGAACCAATTTTTATGCTCACCGTATGCTACATTTATTTGCTACGTTTAGTGCGCATTCTAAATTTAAATATTGCATTCTACTCTAAAAATACAATTTAACGTTCAAAAGTACGAATAATGTGACACAATATAATGTGACATTAGAATGTTCTTTGTGAAGAAAAGTTATACCTTTGCATTATTAAACATAGTTTTTGATTACGTGCAAATAATTAATTACAATTAAATAATCAAAGACTGGAAAAGGAGTCATTATAGTCAATAAAGTTCAGTTTACATTTGAAAAATTAAATAAATAAATATTTAATTACTCTCTTACATTAAGTGTAACATAAATTCTATTATTATTCGAATGTTGTTTTTAAATTATGTCCAATGCCGTAGCATCTTCCGTGAGCAACTTCATTCTGTTAATTTTGTGTCACGGTGCGCGCGCATCGTAAAATTTCACTCTCATAAATTTTTCATAATGCGCCTAAAGAAGTATAACTTCAAAAATATAATTTACATGGAAGTGAATGTTTTAAGTCAAGCGATTTCCTACAATAATTGCGTGGGAGTAGGTCGATAGCTGTCGTAAACATATCGAGACATAAGCGAAGTGCAAAGAAACAACACACGGTCTACTAACAAGCAAGCCTCCTACCATTGTGCCTTTAGTGCTTACACTGTTATTTTATTTGTCCATAAGAGTTTGCGCCGACATGCTATATTAAGGAGTTAAGATGATATGCGTTCTAGTATTGTTTTAAGTTTTCTCAATAATTTTAGTCCCCAAAAATATTTACCTCTATTGTTTTACCGTGAATATAATTCAGTCGTTCTGGGTTTGATTTCCAGAATAGGTGAATGTTTCTAAGTGACACAAGCGCCACGGCACGTACGTTTCTGTAAATTTTGTATTTACTACATAGATCATCAGAAAAAGTTAATTGTGTAATTTTTGACAGCAAGGTATTTTTTTAACTTTTCAATACAGCTAAAAATTTGTAATTTTATTTAAAAATTATAATAGATATACTTAATAGGATTTACTTTGATTTTGCAAGTACTAAAAGGCATAAAAAGCCTCATTATTGTACATTTATCTATATATATGTAATTAACATTATACATGTACATAACATGTATAATGTTAAATTACAATAATTGACCGTTTTAACAAGTGATAGTGATAGATATGATACTTACAAACATTTAGTAAAAAACCTTCGCGATTTAAAAGAACGACGGCGAGTTTATTGCCCGTTCTTTTAATCCATCCTATGTTTTCGACTAATATGAATCATTTGCTTTATAATATGACTGCATAGCTGCACGGTTCAGTAGTTATTCGTCTGTTACTGATAAAATAAAATCAGTAGCACTACAATGTTTGTGGGCTGGGCCTCAGATTTAAATTTTCATATAAGTAAGTAGGTGATCAGCCGCCTATGCCTGACACACGCCGTCAACGTTTAGGGTCTAAGACGAGCCAGTTTCCTCACGATGTTTTCCTTCACCGATCGAGCGATGCGCACAAAGAAAGAAAGTCCATTGGTGCTCAGCCGGGGTTCGAACCAACGACCTCAGGGATGAGAGTCGTACGCCGAAGCCTCTAGGCCACTAACACCAACACTGTTTTAAACTCTAAAATAATAGTATCGTTTATACGAAGTGCTTTATACAGTAAATTCTATTACCCAGTTGATGGTTTTGATTCGAAGAATTGTTTGAATTGAGTGCTTGTTGACAACATAACGCTGAGAAAGTTTATGTATGTGTGTTTATTTAGCTCTTCATTGCGTCTTGTATCCTTCGTTATGTAAACAGGACCTTTGGAGTTCACATTTCAAATTAATTATATACAAACATAAATGACTCTGGGAAATAATACATACATTTATAATAGTACCCATGACCTATATACCTGTTCTATAGTTGTAAATAAATAATAATCATCTTAATTTGTAAAGTGCAAGCTTTCAAGCCCATACCATGTAGCAATGGATTTTTTGAAGTGAAACTTCTTTATCGGGGTTGGAAAAAAATTTAGTGTAACATTTTTTCGTTACGCGTCACATTTTTCCGTTACGCGCCATCTTTTGAAGTGAAACTTCTTTATCGACGTATGGGAGAAATTTTGTAGCAGGTTACGCGCCATGTTGCTTTTTGAAGTCAAACTTATTTATCGGCGTTGGAAAAAAAATTACACACATTTGTCACATTTTTCGGTTGATCCGAAGAGATTCGAAGCCATTAGTAACAAAATATATAATAACGATAACAATGATAGTAATACTAATAATTCTATTACAATTAATGAAATTCTGTAATAATCTTAGTACTACATAGTAGTACAGTAATAAGTTAAAATGAAATAATTGTATTTGTATTCATGTCTATGATAATAAAGGCCTTTTGTTAAACTTATTCTAATTTAGCTTTATTTAACCAATTTCTGTAAAGATGCATATAGTAGATCATTTTTCGAAAAATAAGGTCATAAAGAAGTTTCACTTCTTACGTGTGTACACCTAGTACACGCACACATTTTTATTTTTTAAACCGTGACAAAACCGGGCACATAAGGCAGAACTGATGAAATAATAAATAATGAAAAAATATTTGCCTCTTCACAATTTTCCATCTTTATTAGTGGTGGTGTCGATCATTGGACAGAATTACGCACAACGGACCTAATGAGCGTCTAAGTGCGGAAACTGAGTCCACCAACCTAGGACTACAGAATTCCTGTGGTACTATTACCACACACTACACAATCCAAAGCGTATAGACAATATTCTACCCATAAATATCTCTAAGGTAGCTTGGTGTTCCGTCTTGCAGTCGGATCTAAGACTATTATCTATTCTACTATAATACAATTGCAAATAAAACGGGCACTTTACATTTTTATTTCTACTTCAATGAATGAAAGAAAAAGGTTTTATTAATTTGACGATGTATTGGCATGTTACTTGAAGCATTCTGGCAGAATTCTTTACGTTCCAAATTTAAGTTTTCATATTAACGAAAGAAAAATATGGATTATTGTGGATTACTGTAACATTGCTTTGCTAATGTCCAAATTAACGTAAAATTATAGCCCTACTTGAAGAAGGGTGTGCACAAGTAGCCTTGAAGAAGTACGAGGAGTAGAAGATAACTTGCGGATGGTCCGGAGGAGGCTTTTGGCTGCCAATATCAGAAGTTACATGGTCCCGGGGCCCTAAATTACTTCTTGAGCACCATGTTGTTCGACTCAAGTTTACTCGAAACTGTCCGACCGACAGACCACTCCTTATTGTTTGCCCGTGTACATCTTTTTTAAAGAATTAATCTAATTTAATAAAAAAATCCAGAATTCACTTCACGCGTATTAATTTACTCGATTATAAGAACAAAGACTCAAACCTCAAATACCTCCGACGACTACATAGTCGGGGAATTATCTAGAAAACATAAGTAAAAGTACAAAGACAATTCATTTATTTAACTCAAATCGAACGTAAATTTTCTTAGGTGCCCATTTTTTAGCAAATATTTTACTTATGTTTCCACGGACCACGGATATTGGATTCGCCGAATGCATCAAAATCAAAAACCACTGCGTGACTTAGAAACAGGCACTTAAATTAGTTACATGAAAACATAAAATTACCATTTAAATTAGGCAATTATGCCTGTCGAACCGAATAGTCCATTTAAAAAACTATTTAGCTGTGCATTGTATAAAATATTTTAGGAACGAGCAATCATTATACTCTAAGTGAAAGACAATGGAGCAATTTAAGCAATTTATATCTTTATCGACATTCTTACTGCCAACACTAATGCGATGGTTTGGAGAATAAAGTATAGAGCGCGGTGGATCGGACATGTCTGCTGCGGCTAAGCGTTGTTAAGTAAAACAAAAATTATATCGTAAATTAGATTAATGTTAATACTTTTATGAATTCAAAATCTTATGTAAAAATTTTATGAAAAAAAATCTTCGTTGATTAAAAAACCAATGAAGCATAAAAAATACGCATTAACAAGCCCTTTTTTATTAGAAAAATAAGTATTTTACTAGATATGTGTAGTATTATCAATAAAATTCCATATGATTAAAAGCATTTGACGGTAACTAATGTGGAGACAACATCAAATAATTTACATACAAAGTTTTCTTTCTCTTTCTATCTTTCAAAAGACAAAAGCCAAAAATCATTTAATCATATAGGTAACACAATGAAGTGTACAGGAACGGCAAAAAAAGAAATGTATACGAAATGCTTCTAACTTTACATTTAAACTTAAAATCTCTTTAAACGTATAGTTATTATATTATATACGATATAGATTTATCAAAGGTATGTGACCTATGCATGCTTATATGATATTTTTATAAAATAACAATTAACTTACGCACAATCCCGATTCCGCACGGCTA
The DNA here is from genome assembly GCF_905475465.1 of Pieris napi. Classification (NCBI taxonomy): domain Eukaryota; kingdom Metazoa; phylum Arthropoda; class Insecta; order Lepidoptera; family Pieridae; genus Pieris; species Pieris napi. The sequence continues at coordinate 8,814,777 of NC_062241.1, read as the reverse complement.
TCACACGGGACATATGGAGTTCCGAACTTTTAAGTAGATATTGTTGTTTTCTATACAACTTTTATTGTTTTCATTTGCTCTATTGTCAATAGTTTCCGCAGCGTACGTGATATAGGGATTTCTATTTAGTTACAATATCAAAGCTTTTATACGGATTCCAATTTTTTTAAACATTGTACAGCCTACATTCGGGAAAATGTAGGATTCTATTGGTCAGAAAATTATTTAAATCTATCTAATGTTGGCTATTCAATGCAAGCAAAACATAATAATTATCTTTATTCTGTTAGTGTAGATGAATGATTCATAAGATGAATAGTCATCTAGACCGTGTAATACCCCGCACTATAACTTAAGCCACTGGTTTCTTGGATCGAAACTGCTAATGGACGATGTTATTACTCGCTCCCAAAGAAAAAGTGCATTAGTACTGTAAGTGGGATAAACTATTTGAATATACAACTTAAGTAAAGTGCCTGAGCTCTTAACATACATTTAACGGTTTGCCTCATTTGCCGTAATTACGCGAATCAGTATTAACAATTATGGCATCAACAAAAATTTATCCTTCTTACACTGAGAGAGGAAAAACAAAATACAGGTAATTGAAATACATCAATTCATTTTATGTTACATTGAAAATCAATTGAATTAGTGAATTATTGTAAGTGCACTTTAATCTTAAGTGCTAGACAGTCGTAAGTGAAACATAAGAACAGAGTTTATTTCCCCTTAATAAAGACTAAGTATGTTATTGGATATTCTTAATAGTAAATTAGGTAAGACTTAAATTACTTATCAGTCTTAAGTTAGGCTAGATTGAGATGTTCCATGATGTCTCAGCAAAGAACATGAGGAATGTATTAAAAAATTGGACCCTAGATTTTATAACTAATTTTTTGATAAGTTTTCTAACAATACGAAAATGCTCTGTCGCAATGGACGTACCAAATCATTTAAAAATATGGCATCCTTTACAAAAATTACCAATAACGATGTAAACAAATTCTGTGTGATAGGAAAGTTACAAAAGCTATCAATCAGGCAAGTAAAGTAAACCTATTTAATTATTTGTATAATGAGTAATAACTTACCCAATTATATCGTTACTTGTCTATTAACCGAGCGTGTACAAAACAAAATATCATTTTACCCCATTGAATTTGGAAATCGAATGCTCTTTAATTACATTTGGCTGCAATCTATTTTCAATTTTCGAATTCGGAATTTAATATTCATTTGTTTTGAATGTAAATAAACCGTGAACCAATAATATCCGCGGTATGAGAGGAATTTTTAGGAAAATATATAAAATCATTATATGAAAATTTAGCTTAATTTATTCTACAATTAATCCAGATACTGCCCTGCGATTCTGTAACTCACATATAAACAATAAACTACAAGCTCCCACCTTTTCAGAATGCCAAATCATAAAATGACTGCTTCACGACTAATTTGAGAGCGACCGCCGACGCGAAAACCGCTGTGTGAGTTCGAAAAGTGAGTTACAGAATCGCAGAGCTGAACTGTGAAGTTCCAAATACTTTCCTAAATATTCTTCTTTTTAAAATAATATCGCAAAAAATACGTTTACGAGATTAATTAATTAATACAATTTTACGTTAACTTCAAATCATCATCGTTTCCTGGCTGATATGGTTGTGTTTAAGAAACGCCTTTTAATTCTGTAAAGGCGTATTTTCACTTTCAAGACTCGGTTTTCCTTAAATATATTTGCAACTTTTGCGTACATACAAGTATCTACTCGGATCTTTGATTCACGATTCAGAGGGTTCTTTAAGTTAGCTTGGGTCTTTTTAAATTTGATATCAGTTTTGATCCTTTGACTCTTATCACGGTTAGTTAGCCAGAGTTACTTCGGGGCTTTCAAAAGTGGCCTTTCCTTGAATATTGCATTTGATGCCTTATTACCAGGGGAGTGATGTCTGAGTCTTATCACCAGGGGAATTCGTAGAAGCTTCTAGAGGCTCGAGCGAGATTTATAAATGAGGATAACATTTAATTAGTGTAAAATAAGTCTTGTTTGGTGAATGGAAAAATAAAGTTTGCAAGCATTTGGATTATCAGTTACATTATTAAACAATGAGCAAATGTCTAACGTAATGGTAAGATTTTGTAGAAAGAACAATTGTCTAACGCTTGCGTTGCCGGCCTTTGTGGAAATTATATTTATCTTGAACTTTCTTCAGTTATTTCCGGATTCAGTTTACAGGTTCCACAAAACGGAATGCGTTGAAATGCGCCCAATAAAATCATTATTTTTAATCATTAAAAACACCATATATATCATATATGTATAGGTTTATATACAAATGGCGCTACGACTTTTTATGTCTGGGCCTCAGAATTCTGTATCTGTTCCGTGAACATTTTGAATAGGTTCAAGTTGGACACTCTCAATGCCAGAGGCTCGCGAGTGCGTTGCCGGCCTTTTAAGAATTGGTACGCTCTATTCTTTCTCTTTCATGTTCTTTGCCTGACACACACCGTACACGTTTTGGGTCACGGCATGCCGGTTTTCTCACGATGGTTTCCTTTGCCATACGAGTGAGTGGTAAATGTGCACATAGAAATTCCATTGGTGCACATCGATCATACGACCTCAGGGATGAGAGTCGCAAGCTGAAACCACGAGGCCAACACTGCTCAACAGGCTTTAACGAATAATATACCACTAATTGCATATTATATTTTACTCTTTCAAACTGAACTGGGAACCAAACTCTTGGCCCATACTACTTAACCACTGCATAAACTAGAGGCAGTTCGAGCCAATAGCAATTAATAATTCATTGCGAAGTCCATAGTGTTGAGAAAGCATCGTAAAGTTCAAGAATGACAAGTCATAAACTTTTATGCCCACCATCTCAATTACAATTACAAATTATTACAAATTTTAACTTCAACTTAGCTTCAACTGGTGCCCGTGACTTTGCTTATATATTTCTTTATTATTATATCTTATACCCGTTTGAATTCCGATTTAATTTATTATATAAACACACAACATCACATATAGTTAGGATAATTGAAGTAAATATATTAACTTAAGAAATTCTAAGGATTTATTTACAAAGAGTGTCAAAAGACATAGTTCACGACATATGGTCTGAAATAGCATATTCTGGTATGACGGTGTAAATATGTATTACCTTCCAAAGTTTGCGTTAAAGTTCTGTGTTGCCAATATTCGTTTAGCAATCGGGCATGAGGCATAACACTATTCAGCGTCTGTCAATACAGTTCTTTGAGCAAGTAGGTGGTCAGTAACTTACGTCTAATATAAATATCTATTGTCCAAAGTCAGGGCTGGGAATCGTACGTTTTACATGGTTTATTAATGAGTTACAAACAGCCATTCGAATAATAATATTTATTCTATAAGTTAAGGATATAAGCCTTTACAATGTCGTAGGTTCCTGTAAATGGCTAATGGTTTTATTTCGATGCCTTTGCCCACGCAGTAAAACATAAACAAAACATGTTACATTGTAGCTATTTGTAATTTCACGCAGACTGGCAATGCCGAGCTTTACAGCTTTGGGCTTTAGCCGCGACTAGTTTTTAAAATAAAACCACATTTATAGTGTCACAAGGATTCCGTGGTCCTTTATTCAACTCTTAGTCAAGGAATAAGTAACTTTAAGGTAACGACTACATTCACAACATTCCGTTAACATCTATTTTAATAAACACTTTTATTAAAAAGCAATATAATTTACGTATTAATTCAACTTTCCTAACGTAAATGTGTCTTAGCGTAAGTCAAAGTAACTGCTCCACTTTCAGTCGTTTATGGCAAAATATTCTTTTTAATAATGTTTAGTTTATATATGTTAACGTAAAATTGTAAAAACCGTTAGATTGTAATCTATCGGTTATCGGTTAACGGTATTCGGTAGATTGTACTACACTAACTTAGTTATCATTCAAACTTCTTTGGTCAATTACAGATTAATTTTACTTCCCAACAATTTCATATAACTACCGAATAATAATACGTTAAATTGCAAGCAGTATGTTGAGTTGACAATCTTTCGACAGTTTACAATCTCGCGAGATAGATTACAATCTAACGGTTTTTACAATTTTACGGTGACATATACAAGTTGTTAATCGAACTTAATGGATATAAAAATTTAAACAAGTTTAGAAATGATTTTGTAAGAGTTTAAAAATGTAATAACTATGGTCTCCCTTTAGACATCGTCGGATATATACTATCCTAGATTCGATAAGCCTTAAGCGAATTATAGACTATCCTGACCGACTATTAAGTACGTTCACCTACATACATGTCACACAGGCTATAATTTGTGACATAGGATGCATAGTGATTTATTTACATAAAACAATTGTGGGGCTTTTCTTAGAACGTTTATGTGTTATTATAGAAGGCTGCTATTTAAATAACACTGCGGTGTTCACAAAGAATTTGTCCCCGCATTATGATTGCGTTTACTTTGAAAATAAACAGTTTTATATAAATGGTAAGGCTCGTTATTTGTTTTTTGTTAAGGGTTTATTCTTGCAGTGCTTTATCGGATGCTTTAGAGTCTATAGTAAAATATACGTTCGGTGTAAAGACGGCACCCGTGGTCTAAAGGTATGCTCCATGCATAAAAATAATTAAATTACTTAAGATACTTTATTTTTGTATTGGCTTTATTAGCCTGACACAAGTCGTAGTTTTGTGACTTGCTCTTTCATCGTACAAGAGTCTGTTTCTACTGCACAATTAACAATGTAGCGCAAACTCGGTGACCGGAGTTCAAACTCACTTACTCAGTGTTTAAAGTCACACGGCTAACACTGCTCCACTTTCAGTCTTCGTAATTGTAGTAGGAATCGTAAATACAGAGCCCTCTAATAGCTACAACAATCTGTAAAAATATGTATCTGTTTTTCAATTTCCGCCCTATATCCGCCTGTAAATTGTTACATTCGATAATGATTTTCTGAGCCATCGAAGCTTATTTATATTAGTACGGGAGGTAGCAACGTTTTCGAGAAAGAATTTCAGGTCAGCTGATTTTGTGATATGTCTTCCTTCTTGCACTTCCGGTTAGAGTCTGGGCAATCTGGCTGGCGGTAGCGGTTGCGTTCATTAGTGCGCATCCTATCTGTCCAGGTAATAATCCTGGATTTTAAAAGCATTTTAAGAAGCGTAATTTTAAATTTTTCGTTTTTAAATACGTCTACCTGACATACTTTTTTTATTGCCAGACATTTTTCACGTTGCTAACTATGTGCCAGACGCGATTTTAAGTTTTATTTTTATAAAAAATTCAAAGCATTTTAGAATGTCTGTAATTTTAATACTATGTTATTTAAATATAAGAAAAACTGAAAATGAATTTGCCAGACATTAGTTCGGTTGTTAAGTCTTGAATTAAAATGATAAAGTATTGCAGTATGATGAAGCATTTCATTTTAAGAAGCGTAATTTTTGATTTTTCCTTTTTAAATACGTCTACCTGACATACTTTTTTTATTGCCAGACATTTTTCACGTTGCTAACTATGTGCCAGACGCGATTTTAAGTTTTATTTTTATAAAAATTTCAAAGCATTTTAGAATGTCTGTAATTTTAATATTATGTTATTTAAATATAAGAAAAACTGAAAATGAATTTGCCAGACATTAATTCGGTTGTTAAGTCTTGAATTAAAATGATTAAGTATTGCAGTATGATGAAGCATTGCATTTTAAGAAGCGTAATTTTTGATTTTTCCTTTTTAAATACGTCTATCTGACATACTTTTTTTATTGCCAGACATTTTTCACGTTGCTAACTATGTGCCAGACGCGATTTTAAGTTTTATTTTTATAAAAATTTCAAAGCATTTTAGAATGTCTGTAATTTTAATATTATGTTATTTAAATATAAGAAAAACTGAAAATGAATTTGCCAGACATTAATTCGGTTGTTAAGTCTTGAATTAAAATGATTAAGTATTGCAGTATGATGAAGCATTGCATTTTAAGAAGCGTAATTTTTGATTTTTCCTTTTTAAATACGTCTATCTGACATACTTTTTTTATTGCCAGACATTTTTCACGTTGCTAACTATGTGCCAGACGCGATTTTAAGTTTTATTTTTATAAAAATTTCAAAGCATTTTAGAATGTCTGTAATTTTAATATTATGTTATTTAAATATAAGAAAAACTGAAAATGAATTTGCCAGACATTAATTCGGTTGTTAAGTCTTGAATTAAAATGATTAAGTATTGCAGTATGATGAAGCATTGCATTTTAACACTTACTTTGAACAATAATATCTGCAACTGAGGATGGTAATTGATAGAGTTTTAGAAGATAACGAAAGTTCCCAAGAAGATGATATGAATGACACCGACAAAGACAGCGACGATGATGATGATGATTATGAAGATGCCTCTTTTTTGTGACGTCACTATAGGCTAAAACAACTTGAAAACTTAATATTAATTATTCATAACTTACATTTAGTAATTAGGACAATTTAAATAAAGTGTTGATTATTAATTTTAATCTAATTTTATATTCCTTTTTATGCTCGTACTACAAACATTATTACTGCAATACTTTTCATGACTTTTACATTTTAATTCAAGGCTTAGCACTCGAATTAATGTCTGGCAAATTCATTTTCAGTTCTTCTTATATTTAAATAACATAATATTAAAATTACAGACATTCTAAAATGCTTTGAAATTTTTATAAAAATAAAACTTAAAATCGCGTCTGGCACATAGTTAGCAACGTGAAAAATTTCTGGCAATAAAAAAAGTATGTCAGGTAGACGTATTTAAAAAGGAAAAATCAAAAATTACGCTTCTTAAAATGCATTGCTTCATCATACTGCAATACTTTATCATTTAATTCAAGACTTAACAACCGAACTAATGTCTGGCAAATTCATTTTCAGTTTTTATTATATTTAAATAACATAATATTAAAATTACAGACATTCTAAAATGCTTTGAAATTTTTATAAAAATAAAACTTAAAATCGCGTCTGGCACATAGTTAGCAACGTGAAAAATGTCTGGCAATAAAAAAAGTATGTCAGGTAGACGTATTTCAAAAGGAAAAATCAAAAATTACGCTTCTTAAAATGCAATGCTTCATCATACTGCAATACTTTATCATTTAATTCAAGACTTAACAACCGAACTAATGTCTGGCAAATTCATTTTCAGTTTTTCTTATATTTAAATAACATAATATTAAAATTACAGACATTCTAAAATGCTTTGAAATTTTTATAAAAATAAAACTTAAAATCGCGCCTGGCACGTAGTTAGCAACGTGAAAAATGTCTGGCAATAAAAAAAGTATGTCAGGTAGACGTATTTCAAAAATAAAAATCAAAAATTACGCTTCTTAAAATGCAATGCTTCATCATACTGCAATACTTTATCATTTTAATTCAAGACTTAACAACCGAACTAATGTCTGGCAAATTCATTTTCAGTTTTTCTTATATTTAAATAACATAATATTAAAATTACAGACATTCTAAAATGCTTTGAAATTTTTATAAAAATAAAACTTAAAATCGCGTCTGGCACATAGTTAGCAACGTGAAAAATTTCTGGCAATAAAAAAAGTATGTCAGGTAGACGTATTTCAAAAGGAAAAATCAAAAATTACGCTTCTTAAAATGCATTGCTTCATCATACTGCAATACTTTATCATTTAATTCAAGACTTAACAACCGAACTAATGTCTGGCAAATTCATTTTCAGTTTTTCTTATATTTAAATAACATAATATTAAAATTACAGACATTCTAAAATGCTTTGAAATTTTTATAAAAATAAAACTTAAAATCGCGTCTGGCACATAGTTAGCAACGTGAAAAATGTCTGGCAATAAAAAAAGTATGTCAGATAGACGTATTTCAAAAGGAAAAATCAAAAATTACGCTTCTTAAAATGCAATGCTTCATCATACTGCAATACTTTATCATTTAATTCAAGACTTAACAACCGAACTAATGTCTGGCAAATTCATTTTCAGTTTTTCTTATATTTAAATAACATAATATTAAAATTACAGACATTCTAAAATGCTTTGAAATTTTTATAAAAATAAAACTTAAAATCGCGCCTGGCACGTAGTTAGCAACGTGAAAAATGTCTGGCAATAAAAAAAGTATGTCAGGTAGACGTATTTCAAAAGGAAAAATCAAAAATTACGCTTCTTAAAATGCAATGCTTCATCATACTGCAATACTTTATCATTTTAATTCAAGACTTAACAACCGAACTAATGTCTGGCAAATTCATTTTCAGTTTTTCTTATATTTAAATAACATAATATTAAAATTACAGACATTCTAAAATGCTTTGAAATTTTTATAAAAATAAAACTTAAAATCGCGTCTGGCACATAGTTAGCAACGTGAAAAATGTCTGGCCATAAAAAAAGTATGTCAGGTAGACGTATTTAAAAACGAAAAATTAAAAATTACGCTTCTTAAAATGCAATGCTTCATCATACTGCAATACTTAATCATTTTAATTCAAGACTTAACAACCGAATTAATGTCTGGCAAATTCATTTTCAGTTTTTCTTATATTTAAATAACATAATATTAAAATTACAGACATTCTAAAATGCTTTGAATTTTTTATAAAAATAAAACTTAAAATCGCGTCTGGCACATAGTTAGCAACGTGAAAAATGTCTGGCAATAAAAAAAGTATGTCAGGTAGACGTATTTAAAAACGAAAAATTTAAAATTACGCTTCTTAAAATGCTTATAAAATCCAGGATTATTACCTGGACAAATAGGATGCGCACTAATGAACGCAACCGCTACCGCCAGCCAGATTGCCCAGACTCTACCCGGAAGTGCAAGAAGGAAGACATATCACAAAATCAGCTGACCTAAAATTCATTTTTTTCAAACGTTGCTACCTCCCGTACTATATATAATTAACTGTTCGATGTGTGAGTTTTAAATACGTAAAAATAGATGACGCAATCAATAAATGTGCTTGTTATTTATGGAAAAAGAATATGCCTGTGATTCAAGTGAATTTATTCTCCATACCAAAATATTTGTTTCGGTTGTATTTTGCTAGTAGTATTTAGTTCAAACGTTTTTGAAAATGTAATTTGTGAGACTGACGGATTTAAATGTAAAATTACAAATGTCATAGACAAATTAAATTTGGACTACAATGCGCTGTTTAATTTTGGTATTGTGAAACTACCTTTCGCGGAATTCTTAGCATTTTAGGATAAAAAAAATAGTAGTGCCAACATTTTAGTCGATAAAATGCAAAGATAAGTCACGACACGTCTGTGAGTTTACACCCGAGGACCCTTTAGAGAATATTGCTCACCCGACTTCCTGAGCAGCCTTGCGATTCTGTTCTGTTCTGACTCTCACAGCGCTGTGAGAGTTCGAAAAGTGAGTTACAGAATCGCAAGGCTGCAGTGGGTTTATTGGGGTATGTTGAGTCCTCAAAGCGGCGCAATGCGTAAAGCCATTTTCACCTCGGATATTAAAAAATAACAACACAACTAACATAGACCAATTCTGTGTAAAAATAAATTATACGTCAACATCATATTCCAGCCAAGAATTTCATTTAAATAGTGCTTAAAGCTTATCTAAAAGTAATAGAATTCTGAATGAATGACTATGATGAATGCTAATGATGTAATAATGCTGAACTTGGTAAGATCGACTCCAAAAAAAACCTAACCTACAAAATATTTAACTAAATATTTAAACGCGAATGACAACAGACTGACCAACATTACTAAAAAGTATTCAATATGTCGAAGTATGGAAATAATGTAGTAAATTCACGTTTATCTTGATTCTTGAAGAAGTTTTATTTAAACAAAACACTGATACAGTAACACTTATAGACCACAAGCCCATGAACAAAAAATACCTGTGAAATGACCCAACCTGAATTACGCTTAGAAGGCTGTTACTATATCTGAAAATAGCTCTGAGCACTATGCCGTCATTTCTGAGCGGTACATGTGAGTGCGTGAGTGAATGGACTTTCTCAGGTACAATGGGGGAATTTCGACTAATTATTAATGTACGGCTTTGTTACAAGTGTATAGATGATTAAAAATAAATGTCGAAAAACCTAGTGCCGTACAAAAGTGATGGTGCCGGAAGTCGGTGCAAATTTTTAATTCGACGACAGTTGCAGAAGCAATATAGGTCATTTATTACTGTACGGCATTTGTGTGATTCCTTTTGGACACATATACAGATACTTTACCCGTAAACACCGTACATATTCCCAGCGGAGCGGTCGAAAGCCAAGGGTCGCAACATATGTCTGATTAGCATATAGGTGATGATGATATGAAACAACATAAAATTAAATGATCTTGAGATTACTTCACAAATAGATAACATTTTCCAGCATGCCGTACATTTTTTGTGGAACACATAGGTGTATGGGGTAAATTACTTTCCTCAGAAAAGAGTCATTTTCCGGTGACTTTTATCTGTACGGCAATAACACAGGTTATTAATACTTTAGACAATCTTCAATAAAAGATAAATGCCGTACACTTTCGATAGTCCGCTACCCCCTGCCTACCAATACAGGGCGTCCCAAAGTTATGGGAAATGAAGGGAAAGTACCTTAAATATCGTAGATAGGGTATTTTACTAAAAGAAGACTTTATGTTATTTTTAAAAGTTATTAATTCTGCATTCAAAGATTTTTAAAAATTACTTGCCTCGTCTGGCAATCGAACCGACTTAAATGTAAAAAAAAATACCCCTACTTTTATGATGCCAATCGAAAGAATGGCCAAAAACTAATAACTCTTCTTAAGTAACATAGTATTTTAAAAGAAAGTAACAGCGTGAATATATCTTTTTAATCAAATTAAAAACATTATCTATCGTATTCGGCCTAAAAAAATCCCCTACAAGTCTGTTACTTTAGAAAAGTTATTAGGTTTTGGCCATTCTTTCGATTGGCATCATAAAAATAGGGGTGTTTTTTTTTTAATTTAAGTCGGTTCGATTTCCAGACGAGGCAAGTACTTTTTAAAAAATCTTTGAATGCAGAATTACTAACTTTTAAAAATAGCATAAAGTCTTCTTTTAGTAAAATACCCTATCTGCGATATTTAAGGTACTTTCCCTTCATGTATTATATTTTTATTTTTGTTAAAAATATTTTTCCTTTACCTCTCTCTGCTGGTACGATAAGGCTGTAAATATACTTTACAGCCTTATGGTAGTATACTCAGATATGCACAGTTATTAATGACCTTAAGGTACACCTCAAACGTCGTCGAAGTTTTTATCAGCTGTAAAGAATAATCTGGAGTAAAATGTACGGCATCTGGTTTTTTTTGTTTATTTATATTTGTTACATATAAAATAACAATAATCTTTGAAAATATTACTCCCCATTTTACTCTAGGAGCATTTGAAAAGTCATCTAAATTTCGGAAATTTCATATATTTTTATTTGTTACCATTTATAATGAACGGCTATAATGTGCAACGGTAATATTTAGTAACATTATATAAAAAAAGAAGTTGCCGTACATTATTCTCTGATCTTACAGCAGTAAGAACTTGGTAAATCCTGAAATTTCGATAAATATTAAATTACACAAATATTAACTATAATATTTGGACGGCATAATTATAAAACATTATTGTCCGTGTTAAATAATGTTTTGAACATGTTGCCGTACATTTTACAATGACCTTAGGGTATATGGGTGTAGGGGTAGGGTTCCGACCCTTGGCTTTCGACCGCTCCGCTGGGAATATGTACGGCGTTTACGGGTAAAGTATCTGTATATGTGTCCAAAAGAAATCACACAAATGCCGTACAGTAATAAATGACCTATATTGCTTCTGCAACTGTCGTCGAATTAAAAATTTGCACCGACTTCCAGCACCATCACTTTTGTACGGCACTAGGTTTTTCGACATTTATTTTTAATCATCTATACACTTATAACAAAGCCGTACATTAATAATTAGTCGAAATTCCCCCATTGTACCTGAGAAAGTCCATTCACTCACGCACTCACATGTACCGCTCAGAAATGACGGCATAGTGCTCAGAGCTATTTTCAGATATAGTAACAGCCTTCTAAGCGTAATTCAGGTTGGGTCATTTCACAGGTATTTTTTGTTCATGGGCTTGTGGTCTATTACGCAATATACCTATATTGGTTCCACTTGGATTATTGCAGTTCATGAAAAATATAACCAACGCATATTCTGAGCCCCTATGATGAAAAATTATCGCTTTCGATCAATCAACTGGCTAACTTGTCGCAACACGTATTTATTCTGTCACGCTTGAGCTGCCATGACTCATACAGGGTTACCAGGATACAAAAGAAAAGTACCAACATCGATAATTAGTGACAATTAAATCAAACTTTTTTTTTTTGATAGAACGTTTTTAAAGTCTCCTATTATTTATTGATAATATAATCTTGACAATATTCAAATAATAAATACAATAAATAATAATTCCTAATATTTTATTCAAAATCTCATGGGAAAAACACCTTTGCTTAATACTGCTGGACATCATGGCATCTTATTCACGATAGTAAATTATTGAAACGAAGTTGATAAAATGCTTAAAATTAATGTCTTAAGTGTAATGAAAAGAATTGGATATCAAAATCCTGTTTAAATGACTAATACGGCAAATAATTAAATATCCAAAACATCTAAGTCTGTTTAATGACTTTAGCAACGTTTAAACTCACGCATCTAACAGTAGATCTTCTTTTTAACTTAAAAAACGCAACTTGGAAAACATAAAATCCGTTCTCCAAAAGTGTAGAAATGTAAAACTTAACCAAAAAATTTACATAAGCAAACGTCAAAATGTTAATCCCATATGGTAACCCCACAAAACCAAAACGTTAACCCCTGCTCAGCGAGACTTGTCATATTCTGTCACTCTGTCGCGGTCTGTCACGCGTCAACAGAAGAAGGCGTCACGCGAAATTTGAATACAATTTATAGTCTGTCCTTTTCAAATGCTAATTGTTGAGCTTTTTTGTGTCGTGACGTAAAATTGACGTGTAACAATGCGGAGGGGAAGTGTCATTTTGCCCTTTGACTTCAGTCGAAATCTTTTGTTTTCTTGAAAAAATAAAATGTTGATTTGTGACTGTCAAACATGTAAAAATATTAACTGCGAAATCGAGATAATAGTGTTTCTTATATTATTATAGGGATTTTCTACTTATCCCCTTGTTTATAAAGGGTCTTATTCGTAAAGGCAAAGAAGTCTGATTACCTACTTGATTAAAGAAAAGCGTCCAAAGAAACATCTGTTAAAGATTTCTCAATATTACCGTTAATATTTTAATAAAATCTGCAGCACTGGAATCTATATACATTAAACGCAATTCTTATGAATGGAATAAAATACATATATAAAAATACAGAAGTTAATCTCCATTCTTAGTGTGTGGTCGCACTTATGTTAGGCATAATAATATCATAGCCTATTCATTTGTCAGCCCACCTTGTTATAATAATTAAAATCACTAGTATTATTTGCCCATGCATAAAATTATCATAAACAGGGTTCATAGCACTGCTTTTCACTCATGATATATGATTGACTAAGCGTGTATAAATAACAATCGAATTATTTTCATGCAAATTTGTGTTTTATTTTCTTCGCATAGAATTTAAATTTGTATCACAATTTGTGGTGTTTAATACATTTAGGTGCTTATTTTTTTGGTTGTAAGATATTAATTGTTTGACTCGTTAGCCCGTTGATGATTTTGGTTCGAAATATTTGTTTTTCTTTTATTAATAGTGAAATCGATTAATTATATTATATAGCCAATATTTGCATCACTAATTTCCATTCAATTTAGTGGATTGATTTACATGTATTACAAATAAAACATTATTAATTGAAATATATGTAAATAAATATCTACGTATAAGATTTATTACAAAGGATATTAGACCCACTAATTTTAATTACATTTGCATTACAACCTTGTAATAAAGTTGAACATTGTAATAAGAAAACGCTGTTAAAATTCATCTACAAAATAAAATTTTATACCCCATCATAGTAATTTAAATAAAAATTAATTAAGTTTATTATTATTATTATTATTTAGTAAAAGAATAAATGTTTTATCAGGAAAATATTATCTCTATATACATATATAAAATTCTCGTGTCACAATGTTCGTTCCCATACTCCTCCGAAACGGCTCGACCGATTACTATGAATTTTTTAATGCATATTCAGTAAGTCTGAGAATTGGCTACTATCTATCTTTAAAACCCCTAAGTGATAAGGTGTGCCCATACAAAAATATAAAAAACAAAACCCCAAAAAAATTTTTTGCTTTTATTTTTATATGAAAATCTTATTAGATATAAAAATCTCGTGTCACAATGTTAGTTACCATACTCCTCCGAAACGGCTTGACCGATTTTTATCATATTTTATATGTTTATTCAGTAGGTCTTAGAATCGGCTACTATCTATCTTTCAAAGGGTGTCCCAAAATTTTATTTTTTATTTTTTAGACAACATTTTTTGTTTTTTTATGATACAAAAATACATACAACCCCTAATCATCCTTCAGAGATTGACAACTACAAGTAACGCAATATTTCACTAACGGCGGCTCTTTTCCTTTGTAACAAATATTGTTGGTATCGTATCGTATTCATGATTCTTATATAACGAAGTAATTCAAAATCTTGTTCTCATCGTAAAATACATAAAATTAGATTGAAATTCGGTTGAGGCAACTTGCTAATGCGTCAAGGCTTAGTAGTTGTAATTTATTGAACTGCTCGTTAGCCCACAATAAATTTTTGGAAATATTAATACCATCTTGATATTATACGAGAAATTAAACTAAGATATAATATTGTCATACGATTACTTATTCCAATTCAACATATATTTAAGTTAAAAAACGAGTGGTAACACTAGGTTGGCTCTGTTTAAGTTGTGCTTAGTTTAAGATCGGACCGGAAAATAGAGTACCTACTGTGCCCCACGTCATTTTTCCAACATTTATTTATACTTTATTACCTCATTCAAAAACATACACATAAAAAAAGCAGGTTACAAAAGTTATAAGGCAACGGGCGGCCTTATCGCTAACAAGCGATTTCTTCCAGACAACCCTAATGTGGATATAACATAATTGTGTATATAACATTTAGAACATAAGGCCAAGCTATTCAACGTTTCTTTTTTCCTTAGAACGTTGAACGTTATACGAGTACATAACATAAAATAACATTAGATTTCTGTATGTGTTTCATGATCATTTGTCAATATAATAGGTAAGTAGGTGATCAGCTTCCTGTGCCTGACACACGCCGGCGACTTTTCCTTCACCGTTCGAGCGAATGTTAAATGCGCACATAGAAAGAAAGTCCATTGGTGCACAGCCGGGGATCGAACCTACGATCTTCGGGATGAGAGTCCCAAGCTAATGCCACTAGGACGTATGTTATACATATTAAGCGTTATATATTATAAACAAATGACGTTCTATAGTTGTAACAAGAATGAATTTTATCTTGCGCTGGATCAAAAGACAAAACATTAAGCTACCAGGTGCGTAACATTTTGGAATCCACTTCCATTACTTCGGATTATGACATAAATATTTATTAAGGCAATAAATAGAACGGTCCCCGGATGGTATTATCCCTATCTTTATACCTAGCCAATAAAGGTTATGGCCGTATGGTAATGTCTAGGTGTTTACTATTTCGTAAGGGAATCCGCTGATTGCGAATTTGTGGCTTAGCACTTAGCTCGTAATGATAATAATATTATTTATCGTCTCCGTAATAGCTTTGCGGACTTACGTAGATACGTGGAATACTAGTTATAGTGTTAATATGTAGTATACGAAGCAGGGGTACTTGAAAAACGACAGGAGGAAAACTTGAACCAACAAATTTAAAAAAAAAACTTTAGTTTTTTTTTATTCTGTTCAACTCAAAACTCAAACATGTCAAATGTTCTCAATTGTAACGTAGTTTATAATGCTTTAGTTACGATTTTAACGCGGGGAGTCCTTTTCACTGTCTGCGTTATCTACTACAGTGGAATCTCGATAAGTCGAATGTCAAGGGAAATGTAAAATAATTGGACTTAACGAGTTTTCGACTTCTTCGAGTTCTTCGAAGAACTTCGAGATACATATGATTTAACTGTTGAAATTTCGACTTACAGAGGCACGATTTTTCTGCACTACGACTTATGGAGTCTCCGTTTTGAAATTCGAGTTATAGAGTAGGGGTATTTATTATTATTTTTAATTTTTATTCGAGTTACAAATTCAAAATAATTCGAGTTAATTTAAGGGTACAGCGGAAAGGAATGGCAATTTTTTTCGACTTACTGAGGATTTTGACATAACGAGGTTCGAGTTATAGAGATTCCACAGTATATGTATACATTAAGTAACCGATATCAATATAATCCATTTTCTAGTTAAGTATTAGCACTTAACAAACAATCATTAATCCAGCTTAGTAATAACTGAAGATTAATCGCGCAGCGGCACTAATAGAATACTCTGTCACACACGCAACCTGCAAGTTATTATAAAATTGAAGCAAGGCGTGATAAATTAGCCTTATCCGTCACGATTGGTCACGGAAGCCGGGGCTCACAACATTCCTATGAGTATTGAATTTTTTGTAAGAACAGTTCTAATTTTAAAGTTTATAATAATAAAACCTGTTGGTCGGTATGACATAGTTGCCGTCATACTAAAACTCGTGTTTCTGAGATTTACTGTTGAACCAGTAAATAAATCAAATAATGGAAGTATGTTATACAGTAGTTATACAGTTTGGTCGCCCTGAATGTAATTTTCTTTGCAAAAATATCGCTCAGCATAGTGCTGATATATCTACATATTTTCTTATCATTTAATTAACATACAAGTAGAATTGCATTGTTCTGTGTATGTTGCCTTTACACATGTTTTACGTACTGCAAACATATTATAACATTTGATTATTAACTTTTTTTTAAATATAAATAAAGTATCTGACTGAGTATTTCAATTATTATTATTATTAAAGCTTTATTAATTTATACAACAATTGGTTCGTTTACATTCCTTAATATTAGTATTAGTTGTGTTATTATAAGTTTAAAAAAAAAATTAAGTTACATTTATTAATTTTTTTTTTTTAGTATTTCAAATACTAAACGTTAATTGTCACATATCATTCCATATTAACTATATAAATTTACCTCCTTCTTTTTAAAAACTAAATATGTAGCTCTAATTGCACTTTTTTAATTGAAGTACTCTTTTGTCTCTTTCGATAAGTACTTACTCTTAAGATGAGTACTTTCCTTAAAACAGTGCAATATGCCAAAAAGGGGGTTAATGATCATATGTAATAATGGAAAATTTGCCCTAAGTAGGTTAAATTGTTATCATTCATACTTTTGAAAGTGTACCCAAAAAAGCACTACATGAAAAGTATGTAAAGCATGTAAGTCTGTTTAGTTAAACACATAGTTAAAACGTTAAAACGGCGTCTCCATTTGAAGGGTTATCTAATAATGAGTCATTATTCCACAAACGTGTCGCCGGAAGTGCGCTCGATATGCGAAATTACGGCCCCTACTTAAATAATGTGGGAAGAATCAGATAAGGGTATGTATTTGTCAAAGTCATTTCTATTATACTATACATTCTGTATTTAAGGTATTAAAAATAACGAACGAAGCCTTATGGCCGCCTCTTTATCTATTCAAAAAGTGTCCATAATACTCGACACGATTGAATAAAAATGAAATAAGGGAAAAGTTAGAGGTGTCTTTTTTTTTGTATCGAGAAATTTATGTTTTGTGTTTTTAATTAGATTCAACTATTGAAATTATAGTAAAAGATCAATACATATTTATTGTTTTAGTTCAAGCACCACATACTAATATAAAATGAATCACAAGTACTTAGTGATTTTGGTTAGTGCCCGTTCTTAAAAAAAATATATAATTAATACAACGCACTACTGGAGTTTATAATAAGCATGAAAGTGTATAGGAGACCATAACTATTTATTTAAATAAATGATAATTTATATAGAATACTATATAATACTGAGCAGATATTATTTACAGATTGCAGATTTTATATAGAATACTCAGCAGTGTTGGTCTAGTGGCTTCAGCGTGCGACTTTCATACCTGAGGTCGTAGGTTCGATCCCCGGCTGTGCACCAATGGACATTCTTTCTATGTGCGCATTTAACATTTGCTCGAACGGTGAAGGAAAACATCATGAGGAAACCGACATGTCTTAGACCCAAAAGTCGACGGCGTGTGTCAGGCACCGGAGGCTGATCACCCACTTGCCTATTAGATTTAAAAATGAACATGAAACAGATTCAGAAATCAGAGGCGAAGACCTAAAGAGGTTGTAGCGCCACTGATTTATTTTTATATAATACTGCTACATACAAATTACATACATATAGGGGGCACATTTCAGTTTATTAGCAGACATCTTTCACTGATCATTATTTGACAGAGGCAAGTTGATCTTCGGTGCTTTCCAACCCTTATCAATGACCTGACACCCAGGACTTCCGAGTTAAGATCATCAAATCAAGTGTAGATCAATCGAGATTAAATATTTGGGTCGATCAGATCCATTTTGATATTGCCAACATACCTTTATATGAATATATTAAAAGTTGTTCCCAAAAGTTATAGATCACTGCCGTGTAATGCTTTCCAGGGGAAGTTGATTAAATTTTTAAAGACAACAATTATAAATAACTTAACTGCTCTTATTATTATGACATTTGCATGCCTATTTTTACATGCGGTTTTTTATCTTATATATAAAATTCTCGTGTCACAATGTTAATTACCATGCTCCTCCGAAACGGCTTGACCGATTTTTATCAAATTTTATATTCATTTCAGTAGGTCTGAGAATCGGCTACTATCTATCTTTCAAACCCCTAAGTGATGGGTGTCCTAAAATTTATTTTTTAGACAACATTTTTTGTTTTTTTATGACACAGCATACAAAAATACATACAACCCTTAATTTTCATCTACCCTCTACGATCAACCCAATATTTTTATTTGTTAGTTAGGTACTTACAACTTGAAGTCTGAGGTTTATATAGAGAAAAATCACAGAAAGACCTAAAAAGTTTTCATTCAGGAAAACCGAACAGTCTCTGGGGTAGCATACCAAAATGTCCCATGTATGGTACACAGTTATATATGTATGTACTAAAAATGTGTATTAAAATGTAAAATCACATTAAGGAGAAACGAAGTTCGCGGGGGCAGATAGTCTAAACTAACTAATATTATAAAGAGGAAAGGTTTGATTTTTTGTTTGTTTGCTCCGAAACTACAAGACCGATTTCAAAAATTCTTTCACCGTTGGCAAGCTACACTATTCCCGAGTGACATAGGTTTTATTTTCAAAAAAATTAGGGATGCTTACTAAAACTTGAATAATCTAACACAAGGTGTAAAAAAATAAACAAAAAACTTCCTTCAATCGTTTGCGCTGCGAAAACTATTAATGATAGAGCAAAATGATGTATTACAATGACACCATCATTCAAGAGAAACGGCAGGAGAATGTTCTCCTGCCGTTTCTCTTGAATAGTATACTACTATGTAATATAACAAAAATCTTAGCCACAGCAACGCTTGGCCGAGTTTACTAGTAATTAATAAATCTGAATGTACCACTTCTTTGAAAATAAACGATTTATTTAATATTTATGGTATACTTATAGGATTAATCCATAACACATTATACACACGCGGCTAATACTAACCTAACTTCATTGCCTATAGTTCGATTGAGGAAATGATCAGGCCACCTCTGGTACATGTAAAAACCGAATATCAATAGCTGTGTAAAACAAGAACAAGTTGTCGCTTCATAATATGCAAATGCCATGTTACAATTCTAGGCGATAAAATGGTAAAATTTTTTATTGGGTGTTGACGTCGTTAAAAGCGAAATTTATTTGAACCATCTGACATGATGACAGTATTTATTTGAGGCCTTAGCAACAAATTCATTAGACGTCACTTATATTCGTGGTAATAAAATAGAATGATGCTATGAAAGGATTTATGAAAGATTTCTATTAATATAAATTTGTCTTTTGGGAATTGGTTATGAATAAATTAGGTGTTAGGTTTTTAAAGTCGTTCGCTGGAAATTCCATATTTAAAATTCGGATTTTTATTTAAGTGATCATTTATTATGATAAGATATTATTATTATTATTTTTTTTTTAAAGACAATTCACACCAATTGACCTAGTCCCATGCTAAGCTGGTGAAGCTTGTGTTATGGGTACTAGGCAACGGATATACATACATACTATAGATAGATAGACATATAGATAGATAGACATATAAATACATATTTAAACACCCAAGACCTAAGCACAAAACCAAATGCTCATCACATCGATGTTCGTCTCAGCCGGGGATCGAACCCGGGACCCATGGATTCGTAGTCAGGGGTACTAACCACTACACCAATGAGTCGTCATTGGTCTAGATATAGATCATTATAGATATAGATTTGTTCTGTTTTCAAGACCGTTAAATGTTGTAAATTTAATTAATTTAAAAATGTTTGATGCTTCCAGCGAAATTCGTAAAATATGCCTTTCTCTAACAATGAATCCTAATGTACTCGAAAACACCTTTTATAAAATGTACTCATATAAATTCTAATGCACCTGATGAATTTTGATGTAAGGAGAGAAAAATTAAGTGTCCATAAATGATATTCTATCACCGAAATAGCATACGCAAAATCTCATCAACACAACAAAGCCCCACGAATATGTATAGTACCGAAATTCTGACACCGCACATACGCCATAATGGTTTCCTGTTTCCTTGAGCCAGTACAATGATGCCAGACGAAAATTATAGAATACTCGTCTACGCCAACATTAAAAATAGAAAAAACGAACCTCTTTTAAGGCAACGTAGTATTTTTCGTTTGAAACAATAGTTTGGAATGTTATAAGATATGCTTGAGATTTTGTCAACGTTATCGTGTTTTTAATAAAACGTAATGTTATACCCCGTTTTCTTACTGTAGCTGCCGTACTTTGTTTGGTTTAATCAGAAACATTTACAACCGGCGAAAAATTATGGAAATGTCACAAAGCTTGGTTAGTGGTTATAATCTTTTCTTTGATAGATCTAGGATTATCTATTTAGAATCGTAAGGACTAATAAAAGTAAAACGGATCATTATTAGACTTGCAACGAATATTCGGTTGTTTTTATTATATTCGGCCGAATATTGAAGTATTAAGAATAATAAATATAATATAATAGAATTCGGCTATTCGGTCAGGGGCCTCGCCGAATATTCGGTATTCGGTATACTGCCGAATATACTATTCTTTGCAAGTCTAATCATTATTACGTGAAAGTTTCATCTTCCGTTTTATCTTCTATAGGTTAGCACAAAATAGTAATCGAATAGTAGTAAAAGTTAAACGCTTTGGGTACTAAATCGTAAAATATTTCGTGTACGAAAAGAAAAATGCGTTACGTAAAAAATATTAACAATGACTAAACAATAAACCGAAGAGATATTTTCATTGTCACCGCTTATCGTATATCTAATAATGTTATAGGACTGATATAATTTTGTGACTCATACAAAGTTGTTAAGAGGCTTCGACTGTCAGATATTATTATAAGCTGATAAGCTGGAGCTTCAATGAACTTGTATGGTTACCTTTAGGTAAGCAATTTTATACATAACATTTAGATTTTGTCTTTAAGAATGTATTTTTTTTCATACTGTCTAATAGTCCACAGATAATATATAAAATTCTCGTGTCACAATGTTAGTTACACCTCCTCCGAAACGGCTTGACCGATTTTTGTCAAATTTTATATGCATATTCAGTAGGTCTGAGAATCGGCTACTATCTATCTTTCAACCCCCTGAATGATAAGGGGTGTCCACCCCAAAACAATTTTTTTTTGTTTTTATTTTTTTATGATACCTACAGCATACAAAAATACTTATAACCCCTAATTTCAACCCCTCTACGATCAACCTCTATTTTTTATTATTGTAGATTTTTATTGAACTAAAAAAATGTTTCCTAGAAATACCTACATGGTTTGCCAGAAATATATATAGATGGCAAACCATGTATTTTATTTCTAGGAACAAACGTTTGCTGCGTCACCTAGTAACATCATAAAAATATAAAAAAATTAAACCCGAAAAATACAATCACTTCATATTCCGTAATCTCAGTATCTACCGAAGAACAAGTCTAAAACCCTTTCCGGCTTAAGACGCGTCATGGCTTACTTTCATCGTATTAAATAGGTTTTACTGTAACTAAATATAAATAATTACAAAGTTAGCTGTATAAAGCGATCTCCTGATAATTCAACTCGATTAATAACCCCAGACATACGCATAAAATTAGACATACACATATTATACACAAGTAAGAAACATTTGTGTAAATAGAGTCACAAAATGACACAATGGTCCCAGTTCGTGTCAGGTTCGCAGGGGGTCGGCCACGTTCCGTACATTCTTTAACACATCAATTAATCACTTCACACGAGAACAAAAAATCTTTGAAAATAGAATAATTTCTCTTCTGTCGCACAGAGAGTCGAATTTTAATCGCTTTCGTGCTTTTGATGAACATTCTAAATTTAAAAATATAGATTGCACAGATTTGATTGCAAATCTATTTCTGATAGTCTATAGATATCATTTTAAATTTTTGACATAAAGCTATGTTTTCTACAGCTGATCACGTGATCAGTATATACTTATATAGCTGATGCAAACTGAAAGCTGCCAGAACCGATGAAAAGTTTATCCTGGTCGGAAACCACATCCACATCTTTGTTTTATTTAATATACCTACACAAATTATAAACATTATCAATGAAAATCTAACCTCACTAAAGGTAATGTCTATATATAAATTAAATAATGCAGCATTCCATTCAGATCTCAATACTAAATAGGATATTTTATTTATATATCTATTAATGATATATTGTAAAATATCATTACTAGCTAACAATTTGTGTGGATTATTTGATATATTTACGTAGCGTCAGCATAAAGTCATTAAATATTTACGGATTACAAATTAGTTGTTTGAAACTAAATCCACTATCATTTGTTAACAAACATAACTTATCATCATTATTTGCCGTGTCAAAATTTACAAATTATTTTATCATATAATACTAATTAATAGCTCACCATATTCATGAAATAGTAATGAAAATACTGCTTTTTTAAAATAGTTATCCCTTAAATTGTATACTTAAACAAAGCCTTTTTCATTAAAACTAAATCTTAATTCTCTCTAAATAAAATACTCTTTTGTCTCTTTCTGTCAAATTGCGTTTTCGCTGTGATAAAAAGAGAAAATGAGTACTGAAGTTAAGCGGTGCAATTAGACTTATTTAATGATTTAGTGTAGTGATAATGGTTTAGTTTTTAGTTAAGACGAGTTTGAAAATACGACTTTAATTTTAAAGCTTCTTAAATTTACTACTATACGAATTGAAGCGACACTCTTTCAATAAAAAATTCAAGACTTAAATGAAGTATAGCCATCGACAACGCACTTCTAATTCATTCAATAGTCGCATTTATTTTGCGTCTCCGTGTATTTCCATTCCAGTTAATGTTATCACGTATTAAAAACTTGGATTTATAGAGCGCGTGTTAAAGATATTCGCTGTGTAGCCAAAAGAAAAAACGAAAACGTGACTCTACAAAGTCGAGACACTAATTCAAATGGCAACGTGGAATCTTTATTCAAGTTACTCTCATTTTAATGAAATATTGCTTGTAAAGGGCATACAATATTTTAATGATGTAGTTTGTTCTCATTATGGCCTATTAAAATAACAATATTGAGAGCGAATTTGTGAAATAATTTAAAATAAGAATACGCTATTAATATTATTAATGTTTTGTTTTTTATTTTTGGTTTCTTCAGAGTTTAGATAGACGTAGGCTATATGTTGTTTAGAATATATTTTATTGTTATAAATAATTTAATACGATGTTAATTTTTGTAATAGAAAACTGTGTAGCTACTACACTACTGCTATACATAAGTGTTGCATCGTGAGATAAATCGCGTACACTTATTGTTACACTTTTCATTACAGCCAGCGTTTTGGCCACATTTTTAAAAATGGCGTATACTCAAACTCAAAATTCAAGTGGGTAACCAAGTACACTTTTACTCGTAAGGGCGGCCTGTCAGAATTTGAATCAAATAACATGTCAGTCACAGCTGTCTCCGTGCCATGTGAATAATAAAAACCACTTTTTCGATTACGTAAAGCTAAAAACACAAGATAGTTACAGCGATGACGTTTCGGATTCGGTCTCCAAAACGTAAATAACAGAGGGGAAACGTAATTTCATTAAATCTAATAGAGATAAGAACCAAAAATTGGGGAGCATTAAAACAAAAATCGTAGAACACACGTATCATCGCAAATAATGAACTCAACGAAATAATCAAATCGAAACCTCCGGCTGCCGGTGTATGATTACACAAAAAGCGCCGCAAATGACAACACACAGGAATGAGTGAGAAATTGCGTTATAAAGAAGCGCTTTTGAAGGCTAATCGAACAAGGCAGACCGATTGCTACCATAAAGATAACAATAATTAGTCGTAATGACGTGGGGCCGTTTTTTTAAGTGCAGTGGGCGGCAAGAGATCGGGAGATAGCGCGTCCATCAAATCGTATGATAATCGGGCGCGGTTAATTCCATTACCAATAATAAATGCACGCATTAAATTAGACCTGTCGGATGAGACGAATCGTCCGATCCCATCACTCGGATTATGATATGAATAATTTATAAAAAACTTATTATTGTTTTGAATTTCGTTTATCATAGATCTTGCGATCACGAATTTACCGCGCGGGCGTGGACGCTTTTTTGTCGGTGTCAACTGTAACTAATGCATTTTGATTAGTTTCTTTATTAGATACATTAATGTTGGTATGCGGAGTTTGATTAAAATAAAATAAAATATGTTTATTATGGAACATAAGATACATGTATCACTTATTCCACGTCATTAAATTTGAATTTGTAGGCATCCCTACACATCGGCATAGAAGACAGAGGGTGTAGGCCGAGAGAAAAAGCCGGCGTTAAAATCTCTCGGTACTCTTTTAAAATAGCAAATCATCAAACAACACACCACGATTTTGAAAGCTGGTTGTAACATACTGTTTTGGAACCATCAACTTATGTTAGTCATTTGTGTAATGTGATAACTTTAATTTACCTAAACGTTTTTATGGTTATTTATAAAAAGAGATCTAATATTTAACGTTATTTAAAAAATATAATATATAGTGAATTCTCGCTTGCCAACTTGTACAGCAGATATATTTTTGTTAAGGAATTCTAAGAGCAATAAAGCTGATACGAAAATGTTTCATTCCGTGCTTGCGTATTACTAGTCCATTACTTAACAGGTTTGGGGACGGCCGTTGGAAATGCTTGATTCGCATACACAAAGTACCTTCATAGTGTCAAGCTGGGCCGGGCCGGTTTGGTAGTATAATTGAACTTATTGTGTCACTGGTGACGATGCAAGGACACTTAACTTTGACAAAAGACTCTACACAAGGGATATATGCACCAGGCGAAATTATGAAGATTTTGAGTTTCATTATCGGACGTCAAGGCAAAATACAAAATACCATCCGTATCACCTCGTCGTTCCACAACTGAGCGTTTTCTAAGGCAATTTTTGGCGCGCACCATCACTATGTGGAACCAGCTGCCCACTCAAGTATTTCCGAACCAATTCGACTTAGGGTCCTTCAAGAAAAGGAACCAATTCTTGAAAGGCCGGCAACGCACTTGCGACCCTTCTGGCAGTGTGAGTGTCTGGGCGGCGGTATCACTTAACATCAGGTGAGCCTCCTGCCCGTTTGCCTCCTATTACATAAAAAAAAACATATTTTAAGATTAAAATTTACTTAGCTTAAAACTATTGCGCGACTGTATCCCTTGCCGACTAACTAGTTTAGTTGTGTATCAAGATTGTACGGTTACCTAAACTTCCCTGTTATTGTAGTAGAAACCATCAAGACTGGATTAGCGGCTTTAGATATGTGGCTTATTTATACATCTCCTAGCGAGGATATCAATTCCCGGTTAACTTTAAGACAAGTAATCGTTTTTAAAAAACACCCAATCATCGTGACACGTCCACTAATTTTAATGAAGTATTTTCATGCTCAAGTGATCGAATTAATCACATAATTAATATTGATGGTCTAATCTTATGAACATAGTTTGTAACAATATTGTGTGAAGACAAAGATTAAATAGTTTTGTTCTTATTAAGATGCAAATAAACTTTACTAACAAGATATGTCTTTTAGTGTTTAGTATAAGTATCGTAGTCACAGAATATTGTTTAATATAATACAGTGCAGCAAGCAGTGTTGGCCAAGTGGCTTGAGCGTGCGACTGAGGTCGTAGGTTTGATTCCAACCTGTGCACCAATGGACTTTCTTTCTATGTGCGCATTTAACATTCGCTCGAACGCTGAAGCAAAACATCGTGAGGAAACCGGCTTGCCTTAGACCCAAAAAGTCGACGGCGTGTGTCAGGCACAGAAGGCTGATCACCTACTTGCCTATTAGATTGACAAATGATCATGAATCAGATTCAGAAATCTGAGGCCTAGACCTAGTAGCGCCACTGATTTATTTATATCGCTATGTATACGTACCTATTTATTATTTATCACCGTTTTAATATAGTGCATTGGGGTGTATGTACCATATTATATTGTTATATTGTTAGTCCATTTTTCCCGCGTCTACACATAATATAACACCAACCAAAGGCAACTATAAAATATTTGAATCGTTACGTTATATATTCATTCAGTACTGTAATGAACGTTAAATATTTAACAAAAGCTTATATAACAAATATCAGTTGATATATTTTGAAATACAACAATACAATTAAGTACAATTATTTAATACAATCAAAATATCAGCCTGTTAAAAGCTTAACAAAGAGCCCATTCATTTACAAATTTCATTAGAATAGAAGCATTAAGTACTCGAAATCAAATCGGTTTCTCGTTAAACAAATCGATAAAGCACAATTTGTAAGGTGTCTTTTTATCGATGTGGGTGTTAAGGTCAACTTAGAACGAAGCTCCTAAGAGAATCCTATCTTTATGTACGGGTAAACTGTTATCTTTATCTAGCTAAATTGTTATCTAAAAGGTTAACAGGCATTATTTAAATTGAACGATCGCGTTTAAAGTTTTATAGGTATTGGAAAATATTCTTAAGTCGTTTTATAAGTATTGCCTTTTCAGTGATAACATTAATTTTAAAAAATAGTTATTGTTAGCTCGCGAATAGCTATCGTACTGGGAAAACTATTTCGTACTATATATTGACTAAAAATATAAGAGAATTTTCAGAATTGGCATACTAATACTCAGAGACGTCCATAAAAATATCTCTTATTATCTAATATCTCTGGATTGTGAAAAGAGTTGACCTAGTAGCTTAAGCGTGCGCTCTGAATACTGAAGTCGTGTGTTTGTGCCCCGAGTGTGCAGCAACTGATTTCCTGTGAAGTGCTCTCTCTCTCTTATGGTGAAGGAAACCAACTTGTCGTTGATCTAAAAGACGACGTGTCAGATAAAAAAAAGGGTGCGTGTACTTATGTACGCGCGTAAGTTATACTTCTTTGGCATTATTAAAAATAGTTTTTGATTGCATGCAAATAATTAATTACAATTAAATAATCAAAGACTGGAAAAGGAGTCTTTATAGTCAATAAAGTTCAGTTTACATTTGAAAAATTAAATAAATAAAAATTTATTATTATTTTCTTACATTAAGTGTAACATAAATTCTATTATTATTCGAATGTTGTTTTAAAATTATGTCCAATGCCGTAGTATCTTCCGTGGGCAACTTCATTCTGTTAATTTTGTGTCACGGTGCGCGCGCATCGTAAAATTTCACTCTCATTAATTTTTCATAACGCGCCTAAAGAAATATCAAGAACTTCAAAAAGACGAAACAGATACAGAAATCAAAAGCCAAGACCAATAAATGCAGTTTTTTAATGGTAGATTAATAATTATGATCTTATATCTAAGGCACAGTGCAATTTGGCTACATAGTACAAATACATGGAAATGGTGAATTGCCTTTTTAAACAAATTTCTTATCACTCTATTATATATCCACTAATGCGATAAAACGTACACGGTAAAAGTCAACATTAATTGATTACAAAAACTGCAATATCAATCTTTTCGAAGTAACATACAACATATTAAAATTTCATAAAAAGTCTTGCAAAATTGTTTTATAATGATTAAATCCTATATAAATTGTTATTTCAACACACGCAGAGCAGAAAGCCAATCGTAAATCTTCTTTTTATTCAGTCCTTAATTAATTAAGCGTCTTCAAGAGAGGAGTAAAGTCAAAGTAAGGACAGGTGTGCATGGGAGATAACACATTGCCTCTGAGAAAGAACTTATTCCTGTCTCGAGTTTTGTTTACTAGCGGTTGTTTGAATTAATAATAGCTTGTTAATTGTGTGAAAATATATTTATTATTAGATGCGGTCTTCTGGACAAAAAATTCGTAACATGTTTTGGATTGATATGTATATTAGAATACCTAAATAAATCTGTATTTGATACTAGCAATAATTTATTCTAGGCTGCTTTACCTAAGGTGTATTTGATATAGGTAGAAAGATTAGGCAAGCACGCATTCAATACTTATCCTTGTATTTTTATTTTATACATTTCCTTTAGTATTGGTATAACATTTGCCCTGTAGAGTGATTATCTTAGTTTATTGAACAAACAACTTGTCTAGTACCTTTGTTATGAGGCTTAAGTTTACATATTAGCGTCTCATTATATATAATTGATCTATTGCAAAATCAGATTTTTTATACAACACATCTCTAAACCTGCGTGTAATATTCGTACCAAAGACCCAACTGATCTTAAAACTCCATATCCCAAAATTCTATTAGCGAATGAAACATTTGAACACGTCTTATCCATTAAGTGCAGTTTTGAATTCACTAAGTGTTGACTATTTTAATTGCTCATAAATTAACCGACTAGAGGTCCAGTTTGTTCAAAGTTAAACAACATTTCGTGCCCTAATTATGTGCCTGTTTGTTGTATGTTCTTTTTATTTACGACAAACGCCGGATCTGTTGTAAAATTAAGCTTAATTTACGGGTAATGTTAGCGTGAAATACTGTTGTGGGAAATTATTCGAAACAAAACGTCTAATGCGTCTACATTTGTTGAGTTCGGTAATTAAGTACATCTTATATGAGTAAAGACAGGAAGTCAACTCATTTTTCCGCTCACTCATATTTACGATAAGTAGTCTAGTCGACAAGTTGAAAATGGAACAAAATAGAGATACTACTCTTAAAATTATGTGCGATAGCTCATTGGATCCGGAATGACGTCTAGAAAAATGTGCTAAAAGCGTGTATTAGCACATAAAAAATTGCAAAAGTTATAGACCATTAAAGATGAAAAAATAATGGCATTTAGTTGTTTGCCAATATTTAATAAACTATTAACATTTAAGAAATTTCAAATAAAGATTCTGAAAGAGGGGGAAATTTCTAATAAAAAACTCCTGACTCCCAGAACTCTATCTCCATTATTTATAATGTTAATTTAACGCTGAAAATAGGTCTGCGGTTGACATTTTTAGGATTCGCGCGTGGCGTCAAAAGCGACTACGGCACATTAATTAATTTATTTAAGGTATTGAATATTTTTTTTTAAATTTGAAAAAATTATGGTGTGTTCTGAACACTATAATTAATTTATTCCCGTTAAAAATTTTACTTAAAGTTAATATTTCAACAAGTTAAATAATTGTTAACTAACGAAATTTTCTCGAACGACCGTCTTAATTGTAAGTGAAAAAAAATGTTTAAATAATGGTCGTAAAAATATTTCGCTTCGTAGAGCCTTTCTTACATACATACTTAACAAGATCGTGCCATAAAAGTTAAAAAAATATTTATACTTTGTTTATAACAATTTTTTTACTTAAACAAAAACTTAAAAATCCATGTAATGATGTTAAAAAAAAATTTTTTTTTCTAAATCATCATATAATCGTTTTTTTATTAATACAAGATATTTATTGATTTGCAAAAAAAAAATTCCCGCCATTTGTTGATAATTTTTTTTTAAACAAATTGATTAAATCAATATTTAAAAAAAAAAATTTAACACAACTTTATTACATTAAAAATTTTATGATTTTTTAAAAAAAATTTTTTCCTTAATAACAATTTTTAATTGTTTATAATCGTTTTTTTTAATTTTCTATTGTTTAAATAATTAGTTAAGAAATTTTTTTTTTCCTAAAAATCATAATTGACAGAAAAAATTTTTTTGTAAATTTTTTGATTATCATGAATATTACTTTTATTTAAAATTAAATTTTTTTTTTTCTATACTTTGTTATATATGGTTGTTTTTGTTAATTTTAGAAGTTTTAGAAAAAAAATAAACAAAAGTTGAATATTTGTTTATAACAAATTGGTAAGTTAATAAACAGTAGAATTGTTGATTAAAAAAAAATTTTTTTCTGTTACTTTATAGAAGACTGTCAATTATGATTTTTAGGAAAAAAAAAATTTCTTAACTAATTATTTAAACAATAGAAAATTAAAAAAAACGATTATAAACAATTAAAAATTGTTATTAAGGAAAAAATTTTTTTTAAAAAATCATAAAATTTTTAATGTAATAAAGTTGTGTTAAATTTTTTTTTTTAAATATTGATTTAATCAATTTGTTTAAAAAAAAATTATCAACAAATGGCGGGAATTTTTTTTTTTGCAAATCAATAAATATCTTGTGTTAATAAAAAAACGATTATATGATGATTTAGAAAAAAAAATTATTTTTAACATCATTACATGGATTTTTAAGTTTTTGTTTAAGTAAAAAAATTGTTATAAACAAAGTATAAATATTTTTTTAACTTTTATGGCACGATCTTGTTAAGTATGTATGTAAGAAAGGCTCTACGAAGCGAAATATTTTTACGACCATTATTTAAACATTTTTTTTCACTTACAATTAAGACGGTCGTTCGAGAAAATTTCGTTAGTTAACAATTATTTAACTTGTTGAAAAATTAACTTTAAGTAAAATTTTCAACGGGAATAAATTAATTATAGTGTTCAAAACACACCATAATTTTTTCAAATTTAAAAAAAAATATTAAATACCTTAAATAAATTAATTAATGTGCCGTAGTCGCTTTTGACGCCACGCGCGAATCCTAAAAATCTCAACCGCAGACCTATTTTCAGCGTTAAATTAACATTATAAATAATGGAGATAGAGTTCTGGGAGTCAGGAGTTTTTTATTAGAAATTTCCTCCTCTTTCAGAATCTTTATTTGAAATTTCTTAAATGTTAATAGTTTATTAAATATTGGCAAACAACTAAATGCCATTATTTTTTCATCTTTAATGGTCTATAACTTTTGCAATTTTTTATGTGCTAATATACACGCTTTTAGCACATTTTTCTAGACGTCATTCCGGATCCAATGAGCTATCGCACATAATTTTAAGAGTAGTATCTCTATTTTGTTCCATTTTCAACTTGTCGACTAGACTAAAGTGTTTATGACACTTGGTCACGAATTAAGGCATTTATTATAATGAAGGACAAAGTTAACTACGCATTTCCTGGAGAATTTACGTTTTATGAAAAACTTCACAATGTATAGACAACGTTAATGTTAAGACGATGTTAATTTGAGTGTACACTGAATATATTGCAATAGGTTTAGGTTTTTAGTCTTTTATAT
This sequence comes from Pieris napi, assembly GCF_905475465.1. Classification (NCBI taxonomy): domain Eukaryota; kingdom Metazoa; phylum Arthropoda; class Insecta; order Lepidoptera; family Pieridae; genus Pieris; species Pieris napi. The sequence goes on along the minus strand of NC_062241.1, from coordinate 8,782,792 downwards.
ATTAGCTAGAATTTACGAAAGGTTTATAATTGAATTTCGATTATTGTTGGAAGAATATTTAAAATGAAAAATTCTTTCATAAATTCAAATTTTAACGTCAACTTTTTTGTTTCAAAATGGGCTTAAAAACTTAACATTTTGCTTTTTATTGTCCAGTTGTTGTTGGATGTAATCAAGTCATATCTAATAAATAAATAAAATTTCCTTTCTTATCCAATCTCATATAGATTAGCCGCCGTGGCCGTAAGAGCTGAAGAATTTTTAAAACTATACGTTGTCCATACTACTAAGGGTCTGTTTCACAATGGATATGGATAAAGTACCAAATAGCTATGCAACACATAAATTATTTGGAAGATAAATTGTGATTATTCATTCACCGGACTCATAACTTATGATGGACTTTATATGACGAATAGCGCTATCTGACAGTCGTGAAACGCAATGATAGTGTTTATCCTACCAATAAGTAATAAATAGCTAATTTGGAACTTATGTAGAACTTATCCATACATTGTGAAACAGACCCTTAGGGTCTGTTTCACAATGTATGGATAAAGTACCAAATAGCTATGCAACACATAAATTATTTGGAAGATAAATTGTGATTATTCATTCACCGGACTCATAACTTATGATGGACTTTATATGACGAATAGCGCTATCTGACAGTCGTGAAACGCAATGATAGTGTTTATCCTACCAATAAGTAATAAATAGCTAATTTGGAACTTATGTAGAACTTATCCTTACATTATAAAACAGACCCTAAGGGTCTGTTTCACAATGTATGGATAAAGTACCAAATGGCTATGCAACACATAAATTATTTGGAAGATAAATTGTGCTGTTTGACATTCATCGGACTCTTAACTTATGATGGACTTTATGTGACGAATAGCGCTATCTGACAGTCGTGAAACGCAACAATAGTGTTTATCCTACCAATAAGTAATAAATAGCTAATTTGGAACTTATGTAGAACTTATCCTTACATTGTAAAACAGACCCTTAGGGTCTGTTTCACAATGTATGGATAAAGTACCAAATAGCTATGCAACACATAAATTATTTGGAAGATAAAAGTTCCGAATAAGAAACTTTGCGTTTCACAATCATATTTTATCCGGCACATAACTATCCGACACATAAGGAAGATTGTGGTAGCAACACCAAATTCGTATGTTCCGTTTTTTTGTTACGAACAAATAAAGTTACAAAATTCTATAGAAAAACATAGAACCTTAACCTTTTTGTTGGTCATTTAATATTACTTGTAATGAAACGGGCTGTCATTTTCACATGGCATTTTTGTTTGTTAGGTTATTGAGTATTTTAGTACATATTTTAGTTCGGTGCCTTCAGCTTGACCTTTCCGTTGTTTCTGTGATTCGAGGTGGATTCTTTAACTTAAAAAAATGTCTACGCAAAAACGTGAAAGAAGCGTCAATTTCAGCCGGGAAGAAGTTGAGCTTCTAACTTCGCTTGTTGCTGACCATAAAAATATATTAGAAAATAAAAAAAGTGACTCAGTCACCTGGCAGGAGAAAGAGCAGTGCTGGAAGACGTTAGAGGCGCTGTTTAATAGCACAAGTGGGAAAAACTTTCGCAGCGCTAAAACTTTAAAAGCTAAATACGAAGGCTTAAAGAGGGCTACAAGAAAAAAGTCTGCCTTGATACATGCTGAAACGTAACGTAAAGGAGGTGGCCCTAGTGCTGCTACTCCTCTTACCCCTATCGAGGAAAAAGTCAAAGACATGATATTGTTGTCTGTCGAAGGAATTGAAAGTCAATTTGACTCCGATCGCATTGGTAAGATATACAATACAAATTACTTTATTTTCTCTCACAAATGAAACAATATTACATACATATTATGATATAATTTTAGAAAGAGAATCTATCCATTCAGTTGAGGCAGACGTTTGTACACAGAAGGAAGATTCTAATGAGGAGCAACCTCCAAAAAGAAAAATAAGTAAGTAATGCTTCAAATTGTTATGCCTCAGAGTTGTTGGTAAGTTAGTCGGACTTTACCTTTTATGTTTCACTTCAGGTGAATGTGGTAGTGCTACCCCAAAAAAATTGGCAATTGAAAAGTGGACCAACTGGAAGCCAAAATCTCTACGTTCCAAAAAACATCCCGCTTTATGTAAGTTATTTGTATTAAAGTAGATTTATTTCATTATTAGGTTTTGCCTATAGTCACCACGCTATATCTAAAACTCGCGGATAAGCCCTAAGTCGCTTTCATCGACACCCACAAGCAAATATTGGGTGGTACTACTCGTCTTTGCTGCCACCACACGGCTAACCAATCAATCTATTTTCAGCTACTCCGAAGATGAAAAGGCCATTCGAAAAAGTTGCTGATTCAAAATTAGAGATTGCGGATCTGCAAAAGAATATTCTGGAGGTAGAGCTTCTAAATAAGAGAAAGCAATGGGCATTTGAAGAGGAAGAAAGAGAGAATAAAAGATAATTATGGGCCATAGAAAAAAATATGTTGTTAAATAAATTAGAAAAATAATCGATTTTGTGCCTGGAGCGAGGATGTATTGTAATAAAAATTTGTATTTTTATTTTAATAAAAGCATTGAATGTTTATTTAATTTATCTCAAAAATTTTGTAATTTATAAAATATTATAGTAATAAAGCAAAATAATCACTAATAAGATTACTTCGCACACTTGCATTTCCCACGTTGTCAATTGCGCTTTGATCAATATCATCAGCAGGTTCATCTACTTGTTGCAGTAGTTCAAAATGTTCATCTCGCATATCAATAGCAATATTGTGCAACACCGCACATGCCACTATCACGGCTTGTACACGAGATACATGAAGCAAAATCTTTTTTGACAAAATGGGGAACCGGTTTTTCCAAACACCATATGTCCTTTCCACCACATTTCTGCTTCGAATTTGAGATTCGTTATATAGATGTTCTGCTGGAGTCGTGGGGTTTTGGAGTGGAGTTAGAAGGTATGAAGTATTTTCATAGCCTTTATCACCAACAATCAAAAGGTTTCCAAATTCTCCATTTATCAGTCTTTGTTTTAGGAATGAATTGTTGAAAATTGTTTGGTCATGTGCTGCTCCTGGCCATCTAGCCACTATGTCTAAAATCTTCAACTTTGCACTCACTACAGTTTGAACATTAAAAGAAAACTGTGACTTTCTGTCTCTCCATTCTTCTGCATTGTCTCCACCTAAAATGACAAAAGTTATATTATACAAACTAGAAACAATAATCGAATAAATAACAAAGTACAAACTACATAGTTTAATAGATAGTTTTTATATGGTTATTGGATCTTTTACCTGGAGATTTTATAGGAACATGGGTACAATCAATAGCGCCAATGAGTCTTGGAAATTTAGCTAAGTTGTAAAACTCTTGCTGTATTTCTTGAGTATCGGTTGGAAATTTGATGAACTCAGGACGGAGCTGTGCAATAGCCTGTGAAATCAAGGTGACAATGCGACTGGCAGAAGCTTTGCTGACACCAGAGAAATCACCGACTACTGTGAGAAAACTTTCTGTTGCATAATATCTCAAAGTCAATAGTAGACGAGTAATCGGCATTATAACATGATTTCTGAAACAAACATGGCTTAGATTTGGTACATAAGGAATTCGTTGGTTAGGTAAATAGATTCCTATTCCTACTTATTTTGTCTAGGAAAACCAGACACAATAGAAAATCTATTGTTAAGTGGATCCAGCAGCGCTCATCTGGTAGCTAAACCAATCATTGCGGGTTGTATGTATGTAGGTACTTACCTTTCTGTAGGAGCAGAAATTGTTTCTTCAATCATTGAATAAACAAACATCACGGCTTCTTTAGTAAGTCTGAACCGTGTCCTAAAGTCCGTTTCGTCCAATGTCTCCATATAGTTGGTTCTATTCTGAAATACGGGATTCCTGCGCGGTGTTGTGATGCGATCAAAGTATTCATCAAACTCATCTTCAAGAGTTTCAAAAACGTCCATCATATTATTGAATCACGACGTTTTCTTGTCTGACATCAGTCAAACACACTTATGTTTCAGATAAATTGTGCTATTTGCCACTTCATCCGACATATAACTTATGATGGACTTTATGTGACGAATAGCGCTATCTGACAGTTGTGAAACGCAACAATAGTGTTTATCCTACCAATAAGTAATAAATAGCTTATTTGGAACTTATGTGGAACTTATCCGGACATTGTGAAACAGACCCTTAGTGTCATTCACTACGCCTTCTGTCTTTTGCAACTCATAAGCCGTTTTTAATTTTTCTCTGGCCAAGTTAGTTAGTTCTGTGACGAATGAGTTTTAAACTCGGCTTTCATTTAAACCTCTGAATACGTTCAACATAGTTAATAGTTATACAAAGTGTGCGTCCTAATAAAAGCCATGTCCACGTATTTGTTTAGGCACTGTCGACCTGTAGTTATCCAAGTTGACATCTGCAATATTAAAAGTTCTATTTGCTCGCAGGTAGAACTAAATAAACAGCTCGAGGTGTGAAGACCACCCTCAGAGGGGGCAGTGATTGTTTATACAAAAGCCAAACTAAAATGTCAGCTTGACAGATAATATAATTTTACACGAATCTTATCTTATCAGTGGCGCTACAACCTCTTTAGGTCTTGGCCTCAGATTTCTGAATCTGTTTCATGATCATTTTTAAATCTTAAAGGCAAGTAGGTGATCAGCCTCCAGTACCTGACACACGCCGTCGACGTTTTGGGTCTATGACATGTCGGTCCTCACGATGTTTTCCTTTACTGTTCGAGCAAATGTGAAACGCGCATATAGAAAGAAAGTCCATTGGTGCACAGCCAGCCAACCAACACTGCTCTCTATATTTTACACGAATAGCACGTGAAAAATGATATGAAAATGTCATTGATATGATTATTCAAAAGTTTGTCTTTAAAATGAATAAAATATGTTTGCAACAATGTGTTATTATTTTTTACTAAACATCAATATAAATGTTACTTACTGTAATAATATTTCTTTATAATATTTCTCAAGGAAAATATATTAAAATATCTTAATGTTAATATCATGTATGCGGGATAGTATTAACATTCCTGCGAAACAATGTTATAGTTAGTAATTGCATCGATTTTACGTTCCTTTTTTACAACGTGATCGGGATATATTTGAATATTAAATGCAATTTACTCCTTGTTGATGGTCACAATCGAGTATTTAAATAGAAGATTCTGTAAATTTTAACTATTTACAGTAATTATGTATTAACATAATAATATTTTTTTTTAAACACAATTCACACCAATTGACCTAGTCCCATACTAAGCTGGTGAAGCTTGTGTTATGGTTACTAGGCAACGGATAAAGATACATATTATAGATAGATAAACATATAAATACATATTTAAACACCCAAGACCTAAGCACAACACCAAATGCTCATCACATCGATGTTCGTCTCAGCCGGGGATCGAACCCGGGACCCATGGTTTCGCAGTCAGGGGTACTAACCACTAGACCAATGAGTCGTCATTTATACCATAAATGTTTATTTCCGAGCAATGAATAAAAATTTCAAAATGACACAGTTAGTTTGACTACTAATCAAAGCTTCATTGCGTTGCCAAATCCGTAAAGGTGTTCTAGTATTCGGAGAGGATTTTTAGGATTGTATTATGTGAGTTCTGCAATCGCAACCAACGCAATGCAATCCAAAACCTAATAATGATTCAAAACATACAATGTAAGTTGGACATTGGACATTATAACTTTAATAACTAATATTCTTAACTATACCACGTAAAAGGAAGTAATTGCCAGCTTTTGTGCCTTCCCCTTCGCTTTTATTATACCGATGTGTCTGGAAAATTGGTTTTTTAATTAGCCAAGTGTTCTCGTTCTCTTACATTCTAATTTAGGGTTAATCCCACCGTATCTTGTAGGGCAGATGCTTTTTAAATTAACCCTCAAATTGTACTACAAAAGGTTTTACAGAGTACATTATTCTGTATAATATAGTTATAAATTTTACTTGCTTGGAGAAATGTAAAAAATATTTGTTTAGAAAATTTAAATTTGCATTTTAACTCTCAGCAGTGTTGGCCTAGTGGCTTCAGCGTGCGACTCTCATCCCGTTCGGTCGCCGGCTTGCCTTAGACCAAAAACATCGACGGCGTGTGTTATGTACAGGAGGCTGATCACCTGCTTGCCTGTTTGACAAATGATCATGAAACAGATACAGAAATCTGAGGCCCAGACCTAAAAATGTTGTTTATTTTTATTTTTTACTTTTAGGAATTATATACTTTTAGAGTTAAGTAAAGCGGCGTTCATCAATCGTCGGGACTATGTTTCTAGAACATTTCCAACTGGTTGAGGATGTCAGTTTTAAACTGGGCTTATAAATTAAGTGGCAAAAACGTGGCAGAAAACCATTATACTGAAAAAGGAACGAAATTATTAAGTCTATTGGAAGAAGCCTTCTAGTGTTTGTAACAAGATTTCTTCTCCTCTCCTCTGCTGTAAGTATCCCAGGATCCATAAAGAAATCTAGCATCGTTCAATGTATGTCTAGTAGTTCACGAAGTACCTTTTTTTTTGTTGTTGTATCTGCTTCATGGCAATCTGCTATCCAGCAATAAGCCACTTGTTTGTTTGATTTTACTCAGTTCATGTTATCCTCAAGAGCCATACTTGTATGAAACCTCTCACACGACTCTCTTGATGTTAAGAGGTAAATCTTTTGTATAGGCTCGGTACGTCCCTTCTTTTTAGCCGCTTATGCTGAAGACCGCCTTCTCCGCTCAGAGCGTGTGCCAGTTTATTTACATGGGAGATCAGCTTCTCTTGGTATTTCAGGCTGTTTGAGCTATTTCCTGCCGAACTGTTTTTAGGCCGAGGTCGAGGTATATGTACCTATTGCTTATACAATGGGGGATGCCAAACATTGTTCTCAGAGCTTTGGTCTGGAATCTCTCCAAGATATCTATGTCACGAAGTACCTAATTTCTTTCCTAGGATAAGTTATTAAAGTACTATTGAATAGTTTTTGTCAAATCTGAACATTATTTGTCATCGCGTGGCCTTCGAAAAGCAGTAGGACCCAACGCATCTGTCTTAGTTCAAGCGACTTCCATATTTCATTTAAAATTGAATATCTATAATTACAAATTTCAACTTTTGATATTTTCATTAGCATTTCGATAACAAATCATAATTCCGTTACTTTTTATAATTTCTATATCAAATCCGAATTAATGAACGCTTCTCGACTATTAAAAGCAAACATAATAAATCATCACGGTGTAATTGTGTTTTGTTTTGCCCGGGGTCATCGTAATCAAAACGGTTTATTTATGTTCCTACGTCGATTTTATATTATCATTAATTAACAATATATTTCATATGTACTATACGTATATAAGATTTGATTTCAGTAAGCAAGTTTTGTAAGTCTTTCTGAATGCTATTACACCGGGCGTCTATGGAATGACGAATATAGCAAGAAAAAAGTATGTTTATAAATGAATAATACATGTTTAGAAACTACAAGAAATTAATCCAAATATATATACACAGCATCAATTAGATTTGAGTATAACAAGGTAACTGGCATTAATCGTAGAGTGAAATTGTTATTTAATTTGAGTTCGTATTGTATTTGAATATGGGTGTGAGTTCAACACTTTTATTACTAAACGGATTACTTTTTTGGCATAGAACAAGATAATAATCGTGAATTGCATTACGTGTATACTATTTCATGTATATTTCATATATATATCTCAATAAATCTACTTACCAAAAAATAGTTGGTTGCTTATAAGAGTACATATGGCATGACATCATAGAATGTTGGTAGACGAGAGTAGACAGCGAAAAACGAGTAGTTCTATTAAGTATGACCAAATTCATACCTACTAGAAGTACAAAGTACAAATATACTTTTAAAAAATACGAATTTCAACACCGACAATTCTATAGAAGGCCATAACTTAACAAATAAAAATCATACAAAAAACTTAACTTTTTTGGCTGTCCACTTCACGTGTAGATTTTAGTGGTGTTTGAGCTAGCTACCTTACTAAAACAAATCGTTCTTCTATATTACTGTAGAAACTAGTCTTAAAACAAAGAAGACTAAAGCTAATTAGGTGTCATGTTACCAAAATGTATCCAACATGTCGTTTCCAAAGGTCATTCTCACATAACTTGGCTAATTAATTCCCAACTAATCCAGTTGATCGACGCTATCCGATCTTCAATCTATCCGTAGCTAACATTGTTAACTATAGGAATGACTGCGGGCGTTATAGTTTAATTAGACTATGTCAACTCGGGGAAATAATGTAATAATAAAACTATATCTTTCGTTTATTAAAACCTAAACATAACAATCAAATGTACGATATTTATAATTTTCTTAACCTAGCAATGGCAAGCGGCCGGATGAGATGTCGTTGATCCCTTGAAAGATGGAACGGGCTTTGGTATGGGATGCTGTTTTGTGGACACGTTAGCCCCGTCTCACATCCCTCGGACAAGCAAAAAAGCTGGGGCGGCCGCAGAGCAGGAAAATAATAAACGGCTCAATTATAAGTGTCTATCCTCCAACTTCGATTTTGTTCCCTTTGGCGTAGAGACTCTTGGGCCTTAGCGCCTGGTAGATAGTACCGATGACCCCAGAGCTGGTGCTTTCCTCGCTCAACGAATAAGTATCGTAATATAGGGACCAAACTTTTTGTTTTTTTTTTGTAAAATAATTTTTAATTATTTTTAGTGGTGCAGACATTTTTTGCGTCTGTGTCATTGATTATAATTTACACTATTCGGCTTCTACTAACCCAAAACAAGAATTGTTGTAGCACCGGAAATTTAAAGCGGGTGGCAACTGAGACACGGAGAAGAATTGACATACTAAAACCAATTTATATAGAACACAATATGATTTTATATGCATTTTCAGATGTCACAAATAATGGAGGGTAGGACGGTCGTAAGTAAAATAAAAGGTAGGCTGTTGGCGCGCTGAGTTTCGTCGTGCTGTGCGGTCGTTACTACATTTGTTGAAAGTGATATTATCTAAGTAAATTTAGCGATGCCGTGGTTTTATTACGTAAATTTGGTTTTAGTGTTTTTTTAATTGTCTTTTTTGAGATTTCTAATAGTGTAATTAACAGCCGTTTATTCCACATTTTACGTGGAATTTATTATTAGCATGAATATAGTTTATAAAATGTTATCTGTATATCACCAATAATACGAATCCTCTGGCGTATAATTAAAATTTAAATCTGTGATATTTACTACCATCAGCTACCATATAAAAATAAAATGGTTATATAGTCAAGACACACAATCCATGGTGGATTACAGACAATAATAAACTCGGGATCTGTCCAATGATTTTGACACATGACAAGTAGTTTTATTTACACTTGTATCTGTCAAAGCCTAAATTGTTTTATTATTTAAATTAAAAAGCGATAAATACAATTATGTCTCAATTAGCAACCGTTAGTTCTGTCAATAGTTTATTGGCACGAGATCTAATCGCTGGCGAAACAATAACATGCCACGGGGTGCCCGATAGTAATTTGTAGCTTAGCTCAGCTGGATGCCGATAGATTGAAATAATTTATATCCTAAATTTACGTGTTCCCTTTGCAGTATGGGGCATCTGGTTTGTGCTGTTGTACGTTGCGTGCTGGTAATGGTTTGAAATTACTCACAAGTTGGCAATCTATAATCTGATTTGGTAACTGCATTTTTATGTTAGATAACATTCCTTGATAAATGAGCTATCTAAATAGATGTTAATAACCGGAAATTATTACAATAAAATATTATAGATATATATATTGGTGCTGTTATACTTTATGTATATTCTTCTAGTAGCATTGCTCATTTTTGTTTACTGTCAATAATCAACCAAATATTCAAAAAATTCTTTTACTGATATAACTTTTACACAGAAAAACACTTTTTTACCGGATTGAAGTTATGTAATTTTTTAAATTTACAATTATTTTACATAATTTTAAATCTAACCGACGTTTCGCGTGCTTTACAGCGTGCGTGGTCACGGTGACTGAAGACAAAAGGTGTTGAATGTCAAAAAGTATCACAGCTATAGAAAAAGTTGTAATATTTGTATTTATTTTCCCGGAGTTGGTATCGACTAAAAGATGGAGGGTTTTGGCAGAAATGGCTCAAGGTGTCCTCTATTTTCGCGGATTGTTTATCTTGAGATTTTAATTTGGATATTATTGGATCCCAGGTTTTTGACAATTTTAAGCCGTCTTCTCTATTGAAATTGGAACCTTAACGTTGTTTCAGATGTTTATTACATCACAACAAAAACCTTCTCTGACAAAGATTTTGTTAATTTACATAGTTTTTTTAGAATGATCACTCAACATTTCATTCAAAAGGGTGTTATATTATTTTTAATCTAAACGTAATCAGTATCAGGGCAATGGTTAAGTATCACTGTGACACTATTTTTCTAACAAAATAATCGGATCAAATCTACGAAATCGATATCTTACCATCACCCCTCTCCCAAATGGCTCATTGTGGACCATAATTAGTTTTTGTCACTTCACGTTGACAAATCCCGGTCGGTTATGGCTTACAGCAGAGGTTTCCAAACCATCGTCGGTTCCGTAGACGTTTAATGAGTTTTATTTAAAAAAATACATCTTACAAACGTGATGTTTTTTAAGTAAACTGTAAGGTTAACTTACGTTTAACGTTTCTAGTGCTAGTTTAGTCAAAGAGAGACCACAAATAAATAAGTAAAGAATGTCATGAAAGTGGATGAAGCGAGAGAGGTATGTCAGGACCGTAGCAATTGGAAATCCGTGGTCTCTGCCTTCGGAAAAAAGGCGTGAATGTATTAATTAAATATTTCTGGTATTTTTGGTAAAATCTAAATAAAATCACAGACATGCCCGCATATATTATATAAGATAATGTTAGATATATTAAGTGTAACTCCCAAGTATAATAGTGATTAATATCTCTCGGGATTCCCATTCAGACTTAAATCTAGAAACTTCACGCTAACATTGAATACGTACGTGACCAATCCACATGTTTGCTGTTTTATCATATACCTTGATTATTTTACTTAAACACTTTCAGAATCACTGACTCGGTCCCTACTTGCCCGAACCGGCTCTTATCAAAGAGAATATTATTTCAAACGCCCCTGTCAACCCTGCGCTTCGGAACCCCAAATCCAGTTTGTTATGAATGAAATTACAGAAATCGAATAAAGTAAACACAACTGAGAGGCAACAAAAGCTTGCTCGAAAAAAAGCTAAATTGAATTCAAATTGGTTCTGTATTAAGAACAGCCGGGGGACTTAGGCCTACGGTGAAGAAGCGTTTGTGTGAACGCGACGAGCCAGAAGTGATTGAATCTAAACAGCTATTATGTTTTTAGATAAACATCAAAGAAGATAGTAGATAGGTAGGTAGACAAGCATGCCGGTGTTGCAAACTTCAATAGAGGTAGGTACAGGTAACAAAGAGAGGTAGAGACAGATATAAAAGCAATCTATTTATTATTATCACACCTCAGTGCATTACATTGGTATAAAGGAAATAATAAGCTATTTTAATTTGTTTTCATATAACATCTAGCTTAATGTTGGGGCACTTAGTTTACTGCGTTTAAAAAGATGGAATTTTAGTATCATATCAGAAATGTGTAATGAGCGCTCCATGGCCGACTTGGGGCTTCACAAATTCAAGTAATTAGCTTAGGAAAATCTTTACAAAAATATATAAAAGTGTTTATTACATATTTATTAGGAAACTTTAATTAGATATCTTATTTAAAAACAATTGTGATAGATATTCTTTGTTTAAAATGAATGCGATGGTAGTCAAAATGTTCATAGCTCGTTTGTACAAATTACAAACTTTCGCCACTACTTTATTGTATTCATAGTTTTTTTTTCCATGACCAAGTCCCATGCTAAGCCGGTGAAGCTTGTGTTATGGGTACTAGGCAATGGATATACATACATATTATTGATAGATAGACATATAAATACATATTTAAACACCCAAGACCTAAGCACAACACCAAATGCTCATCACATCGATGTTCGTCTCAGCCGGGACCCATGGATTCGCAGTCAGGGGTACTACCACTAGACCAATGAGTCGTCATAGTTAATGTCTACTAAAGTAGAATTTTTTTTCTAACACACAAAACAAAAGCACAATTTCGTACATTGCAGATTTTAGTACAATTATCCGAACAGTTTCAACGAATCTAAATCAAACTTGAGACAAATGGAAACTAAGTAATGGTTAAAACTTCAAACACAAAATCAACTGGTATGCAAACACTTTAAAACTGATGTAACATTTGAAAAATTGAAAGTTACTTTGTAACTTGGGAACTTCACCTGACATTTGTGGTTAACCACTCAAAATGATTCGAGTCTGCTTTCTCATTTTATAACGGTTTTGTTGAATTGAATTTTGCGGTTGTTTAACTAAGGGCATTATTTAATATTTGATGATATTTTGGTAATACTTGGTTTGGAGTTATAATAGTGGTGAATAAAAACTTTAGGGTAGAAATAATATCGCTTAATATTGACAAGCTACTAAGAGTAAGTTTATAAGATATATTAAAATCCTATATTTTTGACTATTGGGAATCAGAAGTATCGTTTCTGAATCTTATTACGTACGTACGTAATCATATGTTACATAACTTATGATATAGCGAAGTCTGATGTTGTACAGGTATGTGACAGATATTTTTACGGATTTTTGATTATTTTTCGTATGTAGTATGTTTTTTTTTATATTTTTAAACTTAATCGAACCCATCATCATACATTAGGGTTTACATTAATAACAGATTCTGTGTAGAACTTGATTTTTCATATTCATTAATTAGTCTAGGTGGTGTTGTAGAGCAGTGTTGGCGCTTGAGCGTTTGATCCTTATTCCTGAGGTCGTTGGTTCGAACCTCGGCTGTGCACAAATTATTAAAAATTTGGTCGGGAAGGAGAACATTGAAGATACGGCCTTGTCTAAACCTATAAAGTCGACGGCATGTCAGATAGAAGGCTGATTAGATATTCCACTATTATAAGAAAAAACAATGATTAAGAAACAGATACATAAATCTGAGGCCAATAACAAGGGTTGTAGCTATGTTTTTCTAAAGTCTATTGGACAAATATCTTTCTTTGAAATAATAAGAAATACTATTTGTAGTATTTATCGTGTATAATTGAAATCTATTATATTTTGTGTTTATAGGTCCCAACGCCCATAATTTTGCGTCTTTACACCACCATAAAATAGTAAGAAACAACTCATTTTTATTACTAACATAAATACATACAATAAAATAATTTTGCTCCATACAATTGGAATGGGAACAATGATTTCAATATACCTTATAATTCGTGCTTAAAGCAATAAAATTAAAATATGATCGTCGAAGAATGTTTACATATAAAGAAAATTGTTATTCTCTGATGTGTGTACAAATGTATGATTGGACTGAAAATCAGTTTGTGGTCACAGGGTTTGCCGGAGTGTTCACAGCGAGAGTACTGAGTGAGGACAAATTAACAAAGGTATAAATAAACACGTTTTCTTTTTCTCGCTATTTGTTGTAATGTTTTTTGTATTGATTGTATTTTTGTTTTAACTCTTGAGTTTATAAGGAATTAAAATACATTTGTACTGGGTTTGTCCTTCAGGCCCCAAGGTGCTTAGAATACACCTTTTACTAGAGTTAGTAGACCCCTTAGTGGTTTTTTGGTGTTATCTGTACTTTTAATTTATGTAAAAATGTGTTTGTGTAATTTGTGGGCGTATTAATAAACATGTCTTTATTTTCTTTCTTATTTTCAAATATTAATTTTAACCTTATAATGACAATAGACAATAAATGTTCAATGTTTTAAATTAAGCGTTCGAAAAGATCTAAGACCAGCAAAAGTAATTTGGTTGTATTGCTTCAAATGTTGATTTTATTGGACTTTGGACTTACAGGCTTTTCAGCTCCGCACAAGCAGTTTTGTACACGTACTCAGGATATATGCCTAAGGGTGAGATTCGAAAATCAAAAGCCAATACATTTTTGACGTAAAAGAGTCCGATTAAATTAGTTATTTTCCTTAGTGTCTAAATCAAGACAAGTTAGGGAGCTTTAAACTTAGAAGTATCTTTATTCAAAGTTCACGCGAACCCAGTCAGTTTGCCAGTATGAAGTATACAATAACAGTGTAGTTTAAGAGGATTGCAGTGAGCTAAATAACCAAGTAAGGTAGCATCTGTGTTGCCATAAATAAGCTTATCTCTTTTATAGCCAATTTCAAGAGCTAAAAGATCGTTAAAAGGAGGTACCATTAGTATAATCATTCGAATAACGTCATACAGACATGCAAACGTAAAACCATTACCGACATTTACTGTTCTTTTATCTAACCGGTAACCAGCCGTTGACAGAGGGAAATATAATTGATTTGGGTTTTTAATTAATGGCGGTACTGTGAGATAACAGTCAGTTTTTGTGCAATTTAAACTATTTCTTTGTTAATGGTATGTGTACTTTTTGATGTAACAGGGGGAAATGATAGTGATACCGCGCATAGACAAGAACTGGTACACTCTTTTCTTGAAGGATTCTAAGTCCTATTCAAAACCGTGACTAAATATTGATCATAGTAAATACTACCAGGAATCTTATCATAAATATAGATGTCTAATTGCACTTTTAACTAGGACTCTTTCGTCTCTTTCTCTTAAATTGAGTATACATTGTGGTAAATAGAGACAGGTAAGTTCTTTAATTAAAATGGTACGATTATATTGATTTAGTTGTTATCAGTAAAGGGGGTTTGTAATTACTACACGAACTACTTTAGAAGACTCAAAGATTCAATTGAATATTTAAGAAAAAGAATTCACACAAGATCTTCCAAAATCCATAGACCACTAAAAGCCTTAAGCTGTCATTTAAAAATGTCATGAAAATCGTGGCATCATCGTGGTGGCGAAACAAATGGATGCATTTGCATTTTATTAGTATGGTTGAATTGCATCACGTTTAGTGCTATATCGTTCTGAGTAAATTGCGATTTAAATTTTTAATTAAAAACTCCGCCAGCGCTTGATTTAATCATACTTTTATTACGTTTCATTCAGTTAACGACGGAAAGCTGTCTAAATAAGGATTTTACCTACCAACGGCTTCATGAATATAAGTTAAATTCGTAGAATACGGTCTGGGGTTAAATTTAGTCCGAGTACCAATGTCGCAGTTCTGGCTTTATTTCTCACTTATGCAAAAGTGTGATCGATAAATTGCGTATGTATATTCAGTAATTGCCTTTTTCACACTCAACCAGGTTCGTAGCTTCATTAGTCACGTACTACAATATCAAGATGTTTAAAACATTAAAGGAAAACTAATGAAGTCTCATTGGGATGGCTATAGAGATTACACAGTAGCGGGCAATTCCGCTCTACACAGACAACTTTTTTAATAATTTTTTGTAGGAGGTTTGATAATTTACATAAATAAATAAAGAAGTCATGTATATTAGTTACTTCAATGTTTTATTGTAACAACATTAAATCCTAAGAACAAACATCAATAAATAACTACGCCAACCAACATTTATCAAATCTTTATTTGATGCAAGGCATGGCGAGGAAATCTTTTCTTATTAGCACAGAAAAGTTGGTGATTATATCTATGAGTCATCTATTTTTCTATTCCTAATCTCTTCCCATATAATACGTGCACTAAGCTTACTAAGCAAAGCGATTCAAGCCTGCGCTGGTACTCAGTAACTCTCAATAACTATAGCGATTGCAAATCTTACCTTCATTGTACCGATTCCAAAGTTACAACATGAGTGCTACGGATATTGAGAGGAAATTCCTTACAAAAACGTTAAGATGGATATCGTTATACCTATTGAGTGTTAGCTGTAGGCGTGCCCAGAAATAAGATTTTATTTCTCCAACCTAATACTCTATGACATTAGACAGTGTCCATAAAAGATTTATCATAGTGTTTGAAACTACGAAACCACGATACAAGCAATACGTGACGTCACGTAGTGCATCGGTTTGCCCCAACTGACACGTGTCTAATCCCACTCTGGCATTTCCAATTTATATGGCAAAAATAAAATTATATCTACCGTCAGGAGTATTCACTGAATTTCAGCGCAGTTTCTATTTGAAAGACGAAAAGTAAACGAAATTTTATATTTGTTTAAAAACTAGATTTATTCTTTTTATACCTGTAAATGCATTATCGCTTCTCCCAATAAACTAAAATTATAGAAAACTAGCTGTACCCTGCCAAGCTTTGCTGTGGCACATTGTGATTGAATGGTTGAGAAATGAGAAGCAAAACAAAGAATACATTTCATATAAGTTTAATTTTGTTATACTTCTGGAAAAAAAAGAAAAAAAAAAAAACAATATATAAATGATAAAAAATAGATAAAAATCCTCGAATTTCAGCTCGATCGGTGCAGAACTTTTTATGTTTTTGAAGCGTACACAAACCAACATAGCATTTTTTATATATTAGATATGTCGATCTAGCATCAGTTCAGGGAAACATTGTCTGCCATGATTATTAAGAATATAATCGCGCCATGGCTTCATGCAATATAATACACACACACCACAACACTGACAACTATACTTTAAAACTGTAATAGTACCTAATGCCGTATGACTTAAAATAATCATTGTAATGTCTTAGATTTATTAGATTTTAATTAGGTATCTTTGTAAGATGAATACCCTTGTCCGTAATCCCTATGGATTTTACACTTTAGGGAATGTGTGGGGGGAACTATGTTGTACCATAACTTAAGAACTACAATGCTTTATGAATATAAAAAAAATTGCCAATGGGCATTACAATATACTCTTACATCTAATCTATCTAAACAAATGAACAAAAAGTAATTGCACACTCAAACAAACAAAGCATGCATTAAATGTACTTAAAAACTAATAGAGTACTCAAAAAATAAAAAAGAGTATCTAAAGTAGGTGGTGTTTCAATTCATTAAAAAAGATATTAGGTAGGGGACGTTCCAAGAATCTAGAACATCGACCGCATATAAATTAATAAATAGCAGAATAAATATTGCCTGTTTACTTAATTGTATCTTTCATTGCTCTCGCCAAAACTTCAGACATAATTGGTTCGCGTGCTATTTGCAATTTCGCTGCGGCTTTCTGATTTGAAATTAAGTTTTTATTACTTTACAAACTTTAATACTAGATACTTGAAAGTTGTTCTGTCGTCGAAATCTTTTTAGCTATTACTGTAAAATTCCTTATAAAAACTAAATCGGTCTGATAACACTGTTTTAACACGTTCACTGCGCCATCATTTTCAAAGAACTTTCAGCTGGTGCTTTGGAGACCTAAAGGATCTCGAAACAAGCCTCTCCTTTGATGCGTTTGAGACCTAATCAGTCTCCTAAAAAATACAGTTTTGAAAATAATTTATATCTTCCAAAAAAACAATGACATATATTTTGAAGTTTTTGTGGGAGAAAGATAGGTAATTGCTTTATATTTTGCTAGGTTCGCAGGCAGTTACGACATTTGAATAAACTACTAATACCAAAAAAAATTGATATCAAACTCAAACTCAAACGACAACTTATACGATATTTCATTACTTTCCAATTCTATAATATGTTCATATACCTGAAAACCACACATAACCGATATTACCCGCATCGGTTAACCACATTGTGCGGGCACTATATAATCATCGACGTCTCATATGGGATAAATCACTAATTCAATTTCTCTGTCATATAGTACAATACTTCATTGGTGTAGTGGTTGGCATCTTCACCTGAAGATTGGGTTCAATTATCGGGTGAGAGTCTTGGCGTTTTTTCTAAACAAATTTAGTGGTAACCTTCACCTGTTGAAGATAGAAGTTGCATATTTTTATTTTGTTTTAATTATGATCTCCAATATCACATATGTTAAAACGAGGACAATATACACATATGAAATAAAAGAAAATGAAGAAATAAGATACACACGTTTGATAATGACGGTGGTGAAAAAAAAAAGCATTTTCTTAGAGTAAAATAAAAAAGTTGTTTATCTTAAATCTACCCAGTTGTTATATGATTTAAAAGCTCAACGTGATATCAAACCATTATCATTTGCTTCATAATAAAAACCTATAATATCAATTGAAGGTCCAAATCCCAATATTAAACATAAAGAAACCCCGGGGGGCAAGTGTGTCACCCTTTATTCCTTTATGAGGAATCTATAAAAAATCGTTTATTGCATTTCATCCGATTGATTTATGTTTATATTAAGTATTTTTATTTCGGTATCGTCGTAAAAACTTAAATATTTTTTATGTTAATCACGTGTAACTGTATTAATGCTCATTTGTTTAAGATCGTAAAACTCTGTTTTTAATTAAAAAAACGTTTACGATAAAAACACCCGAATTTATGTTATTTAAGCGAGTTTCACACATTAAAGTAAAATACTGCCTTGAAATTGCGAATTTTTAAATTTTTTACGTTATGACCAAAATTAAGTGATACTTGTCGGTTATTGGCTAAAAAAGTATCTTAGTTCGAAAAAAACGGGAAGCGTATGAATTGCATAGGCGCATCTGAATGCCATGCATTACGCTGAATCGAAATTGCTCTATTCTTTTGACAGCTGCCTCTTGACATTGACATGTGACACCTGATATAGATTTACGTCAGTGAATCATGCAAAATATTAAAGATTATAGCTAATGAAAGAACATAATTGAATTATTTGAAAACTTTCGGATGGCAACACAGAATGTCTTTGAATTTCTTAGATTAGTATGATTTATTGTTTTGATACTTCATGCAATTACTCATTTTTATTGCAATTATATATTTTGTCCGAATATTTAACAGTTATAATAGCCTAAACTTTGTTTTATTGATTTTTTGGATTCTGATTTTGATTATTCTGAATAAAGTTGTGTTTTATAGTAATTATAGTTTTAGTTTTCCATGCAATGCTAGTTTTTAAGTATCAATAGTAAAAGACTAAATACGTATAGTATTTAATTTCATAGAAATACAGTACAGTACATACAGTTACTATCAATGTAAAAAATAATAAAATAAAATCAAGTATCAAGTAAGTTTAATCCACAAAATATATCAAACTTTTAGGGATAGCATACTAAATTTATTTGAATTTGTCGCGCTTTTTCGTTATCTTCTTTCATTAGCCAGACTCTAAACGTACTTTTGATTTCCCTAAAAATGCCGAAAAAGTTTTCTATTTTCTGATTAGAAATGCGCGTGACGGCGCATGCGGTGTATCACTAAACAATCGGTTGATATACCAGCGCAGCATATTGAATTGAGTTATGCCAAAGTTATGCTTATGAGTTCCACTTTATTTACTAAACACACTAAAATGTGTTATAATTTTTATCTATAGCAGTAGTCAAACGAAGTATAATTTTTCGTCTATAGTTTGGTGTCACAGCTTACTACTAAAGCCTGTTTAATACAAATTCTATTATTAAAACTTCTAACGTGAAAAAACGTAGTGGGAAACGCTTCCCACTAAATTTTTCTTCAAAGACTAGCGGGGTTTCGCAAAGGGTTGTGCTATACATGTTAATTAAAAATACACTCATGTTTATGTGAAGGACGAAATTACTTTTAATAATGGAACTACTTTTATTACTGACGAGTATGGGCGATCTAAATTAAATTCCTTAGATGACATAACAGATTCTGCAAATTTTTACTCAATAATCAAGGCACATCATGATGTAAATAACAGGGCCAGTAATAATAAGCTGCCCCGTTTGAGGTCCTCTCAAATTGCTGTTATTACATTCTACGGAAGCTCACCGAATATTGAGGTAATGCATATTTTACGGATATAAAATTATTTTGGCGAAATATGGTAATATTACGAATTTTATTTCAAATTCGGGAACCTAAAGTGCTAACTAACAAATTTATACGACACATTTTGGCTAACATAAGTATTAAGTACATAAGGTACAAGGCGACAGTATAAAATAAAAAAAGAATATAAAATATGTCTATTATGGAACATAAGATACATGTATCACTTATTCCACGTCATTAAATTTGAATTTGTAGGCATCCCTACTCATCGGCAAAGAAGTCAGAGGGTGTAGGCCGAGAGAAAAAGCCGGCGTAAAAAACTCTCGGTACTCTTTTAAAATAGCAAATCATCAAACAACACTTATTTTAAAACAAATATCGCAAATTAATTAGAAGTAGCCTGTCTAGCACTAGTCCCAGGCCCTTTTATCAACTAGATAATCGTTAACTTTATAGTAAGCCTTTTTACACAGCTTTTCTTTAATACATTTCTTAAATTTATTAAAAGGCAGAGATAAAAGAGCGTCTGGGATTTTTTTAAAAAAGTATCCCTTTTCCCAAAAAAGAATTACTAACTTTAGATAGTCTAGTACGGGGAAATTGCAGGCTGCGTTTTTTCCGACTATTAATATTGTGCGTATGTTCTATTCTAGTAAACTTATCACTATTTTTGTATACATATATAATATTTTCATAAATATATTGCGAGGGAAAGGTAAGTATATTAATTTCCTTGAATTTATCTCTAAGAGATTCCCTACATTAATATTATAGATTTAATTTATAGTGCAGTAAGATAACACCCTCAGTTCAGTTCCAGATGAAAATAAGAATAATTTTGATATGGGTAACATAAGTAATACATAAGCGTAAGAAATACCTAGCTATCAATTGTGAGAAATGTGTGAAATTACCATAATTAATTCAATTTTATTTTTCCTTATATGGCAGTTACATAAATAAACTGAAGCCTGCTTATTAGCATCACTTTATATAATGTTAGCTTACCTGTCAAGTAAGTCTCATAAAACTTAACAGAGTTGAAGGAGCGAAAGCAATCAATCACGTTATAAAGGTCTTTTATACAAGTATTTATAAATGCTGTAAACTTTTCCAAAGGCTTTTAAAATGATTTCACCGTCCATAATGAAATTATAATTATTGAATTTTAAATTAATTGGAGTCTTTATAATGTTATAATATAACCGGATTTTAATATGATGACGATCTTTCACATAATAAAAATATTAAATCTATTAGTAGCCAAAACTATGGTATATTGTTGTTCATACATTTCGGCAAATGTATGTAAACAAGAATTTATTGTAAAACTATCACTGTAAAGCTTGCTAACTCAGCTAGGGGCAGATATATTTTTGTGTATCGTAGTTTTTTTTTGTTTTGCAGGAAAGTACTAACCGGCCAGTCACACGTTATAAATTTTTATGTTTAAGACATGTAACCTACATCTTAAAAAACCGTTGTAAATTTTCACCGTTCGAGCCAGTGATAATTTTCATAAAAATTGTGGAGCAAGAATCTTGTGCGCTTCCTCCGACCTAAAGGGCTCCTCGACCAGTCTACCCACTAACTGGTCTGACTAAAGGCCGCATTGTATATATATCCTTAGCGGTCGGAATTTATTTGTTAGCGCGCTTCAGGAAATGACAAATGACAGGAAATGTCTTTGTAGCTTCAAACTATAAGTGTCGCTACAAATTCATAATGTATTAAAAAGCGTACTAGTATTTATATAATATTTTTTTCTTAAACAAGTAGGTGATCAGCCTTCTGCGCTGACTCACACCGTCAACTTTTTTGGGTCTAAGAGATGCCGGTTTTCTCATGATGTTTTGCCTTTGCCGTATGAGTGAGTGTTGAATACGCACATAGACAGAAAGTCCAGTAGTGGACAGCCGGGGATCGAACCAACGACCTCAGAGATAAGAGTCGCATGCTGAAACCACTTGGCCAATACTACGCTATCTAGTATCTATAACTCACACAAACAAGGGAAGAACTGTGTTTTTCATTATTGTTTATTTCTGTCTTCAATCTGATAAAAACAGTATTATTTAAACTTTTCCCAGTTGTTAAACATTAGATACAACTGAAATTCTGTGGGGGTCCAACGCGATTGAAATTCAGAAATTCAAATTGCTTCGCGACTAAGTTTAACACAATTGTGCCTTGTAGTGAAACAGAACAGTACAAAGGCCTTAATTTATTCGTTAAACTTTAAATTTAGGCGTAAACAAACCTCTTTTAAATCTGACGGTTTCGCACTTTTGAATATTTGTTGTTCGAATCACCTTTTTGGTAAAATGTAATGTACTTAGTATTGTCACAACCAACCTTTTTATACCTTAACTATACCTCTATTCCTAGGTTCGAATCCAAGTTCGAACTGCGCTTTTTTATTTAACTACAGTCAATATCTGTTATAACGACATCGAAGGGTCATATTTGGTCGTAAAAACCGATAGCCGTAACAGCCGATGACGTTGTTATTAAGTACCTAATACATAGAATTTAACCGGGACCTTGAATATTGGTCAATATAACCGGTATGTTGTTCTAAACGATGTTGTCGTAAACGGTTGACTGTAATTTGCTGTCGGGCTGTAAGGCCTAAATGAATGATCAAAGATCTCACATGGGATGGTAAAATTTAACTTTTCGTTAGCGTACGTCTCACATGCAACCAGACTTACTCATTCACTAAAATGCACCCACACTCACACACACACTCATGCACATAGGCGTGTTGAAAACAGTTGAAAAAACCAAAATTAAGTTTGTTATGGAA
This sequence comes from Pieris napi, assembly GCF_905475465.1. Taxonomy (NCBI): domain Eukaryota; kingdom Metazoa; phylum Arthropoda; class Insecta; order Lepidoptera; family Pieridae; genus Pieris; species Pieris napi. The sequence continues at coordinate 8,760,051 of NC_062241.1, read as the reverse complement.
GAGCTGGGAACACTGACACAGCCCTGCGATTCTGTAACTCACTTCACGAACTCACACAGCGGTTTTCGCATCGGCGGTCTCTCTCAAATCAGTCGTGAAGCAGTCATTTTATGATTTGCGAAAACCGCTGTGTGAGTTCGTGAAGTGAGTTACAGAATCGCAGGGCTGGTATTTCTTTACTTAAAAGGGTTCCCAAATCTTACACATTATAATGAATTTTTGTCAAATGAATAAACACATTTTTATTTATTAAATTATAGTTTTCCCAAGCATTTGTATATATTCGATAAGGTTAGCCTTCATTGCTTAAATATAGAGATTTTTCATAGATTTGTTAACAACCCAAACAACATTTGATTAATTGTTTGTTATTCCATTGTTTGTTAATGCCTTGAGAGTTTCAAATTTATACACAACTAGCTGACCCGGCAAACGTCGTTTTGCCATGTATATCATTTATTATAAAAAAATAGGTGTTGATCGTAGAGGGGTGAAAGTTAGGGGTTGTATGTATTTTTTAATGCTGTATCATAAAAAAATAAAAACAGAAAAAAATATCTAAAAATAAAAATAAAAAATATTTAGGGGTGGACTACCCTTTACATTGAGGGGGATGAAAAATAGATGTTGTCCGATTCTCAGTTCTACCCAATATGCATACAAAATTTCACCAGAATCGGTCAAGCCGTTTCGGAGGAGTATGGCAACGAAAACTGTGACACGACAATTTTATATATATAGATAAATAGTTCTAGGAAATTATTCATCTACAACTGTCCTTTGCGTGTATCATTAAACTTTGTATAAAAACAAAAAAACATCATTAATCATACAAAAATTATCCACGCCAACAATTTCATAGTTGACATGTTGCTCGTAAGACAGTCAATTTACATCAAATTACTTCAAGTGTCATTAGTCCTACATTTTTAAATGCATACAAATTTCGACCCTGTTACGTATCATTACGGTTTATAATGCATTAGGAAGTGGGAGGAGGCGATTTGAATCGCCACAATCTAAAAGTGCAGCAAAAACCTGGGCCCAAAATGGAAGTCGGATGACACTGAGGTGGCTTTAATGACAATTTAATAGCAACCTGAGAGGGAACGTGTAATCAAGAATATGATCCTATTATTACTTTTTGTCGAAAATGCGTTTCGTGGAAGCACGGTTTATGTAATTATTTATAAGATATTAGATAGCACTAAGGACTTGTATGAGAATGACCCTGGTTGGTTTTGACTGGACTTATTTTTACCGACTACAATGTATTTATCTACAATAATTATTCTTTTACATCCTAAATACATTACAGTATATTTATAATTTGCAGGCGAACTTTTTTCAATAGAATAATTTTAAACTACAATAACAATTCCTATTAATTAAATATTATTTTACTTACCATTTATAATTTGAGTATGTAAGTTGTATACTATGTATAATTTTAAGTATAACCAACCACTAAAGAGCTATTCAAGTATTGGATTCTATAACACTAATATTATAATAATAATCTGTGGCGCTATAAATTTATCAGGCCTGGGCCTCAGATTTCTGTATCAGTTTCATGATCATTTGTCAATCTAAGCAAGTAGCAAGTAGGTGATCAGCCTCCTGTGCCTGAGACACGCCGTCGACTTTTTGGGTCTAAGTCAAGATGTTACGATGATGTCCTTACGATGTTTTCCTCCACTTCGAGCAAATGTTAAATATGCACATAGAAAGAAAGTCTATTGGGGCACAGCCGGGGATCGATTCTACGACCTCAGGGGTGCGAGTCGCACGCTTTATATTTTAAAGAAAGACTTTTATTTTTATATGCTTGTAACGAATAAATTCAAAACAACTAAACGGGGTTAGTTTTTCATTAGAATGCCCTATTATTCCTGAGTAATATAGATGGCATTTATATCCAAAATTAAAAAAAAGGACGAAGGCAGACTATAATTATATATATGATAAAAATTTGCACAGTGATAAGAATTTAAAATTAATAAATCTATTTATCGGCAGAAATGTTCCCTGCTAAACTTTGTAAATAGTAAATGTGTTCATTCCGAAGATCAGTAATTACCTCAAAGGTCAAACGTGCTCGACTGATCTCGATCAATTCCCTCTCATTTTGTTAAACAAAGATGCGCTCCATAAAACTAAAGGATTTCAAAAGTCCCTAGAATAATATTCTCGTTAAAATAATGTTAGATTCTCTCATAGCGGTACGCCATTTGGAATAATGCCACATTTTTATGCTTAAAAAGTCCGATAAAAGATTTTAGGATAGATAGTACCTACTTGACGTTTTATATTCACTCCAAGTTCCCTTGTCATGCGCGCGAGGTATTAGTATGCAGGTCTTGTTGGGTCTTATTAGTACGAAAAATCCCAAGAATCTCCCTTTTTCAAACATAAAATGTTCGAATTTCAAACTTGTACCTGATGTTTAATACATAGCTGATATTGCTTTTGATAAAGCTAAACGAATCTAAAATTTAAAGTGCGATCGAATAAATGTTTCTGTATCATAAATATTAATATGAAACGAAAAATATGTTTACACTGTTGAGGTTTTTTAGAGTCTTTATCTTAAAAATATGTTTTAAGTATTAGACTGTATTAATAGGGGTTTGTTGCATAGATTTTAAAATTAGAATATTATGCTTAATAAGGTAGATATATATATAACATTTGGTTCTGCACTTCTCGCACGCATCATGTTTCTTTTTTAGTTTTTCTCTTTAACTAGGGTTGCCCAGAAGAGATCGCTTATTAGCGATAAGGCCGCCCGTTGCATCCCTTATAATTTTTATGTATTGTGTTTCTTTTATTTGCAACGAGGTGTAAATAAATAAATAAATAATGTGTTAGTCACCTTCGTAGGTATAAACTAAAGACATTTATAGGCGAGTTAAATTATATTGTTTTCAATATAAACGTAAACATGTGATAACGAAAATAATTATTTAAAAAACAACACTATGTACAAAAGTGCTTGTGGTTGTACCAACTAAATATTATATATAAAAGATATTAATCGTGACATAAAATGATTAATTCAAACATAAATTTAAGTTTAGTAATAATAGCGAATAACAATAATAAAATTGTAAGTCGAATTAAATTATTCAAACTCTTTCATTGTTCTATGATGACCCACGGGTTTAGGTACATCATCGGTCATGTTTTTTAGACAACTAAATGTTAATTCAATCTTGTCGCATTCATGTTATAATGTTGAATAAAAGTTGTTTTGGTCCGCCTCTTTTAGATCACAGTTTGAATAACGATATACAAACATATTCCAAAATGTGTTTCTACTTTCTAGTTGATCGCACCTAACATTAAGAAAGAATAGTTTGAATTTTTTAATACATACTCACAGTTTTTCAATAAATTTGATAAAGTACAAATATTTAAATAAAACTTGGTTTTTACCGGAGTACTGTATTTATCATTCAAAATTACGAAGATGTTTTAGTCTAAGACATTTTTAACTTGCGATAGAAGTTTAGTATGGGTTTACGATTTTCGTGTAGTGTAAACCAGCTGACTTGGCGATCTTCGTAACTCCAAAGTAGTACAACAATAAATAATAGTTTAAAAAAACTAAAAAACACGCTTTTAAAGCACATCAAACTAAAAAGTGAAAAATAATTCCTAATTTAGTTAGTTTTTTAAACTATTATTTATTTTCTATTTTTTTCATTTTTTTTTTCGGATTATTGCATTGTCATCGATCTTTGACAGGTGCGCAAAGTTTGAATTTAATCTGTCCGTTAAAAGTGGGTCAAAATCGAGTCCGAAGGAGTCGGTTACATACATACATACATACATACAGGTGAAGCTAATATAAAGCGTGTAAAAAAGTACAACAGTCAAAGAATTTCGTGTTACAGATTAGCTTAATTTAATTTATAATTTTATAAAAGTACTCAAGGAATAAAAAAAAAATTCACTACTTTTTAAAGAAATTAACACAAAAAGAATATTTTACGTATTAAGATTTTCATATTACCAAATACCAAGACAACAAAGAAAATTTAAGATTAGTTGCTCTTCGGATAAATGCTTCCTTCATATTCATCCACTCTAACCTGACGCCGTCCATCCGTTTTACTTTATTCATGTTAACCATAAATTTTGTAAAAAAATTATGCTGTCCATTAAATAACGAAATAGAAGCAATTATATGTTGTATTCAATATTTGTCTTTAGTAACATGCGAAAGCTTGATAGAATTGTCATTATATGAACTTAGTCAAAAGCAATGGAACACAGCGCTAGCGGAGTAAATCTAGCCTAGGCTTGTGAAGCTGGCGAACACCACCTCTGCCGATCGCGACTTTTAATTATGGGGAAATGAAATAATCGGGCTTAGTCACAAAACCTATTCAATAGTATAGAAAACCCAATAGGCATAAATATAAAAATTTAATCGCTTGTGTGAAGTGTTTCTTTGGAGAATTTTATTACGTTTTTGCAATTTAATACTTACTTTATACTATTGTATTCGGAATTACCTCGTGATATGAGCCATGCAGTTTTAAATAAATATACGTATTTATTAGTACGCAACATAATAGGAATAATAAAACAAGTTATAGGTACTGACTTTCGTGTAATTAAATAAAAATAAACATATGTTTATTATGGAACATAAGATACAGGTATCACTTATTCCACGTCATTATATTTGAATCTGTAGGCATCCCTACGGCGAAGAAGACAGGGTGTAAGCCGAGAGAAAAAGCCGGCGTAAAAAACTCTTGGTGCTCTTTTAAAATAGCAAATCATCAAACAACAATTATGTTTAACAAGTTTTGCAGTAATAACCAAAACTATCCTTTAATTTATTAAATCATTATAACATAAGTTAATATTAAATAATAGTTGTAAAAATTATGACTTTTCCAAATAAGTATAATACACACTTGCACAATGCTCATTCCCGACGCCTTAATTCCCAAGTGCCTCAGTGCGACTCAAACGTGCTTCTAAAACAATTGTTTCACCCGTAACAGTCCAGAATTACTGGAAGCCACACGTTTCTACCTTTTATAATAATTTAGCGATAATGCGAAAAATACGTGCCTCTAGCCGTCTCTGTTACGTGAGTATTATTGGCACTTATTGCTCGCGAGTTCCGAATAATCTTTGTCTTGAGTTCACGGGTATTTTAACAGATTGTTTATAAACATTTTTGAATACAAAAAACCAGACGAGATGGTACTTCACTTCTGGTCACCGCTTGCAACTGTATAAAGCGCAAATTTGGTCCCACATGGAGTACTGTTCTCACCTCTGGGCAGGAGCTTCCCAGTACCAGCTCATTCAATTTCACCGTATTCAACGTACGATTCGCATCGTCCATGACCAGTCTTCACTCAGTCAGACTTTCCGAGAGGCTTGATGTCTTGGCGTTGCGTAGAGATGTGGGGCCTTTCTGCATATTCTAGCGCATTTACTATTTTTAGTGTTCAATGGAGTTGTTCAGATTAATATCGGCGGCTGAGTTTCATCATCGGACGTCAAGGCAGAATACGAAATTTCACCCGTATCACCGTGACGTCCATCGTTTACTGAGCGTTCCTTAAGGCAAAGCGCCATTTTTAATTATATTTTAGAGTAACATTTAAAAACAGTACTGATGTTTATGTTTAACTTAATTCTAATAAAGGAACAGAAAGTTCGCCAATAAGAACACGCACAAAAAACTAGTATCACCAGTTCGAAATCAGAATAATTAATAATGCTAGTGGTTATTAGAAAAAAACCATTAAAAGTTATGTATACACGTAATAAATCAAAATAAAGTGCAAATGCAGTCAATATGGCTATCAGTAGTTATATTTAGACTTTACATTTTATCCAAAGCACTGAGGTAGGTGAGTAATCTGAGCCAAAACGGAATATTTCAATTCAAAGATTGACTTCTCCAAGCACTCTACGTGTCGATCTAGCGATATCTATGATAAATGATTGTATTGATAAGTAGGAAATATCATCTTTCAATCATATCTGTTGCATTTCACTTACTTCTGTTTGAAGATAAATAAAATTATTTGAAACTTTAAGTTCAGTGATTTATCATGCCCGCTCCGCAAAATTAAACATTAGTTATGCTTTAGCTCTTGGCTTACACAAAGAATAAATAACATTTTTATAATTGAAATGATTGATATGTTTGGGATTGTTCATAAGTTTTTTACCTATAGCGGTATAATATTTGAATGTATATATACTTGTATGTTAATTATGTTCTATGATTTTTTCTTTTGTGTGTGAAATATTAATTAAACTTACAGGGTACATTTTAAATGGTACTTGTTTCGTTTTTAAACGTAATAAACTAAGTTCTCTGTTTATACCATTTCAATACAATACGTTAATATTTTTCATTTAAAACTGTCGAACCAAATCAGAATATTCTATTCAAACCCACGCCACATGGGAGAACAATGTGTGATTTTAAGTCGAATGCGATACATTTTTAGTCTTCTTAAATAATAAAATCAGAAAATGTTATAACTGAATTATATATATTATGTTATGTTACGTTACATTTGTGTCTTATAGCTCAACGTCAAAATATAATATAAAACATAGTAACAAAAAAATAAATTTTAGTTCTTTGTTTGATTTATATGAAAATACAAATAAGACCCAGAAAACATTATAATCACATTTCGATCAGCGATTTGTCTTTGAAATATGACAAAGTACATCACGACACAATTTATTTTCGAAACAATACAATGTTATTCTTAAACTTCAAGAATCTATAGCGCAATAAATCTCCACTCATCTATTTTTGTACATTCCTGGCAGAACCTTGCCATAATTTTATATGGAATTATATTTTTAAATGCGTAGTAAGCAATACTTGAAAACATAACAGCATGGCCTTTTAGTTGGTAATAAAACCTCTGGTTTTGAACGCAAACTTTTCAAATATGTCCGTTGGTTGCTTTTTTCCAAATTGTTTCCAAAATTGTAAGATAGTTTTACACATACATTTTTAAGACATTCTGGTTTCCTCATGTTGATTCCTTACCAGGAATTAATTTGCACATAAAAAAGTTCATTAGTCAGTGTTCGAACGCACGGCCTTTGAGTGGAGAGTCGCATGCTTAACCACTCTCACATCTGGATTAGAGAGAATTACGCTATAAGGAAATACCCTTAATATATAAAAAAATACATACAGAAGTTGTTTTATATTGAATAGGTACGATTGAAAGTTGAATAACTATGATTTAGATAATTAACTTTTATCTTTCAATGAAACTTATCTCTCAAGAGAATTATAACCTACCATTTGGCAAGTTATCTTAGACGATCAAAAAGATAACGATTTGTGTGGGATATTAAATGGGTGTCCAATGGTCATAAATCCAAAGACGCTACGGGCTTTTTAACCGGCTGTAGGAGATGGATAAAATTTTAAGCCGATTGAAATATAAAATATACATTAATTAAAACTGCATCAGTCTCTATTTACACACAATTGTCAAACACATTCGTTCATTCCTTTCTATCAAATGGTGTTTTAGCTGTGAGAAAAGGAGACAGTAGAGTACAAAAAAGCCACGACTATTAAAGGCTTATTAGTGCTACTGAATAAATATTTAATAATAACAATGACTTTTATATCTTTTGAGTACTAAAGCGTGCTTTTTTTAAAAAGATATTAAATCTAAAGTTTTATCAAAAAATTTTAGAAATTCTAATGTACGAAATTACACAGGACCAAAAACCCACGACTATTATTAGTGCTACTAGAATAATATTAAGTATAAGGTTACTATGACTTTAAAATCTTTGGAGTTCTTAAGACTGATTTTTAAAAAGATAAGAAATATTTAACATTCTCAATTTTTTTTATTTTTTTTTAAATTAGTAATTTTACAGCTGACAAATATTATAAAACAAATAAGAATTTTCTAGAATTCCTAATGTAATTAATTCAACAAGTAAGTACCTCGATCGTTAAGTTTCAGAACACAAGTCTTGCTCAACTCATGACAGCAGCCTTTATAAGAATAACGTAAATCATTGTTCCACAATATATGCAATATTATAAAAATGTCTCTCATATTTCGTTTGAATATATTTATGGATTCGCTTAACTACAAGAATATTTCTCAGTTTTGTCTACAAAATACTGCAATACAGTCTGCCAGTTGCATCGAATGCATAAAATATGAATCTTCTCTTTGAATTTGTCATAACATAAAATTATTTTATGCTATTTTTACCTTCAAAGCTCTTGGGTATTATCTCTGATAAAATACAGAGCTTTTAATATTTTTTCATAATTGGGATCTATAGAGAGGTGTAATGAGTATCTTGTTGTTATTTTCAAAAATAAATCAGTGGTATACTACAACCTTTTTAGGTCTGAGCCTCAGATTTCTGTATCTGTTTCATGATCATTTGTCTATCTAATAGGCAAGTAGGTGATCAGCCTTTTGTGCCTGACGCACGCCCCCGACTTTTTGGTTCTAAGGCAAGCCGGTTTCCTCACGATGTTTTCCTTCACCGTTCAAATGTTAAATGCGCTGTCACGCGCCTTCGCCAATACTTCTTTTTTTATATGCGGAAGCTAAAACAATTTATTAACAAATCATCAGACGCCGCATATATATGATTATGATAATAATTTAATTCATGTAATTTAATCAATCTCCACCTTTGCTAGGCCGATTTGTAATAATCTATAATTATATTATAAAGAGGAAAGATTTGTTTCGCTATAACGAATTATCTCAAAAGCAACTAAATCGATATCAATTTCTTTTCGTTTTTTCAAAATCTAATATATAAAATTCTCATGTCACGGTGTTTGTAATTAAACTCCTCCGAAATGGCTCGACCGATTTTCGTGAAGTTTTGTGTGCATATCGAACATCTATTTTCCATCCCCTAAATGTTAAGGGTAGTCCTCTAAAATTATTATTTTTGTTTTTATTTTTTATGATACAGCATAAAAAATTAAATACAACCCTTAATTTTCACCCCTTTACGATCAACCCCTATTTTTTAATAGTACCTAGATAGTTACTTTCACTGAACTAAAAAAATGTTTCCAAGAAATTATATAAATATAGATAAATGCTAAATACCTACCTACCTATATAGATGCCTACGTATATAAGACGTCTAGCGGACTGTTTTTACGGTTTATAAATACTACGGTAATATACGCATTTTTTGTATTTTTTAACAATTAAAGTTTATGTTTAAAAATAAGCACCGGTATAAGTGAATTGCTTTTTATTGCTCATAACTTCGACTGGTTATGACAGTATGTTTGTATGCGCATTATTACGCCTTATTATTTCTTCAATAAGGACAACTGAATTAATGACGCTTTGTTCTCTTGTATCTAATTTAAACTGATCGCTCTCAGGTAATTATATTTATTTATATATACATTACTAGTAATAGAGTGGCATTTGTGCAAAAAAATCACGTATGGCATTTTTGCTACATTGTGTAAAATTTATAATTAGTCAGATCTAGTGTTGTTTCTCTCGAATTTTCACTTAGGAAATCAAATATTTATTTGTAACACGCAATCATTAAATTTAAGCCTTATGGTAACACACAATTTATATGTTCTTTTTTTGGAAAGGACCAAAGGGAAGAAGGAGAAAAGGGCGCCCCTAAAAAGGTGTATAGAAGAAATAGAATCTCTAGCAGGAAGGGAATGGAGAAATAAAGACATTAATAGAGATGAAATGAAAAAAGCTGGAGGAGGCTTTTACCCGAAGAGGTTTCGATCAACGCTAGGTACTGAAGGAAGCTAGGATATTAGGATAACAAGAAAAAGAATGTATAGAACAAATGTAAGCTGTCTATTCCACTTTTGTATTTTTTATTATTATTATGTTTTTTTCAATAACGACAGTCAATCAAGTTATTCAGTCACGATATTAACTGTAGATATGACGTTGACTTGAATGTGTACGCATTGTGACTGTTTTTATAGCAGCTATAAGATTGTTTCACATGAATTAAATTCTTCGAAAGTAAATTAGCTGTTTTAATAAAAATATGTTATGTTAACAATGTTCGGCCGTAACAAGTTTTTTGATCATCAATCTTAATCTTGATCAAGTTTTTTCGTGTTGTAATATTTAATGCATGAAGCTTGAGTATAACATGTATTCATGTATCTTTATAGTACATATATAGATCTAAAGAGTCCAAGGCCAGAAAATTGATATGTGTGAGAATTAGAGCTAAAATGCTTAGAGGTGTGTTGTGTGAGTGGATAGACGAAGAACTCTTGAGGCCGTGCATTCAAATCGCAATAAGTACATTTTTCTTGCATTGTTTAAATACATAAATGTAAAATGGTGCTAATAAATACGTTTTCAAGATTGTAAAATTTATCAAACTACTTCTTTGTAGTTGGTGAGTTATTTACGTTTATAAATAAGGGAAAACATAAATCGTTCGTGAATATTGAAATTAATTTCCCAATCTGAAGAACACAATACCAATACAAAAAGCCCAAACAAATTTTGACATTCAATTTTGAATAAAGCTTTCTCGCTATTTATAATCAATTGAAATATTTACGAAATGATTGACAAACGTTTTCAATGTAAAAGCCGTTTGTGGTATACGCCATTCAAAACACGCTATTAAACGCCTCCAATTGTCAATTTTCCTTCAAATGATTTATTAGCTGAGTAGATTTTACGATAATACAAATCTTATACGCCCGTATGACTGGAGACTATGACAATTGATATTGTGTGAGGAAGTTCCGAGTTCTTGAGTTTAATATGATAAAACAATTAGTAAAAAGTAAAGGTATGCATTACTTGATAAGATTAAAAAAGGTATCTTTAAATCAGCGAATTTACTAACGGCAGCTTTCTATAATCTAAAATTATTTTTAATCCAGCTTTTCCCAAATTTAGATTGACAAATGTCAAAATTCGATTAGTCGAGTCGAAGATATTTTACAAAAACAATCCATCGATCGGTTATTGAAAAGTGTTTTATGAGAAATCGATTGAAATATCAATTTCTAGTAGTAAAAATTGGATTTGGATAGAAATCGGCCGTAAGTCGATATAAAATTTAGTTAATGTTACGTATAATAATAGCCCTATTAAAATCATAAGACAGAGTGCGATTGTCAACGTCAAGATCGTTCAAAACACAGGTTTAGACATCTGACCACTACGATAAACGTGACGCAAGTAGCACGGAAACAATCACTTTATTACCATCTCTCTATATTTATTATCTCTTGCGTAAATACTTCACGTATGTAACACTCCGTACATGGCAAGCGATGTTGGTAGGTGATGAAACGGTCTAGTAGGCTGTAGCCTGTATGCTGCTGTCTAACGCGGTCCTGGTATGACATGGTGTAGAGGGCAGACTCCTGAACTCTCGTGCCTTATATGTTGGGCCTAAAATGTTATATTTTGTTTGTATTGTATTTGTATAGATGTCGTAATGGAAAGTAGATAGTGACAATAATATTCGTCAACATATAATCTATCGTAGATTATTCGAACCTATGATCGCTGAGCGTATTGAATATTAAGCTACGGAAAACTCATTAAAATTTTATATGAACAGAATAAAAGATTAAGGTTCGATTAAACATAAAATACTCGCCCGGGCAGCAATTAATATTTAGCGAAACGGCAAATCCAATTTTATTGATCATTGTAAAATCGCACAATTTATGTTCGGTCATTATAATTTAAGACTAAACGCCTACACGTATATATTAAAATCTGTATCGAAGAATCAATTATACTTTCATCATAATTTTGATCTTGTGTTCATTTACTCATCAATGTGTATATTTGAATACAGTTTCATTAGAAATTATTGGATAATATTAGGTTATTTATTAGGTTTTTAGAAAACTATGATTCATTTTATTTTCCCGTTTAGTTTTTTTTTCTTGGCATCACTCTATTTATAAAATTCAAAACGCAGTTTCGCAAAAGAAAACACAATGCGTTTTTGGCTCTCTGAGTAGCGGTATGTTTGAGAAAGACGAACTCTTGAACAAGCTTGGGCAAGCAAACGAAATTTCTAAAAAATTGTCAATAAATTGTCTTTTAACCAACTTCACGGTGAATAGAATTTATATAAAAACTGGCTATTGTCATTAGCTAATTCAAACAAACACACAAAAAAAAATTCTGATATAGATTATATTCTGAATCAAATTACAGCAAAAATCTTAACGCAAAAAATACTGAGTCATCTTAATAGCGAAACCCGATCATTAAGCTTGCTCATCACCAATTTTTGATCGATTTCTTTATCCAACTACAATAACAATGATTAGTCTTGGTTATTATGTAATCTTATTGCAATTTAATTTTATAGAGTTTGTCAGCTTCCGGCTGCAGACCGAATAAAAAAACTATAGACCAGAATTAATACACGATTTATATTATGATTACATCACCGGCGACTTTATAATTTTAAAGAACAATGGTTCTAGCGTACTTTATTACTCAATAAAATAAAAAATACAATAAGCAGTTTGTACTTCCCAAGAATAAAATATTGCAATTTATGACGAGTATAACTTAAAATAAATAATCATAAAACGTATTATCTGTATCAAACTAAAACAGTCAGACCATTTACATAGGATTATATACCGTTATATAAGATTAAACTTTGTATGTAAAACAAAAAGTTATTGAAAATTCAATATTATCCGACAAGCGTAATGTCAGTTTCACGCATCACTGGCGAACCCATTTCAAGGTGAAGGTAAATACCAAAAAGTCTTTAATGTTTTACATACATTGATGCTTTCGTTACAATACTCCCATGTGCCAAAGTAAAGTTTTACAAACAACGCAACGTATAGCACTCTATACGTTTTTGTAAAAGACCTAAAATTTGGGCATCTTGTTCCGGTCGTCACGTGCGAAACTATCTTCACTTTTATTTTTAGCGGATCGAATGAAAAACGTGCTTTGAACTAACAAAGGCGTACTTCGATGTTCTGCTTAGAAAGCGCGACTTTCGCGTTAAATATTGACAAAAACGGTTGCGAATCGATAAAAAGTTATAGGTAACTGTTTCTTCGCGGTATAAAAAACTACCGTGCCAGTAATTGAAAATGTTTCTAGTATTATTTTTATATTATTATCGAAAAATAACATATTCAGAGGGATTGTGGAAACTGCTTTGGTATCTTGGGTCTAACCTATCTCTCAATTTCTCTATTATAACGGTCAACAGAGCTATAGTTTAAAAATTTAAAGTCCTTGTTCTATCACAAAAGCACGAACTAAAAACTGAATATTTTAATACACAATTCACCCGATGAAAGCTTTCAAAGCTCACAATTAAGCTGTGCTGCAGTGGATAGCTAAACCCCACAACTACCGTACTGACCCTAATCCCGTATCTGAAACTACTGAAATTTCATGTATAACAAAATAGTTTGGATTAGATAGGAGCGTGTTGTTATACACCATCAAAAATAAATGCAAATTATAGGTGCAAAATCCCAATATCCCAACAACTACACAGCATATTATGTATGTAGAAATATTTAAATTTCGAATCGTCAGAATAGTCTCATCAACACAAACATAAAAGAACCATGAAACCATCGACAAAAACTCGCCCTGGCTATACAAATAAAATCAAACATTATTTTCAGTCTGTGGCATTTTAAATAAGCCATTTGAATTTGGAACACTTTTTAATCTAAGCCTAGACACGCAGATATATTCGTGGGCACTTATATATTGAGTAATTTTCAAAGTATCTGAGGTATTTCTGATTGAATACTGAAATTGGATAAATGGAACGAATTAGGGCTTAACCAGTCAGTTACAGCAACGTTGTCAATTTATAAAGATACAATCGGGATATTGATAAGGCAACTAACATTTAGAGCAGGTGCATAGTGCCGTTAAATGTAAAATTTATTCACTATTTACATAACTGTATTGCAAATGAACTGGACTATGTACTAGTTAGGCACACGATTACATCTTCGTACTTTTGGAAATACAGTACTTTATCTGTGAAGTCTTCTATCCCCTCACTGTGGAATGGGTGAAATTGGAAAATTGTGCCATACACTTGAAATTATACTTTCGCTAAGATTTGAAATCTGGGCCGTCTGTTTTGACTTCAGCCCTGCGATTCTGTAACTCACAATAAACTACAAGCTCCCACCTTTTTAGAATGCCAAATCATAAAATGACTGCTTCACGACTGATTTGAGACCGACCGCCGATGCGAAAACCGCTGTGTGAGTTCGAAAAGTGAGTTACAGAATCGCAAGGCAGGACTCTGGTCCGTCTGTTTTTAATTCAGTACATAATTAGATATTGTATATTCTATAATGTTCAACGGTCGTAATATATTACGTAATAAAACTTACAATTTAATACTACCATTTATATACCGAAAACTTCCAGTCAACTCCAACATACCTTTACCACAATAGCTTACGCTCTTCCGAAAACTATATCCTTGAAATCCCACCTCATAACTCTTCCTTTCTGGGCGAATCCTTTAAGGTCACTTCAGTGAGGCTATGGAATTCACTTCCCGTCCCTATTCGCTTAGCTCCTTCTCTATCTTCCTTTAAATCTCTACTGTACAATCAACCTACCCACATCGGATCCCTAACTTTCGTGAACTACTGATGTGAAACTGATCTAAAACTATCGTGATTCATGTGCACTTTTTCTTTTTCACGTGTCCTTTTTTAGTTTAGTTTTTTGTTCCTGTTTAATTTTGTTTAAATAACTATATGCAATATGTATTATTGCACTTCTTGCTAACCTTGTCTAATTTAAAAAAAACACAGTAGTTCACTTGAAAGCAATAAGGCCTCCTTTTCATTTAATTATGTCAATTATATTATATTTCTGTATGCCATGAAGTGTAATTAATAAATAAATATATAAATTAAGTAGTTGCCAAATATTTTTTACTGATTAACATTTTGTAATAATTTCCGTTACAGTATCGTCTAAGTACGACATTATTGATTTCAATGATTTCTATTCGATTAATACAGATTACGAATTCACAGTACGAAAGTCACGCCAATCAGCTTAATAAGCAATTCAAATTCTGTTTAATCGTATCACTTTGATGCATTATGTATGCAAGCCCACCTCAACACGGAATATTGTTAATTCATTATCGGATGCTATTTTGTTAATGTACTCAAATTAATCTCGAAGCTCCAAAACCTAGTTTCTATTAATTGTAATTTATAAATTAAGTTTTCTGATGTGAATTGTAATTGAATTGTTTTAATATCAAATGGCCCGATAATAGATTTCATTACTATTTTTATATCATAAAAACAACTATAGAGGCAAACGAGCAAACAGAACAGCCATAAAAGGCAGCCCATGGTCATCCATTTTAGTGGGTACATTGCTGTGCTAGACAGAGGAGTATGCTCTTCTTTTTTAAGTTCGGACGTAGTATAGGTACAATGTAAGAGTTTGATGGAAGAAGAAAAAAAAGTTTGACTGCCCCTTAAATGCAGATTTTTTTACTAGCATACATTTTAATATATGATCGGGCAACATATACAATATACATAGTATTGTCTTTTATTGGCATAACTTTTACACATTTAAAGTAATCATTTTTTACCGGATTGAAGTTATGTATTAGGTAGTATTGACGCCACAGACCCAGCCTGCAGTGTTAAGGACTACAAATATCATTTATAAATCTTCCTTCTGAATTGTTGGTTTATAAATCTACCTTCTGAATTGTTGGTTTATAAATCTTCCTTCGTAATTTTAACTGATTTTTCTATATATTATAGCTTTTCTTTATTTTTCTAATATACTACGAGCAAATGGGCAGGATGCTCATCTGATGTTAAGTGATACCGCGCTCATAGACACTAACATTGACATGGCTCGCAATTACGTTGCCGGCCTTTTAAGAATTGGTACGCTCTTTTCGAAACGACGAAATCCTGGGTTCAATTTCTGACAATACTATTATTATGGTTAGTCACAAAGCCGTCGTAGTAGTACCAATGCGAAGATATTTGTCTGCTCTATACGGAGCTTTTAATACTCATGTATCATAAGCTTTTGTGTTTAAGAGTATTTCATAAAACCAAGAAGTAAAAAGAAACAGTTCATCAGTTTCAAAATTTTCAGTTCAGTCTCCAACCATTCTCGTTCAAAACTAACATGAACAATAGTGAGGTATCAAATACAGTAGAGCCTCGTTAAGTCGAACCTCGATAAGTCAAAAACCTCCAAATCTCGAAAAAATGTTTTGTTCCCTTCCCTTAAAACACCAAAACCTCCATTACTTGAAATCTTGACCCTCTGTTAATCGAAATAATCACCGAGTCCCTCCAAGCCATTTTGGTACATATTTTCACTCTATAACTCGAAAAATTAAATTTGACCTCTGTATCTCGAACATAGGAACGTTTTATTTTACAACCTTTACAACTTGATCATTTGGAATTTATTATCTCTATTGTTCGAACAAAAATAAGTTACCGACTTTAAGAACTTGCCGACAATGTGAGTACACTATTGTTTCTTAGAAAACATTTTAGGAGTATACAATAATAAATTTATGAGTCATGGAAACACGTGTTTGCTTGCTTTGTGTCAGGTGTTCAATTTTTTTAAAATTTATAAGAATAAACCTCAAACTCTTTATGTCGAATCAAAATCCGCCTAAGTCGAAATCCTCCATAAGTTGAAAACTCTATAACTCGAATTTTTTGGCGTCTCCCTTGATGTTCGACTTATAGAGGTTCTACTGTAATTAGATTTTCTCGAACTGGTTCAATTGAATACAAATCGCATCAAAACCGAATCAGTTATGGAATAATGGCAAAAACACAACAGCGTTATATAGAAAATGAATGCAAGCGGCGTGATAACATAATTACTTTTATTACCGGTGAGACAGGACGTTGGCCGCATTCAGGGTTGCCTATTCGAAATTTTACGAACCAAAAATGTTTACAAACGTAATAATTGGAATAGTTGCAATTTTTATTAAACTCAAACTCAAAATATCTTTATTCAAGTGGGTAACCAAGTACACTTTTGAATCGTCAAGTTAAATTAATCGTAAATTTACATTTACTACCAATTAGTATTATACTATTGATCTTTGGCGAAAGATATATTATGTTATATGTTACATCTGAAATAGATTTAAAATACAATTTTATATACCAATAAATTTGGAAGTACCCACACTTTTAAAAGACGTTGGATTACGACACTGAATGATTGAAATGTCATAGTTATTTTTTAAGTAATTATTAATAGTAAGATAAGATGCTCTATAAAATAAGGAATGCATAGAATATTTAATCATCACTTAACTAAATCCTTAAGTGTTTATGGAACAATCCAAAAAAGTAATGAAAAATAAAATAAAAATGTTTTTTCTGAAATTGTATTTTTCTTTTTTTTATTATTTATGCTCTCAAACGTCATACAGGTTAGAACTAGATCAATCAAACACTTTTAAAATATGTAAGAAATAAGTATAAACAATACACGTGTGAAAATAACATGAAAACTTACGAATCAGGCGCAGCAGATGAGGAAATCCATGCAATTTCCTCATAATCGAGTAGCCCGCGATATCGCGGCACAAAAATCCTGTAGGGACGTTTCTTCCGTCCTATTTTTACCGAAGAAGTCACTTGGGTCCGCCAAGCCTTCGTGAATATACAAACAACAATGTTAATTCATAAAAAGCTATGAGTTAGGAATAAAACAAAGCAAAGAAAAAAATAATAAACAACTAAGAATGCTACGACTCAGCGAAAGGTCTCCATGGAGTTGCTGAAAAATCCATCGCTTCATTTTTAATCACAGTTTTATTGTAATCCCGACAAAATCTATAGCCCAACGGATAGAATATAAAAATCAGCTGGTGGTAACAGATGGTGCCCGATCTTCGTATATTTTTCGTATAATTGAAAAGTAAAATAAGCAACGCGACTTAACTCGATAAAAACTGCTTTAGATAACTGTGTAAATTGTAAATTGTGTTGTGTTTGGCGATTAAAAAGAGTGGCGGAAAGTTTCTTGCCAGTTCTTCTTACCCGCTCTACGCCCTTGACTTGCGAAGTGGTAGTAAATGTAAATTTACGATTAATTTAACTTGACGATTCAAAAGTGTACTTGGTTACCCACTTGAATAAAGATATTTTGAGTTTGAGTTTGTAAAGGGTCAAGGAATGATTAAAAATAAAAACATACATTTTTAACCAACTTTGTGTTAGTATGTGGCAACCCTAGCTATGCTCTATAAATCACTGATGCCGACAAAGTAAGGAGGATGCTACTTTGATTGTACAGTGGTTTTTAATTTTCTTTTTTTACTTCTGGTGTTGCTAGATGGCGTAAAAAATTGGGTATCGTGATCATAACATAATTGTGTCTGTCATGTCTGTAACATTATATTTGCAATTTTTTTGTTACACTATTCTTGTACTCCATATTAGATATATCAAAGTTTATAAGTCTATTTGTAGGAAATAAACTGTGAAACTGTGTACAGATAAAAATAATAAATTTTTACAAATTAAGCATATGTATAAGTGTGTGTGTGTAGTGTGTTTTAAATAGAGTAATGCAAAACTTAAATATTTTACTGTACCGCAAACAGCAATTGTAAAGTTATCTTTTTGGGTAAGATTCAAATTCGATACCATGATATACAATACCAATATATATTGGTCAGCTAACAGAAAATAACTTAAAAGTAATCAAGTACCTACACCTTAAAACCTAACTTAGCATACATAAGAAAGTAGACTTAAACTTAAAATATATATATATATTTATACACTAAAATAATATAAAATGATTTCAAAGTTTAGCGCTAGTTTAATTTTGTAAATATGACGAAACTGTGACCAGGATATGGCTCTTTATCAAAAATACAAATATTGTAATTTAATATGCGGGAGTCATAAAGCGTGCTTTGTTGACCTTGAGTTTAACTTTTAGTCTACCGACACATGAAGACAGTTTTATAATGTTCTAAATTCAAAATTAATAATTATATAACTCCATGAAATTGAATATTCCTTGCTTACAACACAAAAAGATCAAACGCAAGTAGGTGCTTTTCTCATGTTATATTTTTACAAATCATTTAATTATTCATACCTTCCCGTTTCGCACAAGTAACAGAGCATGAACAAAATTGTATTTTTATCATTTTGCATGATAAGAATAGCATTAACATAACGAAATCCATGAATGCCTTGTGATGTTTAGAATCTCCTAATTGGTTATAGGCAAACAACCAAACCAAAATAATTATTTCAATGGCAATCGAAGTTTGAACCAGGCTAAATAAAGCTGAACAGCGACAAGAAATAACTTAGCTTTGCTATTACGGTTTAGCTAGTTTAGTAATCTTTAGACGAGAATAGTTAGGAAAATTATCAGTCTAAATCTCATCCTATTCCTCATTTTAATATGTTGTTTTAATATATCAAACTCACTTATCTGAATGAATATCCACGCTTTATCTTATTTATTATGGAAAGTCAAGTAAAATGGCGAGCCCTCGGGCGGATTTCCGATAGAATGTGATCTTGAAAATTAAATGATCTACGCTCTATAGTAGATGTTACTAGTGACTGCCGCAAACGCGTCATTTTATTTCTTATAAACATATATACTTAACAGTTATAATAATCAATCCATGACGCTAAAACGCTCTACGTTCCTGGTTTCGGTTTGCATCTGTTGCTTTGATACTACTGAGTACTATGACGTGCCTATATTGACCCATAATTATATAGAACAGACTCAATTGCGTATAGGGTCAGACAATCTATTATATATTTAATTAAGTATATATTTTTACGGTACACATATAGGATTTGAACTTTCGACGTCAAGGTTGCGAGTTGTTTTAAAAACTATACCTTTACTATCACACTTTTACTGTATTTAAGTGCGTGCTCCTATTTCACCACGCCTCCTGCTGATAGAGGACAAATCTTTGTTTTTAATTAATTTTACTATTATTAATTAACTATTAATTACTTAAGAAGTCATGTGGAACAATGGTGTAATGGTTGCAGCTCCTTACAAACATTGTATAAAACAACAACTTGGCGATTAAAAAGAGTGGTGGAAACTTTATTGCCAGTTCTTCACTTCCGTTCTATGCCCTTGATTTGAGAACTGGTAGTAAAAAAAAAAACATGGCGATTAAAAAGAGTGGTGGAGAGTTTATTGCCAGTTCTTCTCTTCCGTTCTACGCCCTTGATTTGAGACCTGGCAGTAAATGTAAAATTAGAAGCATTAATATATATTTCTTTAATGACGAATCACAAGTGTACATTGTGTTACCTACGTGAATAAATGATTTTTGAATGTTGAATTTAGTAAATGTAAAATTAGAAGCATTTCTATTTCTGTCATATGTATTTCTTTTTTGACGTTTATAAGTATACATTGTGTTACCTATATGAAATAAATGATTTTGACTTGACTTGACTTTAGATATATAGGTAGGGATTGAAGAACACGATACAACCATTGTTTAACAGTGTTTCAGCAATCGCGATGCAGAATCGATGAAATATCGTGTTTGCGGAGACCGCTGATAACATCACTACGTTGCAAGTGCGTGGGTAAGACAGTGTTTTGCTTAGCGATCAGTTTATCGTGTAATCTTTAGTTTTGGTGTTAAGTAATTGGTGTCGTTTACATAAATATCGTCTAAGCATTTAAATCAGCTTATTACAGTCGTCCTACGCCCATGCTTCGAGAATATTCCCACATTGAAAATTGTATTTAACACCTTAAGTTACTCTTGTTATCTGTCAATAAGATATATTTTAGATGCGTCTTTATATTTTCAAAACAATTGATTACGACAGATACATAAACTTCAGACCCAGCCCAAAACCTTGTAGCGCATATTTATTATATATATTTTTGTAGGCAAGACCACCTCTGTAGCTTAAATTTTATATAGTACGTTAAACAAATATTTATTATTTAAGGTAAGCAGTGAGCTAGACCTGGCTTTAATATGGATTTCCCCGTGCTCAGGTCATATATATTTAATATAAGGTACATAACTTAACTTTTCAAGTGTTTTTTATTCCATAAATTATATAAAAAAATATTTAACATTTTCAGAAGTTTTTCGATACAAGTTTCGTTCAGGTTTTCAAAATCAAACGCTTTTGCCAAGCACGTTTTGAAGAGTATTGTCAGTATGCCGTGAACCGGACACGACAATGTGCCTATTTTAACTTATTGTATGAAGAGACTTAATTCAAGCAAATTTAAAAACTTTTGAAATTCATCATTGATTTTAAATACATAAGTGTATCGAACAGAAAATTATGTCCACACTCCCCAAGATCACAAAGATGTCACGTATGTCATCAATTCGACATTTGATAGCTCGTTAAACATGAATTGCTATGAACCACGCCTCAACACGACCATGTCGCCGCCCACAACGCCCATCACTAATTATTATAACCGGTTTTAACTGCCGTAATTAGTGACCTGAGGGCTTACGTATTTGTAGCACCAGGATTCAAATCCCGGAAACCCCCTTTAAAAACTAAATTTTCACAGTATTTGTGGTTTTTACGAAAAAAACACTTTGACAAAACAAGCGAGAGTTTCAAGAGAGACTGTTACAAATTCTCTAATTATAGATAGATAATTTTTTATTATCTTGTCGTTCGTGTTATGGAGATTCAAAGTATTTTGGAGTGTAAATGAACATCTATCACCTTATAAGCGTGACGTACGGTATAATAGGTACTATAGATATTTACTAAGTTTGAATGCTATAATATATACACTATACAGTGAGATATAATGTTTGGTTAGAGCAGTGTTGGCGTAGTGGCTTCAGCGTGCAACTCTCATTCCTGAAGTCGTAGGTTCGATCCCTGCGAGTGCACCAATATACTTTCTACGTGTGCATTTAACATTCGCTCGAACGGTAAACGAAACCATCGTGAGGAAACCGACTTGCCTTAGACCCAAAAAGGCGGCGGCGTGTGTCATGCTCAGGAGGCTGATCACCTGGCCTATCAGATTGATAAATGATCATGAAACAGATGCAGAAATAAGAGGCCCAGACCCAATTAGGGATGTAGCGCCACTGATTTTTTTATAGTCTGGTTGGTTAAAAGCGCTAACCAGGAACTACTGCTGGATAGTCTATTAATGGCAAGGGATAAACAGCATGCTACGACCTATAGGACCAAATCAAAGCTGGTGAAACCGCGACCACAGCTAAATATCTAATAAAGTTCTATGCGCAGTACATAATACATTTTATAAAAAGTCTGTACAAAATCTATTGTAGGATAATCAAGCCCCACAGATGCTTATCATATAATTAATAGAGGCATGCATTTTGAGATAATCTCTGCTTCCGAGAAATTATTGATTGATTGAACCAGTTATTTCAAAGGTGAATGTTCAATGCGTCTAATGCTATAGTAGGTTATGGAATTGAAATTATCTCTGCTTTAGCGAATGTTTGCGAAATCTGTGACTGAGTATGAATATATTCAATTGGTTAATAGAATGGAAATACGGAGACTGAATCTCTTGATCAAATATATTCGAGATATTAGTAGATTAGAGATTCTGACTAATATTATTAATGGATATTGCGGTTGCTTGGCCGACTGCCCCCAATACGGTATGACATACTAGATACTATATAATTCATATCTGAACTATAGATAATATAGAGTTTGGTTCTTGTCAACTGTCAAAATCGAAAACAGGATAGACCGGTGCTGCGGTCTGTGCTATCGGTTATTGGCAAAATGTGTTCGCACGTTAATATACACGCAAATTAGAATAATTACGTTTTAGAAATCACTAAACTTTTTATACTCTTGTTACTGCAACATGTTAGTAGGCTGTACAACTTTACTTAGAAGTTAAGAAGAAGAGTTACGCCGGTTTTGAACATTTTGGACTCTGGAAACTCTTTCTTTGAAAATAATAAACGTGACAAAACATTTCAGCTATGTCTTGCTAA
This sequence comes from Pieris napi, assembly GCF_905475465.1. NCBI lineage: Eukaryota > Metazoa > Arthropoda > Insecta > Lepidoptera > Pieridae > Pieris > Pieris napi. Next base: position 8,736,990 of record NC_062241.1, on the reverse strand, counting down.
GAGAATAAGCAATAATTATAGAGTAATAAATGTGTATTTCAATGTCGGACGGTGCAAATCGGCAAGTGAATAACTAACGATTTATTTACAATAGCATAAAACAGTGAGAATTGTTTTCAATTGTACTATATTTTCCAAATAGCTATTTGAGTAATCGTTAACCTCATTACGTCGACTATCTCTACATATATAAAATTCTCGTGTCACATTGTTCTTTAACATACTCCTCCGGAACGACTCGACCGATTCTTATGAAATTTTTTATGCATATTCAGTAAGTCTGAGAACCAGCTACTATTATATTTCAAACACCTAAGTGATAAGAGGTGTCCACCCCAAAAAAATTTTTTTCTTTTTTAGACAATTTTTTTTTGTTTTTATTTTTTTATGATACAGCATACAAAAATACATACAATCCTTAATTTTCACCCCTCTACATCCAACCCCTATTTTTTTATTATAGTAGATAGTTTTTTTTATTGAACTAAAAGCTAGTATATGTAGCTTTATAAATAAAATCGCTACTTTATAAAATATATTTAATTAGTCTATCACGAACTTTATTCGAACTTAAAACAAACAGCAATTAAATGATTGGTTCGCCGGGTAACTTTAGCCGAAGCATTGGGGACAAGTAGGAATACAAGCAGTTGCCACTCGAAGCTTGCAGCTTGCAAGCATCCGGCGCGACAGCCTCACATTTTCAAGGCGGCACAAGAAACATCCGCAAACTAAAAGTAGAAGTGGAAACTAAGATTTTTAGTTTGTAGTTTACAACATAACTCGTAATTGAAAATACAAATTACTTACGATAAAAATAAAAGCCATGGCCAACCTGCTAAGATGCAACGATTTCTTGTAATAGATCTTAAATTCAATATAAAGCCGGCGGGTCTGTTTGAATAATTACAGTAATTACACTGAAGACAAATATTTACCAGTATTTACTAGGTGATGTTTAGCGATCGCCCACACGTTGACAGCCGACTATTAAACCCGCAGCTCCCTCGGGCCGAGGAGAGCAAAAGGAATGCACTTCGTGAGTGCAATTAGATACTTGATTGTACAATATTATAAGTCATGCTGTGCAAAGATAGTGTTCTTTTTTAAATTGAACGTAGTGATCTGTGTTTCTCATTAGAGTTCTGTTTCTTCTCTTCAGTTTTGTTTCTATAAAATGTATAATTAAGATACGAAATCTTTTCACAAACTCCCTTTTCAAAATAAGTGACAGATATTGTAAGTGTAGAGGAAGGGTATTTAACAATTATATTTTTAAGCTCAATCAATAACAACAGCTAAAATTAGTAAGCAAAAACTGAATAGTTCATATTGATTGATTTTTATGGAGTGTACTGAACTTACCATAGGTAATTTTGACAAGTTATATAATATTTACCAAATACAAATAAGTTCTAAACACTAAGTTGGCTAACCGACTTCCAGCTTTGACATTTCGTTTAATTATTTTAAAAATTAATATTTTTTTAATTTTAGGTTATTAATTGCGTGACTGAAGGAGTGATGTTCGGTTCCCGGTGAAGTCTAACGTGGCGAGGCCAGCTGTTTTCCAATAAAGAAGTGGTGAAATTGACATTGGTTTACTTATTCAATAGGTACTTAGAACCCAACATAATATTCTCATATAAATAACATATATATTTTTTACTTTACATAAACCAAGATTTAATAGCAAGAGATCTTTTATTGCTATTAAAATACTGCAAATATTGCGAGTGTCTGTCCAGTTGTCACTTTATGAGATATCCTGTGATAAATGTATTGCAAACACTGTGCATCGTAGGCTCAATGTCTACCTGACACTCCTGACACTACTTGCTAGAGCAGTAATTGCGTAACGTGAATTTCCGACACTGCGTCACTATTCCGATGGTCACAGATAATTCTATACAGCCTGAATCTGTGGCCTGTCAGCTTGAAATGTAGCTGGGATATACTCTGGTTCAAATATAAATTTATATTTCATCTAGGTATAAATTTTTACTTTATAGTGTAACGAAGTTGAGGCTTATCATATAATAAATAGGAAAGGAATTTGGTAATTTTTTAATCTGATAAATGTTAGAAGCCTTTATTAACTAAGGATTTGAAAGACTCATATCATACTTTAATATGCTAAATGTTAGATTTTTTTATATTTTTTAACTAAGGATTTGTAAGGCTCATACTGTGAGTTATAATGTTACACTTAGAATATGTTTAAAACTAAATTTGGTAGTCCTTCATTCTTACTGCACTTACGTATAACTTAGAAGTTGTGCTTGTGGTTTGAAATTATCCTGGCTTTTCTAGCAATCTTGTCTATGATAATTAGGTTGTACGCATATCATTCTACTTTATATCATTTGCTACATTGAAAATTTAACTAGGAACAGAAATGACGCAAAATTGTTTCTATGTATTTTGTCGTTTTATTTTTAAGTGCTTACATTTAAAATTACTTATTGGAGATTCGTTAATTATTTAAGATATAATTACCGATTATTGTGGTAGGTTATGGGGTAATTTTTCTTAGCGGAATGTGAGATATGTAACATTTAATAACTTAGTAGTCGTAACCCTGTGTAAAAGAGGATGGAGTAAACACTATGTGTTAGTTTCTATATGTATTTTAGGCAAATTTGGTTCGATAGGCACTGAGCGACGAAGACGAAAGTTAATCTATAGAACTTACCAGTCAACTTAATCTCATTTCTTTTTCTTCTAGCTATAAAAGAATATACACATATAGATATATAGAAATTTCAGTAAGTCAGGAAGCATAGAAAAGACAACAACGACTTGATGACCATACAACATACAAATATAACCGAGTCACTTTCTACCCAGTCTATTTCACTATCATACACGTTAACAAGGGCTGTCTTACAGCCCAGCAATTAAGATAAAATTGACGTGAAATATGTGGATTGCATTTTATATCTAGGGCCTATCTTCGAGGTAATCGTTAGGTTATCCTGTACATTGGTTCAAGTTGTATACAACTTATCTAACACAGAATCAGATGTAGGTATATTTTATCTAGTTGAAAGAGCAATATGGACTTTATATTTGTACTATACAATTATTAAAAACCACGGTCCCTTGAAAAGATTTCTCTTAAGAATTAAAATTGCATGTTTTATTAACATTTAGTGCAACAGTCTCAGGACTGTCAACTTTAAATAATAATAATCTAATATTATATATAAAATTCTCGTGTCGCGGTGTTTGTGGTTAAACTCCAACGAAACGACTCGACCGATTCTCATGAAATTTTGTGTGCATATTGGGCATGTCTGAGAATCGGACAACATCTATTTTTTATCCCCCTAAATGTTAAGGGTAGTCCACCCCTAAATATATTTTTTTTAATTTTAGATAAAAAAAATATTCTTTATTTTTTTTATGATACAGCATTACAAAATACATACAACCCCTAATTTTCACCCCTCTAGGTACGATCAACCCCTATTTTTCATTGTAAATGATATACATGGCAAAACGACGTTTGCCGGATCAGCTAGTTTTACTATAAAAAAGCCGACAGCAGACAACCATTAGTATTTAGACATTTATTGTGAATTAATATTCTTCTTGCAAAACAATGTTCGTTATTTCTTCCTTTATAAAATTCAACTTCGAAAGCTACAAAAACGTAAAACAAACCAAATAGAGTCAAGGTACAGCGCCTCCCTCGAAATTGTTTTAAAGTATGCGTAATTTCGATCCAAAGTATTCAAATTTGAGGGACTATCGAACAGTAGGGAAGAAATGCTCTCAAGTTCTGTAATAAATCTTTAAAGAATGCTTTGCCGTTCCCGAAAGGATCCCTATAGGAGCATTCACCTTCTATTTCCCGTTATTTATGAGCCCATGCCTTACAACGAATAAAACGGGTAACTAAAATAGTGTATTCAGGAAAAACAGTTTTTTGTTATACTAAATTCTTGGTTAGGTTAAGTATTTGTAAAATTGTGTTATGTATGAAAATAAAATAAATAAATCAGTGGCTACAACCTCTTTAGGCCTCAGATTTCTGAATCTGTTTCATGATCATTTTTAAATCTAATAGGCGAGTAGGTGATCAGCCTCCAGTGCCTGACACACGCCGTCGACTTTTTGGGTCTAAAACATGTCGGTTTCCTCACGATATTTTCCATCACAGTTCGAGCAAACGTTAAATACGCACATAGAAAGTCCATTGGTGCACAGCCGGGGATCGAACCTACGACCTCAGGTATGAGAGTCGCACGCTAAAGCCACTAGGCCAACACTGCTGTGTTATATTGTATGATATGAAAAAAATATACTAATATTTTACTTTAGGAATCTCTTAAATCTTCTACAGATTTTCTGTTACTAAGACTGTATAGCGGATTGTGATACACAATTATATAGGATCCGTACATACTTCTCTCCCTTTAATTAATTAAATTACATATCAGTTAGGTGTCAAATTCTTCGTTTGGTGAAGGTATTATAATGTCACATTATTTTAATTAACATGTACCAACCTCAGAGGTGTATAAAAAAGAGCATAATGAATTAACAAAAGCGTTGTTAATGAAAATATATGACTATAGATTTTAAATTTAATTTATAGATGATTAGAATAGAAACAATATCTAATCTTATCTCCAATATTTATGGAGACAGAGAGATGGATTCAAACGGAGTTATCTCCTACACGTCATTTGTAAGAGCTTCCTTCATTTCCATGACCTTCTTAAGTAGTGGCTGGTATCGATTAACCTAATGGATTTCTCAATTTAATGTATCCTTAACTATAATTGGCTTTTAAAAAGATATCGTTTATTTGTATGCGTCGATTACATTCTTGTGAGCAGTTTTTGTCATAAAAATGAAGTTAAACTGGTTTTGTGATAATTGACAGTTAAATTCAAGATAGGTGGTCTTATCTAAAGTCGGCGAGTAGAAAGAAGATTGAGGGTTGCCGTTAAATCTGGACCACATTTACTCATAGATAAAATTGTATTGGAATATAATCTAACTCTGGTAGATTTATTGACTCTTAAGATCTTTTAATAAAATAAATACTTACTAGGAACTAGCAAAGTTTTGCACTTTTTATTTAAATTGCTTATGAATAAGAAATTTGACAATTAACGTCATTGGTCCCATAGATGAGACAGTAGCGTCTATAAGATAGTCACACACATGCTTTTAAACAATGTGACTCTATATTGTGGTTGGGCATTTAGGCAGCTAAAGCTGGTGCAGTGTGGTCTATATCGAAATGTATCAAACACCGCCTCATTGTTGCTTTTAATTCACAAGCGGTATTCATCTGTTTGTGTCTTCACCAATTCATTTTACTTCCATATACTTTTTAAGTTTATTAAGGTGAGTTGGCTGACATTTTTACTGTACATAAATCACATTTGTATTCAAATAATGTTATTCATAATGTCAAAAAAGAAAATTAGACAATTGAAATGGCGCTGGACCGGGCACATGACGAGAGATGGAGATTGAAATGGACAAAATTTATTACAGAATGGCAACCACGCGATGAAAAAAGGCAAAGACGAAGACATAGCAAGAGATGGGCAGACGATACAAAGTGAATAGGAGGCACAACGTGGACAAGAGCTAACATCAGAAAATAATGGAAGCAGCAGAGGCCTATGTGTCACAGGACACGCTGATTACCAAAAACGGGTCATACTCGTATGATGTATTAGATTAAGTTAGGTTATGGAACTTAAATAATTATTAACATATTATTCTGGGTGTCAGCAATACAGGCTTGATAATAATTTAAATTATTCAATCTGGATAAAGTAATTTTTAATTTAAAAGAGGCACGAACCACAAACTTGGTCTAAGAGCTTAAATATTAAAAAAGATTAAGCGCGACGAGACCGTTATTTTAAATCGTTTCAGATTAAAACCTACGCCCGAGTTGACAATTAAAAGGGTTCCTTAACTATTGTTTGACAAATTCGTCGAAGATAATCCCAACACAATGGTCTTTTTCCGCCTGTCAAATGCCGGACTAACATTCCCCTTTTATCAAAGTTAATATTTGTTTAAGGGATTTTAGATTTTGGTTTATTGACAACAATGCGTGTAAATAGAATATGGTTTAGTCTACATCGATGACTCTGTTCTACAACAGCGGGTGTGGCGAGATGGCGAACATTCTGTGAATTGCTTCCATTGAAAGTTCTAAGTAATATTTATAGCAAAATGTTAAAAATAATTATATGTGTTGCATTTGTAGTAATGTGTATTTACTTGCGAACAGTACTCGCAATTTTTAATATAAATAAAATAAACCGTTTCAAACTTAGACTAATAGACTGTTTTTAAATATTTATTGGAACTTCATTAGTTTTATACGTATATTCAATTATTTCTGATTTCAATACCTATTAAATATCAATCAGGTTTGATAGACCATCAATTTTACATTCAGATTAAAATAAAAATCAATATAATTTGGCAGACATATTTATTCATTAAAGTTTAGCTTCATCAATTAGCACTATTTACAAATTCGGATGAAGATTTAAAATAAATTAATTTAACTATCGCTAATATGAATTTGGTCAAAGAACCAAAAATTGTTAACAACACAAAAGTAGTTTTGGCTTATCACCGCTAAAATAACTTTTAAGTACGATAGCTAACATCAATGAAACGAATGACTACTAACAATTTATTACCGACCATAGGACTACACATATGTTCAGATTTTCATTAGACACTACACGACAACTGTGTAGGTCTCCCTACAGATAATTAAATGATACCTAAATATCATTAGATATATTTATGTCGCCTCCAAGAAAAATATAATTTCTCTGTTTTTACAATAAATCACTCATATTTACAAAACACGTATTATTATTGCTGAAGAAGTAGAGTTAGGTCTACGTAATGAGGTCTTAGGATATCTAATTAAATGATCATAAGGACTAGGTGAAAAGAGTCAAACATGTAAAGTTAATCGAAATACTTAACCCCAAAAAATTATACAGTATTAGAACGAATTGTGAATGAAATTAAAAAGGAAATTACTCGATATTAGAATAATTAGAATACAAAATATTTAATCTTTGTAAACCATTTTAGAAATTGGAAAGTAATTATATAATTGGGTTGAACGTTAGATTTGGTTATTTTTTTACATGGTTCCTATATAGCAGAATAATTACCTATAGCATATTATTTCTACGAATCATAGACAAGGATGAAAACAGCACGTAATATTCAATCTTTGATTTTGCATTGCAATACAAAGAAAAGGTGCGAAGGCACCTATATTTACAACACACAAATTGAATAATTAATAATAAAGATAGTATAGTCTTAAATATTTACAACTAAGATTCCTGGTGTTGTCCTTACTGTGTTTCCATAAATACAATTATAAGTACAATTTTTAATTTACAATTTGTCTAAAACTACATACAAAATTTATATAGTATGTTCTCATAATGCTGGTACAGTGATTTAATGTAAGAGTAGTTAATATAGATCACAAAAAATAAAACTTGCAGATAGATATTCGCACCACCACAATTCAAGTTCAAACTACTTTTATCACATTCGAAAAAATCCTTTTTTTTTAAATGACACTACGCTTCATTTCACACTATAAGTCCACTCTTTAGGAACTGAATGCCCGATCCTCTACCGATAACATTTCGTAACTGTGACGTCACACTACTACATCCCGTGGAGGGGGAACGTTGGCGGTATTTTGAGGGGTAAGGACAGGTTGAAAACAATGCGCATTGGGAGTAAAGTCCTCGACGAGCTTTCTCTTTAGGACAGATGAGGATCCTACATAGACATTGGTTCCTGGAAAGGTACCGCGCCGTCTTCGTCTCCAAATGACAGCTGCGAGTACAGCTAATCCAAACGCAATCATGGCGGAAAGACATCCTAGAACTAGTTCTGAATCAGGTGCTCTTTCTGGGACGCGTTCTCCTCTCATTGAACTAACCAAAACAGACATGAGTCGGTCACCTTCACTTACTTCAACATCTTGTACACTTTCCGTTGAAACACGCTGGGCACGACTAGTATCTATTGTCATCATCTCCGATTTTTCATTATCAACGCCCGGCGTGCGAGAAACAAGTTCCACTTGAATATGATAAATTGTATCTGGCCACAGAGATAATGTAACTCTAGTGGAATCTGTGAATAGATTTCCTTTTAAGCCACCTCCATCAACCTCCCACGTTACAAGATACACACCTCGAGCTATCCTCGGTTCCCAAGCGATTTCACCTATGACAAGAACTTTTTGATGAATGAGCGAAACTTCTTTCAGAATCCATTTATGCTCATCGTGATTAGATGTATTGCTGTCGTGTGCTACCCAAGTTTCATCTGGGCTATAAATTGTCACGAGACCTAAGGGATCGACTACTAGGACACGGAGTAAAGCGCCTTCATTGTTTGAGGGTACACGAGTGGCTAAGGATTGGGTTTGTATTATTTGTCGCCAAGGACCTTCTGCAGCTCTTCGCATAACGACGTATACCAGAGGAGCGGGTCTGGCAGCCCTTGGGGTTGGAGGTGGCCAACGAGCAACTGCACCACTTACGCGCATAACACCTTCGCCTTTCGTGTGAATTACGGGTTGTGTTTGTGACGCCCTCGCAGCTTCCGTGTGAAATTCACACGCAACTTTACATCCAGGGAACTGTAAACAAGAAAGTTTAAATTAAATCACTACACAGTTATCTAAATGTGCTTTAATTACACATAATGAATGCTTCAACTTACACAAATGTCTTTCTCATCGCATACCGCACCCCAGACTTGATAGTTTGATTGAAGAAGTTCGCAATTCTCCCAGCACTGCAACAACAAATTTCTTTGTTGATTCTGTTTTTAGAATAAAATGTATATTAAAATAGATAGAATATTGATAAATGTGTTTAATAGTATAAACTAATGACTTTCGACGAAAAATTACAAAAAAAGAGAATAAACAACTACGATGTCAGTCAAATTGTTGAGTATCGGATTGCTCGCGTGTTGATACGATCGTCTGTCATTACTTTCGGAATTGGGACGCGGTCGTTACACCCAACGAAAAAAACGAAAAATATAATAATATTACTTGTGTGTTCACAGCAGTAATACGAATTTCATTCTGCTTTGTATATTTATGAAGATAAACAATTGACAACTATTTATAAAAAGAATTACATTTCATGAAGTCCCAAAGACCACCCACCATTGTATTGTATTAACCTAATTACGTGAAATGTTCTAATGCAGGCAATTGCACCTTATCATCCGCAAGTCTGATGACAAATACGTCCTATTAGTAACGATCTCCTATTAGATTGCTATTCCTTTGGCTTGACAGCTGACGTCTAGAAATCCTCTGATGGTCGGCTCAACATTTGTCATTGGGAACACTCATTAGTTGGAGCTGACGTTAACTTGACGCCCACTCGCCCGAGTAAGCTTTAATAATTATAAGAACGATTAATTACTGGTATTGACAAAACGTTCCGTCGCTCGGAATCGGTGCGTTTGATGTTAATTCTATTGATTTAACTAAGTTATGATTTGCTTTGGCAGTTTCGCGTTTCCTGTTAGCTTGTACTGTGTATAGACATAAATTTTGTGTTGGCTCGCTGAATGCATTACGTTTATTGGTGGAGTAATTCAGTTAATATTCAAACGTAATAAAATTCATTTATGTGTAATGAGTATTTACTGCGATGTTATTGCTAAAAGGCCTTTTATCGGAAATGGCCAATAGCTTTCCAAACACCGAGCCAAGAGCTACATCAATAAATCTTAAATTACTATTTGTGATGATGGCTATTAGTTGCGATGTTATTAAGTTTAAGAATTTATACAAATACACTGCTAACCAAAGTATTTTTTGTAAATTAGAAATATAGTCCTTGTATACCTACAATACCAGTACTTCTGATACGACACTATCTTTGAACGGTTGTTTACATACACAGACCAAAGCTCCTATTTGTCGTAATTCTGAAACGAAACGAATAAAGTATATATATTTTATACGTACCATAAAACAATCAGGGCCTTGCAGACAAGACGACTCCCCGCCGGGTCGAGGCGTCGCGAACTGTGAACAAACATTTCAACCGTTTAATTATGTTGTTATATAGAATTTATGTAATACATAAAGTACATTATAAGCCATTAATTTCGTACATAAACGTTAATAACTATAAAATTTTGTTAACGCGCCGCACTTGGTCATCGTTTTGATGATTGAATGTTATTATAATTTGAAATCACATTGTTTTTGAATGTTTAATAAAGCGTACAGTACGAGAATATTAATAACAAGGGTGTCGCCAATTATTATAAAATATTAATCATAAAACTCGGCGTAATATAAAAAGGTTGCTGACATCATTCGAATTGTTATTAAGTTTCATTTCAGGGTGATCATTAAATAATCTTCATTGTAAATGACAAATAATTGTTTGCAGATTTTTTTTTTTTTAATTTATTAATCCATAATTCACAGGTCGCAAGTTTTTAGAATTATTGTTGCAAATGAGATATGCAAGGTTTCCTACAGAACATATTTTCAAGAATAAAAATAACTAAAATACTACAGTATTATAAAATAAAACCTTTGTAATGAGAGAATCTTTGAGGCAATTGTTATACGATTTTCACATGCGTTTATTAGTGCTAATTATAAGGTATGTTCTTAACAGACTGCGTACATAACTTTTTAATGTCATTAAAAAAAAACGTTTAGAATAAAACCTTCTTGCCATAACCGTCTTGGTTATAATCTTGTTTTATAGCTAGGAATAGACTAGATGGAAATGACAACCGGCAAAATTGTAGGGAATATTTAGTTATGAATTTGATTTTAGAATATCGAGAATTATATCCTTCACGACAGTTTTTAATTACATAGATTATATCACAACTTTAACGAGTTCAAGACTTTTATTTTCGATTACAGAGGTTTGTTCGAGATACATTACATCTTTCGAAGAATAAAATAAAACTCGAATAAGATACAGTTTATCCGTACACTGTGACCGCAAAGTGCCACGACTAGACTTTAAGACTTGTGGTTTATCTTGAGATGAACTTACATAAAATGAGAACCCTCAAGCTTAACCATTAATGTTACGAGTGCTTTTACTTGCACACAATACATTCTTCAGAAGTTATGTTGTCTGTATTAGGAACTGTGTTACTATGCACAAACATATTTTGTTGTAATGCAATTGTTTTATATAATGATCATATTTGTTGTTAAAATTGCGGCCGTAACTAATGATAATTTTAAGAAAAAAAAACAACCCTAGAACAAACGAAGTAAAAAGTCAAACTATATATAACATTTATTTACTTCTTTACCCATAATCATACATATAAAAACAGGTTACATATAGCATTAGGGCGGCTTTGTCGCTTACAAGCGTCTTCTTCCAAGCAACTCTACAACAGAGTAAAACAAACTCTTTTTTTTTTATTCTAAAATTGTAAGTTAAAAAGTATTTTTCATAAGCTCCCCGGTATTAAACACACCATAGGTATCTAACGAAAAACATAAACACGCCATTAAATCTAAAAATTTATTGTTAAAGCAATATTAAACATTAATGAACCTGCACTACGAAATGGTCGTTTAATTATACACAGAAGCAATACATTACTCGTTATCTCACTTGAGAGGTTTTATATGATTAAAAAGAGTCGGTAATGTAGTGATAACAGACAGATGCTTGCTTTAATTGCTTGGGGACAGTGGCTTCCATCTTGTCAAAACCGTGATGAAGGGCTTTTAAGAAATGTCATGGTGACTCAGACGTTTTCAATAAACGACTTTTTACCGACAGTTATTGGAATGTCGAAGATAATTACTTGTGAGCTTTGAATAGTTATACTTTAATGGTGGTTAGCTGTAGGTTATAATTTAAAATCGTTTTGAATTTAACCGGTTTTTTTAACGTCCAAAAAACATAGTCCAAACGACAGTTGTATATTTGTATTCATTTACTTTAAGACGTTTGACCGAAATAAGGATTATTTTGTTGGGTTTTTTTTTAAATAGGATCAACTGTTTCACCACGTTAAACTTATCACAGTAAACCGTAGTGTATTTATCACTTATCATATTACCCAATTTTCAAACCTAAATTACAATAATCAGTCATCTAAAAACATTTTTAATGATAAATAGAAAGTCTCCATACATAAATCATGCTTTAAGCGTCAAGGCGGTAAGAACTATAAATGTTATAGTAGGTCAAAATCACTGTAGATAATGATGGCAATACCTCTCAGTGGCAGCACTGGGTTATTAGGTGTAATCAAAGTAATTTTTCACACAATTTATTTTTTTGGATCACATCACCGTGTGTTCACCTTAATGACAACAAAAAATGCCGTGCTATTTATATAGAAAATTACATTAACCTTTTTTAAGAACGCAAACAGGTTGTCGTAAAATGTAAATATAATGCAAGTGCATTAAGCGCGAGATTATAATGACACGAGAAATTTTTCTATAAAATTCTTTTTCACCGAAGCATTTCTTTTCAACCAATTAAATGTTTATACATATAACTAGCTGACCGGGCAAATGTCGTTTTGCCATGTATATCATTTATAATAAAAAAATAGGGGTTGATCGTAGAGGGGTGAAAGTTAGGGGTTGTATGTATTTTTTAATGCTGTATCATAAAAAAATAAAAACAGAAAATAAATATTTAGGGGTGGACTACCCTTAACATTTAGGGGGATGAAAAATAGACGTTGTCCGATTCTCAGACATACCCAATAAGCACACAAAATTTCATGAGAATCGGTCGAGCCGTTTCGGAGGAGTATGGCAACGAAAACTGTGACACGAGAATTTTATATATTAGATAAACCTCCTTCTATTAAAATATATATTTGTTTTTATTATTAGGCCTTTATTTATTTCTCTCTACTACTCTAGTTTTAAACGTTATATTAAGTAGATACTCTTCAGTGACAGTATAGTTTTTCAGATTGATTAGATCTGCTATTAAACTTTTAGTACTACCAAAATTAAACTATTCTTAGAAGTAAACCGTTTGTAAGTTTGAACTTCCGCCCCGAACCTTCAATTACACATTGTATGAAAATATATCAAACAATGCATTTCGGCATTGCAAAGGGAAGTATGGTAAGTAAATAATGAATGGTGATCGAAATCAGCGCATGCCAACGAAAACAACGAGGACTTCATAATAATAATAAAATCGATTTGTATTCTAAGCATTCGAGTATGTAGATTTGGTTAAAACTGTGGCCCAGAATTGATCACTTGATGGCGTGATTTATGAAGTGGTCTACGAACCTACCACGGCATTATTTACTTTCCCCAGAAGACAATACAACGATAGATTTTATGACGTGAACTACTTAGCTGAAAGTTAATTTTGTAGTTACACACAACTTTCAGTTACGAACACGGTAATTTGTCATTAAACAATAAAGATCAGTCTTTAATAATCTAGCACAAATTAAAAACCGTACAATAGATTGAATGTTTTCCCATCTAACGCAAATAAACCTCAACTAGTTCAGGCTTATGGTATATGAATAAAACCGTTATTATAACTCATACAACTTAATTCTTCTTTGTTTTCTCATGTTCATAAGGCTTTAGCCTTTTTATATGTGCAGTCAATAATAAAACGTTATAAAACAAACATTCATTGATCTAATTAATCTTAATTTCACTTAAGACATCGGTCGAAATTAAAAACGCCCATGAATAATGTATTAGAACTCCATCAATTTGTTGGTTATTAAAGACAGCTATTAGCGTTCCGTATTGAACTCATTTTTAAAACGGGATAAGCTAACATTAATATTCGAAAGCTGTTAATGTATTGGCCTGGAGGCCTTGGAGGTGTACCGGAATGTAATTTCATCCTGAATGAAATTTCGTTGAAAATAATGTGTTTTTTATTAGATGAGTGAATCATTTGAATAAAACACTTTGCCGCCATTAAATACGCTGAATTCATACTATTTATTTTGAATTTAGAATCTTTTAAATTAACAATACATCCATTATAAATTGTACATGAAGTTGCTATTAACAGCCCACAGTAAAATAGGCTTATATCGCAATAAATAGTAGAAGCAAACAAGCAACAAATTTAAATGATTTTCTATCATTAAATGTAATGCCTATTGTCGGTATGGCCTTATTAGCGTGGCTCTAGTATAATCGATTGACGCGCACGCGGCTCTTTATAATCTATCAACGTTTATGTATCGTAAACTACCGATGAACGTCATTTATCATTTTGTTTTTGTGGGTAGCTAGCGCTCTTGGGGGTCAAACGAAGTTTGAACATATCTTACGAAATGTTTAAGTAAATAAAGAAATAAATAATGAAAAAAAGAGTAATGATCTTTACACAATGCGGTACGGCTGAGACGTTTTGACACATTGAAATAGAAATTGGAAATTATTTATATTACAACTAAGTAATAATTTTCTATTTAATTTTAATCTACGAAATGATTTATCATTGGGTTAAATGTATTAACTTTAAAACATGAAAGTATACATAATAAAAGTAATATAACATATGCTTAGATTTATGTCCGTGTAGTATGTCCGTGTTTGTATAAAAGTACACGGTACAAATCAATAAAATATATACCCATAGAATTCTCAAACCAAATGTTTTTAAATCTGTGCAACGGATAGGTCAGTATCTTTATTAGATTGAGAAAATTATATTGAAAAATTAGATGTTTACTCCAATCTCACACAAACGTCTACGGAATAATTTTAGGGATATTTTTAAAAAAGTGGCAACTGACTCATGAGGTTAAAAATAATAGGTAATTTTCATCTTTAAGGTAACAATACTGATATTTCAATTTTAAAATATATTAATTACATAAGTGTACTTTCCTAAATTGAAAACAAAGTAGCTATTTACCAGTGCGTAAAATAAATTTACGCCGATCAAGATATGGCATAACGCCAGCGTGTAACACAGAAGAATCAAAATGTTTTCACGATAGCTTATCTAGCTCAATAAAAGAAATAATATTACTTGTGTTAGGGACATGGGTGGGAACGTTAAACGTATAACAGCCTCGAGTGAGCAAAAACATCATGAATTATGATTTCGCATAAAGATAAAATACAATCTAAGCCACCGCGCCAAATGGCGAAGAAAAAATGTAATTTTCTGAGCAATACACAAGCCATGTCTTCACCTCGAAATATAAAACATATATCATGAGGAAAACGTAAGTGAAATAAACTATTCATTTATATATTTCATATAAACAGTTTCTGCCCTCTCCTTCGCATTTGAGCAATTAACTGAAATTTAAGTAAACAACAAATCGTTCCTTAATTATTAAAAAACATGTAATGTAAATACGCCGATGAACTCTTGATAAAATTCCACATAACTATTAAATAATATAAAGCTTATTAAAGAAAAACTTTGTATGCCTTAAGTACCAATCAAAGCTTCGCTGCTCAGAATACATCAAGCAAGGGGTCTTTGTACAATGATACCGCAGTGATTCAAATGATAATTTTATAATTTAAATGTTAATTCCACTTTGATTGTTTGCTTATCGTACTTTATGAATGTAAATTATAATTGTATAATTCTGAATAATTACGCTACACGACTGCTAATAAGATGTATCACCCAAGGTACATTGACTTTATTTAATAAATGCAGTAGAAATAATAAAAGAGCAATGTTTTTATACCAACGGTATTTAAAGAAATTATAAAGAGAATTAAATTTATCAGATTTTGATTATTTATTCATTAGAGGGTTGATCCTATTAAATTAAGTTTAACGACATAAAGTTGCTAATGCTAATGATATATCCATACAACTTTCTAATATATATCTAATATCGTTATATCGAGGCTTCTATACATAATAGATTCTAATGCAGTTAGAGTTCACAGCAACGACCTTTCCTTACGTCATACATAACGTGTATCAGGTACAAGGTGTCTAAACAAATCTTGATAACTTGTATTGCAATAAATCAATAGAAGAAATAGAAACTTGGTATCTTGTAGTAATAGGAAACAATAATATTTACCACGTTCAATTGCACTTTAATAATTTTCTAATATGGGGTACATCTTAATTCTTACTAAAATCTAGATATAAATTTACAAAAGTTGAATTACGATTGAATATTAAATTACGTTAACCTTTTCTATTCCTATCAATTAAGAAACATTGTCGCCTCGACATAAATGTAATCTTATATTTATTACAAAGAATTTATAGTATTATAATAATAACCAATTTCAATATAAAAACGACGTGACATAATAGTAAATTAATAATGAAAGCATCAGTGGAATTTGAAAGGCAATCAGTTAAGACAATTTATCACTATGGCAGTATAACCTAGTTTCGTCTAAGAACACGGCGGAAGCTCAAATTCAATTTCCACTAAAAAAGGTAGACTACCTTATACCAAATAAGCGGCGTACGGTTGAAATTAAATAAGTACTTTTTGCACTAGGGTTTTGATTGAATTTATCTTTTTCGGTGTGTTTTACTGTGTGTATTTACACAAACTTCGTTTGGTTATCTCCGACAAAACAAAATCATGTGTTTTTAATGTTTCAATATTTGTTTAACGTATGATAATAATAACGCTTTGTATGTTAATACTAAAGAAAATGCAAAATGATTTGTTTTAAGAACAAAAGTGGGAAGCTCCTATAGAATGCATGTTGAAATGGAAGTTGTATGAGGAGAGGTTTGAGGAAAATAACGCCTATGTTTCTACCAAAAAATTATTTACATTCTACCAACGTAGCAATGAAAACGAACGATTAATGAAATATACGTCCCCGTTAGCAATAAAAGATGGCATCGACATCATTAGGCCTCGGTTATGATATGAATTTTTCATAAAATACGACCTACTACGCGTTTATCGTCGGCGGAACCGCGTTCGTATACCATCGATTTCTTCCCACTTTTTACACTCTGACAGACCCTTACAATTTTATCTTGTATTGCGAACAAGGCTATAAAATGTCATTCGATATCGTATAGACGTGCGTAGGAATTCATTAGTATCTCGTAACGAAACGAAGAATAATGTTTGTCGCAATCAACATCTAGTGTTTATCGAATGTTTTATTTATATACCATCCGTTAATAGTTATTATAAAAGCGTTTATCAGACACATCCTGCCAATTTGCTTTATGGATGTTACATTATAGCGTCATTATGTTTTTATGATCGGAGCCTTTTCGTATGTAATTACCGATAGACCTTCTGCTATTAAATTGAGTCTAAAATACATTTTTATGATAAAAGGATAAACGCTTGGGTAACTTGATTGGCACCTTCGAAGCCATAAATTTAAACATTCATTATGTTATTAACCAAGCCTTTGATTCGGTATGCCTTTTGTTGATAGTAAAATGCATAAATTCATAAGTCCGTACTAATAAAGCTTCGCCCGGTGCGAAAGTGTTAAGCATTTAAATCAAGTTGAAACGATGCTATAAATGGTCAGGACACGTACCAAATTTGATCATACAGCGAATAAATTAAATAGGAACACAATCAAGGATTAAATAACTGCTTCATTCAGCATCCCACACAATTGCGAGGCTCGACAAGCGACACTTGCAACCGCGTATGTATGTAGGTGCCTGGGTATATAATATTGTGGCACATTGTACTCGGCGACTGCATATAAATGCATTGAGAGCAAATAAAACGCTGCTATAATTTCAAATCATACGGACAGAGAATGGGTGTGGACGGCGCTCTCATTGTGTGGAAATGATGTAACCACTATTAAAAGTGTGGGCTGTATAGGGTCTCCGACGTAGGGTCATATCGCTATTTTATATCTTGGAAACAATAGCATTTCCAACTTCAAAAACTAAGTGGTCGAATTGTTTCTAGCTTTCTTCATATTCCATAAATATGCACCACCTACGTAAACCAGTAGCAACAAAGACCTCGGGAGGCACGTGAACAACAATAAGAAATTGCATATTTCCAGCTGTCTAACACAACTACTATACGACGCACACTCTTGTGGCCATAGATCGGCTACTCTTGTATCTAATCTTAATGATTTGCTCTTATTATCTTATAGATAAATCATTTTCATTTTCTGATCACCCACTTTCTATATGACACGGGATGAGATTGTAAAGTGATAGAGGATATTATGATGGTTTGTTTAAATCTGATAAACAGTATTTATTCTTGATGATTAAGGAGCTTCTAATCCTACCGTACACGTGACAGATTATTATTTATTTAACCATTCACAATCCAAAACACGCCATTGATTTCTCCTCTCATTCTTTCTTTGCTTATTAAGTTCATGGAGGCTTTTTATGAAACATACACTCCTACACGAAGAATCTGCGATTAAAAAGCTATTCGATTCAAGAAACCTCGAAAAGCACATTTTATTAGTGACAAGCTGTCTCTCAAGATAGATACAATAAATTAAGCTTTATGCGTGCCACATACTCATTCGTGGTACAAATTTTGACCACGAATGAGTATTTGGAATGTGATTTTAGCGGTGACGACACCAAGTTCGTTTTATTATAGTGAAACTTTTATTACGAATTAGAAGAAACAGTCTCTCAATTTAATCATCAAACCAGTTTGACGCAATACTTAATTGGTTTTGGGCATGGAATTATTCCAATTTGACGTAGATAAAGCATCCGCAATATATATTTGTGGTACCAATATAAAAACATTAGAATATTTCTTATGCACATTAGGAAGCGCAAACAATTTTCAGTCCAAATTCTTTTGTATAAAAGTCGTTAAACCCTTTTCATAGCTTAAAGGAATTTCTATAAATCCCAGTAACAAATCAGTTCCTTTAACGAAAGAAAGGATTACGAGAAACTATTATGTTCTAAAATTCCCGGAATATTCCCAATTTAGTCTTTGTGAGATAAAAATATCTTTTTCTTGAGACAATGTGATATGCTTACAGTATTTTAATGAATCGTTCGATGCTATCTATTTCTAAACTCATAATAATTCATTATCTATATATATCATTCTCTTAATGTCCCTGAATCAATTTTATTACCGAGACAATGAAAGACGAATTTCTGCGTTGCCCACTGTTTCATTGACAACTTTGGGCAAAAAAGAAGATCGAAACACGAGCCTTAAGGTAAAATACTACACAATGACTTACCAATACTGATTATATGACATATATTTTTTGCCTATTTATTATATTTTTATTGAAATCAGTTAAGAACCAACTTTAATTTTACTAACATTGTATAATATGCGGCAGGACTACCCTCACTGATTAGTATTTCTATCTCTTTCTTACGCTAGGAAGACCATATGCCTATCTCTAGGCGTCAGTTTTTGTAAGTCTCAAAAGTTCCCTCAAGCATGAGGCAGATGCTCGGATGAGGTTCGTAACGAACCGTTTCGATAATCAATCAAATCTCGATTTGACCGGTCACCGGATCTAAGCTTGTTTTTAAAGGAAATGATGGCTGGCTTTTAAAGATGAAATAATCTATGTAGGATATATAACAGTAGAAAGAGATATAAACATGTTTTCTTAGGTGTTTTATTCCTGCCTACTGTTGTGGGTAATAAATCTAAACATTTGTTTCTACTATTTTTTATTATTGCAATTTGGTACTGCAATATGAAGCATGGTTTACATATATCCTGACCAATGACTTGGAAATGGCAACAATCATTATTGTTTGTCATTGTCGACCTGTCAAAGTGTTGTGTGTGGTCTAATTCTTGGATATTTTGAGTTATAAGTGCGTTTAAATGCCGAAAACTTAATAGTTTTCGGTTCGGTATGTAAACAAAGTATTTCTCGAAAAAAGTCTGATGTAACAAACTATGAATAATGTGTCAAATGGCATGCTTACATGTGTATTACGAAACTTAGTGTTGCTATAATCGTAGGTAATTTAGCACCCTATAGCAGGTTTTTTGGCTTAGCTTTGTATGTATAGGTACCCTAAGTATTAGCATAGATTACTAATAGAGTAAAAAAGTAGATTTCTATTATTTATTTACTGTTTTTTATGTAAATTTAGGTTTTATTTAGCAGGCAAATGGTTCCTCAACATCGAGGATCTGACGCCTCTTCAATTTTTAAAATCAAAATAGTTTTAACTCCCCTATCTTCCAAGTCGAATGCTTGTTAAGAAATTATTAAGTTATACAAAATGAGATTCTCCCATACATTTTCCGCTATTCGAGAAGCCGCTATCCGCAGCAGTGAAAATTGTTTTCACTGCAACTGGGTTATGCTAATAATATTGGATTCTGATTTGAATTCATCATGACTGCTTCAATGTTTATTGTTACTATTGTCCAATGATTGGATTTTATTACAATTTATTAACACTGTTTAAATATTTGTCGTGTAATGAAAATTTGCTTAGCGAATGCTCGGGGAATATCGGAATTTATAGTTAACATCATAAATATCTATATTAGTCAAAAGTCATTTTCTCTTTTAGTTATGTTTTTAATTCGCTCAATATAGTCATTTTTGTTGTTTGTTTTTTGTTTTAGATTAATCCCCACAAGTTTATTTGTATTAATTCTCTCATTTAAAATCGTTATATAAGCTTCAAATAGCTACACAATGTTTTCTCTTTATCTCTCTTCACAATTACTACAAGTGTAAGCTTATATCGTCGTAGTACATATTTAAAAGGCTTTTGTTACAATAAATTATCATTTAAAGTATTCAATACCAAGTACATCTGTAAGATGGCCACTTGGAAACGAATTTGTTTGTCCAGTCTAAGAATCGAATCTACAACACATGCGCACTAGACGTTTTGTAAAAAAGTACAGCCAACAATGTCCATCGTATCACAATAATATAAATGTTCGTATAATTTCTTTTGACTTTTTTATTAATGAAAATACAGACATTGCGGTTTCTACTATCTAATACGTAGTGTTAACAATTATAGAAACAACAATTGATGCATCAAATTTTACTACAAATATAAACATTAGATAAAATCAGTTATCCATGTAAACTAGGGCTGAAGTCAAATACAAAATAATCGTAAATTCAAAAGCACTATGGAACTATTATCGTAACAAGCCGACAACCCTGGCAAGTGCAGCGCGGGCGTAGAACGACATCGAAATGGTTGCGTTTCCTATGTATCTGATTTAAGTTGTGACACGTCGTTTATTCTACTTACAGTTTGCAAGCGCAGATCCGATCGATTTATTGCCATTTCTCTTCTATAATAAGTAATAACGGGTAAACAAATGATATTTTCTGAAATTGTTACGAAACCTTGGAGTTCCTGACACCATAATTTAACGGATATCTATATAACTTCGTAACGCACAATCGTTTGATTATGACCTTCTACAATTCTAAACTATTACGACATCATGCCAAAATATTCTTGTGTTAAATGCGCTGTATCCAACAAAATAATTACAAGGACAGTAGCATTTTATTTCAACAACCATCGAGTATGACGTGATGTTTCAAATTAATAACTCTATACCATATATAGCCTGTGCTTGAACACACGATTAAAAACAGCATAATTACAGCTGATGCGAGTGCCTTTAGCCCCTTTGTAACATACTACCGCTGACATTGATTGTGCTACAATCTAGAGTGACATTTAAAAAGCTCATCTCGCAAGCTCGTTTATTATACTAATTACTAAAGAAATACGAAATTTAAATATTTACTTCGTCTAGTCGTGGAAATTCTTGAAATTGTTGCTGGTAATTGCATTAATCGCAATCCTTTATATTAAAGTCCTTCATCTAGCAATAAATTCACTGCGATACTTTGCCTCAGCATTCTGCTTTAGGATTTATCAATCTAAAACGTGCACGGTACAGACTTCAGAGAAATGAACAGTTACTTTATCAACGCATTATATCGCAAAGGCCCGATCGAAATCGGAGATGAGATACACACGACCCACATCAAACTAATGCTCATATAAATAATATCATTCCACTTATTTTTAACTAATCTAGAACGGTTTTATTACATCGTTTACGATCGCTTTTATCGCGGCGATATTTCAAATAGTAAGTAATTAAAGGGTTCATAACTGAATGGGCAAATGGGTGGTTCAAATATTTATAAAGGTCGAGTAAACAGTAGCGTTAAAAGCAAAGACATGCGTTTAATCCAAGGCAAACAGGCTAAAGAATTACTGGAGAGGGACACAAACAGAGGTCTCTTTACTTGATGGTAAATAGAGTGAAGTGAGGTAATCCTTCCATACAGGCCATGTTAGGGTACGTTAAGGCAAAGTGCCGTGCCTTCAAATGTAAATTACTTGCTTAGAAACGCTCAACGGGATTAAGACATCTGCATATGTATGATAGCTTTTGTGTATGGTAAACCCACCTTAATAAAGACATTCTCATAACGAAATTTTAAGCCGTGATTTCATTAAAAAAATCTATTATACTATCATTTTAAAATCAGTTTCCTATTTTATATTCATTAGGCAATTTGCATTATACGATATCGAATGTGTCAAAGATAGCAAAGGTCAAAATAGTTATAATCAATAAAGAGAAATCGTGAATACTAAATTTATCATTATATGTTAGAGCATAATTAAGTTACTCCGGCAACTACAATGTATATCTAAAAACAAAATGTAGGTTTAGTTAAGTGCTGCAATAAACTGACCCCACCTAAATTCTTAACATCCTGGTAGATAACCCCCTTATCTCACCGATGGGATAGCGTATACAGCCGGGAGCTAACCAACTTGTAAGAACTTAATTTATGGCCAATTAAGGTAGTGTTAAGCTTAACAAACACAAGTATAATTCAAGTAGCTAATACAAGTTTAGCAAACTTAAGATACATAAAATACTCTTATAGCTTTAGATTGGACATGAGAAGTGGATTACTTAGAAACTTATCCCGGGAGTAATAACTCTTTAATCAGTCAAGTATCGATTTAAAGTTATTGGTGATTCGTTTGAAGTGACTATAAAACAAAGGGATCGGCTTATAGTCTCTTTATTGCTTATTGAAATGACTTCCAAATAAGTCTAATAAGGATTTATGTGGAAATAGAATTTAAATATCAACGACAATTCTGTCCAAGCAATAATAACGACGTTATTCACTTGTCAATCATGGAATTGTTTAGGTCTTTCGTAAACAGGTGTATCAATAAATGTATTGAAAATAAATACTTCGTTGGATTTTACAGTTTTACAAAGTAGCTTACAGTCATTTGTAACACTAAAAGACATTTTCAACCGCAATGAACGTATATATAAAACAGAACTGCGTTTGGTTTTAAAATGTACATAAAAACTTCACATAACAAATAGATGCAAAACTTTACTTAAAGAATGATAAAGTTTAGGGTAACGACCGAAAGAAGCCAGATGCTACAGTTTCCAACAAGCGGCAAAGTGAGTTTTGTAAAAAGTTCGCTTTTTAAACAGTGCTATAAATCAATGAAAGAGTACGAAAGAGGATATTTACGATGATGGCCGCTGCTGCGATAAATGAAATGCTTTGTAGTTGCTTATGAGAGCGATTATCAAATAGAACACTTGATTTAGGACAAAGGATTGTGACCCCGATTTTAAAATGCTAATGGTCTGAAGCCCTCGGGTTACTTCCTTTGAAATTTCCGTCAGATCAGTTATTTATCCATAATGGGCCACAAGGTATTGTGCTATTGAAATTCTATCCAAAATTTCTGGGATTCTGAATTTTTTAAATAAAATTTAGTTTATATTGCACCTTCTCATTACTACTCATCAAAATAGGGCCAATAAAAACACAGAACAAATTAACTTCCGCTTTTATAAAAGGATTGGTTGGCCCTTCGTCGAAAGTTACCAACAGGTACCATTGTGTACACAAAATTAAAACAGGTTTAATTTTTTGTCAAAATCGTTACGGTACAGTAGATGTTTTTAGACCAACTATTGAATTTATTTGACCGACATCACGCTGGTCTCTAAGAGTGCATTACTTAATAAAAAACCTTTGAATTAAATTGAATCGAGATACCTTTGACTTGACTCTATAGATGTCGGTAGCCATACCGGTGTAGCGTCGGTTTATGGCCGTAAGTAGTTATGTAACAACAATAACGGAATGCTAATAGCCCAAGCTAATTTCTTTAAAATTAGAAGGCACTTTCAATTGTTTGTAATTTGTACAGTGCGGATAGTTATAACTAGTATAACATGTCAAAAGCTCGTGTTTACAAATCAATAGAGATTTAGAACAATGTTATTGTCTGTACCTAGTGCAGAAAGAACCTCTTGAGAGTTGCGTACAAAATTCGGCGAAATAATGTTTATAATAACGTTAATACAACTCAAGTACGAGGATAAAAATACATATCTGAAAAAACCAACTTATACAACGGAAACCGTTCATTTTTAATAATTACCGCGGTAAACATTAAAATTATCTAAGTAATAATTTCCAAAGATAAGGAGCTCTTGATCCTAAAATCGTTTCGAACATTCGAATGAACAAAAAATGAGTACACTTACGTTATCACAAAAACGATCAAGGTTCTTGGCTCCACTTCAGTAAAAACTTTTTTTATACATATACTTTTTATCTGTAAATAGACCACATTAGAAAGGTATGATATTTCTATATTCTAATTTTGCTTCATCGGAATGTTGCAAAATGTATGGAACAGATTTTTCGTTTGCTTTCATTGCAGTATATCAGGGATTTGGGAAGTAGTCTTTAGATTTATGTACCTACGTTATTTTAGCGAGTCTAAGTCTATAATATACCTATATTAGTAGCATCAGTATAAAAACTGGAGCAGGTCACAAATACGTAATACGTAAATGCTAACAAAACTTGTGATGTTCTTAGGTATTAAGCAAAGCTATTCCAATTAGTATACTATTAATTAAATAAAAATATGGTGGTGGCGAATTTAAAACGGGTCACTCGTAAAGTTTTTAAATGAATAGGTACTTATATTACTAAATGTAGGTTGTATTTCTGACGGAAGTTACTTCAGTAATACGTAATTCAGTAGTAAGTAAGCTTACTATCTTATATCTAATGACAAATTACATAATATGGTCTATGTTATGCAGTATTACTCGTATTTGAATCCAACAAAAGAGTATTTTATTTCAATAACTTAGAAAAGTCGGAGATAGAATCTACAGATATTCAGTTGATAGCAAACAAAACTAAATCCAGCTTTGTTAGATAAGGCGGGTTCAATGCGGCTCAGCCTGACAAATGGTCCTATCTACTACAACTGTTGGGAACTATAAAGAATATAAGTTTTGCGTACATGATGTATTTTGTATAAGTTGAAGATATAAGATGTAATTTACGACCCAAAATAGTGAAATTCATCGCTTGTTCTTAAATATATTTTGTTTTATTTTATTTAAATTGCGACAAAAGACGAGACGGAACCAAAAATGGATGTGCATAACATATTTACGGAACACAAATAAAGAAAAAATGTTATTAAAAAAAGGAATACTAAAAACAAATGTAAAACAATGTTTCTTTTGTTTTTAAAAAGTACTAAATACAAGAGTACACAAAAGTTGCCAGAATTTAAAAATTTCGAAATCTTTACATTAAAAAAATAAATATATATAAAAAAGCTACGTGATAATATCAAATCCATTTGGTGCCAGACAAACACATCTGTTAGACTTATGTGACGTGACTAAAATATCAATGAGCAAATATTAAGTAATAAAATCGTAGTTAACATTTAACGGCTACCCCACCAGGAGGTCTGTCGTCTCGTCACGATAATCGCATAGCCACGTATCAGTGTAATCTAAAGGTTTAGGCGTACATTGTTTACTAGAGGCGTCACGTAATATCGCAAAGTATTAGTTAGAAGATACATTAGAACAATGTGTATTTACGTGTAGAGTATTAGACAATATACTGATGTTTAGACGACCTCGCGAGACTCCTTACTGTATAAGGTACATGGTACCTACGCTTCATTCTGAAACTGCTAAGCTACTTTTAATATTCATAACGTGAAGATCCATTAAAATCATAAGGGTTATAATCCTAATTTTGATTACGTCATAAATTGTATTTTATAATTACTAAAATGTAGATATAATTTAATCCAACGATGTAACTACGACACTTTGAGTACCAGCGCAATGTCACATTTAATGTTAAATGACCCTGACCATTAGTTAGTTTATGTTTTTTTAAATCATAGCGGAAAAATCGTTATCTGTATAATAATATGTATAGGCTACTTAACTGTGCGAATCAAAATAATAGTATTAACCAGCCTCTCGATAGAAACAATTCTAAATGTAATAATTTAACAAAAAAGGGATGTCATAAAAACATCAAGAAAGCTTTTGCGGTATCAATAACCAAACTTGGTGTCGTTAATTCGGATAAATACGGAGTTTGTTAAACTCAATTATAACAGGACAAAAGCACGGACATTGGGCGCGTTTACAATGAACGTATTATAAACACTTGCTTGCTCACATTTCCTGTGACATTGTCGCCTCGCAATAGAATTTTATTGAAATGATCCTATAGGCATTTTATTTGTGGGTTCGACCATTTTTATACAATATCCGGGCGGTCGAAGCTTTGGGTAAATTGAACACAATGTCTTACAGACTTTTGTGACTTATCACGTGTGACAATACTAACAGCTTCCGGTTAGGGTTTACCTGTAACAAAAAATATAATTTAGTATATTACGATTTGTGAAGCGTGCCTAAATTGCAAACGTTTGAAAAATGTATAAATAAGATGAATTGCATTGCGAAGAATTCAAATGCGATACAAAGATCATTACGGTAACAGCTTAAAATAATTTGTGTGAAATATTTTAAACTTTTTCAACGTTATCGATACCCACTTAGTTGTTTAAAGTTCTGTTCCACATATTAGTACTAACACAGTAACTAATTACACCGAGCGCGTGAAAACCTCTCATACCCAACCTATGTCAGTCGTTTTATGAGCTTTCGACACTTTGTTAAGCTCGCATTTGCAGTAAAATGTACGAAAAACGAGCATTACCGTCGTGTTTGTAATATTATGAGTACAGGAGACCTAAAACGTTGATTTTGGTCATTTAACGGAAATTACGGAAACGTGTAATTAACTGTACTGGTTTATGTCTTTTAAAACGAGTCATTTAAATATATTGAATGTTATTTAAACTATAACACACATATATTATTTATTGATTACTTAAAATAAAAACTATAAAAGTAGGTAAGAAATATATATACAATTCAGTGCAACTTCCAGCCTTATTATAAATGAGCGATATTCCAGTTATATAAAGTTAGTATATTTATGAGTTTATTTAAGAGTCAAACCTTTGGAACTACAGATAGAAGGGTATGGGAAAAGTTTTCGTCAGTGATGATCACGAGTGATATTGATTGTAGGTACTATTTAATCGTTTCATACTTTTTTTAATACTGTAAACTTGATTGTAATAAAAAAAAATCGTTTATGTATGACAGTTACGTGGGGGTTTTTAAGAGTAGCGTTTAAGAATTGTCTAATAAAAAATATGTATTTTAAATTTATAAATAAATGTGAACTCAAAATTTAGAATATTTTTACACTAAACTTCTATAAGAAAGTGCGAAAAAGCACTCGAGCATTTAGTTATGTAGGTAATGTAATAAATTCCATTTTATATCCGTTAAATAAGCTTTATTTATACATAAACCAATGACAACTTCAAAAATTAATATAAGCAAGTGCAAATATTGCATTATGACAACGTTCTAGCTAAGAAAATTATGCGTGCATCTGTTTGGTATGTACAGCGTATCTTTAACCACGCAGTACTCTATTGATTATGTATGTAATAACTACTCATTGCCGATATTCAGGTCAACGAACTAGGTACCGTTATCAAGACAAATCGAAGATATAGGACAATTAGTTCAAAAGGGCAGAACTGTTAATATCTCAATCATTAGAAGAAGAGACCTTTGAACTTTGAAGTCTTTGATGTGATCGGTTGTTTCGTATTGGCAGACTTATGGATGATTCCGGGCAGATGCTGATGTGTTTTTGTTTTTTGTGTTAAATTGGCCATGTTCATTTGTTTTTTTATTTTCGTAGATAGTAATAAACAAGGCTTTTACCTATCAGTCAAACTATCAAATGGATTATACATTATCGGAAAGTAATGCGTTAAATAGTCTCTCGTCAAATTGTTCGATAGTTTACAATCGCAGTATATATGTATTAAAATGTAACTTATAATTTTATGGTGAAAAATAATATATACGTAACGTTGCCACGCAATTGCAAAAATGCCCGATCAGTAAGCAACTGATTTAAATAGGTATAGGGCACTAAAGAACCTTTTTTAACTGACTTAATATTTTCAAAATGGCTCAAGCATTCGATCTCTGAGCGGTCCGGCTATATGCGACGTACTGAGAACTCAGAACTATTTTAAAGAAAAACAATAATTCCTCGTATACAAAAAACTAAGCCAAAAGATATACAATTATAGCTTAATGAGTCGATAAACGTGCTCAGCACAAGCACAATCAATCATTACTATGATAGACATTCCATGAAGTACCACAATAAAAACCATGAGAAACACACAGTAACGTGGCAGTAAATATCATAAATACTTAAGTAATCGATTTGTAAGCAAAGCACATACAAGCCAACGTGACGATACGTGCGTGACTCGACGACTGTATGTGCCTTGCCATTCGAATAATCCTAATGAAGTTTTGACGCTTAAATTAAATTAATTTTAAAGCGATATATTGTAAAACAATTGACTACAATATTAACATAAAGGTCTATAACGTTACAAAGGTAAAGCATACATAATGTATATGCAACGAAGTGTTAATAAATAAATAAATAAATAATTGCATTTGTTTCTTTGGTACGTATTATTTATTATTTAATTAGTGGTGTCAATTCGTTCGGCTATCTGGCGTATACGCCACTAAGCCACAGGGATTAAACTATTTATTAACGTAGTAGAATCCAAAAAGCTAAAAACTTCGTATATAATCATCACTCAATGTTAAAAATATGAAAAACAACCTCTATAAAGCTTTGTAACAATACATTTAAAAATATAAATGGAAATAGAACCTAAACGTAAAAGCACCAAGGGGTTGAGATTAAAAATGTAAATCTTTGTGAGCTGTGCAAATTATACCTAAACAAACGTGCTCGCATGAGACCCACAGTTTAAAACCTTAATTAAAATAAAACCTTCAAATAATTTATGCATTGTAAAAAAAGTCGGAGTCACATAAAGTGGGCGAACGACAGTTTGAAAAAAGAACGACTTTTTAATTTTTTTTAAGCAGACAATGAACAAACACAGCTGGCGGAATGCAAAACGATTGCGAATGAAGACACGTGACGCAGCCGAAAGAAACAGTAATTTATGGGAATATCCTCGGTTGCGGAATCGCACTGTATTTTTCGGAAATGTTAAATAATGTTGTACGTAATCGAGTAATAAGCTTTTAGTAAAACTAAAGTAGAAGATGAGGAAATCGTCTTTCTTTGCTGCTAACTGTATCATTCAGAATAGCAGCAGATAGCGCCTAATATGAACTTTAAATACTGTTTGTGATACGGTTGAAAATTGTATTCCTTTTTTAAATTTATTAATATTATTTGTTTTCTTTTATAAAAGAGGTTTAAGTAAAAAACTGAACGGACCATGTGATGTTTGCTTACTTTTTTCTACAGACTAATTACTACAATACAACAGGAATACAAGTGCTAATTTTTCTTGCTAGATAAACAATCCGATTTCTCTGATAGGAGTTCCAATCAGATTATCTTACCAAGCAAGGAAAGGAAACATATTATTGTTGCGACTACTGCCAGCCATAAACATAGCCTGCCTTTAATTAACAAGGAGCGTTCGGGATTTATAAAACTACTAGTTTATTTACAAAACCATTACTCTTATAGATAACGATCGGAACTTTAAGAGGACAATAGTTTAACCAATTCAATTATTTTTAAATTGGGCTAACAATAAAGTACCCATTGCTGCCGCACTAGAATTGATTATGAGATCTCGCAAGATGTTTTTTCCTAGAATAAAGTTCACAAAAAATGCGACTTTACATAAATTACAATCTAGACTATACAATAATTATGGCTAATAAGTAATATTATGTTGCTGATTTGAATGGTTGCAGCTCCTTACAAACGTTGTGTAAAACAAAAACTTGGCGAATAAAAATAGTGGCGGAGGGTTTATTGCCAGTTCTTCTCTTCCGTTCTACGCACTTGATTCGAGAACTGGCAGTAAATGTAAAATTAGAAGCATTTAATGTATATTCCTTTTTTGACGTTCATAAGTGTACATTGTGTTACCTATATGAATAAATGATTTTTGACTTTGACTACATTTTCTACAATACTAATGAATAGCTTCAACTAAGGTAATGTACATTTACAGTCTTAGAGTTCTATAATGTTTTGACACTATGTTCGTGTGTCTAAACATAGTTATTTATACTCGACTCTGGGACATAGTCGTTAACACACATGGGGTATAATCCGAATAACTTGAGATCAATACTCTTGAAAAACAATAGGAGTTGGTTTTAAAAAATTACAATGAAACAAATTCGGTAAACCCAAATGGCCGGTCCATAAAACACAGACGCACCTCCACTTTAAAATATTTCTAGATTTTTAAGTTTGACTCGTGGTGAAAGAATTGTTTCGAGGTGACAAGTATGATCAATCTATCTATAAATAATACGCACAAATGTGTCCACCCCATGCTATCGGACGTCAGGAGACTTCACACAGACCTACACAATCTGTAACACGCACATGTGTTACAACATACAAACTCACTTTACCGAAAGATATATTTTTGTTGTTATGACTTCCATTCCATTATGATATTAATTTTTTGTATAACCACAGATCATTACAAAGATATATATAGACTATAATTAACATTTCAACATGACAATTGTCAATCCTTTTGTTGAATGTGAGAAGGCGTGGTGAAAACAATAGGTGGATTTTATATTCAAATCGTATCATTGATTACAGGTTTACATTTTAATGTATTGTCTAGCATATATTTGTATGTATTATTTTCGAAGATATTTAAAAATGAAAGTATTTTGAATAACTTACATTTAATAGAGAATCAAATTGGTAATGGCACTAAACCAATGGAACAGTTGACGATCTAGTATACTGTTTGTTTTTTGTAATTTGCAGCATTGATTTGAAATGACGTAGGAAGGTAAGATAAGTATGACGATACCATAAGTTTATTTCCCGTATTCTATTAGTTTAACGTTTTGTTTCAAATCAAGTTTTTGTGAGGTCAATTTCTTCAAAATATATTCCGTATTTTACCTTTATCTTTATCGATCTCGTTTGTATTAAAATACAAATGATACAAAGGAAACAAAAAGGAGCAATTTCAAAGCGTTACCACGGCTATTGTAACTCGATATTTTTACGACTTAGGAAGCCATATGAGCTCACTGCGCATTGATGTGGGCTTCAAAACACCGAATACTTGCGGTATATCACTCGGAATAATCGAATATTCTAGTACTAAAATGTTTGGGTACGGTTCGTTGAATAAGTTTGGCAGCATTAGTAGGTTACTTTTGTGATATTGCCAATTCCGTTCTACTCATAGTTCAGGCAATTTTCCTAAGTTTTGTTAAAAATATATCTATATAGTTTTAGCTGTACACAATTCTGGCTACAACTGGTCCTTTCAAGTTTGCGATCCGGTTTCTCAATAGGTTTATTTATTGGAAGGGTTGTATGTAAAATACATTGTAGATAATTTATAGTAGTCAAATAATGATATAAATCATGAATATGACTGTATCAACCGGTGCGAACGCGGGATATAAACTTTATTAATTTAAACGTTTAATAGTAACTGCGAAACGCAAATAAAACCATCGGAAATAATATCCTCAACTCAAAGTATCAAATAAATCGAGTCAAATATGTCACAAAATACCTTTCATTTGTCTCGAACTGAACGAAAAAACCGAAATTACACCGAGTATCGTAAATATTTAAAGAGAATCTCAAGACGTGTCAAATCATCAAGCTCTCCCCTTCAACATATACGAAAACGTCAATTTGTTTACGAATTACGCATAAATTCGTCCCCAAAGACAAGACATCTCGTGCTGCGATCGCTGTAGTGACATTTCAATAAAATTTACGGTTCCGACCACGTCCGTTCAACAAAAAATGTGTTCCGCTTATATCGACTTCGTTAAAATATCTGTAGAGATAATATGTCCTATTATTTATTGTATCCACATCTGGACTGTAGACTATTGAATTTCTTATAATTGTATACAATTTAAGGGACCTAATGATGTTGAATAAACGTGCGAGTTTTGAAAATAGAATAGGTGTTCGAAATTCAAAACATCAAGTATCTTGGCAACAACTACCGGTTAATTGAGAACGAAATTAACCACTTGGTTTGATGACCATAGACCATAGGGCCATTACCTAGTGCCGTTTGATATTCTGTGTAAGCATTAAAATAAATACTAGAGCATAACCTTTTTGAGATTAGCATGGTATTTCAACTAAATTATTCTATAGAACGTTTGGGTGGCCCTTTTTGTACGAAAAATTAGATCTTCAAAAATTTTGGTACCAGCCTTCATTATTTTGGCCCGTTTCTTTTTTATGGAATCATAAATTGTTGGAACAAAATGTGATACTTTGACAACATAACCTTTGCAGTTTTATGTAAGTCGTTTTTTAAGGATTTTATGTGAAGGACAATAAAGGCGTATCTTCGTAGTAATTTTCGTGGAATTTTGACATTAGAATTGAAATACGTACCATTACGTAGCTGAGGGGTTGTTGGTACAGTGCATAGCTGTAATATAATTTTGTTTTTGAATTTAGAACATAACATTTTTGAATAAAATCTTTGATAAAACATGAAACTAACTTTACTGAAAAGTTTAAGGTAGGTACTATATTAATATAAAGAACAAATTTTTACAAAACAGGTTAAATTAATACATTGTTCCCGATAATATATAAATAAAAGTTATATGTATAAAAACAACGGTGTGTTCAAATGTTGCAACACATAATGTTTTCATTTCGAAACCCACAGACTATATAAGACACTATAAAACCATAGACATGAACCTCAATATTCAAAATACTCGCCTGGTATTGTAAACAAGACGTGTAGACAATGTACGAGGGTGAATTCCAAAATTAGTGTGTTCGCTGAGTGGCGTGGCCAAATGCACGGAACATTGATATGTGTTATTGGCCATGACATGCGTCTACGCATACTATTCGTATTTTTGTCACCGATGTTTATTCAGATGAATGTTTAGAGACGAGAATTCGGAAACGAAATTAGTCTTGGATTTATTGCCCCTGAATTTTAAGCAATTCATTTCGACTAAGATATTTTAAATAAGGCAACAGGAGGTGTGTTAACTATTTATTAGATATATTTCACAGTTTATTGATAATGTTAAGCAAACGAAAAGCTAAAATTTTTAAACAATAACATTTCACTAAACTAATTAAAAGTAACGTCGTTTTTTTATTTGACTTAGATTGAATTTTAAAGTAATAATTTAAAGTTATTTGAGTTTGAATTATAATCCATTTTAAGCTGAGTTTTTTGTTTCTTTGGTTAACAAAGACCCTTTCTCGTGATCCATTAAACTTTCCACTAGAAAGTTGTACTTTTTGTCACAAAAAACTAACAAGCTTCAGCTGGCTTACAAGTTAACAAAAAAAAAACGAATAAAAAGTTATATCGATATCAGAAGTGACGTATGTGACGTTTTTGACAGTTAATTAACCTAGACAATTATAAGTAGGTGAACAGAGTTCTATATAATTTAACAACCGTTAAAAATAAACTCTCACTTCTCACGTTACCACTCTTAAAGCAGACTTTAGCTTAGAGTTAAACAAACGCATGATGCTTATTAATTTAATTTATGATAGAAATAAAATCTTATAATATAGAAAATAATTGGATTTAAATCAATTCGAAAATTACCGACGCAAACCAACTTTGAAAAATTATTCTTGTCAAATTTTATGCTTCTTTATTTGTATTCTCATAATGTATTGCCAAATCACACCAATTTGTTTTAAATAACAATTTATATTCTGTTTCGAGTGCCGTTTAAAACAACATTCGGTCTTCAGTTTTATGCGCTGCAGGGTATTTTAAATACGACACTTAAAACTAATAAAAAAGCTTCGAATGGGCATAATTCATTATTTTTTCTCTAAAACACCAGGGTGCCATGTTTTTGTAGGTTTGATTCGTCCCACGCGCACAATCGTTCACACTTTAAGTGTTTCCAGTAGTAAAGTATATTGTAATGTTAAATATAATATTTAAGATAATACTATGTTTTGAAGTCTAGTCAGTAATCAGCCCAATAAAGATTATCAAAGATTTATGAAGGATCTACATACAAATATTAGACTTTTAAATCACAGGACTAAGGGTTGAATACTAACTATAAAATGAAAGTCTGACGTTACGTTTATTACAAAAATTGTTAAAGATATTACGAGAATGTAAACCGAGAAGAAAACTTTTAGAAGAAAGCCAACTGATTTATAATGAACTTGAATTAGGAGTGCTAAGAATCTTGGCCACATATTTCTGCACCAATTTTCTTGATCATTTTACAGAGAAGGCTCAAGCCGATGTTTTGGTTTCCATATTCGTTAAAATCCTTCGGAAAAATCCGTTGATTCACCTAACCCCCTAGGGTGAATGACGCTTAATAACCAGTAAGTTTACTTTAACTATTAATTAACTGCTTCAACTGCTCCAAAATGTCTTACTAAGTTATAAACGTTTAAAAAAAGCCCCCATTAGCTGGAGTTGGGTATACCAGTATATTCCATACGTTTATAGTGCTTTTTTCTTGTATCGACACCTCTAGGAATTTTGATCCGGTATCTAGATAACGTAGCGTACGATCAATTTTGTACAAAATATTTGTTAAGATGGGATCGTTTTTATAGCTTTCAAAAGATTAATGAGATAAAAAGATCGGACAGTTTCGATGGAATTTGAGAAACAATAAATTTTGACACCTTATTTGGATAACAAGAGTCGTTTGTTTTACGATGCTTGTCTTTTATATTATTAGGTTTGTTTGTTTGAAACTTGGATTCAAGTACTTTATTTATTAACATGATAATAATAAGAGAAATGAAAAAATATGACATTTATTATATTGACGACTCATTGGTCTAGTAATTAGTACCCCTGACTGCGAATCCATAGGTCCCGGGTTCGATCCCCGGCTGAGACAAACATCGATGTGATGAGCATTTGGTGTTGTGCTTAGGTCTTGAGTGTTTAAATATGTATTTATTTGTCTATCAATCTATAATATGTATGTATATCCGTTGCCTAGTACCCATAACACAAGCTTCACCAGCTTAGCATGGGCCTAGGTCAATTGGTGTGAATTGTCCAATAAAAAAAAAAGAATATATTAGTTATCTCTCAAATCAAAACACCTGCGGCCTGTATCTCAATGCACAATCTCTTCTTGCGCGCTGTCAAAAATGTCAAACTTAATACAGAAAAAGTTGTTTCACAGATCTTGAGCCTAGATTTGAGTATGATAAACATTTTAAACGGGCCTAAATGATTTCAAAAACTGACAATCTATCAACTAAATCTAAAAAAAAACTAGTAACTAAAAATCTTTTATAATTCAGCTATAAAAATATATTTAATTAACATCGACATTATTACGTCTATAAAGGCGAAAACTTAGATTGAACGTGTAAAATACTACGGCATTGTCTAGCTGTTTGGAAGGGTAACCTAGTTTTTATAACCCTAGACGAAAATCTTTAACTAGGGGAGAAAATATCCCCACTTGAATTGCCCACCCTTTATGTTGCGTGTACGCAGGCCCCGCCTACAACACATCCTACTGGGCTTTGTTTAAATTATGAAACTGGCGATGCGTGAACATACACATTTCTCATACATGTCAAAGAATGCTTGACAAATTATAAATAGCTCGATGTTGTTTTGTTTTTAGCAGCGCTTATAAAAATATAAGCGCGATGATATTTACGCAGTTATATTAAACACAGAAAAAATATTTGAATACTAAGGGTCTGTTTCACAATGTATGTATAAAGTACCAAATAGCTATGTAACAAATAAATTATTTGGAAGATAAATTGTGCTATTTGACATTCATCGGACTCATAACTTTTGATGGACTTTATGTGACGAATAGCGCTATATGACAGTCGTGAAACGCAACAATAGTGTTTATCCTACCAATAAGTAATAAATAGCTAATTTGGAACTTATGTAGAACTTATTACCGTACATTGTGAAACAGACCCTAAGTCATATTTGAAATCAAAAACGTTTCTAAATAAATATAGAATACTTAATATTCAAGGAATCGAAATCACTCTCGAAGTTACGTATTCATAATACATATATCCAATTGAAATATTATGAAATCACTGTCTGAACATACGTTATCTGATAAAACAATAAATCCACATCTATTAGGGGCAGCGAAAAATGTATTGCAGAGATCGCTCTAAGTATTGTAATATGAAACTACATCTTTGAAAAGTAATTTTCTCGAGTGCATATGATGCATCAATTTTTTCACATAACTTGGTCAAACAGCGGTAATCCGATCGGGGAACGGAATTTACGAGCATTAAAACTATCTCCGTCGGAGGCTTCCACTAAAGCCTTATTCGTATCCCAATCAACTTCGTTAAATAGTTATGTATTAAATATGTAATCAAAACTACCGCTTTCACAAAACTATTAAACTGATCATATATTTTGTTAATAATCCATGGTTTATTTATAATTTATGATTGTAATTTCGATTCTGATTAGATTTTATACGTCGTGATTTAATGATTGGAAATCTGTGTAAAAGAAAACGCTCTTATATGAACAAAATTAAGCGACAGTGTAACAAATACGTTCACCTGTGTCTATGCGTGCCTGTGTCTATGAACAAGTTATCCTAAGAAGTATAATACCTTTTTTTATATATATTGTCTCTGCACAAAGACACAGTGTAACATTACAATCTAGCCTAACTTAAGACTAATAAGTAATTAAAAAGTAACCTAATTTACTATAAAGGATATTCCTGATAAAAAAACAGCCAAAAAAATTCGCATTTCTTGCGTAGGTACTTAATATTTTTTAATACAGTTGCTCAAAAAGTGGCGTATTTCAGGGACGTATAGCGTTCGGGATGTGGGCTATTACACACTCGTGCTTTTTCTTTACCATTTCCGAACTAGTGCGTATTCTTTCCCAACTGTCAACATAATGTCTTTAAAAAAGAAAAAACCAACCACGAAGTTTTTACTAAAATAAAGTCAGAATTTTTTATGAGTCATGCAAATATTTCTAAAAAGAAGCTACTAATTTGTTTCAATATCAGATTTAATGATTTGATTCAATGAGTTATGTTAGGTTTCAAATCATTTCATCTCATTAAATTTCATTTTCATTTCATATAAAAAAAATCTACTGAAGACTTGGCTGTATGGGCATAGTTCCCTTTGCCTACCCAGAATGGGTGAAGAAATAAAAAATCTCTGCTTATATTCTTTTACAGTTGGCGCCATTTTCCAGAAATGTTCTTTGCTAGTTTAGTTGTTTGTTATATTATATATATTAAATATAGATGAACAACCATACGAAATTAATAATAGGTTGTCTCAAACAGTAAATAAATATGCAATCTAAAACTTCTCCAGTTAGTATAAAAATTGTACCAATTTCAATGAATATATATATATATATATGAATTATAACTTTTATAAGAAATAAATGATTAGTTAGTTGAGTTTATTGTGTTTTTATTATTTTATTAAATTGCTTAATTTTTTCGCAACTGTATTAAAAATAGTCGTTCAGTACACGTGCGGAACCGTCATTGCAACTTGTTCCGACTGTCAACCCTCACCTTCGGCTACGCCTCGGCTCGGGTAGACATTTGTCGGAACTCTTTGCAATGTCAGTCTTTCCGCACTCGTAATGAAATATACTATTGTAAGCTATAAAATTAGTTCTTTAAAACGAAACACCATTCGTAGCTTAGTACATCAACGGTCCCACGAATGACGCTAGCGATTGATCGTGAGAGATAAGTAGTGATCATTAATAAGTACGTAGGTGTAAGAAAACGGTTATGTCAAAAATTGGACAGGAACACAATGGAAGGAGGATTAAAAGCGAATCGCTGTACCAGTAGCGGACACGTCATTTATCAGGACAAGTTTAAACTCCAAGTTGGTCTGTTTCTTTTAACCATATTTGTTCGGTTGGGGACAGTATTAATTGCTGTGGTAAAATAAAGGGATATATAAATTTATCAACTGAATTTAATATATTTGGAAGAAATTGAGAACGGTATTGCGCAACAGTTTTTTAACCGCGTAGAAGTCAGCCATTCTTTGTGTTGTTTAAAATATATCAGTGACGCTTTTTAGGTCTGGGCCTCAGATTTCTGTATCTGTTTCATGATTTGTCAGTCTCATAGGCACGTAGATGATCAGCCCTCTATGCCTTACACACGCCGTCGACTTTTAAGTCTAAGGCCGGCTTCCTCACGAAGCTTTCCTTCACCGAGCGAATGTTAAATTCGCATATAGAAAGAAAGTCCATTGGTGCCTAGCCTGGGATCGAACACACGACCTCAGAAATAAGATTCGCTCGCTGAAATAAAAAACTAAAATGTTTGCCTTTCTGTTCGTTTATATTTAGGACGAAACTATTAATGTACAAAAAGGATATGATTAAGTATACACGGGTACATACTTATAAAATCGGAATAAAGATCTACATATCTTATTGTATCTTATTTTGTTGCATGCGTAAGAGACACGCTAACAAACAATAATTCAAATCGTGTTTCTTACAGATAATTAGGTGACTTATCAAGCCCAGATTGTATTGGAATCCAGTCACGGTTTTATTAAGGACTCTTGTTCACTTCAGGAGTCGATATTTTCTTAATATGTGTAATAAGAAATAGCAGTTTTCCATATTTAAATTTAATACCGATTTATAAAAAAAAAGTTAACAAAGAAACAGTAAGTACAATTGGAGTTTTTTTTTATAGTGCGATTACTCTTAGGTAGACCAGAACCATTGAGATATACAGTATACCCACTGAATACTGCACCCAAAAGCTCTAGTTTTA
This sequence comes from Pieris napi, assembly GCF_905475465.1. NCBI lineage: Eukaryota > Metazoa > Arthropoda > Insecta > Lepidoptera > Pieridae > Pieris > Pieris napi. The sequence goes on along the minus strand of NC_062241.1, from coordinate 8,697,702 downwards.
TGGCAATGATGGCATTGCCGTCCAAATTCTAAACATTCTGATACTTTAAACTTAATTAATGAAAATCAAAATCTATACAAACATTCTTGTCCGCAAAAGAAGCTTTGATTAAAAAGTAATTTCTTTTTAATTCAATGTTTAATACGTTTTTAATGAGGCGTATAAAAAGCTTTTTCTGTGGCACAGGCTTAAAGTGAGCTTTATCGTCGAATTGCGTGACAATACACACTACATCAAGTTTTAACCAACGGTACGTCATGTAATTCCCAGTAACGATGTGTTTCTTTTACTGTCACATAGTGCCGACTTGTTAAGGCACCAACTGGTGAATGTATTGGGAGGTATTTAGTGAAAAATATAGGCTCATTTGCAGCTGTTTCGAAAGAGCTAATTGTGTAAAAAAGAGGTCAAACAGAGAGATGTAAAACACATGTATTTCATTATATGCATTTTACGTTTATCGTATTTATGAGACCGTATGTAATTAGTGTGATTTTCAATTTTCAATTTCGGAAATTCACCTGATTATAAATTTAAATGAAACTATTCCAAATTCGAATTTTAAGCCGTAAAGTACAGAATTATTCATAGGCATGGAAATTGAATAGTCGATATAAATCGACTTCATAAGCGGATTGTAACATCAGCTTATTACCACGAGACAAATAAATTCCATCACCTCCGTTATCTTAGATCTTTAGGAGAAATCCGAAACCGTAAACATGCACTGAGCATATAGTGTTAACTATTCATTCGGCGTCTTGGGAATATATTGAACAAAAGACACAGCATCCGACTACACTATTTCTCACTACTTCGGTGCGATGTAATCAGAGAAGACGACGTGTCGCGTTTATTTATGTATGAACAGGGCGCTGGCGAGGGTGGGCCAAACGCGAGATACAAACAGAATAATATTGATGACACTACGAGGGTCATGAATCATTAATCGTCTGGTCCTCTACGGCTCTATTACGACTGTGGATAAGCCACCCTTCATGAGACACCATACACTTGCCTTTTTCATAAATTATGAACTCACATATTTTTATCGCCTTCAAGATTTTATATCTTTCCGCGAAAATGTTACCTGGAATTTCTAAGGCGGAGGTAAGCTATTAAATAAAGTATATTCTTTTAATAATACTTTGTTTATAAACCTGATAATAAGTTTATAAACAACTATGACAAACCGGCCTTTTTTGTCAGTTACAACTGTGATTGAACTGAGATAAAAAGATTAGAAGTTAACCGGCAGTCTTATACCTGTCCATCGATGAATCCTTTTCACTCAAGTGATCCCATCAATGTCGACTGTTTCCGGTTTCAAGCGCAAATAGAACATAAAAGGAAATGAAAAAACATAAAACTTCATCAGACCCAATTATACTATTAAAAATTTCAACGGCTGTGAAATAATCAAAAAGTATCCTCAAAGCGAGGGCAATTTAATTCAGTAAGCATAGCTACTTCCAAATGAACTCAATCGTAACAAAAACGACAACAAATGGACAAAAACGCAGGTCATTTTCGTTTTTTAAGCGCCCAGAGGACGTGCATCCGAAATTTCTGAACAAAATTTGATTATACGAAACGATGAAATAATAATGCTCTGAGTTGCTCGGAAAAGGGATGCCGGAATGATACTAAATTTCTAATCGGGATTGTTTTGGGATCACGGAGAGCTGGTCACTTTTTGCCATACCTTTAAGCCATTAGCTTGGTTTCCGATATGTTGGTTTCCGACATGGATTACTAAGTGATAGAAATGTCTAGATAATTTTATATATAGAGGTTTATGTCATCTTTGTATTTAATTAAACAAATATGTACTATTATGAAAAGTACTGGAGGTATGTGCATACAGAGTTCGTGTTGCTTTGATCGTTTCTATAGAAGCTCAGGCAAATTAATTATTATTTCGATGGGAGTCGAATCCAGTATCTCTCGAATTATTACCATGCAATCAATATTAATTGTAATATTTCTAGTATTTTTTTGATTTTACAACAAACAAAAAAAAAACAGGTTTACGCTGTGTAAAGGGTAAATGTCAATTGTATTCAAAAGTACATTTTATACGTTAACGTTAATAAAGTAGAAAACTTAAAGCGAAAAAAGGGACCAAAAAAGTATATCGCAGGATGTCGGTGCGCACCTAAATTTTTAATCGGGATTGTTTGAGATCACAAGGTTTTATGAGCACTTTTTACAATACTCAAGGCGAGACGATGTTTTTCAGGTCAATTGCTTTTGCATAACTGATATTTGATACCTTCACTTTATCTACTAAGGGAGAGTTCAAGTATTACGTCACGCAATTTTTGGAGATTATTGACACACCCCCCCCCCCCCATGTTACGCTCCGTAACGTTTTTCTGTACCCAATAGTAAAACGTTTCGTGACCACCCAGTGATCTTTATATACCTAAAAGTTACCATTATGTGCTGTAAAGTACCGGAAAGTCGAAAATAATATAACCTATAACGCGTAATCCAATCCCCGCCCCGCATAGATACGAATGTAAAAAATGCCTTTTATGAAAAAAAAATACATTACATTCAACTTATGTATTAATTTAAATATTTAAGAGGTTCAAGCAAAAATCTTACACAATCCATAGTCTCTTAAAACTTGCCTTTGAATTTTTGACAGAAAGTTAACATGACAAGTCATTTTAGACTAAATATTATCTTACTACTTAGAAGGCATCTTAAAATTCATCACGCGTCCCCACAGCTATGGAGGCACGAACAAAAACGTTAAAAAAGTACGGACATTTTTAAAGACGTCACAAAAAAGCGACCAGTGCATGATAATGACGTCTCAGTTGGGCATGTTCAGTGAATTTTAAAACGTTTTCAAAGCTACACATTTTCAGCAAATTACAAATACACACAAGTACAAATACATCAGTTTCATTATTTTTTTACTGTGGTAAAAAACATAATTCCGAGAAATGTATATAAAATGTAAATTGCATTATGACCTCACATAAGGTGATATAAACATGATATAAAATGGCTGCCAACTTTTTTACAATATCAAAACTACTTCTAAAGCCTCCTAGAACTTAAAATATACAATTACTGATGATTCTTTTTATTGGTATGAATAAGGTTTTAAATTTAATTGAATTTATCAATTTTTAATTAATATTATGTAGTTAAAAATATTGAAAATACTTTATTAGTTATAAAATATACTATTATGGCTAAAAGTTAAATATGTATTTCTAAGTTTTCAAAATGCACAGTTTAAGTAAAGCAAAAGAAGCGAAACAATTTGGATAGCAACAAATTCCCTTGTTAGACGCCAACCCAAACGGAGGTATTTTTTTAGATAATTGGCCCATTTTAAAGATCATATCAGAACAAAGGCTAACTACCTATCCTTCCGCCCTTGGATACATCACGCACATCCCTTCACAAATAAAATAAAAAACCTAACGCCATTGTGTCCCAAGCAGGTAGACTCAAAAAAGAAGGCTAAAAGGAAAAATGCAAAAAGTGGATTCAGGATTAAGAGCAGATGTCAATTTTTGAATAGTTTGATATGGATCATTTTTGTATTGAAAATATTGTAAATACATACAAAAAAATCCGCGCCGCCTTTGGGTATGAAAGCGCCATCTAGATTTAGGAATCACAGTTAAGTAGATATTTATGTTGCCTACGAATGTTGATTTATTTACACCTACGCGTTTAGACTATAAAAATAGGTTAGAGCTAGATTTGCGCTTTTTGACTTGATTTAGTTTTTAATTTTTGAAAAAATACTCACCTTCTTATTAAGAACAAACTTGTTGAACAAAACCATTAAAAACATAAACAATATACTAAAAAGGTCTAACTTACTAAACTAAAAAAAGGAAAGGTCAGGTTTGTTAATTTATATGCTTCTAATTTACGTCCCGATAGCCGATACTTTATGTGCCATTGAAATCAAACTCCCAACTCGTTTTTTAAAGGCCTTTTCTTGAATTATTTCGTCAATAACAGTGGACCTTTTGTTTGTCGTCTAGACTCATTGTTTCTGAGCTAAAGCTCCAAGTTTAAGTTTTAATAGCAGTTTTACGACTTATTAAACCTTTGGCTGTAAAATTCTGGTATGCAGTTGATGAAGCTACGTCAATATGTAATATGTATTATCCATATAAATTTTTCGGATGTTTCCAAAAATTGTTTTAAGAAAGATAGTACGTATGATCACGCCAGTCCAAAAAAAGACCGTACGTGTATCTTGATGTAATATTTTTTTTATTAGAAAACTACTTTTTTACTGGAACTTTAAATAAAACTTCTATAAGCCTCAAGTCTTCTATAGCTTTTGAATGTGTGTAAGGATAAATCCTTACCACTCTCTAGATAATGATAAGGTCACAAATCGGCTGAATTAATTCTAAGTTACATTAGCATGATACAATTATTTCGAATTTGATATTTTAATATTTTACGTAATAAGTCGCCATTAAAATTAATGGTTAATCTATATCTTAGTCCTAAATCAAGGCAGCAAAGCTGGTTTTAGTATAATTAATCAACCTGTTAGTAAATGGAAACGGTCAAATACTGGTTAACATATCTATTGAGCAATGATAAATAATATTCATTAAATTCTGTTTAACAATAATACAAACCTTTAACTGGTGACTACGCCCTTTTTAAATAAAATATGCGTGTACATATCCTGAAGATTCGAGCACTTTTTGTGTGTATTTTGATAAGATTTTAGGTCAAATGACCGTGTGTTACGCTAGATACCTATATTAAAGATAGTCAGGTTTTGTAATATGTACTTTCAAAAGTAGGTGTATATAGAGACATTAAATTAAATTTTTCATGCATTTTCTTTTCTCATTTAATTTATTATAGTCGACTAAATGCCACATGTAATAGCACAAAAAACTGATCTTAATATATTTGATTTTTTAAACATTAAGTTGAATAATCATCGTATCTCATTTTTTTAAGAAAATATTTGTTGGTACAAAAAAAAGGAATATTTTACTATAGAAATAGTACTTTTCAGTTTTAAAAGCTATTCTAAGTCCCACATTAAGAAATCTGTCCAATAGGTGTAACGAAAATAATATTAGTGTATTCTCAGACCTCCCGAATATACACAAATAATTTAATAAAAATCGGTCAAGACGTTTCGGAAGAGTTTTATACAACATAATGCAGTCGGTCAAAAACAAAACTTACGACCATTAAAAATAACTACTACATTCAATTTACACAATGTTTCTGATAGTTTCAAGATGGGTCGTTGCTAAGCGCTATCCTCATGGTAGCTGTACACACTCGGCGAGACACCCCGAGACAGGTCGAGGGCGAGAGTGTACAGTAGAGCTCTCGTCTCGCCTCGCTTCCTCGCAGTCGGTCTCGCCTCTCTCGGTCGCCTGTCGGTTTTTTGCGCACGAGTCAAAGGGTCTCGCGAGTAAAACGAGAGCGACCTGTACACACTCGTTCAATCACTTGCTCGATGACTGTGGTTGTGACAGGACGTATCGCACAATGTGGTCTAACGAACGCGAATTAGAGTTTTTGGAGTGTTACCAAAGGGAATCGTTGTTATGGAATCCGAAGGATGTAGGACACAAAAATAAACAATCTCTACATGATGCTTGGATGCGAATAAGCCGGCCGATGGATATCCCAATTGAGGAACTAAAGAAAAAGCGAGATTCACTCATGGCTACGTACCGTGGACGTAACTTTATGAACCTAATTACCTATTTCTGTTGCGGTGCATAGTAACCATCCACCATCTTCTTCTTCGCCATGGCTTCGTAATTTTTTTTTATGGTAAACGTGAAGAAAATTATAATAACTTATTGCACAAAGACAAACAGCAGCAGCGGTTTCCACGTCCATTATTAACGGTGTTTTAAATACAAATAACGTAACGAGTGTGTACAGGCTGCGCTCTTCTCTCGGTCCTCTCGGTCGAGACTCTCGGCGAGAGGCTCTCGCCGAGTGTGTACAGCCACCATTATAAATTTATAATTATTACAGTACCTTATACTTATTTATTTTCAATCTACCATGAGTCTATCAATTTGCAATGCTACAGTATTGAAAACCATAATTTACTGCATCAAATTACAGACAACCCGTCCGTCGGGAACCAAGACATTGATAACCTAACTTGATTGATTGCAACTGAATTCAATGTTACCAATAATGGAATATAATAATGATAGAAATATAACAATAATAGAAGTATAATAATGATACAAATATAATAATGATAAAAAAGTGAACTATGACGCTTGTAGATTCGGGTAGCGTTAACAATTAACTAGCGATAACTGACCGTTTTTGTGCGTTTTCAAATTTTGCGAGGAAGGGTGGAACGTTAGTTTCTGTGCAATGTGCATCTATCTTCGATTGTGTAATATGCGCAACGAGTATTAAAAAGTATTTTTCAATTAATTTATTGCAAAGCAGTGTTTTCAGTGTATAGAAGTATTTAATCTTACCTTTTGCAAGCACGTTGCGCGACATTGTGCTACTCTCAGGGGAGAAGATACTTCCTCTTCAGCGACCACAATCCATGACAGAACAGAAAACAAGGAAAAACTAAATAACATTTTGGCACACATTTTCTTTGGTATTCCCGATTCAAAAATCCTTATCATAAACACAGTAATCCAAATAATATTGTCATAATAATGTCTCTATGCAAAACTCGCGTTTTAAGTTAACAGTACAATAGCATAATTTGATAATAATCAAATAAGTGAAATAAACGTCAAATAAAAATACGAAAACGCACTGAAAATATCTAACTTAAACTCGCGACACTCGTTCATAGAAGCAACACTCTCCGCACCGCGTTCGAAAGCGGACTAACCACCCCGCGGCTGCATGAGGAAGCTTCCCCCCTCACTCGCTAGTTAATTTTTCTCTCTCCCTTCCACACGAGGGATCTCTCTCACTCACACTACAGAGTATACGTTGTACTAGCTATAGCGTTTTCTCTGTCCTCTCTATAGTGCATATATTTTATTCCATCTCGTTTTATCTCGGTTGTTTTTCCTTGATGCAGTTTAGCGGATAGTAGACAAAGATGGTAGAAATTTAGGGTTGTTCAAAAGGGGTGACAAAGAGGCTAATTCAGGGCTCGAGCTTTATGGGAGCTCGGGCGGTAAAAAGTATCCCGCCTCTCTCGTTTGTTCAAGTTTATGGTCGCGCCATATTAATAATATTAATGGCTGCCGCATAAATACTATTTTGATGTTTTATTAATTTGTAAAGAGTTGTATCAACTCGGGAACAAAATGAAACACGGCTTTACATCTCCAAGTAAAATACGAACAAGATACATTTCCACACAATAGTCATTATCTTTAGTCCAGGATTTTCGAGTAAAGGACTGTAGACAAAACCAAAAGGATTAAATAAGAGTACAGTGAACGTGACAGTACACAAGCTTTTCCACGTCACAGGATTTTTCTTTTTTTTCTAGGCTGTTTCTATTCATCCCAGTGTCTTTAATCTCCCAGCTCCTTGCAGACTTTGTCTAGACGATCTGCGCAATTCTTATATAAATAAAATACTGTTTTATCGTATTAAAAGCAGTGTATTGTTTATAATTATACTAGCAGACCGGCCAAGCGTTGCTGTGGCAAAGGTTTTTGTTATACTACATAGTAGCAAACTATTAAAGGGAAACGGTAGGAGAACACCAGTCATGGGGACCACCATGCTTTTTGGTGGTTATGCCATTAAATTGTGCTATCAAATAATAAACAAATATTTTGCAATAAAATAATATTGCGGGTATAAATTGAGATGTAAGCTATCCTATCTTTTAAGTTAGATCAAACTGCACACGGTGTGCAAATTTGATTGATATCGGTTCGGTAGTTTAGGAGTCCATAGCGGACAAATGTGACACGTAATTTATATATATTAAGATTGGCTACAAGCTTGTTACTAGCTCTTATTATTAAACAAATATGTCACAAATACTCATTAAAACAATACCTATGATCTCCTAAAACATTGCACTACTTTTTGGCGTAAAATTATACGTTGACAACCGGACCCACCTCGATGTCCGACATTCTATATCCTATTTTTTGCGCGTCATTTGAGACGAATAGATTTCCAAGATAACTATTGACCTTTTTAAGTGTTTGCCTAATTAAAACGGACACTTAATTTGTGATCATTCATGCGTAAGAAATTAATCATGTCCGAGAGAAAACTAGACTGGTTTGTTTTATATAACCGCGAGCTTTATCAAATTAATTTTAAGTGTTTATTACTAGAGCCCTGAATTATATTATCAGGAGAATAATTGTTTTAGTTGTGTTGCAGTTTACACCTGGCCTTTAATGAAATTAAAACTAATAACTGTCTGCCCGCTTGTGGATTACGAGACATTTTTTAGATAACATTAATAAAAACGATATGTTTTAAAATAGTTTACTTCAACTTGGATTGGCGGATTCCTTTTTTGATTAGATAAATGGTGGATAGAAGATATAGGAAGCGAATGGAGAAAGAAAGCCATGGATAGAGGAATTTGGAAAAAGCTGGAGGAGGCCTTTACCCTTGAAGGGTTTCCGATCAATGGTACTGAAGGAAGGTAGTATTACGAGTACAACTACAACTCTAAACTGTATAACTTATATTCAACATTAATTGTAACGATTGGAAATAAATGGGCTTTATTTATTATCTTCTTTCTCTACGTGGGGATAGAAATCCTTTTCCCGATTTCAATTAATTTTGGTACAGATAATAGACAATTTCATGATAAAAATTGTATTGACATGTACAGCAATAAACCCTGGATGACATAGTTTTGTTCTTCGTTTAAACAATCTAGTTTATGGCCTGGTTTATAGGCTACTAGTGACAATCCGCAATTGTACGAAATGTCGAAAGGTTTACGATATCGTAAAATGGGGTAAGGGCCAAGGTTGGGCTATATAAAATATTAGGACTGTTAATAAAACTATTGCTTAAAGTAAATAAATCCCGCTGATGTTTAGAAATCGAATATGTACATATATAATATATATAAGTACCAGCAACGCAATCGTGAGCTTTCAGTGTATGTATTTGTAGGTTTTTATAATCATCACTACCATAATATTCGAAGCCTGATATAAAAATATCAGTATTTAAATTAAAACGTCAATCCAAAAATGTGGGTAGAAGATATATTTTTTAAGGTGGAAATATTGTATTAATAACAACGTTTTATTCAAATAACCTATATCAAAGAGTAACTTATGCCTAAATATGGCTTCGTCCTACTGGCCTCATGGCTAAGTATAACCTCTATCTATGGCCGCAACACAAATTATATTAAAAATTTTGATTGTTTCTGGTGTTGTGAGGCCGTTAAATTGTCAACGTATCAAATTCTGTCTTGTTTAGTATTATGCAGAATTCCTGTAGGACTTCGAGGGATACCTTTAAGCAGTTTAGGTATTTAAATCAGTCTGATTTAATCCCCTACAATGCAGATTCATTAGGCAAAATAACCACGTAATACGTGGAGTACATAACGCTCAGACAGTGCAATTTTCAAGCCAGTACGTTGTTGGCATGGTTAAGTTGTACAGCATTTGCCCGTAAGCTGTCCGTGTTCCAGGGACAAGTAAAATCTCTAATTAGCTCTGTAACAAGAACAATATTCTTGCACAATCCGAATGTAACAAACAATAGATTGTATAACGTTGACAATGTAGGACTTTATAATCAACTCTAACGATTTCATTGGAAGAATTTGATATGTAGACCATTTCTGTTATAACAGTAAATATTGTGAAACAGGTTAAGGTCAATGGTCAACAGGTAGTAACGGAAACTGTCACAGATTCTCAGTATAACTTCACAATTAATGTAAAGATCAAATCCTTGTAATAAAACAGCTGAAGAGATGGTTCATTTCCTGACTTTCCAACGGATGGCTTCGAAAGCTCACTGAACAAATTATTAATATAGACATAACAAAGAGTTAAGAGTTGTTAGTTAAGACCTGCAGCTGAGTTTCATCATCGGACGTCAAGGCAGTAGACGAAATACCACCCGTATCACCTCGACGCCCGTAGTTTCACAACTGATCGTTTCTTAAAGCAGTTTTTGCCGCGCACCATCACTATGTGGAACCAGCTGCCCACTGAAGTATTTCCGAACATCGACTTAGGAACCTTTAAGAAAAGAGCCTACCAATTCTTAAAGGCCGGCAACGCACTTGCGAGCGTTCTAGCAATGTGAGTGTCCATGGGCGGCGTTTTTACTTAATATCAGATGATCCTTTTGTTATTTGCCCCCTGTATATAAAAAGTAAATATAGACATATATTATACCTACGACAGTGTTGTTTTCGGGGGTACTGTATATAAGTTGGGGAATTAGCCAAAGAAAATATATAAAAAAATTGGTAGGGCAAAATTTTTGAGCACGAATCCATGCGGGCGAAATTTACAATTCCTCTATGGAGCGTTTTTTAAGTTATGTAATATAAAGATTTACAAAAACAATTTTTAATACTGTTAGCCTATTACAAAATTCAATTTTATCAGTTTTCTAACGGCACCTTACAAACTGCAGCTTGCCTCATAAATTTCGATTCATTAACTAAATTAGTAGAAGTTGGTATCATTCCAAGAGAACACTCCACCTTCGAACTTGTTTGCGCTTTAGTGCTTTAATAAATTTAATCTATTCCATTATTACTGTACTGTCTACATCGTAAGATATGTCTGGAGATTTTACTTCAAAACTAATTGTAAACCTTCAAATAAATATGTATTATAAGATGTTTTTTTTAACCAAGTTTTAAAAAAAACAGTCGCGTACACCCTTTTAGATCTGGGTAATAGTCAAGTCTATCAGTCTTCTGTACCAGATCTTCACCGTCAACTTTTTGAGTCTAAGTTTATATAGGTTTACTCACGATGTTTAACCGGGGATCGCACCTACGACCTCAGGAAAAAGAGTCATATTATTTATTTAGTCTAAGTTTGTACGGAGATGTGGGTCGCCTTTTTAGGAGGATATATTTATGGGCTGTTAGCCCAAGTACAATGTTATGTAAAAGTTAGTTTCATTTTTCAAAATAGTTTATGTTATTTATCTAATTTTGAACACGAATAGACGTCGATAATATGGCAATATTTTTCTTATGTATTGCCAACCTTTAAGTCTTTAGTGACTCGAAGTTTCATTCCGAGTTATAAATAAAATCAGGTAAACATCCGATAAGTATTTTAAGACATTATTTTTTTTTAAATAAGAGAAATATAAATAAACAACTCCATACATTCGTGTCCAAAATCGTCATCAAAATAATGCATACTTTCCTTATTCCTTCAGTCTCAGCATTTTTATTTCACTCGGAGTACAAACGTTTGAGTGGAGAGACATTCTGAACTAATCTGCAGATTAAAAACTGATACTGGGTATTATAACATTTTCCGCTTTTCCTAGACAGTTTTCCGCTTATTGAAATGAATCGATTTATTCTTTACAAATAAAAAGAATATTTCACAAATCTTATTATAAAATCTTCTCTAAAAAAATATTTATTAATTTTAATTTATGAATTTATTTATTTAAAAATATCAAACTTACATGGTAGCTAATCATACAGACGCAATATTGGGTAATATTTTTGGGAAGAGTGATTAAATTTACTGTTCATAGAAAAATAAAATAACCATAATAAAAATAAATAATATGAATAATATGACTTTCACAGTCTTAACTAAATAGTCTATCACTTTTCCTCAAAGTGAAAACACAATTTGACAGAATGAAACAAAAGAGTGTCCATACTTGATTTATATTTTATGAATGAGCTGTCATTTTCTACCTACTTACTCTTCGAAAGCAATATTTTATTACTATGATACAGTTATTCTTAAAACATTGCCATTAGTATTTTAGGCAGAATAACATTTTACAGTCCAATATTCTATTCATTTTCTAGCGATCTATATAACAATGCGTTTGAAAAAAGCTGTCAAAACCTTTTGCAAAAAATGCCATAGCTACTAGTTTTTTAAAACGTTTATGGGTCCCTAAAACAAAAACCTTTTTTAGTTTCCTCACAAACATAATAAAATTACGTTCGTACTTTCTAAGATCTATTTACAATTCGCAAATACTGTATAGCGAATTCTTAAGAGATTTAATGGCAGGCGTGGAACGTGAAACCTATTGTTTTTGCAAAAACTGAGAAATTAGTATTTTATTTTACAAAAAAAATTAAATAAAAAGTATTTATGCGTTCTCGAGCGTCATAATTATATTGGTTAGAAAACATAAAATATACTTGCTAATAAAGAAATATCAGTAGTAAATTAGACGCGGAATTACCTGGTTAATTGATTAGATATTTTAATACTACCTTAACTCGGCCGTCATCGTGAGTTATTAACAATTTTGAAATATCTTCGCCTAATATTACGCTGTAGCAATACAAAATAAATATGCTTTAAATATGTGTATTCGTATAGAATACTAATCCTTACATTTTTTAGACATTTAAACGTCGGCAACACACTTTCGAGCCTTCTGTTAGTGTGTGAGTGAGTGTCCATGAAGACAAGTGCTGCGGTAGGTATCAATGAACATCAGTTGAGACTCTTGTCCTTGCAGGAATAAATTTAAGAACGCATCAAGCACTAAAAGAATTATATATAATAAGAATGCACAAGCTTAGCTTTCAAAAAGAAAGAATGTTCATAAAAGTTTACATCGCATTAAATTATCACAGATTTGTGACAATTTAAGCTGAATTTCAAAATGTCCCAACGGCATTCTGCATTTGTTCGCGTTCGTTAAAATAGTATGGTCTTTTAAATGATACTCACGTAAGTATAAGACACTGTTATACATACAATTAAATATACGTAGAGAGATGTAGAAGACGTGGTATAATAAATAAATTACAAAGAAAGTCATAGCAAAGAGCAAAGCTCACCACCGTGAAAATTAACCCTGAGAAAAACGTGTTTCAACTTTCAAACTTCCAAAGTTCGTCTTTGTGAAAAGAGTTTGTGGCCTCAAAGGAGATGATAGAGACGTTACTTTGATTAGAACTTAGTTACTTGCAAAGTTTGACCGACACGGAAAGTGTAGCCATCTTACATTGTGTTCGAAACATTAATTGAAATTGCAAGGAAATAGAAACGCCTCGTGTCTAAGTTTTTGAGTTAACTGTAAACCGAATTTCACGTATAGTAAATAACTTATATCCTGCAAAATTAAATTTTACGTTTATATTTGTAAATTGTAGTTATTGACTCGATAAGTCATATTTAGTTTTTATCTTTACCTACCCAGGTAGGGTAGGTAAAGATAAAATCTATAAAGAATCTTTGTTTGTAGTCGGTGGGTTTTGCTACATATAAAACCACTGTCATAATAGCAAGTCATTTTTATGAAACGGCCTTTTATTTATCTAGAAAATTCACCCCCTGACGAACTCGTTGTGGAGATGCAATTTCCATAAATTTTACACAACGTGAACATGGGCCCCATCCGAAAAGATTGGACATGACCGCATGATTATGGCTGACGTGTAATGCCTATATTATGAGATTCATGGCAGCGTAACCCCGAATGCATTCTGCAATCAATATTAAAAATATTTACAAGTAAAATTTATGCCATAATTTTTTAGCTTCTCAGTATTCCTACAGCTACGTATTATACAATATCAAAAAAAAAAATTGTAAAGATCAAGAGTTTTTTTTCTTTAGTTGGAGGGTTTAATGTCAGGCATTTTCTGTGGAACTTAAAATGGTCATAGATAGTCCATTTAGGTTATAAGTTATACGGCCAATACTGACCTTGTAAAGTCGCATCTCCGTAGAAGTTTAAATAAATATTTGAAATTACAAAAGCACACCAAAAATGAGTAGCGCGACTGTTCTTTGTCGTGATCATGTTTCTTTCTAATATGCATGTAGGTGATCAGCCTTCTAAGCCGGGCACACTTCTTTGCCGCTCACATAGACAAAAAGTCCATTGGTGAAGAGCCGGAAGCAAGGATATGAGATCCTTGCTCTCTGAACCGAACGAAGAAATCTAAAAATGTATAAGTAAATAACGAATTGTAAACATGTTAATCTTTTAATATACGGAAACTATTTATATATTATTTCGTATGACAATTTATCACTCCTATTTGAAATAAACAAAACAACGCAGTATCTATGTATATGTATAAGAAAGTAGCATCACAAATAAATTATAAAAGAGATCTCGAGCGGAAGCAGGGCTTTCTTCAACAAGTCGTAAATTTAACGGTCGAAAGACTCCATTCTGGACTATTCGCATGTAAGCAAAACCATGCCTTTATGGGGAGTAAAATTTTCTTATCAATGCGACTTTGCTATGTGTGTTAATTATATATTTTGTTAGAAGAACTTAGGAACCAGATCTCTCAAACGGAATTTATGAAACCACATAGATAATTGATTGTTTTTTTTATTATAACCTCTTTTCAAAGTCGAAAAGGTTTACAGGGATAAGGCTGTATTCTTTATAAATATCATAAAATGCCATTGTCGTATCGAATGTTCTAACAACAAACGTGTTACATTTTTTTTATAGCGAAAATAATATTGCGTATAATGTGTTACAACATTGTTAAAAATAACATGATTTTTTACAGATATTTTACTAAAATGTTAAAAATCTCGTTGAATAGGATACCTCCTTCTAGTTTTTTTAAAAGCGGTTAAAAATGTGATTATGTTGTATTCAGAAATATTGTTACCGCGCCAATTAAATATAAAGTTGCAAATGAAAACGCAAAGCTTCAATGAATATTGGTGCTGGGATTTGAACCCAGGACTTTCAGCATGCGAAGCAGACACTCTACCACTGAGTTACACCCCCCGTGAAAATCTTTGCAAAAATAAGCATCGTTTCTAGATGTAAAATTATCGTACAATAAAGTGGGCTGCAATGTACCTAGTATCTACCTCATGACTACAAAAATAAAAGCCTGCCGTACAATATTGTTTTGTTTACGTATAAATATTTGACTACGCATTTATTTATAGGGAACAGACCAAAAGATTTTGACACTATTTGATTGTCTTATTTTGACAATCTTTATGTTGCCTAACTTTAAAAATCGCATTACAATGTATTTATTTATTTCTAGAAAATTCTTGTATTGTACCTTATTGCCTTTATTAACATAAAAAAAGTATGTCAAAACAGTATTCATTTCATTCAACGCATCGTAAAGATAATATCCGTAAAAAATAACTTCATTAAATTGTAACTGCAATAGACTCGACCTAAATCACCGTAATTTTCCAATTCGCCTCAGAAAAAGTCCTATTGTTCAGATTTTAATCCAATATACTACAACTTATCGACTCGCCTGGGTTCACGTTTTAACGATTTTCCTCGAGTAGATATTCCTCAGTGTACACAACAGTACTTTAAGCTGAGCTATAGCTGAGTAAAGCGTCTTTAGTTTATGACAGTTTTTGACAGCTCATATACAAAATGGCAGCCGCAGACGTGGTCCGTGATTTCCTATAAAATGTTCATAGTTTATTACTTCTATTCCAACGATGTATGTTGCCCGTTGCAAATACGATCAAAGAGGAATATATCTATTAGGGAGTCACTCGCCTGTATACCCATACCCATAGAGTATTGCTATTTTCATACAACAATCTATGATACCTATAAAAATAATAATTTATTTTAATTTTGTTTATGATAACACTCCAAGGCACTTGGTATGAATTACAGGCTTCAAGTAATTTCATTTGCTAATTTAGTTTGAATGGTTAAACCGAAGCAAACACTTTAATACACCAGAGAAATTCATTAAATTAAGTGAAATAATTGAGCTCTGGCTTCTTAGATTCAAAGTAAGAAATATGAGAATATTTTGTATGAAGCAAATAGATACTTAATCGCAAAATTTCTTTTTGATAGTTGGATATAAAAAATTCATAACAACTCCTGCTCAACCCAGTTTTATAGACGCTCAAACTATTTGTTGTATTCACACACACCTTTCAATTCTTTTGTATGTATTTATTGGGGAATTATGACTAATTTAATTAAAATATTAATGCCGATTAGTCACACGATCCGTTTGGGCGTAGTAATTTGATAATGGTTTTATAACTTTCCCTACCTCCTACGAATCGGCCAATCACAAGCAAGCTCTTCTAAGGTATCTGACGCCTTACATTTTGTCGGATTCAGTAATCCATTTACGTATAAGCTACAAGTACAAGTACATACCATGATTTGTAGAATGTACAGTTGCACCTTAATTGGGCTTGGGGTATGGGACATAGGGTGTATCGGTGCATTTGTGCGACTTTTGCAATGTCAAAGTCACCTCATAAAGTTTAAATCAAAGAAAAGGTAACTTCGCTTTCCTTCACACATTCACTCACTACACCACCTTTAAGTTGAATTTAATAATATTACTTGCAATTAAAACCTACCTATAAAAGGTTTATGGTTTATCGTTTTCTTTGATATAAAGTTACTTTCTTTAGAATATCAATTAGTCTAGTAACCTTACATTTACTAACAAAAACCAAGTAGATTTCAACAAAACTCCACATTGAATTGTCAAATTTGACATTTCGGCTTCGCCAAGCTTAAGCGAATCAAAGAGACGGGTACACTTTGAATAAGAAGGATGTCAGGCATGTATATAGCCTTATTAATATAGTTAAGTACTTGTGAAGTGCTAATAAGATCCTTATGTCACTTGACTCAAGACCATTATTTTTTAAGATAGCATTTTCAATATAATTGCCCTGCTTCCTTCAAGAGGCTGACAGCTCAAAGGGCAGTCACTGACGTCCTCATTGTCGGAACGCCCAGTATTCAAAGATTTGCAGTTTTTTATTTAAATATTTAATACTGATACTGGTTAATAAGCGTCATTCATAGATTTTGATCGCGTCTCCAAATGCTATTGTTACTTATCTTGTAATTTTACACCTCATTTTTGTGAAAGCAAATTAATAATGAATTTTTATTTGATATGATTTAAATTTGCAACAACTAATTTATCTTAGATGGTATATTAGGAGACAAACGAGGCCACTTAGAGTAGTGTTTCCCGCCAGCCTGGGACACCTGCAATACCAGACTTAGGGTCCTTCAAGAAAAGAGCGTACCAATTCTTAAAAGGCCGGCAACGCACTCGCGAGCCCTCTGGCATTGAGAGTGTCCATGGGCGGCGGTATCACTTAACATCAGGTGAGCCTCCTGCCCGTTTGCCCCCCGTTCTATAAAAAAAAAGCAGGAGATTTGTAAGTGCGTTTTTTGCCGCATGGTTTGCTAAGGTGGTTTCTGTTCTCGTGAAGGCCCCGTGGTTCAGAAGTCAACCCCAAGTCGTAACGGTTTGGAACTACCTAGAGTGGCAGCTGTTTCCATAAAGCGCTCTGTCGTGGAACGCCAAACGTCAAGGTGAAAAAGTAGATTCGCATTCTGAAAATGTATTCAGTTTTAATTTCCTGCCGTAGTAAGGAAAATGCATATGTGTTTCTTATTTATATCTCTTCGTTTAATATATTTAAGTCAGCCTGTGGTCAACGCTTTACTAAGGCTATGTTGTTGTGAAGAGTGTAAAGTATATATTATTTAGGATAATATACTTTACACACTTCACTTCCTCAGTTAAACGGAGGGGTTAATTCCAACACAATTATTTATTCCAAGTTTCAGTGCAATTACAATAAACTTCGCCATTGTCTACAAACGTTTTACAACATAATTTTCAGTTTGACTCTACTTTCAACTTTTATTAGTTTAAATTACGATTCGTAATAATTTCTTTATGATCGGTTGCCGTATAGAAAATTTTCTAATAGTAATAAAATTAAATTGTGGTTGTAAAATTTCGTAATTAGTGAGACTAATGGTTACCGACTTCTTTACTCAAAATGTTTTTTGTTGAATAATTTTAATTAAGCCATACAAATTGATTAGTTCGTTACAAAAAACGAGATGATTTACGAGGACAAACAAGTTTAGTGTGGATTAACCTGTCTTTGATGGTTTAAAAAATATTACATATTCCCTATGTTTACGTATTGCTGTAGTGATTAAAAGTTATTAAGTTATTAAGTTGAAAAAAAACAACTCTTTTATAAGTATACGTTTCTCGGACACATGAACATAGTGGTAAAATACTAAGTCTGTTAATGAACATAACCTTAATTTAAGCTATTCACTAGTATTGTAGAAAATTAAGTCTTCATAATATTACTTATTAGCCATAATTATTGTATAGGCTAGATTGTAATTCATTTAAAGTCGCACTCTCTTTTTTGAACTTTATTGTAGGATAAAAAAATAATACACGTTTGTTACATATGTTACATATTTATTGTTATAATACTCAGTCAAATATAACGTTTTAACTTATGTATTTTTCGGCAAAACCGGTTATACATATTTAAGCTGTGATAAAAACGGAAAATAAATACATTAAATTGTGTGAAATCAGACTGATTAATTTTTATGAATAATCCTTACTAATAAAATGACTTCAATATGCCTCATGGACTCATTTGGGACTAAAGATTTCTTTTTCTATAATTTATGCTAACCTACCTACTTTCCCGTGACATTGTCTAGCATTTTCCATCTTATCAAAACACTAAATTTACAAAGAAATCGTTTGACAGGCACCGAAAAAGAGCAAAGAATGATTCTGTATAGTAATTTGATATTGCTTATTCGGTTGTTTTCCGCCTGTTTGGGTATAAGATTACAAGCCATTTATTTCAATATGCCAATTGAATTTACGAGGCTTTCGGAGACGAGAAATATTTTACGACAATCCTGATTTTGCACTGTGCAGGAGTCGAAGTATTTTAATAAACACATTAACGTACATTGACCTTTATACTTTTGACATTGTGTTGATAGTTTTTGGTATACTCAAACTCGAACTCAAAATAACTTTATGCATATAGGTAATCAAGTACAATTATAAACGTCAATAGAAAGGATGTTACATTGATTCTTAGTTTACAATTATTACTACCAGTTCGCAAGTCACGGGCGTAGAGCGGGCAAAAAGAACTGGCAAGAAACTCTCCGCCACTCTTTTTGATCGGCAAGCTTTGAGTCATACAAATTGTTTGTAAGGCAGAGCAGTCATTAATATTTTAACTTTAGCAATGCAACCCCAAGGATTAGTACAATTTAAATAATCAATTAATATAAAATATAAGTGAAATTTATAAAAAGCTTTATTGATTAATTTACGTTTAACGAGAGTTTTGAATTTATTCTGTAATAATTCTCTAATTACGCTTGGGAGTTTGTTGTAAAAACGTGTTATATAAAAGTGTAAGGCTCCTTTACCGCCCAATGGGCCAAAGGCTGTTGTAGGCCTAAATGTTTCATTGATCTATTTCTGTATAGTACATCAGCCTTTTGTGCCATATGTCTTCGATTATTGGGTTTCAGCAGACATGCCGGCTTCCTTACGGCGATTGTCTTGAACATACCAGTGTTTATATAGACAAAGAATTATTAATTAATCTATGGACGCATAGCTGCAAAAAATGTATTAATGGACGCATAGACTTTAAACAACGAAAGAATACTAAAAAATTGCCAAATAAATTAAGAACGAGAATGTCCCCAAAGTTCTGTGTGTAAGAGATAGATGATGTCAAAATGAAATTAATAAACTTAAGTGGATATGGGCGGGGCACATGGAAAGAAGAACAGACCAGTGGAGCAACAAAGTATTAAATGGTGCTCAAGGTGAAATAAACGCAATAGAGGAAGACAATTTAGAGGGTGGATAGACCAGATTAAAGAGGCAGAGAGTGGCACAGTATAGCCAGAAATGGCGCGATTTGGAGGAGGCCTTTGCCAAAAAACGGGCACACAGATACCTAGGAATGAGATAATAGATAAAGTAAAAGGCGTTTATTATTATTTTCTACTATAGTCTATGCACACTATATCCATTTATATATATAAAAATAAGCCTGTTCATAAACCCGTTCTGATTTCAATAGATATCACACTTCTTCCGTAAATATTTGTAAAGTTGTAATATCAACTATCCTTTTATGTGTTCCACAAAAAGAAAATGGTATAAATTTATTTCACAATAGAAATATATACGATTATAGTAAATAGGAAAACTCGTTACTCCCTAAACCGATTCAATTTAGTTTTAAATCTTCTGGTGGATTCTTCGGTTCTAGGACATCGATATCGGCACAATTATCGGTAGGTAGACGATTGCAATCTCGCTAGGTTAGTTTAATCCGTAGATTTATAGCGCTGGTGACCGCGCGGTAATCTATAAAAACTGAATTCGTTATTCGATTAAGTTTTTACTTACATACATTTATTTCTCTAGTGTAAAGTGATTTGAACAGTATGATTTTATATATCTATATACTTAATATTACAACTAAGGCGCTTAAACTCTTGTTCGTGACTTCATGGTAAGATTAAAAGAGAATTAGCACTGACTCCGGTATGTCAAAAATGTATAAGATTTTGTCATCCGGATTCAGAGTTTGCGCTAAGTCTCCTTTCTGAATCTCTACCTTAGAACTTGTAGTTTTTACAAGTAAGTACCATACCATTGGCATTAGTTTCATCACGGGTTATATGAGTATGAAGAAGTATTAATTGCACAGATATATATCCAGGGTACAAACACTTAATTAGGGTTGAGAATCCAGCAGATATAGACAGTAGACACTATGCTAACACTACTGATATGTTATGACGTAATGAGATAGAAATACTATTTTTATTATATGACAATAATATGTCTTAAAATCGACTTATATTAAATTAATCTTATAGACCCAAGACCATTCGTTAAAGCACGCAATACCGGGGCTGATATAATTAATCGAATTAATTATAAAAAACGGCATCTTTTCTAAGCTTTAGGTAATAACGACGACAGATTTGAATTAATAAAATCACTTTTAAAACCCAAAACTTTCTCACAGTATTCAAAGCGAACACTAATAAGAAAGATAAACCTCGCAGCCTCTTTGTCTTACTAATACTTATAATTAGCGCATTCGTTTATCCGGTATCGTATTTCGAAAAAACCTTATTAGAACGATTTCAAAACCAGAGAACATTCGTTTGATCTTTGAGTACCATAAAGTTTGGTTGTTTTTTATGACGGAGTTGCGTTACGAACTTTACAGATATTGCTAGTATAGTATAGCTTTACGAAGTTTCACTTATAAATACTGGCTATATGTTTTTGATATTATAACGGGAAGATTATACAGATCTCAGATTCTACCTACGTTTTCTGTTTAAGTTGTAGAAAATAATAAATATACATATATTATAACTACATTTATTTGTATACTACATATTTAATGCATTTTCTATAGTATAAGTTACAATATATCTATTCTAAATTACATGAAAATAAACGAACATAAATTTTTGAAAAAATAATAAAAATATTACACTTATTTATTAATATTAATTTAGTTATTCTTGTAATTTTGTATTTAAAAATACTTATTCGCTAACAATGCGGGTTATACTAGAAAGGTGCTTAACGCTTTTTTAATTGTATGCCTATATATTTATTGAACTTTTACTTTAATGTACTAAATATAATAGGTACATAATATATATATACCAAACCTAACACACGTAACAATAAGCTTCGTAAAACATGTACTGGCTGTTAGGTAGAAAAGCCGCACTAATTCTGGAGAATAAACTTCTCATTTATAAAACCGTCATAAAACCAATATGGTCCAATGGGATACAGCTCTGGGGGTCAGCAATCCGCTCTAATATCGAAATCCTGCAGCGGCTACAAAACAAGAGACTGCGAAATATGAGCGGTAGGTACGCCAAGGTTAACACGAAATGCTGAACCCATAAATATTTGGGAATTACCATTGTCGAAGAAGACATTAAAAGATCAACCGAACAATACAAAAGGAGGCTTCAGCAACACGTCAACACCCTAACTTCGGGCCTCTTGGACACGGCTTTTGGACTGCGTGTTGCGGAGGGAAAACAAAATATTATTGGATTTTCATTCCCTAATTGTCTCAAAATGATATCATAAAATCTGATAAAAGAGGCTGATTGCAGATGGTTAAAAAAAACCTTACACGTCGCTTCGAAGGTCCGCAACCGTCACGATTTTTTTTAGTTTTGTAGCTAAAGTAAGAATACACGACCTCAAAGCTTACCACTAAACCACTATGCTAACACTAGTAAGACTTGATATGGCGACGATATTTGAATAGTACTAAGGTAGGTGGTAAAAACATCAGAATAAAAACATTCCAAACAAAAAATAACAGCTAAAAGTCGAAACCAGCGAGCAATTAAAAATATCAAACTAAAGGATCCTCAAAAAAGGTCGCAAAAACTGAGCACGAATCGAATTTGATGGCTTAATAAGAATTTCACGTAATTGGTCTCGCAAATCGCTAAACAAACATTCAGACATATATAATTATTTTAACTCATACATTACTGGAGGCTTACGATGAACGTCCGAAATATTTAAGTGTTTAAACATTGTTTAGTTTTGTTTTTATTGTATTTAACAGGTTTTTGGTCTAAGCCCATGACCCAGAGGTCCGTGGATTGAAACCACGCTCTGCTATGTTCATTTTATTACTCTACTGAATGTTCAATAAAATTGTGTCTTGCTCTTTGACTAGGTTCTATAGAAGCAGAGTGGCGCAGTGGAAGCGTGCTGGGCCCATAACCCAGAGGTCCGTGGATCGAAACCACGCTCTGCTATATTCATTTTATTACTGTACTAAAAAGTTTAACAAAATTGTGACTTGCTCTTTGACTAGGTTCTGTAGAAGCAGAGTGGCGCAGTGGAAGCGTGCTGGGCCCATAACCCAGAGGTCCGTGGATCGAAACCACGCTCTGCTATGTTTATTTTATTACATTACTAAAAAGTTTTATTATACTGTGTCTTGCTCTTTGACTAGGTTCTGTATAAGCAGAGTGGCGCAGTGGAAGCGTGCTGGGCCCATAACCCAGAGGTCCGTGGATCGAAACCACGCTCTGCTATATTCATTTTATTATTCTACTGTAAAGTACGATAAAATTGTGTCTTGCTCTTTGACTAGGATCTATATAAGCAGAGTGGCGCAGTGGAAGCGTGCTGGGCCCATAACCCAGAGGTCCGTGGATCGAAACCACGCTCTGCTATATTCATTTTATTATTCTACTGTAAAGTACGATAAAATTGTGTCTTGCTCTTTGACTAGGATCTATATAAGCAGAGTGGCGCAGTAGAAGCGTGCTGGGCCCATAACCCAGAGGTCCGTGGATCGAAACCACGCTCTGCTATATTCATTTTATTACTCTACTGTAAAGTTTTATAAAATTGTGTCTTGCTCTTTGACTAGGTTCTGTATAAGCAGAGTGGCGCAGTGGAAGCGTGCTGGGCCCATAACCCAGAGGTCCGTGGATCGAAACCACGCTCTGCTATATTAATTTTATTACTTTACTGAAAAGTTCTATAAAATTGTGTCTTGCTCTTTGACTAGGTTCTGTATAAGCAAAATGGCGCAATAGAAGCGTGTTGGGCCCATATTTTTTATATGTACGATTAAGCAATATTTGAATCTTACTTCAGTCCCGTTATACTTAAAATCCGATTCAATGCCCGGTGAAACAATATTTTATTCGGTGAACACTGGCGGCCGATCACAATAGATATATATGAATGTCTGTTTACGCAGAAATATTTCTGACTCATACCCTATTGGAGTGTCACGGAAGTCAAAAACACAAACTGAATTTCTAACAACTTATTTTAAATTCATAAAACCGAATATAATTTAAGAAAAATACTTTTGAAACCTTTTTTTTATGTAAATACAAAGGCCAAAATCAGAATTACAATATTCTGGGAACAAACTTTGAGGTAGTTAAACGCTTTTTCTTGTGTTTTTTTTTATAATTATTAACTTGGGTAAACCTATATCGAGCAATAACGAGAGCAAATATTTAGACTCGTTGATTGCCTCTGCCTTCGTCGGCTCCTTTACATTACGACCTTGTTACCTGACGCACAATATGTCGGCAGTTTCATTAGGCCGGTAATAATGTTTACAATGCCGAAGTTCTAGAGGATTACGTAATATGGGACGTTTTGAAAATGGTTTTTATAACGTTAAAATATTTCATGCAAAAACTGATTGCTGTTATTTTTTTTGTTCTAAAGAAGGTTTAGGTTTAAAGACTTTATTTCTCAAAAAAGACAACAAATGTCACTTACATGAGAATAATACTCTAGATGACATAACATTGTAGTCGTTCTTAAAATAATCACAATAAAATATAGCCGTACATGCAATAAATTTAAAAAATAAAAGTAAACAAAGAAATATGAATTAAAAGTAAGTAATAAGAGATGAATTTAAAAGTAATTTTGTTTAACATATTCACTTAGCTTCGATTTGAATGAATTGATAGAAGTAATATTTTTTATATATGTGGGTAGTTTATTATACAGCTGTAAAGAATGTAATAGTTATTTTTTTAGTTATGGCTACGTTCATGCATTCGTAATGGGCTATTTGACTCTTTGATATATCTATTAATCCGAATTAAACATCACTTTAAAACGCTCTAAAAGAGGATTATATAGTAAAATACCTTAAAAATAATCATTAATTTATCATAAAATCCTTTATTAAAAATGTAGAGTAAAATGTATTTATAAAACTTAACAAAATTAAAAAATATACAATTGTATAGGTTCCATGATGACTCATAAATAATCAGAAATATTAAAAGCAAAACAAAAAGTCCATCATGTCCTGTCTTGAATTGTCACCGAGGTCACTATCCCAAAAATCGGTAATCAGCTAAATTCTAAATCATAAAAGATATAGTTCAGACTAAGTCTTGTTTCTAATCTCACCCTAACTTGCAGACAATCAAAAACTTAGGATCAATAAATCTGGTACTGGTAATAACTGTTAAAAAGTGTTTCTCGTAGATAGATTTTTTTAGAACTCAATTTTATGTCGTTAATATTATATTATACTGTAAAGATAAGCAGCTCAGCTACAAAAACATATTGATATCGCTTTATGTCAATTGTCAGATATTTATTAGAAATATTCTGTGGACTCGAATTCGAATTTTAAAACCAGTCCATAAAATGTACAAAAAAATATATATATTCAAGTATTTCGTATTTATAAATATTATCCTTTAAAAACGCTTAACGAATGGTTCATAAAGTCCAAAGTCCAAATCAGCGCTTTACTTCGAATTATATTTTTAACATAAACACTTTTTTTAAGTGCTTTAAATCTATATTCGTTTCAGGAACTGACATACTAGGCATAGTAAATGTACGGATGCATTATCGACATCCATAAACACCTAAATATAAAAACACGGCAAAGCCATCAGGGGCTTTAATAGATCGTAAATTTGGAGGTTCTATTTCTGCAAAGCTAGCCTTGTTGAAAATAACTTTACTCTTAGAGTAAACTAGACTAATTAAGCATTTCATTTGAATAGAAAAGCATGATAAATAAAACAAATAAAGTAATTAAAATAAATTCAAGAATTAGTACTCTCGACTTGGCTCTGGTGTCGCGATCGGTGGTAGCGGGCAGACTCGCGGCTCGCGGCCCCGCCAGATGAGTCCCCTGGTTGTCCCGCGGCAGGCTCAGCGGTCGAAGCTGCGGTTCCTGCCCTGGGGTCAAGTCTGGTGTTGTCAATACCCGCGGGTACCGTAGACGATCTGGAGGCCAGGAGTGCCACGGCGCGATGTTTTTGAGGGGGGATGCTGAAAGACGTCCGCTCGGTCGAACATCCCCTTCGCGAGCCGTGCGCCGCGGCCGGACTCGTCGATGCACTCGATGGTGGCGTTCCTTACGTAGCGTGGGGGGGCACTACGCCCCATAAGGTTGTGTTTTATACGGCGCGCAGTCTCTGGCGATTGTACTCTTTTGTTTAGGAGTACCACGCCGGTGCCGCGTACGTGAGGTGAGGGTGCACATAGAGCTTATGTAGCGCAAGTTTAGTGCGGAGAAGTAGGTTCCCGGTGAAGAGCGGGTTAATTATAGAAATTGTATGTAATGTCAGTAGTGTTATATTGACGACGTTTTTAGTACATTCCAACAGCACACTCGGGCCCTAAGAGGTTTACATTCCGAAGTGCATGTTTTTGGGTATGTTAATACCTACTTATTTATCTTAATAATAAATATATATTATGAAAATAATAATTTTATTTTTATGACGTATTTTAATAAGTACATGAACTATTTAAAGGTCTTTCCCTTATTTCAGAGAAAAGTTTGAAGCATTGTACGGCTAGGTTTTTTTCGCATTTTATCTGTAAAGCGGTTAGAGAAACGTCATTATTGAAATGTCTGAGCCGGAGACCACCCGCGACACACAGACGGACAAATGGGTGAGCTTTTTTTAATCCAATGATAAACACCTAGTTTAATGGTTTAAGCGGAATCTTAGTATGTTGTTTTAGTAAAGGATTTTGTAGTATACTTATCTATTGTGATATACGTTTGTAATTATTAAGCATACAAAAATAAAAATATTCTGAAATATTATGAGATAATAATATAATATAACATAAAGCGCTAGGACCCCACGGACCAAGGGTCTCGACACCGAATGGGACAAAATCATATTCTGAGCCTAGAAAAAAAGTTTAGTCGACATCACAGGAGACCGAAGATCTGGCAGCTACCTCGGACAAAGAATTAGTCTAGCAATTCAAAGGGGGAACGCTGCCAGTATCTTCGGAACCTTGCCTAAAGGGACTCCTTTTAATAATATATTTTAGTTTATGTTAAGGTTAGTTATATATTTCAATGTATATTATTTTATTATTACGTTTTTTAATTGTAATTTATATGTCTGGATATTAAACATACTAGTAGCTAATATAATGGAGCAGCAGGTCAAGAAGGTCTTTAATTATATAACATATATAAATAATATATCTTTAATTTGATTTTTAGTTATTAATATGATTAGTTCAATTATGTTGAGTGATTAAAATAAAATTCAGCTTTAATTAAAACTTGTAATTATCACAGTTACGGTTATTTTCGTTGTCAAACCATGCTTGCACGCAATACCTCGCGTCATCACAAACCGTTCAAAAGTTATTATAAAATTACACAAATAAACACACTTTAATCAAGTGAAAATTTCCTGTTAAGCAAATATAAAAGTGTTAAAGGAGCTTGTATGCGTGTTCTATTGTATACCTTAGTAAGTCGTAACTATCACCGAATCGAAAATAAAATACCTAGTAGGTGCTCTTTATTCAATTGTTTTAATCAGTAACAAATAAAAATAAAATACTGATACTTTGATTACATTTAAAAATTATCGATGTTCATAGCGTAATCGTAGCATTGATACTATGACCTATACAGATTATTATTTTTCTGATTTTGCGATCGAAAAGTCTGTGTGGCCCAAGAATCGTTGGTGGCCAGCGGGACTATTCCAAATATTTTATAATTTACGAAATTCCCAACAACGATACGACGTCTCGTGTCTAGCCATGCTATCAGCAATTCTCTGAACGACTAAGTAATTGACTGACTTTTTGTGGACAGTTTTTAAATTTGTCTTCTTTTGATGTCATTGATATCCTGTTGGAAAGTATGCGGAAATTTTTGTCTTAACTAATATTATAAAGACGTTTAGTTTATGAGTTAAGTAATTAATCTACTAAACCTATTTGAAAAATTAAGGCCATAGATATGTTATTGCAGACCATAATGTTGATAATTTCCATAATGTTAAAAATTCATAATCTCTGCATATAACGCCCGTTTTAAACTTATTATTGTTACGTATCTTGAACTTTCGTAAGCATTTTTGCAGTGAAACTTCTTTAGGCACATGAGGGTAAAATTTTTACGGAACGTCACGAAGATGTGCAGCGTTTTTGCTAAAGTCAATCTGTCTTCATCTGTGATTTTCTATTAAAACGAGAAAACTCTAGTAAATACGACGATCATATCAAGTATTATAAACTTTTCTTACATTATGAATACACTTCGAACCAGCGTCGAAGTGCTGTTCCTGATTACATCCATATGAAATGGAAGTTTTCAATAGTTCGCTTGAGATAAATCAAATAACTCTAGTTCCGCTGTCGCTGGCAAATGTCTTTCATGATAGCGTCGTAGCTCATCTTTATAATCTACTTAAGAATATCATAATCTATGTTATTATAATCTGTAACCTTTTGACATATTTTAAATATAGAACAGTATTTGCATAGCGCATTGTTTCTTTCAATTTGTCTTCTTAATAGTTCTTGTACAGTGAGCAATTATGCTTGAGCAAATCTGCAAGCGTTAGATAATGATTGTTAGGCACAGTAGGCCGATCACCTATTTACCTAACGAAAAAAAACGTAACAGGAATCTGAGGATAGAACCAGAGCAGCAGAGAATCATTACAACTACCGTAACCATCTTTATTCTATCTTTATTGAGATTCAAATACTAATTATGTGTAAGGCAAGGGATTAGTAACTTTTCTTATTTTTTAATATCGGAAATCGTTTATGGACTTCTGCGCCGGGGATGTGCAATTGGGACTGAGCCCCAAAAGCGGATGCCTATGCTCGAACTGAAACTCCTCTGTCCCGTCTAAACGCACGGGTAATTCCAAAGCAAGAGCCTTTAGATATATATGCCATATATTAAGTGCATTAAACACAGAGACAGCTGCTGATTAAAATGAGAATAGTTATAAATAAAACTAGTATCTAAAATGCATAAAGGTAATTTAAATTTTCCGTATGTGCAATTCAGTGACGGACGTGGACAGCGGTACGTGAAAATAGTCTTGAATACAATCTGACCGACAATGCATTCATTATTGAGACGACACATCTGCGCTGCTTCAATTTAGATTCTGTGAATAGAAAATATAGTTTAGTCTACGGACTGTTCAGTTGACAACTTATGAAATGTGCAAACCGTTTTCTAATTTTCCTTTTTTGTATTGTTTGTTCTAAATTTAAAAAGTGGATAATAATATAAGTAATATTATGAAAAAGTTTTATCTATGACATAATTCATTTTTTACCTTCCTTGCATAGCAAAAATATTTAGAGAGACATAAAATAATTCAAGTTTTATAAACGAATACCACACTTGTAAAGGAAATAAGCAATTCCTTATAAGGTATTTCAGAATGTATTTTTTTTTGTGTCTCCAAAACCAATACACGAATAAACCATATCATATTAGTTACTTATTCGGGGTGCAACGTTTAAATTGTTCGGGCATTTTGTCAGTACCACAATTTCAGCAGACATTGGAACAGCCATAAGTTTAAAAAAAAACCCTATTTCAATATATATAAGTTTCAAAATCAAATAGCAGCTTCCATTTTAGATAGCTATTCAACGTCTACAGCCATTTTATCAATACCTCTCATCTATCCATCGTATACTATGCGGTGCAATCTTAGAACAAAACGCAACAAGAATTAAAGATCACTGTTCGACGACCGAAATAGTATTGGACTGCATTCAAAACTCTTCGGAATTACAATTGTAGATGCATCCGTTCATTCAGTACCTTTGTGTTCTATTGTAAGAGATATTTGCAATCTTTTATTTGTGTAGGCGTCAATTTGTTAATGGAAACACATTTGTGCAAAGAAAGATTGGTTAAACAGAATAAAATCAGGGTAGGTCTTAATGTCAGTTAATGCGACTAATTAAGTAAAACTTCATTTATGAATCCGAATTAATACCGTATGGCTGAACATTGATTTTTTATATTGTTTAAATAAATAAAATTACAAAAATCATAGCAGAGCGTGGTTTCGATCCACGGACCTCTGGGTTATGGGCCCAGCACGCTTCCACTGCGCCACTCTGCTTATACAGCAACTATAGTACGGACGCGGAGCACGAAGAATTTCGTACAATGACCTTTGGGCCTACTGCCAGTGGTTAAAAACATTTTTTTTATAAGTACGAATATTAAAAACGTTAGTTTAGAATTTGAGTTAGCTTTGTAAATAAGATCATCGACATCGATAGCTTTTTACCCGACTGCGCCAGAAGGAGGGTTATGTTTTTCGAGTGTATGTATGTATAATTCTTTGGCACGCTCTGCAGCCTGAACGGCTTGATGGAGTTTCGCTTGAGAGGTGTCGTTAGATTCGTATATACTGTGATAGTGACACTGGGTATATCATAACAGCAAATAAATTCAACGACCAAACACACAAACTTAACCTCAAAAACGAAACTACACACGAGCGTATCCCAGCACGGAATGTTCTTTTATTTCAGGGTTAAAAAAAAGAATTACTACTTATAACAAAACAAACCAAAGTACATGTGCACCACCACAAGTCTTTATGGTTATGACTACAAGGTTTACAATCTCTGAATACGGCGGTCACTGCATCTGTGTGAGCGCAACGGCAATATGTTTATGCGCGAGCGACAAAGACATAAGATGAGGGGTCTATGTACGAAATTCTTCGTGCTCCGCGTCCGTACTATAGTCAAAGAGCAAGACACAATTTTATTGAACTTTTTAGTACAGTAATAAAATGAATATAGCAGAGCCTGGTTTCGATCCACGGACCTCTGGGTTATGGGCCCAGCACGCTTCCACTGCGCCACTCTGCTTATACAGCACCTAGTCAAAGAGCAAGACACAATTTTATTGAACTTTTCAGTACAGTAATAAAATTAATATAGCAGAGCGTGGTTTCGATCCACGGACCTCTGGGTTATGGGCCCAGCACGCTTCCACTGCGCCACTCTGCTTATACAGCACCTAGTCAAAGAGCAAGACACAATTTTATTGAACTTTTCAGTACAGTAATAAAATTAATATAGCAGAGCGTGGTTTCGATCCACGGACCTCTGGGTTATGGGCCCAGCACGCTTCCACTGCGCCACTCTGCTTATACAGCACCTAGTCAAAGAGCAAGACACAATTTTATTGAACTTTTCAGTACAGTAATAAAATTAATATAGCAGAGCGTGGTTTCGATCCACGGACCTCTGGGTTATGGGCCCAGCACGCTTCCACTGCCCCACTCTGCTTATACAGCACCTAGTCAAAGAGCAAGACACAATTTTATTGAACTTTTCAGTACAGTAATAAAATTAATATAGCAGAGCGTGGTTTCGATCCACGGACCTCTGGGTTATGGGCCCAGCACGCTTCCACTGCGCCACTCTGCTTATACAGCACCTAGTCAAAGAGCAAGACACAATTTTATTGAACTTTTTAGTAGTGTAATAAAATGAACATAGCAGAGCGTGGTTTCGATCCACGGACCTCTGGGTTATGGGCCCAGCACGCTTCCACTGCGCCACTCTGCTTATACAGCACCTAGTCAAAGAGCAAGACACAATTTTATGGAACTTTTTAGTAGTGTAATAAAATGAACATAGCAGTGCGTGGTTTCGATCCACGGACCTCTGGGTTATGGGCCCAGCACGCTTCCACTGCGCCACTCTGCTTATACAGCACCTAGTCAAAGAGCAAGACACAATTTTATTGAACTTTTTAGTAGTGTAATAAAATGAACATAGCAGAGCGTGGTTTCGATCGACGGACCTCTGGGTTATGGGCCCAGCACGCTTCCACTGCGCCACTCTGCTTATACAGCACCTAGTCAAAGAGCAAGACACAATTTTAATGAACTTTTTAGTAGTGTAATAAAATGAACATAGCAGAGCGTGGTTTCGATCGACGGACCTCTGGGTTATGGGCCCAGCACGCTTCCACTGCGCCACTCTGCTTATACAGCACCTAGTCAAAGAGCAAGACACAATTTTATTGAACTTTTTAGTAGTGTAATAAAATGAACATAGCAGAGCGTGGTTTCGATCGACGGACCTCTGGGTTATGGGCCCAGCACGCTTCCACTGCGCCACTCTGCTTATACAGCACCTAGTCAAAGAGCAAGACACAATTTTATTGAACTTTTTAGTAGTGTAATAAAATGAACATAGCAGAGCGTGGTTTCGATCCACGGACCTCTGGGTTATGGGCCCAGCACGCTTCCACTGCGCCACTCTGCTTATACAGCACCTAGTCAAAGAGCAAGACACAATTTTATTGAACTTTTCAGTACAGTAATAAAATTAATATAGCAGAGCGTGGTTTCGATCCACGGACCTCTGGGTTATGGGCCCAGCACGCTTCCACTGCGCCACTCTGCTTATACAGCACCTAGTCAAAGAGCAAGACACAATTTTATTGAACTTTTTAGTAGTGTAATAAAATGAACATAGCAGAGCGTGGTTTCGATCGACGGACCTCTGGGTTATGTGCCCAGCACGCTTCCACTGCGCCACTCTGCTTATACAGCACCTAGTCAAAGAGCAAGACACAATTTTATTGAACTTTTTAGTAGTGTAATAAAATGAACATAGCAGAGCGTGGTTTCGATCCACGGACCTCTGGGTTATGGGCCCAGCACGCTTCCACTGCGCCACTCTGCTTATACAGCACCTAGTCAAAGAGCAAGACACAATTTTATTGAACTTTTTAGTAGTGTAATAAAATGAACATAGCAGAGCGTGGTTTCGATCCACGGACCTCTGGGTTATGGGCCCAGCACGCTTCCACTGCGCCACTCTGCTTATACAGCACCTAGTCAAAGAGCAAGACACAATTTTATGGAACTTTTCAGTACAGTAATAAAATTAATATAGCAGAGCGTGGTTTCGATCCACGGACCTCTGGGTTATGGGCCCAGCACGCTTCCACTGCGCCACTCTGCTTATACAGCACCTAGTCAAAGAGCAAGACACAATTTTATTGAACTT
This sequence comes from Pieris napi, assembly GCF_905475465.1. Classification (NCBI taxonomy): domain Eukaryota; kingdom Metazoa; phylum Arthropoda; class Insecta; order Lepidoptera; family Pieridae; genus Pieris; species Pieris napi. Next base: position 8,664,869 of record NC_062241.1, on the reverse strand, counting down.
TTTAGTAGTGTAATAAAATGAACATAGCAGAGCGTGGTTTCGATCCACGGACCTCTGGGTTATGGGCCCAGCACGCTTCCACTGCGCCACTCTGCTTATACAGCACCTAGTCAAAGAGCAAGACACAATTTTATGGAACTTTTCAGTACAGTAATAAAATTAATATAGCAGAGCGTGGTTTCGATCCACGGACCTCTGGGTTATGGGCCCAGCACGCTTCCACTGCGCCACTCTGCTTATATAGATCCTAGTCAAAGAGCAAGACACAATTTTATTAAACTTTTCAGTACAGTAATAAAATGAATATAGCAGAGCGTGGTTTCGATCCACGGACCTCTGGGTTATGGGCCCAGCACGCTTCCACTGCGCCACTCTGCTTATATAGAACCTAGTCAAAGAACCGTTCAAATAGACAGAACAAAAAAAGGAAAATATACACGCCGCAATATTAAAACCATTCGGTACTTTTAGGCACAATTACTAAATCGCATTGCTGTTTAACATTGTGTTATGTGTATTTGTTTGTTTTCATGCGTCAATAAATAATATATTCATAAAAAATTCTTCAACACACTTTTAAGCCTTTTTGAATTTCACCTTGTTCCTTCGATACAGAAATTTTCTAGATTGGGACGGTACACGTTAACGAATGATTTATCGTCGGCTCGGTTCGAGAGCTTTGATGCTAACGCGAAGTGCAAAATGGAATTCTAGTTTCGCACGCAACAAATGTTTCTACTATCTGATGAATGCCGTACAGTATAATTAAGTTACGAGAGACTTTTCAGCATAATTTACGTCACAATAGAATTGACTGTTTGTTAAATTACGCAATGAAATTATTAATCTTTGAACCATTAGCTTTTAGGGTTATAATATTTTACCAAAAACATTCAAAGATCTCCAAATATAATTTAAAAAAATATAGACTTAATATATGCTTCTTTAAGAAATGTTATTCTATTAATCATTATTTGTGTGAAACTATATAATTAATATTAATTTGATAATGTAATATATATTTTAATAATGATTAATATAAGATGATTGATAATGTAATATGTAACTACTATATAAAATTCTACCTTTGAATAGTGTGCAAATTTGCACGCCATTATGTGTGACAGAATATGCGATGTTTAGAGTGTACCGCCATAATATTTTTATACGAAATAAATAAATTTTATGTTATTATTATGCGCCAAATACTATTCCGAAAGTTATTCGAAGTGCTTCACCGAGTTGTGTATAGAATATAGCTTTATTAATAAATGCAATGCCATCAGTAACATTCAGAACTATACGGAGTTACTATGAGATTTGTTTTCTACAATAATCCAATTCACATTTGTGATTTTGAAATAAATAGTTATCAAATTTGATAATAGTTAAACTTATAAACATAAACTAATAATAATAAAATAATATACATTGAAATAAATAACGAAACTTAACATAAACTAAAATATATCATTAAAAGGAGTCCCTTTAGGCAAGGTTCCGAAGATACTGGCAGCGTTCCCCCTTTGAATTGCTAGACTAATTCTTTGTCCGAGGTAGCTGCCAGATCTTCGGTCTCCTGTGATGTCGACTAACCTTTTTGAAATTTCTTTAAAAAGCCTTAAAGCGCTAGGACCCCACGGACCAAGGGTCTCGACACCGAATGGGACAAAATCATATTCAGAGCCCAGACCCCTGTATTTGCATGCTTTATTTTTTTCAGCCGCTTCACAAGCCGCACCAGCTCTGTAGTTGGTTCCATGTAGATGGGAAGGGGCCAGCGTGTCTGAACAGGTTGCATCCCATACCAGTACCCGACCCATCTTCCATGGAATCAAACTCATACCGTCCGGTCTCTTGCCATCGTCTCTTGCAATACCGCTTGGCTCAAGAAGACTTGGCACGTTGACGGTGGCAAGGGAACGGCGTATGATATCGTTAAGAGCGGCATGTCTCGAGAAGCGGCCTGCACTTTTTTGGCATGACAGGCCGTGATGTCCTAACTTGTCGACATCACTGCCACAGGGACATATATGAGGAGCGCAGACCGGAACCCCAAGCCGTAGACAGGTTGCGATTCGAAGCGTGTCAGGCTCAAGAAAAGTTCCTGTATTTGACGATGGGTAAGCGTGAAGCCAGTAGCCGGCCTCATGCGTACCCACGGCCAAAAGCCTAGCACGCGCCGAACCTGTACTACGACTCAAAAGATCGTCAAAAGTCAACTTGCAGTGTATGTCATCCCAGCTCCTCTGTGAATTTAGAGATAATGGAAAATTTTGACCTGGGCATGCAATCAAGAAAGCGTTTCTAGCTTCTTCCAAGCCAGCAATCTCAAAGTTTGAAGGGGATGCCCTTAAAATTTTACTTATGAGATTTGCTGAACTATGGACAGAAGATAGAAAGGCTGGTAAAGCGACACTGGAAATTTTGCGAATCCCTAAACCACCATAACGGATGGGTAGGGAAGCTTGGGTCCAAGATTGCTCGTTCAGCTGCATATTAAGAAGTGATTCTAAGCTAATTTTGATTAAGTCGTCTAATGGTGTTAAAATATCTGGGTGATTCCAAAAGGAGCAGCAACGGAGCACATACGTAAATTTTGGGAGGAAAAGACAAAATTTTAAGATGCAAAGTGCATAATGTGGACTAATTTCAAGGAGACGGTCAGCAGAATTTTGAAATTTAGTAATTGAAGTATGAATATAATCAGAAATAGATTCATTAAAAATTGGAGAACCTAAAAGGTAAAGGGAATTCCTGTTAACTATTTTAATATTTGGAGCCAAAATTTGAAATTTTTTTTTTACATCATTTAAATTTAAGTCGCAGTTATTTATGAAAAGTTCGCATTTGTTAAAATTAAGCTCCAAACCAATGGCTTCAAATTTATTTTTGATTAAAAGAAGGTCCGAAAACACAGTATCCACATCACCTCCTAGGGTTCCGTCGTCCAAATACCAAACATTGAAATTAGAATTTAAATTTTTGATTATGGGATTTATAGCCAAACTAAAAATTGCAGGCCCAAGGGGATCACCCTGTTGACAACCTACTTCCGAGGAAAGTTCATTAGAACGATATAACAATTTAGTTGGATCAGCGTAACTGAGAAGAAGATAATTGTATATTTCCGGTATATGTTGTTTTATTTCAGTCAGCAGGGTATCCCTATTTACCGAATTAAATGCATTTTTCACATCAATTTTGAGCAACACGTCTGGCTGTCCGTGACTTAGGAAAGAGCGTAGGGCATGGACGGCTGCCTCACACCCTCCTTTCACACCGAAGCCTAACTGTACAGGTTCAAATTCTGAATTTAATTTTGGTAAAATATGTCGAACAGCAATTTTGGAAGCCAGACGTCTTAGTGTTGAACCAACAGCAATTGGTCTCACCCCTCCGTCCTTTTTGGTGAGGGCAATGAGGTTCGCGCCGAAAAGAATGGGAACAATTTCTGTATTGACATCCCCGGAAAACATAAAATTTATTAATTTTGTGATCGAGTTAATAAGTTGCTCGCCTGCATCACCCACAGAATGCGATGTTAAATCTTTCAAATGTTGGGGTGAGATTCCATCCAATCCTGCTGCCGAACCTGGTTTAAAAGATAAAATTGCATCAGTTACATCTTTGTTTCGAATTTGAAGGCATGCTTGCCCTGCTGTTGGTGGGTCGAGAAAATATGGGTTTACTGGAGCTGGGGGATGTTTTGTCCGTAATGCCTCAAGGGTGTCAGGCGTATCTGGTGATAGCACGTCATTGGAGAACAAAAGACGAGCGGCACCTTTAAGATCTCCGTCACAAATTTTGTTCTCGATGAGTTTTTTGCGATTAAAAGGGGCATCATGTTTAATTTGAGGTGCGGGAGAAGGTGAGGAACTTACAGCACAGTTATTCTTTATCTTTTGTGTCAGGGATAAATTCGGTTCATCAGTTTTTATTATGTGTAGTGTACTGTATGAAAATAAAAATAAGTTCTGCCAGTCTTGAGTACAATTGCTTATATAACATTTCTGGATTAATTTTGACAAATGTGTAGCAACAGTTATTCGTGCTCCGCGAGGGATTCTTTTAATAATGGGTATACTATTTTTCAAATGGCTAAGTAATGTATGAAAAGGAGTTGGAGCGTTGGCTGCAAAAGTAGGCGCACTCGGAATAATGGGATGGATTTCTGAAGGTGAACTGGTTTGGCTAATACAGTTCCTGTGTATTTTGGAAATGTGTATTTTGAGGCCTTTCAAAGATTTGAAAGACTTGTTGCAAAATGTACATGTATGGGACGCGATCGACGTGCCATCACAAGATAGGGTCACGGCCTGCATTCACAACAGTTAATAAACTAACATAAAAAAACAATAACTAAAAACAAATTTAAAAACACAAAAAAGTAACTTAAAAAGGACACATAACAAAAAATAGGACAAGATCAAAAATAAAAATGAAGGCTGCTTGTTTTTGTAACTCGTCGTTTCGTCACAGGATGAAAATAAAATAAACACACAGGCATCAGCAGGAGCACAACACAAGAAGAAGCAGGAGCACAAGCAAAAGCATAAAGAGCACAAGCAAGAGCACTGAGAAAAAAGGGTTCAGGTTTAGGCATAAGCAAATTTTGTCTGACCACTATTAAATTGTCCGTTTCTTAGACTTTACGTAATTTTATTTTATTTTGTTCTTGTTTATTTCCATTTTTTACGCATTCAATATCATCATTTTGCATCATATTCCATTTAATTTAATCAATTTTTATTTCTAAATTCTCATAAATATTTTTTTCATGTTGTCACTTTGACAACTTTTACTTTTTAAAATAAATTCTTGTTAGTATAGTTATTCTTACTTTACGGATCAGTATAGAACCTTGTGGCACACCTGCGATCAAACATCACAATGACCAGAGACCAGCTACTGACGCACTTCACGTAAGTCAGCCCACATTTTGTAACCGTAAATGTCCGTAAGGTACGTATCGAGTTTATAAGTATGTAAATATTCTATTACAATAAATGAGTATCTTTATATACATAATTCTTCTGTGAGTGTGTATGTCACTGAACTTCTCTCAAACGACTGGACCGATTTTGATGAAATTTTTTGTGTGTGTTCAAGGGGATCTGGGAATGGTTTAGATTCAGCTTAAATCAAATCAGTCCGCCAGATGGCGCTGCAGTCGGTACTTTCATACTTTGCTTTACTAATCGCTTGAAATATCATGCAGGATAACGTCTGTCGGGTCCACTAGTCCACCTATAATTTTAACACTTCAATCTAAATTAAAACACATCATTTGTCTTCGAGAGAACCAAATACTAGAACTTATTCTAGAAGCCTATAGTTAGATATATACTAGAACTTTCTACCCATAGGATTTCGCCTGTTTTAATGGTAACATAGGATTCTTAAGGATATTCAACTTCATAAAAACAGAACAATGTTTACTGTTGAACCTAAAACCAAATCGCCAGTCACGCGTACAACGTGGAATACAATAAAAATTAATATATTATCTAAATTACCCATAACCTTTCCAATAAACACTTGCCTGTGCCCCTGCGTGACTCGTAGCGAGTTCTCGATTGCGCCGATACATCGCGTAATGGATGTCCATTCCGATGGTCACCTCGAACACACTAAATATCATTAATTCATATTAAACCCTGCACGCGACGCTTAACAAATTGCGGATATTTTGAAGAATATCCTACCATGATGCCATAGGTATTTATTGCAGTATTTATCTCTCTTATGCAATAAAATAATCAATTTTACTGAAATAATAAATCTAAAGAAACTCTGATGTTATTTTAAATAAAACTTCTAGATTTATATGACCACAATGATTATGTAAGTAATGTAAGAAATTCGTGGTTATATTCCTTAAAAAAAACTCGGTTACGCAAAAGATGAAATCAAAAAAATGCTATAGGTGAAATTATTTGTTATGTAATCCAAGTAATACTAGATAAACAAAATAAAGAAATGAAAACGAAATTAATTCCTTACTATCTTCCCTAAGGCAGAGTAGCCTTCATATATAAATAAGTTAAGTAAAATATATAAACCTCGCTCTTGAGGTCTGGGTCTCAGATTTCTGTATCTGTTTCATGATCATTTGACAATCTAATAGGCAAGTAGGTGATCCAGCCCTCTGTGCCTGACACACGCTGTCTCTGGGTTTCGGGAAGCTGTTTTCCTCACGATATTTACCTTCACCGTTCGATCGAATGTTAAATGCGCACATATACAGAAAGTACATTGGTGCATAGTCAGGGATCGAACCTACGATCTCAGTGATGAAATTCGCATGCTGAAGCCACTAGGCCAACACTGCTCTGCACTGCTATAAATGTCTTACATTCCTAAATAATGCATATAAAAAATTACCATAATATAAGAAATTTCGCATGTTGAAGAATATAGTCTATTCTTTTGTAATATCCTAATCGGTTTTAGGAATTCGGTAGCGTTCGCAATATACGCCTCGCGGGCATTCAAAATTAGGGCAAATGAAAAATTTATAATGACCTATACATGCACTTCGAATGGAAATTACTTAAATTACGTAAATTAGTCGAATTATCCAAGATGGTTACGGTGAGGCGAGCATCAGTCAACATTAAGTTGTGCCCTCCGGCGCTCCTTGCATGACAGGAGCAAAATAATAATAATGGAGGAAGCTCGGGTTTTATGCAAAATTAATTTTACATGGCATAAAAATTTAAATTACTGATATACATAGATATGAAAGAGCAGTGCTGGCGTAGTGGATAAGCGTGAGATTTCTGAGGTCGTGTGTTTGATCCCGGCACTGCACAAATAAATTCTAATGTGTTATCACTTGCTTGGTACATATCTTGGAAACCGGCAAGCCTTTGAGCTACTTGTGTCAGGCACAAAATGCTAATTCCCAACCATGTAATAGTATGCATCGAACGTTCAGTGTCGGTAATACTCTTAAAGTCTGCTTACGCTGTAATAAAAAGACACAAGGGACTGACCAGTATGTACAACGAAAGACTAAAAGACTACGCGTGCCGATTGTTTTTGATTGGTCCACATTCTAGTAAGTGTATGTATATCGTTACGTTTGTCCAATCACAATCAATCAAAGTCCAATTTTATAGAAACTTAAAAATAATATAACAGGAATTTAAATAGAAGCAAACAATGAAACTGCACTGTACTTGATATTTTAGTTATTTATAGGCCATTTTCAGAAATTACCTAAAAACAACGAAAATACTGCTGTTATTAACACAAAAACTTAAAGAACGCTCGTTACATGTACCTAATATTTTGAATGCGGTGGAGAAACTGAAGGGATAAATCATTAGCAAAATTGATACGAGATTGTACATTAATTGCACGCGATATCGAATTCCTATATCAAAATAATTGGTTTTATGATCGTTTTTCGAGGAAGTTTTATCTTACAATAAAATCAGATAATTTAACACTTTCCGCAATTTTCCTTTTGTGTTTTCGCATATAAAGTGGTGATAAATATTTATATTCAAAAATTTAATGACCCGTTCTTCATACACTGTACGATGTTTGTTACGATTTCACGTTTACACCGCTAGACTGATTTTCTTTTTTAAACGGTTTTATTTAGCTCACCCCGTTTGTTTTATTTATTCTTGGGTCAAATTTAGTAATTCAAATTTCACCCTCTTCCTGTCAACCGATTAATCTGAAATTTTGTATACACTTTGGATTTTGGTGACAATACAATAAACTAAATAAATAAAATAAAAATAAATAAATAAATAAATATTATATAATATATAAATATATATTATATATACAGGGTGGCCAAAAAGTCGTGGATCAAACGCAAATAGGGGATAGATGAGGTCATCAGCGGCAAAAAATTGTACTACGGGAGGTCTCTAAGGTCAACCCCTGCAGAGTTATAATTTATTTTGCGTTTTTATAAGAAAATTGACTTTTTTTCTAATTATTATTAAAATTCGAAAAAATCTACATCCTGTATCTTTTTCATAATATCCACTAGATTGGTACTGATGAGTTCTTGCGTTAGACATACTATTTATAGTTGTTTATTGAGTGTATTGAAGATAATATTAAGTTATACGATATAATTTTTTTTCAAATCAAAACTTTTTGTTTATTTCGGACCCCACTGTGAAAAAAAATTACTCTACCGAAAAGTGACCCTGTATAACAAGTTTTGGCGCATTTAATATGGATTCTGAAAAGGTATTACACATGGCCATGAGTCGCTCTAATATCTTTCTAGGACGAAAAAACAACAACGATTCGGACTTATGATAGATTATTTACCTACCTGTGACCAGTACTGTGTGAATCGGAATAGATTCAAAAAATTGGACAGATGGCTGGAGGGTTACGTAGGAATTTGATTAGACGGTGCAGATTAAGTATTATGGTCAGAGTCAGGAATTTTGAGCATATTTTATTGTAAAATATTTTGTTTCCCACAAACAACCATTGAGAAATAATTGTTTTAATACAATTATTATTCCACAATCGTTGTTTGTAATTCTTCCTAGAAAGATATTAGAGCGACTCATGGCCACGTGTAATACCTTTTCAGAATCCCTATTAAATGCGCCAAAACTTGTAGTACAGGGACACTTTTCGTTGGAGTAATTTTTTTTCACAGTGGGGTCCAAAGTAAAGAAAAATTTATGATTATAAAAAATGTTATGCCGTATCACTTAATATTATTTTGAATACACTCAATAAACAACTATAAATAGTATGTCTAACGCAAGAACTCATCAGTACCAATCTAGTGGATATTATGAGAAAGATACAGGATGTAGATATTTTCGAATTTTAAGAAGAATTAGTAAAAAAAAGTAAATTTTCATATAAAAACCAAAATAAATCATAACTCTGCAGGGGTTGACCTTAGAGACCTCCCGTAGAACAATTTTTTGCCGCTGATGACCTCATCTATCCTCTATTTGCGTTTGATCCACGACTTTTTGGCCACCCTGTATATATATATATATATATAACATTATATTAAAAACTGTATCTATTTTATTAATTAAATATATATTATATTTATATTATAGAATTGATTTATTTATATAAACTAACGGGCAAGGAACCTTGCAATAATGAAGCACTAAATGAATTAAACAGAATGCGAAATAAAAACTAAAAACTAGAAAATAAAAATAGGTAAAAAAACCTTTTAAGTTAAACGGTTTTATGTTAAACATACATTGCAATGTTTAAGATAAATGTACTAAAAACCAAAAAATAATAAAATAGATACAGTCGTGGGAATTATAAACATATGCATAGACTAGACTAAAATAAAACCGTAGGGCACGTCAATTGTCTTCAATCGTTGATTAAAATGTTTGTTTTGTAATGTTACACTATAATTAGGCAGTTGTTCAACCGAGAACGATGGACGTGTGATAAGTAGGGCTAGAATGTGGAAACAAGCTAGCTAGCAAGCTCGATTATAAGCGAGTTTTAGGGTTTCATAGTGGTGAGCGAGTAGTACTTTTATCATATGTTTTGTCGATTAAAGACAAACTACGAGCAGTGAAACGATTCCTCGCCAGCCAGCAGTGTGAATGTCCAACGATAAACTAGTTGAAACATCTCTTTTATTTACATGGAGTGTATAACTATTGGAATTTCCATGAGCAAGAAAATAGTAAGTAATTTCCTCACCGTCTGCGGGCCAACTGCCTATTTTAACGACGAATTAAACGATTCTTCTATCGCACATTAAGTCGATAATTTGTAGACAATTGACGTGCCCCACGGTTTTATTTTAGTCTAGTCTATGCATATGTTTATAATTCCCACGACTGTATCTATTTTATTATTTTTTGGTTTTTAGTACATTTATCTTAAACATTGCAATGTATGTTTAACATAAAACCGTTTAACTTAAAAGGTTTTTTTACCTATTTTTATTTTCTTTTTTTTTTTAATGGAGCGCATCGTGCAATCAGTCTTCTGACTATGAGCAGATGAGTTGTAGGATGGTTTTTTGGTAGACTGATTTTCTACCGGCTTTAAAATGTTAGATTTTTTTTGAGTTAATTTTGTATTCTTGTAGATAAGTTTCTGAATATTAGCTAAATTGTTACACAAATTTTCTGATATTAGGACATTAGGTTTACCTTTTTTTTATGGCTCTGGCACGATTTGTGCTTTAGCCAGCGTCAAGTATAGGATTTTGTATAATTCGTGCTTGTCTTTAGAAATTCGACCGTGTCCTCCATGTACGGTTTAGGCACTCGCCCGGTACCGTACAACCCTCCCAAAGGCCGAGAACAAATTTAAATTAAATTAAAACTTGCCCTCGAACAGGGAATCGAACCCGGTACCCCTCACCTAGCTGCCACTTAATAAGACCGCTAGGCCCCTAGGTTTACCTTTTAGTGATTAATTACGAACGTAATAAAAAAATATGACGATCATATACAGGTACCAAAGTCGTAATTAAAAGTTTTAAAGTCCCATGTATAAATGATATCAATATTTGCATAATCCAATAAAGAGAAATGAAACAATAAGGACTAACTCAGGTGGATTTCGTTACATTCCCTGAACAATAACAATGGTTGAGGTTCACAATATTAGAAGACAAAAGGAAACGGGAAACCGCCGATCAAATGATACAATGTGTAATGCTTACAAACAAAATACTAACTTACATATGTGGCTTCACTCGACGGTAAAAGCCAGGCGATACGCACCACATTTTTTTTTGAAGTTATACTTCTTTGGCGCGTTAAGAAAAAATATGAGAGTAAATTTTTACCATGTGCGCGCACCATCACAAAAAACCGACACCCTGAAATTAGCAGCATTTTAGTTTTTTCTTTTGTTAGTTTCGTTTTTTCTACAAATATACTTACGCCAAAGAAGTATAACTTCTAACGCGTATACATAAGAACACACACGTTTTTATTTTTTATTCAGTTGCCGTTGCGACTGTAGCTATGGTAAAGAACACAAAAATATTTTCGTAATATACAAATCTAGATTTATGTATTTCATTAAGGGAAGAACATAGAACGTGTGATATTTCGGCAATTTTATTAACATTAGTCGGCTACCATGAGAGCTGTAACTAATCCTACAACCTAATAGTACTTGAGGACATCTCTTTCTATAACAATAGGTCACATTTCAGTAGTAAAATAATACTTGATAAACATGCTCATTTAGTGAACCTGATAAAAATTCATTGCCACAAAAGTCCCATTTAAGTCGTCCAACTTCTAAACTTTTTTGTGTGGTCTGATCGTTTCTGACGAAGATTTACTTAAGGGATTATAACCCGTTTCAAGTTTTGAAAGAAAAAGTTTTAAAGATCACTGACAAATTTGTAACAGAACAATGAATCGGATATAGTATCCTCTTTCATGACACGGGCGAGCGGATGGGATCCTTCGGGCATGTTTATGGTGACAAGAGAGACTTTCAAACAATATACATGTAGTTGTAGTTGTTTATTAGAAAAATTTACATATTCTAGAACTGGTTGCATAATTTTTGTTATTATGAAATTCAAACCATAAATAGTAATAAAAGTTTGCCAAACGGATTATGTTACTATATTGGCCATTTACGAAGGAGACAGTGACCATTAGTCAATCGCTTTCATACTCCGATGTGGACGGATGTTTATCACGGCTGGAGTATCGCAAGAGACAACACCGGTGTATGAACACCTCTTTATAACTTAATAACATTTTTAATCATCATAGTTTTTCACAATACCTTAATAGTCAATATTTTCTAATACGCACATTTAAACTCTCAATAAGCAGTCGCAAAATCATAAATTTCAGCAACCGTAATAAATAATCCACGCGGCCCGAACCAGTTTCTATAAATTCATTGTGAAATATCATCAGGTTGAAAACTGCAGGCAATATTTTATCCAACTGTAAGCTTAGTATTGTCAGGCACGAGACCAGTGCGTGACGTCTTGTAATATCTAGAACTAAATCGTAAAATAATACGATAAATTTTCTATTTCGAGGTAGATTTAGTATTACAAAATCGGAAAAGCTTACCTTGCATGTATTTTACATGTTCAATTTCCATTTTTTTTACATGAACAATTTCCATTTAAAAAATATTAATGTATCGTAGCTACAAAAAATATTTCTCTGCTGTATTAAAGCACCCTAGTTCTAATAATTAACATTTCAACTGTTGTTAATAAAATATATCGTAACTGTTGTTAATAAAGTGAAGGTCATTCGGCGCATCTGTATGAACGAGATAAAATAAAAAGTACTGAATGGATTTTTGTACGGCACCATGTGATTCCTGTTGAAGGTTTAACTGTGTAATTTAATAACTATTGTAGAAAAGACTGAAATATTACAATTAATGAAGCTACAAATGAAAACCAGTAATATTACTTAAAATAATAATTAAATATTAGAGATATTTTGAACAATCTCTGGATTAGTAGTACCACCTAATCAAAAGTTTAGATTAAAAGACAAATTCACCAAAAGGTATAATTTTGTGTGATATTACAAAAATGCATGTATGATATATTTTCGAAAATCGCTCTCGCGTCTCCTATCACCGTACACTCAAACCGACCGTTGATCCTCGTGTTAAACGTATACGTCGCCTTATATCAGGTTACCGTACCTAAGGCGTGGGCATTGACAACTCTTACCTGTTTTATTTTGTTCAGTCGAGCATCTCGAAGGTTGACTCGAGGCATCGGTGTGATTACTTTAACTTTTAGGACACCTGTCATTGTACACTGAGCCGTGAGATTATTGAAAGGTGATCTAGCTTTTAAATATAATTATCGTTGACATTGTCTATTAGCAGTCATTGCTCTGTAATAATCCCACAGAGTAATTAATGTATGATTTCTTTAAGAGAGATATTTTGGTCTATGGCAATACTTGAAATAGGGATGCATGCGAAACCGGTCCCGATATATCTGCGATACTTTGAATGAAGATTATTCGCAACTGTGAGATTATTTTGCACTGCAGAAAGACACAGAAAGACTTGCGTAATCGACTTTCTCGCCAAAACATGAGAATGCTCTGTTTCTTAAACAAAAATCTTATCAATGTTAAGTTTAATTATTAACAGTTATTTATTTTATTTTAATTTAATTATTACTTTTAATTCTTAAATTTAATTCACTTAGCGTTGTTAACGGTATCGACGATATTTCTATAAAAGTATCGGCGTCGGTATCGTATTGGCAAAAAGACGTATCGATGCATCCCTAACATGAATGCACTTAGGGAAAATCAAGTAGTATTTTCTTATGTCAAACCCAACGTTCACGAATCGCCTGTAAATCTGTCTTTCAGAGTTCAACAATTGTTGTTTGAATTTATCTAAATAAATACATAGTAGAATAAAATTTTTGAAAAGATTTTTATCTTGTTACGCGAAGCAAGTATAGCTTCTAACGCATGTACATAAGTACACACACGTTTTTTAATTCTATTCATTATATTTTTTGAAACTTAGATTGAATTCTATTAAATATTTTGTAATCTAAGTAGGTACTTTATTTTTGTAATTCGTGACCTGTTTATATATATTTTTAGTTATGTTATATGTAACGAATAGGTAAATTCCACTGGCGCTGGTTGATCACCTGCTTGGATTGAAAAATAAACAGTGCATCAGCTACGTAATCATTCCGGAACTCAAAGATAGCTTAAAACAAAACAACATAATTATAAAGCACTTTGATTAATGCGTTTGTAACACATTCGGGCAACATACTCGAAAGTAATCATGTGAAAATAATCATGTGTGTACTACGTCATGCTGAGTCGACACGGGCCTTCAACTTATTAAGATGTTGCCCATTACATGTACCATTGTTGGCGAAGATACGCCAACTGATAACTCAGTAAAGTATGGGACGAGTCATTTAACGCCTGTCGCGTCGGATTACGGGATTACGGAATTATAATGTCGCACTTGAGGATTTTTTATTTCTTAGAGATCTCGCTATAGACGTTTTTAATTAGTCGATGTAGTTTTTGAGTGCGATAAATTAATATACTTATTGAATATACCACAGTCATTTGTTTTCGTGTGTATTTGACGGATATAAACGTGAATTTTAACATGATTGATTGACCACAACTGATGTGAAGTATTTAAAATTTAGATATAATAATTCTTTAAATTGTTAAATAACTTTTGTTTGAATGATTGATATCTTTGTCGATAAACCGGTTAAAAACTTCTTAGTAAAAATACAAATATAATTCTTACAAAATCGATTTTTTTTCTTAGCAACCTATCTAATATTAAATAAATAAAAAGTCACTAAAGCTCTGTCAATAGAATTTGCCATTTTAAAGGTCAATAAATGTTTGATTAGTTTTTTTTCCAGTGCCATAAAAATGTGGTTACAAAGATGTCTATAAAACAAAAGTCTTGGTATAGTCGATCAAAATCAATTTTATTAATTGCATTTGCTTATAGGTATTCAATATACCTACGTCACATTTGACGTCAATGCAGCTACAAATTACTCAAGAAACTATTTATTTCTTTGAATTACATCCCATTGTTAGAAAATATTGCATAATAATACACATTTGAATGTGAACTCCAATGCAGTTGTTAGTAACCACCACTATGCGGCGCCACTAGCTACGTGCGACAATTCGTTAGTTTTCCATACAAGTGAACACGTGCAAGTCAACCTTATCCTAATGAGATAAAGTTCAAATTCGCGCGTCAAAACAAAGCTTTAAGCGTATTTACTGGAGCTGAATACATATTCTGATATTACGTTAACATCGCAATACTGTTAGTAGCTAAACGTGAATAAAATTTAATAAACGCAATCAAAGTGACATTACAAGCACATTATGTGTAATAATACTAGCAATTGAATAATGATTTCCATTGTTAGATTAATATTTTATTATTCACTTCGCATCTATTTGATTTTTGATAAAACTAATTCAGCAGAAACGACGGCAATATATAAAGTTTGTAGGATTTAAAGGCTCTATATAATTATTTAATAAAGAAATACTAACAAAATTAGTTTGCTGAAAAAATAAAAATTCAATCATAAATTTTATACGAAAAACACGTCTAAAATATAATTATTGATGTAAAATTATTACTTTTTCGATTGACCGAAGAAGAAGTAACCCAGTTTAAAATGTTTGATAATTAAATCCATTTTGAATACTTTAAAAGTGCATTTTTAACATTAAAAACGTAAACATACATAATGTATTTGAAAACCTATTTATTGTCAAGCATAACTCTTATTGGATCGTTAGAATAAATAACCAAAGCTCAATAAAACCCTACTTGCTTATTCAATAAGCGTTTACAACGAGCGATAGTAAAGTGGGGTATAACTTTGTTCTAAATAAAGTACAGTTATTTGTCAAAGTGCATCTGTATTCTAAAGGCTAAGTAGTGTCGTACAGGAATGGTCTATTCGAACATATTTGAAGTTTAAAATAAATTCGAACGCATGTTGAATTTAAATTCGTTCTAAGTTTAAAAAACGAACGTGAGGGCGTAAGGTCATCTTTCAGGAGTACTTGTGTAATAATTTATGTAAATCATTTATTTCGAATTTTTAGGTGTTTAATGACATATGATCATTAATGAAATGGGTAGGTCATTAAGAAACGAAAGCAGTTTGTATATTTTTCTGATTCCATTATTCATTATATTTTTATGACACATAAGGCTGATCTATAAAGAAAAGGCTACATAGTGTTTTCTAGTATAACGCTATAGAGTGATAGTTCTTTACTGGCCTAGTTTTCACAAAAAATATCGGAAACTGGAATTCAACCCATCGTATCATTGCGTAACGTAAACAAAACATGGACATATTTTAAATAAGAAATGAATTAGTATTCTGAAAAAGGAAAGGATTAGTTTTAAATTTTAATAGTTACTTGAGTCCACAGCGAAAACCTTCAAAACTACTTAACCACACTAAAACAATAAATGTAGAAACGTTATATCCAATATAGAACAAACCATTCGAAATATGAATGTAATATTTCCTTAAGCAAAGGAATTTTCCTCGAAGGTTCTATCTGTGGTAAAACATCAAAAACAACAGGTACAGTCGTGTACTAAAACAAATGGGATTCAATTTTTATCCGTCCCGTAACGTAGGAGCGTATTACATCTAAATTTTACAATACGACGGGCTTTCACAAACAAATTCTAGCCATTCGCGAACAATTTCACGCCCTATTTTATTCCTACGAAATTTCACAATTGAAAATCGACCGTAAAACCGTCAAGGCTTTTGTATTTTGAATTTTATTGCTGACTGGTTGAGATTCTAGTTGGTATTGATTTGATATACGATCATTATATCACTTTTTATTGTTTGTTTGATAGTTCGCATTTTAATATTCGATTTAAATTTGGAACGGCAATTTGTTTAATAATAATCGAAAGTTGTAATATTTGCGAAGCCAATCTAAATTTAAATTTAGAATTACTTTAAGTACAAATGACGGAAATTTTTAATAGAATGAAAACTATGATCGCCCCGGGACTGTTTGGTAAGACCTTTATGAGGTGATTAACCTTTGTGTCATTAAATCTTTTTGAGTTAAGATACCGATGCCATGAACTTGGTATTCAAGAGTAGGATGAGTCCTGCAAGTTCCTCGTCCTCATAAAGAGCCTTGCGAGGTTTTCGGTCACGGTAGTCGCAGTGGAACCTTTAGCCGTTCCTGGTCCCTCTAATCCTCCACAAAAATAGCTCGTAAAACCTCTACTGTCTGAGGGGTTATTGCTTCTAATATTATTTAAATAAATATGTATATCAAATTATACGGTGGCGACATCTAAATAAATTTATGAAAACTAGCAAAATTTTTGAGGGAAACACTGTCGGTAGGCAAATCATGAAATGTTTTAAATTGATCGTTGAAACTGCAAAGATTATAATATACAAAGAATATTCTCGTGAATATATTTTTATCCTTATATAAGCTAACAAGAATGTTAATCAAAAAGTTAAAGAACAATTCCTTTTTAACTTCATGCGAAATACAAAGAAATTAAGCGACTCCGTAAAACTTCCTTTCTACCTATTTAACAAGCTTAAGAACTTCTCGCAAAAATCATCTATATTAAAACAGAAAAATGTACCTACTTAATTTTTCATAAATTTTAAACTACACATTTTTTTATAATTATACTAGCTGACCGGGCAAACGTCATTTTGTATATCATTTATAATAAAAAAATAGGGGTTGATCGTAGAGGGGTGACAGTTAGGGGTTGTATGTATTTTTAATGCTGTATCATAAAAAAAATAAAGAATAAAATTTTTATCTAAATTAAAAAAAAAAAAATTTTGGGGTGGGTTTCCCCTTAACATTTAGGGGGATGAAAAATAGATGATGTCCGATTCTCAGACATACCCAATATGCACACAAAATTTCATGAGAATCGGTCGAGCGGCGAGCCGTTTCGGAGGAGTTTAACCACAAACACCGCGACACGAGAATTTTATATATTAGATAGACGAAGGTCAGGAAGAGAAAACTTGTGAGGAGCAGTTGTGAATTAAATGCTAAAACTAAGCAAATATCTATTTTAAATTTGAAACAGCTTTTCTTGTTCTAAACTCAAACTGTCCGACGTACATTAAGGCAATAAGAATTGTAACTTAAGTCATATTGTATTTTCATATTTAATATTAGTATTCTAACTTGTATTTATTCCTGTTTCTAATATAGTGGTATTTAATAAATACTAATAAGCTTTAAACAGACACACTTATGTATTTAATACGTGTTTTAAATATACCATAGATTAAAGTTTTAAGATGTGTTCGACTTTCGCTTAGGTTAAAATAAAGTTACTTAAAAATAACTACTAATACTTAAAAATATTAACTCCGAATCAGAGAGAGTTTTGTTTATTTATTTCTTATGTCAAAGAAAAAAGATAAAATACACTATACTTATAGGAAAATAAAATGTGTGCGTGTACTAGGTGTACACACGATAAAAATCGATAAAAATTCATTCTAACGCCGATAAAGAAGTTTGACTTCAAAAAGCAACATGGCGCGTAACCGAAAAACGTGACGATTTGCTATAAAATTTCGCCCATACATCGATAAACAACTTTCATTCCAACGCCGATAAAGAAGTTTGACTTCAAAGAGCAACATGGCGCGTAACGTAAAAATGTGACGCGTAACGAAAAAATGTTACACTAAATTTTTTTTCCAACCCCGATAAAGAAGTTTCACTTCAAAAAGTTACTTAGGAACTTATACAATTAATACATTTAGGGTGTAGTTAAAAGCACTGTCGTCGCCGATTTGCCCTTCTGTAAATCAGAATACAGAATAATCCAAGTTTCATAAATTTTATAAATATCATCAAATAAAGATTTAAAGAATCAAGACTATCTTTTTTATAATTTATTTTGTCATTGATATAATACAGTTTGAAATAGTTCGTTAAACGCACACCGCAGGATGCCACTCAACTGCTAAGTGATTTTATTTGTGTACATTCCAATGTGTATCATATTACGTTGCCTTGTGACCAGCTGTTTGATCGATTGCCGATCTGCTGAAAGCGATGTATTCACTAAAATAATTGTTTACTGTGAAATTAACTTATCACAAATATTCATTGTTAATAATTCATACAAACTCATTCGGTCTTTATTTCTTCTCTTGTCTCCTTTTAAATGACGCTATAATAAAAAGACAGATGTCGAACGCTGAAGAGCGCGGAGTCCGATTGTGCCTCTCTGTCGCTTCGCGCTCTCGCTTGCACTTCAAGCCTTAAATGGAATGCCTCAGAGCGAGGTAACGCCTCAGAGCGAGGTAACGCCTCAGAGCGAGGTAACGCCGCATGAGTCATGTTTTTTCGTGCGTGCAGCCGGCTCCATCGATTTATAAGACGTTGTCACGTCAAAACTATAATTGAACGGCTTCAGTTATTATGCATCCATTAGAAGTGTTGACCTAATGGCTTCAGACTGCTACTCTCGTCCCTGAGGTCTTGTGTTCGAACCCCGGATGCGAATGGACGTTCTGTCTATGTGCGTATTTGTATAATGTACTACTAATAGGCTACTATTATAATTGCAATCTTCAAATGGAAGGGTTTATATATACATAGTAAGGCTTTGGTAGTGTAAGCAAGAATTGCCTATAAAGTAAATAGTTGAGGTTAGAAGTAGAAGAACATCTTTAAAGTAAAACTACGTTGTCACAGTGTACAAATAGAGTTGGTTAATCTGATTTTGTATGCTGTATGAGTTGAATATGAACAAGAAATGTCTTTGACATTCATGATGAATCGTCTTTATGAATAAATTGAGTCTGACTCGACTGGGTCTTATGGTAGTTTAAGTTGAGGCTTAACACTAAAGAAATGCAAAATGTCTTTAAATTACTTTTACGATAACTTAGTATGCCGTCTATTCGGCCTATTCGTTTATTGTACCAACATCTTAATATACTATATCTTAATATATATATTATCAGTTTTAAAAACCGTATTTAAACCAGTTTTTTTCATATATATCAAATAACAGCGTTTTTAATTAACTTAATAATTTTTGATACAACATAGTTTTAATAAACTTTACTTATTTTCCTGAAATTGCATTTTGGAATGATAAAACAAGCTTTCAAATAACTGAACCTTATTTGGTCTTAACGCCATCTACGGACAAAAAGTATAACTAAATTAACAAATAAACATATTTGATCATTTTCTTGATTAAATTATTAATTGGCTGACAAGTTTAGAAACCCCAGTTAGCCTAACCATTATTTTGTAAAGCTTCAAGTGTATTTTTTAAATCTAAACTCTATTAAATAAGATTGTGCTATTGAAGCGAGCCATTTGTACAGATTTCTATTCAGTATTCCGTATGCAAATCTTGAACGGCTCCACAAACCTTATCTAGAAATGTCACTCTCAGCTGCAATCGATTTGAGTGTCAGGATGTGTATTGAGACTGACATGCGGTGTACGACACCCGGAGTAATATCTTTTCTTACTTTAATGCTACGCTGAGTAATTTCTTTTATGGATTTAGCTTCCCTCTTCGGTTTTTTTAATGGGATGTCGCCGTTGGCATTAAGGGCCTTTACACGTCAGCACGGGCTGTATTGGCGAGCGTAGCTTGGCCGAAGCCCTCCTCGGCATCACTGACTAATATTAATTATATTTGCGTACATTGCCTTATGTTTGTGGCAATGGTAGTAAAATAACAAATACGTCTTTAAATTTGCTACCATACGGGTTCAATCCAATAAATCCTACTCAATATAGAATCGAAAAAAAAAAATTATATCACAAGATAGCTAAAGGATTCATTACGATAAGTGAGAACAGTGACGCATCGCGGGCATTGGAGGGGGAAGTGACGCCATTTTGACGTTATTTAGCTGCGCATCAAGATTTGTAATTGGTATAACTTTTGAGTCAGAGAAGCTATGTTTTAGTCGTCAAAGCCTATCGATTATATATAAAACATTAGTTTCAAATAGTGACTATAATAGGTGTTAATAAGTTAAAATATTTACATAGACCTATAATTAATAAACTTATATTGTATCACAATAATTATTTGTTTCGTTGTTTTTATTACTAGTACATAAATAAAAGTATTTTATTTAAAATATTACCTATTAAATAAAGGTATTTACGAACCACCTACGGCCGTGTCCATGCACATGTTACATACACCCCTTTTTTATGTTACATTTGGTCGCAGCTCACCATATCACGTTTGGCGTAGCTTTAAGACTCTGAGGTCAATTCATATGACAAAAGAATAAATGAATCGAAGAAGAGTAAGCACTGGCCAACAAAAATAACAAGTAAATATTCTTTATTCAAATTCGGAGAATTAACCCGTTCTCTCCTATCTAAAGGAATTATCTTCATTTACTGACCCTGAAATTTCTGCAAATTGTGCACAGTCTTTGCCGGGAGTCGGATTAAGCAAGCACACTTGACGCCATTAAGATAAACCACTAAACCACGGAGGTGTTCAATGAAATTTATAATGTACCATGTTGTTGCAAAATGTAAATCGGACCAGTTAATCTTAATACATATAAATCTCGTGTCACAATGTTTGTCCTCCATGGACTCCTAAACTACCGAACCGATATCAATCAAATTTGCACACCATGTGCAGTTCGATCCAACTTGAAAGATAGGATAGTTTAAATCTCAAATTATAGTCGCAATTTTAATTTATTGCTAATTATTTGTCTGTTATTATTTGATAGTCACAATTCTAACACATGGCGCTGTGTTGAAAGTACCAACGTTTCACAGAATCTACATTTTCAAAGGCATAACCACCAAAAGAGCACGGTGGTCCTCATGACTGGTGTTCTCCTATCATTTCCCTTGAATAGTTCGCTAACTATATACTATGTAATATAACAAAAACTTTAGCCACAGCAACGCTTGGCCGGTCTGCTAGTAATATTATAAAAACAAATGCATCTCTATACACAAAGAAATTTTAATTTTAAATACATATAATCCAAACTGGCTTTATAAATCCCAATTCCCATGCATTTCACATGGTGCTCGCAGCACATGGTGATGCTTAATTCAGTAAAGCTGGGTGGGCTCGAAATGACGACGGAATTATTGGGAATCGCCCCTACATTGTCAGACATTTAATTGACTCTTGAAATGTTAATATATGTATTCAATTGTTGTGTTTAAACTAAATTGGTTTTCGACTGGTTTTTGCTCGTCTTTATTTTTCTGAGAACTCGTTTATTCAAAACAGCTTTGTACGGTTTGTAATCGTGCTGAAATAATTGCCGCTGTGTTGATGCAATTACTAAAGTATTATACAAAAAATTTAACTATGTATGTACTGTTCTAAGACTCAGAACATTTATAAAAAAATTACTATGACTCCGTTTAGTCACAGCATAAATACAATTTGACAGAATAAGATGATGGAGAACTTCAGTAAAGAGTGCAATTAGACTGATTTAGTTTTTATGAATGTATTTATGTAAAATAATCCTGTATGTAATCCTGGTGTTTGTAGTCTTCTGAAACGGGTCAAACCAACTTTTTTAAACGTTTTCGAACAAAAAACACTTCGACTCATAAAAGAGAATGTATCTTGGAACGAACTATAATGTAAGAAGCATAAAATATATGACATTTGTTTTCCTTTTAGAGAATAATGAAAGGCTACTAAGGGCTAAGTCAGATAATAACTAAAACTTAATAGAAGTCATCAGTTAACTCTAGCAGCAGATTTGCGCATTTGCTGCCGTTGATAGTATGTTATAAGCTATGTGATGTGTAAGTTCATAAGTTATTCTTACAAGTCACGAATTATTGAGTTTCTTAAACTCGAAAATCAATACACAAATTTTACTGAAATATTATCTTTACCCGTTAATAACGGCACGTTACATATAGCACTTTTACAGTGCACCCAAGAGGCTAGATTTTAACTAGACATCCTACACTTCACACGTAAAGCGTCCCCGTAGCAAGCTAGTTTCTGATTGGCGGTCCCACCCCATACGTAACACGTATGAAATTTCACGACGCATTTAAAACGCATACTTTAGGTAGAATATTTTTATAATTTTGTATTAAATATTTATAAGCTCTTTGCTTGGTACATGTGAATATTCATATTGCGCCAACGAAGGCGATTTAAGGTTAGGTATATTGTTTAGATGAAAATTTCTTGTAAAGGTATCTATTTATTGTATTAAAAGAAAGGATACATCTATAAATTGTATCCCTTATACAGGTTAGGTAAATATAATAACTGAAAGAAATAAACGAATACTTTACCTACCTGTATTTTTGGTATGTTTATCTTTAACCCATAGGTTTCAGGCGAGAACAGGTTGTAAATAAAAAAGTAAATATTACACGGTACAAAATTAGAAAACCGAAAAAATTACTTTAATTTATGTTAAACATTTACTTCTGAATTAATTTTATAACTATTGACGGACTTACAATATTTAACGTAAATTAATGAGTCGTGTTACATGTATTTTGTTACCAAATGTATTCAACATATAAAACAAAATCGTTTTGAATTTATTGTCATCGTATAGGGAAATATTATTTTATTATAAATTTGATATGATCAAAGTAACGCGCTCGTAAAGTCGAATGATCGAAAGTACCTAATACCTAATGATTTTTTTTCATAAATTATTATAAAAATATTGGTTGTTTGTAAAGTAGGTTTACGATCGAGATGTTTACGTGATAACGTCTTATTGGTGATATAAGTTTTTGGGAAGTAAGGAATTAATGAAGATAACAATTTTTTCAAATTTTAAATTACATCTATCGTTTTATTCACACTTTTGATGATAAATTTCGGGTGTAATATATCTTTTTATCGAATCATATAAAGCTATGTATATTTTAGGCCCATGAGTAAATAATAGTACTACCATTTGATCACTATACCTAAGCTACTCATGGGCATTTTACGAGACATTTCTAAACGTTTTCAAAATACTCAAAAGAGCTTTTATTCGCTTAGAATTAGTAAAAAATAAATAATTTATTAATAAGGTTCCTGGGAATACTATTATCGAAAGCAATACAAACTAAAATGCAACCTTAAAGGTCAACTAGACAATTGACAATCTAGATCTTATCTAAAATCCAAATGTTAGTTCAATCAATAAGTCATTTTACGATGGTATTTACGAGAATATTGATCTAAAATTATTTCAAAGAATAATATTTGAATTCTCTAACATAATCTTTTGAAACCCCTACATTAAAGATATTTCTTTAGTTGAGTAAGAGTTTATTAGTAATCCACCGCATTCAAGAAAAAAGTGTACCAACTCTTAAAAGGCCGGCAAGGCATTCGCGAGCCCTCTGGCATTGAGAGTGTCCGAGTGAGTCTCCTGCCCGTTTGCCCCCGGTTCTATAAAAAAAATACATATATACAGCATCTATCATCTCTCTGAGTCTCTCTCATCACCTAGGACAGGTACGGAGTGAGGCTGTGCACCAATTGACTTTCTGTCTTTGTGCGCATTTGACAATCACTCGTACGGAGCAGGGAGGAAGAGACGGCGTGCGTCAGGCACAGAAGAAAAACAAATAATCACGAAACAGATACAACGATCTAATGTAGGTAAAAGGTTTTAGAAAAGCGCCACTGTTTATACAAGTTATAGTTTAAAACTGAAAAGGATTACCTACATCATTTTCGTTTATACAACAGCATAAATACAGATTAAAGTAAATAATAAGAACATCAACATAATGTCATAATAGCAAGTTAGATTATCTAAATATTAGATAACAGTAATCATAATTTAACCTAGCTTAAAAGTTTGTTTAAAAAGCTAAAATACAAAAAAAAAGAACAATGAAAACAATAACTAACCTTAAAATATAATAACAAAAATATGTTATTAAAAGGAGTCCCTTTAAGGAAGGTTCCGAAGATACTGGTAACAGTACAACAGTTAGTAATAATATACCATATTCTTCATATTCCGAGTAAATAAAACTAAATACTAATCATGAGCTTGTTGAGATATGGTTCATTGATTTTTTACCCGATGTTTATTTCAGCGTTTATTAGTAGGTTCATCAAACAATTTGTCATCATAAGTTCATTTTTGTAAATCTTGAAAAATATACTAAGCCATTTCGAATCATCCTAGATATTGAAAACCTCCGTCCATTTTTGAGTTTATCGTTATCAAGTTAATATATAGCCTATGTCACAAATAATTATGTACGAGCCAAGGCTGTACATTTTGCTCACTCAGGCTTCTAAGTTTATAAGCGTGGCGACTTCCTAAATCGTCGGAGTTACGCCCTGAGAGCATAGTCAGACGAAGGCACTCTCTTCAACTCATACATTCTATTGTTGTACGCGAGTGATTCATATAGAGTAAAAATAAAATCCTCTATTATTTAAAGCACCCAATGACCCAGGAACATAACCTTTCGATTGGTACGACCCCTTACAACCTAGTTTACCTCTTACCTCTACCGTCGTTATATCAAATTAGTTTTTTAGTGAATATAATCCTTAAGAAGGAATCTCAGATATGCATGCCTAGGCTAAATTAGAGTTAGAATAGCTAACAATATTCTTATGTAATTGAACCTAGTATAGGTAATAAAGAAATAACTAGTTCCATCACTAATAGTTTTTTAATTACAATATTAAAAAGTACCTTGAACCTTCGCATTTCTTACAATTTTATTTGCTAGGAGTAATTTAATTTGATCGCTTCATTGCCAGCGGGCACACGCCAAACTAACATTATGCTTTATAGCGTCACAATAGCGCAATATTTTTTTTAATGAAATCAATTCTAGACACATGTTTACGCTAAATTAGTCATAAGTGGTAGCTGTCTGTTTTGACTTTGATACTAACCAATGCAACTACGAAGTATAGTCTAGTCGACAAGTTGAAAATGGTACAAAATAGAGATACTGCTCTTAAAATTATGTGCGTAAAATATTAATAATTTGTTAAATAGTGGCAAAAAACGAAATGCCCTTTTTTTTTCATCTTTAATTGTTTATAACTTTTGCAATTTTTTATGTGCTAATACACGCTTGGCACATTTTTCTAGACGTCATTCCAGATCCAATGAGCTATCGCACATAATTTTAAGAGCAGTATCTCTATTTTGTACCATTTTCAACTTGTCGACTAGACTAGTAGTTCATTGGCAGCAGCAAAGGCGCTGTGGTTGCAGCAACGTGACCGCGGCTCATGCTAATTTTATTATATTACTGTAATAACTGCGTTTTCGAAATAATAAAGGGGAAAACAGCAATCGTGACGTGGAATCACCATCTTAGTTTAACTTTAAAAATGTTTTTTTTGTACAACGATAGAAATAAATGTATATATAATTTATTACATTAATATACCCAGACCTTAACAGTACTTAAAAATCTAATAAGATGTGATTCATATACACGACTTATATGAATCAATACTTACACAAAAGATTAGAAAATATGGTAAATATCTTTGCTTTTTTTATTAATAGGAAATATATTATTCCAAGATAAGTCAAAGGACTTAAAGAAATTGTACAAAACAATGGTGATCTGTAACTCCCACACAACAGTTTTTAAATATGTAATTCCTTAAAATCGCTTATTCACTCATTTATTCTTTATTAATACAATAAAGATGAGTTATCTTTAGTCCGACAAATCAAACTGTAAAAATACTAAAGAATAACGACCACTAGGCAACATCAATATGATATAAAAACAGTAATAAAGCAATATAGGTCGTTTCACAAAACTTTGGAACATTATAGCCTATTGTCATCGAGACGCGAATACCACACGGCGCGGCGTCGGGATAGAACTATACGATCCGATAACGGTTAAGCTTTATACGGGGCGATTATACATATGAGCAGGACAATAACGTAAACGTAACGTAACATAAGGCAAACGTATATTTTTGCTGGCGAAATCAAATTGCAATTTCTTTTTTTATGTAACTTTTTATATGTATGTTGTATGTTAAGATTAAGAGTATTATGTATGTTAAGATGCAAACGGGCAGTAGGGTTCACCTGACACTTATATTGCCAGAAGACTCGCAAGTGCGTTGGCGGCCTTTTAAGATTTGGTACGTTTTTTTCTTCAAGGACCCTAAGTCAAATTAGTTCGAGAATACTTTAGTAGCCAGCTGGTTCCACATAATGGTGGTGCGCGGCAAGAACTGCATTAAGAAACACTCAGTTGTGGAAGAGCGGATGAAACTCAGCTGCAGATATTAGTCTCAACAACCCTCTGAACACTCTCCATGGTGAATGCGGTAGAAAATTAAAGGAAACCCCACATCTCTACCCAATACTTAAAAAGCCTATAACACTTAAAAAGTTGTGATTTGACAACGTAAGATTATATTACAACATTTCTATACAAAAATTTACGTAGTAATGAAACAATCCTGATAATTCGGAACAACATGCCTATAGAAATGTTCTTCCAATCCGAAGTACAAATGTACAGTTCATTGAAATTCAAATCAGTATTCGCGCATAAAATTTGAATTCAGAATATTATATTACACTTTAATTAACGGTAATAAAAATATCGTATCGTATTCGTGTCGTGACTATAAACGTTATCGCAAGCGATCGGGGCGGATCGATTCTTGATTCGCCTCACGAAATTAAGGAAATCGCTCATGAGGATATTATTCTCGTGATAACATCTGCTCTGGATAAAGAAGATTTACGCAGTGCTTTACGAGTTTTTTGTTCAACTTTGCCAAAGTTTCCCTTAGACTTTTGTTATAGGTACATTAGATTAATTGGCCAATGTATGGAGACTTTGAGACTTGTAATATATCGCCCACATTATCACAAATGAAAAAAACTATTATTTTTGCAATTATTGTCAAACAAATATCTAGTACTTATTAAATATCAATGTTATTACTAACTTTACTTGAATAAGCTTAATCTGTGAAAAAATATAATACATTCTTACCACAGATAAAAACAACCATAAACGCGTATACTATTCGAAAACTAAGCAAACACAGTCGTGGTATAATGTTTCTACAACCGAAATCCTCATTAAAAACCTGACAAATTCTAAAGCGAGTTATCAATATTTATAAAGGATACAGTATTTTAACTTGACAGGTCGTTGACAAGCCGATCCGGGTGGTCCGCTAATTGCCGCCTACCTTTGGTGACAAATCGTTCTATCATAGACAAGATTGCTTATTAAACAGCCTCCGAGGTGAATGGCTTTTGATATATTTTTTATTCAGAGATTCCATATCTATTCAACTCGAAGTTGCCGCTTACGGGATAAATTGCGTTTAATTCATGATATAAAAATAAAATTAATAAATAGAATTCCTCTTTAATTACGACTTTATTAAAAAGTGTATGTTTTTATTGTATTTAATTCATTAATATTAAGAGACAATTTACGTTTTTCGGCGTAATTCGCTAACACACTAAATAAATGTAGTTATATGATAAAGAGAAGTGTTAGTCTAGATTCTAGTAGCTTCATCCCTGAGGTTCGAACATCGGCGTGCACCAATGGATTGAAAAACATCGTCAATAAACCGACATGCCTTAGACCGAATTTTTAGGTATTCCATGCGTCTGGTACAGAAGCTGATAACGTACTGGCCTATTAGAAAAAATCTATCACGAAAGAGATACCAAAACATTAAAAAGTAACGATTGTAGTGCCAAAAAAAAAACAAAAACAGTGGCGCTACAACCTCTTTAGGTCTTGGCCTCATATTTCTGTGATCAGCCTCCAGTACCTGACACACGCCGTCGACTTTTTGGGTCGAAGACATGTCGGTTTCCTCACGATGTTTTCCTTCACCGTACGAGCAATTATTAAATGCGCACATAGAAAGAAAGTCCATTGGTGCACAGCCGGGGATCGAACCTACGACCTCAGAGTCGCAAGCTGAAGCTACTAGGCCAACACTGCTCCAACCGCTACACTGATTGTAGAGCCGCTGTTTTTTTATGTGATAACATATTATCCTAACGTAGCTTAGACATATAATAATTTTAGTAGATTAACATAGTAAAATGACTTTCAAACTCTTGTGCATTTTGAATCATAAATTAAATTGTTCCTGGTACAATGCTAGATTAACTAAATAATTTCTAAATGTAAATTATAGAGTATATTGTCGAATAACTATAAAACGTTAGTTAGCCCCCTTGAGTCGTTTCATAGTCTCATATATAAACGTCTCCAGTCTGAGAGACCGTCAACCCCGTCTGGTCACATTATGAAAGTTGGGGACTTTCGACGAACAGATACTGATCATGACTTTAATTGTACGTGGCGCTAACGTAACGTTTCATCCACAAGTGTCGTTGTGATGGGTTTATATGGCGCTCAAAATGTTAACTGTCTCATTGGAACACAAGATTGTAAGTTGTCTTATACTAGCAATATATAGCTATAAAAGCAATAGCAAACTTTACTGTGATGTGTGTTGCCTATATAAAAGCTTTCGATTAAAAGACAAAATTATCTCTTTTTATTCAGAGGGAGAGTAGGTATTTGTTGTGTTGGAAAATATTTTTTTTTTAGAAAGTTTAAACTAATTCTGTAATTCTTAAAAAAATATATTCAAATCGTAGTAAATAACTTAAAATATAGCACAACTATTCTATTAAAAATTACAATAAATTTAAAAAGCCTAAAAAGTAGGATATGCCCAACTCCAAAACTTATAAAATAGTGAATTTAACAATGTTTTTTGTGATTACTACTGAAGTTTTACATATTTATTTATCTATTCACTCACACCATTTTATGTCAGATATGACAGACTACGGATCAACATTAAAGTCCTAACATACCTCTCTCGGTTCATCCTCTTACATGACATTTACCATGCATGCATATTAATAATCATATCACCATTAGTTCGCACTAAATGAATTGAAAATAAAATGTTTCTTATATAAACAATTGAACCCTTTCTCAAGTATAATGGAGATAAATGTTTCAAGATAAACACAACTTTCGTTACTTTACAATCGATTGTTTAAAGTTACGGACTATTTAACAGACAGTTAAAAGGGGTGCGACGAAGATAATTGAAATAGTCCATTAAAATTATTAATTGAATGTTGCTTGATAAGAGTAACATTATTTATATGAATAATTATGACGTCATTAACTGGTTGGTTAATCGGTTTTCTGTCCGTGATGTGGGATAAATACATGAAAATAAGTTTGGCTTTTGATTGAAATTAATTAACTTTTAAGTAAATTGAAAATATATGCCGATACACTAAGATAAATTCAGTTAACTTTTATACAATATAAAGCTGTTTCGTATATTAAAAAAATAATAATATGCCTAATTAGATGGAAAGCAAATCAAGACATAGAGCAGGTGAAGGCCTAGTGGCTCATGCGCCTTCCAAGTCTGAAATCGTTAATTAAATCATGGCTTTCTATGCGCGCATTTATCACTTGTTAGTATGATAAAGGAAAATATGGATAGTAAACAGGCATGTGTAGATCGCCTATTTAAAAAAATAGAACTCTGAGGCCAAGAGGCAATGCCACTGTTTTTTTAGTCAGCGACATGTAATCCTACCATCGGTTGCGTCTAATTTAGGCCAAGTTGATTTTGTCGTTTTCTCATTACCGAATGCCCGGGTGGCCGCCACTTGACAAGAGGAAATTGTCCTCAGGGATGAATAAAATTTCATTCGTTTCAAATTGTTTCGCATTAATATGCTTTATGTCGCACTTAAAGTTATTTCTTAGAAAGCCGTTTGAAGTTTCAGAGCAGTCATTGAAGTATTATACGACAGATACATATATTTAAATGTTATCTCTGTCTAAATACATTTAGCTGTTCGAATTATGAATATCAAAGAAAAATGACAAGTTACAGAATATCGCAAATAAAAAACATTATAACATCATTGCTCAAGTAACATAATATAGAATATTTTATTAGAACATCTTTCTAAGTAATTTCCTCGTAAATTATTGATTATTGTTGTTTTCTCATTTATTTTATCTATTAATTAGCAAATGTCAACTACTAATTGCTA
Source organism: Pieris napi (assembly GCF_905475465.1). Classification (NCBI taxonomy): domain Eukaryota; kingdom Metazoa; phylum Arthropoda; class Insecta; order Lepidoptera; family Pieridae; genus Pieris; species Pieris napi. Next base: position 8,634,262 of record NC_062241.1, on the reverse strand, counting down.
AGAGGCGACATCTTAGTCTGTGGCTACATTATAATTGGCAATCTCAAATTTCTTGTAATCTGTGCCTGCTTCAGTTTTGGCGCCAATCTTACTTCTTAATTATTAGGTTCAATCTCAATTTATGAGGATAAATAAAGTCGTAGGGGCCTCATAGCCTAGCGGTCTTATTAAGTGGCAGCTAGGTGAGGGGTACCGGGTTCGATTCCCGGTTCGAGGGCAAGTTTTAATTTAATTTAAATTTGTTCTCGGCCTTTGGGAGGGTTGTGCGGTACCGGGCGAGTGCCTAAACCGTACATGGAGGACACGGTCGAAGTTCTAAGGCAAGCACGAATTCAAAAAAGTCTAATACTTGACGCTGGCTAATGCAAACCGTGCTAGAGCCATTAAAAAAAAAAAAAAACAAAAGTCGTGTATGACACCGAACATAACTATTAACTATGTATTAGAATATACGTGATGCTATTAAAAAAGAAATGTTATTATTTCATTCACGGAAACTTATTAACATAATCGTTCGTGTTGATAAATAAGCACCTTATTTGTATTATAAGCCTTAAATAACTATTTAATTTTTTGTCCTTTTCAGTTTCGTACCATATTCAAAATAAATGAACATCCCTTTTTAGCATGTTAAGGGTAATATTACAAAAACATAATTAAGGAATCATTACATTGCTTATTATTACTTTAATGTATGTTTGACGAATAAAAAATTATGATGTGTAAAATAAAAATCTTTGTTCTTTATAGCTTTGATTCTTAGTTACATAGTATGTAGCTTGTCAAAACATGCTTAAAATGTCAGTCTCGTGAATTTCAAACGATTTCCAAACAGCCATAATTGTTTTAGACAAGAAAATTAAGCGTTGAACTATAACATTCATTTCCCGTAATAAAATTCAATTAAAACTTTATATGCAATTGTAATAAAATTCGATGAAAGTTAATTTGGTATTGGTTATGCATGGCAACACAGAACATTAATACTCGTATTATTTTTGGCAGCCATTTTGCGGACGCAATAATAAACGCTTAATGAGTGACTATTTTTGTTACGTGTGGGAATTGAGATTCAAAAAGTATTTATATGTTTTAAAACTATAAATATATCAAGCATATTTTAGGCAGACGGTAATTAAATTATTATTCTTATTTTGATTGAGTTAAACTACTTTTTCTATAATCGATTATGTTATTATAACTGGCACCAAATAGTTAATTAGGGAATTGTCAAATGCCATAATTTAAACTACGTGAACAAATACCAACACTTTTATAACGTGATTTCAAAGAATAAGTTTTTTTTAATATTTTAAACCCAAAAATTATTTTAGTTTTATCTTAATGCCAGAACAATAATGTATTATAGAAGGACAATAAAAAGTATACTACTGCGACAGAATCCTATTTTTTTTATTAATAAACGTCGGCGAATGTCGATGCCGTTTAGGGGGCTTAGTCAAGATGCCTTAACAATAGTGTATGTTTGTCGACTCGAGCTGTCATTTTCATACAAATTTAGTTTTCTACTTTCTATTTACACTACAGCTGTTAAGACATCTTGACTAAGCCCCCAGTTCCTTGACACCACGAGGCTAGAGTCGTTTTAGCAACTACATATAAGTGTAGTGCGTATTAGAGTGAAAAGATAAGGTGCTAATTAAAACTGAAAAGTGTTAGTTTTATCAGATAGTTCTTTAAAGACATAAGTGAATGGATTTTAAATTAAGTAAATACATTAGTAATTTACGTTAGACTTAAAACGATTCTGAGCTTAAATAGGCTAGATTACTATAGAAGTTAAGGCAAAAAATACAATCACGTAATTTAAACTGTACTACTTTTATATTATATTTATAAAAATATATTTTATCTACTTTAATAAACTCAATTTTCAAAGCAATCTTCTTTTCATAGAAATAATGATCGTGAATAAAAAGCTAATAAGAAAATTCCTTAACATTCCAACTATGATTTAGTCTTTTTATTTTGTTTCGTAATAAGTTTATAAAACAAATGGTACACACGATTCAGTATAGGTATTGTGTTAGAACGTAAAACATCACAGTTTAGGAACTAATTACTACGATTTTCCTAAGATCCGATACTGAATGTTACCTTGTCGTATAAGGTATTAAAAATATTATAGATAAATTTATGGGTTTTTGATAATGAAGGCTCTTATGTAAGATTCTACATGAAGTTTACCATACTAACAAGAGTTAATTTCACATTTTGAAAAAACAGTCCAGGGCTTAAAGCTGGTAAACGCACGACCTAGGTTAGTAACGCTTTACCAAAATCCACTTTCACAGTTGACATTTAAGTTTTTTGTCGCACGAAATTGTATTTTATCAACTTTCAATGAAACATCCATATATATACTCGTCTAAAGTTTATATAATTGCTATATTCAAGAGAATCTTATCAACCTGAATAAGTAACTTATTAAAACTAAGATTAATAAATTAGTACTGGCTGAGTATCCTAAACATATTTAATGGTTCAGCCACCTCAGTGTGTTTTCAATAATATCAAGAAGATATTTTCTAGTTTTATTTCTTTTAGTTTTATCACTACTGGATTTAGTGTTAGCAAACACAATATATCAACTCTTACAACGTGTGGTTGTCAAGATACCCTGACCGGCGCTTATCTCCGTGCGCTGGTCGTTATTCAATAAAATGTCGCCCCCATATTCTGTGACATAACCCCTATTTCCGCAACCCGTGGGACAATTGTACTTAAAATACAATTTATTGTTGTACGAACCCCTCTAAGGTAAAACGGGTAACGGTTTAAAATAAAGATATTACTCCTTGTTTTTCTATTAATTCCATAAACAACAGCAGAAATAAATAAATATAGCCTTTATTGAAAATCTTTTAAGTTAAATTTATCTTATTTCTTATTAGTTAATAATGAAATTTAGTTAAAGTTAATGTAAATATTATCATATTATTTCCTATTAGACACCGGTTTCTTGATCGTCTTGCTTTTCAGCATAGGCCTCCCCAAGTGTTCACAAGTGTGAACAAAGATCTATCTTTTGCTTTCCTCATCCATGTCGCTCCTGTCACCTTTTTAATATCATCTTCCCATCTACGATGTTACAGCAGAAATAGTTTAGTCAAATTGAGCGTACGATTTGCAACCATCGTGCACTGGATCCCTAATAGATCCACTAAGGAGTTTAACGTTGGTGCATGAAGGGTGACGCCACAGTATATGTTAAATTACTTAAAAATAAGGAAGAGGAAAGAAGTATTGCATACAAAGACAAAAAAGACATATTGAACATACAGAGAACTAATAAAACCTTTAAACCCATATATATATATATATATATTTCCATCATATAAATATGATAAATGGAGCCAAACAATGAAATCCCAGGTTGCCCAAGAATTAAACATGGTCTTAAAGGTCTTAAAAATCTTCTGCAAACCCACATTTTGCCCGCGATTTTGGCTGGATTCGATTTGGATTTGGATTTTGGCTTAGAACACAATAACTTTAGAGTGAAATGTAATTCATATCATCATCTAGTAGGCAACAGCTTTCATCAGCTATCTGTTCTTTTATTTCAAAGAGGATTTCTTCATGTCAAACATTCAAACCTTTTTTTTTTGTAACGAATAAACTCGAGAGTAAAAAATCTTCTTACTAAAAGTATTAATTTTATATAGTAGTGTACAAATGTAATGAAGTTGAACAAGTTCTTTGAATTATTTAACAAAGTTGGTTGTGGTCGCTATCTAACCACACCTGCAATATTTATAAGATTGTTTTCCAATCCACGATAAATTGTTCCAGATAACAGTACCTGTTAAGCTAAAGCTTTTGAAACATCGGATTAGTGCAGTTTGAGAATCTATACCTACAATAAGATCGGAGTTTGTAAATCGGAGATATTAAATTATTAGAAAAAAATACTAAAAGACTTCATAGATACTTTTTACTGCAGAAAAAATAGTAAGATATAATATATTCGACTTTGTACAATCGAACATAGATTTTCTTTAAATATGGCTTATGGATAATATAAAATTTTAATGGGAAAAAATTAAAGAAATTGATTTAGTATTTTTTGAGAAAAATTCAAATGATTCCTCTTATAATAGAAGTATAGATGTAAAAGATATGTAAGAACAAATATCCAACAAGACTTATATAAGAGAATTTTCTAATTTATTATTTAATTAAATGCAATATTGAAGCCCATAGGAGAAGCAGTGAGCTAAAGTTAGTAGGTACATAAAGTTCTCAATCGTTAAAGACAATTCGACCTGTTTCGAGTTGGCGTACATTTGCGCATATTGGGATCCTTTAATTTATTCCTTCCTAGATCAAGAAATAAATGGATTTTGCTCTAGGAATTCGATGGAAGGAAGTTTTAGACTTAAGACTTATTATTAGATTGTAATATGTAACTAAGCCTCTACGATAATCTAATAAATCAGTACAATTTTTTTTACCATTTAAAATATTACTCCAACGTAGGTCATGTTCGAATGGCTACAATTGAATGCCATTACTGTTGGTCCTCGCGGATGAAGTAGGCCAAAACTCTTTATCAAGAAAAAACGGAAGCAGTTAATTTGTTTCTATGAATTGTTAGAGAATGTACGGTAGATTATGAAACATATTTTACGCAGTTTGGCACACTTTATCATGTTGTTTAGAATTATTGATCATACCAAAGATTTTTTGCTTACTGGGTGCTAACATTGACGTGTAGAAACAGAATAGTTTCGACCTGAGTGGCCAACATGTAACGAAACATTTACAATAGTATAGTCAAGTTTCAGAAGTATACAAGCTAATATGTTTACTAACTCAAATGGGACAAAATACTATCCAATGTTTTCAGGTTCAAACACGTTTACGTAATTTATTATACATTTGAATTAAAGTACTTCTTTAGGAATTGGGAAAATGTGGGATCTCTCTGCATCTTCTACCGCATTTACCATGGAGAGTGTTCAGAGGAGTTGTTCGGTCTAATACCTGCAGCTGAGTTCATAATACGTTCAAATACATTCTAATACGTCATCATCGGACGTCAAGGCAAAATACAAAATACCATCCGTATCACCTCGACGTACGTCGTTCCACAACAGAGCGTTTTCTTAGGCAGTTTTAGCCGCGCACCACCACTATGTGAAACCAGCTGCCCACAGAAGTATTTCCGAACCAATTCGACTTAGGGTCCTTCAAGAAAAGACCAATTCTTGAAAGGCCGGCAACGCACTTGCGAGCCTTCTGGCATTGTGAGTGTCCATGGGCAGCGGTATCACTTAACATCAGATGAGCCTCCTGCCCGTTTGCCTCCTATTACATAAAAAAAAATGGATGTTCCCATTTTGATATAATTATTTGTTTCGTTTTTATCGATCACTTTTGCTAAAGATTGCTTTACGACTAGTTTCAACCCTATACATAAACAGGGCCATACGGATTGAACGCCTTCAACACAAAAATTCATGTCATTTATCGTTTTCGTCTGTATTAGTTGGTACATGGTGTTGTATAGGTATGTTATGTACAACAAAAATCGCTTGCCGCTAGTGCGAGAAATAGGATTTCATTGGAAGAATGGAAGTTATATCTAATAATGAGACACATAAGCCGCTCTCGGAATTCGATTAGACTGTGATTGATTGAAGCGAGTTGTCTTTTGCGACGTGCATTTTATGATCCGTTCTACTTCTTCAATCACCAACTTTAATAATATAGTATATGGGAAAATTAGATTTCTCTTTCTCGTGAGCCTAGGATATCTAAAATCTGATTAGGTTCATGTAATTGAAAGTACTCTTAGATCTGGGTCAAAAACTTAGTCAATAGTAGTAATATTGATATGGATATATTCTAGTGTAATCATAAAATTGTTAATATTAATAGTAAATAATAAGAAGAATTTTAAATATACAACATCAAACTCTGGTATAGATATCTGTGTCATGTCAGTTTTCCAATGTTCACTCTCACAGCACAAAGAAGAAAAAAAACGTTTTTGCACAGCCGTTGTTTTAACACACCACCTCAAAATTGAGAATCGGTCGTATCTAGGCTAACATTGGTATTTTTACTATTATTATTGCCTTTTGAATATTATTGCATACAACTTTTTATTTTAAATTATTATCCATTTAGTTTTATCTGAAAATTTCCTCTATACTTCACCATAGCCACGTGAAGCTTAATGCAATTTGCGGTAATGTATCTCACGAAGCGGCCTCGCGCGCCTTCAATGCACACGTCACTACAATTTCGTACTTCGAAAACATCGAAATTGAACCTGCAATACTTTAATAATATTCGCTCGCTACCTACACTCAGTTAAAAATTGAGGATTCATATAATAATGGAACATGAAAGTATAAAACTGGTACCCAAGGTAATAGAAGGAAAAGAGGAAGACAATTTAGAAGAGAACAATGCAGATAGAAATAGCGGAATTTGGATGAGGGCACACAAATGCCAAGGACTGAATAGTGCTACATAGATGATAGGATAATTAATATATTGAACTATTTAAAACATCACCTATCAAATTCTTTAATATTATTATATGAATGCCGTCGTATTTAGAGACAGGAATAGGATAGACCTAATTCTTGGCCTACTGTTTAAATGCCATGTGTATTAATGGTCAGCAAGCTATAAGTTTTACATTAAGTTATTTCGAATTAATTAAATTTTCTCTTTAAAAAAAAAGCAGTTTCCTTGAATAAGCCAGTAATCCGAATCAGTTTAAGTGTGTCGGGGACTCCTAGGGGCCTTATAAGTTTGTTGTACTATCGTTTCGCTTGCTTTGAAATAAGCATGGTTTAACTAAGGTTGTAATGATGACATTACATTTTGCATGATTGCAGTGTTAGAAATTTATTGATGATACCGCCACTACACTAAATACTTCCTCGGAGGTATTTAGCGTGATAAATTATAGAAACATTGGCATACGGTATTAAAAAACTGGTATATGAAATTCTTTTACGTGTTAATGTTTCTTAAATCGCTATATCTTTATATATATAATTCTTCTGTGTGTGTGTATGTCACTGAACTTCTCTCAAACGACTGGACCGATTTTGATGAATTTTTTTGTGTGTGTTCAAAGGGATCTGGGAATGGTTTAGATTCACAAATCAGCCCGGCAGGTGGCGCTGCAGTCGGTACTTTCATACTTTAATATCCTAATAGCTTGAAATATCATGCAGGACAACGTCTGTGGGGTCCACTAGTTTTTTTATATAATATTAGGTACCTTGAAAATCATCCTAGAAAAGTATATATTACACAGTCTTTATTTATTAATGACAAACACGTAGAATCATTCCTTACAAAATGTAAGGTGAAATTCAACAATAAATTGAACATAAGAAGGATTTGTAGACACAGAAGTATTTTTATATTCATCCCATTGAGTTTACGATCTCCTAATGCGAGTCTTTTATTGCTTTTATTGCTCTATTATATTTTGGATTTAAATAATTTTATTTCAGTAGAGCGGTGAAGGCAATAGGCATCGGCTTAAAGTCGTTCGTTTAGGCATAGTTCAAATCGATAAATTGACAAGGAGAACAAAATATATAGGTATGTATTATATATCAGATTAGAGACGTGTATGTCTTATTTACCTTACCTAAAAACGTATAAGAGGATTTATCTGTAAAAAAGTTAATACTATATTGGAGTACTAACACGTGATAGCAGTAGGCGCTTTCAAACATTTTGTAAAAGAAACCTTGGCGATTTAAAAGAGTGAAGGTGAGTTCATTGCCAGGTTTTCTCATCCACGCCCTTTATTTAAGAACTGTAAATGTAAATTTAGAATCATTAATTTTTATACGTTCAATAAGTTATCTATATAAATGACATTTTGTTTTGTAGATTTTTGTGTCAAGTCTGCATAGATCATGGTAGAGTTATGTACAAACGGACAGGAGGCTCACCTGATGTTAAGTAATACCGCCCTCCATAGACACTCAATGCCAGAGGGCTCGCGAGTGTGTTGCCGGCCTTTTAAGAATTGGTACACTCTTTTCTGTGAGTATAAAATATTAAGACAGCTGTTTATTAATTACTAACTAAATCCAATGAGGTAAAAAGAACTGCGGTAACTTGTCCGCTTATATATTTTCATACGTTGTAAAAGTATTTTAGTTAAAACAATCTAATTTGTCTGACTTAGCATACTAGTATACAGGTGACGTACTTAGGTTTAGCAATATGTAGGGCAATGCGAAAATAAATTATCTTTTAGGTAATCAATCATTTTTATATGAATTTATATACATTATCCAAAAGCATAGTAGTAAATAAACACATTTCAATCCCCTAAAACTGAAACTGACTTTAATCTTATATCTACCGAATTACAATTGTGTTATATAGTTTGATTCGGAGCCGTCCAGATTTATGTGTAGGGCATTTTTCCACAAAAGCACGCGAGGTCAGCTTAAGAGGGAGGAAACGACTTTGGCCTAATCCGCTGACTTTTATTTATTCAGTGAATTAATCTCGACCGGGGACATGGACCCTTACTACCTGCCATTTATTACTATGAGTTCTCGAATAATCTTCAAGCTTTCTCGAAGGTAGAATAGTACAGAAAGAAATGCTTGAAAATGCATATGAGCTTGATAATTTAGTAACATTTATATTATCACTATTTTAATATGACCCGCTTTACTGCGCGGCTTTTTAAATATGGTACAGAGTAACAGCTATAGTATGGTGTTTGATTTTGATGAAAGCCTGTTGTTTAGTTGAATTATTATCTTTGCTAGTTCTTAGTCTGAAAGCTACGATAGAAAATTCATTATAATATAATTTAAGATAAATTAAACCCAATTAAAAAAAAGAGGTAAAAAAGAATTAACGATATAAATGTATTATTTTCTTAGGTGCCTATAATATTATACATATAAAAACGTGTGGCACTCGGGGACTGCCATGCCGTGGTAAAGCTATTGCATAGCATTTTTTTATTAACTTATGCAATTATAATTATTTATTTATTTTTTATTCATGCGGTATTTTCTTTGATATTAATTCAATCTACCACTCTACCAGACGTTCTGTCCCGCTCTATCGCGTATGCCCGCACCTATATTACGTCATCGTGTAGTAGGTTTTTTCGTTACGGAATTTCTTGATTCGGTCGCCGCGCTCACAGCCCGCGACAAAAGCTATGCAATACCTTAAAATATTATATACATATGTCGCAGATAGCATTCTTCTAAACTCGGTTAAAAGTGAATATGACATTAAATTTTGTATTGGTGTTAAGTGGTAGTATTCTCCCTCGAAAAAGCTTCGATAGTAGCTTAAAGCAATCATATCAGAAATACAAGGAAGAAAACATTGCGTGGGCACTGAAATTCTTTTCGAAGGCCACGCAAACGGAATTATATTTAGCTAAAATATTTTATTTCTTTACGGTTTAATTGTGTTAGTCAATAGCTTTAAGTGAGTAATGGACTTTTTGTGTTAATGTTTGTTCTATTAAAAATGAACATAAAATTTATCACAAATAAACTGTACAAAAAGCGTAGGATTTTTTGAATTTATCGCCAAGTCGTAATTTCTTACGAGTATATGATACTAAACCTTGCAAGTAGAATCGTAGAATTCGAATCGAAATGTAGAAAGAAACATCGTAGAAGTTTTTAATAAAGGTTTGTTCCTCTTGATATTACGTTGACCTAGTCTAGTTGTAGGTCTCTTCTTTGAGATAGTGTTCAAGTCACGGCGCTGCACCAATTGATTTTTATTTTAATGTGCATTTTAAACTTGCTCTTGTAGTTGTGGTAAATATTGTGCGGAAACCACAAATCTTTATAGAGCATTGTTAAATCATAAATGCCAAACATCGATGACATTTGTGATACCCTATACAAATGCTCATTATCTACTCTCCTACAAATAAAACTGATCATGATAATAATTGTCTAGAGTGTGACGATTTTTTTATATTTTTTATTCCTAAAATTACTGATACTTTGATAATAATATTAAATTCTTTAACCATTACAATTCTTTATTATTCCTTATTCTATAGATTAACATAGGCTGTATTTATTTTTTCATATATTTTTAAAAAATATACATATCCAGCCGTGCGAAGCCAGTACCGCCGCTAGTAATATATAAAACAAAATGCGGCATCTGTACGTATATAGAACAATAATAATAACCCCGAATGCTACATTAACTGTTATGTCATCAAGAATTAACGAATACATACACCATCTTACGACAGAAGAATTTATGTTATATTATAATACAGATAGAATTCGGTTTTATAAAGAAGGTTCTATTTAAACAATCTCACAATTCTGATTCGGAAATTATACCCAAGCAAAATTAAAAGTATTTAATTTATCGCAAGTGAAGCCTACTTATAAAAGTAGGTACATATTACAAATTGCCTATTTAACCAGATACCAAACAGTAAATACAAAGTATAAGTTTTACTTTAACAACCTGTAATTCTTTGTTTAATCTGCTCAATATTTACTATGTACACATTTCAAGTCATAACAGATTGCAGAAGTAGATTTGTTCCAACTGTTGTTTTAAAATATTGTTCGCAAACTGGGTTAACGTCTAAAATAAAAATTCTACGAAACGCTTGTAAAAGCGAATGGATTGTTGTTGTTGATATATTTATTATCGCAACAGAATCGAAATCTATTCCTGAAAACAAGTTACACTGCTGGTTTTGAAGAGTTTCCGTCGTGTGCGGTCTCTTAGTTGTCAATCGCTAAAGCCATTAAAATATATATCTTAATATATATAAATTACGCGTCACGTTGTTTGTACGCAATGGACTCCTAAACTACTTAACTGCTTTTAATCAAATTTGCACACCGTGTGCAGTTTGATCTAACTTAAAAGATAAGCTTACATCTTAATTTATAGCCGCAATATTTTTTTATTGCAAATTATTTTTATTATTTGACAGTCACAATTCTAACAGATGGCGCTGTGTTGAAAGTACCATCGTTCCACATAAGCCACAATTTAATATTATTACCACCAAAAAGCATGGTGGTCCTCATGACTGATGTTCTCCTACCGTTTCCTTTGAATAGTGTACTACTACGTAATATAACAAAAACCTTAGCCACAGCAACGCTTGGCCGAGTCTGCTAGTAAGTGTATATTTTCCAAAATGTACAGGACAACAGACCTAGTGGGTATAAGTGGGTATATATTTTTGTTTAATTTATATTTTTATAGGCAAGTAGGTGATGAAGCTTCCATGTAACCGAAAACCGAAAGAAAAACAAGACCTCAACTTAAAAAAGCCAAGTGCTACTAAGACACGGTGTTTCAATAAGTATTAAACCATAATTCTAGATTTATCTTAATTGTAACTTAATATAGATTACATTAAACTAAACTTGCAAAAAACTTATAAAAAACCACGCCATAGGTGTAATAACTTCCTGTCTCATTTAATCTCATTACAACTGGACAGTTAAATACAATTGGCGAAATACCAGTAATCATGGTATAGAAGTGATTATAATATTGTGTTGTGTAATTGAATTGAGATTTAGTTGAAGCTTAATTAAGTTTTAGTGTGATTTTAATTTGGTCGCTTTAATACGAGAATTTCTGTTAAGAATATAATTAATTTAAGTATCTTAAACCGTATGTTATTTAATTTTATTTACATGGGAAAGCTTTAGATTCTAAAGATTAACGTGTCAGTTAACTTTTAAATAGCAATCTATTTCACTTCTGCCATCAAAAAATTACTACCACTTTCTGTAGTACCTGACATTGCGAACGAGTTTTAGATAATGATTTTAAAAAACCACTAGTACACAGCAGAAGTTCGAACGTACGACCTCTGCGTTAGAAATTGCTTTCCTAACTAGACTAAAACTGTTACACTCGTGAAATCGCGCTACTTATATTCAACAAACCATATGAAGTGTTCGGCACTTTCTGTTTTTATCGCGTCGAGAGAAATTACATTTATAATGCAAGAATAATATATTAAGCCTGCTATCGCATTAAGATAAAATTGTATAAGGACACCACCTGGCACCCTGCAATAAAAGTAAAAGCTTAAAAGAACATCGAAAAAAAGATTTGCATTTTAATTATATAGTATTTAAAATAATAAAATATAGTCATTTATTTAAGAGATCTTAAGATATTTAAAGCCTTCAATTAAATAAAAATGGGTTATAATAATCAGGCACTGGATGCTGATTACGTACTTGGCTATTAGAAAGATACACGAAATAGCCTACGATGAAGCCGCTCTAGTTCTTTTATAATACATCGGATTATAAAGGAAAATTACATTGTTAAAATTGTAAAGAAATTTCATCATACTTCGTGAATAATTAAAGAACATTTTTATACTAAACTGTACCTTTCATTCATCCGGGAATTACGCCCGGGTACTCCGGTCGAGATATGCATTAAGTAAATTATAACTTAATGAGCTAATATCTTAAACGTAAGAAGAATAAAATTACCTTAGAAATAACACACGAATAAACTGTCAAGTGTATGTTTACCGAGGTTAGCTAGTTGCTTAAATTTAAATGAGTTTAAATTCAAAATACACAAAAGTTAAAGCAATAAACTATCGCAAAGTATTTCATGATAATTTGGACCGGTTACGTAAATTCGCGAATTCGTTTAACGATAATGGCTGTCTCATTTCGTGCAGATAACGAACATTGCCTATAAAGTTGCAGATTTATGACATTCGTCCTAAATAAAGGTAAAGACCGCGCTGCATTTAAGCATGGCTTTAATTCGATTTCAAAAATGGAAATAATTTTTAAAACGTAACACAGAGCACACGTTACATATTGTAAGTAAATGGAAGGACCATGAGAAGGCTTTTTTTTAATGTAACAGGAGGCAAACAGGCAGGAGGATACCGCCGCCCATGGAAACTCACATTGCCAAAAGGCTCGCAAGTGCGTTGCCGGCTTTTTTTTGGTTACTAGTATGCTCTTTTCTTGAAGGAACCTAGTGAAATTGGTTCGCAAATACTTCAGTAGGCAACTGGTTACACATAGTGGTGGTCCGCAGCATAAACTGCATTAAGAAACGCTCAGTTGTGAAACGACGGACGTCGAGGTGTTACGGATGGTATTTTGTATTAAAAAAGTCTATGTTTTTTCAGGGAACATATCTTTTTTTTGATTTCGTACGACACAAGAGATAATTGGGATTTTTGTTTTCATTTTCAGTCGGCTGCTGATATCAACAGAATGGCGCGTTTAAAGAGACACTTGCACAAGTTCCAAATAGCCGCAAATACTATCACAAGATTGACGAAGGTTCTTACGTTTTGGAGGGAACGATTCACAACATTGAAAATTAATCTAATAATGCTTAAAAATATATGTGTGTAACAATGCTGTACATTTTTTTACCATTTGTGGCTATTTTTAAACACCTGTAGTTACTTCCTTTCAAAACCGCAGACTAGTAAATAATTTAGCTGCCGACAAGTGACTTCACCACAGGAAATGCATTAAAGCACTTGTTTTTATAACAAGGAACACCTGCGATTTTTATTTATTATTTTTTTCAAATCCGACCTCAATAATATTTTAGTCACTTCAAACGTATTTTGGGTTCGTATTTAGATAATTACTTGTAAGACCATTTTATAATCCATAGCAATTATCTTTATACTTAGGGTCTGTTTCACAATATACGGATAAGTTCTACATAAGTTCAAAATTAGCTATTTATTACTTATTGGTAGGATAAACAATATTGTTGCGTTTTACGACTGTCAGATAGCGCTATTCGTCACATAAAGTCCATCATAAGTTAAGAGTCCGATGAATGACAAATAGCCTAATTTATCTTCTAAATAATTTGTGTTGCATAGATATTTGGTACTTTATCCATACATTGTGAAACAGACCCTTAGTAAATTGTCATTAATTACTTCATTATTTCAAATGTTTATAGTCATAAGCTACCTTGACTAGCTGATAATAGCATCTTGACTGTAGTGTATTATGATTTAAAAATTTCCTGTTAAAGCTTTAACAGCTGTCAAGATGTCTCGTGGAATATGACTGTGGACTTTTACAGATAAGGATGGAACAAGATTTCCAGAGAGAATTGGTCACACTAAAGAAAATAGTATTGTATACGTACATATAATATGGTACTGTAACTTGGGACATTAAAGTCTATCTTATTTACATATGCGAACTGGTAGTAAATGTAAATTTACAATTAATTTAACTTGACAATTCATAAGTGTACGAGTTTACCTACATGAATAAAAAAAAACTGTTCGAGAAAACTTTTAATAAGACATAACCATTTGATTCATCCTACTATAATATTCTTAGAAATCACAAAATTGGTGAAATCAAAAAAGTGGAGATTGTTTTCCAAGAATATCTTAATACATTTCTCGTACCTTTGTTTTGAATATTGCTTCTTGAAAGAATCGAAGGCCAGTAACAATAAAGCCTTAAATAAAATTAAGATCAAAATTTTATAAAAAAATAATAATCTAGTAATATATTTTTTTGGCCATGACCCTCAGCCAACTAATATCAATAACAAACGGGTCACTTGGCGATGAACAATCAAAATATGCTTTAAAGCCAACTAAATTTAATAATCACTGTATAATTTAATTTAAGACCCCACTCGTGCGTGGATGATGGCCAATAAACAGGATTTTATGGCATTTTTATTATGATGCATAAGCTTGAATATGGGAATGGAGTAAAAACGCAAGCTGGCGTATTTTTAATTCTTGTTAAATAGGGTCGTTTTGGAAAAAATAAAAACTAAGCTGCATTGGTGGTTTTATTACCAGTTTCTGAATACGATATTATTCTGCCGCTTATTTTCGAAACTGGTAACAATACAACTTGAACAAACTAAAACATGTATTTTTATTGTAATTTAAGTATAAATTAATTGTTATTACGTAGAGATTTTAAACCAGGCTATCGTGCTATTTAACCCAATATATAATAATTACAATATAATATATAATTAAACTCTTCGTGATCCGTAAAAAATATAGTATATTATGTAAAGTACTATAATGATAACAACTCAAAAAGATATTTAAGTTACGCACTTCCAGTGAAACTCATAATAACGCATTATTCATTTGAAACCAAAGTTTTTAACGGGAAACCTTTTTAACAAAGTTAAAAAAAGGCAGAGGAGGAAAACTTTACGTTCATAATTAATTCTGCCCTCTAAGGACAGATATTTCAGATGAACGCTCAGCTGCGATTTAGAATCAACAAATTTGTAATCCAAGCAGTAGTAATAATAGACCAGTAAGTCTTCTAAGTTGATCTTTATGCTTTAGATACCAGTATTTTTAAATTATTTTATTATTATTTATTACTTAAGATGTCATGTGGAACATGGTGCAGCTACTTACAAACGTTGTGTAAAACAAAAAACTTGGCGATTAAAAAGAGTGGCAAAGAGTTTATTGCCAGTTCTTCTCATCCGTTCTACGCCCTTGATTTGAGAACTGGCAGTAAATGTAAAATTAGAAGCATTTAAATATATTTCTTGTTTGACGTTCATAAGTGTACCCGCCATCCCGCCAGCGTGTTCGATTTCGACTATGACCTTAGCACCAAATTTGTAGCTGCCCTTTAAAACATATGGGAACCCGATTCATTTAAACTTTCTTAATCTGATTTTATCATTTGAAATCCGGAAACTAAAATGTCACGTACTTAACCAATAAACAGTATAAAATAATGCTTACTGAAAAAACTTTCACATAACGGAATCAATATTATCAATTATGTAATTACTTGTTATATGACAAACCACTACCGACACGGTCTAGCCAATTACGGTATGTGAGAAATATAATAATTTACCGTTCGACAGGCGTAGTTTGCGATCCTTTGTTTTTGTATCCTGTTTAGGTATCGCTGTTCCTATACTTTACTGTTACGTGCCATACCTATTATAGTGTTCGTAATACTTCAATTGTCCATACATTTTAACTCTCTGTTTCTTACGTCCATTAGTGGATTAGTAATAATCCAGCGGCGCGGCGCTACAACTTTTTACAGTGTTCTTTTATGGATCTAATTTTTTTTAGAGCAGGTGCCTATCAACTGTGTTTTGCGTACTTAGTCGAACTTTAAACATACTAGTCGCATGGTGCATCTTTACTGTACGAAATAGTTCTAGCACATCAAAAAAAGTGATGCAAAGCCGACGTCGCAGAAGTAATTGTCGTAATAACGTATGACATTTTAATTGAACAAAATCTTATGATAGATATATGTATATGTAACTTAACTAATGTAAGGTTACATAATTCTCGGCAAGATTTATATTTATATTTTCACTAAAATTTATTACAGTTACAATGAATAACGTTGTGCTACTTTATAACTAGAAGAAACTATATATCATCTAGAAGAAACTGTAGGCAGAAGCTAGTCAGTATTAACCATAACTCAAACCAACATTACAAAGCTAGCACCATTTATCTTAATTCGGATTGTTATACTTACCATTTCTGCGGTTACGGAAGTACATTTATAATGACTTAGAATAAAGGAATGGCAACAATTGCGATATAATCTATACAATTAAAATTTATGTTTTTCCGCGTGATCACATTATTTATTATAGACCAGCGAGCAAACGGCTCACCTGATGTTAAGTGATACGCCGCCCATGGACACTCTTAATGCCGGAGGGCTCGCGATTGTGTTGCCGGCCTTAAGTCGAATTGGTTCGGAAATACCTCAGCAGGTAGCTGGTTCCACATAATGGTGATGCGCAGCGAAAACTGCCTTAAATAATACTCAGAAGAACGACGGACGTCGAGATGATATGACTGGAATTTCGTATTCTGCCTCTAGGCAGACGTCTACGTCTGATGATGAAACTCAGCTACAGGTTCGAACAACTCTACTGAACACTTTCCATGGTGCAGAAGAAGAAGACCCCACATCTCTACTTAACGCCAAGGGCTCGGAAAGTGACTGGTCGAGACGATTTGAATCGCTATTTGTTGAATACGGTCAAGTCAAAGAAAGAAAGAACTCCATGTGGGACCGAATTTGCGCTTTATACAGTTGCGAGCGATGGCTCTGAGTGACCGGGTACCGTCGCGCCCTGCTGAGCACAATTAGCTTCTTAGACGGTAATTTAGCCTTTCATTCAAAATGTCCGCGAAACTTGAATAACGCCGTTCGATATGCCAACGCCAACTACCCTGATGATAGCTGTGGCATGATCATAGGATCACAATGATAACATTGCAAGGTATTAACATGAAATGAAATATAAAATGAAAGCAAGAGACCCTGCCTCGTTATAAGTCTTTATTTATATACCGCTAATAAATACACTGATGATAATTTTTGAAAGTAGAACGAAGAAATAAAACGTATAAAGTGTTTGCTTTAGTAACAATATGAACGTACTCTTTTTTAACAAAATCCAGTGATTTATGAGCAAAACGACAAATCTCACTACTATGAGACTTTTTGGCAGCGTACGGATTACAGCGTAACCCTTTCAAAAACATAGCAACTATCCTTTATAGTAAGACAATGGTAATTTTATAGTTTTCTAATATGCTCTTGGTGTGGCGTATTTTCATATAAACATAGATATCATACCTATATGAAAAGCTCAATTTGAGGTAGAATTTAGCTACACACTTCCTTTTCTCTGTGCAGAGTTGAGTGGTATTCACCTGTATTATTTATCGCGTTACATTATTGCCTGCACATACCCTAGATGGGTATCGTGTGTACACGCCGAACTGAGGTGCACGCGCTTCGAGTACGATACGAATCGCGATGATTTCCACTGTTTGGACGTCATAACACACCCTTACATATATAAAAATATATCTATTAAGTTACAACACATTCAATACAATACAAATTTGCACAGAGTAATAATTTAAAATAAAAATAAATACAAATTACGTTTGTAAGCTTGCTTTGAAAGCATAGATAAATTACGCTGAAATAGGCCCAAATATTATATATTATTAATAATATATATATAGTCAAATCTGTAGTCAAAATCTGTTATAACGACATCGAAGGGCCTACTCATATTCATATGGTCGTAAAAACCGATAGTAGTAACAGCCGATGAATAAGTACCTACCTAATACAATAGAATTCAGGATCTTTGATTTTGGTCAAAATAACCGGTATGTTGTTCTAAACGATGTCGTCGTAAACGGTTTTGATAAATTCTTCATTTCTGCAAAAACACTTAATCTTTTAGTCGATATCAACTCCGGGGTAATAAATACAGATAATATAACTTTTTCTACAGCTGTGATACTTTTTGACATTCAACACCTTTTGTCTTCAGTCACCGTGACCACGCACGCTTTAAAGCACGCGAAACGTCGGGAAAAATTAAATTATGTAAAATAATTATAAGTTTATAATAATATGTACACAGCTTCAATCCGTTAAAAAAGTGTTTTCTTTAAATGTATTATATTTCTCGTAAATAATAAAACGTTTTAATGTAAATCATAACTTTACATAATTATTTTGCAATTTGTTCTAAAAAAACTATTTAATACACTAATTTAAAATAAAAAAATCATCCCGAGTTCTTGGTTTTACACATACGCGTTAGGTAATTAATTTTAGTTTTAAATATGAAATGCCGTTCATAATATCATAATGGAAACATGCACATTTGAACTTCTCACACTCATAATTCTTTTGTCGGAGCAATTATATTTAAAAATATTGATTTCATCTCCTCGTAATAAACTTTTATTGGGTTGCTAGAAAGCAATGTTTTATAAACTTACGTGTAGCAACATCGATAGAAATCAAACCCTTCCTAGAAATTAATACTAACACAAAACATTATATTATTAAAAATACATTAAGGAAAACCCTTCTGATCTGATACTCTGATAATTACCTCTACACGAGTACACTCTGATAATTATACTACAAAATACTAAAGTGTACAGCTATTGACTTCCTTTGTTGGATGTAATGACTTCAGACGACCTGGGCGTGCTACCATCAGTAAATCAATAGAAACCTATCTATTTAATTAGTTTTTAATATTTTTTTTTATTGGACAATTCACACCAATTGACCTAGTCCCATGCTAAGCTGGTGAAGCTTGTGTTATGGGTACTAGGCAACGTATATACATACATATTATAGATAGATAGACATATAAATACATGTTTAAACACCCAAGACCTAAGCACAACACCAAATGCTCATCACATCGATGTTTGTCTCAGCCGGGGATCGAACCCGGGACTCATGGAACCACTAGACCGTCAATTTTTTTATTATTTAGAGCCGTTTATTTTAGACTTCTCATTTTGCCACATATTCTTAAAACCTACTATATTGATATTTCTTAGTCTAATAAAGTCTAAAGGAGCAATATGAGTAACAATACTTCTTTGAATTGTGTATTAAACAACCAAATAGAAAAGTTATAAATTGGATTGTTCAATTAAATTGTAACAACATTTTGTAACGATTTCGCTCCCTGGTCATATTACCAAGTATTTAATTTTGGTAAAAATGTCCCAGTAGCAATATACCTCAAATCTAAATCCATTGAATATCAAAATACCCTAATGTAGTCACGTAATCCTCCTTCAGTCATTCCGAAGGAATTTCAATCGGGTTGTGATTGATTGGAACGAGTGCCCGTCTCGATTGATTTTAAAGTAGACCCAAAGAAAAAGCTTTAGGCCTACAAACCCATGCGCGTACGTTCGCAGCTTTAATAACTTTTCAGTTCAATATACATACTAAAATACGAAGTAGATCTTAAAGAAACATTATCAGCATCCATCAGCTTATTTTTTTTATTTTTTTTTAAAGACAATTCACACCAATTGACTTAGTGGGACTAAGTGCTAAGCTGCTAAAGTGCTTACCTAGATAATAATAATCTCTTCAGAGTAGGTGTTTGATACTTTTACGTATATGATGTAATATTCTTTAAATAAACTACCGCATGATCATCGCACGATTGTCTGCTGACATTAAAATACCCATTTTTGTCTTAGTTTCTCGGTCAAGGTTTAATCATTTGTTCATTTTGGGCGCAAAATAAACATTTGAGATTTAAATATAAATACTCTTTTGAACGCTCCAGTGACTTTTGAAGTTATTGCGTCACCAGAAATGTACGATAAGTTTGTCTATGTAAAAATGTATACACCGCTAGTAAATTATAAAAAAATATTTGTGAAACAGCACTGACTGCATTTATAACTGAAATTGAATATTTGACATCGTCCACCACCGAGGCAGTCCGTGGATAGAAGGCCTTAATAAATTGAGCATTCGATACAAAGTCACAAAGAGATGAAAGTGGGGATTTGAAAGAAATACGATTAAGGATTTGTGAGGTCGTCAAATTACGAATTCAGTTAATGTATGAAAGATATTTGCAGTTCGAAACGATTTTTGTGAATCGTGATATGTTGAATGTTTATTTAGTGAGGTATAAGTGAAAGGGTATATACAAAAATGTATTTGTTTTTTTAATTAAATGGTTTTGGGTGTAATTACTACTATTGGCCCAAACATGTGTTTATACTATACTAGCTGACCCGTCAAACGATGTTTTGCCATGTATATTATAGGAAAATTTTTTTTAGTTCAATAAAAATAACTATCTACAATAATTAATAAATAGGGTTTGAGAGGGGTGAAAATTAAGGATTGTATGTATTTTTGTACGATGTATCATAAAAATTATCGACAAAATAAAAATAAACTTTTAAGGGTGGAAACCCCTTATCACTTAAGGGTTTGAAAGATAGACAGTACCTACCTGATTCTCAGACTTACTGATTATGGAAAAAAAAATTTATAAGAAACGGTCGAGCCGTTTCGGAGGAGTATGGGAAAATTGTGACACGAGAATTTTATATATTAGATTTTAACTATCTTGTATATGTTGCATAATGTCTGTATATTTCTATCGACTGTTTGTATTCTCCGTAATCTTGAATCACACAGAAGCTGATGGGTACAGGACCAATCAAGGCCAAATTAACATTGGGCACTTTTGTGATTATTCTATGCACTATAGTATAGTTTCTATTACGTCTAACGTATAACGTCTCTTTTTTTATTTTTAGTTAATATTACTGTCTCCAAAGCTCAGGCTCACATCAGGCCTAGAAGCAATTATGGGTATGAATCATTAAAAGTGACATAAAATTAAATTTATTCGTAAATGAGTATAGAAACGGGATTCTATATAATGTTTTCAGTAGAGTCGTGGTCTAAATGTATGAATCTTATAATAGATAAACATAAAACTTAATTGGGGTATAATATTTATTTACCCAGGGGCCACATTAGACCACTAACATTAAGGTAGTACCGGAAATAACGGAAATACAGGCCTCAAGGGATTTACGCACGAAACAATGAACTAAATGTATAGGAATATTATTTTAATACGGCTACATGAGTCTATTCGTTAATCGTTAGTATGCTCGTCTGATGATCTGATCTGATCTGATCAGAGTACATTTCTGCGCACACATCTGTATACACTCTCGCGTAAATATGCTAATTATCATGATTAAAATAAAATCAATGGCGCAACCTTTTTAGGTCTGGCCTCAGATTTCTGTATCTGTTTCATGATCATTTGTTAATCTTATAGGCAAGTAGGTGATCAGCCTTCTGTGCCTGACGCACGCGCTTCACTTTTTGGGTCTAAGGCAAGCCGGTTTCCTCACGATGTTTTCCTTCACCGTTCGAACGAATGTAAAATGCGCACACAGAAAGAAAGTCCATTGGTGCACAGCCGGGAGTCGAACCTTCGACCTCAGGGATGAGAGTCGCACGCTGAAGCCACTAGGCCAACACTGCTCAATGCTTTTTACACGCGTTATATTAGCTTCACCTGTTGTGCTATGTATGTAACCGACTTCTTCGGACTTGCTCGATAGACGAAAAATATGGCACAGAGCGCCGCACGTTTTTTCACAATAATACCAGTATTTTTTGTTCATTACCATTTTCAGCCTAAATTAGGAATTATTTTTCACTTTTTAGTTTGATGTGCTTTAAAAGCGTGTTTTTTAGTTTTTTTAAACTATTATTTATTATAAACCAAAATTAATATCGCTTTGTTTATAGAACCTGTGTTTTTTAGTATATCCTTTGATCTCTAGTTTAAATTCTAATATTATAACTTATTATTGTCAAATATTTTTATTTAAAAGTAATTTAGGTCTTTCATGCAAAATTTTATCACTTCTAGTAATATTAACTCAACGATAGTTCCCAACCCTGTAATTACGCATACGTTGGGCCGCAAGCAAAACCGCGTGTGTGCATAGTAAATAGAGGGGATCACGACCGAATCGAGGCGTAAAAATAAATATATCTCGTTTATTTGTACATATTTAAATTAAATGTTTACAGAAAATAAATTTATAATTACAAACATCTATCGGAACAAATATTAATCCTACCAAGTCAAAGCTTTTGGGTTCTATTTTTAATAGAAAAATGCCTATAAACGATTATCATTGAAAATCTCACTCAAATATGTTTCCTAATAAGCGGGTATCATCCTATTTATCGAGTAAATTTATTTCATAAAACAACCTCTTTTATCGCAGAAATTAAAGAAATTTTTTCCTATACAATATGTTGGTTTTAGATCTAGATAACCAACTTTTTTTTGTAATGATACTAGTCAAAGGGTACCTTAATCTCTGGAACTTAAAGCTAGATTTGGACAAGACAAAAGGACACCACAGGGGTTCATGTATAATACAAAAATGGTTAAGGGGAAAATTAATGGAAAAAAAGCAAATATAACCGTAAACATAATAATATTAATTTTAATATGCATAAATATTTAATTTTTATTAACATCGTTCGATTTATGAAACAATCATGATTTATCATGCATCTCTTACATTGATTAAATTTCAAACACTAATATTTTACCGACCAATAAATTATTTATTCATTTACCCAAACAAACAACCAAAGTTACGGGCTAACCGAAGCAAACTAAACAAAATATTCAATGAAGCGGCAATAATTTCAGCTACACTGTATTATTAATAACTATAAGGGTAAGGTTCATCGCACACGACGTTCTGAGTTCAGCCGCTACTTGTAAGACGCAGTTTTTGGTTTGATTTTATAAATTTCGCACCACCACACTGTACTGTATCGGAATCTTAATTTAGAGGACGTCGCAACAATAGTAAAAAAGACTGCTGGAGCCCATTAACATAGGCTCCACCATCACGTGAACGTTGAGGCTACGATATTCAACTCCTTGACAACACGGGCCTAGTAGGAAGACTGAAAAGGACAAAACCATTTGAACTAGGGAATCAGTGTTAGTGTACGTTAGTATTAAGTGCTTAACAGTGGTAAGTGAAAAAAATATAACACAAGAACAAATTGTCTTCCATTTATTAGAGACTGTAAGTTACCTAGTGGACACTTTCTTATGTTAAATATTCTGATTAGTAAATAAGTTTACACTTAAAATACTTATTAGTCTTAAGTTAGGTCATAATTTTCCATGATGTTGTCCATGTTGTCCATGATGTCTTAGTCATTACGAGAGTATTAAAAAAAAACCTTACTGCATAACCTAAGGATGGCTGATATTTGTGGACATTATTAACCGGCTTCAGTAAGTCCCTAAAAAGGGACATTTCAAGATAAAACTCTATCACGCACTGTTAAATGATTTTGCTTTTTTATTTGATTTATTAACAAAATAAGCTACCACAGACTACTCCAATGCGGAAACTATATACATTTTATACAACACAACATTAAACAGTAATAGATTAAAATATTCACAAAAATACTATTTCTTACAGTATAGGAACTGACATGAAGCATTTTGTCAGTTTACTCAACGGACAATTAAAAAATCAGTTAATCTATCTATCTATGCAGTCCATTAATTATTTCTAATAGGTTGTCTTAGGCCTTTTTTAGCCTAAGAACCATTTTAGACCTTTACATATTTGTGCGGATATGATCTGCCGTTTCGTACTTTAAAAGTGGATTCTTACCCAAAAACGATCTTCCAATCGTATTGGTCGACTATTCTTAGTTATACTTAAGCGAATCCAATGCATTTAGGAACGTCACGAAGCAATAGCTGCCTACACACGTCATCTTTGTCAACGCCAAGCATCAGAATCGTCTTATCGTTGACCAAAGAAGGCTGTTGTGAGTAGCTCGTGTGCGCAGAACCTAATGCTAACGCAGACACAACAGTTTTAGCTATAACGCTAGAAAATTTACATACTGCAGTACAAGCGCAAAATACCGTTATGTGGTACAGGGAACTTTATTACCTTGTCTTTGGTGTCATGCAATTCTAAAAGCAGTTCCAATTATATAAATCTTAATTGAAGTTTATTTACAGATTTTTGTTTAGAATGTTACTAATCCACTGTGTACGAAAACTTAGTCGTGTATGAATTCTATCGTAACTATTTTCTTTTAATTACTAATATTGTTACTTAAATAAATATGTTGTCAGAAATGTTGAATGATGTTTAAACCAAATATGACTGACAATTTCCTTTACATCCATAAAACAATGTTATGAAGTATATAGCAGAAATTTCTACAAAGTCAGACAAATATACAATACTCTGAATCTAGCACGAGTAAACAAAGTAATGCTTTCAAGAGAACTCGCAAGATATTACACATCCATCAAGTGTATCATAACAAACTACGAGTGTATTATTGAGATGTAAATTAGGCCAATAAATAATCCGTAAATAGTACTGTAATATATTTTTATTATGTAAACAATGCTGGTACAGTGCGCCCCATTAGTTTGCGGTAGATATTGTATATTGTTGGGACAACCCTAAAGCCACGTGCGTGTTAAATGATCCGAAACAGGAAGCAATAAAGCAATATTTTGTTAGCGTTTATCAATACTTAACAGAGGATCGAACAATAGTTTTCATTTTATTGAAATTTAAAGTCATTTTCTGTGGCTGATAAAAGCGTAATACATATATTTATTGCGTAAAACCATCTTCCAATATTACAAAACACAGAAGGTATACCTTGATAATACGCTATAATTTTCTTATTTTGGTTTAAGATGTATAGGGTTGCCATTGTAAAATAATTCATCGATTAAATTACCAATTTCATTTCTTGCATTTACTTATGAGCTATGTTTTACATCTATCCAGATGTTAGAACACGCTTTCTAGATTCAGTTTTTTACCAACCCAAGTAAAAGTATATAGTACATAAACTATAGAAAACATTGTATGTACTCGATATTGTAATGCATTAAGGCTTATAAAACAAAATAAACGTCTCTGATTGGCCAACCATTCAACCCCTTCTGGATATCAAGTTGCAGACATTGAGCCTAAGTATCTGTTACCAAGATGGCTGCCATGTCACCGTGACAGGTTTGGTGAATCTGTCAAACTCGATTTGTTTCAACGCCTCGATGTTGCCAGTGAAATTTAATATTTGATACTGAATTAAATGTTACTTGTGGATAGATATAAACCTGTAAGTCTTATAAATATGGTAGCAGTGGTTTAACCTTTAGAAAATAAAGTATCAACTAAGTTTATAACAGACTATGTCATATGATATAATATTGATAGTGATTCCTAGCAACTTTCTCTCTGTACTGTCTACAGAGAATTAAAAATATTATTGTATACTGTAAGTGACAGTTTAAATCAAGTTAAACGTTTAAATATAGTTAACTGAAAGAATATAATGCTTATAATCTAGGTACCATGATAGAACATTAACATAATAACATACTTCATTTCCCTATACCAATGGTGTAAGGCACACAAAACACAAGACGAATATTAATTTCGTTAGGGCTCAATAGGCAGGAACAAGACCTAAGGGTAAGGCTAGACTAGAACAATGTGGATGCTAGGGAGCTCCGAACCAATGAGAATGTCAGGATCTGAAGAGTACTTTATTATAATAGCACTACGCGGGATTAGTTTTTAAGTAGTGATTCTAAACAATGCCAGGGTAGGGGAGTTGGACGCCATTTTAAAAAGTGCAGTTAAAAGGTTTTGTGCTACCCTTTGTTTTATTTATGTATTGAATTATATGGTTTTTAAAAAGGATTCTTTATTTATGTCTGAAGTCCCGAAACCTCTAAATGGGGTAGACACATTTGTCAGTAAAGTGTCTGTTTCATTGATTTTTTTAGGTATAGGCAAGGTACGTCATCACTCATCAGACAATTTGTAAGTGTAAAAATATACACAAAAAAATAAATATTTACTCATTATTATTTTATTATTGATAATTGAGAAAGCACTACAAACTCTCTTGATTAGTCAAGAACATGTTTACTACATACAAAGGCCTACTTAGTATCTTTAACCAAACGTTAAAAAAAATATATTATAAAACAAAAGGAATATTTTAAAATTCTCTCTTTTGTTCTGAAGCAACCAAATCTTATAATAATATTGTTTTAGATGTATCCTATTATTATGCGGAACACGAATTCTAAATAACAACGGATTTGGAATTTCGCCAAAGAAAAATGAATTCCACCTGACATAGTTTACGGGTCTCAAAAATTCTGGCGCAATTACATAAGAAAACAAGATTTTAAATTAAGTTTTCAAAATACTCAAGTTACTTGCTTATCTGCAAAATTATGTTTAAGATGAATCCCTCTAGATATAATTATTACTGAGAAACAAACAACTTTCTGCGGGATGATAAAAGACAAAATTTACGGGTGTGATTCAGTCCCAGTTTGTTTTCAAATTTTGAAATAAAATTGTGAAATAAGATTGGTCAGATTTTCAAGACATATTTTTGTGTCTGTCACCACAAAAATTTTAAGAAAAATTACTCTTTTGCCGTTGTAGTAGGCGTTTTTTTATTTATCCAACAGCATTGATACTTACACATCTTTATTTTGTTATAAAGAACTCCACTATATCTGTGAGACTATTTTTATCTTACAAAGATGTGACTACTGGGCTGATTAAAATGTTTCTTTTATTATTAGAATATATTTGACGACTCATTGGTCTAGTGGTTAGTACCCCTGACTGCGAATCCATGGGTCCCGGGTTCGATCCCCGGTTGAGACGAACATCGATGTGATGAGCATTTGGTGTTGTGCTTAGGTCTTGGGTGTTTAAATATGTATTTATATGCCTATCTATCTATAATATGTATGTATATCCGTTGTTTCCATAACACAAGCTTCACCAGCTTAGCATGGGACTAGGTCAATTGGTGTGAATTGTCTAAAAAAAAAATTATTAGAATGCTACTTTCTTACTTAATACGCTACATAATTATTTATACCCTAAAAAGGAGAGGACGCGCGCCAGAAAGATGTCGTGTACTAGTTTATAATTATAACATAAATTTAATCTAACTTAATTATTGTATTAGAATAAAGGCTATATATATTTTTTATTTATTTACACTTTGTTGCTTTATGATATAAAAATTTAACATAATTACATGTAAAGGAAAGGCAACTGGCGGCCTTATCGCTTATTTATTTAATTTACGCATTTCTTTATTTCATCTGATTAAAATATCCTTTTTATAATTTCCTGAATTAAGTAGTTTATCTCGTATATATACTGTGATTTATAAACATCCACGATAAAAAAATTCCTTCGGTCTGTATTATTTCTCTGTATGGCAAAAATTCATATTTCGTAAATGCGCTATCTAAAAACCGCTTCAAAGTGAACTGAGCGATTAGTATCTCCGTATGCAAGAATAAATTTGTCGTCAGCTGGTGACTGTTTGATGAACAGATTAAAAAGTCGTCCCAAATGGTGCATTCTGAGTTAGCACTTTCGAAGATAGTTTTTGCTGCAGTGAAATTTTGAGATAGGTTTTCGAGATATAGCTTCATTTTAGGATCAAAGGCTCGATACCGCATATTTTCTGTTCATTTAATATTTGCTAAATTGAAAACCCGTTAAGTTTGCCGTTCTCCTCGATGAGGCCGAGTTCCTGAAGAGTAAACTTAAAAGTGGACTTGTAGGAACGTTTTCAAACCAAACAAACCTAAAGTTTTAGCTTTAATATGACTTCATTGTGATGTTTTAATTACTATTGAAGCCAAAAAACAATCGTGTCGATTAATTAATTGTTTGATTTTACCCATTCCCTATAAGGTTAATCACTGAAACATCATTATTCTTTGAAAAGTACAGTTTTGTCAAAGTTAGGCTAAATATTATTTCCTATCCGCAGAGTATCAAAAAGTACAGATTTTCTGAGATTACATCATGAAAATGTATAAGATAATTTTGAACGCCAAATCCGAGTAATGTAGGTAACCTGGTTTTTAAAATTTATACGAAAGGAAAATCTTAATCCTCACATGTAGGTTGAGAAATATTTTATCTAGGTTATGTGTGACTAGTGATGGTTTAACCTAATGCTTAGGGAATAACAAAGATGTTTGGCAATTTAATTATTATGGAATTGCATGTGTATGGGGCAGACACATTTATGCTTTTGTTTTTTTACCAATTTAAACACTTTTGTGCCCGACATATAATTTTTCGTCCTACAACATTTTTTGACACTTCTGATATTGACAACGATTGATTTGATATTTCTCAATTCGATAATGTTAAATATGGAAGAGTTGTTCAGATGAATCCCTGCAACTTAGTTTTATCACCGGACATCGAGGCAAAATACAATATTTTTTAGCCACTTCGATGTCCATCGTTCCACAACTAAGCGTTATTTAAGGCAGTTTTTAACACCAGCTACCCGCTGATTTACGGGCCACCGCTAACAACTGTATGAAGTCCAAATTCGGCCCCACATGGAGTACTGTTCTCACCTCTGGGTGAAAGCTCCCTAGTACCAGCTCCTTCCACTTGACCGTATTCAACGAAGAGCTTGTCGAATCGTCGACGACCAATCTTTTTCCGAGAGGTTTGATCACTTGACGTTGCTTAGACATGTGGGGTCACTCTGCATCTTCCTTCTACCGTATTTACCATGGAGAGTGTTCAGCATCTGCAGCTGAGTTTCATGAACGGACGTCGAGGCAGAATTCGAAATTCCACCTGTATCCGACGTCCGTCGATCCACAACTGCGCGGTTTTAAAGGCAGTTTTTCCCGCACACCACCACTATAATATGGAACCAGCTGCCCACTGAAAAAATTTGGTTGCGATGTGTAACATTTAGTTGCAAAAGCATTAAACTTTCCCTGGCACCCGTCTATCATTCGGCATCTAAAATTCTCAACTGGCACATACTACATGTACTACATATAGATTGATACGGAAATAGACATATTGCAAACTGTAATAAAATTTAAAAGAACTCAAATCTTCTGATAATTTAAAAGTTACAAAATCTATTTTATAACTTTAAAATCTATTTTAGAAAAAAAATCTTATTAATAGTCTTGTCACTAGTTAGGTACCTATAGTAACATTGGAGGTGTTCAGTGCTATAATAACCTTTCGCAATATACCAAAGTACCTAAATAACGCTTTGAACCGTCCTCTCGATTCTCAATCATCAAAATTCTAAAGTTTGAATACAAATTTTAACTCAAGGCATCTTATTATGCAAACTAAAGCTACCCATATCCGACGGAGAGCGTAATAAGTAGTATTACTACACTTATTTAATTGTACCAAAGCTGTAAACCACATCAGAGGGTTTTAACTGTTTGAGGGATAATACACTCTCGTATGTATGCCCTAAAGTACCTTAGGGTCCAATTTCCCCTGGCAACTGGTGATTAAGCGAAACACAGGGTACAATATGCAAATTATTTTGCCTTTAGCAAACCATAAGAGCTGTAATGCTTCTACTGTGCAGTATCCTTTGAATTTTAATGCAGTAAGTGGCTATTGGACATAGCAATTTTTGTTTGTAAGGGTGCATGGTGGAACTAATTATGAAACGTAACCTAATATTATAAATGGGAAACTGTTTTGGTTGTTAGTAACGAATTTTTGTTCAACTTTGCTATATGCCTAGGGAAAGGAAATCGGTTTTTCAACTTGTATAAGAGTTCAATATATCTCTAAGTTCAATAAAGTTATTTATATATTCACTGGCCCCTTCCCATCTACATGGAACCAACAACAGAGCTGTGGCGGCTTGTGATGCGGCTGGATAAGCTAAAGCGTGCAAATACAGGGGCTAGGCTCCGAATATGATTTTATCCCATTCGGTGTCGAGACCCTTGGTCCGTGGGGTCCTAGCGCTTTAAGGCTTTTTAGGGAGGAAGGAAATATCAAAAAGGTTAGTAGACATCACAGGAGACCGAAGATCTGGCAGCTACCTCGAACAAAAAACTAGTCTAGCTATTCAAAGAGGGAACGCTGCCAGTATCTTCGAAACCTTGCCTAAAGGGACTCCTTTTAATAATCTATTTTATTTATTATATTTTAAGGTTAGTTATAATTTTTATTTATAAATTTGAATTATTCATAGGAAATAGAGAAAAACATTTGTGATAATGTAACAATATTTTTATTTTCTAAGTCAATAAATATTTTTGGTCTCTGAAACTCGCTTATAAATATCAAAGGAAAGATTAATTTCTATACCTTATACAAAGATTAAGACCGTAGAGTGTTCTCAGTTAAGACGATTACGCTTTTGTTAAGTCCCTGTGAATAAACAATGGGTTGACAAATAATCTCTTTTTGTTAAGATAGTGTTGCTACAAGAAATACAAATGTATATGTTTTATTTAAATATTTTAATAATGTTCTATGAATAATTATAAACTGTGTACCATATTTATTAAGGTACCAAACTGATTTGAAATAGTTTGTGTTGTGTTGCGTTTGTCGTTGGTAACATGGGAGATTTTACTTACTTCAAAAACTTAAAACCCTTTTATATAAATTGACTTTGTATATATCATCAACTTTTTAACTTTTTTGTAAAATATTTACGAAGACTTTAATGTTTACTTGTGTATAGTCGTCTTTATCCATATCCAAAGGACTAGGGATGGACATAAAAGACGTTGGAGCGTTCCGTTTGGCTGTGATTGGTCAACAGTACAACATGCGTTGACACGAGATAGTCTTCATAATATAACGTCCGTTTGTTCAATCATAATAAATCGCGCGGAATCTGTTGTTTTACATTCTCATCCCACAAGAGATATTTTTTGGCTTCTTAGCGCAATTCCGTGTATAGATGACGGGTTAATTTGTTTAGGTCATCATTGCAACTTTTAGAATTCTACATAAATGTTAGTTGAAAACATAAACATTTGAAAGGCCGGCAACGCACTCGCGAGCCCTCTGGCATTGAGAGTATCCATGGGCGGCGGTATCACTTAACATCAGGTGAGCCTCCTGCCCGTTTGCCCCCTGTTCTATAAAAAAAACATAAATAACAAAAATCCTTTAATTTTTTAAAATACGAATCAAGTATAATTGTAATAACATTTGTTTGATTAAACCGTGCTATAAAATATATAGGAATGCCTCGGAATGTACGTAATAACATACGCCATTTAACATTACATGCAAACATAATTTCATTTGGGCGTGGCGAGTGATTTAAGTGACCATTTTACATTTACGGCTTTTATCACGCTTATATTTTGTTAATTGTGCCATTCCGATGTGTTGCCATAACAAATTGTTGAGAAAATACCTATTTATTGGGAACCAAATAGTTAATCTTAACGTGTTTTTGGTATGATTGTATACATTTAAGTGTCCGTAAGTTTTAAGGTTAAATTTTATAACATTTTCATACCTCCTTAGTTATAAAAAGCAAATAATTATGTATTGATTCACTTGTTTCTGTCCAATTATGTTTAAGCTATGATAAAAATTAAAAACACTAAAGTTAAAATAATGTAATAAAAAATAAGATTTTAAGTTTTCAAAGAAAATACTCATATCGTCTGATACGTCTTTTATGACAAGTCGTTAGCAACAACTTTTGCGTGTATCTGTAGATTTACGATGATCAATATACAAAAAAATATAATAATTTTGGCGTAACAAAGGTTTAGATGAACGATATATTCTTCATCGTTCGCATTTATTGCGTTTGAGAGTTCCATTGATATTCAAATACGCATTTTGAGTAAATAACTCAACCAATTCGCGAGGTATGAAACAAAAGAGAATTCATCGGTGAATCGCCACAGAGCGTGAAATTGCCAAAAAAATCGAAATCCATCACGAATCAAATGACACTTTGAAATTGTAAAGCTAAAGAACAAATTGGACCCCGAAAACAATTAACGGTAGCGGGCGATGCGAAACATTGGGAATAATAAACGAACAGTGTGAATAACGTTAAAATTTTAATACAAGTAATTTTTATAACGCGCCCGACACTTGAACGGATTTTCCATCGCAATTGGTCTTCCAATTGGAAACAACGTATCTATATCCATTTTTATACGTTTGTTATTGATTCTGACTTTCAAATAAAAAGTGTGGCAAAACCGAAAACCGTTTTGTAATTAAGTGAAAAAAGCTTTTTTGTACTACTCCTGGGAAAGAGCTCCTCTGTCTAAGGAACTTATCTTAAACTTTATTGAACAAAAACAGAAAAGAAAACTTATAATATGTTGACAATTTGAGAAGTATATGGTCAATATATATTACATATATGTATTTTGTATAATATGTTCGACGTCCTGGTAGACAGAAAAACTGTGTCCAGTTTGGGTTTCCACCACACCACTTCTTTTCAATTTAATATTATGTAAGTATACAAAAAATAAATAGAAACATAATATTTATATTTAGAGGTACTTCCAAGTTAATATTATTAAAAGGAAATATAGATTGTTTAAATGTATCAAGTAAGTAGTAAGAAATTTTACGATTTAATCTGAATATCAAAACAATAGAACTATTGCATAAAACTATAAATTGTAAAGGCATAGAACCGACTTCAATGCTGGAAACTTACCGTTAATTCAGTTTAATTCACAAATAAAACAACATAATACCACATAAAAATAAAATGCAATTAAACCTGTTTAAAAAAACTATGATCGAATCAATTCTTCAATCAATGTCTAGCTGCAAGGCATAAACTCTGCTCCTAATGAGGCTTCCCGCTCCGACGGGCTCAAATAAATCCCTCGATATCAAATTATAATGGTCCATTGCTTTTTTCAACATCACTAGTATTCATAATTAATGTCCATGTAATTGCCTAAGCTGACCCAGAGCCGGCTTAACCAGCGATATTGAAAGCCCCATGAAAGCTCAAAAATTGGGAAAAAAAATTTTATAGCCTATATTTTCAACATCATTGTAGTTAAAATAAAACATATATAGTATTAGTAAACACAAAAGATTAGAACGTGTAGGTACTTTAGACTTTTAAAATCTACTGAGGTTAGGTTAGTAACAAGTCCGTTCCGCACGAAGTCTTGAAATAAAAGTGAGTCAACGCCGGTGTTGCCACGCTTTATATAGCATATCATAGGTTTCTGCTACAAGATGGTGTTAGTCCGCTAACAATAGTATAATTTGCCAATTGACCTTTTAAACCCTTGAGATGGGTTTAGTAAACTTATTTTGACAACATCTTTTAATAAATTAATTTTATAATGTCTCGTCTCCTTTCAACGGTTGAAGTACAAATGAGTTTAAATATCGCGTTTCTGAATATCGATTTGGTGCTTGGACGAAACTATTTTAAAGTGAAACTTTCATTACATCGTCTCAAACTTTTTCGTCTGTGTGTTGCAAGTCGCGTGACGGTCGGCCGCGGAGTAGGGATAAAGTCAAAGGCGCTCGTCATAGCAGCCAAGGGCAATATGGCGGCGCCTATAGTTCGCAGCAGCTGACCGTGTAGTGTATAGACTATTAATAATATGTGTATATAATCTAAATAATTTCACTTTTACCGTGGTTTCATAAAACCACACAATCCTTTTTTTAAATAAGCATTAAAAAGAATAGATTAAACAAGAGCTACAGAGAACTCAGCTAGGGCCCCACCCTAGCTTATCCTAAAACTAAGCTGACCATTGATGTTAAAGGCTTGACGTCCAGGAAATTGAGCATAGCGCTCTCATTAATATTTCAACAAGTTCCTGGCGATTAAAATCTTTAATTTCGACAATCTAGTTTGTATTCTATGCTCATTAGTATATGGTTTGATTTCGAAATAAATTTATATGTGCATGCCGTGACGCATTTCGCGCACCCCAAAGTTGGGCATTTTAATACCCCGGAATTAGAGAGCTCTGTACTCATCGGAAGCCGGATTTACTCCTAGTGTTTCACAAACGCTTAATTAATAATTAATATTCATTTATACTCATTATAAATTACGTAATTAGATTAAGTTTTTCAATCTTTGATTAAACTTTTTCAATTTGCAACACACAGTCGAGAACAGGGTAGAACAAATGGACGAATATTAAAGTCCCATAAAGCCGAATATTATTAATATTGGGCATACTGTAAGCATCTTATAAGCTGTCCTTGTTTTATATTATTATTCACTTCACTAGTCTATCTAAAAAAGGTTCGTTTCTATGCAATTTGACGTGAGGAAATTAATATACTTACCTTTCCCTCGCAATATATTTATGAAAATATTATGAATGTATACAAAAATAGTGAAAAGTTTACTAGAATAGAACATACGCACAATGTTAATACACGGAACAAACGCAGGCTGCAATTTCCCCGTACTAGACTATCTAAAGTTAGTAATTCTTTTTTGGGGAAAGGGATACACTTCTTTAATAAAATCCCAGAGGCTCTTTTATCTCTGCCTTCCAATAAATTTAAGAAATGTATTAAAGAAAAGCTGTGTAAAAAGGCTTACTATAAAGTCAACGATTATCTAGTTGATAAAAGGGCCTGGGACTAGTGCTAGACAGGCTACTTCATTTAATTTGCGATATTTGTTTAAAATAAGTGTTGTTTGATGATTTGCTGTGTTAAGAGTACCGAGAGTTTTTTACGCCGGCTTTTTCTCTCGGCCTACACCCTCTGTCTTCTTTGCCAATGAGTAGGGATGCCTACAAATTTAAATTTAATGACGTGGAATAAGTGATACATGTATCTTATATTCCATAATAAACATATTATTATATTATAGTGTGCTAGTAGAAACTTATGTAGTACCCACGCAGCGTCAGGGGAAGAGGTAGCCATAATAACATTAAACATGATCTTTGTTTCAGATTAATTATTTCTCAAGCACTTAAAAGCTAATTAAAGCGGTCGTAGTCAAACAAAGAAAGTTGTTCGGAACTAGCAAGTCAACTAGAACTTGACCAAGTTAATTATAAACTGAGTGATCAAGTCCTGAGCACAATCAAAAACTTGGATT
This sequence comes from Pieris napi, assembly GCF_905475465.1. NCBI lineage: Eukaryota > Metazoa > Arthropoda > Insecta > Lepidoptera > Pieridae > Pieris > Pieris napi. The sequence goes on along the minus strand of NC_062241.1, from coordinate 8,598,899 downwards.
ATGTCGGTGTTAGTTTAAGGACTTTTATGTACTTTGAAAATGCAATACAATTTATGGTACTTAAACTTAATGAGGCAAAATTTCAGAAAAAGTAATTAAAAAATAAAGCTTTTTAAACAAACCTTAGTAGTATCAATTGGCTAATTCAAGTACTTTAGTTTATTTTATTTATTTATTTGATGCACAAAACACATTATAATCTTTACAAAAATAAACTTAAAACTAAGAGTTATGAACATGATTCTAATGTAAAACTATGTGCACACTGCAAAATTCATGTTACAATAATGAAAAGGCTCATAACTATTAAAGGTAACATAGAAAAAAAATAAGAAGTTCCTTGACACCAGTTTAACGTTGAGGGTGGGTCAAGTCATTTAGGTATAGCAACCAGGGCCACAAGGGTCAGCACTTAACCTACGATGGAGGATGTCTTTAATGACACTGATGAATTTATTAATATTGTGACAGAATATGTCCACAAGTAAGTGATTGCTCTTTGCCATCTCGTTATATTGACGAGCCATCCTGGTCAAAGGGTTGTATACGAGATGTTATTTTTATAAATTTGTAGGGAAAATAGATTGACTTCATTAGATCTGCCAAATAGTGGCCTCGCTTTGTTAGCAATTGAAGTATGATTTAGAAAAACGAATTAATAAAATTAATTTTTTCAAATGTTTTAAAAAATTTAATGTTAAATATATTTCCTACCAGAGCCCTTACTCTGACTTTGAGTTTTTATTCCGCGCGATCCCAAGGGTGCGACATCAGCGCTTTGGATATTGAAAGAACTACATTAACATTGCATACAAAAACATCGGGATCACTGTCGCTATTGAAGGTTACAGAGTAAGCAGTTCCCAAATCAAGGGGCGTAGAGCTTGTAAATTAAATGGAACAATTATTTTTTGTGGTGCAAATATATGTCAGTGGCATACGACTAAATACTGCTATAAGTACTATATATGAATTCTCTATACATATGGTCATGTACGTTTCGTAATAGTAAGGTCACTTGTATTGGTTAAAGTCTAAAAAGTATATTTGAAGTATAAAATCCCCCAAGGATTTGTTCCTTTCAAAATGATTGTCTTGAAAGTATTTTGATGCGCATTATTAAATATGCATCTCAAGCACGAACGTAATTTAACAATATTCGGTAATTTATACACAAGTAGTATCCAGCCTAGGAATAGTAAAAGAATTTTAAAAATTATATATGTAGTTGTCAAGATGAGGAAAATAATTTACATACATTGTAGAACTATGTTCTCGAAATAAAATTGCGTCCTCCAACTGACAGATGGGGGAACATTTTTTGAATCGCCTCGAGCTGAGGTTCTGTGAAGCAATTTTCTTGAGTAAATAAAGCCTGTTTCACTAAAGCAAGTTTCCATTTTCTTACTCATTTCAAATTATATTATGCGACATTAATACTGGAGCTATTTGAACTATATGATGCCAGCGACTTCCAGTGTATGATTTATTTTCAAGTGTATAACACAATATATGTATAAACAAAATATATGTTTAAGGAAAATCGTCATAATTTGGCTTTAAGTTGAAGTTATTTTTTGATAACCGAAGTGGATATGCATTTGCACATCCCCTGGTCCCGAAAGTAGCAAAGGTATGTGGGACTCGACTCAAAATCTCTGCTATTCAAAGACTTAGTGAGTAATACCCACTAAAACTACCTCGGGCTCCTACAAGACCGCGTTAGAGAAGCTCCAAGGTCGTTCTTGTATTACTACCGGGGCTGTTTCTGAAGCCTTTTTTTATATCCGAGATGGGAATTCATAAACGCATCCCCTGCACTTAAAAGTTGCAGGGGTATGAGGGACTCGACCCACGCCAAAATCTCTGCTATTCAGAGACTGGGCGATCAATACCCACTAAAACCACTTCGAGTAGTTCCTACAAAGCCACGTTACAGAGGCTCCGGGGTCGGTGTCGCATTCTACCGGGACTAAAATATAAATTAAGAACTTAGATGGATTGGAACCCCAACCTCGCAGTGCAATTTCCACTATATGTCTCTCAGCGACGCGTCGTTAAAAAAACCTATAAATATGCTTGTCGCCCAGGATCGAACTCACTTCGATTAGATAATGCGATAGAAACTTTATGTACAGAGCTGACGTTCGTCTGTTTCTGAAGCCTGCAAACTAGGCGCAATAAATTCTTTATAACATTAGTAATCTCATACTGAAATAAAATGTACAAATCTCAAGGAAATTCGGCAAAGTCATGTTAAAAGTTTAAACCGTCAACCCACTTTTAACATTTCGATGTTTTGGGCGCACAATGCCCTCGGTATGTCCAGGTGCTCGGTACTTTTGAATTTTACTTCTAAATTTTTAGCGTGAGCTCTTGTGCTTTTAAAACGTTTTTAAACACAATAGTGGTGTTGCAAACGCTTTTGACGCCTTTTTGTGAGTTTTATATTGTTTTATTACTTGGTTTGGCACAGAAATATATTTAATTGGTAAAATAGTTTTTAATTTTTACTGAATGAATACGTTTATCACAATATACATTTAGATTTTTTTTTAATAATACTTAATATACGCGATACGAAATGTTAATTTTAACTATAAAAAACAAACTGACGGCAGCTATTTTAGTTTATATTTTAAGTTTAGTTATTGTTTTTTTTTAATATCACGTATTTAATGTTTATGAAATTGAAATAATATGAGCTGTGTTGGCCTAGTGACTTCAGCGTGCGACTCTCATCGCTGAGGTCGTAGGTTCGATCCCCGGCTGTGCACCAATGGACCTTCTTTCTATGTCCGCATTTAACACTTGATCGTACGGTGAAGAAAAACATCGTCGGACATCGGAAACCGACATGTCTTAGACCCAAAAAGTCGCCGGCGTGTGTCAGGCACTATAGGCCGATCACTTGCATATTAGATTAAAAAATGATTATGAAACAGATTCAGTAATCTAAGGCCCAGACCTAAAGAGGTTGTAGCGCAACTGATTGTTTTTTTTTATATTGAAATAATATAACGAGTTTTTTCGACAAAATAAATATTGTCAAACAGTTCTTCTTCTTTTAGTGCTTCTACATTACTGGAGGTTGGCCGTCAGTCTCCTGAAGCGTGTCGTGTCCTGTGCCAGATGCAGCAACTCTTCCGCAGTCGCAATACCCGTCTACTCCCTAACGTTGCGAAGCCATGATTAAATGTTAATTAAACGCAATTCTAGTTCTAGCAAATTCATTTATAATATATGATAAGCGTGAAAATAAAAGGCAAACTTATAATTAAATATATGTATTAATATTATGTATTGTTAACATAATATCAAAAGCCAAAAATCATGTAGGTAACACAATGTACACTTATGAACGTCAAAAAAAGAAATGTACATTAAATGCTTCTAATTTTACATTTACTGCCAATTCTCAAATCAAGGGCGTAGAACGGAAGAGAAGAACTGGCAATAAACTAGGTTTTTGTTTTACACAACATTTGTAAGGAGCTGCAACCAATACACCATGTTCCACATGACATCTTAAGTAATATATAATAATAAAATAAATTAAAAACCAACATTTGTCCTCTATCAGCAGGAGGCATGGTGAAATAGGAGCACGCACTTACATTCTCGTGGTAACAACACGCATAGTCGAAACAACTAACATCACCGCATACACGAATTCAAGTACGACCAGTCACCACAAGTAGCACCCGTTCACGAGTATGACGCATGGAGAGAGACAACCCGACGCATGGACGCCGCCACAAGCAAGAAAAATATGTAATTGAAATGCAGTATAATTACCGACCATTTAACTCGATACCACTAAACTCGATCTATAACGAATAAGTTTTACTTCAGTAGGTTTAAAGAAGAAAATAATGAAATCACATTGTAAACCTCCACTAATGATATAAAACTATTAATTATATCCTATATAGAACAAGTTAGTAGCAATACCATTAATTGTCGCTTAGAAAGTCCCGTCGGAATAGCGCTAATGAAGTTTGAGTAACAGGTAGACGTGCTTTGAAATTAACTTTCGCTATAAGTATGCAGCTTATCACTTGTAGCTTAAGATGCATAATACACCTGGCAATTCTTGTAGAGTTTGGACTAGACGCATGGAACAGCCATATTTTTACGTCTGTCATTTATTATTTTAAGGCAAACCTACGACTATTACTTCATAGCAATTATTGTCTTGCCAAACCATCCTTCAGTTAAATTAAATTCACAATCCAAAACCATTGTTAAAATGCAGCTAAAATGAAATGTTCAATATCAATAAATAACATTTCGTATAGGTTTAAACACAATTAAAACAATTTTAAACAGCTCTTAAGTTGCTTTATAAGTAACGGGATGGATTTTAAGAATACAATTTTCATCTTCCCAATACAACACGTAAGTTCTAGAAATTAATTTGTATAATAATATTAACTGGTGTCCGCCAAAAAATTATGTACAAAATAAAAATAAAAAATATTTATTTCGGTCTATACCTACGTAATACGGTATACGTATATACGGTGGTACCTCGTATATAATGTTAACTATCTAAAAAATTAAAATACCATTTTAATTCAGGCGAATCCATAAACGCAAAAGCACTTACAGTGTAATCCTGAAAATGAAAAAAAGCTATCATTTGTAGACTTTTTTTATTCGCAGCAAAAATAAAGGGAATAATTTTTGACGTTTATCATTTACATCAAAAGGATAGAGTGCCTTTGAGATTAAACAAACGGGAGCTATTTTTTATTCCTCATGAAAGTGGATTGTACTTGTGTACACAAATCCGTCGGTTCGTCTGCTTTGACGTCCAAATGACCGGCCCTCGACCGAGAGCTCTTCAGACCCCGCCGCTCGATATTACACAGACGTTGACTTCACCTGAATATGCTGTAATCTATCTATATTATAATTAAAGTAGTGTTTTTACCATGAGATAGAGCGTAGCAAAGGTCATTGGCTCTGTAGGACAACCTGGGATTGTTGTATCTTATGATTCTATCGATCTGATATAATTTTAAAATTTGGCATTTAAAATAATTGAGTTCAATAATTCTAATACATGATGTATGCCTATCACATTACATTAATAACACTAGTTAAATCATATACCCTACTATACTATTAGTTGGCATTGGCACTTCCCACCTTTAAGAGATTTAGCAAAGCTGACATAAAGAAGAGGCGGAGAGAGCCAGGGAGGTCGATCTCGCAGCCCATCCGCACACCACAGCAGGCTGATGTGAGTATGGCCCTTGCTGTGCCAAGGTCCAATCCACATCAATCATGGCCATAGGTGCCATGATTTCGACGTCTAATCTACGGCGGGATGCAGATAAGTCTACGCTGTTACCGTGTCCTGCTTTGGGCGATTGCTAGTGGCGCCGTGGGCTTTTTGTGGGTATGCACAGTAGTGAGTCCCACATAACCTTCCACCACAAGGCAGTCGCGCCGCGGGAGGGGATGCGCATTTTCCGACGAAAAAGGAGAACTGGCACTTCCTATCCAAGACCTGATATGATAGGTATTTTATTTAAGCCATCGTGTGACAGGATAAGAACGTAGTAATAAAGAAATATACATTTAAGATTTTCGACACTCACGAATCTTGTAGCCATTTATTCCTTAGAAATCGACACTGTTGCAATCAGGGATCCATTCACTGTACACTTGTGCACACGATGTCGGCGGCACCTTGATACTCACACAAATGCGGGTACATTATATTATCTAAATCATTGTGTTATGTAAGACTTTTATTTGTTTTAGTTTGGTGTGTTGAAAAAATTTTACGTGGAAAATTCGTAGTTATTAAAGATATAGAAAATAAAAAGACTTTATTTGTTAAATAATGTTTTTTTTTGTTGTCCTGCCCTGCGATTCTGTAACTCACTTTTCGAACTCACGCAGCGGTTTTCGCATCGGCGGCGGCTGTAAAGGTGGGAGCTTGTAGTTTATTGTTTATCAGAATGCCAAATCATAAAATGACTGCTTCAAGACTGATTTAAGAGCGACCACCGTAATTAATATATTGGCGTCATTTTTATCACACTTGTTTATAATAAAACGAAATAATAAATTTGGTTGTTAAGGTCCAGGTATTGTTAATAATATATTATTCTCATCATAAGTATATTACGTAGGTATAAATTTAATGTTTAAGACTGGATTAATTAACAAACTTGCTTTAATCCAATATAAGTTTAATTTACAAGTACGTGAACGTTTGTACTAAGGAGCTTAAGTTTAATTCGGGACAAAATTTAGCTCAAATTTGCAATATATTTTATAAATAGAATTTATTCTGACTTACTACAAGGCGAAATGATAAAAATTTAAATCTACATACAGATACAAAACTATTACTGAATAAAATACAGTAAATTTTACGAAATCTTTAATTTAATAGCGTTATATCAAATCATTAAAATTCTATCCTTATATCAAATTGAAAGAACATCTTTCTAGAACCCGAAGTAAAAGCAGAGAGCGAGCGCACTTTATGTTTATTAAGATGATGAAATTCTATATTTGAATGATAGCACAGACAGAAAATAGATTCACATTCATTCCTCTATGGATATATTATATCTACAATTATGAAGTTATACTTCTTTAGGTGCGTTATGAGAAATTGATGAGAGTGAAATTTTACGATGCGCGCGCCGTGACACAAAATTAACAGAATAAAGTTGCCCACAGAAGATGCTACGGCATTGGACATAATTTAAAAACAACATTCGAATAATATTAGACTTTATGTTACACTTAATGTAAGAGAATAATAATATATATTTATTTATTTAATTTTTCAAATGTAAACTGAACTTTTTTGACTATAATGACTCCTTTTCCAGTCTTTGATTATTTAATTGTAATTAATTATTTGCATGCAATCAAAAACTATTTTTAATAATGCCAAAGAAGTATAACTTCTTACGCGCGTACATAAGTACACGCACCCTTTTTTTTCTGTTTTTACCAAATGCCTCTGTAAGGGTTACATACTTCGTCGTTTTATAAACAGACGCAGATATTTACGTACATAATTTTAGTTTTAACAATATAATTTACTAAAATAGCTGAAAAATTTCATTAAACAGTAGCTACTGTACTCCTTTGTCCTATTGACTTTGATTGATTGTCAGTCGGCATGTGCTAAACGAGTTGTGCCAAATAAAAGCAAATGTTCACAACCCCTGTCGTCATCTGTCACGTACACGAATCGTTTTATTGAACGCTTCAAACATTATTAACTTTAGGTGACATGGTTTCGATACACTTGGCTTGACTACCCGTGTCAAAAGAATCAGATGTATTGGAGATGTCTTGATCACTTGTTTTTAAACGTGACGGAAAGATAGTCTTTTGTTTTATTTTCATAGAATTATATACGAGTTTGATCTACACAGCTTGTATATAGGTCGTCTTTATTTTAAACCCAGCGGTAAACGGTCTCACTACATATTTCTATCATAAAAACAGCTTAATGACAGCAGTCTTCAGGATTATTGTTAGCCGTAGTGAATTGACTTTTTTTTTCAATGATAACTGTAGAACCGGAAAAACAACGTTGACCTGAGATATTATAACTTTAGTTTTTATTTAATTATTTTTGTTATAATTGTCAATAATTATAAAGCTTCAATAATATTGAAATAACTTAAAACAGTTAATTATCTCGTAGTAATGTTCTCGGAATCTATCGAACTAAAAAGAGATTTAAGATTTTTTTTCATAAAAGTTCGTTGGTTACCCCTGGCCCACTCGAATATAAACTCGAATCGAGTGCAACTATAACAATCGTGATGAAAATAATCGAAGCGAAGAGGGCTTCAGTTTTAAAGTACAAAACGAGGGTTCGATATGTGAAGGATTGTACAGATTAAACCTACGAAACGTATGGTCAAAGACTTTCATAATATGTACTTACATTCTGTAAATTGAAGTAAGAAAGAAAGTTATATCTCATGAAAATTTTATTTCAATAGTATTTTATTAATAACATTGCTTTTGCTTCTCTCATTATGCGGACGTCGCCATCTACAGTTGTTATTTTGTCCATTGGGAATGACAATTCGACGGTTTGTTTTCAATATAAGATAAATCTTTCAGAACAAAATCCTGATCACTAAAATGTTCATTGAATATACAAAATGTATCAGTCAAATGAATTCCTGGAATTTCAAGTAATGTTTTCGTAGTACCGAATCGGAGCTGATTAAATAATAAAAGATTTACGTAACAGATAACAGAATTATTTCATCAAAAAAGTAATCGATTATTTTACTATTTATTATGCCACCCGACTAAGAAAATTCCTTAACATTTTTACCAGAATTATCCAAGGTTGCTGTTCTTTTGGCGCATTTAAAAATATAAGTGCGTTCTTAGAGTAAGATAACGAGCATTGTTGGGCGTCTTCAGACCCTTTCTCGCTTTGACAAGTCACCCGTGAAGATTGCTTAGATCCCTAGCCCTTAACTTGAAACAGCGTTATCCGAGATAGGATTAATTGAGGAAATACCGTAGATAACAATAAAGTTATACCTATCATTAAAACGTGGTTGAAGATCGCGACTTTACGCTTAATTATTTATGTATCTGGTCTACAGAAAGAGTCCTGCATTTCAAAGACATCATTTATAATAAGATGAGGTAAATAGAAACTAAACGGAACGAAAAATAATATCCATTAATAAGCACGCATTAATAGCCTACTAGCTATTTCAGGAACTGTGAGAATGATCCGACGTTCCGCCAAACCTCAAACTATTTGTTAACTATTGGGCCTTAACTCGGGTATTTCAAAATGGAATGTTTTTGATGGAATATTGAAGTCAGTGATAAGTCTCAACTCTGTCTCAAATCTCAACCTAAACCATGACGACGTAAAACCTCGAGTACACACCAATGTCTATCTATGCGTATACTACGGGTAAAGGTAAAACGGGCGCATCTCAGACCCAGAAAACATGCCAACTTATCCTATAGTATGTGCGCTAATTGTTAATTTTTCGTTTCACTCTTTAAAGTTGCCGAGATTTACCAATTATGACTTGGTATTTCAGCTGTACCACATCCGTAATATATTAAATCATTAATAACTCTAGTATCTTAACAGCCAGAATGTTCTGATAAAATCAAATTTAAAGAAAAATTAAGCAACTGTCATCCGCACCATGCTACAGCGAACAACTATTATAACAAAACAAAATACTCTTGCCAATAACAATAAAGAAATTAACATAAATAATGACCTTATACTGTGTATTAATTGACGTTAGTTCTAACATTTGGGTAAAACAGACGCTAAATTATTCGCACAGAAATTCCGTTGAAGTATGGTAGAATGACGGAGTAACAATTTGCATCGCTGATTGCCGGCCCAATCAAGGATATTTAACAAAATTAAGTAATTGAGCGAGCGCCCCTTGATAAATTGACTAAACAAAGCTACGTGTATTGAGCAAATCTAATAAGTATACGGCTATTTTGTGGGCTCGTCGGTATTAATTAAATTTTAATGCGAACAAAATTAGATTTTCGAGGACACCTGTAGCTTTTGAAAGCAAATAAGCTTATACCATTTTGGGTGAAGGTAGAAAATTATGTGCAGATAGATGAACTATTTATATTTAAATCATTTTTCAATACAGATTTCAAATTACAAAGGTTTAATTTGTCACTAATACACAAGTTCTTGGCTCTTCTAATTAAAACGTGTCCCTCAAATATCGAGTTAAATGTAGCTTTTTTTATAGAACAGGGGGCAAACAGGCAGGAGGGTCACCTGATGTTAAGTGATACCACCGCCCATGGACACTCTCAAAGCCAGAGGGCTCGCGAGCGCGTTGCCGGCCTTTTAAGAATTGGTACGCTCTTTTCTTGAAGGACCCTAAGTCTAAAGTTTACCACTTAATTATAATAAATAAGTAAAGATAAGAAACAATGACTTTTTAACAACTTTGAAATCCTTATATATTATGTCAGTAAATATTTAAACCAAGTTTATTTTCCTTTGAGGACATTGGTGAATGGTAGGTCTAATTTAGTTACACCAAATAGTTGTGTTGCACAAACTACGTTAGTATGTTATGGGGGTTCGATGTCTTGCATCAATAATGAAGGGAAACTGAATTAGTGATACCTAGTTTCCTGTTTCGTACCTACAAACATATATTATGTGGTATGTATTTTAATAACATAAATTTTACACATTTAAAGAAAACACATTTTTAACTCCGGGGAAATAAATACAGATAATACAACTTTTTCTACAGCTGTGATAATTTTTGACATTCAACACCTTTTGTCTTCAGTCATCGTGACCACGCACGCTGTAAAGCACGCGAAACGTCAGGAAAAATTTAAAATCATGTGAAATAATTATAAGTTTATAATACATAGCTTCAATCCGTTAAAAAAAGTGTTTTCTTTAAATATATAAATGTTACAAGTACTAATGTAAAGTTTTAGGTAAAATTAATTTTTTACGTATTTTCACTATTAATTCAAAACCTTATAGCTTCAAACTTAGCAGATCAGTTTCGCAAAAGTATTTCTAATTTCATACCTTGACACGGGCAAGTAATATTATTTTATAGTAACAATATCACTAAATATTTTCTTAGAGTAAATTCACGTTGTGCAACCTTATTCCTTGCAGTGGATTCTTATAACGACATTACGGCGTCTAGACTCTCTAAACCTCGTTTTCTACGAGAACGTTGACTTGGTCAAGCTTGCAATATCAACTATTTAGTATTGACTAGTCTCCGTAGAACATTACTAACGCTGCAGATTCTACTTACATTCTTATCGTGATCTTTTCTCGTACGCTCGTAAATGTCTACTAAGACTATTCAAAATCGCGTCAAGTGAAAACATGAAAGTCAATCGAGTTTTAATTTTTTCCAAATTATAAATAATCTAATTGATTTCAAGCTGTTATAAACTATTTAATGTTTAGTAAAAAGTTTAAGGTAAAGAAATTGCGAAGCTTTTTACGTTTAAAATTATCTTAACTTATAAGCTGTAGTTTGTTTTATGGGAATGCGCTAATCTCAGGAACAACCGATTACCTTTGAAAAATGATAGATGCATTAAATTCTATACGTTTTTTACGCGCTTAACACGTAAAATTTATTAGTTCCAAAAAATAATAGTCTTGCAATTAATACCACAGACATATCTACCGTGGTTGCTATATTTGATTAAAAAAATTAACTAGTAAACAAATGTGCTTTTCGTCAGAATATAGCTCATATTGTATTACGTATTTAACTAGCATGTTAGGGAGTTGTATGGCCTTAGAAGCTCCAAACTTAGTTAACAGCCAAGTTACGCTCCCAACCAATTTGCATCTATTTTGAACTATGTAATACTATGTGAAAGTAAGTATGTAAAGAAACATTTTTACAATAACGCTACCTGTTGTGTGTTGTCTACTCATATATGTGCCCCAATGTTTTAACAAAAATGTGTGAAATGAAAATGTGTATTATTTGATTGGGATGTGTCAAATAGTCCAATCACACAATCCGTCTTTTCAATTGACTAAACGTTTAACATTGCGTAAAATGCGTATACTTATTATACTTATCAAAACGCCTAAGGGTAAACAATTTTTGTTTCGTTGGGAATCGAACGCACCGTGTGTTGAATCCCTAAGCAATGGATGTGCTAATCAAACATGTAGCACTGTACCGGGTTTATAATAAATGATGGCCCTACCGTTTTAGAAACCGACAATTGCCAAATACCGAAAATTATTCTTTATAAAGAAAGTGCGTGCGTACAAAATACACATGTCAGAAGTGAAACTTCTTTGAGAAACTAATTTTTAAATCTTGTTCATGTTTATACAAATCTAAAACTATAGATTTCCGAGACTTAGAGGGGGGGGGGAAAGGAAGATATGTTAGGAATTTAATTGTTATAGAAAATTTTAAGTGTCGAAAATTTATACAAATTATAAGTTTAATTTTTTAAATTTATTAATTCGATAATATAACCACGTGGCATTATAATTTATAATTCGTAATTTGAGATTTTAATAAATTATTTTGCATAAAATATATAAAATAATTTAAAATTAAAATAACGCTGCACATCTTCGTGACGTTTCCGTAAAAGTTTACCCTCGAAGTTTCGCTTCAATAAATCACTTCAATTCCACATCCACTTTTAAATAGTCTTTCGTCTCTTTCTATTACATTGTGTTTTCACTGAGATGAAAAAACGCAAATACTAATATTTTTACAAATCATTATTGCTTTAAGGTAGTGTTAAACATTACAAGCTAATAAATTTACAGGTGAGAGCTTTGTGATTTAGCGGTTTAATTCAAAATAAAAATGTTGACATCAAAGAGGTTGATATTCGTGTAAGTGAAAATGAATTGTTATTATGAGGTTCTTTGCAAGCCTCTCTCATTTAGTTGTACGTCACGACTAAGCTTTAACTTGAGTGAAATGTTAATTTTAATTAGTGGATTTTAACAAGGTCGTGACTGCGGACTATTTTAATTATTCTATTACTTTTAACGGTAACTAACACGTAGAAATGTAAAATCCTTTTAAAAGATTTTGTTACTTTTGTAATAATTGGAAAATAGACAGAGTCCACAAAAATCATCGAAAGGAATAAAATGTTTGGCTAGTTAAATTTCGCTTAGTAAAATTGTAAAGATCTTTAGGTTTCAAATGCATAACCATTCTCCTACCTTTTTGCCTATTTACCTAATAGCCTACTACTAATGAGGTGAAATTTCATACACACAGAAAAAAATATTTTTGTATAACCTCAAAATCACTGTCAGAATTAATTTTTTATACAATGTGTCGTAATTGTTTAATATTTGATAGGTAATTGTTTTCTGTTTCATGTTGGCCTAGTACACTAGGCTGCATAGAATCTGATACCAAGGAGGGTTTTAGCACCACAAGAATATTATTATTAATCTGTTTTATTAATATAAAGCTATATATCAAACACAGGTTTTTATCTATTTTTATTTCTAAATCAATTTTCACGAGATTGGAGTCGTGGATCCTCGGTAGAACATAGAAGAAATGAGTTATTTATCGGAACTGAGTCGCATAGCAAAGCCTTATTTTAGCTAGGTTCTATGTCTGAAAGCTGAACGCACTCGGATTTCGGAATCTCAATAAAGTCACTTTGAACAACCGCTGTCCCGAAATTAAAACGAGTAATGTATTAAAAAAATGCAGACAGCAGGAAACAAGTATTATTACCAAAGTGGTACATTAAATTTAAATTTAGAATTGAGCTGATTATTGTATTTTTTGACTGGTGGTAATTTAAGTCATTCGATTTTCAAATAATGTGAATTGATATCGGTTATCTGTGGAAGGTAACATTATCTATACCATATTTATAAATTAAACTAACTATTATAGCATAACAGTGCTATTTATTTGTATCAATAAAAGCAATAACAAAATATATTTTTTTGGTCGGAAACAATAATTCATAATTTTTAAATCATTATTGTTATATTGTTTAACTAATATAGCATAACAGTGCCATTTATTTGTATCAATAAAAGCAATAGCAAATATTTTTTGGGAGTCTATTCATGATGCCATGATGCCATGTGATCCATGTGATGTGATGTCATGTGATAGCCATGATGATCGCCAACCTTCGCAAGATGATGGCACTATAAGAAGAAGTCTATTTCTTATTCTAGAAATATTATAGAACTGTGTTGGTACGTTAAAACAGCTGTGCAAGACCGATAAGCCTGGTATTCTAGATGTCCTTTACTCCATGTAGGTGATGTAGAAACTTAGTAGGTATCTGTTATAAAGCGATTTTCTTCATATAACTATACAACAGAACTTTTAATTTATATCGTGCAAAAAAAACATTTTCCAGCATTCCTAATTGAGATGCAGACAATAAGCTAGATTCCAATGACAAAGGCTGACTACAGCTTTATTTGCTCTGTGGAGCGTTTTGATGGGACTTTTTCTTTTTGTAATGCATAGCATGCGTTCCCCCGTACCACTGAATGAAACGTTTCATTCAGTTAAAAGGATCGATAAAAAAATTAATGGAATGCAGATTGTGAACGATGTTCGAGAACTTGAGATGTCATTTGGAATCTGCTTCTTTAAATATATTTAAGCATGTTTGTTTTCTTTCATTGACAGTTATAAAGGGAAGTTGTATAGTTTGTTCTAAATTCAAATTGTATTACTATAATTGTACTGAAATAAGTTTCACATGAGTAACTGAACAAGTCTTCCTAAACATATTATATGCTTTGAAGCAGAATGACAATCACTACTACACCTCCGTGACCTAACGGGTAACCCCATAGGTACTTGGATCAAAAATACAATCGTTTGCCACAGAAGGTTGCCCAAATTGCTTACAATATTAAAAACTAACGCAGATTTGTATCTGTACTATGCTTCATCACAAATCACGAACCCATTTTGATAATAAACAATGAAGTAGCCGGCTTAGGTTATTGTTATCTTCGATCGCAGTCAATTTCCAACAACGCGACCTTTAAGAACAAAGTCAAGCGCACTCAAAGTAAACGTTGAATGGGAATAATGCAGACTACTCAACCATTGGAAATAAGTGCTTATTTCTGTTTTTATATTTCATTATTGGCCCTCTCATCTCATATTGCACTCTATAGAGGCCGCTATAAAAGATTGAAACGTGAGAGGCTATTTGAATGGAGTAATTGCAAGTGCACCCTTTTTTTTAATTCAATTCCTGTCGGCTTCGGTAAAGCCGAATGATATCGCTATAAAGTAATGAGTTTTTTAATTGTGCTGATTTTTTTCAAAACGTACCAAAGTACGTTGGGAGAACAAAAGTGCGCGCCGTGACTGCTACTTTATGGTGTATTAAGACTTGGAGACGGATAGAACTTTTATAAAATAACTAGCTGACCCGGCAAACGTTTGTATTGCCATGTATATTATTTCTAGGAATCATTTTTTTAGTTCAATAAAAATAACTATCTACAATAATAAAAAATTGATGTTGATCGTAGAGAGGTGAAAATTAAGAGTTGTATGTAATTTTGGATGATGTATCATAAAAAAATAAAAACAAAATTTTTTTTTCGAAAAAATAAAAATTTGTATTTGGGGTGGAAATCCCTTATCACTTAGGGGTTTGAAAGATAGTAGCCAATACTCAGACTTTCTGAATATGCATAAAAAATTTCATAAGAATCGGTCGAGCCGTTTCGTAAGGAGTATGGGAACGAACATTGTGACACGAGAATTTTATATATATAGAGATTAAAATTGTTTTTACATTTAAAGTGTGTTCATGGATTACGTTCATGTTTAATAGAGGTCAAAGGTGGGGACAGTTTTATGAACTAAAAATAGATTATTAGAATAATCCGTTGAAAGTCTTCAATGGCCTAAATATTGACCTAAGTAGGAAAATATATTCACGAACTCTCCACCACGCAAAACGCCAAGTTACATACCGAGAATTAAAGTTTAATAAATTTTGATAAAACCCAATATAATTAAATATATAAAGCTATCCTATAGCTAACATAAAGAAATATAACAAAAAAACAATAACTAACCTTAAAATTTATTAAACGGAAAAAAATGTGTTACAAAAATTAGCCTGTCCGCATTACTTATTAAAAGTATTGTTTTCTTGTTAATTTCTTTTAATTAGCAATATAGATGTTATGTTTATTATATTCGATATATATAATATAATAAACATAAAGGCGGAAACATACTACTAAAACGCGACGCTACACCACGCCATCCGACGCATGTCAGTACTTATCAATCCCATATATTTAATATGGTCAGGTGCACATATACAACACGCTATGTGATCACACGCGGTAACATCCAATCGATTTGGATTAGCGTGTTGTCGTGTTGTTGACGCCGTTCGAGTTTTTGGCACAGATGTCAATTTATATAGGTACTTACATATTTTTGGATTTATTTATTTGGCGAAATGAACGACCAACAATTAACTGAGTTGGTGAAACAATATTCTGTTCTATATGACATGAGATTAGTTCAATACAGCGACCATACTGTGAGAAATAATGCATAGGAAGAAATAGCCGAACAAATTAATACAAGCGGAAAGTTTTATTAAAATATTATACATATTACAAGACTTTTGTATGAGTTGCAAGTTTTTAATTTTGTCTACCTTTCCTCACAATATCAAGCTGCCACGGAACGGCGCCTTCACCACCTAAATATTCCTTAAATTTGTTTCTTACTGAAAATGCATACTGTGTGGAATTTCTTCGAATTGGATTTAAGTCGTGGTGTCGCGTGTTGGTAATGTGCACGATGGACATCGGGTGTCGACACGTTGCGTCGCGTGGCGTTTTAGTAGTATGTTTCCGCCTTAATGCGTTTTAAGGTCGATTCACACATATCAGTGAAGCCACAGTTCCGGCACAGTACCGTTACAGTTCCGTATCCGTGCTACAGTGGTGCGTCAGTGCTTCAATTCACACGTATCAGTACAGATCTCTGCGGGTTTTCGTGCACGACGTTCCCTTCAGACTAGCGTTGACGTCGATTGTTTTGATGGCACTCTTCAATAACACAGAATTAGCTATGATAGCCATTGCTTTAGACGAAGAAGAAGAAGAGAATCAAGGAAAAAAAAGAAAATGGGTACATGAAGCATGGAAGTTAAGAGAATCAGAAGGAGAATTCGTGACATTATACAAAGAATTAATTAAAGACGAAAGAAAGTATGTTGAATATTTTAAAATGCATAATATTTTTTATTTCGATGCAGCGGCGTCAGTGATCCGTGATAAAATATCGTTGTCGCCGATCACGTCCGTGATGGCCGGTGCCGGCACTGACACTGACGGTACTGAGACGACACTGACACTGACAAGTGTGAATACATCCATAGAGAATGTTTGAAAGAATAATTATCACTGATGCGGTACTGTGCCGGAACTGTGATCTCACTGATATGTGTGAATCGACCTTTATTAAACACGGGACGCCATCTAGTGAACTTTTGGCGTTAACAAATAGCAATACAATTTTATTATATAAAACGATTCCATCCCTCGGATTTGGAACTAATTATAGGATCAATGCGATATTAAACAATCGACGTATTGTGCTCAAATTGAAATTATTAACGGTGTACGATCTGATTGATTTCGTTCGTGAATTGGGCCAATGTGAATTCAATAAGTTTCACATCACTAAACATCGTAATTGATGCTCAAATGAAAGATCTTTGTACGTTTGTGTTGGAAATTTTATTGATTGTAATATCATTTGAGTGGGGTTAAAGGGTTTGCAGTAAAGATATTTATTCAGTGACAGAAATATTAAAGCGATGATTTATGAGTGTGGAAGACGAGGGTATATTTCAATTATACAAGTCATTACTAATTTTCTTGATATAATGATTATTACTGTTATATAGTATTACTATCGAACTACAACTTAAGCGTAATCGCACGGATGTTTTTTTTTTGGATTGGCATAATTATTTATTTATTTATTTCGTAATCCTACAGCTAACATAAATTATATATAATAACAAACAGTTACACTGAAAATATAGCCAGAGATGGAATACATAATACATTTTACTACAAAAAGGTTCAAAAATTCACAAAATCAAACAAACAAAAAACAAAATTATTCAATACATTCAACTAAATAATACCTAATTTGGCTGTGTTGTGTGATGGTGTAAAAGTGAGGGTAAGTAAGTGAAGGTGTGTATGTGTAAAATCTGTATAGAGATTAAAAATCATATACAATTATTTTATTATTTAAAGAATGGATTAAAGTACTACTTCTAAAAGCATAGATTATATTTTTTAATAATTTTATATATATTAAAAATTAATTATTATATTGTAATCCTAATTTACCAACACGTTTCCCTACAGGCCGAAAGAAAATAAGCAATTACAAGACGTCGGCATCTCGAGTTTCGCTAATATAATTTAGAATATACGTAATGAACACAAACATCTATGGAGCTGACTAGCAATGGTCCTACTTATTTTATAATTTGGTTCACAAAATATTACAATAACAAACTAACAAAAATCAATTAAGACGAAATCATTCGAAAGTATCATATGTTTTGGACTGTTAACACTCCACTCCAACTCAAATTTTATAGAATATTAAAAAAAAATAAAGGATACATTGCTCAATACCTTTCCTGTCTACGATTACCAGCTAGGACGACTAGGAATCAGACGCTCGGAAAATTATCCTGAAATACAATTAAAGCGTAACGCAATTCGTTTTAATTTTAGCCCTTTACTGCTGTTCCTCCGTACGCTAAAAGATGACTCGCTAGTTATTCAAACTTTTAATTGAAAATTCAACAAAAAATCACAGGAATAGACAAGGATTTTCGTCTATAATCACACTTTCAACTTCTTGACACCAGGTGCCTAGTGAGAAAAGGACAAAACCCTTCGAATTTGTGAATTAGTGTGAGTGCAAGTCTTAAGTGGAAAGCAGATATAACCCCAAACCAATTTGTTAAAGACACTGGAAGGAACTAGCGTTTAAGATACAAGCTAGGCCTAGTTTAAACGCTAGTGCACATAGATTTATTTTATGTACGAGGTTAACCAAAATTAATAGTGAGAACACAACGATTCGTTGCATATTGTTTGTTTATAACCTTTAGAATGTAAGTACAAAATGTAATTGTTTTTTTTTTCGTCAAATAAAGTGATTTTTATTTAAAAAAAAAAAGAAAAAAAAAGTGGTAAGTGGTCAAAATAGTACAAAGAACGGAGTGTCTTCCCCTTAATAGACACTGTTATTGGACACTTACGTTAAATATTGTTTACAGTAAATCAATTTTGTTTTAATAATAATTAATAATATAATTACTTATTAGTCTTAAGTTAGGCTAGATCGTTATAGTAAATTATGTCTTAGTGCAGAGAAAACTTATAAAGAAAAATATTAAATTAGTTTTTCTGTAATTATTTTCTTCTTCTTACTTTAGTTCGTTTATGTTTATGTAAGCAATACATTTATTTATGATAAAATCTGACAAATAAAAAAATATATTGCGTCTCTCAATACACTTGTTTTAATAGACTCTGAAGTTAAATGTTTATTAATAACAATAACCTAGAAACAATAGGCACGCATCGAAAGCCAAATTTTTTTTAAAGTTGTTTGATTGTTTTGTTCAGAGCATGTTGTATTCATTGCCTTGCTCTGTGACGAATATGAAGCAAAAACGATAACAGCAGTCAGCGCCCACATATTAGTAACTTGTCAAATCAATTTCATATCAAACCCATTATGGCCGGATATAAGTAAAGGTTACGGAAACCTCAAAAGTGGTCTGGAGGTCGCAGTGCATATCATGTTCCTCAAAATAGGTTTTAACTAAGCACGTGATTAGCTTCCGGTCAACACGGTTTGCCAATTATGTAGTTTGAGACAAAAAATTAACTAATAGCGCAAGTTAGCGCTGTTAGTATGTCTTTTGTGGCTATTATAATCACAGTTTGGGAATCTTATGAAACGTTTAAGGTCTTCTGTTATGTCTTAATATTATTTATGATGTTATATGTTAATCAAAATAAATTAAATATATGTTAATAATATTAAAAACGTTATAATGTTTTAGAATAGTCGACTAAGCATTCCAATCTAATGTGTTCCCTATTTCAATTTCTGCGTTCACCATTCGACACTTAGTTGAATGATTGATCTGAACTCATTCGGGTCGCTAAATTCAAATTCATTCATCATACATAGCATTGATTGATTAACGTATTAATTAAAAATGATTACGCGTGCAAATTGTAATAGAACTTCTATATTTGAATTCTTTGACCTGTATTTCAACTCGCATCTTCAGACATAATCTAGTCCTGGAGGTATGCAATCTTTATGGGACTTTAACAGAATAAAAATCAATTTTTCTACAATCTGTGGATTAGAAATATATAACGTATAGTTATGGCAATGAGGCACTTCAATATTCGTACTTCGTATCTCTTCTCTAGTTTTTTTTTACATTGACAACATTTTTTTTAACTTGAACGCGCAATATATGTAATATTAACATACATAGTACATCTGCAAATACATAGAACAAGTGATAATTATTAATCATGACTATTCAGAAGCACAAGAAAACCTCGCAAAATTTACTAATATATATTTTATGACTTGGCATGGATATCCAAAAAAATGTCTCATATTCTTTAATATATGAACTAATCAATTCATAAAATATTCAATACTCTTTTAAAAAAGCCCTTTACAATTAAGAAAAGCTTGTTGGCAGTCTATTTAAGGTGAATTACTAACTAATAACAACAATTTATTAGGAGACCTAAACATTTAATCAATACTTTATTTAAATTCAGAAAGTTGAATAACCAATTCGCCATTTTATGACAATGAAGGTAAGTAATTGCCTTCGTATTGACCTTAAGATTCTATTCAAAATTTTCAGCTGTAAAAACCTAAAAGCTTTTGTCTGACATACAATACTCGTACATTTAGTTTGTAAGGACAGGTTTTCTTTGGAAGGTTTGCAAAATGATATCTGTTCTGAATTTACTAAAGGCCATAAATTAAATTTAGAAATATTTTGCGTCACATTCAGCTCTGAACGAAGGTATAAGAGAAGAGTTTTCTCTACGCTAAAAGGCGGCGCCGAACCGACTAATCGTTGGATGGTGTGGATGTTCATGGACTGCAGCCGTTACCGCGCTACCTTTATGGGCTGACCTTTATGTGTTTAACTTTAAATACATTTATTTAAAGTTAAACACATAAAACGGTTGTTATGGGTTATTCTTGTAAAATAAAACAAAATTATCACTAGATATTTATAAAAGGAACCACAATCAAGTTATCTACTACAATACAATAACTAAAATATACTAAATTAAATCTTATAATCAACTAAATAAATAAAAGTGGGTGCCAGGAGGATTTTAGTATATCCTACCAAACCTATGTTTATGTGGTAATGCATAAAACAAATTGTTATTTTATTATCATATAATTGGACACCCGGGCATTTCTCAAAGCTAAAAAAATAAAAAAATTCAAATAACTTCACATGAAAATAAAACTAAACTCTAAATTAATATTTAAAGAAGACTATAAATTAACTAGACTAATAATTTATAACTCAAAAGCATCTCCAATACACGGCAATCACCGTCTGTGTCTGTCGTTTTTTTCCCTACCCTCAAATTGCGTATACCTAATAATAAAAAAATACACAATAAAGAAGCATTAATTTTATATTAGAATATGTTTACATAAAAATGTTTATATAAAATGTTTAAATTATAAAACGCAGCCTCGTTTTTCATACTCTTCTTCTTCTATAATTGTAATCTTCTATTATATAAATAGACAACAACTCTTTTGGATCAATTAGGCTATGTTCAGATGGCAAAAACTTGACGCGCGTTTTCAAATCGCGCGACTAGATATTGTGGTATTTTCATACAACTGTTCACATGAGCGCGCGTTAACGCGCGTCAACGCGGCGCTCAGAGAAAAAGTCTCTTCTCTAGTCGCGCTTTGATATTAATGTACCTAATGTCCGTTTGCTGTTCAGATGAGCGCGCGCTTTCATCGCGATCGCATGTAATTTTGTTAATTTTCGTAATTATATTTTGTTCTCGCATTTAAAATGAGTGAAATTGAAGATATTGACATCGACTTACTAATCGATGAAGTAGAAAAAAGGTCAGCAAGTTGGAATATAGCAAATTTGTGTAAAAAATATAATATAATTTGTATTTTTTTTTCAAAATTGGATGAACCCAATGTGTATGTTTTCTTTTTCTATATTTTTCTTTATAATATAACCACAAAATAATAGCCTCTTCCACGTCCATTTTCTACGTTCTACCGAACTAGACTGACGAGCACTCTCGCAACGCGCGTTAGCGCTCATCATCTGAACGCTCTTCAAATTTGATCGCGCGTTGACGTGCGTTAACGCGCGTTACATGTGAACATAGCCTTATTGTACAATCAATATAAAACTCGTAAATGACTTATACATGAGTGAAAGAAATGTACTTCATAAATTTTTATGAAAATGAAACAGTATAAAATATTCATAATAAAGCTCCTAAATTCTCTTTTGAGATTATCATTAGCAAATAATTGCTCTGCGAAATATTAATTTATTCTTAAGTAGAAAGTTCCAGTTATCTTTGTTTGATATGCAAATATACATTTATATTTTACTTTGTTAATTAAGCCGAAATGTCTTTTCAAATTATATGAATTATTCATTTATACCATTAGTTTATATATTGAAATTTATAATTGTAAACAAGATGTCGCTCGTTGGTTGGATTTTGCCTTAAACTATAATATATACTAAAGTTAGTTTATGTAAAACAGAATTAGCTACATTCGGATTGATAAGAGTTTCGACTAGCTTCAGGATTTGGCTAGCTTTTAGGCAAGTTATAGACTGATTCAAGGGCGTCAATATACGTATATATAATATTGGTTATATATTAACCGATATTATGTCAGTGAAGAAAACGTTTTTAGGTATTAAAAAATACTTTAATCGATATAAAGCATTAGAATAATAAATAGCAAAGTATTAGGGTTCTTCAAGAGAAGAGCGTACCACTGCCTTAAAGGCCGGCAACGCATGTGGTAAAACTGGTGTCGCTGGTGTGCACGGGCGGCTATAAAATAATATAAGCAATCAGCTCTAAGATCGTATGACTTCTGCCCCAATAAAGAAAATCTATTATACTAGACGCTTGGACTGTTTATCTGCGAGGTCAGCGAGAGACTACCACATCAAGAGGTAAATTCGTATGCTGATTTGTCTGCCTTATTAACGCCATCTATCGCTACCAAGTTGCAACACTTTGGGTTTTTACTAAAATTATTGTTATGTGAATTTCAATCGCCACGCATATTAATTAGTTAAGAAAATAATTTTTATCCTTTTGTTAGTCAAAACGTAGACAATGGTTTGATTTGCTAGCTGAAAACCGGCGCATCATCACCGAATAGCGATGATGATGCGAAACAATACCTGAGCGCATCTTCCTCTCCAAGCGACAGCTAAACTCAATACTAAAATACTGTATAATCTTTATTTAAGTGAGAAAATTGTCCTTGGGGATTAAATGTTTTGTTTATATATTCGGTTTATCTTTTGATCTTATCTTAATCACTTAAGTAACTGTTAACTCTTAAACGATTCTGAGAACGGCCGGAACTACAGTATACCTTCTCTATTACCATACCGTGTATACTGGTATGTCCGTAGTGTAATGTAATTGTAAACAAATTAATGTTTAAATAGTGAAATAAATGAAAATATAATAACATCTGCACTCAATAGTCCAGTACATTCAACCTTAATTGCCTTCACGTATCAATATCAGTAAAACCATTGTCTGTGAATTGGCTTAAACGTATATTTGCTTTAAATTAAACGACATTCGCTCAACAACGATACATTTTAAGTGGAAATTTATTTTAACGAATGTATATTCACAGTTATTTGTTTGTAAAATGTTATGGATAGATTAATTAACATACAACTTCATGGCGGTTCCGTAATGAAACGGTTTCGGGTTTGATTCCAAAGCAGAAATGAAATTTGCAATTTTGAAGTGAAAACTTCTTTAGCGTACACTTTATTTGGAAAAAATGTTAAACTCGCGTCAGGACACGTGACCTGATCAAAAATTCGTAAGACGGAAAGAATGTAATATAAATTGTCATGTTTGTGTACGATAGCGCAATATATAAATATTGTATTCTACCACATAAATGATAGTACTTTTAAACTGATAAGATATAGTTAAATGCGCACATAGAAAGAAAGTCCATTGGTGCACAGCCGGGGATCGAACCTACAACCTCAGGTATGAGAGTCGCACGCTGAAGCCACTAGGCCAACACTGCTCAACTTTAGTGGTTATATCACTTTATATATACAGATACCGGTAAACTTCTTGAGCATTAAACAAGGGAGTGGGAGAAAGTGTGAGCATCGTACGGGACGCGCGTTACCCAAACGTCAACTGATTTACCAATCACGCGATCGACACGTCACTCTCCCGCCGCCGCGCACTACACCCCCCCCCCCCCCAGTAGTACAAAAAAAAAAATCGCTTCGGCAAGGACATTTCTTCAAGATGTTTGCCGGTATCTGTACCTGGTGTTTGGCATTGTCTTTTAAAAATGAAAAGTGTCTTAAGAGACGTAATAGGACTTAAAACGAATGATTTTCGAAGAACCACTACAATAACAATTTATATTAGCCAATATAACAGTATTATTACATTTTGCCCTTCATAATTGTACAAAAACAAAGACGATAGTTTAATCAAGACTCGAATTGCTCCTGAAGCCTGAATAAACCACAACGGTTACATTCATTTCGGTAAATCAACAACAATTCCGATAATTGTTTTCAAGTATAATAATTTAATTGCTGTGGTTCACAAAATCTACTATTCACAACATTTACATATCACTCTTTAATCATATCACTCTTAAGAAATTTTAATAACAAATACTATCTAAATAGTCATGATTAAATTTATTTTAAGTAATTTAAACTGATTTTATTTATTTATTTTATTTATTTGCTCAACGGTATTCCTACAGCTACTTATTAAACAATATTCAAACAATTACACTGTACACAAGAGCCAAAAACGGAATACACATTTAAACATACACAAAGCTCAGTTTCACCTATACAAATACAAAAAAATATACAAAGAATATATGTATTTATAATAAATCCTAAGTTCTTAGATTTTCATTGTTCATTATAATATATATTTAATACAAAGGAAGAATTTTTAAATTATTTTTTAAACATTTTTTAGTTACATTAAATATATCTATTTGCTGGTAATTTGTGTTATAATCTGAAGGTAAACGATACATGACTGAGTTGCGTAAATAGTTTGTATTAGATTTTAAATTAAATGTTAAAATTACCTAAACACAGAACATAGAAAAACACTTATATTACCTGCAGTTTATTTTAAACTGGACGAATATTCCATTAATACACAAATTAACACCCGAACGGGGTCACTTCATGTTTCAGAGCAGCTTTAAAGCTCCATTTAGGAATATTGACAAACTATCAATAGGCTATCGAGGCCCGATCCTCTTAATCCTATTAACAAATACCTACTGATTCCCACAAATACATTGCAAAGCTTATATTGTGCAAAGCGCATCAGTAACCCGTCATCACAATTGATCAAAACATACATCTAGGAATATTTTGATACGAAATTAATAATATTTTTTTTGATTATGTTCTACATTTAACATTATAACAAGTTATTTAATAGCTAATTTATAATGCGTATAAACAATATATTACTAAAGTTTTACTTTACTCATTCTATTAATCATTCAAATGATTTTATTTAGATTACTAGATGCAATGCAAGCTTAAAAGTTTCAGACTCGACATATATGTCTTCTGTAAAAAGAGTGGCGTAGAGTTTATTGCCAGTTCTTCTCTTCCGTACTACGCCCTTAGTTTGGGAACTGGCAGTAAATGTAAAATTAGAAGCATTTAATGTATATTTCTTTTTTGACGCTCATAAGTGTACATTGTGTTACCTATAGGAATAAATGATGTTTTTACTTTTACTTTACTTTGGGCCCGTTGTTTACTTCGTAAGTATTTTAACTAAAACCCGGCAATAATTCCTACAAATTCGTTAACGAGGTAATAAATTCAATATTAATAGTTTAGTTTTCACCAATCGATTTAATAATTCAAGGATCGAGTATGATTTCATAACTCGTTGTAACTGTCCATTATACAAAATGGAAGCGCAGGATTTCAAGTTCATTAGACCCGCATCTCGTTAGCGCATAGTCGAGTGCTTTTCCAATATTGGTCTTCTGGACAATCCCAATAGGGCTGCCAATAAAAAATTCAACGCTGGGCTTGTTATTGATCGTCTTGTTTTGAATAGAAAATAGGTTTTAAGTGTAGGAAATATTTCTAATGTTTATATTTATATATCTAAATACGAAATATTTCGCGTCATTAGTATGCTGACTGATTAAGTTAAAGTTAGTACAGATAACTCATAGTGTATTTATGAAGTTGTGAAATGTTTCATTAAATTATTTTTTATTGTGATTTATGAAGAAAAACTAGGTAAGTTTTAAGATCATTTTTAGTCAAAATAATAAAGCGAACAGTATATGTATTTATGTCAGACAAATGTTAGTATTTATTAGTAATAGGAATATTATAAATATATGAAAAGATTAGGTTCGGTTGCAGACAATAAGACCTAGAATTATTATCTGTGTATGGTATGGTATGACATTCCAAGCTAGCTGTTATTAAATACTAATACAATTGTTAAATTTCCCTCTAACATACCTCTTTAAATCTGAATAAAATATATTACGTTTCCAAAAAATAAAAAGGTAATTGCCCGAGGCTTTCCAGTTAACCAACAATTTTAACATAAATTCTGCTTTCGCAAAAATAACATAAAAGCAGATTTAAAAACAACGATAGCTGAATTTATTCTGTTAGAATACGTTGTTAATTTACGAAATAAGGTTAAGCGCACTTCACTTTAAATATTAACTTAAGATGAAACGTGCACACCGCGTTTGTTGAATAATATATATTTTTCATACTCATGCATAAACAGGGTAACAGAAAATCCTTTGAGATTCGTCTATTATTAATTAACCCTTACAAGCCCGACTAGCTCCTATTTGAATATCTTTAAAGCGTTGATGACCCCATTTCTGAATTAGGAAATTGTAACGTTATCTGTCATATAATTAAACATGCCAGGTTCCTATTCAAATAAGATATCTAATATGTCAATATAGGTTTTAAAAGAAATGGAATATCCACAAAAACCAACTCTTAGCAATTACGTAAACGTATTTTCAAATATAGACAATACTATGACGCGTCAACCATTTTAGAGTCTAGGAATCGGTTTTCAATTGTTTTATTGATACAAGTAGTAGCATATCCTCAGAAGGCTGTTACGTCTAATATATACCGGCATTGGCGCGATGTCTTCGCGTGCGTTATAGAACCTATTTGTGCTCAACCGGGAGTAATTTTCAGAAATGAGATAAAATCTGACTTCAGTCAAAAATTGATTCAATTTCAATTTCAATTTCAAAAATTCTTTATTTTGTTTCACAAAAATTTATAGTGCTACATATCCAGTGTACATTATTTCCTGGAATGTAACAAGCTTACAACTAGACACGTTTTTACAGCCATTTTGCTTTTTTAAGAACTTATAAAAATTGATTGGATTTTGACATAAGGGGGTCATAGTTCACGCTAAGACTCGTCTCTGAATGTCAACCTTAGAGTTAAGTTGCGGGCCGTACCTGAAGAAATCATGAGTCCAAAAACGTTAGTCATCGCCTTATTTGTGTAAGATCAAAAATAAAACATTTTATATGTATAAACATCTTACGAACGACATGAATTGATTTGAGTTTTTCTATTGATTACAAAGACGCTAACAATCTTATATTTGCTTAAATTTTCTTTAAAAATATTTCGTACAATAGACGCCGCCGGCATTTCATTTTTATACGCAAAAATTGTTCTTATCTACGCATTATGTTAAATACGCCCTCAATTGTGGCTCATTCCAAGAAAATTTTTACGTGTCTAAATTTTTCAAGCAATTTTTTCAGCACATAATATAGTCTAGTCGACAAGTTGAAAATGGAACAAAATAGAGATACTACTCCTAAAATTATGTGCGATACTACGAAAATAGAGATACTACTCCTATAATTTTAAATAAAAGTAATATTCATGATAATCAAAAAATTTACAAAAAAATTTTTTCTATACTTTGTTATATATGGTTGTTTTTGTTAATTTTAGAAGTTTTAGAAAAAAAATAAACAAAAGTTGAATATTTGTTTATAACAAATTGGTAAGTTAATAAACAATAGAATTGTTGATAAAAAAAATTTTTTTTTCTGTTACTTTATAGAAGACTGTCAATTATGATTTTTAGGAAAAAAAAAATTTCTTAACTAATTATTTAAACAATAGAAAATTAAAAAAAACGATTATAAACAATTAAAAATTGTTATTAAGGAAATTTTTTTTTTTTTAAAATCATAAAAATTTTAATGTAATAAAGTTGTGTTAAAATTTTTTTTAAAAATATTGATTTAATCAATTTGTTTCAAAAAAAATTATCAACAAATGGCGGGAATTTTTTTTTTTGCAAATCAATAAATATCTTGTATTAATAAAAAAACGATTATATGATGATTGAGAAAATAAAAATTTTTTTTAACATCATTACATGGATTTTTAAGTTTTTGTTTAAGTAAAAAAATTGTTATAAACAAAGTATAAATATTTTTTTAACTTTTATGGCACGATCTTGTTAAGTATGTATGTAAGAAAGGCTCTACGAAGCGAAATATTTTTACGACCATTATTTAAACATTTTTTTTCACTTACAATTAAGACGGTCGTTCGAGAAAATTTCGTTAGTTAACAATTATTTAACTTGTTGAAAAATTAACTTTAAGTAAAATTTTCAACGGGAATAAATTAATTATAGTGTTCAGAACACACCATAATTTTTTCAAATTTAAAAAAAAATATTCAATACCTTAAATAAATTAATTAATGTGCCGTAGTCGATTTTGACGCCACGCGCGAATCCTAAAAATGTCACCCGCAGACCTATTTTTAGCGTTAAATTAATATTATAAATAATGGAGATAGAGTTCCGGGAGTCAGGAGTTTTTTGTTGGAAATTTCCTCCTCTTTCAGAATCTTTATTTGAAATTTCTTAAATATTAATAGTTTATTAAATATTGGCAAAAAACTAAATGCCATTATTTTTTCATCTTTAATGGTCTATAACTTTTGCAATTTTTTATGTGCTAATACACGCTTTTAGCACATTTTTCTAGACGTCATTCCGGATCCAATGAGCTATCGCACATAATTTTAGGAGTAGTATCTCTATTTTGTTCCATTTTCAACTTGTCGACTAGACTAATATTAGGCCACTAACAGACAAACAGTTTGTAATAAAAGAACAGTCGCTCAGTGTATTTTATAAAATTATGTTTATGCTATAGTTGATATTAATAGCAATATTATCTTTTCTTTTCGTTGCAAATTTATATTTTTTAAACTATAAATAAAAGTAGTGTTAGTAGTGGGTTCAGAGTGCGACTCTCATCCGTGAGGTCGTAGGTTCGAACCTTGTGCAGCAATGGATTTTCTATGTGCGCATTTAACACACTCGTATGAAAAACATCGTGAGGAAACCGGCTTGACACAAGAAGTCGACGGCGTGTGTCAGGCATAGAAGGCTGATCACCTACTTGGCTATTAGAAAAAAAAACAAATGAACACGAAACAAATTCAAAAATCTGAGGCCCAGACCTTAAAAGTTTGTAACGTTGTAGGTTTTTTATAAAGGGTATTTCAACAAGAAGTTTGTTTTTCAATTGTGGCAACACCGAGAACGTGATAGTTTTGACATTTAGTTTTTGGCGGTATTCGTAGCAGGTGCTTTGGCAATTATTACAATGAATTCAATTTCGCTCGAAAATCGCATTAAAATAATTCAAATCCACTATAAAAATGGTGGTTCTGTTAAAGTTACATTTCGTAAAATTCGTGATATTTTCGGCCAGCATAATCGTCCTTCTGAGACCGCTGTTAAGAATTTGGTCGCGAAATTTGAGTCGACAGGCTCGGTACAAAATGTGCCAACACCAACACGTGTTCGACTGAGTCGTTCAACAGAAAACATCGCCGCCGTGAGCCACAGTGTTGAAGAAGATCAAAATTTGTCAATTTCACGACGTTCTCAACAATTGGGGTTATCCAAAAGCACAACATGGCGAATTTTGCGAAAGGATTTGGCTTTGAAGCCTTACAAGATTCAACTGGTGCAGGAATTAAAGCTGATCGACCATTCAAATCGCCGCAGATTCGCTCAGTTCATTCAGGAACAACCTGCTGGTTTTTCTGAAAAAATCATTTTTTCAGACGAAGCCCATTTTCATTTGTCAGGGTACGTCAACAAGCAAAATTGTCGCATTTGGGCTTCTGAAAATCCTAAAGCAATTATTGAGAAGGCTTTGCATACTCAACGTGTTACTGTGTGGTGCACTATGTGGTCTGGAGGCGTGATTGGGCCGTTTTTTTTCGAAGATGAGGCTGGAAATGCGGTAACAGTCAATGGATCACGGTATCGCGAGATGTTAACCACTAAATTTTGGCCTATTATTGATGACATGGATATCACTGAAATGTGGTTTCAACAGGACGGTGCCACATGTCACACAGCCAATGAAACGATCAATTTATTGCAAACCAAATTTCCCGAGCGCATAATTTCGCGAAATTCAGCTGTTAAGTGGCCAGCCAGATCGTGTGATTTAACACCACTGGATTATTTTTTGTGGGGCTATGTTAAAGACAGAGTCTATACGGAGCCAATCGAATCGATTGCAGCCTTAAAACTCAAAATCCGTGATGTCATTAACGAAATAGACCCTCCATTTTGCCAAAAAGTGATTAAAAATTTTGATGAAAGAATCAACATCTGTCAGCGTGGTCGTGGTGGACATTTGCCAGATATCATTTTTCATTCATAATTGCCAAACTTTTCTCTTTGTAATACAATAAAAATTTTATTCATTTTCCTCTAAATTCTTTGTTTTATTTTGTTTTAGAAAACAAAGTTCTTGTTGAAAAACCCTATAAATGAAACTGTATCCAATAAAATAAATATTCAGTTTTTGTACGTCGTTGTGGTAATATAATAGCATATAGCAATAAGCAAAATAAATAGAATAGGACGTATACAAAAAAAAGGGTTGACTTGCTTCATATTAAACGCTCTTTGATACTAACTATAAAAGAATACCATTTTGCCCCTAGTCGAATTTCCAAAGAAAGGTAGCATTTCTTAAATTTCAATTAGGAACCTGAAGGACGGTGAAGAGTACCCAGACGGTTCATAATGCGGTACTTGACGTGAGAGCCTGACCGTGGCTACTTCGACAGCTCAGCGTTTCATGGTACAAGCGATGAGATGATGATTCATAGGAAACTACCTGATAGTTTTGACGGATTTTAATTTGTTGTGGATTTTGGCACACTTATAAATGATTCCTCAACGATTCCATATTCTTATATGAATGTAAATACAAGCAAGTATAATGATCGGTGAAATAGGTACAGTAATAACAACCAAATTATTATTCTTTTATCGCTCTGGCACGGTTTGTGCATTAGCCAGCGTCAATATGAGATTTTTATATAATTCGTGCTTTTTGCCTTAGAAATTCGACCAAGTCCTCCATGTACGGTTTTAGGCATTCGCCCGGTACCGCACAACCCTCCCAAAGGCCGAGAACAAATTTAAATTAAATTAAAACTTGCCCTCGAACCCGGTACCCCTCACCTAGCTGCCACTTAATAAGGCTACCAAATTTATTGTAAAAAAAAATTGTTCTTATAAATTCATCACCCCACAGTTTGCGAAGAAAATTTTACTTTATGAAACTGTTCGAGAGTCATTCACGTTTTAACGTAATTTAAACATTTGAATTAACATAATTTGAACATATTTATATTACGTGTAAACGTTTAAAAGCATACGCTTATCAATTGGACCCACTCCGAAGTTTTACCCATTCTACAGGGCACTGAATGAAAAGTCATTTAGGGTCGAAATAGCCTTTTAAAATGTATTTTATGTTCTTTTTGTGGTAACAGGTAAATTTTACTCTTAATGACACTCCAATATTGTACATTCTAACTAATTACCTTACCCGAGTTTTCGTTTTTCGGATTCCCATAGACGCGAATAAAACTAGTATGGCAAAAATTTCTTTAGAAACTTCTCATCTTACTTTTTAGCAATTGCTGGCTATTTGCAGAATGCTTTTTGATAGTTTTTATTAGTGGTTAAACATTTTTTACTCAGCTTCTTTTTTTAATGTATGTTATTATAAAGTTAATATATTTAAAGCATACAGAGAGTAGTAGTAGAACAATGACCATGAAATTTTCCTGTTTGAATCATAAGTTGCTGTCAAAAGAACGAATGTAATGTTTCATATAAACTACCATAGTCAAATTCAAGAATAAAACTAGAATGGCCTAAATTTCGTTAGAGATATTTCTTTCAATGTTTTACTTTTTCGCAAAACAACAGCGTAATATTTGTAGATTACTTATAGATAGTCTTTATTAGTTTTTGATTAGTCTTTATTTAAAAAACCGACACAAACACACAATATTAAAAACATTGATCATCAAATTTTGGTGTTGAATCATCAGGTGCTGTCAAAAAAATTAAAGAAAAGTTTAGTATAAACTACCATCTTAAAGACATCAAAAATTTGTTTGGAAATATTTCTTGTCTTTTTCTTTTTGGAAAAAAACTACTGAGTATTTTTGCTGAATACTTATAGATAGTCTTTATTAGTGGTATAAAGTAATTTTTAAAACAAAATTTTTTTTTTTCTCTACAACCGTTTGTCTAAAATTACCGTTTTTTTAAATACGTACTTCCAATACTTTTATTGGAATGTACTTAAAACACTTAATAGAAAACATTGATCATCAAATTTTGGTGTTGAAAAATCAGTTGCTGTCAAAAAAATGAAAGAAAAGTGTCGTATATACTGCCATCTTAAAGACATCAAAAATTTGTTTGAAAATATTTCTTGTCTTACTTTCTGGAAAAAACTACTGAGTATTTTTGCTGAATACTTATACGTAGTCTTTATTAGTGGTATAAAGTAATTTTTAAAACAAAATATTTTTTTTCTCTACAAACGTTTGTATAAAATTACCGTTTTTTTAACTTTATACTTCCAATACTTTTATTGGATTGTACTCAAAAAACTTTATAGAAAACATCGATCAGTTGCTGACAAAAAAGAAACAGAAAAGTTTCGTATAAACTGCCATAGACATCCTGAAGAACAAAACTAGTATGGCGAAAATTTGTTTGGAAATATTTCTTATCTTACTTTTTGGAAAAAACTACTAAGTATGTTTGCTGAATCCTTATAGATAGTCTTTATTAGTGGTATAAAGTTTTTTTTTTTATAGAATGGGGGGGGGGGGCAAACGTACTTGTATTTTTTAAACCAAAATATTTTGTTTACTCTGCAACAGTTTGTCTAAAATTACCGTTTTTTTAAATACACATCATTAAAAGTACATCCAATACTTTTATAAGATTGCACTCAAAAAACTTTATAGAAAACATTGATCATTAAATTTTCGTGTTTAAATCATCAGTGGGTTAAAAAAACCGAAAAAAACTTTAACAAAAACTTTTATCGTTTCTCAACACTTTTGAAGTTATTGAAGGTTTCCAGCACATCGTATAAAACTAGAACCCAATTAGCACAAGCCCCCAAGAACGTCCATAATAATTCATAAGCCCGAATCTTGATATACTAAGATACAATTACCACTTAATCCTTCAGTGTCCCTCTATTCATATGCTAATTCTGACCTATTAAACGTCATAATCTTGGGACATTTGAAATGGTAATGAAGTGATGACAAATTAACACGAACGCTGAGATGATTTATAAATGAAGGATACAATTTAATTCGCTGTACTGAGTACAGCTTATTACTGATAGTAATAAAAATTACACGATTATTATATAAAGACTAGCTGCCCCCGCGAACTTCGTTCCTTCTTAATGAGATTTTACTTGGCTACCTCTCTCTATATAAACCTCTGAGTTCAAGTCATAAGTTTTAAATTAACAAATAAAAATAGGGGTTGATTATAGAGGGGTGAAAGTTAGAGGTTGTGTGTATTTTTATATGTTTTTAGGGTGGACAACTCCTTATCACTTAGGGGTTTGAAAGAATAGTAGCCGATTCTCAGACTTACAGAATATGCATAAAAATTTCATAAGAATCGGTCGAGCCGTTTCGTAGGAGTATGGAAACAAACATTGTGACACGAGAATTTTATAAATTAGATTAAATTCTTAAATACAGTATTTGGACATTTCGTCATTTCTCATCGACTTAGAGTCCTTCAAGATATGAGCATACCGATTCTTAAACGGCCGGCAGCTGCAAGACTTCTGGCAATGTGAGTGTCTATGGGAAGCGGTATCACTTAACATCAGGTGGACCTCCTGCCCGTTTGCCCCTTGTTCCTGCTGTATTTTTGTGCTGGAGCAGGTGAAAAAAAATGAAAATTTATTACATGTATACATTAACATTTTTTAACGTTCACCATTTCAATTGGTGTAATGAATGAAGTAATCGAGGTTAGCAAGACTAACTAGTGAGTTAATTAGTTATTACACAAGGTTTTTTTAAATATCTAGTACTCACTTAATCAAAGATCAATTTTAAGATCATTATCTTTATATATATAATTCTTCTGTGAGTGTGTATGTCACTGAACTTCTCTCAAACGACTGGACCGATTTTGATGAAATTTTTTGTGTGTGTTCAAGGGGATCTGGGAATGGTTTAGATTCACAAATCAGCCCGCCAGATGGCGCTGCAGTCGGTACTTTCATACTTTTCTTTACTAATCGCTTGAAATATCATGCAGGACAACGTCTGTCGGGTCCACTAGTTATCTAATAAAACAATTTTTAACCGGATTGAAGTTATGTATTTACAATTATTTTACATAATTTTAAATTTAACCGACGTTTCGCGTGCTTTACAGCGTGCGTGGTCACGGTGACCTGAAGACAAAAGGAGTTGAATGTCAAAAAATATCACAGCTGTAGAAAAAGTTGTATTATCTGTATTTATTTCCCCGGAGTTGGTATCGACTAAAAGATGGAGGAAACATTATTATCTTCTTATCATATCATAAACTTTACAGAAGGAGATGAATGTGTGCATTAGCCAAATCAATTTAATTTACTTACCAATATATAGGAATTACTCTAAGCAGCTAACATATTAATTAATTCCTTCATCAGATATTCATTTTGTACAGTAGAATGTTTCCTACATATCGCATTATTCTGTTCAAAGCTAATTAATTATACGTCTAAATACTGCATTTTCCATTGAAATCCAACATGAGAACGGCACATAATTTAACCAATGATAATTTAATACCTACCAAGATTATGTTAACTTTATATCTATGCTCCTTATTAAATTCCCACTTTTAATTTTTTTTAAAAAGGGTGCGTGTACAAGGTGTACACACGTAAGAAGTGAAACTTATTTATGACCTTATTTTTCGAAAAATGAAACTATATGCAACTTTACAGAAATTGGTTAAATAAAGTTAAATTAGATAAAGTTTAACAAAAGGCTTTTATTATCATAGACATGAATACAAATACAATTATTTCATGTTACCTTATTACTAATAAGATTATTACAGAATTTCATTAATTGTAATATAATTACTACTATCATTGTTATCGCTATTATATATTTTTGTTATTAATGGCTTCGAATCTCTTCGGATCAACCGTGGTAGAGACAAGAAAAAGATGGCGCGTAACCGAAAAACGTGACGATTTGCTACAAAATTTCTCCCATACGTCGATAAAGAAGTTTCAATTCAAAAATATTTTCTTTTGTATTACATATACCTATCCTGTTTAATGGATCATTACTGCCCCTTGTGATTTATTAAGTCCGAGACACATTCTCCGAGATTCCGAGATTAATTCTTTTTCTTAATAATTTATATAATTCATTAATAATATATAATTTTACTTCTATTTTATTAATAATTTCCCTTGGATGACAGACATGAGTCGTCGATTTTGGTGTTAAGAAATACCGGTTTCCTCAAGATCTTTTCACACTCAACGTGGTACTTATAAAAAGGAGAATTAGTGTACAACCGCAATTAAATGGTATTATATCAGGTCACATGTCAATTTTTAGGTAGAAAAATAACTTTAAATAGGTCTAGGAACATATTAAAGAAACCTTTGCATCTCTATTTACGAAGCGAATTGTGCGAATCCTCGTGAAATAAATAAAAACAAAATGGCTACAAATACAAATTAAATTATTGATATTTACAACATTCGTACATATTCCCTAAATATCTATTAACTGTGTTATATATGTAAACCAGTCTATGTAAATTCAATACAAACTAAACCTCTAACGAATTTTTCATCAAAAACGGAAATCTAAAAGGGACAAATTCTAATACCCAGCTTCGCCGCAGGCATATGTCCTAGTGAAAACTGTAATATCCGAAAACTGTTTTTGGAGTTTCAAAGTATGAGGCTCTTTCGAGTATCGAACAAATATTCGCTATTTCCAATTTAAAAAATGTGTCCCAATTAAATATTTAATTTGTACGATATTATATATGTCACCGTAAAATTGTAAACACCGTTAGATTGTAATATATCTCGCGAGATTGTAAACTGTCGAAAGATTGTGAACCTCAACGAACTGCTTACAATTTAAGGTATTATTATTCGGTAGTTATATGAAATTGTTGGGAAGTAAAATTAATCTGTAATTGACTAAAGAAGTTTCAATGATAACTAAGTTAGTGTAGTACGATCTACCGAATAATAATACGTTAAATTGTTAGCAGTACGCTGAGGTTCACAATCTTTCGACAGTTTATAATCTCGCGAGATAGATTACAATCTAACGGTGTTTACAATTTTACGTTAACATATACGTCAAACTCATAATTGTTTATTTTGGAATATATGAATGAAATGATTTAATGGGTAAATAATTAAACCTTATATACATAATATATACAGGGCTACAAATAAACAGTTTTAGCATTTGTGATATTTCACATATTACAGTTCCAGGATCAATAATCTTTTTAACTATGTACAATTGATATTTTGGTCTCGCTCTGTAATAACCATTTCCCCTTTCGAATCAGTGCAGTATAGGGTTTTGAAGAACAGGTCATAATGACTAGAACAATAAAACTCCACCCCTCTAGAAATAACATGGCGGAGTCTCTAGAGGCTAGGCTTAGAAACATGGATAATTAGTACTTCATTGTAAATTCTCACCCTTTGATTTAAAAGCAAATGATTTACATAAGGGAATTCTCTACTATTAATAGTTAACTGTACTTTTGAAATTATATGCTTAGCTTCTGTCTCTTATTATTCTTTTGTATTGGCATAGCTGGTATTAACGAAACATTTGGTCTTTGTACCATATTAAGATAATTTAATATGGGTTTAAATTAAGCTTTTTTCACGGATATTTAAACGCTAAACTTGACTTCGTTACCGAAAGTATGTGTTCACCTACTGTGGTCGGAGACTGTTAAAAAAGGTTTGTTTAAACAATATTGAAAAAAAAATTATAAAAATATCAAAGTTATATTAGTTAAAATTAAAACAAATAATAATCAGAATCTCATTAGATTTTGTTTAAAACAACAAACGATTGTATTAATTTATAATTGCTTCATAATTCGGAAATGTCCTAAACAAAATCTAAATG
This sequence comes from Pieris napi, assembly GCF_905475465.1. Classification (NCBI taxonomy): domain Eukaryota; kingdom Metazoa; phylum Arthropoda; class Insecta; order Lepidoptera; family Pieridae; genus Pieris; species Pieris napi. Next base: position 8,561,366 of record NC_062241.1, on the reverse strand, counting down.
GTTCTCCAGCTGTGAACCAATGGACTTTCTTTCTGTGTTGCTCGAACGGTGAAGGAAAACATCGTGAGGAAATCGACATGTCTTAAACCCAAAAAGTCGACGGCGTGTGTCAGGCACTGAAGGCTGATCACCTACTTGCCTATTAGATTTAATAAATGATCATGAAACAGATTCGGAAATCTGAGGCCAAGACCTATAGAGGTTGTAGCGCTGTTTTATTTTATTTATTTTTTATATCAAATGGTAAGCTATGTACTACAAAATGGCAAACAAAGGAAAAGTTAATAAAAATTAGAGCTTAATATAACTTGGGTACTAATTACGAAGCCAGCTGCATCATACGAGATTCACCCTATTGTCTGAAGGGTCGTCTCAAGTGACGTGTTTTTTATCGCTTATTCTTTGAACTATGACACCGCGCATGATCGTATTGGCTTTGCAAATCAAAAGAAAGCAAATTTCAAGATGTGATGTGTGAAACAGAATTTTTGGTAGCTACATAGAACTTAAATTATTTGTAATGATGCAAATTATTTCTTACTACTTATCATTGTACCATGTAAAGTTCAGGTAGGATAACTTCGGATACTATCTCTCTATGTTAGTTGTGGTGAAATCCCTACAGCGGGCCTATTACCGACAGTTTGGAGTTCTGAAGCAATCGAATTTGATTGGAACGACCACTGATATTATCATGAATCAATCAAGCCGCGGTTCAAAATGGAACTAATGTCGATATCGAAGCTATTTATCTCAATCCTAAATACAGAATCAACTCACAAAAATAATACAATGCAAAAAGTATTTTTTGCATTGTATTATTTTTATTATTTATTAATATAAATATTATTTAAATGTCGATATCAACTCTATTTATCTCAATCCTAAATACAGAATCATCTCACAAAAATAATACTATGCAAAAAGTCTGTACTTATAATATCTAATACGAGTATATAAAATTCTCATGTCTCGGCGTTTGTAATTAAACTCCTCCGAAATGGCTCGACTGATTTTCGTGAAATTTTGTGTACATATCGATTAGGTATGCGAATCGGACAACATCTATTTTTGATCCCCCCAAATGTTAAGGGTGTCCAACCCTAATTTATATTTTTTAGACAACATTTTTTGTTTTTATTTTTTTATGATACAGCGTACAAAAATACATACAACCCCTAATTTTACCCCTCTACGATAAACCCCTATTTATTATTATAGTAGATAGTTTTATTGAACTAAAAAAATGTTTCCTAGAAATAATATACATGGCAAAACAAAGTTTGCCGGGGCAAAACCTTGTAATATAAAATAATCTACGATAACACATACAAGGCCAAGTAAGGTGACAAATCTAGTTCCAAAGTGGCTACGCGTTACACCCATGAAGTGTAGGGTGCGCATTAACCCTATTGGATAAACTCTAACTACTTGAAATAGCAACTGAGTTGTAGGTAAGCAGTTGCTTACCTACTAAATTAATGATCATTTTTATCCCGTAAAAACTGATACCAACTCAAAAACATATTAATGAATATTCTAGACTAATGCTACGGCGGCTTACGATTGTACTCTTTTAATACTGGCCATTTATGAGATATTAAGAATATAGTACTCAAATGTGTACGCACACACACACAAGTGCACAATCGTGTCAGACGTGATACACCTTAGATGTTTAAGGTGTCAAAGGAAGACTGAAATAAAATTATTTTGTTAACATAAAAAACTTACTTTGGACTTAGCAAAATAGCAAATAGCCAAAACTATCTTAATATAAGATTAGTTAATAATAATAATAAGAATATAGCGGTGATACTAAATATAACATTGCGTCTTTTCATGAAATATTGACCATGCAGCAGTAATAATACTGATGAGTAAAACACTTTTTAGTATTGGTGAAAAGTACCGTAAAATATTTCATGCAACTAAATTCCATGATCACATTGAGTTTGACCTGGTCATGATATAAAGTACTGAAATAATAAAACTGCGGCGATATTTTTCAATTTTCGATTTAAACCTGTATTTGATTTTAAATCTTCGAGCTAGAGAAAACTTTTACTGGGTTTCATAAGGTTTTAAATTTCAATTTCACCGGATTTTCTACGGACCGCTGCGAACAATGGCAGTATGTTAGAAAAAATTCATCAGGTAAGCAAACTGACGTATAATCTTTGCGTATTGCATCCATTTTAAATTTAAAAAAGGTTTTTAAAATTGTATTCGAACTGATGATGCATTTTGTATATATATATCACACCGGATAAAGACCCGAGAACTCAATTGACTTAATTTCAATATTATTTAACTTTAGCGACCTTTCTCTCTTAGATTTTTCAAATGTCACGTGCTGATGGCTGTCAATCTACCACGGTCCGCTTCACTAGGAACTGTGAAATCGACACCCGGTGAAAGATCTTCCCTGGGATACCAACTTCAATTGTTTAAAAAGAGAGCATACTTCTTCCTCAAAGGCCGGCAACGCACCCACTAAAATGGGTGTGATGGATGCGATGACTGCTCCTTAGGGCGTATCCTAGGTAATGAGGGCAGTATCTGAAGCGGAATTGATGTTTCCAGTTGTTTCTGTTACATAAGCGCTATTCACATTGATGAAACGTCGGGATAATTTATGTCTAAAATAAATAATGAAACGCGATCTTTTGTGTTTGTTTTATTGTGCCAGAATTTAAAAACTGATTAGTCTAAGTCTAAGTGGCAGAGCAGTGTTGGCCTAGTGGTATGACGTGCGACTCTCATGCCTGGGGTCGTAGCTTCGATCCGCACCAAATTTTATATCTATATGTGCATTTAACAATCGATCATACTGAAAACTTAAAACTAACCTAACCTTCCAATTAGAAATTATCCCGGAACAGACACAGAAATCTGAGGCCCAGACCTAAAAGGTTGTAGCGCCATTGGTATAAGTCTATAGATATTATCAAATTTAAATAATAATAACTGTCAAACATTAGATACTTTTGATTCAAGAATTTACGTTATAAAATTAAGTGTAAGACGGGAGCACAAGAAAAAATAAATTGAAACATATATCTGCTCCAATACAGCTTAATCCAGTTCATTTTGAATTTATTTAAGTAACAACGTAAATATATCTTATTATGAATCCGACGGTTTGTTTACTTAAAAAACTCATTAAGCCATTCTGAAATGACTATTTATTATGTTTGAAAACCCTTTTGATTTATAATAAGATAAACTATGAGAAAGATTTATTCGATGTAATGTTTTCATAGGTTTTAAAATGTAAAATGAAAAAAATTATGAAGCAATTAATGTACGCTCTGAAGAGGGAACAATAATAGATCGATTGATTCAGAGATATTAAAAAATATTTTTCTAATAAAAACTATTAATTGGCCAGTTGGATTTTCTCTTTACAATATTCTCTTCAAAGTATTAGTAGTTGTTTATTCCGCATATATGTCACCGTAAAATTGTAAACACCGTTAGATTGTAATCTATCTCGCGAGATTATAAACTGTCGAAAGATTGTGAACCTCAACGAACTGCTTACAATTTAACGTATTATTATTCGGTAGTTATATGAAATTGTTGAAAAGTAAAATTAATCTGTAATTGACCAAAGAAGTTTGAATGATAACTAAGTTAGTGTAGTACAATCTACCGAATAATAATACGTTAAATTGTAAGCAGTTCGTTGAGGTTCACAATCTTTCGACAGTTTATAATCTCGCGAGATAGATTACAATCTAACGGTGTTTACAATTTTACGTTAACATATACACAAATGCATAGGCGCAAAAGTTGCAAATTGCTCAACCAATGGATCACCATAGTACTTTTAAATATAATTTCATCACTCCCTTTTCACCTACAAAACTGCATTGCAAAATTCATTAAAACGTACATGCGTCGCAAAAACAACGTAACAGAATTATTGAAAGTTTAATCCGTTTATTTTTGCCGAATAAAAGTTAAAAGTCCTCGGTAGCCTGTATTTGGTCAACAATTACATTCACTTTGTATATTTTATTTGAGCGTTAAATTTTTTCATTCCAATCTCCCGAAACAATTTTCATTTTCATCCGGCTCCGTATATCCGGCACTGTGTGAATATTTCATCTTTTGATGTGAACCTGCATTTAGATATTTGTAGAGGTATGATTTTTGTAGAGGTATGATTTTTGTAGAGGTACTCTGTAACTCCCAATAGCTGAATCTCATACACGTTGATTACGTCAGCGATATTGAAAGACAGAAACAATATCGCGATCCTAACCGCGACCGCTTTTGCTATTGGAAATTCCAAAGTACCGGTTGCGGTTATACTACTTATAATAAATTCTACCTAGAAAGACATACCTACAACCTTCTAGGTCTTAGCCTCAGATTACTGTATCTATTCCGTGATCATGTCTAGACAAGTAGGTGATCAACCTTTTTGCTTGATACATATCCTCGACTTTTTGGCTCTAAGGCATGCCGGTTTCCTCTATATGTTTTCCACCGTACGAGCGAGTGTTTAATGCGCACTAGAAAGATATAGTCAACAAAAACAATTTGGCTGATACCATTTAATGCAGCATCGTAGTTATTCTTATTATCAGTTATTACCCACAAGTATATGCAGGGGCTGATACTTCGTTAATAAATGAAAACATATATACAACAAAGTTTAGGGGTAGTATGTTACAGATTGATATTGTTCGTTTCAACGATTTTTTCAAAGACTGAAAATCAGTAGATACGAAGTCATTAATAGCTACTTATATGCAAGCCTTCGAGCTGGGAGTAGAACTTGCCTGAACTCAAGCCAACTTTAACTTGTTGGCTGAAGAATGGTCCCATTATGCCACTGACTGATTTATTATTTATTGGCCACTCGTGAGCCTTCATGAAATCATTATGTAGTACCGAACCATTTTTGTTTAATCTCGAGAAAACTGTGTAAAATTTCAAAGTAGTATCATTTATTAGTGTTTTTTTCATATATTTCGCAGTATATGTATATATTTGATTTAACTAAATGTATAGCAATCGTAAACCACACATTTTTTTCTCATATTTGTATTTTAAACGGCTTTAAAACTAATTTAATTGCTATTTGTTTATCTTCAGTAACTGTATTCATTTCAAGACTACGAGCTACGAGTACGTTTGCTACGAGAGCGTAGCGTAATGAATTATGTTGTTTGCTAGGTGTTCTCGTGACACAATAAATAATATGTTCGAGTTTTAGAAAGATTGACTTATATTAACATAAAAACAAAAATGCCAGTCAATGTACAAATTCAGCTAAATATAAAACGCACTCGAACGAACATCTATAGTTTTGTTTTCGCGTAGAATTAAACACGTAATCTTATATGATGTACGTTTTATAGCTTTCTTATTAACTTAGGACCGCAAACCATAATAAATTACAAGTGTCAATACGTAGGAAGCTCTTAATGTAAAGTTCTAAATAACAAGCTATTATATTAGAATGTGGTTCTCAAATTTACGTGTTTTACGGATCAGCTGGTAAAAAAATAATATTGACTTTAGTTTTTAAGTAGGTACTACACATTTAATTACAACGGATTACAGACGAGGTCGAAATACTGTGTATTGATTCATACATTCATATTAATGAAGCTATCATATACAGGAACTCCTCAGGATGACGCGAGCGCTATTTCCTGCAACTGTCATAATATCCACATGACTTGATCAATAAAATAAGAGCAGACCTGCGATTCTGTAACTCACTTTTCGAACACACACAGCGGTTTTCGCATCGGCGGTCGCTCTCAAATCAGTCGTGAAGCAGTCATTTTATGATTTGGCATTCTGATAAACAATAAACTAAAAGCTTCCACCTTTTCTGTGTGAGTTCGAAGAGTGAGTTACAGAATCGCAGGGCAGGTAGTGAAAAAACACTAAAATGGACAATATAAATCACCTTTGAAAAAATAATTCATGATACATTTTCGATACTCTTACAAATAATGCTTAACGAATATCAGTTTTCATTGGCTATATTGCTTTTGTGCAATGAAACGAAAGGATTACTGGTATTGTATAGGGATTAAATGGAACAGCAATAGGCTTCATCACATTTTCAGATGAGGCAATCAATTTTAAAGTTGCAGATGAAATATTTGGTGTTGCTGGCAAATATTTACGCCGGCTACACTCATTGTGTTGTAAATTGTACGCTTTTATTGTTTCTAATTTTACTTTTTTATAATAGATTTGTCAGATATGCTGCAGGTTTACATTTTGATACTTCTAAAGCGGGCCATAGACGGACCGCATGTTGCAGTCAAGACCGACTGCAATATGCGGTTTGCTCAGGAACTGCTCGAGCGGTCCGTGTATTGCGAATATGAATTTAGTATGGAAACTGCAGAACGCCGTGCGGCGACCGCTTAGAGCAGTCGGTATCGGCTGCAACATGCGGTCCGTCTATGGCCCGCTTAAGTACAAGTGTGAACTTTCTTATCATACATTCCTGAAAAGTGAGGTGCCAAGTCCTACACTTGTAGATCTAACATGTAGCTAATAAACTAACGTCCACAGTTAAAAGTTACCACAAATTTATTCATAGCATTTAATTATCTAAATTATGTTATCATATGGGCATCTGTTGGCTTAACGCCGGTAAAAGTAACTATACTTTAAGCAAAACTTTTTGATTACTCAGGATCTTTGCATTAGAAATAATTGTATTTTCTAAATTATATTTGGTAGTAATGTAAATCATTTATCAAACTAATTAATAATAGGATAACAAAGTGCTATAAAAGTGGGTTGTGTAAAATACTCTCACTAAAAGGCTTATAAAAGTGTTATTAGCTATAAAATCGCTTTCAGTGTAATAAATAATACGGCGATTTTCGATAGCAGTAATGTTTTATTCAGACAGGCGTTAACGATCCCACCCGTAATTTATTAAAATTATACCATAGTGTACATTTTTAAATGTTCTTTTTTTTAAAAAATGACGGTGAACATAATAGAGTAAGTGTTAAACAACTTTTTTATTAATAACGCTGATATGGTTATGGAGTCGAAATACCTAAAGCTATTTTCACTTTTATTTTAAATTAAGAATTAAAATCGATTTAGCTTTTGTCTAACACTGCTTGTGTTAGATAAAGAATAAATTAACGGCGTAAGCAATTCAATGCTATGTTTAATTCTTAGATATATAACATTCAAAATCAAGGCCAGTGGTACGCAGTAAAAAGATTAAAAAATATTTCATGAAAAACAAAAGACTGTCATTTACAACTGGCGTACAATTATAACAGTTCCATTTCCAGTATTATCTACAAAATATAAATGAAACTGAGTCTTATTTCTTCTAGCCACGGTCGAAAGCTGTGTATCGTAAAAATGTATGTGGAAAAATCTCTGGTTCCTGTATTTACATTATCTAGATTCGGACAGCTCGCTTTCATCTCACGTTTAGGTTATTCGAAATACAATTTGAGATAGAAGATTATGCTGGGATCCGCTGTGTGGTTTCGTTTGTGTTTTGAAAGGTGTACAGGCACCACGATTTCATTAAACGTGTAAACAAAATTGCTTTTACATTTATAGGCGAAATAAGTCAGTCTTAAGTCTAAGTTATTTTCACTTTGTACATGTTTACCTCTAAGAAACGATTATATTTCCGTAATGTAGTCATACAACCCTATTGATGGTTTTTTTTTATGGCTCTCGCACGGTTTGTGCATTAGCCAGCGTCAATTATAAGATTTTTATAATTCGTTCTTTTTGTCTTAGAAATTCGACCATGTCCTCCATGTACGGTTTGGGCACTCACCCGTTACCGCACAACCCTCCCAAAGGCCGAGAACAAATTTAAATTAAATTAAAGCTTGCCCTCGAACCGGGAATCGAACCCGGTACCCCTCACCTAGCTGCCACTTAATAAGACCGCTAGGCTATGAGGCCCCCAAAAAGAACACGCGACCCTGCCAGGATACAAACCTATTGATGGTTATAAACACGTATTATACGTAGAACATCTTTTAACAGTTCTTTCAAAAATAAAAATAATTCGAGTAATCGATGTACATATAGAAAAGATTCTGGGAAATTGAGAACCTCCTTTTTTAAATTCTATTAAAAATTAAAATACATCACGTAAGTAATAACGGCTACGTCATCGCTAACATTATTAAATAAATAAATCTTTTACGTTCTATTGAAAAAAACATATTGTAAAGAGCCCGTTCTTCCCATATTTTATACGAATTATTGGATTTTCGCCACGAAATAGAGCAATAAGTCATAGAGTGTAGAGCATTGTCGTTGTGACCTACTTTCTAGTATAGTCTCTTTTTAAATTTAATAAAAACTCACTAATGGCGTAATTATACTCAAGGTTGTAATTATTTTTGTAACTTTGTTTTATACCTTATAATTACTTTTCTTTCAATATCTCAGTGAGTTTTGATTTTAATTAAAACTAATTATCATTTGTCTTTTTATGCAGATGGTAAAGTTTTTATAAGGATTTGAAAGCGAAGAATTATGTTTTTTATTCCGGCTAAGATAATTCGTAATAGTAATAATGAAGAAATATTCACGAGTAAAGTACATACCTTTTGTTACGTACGTCCATGATTCTTTAAAATTTACAAATAGATGATTTTCTTTGTCTAACTAATTTCATCTATTCCTTTTTAGCAAAGCTATAATTTTATGCGATGTTCGTATAAGTAATATTGTCACGTCATGCGCTTAAGCTGGTTAGGAGTAAACATAAAAATAACCTTATCCTATTAAAATATTCTCAATTTCGTGTATTCCTTGTCTATCGATAGATAGATCTAATATTTATACATCCTCTGTTTATAAATCTCGTATTATTTATATTTAAGTTACGTCGTAAGCGGAACAAACATTTAATTTAATAAGAAAAGCAAACATTTATATTTATTTACTTGTGATGTATTTGAACACCTATTTCAATATAAATTAATTAAATATCGAAGACTTCGAAAATTCTATTACGCTGATGTTTTATATCATTCAGTAATAATTCTGGCTTACTCAGCGACACTACAATTTATTATAGGAAAAATATGGTCTACATAAAATTATCATACATTGTTAGGGGAAAGTTAATTTCGTTAAAAGCTGAATTCCAACGCCTGGTGAAATATTACGTGCACAGAATCAAACATGGATCTTTGCCCAAACAATTAAGGATTATATTTAGTTCTGTAAATAATATGTTCATTTAAGTTAATTTTATCTGTTACCTATTTACCACAAAACAGGATGGAGAACAGGAAGATGTTGTCTTTTTTATTTTTTGGAGTAGAGACTCTTGGGCCGTGGGACACAAGTGCAGAGGCGCTAATTAAAGATTTAAGTTGGCGCCTGGTAGTACCGGTGATCCCAAAGCTGGTGCTTTCCTCACTTAACGAATAAGTATTGCAATACAGCAAGGTGAAAAGGCAAAATGCTGCCAGCATTAAAGAGGTACACTTCCATAAGGACTTTTTAAATTTATTTTTGTTTTATAGTTATATATAAATTTTTAATTATATTATTTTTATTACTGTGAATATTGTAAATATTCTATATTTGTGTGTCAGTAAATACATTTCTTGTTTTTTTTTTCAAAGCTTAATTAAGTGCTCAGTAATAAATAACACAAAAGGTAACCAAATGCGAACAGATTACAAAAAAGTTCCTACTCTTACATACCAAAATATTTAAACATTCAATTCAAAACGAGTCTTTACGATGCATTCGTACACATATCTTAATTAATCTATATTTTTCTAAATCCATCCATCCAACATGATATTTTGTTTTTATAACTCTCTCGCGTAGTCGTTAAATTGTTATTAACCGATCTATTACGCTACATTGTTGGTAATTTTCACTGCATTTTCCACATTTCCATCGGAAAATAAACTCAAGAACGATACACCTGGTCTTTATGCTATAATTGAAAATTATTGAACATGTCAGGATAACGTTTTATTTCTACGTTGGAACTTTTAGTTTAAGTTATTTTTTAAGCGATTCATTTATCTGCCTTCATTTCGTAATGGTTAGAGTAAACAAATCTAAAGCCTATTCGATTCCCGGTGAAACAATAAATGTGGCTAGTAACAGTAGCAATCTGTCTTATACCCATTTGGGGTGGCAAAATCAAGCATCATGCTTTTCCAAATTATGAATACTAACCAAAATAATTACTTTTTACTGTGTACCTTGTACTTTACTCCGACGGAAAGTTCGTTTTGCAGGGGAATAAGTCACCCACGTAGTCTTGGCATACATGGTTGTGGCTTTTCAACGAGTAGAAATTCACAGAGGAGTGAGAAGGAAGTGCCCAGGAAACTTTAAGGTTGGCTCAATTAATCAGGACTTAAACTACAACGGACCAAATGTGCGTCTAATGTCGGAAACTGAGTCAACCCTACTGCTACTACATTTTACTGTGAAAAACGTTTCTTAAGGTGGGAACTGACCAAAGTTACGATGTGTAATGTAGCATTCGCATCGAGCGTGTCACGCATCGAGCATGTTACGCTGTGTATTAAAATCGGCGTAACATGCTCGTCAAACGTCTGTGCTCCGCTTTCGCCGCCAGTGTTCACGAGATGGCCGACAGCGAGGACGCGTTTGTATCTTTGATTCTACTTAATTATTGTTTCTTCCAAATTAAGAAGAAGAAAAAACGTTACTGGAGATCAAAGTTATTTAAAAACAGAGGCGTATGTGGTGGTTTGTAATTGATAGCAACTTTGAAAAACAAAATGATTACTGAACAGTATAAAAACTATGTACGCATGTCTCCGATCGATTTTGAAGAATTGTTGAATTTATTTGCTCTGGATGAGCTGGGTTCCACAACACTTCCTCTTTTTTTCCATTTTATAGAAAAATACAGAGATTTATCTTTGTTCCACTCCATGTTTGATTGATTGACGTGTGATTACTCGCGACGCGCGTGCACTCGGGACGACTTTTGACAAAGAGCGTACTGACCGAACCGCGTAACACTCAAAGGATTCGCCAAAAAACCGACTGCCGGGTGGAGCACTCAAAGCGAGCAACGAGCGGCTCGTTACTCGCTGGTTTCCCCGTAACACGACGTACTGACTGCACGAATGCTCGCTGTGTAACATTACATTACATGTTACATTACACCTCGTAACGTTGGTCAATTCCCACCTTTAAACGTAGATATGTCACCGTAAAATTGTAAACACCGTTAGATTGTAATCTATCTCGCGAGATTATAAACTGTCGAAAGATTGTGAACCCCAGCTTACTGCTTACAATTTAACATATTATTATTCGGTAGTTATATGAAATTGTTGGAAATTAAAATTAATCTGTAATTGACCAAAGAAGTTTGAATGATAACTAAGTTAGTGTAGTACAATCTACCGAATAATAATACGTTAAATTGTAAGCAGTAAGCTGAGGTTCACAATCTTTCGACAGTTTATAATCTCGCGAGATAGATTACAATCTAACGGTTTTTACAATTTTACGTTAACAGATATATAAAATCGAGTACAAGCGAACAATGATGTTTCGAGGCTTTATCACCGATTTTACGATAAATAGCCCCATTTGCTCACCCATTACGACTTGATGACGGAATTTAAGACGCACTTCAAGAAACATTCCTCTTCGATAGTAGAAAATTAATACTAAATACTCGACTTGCTATAATAAACTGACTGTTGATACTCATAGCAGTTGATTGTTTAAATGCTCCAGAAATGCTGTAATAATTGGTCAATATAATATGTATATTTAAAAACCTATAGTTATTTGTGAAGGTAGACGTAAAATTGTATTCCGCCCATGAAGATGGCTTGATACAACTTAAGTACTAATGTGTGATATTAAAAATGGAATACATTAAAAAGTAGCTATTAACAGCCTGAAATTATCTCATCGATAATTAATTCGACAAAAGTAGAAGTACCCCTAATAGACCTGTAATAACTGCGAACCAACTGGATAAAGAGTGATTTGAACTCAGTAAATTGTCCTAGCTACTAAATCGACTCCAATTTATTCCCCGTCGCCTTTATCACGCTTTTCTGTGTTAATTGAGACATTTGCACAGAAATTACGGGCTGTTATAGGGTGAATGAAAGGTCAGTAGAATAGGGAAAAATGTAACCGCGATGCTTTATGTAATTTTGTTGTACGCTTGACATGCAAATTGGTACTGGCTACACGAAGCAATTTTAATCAAATGTAAAATGTTTTGACTTAGGTTATGCTATTTGAAGAGTGTTGCCTGTGGGAAATTATGTTCTATAACGGTCTGTTGTTGTATATTGATTAGGTATTATTTTTTTAGGGTTACCTGCCCTGCGATTCTAATAAACAATAAACTACAAGCTCCCACCTTTTCAGAATGCCAAATCATAAAATGACTGCTTCACGACTGATTTGAGAGCGACCGCCGATGCGAAAACCGCAGTGTGAGTTCGAAAAGTGAGTTACAGAATCGCAGGGCTGTACTTTTAGACTCGACCTTGAGGTTCGATCTTAACAATAAATGTGGCTAGTAACAGTACAATCTCTATTTTATACCCAATTGGGGCAGCAAAATCAAGGAAAGATTCTAGATATATATTTTCCAAATTATGTCTGTGTCCGCATTTCACGCTCGCTGGTACTGTGAAGGAAAACAACGTGAGCAAACCGGAAATCTTAGACCCAAAAATTCGACGACGTGTGGCACAGAAGGTTTATCACCTAATTGCCTTTTAAATAAATGAAATGCCCATGAAAAAGGCTCAGAAATCTGTGACTCAGACCCAAAAGGTTTTGTTAAGGTAGCGTCACTGGTTTCTTTTTTATCTGTACGAAAAGTACAGTTAATTTTTTATTAATACTTAAAAACCGATTTTTGTCGCTCGCTTCCAAAACAACTTTTGTCGCTCGCTTTAAATTAATTTAGAAAACCGAATTCTAGTCTTATATTTACACAAAACAAAAACCGCTTAACGATTGTTGTTAAATTCATAATTACTTAATACACGTAATTGCCGTATTACATAAGCATAATTAAATAAAAATTAATAGTAAAACCTACCTACCAAAACTAATTAATAAGTCTAAGTTTTGCCGCAGTAGTCCATAAGCGACCATCTTTTAGGTACTTCAGCGTCCAGGCCTGCCTCCCGCCTTCCTTACATTTCGCTAGATCTTACTTATCCGCTATAAATAAAACAAGAAATCCTATTATTCCAGCAAGGTGTTGGAACTAAGTAACCGTGGCATTCACAAGACAGCAATAAATTAGACAAATCCGATTTACACGTGCAGGGGCGGGTCGTTACGCCATTTTGGTGATCGCGTTTGTTTAGACAAAAGACAACATTTGTCCCGCCAATTCTCAATTTCAAATTGAATTCGTCTTGAAACAAAGGGGTCCAATTTATCTTCGTATAGATAATGCAGTGTATTTGTCTGAAGCATTCGGAATTTTGAGGGTTTAGGCCTGTAAAGTTGTTTTATCTGTAGTAGTTTAAGCTCAAGAACCGAAAGATTTTATTAAAACTTGTGATATTAATTATTTTCCTCTTGGAGTGACTAACGTACAACGACCTGAATTTGGTTCCTGCGAAATAAAGATTTCGGTTTGGTACCTCGCATTCACTGACATTGCGTTAAACCAATGTTTCCCAACATTTTCTGTCATATCCCACCTTTCTAAAATTCTTATGCTCCTACGCTACTACGTAACATATATAATTTAATATCAAAAAATATAATCGTTCACTTAAAAACTTAAATGATATCTTTTAGGGGGAAATCACTACGACATTGTTAACACAGTGAGTTCAAAACATAATGAAAAACTGAAATTCAAATACTAAAATATTTTAATTTAGTGAGATTCTTGCGTTTGATACTTGCTGCACATAGATTTCTTCTTCTTCTCAAGTCTTTGAGAAGACTATAACACAACCCAGCTGCCCATAGAAGTATTTCCGAACCAATTCGACGTAGGGTCCTTCAAGAAAAGAGCGTATCAATTTTTGAAAGGCCGGCAACGCACTTGCGAGCCTTCTGGCATTGTGAGTGTCCATGGGCGGCGGTATCACTTAACATCAGGTTAAAAAAAAACCCACGTGGAAACACACGTTGTGTCATATCCAGCTGAACTCGATTGCCCCCCTTAACAATCAAATTGCCCCCTTACGCATAAAATCAATCAATTGGTATCTAGTAGGTCTTTTTTCGCCTTTGTCCTAACATTATAAATATATTCTGAGCATATGATTATATCAAATCAGTATCCTCTAACCATTATAAAATAATTTATAATATTAAATTAAATAGTAGAATACGTATACGATAACACTAACTGATTTTGGCTCAATAAAAACGGAGAAAAAAAAAGAAAATAAAAGCTATGCGGAACACGTTCGCAGCCGATTTCTGTGTCACGTACTAAAGGAACTTTTATAACTCCCGAGTAGCGTAATTGTTATGGAGAGCCATCCCTTATTACTCAACTTTAACCCAAACTAACGTTAATTAAGTGACACGTCATATTTTGTTACTTAGTTTCAGTTTACTTAACATACTACGAGCAATCAACAAAAAAATCTGTTTGGACTGAGAAAGAGTCCTAGATTCTGTGTAACGAGTTTATTATTATGTGTTAGCTTACTTTGTAGTAGTAATTGTTAGTAGGACCGTCCTCAATAATCGTAAATTAGAATCTTCAACAATAATATATTTGATGAAAAACATCGAGAGAAAATGAACTATTTTTAAGACCCAATCGTGTGCCACGCTAATAAAGCTTTATTACCTACGTACATATAAAAAATATCAAATAAATAGGTACATAAATCAAGACCAAGTTAACGCCGTTGTATGTTTTATGTCTGCTAGATACAATAACGCACTTTTTATATTAAGCTCAGTCTAAAACAGCGTGACAAAGTTTGAAGAATTACGAAATAATGTAATACTTACCTCTTGCGCAACGCATAAAGTTTAAAGAACACAGTGAAATATGAGCCAGATTTTGATAAAAAAGCATTCCTATGCTTTTTGAGAGATTTTGAAGTACCTAATTCTTCAATTAAGAAATCAATAGCGTCAGATATTCACAAATTATTTTTCAGCATACAATTTATTTTTTTAAAGTATACACTCATTCGATAAAAATATGTCTCATGTCACTCATTCGATAAATTACAAACAATCAATCATTTAAATTTACACTTAATATAGAAGTACACATTGTTATAAACCTTGCCTGACATTTAATGTCTCGTCCTCCTAGAAATTTAATTAAAATACTTTCAAACTAACTTAGTACCTATCGTAAACCTTCATTACAGTCGACTTAAAATACGTAATTTTCACTGGTTTAACTTACTAACAGCTTAAATAAGTGCTGACTATTCATTACGATGTGAGTCACGCTTGACCTAACTCGAATTCTGATTGAGCAATTTTCTTCAACCACTCGAAATCCGATAACGCTATTAAATTAACACGTAGCTACTGTACACGCTAGGGATTTAGTTTAAAAAGATTTTCTAGAAAATAGCTAAATAACATATAACATAAAGGCATCGCAATTGTAAGACGAAAATCATTCAGGGCTTAGACCCATAGCTTCGTCGCAGAAGACTAGTTCCTAGTTGTCTATAAAAGAAAAAATATCAAAGAAACAAATGCAATCTGTGGCACAGACCTATAGAGGATTATTATTATGTTGGTATCGATCACGCTGTAATACCAACCATGCCAAAGCAATGCATACCTAGTTCACATAACAGACATAATCAATTGGAATTCCTGCATCAGCAAGAATGCTAACTATCCTCTTTAAATGTAAACTTTTCACGAATCCAATCACATGCACTTCAAGTACTACGCTATTCGTGGACCAACTTGCAAAGTTCAATCGTACCTTGCACTTCTGAATTCCCTGTGTGGACTAGGGAATTTCCGATAGCGTCCCGACTTCGATTACTTTTATTTGCATGTAAAGTTGCGGAAGAAGATGCGCTGTTAAGCGTTTACGGAAACCTACATTGTTCTACAGAACGATGCTTTATATAGGTAAAAGTGCCGTGCCATTCAACACGAAACAATATATACGCCAGGAATCAAATGGAAGACTTTCAAATTTCACTTTTTACCATAATAACGATTTTGCAATTTTTTTGACGGCTCATTGGTCTAGTGGTTAGTACCCCTGACTGCGAATCCATGGGTCCCGGGTTCGATCCCCGGCTGTGACAAACATCGATGTGATGAGCATTTAGTGTTGTGCTTAGGTCTTGGGTGTTTAAATATGTATTTATATGTGTATCTATAATATGTATGTATATTTTTTGCCTAGTACCCATAACACAAGCTTCACCAGCTTACCATGGGACTAGGTCAATTGGTGTGAATTGTCCAATCATATATTATATTATATTATATTATATTATATATTATACTTATAAATAAATTTTGATTCTCATTAACTTAATACATATAACCTGTCAGTTGAACTAATGCTGAAAAATGTAATTCTTAAAGTGAAAGAATGCAATGGATTCTATAAATCTTAAAAGTAATACAAAGCACATGTTGGTATCATTGCGAAAATTGAAATATGTTCCGTTGAAAATATTTCAATTTTCGCTTCCAAATTGAATACAGCCGTAACAAGGATTCTTTGTAAAAACTACAATAGATAAAACGTCAAATTTTAATTAAAAATGGATTTAAAGCGTTACCTTTAGAAATTGTGTTTTAATTCATTTATTTATGAACATTTTGTTACATGTAAAATTAAAATAATTAAATAAAAAAGGAGGGCAACTGGCTGCCTTATCGCTTTCGAGCGATCTCTTCCAGGCACTATGAGGAAAGAAAAATTAAATAATGTGAGCGCAACAAGTCTAAAACTACATACGATATACAATTACTTACACATAAAGAATGGAGCAAAACAAAGCAATTAAAACATATGTAGACGATGAAAAGGCCTATAAAATAAAAAAAAGTAATAATTTTAAGAATTAACAGTTGATATAAATAAATTTAGTTCTATTAAATAATTTTAGAAATTTATAATAAATAAAGATGACTACATGTCTACTGTGATTAAATGTATAGATATACACTACATTATACTACTAAGTTCAGTCGAAAAGTACATAGAACATATTATATATATTTCTCGCACGCATCATGTTTCTTTTTTTAGTTTTTCTCTTTAACTAGGGTTGCCTGGAGAGATCGCTTATTAGCGATAAGGCCGCCCGTTGCATCCCTTATATTTTTTATGTATTGTGTTTCTTTTATTTGATATATATTTGATATTTAAAAATAAATAAATAATATAATTATAAGTATTATGTTTGATCAGATATCAACACCCGATTCCTTACACTCATGAGTCTGTATATTTAGTAACTCCTGCAATTATTTGAGGTACCAACAACGTGGCAATTTAAAAACTCGTTTAAAATAATTTAAATCCATATTTTCTGTCCATTAAGGCTCCATTATACGTTTATTTTCCAAAAACGAAATGGAGAGCCGTCAACAAGAGAAACGTTCGAAAAATTTCAATGAAATTCGAAATTTCAATGGAAGCTGAAACATAAACAAAAGCTATGTAATACACAAAGAATTCTTAGTCGTCGTTCTCAAAAAATGCACGAAATGTTGCAATTAAGGTCTTAAGCATTAATGCGTTTTATTTGGCGTCTGCCACACCACTTCAGACATCTTTTGGAGGTTCCAAAAAAGTTAAAAAAGTTACCTGTCATATTTGAGAGGGACGGATCTCGAATGGGCAATGACCCGACGCTGCAATACTTTTTGAAGTTATACTTCTTTAGGCGCGTTATGAAAAATTTATGAGAGTGAAATTTTACGATGCGCGCGCACCGTTACCCAAAATTAACAGAATGAAGTCAGTTCTAGGTGGCATGAAAATCGATAATAACTATGTTCAAGTTGTATATTCTAGTATTTTTATATTTAGAACAAGTGTTTCGTAACAGTACAATGAAACAGTGTGAATAAATAAATATTATTTTGGTGTTTTTATTAAATCAATTTCATTACGACGGTGATAGTATTTACTAATAATAATTTTATTGATTAATTTTAATATTTATCGTTAATCACTACTGCATTTTAGTTATTTTTTTCCATACGCCAAAGAAGTATAACTTCTTACGCATGTACATAAGTACACACACTCTTTTTGTACATTTTATAATCGCGTATTGACGTTTCCCTCAGCGTCCTATTTGAATAGGTGACACGTTATTATCTCAAGTACTGTTACACATCAAAGTTTGATCTACTGTAAGTTAGTTTCCAAGTTTACAATCCTATTTTGAATTGTAAATATGGTAGACAACTATAATATTTTATGGATCTGGTTCATAGATGAATTTATATGAATGTCTATCATGTTGATCATCCTCAATCGCGCACAATTAAAAAGCGCAGTCGGTGTTCGAACGTACGAACTCAAGAGTTGAACAATGCAAGCCATAGACTCTTCTCTTAAATTCGAGTGCTTATAATAAATTCAAATTCAAAAATCATTTATTTACGTAGGTAACACAATGTACACTTGTGATTCGTCATTAAAGAAATACATATTAATGCTTCTAATTTTACATTTACTGCCAGTTCTCAAATCAAGGGCGTAGAACGGAAGAGAAGAACTGGCAATAAACTCTCCGCCACTCTTTTTAATCGCCATGTTTTTTTTTTTTTACACAACGTTTGTAAGGAGCTGCAACCACTACACCATGTTCCACATGACATTTTAAGTAATTAATAATAATAACATAAATTAAAAACAAAGACTTGTCCCCTATCAGCAGGAGGCATGGTGAAATAGGAGCACGCACTTACATTCTCGTGGGAACAACACGCAAACACATAGTCGAAATAATTAACATCACTGCATACACGAATTCAAGTACGACCAGTCACCACAAGTAGCACCCGTTCACGAGTATGACGCATGGCCAGCCATCGGCCCCCTCGCCATATTTTAGGGAGAGAGACAACCCGACGCATGGACGCAATAGAACTAGTGGTTATAATGTAGATTCTTATTAAATAATTGATGAACTTATGCACTGCTATATAGTTTACGTAGGAGAAGCTAACGATCATTAATTCTAGATTGTTACTAATATCTTTTTCGGCCCAAATAGACCTTCAATCATATAAAATCTCTTTACATCCATTCAATGGTCGATTTTTGCCTATTTAATCGATTATTACCTAAGGGTTCAAAATTACCATATCAAAGGAGCATGATCCCATGTTCAACGTCAATTTGGTAAAACATTGGCGCTCAAAAGCGAGACGTAAGCCCTTTATTCCGTTCGGAATGTCTTGGAAATACTCTTTCCATTTGGAATCTCTTCGAATACTTTTTCACTTTCGAAATCCTTTGTGATTGTGAGAATATACTTTGTTACGTATATTTGTATATTTAACTGTGATTATGTTTAATTTATTCGTTATCCAATTTGAGTTAATAATTTGTAGTTTTAATCTTGAAACTATTGAACATGATTTTCAAACATCAGAATTATGGCGGCAATTATGAAAGGGAAAACAACGCCTTAAGACATAAATAAACCGTAGTTTTAAAAGACATTTCATACACTGTTTGACCGCATAATAAACTGATTAAATTTTAATATAGTGACGTCATTCCATTATTGAATGTAGCTTTAGCCGATTTGGAGGTCAGAATCATCTTAACATATTAATTATAAAGCTGTTTTAATTAATCAACCTAGACCAACATATCGAGCAGGCTGAATCAACATATCAATATAGAGAATGTGCATCGTTCTGAACCTCAACTAAAATGAGTACTTGACATTTGAAACGCTTGGCTTTTCATGAACTTAATGATTTTACTAAAGCCGCAAAAGAAGCCGAAACGAGATCATTATATTTGAAACAAGTATTTTATATAAAATATCAAGTTAAAGAGTACTTTATAATACATTATAGTTATATATTACACCGTAATAATGGCATTTAATCTCAAAGGATTAGCCATAATGTATCCAAAATGGCGATGTTAACGCATTCGGTTGTCGCTCAGAGGCACAACAAAGGTTTACCTCACCTCCTGTATTGCGTAATATATAACACTAGTTCTTGACAGCGACTCTGTTTGAGTAGTTTTCAAAGGAAAATGGAAGTTGTGTATTTAATTAATATAAGGCTATGTATACATGCAGTGCCCTATCTCCACCTAACCAACCGCCTTCAATCGTTGAAGGGTGATGTATGCTGTATACAATAATTTCTGAATAAATGGAAACTCATTCAAACCGGTAGTTCCCGAACTAAGTACTTTCACAAAAACTCTTCAGCTTTATACTAAGTATATACAGTATACCTACTCTAGCTGATCTGATACCTGGACCACAAAGTTATACTTATTTTTCGTATAAATAAAAAACAAATTCAAATAGGAACCATTTTTTGTTTTAAATAATTTTGCAGTGAGTTGAATTTTTACCGTTACCGTTTATTTATCAAAGCATTAAACGTATTTGAGGTTAGAGTGGTATTCATAACCTATGCGATCATACCCTTGCGGTGGAGGTAACCGCAGAACATTAGGGATGCCTTTGAAAAACTCTTGTTTGATTAAAATATCCAATATTTCATAAAATATTCAAAGGCCTTTGATGTTTGCAAAGGACGCTGATCATGTACATGTAAACTAATAATTACAGTGCAAACAGGAAGAATGTCCCGTGGTACACGGTCTTTGTCGTGTAGTGAAACTTTTAAATACTGATAGAACATTTTATTAGTACTCCATTACACATGTATGTATTACTCTAGAGAAAATGTGTTGGAATTATATTTTTACTTAAGGTCAATTCCTTTTATATCCAGCGACTTAAGATCGTGTAATATAATGAAATTTATAAAGATTAGTAATTTCATAGGTAGAAAGCAAAATCTTTGGTGTAAAACGGGTCAGTACACAATATACATCGCAAAATTAACCGCGAGTTTACAGCCACATTTTTTTATTATTATAATTTCTATTATAATAGAAAAAAATTTATATTCAAAGCAGTTATGGCCGCAAAAATTCTGAATATTATCAGGGGTGGCACCCCAACTCTCAGGTAATCGACTGACAAATGTCTTAGATATTTTACCAACTTCATTTTGTGAATGCCACAGATAATAGAGAACTCTTTACTCTGTATTCTTCATGAAAAATATCACACATTTTTCGGGCATGATAAATTGGATACTCTATTCTATACGTTTTTTACTGTTATGCAGTATTTTAGTAAAGCTTTATATTACCGGCACATCGCAATAATTCGCGGATATTTTTCTTAGAATAAGATAATGACATTTAAGGTTCCATATATGCAAGCTCGCGGACCTCTGTCCTGTGTTTGATTCCTAGAAATACAATAATTGTTTTAGTCAGTATGCACCAAAACTCGTCACCAACACTTAGAATTAGTTATTCATACAGACACAGAAAAATATATGTCCCATTGAGGGTATTGATAAATTATATTGTTATAGAAAATGTTGCGGTTATTTTTCATTAATGTTATATTATTCAAGATTGCCTAAAAGTTTTTAAAAATATTCAAGAGTTCATCATCCTTTTGTACGTCCAATAAAATGAAAGAAACAAAAATACCTTTTTTATATAATTAAGTTCAAAAATATTATCAGAGCAGACATAATATTATTCCGATTCTGTAATATAAATTCTATTTAAAATCCGCAGTTGGTTAGTGAAAATTTCATGCGGAATTTTCATAAAAACTCCCATTTTCTTACCATTCTAACAATAAGGTGCGAAATTAGGAGAAGAATTAGACTCCTCCGACGAAGATCGTGCCTCGAATACATAAGAAGGGGTGCGGGGTGGAAAATAAAATATAACAACAGTTGGATTTAATCAAAACGCGTATAAGTTATTTTCTACACGATTTCTTGTATATCATTTGAGGTTAGACTGGTACCGAACATTCTCAAAATTTTCACCATAATTTTAACCATAAAATCGTTTTAAGTTCTGCTTTTGTATTAATATCTTATTAAATATATTTTTCTAAGCGCATTTTCACAACGCACAACGTCGAAAATAATGTATTAATTCATTATTGTTTACTATACTTGTCTTTGCTTGCGAATAACCCGTACAACTCCACGAATGAAGCTATGTTAGTGACGGCATTTTCAAATTTTAAATTTGTTGTCAATCGTCTGTCGTTCGTGTCGTCTTTCAATGACCATTATCGCAATATTACTACTGTTCCTTTTATTCTGTGATACAGGGGAACAAACTAAAGCCCCTCTGTATATAACAGCACTATATTAAATTGGCTTATGACGCAAGTTTGTGGATATAAACGTTAGCGTAAATCAATCTAGTGAAGATTTATGTAACATTTAATAATAAATATTTCTTCATTTTCTTTCGCCGTTTTGACTCGCCAAATATTGAGGTAAAAGTTTATACAAGAAATAACCGTAAAGTTTAAGTATAAAAGGGTTGTAAAATATTAGGATGCATCAGCGAATTTCTGAGTTTTGAGACATTTCATTTGACATCATAAAAACTACTTACTCTCATATTAATATTTTATTTATTTATAAATATACTTGTAATAATCTTAAGGTACTACAACTGTGGTTTTATAGCCACAGACCTCAGATTGACGCACAGACACACGTCCTTCCTCATTACCTCACTGTTTCTCTTTGTCATACAACTAAATTGCGCGCCAACTAATTTCACATTCAAACAAAAATTCATGCGCTCGGGATTTGAACTTCTACCTCAGGGTTGCGAGTAAAACGCTATAATCTAGGTCAAAACTGCTATTACCATATACGTACCATACGTCTCGAATGAAATACTTGGCCCTCATTACTTTTGTGTTAGTAAAAACATTGATTCATGAGAAACATTTGCGTAATATTCCGTATATTAAAAGACAGAAATAATTTCAAAATTCGAATTGAATTTGAATTTAAAAAATGTGGCGGAGAGTTTCTTGCCAGTTCGTATCGCCCGTTCTACGCCCTTGATTTGAGAACTCGTTTTTAATGTAAATTTTAACTATAAAACTAAACTTAAGATATACTTTATATAGGTACTATACCTATATAAAGTATATCTTTATTTATTTATTCATAGTTACCAACATGAATAAATAAATGTTGATTAAATTTATAAAATGCGAATTAGGACAAGTTAGCCCGTAGCACAAGTCGACTATACTGTAAGTCCCGTCCATTTTACTTTCCACTTTCATAGATGTTCATAACCATAAAACGTCAAGACAAAGACGGGATAAGAAAATATGCGATAAATAAAAACATTTCAGCGTTGCCTTGTGTTTACTTGCCAGTGTTTACCATCGGGACACAGATGCCGCTCCCCATAATCCTGTCTTATTAGGGATTCTCTTCCGACACGACGATTTTTTGTTTTATTATAAGCTGTAGGGAATTCGTCTGCACAAACGTTTAACTAGTGCATTGTGTCTTGAAGAAGCACTTGAAAACAAAATTACTAAGCAGAACTTTATAAAGTTTTTGAAAGGTACTTAGAACATACGTAGATTAACTTGTCTGCTAAGATATAATAGTTTAAAAGGTAAAATACCCAAAAACATATAAAATTGGAAGAAGTACCAATAACAAAGAATACACCGTAAATGCCTCCGTTTGACTGTAATCCTTATAAAAATATACATTTTAGTTTTACTAAATCTTTAGTTAATATTCATCAAAATTCAACAGAAAAACAACGATGATTGTGATATGAAGATTTAATATTGAATATACTTTTTTTTCATCAGCACTAAAACACTTCAATTGTCTCTAAGTTCTTGCCTATCAAGTTGGTTAGGAAAATTGCCCTCATCAACACCTCTGCATAATCTTATTAGGTCCATAATAAAATATGACATGCATAAAACATGAAGCACCGAAAAAATGAGAATATATTTTACACCCGGTCAGGTGTCGTGGAAATCCTGAGGGAAATCTAACTTTCCCGGAGGCGCAGACAGAAATCGATTCTATTCAAATTTATGATAGAGAATAACGGTTTGAGTACATCATATTGAGTTGTAATACTAACTTTAAATATAGATGGCGCGTAAAATCATAAAAATGCACATTCTGCAGTTGTCTGTACAGTAATTTGGACTTTTAAGTTATTTTTTAAGGGTTGTCATTATTATGGTGTTGTGAACTTATGGACAAAAAATCTTTGGTTCGATCGCAGCTGAAAAATAGATAGTTTTGTCCAAACATTTTTATGTACGCCGTTTAACAAAAGAATATTACAATTTCATTAAGCTTCTTGCATTCACACAGCTGCGTTGTAAAACGAACTAAATACAGTGTTTTGCTTTCTGGTTATTAACTACACAAGCCAAGACTGACCATAGACTAAAAATAGAATTGGCAGGAAATATTTATTAATTTCCTTTTAATATTAAAATTATATTTAACTGCTCTATATTAATACAACACGTGGAACCCTATCAATAGCTGTCTGCAACTGGCAGGTTCGGCGCCGACTTTTCACAAAAATTCGCGCCCTTATTTTATTGCCTCCTGTCCAAGATTAAACTTCGCTCCGTATTATAACAGCCTGTATTCGTGAGATACAGATAAGAATTAAAATACATAAAGATCTTTTGTTTGCGATTTCCCTAATAATTGTATTGTTTTCTATAATTAAAACGCAGATTACATTTTCAGTATTAAGTAACACTTCTACATTGTTTAGAGTATTCTTCAAAGGCCGGCAACGCTTTCGCGAGCCCTCTGGCATTAAGAGTGTCCATGGGCGGTATCACTAAACATCAGGTGAGCCTCCTGCCCGTTTGCCCCCTGTTCTATAAAAAAAAAACTAAATCTTCTTTTTCAAACGGGTTTAGGCCACAATTTTATATTAATCATTACGGTATAATAATTTTTTTGAGACGTATAAATATAAATATATTTTCTTACACAGTAGAGTGAAAATACTATGTTATAAGACTTTATTTCTCTTTGTAATAAACTGTTAATAGAGATTTATAAGAAGCTAATAAAAGCTTTAAACTTTTATAAAATATAACTTCATTCTACTGAAACTAAAGCTTGACCTTTTAAGGCTTTAATTCATGTAGCAATAATTAAGTTTGCTCTCGTAAATATTATTTCTAGGGAAGTGAATAAATTTTTAAAGTAACTAAAAGAATTATGAGCAGCGAGCTACAAATCTCCATTCTGGCGGATTAAGGCTTTACTGTTTTATACAAGTTGGCGAACGGAACGAAATTGTTCACGTTGACGTCATTTTAATTTCCATATGAATTTCTTAGGGTCATTTAGGTCATTGAGAGTGTTCATGGGCGGTGGTATCACTTCACATCAGCGTGAGCATCCTGCCCGATTGCCACCTGTTCTATAAAAATAATGTTTAATATGTTTTACAGAATAGAGAATAGTTATAGTTTAAGTGAAACACATGATCGCTTTTTGTCGGGTATTAAATTTCGTGTTAGGCAATAATCATCAGGCACACCGAAGTTATCTAGGTTGTTTTTGGACCTAACAATGGAACATTATATTTTATATACGGCAATTGTGAAGAGTCGTGTCGGACCATTAGACAGATCTCTTTTGAAATAATTTTCTCGTCACTTCTCAAAGTATCTTATTAGCAGCAACTGCGGTTCTCCGTACCAATTTCCATATTTATTCATTGATACCTTCAAGTTTAAAGGAAACACAATTTTGCTGTAGTTTTTTTAATGTAGCACTAACTAACTTACAATTGATTTGGTGAATAAACTCAAAATTTAAGTCGGTAACTATCTTTTAAAAGTTGGAAATTGTATTCATTAGGGGGGACCTATTTATTAATAACTTCTAAAGTCAAATACATTCGGAAAATACAATAACACACATAATTTGTATGTTAATAATAATAGAACCTAAAATAGGTTGGTGAAGGTAAGTATTATAACATATAGTAGTAATACTTAAATTACTTGTTATAAAAAGTGCGCAGACGGAGCGAAGGGATCGTAAAGCAGAGTGAATATTTTACTGCCTTAGAGTTTCTACCTTAGATTGAAATTGAGGTCATCTTTCATGCCACCGTTGTAACTGAGATATTTAGTGCACTTTAAATTCATCGCCGTGCTAAACTGATTTTAAAGTTCGGCTTAAGAAACCATAGTCAATCTTTGAAATAGTTAATGAAAAAAATATCTAGGACAAATATTTTTATGTAGTACTATGATGACAAGATAAAGACTACGTCATATTTTATATGACTAGTGTGGTGCTATTTTAAACGGTGCAATTGGACTGAAAAAAATAAAAAAACGTATAATTTATTATGTTGTGACAGTGTTAATGCGATTAACTAAGCAAATACCATTCACAAGACGTTTGAACTAGAACTAGCCTTTTATTATTTAAAAGTCAATGTCAAAAAATAATCCTAAATTTATAACCATGAAATGTTAATTAACTTTTCTCAATCCCCTCTCTATTTCAGACCAAGCGTTGGGAAACACAGATATTAGTTTTCTCGTAGTAAGTGTCCCTCTAATACCGGCCTGCTGCTATTGATAACACGTGGTTCTTATCGAATTCCAATACTTTGCTGTTGTGTTAGCATTATGTTGTTACGTATTGGGGCAATGGTGCTTCGTATAAGCTGGATCCAGAGATTTTAAACGAGTTGGAATGTCGAAAAAAATTATGATTTATGAACATTAAACAACGGAAAGTTGCGTACCTGGGCCACGTGTTGCGCCATGACCGCTACCACCTCCTTCAATTAATTATAATGGGTAGAATCCAGGGTAAACGGCGTGTTTTTGTATGAGGAAGAAATCATGGCTTCGCAACTGCCGAAGAGCAGCAACTCTTCTGGCTCAGGACAAGACAAGCTTCAAAAGACTGACGGCTAACCACTAGTAATGGAGAGGCACTCAAAAGAAGAAGTATAGAGGCAAAAGGCTTAAGAGCAATAAAATTACAAAATAATAATATTCAAGAGTTTTATTAAGCATTATTTTTTTACATAATGAATACGTTTCCTTAGGAATGTTTCCATAAATATGCTGGATAATTCAAAAATGTTATTAAAACACATCGCTATTTTTTCATGTATACACGTCAATGTATGTATGTCAATGTATATCATGTGACAAACACATTAACTTTGTGGTCCAAAAAATAATAAAAATAATTATGTAGTGTCATACCCTAAGCAGTGCTTTACCAACTTAGTTGTAAGCTAAGTTTTGCTTTAGTGGTTAGCTTTTAGCATTTGATGATAAAACCATAAAACTCTTTACGTTTATAAGAAACCACAAATATCAGCGACATAACAATCTCGTATGTTGAATTTATTATAGCTAATTTCCAAAACATACCCAATATTGCTCGGGGGTAAAAGAAATTTTTAGACAACCGGTGCTCGGTTTAATGAAACCGAACCGCAATATGCCTCAGGGTACAGGGATTGTGGAAATTTTTGCCTTATATGAATATTTTACGTACCTTATTTACCGATGGAGGGCCGTATTAACTGTACTTTCCGAATAGAAGCTAAATAAAAATATCTTACTGTCGTAATTGTCTTGTGTCTTGTCTGTTTTATTAATAAAATAATCCAGAGGCGCCACAACACTGTACAAATCTCACAGTGGTTGCCTGGAAGAGATCGCTCGAAAGCGATAAGGCCGCCAGTTGCCTTTCCTTTACTTGTAATTTTGTTAAATTTTTATATCATATAAAGCAACAAAGTGTAAATAAATAAATAAATCGTGGCCACAGATCTATCTTTGATATTTTTTAAAGGCGTATGGGCCTGACACTTATCCGATATGTTTATTACAAACAAGAGTTAAACTTAGCGCTAAGTGTCGCCTCTGAATCTACCCTAAGACACAGTTGAGAGCAGGTTTCACGATAACCGACATTCGAAACTATTACTAGCCTACAACAAATTTGAAGACAAAAAGTATAGTTTAGGTATTAATGAAAATATGATGCAGCCAAATACGCTTATGCTTTTATCCACTTTTTAATAAACATTTTTATTGAGTAAATCCAGTTTCCAACGTTTTCCCATCGGGAAAAATTTCCCACGGCCCACTGTGCAACAAAAGAACTTGAAACATTAATAAAATATTGCGAAATATCGCGAAGGAAGCTTAATAGCGGAAGGTGAGCGTAGGAATTTGCAATAAGCCCCAAGCCCCACCTTGCCCCTTCACCTTTGTCTCGCAAAGCGTTCCACCCCCTTTATTTCCCAAGTTCCTTGCATTTCATTCACTATGTACATAATAGCAACTAAACGTTTGCATACGATTTTTATTTCATTGTTGTCTTACGTAATATGTATTGACAGCTGATATTAAATCTTTTGTATGGAATTGCTTTTTCATTCAATTACAGCTAGTGTTACGTGTCTTATCCAGGACGCAGATCAAACTCTAAGAAATTATTATAAAAAATTTATTCAAAGTTTGATGTATATATACGAGTAAAGATAGGTTTTGAAATAGCTTCTGTCTTAGTCTGCGTTTTTAAGTAGAATTTAAAAAGAAGAAAAAGTATTTATCAAAGGTATATCCATAAATACCTCAATTTTAATGGGTATAATTATTAATAATGGGTAATATTATTTGTACCTATCAGCTTAACGTTGTAAATAATTATCATGCTTTATTATTAGCACCTGTTTATCTTTGATTAATTTTTTTTTTATTAAAGTATTAATGTAATGATTGTCGTCGCTACGTGGACGGATAAATAGTGACCAATTTGTGCTACCGTCGCAAATTTTTTTATTTTTTTTCAAAAATAATTAAAATATATCAGTATAGATTCTAAAAAGTATAGAAAATGCCTGAGCCTGTATTAATTAGTCACCATTTTAGTAAACGTATTGCAACAAAATAATAAAACATATCACAAATAGAGATTTTAAAAATGGAACAGATGCAAAATCTTCCGAATACATCATAAATGCAGTTTCACCTAAAACTAGCAAGTTCGCAAGTCATTATACGCCTTTGTCCGTCGAGGTTTGGCTGGATCATTACTTCACGTTCTTCACGATTCGTTAGACATGTAAAAACTTTATTCCTTCGGGATCAATATTGGGGAGTGATTAAACTTGGAACAAGGCGTATTAATAGAAGCCCCGGAGTCGAAACTCATATTGGGCTCATCAAAAATCAGTCATCTGAGAGTTTAGATTGGTATTTCAGATTAAAAATTTCACTGATTACTCTTTAAAACATACATTTCATATAGCATATTGTATAGCGCAGCTTGGCGTACTTTTAATTTACGCAGTAATTATATCCATATAAGTAACTTTTTACATATGTATGATATCGATTGGGAATAAAAGTCTAAAAATCAATAAAATTAACATATATCAAATACATAAGCTGTGTTCAAAATCCCGAGTTGAGTTGTACTCTAAACGATTGAGGATTTAATATCGTGTTTGCCATTTATTTGAGCTTACAATATCGCTTTCCGATATAAATGGTAACATTGAGGTAAATCTTTTCAGGGTTTAGAAAAATAATTGGATCGGTTGAAGAGAAGCAATTACATCCGTTGAGAGCAATTTCGATTTACTCAGGATTGGTTTGGATAAACTTAAAACGACTAACCCTACGATATTGCCCATCTGTATTGCTTTTGTATTCATTGGGGTAAAAATGTGGAAATTAAATACAATTAAAACTTGTGTTATTGGAGTTTCATTGTAGTTGGTTAGATCAATAGATAGTGTATTGCAGAATGGTCCTACACATTCAAAGCTGTTTTAGCTATTGACACACATAGTTTTGTCACACTTATCGTTTAAAAAAGCCTAATAAAAAGCATAGAAACAATTGGTTTTGCTAACTCGTTCCTCTTCCGGTTACATTTTGTTTACGATGTATCAAAGGTACATCCATTAGATCCTATAACTATTTCATACTTTATACATATTTTTATATAATACATATGAAGTGAATAGAGTATTATATAATTTTGATTGTGAGAGAAAAAGCTTCGGTTGTATGTTGTCATGTTTTTTTTAACTGTAGAAACGAAATAGGATTGGTCATTCGACATTTCGTCAAAAATATAAAATTAACGAGAGTTCTGTGAAAAACCAAAATTAAAAAAAACTTGACTCACTCACTTATTTTTACATTTAGAAAAGGACATTATTACAGAGTATTGGCAAAATTACGAACCTTCGAATAGAATTTTCTAAGGTCTCCCAAAATTAGAAAACAGTGCCATATTAACTACGGCTGGTACTCACTTGAGTGGCTTCTCAGTGTGGAAATGGACTTTTTGATATTTCCCAACTAAACTTTTTTGCAAAAAAAACGGGCATCTAAAGAAATTATTAGTTGTCTATATGCTTATAATCGTGTAAAGTAATACGCGTGAAGTAAATTCTGGTATTACCATTATTATGTATCTGGAAAAAATATTAATATAACCTCCTCTAGCCAAAACCACAGATTGAATCCTTCTGGGCATG
Source organism: Pieris napi (assembly GCF_905475465.1). Lineage (NCBI taxonomy): Eukaryota > Metazoa > Arthropoda > Insecta > Lepidoptera > Pieridae > Pieris > Pieris napi. Next base: position 8,530,756 of record NC_062241.1, on the reverse strand, counting down.
TTTTCCACGATGTTTTTTATAACATTTTGGGGATTACGCGTATTAATTTACAATCTAACTTATAATTGTGTAAAAAAAATTACACGATTACAAGTATACAAACTACGTCAAACAAGTACATTTCATTTACGAGTAATGAACTGAAAACTTTTTCTTTTTCTTGCAATAGAGTATACCTATATAACTTATAATAAACAAAGTAAAAAGAGGTAAATCTATTTCAGGTTTGAGCTATTTTTAATCCTACAATATTTAATTTTATAATTAATTAATAATAATTGGAACGAAGTTCCTTACGGCAGGCTTAGAGGAGATAGGGATTTTGCTGCGCGACCGAACTGAAAAAAATGTGATAGTAAAACCATAAGAAAGAGTCCGTGGAATAAAACCGTTAAATGAGACGTGCGCAGGCGCGACAGTCGTATAGGTAAACAAGCGAGTATTGCGCAATATTTTTTATGTGTTTCGTCGGCAAGGAGGACACACGCGTGCACGCTTCCCAAAAATGGCAGGTAAAGATAATACGAAAGTTAAGGAAAGAGTTTATCGTTGTTTAGCCGTTGAAAAGGTGGTATTGCTTCCCTCATGTTTGTATTTTTTTTCTCAAGTCTATTAAGAGATTTGCAAATTGTGTCAATTCTACATTAGCCGAAGGAACTTCGTTCCTACCTGGTGTCCCACGACACCACATCTTTTATTTAGGGAGACGCAAATACTGTTTTTACCAATTTTATATAAATTACAATATCTATCATTGAGTGGATCCATGTTAGAGAGCCACGTAAAGATAGAAATTGTATTTGAAGCTTTACAGAAACTTAGGCATTAGCCGCAAACTTTCCTCTCGTAACGCACATGGCTGAGCTGGCACTAATGGAAGTTCTCCCGAGTTTCGAAGAAAAACTCCTTTTCAGGAAAACACAATTAAAATTAACAAGGACCAATACTGCTCTACTGTGGAAGAGCGTATTTTATTGATTTAATTACAGGTCGTTGGAGTAATACAGTAAAATTAAAATAATTAAATAAAAAGGACGTTAACTTATCGCTATCGAGCGATCTCTTCCAGGCGATCACTAATTGTGTAGGCTATATTTTCTATAGGAGTTCAGTACATAAATACTAAATTTTAAGTAACTTCCGTAAAAGATCCTTGAACGACTGAACACATCATAAGGTGCAGCTAAGCTCCATTTCCCCACAGGCAGACGAACAGATTCTTGCCAAACTGTATTTGATCAATCCCCTCTTTCTGGCCGTCTACGTCCATAGCACTTGAAACGTACGTAAATAACTGTTCAACTGAAACTCGAAATCGAATACAAAAATCGATTTTCACTTTTAAAAAATAGATTATTTCCCCTTCCCCCCCTCCTCGCCCTCCGCAACCCCCAATTCGGGTTACCGATTTCTAAATCGTTACCGAGAAAATATTGTTACGTTTCTGATTTTTTATTTTGTTATATTTTTTTTATCATGTGATGTCAGAATTATTGATTACCTACTAATTGATAAATACAAATTTTTGAAGTGCATTCATTTTATTTGACCGATACCCTTGTTTCATTCCTAACTCTATGGACATATAACGGTCTACTATAAAGCCGACCAATCAGGGACAACCTTCGGACAGTTGACAATTTTAAGATTGTAATTTGACGGTGTCACTTCGATAGATTACAATCTACCGAATAATAATACGTAAAATTGTAAGCAGTACGCTGAGGTTCACAATCTTTCGACAGTTTATAATCTCGCGAGATAGATTACAATCTAACGGTATTTACAATTTTACGTTAACATATAGGTACACAAATCGTATTCTTGACTTCATAGCGTACAATTTACTTGTTATTAAAAACTTCTTTCTATCTATGTCTATACTTTTCCTTTTGTACATAGATAGGTCATGAGTACATGAGTATGACAAATAACAACTATTATTTTGTCAGTAAATTTTTTGCACGCTCTATTTTATAGGCAGGGCAGAACATAATAATTCAAACGTCTTAACAATATATTATTCCCAAGAGAAACAATTTCCATGGAAGTACTTCTTATTCTCCGCACCTGACGATAAACAAATATTGGTTGGAACCTCACAAGCTGGGCATAAATTAACGGCTTTGTTTTGACTAACGTTCAAAGGTTCCACAAACTAAATCGATCTTCTAAATGATCATGGATATGTCACCGTAAAATTGTAAAAACCGTTAGATTGTAATCTATCTCGCGAGATTGTAAACTGTCGAAAGATTGTCAACTCAACATACTGCTTGCAATTTAACGTATTATTATTCGGTAGTTATATGAAATTGTTGGGAAGTAAAAATAATCTGTAATTGACCAAAGAAGTTTGAATGATAACTAAGTTAGTGTAGTACAATCTACCGAATACCGATAACCGATAACCGATAGATTACAATCTAACGGTTTTTACAATTTTACGTTAACAGATACACTTGATAACGTATTTACATTAAATACAACTCTGCAATGACAGATAAAGATTCATCATATACAAACAAATGAGAATTTGTTAATAGAATATTAAACAGTTACACAAGGAAACTAATAGGTATAGACTTTAGTAACTTTTTCACAAAATGTTATTGTAAAATGTTGTTTATATTTTTTGAAAAAGTAAACTTAATAATATAATATAATATAATATAATATAATATAATATAATATAATATAATATAATATAATATAATATAATATAATATAATATAATATAATATAATATAATATAATATAATATAATATAATATAATATAATATAATATAATATAATATAATATAATATAATATAATGAATAATTACAGATTCATGCCCACTCCAAAATAGTATATTGCCTACTCTTGGATGACAGGTCACCAATTGAAATTCCAGGCTGGATAACTAATAAAATTAACCCGAAAAAAAAAACGAGATACGCTTATACTAACTAGTAAGGAAACTTCTGAGCTTCTGTAAGGAGCTAGGCTTGCTTAATTAGCCAAGACTTTACGTACATCGGACCAAGTAAATCATACATACATAGCTTCCATCGCTTAGGTGTCGTCCTCTATCATGCTTTCGGTAACGTGGACACGATAACTTCAGTTACTGGACCTTTTCTCCTATAAATAAACTACTATTATAACAAAATTAAACTAATCAAGGCGTCAGATCATTCTAAATTCTATTCACTCCTAGAGTTCATTACTCGGCGCTAGTTATCTTGTCAACAGTAATATAACAATTTAAATACACAGGTGCTAGCGTCAATTCAATTAGTCAAATGTCTTGTCTCGTTACAGAGACAAACAGTTCGACAACTTTACAACACTCTAGAGTAAAATGTACTTTAAATAATATCTAAAATGCATGTCTTATTTATTGAATAAAATACATATATTCAAGTTTTATTCAAAGACAGCACAGAACGAGTCTCTTGTTAGTTATCAGTTCGGGAGGGCTCTTCAATAATGTCTTCGAATATGAGAATATGAAAACAATGGCGCGATTGTGAATCTCTCAAAAATTACTAGTTCTAACCTGGTGCTGAAGGGGTTAGATTTTAAAAAAGTTCAATACATATTAAGTATTTTAAGTAAGTTATGGAAGAAAAATAAATTAAGTTAAAGTTTCCTCTGCATTTAGATAATCCTAAAATGAAGTATTGAGGAAATTTCTAGACGACAATAAATATTTGTTTCCGACAGACCAACTTTACCCCTCACTGGAATCAAACTTTCTAGACAGCTCACAATTTTGTTACATACAGTTTGTCCTATTAAGTTTTTTGTATTGTTGAAATGAATAAGTTATTTGATAATGGCCATACATTCTGTCAATCGTTACCATTATCCTTTTTTGTACTGAAATTTATTACAAAACATATCTCCCTAAATTCAATATATGTCATAGAGTTTAATTTATATTTTGAATAAGCCTTAATAATAGATACTTAATGGTTTGTTTAAATGCAGCTATCTAAATTTGCCGTAAAGTAAGACGTCGTCCATTAAAAATTAAAATATTCTATGCTATCAAAAAACAAAAAAAAATCCTTAAAATTCTTCGTCCAAGTTAGGAGTATCAGAATCAGTTCAAAGCTGCTCAATTCAATTTCTCCTAGTAAAAATGTTTTACCAAATTCGAACTTTGACTTATTTCCCCTCTGTAACGAAAAATGTGAAAAGTTAAACGGTTCAAGTGAAACCATTACAGACCATCCATCACGCTGCCTACTCAATTGACACGCGTGTCAACACTTAACCCTCATGAAGCGACATACGGCCTCAATCGCTTTCTCATATCTTAAATGAGTTTATACTGTGTTTATACACTTGGTATAAAATACTTGTTTTCTTACAGCCAGGAAAAAGCAACTACTTTGACGAATTTCCAAACTAATATCACTAAGGGAAAGAAGAATGCAATATTTTCATTTTATGTTACAGGAGGCAAACGGACAGGAGACTCACCTGATGTCAAGTTATACCACCGCCCATGGACACTGCCAGAACGTTTGCAAGCGCGCTGCCGGGCTTTTAAGAATTGGTACGTTCGTTTCTTGAAGAACCCTAAGTCGAATACTTCAGTGGGCAGCTAGTTTCATCACTTCTGTTTATTTGCTCCCTTTAGCTGTAATGAGAATTTTACGCAGTATTCAACGTCTCCAATTTCAGTTAGTTGTCGACTTTTTAGTTAGCTTCATAGATTCGAGAGCTTCGAGATGACAAAGAACGAGCTGAGCATGACGTACAGACTCAAGCGGTAACGCAAGTTCGGCTATGTACGTCGACTGCAAACAACTTATATGACGAGAGAACGTTGAGGTCTTTGCTAACGCGGCTAGTAAATGGAATACCTAGTCAGTTATTAGATAGCCTAACGTAAACAATAAAAAGTAAGTTGAAAAACTACTTTTTTATGCCTTTGTCGCGTTCCTAAACAAGACGGTTACATTTATACAAAGTACAAACCACAGTGGTGTTCTAATGTTACATAATATCATGGTTTTATTATATTATTCTGTAAAATGAATAAATAAAAAAAAACATGTGTGTGTATTTATGTACACGCGTTAGAAGTTACAAGGTAAAAATCTTTTTCAAAATTTATCTTTCGCCTTATTTAATACATTGAAAGTTTAATTATATCGCATTATCTAGTTAAATAAAGTTTATGTAAATATCACAAAAAAATTTTTTTTTACATAATTAAATCAATGGCCTTTTTTTATTTTAAAATGTTGACTATGCTAACTTCAGGATGACGGTATTTTGTGACTGTTTGCGCACACATCGTAAAAATTTACTCGCATCATTTTTCCCTCACGCGCCAAAAAATATAACTTCAACATTTAAAAAAAAGATTATGAATAAAAATAACGCTAAACTAAGCTTTGTAAATTAAACCACAATAAGCTGACAAACCCATGTCGCTCGTGATAAAATAATTTCCGCCATATAAACCGATCTTTTGGAAAGATTTATGAGCTTTTGCCCTCTCGTCGTCGTATGTCAAACTTCGACTCCTGCCAATCTACAAATAATCGATACTATTAAAACGTTCCATACTTTTCCACTCAGAGATTTACGTTTTGTAACATTGAACTGATCATTATTTTTATTAACAAAATAACAATGAACATAATAAGTTGGCGTACCAAATTTGACAGCGATAAATAGAACGGTCATAAAATAATATAAAAGCGAGGACTTTTTATTTCTTATAGTTACATATTTGTTCATATTAATTCTTAACTGAAACTGTATGGTGTTAATGTAAAAATTCAAAATCACATGCTACAGCAAACAATATATGCAATATAGTAATAAAACAGCAACAGATGGCGCTACAAAATGCAAACGTATTTCCAAATCGCGGTATAAGTATGATCAAGCTGTGGGTCATATAGTCTCGGCTAGTTAGAGAAATCATACTTACCTGGCGTAGGAGACACCGTGATCAATAAGGCGGTTCTCCCAGAGTGAGACTTATTCATTGCACTGCGGATAAGTTGACCTCTGTGATTATCCCTAATGTGGATAACTCGGACGCGTAATTTTTGATAGTGGGGACTGCGTACGCGCCGTCCCCCTCTATTCTCTGTGAATCAATACTTATAACTTTATAGCTGTTGGGCAGATTAAGGTAATAATAACTTTTAGCAAAGGATGTTGGTGGAAATGATTATTGATCATTCACTTAGTATTATGATACTAATTACCAACTGTCTATTTCTTTCCTGTGGCGCGGTTTTACACGAGTTAATATGAATCCCGTACATAAATGCGCGCTTTTCCATTATTTTGTTGCGGACCGTTTTGAAAGTAACAGCCCGTTCCCACTAGTCGAAAGTCGCATAAGACTAAAAGTCGAATGCTCTGGTCACCATACACTTTATATGGAGCTGTTCACATTAGATGAGACGCGACTTTTAGTCGAATACGACTCAAAAAACCATCCGACGGGCCAGCGCCCGTCTTAAGACTAAAAGTCGCGTCGAATCATGCTCGCATAGGTGCCTGCTTGTTGCTGTTCACACTAGTCGTACGTCTTTACGACTCGAGCGCGTTGTTACCTCTCTCCCCGCCCCGCTTCCTAGACACATTCCTACACATTGCTTGCTCACTCCATTCGTGTTTTTTTGTTTGTTGTGTGAAAATGGAGAAAGAAATAAAAGCCGAAGAACTTATTCCATTAGTTGAGTCGATCTTTCTGTTAGGATTGGGTGCATCCAGTATTTTCTTGGAATTGACATTTTTTTCAACTTTTTTAATTTTCTTCGTAAGTAGTAGAGCACAACATCGCGAATTCGCTACGTACTGAATGGCGCGAAACTACGATCTATACGACTCGCGACGCAGTGTGAACAGGGACATCAGACTTTCGACTTTTAGTCTTATGCGACTTTCGACTAGTGGGAACGGGCTGTTACTACAAGACTACTAAGATTATGTACATATTTTTAAAAATTTTGTAATAAGTAATATCAAATTTAAATTATTGATAAACAAAGCTATAGTCAACCTCAGAACTATGACATTCTCATTATTATAGACTAGCTAGCCGTTTCGCGCCCGCTTTGCTGGACGAATTAAAATAAATTTTATGTTTCATTATTTTATTTTTTTTTCATATTTTTATTATTCTTCTTTTTAACTTCCCGCTAAGAAAATTGAAATATTTCGAAAATCGAGTTTTTAACAGATGTTGACGTTTAGAGGTTATAGGAAGCCTCCCCGAATGTTTCCGCGGTGAAGTTCGTATGGATAAATTTTCATAAAAGTAAAACAGCAATAAAAAATGAAGGAACGTTGGAATTTAATAAATAAATAGCCATAAACCATCTAGGATAAATTTCGCATCGAATACATAATACATACGATCAGTGGTTTAGGCGTGATTGAGCCTCAAACGAAGACCATTTTCATTATATATATATAGATTAGCGTGACCTTTATTGTCATAGATATTAATGTTGTACGACAATCTTACCAAAAACACAACCCAGTTTAAAAGAAGATTAAAACTATAAACGTAGTCAGAAATTAAAAACAAACAATATACAGAGCTGTATAAATCGGGAGCGGACGGAGAAACGACTAACTTCACCATTCATTTACAAAGTAAACCCCAACTTGAACCCTCGAAACTCATTAAAAGTAAATCCGGTGCATTTTCTAAAGACGTTGAATTAAAGCTTCTTTTAAGAAATTTTCTTAAACTGAAGGCGCTGCGGTGCGCCTCATTTGCCACTATTGAACCCTCTGCCCTGAATGCAACGCCCTGAACCTAAGAAAGTCCTTTTATGTTTGAAATTATTCGTGATTCAAACTCTAATTGGACTAATAGAATATGTGAGGAAAATATTGAATAGCCCCTTAATGTTGCGGACTGTGTCGTCTTCGTACGATATTATTTTAATATTTTGGAAATAAATATAGCCTGATACTAAGGAGTAATGCAGCTAATGGTGAAAAGATTTTTGAAGTCGGTCCAGGTGTTTTTAAGTTTATTCTTTAAAGAATACAGATAGTACGGATGAGACATTAACATTTACATTTCATTTAACGTTAAATCTTGCGAAACAAAATTGTCATGACAAAGTCTTATTAATATTCTATTATTTTCACAACCACCTTACTATAAAGTTAACAATAATTATCTAGTTGATTTAAGAACCTGGGACTAGTGCTAGACAGGCTACTTCTAATTAATTTGCGAAATATGTTTTACAATAAGTGTGGTTTGCCGTAGTCATTTTGTATGATGATATGCTATTTTAAAAGAGTACCAAGAGATTTTACGCTTTTTCTCTCGCCCTGTAGGGTGTACCCTCTGTCTTCTTTGCCGATGAGTAGGTATGTCTACCGATTCAAATTTAATGACGTGGAATAAGTGATACCTGTATCTTATATTCCGTAATAAACATATATGTTGTTATTTTTTTTTATGCAAATTTCTGTCAAATTTCTTATAGAAATTACCATACCTACAAGTAAATCGTAATTAATATTACGTAACTTTTTTTGATAAGACGTAATAAATAAAGAAATAATAAAAGCAAGGATAAAACAATTGACTTAAATACTATATGTAGATAACCACTAGACTTGATACCCAATACAATTAAGATTCTGAATTATTCAAGTAACAGTAGTTCTGTATTACAAGGGTCTTGGTTCCCTGTTTATTTAATAATGTTGTGCCGCACCGATAAGGGAATTCTATAGAATACGAGAAATCGAGTAGATCATGTAGCATTGTTTCATATAAATTAAATGCTTCTGGTCGTTGTTGATTTCTACACATTAGAAATCGTTCCTTGGCAACGTAATTTTAAGATCACTTTGAACTTATATAGTAAAAAAGATTTCACAGGGTCAAAGTCTCATTCTTCGGTCGTTTTGTTTTGATATCAGAAACTAACCAATAAGGAACATTATCAAGTATTTCTTATAATATTATTATTTAATATACAGTTATATTGTATTATTAAAAAGATAAACCTGCTAAATTCGATTTCATAGTTATTATTAATGATAAATAATCATAGTTACTGTATTATTAGAACAAATATTAGGTATAGTTGCGCACTTGTACTACGAAATGCGCCAAACTTGATTAAAATACTAACTGGTACAAAAAACCACCTTATTCAATTCGTAACTAAGATTATTAGTTTTTAGTCTTCTTTCGGTATATCACGATTAATAAAATACCTTTGAAGAACTTCAATCATGTTCACACACAATTTAACATTGAATGCAATAAAATATCCATTAATTTTGAAGATGGCCATTTTCTGCTACACTGAGCGTTACTTGATTCTTAGGGAGATTCTCAAACGTTTTGATATTTTATCGTTACGATACAGAACCAATGAATTTTTTATCGCATTAACAATTTATTTTTAATTGGACTGGAGGTGTAAATTGGCCGGATATAATATTCACTGATGGCCCCGTATTTTAAAAAAATTGGATCATGGTCCGAATTACTAACGATGTTGTTAGATTATATTTATTTGTGTTGTTGCAGTTGAGACATATTCAGTTTAACAAACTGAATTTACACGAGTGTCTAATTCGTTAAACGGTATTTAAAATAAAAGTAGTTTATCAATTCAACGTGTAACTTTTTAAAATCAATAGCTTAAGGATAGTTTTATTTCGTTTAAGTTTCATAAAAGTCGCTGACGAAGCAAAAGCTTATATCTAAATAATTTATACTACATTAACCAAACAACATGTACCAATTCATTGCGAAGTTAATTAAACATTTAATTATAAAATTGTGTTTCCACTCACTCGTAGGTTTTCATAATTTTCCAGCGTCGAATAAGCAAACACTCGAGAGCTTACCTTCGAAGGTCACCATGTAGGTTATAAAACCAAAGAGGTTTTTATGCGAAGCCTCCTATTATTTTTTACTGCGTAATAAATATACAAGTTTTAATCTAGTTAGTATAAAGTATGTAACAGCTTTGTAAAAGCCTCAGTGACATGCTCAGTTGCAAATATTTAGATAAAACCATAGATATTCTTTTTATACGCTTCCCACGTAAATGACGCCATGTTGATGACGTCTTACAAGTTACAACTTACAATATACATAACAATTAAAAGTAATAATTTTGTGTTTAAAGAAAATGTCAAATGACAAATATGGATAAAACACTATGACGATTACAAAAAAAAAGTAACATTAGACTATTGTAACAGATTAATAATTTCATAATCTTTTTAAAGTGAAACTACTTTTGATTTGAGATAATAGTTAAATCAGTTTTCATTATACAATTATCAGGTTGGTAAAATTGTGATAATAAAATCAAACTTGAAATCAACCATGACTTCAGCACTATTGTTTTTCTAGTAGAATTACATTTAACATAATACTGTTATAACAGTGAAAATAAAATTTAAAATTCTAAGAACTTGAATTGGCTCGTTTCTGCAGTATAAAAGAGTAATGAAAAGAAAATTCGCGTTTCAGGACACATAGATTATTCTTACTGAGCTCTTTTGTACAAAATGTATGAGAATTCGGAAAGAAAATTTTATTCAGACTTAATTTCTCTAAGTAGCTTTAATTTTAAATGTCAAGCGGAAATTGTTGCCATTTTACGAGAAGAAATAAAAGTATTAAAACTTGTCTGAGGCATAGAAATCTTAACAATTAAAAGAAAGGGCGATCAAATTTATTTTTACACTGTACATAAAGAACCTTTTTGAAGATTTTCTTTGACTGTAATAAATAATATTACACTTTTACTATGAACATACAAAAACTATATTTTCAAAAGCTAATGTGAATCCAAATGTCACGACTAAAGTTTAAAGCTATTTTAGAATATTTATTAATTTTTTTTTGACTAGTAAACATATTTAGACAAAACTTGTTGATTTAAAAAGCGTATGTTAAGTGTCACAGAGTAAAACGTTCTCCGCGTCATAAATTGTAACAATAAACTTACTCTAATAATATTTCCCACTATGTAAGATTCTAGATTTTTGTCTTTAAAAATACTGCAGACTGAATCGAAATTATAGGAATTAATATTCACAGCAAACGCCAGTCTGAAAAATAATTAGACCAGCAATTCCAATCAGAGTCTTTGTTTCACCAAAATTCCGTTTTCAAAGGCTTCATTACGGTCGTAATGATTGTCTTCATCAATACAGTTTCCACTATCTTGTCAACAAACAAGCACCCTTGAAAGGGTTTGGGCGACGGCTCCAAGTGGAAATAAAACGAAATGAGCTTTTCTATTGATCCCTTGTACGTTATCTGTTTCGTAAGATACTACATCAGCGAAACTATAGAGTATGTTTTGTATGAGCTTAGTAAAGTGTCGTTTAACAGTGTGTTACCGTAGTGTTAATCAATCTTTACATAGCAATGCGTTGTATTGTGACTACTTCGTTACATTGTCGTATAGAGGTAACATTTAAACCTTTTGAAACAATTGAAAGGACAGGCTAACGATATCTTAATTTTAAGTTTAGGATCTGCTAGGAATCTAAAAAAAAACACTGTTCTTATTATGTTTAAATGTTTTTTTTTTTTAGAAATGTTATACTGGAATGTTTACTTGTATATTATAAATAAGGTTTTAAGAATATGTTATACATTTTTAAGCAAAGGAAAGCAAAGGACATTTGCAGATTGTATAAGCAATATCATTCATACGTCTGAAACGTTTGAAAAACTCATTTAAAATTCTCTAAGTACGTGACTATTTACATAGTTCAATGAACCTTACATTGTGAATTTACTATACGAAATTCCCTCTGGTTTTCGGCGCTCAAGGTGCGGTGCAAAAATGTGTAAACAGGGGCACGGTCGTAAATTCTTTTGACATGGTAATCCGTACTATATCGACGATGTTTTCGTATGTTGATAGGTACAAAATGTTACATAAATAATCTGCTAGTAAACAAAGGTATTTTTGTCAGATGACAAACTGTCTAGATAGAAAACAAAAATTAAAACAGAAATCATGAAAATACTATACTTAGATACTGTTAATAATTGAAATGTATGTAAACAGCAGGTCCCATATTTAAATTTTTATACTTAGTGAATTAATAATAATATCTTCATTCATATTATTTTCAGTTCATGTGTCGAAAAAACCTTATTAGTTTATAAGTCTAAAAAATATTACATTTAAGAATGTATTTTACCACAAAAGTACACATTTTTAGTTTTCAATAGATACTAGCATATCTTTCAAAACTAGGAACTTAATATCTAAAATTAGTAACTAATTCATATCTAGTCAAAATTCAAATTACTAATGACTAGATAAGAATTAGAATCAAATTACGATTATTATTTAAATCTTAAGTAATCCGCCCTCTATCGTCACGTTCATAAACTGTTACCATAAAGTTTAAAGATTTAAAACGCCCTCTAGTTATAATATTATCCAAAACTTAATTAAACGAGGATAAGTTTAATTTTGACATCTGCCTTCTGTAACAAAATAAAAGAACTTTCGGACATTTAAATACTGTGTCTGTAATATCTGTATTTTAGACAGCCGCCCTCTATCGCCTGTATATAGGACTATAAAACAATAATGCTTTAACGCCAACCTTTTCCCAGTACCCAGGCACTTTTTTAGTGCCATTTGGTTAGAAATTTTTTATCTTTCCTCCCTGCCATCTATCACCGAAAATTCAAACTAGTGTGTCGTTTAAAATGATTCATTCTAATAAATTTTACGCTTTCTATAAAGTTTTAATGTAAACTATGTGTATGATAAAGTTGAACTGAATAATATGCAAATGTATTATTAATATTTACAACGTATTACGTAATACATACACTTGTAACGTCTCCTTAACGATTTGACAGATGACAGAAGTAGAAGTCAAAAGAATACATCAAATATCAATGTTCAAAAAGCAAATTCGAATGAATTTAAGTTTTGCTTGTCATCGCCGCTTTAAATTACGGTGAAGCGGGCGGTGAATTGTAATTTTGATTTGAATCCAAAATCTAGCTTTGTGGTTTTTTCATTAAATAAAATCTTTTCAAAACTATTTTCAATAATTTAAGTTTGAACAATGAGTTCCATTGGAACAGGAGTAAGTGTTTCTAAGTTTTTGTGAGTAGGTACACCCGTCCCACAATTTGTTGTAAAATGAATCGTTCGATTATTTAAATTAAAGTGTAATGTATTTATGTAAAAACATTAATTTTAAGGAATAACTTAACTCATACCATGGAATCCCAAATAACAATAGTTTAGAGGTTAGATTTTATAAATTATGCTTAATCACATATACTGATTTCAGTACGATTTATCAGCTTCTCAATTTTCACCCGACGGTCGGGTGTTTCAAGTGGATTATGCTGCGAAAGCTGTTGAAAACTCTGGTACAGTTATTGGCTTAAGAGGAAAGGATGGAATAGTGTTTGCTGTAGAAAAACTTGTAACTTCGAAATTGTATGAACCTGGTGCTAATAAGAGAATATTCCATATTGATGAACATGTTGGCATGGTGAGTTGAGCTCCAGTATGTACATGTATATTTGTTCATGCAGATCTACATCATAATGTATTTACTTAGAAGAACTTTTGGGTTCCATTAAGTAATACATACCTTAGGAAAAGTAATAGAGATCAGAGTGAAGTCTTAGTTTTATGCTTTTTGTAAATTAAAGAAGAGGCTTCAATAATCACTAACTTTTTTCATATTTATTCACCTTAGTAAGTTAAAGTGATATATAAATAAAATAGTTGTGTCTAGGTATGTCAGCATTTTGAAAAGGTTTGTTTACTAACCTTTACCACAGCTGTATCGTAACTTATTAGATTTGCATCTAAACCATTACTGAAAAAAACATTCAAGTTTTGTTATATATTAAGCTATTTATTTAAACAAACTTTAGTTTAGGTCCTATACTATATTTAACTTATTAATTTTCAGGCAGTTTCTGGTTTAATCTCAGACGCAAGGCAGATAGTTGAAACAGCCCGTTCTGAAGCCTCAAACTACAGATCCCAATACGGCATCCCAGTCCCACTAAAATACTTAAATGAGCGTGTATCCATGTATATGCATGCATACACATTGTACAGTGCTGTCCGTCCATATGGATGTGCTGTGGTCATGGGGTCTTGGTCAGAGCATGATGGTCCTCAAATGTTCATGCTGGAACCCAGTGGAGTCTCTTTTGTAAGTTTTATTTAAGCTTTTAGAACCTAAAGAAATTCAACTGCCACTATTTCATACATCCCCATTTTAATTTTGAAATAGTTGATTGAAAATTCCAGTTATCTAAATTTTTGGAAATAACTTGAAGATGGTCTATGTAATAATGGTTAATGTTGTTTATTCTGGTACATATTAATTTTCTATTTGAAAAAAAAAAAATTGTAAACATGGTCACACACACACAATCTGTGGTCCATTTTTTATAAATAGTCAGGATAAGCTAACATAATAATTTGAAGTCCACTCACTGTTGTCCTATTATTTTATTACAGAAATACATATGTATAACATTTTATCAGCATCACACTATGTCGGTCTTCATAATAAAAACAATTTTTTTTCTTGGGACTGACAAACTGAGCTTAATTGTAGTCATCATAAATAAGGACATTTTAAGCATATTAATTACATTAATATTTTCATAACTTTCAGTCATACTTTGGATGTGCCGTAGGAAAGGCAAAGCAAGCGGCCAAAACTGAAATTGAAAAGCTGAAACTTGCTGACATACCAGTCAAAGATCTCATTAAAGAAGCTGCCAGAATGTATGTATATTTAAAAGTAATGGAATGTGTAATACACTTTTAATCGTTTGTCATTTTCTTAATTAACAAACCCAATATTGAAATAAACATATAGCAATTGGGTACAAAAACATTGGGATTGCTATCATTTATCTAGTTAGCCTATAGTAATCCAGCAGAGTTGCTAAACTTGCTAATTAGAGAAATATTTCAAGAAACGGTTGACTTAGTAGTGATCAAAATTTTGAAGTGATTACACATTCTCGGAATAGAGAATGCTATATTACTATTTATGAATGTAGAAAAAATTAAGGGCTCATTCATGACCAAAACTGATGTTTTACAATTTATTGGCTACAAGTGTAAGATGATTGTTAACATTTCGTATGCACTTTTTTTTATTTACATATAAGTCAGTCGTTTTGACTTATGTGTATCAAAATATTCACAATGCATTTGGGCAGTAAAACTCAACAGTCAATAACTTCAACATTAGTATCTCATCTATAAACATCAATCATTTTATGCACATTTACTGCACATATTCAGTTTTTTTAAAACATTATATTAACTTTTTATATGTTTTGATGCTTTATGTTATTTGTTGAACAGTCCACATTGATACATGTAAAAATAATAATTTTATGTACTTGTCGGTCACATGCAAACATGTAAATGTATGTGCCCTGTTATTTTTCCTTTTTGAATTTCCAGAATTTACCTTGTCCATGATGAATTGAAAGACAAACAATTCGAGCTTGAGTTATCCTGGGTGTCTAAGGACACCAAAGGTCGTCACCAGTTGGTGCCCAAAGAAATAGCATCAGAAGCTGAGAACCAAGCTAAACAAGCACTGGTCGATATTGAGGATTCAGATGAAGGGGATAACTAAATAATAAAATTTTGATACATAAATGGCTTTTATTTACTTCATAAATGTTACCTCCATTTATTTTTTAAATACTGCTCGTCTTTTAAATTGCGGTCTTTATGTTCAATGAGTGTTTAATAGAGAATGAGATATAGGCTTTTAATTTATTTTGTGGGAAATATCAACTAGTCATAATAAAAACAATAATTTACATCGAATTAGACAAATTTTATATTTTAGAATTGATGCAGTCACCCTTTACCGTAACAGACTTTTTTGGAAACAAACACCCACCGCACCGAATCAAACAAAACGCAAACCCATATATATATAAGCAACCTAAAACTCGCACTTTCTTCGCCCAACGCTTTTTCTCCTTCGGAGGCCCTTTAATCTTTAACCACTTCATTAAAAACAAAATTCTCACGAACATTCCAAAAATCACATTACATACATTTACTAAACATCTCAAACGATATCTTGTTAACCTGTGCTATTCTGATACTGAAAATATTCTTATTGTGTAAAAATAGTTTTAATATAAATGTGTAGAAATAATTAATATAATTTTTAAAATACTGTTTACGTTTCCAAAGGAAGAGACTGGCTGCCCACAACACAGGGAATCCTAGTGCACTTTACTTTATCCGAATATCTTGTATATTGTGCATAATAAAGTTTTTTCTTCCTTTCTTTCTAACTACGTTAATACAACCTCATAGAACTTGGTGACGACAAAAACAAAGTTCGTTCGTTCGTAAGAATATCGCCAATAACCATATCGCACCACCGATAAAATAGTGTAACATATGAAGTGGAAATGATCAGGCAAAACGAAAATGATTAACTTGTTTCATTGTAACGATTACCATGCTTTTTGATGTAAATAATATGTACATTGTACATGTTATACATTTATACGTACATCTCAATTATTATACAAAAAAATTTTTTCACTAGTGACACTGTCAAGGATTTTATTAATTAATTAGAGGATTATTATATTTGCAGGTACCATAATAAACAATCGAGAGGAAATCGATCTCACCAGTCACAAAGTCACAAATCAGTATTAGTTACGAATAAAGTAATATTCTTCCTTCTTAATAATAGGCTTCCTATTCCCGATTATGCAGACTCATGCACGGCTGATGTTGGTATATGGTGGACTCAGTTTCCGCGCTTAGACTCTCACTAGGTCCGTTGTGCGTAAAGTCCTAGCTAACTTAGCCAGCCTAGCTCCATCCATAAGCACAGAAGTCCCCTGGGCACTTCGCAAGCTTCACGGATCCGACCTCACTGCTCCTATCTGTACGTTGTTTAGCCACAGCCTCGCATTCTAGGACTACGTAGGGGACTGATTCCTCTGCGCTGAAACAGCCTCTGCACATGGGGCTGTCTGTCGCGCCTAGGACAAAAAGATGTTTATTAAGGAAACAATGGCCCGTAGTTTTCCCTGGCATAGCAATACCCCACTGTGTAGGAGATTGCTAGCGTTAAGTTCAGTAAGAGCTCGTTAACTACTAGATTCCACGATAGCGGCGATAGGACACCACCTTGCACCCATAATAATTCGTTACCTACATTGTTTTATTCTACTAGTTAATCTCATCTTTTACGACGTTGCATATTGAGAGTAGTGATCTTCAAATTTGAAATTTGACGGTGCAGAAGTTGATTTATCAGTTAGATGAGGATTTTAACCACTATCCTCTAAATCAGACCTATCAAAAGATCTATTAATGCTCTTCATGCTTCTCTCTATACTTCGTTGAAAACACGATTTATAAAAGTCCTAGTCTGGCACGCGTATGTATCTACCTAATAATTGGTAAAGGCAAACTAGAGTCCATGAATAACTTTTTTTAATTTAATTGGTAGGGAAATGTCTTATGCTCAGGGTATTTAGGTGTCTCTATTGGACTGGCAAAATGATTTTATAGATTTTTTTATTAACATCTAAAAATACTTTTTTTAATTTTAGATCTTTACAATCAAGAAACATAAAAATCCATAGGTAATATAAAATAAATAATACCACTTCAATAAGAACAATTACGTTAAATAGCTTGTAAAGGTATAATTTTTATGATGCGAAATTGAAAAATTGCATGCAAGTGTAGGGTGACAATTTATTTTAAAAAATTCTTTAAGAATTAGTGTATCGACACCTACAAACTTCGGCTACTGGGATGACGTCATACCCTAAATGACGCGCAAAAAGCATTGTCGACGTGTAATATAACCTAAACTAATTTGTATATAATATATGCAATTTCTCAACTTTAGCCACTCACATCATCCTATCACCTATGACACAATTGGTGGTATAACATGACTGTCCTAACTCCTATCATACATGAAGCATGATCGTTATTGCAGGGCGCCGGTCGCCTTCACTGGTCACCCGATATTAAAAGACCGGCATTGCAATTTCGGATTCGGGGCTTAAGTAACCATTACATTTAGCGCCATGTAGAGTTGATTACTTCGTCGATTTCGTATTACTTATAATAGGTAACTTATATTTGTGTTTGCCTAATTAAGTTTTTTGACGTGATAACGTCTTTAAAATCGTTTTAGTCGGGTGACATGTTCAGAAACTTGTGTCACACCAAAACCTCACGAGCGCGATCGCAGGTATAACGAGAGAGAGACGGACCGATCTCCCGTCTCATCTCGAGCGCTGCCAGTCATTCCGTGAATGTATGAAGAAAAATGTATATCATAGTCGAATAAGTAAACTTGTCATTTTACACCCGAAATTTATCATCAAAAGTGTGAATAAAACGATAGATGTAATTTAAAATTTGAAAAAATTGTTATCTTCATTAATTCCTTACTTCCCAAAAACTTATATCACCAATAAGACGTTATCACGTAAACATCTCGATCGTAAACCTACTTTACAAACAACCAATATTTTTTATGGTCAATTTACTCTTGATCTTTTTTTATATATAACGGCCTAATTAGGTACTGATTAATACTAGCAAGAAGTAATAATGTCGTTGAATTATTAAAGGAGAATTGCCATTCATATTGTGAGGATTTTACTAAGTATGAATAATAAAATATATAAACGTTATATCATTGCAATTATGTGTACTATATGTGTTGACAGAAAAGTTCATAATTTTTATTATATGATTGAATCATTGGACCTTGTTTAAATTTAGTAATTTTGTTAATTAATATTTGCATTAAAAAACCCCGTTTTTTTTTCGTTTATTATATTACTAAATTGAACCAAAATAATTATGAACTGTAAAAAGGTAAAACAAAATTGAATCGACTATCCGTACCACAACAGGTCATATTGACTCTTTTCTATTTAAGCTGGTAATAAAAATGTTATATTAAAATTAGTAAAATTCTACCAACAATGTCGGACTTAGATCAACTTCCGAAAAGTTTTGTCAAAACTTTTTATCGTCACATGAAGTATGTTAGCTTTTTGGGAATCGATATTTTTGACAATTCGAAAGCGAATAATTTAAAAAGACAGTGTCAAGTGGCAATAATTTACAGTCTATTTCTATCGACGGTTTGTGGGCAGTTTTTATATTTATTTTTAACAAATGTTAATTTTTTGGAGTTTATTAACGCTTTACCTGCCACGCTTATGGCAACACAAGGTATATATAAAGTTATATTGTCTATTGAAAGACTAAATGAGCGTTTATCTTTAATAAATTTGCCAATGATTACCCTACGTATAATATAGCAACCAGTAACAATTTTTTTTTATAAAAAATAAAGAATAATTATTAATAATTTTAAATTATTGGTAACATGAAACCAATAATTTTTAGGCACTTTCCAATACACAACACAGTTTGTATATATTTTTATCAATTATGCCGAAAGTGAGAATACAATTAAGTTTTGCCTTATATTAAATATTATAATATTTTCTATATAGAGGCATAAATTATACTATAGATACTTCAACTTTAACGTTTCAGATATTGTTAAATTATGTATACTAACGGTTAAGAGACATGAAGTAAGAAAAGTCATTCTGGAGTTATCGAAGTTATGGCCCGTTGACGCTAATTCAAAGAAAATGAAAACAGTTCGAATCTGGACAACGCGTCTATCACTTTTTGAACGATGTAAATATTTTATTATAAAAACACCTTAAATTAGAATTTAAAACAATTTTTTTTCATTGTCATTAAAAACGATATTTGTGCCATTTCCGATGGTCGTTAACTCGTTTAGAGTTCGTAGCGATCACTAATTATGGATGAAAGATAACATTGATGAATCATAAAGGTGACTCTCAGGCGAGGCGAGTTTGCTCTCCCTGCTCCTGAGATCCTTCTTCGTTCCCGATATGTTATGCCTCAATTTACCAGTAATTTGAAAGACCAGTGTATGACGAACGAGTTATAGTAGTTATTAAAATACATTATAACTTTAGATTATAATAAGTGACGCTAATTACCGCGAATCAGCTTCTTTAATAATTTTTATTTGTATGTGATCATCAACCACTAGCCAGCCTGTACTTGACACGTTATACTAAAAAAAAATATGAAACATAATATTCTACAAAAAAAAAACCTGTATCTTCATGATTTTAATTAATCGGCTTTCTTTTAAATTTACTGTCGGTTTCATTTTACCTACCAAATCCAAATCAAAGGGTAACTGTTACTTTAAAAGTACTTTCTAACATTACTTATTTTTTTATAGTTTTTTATTACTGCGGCTACGTAGCTATAACATTCTTTCTTCTTGTGCCTTTACTGATGACAATATACACAAGTTTAACTACATCAAAGGTTGACTATCAGTTTCCGCTACACATTTATTTCTTCAGCTCTTTACAATCTCATTGGGCATATGCGGCCGCTTATTTTTATATTTTTATTGTGGGTAAGGAATTTTTCTACATTTGTATCAGATTTTTGAAATTATACTTCTTTTGCCGCGTTAATAAAAAAAAATGAGAATAAATATTTACGATGCACCACGACAACCTGAAGTTAGCTAAAGTCAACATTTTAGTTTTTTGAAGTTATACTTCTTTTGACGAGTTAGGGAAAAATGATGAGAGTACCTAATTTTTTTTCTATTGTTAGTGTCGTTTTTTCTCTCAACGTAGAATAAGGCGAAAGAAAAAATCTTGTTACGCCAAAGAAGTATAACTTCTAAGGCGTGTACATAAGTACACAGACGTTTTTTTTCCTATATATTGGAGAGTCAGTAAAACGATCTATTATTTCTAGGTGTCTTGATTCATATATGTACTTACATAGCAATAGATTTTATTCTTACATCAATAACATTTGATGTAAGTGGACTGTTAGCTGCATTACAAGTTGATTTAACTGATATGAACGTATATAACGTGGAACCAGAAAACGATTACAGACTGGTAACGGAAATTGTGAAAGACCATCAAAAATTGCTAAGGTATATTTTTTAATTTCCAAGATAAGCTAAATATATTTTTAGCCGGTACTCCAGGCATTTTTATATGACTGAAGTAGGTATTATCATTTAACAGATAATACCTACGAATTATATAATTTTTTGAGTTTGAATAAAATTATTTCTGAGCCATCATGTCACTTAGGGTCTTCTATCTAATACCTATATAATAATAACTGTTTCCATAACCTGAACAATCGTTCTAAAAATCAATCGCACATAGGCGTACGCAACACACTCATTTGACATTCAACATTTAAGATTTCATAGCTTTATTCTGAAAGCAGAATCAATCGGAGAATGCATGTAGACGTCTCGGAATCTGTTTATTTCGATAAAGTATATCGTTTCAGGGTTGTCGATAACGTGAATCTTATCTTTGGACCTTTGTTGTTCGCACAAGTGACGTTTTCATCTATTATTATCTGCTGTTTTGGATTTCTTACTATAGTGAGTACCGCAGTCCGCTAATTTTTGGCCGTATGCAGTTTCAGTATGATTAAATGGATTCTTAACTTCAGCGCAATGCCATTTATTTAACCAAAGGTGCTCCATGATAAATTGTGACAGTACACTATTACCTATAGTGCTTTTCATGAAAGAAGTCCCGCGGTGATTTTTGGAACTAAATTTGACAGGTCGGCAATGTTGTCATTCGTCGATGTTATCAAGTTCGTTTGTTGTGGTAGATTTTTGTGAATTTTTAACTAGCTTAGTGCATTTTAAAGATTGATAACAATGCCAAAAGTTGTAAAAAGTTCGGCTCGAGAAATGATATTAAAGGTGAAAGAGTTCTGTGAAGCGGAACATAAGAATCAAGGTGTTTTAATACCACTAAACAATGTTCGGAAGTGAGTTGCCGCCATAACAGGTACTTTTTAGAGTTGCCATTTAATATTTTTTTGCTGTATTGATGGGACTTTTATGATTTAAATTCGTTTTTGCGACAATATTGAATAAATACATAACGTGATGAAACTAGGTAACTGAAATTAAAACATATATTACATAAGCATTATAAACTTAAAGTTACTATTATTTTTAATTGTTCATAATTTAATTGCAGGTGTGTCAGAGAAAACTGTAACAAGAATTACAAACGAAGGTATAATAGTGGCGTGTACTTCGAAAAAAATTGTAACCCAACAATTATTATGCAATAAAACTCTGAATGAAAAATTGTATTGCTTTTCTTTACCCTATTTTCTCATCTTTTCCCTGTAAGTAGGTAGAACACCGCTAATATAAGTAAATAAAAATATACTTTTTACGTAACAGAAATGCAAACTTTTTACATGCGGAAAATAATATTATTTGATAAATTACATCTGCTAAATGTAAATAAAATAGGTAAATATTTTACTCATAAATGGCAACATTACGTTATGCGATTGCAGCGCCGCGTCTGGGGGACCTCTTTCATGAAAAGGACTATACTATCGATTTCCGGTAAAATAAAAGTTATATCAAACTGACACTGACGGAAAAAAATATGCAGATATGTTTCTCCGGTTATGGCACAGTGAATCTTTTATATACGGTATAAAGAATTTACACTGTACTTGTAAATGAGATTCATAGAATTATAACTTTATTATAAATCCTTCATTAGGTCGGAAAAGATTTAATCAAGAGTCTGCTAGCAACATTTGGAATAATACTTGCCATGTTCAACTTCTGTTGGTCTGGCCAGCTTCTATCAGATGCTGTAAGTATATTATATAGGTCCAAAGAACTATTCTCATAGAAATATAAAAATTGGTGGTAACCAGTATATTCATCATAATCTCCGTAATATTAACATTATTTTATTATGACCTTTAAATGATTAAATTACACAATAATATTTTTAACGCACATACATAAGTACGTTAATAATAACGTTAGTATACTTAATATTATTTTATTAGCTTTTGGATGTGTTCAAGCTCCTGTGATCCCTGGTAAATAATTATGTAAAAATTTCTGATCAAGAAAACCCAAAGGCCTTTAAAATTAAACTTAACTAAAATCATCCTTATCTATGAATATTTCCTTTTAATATTATTCTAGAGCTCTGGTATAGCTGAAGCTGCTTACAACTGTCCTTGGTACAACAAAAGCGTTGAGTTTAGAAAATGTATTCTGATTATTATTATCAGGTAAGTAGAAGTAAAGATGTGGAAGTACTAAACACTGTAATCTTACCCCAAGATTTGCAGTTTATCTCTAACAAAACTACCTATATAATATGAGCTTGCTGCTCACACTGGCCAAAAATACAGGAAGATAATTCTTATTTTCCAGAGCTCAAAAGCCGAGCACGTTATCGGCATTAGGATTCTCTGACGTGACTTTGACCACACTTTCAAAGGTATTCTTTTGTTTGTAATTTTAATAACATACAAGGTACAGCAACAACACAGCTTAAACATATGTCGGAAAATATGTTTTACCAATTCTTGAAAGGCCGGCAACGCACTCGCGAGCCCTCTGGCATTGAGAGTGTCATGGGCGGCGGTATCACTTAACATTAGGTGAGCCTCCTGCCCGTTTTCCCCGTTCTATAAAAAAAAAACAAAGACAATTTTGTGGTATATTTAGTATGGCAGCGCCAACCTACGCGCCGCGTGAATTGAAGCCATAATGTCAGTCACAGAATACTAATCAGCCACTAGTCTATAAGAATAAATTAATAATATCAAAGAATAGATACAATCTGATGCCAATGCCTATATAGTAGGGGCACCATTGTATTCTTAGTAGTTTTAATACGAAATCGTTGTTTCAATCGCAATTTCAATAAATAAATAAATATAAATTGTCTTTTCCAGATATTAAGTACATCGTGGTCCTATTTGTCACTGCTGAATCAAATGTATGAAGATATTGCATAAATTATAGATATATTTGACACATTATAAAACAGTAGACGAGATACTGCACACAGAATATTTTTCATTTTACACACAATTAAGTAGTCGAATGCACTGCAAACAGTGTTTTCCATAGTTACTTAAGATAAGTACATGGAATGGACGTTAGTCTACAGATATATGGATTTTCTTAGTACATATTTATTTTTGATGATCAGAAGGGAATTTCATTTACAAAGCATCCGGATGGAGAAAGAAAATAAGGGAGGCAGCACGCAAATGTCCTCTGAGAGTTAGAGAGTATAAGAAAACAAGAAAATAGTTTGTAATAATTACTTTGTATTGTCAATTTATGTGTAATATTTCACAATTTGCAATTATATTAGGTACAAATTAATTAAAATGACTCATTATTTATAAAATCTACAATATAATCTCATTTGTTTCGAACTTAATTAAATATTTACAAAATATTATATCTCATAAAATTGTATACAATGTAAAGTAAATACATATTATAAATACATAAAAAATAACTATTTACATATTAGGTCCGTTACTTAAGCCATTTTTATTCTTGCTGTGGGGTTACTCTCGGATATAACTGAAACAAATAATTTAAATTAAGATTTATACCTTGTACATTCATTTGCTGGCTCATCTTCCAGTTACGCTGGGACAAACTAATTTAAAAGGCATGACTTCACACCTATAAAGCAAATCGCGTATCAAAAATCATTTGTATATAAAACCATTCTAGCTCCTCTTTTGACTATCGTCAGGTTTTTGTTTTCAAGAACTTAAGAAGATTAACTTTTAATTATTAGAAGAGTAAGAAAGTGTTATTTTTCTGTAAATGAAGTCACTAGTTAAGAATATACTTATGTTTACTCTACAAATTGTCAGATTTATAAAATTTCGGATACATACATTATATAATTTATATATAGTTTTTCTCTTTAACTAGGGTTGCCTGGAAGAGATCGCTTGTTAGCGATAAAGCCGCCCGTTGCATCCCTTATAATTTTTATGTATTGTGCTTCTTTTATTTGCAACGAAGTGTAAATAAATAAATATATATACTGGCCCATCTATAATTGCCATGAGAACAAAGAGAATAGTGCTTTCCTTCAATAATAGAAACCTTCAATAATATACGTATATGGACAAAAATGGTTTATGGTAACATCTACTACGACAACAATAACTTTTACTTACTAGGTAATCTTTTTACAACATTAACGCACTATTTAGTTATTTGTCCCTATAAAAGTCTAACTCACCCCAAGCAAGTTCCGAGGCACGTATCCCTCATGCGTATCATCACGACACCACCACCATTCCCTTTCATTGTCGTCTCCCTTCCTCAGCACCTGAAGCCTCGCGCTCGTCTCGAATGTTAGTTCGTCGGAACGCGACGCCGTATACGAGAACACAGCGTATACTATCCCGCTGTTCATTATACCTAGTTTTTCTTGAACACCTGGAAATTAAACATTTTATTTTTTGTATCTTTAAAATCTACACGAAGTTACTATTCCAAATTGGTAATGCTTCAAAACACTTACTATAAAGGTACTCTGAACAGCCGTCGAAGCCTTCTTCATCTTCTTCACACTTCTCTGCTGCAGTCTCGTGGTCTGATAGTGTCGTTGCAAATATGCAGGCACCTGGAAATACGATAGTTAAAAATAAATGCTTGAAAATATTTAGATAAACTTGATATATTAATAATCCAAACGACTGCAACTATACTTTATTTTCAAAAATAATATAATTAAGAAAAACTACACACATAAGTGTAAACACTTATGCCCAAATTGGCTTAAAAATAGTTATAAATAAGAATTGTGTTATCTTTGTTAAAATAGGGAAAGTCTCTAGTAAATTGTACATGCTTACTCATACATAATACTCACCATTATCGACAAGGAATCGAACCATTGGTAGATTGTTGCACGACGCGGCGCAATGGAGAGGAGTCCAGCCGTCGGAGTCTTGGGCGTTGACATCGCAACCCAACTCTACTAAAAACCTGAAAAATATTTGCCATAAATTGTGAACATTGTATTCACCAATGAAATCAATTTTAGTATTCTATGGTTAATTCAAAAGTCTTAGCAATTTCATGTTATATATTTTTTCATTTAAAACCGGGGCATAAGTATATGTTTGACTGATTCATAGATAATTTTGGTTTGTTAAGCTATTATATATATATATATATATATAACAGCTTAATTTGAACAGTTTCCTTATGAAGGTTTTACCATGCAAGTGGGATATATAAAGATAGTGCACGCCCGGGATCGAAGAGTGAGAATCTCGCACGCGCACGTCCTTTTTATAATATACTAGCGATCCGCCCCGGCTTTCCGATTATATCTTAATATATATAAATTACGTGTCACGTTGTTTGTCCACTATGGAATCCTAAACAACCGTACCGATTTCATTCAAATTTGCACACCGTGCAGTTTGATCTAACTTAAAAGATAGGATAGCTTACATCTCAATTTATACCCGCAATATTATTTTATTGCAAAATATTTGTTTATTAATTGATACAATTCTAACAGATGGGCGCTGTGTTGAAAGTACCAACGTTTCACATAAGCTACAATTTAATGGCATTACCACCAAAAAAGCATGGTGGTCCCCATGACTGGTGCCAAAAACACACACAAACAAAAATCTTAGCCACAGCAACGCTTGGCCGGTCTGCTAGTATATTATAAACCATTGTAGATATTAGTGAAAACAGCAATTATATAATATTAATTGTGTTACAAATTTAAATAATTACTTGACTATCTCGAAATGGCCGGCACATATGGCGTTGTGTAAAGCTGTAATTCCTTCGTCGTTCGCAGCGCTTGCATTTTGCACCTGCAAATATATTGATAGTAATTAATAATGGGGATATATAATTTGATGAAGCACCTTCTGTGGATATATTTTATCATTGAACTTAGTAACTAATAATAGTGTTCGACTTAACAAAAAGGTAATTTTGCTGTGCCCTCAAATCCCACGATGGTGGAAATAGTTCCGCACCTATGAAGATAGATTCCGATTCTATGAAGATATATTTTCAAAACATTATATAACATTTACAATTGAATAAAAAATTACCTGTGTTGCAGTCTTCTTTACAAGTTCCAATTCGCCCTCAAGACTAGCATCTAACAACAAAGCGAGAGGGTCGAAGCTAACTCGCCTCGCGAGCGGAGCCTTACCCCCTTGCTTCAGATTTCCCTTCTTAGATCTCCGGACCACATCATTACGCGACTCCTGGTTAAGATCCACTGAGCTTATTTGCTCCACTATATCAGATACATCTTTATCTTCCTTATCGCTACCATTTGATATGTTATTATTCATCGGTTCCTCCTTTTTTAGCCTCTCCTTGTCATCTTCCATTTCTGGGAAAAGAAATGCGGGAGGCATTTCGATCCGTCTGTTGCTTAGGCCGTTTTTCGCGTTCCTCAATTTTGGTTGTTCGCTTAGCGGTGGTTTCCTTATTGTTAAGGGGCGCGCTTTAATGATCATCTCATTTGAGTTTCCGTTTTCTTTCTGAGAATCGCTCTCTGTTGAGTCAGGTGGGTTCGTTTCGCGAAAACCAGTATCGTTGTTAGCCGACTGTCTCGGTGGAGTCTGTAACGTAATTAATATTAAGTTCATTAGAAACCTTATTAGAATAATACCTGTCAATAAAGAGATTTTAAGGTCTGAAATATACATCATGTTAAATTTTAGCTAGAATTTGATGAGCAACATACCTTGATACTGGGTTTGGGAGGTAGCGCTGGTTTAGGCGATTTGTCGGCGCTCACGTCGGGAGTCGAAAGGGGAGTGCTGGCACTTTGCGGAGGAGACAAAAGCAGGCTTTGTGACAAATTCTGGCCGCTCAAGTTCGAAATGCCCGATGCCGTGTTTCTGATCTGGTTTTGGGAAGGATTAGCGTTAAGGGTCTGTGTCTGAACGGTTTGCGGTTGAACCGGCTGGATTTTTGTCGAGGATGTCTGGTAAATGGGTGATGGTTTGCCGACCTGAACCGATGTAGGGGCTACACTCGATACGGGTTTCTGCAATGAATGATGGTGATATTTACAAATGTGGGTGCACAGAGCGATGATCTGGTTGAGAAGTATATATTATAAAAGTACATAGTTCAATTAGTTTTAATACCACATACATTTGTAGTTTGTATAACTTTTGTCAAACTTTGTATTATATTATATATTTCTCCAGTAATCTACTATAATGATACAAGCACAAATAAAAGCGTGATTGATTTAATGCTACTGTATATTTTATGACGATGACATGAGAATGACACTCACCCCGAATCCTATAGAACTGCTGGCAGAGGAGCTGGACAACATGCTTGGCGAACTTCCTTTCAAATTACCCTGACTTTTGCCATTCTTCGAATCTTGACCATTACTTAACCTAGAATTCTGCTGATATGCATGATTTTCTTTTCCTTCTTGATTACATCTGCTGGATGAATCTGATTTTTGTAGCTGATATGCCTGTTCTTGATATGCTGTTTCTTGACTTAGAGGTGTCGCGAGACTTTTATTTACAACCGAAAGAGGCGTAGAGTGCACCGTCATATGGTTTACATTTTGATTCTTATCTTCTTTTCCGTTCACTTTTCCATTTGGAAATTTGGTGTTATATGGAAGCGTTTGATATTTAGGATCCGATTTGCTCGCAGCAAATTCTGGAGGGAATTCTTGTTCATTAATTTTAGGTTCTTTTGCATTTTGATTGCTGTTTGAACTGCTGGTGCTGTTTGGACTGTACTGTTGTTTTGGGTACTCTGAATATTTGTTGACGTGATCGAATATTGATTTTTCGTAGGAATTCGTTATTCCCTGCTGAACGTGGTTAAATGCATTTGTATCCGGTTTGTTTGGGTACTGGGTGGGATATTGTTCCTGCGTGTGTTGAATGTGATAGTTGCCATTGTATAGGGGGTTCATCAGTGGTTTTTGCTGCAGAAAATGAGCTTCTTGCTGCGTAAGGTGGTTTTGCATGTTTTCACTTTGTGTTAGTTGTTTTAATGGCACATTATTCTGCTTCATAGCCTGAAAATAACGTTGATCGTTTGAATTAACTAGTACACACTACTTGTTAGTAAGCTGTTGTGGTTTAATGTATTATAAAACTTCAAATAGAGGCTAGAGAAAAGGCGACTAATACAAGATCATAAATAAAATCAAACGAGATATCTATTTTTAATTAAAACAAATCTAGCAATAGAAACAATAGAAAAGCTTTCTTTCGAGCGACACATTTAATTTTGCAATCATATTCTATAGCGTGAAAGTTGAAAACGAATGAATCGGTTTTCAACTCTACAATGAGGTTTTTGACCTTATAAGATGTTTGAGATAGTTTATAAAACTTTGTTAAACTGTGTCTCCTTATTATATTTGTGTTAGTGTGCTCTTAAAGTATGCTACGATGAACCATACGAGACTGTTTCTTTCTTGTTACCGTGAAACCCTTACTTTTAGACAAATATTTATTTTGAGAAATAAAGTCATGGTCACTAAAAAGTGCTTCATAATAAATTATTTCATAACTTTTACCTGGAAATTGTTATTATGCAGGCTCTGCGCGTGTGGTATATGGTTATAGGGCTCTACAGCAGCCACGTTGCCTCTTTGTGGGTTCTTTGGTTGGCTGATCTGGTTACCAGCGGGGTAATTGGGCAGTTGCTGCATCGGCGTGGGGTTGCTATTTCTGAAAAATAATTCAAATAGTTAAGCGTATCTTTTGTCTTCGTGTGTTATAAGCGTCTGTTTGAGACGTGACATTAAAGTATAGTGTGTCATAACATTAATGCTTTTTGAATACTACTATAATTTTTAAAACGATTTATATTAGGTATTCTAGTCTACGTAGAGTTCATTTTTTTGCCGAAAAAAATACCATCACATTTGATTGTATACGAAATTTAATTTTTTAATAATATTTTTAATGTAAGATCATTCGAAAACAAAAGCAATTACTTACTTACGTAGCAAGTATTAGTAAGACAAACGCTCGAAGCCTGAACTATTAAAACTTTAGCACTGTAAAAGTTTCCTCACAAACTTTGTTACCTACATAGTTTCTCGAGATAATCTCAGGACTATGTTCAGATTAATTTGCAGAGATAAAGTAGGTATAGACAAGAGTTGCTACGTTACAACTGCATAACATTTTTAAAAGTTTTAATCGTAAATAAGGTTAATTGAAGATTTTTTCTACTTCTACAGGAATGATATATATATATAAGAGTTAAACTTGATATTGTTATAAATATTAATAAAATCTGTTGCATTTATTCACGAGTTGTGGGAAATTAACCTTTTATACAGTAATCCCTTTTATAAAACGGTAGATTGGTTCCGCGTTATAGGTATCGCGTTGTAGGAGTATTCTCGTATAACACGCTTGTATGACCCCGTATAACGCGTTATGTACAAATGATACACGTTTAACTTTTCTCATTAAAGGGGATTTAAATCGATTATTAAGACTGTTATGAACGAAATAAGTGCGTACAGTTATAAATGTCGCAGCACAGAAATAAAACGTGAAATTCCCGTGTTATACGAAGGACTGAAATCGCGTAATATGAAAATGCGTTATAAGAGGGTTCACCGTATTGTTGCTGTATATTGTATACCAAAATCTGGGTACAAATAGGCAAATGTCTAAAAAACTATATTATACGAGGTAAGAGATAATGTACTTATTTTATTCTAAAACTTTACACTAGAAAATTACCTCAATTTATGATTGAAAGATTAACGGTAAAACAAGTTTTTCGGTAAAAAATATTACTCCGAGTGGAATATTGGAGCCTAAAATAGTATTTTAAATCTGTGTTAAAATCGCAAAATAAAATAATAATCTTACAGAGTACTGCTAATTTGATAACTGGCATTCACAACTATATTAAATACGTTGTTAAATATTATGTCTTATACTGGATTAAATTTCCAATTACTATACATATGAGCTCCAACCATTTATGAAATTCTAATAGCCATATCAGGCAGTTTGATCTAAGTTTAAAATGAATATTGCGAATTCCAAAGATAATAGAATAAACATTTTCCTCATAAATCACAGCACATCGCAAACTATAATCGACAAAGTTTCTCAGCTGATGAGGTGGGAGGGTAGTAGCTAATGCTTGTGGCTTTTTACATTATCAATCTTATTATATGTGTGTATATTGAGCATGCTCAGAATTAATTAGGCGCACAATGTAGAAGTGCCTTAAAATAACACATATATTATATTACCTTAAAAGCGTTAGTTTTAGGCATAATTAATACTTAATAGCGCCTGTGAAGTATTTATTATTGGATAATTTCGCTATGTTAAATTTTAAGTAAAGTAAAGATCTATAGAGATATACTTCCGGATCCGACAGACGTTGTCTTGTAACACACGTCTTACATACAAAAAAAACTGTAAAAATGTAAATCATTCTCGACTCCACTTGAACACACAAATAATTTCTTCAAAATCTGTAGAGTCATTTAGGAGTTTAATTGCGTATACATGGACAGAAGTTATATATATATAATATACCAGCTGTTTATTTTCTGTATAGAAAAATCACCTAGATACCACCGCCATCTGCCGGGCTGACTTGTGAATCTAAACCATCCCACCCAACGCATACAAAACTCATTCAAATCGGTCCAGCCGTTTAAGAGGAGTTCAGTGACACGTACAATCGTATTATATATATAAATATATATTGCTCTCAGTTTATTGAGATTACTATATGTCCGTACTAAAGAACCCCGTGACCTGATAACCGTAACCGTGAAGGCTTATTAATTTAATCCGAACAAACTAAATTATTGGGCAGACAGTAAAAGCATACATAACACGCCCGAGTGGTGGCGTAGTCTCTGACGACATCTTAACTTTTTCCAATATACATAGAGAAAGTATTACCTCTGCTGCGGCTGTCTGTGAGCAGCAGTTAGCTGTCTGTTGAGAGCCCGTTTCCTCAAAAGCCTTGCTTGGAGTTCAGACACCCTTCGATCGATGCTCCTCATCTCTTCTTGCCGGGCGCCTAGTGCTGCCCTCTGCGCTGATAACCTCCCATTCTGCTGTTCGTTCAGCTTGTTCCGATACTGTAATTAATAGTCATTTAACTTACTTATAAATATTGCTTTCTTTATATTACGTATGTAACATTTACTTGTTATTTTTAATATGATTTCAAATAATTGTCTTACGATTTTAACTTCATTTTACCAAATAATCGTTATTTTTATTCATAAATAAATCGTTATAGAACGTTTTTACCTTACTGTTACGTTATTAAGACTAAATTGAGTTCAAAAACGTGATTAAATCTCCAAATATAAGCAATATTGTGCGTAAATAAAGCGGCGTAAAGTAAATATTAGCAGGAAGTCAGTAAAAAATCCATTATCCTCGATCACCCCGTACATAGTTCATTTTATCGAAAAGCTATTATTTTACGATTTATCTGACCACCAATTCATTCTTGAGCGAAATCAATTCCATTCGAGCGACTTTTTCCATGTCAACGAATATACTGTAACATACCTTTCAATAATAATTTTTATTGTAGTTCTATCTTTGAAATACCGTATATTTTAATCTACGTTATTGAAATAGAGTTAGTGCATTTTGTGACATAAATAATGAAGTAATAGTGTTTGTAACGACATTTTTAAATTTTATACAGAAAGCAACTTTTATGAAGTATTTCAATATTTGCTAAATAAAATAACCAATATTGTGAGAAGGGTGTTTAGGGGATATTGGTTTATATTATATGTTTTTGATAATATATTTCGTCTTGGGACTTTTCTCCGAAGAACAGCACAGAAAATAGACTGTAATGCAATCCACATTCAAAAAAACGGAAGGTTTTTTATTACAATTACAAATTCTAACGAACAATTATATATTCAAATGCCATACAAACTTGCTTGACTAGATGAAATTAAACACACTCACAATTATTAAACCAACCGTGAAATAGTTGGAAAATTTAACAAAATTTTATTTACACTAATAAATCACACTCGGGAGGTCACATAAGTCCACTGTTGCAACTCTTACTGAATTGTCAAACAGTATTGGCACCTGGCTCCATCCCGTTATAGTAAGAGAGATGAAATAATTTTTTTGTTCTACGTTTTAGGGGAAAAAACGCGTTATTGACAAAAACGAAATGAGTCATCATAATGTAATGATAGTTAGTTCCCTTTATTCAAAATTGGGGTTTGTATACACAGTTTTTATTTAATTTATTAATAAATATAACACCTGTTTACATTTTATAAGTTACAAAATAATATTTAAAATTCCGACAAGTAATGTAGGTATAATAGTTT
Organism: Pieris napi; assembly: GCF_905475465.1. Taxonomy (NCBI): domain Eukaryota; kingdom Metazoa; phylum Arthropoda; class Insecta; order Lepidoptera; family Pieridae; genus Pieris; species Pieris napi. Next base: position 8,497,419 of record NC_062241.1, on the reverse strand, counting down.
TTTTTCGATAGCTGATTGTTTTACTGACGCACGAAGGGTAGGAAAATTTCACCATTTTTAGAAATAAAAAAAATTGTGACCTAGACCTAGAATGTTGAAGCTTCTAGATCTGGGCATCTTGTATATGTATCTGTTTCGAGACCATTTGTTTTTTTTATAGGCAAATAGGTGATCGGTCTTATGTGCCTGACGCATGCTAAAGCCGGTAGGCCAACAGTGCTCATGGTGAGGTTTTAGAACTAACATCATTTTATGACATCAAAGGTTTTTTAGTGACTTAAATATTTAAAAGGCAGTCAGCTCTTTGACTATGCGTCCTGTGACGTGAAGATCAGACCGATTTAGACCGTCTCGTATCATTTATATAGGGCAGTGTGTCCAAGTTCATATTATTAAAAATGACTTAACCAAGAAACAAGAAACAAAAACATATATTTGAAAAATAATAGGTATATGAATGTTTAGAAGTATTCTCACATAATATGTGATGTGTGTTCAATATGCCGCTTTGGGTTCTGGCGCTAGTTTTTTTTAATTTCGGAATACATTTATTTATTTAAAATTGTTTCTTTTAAAAAAATTGTAAATACACTCAAAGTAGTTTCCCTGTTTATATCATAGATGCTGAATATAAAAATTTGTAAACAAACTCCTCCGGTACGGCTTCTTCGATTTTTCATTTATTTTTTCTTGTTGATATCAGTACATCTGATTATTATAGGTTGTAAATTATTATTTATACCCCTAAGTGATAAGGGGACCTACCTTGATTTTTTTATGTTAATTATTTAGGCATTTAAAAAAAACGAGCCCTTGATCTTCACCTTTCTACCCCCAACCCCCATTTTTAATAGGAATAAGGCAAGACAATATTTGCAGGGTCAGCTAGTGTTAAAGATATCTTTAAAAACAAAGTTAAAGAAATAGTACTTTAGATCTTAATTAAATCAGTGTATATTATCACTTTGTAATCAATGATTGGCAGTTAGAAGAACAGTAAAACGCGTTTACGAGGTATTCAAGTTTAAGATATTAAATATTTTACTGCGCGTGAAATACTGTTGCAATCTGTTCAAAATGTCTTAATTTGTTTTCACTTGACTTAAAACTAATTCGTTTGATCTAAATATAACAAAAATGTATAATATTTAATTGTTTTGTTCTGCTTTGGATTCTGCCACTAACATCGACCTTTATTCGCACTCCTCTACTGTTTCATTTAAAAATAATTAAAAAAAAAACTTTAGAGGTGTCAAGGGACACCCGGATGGAACGAAATTCCTTTCGATTAATTTATATGTTAATTGGTATGATAGATTTTCTCGACACCAATCTTACGACGAAAAAAAAAGCCAACATCACGAGGTGTTCCCAGGCGGTCACCCATCCAAGTACTGACCTCGCCCGACGTTGCTTAACTTCGGTGATCGGACGAGAACCGGTGTATTACAATAGCAAATAGCAAAAAAGTGTCGTGACAACTTTTCGTAAGAATTTTTTCCGTCTAGCCCCCTTTCACAACGCGCGATTCGTTCCAACAACTATTAATGTCCTAATCCCTATATCTTTCTTCTTTATTTTAGCTACCAGTATGTTTGTCGTTCTCCGGATTTATAAATTTTGTGCTGTCATGTTTTGTTTTGCTTTGCTCTGTATCATATTTGTTATCAGTGAAACTTTTTGTGGATACATCCAATGTGTTTATTATATGTTTTATTTTTACTTTTATTGTATAGAGATGTATCTGTTTTGTTTCCCAAATAAATTAATAAATAAATCTAAAAAAAAATAGTAATATTGGAGTCGATCCAGCTGTGTAAGAGTGGTAGAGGAGCTGCTGCAGCTGAAACGTCTCGTTTCGGAGGCCAAGGCACTTTTTGGAACGTAGAGTAAGTGTAATATTGAAGTAACATTAGTAGTTAATATTGACGGAGAATTTTTGCCAGTTCTTCTCGGAGCTTCTTTAAATCTTTTTTACTGACATCATACATTGTGTTATCTATACGCTTAAATGATATATGATTTCTGATCATAAAGGCTAGGAAATTTGTGAATTCTAAAAAGCTGTCTAGCCCAATGGCTACGAGCGTTTCAAATTTTTGTTTGACCCTTTTTTAATGGAAAAAGGGTCGACCCTAAATCCCGGTGAGCACTTATTTCCATGTATACTTGTTAATATGGTAAAGGAAAGCATGACCGTCCAAGAACCAATTGACAAGTTAACAGGCGGAAGTCTGCTCACCGACTCACCTAAAGAATTTAAGTATGAACGCAGTCCAATGAAATATTGTGCGGTCTCATATTTCTTTCAATAAATTTAAAAGTAATGTAATGAGGCAATAAATAGGACCAATAGAACATTCAACAAAGCCTGTGACGCATTTTGTTCTATTTCCACGAAGTAACTGGAATTTATTGTTCGATCCGCTTAAGGAGGGCTTCGCAACATTTTTGTAAACCCTTTCGGTATTAGGAGTATCAAGTAAAATCAAATCAAAGTTTATTTAATCTGTCTATCAATCTTATGTAGTTATGCACACTTATAAATGTCTATATTAAAAAAAGAAGGATTAGTAATAATATCAATGTTGGCGACAACAACAATACAGCGTTTTCCATAGATATGGTAAAATTTTATTTACGCATACTATTCAAAAGCTTGTGTTCCATTTTTAAAATTGAAATACGCTTTCGCTGTTATAATTTTTCTTACACTAATAAATTGGTGAACAATTTAATTACACAAGTATTTAGTGAACAATTTATGTTGCTATTCAATTTATTCGTAAATTGGAATCTTTTCAGTCATTTTATTGTAAACATAACAAGAAAAGTAACGAAACAGTAAGCCATTTATTTACTAAACTAAACAGCATCAATACCAGGTTACATATTTCTTTATATATAAAATATAAGACGCAAAAATTGTATGTAATGTTGAGAAACCCTGACAAGCTTCACTTCGCCGGCGTAAATTGGACTTTTCAAATACTTATATTTCTAGCTTACGTAATAACTGTATGTTATTTCCCTTATTTGACAATCATTTCTCATAAAGTATTTATTGTCCGATTAGAGAAACAACAACAATTCTGAATACAATTTCGTGAACAACGTTACATATAGAAACTATTTCTATATAAAAAAGGTTTACCAAAATGTATAATTTGTCATTTTCAAAAGGTTATTTAGAGTTAATAGAAAAATCTTTGGATTATTTCAAGAGATTTATTGTAAGTCTACCATTATCTATTTTAGACGTCTCATCTACACTTGAATAAATGAGTCAACAACTTTCATGATTCGGTAATGACTACTTAAATTTGATAACAAAATTGCTTCCGTTTCCACTAAAAAAATTCTTACACCTCCAGAACACCTTTAAAGTTCCATTTTTAAAATGATTCTAATACTTATTTGTCAAATTTACTTAAAGTCAAACCAGTTTCCGTTTATGACAGTTATGCTCATGTTACATGCTATTGTTACATGTAATATTTCTGAATGTTCTTTAGTCTTTTTGTAAGGAGTATTAGAACTTATATTATAATTGCTGCTACATAAAATACGTCAAATAATGCGAAATGTTTCCACACCACTATTTATTGCTTGACTTTATTTTTTATTATAAACTTCTTATACTCTTATAAGACGAAATAGAACACAGTTTTAGTTGCATATATGACTTTTTTCCTAACGTTTCCACAAAAAATATTTTGTAAGAACTGTTAGTCTTCAATTTTACATCTACATTATTAATAAACTGGCATGTGTTTGAGTTTGAGTTTGAGTAAGTGACGTGAGATGTCAGATGGCATTATCAGAATATCAAATGCCTACAATTCTTGGGCGTAATTGAGTGTCGAATTTTAGTTTCTATAAACAATCTCACACGAGCGTTTACGCGGTTATTGTTTATCAGGATGCCAAATTGTAAAATTACTCATTTACGAGTGATTTGAAAGCGGAATCCTCAGTTTGAGTTACAGAATCGCTGTATGTTAACAACGGATTGGATTTTGATATACGGGAGGATTAAGTGCTAAGGTGTCTGTATGAAAAAAAACTAGATAAATTTAGTTGAAATTCTACGTTTTCAATATTATAGATTGACTACAGTTGAACTCTAGGTATTAAGAGCACGGGATGACAGAATGCCCCCAACCTACTTGGCTAGTGGCGAGTGTGAATATTCGGCGCGAACTATGCGATGTCATTGTTGTGGTACTGTGGTGTGCTCATCTATCTAATTGTGATAATCGTCATACGATTAAGTAAAGTGCGGTAAGCACAGTGTCCTCCTATTTACGAGAATACATTATTAAAAATAAAATTTCAATTCTTCAGTGCCAACCGCCGGTATTGCGAATGTCGTAAACGTTCGTTCAATTTAGAAAAATAAAATATTCAATTTTATTCACTTTATTCATTTCCTCTTTCCTTCAATTAAATGTTTATCTCAAATGCTAAAGCTTTTTAATCTAATGGACGGCACCGCCTGAAGCAGCGATTAAACACTTTATCGTACATGAAACTGACTTGTATGTACTGAATTTATATATTTCAATTGTAAATGGCTGTATAATACAGGTATGAATATGTAATTAAACAATTATAAACCGAGTTATTTAAGATATCATAACAGTTATTTGGTGCGCTTTTTAAAATTCGTACGATGAAGGAAAACATCGTTAGAAAACTGCATATTAGGCCCCATAATCAGCGGCGTGTATCAAGAGCATAAGTATGATCTTGCTTCTTAAGGAAGAAAAATTATCAAGATCAACAGATACAGAATTCTGAGGCAAATGCTAAGGGTCTCAGAACTACTAGTTTAATTAATTACGGCACATTAAAAATCCTATTCCTTAACGAAGGCTCGTAGAAACGATTGTGTTATTTGTATGGTAGACGAATAACGTCTAAGCGATAACTAAAATTGTTATACAATATATCTACTGCATTTTATATAATTTTTATACCTACTGACATACATAAGCGATTCTGATACCTGCATTAATGTGACTTAGTATAACTAAGACAGCTTAACTTATTGCTTAGGAAAGATACTATGTTTTTCTTAGTTCAATTTTTTATTAAGACCTTAGAAGACAGCCCAAGCTATATTTGTTTCCATACAGGCTAAGCCGCGGGCACCAATTTTTAATATTCTTTGGTAAAATTGAAATTAAATGAAGCCAGACTTCCAGGGAAAGCATATTGAAATCAATATTTTATAAAGCTCAAGCACCACAATATAAAGTTGCCTTGAGCTTCAACTATACTTCGATATTTGAATTATATAATCTGTATTATACTCAGAATACTTCATAAAGACTTAATGGTTACTTAAGCCATTCCGTAAATGAGTTCACTATAGGCTGTTTAGTCTCTTACTGCTTAGTTTAATCAGTCGTTAACACATAATTTTGTATGGAGAGTACCGCTGTATGGCAAACCGAGTAAGAATTTATGTAAACTGACCGAAGGATTGTCAACCTTAAGTTCGTGTTTTCGAATTCGGCTGGCACATGGATCTAATTGTCCTACAATTGTTCGGTAGAAACCGACCCAAAAAATCACGTGTCTCAGGAATAGAAGCTGATCATCAAGAACATCGGAGACTCATGAAGTATAAAGTCGATATTTGATAAGTGTTACGGGTAATTGTCATAGTACTTACCATAAGCTCTCTTCTCAGTTTGTCCAGCTCATGGGCTGAGGGAGGTGCAGGTTGTACTCTTCCTCTTCTAAGTTCCTCCAGCTGCCGCGTCAGCTCCTCCACCTTGGCCACCGCCACAGACAACTCTTTTTCCTTTTCATTGAAGAGGGCTCGTATTGACTCTAAGTCGCTGGCTGTAAAAATATTTGAAGGAGTTAAGAGAGGAATAAAATTTTAACAAAGCTAACGTGTTATAAGGAGAATACTTAAATTTAAGAGTGACAATAAAATGAAAAGCAAATAAATCAAGTACATCAGTTTTATATGCTGGCTAAGAATTATATAGATTAGTCGAGAGAGTATTATGTATTATTTAAACACATATTTAATTATATAATCTTCTTCATGATTTCAGTATGGGATGAAACAAACTAGAAACTCTTGCTAACTTTTTTAAAGATGATAATAATAAAATAAGAAATGGTTATTAAAATCGCACAACTTATCTCTATCTTCATTAATAGTTTTAAGATTGAACTCTATTTAGTTGCAGTATTAATTACAAGGTTTCAACTTTCAAGTTGCTCTCAATAACGAAGTGTCGGAGATAAACTTATTCTAGGGTTAAATAACCTCTTTGCTTATAATCTTATTTTATAAAATTCTAAAGAATGTATTCCATTTGAATGTCCACGTAATGAAAACCAAAAAAATCTTTCCTGGATAGAAATTATAATAATATATTTTGAGTAGTTTATAAATTAATGTCCGGTTGGCGTATCAAAAACGTGTTAAAAAGTACGTAGAGCGATGAACTTTACGGGTTTATATGATTAGCGTTTTAGTTGTACAACATACAAATAATCATTTAGCAAGTAAACCAACAATAGCATTCAACTGTCTTTGAGAGGAATGTTGTTTATTCTGTTTTCAATTTAAAACTGTTACTTATTTATCAAAAAAAAAACAGAGCACCACAATTATTACGGCAACCAATTGTTTTAAGCAGAAGATTTACCTAAATGCTTCAAAGAAAACACGAAACTTACACAGCAATGTATCTACACCTTTACGATTACACAATATAAAATTATATAGGAATAAAAAACGAAGCATATAAACTATAGAGATCTTCTAAATTTACAACCTAAAGGCTTGTTTATATTCAAGCTAATTCAGTTCCCATACAAATATAGCCTATATAGCTCGCTCGTTATTGAGAGCTCTGTAGGGCTATTCATGGACAAACAGAGGAAGCCAATACAAAACAGGTTCGATTACGTCAAGTAAATGATAGTGAAGATGTCTGGTATGTCTTAATTAAGATATTGTACAGTATTTAACAAACACAAATCAGTATTTGTGTTTGTTAACTTTTCCCAGTGGAAAAGTATATAGTTAGGCTTATAACAATCTTAATCTCTCGGTATTAATGGAAATAATTAAATGTGTTTAAGAGTGCAAAGGAGTTCCATGTTTAAATTATTTATATATTGTGTGTGAAGTGGAAGCTGGGTTTCTAAGACATATTACCAACACGTTTAAAAGAAGATTTGACTGTTGTACTACTAAAAACCGCTATTGGATAGGAGTAAAGTTAATAAAGCAGTAAAATGACTGCAATTGTCTTTGATCGAGCTTTATTTGATTAATCAATTGCCTATACAGTAATAGATCACGTCACAATTACCTGTATAAAATGGATTTTTAGTATAATTCAACAAGAAATAACTTAGTAATTGTTCGTTATGTTGTTTAACCTTATACGTAACTTGGTACTGGATTACTACATCTATATTCTATATATATACATACATATATATATATTATATCTGTTTATTTGATAACATTGTCAAGGCTTAGAAGGAAAGAGCAAGGATAGAAAACCTTCGGTGCTAGCAAGTATATTTGCCATAAAGTGTCCTAATAAAGTATAGGCTGTATTATAGATTTAAAAAATCAAATTTAAAATATTTCCTTTACTTTTATTGCTATGGATAAACCAATATTAAATTCCATTGCGATAGCACTCAATCGCGTTATACTAAAATTGCTCTAGGCAGTCTGCAAATTGCGAAAGGAAAGTAAGTAAAAATTCATAACATTAAAAATTCAAAGACTACCTTCAACATGTACTGTATTTTCAATGCTTGAATACAAAATCAGTTAAAACGGTAATTCAGCACCAGATTACTCGCTATATGCAATTGCTATTTTTAGTAATGAAAACAATTTTATCTTTCCTCAAAAACAAAGAAACTTTTATAAACTAGCTTCTAAACCCATAAAGTATGTACATAAATTTTATTATATTTGTATAAATCATTAATAGGCAATAAATTATGGAGTAAACGCCCGAAAACTGCAATAGAGACAGTTAAAGTTTTTAAATATAAAATCATAAACAATATCAAACAATCATTAGTTGACAGAGCTCGTATTTTTTTCTGGCAATAATTGTAAGTACTCTTCTTGGTTTTAAAAATTAAAATGACATATTAAGCGACTTTATTATATTGAGCACATACAAATGACTTTACAATATACGCCTTTAAACTTCCAACTCAGACTTTGTTTCCGCAAAACTTCTATAGCAATTACGTATGCAATTAACAATTTGTTAGCAAATTAGAACTTTAGTAATTAGCTTAGAATTTCTGTCAAAATAGTTGAAAGCATTTAAATAACTGTTTTAACCCCAAATTATTTATTTATGTATACGTTCTAAAACAATTTATGAAAAAATACAAGAAAATATGACATCACAAATTTAACACACATACACATCAATCTATATCTATATATATGAAAATGAAACCCGTTTTCCGTTGTCACGACAACATGAAAACGGCTTGACCGATTTGTCTGATTTTTTTTTATAATATACCTTGAAGTACGAGGATGGTTCTTACGGAGAAAAATTAAAAAAAATTGAGTGAAAAAGTCTAAAAACAACACTTTTCTATTTTCCCATACAAAATATTCGTAATAATACTTAAAAGTCATTATTATATAGAAATTTGTTGTCTTATCAACTTTCTTTTTTTTATCTTACTAGCTAGACCGGTGTCCCGAATAGCAGAATAAGTATTAAAAAAAATAAAGAATCGACTGTTAGGCGGTACGATGTTCGCCAGGCCAGCTAGTTATAATATAAGAACACTAGCTGACCCGGCAAACGTCGTTTTGCCAGGTATACGTATATTATTTCTGAGAACATTTTTTTAGTTCAATAAAAATTACTATTTACTATAGTAAGGGGTTGATCGTAGAGGGGTGAAAATTTGGGGTTGTATGTATTTTTGTATTCTGTATCATAAAAAAAAAAACAAAAAAAATATCTAAAAAAAAAAAAATGGAGTGGACACCGCTTATCACTTAGGGGTTTGAAAGATAGGTAGTAGCCGATTCTCAAACTTACTATATATGCATAAAAAATTTGATAAGAATCGGTCGAGCCGTTTCGGAGGAGTATGGGAACAAACATTGTGACATGAGAATTTTATATATTAGATAAGTAATCTATCAAAGGAAAAAATTAAACAAACAACCACAAAATAATAACTAAAAATTAATAATAACTAAAACTAAAAGGATAAAATTCTTAAAGTATTCCTCATTTACAACAGTTACTTTAAGGTTTTACTAAAGATAACGTTTAATGACACAGTAATAAATTTGTGAGATTGCTCAAGCCAGCTTTGATACGGATAAGTCTTTCTTTAAGTATTTTTCAATTGGAACCATTACTTTCTGAGATTACAGAGTTCAACTAAGACTACTTTTGATTCTGCTTTATAAAAAAACAGATACTGAAAACCTATAATATGAATAGACATATATTAATGAAAAACGTTGACATGCGTGCATGGCGTCACTGAAATCGTAAAGTAAAAGAAACACTAATTTAGAAATCAAGACATTTTTTAATGATTAAGTTCCTAGGTAGTTAGTCTGAAATAGATTTAACAGAAATATAGATAGTATTGTCTTTTATTGACATAACCTTTACACATTTAAAGAAAAAACTTTTTAACCGGATTAAAGTTATGTATTATTATAAATTTACAATTATTTAACACAATTTCGGTTAAAAAGTTTTTTCTTTAGAAATATAGATGGTTTACAAAACTCATGGCATGCTTGAGACTGCAAAAACCCTGCAGACAATAATAAATGGTCTACGCGTAAACGATTAAAATGACTAATGACACGTCCGATAGGCATTTACGCATATTTTTTGCCTTTCAGGGGAAGTTGTTCAGCTTTGTTTACACTATAATGGTGCTTATGACCCGAAAATGCTTGTTTTGGAAAAGAGAATGTTTGGTAAGAATGAAATGGCCTTCAAATCGATTAATGGTCCTTCGATTACAGAATAAAAGCGACAAAAATTTAATTACAGAAGAGAATATTTTATACATATACATTGAACTAACTTTATTTTGATCATGATTAAAGATGTTTTCATTGCAGGGTTTCCATTAAACTGCATTATTTATCTGACTTTAAGAAACCAGAAGGAAAGGCTAACGATATATTGTATTTTTGTATGTTCATTGATACACAATAAATACAAAATTTGACGACGGAATGAAATTGACGGCTCATTGGTCTAGTGGTTAGTACCCCTGAATGCGAATCCATGTGTTCCGGGTTCGATCACCGGCTGAGACAAACATCGATGTGATGAGCATTTAGTGTTGTGCTTAGGTCTTGGGTGTTTAAATATGTATTTATATGTGTATCTATCTATAATATGTATGTATTTACGTTGCCTAGTACCCATAACACAAGCTTCACCAGCTTAGCATGAGACTAGGTCAATTGGTGTAAATTGTCCAATCATAAAAAAAAAAATCCCAAGACCCCATTTTAATCGATTTAATAAGTTACAAGACATAAAATAGAACTACACGTTAAACATACGTGAGCTAGAAAGTTAAAATAAAGAAAAAGAAATATTCAGTTCCACAATGTGAAAAACGGAATATCTAGAACATTGATTTTCCGAGTGGAGTTGAGCGTGACCGTGTCGTGTCATTTAAAGGCTGGTACGCTCTTTCCTGTCATACTGCTGTTGGACTCGAATTGACTGAAATTTTGTGATTGATCAATATCAGTTAATCAATATGCTTTAACGAATCTAACTTCCACACATAAATACAGTGTTGTATGATGATTTTGCTATTTTAAAAGAGTACCGAGAGTTTTTTACGACAACTTTTTCTCTCGGCCTACACTCTCTGTCTTCTTTGCCGATGAGTAGGGATTAATAATTTAATGACGTGGAATAAGTGATACATGTATCTTATGGTTCATAATAAACATATTTTTTAATTTATTTTTATTTTCATAGCGTATAATTCATAGGTTCATGTGTGCCTTTGCCAGGACAGGGCTTAATACTATTAGTTTAATGCCTTACTATATCTTAATATGTATATTTCAAATTTAAGATTACAAAAAATGAAAACGCCATTTTATTTATAGAATGTTATTTTTTTCTTTAAAGAATGTCAAAATTATAACTATATTAAGATGATGGATTTATAACATTTTCTTGGATCACTTAAAAGCAATCTAGATAACGCGACTTGGTATTCTAAAATAACTATCCGAGTTTTATTTTTATCATCTGGATCGTTTTCGAAACAGAGATTTTCTTTAAGTAATTGGATATTTCGAGAATTCGCTTCAAAATCCTTCCCAAATTGTCTACGTATTCTCAGATTTGAAGTAATCAAAAGAGATTGGAAATACACGATGAGTGTAAAATCTCCTACGACGAACCTCCTAATGAATGAGTACTTTATTATACACATTTTATACGTTATCATTTGAAGTTTAATTGTGTATTGCGTTCATGTTATTAAACTTACATCCTATCTGAATTTCCCGTTTTAGAGGTATAACAATATGATAGCGAATTTCCTTGAATTATTGGATTTATTTTTTTCCTTTTTATTTATTTACGAATCTCGAAATCGGTGAGGCGAATAAAATGATAAGCTGAACAGTATGGCTATTAAAAATAAATGATTTTAAAATAATAAAAAAAAATCGTATTTCGTTATTGAAAATCTGAGAGTTTCAGATATTGAACATCTAGAATTCCCAATAAATCCTGTTACAAAACAGATACGTGAAATTTCCGATGAGTGAACCGTACGTTTGACATTTGAATGTCAATAGCATATTACTATTTAGAATAGACAAAACGTATATCTGGCGGTACTGAATCAGTAGTAATATAATATTTGTTTTAATATATATACGGCTTGACAAATTTTATTTCAAAAATGATTTCCTAATTTAGTTCTATCAAAATTAACGAATCTTTGACCAATTGACTCATGCAGACGGTAATAGGTACTCACATAGCTAGGGAAATATTTACATTCTACAATTAACCCTAGCATTCTAGCCAAAAGCTAGTTTGCATTAAATGCTAACTATGAAAACATCGCATACGAAATATATTCTAATTATACTATTGTTTCTAAATCCAAGAGCAGTGATAAAATCGTGGTAAAAACCTAAAAGATTCTTCTTTCTCTGTGTGCGTCAATAGCACTTTCTCGAAACTCAGTTGAAACACAGTATCTGAAGATAAGATCCGTCTGATGCGCCACTTTTATGGATGTATTTACCTTACTGTGCACTATTAGTGTTAGTGAATGTAAACAAGTCTATGTCGAATAATTTCTTTTCGGAACTGACAACTTTTAATTTCAATTTCACGTAGCTTTATTTTATTCAACCACATCACAAGCACTCGCAATACCGGCGAACGAAATCAAATGAATTTCGCCTCGAGTGTAAAAATCAAATTCAGCCGTGAGATTTTTGACCCATGCCCCATAGCACTCGAACAATTGAATTGTTTTGGAATGACTCGTTTTTCAATTCGCCACCGGTTCGAGTTCAATTATTAGAGTAATTGATAATCGAATGTTAACATATGAATCATCTACGTGGCTCAGATTGTAGCTGCAGGAATTGCACGGTATTTTAGAGGTCTTTTTTCTAAGTCAGTATTGTTTACAATTTCGACAATTATTTTAAACTTCTGAAGAAAATACATTTAGGATAATAATATGCGTTTAAGTTTTACACATTTTAAAGTTTGGTTAACCTAAAATAATACCTACCTTAATTGTAATTCTGGTAAATTAACCCATTTAATCTGGAATATCTTTTTATGAAAATAAAATTTAATATGTTGCATACAGAATTTAATATTAGAAATCTACAGAAGATCGTAATTATATTTCTTTTACCCTAACTCTACTGGGTTTCGTATTTAATATCTACGATTGATACCAAGTATTGAAAAAACCAGTCTATAGGAGATATGAATAGTTCAAGTGTCATAGACAGACGCTCAGAATGGTCTAGATATTAATTGGGATGAAACTCTGGGCAACTGGGATATGAAAGTGATAGCTGATAACCAATACGAACTTGAAAGTCAATTGGAAACTGCACTCGTTATAACTTCGGAAAATCGTTTTCGTCTGCGTTTAATATTATCTTTCGAACTCATCACATAAAAGGAATATGATTCTGATCCATGATAATAGAGGTCCATAATAGTTTAGTAGAGTTTCGATAAATAAGATTTATGGGAAATAATCAATGGCAGATAACAGACAAAAATTACGTTAGCCGAATTGGATTTCGGCAAGACTGAGATTCTAAAAACTAACACAGACACAGCGCACACACACTCATTTACATAATCAAACATTCTCACATACTTAATATGACTACTTTCACTTTACCACGCAAAAAGTTTAAAAAATAAAGTTTTACCACGGAATAATTGTTAACTCGGCACAACACGGACCCTAGCTAGCGATAGATACATTTTGTCACAACCATATTTCTGTCATAAATAAAGTTTTTTTTATTATTATAGGTACAATGGTGTGGCGTTGTTTAATTACATACTATATGTTCCCAATGCTTTATAAATAAAAGTATATATAAGTAGATATAAATAGCGTCATTGTTGTTTATTAAGTCACAGTTGAAAAGGAATTTAAATAACCCTGAAAAACGTGTTTTAACACAAGCACGAGATTACTAGCTGGAAATACTTGGAATCAAAGTAAAAAATCATTTTATCATATAGGTAACATAATTTACACTTATGACTCGTCAGTATAATGCTTCTAATTTTACATTTACTGTCAGTTCTCAAATCAAGGGCGTAGAACGGGAGAGAAGAACTGGCAATAAACTCTCCGCCACTCTTTTTAATCGCCATTTTTTTTGTTTTTCAAAATGTTTCTAAGTAGCTGCAACCATTACACCATGTCCCATGTGACATTTTAAGTAATTAATAATAATAACATAAATTAAAAACAAAGATTTGTCCTCTATCAGCAGGAGACATGGTGAAATAGGAGCACGCACTTACATTCTCGTGGGAACAACACGCAAACACATAGTCGAAATAACCAAAAGAGATATAGAGTCAGTATAAATAAAACGGGTTTAATATACAGCATACAAGACCCTTAATAGATTTTTAGAAGTTCGTCACAATTTGTCACACTTGTACCTACGTTTAATACACTAATAAAATTCTTTATTTCGTCAGGGGAAAGTTAATTAAGTTTCTTTAATTTGGGCCTTCGTAAATAAGGTATATTGATCAATTGTGACGACACTGCCAGGTGTTCTTTATGAGGCTCACGGAATGAACTCTGAAAATTTTTACGTACCTAGATAATAATTTCCAGGAGTCATAACAACTTTTACGCAAGGTTTTGTTGGATTTGTTTCTTGTTTGCAACAAGACTCGCGGTAATTATTTTTCATATTTTTCAACCAGTATGTGATCAGTCTACCTGTTTCCCAACCACCACACCTCCATATATTTGATCTTTGCTCAGAAGTTGTGAATGTGTAATTTAGTGTTGCCCAAAACCGGTCTTGGTCTTGTTCTTGCATTTTCGCAAGACCAAGACCCGCCTTATTGTAGCAAGACCAAGACTGAAACCTGTAAGACTTGAGCAAGACAAGACTTAATCCTGAAAGACTCTTGCGACTTGCAGTTAAGACAAACTGAGATTTGGGCGTTTTTAAGTAGGTATTTGGTTTCAATCCCGATTTTGAGAGACGTTCCCCACTGTAATTTATATGTGTAATATTTATAATTCAGATAGGTACATATACTTGTACTTGTAGTGAACTATCGTGGAAACAAAATATTGATCGTCATATTGAAGCCATTGGCAACACCTACTCATTCAATAACAACTTAACTTAATACAAAATGTAGTTCAAGGTCGTAATTTATACGTATTTATAACTCATCGGGTTTCGGAAATCTGACGGGTTCCTTATATTCTCTCTTAAAACTACGTATGTAATATATAACAAACACAAAATGAAGGATGCTATCTAAAGTGAATGAACATTATGGTTAAGTCTTAAATAAAGTATCGCTATTTACACTTTTGTCCTGAGCACTTTACGTAAATTGTATAGACGTACTTTACATTACGTGAAGATAACCTTAATCATGTTTTGTAAAGCTAAAATGAATTAAATTTAATAATCACATTCCTTTTTCTTGACCCCTCTGTGTTAGCTTGACGTTTGCTGGTAAATATTATAATTACTCTACATAAAAAATAAGGCAAGCTTATTAGTTAAATTTAAGTTACTTAATGTACAGCGAAAATTCAATTTGAGAGAGATAAATATTAGCAGTAGTGAACAAGTCTACGTAATAGACTGTATGATTTATATGGGTAGTTCTTATATAAGAGGTTTTTCGTCTATGGAGGAGACGGCCAAGGAGAAAAGTTGGAGTTTTTCCATTATATATATATATATTATGACTTTTGGCCCGTTTATGTAACTACTCACGTAAGGGCAAGTTACTTAAAACATATTTTGTCACTTTTTAGAGGGCCAGGGTAAATACATCAGACAGGGTAGAGACATTAAGATCAGGGTAGATACGAATTTGACCAGGGGAGATAATTAGAAGCAATAAAACAAAGAATACAATTGAAATAATCAACTTTTATCAAAGATTGTTCTTGAAATTTATAATCAGGCAACATTTTTTATCATATTTATTATAAATCAGACTAAATGCGCCGTTTTTAGGCGTTTCTTTGGATGTCGACGGTTGTTGAATATTCTTTATTTGGTGCTTGTGATCTTATGAAGTTATTATTTGTTCAATGTCAAATGGAGTCTCGTTTTCGGACTCTGAATCGGGGCCGTAAACATCCTCGACTCGGAGACGAGTTTTTTTATTAGATGACTATGTCATGGTACCAAGCTTAAAATGATCGCAATGTATATCTTCACTGCAAAAGCAGCTTAAAGACTTCATTTTCAATGTTGTCGGATCTTCAATGTTCCATGACACCTGATGGACGCGCAAAGTACCAGCAAAAGTCTTTATGTGTGTTTTACCACTAGCAAGCAAAGCGTCTTTGTCTGAAATATCTTTGTCATTTATAACGAAAACATTAATGCTAGGATAGTTTTTCTGAATAGCATCTGACAAATCCCTCAGACAGGCTATATCTTTATTATTATCTTTGCCATAGCTACTAATAGGTCGGCTGATCTTTTGCAAACAGCACCGACACCATCTGGAACACCCTTACCGTGTCCAGCTTCATGGTAATTCCAGGTAGTCTCTAAGAGCTGGGTAAAGTTTTATTAAATGAGTGACAAGAAAATAAAACATGTATTTGTTGCGATATTGTGTTACGGGTCCATCGCTTCAAAAAATAAGGATCTCTACTTCTGGTGGCAAGCTGTTCAAAATTGGCTGTAAGTATGTCCATATAGCTGGAGGCGAATGTAACAAATATTGTGACATCGAACAATAGTATGTTGTCTTTACTTCACCTGATGCCTCTTCTATCGTGTAAGTTACAACTGTGTGCAGACATCTGTTGACGTGCACCTCCAAAATGGAATGCTTGAGTTCTTCTGCGTATTTTGTTTATAGTCACTAAGGTCCACGTGAATCACAGTTTTTCTTACTATCAAATTTGTCTTATTAATTTTAAAAGCAGAATGTTGGTGGACTATATTCAGTTCATGGTGAAGAAAATACTCCAAGTTGTCTTCTAACTGCATAATCAAATCACGTAGATAAATCTGAATAACCTTTTTCAATTATTTAGTCACCTTTCTGGTCTTATTCGTTTTAGGATCAGTTATATTGGTAGTCTTGGATTGCCACTTTCTGCATAAAGTTTGATTACTAATATCAAATTCTTTGTATTGAAGTCCTTTATTTTTATAAATTATACGAAGAAGATTTTGATGGTTTAAAATTGATGTAACTTTGGCTTGGAATAGTGCCGTAAGAATCATATCCATATTGGCGTGTGTAAAACACAGACAATAAATAGGTGGCACAATTACTATAGTAATCTTACCAGGGGAAAGACGCAAGGGGAAAGACGTTTTCATAACATAATACATTATTTTGGTTTATCCAAGAAAGTTTTCAACTTATAATAAAGCAAGCTTTGACTATTACAGTATTACTAAATTAGGACAGGAATTGCAAATAAATAAAATGATAATTATAACTTTTATTACTTACCAGTGGAGAGACACAATGACCTTGCGAAACCATTGCATCGCACGTTCACGTCACAACAACTGGCAAATGGCGTCGATCTAACCGCTTCTGTGCTTAGTATTGCTAACTTCACGTTGTTAAATGTCAATGAGCGAGTTCGGGAATGTGGCCATCTTATATTTTATACTGTAGCAGGGGTGCGAATATTGCCAGGGTAGATACACAAAAAAAGCGGGACAACAATTAAGTTTAAAAAATTATTGAAAATAAGCAAATATTTTTCAATTTTTCTTTAATAATATTTAAGTATATTTAATTAAGTTTGTGGTAAACATACTTTGGTTTAGCAAATAATACAAATATTGTATGTATTGTATGCTAGTTAAGCTAAAACCGGTAAGGGGACAGGCCAGGGTAGAGACTTTTTTAGACTATATAACGAGTTTTACAAAAATATGCTTTAATGAGACATTTAATTATAATGTTATTTAATAAAGGACATTAAAGTGATGTGATTCATTGCACAAAATAGCAACGTATAGATTAAAAAACCACTTTTAAATAGATTGCCACCATAGTTACCTCTTATAAGAGAATCACCCATATATATTACATTTACATGTAATTATGACGTTAAGTATACAACGAAAATAACATCCATTTGCGGTCAGTGTTCCGCACTGACCGCAAATGCTCAAAAAACATTAAACTGTCTAAATTAAAGGGTCACTATAAGTAATTATGTATAAACTATAAACATACGTTATATAAACAATATTTTTCCACATTTAGTATAAATAAAGCAAAATAGAAGACAAAAAAAAATTAAAATAAATAACTGATAAGGCTTTCCGTGCGATTATTCAGTTATGAATAAGTTATAACTTCGACATTAACAATTAACTTCAATTTGATAACTTTAGTTGCTGAGTTTATAACGCTTAAATGTTAAGTATGAGTTTAAACAGTAGTTAATAGTTGGGAGAGTAAATCTGTGAATTAATGGCTTAACCCCGCAAGAGGACGGTGGTTTAGTTAAATATAGTCATATCTTTTAGCTAATGATAATGCTGACAGGGTTTTAATAATCCCAAATGTTATTTTAATTGCCGATACAATTTTCTCATTAGTCCTATGAGTATATTTAAACGGTAATGGTTGCTCTAGGCTGTTCCTGCCCTCTGAGGTATTTTAATGTTTGCAACGAATTTGGGAATGCGATTTTAATTAATAGATAAAGTAACTAAAGCGCAAGGTCTGTCTATATAAGAAAAATCATACGCTTAATAAAGCGTAGAGGTGGGCGGGGAACGCCAATATTTGGCCGGTTCATTTAGAATATATATTTTAATGCAGTAGATAGTATCCAAATGCACAAGAAATTTGCTTTTTATTATATAGATAATTATAACCAATAGCAGACCAATCATAATGATAAAATATTAAGAGCAAATTTTTGCATAGAATGGTGTACAAAAAATCATCAATATAATAATGTGTGTGACTAGTGATTACCTCACTATCAAAGTCATAATAGATCATGGTTAATTATATCCTCAATTAGATCGCATTATATAAATTAACGAGCCGAAACTAAAAGCATATAATACCTAATTCGTAATGACTATTTCGTTTATAACAAAACACATCAATTTGTACCAAATTGCTGTGTAATGTGACTACATATTAAATTCTGCAATTAAAGCGATTTGAGCGGCCAATGCAATTACAATTATTGCGGGAACATTATTTAATTATGCATATTATGTTATATCCATACAATTTGGATAATATGTGTATATATATTTATAGAATATTATAATTAATATATTATATAAAATATTTATAATTTAGAGATTTCTGATCTTTTAAAAATAAAATTAGTAAAAGAGATAGTTTAAAACTATAAATGTTCTAATATTTCTATAGAGATATTAAGACAGTTTATAAAAATTTGATACTGCTTGGGTATTTTTTTTAACATGAGCATACGGACAGGAGTCTCGTCTGATGTTAAGTGATGCCGCCGCCCATTGACACTCAATCCCAAAAGGCTCGCAAGTGCGTTGCAGGCCTTTTAAGAAATGGTACGCTCTTTTCTTGGACCCTGAGTTTTTGACTGTCAGATAATGTGCTTAAAAATAAGAATTTCTACTCACTTAGTGCAATATTAGTTTGTTTATTTCTATCAAGTTGGCCTCGTAGCGCTCGTAGTCGCCGTAGCTTCTGCTCTTGAGCCTCAACGCGCTCGCGTAGCCGTCGTAACCGCTCACCCTCTACGGCTACCTGTAAATAATATAAGTTCAATAGAAATGCTGTTTTTTCATTAAATTATAATATTTTTCAAGACCTATATTTTTTAATTTAATCACAAAATAAACTATTAGACAGTCTGGCAAAAAAGCGTAACACAAAGGAAATTAAATAATTATTTTACCACAATTTTCAATGTAACATGAAATAATACCGAATTCCTTTTAGAATTACCACAAATTCTATTATCTACAAATGACAGAAAAATTAATATATTACTTTTATATTCACAAGTAAAAAATTTCAATAAAACCTACTATTAAACATCTAAGGTAAGTAGTGTCTAGTAACATACAATAGACTAATAACATTTTTTTATGGCTAAGGCAGAAACAAGAAAAGTGTGTTGGTAGTATTTTGTATTTAATATTGGTGAAGATTTATTGCCTAAAAGTATTACGATAAATATCCCATTAGGGTAGGCTTGGCTTTGAGATTTATTAAGTCCGGATTCTAAATTATTTTCACTTTATCGCTAAACTCCAAATTCCGACATCGAATTAACGAATTAAGATACGCAAATTGTATCTTTATTTATTTGTTATTATACAATTTTATTTAATGAAACGTTCCCTTGAGATTGCTGAAATTAACATTCTAATCTTAGTAATTAATGAGAGCTAAAAGTAGCATTCTAGTGTTAAATAATGCTAAGATATATTATTAAAGTTAATAAAGACTAAGTACTGCATTTTAACATGTTAAATCAGATAAAAGCTAGTCATAATCTGTTGGGTACATCTGCTGTACAGCTGAAGTCGTCTGTAATTATTCAGAAAGGATTTGCATTTTTAATTAAGGAAATGAGATCGTAAAGCATAAACATACTTAAAATGAAAAAGGTTTATTGGATTATGGCGCGTGTAAAAATGTATTTTACTCGTAACACTGATCTTTTTAAAAGGCCTGTTGATCAGCCTTCCATGCCTATTAAACCAAAACAAATCGCCGTAAAGGTCATACAAAAAGTTGTTAAAAGAAATAGGTAGTAGTGTTTAATCATCTAGATTATTAATACCATTTACGTAAGTTATCAAATACCTCCGACGACAACTTAGTCGGTGAATTATCTGGAAAATATATTTAAAAAATATTGTTGGGCCAGGAATAGAACCAATGATCTACGTTATACGCCATGTGCGTTGAGCACTAAAGCAATGGGACTCAGATAGTTATAATTGTTTTTAGTCAATGAAGTTGAAATACATACAATTATTTCAAAAAAAATCACTCAAGAATACATTGACACGCTTACAATTTTAACAATATTATTGGAAATTCTTTCAGCCGAGAGTTATTCGTTATTTAAAAGAATCTGATATACTTCCGTTATGAAAGAATGAGAAATTACATTTTCCGTTGTGTATATTAAAGCAGATCCGATATCTCATAAACATTTATCGTATCCCGTGAGATGCCGGCAGGGGTATTAAGGGATTAGGTATTCGTTTTAATACAATAATTAATCCTCCATATAAACTTAAAGATAATTAATTCAATATATAGCTGTGTAAATAGGTAAATTCCTATTAACTTCCTAGAAACTACATTTTGCTAATCAATTCTTATTGATATGTATTGTCAAGCTCTAATATAGCCTGGTCGTTTCATAAACTGATCCACCCTTTTCCCAAAAACATTTACATTGTGATGAGAGAAATACACATTTTATTGGCTGTGGGCTCGTTTTGCAATCAGACAAAGAAGGTATCGATTTTGCCTGATTAAAAGAGAAATCAGTACTTTAGACAAAACGTGATGGACTTTTTATTTTATAACTAGTTGACCTGGCTAACTTCGTTCCGCCCTACAACCTTATAATATCGTTGTTACTTTAATTTAACTTATTTTAGGATTTCATTAATGTTAAGTATTACATTAATACAACTCTTTTGCAAATACAGAAATGTTTTATTGCTTGCCATTGCGAAAAAAGAATGGCAGTTTTACACATTAGGCATCTTCTCTCTAGCGTCAATATGGCGATACTGCATGTTAAGCACTTTCTGATATCCAACATCTTTTGATCAGGATCAAAGCATGGTTATGCATCTCCTCATTCACCTCAAGATCGGAATTTCTTGAACTAACACGAAATCGACGTAAAATGATGCGTAGTTTTGTCAACAGATGGCACCATATGGTTTTTGCATTCGTAAAATTAATTAATTTCTTTATTGTTATTCGATAACTTATCCGATATTTTATTGCTTATTCTGCTATTCGTGACGG
Organism: Pieris napi; assembly: GCF_905475465.1. Taxonomy (NCBI): domain Eukaryota; kingdom Metazoa; phylum Arthropoda; class Insecta; order Lepidoptera; family Pieridae; genus Pieris; species Pieris napi. Next base: position 8,475,631 of record NC_062241.1, on the reverse strand, counting down.
AAAAAAATCCAACAAATCAAAAACCATGGCAATCGGTCCAGCCGTTCTCGAGTTATAAGTGTTGTAACAAACACGACTTTCTTTTATATATATATAGATAAGTAATTTATTAGTATTAAAACAAATACATATATACTATAATTTTAAATTCTCCACTGTGGGAATTGTCGATAAATCCGGAGCAGAAATTTGTTTTTCATTTAAATTACCTTAGTTGTTAGTTACCTTTTGTGTTAGTTACTTAGTTTGTGCACGTTAATATTAAGTGCTAAACAGTGAGTGAAAAAATAGAACACAAGAACAGAGTGTCTTTCCTTTAATAGAGACTGTAAGTAGTGTTATGGGACACTTCCTTATGTTAAAAATCCTTTTTGGTAAATTAGGTTAGACTTAAATTACTTATTAGTTAAATTAGGCTAGATCGTAATGTTCCATGATGTCTTAATAAAGACACATGTATAAATAAAAATTACCTGATGCTGTCGCGCCTCCTGTTGCTTCAGGTATCTCAGCCTCTGCTCTTTGGCACACAGCAGTTGGTGTTGTGTGTCGATCTGTTGCTGCTGGCGAAGTGCCATTGCGCGCAGCTCACCCAGTGTCAACTCCACCCCTTCCCCTAACTGAAACAAATAAAAATAACATTAGCTAAAGGTATTCTTTTTATATATACACTTTCGTTTAAATATACGATAACTCATAAGTTTGTATACGAAAACTCATAAGCTCGTTGCTTAATAATATATTTCCCATTTCGTCAGTCTTTGATAGACTTAATAAGAATATGAAGAGAACTCAAAAGAATATAGTTTTCAACTTTTCTTCTGTTAAATAAATTCAAGCAAATGAACACGGTCGAGCATAAGTTTAAAATTGAGATAAAGTTGAAAGGAAATCTTTTTAATTTGAAACTTGACTAAGTTATAAACTAAATCCTCTTGTACCTACGGAATATATTCTGAACCAGTGATGTTGTCATAAAAACAATTTGCATTTAAACCTTAGAAATAGACGTTCAAAACCAATAGACCCAAATAAAGCAAAATACCAATTAATAATACATATAATAAATTTAAATAGCCACGTAATGCTAATATTAATCTTTACCAAAATGTATCCGATATTATTAACGTATTGTGTATATATATACCGTTACAAGCTAAAATAAAGTTTATAGAAATCTAAAAAAATATTACTAAAATCATTTACATAACATTTGATCGCTACAATATTGTCCGTGTGATAGCCTCAGTGCTTTCAGCAAATACCCTAAATATTTAGAGAACATGTATTGCTAAAGATATTTTTTTACAACACAATATTTATTTGTATTAAAGATAACTTTATTTAATTAATTAATTATAAATTATGAAAGTTTTGACACTTGACAATAATTTGTTAAAGCAAATACTGAAAGAATTGTGCTGACTGAAACGCTATTAAGACCAATTTGTACTCGTAAACAGTTTTGTTTTATGATTCTAAAGACGAAGTTGGAGCTTTTAATTCAAAACTTTAAACCTCTTTGTGAATATAATACTAGCGTATGTCTTTGTTTTTCAGTACTGAAAGCAGTGTAACTCTGAATAGGCATGACATTTTATTAAATTCTTTAGTCGTAAATGACTTGAATGAATGTGTGAGGATCATAAAATTTGTATAAGACTGAAACGCTTTGTATGTTATTTTGTAAGTGCTCAAACATTTATATGCTAATATTCAGTGAATAATTTAAAAAACAAAGAAACAAACCTAAAAAATTTTAACATGAAATTAATTGTTTATTTACAATCAAGTTTACAGTATGTACAATTTTCTTAACCTACAAAGTAATATAAAAAAATATTTTAAAGTAGCTTAGAATCTTAACGGAAGGTAGACATATTTTACAAGGCAACCGTGGCTGATGAAGAACGTGCCAATTTAAACAAAGAAAATAATATAATTACAAAATACGAAAATTGGAAAATTTAACTAAGGAAATTCAAGACGTAAAGGTTTTACCTTTCCGTCTAGAAGACTACGGAAGAAAGGAAGAAATTATCTTGTAACCGTCAGTCCAAAGCACCAACATTTTTACTTGATCTCTTGTTCAGACGCGTCCCTTACTATTTGTGCGAACTTATACAATTATACATGATACAGTAAGGTCGGATTTATATCAATAATTTTGCAGTAAATCATTCCTTTGCGAGCACCTTTACATTTATCACAAACATGGGAGAGTGCGTCATCACCAAAAAAAGTGTTTGTGTAGTGTTTACGTTTCTGTAAATCGGTGCAAGGTTAAAAAATTAATTGACTAAAACCAATAAATTGCTTTTAGGCGTAACTACCTTCACTATAAACCGCATACAGCTCACGAACGGTTTGTCTTCAACTGTGGCACTTTAATAACCGTAAGTAAGTTAAATAATCGGAGAAAATGTCAAATATTGAATGACACACCAATAAGCTTCCGAAAAAAATCAAGGCCTCGTAAGCTTATTAAAAACCGGATATGGTTATGATGAAAGGGTAAGGAATAAGTCAGATGATTTCCCGTTTTAGTTCGTTATTCTACAAAGCTTGGAATATGAGTGTCTCTACCGATAACAGACGGGTAGCCTGCGGTTGGCTTATGTCCACTATTCACGGTTTACGTATTGTGAGACGATTTTAGATGGCTCTTACTAGCTTTTCATTTATAAACGTAATAATAATTTTGTCTCTGGGGCATTTCATTTGTCAAATCCTTTTTTTCATGAACTTCATAAAATAAATGATATACATAAATAACAGCGCGAAGAATGTTAAAGAATTATTTAAAACACAACAAATTTGTTAACATCTCTTCTAAATAGTCTATGTGAGATTACAGAAGGACTTTTAGCTTTATTACGAAGTTAATAACATGTTCTTACTTTGGTATAAACGTTTTGAAATGATAAATGTTCTGAGTTTGTTTCTAAGATATAACGGTGTCTTTAAGATTTTGTCCTAAAAAGAATATTTCTATAGTTAATATTTTAATACACGTATTAAAGCATTCACGTAAAGTACGATCGAAAACAAATTTCCGTTCACATCCCACGCAATTCACGTGTCAAATTATCGAAGATCTCTTTGAAACAAGACACGCGACATTCAATTTGGTAGACTATCGCAGTATGCAGCCTTACTTTCAGCTGAAAAGGGTTGTCTGGTTAAATTTATTTTATAATTCCATTTCAAGTTAAAAAGTATCACCTGTGTAAAAATTTCTGAAAATAAAAACGATTTGACAGCTTCTATTTTAATACACGATTATGAAGCCCTCATATAAGCTATATTCGATAAAAAACACAGTGTTCATGTTCACGATTAAAAAATAAATCAGTGGTGCTAAAACCTTTTTAGATCTAGGCCTCAGATTTCTGAATCTGTTTCATGATCATTTTTCTATCTAATAGGCAGGAAGGTGAACAACGTCGACGTTTTGGGTCTAAAACATGTCGGTTACCTCACGATGTTTTCTTACCGTTCGAGCGAATGTTAAATGCGAAAGAAAATGCATTGGTGCACAGCCGGGGATCGAACCTTCGACCTCAGGGATGAGAGTGTCACTCTGAAGTCACTAGGTAACTAAGTCGCAGCTGCTGCCAGTTTATGGTTAACCTTTTAAAAAACATTGCTACAAAACACGTATAGAAATTGTAAAAAAAATGTCAAGTAAGACTTATCTTAAGGAAAATTCAATACAAAGTGATATGCCGACTTCTAAATAGATTCGTTGGCTTCCTTCCGTTTTCACCAAAACCCCACGCCTATCGAAATTTATGTGAACCTTGACACTTGTTGATAGCAGCTCTGACATATTGCAAATGGAATATTTTATATACAAACCCGATTACGTTATAAAAATAAAGAAAATAATAACCACATATGAAATGTACTTCTTTCATGCTAGTTCTATTACATTCCATACAACTGTATAGTATCAAATTGATTTTACAGAATCGTAAGTCGTGTTTATTGTGCTTCAATGTTTTAATTAATTACGACATAAACATCTACGTTATATAGACAAACAGAAAAAAAAATATATAAGCATATGTTCATGTATATATACTGAATCTAAAATATTTTTTCTGCCGGAACTAAACATTGAAAATCTGCTAACAGTATAGATAGCTTTAGTTCCTTAGCAACAAAAATACGTGGTTTTGTGTCAGTGCAGTTACGAGTAAGCAGACTAACGTTGTCCTTGGTTTAAACGATTACTACACATTTAAAGAAAGCTTTTTTTATATAAATACAAATTTATTGCATTAATTTACATAACCCGAGAGCCTTTCAGCAATCGTGGTTAGCGAGACTAGCAGGTAAACTTGATGTAAAGGTGCGTACAGACTATATAACATAACATGTTATACAACATTGCTATACAACATGTTTCAGATAATGTGGACACTGAATGTTATAAAACATGTTATTGATATGTATGCTAGGACGAACCCAGCATCTACGTTTTTTTGTTTTTCTTTTGTTATTTAAAATGGTTATATAACATTGTTATATTGCATTGTTATTCTAATGTTTTATGTTATAATGTTGAATAATAAGGTTACATAATGTGGACGTGTTATAAAACACAAGTTATATAATATGTTACATAGTCTGTACGCACCCTAATAATTTTGCGTGAACTAATTTTTATTTAAATGAACAAAATAGCACCGCTGGTTCCTGCGAGCCTTTGAGGGGAACATGGACCAAGACCGGCGTCCGTCACTAACCATTTTAAATACCCAAGGCGGAAACGACTCTTACGCATCCCCCGTACTTCAGCATGAATGAAAGTATGTTGGACTGAACTTTATTAACCCTGGACTGAGGCGATTCTTAACGGTAATATTCTTTACAAATACGTTAAATGTATGGCGGAAATGTTCACGGTCCACTGTAGATGTAAAGTTTACGGAAAGCTTATTCGGCGAAAAGAGAATTAGGTTAACGAGGAAATAATGCAGGCGATACGAAACTAGTGTAAGGTCCCGCAACGGTTCAATTTGACGACATGCTATATATATGACGTCAGAAGGTCCATTAGGCTCGTTCGTGTATTCTAATAAGTTTAGTTTAGTAAACAAAATACAATTTCATATATTAATAGACTACTTTATATATTTAATAAAATTTGCTGTGGTAAAGAATAAGTAGAACAAGGCGTGTCACAAGAATCATGTGTTGATATCCTGCCTTCCAAAAAGTAATATTATTACTTTTTAGTGCAGTTTTAACTCGTTTATATATTTTTTTTAGAAACGATTTATTATGGATACATGTGTATCCATAATAAATCGTTTTAGATAGTTTTAGATTTAGATAGCTTCACAAACTACGAGTTTTTGTACGTGTACCATGTTTTTAATATTTGTTGATTTAATATTGAATGCATATTCATCTATAATGGCCTTTTGAAGGCAGTTTTGTGTTCGAACAAATAAGGTAAAATATCGTTTACACTCTAACCTCTTTCAAAACTAGACCATTCAAGAGCATGGTCTCGTTCAGGCCAAGGTCTGCAAACGACTGATAAAATATTCACTCTACTTAGGTATTCGGCCTAAATCCTAGACTGTAAAGGTCACTCATTATAGCGACACGCACCACTAGACTCCCTTACGGGCTGTTAAACACCTACTTTGACTAAAACGTAGGTTATTCAACCATTCGGCTTACCACTGCTTACATGTGAATAATGGGGATAACTACATAACTACTTACGAGTTCGTAGCTATTAAATAAGTTCTACGCGAAGCAGACATTTGCAACTTTGGGTGTAACATTATGTGTAAATTCTGAATCGTCATTCGGAGCTTTAATAGTTTTGACTAAGTATATAAATGCATTTATATTATATATAGTGTTTAATACATTATTGATCATCATACATTTTCTATAATATCGTTATTCGGACATAATCAAGGTATCTAAATATAATTACAATATAGATTTAATAATATTCGATGACGCTAGTTAAGTTCGGTGGCGGTCGTTGTTGGATTTAATTGTTAAAACATGAGCTTATAACTAAGATAACATTAAGGGTAGTAGGGTTGCGACGCTGGTTTAACCAAAAACTAACTTGAATTATTGAAGAGTTTGTAAATCTAACTGAAACTTAATGAGTATTGGACATTATTATCGTCAAATTACCGTTTATGAGTGTGGTAAAAAATTAAGGGCTCATATTGGCTTCAAGTGTGCGATGATTATTTTCATTTAGTTTACGCTTTTGATTATTAACTAAAATATATATATGTAACTTAACAGATGTAAGGTTACAGAACTAGCTTAGTAACTATTTTTTTTATTTAAGCGCAGGTATTGCTTGCCTCAAAGCCTTGAGATTTCTCTCACTCGCTCCGTGTTTGCACGTTTGAACCTCGTTGCAGGAAGAACTAACTTCACGTATTTGTGCAGTTCATAAATTACTAAGCGTTTTCCCTGATGCAAGGAGTTCTCAAAGGAACGACCTCTCAAATTAATTGCTCGCTTTAAGCGAAACTGGCGCTCACAGTTTAATTCGGAACTGAAGTGTGATGTACTAATAATGTTATTCCAAATAAACTGTATGAGATGGAATAATAATAAATTCTTATTCAACTTTAATAAACTAACCCTTTAAGCTTTTGAGGGACGCCTTGTTGACTATGTTATATTTGATCTAGTATATTCTGAAATTCCACAGCCGTGTCTGAGTGTCAATTTGAGTTTAAATGTTGGTGTGGTTTTAGCCATATGACTTCTTTGTTGTATATAAATATTGGTGCAGTGTTGGCCTAGTGGCTTCAGCGTGCGACTCTCATACCTGAGGTCGTAGGTTCGATCCCCGGCTGTGCACTAGTGGACTTTCTATGTGCGCATTTATCATATTTTGCTCGAACGGTTAAGGAAAACATCGTGAGGAAACCGATATGTCTTAGACCCAAAAAGTCAACGGCGTGTGTCAGGCACTGGAGGCTGATCACCTACTTGCCTATAAGATTTAAAAATGATAATGAAACAGATTCAGAAATCTGAGGCCAAGACCTAAAAAGGTTGTAAAAGGCGCCACTGATTATTATTATATAAATATTGGTATAATGGATTTTCTAAAAAAATAAATAAATTGAAACTTAGTAGTAACCCCCGTTTCGCATCATTTAAACGGTAGAAAGAAGGTGTATTATTTCATCTGATAATTTTTTTAACTTATAGATTACAAAATATCATTTTTTTTCACGCAAAGAGTTTTTTTACAAATGAAAGTGATAAATGTAATAGACATTTATATACACAATCCTTATTTGCGTTTTTCTATGTGAATGATTTTATCATTCAGAACTTATTCGAAGGATAAAGATTTCGCATCCAAGTTTCGCTAGACTTTCTCATACCAAATCTAGGGAATGAGAAACGTAATAAAACGGACGGCCGTTGGAGGTATAAAAAGGGTAATTACCAATGTAATTAACGCCATTCCAACTTCGAGAGGGTAACGAGGCATGTAAAGCGACCCTTATGAATAAAACAGGACCGTGTGAGCGTGGCATTATAGTGATACTATTGAAAACACTGCCATTTTTTTTAGTAGTTGTAATGCCACTGTAGCATTATTCGTCTTTTTATAAACAACCAGGTGCATATAGCTTTTTAAAAGTCCAAGTTTGTTGCTTTCTTCATTAACTTCCTTGCGACAGTGACGTTTTTGTATGTAGTAGTTTTCTCAATATCCGTAGCTTTGATGTCGCAACCTTGGGATCGCGCAAAACAAAACCTCATTATTGGGGTCAGAATCGCTATTGGAAGTGACAGAGTAAGGCCCTGAAGGCAACAAACTCCGCCTTTTAAGAATATAAGTAAAACGAACGTATAAAGTTATTGTGGTTTATTAATGTCAAGTGGTTGAGCTCTTGTTGCCCCTAAGATCGTGTGTTCGAACTGTACACCCAAAGGAATTAACGAATTTCTTTGAAAGTATTTGTATATTTAAAATGTATATTCAAAATAAGACAGAATTTCCATGAATAACGAAATAGTTTTATTTAAATAGTTTAAAGTGATATAGAATATATACTTATTATATTTATATAAGTTCCTGTATACGAGTATAACGGTCTTTTTCACAATGTACGGATAATTTCTACAAAGTTCCTAATTAGCTATTTATTACTTATTGGTAGGATAAACACTATTGTTGCGTTTCACGACTGTCAGATAGCGCTATTCGTCACATAAAGTCCATCACAAGTTATGAGTCTGATGAAGTGACGAATAGCACAATTTATCTTCCAAATAGTTTATATGTTGCATAGCTATTTGGTACTTTATTCATACATTGTGAAACAGACCCTAAGTGTGTTATAAATATAAGCAACGAAGTAAAAATAAATGTCACTAATTTAAAAATTAATACCCACGACAATTTTAACGGAAATGAGATTTAATTTCGAGGAAAATTTCTTATTTCCTCTCCCTGTTTTAATTGACCGAATAATTTACATTGCAAAATCGAATAAAAATGAATTTATTCAAGAAATGTCGTCCGCCGGTAACATCCGCCTCTGTCTATGTAGAGATGATTGAAGTATACATTTTACATTGAGTGTGAAATTTTATTTATACATAAGTGATAAATAACATTTCTTAAGGTATATAAGACGAATTTTGGACAATTTTACAAAACGATTAAATAATATAATAAACATATTTCACAATTATAAAGATAAAACAAAGGTTTTAGGCACGTGTGTCTAGTTTTCCAAAATAATATGAACAAGTTACATAAAATCTAATGAATATTTATAGGTACGCGTCGGGAAGCAAAGTTTATCAATTAATTTTTGCTACGGTAAGCTGTGCATACGCAAATTAACATTTTCGTATTGTATTTAATTGCCGAAATCCGAAACAATCAATCATCAAAGCATCTAATGTGTAATAATTTTTACTATTGTTGTAAATGTAGGTCCCATTTTTTCTTCTCATAATAAGTTTTTATTACAGGACTATTAATTTTAATGTGCATAGATTACAATGCACAACTTAAATTATATTAAATGCCTATAAAAAAACAACTTACCATCACACTTGAGACATTCTACTTTTCAACTCTACTACATTAGAATCAGTGAGAAACATTTAAATAAAACTTCAGTTATGGATACGAGTAAAGACACATTTATGTTACAAAAATATGTAAATAATGTAATGTACTTCGACATTTCAAGTGCTTTTCAGCATTGGTGGTCAGCGACTCTTACAGTTCTTATGTAAACATTAAAGTGAGATATTTGAAAATGTAATCCTGTATAAATTCCCGCAAAATGTTATCAAACGTATTTCGCTGAGGCAACTCGGGTACTACTGTTAAATAAAATTATTCTAAACAACGTTGACATTAAGCAAGAAATGACTCATTAAGAAATTAAATTTCCTTCTCGAAATTTGATTAAACTCTGTTACGTGTATTACGAGAAATGTATTTTTTAATGGAGTCTCATTAGCAAAGCGTCTATGCAATTTACAGTCTCCCGGCTAAAAAGACGTTTTTCCTAGCTTTATACCATCTGGGTTCTATAAATATATTTCTAGCATAGAACTTTCTGGAAATTATCATTAAATTTTCTGCTTCTCGTGTCGTGTTAGATTTTTATTTCATATCATATCTGTATAACATTTGAATTAAAAAAAACATTCTCGTTTTTACACTGGCGAAGTCGTGATGTAATCAACAAAACGGGTAAACATTTATATGAACAGTTAATTGTAATTAATTAGTATAAAAAAAAACAAATTCTCGTTATCATTACATAAAAATAGTTTAAACATTGTAATAATAACCGTAAACTTTTATTTATTTGAAGAAGCAAATAAAAACATTATTTTTATTATTAAAATCACCAGACACACACAATACAAGAGCAAGAATAAACATTTTCTAAAGACTAAAAGCGCCAGTTTCATAATTTGGAAAGAAATAGATTTTACGTCTTTTAAAATTGGACCATAAAGTTCTTTATAGTGGCGACATAATGGAAAATGAAATATACGCCATAACCTCTAAGTCACCCCATATAGAGCCTTGACCGGGTGACTTACATTGTACTCAGCGCACTATTTCAATCTGATATTTTGATGTTACAATAAAGTTTACCTACATAAAGCCAACCGTAAAATATTTTTTGAAACAACACTAAAGTTACCCGCACAGATGTAGAGATTGAAGTAGGTATTTAATCCCTTATACACTTTTTCTTCATTAAATTATATTCATATACTTTAATTTTTAGTAATGCGCGTGCGATTCTAAACACTGCGTGTTCGAGCTCGGTTTGTGTACGATTCCTTTTTCTTTCTATAAGCACAATTAAAATTGCGTGTGGTACTATCCTTTATACCTTTTATTATTTATTATCACTACTTTTTATGCCATGCAATAAAAAAACTTTACGCCAGACAATAATTGTCTAAATAAATATAATAACAAAGTTAAGGTAACATTAATTTGCCCCAAAGCCTCATGAAAAAGTCTATAGTCGTTATTAAATTCATAAAAGTTCGTTACTAATTCAGGCTACAAAGTTAATTTGGGCAGGCGTGATCGATCAATTGCGACGCGGAAAATTTTCACTACACACGTACACAACGCTCATTATACCTATTGCGGCCAAAATATACGTATATTTTAGACCGAAATAAATATTTTCTTAAAAAAGTAAGAAAAAATAATATTTTGGTTACTTTTATAAGCATTGCATTTTCGTTTGTTTCCAAATAAAACTTCATTCAATTACACCACCACTATGTCTTACTTATTCGCACAAAGTGACGGTTTGACGGTTGGACCAGTAAGACCTCGGTTCTATTCCAGGCGAAACATTAACTATTTTGAATCGGTAGAGACTGATAGTATATTAGCAGTATATAGTAGATGAGATAGTAATCCTATCATAATGATAATCCTTTTATTAAGAATAAATAATTATACCATTATATTTCTTGGCGGCATACATTGTTTCGTTAATCTATATATAATAAATCAAATGAAAACCGCGTGAGTATGCGACAAAATCTTTTATATTCTAATTTTCGCGGCTTTTCATAAAAGGAAATCTCAGCAAAGGGATAAGCGATGCCTTCAGAGGCGTGTCTCCTTAGATCGCATCATCCCATTCAATCAGGCGTTTACTCGTACGTATTATAAAGGAACCGTCTACTGAAAGGATACGTCATTTTATTTTTTAAATAAAATACAGTCAATTATCTAAGGTTTTCCAGCAATACTTTGATATGCTTAACACGATAATCAATTTTAATTAATGCTGGTTTACTTAGTGATATTATCTAATCTAGCATAATATGATTAAGATTCGAGACTTAAGCTGTATGTATGTCAAATACGTAATGTTTTTTGCGACCCCCTTGTCCTCTGAGATGCAGCTTTGGAACTATCTAAAGTCTTTTAAAAAGGTATAACCACGCAAGCAGATATCCTCCATTCTCTGGCGGAATGCCTTCCAAATGCATTCCACCTTGGTTAACGAAAAAATAATAAGTATATTTTAAAGTCACAATATTTCGAAACATTAATGTGAAATGTGAAGTAGATATAATGTACGATAAAACTTCGTTGGCGTAAAACAGAATAAAACTTTCTATTTTATTGTTCTACACAATAAAATTGTATCAGAGACTTGCTTTGAATTGTCTCCTTTCACAGCATATTACATCAGTTCCAGTTAACGCTACGAATCTATGCTTATATTAAGACTATATAAAAGATCTTTGGAACATGAGTAAAGCAACGAGTTTAAAACCCTCTCGGTATAAGCGTAATAATGGTATTTAAATTTATTCTCTATCCTTGAATTTTAGAGCGCGAGCCTTATAAAAAATTCTGAAAATAATTACAAACTTTCGAGGAAGGCCCGCTAAAACAATGGCTCATCCCCACTTCACCTGTTTTGTTCACTCTTGGTGTGTCATTATTTCTCTTTTGTTCGTATGAATGGCTGAGTGGCTTCTTCACGGATTCTCAAATAAAAGACGTTATAATCTATACAATAGGCTTATATAAAATTTCAAGAGATACTCTATACACGAATCTAAGACTCTTCCGTGTACTAGATTTATATAAATCAACACGCTTTAGCAAAGTAATAATATACATGTCAAAGAAATATGACCGGCAATACGCTGCGTTGATTGTGATTTAACAAATCATGACGTGCCATCGTGTCTACGCATAATGGACTAGTGATACTGTTGATTGTTGACCAATCACAATCGGAACACAATCTCACCTCACTGTCTCTTTCATCAGAGCAGACGTTGTCTGTCTAGGGCTCATCAAATCTTGATATTTTATCCTAACATTCTAGTATTAAATTTAAATACTTGTTTGATTTATGCTACGCTTAACCAAGAGTTTCGTATACATATGAGCTTTACAGAACTTAACGTAGTTTATATTCCAAACTCAAATAAAAACAGTCTAATTTCAAAGTTAAAGTGCTTCACTTAAAGTTACAAGCTAAAGCACTATTGCGGTCGCCCTTTGACCGGCGAAGACGTTCCCGGCACTTAGATTCACTCCAAATGAATGTCCCAAGAGATGCCAACATATTTCCTGAGTACGTCTGTCCAAAATAAAGTTGATGCTGTCATTTTTTAAAATAAAAAACGTTGTCTCTATTGTTATATTATGAACGAAAAAGTCTGGTTTAAATGATGAGTTGTATAATGATAATTTTATACAGAAAATCGTAACAAACCAATTAAAAGGACCGTCTTGGTGTATCTTTGAGCAAAGTAATAAATTATATACTACACGTTATTTATTCGCCAGATTGAAAAAAAAAATTATTTACACTAAGTGATAAGATTTAAAGTTTTTAAACTTGATAAACCTTCGCAATGATTATGAACTTCCTGAAAAATTGACATAATTTTATACTGAAAATGACTAGGGTTTGAGAATAAAATAGAATGAAATCCAAAAATGTTTCTCCAAAAGTATTTCGTAAGTAGTTCCGTCCAACATAAATTGCGTCAAAGCCGCCCTACGTGTAGTTGGGGCAGTCAAAATAAAGCCTACTGTTGGTCGCAATTAAGGAAGCTGTAATACAGCTACAGACGATTTATAACTCCTACTTACTTTTCTTAGAATTGAGGACATTCTTTCTGTCGCTACGCATAACGCATACTGATGTTATCCTATCTACACGATAAATCTATATTATTAACAGAAATTTAATAATTGCAATATTGCAATTGCCTTTTTACTCTTTCAAGAAACTTGACAAAAGAGTTTTGTCGAACGTTTTAAAAATGAAAAAATTATAATAACTAGCTGGACCACGCTTCGCTTGAGCACATTGTGATTGAATAGTTGAGAAATGAGAAACATTGGTTTAATTCATATAAGTTTAATTTAGCAATAGGTACCTACTTGTGGAAAAATAATGAAAAAAAGAACAAAAAAAAAAGATAAAAACAATCCTTGATGCGGAAATGTCAGCTCGGAGCAGAACTGTTTGAGTTTTTGAAGCGTACACAAACCAACTATATACATAACTATATATATATAAAGATATAATATGTAATCTTAGATGTTGCTTAATGGTTCAAATTTCAAAATCTCCAATACTTCGCTACAATCGTGTGATGTTTAGAGCGTCATTATGAGAGTAAATATTTTATACGAATATACACATAAGGTCGAGAGTATATGAGACATTAAACGTTCAATGTGCTATTTATTGGCCATTTCGATCGCGGAACGCCTATCTACTTTATTTGTATAATAAAGGTGTGGCATATGTGCTTTTCTATTAAGGCTCTGGAATAGTTATATCTGTAAATATTGGACAATGCATGTTAGATATACTAGAGCAGGCAAACACACTAAACATGCATACAATCGAAAATTTAACAGAACTAATAAAGTGGGAAACGGTAGCATAAGAGGGACATGTTCAATATGTTTTGTAGAAAAAGATAATTCACTGGGTCAAAGAAAATTTATCGTATTGATAACGAAATCATCTAGTCTTTGATACGATTATTCCAAAAAAGCAGTGTGAAAATTAATTTCAGCAGGAAAGCCTCCAATATTAATTCGTTAAAATTTCAAAAGAAAAAAATTAAACGTTTTAAATAAACAATGCCTATTCTGAAATTGTGTGGAAATATTGAAAAGTCGGAGAAAAGTTCTAGCGCAGGCCACTCCTGTAAAATTGGAGAGTGGCGCAAGGAAACGCTTGACACTTTTCCGAGAAAAAGAAATCTCTTTTCTATAGAATGCTTACATTCTAATGTGCTAGTTAGTTCAGTTAAGTTTCGGCGTAAGAATGATCACTATAACTATCAGAGATACTTTTAAGTTTAATTATTTGGAGGCCTGAAGTTTTTTTTAAGTTTTTTTTGGTTATGAGATTTTGGTAGAAATTACTAGTGGTTCATAAAAATAAAATAGAGAATAATACCGGACAGCCTTCGCCAACAAATCGATCGATTAAAATGCTATTTAAACACTTCATAATATATTACTAAAGCGAGTTTGAAACTAAGTACCTACCTACCGCTGAACTAACCTTTTAAAATGAGAATATAGTTTTAAAACCACCTTCGGTTTGGGTATAGACTTGATTATATATTGAAAATAAAAACTATAATAAAACATTCAGTTTCATAATTTTAATCGCACTATTCGCAGTATCTTAATTCGATATGCTGCAAAATTTTAAACCGAAAAAAGGCTTTTAAGCGCTCGACATTGAACTTAAATGAGGCGCTCGTATAGTAAAGCTCTAAAGGCTGCTTTCATTAAATGTATTAGAATTACGCCGTTACATAAAATAAGGGATTACGATGCCTAGATAGAATATAGAACTATCGAATTCATTTTAATAATTTCAGGACGAAAATCATTTTTGATTGAACTTAAGCTTAGGGACATTGAGCTTAGCTGAAAGGTCCAGCACAAGTAAAAGCCCAAGTCATCTATTACTCCTGTTTCTACAAAATATTCGAAACCAAAAGTTTATTTATTTAAACTTCTAAAAAAAACACATTTCTTAACCCTATTTGCAAGGTCTCATTAGAATTCAGAGCTAGTTTGTTTAGGTCTCAGAAAGGATCATTAATAATTAGGTCACTTGTAACGAAAATGTAAGACACGTCTGGCGATTTGTATTACGAATTGACAATTTTTAATGAATTGTTATATTTATGCTTAACTTCACCTTAGCCAGTAAAACTATTTATATTTTTAATATTTAATATACATTAACAACAATTACAAAAGTTCCTTTAAAACATATCACGCAGCCCCTACTTACATACAAAGATCACTATTTAAGCCTCGACTTTTTAAAGCTATTGCGGAATATGCATAACGCTAAATAACCTGCATCGTGCTTATGTACACCCCAAATACATACCCTCACTTTAACACACAGCCGAATTAGGTACTTAGTTAAATGTATTTAATAATTGTTATTGATTTTTTTCTTTTAAGTTTCGTAAATATTATATTTTTGTATATATTATGTTTTCCATCTTTAGTAGAATTGTTTTTGTTATGTATAATTTAAGATATAGTAGCTGTAGAAGCGTACGAAATAAATAAATAAAATAATAATACATTTTAATATATCAAGTAATAAACAATACGTTACTCAGAACACCTTTCTATGTCGGCATTAAAATATCCTTTTGTTTAAAATGTAATCTTCCCGCGAGGAATTTCCTGAAAACCTAATATGTAACAGTGACACGAATCTCAAACATTACATTCCGTTAGGTATTTTAGTACGGAGCTCTTGTTATAAGGTAAATTTAAATAACATAGATGTTCTACTATTTGGGCAATCCGCCCTAGCGCCGGAGAAAATTTTGATATATTATAGCAATTGTCTTTGCGTGCTACTAGACCAGTGCCGATAATTTTTGAAACCAAAAAAAATTACAGTAGGATGAAACCCATTAGAAAAGGAGGGGAATATGATCAAAATGAAAGGAAAAATAAATTACGGTCGATCTGAGGTCGGGAAGGGGTAGGGGGGGAGTTTTAAGGGTAAAAAACGGTTTATCTCGATTTCCGGCAAAACTAAAAGTCCTATCGAAGAAAGTTTAATGGCAAAGTTGTAGGTAATAAAAAGATCTAAAACTTTTGTATTCACACATTTTTCACATAACCTCAAAATTTTTGTGAAAAATTCAAAAAACCAAGTTTTTGGTTTTTAATTTTTATCTTTTACAAAAATAATTTTTATTTAACGAAATTTGGTGAAAACTTACCTTTCTATGTCCCAAATACGCTGTAATTTATTTGATTTAAAATATTTATTTGTTCACCTTATTTTGAATTAATATCGAAAAAACACCCTAATTTTCAATCGAAAATTCTGACGTCAAAATTTTAGCTTTTTTCAAAAAGTTGGTGTGCTTTCAGTTCGTTGAAATCTCTACTTTCCTATGGTAAAAAAATATATATATATTACCATAGTAAATCTTCTCAGAATATGCAAAAAATCGTATGCAGTAACGCCCAGACCCGTCATCCCCTTCCCTACTTCTCTATGAATCTTCTTTAAATTATAATCAGATGCCTATTTATTACTATTTTAAGATAACTTATATATACCTGAGTGACCTAAAAAAAAAAATTAGCCTTTAGATGGGCTAAAATTTTCGTATTTCATAGAGAAGTAAGGAAGGGGATGACAGGTCTGGGCGTTACTGCATACGATTTTTTGCGTTTTCTGAGAAGATTTACTATGGTAATATATATATATTTTTTTACCATAGGAAAGACGAGATTTCAACGAACTGAAAGCACACCAACTTTTTGAAAAAAGCTGAAATTTTGACGTCAGAATTTTCGATTGAAAATTAGGGTGTTTTTTCGATATTAATACAAAATAAGGTGAACAAATAAATATTTTTAATCAAATAAATTACAGTGTATTTGGGACATAGAAAGGTAAGTTTTCACCAAGTTTCGTTAAATAAAAAATATTTTTGTTAAAGATAAAAATAAAAAACCAAAAACTTGGTTTTTTGAATTTTTCACATAAATTTTGAGGTTATGTGAAAAAGGTGTGAATACAAAAGTTTTAGATCTTTTTATTACCTCCAACTTTGCCATTTAACTTTCTTCGATAGGACTTTTAGTTTTGCCGGAAATCGAGATAAACCGTTTTTTACCCTTAAAACTTCCCCCCTACCCCTTCCCGACCTCAGATCGACCGTAATTTATTTTTCCTTTCATTTTGATCATATTCCCCTCCTTTTCTAATGGGTTTCATCCTACTGTAATTTATTTCACTTTTTATTTATTTTAAAGGCTATCTGCACTGGCCTATACCGTTACTTAAAAAAGTTGACTATTTAGAAAGTACCATATTGGATTTCTAAGAAATACATAGGTTTTAAAGGATAAATTATAATATCATAATTATTAAATTTCGGTAGAATGAAATGTATTAGCTTTACTTATACATAATACTCGTATAATATTAATAATATGAATAAATCAAACAAGGTGGACTAAGCTATGAACTTATTTTTTAACAAAATTTTAGACCTGAATCCAAAATTGTGTGGCTTCATATGAGCAAAAGTACATATTTTTAATAAAACTTTAAAAGATATTTTGCATTTAAACTAGAAGCAAACATATAATGTTACAAACAAATAATTATCATTATGGTTATCGATGTATATTTTTACTAAATTCTTCACAGTCAGGCACTAATACTGCTTTTAAAGTTGTAAATACAAAATAAATAAAGACACTATAAATAATGTGTAAGTGAAATATTAATCAGCCAATGAATATTCACTTAACAGGCACTCAAATTTTAATTACCAACTCAACCCGTCGACCCTTGGTGACGACTGACGACGGCCTTTGTCTTCCGTCTTCGGGGGCAGATATAATTGGCCATTTTAATTAGAATTTTTTTGACGTTTATGACACTTGACTATAGTGAATAATTAATGGGATTTAAGATAGTACAGGGATTTATACATAAATACACAGTCAGATTATAGAAACCCGCCGTTACCGGAACTGTCCAAACAATTTTATGCCATGTTTCATTTTAGATTTTGGAACGAAGTTCCTTATCGCGCGTTGTGAAAGGGGGCTAGACGGAAAAAATTCTTACGAAAAGTTGTCACGACACTTTTTTGCTATTTGCTAATACACCGGTTCTCGTCCGATCACCG
The DNA here is from genome assembly GCF_905475465.1 of Pieris napi. NCBI lineage: Eukaryota > Metazoa > Arthropoda > Insecta > Lepidoptera > Pieridae > Pieris > Pieris napi. Next base: position 8,457,388 of record NC_062241.1, on the reverse strand, counting down.
AAGTTAAGCAACGTCGGGCGAGGTCAGTACTTGGATGGGTGACCGCCTGGGAACACCTCGTGATGTTGGCTTTTTTTTTTCGTCGTAAGATTGGTGTCGAGAAAATCTATCATACTGTTATGATACCAATTAACATATAAATTAATCGAAAGGAATTTCGTTCCATCCGGGTGTCCCTTGACACCTCTAAAGTTTTTTTTAATATAAAAACGCGTGACATTAAACAAAACATTCAAAAAAAGAAATGTTGGGAAAAGAGACCCCACAAGTGCAAACAAAGGGGTGAAAAAGAATCCCATCAAACGAGTGGTAAAGTTTTAATTAGAATATAAAAAGCCATACAAAATTAAATAAAACTTTTGCCGCGACCGTTTCTGTCAATGCGTTGTTTTCAAATTCTTTTAGCGGGTATTTCCTTCATCTATATGGCTGTGAAATTGGAATATTTTTGAAGTGAAACTTCTTTAGGCGCATGAGGGTACGTACGGATGAAGCGCAATAATAATAATATTAGCGTCACGTAGATGTGCAGCGTTTTTGTCGAAGAAAAGGGAGAGAGCGATTGAGACCGATTGAGAGAGAGTGAGACGGGCGAATTACCTTATAGAAATTCTATTTTTAAGATTAAAACTTCGTAAAGAGAATTAATGAAATGTTAGTATTTTATATTTTACGTAAAATTATTTATTGAAATCTCAAATCACGAATTGTAAATTAAACAGCCACGTGTTTTTATTTCGAATAAATAAATTAAAAAAAAAAAATTGTAATTTGTATTAATTTTCGACACTTAATATTTTAATGACAATATTAAATTCCTAACATATCATCCTATTTCCCTCCCTCTAAGTCTCGGAAATCTAAAGTTTTAGATTTGTATAAATATGAACAAGACTTAAAAATTAGTTTGCAAAGAAGTTTCACTTCTGACATGACGTACTTTGTACGCATGAGACATGCCCGTTTTCTTACAATATTTTTCTGTACCGTACGAGCGAGTGTTAGTTGCGTACATACAAAATGCATTGGTGTATTCCCTGAGATCGCACCTACGACCTCTGGGATGAGAGAGTTAAAAATAAAGATATTCTATAGAGAAAAGAGCAAAGCATGGGCGCTAGATTAAAATAAATAGTTTTGAAAAAATCATCTTATTCGTGTTATCAAGATCATGTAGAAATAGCATCTTACGACTCTGATCAATTCAATCGGTATTCCAAAACGTAAACTTAAATCTCGCTGACGTCGAAGTTCTCAACTTTTAACGATCGAAAGAAACAAATAATTTTCTCTGTTAGTATGAAGGTTTAGATTAGTTTTTTTAATTATAAAAATTAAATGATATAATTTTATATTAAGAGCGCCGTAGTTGATTCAACGCACAATATTTGCGATGATTATACATCGGATAAAAGTCTTCAAAAATCAATTTACATTTTGTAGTAAACTTTATTTTACACGATAACTCATTTACTCGGCCACTACGTTGTAATATGATTTTCCTGAACATTACAAAATGTTTATTGTCCCATAATGAAAGCATTCTAGGTCATCACCGACGGCGAAAGAAAATCTAATTTCCGCTTAACGTGATAATGAAAATACCATTGTCTCTTTTCAACTAAACTATTATAAAGACTTTTATGAACTTCAGTTCGGCCTTATTTTTTCGCGCATTTTAAAGTTAAACTAAATTAAGTTGTGATTTCTACTACATTAAGGTAATTTGCAATTTTGTAATCTAGTTAATATGTAATATCAAAGCTCATTAACATATATTTTTTCATCTTAGAATTGGAACATTTTGAAGGGTCCAAGTATAGCACCTTAGAGGAAACGAAAATGATCATTTGAGCCATAGAGTACAAGATAAGGAGACAATGGCATACCATTGTCTGTCAGTGCCAGGGCAAAAATTTTAAGTCTTAAAGATAAAGAAATATTATAAGATAACAAAAAAGGTCTGCCTGTATTGAGAATGTTTCAGCTCATTAACATAGAGATTGAACCACAGCCTGACGTGGACTGAATGCCGTCGATAATCAACTCAATTCAGTATAAGATTGAACATGCATTAGTATTGACTAGGGATAAAATGGATTCCTAAGAGAATTCTCGACTAATATATTAGATTACGAACTGATCGTGCTGGCTTCGTTAACTTTATAAGAACGTATCTCAAATGTAACACTCTTGTAGTCGACGTATGTCCAAATGCGTGCATAAAGCTTAGGCATAATAAACCTATAGTTCATTTAATTATTAATATTGGTGGAATTACGAAAATGCGATTACGTTCAGTCAGAGTAAAAACCATTTTTTTATTATTCGTGAAGTAAATAGGTAATAATCATTACATATTAAAACTTATGATGTTTATTTTATCGCAATCAACACATAGTACCTGAAAACTTAGAATCTTACTATTGTTTTTTGCTAATAATACAAAAATTCAAGCTTTGGACAGCTGCAAAGTAATTAATAATGCATGGCTTACCTCATTTTCTCTAACAAGATCAGTCTTTTCAGCATCCACATCATTTGAAAGCGCGTTATCTGTCATCGTAGACTCATCAACCAATCTCTCCTTACTTGGATGATTTATTAGATCTGGTCGAGTGTTCATTAAGTTCGTGGCGTTTTCATTCAAACAATTCTCTTTACCTAATTTAGTGTCATCATTTGTCCGTTTATCATGGCTTTTTATTTTGAAGCAACTTATGGACTTCTTTTCTTCTGTTGCGCCGTCTCGACGTGCATTTTTATCTGAATCATCGTTCATTTGTTTATGTTTGATTTTAAGGCGTTTCTTCTTTCCTTTCCATTTTGTATTCGTCGATTTCGATGGACTGTCATCGCTTGTACCGAAGCTATCAGAACATACCGGATTCACTAAAATCTTTGTTGATTGAGCTTCCCTTTCAATCTTTCTGAGGTTTAATAAATTTCCAGAAGTGTCTACATAGGCTGGGAGAGATTTTAACGATGCTGAACTATCTTTAGCATCACCCAGACTGTGTACTGATTTGGGTATCATGTTTAATGTTTTCATAACATCGGTGTTATGACGAGATTTGTTTGATCCGAGTGGTCCCATTGTTATCGGCGGTCCTCCTTTAAACAACAATGCTGTCTCCATTGGCTGACACACACAAGCTAACATTTTCACTACTTAATTATCTCACATTTTTGTATGTTTCGCATAAACTTTATAAAATAGTATGCCTGAAAACCAACCGGGAGAATCTCGTAAATGTAAGAACAAGATATGAAATGTACTATGTAATGTGTTTGAGATCTTAGGGGTAATATTGTCGTAAATACTTTGCTGCCGACGTTTATACTGATATTAAACTTGTCGTTTGTGGCTTACTGTCGGCATTATTTCGACATAAAAATAGAAAATATTTTTCTAGGAACAACAATATGTCGTAAGCTCTTTACTTGACTTAAAAGTAATATTATTATTGTTTTGTCCCAGGATCAGATAAAAATAGTTGAATTTTTACCATTTTAGAAAAAAAAACTTTTCATAAGAAAGGTCAATAAACTAGTTATGGTAATTCTCCATAATAACCAAATATTACAAAAGGCAATTGGCTATTGACAACATGAATGGTAAAATCATACAATTGAGGCCATTGAGATAGGAATATGGGATTAAAGCTTTTATACAAACTACGTTCTACCGGAAAATTAACGTTTTCATAAAACAATTACGTTATTTTGATACAATTAAAACTGAAAGGCTTGTTAAAGATCGTCACGAAATCCCTTTAAAACTTAAATTTCCTTAATTGGAGTAATTGTGACAAAGTATTTTATTTCTGCAAAATCGACTTTTAAATAGTGAATATTGTTGTATGTCTATCCCAGTCAGATGTATCGTATCAAAATATTGTATGAATGTGATGTTAACGCATTATAAGATTAAAAATATAGCGTTTTTATGATATCAAATTTGTCTAATTAAATAAATTATAAATCATAACAATCAATAAGTCAAGTTTCGTCATTATATAGAGATTTTGCTAAGAAAATATAGCTAAATATTCCATTGTGAAAGAATTTTACTATGCCTTAATATATCTGAAACTATAAAACGATATAAATTCAATAAATTTCATAACCTAAGATAGGATGAGACGAAAAATACTTGATACAGTGTTACACGAAACATGAGAAAATTTCTATCAATATGTTCGAGTATTTACGATTTATACTCCATCCCGTTCATCTAGAATTTTATCACAATTAAAAACAATTGGACTCGACTTCCACGTAGAATGTCATGGGAAAAAAACACTGTGATTTTTACTTTCGGATTTCATCGCAAAATGATCCTACATTCCAGAAGCCATAATGTCTTGATGCCAGTAGGAATTATTGTAGTATAGGATTATGGTCCATAAGAGAGGCTGTATAAAATCCAAAGTCTTGTAATATGTCCTCACATTAAGCCTTTATCAAATGAGTAAATCAAGAGATAATGATCGGATACAGAAGAGCAATGTATTAAGTGAATGGCAGTGAATCGTCTTCATGAAATATGTATGTTTAAGATATATCCCAATTAGATTTATTTTTTACTTTATACTGGTACGGATGCTGGGTTTGTATTTTGATAAAAACTTGAAGTAAATTAATAATAAACATCACTATATTGGGTCCATGGAATCTTTAAACCCATATGCTGAAAACCAAGGGAACAATTATGATGAATTCGTGGCAAGAGATGCTGTTAAAATTGCAACATTTAAATAGGCTAATTATAATATCAGATCTTGTAAATTAATGTGGCAGTCTTTTGTTTATTGATAATCACTCGAAACGTCGAGTTATGTAACTAATTAATTCTCGTTTTTATACTATACTAGCAGACCGGCCAAGCGTTGATGTGGCTAACTAAGGTTTTAGTTATATTCCATAGTAGTAACCTATTCAAGGGAAACGGTAGGAGAACACCAGTCATGGGGACCACCATGCTTTTTTGGTGGTAATGCCATTAAATTGTAGCTTATTTGAAACGTTGCTACATTCAACACAGCGCCATCTGTTAGTATTGTGACTATCAATACAAATATTTTGCAATAAAATAATATTGCGGGTATAAATTGAGATGTAAGCTATCCTATCTTTTAAGTTAGATCAAACTGCACACGGTGTGCACATTTGATTGAAATCGGTTCGGTAGTTTAGGAGTCCATAGCGGACAAACAACGTGCCACGTAATTTATATATATTAAGATGTATATATATATAATATCCTCTAGTACTAAATAGCATAGATATATGATATAAACTTTGTAACGAAGTCGTACAAAACACTTTAAATTTACAGAAATGATGATAATTTTGCTTGTTCAAAACAGCTTTTCATAAGCTTTTAAGTAATAATGGCATTATATCAAAACATTATCTTAATTAAAGCGGCGTCAAAGGCGAAACTACGAAAATTTTGTCCCCAGCTGAGAGGGGCAGATGGCTTATGTTGAACTTTTATCTGATTTGTGTAGTTACTTTTAAGAATTGTTTTTAATAATATTTTAACACATTAAGTAGTCTTCCTAAATTATACAAGATAAAATAAATAATTTATTACTACGTTTCTTAGATAGTTTAAATATAGACACTAGAAATCTTTCTTATTAAAATTATTTTTTAATATGCAATCTTATTAGAATAATTCATAATTGTAAAGGTGGGAACTGACCAACGTTACGAGGTGTAATGTAACATGTAATGTAATGTTACACAGCGAGCATTCGTGCAGTCAGTACGTCGTGTTGCGGGGAAACACAACGTAACACGACGTACTGACTGCACGAATGCTCGCTGTGTAACATTACATTACATGTTACATTACACATCGTAACGTTGGTCAGTTCCCACCTTTATATAATCTTTATAAAAGTCAAATACGTTCAGTTCGATTTCCAACTAATTATATTAATTAAATATTATTACTTATATACTACGAGTATATGATTAAGGACTGCAAGACATGTCCTTTAACACAATTTAATATGTGAATAATTGTTGCATGTTTCTTTATTTGAATGCAGATTCAAAAACAGAGTCAAAATCTGTTGTACAATCTGACTCTATTACGAGTAAAAGAGTTAAAACTTGCTACTAAGTAAGTAATTAAATTAACTGCAACAAAAATAAATTACCTTGGTATTTACAATGCGTATTAACATTTAATTCTGAAAGTGATTGTGTACATAACTCAGCTTCAGTCTTCAACAAATAAAGCTTTGCTTAGCAATTACTGTGGTAATTGGTTTAATTAAGCTAAATAATGGGATTTTTTAAATATCTATTATGAAATTTTTGCGTGTTTTTATAAGTCACTAGCCGTGTCGCGCCCGCTTTGCTGGACGAATTAAAATAAATTTTATGTTTCATTATTTTATTTTTTTTTTCATATTTTTATTATTCTTCTTTTTAACTTCCCGCTAAGAAAATTGAAATATTTCTAAAATCGAGTTTTTAACAGATGTTGACGTTTAGAGGTTCTAGGAAGCCTCCCCGAATGTTTCCGCGGTGAAGTCCGTATGGATAAATTTTCATAAAAGTAAAACAGCAATAAAAAATGAAGGAACGTTGGAATTTAATAAATAAATAGCCATAAACCATCTAGGAAAAATTTCGCATCGAATGGTGGTAGTTTGTCGATACGATCAGTGGTTTAGGCGTGATTGAGCCTCAAACGAAGACCATTTTCATTATATATTATAAGTCATAAGCCTTGGTCTTGGGGTCTATCAACAGAAGAGCGTACTACGACCTTAAAGGCCGGCAACGTACTTGCTAGGCGGCGGTAAGCACTTAATTCTAAGTAACTTCTCGTGCCCCCCTTCTCATATAAAATAACTGGCAACGAATATTTATGATATATCCTGGAAAAAGGCATTTACTCATTGAGAAGGGTGATACTTTTTCGACTATGATATATCGGGACTAACGAAAATAATGAAATTTATTTTATTCGAAATACTGTGAAACGCAATGAAAACAATCGTTTTATGTTAAAACATACGAATATCGAATTGTTGAGGTTTTTGAAGTCGATTTTAACATATTGTTACAGTTGAATATACATTGCAGTACCTAATGATGACTGAAGAATTAATTCACGTGCATTCGTCTTGTCACGTTGAATATGACATCAATGTTTCATGCTGACATTATTTACCAAACATTTCTCTTCTACGTGTCAAGCCAATTCGCCATATTTTTACTCTATTCAAATATTATAAATAAGTTAACATACTAACCGTTATTTGTTCAGCACTCGATTGCGCTCTAAAATCTGATTTTTTTTGTTAGGATCGTTGTACACAGTATGAAAACGAATAATTAAACTAATTTTTTTTTTAAATTCCTATTGTTTATTAAGAACAGTGTTAGCCTAGTAGCTTCAGTGTGTGAAAAGATATGAGAAAAGCAGCATGCCTTAGACCAAAATGTTGACGGTGTATTTGACGCTCAGAAACCTACTCTCACCTACTTAGAAAAAACAAATGATCACATACAGAAATCTGAGGCCGAGACGTAAAAAGTTGTAGCGCTACTTTTTTTATTATTTATTAACATAAGGTATCAGTCAGTATCAGTAATCTATCAGTCAGAACATACCAACGATATCTAATAAAATAAATTAAACAGCAAAAATCTCGATACATCCAATTCCAATGAAATAAATCGCCCAATAAAACGTAATACGACAAATTGTGAGTAAATTATCGTCGAGAAACTTCCCCTATGTCATCTTGGACAGAATTAGTTTTGCGAAGTTCGGCGTCCTTTGATTGTGTTGTTATGAAGATTTAGGGTTGCCGCAGAAATTTCATAAAGTAGATTTGCTACCTTGTTCAGTGTCTTTTAGCTTAAACTTGTTACGGAGGTGTTATATATATAATATAAATGTCAAATATATGAACTTTTTATTTTGTAATTATCCAGGCGTATATTAATAATTATTGTTTTATAGGAGAGATTATGTCTGCTTCCAGTTCTATTAAGAAAAACAAATAATTCAAATTCTTTTAACCTTTCTAAAATGTTGAGATAGATAGAGAAAGAGATAGTCTTTATTTAAATAAAGTTCCAAAAGAAATATTAAACGTCTAAATTTTTGTGAACATTAAATTCTCAATTAGTAATTATAAAGCTCCACACAAAGCTCCTTCCGTTTCCTGGAATATTCTTACTAACCCATCCTTGTCTTTGTAAAAAGTGTAATTCATAATGTAGATTAAATATTAAACCTCCATTTCAATTGGGGAACCGGAAATTAACTACATCTCAATTACCGCTACATTTTATATTCACATCCTTTAGGTGAAAAGCTCTGCATATAGACTTGCATTTCACATAAGCTCCGAAACCCCAGTGGGTCCTGGGGTAGATGATTAGTTTTGGGACCGGTGCAAAAGGATTCGCTCGCTGGGGAAACAAGTCTTTAATTACTATACAGTATTTATTTTCCCGGAAATTTACCTTGCCGTAAGTATTTACTCCATCCATAAAATAAAATTTTTTGAACTTCACTAAGCTTATAAGAGAAAACTCATGTGAAAAGAATATTCGATATAAGTAATTTATGGTACTCTTATCAAATTGTTAAACCTTTTTAAGGACGGCACAAAGTTAATCATACTTGTGATTGTGTTTAAAAAAAGAACAAAGCAGTTTCAAGAACTGCATAATGAATATGAATACCGCGAAACTAGGTTTACGATCGATATATTTGATAACTCATTCCACGAAGGGCATTAGGTCGAGCCCTGTAATTGTTACACCACTCCTAGTTCCCCACACTGTACGGTTGGTATGAAATAGCTCAAATATGTAGAATATTTGATATTCGCGCTAATATTGTGATTTATTCTCCAATTTACCAAAAATCCGAGGAAGCAGGTTTGAAATACGTATTTTTTTTTCTTTTTAGAAGATTTTAAAATCAGAACGTTTTTTAAAAAAACATCTTTGTCTGGCGAATCGTTCGGGTTCGAATCTGCATAAGTAAAATAGCTGATGGGTCGCCTTTTGTCTTCGCTCAATAAAATAATTTTACAGATTCACTTTATATTTATTTATTATATTTTTACACGGCTTTTGGTCAAAACTACTATAAAGAGTATAGTCTACTATATAGACAAAAACAACAGAGTTAATCAATAATAATCTAAAAACAACATGTAATATTGAAATAAACTTCTCAGACTAATTTTTATTATGTGCATGAATATTTGCCTGACATTATTAACTTTGTTGTTAGACAATAAGTATAATATTTTAGAATATTTTACTTAATGTAATACATCTTTTGGCGCGTTAGGGAAAAATGATAGAGTATTATTTTACGATGCGCGCGCACACCGTCACAAAAAACCGACACCCTGAAGTTAGCTAAAGTCAACCTTTTAGGTTTTTTGAAGTTATAAGACTTTTGGCGCGTTAGGGAACAGTGATAGCAGTTATTTTTTTCTATTTTTAGTGTCGTTTTTTCTACCAACGTAGAATAAGGCGAAAGATACAATTTTGATCTTGTTACGCCAAAGAAGTATAACTTCTAACGCGTAAGTACACACACATTTTTTTATAATTGAAAACATTGACAAATAACCAAGTTTAACGAATCTTGGCTATATTACTGTCTTAAGCCACGTGATATTCAAGTGAAATTACGAAATCCAAGGCTTTGAAAATCCCTAGATGAACAAGACGGGCATAAGTTTTCGGGATATTAATTTGTGAAGAAAATTGCCCACCTATGTGACAAATTTAAATGTTAACGTGTATAAAGGAATCGAGTATTTCTTAATTAATTGTTTAGAACATTAATAATCGTTATGTGTATATGATATTAAAATGTATTTTAGATAATAGACTCATTTATTTCGTCGTGTATAACACATTACCTAGAAAATGTATTACTTAAAGATTTTGTATACTTTAGAGTTCTACAATGGGACATTTTCAACGAATATTTTTTCTAGATTTATCGAACCTCTGTATAGTTAATATTTTTAAAATAGTGAGTTGCTTTCTTTTATTTCATTCCAATGTTGTAGTTACACGTGTAAAGAACTTCCCTGAGATGTATTTGCCCATTTTAATAATGAATTTATATATTGGTATGTATTTATTATACAAAAACGTTTGATTTTACACCGCTATGATTAAGTAGAAAACCGCTTCATGAAGGCAACGTTGCACCCATTTAAAACTCAATTAACACTGCAGTGGTTTCTTTACGAAGGTCTGAATAAATTCCAATTAGGTACTTACAAAAAAATTATACTGCAGTAAACACATTTAATATTTTCAAGCTTTCAATAATTTTCCGCATAAAAAAACTCTACGTGCTTCATTGGAAACTATAGACCATAAATATTTAAGAGGTCGCATGTGGCGAACGTATGAATAGTCTCTATAAATACCTGTTACCACTCCAAAAATGTCGTATCACACAAAAATAACCTTTAACTTTACTTTCGTAGGCCCTAATGTCAGTTGACAATCACTGATTCAATCCGAACCCATATGATCCTAAATGCAGTCGTAGATATTAATTTACCACAATGTACATACATAAATATATATTAATTCATATATTAAAAACAAACTGCATATTTCACGTTTTTAAGAATGCATTTCTAAGAAATAAGACAGCTGTTGCTTACGAAAATATACAAAAATATTTAGAACCACTAAATATGTAAAACCTAGGTTGGTTTTCAGGCATATTTAAATTAAATTTTACTTGTATCGAGAGCGAACACACGGAATTCCCGAAAACCGAATAAGCGGTAACAACCGTCCCCTTCGACGGGTGGAAAGCTACTGAACTAGCGGCGCGACTATGAAAGCTCGAAACCTGCCGACCCCAACCCTCTTCGCTTAATGCACAAAGAACAAAAAATGACAAAAGAATTCTAAGTTGCTAGCAAGTTCCTTTAATTGCCCACTTGACTTTAGAAATTTCTACTCTCATTATAACTACCTGCTCTATTCCGTTTATCAATTTTTTGTCTATTCTGCGAATTTAAGGTTTGCGAGTATAAAAACAAAATCGGCAACAAACTTACGTAGTTAATATTCTTGAAAAACCAACAGCTTTTCGATAAACAGTGAAACGAATATAAAAATGGAATAGAAGGATTTCCATTTAAATGAATTTTTCACGTGTATTGACGTGTGACCACGTACCTTCCAATTTACTGGTTAGCTGAATTTGTTCGCTTGATTGCAGGTAAAGTTTTACAAGATACGAGTCCGACGGCAACGTTGAAACCGTCTGAGATTGAAGAGCGTTTGCAAATTCTGTTTGAATAATACTGGAACTGTGTCGTTTGTTTGAACACTTTACGAACGTTTTCGTAAATGTGTCACTTGTTATGGTAATAATATCCGTTGTGGAGTGTAGAGTGAAAGTGATTATAAAGAATAAGTTGGCTTTATGTATGTAGAAATACAAAACCATTTAAATTCGTAAATTATTCCATTTTTATATTATAACTAGTGGACTCGGCCAAGCGTTGCTGTGGCTAAGATTTTTGTTATATTACATAGTAGTAAACTATTTAAGAGAAACGGCAGGAGAACACCAATCCACCATGCTTTTTTGGTGGTTATGCCAATAAATTGTAGCTTATGTGAAACGTCGGTACTTTCAACACAGCGCCATCTGTTAGAATTGTATCAAATAATAAACAAATATTTGCAATAAAATAATATTGCGGGTATAAATTGAGATGTAAGCTATCCTATCTTTTAAGTTAGATCAAACTGCACACGGTGTGCAAATTTGATTGATATCGGTTCGGTACTTTAGGAGTCCATAGCGGACAAACAACGTGACACGTAATTTATATATATTAAGATAAGAAGCCGCACGATACCGCTATTGGGGCAAAGACGGAACCAACTATCAAGCTAGTTAGGATGCTAGAAATACTATGAACATTGCGGTGTAAAACATCTACTTACGACCAAAAGGAGTTGTATGAAAGGGAACGTATTTGCGATACAAAACCCACTTTGCCAGCTGAATGGAAGACACCTGATCGTAAATCTGATTATTCGCTTTGAAGATGATTCGCCATTATTAGCCTTATTCTAGTTGAAAAAGGTCGAAATTACCACTTCAAAATCTTTGGCCTGTTCAAGAATGTTGTATTGAAAGGGTGCTCTGAGATAAGAGCTTTACCGATGCATAAAGTATGTTATTATGAAGTTTGTGGGACGCCAGTAAATCGTTCTGACCTAAACGTTATATTCACCGAGGTATTTGTGGTATGTCTTTATTCGCACCTGTCGTAAATTTCGTGACCTCACTATAAATTAAGGGCAGGGCGGTAACACTAATAGAAGTCCAGGAACACGAAAATTTTGTTTGATTATGATAATTTGTTTTACCTTAGAATTGGCAATGTAGTAATTATATACGTACCTGAAAAATTGAAAATACATTTATTAGTACACATGTAAATATAGACTTGTATTATGTTAAAATTATATCTTAACAAATGCTTTTATTGGGTGTATCCTAAGAGAAACCGTAATGAAAGGGAAGTCAATGGGCATTTATCCAATGATAAAGTTTCTTTGAATATTTTGTATTTTTAACCTTTTATTCACGTTACAATTCAACTATAGACGATAGAACAATTTTCTAGAATATAACAATTTGATTACACACAATTAATATACTTATAAAATAAAAAGTATACTCGTAAATATAAACGACTATTCGTGTACCTAATCAAGAAAAATCTCCAGTGTATTTCATCATACGCGTATCTTATCTAAGCAATGTTCAAAGGGCTGTTTGTAAGTTGTGAACTAAACGAAACTTATTTAAAAAGACCGATCTGATCCCAGAAGGCTCCCAATTTAGGAAAAGTTTGGTGACTGAAAGCGACATCCATATTGTTTCATGGCAAACAAATCTTTATTTGTTTTTCTCTTGAAATGTTTAAAGTTTATTAGTTTAATACATTTTAGTACGCAAGAGACTTACAACTAATGCATTTAATTGTGTGTAAGTTGCAAAACTTCGACTAATATAAAGCGATCTTACAATTTTACGAACCTTGCGTCAATAGTTCGGCAAAAGCATTGTGGTTAACTTTTTGTTGGAATTTCGTTGATCATATATTTTTAGAGGGCATAATATAATGGTGGAACAAACGTACTTCTTTAAGGTAATCCTAGCAGTCATAAATACTTACAAAGCCAGATTCGTTGTCGTAACCATATACAACATATCATACAGGTCACACACATAATATTTCTGGATCATTAAGTATGTAATCCAAGAGGGCACATGATTATCTGGACTCATCCTCGTCTAGACGTAATGCGAGTGTAAGGGTCAATAACGAGGGTAACTTTACCGTATGAAGAGAGAAATATCCCTTTTGACCAGTTTTCCGTCAAAGTGTAAAAAAGGTTACGATTTAACGATCTTACTAATAATGTCTCAAAGTTGAGAAAAGCTTGGAATGTGAAACTTAACACACTTTACGCCTATAATAAAAAGTCAAACTATTTAGAGATATAAAGATTGATCCAATTCAATTCTTCGACGAACACAACTATACCATATAATTTTTATATTACAGAATAGTACAAAATCAAGTAGTATTGTAGTAATACTAAATAGATGTTCAGGAATTTGTCCTTGCTGTAAGTAGTACTATTAGGGTAGATTCAGAAACGAGACATAACGGAACCTATGACTCCCTTAAATTCAATAATTTTCGACGTACAGGAATATAGTCTTACCGCTGAATCTCTATTAAAATTATTTAGAAACACTAATAATATCAATATTAAAGATTTTTTTAACAATTTTTGAAGTTATACTTCTTTAGGCGCGTTATGAAAAATTGATGAGTGTGAAATTTTACGATGCGCGCGCACCGTGACTCAAAATAAACAGAATGAAGTTGCCCACGGAAGATGCTACGGCATTGGACATAATTTAAAAACAACATTCGAATAATAATAGAATTTATGTTACACTTAATGTAAGAGAATAATAATAAATATTTATTTATTTAATTTTTCAAATGTAAACTGAACTTTATTGACTATAATGACTCCTTTTCCAGTATGTGATTATGTAATTGTAATCAAAACTATTTTTAATAATGCCAAAGAAGTATAACCTCTTACGCGCGTACATACACCCTTTTTTTTGATAGCCGAATTGACACAGCTCGTTGATTAAATAAGAAATTAAATTACGATAGCCTTTTATCTATTGATCACAAGAAACCATGAGATGGGATCACAAATCGGCCGTGTCTCCATGTTTGCAGCTCATTAGATCTAACCTTTCCAACCCTTTAGCTGAGTAAACGAGAAATGTAAACACGACGGATTTTCTATCGCCCTAGTGCAAAATACCTATCGTAAATGTTACGCGTAGTAGGATTATAGAAATTCCCGCGTATAGCAACTACAACTTTTGTTGTGCGTTGTTATTTTATACGAAACGCGACATAATATTGTATTAGTCCCTTGTTCGTAATTTTCCGTAAAAGTTATAGCGAAAAGTAGTAAATACAAAATTCTATTTCAGTATTGGATTAACTAACACAGAGTAATGAGAGTAAAGAATATCTACGCATAATTTGATACAAAAGAATACTACAGACCAAAGAGAATCGAAAAAAAAAACCCTTTTAATATCGTCAGTCTATTTTGGCGCCACTTTCGGGTTCATTTGAAAAGAAAATTGTTCAGTGGGTCACTGTCAAGAATTGGAGAGATTTTTAAAATTTGAATTTCGAACCCCGCTCATTTCGCTTTGACCCTACACGTTTTTGTGAAATACGAGCAAAAACATTAAGACATACCGCGAGCTCGACACGTGTGAGAAAGTTTGTAATTAATTCTCAAGAACAATATTTAAGACCAACTTTCTACTCGTCTACTTGATATCCCCTTAAATTGTTTATTACATTATATTAAAATTGTGTAATATCCTACTATAATTATAAAGTGCGGGTTTAATGAATAGATGTTTTACCTTTTTGTGTGTCCATTTTAACACATCGATATTTTTAAATAATTTCAGTTCTACAGAAAAATAATAACTATCCATGGTTCATGTAGGTTTTTCGGGTTATTAAATAGTATAACTTAGTAGTAATTAACCGCTAGTGACGTAATGCATGTCTTATACCCCATATCCCGGATTCAATTACCGCTGAAACAACACTTTGGAATCGGAAGGCTTGCTTGCTTTTAAAGCGAAGCAATTTGTGAGCCGTTCTCCACTCGATGGGTATTTACAGTACAGTTTATATACGGAGTTACCAATAAAAAATGATAAAGCTTGTGGTATTTGAAAAATTTGAAAAAGTCAGAAACAGGTCTTCGATATCTTAACCCTTATCAGAGTATGGAAAGCCGTAACACTTAAGCTTGTAGGGTCACATCAAAAGCTTTCGAATACGATAGTACTGGAGTAGTATCGCCCAGTAGGTACGATGATCTAACATTTGAATAACAGTTAAATTCTATAATCATGTAGTACATAAGTAAAAACAGAATGTTTATTTGACTTGTGCTAATTAATGTGGTCGATGAGAAAATAATAATTTTTGCCTGTAGGGTATTTTCCTAAAGTACCTACTAATAGGGGGTAGTTTGTAGTTTTTTCAAGCATAGTTCGTTGCTTGTTTCACTTTCATGTCAAGGTTAAATTTTATAGGTTCCTAAAGGTAATTATTAATCTCTCACCAAATTTAATAAAACTTTAAATATACAATAATAATCAAATTATTGTAATTTGTTATATATAGAATTTCTACTCATTATAAACATACAAATTTCATTAGAATGCTAAACACTTAAATAATGAGATTCGTAAGAATAATTATCTTAATTGTTTATTGTGAATAGTTAGTTTATGAGGGCCCAGCAATAAAATATACCTTTGGCAACCCTATAATAAAAAGAGATTCCTAAGGATTCAATAATACTTATAAATAGTTTCGCTTTTTCCTAGTAAGTACTTAAGATAGGATTATCTGTAATGCCAGAAGATAAGCATATTCAAATACAGCCCTTATAAACTTTTTACGAGGCAAAAACTAATGTACCGCACTTTTTAGTTTTTACCCTTATTGCTTTATGGAGTGTATCAATTTTCGAAACAACATATTACTTTAAAAACAGCTTATTTTGATTTGTTAGGTTACTATACAGATATATGGAATGCGATTATATAGTGAAGCATAATTTATTTAAGTTTTGCGAAATTTAACTATAATTATTTTAAGATTTTGGTTAGATCAAAAAAAGTCTATTTCGACAAATAACTCGATTAAAACTCCATTTCCGAAAGCATATTAACAATTTACCAAAAGATAAATCTCCCTAAAACCTTCCAAGCTTTATGATACAAAATCTCCCCATAAAGCTCTTGGTATTCCAGGAATTTTAATCCCATCAACCAAATAGGGATCAATTGATTTTCATGCTTCACCTAATTTATACGACACGTTTGCTGAAACCAATTCTAAATTGTATTGACATAAAGAGTGTCACCGATGAAGGTATGATTTTATTCAAACGATATATTTATCTTCACACTGATTTTCTAATGTTTCTAGACTACGATACATAATTTTGTTTACTTACCTACGTTTTTATTTCTTACATTTATTTTATATTGGCCGTAAGGATGTCGAACTCAGCTTTTAAAAAAAAAAAAATTCCTGTCAGTCTTATTACATACCGTTATTGATTCGCCGGTAATCGAAGACAATATCACCATATTTACGTCATGCACGCTAACCACAGTCAAAGTGCTATCATCTACTAAAAATCGTACGTACAAAAGGCTAGATTTTGGGCTCAAGGTCAAAGTCCAATACGTTTTTGACATACGAAAGTTACACTTTCGACTTTTAATCTGAAGGTAAATCCCATAGGAGCTTATAAAGCCACGTAGACAAAACTGCCTGGGTAAAACGCCACAGAAAAATTAATGAACTTGAATTAAACCGATAAAGGCTATATTGCTTTCAGGATAATTTTTCCATCAAAGTTCAAGAGGATTAGATAACGTATAATGTCTACTTGGCGGAAAAGCCGAGAAAAGCCGAATTAGGGTATAAGCTACTGAATATAATAAATACCTTATAATTAATAATTACTTAGAGGATGTACACTATATCAGAAGCTTTTGATAATAATTCTTAACTTGTTTATTGAATTTTGAAATATACGGGTATGTCCCATTTGTTGGGTTATAAGTGTGCAGCGGTAGTCGCGTGCAGCAGTCCAGTTTATTAATAAGTGACAATATAAAAACATAACAAGACCATAGCAACGCCAACTTTTAAATAACGAACTATGATGATATAATATGTATGCAAATTACCAAAGAGTTTCCTCTAATACACCCCCTTGATTTGCATACACATTTAACAACAAATATGTACTAAATAGTCATTACAAAAATATACAGACATGCAATCTTAATCTACACCTAACATTGAGATGCAGCGGTAATGTTTCTGTCTTTGTAAAGCTTTTGTTAGCACATCCGCCGCCATCTCCTCGGTAGACACATACGATAATTGTATGTCAGTATTCTCCCTTAAAACACTTCTTATAAAATAATATTGAATATCGAAATGTTTAGTTCGGGCGTGGAAGACTGGATCCTCCGATAGAAATAAGGCACCTTGATTATCGCAGTACAACACTATGTTCCCGAAATCGCGCAACCCTATCTCTTTCATAAGACTATTCAGGTAAACTGCCTCTTTTATCGCCAAATTTAAACTAATATATTCGGCTTCGCACGTTGAAGTTGCTACGCATTTCTGTTTCTGGGATTTCCATGAAATCGCAGCCCCTCCTAACAAAAAAGCATACCCGGAGTATGACTTCCTATCTATAGGACAATTTGCCCAGTCAGCATCCGAATAACCAATTAAGCTCTTACCTGTTTTTCGATAAATCAGTCCATAATCGGCTGTCCTCTTAAGATAACGAAGTAATCTTTTCACCGCATTCCACTGTATCTGTCCAGGATTATCACAAAACGCTGCTAATCTTGTCACGGCGTGTGTGATATCCGGACGAGTTCCTGCTGAAAGATAAATCAAGCTTCCGATTAATTCTCTATATGGACATTCCTTCTCCAGCGGAATTTGTGAACCATCGGGTCTAAAATTCACCTCCATCGGCGTGGTCACTGTTTCTTTACAATTCTCCATGCCGAATTTTATCATCAAATCATTAATATATTTTTGTTGTGACAGTTTCGTGGCATACTCATTTTTGACAATGTCAATGCCTAAAATATATTTCGCCAGTCCATAGTCTTTTAAATCAAACTCTTTGGAAAGTTCATCTTTGAAAGATTGTATGAGACCTTTATTGCGTGAAACTATCAGTAAATCATCAACATAAACCGCTAAGTATATAGACGTATCAATGGAGTTACCGTCCAAATAGTAGAGACACGGTTCCTTCAAAGACTGTTTAAAATGCATTGACTTCAATTTATTGTCAAGTCTTTTGTTCCATTGACGTCCAGCTTGTTTCAAGCCATACAGTGATTTCTTCAATCGACATACATCTCCACCTGTCTTCAGATCATTTAACATCTTACGAGCCTGCTCTTTTAAGCTTTCGTCTCTTTCTTCTTTAATAATTCTACCTAAGCACTCTGTCAACAATTCTGGAACCTCCATATAAATTTCCTCGTCAAGATATCCATTCAGATATGCAGTATTGATATCCAACTGGTGTATCTCCATGTCTAATTCAACCGCGAGCGCTGTAAGCAGTCTTATCGTGTCTAGTCGGACGACAGGTGAAAAAGTGTTTCGGTAATCGATGCCATATCGTTGACTGTAGCCCTTGGCTACCAACCGTGCTTTCTTCTTCTCGGTTTTGTCAACGTTAAGCTTCGTTGTCAATACATATCGGCATCCTACCGCTTTTCGATTTCTCGGCTTTTGAACAATTTCCCATGTTTCATTTTTTACAAGACTTTTGACCTCAGACAATATTGCTTCCTCCCATAGAGCACGTTCAGCGCTACTTAGGGCATCCCCTAAGGAAGTTTCCACAGTCAACGCAACATCCTCAGGTAAAGTTTCTTCTGCACGGCCATTATTATCATTGGGTATCATTTTATAGACCTTCTTAGGTCGGCCAACTTGGCCTTTCTGAAGTTTTGGTCTTCCGGGACCTCTCTTATACGTTACCTCTGTATCAGCTTGCGCTATTTCACTATCTTCCTCATGACATAGAGAAGGTGAACCAAGGGGTGAATCAGTCGTCTCCACGATCATTTCTCGAGTTCCTGAATAAGATGTACTTGGTATTACGTCCACCTCTACATATTTCGGCTTCGGTGTATCAACATCAGCAGAAAATTGATCTAGCTGAAAAGGATCATGAGTAATTGCCGATTTCCTGTCATCATTAGTATCGAGCCTCGTCTTGCAGAATTTCACATCCCTAGCTATAATGGTTTTATGGTCTACTGGTATCCATACCTTATATCCCTTTTGGTTCATTGGATATCCAATAAATATTCCATTGACACTTCTGGCAGCAAATTTGTCCTTGGTTGGACTCTTGTCTAGAACATAAACTTCAGCTCCAAACTTCTGAAGATACTCAATCTTCACTGGAGAGCCAAACCACTTCTCGTACGGAATTGTACCACCCAAACTACTCGTGGGACAACGATTCCTAATATGACATGCCACCAATACAGCATCTCCCCAAAAACCTGCTGAGAGATTAGATGAAAGTAACATACACCTAGCCATTTCAACTAATGTCCTGTTCATTCGTTCTGCTACGCCATTCTGTTGTGGGGTTTGAGGTATAGTCAGTCTTCTTATTATCCCCTCTTGTTTCAGGAATTGATCAAACTTATTATTACAGTATTCTCCACCGTTATCAGTTTGTAAATACTTTATTCTCTTAGCGGTAAGGTTCTCAACATAGCTCTTGTATTCTTTGAAACATTCCAGAACACCACTCTTACTCTTCAGTAAGTAAACTTCGCACCATCTAGTACAATCGTCAATAAACGTGACAAAATATTTTGCACCACCGACAGTTTCATTTCGAATTGGCCCAACTACATCGGAATGGATGATGGACAGTTTTTCGTCACATGGTCCACTCGACTTGGAAAATGGGAAAGAAGTCATCTTACCCTGCACACAATACTTACAGTCGTATAAAATATTTATATTTGACATATCAACTTTAATGCCCACATGACCTAATACTTTTATTAAATCCTTCACATTTAAGTGACCTAAACGTTCGTGCCAGGATAGTAAATCGTTCTTAGTTTCGGAAATCGCAGAAACAGAAGCATGGCCCTCCCGCATATAATAAAGGTTGTTTTTTCGATCTGCTATGAACTTAATATTCCCTTCAGAATCGGTTACATAAGCTGAATCTTTCTTAAAAGTTACATTAAAACCTTTGCTTGTAATTTTAGATACGGAAATTAAGTTGCATCGCAAATCGGGAACATATAGAGTGTCTGATAGTTTTATCGGAACCTCCCCATTCAAACTCACAGTTCCTTTACCTTTTGCAAATGTACTCACATTGGTGGCCAAACTTAACTTACTACTGCAATTTGTCAAGGTGTCAAATTTTCCTTTCGATCTACAAAGGTGCGATGTACACCCACTATCTATGAGCCAGTTTCCTCCACATCCCGAACCAATCACTCCGTTACACTCTGAAACAGATAGAACACATGAGTTAAAATTCTCACTAGCACCTAACTCACTAACACATTTTGAGTCCTGCCTTGTTCCTTTACACGGGCATTCCGAAGCTTTATGCCCAAATTTATGACATCTGTAACATTTAAATTTAAACGCTTGATCCGGTTTATAATTCTGCGGATTTTTAGATGTAGAACTCTTCGTGGTTTTTCTCCTAGCGAACATTGCTGACGACCCCCTCTCTGTCTCCTTCCTTTGCTGTCGCCTAGAGGCATCTTCTTCAAGAATTTTAACTTTCAAAGAATTCGGGTCTGGCAATGAATCTCTAGTCTCCATCGCACATCTAAAGTTCTCATAACTTGGGGGCAGACTATAGAGTAAAATAATAGATGCAAGATCATTATTTATATTTATGTCCATGTCTAGTAACTTTTCTTTGGCTTCAAAGAAGCTTAACAGATATTCACGCATGTCGTCCTCCTCACACATCTTGTGTAATATGAGCTGCTTTAACAGTGTCGCTTTCTTAGCGGGACCCGAAGACGCGAAGATGCTTTCTAATTTTAACCAGCATTCTCGCGACGTGCTCGTCCCCTTAATGTGTCGTAGCTCACCTGGACTTATTGAGAGAATAATCTCCGCTCTCGCCTTTGCATCCGCCGCTTCCCAAAGCAACGCCTCTGCTGGCTCAGCTGGCTTCTTAATGCTACCATCCACATAGCCCCACACATCGCTCTTAATCAATAGAGCATGGGCCTGGATTCGCCATGAGTCGTAATTATCACGGCTTAATAATTCTATCCGCACACTCGCCATCGTTACTAGGTTAAGCACTCTAGTTCCCCCTTTTTTTTTATTAATTTACTGGACTATGACTGGGCCCATAACCTTTGTTGGGTTATAAGTGTGCAGCGGTAGTCGCGTGCAGCAGTCCAGTTTATTAATAAGTGACAATATAAAAACATAACAAGACCATAGCAACGCCAACTTTTAAATAACGAACTATGATGATATAATATGTATGCAAATTACCAAAGACCATTGACATGAATATAATCGGGCCATCGATAACCATAAATATAATATTATTCAGATAAATTTTGTTAAGAGGAGAAATAGTTGCCGCTCATCTTTTTTGACATCTTAGTCTCTCCATGATCTTGATGTAAAACACGCAAAAGATAGATGAAATGAAGATAATTTAACGGAAATTAAGCTAAATATTTAAGGTATTTTTTGTGTGATACTTGCGAAAATAGATGACAATATCGGCTTTCATTACTAATAGACCATATTTTGTTATTACCAATAACAATAGGTGTACGATGGTAATAATGTTTAGAAGTTCAATTGATTTTCTCAATAATTTGTTACTAAAGGAACATTTATAAATTATGAAATACGTGGAATTCTCAAATAAAATTTTCTGCAAATTATTTTATATGGCTTAATTACTGGCATATATCGAACAGCATCAAACATACAGCAATATAATTGTATTTCGATATTCCGTTTATTAACTAAACTAAGGTAAATACAGTCAAATGACTACGTTCAGCAAACGGGTAGCCAATTTGCGCCAACATAGAATATAGCTAATTGCAATTTATAGTCGACTGCAGGTGTGGTCAAGAAATATTTACGCCTGCGTACCAAATCAGTTACAATTTCTAGATTGGTATGTATCTATACATTTGTAGACTACCATTGTCTATTAAAATGAATTCTAAAGGAGAATGGTATGCCTCCATTAAAGTTTTGTTTCCCCCTAAAAGGTGAAGTATATATAATCGGTTTATTATTTTAGTTCAAATATTTGTTTTATCTATGATTCTATTTTAAAGACCACATATAAGATTTTTTAGATTTAGAAGGATTACGATTTTTATTATAGTCTATGTACAAGGATTCTTTTGTTTTTGGTGCTACGATGCACAGATTACAAAAGTCAACAGTCATAGAATACATATATAACAAAAAAGGTTTTTAAGCCGTCGACACGACAATTGACAAAAGAAAAATAGTTTTGCCATAGACAACAGATTGTAAAAATATTATCGTATAGGTAAATTAATTACTTATTAACTTAACTTGCGTACGTACAAGGCTAATATATAAAAAATATTAAATCTATTAATTGACAAATTCAATTTGGTATTATTAATTTTGGTAATAATATTTATTTAACTTTTAGTTTCTGTAGAATGGTCAAAATGACTGATCACCAACTTATTGCATTCATAGAAGAATAATTAGAAATAGGAACACGATCGATCATTGCCCTTATTCAAGTTGAAATAAAACTTTTCGCGCTGATTATAAAAATAGTACTGGAAACAATTGCCTTTATAATATCAAATTAGGATTACGAATTAAAAGAACAAGCCATACTGTAAAGTATCCGTTTCATTGCAGGTTAATGTGTTTCTTGCAGCTGGAGCCTCGATAAGCACCTAAATGGCACACTGATGACATTTTAATAGTACTCCAAGACATACTATATCGCGAGAAGCGTATTTTAGGAAATTGAATTTCGTAAATAGCGTATGTTTATTAATATTGTTTGTTGTTATCAGTGTAATTATTTAAAAGATGAACTATACCATGATACCATATCATTTGCTCGTGTCTGCAGTTAAGGCTGATGTTTAGAAACCTAGTCAAAATGAAAATCAGACAAAAAAGGCAGACATCTAAGACTGACTTTTCAAGTTATACATTTTTTAAAGAGTTTTTTAATTTTATAAAAAATATAAAATACCCAGATTTCCTCAGAGTCGCGGACTTCAACTATCTGTAATGATTAAAGTCAGTAAGTAAAATATCTGCGAATTGTTTTTCGAATTTTTGTCGCTTAACAACGCAGCAGCAATTCATTAAGAAAATTTTGTCGTATTGATCCGCACTTTAATTCCTATCACTAAGAAATACGAGCAAATCATATAGGTACTTAAATGCTCGCCAGCTCCTTAGCTATAGTTGGCGTTTTTAAAAGGTACTTAGTTGTAAGGTTGCAATGCTAAAAAATATTTAAACTAAAAACTTTCTTAAAAAATTGACAGTCGAACATCTCTCCACTAGGTTTAAACTTACACTGCTCATAACATTATATTATAATAGTAGGCAATTAAAATTATACCACAGATTCCTAGGCAAGAGGAAATCATTCATGTAAGTATTAAATGGGGTTAAGTAGGTAAGTGGTGTGTTAAGTATGCGGTCTACATTTAAGCAACAGGTTCGAGTGATTTATCTAAGATCTGCGCGCGCTTCTTCATTGATCTCTATTCAGAACTATTCATGTTGACGTAACTAAGTTTTTTTTACTTTTTGTAAGAATTTTTAAAACTTCTGCATCACGTGCTTTCAATGTATTTATACGAATACAAACTTTCTATGTAAAATTTAATTTTAATTCAGTGCTATTATTTGCGTTAAGCTACACTTACTGTCTAGGATTTGGATGGGTAACAATTAAACACATCAAAGATTACATACGTTCCTTTCATATCTGTAATTGAAGCAGTAACAATAGTGATTTTTAATTGATCGACCAATCAAATTACAAACAAAAATATTCAGACATTATCAAATATCATTTACGTAAGCGACCCATAACTGTAGTGTACTTTTCCAAGATACATTAAAGAATTAACTTGCAAAGTTTAAGAAACTTACGTACGTGTATCTCCGTTTTACAGATTTAACTTTAAGATCATCCTCAGCACTTCCAAATTAGATCATTTATCTTACGAAGGCAGCCGTGCTTAGCGAAATTTATGCTATAAATTAACGTCTTTAAAGTCGCTAACGTGTCGCTTTCTCGTTAAAATTCATTGAAAAAACGAAACTTATTAAGATCGTATAGAAAATATGTATTAAAAAACTAAACTAAATTTTAAATGAATAAAACTGGAAATATTTAAGACCTACCATAAAAATAATTATGTTATCTATTTATTTATAACTGTATTGAATCTACAAAAGAAAAGGGTTTGCAAAAAAAAACCTGTTTAATGGGCAATCCAACTGTGGCAAAGCTTGCTGTAGCTTGTGAGTGAATACAATTATGAATTTAATCCGTTAAAAGTATTTTTTTAAATTTATTTCTCACATTAAAGACAATATTACAATTGTAATTAATAAAATATGTCTGGAGGTAGTTTTTTCGATTACCGCGGAATTTTAAACAAAACGAATTACGAGTACAAATGGTAGCTCATACGAGGAAGTAACAGTGCGGTCGTTCAATCAAACTATTGGCGTATTGAATTCTTTGAATCCGTTTTATTGAATGGACCGCATCCGACGACGCATAAAATAACCTTTGTGAAGACATATTTCATTCACATTTATCGCCTGTAGCGATGCACAATCCCTACTTAATAAGAACGAAAAATACTTTGTCGGTAACGTATTTCTGATGGTATAAAGAAAAATAATACGGGCAAGGTCCACTTTATAAATTGAGGACTGAAGAATTTATTCTTAGTGATACTTCACTACAAGACAGGAAACCTTATATTGAAAAAATATGCTTTTAATTTTAATAGACTTCTTTCTTATTTCAATTGTAAGGATGCATGAACTATATCAACGTTCACAGTTGAAATAATATGAAAAATTGTTTTATAGTTACAAGTTAATAATAAAGATTAAATGACGCCTGCTGTGATTTCTGGATTCAAATTTCACGCAAAAATCCTTCTCCGTCAGAATATTGATGTGCTGGCGTTTCTTATTCACATTTTAAAATTCGAATGTCTATCTAAAAATATAGTTGTGTAATTAGAATCTTTAATTCAGTACCAAGCTAAGATTTGTACTTATATATACGAAAAAGCAAAGAAATTTAGAATATATTTTACCTGCATTTGGACATGCACGCTTCTATGCCATAAACAAGGGCTGTTTAATCTCATTCAGTTTAAACATTCAAACATATGACAAGTGACGAATGACTATCCTTGTCACGAAATGACGTGTCATTTAGATAATCCTTACATACCATAGGATAGATGGTGAATGCAGATTATATAATATTCTGTTTGAGATGTGTACACTGTACAATTACGTATGTTTGTAATGAACTAGCGAACCGCCGGCTTCGCACGGTCAGTGGGGAATATAATTGATTTTAATTATTGATTTGCCTGTATTAAGATGTAAATAACAATACTAGATGTTTTCTTGGCTAAGCCGCTTATCTTTGAGCCAAAAAAGGTTTCAGATGTAATAAACAAAAGTAATCCTTACGTAGAGTTAAGTTAAGATTCAGAGTCGAGGCACACGTATCTGAAAAATATATTGGATTTGATTAAGGGATTAGTTATACTTAGTACTAAGTCTAGTCTTTGAATTTAAAGCACAATCTTGCCCGTGAAATTCTTCATCATGTTTTACGCAAAAGATTGCTAAGGCTAAAATTAGTTAATTAAAATTTGGGAGTTTATAAAAATGAGGCTAATAGTACATAATAATAGTCTAATAAAGCTAATAATAGTTAATAACGAAGATCGATACATATACCTAATGTATCGATTCGCAAATAAGATGAAATGGAAAAACACTTACAATGGTTCTCTTTATACGGGGTAATAAAAGCATGAAGTGAAAAGCGAATTCGGTCTTTGACGGTTCATACAACACTATTGCATTCCCTAGTATGAGTTCAAATCAACAAAAACGGAATGACATGTATAAACTTTGTACCGTTTCGTAAGTAATTGGAAGTTGATTGCAAAAGCAAAAGTAAATTACCAAATGTGTAACGCGTCTTGGAATTACGGAGAACAATTGTTAAGAGATACGTCGCATATTACAAAGATAAAGTTAAGAGATCCAAAATATATTAGTTTAGAGTGTTTAACATGTGCGTGTGACATCTCGTAACTGTTTTGTTGATTTTTGTCATACGTAACTTGATTCAGTTTTCTATGCTATTGAAATGCAAACAATTTTCTTTGAATTATTTGGTCGTACCTAAGACGTCCGAACTATACGCCTTGCGCGTCAAGTAAGACATTCTCAAGGGATTGATAAAGTCTGCTTCATATATTAACTTTTTTAATTAAATTACATCGACGTGCATCTTGCTTCTTGTTGTACTCAGCATTTTAAAAATTGAACGTTCAAAAAAGCACGTAGAAATCTAGCATATAATAATCATAGAAAGTTTAACATGTATTTGTGATTATACACTACTTATTCCGTGAACATTTAAAAAAATTAAACAACTATGGTGACTGTTATTAATTTAATTAATTATTTTATTTAAATGATGTAAAAAATTGTTCGACTTACGCTGGTATGAGCTCGTGCTACTATGCCAGAATTTGGTCTTTGTTAATGTACAAAGATCCAACTTTAGCTGAAAACACTTAATGAAATTTAACCCTCGTTTTAAATTAAATTTACAATAAATCATTTATTAGTCTCATAAGGTGTGAAGTGGAAATTCACCGTAAATAAATGGATAAAAATTGAAAGCTTACGAAGTTGTAATTAAGTTACACCAACTACGAGTCTAGTTTATTTCAAATTAAATTGCGAAGTGTACACAGGATAGACACTAAACAAAGATAATATCGTTATGAAGTTTAAGTAAGTTTGTGGTGCTTTGTCTATAATTAATTATTTGCCATTGTATGCTATATTTAAGAATTATATTTAATTTGTAATACTTATATGGTATTAGTGAAAGTGTGCTTGTGTTGCTATGAACGGGACATTTAATGATAGAGTTGAGATGTCCAAGATTTTATTTTTCTTGGCAGCGGATATTGTTGTACTTACGTATATTTACAGTACATACTTGTACAGTTATTTTAAAAGGCACCTTAAGTATTGTTTTTTTTTCTAGCGCTGGATTGGACTCAATCTTTTTTAAAACTATTTTTAAATGAATAAAAGCCTTATCCAACAGTTAACCTATAAAGTTCTCTTGGAATATACGTGGTATTGGTGAAACCCCTTAGGTAAACGAAGTTTGAATGAGAGTTACCGAACCATTTAAACGGACAGTTAACAGTTGGATCATTAAACTTTCAACTGGAGTGGGGAACTTGAACGTCCTCAACGGTATCCCGTGTCATTGTCTACTGATCATGTTTAACTTTAAATTACATATTATGGTGAGGGATAAAAGCTCATTTGTTTTTTATTTTTTTTAAATGGACTCGATGGATATCAGAGCGGGCACAATGTGCGAAGACTACGCTAGCATAGGTGCATGGCCGGATACAGGCTTTGTACAGTGTCACCTTGTGTCTAAGGGACATCTCACGCCTTTTATTCAGGAGGAAATAGAGGCGAGAGAGGACAAACGACGCTCATTTGTTTATCACAATTCGTTATATAGCTATCCTGTTCACACATGGTGCGCAAGTAGACGGAAACGCGACGTTGTAAAATTAGTAATAATTTAAGCTTTCTTATATTTTTTCTAAAAATATTAAGTCAGGCGTGCTAAACCATGTTTGTAAGTACATAATAACAAATTGTATAATTGTAACGTTACAAGTATTTCACTTTTAGAAAGGTCATAAAGTACACACCCTTATGTAATATAAATAAAATACATACCAAGCATAATTCAGTACTCAAACTCTGGACTTACCTGTAATAACAAAAAAGTTGTATTTATTAATCTATAAGGAAACATGACAGATACATCACAAATACGAGATATGTAAAAAAATATACAAGTTATAATTAAAGAAGTAAATTAAATTGTCCCACAGATAAGATGTTTTTAAATGTATGAGTAACACAACTAAAAATAAAATAAAAAAATAGCCGCGAAAATATAGGCACAGCTTTTAATAGTACGTACACAAAAGACAAAAAATTTACAAAAAAATAAAATGGCGCTTGAAAGCAGCACGAAAATATATTATCAACATATACATAACATCAGACTGCTATATAGATTTTATATGAATATGAATCGATCCCTTTAAACTAATCGCGTTTGTTCCTTCGGTTACATATAACACTATATAAACTTTAAGCCTTTGACTTACGGAGACACACGAAGTATCCAGTACATAATACGTATCACCCCTAATACAGGTTAATCCTAAGTGTGTGAAACTTACTCATAAGTAACTGCTCGTGAACACTTGTTAATTTTCCTATCAAATAATATTAGATAATTGATAGTAGGTATACATAATATACCGCAATTAGTTAATTTATAAACAGCCTTAAACATTAAATGTTTCTCAATATATTTGATGTTGTACGGTTCTTGCAGAACGATTCTTCATAAAACGAGAGTATTGTTTAACGCGTAACTAGCAGTCTCAATTTTCAATGGTTGGTTTCAATTTTGAGTCCTAATAACTATCAACACCAGGCGAATAAAGCTAGTACTGTAATCGCGTATAAAAATAAGTTACGATTGTACGCGATAACCAAGCAGTTAATAAAACTTAACTAAAACTAGTGAAACTGGGCCTCTAAGGCTTAACCATAAGACTTGTAAATGAGTAAAAATTAATTAGTTTCGGAAAACGTGCCTTGTGTCGCGCTGACGGAAACCCCCATAATTGGATGGAAATGAAAAATTAGAGCGATTAGTCTGAAGGAAAATTCGTGAAAAGAAAATATCTTCGGAGGCGTATTATTTTGACGTTAACGAACCAACCGATAATATAGATGGTTTTTGGTCTGCCAGCTGTGACCGGAAGAACTATATTTTATAAAAGTTATGAATGGCGTATGTGAGTAATTTATGACAACCTTAAAAAATATGGTAGCATATAATACAAAACATCCGTTTCACTAAATAACAAATCGTTTCGCTTTTTTAAATGTTATATGAAACAAGTTAACGGCCAGTTAAAGCGTCGCCAACTTGGAATTTAGTATTTATTAAATGAAGAATATATTTTATCGACAATATGATGTATGGCCAAATCGTATCTTGGAGTCTATAGTCATCAATCACTGACAAAGAAAATGTAAGATTCTCTTGTGGTACTTTGAGCGATTGAAGACCGAAATATTCTTGAAAACGCTTTAAACTTCTCTCAGATTGTTGTTTTGCTTACAGCTATATAACAGATTGATTTTCTCATGAGTATTACACTTTTGTTACTTATCGATACTAAAATGGCAAATAAGTCTGAAGGAATAACAAAGACTAAGTAGCGCCACTGATTTTTAAGTGAACGATTCCTTAATACGAAATGTATAAATATATTTAGAATAAGCAAAAATTCTTAAAAACTAAATCGGATCTCAGTTAAATTAATTTTTGCTAATTGAAAAACAATTATAATAGTCAACAAAATAAGATGTTATAATGTTAGGTTTCTTCGTTAATATTTTCGGAGTTAAGAGGCGAATAGAGCTACGTATTTTGTAACAACAAAAACTGGGGTAAATGACACAAAATCACCGGATATTTGATGTTTTGCCAAGAATAAAATTAAATCGAACTTCTCAGAAATATGGTTTCAGCAAAACGAACTTCAATAAGAATTATAATTTATTATTTACATTTCAAATCTTGTTAAGTAAACTGAGAGATCTTCACTTAAGACAGGCTTATTTATTTTTAAAATGAATGTTAATTAAATTAATTTTCATAATCAGAAAAATTAAGTCAATTAATTTATTTCAGTAATTAAAAATGATATTATCGAAAATTACGTGTTAAGTAATTAACTGAGACTTTTCTCGTACTAAATACGTAAGTAATATTTTAAAATATATTCATTTGAATTTGGATAATACAATATTTACGACTCACCTCGACTAATACCAAAATTATAATAGATTTAATGTATTAAATCTTAAACAACATTCACATTTATTTTTGCATTTCGTTCACGTGAGAAATCATATAATAAAAATCTCTTGAACCCAAACAAACCAATAAGCATAGCTCAAACGTAAACAGAAATAGCGGATAAATAATCATAAATACAAATGTTAATACTACAGAAGCATTGCAAGATTTTCACAATAATATTATTATTGTCGAGGAGATTGTACTGACTTGTAGTTCCCCTGATGCTGAAGTTACAGATGCATTCGCCGGAAATGCTCTCAAAACCCTTGACATAATATTGTAAGGTTGTGTATAAACTAGCTTTACTAGTAATACATTTGTTACATTAGAATTGGTGAAATAGTTATGATTAAAAAAACATATTCTTGGACAGCCTAAAAGAATGTGAGTAATATTCATCAATTTTGCCGTAAACAAAGCCATCGTTAAGTAATAAATGATATGTCTTAATATTAAAACAGCATATTAAAAGAAAATATCAATTTCTAATTCGCAAATCTCTAAAGCCAGAAAGCATTTCAAATCGGTAGAATTATACGAATATTCTACTATAAGGTAATATGATCTTTCTTGCCAAATACATAGGGTTGTATTTAGGAAGATAAATATCGTGAGCACAGCTGCGGCTTATCCTCAACAGGAAATCCTTGTCATTTTCCAAGCCAAGCGATCTAGTACTTCGAAATTAAGAGCAATTTAATTTTATCCAGATATTTATAAAGAGTATCTTCAATATGATCGTAAATTATCAAACATCGTATAGGTATGCATTTTTTTGCATCATTTCGTTGTCCATCTCTAGAAGCATATAGGTAATCTGTATCTGTCTCTCTCCCTTCATACGCAATTTTTCGGTTCGGAAGCTATCTATTAGTTTTTATTAAATCTAATCTAATCTTTAGTAAATTTAAAAAAGTTATATTCGAGTGAAAGTATCTCGGAAGTTATTAGTTATCCCTTTTCAAAACATGATTATTGATCATGACAATCTATTATGCCATTAAAATTATGGTAAGTATATATATAAAATACCGTACAACTATATCCGTAACATAAAAAATATATAATAAATATCAGATAAAACTCACTATTTAGGAATTCGCTTACAGATAGATTTTTGATAAAACAACAACGGTGGTTGAAAGCCTCTGTAATGTGCGAAAGTAATCCGCAATGCTATAATGTGAGGATGTACGCAAGGAAGTTTTATTGAGAAGCTGTCTCAGTAGTAGAAATGATTGGTCGATACATACAAGCCAGCAATATCATAAACTATGTACCTTGTTCGGTTCATATGTGTTACTTCGAAGAGAAATGTACTTTTAACACGATAGGAAACTTATTATAGGTAGCATTATTATATTACGATAGAAAATAATCCGAAAGTCTAATCAAAACGTTATATAGTCTGTGAACTCGGCAGTTAAACAAACAACTGACTGCATTCGCTACATGTCATGCGTCGTTATTTAATTTCTTTTGTTTTTGTGTAGCATTTTCTCATAGAAATAGTCGGAAATAGTTCAAAGAATCGGGGTCAAGTGTGGGAAGAGTGAATTGAGCTGTCATTGCATAATCTATCCGAGGTTAAGGAAGTGCGGTAACTTTAATCTGAATTTTGAAAGTATTTACTATCGTGATATAATTTGTGTCATTATGCAACCATAGGAATATATTCAGGAAGTCATACAACGTGTATTTGAAAACAGAATAACTAATTTGATGAATTGTTTAAATAGTTGCATTAAATATTTGTTTAAAAGACGAGTGAATCGTTTATATAAAATAAATTGTTATAGATATTAATTTTGTGTTTTATTTTATATAGATTTTTGCATAAAATTATTTTGCACTTAGTTTAATATCTACTCAAAAATGTAAAGAGCACAATTTACTCAAATTTAACAAATATTTATTTTATTATAGTTTCGTAATTGACCAGTCTTACACAATTTAAAAGAAAAATCAATGACGCTACAACCTTTTTAGGTCTGGACCTCAGATTTCTATATCTGTTTCATGATCATTTGTTAATCTAATAGGTAAATAGGTGATCAGTCTGACGCACGCTCCCGACTTTTTGGGTCTAAGGCAAGACGGTTTCCTCACGATGTTTTCCTGCACCGTTCGAGCAAATGTTAAATGCGCACATATAAAGAAAGTCCATTGGTACACAGCCGGGATCAAACCTACGACCTCAGGGATGATAGTCGCACGCTGAATCCACTAGGCCAACACTGCTCTAGTCAAACACAATTAAGTGAGATATTTTTACACTTTTAAAAACTGACTTTTTTTTCGAGGATATTATCAACACAGATTTAGGGACCATAATTTAAATACAATTTTAAATAACGCCTTTTTAAAGACATAATTTAGGCTTCAAACTTCTAGATTTGTTAATACGCTAAAACAATATACAAGTAATTATGGCATTAATAACCTAAAAGCTGGAGCAAAGTTACAATAGACGTTCATATAACTTCATTATAAACTTTTACGAAAATGACTTGGGTATAATGTATGGGCGACTATTTCATAACGAAATTTATATGAATTAGAGACAGTAATTAAAGTTTAATTATTTTTAGCAACAGGCTCATGTGGCTCACGGAGCAGACCTGTAATGGGAGGGTAATGTTAGCAACGCAAGTTTGCCGCAAATGTGTCACACAGTTCAGAAATTAGAAGTTGGGTCTTGGGAGAACATTGGTAACAAAGTAACGATTTCTACGCATTTAACAACAAGAGCCGGCTTATTTACCGGATATTAAGAAGCATGCTATAACCAAAGAAAAGAACAGTGGCGCTACAACGCCAGGTATTGGCATCAGATTTCTGTACCTGTTCCATGATCATTTGTTTTTTTTCTTCTGTGCCAGACACACACTGTCGACTTTTTACATCTAAGGGATACCGCTTTCATCACGATGTTTTCCTTCATCGTGCAAGTGTTAAATGAACTCGTAGACAGTAAGTCCATTGTTGCATAACCAGGGTTCCAACCTGAGGGGTTAGCCAAACATTACTTGCTATAAGGATGAAACTAAATTATTGTTTAATGTGTAAAATTAAATGGTAGCAGTCACCGGTTCCAGTATAACATTCGACCAACGCTATGTAGAAACATGATGTATTTTTTATTACTTCCACTAGCTTCCAAAACGAAAAATTATCTACCAAAGATCACTACACTCTTATCCCTGGAATGCTTGCAATAGGCATTCGATTTCTGTAACTTCCAAGCTAAAACTTAGCAACTTAAGAAATGCATAAACAAGTCACCTAAACTATAAACACGATGAATACAAGAGAAAAATGTGTCGTGTAATTACAATCTTATCTGTTTGAACATAAAATTTTAGTTTCCAATATTAACAACATCGTTGATAGCATGACAGATTATGCAATTTACATAAAAGTCTCGTTTTATTTATCTTTTGAATAATCTTTAATTTAATATGTTGTGCAACGATAAAGCATTTATTCATCGTATCATAGCTAGCTAGTCCTACCTCAATTTGAGAAGCAGTTTTTGGACAAAATGTGAATTTAAGAATCGTAGTTAATTAAAAAACATTAACAAGTTCAAGATTTTAGAACTGGGTCATTAAGCTGTATTTGTATAATTAATAATTTATTTGTATAATTTCTCTATGCCAAACAGTATTACGCAACTAGTAATTACTCTCCTGTGTAAATATTTCAATAATATTTGGGAAGAAGTGTATTGCTCTATACTATTTAATCTAACTTTTCAATATAAATCAATTACTTATACGGGAATCGAACACAATCACATATCAGCACATATATATATATTGTATAACAACATTTAATGTAGAGAACATCTCGATAAAATGGTTGTTAATATTGTCAAGTGCCTTAAAATATTGCATATGCCTGTGTAAAATATAGTAGCATGTATCGTTTCTTTATAGGACAAGTTTCAGTATATCATATTAAATCGAAATCGTTACAACCGCAGTTAAGAAACGGTTAACTGATATGCAGTAACGATTATCGTTTACTGTAACAGCTTGCCCGCGGCACTACTGGGTCCTATCTAAATGACATTAATCGTTTTCATAGTATTCGCTCATTTGCTTTAGGTAGACCTAGGAGATATAATTACTTGTCGTAAATTATTTTAAAAGTAGAGAGCTTGAGACTAGAGCCTAGTGGATTGATCGTGAGACTTTCATCCCTAAGTTCGTAGGTTCGATTGAAGCCATACATTAACACTCGCTCATAAAAACATCGTGCATAGCTTAGACTAAAAAAGTCTACGGCGTATGTCAATTGTCAGGCACAGAAGACCGCTACTTGCCTATTAAGAAATAAAATGATCACGGAACACTACAAAAATCTGACCAAGGGTTGTAACGCGACCAGCTATTATAAATTAAAAAAAACCCATAATCCGACTACTACAAACAGAAAACCATTACGATTTACCTTATTTAATTAGAATGTAAAAACTCTTTTTCACGTCTTTTATCTTCACATTCGCTACTCTGTTTTCATAAAAAGCATATCATTCAAGAACAATTTTTCATAAAATTATCCGATCCGATCTTACAATACAAACTGCTACTGTAGCACGACTACTGTTTTGTATTAGTCTACTTTCTTCATTCGTCCCACTATTCATAAAGTATAAACCTATTTATTTCTTATTTATCTGTAGAAAACAAAACAGTAATAAAACATAAGTTCGTACGTTTCTTTAAATATATTTTTCTGTCATATTTCAAGCTCGAAATTGGTGTCTTATTTTCTTTGACGATGGCTTCGTAATTCACAGGAAGACGAGTCTATACTAGTAAGGTGTTGTTACTATACATTTATAATTTATGACTCGCAAGTTCTTTCTTTAAAAAAATTCTTTTTTTTCTTACAGCACAAATTATTAACTTCTTAAAATTCTAACGACTGTGATTTAAGATATATTGATACGAATTCCAAATATAAGGTTAGATTTAATTATAAACATTCAAATATTAATTTAAAATATTATCTAAAATCTGTGGGATAGAATTTTGTTATAGTAATGTAAAGTAAGTTCTTATAAATCATTCGACCCCTAGTAAAGTTCATAATACAAGGCTGAAGTAGATGGTATTCTTATATAGTATATATGTAAAATCCAATATAAATGTTAAGGAAATTATAAATAACTGAATGCAGCAGAATTATTTTTGGACTAATGGAATAAGATATTTTCCATTCGCGGTTAAACAAATGCTACATACATTTTTGACATACGAATAATTTGTGAAAACGCGTTTGCTCAGAAATCTCAGGAGAAATCAGTTGGTTAAATCTTTAAAAAACGGGAGTAAAAAAGTGAATGGAAATAGGAGCTTTATTTGACTTCAAACGATTTGTACTCTATGAAATATTTATTCCGTGGAGAGCGGTTCCGATTTTAGTTTTATTTGTTTTAACCCTTGACGTAAAATGGGGCTTTATAACTTCGGCATGTCTATCTGTGGTTTTAAAACGGAAGGCCCTTACTTCAATATGTTTTATTTTTGTACCGTTGACTTATTTAGAAGAATCGATTTACGTTTAGTTTTAATTTAAAGATTACCGATTAACGAGAATAAAGATTACCGAGTAAAATGATAAGATAATCTTTTTACTTACCTTCCACAAATATTTCAAGAACATAATTAGCCAAGTCGGTTCGGTCCAGCTTTGTCGAGTTTTGCGAGACAAACGAACAGCATTTCATTTTTGTGTAAAAAAATTAATGTGTAAAACAAATTAATCTATTCCATATAAAAATCACATTCAATGTGTCACTCTTATTAAAATCATAATTTTCATCTTCATCCAGAGTAATATAAATTAAACATAGCGCAATAATTATAAACATCACACGGCGAGGAAGTTTTAACATTAAAATTATCTCATTCATTATAATTGCATTAAAGTTATGTATGTTACATATAATTTTAAAAGCATTTTAATTGAAATGATATATGAGAAGCAACATAATACGACCAAGGATTCGTATGCTTGTTTCATTTTGAATTACTGAACCTAATACATTAACGCACATACAATAATTAAAACACAAGTAAGAAAGTTTGAAATTCAAAAGCGCCAACATTGTATAATTACTGAAAGAGATGTATTTAAAGGGTAAGATTCAGAAACGAGTCTTCCCGCTATGACACCCTTCTGTCAAAATTCAATTCGTTTTTGAGTCCCGAACTTATTAAAAGATGTTCTACAGATAAACAGCAAACTTTTCTAAATAGCGAATAACGAGCTTGAGTTATTATTATCAGTATTACTACATCTTTTTCTTGAATGACAAGAAATAATAAATGAGAAAACCTTTGTTTAATCTACAAAGCTACTTTTATATAGTCAGCATAATTTAGCCGGCGGAAATTAAAACTTAACGTTCTTAATTTAAATTTTAAAAAACCAACCTTTTTAAGTCCGGCCAGTCTCAAAGAGCGCTGCAGCTTCGCCGCTCTAGACGTCGAAAGATAAACAATAGGTACTGCCTCTCCCGTCTCTAACGAAATATCGAAGTCATTAACCGCCCCACATAACTTATAATCCTCGTTTCCTCCTTCCTCTTTGACTTCCCCGGTTATTGGATCAATGTAATAATTAAACTTAGTTTCATCAAAGCTGTTTCTATGACTTTTAATTTCTTCTTCCGACGGATATGATATCAAATAGTTTTCTTCTTGATTGTCTTCGATTGTTATTGAAGGTGTTTTGGAATCGAATGATGAATACGAATACGCGCATTGTAAGTCGCACTCCATGTTTGTATCTGATAAAATAGTGGGCGTTGAAAGGATCTCATTACAAAACAATTACCGATAAATCATCACCATGATTATTTGATACACAATAACTACTTGATAGTACATTTTATAAAATATTATTGTATCTAAAATTGTCTCTTACCGTACCTACTGTACTTTAATTAGATTAACAAAAACGTGTATAACTTTAAATTAAGGACAGCCAGATGATAAGAAAATTGCTTACCGCCAAGCGAGAATTTTTGTAATTAGAACGAGATAAAGAAAAACAGACTTTAAAATTAGAACAGTTGGTAAGAAATACATTAAATGGTTACAAGGACTAAACGATGACTCAGAAAATGAAAAACAAGTTAAAAATGCAAAATTTTGCATGAAAACAGCGAGGTCACGAAAAATTATTTACCCAACGTGCGTGAAAACAGAATTTTTCTAAAATATGACCGGTGTGTGTTTGAATAATTAGCGCAGAGGACCCTCGTCACAACTCTACACCCTTCTTGTTGTCAAAACATTTAACAACTTATACTGATACGTAACGCAATATTTTTGATCCCAACATGTGTTTTCGAAACTATTGGTTTGAAAACGTTACCTCTACTACATCTTTTAACCCGTTTAGTTGCCTGATGTTGGTAGCATAGAATGATATAACCCCAAAATATAATAACTTGTTTTGACTAAAGTGTCACCTATGAAAACTTACGTCTTTTAACTTTAGGTAAGTAAGATATTCCAAGCCGATAAATATCTAAAATAAACATATGTACCTTTTTCGAAATATTTTCGAGATACAAAAAATAATCGGAGGCGATTTCTTAGGCCTCTAAAGAAGTTGACTTCCAACCGTAGTACTACGTCTCATATATTCTTCAGTGAGAATATGCTGAAATGAATTTCCACTTCGGGAAAAGGTACTTACATAGTTATGTACATAATACAGGTATATGGGTGGTATTTAACCAATGTTGGTACACTAAAGAATGTATCCATTGAAACAATCGTTGTTTAACCTTTACCAACAAGGCTATTATTATAAGTTGTATTGCCAAGTTAATAGCGAGTTAAGTTTGTCGTTGCAACGCGCTGTAGCCGTCTTAAATAACATAGACACAACAAGCGTACCCAAGTTTTGCTTTACAACTTCAAATACATACTGAGACGTGAGTTTTGTTCTTGTTTAGTTATGCAAACATATTAAAATGAATCATTAAAATTATTTGACATTTATAAATTACCACAGATTATATACATTCTAGCCAAAAACAAAAGAGAGGGTAACATACATATCTAAATCAATGAAAGACAAGTTATAAAAAATTAACTTCGTAAGACTCGTTTCTGGTATCACATATTTTTTACCATGAGGACGACTTATGATTGTTGCTATGGCAACCATAAATGTAAAACTTAATAAAATACCCCGATTGGAAAAGGAACAGTTTGTAATTCTAAGGACAGAAATTAGTCATGAAGCTCAGTCAGACACAGAAACATACGTGTAATAAACGTACTCTATTTTGAATTGGATCAATGAATGATGGACTGCCCAGACACAATAAGATAGTAACAAAACCAATGCAATGTCGTTGCCCTGCGTAATTGCATTCCAGAATATCAGTTCTAATCATGTTCTAGTTCCTCATTCTTTCTCGAAGATTCTAGTAATACCTGTATAGCAAATGAAGTTTTAACTTAAACGCTTGATTATTCAATACTGTTTTAATACATATAGGATTAAAATTGCTTGATTGCGATGGTTGATTATTAGAGTTTATAATTTTAAATTCAAAATAAACTATTTTGAACTGATTAAAGATTTATTTAAAACAAATATATTTAAAGTTAAAGTATTGGTAACATCAAATTTGTTCGAATAGAACGAGTTTAGTATTTATGCAGTTTCAGAAACGCTATTTGTAGCTTACATGGAATTTCCGTGGCCCACTAGTTTCAGTACACATTTCATTTTATTTCCCGGAATCAAACTCGTAGCTCTGCGTATAAATTTTCATTGGCAATGTGCAATACAAAAAAAATTATTTACTGTGGAAAAGGAACGGATATTTCCGTTCGTTCATGAATGAAACAAAATAAACGAATGATTCTGTGCACCAAAAAAAACCTAATTATAATCATATTCATATTACGGTCCACAGCCCCATAGTGATATGCTAACAAGGCATTTCTATGAACAAAAAGTCCCTAGCGATAAGTTCCCTTTAATATACATTAATTAAAGTGTAATGAGATTCACCTGCGCCGACAGAGGAACTTAAAAACACTTGAATAGCGCTTAGAGTGCAAAACATTAAATAATCGTTTTGCAATTCACGGGTTTGTGAGTAGTTTAGAAGACTTACTTGTTGTGTTTTGATGAACTAGCATACTGCACTAAATACTGCCCAGTCTGCGGCTAATAAGTTCTATTGCAAATATCTGTTGTTTTTTATCATTTAAAGACTTTTGACTAAGACTTTAGTTTTTAACTGCTTTATATTTACTGGCATAAAACTAAACATGTGGGGATAATTTCTCCTAACCTCCATAACTTTTTCGCTTCAACTTTTATACACTTTTTACATCGATTTGATAATGCATCACAAAATCCACCTTAACGTTAAGAATATGTATGTTTGTAAACACATGCAATTGTTTTCATGAGATTGTTAAAATAGCTTAATTGCGAGAGCTTATAATAAGATTTTTAAATTAGGATTTCGAAGAGACACTTAGTTTATGATTAATAAAGATTAAATAACTACTTAAATATTTATATGAATAAGGGGGTTGTGTATATACGGTATCTAAATTAATATCCCAACAATTTACACAGAGTATATAAATAATATATTGTAATACATCTCTCAAGGCATAACTCACACAGATATCTTTAACAATGATTGTCTAATCACCCAATATTTATTTACTTACGCTTTTGGCATACAATTAAATAATAATAAGCATAAACTTCAAAAA
Organism: Pieris napi; assembly: GCF_905475465.1. NCBI lineage: Eukaryota > Metazoa > Arthropoda > Insecta > Lepidoptera > Pieridae > Pieris > Pieris napi. Next base: position 8,417,045 of record NC_062241.1, on the reverse strand, counting down.
ACATGGTGCAACGGTAGGCCTTATCGCTACTAAGCGATATCTTCCAGGCAACCCGAATTAAAGGCGTCTATATATTGTGTTAATTTAAGATAGATTTAATTTTAAAGTATTGGTACGATATTCATGAGATGCAATGGAACGATTTGGCTGCCTAATATTAAAACGCTATATTGACTTTTTAAATACTGATTCTTATATTAAAACCGGTATAAAAATCTCCACTGGAAGCATTATCCAGATGTGACACGACAACCAATGCAAGACTTATTTTATGTAATGTGTTCCTTTGTATATAAGTCATAATGTAAACATATAATAGAAATGCGACTTAAACATTCTTGAATTATTTATGTCCGAAGCACCGAAGGACTGAAAAATGTATTGAGAACAAATATCGGTTATATGAAAACTCGAATTAATTAATATTGTTACACGGAAAGAGACAAATTTTATCCTTTCAACACACCACTGAACACTTAAAATTCGCCCAACGACTGCGCACACGCCGCGCGTCGGATTCAGACTGAACGAATCTAAATCTGAAATAAGTGTATTTTCAATTTTCACTTGCTGTCAACATCCGTACTGACTCATTCTCATATATTCTGTGGAATTATAAAATGAAAATACTAATGAATACATAGGTCAGTATTTATTATAACTTACTAGATATCATATGTTTGTATAAGCGACTACGAAGCCAGAACTTGGAAGTTAATAAATCGAAGTGAATAAAAACAGAGCGAACTTATTAAAATATGTACTAGAGATAAACAGCTAGCTTAAATAAGCTATAAATCGCGAAAAAAATATCAATATCGACTAGAAATATATCTCATTAGCTAGTCAAATTTTGAGGAAAGTGGTAACACCAACCGGAAAACCATTATAGTCTCACCAGGACTCAAACTCCGGTCTTCTGGTTGTTAATCACCTTAACCCGTGTTCATGATGGCGAAGTTCTCATACGGTTCTCAAATAATCTTCAAACCACAGGTCAGACCAGATACAATTTAACACCGCTGTTTAAAACCACATATACGTGAAACCGCGACCTTGTCTGCGCTCGCAGCGAATTGACACAGTGCCAAGAGCCAGAATACTCAGAATATCAGCGAGACCATTGAATACCATCAAAGTAAGGGCTATTTGAATATCCGATTTTAGTGTAAATATTGGCATTGATAAAACAAACAACATATATGAAGCACTATATGTTACTACATAATTGTTTAATTAGGCTTAGTACTAAATATTTAAATAAATAAATAAAAATGCCTTTAACTTACTGCTAAAACGTAAGAAACAAAAAAAAAAAAACATTTTTTTTACATACAAAATATTATATTATCAGTAGGAACACAGGTATAGGAAATTTTCTCTTACCGAAGCCCCCTGAAGCCGGTATGAACCAGCAGTTTTCGTCCAGAAAGGTCGTCCTTCCATCGTATTTGGGATCCTCCTTTGCACCGTATTTTTTTTTATAGAAAAGGGGGCAAACGGGCAGGAGGCTCACCTGATGTTAAGTGATACCGCCGCCCATGGACACTCTCAATGCCAGAGGGCTCGCGAGTGCGTTGGCGGCTTTAATTTGCATTAGTATGATCCTAGTCTATGATGTGACTTTTGTCTATCATCTTAAAACCTAGCCACGTGGCCCGCCCACATCCATTTTATTTAATTAAAATAATTTACCATAATAAATAAATCAATTCAAGCTAAAAGGTTACTTAAATGATTTATTAACAAATCGCGCATTAAATATCGTAGTGGAGTTGCACTATTCCTGAGGTATTTAATTATTAGTTTACCACTAGCGAATATTTGACTGTACGGCGGTTAACCTTATTTTGCGAATTATTTATGCACTAATATTCAAATAGAATGTGGGACATAACAAAAGGTTTACGGGTTATATGGTTTCAAAGTTGAATGAAGTCGATAAACATTAATTACCATGGTTAGGTTCGATTATTGAACTATTCGAATATATTTATTATTAATATGCAGGATTAGGTTAAATTCTTCAACTTCCTGTAACTTCGACAGTGCGGGAAAAATTACTTAATATGAACGATGTAGGTGTGGATCAACTTAATTTATATATCGCATGAACATCCTACAACTTCGATGGCTAGACTTCTTCCATAATCCGCTTCTCTGGGCAAAGGTATTTTGCAAACTAGCGAGCTATGGTATGCCTTCTAGTGGAGGTCATCCTTGGGAAATACAACGTCTATACTCCTCTTCATACATACGTGGTAATTTTTATTGCCGTTCCGTAGCCTCGTTTGTTCCTATCATATAAAAAACCCTGAACGAAGCTGTATGATTTCGCTTTATTATGAGTCTGTTTCTATATCGCAATCCTAATACTTACTAAGCATGAAGCCAAGTATGTACTAAATATTCATACCCCTTTTAAGAAGCCATAATACTCATTAGCTAGACAATTAACACGCCATTGAAATTGTGACAATATCCATCCGTTATTACCTCATTTATTATTATAATCGTGTTAGTATTAGGATCTCATTACACATTATGTGGGACGCAATTATGTTTGCTTAATTAAGAAGATTTAATCGTCAAACATAATTATTGTTCGCAAGTAATTACTGTTCCCTTAACCTGTGTAGAAATATGCTTGCTATGTAATCGTAATGTTTTAAAAATACTGAGTTTAACAACAGTAACAACCATGAGAAATGCATGTAAATATTAATTTCCTTTTTATCTAATTTGTTAGACCTAAACGCATATATCAACTCCTAGAAATTCAGGTAAGACCAATGATTTTCCTGTCCATCAATTAGAATAACAATCGAGATCCCGAGCGTCCAATTAGTGGGATTTTCTTTTTACCTCACTCAATGCTCTGAGAAGGAATTAGTGGTGGGATCAACTGGAAATTGAATGGTATTTGTACAGCTTCCGTTATCTATCTGTTTTTAAATTAAAGGTTATGTGTGATAGTAGCCTAAAGGCAAAGAATGCCTTCATACAATTTTTGTATCCCTAAAACTTTGAAATGTAAAATATGACGTTTTAAAAGTTATTACAATTTAATACAACATTAAACAACAGTGAATATTCATGAGTATTTTATTAATTCAGAAACTACATAATATTTTTTTAAAATACATACTTTATTTGCATCACCAAAATTAAATATAAAATAATATGAAAAAGGCGGTCTTTCTACCAGACAACCCAAAACTATAGATTAAAACAAACAAACGTAAAAAAGATAATTTTCTCTTTTATTGACATAACCTTTACACATTTAAAGAAAAAACTTTCACGGTCACGGTGACCACGCTGTAAAGCACGCGAAACGTCGGATAAATTTGAAATTATTTTAAATACATAATTGTAAATTTATAATAATACATAACTTTAATCCGGTTAAAAAGTTTTTGCTTTAGATAATTTTCTGTCCCGTTTTATTTTTACAAACAAATTGTTGCCAGAAACATTGGTGAGGTAGAGTTAATTAATGTTTATCGTGTACACAATAACTAAAGTAAGATATATCTAGAACTGACACTCAATAAACTTAAAAACAAACATAATAATAATAATAATAATATAGCCTATAAATTCCGAAACTCTGTCGTTTTATATATCTGAACTTTAATATATTTTCACTCCAGTATATCTCAGAGTTTGGTGTGCCTCTTGGCAAAGGCCTCCTCTAACTTTTAAAGTCCTAGTATTGAGCGATGCTATCATTATATATTATGTTTTTTTTGTTAGAGGGTGGTGGTCTGATCTTCCCGCGGCGACCAACCGTGGTGGGAAGGCTTCTTGATTAGGTTGTTTTAGAATGTGTTTCTTCCATATTTGTTTTGCTTTTCCGGTTTTAGTTGTTGTTGTTTTTGTTTTGATAGGTTGCTCGCGTGTGTTTGTTAGTTTTTTGAAATGTCGGAGGTCGAAAACGATCTATCTCTTCCTATGTATTGTAGTATGTTTGGTTGTAATATTTCTTTTTGTCCTACATTGTTAGTTTTAGTCGATGTGTTTTCAAACTTGTTAGATGTGTTCTGTTTTTTCTGTGTAGACAAGTTGGGAGATACAGTTTTATCTCTCTTCCTTTTTTCGCGCTGGTTATCCTGCAGTTTTTTAATCACCAATTGGTCTCCTCTCAAAAAAGATTTGTTTCCCTTTTTCCATTCTTCCTCTGCTTTTGGCTGTAGTTGTTTTCTAGTTTCTAGTACCTTCTTGGTGGGGTTCTCTTTTTCAAATGTGCCTTTTAATACTATAAGTTTGTCGTATCTTATGAAGGCAGTATAGCCTTTCTCTTTTTCTTTCTGTAACTGGACTTGGAGTTCCTTCCGCCTGTTAAGGACTTCAATGGGATAGTCCTCCTTAATGTAATACTGAGTATTTTCTAGACAGGATTTTTTTTTCAGAATATGTATCTTGTAACTCATGCTGTTAAACGTTATAACAACTGGTCTTATGTTATCACCTTTCTTTCCCAACCTTCTGACAAGTTCAATGTTATTTTTGTCACATTGAAATTCAAAGAAATTGTTTATTATATTTACTATAATATTCTCTAATTCAAAATAAGTATTCTCACTCTCTTCTACTCCGAACATGACAAGGTTCTTTCGTCGTGAATGCCTTTCTAAGTTATTTAATTTGACTTTTTGTTCTTCAATAGTTTTTTCTAATTGTTCGTTTTTCAATTCAAGGTTTGCAAATTTCTCGTGAATGTTGTTAATTATTATGTTTTTTAAATCCTCTTTCATGTCCAACATATCTTGTTTTTGTTGTTTGATGTCTTGCTGTAAGTTCAGTAACATTTGATGAATTTCTTCCATAGTGTATCAGTGCCCTCTATCCGAAGAAATATGAATTTTTCAACGAAGTTAAAATTATTATCGATAAATTTATATTTTCCTAATTCTAGAAATTTTACTAGATGGCGGTGTTTTGACGTATTTATCCTACAATATTTGTTTTGCATGAGCAAATAAAATCAATAAATAGTGTAAGTCAGATTATTCGAACTTGGACCGCTTGTCACGTAGTCGATACCCTTATATAAGTGGCTATCTGAGATTATGATGAAATGAACCAATGTTTGGTATAGTAGATAATTTTGTAACCAGTTCATATGGATGACTAATGTCTGTTTAATATTTGTATTTCGTTTTGCACTAAGATTTTTCAGAAGACACTTTAGTCACTTTTAGCACTAGACGTCACAACCTCACAAAAATGCAACAGTGTCATGAATCCGTTTGATTGTTGAAAGCGTGGCACGTCAGTTGAAGCCTCGTTAAAACACTTTAAAATCCTGATGTGTTTCGTTCTCTTGAGCACTGACTATACATTTATCTATTACTTTGTAGTATTATTAGACGTTTTAACACTTATTAAAGTCGCATTGATCACAAGAAGTATTTTTTAAAAGAAAGACAGCACGGAGCCTATGTAGGTAGTTGCGCCGCGAGCAACCGTCGACAAAAACAAACATATTCAAGGTTAATTATAATTGACTCATTTACTATTTAATTATATGTTAAAAGTAATAAACCTTGATTTTTTAATTTATAAAAGCTACAATTACGACCCTCGACAATAATCGGATACACTACACGTTGCATGTGCGAATTTCCGATCTCGAATGAATGCATCGTTCAACAGCTTTCAGACAGTAGCCAATAAAAATTAGGTAAATTGCCGAGCGCTTAAATATTTTGTCTCGACACGCAAATTGTTTCACGCGAACTTCAACTTTCGCACGCTACCTTTTTATAACAGAAGAATGTTAACAAATTGATGCGCCTGTATGTATAAGATTATAAGGTCTTGGACTCACTCCTGATAAATATTAAAATACTATTAAAAAACGAAATGAATTTAAAAAGTTGGCGATGGGTATTAAGATGGCAAAATAATATTTGTATTGATAAAAAGCAGTGGCACTAAACATTTTGTATCTGTTACGAGAGAATTTTTTTAGTAGACTTCATTGCCTGACACACGCTGTCGACTTTTTGGGTCTAAGGCGCATACCGGTGTTCCCTCCCGATGTCATCCTTCATCATAAGAGCACCACAGGCACTAAGACTACGAGTCCAGGGATGAGAGTCGCACGGTGAAACCACTAGGCCAACACTGCATACTTACTAAATAGGTAAATACAAATCGAAATATCTTTGTATATATGCGCCCTTCGCTTAACTTAACGTTTTGTATAATTTGAAATTCAATACCTGGACGAAAAAACTGATCAGCGCCGCTACTCTGTAACTTCCAATAGCGACAGCGATTTACCGATTCCAACGTTTATGCAATTTCTCTGTTCTCCAGATACTGATGGATATTGATACGTAGCGATTATGTCACCTAGATCGCACAGTACAAAAACGTATCGCTATTAAAAGTTTCGAAGTAATCCCTGTTCGCGATAAACAAATGATGTGTTCTCGATAAGCAAACGTTTCATCATATACCTCCTATATATAAAGGTCACTTCAAACAACTTTACAAAGAAAATTACTTTAGGGTCAAAGTCCAAAAAGACGGATTACACACATCATACTTTTTACATGTCTTCGAAAATAGAATTACAAATGACCAGACACGAATCGAGTCATTCAATAAAATTGTCGTCGGATCATCAATCTAATAGGATACTTAGCCTAAACTGATTCCATTTATACATAGTATAATAAAACAAGGTATGAAATCGCTGTATATACTACAGTTTTACTACAAGTTGTATTTAAAGATTCGTTTGTTAAGATGAAATTTTTTATTCGCATGTACGCTGATTAATTAGAATTAAACCTACTTTGTTCTGCGAAAAACAGACGAATGTTGGACAATACTTCATCAAGAATAGTTTTTAATGCAAATTTCAACCCTATTAAGCAGGCACAAGCATTTCCATAACTCATTCATAATCAAATATGTTCGTATATCCAATTCCGTACGAAATTTGATAATACCAGCGTAAAACAATAAAACCTTTATATAGAAAATAAATAGTTATATATCTTAAATTAGATTAGATTCTTTAGATTATTGTTTATCTATTTTATGTTAACAAAATATGTTTTATTTCATTTGTTTGTTAGTGTGTGGAAAAGTCGCTAGTTTGATTTGTCTATGTATGCGAGTCAATTAAATTTTGAATACGAAGATTTTTTTCGTTAGTACATTTTAAATTGATTATAAAAGAAATAAGATAAAAGTGATTTTCAAGTTTGTTAAACTCTAAATGTTGATTCTTAAAATACAAAGTTTTTGCAACACATTGAGTTTTGTTCATATCTATAAATCATTAAGACTAATAATACCCGATATTATTGTACACTAATGTACATATTTATGAGGTCTTCGAGTGATCTGCGATTGATGGTCAACCATTCATCAGGCGAAAATCTGTCAACGCGAAACCTTTTGTATCGCTTTTCTTTTTTCCTAAGAATGATGAATGGGCCACTATTACCCCTTGAGACAAGGGTAATATAAATATTTACCACTAGATAACGCTGAATTAGGGATCCCTAAATGTATTACTAAGTAATAAAAGAAAAAAAATGTAATAATGTTCACACACCAATGCACCATAAGTAGAACAAATGTATTCTATAAAATGTTATTATTACACTTATTTTTATTTAACGGGAGTTAAAAGAGTCTGGAACTTTGAATAAAGTGATAACTGCCGCAACACCCGGCCCTAGCGGATGAGTTGCCGACCTTTCATGATACGATCTTTTCTTGAAAGCCCTTGAGTTAAAAAAACGAATTGGTTGTAAAAGTCAAAAATCCATCCATTAATGAATCCAAGAAAAATACCTGAACATAAACATTTTATTTAGATGATATCATGACATCTGCCTTGTAAAATTGCATACACGACAGGTCACAACGCAACCACCGCCCTTCGACACCTGTGATGACAGTTGAGAGTGCTTGATATTCGAACACAATAAGTCAATATTGCAATCGACATTTAACACGAAACGACAATTCTGTCATAAATAAACTGTAAATAAATGTATGAGGCATTTATCATTTTGCAGGCAGAATATTAAGGCAATCGTGTACATATATTATGTATAGCTAAAAATAATAAAACATTAGTGGCGCTACAACCTTTATAGGTTTTTTTTAATAGACAAGTAGGTGATCAGCCTCCTTTGAGTGTAACATGCCGTTGAGGCCCCGGTAGAATGCGACAGCAACCCCGGAGCCTTTAACGTGGCTTTGTAGCAACTACTCGAGGTGGTTTTAGTGGGTATTGCTCACCCAGTCTCTGAATAGCAGAGATTTTGGCGTGGGTCGAGTCCTACAAACCCCTGCAACTTTTGAGGGCAGGGGATGCGCTAATGAATTTCCACCTCAGATATTTAAAAAAGTTGATCAGCCTCAAGTGTCCGACTGACACACGCAGTCGACTTTTTGGGTCTAAGACATGTCGGTTTCCTCACGATGTTTTCCTTCACCATTCGAGCGAATGTTAAATGCCCACATAGAAAGTCCATTGGTGCCCAGCCGGGGATCAAACCTACGAACTTAGTGATGAGAGTCGCACGCTGCCACTAGACCAACACTGCTCATTATGTAAAACAATCTAAATTAAAATAAAAAGCACCAAAGTATGTCGCCTACGCTGAAAGAATTCTCTGTAATTACGGCAAAAATGCTTCGTTTAAACTACTGTTTTCCTAATGAAGATAGACATTCCCTGCAAAATGAAACGGCAGCGTTATTTACGTGTGTTTGTTTTATGAAGTTATTTTTAAATTAAAGTATGTATTAACATTCTTTGATATCTTATATTTATGTATATCGTTCAAACTTATACGAAATATTTACAGAACTCGACAATTCCAGTTCTTTTTAGCAATCGTGTTCAGAATGTTATTATGTCTAGATCGAATTGTTTCCTTCTTTTATATCCGAGGTGGCAGCGAAATGTTGCCCTAATAACGACATCTATTGCCGTGAAGTTGATATTTGCAATATTCAGTTATTTTACAAAATTTACTCTCCACAGCCTTGTTTGTGTATTAGGAAAGTTATGCAAGAATTTATTTATTACAAGATATAGAAAGTACAATTACAGTAGTGATTGGGAAGATTATGGTCGGCACCATTTATGTACCTGACACAGATTGGTTAAAAGTTCTCATTAAAATTTGCATGGGTAAAACAGGTATATGAAAAAAAAAATATTAAGAAGATCAGTAGTAAAAATGTAATCTATGAAACCATCAGAAACACCAATCATCAATCTTCAGTTGATCATACAAAATCAATGCCCATGAACATGGACTCAATGCCAAAGGGCTCGCGATAGCTATGGCAGCATTTTAAGTATCGGTACGATCTTTTCTAGAAGGATCTTAAGTCGAATTGGTTCGGAAATGCTTCAGTGGGATTCCATATATTGGTGGTGCGCGGCAAAAACTGCCTTAAATAACGTGCAGTTGTCGAACGACGGACGGTGATAATACGAATACAATTTCGTATTCTGCCTCGACCTCCGATGATTAAACTCATCTGCAGGTAATAAACGGAATAAAAGTAATGATGACTTTATAATTATGGCTCGCAGCCACTGCGCCTACACGGTTCCACATTAAAGCGGTTTATTATTGGCATAGTTTTCGCACTTCCCACATGGAATATTTAAGTGCACCTCTATTTCATTGCCCTATTTCAAGCTGTTCAAAGCCCTTATAGTTTGAATGCAAATACTCATAATACGTTTGTTGGAAAACTACGATGGTTCTGTGAAAATCGTTTTTCCGTTTACCTTTAATTAACGAGCTCGATCATGAAACGATATTCGTTTTTCGATATAGGTCATAATTTTTGTTTTTAAATACGAAATTGGGTATTCGACTTCATTGTTTAAAATTGGGGCACTGCTGAAATAAAATTTATACAAAAAATATTGAAGATGTCGAGTATTATTTATTTAATTTAATTTAATTAAAATTTACCGCCAATTTATACACTATATCAAATAGAAACTATAAACTATCTTGTATTTGATATAGTTTGGAGTCGGTTATAATTAAAAATGGAATTAATTATTACAGTCCTACATTGTTTAACAAGAGTAAAGTAAACTTGTTTGTATTCCTAAAGGCATTCTGACTATAGCGTCGGGCATTATAATCTACATCAGTTCATAACTAATATTTTTCTTTAAAATTTCCGTTTGCATATAAATTAAAAATAAATTTCATTGCCGGCCAGTCTTTATTAGAAATTTATGAAAAGAATAAAAATACACGGCGCCAGAGATTACCGAAACTCGTCGCAAGTCGGAACATGAATATTATCACTGCTTTGATGGGAATCCTCTTTACTTTTTGATATACCGTTCAAAGGGAATTGTATAAGATATTACCCAGCGCATTAAGCTTTAGGATTTAGTGTGATCATACTGGCTGTATAATTACTAAATGAAAAACCCAAAACAGAGCAGTATACTAAACGCGTTTCACTCTTCATGAAACTCCCGCAAATAATAGACAATATTAATTAATAACAAATAGATAACAATTTGTCTATTTAATTTAAGTTATTGTACTGACTTGATATATAGCTTTTATCACTCTATGTAATTGCAGGTTAACTATGAAATTGACGTGATTATTTTTCCGACCCAAATATCGGCCAATAGAATTGCACCATTCGACGTCACGTGGTACAACCTACATGGTATTATACTGATAATTTTTTTGTGAAAATTTTCTCTGGTCGTTGCTTCAAGAAAAGTATTAAGTAGTTGTTTTATTCATTATGAAATTCTTATTTGTTAACTGTACATTTCGTCTCATGGTGCAATTCTATTGGCCGACATTTGGGTCGGAAAAATAATCCCCCGAATACCACACGAGCTTCAAAATTATCGGGTATTTCCCGATAGGTTCGTTGCAAACAATTAATATAGTCGTCATGACGACTATAAGTTCTTGTGGTATTATAAGTGATAAAATTTGAATTTAACAGCAGATGGCACCATCAATCAAAATTGTCGATACGCGTTCTGTAGTGACATTGACACACACGTTAGAATGGCTTTTTATAACGCTGCAATTCCTGTACTTTAGCACAAACTGTTCGATAGTTTTGTGAAGTACTCGTATACGCTATGATCTGACAGTTATTTGTTAACTTAAACACTTAGATTTCGCGTACATTCTATATCTATTCGTTTGTTTAAAAAAACTTACTGTTACTATTACGTTAATTATTCGATTTTACGTATTGTTTATGATACGGGTCCATTTTGTATAATAAAAATATATGGCCATATAGTCGGTTCGTGTGGGGAATCAACGTTATGAGACTCATGCCGTACACTTTATCTACTTTTTAGGGTTTTTACACAGGCGCCAAGGCAAAAAAATCAAAACAACAAAATGAAGAACGCGACTAAACAAGAGGATAATTCAACGGGAGAGACAATTATAACTGATAGCTTTAAGCTATATTTTGATCTGTAACAGCAAACTATTAGTAATTTATCACTTTACTATGGTTATGTGGTAACAATTGAAATTAATTATTAATTTTCAATAGTTAAAGAGACCGCCGATGTGAATACATCGGTCATGTTGGGGATTGTACGGGTATTTCGAATTACGGTACAGCTAACCGCAAATACAACATATAGCTTTATGTTTTTAACCAATCAAGCCAAACAGATTAAAATAGGTGACTTGAACTGTGCTCATTTAACCAAACTATCAATCCCAGTTTTGCACAGGTAGGTTTTACCCGTATCACCTCGACGTCCGCCGTTCCACAACTGAGCGTTTTTCAAGGCAGTTTTTGCCGCGCACCACCACTATGTGGAACCAGCTGCCCACTGAAGTATTTCCGAACCAATTCGACTTAGGGTCCTTCAAGAAAAGAGCGTACCAATTCTTAAAAGGCCGGCAACGCACTCGCGAGCCCTCTGGCATTGAGAGTGTCCATGGGCGGCGGTATCACTTAACATCAGATGAGCCTCCTGCCCGTTTGCCCCCCGTTCTATAAAAAAAAGGTAGATTGTGTTTCAATGAAATACTTAACGATTTAATCGCGCATTTATTACTCAAGGTTTCAGGAGCAGTGTGGGACTCGCTCTAAAAGCTCTACCCACTAAACCTCTCCCACCAATCACTTCACTGTTGGGGTAACTTGAGGTCGCGTAAGCATTCTACCAGGAGACCCCATGACTACCTGCTACAGCAAACATCTTCCATTAGATTGACATCGCCGTCTTTACAGTAGGGTTGCAATTTCTTGCACCCAACATGTGTTAAAAGAAATGTAGAATTACTGACCACTTATAATTGCCATCCTCGGCCTAGAGCGTATAGCGTATAAATAATACAAATTAATATTATGTACCTTTATGAAGCCAGATCATAAAATTATTAGTTCATCAGATTCTGAATTGTAACTAATTTGTGCCACCAAAATATGTCCAACAAAACTATTTGAATACTCAATACTCTAATGGGTAATCCATTAGTAGCACTATACGTACCTAATGAAATGTTACGATTTGATCACTAAACATTAGTTATGCAGAATTAAAAGCTTATTAAAATCGAACCATTTCATTTGATTTCAATTCAACTGCATAATGTGTGGGATAGGCTATCAAGATTGGGTCATATATTTCACTTTAAAGGGATCTTGAAGATAAATCACGAGTCATATATTGGCTTACCTTCCCTAAACGTTAGGGAGAAAATGCGACATATTTTCACCTTTGATCGACAATTTTCTGACATGTAACACAGATGAACCAATCGGATATTAAACAAATTGATAAAAAATCGGCGATTTTTACGCCACATTTATTTGGTCTGCGTGAATTGTTTTATTGTTTAAAGTTACAAAACGTGATACGTTTTTAATAAAAGTAATAAATATTGAAACGTAATAAATTAATAAGGAAATGATAGGATTAACGCTTAATGCCGTTTCCTTCTATTGGCTAATTCAATTTACTTGGCTATTCAATCCGCTCAAGAATAATTTTTAACGCAAATACGGACTTGAAAGAACATTTTAAAACTGAATACCGAACAAATGGTTCGTGCATGAAGAGATATTGACTTCACAAAATTAGAGATATTCTAGAAATAACAAATGTAATAGTTAATACACACCAATTCCTCAGGTGATCCCGGTTCCTTCATACCATTGCTCTTATCCGCGCTCCCCGTCTCTGTAAACAAACATAAAATCATTAAATACTATCACAATGTTCGTTCCCATACTCCTCCGAAACGGATCGACCGATTCTTATGAAATTTTTTATGCATATTCAGTAAGTCTGATAATCGGACATCTATTTTCATCCCCCTAAATGTTAAGGGTTGTCCCACCCCTATATTTTTATTTTTATTTTTAGACAAAACTTTTTAACATATTTTTATGATACAGCATACAAAAATACATATTAATTGTCACCCCTCTAAGATCAACCCCTATTTTTTTATTATAGTAGATAGTTATTTTTATTAAAGTAAAAAAATGTTTTCTAGAAATAATATACATGGCAAAACGACGTTTGTAGGGTCAGCTAGTTATAATTTATAATAATTAACACTGTCAAGTAATGTTATAGATGTGCAAAAGTCGTTTGTAGGTTTTTGACAAGCAAAAGTAAAAGCGCGAACTTTGCCCTACCACGCACAATGTGGCCAAGATACGTGCCGAGACTAAATACAACGATAATCGGTACTTGAGCATAATTTATTTATTAGATTTTCGCTGTGGCGAAACACGATAATAAATAAAATATTTTTCATCCAAAGACCAATCGTTAGCAGGTTAATTAAAAATTAATTAAAAACGTGAAGCGGCTGCATGCGAATTAATTGCATTTATTCAGTGACATTTAATTTTAAGGGTAAATTTTGCAATCTGCTTTTATTAGTAATTTTCGTCCAATGAAAGATTTGATTGCTATGTAACGTAATGAGCGCTTCATCGAATATACTATAATATTTTAAATTTTCAATAAAGCATTATAAAAGAGTATAGAGTACTAAAGTATAATATTTGTATACCCGTTACTCTTCATGTATCGGCCCTATACATTGATGCGCCTATTTCATAGATCATTTTTATTTCAAGGCAAGTAGGTAATCAGTCTTCAGGTTAGTCAAAAGTCTATTGTTTTGACTGAGACATGCTGGTTTCTTTGCGATGTTTTCCTTCACCGTACGAGCAAGCGTTTATTGTATACATACTAAGACTTTAGGGGAGAGAATGGCACGCTAAACCACTGTACTAACACTGCAATAGATAAAATAATTTACTAACTGGTCGTCTCGTTATGCCCTCGGATTCGTTAGGAGATCCTTTGTAACGTAACGTACACACACGTAACGTTAAAACCGTCAATGTAACTGCATATTTTTTCTACTCTCTATTAGATAAGTTTTCACAAATAACCATACAAAAATCAAATATTTCCTTCAGTGTAGACAAATAAAGGTATAAACAATACTCAGCGATTGCCTATAAATCAAATAAATTGTAGAACAAATTACATTGCTCCATTTTGATGTTCATATTAACTGCATAGTAATTTCTGGACATTTAATTAATTTCGCAGATGAACCAAAATTGCACTGCGCAGTGATATTGAATGATTTATGTTCTTTCTAATTTAAATTATTCTAAAATGGATATCGTAAGAGATGTTTATAAACCGCTATCTTCAAAACGAACGATAATTAAACTAATCTTGAAGAAGAGTATTTTTTTTTCGTGCCTTAATTAAGTTATGTAATAGGCATACAGCCTTGCGTGTAGTAAATTATTAATTTCCTCGTTAAAATCTCAGAGTATAGTCTTAACAACATACAAGTAGTTTTTTTAATTCATTTAAATTCATTGTAAGACAGCCTTAGTTGGTCAATGTTCAGTTAGACTAAACAGTTGGTAGAACTTCAAGTCATCTGATGCAAAAAGTTTTCGCGCGAGAAATGTCTAACTCTAATAGTGTTTTGTAAATTATGTATTTATTGGTGAGCTAACAAAGGTAAGGTAAAAGTCTGTCTTAAAAAAACGTAAGACTAAAATATAAAATGTGTACATGATATCATGTTTAGTTACAAAAACAAAATAATAAGATTTAAAAGTTTAAGGTGCTAGTTTAATTTTATAAGTTAAGAAGAATACAACGAAACTGCGACAAGGGAAGAAGACAAGGTATATCTATCGCCTACTTGTGTTCATTTACAATTCTACATACACGTGGTATAACGCCGTTCGCACTGAGTAGGTACAGTTCGTCGGAAAGGTGGAAGGAAAGACGTTCTAGCATATTGACAAGTATGTCAAATAAGTTATGCTCCGACATACAGATCTCTCTATCTACAGTATACGACGATTTTGGGACATGCTAGGCTGACCCATTTTATGACAGTCTCCATGTCTTCGGGCGTAAGATGCCATTGTTTGGTCAACCAAGTGCAAAGAAGAAATATATATTAAATAGCATATTTGATTTAATATTTGTACCTCTTAATTTAGTGTATTGTCATTAATTTTTATTATTTTATATCTTTTCTCTTTAATAATTGTAATGTGTTTCTTTAAATGTTGTGTACATTGATGCACATGCATGTATTGTTTTTTGTATGTTGTGTGTTCTCATAAATTTAAATAAATCAATCAAATTGGTGTGGTTATCTAGCCGAAACAATAATTATATTTTAACCCAGAACGACTAACTTATACGCCATGTCCCAATTTAACCGCAAAGTAAGCGAGAACTTTTAAACTTTTTTTCCTTAGATCGTTCAATTAGCCAAATTTCCAAATATTTTTCTCGCTAAATTAACCACAGTTGCAGTATTATGTCAGCCACTCTATCAGATTGAAGGGTCACGCGCACGTAAGTTGACATCGTTGACACTTTAATGATAGTTTATGCATCGATAAAATCTATATCGCTTTCGAAACTTTCGCTGTCAACGATTGGCTACTGTTAAATTTGAACTCACGTTTGACTTATGTAAGATCCCTTTGTTACTTTTACTTTTTTGCAATCTGTAAGCTGATATTTCGTCAAACGTTTTTATTGTCTAATATTTGGGCGGCGGCTCTTGCGTAGGCTAAAATCACAATTTTCGATCTTTTTAAAAATATAACATAATTATATATAATTATTATTAGTTAAGTTTCGATTCATATACTTCCCCGTTTCTTAATTGCTGTTGTACTGTTTCTTGCTAATTTGTTTCTAAAGTATAATTTACGCTACTTAAATGTATCCTTGATGATAGTTATCTCTTCAAATGTTAGTGAATTTTATTTAGACATATATATTAAACTCCATATTTAATTTATACAAATGAATTTTGAATTTTTCTATCTTCCTTCATTACAGCGTAGACATAATTTAAGAAATCAAAACAATGAAATACAGATTTAGTTTTTTTATAAATCGTACCTTTGTTATTTATTTATATTGTTATATACGAAGGTGTGCTAGGTTAATGGTAAGTTGTATTATACCATATTGGTGATAGTTATGTTCTGCTGTATGTGTTTAGTTTCTATTTAGTAGGCACGAGATAAATTCTCATCGACTATCAATCGAAATACCTTTTCACTAAACGGACATCTGACACTCATAACACGTTTGCACGACCTGACAATGTTGCCAGATAATTACAGTTTTGGAGATTGGGCGATTGCCTCATGTAATTACAGGCAACTAGCGCCCACGGGTCACGCGAATTATGTATCCGTCACTGTCATGGCAACACTGTTTATCATCAACCAAATTATGGCTATGTGTAATTGACAAAAAATTTAACATTTCATGCCAATGGGAAATAAGTTTTAAGTTTAATCGTTTTTTGTTTTAGTTACGCGGGTCAACATAAACTTTTGTCATTGACCATAGATCATAAAATTTCAATAGCATGAAAAAGTTTGCTTTTGTATTTTGGATAGCGACTGAAGGCTATTTTCAAAAACAATCGTTATTTATAGCGGCAACATGTGAACGTTAAAACAGCACTCTACAAAACTTATAAAAAATTTTAAATGAGTATTGGTTTTTCTTTTTTATTATTTGTACTATCACTATCACACAAACAAATACCAAAACTTTAAATTTTCGTCGTTGCATTGTACTTGAAACGACAAGTACAATGAAACAACGAAAACCTAGTTCGTATACGACTACAAAGTCATTTGAAGTTGTGAATGTCAGCAGCCATTTTTATCGACGTCATACAATTATTATTCTACAGAATCTTTTTAATACAATATTAAAAATAATCACAGATTTGGGATCAGAATAAAAAAAATATATACATATGTTCTAGTTTTAAGATGTAAGAATGTAACGCCAATCATATTTTTAAGATGTACAAGTTTTTTTTTGTCCTATTTTAATTATTATTTTCTAAATAAAACAGGTCTCAAGACAATATTAGAGACCAGGTGTTAATATGAATACCAAGTTTAATAAATAATAGGCTCCTTATACAATAACAATGGTTTACTCTCTCATTAACATGTATGTAGACTGTTTGTCTTTTATTTAGCTAGCAATGTTAAAAGACTTAATCAAATGCTTTGGTGCAATGCATAACTTTTTACCAAACACTTTCATATCATTTCATAATTAAAATTTTAAAGAACATTCCTACGCAATATTAGGAGTTGATAAGTTAAAGTTTTTAAAGGAACTTTTTTCTTTTAAAAACAACTTGGTTTCCACAAACAATATAAATGGATTACCTTTAACCCTCCTTAAAATGTGAGGTAGAAAACTCAATGATTGAGAAGTGATGCGAAGCAGCTTCAATTGTTTTAACTAATTTCATTTTCTAATTAATAATTAATTAAATTATTTTGTGCTTAAAGAAAAAACTTTTTTACCGGATTAAAGTTACGTATTATTATAAATTTACAATTATTTAACATAATTTTAAATTAGTCGATACCAACTCCGAGCAAATAAATACAGATAATGCAACTTTTTCTACAGCTGTGATACTTTTTGACATCCAACACCTGTTGTCTTCAGTCACCGTGACCACGCACGCTGTAAAGCACGCGAAACGTCGGTTAAATTTAAAATTATGTTAAATAATTGTAAATTTATAATAATACATAACTTTAATCCAGTTAAAAAGTTTTTTCTTTAAATGTGTATGGTTATGTCAATAAAAGACAATACTATATTTTGTGCTTTCTATGGCATTTTAAAGTTAGTTTTATTTTTGAAGAATATGTATAGGATAGTGTGTTAAAGCAAACAAAGTAGCGTCCATCTAACAGATAAACAAGTAAAATCGTAGGTGTTAAACCTGTTTCACGTAAAAGTTAAAAATATATGTTTTTAAAGTACGACACATTGATTTATGTACTAACAGGTTTTCAAGGAAATTCGTTTCTTACCAATAATGTGGTTTTTAACAATAAATCCCAAAACGATCAATTAAACCCATGTTCGAGATTATTAACTGTTATTTTTTATCTGTGTACGAAAGTTACCATAGTCAAAAATTTGGAATTTATTGACGAAAATCTAGGTATGATTTGTATGTATATTAAAAACCGTGGGTATATTAAAAATCAGTGGCACTACAACCTCTTTACGTCTTGGCCTCAGATTTCTAAATCTGTTTCATGATCATTTTTAAATCTAATAGGCAAGTCGACTTTTTTGGGTGTAAGAAACATCGGTTTCCTCACGATGGATGTTTTCCTTGACCGTTCGAGCAAATGGTTAATGCGCACATAGATAGAAAGTCCATAGGTGCACAGACGGGGATCGAACCTACGACCTCAGGTATGAGAGTCGCACGCTGAAGCCCTAGGCCAACACTGCTAACTTGTATTTCAAAATTTAAAAGTTAAAATATCATATTTCACATGTGAAGTTGAAAAACTCATTAATAAAAGCAGTATAACTAATAAACTTTTTATCAAATGATTGTCAAAACTGTCAATTTTAAAAATACAAATGCATTCCAGTGAATAGAAACACAAAAAGCAAAAAAGCGCCTGAATATTTTTCTTCCTAACGAGCATAAATTCCATTGGCATTTTATGCAGTGCTTTGCGCTTGAAGCGTACTGAGTTTGCCGCGTCAACGAGTAAATTGGTCCGTTCAAGTTTTTTTGACGTGTGACTTGTTTCTTTTTATAAATAGCGGCAGTTATCTTCATACAAGGATATCGTGTGGCGGGAGATTTATTTCTGGGTGAATTTTAATAAAGCCTAAATATACCTATCGACAGAAATGCTTCATCTCAAAGTATTACAGATTCTGTAAGTTTAGCCGGCAGCAAATTTATAATATTAATAAAACAATCCCGTTTTATAAGGAGTCATATTTAATATAAAATTGCCCTAACCTTAATTGAAATTAAGGCATAAATTATCACGTAAATACTTCAATAGGTCAATACAATAACTACATAAGTGAAATTATGACTAATTCAATTTTATATTCATATATTTAGATATAACGAATTTTTCAAATAATAATTAAATCGGATAAAAAGAAAACTAAAACAAATTTAAAACGTTCGCTTACTGTGAAAGTGTTTAATGCTGGATGATTTTTTTTTACCATATTACACAGTGCAAGTTGCAGTCTTTATAAAGCTTGACTACTCATATTCCAAGGAAATAAACTCATACTGTATTTAAACAACAATAATTCGATCTGAAAATATTATATTACAAGTCGGTAAAAAATCCGCATGTGCCAGCCAGTTATTTCAAATAGAATAAAATGAAAACCTGTTTCGTGTTCCGGAATGCTAGACGCGTCAAAAACATGAACAAAAAATTAAGAGGAATCCGTAATAGGCCGGCACGAGCTACCAAAAAGGTTATTTTAATTTAGCTATTTTAATTATACAGTTTAGAATTTTATTTAAACTGTTACATTTAAAATACCTTTCGTTTTACTTTTTTAACCTTTCAAAAGCAATGTACGTACTTTACAATTATTATTAAATACGTAATTTAAGCGGTTTTATGAAACTGAATAGGTTGACTGAGTTTGAACGTGACTTTTGTAGCTTATATATAATGTTCTCCAGATCAATTTGGACCTCGTGAATAATATATACAGACTAACCATGAATTATTACAAGAGTGTGTATTATATATTACCAGAGTCTAGCTAATAAAAGAAGATAATTGAATTATTTGAAAACTTTCGGATGGCAATACAGAATGTCATTGAATTTCTTAGGTTAGTATGATTTATTGTCTTGATACTTTACCTAGTACTTTACTTTACTCATTTTTATTTCTATTATATATTTTTTCCGAATAGTTAACAGGTTAATAATAGCCTAAACTTTGTTTTATTTGATAGAATATTTCGTTGTTTCGCAGGATTTGATTATTCCGAATAAAGTTGTGTTTTATAATAAATATAGTTTTAGTTTTCCATGCAATAGCATTGCATTTTAAGTATCAATAGTAAAATACTAAATACGTATAGTATTTAATTTCATAGAAATACGGTGACTGTCAATGTAAAAAATAAAAAAAATAAAATCAAGTATCAAGTAAGTTTAATCCACAAAATATATCAATCTTTTAGGGATACCAAACTATTTTTTTTTAATTTGCCGCGTTTTTTCGTTATCTTCTTTCATTAGCCAGACTATTCCTTTTAACTACATCTACTAAATACGTTGATGGGACGGATGTCCAACGTGACCAGAGTATCACGAGAGAAGGCCGGCAAGATAGTTTAAAGTGCTCATCCGAGACACGTCTACTGTCAACCAATGCATCATTAAGTTATTGTCAGAAATCGCAATGGCATTATATGACTATCACCACACTTGAGATTTGATCCCAAACCTCATTCTTATCCGTGGAATATGCTACTACTAGACACTAATGATCCGGACTTTATATATATATAGTCTTCTTTGGGTGTATTTGTAATTAAACTCGCTAACGGCTGGACCGGTTTTGATGATATTTTTTGTGTGTGTTCAAATGAATTCGAGAATGGTTTTGATTTACAAATAGATTTTTTTCCCTATCCGTCCGTCAATCTGATATATATATATATATAGTTTACTTAGTATAAGTGTAGTGTAGATTCTATATCTAAATTAAAAAAAGTAAAGTTTACTGTTTATTCTAGAATAGATATGAATATATATGTATTTCTTATAAGCGTTTCCGTTACAATTGCAGTTTTACAATGAATTATATATGTAGTTCATTTATTCTAAAACGGTAATGTTTCGAAAAACTTCATTTATATTATCTGCAATTGCAACGAAAACCCTTATAAGAAGGAAGTTCCCGTTTCTACTTAGTAGATTACAAAAAATAACAAATTGCCATCATTTAGCTGCTAGTAATGTCTCGGCGTTTTATCAAAAGAATGTGTGAGTACCCTTAATAGTTCTACTCAAGTTTCAAGTTTTTATTAATTGAATCAGTGAATTTAGATCTGTATTTATACGTATATTATCTTCGTAAAAAGCTGGTTATTAAAAAGATAATTGATGGAATAGAAAATGCCAACTTAGTATTAATTTAACTTCAAATTAATACCTAAATATTTAT
The DNA here is from genome assembly GCF_905475465.1 of Pieris napi. Taxonomy (NCBI): domain Eukaryota; kingdom Metazoa; phylum Arthropoda; class Insecta; order Lepidoptera; family Pieridae; genus Pieris; species Pieris napi. Next base: position 8,395,457 of record NC_062241.1, on the reverse strand, counting down.
ATAATAGCCGACATATAAAATAGAAAATTATACTGTTGTAACAAAAATGACAAAAATACATAGTCGATTATACCTACGTATTAAGATTATAAGTACAATTAAATTAAAAATATATTTTATTAAAATTTAATCATATATTATTTTATAAATAGTGTACTAACACCAACCATTTTTTATGTAACAAGAGGCAAATGGGCAGGAGGCCTGATACCGCCGCCCATGGACACTCACATTGCCAGAAGGCTCGCAAGTGTGTTGCCGCTTTTTAAGAATTGGTACGCTATTTTCTTGAAGGCTCCTAAGTCGATTGCTGACAATGACGGCCCTTGGAATGCCTTCAAGGCTTTTTGTGAGGCCGTCATGACTGAGAAAGAGAATGCGGAGCGTCAGCGTGCAAATAATTCTGATGCTCCGCCGGTAAGAAAACGACGACCGGGGCAGCGACGCCGTGCTTTCGCACGTCTGCCCTAAGTTAAGATGCTGATGATTTGTTCGTGGGAGGAGTCACGTTGATATTGTGGCATTCGCGTTTGGCGGGGGTAAGGATAGGGCTCAGCTGTTACCTGCCTCCGCCCTTTGGCGAGCCGAAGGCATCCGTCAGGTTTTAGTGGGTAGGTGTGAAGATATTATGTGGGACTTTTAATTATGCGTAAAAGCATTTCCTGACGTTAAAAAAAAAAAAAACCCTAAGTCGAATTGGTTCGGAAATACTTCACTGGGTTCCACATAGTGGTGGTGCACGACAAAACTGCCTTAGGTACGCTCAGTTGTGGAACGGACGTCAAGATGATACGGATGGTATTTTGTATTCTGCCTTGGCGTCCGATGATGAAACTCAGCTACAGGTCCGAACAACGCCTCTGAACACTCTCTATGCGGTAGATACGAGGTACCTATAACGCCCCATCTGTAGTAACAATGTTTTCTAATCGTTTGATCTAGTCTATGCCTCTATCTTTATGGACAAGATATTGCAAACAAATACCTACTGTTGAAGGATTGCTCACTTAACAAGGAAAAAAGCTCTTTTTTATATATAGTCGCTCATAGGAACATTCTTAAGAATGTCACTGATCAAGTTGACGTCATAAATATGGATTTAAAGGGACGACTTTTTAAAGTTGTATAGGACCTACGCGTGCGATGACAACTCTAGCTATTTATTGCATCCGGTATCTCCATGGAGTCTTCTGTGGGGCAAAGGGCATATTTATATGTATCTGTACGGTTGTTAACTTAATGAAGAGCTGTATTGCCCAGTTAATTGCATCGTAGGTACAAATGATAGAGTTGATATATGTATTACAAGTATGTATATAGATATATTTAAAGGTCGTAGTGATTGGGATACGTAAGGGCATGCTTAGGTGGTTAAGAGAACGAACATGTAGAACGGATGAATGAGACGCGGCTAACAAGGCAACCGTAAATGGTGAAGTCGCTTTGGGTAGGACTTGTGGAACATACTGGACCAAATCCAGGATGTACTAGGAACAAGTCAAATGTGTCCATAACCGACAAGTATGTATGGTGAATGTCATATAAGTGTATCAAATCAATATCATATCAATATATGTAAAAGCGAGTGTACTCCTCCCTCAAAGGCCGGTAACGCACCTACTAAAAATGGGTGTCTATTGGCAGCGAAGACTACCCTTTTTGGTCGTCCCGCAAGCTCGTTTGCCCCCCTATTAAATAAAAATAGATAGATTGTATATATGTAATAAATAGATAGCGATAGAGATATGTCAGGATCGTAGCAAGTGGAGATAGTCATGGCGTTATTATACGAATTAAAAATAAAATATATTTTTAACTGTCTACACGTTTTGGCCATCGACACGTCCAGGTATGTGTGTCAATCCCAGCCTAAATACACTAAAACCAGTTACCGTGTTCGTGTGTGTACGCCAATTAAGTCTTTGTTAAAAAATATACTTGAAACTATTATGGACACGAGCCATTATTGAATAGATATTGCTTTATTTATTAACACAACATTAAAATTTACATTTCAATATAAATGCTTCGAATGCACCATTGTTCGAACTCTATTGATAAATACCTGAGTGTATTTCTATAAAAATATATGAATCTTTCATTTAATAAAAGCAATAATCGGAGACCTTTTCAAAGTATTTAACTCATAAAGTTTTGTTTAATGTGTTCGCAGAATGAGAGAAGTACAATTTAAAGAGTTTGAAATTAACTTTCATATGTATTATTTGTAAATAACATAAATATTACATTATATAGACTTCAAGTTGCCGGCGTTAACAGAATTGTACTGTTATTTTTAAGAATTAGTTTTTGATTATTATAGTACCTACCATTTTTTAAAGTACTACGAGTATATGTCATATATAGCAAACAACAATATGTGATAGTCACACGCTGGTAGGCCAGAGGCGCTCGTTATATGTATGATTTTATTGGAAAAAAGAAAGAGTAAATTTGAGAAACAGTTGATTAATAAAGTTTCACGACTAGACTATGTTGAAGCGACCAACTCAGTGTGGCTTATGTATTCAACTTAAGGCATTTAACATTCCATTTTCGATTATGAATATTGCAAGCGGCTACTTATACATTAACATGGAATAGAAATATCGATTTCATTTTAGAAAGCGTTTTGTATTAGCTAGGGAGCTGCCGCCTTTTGAATGTATACATACAATCAAACAAGAAAGTGACGCAAAGAAGTAAAGATTACTATAAGCTACATAATATATATATAAACATATACTTATTGTTTTTAAATTTCTGTGTATTTAAGGATATTTGTACTTTCGCAATATAAGAAGAACAAGGAAATATAGACAGCAATAAGTGTGAAGTTAGCCGTAAATGCAACGGAAAAGTTATTTATTTATTAGGATTAAAAACAGAATAAAAGCTTATACTCGCGCCAATTCACTCGGTGGGAAAAAGCAAATATTACACAATGAATGTTACTATATGACTCGGGAACAATGTAGTTGGTGAATCAAAATCGGTGCTGTTTTAGGGATTACATACACGCAGCTAAATACTTGACTTATTTAATAGCATTCAGAACTAAATCAGTGGCACTCCCACCTTTTTAGGTCTGGGCCTCAGATTTCTGAATCTGTTTCATGATCATTTGTCTTAAAGGCCAGTAGGTGATCAGGCTTCTGTGCCTGACACACGCCGTCGACTATTTGGGTCTAAGGCAAGATTCCTCACAATGTTTTCCTTCACCGTTCGAGCGAATGTTAAGTGCGTACATAGAAAGAAAGTCCATGGGTGCACAGCCGGGATCGAACCTACGACCTCAGGAATGAGAGTCGCACGCTGAAGCCGCTAGGCCAACACTGCTCTATGATTTCTCTTTATATATCGCAGAGTTAACACAATTGATAGAAAAAACCGAATACAGTAAGTGTGTAAGATTCAGTCTTTATCGATAATGTACATAGCGATTTCAGAGAACTCTTCGATTCTCATTTTCCTATTACTGATACGAGTAGACATACACTTCGAGCTTTGTTAATTACGTATAATTATACGTAAGGGTAATTTGTTAGGGCACACAAGGATTTCTTTTACCTTACATTATAGGTGATTATGTTAACTGCTAATGCTTAACTCAAGATAACCAGTCCAACTAGTAGTTATAACTTAAAGCTACCACCCGGTTGGTTCTAATAATACTAATCAATGGATTCCTTTTACGAGTTCTATGCGCTTACTTAATAAATCTTGCAAAGCCGATATGTTATAACGAGAACTTCTATAGCCATGAATCATGATAGCGTGATATACATGAGATATGTGGGACGTAGATATGTTCCAAAACCCCAATTGTGTTGTGACATACGAATCAGAAACAATTAATTCGCCAAGAATCGAACTAAGGACACGGTTTTTTTAATGTAACAGGAGGCAAATGGGCAGGAGGCTCGCATGATGTTAAGTCACACCGACATGGAGTTGTCCATGGGCTACACATAGCCAGAAGGCTCGCAAGTGTGTTGACGGCCTTATAAAGCAAAAACTGCGTTAAGAAACGCTCAGTTGTGGTATGGATGGTACGGTCCAATATTGGGCAATCAAAGCCAGAAGCGACATCAATAGTCCGTAACGGGAACCCATCAAGATTAAGACTACGACGAGTGTTGCTTCACTTTGGTAATCGATCAGCGCACCCTATATCACTAAAGTATGAGCCCCTCAAGCTAAGTTCCATACGAGAAGGCAAAGTGCAATCCGATTCTACAATTGTCTACTGCCTATTCGCTTGTAACTGCCCGCGGCCAGGAAGTAATCTGGCGCGTCTAGACAGCTTTGAAATTCCATTGACTATCAATCGTTTATCAATATGATAAATATGTATTGTATGATCGACGAATCGAAGAACAAAGAGCCATTCGTTTTCAGATTGTACTATAACAAAACTAAGTTTAGGTTAAAGTTAGTTAGTTACCTTACCAGCAAATGAAAACAACGCTGATATATTAATATCAGCGATTGGATTATATCCTTGAATATAATTAATTTGCAGTTTTAAAAAAAATTACATGTAAGAAACAACAAGTAATATTTAAAAATACCATTATAATTATACTCTAATATAGGTTATACGTATTATAATAAGTAGGTTTAGTATTTTCTTAGTTTTCGAAGAATGTTACATTAAATCTTCTTCATACATTATTTGGTGTATGAACTTTTTGTATTAAGCTTAATAAAAGTTCAGTATAATGTTATATTTCACATTTGAATTAAGTAAAAACAATGTTTATATTGTCTAAAAATATTAACGATAATTTCTTATATATTTTAAGCAAATAGGAACTATGATATTCGTACCGTGTGAAAATCGTAAAAAATTACTGCATACATAGAAAAGCCATAAAAGGATGCGCGCACGCATGCTCTATCGCCTAAGTAAAAACAGAACGCATCTAGAAATAGCGATTTCTATGTCTAGCTTCATTCCCCCGTCCATTGATCTTCGTTGTAAATATTACTTCGCAATTTATGTTGAAATAACTTCGAACGTCGACTTTACAGTGAACAAATTTACAGAGCAAAGATAACACAAAACAGAGTAAGTAATTTGAAAAAGGATATTGTCAATCGGTAAATAACAGATTTTTACAGTCTTATATATATATAGAACTATTTTTATTGCAAAATACTTGTTTCCTCAAATATTTGACTTACGAAAGCATCTACATTCAGTTGACTGACCATTGGTTGTATGTAATATATATGTTAACGTAAAATTGTAAACACCGTTAGATTGTAATCTATCTCGCGAGATTATAAACTGTATTATTATTCGGTAGATTGTACTACACTAACTTAGTTATCATTCAAACTTCTTTGGTCAATTACAGATTAATTTTACTTTTCAACAATTTCATATAACTACCGAATAATAATACGTTAAATTGTAAGCAGTTCGTTGAGGTTCACAATCTTTCGACAGTTTATAATCTCGCGAGATAGATTACAATCTAACGGTGTTTACAATTTTACGGTGACATATATATTATATATGAGAAAATTGGGAATAACGTCGAGTAGAGTTTAAATTAACATCAAATAGTATCGTTAATATCTTTACGTCGTTAAATCTTTTTTTTATGTTACAAGAGGGCAACGGGCAGGAGGCTCACCTGATGTTAAGTGAAACCGCCGACCATGGCACTCCCACTACCAGAGGCCTCGCAAGCGCGCTGCCGGCCTTTTAAGAATTGGTACGATCTTTTCTTGAAGGACCCTAAGTCGAATTGGTTCGGAAATATTTCAGTGGGCGGCTGGTTCCACAAAGTGGTGGTGCGCGGCAGTAATTGCCTTAAGAAACGCTCATTTGGGGAATGACGGACGTCAAGGTGATACGGATGGTATTTTGTATTATGCCTTGACGTGCATTGAGTGGCACTGGAGTTGATTTTAAAATAAAACCAATTGAATTTCTTCGAATTTAAATATTTCACAGCAGTCGTGGTCTCTTATATGAAATGTGTACCTAATGCTCGCGTACAAACCATATTTATTGTGATGTAGCCTCAGAATATCGTATAAAGTAGTACAGGCCTAGTATTTAGGCGCCTTATGAGTCACAAAGTTTATTGCACTATACATTGTAGTTGTGCAACCCACGTATTCAAATAAATCTGTCGGTGATAACTTGCCCATTGAAAGTAAATCGTCAAGTCACGAACTATTTGCTTAAATGACGTCAGTTAATCCTTTGACAAAAAATAAAAATTAAGTTTTATTTTCATGTTACTCTTGTGTATCAAAATATTATTCTAGTGACGTAAATTTGATTGAGTTCGATGTTTTCGATTGGTTTCCAAAAATAGTAGAACCAATACTTATACTGTAGGAAAAAACAAAACTTATAGTGTAGGAAACAATTTTCGTGTTATTACGTTTAGATAAAATAATCTAAATTGATAGTTAATAATCAATTATTATGAACGACACCTACCCTAATAGTCTAATAGGTTAGAAAATCGATGATCCGATATTATACAAAATAATTTTGCTGGAAATACAAATATGACTAACCTGAAAGCATGTGTGATAGTCATCACAGCTGTGATACAAATAGCACATCCGATGTCCCAACATTATAAGCTTATAAATAGACAACTGCGGACAGACAAATTCTCTTAAGCTAACGAACAACCACAGAAGCATAAAATGCTATAAGCACTATCTGATCCGTAATTAATACAATAATTAATGGTTTACATCTTAATTGGCTGATTATGTGGACAAGGCGTACACCTAAAGCATTCCAGACGGTTGAACGCTTGCACAAAATGCATTTTGTTCGATGTAAATACCCCTTACATATTTAGCATCTTCTTAAATATGTATGTAGTTTTTCTTGTTGCTTAATGAAGTTATTTTTATTGATAAAGTTTAAATATTCGTTAAATTTTTAGATTGTTTGTAAATAGTTATTTTTGTGGGTATTTATATGGTACCTTTACAACAAACGTCTTCAATTTGGCACTATCATAATAATGCTCATTTCTAACAGAAATCATACGATTTATGACATGACGTTTCACTTTATGTTCTGGCAATGTTTTCATAATCCATAAACAACGTAAATATAATCAGGAAGTGATAACAATTTCATCGCTTTCAACGCTTGAGAGTTTACAGAGTAACAATGAGGCTTATAAATGGTTCGTTTTACTGAACCAAAGCCAATTTTATTAAAAAAGGATAAATTACTTTTAATAAGATTCAGGAATCCAGTCTTACTGAAGTGCCTTCAAGAAAGGTACTCGACTTGTTAAAAGGACAACGAGAAGATCATTAAATTTTCTTAAAATGTCAAGATGATGCCAGTCCAAATATCTGTGAACCGGTTATTTAACACGTTTATTGTGAAATATTATTTTAATTTAATTTATTTAATTATAAGTAATCTTACAGCTAACATACATATTATAAAACTAAGACAATACAGAAATCCAAAACAGATTACATAGATAAACAATATATAAACGAAACAGAAAACAAGTAAGTACATTAATAGACAAAAGTATATTTAAAAAAAAACTAAAGAAATCTGAAATTTAACATTTAAAACAAAAAATAATACCTAATATTTCAAATTACTGCTTAAACAAAATCAGAGTCTTCCCGCCTCTTCAAATACTTTCTCACATCTTCTTTGGTGAGGTGGAAAATATCAATATCCTCATAATTGGTGTCATAGTTAGATAAAACCCGAAACATTGGCGAATTATACAGGTAATTCGAGTTCGTAAGAGGCACATGGAACAATATTGTGTATCTTGTCGCATAAGGAGGAGGAATTATTAAAAATTAAACACTTAATATATTATATGAATTTCGTTATTGATCTAGCTAAATTAAATAAATATATGTTAGTTTTACTTTAACGATTTTCAATAAACACAATGTGTGTGACTTGCTTATGAAAGTAGCAATGAGTAATTTAACAACTGAGCCTTCGATATACAAACATTGGTCGATTCAACGCATCGGGGTCATGAACTATAAGCTTGAACTATCAGCTAATCGCGAGTGATCTAATGTTAGGATGAGCGAACCCTGTACATTTTGTTTCGCAAGCTTTTCTTACGCTTTATAAGAACTTAGCTGGGAAGTAACATTTTATCTCTGTAGCATTTTATAAAGTCACATTTAGAATTGTCTATCAGTTCAAGCATAACATTACCCTAACTGTACAGCTAAGAATAAATATAGCCTGTACGCATTTCATACTTTAAGCCTTATATTAAATATTATTACAATGAAGTTTATCATAGAAGGGTTCACAAGGTTTTTGTAACATATTGAAAAGGCACTTGGTCCTAACAGCTCCGCCTACTATAACATTTAAGTGATCCGAATAAACTGCCGGGTATCATACGAAACAAAAAAGGCTGTACACGTACTTGATCCTAAATAAACACGAAGCGTTCCCGTTTTCCTAATAAACATAGAGGCCTTTGTAATTCAACACCAAAGTGCAATTAACATTCTAGGGTTACGGTTTACGCATTTTTGTTGATACAGTGCATAGAATTGAAGACTATGTCTAATTGTATCCGATATATTGTGTAATTAAGTGTTGCGAGAAAATTGCAGCAAATCCTTATGTTAATACGATTTAAGAATAAAGCAGATTTTGGTATTTTAATCGTATAAAAAGTCAAACAATAAAATCAATATATCAAACATCTTAGGGTAAAACTCAAAAGTTTAACGCTAAATCTCCACTCCCCACCCTTAATGCAGAAATCAAACAATGATCTAATAACAAATCATTCAATTTTTGCATCAGATATATTTAATCGAAAAAGCTCGCTTTAAAAGGGTCAAAACGTTTAGTAAGCACTGATAGTTAAATATACTGTAATTGTGTGGGTTTCCTAGACAATGAATGAACAATGCCAAGAACAGTGCGTAACTAATGTGTATGTATGTGTAATTGTTACGTCACAATACAATGGATTCGATTATCTCGAATTCGAAAGTGCCGTGTAGAAAGTCTAGTGGCCATTGTCCATCTGTATATATATAGGCTATAATATGATTGATGATGTAGATTGCAATAATATTTTGTCTGATAATACCTGAATTTTTGTTTCGAATAGTTACGTAAACAGAAATAAAAATATAGTTTAAAAAACTATAAAACACGCTTTTAAAGCACATCAAACTAAAAAGTGAAAAATAATTCCTAATTTAGGCTGAAAATGGTAATAAACAAAAAATACTGGTTTTATTGTGAAAAAGCGTGGGTTGCACGATAGACGAAAAATATTACCAGTATGTTTTTTCATTACCATTTTCAGCCTAAATTAGGAATTATTTTTCACTTTTTAGTTTGATGTGCTTTAAAAGCGTGTTTTATAGTTTTTTTTAACTATATTTATTTTCCACTTTTTAGTCCTAGCAGCAATACGTGTTGTCTCAATTTAATCGTATTGCTTTGTGGACTTAAAAAAATTTCATTGTTTTTTCGAGATAAACCTATGAAATTATTAAATTGTCGCTGATTCTTTATAAGTCTACAAAGTTTGAATTAAATCCGTCCGTTTAAAGTGGGTCAAAATCGAGTCCGAAGGAGTCGGTTACATACATACATACAGGTGAAGGTAATATAAAGCGTGTAAAAACTAAAAAAATTATAATCAGAAATATGCCTCAAAAACCTTAAACATTACTGGAGGTAGCTAGCGTTAGTTCTGAATTACCACTTCTACTGTTGCAATGGGCCATATATTTATCATACATATGGACCCAAACAAATTACTGATGATAATATTTTACAAATGACGAATGATGTTTACTTTTGAAAAGTGTATTCTTTGTTCTTGACTGCGACATCAACATTACAATCTAGCCTTAATTAAGACAGTACATAAAGATTATATACTCACACTATACGGAAAGACACTCTTATGTTCTTTTTTACACTTAAGTATAACTATGTAAAACTCTTAACAGCTAATTCACTAATTAAAAGAGTATATTATATTATTTTGTTTAATCCAACCAAGATCTTACTTCAGAATTGCGAAACAACGGTCAGGTTAGATTAATCCGATAAAAACTAGTATTTTATTTACTACACTGAAACGTAAGTACACTTACGCTCTAAGATACAAACCTTATTAACATTCACCACATACCATTTCCTAAGAGTATGCTAAGGAATCGATTATTCACATACACAATGGAATCACTATATTTAATTGTAAAATACGAATAAAGATTACTTAGAATTTAAGCTATAGAACGAATAAAGATGAAGATACTATTCTATTATTTTTGTTTATGTTTCAACCACAAATCGCCAATCACATGATCTAATTGTTCGTGATGTCATTATCAATTTAATATCTATGAAATATCTGACTGGTCACATATTCAATAATACGTAGTAAAAATAGTAAATGAAAGTAAAAAAATACAAATAGTAAATGTTAACGTAATATAATATCTTTTAACAAATTTATAAGACAAATTTGTCAAAAGTAACAAGCTTTATCGTTAGCGAAAGCCTCTCACTTCACTAAAAGCTGTTAAATGACAAACCAGAACTGACAAGCGATAATAAATAAGCCGTAAGTATACAAATTGAACTTATATTATTATTAATTATATAAAAGTTAAATCTAATATCTGCGTACTATAATATGACAAAAACACCCAAACTGAGCTATCATATGATGCTATAATGTAAGGTAAAACTATGCTACGTTTAATCTAGATATGGTGAACGTAGTTTATAATACAGCAATAGTTATATGTAGTGTCAGCAACGAAGCGTTCTAACCATTCGTGTATATTCAGTAAATTACACGAAAACAAGATGCAATCTATGTCTTAGTAGATTAATAGGTTTAATCTAGATGTTATTCTAGAATCTATAGTTTACAGCTACGTCGTTTATTAAATTGTAAGTCATGCCTTTAGAACTCTTCTTGGGAAAAAAGGAATTAAAATTTAATTCCCTTAATTACCTAATTATGAAACTATACGTTCATTTCACGCGCATAAACACTGTGGATACAAGGTATTTTGTTAACTGTGGTTTCTTGAGTGACAACTGCCGCCCATGCGCACTCCACTCGTGAATAAATTGCCGGCTTTAAAGATAGTTCGCCCTACACTGTATTCATTCATAAGCGGTATATTTGATACTATACAAATAAACTAATATTTATTTGTCTTTTGGAACTACAGTACTAAAAGAACGTATACTCTCACCAACATTTTCTACATTATTTCTTCCTGATCTATGTAAAATAGTGATAAAGTTTTATAAAATGAAGCCTATTTTCCTGAAGTATATGAACTATAAAAAGCTCGTCGGTTGAACTCAATCTAAACTTAAATTCTCTGAAGCTTAAAGTTTTCAAAGCTTTTTGCCTGTTGCTTGTGGAAGATCACGAATTGCTTTAAAATTAAGTTTGTTTCGATACGTTGCATCGTTGAAGCTTTGATATTGACGATGCAAAACGATAGCATGTTACCCCTTTGACAAACCGAACACCAGAAATAGATTTGGCTTGAATATATTCAAAATTCTGTACGCTCTATTTCACCTTAAATTGAATTCAAAACATTGTTCATTAATTTCCGATTCTACTTTTTGCTACAACAAAGTTATCAAGCTTTCTGCACCTAACATATATCGTATAAGACAACAGCCCGTGGTCTTTAACAAAACAAGCCGGTTGCAGAATGTTTCCCTTCACGGTAGGAGCATATGTAGTATTGTCTTTTATTGACATAACTTTCACACATTTGATAATAAAACAATTTTTTACCGGATTGAAGTTATGTAACTAATGTTAACTAGTTATTATTCCGGAAAAGCGGACAGTCTATATGGGGTATATTAAAATATTTCATATGTCGGTATGTAGCTACTAAAAGGATAGGCTAAGTAAAAAAAAATACGGCGAAAAATCAATTTAAAAATCACCCACTATTAGCATTATTACATGTAACAATGACGGTCATAGATACAATAGTAAACCGAAACTGTCATTAGAAGATAGGCACTGCGGTGCAACGACACCGGAAATATAACGGAGCCATTTGCATATTGCACCTGCGCTAAGATTTACCTTTATTACACTTTGATTTTGCATTTCAAATTTTTTCTTGTTGGTCTACTTTTTTTATATATTTTATATTTTCCAGCTAATTCCCCGACTATGTTGTCGTCGGAGGTATTAAATAACTTACGTATATGTACAACTTCAGTAAATGGTATTGGTAACCCGGATGAGCACAACTACCTATTTCTCTTAACAACTTTTTCTATAACATTTACAGCATAATTCCAGAAAGATGCCTCTTAACCTATTGTTGAACGTTATTTATTTTCTTGGTCTACTAGAAATATAAAAATATAGGTGATGCTATAAGAACTTGTGTGGTAATTTAATTCCCTCACATTTAACTAAATAAGGCTAATCCCTATTTTAACAAAATTACGCTTTTGATTCTTTGTCAAATTGTGTTGAAAACAAACCTGACTGACTTTCGCGGGTTTTAATAAGTCTATATGCATTTCATCCTAACTAAAATATTAGCAAATAATTTAACATTAAAAGAATATTTGTAATAGGTATTATAAATATAAAAAAATTAAAGCAGTGTTGGCCTATTGACATCAACGTACGACTCTCATCTCTGAGGTCGTAGGTTTGATACCTGGCTATCCACTTCAGCCTATGTACATACATTATGTAGGTAAAGGAAAAATTTTAAGGAAACCGGCATGTCTCAAATCCAAAAATTTACGAAATGTGTCAGACAGATGTGTCACCTACTTGTCTGTAAAATAAAAAAGATCAAACAGATGGACTCTGAAGACTCTGGACCCACATAGGCTTGTAGTGCGACTAGGTTTTTGTTAATAAGAATATAAAGAAAACATAACAAATTTAATATTGTGCTAATAATTTCATTTTTATTCAAATCGTACCTACATTAACATAATAAGAAATCCCACAGAAAACGCATTGTTTTCAAAATTTAAAAAATAAACAACTGCAACAAAGAATGCACGTAAGGCGTTAACGGATATTTTATATGACGTCATTGCGAGCCATAGAGCGTACTTCCGGTCCCGGGGAGGGGAACAATAACCGTGCACTATGGATACCGCGTGTAGTCTGTGGAACGGTAGTATTTGTTTTGTACAAGGTACACTGAATGGGTTGGATTTCTCCTTGTTGAGAAAACACATAGAAATAGCGTTTTCTTTTAAATAAAGACTTAGTGGTTAACGTTCGGTTCCCGTAAAAACTATTATTGTTTCGAGTTATATGTTAAAGGCTGTCAAAAATATCAATAACGGAATAAATCTATCTGATCAATGATCATGTCCCATTGGGAGTTATGGATTTTCAAATGAAACATAATGTTTATAAGTTTCTTATTATAATATTTTTACTTATGTGAACGGATTATAATATCACTGCTTAGTGCTTTTCAACGTGGGTCCCACGCCCCAAAGGGGGCAGTTTGTTTGTTAAGGGGGGCTATTCGAAAATTTATTAAAATTATTTGGAATTTGAACTTTAGTTTTTCGTTATTGGTTTAGTAATTTCTTTCTAATACTTATCATTTAAATATCTTAAGTGAACAATTAATTTTTTTTATATTAAAAATTATGTATACATAGGGGGGGCATAAAATTTTAGGAAAGGTGGAGCATGGCACAAAAAAAGGTTGGGAAGCATTGGTTTAAATACATTTTAAGAATTAACAAATTATTACACACAACCATAATTTACCATGGAATGCTACCCGGAACAAGTTTACAAAATACCAGTCTAAGACTTCTTTAGTAATCTTAGGTTTAATAGTGTTTACTTATGAAGGGACAATAAAATTAGCGATATAGTGAGACTAGCCGTTTATTATACTCATACAAACACATACCATATAAATCTTTAAACTAACCAAGCAAGTATTGCTACTTTATCGTTCAACCAGTATTGGCATCCGGCTTTGGTCGCTTGCTTTTTTATTAACTCTGTTCAAGACTTGAGTATATTTTTATTTATTTTACACTCACGAATACTCCCTGATCTATCTATCTACTTGTAAAGGATTTATATATATGCTTCTATCGTAATGACATAAAGAATTTAAAAACGCCATAAGCAAGTACTACTTCTTAGAAAAATGTTATTCTCAGAACCTATTTTCTATGTTGAAGCCTTAAGAAATCGTTATAAAAAGCTATAATAAGTGCCTGAGGCAGAATAGCTTTAAACTCGTGACTCTCGCCGACGAAATGCACATAACTCCGTGACTGAGCGCGGAGTTTAGTAATAAGTAATAACTCGAAAAGCGCGGTAATTGCAGAAAACGTTTGTTGGGACTTGCGATTCACTTGCACAACCGCGGTAGGTCTTCTTTTGTTTCAGGAATTGAGCAGTTGCTAAGGTTGCGTCTCGAATTAATCATTCACATTCAGGGCGTTTAGGTTGGAAATATAGGGTCAATAACCGCTTAGGTGTAGGAAAGAAGGCTTATCACACATTTTCATTTGAGGAAGTTTGCCTTCCTTTGTCCGTTAAAACTAATGAACATTTAGTTGGGTACATCTTCAAGGGTTGCTTTATATATACGTCAGTCAAATTATGTAAATCGTTCTTTTATTTATCAATATAGTACGCGGAAAAACCAAAAACAATTTGAAGACTCTGAGAATTGGAAATTGTGACTTGGGAAAATCAAATAATTGTTTAATCAATTTCCCAACCGCATTTCCAAATATTTTTGATCCGAATGTATGTGTGTATCATATAGTCACGATCCGAGTATTTTGTAAAGTTTTGTAATGTTTTTATCAGATAAGTTGATGTATCAATGTAACTATACAAAATAGTCATTTGAATATAATTACATTTAAAGGGTTAAAGAAAATACTAACAAACGATACAAACAGCATTCCATGAATCAAGCTATAACTCTGGCTAGTAATAAAAAATATGTGTTCATGACGTTTTATTTTTTTTTCCATAGCTGGAAGCGTTGTATAATCAGGATAAGTCCCCAAAGGGCTACAAGAATCTAGAACACGATTCTGTTTTCGCATTAACGGACATAATTTTATTTCCCCATCCTTATTTGCATCGTTAGTACCCATTTGTCAGGCAGAACGAATCATATTGGCTGTGATTGCAGTTTTGCGTGTCACGACGGAGGTCATGCGAAATCAACTTTGAATTACATTATTTTCCTATGCATAATTCAGTATAGTTTGTTAAATGGTTTCGAATTATTATATATGTCCTGATTACTTATTTTGTTTAGTGTATAACGGTAAAAGTTTTTAAGTTTTCTGTGAAAAGTCATATTTTAGTCAATCGGCATGAGTTCTTTATCAAATAATTACTTATAAAACAGGAAACTCTACGATAATAATACATAGCTATACATCATTATTATCATTAAAATTAATACAGTTACTCTTTTAAAACGGCACAGTAACTAAATCGATAGTCAATTTTGATTGGACTAATTTTATTGGTTCAACGATGTAACTAAAGTTAAACGAAACTAATCTGAACAGAATGGTCAACACATCAACTTAGCCAGTGACCTAAGCCTTATATTGTCCATTACTTGAGCTATCATTTTGAAAATTCAACAGTATTAAAAATATATTTATGGTAAAATGACTAGTAGGTTATTAGTACACTGAAATTTAAATAAACCGTGCAAAAATGGTTGGTTTCTGTTGGTTGTACATCGCACCTAACCTTGGTGAATCGTGTAAAGACGTAGCACCCTCACGGTGGAACATGACTCACGAAAACGATCGAATTTTCATGACAGGTGTACACGATTAACAACAAAGCCAAAACTTCCCATCCAATTTAGTTCGTTTATTGTTTTCACTTTACACAAACATCTAAATTTTAAGACTACGAGAGTTCGAGTTTTTTTTTATGGCTCTGGCACGGTTTGTGCTTTACCAGCGTCAAGTATAAGATTTTTATAATTCGTGCTTTTTGCCTTAGAAATTCGACCATGTCCTCCATGTAAGGTTTAGGCACTCGCCCGGTACCACACAACCCTCCCAATGGCCGAGAACAAATTTAAATTAAATTAAAACTTGCCCTCGAACCGGGAATCGAACCCGGTACCCCTCACCTAGCTGCCAAAAAGAGTTCGAGTTGTAAACGTGTTACATACATTGTACGTGTGTTATATTCCTTCCATGTTAAAATATCAGTAACCCTGGTAACCAACGTGTATACATTGTACTGTGGTAACCATGGTAACAAGATCTTTAGCCAGTGCTTTTAAATAAGGTTATACTAGGCTTGGAAGGCAGAAACGATTTAATACCTATTTGCTTAAGAAAAATGATCGGTTCTCAGTATACGGATATCTTCCTTTGCAAGGTTACGGGTTAAAGGTTACGGTTATTACTTAACATTATGTCTCGCTCCCGTGAAAAAATAATTAATGCCGCAATTATTATATAATTCATAAAGCTGGATTTATCACGTTTCATTCATTCATCGTTTTTTATTTCGAGGGAGGGTTTAGGTTGTTGTTTTCGTATAGACTTCAAAATCGGGTAAAGGATAAATCTGGCAAGTCGAGAGTCTGAAGATTAGAATTAGTAACGGCCTGTCTAAAAGGTGACACTCAGCAGGATCGAATTTTCGGTATTTGGTCAAGAACTGATGACAATTTGATGGCGTGGAAATTTTAGTCCAAAAAAACAAAAGACAGCTAGTATAGAATAAAATTGGTGCAGCAATTAATGTTTTTTTATTGCACATTTGTATAACGTCCATAGATTAAACATAAATTATGATAAGTTTGTAAAAAGAGGCAGGTGTTGGGCACGTACCATAGAGAACAAGAACCTTACTCTTGAAGGTTACTTGTAAGTTCAAGTTAACCGATGTCCCTTAACTTGTTATGAATAACTAAACGTTTCCAAGAACCCCAATGGTGTCCCGTTTCAAGTCTGGACCCTCGGCACAAAAATTTTACTTAACATGTATAGTGTATACCTACTGTACACTGTATTTACACTGTTTTGTGTTTCAGCTTTAAGCCTTTATCTTTTTAAAATAATATGTAAATAATTAACATTTTACATATGACGTTTTGCTATTGGTAGGCTTCGTAGCATGAACTGGCCTAGCATGAACTGAGGTAGAAATGCCGCACTTAGTTTGGACAATAAACTCCTCATCTACAAAACTGTAATAAAACCAATATGGTTCTATGGGATACAGCTCTGGGGGTCAGCAAGCCGCTCTAATATCGAAATCGATTTGCATTCCCTAATTGCCATTATTTCTTATAAAATCTGATAAAAGCCATGAGGCTAACGAGTTTTTTTTTAAATTCACAATTTTATGTTAGCTAATCATACAGACCCACACTAGGGACATCCTTAGGTGTTGTGTGTGGGAGACACACTCCGTGGTTCATATATAAGTAGAACAATACAACAAAACATTTAATGTCTATATACAGTATAAAACAATTAATATTTTTTATGGAAACAAAATGTAAAATTAAGACTTTAAAACTAGTGGTGTGTGTGTGTGTGTGAAAACTTTTTTATCCATAAACAAAATCTAGGTTGAAATAGTGTTCATTATCGTCGAGGCCGCATGACCTTATTAGTTTTATGGGACCGCTCGATCTACGTCCAAACTGGTTTGTGAACATACCGATAAGTATTTTACGTAACTTGACCCATGCTAAGTTTCCGTTCAAATAACCAAATATGGGATAATTGAAGATAATCTGTTTAAGTTTGCTCTAGTACTTTGGTACATTCTTGGGACGCACGCCATCTTTTAACGCTTTCCTGTTAGACGTTAAAAAATAAAGTGCTTGTATCGTATGGAAAATTTAATATTTATCGAAATATATTCCACATCATTGGGTATGAACAAGCATTAATTTCAAAGTACTTAATTAGTCCAGAATATTTCACTAACCGCGTTTAGATTCACGGAGTAGTTATAGACCATAAATAGTTGTGGTTTTAATGTCGAGCAACGAATACAATTTTCATTCAGCTCAAAATGCCTGAGAATCAGCGGATAGATCTGGCGTTGCTTACCTCATTTATTTATTTTATGCACTCTTTGTTGCTTTATTATAATATAAAGAAATTAACATTATTTTTTTATCATATTTTAATTTATTCTGCAGCTTAAAGCCGAGTTGTTTGCTGACCATCGAGAATACGAAACTCCACACGAAATATCTCGTTGTTCCACAATCAAGCGTTAATGAGCGTTGTCCGACGACACAGAAACGATTGGTTCAACCATTGACATTGGACTGACTATAAACATTGTTTAACGTTGGAGTAAAATTCAAAGTGGCTAAGTTAAATTTTGGATATAAAATAGAACCGTGACTCACAAACATGAATTATTAATTTGACAATTACTGTTAGCAAAATTTTCTATCAACTAAACAATTTATTAGATCAAACGATACTATCAACAGCTTAACATTAATAGATAACAGATAGTTCTTGTATAAATAGACAGCTTTACGCTATTGTCCGCATAACTGTATCTTGTATTAGAATACCGCCCTGGTGCTACTCAGTCTACACGTTGAAGTTTTAATGAACGTAATAATTAAGAAACCTTATTAATGAATTACAAGACATTTACTTTTCTAAATTAGGTTTTAGAAATGCGAAAAGAATGAAATGAATGAACGAATGTTCCAACGAAACACGCTAAATGGACGGTATCTACACAAATCGCTAATCAATTTTGAAAAATCTATCTTAATAAACCTATTAACCGGTCGAATGGAATTCGATGACCACAGACAACTCAATTGTCTGTGTAACTCATTTGATTTGGAAAATTCTTGATATACCTCTAAGTTTAATGACCTTAATTAAGAAAAGAATTAAGATAAGAGTATCAACCTTTATTTCAAGAACCTTTTTACTTCTGTTTTATGGGCCTTAGTTGGTGTAAAGGGAATTCTATTGTAGGAATAGGGTTGGCATATCGCATGCGGACGACAACGTTGTTTCGGGTGAGTAAGAGTTTCTTTATAGACTTATTTATAAAGACAGCATCGATATCTATAGCCAACTGGCACTTAGTAAATCTTCGAAAATGTAGTTAAATTCTTGAAGGTTAGGTCGTATTGTGGACTTCTGTAGTACATTGAATGCACTATAGTGTATCAAAAACCTTTAAAATAAGTGAATGCTCCCTTTTTATTATGGTCTTAGTTTACAAGTACCCAAGAAGCATTGGTGCTTCAACTTAGGATCTTCAATTGAACAACGTTTATTTTTTTACGAAACAGTTACACGAAAATACGAAATACAAAAGTTATAAACGTCTTCATTATGACCTAAAACAGATGGGCAATGGGCGGGGCATATAATATCAAGAGGCACAGATAAAAGATAGACTTTAAAGGCAATTATATGGAAAGGACTAGAAGAAAAAGGCGAATAGAAGATAAAGAAACAGCAGGAAGCGAATGGAGAAAGAAAGTCATGTCTAGAGAAATTTGGAAAAAGCTGGAGGAGGGCTTTACCCGTATGTATAACTGTATTGTTAACATTTGTTATCGTCAAAACCTGGTATATTCATCTCGACAAGTTAGCCAGATTTGCATGGTAAGGGAAAATAGACGTAGTGCTGAAATAACCTCACGACTTTGTGAGCTATAGGTTTACTAAACCTATTTTCGTAAATACTGCGAGTGACAACTGTTTCCATTTTATTTATTTATTGAAAGTTATTGTAGTCATAATATACTTAAATTTACTTATATTCATACAAAAACAAGTTTGGTTCAACCCTAAGTGAGTGATCAAGGCAGTGATTACAAAAGTAACAATTAAACCTCACCATTAGAATAACAATAGCACGTGAGAGTTTTTCCTACATTTGAATAAAACCAGCTACACGGTAGTAAATGCAAAAAGGTAATAAATAATCTCCTAATAAGGGTATTTAGATGTGCGAAGACGAAAGGTTTGATAACCCTCAGTTTATCGAGAGAAAGAGATATTATATATATAGATAACAATTATAGATATTTGAAACAAATGCACTAAACGCGGCCTGTTTTGGCTTGGCACGGCCGGTTACCTGTTTTTAAAAATATTTTAGAAATAATTATAGCCTATGGTAATGGTGATATAATACAGGGTTGCAATCTAATAGTGAAAAAATATATGTTACCTCTGAGTTTGTAGCGGCGTTTCTTCTCAGAGTAGTCAGATAGGAAACGTCGATCTCATCTAGTTTTAAAAAAAAATGTTTGACGTGTAAAAGTGTTTGTAAAAACCTACTTACAGAAATAAATCATTTATCATTTATATCAATCCAGTACATTTTGAATTCATTCGTTACAAACATACAGAAATGGACTAGAGGCTGTCGTAGTAGTGTTGACCATTCGAGATCATTCTAAGAAGAACGTTAAGCTTTGGAGATTTTTATCATTTTATTAAACGTATAATCATAGGAAAAAGGAAACGTTTCCGTCAGTTGTAGCTCAACCACTTGCCGATTCATAACTGGTTTGAATGACCCATCCACTTGATCTGTGGCCAACTTTCACGAGATTCCTCGGGCCGTGGTGTTAGCATAGATTAAAAGAACTTCGAATAGTTAGCAATACTTGACGTGTATTTCTTAAAATATCACTAGATTAAATAATTACGGATCCGCTGGTAAAAAGCACCAATTATCTCTGTTAAATTTATTTAAGCCTTCTTGACAAAAGTGATATTAAAAATTGTGTCATTATGTAGGGCTTCAAAACAAGAGGCAACTGATAGAAAGCCAAAACATCTTTACAATTAAACTAATACGCAATAATTTTATCTTGTAAACTTGCCTTATGAGTAAAACACTACTTTTCATAACATGCTTTTAATTAATTCTAATTAATTTATATGAAAGTAGGTAAGTTCCGCATTACTGTTACATAAATCAAGGTGATTATAAATTTGAAAAAAACTTGTGTTTAACGATAATTACAAAATATCCGTTTTGTAGCGAAGGTAGATAACGCGGAGTCCCCAGTTGGATTACCTATGAAGACAACCTTCTTTAAAACACAATAAAATAAATAGATCAACGCCAGAACAACAAGAACAAAGATTTAACGGGCGGATTAGAAGATATTAATGAAAACAATAGCAGGGTCATTATATTATTAACTAAACTCCAATCGAATGGAAGACATTCTCACAACATACTATACCTACGGTTCACTTTTTAAAACACCTTTTTTAGGTACCAAATATACTTTTATATTTTTCTATTGTAAACGGTTTTCTTAAAACCGACAGCATAGGCCTGATGGAATTCCTGCTAGCACTTCAAAATAATGTAAGCCGTTATAATTGAAAGCTAGTAAATAATTAAAGTCCTCTGAATATTAATTTAGTAATCAGTCAAACAGTATCTCAAGGGTATTAATCTATCAATCTGAGCCCAAACTATAGTATGTCCTATTTACGAAGATATTTTACATTATTTAGAGCTAGAGACAGTTAGGGTAACATTAAGAGTCCAGACCTAAAAACATATTTGAGTATATAGGAGCTAGCAATACGATTTCCGTATAAATCATATATTTAATTTTTTTGCATATGGCGCCTTACATTCGGAGAAAACACGAATTTATTTGAATTTCGAACTGTTACTTAGTTCGAAATTCAATTCGAGTAACATACTTTTCAAACTTAAGACAAATAAAATAAGTAATTCTATGACTTATAGTTACAGCCAACAAGATATAGATTACAATAAATTAACTGTGAAGCAAGCGGCTGTATTTAATATTCTATTCCGGCAAAGGGCTGAATATGAACAAAGATACTGTAGGTCAGTTATTTAATGGGTAAACGCTAAAGTTAGACCCAGACGATACTAAATGTCAACATGGAGCGACCACAATTGGCTTCAATGCTACACTGGAATTCGGATTGTAGATAAGAGGTTCAGTTCAGTAAATGGGTACTCTTACTTAGATCCTACGTACGTCGTCTTACTAAAAGTTTATTAGTGTAATTTCCTTCTTCATTTGTTTTTACGTAATTAAATGTGTTCATGAGTGCCTTTGGTTTAAAAGTGAACAACAGCATTTATTTTCAAGAAAGAGTTAGTTAGTGAGTTATTACAATCATGGTCGGAAAAATGGGAAACCGAGTTTAGAACGTAACGTATATGTAACTTAAAAAATATTGGTTGTTTGTAAAGTAGGTTTACGATCGAGATGTTTACGT
Source organism: Pieris napi (assembly GCF_905475465.1). Classification (NCBI taxonomy): domain Eukaryota; kingdom Metazoa; phylum Arthropoda; class Insecta; order Lepidoptera; family Pieridae; genus Pieris; species Pieris napi. The sequence goes on along the minus strand of NC_062241.1, from coordinate 8,373,166 downwards.
GATAACGTCTTATTGGTGATATAAGTTTTTGGGAAGTAAGGAATTAATGAAGATAACAATTTTTTCAAATTTTAAATTACATCTATCGTTTTATTCACACTTTTGATGATAAATTTCGGGTGTAAAATGACAAGTTTACTTATTCGACTATGATATACATTTTTCTTCATACATTCACGGAATGACTGGCAGCGCTCGAGATGAGACGGGAGATCGGTCCGTCTCTCTCTCGTTATACCTGCGATCGCGCTCGTGAGGTTTTGGTGTGACACAAGTTTCTGAACATGTCACCCGACTAAAACGATTTTAAAGACGTTATCACGTCAAAAGGTAATCTCACTTTTCGTTAGTGTTCCCCGCAGAATTTTCAATGTCATATATTCGTGATCGTGACTCTTTATATATTATTATTAATTTTAAATATTAACATTCTAACGAAGTAGCCAACGTTCCACTTCCAAAGTATTTAATAGTTTTTTGTTGTCCTTCATCTACGTTTATATGGAAATGTAATAGGTTTGCCAAATCGAATGCCAACAAACCGGTTAAAGAATAATTTACACTCACCTAAAATGTTTTTAATGTTTAATATTTCTCAATACTTTCAATACGTTAAATAACAAGATGAGAGCCAATTAATAATAAATAATAATACTTGTAGCGTAAAACCTATAAAAGTTGTTTTTTTTTAGTTTTTCTAACAAAATCCTTTAAAGTGGCTAATGTTCTAAACTACAAAATTGTTCAATAGTTTAGTGTGTATATACACTCTTTAGTATTTATTATTTGTAAACGTTGCCAATTTCGTAATCAAAAAGGTCAATAAACCCTGACGATAGTACCCACGTTCTTTTACTACCTACGTAGGTAGCTATGTAGTAAATTGAAAGGTTTAAAAAAAGAATAACCATCCTACTTTATTTGTTTAGCCTTTAAAGTATATAGTCTGTTATAGTATATTCATATGAGTTTAAAACTTACCCATTAATTTAAAGAATAAATTCTCGCTGTCAAACTTTTTAAACAAATAAAGAATCCTATGATATCCGAAGTTTGCATATGACAATATACTCGTAGTACCTAGTAATAATGATGTATGTATATTTAAGCTTAACTTTTCTTTAATTTTTTTCCTCATTCAGGTTAAATAAACGCGAAACTTTATAAATAAAAATATATTCAAACAATTCTTGCATTTACTGGTCATAATATGGGCCATGGTCATAAATGAGCAGCGTAAGGCAAAGCTCAAGAGTAAAGCCTTAGAAAGTAGGCTTTGATATTTTGATGCCTATGTATATTTAAGTTTCAACTATTATAGATTAATTTCATACCCGTTTTAATGATGAACGAACAATCCTTTTAGCACTATCACAAGCACAACACAATACGTCGAAACAAATTCACTGGTTTTAACGAATTTACTTTGAACGGTCCATGGCGTGATTTAAGGCAGCATTCGCGAGATGAAAGCCTGTTGTAGGCTTTACGAACTTACGAAACGAACTAATTTAGGTCACTAGTACATCACACCATTCCACGACACTATACACTCGTTTTCTAATACAAAATCGACTTATTGTACACAAAATTTCCGAATAACTGGCACAATAACGAATAAAACAATCGCCACACAACCGAGGTACATTTGAACTAAGTTGGACTCGCCATAACCGTTGATCCAGTTGTACTGTCGATACAACAGTTTTGAGTTGAACGGCTTTACCGACGCCGCTCGTGACGTATATCGTCGTCTCTTACTAACTATTAGAAGTGAGAAAGACAGCAATACTCGATATGTCAAAGTGGGAGAAGCCACAACCTGCGGTGGCGCAGAAAAGCCTCAAGCATTTTGTATAACGACAGGTGAATTGTTTACTTGTGTGCGTTTTCTTACTAGTTCTCAAGTATGGATGTTTTTCTTGATTGTTGAATAGTGATAAAATATTCGACACCATTAAATTTCTATCGTAACTAGTCGGGTGGTGATATGTTTATGTGGAATTCATTAGCCATGCCACAAGTATTAATAACCTTTGAATGTCTCGATGCACGTTTCGTGTGAAACTTCAATGTTTATTTTATATGCCTAGAAATTATGGTGCATTATAAGTAATTTTTTAAACTTAATTAAATTGACATTTAACATTTGTCCAATGTTCTATTACATTTTATTTTAGAATTTCGTATTCGCATTTCAACGAAATTTTATAGCTAAAAAATCTATCATATAAAATATTAAATACATTTATGGTTTTTACACCTGAGCCGCTATGCCGATTTTAATTAACTTTATGATACGCTTCTTGTTATATATAATACAAACTTGTACGCATTCGGGCTAATCTACTAATGTATTCATTTAAATGTCTTGACTTGACATATCTAACTTTAAAAAAAACAATTTAAAATTATGTCTAATTTGTTTATTAACAAACTAATAGTATGGACAGGCTAAAGTCTATTAAGTTAAAAGATAAAGTTGTCAAACCATAGTTTCGTAACTTGACAATTAACATAAATAATGCAAATTAAATAGAATTTTAACGAAGGCGCGTTAGGCGTTATTGAATTAACATAAAATATTCCGCAAATGATGTAAATTAAAAAAGCCGTTTATATAAGTGAAAGTAGGTTACATAATAATTAATGATAATTGACACTTGTTAAATACAACATAATGAAGGTAAGTTTGACAGTTGACATTGAAAAAATAAGTGTAATTCTGTTGTGTTCCGCTTACATTTAAAAGTACCAGTAGTGAATTAAATCACGTTTCATGATCGTATGTATTTAAAAATAATGATATATGAAACTGCATTTTAAAGATTATACAATAAAGTAAAAGGATTAAAATCCTTGTAATCTGTGTATGATTCATATTAAAAGTTCATAATATGTTTCTAATTGTCATTGTAATCATTTCTTTTGTATTTTATTTATTGCCAAATAATAAATAAAACGCGTTATAATCAGCTCATGTATATTCTCGCTGAAATAAACGACAATAATAATTACACATTTATATTTCCCTGTACAACAAGCATTTTTATTGGATCCCTAATTTAATAGCCCTTAATTGATTTCCGTGACATGTTTATGTGACGTCGATAAGTGTAAACAGTCCAAGTAATTACGCTCAGTGTAAATAAGAGGACAGATTAGCGCCATATTGAGTCGTTATTGAGTACTTGAGCCGATATTAGGAGTAATAAATCGTATTATCTATTTATTTGATGCCAGTTAAGCGTTAATAATCTGTGACGTTCTAGCCGATTGACCGGTAAAGAAGATAAATACATCTTAATACAATAAAGCTACAAGGCTGATATTTTTATTAAAAAAAAATATGTTCAGTAATGCATTTTTAGTTAATGCATAGTTAAAGGTAATATAGTATACCTTCATCAATGTACTTGAGGACAAACTGCACATCAGGTCCCCAAGCAGATGCCACCTCCAATGGTGATTCTGCATCGCGTAACACGTGCACTGGAAGAATGGAAAAAAACAAATTAAATTTATTATTTACAAGCAATCAAATACAATATTATATAGCTTTATATTTTGTATAAAATATACATTTTTAATTCGTATTAACCAGCTAATATAGGTTACTTTTTTGCCAATAGGAGGACCGGTCGTTATAAAAGACTCGCTATCTGTTTTTGTAAGTGACAGATAATTTAATACATATTACAAATTAAAAAAGGTAATAAACGAAGATAACTTTTTATTGTTTGAATTATAATAAATATTAAATTTCAACGTTTATTTAAATTCTTATTAGAACTCAATAGACGAACTTGTGAAAACAAATTTATAAACCCCGCTTTCATTGCCGTTGTCAAAACAGTCTCAAAATGTCAAAGAAAAGTTCTTTCTTTTGAATTGAGCTCATTATGATTAGCGCCTTAAATATCTTTTCAGAAGAACAATTTTCAGATAAGTGAAGATATCTTCGCATAATTATTGAAATTAGCGTCAAATTACTTAACTTCGCACTTGGATTTTTTACATTTCAACATACTCGTCCTTACTCACAAACAAAGAGTCTTACAATATTTCTTTACAAGTATTTATGTTTCGGTAAATTACTAAAGCGTACAAACCACAGCGGTTTTCTAATGTAACTTATTATTATTGTATTATTTTTTTTTTTGTAAAATAAAGAAATAAAAAAAAAACTTCTACAAGTCTATACTTTGTAGTTGTATTTATACAGATTAAGATAATCTATGAAGGCTTGTATTAATTGTTTAGATTGTATTATTATCACACTTTTAAAAATATCGTAAACATGACAAAATTACCCCAACCCAAATAAATCGAATGATATTTCAACATACAGTCAAATGTGCCGACCGAACGCTGGGCCGCCAAATTACCGCTCACATATTTTTTTGAAGTTATACTTCTTTTGGTGCGTTAGGGAGTAAATTTTTACGATTTGCGCGCACACCGTCACAAAAAAACGACACCTGCACACCGTCACAAAAAACCGACACCCACACACCGTTACAAAAAACCGACACCCTGAAGTTTATAGTTAGCCCTAGTCAACATTTTAGTTTTTTTTTGTGATATTTAAATAAACTTTTTTAAGTAGATAATGCGTTATAATAAAACTTTGAATGTATTAAATACCTTTTTTCTATTGTTAGTGTCGTTTTTTCTAGAAACGTAGAATAAAATTATTGAAATGATTTTTATCTTGTTACGCCAAAGAAGTATAACTTTTAACGCGTGTACTTATGCATCACGCTCGATCCGCTCTTTTCTTGAAGGAACCCAAGTCGAATTACTTCGGATTTTTTCATATAACAGAGAGCGAACGGGCTCCATGGATTGTAAGTGATACCGCCCATAGACCCGCAATTGCCTTGCCGGCCTTTTAAGAATGGGTACGCTCTTTTCTTGAAAGACCCTAAGTAGAATCTGTTCGGAAATAATTGGGCCGCTGGTTCCACATAGTGGAGCACGGCAAAAAGTACCTTAAAAATCGCGCAGTTGTAGAACAACGGACGTCGGAGTTGATATGGGTGAAATTTCACATTGGAGAGACCACCAATACTCTTCAAGTTAAACGCGTTAGAAGATGCAGAACCGGGAAAAAGCCGCTGGTCGTCGACAATTGACTTAACAACAATAACACTTCCGGTTTGACTGTCAATATATGGGTGCCCCGTCAAATATGTTGTTTTTGTGAATTAAGTCGAAATAGTTGACATAGTTTTGCGTTTTGATTGGTTTATTACCTCTTATTACCACTACAGGATAAAATAATATATGATTAATTAGATTTTTCCTTCAAGAACTAAGCGAGTTAATACATAAAAATATTGCTTAGTTTATGCAACAAGGATATTTGCTTACCATTTGTTTAACTACTCAGATAGAATGAAGAGGTTTTTTAAAAGTTTATAAAAGCGTACTTAAGTGAAGTTGTGGTTATGACTTAATTTAATTCTCAAAGTATCTTTAAACGTTAAAATATTAATATTTTAGCTTCATAATTCCTGAATTATTCAGTCTCAATACTCAACTTGTAGGTTAAGTACAAGCTGAAAAAGATAACCAAGTTTTGTGTAGATATTTGATATTTTGTGATACATTAAAATTTATATCAAATAGGCCGTTCCTTTAAAATATTAAGTTGATTAAGGTTTAATTTCAGTTTTCTTTTTTTTATCTATTAATGTACTTAATTGATTTATGTTTTCTGTTTCGTACATTTTCTTTAACAATGTAATCTGTTTTGGCTTTGTATATTGTCTAAGTGTTTTCTCCTTTATAACATGTATATATGTTTAGCTATAAGATTACTTATAAAAAAATCTATATTTATACACATTTAGTTTCTTTGGCCAATCGTAATAAATGAATGTAGTTTACTTTGAATTTCTTTTTGTTGTTTCTAATAACAATCAAGCCATTACGTATGTACATAAAAGCGCCTTTATGAAACATAAAAGCAATAATTAACGTCGCCCGCGCAGTCGACTAAATTATTTCAAAGGAACTTTACGATATTATAAAACGATTTTCTCGTTATTTATTATGCATAACATGAGGTAGCCATTATTGTTCTGGGAATAAAAAGACAATTAATTCATATGAGAGTAGCCGCTTTTATGTTTGCATAAGTATACAAAGTTTCTTTGTATGAATATTCGTTCAACATGTTTGTTAAAAATTCATTACATGTTACGCTGCTCTGTTTCTATAATTTCAATTACGATTCAATAATCGTTTTAGGTTTTCAGAACTTTAGATTTATACTTATTTTGCTAAGTATCAAATACTTAGCAAAATAAGAAGTGTAAACATCGCTGATTGGAAATTGAAGTAAGATTTAAAGAATGGTTCTCAACTCCAACATCTGTCAAGACCTAGTGAGTATAAAAAAGCTGAGTATTTGAATTAAGTTTGTGTAAACAGCTGGTGATAATGTAAGTGATCTAAACTTTAGGGTGCAAAAGTAACGCTTGAAATGGTAAACTAGCCGTTACAAAGTTAATAAACGTCGCGTGCGCACTTCAAGTCTTGCAAATATTCATTACGCCAAATTATAGTTGTTAGTTGTTGCATGTACTGATGTGAAGTTAATGCGCGGGAACACTGAAGATGGTCCGTTCACAGATCAAATCTATATTAATTTCCTGTACAATTTTTACTTTAGGGGAGATTTTCAATTTGCGCATTTGTTTGAATTTTAGTGTTAGTTTACGTTTATAAAAAATATCTTGTAGATCTTGAGTTAATTCTTATTCCCGTTATTTAGTATAGCCGACAATTTTTTTCTGTAAAAGTCTAATGTACAACAGTTAATTAAAATACTACTAGTACTAAGAGATTTTGTAAAACGTGTTTATTAAAATCAAAACACAGTACTTACACGTTTTAATTAATTTAAAAATTTACTTCACCACGTAAAGGTTTCAAATATGTAACTACAAGTTTTCTCACATATAAACTTTAATGAGTTGGTTGAAACAAAAGCACCGGTTTCATGTATTTAACGAGAGTTGCATAATGAAGCATCCTTTTATAGCTTTAGAAAATATATGCATGAAACTTGAATTAGGTTTTCCGAGCTAAATTATAACGCTAACAAGTCTGAAGCGGCCAGCTTATAATAAACGATACTTTAGAATATACTTGACAGATGTAAGGAGAATTGTCACTGATTATTTGTCGGGTTCGTTTACAAACGTGACCCGCTGTCGTAAAATAAATTTAGAAATAATTTTATATAGACTTTAGCTCATCTTTAGTCACGTAAACGTTTCCATACAAATTTGGCGTTAATGGCTCACGCATGAGGCAACCTTTTTCAGCTCAGGCCTCAGACCACGTTAGTAAGTTGTACGTGGTGGTCGTCTTCCCCATCGTCGCTCTTACTTTTAATTCTCACTTACAATACATACAGAAATCTTCTTGGTATAATAATGATATTTTGCGCTCCGACTGAAAATTTATCCGTCATGATTCCTCTATAAACAGTGATACAAACAAGATAAAGTTGTATTTATATAGTTTTAATGATCTGTCACGCTATAATTATTTAATTCAATCTTTTAGTGGAAGGTTCGAAGGTTTTCCTTGACCGACGCCAAATGAAAATGAAATTTCGGACATAACTTTCCCACGACATCTCGATAGCCAATTATGGCGAGTCGACTTTTTGCTTTCGAGAAGCTCGCTGATTGGTTTGCAATGACATCACTCATGTAATACCATTGTATCAAGGTAGGAAAAATAATAAAATACCCATCAATAACAAGTTAGTCTAATTGTTTAAAGGTGACTACTTCTTCCCTCTAATTTAGTAACAAGAATTATCACAAAAAAATCATATTAAATATTCGGCTAACGCATCCCTGCTATATGCAATATAGAAAACCTGTATTGTCTATCCATGTACCTGTATCCATAGCTTTTATTCGCCTTCATCACTAGATGTTCTTGAACTATGTACTTTATGTATAACAGATTCCATTTACGAGTAAAAGGATGTAAGCTAACAAGTGCTTGATATAAAAAGTACACCGCTATACAATTTTGTGTCAAGCTGAGAATGTAGGTCTCAACCATCCGTTACGACACACGATTCCCTTAATAGCCCTTAAAACGGTTATGGGCTTGTATCTAAGATTTCTTATAACTTCTTTGGAAGCCAAAACGACCGAGTTCAATAGGTTCATGTAGAGGTATTGTAATTTTGGCGCGGAAAATTACATACTCTTAAATAATAGATATTATAATATTTAATCTATAGGTATTAAAAGAGATGATAAAATAGTTTAAAAAATATAAAACCCTGATCGCATCGCGTTTCAAACACTATATTAATATACATAATAAAATATACTCTATTTGTCAATAGACCAAGTTTTAAAGATGCTATACCTCCATGGTGAGGATGCACGCTGATAAGCAGGCAAGGCTCGTCTCCGGGCTCGCGACAGCAGTCCAGCACGTCCCGGCTGGTGGTCTGTGGTGTCACAGGCACCGCTGTGGGTGACCATCCTGCACCGCTCTCGCACCACACTCTCACTATAATCTGTAAAAGTAAAATTTGTTATATAAAAGGTATGCAAAATTTATTCCAAATTTAAAACAACGACGTGAACGACCTTTGTTGTTCAGTGAGTTTCCCAGTCCAACAATTTCATTTATTTACGCGAGTATCATTATTTAAAGGAAATTCAGTTTTACCGGATTACAACGCAATTATCATAGTATACAATAAATAAAACATTTGTATTTAATATATTACGATTATCGTATATCGGAAACTATTGTTTATGACTTATGTAGGAGTATGTGTACTAAGCTTTTGAAACATCTTAAGTTGTTGAAAGCTCTAGTGTATTTATGTCTTAATAACCTGTACATTCTTGCAAAGACTGACTGACAGTAAATGGCTGTAGGTACTAAAACGGAGTAGATAGTAACATTATATGGAAGAAAACGACTTCTATACACGAGAATATAATAGTTGCTGGTGACTTCGTATACGGTTATAGAATAAAAATGTAGTTCCTTTACAGGCTTCCACGAGTCGGGTATACGGTTATGGGGTGTAAGAATGAAACTTTTGCGTTTTATTATTACTACATATAAAGTAGGCTTACAATTTCTACGCTCGAAACTGCATTTCGGTATCAAGCATAGACAATGTGTAGGTTATAAGTGTAAAAAAGTTAATAATTACTGTTGACGTAATCACCAAATAACAAACCCCCCAACCCACTATAGGGGGTTAGGGGGGTTTGTAGGACTATAGTCCTTACGTAATACTTGAACGGCCCCTAACCAGATTCCTTATTCTACAATGTTTAAGTAATTCGTGTATAAGGTCATAAAATGGTTAATGGGGTCTTACGTTTAATTACTAAATGTAAAGTGAGTATAATAATTTCAACTAGTAATACGTAAATATTCAACTACCTGAACTGTTTCTAAGTAATGTAAAATTATGTACGTAAGCTATATCTAATGTTAACCGCAGTCCCTTTGATACAACGGATTCAGCAACTACTTCCTGTATTATGTAAATGCTATGTCATTTACATTATATATTTGTCATGTATGATTCATGGGATACAACTGACAGCTGAATCTAAACTACATAATGGGACATAACATTAGAAGCCTAAATACATTTAAATATGTCACATATTATTGTCAAGTAATAGATACTTGAGTGGCATTGTTTTACTTTTGGGCTATGTAATCTACCTAATTTTAATATGAGGCAAATTTGATTTATTATTTATTTTTTTAGGGAAAAACTCTAAAAGTACTGGACGGATTTATTAAAAATTACGAAAAGCTATATTGTCACCGAGTAGAAGTAACGCGGTTGAAACCGTTGGACACAGCTTGTCATTTTTATAGTTTCATTATGTGTTCATTACCATTGTAGTACCTAGTTTAGGAGCTTAGAAGCCTTAGGTTTAAGGTTATATGGGGATTGTGGTGCGTGTTTAATATTGTAACTAAATGATAAGCGTTTAATGTACGCATTGATATTAATTTATACTAACATATTTTAAGTTTCTGTAATATTTATTAATAGCACAGGAAATTATTGTTAAACCGATATAATTTGTAAGACACGTAGCATGAGTTGATAATATATAAAAATCATTTGAGAATTCCACGATTAATGCTTTTTTTTATATAGTGTTACTCATTCACTGAAATCAACTTTGGTTAAAAACATAAACTGATGAAACATAAATCTTAATTATTTTTAATCATGCATTCTTTTAAGTCTAGAAAGAAATGAAAGAACGGCTGATTGTATTCATCAAAGCGTCACATGCCCCTCCACAGGTTTACGTTCGCTTTCAAGCTTTCTGTACACATTATGTCGTCTTCAAATACATCTGCGAGAAAATTATCGCAATGCACATAAAACAATCTACTAGGCATCTAACTAGTTTCTAAGAGGGGAGTTTTTGCCCACACTTAAGGGATGACGATTGTGATCCAGATATGGTAAGAACTAAGAATATAATAATGCTGTAGGTATTCAGTAACTTCCTTTAGCACAGCTGCCTGCGCAGATGTTTAAGTAAAGGGGTCAACGTCGTCCGTTATGCAAAAATTACTTTATGAATTTAATATCCACTTTAAACTAATAAAAGTCCCAAAGTTACTTAAGGTCTTATAAGTATTATATATGACATACTTAGAAATAAAATAAGTTGATTCTCGCTAGCATACAGTTGGTATGAAGTAGACAGCTAAGGTTTTTTTATATGATATTATATAGATTACAAAATCATATAAAATTAATTGCTGTTTGTGTGCCTCGTTAAAACAATTCTAGTTTTGTTAACAAATTCAAACTGTTATAAAGTTTAAACTTGAAAAGATAAGACCTTAAATCAACATTTTCGAAAATCAATGCGACACTTTGTGCCACAAACAAAAGCCAAACGCCACGTCAATAAATTCAGTAGTTAAGAAACGAGATATGATTGCAATAACTTATATAATTTATGTTATAAAATAAAAATAAAATAAAATAAAATAAAATAGCCTTTATTGCTGAACTTATTTTTACAGTAATTTTTCTTACAAATACGTTTATAACTTTTAACAGTTTCTTTTCTTTTCATAAATCCGGTATCGGTAAACGGTCGTTTCTACATTTCAGCTTGTCTTTCGACATAGGCCTCCTCTAAAGATTTCCACTCTGTTCTATTTTTCGCTATGCGCGTCCATATTGGGCCCGCCACTTTTTTGATGTCGTCCTCCCATCTTCTAGTCTGTCTGCCTCTGTTTCTTTTACTATCTCGTGGTTGCCATTCTGTTATTATTCTCGTCCATTTCTCCTTCTTCTCTCTTATCATATGTCCAGCCCACCTCCACTTTAAGCACCTGTATGTTGTGTATGCATTCTTAAATTTTGTTTTGTTTTTGATACATTTTAGTTTAACTCGGTCTTTTCTTTTAATTCCTATTGTGCTTCTCTCCATTCCATTCTGACAAACTTTTATTTTCCTTGCTTGTTCTTCTGTCAATGCCCATGTTTGGCACCCATATAGTAAGCATGGTAAGATACACATATTGTATATTCTCCTCTTGTTCCTCATAGACATATCCTGGTTCTTCATGACTTCACTGAGTGACCAATATCTCTTCCAAGTATTAGTTATTCTTCTTTCTATTTCTTTTTGCATACATTCCTCAGTAGATATTAACTGTCCCAAATACACATACTCCTTTACATACTCTATTTCTTCATCATTTACTGTTATGGACTCTGTTTGTGAGGAGTTAGACATTACTTTTGTTTTCGTTAAGTTCATTGACAGGCCTGCCTTCTTACTTTCTTCCGCTAACTGTTGCAACATTTCCTTTAGGGTTTTCGGGTTTTCCGAAAATAAGATTAGGTCGTCTGCAAAGCGTAGGTGACTCAGATTTTCGCCATTTATATTTAGTCCTTTATTCGTCCAATCCAGATTTCTGAATATCATTTCCAGAACTGCTGCAAATATTTTTGGTGAAATTGGGTCTCCCTGGCGTACACCTCTCTCAACCGGAAATTCTTCGCCTATAGATTCTAGTTTTACTTGTGCGGTGCTTTTTGTGTATACGTTTTTCAGTATCCGTATGTATTTTGCATGTACGCCTTGATCTTTTAGTGCGTCCCAGATAAATCTATGTTCAAGTGTGTCGAATGCTTTGTTGAAATCCACGAACCCTATGTAGTAAATTTTGTTATATTCTTTAAATTTCTGGAGTATTTGTCTAAGGGCGTGTATGTGGTCTATTGTTGAAAAATGTCTACGGAATCCAGCTTGTTCTTTGGGTTGATTTTCTTCAAGTGTGTTTGTGATTCTAGATAATATTATTTTTGAAAACACTTTGTAAATATTGGACATTAAACTGATTGGTCTGTAATTTGCTATATCTCCTTTGTCACCTTTTTTATGTAGTAGTATAATTGTAGATTTTGTCCAATCCTCTGGAATGTTTTCCGTTTTGATAATTTCATTAAATATATCTGTAAGTCTTGGAGCGATTACTGGTAACGTTGCTTTTAGAAGTTCGTTTGTAACAAGATCAGATCCAGGGGCTTTATCGAGTTTTTGTGTATTTATTGCTTTTATGGTTTCTTCCTTCATTATTTCCGGTATATATTCTTCATTAGTTATTTCGTCGTTTTCTTTTATAGTGTCTTTCTCTTTTTGACTTTGGTATAAGTTTCGGTAGAATTCTGTAGCGATTTTTAATATTTCGAGTCTTTTACCTGTATTATTGCCATCTTTCTTTCTCATACTTGGTATCCAGTCCTTTTTGTAGTTTAACTCCTTCAATGCCTTTTTTATTCCTCCTGTCTTTTCTATGTAACTTTTCATTGTATTAGATCTTTTAGTTTTTCTTTCTTTCCTAAGTTGTTCACTGATCTTTTTGCTTACTTCTGTTACTCTTTGGCGGTTTCCTTTAATTTCCTTTTGTCGTAAAAGTTCTTTTCGTTCTTGTAATAATTGTTTGATTGTAAGTGAGACTTCTTTCTTGATACTTTTGTTTGTTTTTCTGGTTACTGTTTTTAGTTGATTTAGTAATAGGTTGTATTTTTCTTGTATCGATGGATATTCTTTCTTCTCTAATTCCGCGGCATCTAGAGATGTTTGAAGATTATTAAGTAATAGTTTAGGGTCACCTGAGTATTGTACCGCTAATTGTTTATTTTGAAATCGTCTTGTTTTCTTGAACATTCCTGACATCGCAACTCGAACCATCCTATGGTCTGTGTGGAAGTTTAAATTGTTTATGATCGAAATGTTCTTGAAGGCTTTTCTATTATTAGACATAATAAAATCGATTTCATTCCTATATTGTCCATTGGGTGAGATCCATGTCCATTTTTTTGATGGTTTCCTTTTATAAAAACTGTTTAGAATACTTAATCTGTTTTCCAGTGCAAAGTTTACTAGTCTTGTTCCGTTTTTGCTTCTATTTCCATACCCATAGTTTCCTATGGTATTTTCTTCCCCACTATTTTGAATCCCAATTTGTCCATTAAAGTCTCCCATCACGATGACGTTTTTGTGTGCGTTATCAATAGCGTTTTGGAGATTTTCATAGAATTCCTCAATTGTTTTTACGTCCTCTTTTTTATCAGATTCAGTTGGTGAATATGCCTGTATAATAGACCATCTCTCTTCTTTATCTCCGTTCACGGGCAGTTTTATATTAAGGATTGCAATACGTTCCGAGAATCCACTAAGTTCTTCTATGTTGTTGACTAGATTTGCTTTCACCATGAATCCAACTCCATACAGCCCGGGCGTCTCCCCTTTATAATGTAGTACGTATTTGCCATGGTTTTCTATACCTTCTCCAAATCTGCGCATTTCGCTAATACCTATAATATCCCACTTTAACTCTTCTATTGCCAGCTCTAGTTCTTGGAGTTTTTCAGGTGTTCTAAGAGATCGACAGTTAATAGTTGCTATGTGGATGTCATTTACTTTGTTTTTCATGTTAGTGTTATTTTTCATGTTAGTGTTATTTTTTTCCTTTAGAGGGTCGTGGTCATTTTTCCCCACGATGACCAGTCGGCTTGGGGAAGTCAAGCTATGTTAACGGATCGTAAATCAAACATTTATCATAATAAATAGACAACATTGTACCCAAATGCAAATAAGCATAGTTAGCAAAGGTTTTGTTTGCTTAGTCATAATTTATGGAGGCTGTGTGTACAACTTGGACCTTGAATCAAAATATACCTGATACATGCGTACATGGGTCACATATTGGTTAAATTAGTGTTCAAATATATTTGGAGTCCAAAACCTCCAGGATTAAGTGGAATTGATTGGATATTAAATATAACAACAACGGGGCACAAGCACACTTTTCATAAGACTATTTAAATACGTTCCACGAGATCCCTTTTTAAATTGAACAAATCATAATAGAACATAAATGACGGAGGTATGCTGAAATATAATATTACAGTTTGACAGCTCCCTTAAGACGGTTAAAATTTAAAATTTAAATCTATTAAACTCAAAGAATTCCATTGCAAGTAAATGTTATAAAGATACTGTGTGGTTTGATAACAATTAACACACCTTAAATACTATTTAGTTCGCTGTACAAGAAGTAAGACATAGCAAAAGTATAAAATATGTTTTTAGGAGTGTGACAGTGATAATGTCTCTTCCAGGTTAACTGTCTTTAAATATTTCTCTGAGGTCATTTTTAAATTCGGTGTTAAAGACAATTTAATATCGGTGCGTTGTGTCTTGATAATAGCAAATACTTTAATTGTGTTTGACACCGAATTTAAAAATGAACTTAAAAAATATTTATGGCATAAAGCAAGTTAACCTGGAAGAGTTCATTTATTATCACTGTTACAAGTATTTTATACTTTTAAAAGTTTTTGTTTTTATACATACTACGGAAGAGAGCAGTCATCATTTTATCATAAATTGTATATAAATTAATAAAGAAAAACTTTATTAATTAAACCTCTATCGTGGCAATGACAAGCACTTATATTTGTATATATAAGTAGCCTATATATTTTATTTATTACATAATTTACATGTTCACAATCTTACCGGTATCATTTTTGGGTGACATGTGTAGTCGCAGCTTTATCTTCCTTTCTGAAAAAGAGACACACCGTTATTTATTTTCTTATTAATCACTAAATAGAGAAGTTTTAGACCATGGTTTATACCCCGGCTGTGCACGAATAGGCTTAGGCACATTTAACATTCGCTCGGCCAGTAAAGGAAACCATCGTGAAAAAACCTGCTTGCCAACCGAAAAAGTCGACGGCGTGTGTCAAGCACAGAAAGCTACTAATAGTCCAGATCACCTACTGGCCTATTCCAAAAAAACAAATGAACACGAAACAGATACAGTAATCGGGCCCAGACCTTAAAAGGTTGCAATGGCACTGTTTTTATAATCCACTTAATCATTACGAAAACCTTAATAAAAGGTTATTTATTTCCTTTTATTTCTGTTTCCTTTTTACAAAGAATTCACCTTTTCAAATATGAACCACAGAATATTAGTTATTTTAGTGATAAGCGGTTGTACGGAGTCGTAAAATTAAAAATATAAGTACATGTGCGAGCAATTGCGCAGCCAGTATGAATAAGACAATTAATCAAATAGAAATATTCCAAGTCCTGGTGGCTATTTTCCACCACTACACGTAGTTTCTGGCTTCAATTCCCGAAGTTGTCAAAGTCAAAAATCATTCATTCATATAGGTGAACGTCAAAAAAGAAATATACCTTAAATGCTTCTAATTTTACATTTACTGCCATTTCTGTAATTGTGGGGCTTACCTGTCTTTAAACGCTAGACGTCAAAAAACCATTTAAAATATATGATTGAAGTTAATTAAAATAAATTCGACAGTTTGATCGCGCATGTTTCATCTAAGATATCTATGGTTTAAACAGCGAAATTCCTCACGTATAACAGATTTATAAATAAAGAATATATCACGTACGAACGAGATGCGTAAACGGAACTTGGATGAAATAAAGGTTCACTCTTCACTGTGTATGACTTTTTATACAGTACTTAAATAGTTCGCCAATAATTCATTCGATTACGCAAAATCAATCTGTGTTGCGGTGAAAACCATCCGATTTACATCGACACATTATTTTATTTATTACTAGCTGATACGACGAACTTCGTTTTGCCATGTATATTATTTCTAGGAAACATTTTTTTAGTTCAATAACAAATATCTATTTACTATAATAAAAATTAGGGACCGTTTTGCATTGGAATTCTTTTAACTTTTTTTTTCATAAATATTTTAGTGGAGTCAAAGTCTCGCATTGGTTTTTCCTGTGTATGAGTCCACGTAAGTGAGATCACTGTTATAAGACGTAAACCCTAGAGATGGAAAGACGATTACGAGAATATAATGGCGTGGCGGTTACTGGATGGTCTTGGGAGCCTATGGCAGGAGTCGTTGAATAAACTAAAATTTAAAATATTTCGTCATATCATCTTTATTAATACAAGGTCAACCATTTAATTTTATAATCTTTCGTAAAAAATTAATTTAAAAAAAATAACAATTATTTCGCTAACAAAAAAAGCTTTAAAAGTTCCCTTTCCCTACCTTTTTTCATCTTCACCCAGTTTTCTCAATAAGTTAAACCTCGGCGCTTAATAAGCTAAGCTATGCTCTGTCTCCCGGACCGGTCTACAATAACCGTATTAAGCGTCGTATATTATGCCCTAATCCGTATTAAATCGGGTAACGTTTAAAATAGGCGATTTAAATAGGATTAAGTTCCGCGCATGGCTTAAAAATTTAAGGTATGACTTATATTTTCTTATTACAATTAGTAATTATACACTTCATAACAAAATAAAATGAAAAGGAGGCGTTCTAATCGTTTTCGAGCGATCTCTTCCAGGCAACCAATGTGTGAAAAAATTAGATAAGATAAGCAAGAAGTGCAAAAAATACATAAGACATATACATATATCCGTTGCCTAGTATCTATAACACAAGCTTCACCAGCTTAGCATGGGACTAGGTCAATTGGTGTGGATTGTCTTTGAAATATATATGTAGTTATTTAGACAAAACTAATAGATCAAACAAAGCAATTTATGTAAACAGTAATCAGATCAATATTTAAAAAAAGTACAAAAAAAAAGAAAAGTATTACACTTTTGAATTAATGCTGAATCAAGACATTTTTTGAACTGAGGGTATAAGATTTGTTTTATCATTTTTTGGAAAAATCCAATTTTTGATTGAACTTTTTTGTGAATTGTGTGAAGAAAGAAACAGGCTCAATTTTAGTTAACATATCAATACAGATCTCTATACCACTCCTCAATCTATTTATTAATTTAACATTTAGTAAGACAAAGTAGCGCAGGCTTGGTAATACCATGCAATAATATTATGCCATAGAATAAGGTTTACAATAGCGCAAAGTAGGTATTTTAATTAAACGAAATGCATGTATATGGTATTGCTCTCTTGGGCATATAATTCACAGAACGTGAATAATTATCGTGAATAGCCATTTATATTTTAAATACGAACGCTATATTTGTTATGCTTTCATGATTACGAAATAAAAAAGGCAAGGAATATACTAAATTCCTTTAGGAGAGTTTTAACATTTTAAAATTGTTTTATTCACAAAATGTGCCTGTCACATGTGGGATATTACAGATGAAACATAACAAGATACATATAATTTGTATTTACAATTTTCTTAACCTAAAAAGTTATATCAAAAATTATCGAAAAGAAAATTATAACAAATTTAAAAAGTTAGATCCCTATGGCAGTGTACCTTTAACGCTGACAGCATTTCCTCGCTGTATTGCGATAATTATTCGTTGAGCGAGGAAAGCAACAGCTCTGGGGTCACCGGTACTATCTACCAGGCGCCAACTTAAATTTTTAATAAGCGCCTGTGTACTTGAACTCCACGGCCCAAGAGTCTCTACTCCAAACAACAAAATCGAAGTTGGAGAAAAGACTTATATTTGAGCCGTTTATTATTTTCTGCCTGTTCTATATCTTTCTCAAGATACATTACAAATAAAAACAAGTAAAAGACGTTGGTTCATTTTAATATATCATTTACTTGTTATTATATGAAGGTACGCAGTAACCTTATAGGTAGGTAATACATCTACTTACATTTGTTTTTTGACAGATTTAATTTTTTCACGTAATTTTTTTTATAAACAGGCAGGAGACTCATCTGATGTTAAGTGATACCGCCGCCCATGGCCACTCTCAATATATACTATGAACTCATCACCGTACAAGCCGTATTAACACAAATTTTCATCATCATCACCTTGATAGCTGGAAGTTTTCCACGGTCCGCTTCACAATACACCTTTTGTTTAGCGAACTGTGGAAGGATACAACCTCCAACTGTTTAAAAAAAGAACATACTCCTCCCTATGCTTTAAACACAGACAAGACAATATAGTTTATTGCCTTTTCTTCTCAAGTGCCTAAGAGACAAACGAATCCCTTTACATTACTCATTACCCAAGAATTCAAATGATAATTGTACGTTTTCAACGCATAAGAATTCAACATCTCTCCGCTAAATATTCATACATTCAAATAACATGCGTAGGAGTGACAAGGGCATTATTAAGATTTCAAGATCTCAATGACAGAGAACTGTCTGCAGACGTATTTTGATCAGTAAAGCTCAGACTTCTGAGGAAAAATATATCAATCTGTGGTTAGCACTAAGTCATAGACCAGTGTTTACAAAACCAGTGGTGCTCTTTGCCTCAGATTTCTGTATCTGTTTCGTTTCATTCATTTGTTTTTACTAAATAGCAAGTTGGTGATCAGCCTTCTGTACCGGAGACACGACGTCGATTTTTTGGTTCTAAGGCCGGTTTCCTCACGATGTTTTCACCGTACGTAGGGCATAATATACACTCTCTGTGTTAAATGTGCACATAGAAAGAAGCGTCCATTTGTACACAGCTCGGATTTGAATCAGAGATGAAAGTCGCACGCTCAAGCCACCAGGCCAACACTTCTCTACTTTAAGTTTTATATACCTTTTTGAATATAGTCGAAAAGATGTCTATATGTTTAAATTGGATATATTATGTATTAATTTTTGCGATCAATATTTCAAATATTATTTTCTCGAAAGGTTGCCTGGAAGGGTTAGCTAGAAAGCGACAAGTCCGCCTGTTATCGCCTTATTATTTAATTACTATAATTTGTACTGATTTTTGCAATGATCGTTGGTATTCCAACCAAACGGCAGATTATATAGTCATGTTTATTTTCGAACAAACACAACCATTATTGCTTACGTTACAATTACGTTTAACTTATTCATAGATATGAAAAAAAAAAAAGGGTGCGTGTACTTATGTACGCGCGTAAGAAGTTATACTTCTTTGGCATTATTAAAAATAGTTTTTGATTGCATGCAAATAATTAATTACAATTAAATAATCAAAGACTGGAAAAGGAGTCATTAAAGTCAATACAGTTCAGTTTACATTTGAAAAATTAATTAAATAAATATTTATTATTATTCTCTTACATTAAACAAATAAAACACTATTTATCTTTAAAACATTTTTATTTCATTATACTATTATTTTTAAGTGACTCTAATGTCTTCTTCAGAATTTCGGTTTGTAATTTTAAATTAATCATTACTTGGTTGTGCATCTACGAGGCTTCTCCAAAACTAAAACTACTACTTGCTTTCTGCAACAAATAAGAGAATATTAATTTAAGCTCTGTCCATGCAAAACTTAAATTTTTTTATAATTCATATTATAAATTTTTTAACACATTTATATTAATATAATTATATAAATGTGTTAATAATATAATTTGTAGCACATGCTACAGACCTGGATAGCAACTTTCTTTTATTCTATTTAGAGATAGAGATAATTTAAATATAATACCGGTGTCTTCCTTGTAGGTTTCTTTGGAGTTGTTTGGGGATTCTTGTTGTTCAGTTCGACATGATTTTCTTTAACCTTTCTTTAATCCTACAAAATAATGAAATTGTTAAGTTATGTTGTCACTGTTGTGCACACCTTTGTTTGGCTTTTTTAGTATTCAAGTTATGTCAAAACTGATTTATTACCTTGTCATTGTTGGCTTTTGGGATATCAATTGTTTCTAAAATGATTTTATTTGTAATATCCTGAAATATATAAATAACATCTATTAATTTAAGTATCATGGTGAGTGGTTCGCACTCAGGTATTAAGGTGTATTATACCCACTGTCCATTATAAGTGGGAATGGGCTCACTTCTGGCTGGACAGAGTTTCGGTACTACAAGTGCAACATGGATGTTTTGAGGTATTACAATATCTCTAACTACCTGTAGGGGAATAAAGTACTGTTGTGAGCATATGCCTATGCTTGAAAGGTTGAACCTTGAACATCACCATACATCATATTTATAATTAACATTCCTACCTCGACACCATCACAATCAAATTCATTGAAATCTACTTCAAACCGTTGCGGTATCATCTCTGCCATATCCATTGTGTCTTGAGAAGGTGATGGTGGCTTTGATCCACCTCCAGTTTTAGATGTTTCACGGCGATAAGATGACAACTCTTTTTTTGTATTCAATTTAGTGCACTTCCACTGATTCATCAATTGTTTTTTGTCTCTTGTCCTTATATTTGCTAGATTAAATCTGAAAAATTACATGTTTTGATTAAATAATGTGGTCATTTTTTTGAGATGCAGGTACTTATTAAAATGTTTACTTCTCTGTTATATCGCTCCAAGCCTTCATTTTCTCCTTATTAGTATTCGTGCTTAAATCTTTGTTCTCAATTATTGATATATAGAATATTTCTAAAACGTTGCTGTAACAAACGCAATAAACATAAGCAATGAATAATGGTTCATGTTTCAGTTTTAATCAACAATAATACTCGATAATACCTACGGATAGTTAACCTCAATTGTATTGAAGCACTCAGGAAGGTTGGCACAGTTTTTTCACAAATATTTTATCATATTAATTAGTTTTGATTTAGATATTAAATTTAAATCACTTCTGATTATAATTCAGACGCACATATAAAATTCGCACTTGTATAATGAAAATAACTAGATACATAGATAATCTTTTATTTTAAACAATAATTCAAACTCCTATATTTGTTTAAAAGGTAAATGTCAATGTCAGATGTCAATTGTCATGGATATTCAAAATTCTTGTTAAGCTGCTAAGCTAAGAAATAGAATATGCGTGAAGTTAGCTTATATTCTATTTCTTTTGTAGATTGCGCACGCTATAATCACACTCCGAATTTTGTGTCATAGGTGCGCGCGCATCGTAAAATTTCACTCTCATCAAATTTTCATAACGCGCCTAAAGAAGTATAACTTCAAAAATATCTAAAAATATATTTTATACTTAGCAACGATTTTATGTATTGCAAACGGTACTAAAATATAATTCGCGAGAGATATTGTTTCTTTAATATACATATACTCTTTCTATGAATATAAAGAGTGTAGATTATCTTAAAGAACGAACGGTACTACCGAAATGGCCGAGTCCCACCCTCGATCGTGGTCTTTGTATGCAAATATCTCGCTACCAAATATTTCAAGCGGCCTCTGCTTAATCCGTTTGTTTCTTAGCTTGATCGATGAACTTTGCTTAGATTCACAAACGTTGTTTTTGTTGTACAGAGACCAGTTTTTTGAACTAGCGTTGCCATCTGTCAAAATATATATAACTACCAATAGATAAGCCTATTTCAGACAGCCTAACTGAGGAGGTTAGGATCAAAACTACATCATATCCGTTTTTCTCAATAAGACAGAAATCTAAAAAAACTTAATAAATTGTGAGAGCATGTTTTTGTATTTAAAATAAAAATACCATATTAATGTGGAGATAAATCGGCAATTAAAACATTTTTTTGCTATTTGATTGCTCGCGCTGTTGTTGATAATTGGGCAAAGTTATTTTGGATAAGTGCTGTTTTATGAAGACAAATCAGGATATGTGTTGTTTTGTACCTTCTGCATGGATAAGTGTGGTTTTGAACGTCACCTGTCTGGATATGTAGTGTTTTGTTTTAATTGTTATGGAAATGTGTACTTAATAATAAAAAACTTAAAAAATCAAGTCTTTAATATAATGTCTACATCACACTCTTAATGTTACTGTGTCCGGTTCAATACAATCACATTCATCATCATCATTTTCATCTTTATTTTGTGATAATATTGGTACTGTTTCACACAAAAGTCTTTTGTACCACTCTAATTCAGGCAGCGATTCCCAGTTTTCTCCAAATTGTTTGGTAAGTATATTTTTGACATCTTTTTTTTTGCTGCAGAAATATAACAGTAAATATATTTTACTGTTATATTTAAATATAAACAGAAGAAAAGGCACAGAAAACACGTATTGAAAAACGAGGGAACACTGAACAGAGCTACCTATCGTGCCATAAATAATGACTGTGACAATGACAGTACAGACAGTGGCAGATGACGTTTAATGTCAAAATAATGTTGCCACTTTACACGGCAAGATACTAAGGCAAAGAGTTTTGGGATGGACAAGCCAAAACTCTTTATATTGCGGGATAATTCGAAAAAGTACGGGATATGTGTGGTGTTGATTGTGCATACATTACAGCATAGTAAAATACTTATAGGAGATGTGCGGTTTTGAATCAATTTTAAAATAAAAAAATTTAACACGGATATGTTGAGGTTTTAAACGAATTTTTCTTTTTCAACATCATTTTACAAGGAAAATAGTGCTGTTTTGAACTTGACTGATTTTACTAAATGGTAGAATTTATCTTATAGAGCACGAATTGAAAAAAAAAACAAAAGTGACAATAAATGGATAGGTTTTGGATTTGAACCTAACCGCCACAACTATTCTCAAAGCCTTGTTGTATAGTGTGAAGTCAGTTTCCGCACTTTAGACGCCCATTTTGTTCGTTTCTTAAATTCTCCAAGCCTTTAAGTACAGTATATTATTTGCGTGTATCATTTATAATTTTATACAAGAAAAACCTTTCGGGCTACCTCACGCGGAATAATAATTTTTCCACCAAGCATCGACCCACGACTTCTAGTTAATAAGCACCTCGGAATCGGTGAACATAGAGTTTGTGGCTAAACAATTGTTTACAGTATATTATGACTATTATCAAAATCTCAATGTTATAAGAATCCAGCCAGGATGAATTTTATTGGCAAACCTTTTAATTGAATAATCCCATTGTGTTTTACTCGCACAAGTTTCAGTCAATAGTTGAGGCGTAAGAGTTAATCCGGAAACAGTATGCCGACAAATTTGTCCCTTCCGTTCCGTTGGTTTTGTCACATAAACCTTCGCCAGCCAATTCGTCGGCATAATAGCTCACATGTTAACACTATTGTACAAATATATGGTACTGTTCCCAAAGTCTGTGGTTTTACTACAGACTATACATGAAATAACTGTCACCGACTGTTTATGTTTTATGGACGAATGAAGGAAAGGAGAACAGTTTGAGGAAGATCCGACAGTGCATTTTTCTGTCTCCCCGACTTCCTTAAACTCGCTGCTTACAGGAGATCCTCTCGCTTTATAAGTCAAAAAGTATTAATAAATTTATACCCTACTAACTGACCCGGCAAACGTTGTTTTGCCATGTATATTATTTCTAGGAAACATTTTTTAGTTCAATAATAAAATAACTATCTACAGTAATAAAAGAATGGGTTGATCGTAGAGGGGTGAAAATTAGGGGTTGTATGTATTTTGTATGCTGTATCATAAAAAAATTGGGCACCCCCTATCACTTACAGGTTCGAAAGATAGTAGCCGATTCTCAGTTTTTACTGAATGTGCATTAAAAAATTCATAAGAATCGGTCGTGTCGTTTCCTAGACGTATGGGAACGAACATTGTGACACGAGAATTTTATATATTAAATTAGTGTAGTATGTAATACATATATAATGAGTCTTATTATTTAATAAACAGTACCCACAGGCCTATCTAATCAAATCTGTATTAACCTCTCAGAATTAGTGAGACCACCCTGAACATACACTGTAACAATTTAGATAAGTTCAGATCAGTACTTGAATATTCCGTTAACAGTAAGTGCGTCTGTCTTCTAAGCTCTGTCTTATCTAATTGATTTAGGGTTTTGAAGCCGGCTTTATTTAAAAAAAAGAGGACCAAAACGTATTGTCTTTATTCAGATTAGTTACTTATGCAATAAGCTTACATTTACCTTCCTTGTGACTTAGTAGATAGTGCATTACACTATGTTTGATTGTCAGCAAGAATGCATTCAGAAATTTGCTTATATAAACTACTTGGGACTTCTTCATTACTGTTACTGGCACTTTGCGTTTTTAAGATATAGAATAAACTAGATTATCCGGCAAATGTTGTTTAGCCATGTATATTATTTCTAGGAAACATTTTTTTAGTTCAATAAAAATAACTATCTACTATAATAAAAATCTGTTTCAATAAATATATAATGCAGTATCATAAAAAAAATAATAATAATAAAATTTAGGGGGAAACCCTTAACATTTAGGGGGATGAAAAATAGATATTGTCCAATTCGCAGATCTAACCGATATGCACACAAAATTTCACGAAAATTGGTCGAGCCATTTAGGTGGAGTTGGTACAAACACCGAGAATTGTATATATTAGATATGTCCTCTTTACACATAATTAAAGAGTAAAGTAGAATTGTTCGAATTTTTAGGCTACTGGGAGCTATTTACCAGTTATATTCAGCATCTAAAATATGCCAGAATATATGCCCGCTCATATCATTAAGTAACATTGAACTTCGGAATACGTACAAAAGTACCTATTTGTTTGTAACTGTCACCCATTCTCACTCCGGGGTGAATCGTGCGCAGACGCCAAGCGTAATGAAGAAGAATGCATAAGTACCAAAGCCTTTTTCACACGAATAAATTTTTAGTGAAACTGTGGAGTTGCCAACTTCGTTGCCATGGCAACGCATACGTCAAAATCAATTTGGTTGTTTGCCTTGACTTGGCCGAATCATTGACAACTATGCTAAAATCTTTTTGACTGCGTATAATTAGAACCCAATATAACCTGTGATCATGACAAAGTTTATTTTTTCTTAATTATTCCGTTGGAGCATCAAAGACTCCTTAATTTATAAATATACCCCCAATTTATGTTCTACGTCAAAATAAGAAAACTTTTGTAAAGATTATTAACAGAACTCATACTCGGTATCAAGAAAAGGTGCTCAAATAAAATTAGCATTATTTATGGTTGAACAACGCCTTTAGCAGATGTACAGGAATCTGATACTTATCCAATCATTGTGTCAATCCGTCCGTCCGTGGGAAAAGCCAATCGCCGAATGCCAAGTACACCAACTTAAAATTACTCTTTACATTCATGGTCATGACTTAGGTCATTGCACTTTGTCTAGGTACTCGCAGATAAAATAATATTTGGAATAAAATGAAATTTGGGCAAAGAAATTGACTTCGCGATGATACCCGTTGGTACCTGACAGGTCCAAACTCAAACAGCTTCATAAACTGCGTAATTCGTACCTTGTACTTTTTTTTTTCAAGCTTTAGCGGCTAAATGCTAAAGTAAGCTGCTGAAGCCTACCAATTACCAGCCAGATCATACTTCATAATGTGTTGTAAGGGCTCGACAGAATTTCTTGGCTATTCCTAAATCAGGGCGTCTTCATTAATACAGGTTAACGTGTATAGATACGTTAGAATAAACGTACTTTAAGTCTCGTTACATATAAAGTCATATCAGAGATATGAAGACAATACATTCAATTGGTAGAGAAAAATGACGATCGTGGTATCTACTATACGTATATAATAATAATAAATAAATAAAAATGTGTTTATTCATTTTAAGTACATATGCATTACAATGTGTAAGATTTGTGAACCCTTTTAAGTAAAGAAAACTTCTGTTCCCAGCTCTTCCATAACAAAACATAATTTTTTTTAATCTTATTTATTTTATAAGCCATACATCTAAAGATTAAGGCGGTTAAAAAAATCCTAATTGCTTAATTCCTTAAAATATATTTATATATAATTTAATTACATATTTTATTTTATTCATTTTTGTTGAATAAAATAAAATAAAAACACGCCTGAGTGCATGAGTGAGTGTGTGGGAGTAAGTGTGTAAGTGAGTGAGTGAGTCAGTGAGTGAATGAATAAAGTGTGTAACTACATACTAGGTCTCAGAAGCATCTCTAACACTGCGTAAGGTGTGTTGATAAGCCAGTCCTTTTATGAAAACATTATTTGAATTGATTCAATTTTTTCGTCATGGCTAATACAAATCACAATGTACTTAACATAGGACTGCAAATACCGAGGAAAATGTCTCAACTACACTTTAATATTTGCGAAATGAATCAATGACCTTTGCAATACCAATTACATTACAAATATCGTGGTTTGATTGCCAAAAATTATAGTCTGAGCATTGGCTTAATTATTGCTATTATAAAAGCAAATAATCGTGGCAATATAGATTACTATTGGGTTTTGTAACTGTGGCGACATTTTGAATGAAATATTGGAGGTATTTTTTAAATAAAGAATTGTAAAATAAATAAGTTGTGATCCTCAAAATGTACATTTCAAAACAATCATACGCGTGTAATGCACGGGGCATTATATTATACATACAGCCAAGATACACGATATAAATCTCGAAATTTCCACTAAAATTAAAATACATTTATTTTCGTATTTCTACCTTGATATATTGCTAAACGAGCATCGCCGTTATTCCTTTGAAATAAAGAATAACTTAATTATGCGGAAGCTGTAAGCTAAGGTCATTAGACAGCTAATGAAGATAAAAACTGGGGTTACGGCACTGTAAGAAAAAACGAACAATTAGCTATAAATCCTGAAAGCTATGTGTCAACTGTCAAGTGCAAAAAATATACCCAGACGTTGGGTTGCGTTTTTAGGCCCTCGGTAATTTTGGTCTCATTCTAAAATGGGTGAATTTAAATCTCCTTATCACTCTTGTATCACTTTGCAAATAAACAAAAGTGACAAAACATTTTTTGTCTCAAGAATTATACGTCTATAAATAAGACATTAAATCTAGCCCTTTGTACAACATCGCAGTTCGGTATTCAAATTTTTAAGCGAGCGCCTTTTAAATAATAACACAGTTTGAGCATCGCAATACATCAAAGAAATCCATCATTTAGGACCTACTCTGCCATGGAGACCAAATTTTGTAAATTAATTGTAATTCTCTCTACAACTATTATGTAATATCATAACTAGAATCTTAAATCTTTTTCTCATTCAATCGGCTTTGTAACCACGTAACCATACATTGTTCTCTATGGAACGGTACACTATCATTGATTTTTGTTATGATTACTAACTTGAAAACAAATCAAACCAGTCATAAATGTATATTTAAGGTGTCCTAACGAAGGTAATGACTCCCTCTCAAAGAGTCGCAGAGAACTTTCCATTATTGTTTCATGGTGTTTAATGGAGTGAATATAATAACGTTACCTGTGGTATTCGAGACCAAGTCAGGGTTATCTCTCAAGAATAAAGCGATTCCTTTATAGAATGGTGCGGGGCATTCCACTGATTATTTTTATTTATTCAACCGGTTCAAAAGTACACGCGTTTCAATAGTTAAATGCGGAAGACAAACAGGTAAAATCACCATTGATACTAGTTTGGCCATGAAAAATAACAAAAAAATGTTTGAATGTGTATTGTTCTTATGTATTTCATTTAAGTACTTCCTGTATTGCGCTTGATTGAGATATATTTCGGTGTTTTTGGCAGCATGAATATCACATTATCTTTCTTTTCTTCCATGCCTTCAAGTTACACACTATTTCGGGAACAAAATCCAGCTTCTTTAGATTGTACACATTTAAACCAAATTACTAACTGAGTCATCAAAGCTGAAAATATATAATTTTATTTATTTAGTTCGTAATCCTACAGCTAACATAAATTATATTTAATAACAAACAGTTACACTGAAAATATAGCCAGAGATGGAATACATTTAACTACAAAAAGGTTCAAAAATTGACAAAAGGAAACAAACTAATCAAAATTATTCAATACATTTAACTAAGTGATACCTAATTTGGCTGTGTAATGTGATGATATAAAAGTGAGGGTAAGTATGTGAAGGTGTGTATGTGAGTAATTTTGTTACTAAGGCGACCAGTAAATATTATTTTTTAAACTGTATGTCATCTCTCTGTCACTTTGAAAAATAAAACAGCAGCGACAATTTTAAATAAGTTATCTATAGTCGTGACTAAGAAATTTCTGATGCTAATATCATGTAAATTACCTTAAGAGCCAAATTAACGTCTTAAATTAATTACACAATTAACAAGATTTATAATGCAATTATTTTTTCTAGAAATGTCGTATACTTTAATTAATAATCCTTAACACTTAACACATAAATAACCGATATGTTTTGTTTTATGTAAGCGCCAATGTTTGCCGGAACTAATCGCCGTAAATCTTTTAACTCACTTCACCATTTCAGGGCAAGTAATACCCTTATAGTACCTGAACGCTTACTGACAGTGGCTACTGCTAAATTGCAAACCGGAAGGACAATTTTAAAATACTAAATTCAAAATCATGTTTTTTAATTTACCAAAACGACGTATTAGAGAAATAAATTTTGCTTTTGACATAAAAAAAAATCAACAAGTTATGATGCCTTCTATGAGTCGATAAAATGATTCGAATTATTCAAAATGTTGTCGAACGATTGTCTTTTTTTTAACTACCTCAAGACCTTGTACATAATAGATGAAATGTTTTCCTACAGGTGCGAAACCCATTGTGCCTCTAAAATCTATTTCAAGGAGAACAACTATAGCCAGTTCTCTAGCCTAAATTGAGATGATTGTTCACAAAAAACAACCTTGACTCAAAAATGCTTAATTAATATTTACGCACAACTATTTAGAGTTTTATAAGTCGACCTTTGAATATTGTCGTAGATTAAATCACGTTTCAAATTTTTTAAAGACATATTAATCGACCATATTTTTTTTACAAAAGAAGCATACCTAAGCCGACCTAATATTTTGATATTTATACTCTTTCTTAATCGAGAAGAGACTTTATTATAGATTATACTAGCTGCCCCCGCGAACTTCGTTTCTCTTTAATGTGATTTACTTAGCTTGCCTTTTTAGTACGTATACCAACATGAAACATTTTGCTATCTACCCCAGAATGTTCAGTTTTCTGGAATGAAAACTTTTTAGGGTTTTCTCTATATATAAACCTCAGAGTTCGTCATAATTTTTAAGATTTTAATTAACAAATAAAAAATATGGGTTGATCGTAGAGGGGTGAAAATTAGGGGTTTGTATATATTTTTGTATGCTGTTTCATAAATGTTTATTATCTAAATAATAAAAATAATAATTTATGGGGTGGACCACGCTTAACATTTAGTGGTGTGAAAGATAGATAGTAGCCGATTCTCGGACTTACTAAATATGCATAATAAATTTCATAAGAATCGGTCGAGCCGTTTCGGAGGAGTATGGGAACGAACATTATGACACAAGAATTTTATATTATAGACCATATTATTATGTTGATATCGATATGCAAATCCAATGAACTGCAGATGAAAGCCATCAACTGGCGGAAAGAGGCATAGAATGGGGAGCAGTGGAAGATTCTCGCTTTGGAAGCCCAGAAATATTTTGGGCCCCAGAGTCTGTGGAGTATGTGTTTTTTTATTTTTTTAAAGTTGTGATGTTGCAACCAACCTTAATTATACTACGACTCCAAAACGCACAAAAAATCTATACACGTTAAGTTAAGTAAATTCTTAAATTAAATTAAAATGATTCATGTGCACTTTTTATTATTATTAGTATAATTTGTTTTTTTTAATGTATCCTTTATTAGTTTAGTTTGGTTTTTTTTGTTCTTGTTTAGTTTCTTTTTCTTTACAAGTATATGTAATACATGTATTTTTGCACTTTTTGCCTACCTCATGTAATTTAATACATTTTCTTTTTTTTTCTTTTCTCACAGTGGTTGCCTGGAAGAGATCGCTCGAAAGCGATAAGACCGCCAGTTGCCTTTCCTTTACTTGTAATTTTGTTAAATTTTTATATCATAATGCAACAAAGTGTAAATAAATAAATAAATTGATAAACATCATTTTTTTTTAATCGTTAACTGACACACAAATTTCTAAAATTAAATAATAAAACATCTAATTTGTAGTATTCCGTTCATTCCCACGCAAAGGCTTCGAATGTTCCTATAAATTAAGTCAGCCATGGAATATAATGAGTTATTTTCACAGGCAATGAGGTGACTGCCGATTTCATGACTAAAGTGTACCGCTCACGTGGTATGTAAAAGTAAAATAATAATATCTGCGATGACATAAATTTATTTAACTTTTTTTTCATAAGAGTGTATTGTTGAAGTGAAACTTCTTTATCGGGGTTGGAAAAAAATTTAGTGTAACAATTTTTCGTTACGCGTCACATTTTTCCGTTACGCGCTATCTTTTTCTTCTCCCTACCACGGTTGATCCGAAGAGATTCGAAGCCATTAGTAACAAAAATATATAATAACGATAACAATGCTAGTATTACTAATAATTCTATTACAATTAATGAAGTTAAAATGAAATAATTGTATTTGTATTCATGTCTATGATAATAAAAGCCTTTTGTTAAACTTTAACTAATTTAACTTTATTTAACCAATTTCTGTAAAGTTGCATATAGTAGATCATTTTTCGAAAAATAAGGTCATAAAGAAGTTACACTTCTTACGTGTGTACACCTAGTACACGCACACATTTTTATTTGAATGTAGGTATATTATTATTTATTTCCACTATGATTTAGTATTACAACGCATATTTTGACATCTACAAGCAGTCGTATGATAGAACTATGGCTGACTTAATAAGAATAAGTGAGCAGTGATGACGTAGAGGCTTAACGGGTGTCTCTCATATCTAAGGTCGTAGGTTCGTACTCCGACTGTGCACCAATGGACTTTATGTTTATGCGCGCATTTAACACTCACTCGCAAGTTGAAGAAAAATCTAAGGAAACCAGCATTACCGACTCAAAAAGTGGATGGCGTTTGTCAGGCATAGAAGGCTGATCACCTACTGGCCCATTAGAAAATACAAATGAATACGAAGCAGATACAGAAATGTGAGGCCTAGACTTAAAACGTTGTAGAGCCACTGTTTTTTTTAATATCTAATAATACCACCAGTAATTTTTTCTGTATAAGAAACGTAAATCCCAAAGTTTACTTATTAACATTATATAATTTGATATATATATAAATAATAGAAAATATATGTATGTATATGTATGCGGAGTGCCTTAGCAATACTTCAAACATGCAAACCGCAGAGAAGTCGATATAATGTTAGAGATGACGGCGTGGAGTTGTAAATCTGTCAACGACCAAATTACAAGCGAACTCCAATCAGGACTTGAACAACTGAACATAACTATACACGTAAATTAATCTATTATTTATTTAGATAAACGATGCTTTATTTCTCAAGAACCCATTTCAAAGTATGGCGTCCATATTTACACCAGTGTTGCAAAATATCTAAAGGACTAAGATGTTTATTACCGTGGTTACCTGTTTTCTATGTAAAAAATATCGGAATTACGGGTTATATTTAGCTTAAACATATTGGATTTGACATACGAGGGCATACTAAAAAGAAAAATTTAAATCGTAATTATGGTTACCGTACGAGTCGTATTCTATCATATTAATTTAATATAACTTTGAGAGAATAATATGTTATCTCAGCGCTACGGGTGTTGAAATGACATAGAAGAAGACACAATCGAAGGTCTCGATTAGATAGTGTCATTATTATTGGAAATACAAATTTCAAAAAATTCTTGGGTCAATAATTGGAAAGTAGTATGTCATACCCCTTGCAACTTAACATTTTATATAATACTAGCTGCCCCCGCGAACTTCGTTTCCCCTTAATGTGATTCTACTTACCTGTTTAGTACATACCAACATGGAACATTTTGCTATGCTTACCCAGAGACTGTTCGGTTTTCCGGAATAAAAACTTTTGGTTGTTCTGTGAATTTGTTCCCTATATAAACCTGAGTTCAAACTATAATTATCACTATCAGTTGGGCCAGCCAGTGGTTAGACTGATCGAAGAGCACCTTCCATCCTAGACATGCCCTCAACTTGTAAAATTTGCTTCATTTATTTGAAAGGTATACATTCTGTACTAATTATGCATATTAAAAAGTCCCTCCAATGTCAATGATGTTCGGATTCTCATTGGGAAAAATTATGGAAAACGTCACATTCAAATGGATTGTATACGAGATAAGCAACTTTGTTTGTGGATTGTGAATTATTCAAAAGGTCGATAATAAAAATTCAGTACTCAAAGGCAAATACAATAAATCAGTGGGTTTGATTTTCGATTCTTTGTAACATCTTGCTTATTTTGTACCTTTAACGTTTCGCGTTGTAAAATAAATCAATTGTTGTACAAGAGTAGTGATTAACTTTAACTTACCCTTATTGATTTAATTTATTTGAAAAGCTTACCTGATTAAACACATTTTCGCACTACGCAATCAACGAATGTACAACAATTTTATACAATAAAGAGTTTTTTATTTGTATAAATATAACCTTAAAATAATATGTACCTACGTCCTACTCCCACATTGTTTCTTTTTTTATTTATTTGGAATAGAAATGCCTGTAGCTGTTTAAATCTCACAGACTAGATATTATCTTAGAATAAACTAAGAAGATTGTACTAGACCTTTCATGTCTTTATTGTACCCTGCGCATATTAAGATTAATTTTAAATATTTAGATTATTTACGTCAAGGTTAGGATGAAACTTTAAAGACCGCCGATTTACATCCTTAATTTCTACCTGTTTTATGATATTACTTGTCAAATAGTGTTTATTATTATTTATTCCTTCATTTTACGTAATTTCTCACTGGCTTACACAAAAGGTACACAATTGTTACACATTTATCGAGACATCAAGGCGCCGGCTCACGGCAAATTCCTACTCTGACATTTGGGTATTTTGAAACCTAAGAAAGGCATTCGTGCTCTTACTAATAAGATGGTCAGTGTTTTGCTTTGTTACAAAAGTTCATTATTAAATCGATTTCAATAAAACTGACTACTGAGTTGTCTGGAAAAAACTGCACGTAGTAGTAAGACCGTCAATTTTCTCAACAAAAAAAGGAGGAAGTTTTTCAATCCGACTAGACTAATATATAACTTAATTAAAAATCTTACTAGCAAAGTTATTTGCTAATAAATGTTAGAAAATCAGCTTTACAAATAAAATATGAACTAATTATAAAATTACTTACATACCACGTAAGCAAATTTTTCATATACTATCAAATTACGAATACGATGAAATATGATTAGGCGGACAAAAAAATTATGAAATAATGCAAAATACCGGTGACAGCCATTGAGGCCACCGCGACCACAGTGTCGCTTACATCGTGTTTAGGGTTACCACTGAAATTTTTGCATTTATTCCACAGAATACATACACAAAAGTAATAACCATACATATGTATATTATAAAAATGTTTCTGTAACTTGGTTTTTAGGTTGGTTACTATTAAACAAGTAACAGATTTCTCGTACTAAAACACTCGACCATAAAGAACATCCTCCTCCTTGGCTCACTTTTAAAATCTTTTTTTTTTGTTGTTAAAAACTTGTAGAGAATATTGTTTAGTTCATTTACTCTTTATTTTCCTATAGAAAAAATTGCTTATTCTCTAATCAAATTCTTAAGAATACTTATACAAAACCATATTTTAAGTAGTCAATTACTTTCTTTAGATGAGAATTAGTATGAATAACCCTGCTACTATATTTTTTTTTAAAAAGGGGTCAACTGTCACGGTGACAATGTTGTCAAATCATAATCAAGCGACGCGAACGGTCATTTCAAAAGCGTATTCTAATTTTCTATCTATAATTTCTTTTTTAAATACAAGTAAGGAACAGTATGCTTAAGAATGCATCAAGTCTACGCAGATATTCTCATCAAGTGAGATACATTTCAGAAATGTATTTAAACAAGCAAACTATTACAAGTAGTATTTAATGAATGAGTAATTAGTATCTGCATTCCTGTTCAATCATACTCAAAGTTAGATTGACGTTTACTAATAGGTTATCTATACACAATATCAATCAAGATATGCTCTGTGATTAAGGATTTAACTACTAACAAGGTAAAGCTAAACGCATTGTTAAGGTAACCTGCAATGAATTCAATCGTAATAGAAGTGATAGTTAGTGCTAACTTAGTAGTGTTAGCCTAGTTGCGTGCACCTCTCAACTGTCGTACGTTTGAACCCCAGATGTGCACAAATGGTCATTTTTTCGCTCTTTCGATGAAGGAACATATCGTGAGGAATCTTGCCTGGCTTGCTCTAGATCCAAAAATTCACACAGACGCAGATGGTTAGCAACCAAGTTCAAAGTTCCTGGTTGTTACCAAAGTTTTTTTCTATGTGCACAATTGAATTGCTTGTCTATGTGGGAAAACATGGTAAGGGTACCAGCATGTCTAAGAGCCACATTTTCCTTGGGGCTGGAGATCTCTAAGTAAAATAAAGGAAGCAGACGTAGTAATAAATGTGTCTTATGTCCAAAGCGGTAACTTTTTATAAGCATATAAGTTTGTAAGCGATTGTGTAATATTACCTAAATATAAACAGAAACTTAAACTTCTAACTATAAAGACTACTACTTACTTACTTTACTTACTATTGTAATTGAGTTTTTTACTGATTATTCTATTATTTAATAGTAAATTTAATTAAATAAAAAATAAAATTAATAAAATAAAATTTAATTTAATAGTAAAGAACTATTAAAAACTCAAAGTCGTTTTTTAATATTCTATGTGGCAGCCCTATTTACAGTAAAAGAAGATCAAATTACTCTTGTTGCGGTCTGAAAGTTGATAAAAAATAGCGCAATGCGATGTAACCTTGTAATTTTACTTAACTGTGATTATTAGTAATCGATATAGAATAATTTAAAGTATGTATATTGAAAATAATTGTATTAATTAAAGAAAATACCAAGGTGTAGAATACTCCAAAAACTTTGTTCAAATTGGTTGCATTAATAAATTTCCTTGCAATCGTTGGTAAAATAAAGAAAAATAATATTAGTATTAGTACAGTATTTTGATATTTCAGTGAATAGGCAACCATCCAATTCGTCGAACATGATTCAATTTTCGCACAGGTTAACAGAACTTCTTTTCAGCTGATCATTCCAAGTCAAGGAGACAGATTCGTGACCGCATGATGTATATGATCCTTCTCAGGTTACATATATAAAAGAAAAATTATGACGTGTGCCTCGCCATAAATCAAGTATTTTAAATGGAGTGACATAAATCTGTCAGAATTCAGTTGTAATCTAAAAAAGTATTATTTTTAAAAATAATGGTTACACATTTAATCACAAATAATCAAATTACATTTACAACAATTAAGAATCTAGTAGAAACAAAAAAAACGTCAAAGAATTATAAATTTTACTATAATATGTAATATTGCATGCAAAACAATTGAAACGAAGTATTGATAAATTTTCAACTGTTTGATAGATACTAACCACTAATAAGAGTAGATACAAAAACTGACGTAGTCAGACCATAACTATATTTTTTTTATAGACAACGCAAACGGCCAGGAGGCTCACCTGATGTTAAGTGATACCGCCGCCCATGGACACTCTCAATGCCAGAGGACTTGGGAGTGCGTTGCCAGTCTTTTAGGAATGGAACGCTCTTTTCTTAAAAGACCCTAAGTCGAATTGGTTCGAAACTACTTCGGCGGGCAGCTGGTTCCTAATAGTGGTGGTGCGCGGCATTGCCTTGAAAAACGCTCAGTTGTGGAACGACGGACTTCGAGGTGATACGGGTGCCTCGTATTCTGAATCGACGTACGATGATGAAACTCAGCTGCAGGTATTAATACGAACAACTCCACAAATTATTAGGTATCTCTCTGAGTATGGTTTGTATTTTACAGCTCATCAAACGTTTTGGCAGGCGTTGGCCGAAATTTATTTGAATTTTGCTATGATGTGCCTAAAGGCGTTTTGTGTAAGAGACAGATAGTCTGGGCTTGACACTGACCTGAAGGGTGGATCAGAAGCTGACTGTATTGACCAAATTCAAATCATTCAAATTATAGGAGTCCATAACGAACGGTATAAAAAACGTACCGTATTTAAGATATATTATCACGTAAGTTTATCTTAATAGAAATCCAACAATGTAAAACTTTAGCCAAGGTTGGAGGATCTCATTTTGATTAATATACAAGATTGTATATTAAAGTTTATTTAGTTTCACAAGGAGACACTCGAGTTAGCTGTCGTAGTGTATTGCCAATATTTACTTTGCTTAACATACATATCGTTCGTGTTAATTAAAATTATATAAGTTTCTCAACATGAGGACGTTATTTTAGTATAGAGTCGTGAATGTATAGGTACTTAATATGAGTAAAATAAACATGTTAAAGTTCGCGTGAGGCAAGTAATATATCTTTGTTAATTAATAAGCAATAGTGTTTGTAATAGTATTATCAATAGTAATAGGTGGGTACAAATATGAATAGCAATAGTATTGATTTTGGTAAATATGCGGTATATTAATACCATATGTAAAATTCCTTTATAATATGTCAAATTTAATTTCACGTCAATTTCTTCACCAGTTTTCTTATTAAATCCTCAAAATGAAAAATACTTACCAGGGCAGTTATTATATGCATTAAATATATAAGAAAAACATAGATTTTTTTGTAGTAGGGTTTTGTGAAATACTACGATATTGAGGAAAGAAAGGAAAATTTTTATTCTTAACATAACATACGTTTAAACAAAACACTTCTTTCTAAATTATATTGTTATTCCAAAAAGGAAGTCAAGTTAGTTATATGAAAAAACTAAATTACCATTTATATATATATATATATATATATATATTATATTTTGAATATTGTCCTTATCAGTATAGAGTCACTTTAAAAACAAACGTGACAAAACCTACATGCATCTTATAGAATCGTTTATAAGTAAGACTATAAGATTCCATTACAATATTAGCATTATGTTTTTATCCCCGACGATCCTCCTAAGCCTCGCTGATAACCGAAGCCTTAAAGAGCTTTCCATATATAATCCTTAAATCATACACGGAATCCTATGTACCAATATTTACATATCATGTTTTAATATTACCGTTAAATTTACTACTAGTCGTGTTATTAAACTTTACTCGGTAATAATCGTGATACTAGGCACTTGTTAGCATTTAATAGGTTTTGTGATATATTTGATTTTTAAAAATAACTGTCTATATGTATGTAAGCAAGGCTCCCAAAGGAAATTACACATATATTTAATTACACATATATATATATATTTATAAGTATTTGCT
Organism: Pieris napi; assembly: GCF_905475465.1. Classification (NCBI taxonomy): domain Eukaryota; kingdom Metazoa; phylum Arthropoda; class Insecta; order Lepidoptera; family Pieridae; genus Pieris; species Pieris napi. Next base: position 8,335,541 of record NC_062241.1, on the reverse strand, counting down.
ATACTTATATAATCGGTAGCATTCTAATGGTATGTTTTTTTTAATTGGTAGGTTAACAAAATGACACATGTACATTAAAAAAAAACAATATCGCGCTGCAATCTATTAGGTCTGTATCTGTTTCGTGATTTTTTTTATAAGCAGAAGCCTTTTGTGTCAGACACGCCATCGACTATTTGTGTCTAAGGTATGCCGGTTTCCTCGCGACATTTTCGTTTTGATTACGTTTTTAATGGCTAAGTTGCATTTTATTTTTAATACCAATTTAATTAAAAACTGCTTTCGTGGGACATTCAGTGCATTAAAATTACAAACCTTGAATTCAGGCAAAACAATTATTACCGGGTAGCACAATAGAATGATAGCCAACTAAAAAATATGTCCATCAAAGACTACAAGAATAAATTATTTAAATAAAAATTCAACTTATATGCTAGGAACTAAATCAGTAACGTTGCGCATAAAATAACAATCTTTGTAAATCAGTCAGAATTTTTTAAACATTCAAACAATTTGATTGCAATTCATGGCACGGTTCGTGTTTAGATTTTCCCTTCAAGATTAATCTGTCTCGAACGTCAAACTGCGTTTCAATCAAGGACTTAAACTCAGTATTCCCAACGCTACTCAAATTCTGCCAACTGCAATTCGTACTTCTACGTTATATATAGGTAATCTAAGAAGGCCTCATTGATTAATATCCGATAATTTGTTACTTTACATAATTGGAATGCTTAGCAGTAGTTCGGCAAGGTCGGTGATGATATATTTTATTAAATAATGATAACATACGGTTTCTAATATTTGTACGGTAAAAAACAAAGCAAATAAGCGTTTTTCAAGGCAGTTTATGTGGAACCAGCTGCCCACTAAAGTATTTTCGAACCAATTCGACTTAGGGTCCTTCAAGAAAAGAGCGTACCAATTCTTAAAAGGCCGGCAACGCACTCACGAGCCCTCTGGCATTGAGAGTGTCCATGGGCAATTAACACTTAACATCAGATGAGCCTGCCACCCGTTTGCACCCTGTTCTATAAAAAAAAAGTAACTAAAATTAATAATGAAATCAACAGATGACGAGTCGAGCGATGTCGTAATATTTCTCAATAAAAGCAACCCTCTGCAGTATTCCAGGCTAGCTAAGTTCCATTCCAAATAAAATCTACGCATTCAATGTTTGGAGGTTGAGCTCACAAGTGAAGTATAAAATACTATCATCAACAGTTCTCGCAGCGCATGCTATGAAGGATATTTTGTAGGCATTTTTTTACACCTTGGGTAACATTATTGTAGTTTAAGTAGGGTTCCTTTTTTTCTTCTTGCAATTAAAATAGCCTATATTAATCAGTGATAATGTAGCATTTTAATGGTGAAAGAATTTTTAAAATCGGTTTAGAACTTTTTGTGCCAATTCGTTCCAAACATACTTACATGCAAATCTTTCCTCTTTATAATATTAATATAAAATACAACTTAATAAATTTTGTGTTTTTAATTCTATTTTTAGTTTATATAAGTGGCCGATGTACTATGCGCATAGTATAATATGTTATGTATGTATGAACCTTAGTTGTCATTTCACACGGCAAAAGTTTGAATTGTACGCGTACATTTGTGCAATTGCCATTTGTGTACGCGAGTTTAATTAAGATGCATATTATTTTGTTTCTATTAAAATGAATGAGCTTGTTTATATAATAATGAATGGTTTTCATATAAATTAACACAAATATACAGTATATTTTCACAAATCTTATAAACTATGTAACCTTAGGGGTAAACGCAAATGTTGTATATTCCGGACCATCTGAAAGGACTAGAAAACGATAATTGTTTTTGTTTGACAGGCACAGATCAAGTAGGTATACTGTACTTGTCTACAGGAACAGTCATAAATGAGACAGGAGCAGAAATGTCTGCTCTGCCTCCCATTTAGATGTTTACGGGACTATACATTACCGAACTGACAACTTCCTCGTTTTTGTACTCAGCCAAGTCACTTGTCAGGTCAACCGTAACAAATTGCATACAAAACTTTTGATACGAGGTTGTTGACCTGTTCAGGATGTGCACAGAAACAAATAAATGCACGAACCGTATCGCCGGATCACAATAATCTCAGTTAACCGCAAGTTTCATATATCACCCGTATCTGGTTAACTGGAGGTTTAATTTGCAACAACTATCTCCGTTACATAGACGGCCTCAAAATTTTTAGATTCCTTGTAAGCGCTAAATTCGTATCCTAGAAAAAGATTTAAATATTTTACGCGATTGAAAGGTTTGCTAAGGATCTCAAATGTCGGGTAACTTTATACCAATAACTAGAAGAACTATAATAAAAAGTATATAAAATATACAAGACTTATATCATTAGCGTTTAAGGCAATTAAATATAGAGTTCATAGGGATGTCGAATTTAGCTTTTCGCCGTTTCAATTTTTTTTCTTTCAAACAACTGCCTGGAAGATATTAATTACTTGTTGAAGTGAAACTTCTAATGCAACGTCCAAAAAGGTTGCGTTAAACGTTTAACGCTACCATGGAGAGGGTATGACAGCACTGTTGCGTTAAACGTTCAACACTCCAGGGGAGGGGGAATAGAAAGAGACAGAGCGAGAGTGAATGCGTAATTTCGTGTCTTACTTTAGTTATCATAATCCCATTGTAAATGTTATAGATTTGGATATTTCTCCACTCGAAAATGATAATAAAACGATGCGATCAATTGTGAATTGTAAGCAATGTTAATTTAATATCACTAAAAATCAATTTCTACCACTTCCTATCTTTTTAGTCTTCCCGCTGTATTATTAATATGCTTTTATAGTTTAATAGTAATTATAAACTAAAACATCTATAAAATATAAAATTATTCTATATTGAAGAGAGTATCATCATATGAAACGTTATATTTAAAAGCCAAGCTTGTGTCGTTGAGAAAGTTATGTTTTCTCGGAATGAAAAGTAGAAAATGTTTAAAATGGGTCATAAAACCTAGACAAGCATTATTATATATTTACATCGTTTTAAAGACGTTACTCTAAGTAATGTTTATGTCTTCCAACATTTTCTTGAAAAATGAAGAGATCTTTCTTTAGAACTTGCGTTTTAGAATGTTTGAATGAAACACGCAAGTACATTTAAAAGACTCCTTTACAAATTACTCGACAACTCTGGAAGTATTTTTAACATGGTATTTTTATCATAAATAAATACAGCATTTCTATATAGGATTTTGTTTATTATAAATTGGTGCCTGAGACAGATAATGGGAATTTTCTAGCCTCAGAAGATGTGATGTGAGGGCCTGAATGAACAACTATAGGAGCGGTGCTGGGAAACGCCAATCGGCAACCAGATCTTACGTCGGAACTGGAGATAGATCGGGTACACTCTTCGAAGGGAGTACAACCATATCCCTAAAACAGAGACTGACTAAGGAAAAAGGAAACGTGGCCGCCCTAAACAATTCGGCGACGCTCAGTTGAGGCCGAGGCATGAGCCATTGGGTTTTTGTGGTCCGAAGGTAAGTGCGTGTTTCAAGAAAGAACCCGATGGCGAAGTATTGTGGACCCTAGGTGCCCAACGGGTTATACGGCGTAGGTAGTATATAGGAAAATAAGCAATGAGGGATAGTAGTGACGATCTTATCATTTCAAAACCCAAGTTTACACAGTCATCTTTTTCTTGAAACTGAACTTAAAAACTGACATTTTCATTTGACTTGGCTACTAATCTGATATTTCTAAGGACAACAAAAATGTCTTACTGTTACAATTGTCAACTATATTTTTACTATTGATTTAATGACTACCTCCTTCACTTATGATGTTAAAGAAAATGTTGAGTGCGTTCATCTTATTTATCTATAATTAATCAATATAACACTGTTTTAATTAAACCAAAAAAATTAAAATTGTTTGGTTGGATAGGAATGTAATATTCGAATGCTTCGGTATTATTTCATCCGCCTACGAAGTACCTACAGTTTAAATTTTCCACACACAAAGTTATTGATACTATGCTGTTAAGTTATTATTCGATATTATAGTTTCCATTACAATAAATTATCTTTCTTTTATACTACAGGAAATGCAGATATTTATGAACATAGTAGACAGTCTAATTACTCACCGAAACAATGGACCGTTGGCAATTTATTTCCCAGTTAATTTTCATATTATCTCTTTAATACGATCGCAAATCAATATAAATCGGCCACTGTTTCCCGCATATGGGCGTAAACCATAAATTTCACTGTTTTCATTGTAATAATTAGGTGTCGGCGCTATTCAGACAAACGCAGCTGTTGAGCATTCATGTTTAAACCTTTTAGTCTGGGAAACTTTCATTTAACTCCATCGATATTTTCTTTATGCGTGTTTTGTAGTTTCTACCGCTATGGTCGTGTTTCGTATTGTAAAATAAGTATCAGACACAGGAGGCTGTTCACTTACTTGCCTATTATTAGCATCACTGATTTATTTCATTTATTTAGCTTTAATAATAAAGTAAAATTAGAAAAGATGGACCAAGGACAAAACTCAAATTCACTATTTGCACTCTTAGTAGTAAAAATTGTTTTATAAATATAAAAAAAGCAGCTGAAAACCTAACCTAATACTAATATAGCTTAATTTTTCAGTGTGCGATGCTCGAATGAAGCTTTAGCATTTGTTTTTGCTTTCTATATCCGCAATTAACACTTGTTTCTGAGGAGATCGGTGTGCGTATCCAAAAATCAAGTTTACAAGTAAAGTCCAACTGTTTGACCTTTTAGAAGACATTGTGTAACACTTTGTAATCCGACTGAACTTGACCTAATCCCCAATATGTATTGATTGAAATCTATTAGCAAGCCATTTATCGGTTTAAATAGTTAATACAATTTGAGTTCACGTAGGTGTAGGTACATAATACACTTTAAATTAGGTGCAGTACTTAAATGACTTGATGAGTATTCTGTTATTATACGCATGAATAAATTTATGAAGTCACCATTTGCGCATTTTATTAAACGGATTCTATCATTCGTACTCATAGATTTAATAGTATACATCAGTTTATTACATATAAATACTTTACGATACCTACGTATTCAACGCATAGCCTTACAACCTCGTCAACAGCTTAATAAAATTAACAGATTAATTCCCTATAATAAGCTTAGTTCTATAGATAGTAACAGTATTGGAAAAGTTGCAGAATAAGCCTTTGAGGGATTATACACGACTTCATATATGGCTTCATCGAGGGTGACAATTAGAGGTGGGCAACGCTGCGACGCAATTGCGCCGACTCGTGCGCTAGTGTGGCAACTGTTAAATTGCGTGGCGCACAGAACGTGTGCACTAAAACAACCAATCAATATAGAATTGGCTAAGTTTGCTAGTTTTTAATTAATAAAGTATTTGATATACGTATTTTACACGAAAAATAAATTACTGGCGCTACAACCTCTTTAAGTCTGGGCCTCAGATTTCTGAATCTGTTTCATCATCATTTTTCAATCTACACATGCCGTCGACTTTTTGTGTCTAAAACATGTCGGTTTGCCCACGATGTTTTCCTTCGCGGTTTGTGCGAATGTTAAACGCGCACATAGAAACAAAAGTACATTGGTGCACAGCCGGGGATCGAACGTACGACCTCAGGGATGAGAGTCGCACGCTGAAGCCACTAGGCCAACACTGCTCGTACATATACGTATTTTACATGAACAATATTATAAAACAAATCTACGCAACATAGAGTTTTAATCCAAAATGGGCGGCGCCGGAAGCGGCGCTTGAGTTTTTAAATTTCACCCACCTCTAATGAAAATGAAACAGATATGACATTTGAAACCACATAAAATTACGTGTACATTACTCATAACATAGGATATTTGATCCATACAATTGTTTAACAGAAAACCGATAGCGGTTGTTTTATCGATTGATATCGACATCGCACGCTTAACCACTAGGTGCTCAATGCACGAGGGCTTCGTCTAAATCTAAAAGGTTTAGTAAAGGAACTGTGTGGCTTGAAGTATTGGGTTCGATTCCACCTCGTATAATAATTACATTGGTACTATTCTCCAGTTTTGGCTTACACCCAACCAAAAGTCCAACCGCTCAAAAATTGACTCCCCTCACTGTTGAAACAGAACAGCCTAGGAAAACACTTATAGGGCTATTAAATAACGAAGAATAAAAACATTCACAAATTCTGAGGATTTTTTGTAACGACGCTGAAAATGCCAATATGTATTCAAACTTCAACTGAGGATAAGTAGAAACAAAGATAAGGCAAAAGTTTAGTGTATCAAAGTCACATTATAAGTTCAAAGCGGGTCAGGAAATACTTCCACCCACAAACTCAATAATTTACTTGACGCCGTTATACGTGTGGGTTTATTGTTATTGATGAAGTTTTAATGTCGTTTTGCGAGACAATATAAATTTGTCCAAAACGATGTAAACTGAAATTAAATATGTGGTAATATTATTCTTAAATAGTTTGTAAGTAGTTCTGTAGCGTACTTGGACATGCATACTAATACTAGTAATGTTTGTCTACGAGAGGGTAAAATCATCGTAATCTTATTATGTGTGCGTGTGTGAATTACACATCTTTCTTATTATTCTGTCAGGTCATGATCAAGTCGATTATAATGGTAAACATCCGATTTAACAACAATTATATTATATATACAATTATGTACGTTACTAAAATATTGACTTAAAATTTTATTTAAATGAAACATCGAATACTAATGAATTACAATGGTAAATTCGTTTTTCAAACATCCAATTCAACAGAGCAATGTATAAAGTTTGTGATTAATCGAATTTATCAATTCAGTGATCTCTGCTTTTTCCGGTAATTAAAATAGGATAGCATTTTTAGCTTAAAATACAAAGCTTTAAGCTTGGAACAGGGTTTGACTTGTGGAATTTTTTTGTATACGTTTGAAAAAGCTATCTAATTAGATAAAGTAAATAAAAAGCCATTTTCAGCGTCAAACCAAAATCGTTGGGTTAAATGAATGTCTGAATGAGTGCATCGGCTCCTGCTTTTTTATATCCAATGTGTGTCTTCAGCGTATAACCAAAAGAGACCTATGTTGTGTGGAACTCGACACACTCCAAGCTCTTCTGCTTATCAGAGGAGCGTGGGTTTTCTAATTTAAAACCACCCGGGGTACTTCGACCGCAACCGCATCTTAGAGATCTTTATGGCTTTCGAATCCTAGAATAAAAGATTTTAAGAGATCCATAAATTAGCCAATCATATTTTGACAGCATAAAATAAGTTATTTTGTTGTCTCTGAATAATACACTCGTACACCTTTTCAAATAATACAAGACAGTGTAATACAAATGTACAATTGCATCACGGGCTGTATGACACAATAGGCGATTATTCAAACGCACTGAAATGAACATCTGTCACTGATCGACGATCAGAAGGATTAATTTGCATGGGAATCGGCTTTGCATAAATCTGAGCAAGAGATATATACATAATTGTAAAATGCTCGCATAGAACAATTCTTAATGTTTATATATTGTTTAAATATATAAACAAAATATTTTTATATGTTTACCTCTCTGTAATGTCGCTAATCGCTTAAAAATGCTGAAACGGTGATTTTTTTGTACAGTCATTTTTATTATAAAAAACTCGTAAAACATATGGTAGTAACACAATATTTCTTGCTTAAACAAATTTCAGTTGTTTAAGTTTGTCAAAAGACAAATTAAGTGCTACGGTGGATAATAAAATAATACTCAAGAACAGAGTGTCTTCCTTAACCTTTTTAGTAAATTAGGTTAATTTTAAATTACTTATTATAAATAAGTTAGGCTAGATCGTAATTATAAATTATGTCTTTGTGCAGAGACAATTTATAATAAAAAAACGTTTGAATGTTTCCTTAGAATGCTATACGGTACCCTTGCTCTTTATTTAATTCTAAGAAAATTTTAAAACGCTGTTAAATATATTTTACATTCATTAACTCAGACTTCGCAATAAATGCAAATTCCTATACGAAGCACGTATTAAAATTCTCTCATGAAAGTTGATTTAAAAAAAAACACAGTCGCACGCGTTTTTGTCTGTATTAGAATAAAGTTGATATTGTTACTGTAGTTTATTAAAGATTATTATTTATATTATATTTTCACTGAATCTTCTTTTAGGCTTCTTGGTTTTCTCTGCTTTCAAACTAAAACAGCTTCTTTTAGGGTTGACGCCTGAAATATACGAAGAGCTTGACCGTCTTCATCAGTTAAGAGAGAAAAATATCGCAATTCATGTATTGAATAAGACAGAAGGCATGGTCTGCTTCAGAACAACAGTTATAGAAGCATAAATTTTTTTTTTCAGCATAATACTTATTTAATTTACAGGCGCATTTAGTAATATATATAGTCTACTAGCTGACCCGGCAAACGTCGTTTTGCCATGTATATTATTTCTAGGAAACATTTTTTTAGTTCAATAAAAATTGTCCAAAAAAATATATATATATTTTAGGGTTGGACACCCCTTATCACTTGGTATGAAAAATAGATAGTAGCCGATTCTCAGAACTACTGAATAAAATTTGATAAAAATTTGTCAAGCCGTTTCGGATGAGTATGGTAACTAACATTGTGACACGAGAATTTTATATATAAGACTATAATGTTCTACTATGAACATATCAGTTTCGATGATTAAATTTGTGTTTAGTTAAAGTATAACATTACCAAGGTTGTTTAAAATATTTTTTACAACAAGCTATTTCGCCCACGCCAATCGTGAGCTTTTGTAGGTGTGTATTGTTCTAAATCAAGTTCAAGATAAATTCTTGAACCACTCCTTTTTTGGACTGTTTATTAGTTTTGCGACACGTGCTTGGGATACCGTATATGAGTACTTTCCCGTTTCGATAGTTTTTAGGAATTGACGTTTTAGTATTGTCACAATTCAAATAAGAAATGTGCAATTACCGCTGTCTGTATCCAAATAAATACAATAGAGCTGTGTACACTTCACACACAAAAAAATGACTGAATTTTTTCCTAATATCAAACTCAAAATATCTTTATTCATATAGGTAAACAAGTACACTTATGAATCGTCAGACAGAAGTTAAATTAATTGTAAATTTACATTTACTACCAGTTCGCAAGTCAAGGGCGTAGAGCGGGTAAGAAGAACTGGCAAGAAACTTTCCGCCACTCTATACATGAGAATCAACACTAACAATATTGCCCTTTGCAAATATATGGAGCAGAAGTTGCTACTCTCTATATTAGTTTTAAGGAATGGATTTTCGAATCAATACGACAGGTTTAAAGACATTTATTCTCATAACAGACAATAGTCACTTACATGAGAACTTATATACTAAAGATACAATTTATGACGTCGTGGGTCATTGAAGAGCTTCAAGGATGAATTAGCGAAGTAGAACTTGGGACATTCATTTACGTAGATAACTGGGATCACTCAAGAGATGGTCTTTTAGTCTTAATTTAAATATTGCCAGGCTGTCTTTATATTTTGTGGAAGTCTATTATACCGCAGCACTCCCCCAACGATCAATGTTTCTTTTTCTTTACTTGGGTAGAATTAGATTTCAAGAAACTTAGGACTTCAAGAAAAGATTTACCTCCCTCATAGTAACACACCCATGAACACCCTGTGGTTGCAGGTTAGCCGATTAGCAGTTGCTTGTTGGTTTATCTTCTGTCCGATAATAAAATCATTATATTAAAAGCGTATGTACGTTTAGCTTAGTCTATACGAAATAAAATTATTTATTATAATTCCGCTTAAAGCAGCAAACCATTTCATTTTAATAATAATTTTACAAACGTACAGTTATGTTTATAATGTCCAAGTACGTAGACAAATACATAGTGAAATTAAGGGCATACTAGTTAAGAGAAAGTGATGCAAAGTAGGTTAAAAACATATATATGAACAAGGGTTATGGTTACGTAAAATTCTAGTTTAGACAGCTGATATCAAAACTAAGTTGTAAAACTTAATTGAATTTGAAAGTTTTAAAATGATATTGAAATATTAATAATATCGTATGATAAATGTGTTTCGTAGCAAGAAGTTTACATATGATATAAAATAAATTCATGTAAATACTTATTTCTACGTTAAAAGCGGCTAAAAAAATTTCCTAAAAATACATAACCAACCAAAATTACACTAAACAATGTCTCATATTTAGATTTCTTATATTAATTCGAGTATAAATATTGATTGGTTTATTTATAGAAGGGAATTAAATCCCTTGTGATGTTTCCTTAATAAACGATCCACGTTTGGATTTAGTAAAGTCCCTTAAAAATTATACACGTCGTTTTCTACTACATTGGTTCAAACACGGTTAGGCGTACGAGGCCCCTAAACAATTTTATGACATGTTATTTTGAACTGCTACCTATCAATAAAACTCGTCAGTCATCGACCTCTATCATACTCGAGTTAATAATTAAAACAACGGTATTAGAAATTTTTACACAATAACAATTAGTGTCAAGTAACAAGCGTTCATAAAGCGTGTTTACTTTTAGACAAAGTACTGACACACTTCAAAACAACTGTGAGAGCGGTGGCTCTCTTTTATTATTACTACTATACTAGTACCTTCACACTAGTAAGACATACCTAGGCGGTATATTTTAGGTTGGTCGCATTTATTTGCACAGAACGTCCAGCGAAACTATATACCACTTGTTGACAAATGACAGTCTGACAGACTTAATTCAGAACACAAAAACCAGGAACCAATCCTTTGCTAGAACGAAAGCGCAGAGGATGCGGTGAAGCTGAACTAAAACAATGTAAGAAATTACAAAACGATACACATATATATAAACGTATACATGTCACTGTAGCGAAACTTTAACGAAACATTTAATGTATTTCACGTAAATAAGATCTATTCCCCTATAGAAGAGGAGAGTCGCCACGTAGCTCCTCGACGGAGCATGCCGAGAGGCGTCTATTGTTAAAAAAATAATCGGATTAACCGAACAGTACCTTTATTTCTTTCTTAACGTTTTCATACAAGTCTTTCTTCCTAGGCATATTAAGATCTAAACGAACGTATCGAGTACCCTAATGTATGAATTCGTTTACGATACAATATAATTAGTTGTTGGCACTTGGCAGCTTGACTACAATCTTTTCCATTCACTATTCGAAAGGTAACTCTTAGTTACTTCCGTTTTACCAGAGAACCCACTGTCCGGTTTATAATAAGCTGAAGGTTTATTAAATTTATGATTCTATTCCATTATTCCAGTCATACTTTGGTCATGAGGTCAGAAAAAAAACAAGTTTCAAACTAGATTGTATGTAATTTTTTATTAGTGAATTTTATAATTTTTGTTTCAAGTAACCGTATTATAAATTGGTCTCGTATATGTCTATGGGTTCTAAATAATTAAATATGTATACATAAGGTAATACCTGAAAGAAAGATACGATGAATAAGCTTCAAATTTGTGACGTGACTCCAAGCGAAGTTATTTCAAACTTCCAACATTTCTCGAAGTCCAAACTCATACGAAACATGTGCTGGAAACATAAATTCAACAGTTTATGACTTAAATTGAAGTTTACTACGTAAATACGTCGAAACCATTTATTCTCTATATATTTTTATGCTATCGGGGTTCAATATTTATATTTGTAATATATTCGAACTATGTACTTGACAAGTTACGCAGCAAGAAATTGCCTTGTAAACGCTGTTTATCTAACCGTAAAATTAACTTACGGTAAGGAAAAAAGAGTTTTATCAATGACGTCTGGTATTTTACTCACTATATCATGGCCTGTTTAAATGGCCTCACGGACTCCAGGGGCCTCTGTAAATTGTAATACGGCAAGGTTGGAAGTTCCCGAGGTGACTTTAGTAGGCAATTACAAGGTTGAGGTTGGAGAGCTACATATGAATTTTAGCAGTCCGAGGTGTGCCTACCTACATTATCCGCAACGTTCCAATATAAAAAACGTAGAGCAGTGTTGGCTTAGTAGCTTCAGTGTTCTCAAGGGGCCCGGAAGCGCAGGTCGTGAATGAGCTCTCTATGTCGGATATAGGCCCTTTTGGTAGAATGCCTGGCGGACCCCGAGGGCCCATCTTAAGGGCATGTGAAGGGCTGAGGTGGTTTTAGTGGGTGTGGTCTCGCTATCCCTCTGAATAGCAGAGGAATTTGAGTGTAGACCCAGCCCCACAGACCCGCGTCAAGCTCGACATCCATAGCGCGGGCCTGCGTTAGCCCATTTTACCTCATAAAAAAAGTAGCTTCAGTGTAATACCCTCATTTCTGAGGTCATAGGTTCTATCCCGGCCGTGCACCAATGGACTTTATGCCCATGCACACTTAACACTCGCTTGTTCTATGCAAGTTACGTACTTCTTGAGGAATCATAGGTTAAACCGTTAATGCACTCGTATGAAATTTTACCAAAATCATCAGAATCCGATATTTAATAGTAGAAATGTTAATATCGGTCCATTAACCATCGAATTTAGTCTCTTTTTAAAGTCGGTAAAAGCTTTGAGTAACGATAAATTGAGTTCCATTATTCAACGAGAGATCGTGATGACGCATTCAATTTGTAAAAACACAGTTCAAAGATCTGTCTGTAGTGTTAACGACTTCATGTTTTGACATAGCTATTGAAATTAATTCTTTCTTTGTATAATGCGTTTAGTGAGGCCGGAGGTTATTATCGTTTAGATTATAAACAGTTCTGAATGAACAATAGTTCTTTTAAGATTTTTTACGAGTTCAGTTCTAAATTTAATTTTACTATTTTTTTTCTTGAGTATCGTCAAATATGTCGAATGTAATACCTAAATCTAATGCGAATAAAAAATAACTACGAACAGCAAATTCCATTTACGGAAAGTTTTAACCTTTTCATGTAAACACATTTATTGGCCAAAAATGAATAGAATATTTTAACAAAACCCACCCGGCTTTATGGATGTGAAATTTTGTCATCAATCCATTGATTGGACCAAGTTTCAATTTTTCACACGGGAAATTGCCTTCACTGTTTACCAGGAACATCAGTAGAGGTTCCATAGAAACATGTAACTTTTTTGCCGCGCGACATATGAGGTTGACGCTTCAACTATCTATTTCTATCTATAGGTTTACTTATTTATATTGTCAATATTTTTTTTTTGCTTAAACATGAATAAATTGATTTTTTTAAATCTAAACATTGTACCGGAACTTCAAAAAAATGCTGTCACAATATTTAAAAGTTAATTGAATTATGACGAGAGAGCCAAAGCTGTTGCGCGGGCGCAGACGTGATCCACTAATGAGGCCGATCGTATCGGAGGGCTCACTTTCACTTCGCAGGGAAATCAAAGAATATAGATCAGTAGTTATGCATATCTACATTTAATTAGAAAAATAAATGTTATTATTCACTAATATTAAACGAAACACGTGTTAAATAATTAGAAATACAAATGAAATCATTAAATAATAAAGAGTACATGCAAGTATAGCTATAAATTTTATAAAAATAAAAAAGTGTAGATTTTCCTCCCGGCATGACCACGTGATTTTCAAAAAGCGAAGCGGACAACAGGCAGTGAATGGAGATCTAATTTAGTTGGGAACGGCAAATTGTGTCTCCGTGCCCCATATATGGGGTTATGGGGAGACTATATACCTATATTTACGTGTAATACTTGCATTAATAAGTTAGGATCAATACTTTTGATAAAAAAATTTATCAAATTACATTGCCCCGAAAGCAGAGTTTTATCAATCGTTCATCCGATTGAGTACCTACGTTAAATGTCTCATCAAACAATATATAACTTGGTTTATTGATACTTCATAAGTGATTTATTACGATTTTGGAATTAAACGGTAATACGCAAAAATATCATAAATGTCTTTATATGTATTAGTATAAGATTGAAGAATACCTTTCAAAGATAACTTTGATAACCAAGAAGTCGTATTCGAGAAAGTATTTTCAAAGGCCAGAAACGCACTCGTGAGCCCTTTGGCATTGAGTATGTATCAATGTAGGCGGTATGACACCCTCCTGACCGTTCTATAAAAAAAATGAAAATCGTTACACCCGTTTTCCGTTGCTTCATTATATACGCGTTCATTTGATTTTAATTGACAAATAAATTAATTTTAAATAAAGAAAGTAAAATAAATGACTATATACGTATATATGTTAAATGTATAAACATAGAATCATAAAATTGTAATTTCAAGTGCCTCAATTGAGTAACGTTATTCAGGTCATGTATTGTGAAATCGTTTTTATTGAGTGCTGAACTACAATAGGGCTTTGAAATTGACGAAAGTCCATCCATCTCTGTAATAGCAGTAATAATATGCAATTTCAATGTACACGTATTTGCTTTTAATCGTAAGTCAGATAACAATGATATATTGTTATATTAAAAATTTAGAAAAGTTGTCGACGCTTTCGAATCTGCATAGGATTATGCCTGTATCTTTCCAAAGTCCAATTCAAAACAAAACTACGCTCTTCATATTAGATTAACATGAACAAACTGTTGCATTTATAATACATACTTACCAATGATTCTTAGGAGTATGAGAAGGACAACCTTAGCTGTAAAAGAAATAGATATATTTTTCCTTTGTCTGCCTTTTGTATCTATACAAGGCAGTGTCTCATATTTTGTATGCATTCTTCACAGACTTTACACGATGTACATTGTAATAAATATTGCTCTCGATAATTCGGCGAAGCGTGACGTTTTATAAAGACAATGAAGGTGTTCAAAAATTAAAATTTATTTAGCTGTCTTCGCAAAGATAAAAGTTATACGTAACATCTGATACGCAGAAACTTTAAAGTACACAAGACGATTTCCATAGCAAACAACATAGACGTGGGTGAAGTTCCGGTCGGCGTATGGAAAGTAAGTTTGTTTATTTCATTTACAACAATATATGTATGGCAATTCCACGCAGTCGCTTGGTACAGCGCATTTCCTCATCTTTGAATGTTAATTTTAATCTAATACAATACAACATATTTCAGTTTAGAAATCCGTTCTAGCCGTTGGTTCCATAAATGGATGTACAACGTGGCTTCGGTGTGTATTAGTCGATAACGATTGCGAATGGTTAGCCAAATGAACGAAACCGTGAGAGCCGGCTTAGCTCATCAATTTGATACCCTTTAGCTTTTACCACTTCTAATATAGGAAGGTTATTTTAAATATTACTACGATTGTTTACTTGATGATGACGCTTTGTTGTGTCTAGAACCAAGAGGTTCTTTTTAAATATAAATGCTAAAAAGATCTCACCTATAAAAGAAAATATTAAAGAAATATATTTTTATTAGAAATTTAAAAAAAACTAATACTTTGTGCTTCTTACACTACAAATAGAATATTACAAAAATTGCACTAAATATAGCACCGTAGAGTTACCATGATTACCGTTACCACTGGCAAAAAACGCGACACAATCTTTAGTCCATGTTTTATAATAATTTAAGAGACTATAAGGACTTTTTAAAGGAGGCACATTTTTTATAAAATTGTGTATCTTATTTGCACTGCAATACACTAAGTAAGTATTGTGTCAGTATTGGGTACTACAATACACAGAACGAAAAATAAATTTTATAGTAATGATTCTACAGTGTTATGTAGTAATTTATGGTAAAACCTACGTGGTTACATGTATATCGTTAGTAGAAAGCTCGCAGACAATAGACACTGTACATTTGCCACAGAGCAGTCACCTTTTACCTGGTGACCTAGCTAATTTACACCCACCCAGTTTTAAGAGCATTGTGGCTTCCAGCATAGGCTTCTAGTCATTACTTAACACATACATATAGTTTTGTTATTTGAATTGCAAAAAGTAAAAGTCTAGGGTTTTAATAACTATTACTTTCTTTGTAATATCTTTCATTGTGTGGTTTACAGGAAGAAATGGTTTAAATCATGGCTAATCCATATAATACTTAAGTCTACTGGATAATTATTTTTTATTTAAATAATACATTACCTAATATGGCGTGGAGAGTTTAACGTCAAGTTACAGATTATACAGGGTGACCAAAAAGATGTGGATCAAACGAAACTAGGGGATAGAGAAGGTCTTCAGCTGCAAAAAATTGTTCTACGGGACGTCCCTAAGCTCAGTCCCCTGCAGAGTTATAATTTATTTTGCGTTTTATAAGAAAATTGACTTTTTTACTAATTCTTATTAAAATTCAGAATTCCTATTAAATGCGCCAAAACTTGTACTGGGTCACTTTTTGGTAGAGTATTTTTTTCACAGCTGGGTCCGAGTAAACAAAAGTTATGATTTGAGAAATTTTTATATCGTATAACTTAATATTATCTTCAATACACTCAATAAACAATTATAAATAGCATGTCTAACGCAAGGAATTGATACTGACCAATCTAGTGGATATTATGAAAAAGATACGGGTGGATTTTTTCGAATTTCAATAAGAATTAGTATAAAAAAGCAATTTCTTTTAAAAACGCAAAATAAATTATATCTCGGCAGGGGTTGAGTTTAAGGTCCTCCCGTTGAACAATTTTTTGCAGCTGATGACCTCATCTGTCCCCGTGTTGCGTTTGATCCACGACTTTTTGGCCACCCTGTATAATAATTTGCAATAATTGCTAACTGTTAATAATATTTTTAATTTGATTTACAAACGCAATAAGGATTACGTATTTATTACTCATATTAAGTATACCTAGTATAAAGATCGCATAGATCCCTTTTACATAAATAGTAGTTGCGATATCCCGAATCAAATAAGCGTATCGCCTTCCGTAATAAGAGATAAACTACCTTATAATCATTACATAGATTAAAATGCTATGCTTTCCTTGTATATCTAATTGAAGTATATGAGTATTGAAAGAAGTTAATACAGTTATTTTTGATTCTATAACATGCGATATTAATGCACATTATGTATCATAAAAAATCATGTATTTATTTCCTGCACGACTTTGATTGGCCTACATAATTTTGATATTTTTAAGGTAGATTTTGCTTACGCTTGTGATTCAGATGTAGACAGCAGCTTACAAAGAAACTTCACCTCTTTATCATATTACTGCCAAAGGATTCCTAGATTTCGAAGCGATTACTAAAAATATATTAAACGAATCGCATAATATCATATATAAATACGATGTGGCATATATCAGAAAGGTCTTAAAGAATTCAGGGTGAACCAATCGAGCCTGAGCCACTTTATCATTAACAATTACATCACAGTAGCGGACATAATTGTCGTGTAGCATTGGCCGGAAAATTATTCCCTAGACCCGTCTAAGCAGGTGCATAATGCAGGTAGAAAAAGGTTGCAGTGATGCGTTAGTAAACAGATTAATTATTATACTAAGCTGTCGATTTTTATTATCATAACGCCATCTATAATTAATTTTATAAGATCAGTTTGTGAAGTCTACATAACATTTATTAGTATGGTTTGATTTTCTTTTTATTAATAATTTTCATATACTTATTGGATTTGTATATTGTATATCTTACTTTTTATTACAAAACATTAATGATTTTTTTGCGTATTTATGTCTATAAAAGAGTTGAGTAGTGCTGAAGGGTGGCGTAGTGGCTTCAGCGTGCGACTCTCATCCGAGGTTGTAGGTCGATCCCCGGCTGTGGGATGGGACCAATGGACTTTCAGTCTATGTGCGCATTTAACATTCGCTCGAATGATGAAGGAAACATCGTGAGGAAACCGGCTTTCCTTAGACCCAAAAAGTCGACGGCGTGTGCCAGGCACACGAAGCTGATCACGTACTTGCCTATTAGATTGACAAATGATCATGAAACATATACAGAAATCTGCGGCCCAGACCCAAAAAGGTAGCGCCACTGATTTATTTTATTATATACCTACGACATTTACTACGTTTGACAAATAACACCGTCTCAAAAAAAAATATTATTTAAAATCATAACTTAAATTTTAAACATTTCCTACGAAAATGAATTTAAATTAGCCTTAAAATTGCACGTTTAATAAGCAAGGAAAAACTGATAAACGATTTCAGCATACCTCATTTATAACGAGCACAGATTATATCATCCTTACAATGTAAGAACGATAAAAAAAGTTCAACTTTCGGCACGTTACCTCATTAAGTGTCAAATTAAGCAAAATCTCTTTAACTGAATGCAATATCTGTTTAAAGCATGTATGGAATAGTTGGTCAAAGTAAATACCACATTATCATACATACCGTATTTAAAGATCACGGGTTTGCCTCGGTGCTCTACCAAAACCGCAGTATGATAGCGTTTTTGAAATATACTCAGAAAACATATTTTTAAGCATTTGAATGACAGTAGCTTTTCTTAATAATAGAGTCTAATATTTTATTTCATAATAATGGTAGCCGGTAGCGATACAATTTGAAATTGTATACCAAATTATTTTTCACAGCATAGTTTCAACCTTATAGAAATTCCATTTTCAAACTGATAAATTTTATTGCCATTGCTATTCTTAAAGTGTCAAAAGCGGCCGTCTTAGCGTGTCTCTGGTATAAGTTTAAACCTATAATATTTTAACGAGGGCAATTATTCTTTGCTTTACTCCGCACTATAATCAGGGGGTGGTACGTGATGTTTTCATGCCTGCGTCAGTTTCAAGTAAATTGCCAACATTAAAGGGAATCATGAACAACATCAAGGATTCATTATTTTGATATACGTTCCTCAAAAGGCCTCATTATGTCATCTGTCAAAGTTGCAAAACCGCTTTAATGTTACTATTTTTTTTTTATAAAAAGGCCAAATATCGAATATTTATATTACCATACAAGATATCCTAGAAATCAATCATAATTGCATATAGAACTTAATTGAATATAATAGATATATTTATTAAACATAAATTGGGACGCTACTAATCATATACATTCAAGAGGACCGCTTAAGCTTAAAATACATATAAATTGCTATCTATTTCCGAATATTATTTCAGTGTAGAATTTGATCGAAAGTTAAATCATTGTTATCTTTTGACAAAGTATTTCAACTGTACAAGCAGATTAAAAGATATTTCTAGTGAAATGCCAAGAGTTCAGAACATTGTATCTAGTTAGTAGACACCAACCTCAAATCTTACTAAGTTAACATTTCTTGTTTGTATTATACGTAATTTTGTTTTTAATATGTAGGTAATTAAATTCATATTAAAGAACAAAAAGAAAAACTGGGTTACAACTTTCTAGGTTAAGCTATTGACGATTATTGCTATAACTTAATTATTTTTATTACATATTAATTAAGCTATATATGCATTTTGCTAAATCTTAATATGTATATATAAATTTCGTGTCACGTCGTTTGTCCGCTATGGACTCCTAAACTACCGAACAGATTTCATTTAAATTTGCACACCGTGTGCAGTTTGATCTAACTTAAAAGATCTCTTCTCTCAGCTTACATCTCAATTTATACCCGCAATATAATTTAATTGCAAAATATTTGTTTATTATTTGATAGTCACAATTTAATGGCATTACCACCAAAAAAGCATGGTGGTCCCCATGACTGGTGTTCTCCTACCGTTTCCATTGAATAGGTTACTACTATATAATATAACTAAAACCTTAGCCACAGCAACGCTTGGCCGGTCTGCTAGTATTATATAATTATTCTGTCTTTAATTTGTGACCAAACTAATTTTACCTGTGACTCGGCTTCGTTAGTCCATTGAGGGAAAAGTGAGAACGTATAGTTACACCTACGTTTAAATATTCTCTATTCCAGAATATTTAAAAACTACAAACTTGACCCAGTTTCGCACGTTATGTTTAATTAATTTTTTGGAAATAAATATAGCCGATGTTAATCAGTATAGATAAGGATGTCTCAATGTTCCCAATCTCTGGTAGGTACGCACTTTAACTATAAGAGTTGATACATTTCCTCCAAAAACATATTAGTTTCAATTACCATTATCACATTGCATCGAAGTTAATTTAACAAAAAGATTAATTCAATGATCAATGACATGGGCATTAACCCTTATACTATGTATATCATACACCTGGTACAAGCATCTGCGTTCTATAAAAAGATAAATACACAATTAATGAAACAATACATCTGCTTCAACTATGCTCTTGGTATTCGTTCAACTAAGAAGGAGCTATTCATACTTAACTTAATCATTATTAAGAAGTGATAAAATAAACTACGAAAACTTGACTGTGTTACGGGAATTATAGCAACCAGCAATATTTAGAATATTTAGACAATACATTTTTATATACAAATCACTAAAACAAACCCCTTATATATGCAGCGCCATCTGGTTAAGGATACTTGCATTGTTGCTCACAAGTTCCTATCTACATTGTTTAATGGGATCACGTCTGTCAGTCTGACACTTTGAGATGAACAAATTGTCGACACCAGCCTTGACCTGTCAGACATAACAAAAGACTGGGATGGACGCGTATTATACTTTGGAGTGGCTGATATTGTGCTTCTTTATCTGGTGTTAGGACAAACTATGCTAGGTTATCTTCGATTATTTACAAAACAAACAAAGTAGGCTTTACGAGAAGAGTATTTCTTAAATATTTCTTAATACTCAACGACGCGCAAGCTAAAAACAAAATACTGCGTTCATTACACGCATGTTGCTCCTAAATAATTAAACACATATAAAAAAAATAAAGAATATGTATAAAGACGAGTTAAAAATGTATGCGACTAAAACTGGACAGATTTTTCAAATTCTAGTTTTAAGTAAGCTTTATTCAAGGTTTTCCTAAAACGCGTTGAAACAAAATTCAAGTAGGAAGTTAATTAACATTAAAACAGCAAAAACAGGCTATTGCTTAAAATAGCCGTGCTCTTAAACTTGCACTTAGCAAAAACGACTTGTAATTCTCACGGCTACCACTCAATGCGAACGCTTGACCACCTGAAGGCGCCCCTTAACATCTTTTATTGTTTGTTTGCTTACGCGTGTTTTACAATGTCCAGTTTACATTTAAAATAATCAGTTGCGTAAAGTAAATACTAAAGTATTTATATACCAACGTAAATAAAAAGTAGCGAAACTACCATAGACGATTTTGAATTATTGTAATCTCTGTTGAAATTCTACTTATTGTAATCTGTTTGTTTATAACATAGGATTTTGAATGAGATATACTTTTGAATAAGCTTCTGGATAACCTAAGGCGAAAGTATGTTAACAAGTCCGTAACAATTATATTTTTATAACGGTTAAATATATCTTGTAAAAATTCAATATGCAACGATAACAAACGAATTATTAACGTTAGATTACTATCTTCACTCTACCTTATTATATGAATTGCCGGTTTCTATATTCTTCCCCAAGAATTTTAAATTAACCTAATGCTAGCGTTGCAGAAGATTTTATTGACCCTAGCTATATAACATTTGTTTGTTCTGTTTACTTTTGCCACTCTTTATAAATTCGAAATGAAAATAATCGTTTACTTAGCTAATGGTTAGCTTCTCAATTATATTATTTGAAAGATCGTTCCTACATCGCCAGGTTACTCTTTGGCTTAACCAAAAATAACATGTACACTTGCTCGAAAACGACTTCTGCAATGAAACGAGCCGGTTGTAACCACTGGGCATCATGACCAAGAAAAAGTATGAACACCTAACGTGCACGCAATTAGAAACAGTCAAACTAGTTAGTAGGTACAGTTACGAATCCGCGATGAACGAAGGTCGTAACTCAAGCGATTCTAATTCGTTCAATAGATGTGACGATAACTGATCGAACGCTATTCCAGAGAAATGTGTAACTGTAGCTCTATAGTGAGTTAGACAAAACATGCGCGAACGTCTACATGAACTATATGACGCCCAAAACGAAGATTTTCATACAAATTCTTGTTAGAGGTATTTGAGTGCCATACCATGTACAAATATACGGTGAGCCTGCTAATATACGTTCTATCACACTGTAACATTTATGATACTCAACCACATAAATGAAAGATAACATTCCTTAACCATTTGCGTTTATTTTGAAACTAGTAATAAGAACGCTAATGTTAAAATAGTTTTTATAAAAAGGTTAGATATCAAATATCGATTACCATACATGATATCCTTAAGTATCACCAAGTAATACCTAAGAAGTTGGCTAAGGACTATTCAGAATTATAATATGTATTTAGTCGAAATTTTGGGCAAACGTATCGTCTAACGATTTGAATGGTAATAAAATTATAAACATATCTTCTTTACCCTTCACGTTAAAAATATTATCATAACCGTTAAATGGGTAAGAAACAAAACTTTAATTTTATTAAAAGCCACACAATGTTAAGCTTTAAACCTACTAGAATGAGCTACCTTTTGTATATAAAAATAAAAATATTTATCTTATTACTATAATAAAAGCTAGAATGTTTATAAATGGTATGTGATACAAGATGCTTCGTTATTCAGTGATATTTATTATCTGATAATAAATTGTATAAAGTAGTAAAAATTTATAGTAAGACGTCGTAAAAACGATACGAGAGATCGTTATGAATAAAATATTCGTCCCAAAATGGAAGTTGTTTCAATGAACAGGTACAAACAATAAAAACTATAAATTGTAGTATTCTTTAAAGTGAAATTGTTCTAGGCATTTGCATATAATATGAATGTGAAAGTTTTCCCATGTTTTGTTCATTTCTACTGTAAATTATTAAACGAGAATAAATTACGAGATTTTACATGTACACCATTGAAGTCAAGATTAGAGTCTATGGTGTTTGGTATTATATTAGTATGTATACATTTTATCATCCACGTGTTGACAGCAAGATGTTTTGGATTATAGACTGGAGATGGAGCATGCATCCCATGAAATAGGTTTCATTATTTCGCTAAGACATAGCATAGCACGTGTGGGTTGGGAAGTCTCATATCCTTAAATATAACTTTGTGAGTCTGACTCCGGCTTTAAAAATATTAAGGCGTAGAAGAACACCCTTGAAAAATACTTCTTTTTTAATTTAAGTAGAGGTTGTAAACAATATACAATCTTATAATATAAACAGAATTCATGCGTTATATTATTAAGTTCATAATAATTAGAGCTGCTTCAAGCACTATTTTCTTACCTGTCGGCAGACCTTTACAGTTCCATTTTGGTAACCAATCACTCCACTGAGCACAAAAAACTATTAAACCTTTAACACCATTAAATATACTTTAAATTGAGAGGCATTTAAATTGATTAAAAACCGAATCACAAAAGTTGAAACACTTTAATTGATCCAGTGAAAATCACAAAAAATGCTTTTTCACGAGACCTGCGTAATATCGCGAAATACGAAATGCGCGCGCGGCGTACGTCCAACAGCCGGTTCTGCCCACAGCTGACTGAATCGCAAAACAGATTATAGACAATATAAAACAATATTTCTAATGGATTATTATTTTAATAGTTTTAATGCTAGCTAATTTTGATATTGTATTATGAACTTATTCTAGAATTAGACTATTATTGATTGCGAATGTCCGAAAAAATTAAAGGCAAAACAATTTTTTAGCGAAATCAATACAACGGTTTAATTATGGAAACGTAACAAGAAATTATATGTATATATTTTTTTTAAATGTTGTTTTTTTTATAATTAATCAGGTTAGTTACATATTTGTTGTTATTCTTACACAGTCTATGACTCCGTTATACTACTTTTTGATATTAGTATTTTTAACCAAAACTTTTCTGTGTCTAAACGAAGTACCTATAATGCATTTATTGGTTGATTGTTGATAGTAATGTCACTTGCCCTGGCTATTTACGCTAACCCTCAGAGCACTTCTAAATGAGCTGCGTGATCTTTTTGAGTGTTTGGTGATTTGAGAAGACAATTAGGAAAATTCCGTAAAAGTATTCTTATAATTTAACAATATTTGGAAAAAAAGGACTTTCTTATCATTTAAAATAATAGTTGAATTATTTAATAATCACCAACTTAATCCGACTAAGCTACTAATACTCTTACGGGATTCAAACATAGTGCTGAAATACTTTGATCCTTGGCGTAACTATATATAAATATATGTATACGTATATATCTTCAAGGTGATAAAATTTAACCGAAATACGAAATTATTTAAATTTAATTATATTAAGCCAGATTACTCGTGATGTTTTTCTTCACAGTTTAAGGAAGGAGTAAGGGCAGGGCATCTAGAAAGATTTGCTCCCGAAAGCACGGTCTTAGGGTTGATAATCGCACGCTTCACCACTAGGTTAACTCTGCTCTAATACGTAAATTTACTACAATTTTAAGGAAATTATTTTCATTCTGACTTCGGAGGACCTTTCTACTAACAAGACACTTCCAGGCAACTAGTAGGAAGGATAATAAAGAGTGTATGACTTCCTAGGAAACCCATGATGTTACGTAATGTGGAATAAATTGTAGTCAATGCTAACTGCACGTGATTTATGCACGGAACTGTGTCGAATTAACAACTACTATGTTACCGTTATAATAATGTTGATCGATAACAACAAAGTTCAACAGCGCAGTGTTTTAAGACATGGTTATTCGGGACTTGTAATCGATTATATAAAATAAATTTCCAATATATATACGTAATGGGCTATTTATTGCTTATTACAATGCTTTTCTATGCGGTTTTAATTCGAATCAGAACAGAACAAGCCCTCTTCAGCTTTTCAAATATAAATAGATATGGATAACTTTTCTGAATAAAAGCAATCTTTTACAATATAAAAAATGAAAACAACGCTGTATTTTCGCGTGCTTCATGATCGGTTTTAAAAGAACGACTAGACATACGTGGATTGTGTTTTCCCGTACAAAAAAAACCTTTCCTAATCATATGGCCGTAAAAGATTCTGAAAACGAAAGGAAAAACCTAAATTCTACAAGATAATTGAAATCAATTGAAGTAATAGCGATTACAGAAAACCAATTTATCCGTTAAGGCTTTGATTACTTAGCGTAATAAATAGAGCAACATTAATATTGTTGCATTAGACAAGTAGCCTTACATCGATTAGTGCAACGCCTCGGGTGACAGCAGTTTTGCACTTAATTGTAAATTAAGCAACGAAACTACTATGTTCATTAAACTGTCATAAATCAACTCCTTTGCTATTAGATGCCAAAGAAATTTATTTCAACAATACGTTACGTCATTTTATACTTATTTTTGAAGAACAGGGGGCTCAAGACTCATGTGATGCCAGCAGACACGGATGTTGTCGGCCTTTTAAGAATCGGTATACTTTCGTCTTGAAGGATCCTAAAGCCGGAATTAGAGGCATGAAATTAATTTCGTGACATTATTTTTACCAACAGTTTGACGTGTATTTGAATATTTTCGCAATGCATGCATTAATTGAACGAATGCAAATAAGTTTCGTGCCCTGCGCGATTTTTTGGTGAAATTTCTTTCATGCAACAAATTTCATGATGGCGATGCGACGTGAAACTAGTATATTTCACGACGCTAATTAATTCCGGCTTTAGTCAAATTGGGGTGGTGCGTGGCCAAGACTTTGTCAAACTTATGGGTGTAGTGGTAGAGCAGCGTCCTACGATTGCCCAATGAAGTCAAGCTAGAGTATAGGTTATTGTTTAACATAACTTTATAATAATAATCCATTGACCGCCGTTTTTCCGGTCACTACTTAACTGTCTCTGTTACAAAGATATTTTTCTCATTCGAAAAAGGAATTGTAACGCGTGAGTTGTAACTGCCATTTAAGTCGACAAGATTTTGTCTATGGAATGTTTTTTTAACTACATAATTTAATAAATTCTATATTGATAAATTCGAGTTATCGTCAACTCGACGATTATTGTCTTTTCAGGCGGATACGTTTCAATGGGAAGAAAATCTTCGAAAATAAATAAGTACAATGATTTAGTTTACCCATAACAAAAAGACTGACTTGACTCTCTTGAGAAAAATGGTTTATGCATTTGCTTTCTTTACTAACATAAAAATAAATAATATGACAATGTGTAATTAAAAAAACATTTGTATTAAATATTTTAATATAGGAGCTGTAGTTACATTGTTATATAGATAAACAAATTACACTTAAATATATCTTATAATAAAAATTCAGTCTCATAAATTAAATAGCTGGAATGGCATAGTTTAACTATTATAATTCCAATTAACGACATCGTTTAACATAAATTAGCTCAATTGCCAACTAGAGGTCTCATTTTAAACTTAAAACTATTTCCTTCCTTTTGGTATGTCTGACTTTAAATTTAGACTGTCATTTGTCAATTTAGGACGACGGATGACCGCCTGAGAAATGCACAATTGGTTATGACTTGTATTAGATATAGCCTTTAGCTAGCCATAGAGAAATATTTATTGTTGAAATATTGCAGGGGCTCGTTTTCACTGTACAAAACAATAAAATCAATACCAATAAAAACAAAATAAGTATAAATCATTCAAAAAATCATGAGTATGATTTTTTTAGATCTAAATTAATATTACTTAGTAAACGCAAAATAAAACGAGGTGAACGACTAGCTATTTAGAATTATGACATCTTAAATAGTTTTTGGCCAATTAAACTTTTACAAAGCTGTATTTCCGTTAAATATCGCATGTAATGGTTTATATATATCAATTCCAATTAGTTCTCTAAATAGGTGTGTTATTTTACCATTTAATCACATATGTTCTGGCTGGTCATATCAGAAAACTTAACCAGTCCTATTATAGCCTTAACTCATATACTTATTAGTCTCTTAAATTGCACTGCACGAAATGTTAGTTAAAAGTGTAATATACTTAATCTTTGTGGGTTCAGTGGTTACTCCATTTTTACTAACAAGAAGCTCTAGTATACCAATGTGTATCTCAAGTAACAATTTCTTTTTGAGCACTGTCAAATAGGTCTTCTAAACTAGGTTTAAGAAATAAGGGTTTTAATCTTACTCTTGGACTTTTGAAAGCTTATTTTGAGAAACTTCATGTATCATTAGCATTAAAAAATAGATTTTTTGTTTCAAAACAAATTAATATTTTGTATTTATCGTCGAACTACCCAGGAGACTTCTGTGCTTCTGGAAGGAGCTAGGCTGGTTTAGTAAGCCAGGACTTTACGCTCAACGGACCCAGTGACAGTCTAACTGCGGAAAATGAGTCGACCAACCATAACATTGTTAAATCAATCTAATTTACTTTATATCAGATAGATAAAGTAATTCTCAGATTATTGGGTTAGCAAATATCAAATTAAAGCAATACTAAAAAAAACATTTTGACTTATACCAGAAAACAATGGCATGTAAAAAGTGCCTATAATATTAACAAATTAATACTTTTTGTATTTACAAATGCACAAAATGCGTTAGTCTAAATAAAATAATATATTTTTGTATTAAAACATGTGCCAATATACAGGTCATTCCTTTTTTTCAAATTTTGTGCCAATTACTTTATGTAAGCTAATCTTAATTAATATTCATTCCTGTCACTCCACTAATAGTATTAGAACCTACATTAATCAATCCATTAAAACTATTTTCAATATTTTTAACGTTCTCTTCAATACAATCTAATAAATTTTCAAAATAATTTGGAAATGAATCATAACTCGGAAAAACATTTATATCTATTAATGCATGATTACCTGTCCAATTGTCAATAACAATGTCAAATCCTAAGAGTAATAAACCAATTCTGCTTCTCAATACTTTGATAATCATTCTTACTTTATCCTCGTCAATGACTTTTTCTGATTGGGCTTCATTTGGGTCTAAAATAGAAAGTGTTGACTGACTGCATGCTTTACTTACTTCGCCAGTAGTATAGTATATAGGTTCCATATCATCTGATGGGTAAAAATTTTTTAGACTGGGTCGCTGGCATATATGATATCTGGAAACAAAAAGTTATAATTCATTATTTTATAAACTAATATGCAAAATTTCATAAATATAGAACCTAAAACTAATTAAAAATTGAAATATTTGAGACTACTGATATAAAATTCTGTAACTGGTTTGTCACACAGTCTGCCAGACATTTAACATATAAAAACGATAATTTTTAATGATTTTTTGTGCAATCAAAAGCCAAAATTTATACCAAATTATATTTTAAATA
This sequence comes from Pieris napi, assembly GCF_905475465.1. Classification (NCBI taxonomy): domain Eukaryota; kingdom Metazoa; phylum Arthropoda; class Insecta; order Lepidoptera; family Pieridae; genus Pieris; species Pieris napi. The sequence continues at coordinate 8,307,354 of NC_062241.1, read as the reverse complement.
TACTTTACCTATTACCAACAACAAAAACCTTATACAAAACAGCACTATGATTAACAAAACTTTGCACAACACAGGGTGGTTTGCATACATTTAACCCTCTTTGATTGCAAACCAAAATCATTTCATGGGCTAATTTTGAGCCATGTGCTAAAGTTGGTTTACATATAACTGGGAATGTTACTCCTCTCTGCTTCATAATCTCGATATTTTGTTCTATGTTGTTTGTTGTGAATTTAGCAAATGCTGGTGTGAAAACACCAATTTTTTGTAGAGAGGTCTCTTCTTGTATAATTGAGTAGTATGTATATCTAAAATAGGAAATCAATAATTTAGAAAAATGCCCGTATGGTTACTTGCAATAAAGAAATCTGGATTTTTATGGCTATTGTATAGTAGTGCTTACCTATTTAACAAAATTCTCACATTGTTTAATGGATCTATAATAGTAACATTTGGATGATTTGATATGTATTGCTCCACTCTTCCAATAATACCAGAAGCCTGAAATATATCTCATATTAAATCTAATCATATTTTAAAAGACATAAATACAATTTAATAGTAATTACCATGTGGCTACACAATTCAAATATAATTTTAGTTTTAATAAATTGTAATGTTTATTTTATTTCTTCATTCGTAAAATAAGACAGCCAATAAGGAAAATGTTTAAATTAAGCAGGTGTTCTGAAGGGCACTTACTTTAGAATCACCTTGGTCTGATGCAGCTATAATATCTGTTAATTTGTGTAGAAAAACGTCTAAATTTCCTTGTTCCTCAATAGGCTGATCCAAATTTAACTGCAAGAATTCGTTAAAACTACAATTTAAGATAATGTAACACAGATATTGTTTAATAAATCTCCTATTTACTAACTTTTATTAGATTGTATCCATGTCGCCGGCAAACATTTAATAATTCATTCCAATTGAGTTTATGACTTTTTTTTTCAGATATCCAAATACCAATTGTTTTAGATAAACTGATGATTTCACTCATTTTATTTAGATATATTTAATAACTTGAGAGAATTCTCGGAATTACCTAAGCAGCTGTGACAAGCTTAAGGCAATTTATTAATCACTGATGACTAAGCTCTCAATAGCAACAGCGTAAATTCGCCAACCATCAAGCGTTCTGTTAACATAATAAGGCGTGTAGAATTTCTAAAATAATGAGAATGAAGGTAGTGAATTCCAGAAAGTATTAAAATTTTCAATTTTCATCACACTATACAATTATTCTCATTTTTAAATAGTTTGAAGTTTACTTTACTCTACAGTCTAGAGGTAGAGAGTAGAGTATAGTATACAGTAATCACACAGATCTTCAGAATCATATCTAATATACTAGTATGGTTTGCTAAGTATCTGCATACGAGTTTTGTACGATAGGGCCACTTGCCTTCCATGATCCATCATAATAAAAATGGGTAAGGTTATTTAAAAAAATACTAAAACTGCAGATTTTAGTAGGTAAAATAGCTAACTAAAAAGCCTTCTACTTCTACAGTTTTTATTTGCTATACTATAATTAGCTATTTTACGTTAGTTTATGTAAATCCATATATCGTATATAAGTTAAAACTTTATTGACGTACTTGATGAACAGTGGACGACTATAAATCTATTTAGAAATTTAAATAGAGTGGTAAAATTGGATATGGAACCACCTAGGCAGACATTCAAATGTTTATTTTAGGTATTTTTTGTACATATTTCCAATCCTCTATTTGCTTTATTTTATTTTATGACCTGGGCCTGGGGCCTTAGTCAAGATGCCTTAACAGTAGTGTATGTTGAATTGTTGAAAGTTAGAAACGAAATTTGAATGAAAACTTTTCGACACGAACTGTCATTTCCATTTAAGAGAAAAAGCCTTCTACTTCTACAGAGTTCTACAGTTGGTATTTGCTTTGATCGACGTATAGAAAAGTCACAGAGTACCTTTATGATTATAGATATCAGTATTTTTGTTTTCACTGGCTCACAGAGAATTGAGATAAACAGCCGTGACAACTGACAAATAGACCAACTATTTTTCAAAAATTTATGAGTTTTTTTAATACCAAATATTATATCAATATTGAATGATATTACAATTTACAATATAAAAAATGACCGACGAATCTGTGTTGGGAACAAAAAGCCGAATTTTGGATTTATTTTCAGACCTGAATGAAGCAGATTTACAAAATATTGAATCATGGATTTCGTCTCAGAGTTACAAAAAAGGTACAAACATATTTAGATTATTTAGCTTAAATAAATACATATAAGAGACATACTTTACAAGTACAGTATACACAAAAGATTTTTTCTCGTATTGACTTATGTGCAATGTAATAAATATAATATATAAAGGTTAAATATAACATGTGTTTCAGATTTAGAAATAAAAAAGTCTTTACAAAAGAAAGAGAAACAATTATCTAAGATAGCAAATAGCTTGAAAAAGATAGTTCCATTTATAGCTGAAATGCCCTCTGAAGTTATTATTCCACCTATAGTTGGAGATCAAGCTGATTGTACTAAAGAAAATACATGTCATGTTGATGAGTTTCTTTACGATGACCAGGAAGTAGACAAATTAGTTAAATCAGGAAAGTTGTCACGGTTTTACTGCACAGATTGCATGTCTAGAGGTATTAATGTAAGTGGTTGGGTTATACTTTGATTTAAGTAGTATCAATAAAGATCCCTTACCTTATTAGTGATTTCAATTCCATTTTTTTTAATATTCTGTTTATATAGTATAAATATATGTTATATGGTGAAATATAAACAGAACAGACAATAAATGAATGTGTTAATAGTAACACATTATATTATTATTCTATATAATTATGATTAATTGACAAGAATTTTGTATTACTTACAGGAGCTGATTTTTATTTCACATTCAATGTCCAAACAAGCTCTCATGTATATATTTTATGTACTCTTGCCTAATGATCTAGAAGAGAAGCAAATTTTAGATGTTGGCTCAAGATTAGGAGCAGTTCTTTATGGTGTAAGTCTTGGTGTAAAATTTGTTTTTAACACACCAATTATGTTAATGATTATCATTTACTATTATTAATTTAATCAAACCTAAAATATTGTTTATTTTACAGGCTTATTATCTTTCAAATGCATCTTCAATTGTTGGTGTAGAAATGAATAAAGATTTTTGTGAGATTCAAGAAAAAACGTTAAAGAAGTTCTCAATGGATCCAAACAAAATAAAAATAGTAAATTCAGATATCTTGGAAAGATGTGATATTGTTCAAAATTCAAATATTATAATAATAAATGTATTAGACTTTTTTGTGGACACAGAAAAACATAAAGAAATGTGGTATTTTTTTAAGAAGTATATTAAAAAGGGAAGTTACCTAGTATCAAATAGAAGTATGGATGAAACTTTGAGTGCTTTGCAGATGTCTGAAGACATGATGGAATGGTTAACAATTTGTAAACCAAATCAACTTGAGCATGAAATTTTTTTTGATGTAGAAGGTTATAGTGAATTATTTTTATACACAGTTAATTAAAGTTTTTATCCTTGATGATGTTTTAATTATAAATTAAACTATATATCATTATATTATTTTTTAAATTCTGACTAAATTGCAAGAATAGAATAGGCCTTTACCTATATTAGTACAAGAAATGTTTAGTTATAATTTATTTGAATATTCTTAGTATGGTAGTCTTAATACAGTTTTGACATACCGAAGACTGAAGTCATTGCTCGCGCTAAGTCTACTCTGAATATATGTATCTGAGTCTTACCCTAAATCGTAGGGCTATTCCCCTTAAACTTTGCGCTCGGTAAAATTAGAATACTAATTTTCGTAGGTTTTATTATTTTAGTACTGACTCCAAGCTTAATAAAAAAACTTCGTCGGTTTAAAAATAGTCTGCGTCTCTTCGTAGTTCTATGGACTTCATTACAGAACACTGAACACTTCATTGTCTTTATGATATAGTCTGTGGGCTGTGGCCCTCCCCCTCACTCCTCACTCCTCAGCTTAAATTCATCAGCATTCAGCAATAATTTTCACGTTTCTGTTTTGTAAAATCATAATCTTCTTATTTCAGAGATATTACGAAGCGTTCTTATAAAAAAAAACGTAATTCGTTTTTAATTTGATTTAAAATAGTTTATAAAATGTGGCACGAAGCACGAAGACAAGAGCGTTTAATTCGCGGCTTAATAGTGGACTATCGACGTAGGGCTGAACGACGAAAAGATTTCTATGAAAAAATAGTAAGCGTTTTATATTATAACACTCTTTATTTAATAACAATTACTTTGATGATCGTTTAGGGTAATCAAATTTTTGCAAGATTAAAGAAATTTTAAGGATCACACTAGACGAAAAGTCAAAAACTTAGTATAACATTATTTTAGAAAGCAGAGCCAACTCAATTTTTACAATTACATGGAAGGGTGTGTAAGATACATTTGGATCCAGCTGTGGCTGCAGCGGGAGAAGGGCCAGCTATCATGTAAGAAATTGGTTTTTTTATGAAATTACCACAACAATATATAAATACTTCAAAGGCTTTTTTTCCCTGCTTAAAGCTGTACTTTATGTTTTTCAAAAATTTTAATAAAGAAACCCTTGTTACGCGTAAAGTATTTTTTAAATATATTCACTCCAAATCCTTATGTGCAACCTGTGATTGAAAACATAATTTAAAATAGAAAAAGTACCAAACCATATATCTTTCAGGATGCCCTGGCAAGGTGACACCAGCAATATGATTGACAGATTTGATGTTAGGGCACACCTTGATTATATACCAGACATCAAAGTGCCAGACATACCACCAGATGAACTTAGTCAAGAGGAGAGGCAGTGTAACTATGAGCGATACAGAATCCTTGCTCAAAATACTTTTCTTGGAATAAGTAAGTGGCTGTACCATTTCCTTTGCATTAACACCATAGTAGGATGTTACTAGAGACTACACTTAGGGTCTGTTTCACAATGTACGGATAAGTTATACATAAGTTCCGAATTAGCTATTTATTACTTATTGGTAGCATAAACACTATTGTTGCTATTCCATCATAAGTTATGAGTCCGATGCAGTGTCAAATAGCACAATTTATCTTCCAAATAATTTATGTGTTGCTTAGCTATTTGGTACTTTATCCATACATTGTGAAACAGACCCTTAAAATGTTATATTCTTCAAAATACTAAGAAGCTGAAGTTATTTTATGAAAGTTGGGTTTCAATAATACAAATATTGTACTTATATAATTTAACATATTCTTTTTTTTCCACTTTCCCCAAATTGTTAATTTATTGTTATTTTTTACTAATACTACTAAACTTTTATTATATTATATTTAGGTGAAGATAAGTTCCTTAAGCAACTAGCATTGGAAGAACAGTTTGGCATCACCATTGAGGAGAGAGAGATGCAAAAGGAGCGTTTAAATGAGAAAAAGGGGACAGGTGTAGCAATCGGATACAATTATAATGATCCCGGATCTCAACCATCCTGCTCAAACGGTAGATTCAGCCTTTTAGAAAACAGTGGTGTAACAATAAAACAAAATACAGTGTAGATGCCAAATTTTAAGGCTTCTGACAGATGCTCTAGTTACGCCACTAAAAATCAAGGATTCTGACTAATAGTGTATGTTTTTGTGAGTGTTTTATTACACAAAGTCATATTACAGGCCCTGAACTAACGGAAAGTAAGGATTCTGATGATGAATCTGATTTAGAGATCATTGATGTTGATCTGAGCATTGATGTCAACAAAATGAAGGCTGCACAGGTAAGCAACTTTTAAATAATTTATATTTATTATTAATTTATTTACATACATATATTTTATATAATATAACTGATTTCTTAATTCTTAGTGAGTGGATTAGTGTATTCTTATTTGCTTTAATGTAATATAGATTCTTAATATTTAATGTTGTCTATTTTGTTCGTTAAATACCAGATCCCGCCACTATTCTCTCCTGGATTATCTTAATTTTTTTCATAAAATGTTATGTGCTTGATACTTTCCTTACTATTAGTTTGATTAACTATGAGGTCTTGTTATTTAGATTATTTATTAGTGTAAACACACTGTCAAAATTTATATTTGTCATTAGAGTATTGCACTAATACTAGTTTTAGTGAAATCTAAACAAAATACAGGAAACAGCAAGTTTGAGCTGTTATATTTGAATTAAACATTTTCATTCATAATATTCAGGTAAATAATTCTATTTATATGCATGTAATTTAAAAAATATTTTGATTGTAAATGTATATTAGTAGCAAAAAGGAAGCAGTCAAAAAGTTGACATTTAATTATAAATTTGAATGGTAATATTTAGAGATAAGATTGTGATTGGTTCTTTGTTCGTCCTTAAGAAATGCCATGAAATTTTCATGCCATTAAAAAAAAACAACCTTGAAAAGTGGAAGGAATTAAAAATATTTTTTTCTATGGGATATCACTTTTCGCACTAGGCTCACGAGTTAAATGCTGTGGGACCTCAATATGGTATGACTGGATGTGATCTGTTCTCATTTCTTACTGGTGACGCGGATGAAGCGGAACATCAGAAGCAATTATTGCGAGAAGAGAAGGAAAAAGCATTGTTCTCCGGTAGAAAGAGTCGCAGGGAGAGACGCGCACATCGGTATGTAGTGTTAGTTCAATATTATATATTATGTTAACTATTTTATGAAACCAGCCTTCTTAGTTTGTGACTATATTCGTCAAATCCTTGTTTCGACGTTTGAATGGCGGGTGAAAATGTAAAACTATAGTATTTTAATTGCGATAGTTTCTATTCGGATATATTAACAGAATTCCAAGGCAGACGCAACTAGTTTCCGTTTACAATGATAATTGTTTCAGGATAAAGTATGCAGAGGGTTGTTATTATAATTATAAAGAAAAATCACAAAAAAACTAATTTTATTTTTGACATATCTACATTATGTTGGCTATTTTATAAAAAAAGGGTGCGTGTACTTATGTACGCGCGTAAGAAGTTATACTTCTTTGGCATTATTAAAAATATTTTTTGATTGCATGCAAATAATTCATTACAATTAAATGTCATTATAGTCAATAAAGTTCAATTTACATTTGAATAATTTAATAAATAAATATTTATTATTATTCTCATACATTAAGTGTAACATAAATTCTATTATTATTCGAATGTTGTTTTTAAATTATGTCCCATGCCGTAGCATCTTCCGTGGGCAACTTCATTCTATTAATTTTGTGTAACGGTGATTGCGCATCGTAAAATTTCACTCTTATCAATTTTTAATAACGCGCCTAAAGAAGTATAACTTCAATAAGTGTAATTGTCCATACGTTACGCCACAAAACTTAATAATTAAAACTACCGAACCGTTGTAGGAGTGATTCGTGAATTATTTATTTTAATAAGGCACACATACATAACATACTTACGGAGAACATATAACATAAAAAACACAATAAATGCATGTCTAACAATGGCAAGTAGCTTGAAGATAAAACTGTTGCCATAAAAAAATGTGCACAACATATAAAGGGAAACATAACAATTATAATGAATGATAATAAACTAAACTATAAATAAAATATGCAATTTTAATTTTTATTGCAGTTTGTATACAGTAATTAATAATTATAATCGATGAGGTTTGTCAATTCGGTGACGTCTGAGATTATATTGGAAATATTCGACCACTGTTGAATTCGGCGTAAATACTACTTACATACTAAGACACCCTTTAAGGGACACAATCTGTTTTTTATTCAAATTAATTTGCGATATTTGTTTTAAAATAAGTGTTGTTTGATGATTTGCTATTTTAAAAGAGTACCGAAAGTTTTTTACGCCGGCTTTTTCTCTCGGCCTACATCCTCTGTCTTCTTTGCCGATGAGTAGGAATGCCTACAAATTCAAATTTAATGACGTGGAATATGTGATACCTGTATCTTATGTTCCATAATAGACATTTATTTTTTTATTTTTTAATAAGTTTTGGGTATACCAGGGATAAAAGACTGCCTCCATTACCAACAAGTCCACCGAGTTATGCAGCGCCAGCTGAGAAGTCAAAAGAAGCGTCACCTGCACGTTCCAATACGCGATCGCCTTCTCCTGAGGTGGAGAATATTGAGTTCATCACCTCGTTTGGGCCTGATGAAGAAGATAAACCACGTAAGCTTGAGTATCCTAATACACTGATGTTAATAAAACTTTCTACACTCGCAATTCATATAACTTTTTATACCCATCACCTTTACACGCTTTTTCCAGAAAAACTGGTTTATAACGGTATTTAATTTCCAACTTCAACAACAAAATTCATCGTGATAAATGTGTTGTTAAGGCTTGATAGATCAGCTAAGATATATACATAGCTGACCCGGCAAGCGTTGTTTTGTCATGTAAATTATTTCTAGGAAATATTTTTTTAGTTCATTAGAAAATTACTATCTACTATAATAAAATATATTATTATCAAGGCGATAAGGGTTGATCGTAGAGGGTAGATGACAATTAAGGGTTGTATGTATTTTTGTATGCTGTATCATAAACAAATAAAAACACACCTTATAACTTAGGGGTTTGCAAGATAGATACTAGCCGGTTCTCAGACTTACTGAATATGAATTTCATAAGAATTCGTTCAGCCGTTTCGGAGGAGTATGGGAACGAACATTGTGACACGAGAATTTTATATATATATATATAGAGATTATATTTATAAATTTTATGACCTTGTACACATTAGCTATTGCTTATATTTGAAAAAATATTTTACAGCACCTACACCAAAGCCTCTCTATTCTGAGAAACTAAAGAAGAATCTTAAGAAAAATATGCTCTATTCAGAAATCGTGAGAAAGCGAAGATCCAGGTACGTTTTAAAAGGGAGACATTATTTAGAGTATTTTTTTTTAGTTTCCTTTTGTAAAACGTTACGAATTACGATGCGGGGCGGGGCTTGAATTACGCGTTATTGTTAGTATTATTTTCGACTTTCCAGTATTTTACACCACGTAATGGTAAGTTTTAGGTATAAAGAGTCACTAGGTGGTCACGAAACGTTTTACTATACTTGGGTACAGAAAATCGTTACGGCGCGTTACTTAGGGGAGGGGGGTCAATAATCTCCAAAAATTGCGTGACGTAATACTTGATCGGTCCCTTAAGAATCATCAGGTATATTCCAACTTAATGAACAGTCTCGGATTCATCAAAATTGATTGTCCCATTTTGCGTTAACAGCATTTCTGGTGTCGAACCCAGGTCTTCTATAAATTATGAATACATATATAAAATTTTCAACAGGTCAAGATCCCGCGATAAACCCCGACCTGTGATGGGACCGCGTTTCAGGGACTCGATTTCCCGCTCGAGGTCTAAGTCTTATTCAAGATCCAGGTCCAGATCCAAGTCCAGGTCTACTTCTAGGTCCCGATCCAGATCAAGGTCTAATTCGTCTTATCGAAGGTCTAGATCTAGGAGTTACGGAAGGCGGTCGCGTAGCCGTTCAAAGTTTGTATTTTATCCTTCGTTTTCACATTTAGGTTTTTTTTAATTAAACGCGATTTTATTACATTATTTACTACTTGACGTTTTCAATACTTTCCAGCTGTCTTATAACGACCGAGGAGTAATTTTTTTTTAATATTTTATTTACCTGAATCCCATTTTCATAGTATTTGTGTTAGTAACAACATCACCATACTATATTGTATTGTAATATGTAAGAGCATTCAAATATTTCTGTTATCAACATTGTCGATATAAGAGATAGACAGTGTTCATGATAGAGTCTGCTCTATCACTCATTTTTAATGCAATGACAATAACTATTTGCAAGTTGCAACAAGCTTTTGTCAATCAAGATTCCGTATAAAAGCTATCCAATTCGGTAATTACACAATATAACGCAACTAAAATAAACCGTTCCCCCTTTAATATTCTCTATTCTCGATTCACTTTTGTAATGAGAGAGTTTTAAACCTAAACACGAAACTAATAAAGAAATAAAAGCATATAGTCAAAACTGTCAAATTCATGGAGATTTATGTTTTTTAAATTACAGCTACGGTGGAAATGGAAAACGAAATAGATCAAGGTCGATGTCATATGAAAGGTAAGGTGTAGAGTGTAGGAGTGAGAGAAAGCGAAAATGTTTTGCAAAAATACATCGTTTCCTTGAAACAAAGCACATCACTACGCTGTAATTAAAATATCGTTACGAATTTTCCAAAAATATAACTAATCCTTAAATATATTTTTTTTTCAAATTTTCTATTTAACAAAATAGGGTTTATTAATGATATTAAAATGTAACTTATCATTATAAAATATACAATTATTATAATGGTAACAGTAAGTGCGAGCCAAAAGCCGTGCCGCGTTACTACGGGCGTCGCAAAGAAGACAAATCTTCGAGTGAACTCTCGCTCGATTCTGACTCTAGCACCTCGGATCATAATTATAAGTAAGTAATTTTAAATATAATATATTTGCTTTTATGTAAATACAGTAGAACCTCGATAAGATAAAGTCCAAGGGAAACACAAAATACTTTATGTTATAGAGGTTTTAAGTTATCAAGGTTCTATGTCAGGTAAAGGTTAATATAGAGGTATGTACATGTTTCTATGTACCCTTCCTCCCATTTTAACTTGAATGCATCAGAAGGATGGAAAATTAAATATGTAATCATATTTATTCACATTACTTACATTACATAAAAATAAAACAACAACTAAAGGTTTAGTCTACTTAAAAAATCTGTGATTTTCTTTTGTTTTAAAAAATTCACTTTTTCTAAATTGATTTGATTTTCAATGACAAATAGACAGGAGAATACATTAACACATTAACTTATGATGCAAGTAAGTCGTTGTCACAAAGCTAACCGCCGCAAAGCTTTGAAGAATTTAGATAAAGCAAACAATAGGTAATGTATTGTTTACGTTAACAATACATTAGTAAACACGTGCAAGCAATAAATACCGAAACCATTTGTTTTGACACTCTTATAAAATGACTCATTCACAAACAATTTTATGTTATAGAGGTTGTGGAAACATTTCTTTTAGTTACTGAGGGCCTATACAGAGATTATTTATTTACGTTATAGAGGTTGCGTATTTTAAGTTATAGAGGTTTTGGGCTCTGATGGGAAGGGAACATAGTATTTTTTGAAGTAACAGAGGTTTTTATGTTACCGAGGTTTACGTTATCGAGGTTCTACTGTATGTACTTGAATTAGCTGTGGCTAAATCTCGAATTGAGTTAGCGACTTCAGAATCTTCATTTTATGCATAAATAGTGAAATAACATATGGTTTAATATTATCTGTTACTTCCAGAGTTCTCAAAAAAAATCAAATATATTTTAAAAGTTTTTACTGTAAAAATGACTGTTATATTCTAAAGGTAATCTGTGTTCATCATAGTTGTGCTAATGTGTAATGTACAATTCAAGTTCTAAGGCATCTAAAGTTAATCTTAAAATCTACGAGGGTGAAGTTTGTAGTACCGTAATGACCTATGGTTTTTATTAGATGAGATTTTTATCGTAACTCGTGCCGTGAAGGTTAACATGAAACTGTCATCATACAACCAAAAATCAATCACGTGTGTGAGGGAAGGCCATTCTTATTTGCATAGAAATAATTCCCCGTACGTATAAAAAATGTTTATTTTTTTAATTTCCTTCCAGATCTTCAGTCGGCAATAAATCACAGGCAAACCAGAATCAGTTACGATTAACTGGATCCAGCTCCAAAGTCAGTAAGAATCATTTTATTTATTAACGCTTAGTACCTTTCAGTTTTGTAGACGACGATTTTTAAGGAGAACTATTGATTTTGCTAAGGTAATATTGGCAAGGGTGCAAAATTTTTAAAATTATTTTAATAATTTAACTTGTTTTTACTATAACTAAAAAAATATATACAGGGTGTCCAAGTTCCGCTTTCGAAAACTGGGAGAGTACATATTTCCTTCAAAACAATTTACATAATGAGAATAAATTTTGATTTTTAAAAACTTGTATAACTTTAAATCTTTACCTAATTATACTACATCGTTCCTCGCGTACTTTCCAACTCGTCATGGAATCAACTATCTTGATTACATCCACATTTTTTAAGTATCGAGATATCTAATAATTGTTAGTTAGTTTATACCAAATTTTATTAAGCTTTAGTAAACCCAAAACCTCAAATAATACTTAGAAGCCTTCTCGTGAAATATTTTGTTTACTTAAATAAATATAAATGTCCAAAATAAGTTTGGCTTCATCCAAAGAGCAAAAAGCCTACGAAAAACTACTAATAATAAACTGATATCATTCGTGTTACATTCATTTTAACTTATATTAAAGTATCAAGATTTGCAGTCGATCTGACTATTGACAGCATTGACATAGCTAATTGCGGAACCCAACTCAAATTGTGACAGAGGAATGTTGACACTAGTTTGATGACTGTTGACAAGTGATTGACGTTAATAAGTGAACTTTATGTTTACCTATATGAATAAAGATATTTTGAGTTTGATTGATATAAATTTATGTTCTTAAGTTCAAATAAAAAATTGTAAAGGTAATTTTCTTTACGTGATATACGCTATTATATTAAAAAAAATGGGTTGATAATTGCGCCACGCAGCTCAGAATTACAAGACATTTTTAAATAGTATAATTCAACTAATTAAAAAAAGCATCATACTGTTTGTATTATTCGAATTAATATACATTAAGTTACACCACATAATAGGTAAAAACAGTTGGAAAGTTTTTGATCGAATTCGTATTAGGACTAGGTAAACGTAACTGAAATTGTGACAGCTGATTATTAACACTTGATAAGTGATTGATATAAAATATTTTTTTAAAGTTATGTTACAAATGACGGGATGTGACGGGTGTGGATCCATTCTTATTTATCTATAAATAATACTTAATACACGGAATAGTCCGTCAATTCCCGTTCGTCAGGAAGACAGGGTTTTTGTGTGTATTTTCTGTTTTGTCTCATTTCGTGGACTAAACTACGACTAAGCAATGGTTTATATTTTCCAGGGAACATCGCGTGAGGCGCTGACAATGAAGGAACGGCTGAAACGAAAAATGCAAGCGCAGTTATCGAGACAATGTGAGTTTAAATTATTATTATTGAAGTGAAACTTCTTTAGGCGCATGAGGGTACATTTTTTACGGAACGTCACGAAGATGTGCAGCGTTTTTGTCGAAGAAAAGGGAGAGAGCGATTGAGACCGATTGAGAGAGTGAGAAGGGCGAATTACCTTATAGAAATTCTATTTTTAAAATTAAAATTTCGTAAAGAGTTTATTGAAATCTCAAATGAAGAATTGTAAATTAAAATGCTACGTGTTTTTATTACTGAAGAAATAAATTTATTATTTGTATTAATTTTCGCCACATTTGTATATATATATATGAACAAGACTTAAAAATTTGTTTGCCAAAGAAGTTTCACTTCTGACATGTGTATTTTGTACGCGCGCACTTTCTTTTTGATTATCTATATATTTTGGTCTTTCAATCAGAATAAGCTTAAAGGTAGAACAATTTTAAAATCAACATTTACCATATAATTCTTTCTCGGTGCATTCTTGGCCCCGCGATCGCGGGTTTGATAAATTTAACATCATAAATTCAATTTTCGGTATTTTTATTTTAGGTTTAAAAGCAGACACAACATACGCAGAAGTCGTTTTTTTTATTATTTTTTTTTCGCCAAAACTTTCGCCCACTATTTAAGATGACAAAGATTATGTACTTATAATAAAAGATTGTATACAATCTTTAATGTTTCTTATTTTAGTGCGTGCGGACAAACGCCTGGAAGCGGAACGTCTGGAACGGGAAAGCAGGAGGCAGGCACGACGAGATGAAGAGATGCGGGAACTCGCTATCAAGCTACGAAGGAAGTCAGTATTAATCCATCGTAATTCATTTAAAGGATACTAGTTTTTAATTTAAAAAGGCCTCATTATACGAAATTTCCTTATCAAAATGCACTAAATATACATACATTCAAATAGTTTCAGCGAGTTGGTACCTCTTTTATGTGATCTAGTATGTGATTTTATTGGAATTGGTTGATTTGCGTATGACTCATGTACTAAATTTCGTAAATGAATTTGTTTACAAAATTTTCTGAAAAAAAAAATATACAAAGATATTTCCTCTGAATTTGAATTAGAAGATACCTTTATTATAATATCCAAGTTTAAGTTACTGTTGACTGGTATATCAAGTGTGTTTAATTTTTCGTGATTATTTTTTTTCGGTGAATGATTTTAGTTTTATAATAATAATTAGATATTTAAAAATAGATTACACGTCAATTTCATACCTCCTATACTAATTTTGTTTTTTTAAATCGGTTGAATATATTGATTTCATATTCCAGACAACGCGAAATGCGACACCAACAAAGTCGTCGATCGAGCGAAGACGACTCCGAAAGAAGTCGAAGTGAATCATCGCCCAGGTAATATTTTATTCTAGTAAATTAAACTAAAATTGTCTCAATATCTGTTATTATTCTATTTGCACACACACATTGCCTCAACCCGCAAATTATTAATATGGTGTAATCCATTTATGGTGGATTATTAAACCGTTAAATAAAATGAAGTTAGTAGTAATTCCCACAAACAGTGAATTAACTAAAATATAAATGATACCGGATTTATACACCTTAAACACATAGGTTCTTATACAAATTGCTAAATGGTCAAATACCCTTATTCATTCCCAGGGTTTAAAACCAGAATTTTCTAAATTCCGTCTGCAAAAACCAAGCTAGGAGTACAGGCACCTCTCATTCGAAGTCTTCACGATTATAACAATCCTATCTGCAACTGGATATATTCGGTAGTGGGCTGTTTTGAAAGAAATGATTGTTAAGTGTCTCATACCTAATCCGCTGTTTTACTGGTATTTTAAAGTAAACAATTTACTTGTTTTTTACATTACATATTTTTATTTAAATTTATGTTTACCAAAATTGTCATATATTTTAGAAAATATAGCTTGTATCAAATAATGGAGATAAAGCATTTTGTATGATGTAGTAAACTTCAATAAATAAATAAATATTTATAAGGAAAGACACATTTATTACTAACTAATCAACAATTGGTGTTGCTGGTTTTAGATTAATAAATGGTACTAACGCGATTATCGTTCAAATGAATACATATTGCCGTATTACTTAATTTTTAAGAATTAAATTTGTAGCTCGATACTTGGCACTTGGCTACTGCACTTTGAACCAAACACGTTGTAAACTAAATATCAATTTTTTTTCTTTTTATTAATTTCAAGAAATAAGTAATACATTTAAGTAGTTAATTTTGTTTTTAAGTATTATAATATTATGTCGAGTAGTCGGTGACCAATTTGTGTTCCAACGTTACATAAATTTATGTTTTTTTTATAAAATAATAAATAAATCTGGATTTCTGTTTAGCAAAATGTATAGGCTGTAGAAATAAATGTGACGCAAAAATGTTTTTTACAGAAAATCGCCATCGCCAAAAGAGCGAAGTAAGTCCAAGAGCAAAACTCCAGAGAAACGAATTCAGGTTTGGGAGTCGGATGAAGTGTCTCCGTACAAGCAGAAGTACCAAGAAGTGGATAGGAGACGCCACGAAGAGGAATTCAGGCAAAGAAGGGATAATAGGTGTGTATAGAAAAGTTTCGTACATAGTTCGTTATAGCGCTACGGGTTTTGAAAGAGAATTTCATCAAAATTGCATACAAAAACGATCGATACCGATATTGAAAGAGAATACCGGCACAGGTTTATTTAAATCACAAAATGAATTCCCAAATTAAATCATACTAGCGATTAAATTTAATACATCAGTTAATTTATGTAGATAAAGTTTAGTTTTTTTGGGTTTTTAAACTTATTTTTTTTTCTATACACTTACAAAATAGTACAACATTTAACTTTTAACGTAATATTGACATTGAAGTGACAATATATTAATTACCCACAGAATTAAAACTGAATAAAAACTAACAAAAACAATTTAATCTAACAAATGGCTTTATACATTCTTTTACGCAATACACATCAAAACACATACTAAACGCATCTAATGAGAACGCATTTCCGTCACAAGATGGCTCTGTGCTTAGCACGAATAACTTAAAGCGAATTATTTGATACCAATTCTATTAAAGCATTAGGACAACTAAACTACCTGCCTTTGCACGGAAACACACGAAATAATAATTTAAAAAAAATTAAAAAAAATTATGAAACGAAAAAAAGGAATTAGGTACATTTTACATGTGTGTGTGTGTTGTAACTGGCCCTGGCTCAGCATTCTGCTGTAGAGTAAACGTGTTCCACAGCACTGGTCATTTTACCAGAGACCACACAGTAGTAGTTTTGTAACACCTACCCATGTCTAAGCGACTTTATGATATTATCGTACTAAAATTATTATTTTACTGTTTAAAAACAGTCAGTATAGGATAATCACAAAGGTTACAAAACCTGTAGTAGGCTTTTAGGTAGTAATTTTAATAAAATAGATGTCTTTTTAATAAAGAATAAAGAAAAAATACACCAATAAATTAATCCTGGCGTGACAGCTACCAAAAAAAAACCTTTAACGATTGTAGGATTTTCAGAGGCCGCAAAGATTACAGAGGACAAAGACATGAAGATGGACCTTCAAGAAGAGATGACTCAGATGGGAGAAAAGTGAAGTTGGTGGACTATTGAACTAATACGTGAAGTACGTGTAGGCGCGTATACGTTGATGTTACTTTTTCTTGTAAATATAATTGTGAAATGTATAACTCATATGTTAAGACATCTAATAAAATGTTACCATCGCGTTTTATGAAACATATTTTTTTTTTAAACTAAACTTTAGAAGTACAGTTGAATCTGGATAAGCGAGAGATCAAGGGAGAACAATCTCATTCTCGCTTCTAAAGGTTTCTTACTAACCCGAGTTTCTCGCTAATGCAGGTACATGGGTAGCGTTTCTCTCTAATAGAGGTACGCAGCAATAACAAGTCACGGCATGTACGAATGTAGTAAATATGTAATATGTTATAATTATGTGCACAACATATATATTTTATTTTATTTTGAACTTATTTACACTTAAAAAAATCCGTCAATTTCGTTTGGGTTTCTGTTTTTGTAATTTGAATGTTTTTCTCTAACTCATAAATTTTGTCGAATATTGCTTGATCAAGCTCCACTGTCGCTTATAAAGGTATAGATAAGTAGCAGTCTCACTTACGGAGGTCCAGGAGGGAAAAACGACTCTCTTACAGAGGTTTCTGTTTCTCGCTAATAGTGGTTTTGGGAGCTTAAAATGACGGGTCCCGGCTCACTTATAGAGTTCTCTCACTTACCCAGTTCTCACTTATTCAGGTTTAACTGTACATACATGAATGAAAACTTTTTGCGTATGTACTGAGTGAAAATGAGATATTGTCAACATGAGATGCATACAATATTTAATAGGCGATAATAACTAATAACAATTTACAATTTTTACGTGTAATTGTTGCAAATTCTGATGGCTCTAATCAGATTTTTCCGAATTTATACGCATATTTACCTGATAAGGTGATGTTAATTATAAATATTCACGGCAAAGTGATTTAGAATTAAAAATGAACTCCCTTAATAAAAGTACTAGCCTCAAATAGCTATTACGTCTTTTACGTAGCTTTTCTCATTCTTGTTGCTTTGAACGTTGTGGTATTATTTGACTGTTTGAAGCTCATACGTTCAAACAAACATACAAGGTGTTTAAAGGATCAAAATTCTTTGCAACTTGGGTTCATTTGTATCGAAAGATTTCGAAAAATGTTAGCTAAATTAATTTTATATAGATAATATTATAGTTTCAATACTCCCTTTATGTCTATGTAAAATTGTCAATATTTGTATATGAGAACTTATAAAAGAGCTGCTCGAATGTGTTGCTGCCAACAAATGTACATGACATATTTGTCAATTATAAAATACAGATTAAGGAGTTATACGTTGTTTTATTGTTATCAGTAAGTATAAAAATAACATCCTTTTCCATTTAAATTAATACATATTAAATAATAAAATGAAAAAAAATATAATTACTCTATTAAGTAATGATTTAATACTCTAATAAATATTGATCTCCTAACTAAAACTGATCGGCTTGATTCTCTCTACGTAGGGACATTGCGTCACTATACGTATTTTACCAAGTGTACTGAAAAAAAGTGAAAGTGTTCTTAAAAACTGTTTGGGCTGATCTCTCTCTTGTATCTTTATTGCACGAGCCGGATAAATTCCAGGTTTCATCCGCACCTCCTCTTCCAGTCTTCCAGTTCCTTTTGCGATCTGGCGAGCTGTGGAATCGGCTACCGGTGCAGGTCTTTCCTGGGAGATACGACCTCCAAACCAGTAAAAGGGCATACTCCTCTCTTATAAGCCGGCATCACAACATGTGCGACCATTGCTAGCGGCAGTTGCCTTTTATGGATGTTCTATAGGCTCGTTTGCTCCCCTGACATATAAAATATTACCTACATAAATTTAATATTGTAAATAAACCTTTAAAAACAAGCGACTATCTGGCCTTTGCTTTTTTGAAGTAATACCTACAATGTGACGCAAATATTTTAATTTAGACCAAAACTGCAAAAGCCCTCCTTATTCTAAATAACAAATAGTAATAAACAGTAATTGCACTCTTTTAACTAAAGTACTCTGACTAATTTTGCTTACGCTGTGATATAGATTAGGCATTTTTCTATGAATGGTAGGTATCTAGGTAGATCCGATATTTAGTCTTGGACTGTACAAACTCAAAAAGAAGTACTTACCATGCGTCTGTTATAAAATATGAGACAATAAATATCTTCTCTATTTGAACAAATCCTATGTATCTTAACAGTTGCTAATTTTGCCTAAGAAAAGAGAATTATCGTATAAATCATATTTTTATTTAAGTATAACTAAGTTAATAACTTAAATTTAAACTTGTAAAACTTGACACTGCAAAAGACGTCCGATTGGCCAATTGAAAGGAACTCACTTACCGTAAATAAATTAAACAATTATGAGATTTCGGTGATTAAAATGTAAATGACCGCTATGTTGGCCTGTTTTATATAAATTTGTATTGTTTTACACACATTTTTTATTTTATTCAGTTAATTTAAGTTACGGAATAATAAATACACCTATATAAAGATTTAAATGTACTAATTCCTCATAAACATTCAATTGATTAACAACAGTTTCTTTAGATGCACTTGCATACATTTGAATTTGATTAAAATTCAGTAAAATATGATTTTTGTATGAGTAAAATAAAACATTGTTTCACAATTAAATATATTATATTACTAATTTTATTTGTAAATTTTAATTTAAAAATTTTAAAAGTTATTTGTCATTGCTATTGAAAATAGTTTATATACAATATAATTTAATAATTAGTCTCCTGTCCGTAAACTCACATACCAATATAGTAATTAGAGCGTAGAAAGCGACAGACACAGTCTAGTATAAAAATCTCCCTAATCACTAAGAGTATCTACATCGATATCTTCATTGTCCTCCTGAGCTGTGGAATCTGGATCTCGCCCGCTGCCCACAGAGTTAAGGCCCGCACGACCTTCTTTCGTATGTCGCCATTTCATGCGCCGGTTTTGAAACCACACTTTTACCTGCAACGAGTAATGTTAGGTCTTTATAATTTTTTTAAAGGGAAAAATGTAAGTAAAGAATTTTATCGAAATGTTAATTTATCTGGGTAGAACGTGTCTATAATTTGTTAAAGTTTGATTTACGAAGACGAGGAATATAGACAGTAAGATACTACAGCGAAGAAGATATAAACGTATTATAAAAAAGGGTGCGTGTACTTATGTACGCGCGTAAGAAGTTATACTTCTTGGGCATTATTAAAAATAGGTTTTGATTGCATGCAAATAATTAATTACAATTAAATAATCAAAGACTGGAAAAGGTCTCATTATGTCAATAAAGTTCAGTTTACATTTGACAAAATTAAATAAATAAATATTTATTATTATTCTCTTACATTAAGTGTAACATAAATTCTATTATTATCCGAATGTTGTTTTTAAATTATGTCCAATGCCGTAGCATCTTCCGTAGGCAACTTCATTCTGTTACTTTTGTGTCACGGTGCGCGTGCATCGTAAAATTTCACTCTCATCAATTTTTCATAACGCGCCTAAAGAAGTATAACTTCAAAAATTTGCCGGCAAGTAAATATGATAAAAATATCATATATAATATAACCAGAAAGGTTGTTTTATTTATGGCATTAAATTCTTCCACTACCTGAGCATCAGTTAATCCAAGTGTAGCTGCTAACTGTCGCCTATCTGGCTTTGTTATATATTTTTGTATTTGAAATCTCCTCTCAAGTCCTTTTCTCTGAAGATTGCTGAACACAGCGCGGGACCATGATCGTTTTCTTTTGCCCGTGGAGGTGACGTCACATCGCGGAGTAGAGGAATGTGGAGGCGAAGGAAGTGGTAACCGGTAAACTAAAAAAATAGATATATTTCTAATTCCGCATCATTCACAACAATACGAATATATAGGTCATGGGGAACTACTATGACTGTTTTATTGTTAATTTAATAATGAATTATGTGTGATATGAGTACTTGTATAAAGTTATTAAAGGACACGTAAACTGTAAAGGCTATTTAGTATTTACTAATTAGTAATGCCGATTGCCGTTGGGCGTGGGGGCGGCGCGGCGTATATACTATATATCTTCTATATATATAAAAAGAAAATGGTGTTCGTTTGAGGCTCTTTCACGCTTAAACCACTGATCGTATCGACATGAAACTACCACCATTTTTCCTAGATGGTTTATGGCTATTTATTTTTTTAATTCCAACGTTCCTTCATTTTTTTATTTCTGTTTTACTTTTATGAAAATTTTTCCCGCTAATAAGAACAAAAGAGGCTTCCTAGAACCTCTAAACGTCAACATCTGTTAAAAACTCGATTTTCGAAATATTTCAATTTTCTTAGCGGGAAGTTAAAAAGAAGAATAATAAAAATATGAAAAAAAATAAAATAATGAAACATAAAATTTATTTTAATTCGTCCAGCAAAGCGGGCGCGAAACGGCTAGTGTTATTTATATATTCCTATTTCCTAAGTCGTAAGTCCTAAATTGAAAATTCTTAAAATTATCTTATTATTTATTTTCCATTTATTAAAATGGGGGACGGCGCGTACGCAGTCCCCACTACCAAAAATTACGCGTCCGAGTTATCCACATTAGGGATAATCGCAGAGGTCAACTCATCCGCAGTGCAATGGATGAATCTCGCTCTGGGGGAACCGCCTTAGTGATCACGGTGTCTCCTACGCCAGGTAAGTATGATTTTACAACTTCACTGAGAGTATATATGACACAGCTCGCTTATTTCAATAGCGCGATTTAGAATCAAGAGCATAACATACAGCGCCATCTATCGGCACCAACTTTTTGTACAACTAAATATGTACGAGCACTCTTGATATAGGTACGTAGATT
This sequence comes from Pieris napi, assembly GCF_905475465.1. NCBI lineage: Eukaryota > Metazoa > Arthropoda > Insecta > Lepidoptera > Pieridae > Pieris > Pieris napi. The sequence goes on along the minus strand of NC_062241.1, from coordinate 8,285,754 downwards.
AGGGAGGGACCTTGATCGGTTTTATATGTTTCGGTATTACAAACAGGTTTTGAAATAATATTTGTAAATCATATTGGTTGCGAAGAAGCTGTTTGATTAAAAAAATCATAAATAAGGATTTAAATACTGTATAGTACTCCTTATAATAGTAATGATCTAAATTCTAAATCTATGAAACGAAGCATAAACGGTAAAAAATGGATAGTATTTAAGTATTACCTACATATAAAAGCAAAGTTGTACAAAAGACAATACACTTTTGTCGCATTAAACTCAAGGGCCAGTATTATAAAATTAAGTAATAATCAAAATGTATTGCCATTAACTTAGATTAAATAATAAACATATATCCACGGCTCCAGATGTAATGAGAACTGTATTTCAGCCAGTGTCTTCCAAGTTACCTGTAGGTTACTTTTATTAAAATTTAATTACAATAAAAATTTTAATTTTAATAATGTAAAAATAAATAAATGTTACATACAGTATACGCATATGAATCGAAAAAAGTGTACTTTTATTTTAGGTATTGACCTAACTTTCCTGATTTAATTGTGTATAATATATTTTCCACCTGAAAGCTCAATTAGGTACTTATATTACTAACACCTCTTCTAAAAAAGAAATAAAGGTAAGATACCTTTATTTCTTTTTATTTTTTTATTATTTACCTCTAAAAAAATACACTTTTTTGTAATACAACTTTGGCATTTATTTCTTTACATAAAATATATTTTTTTATAATAGATTAAATAATAAAAGTATTTAAGCTTGTATTGGTTTTTGTTTTTGGAATATAAATTTAAAAAAAAAGGTGACTCTTAAATGTACCTAAGCTTATTAGCTCTCTTCTTCCCTCCAGTCTTTGTTCTAATGTCTTAATATTGATATTGCCTGTTTTTAAAAGAAAGAAAAAGAAGCTTTGAAGGAGCTTTAGTTTTTAGTTTCCCCCCTTAGTACGCACAACGGACCAATTAAGAGTCTAATTGGGGAGAAAGGAGTCCTACTACTACTACCCCCCAACTTAATACAAGGATATAACGTTCTAGTTAGGTACTTATAGAAGTTACCGAATTATTAACTACTTTGGACTTTTTTATCGGGAAAAACAGTAAGATTTTTTCGTTTAAAAATAGAGAACATTCATGTTTTAAGCCTGTTAGTATCTCACCTATTAAAATCTGTATTTATAAACTGGTTTATTGTGTTATGTTACTAGTAATATTTTGTCCTTTTAACGTTGTCAAGATAAAATCAAAAACAAAACGCACCTGAAGTCGGTCTTAAAGCTGGATGCAAGTGTGCATATGGTAGAGGCAATTGCAGTTGAAGCAACGGCTCGTCTCTGCAACACCTGTAAAGGGCCGCCACACATCCTGAACACGGAGGCTCTTGCGGCCTCGCCTCTGACACTTGGGTACTTTCATTATTCCCTAATATACTATCAACACTAAACTTTAACTTCGTCGACTGTTCACTATTCAGCGACGTCATGTCACTTCCTCGCGGGAGTTACAGGAAAACTGAGAAGCTCCGCGTAGCTTTCGTCGCAAGCGCATACTCTGGGCGTGGCCTATTAAACCGAGCGTCCTGATTGGTCCTTTACAAATGGGCGTGGCTATTCATGAAGTGACTGATGTTACAAACAGTTGTTTACAGTAAAGTGGCTCTTTTATGTGTTTTATATGGGCTCTGCAGGCATTTAATTTTATTACTTCGTTCTTTATTACTTGCATACAATCACTAATAAGAGGTAAATTAGATTCAGGTATATATTAGGTACTTGAAACAAAAACAAAACAGAAAAATAGAATGTGTACCTATAGCTAATTCCTGAACTCCAAAGTGCCCTATAGACAAGGTCTCCAACGCCTTCTCTCCACCTTCCAGGTCTATCCACGGCTTTGTTGTTGTTGTTTAATGAAAGTTTGATGCTCCAGTTTAATACTTGTGATGTCGACACTGTGATTATATACCTACCTATACAAAAGCCAATACCTTCATATTTGTTTCCCATAATTGTCTTTGGCAAAACATCACAAGCTGGCAAAATGTGTGGCATACAAAATGTCGATGAAATCGGATATATAACATTTATATTAATCATTATGATAACATTTTTTATGATTTAGTATGTTAGATGTAACATTCGTAAATTAAACTCAGTTGTAAGTAATATTTTATGTATGTATAACCCCTCGGGCTTACCCTTTTACAAGTAGATTTCACCTACATAGATAAGTTAAGCATACAAAACCACGATTGGTTCAAATATTAAATATGGCTACTAAGTTCCTACTCTATGTGGGTTGACCACCAATTGATAATTGGTACCTACGTAGATAAGTCATGTGTTACATTCTAGTTCATTAATACACATTACAAATCTTATTAGTGTGGAAATAGTCAATACAGTATATATTTTTCTTACATCAACCATTTCGAGTCATTCTGGATTCCATTTCGAGTTTATAAATACAGATTTTATTAGATAAGATACTAGGGTTAAAACATGAATGTTCTGTATTTTTAAACGAAAAAAATCTTACTGTTTTTCCCGATAAAAAAGTCCAAAGTAGTTAATAATTCGGTAACTTCTATAAGTACCTAACTAGAACGTTATATCCTTGTGTTAAGTTGGGGGGTAGTAGTAGTAGGACTCCTTTCTCCGCAATTAGACTCTTAATTGGTCCGTTGTGCGTACTAAGGGGGGAAACTTCAAATAAAACAATGTTCTAGTTAAACAAACTACGGATATTTTTAACATCCTTAACATGTTACGTGTTACGTACCTACCAATGTAATTATGTAAAACAATTCAATTATTAACATTCTCATTACTTAGATAAAGCTCCTTCAAAGCTTCTTTTTCTTTCTTTTAAAAACAGGCAATATCAATATTAAGACATTAGAACAAAGACTGGAGGGAAGAAGAGAGCTAATAGGCTTACATTACGAGTCACCTTTTTTTTTAAATATATATTCCAAAAACAAAATCCAATACAAGCTTAAATCGTTTTATTATTTAATCTATTATTAAAAAAAAATATTTTTTATGCAAAGAAATAAATGCCAAAGTTGTATTACAAAAAAGTGTATTTTTTTAAAGGTAAGATACCTTTATTTCTTTTTTATAAGAGGTGTTAGTAATATAAGTAATTGAGCTTTCAGCTGGAGAAGATATTATACACAATTAAATCTGGAAAGTTAGGTCAATACCTAAAATAAAAGTACCCTTTTTAGATTCATATGCGTATACTGTATGTAACATTTTTTACTTTTACATTATTAGTTTTTTTTTTTTTATTGCAATTAAATTTTAATGTAAAAGTAACCTACATGTAACTTGGAAGACACTGGCTGAAACACTGGTTCTCATTACATCTGGAGCCGTGGATATATGTTTATTATGTAATCTAAGTTAATGGCAAAATGTGTGGCGTACGAAATGTCGATGAAATCGGATATATAACATTTATATGAATCATTATGATAACATTTTTTATGATTTAGTATGTTAGATGTAACATTCGTAAATTAAACTCAGTTGTAAGTAATATTTTATGTATGTATAACCCCTCGGGCTTACCCTTTTACAAGTAGATTTCACCTACATAGATAAGTTAAGCATACAAAACCACGATTGGTTCAAATATTAAATATGGCTACTAAGTTCCTACTCTATGTGGGTTGACCACCAATTGATAATTGGTACCTACGTAGATAAGTCATGTGTTACATTCTAGTTCATTAATACACATTACAAATCTTATTAGTGTGGAAATAGTCAATACAGTATATATTTTTCTTACATCAACCATTTCGAGTTATTCTGGAAACTAATATAATGGTCTTGGTTATCCTATAGCTACCAACAAATTTCTGCTGTTACAGTTAAAGTATTTTACAGCTGTTACTCGCAATTTAATATGCAGCCCTGCGATTCTGTAACTCACTTTTCGAACTCACACAGCGGTTTTCGCATCGGCGGTCGCTCTCAAATCAGTCGTGAAGCAGTCATTTTATGATTTGGCATTCTAATAAACAATAAACTACAAGCTCCCACCTTTTCAGAATGTCAAATCATAAAATGACTGCTTCACGACTGATTTGAGAGCGACCGCCGATGCGAAAACCGCTGTGTGAGTTACAGAATCGCAGGGCAGTTATATAAAAAATAACACTATACAATTAATCTAGGTATACGTTTTATATAAATAATGACGTCTTCAAGTAGTAATATAGTTCCTCACAAATAAGGGCAACGCGTAAAACAAAACGGCACGAGGGACGCTAATTTACGACCAATCCTTTTTTACTAGGATTTCAAAGCTATGCAGATTCTCGATCGGGAGCAAAAAATCTGGATTGGAAATAATTTTAGATTATAGAAAGCGGCCGTAAGTAGCTGTATACTCAAACAAAACTTCATCAATTTTTAAAAAGACAAATCGGCCACAAGTTGCCTGAATAATTTTCCTGATATCAATTTTAACGACGTAACGCTTCGTCTAACAGACTACACACAACAACGATCAGTAGGTATTTAGGGAAGGACAAAGTGCAATATCTAGCGAAAAAAATAGTAGGTAAACATAGTAAATTATCTATCAAACCAACGGGGAGGTATAGCTCTGGTTGTTTTCCAAACTAAAACAATAATTATGTTGTTGAAAATAAAAAGTTGCAGAGTAAAACAGTCAACCACTATTAAATATTTAACAAATTATAAGTACCTACCATAAAAATATGAAAAATATGATAACATACAATAATAAGATGCTCATGTGCTGCTCTGGAATGTAGAACGCGTAGAAACGAAAGCGAGATTGAACACCATATAATCAGAGCAGTTATGGTCGGAATAAAAAACTAAATTTTAATATCTTTGGGATTATATTTGCATAATTCAAGGCAAGAGACGGGCTGGTATAGGTTATAGGTTGGTGGACTCATTTCCGAACTTAGACTCATAATAGGTCCGTTGTAGGTAAACACGGGCTGGTAGAAGGAATAAGTCGTGATTGCGGAACGTACGGGAGTAAACCTGGTATCACATCCGCCGAGGAGATAGATACCCGGCAATTCAAGCTAACAGCCAACTTTTAGTAATAAAGTGGCACCTGAAGAAGAAGAAGATCTTTGGCGTAGAAGTTTCCGCACATGAAATATACACCGATGTCTCTGTCCGAAAAGTGACACAATCATTATTTGGAGTTGCTAGGTACATAAACGTCATTAAATACTGACCATAAAATTTATTAAACAATCTCAAAAATGTGTTTTCTCATGCTCCAGTGATAAGGAGGCTTCATCATATATTACACAAATTATATCCTTTCGTATAGAACGTACGGTAAAACAATAAAAATCTAAGTATTTCGATATCAAATAACAACATACTTCCACCATAAAATAAACTGTTCAAAAACTCGAATGCGCTGAAATATTTCTCTAAGAATCTATTATAAACTATAGGATTAGATTCGAATAGTGATTAATTTTAAACAAACGAATGTAAAATCGATTATGCTTGCGTTTATTTTGCCTGTCAGATACCACCTGTGCCCCATCTCGTGGCCAGATATAGACGCAATCATTACACGATTGTTAGGATTACATCGATAGTGTTTACTTCATATAAAGGATCTGAATTATTATATAAATACATATCTGTATTATTTAGAGAATGACCACAGACTTTGCGTGGTGATCTATACTTTAATTAATGTATAATAATATTTGTCACGTGTGTTATCATAAGTATGCACTATGTAAACGGCAGAATATTATAAAAACAGGTATTTACTATTCAAAATCTTTGATAGAAGGGACATTTAATACTCTTTCTTTTAGCGGCTTAAATATATAACGTTTGATATTTTAATAAAATATATGAAATGATTTTATTTAGGTACTAGTAGATACACAGCGCTTATAGTTAGATACTATATTCGTATCCGATCCTAAATTTAAGAATTAGTGCAAAAATTACATTTTTCTGTAGGGTAGATCCTATTTAGTGCGTAGATTTAAAGCAGGGTTAATTTTTTAAATAGATTTCGCATATGTGTGAAATTGTGGTGGACCAAGTGGCGATAAAGATTTAGTACAAAATTTGAAATGCCCATTCCAAACTTAATAATCGATTCTATGAATAATTTTAGTATAATATTTGGTTTTTGGGATTGCGCGTTCGTCTAAACGTCGACATAATATGAAGACGGCTTTTTTATCGGCTTTTGTAGTCTTTTCTTTTTGTAGACTTAATCAAAATTTTGTGTAAACTGATAATGATTACTTTCATACCACGGATTGCGTACAATGTCTGAGTGAATACCTGATCTTCATATCTGCGTACACAATAGTTTTTTTCATGTAACTTTGTCATCTTTCTGTTTCTGAAAAGATGTATCCAGTTTGTTTACAGTTAAATAAATAGAATGTCAACGGATTTGAACACGTAGTAGGCTATAAGAAAAAATAATTGTCAGAGACTTGCGCGTAAAGAACTTTTTAAAGTTTTCGTGTCGAGGAGAATAAAGACTCGATTATGAATAACCAAATCTTGATATCATGATCGAGTTGTTTTTAATCAAAGTAATTAATACATAATTAGCATTACGCTAACAGATGTTTTTTTTATTGTGTCTTGCAGTATTTAAAAAGTTATAGAATTTACCGTATAAGTCCCAATTCAAAACATGTTATAAGGAAATCAGTGTCAGACTGAGATAACCTCATATCCCATATTAAGATTGTACACACAAATTATTTTAAATCATGAGTAGCTATTAAAGAACTCCCGTACAGTGTTAAATTATAAATAAAACCAAATTAAACAAACTTGTCCGGCCATCGATCTCGAAGGATGTTATTTTGTTTGTTGACGTAGCCATCCCTACTGCTGATACAATTGCTACCACGTTCGTATTTTTATGAGGTTTATAGACTTATTGCAACTGCTGTTTATAGATTATATTATCGGAATAAAGCGCGTTTCGTTATTAGATTAATTACTTTGTAACCTACATTATTACGAAAACGGATCTACTCTTAATAACTTCAAGATTTTGTTTTTCTAAGATCTTTACGCGCGGTTCTCTGAAAATTATTTATTTATTCAAGCTTACTACACATTTATAAAATTAATATCCACATTCTATTTCTTTATTTACCTAGACACAGGAGGAACACAATACAATATTACATTTATTAATACAATTTCTACCAATATCTAAATGAATTTGTTTTTTACGGCCCACTCGACCCGCCAATCAGTGATTCCAACTTTGGGATTTTCCCCCCAAATTTAGAGGGAAGATGACCTGGTAATTGTTTAGGAGGTAGATTTATTTGGGGGGTAGGTAATTTATACAAGTTTTTTTTTTAGAAAACGCACAAATCAAAATTAGAACCCAACTAACTGGTCCCAAATACACGAGTAAGATTTATATTTGAAATCTCTCTCAAACCGAGTGTTTAACGAAAGCTTTAGGGGTTTTAAATCTATTTTTAGTATTTAACGTGGGTCCTACAGTTAACAATCCGTAGGAGTTGGCATCACTGCATTATCATCATCAATTGTTTTCTTGGCGCGAACTATGACTCGTATGACATCCATTTTTGACGTACGTCAAATTTGGCGCTAATTCTCCTTTCTGAACCCTAGATCTTCTAGGTCGCTGTGTGCCTACAAAACCACGCCATGCTTTTATTGTCACACAAGCAATAAAACGTACTTCAAATAAATGTGATTTCCTGAAACCCATTAGATTGAGAATAGCACTGGAAAGGCATTCGATGCACCCGGTCGAATCTTTAATAGCGATAAATTCATTTAATTTGTCATTTATTGACGAAAGATTTGTTTTTTAATCCGTCTTTAATGGATTTTTTAAGTATCGCTATTAATGTATACGAATAACAATGGCTACTGTTCATGTATTACACCATTCCTATGTGCATATTATATTATTAAAAATATACTACTAGCCAGACCTAAAAGGTTTTGAGGACTGGGCATGTGATTTCTGTTTGTTTTGAGACAATTTTTTTTCTAACAGGGGAGTAGGTGATCACCGTTCTGTGCCTGACACAGGCCGTCAACTTTTTGTGTCTTAAACATGCCGTATTCTTCACGATATTTTTTTTATCTGTACGAGCGAGTGTAACATGCAAGCATAGACAGAAACTCTTTTTTTTTTAAGTTTATGGCCTGGCCATGACCTTTGGGCCAAACGGTGAAGGACAATATCGTCAGAAATTGCATGCCTTAGTCCAAAAATCGACGGTGTGTCAGGCACTGAAGCCATATTGACAATTAAGAAAAAAAAACGATCACGAAACAGAAACAGCAACCTAAGGATAAGACTTAGAGGTTTCAGCGCTACTGGTTTTTTTATTGTCAAAAAAGAATGAACTAACTAACTATATGCAAGAGTTGCAGTGTAGAAGTGAATCTAAGTATCTATTACTTAGTTTGAGGTTGAAAGGATAACCAATATTTATGAGATTTTCTTGAGCATTGATAATTAAAATCTTACAGAGATATCCATTGAGAAATACCTAAAGATTTTTTTGGGACTGGAGCAAACTGACAAGCGGCTCACTTTGAATAAAGTTATAACCACATCCCGTGGACACCTGCAACGCTGAGAACTAGCAAGTGTGTTGCTGACCTATCAGTTCGCTCTTTTCTTACTAAATACATCTACTGTTAGCAGGCGCTACAAAGAGGTGGTGGTGGAATTTCGCATTCTGCCTCGTCGTCTGATCGTAAAATTCAGCCGCAGGTCCGAACAATTTTTCAGAGCAATCCCCGTGATAAATGTGATAGAAGACTCTGAGGGAACCAACATCTCTACGTAAAGCTAAAGGATCAAGCCGATCAGTAATTCAGGGTCGTCGACGATTCGAAAAGGCCTAACAAATGAAAGGTCTGTAGGTGAGAACAGTACTTTACTACTACTATAAGCTACCATGTGGGTCCGAATTTGCGACCCGGAGTTAAGTACCGTTTCGCCTCACTGAGCACCAAGGTTTTGGAGGCTAATTCAGCCTTCCATATGTCCTGTAGATGCAAAATTTCTTATAAGATACGATTCATTTGTCACGAATTATATAAAAAATATGGTATCAATAAAAGTACGTATTATTATCACTTAGGCATCGGGACCCGGAGCGATTATGTATATAAATCGTTTACTCATATTGGATGTCCGTGTCGCAATAAATATTAAATATCGAAGCCGTTAAAAATATCCCCTTACACTTTACGAGAGCATACCCCGACATGTTTACGTACGGGAGGAGGCAATCAATTCATTCTCTGCTTTTAGGGATCCGTTGGTAACGAAAAAAGTTACAACTTTCGTGTGATAACAAAACGAAGATATGTATTTTTTAAACTGTTAGGTAATACAAACCATCTTTTAATTTTAAATATGCGATAGCCGTACGACGGATTATATTTTACATTTTTGCATCTAAAATTTATTTATAAACACATTGCCACGTTTCCCGTAGGTTTGTTATTATAATTCGTTAGAAATGGTTTTAAAAAATGTGATAATAGTTGTCACCATGACCTATGCGTGAATTATGTTTGTCCTGTACAGAGTTTTTTATAAGGACTATAATTTATGTTTTATGCAGGTTAATTATTTTTGGAGCAGTCTTGGTCTAGTGGCTTAAGCATCTATTAGTCTCATCAATGAGGTAGTAGATTCGAACGCCGGCTGTGCACCAATGGAGTATCTTTCAATATTTAACATTTGCTCGATCGGTGAAGGAACACATCGTGAGGAAACCGCCGTGTCTTTGACCCAAAAAGTCGACGGCATGTGTCAGGTACAGAAGGCTGGTCACCTATTTGTCTTTTAGATTGACAAATGATCATGAAATTTTATATTATATTTTTAAAGAATTTTTACAACAAACGGCGGCATCTTTATCACCGTCATTTTTAAATGTTATGTTCACGAGACGGAACCCACAAAAACAAAGTCGTAACTTGCCTCATTCTTATTTCCTCAATTCTACATATTTATGGATATTTTTAAGCACGCACGCTTTCTTAATATGCATAATCATTCCAATTTGATAGACTAATTGATTGTATTTAATTTATTATTGAATTGCAAATTAGGCTATTAGTGGTCAATAAAATCAAAAAGAGGACCAACGTTCTGGGTATCGACGATTTAAGATAAAACCAATAAAATATTTTCTCATCAATTAATTATTGTCTTACCGATTTTATATTGTATATATTATTACTAATTACAAAATGAATGACCGCGACTCTACCCTTTAGAATACTAATGTAAAATGGAATAATTATTCCGTAAATAATTTGTCGTTCCTACTATAAAACATCATAGACAGGATGTCGTTAACTTTATGTGGCGAAATCTTAATATATTAATATATAAATTACGCGTCACGTTGTTTGTCCGCTATGGACTCCTAAAGTACTTAACCGATTTCAATCAAATTTGCACACCGTGTGCAGTTTGATCAAAGTTAAAAGATAGGATAGCTAATACATATATACAATTCTACTGTACGTGTGTATGTCACTGAACTCCTCTTAAACAGCTGGACCGATTTGAATGGTTTTTTGTGTGCATTTGGAGCCCTGGATGGTTTAGATTCACAAATCAGCCCGGCAGATGGCGCTGCAGTCGGTACTTTCATACTTTGTTTAATATCCTAATCGCTTTTAAAAATCATGCAGGACAACGTCTGTCGGGTCGGCTAGTTATAATATTTAATAAAGTATAAGTGAATTAAATTTGTATACCAGAAGATCACAGACGATAGATTGCGCGATACGCCAAATCCTTGCAGAAAGGCTGAATGCCGTATTAAAAAGGAGGTAAAGACTAAAGAGTTCGCTTTAAATAAGGTTATATTCCGCTATATTGTATTCCGCGTCTATTTCAGAGGATTTTCTCGTCTTTTTTATTGATAATGTCAGTTTAAAGTAAAATCAACCTTATTAGCTGCTGTATATTGGTTTCACCATTCCAGATAAATCGTAAACGCCTACACCCCATATTAATATTTAATTGTAGACCCGATATAATCAAACATAACTAACTGTTAATAAAGTATTGTTGACATGAATTATCCCTATAACTCTACAACGATCGACAAGGCGACTATTCTCCAATAAACGTTATCTGATCGTACATTAAAATAAATTTTACAATATTTATTTTTTTCCTTTTAGGAATCATGTGTGTTTTAATCGATTTTAAAATAAATCGTTCCACAATTCACATCGAATTTTTTAAAGAGTTTTCGAACTTTGTTAGGATTTTTAAAATTACTATAAAATATGCAATGATTTTACAAATAAAAGATGAATGAATTAGTAATCATAATAGAGGGAAGCTTTTCTCGTACAAAAGTTGAAAATATAATCGTCGTATAAATTATATCCATATTTAAAAAATAAACGAATTGTTTAGAAACAATTGTGTAATTTGTTTTACTAATGCTTTGTAATCATATCTTTTGTATTATGTTTTGACCTGTAAAGTTATTTCATTTACTGGTACATCAAAGCGTTTGCTTTTAAGCTAATAAATCTGTTTATCCTCTTGAGAATAAAACTATCGATATGTTATTCTATATAAAAGTGATATTTAGATATATTAAAGATCGACCACGTATTATCGACATAAACAGAATAGGACACCAGTCCGTCGCCTGAGGTAAGTTCGAATCCAATAAACGATATAAATAACACAATATCGCCTTGTTCTCATACAATCCGGATACAAGTTATATTCCTGTACATATTTTACAATAAAAAACTATACAAATAACCATAGATCACTTTTATTGGTTATAATAAATTGTCGGACACTTTTTTTTATTGATTCTAATGCGTTGTAATTAACTTTGTGGCTATCAAACAACTAGGAATACTTTTTAATCTTGTTTTGGTTTCTTAGTATTTTTAGTTATTATCGATAAAGTGCCATTTTGAGTATCAGCAAACTGTCTGTTCAATTTAAACTGTCAAAGTTAATTTCTAAGTAGTTCATTGAAAAGTTGGTGCTATGAAAGTTTTATAAAATTCATTGATATTGAGTCTAGCGTAATTAATCTGAAGAAAATAGCTTTAGGTGTTAAAATAATAACCCATTATCAAAAACAATCCAACAAATTTCGCCGATTTCATAATTTTGTTGTTTGGAGAAGATTGATCTTCGTTTTGTAATAAGTTATTCATTCATATCATAAAGAACACAAAATATGACATTTAATTTTTCGATAATATTCTTGATATATGTTTATTAGTTTCTGATACGCTATTAAACATTTTATGAGTTTTTTATTGTATTGACAGAGCAAATAAATTTTTATTTTTGTATATTCATCTAAAACAAGTTATACATCAGGTTTTTTTGCTTACTTTTAGTAGCTACATACCAACATATGAAACATTTTGAGTTTTGCGCAAAGCAACATATTTTCCATTAATTTTTTGATACTGTTAACAAATCGTGAGAAAGAGACTGACCGACTGACTGACGGAGTGTCATTTACTGACAACCTTTCGTGTACTTAATCTTTCTTTTCTATATATATATAATGAAAATGGTCTTCGTTTGAGGCTCAATCACGCCTAAACCACACGCGAAATTTTTCCTAGATGGTTTATGGCTATTTATTTATTAAATTCCAACGTTCCTTCATTTTTTTATTGCTGTTTTACTTTTATGAAAATTTATCCATACGGACTTCACCGCAGAAACATTCGGGGAGGCTTCCTAGAACCTCTAAACGTCAACATCTGTTAAAAACTCGATTTTCGAAATATTTCAATTTTCTTAGCGGGAAGTTAAAAAGAAGAATAATAAAAATATGAAAAAAAATAAAATAATGAAACATAAAATTTATTTTAATTCGTCCAGCAAAGCGGGCGCGAAACGGCTAGTCTTATAATATAATCATTATAAAAGCTTCACAGACAGGGATTTTCGTTAATTTTTAGTCGCTGTAATGTTTAACTACAACAGTTACGACCTCAGAATGCCCGAACCAAAAAAAATTTAGAATGTATTCAATTAGATATAAACTAGTTTCTTGAATCAACGAATCTATTCATTAAACCCCGATTAAAAAGCGTATAGACTGGCGAAAAGCGAGAATATTATTCCTTAAGTAATCCATAATATAACTTCGACTTTGTTTTGACCGGTACATAGTAACAAATATCGAAGATGTTTTTTACAGCACAGGGGAAAACTCATAGGAGGATCATCTAATGTTTAGTGACACAGCCGCCCATGGACACTGGCAGAAGGCTCGCAAGTGCGTAGACTTTAAAGAAATGATACGCTATTTTATTTAAGGACCCTAAGTTTATTGTTAATATTTATTTATATTTGTAAAACAAAATAACAGTTATACTTAATATTGCAAAAATGGCTATTACATGCTTATACGTGCGTAAATCACAATAAACGTCTGCCGAGACGCCTGCGCCGGCGCGGAGGCAGTTTACGAGTTATGAGGACGTTGTAAACTATGTTCTTGATCTTTGCCAGGCTCTCAGGCTTTAACAGTTATATTATATATACATACATATATATATTAAAGTTAATAATCTTTAAAAAAAAAGATTTTATTATTTCTTGTAAGTAATTTGTTAAAATTTTAGTTTCATAAAACTCTCTATGCTTGAAAAAAAGTATTTAGAATCGATAAACGACAAAATTCTTACGCCAGCTGTCTTTTCACATTTCGTCACACATATACACACATTTTATGCATAAACAAGAAGATAATTCATATTTTTTAATTAATTTAGTTAATTTTTAAATTCCTCATTAGGGTTACAAATGATATTAATGTAACCAAAGTGCGTAACAAACACCTTTAGCAGGTGTTACGAGTCTGAAGGCTTTCATGGCAACCCTAAGGGGGCTTTGTGGCAGCCCTGTGGGGGGAGCGTGGGGGGCGCGAGGTGTCCGGCACGCAGCGTGCGATAAAGCACCCGCCGCGGGGTCCCGGACCTCCAGCATGGAGTAATAGGTGTTGGATTTGTGTGGATAGCGCTTTACAGAGTTTAACAATAAAATATTGATTTATTAAGGTTTTATACATTTTTTTTACAAAAAATAAGCGTGAATTTCAGCATGATATTTAGCAATAACATTATTACTTCTCAACTAATGACCGCGATGATAATAAAAAGCATGACTGACTGATCGTAGAGCGCAGGAAAACATCTTGATAGAACCGACATGTCTTATACTTAAATATTGTCGACTTGTTAGTTAGTCACTCAGGATAATTTTATAAAATTATTTTGTACTTTAATAAGATGTAGAACGGTAGGCCAAGAGCCATAAAAGCACCCGGAATATAGCGCCACTACATAAGTAACTCGAATCGATTCACTAGATTCCAAGTAAAGCTTAAATATGAAACTTAATAACTCATAACTTAATGAGTGGTCTTTGTGAAATTCATACCCTTTATATTTAAAGCGATGAGCATGCATGGCGCATTGTAAGTGGAGATACGTGGTCTCTGCCTACCGCTTCGGGAAAAGTGATAATTTAAATAAATATTTAATCAAGAATATTAAACATATCCACAAATTCTTTCGTCCATATATCTGGCGTCGGTCTCGCCGTGTAAATAATAATTAATTTTATTGTAAATGCTTATATTTTATTGCGGGATTTGTCAACAGAGTCCGCGATGTATTTTGTTGGGTGAAATATTTATTGTTAGTTTCTTAATGTACTGCTTAAATAGGATAAACGCCACACTAGTTCTTGGATATGCAAATATTGTAAGTAGGTATTAGCCGGAGGTGTAATATATGTTGCCTTATAGAAAAATATACCTATAGAAAATAGAGAAGGTTTGTATTTAATTAACAATAGCGATAATTAAACTGATACTGTGCGGAACAAATAGCGAAGCGAGGCCGTCTAGAGATGGTGATGTTTGTCATATTAATTAATACTTTTAAATTCCCGAAATAATTATTGTTTCCGCAATTGAAATCAGAATGTTAAGTAAGAATTTAGAACTCAATTAACTGGGCGATGGAATTATTTACGGAAAATTATGTTCGCTAATGTAAATCCTACAATTCTATCTGTAAAACAAAGCAATAATATACATTTATTTAATTGGTTGAATAGTACTAAAATATAGAGTATTTACTATATTCTTAACTTACATAATAATTAAAAACTGATAAATAGGATACTAAAACAAGTTTAAAAAGTTTGGTCCTGTGGCAGTGTACCTTTAATGCTGGCAGCATTTCCTCGCTGTATTGCGATATTTATTCCTTGAGCGAGGAAAGCATCAGTTCTGGGGTTTAATAATACCAAGACCAATCAATACAAATAAGAAATATTGTTAATTATGCGATTTAGTGTATATATATAACAAGCTTGTTTCTAAAATTAAAACGATACCGGAGAAAGTTTTTTAATTGTAGCCCAATAAAGACTCAAACAGAGAAAGATACTTTTGTCCTGTAATTTGTAGGCGCTCTCCTAAGTACTTGGGGTTGGCCTATCAAAAGAAGTCCAATTTAATATAAGCTGGGTATTTTGGGTAGCGCTAAGCAGCATTTCACTGAAGTACAACGTTTGCAGCTCTACAAGGCTTAAGTAGGGAATATTGCTCACATCTCTGGGCCGGTGCTCCCAAATACCAGCTTCTTTCTTTTGATAAAATTCAGCGAAGCCCTTGTTGGATTGTTAATCTCCAATGTATGACTGATCGGCTTGATTCTCTCTCTACGCAGAGACGCAATGTCTCAAAGTATACTATGGAGAGTGTTCTGAAGAGTTATTTGGGTTGACTTCTGCCTCGTTTTACCACCGTAGCTGTATTAACTTGAAGTTTCATCCGCATCACCTCAATGGCTGGAAATCTTCCACGGGTGGACCGTTCACCAGACATTTGCTCCTAAGAACTAGCAAACTGTGGAATCGACTCCCGGGGCATGGGGGTCTTCCCTGGTAGATCCAATTGTTCCCTCCAATTGTTTAGAAAAAAACATACTTCTCCCTTAAATGCACGCACCCACTGAATGTTTGCCCCTTATTCTATAAAAAAAATATTTCATAAATAAATTGACTTTTTATTGACGGCTAGGTAATATGATTATTATTCCATTGTTTGTGCTGTACACAACGGCGGATCCAGGGGGGGGGTCATGGGGGTCATGACCCCCCCCTGAGCAGGACTTAGGTGGACCACTAATTGAACATAATGATTTTATATATAAATTTGTCGCCATACAGATTATATGTTACTACATACCTTCAATATTTAATTAATTTTTATATAATATAATAACTTTGTATGATGGCAAACGTTTGGGAATGAACGCATCGAAAATTTGAATTTTCCGCGCCATACTTGCGCGCGCTTGTCGCTATGAAACGTCTAGCTAGACCTTACCTCAATCGGAATCGGAACGACTAAACTTCAACATATCATAACATAGTCTTATTTTAAATTGTTACATCAATATGTATCCTAATAGGAAAATTGGATACACTACCCTGTCAGCGAAGCGACAGCAGAAAGGTCTTTCTCTACGTTGCGCAGAATTAAATCGTGACTAAGATCTTCATTGGTTGAAGATCGCCTAATCGGACTGGCACTTCTCCACGTTAATGAAAACGTACCCGTTGACGTAAATGACGTAATAACGCGTTTCCGGAAAACACGTTAAAGAAAAATTGATTTAGTTATTAAAATATATGTGTTTTGTTTGATGGAATCCCTTGTCGTACCATCTCTTCACTTTTGCGAAGTTTAGCGTAATACCCCTCGACATACCTCTAGCTGTTATGACAAATCATTCACCACGGTTATGTCATATAAATAAGCTGCCTCATTCCGTACGTGATAGTCAGGCCGAGCTGAGCTGTAAAGGCCCTAAAGGCCAACACCGAGATTCCACTTTAAAAAAAAAAAGTGATAGTGTTTCTCTGGATGTCTTCAAGAGAAGATGGTAATATGTACGTGTATATAGGTTGGTCCAACTAGTGACGTCAATATTTTTTTTTAGATTCTTCACACCTGGGGGTATACGAAAATACCCCATGTATGTTCCGCGATTTTTTGTCGTTTTCGAGTTATACATATTATTAGGTTTTTTCAATATTTTCTGCCAGCGAGGTTTCAAAAATTCATATCTTTCTTTGTTGTAGGTATTTTGCAGTTTTTTTCTGTTAAATGATTCCAGAAAAAAATCCCAGCTTCTTTAGTTTTTAGTTAGTTAGTTTATTTTTAGTTAAAGCTACTCAAAAAAGGTTTTAAAGTTAGAAGCTTAGTTTTTTGCTGGATTTGCCCAAACATTCGACTTCAATTTAAAAATACAAAAAGAAATTTCCATAGCTTCTGGCTAAGTTTAAAGAAAAGAAAAATAAAAATAAAAGTTAAAAAAAATAGTTTGTATGCTTCTATGATTTTTTGCCTATCCACATTAAAAAGCCGATTAAAGCTAGATTTATTTTACGGGTATTAAAATTAATTAAAATCACATCATAAAGTTTAATTTACCATAAGAATAATAAAAGTTGAAAAAAAAAACATTTTTAATGCTTCATTGATTTTTAGCCTATCCACCTTAAAGGCCGATTACAACAAAAAAATACCAATTAAGTACCATTTTTTTCTATGATTTTGGTAGCTTACAACCCTGCGGAGTTTCTAAACTTAGTCAGAAGCTATGGAAACTTCTTTTTGTATTTTTAAATTGAAGTCGAATGTTTGGGCAAATCCAGCAAAAAACTAAGCTTCTAACTTTAAAACCTTTTTTGAGTAGCTTTAACTAAAAATAAACTAACTAACTAAAAACTAAAGAAGCTGGGATTTTTTTCTGGAATCATTTAACAGAAAAAAACTGCAAAATACCTACAACAAAGAAAGATATGAATTTTTGAAACCTCGCTGGCAGAAAATATTGAAAAAACCTAATAATATGTATAACTCGAAAACGACAAAAAATCGCGGAACATACATGGGGTATTTTCGTATGCCCCCTGGGGGCATGTGAGGAATCTAAAAAAAATATTAACGTCACTAGTTGGACCAACCTGTATGTACACAATATTATGTGTTAAGTTTTTCAAGTGTACAATAAAGAATAAATATTTTTAAGTGCAATACTTACGTACATTAATAAAATACCTACTTTTTACTTGAATCTATTGTTATCAAAATTAAATTATAAGTTCTTTACTTGACCACGACTATGTGACCCCCCCCTGGCACCAAAGCTGGATCCGCCCTTGGCTGTACATACCGCTGCGTGTGCACTGATAATTATTTGTCTGTACTCCCCCAAATGATAATTCTCTAGCGAATAAATCCGTTTAAACGCTTAAAATGAAACAAGTGATCAAAAGAGGAGGATTCGCAAGACATGTTTCAATAAAATAACGTAATGACTTCAATCGACTGTAAATGCTGGATGCTTTACGATGCGATTTCGACTTGAATTCAATTTCGTTGAGTTTAGTAGGGTCGTAAACCTTTGACCCTAAGAAGATGGACCGTAGGACAAATTAAGAGTCAATTTTAAAATTTAAAATATGGTTTTCATTTGTATGTCAGTAATAAAAAATATACTTAAAACACTTTTAATATTTTATACGTTCCTTTTTCCCCCAAATACATATGTTAATTATCTTTATAAATAAAACAAGGATCTTGAGAATAAAATTCTCTTTATTAATAAAATCGTCTTCATGTGGCTCAAAGCTGTAAAACGTTGAATATCTAACGTTTTGTAAACAGCGCGCGAAGTGATGACAGAATGAACACAGATCCTCATTACAAAGCTAACAGAAGCGCATACTTACCAGCAACCAAAATATCATAAAAATCTTTATTTGCGCGAATATAGGCTTTAATATACAATCATTACGTACTATATTTGTCTAATGTATTGTAAAGAAAATGTTCAATTATCTTTTAAACATAGATATAGCTATTATTAGGTGTTATCGTGATTATTTGACAGGTTGAAAACGTTTAGGTATATTGGGGGCAATCTGGTTTCCCGCTTTTAATATAAACACTGTTTTGCTTCGGTTTGAGGTAAAATAATTGGCTTATTACACGAAATATTATGTCGATTAATTTGTGCTGTTCGAATTACAATTTATAAGTGTATGTATTTGTCGAATATGTAAATTAAGAGCAGTATTTAACTAAACTAAATTTCACTGTCAAAATACTGTAAGTAAATAATTGTCTATAGTCTTATTCTGCGAAGCTCTCGGTAATCGCACACGCGATGTTGGTCATGTTGGTCCAGCTCCATAGGACAATCATAGAGTCTTGACAAAATCAAATTGGTTGCTGATCTAATTTTACATATTTTTATTTATTTTATAATACTACAAACTAATTATTTTATTCTCTCATATTTATTTATATATATATATTATTATAAATAAAAATGTATTTTTAACAATATTTTATTATCTCACACACTGTTTTATTGTTTTTTTTATCATTACTCTTGAATGTATAATATTCTACGGTTTCAATAATTGTAAATATGTGAGGAACATGTTACATACTAACAATAGGTATACATAATAATTTGCCTATCCGCTGCATTGCTTAATTTGTAAGTAATACTTCGTGCCTATTTTAGTATATTAGTTTTATTTTATGAGTACATTGTCTTCACATATAATTATTTAACGAATGTATATGTCACCGTAAAATTGTAAACACCGTTAGATTGTAATCTATCTCGCGAGATTGTGAACTGTCTAAAGATTGTGAACCTCAGCGCACTGCTTACAATTTAACGTATTATTATTCGGTAGATTGTAATCTATCGAAGTGAAACCGTCAAATTGTGAAACGGATCGCACCTCGCGCGCTGATTGGTTGAACGGAATATGCCACGCGCCACCATATTTTTTTGTTAATTCGTTAACATTAAATTCCATTTTAGGTGGCCTAATTGAAATGAACGATTTGACTATTGACTATTGAGGCAATAATTTATAAGATAACAAAACTTGCCGATCACGATTCAGTTGGCGAATGCGTAGTGGTTTAATTTCCGGAGAAACAAAATATTCCATTGGTTTGGCATACAAACATAGACTTGGTTCCGCATAATATTGTTTTTATTTACGAGATCACGCATGTAATCCATCGCTGCAAAGCAAAATTATGAGACATTTTATTTACTAAAACATTTATAACTATACGTTTTTAATCAAGCAAAGTGCTTTTTTCCAAATATCCGCTTATTTAATGCATATTATCTGCACTCCACTTCGCGTAACCCTCACACACACGCATCAGTGCCACAAACATCTCTTCTGGCTCCAACAGTTCAATTGCCTCCCGTTTCTTACGGCCATATGACGCAAATTGTGTTTGGGGTCGCTTTATCCCCGAATTCACAAAAAACGTAGGTTGTTGTGTAACCGGGCTGGTTTGTTTCGCTTTCACTGCGTGCACAATGAGACAGAGCAGATAACCGCCAAACGCCAGAAACGCCAGGGTGGTGACGGACATAGTAAATATGTGGCTTATTTTGCTATCTTCTTTCTTGTATATATCCTCGTCTGTGCGCTTAATGGGCGCACGCAGCGCTAGGGCTTCCGCTCCATCGTTTTCAAACGTCGTGCTCACAGTTGTATTATCGTATCCACCCTCGACCATTTTAAGAGAATTCTTTAATTGCATTAATTTTTCCACTGGCAGTTCGTTTAGGAGTTGGATTTCCGTCACTGGTTCACAGAAAGTTTTATGTAAGAGTAAAAAAATTAACATCGTGACGATTTTTCTGTCAGACATGGCGTGTTGAAGTGGTGCATTGGTGACAAGAATTATTTTGGTCTGTTAAGCACGACAGAGAAACGGTATAAGATAAACAGTTATCTAATATCTGTGAACGAAGCTTGATAAGCTGCTGGCACGGTTCTGCAGAAACAAATTATTTTTATAAACCTTCTTTAGTACAAAGTAAAGCGATCTTGACACTCCATTCAATCTTTATTCGCATAATATCCGCCATACACATCTTTGGTTGTAACTTTTTCTTAGAATATCAGCACCTCTATAACTTCCAATAGCAATAGTAATTGCGATCTTTATTTCAATTAAATTTTGTACCGCTCTATCGCAAACTTGCTGACATCAGCGCTACTATTATTGAGAAAACAACATTAAAACTGCATACGTCGAGAACAGTATCGATATTATTGTAAGTAACAGCGTGCGGGCGTGGCTGGTCCAGAAATCTAATAGGTTGGTTGGTCTTTTACTCCCAATCTCTATCTCTACACGTCTTGTTAATGTATCAAGTTCTAATTAACGTTAATTCTTTCCTAAGCCAGGCCATGTTTAACAATATCATACAAAAAACCCTTTTTAAATAAAAATAAAACACTCCCGTAATTGTAATATAATGGAATGGTGATATGTAAAGTTTTCATAAAGCCTGATTTTTAAATGTTTTGGATAAAATGTTCATTCCATTACACGTAGTGCCATCTATTGGCACTCTTGGTCATTGAGTCTTGTTTAGCTGCGGATTTTTTAAAAACAAATCGTCATTACAACATAACATTACTAATTTTGTTAAAATATATTTTTATACGCTTTTATATTGTAGAGAACAACCTGTATAATGATGTTATGGTGACATGCGTTTGAATCATTATATTGAGAGCCGAAGCATAGCGTAAAACCATTGTGATACCATTCATTGTCTCGAGATGGCGTCACTGGTTGTGCTTTTCATTATTTTCGAATTGGTGTCGTGCAGTGAAAATAGACGTGATACAGTTCTTGATCATATTAATAATGGTATTAAAATTGCAAAGGATTTTCTTGGTGAGGATTTTTAAAATAAAAGTTCATTTATTATATTAGTGAAACAAAAGAGAAATCGTAAAGAGTAATTAGGTCCAATTAAATGTTACCCTTTCAGAATAATCTTGATTGCATATATTATTGAATGTTTATATAATATAATTCAAAAGCACTATTAAGTTAAACAATATTTAATGAATGGTTTTAAAATGCTATTTTCTTTTAGTAAATGAACTTAACAAAAAAAATATTTTTGGGATTCAATTGTTCATATGATTTTTGTACACTGACATACTCACGGACAATTCTTTTATTTTACTCTCATATTTTAAGGTTCCGAGTCTGTAGCAATGAAAGTTGCAGATTTTGTAGTTCGAGCATTTCAAACAAATCAAAAACAGACACACTTCAGCGGTCCAGGGTTCTCTTCAGAAGAGTCCAGAGAAAAATACCAAAACGACGTTAATGAGGCACCACAGATTATGTCTCCTTGGCGACATTTGATTAAGTTGTTCGGTCTTCAAACTAATCAAATTAGCGCGGTCGCAGTGAATGCACTTATTTTTGTTGCACAAATGGTAAGGACAATTTTTAATAAATCTCTTTTCTTTTCTACCTTTCACTGACAACTAACATTTCACGATCGATAGATGAGAAAAGAAAATAAAGGCAAACCTCTATTTCCATTTTTCTCTGGCACTGAACTCGTAAAGATATTGAATAATTTTTATTTTATTAAAGAAACTGTAAATGTTTAAACCGTAAGTAAATGGTATATATTGAATAATATCATAATTTGTTTTACAGATAACAACGTTTTTATCCGGCCCAAAACAACCAAGTCGCCAGCGCTCTAACGATTTATCTTCTTATATATTAGAAAAAAACTCAAAACATCTTCAAGATCTTATAGCTGCTGCAAAAAACGAATCTCTGTCAGATTCCCTAGAAGACCTTATGAATGAACCACAGGAGGACATTTCGTGTATAAAATTATTGTTCTGCAAAATAACTCCATTTGTTAGCAAAATGCAGCAATCAGTGTTTGGTAAGGAAGTACCAAAAAACGAATTGAGGGGATCAGCCGTGTTTTACCGCCATCTACCGGCGCAAGATGTAATTGAAGCTAAAAGCGACATCTGTGAACAGCGATACAAGGAGTGTGATTTGCATGAATAATTTTAAAACTCCGTCATAATTGTATATGAAATAAATATTAAACATTTGAAAACTTATTTAAAATATATAATAAGACTCAATACCACCCATAGGTAGTCTTTGTTATGTAGTCGTGAGCAACTATTTGTATATGCACA
Source organism: Pieris napi (assembly GCF_905475465.1). Classification (NCBI taxonomy): domain Eukaryota; kingdom Metazoa; phylum Arthropoda; class Insecta; order Lepidoptera; family Pieridae; genus Pieris; species Pieris napi. Next base: position 8,262,571 of record NC_062241.1, on the reverse strand, counting down.
TTATACTTTAGTACATTCGCTATTTAGCCTATTTGTTTACCTTAGTTTTAAAATTGCATTGATGTTTTCTTTGCCCGGTGAAACTGGGTTTAATTTTTGCAAAACTAATAGTAACTAAATTTTAATGATGTACTATGTCGGTTAAAATCTGCAAGGTATAGAACACTGATTACCGATTTGCCTGTTAGTAGGTATGTATAAGTTTTTTTACAAGTTACAGTCAATTGTTCTGGTTGCTCGGAAGGCATTCCACGTCATTAGTACAAAATAAATTATTAATATTGTTACGACGACGGGTTGGCTGCAATGTTTCTAGATTTTTCCACCAGTTAAGGAACTTTTCAGCAGGCTGAAATGTGATTTCTGACCTTTTCAGGAGAAGGTAATTTACACAATGTTACCCTAGTTTTCAGGAGACTGAAACATTTTTTATTGACTGCAAAAATCAAACCTAATTACACCGGGTAAAGAAAACATTAATGCAATTTGAAAACTTAGGTAATCAAATAGACTAAATAGCGAATGTACTGAAGTATAATGTAAATATACAAATAGTTTCTCACGATGACGTAACAAAGCCAATGACCTATAGGTGTCAGAGGTTTTTTTTTTGTTACATCACATCAGTAGACTGCATGGCGTATAAAAATACAATTAGTAGTATACTATAAAGACCAAATAAATGCCTTATTACGTATATTGTCTGTACCGATAAACTCCGAAACTACCGAACATATTTTAATTATTATTTTTAAAATTTATTGTTTATTTTATTTACAATCAAGTACACAGTATTAACAATTTTCTTAACCTACAAAGTAAAAATAATTATTAGATGGAGTTGTTCCTGAGGTAGGTTTAGGTGTATTTATTATGGTTTAATTAAAGTCCAATAAACATATACAATTCAATGGCGTCGCCGGCCGGTTGTCAAGGTATTATATGGAAGTCAGTCCATTTAATTAGAAAATGCGACAAATACGAGGTATATAAAGCAAGTGAAAACTTCAACGTACTTCAAAATTGAATTTTAATAAAAAGCGGCACCTGACCAAACGCCTCCCCTCACATGCCAACGCCTGTGTCGAGTATTCTAAAAAGCACGCGGGCGAAACTACGGGCGGAAGTTGAATCTTAATGTATGTATATAAATAAATAACGTGTAACGTTGTTTGTCCGCTATGGACTCCTAAGCTTCCATTATTATCAATCAAATTTGCACACCGTGTGTAGTTTGATCCAACTTAAAAGATAGGATAGCTTACATCTCAATTTATACCCGCAATATTATTTTATTGCAAAATATTTGTTTCTTATTTAATAGTCACAATTCTAACAGATGGCGCTGTGTTGAAAGTACCAACGTTTCACATAAGCTACAATTTAATGGCATAACCACCAATAAAGCACGGTAGTCCCCATAACTGTTGTTCTCCTAGTTTCCCTTGAATAAGGTTACTACTATGTAATATAACAAAAACCTTAGCCACAGCAACGCTTGGCCGGTCTGCTAGTAGAATATAAAATCATATCTCACAGTCATAGCCCTACGATTATCGTGGTAAATATTTAATACAATCCTTTCATTGTACATTGAGTATTCAAACCATTATGGGAATATTTTTTGTACGTATGGGAGAGGTTTTGTAAATGAATAATCAAGTTTCGTAACAGTTACGTAATAATTAGATAATAGGCAATCGATGGATGTGAATATTGACAGTGAGTGGTGTTACATAAGAAAGTTGATGTTCAGGTATAACTGCATAGAATCGGCTGTTTCTTCTACGAATTAGGATAACTTTATCTTCATAACTTTTTTGAGCGAAACTTCACTTAGATAAAACGATCGTAAAAAAATTGTTTCCCGCGTGACATTGTTCGTGTAAATTGTCAAGATTAACGGTTAACGGTAATTTCCTATAAGCAAAAGAATTTTCAAAATTTTAGCAGGTTCTTTCTTCATATATAAACATAATACATTTTTAACCAAGTCTCTTCTTTTAAAAAATGTTAGTACCATCTTAGCTACAACTGGTAGTAATGTGTATACCATCAGGGCTACTAATTCTACATTCTTGAACTTCATCTACGCTAAGAAAACTGATTGGCTCAACTGGCATTCCAGCGTACCAGATTTACTTAAAAATAATATAGATATAATAATAAAACATGTTCTCTTATTTTAGAAAGAAATCTCCCTGGTGACCTTATTCTTATCTTCACAGATCGGGACAGCAGGTTTAGCAAGCGTTGCACATCTGAGAAAGAACACTTGTTTTGTTTGCATCCCACTTTCATCGCATAAACCCCAGATTAAAGGTTTGCAAGCAAATCAGGAACAATTATTATTTCGCCGGAAATCGAACCCAACCTCCTACATAAACGATTTGAATCTACAAAGCAGTCATAGACTTAGAACATCACATAATACTAACTCGGATATAACATCGTTAGTCTGTTTTCAAATCCAAATCGTAAGAAAATTCAGGTTTTTAATAGTTTTCGGAGAAAGTGAAGTGGTTTGGTCGCACGACCGTAAAAAGTAACCGAACTTAAAAACAAAAGTGCAAATTACGGGCATTCAACTCGGATATAATTTGGATCCATTACTTGACATGTAAATAATTTTTGGGAAAGTTAACCAACTATTAAACCTCAAATAGTTTTCCTTCAATGGTTTGGGAAAATTTAAACACTCTTACAGCTTTATAATCCGTATATTTAATCAATGTAATTTATATTTTAGTTTAATAGAACGAAACCATAAGACGTGTTGCGTGCTTTACAATAACGGGTTAACTTTATTAAATCACTTAAATAAAGAACAGTATTAATTAAGCATGAGTAAAATTATTCCAAGGCATGAAAACTCTATTTAAATATAGAAGAAAATATCCTCACAACGATACAGAACTATTTTACTTTTTACACAGAGTCCATTGGCGTTGCAGGATTAAACAAATAACACGACCGTAAATAAGCCACTGTTTCCCAAAGACTAGAACCATAGACTTGCGATACATCAACCTGATCTACAGTGACGTCACTGGTTCGTTGGTACCTAAGGTACCTGCCGATGATGCGTTCTGCTTCACATTGGGATCAAATTTCACTTTCTTACTGCGACATCATGTTTTCAATGTTAGTGGGCAAGAGAAAATTACAGCAAGTATTAAGTAGGTTTATACATATTACGTTTCGTTAAATAAACGCTTAGATTTAAAACCAACTCAATAATAACAATAAACAGAGAGCAGTTATAAAAATAATGTTACTTAAAAAAAAGGTTTCCAACTGAAGAGTTGTACAAGTCTCGCAAACTGCTCACTAAAAGCTGACTATACGCCAGCTTTATATTCTCCGTTGTGTCTTTAGGAGGAACGTAACCTCTCCACATAGTCCAGACACACCCCAAAAAAGAATTCAACCTAATATAATTAGCTAAGCAATTTGCAAGACTATCTTTGCTCGTAATCAATACAATAATCGCTCAGCCTATCTCTACAATAGTTTAAATAAAACCCTTAACTTGCATAATCTTACATACCACAAATAAAAAATAATTTTAAACCATTGGCTCGGTACACTGAACTATGACAAAACAGAATCATTGTTAAATCCTACATTATAAATTTTTCCTTAATCCATCTTTTTCATGCACACTTTCACTTAGATTTGTTTCGTCTTTCACACACACACAATTACACATTCACATCATCATCACACAGTCATCATATTTTTTTTTCTTTCTTGTTTTAGAGTACCCTCGTTTTTAAACCAATTGTGTTGGCTATTTTTGTTGAAACTTTGTTAATTTAAAGAAGAGCGAGCGAAGATCTTCCCTGTTACAGGTCTCTGACTTACTAGGGAGGCCTCAATCTGATTTTTTTTTTTTAATTTTGAATAATAGGATACGAACGTTTTAAACAATCGCTTCGGACAATGACGTTGAGTGTGTGTGAGTGAGAGTGGCATTGCTAAGAACATCTTTTATATAAAAATTTTAACATCGTATTATAATTTAAGGTATTGCCATATTTTTTGATGCTATAGAACACATCAAATCCAAAACACTTAACATACGCGAGCCACACAAGGCGCGAAGTGAATCAGATTTTAAGAGTTTGAACACTCTAGAATAGCCTTAATGAACAGCTACTATTTAAATAAATAAATAAAGTCTAACTTCCATAATATTACAGGTACTCTGGCTGTTCGGCAATACTTGTTGCCGAAATGGAGTCATTTTACGTTACATTACTACGCTCTCTGTCTATGTATTCGTTTATTCAGTGAAGTTCCCTAAGCGCTCAGTCAATAATTGAAATAAGTAGTATGTTAGCGTATTGGTAATGTTTCTTTATAGGTAAGGTTTTGACCAAATGGTCACGTAGATTATCACGTCGTTAAGAAAATAACAGGTGAATAATTATAAGCCAGACTACTTGTATTGAGCGTAGTGTTTAGCCAGATTTAAAACTAGATATTAAGACCTCATTCAATGCGCCTGCGTTTATAACGAAAGCTAACATTTCGCTGTCCCACTGGCCTACTCTCTAATATTTTGTTTACATGCATTCCTTTTGGACTAAACACGTTTATTCGATTATATTAGTTAACCCAAACTAAACTTAATAGAACGTCATTTGTTTAGAACTTTTGTCCCATCATCTGATTGTAACCTAGGTTTAGTTTTTGCTGTAGTGCTTAGCGCTCTTGGTATGACATTCGATTCCGTGCAAAACAATTATTGTTTCGGGTAAGCAAGAAAGGCTGATCTCCGGTTTGCCTTAAAAATATATCAAGGAACGATTTTATCCCATTCACGACTTACTTCGGACTCCAGTTTGTACAAAAATTTCAATTTTCAGATACAAGTTTCATTAAAATGTGTTAATGTGTAAATAATACGACTATTCAAACGATAGTTTGCCCATTAAACTTTCCTTTGCAATTTTCTCGATAGCGGATCTAAGAGGAAAGCATTTCATAATAAGCGGAACTCGGAATTGTGCCAGTACTAAATGCCTATAATCTTAGCCTTTCGTAAATGTTTTAATAAACCACAAGTTCACAGACCTGTTTCAGGTTCATAGAGATATTTATATAATCTTTACAATGATTTGAATATTTTACTTAAAGATATGTTTCGAAACAAGTGGGTAGAGATGGGTCGAATCGATTCTAAAGTATAATCTAACTCATATCTTGGATATCTTAAACTTTCTTTAAGACTTGTAACTTCACTCTAGACAATATTGTAACGAGCGTTGACCATTGACAAAAATTCAAATTTTATAGAATGATCACTTTTAAACATGATTAAAAGACTTACAAGCTCTAGTCTAAAGTAGGTATAATAATTAAATAGAAATATTTCTTAAACATGAGTCTTTTTTAATTCGGTCGTACGGCTCTGTGATCTTTTATAATCATCTACAAAAGATATTTCTCTTTAAAAAGATATTACCTATAAACATAGCGTTCTCTAATTTATACATTACTATTTTAAGCGGTATAAAATAGAATGAAAGCACATCCGGCCAATTAAAAGATTTCCGTCACTTTTGACAGGACTTGATAATGTACATTTCTGAAGTATGTGGGTCGATTTGTGTGACAAAGATAAATCCATAGATAACATATGATTTTAATATAAGCTGAACAAACTTTTACTATTTCCTACTTTATGTCTGGTCAATCTAACTTTATTTGTTTATGGGTAAACAGGCCCTTTCGGTATTAAAGAAAGTCGTCCGCATTCCGAATTTTACAGTTATCGCGGAAGATGCAAATTGTCAAATATAGGCTCATGCTGTGCTGGTTTAGTGTAAGGTGTAAATTATAGTAATTTAGAAATGCGACAACTTAGCTATTTTCAAAGTGGTAAACAGACTTCATTGATATAATTTACTTTTCTTAGACAGGAATAATTCTAGATCTGCTTATTATAAACTATTAGCTACTAATTCATTGCTTACTAGATTAAAAAGAGAAGTGTTGGTCTTCAGGGTTCAGGTTCCAGGGTGCGTCTTTCATCCTTAAGATCACCAATGGACCATTGTGTGGGCACGTTTATGATGCTCGTATGTCAAAGAAAAACATTGGGGGAAAGCGGAATGTCGTAGACCAAAAAAGAACGCGACCTGTGTCAGGCCTAAACAGTTGATCTGCTATTAAAAAACACGAACACGAAACACGTACAGAAATACTATTGAGGCCCGGGCTTAAAAAGTAGCGCCAAGGTTTTATTTAGTTGAGTTAAAAGCCTAAAGCGTATTGTATATCAGCTTATAGAAAAATAATAAGGATAATAAATGTACTAATAGTCTAAATAGTTGAAGAAAGTGTCAAGTTTTTTTTCTTACAAAGGATATATACCACAATTTCGATGAAGTCTTGTTCAATACGAGGGATTTATTTAAATCTCATCTACTTTGTCCAACGGCTTATGTAATGCATGAATGTAATGCACGTAGCAATTATGTTTATTCATAAAATTAATGTTTATTCCCCGTAGTTTTTAAATACCTCAAAATTTGTTGATATGAATAACTGTGCCTACACTCTAAAATACCAGGCTAGTGTTGAGTAAATAACCATAAAACTTAACTACATATTATAGTTGGAATTTGTGGCTTTGAATACGCAGTTAGGTGTATTGCACGTAATAAAATTTAAATCAAATCATTCTTAGCGACCCATCCTTACTTGTACCAAACACTATTGCTTAACTCTTTATATAGACTGTTTTACTCAACTATAAAACATCGGTTTATATCGAAATTCATATTATCTAATAATCGTGTCACAGTTTTCGTTCCCATACTCGCCCGAAACGGCTCGACCGATTCTTATGATTTTTTTTGTGCATATTCAGTAAGTCTGAGAATCGGACAACATCTATTTTTCATCCTCCTAAATGTTAAGGGTGGTCCCACCCCTAAATTTTTTTAAGACCACTCTCTTTGTTTTTATTGTTTTTGATACAGTATATAAAAATACATACAACCCTTAATTATCACCTCTCTACGATCAACCCCTATTTTATAATAGTAGATGGTTATTTCTATTGAACGAAAAAATGGTTCCTAGAAATAATATACATGGCAAAACGACGTTAGCCGGGTCAGCTAGTATACTATATATATACAATATTTATGAAATAATTAAGTCATACTTTTTAAACTGTGTAAGATAATACAGGTTAAACGAAAGGGCAGGAAAAATTCTCAAAAAAAGTCTCAATATCTGTAAAGCATGATTTATTCTCCACATAAACGAGTCTTATTACAAATGAAGCTTACAAATACAAAAAAAAAAATAGTTTATTTTAGTTATAATTTTAGAGGAAACCATTTAAATATTTTGCTTGGAATACCCCGAAAACGAAAGTTGGTGACGCATACATGTGAGCACGGAATGGCGTCTTCGAAAAGCCCGATCCAAAATTCGATCGTAACTTCGCATCTGAAAAATAAACTAAATTGACATTTTTTGTCTGCTTAATGACGTAGGGCTCAGCAACATGTCTACACTTATTTCATTGAGATTTAACTCAAAACAATTTTCGTAATAAGGTATCGACCCTACCACCGAGTTACAACGCTACTTATCTACATTAAATAGTCATTGTTTATATGCCTATATATAGAAAAAGAACAAGCACTCATATGTAACTTACATCTTTAAATTATATAAGAGTGTATTAATACCGGCCGTTGATAGGTAAGAGATAAGGGTTAATAATAATCTATCAACGGTTTACAGGAATGCTAACTAACCAATTGTTGTATGGATTAATTAATAAAGCTTTAATAATAATAAAACAGTAACTCCGGGGCTAATTCATATATTATTATGAAGATATAGAACAGACAGAATCCGCTGGGAACCTAAGAAATTTTATTTCATTGACATCTGTTTTGAGGAAAGAAATTAAAAGTTGCCACAATTAGCAGGTCAATAAGATGAATCATTGTTTTGGTATCGAAATTCATCACTTTCGCTCAAGGCTTATGACTCAAATGGTACTTATGTAACTTGTTAACTTATATCTAAAGATTAAATTTACTAGTATTTCAGTATTAGTATGTAGTATTGAAAAAGACGTACTGAATGCATTTTTTACGTACAGGTATACATTGCGGGCTAAAAATAAATATGTAACCTCCCAAATTTTGAAGAATCATCGTTATTACTGTTGTTATTATGAAAACTTGAGCAGTGTTGGCCTAGTGGCTTCAGCGTGCGACTCTCATACCTGAGGTCGTAGGTTCGATCCCCGGCGGCTGGACCAATAGACTTTCTTTCTATGTGCGCATTTAACATTTGCTCGAACGGTGAAGGAAAACATCGCGAGGAAACCGACATGTCTTAGACCCAAAAAAGTCGACGGCGTGTGTCAGGCACTGGAGGATGATCACCTACTTGCCTATTAGATTTAAAAATGATCATGAAACAGATTCAGAAATCTGAGGCCAAGACCTAAAGAGGTTGTAGCGCCACTGATTTATTTATTTTATTATGAAAACTTACTGATTTTTAGATGTATTCTTCGTGATCTTGTATTTCGTTGTTCATCGTCTCATTATACCAAAGCGCATATTTTCAAACCTGGAGAAGAATAATCCGTTTTAGAATGTTATAAATTATATCGTATAGCTATAAAATTGATAATTATAAACAATTATTTTTTGGTAGTTAAAACAAGGTGACAAATTCGTATTTAAAATAAGTGTTTACATTTGGTCCACTTTTGCTAATAAAGTATACTGTACTCATCAAGCCATAAATAACCGAGGAACATTACATTTTTGATGATTTTTTGCCTATGTAACTGGATACAACACAAGTATCATAATTTAAAAATTATTTAAAATTTAAATAAACTAAATGCGCAGAAGTGTATAGGTAAATAATAAGTAAGCCATGGAAGACTATAGGCCATTGTCTTTCATTTGATTTCCACGTGCGTCTGGGAAATTGATAACAATACAAGTAATATTAGTGAAAATACCATATATCGTGGCCTCAATCCGAATGAGCTTCCTTGAATGGTAGAGCAATTTTTGCGTCAGTTATGATATCATAGACTTTTGAAACCTTCGTAGCTATTGGTCATATTGTTTTTTAATACGGGAATCTAGACTTTAGATAATAAACAGAATGCCATCACACACCTATTAAGAATAATGATTAGAAACTGATTATATGACTTCTTCATATATTACAAAACTTCGTTTGAAAAGGGTACTTTTCGTTATTTAATTGGATTTGGAACCCAACTGCATAGAATATAGATCATACAAAATAGTGTTGTTACTCTACAATAAATATATTTTTTTATATTGCAATTTTTTATTGAGACGAAAACCAGTCAGATATATCCTATTGTCCTATTTTATAACAAATTTTGTAGGAAAAACTTACTTATTATCATTATCTCTTGCGTATACTTGAGTAGTAGCAGAAAGAATTCCTAGATTCCTGTAGTTCATACTTCTTCCATTTAGAAAACGTTGTCAACTCTCACCCATGCTGCATCTGAAGCAAAATAATCTATTCTTAATTGTCAAATTTTAATTATATAATAATAAACACAAATAAACGATTCATTAGTTTTTTGTGTTTTTATTCGATGTGTATTGTATAAAATATAAGTAACGACATTCATAGCTTATTTTAATAAGATTATTGCAAATTTTGTGTAATGTTTTAATGCTAAACTAAAATTATCCTATAATTAGCGGCATAAAACAAAAATGAATAAATATTCAACGAAAATGTGGAAGAACTAACAAACATTTCCAATGTGTTAGATATAAGAGATAAAGTTATATGTGTTAGAAATTCCTGCTATCTCATCCCATTTGCACAGGAGGTTTTAGTTAGTTAGTTAGTTAGTTAGTTAGAAGTCACCAATATAGATTTTGGTTGCCTAGTTTTAATTATATTTCTGACTTAATTAGGCGTCCCCATTTAACCACCATTATATGGGTAATAAGGTCGATTAACGTCCTTGGCAAGTCCAAGGGGAGCACACCCAAGCAACGGGATGCAGTGGACACTCAAACACAGTTACCCATCAGAACTGGGTCATACTATATATATGTGAAGTTCAAGGCACCACGCTCATTGCAAGTCAAAGCATCGCACAGTAAACACGCACTTTCACCAGTGATAAGTCTGGAAGATAGTGTTCAGTGATTTGTGTTAACCTATTTGGAAGCAAGGTAAGACTTTTGGTTTTTCCTGGAATGCGAGGGAATTTAAATATTTAATTTTAGATCCTGGGAGTGGATTTATTTAATGAAAATAATTTATTATAAAATTAAAGTGAATAAGTAATGTGTAAGAAGCGCGTAAAAAACTAATATTAAAAAATAATATATATATTTATGCATACATATGAATTATTTAAAAAAAATACTTAAAACTTACTATGACAAGGATACTAAAGTTACACATTTTTTTTTAAATTTTTATTTAAAAATTAATCAAAGATTTGATAATATCAATATTCCTTCAGTAACGTTCATTTTTCTTCCAGTTTAATAATTAATGTATATTTGGATTTTAATGGTAAATACTTTAAGCTGTAATTAAATCGGCAAGTGAAAGCTTACGATGCATAATGAAAGTTAATAAGAAATCTTACGTAACAAAAAGCTTCACCGTAACGCTCTTTTGAATTAAATTCAAAACAAAAGGCAAATAATACAAAACATGTTAGTCACGAATTTTCTACGGCTATTAAGATGTCGTCAGCATTAGTTCAGCTATTCTCCTTTACTCACACGTAAAAACCTTCACTTTCTAAAATGTGAAAACGTAGGACCCTGAATTAGGCTGTGTCTATGACAAAACAGGTTTTACATTGTCTAAATATTTTGACAATTCAAAAACGAAAAATGCCATAATCTTCGGTAAAATTTAATCATACTAGTATTACTTGATAGTATGACTCGATACGATGTCGCTTTTTGTTTTCAAATAATAAAAAGCTCGCTGAAGACTGAAAAACTAGGTTTTTCTGTCGTACGGTATCAAGCTACTATTTTCCCGCCATTGTTACTAGCTCATCGCAATAAATTATATCCGTATAATATTGCGGTTAGTTTTACTTAACGGTTTACGATTGTAATTACTCTAATCCGTAAATAGAGCAGAACTAACTTTATGAAATTAATTCAAGTTCAAGGGAATATGTATTTGAAATTTTCTTTTATTTTCATTAATTGAACTTTCATTTACAATTGGTTGGCCTTTTTACGAATAATTTGTATGAGACAAATTTGGTCAATTTATTTATTTTAAAATAATTAAACAAATTTTATTTCAAATGGTTAATGCTTTGCATAGCTTACTTAGAATATTTAGATTGTATAACTTCTTGAGCGTCATTAAAAGTCATGAAACGTCTCCCAACGGCTATAGTGTAAAGAAAGTTTGAATGGTCAATACACTCGCGTGCCAACACTGACAATTTCTCGTAGCAACATACAAATAACGAGTACAAATTACGAAATAATTATGTAATTTGAACGGTCCGAAGTGACCGGATTTCGGCAACAAAAATCTCAACCCTTATAATTAGGGAATCTTGGTACAATCGTGAGATTCTTAAATCAAAGTTATATTTATGTTCAAACAATTTTTGAACATATTTAAAGATTTTATAAATAGCACCTCTTAGGAACATCATATTTAAAACATTTCTAATTTCCAATTATAAAAAGGGTTTAATAAAATGAGGAATTTAAATTCAAATATCACGCTCGGATTAGTATCCATCTTTGTCGCTTACGACTTGAAAAGTTAATCGAAGTTCATAAATCAAAAAAATATCTTATATCCATTATTAAAAAAGTAGATGGATTACGATACCCAAAAAACTAAGTGAAAGTTTTGACGTCTCGTGAGAGGTGCCCACCGGCCGGCGATTGAGTAACCACCTTTCAAACAAAAATTATAGGTTATTCACTTGCATCCTGTATGAAAAAATGAAAACGAGTCCACGACCGCTTATAATGATCTTGAGAAAGTCGATCTATCGGAAACTTTGATGAGAATCGACTTTTGGTTTACATTTTTTAAAGCTGGTAACTTTTGTTACTAATACAATAATATTTTAGTGAAGATGGTATGGGAAAGAATAGAAATATCTAACATTTCATATGATTCACATAGCAATGAAATTTAGCATCTTCCAATCGTGTGGCTACTTCATCGTGGTATATAGGAAACGAGGAAAACGTGATGCATAAATATTACACGCAATAAGGCACGTGTTTAAGAATTTCTGGCATGTGAAGTTAGTAAAATATAATACGCTTAGTCGATTATCTATCAAACACAAGTATGTAATTCTATTAATTGATAAACGGGAACATTAGAGCAACGTAACGGTGTTGCACGCATCCATTGCATTTGTAGAACATTAAATACATGTAAAAACGAATAGTGCAAACACATATATAATACAACAACATATTCAATTGAATCTAACATATTTGCGGTAAATAAGTATGGAAATAAAGTTTTTTCCTTCTATTAATTATTTATACTCAACGAGAGTTTATGCTGTTAATTTTGTACTAACACTAATTAATATTATAACGAAACCTAGTTTAGGGTTGTCATACATTTATATAATTAGAACTGTGCTTTTACGTAATAGCATTATCTGTATAAAAGTATAACAAAAATGTTAAAATGTTTTAAAATATTTTTATCTCCAATATTTTCGCATATTAAAAATATGCGTTATATAGGCAAAGCGCAAAAATATAAATAACCAAACTACAGAATACCAATGAATAAATATTTATAAAACGGTGTTAATATCCGCGTGCAAACACGCACAGAACAGCTCGGTATTAGAAAGCGGACGTCGCGAGTCGGCGTCATCGAGCAAGCGAAAATAAGTCTAAACCTACAAAATTCAAATTATATAACAATTATATAATTGTATATACTCAGATAAATACTATGAAGCCATTACGCAATTCATGTAAATAATATAATAATTGCTTTATTTTGGTTGAAACAGTAAAAATGGCGATATTAACAAAATAAACCGCGCATTTTTGACACTAGTGACTACTGTCACTGTCACATTAATAAATCAGGGATGTGATCACTTTTCCACGACCAATTTCCGTTCGAAAGTTATGTTGATTACGGTGTAGCAGGTTATACCTTCGCTCCGAAATTAGAAAAACGTTAACCTTGCACGGCACACACGCAAAGATATCTGCTTTCACCTATCGCCATGTTTGACTTGCCCAGCGTCTTGTTCTAATACCCACAGCATACAGTACGGTATGAGCATGGTTTGTGCGAACACCTTGGAATAAACTTTTAAAGTTCTATACACCAAAATCAAGCCGTAGCAAATCAGAATAGTTCAGCAATCTTTTTTACAAAAAAAAGTAAAAATGTAGGTGGAACTTTAATTATAATTTAAATTAATTATAGAACCATTAATGTCACAGAGGAAGCAGGTAAATAGCTTGCCGAAAGTAAATTTTTTAATTTAATCACGGTCTTCACAGCGGTGCGCCGGCGCACAAGGTCACTAGGTCAGGTCGATGGCACATTAATTCAGCCATAGCGGTGTCACTTTCTTTCAAAATACATTTTGAATGTAACTAATCATATGTTAAGTAAATTTTTAAATTAAGGATTACTAAAGTTGTACCGAATCTAGTTAGTCGAAATAGAAATTATATTCGAACTTGTATGACCTCGATGGCTAGAAGCAAGTAGAACAATAACTGCTACTTGTTTTCGAAACAATAATCAAAGCAATTAATGTGAAAATGGTAATTTGTCATTTGGTTTTCCCATTCATATTTCCTGCTTTCTCCTCTTCACACGTTAACCGACAAGAAACGATGTATTGTATTTTCAGTAAGTTTCAGTCACTGTTATGTACATACATAAAACATAAGCATTATGACTTGAAACAGCAAATTTCTCCTGCGAGAATCTCGCCGGACACTGTCGCTTAAAACCAGTATAACGCGACAAACGCGTAATAAAAACTTGTAAATGCATAACGAATGCTAGTTAATAAGTTCAAAAGTACTAAGGAAAATTGGAAAGTGTCTAGTTCGTTTACCGTTATTTATAACACCTTATTAACAGGTGCGAGAGGTGACACTACAGTTAGTAAAGACCGGGTCACCTGTATTCGCTGTCGGTCAAACCGCTAGCACACTTCCATACCGGATAGACGAGACGTCTTGTAAATAGATATGCACTATTGTGCTAATTCCTTATTTAATTAACTCAGTTGATATTAAAATTGTCTATTATTTACCGTCGAAGCCACCAAATGAAAACATTAAAGGGCTAACATATTTAATACAACAATTCTAGGTTAAAGGTTCATGGATACTCTTTTTGTGAATACATCCTGTACTTTTATCGAAGCCGTGTCACTATAGGATAATAACTTGACGTGAAAGTTGAATAATTACTTAACGTCAATTATTTTAATTGTACATCCTCTAATTAGTCGACATCCTCGTAAATGAACGCGAGGGGCCACTTTCTACAAGTACCGAACAAGCAATCAATCTACGCGAATCGCTCATCAGAACACTTTCTAATCGGCTGGCGCGTGCTAGCTTCGAGAAAATCATACAGAGTTTATTCGAAGACGTATTTTGAGATAAAATAGGGTTTTTACACATGAACTGTGACGATTTATATATAAACTTACCTTTTTTTCAGAATGCATCAAAAAGTAGCAGGATGGGCGCTTTTGGCCCTGATCAGTTCATCAGCAATTCTTCACACATTGGCGTACCCTCAACATGCACCTCTTATATCACAAGTACGTTATTTATTTTTATCTTTCCAAACATACAAAACCTGAGCGGGAACGTAAGAACTTTTCTGATTAATCTACTTAAAGAATGATGAACAGAAAATTTAAGGATTACCGTTATTAAATATTTAAAAAAAAATATTTTTTTTTAAATTAAGGCAACATAAAAATAATTAATACATAAATCTGCACAGAATTGTAAAGGTTCCGCTGAAAACAATCTTTAAAATCTGAATGATTGCGTCGACACAAAAATATTTTCCTTATATAACCAAATAAATCCTTGGCTTAGACGGAACTATTTTTATTTCAGGCTACCAGCAACGTCCGAACACAAAATCCACAGTACTACAGCAACTCGCTACCTCTGCCCCACGAGCAAATGGTACAAGAGCGCAAGTTTGCTGAAAAACCCAATGCATTGAAAAAAGTAGCCCTTGACGACATCGACGAAATTCAGAACAACTCTATTTCAGATGGCGGCTTTTCGTGGTCAAATATGCTTGGTAAGCAAAATTTAGGTGAATACAAAAAAATATAATAATAATATAGGCAATTAGTGCGTTACGTACAAATTATGTTAATTGAACGGACGACCGCTTTGCGTTTTTGTAATATTTATAGTAAATAATTATAAAAAAATGTTAAGGTTACTGAAAGGGTTGTTTGTGTTTATTATTGTTATTAAATTTGTCATATTAAAAATACGGATATAATATCATCAATGTGAAAATGATTTTCAGGGATGATAATGCAAATGCTTTTCAATCCTGGCACCACTGGCCCAAACAAGAGTGACAACATTGACACAGACTCTGTTGCTCCATCTCCATGGGCTAACCTCCTTTCAATGGGCCTCAAAATCTTAACAGCCATCCTTGGAGGAGGTGCTTCTAGTGACGGAATCGATAAAGTTGATAACGGAAACTCACCGATGCAGGTAAGAAAACCTATATAGCGACGCATGGTCACAAATAGTTGTACAAAAGAATCATCATCACGTCTTACTGATCCACTAACATCGATGTAGATATGCATTTACCTTTGCTACTTTATATTATCAATTTGAAAGCACCTAGAGTACAATTCCTCACCTAGTATCAAGACAAATATCCCGTCGCACCTCAAAACATCCTCAAAAGGTTTTGAGTTTGTTCTGATATTTGATTGTAAATAGTAAAGTTTGGTTATGGATATGGTGTTGCTTCTCGCTTGCTTCAGAGTATTTTGGCTGCGGTTCTGTCGACGATGCTCGGTGCCAAAGATCCCGACCAAGTCGCCTCGATGGCAAAGCAGGCTGGAGAGGTAGGCTCCCTTCCTACTCTAATTTCTATCCCATCATTATGTAGATATTATAATACATTATGCAATCCTCATAAGCCAACTTCAAAATATAGATTTGACGCAGAACTCCATATTCACGAGGACGGGGAAAGTATCCCATTTCAAGCACTTCATTTAAAGTCCATTCATATTATGAATATAGTATTTGTTTATTGTTTCTTAACTCCGAGTTTAACATAGCGTTCTGTTCACTGTCACAGTTTATCAACATCGTTGTGAACCTGTTGGATGCGTTGAAGACATCATTCTCTCACCGATCGCTGACCGCACGCTCCATGGGACGTAAAGACTCAGTCAGTGACGCAGCGCTAGCCGGTATTGCCATGATGAAAACCTATGTCAGGTCCTTCGGTACTAACGATGACAAATGTCTTCAAAAATACGTCTGCGATGCGAATAGCGAATGCTCCACAGATATTGGACCCAAGAGTGTCTTCTGTCAACTCGGAACGTAAGTACATTTTGGTTGAAATAATAATTATATCCAGGTTAAATATCAAAGAGCTTCATTTGGTTGAAGGGATTCATGTAGTTAAAGGGACTGACGATATTACTTTCTCCCGTAAACATACATGTTCAAGTGTCAAACATCAGTTAAAAAATTGTTCTTGAAAATACGTATATAGAGATTTTCGTAAGATATAGTGTCGACAATTTGATTATTTATAGGTACGCTGCTAGTTTCGTCCTAGAGAGACAATCTGGCGCAACATCCCAACAATTCTACGAAGCAGGACGTCGAGGCAGATCTGGCGTTGATTGTCGCGAATTGTATCTTCAATGCAATGAAGTGTAACACGCACATCATGTAAAAACCAAAACGATATATTGTAACGAAAAATCCCTGTAGATATTTTAAAAATTACGATTCCAAACTTTAGACAGTACACCATTTCGCATTACAAAGCTAATGTTAAAAATTTAAATGGTTCGTATAACGTAGTACAGTAATAGATGCTCAACCCATTGTTGTGGAGAAGAAATATTATCATAATTTAAATTATTTATTTATTTAACTTATTTCTAGTGGTATAAACTTAGGCATTTTTAAATTCCACTCCCAGTGAAAACTTCCGTCCATACGATAAAATTGGCAAATAATTTACTTTTTCTTATTGTAAATCCGCCAATTTATATATTGTAACAACGACTGATGTTATGTGTGATATAAAAATATATCACCTCATAGTTTAGAATTGATATTGTATATTATTGTGATTGTGTGTTTGAGGACGTCCTTGTGTGAATGTGATTGTAAAATAAATTAATTTAAATACGAATGTGTTTTCTTTTAATTTAAGCTCTGACAAATACAATACCAAGCTCAATGTGTTACAATAAAGTGTTATTAGCTAAATGATAGCGCATTACATTAATTTCACATGTCATAGTGTCAAATGCGTATCCCGTTATGCATTATGCGGATCTGAAGCACATCAATCAAAGTTATCAGAGCATAGGCATAAGTATGAAATGTCTCAGTATTGTCTCAACCAGTGACAAAAAAACAACTGAAATGGAGAATTTCGTTTCACATTTGGGCGTGGGACAGAAACAGATGGCTGAAAGGTAAGTTTGATAATTTGCAAAACTTGTTAAGTCAGAAATATTTTTCTTTTAATCCCGAAGCAATCATCAATCGAAAAAAAAACCCGGCGATTGAAAACCCGCTTAGTGGCGTTTCCTATATTTATCATCGTAGTGGAATCTCGATAACTCGAACTTCGTTAAGTCGAAATCCTCAGTAAGGCGAAAAAAATGCCATTCCCTTCCGCTGAACCCCTAAAATACGCGGTATCTCGAATTATTTAGACTTTGTAACTCGAATAAAATGTTATTTCTCCTCGAAGTATTGATAATACATATTTACACTCCATAACTCGAATTTCAAAAAGGAGACTGTAAGTCGTCGTTAATAAAAAATAATGACGACTTACTAGGGATTCCCCGAAATTATAGCAATAAAATCCAAAATGAATGTTCGATTTCGGGACTTCTAATACGATTGGTTTTTGTCTTAAACACGTGCAATGAATGAACACATTCATAAAAAAATAAATACTACAAAACTTAAGTTGAATTGTTATTCAAATTCGACTCTACAAATAGAAAAATACACTTAGAAATCGCGCCTCTGTAAGTCGAAATTTCAGCAGTTAAATTATATGTAAGTTCTTATTAACTCGATTTTTTTGCCGATCCCTTGATATTCGAGTTATCGAGATTCCACTGTATAACGACAAGACAATAACTATTTAAACGTATGGTGCGTTTGAATACAGTCGTAATTAATAGGTATAACATACCTAATTTAAAATGATGATGTTATGAAAACCAAAAATATAAAGACAACCCTGAAAAGTAAAACAAGGTTATGTACATTTATGAACTAATATCATATATTTTGTTTTAAACAGATACGCCGACTACCCCACTTCACACGATCAACATGTTTACTACACGTATGAACCTCCTTCACATGAACATACATCATCCAAGCAGTAATATGTTTTGATAATTAGAACAATAAGAGCATACTAATAATAAAAATATCGTAAATTAAAGCATAATATTTCGACGGTCCCTACGTACAAAGCGACATGTCAAAATTATAGGTTTTCAGGAGAGCGTAATGAATGTTTGAATCTCTCTAGAAATTTATCAATCACTTTTTGATATTATTTTTTTCTAAAATGATTTATAAGACATTTCAAGTTTATGATTCTATTAACCATTTGTAAATTTATACATGTTTTGATGAAAAACTCGATAGATGACTGTTTCTACATTATAAATTTTATATAAGCCTGTCGGTTAAGTCTAAGTTAGCCGTTTATACGTAGGAGATATCAAATCAATAATATCAACTAGTTTTTCTTTAAATTTATTTTAAAACGTGTACTTATGTTATTATAATGAAAGGTACGAGACACAATTAAATAGGAACTTAAAATAGAAAATAACGGTAATAATAATTAATGCTTTACAATCAACTATTCTAAAAAGAGATTAACAATAAACTAGTATAATAATTTATTTATGTGAAGATATAACTAATCTAATTATCATTACAGCTTCATTCAGACTGATTAATTATTTAATTTATACACTAATTATTATTTTTTCAACATAAAAATCAAAAATTAAATGAATTAGTTTCTAAGTTATCTAATTAATCATCGGCGTAATATTAAGGTTTTCATTGTTTTCATTTCATTCATGATACAAAATAATCAAGTTCTTGTACTTTGCTTCAGTTATCGCAATTGGCTGTTTGTATAACATCTCTAGTATGATCTCTTGCTTTTTCTTTTTTCTTGCTCTTGTGCATTTCAAATTGTAGTCACAGATCAGTTTTCTATAGCTATCTTCAAATAAATCATATTTAAATTCTAGACCGTCTGGACAGCTCCCTTGAATTTTAACTTCTCTGTTTCCATACCAAATAATTTTCTCAGAGTTCGTATGTTTTAGCCAGTATTTAGTATGTAGCCATTCTTTGAAATCTAAAATTAATCTTGATCCACTTGTAGAAGTGGATCAAGATCGACTACTACGACTGTATAAGGTGTGCATTCTGTTTAGCCCAACGAAGCAGCAGCTAGTATTCATTAGGTACATAAATGATTTTGATTTTTACTGATCTTCCCTTTTCAAAGAAACGATGGCACAAGTACAAAGTTAAATTGGTTGTTTGTAGTACGTAAATACAATACGATTGCGATTCTGGCCTGCGGAGTTGTCTGACCAGAATGTAAAATCTTTAACACCGACTTCAACCTTTTTTTACAAAAATAAAACAAACAACTTGCCACTTCATTAGCGCCGCCTTTAGCAATTCTTTCGTCCCACGTGTAAAAAAACAGCTTCTTTTATTCCAGCACCAAAAATAGTTAAACTATATCCATTATCCGTATATAATTTTACTATTTTTTGTTAGAACACTGATGTTAGCATGGGGTGTGATAGCATTTATTATTTAAAAATCAAACATTGCTGTACAATTTTTTGATGGATTCGATTGAGCTACTAATTAGTCAACGTTTTCCATCTCACTGGCTAGTTTTTTGTTGTCGAAATGTAACATATATTTTATTTTCTCACTAGCCAATGGAGAGGTAGTGTTTTTCATTGAATGACATAAGTCATACTGAACATTTTTAGAGTTAGCAATATCCACTAATAACTTTGATCTATTGTTACTTATGTTTCCCAGTGATATTAATAATGCAACATAACTATAAAATACACCACTTAACTTTATTATAATAGTGCGTTTTAGTAGCGACATGACTCCCGCTCGCGTCGATTGGCGCGCTTTTAATATCATAGTGCAAAGGTATATGTATAGTTATTCGTATACACGACATCAATTCTTTGAAACCAATTTACTTGTTCTCTTATACGATAAGTTTATCTAGTAAACCATAAAATATTTAAAAAGCATCTTACATACACATAAAGGTATAGACAAGATAAAGCCAAAATGAAATCTAAAAAAAATGAGATTTTTGACATGTCTTGATTTGGAGGGACCGTCGATTTATATTATTTTGTTAAAGGTTAGGTAGCGTTCTATATTTTACAAATTCAGTAATTAATTTGTATATCATTCATCAAAAGAAATTAAACAATCAATATTGTTATACAAGAAATAATATTCACAGTTTTTATTATTTTTTGTTCACAGTCACTCCTCAAGCGGCGGCGAACATAAAAGCAAAGCTGCTATGTCCGCGTTGACGCTTCTAGCATTTTTATTCTTCTTGCACATACTTCAACAATGTATCAAGGACCATATGACGGCTATGAGCACATCACCAATCATGATAATGTCAGCCGGAAAAGAGGGTAATGAATTCGAAAAAACACGTTTAAAATTAGATAAAAGTGTGAAAATCGACACCGAAACCGACAAAAATGACCCGACATCTGATGACAAGGAGAAGCATTTGACCAAAATATCAACATATCATCCATTTAGCAACGTCCATAAATATAGCGATAAATCACATTTTTCAAAGTATGTTAACGCTATGGGCCAAAAGTAACGTCTTATATAATTCATGTAATCAATAAAGGGAGCGTTCAAGTATTACGTAATATAGAGATTGGGAGATTATACCCCCCCCCCCCCCCCCCCCCCAATGTAACTCGCCGTAACGTTATTCAGTACCCAAGTACAGTGCAGTACTATTATGTGGTGTAAGTCAAAAGTACAACAATGCGTAATTTGATCCCCGCCGCTCATCGAAACGTTTTACAAAAGGACCCCCCCTCCCTAAATACGTTACGTAATACTTGAACGCTCCCAAAGGCTTAAATAAAACAAATAATTTTAGAATAGCTTTATTCATATAGTGAAATATTTAGCAACTAAATGGAAATTTCACCACTTATTACAAAATAGAGTTTTGATTAAACTAAACCTTTTATTTATATGCAACTGACATTTTGAATACAAATTTAAAATATTATGCAAAATGACTTTACATGCTTATGTGAACCTAGACACTGATCTAATATACTTATTAAAAATATTAATATATTTAATTAAATACGGTTACGATTTTATACGGATAGCTCCGTATAAAACTACGTACCTATTCGTAGATATTAGAACGTTACTAGCTATGCTCTTTTTAGAACTGTCTTAAGGTTAATATTAATACCACAATGTAAGGCCTGAACTTCCGTCAACAACCCTTTTTAAAAAATCATTCTGACTTCTTGAAATATGGTTATTCAGAATGTCTTTTATGTTTAAGTCACATTAAAACTGATGTTCAGACAACCAGACAATAAACAGTCTAAGAGTTTTCTGTTTTAAATTAAAAGCTTCCAACTATAGGACACTGGCCTTACTGACAGCCATTCTACATGAATAAAAAAGCGATGTTATTTGAACTATGAATCCACACGTTTTATTTATATCTATTAAAAAGAATGATTATGACTGTCTAGTTGCGTCTAACGCGTTCAATATATTTAGTCTTAGTGAGCGCACTGGACCCCATGGTGGGGTCAGTCATTCGATTCCAATCAGTTTGACCGACAACAAATCCGATGGCGCGCATCTTTTCCTGTTCTCTTCTTTCTTCTAAATCTGCCCAGCGAACCTGTTTTAATTGAAAAACGATGAAACCCCAAATATAAATTGCACCCACCAACTTCATCTGCTGGATTATAGAAATAATGTGTGAAATGCGAAACTCATACAAAAATCTTACCGGGGGCTATTTGTGGCTATTACAGACTAATATAGTATTACTTGGAACTTACGAATACGTCTTACTACTCCTTTGTTTTATGGTGCATTTTGCAGGGCATAAAAATATATGTAGTACTACTGTATCAGTCACGCAGTAGGCGTTCATAGAAACCGTATTTTTTTTAAATATATAAAATAAATATAGAAAAAAAGGGCTAAAAAAATCGGATACTTATTACGAGGTATGACATAGTTGACTTGTTGGTGCGTCCGATAAATAATGTAAAATAAATTCTGATTGAAATTTATGTTAAATAGAATCTGTTTTGGTGTTATATTTTACAAAACGTAAATTACAGTAGAAACCCATTTTTACGCTGGAGATTCATCACGAGATCTCGTACTCTAGTACACCATAACCTGAGTATTTTAACAATTTGTAGTAGCAGTACTTCAATAAAGAGCTATTATTGCCGCCATATTTTCATAAATAAATCTGTGTTGTAACATTATACAAAACAGTATTCAGTGCCGGAGCGCGACAACCACGAAAATTCAATTTTTAGTATCCACAACGTGGACAATCAAATATGCTCTATCCACAGCCGATTAAAAATCGCGATATTCAAAACGGCTTAACCTAAAATAATTGTACGCAGAAAAATTTTAAAGCATTCGAACTTGTAACAAATCATACTTACAGTTTTCTTCCCAGGTTTTGCCTTATTAGGGGTCCATTCATCTAACTGAAGGTAGTCTTCCATGGACAGCTTCGGTCGGAGTGGTTTGCTCGTGCCATCAAGCCGGGCTGGAACAAGCCCACAACTTTAGTAATACCAAATATTTATATCATTTTCACAAGGGACATATAAGATATCTTTTTAATTGGGATAGAGAAATTATGAACAAATATTTTTGAAAAAGAATCAACCTAAAAATTATAAAAAAAATCGGTTGTCTGTAAAGTCGGTTTACTGACGATAGTTGAACGTGACAACGTCATAAAAAAATATTGATGAGATGGTTGCATTTAAAAAAAAAAATTTATTTGTTTGATAGGTATTTTGTATGGATATAGAGAAGAAGGTAAATGGAAATCACAATTGAATTGATCATGTTACATTTATTTGTACGCATAAATACAATTATGTCAATTTTAAATGGAACGCCTCAGAGCGAGGTAACGCCGCATGCGTCATGTTTTTTCGTGCGTGCAGCCGGCTCCATCGAATTATAAGACGTTGTCACGTCAAAAATTGTTATAGAAAATCTTGCATAATTTTATTTTTGTTGTTTAAATTTCTGTTATAAACAATACACAATAATAAACAATAGATATAAGATATAAGATATAACATATAACGTCCGTCACAAACACCTACCTAGTTGGTTGACATCGTCCATTCTCTCCCACTTTGAGGTAAAACTACCTTCGACCTGCCGGCACATCTTGGTAAAGTTACTTGGCTGAAATACAACTCATTAACCTATCCTGGCAAAATTAACTTCTTTGCATACATCTAATAAATTTCAAATCAATCAAGCTGAAAAGTCAAAAATATAGCTGCTCAAAATGCTACATTTAATCGCGCGTTTCCGTTAAATTTCGATCACATGTTGATGATCTATCTATGAGGTTATGAAGGACTCTCCCAAAACTATCACAAATAAAACTCTAGTAATCAAACGTTAAACTAAAACACATCGGCCATATGCCATACGTTAGTCAACTTCAAATACGTCGGATAAATCGCCCAAAGCCGTCAAAGGGCCTCATACCTCACCTCTGTTTCTTGAACGTCCTCCATAGAAACAGCATCTTCCATAGTAACATCAGTAATAGCGGCACTCTGAAGTAACGTAGTCGGGTCGAGGAGAATATGGTGCGCGGGAGTTTCGAAGAATCGCGAGCAGATAACTTGAATATCTTCGAGATTACGATTGTGTATGTTCCGTTTGTGGCAAATTTGTGGATCTAACTCCATCGTGCAGATGTAAACCTAAAGATTTCGTTTTTAGACTGCTTAACACCATTATAATAAAATTGAAGCATTTCGGGTACTTAGGGTCCTATGGTACGTTACGATGCGGGGCGGGGATTGAATTAAGTCGTTATTGTTAATATTATTTGCGACTTTCCAGTACTTTTACAATTTAATGGTAACTTTTAGGTATAAAGAGTCACTAGGTGGTCACGAAACGTTTACTATACTTGGGTACAGAAAAACGTTACGGCGCATTAAATGGGGGGGAGGGGGTCAATAATCTCCAAAAATTGCGTGACGTAATACTTGAACGCTACCTTATTACACAAGTTTTTCCAGTTTAAGTAAATCGTAAATCTAAAAATCGCTTCTTATGTGCGATCCAAAACAATTGAATAATATGCAAATGGTATTTCTGGAAAAATAATCGTAAAAAAGCTCATTAATTTAAACCTACTTGAAATCCATTTTGTCTGGAAAAATTCCACATATCGGCATAACTTCTTAACTGGTCGTTGACAGCGTCGAAGATCAAAAATGAGAAGTAGCCATCTGTGATGCTCCTCTTAAATGCTCTCTTTAAGGATGCTATGTAAGTTTCCTCCAATTTTTCATCATATTCATATGTTAATAAAGGTTTCTTTACCTGTAATTTTTATTTTGTTTTTAAAATACTTTAATATATGGAATATTACAAATTGTAAAAACGATGGTATTTAAGTTTGTGTTTTCATAAATAAATATAATTCCTAAACTCTCTCATAAAAAAAAATTTTACTATAGTTGGACGTTCACATGTACACAATGCGAAAGGAACGTCAGTGACCTGTACGCTTCTTTTAAAGTGACGTTTGACGTTGTTTGTTTGATCTATCTGTCAAACGTCGCGTATGTCAAACACGTATTGGAATTTGAGATACGGAAGTCATAGATCTTGTAACCTGAACCTAACACTTAATTTTGACTCTGCTACACAGGAATAAAATAATGATAAAATGTATACATAGATAGTAGACGACAAGTCCAAAGAGAAGGCGATATGTTAAAAATACGTTTTATAATATCGCTATTACAAAACAAACGGCGCAATAGCCGTATCTAATTTCATTTAAAATCATTTGTAATTTTAAATTTCTCGAAATTTATCTTACTAAAAGTAAATGCGCAAACTTTTACCTACCACGCCCAACCAAATATTTATTATATAGAGATTATTATTATTATAGAGACTTACATTTAATTTGATTTCATGCAACAAAATAACATTGATACATACAATTTTCCCAGTAATCGGATCCTTTTCCTCTGTTTCCCCCTCTTGCATGAAATAGTCATCAATGGACATAATCCTAACTGTACCACCATGCTCAGCTTCCTTGTCTCGTATTAACTTCGCCAAATACGATTTCCCACTGCCAGGGGGACCTGCAATTCATTATTATGACTCAATCTTTATAAAAAAAAAGTGTGTGTGTACAAAGTACACATGTCAGAAGTGAAACTTCAGTGGCAAACTAATCTTGAAGTGTTGTTCATATTTATACAAATCTAAAAGTTTAGATTTCCGATACTTAGAGGGACGGAAAAAGGAAGATATGTTAGGAATTTAATGAATTTAATTGTCATTAAAATATTAAGTGTCGAATAATAACAAAATAAATAATAAATAATAATAAATAATGTGACGGTAAATTTTTTTCCAACGCCGATAAAGAAGTTTGACTTCAAAAAGGAACATGGCGCGTAACCGAAAAACGTGACGCGTAACGAAAAAATTTTACACTAAATTTTTTTCCAACCCCGATAAAGTAGTTTCACTTCAAATATTAAATAAATAGAGTCAATCATACTACCGATTCCACAGTTTAAGCCTTAAGTAATAAATAAAGGGTATCGTCTCCATGTGTCAAAAACCAATTCATTTTGACGTACGGAGTTATACTTAGCACTAGTTTAAAAAAAAATGGCTTGACGTGTAAGTGTTTGTACAAACATACTTACAGAAAAAAAAAGTCTTGACTCTGTATCTAACCCTAAGATTTATCACACAAAAACGTGGCTAGCATTACTTTGAACAGTCATTTCAGAAACAGATGCGATATAATACCATATTTTCACTTATATACATTCTTAGTGGTAAAATTACTGTGGCATGTGTTACTCAAAAATATAGATTTTATTAAATAACAAGGTTGTTTATTTTAAATCTAAGAATATAAGTTTTAATTTTTTTTAATTTTTAATTTTAAAATATTAAAAAAAAATTGTATCCAGCTATACCTAAGAGTATTAGTATTATTATAATAAATAAATGTAGAAAATGAAATTGATTTAAAAATCTTACCTCGTAAAATAATAACAATTTTTTCTGGCCTCATACTTCGACCTGGTTCCTCCAAGATGTCATCAATCATAACAATCGGCCTTGGGTTTTCAGTTTTAGTTTTCTTTGTACCAGTAGTAATTTCACTGTCTACACTAATAGCCCGTTTTCTTTGCTCACTTTCTCGACTTCTACTATGGTTTCTATCTCTTTCTAAATCTTTTATTCTATCCTTAACGTCTCTATCTCTATGCAGATCTCTATCTCGTCCATAATCAATATCTCTTTCTTTTACATGGTCTACTAGTCTGTCTCTACCAAAATCTCTGTCTCTTCCATATTCTCGTTCCCGTCCTAAATTGCGATCTCTACCTAAATCACGTCCGTAATCACGGTCTCTTGCATCCCGACTTCTAATATCTCTTTCCCGAGCATTTTCTCTATCACGACCAACATCCCTGTCTCTGTCTCTTTCTCTATCCCTGTATTCCTCACGCCTAAACCTATCACGATCATCATGTCTCCTTTCATCTAATCTGTCTTCTAATCTAGGTCTTTCTTCACGGAAAGATAGGTCTTCTCTTTGTAGTCTAGGTCTACATTCTTCCTTAGGCATTTCAGGTCTTCTTTCATAATCCCGTAGATAAGGGTCTCGAAAACGTCGACTGCTTTCTTTTTCAGTTTGCGGCATTCTTGTAAATAGTTCGTCCACTTCTTTTTCAAAATCTCTTTTTTTATCTTCATCTTTTGATTTGTGGTTATAGTCAAATGTATGGACTGGTTCAATAAATTTATGAGCTGAAAGGAAACATTTTATTTAAATTGAATCTCACTAGTACAAGATTTTTGTATCAAGAGTGAATAATTACAGCTTAGGACCGTAATTGGTAGTGATTTAACTAATATCATGATTGTAAAATGCACACAAAAATTGTGATAACTGCACAATTTTTTTACTAAAAAAAAAGTTTTGCTAAATATAATGTAACAATGAAACCTCACAAGTTTTTTTTTTATATTATAAAGCTTATAATATAAAATAAACGAAAGAGTAATATAATAGAAATTACCTTTTAGCCTTAAGGACTTATGCTCATATTCAACAATGATTGATGGTGAAAATAACGGGTCTTCTGCCCAAGACACCTTTGTTGGAACTGGAGCTGATATATCTGGATTCTGGTCAAAACTAGTCACTTTGTTTATGCCAGTATTAATTTCAAGAAGAGGTTGAGGAGTAGGTCCTGACTTGTTCCCTGTATTTCTCCTTTCAGGATGCCCATACTGATCATAACTGTCTATATTTTCATTGTAGCTTTGATCATACCCATCTTGTGATTGTCTAGGAAAAGGCTTTTTATAATTGTTCATTGGCATTTGACTGTTGTTATCAGGTCCATTGAGCATGTTAGACCTATTATCGAAATTTGTTTGTGCTACACCATAATCAGAATTTTGATTTTCAAAAATATTTGGTGGATGTGGTCTATTTTGTGGATTTATTGGTACTGGCCTATTTTCATAGTTGTATGGGGCTGGTGGTCTCTTTACAAAAGTATTAGGTAGTGGTAGTAATCTGTTACCAAAGTTATTGGATGGTGGGGGGGCTCTAATTCCATAATTGTTTTCTGGCTGTTGTTGAACCTGTATATTATAGTCACCACTTTGTGGTCTATTATTATAATTACTACCTTGCACTCTGTTATCATAGTTACCACCTTGTGATTGATTGTCAAAATTACCACCTTGTGGTCTATTATCAAAATTATCCTGTTTTTTATTAAAACCTTTATTCCACTGTCCATCTGAAGGTACTGTCTTTATGTTAACTGAGTTGTTTATATTAGATGTTTGATTTTGCACCATGGAAAGTATATTCATGATTTTTGCATCTCCAAGAATATTATTAATTCCCTGAGAAATTGTCGAGTAATCAGGACCCCTCTCAGTAATTGTGTCTGTTTCCTCTTGAGTAATATCAATAATATCTTGCTGAGGTGCCTTTTCTGGATGTCGGACCAAATCCAATCCAGGAATTCCTTTAGATGCTTCAGTGGGTAGAAAACTTGGTTTTGGTATGTCATCTTGTTTACAACCCTTATTTGCCATGTTTAAGTTACTTTCATTTTTTCTTATAGATGAGAAACTATTATGACTCTGATATGAATCATATCTATCTTGAGAAACAATGCTTATATTGTTACTTCTAGAATCATCTTTATAATTACCACCAAATTGATTATAATTAGAAGATTGATTTGGGTAGCTTTGAGGTTGTTTAGTAATCTGACCTGGTTGAGTCTGTTTAGAACATGTATTTTGATTTAATGAAGAAATTTGTGTATTACCTGTGCTTGATGTTTGAGACACACTATTCATAAGTGTTGCTCGTTTTTGATTCATCTGTTGTCTTCTCTCTAGAAGTTGAGCACGGCAAGCCTCAAACTTTTGTTCATACTCACCATAAGCTCTTTTGTCTGGGTGATTAACATTTTCTTTCTTCCATTTTTCTATTTCTTCTTCCCATTTCTTAAACTGAACATCAAACAGCCTCTCTTCTTCAGCTAGCTTCATTAATGCTTCACTGTTTACTGAATTTGTGGGTTGAAGTTGTGCATCACATTTATCCTCTGTATTGTAAGTCTGATTTTGTTTGTTACTTATATTTATGTTGCCAGCATTATGATTATGAAAATTTTGATTATACTTTTGAGTTTGGTTGGATGGTAGCATTGTCGGAAGGTGGGGCTTGCAATACAAAGGCTGGTCATTTTCATGTGGTGGAGGAGGAGGGTTATCTGGTGGGGGCGGTGCAGGGGGTGGAAGTGTTGTTGGTTGTGGTGGAACCATTCCCAATTGTGGCATTCCTTGCATTTGCTCGGCATACTGCAAAAAATAAATATACTGTTAAAATTTATTAACACTTGAAAGGTACTATTTCATGCCACGTCGGAAGTATAGTGTTCAATATATATCTATACACAGTTATTACTAATAAAAAATATGTTTTAAAATCCATATACATAGTACAGTAAAAATTTTATTGAAATAATGAACGCACTTTATCACCATATTGAGTTTGCCATTGGGCATACTGTTGCTGCCATTGAGCCCATTGCTGCCAGTTTTGCTGTTGCATCAAGCTCCATTGTTCGGCGGTAAGTGAACTCATACCGGGCATATTCATAGTTGAAGGATCAGGTGCCAAAGATAACCCTGGGTTCCATGGACCTGGTATTTGCCAAGCCATATTTAAAGCTTTTCTTGTAAAATATACTTTGAATTGTAAATAATAAGAGTTAGACTAATTAAAACTCTAAGTAGAACATCAATGAAAACTGACATTAGTCTTCAGAGTAGGTACAAAAGTATAACATAGCCGCCATTTTGATTTTTGTAAAATCTTCATGGACTGTACTATCACAGAACCGGTAACGATAGTGGTAAGTGGCTAGTGATGGACGATTGTGTTATAAATTATAAAAGATATGTCACAATTTCGCGATTTTATAAAAATACCAGATAACGTAATCAATATGAATATTAAATAACTTTTGGTTGAAAATGTAAGTTCATTTGTTCTACAATAACTAACTTAAAGTTTTGCACTCATTTTATATAATAAAAAAATTAAAATCTGATTTTATTGTAAGTAAATAAGATGAATAATTTATAAAAAAATTGTATATAATAATAAGTCTTATCAGTCTTGCTTGACTGTCATAAAGTCAGTCCAAAATCTTATTACATTTAGAATAACGATGTTTTATTCAATACTCTTCATAATATATTATTGACTATATTAATTTATAGCCTAAACATAGAAATTGCTATATGTCAAAACAAAGAATATCGATATGACGTAAATGCGGACTTCACTATCATAACTATAAAGTATAAACTAGACACTTAGACAGTAGACAGTAGACACTTGTACAGACGCCATTTTCAGTATTTAATAGTGATTGTTGTGGTTTGTTTCTTAAGTATTTCATATTTTTTGGAATTAAAAATAGTGTGAAAGCATTGATTATTACAAAATTTAAATTCAATTGTTATTGATTGTCATTTAAATGATACGACAGAATAACTGGTGAAATCTTGACTGAAATATCGCCTGCGCGGGAAATGTGGTTATCTACGATCGTCATTCATAACTAGAGCTACGTTTTGATATTTGTAGTTTATTTAAAAAGGTTTAGTGAAATATACCATTATGATTGGTTATAAATCAAGAGTTGGAAGACGTGTGAAAAGTAAGCTAGCGAGAAATTTAGAAACGCTTTATAGAGAAGGAAAATGTCGCGAATGTACAGTAGTAGTAACGCGTATGGATTTTGCCAAGATCCTAGGTAAATTTACTAAAGTTAAAATCCAATACGAAAGTTCAACACCAAAGGCAACAAAATCTTCAAAACAAAACTCAAATATTAAGTTAAAAAACAATGAAAATGGATTAGTGTCTTTGAATAAAAATCCATATAACTCTGCAAAAGAACTCAAAAACAAAAGCAGTAAAGACAGAACCACTGAGGTTAAAAAACAAACATCCAACACTTCTAAATCATTAAATGTGTTAAAGGAAAATAATAACTGTAAGTCCAGTGCATTAAAAAAAGTGAACTTCAATATTAAGCCTACTCTCTCAGAACATAAAGAATATGGCATTATTTTTGTCAATCCAAATGTAAACGGTGCTAATGATGTAAAATGTAAGATAACATTAGCAGATTTAATTCCACATATAAATAAAAGTTTATTGCCGAATGAAGACTGGTGTATAGAGTTTTTTCCTAAAAGCCTAGAACCAAAGGATGACAAAATGTACAATCGTATAGCGGCAGAATTAGAAGATCTTATGTATAATAAAATAAATACCACCACAGATAATAAAATGGATGACTTTCCGTCAATAATGGATATTTTAAATGACAATACTTCTGAAACTAACCAGGCTAAAGACCAAACCCAAGAAAATAAATCTAATCTAAATAATGATGTCGAAGCTATTCTTCTTGGGAATAGTGAAAGTAATGAAACATTAGAAGAAAAAGATGTTATTAATAAGTCAAAGGAAGATATACCAATGACCCCAAGCACTGAAGTTGAGGAAAGTATACTCAAAAATAATATAGAAAAACCACACAGCCCATCCATATTAGATGAAGCTTTAAAGGAGGGAAAGGAACAACATATACCAAGCCAGCCAATATATGATGACAATAATGATGCTAATAAATCTATAGAAATAGCTGTAAAACAAGATGATAGCGAAGATCCTGTTAAAGCTGAGAATCTAGAAGAATCTAAATCACACTCAATAAAGTATGAAGAAGTCACAGAGGTTATATTCAAAAAAATATTAGATGGAAAATGTGTCAAATCTGTTACATGTCTAAAAAACTTAAGGTATAATATACAGATAGAGGAAACATCTGTTGAATTTATAGGTGCACCAAAGTATATAACTAGTATAGAAGACATTCAGGTATTATTGGAGATTGTCAATAATACCACTTTAAATAGTGTGTATGTGTTACATATATAGTCTGTATGAGTATATTGTTTATATGTATTTTAAAGATGTTAAACAATTATTGAAATACAAACCTTATAATTGAAAATTTAAAACAAACCATACTTTAGGTTTACATGTAAATATAATCTTATGCATTCTTAAGAATTTTCCATTATAATTGTTTTGATCAAAGATTATTTCAACCAATATATGCTTAATTGTTACACTGCGGCTATAATTGAATAAGAAAATAATACCAACTAAAAATAACTTAATAATTATACATTATCTCCCTTTGGAATATTTTCACCCTTAACACTTATATCATGTCTATAGTTACTTATCTAAACTTTATAATACAATTTTTCAGATAAGAAGTTATTAAAATAAAAATTTCTTATATGTATCTATATGAAAGCATGTTTAAGAATAAGATATTTATTAATTCAGATTGGTCCGTTGTCCCTCATGGACATTGAGTTGAGTCCTACAATTATAATATTTATTTAATCTGTAAATCATTACAGTTTTTGTAACTAGCAACCCCAAAATTTTTCTAACATTAATTCCTAACAAAATTAGTAACCCCTATTTCTCATTATATCTTATTATATATGTTATATTATAAAAACTTAAACTGTTAAAGAAAATAGTAAGGCTGTCCATACACGACACCACTCTTTAGTAATCGATTACCGTATAAATTAGCATGTTTGATTAAACTAATATTTATTCAAAAAAAGTATGGGCTATTTTGTGTAAAGCGTAAAAATTATGAAGACGCGCATACATTAAATATAAAGTATATTTCGACTTTTTAATCTTACATAATGCTATCCAATTCCACAGAAGCAACTACCTTCATAGATTACTACATTTGGTTACGTCATTGAAGTTCATAACAAAACTACCCTTTTGTCAAGTTTTATATTGTCTATATTAGGTCACTAATATTTTAAGGTCTTACAATATAAAAAGAATAGTAGGAACGTATATTTTATTTAAGTGCGTACAAATACACGTACGTAATAGGGTAGAAAATATAAAGTTATTAATGAGGTATTTACATAATACGTCGAATCACTTACAATTTTCTTATTGTATCTGTGTGCACTATATTTTATTTGGATTAGGATTTATTTAATTAACGTAAAAATTAATATTAGTTATAGTGATTGGGACATTGTTTATAGGAAATAAAAGTCGTTATGGCATTATGGTGATTTTTATTTATGCTCTGGACGCATTTTTGTAAAAGTAGTAGAAAACAATGAAAATGTAAGGAAAAATATAGAATTATAAAATAATGTATTCATAAAGAACTTGAAAAGGGTTATAGTTGTCGGGAAAGCTTGGCTGTGTTCCTTCTTTCATAACTGATTTTGTAGCCACGTCACAGGCGGCTCCAACAATTTGATGCAAAGGAGTTTTCTTATGGCTTACTAGAAATTTTGCTAACGCCCCTACAAATGCGTCTCCAGCTCCCTGTAAATATATGGTTTATTAATTATGTCTTTCTATTTGGTAAAGGGTGTAGGTATCTTTAAATTCCTTTAATAATACATTACTTACTGTTGTATCGACTGGGACAACTCTTGTACACTGTACATGAACATAAAGATCATCGTCTTTCTTACAATATGCAGCACCCTTATTACCAAGTGTGATGATGGCTGTTTGACAGCCTAACTCTAAAAGCTTCCTTAGTGCATTTTTGATATTGCTGTAATACAATAAAAGTCGCAATTGGTGTTATTACTCATTTAAAGATAAGCTGAAATATATAATGTTGCTATGAAAAAAAGGGTGCGTGTACTTATGTACACGCGTATGAAGTTATACTTCTTTGGCATTATTAATAATACATACGGATAGTTAACCTCAATTGTATTGAAGCACTTAGGAAGGTTGATGAGCACAGTTTTTTACAAATATTTTCTAATATTAATTAGTATTGATTTAAATATTAAATTTAAATCACTTCTGATTATAATTCAGACGCACATATAAAATTCGCACTTGTATAATGAAAACACGTGTTTTAAATGTAGAAACTCAAAGCATGTGGATAAATATTATAAATATAAATACACAGTGAACAGAGACGGCGTGCGTGCCAACATGCGCCACTAACAGAGGTTCCATTTCTTTTGTTGGTAGAATTTTTTCCTCAACTTAATGAGCGATTTAGTGGGCTTCATTCTGTTAATTTTGAGTCACGGTGCGCGCGCATCGTAAAATTTCACCCTCATCAATTTTCATAATTCGCCTAAAGAAGTATAACTTTAATACGTGGGCAAATTCATTCTGTTAATTTTGTGTCACGGTGCGTGCGCATCGTAAAATTTCACGCGCCTAAAGAAGTATAACTTCAAAAATCCCTGTAATGATTAGTGATATCTACATTACAGTGTTTATTCCAAGCAAATTGGAATTACAATTTCGTCATAATTGTCTTTCACTGTAAGATACTCGTATACTTCTAAAACTTCTCTGCTACTTCTTGCCTTGTAATTTGTTATAGTACTAAATGTTATTTGGCAATGTAATCTTTATCCACATTCCTTATATTATATCATATCCTTTATACCACATGCAATCTTCCTAGAGTACGTTTACAAACAATCCCATAACCCATTTCCATTATGATGAACAACGGACGTGAGAGAGGACGTCATAACCAGCAAAGATTCTCAACTTTACAATTATTATACTCACGACACATCTACATTAAAGCCGACTAGAAAAGATGCCTCTGGTTCATTTACACATAGTATGTTACAGTGCTCTAAAAGATCTTTTATATTTGTACTAGCCGGTGCTGCATTAAGTAGTCGTATCTGTGAAATTAATCTTTATCAAATCTACTACTATATTGATTTTTGCTGTTCAGTCAAACTACTAGTGTAGCTGAAAACATGAAAGTATTGCTGTACTTACTCCGTTACAGGATTTGAAGGCATGGTACGTTGTCTCAATTGGTGTCTCCAATTGACTTATTATAATATCAGCATTTTTTATGAGTTCTTGGGTTTCATTTATATCTGAGATACTAAGGTAGTTATTAGCACCAGATACAATAACAATTTGATTTTCTCCATTAGCTGATACGGAAATTTGAGCGATACCAGTAGTAATGCCTTTTGTTATTTTTGTATGTTGAGCGTTTATACCGAATTTCGTTAAATTATCAATATATTGTTTTCCCCAGTAGTCGTCACCAACCTTTATTAAGAAAATTATATTTATACTCTAACAGTATTCTAAGAAAAAAAATATTAGGATATATAAGTAGTTAGTACTATAGTGGTATTCTTTAAGTATTAAAAGCATCAAAAATAAAATACTAAATATTGCTTACCCTAGCTATCATGTATGCTTTTCCACCTAGTTTGGCAGCTGCAACACATTGATTTGCACCTTTGCCACCAAAGCTAGTCGTAAACTTTGTTCCATGTAAAGTTTCTCCAGGTAAGGGAAGTCTAGGTGCATATCTTAAACACAACGATTTTGTATTATAAAATTATTTGATGTCATGAATCACACACATATATATATATTTAATTATTATCCAATGCAATAATGCTAGTCAATCCACAATATAATAATGAATATATAAAGGTAGTGGATGGGTATATAATCAGCCTAATTTGAAAGCTAGCTGGTTCCTGTCCTATTGCATTAGACCATTCAAAATCATAAGTCTATTTTAATTTTTATTTTTTAACTTGTGACTTCTTACATAAATAAGTTAGAAAAAGTTTAATTTATTCATTTCCTAAAAACCTTTACCTACTTCCCTTCAAATATGAAAAAATAACCGAATATTCCTTATAATTAATTATACTGCCTGTCTATGGATGTCAAAATAATAATAGGTTGTCTAGAAATTCTGTTTGTTCTAAATTCTAATGTTCTTGAATAAGAACGCCTTACGCGTACTTAAACATACACTTAACTCAATAATTATTTAGGTATGTAAAAAAAGAGCTGTCACTTAAACAACTGTATAAGTGCATGGTAAAGGTTCAAATCCATCACCAACATACGTAGTAAAATCAACGCTGCAAGATCCAACGACTACTATCTTCGGTATTGCAGTCTCCATTTTAATCACTTGTCACAAGTCACAACTCACAAGCGTAGTCAAATCTCTAGAGTCTGGACTCTAACTACAGGACTAATTATAATCCCTTGACAGCTCTAGCCTACACGTATGTTTAATAGAAAAGTCAAATGAGAAATGAAATCGAGAATGTCGCATTTATAGGTAATTAACATTATCTTAGCACACATAGAAACCACTGTAAAAGAAAACAATAAGGCATAATCTAAGTTTTAATCGTTCTCGACATGTAGGTACCTATCAACAGTATTATATTATGTGATACTGTTGAATATGTTCATTGTTATCTCACAAAGGAATTAATTTTATGATATAGATATACCTATTGTATGATAAGTTTAAAGAGCAATATGTACTGTCTATTGTTATGTTTGTTTTTGGTCTAAAATCAAATTAAAATTGTTATTATATATTTTATAAATACGACTGTGGCCTCTCAATCGGCGAAAGGTACTAAAATGATTTGTGAATTGGTTCTTTAAACCAAAATAATGAACTATCTGTAGCATATAGTAAAAGATTTAAGGTTCTTTTTAACTGACATCAAAAAACCTGAAGAATGCGACTACACAATTAATTATATAATATTTTATATAGTCATGTTGTTATATATGAAGCTTATAATTAAGATATAATAGCAATAATGTACATTATATGTACCAAATCAACATAGCTTCCAACAACATGGTTTCAACTAAATCACTACAAGACCTCTGACTGCCATATTATGTCAAATCCACACATAATGAGAATAAATAAGTTGAGATATACACAAGTAGTGCTGTCTCAACTCTGAATCGTACCCTTAGTATTATTACTTCTAGGTTAACATAGGTAAATAAATAAAAATGCAATATTCTAAATTATAACATTAACTATATTTTAAAACTAACACTTCTAATTGTGTTCTATATTTGTGGTTTTAACACTTGAAGATTCTTCTGATTTTTCAATTTTTTCAGCCATTTCAGCATACTTAGCTTGTCTATAGTCATATTTAGCAGCTTCAAGTAGTATATTCTGGAGCAACTGTCGATTATTTGTTTGTTTATTTTGCAAAGAAGGGTAAGGATTTCCTCTTAACTCCAAAACTGCCTTATCTATGTAACGACCATATGCAGGTTTAGGTGCTTTCAACATACGGGTGTATGCTGAATTACTGTTTTCAAATCGAGGAACTAATACTTTAAATAATTTGTGAACAAGCTCCTTTTCCAGGAGCCAAAAGTCAGCCATCTCCATTGTTGGCTTATGACAATCACCATGATTTATTGCTTCGGAAATTAACTGCAAGAAAAGTATTATTATTAGAATAATATTTAAAATTAAAACCAAAATACATACACATATTACAACTTGTTTGTTTACAAATGTTTAAAAAGAAATCAGTTTCAAGTTTTGTTTATTACCCTTTCAGCATACTGTCGGGCTTCATCTCCTCGATAATAATTAAGTTCAATCCTTTCATATTTAATTAAACCGGTTACAGTTTTTCTCAGCTTATTTAATCTGCCCTCTGGTCCTTCAGGACAGCTTAGGCGACGGTGCTTCGGAGGTACTTTGATTCGCAACTTAGAGACTAATTTGGTAACATCTGCTTGGTTCATTTTGACATGGGTGTTTAAATTATTTTAAAGTAAATTCAAACTATTTTAACTTGTTTTAGTAGTTAGTAGCTAGTTGTCCGGTTTGCAAATTAATAAATTAGTATTGAACTTTTAAGGTTAATTTTATTTTATATGTATTTTGTCAAATTCGGTCTTGCTAATCGCCACAGATAGATGTAGTCACAGAACACTATTACTTCTAACGAAGTAGTAGGTGAGTAATGTCTAACACACGATAATATTAGAGTAGTCACAAATGATATCCCCAGATAAATAAGACACTAGGGGCCTCATAGCCTAGCGGTCGTGTGCAGACCGCAAACTATGCGAACTAAGCTATGTGAGCTAACTAAAATATGCGAAGCTAATTTGTGTATGCCGATGCGCAGCTACACGAGCTAAGCTAAGCCCCTCCCGCTAACCTGCACACCATTTGCACATCCTTCGCCACACTGACTGAGCTTTGGCTTAGCTGTTGGTGTGCACGCTATTTATTTCTAGCTTAGCTTAGCCTAGCTTGCTTGGCATAGCTTAGTTTAGCCTTGGCATAGCTTAGTTTTCGGTCTGCAACCGGCTTTATTAAGTGGCAGCTAGGTTAGGGATACCGGGTTCGACTCCCGGTTTGAGGGCAAGTTTTAATTTAATTTAAAATTTGTTCTCGGCCTTTGGGAGGGTTGTGCGGTACTGGGCGTCCAGTCACCAGTGGGCGAGTGCCTAAACCGTACATGGAAGACATGGTCGAATTTCTAAGGCAAAAAGCACGAATTATAAAAATCTTATACTTGACGCTGGCTAATGTACAAACCGTGCCACTGCCAGAGCTATAAAAAAAAAAGAAGTAAAATACTCTATAAAAAGAAGTCGTATTTTTAATTAGACGAAGCCAACTGACAGTAGCTAATGTCACTTTGTAACATAATGTTGCCACATTTAAAGTAATAGTGATGCGTTCCGTTCTTGTTCAATCAGATGAATGAACAATGAGTGTGTATAGTCAATCATTTCAAACAATAAAAGAATATTATTTCTATTTCAAAATTGTATAAAAGTGCTCTGATATAAGTTAGATACTAGTACTATGTAACTACAATCAGTTTTTTGACGTCTTATTACAAAGCGCGGCGCGTCGACTAGTGCCATCACCGATAATTAATTCAGGGGTTTTTACTATGTCACATCACTATTTTTATTTCATTAAAAACTGACAACACCGTAAACGTCAGTTGACTTCGCCTAATTAAAAATACGACTATAGAGTTATTTTTGTTAATATATCAATATGTTTGTTTAATATAATATAACTAAAAGAAGGAAAATACTGAGTTTTACGAATCTTTTATCGACCACCGTATATTTATTATTTTGTGATCTTCAGTAACGAGACAGCCGGCATAAGGTTCATATAAAAAGTGATAAAAAATTTATCATTCGCGGTAGACTCTTCATTTGCGTCGGGCAAAATACAATAAAATAAAAGTATAATTGTTAATTAATCGACAATGAAAGAACCATATACTTCTGGTGAAAATGGAAGTGTCTATAAATTACTCAGCAAACTTTGTGAAAAAACAGCACAATATTATTGTCAACAAAGCAGAGTTTCTGTCAAACAACTTGCTTCGAAAATGAGATCTCAATCATATGAAATTTTATTAAATAAATCGAAAATAGGTGTGCCAATATCTAACAGTGACCCAATTGTTGATTTGCTGTCCTGCCAATTCACATTGCAGCAAAAAGTTACAAATGTAGCTGAGTATAAACATGCAGTTGATCTTAAGAAATCTATAAGTACTATAAAAAAGTTAGGCTTAGAACTTGATAGTGATTATGTATACAGTGTAGTAAGAGTGCTTATAGGTATCCACAGCATAGAAACACATAAGTTATCTTCAGAACTACATCAGGTTTGTATTTTAACTTGTAAAGTAGTAAAAAAGTAAGTAATCTGATTAATTTAAACATAATGACAAATCAAATGGAAATTAATATACATTTGTTTTCAGCGTAATAAATTACAATTATTCTTATAGAAATTATTGGATTTAGATTTTTTAATAATAAATATTATTTTCAGAGACCATTTTCTTTTGGATTGTTAGAAGAAATGCTTCCAAAGCCAAACAAGGAATTTTTTGGTTCTCCACAACCATATTCATTATATCCTTCTTATATATTTCATTTACCATTTAAATTAAAAAGCAAAGACACAGACTTAAATGGTAGAAAGGACAGTTTTATAAAATACACAGTGACAAACATTGACTCTAGTTCTTGTAAGTTTACTTTGACATATTTTTTTTTTTATTATAAATATACACCAATTGTGATAGTAGTGTATTGTACCTAATAAGAATACTTTGTTTCCAGTGGTGCAAAATTGTAATACAATTAAGGATACAGAAGTAAAATCATTTCTCACTCCAATAACATTATCTTCAGCAACTTCAACACAAGTATCACCATATTCTGAATGTGACATATATAATTTACCACGGCTTACTACTCCAAGAGATCTTATAATACCTAAAGCAACTGTGGTACCTAAGGTACAATGAATTTTACATGTTACAGTACAGTAATCTAATTACATTTCAGAGTTTCAATGAAGTAATAAATGTTACTTATGGTATAGTTACAACTTCTGCAAATGAGAATGAGCATCACTGTGGGTCAAGTTTAGAATAATGTACTAAATATATTTCATACAACTTGGTAAAATTTTTTGATACAATCAAAAAGATTTTAGAAGTTTACATATTATAATAAAAAATTTTAACCAATAAACACATTAATAACCAATTGTTATTTCAAGTCCAATCACAGATACGCTATATGACACGCCTTTGTGGTTCACCAATCACAATAAAACAAAATGCGTCTTCATCTTGTCTTTCATATAAAATGAATTTAGGACTAATCTCTGATTAATTCTTAGATATCCTTCCCAAAAACAGAGGAAGTGTCGGAGGCTAACAGCAATTGTACAGAGTTAAATGAATTGAACATTTGGGAGTTAGCATCGCAAGTTGACAAGGACATACCAGTAGATATTTGGAATATTGTTTGTAAGTCATCATTATATGCAACATGTAATATGGTTTACTGGTAGTTTTAATAAATTTAAGCAGATTTCCATATTTTATTAAAACTTATTAAATAGAGCAATATGAGATTTTGTTGAATATTGCTCTATGTAAAACATGGTTTTCAGGTCTAGGATGTGGCCTTTTGTCCTTTAATACTGACAGGTTCCATCTAGGCTTGCACTAGTACTATTATTTTTGCATTTTGCAGTTCCGTCTGTAGAAAAATAAAGCAGAGCCAATTAATTTTTTTGTCACTATAAAGCACACTAAATATTTACAGCAAAAAAATTACAATCGAATAGCGGTTAATGCTTTATGAATCTTAGTGAATTTATGTAACTGCATTACTTAGCAATTTTTAATGACACGTATTAAGGTGTGTCTACATGTAAATTTTTGGGTCTTAGCGTCACCGTAGCAATTGCTAGTTGCGCAATAATCCATTGGTCGGGGTTCGAATCCCTGTAAAACATTCTAATTCATATTAATTTAACTGTATGTTACAGCAAAACTCCCTTCTATAAACGAAAGACAATTAATAGCAACTTCGTCGAGAGAAATGAGATTGTGGCGACAAACATTTGGTTCTATGACTGATTACAATGTTATATCAGAGAGGCAATTTATAAGGCATATCACGTATTTATTAAGTGAGTATTTTATCTATAATCTAACATGTATCTATGAAAATAGTCTAAGAGTCTTCAAAATCATGAATCTATGAAAATAGTCTAAGAGTCTTCAAAATCATGAAAACCGATTATTCTGACTAAAAAGATATATTTTATTGAGATGATTCCAGAATAATATTTTCGTCATTAGTATAAATATTTAAATTTAATTTAGTTATTTAAAACTTTTCAGTTGGCATTGAGACAAGAACTTTTCCACTAAACAAACAAACTAATTCGTTCCGTTTAAAGATCAATTTGGTACTTGAATGTATATCTCGTGAGCTTTTAGAAGGGTATGTGGCGCCCCTGTTGATAATTGGTACATTTTATAGACGATTGTATGAGTTTGCGTTTAATTATTCAGTTGATCACGATAAAGGACTCGTTTATGAGGTAAGTTTTCCAGTTGAAGATCAATCTAATTTATTATCTATGCATTTTGACAGTTTTGACGGTGCTCAAACACTTTTTTTCTCTATGCATTTTGACAGTTTTGACGGTGCTCAAACACTTTTTTTCTCTATGCATTTTGACAGTTTTGACAGTGCCCAAACACTTTTTTCTCTATTTCATTTGACATTTTTGACAGCGCGTATACATCCTGTTTCAATGTCGTTTAAAGTGTTTAAAATATTTATAATTTTTTCAATATTTTCTATTTTTCAAATTGTATTTGCTAATTACTATGTAATAGGAAATATTTAATGGTGCTACTTTATAGTATGTATTTTATAAAAAAATATTTTGTGTATATTTCTAAAGTAGTAAAATAATAATTGCTTTTGACAAATAGGCTGCACGAGAAACAGTGAGGCTATATTTATTAAAATTCCGTCTCCAAGTAACCAATATATTTGAGGAGTTTAGCAACACTATAGATGACGTGAACTGTATGCCGACGTTATTGCACATACTACACCACATTGAACCACTGAAATATGAAATACAGACTGTGGCATCTATATACAAACTAGATAGTTTGGGTAAGAAACAAATTTAACTTATTTGTGTGTTATTTTACCTACTATGGGCAAGTAATACTATTTATTATAAAAGGCAAGCTACAGTATTATGATCATTCACAATCCCAGTGTTGGTCAAACGTCTAACACCAAGGTCCTCAGTATAATAATAATTGTTAGATAGAAGATATATGTGGTGCAATTACTGTCAGCTGTCTCAGTATTAACGGTTTTAAACTGATTACAGATTAAACGTTGTCGTAGTTAATTTATAAGCTCTGTGTCATATAATGACAATGGCAGCTGACAGTATTTCCATTGATCGGAAATATAGATTATATATTAAATACCGTGGGTTTTAGATGCAATCATAATGCCATATGGGGCCGAACTGATGTCGTATCTATTTAACGAGATATCGTTGGTAACACACAAGAGAACTGCCGAAACCCTTTACAACTCGTTATTTATTGTGTGTCGGGTTTATTTCAAGTAAGTATACAATTATGTACTTATACGCACAATTATAACTCGCCGTAAAACCACTTTTAATTTGTGCACCACACTTTGTAAAATATAAACATTCACTTACAAATAAAATTTATGTATAGTCCTTTTCATGAAAGAAGATCCCCAGACGCGGCGCTGCAATCGCATGACGTAATGTTGTCATTTATGAGTAAAAAATTTACCTATTTTATTTACATTTAGCAGATGTAATTTATCAAATAATATTTTCTGCATACTTCGATGAAACAATATTTCTGTTATGTAAAAAGTATATTTTTATTTACTAATATTAGCGGTGTTCTACCTACTTACAGGGAAAAGATGAGAAAATAGGGTAAAGAAAAGCAATACAATTTTTTATTCAGAGTTTTATTGCATAATTATTGGGTTACAATTTTTTTCGAAGTACACGTCGCTGTTATACCTTCGTTTTTAATTCTTGTTACAGTTTTCTCTGACACACCTGCAATTAAATTATGAACAATTAAAAATAATAATAACTTTAAGTTTGTAATGCTTATGTTATATGTAATATATGTTTTAATTTCAGTTACCTAGTTTCATCACGTTATGTATTTGTTCAATTTTGTCGCAAAAACGAATTTATATCATAAAAGTCCCATCAATACAGCAAAAAATTATTAAATGGCAACTCTAAAAAGTACCTGTTATGGCGGCAACTCTCTTCCGAACATTGTTTAGTGGTATTAAAACACCTTGATTCTTATGTTCCGCTTCACAGAACTCTTTTACCTTTAATATCATTTCTCGAGCCGAACTTTTTACAACTTTTGGCATTGTAATCAATCTTTAAAATGCACTAAGCTAGTTAAAAATTCACAAAAGTCTACCACAACAAACGAACTTGATAACATCGACGAATGACAACATTGCCGACCTGTCAAATTTAGTTCCAAAAATCACCGCGGGACTTCTTTCATGAAAAGCACTATACATTAGGATGTTCAGACTCGTATTCAAATTGAAAAATGTGCCCGGCAAAAAGGTTTGTTATCTCTGACCTGTCAAAAAATTATAGCTGTCAGAATTCTACGGAATTAAAAATCAGACTACAAAATGTTTTGTATACTTTAATGTGGGTAGTCAAAAATTTTAATGTATATTTTTTGGGTGGTCAAAGATGACTTATTTTAACTCAATTAACTTTGAAATCTGACTAAATATCATCGTAAAGTCCATATTGTTATAGATTTTGATAAAAAACCTAGTCTTAAACATGTTAAATAATTAAACTACCTTACCTTATTAAAAAAAACAGTGGCGCTACAACCGTTTAGGTCAAAGCCTCAGGTTTCTTGATCTGTTTAGTGATTTTTGTAAAAATTACAGATTTATCGAGAAA
This sequence comes from Pieris napi, assembly GCF_905475465.1. Taxonomy (NCBI): domain Eukaryota; kingdom Metazoa; phylum Arthropoda; class Insecta; order Lepidoptera; family Pieridae; genus Pieris; species Pieris napi. Next base: position 8,218,014 of record NC_062241.1, on the reverse strand, counting down.
TTCATCTTCGAGGGCGAGTTGGATGATTACTTTAACGAATTTTTTATACGAAAAGACAATCAGTACGTTAACTCTAGAAGCAAAAGATATTGGGATAAAGGGTTTCATATAACTTTAGGAGTGGCCGTACCTGACTTCTTGAGACCTTTAGCTTCTTGTATACTCTTATGCGGGAAGTCATTAAGGCTGTTAAAGCTTTGCAATCCAACAGTAAGTATATACATTCTATAACTACTATTTCAATTTAATAAAATTATATGCTTACCTTAAATGTCATTGCTTGTGGCGGCGTCCATGCGTCGGGTTGTATCTCTCCCTAAAATATGGCGAGGGGGCCGATGGCTGGCCATGCGTCATACTCGTGAACGGGTGCTACTTGGGGTGACTGGTCGTACTTGAATTCGTGTATGCGGTGATGTTAATTATTTCGACTATGTGTTTGCGTGTTGTTCCCACTAGAATGTAAGTGCGTGCTCCTATTTCACCATGCCTCCTGCTGATAGAGGACAACTCTTTGTTTTTAATTTATGTTATTATTATTAATTACTTAAGATGTCTTGTGGATCATGGTTTAATGGTTGCAGCTCCTTACAAACGTTGTGTAAAAAAAAAAACATGGCGATTAAAAAGAGTGGCGGAGAGTTTATTGCCAGGATCTGGCACTAAATGTAAAATTAGAAGCATTTATATGTATTTCTTTACAGACAAGTCATAAGTGTACAAAGTGTTACCAATATGATTAAATGATTATGATTTTTTTTTGAATTCTATAATTACGATAATGGTAAACTAGTACATGTTGACGGAACTGGTTTAATATGGTTAATAATATGAATTTATGGAGCAAAAATGGTGAAAAAATATATAGTGGCCGATACAAGTTTTGGTTGGCCTGTCAGTCTTCTGTGCCTGACATGTAGATTTTTGGGTGGAATACATGTCGGTTTTCTTATGATGTTTTCCTTTACCGTACACTCACTACTGTTATTCTGCATAAAAAGTCTTTTGCCTAGCCGTGATTCGAACTCGCGACCTCAGCTGCGCACGCTGATTTTTTTTTGCGTTTTAAAACACTTTAACTCAAATTAAAAACGTTATTAGAAGTCTCAAGAATTAAATAATTAGACATTTATAAAAGTCTCGTCAGAAAAAATGATATCTCGATTTATAAATATTTGATGTTTCCAGGACCCGCTTATCTTGATATCAACAGACCATCCGTCCGTTCGCTGTTGCTCCAACTTCGAAGAACTGGAACGAGAACAGCAATTATTAGACGTTTATCGGACTAGGTATTTCATTTTTGAAGTTATATTTCTTTAGGCGCGTTATGAAAAATTTATGAGAGTGAAATTTTACGATGCGCGCGCACCGTGACACAAAATTAACAGAATGAAGTTGCCCACGGAAGATGCTACGGCATTGGACATAATTTAAAAACAACATTCGAATAATAATAGAATTTATGTTACGCTTAATGTAAGAGAATAATAATATTTAATTTTTCAAATGTAAACTGAACTATATTGACTATAATGACTCCTTTTCCAGTCTTTTTTATTATTTAATTATTTGCATGCAATCAAAAACTATTTTTAATAATGCCAAAGAAGTATAACTTCTTACACGCGTACATAAGTACACGCACCCTTTTTTATACATATTAAAGCCAAACAAATCTCAAACCCCCTTAAGGGTCTAAAGTGGGGTGCTTTTGTAGGTGTTTATTCGTGAGTGGTGAGCCGGTGACGTTTGATCAAATATTGCTGAAACGAGAGGCTGAGAGAAAGGCTTTCACAGAAATGGCGTCGTTGAAGCAGGCGGAGACCATGGAGAAAATTGTAGGTTAGTTGCAGTCTAATATGGTTTTATTTTTACTACACGCTTTATATTAGCTTCACCTGTATGTATGTATGTAACCGACTCCTTCGGACTCGATTTTGACCCACTTTTAACGGACAGATTTAATTCAAACTTTGCGCACCTGTCAAAGATCGATGACAATGCAATAATCCGAAAGAAAAATGAAAAAAAATTAACTAAAAAATAAATAATAGTTTACAAAAACTAAAAAACACGCTTTTAAAGCACATCAAACTAAAAAGTGAAAAATAATTCCTAATTTAGGCTGAAAATGGTAATGAACAAAAAATACTGGTATTATTGTGAAAAAGCGTGAGGCGCTCTGTGCCATATTTTTCGTCTATCGAGCAGTTTTTTAAACTATTATATATTCAATATATAAAGATTAAAAAGGCTAAGTAAAAAACGATGACGTGTTAAGCTCGATTGTGATAGGTCAATTTCGTTAAACCAATCACTGATAAGCGACACTTTCCGTTTTACCACAATATTTGACAGTAGTAAAAATAAAGCGGTATTGAGAGTAATATGTATAGTTGTCAGAGTCTGTTTCTGATATATACATAATGTTTAAAGAACTTTATTTCTCATTACAAAAAGGAATGTATTTCATTTACATGAGTAGCTTAATATGTATATACGAGATACACGTCACCATCGGCCATCCCAATTTTAGTCTACTAGGCTCATATTACGAATTTTAGACGGTAATTGATTGAATAATTACTTTACTATTTACTCGATACTATTAGCTACTATGGAGAGAGTTATTTTTTTTTTAAATTAAGATACAGGTCCTATAACTATATAGTTGTTTAATCGTCTTTTTTTGGTTTCTTGGTAGATTTTATTAGTCTGTGTTAAATTTTTTTATCTAAATAGTGCTTTTATTAATTTATTTCGCAGTGTTTGTATGTTAGAAATTTTGTTTATACATTATATTATATACGTAATTTAAAAATGATAACGAACACGGAAAACCTTGTAATTTATTTAATTGTTTACTTGCTTGGTACGTCATAGCCTGTATGGATATGTATTTAGTTTTTATTTCATGTAATTGTTTTTTATTTTTCAATTTCAGCCGAACGAAAACGTCTAGCCCAGCTAATTATAGCGGAGAAACAGCATTCATTAAGAGTACTAGAAGCTGCAATGGCTGAGGCTAAAGCGTCCAAAAACAGGGTAAAGCATCGCGAGAAACATATCTTGCAACTTGAAGAAATCGCCGATAAGGCCACCGAGGAAGTCGACTCTAAATTGAAAGATGATGAAAAGTGAGAACATTCTTCAACTGTTATTGAATACAAATTAGTTCATATATAATAATATAATTATCGAAAAATCTAAATAATTTTACATAGTGTGCCTGTGTAATGTTAAATTTGTCTTGGGCACGATATAAGATTAGATCTTAAAAGTGGAGTATCAAACGTTAACTTTTGTTTTTTTTTAAATTAAGAACAACTTTTTGCTCTCCTAAAAAAAGTAGCTTAGCGTTTGACTTCCATTCATAATTGGTGTAAAGGCACGCTAAGGGAATCGTTCTGACGGTTTTTCGTCGCTTTTAAATAATTTTTACTGATATTTAACTTTAAATGTTGTAGAAATAAAATGCTGGAATACTATTCAAAATTAAACATGGAAGTGGAAAAAAGTAAAATTCACACGGAATGGAAAATAAAACGGCTCCAACTCGACCAAACTCGCATGCAATTGCTTTCCACAGAAGAAAGAAATCTGAAACGTGAAAAACTAGAGTTAGAACACCAGAAAAACGAGGAAATAATGGCTATGTCCATACAAAGTGATTTCAAATCTGAAGATGGACTAGATGAAATGAAAATGGTAGAATCAACCAGTTCTTTGGGTGAAGTAAATTCTGAATCAGAACTCAATATTAATAGAACGAAATCCAAAACATCAAACGATGTATTTACTGCAATGTGTGCTAATAAACATAATTTTCGTGCATGTGATAATGAAATACAACTAGATGCTCAAGGAAACATCGTTAATACTGAAAATAAAGACGCTACGTCAAGTGATGTTATAGGTGGCAATTTAAACGAGGTCTTTGATAATCAAATGTTTTTGGAAGGAAGGGAGGAAGCTCTTAAGAATAAAATGAAAGTTATGACGCATGAATTCGGAGATAACAATAATCCCATAATCGTACTCACTGCTGTTGATGAGGAGAATAATATCAGTACACCATTTAAAGAGGCGCGAAGAAACAAACTTAAAGTGCTGGGTGAATTTGATAAAACAGAACGAAACGACAAAATCTATGAACCTACAACCGATGCGCAAAAGGAAGCTGTTATTAATAAGAAAAAGGTTCTAAGTGCGGAATTTGGTAAATCAGAACCTTTCAATCACCCCGGACCGAGAGATGAAGCACCTATAACCGAAGCGCATAGAGAAGCCATTATTAATAAGCAAAGAGTGCTAGGTGCGGAGTTTGATAAAACTGATTCCATCGAAAAAGAAATTTCAGCCGAACCAAGAAACGATGCACAAAGGGAAGCTGTTTTAAATAAGCAAAAAGTGTTAGGTACAGAATTCGAAAATACCGACTCTGTAACGAAGGCAGATATATCCGAACCGAGAAATGACGCACAAAGAGAAGCCGTTATTAATAAGCAGAGAGTACTAGGAGCGGAATTTGGTACATTCGATTCCGTAGTTACATCCGATTCGAGAGTTTTTGGAGAGTCAAGGACAGAAGCGCAAAGGGAGGCGTTAATAAATAAGCAAAAAGTAATGGGGGTCGAATATAATTTGCCATTAGAGAGATTGGCGGAACGGGAACCGGCAAACATCGCTCAAACAGAAGCTTTGCGTAACAAAAGTAATATTATGGGATCAGAACATTATGGATCTAGATCACGTGTCGACGTCAAAAAATCTGGGTTAAAATTGAATTTGAAACCGTTTGGAGACTGCAGTAATACTGGGGCTGTTACGCCAGGGGAATTGTTTCCAGGGGTAATTATTGATTTTCTGCCTAGAGTAATCTTATTCCCTTCTTTAGAATTCCATGTATTAGAAATATTCTATCCAAATTTGTAAATTAAACCAACCTTTGCATATAAAATACGTTATGTTTTCGATGATACTTTTGGTAACAACTTATAAAAAAAAGAAAAAGGGTGCGTGTACTTATGTACGCGCGTAAGAAGTTATACTTCTTTGGCATTATTAAAAATAGTTTTTGATTGCATGCAAATAATTAATTACAATTAAATAATCAAAGACTGGAAAAGGAGTCATTATAGTCAATAAAGTTCAGTTTACATTTGAAAAATTAAATAAATAAATATTTATTATTACTCTCTTATATTAAGTGTAACGTAAATTCTATTATTATTCGAATGTTGTTTTTAAATTATGTCCCATGCCGTAGCATCTTCTGTGGGCAACTTCATTCTGTTAATTTTGTGTCACGGTGATCGCGCATCGTAAAATTTCACTCATCAATTTTTCATAATGCGCCTAAAGAAGTATAACTACAATAAAATTACGTTTTTAAATATTTTTATTCACAAATTTTATATACTTTTTGTCTATACATTTACGAAACCTTTTAAATTACAGCTAGATTTGGAAACTCCGACCACGGCTGAAATGCCAACGGATGGCCCGATGACAAGTGACATTTTCACCCCACGAAGCGAAGACAATCTAGAAAAACCAGAACAGGATTATTTAAGACCGGAATTCGATTTCTCGATCATTGTCGATGAAGCTCCGTCGATCAGTGACCAGGCATCACCGATGAAAGTCGATGAAAAATCCACACTTAATGTCTTAAACGGTTCATACAGTTTGGAAAATTTTGATCCGTTTGGCGTTAAAATTTCAAAAAAATTGGAATATCATACAGAAATTTCGTATTCGGATCCGGCGAAAATTTTCGCGGAAATGAAGAAAACTCCTTATAAAAATATATATAAAACATCTATTGATGAAGACGAGTGGGTAGTTTGCGATAATATTGCAACACTGACAGCTTGCCTTCAAAGATCTGTAATGTTGCCGCTTACGTATCAATTGGAAGTGGTTAATAATTCGATTTTAACCCATTTTCTGGTAAATTTGGATATGTACGAACACCTGAAAAGTCTAAAGGATTATTTCTTTTTGATGGATGGTGAATTCTCTAGGAGTATATGCGACAATTTATTCGCGAAACTAACTAAGACATTGAATCCTCAAGAATTGTTGAATTTTTCAACATTACATAATATTTTGGATAAGGCGCTGGGATCATCAATTTCGCGTAAGTTTTATAATTTTTTTATTTTCAATACATTACACACAATTTTTGTAATAAAATAATAATAATACAAGCGAACATAATTGTGACTGTAAGAAATCAACGTATATTTGTACCATAACATTATATTTTATCTATGTTCTTTTTTTTTAATTATCTTCTGTGCTTTTCAAACAGAAATAGTGTTCTTGACAGGAGAATATTTTCTACCATTTAGACAAAAGGATACGTATTACGGTACTATGGAAAGATATATTAAAGTTAAACCAATGTATTATATTGTTTGATCTTGATTAAGGACGGGATTGGGTCTTTGATTCGATGTCCGTTGTTATAATGATATGTTGTATAAAAAGATCAATTAAACAGACACAAAAAATGCGTTTATGGCAAGAAGTTTTTGAGAAAATCGCCATAAGAGATATTAATTAAGAATATTTTTTAGACGTGCACAAATTTTCCGAAAACCTGTCGTTTTCCATTCCGGATGTTCCGCTAAGTTTCCAACATAGTTCCCCCGATGTGTTACAATGTCTGTCTCTATCTTACACCGTAACTTGGCCTCTCAATATAATAATATCGCAAGAAGCATTATTGAGATATGCAAAGGTTTTTCAATTTTTGATCAAGATGAGGAGGATATTTTGGGTTTTAAGTCAAGATTTCGAGGTAAGTTTTTTGATAAGATGAGGTTTTGTTGTAGTCATAATAATAGTATTTTCATGATTCCAACTATGTCAGCCGCAAATATTGAGAGAATTATATATGTCACCGTAAAATTGTAAACACCGTTAGATTGTAATCTATCTCGCGAGATTGTAAACTGTCGAATGATTGTGAACCTCAACGAACTGCTTACAATTTAAGGTATTATTCTATAATCTAAAATTATTTCCCAACCCGCTATTTTCGCAAATTAAGATTGATAAATGTCAAAATTCGATCTGTCGAATAAATATTTTACAAAAAATATCCATCGATCGGTTATTGAAAAGTATTTTATGAGTAATGGATTGAAATATCAATCTCTAGTAGTAAAATTGGATTGGGATTGAGTATAGAAAGCGGCCGTTTGAAAATAATCCTCAGTTAGTGAAGAGAGAGAGGAGTGCAAGATATGCTATTTGAATAGATCCATTGTTATTTTGACTGTCAAAAGAGCAGTCTTCGTAGTAAATAGTTTAGTTTAGTCTTTTTCTAAACAACTAAATGTAATACATGTATTTTTGCACTTCTTGCCTTTCTTATGTAATTTAATACTTTTTTTTCTCACAGTGGTTGCCTGGAAGAGATCGCTCGAAAGCGATAAGGCCGCCAGTTGCTCTCCTTTTTATTTAATTATGTCAATTGTACTATATTAATGTATATGCAACGAAGTGTTAATAAATAAATAAAATAAATAAATAATTCTTTATATTTCAGCTATTAAAACTATCCGTAAAACTAAGTTCGCATTCGCGTAAATTACTACGATCGCCACAGTACATATCAGTGCAACTCTACCGACACATAATGGCGTCTTTGATCCGGGCTTTAGACAACTATATAGTGACCACGTGTATCCTAACTTCGTGGACGGAGTTCGAAAAGGACCTCAAGAAGGCCAAAACTTTGGATGATCTTTACGAATGCCACGTTGTCTATATAAAGAATGTACTTTTTAGATGCCTTTTGAATAATAGATCGACGCCTGTTATGAAGCTGTTGAATGATATTTTTACGGTTATTTTGAAGTTTAGTAGGGTTTTAAAGGCTGGGTGAGTATCTGGTAGAATTATATTTGTATATAAAAAAAAATTAAATACCAAAATCCATGATTTTCGAGTTATCAGTTTATGGGATAGCGTAATTATCTGAGTAACATGGTCATGTCTTTGTGTGAAATTAAAGAATTCTGGTCGAATATGTATGGAATACATTTTAGAAGTTTAGTTCAAAAATTAAATTGGTGACTAGCTTCTGCTCGACACACGATCATTACTATATGTTCTTTTACCGTACGAGCAAGATTTACAAATAAAAATTTACTAAATTGTTTTTAAAATAAAAAAGCGTTCCTTCAAGAAAAGAGCGTACCAATCCTTAAAAGGCTTACAACGCATTCGCGAGCCCTCCGGAATTGAGTGTATATATGCGGCCGTAGACATTAGGTCAGCCTCTTGCACGTTTGCCCCCTGTTCTTTATTAAAAAAAAAAAAAAAAACCTTGATTTCTATTTTAATATTTTTTTATAGAGAATGGCAACAAAAAGATGAAAACGGCCACTTCACTCATACAAATTTCGCGCAGCTAGAGGAATTGTATCATTTATATGAAAAACTAACGAAATACTTGCACAAAGTTATCACCAAATTGATGGAGTGTGGATATCAACGCCATCTAGTGGAATTATTGACCATGGTCAATTTAAATGGATATTATGATCCGGAGAGACATGATAATACAAGTAGTGGTTAATTATTTAAGTTTCTGTTATGTTTGCATTTTGTAATTATAATACTTAAGAGATCTGGATAGAATTTTGCTGATACATTTAATCATAATAATGCTTTTACGGCAATAGACGATAGATGCTTGTTAGAACAATAACTAAGTTTTTGTTAGTTACTACATTAATACTCATACTCTAATAATGTTGATAGTTAACAAAATTGTGATATTTAACCCACCTTAATCATGATTTAGCTTTACAAGGTATGGACATTTTATTTTAATGTATTGTAATAAGTATTTAATTATCTAGTAACTGCTTTATTGCGAATAGCGCCATCTATGTTAATTGTAATAATTATTGTTTGATTACTGAAACAATTTGTAATTGTAGAAATAATTTTTGCTTTAACAACATATTTTCAGCATCCCTAGAACGAAAAATACGTACCGTCTCATAGTTAGGGTAAAAAAGTCGAATATATTAAAATATCGCTGAAATATCATTTTAATAGTAAAATATATAATGTCTCATTTTATACATGAAAATATCGAAAATTGCTAAGGATATAAAATCTCAAACGATTTCTGTAGTTATCTTTAGGAAAATATGTAGTATTGGTACAACAAATAAATTATATTGTTATTTTTATAATAAGAGTCACCATACAAAAACATCAATAAGTGCCTTTCCGTTTAATTTTTTATGTATGATTGTGATAATTATGTTGTTTACTTGTTAAAGCGAAATTATTGCATTTAATTATTAATAAAACATATCTATGTGTTTTCTAGTTTTATTTTTCATTTATATTTTGGCATTATAATAAAAATGATTAATGCTTTACTTGCTAGTCGTGACTTAAATATATTTTCAGCCATTGAAAAAATAAATTATTTCTTCTTTCTTTTCAAAGAAGCGTAATGTATTCTTATACTAGCATAATTGTGTATGGTTGCCACCTTATATTACGTAGATGCCACTGTAAGAAACGGGTAACGCCATCTATTGTCGGATAGTTAACTAGGTTTAATTGATAATAGCGCTACCTTACGGGGAGTAGGAAATAAGAAAAACATTACAATGGATATTGATTTGAAATTTAAAGTTTTATTCTATGCAAATATTCATTATTGTATATTTTAGGCGAAGTCTCACTGGGCACTCATTCATTACAAGTATTTACGCAGTGTTCTAATTGTGTTTATCCACGTCGTTTACTCTGACGTCCGTTGCGAGTGTGGCGCCAACATTTTCTTTATATTCAGGACGTGTTTTCACGAATTCTTCATTCCGTCACAAAACGTCCTAAGGTGAACATCAGGGCAACCGGTTCAAAACCTAGTGACATTGAAGTGAAAGTCAAGCCTTTTGCATCAATCATCTGTGTATGTGCTTATTGAAATTTAAATAAAGCATTTAATTCTTTTTTTTACCTTAACAAAATTATTTAGACGAAAGTGAAAGACATAAAACATCTATCGATCGGCGAGTGAATTTCCGCGAAACATAAACAGTTTTGCGCGACGTTATAAATAATACCAAAAACGTTACTCAAGAGCCACCGTTGTCGTCGCCGAGATGGCGTTCATGATGCCAGTAGTGAAGAACGATTGGGATATTTACAACTCCCAGAGATCCCGGCGGGCTTCCGAGTCCGCGGACAAGGCTACAATTGGGGGTCGGATGCGCAAAGTGTCAGAATCGCGTTCGGAAGGACCTACATTTTCCCCACGGACATCCTCTCATGTTTTGAGTCCTCACCGGAGCGCGCCAGCCATGCGATCGGTATCGTATGGTCGCATGCCGCCTTCGCGAGTGTCGCTGCGAGCGCAAGAAAGCGCCAAGGGTACGGTTAGCCCTCCCAGCGCCCGGGAGGACAAGTTTCACAGCAGGTTGGTTGAGAAGTTAAAACGAGCGTTCAGTCGTTCGGACTCCCGGAGGGAGGAAAGGAGCTCGTGAGTTAACGGGGCGTGCTTGTGTGCAGGGCGCGAGCGGCCTCCCCGGAGCGGCCCTGGCACTGCACCGCCTGCATGCCCTACCTGTGACGTGCCGCGCCCGAGACGAAACACCATCTGTGATATCCCGTTAGAGCGCAGTTGAGTACGAGACAAAATCCTTCTAGCGTTTGCGTGACAAATATTTGTATAAACACGACACAAGCATGAGATTTAGAAATTGTATTAGCACGTCACGCGCAGAGGCTTTTGTCTAAGGGTAAATGACAAATAAAACCTTGTATTTTTCCACCAAAGTTCGGTTCGCTTTTCCTAAATTGCATGTTTTGTAAATGTTAAGGTTGTACGAGGTTGTATGGTGATTGATTTAAGACTGTGTTTAGTATAAGGACACCCTAAGGCTACGTTTATATGAGCTTCAGTAGCTTTGGGATAGCAGTTCGCGATTGGATGGCAGTTCGCGTATTCTGTGATTTTGTTTTGTGTAAGATATTTATTTTGTGAAGACAGTAGTAGAATGAATTTCCTTCTTGAGGATAGACAAAATTTCCGTCTTAACATTTATATATTTGGAATATACCAATGTATTGATATTTCGACTGGTCAGTTAGTGAAATAGTAGTGATATATACCTACCTAAATTAAGCATAGTTTGTATTTATATGACTGGGGAGTTTCCCGAATGTACCTAAGTATTATGTTACATATTTTTGCATGATTTTATGTGATGTTACTATAACTGAATAAACGGACCAGCTTTAAGAGGAATGAAAGTCAGTGAAACTGAATATGAATGTGGATTGATGGACATGATTAAATGTTAATAAAATAAGAATTGTTATTTGTCTGATTTCGGAACAATCAAAGTTCCTTTATGTAAAGAACTGCCATATACCTTGATGTAATTATTTCTGAAGCTATTTTATGTAATCCGCAAAATTAGTATTATCAAGATGCATGGAATTTGTCTGATCTGATGTTTTAATCAAAATATATTGCTTATCCAATTATGACTGTGTTTTATTAACCCTCGTGTTGTGTACCGTGTCATTGAATGACTAATTAAGGTTTTTTATGTATTAATCATTTCAGTAAGTAAGAATGACAGCTATTAAAAGTATTGAATTAAAATATTTATACTTACGCAAAATTATCCCATTATTTGATCAACCCAACATAACATTTAGTAGCGTTTTCAAAAGCGTTTGTGTAAATCAATGATAGTTTAAAGTTAATTGTAAAGTGTATTCGGACACAAAATGCTTTTGCTACTTTACGATAAGGCAATTCGTTGATAAGACAATGGCCTTATGAATAGACGGACAATGATATGGTAAATTAAATATATAACAATTATAGGGAAAACCATAATTTGTACTTCATAATTATACTCAAGAAAATTTATTCTTACGTATATTTTATTGTGATATCGAAAACTATTGCTCTCATAAAAATACATATTGATACAGGTGAAATAAAGAATTAATTTATGATGTAACATTGATGAAACAAGGCACTTAAATTTTTAGACATATTAGTAATTCTATACATAATCACTTACTGCCTCATAAAAATTTCGATAATCAATAATGACTATGGCATAAAAGACAGAGATAGCAGAATACATTCGTCCTTAACAAATGTTCCCCAACCTCAGTTTCCCTTCCCTTTAGGGATCTTTCGAGAACGTCATTGTTTGAAACGCTGACAAATACCTCTGTCGACTTTGACAGAAGGGCGGTTTTTGTTTATCCATGTTTATAAGTAGGTTGAGTTGAAATTGAAAACGATAGTGATATGATAGATAAATCACTTCCTAAAAGATATAATATAAAGATATAAGATAAAGGCACCTCAGTTTTCCTCGTATTATTCGTTATCATCAAAATTACGATCACTTATTCAGAAGAACATGTATCAACTCTATAAATTAGTGTACGAAACTAATAGAGTTTTCGACGATATTTATTTCTGAGAATTCATATAGTCTGGGGAAATCGCAATAGTAAAAGTATTGCATTTTCCAATGAAACATGAAATTTTGTTGTTTTATACTGACTTACTGAATAACGTATTATATTATTTGATAATAGTAACGGGTTAAAGCTAAAAGCTTAAATATAAATGACACAGATGTTAAAATTTACCCAAGTATCCCTTACTTAAATTAAAAAAAACTTTAAAAACTGATATTTTAACTTTGTAACTTTTAATAAATCAAACAAATTAAAGATTTTACAACAACATAATAGTAGGTGAATTGCCTTACATATGATATCGATAATATTATCGTTCAAGTGAAATAGGTGTTATCGTAATTTATCAACGTAAGAAACACTGACGGCAACATTATGGTCTCTTTGGGAATTTTCCATTTAGCCTGATTATATTCTTTGATTAAACCATTGCAGAAGTAATAAAATAAATGACCAAAATGCATTAAAAATTTATTAAATTATTGTTAAATTTTATTTCTTTATCGTATTGATTAGCTTAAGAGAAATAAATGTATAGTGTTCATTACATTATATACTTATAATATCTAGTATAAGTTGGTGGCTGCGAATCTGAATCATTTGACATCATCTAGATTGGTCCAAAACCGAAGGAGCTATATTGGAACTTACACAAATTATAATCGCGCTAGGGGTTTTAAAGTCGGTGCAAATACCCTTTAACAGGATTGAACGAGTTTCATTATCACATTTCTACAATTATCAATAAGGTTGTTAAAAATTTAATCAAAATAAATGATTATACATTTGTGATTCAATTTGTCTTAACGGTTTAGAAATGTATTTTTTCCTAGTCTGAAATAACGAAACCACAGATAAATTTCCTAATGTAGACTTTTTTCTTTCGACAAAATCAGTTAGACGTGTCACGATTATGATTCAAAATTAATCACAAGTTGATTACAAATTAATCATTATTTCATAGAAATCATTGCGCATTATCCAATACACTTTGTGTTTAACGCGATAAAATATCATAATATGTCGATAATGTTTTCAGAAAAAAATTACTAAGATAGATCATACCAAAAAATTTGAATAAGTGCAATCATTACAGGAGGGATTATTGCGAACTATAACTCCTTTATGTCAAAATCCCAGTACAGCCTTGCGATTCTGTAACTCACTTTTCGCGACTCTCTTCACGACTGATTTGAGCGCGTCCGCCGCTGCAAAAACTGTTGTGAGAGTTCGAAAAGTGAGTTACAGAATCGCAAGGTAGTTTTCATAGGTACACGTCAGATTTAACGCTAAGTATCGTTTCTCAATCTTACCCTAGTAGTGCGGCGCAGATCGAATAAATACTATAGAGTACTAATATTATATGTTTGTGAGCTTTTAGGGGATAAAACAGAACGGCGGAGAGTTTATTGCCAGTTCTTCTCGTCCGTTCTACACCCTTGATTTGAGAACTGGCAATGTAAAATTAGCATCTAATATGATTTTTTTATTGACGTTCATAAGAGTACATTGTGTTACCTAAATGAATAAATGATTTTGACTTTGACTTTAATCTCTGAAATTAATAGATTAGATAATTCTTTTACCAATAGAAAACCATGTTAATTGTGTGTGCAATGTCGGAGAAAAATTATCGAATGAAAACGTTTCTTACGAACGCTGCCTTAACGATGAGAGATAATATAGATATGATTGTTCTAGAGAATTCCTTCTAAAAAGTCCTCCGCGGCGTCGGTCTATCTGATCGCGATAAACTCAAATATTGCGGAATTTATTGCAGTTTTCACCAATATCTAGAATGATTCATGAGGTAGCATTTTGCTCCACGAATACTAAGATATTTTAAACTAAATTATAAAATATAAGGTTTCTTTGAAAGTGTATAAGCGTTAATACCTTTAATCTCGTTACGCTTTCCTTGAATATTAAAAGGCCTCTATATATCTAGTAATTGTAAAGGTAAATACGACCTACATTTAACTCAAGACCTCAAAAATCTTTCAAGCATTGGTTGAGCAAACTCTGATTTTACAAAACTATTTGACATTATCATATAATATGTATATTACTAACATAATCTAAGCTAACCTACTAACTAAATAAATATTTTTGGTTACTGTAATATAGCAACTATTGTAAAACAGGAAATAAAAAGGCTTATTACTATTATTATTATTTGACATTATTGAAATTTATAAATTTGGCCGTACCATTTCATTCTTCATGTTTTATATAATAATACTCGGCCCATATGTATGACAACGTATATACATTTCAGAAAGCAAAGATTTCTTTTTGAATATCAAATATTCAATTAGAACTATTTACTTCACTGTCATGAAGTTCCTAAACCCCGCAGGCCGCAACGGAGCAGTTGTCCAACATATTTTCGCATTATATAGGTAAAGCAAGTGGTTAATTAGTAATGCGCATCCTTATAAAAATACTGTTTCGCCGGGATTGGAACCCAAACACCATGAGCATAGCCAGCAACACTAATCAAATGCCACCATTTCGCGTTTGAGCTTATTTTTTTTACTTTATTTCAAATTCAAAATCATTTATCCATATAGGTAACACAACGTACACTTATCAACGTCAAAAAGAGAAATCATATATATCAGAATTATATATATGAAATGTTTCTATTTTTACATTTACTGCCAGTTCCCAAATCAAGGGAGTAGAACGGAAGAGAATAACTGGCAATAAACTCTCCGCCATTTTTTTAAATAATTCTGTTAGAATTTTTTTGCACCAATTTCATGATATAATATATATATATATTTTCTAGTTAATTCCCCGACTATGTTGTCGTTGGATGTCGACATATATATTTCTATGATATAGGTATCTATAAGTCTTGGCGCATTAATTGTCAGTAAACAAATGCTTTCGTGTCAACTCAACACAAATTACTTGGTGACGTCAGGTCCCAAGTGTTGTCTCAGAAGCAATAACAATGATCAGTTATTTCTGGACACGACCATTCACACTTTGCTATTTCTTTCTATAACTAGTAAAGACTAGGTACATATAGACCTATTATAATCTGTTGAATTGGTTTAACATTTGCGGGCAAAATTAAAAACACTTGATAAATTTCGATTTGTTTTTATGAAATATTCATATTTTACAAAAATAATTCTTTCCGTAAAACAAAAATCCTTTGAGATCAACATGCTTCAACATGCCTCTCCGGAAAATCAACCTGAAAATCGACGACCTATCTATCTATCTATCTATCTTCTTATCTATATTTTTCGATCGAATAGCAGAAGGTTGCTAAAAGTCTGTGGTGCTTAAATTATTCTTTCTGCAAACTGTTGTGTCTGTACTAAATTAGAAAATTTATTTAAAGGGAATCTATTAATATATGATATATAAATAAATTTCACATATCCCTGAATATGTTGGAAAATGTTCAAAGGGCCTTTGATGTGTGTAAATTTGAATCAAATTTATTTTTAGATAGTAATGTTTCAGCATTAACTTCATTTTAAACAAAGATCTCTTAACGATTATCACAACAGCAAATGCCTTGTGGTTTTGGGTAACTACTAAGAGAATTATTAATTAATTTAGAATCGATCCTTCCATCTTAATTCGCAATTTCTGCATTATATTGTACTATTATAAAAGACGGAATGAGTAAATTAAAAAGTAAGAGATTATATATTACATATTTTGATATTTTAAAGGGTTTCATCTAAACTACATATTTTCACAAGCAAATTTGTTTTGTTGTCTATCAATAAAACTGAAGTAACACTTCTAGACGTAATTGCGGGGAAATAAAGCCTACTAGATTTAACAGGTTTAAATGACTTCTATTTAGATTTAAAACAGACATAAAAATGTCTCTCCTGCTCAGTAGCGTAACTATACCATCGGGGGCCCGTGGCAAATTCTTCCGGCCCTATCAGTAAAACTCGTCACAATTTAATTTTAATAAACTTCGAGATTTTCAGCGTACAATTACACGTTGTATATGTCCCACTTATGGCCATAGGCCTCCTCTCTTAGGCGAGAGGGAATGGTCTGTAGTCCCCACGCTAGCCCAATGCGTATGGGAGACTTCATATTTATCCATAGAACATAATATCTCTTAGGGAAGGGCCTTTTGGGTCGGGGGCTGCTGCACTATTATTGCTTTTTAATCTGCTTACCCTAAAGGAAATTATTTATTAATTTGAGAACTAATAAATATTTATGTATGGATGATACAAAACTGACTCTAGAGATGTTTTTTACCTTCCAAAAATTACCAACATATTAGCCCTGATAAAAAAATCTTAATTTCATTTATTAATCTTAATTTAATATTTTCAAAATCTTTAAAACATCGTCACAATGGCGCCACTTAAAGATAAAAATACTTATCAACCGCAGTTCTAGAATGATTAAAGATCAAATAACTAATACACAATAATTACTCCTTATTACACAACAATACTTAACGTATTTTATGTCACAAGATTATGTAAAAGACTAGTTTTTAAAATTAAATAATGGACGGATTAGTCTGAAATAAGTGATCAATTGTGAATCGTTCCCGTCTATTAAGGATGTACAAAGTAAAAGTTCGCAAAAATTCGTAGAAATGTTAGTAAACAATCTTCGAAGTATTAATAGGTCTAAATATTTTGTAAATGAAATAATTAGACATTAAGCCAGTACCTCAATTGCTTTTGCACTAAAATAGGCAATTTAGCGTTTTTAAATTTGATTCCCGAATTACAGGATTTAAAATCGGAATAGCATCTTCTGTTTGCTGTCACGCAATATGCGAAAGTAATACGACTATTTATAATAATAAAATGTAATGCGCAGTTGATAATATAAATAAAATGCGCATAAAATAATTCGATTATGCATCACGTGTGAATGTACCGAACGAGTGACGTGACGTGGCAATGAAAAGTAAACTGCACGAATTGTAGTACACTTAATTCATAGTTTACTCTACGCTATTGTATATGTCATGTTAAAATTAGCGCTTCAATATAAATGTTCTAAACGGTAGAATAACGATGTTAAGGGTCTGTTTCACAATGTACGGATAAGTTCTACATAAGTTCCAAATTAGCTATTTATTACTGATTGGTAGGATAAACACAATTATTGTTACGTTTCACGACTGTCAGATGGCTCTATTCGTCACATAAAGTCCATCATAAGTTATGAGTCCGATGAAGTGTCAAATAGCACAATTTATCTTCCAAATAATTTATGTGTTGCATTTGGTTCATTATCCATACATTGTGAAAAAGATCCTAAATGTTTTAAGATCTAGCATGGCTGGACATGACTGACTGGAAAGAAAGAATACTCCAAAAAAAGGTTATCTGTATTGTATATATGTTGTGTGGTAGCAAAAGGTATAGTTTTTCAAACATGCAAAGAAAGTCATTACGAACCATTGCGTAATTTGGCGGGCTCAAGTATTTCTAGACATGCAATAGATATCAATATTATTAAAAATAAAAACCTAGGCTAATTAAATTGTCTAATCAACCTCTTACGATATCCGTTTTTATACGTCATGCTCATTGTAGTGAAAAATATATGTCATTAAGACTATTTAAGTATAAGCATTATAAATTTTATGATAATTTCTTACCATATTTCGTTAATATATTACAATAGAAGTAATATGAACGTATTATTTACAAAACTGTTAAATTAATTTGCAGTATTGGGTGAGAAATATCACTCCGATACTAATTGTTTGATTTTTCTGAAAATTTTCCAATGGCTTCGGAAAGAAACCTTATTAGCTACTTATTACTATTGGTGTCATATGTATGTTGAATCTTATATGGTATGAAATAGTACAACATAATTTTATTTTGAAAAATAAATTTATCTATAATTCATCATCAAAATTTCTATATTGTTATAATAGTATTAATCCCTCCAAAACGGCATCCAAGAAATGGCATTGGCAGGACAATATGGTTTGGCACAGAAGGCGGCTAATCACCTACATGCAAAAATTATAATAAAGAGATCAATATGACACGCAGAAATTGTCTACTCCTATAAAATGTTACTTTAGAAAAACTTTCGAAATCGCTAAATGGAATATATTACAAATATATATGTCACCGTAAAATTGTAAACACCGTTAGATTGTAATATATCTCGCGAGATTGTAAACTGTCGAAAGATTGTGAACCTCAACGAACTGCTTACAATTTAAGGTATTATTATTCGGTAGTTATATGAAATTGTTGGGAAGTAAAATTAATCTGTAATTGACCAAAGAAGTTTGAATGATAACTAAGTTAGTGTAGTACAATCTACCGAATAATAATACGTTAAATTGTAAGCAGTACGCTGAGGTTTACAATCTTTCGACAGTTTATAATCTCGCGAGATAGATTACAATCTAACGGTTTTTACAATTTTACGTTAACATATACACACAGTCTATTATATCTTTTAGCATACAATTTTTATATGTGTTACCTACCAATTCATAGTTATCAAATTCAATTAATAAAAGTTATTTTGCTTGAATACTTGAACAATAATGTTGTTCTGCGTCCTTTCATCACAGCATAAACAATTTGACAGAACGAAATCAACAAGCTCTAGTTAAAACAATGCAATTAAACTATGTACTAGTTTTAATTTGTAAGAGGGTATATACCATACTAGCGGCCCGTCCGGGCTTCGCACGGGTGGATTTTTTTTTAATTTGTAGATATTGATGTGTTCTTTAATATTGTGGAATTTTTTTTTTGTTCTATCATCAATAGTTTTCGCAGCGCGTGCGATGAAAGATATTTTATAGGCATTTTTTACACCTTGGGTAACATTATTGTAGTTTGGTAAGGATTCTTTTTTTTGCAATTAAAATAGTCTATATTAATCAGTGATACTGTTGCATTCAAATGGTGAAAGATTTTTTTAAATCAGTCCAGTACTTTTTGAGCCAATTCGTCACAAACATACTTACATACATATCTTTCCTCTTTATAATAATAGTATAGCTACCTAAGTTGTTTTTCATATAACTCGTCATAATGGAATACAAACAGAGACGTTATTTGATACTTGAAGGCCTGAAAACAATATTATCATGTTGAGAGCAAAATATTATTCATCCCTGAACTGTTATCGCAAAGGTCACACGGGCAAGGTCAACTGAACCACCCCAAAATGGCGAGGGTTTAGTACACTCTCCCTAATGAATACATTTAAAATCGACTTCTTTGTGTTATGGTAGAATAACAAAGATCAAAAATCAATAAAAAAAAATTATAAGTATGTGTATCTTGACAAATTTGCAATTCGTTTAAGTTTTAGCCACACTTTAAAGCCAATTGTGAGGTAAAATTCATCAAAAGTTCATAGTAGACCAAATAAACTCTAAGCACAAAAATTGTTAATGGTAAACATATTTCAACTGTAGGTACAAAGTTAGGTTAATAATTTCATATCAATTTAATAAACTAAGCCGGCTGTAAACATCGTTTACGATATTATTTGTGTATGTGGGTGCGGTTCAATCATAAAGATAAGTGACGTTTAAGGTTTCAGAAAAACATTTACATAAAATGATGGAGCCCATGGAAACATACCAGACATACATAGTGTACTTGGTTATTCATTTCGCGCAAGTATTATGGGAAGTCCCGTATGAGATTGGAGATTTACTTCGACTTACCATCACAAGCGTTTGTAATTAAAGTTAATTATTCTTTATTAGTAGGTGAAGAACCTTTTGTGTTTGACTCGCATAATCGATTTTTAGTCAGTAAAAAGTGTTTTACAGTGCCCTTCTTTGTATACATTCAAGAGTGGAGTTTCACCCCATCATTGTTGGCATCCTGCACTACACACGTTGTTGTAAAAACACCTGCAAAGCAGTGGAACTCCTTGCAATCTTTCCTAACATGAGTTCATTCAAGCGGCTAAATAGGCATCTCCTGGACAGTTTGCCCTCCGATATGACGCAACTCACTTAACATCAGGTGTGATTGTGGGCAACGGTCTGTCTAGTTCAGCCCTGCGATTCTGTAACTCACTTTTCGAACTCATAAACAATAAACTACAAGCTCCCACCTTTTCAGAATGCCAAATCATAAAATGACTGCTTTACGACTGATGTGAGAGCGACCGCCGATGCGAAAACCGCTGTGTGAGTTCGAAAAGTGAGTTACAGATTCGCAGTGCTGTATATAAATAAAAATATATCTTTCTGTTATTTCTTTTAATACATTCGAAAAATACAGTTGAAAGGCGACTTTCAGTAACAGTACTCGAAATTTTGGACAGATTTCTTAGGTTTTCTTGGAACTCTTTGCGATCTTTCCTAACATGAGGGCATTCAAGCGGCAGGTGTGATTGTGGTCCAGTTATGCGTACTCGTATAAATAAAAATATATATTTCTTTTAATACATTCAAAAATACAGTTGCTAGGCAACTTTCAGTAACAGTACTCAAATTTTTGGACATATTTCTTTATATACCTACCTATTTGATACCGATTTGTAAACTACTTTTTTTACATAATATACTTTATATAAAGTAGTTACATTTGCATTGCTTATACATATATGTTTATTTTCTTAAATTTTATTACATTATACCATTCGTTTAATGTACCAAGGTTGTGAATTTGACAGTCTTTAAATATACATTAATCTATTTTTGTAAGAAATTTTCAGACTTCATAAACGTAAGAAATAAGTGTCTATTGAAAACAGATGGAAAATGCTTTGTCGGAAAAATGGAAGCGTGAACTAAAACGTGACCGATGTCGACGTGGGGTGACGGTTGGTTAGATAAAATTAGAGGTTATCTTGACATGCGCATGAGTCATTATACCATCTAATTAAACGGGTGACTTATTTCTAGTGACATTCTTAACTTATTACAACTATTTATAAACATACTATTAATCACCATTTCAAGGACTATTTTATTATTTATGTCTTTATCATTTTGTTTTATTATATTTTAAAATAGATGTTTCAATGCCTTCGTTGCCAACGGCATAGGCAGTGGGTTCGATATACGGCGAAAGTAAATCGAACAGCCACACATCGTGGAATCGCTTAAAATATATTTATTGGAACGTAAAAATGGGTCAGACTCATTACTAGTCTTAAAATCGGTGTTTCTTGACACAATAGGCACATATTGGCACTTACTTTGTTCCCAAATGTTTTTGTCAACACTGCTTCTTTTAACCCGAAATAACTTTTGTGAAATCTTCTTTAGCGGCGTTGTACACTTTTTTTGGAATGGATAAAAATTGTTATACTCGCGTCAGGACACGTGACCTGATCGAAAATTCGTAAGACGGATGGAGAGTAGACAGCTGGCGCGGCGTATTTAATGTAGTATAAATTGTCATGTTTGTGTACGATAGCGCAATAAATAAATATTGTATTCTACCAGATAAATGATAATACTTTTACACTGATAATTAAAGCAATTTGTACAAAATTATTCCCTAACCATTCCAAAATATCAAAAATGCTAATATTCAAGTTTTCACTTCTGCCGGTAGTCCCGGAGTGCAACCCGTCGTTTTTTTTCACTCAGACATTATGCGTTAATACACAAGCTTCTAAGGCGGTTAATTTCTTAGGCGTAGAACAAAAGCTATTTTTTAATTTAAATACTTACGCAGACGCATTCGCAAAACATTGTCATGTCATTGACTTTTGAAAGATGTACACAAAAAAACAAAAAAAACAAAAGTCTTAACAAGTCCTTTATACAATTAGGAAAATTCTATTACGAGTTATGACTATGTGATGTGATTAATATTCTAAGTTGATTGAGATTCTTATCTCATACATAAATAGACACCCGTGTTTTTCCGCAATCGATGCGAAAACATGCCGTAGGTCATTGAACTCCTAAACTCGAACCACAGTATTTCAGTAGCTTTAATTTTTTTTATAAAACTAGTGTTGGAGGGACCATCACGCAATAGATAAATTTGTTGCTAGGCCTTTGGTAGATATTTGGTTTTACTAGACCCAGTATTGCTTCAGACAAAAAATCAGTAGCGAACGAACCTTCAAGTCCACCCTCAGATTTCTGTATCTGTTTCGTGATATTTTTTTTTGTTATAGTCTAGAAGGTGATAAGGCTTTTGTGCTTGACACACACCGTTACTTGCTGGGTCAATAGCATGCCGGTTTCTTCACTGTTTTCTTTCACAGTACGAGCGAGTGCTGCGCACATAGAATGTCCATCGGTACACAGACGGGGCTAGAACTTACGACCACAAAGTTAGACGCACGGTGCTTCACTAGGCCAACACTGATTCAATTAATACATGTGCTAAAACTTTTAAGTATGATTGTACAAGTATGTCACAAATTGCAGCTTTGCAGTGCCTGCGTTTGCTACTCCGTGATTACGACCTTTTATCGAGAGTAACTTCCATTCCAAGCAAGGGACCTCGGTGTAATCCAACCCTCCTTCCACTACTGTGGGGCGGGGGGGCCCTAGAGGAAACATATAAGCATTTTGAAACGCACTAAAGCTTCGAAGTGATTGCATTATCAAATCCTATGAATAGTAAAGATTGGACCAATTTTACCTTTTATCGCACCAAACTGTGAAGAGAGTGGATTTATGAAGCGATGCAGAATGAAAGCATTTGGATGAATAATGTATTTTAAAATAACATGTACGTCACAGCGTGGATGGAGCTATTTTAAATGCATAATAAATATACAGTTTGTGACTTTATAAACATTTACAAGCGATTTTCCTCTCCATTTTTATTTTTATTGATGATATCACAGTGAAAATGGGTCACATTAATCAGTCAATTTACTTCTTAGTGTACCATTTTACGAAAAATCTCAATCATTCTGAGAATGCTATACGATTCAGGAAACACGTTTAAATGATTATTACAGTCTATATTGATCCAAAAGCTTGGCACAGATAAACTCGTTCATCTTTCAGTAATAGTTCATAGTTGTTAAAAATACACTGTCACGCGGTTAATAGTGAAATATGTTTATTGTGTAGAACAAAAACTTGAAAAGAGTAATTCTGATAGTAATGTACTGAACTGGCGTTTTTCTGAACTCGAAATGCAGCGAGAAAATTCGAAAAAGATGGTGTTCTGCAGGGACCAACATTATTCCTATTTATTTTTGAAATTGTTACGATGTTGTATAATTGCGTCCTGGTGAATTAATTTCACCCTATGTCAACTCTATGGTGCGTGCTTTTGTTTCCATAGAGCATCGCGTCGATAGCAACGTTTTTGTCTTTTTTTTGCAGTCTGTCCTGTTTAGCTATGTGGCACTAGATTAAATTTGTTTGTTTTTTATGTAACTGACTTCCGACGTGAATATGTTTCATTATTTATACTTGACGCTGGCTAATGCACAAACCGTGCCAGAACCATAAAGAAAAAAAAAATTCATTACGGCTTCTGTTATCGGGGCTAAAGATTCGTTTAACAATATCAATATTTATAATTACTATAGGGTTGATATATACATTAGTTTATGTATATCTGACACTAATTTTGTAAATTGAAATACATATCAATCAATCTATATAGATACAAAGATAAAAGTTATCATTATCGATTTGACGATAACAAGTCCTTGTCCCATATAGTATGTCGTGTTATTGATTTTTCGTCGACGTAGATGGTAGACGAACACACGTTTACGTAATGTTCATAACCTGATACAGCGTACCTTAGTACCTACTAGACTTTAATGTACACTTGAGTACTAATGTTTGGTTTAAACATCAAAATGTAATTCTCTCAGCTGTCTTAATTAATATATTTATGTATTCACTATTCTATCTCATCAAAAGGGTAATAAATAAAATTATGGTTAACAGGAAGGTTTTTGTATTATATCAATAGAAAATTTATATATATTTGTTTGGTCACTGTGTACCTTTAATGCTGGCAGCATTTCCTAGCTGTATTACGATACTTATTCATTGATCTAGGAAAGTACCAGCTCTAGTGTCACTGTGCGCTTGAACCCCACGGCCCAAGAGTCTCTACCCCACAAGAAACCAATCGTCGGTATTGTACTAGTTCTAAATAATTTGGAGCTCACCGGCTATTATCGATAGCTTTCGTAAAACCAGGAATTTAAAGATGTATATAAAGGGTTTAGGGGGCTAACGAGTAGACCACTCTTATTTCAGTCGACACAACCATAATTATACATAGTGGCCCATATTTCAAAATCCCATAAATCTAATATGTATATAAAATTCTCGTGTCACAATGTTCGTTCCCATACTCCTCGAAACGGCTCCACCGATTTTTATGCATATTCTTTAAGTCTGAGAATCCGCTACTATCTATCTATCTTTCAAACCTTTCTTTTTCTTTCTTTTTTTATTTTATTAAAAGATACATACAACCCTTAATTTTCACCCCTCTACGATCAACCTCTATTTTTATTATAGTAGATAGTTATTTTTGTTGAGGTAAAAAATGTTTCCTAGAAATAATATCCATGGCAAAACAACGTTTGCCGGGTCAGCTAGTTATGTAATTTCTTCGGGACTCAAACTTTAACCGCATCGAGTCATCAGTTAACCCCGGAAGCGATGTGAATAGATTACAAACAAAAAGATCTATACCAACTATACAAATATATTCTATAGATTATTGCTTTGTTATGTATTTTCAGGGACAGCGGGCTTTTCAGAGTAGTCTATTATTTGTATAATACTATGTATTTTGTAACCATTGTGACACGTAATGCATCTATTTATAGAGAAATCTCCGAGTCAGTTATTGCGTACGTAGCCATTATGTAAAGTAACTTAAAACAAAAAGCATTGTTCTATACACCCTAAAAATATTAAGACCGTCTTGTCTCTCTGGAGTCAGTTACTGCTCTATGATCAGCAGCAAGATGGTATATGTCAAGTCCTTAACTTCATCATGATGAATAGTTTTTTCATTGCCTTCGGTCTTAGATAGCTCAACTTCTTGTTGCCTGTACATATTCTAGAATAAATACTTATAAAAGAGCGTACCATTCCCTGACAGGTCGGCAACACACCCGCTAGTGCGCGTTATTTATCGTAATTGTTATTGGTATTTATCGTATTTATTTATTACAAAGCGTAATGGTTCCTATGGATTACAATAATAATCTATAATTAAATATAAGTGCGTCAGGAAGAACTGGAGGTATTTAAAAAAAAAACGGTGTGTGTACTTATGTACGCGCGTAAGAAGTTATACTTCTTTGGCATTATTAAAAATAGTTTATGCATGCAAATAATTAATTACAATTAAATAATCAAAGACTGGAAAAGGAGTCATTATAGACAATAAAGTTCAGTTTACATTTGAAAAATTAAATAAATTAATATTTATTATTATTCTCTTACATTAAGTGTAACATAAATTCTATTATTATTGGAATGTTTTTTTAAATTATGTCCAATGCCGTAGCATCTTCCGTGGGCAACTTCATTCTGTTAATTTTGTGTCACGGTGCGCGCGCATCGTAAAATTTCACTCTCATCAATTTTTTATAACGCGCCTACAGAAGTATAATTTCAAAAAAACAATTAATGGATGCGTTAAATAATACTTTAGGGATTCCCATTATCGTTGTGACATTGACGAAAATATCTAAAATAAATTCGGCCCCAAAAAACAACCTTGAACGAAAGTTTTCCTCAAATTATCAAAGACCTTAATGTAATATTTCATCGCAGTGTAGTTAATCAATTAAAACATTAAATTCCTTGATAACAATTTGAAGTGGGTATTTCAATCGACAATATACCAGTTTGGTCATGCTTCAGCTGCGTGATAGCCTTGTCGCCAATGTGCGTTTAATTTTAAGTTGTTTGGAATATTGTCAAAAGTAAGTACGTAGCTGTTGCATTACTCAGGTTATTACTTGAAGCCCTGTAATGGAGTATGGCCATGAGGCAAACTATTGCGAAGTTGCGTAATCAAATTAAATTTAAAAAAAATGTTTTTTTTTTGCTTTTGTACAAAATCTAAAAAAAAATAATCTAAAAAAAATAATAATGTGGTTCTAACATTCTCAACCTTTGTTGTCCCATTCCCCATGCCATACCTTAGCTTTTCTAAGATTATACATAATATTTAATAATAAAACATTGAATTTTTCACTTAAGGTATTTAAATTATAGGTTTGAGGAGGAAATTGTTAACGAAACACAGTAAATAAAATTTCATGACATAATTAAAAACTGACATTCAAATTCCAAATAATTTAAATACATTTTCAAACAGCCCCACCTTAACAATGAAATTACCCATGTGGGGCATGAGCTCCACGTTGGGAAACACTGCGTTAGACCATATTATAAAAAGTAGTTTTGCGTACAATTTTTGGACCTATAATGCGTATCTACATTTTACTTTCTAAGATTATACATCTTTTTAATATCAAATCATTGAATTGTTCACTTAAGTAACTTAAATTATAGGTTTGAGGAAGAAATTACTAGGAAATTGTTAACGAAACACAGTAAATAAAATTTTAAGACATAAAGAAAAACTGAAATTCGAATTCCAAATAATTTAAATAAATTTTCGAACAGCCCCTTAACACTGAAATTGCCACCCCTGTGGGGCATGATCTCCACGTTGGGAAACACTGCTTTAGGCCATATTACAAAAAGTAGTTTTGAGTACAATTTTGGACCTATAATGCGTATCTACATTTTACTTTCTTAGATTATACATAATTTTTGATATTAAAACATTGAATTGTTCACTTACGTAACTTTAATTATAGGTTTGAGGAAGAAATTACTAGGAAATTGTTAACGAAACACAGTAAATAAAATTTCAAGACATAAAGAAAAACTGAAATTCGAATTCCAAATAATTTAAATAAATTTTCGAACAGCCCCTTAACAATGAAATAGCCACCCCTGTGGGGCATGATCTCCACGTTGGGAAACACTGCTTTAGGCCATATTACAAAAAGTAGTTTTGAGTACAATTTTTGGACCTATAATGCGAATCTACATTTTACTTCTATCCTAAAACGAGCTTCTATTCATACAATTTTCAAGCCGCACAAGAAGATTCAGCAATTCCTAAGACCAATCAAAAGTAACACCCCATTGCAAGATGCAGGTATATACAAACTGGATTGCGACTGTGGCCTGTCTTACATAGGGCAAACTAAACGCAATATGTCTAGCAGACTCAAAGAACACATTGCAGACATAAGACATAGACGACACACAAAATCAGCAGTCTGTGAACACATACTAGATAGGCCTAATCACTACATACGCTTTGACCAACCGAAAGTACTTGCGAAAGAGAAAAGATTCTTCCCAAGATTGGTACGCGAAGCCATTGAAATCAAAAAACACCCCAATTTCAATAGAGAAGACGGCCTAAAATTGTCAAACACCTGGGATCCAATAATATCCAAATTAAAATCTCAAAAAGAAAAACAATCCGCGAAAATAGAGGACACCGTGAGCCATTTTTGCCAAAACCCTCCATCTTTTAGTCGATACCAACTCCGGGGAAATAAATACAAATAATGCAACTTTCTCTGCAGCTGTGATACTTTTTGACATTCAACATCTTTTGTCTTCAGTCACCGTGACCACGCACGCTGTAAAGCACGCGAAACGTCGGATAAATTTAAAATTATGTCAAATAGTTGTAAATTTATAATAATACATAACTTTAATCCGGTAAAAGCGTTTTTCTTTTAATGTTATGAGTTATGTTAATCAAAGACAATACTACATTTTACTTTCTAAGATTATACATCTTTTTAATATTAAAACATTGAATTGTTCACTTAAGTTACTTAAATTATAGGTTTGAGGAAGAAATTGTTAATTGGTGTGAATTGTCTTAAAAAAAAAGAAGAAAAAAAAAGAAACACAGTAAATAAAATTTCAAGACTTAAAGAAAAACTGACATTTAAAATCCAAATAAGTAATTTAAATACATATTCGAACAGCCCCCCTTAACAATGAAATTGCCACCCCTGTGGGGCATGAGCTCCACCTTGGGAAACACTGCTTTAGGCCATATTACAAAAAGTAGTTTTGGGTAAAATTTTTGGACCTATGCGTATCTACTACTTAAACACGTTTATCGATTCCCCTATAGTTATCGAACCATATTCGTTTAAATACCATTTAATGGTATTTCTGTTCAAGAACCTTGTGAATAAAAAATATCATTATTTTATAAGTCATATTATCCCAGTTTTGCTGTATACACAAACTTGCAATCGAATAAAATCAGAAGGCAGACGCAAAGCAGACAATTTACATAACCCCTTACCTTAATAACATGTAAATCACAACATCGGAATTAATGTTTTATCTCTCTATAATAAAGATTACTTTAGTTTGAATATAATTTTACAGGTGTGTGCGGCTGTGTGCTACTCGCACACATTGAAGCAGTTGTCTCTTCTAAATCCTATGTTTATGAAAGAGATAAATATACTTGCTCTTAGTTATAATAGATGTAGGGTAGCATTGTTGGTTTACGGACTCGACCTTGTTCGCCACGTGCTTAAAAACCGCACCGTTCCAGTTTTCATTTTTTATTTTCAAATTTGGCATTAATTTATAGGTTACGGTATTTTTATTAAACTTTCGTTTACTAAAACAACTATACTAGAACAAAAAATTTTTTTTGGAGAAACGTATTTTACATTTTATTTAATAACAGATATTGTTTTTTGGCCTAAAAACGATTTTTAAATTTCGACCAACTTTTACTTTTTTTTTTTATTACTATACCATAATAAAACCTCCTGTCGTATTGACGTAAAGATAATGCATATTGCTATGTTTCTAAAAATAGCTCAGACTCCAAGAAAAGATTGTGCGTCTGCACAGAGTAGTCACGAAATAGAAAGCATTGAGTGTCAACGACCTTGTCTAGTAGCATTAGAAGGAACATGTATGGTCTATAGATAATCTGTGACTATTCTTTTTTTAAACATAAAAGATTCTTTTACTTGAAACTGGCATATTGAAAAAGCGCGGGAAACTTCGTTCATGGTAGACGTATTTTTCACGGTGTTGAATATTTAATTTAATTTTACTAGTTAAAACGCAGAGGATAAGCTGGTAGTTTTAATTTTTGTATTATATGTAATCTTTATATCATATTTGTGTATAGTGTCATCGTGTAGTCGGTAAGTTTTTGTAATTTCTGTAAATATTGTATGAACAAGCCCCCCGATCTAGGTCGGGGGGATGATGGCCTTGTTGGCTTGAATCTCCCTGTGGGATCAAATGTATCTGTTGGTTCACAAGATGAATTTGACAAAATGGATACCGATTGTTCGGTATCATCTCAAACAGGTGAAGGAAGTCGTAAACGAACACGTTATTTGCGCCTTTGTCGGCAATGTACGAAAATTAAGAAAAAGAAAGGTAGTGGCTCTAGCGGTGATTACTGTCAGTGCGAAAGCTTATGCAATGTAGAAGATGAGTCAATTTTAATTAAAAAGGTTACTTCAAAACCTATATCTCAATCCACGTCATCTCCACACTTGCAAAATAATAATAATTCACATAGCACATCCTCTCGACCATCAACATCTTACACGGAAAATTCAAATATCTCTCAAGACTCTAACGCGGGAAATTTAAACAACACCACAACTTCAGTAACCAATACGGACCCCCGTTCGATTGGCCGTGCTGAATATGTTTCTACCGATGTTTCCCCTTATTTTATACATGTTCAACGTATTCAAAGTTCACCTGACGATGGGACTATTCTCCATCCAATAACATTTGGCAATTTTTTAAAGCAGAACAAATTTAATAATATTATTCCCGGAAGTGTAAAGCGTATAGGAAGAAACAGGTGCGTAGTTGGCTTTTCCGATTATAAAGACGCCAATAATTTTCTTAACTGCAATCTTTTGGAAACGAAAAAGTTAAAAGCCTTCATTCCCACTTTTAGCGTAACAAGAATGGGTCTAGTTCGCGGGGTCCCTGTAGATTGGAGTGTAGAGGAAGTTCAACAAAATGTATCCGTACCTATAGGCTGCGGCAAAATACTTAAAATAAGACGTTTGAATCGCAAGGTAAAAATTAATGACTCGGTTTCTTGGAAACCCTCAGAATCAGTTGTATTAACATTTGATGGGCAAGTTTTACCAAAAAGGATTTTCATGTGTTATAATGCTCTTCCAGTAGAAATATATATTTATCCTACCATACAATGCTATAAATGCTGCCGTTATGGTCATACCAAAGTTCAATGTCGTTCTAAGACTCCAATATGTTATAGCTGTGGAGGTCAACATGCAGGTATATCATGTGACAGGTCAGATAAAGATCCTCTGTACTGTGTAATGTGTGAAGTCGAAGGGTCCCATTCAGCGATAGATAAGTCATGTCCAGAATTTGTGAGACAGACAGAAATCAAAGTTAAAATGGCTCAGAGCTGCATGTCTTATGCCGAAGCCAGTAAATATTTTTCTTCTATTAAGCCTTCATACGCAGATGCATTAAGTTCAACAATTCCGGAAGTACCAAAACCCGTATATCCTTCCGCAGCGAAGTCTGTATCTCGTGATAATTCTACTAATGCCTCAAATAAAAAGACAATATTCTTAAAACCTCGCTCTCCTCGTAAACCACAACATGGTTATGATCGTGTTGCTCATTATAATGTTTTAAAAGATTTCCAAGTTCCAGAGCCTAAAAATGGCAGTGCTCTGGTTGGACACAAAAATAAAGAAGAAGAAAAATCTGATGTATTAGAAATGATACTAGCATTATTAACTAGTTTAATAAACTCAAACTTATTGAAACCGTCCCACGTTGCCTCTATTAATGAAAAAATTAAATCAGTTAATGTTATTAAAAATAATGGATTCCAAGATAATTCAATGGAATTGCAGGAGTGTTGTTCCAAAGAAACATGATTTGATATATTTGATAAATAAACATTCTCCCGTTGTTGTTGCGTTATCTGAAACGTGGTTGAAGCCAGGGTACCTATTAAGGATCCCAGGATATACCTGCTTGCGTGATGATAGATTTGATGGCCATGGTGGCGTAGCGTTACTTGTCAGGAACTCAATTAATTTTTCTGAAATAGCGTTTTCTTCATTAATCTCTAATGATGCCATTAATATTGTCGGCATAAAAATTGATAATATTTCTATAGTTTCCATTTACCTAGCTCGTTCCTCTTTTGTTATTCTCAATAGCGTTAATAATTTACTTTCTTCACTTAGTCGTCCATTCCTTCTATTGGGTGACTTTAACTCTCATCACCAAATGTTTGGTTGTGGCACTACTGACTCCAATGGTGTACGTTTAGTTGAAATATTAGATTTACATAATTTGTGTTTACTTAATACTGGCTCACCAACCAGACGTACAAAGCCTAATGAAAAGCTTAGCGCGGTTGACTTATCAATTTGTACTCCAGATCTTGCTTCTTCTCGTTCTTGGTACACTTCATCATCTACTTTTGGCAGTGATCATTTCCCGATTATCATATCCTCACCTATTAGACGCTCTCCTTATCAAAAACGACAACCTCGTGTGAAATATAAATTAAATAATGCTGATTGGCTTGCATTTAAAATCCTTGTCGAATCTAAAATAAATGATTTGCCTGAATTAGTTAGCGGTGGTGAGACCAATTCCTCTAAAGCTTTGGCTACATGTTTAATAGAATCTGCCGATCAGATTTTTTCTGTCAAACGAAATCCGTCTAATAAGATTCCTTTTCCTCCATGGTGGGATAGAGAATGTATGGTTGCTGTAAGCAGAAGAAAGGAAGCTGAGAGAGTCTATGCTGAGGACATGTCCAATGAAAATTTAGATATTCTCAATGAAGTTATTAGTACCACACGTAAATTCCTCAGAGATAAAAAGCAGGCAGGCTGGAAAAATTTTTGTACTTCTTTATCTCCTTCTACGTGCCCTTCAGAAGTTTGGACAAGTATTAAACGTTTTCGATCTGCTTTCAAAGAATCTTTATCATCGTCTTCACTTCCCCCTTTTTTAACAAATGCCTTTTTAGACAGATTAGCTCCTCCATCAGCTGCTGAATCGATCTACTTTCCTTTGGAATCGTCTTTGATAGATGACACTTCCTCTTTAAACTCTCCTTTTTCATTACATGAATTGAAAGGTGTGCTTTCACATGTTAAAGATTCATCTCCTGGTCAGGATGGTATTATGTACTCATTTTTATCTCATCTTGGTGATACTGCCTTAATGTATTTTTTAAATTTAATAAACTCCGTCATGGTCACAGGTAATATTCCTGAAACATGGAAGTCTCAAGAAGTTATAGCGATTAAAAAACCTAACAAACCTACCAATGATGTTGCCTCATATAGACCTATTGCGTTGTCCTCCGTTTTAACTAAAATTGCTGAACATCTTGTGAAGAATCGTTTGGAATGGTTTATAGAAAACAATAATTTAATAGCCAATAGTCAATACGGTTTTCGGAAGTCAAAATCTACAATAGACAATTTAGCTATATTGACCACAGATATTCGCATAGCTTTTTCGCGTGATGAAGATATTGTTGCTGCCTTTTTGGACATCTCTGCCGCCTATGATAATGTGAACATTTCTATTCTACAACGCAAATTATTAGAGCTACAGGTTCCTACGTTATTAATACGTTTTATCATCAATTTACTATCATGCAGATACATATCATTAATCGTTCAGAAAGATGGTAATATTACCGAGTTAAAGCGTACAGTTTTTAAAGGCCTTCCCCAAGGTTCGGTACTAAGCCCACTTTTATATAATATTTACACGTATGATTTAGAATTATCTATAAATTCCCATATAAATGTGCTACAATATGCAGATGATCTTCTTTTTTATTCCGTTGATAAATCTGTGGTTAAGGCTTGCAATTCCATGTCTAGTTCACTTAATTGTCTTAATATCTGGTTAGTTAAAAATGGCCTAGATCTATCAGTTTCCAAAAGTTCTATAGTCGTATTTTCCAAAAAACGCACAACTCCTATAATAAATGTGACCTTCAATGGTCAATCTTTGCCACTCCAAACAAAAATTAAATTTTTAGGAGTTATATTGGATTCAAAATTGTCTGGACTTGCCCATTATGAACATGTTGTTATGAAATGTGCACAGCTGCTTAACATCATGAAATGCCTTTCAGGTGTATGGTGGGGTGCTCATCCGTTTTCTATGAAACTTGTGTATAACGCTCTTATAAGATCTGTTTTAGATTATGGCACATTTCTCTTAGATGGAGGAAGTGTCTTGGGAAGTAGAAAACTTGATGTCATTCAGTCAAAAGCTTTGAGAATTGTGACAGGAGTAATGAAATCAAGCCCATCCAATGCTTTACAAGTAGAATGCTGCGATCCTCCTTTAAAATTAAGAAGGCAATTTTTAAGTGATCGATTCTTGTTCAAATCTATGCAGTTTTCTAACCACCCTCTACATGGAAGGCTGCATGAATTGAACAATATTATTTATACATCCCGTTACTGGCGTCACAAATCATTACCATGTCTAATAATAAGCTTTCGTAAATTTTTAACATTACACAGCCGCATTCATCGATCTCCATCATTACCCATATTTATGACACAATTCAATTCTTTAATTCTTGATCCGGATATAAGATATAATATAGGCGTCCGTAAGCAAGATATTCTGGAAACAAATATTCGTTTCATGAGTAGCGTTGAGGAACAAAATTGGGAAGGTTGGGATTATATTTTTACAGATGCCTCTAAAATCTCTGTTGATGATTGTGTTGGAGTTGGTCTAATTCATTGGCAACATAAAATAATTCAAAAGATTAAACTTCCTCCTGAATCCTCGGTTTTTACTGGAGAGTGTTTTGCTCTTTTAAAAGCTTTAGAACTAGTTATTTTATTAAAATCTAAAAGTACAATCATATTTTCAGACTCTAAAAGTGCACTACAATCTCTTGAAAAATTTCCTTTCCAAATGAAACTTTGTTATCCTATTATTTGCGAAATACGTGATAAGCTTTTAATATGTTCTCAAAGAAATTACACCGTTATCTTTGCATGGATTCCAAGTCACAGTGGAATTAAAGGAAACGAGAAAGCCGATGAGCTTGCTAAAGAAGCTATAAAGGATGGAGACATAGTCCCATACATTAATTATTGTCATGATTTAGCTGCTCTTCCGAAAACCCATCTTTGGGAGTCATGGAATGATGTTTGGTTGAGAAGCAGCAAGTTCAAAGGCAAACATTATGCTGAAATTCAACCCAGGATCCCCAGTAGACCATGGTTCTTTGAGGTTAAAAGTTCTAAAACTGTCACTTCTATCATTTCCAGAATGCGTTTAGGACATGTTTGTACACCTCATCATTTAGCAAGGCTTCGTATTATTGATAGTAATATTTGTGAGTGTGGAGAAGATATTGGTGACCTTGACCATATTTTCTTTTCTTGTTCCCAATATGACCGTACCTCCTTTCTGAATTCTTTACAATCACTTCATGTTCCGTTTCCGACTAAAATCTCCTGCCTTTTGCTTAATCCTTTATTGTATTATAATGTATTATCTTCTTTCATAATCTATAATAATATTAAGATGTAATATGTTTATGTACATATTTTATTTTTAACCAGCTTATCCCTTTATTTCCTTCTGATGTCTTTATTTATTTTTTTTCGCGTGTAGTTTCCCAACCTTTTACTTGAAACTGGCATAAAGTTGAAGCTGTTGCCATAATATTAAAAAAAAAAAAAAAAAAAAAAAAAACTGGCATATTTTTTTTTTTTTTTTTTAATTTATTTATTAGCCGGATACAAAGTCCATTGGCAAAACTGGCATAAAATTAAAACTATTGCCATAAAAAAGATTCGTATAGTATCAATTAATTTAAAATTAATACCGTTACAACTTTGACGTCAAATTGTAATTGTAATAATTATTATCAATAAGATGTCGTGCGCATACGTCGCTTATTTAACAAGTAGCGTCACAATTGACTTATTTAGACAATAAATTCTAGCATGAGGTAATAACTGACCTATCTTAAATAACTACTGGGATGGTTTTATGCATAGTTTGTTGACACAATCAACGTTTAAGCTATTCAATTGTGTTTTTTGTGTTCGTATGACAATTGCAAACACATTTTAAAACGGAGGATTACAGATAATCAAATTTACTGCAAATTATAAATTTCAAAGTTTAGTTACTGAAAAGAAAAACAACGCACTTAATATATTGAGCGAGTATTGAGAAGGTAAAATGACTTTGTAATATAAAATTTTCCTTGAAGTCTTGATCTTGATTAAAATTCATTCGAACTTAAACATATATTTATGCTCTAATTCTACATCATTGTTCTCTTATAAAACCCCTTTTTAAAAAAAATCTTTTGAATTCCCTTTTCGCGATTTTCTCTGTAAAATGCATAATTCTTAACTTTTGTTATATTATAGAAAAGGTGTACGTAGTGATGGAGCTAAACGGATTTGACCGTTAAAGCAATTATGCAAGTTTCACGGTTGCTTGAGACGCGGCTTGCTAGCCGACACACTGCCTGTCTGAAGGGAAGAGCTAGCGAGGTCATTCAATGGCGTTATCGATAAATTTGTATTTAAATATGTTTTATTTTCATTTTCGAATTTCTCATGTTTATCCTAAAAAGTAACGAAGTAAAATCTACATACATATTCATTAATTCGATATAGTATTTATTCAAAATCAATTGTCTGTCCTTAATTGAGAGGTGTTTATTATTTCTTGAATTGCTTGTTTCAGTATTTATCTGAATTGATGATCCAATTGAAGGATTCAACAAATATAATAGCGATTTTGAGATTAAGCGGGCCATAGACGGATCACGGACCGCATGTTGCAGTCAAGACCGACTGCAATATGCGGTTGTGTATTGCGAATATGAATTTAGTATGGAAACTGCAGATTGCCGTGCGACTTTAATCTAAGTTGTAAAAGAATAAACTGCAGAAATCACTTGCTTAGCTTAGTTGTATTTCAATGTCATAACTATTAGGTTTATTTAACATAACAATTTTACTTTATATTAAACTAGGTATCAGAAAGGAATTATTTTTATTATATTGAATTAAAACTATCGATAAATTAAAACATCATTGGTCAATGTTTCATCGTTGGCAGTGGAAATTTCCATGCTTAAGCATGTAACAAAATTCTTTGCCGCTCTAACACACAGTTAGTCACATAAACCTCTCTTTTTCTCTCCAAATCGACGCAGGCGCTCTGACCCAGCTATTCTTCACTGCTTCCACTCATAAGCATTGTATAGGTCTTTCTCTTTCGACCAAGCGAGTTATGCTATTTTACGAATAGCTCACAGTTATGTATACTTCTCAGTCGTCAAGCAAATGATTTTTGTTAGCCGTCTTTCTCTACTTGAATGGAGTAAAATATTTTGTTTTCTCGATGCAGAGCTACAGCTTCAAATCCAACTAAATATTACTACGACCACGTGCTTGAAGGTTAACGACTGATAATGGAGATAACGAGTATAAATAAACAATAACCATGCAGTTCTTTACATAGATGTAAAGTAATTAAATCGGTTATTTCGCAAAAATCGGTAGGGGAAATATTTTGTATAAGATTTATAGCATCTCCACAAATGAAAGAATACAAATTGTAGTTAAAAAGTACTAATCATTACTTTTTACATTCGTTCCAGTAATTAGTAGATAAGTAAATATATTATGGCAAATGTAAGCACCTTATCTTACATTCACATAAAATGTTATATTATAACATACTAAATTTAGTTTGTTTGACAGTTTTTTACTTCTTATGATTAAGTTAAGGCTCCTCATTAGGTAGGTACAAATTGAAGACATTATTTAGGCCTACATAATCATGCACCAATTGCAGATTGGACAAACAGTAGTTAAATTCTCAATTGCGATTCAATTGATAAAATTGTGTGACGAAACGCACAAAGCGCGACCAAGAAAGGATTGAATAAATATTTTCAATAAAGTTTATAAACATTTTACTTTGTGACAGATTCTATCAACTTATTCTCGCTGGTACTATACGTGTCATGGTGAGAATGTTCCAGAAGAACCATCAATAAGTTAATAACATAAAATTTATAACATCTAAAAATGTGTATAATAATATAAGTATCAAGAATTATCTGAAAACAGTAAAAGTATTGGAATTTATATTGCTTCATTTTTATAACAGAATTTTGGTATTTTACCTTCTACAACAATATTTTTTACATTCTTATATCTTACCCTTACAGTAGGCTTGATGTAAAATAGGTACCAAAAGGTGTGGGGTTTTTCCATTGAGTTCAATACGTGCTTTTTGTAACAAGACACGTACTTTAAAACAATATGGTGATAATAGCAACATCTACGTAATTTCAACGCCTATATTTCCATCAGTCATTCCTTACTGGGAAAATTTATTAAGTAAATAGACTTAGAATATGTAACATTAGTAAAATATTGCGAAATACCTTTGTATTTATGACATCATTAGACAACCATTTCAAATAATTTTTATACCCATAAAATATAAAGATCTTGATGTAAAAAGATTTTCTTTGGCCTTGTTTATATTTAGTAAAGATCACTGAAAAATTTGGCGCCGCTCACTTGAAATTATGTGAATTAACAAACATTAATTTGTTTCCATTTCGTTTGGGAATTTTGTTGATAAAATTAGTACAACTTGAAATAGTAATACCATTCGTGGTTCCCTGCTTAATTCTGTCCTATATCAACTTACTAAATAAATGCCTAACCTATGATTATATTTTTAAAAATCATAGAAAATTTTACATTATCTAAAAGGCAACTAAATCCAAGCAGGTAGTGTAGCTTCTATGTGACATAAGGAAACCTCACTAGCATGTAATAAAGGTAAATACATATGCATAGTAAATTTATAGCAGCGTTGAATATTAAAATAATACTAAATAAAGCTAGATGAATGCAGAACGGAGCTATTTATAGATAAGATAGACCTACCTCACGCTTTTCAAACTAGTTATCACAAGGAAAATGTGTTTTCCGCGCTGTTTTAACATTCTAAAGTATTTTATGCAAATGGTAAAATCATGTGATACATAAAATGCACGTCCCTGGTAAAATGGACTCGTTTTGTGTAAATATAGGATCCCGTGACGTCAGCGTGCTGTAACTGCAAAACTTGGCACTGTACGCGAATTTTCTAATTTGTTTATCTCGTCTGCCGACCGTGAATTCTGGCAGTTGAGTTCACAGTCATGTTTATTTACTTATTTAAATTATGAAGCATTTGATAGACATCATATAATAATTGGAACAAATAGATAATGATATTTTTAGTTCATGAAAATCTTGAAACGAAGCTTCGATAACAAATGGATATGTACTTAGTATACGTTTTTGGGTAAAAATTCTGTTACAGTGAACTACTTTTCCCTGTTTAAGATAATTTAGATACACTTACTGAAATATTACCATTTAGTTTTATTTTGAAAAAAAACTGTAATAATTTTCTGGAAATTGTATATTTAGACACTACTTCCATCTAGTGTTGAATAGCATAATATACATGGTTCTTTTTTTCTTTAAGTTTTTTTATGTAACTCATAGATGTCGCTGCTCAGGACGATGTCATGATACTCATAAAGTATAGGTGTCAGTTATAAATATGTTAATATACATCCAGTGTGTTTGCCAATTATTATTAATTTAAATTCGTTGTGTTGACTACGAATAAAAATAACAAAAAAACTGATAATTGATAAAACTTAGAATCACGTGAGATTTAAATCAATTTAAAATTTAAACTCTGTGTTGACTCACCTACAACTAGATGCCGCCACTTGTAGTAATCAACAAAAACTTCTATGACCGTAGTTTAGTGGTACAAGGTCGACGGAATTACAAAGGACTTCCAAAACATTTTTCTTTTTGAAAATAAATAAAACTAGTAAAAAAATTCTTTTGGCATCATTTGAAATAAATAAACGAGTAAATAGTATTTTTAATTGTTTTGTGTTACTATTCAAATGTCAAATCAGACTTTAGGTTTAAGTTCTGTAATTTATTCGTTTAGGATAAAAAAAATGGTATACATTTAACATGTATGTAGATATAAAAACTCCATGCGGTTGCGGCAGTCGCTAGCATTTTGTATCTCTACTGACACCCTAATCTTCTATTGCAATTAGCCCTTCTGTGGGAATCTAATAATCACCCTTGTATCAATTACACATCACTTGCCCATCTAGATTTCCCTAGACAACGATTCGAACGTTATCCATCTTATTAAACACGTGACTTGTCATCAAGCCATGCCCAAAGTGAATCGAAGCGGGTGGTACCTTTCGTTTGTGTCTGAGGCAATATTTAGAATAAGTTTCACATTCTTACAATTATTTCGTAAATATATGATGATCAAATGTATCTATTTATATATTAAAATAAATACTTAATGATTTGCGAGTTGATTTTATTTTTTTCATTCTATTATTCTAACTAATGATGACATATTTTAAAAATAAATCTACTAAAATATGATTACTATACGTTGTGAGTAAAGTGTATTTATTAGGTTCAGACACGTGCTATAATAGTTATCGATATTAAATAACCCGAAATAATTTTTACAATCCGGGTTCTAATTATTATCCAATTTCGATATACAAAAACGATTAAAGAAGTTTTATCTTAGCTATTGAAAATTTCTGATATGTTATCGAATGACTATCCCTATGTAAATCTAACACTGATTACTTTAGTATACATTTTACCACGGGCGGCCGTCTAGTTATCGTGTCCGCATAATAAAAGTGATGGAATAACAATGAACCCGAAATTATTCCTGTTACTCTGGATTTGGCTCCTTGGTTGGGATTGCGCCACCGCCCGATGCGTTTCTCGAGGTGAATGTGTTACAATTAACGGACACCCAAAGCCGTGTTCGGTCAATTCAGAACCAACACCAATTTTTAATAACATTACTGGCGCTGAACGAGATCATCTCTACAATATTTTAGAACAACGATGTCCCCATTTGGTAATTAATGAAGAAGGGAATAGAATTCCAGATGACGAAATTTTGACCTGCTGCGATCCGATACAGGTTGAAGTTTTCGCTGAAAGTCTCCTACTAGCAGATAGTGTGCTTGGAAGATGTCCAGTTTGTCTAAGAAGTTTCATGAGACAAATATGTGAATTGAATTGTTCACCCGATCAGGCGCGATTTGTTGATACCGTAGTTGAAACCGCCCCCGACGGAACAGAGTATGTGAATGAAATAAATTACAGACTTCATACTGACTTTATGGATAATGCTTTTAAAGCTTGTTCAGAAGTAATGTTGCCTCAATCTGGAATGCCATCGGTGAATTTAATGTGTGGGAACGCTCCAGTCTGTGACGCTGACGCATGGTTTGGATATACAGGTGACACCGAAAATAATCCATTCGTATCTCTAAGGGTCAACTTCTTGAGAGTAAACTCTACCGAAGATTCAATGCATGTTCACGCTCCATTATGCCATGAAAGTATTGAAGGAGATATACCATGCAGTTGCATTGATTGCTCCGCAAACTGCCCTTCTGGTGAGATAATTATACCACCTATCTGTACTGTACTTTCTGTAAATTGTATCGGCTTTTCAGTCGCAATAACCTTTGGAGTAATTAGTATCACTGTATTTATTGTACTAACATTATTAGAGTATAAAAGACAATGTAAGTTAAAGCAAAATAGGAACTCAACGCAAAATGAAGTTAATACTATAACAAGGGGCTTTCAAAGCCTTTTTGAAAGCATCGGTACATTTAGTGCTGATAATCCTATTATGATGATAATGATGATGTCTTGGGTAGTATTTATACTGTTTTTTGGTCTGGGTCGCCTGCAGTTAACTGCAAATCCTTTAGAATTATGGTCGGACCCTCAATCGATTTCTCGTCAGCATTTTAACTATTTCAATTCGAGATTCGGTCCATTCTATCGGGCTGCTCAAATATATTTAACAATTGACCTTGAGCCAATTCAAGTAGACAACACAACGTATGGTCCTGCTTTTAGAGTGGAAGCGATACAAGAGTTGATCAAATTGGAAGATGCTATAATAAACATAGGTCGAGAAGATGGTTCTGTAAAACTGGAAAACGTTTGCTACGCACCTCTTCGTGCTCGCGGCGCAGAACAAAAACTAAGTGATTGTGTATCAATGTCTGTATCGGCTTACATACCGAACAGAATTATTAATAACAATACGTACTTAACAAATATACAAAATTGTTTAAACAACTATTTATCACTTAGTTGCTTACAATCTTGGGGTGGAGGTGCTGATCCAGAACTATCACTGGGTGGATATGAAGAAGATTTTATTAGTGCACACACACTCATTATTAATTTCCCTATAACTAATCATTTGTCTAAAGTAGCCCTAGAGCCTACATTGGAATGGGAAAAGAAATTCATTGAATTAATGCAAGATTATGAACAAAATTGGAAGTCAGATTTTGTTGACGTAGCTTTCGCAGCCGAAAGATCTATTGAAGATGAAATAGAGAGAATATCAGAAGCAGAAATAATTCCAGTTGCAATTAGTTACATGCTTATGTTTATATATGTGATATTTGCTCTTGGCAATGTAAGAAGAATTCAAACGTTTTTCCTTGACAGTAAAATAAGTGTTGCAATTGCTAGTATTATTGTTGTTTTGTTAGCGATAGCTTGTGCCATGGGCTTATTAGGTTTCATGAATATTACTATCACACTATTAGCTATCAATGTGATTCCATTTTTCATTCTATCTGTTGGTATCGATAACGTTTTTCTTATGGTTAATTCCATACAATATATACAAACAAACCTTACAAAATATAGTGAATACAAGGAAGGTATGAGTTTTGAAAAAAAACGCCGCTTCATTTTTGGAACGATGATGAAAAATGAAGGACCATCAATGTTTATTTCATCTTTGACACAGATTACGTGTTTTGCTATTGGGAGTTTAGCAAATTTTCCAGCAGTTCGTTCATTTGCTATTTTTGCAGCGGTTTCTTTAACATTTCTGTTTTTATTTCAAATAACAGCTGTCGTGGGAATCTTATCGCTTGATTACAAACGGTCTGTTAAGAGTCGTTTTGATATATTTTGTTGTGTTCAAAAGAAAATTATTAACGACGATGAACCATTACATTCTGAAATCCCGTACGAGAGCGTTACCCAAAAGTTGATGGAGCCTTACGCAAATTTTTTACTAAAATGGCGTGTAAAGGTATTTGTTGTTATAATTTTTCTTCTTTTCCTATGTGTATGTGTCGTACTAATTCCACAAATTGAAGTAGGGCTTGATCAGAACCTTGCATTGCCTGAAGATTCCTACGTTTATAAATACCTAAACGCTGTAAATAATTTATTACCCTTGGGTCCACCGGTATTTTTTGTTTTGAAGAGTGGTTTAAACTTCTCTAACCCTGAGCATCAGAATGTTATTTGTGGAGGTCAGCTATGTAATGACGATTCTTTAACTATGCAGATATTTTTAGCCGTACAACAAGAAGAGATTACATACATGAGAAGAATATCAAACTCATGGCTTGACGACTTCTTTGATTGGGCTAGTACACCCAATGTGTGTTGTAAATACAATACTACTGATGGTGGTTTTTGTCCAAGTGTTTCCTCTGAACCTGAATGTGACTATTGTACTATTGCAAGGAGTGATTATGCGAATGGTTTGAGACCCGCCGAAGACGCTCTTGACCGTTACATTCCTTTCTTCTTGCAAGATGCTCCATCTAATACTTGCAATAAAGGTGGTTTAGCTAGCTACTACTCTAATCTCAACTATGTTTTAGATTCTGAGGGTCGTGCGACCGTTCATGACTCTAACTTCATGGCGTATCATTCTTCACTGAAAACCTCTCACGATTACATATCCGCAGTTAAATATGCGTATGAAATTAGTGAAAATATAACAGCTGCTATTCAAAGTCGTACTGGCTTAGACGTTGAGGTATTTGCTTATTCTGTATTCTATGTATACTTCTCCCAATATTTGACCGTATGGTATGATACTTTTATTTCGTTGTTATATTGTCTTATAGGAGCTTTCGTAATAAATCTCATAGCAACTGGGTTTAACATTTTGACTACTCTAGCGATGATGTTTACAGTTGTAATGGTAGTTGTTGATATGATGGGTATAATGTATATATGGAATATTCAACTAAATGCCGTGTCTTGTACTAATTTGATTGTAGCAATAGGTATTACTGTGGAATATTGCACTCATCTAGCGTATGCTTACAACACTAGTCAGAAACCACCATCAGAAAGAGTAGAAGATGCAATTATAAAAGTCGGTGCTACGATTATTACTGGAATAACATTTACGAATATTCCTATAATTGTCTTAGCCTTTTCGTACACTCAACTCATTGAGATATTTTTCTTTAGAATGCTGTTTAGTATAGTAGTTCTTGGTTTTCTTCACGGTTTCATATTCTTCCCTGTTCTGTTAAGTTACATAAATAATTTCAAGTATAAAATATAAAACGAATTACTGAATATTATTGTATTATAAGACGCAATATAATGGTAAAATAATTTAATGTATTATCCAGTGTGACTTGCAGATATAATTTATACCAAAATAAAAATGAATATTTTATTTATCTTAAATATATATATACTGATATATGAGTTTTAATATTAAAATGTGATTTTTTAATAAAACTACCGAAGCACTGATAAGTTTATATATAAATTTGAAATTATGATAATAGTGATAAGTAGAAATCACGAAGGAAACGTAATGTGCCGATTTAGTAATGTAAGATAAATTAAGACTGTGATACCTCGTATTAATATATTGACATAAAATCTATATTATGACCAAACACTATTCTCCTTGACCTTTTTAACTTATACTATAATTTATTAATGTATTTAAATTGTTTCCCTATCCCAATTATATTATGTATTAAAAAAACGCGTATTTTGTCAATTATATACTATAATACAATAAAATATTATTCAATAATAAACATTTTTATTTCTAAACACTTACAATGACAATTAAATTAACAATATTATTATTAAGGAATTAAACAAATTAAT
Organism: Pieris napi; assembly: GCF_905475465.1. NCBI lineage: Eukaryota > Metazoa > Arthropoda > Insecta > Lepidoptera > Pieridae > Pieris > Pieris napi. The sequence continues at coordinate 8,173,404 of NC_062241.1, read as the reverse complement.
AACTTTTTACAAAAATACAGCATAGTGCATACTTAATGAATGAATATTCAAAACTCACGCAGGTTATTCTTTTTGGCGCCAAATGTCAACCTGCAATAGACATGCCCCAATACACAGATTAAAAATGGCATTGAGCAGATAACCAATTTTTAATGCAAAAAGAAAACATTTTGTTAGTTTCGGATTTCAAGGATTTTGATTTATTAAAATGTATTTAATTATTCAATACTATGTCAAAATCTATACAACAATGGCTCTTTATAATTATACTTTATTAATAATCGAATGTTAGAATCAAACATTTTTTTTGTTATTTTCCTGCCTACATATTAATTACTCTTATCAATAGAATAAGGTGATAGATATTGTTTATTATTATTAGTAGTAGTGCCTTTACGTTGAATAAAATTGTTATCTTTACAAAATCCGCAATCCGCCTAATATCGACCTTAAAATATTATCGAATACTATGAGATCAATTTAATACGACTATACAAAGTAATAGAGTATAGGTGTAATATGCATATTTTCGTAACAGTACAAGGAAAATGTCATTAACTAAAAACCTTATTTTCTCATACTATCTCTATTGTATTATTGATTTTTCTGTCACATAATTATAAATTAACAGAATCGTACCAATATGCAGTACGCAGTGTTAAAAAAAACAAACGACCAAAAGTTACAGATATCGGCAAACATCTTGAACAAATGTTGCCTGCGCAGAAGCGATTTTTAGGTATCACGGGCGGATAAATAAATATATCCTTCACGCATCCAAAACATGATTCAAATAAGCAATATAACATATAGCCAGTCGAAGAATTTCAATCTTTGACAGTTTTTTGTCTGGTGGCAAAGTTGGGAGAAGTCTCCGAAGTGAACCAAACGCTGCGTTAAATGCTTCAACTCTTATTCTCTCCCTTGTAGCGTGCGCTGTTCTGTATTTTAGAGTGGCTCTCCTTCTTCGTCTTCTCTCTTCTCGCGATAGACCGGCGTACGGTGATCCCGCTCCACTAGACAGATAAGCTTCTTCGGATACAGCGCAGGGCTCCAAAGATCGATCTCTAAAATTAATAATAATTCTTAACTAAATGTTGAATAAGTTAAGACCATGTGAACGACCAGGTTTATTCGCCTAAGTTCAATTAATTAGAATTAGAAGAAACAAATCATTTATAGGTTTAACAGTATTTGGATCCTATTTAGTTATAAATTAAAAAAAAAATAAGCCTAAGAATTAGCAATTTTACGTTGGTTTGTCATATGTTTTTAAACTTTATTATCTTTTAATAATGCGAATACTTTACAATTATTTTTGTTAATTTTTATTGCAGCTTGTTTTAGCCCGTGATTATGCTTGCTTGGATATGTTGGGACAATTATAATTAAACGCGTATTAAACCGATAAATGGTTATTATAAATTAATTCTATTATTATCTATTATTAATTCATCCTTTGAACCAGAATTTATTTTGATAAATCCGAAATTACCTTTTTCTAGGCGCCATGTTTTCGCAACCAGTTATTGGTAACAAAGCCTCCCTTGTGTCAGCCAGCATACAGGGCAACGATCCGTCCTCCATATTGGTAGCTTCTAACCAGCTCTTCATCATGAGATCCTAATTCTGAGAAGTTGACAAGGTCATATATAGAAATTTGCAATAGCTATAATGTATAACGTAACACGTGTTTAAAAAGTGGTATATGGCCCACAAAATTACTTTAGTTTGATACATATTACGAATGTATTTATGAAAAGATTGACAAACATTTCGTACGTTTTTACACGCTTTATATTAGCTTCACCTGTATGTATGTAACCGACTCCTTCGGACTCGATTGTGACCCATTTTTAACGGACAGATTTAATTCAAACTTTGCGCACCTGTCAAAGATCGATGACAACGCAATAATCCGAATTAATAATAGTTAATAAAAACAAAAAAACACGCTTTAAAGCACATCAAACTAAAAAGTTAAAAATAATTCCTAATTTAGGCTGAAAATGGTAATGAACAAAAAATACTGGTATTATTGTGAAAAAGCGCCATATTTTTCGTCTATCGAGCAACCCGTTAAAAGCGTGTTTTTTAGTTTTTTTTAACTATTATTTATTATTATTGAATTTAAAACTGAAGAATATAATTCTAATGTTCTGTAATTAGGAATATAATATCTGATAATTCACTATGAATTTTTACTACTACGCGATAAACAAATCAAATTTTTATAAATGAAAATTAATCGCAAAACATGTTGCTAAGCGCAAAAATCGAGACAGCTTTTTGCGCTTAGCAACTTTTTTATTTATTCCTTGAACTCTGAGCAATGTTTTTGTCTAGAGTAAAATTTACAGTCTCTATAGGTTAGCATAGCAAATTGTTTCATATGTTGGCATGTAAGAACTAAAATGGAAGGCTAAGTAAAAAAATCATATAACGGCGAAAGGAAGTTCACGCGGGCTGCTTGAAGATAGATGTAGGTATTTACGTATTACCAAAGACAAGTAAAGATTACATATTGCACTAATTAGGACGAATAATGGGTAGGTTAGATATACATTAAGTAGTCTGCTTTAAATATTATTATCTGAATGGTACGCCCTACAGCATGGAAAAACAGCAGCTATGTGTAAATCCTTCTTTAAATTGGTAGTCTATATAAAATAAACTTATAAAGAGGAACACCTACAATTCAAGGCTATAATCACTTAGATCGAAGCGATACCCTGAAACGGGCTAACGAAGCTACTCCGACCGCTAAAGATATATACAATTTCTCCACCATAGCCACTTAGGTCCTTGAGCCGGCCAGTCAGTGGTTAGACTGGTCAGGAGTCCTTCCTATAGTTGGGAGCATACGTAGCAACTTCCTACCTCCACTTAATTCATGAAATCTAATTAAACAAGCAAGACAACACTTTCAACGAAAAAATTCCCGTTAAAATATAAATGAATTTCATAACTGTTACTTAAGTTTTGAGCATTTGGAATATATTTTAAAAGGAGTAGGCTAAAATCTCCTGTTAATATTCTTTAACAACGTCACAAAGTCAGGTGTATGATAAGGCATTATCTACAATTAATTTCCTCAATCGATCTTGCTAATTTTTTATTGAACAATATTCTTATAGTATATGCAGTTTTTTTTTCAATTTACAATAGGTCTTCCTAATGAAACTTTATAGGTTTTTTAGTATTCGAAATTTATATAACCGCGTTCATAGGTTCATAGATTAATTCTTCAACTTATCAAACAATATTTTATTTTACAAAGTAGTTAGTAACATATCTGACTTTTATAGTCCGTTTTGAATAAGAGGGTAAGTTTATATATTATTCTATGGCACTCAAGCCAACACAACTGTCAAAGGAAACCCTTTCAAGCCCCGGGCATGTTTTGATTCCTGATCAAATCGAATTTACTGGCCGCAGTACAAATAAATAATACATTCCACGTTCACACCTCGCACTAAACGCGGTCTTTAGGGGATAATAAATCCGTATTTATTCTTTTTATATGTCTGCAACCCCTCGTAATCGAATCATGTTATAACCATGTTGAATCGATTGTATCTTCTTATTGAGAACACTTAATAAGTGAAGCGTGGCGTGGGCAAGTGTTCAGCCTCTGCTGGTACTCAATAACTTCCCGTGAGTCGTGACAGACGATAATGAAATAATTCCATAATCCTACAGCTAATACAAATTAATACACCACAGTAACTAACCTTAAAATATAATAACTAAAACATATTATTAAAAGGAGTCCCTTTAGGCAAGGTTCCGAAGATACTGGCAGCGTTCCCCGTTTGAATAGCTAGACTAATTCTTTGTCCGAGGTAGCTGCCAGCTCTTCGGTCTCCTTCGGTCACCAAATGGGACAAAATCATATTCGGAGCCTAGACCCCTGTATTTGCATGCTTTAGCTTTTCCAGCCGCTTCACAAGCCGCAGCAGCTCTGTTGTTAGTTCCATGTAGATGGAAAGGGGCTGGCGTGTCTGAACAGGTTGCATTCCATACCAGCACCCGACCCATCTTCCATGGAATAAACATCATGCCCTCCGGTCTCTTACCGACGTTGTCGCAATATACGCTGACGTCGCAACCTTGAGATCGCGCAGTACTAATACTAAACAATCAAGTCAGGATCGCAATAGCTATTTCTATTAGGAGTTACGGTACCGGCTCTACTGTACCGTCTCTAAGTTCTCTCTCTCTCAACTGTTTTATGAGATTTAGTGTCGATGGTGCACTTAGCTTATTAACTGCATAGTAAAAAGTGTCAAGTGAGTATACCTAATCTGTTTCAGGAAATATTCTATCCGCGACACTCCACGTAATGAAGCGTTTATTTTCTACGTTTCCCTCGGATGTGAGTAGTACGAAAAATTGTCGTGAAACAAAAATTTAAAAACCTATCCTAATGGTATTTTTTATAACGTACATAGAAGTAGACACTACTGTGTTAGGTAAAGACGCTACAGACGAAAGAATTGGGTACGTTGTTTTTATATTGGACCGTATGATTTTCTCAATTTCTTTTGGTTCAAGATGATGAGCCTTCTGTTCCGACCAATCTTAAAGTTTCGAGGCAAATCTTATTATAATACAATAAACGAACTTCAAGTTTATGAAATTTTTACAATTATGTAAATTGTATATACTGTAGCAGCATTTGTACTATATCATAATATATGACCATACACTTATGAAAATATTAATTCGTTGAAATCGCTGTATTTTAAAATTATAATGTCTTAATATTTGTAAATGTATATAAATCAAACATATATTGTCTTTGAATAATTTTAATGAATGCATACAAAACTGTTACATAATGAATTATTATTCGAAACCACTTTCACCATTACTCAGCCATAACGTATTATAAGAATAGACAACACAAAATACGTATAAACATATAAACCCATGTCATAAACAAACTATAAAACAGATCATATTATATAACCTATGATCGACAACTTAAAGATTGACCAAGGTGTCCTTGTCTATGATTTACTATAATCTACATTCAAGTTTCTTTCAATTTAATGGCATTTGGTTAGGGGTGGCTTTCCAATTCTCATTCAATTCCAATTTTCATTACTTCTCAATTACGGTAGTAATTGAGTGAGATTTAATACCATTTAAGACTCGCACTCTATTTTTGTAGTAAAACCGGATGATTTTTTTTACGATACAAGCAGTATAGAATATATTACTACGAATAATACTTGATTTAAAAAAAAAATTACTGGTATTATACACTTTTTGTATGTGTATGGTAATTATTATATACATATATATGTGTATGATTTGGCCATTTGGGTTAAGTTTCAATCACCAAATATGGCAAACTTTGATGTTGTTTAATGTTGGAAAAATTATATAATTTCGTTGGCTGAATACTAAGAAAAGAACTATCTTTAATTATTATAATCGGTTAAAAAACCCGAACTGAGTTATCAATTATCAAGTAGGTAACAACAATGTGATTACACAATTTTTCAATTATAACAATTATTATTCACGGCCATACTTTATGTCGCCTATTAGATTACCTACACATCATAAATGCCTAAAAATGGTGCAACTAGGGACAAAATTAATTCCGTATTAGTATCTATATTAGACTAAATCTATTTTGCCATAAGATCTATGGTGAACTTATTTGAAATCCTTTAGCATACGTTAACAGAAAATCTTACACGTCTAATTAAAACATTATATTACTAAAAGAGTACTTACATTAATAAACAAAATATAAGGAACAAAACTTTATATTTATCATTTGTTATTTTATCACTTCACTAATATTCCCGTTCGGCAGATTCAGTGAAATACTGATACGGACTGCAGCATCCCTCTCTTTATATGACCTCTGTGAGGGGTTGGACCTCAGAGGGCGGTTCCTTTCCTTGTATCCTTTAGGATTTTTTATTCACAAGTGTAGTAGATATGATTTATTAAATAAGGTAATTAAGAATGTCTTTATAACGTTCGCAACATTCTAGATCTAGAATCTTATCTCAGTCAAAATCAATTATGAGAGTTCTAAATAACTTTTTCATATTAATAAGCGTTGCTTAATATTGCAAAGATAAAATAATCGCTGTTAATTTTAAGAGTAATTGTTCAGTCCTAATGCCTAATTCTCTTAAAATAGGTCTATTTCAGATATTAAAAGTACAGCAATTTGATCTTATGAGCTAAATAATAGGGTTTATATTTCCTTAGTACCTTCCAGCTGATTTACCAGACCTTTGACCAATATAATTTTATTTTAGATTTAATTTGAATTAAACAGTATACTCTATAGTATTCAACTTTACTGCCCATTTGTAGCTAATGAGAAGTGACAAAAGATAAAACTCCATTCTTCTATCGTCAGTGTGATATGGGTCATATTTTATTCTACAACAGTACCATAATTTATTATTTACATTGTTCCTTTCCTGCATTCTCTATGCTTGATCTTTAAGGTTTACAAGATTATTTAAGAGATATTTACGATATAATTTGATAAGCAGAAAATGTGATATTAGTATCTGTATGGAAATAAAATCACATTATACTAGATGTATAACTATATTATTTTCCATATTTAATACCAAAAACGTTCGAAACTTAAAAAAATCTGATTTACCATGCAGCATCTGTGTATCCGCCCCTCGGAGATCAGCCAATGGAAGAGCGACCCCGCCTATTGATCCAGGACGCAGGTGTTGCCGGGAAATTTACACAGCCTTTATGAAAATACGATGGATATCGATTTCTCAATTCATATACAGATGGTCGTAAAAAGGAAAATGTATAAAATATAATTTACATGTGCCACAGACTCTTTCCCCGAGATTCTATAGGGAGCTTTTGGTTGCTTCACAATTCTTAAGCAAGTGATCAGCCTTTTGTGGCAGCCACTTTTCTCATATAAGGGTAAGATACAAACTGGAATCGCGCTATTAGACTACAAGCCCATGAAAAAAATACCTGTGAAATGAACCAACGTGAATAACGCTTAGAATGCTGTTACTATATCTGAAAATAACTCTGAGCACTATGCCGTCATTTCTGAGCGGTACATGTGAGTACGTGAGTGATTGGAATTTCTCAGGTACAAATGAGGAATTTCGAATTTAATCGCGCTATTATATGTATGCCTTCCAAAATCTTTTCGATACACGGAAGCCTATGTTTACGTTTCCACTCGACAGTAATTTATTCTGATGTAATCTCGATCAAACAGATGATATTTGATTACCCGAGTAATTTCATTAATTTTTCTAATCAATGAACTACACTTGCCCTAAAACCTAAATTATATAATTTGGAAAGATGTGCCTTCTACCCATTAGATATTTCATTTAAATAAAAGTTAAAATTGTATACAATAGTGAAATGACATGCTATTTAGGAATAACGAAAACGTTTCAGTTCTTTCATCGCAATAAATTCAAATTTGCATTATTAGACATGACCTTAAACTTTGTCATGACAAAACGTTCTACAGTTTTAGATATAAAACACGATGTTTTAACAGAATCTTGATATTTAATTATTGTTAAAAACTGGCATTAAGATGTAGCAACATTTGTTAACTTAGTAACACTATGTGCACTTATGGAGAGAAAAACGTCGATACTAAATTTATTCTTATCTTCAAGTTAAGAGCGATGAACGGTCTCCATTTCTTAAGGAAGGTAGTGATGGGTTTGGTTTAGGCTAATATTATATATAATCGGAGTATGTGGATCATATACTGGAAATTTGCAAGAATGCGTTCAAAAGAATGGATTTGTGCTTCGAAAGGTAAAAACGTTTACTAACATTAAGGCCATCTGAAGCTTGTACAACGCATTGGTTAGAATTACGTTAGAGCGTAAATTGTCTGGGTGGGCACAACATGAAACTGTCTTATGTTGGAGCGCATACGGCGTACAGAATAAGTTTACTCGTTTTCTTTATTACAGACTATATGGTATCAATCCCTACTATGTACCCAACATTTGTCTTGCCCATAATGTACACCACGGGCTGCATGATATTAGAAACAAACGGGACCTAAAGTTGGCCTACTATATATTTAAAGTCTTCTAGAACTAAGGAAAGGAAAGAAAGCAAAGGAACCGTCCTTTGAACTTAGGGGATACGTGCGATGGTGAAGAACAAGGTTGTTTGCGATATAAAGGGCCAGAACCAGACTGTTGTACAGATCTCCGTTAACAAAGACGTTGCGCCTACTAAATGCTGTCTCTGACATTATCGACATCTTTATATGTTCGCAGAGCCCAGAGGGAGTTCATAGTAGCGATATTGTGCATTTTGTGCATTTTATGCATTTTTTTTTCGACATTATCGTATTTTTGTGAATAAATGTTTGCAATTTGTTTTTTTTACAAATTAATCCTAACAAAAAAAAACTGAGGTACCTACCTAGAATGTACTTTTCAAGACAAGTTATGTCGTGTTAGCAAAAGTTATATGTAATTCACAAGTGCACAAGGGATGCCTCCCATCCTGAAACAAGAATAATAGGTACAATGACAATTAATTCATTTTAGTTTTTGAGCTCACATAAAGACCGGCAACGCACTCGCGAGCCCTCTGGCATTGAGAGTGTCCATAGGCTTTCACTTAAAATCAGGTGAGCCACCTGCCCGTTTGTCCCCTGTTTTATAAAAAAAACACGTCTTCAATTAGTACGACTGAAATTTTAGTATTAAATAGCACGCATACCACCAAATGTTAACGATTTCTTAAGAACGGGAAGACTTTTTCATAATATATACTATGCTTTTTCATAATATATATTATATTTTATGTATTTCAGCTTAGTTCACGTTCATAAATTAGTCGGAAAATTAATTTGCAAAAAATCATGTACCGGTCTGAGACATTCTCCGATTAATTCTATGTCGTGTTAAGGTTGTTTCAGCATTAATAGTATAATAAGTTATCTACGTAAACAAGTCTATAGAAGGTCATGGCAACGTTAATTCACCTACTGTGACATCGCAACGGATCACGCAAACTGAAAATTTTCGTTAAAGAACCTATATTATTAATGGTATCTTAACGGTTCGGCTCTAGATTAAAAATAGATTTCCATAAATCAAGTGAATTTTGTGAACTTTTGAATTGTTAGGTACAGAAATATTTGCTTTTTCGTATATCTATCAAATTAACCATATTCGAGTCAGGTTAAATCTATTTTTTATTTAAAACTTGTACAGGCTTTTGCCGTGATATATAATTAATAAGTTGCACTTTTATGTGCAATAGTGTTATTTACACTATTGCACATAAAAGTGCAATTATTGGTTAATTGGTTAATTTGGTTAATTATTACAATAAATTGGTTAATTTATAATTAATTTCATTTATAATATTTAATTTTCTTGAAGGACCGTATTGGTTCGGACTTCGGAAATAATTCAATGGACAGCTTACAAAAACCCTCAGTTGTTGAGCAACGAACTTCCTGGTGATACGGATGGAATTTCGTATTCTGTGATGTCGAAACTCAGCTGCAGGTATCTATCCAAACAACTCCTCAGAATCTAAACTAACCGCTGGCGCATCGACCGCTAGCTGAGCGACCACGACGACAGCTGTGCTGATAACCGCTTATCAGCTAGCTCTCTAGATGCCTCAGGAGCTGGCCGTTAATAATGTTTTCCATTATTTTCACTACTAATATTCATCTTAATTATCTCTAAATATTTTTTTGTCACTTAATTTTTCTAAAGAGACTCACAAAAAAATAATTAAACAAATTATGTCAATAAGATTCACATGGAAAAGATACTTCACGATGGCTTAAAATTTCCCTTCTATAGCGAAACCTTGTAGCTTGTCAAGTACTCATGAAAATGGAAAATTGTCATGACGACAGCGTCGTTAGGCCGATAGCGTTTTCCAATAATTTTACACAACTTTTCAGCCAACAACATGTAGAAAAATGTATTTTGACGGCGTTTTGATGGATTTACAATTTTTTGACGATTTTAAATTGATTAGTGAAAACTGTGATATTTTCGAGTAGTGTTTTTCATCTTCAAACGTCTTCGAGTTCTTTTTCAAGATTTAGAAATATGGCTTTTAATTTTGACAGTGGACAGGTAAGTTCTAGCAAAATATTAAATGTATAAACATTCTTCGGCAAATGTATGTAACAAACAGTTGTAGATTTTTGTAAAGATGTGTATAAAACTGTTTTATTGCTGTCCATCCCCACATGAAATCTAGTTGATCCAACTTATAATCCCATCTTTTTTAACACTGCACCTGCACTCCCATTAACTCCCCTATTTTTGGCACATTTTTTATTTGCCAACAAATTGTAATTCCTTTAATCCAACTTAGATACATCCAATTACATGGTAAACATCTTTGGAATTCATTTTTTATGAAATGAGCCCTTAGCTATATATAAATAACAACCTCTTTTGCTTGCATCAAAAATTGGTGACAACGGGTCATTGAAAAGGGGGCCGAATCTATTTGCGAGAGAATGATAATTTTTCACGGTTTTGTGTATTATAGTAATCCCTAGTTGACGTCTGTCCTGGTCTTTAGTTAATAGTTTTGTTTGTATAAAAAAGTATTTTTATAACAAAGCCATTGTTACAAGTTCAAATGGGTACTAGGCACGTAGATTAGCCGACGTTATTACAAATAATTTTAAGTTTTGAATGTATTATATTGTTAGATTTATTCAAGATTAGTTCGAGTAATAGATCTAAGTATATAAAAGTGCATCTTATATTGATAATGAAAATAAGTGGAGAAATAATATGGATTAAGAGTTTATATGCTTTAAGAGTAATTAGACATATACATAACATTTATTACTTACAAAAACACACACACATAATAAAAATAATCAAAGAAAAAAAATAAAAAAGAGATAACAAAAAAAATGTTTCCCTTTTCCTCTTTGGTTCGTTGAAAGTGTGTAATGCTGTGTGTTGTAATTGGCCCTGGCTCAGCATTATGCTAAGGAGCAGACTGTTCCACAGCTTACAATTATGATTAACTTAACCGATTATAATAAAAAAATATTATTATTATATATATCCATAGGAGCCATACATGATCGCTTGTGAACGTTACATTATCAAGGACATACAAAATAATCTTGTTTAGTAATTGCATCCGTGCTGAGAGAGGGATTCGGATTTTTCTAGAACTCGTAGACCATAGTGTTATAATTTCATAACCTATGAATATCGCGTGATATGAAGCCGGAAGGACGCGAGGTCTCAGACAACTATTATATATACTTATTCTAAAAATAGTAAAGTTGAAGGATGTCACGCTACTCCATAAGGCGACATACTTACGGCCGCTTTCTATACTTTCTATACTCAATCTCAATCCAATTTTACTACTAGAGATTGATATTTTTATAAATTTCTCATAAACGACTTTTCAATACCTACCTACCTACTATTGTAGTTTACTGATTTCGGGGACCAATAAACACTTCGATATCTTAAATGTAGTCATTTTTTGACATTAAAAACAATCACAAGGGTCTTAGGGTCTGTTTCACAATGTATGGATAAACTACCAAATAGCTATGCAACACATAAATTATTTGTAAGATAAATTGTGCTATTTGACATTCATCGGACTCATAACTTATGATGGACTTTATGTGACGAATAGCGCTATCTGACAGTCGTGAAACGCAACAATAGTGTTTATCCTACTAATAAGTAATAAATAGCTAATTTGGAACTTATGTAGAACTTATCCGTACATTGTGAAACAGACCCTAAGAGTGTCCTCAAAAAAAAAATGCTGATAAAAATTCCGCAATTTTATAAAATGATCAACCAGTTTATAGTCTCTAAAATCGTATGTACTTAGGAAATATAATTGTATAGAGAAACAGTAATATTTCTTCGCAATAATAGTTAAAAAGGTTTTTTAGAATTCGCAAATTAACATTATTGCAAATTTATTTAATTGTCTTAGTTAAGACAAAGACAAATGCACGATATGCATTTCAGCCCTTAAGGACAATTCTTTCCTTACAGGGCAAATAAAAAATAAATCTATTGTAAGCAGGTGTCAGGGCCCTTCATGTGAGGCGTCATAATCATCCCCCAACAAAGGGTTGCAAATAATTATTTACCCCATATACGTCACACGCCTATTTGCCTCATTTAAATGCTGGTCATAATTTAGAATTATTTTGTCAAGCCCTCTAAAATTATATATTACATGCGATTTTGTCTACACTGTGACTATTTCAAGAGCCCATTCAAATTTGGGGATATTCTAATATAAAATAGAGTTTGTAGTTTCACAAAATTTGCTAATAATAAAAATATTTATTGCTGCCTACAGAATCGATTTATAAAAATCAAGGTAAACTTCGAGTTGTTCATATCTCCAATTACTAAAAAGTTAATTTATATATCTTATGTACTTGCACAATTAGATGACTTTTTAGAAGAAATGTCACGCCTCAGGAAATTACATTATAAGCCAATGTACAATATTATGTTTAGTAATACATGTGTGTGAGGTTTTCTGAGAACGAATGAGTTTGAACAGTGTTGGCCAAGTAGGTCGTAGGTTCGCCCGGCTGTGCACCAATGGACTTTCTTTCTATGTGCGCATTTAACATTCGCTCAAACGGTGAAGGAGCTATCTTGAGTAAACCGGCTTGCCTTAGACCCAAAAAGTCGACGGCGTGTGTCAGGCATAGGAGGCTGATCACCTACTTGCCGATTAGATTAACAAATGATCACGAAACAGATACAGAAATCTGAGGCCCAGACCCAAAATGGTTGTAGCGCCATTGATTTTATTTTTAATACATGTGTTACAAATAACGGCATAATCGTTATTGAATGTAATAAACACTTAAATCGTTTTTAGCCCATTAATATTATGTAACACAGTTGGAAAGCCGCTAAGAGGGCTGCGCAGGTGAAAAGAGATAATCTTATTTTAGTTCAATAATAAGAATAATTCTATGGACATATTCAAAATATTACATTGTACTGTACATTATAACCCAAATATGAGTACAATTTAAAAATAAACACAGTTGTTACAAAATGATTAAACATTAACGGCGCGTGCGTCATTCCGCAGTCGCGTGTCTCCCTTCATCAAGTCATTTATTATTAATTTCTTGACTATTTTATAACCGCACATCGCAATATTTGCAGTTACCCTTTTGGCTGTTCAATTTGTAATCTAAATGTTTGCTACTGTGCTCATCTTTAGGTATCAAGATCGTTATCCTATTCGACTTTCATTACTTTTTGTTTAACTTACATTTTAATAACAGCCTCATTTAAAATAAATTGCAGTCCCATAACACCAATTGTATATACACTAATAATCTATTTAGATTGCAAAGAAAGTGGTACATTCAGATTGATTTATTATAAAAAACACCGCATAACGTCACTGAGAATTATAGCCTCGTATGTCAAAAAAACATTTATTTTTATTCTTAATCTCAGGTTTCCTAGAAAAGCGGTGCCGTTCTCTATATACTAACTAAAACTAAATTAAATTATATGATGTCTTTCTATGTACCTCTTCGCATATGCTTAATCCGAAAAGGAAAAAAAATTGTTTTTCTTTAATAAAATCCCATCCTTTTTAGTCAATTAGGTTAGACTTAAATTACTTATTAGTCTTAAGTTAGGCTAGATCGTAATATTCCATGATGTCTTAGTGAAGACACATGTATAAAAAAATCCCAGAGGCTCTTTTATCTCTGCCTTAAATAAGTTTAAGAAATGTAATAAAGATTAGCTGAGCAAGAAAGCTTACTATAAAGTTAACGTTTATCTAGTTGATAAAAGGGCCTGGGACTACTACTAGACCGGCTATTTCTAATTTATTTGGGATATTTGTTTTAAAATAAGTGTTGTTTGCCATAGTCATTTTGTTTGATGATTTGCTATTTTAAAAGAGTACCGAGAGTTTTTTTTACGCCGGCTTTTTCTCTCGGCCTACACGGCCCTCTGTCTTCTTTGCCGATGAGTTGGGATGTCTACCGATTCAAATTTAATGATGTGGAATAAGTGATACCTGTATCTTATATTCCATAATAAACATATTTTATTTTATGGCCCCTAGTAGGAGACTAGCATAGTTCCTACGAGTTTTGAATTCCCACCTCATCGGGACCTGTTTCCGCTTACCGAGTATGATGGGTAACCAGCGTACTCCATTTATAATATTTACAGTATTGTTCAAATTCGGGCTAAAAGTCGCCAGCGGTGTATATAATTTAGATAACTTTACGATACATTATTGAATCCAGCTAGAGACTGACTGAGGGCAAAAATTATTGTATTAGATATAATGCATATGAAAGTAGAATCCAAATAGCGGTATGATATTAGAAATTTAGATCACCTGATACGATGACTGTATTAGTCTGTCAAATTCACGACAAAAATCATGGTGCCCTACATTCGAAATTGACTTCAAATTACTTGTCTCTCCGCGAATTAAAGCTTTTAAGTTTTCACAAATAATCCAATATTAGAGGAGGAAACTCTTATGAATTATTTTATCACTTTAGTAGGGATATATCATAAGAAATGTATGAAGTGGTAAAATCATACAATTTCAACAATTAAATCAAAACTTTTAAATTTTAGTTTTTTGGATTACATTATACACAATTCAAAGTTGTATGTTTAATACTCAAGAATATAAAATTGATTTTATTAAAGTACCTACCAAATAAATCTCGATAACGATGGCAGTCTGCGTCATGATTTTAGTTTCAGTTATATACCATATACAATAATATAATTTATTTTATAATCATAATAAAATAATTTTATTACAGTTCAATAGAGAATCTACCCCCAAACGTCTCGGCAACTGGCAAGTACCGCGTTGGGCACCAACGAGAGCGCGGCCCCTCGAAATGCGGCCTGATCCAAAACCAATTTGCGACTTAAATGGACACTTCTTGCCCGGTGCTCCCCGGGGGACGTCGAGGTGTTTCGGACATTATACAGGCACATGGGACTTGCCGAAGAAAATTACGAGGAAAGTCGGTAATGATTGTAATTTTCCCTTTTATTGCAGATTAAAATTAAGGAGTGAAGCAGGAACATTTTACTAAAAAAGTATATCGTATCGACTAAATATTTGTATCGTTTGATAGCTTATTATACCTAAGATTTCCTACTATATTGAACTAAAATGAAGGCGCTGTACCCAAAAACAGTGTATTTGCGCTCAATGGAAGAAGATAACTCCATAATAGGTCGTGGTGTAGTCAGATCACACATATGTTTATTTCAGGCAGGTTTTATGCGGCTTTCATTCCAAAATAATTGTTATTCATCCTGACATCGAACCTGTAAATAATACGTAATATGTCATACCATTACCACGGACGTTTGGCGCTCTAATCCTAAGATTAGAATGGCATTAATAAATAATTGATACGATTTTAATCTCTATATATATAAAATTATCGTGTCAAATGTTCGTTCCCATACTCCTCCGAAACGGCTCGACCGATTCTTATGAAATTTTTTATACATATTCAGTAAGTCTGAGAATCGGCTACTATCTATCTTTCAAACCCCGAAGTGATAAGCGGTGTCCACCCCAAAAAAATTTTTACTCTTCTACGATCAACCCCTATTTTTTATTATTTTTATTGAACTAAAACAATGTTTTCTAGAAATAATATACATGGCAAAAAGTTTGCCGGGTCAGCTAGTATTGTATAAAAAATTAGATACCTTTAGGTTACTTAGATATTATTATACATTTGGTTTTGTTGGTATACGTGTTGACAAAACATTATTTTAAACTTAATTTACACAAACATACATATTAACGGTACTTAATTAGCTACTAAGTTTTCTCTTCTCCTTAGGTTCGAACCACATACGGTGGTTAAGACGTTACTATTCTGCTTAAAAAATATTATACACAGGACGCATAAAGGAAATACAATTGCTATTTACACAAACATACATATTAACGGTACTTAATTAGCTTCTAAGTTCACTCCTT
Source organism: Pieris napi (assembly GCF_905475465.1). Lineage (NCBI taxonomy): Eukaryota > Metazoa > Arthropoda > Insecta > Lepidoptera > Pieridae > Pieris > Pieris napi. The sequence goes on along the minus strand of NC_062241.1, from coordinate 8,157,366 downwards.
AGCTTAGGTCCGAACCCCATACGGTGGTTAAGACGTTACTATTCTGCTTAAAAAATATTATACACAAGACGCATAAAGGAAATACAATTGCAAATTATTTCTTTTGCAAACTTTATGTCGTGCTTACACGTAGTTCGCATACAGGGCTGAAAATATACCGTGACACGCAATTGTATTGTTTTCGATATGTTTTTGTTTTGTTAGCCGAAGAGTTGGCGAAGGAACCACCGGCTGGTAGATTCCCAGATTGGATTAATCTTCGAGTTCAGAGGCCTAAAGTTATAAGCAAGGCGAAAACGCGCGTGCGCGGTTCAAAGGCGAAAGAAACTACAGATGCCGAGGAACAGTCGTTTAAAGTAAGCTCGTAGTTATGGTCTGTTTTGCGCTTTTTGGATATCATTCTAATTTGAATTAAATTGGTAGGTATTAAATTACATTTGTAGACTCAAATATATATAGCTTAAATAGTGCTTTCGAGTATTCTGCACTACAAATTAATTCCTGGAAATTTTCACATTATTTTTTATGTTATCGTATATCTTACTTATTACTAAGAGACTATTATTTTTCAAATTCATATTTAAAATTACGTTTATTATTATTTGAAGGATTAGTGAACAAAGTTTTGAAACTATGAGTAATTAATGTTGATAGTGCACCTGCGCAAGATAAATGATAAGATAAATACAATGTGTCGACCGTTAATGATAACAAGCAGCTTTATAATATCTTAATATTAAAAACCAATCACATTATTTAATTATGCTTAAGAAAATAACTGATTAGATGTTATATGCAAAATGCACAGAAAATAAAATAAAAATTAATAAATGCAATTTTTGTTTTCAGTTACTGTATTATTATCCTATTAGCTTTTTGTCTTTATAATATTTTGTTTTTTTGCAGCCCAAGCAATGCCCACTACACGCACGCAGGCCTAAGCACTCGCAGAAAAAATAATTTATTAAAAATATTTATTAATAAATAATTATTATTATATTTATGTTTTATATTTTTTCTTACATTTTACATGTCTGTTACATTAAGGACTATACACTTCAAGCAAGTGAAGAGGAAGTTTTACATAATACTCACAATTCTGATCCTTTGGAATTATATAAAACAGCGGAGCCGGTAGACAGTGAAGGCCACGGACCTTACGTTCCAGGTTCAGCGACAGAACCAGACAAACGCCACGAAAGCTATGATCTTTTAGTGAAAGACGCGGTTGAAAAAATTCACGGCCCTCAGGAAGAACCAAATGAAAAATTTTGGCGTAAAGTTGCCGAAAATGCGAAACATGTAAAGGACATGAAAGAAACCAAAAGACCCTTAACATTGCCCCATGTAAATGTTACGCAAAATTTTAGTTTTGCTAAAAATATGCATGCTGGTAATCTTGAACACCAACCCTTGCCAGATACCTTGGGCTATAGACATTTAACTAAGGTGGGCGAACATCGTGATTCAGATATCGTTGTCAAACCTTATGCGATAGGTTGGAAAGGATATGGTGCATCTGGTCCGACGTGTTGCACGAAAATGCGTGTACACAGACCAAAAACGTGTGACCCCAAAAAGCCTGAAACGGAAGAACGCAAGCAACGCCCAGCAACATCATTTGACCTAGGCGGACAGTACAAAAAGCCATTATCCCTCATGGACTTGGCCATATGCTGGGATTTCAAAACTGACGATCACCGAGAACCAAAACCCCCGAAGCACATAGATGGCTCAAATGGCTCCACGGCACCGGCAGTTTTTACAATGGTCCACACCCCGAAGGACGAACAGGAATATATAACTGGCCATTCACAATCAATTTTTAACCAGAATCGTAATGGACAAGATGTTGGCCGTCACAGTGTACCACATTTTGAAAAAGACATGACGAAAGAAAAGAGGAAGGATGCATGCGATTTACAAAATTGTCCACAACATACATATAATGGTAAAGAGTCCAGATCCAAGTCTTCTAGTAGGAAAAGCTCGGCACAGTCATCGAAAGATGGAAAATGTGATGGTGTAAATGGATGCGGTACTGTTTCGTCTTCCAAGAACTCAAGCCGTGATTACAAACCCGATAAATACGTAAAAGAAACTAGCAACAACCGTGGAAGTCGACGTATTAACAGCTTAGAATCGTATACCAAAACTCCTCTGGCACAGGGGAAATTGCACCAAAGTTCCCCGAATGAATCTCAAATATCCCATTCACCAAAAGACAGTATATCATCTAACAATAACGGGAAGCATCGTCATTGTTATTCCTGTGGCGGCGATAAAGTTGCGAAAGAAATAAAGCAGAAAGAAGACTATAAGTTCGCATTTAAAGCTGGCAATCCCAACTCAATTCAAAGCACAAACTCCAACGATTCCAAAGGAGTTAAGATGCCAAAAATGCGTCATCCATATACAAAGAAATCATATACCATTCCCACTTTGGCACCACCATTTAGTATTTGGCGCGATGCGAATGCTACTGGCTATCCTGAACATTGGAGATTAGCCAGTGTTTATCAACATGCTTATAAGCCACCAGAACAAAGACGAAAACCTCTTATTAATAGTGTATATCAGTAATGTTGGGACCAAAATAAAAAACTTTAGATATAATTATGGTTTTATTTACACAATTTTTATAAATTATTTTAAACATTCTCCAGTTCTTCAAGCATTTCATGGAATTGCCCAACAAACGTATATTTTACATTTCCATGCCAAAATACGGCGGTGCGCGGTAACCATTTCAAATTTCTTCATTGAGGCATTAAGGCAAAAACCTTTCGTACTCCAAGAAAAATGTGCATTTCTTGATAGACTCCCAGGCTTTATTGCAAAAATGGAACCAGCCTTTTTCCGATAAATTCGGCACATTTGTTATCTGATGTCTGTTTACGCCCAATAACATCCAACGCAGTCTTTTCGCTAATTCTTCAAATGTTGGATGACCCCGGTAAATTTCCTTGTTATCTATAAAATTCCACATTATTTAGGCATTAACTCACAGTATTGCAGACACATTCAAACGTCAAATTACCTATAAATAAGCATTCATCATTTTTGGATAACCGATCGCTAATAATTTAATAATTAAGACAGAAATGTTTTTACTTTTTAATAATTTGTAGGACTAACATTGCTATTCATATGTTCATCATACATGATTTGTTGAGTAAATTTTCTACGTAAATATTAAAGTTTGATGTAAATTTGGAATGTGGCATCGGAACAGGAATTATGGTTTCAATAAAAATTCTAATTATCTAATGATGTTAATATCTCGATACAAATTGCTTTGGTAAAAAGTTTTTCTACTACACACGTACCATAATCTTCATATACTTCTGGTAACAGAAACAAATTGATAGGGTGTCCACACTTTTCAACACTATACCATTTGTTAACACTATCAACATTGACGCCATTGTTACTTATATCACTATACAAGTACATGCCAGATTTTAATTGCAGGTTTGAGCGCTGAAATGCTTTTCTGAAAAAAAATACTACGTTTGAGGTGCCTTGGACATTTGGCCATTTCGCAAAGCAACCGATATTTATAAAAAAAAAATTCACTTAAACTTAAAATGGATTGATTTTTTTTTTCTATCAGGAATGTTGCTTTAATACCCTAATTTCATCCATTTATCTGTTATGAATAAACGAGTTTGATACTCAAAACGACTAGGCAATTAACAAACTCCATGTATTTATGTTGGTTCTATTCAAATTATATATTTTTTAAATAAATAACCTATACAATATATCCCAATTCTATGTATTTTTGTTTAATTCTGTCTAATCTATATATAAACATAAAATTAGAATGATTAAATATACAAGAACAGAAATTAAAATATCCTGAAATTATTGACTAAGTTAAATAGTTTTTAAAGAAATACTGCTTTTATCATACTAAATATCTATTCTATTTTTAATATTGATGTAACTGAAAGTACACGAAAACCCACATACTGTATAGCTATGATAATGATATTTGCTTTTTCTATATAAAATCCATTAAACATCAATATTTGTGGAGTACCTGTAAAAATCTTGAATAGTATGGACATTAGAATATGTGAAGTCCTCTAGTTGACATCTATTATGTAATAGCAGTAAGTGTGGGTGAACTTCCGATTGAACAGAGTCCGATTCTTGATTAACATTTGTGGATGAGAGTGATGGCCTCAACATTTCTGCGGCTTGTATGTATCTGGGAAATTCTATCTCATATTAAAAATAAAAATTGATATTAGTTTTGAAGAGTATCTTATAACTTACAACAGGGGAATTATATATCTGAGAATTCCCCTCAATTTAAGCCGTTTAATTAACAGCCTAGCGTCTTAATTAAACAGCGCCGTTTAACTAGCGGTCTGAAAGATTCAGCCGTAGCATTTGTTACATTTAATAAACTGGCTGGCTAATGCTTAGGTCATTCGTACGATAGAGTGACCATATGGCAGAAAAAAAAAGAAGAAACATCTGACATTAAAAATATTTCTTTAAAAATGAAATTGCTTGAGTCAGTCACAGCTAAATTCACATTATTATTGTCACTAATATATTTCATTAACAAAACACGATAAAATTGTGGTTTTCCGACGCGTTATTGACAGTTTAGACTTTAGAGTGGCAGAAAGTGGAACTAAATTGAAATTAACAGTGAACCTTAGGCTAGGCAAGTAATGAAACGTTATCGATCTATGTCATTTGCCTAGCTGTTTGATCAACTGGCTGAATATCTTTCAGGCCACTAGTTAAACAGCGCTGTTTAGTTAAGAGACTAGGCTTTTACTTGAACGGCTTATTAAGCTAGTTGGCTGCGACATATAATATATTAGTATCAAAATAAAAATGTATGTCACTTGAGTTACATATCCTCTTAATCTAAGCGCCATCTATCGGATTGTATTGAAGTTACAATAGCACTGCAGACACACTTCTGCACATGTTTCATGTATCATGTTTGTTTCCTTTAACCTTAGAGGCAGCTTTAATTACATTGTAAATGGTTTAAAATTAAAAGCATACAGTTTTAGTCATTCACACTAACAACAGACAGAAATATATATAAATATTTTTTTATGTTTCTTATACACAAGTATTACGAACAAGCATATACAATACCTTATGAAATTGTAGTCACAAAACCAGTCTTGGACAGCCACTAAAACATGGCATATGGCCATTAAATAGGAAGCTATTTGAAGACAATCTACAGTCACAATGTTCGCACTTCTAGATGTTACAGCATTTAAATTTGTGTCAATCAAACATGGCGACCATAACGGTTGACAGTCAAGGAGGATGACACGGTCACTTGTTACATACATATCAACACCTGTAATAAAAAAGAGATAATATTAAAAAAGTTGCATAATAAACTTATCAAATGTGCTAAGTACATTAGTAATTGTTAGTTAGTTATTAGTATTTGTAGACCAAACAACACAACCAAAAATATAAGAAGTTGTTTCACATATGACAAGTTTTCATATTATTCACATGGTATGGACACAGCTGTATCTGATTTGCTATTTGATACAATTTTATGCCAGGCCGCCCCCATTATATTTTAACACTATTGTTTTATAAGTGCATTTTTATACTATTTAAAAATGAACTTTCTCTAATATAATTTTAAAATGATACAAATTTATTCCAATAGAGGTCCAATTTTGAATACTTTTATGTCAGATTATAAATATTTTGCCAGATACAATTACATATATATATATAAATTTAAACTACCTTTAGTGCAGTGTACTCCTTTTTCAATTTGTTCAATATCCTGCATTTTAAATTTAAAGTGAGGTCTTTCTTGTTTTTTGTCTATGTTTAGTTTCTCCGTATGACTTTCAATACTTTCATCAACTTCGTTTGTATCTGGCATTTCATGAGATTGAAGTATTGTATGGCAAATGTCTTCTATTGGCATACTTTGGTTGATAAGATTGAGTATCAAAGATTTTCCAACACCTTGCATACCTGCAAATAATTTATTAAATATATTATACTGAATATTATCAGATCAGTAATTTACTTTTGTAATTTGAAAGTATTACAACTATCCTCCAATTTTTTCTTTACATTTGAATCTACATTGTGTAATAGTTCAAAAGATATCAAATCATCTTAGTACATAATAATAATATATATTTATATAGAAGTAGTTAAGTAATACCAGCTATACATACACCAATGGCTCTTATTTCACATACGAAATTAACATTTGCTTGTAATCTGTGAACAAGTGGCATAGAAGACAGGTAACCTACTAGCTTATAAGAAAACATGATTTATGAAACTAAATAATAAATATATCTGCCCACTTGAAAAGTTCTATATACATATATTTAAAGTAATATATTTTCACAATATTGAATTAAAACATGTTAAATGTGTTAACAGTATAGTAACTCTTACCAATCACTCCTATGATTAAATAGTTACTGTTATTATCATTTAAGTATTCTAGAGCTGTGTTATTGAATTCCAAATTTTCATCTAGCAATTTGACTGGCTCTGACATGGTCTTCAAAATACATGGCTTTTGTTCTAAAAAAAAGTACAAAAGAAAAGATGTGAAATTTATATTAATGACTACTCCAGCCATATTAGTGACTCAATGGGCCAAGTTTATTTGTAGAACAAATAATGAGGAATAAAACTATGGTGGTAAATACAGTGGTCAGGGTGTAGTTGTTGAGAAAGGCCCTACTATAACAATAATGTTTAGTTCCATCACAGCATAGCTTGTTGTACAAGAGTTATTTTGGGAAAACCATAAAACATGAATGAGAAACACAAAAACCATTTATAACCATTGTTTCGTTGTTCAAATTTGTTAAAGATTCCAGGTTACTTAAAGTAAATATGTTTGTAACAATCCTGTATATTATTCAAAAGAAGGAATTAACTGAAATGTAAATAATAATCTAAAAATATCTTACACAGTGAATTTGTTAATAGCTATTATACAAATACAGTCAAAACCGGTTATAACGACATTGAAGGGACCGTATAGTTGCCGACGTTATAGGCGATAGTCGTTATAAGCAATGTCATATACAGAAGTACAGTACATATGTATGTACATAGTTATCGATCTAGAATAGGTAGGTATGGGTTATAATATGGTATGTTAATATTATAATATGTAAACGAGTCAAAAAAGAAACAAAAATATTTATTACGAAATAATTAGGTACAAAAGTAATCAGTCAGTCTGATTTCTTTAGCCGTCTCAAATATTTTTTGCATTTTACGTTTCATACTCCTCAAGGTATGAGTATCACCAGTATCAAAAGGTTAAAGGCAACAAATTTTTGCAAAATCGTTACAGCGTTAAGAGCCTCGGAAATCGTTGTTGACTGAAACTGTTCATTGGGAGAAAGTGCGTAGGTAATAATAAGCCTAAATATTCATTCAATGCTTATAAATAAGATTTAAAATCTTTTGTATTGTTTTGTTTTGCTGAGACAAGAAGCGGTTGGTCGTTATAACCGATGAATATCGATAAACTTTCGCCGTTGTAAGCGATATGTCGCTGTATCCGATGTTGTTATAAGCGGTTTCTTTACTGAATAGTTTACTAGGGATTCGGACGGGACCATACAATTTGGTTGTAATAACCGATAGGTCGTTGTAAACGATGTCGTTATAAACGGTTTTGACTGTATTTAGTTTGGAAAAGTTGTACAAAATACCTTTTTTTTCTTTTGCCTCGTTTTGTGCTATTTTACATGGCTGTTGAGTATCATCTGACACATGAGACTTGGGACTCACTGGCCTTTCCTCTTTAGGAGTACTTTGCTCCCGAGTTTTTATTAATATGGTTGGTTGCTTTTCTTTTTCCACTTTATCTTTATTTTGTTCTTTTGTCTCTCTATCAGACTTTAGGATAACAGGCCTCTTAGGCGTAGCCACGCTTACAACATCCTGAAATTAACGTTTACTTTAAATAAATATATAATAACAGTAGGAAGAGCTACCTTTTGGTTGAGCGATATTGAGGCTTAAACGGTTCAATAGTGTTAACTATTTTATGCTTGTACGAACCTTAGTCATTATAACCTTTTTTTTCTTATCTGACATATTTATGTTGAAAATTGAATATTTAATAATTTTTCAATTACAAATATTATTATTTTCTAGTATGTTTATTTTTATTTACTTGCTCTGGTTTTATGTCATTTTTTTAGGTTAATGCCACAGAATATAGTACTCTTCGTTTTAAGACTCGTTTACACGGGGAAACTTTTTATTTTTTAAGCTACAAGTCAGCGAGATTATATAAAAAAATACGACATTGACACCTAGCCCGGTCATTTTAGACATAAAAATAGTGATCAAATAAAGAAAATTCCGACAAAGCCAAATTTTCGTAGAGACCTTAGGTTTACCACAAGGAATAAAGTGTCAAAAGTCCCCATCAGTCCCATGTGAGCTTAGGGACTTATTCGGGGTCAAAGGTCAAAATTTTAGATTTTTCTCGAAAACGGTAAGTTTTATCGAAAAGTACCTCAGAGCAAAGTTGTAGATCTTAAAATTTTCTATAAAAATGATCCCCATGATTTTTTCTCTAAGACTCACTATTTCCCAGATATTGCGCTTGTAAGAATCATGTTCTACATAGTATGCACACATTTCCTCACCACCTGTGAGGTAGTGTACTCGGCGCGTTTTTTTTTAACGTGGTATCCCCGGTAGGCCTATTCCACGAAACTTTATTATGGATTTGGATTGTTATTTTCAGGAACAATAATTATTTAATAGTATGAAGATTATTGATATGGGTTACTGAGTTTAACTGTCGTTCAAACTTTTTTTTATTACTTTAATCTGACTCATACTCTTCATATTATTCAACTTCAACAATCATGTTTTCTTCAATTTCTTTTTGTTCTTCTTCTTCTCCTTCCTGTTGATAAGCGCTTAGAAATTGTTCAAATGAAGATGAAGATTACCCGAAGTGCTTGCGCCAGTTGGCCATATATTTAGGTTTTTTAATTTTGTGTATACAGTCAAACTTATAGAGGTTTCTCTCTAACCAGAGTTTCGCGCTAATGCGGGTACATGGGTACTGGGTAGTGGGTAGCGTTTCTCTCTTATAGAGGTACACAGCGAGTACGAATGTCGTAAATAATGTATGATGTGCATAATGTGCAGAACGTATATTATGTACATATTGTGCACAACATATATTTATTTATTTATTTTATTTATTAACACTTCATTGCAAAAAAACAATAAATCAAACACAATACAAAAAAAAAATTATAAGGGATGCAACGGGCGGCCTTATCGCTAATAAGCGATCTCTTCCAGGCAACCCTAGTTAAAGAAAAAAAATAAAAAAAAAAGAAACATGATTCGTGCGAGAAGTGCAGAAACAAATGTATATATTATTTATTTTATTTAGAACTTATGTACACTTAAAAAAATCCGTCATTTTCGTGTTAGTTTCTGTTTTTGTATTTTGAATGTTTTTCTCTAACTCGTAAATTTTGTCGAATATTGCTTGTATTTTTATTGTAGCTATAGTTCCTCCTAAATAATATAAATAAATAAAGCTCGACTGTCGGTTATAGAAGTATAGATAAGTAGCAGTCTCACTTACGGAGGTCCATGAGGGAAAAACGACTCTCTCTTACAGAGGTTTCTGTTTCTCGCTAATAGAGGTTTTGGGAAAAATCACGGGTCCCGGCTAATACTCTCACTTATAGAGTTTTCTCACTTATCCAGTTCTCACTTACCCAGATTTGACTGTACATCTTGCCAATGATTTATTTTGCCTTCCATTGCTTGGCACTCATATCCATAGTAAGTTGTTAACTATGAGACTTTTAGAAATTTCATCCTTTTCTTTTATGTTAGAATAATCTATGTATTTTATATTTTATACTCACTCGCTAGCTTGTAAACTAGCCGACTAGGACTAGCAGGTCTGTGACTAGCCCCGTGTCATCGAGGCTTCATCAGTCATCGAGGCTAAGCATACTTTACTATAAATGCCCTGTCGTAGTATAGTAGTAAATAGAAAATATTTTTGACCCGACACATATTGAGAGCAATTTTTTATAGCTGTTGATCTTAGTTCAATTTAAGTTACATATGTTACCATTATATAGTAGGTATATAAACCCTATAGTAGCCCTCCGCCAAACTATAAAATTATATAATAATAAAATAAAGAACCATAAAAAAAATCAAACACTTCTTGTCATTCATATTATTCTATGGTTCCTTGGTTACAAAATTGTGGTACTCTATGGTATTAAGTCACAGTTACATTAATGATTAACGCGAAGTTTTTGATTTCCCTATTTTAATAATAAACTATTAAAGTATTAAGTCAAGTATATTACATATATCATATAATTAAGCAAAGAGTTCTTAATTCTGGAAAGCTGTTAGTAATCGGTTTATTAATTAACGAGTATAAGTTAATAATGTTAGTCATTGTTCAATAAGCAACTATTAACGAAACTTTTGCGCAGTTTAGTTTATTAATATAAATTACAACGCAATGACAACGCTAAATTCAATGTTTAGAATTGTATTAATATGTTTCTCGATTATTTCGACTATTATTGGTGCTCAAGATGTCTGCGTCAAAAAGGGGCCTTGCACTTGCGAGTATTCCAATGGGACCGGCATAGATTTGTCACCTGCGGTTAAGGCCACATTTTACACCACTCAAACATATGAGTTAAGGATGGCTGGTGCTGAGTACGCTCTTACTACATATTTCTTCCATCCTTGCTTCGATGTTACGCCAAGTGTAAACAGCACAAACCCCGGTGGTTGCAACAGCCCATTATCGGTAAGCATTTCGTAATATCCATATGTAATATTATTTTGTTATGTACCTACCTACTTAACTTGTTAAACTAGAAATAATTCACAAGCATGGCTCCGTAAAGCATTAAGTAAATATAATAATAATCCATTGGCTGTCTAACCCTATATAGGGTCTTGGCCATGACAAATAGCATCTAATCAGATCTCATTTTTGGATCATTTCATTTGGTAGAAAAGTGATCAGCTTTTCCTGTCTGACTAATGTTATACCAGTTGCCTAACGATGTTAACCTTCACACTATGAGCATGTACTAAGAAAGATTTATTTGTGCACAACCTCAGGGTTCAGAGTTACATGTTTAAGTCTATATGCCAATACTGTGCTAGTTTATAAATTCTATTTTGATATTTTAAGATTTTTTTTCAAATATATAGAGTATTTGATTTTTTAAGTTTAGTCCCTCTGTCTGTATGTCTTGAATCAGGTTTATGTAAAATTTCAGTTATGTAGGCAAACAACTCACTTCAACTATAACGCAACAATACAAGGTTTTTTATCTGATGGTGGCCTCTATGAAAAAATGGGAGATACAAATGGATCAACCTTTAGTGCTGATGGAAAATCTATTATTTACTCAAATATTCCATCGTAAGTTAACTCTTTGTAGTTTACTATAATTTTTTATCAAAACAAATCAACTTTTAAAACTCTTCTTTAAACATATATGATAAAAAAAAATGTATGTCTACAAAAAAAATATGTATCTGTATGATATAATGATAAAAAAAAACAAATGGGTAATTCTGTTGGTCAATTATATTAGTTATTAAGAAATTCTCTTCTAGTTAATTTAAATTAAATATGACTGATATTTTGTAACATGATAAGTTCTTAAAAAGATAAATATCAGTCCAGTGGTTTTTAGGTTAATACAAAAAATATTTTTTTCAGTTTATATTACTGTAGATACATAGCCATATGGCATATACTTTACTTATCCAAGCAGCTAAATATATAATTACAATTGTGTTCATTCAATCCTACTGATAATGGTGTAATCCAATGATTACACTATTATTTCAAATAATACATTATAATATAACATGTAAGAAACTTTGTCTTGTGGCAAATTTTCGTTAAACTTATTAGGCTTGTGTTCTTTAGAGACATGGAAGTTTACATACCATAATATAACATATATATTCATATGAATATTTTCAATTATTTATCTATAAGTAGTCTCTATAAAGTTTGTCTAAAATTTATAAAACACTTTTACTTGAACTAAGACGTGTTTCGCTAACAATCAAACCAAATTCACATTAACAATTTACAACCTGTGTAACAAAAAAAGTAACATTTTGGTTAATGATATTTGCAATATAGTACACCTTGTAATAAAAAACTGTAATTTTATACTCCAGTTTTTAATAACTTATTCCACATAATAATATAGAAGTGCTTATTTTAAAGGATAGTAGGAATGGGTAGCTTAGTAACAGTTTTGTCTAAAAAAAACTTATTTTGTTTTTTTTTAAATAAATAGTGTGATAGAAATATAAACTATACATAGTTATTCTGTCCAGCATGACATCAAACAAATTTACAACTTATTTACTAAAACCAATGATAATTTAAAAAGTTAAAACAGTATTTATGTATTATATATTGGTAAGTTATTATAAATAAGAGTGATATCAGTGATTGAAAGAATATATTTCTTATTTTATTATCTATCTTACTCAGTTACTTGCATATATAAAAGATGTTTTGTTGATAAAGCTGAGACTAATGGAACTGGTTTAACCACATTTTATTTTGTGACCTTGATATTAAAGTGTTACTGTTTAAAATAAACATAATATAGAACAGTTATTCATACATTAATTAAATTTTGTTATTGATTTCAAAATTTACAGAAAAATAAAGAATATAAAGAATATTACTTTACATGCACATCTGTATATTTTGCTGGCCTATTATTTTTACTAGTAAAAATTATTTTGAGCAGATATATTTTGCTACTTAATTGTGATCTACATTATTTTCTTCTTACTTATTACAGTTTTGTTGACAATTTAACCAAGAACCTCAGATTATATGCGTTTATTAACAATTAACCATTTAGGCTATAGTAATATTAAGATAGACACACTTAAATAAAACACAATTAATTAATACAATTATAGCGATAATAATCACAAACTATTTAAAGTATGTCAACTCATTACATATGTTATATTTTACAGATCTACTATAGTAATGTTGGTGTGTGCTCAATCAGAAGGGGAACTTAATGTGTTTTCTCTTATGGATCCTAACAAAATTGTGAGTATTTTTATTTTACAATCATCCACATGTGCAATGATCAATATAAATAGAACGTCTGTTTTTGATAAAAAGTAAATTTCAAATTCAAATTTCAATGGGGAAAACTAAAGTATTAATAGTGTCACCACCTTGAATTTTAAATTGTAGTATAAATTTAAACAAGCAAGATTTTATTAAATTGATATATGTTATGTTCCTCTTAAGTAGTTAATTTTTAAATGTTTAATATAATGAATTTTTGTATATTTACATTTTTTTTCAAATTTAACCAAATCTTGAACAGCATTACTAGTAATTCAGAATATATGAACATATATGTATATACTATAACATAGTTTTATTCACAATTTAACTTTTTAATTTATTTTGAGCTCTTTTATAGTTTTTATATAAATCAGTTCTAGCTGATATGTATCAATTGTTAGGACCTGTTTATTGACTTCATATATATATATCTAGAAAAAGTTACACAATATTAGAAAATGTTAATAAGTTGTGTACTAAGGTGACAATTTTTATACTGTTTCAGGCACTAGCATTCTATTCAAGACACGCGTGTCTGAAAGTGATTGAAGAATCTGGAAGGTCTCTCGGTTCTACACTTCTTATTGTCTTCTTCTCTTGTGTGATTTTCTATCTGGTCCTAGGAATTTGTACTAAGAAATTCCTGATGGGAGCGACTGGATTAGAAATCATACCAAATCTAGCTTTTTGGAGTGATCTACCTAATCTTGTCAGAGTAAGTTAAAATCTCTTTATGTAGAACTTTTTTGCGATTTGCTGAAGTATTTTCGCTTTGTTGACGTATAATGGTAGCACAGACCAAATTTTATGACAATTGCCTAAAAGGTTAGGCCTGAGCAAAGCTGAGCATTTTTGGTAATTGAAAAAACAGAACCGAATCAGTCTACAAATTATATAATAATAATATAGGTTATTTCATCATTATTATTAATATTAAAGTCATATATCAATGATCTGATACACACGCAATTTTACCGTGTGTGAATTTTAATTCAGATATAATTACTTACATTTTTTTTTCAAGAATCGTATAAGGTGTTTTACTGATATACGGCATTTCGGGTCTAAGACATATCGGATTCCTCACGATGATTTTGTTTTGGGAAGTGAACTTCACAGAAAAAAACAATGAATCACTTTCTAGAAAACATAATTTTCTAATATTCTTACATAAAACTAAAATTGTACGTTCAATAAACGCAACTTAAAGTATTCTATTAACTTGCTTTCAACAAAGAAAGGTCTTCTTAACCGGAAATTCCCTTATTTACAATAAGATATTCAACGGCCCAGCAGTAGAAAAAAACATGAAAAGAAAACTATTTTTTTTTCAGGATGGCTGGGCATTTGCTATCAATGGATTCAAGCTGCCGACCAGTTCTGGTCCTGTGACGTCACCGGACCCTAACAGCTATGATAGCATATAACAGCAGGATCTTCAAGGACTTCAGCTCCTCATACAGTAAAGAACTTCTCAGAATTGTGCTATCTACGAATATTCGTTTATTTTGGACCACTTTTGTAGCTCTGTTCTAGACTAAAGGTTTGATTCAATTTGGGTTTGTGGTTATTTTTTTAAAGTCCCCATTAGGGGGACAGATATTATTTTGTTTGTAAAGATTGGGTTTTCGTAGATAGCACTCGAGTTTTCTAAAGACAAGTCTACATACTTCTAAATATACTTGGGAGTTTAAAAGTCGATTTAATATAAGAATACGATTCTATAAGATATTTTGAAATTCAAAAATTCCTGTTCACACAATTCGCATTTATTCAGTTTTAATTGAAATGAGTTTGGTCATGATTCGTCAAATATCTGGCTTATTAGCTAATTTAACTTCATTAAATTAAGACGTCAATAAAACGTATCGTACGTTGCGAATCAATCAATAGGTTAGGAGTCAATTAAGTTATTTTTTTAAATTCAGTCCAACATGGTTATTAAACACTTAAAAGTGTTATTTTGTCTACTTATGCACCTGTAAAGTTAAAAAAATACGAATCGCGAAAAATAACGACGAAAACTGAATAATTTGTGAATTTTTGTTTTTGTGTTTTGGTCAAAATAATTAAAATATTGATAAGAGTATTTTTTATGAATTGTTAAATTTAAATAATGGGCCCTAAATAACATATCGTATAAATAAATCAGCATCTCCATATTTGAAATGATATACTTACTATAATGTTACCTTACTGTTAAAAAAAATCGAAATCATATTTTTACGTGATATTTTTTTACGCCAAAGAGAAATTAAAATATCTCGGGCTCTAGTGAAATAGTTTGTTTATTCAGTTGTATGCTAAATGCCCGCTCTATATAATTAAATCTCTTTGGTTTACCCTCACTAGTCTAGTTTGCATAATATGTACTATAAATAGATAAAACAATAGAGATTTTTTAAAGGTCTTGGTAAAATATTTTAACGGAAAAATATTTTTTTTATTATTTGGTTAAAATATTTTAATTTTAATCAATAAATTTATCGAGTTCCTACGTAAGCACTTTCCATCAATATTGATATGTCCCTTTACGAGCAAATAATAATCATTTCGTGGTTGAAATTGGATTTGCAAAAACCCTTCAAGGAAGGAGTGGAAAATAAGAGATGTGATGGAAGGACTACGAATTCTTTTTTGGGCCTAATTAATATATTATGTTTACCAATACGTAAACGTTATTAGGTACAACTTTCAGTTAAATACTGATAACGAAGATCTTAAACTAGAAAATTTAGAATCAGTCTGAAACTACTTTCTGTTATGACGCGCGTAAAAAAGTACGTACTATATCCGTAAAGACCAGCAACGCTCGTAACTAACAAGGTAAGACCTTTATTCGAAATAATTATAGATCTGTTGGCTGAAAAAAGTAAAAAAATAAATAAAAATAATGGTAAAAAATGGCAATTCGACGTCATAATTGAGGCAACTTGTTAAAAGAATATCTTTTTGTAGCATAATTTTTTCTCTATTGTTTTAATCTCATGGTTTAGTATGAATTATATAATGGCGGGTTTATATGTTTATTTATTCGACATTAAATATGTTCGTAAATGAAACAAACCCGTTGTGAGATATTTAAGTTGTTTGTTGTTATGTTTAAACATCATTTTTAAACAGAATCTGTCTCTGTTTAATCATTTACCGTCCTCGGTTTATTTTTGCTCAAAACCTCATAAAGATAAATTATTTATACATCAAATTTACCAATATATGTTATTGCTGAAGTATGAAATTGTCGAAATTTTTGCTTATGCCAAGGCCAGTAATATTTTACTATACTAAAGGAAAAGGAAAGAAGGAAAAGGCTGGTATTTCTTACATATAAATAAGTCTTGCCATGTAATAATTGGATATGATTATTTATTTGTGCCAAGAAAAAACAATTGGAATTTGAATATCGATAGGTTTAGAAATATTTTTGCGGTATTGCCGCTTTTTGGTTTTAAATTTTGTTTGAATTAGATATTTGCGGCCTTACTAATAAAGATTTATGCACATCGTATAAGCCTGTTATAAGAAAAATGTTACTAATAATGTCTGAATTGACAAGGTTGATGTATACTGCTGTTATAACAAGTGTCTGGTTTGTATGAAGACTTGTACAATGCTTATACAACGCAGAGGCCTAGTTTAACGGGTGTATAAGACAAAAATTGCGTAATTTCATCTGATTTCGCGTTTGACAGCATTTTTTGACTGTTTAGTTCAAGGAAAGATTTAAGTTAGTGTATATTTGTGTTTGTTGAAAATAGATTTTATAGATCAAATAGAAGATTTAGATAATATTGATATGCAGCTAATACATACGATTGAAGATTTGCCGCCTCCAAGGAAAGTCAAAGAACATACCAAACTCGGTGCAATCCGTTATTACTTTCGCATGGCGATTTCAAAACAAAATACCGCTTTTCAAAGAAGTATGTTATGAAGATCTGTGACAGAGTGCGAGCTGATGTCGAAAAGAGTACTAGAGGTGGAGGGTTTTCGATTTAGGTGTCTTCTTCATGGCTTCTCAGTGTCATTAGAAAATGCCAAATTATATATAGTAGCACTAGCAATCCTCCACAATATTGCTATTGATATCAAAGAAGACCTGGATGTTACGTTTGATGACACTGAGAATGCTCCAGAAGAACCAAGGCCAACCTAGACGCCCCCAAGCAATCTGGCTAGACAAGCTGCTAGAGCTGCTTTTATTGAAACATATTTTTAAGGCTGTTTTATTTACATAGGTGTGGATAGTTAAGGACTTGAAATAAATAAAAAGTTATATTTCATTTAAAACGGGGGTTTTATTTTTTTTATAAGTATGTAATTATTTATTTAATTGCTGCTGTAACAATTTGAGCCTTAGAAGATGCTTCTGTCTAGCCCTTTCGTGAGCTTCGGCGAGTCGCTTCTGTTTGAGCCTAAAAAATTATTTAAGTATGATCGTTGAGGGATTTTGAATGAAATAGTCCTTTCTCTATCACATTGATACTAACCTCTTCTAACTTTTGTACTGCAGAACGCGGCTTTTTATGTAAAATTCTAGTCCTCTTTGTCTGAGGTTTTGGAGTTTCTATTAGCTGCAAATAATAAAATGTTATTAGTATATTGAGTAAATGTGTATATAATTGCTTTGGTTGATAAAATAAATACAACTTACATTAGAATTATGAGTCGTATCAAAATTATTAAATCAAACGTCAATCAAACACGGCGGGTTGCCAGGGTAACAATAAATAAGGGTCGTTTTGTTATTCAACCAATACACATCGATTATTGGTCAAAGAGGAGTTTATGCCCTGTACAAGCTCTATTCACTGAATTACTATCACCTTGTCATAACGCATGTATAGTGATTTTTTATTAGTAAGACCGCTAGTGTATATCTATTGTATTATCACTTAATGTGTGTAGTATGAATATTTTTGTATCCAATTTGTATAACTAGGTGTTTTTCAGTGAATTTTTGTATACAATTTAAATTTAAAGTTATTTTCCAATTTATACTAGTGTGAATGTGCAATAAGATACATTTTATAATTTGCACAAACTCTCTGTGTGTATCAAGTCTTTTAATAAATTTGTTGAGCATATAAACATTTGTTTCATTATAAAATTCCCTAAAACTAAGTTTTGAACTCTACATTAGTTCGAAAACTTCTATATGCTTCAAATGATTAGTCCTTAACACTAGTGTAAGTTCGCAATTCGTAGTAAGAACATCTTTTATTCTAGGTTTATAATACCTTAATGACGTACATTGCTTATATTGGAGTATACATTGGGTTATATATATGGAGATTATATTTTTTAATACCCAACACGGAAGTTGTTTAAACTGAGAGTGTGTACCTACTGAAAGTGTTTTCACTTCCTTAATCCTTTTGACATATAAGAACGGTGCCCCATTTATAGGTCTATCTTACTCCCTTAAGGAAAGCGTACCTACTTACACTTTATTGTTAAAAATATGATAATTAATAATTAAGGTAACTTACCTTAACTTTAACTTAACATGCCATGAATATTGTGTAAGCCCTGTCATAATTAAAAATATCATAGGAATTATCGCTAAATAAGAGCTAAAATAATTTCACACAGTTTCAAAAGAATGGTTTGATGCAACTTTCTACTGCTAAGGGAGCGTTCAAGTATTACGTATTGCAATTTTTGGAGATTATTGACCCCCCCCATGTAAGGCGCCGTAACGTTTTTCTGTACCCAAGTATAGTAAAACGTTTCGTGACCATCTAGTCACTCTTTATACCTAAAAGTTACCATTATGTGGTGTACCTACTGGAAAGTCGAAAATAATATTAACAATAACGCTTAATTCAATCCCCGCTCCACATCGTAACGTTTTACAAAAGGACCCCCCCCCCAAATACGTATATAACCTTCTTTTGATAATGATTATATGGCATTTCATTCTGGATGTTAATTAAGAATAAGAAAAACCAGTTATTACAATGATTATTTTATTTAAACAGTTAAATCTTGTTACTGAATAAGAAATCCGCTCTGAAAGGAAAATATAATCAAATTAATTCACGTAGTGAATAAGACGAACACTATATCAAAATAATTACCTGTCCGGCGTTTTTGACTAAACATGAAGCAAGTAGTGAAGCTCGTTCACACCCTTTGTTACCGTCTCCGACATTTGCATCGTTGACTGAAAAGATACGATATTCTGGTTTCAAAGAACAGTCGTGTCGGTGATGTCGTAGATAAAGTGTCACTCGTATTACAGTAAAGCTAGTATGAACTTAATGTTACCAAACACAATTAATTTACTTCAATTGTCGTTCCAGTTACTCATATTGAGATATTTTTGTTTATTTTGTATGTGTTGAAACCGCTATAAGTTCATTGATAAGTCACGAAATATCTCAAATATTCTAAATATTAGATACACAAGGGAAACACAATAAACTGTTTTTGTGTTGCATGGAATTTGATGCATGTTGTTTACTAATTTAATAAGGATGAACTTTAATCATTGCATGACTGATATTGAAAATATGCCTGGAATGAATTCGTTTGGACTCCACAAATTTCTGGGGAACAAAAAGATGAAAGCTGCGGAGCATATTAAACTGATGTCACACTTCCGGCAGCTTGGTGCACCGGCATACGAGCATCAAGGTAAAATACCTACACATCCATTTAGACAGTTTCCCTGAAAATCTTGGTGATCTGAGTGAAGAAAAAGTGGATCGGTTCCATCAAGACATTCGAAATATGAAGGAACATTAGCACCCTGCTACCACTGGAATGCTCACGTGAAGGCGGTATAGTAGTATTGTTGGAGCATAAGAAACAGACCTCAAGAACTAAGCTAACCAAGAAAATCTTATGAAAGATTTTCTTTAAGAAGTATTAGTAGTTTTTCTAACGGTTTTCCAAATAAACAATAAATTTTTCGTAAAATACGCGTTTTAATTATTTCTCAAAATCTAAGGCTGACACAAGCAAATCGATATCAGATCTTCAGATCTGAAAACAACACCACGAGAAAGTAAAATGCACTTGTGTTATTTACGTGAAATGAGAAATCTTATAAAACCTTTTTCGTGGATAAATTGTAGGTTTTTCTTGACTTCTCCTGGTTTAAATTCAGAGTTCTTTATTATATGATTTATTATGTTATAGATTAATTATTACCTGTCTTGCACAATCCAAATAGTTTCTTAGCATTTGCTAGTTTTTCTTTATCATCTGGATACTCTTTTAATGATAGTTTGTAAGCATTGTCTTCATTGAACATGCCATTTTCATCAATCTGCAACCATCAATATTTATAAAGTATTTTGATTATAGAATAAAATTTACTTCGGGCGCTCCTTTGTGATTAGATTAAAGTAGTAACTTTAATTGTATTGTCTAATATTTATTTTTACTCAACAACAAGATATAATCAGTCAGAATAGATTAAACATTCAATAGCTTTGAATTCATCGTTCCTCATTCGTCACACCTAGACGATATTTCAGACTTCTATAGTTTAGAAACCTGAAATATCGTCTAGGTTTCGATTAGTTGTGTATAAGACCTTTTGTCTATATTTTACATATGTTTTTTTACACGTTTCGATTACATTTTCGGAAGTAGGTCCCTATAAGGATGATTCAGTAAAAAAAGTGACGAGAATGTTGACAGTAAAACTTATTTAACGATTTATGGAATGCTATTGTAGCTCACCCATTCAGCTTTTTTGAAGACACACGCCAAAAGACACTTAGAGGTATCGCTCTCTGGGAATTTATGGTTGCTGAGCATTTTCATCTCTTCACTGTTGACCGCATGTTTCTGACTGCACTCAATCGCCTTTTCCAAGAACCATGCTTTTACATCTGCTTCGGATCCCTACGATAGTTTTTAGACTAATAATATAAATACTAATGTTTTAGATAGACCTTTACGCCTTTATACAATAATTTTAGATTTTAAAATATTGAAAAAGATTATAATTCAGTCGAGTTTGTCGGTTTCTCGACATCCTGAATGAAATAGTAAGAACAAATAATTAGTTCAAATAACAATGAATTTAAAGTACAGAAAAAGCATCACTTGAGAGAGTAATTTTCCAGGACTTATCAGGTTTGATAAGTAAGTGCGTTTCTCTCTGTGTTAATTTTGATGTGTGAATTATCTCTTGTTCGTACGGGGAGGGTAAATTATCTTGAAAAATCATTCCTTAGACCCAGAAGTCGACGATATGAGTCATAGGTTTATAAAATAAAAATTATCAACAGTTGAAAAGTTAAATACCTAAATTTGTGGCGTTATGTAGTTATTATTAAAATGAATTTATAAATAAACAGATACTTACAAAAGCAGCCCCCGCAAAACACACGCACAACAATACATAAATCATATTCATCTTCAGTATCAACACTGATGATACTTATCCGAATAATCTATATATATATGATGTTTTATTATAACATCATTATGTTTTGGCTAATGTTTTTTAGATTAGTCGGATGGATGATAATAATTTCGACCCTGAAAGTACTAAGATTTTTTGTTGGTTGTTTATTACAAAATCAGTTGAATCCACAGGAGTTGAGGATCAGTGGTTGTTTGTCTGTTTCTAACGATTTCTTTTAAATTAGGATACATTTCATTTAAAGAGTAATTTATTTATTTATTATTATTATTGGAATTTTGTTAAAAATATCGTAGCGAATTTTATTATTTTTTATAAGAATTCTCATGGAATCCCTGAAAATTTTACAAGTTCTGTATGTTTAGTAATTAATTATGCAATCAACTTCAAAACATTACTCTTATGATTTCAAATTATAAATGAAATACACTTATAAATAGATAAAGAACTGAAGGAACTTAGACACCTGTGTGCTTAATTATTTATCAAGTACTATTGCTGATATGAAATTATCCACAATTAAACATATGAATCGTATCTAATATTTGTGATTTTTTATCAATTTAGTTCGCCAATATCTGCGTATTGAAACTTTACGTAACCAAAAAATACATAAAATTTGTGAGAAATTATATTCAAATATATAAAAGATTTTGCTTGCTATTGTTACATCATTGCTACAAAAAACAACCTTAGAGAATAATAATGCAGCATGAAACTCATATTTAACTCACACAGCAGTTTTTAAGTACCAGCCATCCGTAGTGCCATTTTAATAGCATATCAGATATCTTATTAGAAAAATTGCATATAATTGTCTTGATATGAGCCAGCATAATGGTTGCGGAAAAATATTAGCTTGACGTATGAAAATATACCTTTTGTTCGGAGCGGAAATGATTGTTATTTCCCGCAGTTATTGTACTTGTAGGTATTACGTATTAATTCAATACATTGCAATTACCTTTTGATTATTTTGATAATAAAAACCTAGCTAGATAGGGCTTTGCTCAATATGTTGGGGTGCTGATATTTTAATGGTACCTACACGAAACTGTGGAATTTATCCACATACATTAATTAACTATATTGTCTATGTTTTCAAATGGATCAGATTAATTTTTATAATTTCTTTCGCACGTGTTATTGCAATTATGTTTATAACTTATGGGGATCGGGAAATTACGAGTTTCTTTACGATAATTCATACCTTAACGCACATTTTATATTTCTGGAAATCCTATTAGGGATAAGTAACTTAAAACTCACACACTCACGGAATAGCGATATTTCTTTTTGTTGTAACTATTCAACCATGACTTGATTTTCCACCCTTAACGTTGTAAATAAATAAATAACATAATCAACATCTCCTTTATTAAGGGAAGAAAAACACATCCGGATTTTCCTTATAAATGCATTTTGTAACGTGGAACGAAGCTTCACATATATCTTTGTATGAGTCAGCTAAAAAAATACAACAATTAATTATGCATTAGGTATATCGGAATTGTATGAAATTAGTAAACGCAAACCCCTCATGGTATAGTTTTATGCTACCACTACGGTGGTTTAGCTGTTTGATCAAAATTATATGGATTCCTGGGAATCATACTTTCCTTTACTAATTAAGACTATACCTATTTAATTTCTATGGTTATATAAATTTATTTGTATTTAAAAAATATACTCGCCTACTTTCCTACATGCAGTGATGGCTGCTTTTGTAGGTTCTTTTATTTCTTCTGGAAGTAGTAAATCTGCTTGTTTCATAGCTGATTCATAGTTTAATTTGCCATTCTTAATCTGGGAAAATAAAGCTTAATTATGTACTGAAATGATTTCTTACATCAATTAAAAATGGAATCACTGTATTTCCAACACACAAATACAGTATTTTTAAAGAGAGAGTATATAAGAGTCTTCCAACTTTGATTTTGTTCCCTTTGGAGTAGAGACTCTTGGTGGGGTTCAAGTGCACAGGCGCTAATTAAAGAATTGAGTTGGCGCCTGGTGGACAGTACTGCTGCTTTCCTCGCTCAACAAATAAGTATCGCTATACAGCGAGGAAATGCTGCCAGCATTAAAGTTACACTGCCACGGAGACCCAACTTTTAAAATTTGTTTAAATTTACTATTTATTAATTTTTAGTTGTTATTATTGTCTCTATGTAGGTTAAGAATATTATTTAAAAATACAAATTCGATAACATTTTAACTCATTAGCTTGAAATATAATTAATATGTGTCTGGCACGTCGCTAGCAATATATAGCCAGCCTTGTTATCCCTTATAAAATGAAGAGCTAGTACTATAGTAAATTTTTTTCTTCTTATATTCGCATGATTTCATTACGATAATAAATAAATAATATATTTGCATTTCATATTAAATGCTTATAAACATGTATAAGGTGTTTGTAACATTTGTCAGTCACATACCGCATTAGCCATTTTCATAATACAGGCAATATAGCACATCACTTCCTTTTCTTCCCTGAATTCGCCTCTTGATATTGCCTCTATTTGTTCTGAAACATCGAAGTTTAAATTACTGTTTTCAAATAATTTTAGCCATACAGCGTCTTCAATATATATATATTAAATTAATCTGATCAAAAATGGGTAAAAACATACAAGTTGTATTCGGTAGTAGAAGGATACATAACAGTCAGATTTTCTATTTGTTTTATACGCTACGCAATACTGATGATAATTAAAGATTACAGTAGAGCGTCTATGATGTAATTGGTGTGATATGAGTGTGACCTGTGTGGTGTGGTTGAACAGAAGTGAAAGAAGACATTGAGAAAACTTACGTATATATCGTAAATTAAGCTAAAGAGTATTTTAAAACATGAGATGGTAAAATACTTTTATGAACAACGTACCATCCTCAGCATTATTTTTCGGCTGACAGGTTTTTCTCATCATTTTCCCCGTCGATTTCAGTTGTTTCATCGTCATCTGAATATCGTTAAAACATATAAATAAACACTAGTAACCGATTCAAGTTTTAAATGATTCCAAAAAATCGTATCGTATGACCAAACTTACTGCATCACACAAAGCTAGAACTATAACGACTATGAGGACAACAAATGAAACTGACATGGCATAAACTAGGATAGTTCTAGATTGGTGTGAACTTATATGAACAGGTGATAATTGATTAATAACACACATGACACTTGCATTAATTAACAACGTTGATTATTACTGAGATAATTAAGTAGGAATCGCTAACCACCAATTTGTGAATGGCTACGAAAAGACCGTACGAAACATTATATAAAATGGTTGTTTAAATATAATAAGCACTTGCTCTCAGATTAATAGTCGAGACTAATACTCGTTACGATGATTTTCATACATGTGCTACCACCAAAGCGGAGAGACCGAGTTTCCCGCCGAAATGAAAATGTATGAAAATCATCGTTACGAGTATAGCGGAGTCCGAAATGGGTCCGTTCTGCTCGCAGTGGAAGGCTGGCATAACGGTAAAAATCAAAAGCAAAACGGTGCGCGAACTATGATTTTGTATGTCAAAATCCATCACTTACGTTCATTTATTTATTTACACTGCCTTTTTACCTTACCTTACCGTAAACATACATAGACAAAAAAGGTTGCATAAGTTATTAACTTAATATGAACATTTCGCCATTATACTTAAGCCTTGGCAAGATACTATTCGAACCTAAACTCTGAACTAACTTGAATAGAATGCCTATAATTAGTACAGCTACTTAGTAGTTAAATATAGTATGGACGTAAAATTAAACGTCATAATATTAAGTTATTAGGCGGTAATACCTCACTTTTTCTATGCAATGTATCACTTACAATCAATCAAACCATCAAGTAGTCTAGAACTTTAAGTATATAATGACTGAGACACGGTGTGTGTTGTAGTTTTTATGTTTTAGAAGAAATGTTTGTACAAAAAATATTGTTTTTTTTAGTTTTAGTTTCTGTGCCCTTGATCTTTGCGGTGAGTAGTGAGATTAGAGAAAATTTTCATAACGAATTTATTTAAATTAATAAACATTTTATTTAATAGATGACCCGACAACAATTGAAAAACTCCGGGAAATTGATGAAAAAAAGTTGTATACCCAAAAATTCTGTGACAGAAGGTTGGTATTGTATTTACTTTTTTTCGTTTCGTGCAAATAAGTCGGTCAAAATCATAAGAGGCGCAGATGGCGAAATTTCCCCACTACTCAATACCATTGAGATACTTTTGATTGATAAATTAATGGATTTAAATATCAAAGCAAAGTATACGTATAAATAAACTTATCCCTAAAATATATCCTTTTTAATCCACTTATACGAAATAGATGTGTTCTTGAGGTTGTCAACTGCTATCAACTTTTAAAATGCAGTTGACTGTTTTCAAATTTTAAACAGTGAATTGCTTACCGAGTTTCACTGTCAATTTTTAGCACGTAGTTAAACAAAATTACGTATTTTTGATTTTCGAAAATCACATCTAGAATAAATACCTTGCCGACCTATAAGTAAACTATTCTTAATAAAGCAATAATTAAATTTAAAGTTTGAATTCTTTGTAATAGGTTACTGTTTCAGATCAAGTCGGTCAAATAGAGCAAGGGAAATTTATTGAAGAACGAAATGTGATGTGTTACGTGGCTTGCATCTACACTATGACTCAGGTGGTAAGTAAAGACTACAGCATTCGTCTTCATGGCTTAGCGGGTTTATGCAATTTATCTTCTTCTCTTTTCAGTTAGATTAAATTTTTTAAAGAAAACAATATAGTGTTTTTATCACTATTCTAAGAAAGAATCTAGTGAAATTAGTAATTTATGTGCACAACATTGATATATAAATACAGACAAATCATACATACAAGGTTTGAGGGAACGAAACTTGTTTTTTTCCCGTGATTAGTAGAAAACATATGACGGTCGGATTAAGTTAGCATCTTGGGGATACACCCTATGTCATTAAAATATATACGCAATTTTCTATAGCTTTGTTATGAAATATTTATAAAAGCCAAAATGCAACTTGTCTGTATATTTTCAGATTAAAAACAATAAGCTTTCATATGACGCTGTGATCAAACAAATCGATACTATGTTTCCGGTGGAAATGAGAGATGCCGTAAAAGCTTCCGCTGCTCATTGTAAAGACATTAGTAAGTTATTTTTATAATTAATAAAATAGGGTTAGAGTTAGTATGGTTTTAGAGTTGGTGTATTTTAGATCAAATTACAGTCGATTGTTTAATAGTAATGCAGACATTACTATATACTAAATGCGTTTTCTATAGCAAATGAGACGATTCCTATCAATTACAACTGGTAATCTATTTGGGACTTAGCTACCTTATGGGATGGGAAAAGAAAAACCGGTAGACAGGTCGGGCGACGAAGGGATGATCTGGAAATCCTAAGTGTGTGTGGCATATGGTTAATCGGGATGGAGAGATCTAGAACAGGCCTAAGTGTCCCAGGACACACTGTAGACCAAACATATACTTTATTTAAATAAATTTCGTAAAAATGTAAATAACGGGTAGTAAAGATAGTCAAATAGTAACCGTACCGTACTTGAGAGAGGCAAGTATTTGATGATTAGAGTAAATCTCGTGAGTTTTGTTAATACACAAAACAATTGTAACATTAATTTACATATATACGAGGGGCGGTTGAAAAGTTCGCAGAAAGACAGGGAAGGGTAATGAAATTAAACATTAAACTATTTTTCCTTTTCAATGTTAACCTTAACCCTAATACATTTATCAGATGTGTCAAATAACATATTAATACCGTAAAAAAAAAAGATTAGTCTTAGTCATCAAAATAGTCCGAAATTGCCGACTTCACTTCATCATCGTCGCAAAACTTCATTCCACATCTTCATTTTTGCAACAAATAATAGTCGCTAGGTGCCTGAACTGGGTTTCAGGGTGGGTGACGCATCGGTGAATGGCAGCCGTCGCTACATGTTAGAAAATCTTAATAATCTCATTACTGTTTTATATTTCAGGTAAAAAGTATAAGGATATATGCGAAATTGCCTATTGGACGGCTAAATGTATGTACGATTACGATCCAAAGAACTTTATTTTTCCATGAGCCTTATTTGTAATATGATTCTTTAATAAAATATTTACTTTCAACATTATTTATGGGTTTTAATACATTTTAACATGGCTGAAACAACTGTCCTTTGAATTATCATGTGTAACATGTTCAGTTCAGTATCTCGTTTGTTGTAAAGAATTAAAATTATTAAATGTAAATTTAATAATTTTTTGACATTATTATTATAACTTAATATTGGGTAAATTTGCAAGGGACTTTCCTTTATCATTGATTTTTTACATCGTATATACCAGAGAGAGATCGGAAATGCTGGAACGGTAGAGTTTCTTCACCAGGCCTCGAGGCCAATTTTATATTTCCACTGTCACAAGCCACAGACTGCAAACTTGCCCGTCTTCTTAAAAGACACGGGCACTTGCTAGCCTGTGATACTGCATCGGTCATCTTAAAAATTCAATTCAATAAACGTGCAATTATGGAATGATTTGGCGATAAAATGTTTGTTCACGAGAATAATTTGCATTATCATCAAGTATTGTTCAGAGACTAAACCTTAAATTTTCAGCTATAATTTTCTTAAACGGTTTAGCTAAATTGCAGTCCCCGCCAACCATTAATTTGTGAGCAAGTATTTGTTAAATCAGCTATTTAAAGTCATTATTTATCAAAAACAGTTTTAGTCCAAAAGGTTTTTGAGGCAGCAAAACTACAAAATGTGTAAATCACGAATGTTTGCTTTTTTAGTAACCTTTTTAGTAACCTTTTTAGTTATATTGCCTGTGACATTCGCGGTAAGTTGTAAATAATGTTTTGGACATATCGGTAAAAGAACTGCAAGAATGATATAAGTATAACTATATTTGTTTATGGTCATTTTCAATGGGCATTTCAGGTGACTTTAAGAAATAAGACTTAGTTGGATCTGTGTCCCTTATGTCAAAGCCCAATACATATTTGCCCAGTGCATATTTATTTATTCTCAGACTTACTTAACCTCATATCTATTTAACAAGGATATTAATGTATTACGATATGTGTTTGTAAAAAACAACTGATTAAATAATGAGTATCATTTTAGATGTCACGAGTTCAACTAAAGAAAACGTTTACTATAATGAAGAACCAGTGTATGCCGAAACATGGTGTTAATAATGGTATATAATATTTTGACTTGCTTTGGAATTCAATTCAATACTGTTAAGATGTCCCCGCCCCCCGGCCTGTCAGAAGGCCGGCATTCGCGTCCTGTTTAAAACTGTTAAGTTTAATAATCAAATAATGAATGAAACAAAGATCAGCTTCGATATTGTGCATACTCCATAGTAGTAGAACAAAGATTACGTTATTTTTTTATACCTAAAATCTTGTAAGAAAACCAATTACAAACTAAATATTGCAGATAAAGTAGGTCAAATTGAGCAAGGTGTATTCATCGAAGACCACAACGTCATGTGCTATATTGCTTGTGTCTACAAAGCTGCACTAGTGGTGAGTTACGTAATACGTATATAAAAATCCGTGCCTTAAAGAAATGAAAATCATTTTTATTTATGTATATGCAAACGATTATATAAAAATTATTGAAATATAGTAAGGAAGTAATATTCGTATATATATATATATATATTTGAAGTGTGTCCTTATATCCTAACATTTTTTAAATTATTATTTGGCTCTTATAATATTTGTGAAATTCTAGGTGAAAAACAATAGGCTTGATAGGGATCTAGTGGTCAAACAAATAGATGCCTTGTATCCACAAGACCTACGTGGAGCCGCTAAGAAAGGAGTCGACAAGTGTTTTGATATACGTAAGTATAGTACAAAATGCCAGCGTTAAAGAATGTGATAGCTTCTTGCCGAGATTCTGCGTATATATTAAATGGATTTCGTCAGAATTATAAACCTTATTTTTTTACATCACTAAGTAATAAACAACATAGTTAAGTTATACAAAATCAATAACGTTTTAAAGATCGACATATTTAATTTTAGGTTTAGAAATACTATGAAAATATACACTAAAAACATTTCACTTAATATCAGCTCAATCATCACGATAGCATGTCCGTGAACAGACACAAAATTTACACGTTGACTTAGAAAAGCGAACCTCTGAAGTTTTTTAAAGTCGATGAAAATTGAAGAAAAAAAACACATTTATTATTACACAACAGAACAACATAACATACGAAAATATATCTGCGCTGAGTTATTAACAAAACAGTAATAGTATTAGGGTATAACGAAGTGAAATATGTAGTAGTATAAATTAAGAGTTCAGTAATAAGTGAGAAAGGTATATTTTTATATACTTATTGTATAACTACATTAATATATTTTGGAGATACGGTATTCCTACATCGGACCACTACATCACATGACACGACTAATACGTAGACTACAATTATAAAAATAGAAAAAAACATTAACATATAAGAAAAAAAAAATTCTTTACTGCATGCCTTTTTTCAAGACGGGGTACTATAGCGGCTGTAGGTTGTGCAGGTTTTAACCAACTTTTCGCATC
Source organism: Pieris napi (assembly GCF_905475465.1). Taxonomy (NCBI): domain Eukaryota; kingdom Metazoa; phylum Arthropoda; class Insecta; order Lepidoptera; family Pieridae; genus Pieris; species Pieris napi. Next base: position 8,127,194 of record NC_062241.1, on the reverse strand, counting down.
ATATAGATATGTATGGGGGAGAGTCACATTACTGGTTTTTAGTAGCTAAATAATAACATTATTATGATATAATAACACAATCCCAATAATTAACTGTTTATATTGTGTATTTTATGCACTAGTGTTTACGAATTTTGACATGTTTCAGAGTACAAATACGACGATGTGTGCGAAGGGATTTTCTACTCAACAAAATGCTTATATCAAAGTGATCCGGCCAGTTTTGTATTTCCTTAACGAAATTTATAATAGTATGTTTAAATGAACAGTTTTTGTTAATTTTATCTAGATCTGTGAATAAAATGACTTGGCGTATGTTTCTGTGTCTGTTTTTTATCAGTCTCTTGTAGCCGAAATAATTAAATAAGCATTGGTAACATTCAAAATGTTGTAGTCTCTAGCAATAAGTCAAAGACGCAATTTTCTTAAATTACACCAGACGGATATTTAAGGATTTGTCATGTAACTATCGTTTTATTAGTATATGTACTGATAAATTGATTTAATTTAGAGATATACGCATAACCTGAGTTCTATATTGAAAATAATAGTCATATTGGATTAATTTATTTTTCAATCATTTTGTGATTTATTTTTATTACCATTTTAAAAATTAAACTTATATTCTATTTGCATTTGCGTAGAAAACTAATTATTCTAAAATTAAAACAAGTGCATTACAACTGCACGCTCCGCGGAGTTGTAGTTATTTAATGCAAGATAGTTATCTCAAAGTGAACATTGAACAGTGAACAAACATTTATAATGAAGATGACTTTGCACTATAAAATGTTTATCTGAAATTTAGTACATATTTTTAAGACGTAATTCAATACATAACAGCTTGATCATACCTAAAATAAAACTTCATGTATATCTAGGCATCCCGGCTGTGCACCAATGGAGTTTCTTTCTATGTGCGCATTTAACATTTGCTCGAACGGTGAAGGAAAACATCGCGAGGAAACCGACATGTCTTAGACCCAAAAAATCGACGGCGTGTGTCAGGACTGGAGGCTGATCACCTACTTGCCTATTAGTTTTAAAAATGATCATGAAACAGATTCAGAAGTCTGAGGGCAAGATCTAAAGAGGTTGTAGCGCCACTGTTTTATTTTATTTTTTATATGCATCTAGGGGATGGAAGGGGTCCGATATAATAAAATATCCCAATCTATTATAAATTATAATCTATATTATATTATAATATATTATAATCGATTCCGAGATAGTCCAACTATCCAGATACAAACTCACAAATCAAATAAAAATTATGCTAGCCGAATTGAATTTCGAATCTTTCGATCCTTACTATGAATCTTGGCATGACTCTGAGCTTCCAAAAACTAACACAGACACAGGGCACGCTTATAACAACAGAGTCTCAAATACAAACACACCCATTCAAATAATAACACATTCACGCATACTTAATGTCTTACACGACTTATGTTTATTATTTGTAACACTAAAACAGTAAAAAAACGTTTTTAAACGTGTACCATGTATCACGGAATAATATCTAATTACCCACAACACAGGGACACCTAGTGTGGGAAATAAGCGATAGATTAATTTTGTCACAACCTATCTCTGTCATGAATAAAGTTTTTGTTATTTATTATTATTATTAAAAACCTGTACTGGAATCATACGTTACCTACTGTGAATGACGAACTCTGCAGGCTTACACTGTTACAAATTCAATATATTTTAGCTCTTGTACCACATAATTAAAAGTTTGCAAAACAACAAACCATCAAACGTTTTTCAAGGCAGTTTTTGCCGCGCACCACCACTTTGTGGAACCAGCTGCCCACTGACGTATTTCCGAACCAATTCGACTTAGGGTCCTTCAAGAAAACAGCGTACCAATTCTTAAAAGGCCGGCAACGCACTCGCGAGCCCTCTGGCATTGAGAGTGTCCATGGGCGGCGGTATCACTTAACACCAGGTGATCCTCTTGCCCGTTTGCCCCCTGTTCTATAAAAAAAAAAAACAAAGGCCTACGAAGACTGAAACAAGTAGGAGCTTTGTTAGAACCCAATTTCAGCGGTTTATACATCAATAATTAGAATAGGACACATTTTATGGAGTAGCCTTGCTGTTCAATATCCTATTAATTATTATGTTTGTTAATTGTTGACATATCTTGTAAAAGACTGATTATTACTAGCACTCTACAATTAATCTGACGTTATATCAAGGGAACAAGAAATCGACATTCATTTGTTTGTTTTCGCTGTAATGGAAGGAAAAGAATTTTGTTCAATTATAATGATTGCTCTGTTGATAGGTGAAATTGATTCCGTAAGTATTGTAAATTGTAAGGTAATGAAATTTAGAGGTAGATAAGAACAGTGTTCGCCTAGTGGTGTAATCCTCAAGACATGGATTTTCTGTCTTTCGGCACAGTTTACTCCTGCTCACACATAAATTACAAATCAAGGGTGTATATGTCAGAGAACAAAAGCTACTTGCCTATAAAAATGTCATGGAAACGGGTACGGACATCTTAGGGTTAGATTTAGAAAGAAGATTTAACGTTAAATCTGACTCCAGAACGCCAAAAATATATTGCATTTAGACAAACGGGAGTCATAATTCTCGTTTCTGAATCTCACTCTAAGGGTCAAGGGTTATAACGCTACTCGAATATATTATATGTACCTATAGATTATATTAATCTTATATTCTTTAGTTTAGATATAGTGTTTAAAAACATCATGTTCTATAACCCTACAGATAATATAAATTATATAACAAAAAACAATAACTAACCTTCAAATAGAATAACTAAAATATATTATTAATAGGAGTTCCTTTAGGCAAGGTTCCAAAGATACTGGCAGCGTTTTCTCTTTGAATAGCTAGACTAATTCTTTGTCCGAAGTAGCAGCCAGCTCTTCGATCTCTTTTTGCTATTTCAGAGTCTAGACCACTGTATTTGCATGCTTTAAAATATATAAGGATAAAATAAATTAGTAAAGTTAAATACCGAATAGAAGCTTAATATTAAATGCACGTCTATTTATAATATCATTAATATGAATTACAAATTATTCTGTGCCTGTGCATTATTGTTTATATAATAACGGAATAATCCATAATTATTTCACGATAACGATCACAACAAAACATGTTAACCACACATCCAATGCATCAATATTATTGATGATATTTAATAACTTTGATTTCATAAAAATGTTCAGATGACAAGGCAGCAAATCAAAAATGCTGCTAAAATCGTGAAAAGGAACTGTATGAACAAGAATAATGTTACGGAAGGTAAGTATTGTTACATTATCAAACTTCACTACGATCACTCAAGCGTTGTTTACTGACTTGTATATTTTTAACACATACTTGAAGTTTGTTATGTTAATAAATCAAAATCTATTTTAACCTCCAAATGATTTTTCTCATCGAATAATTGGAAGAAAAGTCGATAGTGCACAGTGATGAGTTAGGGCGTATGAGTCGTTAAAGGGTCATTATGGGGATGTATTGTTTGGGTTATTGAAGATTTAAAAAATAATTTTAAAAAATATGGTCTGACTACCTTATCATTTATAGAATATGGTACCTTACTGAGTAACTATTTATAGATTTGATTGGTGATATAGAAAAAGGCAAGTTTATTGAAGAGAGACCTGTCATGTGCTACATCGCCTGCGTTTATAAGACAACACAAATCGTGAGATATTTTTTTTGTATTAATCAAATTCTATTCATTGGGCTGTAGGTGAGCACATGATTGCATCGTTATCAAAGATTAATTACAACCAATAATTATGACCCGTTCTTTGTGCATTCTAAATCGAAATCTTCGGGCTTAATACATAAATATACTCTTAGTACTCGCTTGTAATTTGTAGTTCACAGCACTGGTGGCACAGTTTATTCAAAATTCACGTCATTACAGACTACTTATGTAAGAAAATGAATTAATATTTTAACACATCGATTGTAAGCGTAAATCACAAGCTTTAAATACCACTACATTTCAAAAATGTGTACAATTTGCACGTCAATTGCTTGTATTACGTAACTTTGAAATTAAAATCATTTATGTAAAATAATCACTTATGAGTTATGTAAATACAGGTCAAAAACAATAAAATAAATTACGAGGCATCCTTGAAACAAGTACAAATTAATTATCCTGATGATATGAAGCAAGGTATGCTGATTTCCATAGAGAATTGTAAAGGACTGCGTGAGTATCTATTTGTACTGCAAATTGTCTTAATTGCAGGTGATATAAATATAATCCATCTTGGTCTGAAATTTATCAATCCTAAGCAAAGAACAAAGTGCTATCTTGTTTATAGGACGGGGAAAACGAGCGTGTCCTAACTAACATTAAATAAAAAAATAAAAAAAACTAACCGCCACTAAATGTCAAGAGCATTATCAGACATGCAAATGTGTTGTCGGTCCTTTTTTCGATTCGCATTTTATTAGAGTCTCTTACATTAAGTGTAACATAAATTCTATTATTATTCGAATGATGTTTTTAAATTATGTCCAATGCCGTAGCATCTTCCGTGGGCAACTTCATTCTGTTAATTTTGTGTCACGGTGCGCGCGCTTCGTAAAATTTCACTCCCATAAATTTTTCATAACGCGCCTAAAGAAGTATAACTTCAAAAATCTTGCAAAAAAATTATAATTAAGCCCCGTCAACCTTCGAGCTAGCAGATCAGATATCAATCAGAACCAGAATAGCTCAGCCCAGCCCTCTGTGCTCAGCTAAGAATCATCTAGATAACGGTTCTAAAAAGCAAACAAACAGACACTCAGATCTGAAATTCTAAGACCCCACTTCCCTTCACTGAATTTGTTGAAAATAAGTGTAAAAGAAAAATTCATTCACCCGAGTCAAAAAAAAAATGCATTTTAGTTTCGCCTTTGTTCATTGTATATTTCAATTATCGAATTCACTAAATTAATAGTTTCAAGTCGTAGTAGCATGTCGGATTTAAAAACGTTATTTTTCCTTTACAGTTCAAAAATACAAGGACCTGTGCGAGTCAGCTTATTGGACAGCGAAATGTATTTATGAAGATAATCCCAAGAATTTTTTGTTTCCATAATAAATTGATAAACAATTATGAAAAACCACTGTTAAATTGTGTGAATTATTCAGTTTATTACAAAAATACAACTTAATTCTGGCTGAAAATTCTTTACAGAAAAAAATACACTTCCTACATTCCCCTCTGTAAGTTTATGGCCAGTCTATGAAAATATAAAAAAAGACCATTGCATCGATTGTACTATTAAAAAAAGAGTTAGCCTATCGGATACCTAATCCGCATTGTTAAGCCTATAAGTATTTTAAAATAGGTAAAGAAATGTGTAGTCGAACGTATTATTTTTATAATTTTTTTTTTAAATTATGTTCACCGTAATTGTCAGGTATTTTAGAATATATAGATTGTAACTTATACTGTAGAAAGTGTTATGTATATGATGGGATGCACTTTAATAAATATAAAAAAAACGCGTATAGCTTAAGCTAATCTACGATATTTATTTCCCATGCTTTATAAAGCGTTGCTATAGGAAATAATATGATGTTTATAGTCTATATTTATAATAGGAAATCATTTCATCTGTTGGTCCTAATTGTGTCTGCATAAATCTGGTTACATAATTAAACCATACGTAAAAATGATATTCAGTCTGATAATATGCATCGTGTTTTTGCGCTAATAACACACTGGATAATTACACCGACTTTGATGGCCAGTTGTTATGTATCAAGGTCCGAGATTTAATGTTAGATAGACGCAATTTAACAATTAGATCATAATAGAGGTTTTCTCAGAATCCTTTCAGTGTGAAAATGCTTTTGCTATATGTATGAATAAAATATTTGATGTTTTTCTATCCTATTTGTAAAATATAATTATGGAAATAGCGAACGCGCTGTTATAACTCATTATCGATCGATTAATGTATATTAATATTACGTGACAATTAAATATTTTTAATTTAATTATTGTTTTTCATTATAACGGCAAAATTTAAAGGCCGGCAATGCACTTGCGAGCTATTTGGTAATGTGAGTGGCATGGCATGTGTGGCATCACTAAACATCACACGAGCCTCCAGTTTGCCCATGTTTTATGTTACTACATTATCTCTTAGTAAAACAGGTACCATATCAACTGCGCGATTAATGATTAAAGCCAAATATTAATATAATGACACGGTATTGTGACATCAGCATGGGAATGAGGATGAAGGGTACAGTGTTGGCCTAGTGGCATCAGCGTACGATTTTCATCCCTGAGGTTGTAGGTTCAAAACCCGTGTGTGCACCAATGGACTTTCTATGTGCGCATTTAACACTTGCTACTGTAAAAGATAACATCGTGAGGTAGCCTTAACTTAAACCCAAAAAGTGGACGGCGTGTCATGCCCAGAACGCTGATCACTTAATTGCATATTAGAAAAAAATACAGTCAAGTCAATCAAGCACCATACAGAAATCAGAAGCCCAAACCTTAAGGGCAAGGCCGATTTACATTATCTTAGTGTTTAGGAGAGTGCTTTAGGATAGTACTTTAGTTGAAACATGTAAACGCTACTTGCTTTAGTAAACGCTACGCTAAAGAACTTGCCTTTCAAGTTGTACTAAAGCACTCTCCTAAACACTAAGATAATGTAAATCGGCCCTTAGAATGTTGTAGTGACATTATATATTATGACATCACCGTTGATATTTTTAAAACCTATTTCTAATAAAACGACTGGTAATTTGTTTGTTAATGAACTTGGTTTTTGCGAATAGCCCATTACTGCCGGGTTCGATATCGTATCCGCCGATTAAGATTTGGCAATTGTTTAAGGTAATGTGCAGTTCCGATCACAATTTGTTGCATCACACTGAAACAATGGGAATATCTTGCATACATGCGCTTTAAGATAATTATGTGAAAAAAATTACTCGACGTTAGTATAAATACTTGTTATTCTTCACACAGAGGTAGATACGAATTTGGATGAGTATAAGACGCTCGCGTATTTAAATAAAAATATAAAAGTAAAAAAATGTTGCGTTTCGCTTTGCTGTGTCTTGGATTTTTGGCGGTGGCTTTTAATGATGTAGAAGTAAGTTTTGTTTATATTTTGTTCTTAATATTTACATATAAATATAATTTCATACATGAACATTTGTATTTCGAGCGATTTATAGCTGTAGTAAAAAAAAACAATTGACACAACAACTCTTGGATGAGACCTGATATTTCTCGTTCCTTCATCATTTATAAGTTATATGTCATTCATTTACCTTTACTTTATAAGGACGTTAAAGCGCGATTGTTAAAAAGTACATTGGTGTATATACTAGATTCGAATGCACCTCAGGAAAGTGTAATCGCTGAATCGCTAGATCATCGTTTCTCAAGCGGGGGGTCGAGTTTGTTTTATAAGGGGGTCGCAGTCTGTTAAAAATAATAATAGAAGAAAATAATAAAACAAACTACATAGGTACAAAAAATCGTTCGTTAAAAATAGCGCGTTATGTCCATATTAATATAATTTCACCGTGACGGGGTCGCAAGACTGTTTTACTTAACTTTTTGGATTTCTCGTGGGTATAACTGTTGTATCATCTGACACATTATCTTCCATCCTTTTTTATTTAATCTGTTCATAAGATTAGGAATTGGAAGTAAGTTCGTCCCGTAGAAACTGTGATTGCTAACACTTATGATTTTTAAGGCCTTGAACCAAGTGGACAAAATGAAGCTCTACGCGATTATACTGCCCACCGTTCAAGAGTGTAGCAGCAAGTATGGAGTTTCCGAGGAGGACATCAAGAAGTCCAAGGAGTCGAAAAATATAGACAATTTGGACGATTGCTTCATCGCTTGCGTATTCAAGAAAGCTGGAGTGGTACGTATAAAAATACTCTAGGAAAGAACAGTATCCTTACACTGTAACTTCCCAATATTAAGTTGTCGTAACTAGTTGGAGATATCAGTGTTGCAGATATTAAAGAAAGAAATCATGGCGTTTTGTTAACAATGAGAGTATAATATAACCAGAACTATCTACGTTATGTGACCATGCAGGTAACAATCCGAGCAATCCGGATAGGGATTGTAAAACTGCAATAATTTAAAAAAATCTGCTTTAAATGGGTTTTTGATAAAAAAATAGAATATTTAGTGAGTAGATTATATGAAAAGTATGTTTTATAGATAATAATAATAATTAATTTTATTAACAGATTAACGATGGTGGGCAGTTTGACGTTGAAAAGTCGAAGGAATTAATTTCGAAGTACCTCTCCGATTCTGGTGACCAGGCTAAAGCACAGGAAATAATCGGAAGATGTGTCTCTGGTAAGATAATTCAAAATAACCTCAAATAAAGTCGATGTAAATTAGTTAACTAAGTCATATAGATTATTATAGTCACGGTTCTACGTGTAAAAGTCATTAATGAAAATTGGATTACTAATTCTTTTGGAACTGACTCCAGGACACAATCTAGTTTATTGACGAATCTCGAAACAGATTCAGATTTAGTAGCAAAATCATGTTCTTCAAAGGAAATATCTACTACACGTAATCTATGATAACGTATATATGTTCGTTCTTTAGATCCAAATAGTAGTGAGCGCTGCACACGTTTTCTATACAAATTTCATGTGATATATGTGATACCTATTCGATTCTACGTGCAAATGAAACTCCGATACTCTCGACTAAGCCTGTAAATGTTACTCCCTGTACACTTGTATGGTCTAAGATTTGCTCCAAATGAAATGAGTAAAGTATGATTTACCTGTTTTACAGTAAACGACCAACCTGTTGGCGACAATGAGGGCTGCCAAAGGTCCAAGATGTTAATGGAGTGCTTCCTGCCATTCAAAAAGGAGGTAGTATTAATATAGTAGATATTAACTAACCTTTTCATAAATTTTTGCACCTTTTGTTAAAAAAATGTCTTATGATTACACTTATTGTGCATATATGTGTATATAGTTTTTATCTTTAAAAAATCCCTAAGAAATTTACCTGAAAAACTATACAAAAAACTGTATACGTAATTTTTAACAATACAAACAAAAAAATATAATATAATAATTAGAATTTACTTTATTATGTATGTATGTATATTCCTGTATTAATGTACTTTCATTTTGTTTTCAGTTTGAAGGCTCTCGTTAAGAAGATACAAATCGAAATGATATGTAAACACTGGTTTTTGAGACAATACACTGAATAAAACATGTTATTTACTTACAGTCTTTTGTTTTCACTCACAAGAGTATAGGAGAATAAAACCAATACATAACATTTGTATATATTTTTATTATTAACTAATTTGTTATCTATAATTAAATGAATTGGATGTTACAACGAGTTGGATGAAGAAACGAACTCACAACTCCAAGCCAAACTGAAAAAAGATATGTAGGATTAATAAATATACAATTTTTTTCACTTCTTTATACAATTTGTTTTTACATAATAGACTAAATTAAAAGAGAATGTCCTCTCTGGGTTAATAAATTGGCGTCAATCATATAAAATGTTTGAACTTTTTTATCCATAAGTATTTTTCATAGGTAATATTAATCAGTTGATGTCTATAATAAATTAAAATTTTGTACCTGGGATGCATTGTCAGACATGCACTTGAAAGCAAGAATTGCGCGCTCACAGCCCTTTTCACCATCACTTACACTTTCACCGTTTACTGTGAACATGAAATATTTTACTCACCATATTAAAAACTTAATTAAGATTTGTACGTACGGTTTGCACTTTTCTGAGTTACATTTAGCTCTCTTTTGACACGGGTTGCACGCTTATAAGCGATAAGGCCGCCCTTTGCAATTGTTTTCCGAATTTTACGTTTTTTGTATTATTGTGTGCAATAAATATAATAACGGAATTAAAAATAAAATTATTAATATAAATTGTAACGTCTTAACTTTCATCTCTTATGGTAGTTAATAATAATAAAATTATTAACCAAAAGAGATGAAAGAGAAGACGTTACCACATATTCTTTACGCCTGATGTTAAAAATTTGAAGCTTTTAAAAGGTCTTTTCGATAGGCCTACATTTTACTAGTAGTAAATCCAATTTATTATTCTGAGCATTACTCACTATGGGAACAGGAATGAAGATAATCTTCAAGCATTTTAAGCTCTTCGTCATCATTGAAGACTTTTTTGGCTAATTCTATGGCTGACTCCTTTTGAAGCATTCCTTTGTCATCCATCTGTAATTATTTAATCTAATAAATAACTTAAAACGTAGATACGTTAAACGTTTAACGCTACATGGCTACTGGTCAAGCAACTGGTTTATTCATTGGATTTTAATACAAAGAGACTGATTATCGCGTAACTAACAGTTGTTGGTTGGTGCTGGAGGCGAATAAAAATGCTATAGACTCTCCTTTCTACCATTTTCCGACAGCGAAATACATATACAATATTGCACAATGCGCAGCGCAAAAGCGCGATGAGAACTTGGCGAAACTGATCACCAACCAGATGAACCAATCAAGCGAAAGACTCATCCCCATCAAAAGCTGTACATTGTAATAAGAGAGCAGAAAGCGGTGGAGACAGATTGTCCTCTGCAGATGTTTCCTTACTGACCAAGCTCAGACATGAGCTACCGACTGAAAAGTGAGAATTGTTGCTTAGAAAGCATAGATGATAGAAGATATACTTATCTATAATAATATGACAACCTTACTCTCTAACAAGACTTTTGATATGACCACAAATGTAAAAAATTTTGTAATAGCCACCAAACTCGTTGATTAAACCAAAATATGTGACATAATTGTTGTACAAGTTAGACTGTATTACTACTATACTGTGTAAAGAGTAAATTTTACTTTACAGTGTATTACTTACAACGCCGATTTTCTTCAATACACAAGACAGGAAACACGGAGCGTTTTCGCCCGTTGGCAACTTCTTAGCTCTCAAGTTTTTTATATCGTCCACAGATATTTGATGTTCCTTGATACATTCGGCTCCAATTTTTTCAAAATGCGCATGGATCATCGCCTTCTGGTCTGCAGTCATTGCCTATAAAACAAGTGTTTCATTTTATCAATTAGTTATTTCTGCGATACTAGGTTGAGATTCAGAGACCACGCCGATTTGGGCCAATCAGCATAGTCGTATTCAACATTGTTCTTATAAAATTTAGTTTATTGTAGACCGTTTATAGTTTTATATATTTATCTATGTATCATGTTAAACATTACATCATTAATTAAGATTTGTATTTTTAAGAACTTAATTGTCCTGTTGGTGGTTTCAGCTCGCTCAAGTCGCCGTATCATTTGGCATAAAGCAAGCCCAGCCTTGCGATTCTGTAACTCACTTTTCGAACTCACACAGCGGTTTTCGCATCGGCGGTCGCTCTCAAATCAGTCGTAAACAATAAACTACAAGCTCCCACCTTATCAGAATGACAAATCATAAAATGACTGCTTCAGGACTGATTTGAGAGCGACCCCCGATGCGGAAACAAGAGTCATATTCGTGATAAGTCTCGTTTCTGAATGTAACCCTAAACCTCTCTCCCTTGTCTCTGGATACTCACGTAAGTTCCATATAAGTTTATGTTGATTAGACCCAAAGTCAACAATACTTTTAAAAACATTTTACTACTTGTGTGTTTTCGTTTACGACAGAAAAGACAATGTATATTCATATTTGGGCAGCCATTATTTATGGAAGATAAATGAGAATCATGTTAATTAATTACATACATTATTTGACAATTTTCGAATATGACTTTGGTAAAAACTGCGTAATTTTTGTTTCCTTGATACTAGTATATAATTATCATTTGCTGAAAAGGCTAGCTTTTAACTTAACTTGACGTTATGCTTTGTAGTTTTGAATTTTTGATGATAACGTTATTAAAATGTGATTATTAGAAAAATCTATACATATTTCATGCCAGTGGTAAATAGCAAGGTGAAAAGAGTATGTTGTAAAAATATAGCTTATTATAATGCCCAGATGATATATGATAATGTCGATTTCGGTAACCGTATTATTTTTTGTTATTACCTACCTTCATTGGGTTATTTAAGTCGGTTTAAATATCGGTATGTTATAAAGAATAATTTCATTACACCATCATCACCAAATGGCAATGTTCAGGCGCCGGTTTCCATAGGGCATTGACGGCTTAGGCTACGAGGGTTGTTTTCATTTATTAGTTTGGATTTATAAATGTCGCAGCGGCGTAGACTTCAAACGGACTATCAACTGGTATACCAAACTATCTACGAGATTTCCCATTGAATTTGAATTATAAGACATTCTAATCTTCAAGGTATTAAGCTTGGATTAACAAAGTTCGTTTAGTTTTTTGAAACAGCCTAATGCGTAGATTCATATTGACACCATATAAAACAAATTAACAATAACTGTAGATTTCTAGGGACATTAGCTATGTTAAGGGACTTTTAATGGCGATAATGAGCCATTTCCATCAATGAACTCATTGTTTTATTTTATTAAAATTATATTTTATTCCAATAACATACAGTCTATATTTCAATAAACGCGTATTGCATCAGTTTGTAATACGTTCCTTTTGTATTCCATTATAATAATAGGCATAATGTTATATAAATATAATTTCTATAATAATTCACACATTTTCACATTGCAATCGTGAAAGTGAGAAGTGTTTACGATGTATAAATCACATTATATTTTATTTTTTACTATAATAAATATGATTTTTGTTAAGGTTGGTAAAATAATTATGCATGTCAACGATTTCAATGTACTTTGAAAAGGTTCTGTACTATTTTTGTCTACGTCTATCGTGGTGTGGAAGATTTTTCATGCCTTTTCCTTTTAGTTGTCATGTTTTTAATATCATAATTAAAGTTTCTAGCATATATAACATTTGATAATGTGACGCTTCAAGTATAAAACTGACACAATTTTTTATTTATTTTTATTTTAGAGCGACGCTATGGATGCCTTTAAGCAGAAGTATGCGGAATTGGTAATGAGTTGTATGGAAGAATATCCTATCGATCAAAGTGACATTGAACAACTGAAGAACCTACAAATGCCTGACAAGGAGTCCGTCAAATGCTTGTTCGCGTGTGCATATAAGAAGGCGGGTATGGTGAGTACATTATAACATTCCGAATAGAAAATTAATTTTAACTACGTTAAACCATAGTAATTGGAATTATGTGACTCATGTGTCTTATTGAAAAATTAAACCTTTCGGTAAAGATATACCTATTGTTTAAATATTTTTTTTCATTATTAATAAGAATAATAAAGAATGAATTGCGTTGTTCTTTTTTATAAAAGGGCTTAAACTGGCACGAGGGTTATATGATGTTAATTGATACCGCTCACCCATGGACACTCAGAATGCCAGAAGGTTCGCGAGTGCATTGCCGGACTCTTAAGAAAGCGCTTTTTCTTATAGAACTTTAAGTAGAATTATCTTAGGTTGTCTTTATTTATGGGGTAAAATCGAACAATTGTTTTGTGCAAGATGTGAGAATTAACAAACAATTTAGGTAAAAAATCATAAATTTTATTTTCTATGAAGTTTTTATTCAGCCAGTGACAATTATTTTGTGTATCGTACGATATACAGAGCAAGGTTATTATTAACAATTACACGCCTAAATGTCACAACAAATTAGGATTTCCACCATTATGAACACACCGGATGTGTGAATCAGAGATCCGTGTAATCAAAACAATATTAGTTTTCAAAATATGACAAAAATACATTACACTAGAAACAAAAAACATACCGGATACATTTTTCTGGTTTCAAGCATAATTTTTGAAGTTATACTTCTTGTGGCGCGTTAGGGAATAATGAAGATAGTAAATTTTTACGATGCGCGCGCACATCGTCACAAAACACCGACAACCTGAAGTTAGCATAGTCAACATTTTAAAATAAAAAATGTCTATTTCTTTAATAATGTAGAATTTTTTTTTTGAGATATTTTTTTTAATATAAGTCTTTATCTTGCAATTAGTCAGCTAGAATATGAGCATATGTGTTGAGACCTGTTTAGGCGTTCAGAGCAAAATCTCCATCGAGACTGCTCCTCTCTTTCAACCGTGTCTATCAAGACTTAGGATTTGTCGTGGCTAGCTTATTAGGATGCTTTTCTGGCCTTTTTCTGTATTTCATACTCCAGGTCTTGATCTCCTCTTTGACAGTCCTGATTTTGAGGTGCTCATGAATCAACAAAAATAAAATTTTTGAAATATTTTATTTATTTATTTATTTATAAAAGCTTGCCAAGGCTCGGATATTTAAATAAACTTTATTTAACTACAATGCGTTATAATAAAACTTTCAATGTATTAAATACATTTTCTATTGTTAGTGTCGTGTTTTCTACAAACGTAGAATAAGGCGAAAGATAAAAGTTTTAAAAATATTTTTATCTTGTTACGCCAAAGAAGTATAACTTCCAACGCGTGTACATAAGTACACACACATGCTTTTTTATTTTCTTTGGAAAAGCGGTTCTTTATTTTGATCTAATTTCAGATGACTGATGACGGAAAGCTATCTGTGGAGGGTACAAACAAACTGGCTGAAACTTATTTAGCCAACGACGAAGAACAACTAAAGAGGGCTAAGGCGTTTACTGACGCTTGCAAATCTGGTAAGAAAGAAAATAAATACAGATCAGATAAATTTCTTTAAGATAATCTGCATAAAATTGTCACTATCATAATGTTACTAGGTTTGTAATGCAAGTACACTGAATAAATCGTCAGGAAACCGGCATGCCTTAAACCCAAAATCGTCGACGGCGTGTGTCATGGCCAAAATACTGATCTACTTGCCCATTAGAAAAAAAATAACTGTGAAAAAATAATGAATACAGAAATCTGCCTTGCGATTCTGTAACTCACTTTTCGAACTCTCACAGCGGTTTTCGCAGCGGCGGTCGCGCTCAAATCAGACGTGAAGCAGTCATTTTACGATTTGGCATTCTGATAAACAATAAACTACAAGCTCCCTCCTTATCAGAATCAGATCACTCTTCGAAAAGTCAGTTACAGAATCGCAAGGCTGCGACCAAGACCGATCGTTGTAGCGCCACTGTTTTTTATAGGCCTTATGGATGATAGTTAATATTAATAATAAATCAGTGGCGCTACAACCTTTTTAAGTCTGGGCCTCAGATTTCTGTATCTGTTTATTTGTCAATCTAATAGGCAAGTAGATGATCAGCCTCCTGTGACACACGCGTCGTCTTTTATGGGTCTAAGACATGTCGGTTTCCTCACGATGTTTTCCTTCACCGTTCGAGCGAATGTTAAAGGCACACATAGAAAGAAAGTCCATTGGTGCACAGCCGGGTATCGAGGGGACGACCTCAGGGATGAGAGTCGTACTCTGAAGCCACCAGGCCAACACTGCTGAAGAATATATATGAATAGATGGCTAGTTAATAGTACGGCTTGACATATAACTATAATCTTTAAATAGCCAATAAATTTCTTTAATTTTTGTCGCTATAAAGCCCCAGTTCGGCGATGCGTCCTGGTGAAATAAAAATGATTATGTTCGTGAATTATTCTTAAGAATCGTATTTTTATTTACTTTCAGTAAATGACGAAGAAGTTAGCGATGGTACTAAAGGTTGCGAGCGAGCTGCTTTGATTTTTAAATGCAGCAATGACAAAGCTAAAGAGGTAATTATGTAATTGTAATAAAAATTAAAAATTAATAAAAGTATCTATAACGCTGGCAGCATTACCTCGCTGTATTTCGATACTTATTCGTTGAGCGAGGAAAGCACCAGCTCTGGGGTCACCGGTACTATCTACCAGGCGCCAACTTAAATCTTTAATTAGCGCCTGTGAACTTGACCCCACGGCCCAAGAGTCTTTACTCCAAAGGGAACAGAATCGAAGTTGGAGAAAATCTCTTATATTTGAGCCGTTTATTATTTTCCATCTGCTCTGCGGCCGCCCCAGCTTTTCTACTTTTCCGAGGGAGGTGAGACTGGGCTTACGTGTCCACACAAGTAGCATCCCATATCCGTCACATCTTCTAAGGGATCAACGACATCCCATCCGGCCGCTTGCCATCGTCTCTTGCGATGTATGTTGCCTACTGGAATCTAATATACGCTAAATTATTTTTATCACGGTACTTACTTAAATGTAAATGTTTCGTGAATGTATAAATTAATAACATAAAACCCTAGTCTGAATTTATTCCTAATAGCCTTCCTTTTTAAAGTAGGTTAAAACACTACTTTAATACTAAGCGGGTTATGGCAACACAAAAGCTTTTGTTAAACTGAATGTTTATTTAATTCTGTTCTTTTTTTCAGTACGGCTTCACGTTCTAGATAGAGAGAGAGAAGATTATTCATTCATATACCAGTTAAAAAGGATTCCAACGAAATTGATGTCATCAATATCCAAAATGTAGAACATCCCTCTTAATTCATAGAAACAATAATATTTTTGAAATATTAACAATATTTAATGAAATACCTTCTCATTTGTAACTTTCTAACTGTATTTATATTGTTATTCAAAGAGATAGGAAGATTGTATAACGAATTAGGGTTATAAATTGTGCAATCATGAACTCATTTATATGCACGTACGTAGATACTTTTGCAAATACATATTTGTTTATAAATAGCAATCCTTATTTGATCCATCCTTTGATCCTACGTATCTTATTACTTTGAAGTATTGAACTGAACATTTTATACAATACAAATCTGCTACAGCGCCGTGGAGTTGTAGCTTAGTGGCTTCAGCGTGCGACTCTCATACCTGATGTCGTAGGTTCGATCCCCAGCTGTGCATCATTGGACTTTCTTTGTATGTGCGCATTTAACATTTACTCGAACGGTGAAGGAAAAAATCGCGAGGAAACCAAGATTTATTTTTATTTTTATCTAATTTTAGATTTCATAATAGAGTTGCGTTTTCCGACACAAAACAAAACAAATCACGCCACGGTTTATTGCATTCACTAAAGTATTTTTGAACGAATTCGACTTACGGTCCTTCAAGAAAAGAGCGCAACCGACAACGCAACAAGCAGTTGCCCGTTGCCTCTGTGAGTTTGAGTGTGGCAGTGAGGCGTTATAACTTAACATCAGGTCTTCATGTCTGTTCTATAAAAAAAGTTATGTTTATTTTTTTCTTGTGTACCAAGAAACCTTAAGAATTTTAAACTAATTCAGTACTACTTATTGTTTAGCGCATTTGACCCTTAGTATTTTTGTGCGTTCATCTTGTAGGATAATTGGTTGACGTACTGAACCAAACAAAATTTCAATAAAAAATAATATAATTATCTTTAATTTTTAAGTAAAAATATAACAATTTATGTTATTATAAAGATAAAATCATATTAGTATATAAATGAAAGGCAACACACGATTTGGTAGAATCAACAACCATGTTGAGCAATTTAGGGTCGTTTATTATTTATTGTTTCATTTTTTCGGTTTCATGCAGTGGAACTGTGAGTGGAGTAAGTATTTTTTATTAAGTGAATTTAATTAAACATGTAAATTCGCATTATTGAAACGTTGCTGAATCCCGATTTAAAGTGTATTTTAGAGTAATCTTAAAAAAAACATAATTGATGATTGATAATGATAAAATTCATAAATGCCCTGATTTCAACAGAAATCGTTTTTTTTTTGTTTATGGCACGATTGATAAAATAATATACCTACTCGTATATTGCATCACATTTTTTGTATTAATTTCTATGTCGTTTTAACTTTCTATTTCTTCGGATATTTTTTTTAGGCAATGACCGATGAAGAAGTAAAGGCTATGTTCACCAAAGTAATCTTAAAATGTGCTTCCAAATTCAAAGCGGACATGAAAGATATGATGACTTTGGCGTCTCTACAAACGCCCACCGATCCTCAAGTAAAATGCATTTTGGCTTGTGCTTATCGTGATATAGGAACGGTAAGATAATTTCGAATCTCCCCTTTACAGGCCCTATTTAATAATGCTTGAAATCAATTTTCCGTCTTCATAATTGCTTATTATGGTGGTTTGTAGAGTTTTATGGGATACCAAGTAATTGCGTTTGAATGCGTATATCACTAATTAATAAAATAAAGCGTATTTTCACAGATGAATGACAAGGGGCTTTACGATTTGGAAAGGGCATACAAAATATCTGAAGAACTCCAGAAAGGCGATGAAAAGAGGATCCAGAAAGGAAAGGAATTGGCCAAAACGTGTTCTTTAGGTATATAATGATTATGCGGGTTTCTTCTTCTATTTCACCTCATTTTAAATTTTAATACAAAATTTTGGAGACAATTTAGTCTGACATTTAACGATATGGATGTTTTTGTAATAATGTAAATTTGCCTAAACTGAAGTAGTATCTCAAAAGAAATGCTGACTTTATATTTTTATTACTTCTATGCACATTATATTCAGGTTTAAAGATTTTTACTTCTCATAAAAATACAAAGTATAATCATGGGAAATCTTTTGATCTTATACCTAATAATAAACTTATCTATCTAAGTACAATAAACAGTATGCGAACTAGTTACACTTAATAAATTCAATTAATAATACTAAACACTTTGTTACTTTATTTAAATTAACTTAATTAATTGTCACACAAATTTCTTAACAGTCAGCGAGAGACAACTTTCATGTAATATAAAGTTCATTTAAATGTTTTGTACTTAAAACCTTTGTACCTAAACTGTCTTTGGTTTGAACGTTACATTTTGTGAATATTTCCATTATTATGTCTATTGGAATGATTATTTTATTTTATTTCAGTGAACGATGAAACAGTAACTGACGGGGAGAAAGGCTGTGACAGAGCTGCATTAATATTTGAATGTAGCGTCAAAAATGCTCCTAAGGTAAGATTTTACTTAATTATGTTTACGTTTATCTTTGTGTAGGCATGACGTATTTAATAATAATGGAAATCACTGTTGTTATTGGTTGACTGATTGATGTTCGAGTAATTTGTGTATTTTGTCTGTGTCACTAGGGAAATATGAAGAAATAAGTCAATAGACACACTTTAATATTTAAATACTGTTAGGCCCTTTCTCCACTGCTCCGGTCCGGCGTCGGATACCGGAATGAGTCATGACAAAAATATCGGGACGCCGGATTGCACTTCTCCACTATATCCGATCCGACAATAATCGATACTTGTATATTTATCATGCTACACTTATATTAACTAAAACCCACATACTTTATTTTTTAATAAAACGTTCTAAATTCTGAATATGTATTTAATTGCCCTGACAAGTTTATTATTTTTTTTTATATTGTCTATCTTAAAATATTATAATCTACTTAATAAATAATTCACTAATACTGTGGTATAAAAATATACATAAATAGCAACATAATTTGGTTTGGTCCAGGTTATCCAGATTCTTTCAAATTAAAGAAACTATAAATAAACCTGTGAATAATAATTTAAAACTTGGATACATAAAACACCGCGTTCCGATCTAGCAAGTTATCGGATCATTAAAAACCGGATGCCGGAGTAGTGGAGAAGCACGTAAGTACTGTTGTGAGTTTCTAAATCGGATCGGTAATTAACGTTTGACGGACCGGAGCAGTGGAGAAACGGCCTTAATGCAGTACATTTCTGTCGGGAGACTTAACATAAATCTTAATTTTAATATAAAGTCATCAATGTATGTTTCATTCGTGTATGACGTACTAATTTGTTTCAGTTTGGATTCAAAGTTTAATGCAGCTATGGGTCTACAATGCTCCACTGTATGTAATTAATAATTAAAGAATATGATGAATGAAATGGTTTTTTAATATTCTACGTACTGCATAGACATCTAACTTTTCTATTGAAAACTTTTATTAATTTTAGCGCCATCTTGTAAACTTTGTAAGAGTTATTGTACAGTCGTATGGCGCCATAACACCTCCGACGCGTTGTTGTAAAAAAGATGGCGCTACAATACGTTAAAAATATTTATTAATGTTAGAGACACCTTTTAAATTACAAATGAATTAAATGTTTCATCAGAATCATAACGTTCAAATGGAATTATTATATTATGACGATAGATGGCGCTAAAATCACTAATAATTTAAACATGAGAAATAAAGAAAATGCTTGTTAATACTAGGTTTATTATCTTATAAAATTTAGGTATATGTATTGTTTAAATTTAACAAAAAAACATTATTCAACTAAAATATATATTAGGAATGAAATATTAATAATTCTATTTCAAAACTAATTGTTAGCTCTTCATTTATTTGATTTTTTCCTAGTTGCCTATGTATATTATTATGACATAATAAAATTATAGTGAACGTATACAGCATTTTGTATTATAAAACGATCCAATGAACGAATTGGCTGTGATATAATATAAACAGATAAATAATACTAAGAATTTGGTGCTTATAAATAATAAGCAGTGGCGTTATAATATCTATTTATGGCCTCATATTTCTGTATCTGTTTTGTAATGTTTTTTTAAATAGGCAAGTAGATGAAACGATTTTTGGATGTAAGGCATGTCGGTTTCTTCAGGGTCTCCCTCATTGTACGAGCGACAATAAATTGTGGACATAGAAAGAAAAGTCCGTTGATGCTCAACGATGAGTAGAACACCTCATGGTTGAAAGGCGCACACTCAAGCCACTTGGCCAACACTGTACAATATTATTGTATTTTACTAAATACAGTGTAAACTCTTTATAACGAATGTCAAGGGACTAGGTATTTATTCGTTATAGAGAGTATTCGTTATAGGGAAGAGAGAGAAAATACAACCAAATTTAATCAATTACAAATAATTTCTAATTTTATTACTATCAATAGGTAAATTATTCTAAACATATAATAAATAACACTTTTCTTTTACTGACCATCTTGACAGTTTCAAAGTTTGTTTACGACTGATAATACACGTGTGGTGCGTTTTGTAACCGAGACCAAAATTTCCTGCATGTAATCTAATAATAATTGCACACGTGTTAATGCAATTAACAATAACAAAGGCGAGACGGCTGTTTATGAGAGGGATGTGACATTCTGCATAAAAAATCGATTTTTTATTAATCGATTATTTTTTTAGCATGAAAAATCTATTAATAAATAATCGATTTTTCTTTGAAAAATAATCGACTTTTTCCAATTTTTTGAATTAATTTCAAAATAAACACCCTAAATATTTTATTTTTCATGGTTTTTTAAATTAAAAATTAACAATAGAAATTATAAACACAAATTAACGTTTAAGAATAATCAAAATCGAAATTAACTTAATCTCGTTTTGATAGATTTTAGGCGAAATTTGATAAATGCTGAGTATGCCTTTTCAGTAGCACATTGCAGTATTTTTGTTGTCTTTTTAATTGTATGTAATCTTGTGCTGCTGAATAAATTTATTTTACTTTTAAATTATAGTGTTCCATTCAAACTTGAGTTTTTGTAAAATTAACTGGTTTTATCATCCTTTCGATGTTTTACAAAAAAATATCAATGCATCGAGTAGGTATATCAATACATCTTCAAAGAATCGGATTCAATGTATCGCATTGTAAACATCGATGTATATCGAATATCCCTAATAGTTCGAGGTCCGGGTTATAAAAGACCAGACATTGTCGGGAGGTGGCAGATGAAAAATCGACTATGATTGATTTTCAATTATAAAAATAATCGATTATTAATCGATTACTTTAAATATAAAAATCGCGTTTTACCGCGATTAAAATAATCGATTTTAATAGATTTTTTTAATAATCGATTATTTTTTCACATCCCTAGCTATTTATGACCTCAGGGGTCTTTCTTAGAAATTTCGGCACCTCAAAAGGTTAGTTTTGTAAGCTGATTATAAAAACAATTACACTTAAGTATGTTGTTGATGTCTAAATACGAAAATATTTCTTCGTTATAGAGATTGGCTGTGGAGTTATAAAGAGTCAATTAATGTGTGTTATGTGTTAAACCACACAAATGTAACAATTTTTTTTATAGAGCGTTTTAGAGAGTTACGTTATATTTGTTTGTTTGTTTTTCTTTATAACGAATAACGTTATAAAGCGTGTACACTGTATACTCAATTAATCAACAATTTAAATATTCTTTAAACCTATATTTCAGACTGTATATAAGAGCAAAAAACAATAATATTACAAGTTATTAAATATTTAAACTACAAAGAAAAGTTCATCGCTTAATTAAGAAATGCATATTCAAAATATTTCTCCCCCATGTTCTTCAGCTACCTATTGAAATTAAACCATACTATTATGTAGTACAGTGCATGTATTGATTATAAACGCATGTGAGAGCAAGTTATTCAACGCACACGCACGTCGCACACAGAGAAAGGTCAAACAACTTCATGCATTTGTGATTTGACAGTTTATGTTGAGCGTTGCAACTTCACGGTTTACAAACAAAATTTTGTCGATAATTAGTGAGATTTTCTCTTGTTTTTATGTGTAATAGTGATTTATGTGGATATTTATTGTGTTTAATACAAATATATTGTACAGTGTGTGTAACACAGCATTATCGAATGCCTGGCGAGTAGAAAAGGTAAACTTTTAATGAAAAATACAATTCAATATGAGCGCTATATTTTATTTTATTTTTACATGCTGTCATTTAATTTGCTTAATTTAATGTTAATTTAGTGTAGTAAGTTAGTAGTAGGCAGTAGATACTTTCTTGTAATGTATATATCTCTTTTAAATTAGAATTACATATACAATTTGATAGAAGATTGTATCTAAATCTTTTGCAAGAACGGTTTTTAAACAATTTTAAATAGTCAAAGGTTTAATTCGATGTTTTTCTTGTTACGTTAATAAGTTGTCACTATGTATGTAATTATCATTTAATTTGTTTGAATCGGTATTCGTATGTAGTCTACATCCCTTTCAATGTTATTTTTCCTTTTTTTCTTAACTCTTTTGCTAGGCATTTGGCTAGGTTGTACTGATTTAGTTTCAATACATGATTCTTCGACACACGTTTCAGGAGTATTTTGTATCCAATCTAAAGACACGTCGGGCTCTCTATCTGCATCTCGTCGTCTTCTTTTACCAGTAGCCACCCCAAGTTGAAGTAAAACTGGGTTGGAAACCAGGGCAGCAGCTGCCCCTAGGAGGGCAATCCCTGCTAACGGCCACAAAACTGCTTTTGCTGCTAATGACTTGAATATAAAAAATAGTTAGATAGATAGATTTAATTATGTCCAATGAAACTAAATAGTTTAGTTACGTTATAATTGAATTTATTCCTCTTGTTAATGAGCTATGACGAAACAAATGCACGTGCTTAATATCAGGTACATATATCGTTTGATTAATTTACATTTTCCTCTAATACTACTGCTGCGATTTTTATTAATAACTAGCTGGTGCACGCGACTTCGTCTGCGCAGAATTAGAATTTCGAGTATCTTATATTAGCGTGGCGTAGAAAAAAAAACTACAAAATATATTGACTATTGGAGATAAACATTTCCATATGTGTAATTAGCGGTTTTGGCTGCGCACGCCAGAATAGCTCGCAGATGGTAGATTTTTTCCTACTTACTTGATATTTCGGACAATTCACACAGTATCTTTATAAATTGTAGCCTATGTGTTATTCTGATGTATAAGCTATATTATTGTAAAGTTTCATTACAATCCATTCAGTATTTTTTACGTTAATGAGTAACAAACATCCATACATATTTACAAACAATTGCTTTTATAATATTAGTAGGATGTCTACATTGATATACGCATCTAATACATCTACGTATCCTTATGCTCTTTTTACCCGAAAATATGCTTAATATATTATTAACAACATAATTAGAATTTACCTTAATTTAACGGTAAACCCTACTGATGTACATTAAAATAATAAAATTGTGATAGATGTTATTAAAAGATTTCGTTGAACCAGAAAAGCTCCTCTAGGTGTAAGAGTTTAAAACTAAATAATTTATAATAAGACTATTCTATTTGAAACTTACCTGATGATAATGTCCAACATGATGACCGTGGTTAGGATGACCATGTGATTCATGGTAATCATGCTCAAAGCCATGGATCCCATGATCAACTGGCCTATGGTGTTCTTGACCGTAATAATATGGAGTTTCTTCGTGATCATATATTCCATTACCTATTTCAAACGGAAAATATATTGTTTTACAAAATGCAGTTCTTTTATTATGCTAATAGCATGGGCGGATTGTGAATTTGTGGGGCTCTGCACACGCGAAAAAAAATAACCTGCCAAAAGCAACCGGCGGGGATTTCCCCGATCCCTTCGATAGACGCGCATCGCACATAAGTTGGTTGAGATCTAAGGGATTCCAACTTTATCATTGCTTTTCTTAAAATGTCAGTTATTTATTTAGTTTTTAATTAATAATATCGCCTATTGTTACCTTTTTGTCTGGGGGCCCTGGGCTGCAGCCCAAAAATAAGGGCTTTTTGTAGCGAATCTCCCTGGCTAATAGGGTCTCAGTAAAATACTGTAGATGTCGTTGATCACTTTACAGTGTGGCTATTTCACAAAATTATTATTTTTCGTATTAAATAAGATACCGGTTTCACTAGACGCTTTGTTCTACATATATATTATTTGTTACCGTAGTAGATAAATATGTGCTGTTCAAAATCAGATGAGAATTTGTTTAAAGTTACAGAGCTTAATTAACCAAAAAATAGACAAAACTCTCTTAGGAGCATCAAACAATTACAACTGGCGTCAAAATTAGACCTAATCTTACACGAACCATTTGTTCAATGTACGTTGGTTGAAGTATAATTTATCTCGTTTTGCTCGCCATTTCAATACAACTATTACATAATATTGGCCTTTTCACAAATGATCAATTTTACGATCAGACCACAACATCGATAACGTAAGTTCAAAGAGAATGGAACTGCATGTACTAGATGAATCATATTGGAATACTTTGAAACGTTTTAAACGCTTTATTTACTGATAAAATACGAAAATATGTTTCGTCAAAACAAGTCCAGTAGTTTAGCATTAAATGACGTAGAAAAACTTTACCCAACCCAGTAAATAGAAGATACCTTAGTATAATATTATACCTGGATATTCATGATGTGAGAAACCTCTGCTGTAACTCGAGGCAGCTATGGCATTATCAGAGAACTGAAATTAAAATAACTCATCAATGAACAATATATATTTTTATTACTCGCCGTTTCGATCAAAAACTTCTCTAGATCGCTATTGTGTACACTATAGGCATATTAATTTATAGAAACAATGGGAATTGTTTTGAATTTTCTATTATCGATATAAAACATGGCTTTATGAACAATTGCGACATTCAATTTCTCATAGGTCAATTAAATTAGGGTCCGTTATCAAGACGCTTCAGAGCTCTGCCCTTTATTCTCACGGCCCTTAATGTTTCTTTTCCGATTGAAGCTCTTATTGTTTATGGTATTAGAACCTGTAAGAGCACACTATTTCTTTAGTTTAATTTTTAAATAGCAAATAGTTCCAGAAGTAGCGAAGATATACCTAACTAATCTAAGACTTCTAAATTACTACGTAATTCATAAGTCTGAATGTTACCTGACAGGTAACATTCAGACTTAGCGCGAACTATGACTTCTGTATGTCAAACGCAACACGTTTTGACGTGAATCATTATTGGTACGTATTAGTGCTATTCCCATGGCTATGTTGGTTAAAATATGCATGGCTAAGGCGGCTTTTAGTTCGATTTCCGGGCTGATAACATGAGTAAAATTTGCGAATATTTAAATATAAATAACACAGAAATTTGTTAAGTTTTTGCGCCATAAAGAAATTTTTAATGCTTCACGATAGTAGAAGCAAATACAAGCGGCGATTTTAGGCTTGTATTGCAATGTAATCTTATTTTGATAACAAATAATGTTTATTCAAACGCATGAATTAAAATATTCGGTAATTCTACGTACAGTCACCTGTTAGACAGTTGTTTCCGAGAATGCTGTCGATAATTAATGAATCACGGGAGAGTATCAGTGAGTCAAACTCAGTTATATATTATGTATGTATGTGTATTTGTGTTAACAAATAAAGAAAACTCTACAAGGGACAGGAAGAAGAAAAAATAGAATTATCAATATTAAAATGCAATGTTAAATATTAGCTAATATAGCGAATAAAACCTATACTAAGAATTCATCTAATAGGAGCAAGAAATTTGATTTCCGATTCAGACTTCTTATTTATAGTGATACGAACTATAGTAAAACAGTTTCTTCGATATAAATCGTGACACAAGCCAGGACTGTTTGTCAATTTTATTTTATTTTATTTATGATATTTTTTCGGACATTATTAATAATTATCATAATTTAATCAATTTCAATTGCTTATATAAAGCAGTAATTTTTGAAGTCCCGGGTTTATAGGTTCATTATTTGTCCTTCGGGAGAGCTCTGGGAAATGTTTTACACCACAATGCACTGGTCATGGGAGGCTATTCTGAGGTATGCCGCGAGCAATTTTGGCCCCATTACGATGGGAGTGGAACAAGGTGGGAATTACCTTAGACCTACTTGTTGTCCACCATTGTATATGCAATAAACGCTTGCTATAGGTACCAAAACTAATTATTCAGAATAACATATTTTGTTCTACGTTGGGGAATGTAATAGATATAATATGTACCTAGTTATAGTACTAAAATTAGTCCCTGATATTACAATCAAATGTATGCATTCATATATGGACAGGATTTTATCTCTTTTGACTTTTTCGAGACGCTGTATAGACACAGAAGATCAAATCTGTGAATGCTACACAGTGCTATTACTCTACCTTACATTTCGATGTTGCATATTTGTGTTTTTTAGTGTGACTGAAAGTTATTACAGGCATTTCTATAGTCTGTAAGCCAATTCACCAAAATTTACCGTCACGGAAGCGACTTAACAAATCAACCTGTAATTCAGTTCGTATTGTGCTAATGGGGGTTGCCTCTCGATGCGCCACTTTGGACAGGACAGGACCAAACCAGCCACGGCCGGTCAGAAGTATAGTCGTACTACTAGTGATGTGTCAGGGTATAATAAACCTTTAATTATACATATCGAAACTTTATAACAACACATACCAGGGAATCTAGCTTTAAATCTTTAAATCCGAAAAATAAAATATTTATTTATTTCTTAAAAATTATTCTTCTTTTTAATTTTATTTTCCATATATATATACTTTTACACAAGACTTCATTACTTATACTGCTAACTTTTACTCATATTATTTTTTTCTAATAAGTATTATTATTATTATTATATTCTTCGCAGCATAATGCTGAGCCAGGGCCAATTACAACCTTGTTTTTTAAAAGAATTTTTTTTTATCTTTCATTATTTTTTTTATTTTTTTGATTATTATATTTTGTGTGTTTTGTTAGTAATAAATGTAATGTCTATGCAATCATAGTATGCAACATATATAATGGAAGTGGTAAGCTCAAATGTATATAAAATATATATTATAATTGATATGTGGTAAAAAATATATCGGCTACTGCGCACTGACTCACATTTCCGTTCCGACAAGTTATCTGGAATGTGGGCCATGATATTCCCACCTACCTTGTATTTCTATTCGACGCAATTAACATTTCAAGTTATATGCTAAATGCATTTATCTAATACATATATAAAATTCTCGTGTTACAGTTTTCGTTGCCATACTCCTCCGAAACGGCTCGACCGATTTTGATGAAATTTTTTGTGCTTATCCGGTATCTATGAGAATCGGCCAACATCTATTTTTCATCCCCCTTAATGTTAGGGGTAGTCCACCCCTAAATTTTTTATTTTATTTTTTAGACAAAACTTTTTGTTTTTATACATACAACCCCTAATTTTCACCCCTCTACGATCAACCCCTATTTTTTATTATAAATGATAAACATGGCAAAACGACGTTTGCCGGATCAGCTAGTAATATGTAAATTTGTCGATATTCAAATAGAGAACATTTGTTTCTGTTTGGAGGAAGGACAGATCTCTCATACGTTCTAGATGGTTGTGTGACGCTATTTAATATGAGTAATAAATAATTTATAAGGTTTAAAATTCAACGAAATATGAACATGAGTTATAGAACGTACTTTGTTATAGCTCAAAGATAAGAGGATATTATTTATATGCGCGTTAAGAAAAATATGAGAGGCCAACAGAACTACGCGCGGATTTGCCACCCTCATACTATTATAGCCACAGAATAGAATGATAGAAAAATAACAAGAAATAAGTACTTATCAAAGTAAGAAAAATCTCCGCCTTTGACAGTCTTAATTAAAATAAAAAAAATTGCAATTGGGAATAATGACTAGGAAATGGTGATTATCATCATCAACAATTAATTATTTAAAATGAATATAAATTCACAGACATGTATAATGATAATACGCAATAGCAAGAAATACTTTTAACAAAGCTACATTATTAATGAACTCAAATGTGTACGAATAAACAATTCTTCATAAGTCAGGGATATATTCGATTTATGTAACATCAAAGTAACCAGATATCTTACCTTAATGCTTCCAGGATTATTTCGAGCAAAATTAGCATACTGTCCTAACCCCTCTTTATGCAATGCCTTAGCATTAGTAGAATTCTGAAATAAGATCGTAATATCACTCAGCTATATTGTAACACAAGAGTACAATATATATTATAATAACCACAAAAATGTTTAGGAAAGTACATGAAACTTATATGCCCGACAAATGTCGAATTTAAAAATAAAACAGGCCGGTAAGTTTGCACACGGAAAGGAAATTCGATTGGGTCACAGCAAATGTCTGACCCTAGGATCATACTATATTTTTTGCAATTGCGGTCTAAAATTTGTAATATTGGCATGTTTAACCAATTCAAAAGGGCATTAAAGATACACATCAGACTGAGCCTAGTAGACTAAACTTAAGACGGCTGTCTGATGGCGATGTGTATCTCGTTCGTATATATGTTAAGTTATTCATGTAAGAAAATACGTTCTCAAAACATTTTTTTACTACAGAATTAGGACAAACGCATGATACAACAAACAAATTGACGTTCAACAAAAATATGAAAATGTGTACCGTATCGTCTCTACAATATGCGGACACGACAAGCGAAATAAAGTACAAAAAACAGTGATAATACACACAACAATAAAAATTAAAACTGTAAAAGTATGAAACTATTTGAATCAAGAGTTGAATTATCGTTTCTATGCCCCGTACTCTAACCGCTCTATGGAGCTAATTTAATTCGGTTATTAGTAGCTATGAGAAGACTCTGTATGGTCCGGTTTTCTTTTCACGCAAAAACACCAGTGGCACTACAACCTATTAGATCTAGGCCTCAGATTTATCTATCGTTATCAATAGTATTTTTAATAGGCAAGTAAGTAGGTGGTCTGTGACTAAGTGTGATATTTTCTTTCATCGTACGACAGGCCCAAAAAGTCAAAGTCCATAGCTGGGGATTGAATTGAGATGAGTGCCGCACTCCGATACCACTAGACTAACACTGCTAACTCTTTTCAGGCAAGTAGAGGTTAAATATTGCTATTTTCATATGTACAAAAACCACACAAAATCCTTGGCTCGTACAAAATACATAAACTAATATAACTTACATTATCCTTCAAAGAATATTCCCTGATGTGTTCGTTGAAATTGGTATTCGTAATAGGATTGGATTCGGTTGAAGACAGTAAAATTCCGAACACAAGAATAAATTCTAGACTGTCAGACATGACTCCGAATCAAAAGATACAATAAGCCGCTTGATGAAAATGCCTTGTTTTATAAAATTGCCTTGGAGGGGTAAGATAATTTGATACACAATGATCATAGTTACAGATAGTTGACTCTTGCAGTAATTTCATTGTTATGATAGTCGTATTGCAAATTCCTTCGCGGAGGATGCACATTGTTAGGGATGTTTTTATTATAACAACTAACATATATAAGTGTCCCTGTGGCTTTGAAGTATGTAGCCTTGGACACCATGGCCTCCATAGCGAAAAGAGTGCAGGTCGTTTTTCACGCCACGCCGCGCTCATGTACATTACCTATATGAATAAATGATTTTTGACTTCTTGACTTGGTAGGCCGCTCTCTTGCTGACGTCAATGTTCCAGCCATTTTGGAGCCAATAGGCATCGCTAGAGACAATGGCAAGCGGGATGGGATGTCGTTGATCCCTTGGAGGATGGGACGGGCTATGGTATGGGATGCTACTTATGTGGCACACATTAGCCCCATCTCACCTCCCTCGGCAAAAAGGAAAAAAAGCTGGGGCGGCCGCAGAGCAGGCGGGAAATAATAAACGGCTCAAATATAAGTCTTTCCTCCACCTCCTATTTTGTTCCCTTTGGAGTAGAGTTTGAGTTGGCGCCTGGTAGATAGTACCGGTGACCCCAGAGCTGGTGTTTTCCTTGCAATACAGCGAGGAAATGCTGCCAGCCTTAAAGGTACACTGCCATAGGGACCAAAATAATTATTAATTATTATTATGTAGGTTAAGCAAATTGTAAATATGTACTGTATATTTGAGTGTTATGTTTGGGTTTTAATATACGAATTATCATTGTAATATATACACATTTTTTGGTTTGAATTGAATAAAACTTCTGCATTCCGACTGCTGTATAGCGATCGAAACTCTATTAATGTAATAAAAAATCGAATTAATAGAGATTTCGTTCTTGTCGACTGTATAATGTTTATCTAAATGTTTGTTTAAATGTCTTTGAATTTTTTTAAAAACCTATGTCACAAAGTTATGGCTAAAATCAATAAAAAATAAAGTACAAATAAATTATAAATTGTGTTCGCTGAGATGAATCTAACGAATTTAACCCACCTTCCGTAAAAGGCCAGTTTTATTGGTTTTAAATTATTTATTTCGCGGCATCAGATTTACGGTTTGCACCGCGATATATTACCAACCCAGCCAATAAAATTCCTACCAACGAAGAATTAGATTTTAAACTCGTGTAATGCCATGACCAACTAGATTAGTATTTTAGTTTACTGTTATTGTTAAAGCGGTTTTAGGTGTGATATATTGTCATTAAAATATATGATTTCTGCAATGTTTTAGAAAGTTTGAATTATTTTCATACTCAGGGGTTGTATTGTTAGAGGAAAAACATATAACTATTATAATGATATTATGGTAAAGTAACGAATAATAATATAAATATGTAATAATGTAAGCATAGTTGAACTAGAGAAATAAGATAAAGTAAACATGTACATGAAAGAGTGTTGGACTAATGGCTTCAGCGTGCGACTCTCATCCCTGCGGTCGTAGGTTCGATTCTTCTATGTGTGTTCGATCTTTCTATGTGCCCATTTAACATTGTCTCGAACGATAAAAGAAAACATCGTCAAAAAGTCGACGGCGTGTTTTAGGCACAGGAGGCTGATCACCAAATTGCCTTTGATTGACAAATGATCATGAAACGGATATATAAATCTGAGGCCCGGACCTAAAAAGTATGCAGTAGGCAGGAAGTATTTCCTGTTTCTTCCAGTATCACTAAATCCTATATTATCAGCTTCAGGTGTATTCCTTACCCATTTCGCTTCCCTCTTATTTTATGGCTTAAATTCCTCACGTGGTACCTACTAAGGTGAAAAAGTAGACTATTACAATGGTTGCCTTTATACTTGCTAGGATAGTATTTGATTAAAGGAATTGGTAATTGTGTAACTATATTCTAATAATGTAAAATGATATTGTTTAAATACAATTAATAGAAATCAGAATTTAAAGATTAGAAAAGATATTTTCTTGTATTCATTACAATTAAATTTTAGAGTTTGTGTCCGAATATTAAGCGCATGTTCTTCATTGATATCGTTAAATTATCGAAATAAAAAATGATTAATCTCTACACCTTTTCTTTTTTCTTCATAAAGTAATATAACTATATAATTTAATATGTTTGTTATTATGTAGATAAATATCTAAATAAATACAAAAATATACAATTAAGAGGATTTTTCATTAAAATAAATTTTCTTCAAATATGAAATAATTCTAGATTCGTTCCAGAAACACTTTATTACTTCTGAATCTCGTGTCGGAGTACTTAACATTAAAGGAACGTATTAACGTTGTTATCCAATTCACATCTAGAGAAAGCATCAATCACTGACTTAGCTATTGGAAAATGTCACCTGATGGATGGAGTAGTTATCGAGATGGGATTTGCTTCTCCAGGTTTACTTTGACTGATGGTGAGGAATCAGTCCTGTCTTGATTGGCGTGATTGTAGATCGTCAAAAACCTTTTTACAAAGCATTACTCAAGCGTGAATATATAGTTACCACGGCTCGGAAAAACGTTTACAAAAAAATACGACGAGAACATAGTAACTGTTTTAAAAACTAAAAGTTAGTAGTTGCTTGCTGGGTAGGCTTTCAATTAAACTTTATCTCATCAAAAACAAATGAAAGCTGTAAGAAAAATTGTTTTGAAAAATAAATCTTTTTCATCCGACATTCCAGCATTCATTAGCTTAAGTATAAAAGCTCTCAGCGTCAAATGACGTCTCAGAAATATCAGGAGGAATTCATATGAAAAATGTCATGTTTCAAACATTAGTGCAGATGTAGGGGTGCAAATGTGTCGAGATTCGAAATGAAAATGAGGGCTTGAGATATGAATGAAAAAACCAATAACACTGAAAGCTATGCCGATCACTTTGAATAGAGGACTTAGGAAGTCACATAATTTCAACTGCAAGAATAAAATAATTTATAAATCTAAATAGCCAAATAAGATGTTCTATGATTAAGTCGGTGTCTATGGTTTAGTAGAAAATATTCTTTTTTTTATATTGGCCATCATAAGTGTACATTGTTACCAATATGAATAAATATTGATCTGACACAAAGAGTTCAATAAAAAAATAATTTAGCTGGATTTATATTATAACTTAAGTATTCGTTGAGTAGGAAATATGTACGCCTTAATAGTGTGTGTTAGTTATTATACGCTTCACCTGTATGTATGTAACCGACTCCTTCGGACTCGATTTTGACCCACTTTTAACGGACAGATTTAATTCAAACTTTGCGCACCTGTCAAAGATCGATGACAATGCAATAATCCGAAAAAAAAAATAAAAAAAATTAACTAAAAAAATAAATAATATTTAAAAAAAACTAGAACACACGCTTTATATAGAAAACTAAACTAAAAAACAGAAAATAAATTTTAATAAATATTAATTAAGAATAATGTAAATAATTCCTAATTTAGGCTGAAAATGGTAATGAACAAAAAATACTGGTATTATTGTGAAAAAGCGTAGGGCGCTCTGTGCTATATTTTTCGTCTATCGAGCAACCCATGACAATTGAAGGTAGGTACTAATTCCGGATTGTATATTTAAATTTGATATATATAAGTTGTTGTAAAAGAATTGTTTTAAAAATAACTTAAACCTCAATTCTAAATTCAACTTATACAAAGAATCAGTTAACATACACAGTGCAAAAAGTAAACACCGGTAACTGATTGCGTAAGCAGAAAAAGGAAAGCCTGCGGTTGGTGAAAAATTACACTCATTAGAGTTCGAGGAATTGGCG
Source organism: Pieris napi (assembly GCF_905475465.1). Taxonomy (NCBI): domain Eukaryota; kingdom Metazoa; phylum Arthropoda; class Insecta; order Lepidoptera; family Pieridae; genus Pieris; species Pieris napi. The sequence goes on along the minus strand of NC_062241.1, from coordinate 8,093,506 downwards.
TTAATAAAAAACGTGTATTTGGGAAATGGGAGCGTTGACAAATGCGAGTGGCTAATGAGACGCATCACCTGCAGACGCGTTTGTTTACGGATTTTTATATGAAGTTTGCCTTCATATTTATTAGGAAATATTTTTGTAAATCAATTAATGTAGATTTATATAAGAATAGTGTCCGATACTTTCACATTGAAGTCACAGTCTTCTACTGTTAAAGCCAGCTCTAGGTTAATATAAGGATTAATATATATCAAACTTTTTTTTACTTAGCACTTTTTTGAACTAGTACTAATACACTTCAAAGATTTATACTTTTTAAGTACAGAATCAATCTTATTGAATCTTAAGATGGGTACCGGCGGGTTTAAGTATTTATAACAAGGAATGTATGCAATTCATGTTTTTATTCATAACAGGAAAAATAATAAATCATAATTAATGTAAAGTCAATTCAAATGAAGTGGGATTCTACGGTTATAAAATGAACTAAGGATAAGATTCAGATAGGCATAGAGCTAAGTTCGTCGAGAGTTAGTACGACAAAAAAGTAATGTACTTTGACATTCGGGAGTCACGCGTCACAAATCTTGCTTCTGAAACTTAACCCAAGATGGTAAACGTTATATTGTCATATATAGCCATGTTTTGCTATATTTTTTTAAAGATTTTAAGGCCAAAACAATTAAATTAGGCAATAATTATCTTTTGACTCGTATCCAGCGGGATATATAAAGTCTATGTATCATATTTTATTTGTACTACTGCCAGTTAATAAAACAAATCAAGAAAAACACTTTTTTACCGGATACACGGTGACTGTGACCACGCACGCTGAAACGTCGGTTAAATTTAAAATTATGTAAAATAATTGTAAATTTATAATAAAACATAACTTCAAATCCGGTAAAAAAGTGTTTTTAAATGTCTAAAAGTTATGTCAATAAAAGACAATACTAAATAAGTACATTACTACACCAACATAATTTATGTATATACTCCGTATATGTCCGCTGAAAATTGTCTTTGTTTTATACTAAATACAAATCAAGTTAAAAATATTAGTGGAGTATGGAATTTTAGAATTGTAGATATTCATTAAATAGAATTTAAGAAAATTAATCATTCAAATTCCGTAATTGCCTGCCTGTTTAGCTATACGAGACAAAACATAAACTAGAACGTTTATCAAAACATAAATCATACAACCCCAGACAAAATCTGTGATCATGCAAGGTTCAATTCAAATAAATCGCAAACCTAAAATGCTCCGGACAATCCCATAATCCTCACCTCGGACAGACGCGTGGATTTGCGCAGAAGCACTAAGATGTATTTATGAAGGCTTTTCCATATTTGCCGATATTTGGTGTTTTTACTATTTAGTTTGTTTTCGATGTTGAATTAATTATGTACACACTTTTAATATCGTAAATATAACGGCAAATATCTGACGAGATTCTTGAATTATCGTCTTCAAATAATGTATATTTACATACCTATGAAATATTTTACGCAAAATGTATGTGAGTTATTATTGTCCTAGAAACATCATCAATCTAATATATAAAACTCTCGTGTCACAATGTTCGTTCCCATACTCCTCCGAAACGGCTCGACCGATTCTTATGAATTTTTTTATGCATATTCAGTATAAGTCTGAGAATCGGCTACTATCTATCTTTCAAACCCCTAAATGATAAGGGGTGTCCAAAATTTGTTTTTTAATTTTTAGATTTTTCTTTGTTTTTTTATGATACAGCATACAAAAATACACACAACCACTAATTTTCACCTTCTCAAGATCGCCTCTACGATCAACTCCTACTCTTTATATAAAAATGTATCCTAGAAATAATAATAACATAACAACAACGTTTGCCGGGTCAGCTAGTATTATATAAATTATAATAGTTTTAACGTATCATTTACATGCTAAGCTATTTCAACAAACATTTTACATGAAATAAAGCGATAAAGTTTTACGAGGAGCTCAATTTGAGTTAAAATTTAGCAACACAATACGTTTAATTTGCGGCGAAGGATTATTGAGTGTAGTGCAATCGGCACGTTTCATATCTATGAACAAATCCTGCGGTATTCATTTTGGGCAGGTGTTCTGTCGTTTGAATTAATTTGGATTTGATACTGTTATACGAACGGAGTTTCAGTAAAAATAGCACTCGAAACTCGTAAATAATGTTATAAATTCACCTTTAATATAAAGAACCAAACAAAATAAATAAGATTTATAATAAAAAAAACTTTAGAGGTGTCAAGGGACGCCCGGATGGAACGAAATTCCTTTCGATTTCTTTATATGTTAATTGGTATCATAACAGTATGATAGATTTTCTCGACACCAATCTTACGACGAAAAAAAGAAGCCAACATCACGAGGTGTTCCCAGGCGGTCACCCATCCAAGTACTGACCTCGCCCGACGTTGCTTAACTTCGGTGATCGGACGAGAACCGGTGAATTACAATAGCAAATAGCAAAAAAGTGTCGTGACAACTTTTCGTAACAATTTTTTCCGTCTAGCCCCCTTTCACAACGCGCGATAAGGAACTTCGTTCCAATAGTTGTATGATGCGTTCTTTACTTCTGTTCTTGTTTAACGGTGTAACTCCTTTTCTCATATTTTTGATTATTTATTAATTAAGGTTTCCGACATCGATTACGTACGACAAGTATATCAATTTCAACGTGAGTCCTGAACTCAACATTTCTTACTGCATCGAGAGATTAAATCAAAGTAATACATACTTATTTTGATTACTTGTTATAGAAACCAACTAACCAAAGCTAATAATGCAATGTAATCATTGTATTAGTAATTTCCTTATAACCATTATGATGAATGAAATTACGTGACTTGGTACTGCGACTGTGTAAATTTGTTTATCCCTGTATAATAAACGCTCATCTCGAGAAAGCTTTTATCCTTTTATGTAAATCGTTACAGTTTATGGTAGGACTACATTCACGCACGGTCGGTGTAGACAGGGTGTTTTTTAGGAATTATTATTTAAGCTGTTGCTGTATGATTCCGGATATGTATATTTTTGAAGTGAAAACTTCTTTAGCGGCGTTGTACACTTTTATTGGAATGGGTAAAAAATGTTAAACTCGCGTCAGGACACGAGACCTGATCGAAAATTCGTAAGACGGATGGAGAGTAGACAGCTGGCGCGGCGTATTTAATGTAGTATAAATTGTCATGTTTGTGTACGATAGCGCAATAAATGAATATTGTATTCTACCACATAAATGATAGTACTTTTATACTGATAATTAAAGCAATTCGTGCAAAATTATTCCCTAAACATTCCAAAATATCAAAAACGTTAATATTCAAGTTTTCACTTCTGCCGGCACTCCCGGAGTGCAACACGTCGTTTTTTTTAATGGGACAGAAGGGCAATTAGAAAGAAGTGCATTGCCTAAAGGTTTACGGGTGTGTCGCTGGTCTTTAGAGAATATGCTCTACTCTGGAAGGGGCCTAAGTTATATTGGTTTGGTTCATAAAACTTCTAATGGCTGCTGGTTCTACAAAGAAGACGCCTGAGAAGTGGCTTACAAAGAGATTAAATATATAATATTTACTAAAAAGAATGCTACATCATGTAACTTACACGAAATTAAGATTTCTTACTGTTTTAAAATGACTTTGATTATGATTTTTTAAATTGTTGAACTGTACGTGATGTACATATATGGCAAGCATGCTTGACTGTCAGGAGTCAGGACAGTATAATAATTTGAAATAAATAATTATTTCTATATTAAACTCGTGCTTCATTTTCTGAACACTCTGTATATTTATAGCTACCCCTATTGTAAATGACGCTTATTTTTGGTAACAAGGAAATTGCGACAGCTAACTAGAATCCTTAAGCGGCGACACATAATTTAACATTTTGACGTTGAGTTATAGATTCAAATACAATTTACGATCATGAATTTAATATAAAGTTTAAAGACAACACTGGAATGTGATTATTGTAATTAAAATCAGCACCTTATTATAGTAGTGTATTAATAAAACGGTTTTATGTGTGAAAAAAATTTAACTCGGCAAGGATATGTCGTGGCTGGATAGCAGAATTGATCGTTTCATGAAATTGTAGAGTTAAGATATTTCAATCAACGTTTAGCTACTTCATATAATCCCCAATCATTATTAAGCAATATGTGAAATAGTTACAGTATTCACTGCTAGAGGTAAAGCTTTTTAATAATGAAAAAAGTTTTACCGGAAACTAAATAAAAGTAAAGCTCAAAATCAAACCAAAAAACAAAAAACTTATAAAAAGGAAATACCAGGATGTTTTGTTTGAACTTATGAAAGCTGGCAGGAAATATTGTTTAAAAATAACTAAATTGTATGCTTTATATTTAGAACATTGTTTAGAACTCTTCGTTGTACACTTAGTTCGATTAAGAATATACCTGATACAGGTACAGTGTAAAAGAAGGTTTGAATTTTTAATAGTTTAGTTTTTCATTCCTTAAGGTCCTTTTTTAAACGATTTAAAAAAAGTGGAAGAGAAGGTTATCAATTCAACGCGACGCGTAATTTTTGCGTAGTCTGACCACACCGTCGGAAAAGCTACACAAAAACCTATTTTGTTTTAGGGCGGGAGTTTTCAAACTTGATTAGATTTATATAGCATATATACCATTTGCGAATATTATAAAAAAAATGTGCCAGGACGTGGAATTATTGTTCATCAGAATCATTTATACACAATGAACAAATCTCCTGTTTATTTTATCAAATATATTTTATATATTTATTTTACAAAACTTATTGCAGGGTCATGCTAATTAATCCAATTATTTTTTGTTTCAGTGTTCAAAATGTCAAACATTTGTCAGCGGTACATACGGCGACATTGCGAGGAGAAGACTGGAGGGTCTTACATGAAGGTATATAAATATAACATACGCTTGATGCTGTATATATAGAGCTGGGTATCGATTACGCGCTCCTGGCGCGCGCGCCATGATGGACCGCTCCGAGAGTGCGTTCCGTGAAACGCGTTCCAAATATTTGAAGTATATCAACTAAGCGCGCCTGGCGCGCGTGGCAACCATTCCAGTGTTCGACCCTTCATCATGGAAGCCAGTCAGCTTGGCACTTTGGCTTGGTTAGATACTCTCAATTTTTCTCTTCTGTACGATGAAAGGAGCACAGTCATTTTTTTCTTTAATTCCGGCATAGGGACTCCCATTTCACTACTGATTTCTCTCCAAGCATCTTCTCTAAGCGATTTATGATGATACGAAGAACTTTTGCTATTCCACAGTAGTTCTTTTGTACCATACAGTTGTATTAATTTACGGCAACTTTGGTTATCCATAATTGGGAGCGCAACAAACACATAAAATACGATATGTCCGTCCCAACTGGCGCGCGCGCCACGATTGATGCGTGGTAAAAAACCGACACCCATCGGAACGGACCGCTCCGCGTTCGGGCGCTCCAACGAACACATTGGCGCGCGTTCCAAAGTGGTATCCATTGCGCGCGGCTGAAGCGCGCGCCAATGTTCGCCCTCTTGGAGCGCGTAGTCGATACGCGGCTTAGATAGATTACAATCTACCGAATAATAATACGTTAAATTGTAAGCAGTACGTTGAAGTTCACAATCTTGCGACAGTTCACAATTCCGCGAGATAGATTACAATCTAACGGTATTTACAATTTTACGGTGACATATTATACACATATATATATACATAGAAAGTAAAATCCTGTGATGCGACATGATTCGAACGCATGACCTCAGGATTTAGCGTGACAAGTGTATCTCGTGAATACGAAGTCGCTTTAAACATAATTAACTTATGATATTCCACCTGGTTGCATTTACTCTTAACCTTTCTTTAAAAGAAAATAATAATATTCTAAACCTAAACTATGTAGGAATATAAAAGTTTATGTTATAACATATTTAGTAACATTCATAATACCTAGTTGTATAGCAAAAGTTTAATTATAATAACAGTAATAATAGACTTTTGGCCAAGGGTTGCGTGTATTTGACACTTTCATTTCCCGTTTTCAGTCCAGTCTTGTGGTCACGTGAATGACTAGGTTTAAATTAAAATCTATAGGGTAGGAAATATACGCTTGGAAGGGGGAAGTGAAAATTAATTTTCATAATATGTTTACCGAATAAAATAAATGGAACAGTTTATGTATCAAAACGCGAACTTAAATTGTTTGCCAGTTCAGTACGGCAACACAATAATTGTATTGGGCAATCACAAGAATAAAACAGACGAAAAATGTGCCTGTTTTTTGCAAACAACGAGTATTGAATTAAATGTATGTTAAGATTTCGACCTTACAGTAGTTAAACAGCAAGCTATAACTATTTGTTGGCGCCTGAACATTTAATTAAAGCAAAGCAGTACAAACAGTAATCATGTAGAGGTAAAGTTCTAATATTAAAAAGGTAAATATTTGAAATTCACGTTTCAATAGACAAACACTATGATTGGAAATCGAAAATAGAACGCGCGGCGCCGCTTTGTGGCTAAGAAGGAAATTGGACAGCTTTGTATTCGCACGCGATTCTTAACGCCTTTTATTTCTGAACGCCTGGTACTAACATTCCAACGAATTGTTTGAAATATATTTTTCGTAATACATATATATATGTATATTTAATTCGTAATTAGCATCGTATACTATCGTTGGAAATTTGTAAATTATTATTATGTAGATGACAATCAAGCAGGAATCAAATCAAATAATAAATACTACGTAAGTGATATACCTACACACGAAATCGGTTCAGTGCATAAATTATAACCAAATATTATAAAGTAATTAAGGCATGGCCTTAAGGGGCTTGGGGCAGACATATATATATACATATAAGGGTGATCTGTAAATTCTAAAATTTACGTTACTCTGTTTGATATATGAATAATACCTATATCTACATATTAATAGTAATGGACCGGGGCTCGAAGCTAAATGTTAAAATAACAAACGCTTCTCAGTAAAGAGGGTAAATGGTAAATCATCAACAGTTAATTATAACGTTTGTTTATGGAACAAATTGCTACGACCCTTAATGGACTATTTCAACGACTAAGTCAAAGTTTTAATGATCATTTTGGAACTTGGAGTAAAGTTTTAAACTTTATACGATTCGTAGAATCTTGGGAACTTCCTTTAATTTTGATTTACCTATTCAAATGTCAAAATTATCTACCGTTACAAAACTTCAGATTTTTCGTTTTTATTTTTCTAATTGTAGACTACACATTTTAATATAAGAACGGTGTAACGCGATTACGATTTTCCGCGACGACTGGCTTAAGAAAGCACTGGGTAGAAAGATCGTTTATATATTTTATAAAAACTATATCGGCATAGGCAATTGCTTCAACTAACGGTTTCTCGTAACGTAGTTAGACGAATTTTGTGTTGACCTATCGCTTACAACCCCTGTCATTATTCACCAAAGTTGAATCTAAACAAAATAAAGGTTTCATTAGTACTGATATTCCCTACAAACTTTCTAGAAATCTGAAGGTAACCGGATGTATCGCTCTAAAAAAGTATAGTGTCTTTATGACTATTGTATTTTTCCGTAAATAAAAATGAGTTTGTATACACAATACAAACCAGCCCCTAAGCTGAGGACAAAAATCCATATATTTCGTCGCGACAATGAGCTTATTATCATTCTTGTCCGTAAAAGTTAAAAAGAAAAATTTTATATGCATCAACAATACAAACGAGGGGGAATTCATAAACAAAGGTATTGCCACTGGGAAATTGGAATCAGAAAATCCTGTTTAATTAGAAAAATTCATTGTTTTCCGTTCGCGTACCAGACGACGATCGGCACAACTTTCTTAATTTATGCTGCAACATTGCAAACAGAGGTTTGCTTTGCTCTGTTGTTTATTGCAACAAAATGAATAAGGTTTTTTATGCGAGTTCTACGTTTGAATGACGTTCTAAATACTGATAACAAATATTAGTTGACGAGAGAAATTATCTTTAGGTTTTATATCCCATCTTCAAACAGATTGAGATAACATATATCTAATAAAGTGTTTCGCTTTTGTTAATTAAACTATGTCGGTTACTTGATTTGTAGAAAGGAGAAGTATTTTCCCACATTTTAAAGCACATAAAATTTGCAAATTACGCGTAATTACTCATCAAAATAGTTTAAGTGGAGTACTTACAAACAATAAAGATAGATTCATACCGCCGTTGTTTCGCAGTTAGGAAATAGTGATATTTAAAGCTCATACTTTCCTATAGATTCCCAAGCGTGCGGAGCTCAAGAATAGATTAATGTCATCCATTTATATTGATCGGACAAAGGTTTGTTATGAGATCTTAGCGGATGAGAATAATATATCACAGGAATGAAATTGCTGGTCCTATTTTATTAAAACGCACATAAATCTGTTTTTTATAAGAAAATTATAAAAATAAACAAACTGCTTTATATTATTAGTATAAGCCACAATAAATTGGATAAAATATTATTTGGTTATTAAAACATCCTACACTAACCTTGTTCGCCCAAAAGCGAAAAGCGGCAGATTTCAATTGTCAGACAAGCACAGACAATATTTCATAGACTAAATATTCTAGGCTACTATAGTGAGTTAATTAGATTTTTCTTCACTTAGTATCAAGTGAGCCTTTTCTTCTGTTATAGACTACATTATGAGTTATTTTTTAATTAATTATTTTAATTTAATTGCATAATATGTATGATTAATAAATAAATGTTCTTTTGGCACGCACTGGATAGTTTTGGCGCGAACTTTTGGGTTTGAGTACCTATGCGAAAAGAGTAACTACTCAGCCACGGGAAATCATACCTTGCTTGTCAGTAATGAAAGATGGCAAATAAAAGAATTAAAAACGCTTAATATATGTTGTTTGTATGTAACATGCAATAACTTATCTTAAATTGTGTTTATTTTGACATTCACATTGCGCTAACTTTAAAGTACTGTCATTTAATGTATGTCATTATATTTATCACGGAAAATGACGCTTTTTCACAACTGTAACGAAACACATTATTCATAATGCGATGGGTGTTGAGCGGAGTCTGGGGGGACGACCAGTTTAATGTCAGAATTTGCATAACTTTGTATATGCTGTGTCAGCAGAAATTTTTTATTATTTTTATAACAGCGCCTTTTTATATCTTCAATTAATAATTAGTGCACTACATTAATATAAGATAGTTATTAGTTCGAATGTAGCAATAATATTATTTTATATATATATTGAATGTTAAACATGCAAAAACCCAATTATATTTTAATGGTTTCCGAAACCAGTACCACCAGAATGAAAGCAAAATCATGCTATTTAAAAAGTGAAATATTTTTTAGGCAGCATCTGATCTTTCATATACTATGTTGTATGAAATATTATCTCATAACATTAAATGTTAAAAAGAAATAAGTAGAGCCCGCCCTGGGTATTACGGGACACTTCCAAACAATTAGAGTTGCCTCGTTAGCTTCATACCGCTTCGGGGACCGTAATTTACTGTTAAAATACAAGTTTACTCCATGAACTTAATATACTAGCTAAGCAAAAATACAAGGAAGCTGTATTTCTGTTTTGTTAATTTATTCGTATGTAAACGTAATTGTAACAATTTTCCGTCGAATAGCCAGTTCACGCTGAATTGCTCTTTTATTTAATTTGTGTTGTGGGTTACATTTAAATATTGTTTATAGATAGGAAGTAGACGGCAACCACTTCATCATTAGGGAAAGAGTTATAATCTTAATATATATAAATTACGTGTCACGTTGTTTGTCCGCTATGGACTCCTAAACTACCGAACCGATATCAATCAAATTTGCACACCGTGTGTAGTTTGATCCAACTTAAAAGATAGGAAAGCTTACATCTCAATTTATACCAGCAATATTATTTTATTGCAAAATATTTGTTTATTATTTGATAGTCACAATTCTAACAGATGGCGCTGTGTTGAAAGTACCAACGTTGGAAATAAGCTACAATTTAATGGCATAACCAAAAAAGCATGGTGGTCCCCATGACTGATGTTTTCCTACCGTTTCCCTTGAATAGTTTGCTACTATGTAATATATCAAAAACCTTAGCCACAGCAACGCTTGGCCGGTCTACTAGTAGTATATAAATTTGACATTTATAATAATATCCTCTCAAAATCACTCTATGTACATATATGTAGAATTAATGCGCGTCTAATTATTATAATTATTTCTTTTCCAGATTCTACGGACGTTTAATATGCTTGGTTTTAAAAGACGATAGATTTATAATATCGATCCTGACTTAATAAATTGGTACTTTGTAGTATGTTCAAGTATGTAGTTAAAATATCTCTCAATATTTCCTAAAGCTTCTGTTATTGCCTTTGTTCGGATGTACTTGTAAAAATAGTTTAATGAATGATAATTTCGATAGAAGCCATTCTGTAATAAGTTTAACACTGATGTTACAAGTTTTAAAAACCGTTAAAAAGTAATCTTTAACCATAATTACGTTACATCCTGGTTTCGATCGTTTTCAATGTTATATTTCGGTATCTAAGCAACATGAAAACAAACAAGGGAGGTCGATGGCCTACTTTTAGAAAACTACTAGAAATTTTTCTTGGAGCCAGGTGTTAACTCCAACTACATTTAGGTAAAAACGGATAAATGATCTTTGTTTTAAAATTTTGTTTAACTGATTATAGTGTAATTTGACAATTATTTCATACATAATAAATATGGGTTTAAAAAGAATTTGATTGTATTTATTTTAATATTCCGAATGTAATTAATGGATAATATATTCACACATATTTTACTCTTTGATTACGATACTAAAATTGACGTTCATAAGTGTACATTGTGTTACCTACATGAATAAATGATTTTTGACTTTTGAAAAAATACACATAAATCGCTGACTCTTTAAACATAAACTTCCGTACTAAGGTCGCTTCAACCATTCTCTTAAATCTTTGAAAATCTAGTTATCATTTTTAGGCCTATACTCGTGAAGAGGTCCTTACAACTTTCATTTTATATTACTAAATTCACACACACTAATTCACATATATACCTACATATTCGTTAGTGAATATTTTCTTTATTAATAATTTTACCTACATAACTGAAACCTAAAATACGTAACCGATAAAAGACAGTGTGTCGCATTCGTTTTTTCAAGTGGAAAAAGTTTTAGCGTAATGAAAATTATATATGAAAATTTTGAATGATTCAACATGAGCCGGGAAATTATGGTAATTTGTCGTTTTATAGAGGGGAGGTGCGAGTGAAACCCCGAGTCAGCATAACACGTAGCGTGGAGTGGTTGACGAGAGATTTTTATTTGAGAAACTTTTTACGCTGCCACCCCGTCTGCGAACTAAGCAAATACCTAACAGAATATACACACGGGCTCGAAAAATGTTTTATAGATATCGTTTAGGTAGTATAATTGAGCCAAAATATAATTGACATCTCTCTCTTTAATCGGCAGGTCATGTCGGACCGTCGTGGTCATCAACGAAGCATTTAGAGCGGACTATCTGTTTCCACCGGTTTCTGTCCAGCGCCTCTCTTATGACAGCTTTGAGGACGATAAGTCTTTCACTTGATCGGTACATCTGGTTGGTGAACGGCCACGTAATCTTTTGCCTTCTGTGTTACCAACCACGATCAGTTTCTTCAAGTTCTCATCGCCTCTGCGCAACATTGACATAATAAATCATTTCATATTTGGATCATACCACAATTGCAATATTTCCAAGCTTTTTGTTAGTAAGTGCTTTTTCTTTCGAATTTCTTTGTCGTGTAGCTTATAGGAAGTGTATTTGCGACTAATAATAAAAATCGAATATCGCTACAATCGTGTCTTGGCCTCAAATCCGTTCTGTGGTCATTTTTATTTTCGGATCGTCAACTTTGGATTGCACGATTAAGCCACATGGTCCTGCTTCACCAACACTGAACCTAAATTGAAAATATCTGTCTATAAAAAATAAAGTTATTTCTAAATGAAATAGGCTGTATGTCTGTATGTCAATACATCAAATAGCTAAACCTGAAGCTGTGGTGAACATGGCTTAACTCATTTCCCGTTACCCACATGTGCCCAGGGGTGAATAGGAAATCGAACGGCTATACTGGTCATACTACGAATTAACGCGACGTTCCATGCTATCAAGGAGTCTTGATCTAATTTACTATTTGATAAATGAATGTGAAAGTAACATGTTTCTTTTGTTCTAGTTATTGAATACACTGTCATCCGATTTGGAAGATATGCTCACAGAAATTTGCACGGATACATGCAGGTAATATTATATAGTTTATTTATTATAATTTTATTTGTAAATTTATAAATCTACGTCCACACATGTGCACATCGAACAACCTAAGTTACACTATAAGGCACTTGCATAAGTTGTGTAGGTACTTAGATGAATAAATAGGTTTTGAATACATAATAAAAAATAATATAAAAGATGGTTGCGGGCTCGTCCGGGATTTGAACCCGGGACCTCTCGCACCCTAAGCGAAAATCATACCCCTAGACCAACGAGCCGCTTGATATAGTAGTTAAAATATCTGTCCAAGTTGATTATACGCATATGAAAAGATACCTTTCACTCACAAGAGAGCATGTGTATAACAAGATTTGAATCGCTCTTATTACTATCGCTTTATTTTGTTATTATATTTAAAGTTAGCCTTTTATAGCGACGGCACTCAGACAATACAACTATGAAATCATAAAGTTAAGCACTAAACAATCTTATTTAATATAACATGTATAACTTGTGAGATACTTTTTGTTTCCCTGCTATGCACGATGGTCAAGTCAATGTATTAACTTTTAAAAAAAAGTTTGTAATATTTGGCCACTACCTATATTATGTTGTTAGGTTAGCTAATTAGGTACGTAATAACTTAAGACAGAAGGTCTCTTAATTAGGGACTGAATAAATTAACCGACTTGGTATTAGATGAAGCTCACAATTTTTTAGGTTAGTTTTTTGCGGAATAGAACGCCCAATGCGTGGCGAGAGTACTATTTCTCCAAACAATTAGCAAGTACATGTGATTGAAAAGCTACGACAAATATTCATTGAAATACTAATGGCGCGTGTTCCCCATTGTTTTTGTTCAGTGATAGGAATAAAATGGAATACAACAATGGGCATGAATCACGTGAAATCACTCTTGGACCGTTTATATGAACTGACAGGCGTGGGGCTAAAACAATTGGTTGGCACTTTTTGCACTGATTGAATTGATCCAAGATAAATGGCCCGTGTTTGATTATTCGACGTATGATTGATTTTATTCAATAATTTATTACCAGTTTTGGTAACTGGGTAGTAGAGATATATATATTTTATAATTAAAACGTATTTATAACGAATAATAGAATTGTTTTATTGGTTTGTCATATTAAAACTTTTAATTAAGATACCAAATAAAAGGTATGTTAGAAGCTGGTTTTGGGCTAACAAAGGTTTTTTTTTGAAGTTTTTGTATGAATGTTGAAGTTGTAAGCTAATACATTAAAGTTCAAGCTTACTTTTTTTTGAACTTATGCTTTAGATACCTAGCAGATACGTTTTACATTCGACAACAAAAATATTTAGACTAATTACACTTTCATTTATTTTCTTTAATAGAACTCAACTGTACTGTGAGCCTTATGTACCTGAAGACTCTACCCTTATTACATTTAAAAACGTATACTTGGTTATGCGTATATCATAATGTGATCTGAATACAAAGCGAGCGTAAAAAACAATATTCCGTGAGAGGTATTTTTACACCTCCATAAAAACCCAGAACACAGATTTTCATATAAAAATCTACGCAAATCTACCCAACACACCATAACATTATGCGACCGGTGTGGAATTATCATAAACGAATATATTCTGAAGGTAACCGTGGTATTACGTTTTATTGCGGAGTTATATGCGTACTTTTTACTCATTAATCCAAAGTGTTAAATCTGTTTTAAAATCGTTCATTACTCATGCTATTTAGAATACGTAATTTATACGTCAAATAATCAAACACGGGCCATTTATCTTGTATCAATTCAATTAGTGCTAACAACAAAGGTCTTTTACATTCCTATAGTGCCTTTTATTTTATTTATTTATTCACACTTCGTTACAAAAACAAATAAAAACAAAAAAAATATAAGAGACGGCCTTATCGCTAACAAGAGATCTCTTCCAGGCTTCCTAGTAAGGGAAAAACTAAACAACTTTTGTCGTTAAGTAATCTTTATATATATTTATTAGTTGACCTGGCCAACGTCGTTTTGCCATGTATATCGTTTGTAATAAAAAATAGGGGTTGATCGTAGAGGGGTGAAAATTGGGGGTTGTATGTATTTTTTAATGCTGTATCAAAAAAAAAATGTATCTAAAAATTAAATAAAAATTAGGGGTGGACTACCCTTAACATTTAGGGGGATGAAAAATAAATGTTGTCCGATTCTCAGACATTGGGTATGTCTGAGAATATGCACACAAAATTTTATGAGAATCGGTCAAGCCGTTTCGGAGGAGTTTATCTACAAACACCGCGACACGAGAATTTTATATATTAGATTAATAACAACATATTGCACTGAATATCATATTAATATAACCTTCGATTCGTAACCGTTGGGGCGTGAGTTCCAAACTTGAGTATGATTTTTGTCTCTTTTTATACAAAGTAGGATTATTATTTTGCACGACAGGTCTTCGTTCAGGCACCCTCTATTACCATATAAGATACATAATTCATATGATTTTTACTACCGCTCATACAAAGGAATTTGTATCATAATATAGATGAAAAGCAGTATTAGTTTTGGTTATGTCAGAAACAGACGTGTCCACAGCAGATACTGAAGTTCAAAACAAAGCTTTATGAATAACGAGCACCCTAACCACAGAACTCCCCATTTGAAATCCAACTTAAAATTTGCAGCAAAATTCATGTTAAAAATGCTTCCTCGAACTTGATGCGAGTTAAAATATTTAAAGCGTAACTTTAACGTAAATTTCCCAAAAGACACGAGCCCCTCACAAATGTAGAAGTTTTAAAAACCGGTGTGGGAATGATAAATTAAATGGCGAAGAGCGCTGACGGCGTGATTCCTAAGTGTTTTTATGAATTATTTTTTGGAAGTGTAAAGATAAATAAAACTTTTTACATATACTTTATTTAAACGGAGGTATGTCAATATTAATGTCATATTGCCAGGTTATTACCTAAATTGACTATTAGGACTACATTCATAATACATTAAAATATATTTTCCCAATTTTCAAAGGACCTAAATCTTTAATCATAACTTATTTTTCTATTAACAGATTCAATATAAAATTGACCATTAAACGCAGACACCACAATCTGCTCATGGCAGCCCCTTTGTCTACGATAGAGGCTTGGTTCGAAGCTTAATAGTAAATATATTTGCGATACATATTTTACTTACATATGTTTTCGCTTCCACACAAAGTTATATTTAGTGTTTTAGCTGTAAATCACAAACACTGGGACATATTCTCAGAAAAATAAAATAAAAAATAACAAATCAGTGACGCTACAACCTCTCTAGGTCTAGGCCTCAGATTTCTGAATCTGTTTCATGATAATTTTGCAATCTAATAGGCAAGTAGGTGATCAGCCTCCTGTGCCTGATACACGCCGTCGACTTTTTGGGGCTAAGACATTTCGGTTTCCGCACGATGGTTTCCTTACCCGTTCTAGCGAATGTTAAACGCGCACATAGAAAGAAACACACACACATGCACAGCCGGGGATCGAACCTACGACCTCAGGGTGAGAGTCGCTTGCCTCTAAGCCAACTCTGCTCAATCTCTCAGAAAACCTCAATTAATTAAAAAAAGAACATTTTAATCATATAAAAGTGTTTTTTTAGGTTGTATTTTCACGTTACATACATACGTTTCTGGATCGCTCTTTAATATATATATACTGATTAAAAATTACTGAGATATATTTCGACAAAAACTATTTGAAAAAGTAGATGCAATGATGGATTTTAAAAGCTATGCAACATTTCATCATAATAACAACGCTGAATGAGTAAAAATATTACTAATATTAAACTTCCATTGAAAAAATTTAATCAAGGCATCATTCAGTAGTGGAAACTATTGTAATATTCCTTTCATATTGCAAAGACCTCATTTTCTTTGTACAGACATTGTGACTGAGGCCTTTTGTGGTTTCCTGTATACTGCGCTTTTAGTTCTTAAAACCAACCCCTTTTCTACCCTCTCCTTAGTGAAATAGTGCTACCTACAATGTTTATCGATATTCCTGCGTTCGCTTCTCTATTATTAACTAGTTCTAAAAATATATTCAAGCATTTACAATTCTTATGTCGAAAAACATTTGGAATAATTTAAGAACTGTTACGAAATGTTACAGGTGTTATTACCGCAAGGTTTAAGGTTAAGGATATCGATAGAAAAATTGTTTAGCGACATCACTATCTGATATAGTACTTTTGAGTGATTGCGAGTGAACTTCACAAACAATACACGTCGAGTCAATCACACCGAACACGTATAGATATCACAATATTGCGTACATTGTTTATTCGGCGCCGGCTTGATGGATTTAGCTTGACGCAGACGAGAGTTTCTGTTTTGTAATTACAAACGGCACTATATTGTACTATGGTATATGCAGATGGTAGAGCAGGTATATACGAGAGTCGGTACTATGGAACTATATAATCGGGGAATATAGTCGGGGAATTAGCCAAAGAAAATTTATTTTAAAAACCCTCAATAGCTATAGCGAACCGACTTCAATGTTGACATTAGCAGCGACCATACTCCGTAGCTCCCAATTGGGATAGCGATGATACCGACGTTTTTGAATGAAGTTCAACGTAGTTCTCTCAATATCCGTGGCGCTGATGTCACAATCTCGGGATCACGCGGAAGAAAAGCTCGATATTGGGTGATATCGCTATTGAAATTGAAACTAGCTGCTGTGGTCTCTGGCAGGAAGAAGAAGAAGAAGTGGTCACCTGCGTCGTGGAAAAGTCTGCTCCTCAGAATAATACAGTGCCAATTACAACCTCAGCACACACGCATTACACACTTGAAACGAACCAAAAGGGAAAAAAAAAATTGTTATCTCTCATTATATTTTTTTTTTTCTTTGATTATTTGTGTGTATATTATATGTGTGTATGTTTTTGTTAGTAATGAATGTTATGTATATGTCTATGAAAGAGTAGGGCCCAGGTTTTCCAAGTGCACATTAGACACAGATTAAACGAAATTGATGTTTGATTAAAAATTATATATGGCATGGTTACCATGGTAACGATTACTACGCTGTCCACATAAGACAATAACTGTTACACTACCGTCAAGAAGACATTAGCTAGGAGATTTTTTGTCTGACCATGCCGAGGCAATAATTATTTCCAAATTAACCGAGGGCTAACCGGGTGCGCGAAATTGAATCAAACGACAGCCATGGACCACCGGACCATTTACCCTAATAGTACCATTAAAGTATACGGCAAAAATGTGTTGCAAATTGAGGGGCCGTTATTTATATTAATGGAGCAGTTTGTAATGGCCGTGCAGTTTTAATATCAGCGCCGTTAAGTCATCCAAGATATTAAAATTCTGATGAATTCATTATCAGTAGCTCTAGGAATTGCTGGAGATAATTACGCAACTGATTAAAATTTCCTTAGTAGGTACTGTTTTATAATATTTAAATACCGAGAATAAAATATTCTTCCATTAAAATATGTTAATGTTAGTTTAATATGACGTAATGTCATAGCACAATATTTTCAAATAATATTATTCTGTTATATCGTCGAATTGTAATATATTTTCTTAAATTTCTTAGATTATTGGACATTCAATTGTGATAGATTTTATTTTATACTACCTGCAACTTTTCTTGTAAAACGCCCCGTTAATCAAGTTATCGTCAATATACGTTAAACTAAACGTTTTCTTTAGAAAAAGGCCGTAATAACAGTAACAATTCTCCTAGCCTTCCCTTAATTCTATTACTCAATAACAAGAACCTTATCTGAAGATAGCAAGGTTCAATGTAACTTAACAGACGTGAAGATATTGCCTGTAAGAATTCAATTTTGTGACTTCTGAAGTCTGAAGAAGTTTACGCAATTCGCTTTGTTCCTAGGTTTATTGTATGGTATATATATTCTTCATGTAGTTATTACATACAAATATCCTCTATATTTGCACAATAATTTCGTATGTTTTGGTGTTGGTATATGTTGTTCATGTAATCATTTTATGGCAATATATTATCCTCAAAGAAATCAAACCAAACTTTTACATAATTAATATAAGACAACACCTTAAATTAAACAAAAATTATTATATAAATAATTGTTTTGACATATGCTGAAAGTTACAGGATGAAAATTTCAATTCGATTGACGTTTCAGAATACGGGTCATATTTTAAAAGCGGACGTCGTTGCAATCTCGTATTTAGCACTGCTACATTTAAAAATTCATACCTACTAAAGTTTTTATGCAGAGTTAACCTACTTTATGTTTGCACTTGATGGTTAAGAATACACAAGTATCGCGACACCTAAAAGCAGAGGGTATCTGCGACCTATGGATATATACAACTTCTCGAACTTAGCCCAATGACTAAGGCCCCAGTAAGCCTTCGGGCCGTCAATGGTTAGACTGGACGGTGATCGTTCCTTCAGGTTGGCACACCACCGTAACAGTAAACCATCCTCATCACAAACTCAAAATAGTTAGTTAAGATAATGTCTTAAACTTCACTGCATAAATCTAGGGATTTTCATCCCTCCGACACACAATTTGTCCAAAATAAAAGAACATTTTCCTTATTAATCTCGTGCACAGAAAAACAATTGTGTATAAACCGTGATGTATTTATATTCGCAAAGCAAACAGAGTAATCCTTATCCCACGGTCGAGACTACATTGTTGGAAAACAGGGGTTTTCTTGAATAAACAGTTGAAATGTATGAATAAAATTTACACATTTTTCCTAACCGAATGCAGCTTTTCTCTATTAAGTGATAGTTGTTTATGATGTCAATAAGGAGTTTAGTTTTTATTTTTGAGGGGTTTATTTCTGTTCAAAGCAATTTACAATGTTAGTGTCTAATTACCTTAATTGGCATGTTATTTGCAACCAAAATAGAATGTCAAGCGCCACTTTATAATTTTACGATAAGTAGAAGAAGACATTAGGGGCCTCATAGCCTAGCGGTCTTATTAAGTGGCAGCTAGGTGAGAGGTACCGGGTTCGATTCCCGGTTCGAGGGCAAGCTTTAATTTAATTTAAATTTGTTCTCGTCCTTTGGGAGGGTTGTGCGGTACCGGGCGAGTGCCAAACCGTACATGGAGGGCACGGTCGAATTTCTAAGGCAAGCAGTGAGTATGCTACTTAAGAAAGGAGACTGTGAAGGTTTAGAACGTAGCAATACGTCTAGGCCGAGGATGGTAAATTACAAGTGCGAATTATAAAAAAATCTTATACTTGACGCTGGCTAATGCATAAACCGTGCCAGAGCCATAAAAAAAGAAGACATTTGTCATTAGACATTCATCAATACATTGAATGGTTTGAACAGTGGTATTAAAATTTAGAGTGTATGTTAAATTAACTAATCAGTCAATTTATAGATTGAAGTTCGTTTCCAAAACTGTGCGTAAATCGTAAAATAAGAATAATTGTAGTTAATTTACACGTTGTCATAACTATTCGTTTGTATTGTTAATTAAAAACTAACTTAGCATTTACAAGAGAATTTTTATACGTGCGAATGAACAGTAAACAATGTAGATTTTAATGACGATATCGTAGAATTTTATGTGTTCTAAATTTAAATTTCTTATATTTCTTACTATTTGCTCTATGAAGTTTAATAATAGTAGTGTGTCCGCTTTAATACTGCTGTCAACTTCACTCGCTGATGCGTTAAGAACTTAAGTTTCTGCTTTTATTTTAGTGTTTGTATCAACCTAACATGATAACACGATGAACATCTTCTACCGACAAAACATGTTAAATATTCCTTTAAAGTAGCAATAACTCATATGGCCTTCGCTTTTAGAGTGTTTTAATATTTTATGCTCATCCCGGTGGAGGGTAAAATGGCATAAACTCCCAAATATATGTGCAATAAATACAACTACGGTGTCTGAGATGATTATTTTTTCAATGTAGATTTACGGTTTCAGTAAGATTATCCTTTATCTATATTTTTTGTACAGTAAGAGCAACAAAGTCTGAAATACGCTTAAAGCCGGAGTGAATCTTGCGTGAATGGAGATTGTCAAATTATTCTTTGGGTATTTTTCTATTAATTACAGAACTAAGTTTGTTATGCTGGACGTTAATTATAAGAGATTTTCTTAGCAGCGAGACTATAGAAATTATGGAATTGCAATTTAAATTCTATGTAGGGATGCAACACATTTTCTGGCATTGTCTTTATATGGAAAGAAACGTTACACGTTTTCAACAAGATAAACCAATAAAAGTCCAGTAATTTCGGCATTTAATGAAGCTCACGTTAAAACACTGTATTACCTGATACTTAAAACAGCCGGCACTCTCTTTTGAGTTTTTAATTTTAATACCTTCCTTAATAACTTAATAAAACCGAGTGGTAAATGTATCATACAATTTTAGAATTAAAAATTTAAACCATCATGACCAAGTATTCGTATAGAATAAAAAATCTAGAAGAAGTAGTTTCTGGCCTCTTTATATAGTTATCAATATAGGTTTTCTACTGTGTGTGAAATGTAGCGAGTCGTTAATCGTGTTTAAGGCTTAATGGGAGAATTGTGTTTGTGACCGCAGAAACCACCGCTTGCGAATGATAATTAATCGATTTATAAGCCTGTATCTAGTGCATTTTCAGATTGATGTAGGCAAGGGTACGGTGACAGATATATTCTAGCGCTACATAAAAATTGTTTAAGACCTTTATGTGTCTGATATTGCTTCGCAATACAACGCACACTTTACCTATATTAAATTTATGAATAATAAAACATATGAATTTAACTCTAAGGCCTACAACGCACTAGCGGCTGGCCGCGATGCGGTGTGCCGCTGCGGCGGGCCGCGGTATATACGGTCCGCCGTAGCGGCCTGCCGTATTCCGGCTAACCGTCCCTATTGCGGTCCTATTGCGGTCTGCCGCAATCGTCACTCGTCAGTGCTTCTTGAAATATTACAAATTCAAATTTAATGACGTGGAATAAGTGATACATGTATCTTATGTTCCATAATAAACATATTTTATTTTTTTATTTTTTACTCTTTTAAAATAGGTTTACAATATTTTGTTTACATTTGTTAAATAATTATATGTGATGACGTAGGTAGGACGGCTAACCGCGCCGAGTGCGTGGAGGGGACGCGGCGCGCCGCATCATTCAACCGGTGCGGCTCGCCGGAGCTCCAGATCAACCGGAGCGGTTGACGGTTGACCGCAAGTCAGTGCGTTGTTATCGTGCGGTTTCATATAATAATCGATGTGCGGCCCGCCGCAGCGGCACACCGCATTGCGGCCAGCCGCTAGTGCGTTGTAGGTCTAAGGCCTACAACGCACTAGCGGCTGGCCGTGATGCGGTGTGCCGCTGCGGCAGGCCGTAGTATATACGGTCTGCCGTAGCGGCATGCCGTATTCCGGCTAACCGTCCCTATTGCGGTCCTATTGCGGTCTGCCGCAATCGTCACTCGTCAGTGCTTCTTGAAATATTACAAATTCAAATTTAATGACGTGGAATAAGTGATACATGTATCTTATGTTCCATAATAAACATATTTTATTTTTTTATTTTTTACTCTTTTAAAATAGGTTTACAATATTTTGTTTACATTTGTTAAATAATTATATGTGACTACGTAGGTAGGACGGCTAACCGCGCCGAGTGCGTGGAGGGGACGCGGCGCGCCGCATCATTCAACCGGTGCGGCTCGCCGCAGCTCCAATTCAACCGGAGCGGTTGACGGTTGACCGCAAGTCAGTGCGTTGTTATCGTGCGGTTTCATGTAATAATCGATGTGCGGCCAGCCGCAGCGGCACACCGCATTGCGGCCAGCCGCTAGTGCGTTGTAGGTGTAAGGCCTACAACGCACTAGCGGCTGGCCGCAATGCGGTGTGCCGCTGCGGCGGGCCGCGGTATATACGGTCCGCCGTAGCGGCCTGCCGTATTCCGGCTAACCGTCCCTATTGCGGTCCTATTGCGGTCTGCCGCAATCGTCACTCGTCAGTGCTTCTTGAAATATTACAAATTCAAATTTAATGACGTGGAATAAGTGATACATGTATCTTATGTTCCATAATAAACATATTTTATTTTTTTATTTTTTACTCTTTTAAAATAGGTTTACAATATTTTGTTTACATTTGTTAAATAATTATATGTGATGACGTAGGTAGGACGGCTAACCGCGCCAAGTGCGTGGAGGGGACGCGGCGCGCCGCATCATTCAACCGGTGCGGCTCGCCGGAGCTCCAGATCAACCGGAGCGGTTGACGGTTGACCGCAAGTCAGTGCGTTGTTATCGTGCGGTTTCATATAATAATCGATGTGCGGCCCGCCGCAGCGGCACACCGCATTGCGGCCAGCCGCTAGTGCGTTGTAGGTCTAAGGCCTACAACGCACTAGCGGCTGGCCGTGATGCGGTGTGCCGCTGCGGCAGGCCGCAGTATATACGGTCTGCCGTAGCGGCACGCCGTATTCCGGCTAACCGTCCCTATTGCGGTCCTATTGCGGTCTGGCGCAATCGTCACTCGTCAGTGCTTCTTGAAATATTACAAATTCAAATTTAATGACGTGGAATAAGTGATACATGTATCTTATGTTCCATAATAAACATATTTTATTTTTTTATTTTTTACTCTTTTAAAATAGGTTTACAATATTTTGTTTACATTTGTTAAATAATTATATGTGATGACGTAGGTAGGACGGCTAACCGCGCCGAGTGCGTGGAGGGGACGCGGCGCGCCGCATCATTCAACCGGTGCGGCTCGCCGCAGCTCCAGATCAACCGGAGCGGTTGACGGTTGACCGCAAGTCAGTGCGTTGTTATCGTGCGGTTTCATATAATAATCGATGTGCGGCCCGCCGCAGCGGCACACCGCATTGCGGCCAGCCGCTAGTGCGTTGTAGGTCTAAGGCCTACAACGCACTAGCGGCTGGCCGTGATGCGGTGTGCCGCTGCGGCAGGCCGCAGTATATACGGTCTGCCGTAGCGGCATGCCGTATTCCGGCTAACCGTCCCTATTGCGGTCCTATTGCGGTCTGCCGCAATCGTCACTCGTCAGTGCTTCTTGAAATATTACAAATTCAAATTTAATCATGTGGAATAAGTGATACATGTATCTTATGTTCCATAATAAACATATTTTATTTTTTTATTTTTTACTCTTTTAAAATAGGTTTACAATATTTTTTTTACATTTGTTAAATAATTATATGTGATGACGTAGGTAGGACGGCTAACCGCGCCTAGTGCGTGGAGGGGACGCGGCGCGCCGCATCATTCAACCGGTGCGGCTCGCCGCAGCTCCAGATCAACCGGAGCGGTTGACGGTTGACCGCAAGTCAGTGCGTTGTTATCGTGCGGTTTCATATAATAATCGATGTGCGGCCCGCCGCAGCGGCACACCGCATTGCGGCCAGCCGCTAGTGCGTTGTAGGTCTAAGGTATATAAGAACACATTTTTAAATGTCACTTTTTCAATTGATACTTGCAGTTTTTCATTTTAATTATTTTGAAACGATAAAAGCATAAGATAAGACCTCGTTTTTTATTTAATACTTAATTATAAATACGTACCTGGAATAGATCACTAAAACTTAAACAGCAGACTTGTGGGCTACCCCTAAGTCAATCAAATACAAGTTTCAGGGTTGGAGTTGGAGCAAGTTGGGGCTGAGTGCATATCCTTGTTTGACACGACTAACTTATAGAAACAATACGTCTATGCAATATATGCGGAGTCTTTAGATAAAGGAGTACTGTATTAGAATCTAAAGAAGATTTTATTTTAATTAAACTAAAAACTTGGAGCTTAGTATACATGGTACCAACATGAGTAAATACATTTAAAAATTTAAAGAAAACAACTTTGCCATAAGTTTACTATTAGGCGCTAACTCTTCACACTGTTTGCAAATATTTTTAACCGATTTCAAGAATGATTAAAAATTTGATATCAAAAGATTGGGCAATAAGATCTTATAGTGGCTTTTCCTCTCGAAGCTTGGTGATAATCATGGCTACTTTAATTTTGGATGCCGTGATTCTGACTAACGCATCTGCACCTAGGTCTCCTTCTCCCTGCCACTGAATGAATAGTTGAAGGATAAGTTCCTGTCTGAAGGTGGTTATTTTTTTTTCTTCTATTGATTAGCTAAACCGTTCACTTTACCGTTTCTGTCCGCACACAAACACAATTATTACAAAATGATCTTGTGTATGCTACGCATACTACTAACTATACAATTTTGAAGCGAACTTTGTTGTTTACAACTATGTTTGTCTACAACTATGTTTTCCCGAGATTTAAAAACTTTTTGCAATATATTTTTGTAAGCCCGAGGCGTGTTTGTAATTATTCAGAAGGCATTCAGGCACATCTGTGAGGCTCCCACTGCGCCTTATTTTTATTGTCTCAAAAGTATACCTCTAAGGAAGTACGCATACTGGAAATTAAGACCGAATAATGGCTTGGTATAAAATTCATATATTAATGCTTTTCTTACATAAAATGCGCTTAAGCAGTATTCTTGGATATTGCGAATTTTTTTTAGTTTATCGTTTACTTCATGAGAAACGCGTATTGCTTTCGACTCGAGATTATTATTTTGTAATTCTGCTGGATGGGTCATAAATATAAACCTACATTTTCTTTATAGAAAACGTATTAAAGTGTAATTAAATTTATATTAAAGTTTGTAAGTCCTACTATAGATATTGTCTTGACAAAAAACTATTCAACAACAAATACAAATTAATTAATTTCACCAATCTTTTCTGTCCAGATATATCCACTTAAACATTTTAAGCAATTCATAAAAAATACTCAAGTATAGAGAAAGCTTTATTATTTTTAAACAAAACTCGACAACGTGCGGAGCCCTAAGGGGATTTAATTAGACATCCCATAGTTAAATGGAGTGCAAAGATAAAGAGAGATTTGAAATGATTCATGAAGACCAGGATTATCGTAATATTTTTTTCACGCTAAAATAATGGACTTTCAAAAGAACCTTGGGCGATAATTTATGAGTCTGTAAAATTTTCAGTGGTTCTCTTCAATTTACGTTCTTTGGTATGGTTTAGGGAAATAATTTGTATTTTATATTAAGATCGTAGTATTTCATACTATATATCAATGTAACCTTTTGTTAATCCCAGCTACAAAATTACGTAGATATTATTGTTATAATTGACCAACTTCAAGAAATATATAAATTCATAAACTCTTTGTACCATTGCTATGTCTACGTGAGCTACCAAATTAAAAGATTTATACCTCGAATTTAAGTGATTTTCTATACAACTATTCTACCTTCCAAATTAAAAATAGTTTATACTTCCAAATCTCGTAATGAGTGGCTCTGCGACAATGCTACGCTGATTGCATCCGCAAGCCGCGGTCACCGCCCCCGACCGCACCAGACGACAAACTATCCCATATAAATACTTCTATATAAATTCCCTAAATGATATACGGGAAAAGGTATGTGTTAGTGGTATTATCAAGCCAAGTTCCGCGTGAATGACGTTACTATAAATATGCTTGCGGCTGCGGCGGCCCGAAAAAGCAACATTTTTTATTTTGATCGAACAGGGGGCAAACGGTCAGGAGGCTCACCTGATGGTAAGTGATACCGCCGCCCATGGATACTCACAATGCCAGAGGGCTCGCGAGTGCGTTGCCGGCCTTTTAAGAATTGGTACGCACTTTTCTTGGTCTCTTGGTTTCCCTAAGTCGAATTGGTTCGGAAATACTTCAGTGGGCAGCTGGTTCCACAAAGTGGTGGTGCACGGCAAAAACTGCCTTGAAAAACGATATTTTTTGTCAATGTTTCCAATCGTAGCAGATATATTTGTAAAGTTGTCTATTTACAACAAGAAATTTAACTTTAGGTTGTTGTTTATTTCAGTAGAAGAGAGAAAGACATTGTTACTGATGAAGTATACATATAAGTATAGCAAAACATTCTGATTGCGCCTTCTCAATGCGGTTTTGCTCCCCCGACCGCAGCAGACGCGTCGGTCTCCCTAGTCTTATATATTGTGACGTCACTCAATATTAGGGTGGAGCGTGCTTGTATGGAGGTTTTTTTTTTTTGAATTTCAAAAAGGCGGTGTACGGAATCGGTGCTCCGGTACAAACATATTAAGCACAGAAAATTTGGATTCAATATCTTAACTGCAAATTGTGCCCCAAAGCCCTTGAAATATACACAAATTTTCGAAAAAGAGGGTAGTGCAACAACTTGTCTCGTATCAATTCTAAACGTAAAATATGCATTTTCTCACTTAGTTTTGATTAACGATGAACACAACCACAGAATAATTGTGAAAGAAACATAAAAGAACATTTATTTACCCACGAAATATCGTTGACAATTAAATAAAATATCGCGAAATTTTGTAATTTTTTGTTTCTGCTACGCGCCGAGGTAGACTTCGCTATGACCTGCTGTGACCAATGAAAATGCATTAGTGACCTATTTCAGTTGAAGGCGAGAGCACGGAGGAGCTGCTATTGTGTCTGCTGCATTACAAGATATCGGCTTAGTGACTGAAGATGATTGCAAGAATGTTGTCGATCGTAGTAAGATCCGCCGAGCCCGTACCCAAACTAGGAACTCACAGATTTCCACTCAGCTCGACCTAGGACAGTCCATTTGTATCTCGTTTGACGGATGAAAGGATAAAACGTTAGTCATGGAGGGCAATCGCAGAAGATTTGTAGTAGAGGAACACATCACTCTGTTAAAAGAAACTGGGTCGCAATACATTGGCCACATTATTTGCAAGGTTAGCGGTGCTAAAACTATTGCCAACAAACTGTTAGCTTATTTTGTAGCGAAATCGATCGATTTAACTACAATCACAGCCATCGGATGCGATGGTACTGCCGTTGATACTGGGATTCATTCAGGTATCATACGGCTTTTAGAAAAAATATTTAAACGACCGCTGCAGTGGCTAGTGTGCCAGTTACAAGCAAATCAATTAAGCTTGTGTCACCTGCAAAAATCAACTACTGGGAGGCATCCCAGTAGTTGATTTTGTACCAATAAACTGTTACCTGCCTGATATCACAAGAACTCGTCGTCACCTATATTTGTTGGAAATATGTCAGGCTATTAATGCAAGAAATTGTGATGAAAACTTGGCTATGAGGTCTCCAGGAAAAATCTGTCATTCGCGTTGGATGACGACAGCCAACTCAATTCTCAGGCTGTACATTTCCACCAAGATTCCGACTGAAAAACAGATGACTGTGACTGAATTCGTCTTGAAGGTTTACGCCCCAATGTGGTTCCATATAAAAACGAAACGTTTGTGTGTTTACGGGGCAAAACACCTACACGAGACAATTAAATTGACTCGGTATCTTCCAACGCACTTAAAGAAAATTGTCGACCCTGTGATACAAAGGAATGGCTATTTCGGTCACTGCGAAAGAGTAGCCACATCCGAGAACTAGCTCTCAGGCGGATCGTGAAGATCAGGGAAAAAACGTCGATCTTCGCTCCTATCAGAGTCTTCAAGGTGCCAAGCTTGAACTTCAACGCAGAGCATATTATGACCTGATTGAATGGGACAAAGTTTCTGAACCGGCAGTCCTGAAACAAATTAGCACCGACTTATTGAAGGATGCTATCGCCAACCCAGATATAGTAGAAACTCAAATTTTGACACTCTATCGTCAAATGCCGTGTCACACTCAAGCAAGTGAAAGGTGCATCAAAATTGTGACTGAAGCGTGCTCTGCTGTTTGTGGGCCCGAAAGACGGAAAGGATGGATAAAAAATACGTTGAAATCCTGTAAAATCATGCTGATTTTCAATACCAAGGCAGAGTACAGAACTAAGTAATTTTTAGGAAATTTACCCCATTTGCAGTATTTTTTCCTAACTTTTCCTTGTCTTAATTGTATAAACTATTTGATTTTATGCCTTTATTGGTATTCATATATTAATATTAATAAATAAAATATATAAGAATACTTACAGTTATTTTTTTATTGATTTTAATTTGAACCCCTGTTTTTGGACTTTCATGTTTTTTTCAGTGGCTTTGGGGCACAATTTCTACTGAAAATATCAAAATCCTGTCATAGTATCTTTCGTTCGTATCGCTATGGAGCACCGATTCCCAACCCAGCCCAAATCAAAAGCCCAAAAAAAAATTCACGCTCCACCCTACTCAATATGCCTTATATTGTTATTTATATAGCATTTGAAAACAAGTCCTCTTTAGTAGCAAATGTATAGATGCTATTATATTTAGGTTGATTCACATTATATTACATACATTTTAAATAATATATACAAATCTCATTTTTTGTAACCTAATTCGTGTACATGTTATTTTTTATTTAAAACACCTGTTGCACTAAAATAAAAATTACGTTTCCCACTCTGTTCTGAAAAGACTTTCTTTAAAGAGATTGCTCAAAGGCGATTTTTTTACAGACCATTCGAGCGCGGGCGTAATTTAATTTATTGCTACCCTCTTCTGGGGAGCTTCTAAGCGATAATGCCATTTGATTGAGCTACTTATTGGTTCTTTACCTTCACATTACGCCGACTAAATTTCAATTGAATCAAAAAAGTCCTTTGAGTGTTTAGTAATAGTTGAATACGTCGGTTTAATGATTTGCTTTTCTGTGTGTCATTGACGCTATCACAGTATTTTACACCTTAGACCTCGGTCATGTCATGTTTGCTGTTCTGTGTAAAATGTTGGGTTATTTATAAATTTAAATTATACTAAAAGTATGGTAAAATTTTGATAATTAGACACGTTTTAACTTAGTGAATTGGGTTCTAAATATTAATTCTTAATATTTTATGAATATAGTAAATTCTATTTGTGCTTAAACACTAAGCTCAGCTTATGTATGTAATAATAAGTTTTCCACTACCCCACTACTTGTACATGCTTTACACATTTAGCTGACAATAGTTTCGCTTATGTAAACACGTGTTTAGACGCTTCATCAAGTTACCTATGATATATTATATATGTTGAAGCATTACTAATTATGTTTCTTGGTTTGTTATTGTTAGCTCTCCCTCACTCCGTCATGTATTATTACCTATAATACAAAAAACATGATTATACCATTCCATTTTTGGGCGTTGGGAAAGTCTTAATATCTCCTAGGCGTAAGTACAACAAAGGGTTATTCACAATAGAAACTTTTTGCTTTGCCTCTTGACACCCAGTATAGGGCGTGATGAATGGAAACATTTGCAAGTTGCAAAAAGTACTTTTGACGGTTTTGCGGTCGACGGTTTCAATGGGATTTCAAAAGTTAATATTATGTTTTTCGTTTTACACCGTATTCGGGTTAGTCGGTTTTCATTAATAAACGAAAAATTTCACAAATAAACGAAAAATGAAGGATTGTGTGGTTTTATTAACCCACTGTAAAAGTGAAACTTTTTTTCACATTATAGACATTTAACTAAATTTTTTGGGAATAATATTCCATTAAGGGTATAAATATCGCTTTATCAATGTTAATTTTATACTTGGAACATTGGAATAATAATGGGAAATAATAAAAGTAGACTAAGTCTCCAACTAATATTTTTATTGAACTCTGTGTCTTAGAGAGTACAACATACATAATACTTAACAATTATTTAGATTATATATAGCCCGGTCATTTTAGACATAAAAATAGTGATCAAATAAAGAAAATTCCGACAAAGCCAAATTTTCGTAGAGACCTTAGGTTTATCACAAGGAATAAAGTGTCAAAAGTCCCCATCAGTCCCATGTGAGCTTAGGGACTTATTCGGGGTCAAAGGTCAAAATTTTAGTTTTTTTGGATTTTTCTCGAAAACGGTAAGTTTTATCGAAAAGTACCTCAGGGCAAAGTTGTAGATCTTAAAATTCTCTATATAAATGATTCCTATGATTTTTTCTCTAAGACTCACTATTTCCCAGATATTGCGCTGAAGTACTTTTCGATAAAACTTACCGTTTTCGAGAAAAATCCAAAAAACCTAAAATTTTGACCTTGGACCCCGAATAAGTCCCTAAGCTCACATGGGACTGATGGGGACTTTTGACACTTTATTCCTTGTGGTAAACCTAAGGTCTCTACGAAGATTTGGCTTTGTCGGAATTTTCTTTATTTCAATTGTCTAAAATGACCGGGCTAATACACATATTAAGAACAATTATTTAAATTATATACACATATTAAATAATATTCTATACACTACACGGTCAGCTGCTGCGAACTATAGCCGCCGCCATATTGGCCTTGGCTTTGAGCGCCTTTCACTTTATCCCTACTCCGCGGCCGACCGTCACGCGACATGCGACACACAGACGAAAAAGTTTGAGACGATGTAATATTTCACTTTAAAAATACTAGAATTTTTACCGTAATTCCTTTCATTAACGCCAACATAAAGTGTTAATTATAGGGCCATGATACCTATTTAAAAATGTATGCAAAGTTTGCAAACTCAGTATGACATAATTGGTCTTAAACTATGATTTCCAATATAACTTTGATCGAGTTCATGATATGAGAACTATTCAAGGAAGGTTCTACATCTTATTTCCACGGTGGTGATTTATGTTCTCAATTATATAGCCTCCCGCTGCGTGAAGCCTTCTTTATTCCACGCCTTCGAAAGCCTTATCCTTTAGAATAGTAAAATAATATTCATTTATTTTTTATATAAAATTTTTGTGTAAAAAAGAGAAGTAATTTAATTCAATAAGGTTTTTACTAATAGTTGTTGTATGCAACTGATATTCATAATCAGTATAGTCAAGTGATGACTCGAAGCGTTTTATAAAACCAAAATTGTGTTGGAAGTATAAAGGAAACTATGTCTATGCTCAAAAAAAAGTATACAAGAAACTATTGAATCCAAAAATGCCCCAAATAAAAAAAAACATGCCGTTTACAAACAAGTGAACGTGCGATTTTATATGAAAGAAACCCGTGAAAGAAGACCGTAGTATCTTAGCAGAAAGCAAGATTCTCCTAGCTCGTCGATTACCTACAATTTAAATTTTGTTAGGTTTTATAACCAACATAATATTATTGGTAGTAAATAAGTAATTTATTCGGACATAAACACTATTTATAGTTTACGTTTCCACCACACTACTATAATATATTTTATAAATAGTTCATTTATTGTCAGTTCATAAATTGTCAAAAAAAAATTGGTTAAATTTTTCGCCTTTCAGTCAAACTGTTGATATTAATCTATGATCGGGATAAAACGCTGACGTGTCGTGGTCAGTGCCGAAATAATCCGCAGTATATTAGGGCATGTGTGGCTGAATTATGTCTCAATATAGCGTGACCCGGCACCTGCCGGTTTTTATCACCTACTATTGATTCATTGTTAATGGAGTTGGCACGCGATCTTTTGTGCGTGGTTTGTTTGTTTTTGCTAACACTGCGAATATGACATCTAATTATTGGTGTATCGATCGGTGTCAGTGTTAAACGGGACATATGAAGAACAGAGCTATCTTTGAATGTGTGTTGTTATTATTAATTAGCTTTTTAATCATATTTTTCTATACAGAACGTTGGGCCGCAATAATATATATACGGTATATATTCGTTCGACTTAAAAAAATAGTTCGTAAAAAGATTCCTATTAAGGATCTTTATACACTTTGTATAACACAAAATACTTTTTTTTTGGATATGCAAAGCCAGGAATGACAAATAGGAAATATTGTTTTTTTCTTATAGAACGGGGGGCAAACGGACAGAAAGCTCAACTGATGTTAATTGATTCCGTCGCCCTTTGACTTTAAATGTCAGATAGGTTGCGAGTGCGTTGCCGGCTTTTTAAATATTGGTTCGCTCTTGAAGGTGGGTAAGTCGAATTTGTTCGAAAGGATTTAAGAGTTTTTAGTGCATTATTGAGATGTTTTATGTTAATAAGGATTCTATTGGTTTTAATAAAACGTATAAACAAAGTATCTAACTTATATTTATAGAATTTACGAAAAAAAAATATCATAAAACGAACTATACAAATAAGGAAAAATACACTCTACTATAAAAACTAGCAATTTGAGAACTTAATTATATTTTTACTTGTTGTTTTATAGATACCACCTAATCTATAAGGTCATATCAATTTTCATTGAGCCTTGAATTCATTCATTCAACTTAAATATAATGTTAACCACAAATAACTATTGCATATTTTATCGTTATCAAAAATCATAAATCAAATGTATGAACACGAGTAGTATCAAAAATGATAATAAAGAACGAAAAGCATTTTGTAGCATGGATGTTTTCACTGGTATCGCGATGAAACAGGGAGATTTTAGATGGAAAAAAGCCAAACTACTGAACTAATGAAATTTGTCTGCATCACAGGTCTGCAACAACGCTAATACATTAATATTCAGCGTGGGCCCAGCCGTGGTCGTTTATTTAATCTATCGTAGTTTGTTTGTTTGTTTGTTCACGTGACGGGCCTGAGTAAGCATTGCGGGGACACGAATTTCGCTCTTGAGACTGGAACATTTGTTTCATAACTGTTAGCTTGAGGCACTTTTCAGTTTTCATCTTTGTAATAGACCCCTTTGTGAATATTCACTTATAATACCACAAGAGCTTCAAAATTATCGGGTATTTCCCGATAGGTTCGTTGCAAACAATTAATATAGTCGTCATGACGACTATAAGTCGTCATGACGACTATATTTGTTTGCAGGGAACCTTGAGGGAAATGCCCGATAATTTTGAAGCTCGTGTGGTATTCGGGGGATTATTATTCCGACCCAAATGTCGGCCAATAGAATTGCACCATAAGACGAAATGTACAGTTAACAAATAAGAATTTCATAATGAATAAAACAACTACTTAATACTTTTCTTGAAGCAACGACCAGAGAAAATTTTCACAAAAAATTATCAGTATAATACCATGTAGGTACAAACCACGTGACGTCGAATGGTGCAATTCTATTGGCCGATATTTGGGTCGGAAAAATAATCAAATTAAATTGAGAAAAATATATACAGTCAAAACCGTTTACAACGACATCGTTTAGAAAAACATACCGGTTATATTGACCAAAATCAAAGGTCCCGGCTGAATTCTATTGTATTAGGTACTTAATAACAACGTCATCGGCTGTTACGACTATCGATTTTACGACCAAATACGAGTAGTCCCTTCGATGTCGTTATAACAGATTTTGACTGTATATGGATGAATTATATACGTTTCAGCTGATACTACTATCCCAAGGATTTATTGTTATAACACTGTAATATTACTTCAAAAAAGGAGCAGTTGTCTTACTCTGTAACTTCCAATTGCGACAATACTGATCCTGACGTTTTAGTATGCAAGTTTGACGTAGTTCTCTTAATATCCGTTGCTGTTCCAACCTCGGGCGCGCGGATAAAATCCCCATTATTGTGATCATCGGTGTCGTTTTTGGAAGTTACAGAGTAAGGACTCTGGTATTAGTAAAACAAAGACAACACAGCTACGAAGTTTACCTGATTATAAAGGCTTATTAAGACATATTAAGCTTTTAATTTGACCTATAAACCTATTTAATTCTAAGTGCTTTGAGTAATCATTAATTCGTTGACTCTGATGAATTGCTAGCAAGATTCTAAAAAAGCAGCTCTAATTAGCCAGCCAGAATATAAGCATGAAGACAGTCTTTAGAAAATCCTTTTCAATTTCCATCTCGGGAAATGTCATAACGTTGAACTCCGCTCTGAATGAATATAAAGCCACTGGAGTTGGAACTCTTTGAAAAATAGCATTAAAACGGGGCGAATTTTTCTTTAATGGGTATACATGAATATTTCAGGTTGTTAACAATAGACTTTTCAAAGGTTTTGGAGCAAATTTTAATTGGATTGGCTTTTCACTCGGTTCTATTGAAAGTATTGTTGAAATATAAAATTCTATCGTATATTTTTTAACTATTATAAGGAAGCTTTAATTATCTATAAATTTATATACTGTTTGTCACTTTTTCGTATGTTTGTTCTAGCTGATCCCATGAAATTAAACATTATTATGAAAAAACGTCTTTATCTACATAAAGTCAGATATATATATATATATATATATATATATATATATATGTATGTCTAGCCTACAAATATCAATGAAAAATGCTCAAATCCTGAAATTAAACTGCTCAATTCTGCTGAAGTATGAGATATTTAAAACCAAATCAGTCCAATTTCAGTTTTAAGTAAAGTACTTATCTGTCTCTTGTCATCACAGCTTTAACATACTTTGACAGAAAGAGACAAGAGTGCTTTAAGTAAAAGAGTCCAAGTTTCATATTATGAAATTGAGTTACATCTAACATTAAAATCTGAAGTAATGTTCATTTAAGACTGTGTCACCGCGATGCTGTCGTCTCGTTAATTAATTAAACCAACAAAGTTTCGAGTGACTTCTCTCTTACAGCGTTCGCGTAATTAGATTTGCTCCCAGCATCTGATATTTCGGTGTCTTGTTACGAATTTTAAGGGTCTGTTTCACAATGTATGGATAAAGTACCAAATAGCTATGCAACACATCAATTATTTGGAAGATAAATTGTGCTATTTCACACTTCATCGGACTCATAACTTATGATGGACTTTATGTGACGAATAGCGCTATCTGACAGTCGTGAAACGCAACAATCGTGTTACCAATAAGTAATAAATAGCTAATTTCGAACTTGTGTAGAACTTATCCGTACATTGTGAAACAGGCCCTAAGTCTATTAATGTATTAAATGTCGAGGCTTATGAACAATTTTGTCTGTTAAATCAGTCGAATAAAAATTAATACAAATGTTCGCTGGGTCACCACACCAGCTCTGTTGTGACTGGGTTGTTTACGTAGGAGATATACCTGCTAAAAGTGATGGTTTGGTGGGCTCTCTTTTGTCTTCCCACTGAGCCATTTCAATAAAATAAATAATAAATATCCATATACATACATATACAGTTCATTCGATTAAACCTATTCAAACTGTACCTCATTTTTATACTACTCAATAGTCCTGCTGATAATTGCAAATTGATTTTTATAGTTCCGACTTTTCAGCTTCCTCAACTATAAATTCTTTAGTGTTTCTATTCAATGTGTTGTTCACACTGAAAAATTTAAGGAATGTGCCGGTCAGCAATATGTTAGAGGGAGGTTCTAGAAGGTTCGACTTCCACGTGAAAATTTATGTGCGGACAACGTTCCGAGTCATTGCTCTAAGTTTAAGGCTATTAAGATTTACAACCTAAGAGCCTCCAAGCCCGAATAATGTAACCGATGTCCTTTCAATGTGGTTAGGTTACTTCAGATCGTCCTTAATGTACATTCTTGAGACGTAAAAGTGAGACATAAAGTATGATGACCAGCTGAAGAAGTTTTTTGCTGCAGCCGAAGAAAGTAATATATATTTTTAATGTTTTTAGGTTAAGATTCAAAGAATCTTATTTTTACGTTGCTTATCTCTGTCTAATCAGCAAACATAGTCACATAAATAACATAAATTATTGAACGATTATTGTGTCATATTTATATATTATATGTACTATATGACACAATAATGGTTATAATCCAATGCCGCTTACAACCCTTTATAGGTTAAGCCTAAGATTACATGTTTTTCTTTGATCTTATTTTTAATACATCAGCATTTTGCGCCTGGTACACAATATAGATTTTGGTGTCTAAGATATGCTTACAAAGGTAACCTTTGTGTGATTAACGATACCACACATAATTTATGTATGTCCCCTATGCTCTTGTGTTACATATTTAAATTGTATAAAACTAGAACAAAAGCAGGTAGAGGTTTCAAATATTTACGCGAAGGTATAGAAACGTACTGCGTTTATTGAGGACAAAATGTATTGGGTAAAACCAAAGGATTCCAGGTTCCCATTTCAGTTGTTATTCCTTTTTACGACGTTACTGAACTTACTTGATACAGGTGTATCCAGTAAGCCTTCGGAACCCCTTCATTCAATAAGGATACCTTTATAACGTATTAACCGATATTTGGTATCAAAATATCTTGGGTAGAAAAAATCTATCCTTTTCATGGCAAATATTAGCTTTTAGTTGAAACCAATAATACATGTATTAGTTGAACAATGAAAACCTTATTTAAAAGCGTTGTTATAAATAGAGATAATAAATGCTTTGTGTTTTTCATGATCAAAATGACATAGTAAGAAAAAGTATGATTAGTTGTTTTTATTGTATATTTGATTTACATTAATGTTGTACTCAAATTTAAGAACAACTTTGAAAGCTAGACTCTGTTCTGCATGTATTGATTCTTCGAAACTGTACCATAGACAGTAAATAACTGACGTCCATAGACTTATCTAGAATCTATGAATTACGTCGCTAATCCTACAAGAAAAAGGCGGGCACTCGAATTCGTATGACGTCGCAGAATGTTTCTTTGCTTGCTCAATTCTCTTTGATAAGATGTTGCGAATTTTCTCATTTTACGTAGTCATTGATTTTCATGTTCTATTTTATGTAAACTAATATAATGTTTTTGTTAGGACGGCTGTCTGATGGCGACGTCCATCTCTTTCTTATTATAATATGAAGATTTTCATGAAAAATGTCATGAGAAATAAAGTTCTTTTAACTTAAACTTAATATTGTTAGGAAGCAAAATAAACTGTACGTTACTAAAGTAATTTATCACACTTAAAATAATAAATAATATATATTAGGACATTATTTAAAAAGTTTGATTATTTTTAGTTATTAATTTATTAATACTAGACTCACAACCGTACTCAGAGTCGTTCTTTAAGTAAATTTTAAGCTATTTAATAAAGTTTGCTATGGTTTCTTAAATCAGTCATAATCGGGCATAAATTTTGTAGCCGTTGCGCCATATTTTGTATAAATCTGATAAAGTTGTTCTTGCGGTTTTGGCTTATTAGTTTTAAACGCTCAATATTCTCTTCTCGTCATAATTAGTGTAGATTGTAATATAAATATTCAAGGGATATAAATACTTGTAAAAGTTCCGCAGCATTCCTGAATAAAGATGAAGGGGCTTATTTATGAACAGAACTTGGGTAATTTGTTCTGGTCAGCCAAGACACGGAAAATATGTGTTCTGTATGAGAAATTAACACAGTGAATATACATTTTATCGCATTGATTCAGGAGGGGTATACTGCACGTAAAGGGTGTATTATAACATGATATAATATTTACACTTTATTATGTTTTATAAACTTGTTCGAATTGAAAAAATATTTTTATGTTTATATTCTCGTGTCGCGGTGTTTGTAGTTAAAGTCCTCCGAAACGGCTTGACCGATTCTCATGAAATTTTGTGTGCATATTGGGTATGTCTGAGAATCGGACAACATCTATTTTTCAACCCCCTAAATGTTAAGGGTAGTCCACCCCTAAATTTTTTTTTTAATTTTAGATAAAAAAATATTCTTTATTTTTTTATGATACAGCATTAAAAATACATAGAATCACCCCTCTACGATCAACCCCTATTGTTTATTATAAATGATAAACATGGCAAAACGACGTTTGCGGGATCAGCTAGTAGTTATAATAATATTATGTTAAGCTCGAATTATGACATATATAACCACGGAGGACAGTAGAGTCCTCTAAACCCTGACATCTCTTACGACGAGTTACATTCATTAATATGTGGTTATCGAATGAGGAATATTATATGTGTGTCCAATTAATATTCCTCATGAAACTAAACAACGTTAGGCTACCGGCATATCTTCAATCCAAATAGACAACGTGTCGGACACAGAAGACTGATCACACGGCTAAAAAGATCAAAGGAAACATATTTTAAATTCCATCCTTTCCATCTCGACGCCTGACGTTCCACAACACAGCGCTGTTTAGGACACTTTCTGCTGCGCATTACCTCTTTGTGGAACCAGCAGCCAGTTGAGGTATTTCCAAACCGATACGACTTAGGGGCCTTCAAGCGTAGCATTCCCTAAAGGGTCGGCAACACACCCGCTAGCCTCCGGCGTAGCAGGTGTACATGGACGGCGGTAATCACCAAGGCTAGTTTGCCTCCTGTCCCGTAAAAAAAATAATCTAAAGCCCATTAACGATTGTAGCGCCATTAGATTATTAATTACCAATATATTGCACGCTTCATGGTACAACCACCTCATAAGCTCACTCAATAATCGGATAATAAAGTAATTAATCGAAAACCCGTTCACGTGTGTTTCCCTTTATCTGTCATTTTAATTTGAAACATAGGCTATTGTTGATAATACATAAGGGTGATTATCGACATATAAGGGTGTGTCTAAACAATTTGATTATTAATTCTAGGGATGCTTATCCTTTCAAATGGTTAAATGATTATGCTGTTTGGGAGCTTAATTTTATGTTTAGTTACATTCTATAAGTTAGTTATATTGAACGACTTTTGTATTTGTATTGATTATATTAAAATATATTTTCAAATTTCAGAACTTAGTTAGGTTGTTGTGTGAATGTTTGCCTATGAAGCATACATTTTATAGGTGGTTCTTCTGGTCTAGTATTCTTCCGCCTGAAAAAACTTGGAGGAAGATAGACTTCAAATAATATACACATATTGATTGTGTCAAATTAAAAATTGCAAATGGAAGGTGTTGTTTCGCATTATTCAAATTTCTGATGCGCTGTTTAAATCTAAACTGAGTGCGAAATCTACACCCCATTGTGTAAAATGATACAATATCATAATAGAGCCATCATTCATTATAAATACGGTGCTGACAAGCAAATTCAAATTAAGAACGATAATAAAGTTATGTTTTATTTTCTTTAAAGAACGTTAACGTTAAGTCTTAATTATCTCGCATGTTAACCGGATCTTGGTGATGTCAAATGGTAATCCTTGTAAAAAAAACTTTATTTTATTAAGTCCTTGAACAGAAAAACCTAAAAAATACTTATTTTAATCAATACATTTAAAATAATAAAATCAAGATTATTTTTTAATGCATGTATTGATTATATAAATCGTATTTTTTATATCAAAACCAAAATGACAATAGTTAATCCACAAAACGCATCAGCTTTCTTGTAACAAGGTTCGAATTTGTATCACAACCATTTTAACGTTATAAAAATATTTTTACCTTGAAGGCTTTTGACTAATTTTTGCGTATTTAAAAAATTCTAATGTACTATATGGATTAAAATTACAAATATTGCGTTTTTACTGTAGTTCACTTAGAAACTTAAATATCTTTAAGATTAGTCACGGCAACTTTAGATTCCAGTGTACTATAAAACATAGTGTAAGAGAACACTAAAAAAAACGGGATAATTATTGTCGGACGAAGAGATTTATTCACTTACGCTTTTATAATACAAAGTATTGACAACATACATTGTTGTTTATTGAATTTAACAGTAAAAGATTACACCACTGTCGTTTTTCCAATGGTACAATATCTAAATAATATGTTAGAGTAATGAATATGATGATAATATCTTCAATACTGATTTAAGTTGAAAAAAATTATGTCTTCTTGGTAACGGTTTTTCTTCTGATCAATATTTTATAAACATAAATGTAGCAACATTATATTACGTAAAGTTGTCTTTGTACTATAAATTATTATCCTGCTTTTTATTACGTAAAAGCTGCCTTTTATTTCAAGTGGATACTATTATATGCTTGCTTTTTTGACTGGTTCTATATACACGACACCGAATTTTTCATTAGAAAAATGCGTTTTGTTGGCTCCTAAACTATGTTTCGATCGTAATGAGTATTATTATTTATGTCCTTGATAGCGTACGTTTCCTAAGTTGAAGTACTGTTCAAGAAATACTTCACCTTTGCCATAAATGAATGTCTGACTTTACCTACAGTTCGTATTGTCTGACAAATATTTGATACTATACGAGTAGGTACATATCGTAATGTCCTAGATTTTACGCTAGTTCAGTAGAGGGGTAAATTTTTTATTGAACTTTAAAAAATTAGAGCAGTGTTGGCCTAGTGGCTTTAGCGTGCGACTCTCATCCCTGAGGTCGTGGGTTCGAACCCCTGCTGTGCACCAATGGACTTTCTATGTGCGCATTTAACATTCGCTCGAACGGTGAAGAAAAACATCGTGACGAAACCGGCTTGCCTTAAACCAAAAGTCGGCGGCGTGTGTCAGGCACAGGAGGCTGATCACCTAGTCTTGAAACAGATACAGAAATCTGAGGCCCAAACCTAAAAAGGCTACAGCGCCACTGTTTTTTTTACACGCTTTATATTAGCTTCACCTGTATGTATGTATGTATGTAACCGACTCCTTCGGACTGGATTTTGACCCACTTTAAACGGACAGATTTTATTTATAGACGAAAAATATGGCACAGAGCGCCCCACGCTTTTTCACAATAATACCATTATTTTTTGTTCATTACCATTTTCAGCCTAAAATAGGAATTATTTTTCACTTTTTAGTTTGATGTGCTTTAAAAGCGTGTTTTTTAGTTTTTTTAAACTATTATTTATTTTTAGTTAAATTTTTTTTTTCGGATTGTTGCATTGTCATCGATCTTTGACGATTACGGGTTCTCAAGCCAAGTTATAAATACGTTCTTTAACGAAATTAAGCTAAAATCAGGTCCTTCACTGCCCTTTTCTTTCTTAACTAATCGTAAATATTCATAGCTGTACTGCATACATAAATATTAATCTATTAACATAGTAAAGGACCCTGTCAACTGAAACTTTAATATTTAAGAAAGCTTCAAGGCGCTTCACAATTATTCAGAGCGTGTACAGAAATGTGTTACATCGTTTAGTCTGAAATGCAAAGTGCATTAATGCACGAGACATGACCTAAATGTGTAGAAGTGTGTTATGTCATGCGAACTGCCTTTTCACGTAGAACTGAATCTGATATATTTAGCTGGTGTAATATTTCTTACTGCTTGTTCCTGCTGCTTCATAGATTCTTGCATATTATAATATTATGAATGCACTCATTGTGAATTGACGACTCATTAGTCTAGTGGTTAATACCGTCCCGGGTTCGATCCCCGGCTGAGACGAACATCGATGTGATGAGCATTTGGTGTTGTGCATAGGTCTTGGGTGTTTAAATATGTATTTATATGTCTATCTATCTATAATATGTATGTATATCCGTTGCCTAGTACCCATAACACAAGCTTCACCAGCTTAGCATGGGACTAGGTCAATTGGTGTGAATTGTCTTTAAAAAAAAAAACAATGCTTCGTATTTTTGTGTTTATGAGCGGGATGAACTCAAAAACTAGTAATCGGCTATTTTTGAATATTAAAAATTAACGATTTTTGTTGTGATCGCAAAAATACACGAACTCTACGCAGGCGGCAGCTAGTGTAATAACAATTTATGTTTTCGTGTGCTTCCATTTAAGATACTATATCGTGTGCTATTTGGACTTGAAACGGACGATGTTATGCAATGATTTAACAGGTTAATGTATTAAGACATTATTAATGACAATTCCTCGATGCAAGATGACAATAACCTTGTTTAAAAAGAGGATAAGAAATAAACCTTATGTATTTAAAAGCTAATATGAATTATGAAATAAGAATTAGCTTTCAGTTTGGTATGGAAGAGCTGGTGAAATACCTGTGTCAGGGCATTTTTTACTTAAAAGAGTTCCCAAATCTTACACATTGTAATGTATACTTATAATAAATAAACACTTTTTTATTTTATTTTATAATTATTGGTATCAAACACAAAAAAAACTATATTTATCTGCGAATAACATTTCTGCTTCTATTACAAAAGGTGTAAATACTATTAATAATTTTGAGATGTTAATGATTTAAAACACGTTCAGTGCTTACCTTCATTGCAACTCGCACCCTTAATAATTAACCTCGCAGTCTAATTTATGTACTTCATAATTTGATTACGGTTTGTTAGTGTTCCAATTTATACGAAACCTGAAAGTTCAAGGGCTTTTATGGGAATTTAAGAATCGTTAGCAACTTCATGTTTTATTGTTATATATATATATATATATCATTTATATTATTATTTATATAGCATTTATTAACAAAAAGATATTCTATGTTATTTTCCGTATGCGGGAAGCATTCCTGCTCAGCTCCAGGCCTCGAACAAACTCGATTCAGCTTTGGTTTCTTGTATGTGAGCTCCTTAGTAGTAGAATATATCATACTCTCCCTAAAACCGACAGAAAACTGCGTTCAAGGTTCGCGACAGAAAGCCGGCGAAACAATACTTGTTTTTGAAGAGAGTGTTTATCCTTAATATCAATTAACAAACACACGACCTGTAATATAACTACAACAAAAAATAACAAACATGAAAATTTATTTAAGATTATTGAATTAATCCATCAAAATCTTAATCTGGTTGATTACAAAATTTGTGTGCATCTTAACCAATTACAGTGTTTAGCGATTTCACGCTTCTCTTGGCGCTAAATTAATTAAAAACAACGTAGACTTCGAATAAGATAGACTTGGCTTATAAAGTCCTCTTGTTATATAAAGTACTACGGGTATGCATATAATTAACCACCGCGCGTTATTTAGAACGCTGGGAGGCTTAGAATTGTGTTGCCGGCCTTTAAGGTTGTGGTATCATGTAAAAGAAATAAAAATATTCTTTACATTCAAAAACACATGACGGAGAAGTAGGTTTTAATTTCCCCGCCAATGTGTTTGCTAATTTATTTATTTACAAAATGTACTGTTATTGTTTGAAACGCCAAACCATATTGGCAACAGCCTGGAACTATACAAATAGTGCCAAAACCTTTAAATTAACCACACCCATACTTGATATTTAGACTTTATGTTATTGGTTTTGAAATGCATATGTATTTTGAATTAAAAAACCTTTTAAAGTACTCCCCTTTTAAAGTATTTCAAAAACGAGTAGCACTATATCTCGATTAGAATGACTGAATCTTACTTACCGGAAATACTTAAATTCGCGTTCACCACTCTATAAGTTACGACATCTATGGTAATGTCTCTATGGCAGAGTTAAGAACGGTGTTGATATTAATTATGCAGAATCATCGGTACAGTCTAATGCACCAATATGTATTCATAGTCGAGGGTTCATTACTCAGTCAGACCCTCAGGTGCCTCCGGGTACCGATGCAATTTTAATTAGATCCGGCAACTAAAGAATAAAGTGATTTACCCCAAGTTTAATGTGGACTGTTTAAACTGGCCCTCGGGGTGCATACAGTTTTATATGAATCTTTGCTACGTTTTTGGTTACAGATTTCTATTTACGGGTTCCATATTCAAAATATCTGCATATTGTTTCTACGGAGCGCAGTCTTTTGTTTTGGCAGGCATTGTTTTTTTTAACATACGTGTAGTGACTACCGTTCTTTGATTACAGAACTTAGACGTCTAGTATATAGTGGAAAGAATGAAACAATTGTATGATATTGTACTTCGGGGCCTTAATGTAGGTTAATTAAAGATTAATATTGACTTATTGATATCTAAGATATGCTGCAACTCGGCTTCCATTGTCCATTTATTAAAAACGAATTTATATAGGTCATTTCCTATATTGTGATGGGATCTATGGTGAACTTACTCAAATCTTTACTACTACTTAAGTAACCGTTAACTTGTGATATTAAAGTTAATGTAATAAAGTGCATTGCTTCTGCCGCTGCACCATTCACACCGTTATGTGCATCTGTTAATGTAATGTCCTGGTGAAAGTTGTATTTAAAAGTGTAAGGATCTTTGGTGAACTTGAGTAAAGATAACAGTACTTTTAAAGTTCACAAAAAACGTTCAAATTCGTTTGATCATAAATATTACTGGGCACCATGCTTTCAGACATTAATTGTCATTTATATTCACCTTTAATATTATTATATTATCCACCTGGCGGCACATTTTTGGGTTTCTTCCTTTATTTTTTATTTACGAAACCAGTGTCGCCACAACCTTTTTTATGTCTGGGCCCCAGATTTCTATATCTGTTTTGTGATCATTTGTTTTTTCTCATAGCCAAGTTTCTGCGGCACACACGGTCGACTTTTTGGGTCTGAGACATGCTGGTTGCCTCGTGAAGGTGACACCGCACGAGCGAGTGTCAAATGCGCACATAGAAAGTAAGTCCATTGTTACATAGCCGGGGTTCAAACCTACGACCTCAGGGATGATAGTCGCTCGCTTCTCTTGGCCAAACACCTCATATAATAAGCCTTACCCTAAAAATATAGGTTTGAATAACAAAAAACGTCTAAATGAATTAAATATGTTGTATACGGTATACAGAACCTAGATTAATTTTACCTAACAGTATTATTATACCTTTTATTTTTGAATAAGCTGACCGTGCAAACATTGTTTTTTTATATAAATTATTTCTAGTGAGAAGATTATTATAGAAATGTATTTA
Organism: Pieris napi; assembly: GCF_905475465.1. Lineage (NCBI taxonomy): Eukaryota > Metazoa > Arthropoda > Insecta > Lepidoptera > Pieridae > Pieris > Pieris napi. The sequence continues at coordinate 8,048,732 of NC_062241.1, read as the reverse complement.
TTATAAAAAATGGGGGTTGCTTTTATAAAAATCCATAAAATAACAATACCTTAATACATTAAAATATATTAAAAATCTAAACAAAATACATCAAGGTGTTTGCTAACACTGTGACACGAGAAATTTATATATATATAAATAGATTATAACAAATAACTAAATAATATATATGCGGGCCGAATAGAGCTTTATTGAGGTTAAAAACATTAAAGACAAATTGTCCTCTTTCTCTCGTACTTCAAACGCCGTAAAGGGCAGTGGCCAGGCACACAATGTCCGAACCCTTTGAAAAGAAAAGTTGAATTTCGAAACCACTTCCATTTAGGGAAGTTATTGCAACTGGATGGGGAATCGCTATCAAAGGTATGCCTTTTTGTTGTTCAACTTCTTTCATTTGGGTTCAGTTTTGATTTAATTTTTCCTTTTAGAATTAATCTCATTAAAACTTTTAAATAATGTTATTTTAGGTACAATACTATTAGACGGCTCATTGGTCTAGTGGTTAGTACACCTGACTGCGAATCCATGGGTCCCGGGTTCGACCCCGGCTGAGACAAACATTGATGTGATTGTTGGTGTTGTGCTTAGGTCTTGGGTGTTTAAATATGTATTTATATATCTATCTATTTATAATATGTATGTATATCCGTTGCCTAGTACCCATAACACAAGCTTCACCTGCTAAGCATGGGACTAGGTCAATTGGTGTGAATTGTCCAATCATATAAATATATATATATAAATACTAAACTAACCCTAACTGATCCAACTGAAATTATCGTGATGCATGAGCCCTTTTCCTTTTCATGTTTCCTTTTTTTTGTTCATTGTCTACATATGTTTTCATTGCTTAGTTCTATTCCATGTCTTTTGTAGTTTTGGAGTTCTTGCGCTCACATTATCTAATTAAAAAACAACAACCAACTGTGGTTGCTTAGTAAATATCGCTCGAGCGATAGGGCCGCCAGTTCCCCGCTTTTTATAATTCTTATAATAATTTTTAATGCACTGTATTACTGTAACGAATATATATAAATAAACTGTCACAATGAACGAACGAACAACGGACAAGCACGGTCTACTTTAAATGAATGAAAATGCTACGCCCGAGTGATTAAGATTATTATTTTTTAGGTTTTACAGTTGTCTATTTCGCCTACTCATAGATAATCACCAGATATTTTAAATGTCAAAATTACTATAGATATACTTTTGACAATCGCGATGGGTGGGTACGCCCGCCAGTGTTCGCTTAACTCATATCATTTCATTATCAGGAAAGGGAGATGGTAATTATGGACGGTCTATTTGCACCTGTGGAACTGGCTCGAGTGAAAGCAACTGCCGTATGAGAAAATAAAAAATGACAGGTGCATCCTGAACAGAAATTGCCAGTTATAATTTCTTCGATGTTTTATGTACAAGCATTCTGTAGAAGCGAAAATTATGCGATAACGGTCTATTCGATTAACGGACACATTTAATGTAAGTTTATACCTACGTAAATTATTATTAAAAAATAAATCAGAGGCGCTACAATATTTTTAGGTCCTTGCCTCAGATTTCTGTATCTCTTTCATGATCATTTGTCAATCTAATAGGCAAGTAGATGATGAGACTCCTGTGAATGACACACGCCGTCGACTTTTTAGGTCGGATTCCTCACGATGTTTTCCTTCACCGTTCGAGCGAATGTTAAAGGCGCACATAGAAAAAAAGTCCTTTGGTGCATAGAACGAACCTACGACCTCAGTGATGAGAGTCGCACGTCGAACGCTGCTCCTAAATTATTAACTTTGTGATTTTTATTTAATTTATTGAGAAAGATTTACAGCTTATTACTAACTTACTTACTAAATACAATGTTCTTTTACGCCATTAAATAAATCTTTACAAATAGTTAAGTACTAATAACATTAACTGGATTGGTAACAATAGAATGATTTTATTCATCTGTATAAATATATATCAAAGAAAGTAATAAACTAAGTAAAAATTGGTAAAAATTATAAATGAAAGGAGATTATAGATGATATAATCTTGCTAACCTTGAATCGTGGATCCAACAAAAAGTAGTACCAATGTAAAAGTAAAAGTAAAAATAACAAAGTAGTATCTACTCTTAAAATATATTTTCTGTTTCAAACTTTTAATCACATTTATTTAAAGAGTAATTACAAAAAGTTTAATAACTCCGTTCTTAATTAAGAAAAGCTATGAGTGCTATGACCATATTACGATAGGGACATTAATCGTTTATTTATTAAAGGTCGTTCCATAACTGGAACACTGTTAGGCAAGTAGGTGATCACTTACAGTTTGCAAAATATCCAATTGGTATACTGCACTATTCTAAAATATTCAAAACTACAAAAAGACATAATTAGTTTTATACATATGCAGTATGATATGTATTTTTTTTTTTTTTTTTTTTTATAAAACAGGGGGCAAACGGGCAGGAGGCTCACCTGATGTTAAGTGATACCGCCGCCCATGGACACTCTCAATGCCAGAGGGCTCGCGAGTGCGTTGCCGGCCTTTCAGGAATCGGTACGCTCTTTTCTTGAAGGACCCTAAGTCGAATTGGTTCGGAAATACCTCAGTGGGCAGCTGGTTCCACATAGTGGTGGTGCGCGGCAAAAACTGCCTTGAAAAACGCTCAGTTGTGGAACGGCGGACGTCGAGGTGATACGGGTGGAATTTCGTATTCTGTCTCGACGTCCGATGATGAAATTCAGCTGCAGGTATTAATCCGAACAACTCCTCTGAACACTCTCCATGGTAAATGCGGTAGAAGATGCAGAGTGACCCCACATCTCTACGCAACGCCAAAGGATCAAGCCGCTCGGAGAGGGATTGGTCGTCGACGATTCGAACCGCTCTGCGTTGTATACGGTCAAGTGGAAGGAGCTGGTACTGGGGAGCCCCCGCCCAGAGGTGAGAGCAGTACTCCATGTGGGGCCGAATTTGCGCTTTATATAGTTGCATGCGGTGGCCCGGAGTGAAGTACCGCCTCGCCTTGCTGAGCACACCAAGCTTTTTGGAGGCTAATTTAGCCTTTCCCTCCAAGTGACCGCGAAACTGAACGTCGTTCGATATGTCAACGCCAAGTATTCCAATGCTGGCTGTGGCTTTAAGAAGAGTGTTTTCGAAAAGAGGAGTGGCGACAAAGGGTGTTTTTTTAGCGGAAAACGCGCAAACTTGTGTCTTCTTGGGGTTAAATTGGACTAGGTTTAGTCTGCCCCAGTCTGAGACTCCACGTAGTAGAGTTTCGACTTCAGACACAAGTTTGTTCCGGTACTCATCGACAACTGCCCGAGAAATACCTGCCCGGCCAGTGTAAAAAGTATCCCCAGTGCTGTCATCCGCATAGCAATGAATGTTGCTAAGTTGCAACATATCATTGATATGCAGAAGAAACAGGGTCGGGGATAGAACACAGCCTTGTGGGACCCCAGCGTTCACGGGTTTAAGGTCGGAACATGCTCCGTCGATGACGACCTTGATGCTCCGATCGGCCAGAAAGCTGGAGATCCAATCGCATAATTTCTCGGGTAGCCCATAGGCTGGAAGCTTCGAGAGCAGTGCTCTGTGCCACACCCGATCGAAGGCTTTCGCTATGTCCAAACTTACCGCCAGCGCCTCCCCCTTGGACTCAATTGCCTCTGCCCACCTATGTGTAAGGTATACAAGGAGGTCACCAGCTGAGCGACCACGACGAAAGCCGTACTGAGAATCGCTAATCAACTGGTGGCCCTCTAGATACCTCAAGAGCTGGCTATTAATAATGGTTTCCATTATTTTGGAGAACAAGGAGGTTATAGCTATTGGGCGATAGTTGGACGGATCAGAGCGATCGCCTTTTTTTGGGATCGGATGTATCGAAGCGGTCTTCCAGCACTTCGGGGCAGTGCCGAGCAAGTACAGGTACCGAAAAAGGCGCGTTAAGACCGGAGCCAACTCAGGAGCACAAGTACGCAGCACAATTGGGGGGATACCATCCGGCCCGCTCGACTTATGAATGTCCAAGGAAGATAGTGCTTTGCGCACGGCACGTTGCTGGAATGTGATTTCCGGCATCGAAGAATCACACCGCGAAATGGTCGGTGGTGATCTCCCTCTGTCATCCAAAGTCGAGTTGGACGCGAAGAGACAGCCCAAAAGGTCGGCCTTCTCCTTCGCAGTGTGGGCCAGAGAGTCATCCTCCCTGTGCAGTGGCGGAATGGCGGGCTGACAAAAATTCCCTTGGACAGCTTTGGCGAGAGACCAGAAGGCTCGAGTCCCTGAAGGGAGTTGGGCCAATCTCTCGCCAAATCTGGCAATGTGCTCTGACTTTGCCTTAGTGATTTCCCGTTTGAAGGACCTGGAGGCTGAGTTATATGCTGTTTTAAGTTCGCTGGTATTGGCATCACGAGATTTCGCCGCTTCCGCCCATGCTTTAAAGCATTCTCGCTTTCGACGCGAGGCCGCCTTGCAAGAACGTTTAAACCAGGGCTGAGACTTGCCACCGATCGGCACCGCAGAAAATGGAATAAAGAGTTCCATGCCCTGCAGAACCACTTCGGCGACAGAGGCGGCGACGGAATCTGGAGCTTCCGGCGAAAAGCACATAGGCCCCCAAGGGTAGGACGCAAAGAAAGACCGCATCCCGTCCCAATCTGCTGACTTATAGTGCCAGATACGGCGACAACCCATAAAGCGGGGCCGTGAAGGGCGCGTAGATGGCACAGTACTCCGGACCACACAATGATCTGATGAACCCAATGGCGGGTCAACAGAGACTTGATAATTCTCCGGATGTGAAGTCAGCAGAAGGTCCAACAAAGAGGGTTTGTGACCATCCACATCTGGTATTCGCGTAATCGCAGGGACCATTTGTGTCAGGTCGTAGGCTAAAGCAAAGTCGTGAAAGGATCTTCCCGCGTGATCGGTGGTTTCAGAGCCGAGCCAATCGGCATGGTGGGCGTTAAAATCGCCAAGTATCACGATTTCAGCGGTAGGAACCCTTTCGAGCAGGGAATCTGTAGCCATTTGGATGTGCTCAATGAGTCGGTCAGTTTCGGTATTTCCGCTATGGGACCTATACAGGCATGCGTAGAATCGCGGATGGTCATCGCAGTCTACGCGCAGCCAGAGGTTAGATAGGTCCCTTCCTTCAAGCGTCCCGAGGCGACGAGAACAGATATCCTCTCTGACGTACACGCAGACTCCCGCCCGTGGCACAAATGAATGTTCCAATTTGTACCCCGGGTAGGAGAGGTAGGAAGTATCAGCCGGGGAGGAAATCTGAGTCTCGGTAAGAAAGAGCAAGGCCGGCTTCGGAGTCTCCAAATGGTAGTGGACTGCGTTGATATTGGAATTGAGCCCCCTAACATTCGTGAAGTCCACGGCGAGCGTTGAATTGCTCCGTTTGCCCCGAGAACGATAACTGTTTCTGTTATTGAGCGCAGAATTGCCCCCCCCAGAATACGAAGGGCAGCCTGTGCGTCCACCACCGGGTGCTCCGTGTCCCGGTGTTGGACGCCCAGAGGGGGATTCTCCAACGCGAGCGCGTGTGGTACCCCCCTGGGGTAGATTCTCTTTTTTCTGCACCTTCATATTACATATGGGGGAGGGGGGGATGGGCTCCGGGAGTCTCTCTCACCGCACGAAACGCGAGTACAATAAGGCGAGCCTATTGCATCACTTCACGCCGGTTTTCTAAGAGACAGTGGTACTGCCCCGGTCGTGCCTGCCCATTTGGCTGAAGCCCGAAGGCAACAGCATGGCACTCCCACTAGGAAAAACTTATATAATACTTAATAATAACGTATAAACTTTTAATGTTAATATCTATATATATGAAAATTATTCCCAGACATAAATTTCTAGATCGCTAGAACACCTTTCTAGCAATCATATTCAGCTTTTGAATCGAAGCTAATGAACTATTTCTATTCATTGGACTAGTATTAAATTGTGTTACGCACTTGTAAGACATAATACGACATGACTTGATATTTTGTTAATTTTGTTCGACATATTTTACCAAAATTAAATTCAGAATTTGAACCTGTACAGTTAGGCTTCGGTGTGAAAGGAGGGTGTGAGGCAGCCGTCCATGCCCTACGCTCTTTCCTAAGTCACGGACAGCCAGACGTGTTGCTCAAAATTGATGTGAAAAATGCATTTAATTCGGTGAATAGGGATACCCTGCTGACTGAAATAAAACAACATATACCGGAAATATACAATTATCTTCTTCTCAGTTACGCTGATCCAACTAAATTGTTATATCGTTCTAATGAACTTTCCTCGGAAGTAGGTTGTCAACAGGGTGATCCCCTTGGGCCTGCAATTTTTAGTTTGGCTATAAATCCGATAATCAAAAATTTAAATTCTAATTTCAATGTTTGGTATTTGGACGACGGAACCCTAGGAGGTGATGTGGATACTGTGTTTTCGGACCTTCTTTTAATCAAAAATAAATTTGAAGCCATTGGTTTGGAGCTTAATTTTGACAAATGCGAACTTTTCATAAATAACTGCGACTTAAATTTAAATGATGTAAAAAAAAAATTTAAATTTTGGCTCCAAACATTAAAATAGTTAACAGGAATTCCCTTTACCTTTTAGGTTCTCCAATTTTTAATGAATCTATCTCTGATTATATTCATACTTCAATTACTAAATTTCAAAATTCTGCTGACCGTCTCCTTGAAATTAGTCCACATTATGCACTTTGCATCCTAAAATTCTGTCTTTTTCTCCCAAAATTTACGTATGTGCTCCGTTGCTGCTCCTTTTGGAATCACCCAGATCTTTTAACACCATTAGACGACTTAATTAAAATTAGCTTAGAATCACTTCTTAATATGCAGCTGAACGAGCAATCTTGGACCCAAGCTTCCCTACCCATCCGTTATGGTGGTTTAGGGATTCGCAAAATTTCCAGTGTCGCTTTGCCAGCCTTTCTATCTTCTGTCCATAGTTCAGCAAATCTCATAAGTAAAATTTTAAGGGCTTCCCCTTCAAACTTTGAGATTGCTGGCTTGGAAGAAGCTAGAAACGCTTTCTTGATTGCATGCCCAGGTCAAAATTTTCCATTATCTCTAAATTCACAGAGGAGCTGGGATGACATACACTGCAAACTGACTTTTGACGATCTTTTGAGTTGTAGTACAGGTTCGGCGCGTGCTAGGCTTTTGGCCGTGGGTACGCATGAGGCCGGCTACTGGCTTCAAGCTTACCCATCGACAAATACAGGAACTTTTCTTGAGCCTGACACGCTTCGAATCGCAACCTGTCTACGGCTTGGGGTTCCGGTCTGCGCTCCTCATATATGTCCCTGTGGCAGTGATGTCGACAAGTTAGGACATCACGGCCTGTCATGCCAAAAAAGTGCAGGCCGCTTCTCGAGACATGCCGCACTTAACGATATCATACGCCGTTCCCTTGCCACCGTCAACGTGCCAAGTATACTTGAGCCGAGTGGTATTGCAAGAGACGATGGCAAGAGACCGGACGGTATAAGTTTGATTCCATGGAAGATGGGTCGGGTACTGGTATGGGATGCAACCTGTTCAGACACGCTGGCCCCTTCCCATCTACATGGAACCAACTACAGAGCTGGTGCGGCTTGTGAAGCGGCTGAAAAAAATAAAGCATGCAAATACAGGGGTCTAGGCTCAGAATATGATTTTGTCCCATTCGGTGTCGAGACCCTTGGTCCGTGGGGTCCTAACGCTTTAAGGCTTTTCAAAGAAATTTCAAAAAGGTTAGTCGACATCACAGGAGACCGAAGATCTGGCAGCTACCTCGGACAAAGAATTAGTCTAGCAATTCAAAGGGGGAACGCTGCCAGTATCTTCGGAACGTTGCCTAAAGGGACTCCTTTTAATGATATATTTTAGTTTATGTTAAGTTTAGTTTTTTTTTTTTTTTCAATCTAAATAATTGTTATTAATTAAATTGTTATTACCTTAATAAATATTTACTTGATATTATAAGTAACAGAAAAGCATATTTATTTTATTTTGAAAATAGCGGTCGCAAATCATTGTTCATATAATATGTTAAGCCGAATTAAGATCCTTATAAAACTACTGTTTGCAGCAACTGTCTTAACTCCTTATTCTTGACTTCTTAGGGTGATTGTAGGTGTACTCTGGGTCTGGGAATAAATAGACATAGACATAACATATCACTAACGAATCACACACGTGACAGAAATAGACAAAATAATAATAATAATTAAAAAAAAAATATGGCGAGAATAAGAATAAGGTACATTTTAACTTTTAAGTGTGCAATGTGTGTGTGTGTGTGGTTGTAATTGGCACTGGCTCAGCATTATGCTGTGGAGCAGACGTTTCCACAGCGCTGGTCATTCTGCCAGAGATCACAACAGTTAGACAAAAAAGGAAAAAGAATTAACAGTGTAAGTAAAGAGCCGTCCGATGCTGGGGAATGGAGAGCTCCTGAATACTTACTAAAATTAGTTGAGGTACACTTAGGGTTGTATAACTTATACACCTTGAAAAACTTATGACACACTCTTTATTCCACTATAATATGTATGCTCTCTCTTTATACTATGCTCTTCTACAGAGAGAATAATATAATAATTTTAATATCCTAATAAAATAATACTAGAGTTCTGTCAGCTGTTTATCGGATTCTAACTGCACATGGTTTTTACGACGTTCCGAACTTATTAAGGAAAGATGGACCATGGGTAATTAAATGATTACGAATCTGTTTTTATACTTTAATCCAATCTTTGATGTAAAGAGTGCAATAACAATACTGCATACTAATGCAGAGATTTTATCAAGAAGATGTTACAGCGATAACCATTTACCATACAATGGAAAGATCGCTGTTTGTTTTGTACGGTTTGCAAATGCGGTGTCTTTCACTACTATCATGCATACAAAAATATATTTTATTTTTCATTTATCGTTCTAAAATTAGATGTGGGTTTCAATCAATACTTATCAGTAAAACAATGATAGAAAGGTTTCTTATCTTAAGTAGTAGATTTTAGCATTTTTTTTATAGTGTTTTTGCCTCTTAAGGGGGCGTCCATAAATTACGTGAGGTGTTTTTTTGAATTTTCTGTACCTCCCTCCCCCCCTAGTGAGATGTCGTGAGATTTAATTCAAACCCCTACCCCATCCCCCAATCTCACGTGAGATTTACAAAATGTGGGTTTCTTACGTAAAAAAAGAAAAAAAAAAATTGCTTCGTGCTTTTATTTACTAGTTAAGACTAGTTATCAATATTGCTGAGAGTTTCATTATATAACACAGAATTCGTAGTTTTGAGCTCGAAGAGCTTAAAAACAAAATAAGTGAAATGTTGAGCGTTTAGGTATGGAGGTAACGGGAAGTTGCAGGGATGGCCTTTAGGGTCAACCGTTTTCCTATTTTTTTTTCAATCAGAAAAAAAATTGCGTGATATTTGCTGAGACCCCCCTCCCTCCAACGTAAGATTAAATGAGATTTGACTCGACCCCCTCCCCCCCTTAAACAACTCACGTGATTTATGGACGCCCCCTAAAGTACTTAATGAAAGTTGAATAAATTAATCACAAATAAGGATAGTCAAAAACTGCCTAAATCATGGTAAGTAGACTAGGAGTTTATTTAGAATGTTTAATTTTAAGGGAGTTCCATTTGAAGGAATTTATTTAAAAGTTCCATCGGTTTTAATCAAAATAAACAAGGATTTAACCGGACACAATGTTTGGAGAAATGGTCAGTCACCTCAATTTTCATTAACTTGTCGTTCGCCCAATAAAAACCGCGCAGTCCTGCAGGGATACTTGCGTAATGTGTCAGTGCGCGGGCGCCGATGTTTCCGTTCGGTTGTTTCGCGGCGCATTCGCGAAAATCCTTTATATACACGTGCATTGCTTACGGTATTTTTCGATACGATTTACGTATGCGGAGCGACCTATTGTACTGTGTAAAAGTTTTGTGTTTATTTGTTTCAACGTGATTTGTTAATGTGAATTGAAAATGTTTGGCTTGTGTCAGTAAAATAATTGAGTCAAGGAATCTTTAATTTATATTGGATTAATTTATTAGGGAGGTAATTGTATTCTTAATTAGCGTAATGCAGCTGCCCCACATAATCTTACAAGTAAAAATATAGATAGATATCGCAAACATGTCATGTCGTGTCTTTTTGTCAATACAAAAAATATTATATATTGAAATTAGGTAAATATAATGATTCACTATGAATTTAACGACGTTTCGATGATCTAATCCAACCTACGATTGTTATTTTGACTTATGACTGATTTGTGCGTAAAATTTCGTAACTGAATTATTTCGTAACTCGATGCCCACATTAAATTCATAATAATTTGTTTTATATTGATCAAGATCAATCTACCTCCTGTGTCTTTTAGTATTTTGTATTTGATTCCCGGCGATATTAATCATCTTGAACAAATTTTGAAGTAGAATGTAATTAACATTTATTTATTTTGTTTGTTGTTAAGTTCTGTCAGCGTTTGACTCTAGATTAAAGTGTGAATTTACGTTCCAAAATACGTGAAAACACAAAAACTTACGTAAATTGAAATTTAATTATATGTGAAAGCTACAAGCTTAATATTTATACGCACATCATTTATGTTCTTTATTTATGTTATTCGGCTAATATAAAGGATATGTTATTAAGTGTTGTGGTAAATATGTTAAACATTCATTGGCTTCTTGCCATCGTGTGTGCGATCTTTGTCATTTCAACGCATTTGACAGTTAATCGTTTGTCTTTGTCCTATTGTTTATTACAAGGATAATTGTCTGTAATTTTCACTACGCCTTAATTGATAGAGTTTTTATTTTGATAACTAATCGTGAAATTGCAATACATTAAAAAAATATTTTTTTAAAGGTACTAGACAGTTTCTTTTTAATTGTTCCACATTAGGGTTGCCTGTAAGAAATCGCTTGTTAGCGATAAGGCCGCCCGTTGCCTTATCTATATAACCTGCATTTTAATTTTTTTATATGTTTTTTATATATGGTAATAAATTATAAATAAATAAATAAATTAAATAGACATTAACTACTAAATGATACATTTAAATAATTAACTATAGTTGTATTAACACTGACATTGACTCTGAATAGACTTATACATTTATAAACCACTGCAACATCATAGAAAATCGCTAGGATCCATAGACATATAGAATTTTACCGCTAAGTTTTAACATTCATCCTACACAGAGATAAACAGACCAAAAGGGATGGTATGTACTTAGCCTGCCTTACGTACATTCGGAAACAAGTAAACTAACAAAAAAATCCTCATACGGCTAGAAAATAAATATTACGTATATTACCTGCGTTCACAATTATCACTCAAGGTTCTTTTTATCACTCTTATCAGTAAGGTAGCTTGTGTAAACAGGAATGTATCATAAATATTAGTACAATTACATCCGAAATGTGTCTACATTTGTAATAGATAAAGAGGAGGAGCTATGTGCTTTAATGTTTCCGTATATATCGACTTACATTTTATATATAAAGAGATTTTATAAAGAAATCATTTACTAATTATAGTTTATATCTGATATGAAGTGAAATAATATTTAGCAGTCCGATGCGCTCGCGCCGGTAATTATGCGTCAGCGTTTATCATGCGTATTCATCGTATGGAATTACCTACATTCGCAGAATGGAATGTTATGTCTACAGCCAATGGGCCGTGTAGATTTCTTAATATAATGTGCAATATTGATGTGCAGTTTAGCTTTTATCATCCACAACTTCCATAACGTATGAATTTTATGGGACAAATCCAAAACATTCCGCTGTACGGAATATGGAAGAGCAGTTCTTTGTTAAGCTTCATGTTATATTGAAGAAACAATCATATAGAAATAATTTCACAACAATTATGTCTGAACGGTTTTGATTTTACACGGCTGGACAATTTTTTAATATTATGGAAATAAGAAGTAAAATGAACCTAAAGTAAGAAAAGCCAAATACTCAGGGATATTGTAGCATTCTAACGGTGAAAGAAGTTTGAGATCGATAAAATAGTTTTTGAGTTCAATAGAAAAACTTCAATATCAATACAATTTCGTTTCAAAATCTTGTTTAAAATATATGGACGTATTGTTTCGAGAGGGTTTCATTTTTATAATTACCAAACCACGACTTATTAGTTCGTTTTATGTTCTAAAAAAGTAGTATTTTAATGTCAAAAGTATCTTTTTATTTCACTGGCACTCAAACAGAACTTTAGATGTTTGTCGAATATCCAAATGTTTCTTAAACTTAATCTATTGCGTAATTTTTTTAAACATTCACTCATGAAGTTCCATTACCTCGCGGAAAGCCAGTCATTGCAGCTAGCGTATGATAAAATTGGAGTAGAATTTGTTCCGCTACACAGATAATCTTTAGAATTAGTCACGACATTGAATACATTATGTAGAACACTGTTTTTTGACCTTTAGCACAGAATATGTGCATTTGCGATGACTATAACCATACCATAAACCTACTTGTTGTGCCATATAAGGCTAAATCTCCATTCCAGTGACCTCGAACTTGGTTTTTATAATATATTATGTTCGTAGTTTGTCACCACAGATGAAGTAATCATAATAATATTTAAAAATTGATAAATAGAAAATTAAAAATGATTTAAAAAGGTACCTATGTCCCTTTAATGCTGGCACCATTTCCTCGCTGTATTGCGATACTTATTCGTAAAATAATATATAATAAAATAAAAAACGTGTGTGTTATGAAGTTATACTTCTTTAGCGTAACAAGATAAAAATCTTTTTAAATTTTTTATCTTTCGCCTTATTCTACGTTTGTAGAAAAACTACACTATCAATAGAAATAAGGCATTTAATACATTGAAAGTTTTATTATAACGCATTATCTAGTTAAATGAAGTTTATTTAAAAATTACGAAAAAAATCTATATAATTAAAGAAATGGAAATTTTTTATTTTTAAATGTTGTCTATACAAACTTCAGGGTGTCGGTTTTTTGTGACGGTGTGCGCGCGCATCGTAGAAATTTACTCTCATTATTTTTCCCTAACGCGCCGAAGTGTAACTTCAAAACAGAAATTCAAAAAATACATTTTAGAAAAAAATATAAAACGTAAGTTGAATAATTGATGCATATCTCATGACTTAATAGGATGGAAATGTCTTGCATGTTTTCTTTGAAATTCTACCTTTCTCTAGCGAAATGGAAATTTAACGCAATAAAGGCTAACGATGTGCAGACGCAGAAGCAAAGGTCTTTTTGATAAAGATCGCAGGCTTCTATTAAGACCCATAGAACCTACTTCATATGACCCTTCTTATACCAGTTTCCGTAGACAATATCCTACTAATATTATAAACACGAAAGTTTGTAAGTATGGATGGATGTTTGTTACTCTTCCACATAAAAACTACTGAATGGATTGTTATGAAACTTTACAATAATATAGCTTATACATTAGAAGAACACATAGGCCACAATTTATAAAGATATTGTGTGAATTGTCCAAAATATCAAGTAAAAAGGAATAAAATCACTATCTGCGAGCTATTCTGGCGTGCGCTGCCAAAACCGCTAGAGTTACGCATATGTAATGTATGATGGATATGTTTATCTTAATATAAGTAGTCAATATTTTTAGTACTTTTTTTTTACGCGAAATCTTACGCAGAAGAAGTCGCGGGCACCAGCTAGTCTAAGATATTTTATAGTAAGACTAAAGTGTTGAGTATGCATTAATGTTCAGACGATTATTTCGAATCAAATTACGAGTAAGCAAAGGAAAAAGCTTTGTATTTATTTCCTACGTACTTATTCTACTAAATGATATTTTATTTTGTTTCTTTCTAATTTGGTTTTTGTCTTTTTGAATGAAATAATTTCTAGTCTCTCTAAAAACTTGTTAGATATAAATAATATAACAGCATGGTACTACTTTTGTTAGTTGAACTTTTTGGAATAGTAAATATTGTGTTGTTTATTTATATAAATTAAAGCGGTGTTAAAATCTAAAACGAAACGACGTCCCGTTTCGTTTGATTGTGATTGATCAAACCACGGATAGTTAGATCATTGGACTACAGATTCAACCAATCACAATTATTCGAATCGTTTCGTATTTTGTTTTAAATTCTCACCCATCAAGTTTGACTAGCATCAGCTTGTTTAAAGGTACGACGATATAATTTATCAAGAAAGGAAGCACTTTTTGTCAAGTAAATTTTTTTATGACATAAATTCTGTATGTTGGACAGGAAATGGTTATTTTATGAGAAACATTAACTTCAGTGATTGGTTATAAATCAAGATATGAGATAACAGATTATAAATTGTAATTGGAACAACATAGTTGACTTATTTTTATTACGACGGAAAATGTATCTGTTATGGAAATTAAATTGAAAAATAATTTTGGATATTCTTTAATACCTCTTGTGACACAATAATAATAATCTTTGAGATAGCAAATTGATCATTGTAAAAAATTACTGAATTTTTGCTAAGTGGTTAATGCTACTATCTAACCAGGATGTACCTACTTGGATCGATTCCCGGCAAAACAATGATTGTTGTTGACCTACCTACTTATAAAAATTATCAAACAATAGGCTAATCACAATATATCCTATGCACCATTGGTTACGAAACTTAAACGCGCTCTAAATCTACTTTAAAAACGTTACTAAAATTATTAGACTATTCGAAAGTTAATGGCAAAATTGTAATAAAGCTAATGGTACCCTTGAGCTACTCGTAGCTGGGCTATTTCTACACTGTTTTATTTGCAGAATTGCGCCAGGGTTAATGACCCCTCAGTGTTTTGTGCTACTAATTGTCCTTTTACAAAGCATTATTGCTATAGTAGTACTACTAAAAATTGCATATTTTATATGACATAGCCATGACCCTCTTGCGATTATTTATGATTTATCATAATTAATTAAATATATATTTATAATTCCGCAGCATTAGTGGCGAGCCTTGACCTTGGATTTTTGTGCGCTATTAACATTTAACACATGCTCATAGTGTGGAGAAATCCAACCGACGCGCGACGGGGTGTGTCGGGCACAAATCGCCACAAATAAGAAAATCTGAGGCCGACTACCGTTTGAGCTTTTTTATATTGGGCGTCTTGGCACTATTTTATACATAGAGGAAATTATTTATTAGGTAATACTCAAAGCAACTCAATTTTTTACAGGCTGTAGTCGGCGACTGTCCTTAACTTCTGGATTACTTCTCAAATAATTTTGCAAGTTATGAATAACGAGAAGAAATGCATATTTTTTGTTCATAATGTTTTTATTGTTAAATATATCTGAAAGGTCTATAATTTATGGGGTAACACTTGTATGAATTATAGTCGTTAGGACTCTGCAACTGCTGATTACGTTGTGTAAAATCAAACGATTATAGATGAAGTGATGAAACGCATCTTAGAGAATGTTGCAATATGCAAAAAAATTTCTTAATAAATAAGTTTATATATATTTTTGGTCTGGCAAAATTTAGAATCTACACGCAGTTTATAAAATGGCTATATAAAACACGTAATTTTTTTTACATTAAAACGTTATATGAAAATAACGACCATTGATACTTAAGATTCCTTTTTCCTCAATGAATGATCTATGGTCAAAAAATATTAAGTTATATTAACTTAATATTTTTTGATATGGCAAGTTGCGTGGGAGTAACATAATTCACAGTATCCCGTTGTTAGGAGGGTAAAATGATGGTCAGTGCCCATCGTCGCATGACGACCGTCAGTCAACTCACTTACTAACCCACGAACAAACGTTTCCTTTAATTGAACCATAGTACTATGCTAAAAATAAATTAACGATTATAGATAAATAATTAAATTGGCATTGGCAGACACAAATATTACCATAAATTCGAAAATGGAATAGTGTTAACGGATAGGTCAAAAAATAAAAAATATTTCTGAACTTTTAAAAAAGGAATACCGTGAACAGTGAAGACAAGTGTTACAATGAGTGAAGTGCAAATGTTAATAACGAAGTACACAGCGATTCTTTTGGAGAGTGCCAAAATGTCGGAGGCGCGAAACACCACTCCGTCGAGGTCCGATGGTGACTGGTCGTCTTTGGAAAGCGCCCGCCGAAAACGCTGGAGAAGGAGGACTTATGCTTATAGGTAAGTTGTGAGGTATTTTAAATTAATAACATTTTACTTAACCTATCGGTCGAGATTCATTAATTTATTTAGTTGTTTGGAACAACAAGACGAAATAATAAGTAATAAAAAATTAATTATATTATTTATTTCATTACATTTCGCTAGAAAAAGGACTCGTTTGTCCTTAATCTAGTGTAAAATTATACAATTGTAGTTGTAATTGAAACTGTAATTTCCTATTACATATAGGTATGTTGATAACGTGATTCCTTAATAAATATTCATAAATAGAAAACATGGTAATATGCAGTAAGTATTTATGGTTATTAAATTGTACCTGTTTACTGAACTTGATACTTGTATACACTTCAAGCCATCTATACATATACCTAGGTTCTGTTTGCTGCTTTACGCGGAACTTATCTGGTTAATAGTTGTAAACTCAGCAAAAAATCAAAATATACTTAAGAGTTAATTAAGAAGACTTAGGCAACACCCATGCATAATTTTAGCATATCTATATATATAAAAGAAAGTCGTGTTTGTTACAACACTTATAACTCGAGAACGGCTGGACCGATTGCCATGGTTTTTTATTTGTTGGATTTGTTTCCGTCCCGAATAGCAGAATAAGCAATAAAATATCGGATAAGTTATCGAATAACAATAAATTAATTAATTAATTTTACGAATGCAAAAACCATATGGTGCCATCTGTTGACAAAACTACGCATCATTTTACGTCGAATTCGTGTCAGTTCAAGAAATTCCACCAACCATGCTTTGATCCTGATCAAAAGATGTTGGATATCAGAAAGTGCTTAACATGCAGTAACGCCATATTAACGCTAGAGAGAAGATGCCTAATGTGTAAAACTGCCATTCTTCTTTCGCAATGGCAAGCAATAAAACATTTCTGTATTTGCAAAAACGTTGTATTAATGTAATACTTAACATTAATGAAATCCTAAAATAAGTTAAATTAAAGTAACAACGATATTATAAGGTTGTAGGGCGGAACGAAGTTAGCCAGGTCAGCTAGTTTTAGATAGATTTTTAACTCTATTTGACATTAAACAATCATATACCTTTTAAATTAAAGCGTTTATGGATAAAATTGATAACGTAAGATTTTATTTTATCGCAAAATATATAAATTGTATAAGTAGATTGCGATAAGATTTCTTCTTAATCTAAATTGCTTTAATCCAACACAGTTGTAATAAATTTAGAATTTGGTATAACATGATAGCAACATAAATCTAATACAAAATCGAACGGGTGCTAGTATTTGTCAGGTATTGGTATTTATTTGTTAAGAAATTATCATATTAAACGGTTATTACATTCTGTTGTAACTGCTGTAGGTAGACTATATAACCCTTGTCTAGTGTCCCACATATAAATGGGCCAAATTAAACCAATATTTATACTTAGAAGTCTAGTTTTAATCAACTGGTAGGTGTTCATGCTGTATCTAATATATAAAATTCTCGTGTCGCGGTGTTTGTAGTTAAACTCCTCCGAAACGGCTTGACCGATTCTCATGAAATTTTGTGTGCATATTGTCTGAGAATCGGATAACATCTATTTTTCTTCCCCTAAATGTCCACCCCAAAATAAATATTTTTTAAATTTTTAGATAATTTTTTTTTTAATTTTCATGATACAGCATTAAAAAATACATACAACGCCTAATTTTCACCCCTCTACGATCAACGCCTATTTTTTATTATAAATGTTAAAGATGGCAAAACGACGTTTGCCGGATCAGCTAGTATGTGTATAAAACCTTTTATTATCCGTAAATTAATCAAGATAGAAAGCTTATCATTATGATCTTGTAATAACTCAAACGTCGCATTAAAACAGGACAATCTGCTAAGCTTCTCTGGAAATTACCTAATTTAAAATCCGCAGTCGTGACGAAGCGTCCAAGTGCCGTCTCTTCCGCGATCAAGACAACGATCACAAATAGGATTGAATGCACCAGTATTAAAGGGTAGTAAATACTCGAGACGTATTACGAGAATTGCATTTTTATTAGCCTCAATTGCATTGAGCCGGCTGGCCGCAGCCGAGTGCCGACCGATTTTGTAACTCAACCAATTTATTTTATTGAATTACGCTGATACAATCTTCTAACATTGTAGTTAATGTTAGTAATGGGTGCCTTATAGTAAGACTAAATTTACGAAGTTCGCTTCAATATTGAACATTTTGTTTTGAGCATATGTCGTCACTACATATATCGTTTTAAAACATTTGCAAAATCTATGTAGTATAATTTGTCACATCCTACACTATGGATTTGCAGCAAGCTTTCGGAACCTCTGTCCATGTTCAACATTCCGTAGTTCTTATAAATCTGGCTACGCTGACGGCGAGATGTTTCTTTTAAAAAAATATTTAAATATGTTTTAAAGTTTTTAACGAATTATAAAAAATATATATGTATAATCATATATACAATTAAAAACTCTTTGTCTTCCATTTGTTGTCGGAATAACTCGAAGCTTGCAAAAACTATAGAAGAATTTATCGTAAGATATTTATAAATTGACGCTTACTATCTGGTCTATATTAGATTTATCTGCCAGAAAAGGAATACAGAGAAATACGGACGGGAGATAAATGAGTAACATCCGTGATCGTTTACATTCGTTTGTCAAGTTCACTTCGATATGCTTCATTGCTTGGCTTATCTATAACTTGACATGATCACATAACTTTATTTTCTTATACAGCTAAGTAGGTTTAGACTTAAAATCAAGCAACGACATATATTGGAATAATGATTAATTGCAACTAAAATAATAAGACTAATTTATTGCCATAATCCAATTAAGTAAAAATCATATGTCCCTGGCTCTTTATGAAGTAAAAGCTGTATTTCAGGAGCTTATGACTTCCCAGTTAATAATAGTTATAAAATATACCAATTACATTCATAACCAAATACCAATGTAGTAGCTGCTATACTTCTTTCTTTGATGTTACTATTAGGTAAATGTGATAACTTTAAATAACAGAATCTGCCAGAAATAATGTGTATTTTTTGGGTATAGAATCATATATTTTTGTAGGCAAATTAGAGACTTGAAGACGCGAAATATGAATTGGTGATGATATCTTTGTCATATCATTCGCAGCTCTTATTTCTAAATTTTCTAGTTCACTAGAATTTTCCTCATTCAATAATACTTTATTTTGGCATGCACTAAAGCTTAGCAAAATAAAAAGCTGTCTACAACGAGTCGTCAATTACGTAGTGTAACAATCCGTAATTCCTGAGGGTCGCCACTTCTCATCAAGTAAGCCATGCGTGATATAAAATTCCGAACTTGCTTTGATATTACCTGCTTAAAATTAACCAAATCTATCACCAAGCTACTGTAAAGTATATAAAACGGTAAATCCAAATACATAAATATTCGAAGATATTTTATTCCAAGAAATTATTTTTCTTTTGAACGTGTGAAACTTACAAATGACAAATTTATCTTCGATTTTTCAAAATGTAATAATCTAAATAAATATTTTTTTTATTTACAAAGCTCTATTTTATATGGAGGTGGTGGTATACATTACACTATTTTAAATAATTATTTAGTGGTTAACACGATAAGACCTATGGGAAGAAATCATATTACATATATAAAACGTTAGTATAGTCTTTTATTAACATACCTAACTTTTACACATTTAAAGAAAACACTTTTTTAACGGATTGAAGCTATGTATTATTATAAACATATAATTATTTTACATAATTTTAAATTTTTACACATACGTGATACTTTTTGACATTCAACACCTTTTGTCTTCAGTCACCGTGATCACGCACGCTGTAAAGCACGAAACGTCGGAAAAAATTAAAATTATGTAATATAATATGTAATACATAGCTTCAATCCGAATAAATTAAAAAAGTGTTTTCTTTAAATATATAAAACGATACGATAATTCAACACTTATTTTAGTAATTTTGTATTACTTCAATAATCGCGTAATGTAATTTATAACAACAGATAAAAATAAATTTCAACATTACATTTTCGAACCGTTATAATTATAATACTATAAAATATTGTATTAAGCTCAGATAAACGAGCTTTCAAAAGAGATCGTATCAGCAAAGAGATTATCGTCTTGTATTTCAAAGTTCGCGATCTTACATAAGTTGGGTTGTGTAAATACGAAAATGTCAAATAAATTAATGTTATTTTGTGCATAACGTATTGAGTTTAAATAATTAACTTGTTGATAAATTGTTTTATGTTACGTATGATTTTAGTACGCAATAAGTATTTTTAATTAATGAAAATTTGTTTCGTTTTATTGCTCTGGATTGCTTGAACATTAGTAGATTTACTGTAGCACTGTTCGCCTATTCAAGATCTGAATTACCGTAGTGGCTCATTATACTGCGATCGAGAGTTTGAACCATGACTATAATGGAGTTTTCTATATGACAATACATCAAAGTATGGCAAGGCCCTAGAAGCCCGAAACCTGAACAGAAGGAACAGTTGTACAAGGAACTGACACTAAAGTACATGCCGCAGGAAGAAATATGAACTTGTCTGGAGAAGGACCTTTACCATGGAATAAAGTTTCTTCCATTTTAACTTTTTGTATATATTAAAATAGTAGTAGTAATAAATAAAAGTAGTAGTAGTATTAAAGTAGTAGTAAAATTATCTAATAATCATCTTTCCATGAAGACACGCCAAAACCATCTGTAGATACAGTTAAAAACTGTATCGTTGTAAAGTAGTATACAATTGGATTCAATGGTTAATTGGTATGTATTTGAAAAAAATTGTCAATAAATATCATGTTGCAATTAATTTATATTAACAACCCTAATAGCAAACGCAGTACATTATTAATTTAATATCTTACAATTCAATAAAACTGATTCAAAGATAAGGTTGTTTCTTGTCAATTACATATGATTAGTTTGGTTCCAGACCTAGATTATATACCCAGCAACCAGGTGTACGAGATATTCATCTCTGACACAATAAATACTTAGTGGCACGCATGAATAATTGTCATTATTTGTGTTTGTTGTTATGAACAGCGTAGTACATATGTATATATTTTGCTTATGTCTGTGTATAAGAAGTAAAGATAAAACTTAAACAAAATCCTAACAATAAATGAAAAGCCGTCCGCGCGGCCAATAATAATAATCAAAATCAGATTTGGGTAAACAACCGCCTTCACCGGGGAAGGCGAGGACCTTTACTGCGTACTTCGCTCACTCCAGTGAGCTTCCGTCCTGCCCTTCAAACGATTGACCACCCCGCGACGGCCCAAGCCGAGGTCCGAGTCTCACAGGTGCCCTTGCGCTAGCCGCGGGAAGAACGCCCATTCAGGCCGAGCTACGCTCGCCAAAACAGCCCGAGCTGAGCTGTCAAGGCCCTTAAAGCCAACGGCGAGATTCCTTTCTAAAAAAAAAAAAATAAACAAAATCATTTTCATTTCTTAAAACAATTGACACGCCTCGACCTATGAATACATAATAATGCACTATGTAAATCTTTTCTCTTAACCACAGCATTAATTAAGTTTAAAAAGAAAGAGTCGAAACAGATGAATGAATAAACACAAGAACATAGTTTTTTATGAATAACGAGTAAACTTCAGAAAAATTTAGTATTTTTTCTTAAATCAGCTCAACTCAATTACACTATATATTTCGCTTTTAAGTCAACAGACATATGAATATTTCTATACTTATATGGAAACCGATATCCATAAAAGTATATTTTATTGCTAAGCAATTTGCTTATATTGAACTCGGCGTGGAAAGCTAATAAAGATATAACGCGACCAAAGTCTTCAATTTGGATCGCAAATATTCTGAACGCTTTATGAGGCATTCTATTAACAAAATGTTTAGCGAACATATAATATGTAAAATATTTAGTGTGCATTTAGAATTTTTATAATCTCGAAAATTTTATTATCATATTGCATCAAATAGTCGTAACGATATGTTTTATAAGTAAAAAGTTGATTACACGCAAATAAAGAGTACCTACAATATTCTACATCTTCTACATAGTAATAAAAAATAATGTTATTATTACATTATTTGTATTTAATTTTTTTTACCTACAAAGTAATAATAATAATAATTAAAAATTTATAAATAGAAAATTAAAACTAATTAAAAAAGTGTGGTAGTGTACCATTTGAGCAAATTAAAATTAAAGTAATACATATTGACGTATTAATAATAAGTATTTTATTCATTGAATTCCATATGTAATCAATAATTTTATTGTGTAATAACAATATTTTGTCGTGCCTTTCATGTAAAACGTGCCAATTTTTGTCTAGTTTGTTTTAAGTAATTCTAGGTTCTATGCCATCAAATTTATTTACAGACACAATATATATTTTAACACCACAAAATTGTGTATATTAATGACATTAGATAGGAGTCGAAGTGGACGATTGCAAGATTACCGCAAAATTTAAGCTTTTAAATTATATGTAAAAATAAATATAGTTATAAACTAAAAAACACGCTTTTAAAGCACATCAAAATAAAAAGTGAAAAATAATTCCTAATTTAGGCTGAAAATGGTAATGAACAAAAAATACTGGTATTATTTTGAAAAAGCGTGGGTTGCTCGATAGACGAAAAATATTATGGCACAGAGCGCGCCAGGACATTAGTGCTACGGCTATTAAAAGAATTACATTGAAATTGCATACAAAGACGTCGGAGTTGATATTCTCTATTGGTCGTTAAATAATACCAGCATAGGTGGCTTAACTTCGTAGAGAACACGGACACATAAACAAAGTTGTTACCATGTATAAAAGCTTGCAATTAATTCAACATTAAGTACTGCAGTCTGCTTTCATAGCAAATAAAGGGTTTTTCAACAAGAACTTTGTTTTCTAAAACAAAATAAAACAAAGAATTTAGAGGAAAATGAATAAAATTTTTATTGTATTACAAAGAGAAAAGTTTGGCAATTATGAATGAAAAATGATATCTGGCAAATGTCCACCACGACCACGCTGACAGATGTTGATTCTTTCATCAAAATTTTTAATCACTTTTTGGCAAAATGGAGGGTCTATTTCGTTAATGACATCACGGATTTTGAGTTTTAAGGCTGCAATCGATTCGATTGGCTCCGTATAGACTCTGTCTTTAACATAGCCCCACAAAAAATAATCCAGTGGTGTTAAATCACACGATCTGGCTGGCCACTTAACAGCTGAATTTCGCGAAATTATGCGCTCGGGAAATTTGGTTTGCAATAAATTGATCGTCTCATTGGCTGTGTGACATGTGGCACCGTCCTGTTGAAACCACATTTCAGTGATATCCATGTCATCAATAATAGGCCAAAATTTAGTGGTAAACATCTCGCGATACCGTGATCCATTGACTGTTACCGCATTTCCAGCCTCATCTTCGAAAAAAAACGGCCCAATCACGCCTCCAGACCACATAGTGCACCACACAGTAACACGTTGAGTATGCAAAGCCTTCTCAATAATTTCTTTAGGATTTTCAGAAGCCCAAATGCGACAATTTTGCTTGTTGACGTACCCTGACAAATGAAAATGGGCTTCGTCTGAAAAAATGATTTTTTCAGAAAAACCAGCAGGTTGTTCCTGAATGAACTGAGCGAATCTGCGGCGATTTGAATGGTCGATCAGCTTTAATTCCTGCACCAGTTGAATCTTGTAAGGCTTCAAAGCCAAATCCTTTCGCAAAATTCGCCATGTTGTGCTTTTGGATAACCCCAATTGTTGAGAACGTCGTGAAATTGACAAATTTTGATCTTCTTCAACACTGTGGCTCACGGCGGCGATGTTTTCTGTTGAACGACCCGGTCGAACACGTGTTGGTGTTGGCACATTTTGTACCGAGCCTGTCGACTCAAATTTCGCGACCAAATTCTTAACAGCGGTCTCAGAAGGACGATTATGCTGGCCGAAAATATCACGAATTTTACGAAATGTAACTTTAACAGAACCACCATTTTTATAGTGGATTTGAATTATTTTAATGCGATTTTCGAGCGAAATTGAATTCATTGTAATAATTGCCAAAGCACCTGCTACGAATACCGCCAAAAACTAAATGTCAAAACTATCACGTTCTCGGTGTTGCCACAATTGAAAAACAAACTTCTTGTTGAAATACCCTTTACCTTTGCAGTATGCAATTCCAAATATTTAGCTTTGTAATAAACATGTGGTCATTTGTATGTATGACCACAGAATTTATATAACATAATAACTATGCGTTGTGGGTGGTAGAAGGTATGTAGGTATATTCATGAATTACTGTGGGTACGTTACAAACATTTATGAATATGCCTTTTTATTAGTATGGGGTTATGTCGATATTAAAAGTCGTGGGTTTAGTATGGAGGATATAATTTGGTTATAATAAAATAAGTGTATTACGAAAATCAATCTCTTATTTTAAAATAATCATGTTAAATGTATCTATTGTGCATTTAAAACTGGCTTATGGTAATAATAATTTACACAATAAAATATTTACTAAATACTCTATTATAGGTCCTAGGTTTATAAACCTAGGTAACCTATTGCCGTGTGATGCAAGGGACTCCCACGCATCGATCATTAAATTATACTCGTGATTAGGTAACAAATGCTAATCAATAGACTGGCGTCAAGTCTAGCTGAATTAATCAAGATGAAAACTTCAACTCCATACAAATTACACAAACAACACGGTACTCAAAGGATACCTTTATATTACATATAATAAGTAAGCGACATAGAATATATATTATACAAACTAAAATAGAATATAAAAGAAACATTTTGGTGGAAATTACACCTTAAATATGTTTAGTCAGCTGAAGTTTCAAATCACAATTGACATAAACATATCTACTTTACGTTATTTTATTTATTGTTATTATAACAACTTTAATTCCAATTATAAAGTGTCCCCATAAAAGTACAATACTTTTCAGAGCCGGCAGCTTATCCGCTGGTATTTGAAACCTAAGTGTCCCTGGTTGTGTGCTAATTTGAAATTTAAATTAAATACTTAGTAACTAGTACTTACTGATAAAATGTTATATCAGCAATTACTCTTGTGGCACTTAAAAAGTAAATTAGCGTTACAATACGACACTTCTTCTATGATCTCGTATGAACAATGCTGCAAGTTTAACAAGTTGAATAGTGCTCAGTAATATTTACAGATACGAGCTTAAACTTATTCACTCCCAGACAGTTTGAAAGACAAATTAATAGACTCACTGCGCTATAAATTTACCTTCGACTAATGTTTATTATGCAGTCGTCATGTTATGAATATTTAGTTGAAAGCATTTCATTAAGGGAGATTATTACCTAGAGTACTGCGCAATGAAGCTGTCTTTATTAATTTAAACTGAAGCACCTATATTCATATTACCTTGGATAGGTACGGATAATTTCTTTAGATAATTGTTATATTGTAATTTTGTTTTGTGTTAAAGGTTTTCATGTCATTCACAATTCTGTTGTAGTTCCAATCTTGGTTTTGCACCATTGGATTGTCTTTCTTTGGCTATA
This sequence comes from Pieris napi, assembly GCF_905475465.1. Classification (NCBI taxonomy): domain Eukaryota; kingdom Metazoa; phylum Arthropoda; class Insecta; order Lepidoptera; family Pieridae; genus Pieris; species Pieris napi. Next base: position 8,022,972 of record NC_062241.1, on the reverse strand, counting down.
CAGGTTCACTTACTCCTAACTATTATGGGTAAAAACGGTACATAAAAGGCGTAGTAACGTGAGTTACAATATTAAATGACGCCCCTTAATGTGTATAGTATTTGACCATAGTTACGGAAGTCAGACAATCTAGTTCTGTCTCCAACTCTATATTATGTAATTATTTCGAATAGCAGATATTTCATTGGAATGGAACAGCTGTCATATCTGCCTAACAAATAAAATCTAGGACTCCTAACATATACGACTGGTGTAAATAAAAACCGGTACAGTTCGTTAGAAAATAAGAATACGAAAAAATATATTAATTTCTCATATTGTTGCATTTATTAATAGAAGTTATTATTTTAGCTGTAATTCTAATACTGAAAATGAATAATAGAGCGTCTGCAATACTTTAATGAATAGTGTCTAAGGGCTAGTGTTTAGGGACACTTGAAGTACCTGAGAAGGTGGCCCCAAAGTTAATTGTCTAAATAATTGGATTGTTGTGAATAGTTTTGCTCCAGGGTGTGACAAAACTTCAGTTACAAGGGAATTTCAGCTTCATAGGCACTTTGTGACTTACTGAGGGCTATGCTAATATTTATAAATTACTAGCTGTTCCCTGCCACGCTTCGCTGTAGCACATTGTGATTGAATGGTTGAGAAATGAGAAACAAAACAAAGAAAACATTTCATATAAGTTTAATTTTCCTATACTTGTGGAAAAAAATAATGAAAAAATAAAAAAAAATAGATAACAACAATCCTTGATGCGTATTATATATCATGCTAAAATTTCGATCGTTGCAGACCTTTTTGAGGTTTTTAAACGTACACAAGCCAACATAACATTTATATATATAGATATTAGTATAGCCCTTCATTAATATAGTGAATTATAAACGTTCATTTTTAAAAACTAATTAAAACACAGTTCGCGTCAATTCGTGGTTATTGTATACATGAAATTTCGGTAAGTACACTTATTGTTGTTAAATTTTATAATAAAAACGGTTGTATCTGGATTTGAGAAAATATCTTTAATTAAATACTAATAAAGATATTTATAATATTGTTTTTATGTCTATTGATAAATAAAAGTTGACTTATATTTCCCGAGAAAAATATGATTCATACACAACTGGTAGATTGTACCCTTGTCTTTTCTCGGAAATCGCAGACAATGGGTACGAAAGAATTCACATGAAAGTTACACCTCATAATTACGATAAACATATAGTGTTATGGTACCAAAATATATATGTTATAGCTATATACTTTGTACATGTATAGCGACTTTGGTGACCCGTAGTTTTTGACATTATCAACATATCCAAAGTAACGACTAGTAAGTTAGAAAACATTCTGATTAAATCCAAAATCAGGCTCAGTTGAGTATAGGTTAATAGTGTAAGATTAGCTTACCTATAATGAATACCTAACAATCAATGAAATTAACATGTCTAGAAAAATAATTATTTAATCTGAATGCATTTTACCTTAGAAAACGTATAAAAGGTTTGTTGTGAATACGTAAGCTGAAACACTCGGCCTCATTAGTAGCCACTTGTCGTCGTAATGAACATTTCCTGATGCACTACCTAGGTCACAGTTCAGGTAAGTATATGACTTTAAGAGTAGAAACTGTATTTATCAAACAACATCGGGATAATCTAGACAACTACCACTACGATATGAAAAATACCTCAATTGGTTTCATATAAATGTATTCTGTATTAGTTTTCGCATTGATATAGGCAGCACAGGACGTAAGTGAATTTTTACGGTGGGCAAAAAACTAAATTAAATGTGTACGCGCATACGATTCTAAGAATCGCCCTAGGCTTTCTTTGTATTTTACGAAGTGCAGGTTTACGAGCGACCACAAAATTGCTCCACGCAGTTACTTTCTTTGGTGTCCCACATACGTCTATGGCAGTATTTTTTCTGCAGCATTCGATTGAATCATAAACCACCAGACTAAGAACAAATTACAATTTTATCAGAATCTGCGCTACGAAAGGGAATCGAACTCCTTTCACCAAGCCAAGTACGAAATCGCTTAGCTGCAAAGATGAAATTCTAATCTATGCTCTATAAAATTATTTTCTTTCAAAAGTTACTGCATAATATTCTAAAATCACGCACCAAAGAGCAAAAGTATTTTGTATAAGTTATTTCACTTTGATGGCCAACTTCGTATTTCGCTGAAGTATTTACGAACCGTTTTGCATATTTGCATTTAAGAAGATCGATCGTTAAATAATTTTAATTGTAAGTTGTTGTTATAATTATTCTATGAACTACTCGTGGTTAATAATAAAACTAATTATTCTCCTTAATTTTTCTGTTGCTTCAATGGTAGGCATGGTAATGTTAAAGCTCTTCGATCATACTTTTTCATCTTACACATAATTTGTATTTGACCAGCTGATAAAAATTAAAATCTTTTTCTTTTTATTTTGTTTCTGTGTGTGTGTTTTGTTAGTAATAAATGTAATGTCTATCCATGTCTATTTTTATGTTTATGACAAGAGGATCCTTAATGTTATCATCATTTTGAATTTTAATTTTTGGATTACAATTTTTTAATACTTTTTGAATCGGCTAAAACTATTATGCTGATTTCTTAAGCGTACGTAAGGGCTTAATTTTGACCAGAACGACAATTTAAAAATTACAATTCCTGTTTGTTGTTCTAAATACAATAAACACACATTTATCGCAATCCTGATCCGTACAAACAAGTCTTACTCAATATTAGCCTTTTAACTTCCGAACGAAGCGAACTAAATAGAGTTTGAACGAAATTGTTTGCTGAATCTAAAAGCGATTGTCAATTCGTGTTGATGAGTAGTGATTGAGTTCAATTAAAAGCAATTTTGTTGAGGAATTGGGTCGTGATTTGTCTAAACGCCACTTTACTTGATTGGTAATGAATAGCCTCGTTGAACGTTTACCAAACTATATAATAGTAGCTTTTTTAGGTATTAAAACTTTTCGCTTAGATAAATACTGTCTGGGACAGCATACAAGAAATAAATAAGTCTCGTATATTAGTAGTTCTGAACAACTACTTGAGTAGTTGTTCAGAATGATAGTACGGACTGGAAAAGAATTTAACATATGTTGCTGAATTGGATAAGAAAAACTTACCTCACTTAACTGGAACAATACATGATTTCATTGATATTTCAGATGTGATTTCCTATATTGATAACCCTTTGTGGGGTGATATATTATAAATAAATATTATTATTAACTAGTGGTTTGGTTAGTAATGTTTTCAATACAATTTTAAACAGGTTTCATTAGATGTACTTGAATTGATGTCATATCTCACATACGAACGGATTTATAATAATATTATAAGCGTCAATTATTTAAACAATGATTTGTCTTGTTTATGTAAACCTCCGAAGATATCGTAAAATAGCTAATTAAAACTATATAATATTTAGGTGGCCGATTATCATTTGACATTATATTAATATGAATTATTTTCCTATAATTCTATTTTAAAACTAATATGTATGTAAATTTATCGATATTGTCCTTGGTTTACGTGCTTGATAGCGAGATTGACCACAGTTAATTAAAAGCAGTTTAAATATTGAGCAGTGTTGGTCTAGTGGCTTCAGTGTGCGACTCTCATACCTGAGGTCGTAGGTTCGATCCTCGGCTGTGCGCCAATGGACTTTCTTTCTATGTGCGCATTTGACATTTGTTCGAACGGTGAAGGAAAACATCGTGAGGAACATGTCTTAGACCCAAAAAGTCGACAGCGTGTGTCACATACTGGAGGCTGATCACCTACTTGCCTAATAGATTTAAAAATGATCATGAAACAGATTCAGAAAACTGAGGCCAAGACCTAAAGAGGTTGTAACGCCACTGATTTATTTTTATTTTTCAGTTTAAATATCGAGGGTACAATTGTGGAAATACTAACCTTAATCCCTATCATTCATATTACTTCAATATCACATTTGAAGTCTAGACGTAATATAAGGTTCACGAACGAAAAAAGTATATTCAAGAAACAGATAGGATCGCCGAAGAAGCGGAACCATGAGAGGGTCGCAAATATTTGTTTCAATTAGCCGTCTACGACCCAACTCAAACAAATAGTGATCACCAGATTGAGATTGACATTCGCTGTGTTGCTATATCATTGATAAATATGTATTCATAACACAGAAAAAAATATCGTTACCGACGCTAAAAGTATATTTTAATTTCACCATTAATTGCGTATATCTAATTTATATTTTTGTGTAAAAAAATTTACTTATTAGGTACAAAAGAATCTAAATCTGTATATAAATACCAATGATAACATCCACCACTATGTGAAACTATCTGCCCACTGAGGTATTTCCGAACGAATTCGACTCAAGGTCCTTCAAGAAAAGAGCGTATCAATTCTTGAAAGACGGCAACGCACTTGCGAGCCTTCTGGAAATGTGGGTATCCATGGGTACCACTTAACATCAGGTCAGCCTCCTTGCCCGTTTGCTATTACATAAAAAAAAAATTGTCCAAGAAAATGAAGAATCTACAGTTGTGTCAAAATAAAGGCTACTTTTAGGAGTAATTAAAGTCGTTGTAGCAATGTTATAGTTTAAAATTCATATACCAAGACCATCATTACATTTTTTTAAAGCGGAACTTCCGTTTTACTATGCGTCGAATAATTACTTAACCAGAAATGACTTTCGTTATTATTAATTAATCAAACACTGTAATTTATTTGTTGCGTTTCATTACCTATTTTATACATGTATTTAAAAGAATCCAACAAAATTGATAGGCTAGGAAGCACGCAACTGTTAAAATCTGACTTTTCACAAATAACTATGAACTTAAAATTAGATAAAACCAAGGCGTTAATTGCTAAGGACGTCTTATCGCTTACAGGGTCGATTCAGGCAACCCGTGAAGGGAGATAAGTATGATAGAGAAGTGCAAAAAAAAAAAAAAAATTAACTGTAAATGTAAACATTGCGAGCAAACGGCATGTCTTAAACGCAAAAGTTATTGTGTTTCAGGCACAGAAAACTAAACGCCTACTATTTTATAAAAATAATAAATGAAAGAGACGCATATATATGCCTATCTCATGCTGCCAGTGGCGAGATTCAGTACTCCACACAAATAGTAAAACAAAAACACATCAGCGTCTAATAATTAAAAAAGGTTATGGTAACAATACAACTTTGTAACGTAGAATTCTTAAAAATCAGAACACGCCACGGTAGGAAATGATAAGGATTTTCTTTCCCCGACGTTCATTATTTTTTCCGTCTACCAACTATCGTCCCCTTGACAATGTGACCAGCCTCCAGCCGACAGCTTTAATTAAGCACGACTTAAGAATTTAATAGCTTTTAAGAATTTTTGTACGCCTACATTTTTAAACGTAGTCTGGAAAGTTTGTCATAGCTTTGGCAATGAATATGGGATAAAGTAAGTTCTTGTAAAAGTAAAAAAGGCGTTGTCCCATGACTATATACGTATATAGTATAGTTTAGTGAGATCATTGTACTTTTACCACAGGTTCGAGTGTATAATAGACTTATTCGGATACAGTATTGAAATGTCTAATCTTTGATACTTCATAGTTCGGCCACGCCAGACAATAAATAAAATCCGAATTTTACCTCGGAATCGATTTACGATGTTTTAAATTTGAGTGTTTATTATCTAACTTTTTGATTTTGCTTTCTCGAAAAGGCTCCACTTTTTTGCTTTTACTTAGTCTTTTGTACATAAATAAGACGTACTAAAATATGCTAATGATTTAAAATTATAATTATATTAATAGTGTTAGAAATATCATGTATGAAACGTATTTATAGACTAGGCCAATGCACCTTTTATAAGCCTCGCTCGGCCCACGTTACGGTGCGCCTAGCAGCGTTTATCCATTATACATGCGCACTATTGCTCTGAATAAAAATCCAGGCGATTTACTTGCATCGCGCGCTGGCGTGTTGAATAGGAACATTTCTATGAGAAACATTTCTATTTACAAAGATATTTTTTTGTTTCAGGTATGTAAAGATTTACACTGGCATTGCGCTAAACCAATTCATCGGAGGTATTGTATATCATTTTGTTCACACAAACAGGAGTTTTAAGGGTCAGAATACGGAAAAAAATGTATTAGGAAATGTATTATGTATTAGGAATGGAGAAAATGACATCAGTCTTTGTGCATCTCAAATAAAGCACTGACTCTTTTCATCACAAGGTAATCAAAATTCGCTAGAAAGAGACGAAGGCATATCTACTTTTGCTATAACAGTGAATTTACTTCTTATTTATATAATTAATAAGCCCTGTTTATATTTAAAGCTTTATCTAGCTCTAGCACTTTTATAAATAACCTTCTAAAAAAAGAAAACCAATATAGACATGTACCATATTATGTAATGTATACAAAAAATATTTTTTAGGTAGTTCTATCGCATTATAATTGCATAAAACGAATCTAATTTTCTGGTTAAATTAAACAAGTCTAAATGCGATTGGTTAAAGTAGTTTTTATGTAATCACATCTTAAAAGGAAGCTGTACTTAAGTTTAAGTGAGACATTCGTTTTAAATTGTTCTTATTAGTGCAATGATAGTCGCTTAAAGAAATACGTGTACCCGATTTTAGTTCTTATATTTTTGTAATTACGTTCTACAGTTCCTTAAAATCATTTTAGGTTTAATGAATTCGCTCTCAGGTAACAAAGGATCCATTTAGGACGTTCTATTGAATAAGCGAATATTGTAAGGGCACTTTCGTGGTAATAAAATTAAGCACTACTCCAGCTTCTAAGTACAGGTGAGATACAGGAGCATAAGAAATTCTTTCGCGGATACAATACTATCTATACTTCTACTACATTATCAATGGCTTGCATTATCAATGCTTTTACCATCATAGTCTGTTTTTTACGAAGCGATGGCGAAGAATCAAATTAAAGTGAGATTTCTTTTAACATTAAGTGCAAGTAAATGTAAGTTCATGCTCCTATTTCACCGTGATTTGCTGATTGAGGTATTATTTTTAATTTAATTACAATAATTAACGGTTTTAACTTTTGATGAAATATATATTAATTGCAGGACCTTACAAACGTTTTATAAAAAACTTTCGCGATTTAAAATAGTGACGGAGAGGTTATTGCCAGTTCTTCTGGTCCGTTCTTCGCCCATGATTTCAGAACTAGCAGTAAATCTAAATTTAGAAGCATGTTTTTTCTGACGTTTATTAGTGTACATTAAGTTACCACGAATTGTTATGTGATTTTGATTTTTGAACTAATACAAGATGTTGGTTTTTTGAGATCTGAATTTTAAGGGGCTGCAGCTGGTGCAAACTACCTACTAAATGCGTTATCCAAATGTGCTAACAAATTTTATCAGGCGTTTATAATAATAATCTAACTTTATCACAATTGTTCAATGCAGTTCATATTCAATCTTTTTTTAAGATTTTTTTAATACATCTATTTCTATTCACTAATACATCATGAAACATTATGATCTAGCCTTAACTTAAGACTAATAAGTAATTTAGGTCTAACCTAATTTACTAATAAGGATATTTATATTTTAAGTAAAATAATAAACAAAGAAACGCGACTGGCCTTTCAGAAAACGGTCACATTCTTGAACTGAATTAAAAAAGTACAGGAACTCAATAATTTTAAACCAAATAACTGATTTAAAGCCGATGGCAAATAATAATTAATTAAATTCTTTTCGCTTTTAAATTATTTCTCATTAAGAATCTTGAGAGACTCCTTATTGATTAAAACTTTTTAATTGGTTGATTTGTGAAGTGAAAGCTATTGAATCTTAATTATTCTAAAGATCGTTGGAAATTCTTTATAATTGTCTCCGACTCTTAATTTTTCCGCTAAAAGGTCAGTTTCACAGCCATTGTTCTTAGTTCTAAAATATTTTGACTAGCACCAGATGTGGTTATTATTAAAAATATTGCATTAGCTTACAAACAATTGTCACTGGAGTGTTGAAACTAACTCCTAGAGCGATGAGAACAGAACAAACTAGTGTTGTATTACTTTAAAATTTCGTGAACATAATTAAAATTTTATAGAAATAAGAATGCTAATGAACATTTATTAGTTGAGGTTAATTGCTTGTCTTGCAATAGTGTTGTATATTATAGCTTAGTTACATTATACACTAAGTTACATTAATGAATTATAAATGCTGTATACTATAACACTTAGTAACTTATTTTAAAATTATTCAGAAGTGTATATTTCTGTATTAGTGTAAATACATTAAAATGATATCACAGGAACAATGCACATAGGCAGGTAATATTATTGTTGACTTTAATCCATAACTTTCATGTCAACAGGCTTTTTACTTGTTTTATTATTTACGCATTTAAAAATCATCAAATAAGTTTAAAACTTCAAAAGTTTGTTTAGATATAAAATTATTCAACAATAACTTTTCATTTATTGTTTTACGTTTTTAAATTATTATACCTTCTGGTTTGACACATTTTTATGTTAATTACATTATAATCAATCTAAAAACACTATTACGATTGCGATTTTTTTGACATGTTTTCTTTAAATGTTGTATGTTGACGTCTAACGTACCAAGTTTTTTTACTATAGGGATACGCCATTTGTATTTATTTTAGCCTCACCATATCCCAGAAAATTGGTAAGGCTTTTCCTTAAAAAATAAAGTGTCCTCTTTATTGCATAACTGGTAAGTGGGTAACGATAGTTGTTACAAAGTGCGCCAATTTTGTCAAATTTATGATATGGCTCGCTGCCTCCGTTTATGGTTTTACAACATATTTATCGTTTTATGACGTAATGGGGTAATACAACCATGATTTTTACTGTTTGATATTATGGTAAGTTATGAAATCGTTTTAATGGTTTCGATAGGGTTGCCTGTAACTTACAAGGCCATATAGGATATATGAAAACCCATTGTAGTAATTTCATGTACTAGAAGAGAATGAACAAGGGTTGGGAAAATTTCAACAGGCTAAAGGAATAACAAAAGATATACACAAAACCTACATTGTAATAGTCGAACAATATCACACTTGTATTTACGTTAATACATATTTTGTTGTTGTACATTTAAAAGGCAAATCACAATAACTGAATATATTGAAACGAATCAACCGACCATCACAATCAACAATGAATCATGAATCATCTACATAATCTAAATCTCAAGTTAAAATACTGATAATGACAGATTTCTACACACCTGATGAATGCGTGTGCGCATCCAGTGTTCACGGACGTTCGCCTCATACGCCTCAATGTCAGTTCGTGAGCGAACTTTCAAAGTAATTAAAGTATCTTGTTTAATATTACAAAACAATGTAATTACTTGTCTCGATGGCTCCTATGGTAAAAGGTGTTGTCTCTGCCTTGGGTTTAATTTTCGAAGTAACAACTATCCCGATTTAGTTTTTAAGAAATAAAGTTAGCAATGTGTCTGCCTATGCCATATTTACGGTACACAGCTCGATTCGTGGACTCAAGACAATCCATTCCCAAATTTTTCTTGGGTAGTCCAAGAAAGTGGCCACTATGTGAAGGCTATAATTATATGAGATATGTAAGTAAATAATACCTGGGAAAAGAAATGTAAGACTTATTCAATAGGAGGAAGTGAAAAGCGCGATGATTCTCATGTCATCGAACTAGGAAAAACTTGGAAAATGTCAGTGAAGGTTTATAAAGTTATGTAAGATTTTATTAATAGTATTGTCTTTGATTAACATAACTCATTTAAATAAAACACTGTTTTGACCGGATTGAAGTTATGTATTATTATAAATTTACAACTATTTAACATAATTTTAAATTTATCCGACGTTTCGCGTGCTTTACAGCGTGCGTGGTCACGGTGACTGAAGACAAAAGATGTTGAATGTCAAGAAGTATCACAGCTGCAGAGAAAGTTGCATTATCTGTATTTATTTCCCCGGAGTTGGTATCGACTAAAAGATGGAGGGTTTTGGCAAAAATGGCTCACGGTGTCCTCTATTTTCGCGGATTGTGTTTCTTTTTGAGATTTTAATTTGGATATTATTGGATCCCAGGTGTTTGACAATTTTAGGCCGTCTTCTCTATTGAAATTGGCACAATTTGTAAAGCACGCGAAACGTCGGATAAATTTAAAATTATGTTAAATAGTTGTAAATTTATAATAATACATAACTTCAATCCGGTCAAAACAGTGTTTTAAGATTTTATTAAGATATTTCTGATTTCATTGCAAATATAAATTCTTCAAAGATCACAAAAGCCGTTTGTTTAAATATACTTGAATAAATATATGTATGAGAATTACATTTGGATTAGTATGTACTTTAATGTTCTTCTCACTTCTAGTATAGTTATAAATTTATTTGTAATTTTAAGAATGCCATTTAGTAATTTCAATTAATATGTTTAACGTATGAAAAGATACCATGCACCTTACTTTTACACGCTATACTTAACGATTTTGTACTCTTCTACTAATTTAAAACACCTTTTCATATAGCAAAGTTCAGAGCCAAGTGGGCGATCCACTAAAGCCACATCAGCTACTTCCCACACGATCGCGTCTTAGACGAAGTCGCTGAGAGTCGCTTTCACATTTTACTGGAGGCGTAAATTAAAAAATCGTCTTCCGTTTAGGAATTTAGTTTGCGTGTACATATAGTTTTATCAATTTTCCATACAAAATAAAATTAATAGCTTTATTAATGATGCAAAATTGAACGCAAAATGAATTACGGGAAATTTGTATTTCAATAATATTCATTTTACGACTATCACTATTGAGTTTACGAGGATCGTAATTAAAATTTTTATTACGATTTAACATTAAAATCCACGGCTTTGTTAGTTTTGAATTCGTATACATATATAATTCAGATTCATTGCTATTAAATCTGTAACATAGTGAGTTAAAATCTTCTTTATTTATAGAAAGACTTCTAACTAACGTATCATGATGTAGCCCTATTCACTAATACATAATTTCTATTGACCATATGTTAACTGAAGTACGAGTACTTATTCTTCTCTTCCTGTCAAATTGTGATTACGCTGTGTATCTAAATCATCGGCGCTTTGGTTAACATGGTGTTCTTAAAACGAGTTATGAATGGGACAATTCTAGCTGTTTCCTTTAATATTATTGATAAATGAAGGTATGGCAAGTCGCCTATATACTGGATATAGCTTGCGCAGAAATTACCTAACACAGCTCAATATAACAGTATTATTAAATTTGTTTTAAATTATTAAAACAGGGGGTTTTTCTCTCAATTGTTTAATAATAAAGATCAGCGCTCGTATTCTGTAATATCCAATACCTTATATTGAGACAATTAGATCGATTTTACATAAAAATAAATCGGTATAACTCTCGTTATTGGAAGTTACAAGGGCTCTGATAGTATTGGAACATAAAATGTTCATCTGTGTTTCAATTATCTACTAACACGATGAACCTTTTTTGTTTTACGCTTTTTGTGAATTTTAAGGATTAAGAAACGCGGGATTAATCGAGTGATTGGATTTATTTATGTCGTGGCTGGATCGGAATTTTGATAATTTTATGAAATATTTAAGAATTTAATAAAATATAACTAAATTAAATGAAGGTATTTTTTTCTCAGTGATAGTCCGTAGGCAGTCTTCACTAGAGTTTGAAGTGTGTATAATCTTGCCTACGACGCAATTTTAGATTTTCAGTATAATTTATGCAGATCACATGCCCTTGTCATGTTAAATAGTTTCTCTGCGTTGAAAGTGTCGCCCCCATTGTGTATTGTAATTGACACTTTGACAATAATCACTTTCCAGTCCCATAATATGTGATATCCAGTGAAAGTGTGAAAGTGTAATTGATTAAACATGTGTAATATGGTGGGTTATATAATTTTAACTGCACTAATTAAATGTATAACTTGAGTTGCGGTTTCATAGAAAATTTTGCTAGGGCGACGTATTCGCTTTTTTAAGGTTAATATAAAACCCAGATTTATTAAATTGTCCTAATTAGTAATTAGTAGTTTAGTAAACTATAATTTAATTAGCCTACCTTAATAACCTAAATGTGTTCTTATGGTAACCTTTTTTTTATTTGAAATCTGAACCTAAGCTTTTTAGTTTATTCGTAACAAAAATACCTCTTTATAAGATTAGTAATATCTATGATCTTAATTGACTGAATTTTCTTGAATTTCGCTCCTAATCTGTAGGTTGTATTTGCATACAGTATGCAATGTATGTTGTACATGTATTTGCAGGTAGGTACATAAGTATTTTTCCATACGAATCCCAAGATGACAAATATATAGAAATATACATATATTCAAATATATTACTTTTAATATTTTATCAAAAGCCATGCAATCAATTACGATTAAACACTTTTCACTAATAATTGTGCTAGATCCGACGGCACATCGGGTAATAATGTATCCAGCCCTGTCGAGAGTGCAAGAAAATATGTATTTAAACCAGTTTGAAATTAATTTAATTAGACTACCAATTAATTTACACGTTTAGTCGTTAGTTTAGTACTTAAAACACATTAAACATGCTGATTTTGTTTGTTCTGTGTAAAACACACCACATCATAATTATTATTAACTGTATAGTTCTAATTCTAATTTTAATCCGTTGATTTTTCATAAGAATTAGAACGTCAACGATTATTGACAAGGGTAAAGGACAGCTTTGTTTATACGCCACAAAAACTCGACCAACTTTTTGCGATCGCTCCAGATTACATTATCTTAAGCCAGGTGCAAAACCTGTTTCACTTTTGCAATCGGAACCTTCGAATATTGCAATTATATAATTATTTTTTCAACATTTAAGGGTTATTGTAATCCACGGACATGCGTATTCGAGCGAGACAGCGAGCTACTGTTTTTGTCGGCAGTCTATGCCAGTTGCGCCCCGGCCGTCGCGTGTGTCAGTTGTTTGTACACATATCAAATTTCAACACGAAATTTTGATTTTGTCGTCGCATTGTGAAGTGTATCGTGCTTTTATTGGTAATTGCATTTATTTTGTGCTTGTTATGTTATAGTGTTTTAGTTGTGATTTACATTTTGCAACGGTTTATAGTACGTATTATTATTTTTTGTATGTAACTTAGAATACTAATGTCCTTAATGTTATCATCAACACAGTTTTATCATTGATAAGTCTTATCGAATATTTATTATTTAAGTAATGGTAATGCGTTGCACGACGGTAGTTCGAGTCCTTTGAATGCATTTATGTGTTTTTATTATATGAATTACCTTTCAGTAGTTTCGATGCATTAACTCTTTAGTTGAATGTAGCAGTAATAATATTGTACATAATGCGACTAGACGTTATAAAATGGTATATTATTTGGTTGCTATCTTACCTATAACACCTCAAATCCAGCCATAATATTATCTTATTACTATTGAAACTTCTGTACTAATTACTACAATTACTGTAAATTAAAACTAGATTTAATATCTTCGTAAATTTCACTGCGCATACCTTATATTCTATCCGTCCCGAGACCTCAATCTGTCAATATCTGGGTGTATGAAATAATGATCAGAATATATTTGAGTGTAAGAGAGGGGAACCCTTGAAATTGATCGTCCCCAAGCTCCTGTTTACCGTATTAAGAGATGGTCTTAATTGAACAAATTTGATTTTGTAGAATTTACATACAAAATGCAAAGGTCGTAAAACCATTATTGTAATTAATTCTTTGTGTGTGAATGGATTATTAATTTTGAATATTTCATTGGCATTATTAAGAACAAATTATAAGTCTTTTTACATATAATATAAGAAACATATAAACGGGTTTGTCTAAAATATTGTGTTCCATTTACATATATGCATAATATAATATGGTTAATAGTTAATACTATTGAAAACGGCCCACGAAACTGGTTACCGATGTACAATAATCATAATACGAGTACAATTACTTCTCCTAAATCTTCTCTTTTTGTATTATTGAACTAAATCCGCAACTATGAAAATCGGGCACGACTTGCGCACGCGTCAATAAAAACAGTTTTATTATCAACTATTCACCAACGAGTACCAATTGTATCTTTGTTAGACCCTTTTTTTGGTCCCATTGTTGGGTTTGGGGTGTAGGTCGTTGACATTGGCCTTCCCCTGCCTGTTTATGATTTGCGAGGTTTTCAACGCATGTCGAATTAGCAATATATCATTTCTAATGCGATTTGTGATAATGTTTTTGTAATCCTTCACGCTAACTTATCTGTTCGGTCCTAGTCACCTACAGCTGCCTAAAAGCAACAATAAATTATTTTATTATTTCACTTCAAATTCAATTGCAATATAATACCTATATAACAATATAAAATAATTTTAATTTAATAATGCCTTACGTAAAACTTTGAAGATGAACTTCTTATGTATTAATTAAATATTGTAATAATCAAACATACCTGTATTTAATATCTATGATTCTATCATTGCGTTAAACAGATAGTATCAAAAGATAACAATATTCTTTGTTTCATTATGTTTTATAATTATGCAAATGATTTTATTTATTAAGAGATAAATCGAGAGAAATTTTATACACACGTTGTTTATAAATAGTTATATTCTCTCATAATAAAAACAATGAAACCGATGATTTAAAAGAATGCCTGTTCGCTTATAAATGGTTACCTACATAAAATGCTTTTAATGTCATGTAGAAGACGTGGAAGAGAATTGAAGAAGGAAACAAGGTTTTGTTCGGTTCTATGACGTGTATAGCAGGCAATTCTGTTTGCCAGAGTTGCTAGATGAGCAGAAGTAGTTTTTAGGTTATGATCTGCAAAAGAACTCGCCCGAACTTGCTCCCACTACGCATAATTTTGTTCAGTTACGCCTAGACTATTTCCGATTGTGTACTTTGTATTTATAGCCTTTTTAGTATATTTTTTATCAGAATTCTTATCATTCGTTTTCATTCATATCATATATTACGCATCTATTACAATGTTCCTATATCTTCAGACATAATAAATGGCATAAACAAAGCGAGCGCAAAACGAACCGTTATTTTAGAGAGGCGTAGAGATTAACTTGTGAGGGCAACAATCTATGATAAATGTTGCTACTATGGATTGCGCAAGCGGCCTACTTCACGCACGTGTTGTCAATTTTGCAACATTTCAGTCAATAACGATGAGACATTTCCTTCCAGCGATCAAAGGGAATTGCATTAAATGTACCTTAATTCTTAAAGATTTACCCGAGCTTTCTGGTATTGTACGGCCTGTGGTCTGTGTCAGGTCTTTTTGAGGAGTCTTTGCTTCATATTACTTTTAGACATAGACATAGACATAACATTTATTACAAACGAAAACACACACACATAAACACACAAAATAGCAATACTTAAAGAAAAAAAAAAAATAAGACATCAAAAACAATAAAAATTAAAAATTAAAATTAAAAAATTCCCTTTTGCCATTCGGTTCGCTTCCAGTGTGCAATGTGTGCAATAGACTTTACTTTTCAGACAATCATTGCAATAGTTTTTTTTCCACTATTCGCATATCACTACCATATTGTCCGTTCATAATTTCAATACGTCAACTATACGATTTTACGCATTGTGATAAGGCTTTTTTTAATTTATTCAAAATTGCGTATGCTTATTCAATCTGAAACAATCGATTTTCTTTTGGTCTTCGAAGCGTGGGCACAAGAAACGTTTATTGATTCTAAAATGTATGTATGAATCTGTATAATCAGTAAACGGACCAAGTCTATCATGGGGCCGTTGCACTGCGCGATGGAATGTGTCCGATTGTTACGAAATGCCATGACTTGCGATCGATGTCTCCTACGAATATACAATCATTATTTAGCGACCTTCTCTTGGTTGTTGATAACTATTAAAAAAAGTAGTTAACGAAGAATCACATTGCTTACTAGTCTTAATAAATACTCAATCAGCAGTGCCAAATACGAAGACGCCTATATCTCTTCTATAGATTCTTATACATACTATAGGCATTGAAATAATATTTTGTCACTTTTTTTGCAAAGTAGGGTAGTTGACGTAGTACCTACCTAGTAGACGTTAAACGCCAAATATTCAATATTCAATAATTCTACTTAAGGCTTATATTATATTACAATTATACTGAGAACCCCGAGTTTTTGACAACGTATAAAAATAAGAACAATTTAGTATCGATTAAAACAATATTGAGTGTGACACTTGTAGGTACTCGTAGAAGAATGATTTAATAATTGTATCAGAGTTGTTGCGTAAAATCACGATTAAGGTTTTTATTCCTTGCAATTATATTAATATTTTCCTTGATTTTTTGCTTCAGGTCCTTATATGGAGCATTCACTGTTACGTTTAAACGCACCCATTGTTTCATCTCCATATACTGCACATAGCGGTCGTGTGCCAAGACTGGCCAAATTCTTGGAAAGATTTAATTGCCTGCTCGCTGTCTTCAATATTAATAAGATCCAGTCTAGCTTGTTCTCACTGCAGATTTCTTCGCTCTAAACGAGTTTAAATAAAACTCTATATTAACTATTAGTGAAATCGTATCTTCCTTAAAAATTTACTTATTTTTTTGAAAATACGACTGATAAGGATCTTATACATTTCACTTCCATTGATTATCATGTTTTGCTATTTTATGCTAGCTAATTTCATCTTAATATATTTGTTTTAGAATCCTACGTTCTCATTCTCCAGTGACTCCTGCCTTATCATCTCGTATCTGCCTCTATTTCATTATTCTCTAAAAAAAGTATATTAATAATAACAATCTCATATGTGGACGATGGTGCAATTCAGCAACGAAACTTTTTTATTTAACCACCAATTTAAGTAAACGTAGGACGTACAATGGACTGAAACTATGATAAACTTATTAAATTTTTTACTCTATGGCTAAAGTAACCGTCAACGCTTTATAAACGACTACGGCTATTTCTGTTCCGTATTTAAACCCTGATTTTATATGATAACAGCGTCTTTATGGAAACGATAAATTAATTGTCTGTCAGAATAAAGAAGTTAAGCTTTTAAAAAATAAACTCGCTTAGAATAATAAATGCTCTCAAAAGGATAGGAATGGCTCGTTATTTTCTTTTCAATGATTAATGGGCGAACACTTTTCCGGAAGTTACATCCTTCAACAAATTGTGTTGTTTATCTCAAGTTTTGAAGAGCTTCTAATTTTAAATTAAGTTTGGTTAGTACTTTAGAAATATCTTTCATTGTGGCGTCTTTGTTAGTCTTTAGCCATACAATGCGTAGAGGAGATGAGAACTTGGAAAAACTTATGGTGGTAACACAGAATGCAAAAGATCAAGTGGCTGTTTACCAACCAGATAGGCCGTACAAGTAAACGACTCATCGTCCTCAAAACTGCACAGTGTAATAAGAGAGGCGCTTGACGGAAACCACCATTGTCTGATGGGCTACAGACTGAAGAGAGAGAGTCTGGAATATAATATGACGATATAGGCTTATACTCACTAACTTCTTAGAGACAATTTATTAGGCTTTACATACATGACTTAATCCAGCAATATTCATTTATATTGAACATCGATTTACTGGTTTTGTAATTAAACGCAAAATAATGAACGAACGGCTTATATCAGTTGTAATAGCAATGTGATAATTAGTATAGAAAATGGCGTGTGAACTGTGAGGTCCCGCTTCTCAATTGTTTCATTTTTATCAGTCTTCTATCCAGAAACAATTATAACGCGGCAATCGAAGACTGGATCTTCAGACTACACGCCATGTGCAACTAAGCCAACAGAACCTGGCTTGGTTGCACAATAAAAGAATAGTATTTATCTATACTATTATTATTGTAAAGCTGAAGAGTTTGTTTGGTTAAACGCGCCTATCTCGGGAACTACTGCTTTGAATTGAAATAATTTTATTTTTATTTATGCTCTCAAACATCACACATGTTAAACGGGGACAATCATCAATTATGAAATATGCAAGAAATAAAATATACATGTGCGAGCGCTAATCACATTTTATATATTAAATATTATACCAACGTAGCAACCGATATTACGCTGGTGAAACTGCATAGCCGACAAAATTAAACTAACAAGCGACTTCATTTAAAATAATTCGGAAATTATAAAGCTTATTATATATGTAGAATATAAGGATATGTATTTCCTCACACAAAATCCAACCACGATTTCTGATCCCGATAGTTATCATGATAAATGTAATTTGATAACATTATATAAGAGGTAGCAATAATAGAAATATTGGACAAGAATCGGATGTCGCGAACACATTGTGGCAAAGCCTTCCTGCCTACATCGTGATCGGAATACTAATGATATACTCCAGTAAAAGGTTTTGGGGTATATACTTGTCAATTTTGGTCAAAACACTATTTTGTTATTCAATTTGTATTGTTGCTTATAAACATCACGTACGTTTTATAAAGTTTTAACGTATATGGTGTATCTTTAGGCATTTCTGAATAATCTTATCGAATATTTGCAAACAGAAACCTCGACACTTGTTCTTAAATGCTATACAAATCTCATTTGTTCTTACATACATTTACCGAATGTAAACTAGTAAAGAAGTGATTTAAAAATGCCAAAACTAACATTGACACAAGGTTTAGTATCGTGTAAATTAGAGCGTGTAATATATTCTAAAAACGTAAATGTTTACGTATTCATTGATAAACACGCGTATGTAAGTCACGACTTGTGAATGAATTGTTTTAATTTTTTTTTAATTCATAGCAACTAATTGATACTTGATATATGTAGTGAAATTGTTAAATTTGATGGGAAATCTAACTAAGATAAACAATTATAAGAAAGCAACAAGAACAGGTAAAAATATAGAAAATGGCAGGATTACATTATAATTTCGATTGTATGAAAGGTAAGCTAAAACGTAATTTTATTTAATTCTGGAAATAGTTATTCACGACCCCACTTTGTGAGAAATAGCGGTACTATAAAAACAATTATGGCAACGCAAAATAATTACCTATATTTAACGTCTATCAATGTACCTATGGGAAATTATTGCAAGAATATTAAAAATGTGTATGGTATTTTTGTCCTTGAATATTACGCACATGCTGCGCCTACATACATATAAAAATCGATGAATGAAATCGTATTAACATTTACATGGCTTTGTGACACAGGTTTACAGCTGTTTTATTAAGTTTATTTTAAGTAATTGAAACTCTCTATTTCTTACCTGAATGTCATTTACTCTATATATTTTATCACTTATATTAGCACTATTTTAGTTACACTTATTTTATTATTTTATTATACGATGACGTATTCTCAATCCCAAGGATTGAGGATTAGGATTCTGGACCTATCTACCAGAATCCTAATCTAGAATTATCTTTTTAGTTTAGTTTTTTAGTTTATCAAAATTGTATCAAGGCATTTTAAAGTAGTTCTTGAGTTTAATACTTCAGTACAATTGTGTGCAATAAGTTAAATTTATGTTATGGCACCTGCGTATTCGCCGTTTATTAAACTTCACGTACCTAACTGTGTAGTTCACAATCCTTGAATGAATCATGAAAGTAGTCTAGCCGAGTGATCTATTGACTGTACAGTAGTCTTATTCACGTCTTTTTAAAAGATATTGAGACTTTTGCCATTCTTAAAATTAACTCCACATTTTACTATTAAATAAGTCATAAACTGTTTGTTGTGTTTATGTCTAGATAAAAAGTTTAAATACTTTATTCAATTTCTTCGTGTCTACAAGACCTGTGTCCTATAATGATATATTTTATAGTAATTTAACGTTACAAAATGGCTGATCTGCCTTTTTTAATAAACTATAGCAATTGATTAATAGGACTCATTAATTTTGAATAACAAATTCAGACCACAGATCCAATGTTAAATAAGCTAAACACCTATGTCTAAATGTTAGTATTGACTAGTAATAAAATGTTGTCTCTGTGACGGGCACTAACGGCGTACTTCTTAAATAGTAATATTAATATTAATACCTACAAAATAAAAGCAAAAATATGCTAACCCGCTGCGATTCCCTCAAAATTTTGTTGTGTGAATATGTTTTCTCGAAGCGATGAATTTAAAATGCTGTTCAGAATGAGTGTATGAAATCTTTTGCGATAAATTGGAAAACGGTGCAATTCACTTCACAATATGGCTTATACGTAGAGTTGTTTTATATTAAATGGATATATATATCTCTTGAATATACTAGGAAGAAATGTATACTTTTTGTTTTTCTAAAGAATTAAATTACATAAGAGACAAAGCCAAAAAAAAGTCTGACTTTGAATTCTAAACAAGGCCATATCTTAATGAGATTTTATATGACATTATTCATCCATAATATTTATTGTGACGTAATCGGTAAATTTATAACCATTTTTCGCGGTCTTAAACGTAAATATCCAAAGACAAAAAACTTAATCCTAGAAACATCCCGTGATTATTCCATGCCAGTCAAGTTTTTCGCCATACAACTTTTTCTTAAGACCAATCAACTCTATCAATACATAACACGTCGATTGAGAATGTAATATTGCTAAGGATAGCAGTTTTTGCCGCAGTTAGGCTATAAGGTTAAACAATTCCTGCACCTGCATGTTAACAATATGGACAGCTGTTTTGAGGATTGCAGCACCTTTCGATTTTTAATATTAAATTAAAACAGATAGATTTCCTCTCATATAAATAACATTGTTTTTACTTAATTTGCTTAAATTTTCATTATGCTGCAACGAAAAGACAGGGCAGAGGTTAAATGAAAACTTTAGCTTTTATTAAAGAGATGCAAGTCGAAGCGACTACGCTGGTTCTTATATATATTCAAACAAAGCTTAACCATATTTATCTATTCCGGGACTTTATAGGACTTAATAAAAAATTTTTTTTTAAGATCTAAGTGGTTTAAAGAGAATTAACATTATCTGCGAGTTTTTAAAAACATTTGTTTTGTGGTCCAAGCTCTACCTAGATAATAAATAATAGGATAATGATTTCTGCGATTTTTAGCCCGAATTATTGAAATATTCTTCTTATCTTTGGATTTAAATTTATTCGTAAAGAACCCAAATGATATTGAGCGACAGTTATGCATCTTATGTATTAGTCACGCTCACGATTCATACTTTCAACAGCTGAATAGCGTTTGTATAACGAAAAATTTCATCACCAAGCAAAAAGATTGGTTTGAGTTGGAGTTGGAGCTATTTTTACTCAAAGAATGTTTACAAAAAGTCGATGAATGATTGATAAATGGTTTTATATTAAAAGTATGTTTATGTAAAATACATCATAAATGAATGTTTCGTCACTAACTTGTCATGTGTTGCCACTCATTTCCTAGGTTAAGTAATAGGCAGATTTTTCATTGATGAAATCCTAATATTATTATGTTAAGTTTTATCAAAGACATTTCAAAAAGTCTACTAATTTAAATCTAAACAACACATAGTACAACTATCTTCCCTGAAACAGTCGTTTACTAATCAGCAATTTTGTTTGTGAAATTGGAATTTTTTTTAGCAAATCAATAATTTGGCTGAACTCAATATTATTGGAAATTGTTGTGTTCAGATTCCTAGACAATGATGTTATCATTTTAGCTCCTTTAACAGGCATCTGCGCAAGCGTGAATATTTTAAGTGTTGCAGGCACTCACCGCAGACAAGAACTAGACTAAAAGCTAGGGGAAAACGCTTTCAAGTTTTTCTTACTACAAATGATGTTTTTCCTCATACATACTTGTGTGTGACTAAGAGAACTTCTGAGAACGTGCTTTTTGTCTGGGATCTGGATATATTTAAAAATGTTCTTATGGGCTAACGCCATAGTTCTTTACGCAAAACAACACTACTTATTCTTAAAAGTCGTCGATTTTACAGTTGTTATAAAAAAACTCCTCTTATTTATCTGTTACTAGATCTTATAAGATATAAAAAGATATTTTCTTAACAATTAAAAAAAAAAACTTAATTATAGATCCAAAAATAAGTAACCCGAACATTCTTCAAGTGATTCAGCTTTCACAGAGGAATAAATGAAAATTTACCTCTTTGGCATGTTTTAATTTATATAGCCTCATAAATCTATGTCTCCATTTGCTTCTGGATCTGAATAGTGGTAGCACAGATAAGGCTTTATCTTTAACAAGAACAGGGCAGGAAACGAACGGGATTAGATAATTATAATTACCTACATTTTACAACTGGTATTTACACTAACGTTTTATTAGAGAAATCATGGAGCCATTTCATTAATTTATATTAATAATAAACAAGTAAATAACTATTTCTCTTATATATCTATATCCCAGTAAGGTAGTAGTCGAGTGTTTATGTCCAACCCTCCGCTACTTAATTAGCTCCGCTATTAATTATTCTAATATCCAACGCGTATTAAACTTTCAATTGTATTTAGTATTTCAACGGACTATTTTAACGATTATAGATTAATATTACTGACTTAAATTCGTTGGCCTAAGCTCTTACTATTACGTCTTAATTTACAATATTAATACTCGTAAATTATAGGGATGCATAAGCTATTCGCGTATGAAAATTTTTTTCAATAAATCGTCGTTTTAAGTTTATCTGTTTCTGATCATCACAGTGGAAGTATAATTTGCATGAAAGAAACGAACGAGATTACTTTAGAAGAGTGATTAGATTTAGTTGTAATAAATAAGGGGTAACTCTTGCAGACTTGACACTCACATTGTTAAATGTCAAAAAAACCAGTGTCGCTACGTTTCAGGTCTGGGCTTCAGGTTTCGGTAACTGTTTCGTGGTCGCTTGTTGTTTTATAAAATGCAAGTATCCTTCTGTATCTGACATAAGGCCTCGATTTTTTTCAATCTAAGACATGCCGGTTTTTATACGATTTTATCTACAGTGAACGAACAAGTGTTAAACACGCACATAGACAGAAAGTCCATTGGTGCACAGCCGGGGGTCGAAGCTTAATGTCAAAAATCGTCATTTAATAAATCAGCAGGTATGATGACAGCGCAATATTTACTACGGTTACATAAGTTCCGATCTAAACAAATTATAAGCAGACCGATACTTAGCAATAAAAAGAAAGATTATATAAGTCTTACACAATGCTTGCATAATCTCAAGTAGACGCGTGAATGGTCAAGATGCAAATTGGCTGCGTCCGCGCACTGGGTCACATCTCGTTAGCTTTTTGTTGCCATATAAAACGAGTCTATACGTCATAAATGTCGTAAAATGGCCTACTATGTTACTACTACTATTCGCAACGTACTCAGGATGTTGTGAACTAATTTTCGTGAGAAAAATGAACAAAACATATATCTAATACCTGTCATACATTTCTTTAGAAAATCTGTGGCGCTACAACCTTTTTAGGTCTGGACATCAGATTTTTGTATCTCATAATTATTTGTCAATCTAATAGGCAAGTAGGTGATCAGCCTCCTGTGCCTGACACACGCCGTCGACTTTTTGGGTCTAAGGCTAGCCGGGTTCCTTCACCGTTAGAGCGAAAGTTAAATGCGCACATAGATAGAAAGTTCATTGGTGCACATCCGGGAATCGAACCTCTGGGACACGACCTCAGGGATGAGGATCGCAGGCTAACACTGCCACTTGGCGAACACTGCTCTTTATGCCATATATTTTTAAGGTACCTACTACTCGTATTATATAGAATGAGGGTAAATAAGTTCTCGGATTATGTTGAAGAAAATATCGTTTTGTCGCAGTCCTATTTGAACCCTAATATCTTGAATAGTAAACAAATATGCAAACAATAAAATCAGTTTACTATGAAAGATGCTGTTAGATCATAGCTGAAGTGTGGCCAAGTACTTTTAACCTATACGAAAGTATATTTAATTTTAATAAAGTCTCTCTAAAGATATTTTTACCTGTCAGTAAACATGTTATTTGATTATGCTCGTAATGGCTTTTTTTTTCATTCTTTTGGTCAATTAGGCAGAAGTATAATAGATCCCAAAAGCGACGTGTGTGGTCTGAATAGCGACTAATTTATGGTTTATAAAAAATGGTTCTATCCATAAACGTTCTATAAGCCTCAATTAGTTTGCCTCGTTTATTTATTTAATGCGAATATATTGAAAATCGAGATGAGATAATATAAGTTTGAGAATATAATAACTGTTATATGTATAGGTACATATCTTTGCAAGTAAGTAACTATAGCATGTAGTTCGCTGAGCTCACGCCACTTATATGAACTATGTTTCATCATAATTATGTATTTATTACCATAATTAAATAATTATAATTTCTCGCGTGGCAAAAAACCCGAGAGACCGTGGATGTCTTGATGGAAGTTGGAAAATGGATCTGGTAATAATATGTAAAATAAATCAGTGGCGCTACAACCTTTTTAGGTCTGGGCCTCAGATTTCTGTATCTGTTTTATTTGGTAATCTAATAGGCAAGTAGGTGATCATCCTGCTATGCCTGACTCACGCTGTCAACTTTTTGGGAACGCAAGCCGGTTTCCTCACGATGTTTTCCTTCACCGTTGGAACGAATGTTAAATGCGCACATCGAAAGAAATTCCATTGGTGCCGGGGATTGAATAAACGACCTCAGGGTTGAGAGTCGTACGCTGAAACGACTAGGCCAACACTAGTCTAATATAATAATAGCGGTGGTGTAAATAGAAGGAAGCTAAGGAATATAAGCTGCAGTACAATTGATGGTGATCATCACTTACATAAGATAAGCGACGAGGGCGAATACTCAATAGAAAGTAGTTCTGCATCACAACACTGAAATAGTCAATTGTCAAGTTAAATGAACCAGAGTACAATGGGCTTCAAGGTCAACAAACGCAAGCTTTTATCATTCAATTGAAGCCATTTTACATCACTGATAGCGCGACTAATTGAAAAGTTACGAAGAGAAAAGGACATTTGTTTTACAGTGGCTTTAGTTAGGTAACAATAGTGGTGACCGGTAGTTATTTACAACACTACACTTTATTTCAACAGTATTTGTACGGTCGTTATTCACTATTATGGATGTGTCTTTTGTTTTCTTTAAAGTGTTTTAAAGACAAGTTGACTACAACGCCTATAAAATTGTGCTTAGGAATAGAAACAAAAATCCCACACACGATGTTATATTCCGACAAATAGTGAATGTTATTTGAGTAAAATATATGCCATTATATTCGACTCTTAAAGGATGTTAGTTCTGTAGTAATTTCGTATCGTAATTTTAAGGAAACGGTACGTGTTCATACACGTTGTTCTCTTCATGGCTCATGCCAAGGCTGTACATTTTGCTCATTCAGACTTTCTTAGTTTTATAAGCGTGGCGATTAACTAAATCATGGGAGTTACTCCCCGAGAGTATAGCCAGACGTAGGCACTTACGTAGGTTACATAGCAATTAACATTTCATTATTTCGCCTATATTCCATTGTATGCGAGCGGTTAGTATAGAGTAAAACAAAAATCTATTATTTAAAGCACCTTGACCAGGAATCGTACAGTACGGTCTATATCTATTAGACATTAACTATTCCTCAGTTCATTGGTCTTAATTGACACAATTATTAATTAATGATTTTACTTGCTGAGCTCAATATAAAAATATGTATCAATTATAGTCGACATTCTTGAATGTTCAGAGCTATTAGTTGATTTATAACATGACTCACGACTACCCCAAACTAGGTTAATTCATTCTATGGAAAACTGTGTTGATGGTACCATTCGTTTTTACGTTTTCGCGATTCTAACAATGCGTTTATTTTCTTTACAGACAAAATGTAGATAGAAAAAGTAGGTCGCGTCTACTTTTACTAAAGTACGATGTCTGTTGACCAGGCGTCCCCATTGGTGCCGATCAAACCTCAGATCGCGTTGCAGAACAGTGCGTTTATAAAGAACAGTCATAATCGAAGTAGCTTCTGCGGGGCCACGCCATCCCCGACGAATGGGAACAGAACGTTCAAAACTTTCGCCGTAAATCGAAAGAGTTGGAGTGGAAACGTAAGTCTTCCACTCCAGCAGTTCCTAGAGGAGCCTCCGCAGTTGGGTACGTTCCGATCGGGAACGGGAACTTTCCCTAGAAATCGGGAGCGAAACAATAATACTTCAAATGGAATATTAACACCTAACGGGAACGTGCAGACGTTTAAAGGAAATGAAGTGAGAAGGAGCGGATGCTCTAACGGCCGACGGTACGCGGAGATCGGAAACTGGAACAAAAGGTGAGTCTGCGAAGTTATATTTCATTATTTTAATAAAGGGTTGCTATGCTAGTTCTGAATGATATGCTAATCTAAAGGAAGTGAACGTAATGAGTGTATGTTATCTACCTACACAAAACGTGTTGTACCTACAGTACATAACGAATTTAGTATTAATAAAAGAAACTTTTTTTAAACCTCACTGTAGTCCTGGAAACTGACTCTATCTATCTGTAGAATCATAAAGATTTAGGAGGATATTTCAATCACTCAACACAAGCGAATAATTTAGCTGGCATAATAAAGTATTTTGTTTTAGATGACGGCAAAGAGAGCTTTCCTTAATCAGAAACGAAAAAATATCATAAATTCATCCCCAGGTAAACAAGAGTGGCTAAACGGGGCACGTAGCTCCAACTTTTCTAGGCTTATTTATTTTCTTTTTCATCTCAAGTAATTTTGTAACAAGTTTTCCAATTTCATTCTCTCGTCGCTTTCATTTCCTCCCGTTTGGGTCCCCTTAATAATACTTTTATTAGCTGAATCGCTTAACAAACATTGCTTTCTGAATTTGATAAAAAATTTAATGTGGGTTATAAATAATATACCGTCTTGACTATGAAAGCCATAAATTAAATCAACCGTAATAAACCGGTGAGTTCTAAATGATTGAGATTGAAACTAGTTGAAACTTGTATTGATTTATCGTTACGTAACTTCGTCTATATTGGGCTCCAATGTTTACATCTAATCTTACTCATTATCTTTATTCGCAATAGAAAGTTTATCCATAATTCCTCCTCTCAATTTGGGGCAGGCTTAGTCGATAAGACTATCTTATTATCAGCCTCTTAGTACTTCGGGTTTTTATTATATAAACTTTATCGCGGACGTCACTAACAGCCTTTATCGCCCTGTTTAGCGGTTTCCCCCTCGCAAGTATTTATGTGTGTAGAATGTTTGTTAGTTTTTATATATTCAATGGCTTCAAGGTTGTGTGAATCTACATAAGCTATTGTTTTCGACGCATTTTATTATTTGGCACGTATACCTTGAACATAAAACCTACACCATTGTTGTAGCTATATATATAATGATTCGTTTAGTCAAGTCAAAATTGAACTTCCAATATACATGATTCTGCTTCTATTTATGAATAATTATTATTATCGAAATCACAGAGGCTACTAATGTAACATAAGATTATGTACCTACCCATAAAAGAAAATGAAGCCGGCTTAAAAATTTGCCAAGTAACATTTAAACTGTGAATACTACATTAAAATTTTGCTTCTTAGTAAACGTGTTCACTAGTATCGACAATTTTTTTTCTTTTTTTTCTTTTTATTGGACAATTCACACCAATTGACCTTGTCCCATGCTAAGCTGGTGAAGCTTGTGTTATGGGTACTAGGCAACGGATATACATACATATTAAAGATAGACATATAAATACATGTTTAAACACCCAAGACTTAAGCACAACACCAAATGCTCATCACATCGATGTTTGTCTCAGCCGGCGATCGAACCCGGGACCCATGGATTCGCAGTCAGGGGTACTAACCACTAGACCAATGAGCCGTCAACAATGACGATAATGCATGCGTAAAAGGACAATATTCTTACTTAAAAGCTTTATATTTTTCTTTACATGTTCTGTACTGCATTATATTCTGAGCGAATGTTCAAAGTACGTATAGTTACAGATAAATCTTTCCGTAACAATGAAGGCTATCTTAGTTCTGTGCACCGCTGGAACCGTTGTTTTATGCAATTTCATTGTCTTTGCCGTGCCTCTGTTAATAAGCGTAATGACTCTTCCGTTATAAGAGTATTGAAGTAGATTTAGTATATTTCCTATCATTGTAGTTAGAAATTTATGGAATATACAACCAACAATTTATTCGGATAGACTTAAATTTATATTACAAACCAAGCTGGGATGTTTTTAAGTAAAAGACTTAATAATTGTGACTGGTTTTTAAAGGTTATGGGGATAAACTGGTGGTTTAAGTGGTAATTAGATAATTAATTATTATTGAGACGTATTATATCCCACAAAGAGCTAATACCCGTTTATTACTATCTTGTATTTTGCCAATACATTTAACTGATTGACTTATGATACATCTAAAATACATAAATGCACTAGCGTGAATCTATCTACATGTATAAAATAAAATTATGTTCACATAACTGAGATCAAGAAAATCTTTCTAACTTCAGTACTCACTAGTAATTTTTTTCATATATTTTTCCCAACCAAAGTAGCTAAGGATAACATACGACATTATAATGATTGCAAGATTGCGCATGGATGATGAAAGTGAAAACGCAATGTAACGCTGTCATAGGAAATACAATTTCTCGGCAGTTGCTATGATTGAGTAGAAACTTTATATTTTTCTCGAAGGAAAGTTCTATCAATTCTAATGTGTTTGCAAAATAAGCACGTACATTCTATCCAATCACTTCGGTTAGTTTAACTTGGTCAGATGATTATATATTAAAGAATCATCGTTTAAAAAAACAATGCTCCAGCGCAATTAAATATTATATGACGAAATTTTTACTTATTCATTTTATATGAAAACATCCGTTACATCTATGGAACTTTAGTTGCGTTTTATACTAAAACCATACACATTAAACTTTATAAATAATGGTTGTTTAATCACGCAGGCCATATTCCTTCCGAGTATATCATAAAAATGCTTGAACGTTGAACGAAATCAAGTTAAATTAACGCATCGCTTCGTTGCCTTCTTGATAATGAATCATCTGAGAAAAACCGCAAACTTTTCATGTTTCAGTGAAAGCGATACGAAAAACCACATTCAATTTTACAATTTGTTTTCACTTTAACCGACAGAGGATTGTCAAAAAAGTTTTGACCGCAGGTATCAATTTTGCGATACTTTTTTGTTTTTGACCTTTTCTAAACGTTTCGAATGTAAAAAAAATTGACGGAAATAAGGTTGAGAAACAATACAAGCGTTTTTCAATATATAATGATTGATAGCTTTCACAATCAACCTTCACTTATTTTCATTTATTATTATTTTTAATATTTCATAAAACTAACATTTTGTGTAAATAAATAACATATTAATAAATAGACAAAAAGTTATTTTCTCCAGTACGAGTATCAATTTAAATATCTGGTCTTATTCACAAAGGCTGCGGAAAATAATTTTCCGACAAAGGGGCATCTTACACTATTCATAAAGGAATTCAAAGCCCCTTTTCATGGACCTCCGGGCTATTACATTCCCCTGAGTGACATCGCCCACATACACTGTTTCTAGTTTAATTACTTATAAAATATTTGGCGAATATAAAAATTAAATATTTATTCCTTATTTTTAAATGTATATTTAAAATGGCAGCTACAGTAAAACCATCTGTTTGGGGATGCTATTTTTGAATTAAGTGAATGTTAAATTTAAGGTATTTGTAGTTTAGTCAGATGAATTAGTCAGAACAAGTAAATTAATGTAGATTATATATTACGCCATTGCTAAGAATTCCAAGCTAAGGTTCCTTAATGTATATTATTATAATATTGTTATTTATAGTAAACAGAACACACACACACCGATACTGAAACTTATTGCATACATGCTCCGCAACGGGATGTTGACGTCTTTTTATTGAAGTAATTCAAGAATTATTTTAAGGGCAAGTTATTAGACTGTGTGACAGACATTCTCACTAAGACGTAATTAAATAGAGATGGAAGGGTCATATGCTACGGAGCCCTCACGAAATCCCTAGAGACGGAAAACGAAGAAAAGGCCGACAACGCAAAAGATGGGAGGACGAACTGAAACTAACAGCAGGCTACAACTGGAGAAGAGTCGCAAAGGATAGAGAACAGTGGAAAGGGTTAGAGGAGACCTTTGCCAAGAGGCACATCGAACTACGAGATATACTGTAGTGAAAATATATTAAAGATCACAGATCACAGATTTCAGAACATAAAGGCTATATTATTAGACTTCTGCGCCTACCAATTCGGAATATTGATTGCTTATCGTGTGGTTAACGAACATGGTCTTTCATTGATCATACGTTGATTTTTTACATTTGAAATATATACGTACTATATCAAGTAACAATAAAACGGTTCCAAAGGATATCTCAACACCGCACTGATTTGCAACTAGAAATGTGACTAAGGAAAATATTCGGTACATTGAACACCACCTACGTGGCATCTAAATTGAAACTTGCTGGCATTCCGTGGATAAGGAATTATTGATCTTTGGTTTTGTATTGTTGTTCGTATTCAGGAGGTTGTCTGTCGTAAATATTCCCTCGCTCATTATAATTTTGTCTCAGATATCCCACGGGATATTGCTAATTTACTTAATGGTCCTCGATGGTAATATTATGAAAAACCGGAAATTTAATTATCTCTATATCAAGTTACATTTAAAGGAAATATTATTGAAACAAAATTAGGACAACAATAATTTCGGAATTATAGTATTTCAAAAGACGTATTTATTTAAATTAACTGGAGCCGTTAAGCAATAGGTATGTGTAAAAGTTTATCATTAAACCGCCTCTAATAACGTACAATCGACATTCTTCATTTATTAACTTAAATTGACGTTAACTTAAAATTGCGCCACACCCAAAAAATAAAGGTTTACCAGGCAACAAATCCAACATTTACTTTTATTTCTAGTATAGAGATAACAAAATTTTTATTATATGTTTTTTTATACAACGGGGCAAACGGCCAGGACTCAGGAGGCTCAAGTGACTGCGCCGCCCATGGACACTCTATGCCAGAGTGCTCGCGAGTGCGATGCCGGCCTTTTAAACGGCCGCATTGCCGTGTTCGTAATGACACTATCACAAGACAAGAGATATAAAAGAAATCATATTCTCTATGATAATAATTAATGTTTTTCAACGAATGATGTTGAAATGAAATTATAATTCTGCGTGCGTGATTATTATCAATTCAGGATCAATTTAAGTGTTGTGAAAACTTGAGTTGACAGATACATATTTTGTTTCGCGAGAAACTCGACACTATGCCGACGGCACGCTACGACTACAATATAAAGTATGAAAGCCCCTTAACCCCTCCGGTCGTGAACGAGGACATAGTATTTGTTTTAGGTGTTTTCTTATGAAAGTGATCAGCTATTTTGTCCTTTAAAACAGAACCTTTTTACACCAGAGATATAAAAAGATAAGCCAATTGTTTCAAATATAAAATAAGTAATGATATCAATTAATACCGCAACCGATCAGAAAGTGCAAAGATACTTAAAACAAATATAGCTAATAGTAATTACATATTTCAACTGATAAATATAATATAGTCGAAACACATTTAAACACAAACATAAAACACACAAAACAGTTATGTACAACAAACGTTTTTTTAGCTATAAATGATAAAACTTATTATAAAGTACGTATTTAAGACGATGCATTGCGCATTTTAAATGAGGGTTAATTCACAAACAAAGCCATTCTAAACGTTACATCTGGGGGCACGGCAGTGGCACAGACAAGTCGAGCAAAAAACCGGCACGGCCGTACCATCCTTTTCTCGAAACATTTTCGACCCACCTATCTAAAACTTCGTTGTATAAACACGGTATACACTTCAAATTTAATTCAATATTATTCGTAGTTTAAGAATGATAACTAGTCAAATTTTGATTACTATCTAATTTAATATAAAATGTATTACTTATACATTATGCGATGGCCAAGTCAATATATTTATTTAAAACATTTTTTAATATTCATATGGTCACTCTAAAATGTTGTTAATTAGCTTATTACGTAATAACTTAAGACAGAAGGTCCCTTCAGTAGGGACTGAACAAATTAACTGACTTGGTATTACATGGATCTCACAACTTTTTACGTTATAAGAACTGAATTGCGAGACTTTTCATTTTTGATGGCATATTAATATTTTTGTACTAAAAGTAAATACATATACAAAACTTTACCTCAAAAATCTGAAGTATAAAGTTGTAGCTACAATGACACTAATATTATTAACAAAAAAATGTGTAATCTTCCATTAACATACTCTAAAAGGCATCCTTATCGTTCGCGCATTGGGTGCATTTGAAAGTGGTGGCCACGGTCTGGTGAGCACAGGCTGTGTGGACGTGCAGTTGCTACCAAACGGGATCCGGGATACAGTAACTCGTGTTTGTTATGCTAATCCTATGCACATACTATGCATACTGTCTATTCTATTGAGGACATTCTTTTAGGGTATAATTATTGTTTGCAGTGCTGTAAAGAATTTGTTTTATACGAAGATAATCTATTAAATTAACCTTAATGCTTACTATAAGTACTATAATATATACTTTATTTGTTTTATTAAACTCTCACTTACTGGTTCTTATTGAATAAATGTTTTTGTATTGGTATTTGTCGACTAAGGCAATCGAATTAGTACTAGTGTAACGGGACATAGCTTATAGTTATATATTAAAACTAGCAGACCGGCCAAGCGTTGCTGTGGCTAAGGTTTTTGTTATACATATTACATAGTATTAAACTATTCAAGAGAAACGGTAGGAGAACACCAGTCACGGGGACCACCATGCTTTATTGGTGGTTATACCATTAAATTGTAGCTTATGTGAAACGTTGGTAGTTTCAACACAGCGCCATCTGTTAGAATTGTGACTAGTAAATAATAAACAAATATTTTGCAATAAAATAATATTGCGGGTTTAAATTGAGATGTAAGCTATCGTATCTTTTAACTTAGATCAAACTGCACACGGTGTGCAAATTTGATTGATATCGGTTCGGTAGTTTAGGAGTCCATCCGGACAAACAACGTGTCACGTAATTTATATAAATTAAGATATTGTTAAAACCGACTGATTTAAAGTATTTGTCTTGTTTTGTATAATTGTTATTTTATTGGTCTAGCTGTAGATGAATGTTTTATAAAAAATTAGCTCTTCATATGTCTTAAGTTACAAATAAAAAAGGTATAATTCATCTAAATTAAACACTTAAGTGTAATTTACGGCTGCATTTTCTCTTTTAACAAGCCAGTGTCAATGAGTATTACGATTGGTATAATAGTCTCTAATTCATTCGAATGGTTACTTAAATTACACGCACACTGATAATTACACCGGAACATTCAAAACAATTTGAATATAATTAGGAGCGTGTAACAAAATGGAACAAGATTCTTAATTTGTTTTATTATTTAATTTTTTACTTATTTAAATTATTCTAATTCTTCTCGATATTACTGCACTATACATGTAAATGGGAAGGCACAGGCTCCTGAAATACACCAGGAGCCTGGGAACTGGAGGATCCACGTCTTTTTTATGTAACCTGTTTTTGGCAACAAATAAATAAAACTATTATTATTTTAATTGTATTTACTTAACTAGAATATTCAGTAACCTTAGTCACCGCTCAATTAAGACTGATACAATATTGATTAAAATTTACAATGTAATGAAAATGCTGTATATTTATATAAGTGATGTCACTCAAAATTAAACAGTAGGTACTTTATATATTTTTGTCACATCAGACATAACAGTTACTTGAATTTATTTTTTGTGTCGTCGTGAAGACGGTATAAACAAATTAATAACCCTCTTTTATTATTAAACTAGCTGACCTGGCTAACTTCGTTCCGCCCTACAACCTTATAATATCGTTGTTACTTTAATTTAACTTATTTTAGGATTTCATTAATGTTAAGTATTACATTAATACAACTCTTTTGCAAATACAGAAATGTTTTATTGCTTGCCATTGCGAAAGAAGAATGGCAGTTTTACACATTAGGCATCTTCTCTCTAGCGTCAATATGGCGATACTGCATGTTAAGCACTTTCTGATATCCAACATCTTTTGATCAGGATCAAAGCATGGTTATGCATCTCCTCATTCACCTCAAGATCGGAATTTCTTGAACTGACACGAATTCGACGTAAAATGATGCGTAGTTTTGTCAACAGATGGCACCATATGGTTTTTGCATTCGTAAAATTAATTTATTAATTTATTGTTATTCGATAACTTATCCGATATTTTATTGCTTATTCTGCTATTCGGGACGGAAACAAATCCAACAAATCAAAAACCATGGCAAACGGTCCAGCCGTTCTCGAGTTATAAGTGTTGTAACAAACACGACTTTCTTTTATATATATAGATATACTGTACGTGTACGTGTATTGTAAATCACTCACTCACTCACTCACTTACTGCTGCTGACTCTGCGACCTGCTGGGAGGGAGCGCTGGAAGTTTCTCGTTTCGGAGGCCGAGATACTTTTTGGGTCGCAGAAGTTTTTAAAATAATATACGTGTTCCAAATACAAAATAATTAAAAAGTTAAAAAAAGGAAAGGTTTATATGCAACAGTATCTATGGCCAGACTAGTTATTTAGTTGCATGCGACAGCCAACAGGAAATAGAAATTCTTACCAAAGTAACATGTCAGTTCTATAGTATCACTGGATTGGTTGGGCATTAAAAGAAGACTCGGTAGTTTCGTATTGATTTTAATACAATGTGTATACATTTCATTCATTCCTTTCAGCTGTTATCCAGAATGGTTTGCGTGTGGAATGTGTATGTCCAATGTTCATTGACTTGCCAATTGGTGCCACTAATTACTATAAAGTGGTCACGCTTCAGTGCCGCTTAACATGCGTGTTAAGGTCAAGAGTTATTTTTATAGTTAATATAGTAATTATAAGTTTCAGAATGAAAAGGGTCTTCAGTATGTGCGTGATTTGGTGTTTGTATTGAAAGACATTCTCATAACTTTAACCAAATTCGCTTTTAAAAACATTCGGAAATTCGTAAAAAATACTAGAATACTAATGCTGGCAAATGTCTAAAGGGTTCAAACTTGGAATTTCTACAGAACATTGCTTATATAAAACACTAAGGAATTATTTTTGAAAATCCCACACCCTAAAGGTAGAAAAAGAAAGGATAGAAATCACTTTTCAAATACAAAATCAAATACGTGCAAGCAAAATAGCTATCAATTACTAATAAAACGCTAGTTAATTTGGTCATAAAGTAAATACAGACCCAAAATAGAACAAATAAAAACAGTCAACAAACCCGTAAAATCCCGGCCTGAATTATTCAAATTGTAATTTTTGCAACATCGTTTTCCAATCAATTCACCAATATTGCTACATTGTTTCAGTCAAACGCACATGTCCCTCCCCATCCCCATTATCACTGCATAAATTCACGCAAAAATCGTGTTTATAGAAGCGTAAAAAAGGTTGATATGGCGTGAAGGTGCATAGGGATGCATCGAGCACAGTCAATCAGAAGATAAAGGCGATAGCTGCAGGCATTAATTAAGACCCGTACATGCCGCTTTAATAGAACAAAGGAGATTCAATCAATGTATTACAGAAATAATCTAATTGGACTATCATTGAACACCTATATCTTAAACAAGAGAAGATGTTTCTTTTTTCAAAGGTTCGATGCAAAGAGGTAGCTTTTAATAAACTATTTTAACGCTCGTATGTTATGTATAAAGAATCTCCCTTTAGGATTCTCCTCTCCAGCTAGCGAGCCTACCTCCGCTAACAACTGACACAAATTTAAAAATAAACAAATTATTGTAACTTTACCGCTCCGTCTTTCAAAAACATATTTCGGATCGAAATCGAGATTACACGCATTGTATAAAGCACGTACGTGTTATGATTGAGTCTTGTGAAATTAATTACTATTAGATATTTGTGGTCTAATATCTTAAATGAGGACAGGTATGATATGAATATTTCAACTTGGTTAGTAAAGAGTTATTGTATGCTAATTAAAAAGAGCGCACGAGTCCCGTTCTACAAGTAGTCGAATACTCATTGTCTTCAACATAAAATTAAATATCACTGTAGTATAGTAATTGTACTTGAAACCCTATTATAGGACATTTCGTTAACAAATTTTAAACCATACTCCCGTGAATAGACTGTAGTGGTTAAGTGATTCTCAACACAGTCGTCCCTTTAAAATCTTTCCCACCAAGCGATTTTTTCTTCCTACGTGTACTTGTTTACACTCGTATGGCGAAGGCATACTTTGAGGGTAACCGGTTTGTTAGACCCAAAAATCAGTGTGGATTTTTTGAATTTAGAACGCGTGACTATACAGACTGTTAACTATTGGAAATAGAGAAATACACAATTTGCATTTATCCAAATCCAAAGTAAAATGAGTGGTCTCTTGTTAAAAAACGATTTTTTTGTTCGTACAAAAAGTTTGCCTTTACTATACCACTAATAGTCTAGTCGACAAGTTGAAAATGGAACAAAATAGAGATACTGCTCTTAAAATTATGTGCGATAGCTCATTGGAACCGGAATGACGCCTAAAAAAATGTGCTAAAAGCGTGTATTAGCACATAAAAAATTGCAAAAGTTATAGACAATTAAAGATGAAAAAAAAATGGCATTTAGTTTTTTGCCAATATTTAATAAACTATTAATATTTAAGAAATTTCAAATTAAGATTCTGAAAGAAGAGGAAATTTCCAATAAAAAACTCCTAGCTCTCGGAACTCTATCTCCATTATTTATAATTTTAATTTAACGCTGAAAATAGGTCTGCGGGTGACATTTTTAGGATTCGCGCGTGGCGTCAAAAGCGACTACGGCACATTAATTAATTTATTTAAGGTATTGAATATTTTTTTTTAAATTTGAAAAAATTATGGTGTGTTCTGAACACTATAATTAATTTATTCCCGTTGAAAATTTTACTTAAAGTTAATTTTTCAACAAGTTAAATAATTGTTAACAAACGAAATTTTCTCGAACGACCGTCTTAATTGTTAGTGAAAAAAAATGTTTAAATAATGGTCGTAAAAATATTTCGCTTCGTAGAGCCTTTCTTACATACATACTTAACAAGATCGTGCCATAAAAGTTAAAAAAATATTTATACTTTGTTTATAACATTTTTTTTACTTAAACAAAAACTTAAAAATCCATGTAATGTTGTTAAAAAAAATTTTTTTTTTCTAAATCATCATATAATCGTTTTTTTATTAATACAAGATATTTATTGATTTGCAAAAAAAAAAATTCCCGCCATTTGTTGATAAATTTTTTTTAACAAATTGAATAAATCAATATTTAAAAAAAAAAATTTAACACAACTTTATTACATTAAAAATTTTATGATTTTTAAAAAAAAATTTTTTCCTTAATAACAATTTTTAATTGTTTATAATCGTTTTTTTTAATTTTCTATTGTTTAAATAATTAGTTAAAATTTTTTTTTTTTTTAAAAGTCATAATTGACAGTCTTCTATAAAGTAACTGAATTTTTTTTTTTTAATTAACAATTCTATTGTTTATTAACTTACCAAGTTGTTATAAACAAATATTCAACTTTTTTTTATTTTTTTTCTAAAACTTCTAAAATTAACAAAAACAACCATATATAACTAAGTATAGAAAAAAATTTTTTTAATTTTAAATAAAAGTAATATTCATGATAATCAAAAAATTTACAAAAAATGTTTTTCTATACTCATTCGTCATTCCGGTTCCAATGAGCTATCGCACATAATTTTAAGAGTAGTATCTCTATTTTGTTCCATTTTCAACTTGTCGACTAGACTATAAAGTATAAACACTTTATCAATTACTTAATTTCTTTCTTAAAATGGATGACTGAATAAATTAAATTCAAGCGATTGCCAATCGATCAGTTAATGTCGACGTCGACAATAATTGATCGAAAGTGGAGTGTTCGCCTCAATTTAAAACATTTACATCGATTTGTTCTTAAATAATAATATTCTAATTATGTCCTCATATTATTTTTATTTACCGCAATTCAGTCGTAATCGTAAAATTAAATAAGCCATTTTACAGTTGTTTTTTTAGTTCTCTTAAATTGATACGAGAACTTTTTGAATTTCGATGACGTTTTGTTCCAAATTTAAAAAAGTAACCTTTACTAGCAATACAGATTATCCAACATTGTATATATAGTTTCGGGCTGTATTCTATACTACAGATGAATCTAAAATCATAAGCCTTTGAGATGGATAACAATGTTTCTAGCACAAAGCTATAAGCAAGATTACTTCATACATTATTCATTAGGTTTCAACCTAGAATAGAAAACAAGTTGTAGGCTTCTATCGTTCTAGGCATCGTCTAGCTTTTATGTCTTTATAATTCAGTACGTCTTATTTCTGTCCTATTTCAAGATTTAGTGCTCACTTTCCAGTACGGACTAAAATCGTTATTATCTCACACATGAACACAGAAAAATCTGGAACACTTATATAAACAGTATTAGTTTTACACAGCAAAGTATGATATTGTATCAAGGTTATGTTTATGTACTATGTTATGTATGTTTATGTTTATGTCTATGGTTTATTTTCTTATGCCTAAACGACAGCGACGCAATGTGTTTTACCTCAATCGGGTATATGGCGGACACATTAATGTGGCTACATCATCGATATGATTATTATAACATTTTTCGCCGGAAATCAAACCTACGACCACCACAGAGAAAAAAACTAAATATGCGTGAACTCTTAATTTCTTTTTTTTTTGCTCGCCAAAATAAGTTTATTTTGCAATGGACATGATAATGATCTTTAGCTACATATGAAAAACTGGCAGACAGTATTCATCTAGTTTTTAAAATAACCCTTTTTCAATTACTATTAAATATTGATAAATCACGTTTATTTTAAACTAATTCGAGATCATAGATAAGTCAAGGTTTCGCCGTATTATGTGTTAATTTGCAATAGAAACGACCTAAATAAATCCTATCATAATATTTTTCTGAAGAGACAAAACTATATCAATATTTCTACGTCCCAATAAAGTAAAAATCACATAAATAAACTTTTCGAAACTTAAAGTGCTTAGATACAAGCAATAAAAGGAATACTCTGAAGCCTAGACCAAAGCGATCGAATCTATCCCCTTTAGCCTTTCCAACGTAACTTAGTCTATTTTATTGAGAGATCGCTTTCTGAAGCGGTCTATAGTTGTACCACAAGCGCCGATCTTTGAAAAAGCCCCTACAGCGCTTGAAAGTTTTACTACCAAGAATATTGCCTCAACGGTTAAAGATACACCGTTATTAATAAAAAGAAAATGAATCAAGTTAGTTAT
This sequence comes from Pieris napi, assembly GCF_905475465.1. Taxonomy (NCBI): domain Eukaryota; kingdom Metazoa; phylum Arthropoda; class Insecta; order Lepidoptera; family Pieridae; genus Pieris; species Pieris napi. The sequence continues at coordinate 7,983,520 of NC_062241.1, read as the reverse complement.
ATTTTTGAAAGTACTGGGACGCGACGTGCCTGGAAATGGAAAACTAAGATATTTGGAATTTTTTAAAGACTGTCCTAATAGTTTTAATAGTTAATTACAAAATCTATCATATGTTATCAGTTTTTAATGACTAGTTAGGTACTCCAAGTAAAAATATAACCTAATACAGCACTACAGCGCTGAAAGTGTCACTTTGGTATTAGGTTTCGAACGCGCTGGAGGCTAGACACAATGTCTTTGTTTTATTTTCAGTTTCGAACTTAATTGATAGTATAGACGCAATTAGGTCCGCGTAACTTTGAGATAATATAAAGTAGTATTTTCGAATAGCACTATTTTATATTAACAATAAAGATTAAGCCATTTATCCGGACGAGGGTTGTCAACATTATATAAATATTGGCGCACAGAATTCCTTGTTACAGACATTCTGTGCCTGACATACGCTGTCGGGCTTTTACTGTTTTATTTTACTGCACTTTAGAGAGGCTTGTTGCAAGTATTAATTACGTAGGAAGGAAAATCATTGCCTTGTCAAAGTTTAAACGCACAATCTTACGGCTGTGGCCACTAGAAAAATTCTGTTCAAATATTACTTAAAGATTTATTAAATTAATAGAAAGATTTTATGAAGACAATTACATTGTTGCCATGTCTTTCTTTAGCAACCATATACCACAAAGCTATTAAATATTTTATCTTTATTAATAGCATCTCACTTTGCACTATTGTATTAGTCTAGAAGCGATAGTAATTTAAAATAGCTGCCATTTTACAGTTTACATATCAACTATTTTAGCTTTGTAAGAGAATACCAATATTGAAAAGAAACCTGACAAAAGCAACCCTTTGAAACATTCGCCGGTAATCCAAAACCGCAAAGCATACTTATAAGCATTCATATAATTCCAATATTGAATACCAGGGCTGACCCTTCCGGTGAGGATCGAAACCACATCTGATTGACGGCTATTCCCTGGACAACCCTAATTGTCTGGTCGGATATTAAACAACTGGGATATGCATACAATTTAATAATGTTTGGATTATTCGCGGGCTTTGATTGAAATTTCATATTGGTATACTCTTTAATGAACCCTCGACTACTGCCTACCTAGGTATGTTTCTACTTAATAATTAATTCTGTATACAAGTTGACAGTTTTATATAGAAGTCAATACCCATGATGATAAAAAAAAGGAAAACAGTGGCTACAACCTTTTAGGTCTGGCATTCGGATTTCTGGAATTTTTTTTTTCTGGATTTTTTTTTTCTGGATTTCTTGCTCATTTGTTTTTTCTTATAGACAAGTAGGTTATCAGCCGTCCGTGCATGAGACCTGAAGCCACTAGGCCAACACTGCTCATAAAACTTACCTAATCAAAAATAAATAAGTTGCTATTGCACAATTTGAATTACATCATCCATTTCTTTCTGTTATATTATGTTTATGCCGCGGTGAAAAGAGACAGATTTTGTTTTATGAATAGGTTACACGATAGTAAAAAACGGTATAATTTGTATGAACAATCTAACAGCGTTATTTTACGTAAAAACTTTAGATTTCTGTTTTTCCATCGGGACAGGAAGTAAAAGAGCAGGCGGGTAACTTCAAATAAAGTGCTAACCATCGCACATGGGCATCCGCAACGCCGGCACAATACGTGGTATCGTACAAATCTTTAGTCAAATGTTAGTGTTTTCTTGTTTAAGCTTGTGGTAGAACTACTTTCTCTCCTACACATTCTCCCTAGCATGTGTATAAATCTTGGAAAATTTGATTTATATTTTACAAATGCTAAGAGCCCATTTTAATAACACCACTTATAAAGCGCTTCTGAAAATCCCGAACGGCTTTTCCACAATGAACGTATACGAGTGGAAAGTTGATTCGGTTGGGCGTATTATCCCCAGAGTATAGCCAAATACATTTCACGGATTCAATATCATCCCCCATAACGAAATTGCACTTTGAATGCTGCAGTGATTTTGATTATTAAATCAACGTTCATACGCAAATTGATATTACTCTACCTATATTTACTTGCTGTGTGTTAATGAAAAAGCAATTTTAGATGATGTTTACGATTGATTGTCAATAATATTTATCTTTTCTTTAACCTAATTACTATATTATAATGTATTTTTGTGTTTATTTCTAATATAGCTTGTGTTATGTTAAATACTTTAGTAGGAGACTTATTCATCAAGACATAAAAAAGAAAATTATGCAGAATTAATTGGTTGATAAATAAAATACATAATAATACCTAACTAAGAAATGTTTACGTAAGATAATGTATTGAAAAACATCATATTGCAACTGAATAAACAATAGTGAGGTCAACGACCTCTAAAAATGCATGTATCAATGCCAGAATGATAGTGTAATTGAATCAAATGTGGGAAGGTTCCGTTACCTTCATTAGCAGCCATTGAAAATACAGCCTCCGCAATCATGGTTTTCTATAATTTTCTTTTTATTAGACTCATTCTTCATTCAGAAGAATTAATAAAATAAAATAAAATATAAATAATAAATTATGGTTATATTTTGTTTTAATAGTATGTATTATCGTGTAATGAGTGTTTGAATGGCTGTATTTTCTATGTTTATTGCAAACATCCGAGTCCAATTAATATTCAGAATTTAATTTACCAAGCTCTATAGTATCGATAGTAATTAGCGATATGAGATAATGTTAGTTTAGTTAACGTTCGTATATAAGAGCCGTGCACATTAAATTAATACCTTAAATATAAGATAGTTCTGATGAACATTATTATAATAGTATGTGATATAAAAACTCGTAGAGTGACAGATAAACAAAATAATTTGATTGAGAGAGAGGGAGACAATCTAGAGGACATATAACAATACGGTGTTTGCCATGATTAGTAAATAAATGTCATAATAATTTATTTACTAATCATAAAATCATAATCATCTCATAATATGTCAATTAGAATTTGTAGTTGATTTAAGTTTAATACCAAATATATTTTTTTTTACCGAAAACGGAATACAGTACAATAACTTAAAAAAATAATTTTAAATATTTATTATTTTCATACCGCAATAATATCCATCCCTCCACCACTACTGGTTCTATCAAATACATATATATATTTCGTGTGTTTTCGCCTTAGCAAGAGATTGAAATATCTTAGAGGGTTCCGATTAAATTGCTTTTCGGAATTCGAAGCTGTTAGTGGCAATAATTCTTAGTGTTCAAATCGCAACGGAAGTAACAATTCAAAATCAAACATGGCTACTATCGTTCGGAGGGACGCATATTTAATAACCATACTGATTTCCTAAGCGATTTAATTGTACGGTTTCCGTTACTTCCTGTCTTAATCTGAATCAAAGATTCATCAATTGAAAATTAAGTCAGTTTTCATTTGTTTTAATAACGAACTATAATTATTTTGCTTGTAACGATAAATTAGATCGTTTTTTTTTGGCAGTAAAACCTTCACATGAACGTCTCTAACATTTCTTTTTTTTTATGATTGGACAATTCACACCAATTGACCTAGTCCCAAGCTAAGCTGGTGAAGCTTGTGTTATGAGGACTAGGCAACGGATATACATACATATTATAGATAGATAAATACATATTTAAACACCCAAGACCTAAGCACAACACCAAATGCTCATCACATCGATGTTTGTCTCAGCCGGGGATCGAACCCGGGACCCATGGATTCCCAGTCAGGGGTACTAACCACTAGACCAATGAGCCGTCTGAATCCGTCATATATCTTATAACAAGGTCGTCTTCATAAGGTTATAGGACTGTTCTGTGATAAGTAGACTCAAGTGGTTGGATTCAAGTGTTTAATTTTTTACTAGTGCAACCGAACTAACCAAGTAACATGCATAATATTGTTATTTACATAATATGAATTACAAACTGATGGCGATTCCTTATTGAAATTGAAATGTAAATCGGTACAGCGCCATGATTTATGAATTGCACATCGAGTATCCGTTTTAAAAGCTTTTATTTCGTATCAGGCATTCGTTTGCATAGTTCTGTCGCAGTGCAACAATCGGCACCATGAATAATTTATGCATGCATGCAGGACTGTTGAAAAATTATGCATGCTAATGATGCAATGTAATATGAGTCCACTTTCGATTTAATTGGGCTCGGCTTGACCATTTTGGTGATTCGATATTTGAATATTTGCGGAAATATTTTGTTAAATTTATGCTGTTGTTTTAATACTAGTCCAGTCAGTCAAGACAATTAATTCATTATAATTCCAAAAGTTTTCAAATTTTGATGTAAGGTCGGGAGTGGTATTAAAACAAACTATAAAATTTTGCAACCTGCTCTGCGGTCCGGAACATTGTTAAAAATTAGTGTTGCCCAAATGCAAGACCAAGACGAGACTTAGCCCAGTCTTGGTATTGTCTTGCGACAATACACCTGGTCTTGATCTTGGTCTTGGTATTGCGCTCTCAGTCTTGGTCTTGGTATTGGTCTTGCAGCAAGAGTCTTGCAAGTCTTGCGAGACTTACAAATACCTATTAGCCTATTGCTATTTATTGAACACGTTAGTTTAAATTAGTTTTATTTATTTAGTAAATTTATTTAATTATTTAGTAAAGACTATTGTCTTCAGCGATGATTTACTAACTAATAATAATTAATTTGTTTAATGGAATGGGATGGAAGAGTTGTAGAATAAAGACAATCTATGCAATTTAACATTTATTTAAATAAAAAAATTGCAGTACAGTACAGAATAGCATCGACATAATTAACTTCCATTAGACTTGCAAACGTTATACAAAACGAGTTCAAAAAGTTATAAGTACAAGTCAAAGCGTTTCCTTACACAAAAATTCTCCTAATGTACCTATGTAAATACCTATGTATTATTGTATCTACCTATAAATTGGTAAAGAAATGATATGAACGGCTCGCCAACATGCAGATATAAACCCCGAGAGGTTTTTGTTGTGTGGCTAAAACTAAATATGAATATGGTTGTTTTCGAATTAAAAAAAATTGGTTACTTTATATTAATTCTTTTGACCAAGAATTAATACAAAGTAACCACCTCGCTGATTCATCACTTAATCTATTTCTATGTTTTCTAATTACTAGCGATGCTTTAGAAAATAATCTCTCAGCAGGTACTGAAGTTGCAGGTATCGAAAGAAAATCACGAGCCATCTTGGATAAAATCGGATATTCCGTCTCATGCGTCCTCCACCACTCTAAAATGTCTTCCGAGCTGGCGGCTCTCGGTTTACTTAGATACTCCTCCAACTCGTCAGAAACTAAGCCTTGAAGACAAGATCCAGATGACGACGTAGAGGGACATGCATACAGTTTCTCAAAGTCTATTACATCTTCATATTCCTCATCCTCACATACTTTGTTTTCATTTCTTGGTAATTCTGGAGATTTAGACACCGAGTGTTGCTGTACGTGTAGACTTTTATATTCTTTATAAAGTTCATTAAATTTGTGCAGGCTTTCTGTTTTAATTTGCTGCCCCCATAATGTAATATCAAAAGTCTGAGCTTTGTGCCTTGGGTCTAAAATTAAAGTGGTACAGTAAATCCAGTTGCTCTTCTTATAATGTTTAAGCATTTTATCTCGGGCTGCTTGGAAACCTAAAATGAGCCTTTCATCCACTTCAGTTCGATTTGGTTTCTCATCTAATTGTTTTACCATTGATTCAATTTTATCAAGCAATAGATTGAATGATACAATGACTAGCGGTAATGTAACATATTTTTCTCCACCAAGTTTCGTTGATAAAAGTTTAAAGTTTATTAAAAACTTATGTATTTTTTCGAGTATTTGCCATTCCGTTTCTGTGATTTGAAAATCATTCAATTCGGTTACTGAAACGCATAATATGTTAATGCCAGGTCTCACTTTTAAACCAAATCCAATCATATCATGTGTGGAATTCCATCTTGTTGGACAGTCGAGTATAGGATTGAGATTTGATGGCACGCCAACTGCTTCACAAGCAGACTGGAACTTCCTCTTCAATATCTCGCTTCTTTTTATTTTACTGGAAATACTGCGTAATTTTGTAATACCTGTACGTGAGTCAGCAATATTTGGCACATATTCTTCATCTTCCTCAGTTTCGTCTTCATAGTCTTCATACTGCTGTTCTTGTTCTTTATTGTCAGTTTCAATGTGTAAAGCTAAGGTCTTTAGTAAATCTTGTACACCAAGGTTCAAAATGTGAGCAAAGCACCGGAAATGTTGATTGTCTGAATCAAAATGCAGCAGTTGTTTGCCAAGTTCACACATAAATTTGGTATTTGCAGTTGCGTTGTCCACCGTGATACCCTGTATTTTATTAATTATGCCATATTCCAATAAACATTCGTGGAAAATCGTTGCAATATCTAACCCAGTATGTCGACCGCGCGATGGTATAAAATCAAGGACTACAGATCGATACTTCCAGTCATTGTCTATAAAATGAATTGTGACCCCGTAGTAACTCCTACCAGCAATGGACGTCCATCCATCAATGGTAAATGACATTTTACATGAATATTGTTGTAGTCGATTTTTAACATTCGATTGTAGTTCTTCAAATCGCTCTTTAACTTTCCTTCTTAGTGTCGACCTTTTAGGAAATATCGTATTCGGGCATATCGATCGAAAATATTCCTGTGTATCTTCATCATCGAAAAATGAGAAAGGAAGATATTTTTTTACAATCCAATCAACTGTAGCTGTCATGAAGTTGTCACTTCGGTTTTCAGATACTGACTGAAATAAAATATTAAAATATGTGTTAATAATAGTAATAATAGGTACCTATTAAAATTTAAAACTATGAACATAGCATGATATCTATAAAAATATAATATAGGTACTAGAAAACCTAAACTATACCTAAACTAGCTTCGCATTTGAATAAATTACCTAGGTATAGGTCTGTACCTATATCTAGGTATCCTAGGTATACCTATAATCTGTATTATAATCGTGTTACGGAAAGGATATACTTAATGTACATACATATCAAAGGCACGGATTCCTATGGTGATAAGTGATAAGAAACCAATAAGGCAACATTTTTCAATACCTATAATTACCTACATAATTATTAATGTTTGTAAGTCTATACGTACACAAATCATTCATTACATAGGTACCTACGTCAGCTGATCGGTGTCAAATAGTGTCAATCAATTAATAATCGTCCCCGTAGAGCGAAAACACATTAGGTTGAAAAATGCCCAAATCGAGTTAACAATGCCAATAAAACTATAGTTTTTTCCCCTATTTAACTGTCTAACCGTCAATTTTGTAGGTATCCTAGTTTCCGATTTACAAAAAGTGAAAATTAAATAAATCTATTCTTTGGTCCTAATAGAAAATAAGAGAAATTACGAAATCATGTTAACTATTTTTTTATTTATCAAAAACTTACATAGCTTATAAAATAAAAGATTACCTAAGTTACTTTTATATTAACATTTTTAATTCATAGGAAGTGTAGAAGATTTTTTTTATATAAAAGTAGTTAGATTTTATACTATTATAAAACAAAATGTCTTTTAACTCTTAAGTTTTTTTTCATTATGTATATTTTGTATATCTACCAGTTAGTCGTAAATTACCCAAATCAAGTACATATAACATAAAAATAAACTCGATCTGAGTGAAAAATCACTAACTAGGGGCAAATATTAACTAATTCATAACTACATCGGATATTCTACAGAGAACAAATAACTAATTGGTTTTTTTTTTAGGTTTTCTCAGTAATAACTTAATCATCACTTTGGGTAGCTAACATTTTAACTTAATTTGATTTCCTTCAAAATGAAACTAAAAACATTAAAATATGGCATGACATGCTAAAGTTATGGCAATTTATATTTTTCAAAACTTTAACCCTCATTATCTCAAAACAGGTTTTTTGGACTTAATGAATTTTCGCTCTACGGGGACATATATTCATCCAAGAAACAACTCCGTATAACATTTGTTTTTCTGGTATTTTTATTATTATATTGATAGTTTTATGCCACAAAATAACAAATAATTGAACACATATTAGTTAGTACAAAATCGAAGTAGGTTTTGTAGCTTGGGAAATTGTTTTTTGTTTGTAGTAAAATAAACTTAAGTAGTGCCGCGGCTGCCTCAGTAATTAAGTAACTATGTACCTGCTTAAGTAGAGTACTTTATTTAGCTCACGGTTCAAATGAATGCAGATTCTAAACCAGATACCTACCTACCCTTTCTGTAACACGTAATACAAGGATACCTATACAAACACCCGTTTGTAGAAATAGAGATTAAAATCGTAAAAAAATTTAATAACTACGAACTACTAGAACGTCCACTGCTGGACAAAGGCTTCCCATTCGGGGTGTAGTTGCCCATAATTGCCACGCTGAGGACTACGTACTACTAAATAATTTATAAAAAAAAAATTTAAACTATAAAAAGTAAAGTAGGTATTTATGAAACACCCTAATTTGCATTGTTTTTTTTTTCATAAATTTACAAAAATAAAGTACCTACGAGAAACAGCTAGGTACTTTACTCTGGAAATTACTGTAATTATTAATTGGGTACCTAGTATTTACGTAACATATTTTTTTCTTACCTGTCTACTTATTGCAGTGGTTGTTAAAAACCTTGTGATATCTCCACTTTGACTTTGACTTAATGTTGGTTTTCTTACAGGAACAAATATTTGCGATTCCTTCCCGTGAAAAGATACTAGATGCTTTCTTAAGCCTGAAGTGTTTCTGTTTTTCATTTTTATTTCGACTTTCTTATGTTGGCACAATTTACACATACCAATTTGGGACGCATGAGTTATTTCGAAAAACTCGTCATATTTGCTTTTAAGTCTTTTAGATCTAATTCTGCAACTCTCACTACTCCGACTAGAGCTATTTGAATCTTCGTCACTCATGTCAAATTGTAAACATTCACTCCGAAAGTAATAAGGATTTAGAGTATCTAGCTAGGTAAATCGGCGAGAACAATAAATAAGATAGACTCGAAGCGGAACTCAATTGGAAATGACTGAAAATTATTTAAAAACTCATATTTATAAGCACAAGCCGAAGACCGACAAAGAAAAATGCGGCGTTCTTTGATAGATAGAATAAATCTTTGAAAGATTAAAAAACAGAAGTATCAGAATCAGAATCAGATAGGTTTTGTGCCTACGCAAAAATATAGTGCAGATAATAAATGCAAATAATATTGTTTATCACGTTCCTTTTTTATTGGAACTAGGCATGTTCCGTTAGGTCATGCCTCACGTCATGTAGGTACGATAGAAGTTGATAAACCGACACTTTAAATCTCGATTTTTGTAAGTGTGTGATTTTAAAACAAAACCCACGACGTCACTCATATTTGGAGTTTTTCCACGTTTCAAGTTTGTTTAAATTAACCCACTTCCAAATTTGCAGTGCAATGTCCTTTAAAAAGGTATAATAATAATATAAACTAGGTATATTGTTATTACAATTTTTTTTATAATATGCTTACGACTACAATCTTCCTTGCGAGGACAACATAATCTATTGGCGTCCGTTCTGAGCACCCGGAAACCTATTTTATTCTTTGGAACATGGGCAGTGGCGGCGACCTTTGACATGAAAGCGACGCGACGGCGGCAACACAAAGTCTAGGACTAAGGCGGACTAAATTTTTACCTATTTTGGTAGGGTTGTCAATGCTGGCATTAGCACAGAAAAATAAAATTAAGTAAACACAACGTTTTAACTAGGTATCTACGATAGAATATTTTTTCTACTAATTCCCTAAGTACTCAGTCTAAATATATTTTTCATAATTTGTTGTGTGTAATAGTGAACTCTAAATCTTACTTAACAGCTTTTTTTAAAATAAACTTATGGAAAGCACTGACATGGCATATACAATTTTCAATCTTGCTGCTCACATTTTAGTACCTAGGTATATCACTCACTATCTATCATTTACCGATATTAACAATGATTATTTCGAAATTAAAATATTCGAAATTCAATAGATGCAATACCTACTTAGTTATTAATTATGATCTCGCCGGACAGCCAGTGTGAGAATGTATTTGTACAAGAAACTCAGAGCATTCAATTTATACCTACCTACTGCTGAGACATTTAATTTTATCCCCCTATACCAACCCTACCAAAATAGGTAACAATTTTGTGTGCCTCTGTCCGTACTCTTTGTCGGCAAATGCGGCGCTCAAACAGTGTCAAATGCTGTGATACACTTGTTGCAAACCGCGGCGTCTTTGTCGGTAAATTATCAAATAATTAGGTATATAATACACCGACCGACCAACAGTTTATTCGCAGAACGTCACATTTTCCCAATTAACCTTGAACCTTAATACTCTAGCGATAAAGTTGAAAATCTGTTAAAGAAATTTGACAGATTGTAGGAGCTCAATGTGCTGGCGTCTGTACCATAACATTGGCTGCCGTAGAAACTGTTACTAGACCTACTCGACTCGCTAGCTTGTTAGTTTTAAATTTTTCTGAATAGAAGAATAATATAAACTTTGAAACATAAGTAGCTACCTACATAATGTTTATATAATTTTGTTGGCTATAATTTTAAGCACATACCAACCTACGAGTACTAACGTAAAATCTGCACATTAGACATAAACAAGCATAATATATTATTATAGGTAGATACCAGCGTTGCCATACGTCCCGATTTTTTAATGAACATGAAATGCCCCGCGCGGGACATTTTTCCCGCTTTTTGGGGTTACTCAAGACACCACTGCCATGCTCAGAAATTGCACCAGCTCTTTTAACAGCTACCAAAAAAAGATACCAGGTATATCATATACTCATTCCTCAGATTTCTGACAATTATTTGAAACGCCATTTGTCTAATGATATGAATACTTTTTTTGGTTTAGTTTTGTTTTGTTTATTTTTTTATTTTTATTAAGAAGACAAGTGTTTAACGATAGGGTAACTCTGATTTAAAATATCACCTTTAGTTACTATGTCCCGCTATTGACGAGAGATTCCCACTTTTTTAACTGAAAAAGTTCCAAAATCCCGCCTTGACAATAAAAAATCTGGCAACGCTGGCAGATCTGTGGTAGATCAACAAGGTATGAACTTTGCTAGAAAGTTATTCTAGGTACATTTACATCACATGGGATGATGGGAACAGATTTGTGAGTATTAACACGCTACCTACTTAATAAATAGTTGAAATATAATAAGTACTTACCTACCTAATCAATACAATACCTTTCAGGGTTCTTTCAGACGAGCGGCACGTTGCCAACTGCAGATACAACTGCAGCCCTTAGTTTAGTGTTATGACGATACCTACGGTTTTGATACTGGGGAACGTTTCTCAAAATCGGGATTTAATACAAATACCTACTTAATAATGCCCAAATCTCAGTTTGACTTAACTGCAAGACGCAAGAGTCTTTCAGGTTTAAGTATTGTCTTGCTCAAGTCTTGCAGGCTTCAGTCTTGGTATTGGTCTTGCTACAATAAGGCGGTCTTGGTATTGGTCTTGGTCTTGCAAAAGTGCAAGAACAAGACCAAGACTGCAAGACCAAGACCGATTTTGGGCAACACTATTAAAAATGCAATAAATGATAATTTGCTCAGTTCTTGAGACCAAAATTCCAAAAGTTCTGCAAAGTTGGAGTGGTGTTAAATATATTATTTTACATCACGTGTCAAATTTGCAACCAATTTAAGTGTACGGAACATTTTTTGTTATTAAAAATTAATGTTTTTCTTTATTAAACTGAAGGAAAACGTTCCAAAAGTTCTGCAAATTTGACAGATATATAGAAAATAAAATAAATAACAAAAAATGTTCCGTACACTTAGGTTGGTTGCAAATTTTATACGTGATATGAAATATTATATCGAAAACTTCCCCAAGTTTGCAGAACTTTTGGAATTTTTTTCACGACCATACAGCAAAAATTAATTTAATTGCAATTTTAACAATGTTCCGGACTGCGGACAAGGTTGCAAAATGAGATTTATTGTCGTCCCAATGTACCATTCACTTGACCGAAGTTTGAAAACTTTTGGAATTATTATCAAAATTTCGATTTCGAATGTCTATAATGACTGGTCTATACCGTCTGTAGTGGCTTGTATTGAACTTTATTTATTGAAGCGAAATACATTGTAGGTACTGATGTTATGTGATACTGCCGCCCACGGACACTCACATTGTTAGAAGGCTCGCAAGTGCGTTACCGGCCTTTTAAGAATTGGTACGCTCTTTCCTTGAAAGATCCTAAGTCGAATTGGTTCGGCAATACTTTAGTGGGCAGCTGGTTCCACATAGTGGTGGTGCGCGGCAAAAATTGCGTTAAGAAACGCCCAGTTGTGGTACGACGGACGTCGAGGTGATACGGATGGTATTTTATATTCTGTCTTGACGTCCGAACAACTGCTCTAAACAATCTCCATGGTAAATAGCGACCTTAAGCTTAAATAAATTTCCATATAGTATGTACCTTGTTTAGGTACGTAGAATAAGCTCACTACATACACCAACAGCATTACCTATATCAAGACTATTAGCTCTATACATTACGATTCAACGTGCAAATAGATTATTATCTGCAACTATGGCAGTTATGTTAATTGTATAATTTTTATATACATTCAAAGGTCGTTTGCGTCTATTACTAAATACCACTTACACAATATATACAAATTGTTAAACCTGATAAATAGCACCACGAAGCACCCAAACCGGTTGGATGTTCATAAGTTATGGCGGTAAACGAGCCTCTAAGTTAAATAGGTATTTAATACAATTTGCATAATAGTCTGCGATGAAAGCAACACGGCGTAGTGATATTGAACATCAGGTGTACCTAAATGTGGGGGGAGGTGTAAATATTTAAATCGGTAGCGTAATACCGTCAGCCTATCGTAGTATCGGCCGATGCACGCACTCCATTTCCATAAAAGCCTCTTCAATCTCCAAAAACGGTTCGGGAATTTCAATTCGCGCTTAGCATTTTTTATTTTGCTTCTTGAGAATTTAAAAATAGAACGTGTCGTGAGGAAAACGATTCTATGAATTAATTGCATAGCCAGATTCTCGTTATTGCTATATTATTTTTTACTTTTTTTTTTCTGGTGAATGTGACCGAACTACCATATTTTGATGTTATGTTACGGTAAATGGCAAGGTACCTGGATAATTTGATTTTCGAATCACATCGGAATTTGGATGTGTTTTCAAAATAAGACAGCATAAGGTACGACTTGGCATTTAATTTTTTTGTTCTGTATCATGTTTTAAATACATTGATTCGGTGAATATTATACGACTTATTATTTAACAAATGAACTAAACAGAACAATGATAAAAGTATGATATGGACCGAAAAAATGTCATACAATTTTCATTGCGAATATTTACTTCCCTTTCTATTAGTAAGATAATATATTCTGTCAATTTTGACAGGAAATCTCGATATGTGTTTGCATAATGATAAATAATCCTAAGACTAACTTCCTTTGAGCGGATGTATTAATTACGCACATATGTAATCACATATGTAATAAATTCAAGAAGTATAAGTCGACTATTGCTAATGCATATAAAAATGTATTACCATTATGACTTTTTAGAACACAAATAACTTATTTATTAACTGATTTTGACAAATTTTAGTTTATAGATGTATGAAGCGTAGCCTATTTATGTTTTCCAACATATATATTATAGTTTTAAGTAGTTTAATATGTTTAAGAGAAAGACGGAAGATGTTATATTCCAAGATTGCCCTATATAGCCCATATCGATCATTATTTGCTAAATTTTGAGCCCGGATCTTTCTCATATAAGGACACTAAAATCTAAATGACAAATGAAACATTCATATCTGAGACTCACGCATCGCTAATCCACAGTTCACGGAGCGTATCGAAGCGATATTATAAGATTGTAACACGGGTCAACGACCTTACAACCGAATTCAATAATGTCATGTCTATTTGAGACAAAGGGATACGTTAAGTAACAAATCGGGTTAGTTTTAAAACTAAAATGACCCTTTTTAAGGAAGTGTAGGGAAAGGGACATTGTTTCTAACATTTGTTATAAGTTACGGTCCCAAGAGAAGTGTTTTTACTGCTTGACATTGTTTAACTCTGAAGTTCCGGAATGCGCAATTTAGCAGATACAAATCTGGGTCTATTTTATTCATTATTTTTAAGGCAAACTGGTGATTAACATACCAACACGAAACGATTATTGTTTCGCCAGAAATGAAACCCAGGATCTCCGGTTAATATGACAAGGGTTAGTAAAAACAGCAGTGGTGGCCTAGTGGCTTCAGCGTGCAATCCTCATAAGGACGTAGGTTCGTTCGCCGGATGTGTACCAATGGACTTTCTGTCTATTTGCGCATTTGACACTCGCTTGTACGGTGGAGAAAAACATCGTGAGAAAACCGCCATGTCTCAGACCCAAAAAGGCACAGAAAGCTGTTCGCCTACTTGCCTAGTAGAAAAAACGAATGAACACGAAAAAGATTGAAGCGGCACTGGATTTTTTAAATTATTTTTTGTAGTATTTTTTTTTAAATTGGTATATATAGGAAAGATAAAGTATTATTATGTAAAAGAGCTACGGTTATTTTTAGTACATTTTGCAGGAACTCAAAGTTCTCAAAACTCATAAACTCACGTACAAAATTCGATTCAAATATTTTTAATTTTCAAACAATTTAAATAATACAAATCATTTGTACTATTTAATGTGAATATTTAATAATTCAAATTCTTAGCATAGCTTTAGTATCATTCAAATATAATACTTTAAGTAGGATTATGGAAAGGATTATTTTGTTAGTATAAATCTTATAGATCATTATAGTAATATAGATAATGACACAATTCCTCACAATGTGACTTTTGATCGAACACGAAGTAATGTTAATCTCATTGTTAGTAAACAAACTTCAAAGGGTCTACTGCCCTACAATCCGTTCTCGTTAAGAGCCTATAAATCTTAAGTGTTTCACACTTGCCTTTCTATTTTTTTGTTGCGTCACTGCTTATGGTGCGAATTCACAAGAAACACACGACAAATTGAATAGGGTTTATTCGAAAGAGATTTCGCTTTGATCGATGGTTCTCGTCATATATATGTTAACGTAAAATTGTAAACACCGTTAGATTGTAATCTATCTCGCGAGATTATAAACTGTCGAAAGATTGTGAACCTCAGCTTACTGCTTACAATTTAACGTATTATTATTCGGTAGATTGTACTACACTAACTTAGTTATCATTCAAACTTCTTTGGTCAATTACAGATTAATTTTACTTTCCAACAATTTCATATAACTACCGAATAATAATACGTTAAATTGTAAGCAGTTCGTTGAGGTTCACAATCTTTCGACAGTTTATAATCTCGCGAGATAGATTACAATCTAACGGTGTTTACAATTTTACGGTGACATATACTTATACAATGTACATTACAGAGGAAAGATTTGTATTATTGTAATTCACTTGTTATGAAATACTAAGGGACCGGTTTCTAAATTATTTAAACGTTAAATTTTTGCATTAGTCTTGACTAACTTGGGATATAATGGCTATATAAATTTAATTCCAAAATATTTTTTTATGGCCGTGATAGTGATTAGTGACGCTAGTAACACTTAATAAATAATTCTAATATTTTGATTAGTCGCTTATTTACTTGACAACAATTTAAAACATCGAACATTTTACAGAATTGTGCTTTAAAATAAGCAATGAAGACTTTATATTCCTTAAGCAAACATTATTTCCCATCCAGCGTCGGTAGCTGAAACATAATATATAAGTCGAGGAATTATGAAGTTGGAAATTACTTCAAACTCACCCTTCCCGTGGGATTAACATTAGGTACAAAAGCTAAGCTTTAACCTCTTCAAATAGATCTTCAGTATTATTTATTTAATAATATTTTTTGTTACAGGTAAAATTTACATTGTGATTACTATTACAAAAACAAAGGTAAAACTAAATAATTTTAATGTTATTTAAAAAACGTTGAAAATTTAACTTAAAACATCATATTGGGTTTTATTGGCCGTACAGTTTATTCACATATATGAGTAAAATAGAAAAAAAAATCACTTGGACAAAAATACTTTTCTTAATGTAGAGAAGCTGTTGTTCTCATAAAATATCTAAATTAAGGACACTGATGACACAGATCCATGTAGGAAATGCATTTTATAGCTTCTATTGCTAAAAGAAATGGATGGACGTAAGTTGACTTCGAAATAGGAATAACATGTGCGTGAAGAGAAGCGACATGGCATTTCTGAACTAATACAACTCCTATTTATTACGTGCTGTTTATAAGATATATGTACTTTTATTCTTTAATATCAAGTATGAAGATGATTACTGTCGAATTATGATAATGTAACAGCGTTGCCAACAACAAAAAAGGTGGTTCACAAATTTATGTACAACGTAAATCCAAGACCAAGCACGGACAAGGTGAAAAAAATATAATTGTAAATTCTAAGTAAATGAAAGTTGCCACATAAAACTCGTTTTGTTCAGTTATTAGTAGTTTGTTTATATGACATGTAATTTTTTGTATAAATAAAAAAACATATTTCTTTGCTTCCTTGTAAAAATCCATTAATGTGCATACGTTCACCTCGGTTTTCATAGAACGTGCCTAATCTATCTGTTAGTAATCTCGATTGTCACGTTTTCGCCAGGAAGGTATCCTGAAAAAATGAATTAACAATTTATGATAATGCAAAAATATTATGTTAATTTTTTTTAAGGGTTTCCATAAAATATAATAATGACATACGGATAGCGCCTTTTTGATACTTCAGTCTTACTTAGAGTCGATTATTAAATTGTCGCAAATTGTCGATTAAAAATATAAGCGTAAAGAAGTTGAAATTCAGCTGTAAAATTTAACAATAGCTTCATCTTTCGATGTCGGTGAGTTTATGTTTTTAAATCTTTACTAAATATATTGCCTCTTATTGATCAAATCTAAGTATGACTGTTGTTTTAGGCATTTTCACTAAACTTTTTAAAACGATGACGTCAAAGTTTTTAAAATAAAAACTATTAAAATATTTTAAAGCATAGTTGTCACTTCAAATTTGGTTTAAAAATATCCGAAAGACGGCTTTAATCGCGTAAAAAGCCATGAAATTTAATATGCATTCAAAATAATTCCGTCGAGAATGTCCGATGTGCAAAGTTCTGCGAAGTGCACGATATCGAGTTAATTGCTCCGATACACTTCCACTGGTAAGGAAATTCATAGAAAGTCGCTTATGCCGAGTGCATTCCGCTGTGTACATATGCGTAAATGCTATGAGTTTTCTGCGGGAGATATGATCTAAAAGCTTTATACAGAATTTTATTGTGCATTTAGTACGTACATCGCGTCGTGTAGGGCATATACTGCATTTGTTTTACTATAAAACTAAATCAAAGCTTAGATATAAATGTATGGATGTTATTGTTAATATGTGATGTTCACTTATTCTTGCTTATTAGTTATTATTTTATACTAGTACTAGCTGATCCGGCAAACGTCGTTTTCCATGTATATAATAAAAAATAGGGATTGATCGTAGAGGGGTGAAAATTAGGGGTTGTATGTATTTGTTAATGCTGTATCATAAAAAAATAAAAATAAAAATTATCTAAAAATTAAAAAAAATATATATTTAGGGGTGGACTTAACATTTAGGGGGATAAAAAATAGATGTTGTCCGATTCTCAGACATACCCAATATGCACACAAAATTTCATGAGAATCGGTCAAGCCGTTTCGGAGGAGTTTAACTACAAACACCGCGACACGAGAATTTTATATATTAGATAGATTTTTTTAAGTAAGAAATCGTATCCTACATAAGTATCAATTTAACCTAAAGTTCAAGTTAAAGTTGTTGCAAAATAACTATTTTTTTACAAACTACTCCAAGAATGAAAATCGAGATTTAGTACTTGACACACAGGAGTCATACTTCGCACTAAGTCTCGTCTCTAAATCTTATCCTCGGCTAACATAAAGAGATATTCATTTTGTAGTGTTTAGAAACACTTATAGCTAAGTCTTGAACAGATTTCAAGGTTGCAAGTCACTTCAAGTTGATAATAATAGGTCTATTGCCAAGTTTAAAGTGGTTGCGGCAAAATACTAAAGCGATAGACGATGTTTGTTAAAGATACTTATAGTCAAAGTAGAAAGAAAAGTATACTTGAGTTATGTAACCCAACATTAGTTAAGTTACATATACAGGGTGGCCAAAAAGTCGTGGATCAAACGCAAATAGGGGATAGATGAGGTCATCAGCGGCAAAAAATTGTTCTACGGGAGGTCTCTAAGGTCAACCCCTGCAGAGTTATGATTTATTTTGGTATTTATATGAAAATTGACTTTTTTTTACTAATTCTTCTTAAAATTCGAAAATATCTACATCCTGTATCTTTCTCATAATATCCACTAGATTGGTACTGATGAGTTCTTGCGTTAGACATACTATTTATAGTTGTTTATTGAGTGTATTCAAGATAATATTAAGTGATATGATATAACATTTTTTCAAATCATAAATTTTTCTTTACTTTGGACCCCACTGTGAAAAAAAATTGCTCCACCGAAAAGTGACCCTATACTACAAGTTTTGGCGCATTTAATAGGGATTCTGAAAAGGTATTACACGTGGCTATGAGTCGCTCTAATATCTTTCTAGGAAGAATTACAAACAACGATTGTGAAATAATAATTGTATTAAAACAATTATTTCTCTATGGTTGTTTGTAGGAAACAAAATATTTTACAATAAAATATGCTCAAAATTCCTGACTCTGACCAGAATACTTAATCTGCACCGTCTCCAGCCATCTGTTCAATTTTTTGAATCTAGTCTGATTCACACAGTACTGGTCACAGGTAGGTAAATAATCCCAATCGTTGTTGTTTTTTCGTCGTAGAAAGATATTAGAGCGACTCATGGCCACGTGTAATACCTTTTTAGAATCCATATTAAATGCGCCAAAACATGTAGTATAGGGTCACTTTTCGGTAGAGTATTTTTTTTTCACAGTGGGGTCCGAAATAAACAAAAAGTTATGATTTGAAAAAATGTTACATCGTATAACTTAATATTATCTTCAATACACTCAATAAACAACTATAAATATTATGTCTAATGCAAGAACTCATCAGTACCAATCTAGTGGATATTATGAAAAAGATACAGGATGTAGATTTTTTCGAATTTCAATAAGAATTAGTAAAAAAAGTCAATTTTCATATAAAAACCAAAATAAATCATAACTCTACAAGGGTTGACCTTAGAGACCTCCCGTAGAACAATTTTTTGCCGCTGATGACCTCATCTATCCCCTATTTGCGTTTGATCCACGACTTTTTGGCCACCCTGTATATATGTTAACGTAAAATTGTAAACACCGTTAGATTGTAATCTATCTCGCGAGATTATACCTAAACTATCGAAAGATTGTGAACCTCAGCTTACTGCTTACAATTTAACGTATTATTATTCGGTAGATTGTACTACACTAACTTAGTTATCATTCAAACTTCTTTGGTTAATTACAGATTAATTTTACTTTCCAACAATTTCATATAACTACCGAATAATAATACGTTAAATTGTAAGCAGTTCGTTGAGGTTCACAATCTTTCGACAGTTTATAATCTCGCGAGATAGATTACAATCTAACGGTGTTTACAATTTTACGGTGACATATATATTATAGTTAAAATTAGAAGCGCAAAGAAATGTAAACAATCATCGCAATATGAGGCCTTTAGTTTTTGCCACACTTATAAATTCTTATAAGAGTCATTTAGATGTATGAACTCTTAGATATGCCAAGTTTGTTTTTGTTAGCATCGCAACCCCTAATTTTGTATTAGCTCATATTTAAAACAATTAAAATCAGTTGTTACCCAGCTTCAAACGAGTTTAATTAAACATCTCCATAGTAAAACCGCCACTATACTTATTTATCGACTAAAGAAAAAACGCTAAGCGATCTCTGTTTTTCATAGGTCTTTATTAAAATGACATCGCCAATCTTTATAAGAAAGGGTCAAAAAGCTGTTTGCATTGTTATGGTAATTTTTATTGTGCCCAATATCCCTAGGGAGGGACACGTCAAAACAAGTTCTTACGGAATTTTCCTGCAACGGACAGTTAACATATGAAGAGACAAACTTCGTGAATCTTCATTCAATATTCAGGCACCGTATTTGTTTGTTTGAACTCTGAGGCGATTTTATAGACTGTTTTCAAATATATCTCTCGATGAAGCACTGTCATTGGAATAAATAGTATTTTATTTGAGATGTAAATTATATATTTTACTTTAATTTACTTCCACAGACTAAAATATGAAAATAATAATTTAAACTTATTCCTATAATCAATATACTAATAGTAGTTTAAAGGTGTTTCAGATAAGCACGAAATACACGTATACTTAGACTCGACATTCATGGTGTGTGTGATTCTAAATTATTAAACCAATTTGACATTAAGAGTACTGCCTTTGTTTTTTATATATATATAAAACAGTGGGCAAACGGGCAGGAGGTGCTAAGTGATATTGCCCCGTCGCCCATGGACACTCTCAATGCCAGAGGGCTCGGGAAGCGTTGCCGGCCTTTAAAGAATTGGTACGCTCTTTACTTGTAGGACCCTAGGTTCGGAACTGTTGGTCGAGTGGTTGTTACCATGGTTACCATTTTTAAAAGAACATCGTAACCATGGTAACAATGTCCTATCGGTTCACGTATCATTAAGCTGGTTTATGTTTTAATTCTTATTGAAAATACCAGCCTTATACTGGTCTAATTTAAGTTACTTTATAAGTTGTATGAAATGCCTTACCGAAAGCGTTGAAAATGGAAGGGTCACGGCAGACTTATGTAAGCGAGGTCGAATCTCGATCCGAAGGACATCGACTTCTGCAATTTCAAGTGATACAAGTCATTAACATATTTAAAAAAAAATATAATAATATTGATTATAGAAGGGACTATATAATCAAATACTCTCACAAACATACGTGTGGTATCTACTAATTAGTATTGTTTAAAATATATGTGAGATCATTTGACTAAAAACATTTTGTTGACGTCTTAAATGAATATTTTTTAAACATTGCAGTTCGGTGTTCATTTTTTCTACAGTTCTTTTTTCCTGTTAGCAGATTTCGTTGTACTTATTTAGCCCCGGGGCGCATTCCCCTGTATGTTTGACAGATCCGAAACCTTTTACAATCTATTTGTAAGGAGATGAGTGTATAATTTTCCCCTAACATGAAGCGACGTAGCGTTTTTGATTCCCCGCAGGCAATGCTACCCTTTCAAAGTAGAAAAACGGGTGACTTATCAATCGGGCTTTTTCTCTTTGAAATATGATCAGTGAAATACCAGCTTCAAGTTATTTTAATGTTTCCAGCCTAAAGCCCTGTAGTTTCACTCACGCTTAATAAAAGAGTATTTTAGCTAGGACAAAACAAATGAATTAAAACAATTGACACAATTTAATAAGCCTAATAATAAAAATGATTCTAATCTATTCTTTAATTATTAAAATCATTTAAAGCTTTTTTAGTACACTTATAATTGTAATACAGCGAAGTTTTAATGGGATGAAGCACGGTAAACAAAATAAAGTGATTGATTTATTTGCCTTTTAATAATCGTTTACATAAACAATTCTAACCCACCGATAATAATAGATTTAACGATTAGATTAAATGAATACTCTTGTAATTTTAGAAGCACTTTTATAGCATAGAATTATAATAAATAAATTGAGTTTTAAGAAGAAATTATATTTTATTTTCATACACATGTACGCTAGAAGTCTAAGTAATGTAATGTAAAAGTTTAGTTTCCCTAGTCACCCTGAAGCATGCCAGATCGCGCAATTTGTTGGTATAATTTTAGTTAGTAAAAAAAATAAGTGTACTTTTATGTACACGCGTTAGAAGTTATACTTCTTTGACGTAACATGATAAAAATCTTTTCAAAAAATTTGTTCTACGTTTGTAGAAAAAACTAAAATGTTGACTATAGCTAACTTCAGGGTGTCGGTTTTTTGTGTCCGTGTGCCCGCGAATCGTAAAAATTTACTCACTGAATAATTTTTCCCTAATGCGCCAAAAGAAGTATAACTTCAAAAAAATTTGCCAAGTTTCAACGCGCATATACTTTTGTTATATCCTATATACAACATTTTACGATGTTTTTCTAACACATTATTATTGATAAAAAACACTTGCAGAAAAACATAATCTCGATTTAATCTACCTCTGATCAATATAACAATAAGTTCATTGAGTCCGGTGGCCTCGAACGCGGTTGCCAAACAATTTTTTGCGGTCGTGTCGCTCTAGTAATCCTCAAGGTGATAATCTAATCATAAGACAAATTATAATAACACTTTGGTTATAAGATATATTTCCGGTATTAAAAGCTGCAATTATTGATATGGTTTACCTGCTTATTTTAGAGAGCAGCTTTGGCCTAGTGGCTTCAGAGATACCAACCAGAGAGAGAGAGATACCAGAGTGGCACCAATAGACTTTATTTCTATGTGCGCATTTAACATTCGCTCGAACGGTGGAGGAAAACATCGGGAGGAAACCGGCTTGCCTTAGACTCAAAAAGTCGACGGCGTGTGTCAGGCACAGAAGGCTGATCATCTACTTGCCTATTAGATTGACAAATGATCATGAAACAGTTACAAACATCTGAGGCCCAGACCTAAAAAGGTTGTAGCACCACTGATTTTTTTTATTTTAACTTTAAAAATTAAGCAGTTTCTAATAATTAAGTGTGCGACTGTCAAACCTGAGATCGCGCGGTCAAAGCGTTTATGAACGCAATTAGGGACTTGGTCATATGGTGAAGGAAACAACCTAAGAAAACCGGCTTAGATAGACCTACAAAGTGTCACCTACTTCATAAAAAGTTTTTATTATAATTTACTAGAATTTTAGAAACTTATAATTTCATCAACACAGCGACGACTTTTCTTTGTTTCTTCTTTCAAAACTTACTGACATTTTTAATAACCGAAATTACGGTTATATGCCACGTGCAACCACAAATGAGTTAGACAATATATTCGAAAGCCATACAGTTCCGTGGTTCACGCTTGGCATACTCTGCTCTATGGTGCCAGGTGTCAACGCACCCTGCATGACACCATATGCTGTTGTTTACGGCTTAAAGGAAATTGTTTATAGATAACCAATATTTAGTATATGACGTGGAAAACATTAAAGCTGGAATTTTAAGATTCTACAAGAACAATTTCAAAAGAGAAACAAATATAGAAGTTTCAAATGGAATTTTCACACAATGTCTTCCGCTATTTAGATCAAGTGATGCAGAAAACAATGACATTAAACGTGGAATCTTGCTATAGCATTTATTAGGTTTTTTTGTTAAGTTTATTACAAAAATCGATATTTCTAATGTAGGTCTGTTTTTAGTTCTGTATTAGTATTCTGTTTCTCATGTGACAATCTGTGTTGGACATTTATCACAGTGATCCGTCTGCATATCCTACTAATATTATTAACGCGAAAGTGGATGGATGTTTGTTACTCTTTCACGTAAAAACTACTGATTGGATTTTTATGAAACTTAACAATAATATAGCTTATACATCGGAATAACACATAGGCTTCAATTTATAAAGATAATATGTGAATTGTCCAAAATATCCAGTAAGTAGGAAAATATCTACCATCTGAGAGCTATTCTGGCGTGCGCTGCCAAAAACGCTAGAGTTGAGTAGAATGTATGATGGAATTGTTTATCTTAAATAGTCCTAAAAAATCCCGCCATAGTATAAATCTATATCTTATGTGTAAACCTAGTAAACCTAAACGTAGACGAAGTCGCGGACACCAGCTAGTTTATAAATATTTGGATATGATGAGGTCTGTTTGAATACCATTGACATATCGTACCACCTGACAAACACGAAGTAATAAGAATAGTACATAATTTTCCATTATTCCAACAAAATAGTCTTAAATAAAATATATCAGAGAAAACACCGTCATATTGTTTGTATAGCCTTTTCTTTATTTCTTTATCCGTTTACATTGTTTAAAAGCCTTAAAGAGTAAGTGTGTCATTTGAGTCATATATGTAGCAACAATTATGTATTAATACATGTCTGTATCGTTCATTACCCCCTGCATTTTACACACTTCTGTGCAAGACATTGCGTGAGAGCGTCTCCAACATCGCACGTACCTCTATTTATTTTCGCTCAAATTAATTTCGATTATGGGAAAAACGACGCTTTCCCAATAATCATAGGAGTTATTTTCAAACGCGGAACTGTTATTCTCGTGGCTGGCTTAATTACTCGACAGTGACGAATAGAAGCTGCGTGCCGTGCAAAATTCCTAGGAAATCTTTTAAAAGCGTGATAGTCGGGACTAGGTGTTGCCTAATGTACTTGTCTTTTGTGTTTATCAGTGGTTCGTAAACATGTTGTAATTCGGTAATCAGGTAAGTGGGTGACATTGATAATACTTTTAAGAATTATACACGTTTTACGTATTAAAAACCGGTATATTTTAAATGTGTGGAGATATTGTGACAAGAAAAACTGGCATACATTTGAAAAGTCACTAATGGTTTATACGTTAATAACTAAGTTGTTGAGGTAGTCTATTTTTAAATATAATTATGGCATTTGGTTCAATGCTTTATTAAAATGTTAATAAAACCTTAAAATTGAAAAAAACTCTAACCGTGCATCTACAACATAGTCCATTGAAATGTTACATTTTTTAGGCCTAACCTTGCGTTTTTTAGAGGACGCAATTTTATTTTTTTGATGTGTAGGGGGGGTCAGTGTAAAGCTAAAACCAAGTTTGTGGGGTCGCCACCCTTGTCCCACGGCCGCCATCTTGGAAAAAGGGGTCCAAAAACCACGTTTTTGGCTATATCTCCTAAACTATCCATCCTAAATTTAACTTGTAAAGACACATTTTGTAGCAAATCGCTGTGCCTACAATTATGTTTATGTAACTTTTTATCATAAATCCAAAATTTAAAAAGTTATAAGTAAAAAAAGTGAAAATATTTTCTATTTCTAAAGTTGACTAGGTGCGTCAATGCTCATGACAAGCCGATCAAAACAGCAGTTATACCTTACTTTTAAGATCTCTCGTTTATTTTAAACAAATTTTCCAAATATATTTTTTTTTATTTTTTTTTTATTCCTACAATTTTACTTATTGGTATTCCTAGTAGGCCTATTCCACAGACAACTTGCTGATATGGTAACCTTCGACATAATTATATTATCAATCAGTTATTAGAATGGTAGCTAGCTATCACTTTTTTATTTATAACTTTTTGAATTTTGGATTTATGATAAAAAGTTACATAGACACAATCGTAGACACAGCGATTTGCTACAAAATGTGTCTTTACAAGTTTTATGTACGATGGATAGTTTAGGAGATATAGCCAAAAACGTGGTTTTTGGACCCCTTTATCCAAGATGGCGGCCGGGGGACAAGCACGCCAACCCCACAAACTTGGAGTTAAGCTTGTATTGACCCCCCCTACATGTTCCATAAATAAAATTGCGTCCTCTAAAAAACGCAACCCCAAATGTAACTTTTCAATGGACTAACAGAATTGCGTTGATTTCTACAATAAATGATATGGGGGAAAAAAAATATTATTTGTACTTTTATACAGACTTATTTTGCATTAGTATTTGATTAAATGTATGTACATTGAATTGTGATTTTAAAATAAAGGGCTTCATATAATCTCATTCCGTAATATTCTAATTATGACATGAAATACAGACTTTTATTAGCATATTTTATTTACATACTTCTTTAAGAAAATTATTCTCCTAACAAAACAATGCAATGGTGAAAGGGTTTCACCACAGATAATGTGTACTTAAATTGAATTGAAACCTCCTTGGTCGGGACACATTGTACGTTAATAATTAAAAAATTGTTTTGAAGCATTGTTTTGTTAGAAGAATAATGCTTTAATGTATTTTTCTTAAAGAAGTATGTAAATAAAATATGCCAATAAAAGTCTGTATTTCATTTCATCATTAGAATATTACCGAATGAGATTATATAAAACCCTTTATTTTAAAATCACATACCAATCTTATGTCATTACCCTTTAATAACCTTCTATCTAAAGACAAGTCTAGCATCCTAATAGATGGGTTTAACGTGCTCACTTCAACTTATGATGGATGTCTCGTAATCTAGCTACGTTAAATTGAATAATGTATATCGACTGAAATTAAACCAATATGTATCTTAATCTATATGGCTGATAAGTTTTATAAAAGAAAACATAGTTTCCAATATCGTTTCGTATTAAATTCGTGCTTTATTTATATTTATTCTTTTTTATATGGGTCATAGCGTTATTGTCGACTTGAAAAGGATACGACTAATTGTATTCGAATGTACCTTTATCTTTATATTCAACCTACTTTTCTGTTGCAGGTAATATATAGGTACATCTTGTCGTCCAGTAAGTATTGTTGAGTGGTGCTTTCATTACTAAATACCACATTTAACAGAACAATAGATCATTCTTTGTAATATCAAATCGCCAGCAGGCTCGTTTACCATAAATATTTGCAATTAAAATTACGCCCTCTCGCCCTATCCGCGCTATTATTCAAATTGCTCGCCACGGGAGACCTCAGAAAGTTCCAAATTAATTAAGAAGCTCATAAGACGATCCTTAAGGAAATAATGGCAGTATCCTTATTTATTGCTGTCGTGAGTGCTATTAGCTCTCCGTCTTGTGGCCAACCCCTTTGCCCCGTATTTGCTTGATATGCATGCCTTTAGCGTCAAAGACAAGAATTTCTAATATGACAAGGCATTCGTAATGTGTAGAGTGTATGCTAGTATGACTAACGAAACGGTATTTAGATCGTAAAAGGAGTATCTTAGTCTATAAGAGCTTTGTAATAAGAAGTCCTGGACTAGAAAAAATATAATATGCTAAATGCTCAATGCTTTCTAGCTAGGTCTAGGAGCTAGGTCTGGATATACATAGTTGCTCACCTCACAGTATAAAATGGATTTTTGTTTATTTTTTTGTAATTAGAATTTTTTCTTTGATAAATAATTGTTTTGTTTTGTAATGTTTGTTTTGTTTAATAATCTCTATATGATCTCTATATGTATGTCATGTTTGCCTATAAGTGCTTGTCACATTAAAAATTGTATTTTGTGTTTGTTTTTACTAATGTCTCAGTGTGCCAATCGTAGGCAAGCTTTTTCTCAAAAAAAAAATGCTTTAGATTTCAATTCCTTCATAAAAATTGCACTTTTAAGAATAGTGTAACGATCGATTGGCGATTGGGGTAGACATTTCGGCGATTTTTAAATATTTTGCTCGTCATGCTTCTGTGTCTGACGCACGCTATCCATTTTTGGGTCATGGCGATATCCTCAAAATTTTCCTTCGCCAATAGATCATCTACACACATTTTTAGTAGGTACTTAAATAGGTATAGTACCGTTTTATTCTGATTTATGTTCCGCTGTATTCCTAAGCACATGCAAATGCCGTAGTAAAAGACTAGCAGTTATTCTTTGTCAACAGTCGCTCGCGGCCGTTTGGTAGACAAAACGCATTCTTCTGACAATATTGCACCGTCTGCGAAATTACATACCCCAGAGAATTGTGAAGGAATCTTTAATGTCCTCGTAGCTGTTATGTGACTGGGAATTTAAGAATACTATTTAATGTCTTTTGTATGCAATAATTAAAATTTTCTCTTTCGGTTTTATTAAAAATAAATTCCGTTAAAAAAGTGTTTTTTTATTTTTATTGTTAAAATTCTATTACATATATTTTTATGATAGAAATCGGTGGGGCTTAATTTTTTAAATTAAAGTAATTATTGTGTTTGTGTTACGCGGGTACAAAAACTTCTGCAAACGAATTTATTAAATTTTAATCGCAATAATATAATAAATAGGCGTGTACATATCCATTAACAAGTTTAATTAAAATAATACTTTATATACTACCCTATAAACAATAATTATTCAAAGTCATGTGTCTAATTCATTACATTCATGTCATTTTATCAACAATAATATTATCCTTATGTTAATATTTGATATTAATAATGTTGTAAATAGTGACATAACTCTTATCTTATTGAACTTTATGTCAATGAACCATTGATGGAAATGGGAATGGTTTATGATAGGATAAAAATTGTTGTTATCGTTTCTCAGAAACTGAAAATATTTTTTTAATTTAAAAATAAATAAAATTATTCAGTGGTGCTACCACCTTTATAGGTTTGATTTCTGTTTCATGATCATCTGTCAATCTACTAGGCAAGTAGGTGATCAGGCCCCTGTGCCTGACACACGCCGTCGACTGTTTGGGTCTAAGGCAAAATAAGACAAAAGTATTCAGTATAAAAATAGGTATTCCGAACAGTACATACCTAGATCTGACTGGACACGTCAATGACTCAATGACGAGGAGAAAGTAGCTTTGTAATCTATGACCTAACCCAATCGCGCCATCTGTCAATATTAAGTTGACAGCTTTATAATAGGGGACCCTTATGCTCCGAACGGTCATTTGCGATGGTCAATATTTGCGTGCAACACTCATTGATGAGATTGATCGTTTAATTTGTGCAATCCCTTGCATTTGATACTTTCGATTACGTAAACATTTGTCCGGGGACTATTATGACAGATCGTTTGATCAGTCTGTGGTTTGCAAACCATAGAGTAACAAAATCACGATTGTTTATGGTTATACCCACAAGAGACTACAAGCAGGCGAGTTGCCAAACCAATATCTTACAACTTGTAGATGGAAACCAGGAACTATTCATAGCAGGTGTGTTGTGTTATTAATGATCGACTGTCGATGTATTTCAGTAATGTCACATGTTTTGTATAGTCTGTGACCCATTTAACAATATACGAAAATGTAACACACTTACTTTGGCTTTTACGTTATGAATTATTGATTTTCATGAAAGGAAAATTCACAAAGCTGACGATTTTCAGTTGTGAGTTAATTATAGTCACACAGTTATAAAAAAAAGTGTATGTGTACAAAGTACACGAGTCAGAAGTGAAACTTCAGTGGCAAACTAATCTTGAAATGTTGTTCATATTGATACAAATCTAAAAGTTTAGATTTCCGATACTTAGAGGGACGGAAAAAGGAAGATATGTTAGGAATTTAATGAATTTAACTGTCATTAAAATATTAAGTGTCGAATAATAAGTGATAAATAATGTGACGGTAAATTTTTTTTTAACGCCGATAAAGAAGTTTGACTTCAAAAAGGAACATGGCGCGTAACCGAAAAACGTGACGCGTAACGAAAAAAGGTTACACTAAATTTTTTTCCAACCCCGATAAAGAAGTTTCACTTCAAAAATTTCTCTTACTGTCAAATTAAGTTTTCATAAAAGACTGAATAGTAATTTTCTGTAAACGGTACGACTAATGTTCGAAAAAGGCACATTGACTTTTAATACCTACCGATAAAAATCTTAGTAATGTTTAAACACATGACGGAAGCTGAGCTGTTTTTGCACTTATTTTTAATTTAATAAAAAGTTTATAATCTATATTCAGCTTCATAAATATACTAACATTCTCGGCGGCCAGTATTATCTAATACCTGGCAATAGTTATCTCAATGGCCGCAAGTATCAAGTGACACCGCCACTCGGCCTTGCTAACGTATCGTAAATATTTATATCTCAATGTAGACTGTTTTAAAACGACCTAATTTTATGGCAGCGATAAGTGCGGTGAACGAAACATCAAAGGAGGTCATGTCAATATTCGGTGTATCAAGGCTTTGTTATGTGAGATGTCTTTGACCTGGGTTGGTATTGTATATTATGTATAGCTGCAGGTATTTCATTATTTTATTTAAAAAAAAATAATGGCGCTACATTTTTAGGTCTGGGCCTTAGATTTCTGTTACTGTTTCATGACCATTTGGTAACCTAATAGGCAAGTTCTGTTAGGGTCTAAGGCTAGCCGGTTTCCTCACCATGTTTTCCTTCACCGTTCGAGCGAATGTTAAATGCGCACATAGAAAGAAAGTCCATTGGTACACAGTCGGGGATCGAACCTACGACCTCAGGGATGAGAGTGGCAGGCTGAAGTCAGGCCAACACTGCTCAATTTTTATATTTTATTTTTACTTAAATTAAATTTTAACCTCATTCAGTGATAATTTTCCTTTATATGACCTATATATATATATATCAAGCTGCTTTTCTTAGCAAATCTTGTCGATTTGATATGAGACATGATAGTTTTCCTTAACAGACACTAGGCTCTATTAGACTATCACTGCTCTTTGAACATTGTTAAATTTATCGCAATTAGATAATGAAACCCATTAAACGCATTAGAACATCGAAAACCGCTAATTACAGTGTCAGTTGAAACGAGAATTCTTGCACGATCGCAACAATCCAACTTCCTTCCTTAGCAACTTCAAAGTTTTGCACACAATGCTGTAGCAATTTACGAGTGAACCGCACTCTTGAGTTTTGCGTAAACAATATCTACATGATAATAACAGTTCATTCACCTTCGCTATATTAAAACACCGCTTTTATACGTATCGTAATGACTTGAGACTTATATGAAAATTGTTTTGTTTTGTAAACTAAAGCCAGTTTAAATGGTCTTACTATGTGTATATATATTATAGTAGCTTATCGTGAGTTTAGTCGACATAAATAATTTGATAGTTATTGTCATTCTCCTAAAAAGTTACACCAATAATACTCCGAACTTAATATCTTCTGATGTTTTTGTGTGATGTGCATAGTTAGAATTGTATAGATTTTATTGTAACTGTAATACCGTCAAGTCCCAGATCTACCTTGGGGTAGATCTCGGCATCTGTTGTATTTTAATAAGTCGCCTAGCGCCTACCAACCCAAAACATTTATTTTCCACCGAGAACAGAATCCATGACTTTCCTGCCATACGAGTTGTGCCTTAAGTAAGGCACGGACCTTGCACAGATATCTGCTACTCTGAAATTATAGATATGTAATTTTAATATATTTGCCCCTAATACGACCATAAACTTATCTTAATATTCATAGAAATATCTCATATCACATCCTATACACATAAACCGCCATACTCATAACGTTTTTAAACAATTATCATTAAGATCTTCAAATATTCATGACATGTTGACAGGTCGCATTTATCTCCACGCACAGTACACTGTTATAATTTTGTATTATTTTAAGTAAATTATATTTTTAATAAATACTGGTTTTCGTTCTCAACTCAACGAGGTTATCATTTATGAACTTCCAAAAAACCTAGACTGGCGGTCGTAGATTTTTCTATAAAATCAATTTTTGGCAACTTGTTGAATATTTGGGAATGTACTTGCGAGCTTTCATGCATTGTAAGTAAACCATAAAATTAGCTTTCTTTCTAGTTGCCCTTAGTTCTATAAAAAGGCGTTTGTTTATACATATACGAATAAGCAATTAACGTTAATCCTATATCTAACGATATTTCAAGGCTTATAATTAGGTTATTATTCCTTGTCGCCTGAATTCCTTGTAATATTTTGTCTACTATATTTTATTAGTTTGGCGAAAGTGATCCGTTTGGCTCGTTGCCAGGACACGGATATCGCGACAGACAAATATTTTGGGGGTAAAACATTTCAGTCGGCTCGGCCACATAAATTAAACCAGTATTTATGTTGTATATTTGTTTTAATAACATTTAACTTTATTGCTTTTAACGCCTCTATCATCTGTTACCTTTTAAATTGACAATATACACGCTTAAATATAAATATTGTTATTGAAAGAAACATAAATGTAATAGAGATTCTTCTGTGCTTATGCTTCGCTTACTTAATACTAGAATTCGTACACTAACAAAGTTTTAAATGTAAATATTATGTTCTTGATCGTATTCCAGAAACAGTAAACTATGCAAACAACTTGGCTATAAGATTTTATTAAAATTCTTTTCATTCCTTACACAGGGAACTAAAATTTCATTTTATTAAGAGAAGCACTTTTGGGGTTACGAAAATCGTAGTGAAAAATGCAAGTTCCCCCGCCTTACTTTACGAGAGCGTCTTGACGAATACAAATATGTATTAGATTGCGTGAATTATTAATTTCGGCTTTTGAAGCCACATGACACACATCTCATTATGCTGGAGCTTGTTTTTAAAAAGAAAACCTTGTTTGTGACAAAGTTTTGTCTTTTTGACGTGTGATAGTTTGCTTGTAATGATCTAAATGCACGTTTATTTTGTTTTCATGTACAGAATATTATATTTGTCGTAACGTTCCTGTAATCTTTATTTATTTATATTTTTTAAATCCATTTTATTATTATAATTATATGATTCAAAAGAATATTATTATAATTAATTAATTTTTAAAATTGATAATATTTACAATTTTTAAATTAAAAATATGTTAAGGTAAAATGGGTTATACCATATGTACGACAAAGATTTAAGTACTAAAAAAGACAATGTACTAATAATTTGTCTGTAGAAGAGTGTGTGCGTTTTTATTTGGTCTTTAAAATCGATTTGCTTATTTCTTTCCAAAATAGGCGTTAGGAGTTAATATAGAAATACATATATAAAATTATTAGGCCATCCTTTACATGATTTTAAACATAGATTATTTATTATTAAACATTTCAAGCCTACGCCTATATAACATAGCAGGTGTGGTAACATAAATTGTAAATATTTCAATGAGAATGAATTATGTTTTAGAATGTCGCGTGTAAAGTATTCCCATGTGGGCCGTGGTAGTTTTATTTCGAGCAATCTCTACTAAAATTTTTAATTAATTTGTTCACATGTATTTGAAAATAACGTAAACGTTGAACAATATTTCATACAATTGACGTCTATAATGCTTTCATTTCTGATAAACTTATTACTAAATAGAAATGTAATTGAAATAATAATTGCGTGACTCCTGGCCAAACGTATATTATACGGAATTTTTATAATATAAAGAGACTGACCAAGAATCAAATTCATATTGACCGAAACATTACTCTTAAAAAAATAGAAAATTAAGAACAATAAAAACAACGTACATCAAAAAGAAATATAAAAACACTAACATTTTAACCAAAAATGTGCCTAACACAGCTAAATCACCAGCAACTCTGATTTTCATATAAGTAATGTTTAACCTAAAAATACCATATGTATGAAGTCATTTCGCAACGCAGTTCTTTTGTTTACAAAGATCAATGTGAGCTCCGATCACTATCTCAAAGTAGATTAATGCACAGTTTACGACTAACGTGACTTATAGGTTATGAGAAATAACATTACATTGAACGAGGAAGGAACAGCTAATAATATCTGATCTAGATCACAGATTATACTTCCTGCCTCGTGGTATAACTTCTCACATCAAATTGTAACCAGTTATGTTATAGAATTCAAATTCAAAAATCGAATTGCCCTATATCCCATCCCACTTATAAGCACAAACTGAGGATTTCAAAAATAAAATTTAGTTTTTTATAGATATAAAAATGGTTGCTAGACGTATCGTGAAAACTTAAGACAATTTAAAAGATAATTACGTGCTGAGAGGTAATTATACGCTTTTAACGAATAGACACATGGCAATACTTGTTGAATGAACGAGCACTACAGAACATCAAAGCTGTCCTCGAGATAAAAACGAGCATCAAGGATATATTAAGCCAGCGAAGCCGAAAACAAATTCGTACTTATAGGGCCATCGAGCTTAAAGCTCTGCCTTTGATCGTCTTGGGGCTTACAGTTTAGGGAGACATCCCTTCCATTAGGAATGAAAACACTTCTTGTTGCACTGTCGCGGAAAATCGCTTTGAATTTAAGTACCTCGTGTGTGGGCGAAATAACATAATTCATATATTTTATAAGTATATTGCAAGAACATAAGACTGTAGCTTAAAATTAAATATAAATATTGTTTAGGTAATCATAAATATGAAATTATTTGTGAAATTTTATTTATCACATTTTGCTACAATATCGTAAAAGAAATGTAAAAATAGACTGTCTAGACTTTACGTTACTTATTAAAGACAGTTTTCTATTTCATTTCCATTTCCATGCTATTCTCACCAGTGCTTAAGGGCGGCATAAAGAAGATTAAAATCTGTAAATAATTTAATGATTTAATACATATTAAATTATTAAATAACAAACACTTAAAAAATTCAACTCAGTTATCTGACGCTATAGAGAAAAGGTCTCAAGGGCGTTAAATTTCTAGGTCTGACTAAAAAACGCCCAACTAACACAAATAATTTATACTTCTGACTTTCGTCTTTAAGCTTCATATGAAAACCTTAATTATTCGTCACAAAGCTACACGCGGAACCCTAAAGATTCCAGTATTTGTTGAGGGGGGATAATGAATCCCACTTGAACGTCTTTTCCGGAAATGGGCATAAAGTGTTTTTCTACTCCGCTAGAGATGCGAAATGGAAAATATTATTGCAATTATACTTAACGAGGAAAGGATAAAAGAAAAGTTAATTATCTAAATACTTAGACATACGTTCTAAGGATATATTACTATTTTAATAAAAATGACTTACTTGTAGACAATTTATCCTGGAAGTTATCACTTAGATAAGATAATTAACTATGTTTATTAATGTGTGCTCAATATTCATTCATGTAAATAAGAAATATAGGTTTATTCCAATTAATATACTTATTATATTTTTGTTTTTTCTTTATGATTAAACTTGTCTTTACAATTTTTTTTATATAATAATATTCAACTGAAAATAATAATAACTTAGACAATATTTTTCATTGTATTAAGTAATGACATTCTATACGCTTTTCATTTAACTGACGGACACATTTAACTTAACGACACAGGTAAGAAATTAATTTAAGTAGTAACTGATTGAAGCATCCCATAAGATCTATGGCGAACTTATTTAAATTTTTACTCAATGCTTAAAGCAAATCTAAATGAACGAATAGGAAAAGCTGGTCTTTACAGTAAAAAGAGACCTAGAAACATTAAAATAAGGATTGAATTAAGTGTGAATGCGTCGTCTTTGTACAAAACTATTCAATGGAAACATTTCATTTAACGAGCTGATAAAATTTATGTAGTGAATAAGACGTTACAAGGGAGTTCTAAAAGGGGTGAGTATTCCCCTAAACTGAATATACCTCTATTTCCTGAGAGTTACTTTGTCAAAGAAAATATAGCTCCATATTTTACTACGTGAAATAACTTATGAGATATGGATGATCGTTAAGCACAAAACATATTTTTCATAAGAACTATTTCTTTAAAGTACTTCATAAAACAGGGCCAGCTAATAAGCTAGGTGAGTGATATTTACGTGGAAAAGCGCCGTAACCATTGTTATTAAATTATAATACCATAGTACTCCGCGTTCAAGAAGAAATCAAACATTATTCTGTCTCGCTTCATCACAGCGTAAAGCCAATTTGAGAGAAAGGGATGCTTTATATAAACAGTGCTATCGGACTGATTTAGTTTTTCATGAATAAAAGGATATATAGGTATGTCGTAGATGATGTCATGATTTTTTTACGACGGCAACACCACGTAATATGGTGGACATCGTACAGGTTATAAATTATTAATGTCAAATTGTCAATCTGGCAGAAGTGCGTTGGATCAATCGTTTGGGTTACAATTGCCTTCTGATCGGCGGCTGTGACGGACGCGCACTGACTTTTAAAATCATCATTCATATTATCATCATTAATAAAAATAAGTATCACCCTACGAACGAATTTACGCACGTAAATCCACATAGCACAGCAAGATAATATCGTAGAAGGTTTTTACAGAGTACATTGTACTACAAGTATAGTTTTTGTTACTATAATTACATTTTCTTAATGTAATCACTGCTAGTTTATCCGCCTTTCTGTTTTTATTGGTCATAATGACGGCGATTATTTCCAAACTACCGAAGCGTATACTCGCATACGTAGCTATTATCATGTACTTATTGTTTGTGCCAGTAAACATTTGACCTTAATATATTAATACCACCTACGATTAAGTATTTTCTTGAAATTAATATAATTTATACCGTAGCAGTGGCGCTACAACCTTTTTAGGTCTGGGCCTCAGATTTATGTATCCGTTTCATGATTATTTGACAATTTAATGGGTAAATAGGTTATCAAGCCGCGGCAGTGTGCGTGACTTTTTGGGTTTCAATTAAGGCTGGGTTATGATTTTCTATACCGTTCGAGCGAATGTTAAATGCGCATGAAGACAGAAAGTACAGTGGTGCACAGCCGGGGATCGAACCTACGACCTCAGCGATGAGAGTTGCACGCTGAAGCCACTAAGCCATCACTGCTCTGATATCTTATACTCTTAGCGATAGATCATAATCTTATAAAAAACGTGCTGTAAAATATGCTTAGGTAAAACATTTCGGCTTTTAGTATGTAATGTTGACCTGTGTTTGACGTTTTGCATCCTCAATTTAAAGTAAAGTCTACACTTTATTTAAAAAAAAAATAGCACTCCGGGAGTGCCGGCAGAAGTGAAAACTTCAATATTAACGTTGTGTTTAATTATAAGTATAAAAGTACTATCATTTATGAGGTAGAATACAATGTTTATTTATTGCGCTATCGTACACAAATATGACAATTTATATGTTGTTATTTATAATATTATATCGTTATTTATATATTACATTAAATTTTATCTCTCAGAAAAATCAACTTCCATCCATAATTTCGACGACTTTTACACCATCGTTATTATCAGAATCATCATCGCAAATTTTTACAACTGATACAATTGGTTTATGATAACTGAAGTAAGAAACAAACAGTTTTGATTCGAACCTATTTAAGTGTCTAATAAAGACCGCATCAATAGTAGTTTTGTATTTCGTTGTGCTAAAATTGCGATCATTTGACATAGTTAAACCAAATTCATTATTTAAAAATTCAATTAATGATTGATTTTTAATTTCCATAATTTAAACAATTCACATTTACGAATACACAACAGTGTATTTACTACACAACAGTCAAGCAATCAGCTGTCACCATCCTTGGATACGCGTGGGACGCTGTACATAAACACACACGGTCATTCGCGCAAGCGCCCTGTGCCGCGTAAACAGAGCAGCACACTCAGGCACGGTAGAAAGAGTGGGAGATACTAGTTCCTCTCCCTTCCCCTCGATCTTACGCTTTTTCGATCAGCATCACGTGACCCTGACGAGAGTTTGAAAGTTTTTACCCATACAAAAAAGTGCTCAGCGCCGCTAAAGAAGTTTTCACTTCAAAAATCTTAAGTGTGGTCACTTGTAAACAGTAAACAATAACGTCCAGAATTCTATTTTCAAAATACTTATTGTTCTAGGTATAATTGCTGTTATTGTAGAAGAATAGATCCTTATGTACATTTGCTGTAAAACGAAAAGTAAAAATTACTTGTATGTTGAATACAAAACCCCTTGTAAAAACCTACAAACGACACGACACATGGCTAATCAATTTGTAAGTCGGTCGGTGATAAGGATAACTCAGGGATTAGTTTGGACAATTTCACTAATTCAATTACGTGTTAAGCCTTGATTCAAATTACTATATAGCACTATAACAATTAGATATTAATGATAATTGTTATTAGTTTATTGAACAGAGGCCGAAAATAATTGTTCAAGTTATCTATACTATAATGAACCCGTTCATTAAACGTCGTGAGAAACCCCGAAACTAATTTTAAATTATATTCAAACAAGAATTAATCTTTTGTTTTCCCTGATTTATGAGTTATGTCAACTGACAGCAGTTAACGGTTTGATTTATACAGGAAGGGAAGATCTTTGATCTTACGTGTTTGCTTGTC
The DNA here is from genome assembly GCF_905475465.1 of Pieris napi. Lineage (NCBI taxonomy): Eukaryota > Metazoa > Arthropoda > Insecta > Lepidoptera > Pieridae > Pieris > Pieris napi. The sequence continues at coordinate 7,945,500 of NC_062241.1, read as the reverse complement.
AATATAGCCATTAGTTAATAGAACTATTCAGCTTAACAAATTAGGCCTGGGTTATAAAATAAATAAATCAGTGGCGCTACAACCTCTTTAGGTCTTGGCCTCAGATTTCTGGATCTGTTTCATGATAATTTTTAAATCTAATAGGCAAGTAGGTAATCAGCCTCCAGTGCCTGACATACGCACGACATTTTGGGTCTAAGACATGTCGGTTTCCTTCGCCGTTCGAGCAATTGTTAAATGCGCACAAAGAACGAAAGTCTATTGGTGCACAGCCGGGGATCGAACCTACGACCTCAGGTATGAAAGTCGCTCGCTGAAGCCACCAGGCCATAACTGCTCCGTCTGTCTACGGTTATACTTACACTTTTAAAAGATTATTTCTAGATTTATATAGCTTATATCTCGAAAAGTTTATCTCCTATATGTTGATTCACCCACAGTTTTATATGATGTATATCTTTCAAGAAGTTTCTTAAAAATATTCGATGCTTCAAGGGACAAGGTGAACTACTCGTATTACATAATTATGCTCGTACATTCATTTTAAGTTCCAATAATTTTTATCGATTTTTTTAAATTAATTAATCTAGTGTCCAAGTACTGACCTGAAATCCCTTTCATTTGCGACCACGATATTCAATTGTCCCCCGGTTTGCCCATTAAATCGAACAGTAATTGCCTAAATTGCTTCTTATCTGCCTCTCGCAGACATAAATTGGCCTAAAACTGTTACTTAATCCACTTTAGATTAACAACACGTGCGTAACAAATGCTGTCAAATTTAGTGCTTATGTTTGATCTAATATTATTAAAAAGTTTTAATACAATGTTCTAAGAGCTTTTGTGAGCCATTAAACTTATTTGAAAATCGAGTCTTTAATAGTAAATAATAAAATATTGCAATGTTATTAAAATCAAAATATGCATTAAAATGTCCTTTTAAATCTAAATCTATCGCTTACAATTGTTTTGACAAATTTCACTTTCTCACAATTGTCTCATTATATTGCGTTTACGCTATCAAATTGAGACAAAATAGTTTAATACTAAATTACTTTTATAAATAAGGTTTCTTTCACTATTTAACAGCGCACTCCCCTACATGTAACCTTTACACAATAGAACTACTTACGATTATTCTATAAAAAAATACTCCAACGTATTAAGAATTGATGCGTTAATGCGCTGAATAACATTTCTACGGGCTCATAAGTAGTATCTAATTGAGCAGTATCTTTTACGGTCGTATTGATATGTAAGCCGTTTTTACTAACAAAAAAAAAGTCCGTTTCACAAGGCATTTTCTTTTGCGATCTAGCGAACTGTGGAATCGGCTCCCGGGGGGGATCTTCCATCAGAGATACGACCTCCAAATGTTCAAAAAGCGAGTCTACTCCTCTCTCAAAGGCCGGCAACGCACCCACTAAAAATGGGTGTCTATGGGCTGCGCAGACTGCCCTTTTTGGTCGTCCCGCAAGCTCGTTTGCCCCCCTATTTTATAAAAAAAAAAAATAATTTTCGCTTCCTCTAATATGACAGCTAAATTTGATTTTCTATAAATAATAATTGAGTCCCGCCGGGACTACTAAAGAACGTAGAGCTATTAACAGTGCGAGTTCTTCATTAAAAAGTTTCTTTAAATGTATAATAAACTGAATATAATAAAAGAAATTCATAGCGTAGTCTAGTTAACTATACATCATGTTCTATAAAAAGGTTCTCAAAGGAATCGCTCGCAACTAAATCTATGGTATGTATTCTTTTTAACCATTTGCATCATAGAGCCTTATTACAATGAATTAAGATTGAGAATATAAATACTAGTCTTCTTAGCCAAACGTCACACTGCAAAATTATGTTTCATCCTCAAATAATAAGGTTCAAAATTGCATTAATTATATTTCGGGCGGTATCTAGAGAACTATTTCGAAACTTCGAAAATTCAATAGATTTTAATGTTAGAACGTTGAATCGGGATCCGGGAATGTGAAAAGTACGTTTCAGAGTATTCTTGCATATTTTAAATAATTTAACTATTCTTGAATATTCTCAGTTAAGGCGCAGAAAGCTTAATTTAAAACATTGTGTGTCTGAATATTTTATGTCGTCTTACCACCTTAGTGATTGTAAATGGTGCATTACACAGAGGTTCGATTCCCAATGAAACAATAATCTATATATATAAAAGAAAGTCGTGTTTGTTACAACACTTATAACTCGAGAACGGCTGGACCGATTGCCATGGTTTTTGATTTGTTGGATTTGTTTCCGTCCCGAATAGCAGAATAAGCAATAAAATATCGGATAAGTTATCGAATAACAATAAATTAATTAATTAATTTTACGAATGCAAAAACCATATGGTGCCATCTGTTGACAAACCTACGCATCATTTTACGTCGAATTCGTGTCAGTTCAAGAAATTCCGATCTTGAGGTGAATGAGGAGATGCATAACCATGCTTTGATCCTGATCAAAAGATGTTGGATATCAGAAAGTGCTTAACATGCAGTATCGCCATATTGACGCTAGGGAGAAGATGCCTAATGTGTAAAACTGCCATTCTTCTTTCGCAATGGCAAGCAATATAACATTTCTGTATTTGGAAAAAAGTTGTATTAATGTAATACTTAACATTAATGAAATCCTAAAATAAGTTAAATTAAAGTAACAACGATATTATAAGGTTGTAGGGCGGAACGAAGTTAGCCAGGTCAGCTAGTTGATATTAAAAGATTGTGACGCGGAAACATATTTACCACATTCACCTTTGGATGGGATAAACTCTTATAATCAACTTCGACACAATCATTATTAGCGATATTGCTTTCGGATTCATATGTCTTTCATTGAGTTTGACCTAATTTGTAAGGCGCAAGTCACGTAGTCCGTAAAACTTATAACTTTATTATCTGTTGAGATACGCTACAGTCTGATCAAATGTTGCTTATTATTATCATTAGGTATTTTCTTTATGATAAACACGACTATTTGTATATATATAAAAATGTTTTAAGCTTATACTTATTGAAAACCAAAGAGGGTTATAGATATATGCAGAAATGAGATTTAGAAAAAAATAACAATGGAACTTATGTATAAGTAACTTAATTTTTTTTAAAGGATCTTCCTCTAAAAGGCCACATCGACTCGTCTTCCACACAGAAAGAGTTTTATTTAGGTATTGGTTTCTTATTACCCTCATTTGTTGTGTTACACCGCATTCATTGCAATACTCAGTACCAAAGGAATTGGTTTCTGGTTTTTAATTATTACAATTGTTAATATTTAAAATATATGCTAAATCGTCTTAAACTTAGGCTCGAAGCAAAATATTGTTTCGGGTTTTGTAACGGTTTTACCTACTTGCCTTAAAAATAATGAAAGAGACAGAAAATTACAAACGGGATGCTTAGTAATTCAAAGACTTGAAAGATCCTAAAACTAAAACAAACAACTCTGCCTTGTGTAAAGAAAAAAATAAGGTACCTAATAATACACTTATTATTTTATTCTAGAACGTTGTCACTAAAGTTCATTGTTACGTAGATGAATATTCTCTTTGGCAAAACTGAATAGTACAACCTAAACGTTTATACATTAAGTAAATTAATGTAAACAGAGGTACAAGGTTCATTATATATTAACCAAAGGGATGTTCTCGTTTGCTCCTCTTTGATCGACCCTCGTACTAAGCCAGGATTAAGGAGCTACCAAGTTTCAACTTTGCATAATTATTCGCTATATCAGGTTTAAAAAATCAATTTGCGTTTGTAAACCGCTGCTTAATTTAAATAAGGGCGTTTGTCATTTGTTTATGGTTTTGAAAAGCTGTCTTAGATTCAAGTTTCTACGTTCTTGTGCATCGTTTAGATAACAGAAGTTGTTAAAAAGTGTACCATCTCGATAGTTTAATTGAAAACTTATAATTATCTATATAAATAGAAATTAATCGCTAAATACATTGCTAACCACTACACACGAAAGGCGAAACGATGTTCTCGAAGGCAGCTAGTTTATAAAAAATATTCAGTAACAACACTATTTCCGCTTCAGTGCTTTTCATCTCTTTCTGATTACAAATCGCGTTTTACTGCGATGAAAAGGGTTGGCTCAGAGTGGCTTAGTTAAAACAAAGTTTTATTATTTATGCTATCACACTACACACTTCCGATTTTGCCTTTGAATAAAAATAATCTAATAAATACTATTATCTAACATGCAATATATATAATTCTTATATACTAGACAAATAAGAAAAACATACTTTTTAGTACATTTTCGTTTTATTTTATTTGATATATCAAGACAAAGCAAGAAATATAATAGCAAGACATTTACATTTACAAACTCTGTGTACATTATACATTAAATTGTAATATAAAAATATCGCACCTATGTCAATAAAATGTAATGGATTGACTTGCACTTAGCCGTCAATCGATTTGAGCCGAGTCACAAGGAGACAGTTCAAAATGTCGTTAAGTCTATAACCGTCGTCTTGATAGGCAATCTCTTGAGTTAAACAACTCTGTCTAAAGACTTTGAAACACTTTAACCTTACTATGCTAAGGCTTATGGTTGAAGTAAGTAACATTTTTATATTGAGTAAATATGATCCAATTCAGTGTCTACGCAGTTTTTATACAGTTTTTATTTGAAAGGTAGGGGAATAAATCATTACTAATCAAATGCATTTGTTAAGTTTTATACCCATTATCTAATATATAACATTCTCGTGTAACAGTGTTTGTAATTACTCCTCCGAAATGGCTCGACCGATTTTTGTGAAATTTTGTGTGCATATCGGTTAGGTCTGCGAATCGAACAACATCTATTTTTCATCCCACTAAATGTTAAGGGTGGGTCCACCCCTAAACTTTATGTTTTAGACAATTTTTTTTGTTTTCATTTTTTTATGATATAGCATACAACCCTTAATTTTCTCCCCTCTACGATCAACCCCTATGTTTTATTATAGTAGATAGTTATTTTAATGAAACTAAAAAAATCCTAGAAATAATATACATGGCAAAACAACGTTTGCCGTGTCAGCTGCCAAATGCCATGCAATTCATAAAAATCTGAAAATAATTCTTTATTTGAAAACCATCTCATATACTACCAATCCAGTACTTTACGTTTAAACTACGTTTGTTTATCGTCATGAGTTAGAAGAGATAAAATGCAGGTTTTACTCTATAAACCCATCTTAACCATCTAAATTAAGCCAACCACTTAGTTGAAACTCCGAGAAAATTTCATTTGAAACTCAGATTCTTACGGTTAAGGCAGTCTAGCCATTTCATTGGGGGTTTTAGTTGTTACAATAAAGAAGTCCAGATTAAGTTGCCGAAGTGTTAATAATAGTAATAAGGGAATCGAAAATATAAATTGTTGTACACTGAGTGAAAAGGAATATAATTCATATATTTTACTTAAAAATTGGAACCATATATCGTCATATACTGTAGAATGATAACCTCGTATGTCAAAAACCATTTATTTTTTATTCTTAGACTCTTATGTCATTTAACTGGTATAATCATGAAGTAAGGACTCATTTATGTTATTAATAAATAAGTCCTTTTTACCATCTAAAACTATGGACAAAAACACAATAATATTTTAACGAACTTTGACGAAATGAATTTTTTTTTCGTTTCCTGTAATGGTTATCATTTTACAGCGACGATCTAAAAATCTCGGTCAACAGTATTACATAAATATTCTTTTTTTTAAGGTCAATATTTTCGTTTAGAAAAGCAAAATTACGAACGATTAGTTCAAAGCAGTAACAAAATAGTTTTAAACACAAGGTTACGCGTATATTTAAAGGTGCAACCTAGTCTCTGGACTGACTTCCACCAGCCGAAAGTGACACCAATTTCTTCATTACGACTCATTTAACTTATCTTGCCTTGTCACGTTAACCTTTTCAGATTTAAACATATCTCATTTACACAACACTTAATGTAATTAATTTATATCTTTTAAAAGAGTTTCATTTGATTATGCAATGACCGCGATTCATTCTTAAGAAACATTTGATTACCGAAAAGCTTTTTTATCACTTATTTGGTTTTACATAGACTTCTACAATGTGATGCACTCAATCGAGGATCTCCTTCAGGTTTTATGAACGTAGTTCGCGCACCACCACTTTGTGGAACCAGCTGCCCACTGAAGTATTTCCGAACCAATTCGACTTAGGGTCCTTCAAGAAAAGAGCGTACCAATTCTTAAAAGGCCGGCAACGCACTCGCGAGCCCTCTGGCATTAAGAGTGTCCATGGGCGGCGGTATCACTTAACATCAGGTGAGCCTCCTGCCCGTTTGCCCCCTGTTCTTTAAAAAATGTGTTGGTTAATTACTTTCTCTCGATTCTCGGTTGAAAAAAAATAACTCTTAAAGACGAATACGCCACTTAATGTATGAAACATATACATATCATCATACGTTGTGAATGATATTCAGAAACGTATCTACCCCTTTGCAATCAAAGGTTTAAGACAAACTACTAAAATAAATAAGATATATTAATTATTACGATGACATAAATTCGCTGTGATATATAATAATAATATAATTATTTTATCTTTCCTCGTTAGTTAATATTGTATCTTAAATAAGTAAAAATATTAAAGTAAATAAAGTAATAATGTTAGTTCTATAAAAAAATAGGTCCCATATAACCAAAAGGCTAACTTAATAGTAACTGGTTTACGTTGTCATAAGTAATGAGACAGATTTAGTGTCTTAAGATATAAACAAGGATAACTAGAAAAGTCGTCTGAGGCGAAGTCGACGAACGAGTTTCACGTAATTAAGCGCAGACAATTTTCACTTTCTACAGGAAATGCTATAATTTTTAATGACAAGTTTCATAATAGTAGACAACAGAAGTTGAATTATTACTCTGTACCAATAAGTGTCTCTCCGTAAAGAAAATAAATTTATAAATATAATAGAAACGTTTATTTATATTAATTATTTTGTACTAACACGAATATATTTTTATTTAAGGTATGAAATCTGCTGAGATGGATATAATTCACAGCAAAACAACCTAGTTTTGAGTTGGCGAATACTAATGCTTGTCTTAAACCAATGTGTAATGTCCCATGAGGCTAAGCGACTTCTGTACACAAATAGTAAAGATTTCAGTACATTGAAAATAAACTTTTAACAGTTAGACAACTAGGCGTAATAACAATATGCTGACTTTTTTCATTCATCATTCATTTTATTTTTACATCATACACCACGCAAACCTACATATAAGACACCCAAAAAACACACTTTCTTCTCCAAACGCTTTTTCTTCTTCTGAGGCCCTTTCATCTTTAACCACTTTGTTAATAACAACAATTTTATGCTAACTATTCAAAACTTTATACATTTAATAACAACATCTTCTTAACCTGTCCTATGGTGAAACGGAAAATATTATTATTGTGAAACAATAGTGTAATTATAAAATGTAAGTGTTATGTAGATATATAATAATAATTTCTATAAATCTATAAATTGTTATCATATTATAACGGTAGTTAACATGTCAAATGGAAGGGACACCACACGGACTAAATATCTTTTTTATTATATATACCTAGTAAAGTTTTTTCTTTCTTCTTTCTAGCTTTTAAGAAAAGAGCGCACCTATCACCATCCTAAAGGCCGGCATCGTACTCGCAAGACTCCTGTATATAATATGTCCATACACAAAACTGAATGACAAAATTTTCCTTGCGTCTAGACAAAAACGAGCTGCGTTACTCGTATTAGCTTTAAAATAATTTTCCTTCAGACAGTGATAAATGAAACTACGCTACGCAATTTAATTTTGCATGGCATTTAGTTGAAGCTAAAATGTTCATAGAGCGACGTCGGGTATACTCTAGCACTTATAATCGTATTAACAACAGGCGTCGTCCTGTAGCCTAATTCCCGTGACTAAACCTAAGTCTATCATGTACAAAAAATATAGATGAGATAAACTAAGGGCATGATCAACCTTTTGCGGTTTACGGATTTGTTTTTTTTACACGGTATTTGGTATATAATTCATATTTTGAGCTAAAAATATGTTGAATCGATTTTAAAATGACGTAAGTATAATTCAATAGTGAGGTACTTTATCAACAAGGGTGGTAACATAATTTGAAAGCAAACGCGGCCGTGTCAAAAATTTGTTAACAAATGTGACTATTACAAGTTTCTCTGGTTTACTCTCGGTACTCCAACTGGTTTCCAGAAACCCAATCTATGGAAATCTGGTCAATATTGGTGGTAGCCTTCAGTTCGAAAGGCGTTCTCGTACAAACTAATTGTAATATTTATCAGTAACTATATCTATTATCATACCCATTTCTTCCTTTTTTGTTTTTTATCCTTTGATAAAGTTACATGAATAACCCTGTACGGGGACTTATAGTCAGGAGAAATCTGTTTAACGTTCATTGATGTGTAGTGTCTACGTTGAACGCTTTTAAAATATTACTTGAAATACTTCAAAGTTGGCAATACTTGCATGATAAATTGACTTATGTTCAGCACTTAAATTTGCTATAAGGATAGAAATATTATATAATCTAAATAGTTATATGTATTAAGCAGCATTTCTTCCTTCGTTTTTTTTAGAGCGCTTAAATTTGTGTAAAAAGGTCATGTGGAGAGTTCAGTATATTTCTTAATAAAAACATGTAATGGTTTAATAAATATTCCGATTCAAGATCAGGACATTAATCGAGTGATATTTGAGTATTTCATATAATTATATACATTCAAATATAATTTTAATGCGTTTGTTATCAGAATAATGAAAAAGTACAAGTCAACACACAGTATGTAGCGAGTGCAAATGTTATTAATAATATTATAATTTCATTTATAATAATTCAATGTTACCAAAACTATTCAACTTTTAACTTAATGAAATCGCACATTAAATTACATAATAGAAACGTGACTTCAATGAATTGAGCGTGGGAGAATACTTATTAGTTGTCTAAAAATAACGAAACAAAGCGACGTGACAATATCATATCAAGTTAATCAACTAAGTGTGCGGACACAAATATCCACCACCATTATAGCATTTTTAACCAGGCTATTAAATATATACTTTACACTTGATCGTCGCGAAAGCAGTAAGACTTAAAATCGCATGCACGTAATCTCTTCTTGGTACAGCCTTTTGAGTGAAAAGAATGTTCTTAGCAAGGAATAATCGCACTTAAAGTGGCTAAGCGCTCGAGACCACGTGAGATATATCGTTTGTATAACACATTACATACATCGTCTCAAGTTCTCAATGATTCTCAAGTGTTTTGTCGTTCCAAGTGGTTGCTTTTGGTTTTAAAACACGAACAAATTGACTCATATGAGATCTTTAGTATTTAAAAAACTATATTCAAAACACTGTTTTTCGTAGTATGTACGTACATTCTGATAGAACGTTAACTACGTTATAGAAAAAAAAATATTTTCCGTAAGCGGTTCAAAAAGCTAATGACTACTTATTTGTATGGATTAAAGAGGTATGACTACTGACTATGTGTATGTCATAGTCTTAAACCACGAGCGTGCTATGTCGGTGAAATCAACACGATAACTCTCCGTGCATACCGTGAAACGGTACACTGTTAGTCGAATTAACTGCCTTACTGTCTTTGGGCCTAGTAACACTCAGCCGCGTGTCCGTAATAGATACGAATATTTGACCAGCACCATCGAATAGTGTGTTAGATTTGTTAACGTATGTCACGCGAACACTACTGTGAACAGTTGAAAATGTGACGGAAAGTAGTAAAAAATGTAATGATTATTAGAACTTAATCAACTCCCAGTCAAACTTCATAAAGTTGTTGTTGTTTATCCTTGAATGGCAGAAGATTTAATTAATATGTAGGTAGAATGTGGGTGAAAAACTAGATTGAATTATAGCCAATATTACCCCGCCCATTCATAATTACTATTTTAAATTAGATTAATATAAATAAAATAAAATATTTTATTATGGAATAAAAGATACAGGTATCACTTATTCCACGTCATTAAATTTGAATCGGTAGACATCCCTACTCATCGGCAAAGAAGACAGCGTGTAGGCCGAGAGAAAAAGCCGGCGTAAATACTCTTGGTACTCTTAAAATAGCGAATCATCATACAAAATGACTATGGCAAACGACACTTATTTTAAAACAAAAATCGCAAATTAATTAGAAGTAGCCTGACTAGCACTAGTCCCAGGCCCCATATAAAAGACTTCGTTATATTTGCCCAACTACAAACCGTAACCAGCTTTGTATTTCCCAATAAAGTATCATTAAAAATATTCTTCATTAAGGCAACCCAGATCGAGTGCGGGGAAAAAGTTTTTCAAAAACTATGTCAAGCTTATTTTAATGAATGCATTTCGAAATATCCCAGCTCAGCCCTAATTAACATTTGACCTGGAAATCTTTTCATGGCAGCTCTGAAAATAGGTGAAAAAGGTATTATTGGTTGTTCTACAGTTTTATTTAGACTTAATTTGTAAAGTGAATTTTTGAATGCATATAAAAAAAATGGCCGTTGTTTGTGTAATGGTGGCTGTACACACTCGTCGAGACACCCCGAGACAGGCCGAGTGCGAGAGTGTACAGTAGAGCTCTCGTCTCGCCTCGCTTCCTCGCAGTTGGTCTCGCCTCTCTCGGTCGCCTGTCTGTTTTTTGCGCACGAGTCAAAGGGTCTCGCGAGTAAAACGAGAGCGACCTGTACACACTCGTTCAATCATTAAATTTTGGATAATATTAAAACTTTATGATCCTAATTACCAATTTCTGTTGCGGTGTATAGTGACCATCTTCTTCTTCGCCATGGCTTCGTATTTTTTTTAATGGTTAACGTGAAGAAAATTATAATAACTCATTGCACAAAGACAAACAGCAGCAGCAGTTGCCACGTCCATTATCAACGGTGTTTTAAATACAATTAACGTAACGAGTGTGTACAGGCTGCGCTCTTCTCTCGGTCCTCTCGGACGAGACTCTCGGCGAGAGGCTCTCGCCGAGTGTGTACAGCCACCATAAAAGGTTATGGTTTTTAATAGTTTATAATAATTGGTGTCTTTGTTTTACCTGCGACTACTTTTTTAATACTTAAAATCTTTATGTTTTCGATTATCTGTAGTTTCTTTACACGTTCTCCAGTTATCTTATCATCAAATTTAGAGTCGAGACTTGGGAGTCGTCATCGACCAAATCTCTGCAGCCGAACATTGAATGAGCGGGTCACTGACTCGCTGCAATAGTCTCCGCCAGGATGCCGGTATGCACCAAGGCCGTACACATTGTATTCCTCCCAGAGACCTCGAAAAGTCTGTTATGCTCTCGACACCTTGAAACCTTAACAAAAATATTTATGTATTTATTGAAATAATACTATGTTGGCCTTATGTCCAAAGAATATTGGATTTGACATACCGGAGTGTAATTGAAAGTAAGTATACTTTGAATTAGATATACACATAGAAATAACATTTATTACTAACAAAATCACACACGCATAAACACACAAAATAACAATATAAATTATAAATAAAAAAAATCCCTTTTCCCATTCAGTTCGTTTCAAGTGTGTAATGCGTATGTTATGTTGTTGTAATTGACGCTGCTTCTGATTCTGCCAGAGATCACAGCAGCTAGTTAATTGGTAATAACACATTACAATTAATTCAAAGTATACTTTGAATTACACTGTAGATAACTTCAATTAAAATATATTCAAACTTCGTCTGTTTACTGTGCCGTTATAGTTGTTGTTGTTAAGGCATTGTAACTATTAAGCTAAAAAGAAACAAAAAACATAACAACATAGATTCATTCGGGCTTTAATAAAATCGGGTCCAAGGCGCTCTTTATTTCTCAGTGGAAGTGGATAATTATTTTTAATTGTCGTCGAGAATTTTTTGCGAAATAAAACAATGGCGTCTGTCTGTCGCCATGATGTTTTGATTTCTTAAGTCTCTAAGATTTCGGAAGACTGCTTGAGTTTCTTTATCTACGATTATTTGGTAGAGAGGTTCATGTAGTAAGTAATTAATATAAGTATAACGTTGAATTAATAAAAAACATATTTTCGAACACGAAATATACATGAACAAAGGATCGTCTTTTTTAGTCCAACTAAGCAGTATTAATTAACTCTTATATTAAGATTTTTACGTAAAATATAGGCTAAATAATATGTTCGGCGATTAAAAAGAGTGGCGGAGAGTTTATTTCCAGTTCTTCTCTCCCGTACTACGCCCTTGATTTGAGAACTGGCAGTAAATGTAAAATTAGAAGCATTAATATGTATTTCTTTACTGACGAGTCAGTAAAGAAATACATATTAATGTATTAAATCAGTAAGTGTAAATTATGTTATCTATATGATTAAATGATTTTTTTACTTTTAAAAAATAATTCATTCTTTAAAAATGCCTTCAAATTATCTAGATATAATAGTGTATATACGAGTAGATTCTTGTGTGTGAAATTAACATATACTCGTACGGTGAAGGATATCATGAGGTCGCCTGCATGTTTTAAAATCATCGGTGCATGTCAGGCACAGAAGGCCTTGTTGCCACATCTTCATCACAGGCCATGCCATGCCCTATTTGGGAGACAGCCCGTAATACAAATATTGTAGACTAAAACAATTTGTCATCTCTCGTTACATTGTAAACCTTGGAAAGTACAAAGCGCCAGTTTAATATTAATCACGGTTTTGCGCCCACCTGTGTCCTGACTCCTGACATTTTAATAATTAATGACGGATAGGCGACCGGCTGTTGATGACGTCACTCCGTAATGACCGGTTGTGACGTAATATAGGATAGACTAATACGTACTAATTTGTTTAATTTATTAGTTGTTTACTTTACGAGTTATTAATCAAAGGAGAAACTATAATTTATAAATGATAGGTTTTTAAAAGAAGTTGCCATGATTATTTTGTTACAAGAAAATTTATTGTATTAAATTAATATAAAGCATCCATGATAGGTTATCTCCACGTCGATTACGAAGGTGTGATTCCCGGCGCTGATCACCTATTTATTTTTGTATGGTAACTGAACCACGTTGAAATGTGTCTGCCGCATTAGTGAGGCTATTAAAGAAAAATAACTTCGCTGTGAAGCTAAAAACATCCACACACATATGTTTAAAGCGTTAATAAAAATACATGGAATTAAGCGGAAAAAGCGCTTATAAAAACGATTAAAAAACATCACTTTTCCACTCCACCGCTTTACGGTCTGTGTTTGCCAAACGTTGTACCAGACATTGTTCGGCGGATTTTAATTAAAATCAAGTTATCCGTGATCGATGGACGGACACACGATATTCTCGTTATGCTTTAGACAAATTGAGTGTCACCGTGTCGAGGGACGCTCCTATTACTTTTTAATACTCGACCAGACAGGTTGTGTTAGCAAATTGGTTTTTTTCAAGCCAGAATAACGTTTTTGGTTTCGTATAGATTCGTTTTAGTCAATCGGACTACGGGATATGATATTACATAATACGATTTGTAGTTCTTTGTGTTATAATTGGCCTCGTCTATACGCGTATCTTGATGGTACTGGTTTCGATTTCTTGGAAAAAACAAAACAAAAATGTGCGTGTACTAGTGTACACACGTTAGAAGTGAAACTTCTTTATGACCTTATTTTTCGAAAAATGATCTATATGCAACTTTACAGGAATTGGTTAAATAAAGTTAAATTAGATAAAGTTTAACAAAAGGCTTTTAATATCACATACTTGAATACAAATAATACAATTATTTCATTTTACCTTATTACCACTAAGATTATTACAGTATTTCATAAATTGTAATAGAATTTTTAGTATCATTGTTATCGTTATTATACATTTTTGTTATTAATGGTTTAGAATCTCTTTGAATCAACCGTGGTAGGGGCAAGAAAAAGACGCGCGTAACGGTCAAATGTGACGCGTAACCGAAACATGTGACGCGTAACCGAAAAATGTGACGCGTAACGCAAAAATGTTACACTAAATTTTTTTCCAACCCCGATAAAGAAGTTTCACTTCAATAATTCATAGGAAGTGTCTGTCATGTACTCCATGATATTCGACCTAACTAATATTAACTGTGACTTGTTAATTGTGTATCATATTTCTAAAATATAAACAACATATTTTTTTACAAACATCATGACAAAAATGCCAGTAACATTCGTACATTCCACTTTTAGAGTGGTGTTTAATTAACACGGCTGCGACGCCAGTGAAATAAATCTTGGTTAATGTCCCTTTAGTCTGGTCAGCTGGGGCCATGCATGCTCTAAAGAGATTACCGAATTACTGAACGTTCCTATATCGATAGGGTTACCTGTGACTAGCCTTATGCCTAATGCTGTCCGATTTATAGGTCTGTAGGCTGGCTCTTTTAAATCATTCTAAATTTGAATTTTTAGTTGCAAGCTGTAAGCTGTTCAAAATACTGTGTATATTATTGGCTTGCAATTATTATCATTAATTTTGCACGCCTCGGCAGTGCTCTACTCTCGACATGTCAAAAAAACCCAGTCTTTTGAATGACTTTTTTCTTACTAATATAACACTTACAGGATAATATGAGTGCACTAAAATCGAGTTAAATTATCTATCAAGCACATATGGTATTTTTTATGAACAATTATTTTGTTTAACATGTAAATAATAACATTAAAATCAATCATTCTTGGACGTCCGTCAGTCTGTGTTTATGGATCCATGTATGTGGCAGAGAAATTCGTCGAAAAATTTATCGTACCAGAATACTTTTTTTCTTATTATATAAAGTTATACCCTGGGCTGATTCCTAGTTAATATTAGCGTTCTAAGTACTGTCGTTTAATTATAATTTGTAAAAAGCTAAAATACGACTGTGTATTTTTTTCCTCACCTTAGAGTTATGGCGCCATAAACGAATGATTTATTACTATTTTTTTTTAAATATGAGCGTGAGGCGTGCACTTTTGGATTTTCCAAACTATTTGTAATTACATCGAACCACGATTACGAGTCTGAAATAAAAGAAAATCTAAAATTTCGTTTGAATTTGGACTCTGACGTAGTTTAAAACTGTTGGTTGTAGGTAATTTGTTGGACGCTTATCATGTACCAACTAACCATGAAATCCTTGTTGTTTCAGAAATGCAACATTCTTAGAACCCCACTTACAAGGTGTCAGACGTCGAGACAGTCGAAGCTCGGATTCAGAACACGAGAGGTCCACTGAAGATGACGAGAGGTCTCTCATACGCTCCTCTCCAAGAAGCAGACATCCACCCCCTGACAATGAACCGCCACCGCCGATGAAGCCAAGGGAGTTCTTCGAAAGATTACAAAGTCAAGCAATGAGAGAGATTCCAGGGAAGACGAAACGAGACCAAGCAATCAAAGACGCGAACCAACTGTTTCGAACGCTGGATACGGACGGCAGCTTGGTGGATAGTCTTAGTCAGGTGAGCTTTCATCTCAATTAACCAGCTTTGGGGGCCTCATAGCCTAGCGGTCTTATTAAGTGGCAGCTAAGTGAGGGGTACCGGGTTCGATTCCCGGTTCGAGGGCAAGTTTTAATTTAATTTAAAATTTGTTCTCGGCCTTTGGGAGGGTTGTGCGGTACCGGGCGAGTGCCTAAACCGTACATGGAGGATCGAATTTCTAAGGCAAAAAGCACGAATGATAAAAATCTCATACTTGACGCTGGCTAATGCACAAACCGTGCCAGAGCCATAAAAAAAATTAAC
Source organism: Pieris napi (assembly GCF_905475465.1). Lineage (NCBI taxonomy): Eukaryota > Metazoa > Arthropoda > Insecta > Lepidoptera > Pieridae > Pieris > Pieris napi. The sequence goes on along the minus strand of NC_062241.1, from coordinate 7,929,705 downwards.
CAGCTGTACACCTAAATAGATAAAACACTGAGCAAATTATTAGACTTAAGCTCATTTGATATTCTAGTCTTAGTTTCGAGAGGAGTTTTAGTTTGATAAACAATAAACTCCTGGACTAAAGCTCGCTATAACTTTTGTTTTAATTAAAGAAAATAAAGCTTTCGCAACTACTTGTAACCAACAAAGCGCAAAAAGTTTTTACTCAAACATTCCTGGTCTGTATTTGAAGTGAAGATTTACGAATGTATTGAAGTAAAATTACATTAACCCGTCTATTTGCGCCGATTTCAAATGTACAGATTCTGAATGCTTGTCGGAACTGTAAATTCGCTACTTCCTTCTGTATTTATTCTATTTTGCTTCCATTACCATATGAATATCGCGAACACGAGCGCAACATCATTCAATTCCATTCGCGGAATTAAATTTTTGCTTCTAAATTTGAATGGGCGTTCCCTAAATGAGGTATTACGTCCCTTTGTCGCTTGTTTTTATTTACTCGAGTACGAGGAAAACGTACTAACGTTATTAAAGATAATGGTCTTGACATTTCGTGGTCTTTATTAAAATTCTGTATAAAAGGAGCCCGGGGTGCTTTGTGTGATACGTTTAATTTAAGCGAACTTTCTGAGTGGTTCTTAGGAACCGAAATGTTTATGATTTTGTGGTATGATCGCAATATTTACGCATAGCGGCAGCTGCACTCAAAATGCACTTACAGTCCGTGACAAAAGCACTCTTGAGGTACAACTCTAGTCAATTGCACGAATGCTTGAAACGCTCCCTTACAATTGTTGACGCGTTGGTGAAGTGCTACATTTTGTCAAACTGATGCGATGCAACATTACGCAAGGTATTTAAGGCTTAAGCTGTATGAGTTCGGAAATGGAAAATTATAGCCGTCTTTGTTATCTTTTCTTCTTTCTTTATCTGAGTTTTCTCTAAATAATGCCATTTGGAGATAATAATATGAATGCATACAAGAAATAAAAATGTTTTTAAATGCTCCTCATAAATGTCAGGGACACTGGCAGTGATGACGACAAGCTAGGACATCTCCGACTGTCATTCCAAAAAAGTGCAGGCCGCTTCTCGAGACAAGCCGTACTTAACGATATCATACGCCGGTCCCTTGCCACAGTCAACGTGCCAAGTCTACTTGAGCTGCCTAGTATTGCAAGAGACCATGGCAAGACCTGACAGTATGAGTTTGATTCCTTGGCAGATGGGCCGGGTGCTGGTATGGCATGCAACCTGTTCAGACACGCTGTCCCTATCCCATCTAAATGGAACCAACAGCAGAGCTCGTGCGGCTTGTAAACCGGCTGAAAAAAAGCTAAAGCATGCAAATACGGAGTTCTAAGCTCCGAATATGATTTTGTCCCATTTGGTGTCGAGACCCTTGGTCCGTGGGGTCCTAGCGCTATATGGCTTTTTAGGGAAATAGCAAAAAGGTTAGTCGACATCACTGGAGACCGAAGAGCTGACAGCTACCTCGGACAAAGAACTAGTCTAGCTATTCAAAGGGGGAACCTTGCCTTAAGGGACTCCTATTAATAATAAATTATTTGAGTCATTATATTATATTTTTTAAGGTTATTAAGTATTACTTTTTATTCTGCAATTTGGTTGTTGTATATTATAATAAATGGTACTAAACAAAGTCTAATTTTATGACTTAATATTCTTCGTGATTGTCTTATACGAAGCTATAACGCCTTTACAAATATTTAATATCTCAGTCTCAAGGGTAAAAATGCAAACTCTAAATGCAGTTAACGAGCGGTTAATTTCAGTATTGTCAAGAAGCCATTTTGTCCGGACCCCGTCACTTCCGGTGTTCGTCCCCAGTAATCGACGCGTGAAAAGAAAAACCCTGAATAATTTTCAGTGCAGTCGATTCAATGCTTCCGCTCCTGCGTTTTATCGTTTAGTAATCAGTGACATTGTTGTGAAATTAAAAAAAAAACTATTTCGATTTAAACGTTACTTAAATTCCCGGTCTATTTTAAAGAACTAGTTTTGATCAGGAGTTATCAGGAGAACTGATCTTTGTTCAAATAGACTCCTTTGACGTCATATCTATGTGAAATATATCTCTATACGTAATAGAATTCTCGTGTCACAATGTTCGTTCCCCTACTCCTCCGAAACGGCTCGACTGATTCTGATGAAATTTTTATGCACATTCAGTAAGTCTGAGAATCGGACAACATCTATTTTTCATCCCCCTAAATGTTAAGGGTGGTCCCACCCCTAAGTTTTTATTTTTTTGACAAAACTTTTTGTTTTAATTTTTTTATGATACATCAAATACATACAACCCTTAATTGTCACCCCTCTACGATCAACCCCTATTTTATTATAGTAGATACTTATTTTTATTGAACTAAAAAATGTTTCCAGGAAATACAATACTCGGTAAAACGACGTTTGCCAGGTACTTACTTACTGGCAAATATATTTTTTAAACAAAAAATAAGCCAACATTTTCGCATATATTATGGCTATTTTACAGTATACGGAAAAAATATTATTACCTGTTTTGATATATGTACCAAAAAATTGTAGTGGGTACAAATATCTGTACGATATATATCACGAGAATAATACAACTTCTTGAAGCCAGGCTTTTAGAATGCTATTAAGGTAGCTAAAGCATACCTACATTATATTAGTCGTCTTTTTCGCCTTTAATCACTATACATAATAAATGTCACTTTGAACTAATTTGGTTACCCCAAGTATAATTATCGTGTAAAGCCCTCAAAGGACAACCCCAGTACAAACGGTTAATCGTTATCACTCGCTTACTAATGTCACATGTCATGTTGGTCTCTTGTGGATATGATACCCATATCATTTTCCTTTTTGACTAATACACTATATCATAAAACATCGCCTAAACGGTGATGCCTTTGGGATATTAAGCAGCGGAAGACAAAATTGGTAACGAATAAAATTTAATACACTATACTATTGTATTGGTATACATGCTCCAACAAAGGTTTTTAATTTTGCTAAGGTAAATATAATATATTTATTTACTTTTATTACCTTATACCAAAACATACATATAAAAAAATATAAAAAAGCAGGTTACATGAGTAAGGCAACGGGCGGCCTTATCGCTAACAAGCTGTTTTAGGCAACCCTAATTTGGACCAATAAAAAAGAAACACCTACAGAGGGTAAAGTACAAGAAGTGCATAAAGAATAAACAAAAATCTCAAAATAACACGTCACTATCACTAAAATAAAATAAAGAAAAAATTAAAATAATTATAAATAAATTTATGTCGTAAGTGACATTATTATACGAGTATAATTATTGAAGCTGTTTAAAATTCTGCTGACGTATTCACGTTCGTTATATTAAATCTTGCTTGAAGGCCTTTATATATGTTGAACATTTATTTAAAATTACAGACCTTCTCATTGATAAAAACAAAATCTTGTTATATTTATATACTCTTTCTATCAAATTGTGTTTACGCTGTGATGAAAAGAGACAAACGAGTACTTTAGATAAAACGGTATAATTGTACTCAAATAATTCATGTTTAAAAGTGCCTTTTAGTAGGGGAGACCGGGTACAAAAGTAACGGCGGGTCGAAAGTAACAAATGCTCTCTAGATTCATCCAATGCTTGCAATGCAATGATTCGAACACAGCTTCGCCGCCGTCAGGCGATAGCTGAGAGCGCCCCCCTCACTTGTAGTTAGTCGCCACATACTTAAAGCACTGTTAGGTTGTGTGAGAGGATAATACGTGGTTTTACAAACCAAAAGTAACTTTTTCGATAATTTGTTTTTTAATGTTTACATAGTCGTAAAAGGATGGTAGTAATCTGAATGTTTGCATATCTATTTTTGATTAGATTGATTGTACAATGTTTAAATTTGTTTTTGTTTAGCACGTTCTGTTTTTAGATTATATTTCATGTTTCAACAAAAATGAGGAAGGGTACAAAAGTAACATAGTCCTATGGGTACACAAGTAACATGCTACTTTTGTCCCGTAATGATTTAATTACCTTTACTCCAACAGAATGCCGCGACAACGCATAAGAACAACTACACGAAGAACTACCGACACATAAGTGTATAGAAAAGCGGCGGATAATTTTTTTTCTGAAAGGTGGCACGATAGTCAAATGGCTGGTAATGAATGGTTGACGGGTTTTTTAAAACGGCACCCGAGCCTTTCTTTGAGATCTCAGAGTTTCAACGAACATAATGTGAGCAAATTTTTTGATAATCTTGCTGAGGTAATGGATAGGTACAAATTTGAGCCAAAAGATATCTGGAATATGGATGAGACAGGGGTCCACTGTCCAAAAACTTAGCAAGATTTTTGCTCAAAAAGGAACTAAACAAGTAGGTGCAGTACCTAACCTCAGCAGAACGTGGAAGATTAGTAACTGTTGCTGTTGCGATTAATGCTTAAGGAGGACACATACCTCCATTTTTCGTATTCCCATTGAAACAATTTCAAGACCACATGATACTTAAGGGTCCTGTTGGTTGTGCTGGATCTGGCAATGCTAGTGGATGGATGCAGAATGCAGAATTTTTACTTTTTACATAAATACTTTTTGATTAAACATATAATATTGTATTAATTACCAACCTCTTCTTCTTGTTACTTTCGACCCACACCGTGTTACTTTCGACCTGCTTACGTGGTCGAAAGTAACAACTGACGTTTTTTTTTTGACTCTCTGTTATTCATATAAAATACACCATAGTAAAATAAATCGAGCTGCTAGTGTAAAGAACATAAACTGAATTTATATATGGTTATATTAATTTAATGACAATATTAAAACCTAGCCAGAAATCAAGTGTGAAGTACAAAGTGTTACTTTTGTACCCGGTCTCCCCTACATTTGAAAAACGTTCATTAAAACTACATACGTTACATTTTAATGTTGGGCGAATCGCGAATATCAATGGCGGCATCCGTTTGTGTCACCTTATAGCGTAAAGGAAATGGAGCTATGAATGAAACTAAAAAGGTCTGTGGTATGTAAGTTGATTCCGTTATCGCCAGTAAAGCTTGTGGCTTATAATGCTATTCTATTCACAATTTTTGTTCTCGGACATCTTATCCAGGCATTTTGGCTCAATTTAGTAAACGAGTGAGGAGTGTAACGCTGGAAACGTCATAATATTAATAGGTAGTTAATATAAATTTAAATAACTCTTTAAAGATATATCTTAGCTTATAAGCTTGCCAACGCTCGACATACTGATACATTGGTACAAGAAAAATAAAATATTTTGTTTATTGTGATAAGCACTTATAGGCAAACAATATACACGAAGAGATATTCAAAAAGTTAAACAAAACATTAAGTTATAAAAACTAAACTAAAATCGATTTCAAAGTGTGAGGGGTGTAGCTTTATTTGGATATATACCTAGCTCGTAAAAGCTACATTTTCTGTACTTAGATATAAAATATTCTAAAAGTTATAGCTATTACTCACGGCTCCATCAACATTAACGGGGTTTTAGTAGGTTTACAGACACCGTAAGAAAGTCATTAGAGATTGTAGCAGCTGGTGCAAATGAACGGAGATACGAATATCTTTTGTTTTATTGCTAGACTTTTTGTCTTGTAGGCTTGGCGACTGGTAAAACTCTTTAACATAATAGTTTTGTCTATGTAAAGACAACTTTAATATATATCTTAAAGTGTAAAAAATAAATAAATCAATGTTGGTTATTTAAAATCTTACACGAAATTTATTGCAAAATCACACATTATATTTTAAATGACCACAGAGCATAGAATTTTTCATGTTCTCTGATCATTCCAAATTCGAATCTCGTAGCGTCTATAAAATAGGTTCATTCTATTTCTAAATCACGCTATAGTATTATGCCATATCGTACAAAATTTAACAGGCTAAAACCAACAGAAACACTTGTAAGAAGCAAAAGGGCAATTGGGCGAAGAAATAAGAGCAATAAACGCGTCATTACCACACGCGTGAAGGACTTATTGATTTTAATCGTGTGAGTCAATGCTCGGACCAGTGTTTGCTTTGATTGGACTTGGAGAGAACTTTATATGAACTTATTACTTGGGGTTTTGCATCCGTATTTTTTTTGCGACGTCTGCACTCGATTCCGCTCGTTAAAACTTTGTCGCTTTGCGTCGGGTTTTCTAGTTTTCGCAAAATAAATTGCGGATGTTTTGATACTTCCTAACGAGTACTCCATTAGTTTTGTGGTGGGCTATGTCATTTCGCTTTAATTTTAAATGTCTATTCGAGTTAAATTAATATTCCAAACTATAAATGAAAAATTGTTAAATTTTGTTTCTCAAAGTGAGTTGTTATATGTGTACGGGCTATTAACAATCTTCTTATGAACTATATTATTAATATTTGCGTTTAATGTTGAAACTAGATTAGGCATTATGTATGCATAATACACCGTCTATATGCGTATAGCTTAAGTGGCGAATTTAGTGTAACTGACACTCCCGTGTAAAAGTACTTTTATTTATTCCCTATACATATACACATCACACAGAACTTTATCTAACCAATAAGTTTTTTTTTATTTTTCTTAATGACCTAGATACAAGTCCATTGCCCACCCAACCCATGTACTACAGTGGGTTACCAGACGTCGAAATTTGTAATACCAACATGGTTCGTTGGTATTACTATATTAAGGTGAAAAGGTAAATTATAATTCATATCGTGACAAGAATCTTTCACTCATCAAATAATCAAACTACTCCAATATATCACTAGTGATATGATTTATTTTCACTGTGCGTTCCAATAGACCGTTACGCCAGTAATTAACCTAATTAAAAGTCAACAAAGTTAGTAAGTGATTTGGGAGCAGGTGTTCCGAGCTCACTCCTTAAAAGTCTCTCCCATCGCCAGAACTTAAACACGTGTGACCACTTTGCACTTAGTTCTCGAGTTGAACGACACTAAGCGTCAAGAGTTGTATATTTTTATGAGTTTTTGGTGATACACAGCTGCCTCTTAGGAGATTGCAAGGGGCCGAATGGCATCGTTGATAGCCTAACTTTGTAATTGCTGTGACAAATTTTTGGTAAATACCTAAAAGTTGTCACAGCAATTACAACCCTAGTAATAGTAAAAATACATTTAATCTGTATATACCTTTAGTCATGTGTAATAAAATATATAAGTAATGATTATTCCAATAATGTTTGTTTGTATTTAGGTTTTATAAACACGATTTAATTCTGCATTAAATTAATAGCAACATAATAATGTAATTAAATTTTAATATCATACAAAATGGTTACATCCACAGGCTATAACATTCACCGCGAACAATCCAACAAAATTAATGTACCACAGAGTACATTCTCACGTAGCCGTTTAGCACCATAGAAAACTAATTGCAATCCAACTTTCCTCATAAATCCGTGTATATAGATGCTATAATTTCACCATAAGCGTTGCTTTTGTGTGGGATTTAACACCTTACCTCGCGGAGGCCTTTGTGTCATGATTCATAGCACACCATTATTGTTACCGATTTCCAAATTAATTTCCCGCCAAATAATAGAAGCGTCTAGCAAATTATTGTTTTAATTGTACCGTTATTCCTTTGTTGTTCTAAATTTAAATGGAATATTATTTAAACATGGACCGCGTTCTTTAAATTTAAAAGTACCTAACTTATTAGTACATACATTGAAAATTGAAATACTTAGTATATTGTGTTGTCCATGTGATTCAGCCAGATGCAATTAATATTTCAAATAATTCATTAAAAAAAGTGACACATTGTTTTACTTCAAATTATAACATATTCTCTTTTACAGTAAGCATCAGTAGCTATTGCATATTTTGTCCTTGTCACTCTCGTATTCACAGCGAATATAAAACGTAATATGACATTCTTCAACGAGGTTCATATCTATATATATATAAAAGAAAGTCGTGTTTGTTACAACACTTATAACTCGAGAACGGCTGGACCGATTGCCATGGTTTTTGATTTGTTGGATTTGTTTCCGTCTCGAATAGCACAATAAGCAATAAAATATCGGATAAGTTATCGAATAACAATAAATTAATTAATTAATTTTACGAATGCAAAAACCATATGGTGCCATCTGTTGACAAAACTACGCATCATTTTACGTCGAATTCGTGTCAGTTCAAGAAATTCCGATCTTGAGGTGAATGAGGAGATGCATAACCATGCTTTGATTCTGATCAAAAGATGTTGGATATCAGAAAATGCTTAACATGCAGTATCGCCATATTGACGCTAGAGAGAAGATGCCTAATGTGTAAAACTGCCATTCTTCTTTCGCAATGGCAAGCAATAAAACATTTCTGTATTTGCAAAAAAGTTGTATTACTGTAATACTTAACATTAATGAAATCCTAAAATAAGTTAAATTAAAGTAACAACGATATTATAAGGTTGTAGGGCGGAACGAAGTTAGCCAGGTCAGCTAGTACATTATAAATATGTATATATATTTACGAATAAGCCCGTCAATATATTATATACACATGACTAATGCAAACATATGTGGTCTCAAAGGAGTTTTTAAAAACTTTTGTATGAAACCTCCGAAAGTGAAACAATTGACAAACCACAGAGTTATAATTAAAAGTAAATATTAAAATGTGTTCTTCATTATCTTGACGTTATCTGAGTCCGAGTATGAGCTTTTAACAATACAGGAAATATGAACCAAATGCTGCAAAGTATTAACCGTCGCGTGCAGAATCCCTCCAATTGATTCACGGTAGAGATACGGGCACTCGCAAATGTTGGTTCACTGAATCGTTTATTTGCCGCAGACCATTAATTTATAGAGCAATAACGGCGGCTACGATTTTTATTTATCTCCCAATGTATGCGTATTTGGCTAAACCACTGGCTGTTCACATGCTCTGTGTACACGCGCGAAAACTTTTATATTCTGTATCTACCTGAAAAGGTTTTCAATGTTTTATCCTTATCATTCATGTGTGTGTATACATATTACTAATTTAACTTATTAAGTAGTAAATTATGTTTATGAATAACTTGTCCATTTAATGTTGTTCATCATTTTTAAATAAGCCACCTAACACTAATTGCAACAAATGACCCTGATTTAAATTTAAAATTAAATGCGGTGTCATTTAACATGCAATATTATGCACGGGACTTTGTCTCAATTAACGAATATGACGTCCCCTAGGGATACATAAAACCTCAGTTTAATAAAAGCTCTCATAAATTACAACACGGCAGAACATATTTAATTTGTTTGGTATAGAAATTAAATATAAATAGAAAATTAAAATGATAAGAAATTTTGTATAAAAATAGTGTAATAAATAGTTAAACTTTCTTTTTTATATGGCTCTGGCACGATTTGTGCATTAGCCAGCGTCAAGTAAAGGATTTTTTATAATTTGTGCTAGTCCTTAGAAATTCGACCGTGTCCTACATGTGCGGTTATAGGCACTCGCCCGGTACCGCACAACCCTCCCAAAGGCCGAGAACAAATTTAAATTAAATTAAAACTTGCCCTCGAACCGGGAATCGAACCCGGTACCCCTCGCCTAGCTGCCACTTAATAAGACCGCTAGGCTATGAGGCCCCCATAGTTAAACTTATAAACTGAAATAATCGTTACATATAGAATCATCAAATGTATCTATGTCTTTGGACAAATAGAGCATCCTTTATAATCTATTATCTGTAGTCGATAGTGTTTAGATCTGTCATAGTTGTTATTTAAACTATACAGTATAGTTACATCTGTGTCATTATAATAATATGTTAATTGTCACCTGTCCCCTAGGGCAAATTTGAATGTGTTAATTGTCATTGAATTTACTTGGGCGGGAAAAAGCCGCAAACGAGGATTATTAAAGCTAACAATAATTTATAGGTATGTAGTTATTTTTATTATAAAATAAAACAGTCGTTTATTATATATACAATGATAAATGAACTTTTTAATACATTTCTTTATTGATAGATATTACATAAAATTTAAACTAAGTACTGTGTGGTATAATGATACATTTAATTTAATAACTAAAAAGGGATTATTGTTACATAGTAGACAAGGGACCTAAACAACATTTTAAAATTGCTTAGACATTTGCGGGATATTATGATAAAACTCTTTAATAAAATCATAGATATCCCTCTTACATCTAAGGTCTTTGACCGCTAAGAAAAGGGTAAAATATAGTCACAAACGAAACATACGGGATCTAAACGGGAGGGAATGATACGAAATTGCCGCCTTTGTACTAACCGAACCTTCGAATCGAGAAATAATATTTCCAACTCCGTGAACAAAGCCTTCCTTCGTTTGAAGTGAATGCCTTCGAAATTTGTCGCGAAATATCTTATCGCCATAAAAAGAATTCAAATGCAACAGTTATTGCGGTGTAACCTATTTGATGTTTATTTGAATCTCTGTTTGTCTATTTTTTTGGTATTTCGGAATGAATTCAGATTTTGCACATATATTTACGTAATCAGTCGTGTTTTAACACTCTCAATATCATTCCAAATAGATCTGTGGGATTCGTTGTTTTAGAAAGGAAACTTATTGATTTAGCTAAGATCACATAATATGGAGCACATATTAGTGAATTCTAAATTAAGATACTATAAGAATGAAATGAAGACAATTAACTTCGGCGCAGCATCAATTTTTAGTGCTCTTCAATTTTAAATGAGCCGTGTTGGCGCAGAGGCTACTTCCGACTATCATCCCTGAGATCGTAGGTTCGATCCCCGCCTATGAATAAATGACTTTCTGTCCACAATTTAACATTCGTACGATGAAGAAGAACATCGTGAGGAGACACATAAATCTGAGGCTAAAAGGTTGTAGCGCCACTGGATTTTTTTATAAATTTTAAAAAGGTTCTTAAAGGGGGAAAGGAAAAGAAAAGTGGAAACTGTATTTATAAAACTAAGCGCATTTGACCTACGATTACGATCTTCGAAAAATAGTCTCGTTTTGTAAGCAATGTACGAAGAACTTTAAAGCTATAAACTCAATAGTCTGAATCGTAGTTTTGTAACAAATAAATAACATTCTGAACAACGTTAGATACTCGAGGGACTGAACCAAGAAATAGCGACAGATTTAATCATGAGAAAATATAGGAAGTCTACGAAGTACCTAATTCCCTTGCTTACGACACAAGAATGGGCACCGTGCCCAACGTGCAATTTAGAACAACTTATATTTTATATTAATTGGTTTGTTCTAATGTGATCAGATTACATGACATGGTTTCCTCAATGAAATTTCGTTAATTGCATTTGAGTGTCGTCTATCTTATAACTGTATCCTGTGCCGCTGATTTTAATAATTCATAAAATTCTCCATCGGCTTTTGAATAATGCGTATGTAGTAAGGCTAATAACGATAAGAAAGATTAAATGTTATAAAGTCCCCGTTTTTATTTGCTTAAATCTTATGCTGAGTTCATATTGTTAACAAGCTAGACAAACATTTGCACTGGCCTATAACTTTGCATTAACTCTAGTTTTGTTTTACTTGTAAAATACGTTGGTAACATATTACATTGGTTTATTTTTCTCCTATTAACGCTGGTATGCTTTCCTTAATTTCGTTATTGCGTTCATATAATCAATTAAATACCACATATTACAGACAAATCCTATTTACAAAAATAAATAAATTTAAAGTTATAAATTCATGCAATCATCATCTTGACATTCTGCCTGTATTCTTTAACGCATATCCAACCTTTTTTAAGCGAACTTAGAAGTCAAGTATAAAATATCTGTATCACTCTCACTTTGCAGATAAATAAATATTATGATTTATAATCAACTGAAGTTTATACGTCATCTTTAAACCTAGAATATCTCGTTATATGACAATTTGAAACTAGTAGTAAATTAAAATTATGTTTTTTTATTAACCAATGGATACATTGTTTCCAGAGCCGAGAAAGTCTGTCATCAGATGGTGAGGGTGCAAAAGGCGACTGCTCCTCAGTGGGGACTTCAGGGTCTGACTCCGAGGAGCAGCCGCCATGCGACATTGGTCTGCTGGAGCGACTGATACGGACACACCCAGTGTGGTTTCTGCCTGGTATACAACGAGCGGGTGCTTTTCACCTCTTGCAGGGGAAAGAGGAAGGGGTGAGCTATTTAATACGAATACCTATATATACAACTTTTATTTTGTAAAATAGATTCTAGAATTTTCTTATTTAGTGTGGCAGTCCAGTCGAAATATATGTTTTTAATTCTAACTATATTAAATTAAAAAAAATAACAAACAAAACTACTTTAAATCACAAATGTCAGTATAGTTTTATACAATTTTAAATTAATATTAAAATGTTATTAATAAACGCATCTTAGACCGGAATAATATATATAATTATAGTAAATACATTTTAATCCTAGTTAAGAAACTAAGTAGCTACTGATATTATTATAATATAGAATTTGGTTATTTATTTTCGGCTCAGCTTCGCAGCTACGAGGCATGCCTTTTAAGTTCTGTCGTTTCCATATTTCCCGGCAACTTTGAATTTGGACCTGTACTATATTCGAATGTGTTTACATTTTGAATCTCAAAACAGTTAAAAGTATTAGGAATAATGCTATTGTTTAGTCACAGCGTCGATTTGAATCTGTCAAGTTACGTACGAAAATGAATCTCTCTAAGGAAAATGTTCGTGCAATAATTTTCTACAACTTTAGAAGAGACCTGACACGGCTTCAGTGTTTTGAAGAGCTAATATCTGTGTTCAGTGATGAAGCCCTATGTCTGCGGACTGTCGAATGCTGGTATTTAGAATTCCAGTCTGGACATACTGGTGTTAGTGACCAATCTAGCGAAGGACGCCCAAAATCCGCCTTCACAGAAGAAAACATCATTGCTGTGAGACAACTAATTCTCGAAGATTGTCATGTGACGTATCGAGAGATAGAGGCTCTATTAGGCATCTCAGGGACAACCATTCAGAAGATCTTGCATGAAACGCTTGGTGTGAGATAGCTAGTTTGTCGTTGGATACCGCATCTGCTTTCCGACGATCACAAGGCGGCCCGCGTCAGATGGTGTAAGAAAACTCTGCAAAGGTTCAACCGAAGAGATTCAAATCACGTCTACGACATCATCAGTGATGCCGAATCTTGGATCTATGCCTACGATCCTGATTCCATACAACAATCTACAATCTGGGTCTTTCAAGACGAGCCAAAGCCGACTAAACTCGTTCGTTCTCGAAGCACTTCAAAGAAGATGGTGGCCACGTTCGTTAGAAAAACCGGCCATGTTGCGTCTATTGCACTTGAAGATCGTAGAACAGTTAACGCAGAGTGGTATACCACAGTTTGTTTACCACAAGTCATCGCCAAACTTCGAAAATCTAACTTAAAGCGGCGCATCACCCTGCACCACGACAACGCAAGCTCACACAGCGCTCGTCAAACAATTCAGTATTTGAAGCAGGAAAAAGTAGAAATTCTTGACCATCCTCCATACAGTCCTGACCTAAGCCCTAACGATTTTTTTACATTTCAAAAAATTAAGAAAAGTCTTCGTGGACAAAGGTTCCAGTCCGGAGAAGAAGCAGTCGACGCTTTCAAGTCAGCCATTTAGAACACCTCCACTTTAGAGTGGAATTAATGTTATAATAACTGGTTTAAGGGAATGGAAAAATGTATTAAGCTACGTGGTGAATACTTTGAAAAACAATAAAAAGTACTATAAAGTTCTAGTTGTGTTTTTTTCTGCAAACGACAAAACTTAAAAGGCATGCCTCGTATTATAAAGCTATGAGTATTATATCTTGGAAAAACAAGCAATTATGCTAAGTATGGGTTAATGGTTAATGTAATAACGCTACTTTGAGTCTTCCGGTATTCCAGATATCCGCTCGTTAACGGATATCTTACATAATGGAAGGTTATACAGGAAGAGTATAAACAATTATGTCAAAGCGCTCCAATACATGTGAAAATCTAATGGCAGTTTATGGTCCTTTTCGTCTAGTTGTATAACCTATATAGAATGTAATTGATAATTCTTCGCAACATTATTAGTTTTGGTTTTGGACAGTATCATTAGAATTTAGGCCAAAGTTTGAATAATGTAGCAGTATTCAAATAGGATAAAAGTCTAATTATTTTTTTTTAATTTACTTCGATTTTATTTATGGTTCTGGTGAAACTTAAGTATTTAAATTATTAAATATAAAATTTAAAAGATTAATAAGCTGTAATAAGGCAATTTTTGTTTTTAAATGATACCTCCGCAATATAGCTATTGAAAAATTCCAGAACTTTGTCGTCCGACAATCTAGTCAGCCGGACACAATGGCGATAAGCGTCCGTCTGCCGGCCGACAAAGGACCATACATTGAGCACTACCTCATCCAGGCATCGGCCGGTCGTATCGGCCTGGAGACGTCCGCAAATCGCTTTGATAATATACCTGAACTGATCGCACACTATTCGCAATGTTGGTAAGTTTAGTTAACGCTTAAATTTTTTTCCAATATCAAGAGCTGGCTCTGTAAAATACATTTAAGATCTTAATACCCATTTTGGACACAATTCTAATTATCTCACTATACAGTAGTTGTTTGTTGAAAAATCTAAATCCGATAATATTGAGTTCAAAGCAGCAGCAGTGGTTGCAGCTCCTTACAAACGTTGCGTAAAACAAAAACTTGGCGATTAAAAAGTGTGGCGGAGTGCTTATTGCCAGTTCTTCTCCTCCGTTATACGCCCTTGATTTGAGAATTTGCCGTAAATGTAAAATTAGAAGCATTTAATGTATATTTCTGACGTTCATAAGTGTACATTGACCTACATTAATAAATGATTTTTGATTTGATTTTGATTTGAAAGGAAGATGAGAGGAAATCTTATTGTTACTTTGAATTCTAGTGAATTGTAACAGCGTTTTAATTATATTTAAAATAGTTGTATTTTACAATCTAAAACAGTTTTCGTTATCAGTCTTGTGTCGACAGGAGAGATTTGTGATTCAAATCAGTAAACATTTTAATAACAATCGATAAATTTTACAAATAGACATTTTAATAAATTACCCCATAAATCCATTCGATCCATATCATGACTTATTACATGAAGTATTAATCAAACTTATTCAAACAAATTACTTACCCTAATCCAGCCTTATTCACCTTTGATATACAATTCTGTAACAAAACACTTATACAACTTCAGTGACGAGCTACCAGTTCAGCTCCAACTGCCGAGGCCGCTTAGAGATGCGAAAAGCAGACATCAGCTTAGTTCTCTAGCGCTCCTAGGCCAGGAGTTCTGGGGATATCCAATGGCGAATCCAAAGAACACAAACGTGTTGTCTCCTGGGCAGCTGGCGTCCGGCGTGGTTCCGATGGCCATCACTCCCTCTGATACTGGATCTAGTCTTAGCAGTTTTAATCCAAGTGAGTATTTAGTCTACTTTTAAAGGACAAGTCCTCGCTGTTATTTATGATGTTTCCGGTTTTATTTCTTAGCATAACAATAATGGATCTGGATTACTTGAGGCAGACTAATTTATTATGTACACGCGTCTTTTTAAAAATTGTATCTATCGACTTATTCTACGTTTGTAGAAAAAACGACACTAACAATATAAAAAAGGTATTTTATACATTGAAATTTAATTATAACGCATTATCTAGGAAAATAAAGTTACATAGTATCTACATAATAAAAGAAATGGACATTTTTTTTATTTTAAAATGTTGAGTATGCTAACTTCAGGGTGTCGGTTTTTTGTGACGGTGTGCGCGCGCATCGTAAAAATTACCTCTCATTATTGTCCCCTCACGCGCCAAAAGAAGTATAACTTCAAAAACTTCAGTAATTGTAGAACAGTTATCTACTAAAAAATTATACTATATTTTAGTTCCGAGTCCAAAGTTAAGGCCGATTTACATTATCTTAGTGTTTAGGAGAGTGCTTTACTTGCTTACTGAAAGGCAAGTTCTTTAGCGTAGCGTTTACTAAAGCAAGTAGCGTTTACATGTTTCAACTAAAGTACTATCCTAAAGCACTCTCCTAAACACTAAGATAATGTAAATCGGCCTTTAGTCTAAGTGTTCAACACGATTTTAATTTCAGATACGAATTCCAAGGAGAGAATATTTAATCCTGACAAGGAGAATGATATTTTGAAAATGTCTGTAGATACATCTCCAACTCAAAGTTTAAGTACATTTAAAGGGAAAAGTCCTCCTTCACCGCCAGCGAAACCCGGGTCCTTTGTGAGGGCTCCCAGACCCACTCCCCCTAATACATTAAATCTTATGACTAGCACCGTAAGTACAAAATTAAGCTAATGAATAAACTGGCGTAGTTTAAGGCTTTCATACACTTGGTAATATTTTAACGATTAATTTAAAGGTGAAGGAAATTTTATGATATATTTTATATAATTATATTAAAACATGTAACTGTCTCTGGACTTAGCAGAGCGCTACCTAGCAGAACATAAAAAAATAAAATTCTGTTCATCATGCACAATAGTTCCTTATCGTTTTTAGAATGTACGGGTTTTTATATATTTTTTCAAAAATTTTAAATTATTTGTGTGTCAGAGAGAGTTTGCTGCGTAGTTTAGACTTTAAAAGTATTCTAGTGCAGATGTTCAGAACTCTTCAAAAAACTATCAGGAACGTTAGAACTATTTTGCTTGCTAACAGAACTTCGATCTTTTTATGCTTTGCTGATAAGTACTCTACTAATTTCACAGACACACCAACTTAGCCTTAAACGCCAGTATATTGTAAAAGTTGACAACGCTTTATTTGTTCTAAACCAATTGCATATTTGCAGGCGCACATAACACAACCGCATACATTCCCCACCACAAATCCCCCCCAACTCTCCCCAACTCACTCTAAGTCCACACCGCCCCCTCCGCCCCCTCGTTGGGCAAAACCACCCTTTCCCACCACCCAATCCCTAGCTTTCAGCCCTATTAACAAGTCAAACGGAATAACTGTCACCACGACAGTGACGTTTAGCGTCAATAATACACAGATACACAACCACCAAATAAACGAGAACATTCAAAGTGACAGACTGCAACTAACGCTTGCTAATACCGACAATGCATTCAACCTAGAGTCGACTAAGGGCGAAGTGATCGAACAGGTGAGGCCTTTGCATATTTACCGCATGGTGTGCGCGTGAGCATGATAGTTTAGACTAGCTTGTGCATATACTAACATACTGTACACTGATTAAAATTATTCTTGTTTCTATATAGAGTATGTTGCATCGTTTATCGCCAGAAGGAGAATGTATAAGTACAATGACAGCTAGCTTACACGGAAGCTTTAAAAGACAGATAGAGACAGAGGCCGGATCGCCGAATGACCAAAACACAGACATAGACACGGGAGTTAATACCTTCACGAAATCTTCTAATAGTTTCGCTCCCAACCAGTTAGTTTCCCCCAACGGAACCAATTCGGTTACTAGTGGTATTTTCTCGCCCACCAGTCAAATTAATTCACCCGTCTCCAACGATACAATATCGTCCAAAAGCGGAGTTTTCTCACCCTTAAGTCAAACGAATAAGAGTGATATTTTCTCTCCTTTATCTCGGAGTTCACCCGTGTCAAACAAAAATGTTTTCTCCCCGACATCGAATGTTATGTCCCCTATGAGTGGTCGAGAAAAAATATTATCTCCCAATACAAATACAGCGAGTACAACACCCTCTGGTCGGTCAAGGAGAAGTAAACACTCCCTTCGAAAGGAGTCCAGACATTACCAGGTAGGGGCATCATATATTTGCCTAGCTGGCGGAAAGAATGGACTGAGAGTGGATTTCCTGTAATAAAATATAAATTGTGATACATTACGAAGACGTATTTTGGTAATGCTTGTTTTATTCTAGATGTCTTTGCTTACCAACCTAAAATTAATGCACCAGAAATAATGACTGGGGAATTAGTAATTTTGTTAAATGTACTGATAGAGCGACTTGGGACATACAATTAAAACGTACCATTTTAGTCTCCAAAAAACAGTATCGTATTTTCTCGTTGTTAATGCAAAAAGCTAAACTCACTACGGCTTTTACGTTTCAAAGTTGCAAAGATAGTCCACATTCAGTCCCTTCTTTGTATCTATAGCCTAGCTGTAGTGCAATGGGCTAACTTTAGCATTAGACAAAAATAATGTATAAAGCATTTGTTTGACTAACAGCATGCTTAGTGGTAGATTCAATTATTTCCTAAATTGCTGTTGATTTTGTTTATATAAGTAACAAGTTTTTTAGGAATCAGACATCCTCGAATCGCCGGGAGTGTATTGTCGTAGCTCTTTATTGGATAAAGTGAGTGATTATGAAGACATATGGGGACCAGAAGGCAACAATTGCACGACATTTAAACCTAAGACTGATAATGATAATATAAATAATGGTTTAATGAAGAGCAAGAGACCTGATTTGCTACCGGATACATTGCGTAAGTATTTGGGATTTTTTGTGACCATATTAATCAGGGTATCGGGACAAACATTTATAAAATGTAGAGTGTTTTGGACTTGTCTTTAATTGGTTAATTTGCTAAATCTATTGTGCACCAGCTCATTAGAAATAAGGGATGATTTTCCGTATACTTACCACGGAACTAGAATGTGTCATTATTGGTGATCCATTCAATAATCTGTATTAATTTTCAGCTAAATTAATCGCGGAACTAGAATGTGTCATTATTGGTGATCCATTCAATAATCTGTATTAATTTTCAGCGAAATTAATTGCAGCGAAAAGTACACAATCAATACTTGATAAAGAAAATATGATTCTATTGACATCATCCGATAGTTTAGAAAAGAAAACTCTATCTGACAACTCATTGAAGAAGAGCTTCAATGGATCGAACGAAATTATAGCGACGACCAATAGTAAAGGTGACGTGATACCAAAAAGACCGGATAAACTGAACATCGCTTTAAATATGAATAAGAAATTGACTGATGAAATCGAAGCTGCCTTAAAGAATAAGAATCATACGACAGAGAGTATGGAGACTGTTAAATTAGAAGACGATTGTACGAATGGGGATGAATCGGAGAAAGATAACGCTGGCAGTCCTTTCTATGCCGACCCTGTTGATACGCTAAAGGAGGTTTGTAACTTCATCATAGCATGTTCTTAACAACCAGAAGGTATCTTGGAATGGGTTATTAGAAAGAGAGAGAATATGGGTCCATATTTGAATTTAAGTTTAAATTCAAATTCAAAGTTTTAGGAATTTAAATTTTAGTTTAAATTGTTATTATTTGTTGAGTTTTTACAATAATTGAAAATAGATGAGATTACGCTGATATGTGTCTAGTTAGGTGATAAATATGGAGGTCGTAATTTGTATATTATAAACTAACAGCGTTTGTAACCTCTTACTTATGTAGTCGCTCTTGTAATATTTTTTTTATAATTCGTAAGGGATTTTGAATTCTCTCAATTATTAAGTTTATTATTGGTTTCATCAAGTACAGAATAGTACTAGAATATTAGCATTTTTTATCAGCAGATCGAGTCTGACTTTCTTTTGGAGCACCAGAATGCCTGTTAGTTCAAAAACATAACAATATTAATAATGGTTTTATATGACGAGATTTTAATTGCCAATTTGATGAACGTGTTAACGTGTTTATTTAATATAATTTTTTTCTTTCAGGCAGCAATGTTGCCAGTGCAAAGACGAAAGTTGCTCAGAGCGGGGGTGAGTTTGTCCCAAAGGTACTCTGAGCCGCCTTCTCAGAATCACCCTTATTATCCATTGAGGGATATGCATAGTATTGAGGAACTGTCTCGTAAGTATTTTTTTACACATACCTATAAAATGTAAACATTCGGAGCTAGGTTAGGGTACAATAAATAATATGCGATTTGATGAACCATTTTGAAGTAAATTTTACTTTTTCAAAACAGGGCGTTGACCCAAGCTACCAACCAATATATGTGATATAGCGATGATAAAGCGATTCGATCAGAAACAGTAATCAGGACAATGCAATACTAAGATTGGCAATGTTACTCCAAAAAAGTTTCTCAATGAAAAAGCTTTAAGAAAGCCTTATTTATCATTCCAGCATCTTCCCCAAACACATCAACGTCTGTAGACAATCTGGTGTCTCTTCGAACTAAGCCTAAAATGAAACCAGTAGAACCTCCCAGGGTTGCGGCAAAGCCTCCCAATGGGAAGGAACAGACTTGGGCTGTTGATTCCAGTTGGCAGTTTATAAGTAAGTTTAACATTTCATTTAAACGTTTTAATTGAATTCCTACTATTGTTTTTTTAACTTTATACTTTAACTTAATTTTAGGTTAACTAAATTGAAAAAAACACTGAAGGTTAGGTACCTCGAAATTCAATACAATATATACGTTTCATTTGTTTAAATATAAATACTATTGTTAGAACTATAGATTGTGGTTGGCTTAGAGTTATACTTTAATATCAGCGCCATCTAGTAGCATATTTTAGTGCTATTAAATTATGGTAGATGGATTAACGATTACGATGAATTTTCTGCGCGAGACTTTCACGCTGACGTAAAATTTCGTAGGATGGCTTGAAATTTATTATCACAAAATCAAAATTTTAGGGTGAGATTACACTAACTTAGAACTTGCTTTAAATTAATATTAGTTCTTTAGTCCAGAAGATAACTCGCCAACAGAATCAGTTTGAAACGAATAATAAATGGATAATGGACATCGTACAAATATTATTACAGACAAGAACGAAGACGGTGGTGATAGTGGAACATTTCCATCTCTAGCAGAGCAGGAAACGAAGCTCAGCGCTGATGAAGCCCATCTTTCTGTACATCAAGTGGTTGCCCAAAGGTTTGTTGAGTTTAAAACTAATGATAAATATTAATCCTACTATAAATGAATTCATGCGCAGTCAGAATATTTTCTTAACATTTAGCGTTAACTTAAGATATGTAACGATTTAAGTTCACCATATTATATCAGAATTTACTAAATGTTTTTTACTAAGTTAGATAAATTTCGTAGCCGCGAATTTAAACGTATATAAATTAATTTACTCCGAGATAATTTAATGGGCAAGTTAGAGAACATCTTTGATTATTGACAGATTTCCCGAACTCCGTTTGACATCGGAGCCGACCAGTCTTCCCGAGGAAGTGAGATCTCCGCCGCGGGCCTCTTGCTATGACAACGTTCATGACCTGAGACCATTGTCCGAACAGGTAATGCAATTTTCATTTTACATTTAAAGGAATATTGGTTTTTGCTATAGTATATTTTTAGTACTATACGTCATGTACACACGTCTCAAATACAAAAAAAAAATCTAATACATCTATAAACCATGCTCAAATGCAGTTTCACACAAAAAGTTTCATTCAAATCGGTCCACCTGTTTAGGAGGAGTTTTATTACAAACACACACACAGAAGATTTATATATTGTCAACGGTAATAGGAAATTTTATTTATGCATCATCTATTATCATTGTACTGAAAAAAAATCCTGTGAAGCGCCATCTATTGTATTACAATCCCACGTAAAAAAAAATATTTGCGCGCCACCTATTACCATATAATGAAATTACAATATCCGAAAGATTCGACTGCATGTCTTACTAAAAACTGTTGTATTCTAACGGTAATCAGTTTGTCGCCAGTGAGATTCTTTACCTACGTAATTATAATAATAATTAGTAATTACTAACGAATTATTTGTTGCCAGTATAATGTTTGATTGTTCGTTTAATCACAACGAGCAAGGTTTAAATTTAGATTGGCTTAGTAATATTGTTGTATGGTTTCAGGCCAGCGATGACGGCACGGTATTCTCTGAACCCTGGGACAGCTCACAGTGGGATGGCCTTTTACCCGTTAATGGACAATCACAATTTGAAAATGTATACATTTTTATATCTTTTTGAAATGAACGTCACTTGACAATAACAAAAACAAGGAATTTATATCACTTTAGTACTATATCCTATAGAATATTTTATAAGATTAAAAAAGGCTACATCATTAATAGTGTTTTGCATGTTTTTTTTTAATTATAAGAGAGAATCATGAACATACAAAAACTTTTTTAATATCAGGAGGAGGTATGTGAATGGGATTCCCCAGTACCGCGTCGAGGTCCGGCTGCGGCAGCACGAGCCAAGAGCTTCAGGGACAGACTAGACCCACTTCTAGGTAACATATTAATTAACATTATACTCCCATACTTCCATTTATTACATACTTTTTTTATTGGGTTAGAAACCTTCCTACGATCCTCTATTATCCATTTTCTATTCTATCCACTGCATATATTTTAGTATTTCTTTGCTTTATTACACGATAGTATTGTTTATGTTACTCTTAACTAATATATATAGCTCAGAGGTTTAAGTTCGACGCTAGAGACATTTTCCTATATTTGTTTTAGAGAAAAAAATCTGATTGGATAAATTACAAAATAGTTTAACGATTTATTAATATGGTTAATTTCATACCATTAACAAAATAAGCAATTCTACGAGTGCGCTACGGCGTATAATTTATTTATTTATGTATTTATTATAATAAAGAGCCCCCGACGTCACATATAACATAAATTTCTACAGTTACAATATTGTTATATAATTGCATTTCCAAAAAAAGAGTAAGTAGATTAAAAATGTATGTTATTTATGGTTAAATAGATGCCTAACGATGTTTATAAACGAACATATTTTGTTTTTTTAGGGTCTCTAATCATATTACAGCATAGGCGGCAGCAGCATCTTAACAAAATTTTACAAAAAAGTGCTTTAATCAAAATTAAAATCTATAACCATATTAATAAATGCTTATTATTATATGATTTTAAAGCACTTATTTCTACATGATATTCCCACATCTTGTGAACACGTGCGTTATTAAGATAAATTAATTACAAGTGCGGAGTAAAATGACGCGTTGGCGGCGCGTGTAGCTCTGAACAAATAATTATATTAAATAACCTCTACGTAGTGATCCTGATCGTACCGGTTTATACGTTTCTCTTGATGACTATAAACATTTAGTACGTAATAATTTTATACAAATATGTACTAAATACAAACACATGCCACGTTTACGGCGCCGTGTGTATTAGAGTAAAATGCTTTATATATTCTCAATTTTCGGACTGTGACTTGTTTTATTAAACGACTTTAGAAAATCCAAAGAATGTTTATTTTTTGATGCGTAAATTTTTTATTTATTTACTTGTAATTAGGGATGCATCCGATACCGATGCCGATACCGATATATCGGCGATACTTTGGGTTTGCCGATATATCGGCATCGGCGATATTTTCATTGCCGATTCACCGATACTTTTCAAATTTCACGCTTAGCGCATTTGGCTTTTGGCTTTTAACTGCTATTGCGAGTAGTATTTTTTCGATACCAAATTTAATTAAATACAGAATTACAACAATGTTATCATTGTTTATTTTAAATATTAACAGTTATTTATTTCATGTTAATTTAATTTTTACTCTTAATTCTTAATTTTAGTAACAAAACCTTTCAAATTATTCAAAGTTTGTGACTATTTTTTGTATATATGTATATTTTTTTAATAAAAATTATAAACTTTAACTTAACTTGATATATTTTACCTTAATTTAATTTTAATTCAATAAGCGTTAGTATCGGTATCGGTATCGGTATCGACGATATTCCTATAAGTGTATCGGCATCGGTATCGTATCGGCAAAAAAGCGTATCGATGCATCCCTACTTGTAATCATTATCTGAATTTAACATTTTGGTAAAATTAAAATGTGCTTATTAATAACATCGGATTAAAAGAAATAAATATTGAACAAAGTATTTGCCTATATTGAACATTACCATAGTTGAAGATTCGGTTCAGTTCCTCAGACGTATAAAAAATCAATCTGTTAAGTCTGAATAATTTAATGTCTGCTTGGGATAACACAACCCAAATATGAAAGTTATTACTGAAACGGACACATTATTTATTTTATTTATTAATACTTTGTTGCAATACATATATGGTACATATACATTCAGTTATCATAAATTAAGAAGGCAACGGGTGGCCTTATATGGAACAAGGGATCCCTTCCAGGCAACCAGAGTTAGGTAAAAGAAAACAAGAAATACTAAAGAGCATAGCTAAATTCAAAAAATAAAATTGCAGGGCTGTACCTTCTGACAATTACAAATTTAATATAAGGAGTCACGATTCTAGGTTCTAAAATACATAGAATTAATATATTTACAATTACAACAAATATAAATGTTATATAATTACAAAAGTCACGATATAATAGATGGAAAGGATATTGTTATGAAGTGTTTATATAAAAGAATTAAAGGTGATTTATTGGTATACTCAATTTTACCTGCGATTTTCTTTTAGAAAAAAATAACAAAAGCTAAGCTTACCGGACAGCTGGTATTCATCGATGTAGTAAACAAACCGTCGATAATAAGGGACAAAGGCGGAAACAAAAATCTCAAACCGCTTGTTTCTAAGAAAATAATAGCCAAACAAAAGATTATTACAAAAGTATAAAACATTCACGTACCATTTACTAATTACATAATTAGCTACTTACTTACCGACACCAAATCCTTACCTACTCAAATAGTTCTGGAATCCCCAAAATGTCATTAACATAATTATATCATACTAGCTGGCCTGGCGAACATCGTACCGCCTAACAGTAGATTCTTTATTTTTTTTAAATACTTATTCTGCTATTCGGGACACCGGTCTAGCTACGATAAAAAAAAGAAAGTTGATAAGACGTTAATACATTATGTCAAAAAATAAAAATTTACCTTCCCGGAACCCCTCCACTAACACTTGAACTTAATGATATGGTATTAAAGTTCAATTGACTTTTAAGAATTATTACAAATATTATGTATGGGAATATAGAAAAGTGTTGTTTTTAGACTTTTTCACTCAATTTTTTTAATTTTTCTCTCCGTAAGAACCATCCTCGTACTTCAAAGAATATTATAAAAAAAGAATTGGCCAAATCGGTCAAGCCGTTTTCATATTATGTCGTGACAACGGAAAACGGGTTTCATTTTTATATATATAGACTAAGTTCTGCATTCGAAGTCATTATAATTTAGGTATAGTGATCGAGTCGTGATCGGATTAGAATGATCTTAGTACAAAAGATCAAACACCATTATTTATAATTACTTGACTATAATATATTATAATAAATGAAATTGACTGATATTCAATTAGTAACAATGGCCCATAAAAGTAACTCTTTCAAGATAAAAGCAATACAGATTTGCAGTTTCACACTCGTTTCATACTGATAACGAGTTAATGACTCATTAGTTGCAATAATTAATATTATTCTAAATAGGACACGAACAATAGCACCGCAGTGCACTGTTGTTATCAGTGATTATAAATATTATTACACAGTAAATATAATTGTGGTTAAAGGGTAAAGGTCTGCGCGTGCGACGGTTTATACTACGAGAGTTGTTAGTCCGCTGCAGACCGTCGTACCGGCAACAGCTTAGCTCATTTGAATGAGAAATCATCGATTTAGATCGTTCGTCGTAGCGGGAAAAAACCGCCGAGACATCAGCCATGAAGTGGTTCATAAAATTGTTCAGAGGAAAATCAGAGAAGCCAATAGAGAGGAAGTGGAAGACTGAAAGGTTTGATCGTAAAGTATTTTTGGATGAACAGCCGACTTTATCAGAGGAAATGCCAGTGACAAAAGAAGTATACGCGTTGACAACGATAAGAAACTTCCAGTGTGATTCAATCAGTGAATTTGTTGTAGAAAGTGAATGGGTGTTTGTGTCAAAAGAAAAGTTGATGGAGCCGAAATATCAAGAGCGCTTGTCGAGGATGAGTTCGTTGACGGAATTCTGTAAGAAGCTAAGTAAGAATAAGGAGTGTAGAAAAACGACAGTCGTAGTAAAACCGCCTGGGTGCCATTGCGCAGAACTCGCTGATGAAGAAGCAGAAGAGAAAATCCGTGATAGCAACCCAATTAAAAGTTTTTTAAAAAGTGTCCGTGATTTGTGGAAGTGCTTCTGTAAAACGATTAAGAAAATATTTTATAAAAACGATGAAGTTATCCCAATTGATGAATCGGATTTTGAAATTACTAATTCGTATCTGTGTAGGTAAAGACTTGTTTTTTATTTGAGTTTGGTTTAAAATTCAAGAAGTCACGGTCTAATTTTAGTTGTTAAATTACTGATTAGATTGCGTTATGTAAATAATTGCTGAATACGAGAAATTTCAAAAAGTTAGTCTTGATAAAATATAACATGCGCTAACGGAATGTATTATTACTACAATTATTAGAATCAATGACCCGGTCTGTTTATTCATTAGAGGTTTCTCTATTTTTCTTCTTCCTTTTTCGTATTTGACTTTCTAAGATAATAAGTTATTTTATTTTATTTATTTATTTATTCTATACATCATCCTAAATAGAAAAAAGTTGGCGTGGTGGAAACACAAACTGGACACAGTCTACAAACTGGACACAGTTAACAAACTGGACACAGTGAAACATTTTGTTAAATAATTTCTCTTTTATTAACAGCAGCGGGAAGAGTACGCGCCCTACGCGGCGGTCGGACGTCTCTTGGGGCGGGTGCCGCCCTCAGAGCGTATGCCTTACATTTAGCCCAAGACAAGAGTACCACCTTTGCTCAAAACGTTGATAATTTCATTGCTTGTACGTTGGACTCGAAAGAAACTTGCCCACAGGTAAGAAACTAATATTTTCACTACATTTGACGCTGAAGCTAGCTCAACTATAGAATTGATTACCTTGTTTTGTATGTAAGTTTAGAACAAATATATCAAATTTTAAAGAATTGATGCAATCAAAATAATGCTTAATAAATTGTAGGTGATGATGCGGAACATGCGTCAGTTCATGTCGGGAATGAAGAACTATCTCGTGAAGCATGGCGAGAGAGAGTTTGAAAAAGAAGTCGAGAAGGAAAGACTTAAGGTGGGCTTTTTTTGTGCAATAGAGTAAAAAATAATTTGCGGTACGGATTTCTGATGCCTATTTTTTAACATAAATTTACAACTGTACTCACTAAACTCTAGTACTAAATCTAAAAAGATGTCAATCGCTTGTAAATTCATATCTTAAAAAGTAGAGCTTGCCCCACTATAGTTTTTTTTGTTTTCTTTAGTAGCCAATACTAATTATAGCAACTACTACCGAATTGTTGCTATATTAGTATTGTTGTAGTTTTACTAACTTTAACTAAAACAACATATGGATATCATACAAAATAAATAAGTTTTTATTATTAAAGGTATTGGTAAGTTGCATTCATTATGTATGTATAAAAATATAAACAGCAGGCACTAAATATATATATTTTCTTTCAATCGCCCACATTCTTTTGTTTTCTCATTCAACTCTTTCTGTCATTTAAAAAAAAATAGTTTACAGCGAGCGAGCGAAATTATATTTGTAACGCATACCATATATGTAGGTACACAAGATATTTAAAATGTAATTCTGTCCCTAAAATAAAAAAAAATGTAAATGGAATTATTATAATATACCAATTATATTTCAGCTAAAACCGACAGAATTCCTAAACATCGACGCAATATTAGAAGGCGTTATGCATCGACTGGTTGTACGACCTCTACGCTCTAAGCTGTATACATTGCTGGCTTCATGGCATGCAACGGATGTTAGACAGCTTCACGCAGCAATAGAACGCGCGCAACACGTTACGGCCTTGCAACTAGGAGTGAAGGTATGTCTGAACTAGCGTTATAAGCATAAAAATAACGCTATTATTTTAGCAATGTAAATATAATTTATATTTGTTACTATTATAGAACTGCCTTTTTGCATAGATAGAACAAGCACTAAGTAATTAATTATCGGTAAAATAATAAATATAGTATAAAAATATATCAGAATACTTACAAGTATGTACTTTGTAAACAACAAAATAATATCATAGATATATGTATGTTAAAGTAGTATTTTTAAGGACAAAGTCTTATATAATAGATACTTTAGATATTATATATATATAAATGTTATAATTATAATATAAATTAAATATTTTAGGAATCTACAAAAGTACCTTCTTCAGCAGTGTTGGCAGTTATCTCGAAGCATTTCCTCAAAATGCAAGAAGCGGATTCGCCTTTGGACAAACTAGAGAATCTCCTTGCAGCTATATCTGCTATGTTCAATGCGGTAAGATGAATTCCAAAAATATTGTTTTAATTTACTGATTATCTATAATAACGAATTAACACGCCAACTATCGAGACCAAACCAAATCTTGTATCTTCATTTAAATAGTTGTATTTCGCACATTGATATACAAAAAACCCAAGATGCACAATCAACGTCTAAAAAACGTCCTCTAAAAATGACCGCAACATTCTAAATTGTGCGCTCATTTCAAATAGTCTCGCGTCTAATAAGTGGAGTCGATGTTATTTATTTGTGTTTTTTTTTATAAATAAATTTATGTACTTTTGAACTTTTTTGTGTGTAGTTTTTGACAAATATATTTACGCTATATAAAGTGTAGGTCAGGAGGTAGCCAATTTAAAAAAAAATTAATTTAAAGAAAAACTTTTTAACCGGATTAAAGTTATGTATTATTATAAATTTACAACTATTTAACATCCAACACCTTTTGTCTTCACTCACATTATTCGCTGTTCGAATAATGTGAGTAGTGGCTCTCAGTAAATTTGTTGCATAGGTTCTAAGAGATACCGTTATTGATATGGCCGTTCTCCCAGACTCCTATATTGCACTGCAATTGTGTTCTGCGATTAAATGTTCATAGTGGGTTGTCGTTTTCGAGAGTATGCGTACGCGCCGTCCTTATCATGCATCTGTGAGAACTACTTCGAAGACTTACGGACTTTATTAGGATAATACTATAATTTATGTTATTTAATGAAAAAATATTCCAGATCCGTGGCGAGCGAGCAGTGGGTGCAGATGACTTACTCCCAGTATTAGCATGGTGCGTGTCCCGTTGCCGGTTAGTTTGTGCTGAACTGGAGGCTGAACTTATGGCCGGGTTACTTCCACCCGCATTGCTGGCTGGAGAAGGAGGTTATTACCTCACTGCTCTCTTCTCGGCGGTCGCCGTTCTCAAGAGATTGGCGCCCGAGGCGGGATCAGATAGCAGTGCTTCGGTACGTACTATTTTTATTTTCGATGGCTAATTGTTGATAAAGTTTAGATTTTTTTTAAACTTTGATCCATGAGTTGAGTTTAAGACGATAAGGAAAATGTATCTGAGCGTTTGGTGTTTATACGCCACCATTTTGGTGGATATTTATTTTATATATTCTAAAGTTTATGTTCATCGTTCAAATCGGTTAAGTAGTTTTTTAGTATATTCGATGCAAACAATTAAATATTTTCTAATAATAATATTAGTGTAGATATCTCTTTTCTGGGCTATATATATGAAATATGCCGTCAGTCAATACTTTACTTTATATTGAAAACCTTAAATTATTTAGTTCACAATTAATTCGTACGTAGTAGTGGTTGAAACCGGTGATGGAGGCTTCACCGTGGGGACTCATTCTTAGAGCCATAGGTTCTATCTCTGCCTGTGCACCAATCGACTTTTTATCTTTCTGTCTGCCTGTGTCTAACACAGCGAGTGTTAGATGCGCACATCGGCAGAATCCAACACCACACATGCTTTAAATCTAAAAAAAGATGACGTGTCAGACAAAAGGCTGAAACCTACTTGTCTATGAAATAAAAATGATCCAGTGAGGGCTATAGTGCCACTGGATTATTATTACTTTTAATAATTATTTCTTACTAAGCATTGGCATGATCTTTATTGTTCCAAATTCTTATATTCAACAGTACTAAACACAATGCTTAACGCGCGAATAGATTTTCATATTCATGTGTGTGTAGTGTCGCCGCGGCTCCGAGTGTAGTAATCGCGAGACAGCAGCCGTAGTGCGAGTGGCCTTACCGGACGAGTGTCGCGGATGGATCCGTCGCGTGGCGCTTCCGTGTCGTCCGGCGGCTCGCGTCCGCGATCTCTGTCGTGCGTTGGCGCACGCCGCCGCCATTACTAATCCGCAAGACTACGCTCTTTTCGCATTGCACGACGGACATGGTAAGTTACAGCTCACTACATAAATTTTTATTCTAGGAGGTTGGCTATTTTTTATCCATACTTAGAATGGTCTAGGGTGTTGGGTTAACGATTAGAAATTATAGGTTGAACACCTAAGAAAAATTTCATCCCACAATGACGTACTTGGATGAATATAATTTGACATTCTTTAAGTGGTTTCTGATATGTGTTAGTGAGATAATAAATATTTGATAATAAATTGTCGATTTAGTTGTTTTATGTTTTTACATTTTTACCCATCTTATATATGGGTGTTACCTATTTTACTTGACTATACTACACTGATAATTTTTCTTGAAAAGTAAATCAACCTTTGCACAAAACGTTAGTATTATTGTTTCTCAAGAGACTTAATTTCAACAAATTTCTATTATGAAATCACCTATTCGCACTGAGTATTCCCAAAATTAATTGAATAACAATCTATTAAACTTAATTTATTAATCTACAGAAACAATGCTGAACGAAAACGATTGCCCACAAGAAGTGATGTCAGAGAAAAGTGGTCAGAACTTCGTGCTGGCGTACAAGAGGATAGATGCGAAAATCGCGTGGCCGCAACAGGCTCTGCTTTCATACCCATAAAACAAAACCAATCTCACTTATGAAACTGAATTTAGTAATTGTAAGTTCATCTCGTCTTGCTCATTACTAGTGTAAACTGGATGAATATATTTTTGTCGAGAAAGTATTTTCTACGATATTAATCAATTTGTAGCTTCGTTCCCGCGAGTATTTGTTGGCGATTACGGAATCAAATTCTAAAACCTTTAAAGCTAAATTGAATAATTTTAGAAATCGATTCAAATCAACGATTAAAACTCGATTTTCAATAAAGAACTCGATAATCGATTATTGAAAAAACGTTCCATCGCTGACAAATTCCTCGTGTGGTAGAGATTTATCTCTTTCTATTTACGCCCATTCATAAAGTAGCTTTTTTACCTAATTAGCAAGTAAGGTCTCGTAATGACTGAATGATTCATCACCGTTTACATTTCGTTGGTAGTGACCATTTATTTAAAACCTTATAAAGGTATCAGATGTATGTATGTTCCTAAATTTCGTGTACTCTGACCGCTCACCAAATGCGTATTCGTAGTCTCTTAAAGATCATTTTCATACTATTGTTTATTGAACTGTGATGTAATTTGTATTAGTAACGTAAGATTTGTATTAATTTTTGTATATTCGTAGAGTTCTTAATAATAATTTATTATAGCTTAAGTACCACTCAGTGCTAGATTAATTTGATCTTTAGGCCTAATTTGTGTCTCAATTAAAATGAATCTTAATAAAATGCTTTGTTATTTAAACCGTAATTGTAATCCTAGTCACGTTTTAACTTATTTATGGTTTAAATAGTATTTTAACATTTGCCAATTTCTGCCTGAGATTTAATATATTTTTTCGAGGCCTCAGCGTTTCAGACAAGCTATGATCTGCGTCATTATAATTGTCAAGAATTAAAGGCCTGTTTGCGGATGCCGTAATAATTGTTTTAATCAAGTACTTACGTTTTCTATGGTACGATTGTAATAGCAGTGATTCTGAATTAGAGTGATATCCGAACATTTAGATGTAGTCTGAAGCTAGATCCCCGTGCCACGAATGTTTGTGTGTCTGACTAAAATCGTTTTAAATATTAACTTTACTGTACTAAAATCTCTTTAACATTTTGGGTATCACTCGTAAAGCGTGTATTTTATCTTGTATTTAAAGTTAGATAATAATTTCAGTCATTGTCAAAATAAACGATTTTTTACCAATCGCCGGACTATCATTTATCTTTCCTGAATAATAATAATAATATAGCTTTATTCTATTCCTTAAAATACAAACACACATACGACACTAGACATTAATACATGTAAAAATTACAAAAATACATTAAAACATGTTATCAAACAGTAATAAAATTTTGTATTTATATACAATACAAAAATGCCTCTTTCAAGGCATTCCACAATTTTCTATCTTCAGCAGTCTTTCCCCCGGCGTCTTCGCAATTTCTTCTGTCCATCTGGTACAAGGCCAGCCTTTCGTTCTTGTGTCTCGTGGCCTCGGCCATTTTACTTATCCTTGTGTCAACCTGTCGTCATTGTAGGAGAAAGTTAGTGAAGTTAGTAAAGAATACGAAGTGATAAATACATTCTATTTTCCTGTACCCTAGCCAATAATAATTATTAGAAAGATCAATAAATCCCGTGCCTAGACAGTCGACGTCGGAAAGTATAGTCAGTCTAAAAGTGGTTAAAATGTGTTAAATGAAATGAATTTGCCTGTTTAAAGTAGTCATAATTAGTTAAGTAGTTATATTAATGATACAGTAAAGATATATACAGAGGAATTTTATGAAGTTTTGTGTGGACTACAACTGAGTAGTGTTGGCCTAGCTTCATCGTGCCACTCTAATACCTGGGGTCGTAGGTTCGATCCCCGACTGTGCAATAATGGACTTTCTATGTGCGAATTTAACACTCGCTCGTACGGTGAAGGAAAACATCGTGAGGAAACCGACATGCCTTTAGACCCAAAAAGTCGAAGGTGTGTGTCAAGCACAGAGGGCTGATCGCTATAAGTAGGTATATTATGTATACTACGAGTATTCCACAAAACCTTGCTCACTAATATAGTAACAATTCACATGCGCGAGGTTTTACCATCAATTCAAATCCACGATCGATTGGTATCCATGACAATAATAATCGAATACCTAGCAGGCAATGATGAAAGCCAATTATCCAAACAAAATGCCAACTGTCCATTGGGATACGTTGAATACTAATTATCCTGTAAACAGGTATCATGAAACCGGTATTTCAAGTGAGACAATTGCTCGTGAGGCGAGAGGCATTCCTGAAACACTTCAACAACTGCAGGTAATTTTAATTGCGTTTTTGCGTACCGGAAGACATTTTATTCACAAGTGATTATTATGTTCTTCCTATTTATAACAAAGCGCAAATTAGCCAAAGCGAATACAAATTAAATATAAAACAGCGTAGATGATTACTAAAGTAAATAAATAGACAGCTTGCATATTGCACTACGATGTATTTAAAAAAATGTTACGTCATGGTTAATAAGCTATTTAATAACCTTCCCAGAAGTTATAGCAGGGATGTTATGGAGCTCCGTAACCGTAACCGAAACTAACGGATAATCTGATAGGTAACCGTATCCGAAATACCCTATCCATAACATCTCTAAGTTATAGATCACTGCCGTGTAATGCTTGCAAGGGAAAGGTAGGTAGTTAGATTTTTTGTGGGAGAGTATTTAGGTCATAACTTTTGACAACAATTACAAATATCTTAACTGTTCTTATCATTATGACATTATGGTGATTAATACATTACATTTGCATGCTTATTTTTATATGGCTGTTAGTGCGGTTTTTTCTATAATTAATCAATCTGAATGTACCACTTGCTTTGCAAATAAATTTTGATTTATTAATAGCAAAGATTTGTATCACCAAAAGTTATGATTTAACGAACTTCGGACGGTGTGGGAAGTCATTCCCGATAACTATTGAATTACCTATTAGATTTGAACATTCCGCAGCCAACTAGCGCTTAGTCTAGCGAAGAGTTCGTACTAAGTTACGTTAAATGGACTATCCGTCATATGATGCATTCGGCAATTATTTATGCAGTGCAAAATTATACTTTAAGAACTGTTGAGAGCTCCTTCAGTGAATGCAGAAAATTGGTGTGCATCTTCGTAAGACAAAGTTCTTTAAGAATTGCGCTAGGATGGATCGTTTTTATTCCGTTAAGCACATTAAGAAACGAAAAGCGAATAAAGTACTTTCTTAGGTAGATTCATAATTTTCAGAAATCACCACTTCAAGAGGAAATTAATTACAGCAGAAATTACAATTTAACTCGCGAATTCACGAAATCTCAATATACCGTAGATTATGAATGGAAGCAGGGTGAAAGAAAAAGGTTTAATAAGAATAACTCTTGCGCAGATAACCTATACATATATCCTCCAGACACAAAGGTAATAATTAAAATCACTTATAATTCTGTCTATAGAAAATATCTAGGTACTAACTGCAAAAGAATAATTAAAATAAAGAAATTTAGTTTAGTTAAAATAATTAAGTTAACGAAATATAACCAAATATTTTGTGCAATATGTATTAAAATTGATATAAATTAAGTAACAAATTTCCAGTTATTACATAAACCACCAGATTTGGCAGTGTTTGGCCAGTCAGAAACAAAAAATGCATTTGTTAAGCCGTCTCTATCCAGTCGCTTAGTGACTGACAAGGACCAATTCAAACATCCTGCCAGATTACCTTTAGACCCAGTAAGTTCTAGTTTATTTTTATTTAAAGTATAAAGATTTTTGTGATCCTCTAGTCGTATCAATTCACCTCTAGATGTTGAGATAACAGCGTGATGCAAATCCATAGCTACCCGCCGGCCCCCGACACCCGCAATGTCAATGGACAGTAGTCATTATTTTATAACATTTGAACCTCCTGTATATATTAATATATATAAATTACGTGTCACGTTGTTTGTCCGCTATGGACTCCTAAACTACCGAACCGATATCAATCAAATTTGCACACCGTGTGCAGTTTGATCTCACTTAAAAGATAGGATGGCTTACATCTCAATGTATACCCGCAATATTATTTTATTGCAAATATTTGTTACAATTCTAACAGATGGCGCTGAGTTCTCCTACCATTTCCCTTGAATAGTTTACTACTATGTAATATAGCAAAAACCTTAGCCACAGCAATGCTTGGCCGGTCTGCTGGTATAATATATTAATTTAGAGAGCCAGGACTTAAAAACGTATAGGATTTGACATATTATGAGTGTCTTACTTAGTGCTAAGTCTCGACTTAGCCTGAATGGACAATGGACATATTAATACCGTTACAATAATAAGACATTCTTTAGTTATTTAGTCACACTACTCTAGTCTAAATGAATAAAGCAATTGCATAGTAAAATATTTTACAGATACGTTCAGCAAAGCTACATTTAAAAATTATGAGAAGCCAACAGCATAATATTTTCTATGAAATAATAATTTTATGAATTATGTTACACAGCCTTCAATAGAACCTTTTCGCAAAGACATCGAACCGCTGGACACAACGTACGAAGGTTTTGAAAAGTACTTAGACCCGTATCTGACGACCAGCAGACTTCACCATCGTCCATACTCAGCAGAATATTTAAATAGGATTTCCAATTCAAAGGATGTCATCACATATTACACTTGTGCGAAACAACCTTGGGTAAATGTTGTATCTTTTATACGCTCAATGTTAACTAGGTTTTATGTGAATTCTTATCGTTGACAACGTAGTACATTATTATAATTATTAGGGACTTAATTATTGAGGATGTTGGCCTCCCCCGACAATTGCGATGTTATTAGTTTAAGTGAAGCTTCTTTAGGCGCATGAGGGTAAATTTTTTACGGATTAAACGCAATAATAATAATATTAGCGTCACGAAGATGTGCAGCTTTTTTGTCGAAGAAAGGGAGAGAGCGATTGATACCGATTGAGAGAGTAAGAAGGGCGAATTACCTTATAGAAATTCTATTTTTAAATTTTAAATTTCGTAATGAAAATTTATGAAATATTAGTGTTTTATATTTTATGCAAAATAATTTATTGAAATCTCAAATGACGAATTGTAAATTAAAATGCTACGTATTTTTATTATCGAAGAAATAAATTAAATTAATAATTTGTATCAATTTTCGACACTTAATATTTTAATGACAATTAAATTCATTAAATTCCTAACATATCTTCCTTTTTCCCTCCCTCTGACTCTCGGAAATCTAGTTTTAGATTTGTATAAATATGAACAAGACTTAAAAACTTGTTTGCCAAAGAAGTTTGTACGCACTTTTTTTATGAATGTAGCTATTTTTTATAATTACGTCTCAGTTTGTAATACCGCTGCTTAGATTGTATCATTTTTGCTTGCTTCTTATTAGGTAAGTGAAGGTCCTCCTGTGTATGACACTCGCTGTTGATGGTTCCTCTTTACTATAAGTTAGATGGTTCCTCTTTATTATAAATTTACTCTCACTTCATAGGTTAGATCACCGAAACCAAATTTGGATAAATGTTTACCACTAAGTAGACCTAAATCAATGTTCGACAGAGAAAAATTTAAAGAGGATTTTAGAGAGATCAGGACCCACAATAAACTTATATGGGCCCCAGGGTAATATGAATTCGTTTATTTGTCGAATTATATTAACATATAGAACCTTAAAACCACAATAAGTATAATTATATACATTAAAACGATATCAGCTAACTTCCAATAGTCGATAAAGACAACATCACATTATTTAAAATATCAATAAAAATCATAAAATAAATAAATAAATCAGATTTCTGAATCTGTTTCATGATCATTTTTAAATCTAATAGGCAAGTAGGTGATCAGCCTCCAGTGCCTGACACACGCCGTCGACTTTTGGGTCTAAGACATGTCGGTTTCCTCACGATGTTTTCCTTCACCGTTCGAGCAAATGTTAAATGCGCACATAGAAAGAAAATCCATTGGTGCACAGCCGGGGATCGAGAAAAAATCACAGAATAACCTAAAATGTTTTCATTCCGGAAAACCGAACAGTCTCTGGGGTAGCATAGCAAAATGTTCCATGTTGGTATGTACTAAAATGGTAGGCTAAGTAAAATCACATTAAGGAGAAACGAAGTTCGCGGGGGCAGTGATTCTATATAATCCGTTTATTGAGGGGTTTTTTTCTCTTGGTTAAAATTGTAACATTGATTTTAGTAATTCTCATAACTTAACGAGTAACATGGGCTACGTCAAATAAATAAAACTAATTAATTTCCAAGGTACAATCAATATAGTAATGCCAATTTAGAACATTAGCTAATTTAAGTAAGTATACTAGCTAATTATTTTCCCGTAACAATTGGCCAAAAAACTCAGCGGGTTTATTTGCATATCAAACAATTTCAAGTGATAGTAAACAAACGCTAGTAAATTCCAAATAATCATCATTCAAGTTAGCCTTGTGCAAAAGTATGTAGCGTTAATGTGTTGAATGATAAAAATAATATTTGATTTCTAGGTCTTTTCGCACCGAAGTGAGGGACAATTACAAACAACACGAGTCAAAAATACACAACTATGAAGAGGATGTACAGAATTACTTTCAACGGACAATTGCGCATTTATAAATTTTGACACATTTAAGAATAAAGGATACGACAAATAATTTGTAAAATCATGCTAGGAATTGAATAAAATATGTTTTTAATGAGCATTGGCCTAGTGGCTCCAGCGTGCGACTCTCAAACCTGAGGTCGTAGGTTTGATCCCCGGCTGTGCACCAATGGACTTTCTGTCTATGTGTGCATTTAACATTCGATCGAACGGTGAAGGAAAACATCGTTAGGAAACCGATATTTCTTAGACCCAAAAAAGTCGAAGGCTTGTGTCAGGCACTGGAGGCTGATACTTGCCTATTAGATTGAAAAATAATCATGAAACAGATTTAGAAGTCTGAGACCCAGATCAAAAGAGGTTGTAGAGCCACTGATTTATTTATGTTTTTAAACTACAACTAATAGAAAAGTAATAAGTTAAATAAATATATTATTAATTGATTTGATTTGTGAATTTTGACCACAATTCTGATTTTATTTTATGTGTTAATAGATCCACCAGATCCGATCCGAGATTATAATAGTATCTACTTCCCACTGTTAGGAATAGTACCAATGGTATCCTGAATGTACTGATTAAAACCTTGGTATACTGCCCATGCCACTTTAGTTTTTTTTGTTGATTTTTAATAACTAATAAGCAATTAAAACCTAATTGTTAGTACCTCTAACTAAAACTACATATAATGTAATATAAATAAGTTATTATATTACTATTACGTCACGCAAAAGATACTTAATTCGCAAACAAGTTAAAGCAAAAATAAAATACTTACAAATTTACCTAAAATTGAACTTTAATTATCGTTTAAAGTTTACCTTCCAATGGCATACAACATAGACACATTTCTGTGTCTACGCAATACTCTATTTTATTACTCTGACATTTCATCTTTTTCACTAGAATCGAAGCCACGGAGATTGCCCATACGAGTTGAATTTTATAAAACCTCTTTATTCTTGACGGAATCATCCAACACGTCAAAAATTTGGGTAAACATTTCAAATACATCAACAAAATGGAAAATGTTTAAACGCGTGCAAAAATAAATCTTACACAAGAAACAAGCAAAATGTTTATAAAAAATAAATGGAAATTTTATATTTCATCTGTGTCATCCTCTTGATTTCGTATGTAATTTATTTAATACAGCCATATTGGATATTTATATTATCGTTCGCTGTTGTTTATACAATGTACAGTCAAATATGTATGATATTTTAAAATACAGACGTCTAGGTAAGAATATTATTAGTTATTTATCAATATTTAATAAGGGAAATTTTGAGTATGTAATTATAATGTCCATCGCATATGAGATTCAAACCCCGGATAACTTAAAAACGCCGTCACAATTTGAATATGCCTTGAGAACAATATTCTTAATCAAAATGCTTGATAGTAAAAATATCTTTCGTATTAATTACTTACTCCACATACCAAAATCTCACAGAATTGTCCTTACGCCTAATTTAGATACTTCTACTAATAATATATCCCAGAATTTTATATAATCCATCTAGTATCTCCAAGCTATGTTCTCACGCAAATCCAAGCGATCAAATCATACCGAGGGCCAGCATAGAGTTAATTGGAGGATGTTGATTTAAATGTTCTAGCACATATGGCGTACGTAGGTAAACAGTATGAGGTTGAATATGATTTATTTAAGGTAAAATCATTTAATC
Source organism: Pieris napi (assembly GCF_905475465.1). Classification (NCBI taxonomy): domain Eukaryota; kingdom Metazoa; phylum Arthropoda; class Insecta; order Lepidoptera; family Pieridae; genus Pieris; species Pieris napi. The sequence continues at coordinate 7,890,591 of NC_062241.1, read as the reverse complement.
CCTAAAGTGATCTAACTAATGAACACGTGATCAGACAAATCTAGCGGCGTTTTTATATTATGAATAGATTATCAATTGTCTAATAAAATTATTATCACATTTCCGTGTAGAGAAATGTCAAAGATAATCAAACCATTATACTGCCTGGTTTCGAGATTATAAACGTTACTTTTTTCTATTGAGAAATCCATTTACAGAACTCCACGCCGGGGCAACTTATTAAAGTGATGGTATGGGATTAAAGTGATGGTGGGGGGGGTATGGGAGTTGGTCCGGGAGCTTGCTTTCTATGGATGGAGGCAGGGTAACAATTTCCATACAATTATGTCTACTTTACGTTCCCTTGAGATTAGCTGAGATACAAAACACCTTTTTTACACTTATAAACAAACATACAGGTTTAACCAGAAACATTTCCGCGTCTATTGACATTACTCTATTACTTTACTATCGATCCCGATTTCAATATTGAGTTAATAGTTATTCCAATGTGATGTCAAGATCATCAAAATTTGCATTCATCGTCATAATTAATAATTGGAAACCGTGCTTTCTAAGAGATTTCCATAGTCTAATAGAACAGGTGGTCCTTTTCTTTCTTCTTTAACAAATCATTTAGAACTAGTGTACAAGCCAAGGGTACACATTTTGCTCACTCAGGTGTTCTTAGTATTACAACCGTGGCGAATAGAATAGAATAGAAAATGTTGCGCTACATTTTCTTACATTAATTAGCATTTAGTTATTTGGCATTAGTTTGTTCTTGTGTCGTAAATGTAAAAATAAAAACCTCTATTATTAAAAGCATCCCGTTGACCCAGGAACCGTACAACGAAAAATCTATATAAAAACACTAACAGTCGATTAAAAAGTTGTGAACAAATAATACTAGTGTTGAATAAATAATACTGAAGTGTCAATACATTAAGATACACGTTATTAGTATTTGTAGAGCATACACCGTGTTCGGACGTCAAGAAATATTCGGATACAAATGAATATTGATAATAATCGATATGGATATAAGTGATATTTTTTTGTTGACGGTGCTATTAATTAGTTCTGGAAATGCAATTGGAAAGAAGGTTTGTTATTAATAATTAGTTTTTATAAGTGTAATTAATAAATTAATCGATTTATTAATTACACTTATTTAAAATATCAAAACGGTTGAAACAATTCCTAGTTAAATAGATATAAAAATAAATTGATCGCTTCGTTGCGTACGAAAATAAGTTGCTAAATGAAGTTAATTTTACAGCGGAAATAATGTTTCCGAACCTGAAGGTTGTGTCTTACGTTCTCGAAATACTCAATTATATACAGTTTAATGACATGTGAAGAACATAATTAATGAATATGAACACAATAGGTAATAATTAATAAACATAATATTTTTGACGTCACATATGTTATTACATATTTTCATTTTTAATGATTCTATACTTTACATATATCTTTACAATATTATGCCATCTTAGGAGTACATTAATATTGATAAATATGTGAGGAAACCTTATTGGGATTTCTAATATTGTTTTATATGATTAATTAGGTATATATTTTTAGTTGTAATAAATCCTAGATTAAGTAACAACAGATATCCATTTGTTTTTTCGAAAAGTTTTGTAAAACATTAAAGTAGTAAGTGGGTGACTAGTGTTTGCAATTTCTCAGTACAAACCAGTAACTATACGAGGTCAAAATGAACATGTGGGACAGTAAAAGTGGTCCTACCTCTCTATTTCAATGTTAACATATTAATATGACCCGATGGAGGACCTTAGAGAAGGTCTTACGCAGATCCATAGACAAAGTAAATTATCATTGCTAAGCCGTAGGACGTGTGAATATGATATTGGTTGACGAAGTAATCGCCAATTATAACTCATAACTCTAGTGATATTCAGGTGCCCGGCTTGTCTGGCTTAAATCTAGCCGTACTTGCGACTCCAGTTTCTAATTTAGTTTAAAATCTTTACATATTATAGAATCAAGTGGATCAACTTTGTCAAAAACTACCGAACGGACTATTGTTCACCAATAGAATTGTGTAATTCTTGAGTAAATTTTGGACGGATTTTTTTTGTGAGGTTTTATGTAAAATGACTAAAATATAACGTTAATTGTTTAAGACGACGTTAAAATATTTGTTATATTACACGAAATCCTGCGCTAGTGAATTCTAATTCTACATGATCAGCATAGTTCTTAGTAAGGTCAAATCAAATCTTGGAATTCAGATTTCAGCGCAATGTTCCAATCTCCTGTTCTATAATATGTTTTTGCATTCGACATATCGCTCAAGCATAAGCCATGAAATAGTGATATAAATAACAGCAATAATCGTATTAATTTAAATTATAAGTCGAACGATTGAAAATAGTTACACAATTGACTATATATTACTTAGCTCAGGATAACAAACTATCAATAATTGTCACTAAACAGTTTATTTATTTATTAGCCAGACTTAGCGATTACGTAATATTTATAAATTATTGGCAAATACTGCGAGCTGTTCTTGAAGATGAGAATCAGAACAACAAATGTGGTAACAGTAATAGCTGAAAAGGCATAGGTTAACATAGAAAAAATATTTTTTTAGATAGAATTTGATTCGGCTTCAAGAGCGATACAATGATTATACTGGTCATACAATTTTTCTTTACCATTTTTATAGTACGATTTGCCTTTAGCTAAAAATAGACTTCACACACAAATTAGATATACAGTTACAGTACAATATAATTACTAACATTGCATAAAGAAAATACTATGCATACTATGGTGATGGTCCATGGTTTATTCGTTTCATGGCGTTTCTTCTCAGAGTAGTCAGATAGGAAACGTCGATCTCATCTCATCTAGTTTAAAAAAAAATGTTTGACGTGTAAAAGTGTTTGTAAAATCCTACTTACAGAAATAAATAATTTATCATTTATCATTTAAAAACACTGTTTTACTGTGGTGATTCCTGTAGGTTACCCAACGAAACACGAAAAATAATTTGAATAACACAAAAACACAGCAAAAATTATGTGCTGTAAGAAATTACGCCTTTTTAAAAAACTGCGTCAATGTGCTCTTTTTCAGTTACGGCTAACAGTATACTATGAGAGCGAGTGTCCTGATAGTGAAAAATTTATAATCAAGCAACTCCAGCCGACAGTGCAACAACTGCACAACTATACTACACTTGAACTTGTGCCATTCGGCAAGGCAAGGGTGAGCTCACGTGGAATTATGTAATAGACTATAGAAGACTCTTGAGTTTACCGATCCGAGACAGAATGGTTTTTTTAGCAGGTGGCCAAATAATAAACTAATATTATAAACATTTAGCATTTTTGTGTGTTTTCAATAAATTCAAAAACTGAACCGATTTAAAACAACCAAAACATTATCCCTGGTTATTATACTATATTAATTAACTGTTAAGATATTTGTGTAGTGAGTAATAAATAAATCTCTTTATTTAAAGAAGCCGTATTTACCAACAAAGATCATACATAACATATTCTTTACTAAATAAAAAAGGGTGCGTGTTCTTATGTACGCGCGTAAGAAGTTATACTTCTTTGGCATTATTAAAAATAGTTTTTGATTGCATGCAAATAATTTTAACATTTAAATAATCAAAGACTGGAAAAGGAGTCATTATAGTCAATAAAGTTCAGTTTACATTTGAAAAAATAAATAAATAAATATTTATTATTATTCTGTTACATTAAGTGTAACATAAATTCTATTATTATTCGAATGTTTGTTTTTAAATTATGTCCAATGACGTAGTATCTACCGTGGGCAACTTCATTCTGTTAATTTTGTGTCACGGTGCGCGCGCATCGTAAAATTTCACCCTCATCAATTTTTCATAACGCGCCTAAAGAAGTATAACTTCAAAACGTATATAAACGTATTACTTATAACAAATGATTCACAGAGTATAAACAATGGTAACGACGGCTTCCAATGCCAGCACGGCTCCTCAGAGTGTCTTGGTAACATGGTACAGGACTGCGCACTTAATCGAATGAAGCAGTACACTGATGTTATGAAAGTTGCTTACGTCGCCTGCGAGATGAAAACCAGGTCGGGGGCTAAAGGAGATCTGCATGTAAGACTGCCTATGAATTTATTTATTACTAGCTGACCCGGCAAACGTTTGTTTTGCCATGTATATTTCTAGGAAACATTTTTAGTTCAATAAAAATAACTTTCTACAATAATAAAAAATAGGGGTTGATCGTAGAGGATAGATGAAAATTAAGGGTTGTATTAAATTAAATTTAAAAATTAAATTTAAATTTTGGGGTGGACAAAACACCCCCTTACCACTTAGGGGGTTGAAAGATAGTAGCCGATTCTCAGACTTAGTGAATATGCATAAAAAATTTCATAAGAATCGGTGGAGCCGTTTCGGAGGAGTATGGGAACGAGAATTTTATATATATATAGAGATTATCACATTTTTTCACACAGTTAAGTTTAGTTGGTTAGGCTTCGTTCTACCTTGACGTCTGGCGTTCTACACAACGCTTTTTAATATACTTATTGTATTTCCGAACCGTTACAAATTAGGCGCCTTTAAGAAGAGAGTATCTTAAAGGCCGGCAGGCGGCAACGCACTTGAAAATCTCTCGGTGTTTTAGATGTCAATGGGCGGCGGTAAACACTTAAATTTAAATGACCCGCCTGCTTGTTTGCCTGTCGTATAAAATTTTAAAAAAGCAACAAGCAGGCCTTATCCAGTCCATAGGTAATCCGAACACATACTCGATGCACCTGGATGTGCCATAGCAGTCCCAGCATTGTTAAAGCATTATTATACGGAATACGAAGAGCGTTATATGTTTTACGAGAGAACTGCTAGGTCATACAATACCTAAGTTTTTTGAAATGCGAGGGAACGTCTCCGAATCGAGACTAGTTTAATTATGAAATTATATCAAAAACGTTTTGGGTTTTGACAAACGGGTGTCATAGGTCGTTCATTAAGCGGGCAATAGACGACCGCATGTTGCAGTCAAGACCGACTGCAATATGCGGTTTGCTCAGGAACTGCTCGAGCGGTCCGCGGCATATTGCAGTCGGTCTTGACTGCAACATGCGGTCCGTCTATGGCCCGCTTTAGTCTCTGAATTTTACCCGTAGACGGCTTTATCACCAGCGGTTTTTTGGTATCTCATAGACATCCCAAGCTCTTTTATATATACATAGTTAGTTTTAATTTCCTTGTTATGTTAACTGGAAAAAATGAAAGCATTAAACCATTAAACTTAATAATATGCGTCACTAATAGTACGAATCATTGTATGTTAAATCAGTATTTATTGATATTATTAAGTGAATGCGATAAGATATAGAATGCATTTAGTTCGCAGATTAAAAATAAATCTTTACATTTCTTTTTTGTACAGATAGACAACAAAATCGGCTAAGTTCAATATTCTAAATAGATAAATATAAAGTTGTTTATTTTATATTGTACATTGAATAATTCTTCTTATTACTACGGTGTCTATACCCCTGACAGCCATAAAGCGGCATGGGTTAATACAGATGTGAATAGGTTTCAAATATCGAGTTTCTTATGGCAAGCATCAGCCTTATGTGCCGGACACATATCATAGGTTCGTTGCGTCTAAAACGTGCCAGCCTCACTATTCTATCCTCCACAGCCGTGCGATTCTATTAATCCGTGAGTTCACCTCGCACTAACAACGCTCCCTTCGTCACTCACGTCACGTCATTTTTGGAATCTCATGGTATTCTGTTAAGCAATTTCACATTACGTCTTGACAAGCGGAGGGAGCTTGTAGTTTATTGTTTATCAGAATGCCAAATCGCTCTGACCGCTCGCGCTGACCGCTGTAAGAGTTCGAAAAGTGAGTTACAGAATCGCAAGGCTGTACAAGAAAATATTAACAGAGTTATTTATACTTACTATCCCAACTCAGAAACCATTATTTAAATCATTAGATTATAATATTTACACGATTTTCACTACTTTAAATATTTAGTAAACTTATCATATAACATTTTCAGTGTGTCCAAAATGCGAAACTGTCTCCTAAAGATGTAGAAGACTGTGTCTTGACAGGTGAAGGAACATCGCTACAACTTCATAGCGAATACCAGACTAGCATAGTGCGACCCAGCTTCATACCTACTATCACTGTTAACGGGGTAAGAATAAGATGAAACTTCAAAGGTCATACTGCTAAGATGCTTTGTAGAAAAAAAAAATCAGTAGCGATACAACCTCTTTAGGTCTTGGCCTCAGATTTCTGAATCTGTTTCATGATCATTTTTTAAATCTAATAGGCATGTAGGTGATTAGCCTCCAGTGCCTGACACACGCCGTCGACTTTTTGGGTCTAAGACATGTCGGTTTCCTCACGATGTTTTCCTTTACCGTTCGAGCAAATGTTAAATGCGCACATAGAAAGAATTCCATTGGTGCACAGCCGAGGACCGACCTACGACCTCAGGAATGAGCGTCGCTTTGTAGAAAACTAAGTAACTAACATAAAATGTGGAATAAAAGATCGATTTTTTTTTTACAGATGTTTCATAGACACTACTTATTATGAATCCCATCTGCGGCAATCAAATATTTGATTAAGGCAAAATTCTCTAAAAAAAACTGATTAAACTCTAGTCACCTAGTGTGACTCATTGTTGTTTAATGCTATATACGAAATTTAGTATTCTTAGGAAAAATAACAGGCGATGCAATAAGTATAGCTCTAACAAGATAAGTAACATAGGAAATAATGTTATTTTGTTTTAGGTATTTGATCAACACATTCAAAATAATGCCCAAGTGGATCTTTTCAGTACTCTGTGTTCAATATTGAAAGAAGCTGAGCCGTGTGCGAAACGTTACAACTGGATGGCACTTAATTATGTATTAATAAATCAACGGTGAATATATCTATTAAAACAGTGTTGTTTTTAATTTACAATCCATAACTTTGCGTCAAGCAATTAAGCACCAGAAGCTAGAACTAGACTAGTGTTATACGGGTTGCAGACCAAGAGCTAAGCTAAGTTAGTTTAGCTTATCTCGCATAGCTGACGCAGTTTTCCATACTTGTCTGCAGATCGCAAACTATGCGAACTAAGCTATGTGAGCTAACTAAAATATGCGAAGCTAAGTTAGTTGTGTATGCCGATACGCAGCTGCACGAGCTAAGCTAAGCCCCTCCCGCTACCCCGCACAGTGCACACCCTTTGCACATCCTTCGCCACACTGACTGAGCTTTGGCTTAGCTGTTGGTGTGCACGCTATTTATTTCTAGCTTAGCTTAGCCTAGCTTGCTTGGCATAGCTTAGTTTTCGGTCTGCAACCGGCTATACAGTGTTACGTTCGTTACAAAGTCATTCTTTTTAGTCTTCATAATAACTCTTTCCATTGTTAACCATGTATTCAGTTAAATATAATCCAGCAGTAACCCGCTGCTTTTGCGCGTAGTTCTATAAATATGAGATACAGCTCCTTTAGTTACTTTTAACATAATGAATACGAATGACGATACTTTAAGAGACGAAATGCTTGAAAGACTACATGTGGCTAATCTATTATTTGACCCAATCAGATAACTGCGGGTCACAAGCCTGTATGCCTGACTACTTTCTAAGTTTTTATAGAAAATAGTGTAGGAATAGTACCTACCATATAATATATTATGATTTTTAACACTTGAAATAATAATCCCTAAGGTAGTGCGTCCAAATTACGGCTATACCCATCGACTTACCACATTTCACTTATTTGCATGGATTAGATTCATACAACTATGTGCGAACAACACTCGCAGGCACGGTGACGGAAAACATCGCGAGGAAACATACCTTATACCCGAAAAATGTACTGCGTGTGTTAAACACAGTAAGCTGAAGACTTAATAGTCCGGATTAAGAAGAAAATTATTACGAAACAAATACAGAAACCTTAAGACACGACCAAAGTAGCGACACTGTTTTTAAATTTGTCGACAATCCACAACGGATTGTCGACTAATTTGGATAAATGGGTGCACACTAAAATATAAAATAAAACCAACAATATTAAAGGCACTTTTATTTGGGGCTTAACAATAATTCTATAAATAAGGTAAATATAATATACTGCAAAACCACTCGTGTCGATAATTTTACATCGATTTTCTATGGGCCTTGATATAACATTTACAATGACAATTTTCAATGCTTGATAACGTTTTACAAAACATATGTATACAATGAATTAAACCTTGATATCACGATATTACAACAGCGTTATTAGTAATAATGCTTTGTATTCAAAAGCGCAGCAGGTAGAGAATCGAAAATAACTTTGTAATAATAATAATAATAATCTTTATTTCTTCTCTCACATATACATACAAGGTTATTATGATTAAACTAAGATGATAACATTAGGAAGTGTATGTGAGAGACTGGTCTCTGTAACAGGAGACCTGAGTGACAGATAGCCAGCATCTCCACCACCAGACCGGAACACGTACGATCAGGCCATTGTCATAAGATACAATAGAAGAAAATAAGTAAGTGCTAAGTATGTGTGAGTGTGTGTGTGCGCACAATAATTTATTTGTCGGTTTATTTATTGTACAGTCAATACCATATTACAGTTTTCACCTACTGGACAAAACTCAGTTTGCTGAAGTCTATTTTTTATAAGGAGTTTTATTGCATTAATTTGTGGGAGAGTTATCGACAATCCAGCGATGGTAGTGCCCTATATTGGTGTATACGCTAGGCACACCTTCACTTCCGCAGTTCTCGGAGCCGAATGACACTATGCCAACCTTGAAATAATACGTTACATCAAGTGGAGAAAGTGAACAATTCCAACGAGGGTTTAATATAGCAATAGGCTTGGTTAAGGGCACAGAGGGTAAAATCATATTTCTTCCGAATGTGATAGTGTTATCTACTACACTTTACAAAGAAAATGAAACGAAGTTTTGATTAAAATATAATTAATTAGTTGATAAGGAACTCAAACACATTCATGGTTTATTCTTTTTATTCATAGGTAAGTGGCCGGTATTATTGCGCACTTAGAGATAACTTTTTGTCATGATGTCATTAGTGAATTTTAATATAAAGTTCTGCCTCATCAGCAACGCTATGGCGTACTTTCAGCAGGTGAATTAAATATAATTGACTTAGTTATGTAAAATATATAATAGAGTATGAACCTAGGAAACTCAAAAACTTTATTAATTAAGGCAATTTGTCAATTTAATTCTAAGGATTCGTGACGTGAAATAAATAATGAGTTTTATTTAAATATTTTCTTACCTGTACAAACATGCCATCCCTCTTCATAACCAGGGGAGCCCCACCAAAACCGGAACAAGCGTCCTTCCCCTGTTCCCCCCCAGCGCATAATTGTCCCTCGTGTATTGGCACGGATTCACCGAACACTCGCTCACACGTTTCTAAGGGGACTATCGGGACTTCCAGCTGTTGTTGACGACTCCCCTTAAAATATGCAAGTTTCAACGTATTTAAAATACGTTACTAAGGAAGGGTAGGTAAGTTGGTGTATACAAAAGCAAAACATTGAGATTTTTAGTCCGTCGCTTTATACAAGAAATATGTTACAGAAACAATTTAGTAAAGTGTATTTTTGTACAAATTACAATGCTCTTAAATTGGCATGACACTTACCGCTGTACTTTGTCCGGACAGTTTTCCCCAGCCCACGAGCGAGGCCCGTTCGTCCACTACCAATGGCCTGTCATTGAGGCAGATAGGTGCAGCCGTCACTGGGGTGATCAAAAATTATTAAATATATATAATGTTGAGCAGTATTGGTGGCTTCAGCGTGCGACTCTCATCCCTGTGGTCGTAGGTTCGATCCCCGGCTGTGTACCAATGGACTTTCTTTCTATGTGCGCATTTTACATTCGCACGAACGGTGAAAGAAAACATCGTGAGGAAACCGGCTTGCCTTAGATCCAAAAAGTCAACGGCGTGCATCAGGCACAGAAGGCTGATCACCTACTTGCTTGCTTTGATTACCAACTGATGATGAAACGGATACAGAAATCTGAGGGCCAGACCTAAAAAGGTTGTAGCGCCTTTGATTTATTATTTATAACGTAGTCGGTTATCAATATAGATATTAAAGACGGGCCTACTAATAAACCAACAAGTGTAATCAGAACATACCGATCAAGGAAAAAAGAAAAAAGGGAATGTCTCTTAAAACCATCAGATTCTAAATTTTCTCAATTCACAACACAGCGACTCTACTCTATTGTGTAAAATCGTTGATTTTACAGATAAATTTTTTTCTCACAACAGAAACTGGAAAATAATATTAATAGCAAATTTACAATATATTATTTGATTCGATTGAAGATCAGATGATGATGATGAACATCAGTTCAGTGTCTGTTGCAGCTGAAAGCCAGAAATTGGCAGAAAGTGGTGCAGGACAGAAAGCGGATTTTTCTCGTTTCGGAGGCCAAGGCACTTTTTGGGTCTTGGACCAGCGGAGTGTGTGTGTGTGTGGAGGTCATCATAACATTTACAGCGACGGCACTCTGTACCTTTAATAGCAATCCCGTTTTTAAATGCAATTGATCGAGTTCTCTCAATTCCTGTATTAACGCTACAAGAACTGGGAGAATCGCAACCTTGACCTCATGTGGTACTCAACATTAAAGTCGAGTTCGCTAATGCAAGTTACAGAGTACCAGCCCTGGTCGAAAAATTAAGAAATGTAATACATTCTGCTCCTGGGATTGACGCCATTATCGTTATGTGTTTTGGTTATCACTACTAGAAACCTCGGTTCTAAAAGGCTTTACAAATATGAAGACGCTATTTTGAGAGTTATTTACCGGAGTATTTAATTTCGTCCTTCAAAATGATGAGTGCTATGTCATGTCTGAATATCTTCTGCTCGTATCCAGGGTGTACTGAGACGCTCTCAACTTTGAGGGCTTGTGGTGGCGGCGCACAGAAGAAATCTGAACAATCGGGACTACGGCTGACGTCCCATTCACCCACCACCACTGTGGATCTATAATATACATAAAAGTCCTTACAAGATTTCTTGAAATGGGTGTACATATCCCAACTACTGAACTGATTTTGATGATAGACTTTTTGTGTAAAACAATGCGATTAAAGAGTGGCGGAGAGTTTATTGCCAGATCTTCTCTTCCGTTCTATTACTGCCAATTTCAGAATTTAATATGTATTTCTTATTGACGTTCATAAGTGTACATTGTGTTATTTTTGTTGTGTACATTGTTTTTCCTAAGATAGCGATTTAAATCAAGAAATTACTTGTGGTTTCCTAAGAATTTAGTGTATAGATACTGATTCTGAAATTACAAGAATTAAGCACGTACTTGGAACCCTTGGGACCTAAATTCAAATATACATATACAGGTCAAATTCATAACCTCCTTTTTTACGTCGGTTAAAAAGGTACAATTCAAAACACCTACATATATCAGAAGGGGACAACGCAACGCAATATAAAAAAATATATAGTGTAATTATATATTGTGAATTTTATATACATATATATTATTACGCTCCACTTTTTCATATTTGAATTTTAATGAAGCATACATAAATTATTTAGTTTATAATATTACAAATTGGCTATTACTTTCAGTTACGGTTATAAATACAATTTCTATTTTTAATATTGTCTATAATTTGATAGGGTGGACTAGCGGCTATAGCAATTAATTAAAACGCAAAGAATACTTGAAAACATTGTGTTTACTTGTATATGAGAAAAAAATATATTACATTATAAAAAAATGACACCGCACATCTAAAAATAAAAGAACATAATCCAAATTCAAATGCAGTGCATCATAGACAATTAAAAGTGGACAGCATCACGACCTTCCAACATAATTGTCATACTTACAATTTGTACCCTTCCGGTTTGGCCAACGCACAGTGAGCAGCTGTTAGAATTATCCTTTTGCCGATGATGGAGCCTGTGCACGCAAACTTCACACTACCCGTATCTTTATCTGGAAAATGACAATACAATATTCTTGTATTACCAAGTACTTTTATACTTTAAAAATACAAATATGGGGGAGTAAAGATGCACATCAGAGTTGCGAATACGCTACTTTTATTGTTAATAATAAAGATTTTATTTATAAAAAAAGGTATATATCTCACAACTCAGCACTTCAATTTCTTTTATACTAACTGATATATCATCATACTAACTTGCGAAACCCACTCTAGCCACCCAGGGCTGTGCCCCTAAACCATTATAGTCAATCCCTCGTACCATGCTCTGTCCGCATTCAGGGTTGCCATGTTGATACACCCGGCCACACTCACAAGACGGACAGCACACAAAATCTTCTTCATTTGAGCTTCCACATGTTAATTCATTCAAACGGAGAAAATATCTGAAAATATTTATATCTTCTTAAATATTAAACAATGAGACAGCTAGATATCCTGAAAATGGCCATACTACTTCTTATTTATTAATTACCAAAAATTATAAATATTAGTATTGAGCCCAAGAGTACATTTATTTACATACTTGTTTGGTTGACTATCTAAAAGGTATTTAACTTATTCTTTACTTACTATTTTCTACTACTTATTATTTAACTTAAGAAATTCTTTAAAGAACAGCATCCAATTATTATACCTAGAAGATAATCATATCATTAGTTACATTATAACCTTAACCTTTATTTTTTAGAATAGCTGATGTTTTAAAGCCTATGTCCAATGTCCATATGAAAAATATCATATGGTCAATAAATATCCTGATATTGACTAGTATTTTGCTTAGTTCATACAAAATGAACTAAGCAAAATACTATATGGTATCATATATGTATATACATATATCATATATTCCAATCACTTTTATGACTATAAGGATATTTATTATTTGATAAATCAAATAAACCTTAACAAGTTCAACAAGTACAAGGCAACCGTGAATGGTGAAGTCAGGTTAGGTAGGCCTTGCAGTAAATACCTGGACCAAATCCAGGAGATACTAGAGAAGGAAAATGTTAAAAGTACTAGCATCATGGTGAATGTCATGAAAGTGGATGAAGCATAAGGTAGGTATGTCAGGACCATAGCAAGTAGAGATCAGTGGTCTGTGTCTACCCCTTCGGGAAAAAGCTGTGAACATATTAAAAAAAAAACTTTACCTATCTGAAGAGAAACATGCATAATCCAACAAATCTTCTAATAGTGGACATTGACTGACTGGGACACATGTTGTATTTGGTGGACATCTTGCCTGAAAAAAATATTTAAGATATAAACAAATAGTACCAATGTTTCACTTCTCTTATTTAGTTTCTCAATGAAAAGACAAAAAAAGAAAAATATACTTAATACTTTTAATACATGAGTTTTACATGTTATTTACAACACCTGTAATGTTTTTCGCAAAATGATGCTTTGTTTATTCTGCACCCACTAAAATCGATACAATTTGTATTTTCTTTTATGGTAGACATACTACTTACTATACCTATCTTTTTCATCTTATTTATTCTTAGAATCTACATAATTTAGGTAAGATTCTTATTGTTCTGAATGTCTTAATATATGTAATTATGTTAAATATATGTAAGCTACTTACAAGATTTGAATCATCGTCAACCCGCGGTTTCCTTTCTAAACTTATTGATATACCTAAAAAGAGAACTCACATTAAAATTATTTCTAAGACATTTTTTCGTATAATATTTTTTTGTTCGTACATAATATGTACTTAGTATATTATATTGTAACATATTGACATGGCCCGGCCCCCGCCCCCCGGTCTGCAGCTACTTTTAACTTTATATATTTTACAATAGTCAATAATTTTTTTAAATACATTTTATTTGATTTGATTGGATAGTTTCTCCAAATCTCAAAATACGCGCGCATCAGCGTATCAAGCTGCTATCTAGTGTGTTTATATACATAATAATAATAATTGTGTTTCAGCTTTGGAAAAACTTTGAGAAAGTGATATACAATATAGGGCTATATATATATAAAATAAGGCTTTAATTTTAAGCAAAGCAATATTTATAGGTATATATGATATAATATGAATGAATTAGATTTTTAACATGCAATCTTTTTGCTGTTTAGAATTCGATAATGCGTAAAACAGTGCGCCATATATTTTTTTAAAGCAAACGTTAAAAATTGACTGTCAAATATTTAAAAACTACCCGCCTTTTTTCATTTAACATCTTGGTTATTGCTCTGATTTAAAATCAGTAAATTATAGAATATATTGGGTTGTTTTTATCTTATTATTATTATAAAATTAACGAGAAACCGAAGAATTTTGTAACATTTATCGTATTGGAAGTCCATGTGGGTATTATTAATAATAGTTGTTTAATCTTTGTTCCTGTTCCTTCCAATTAATCGTTTATGACCTTTAACAGTGTGTATTTATAACAACACTAATCGAAAAAGGCGACCAAGCTTATACGGAAGATCACGTTGACGTCTCGTAGTTCTGTTACTTTTACGTATACGTTCTATTACGTCAAAGAAGTGTTTGTTCTCATCAACTCAACAGAACACTTATTATTAAATAAAACACTGTTTATATACCAAATTAAAATGTCATAGTGTTAATAAATATTCAAAATCAGCTTATTTCACATGTAAGAAACATTGAAATGATTGTTCCTAGGCCCATTGTTATGGACCTATTTTTTATTATTTTGGCGTTGTAAGCTTTTGTTCGCATACAAACAACAAAGTCAAAATTGTGCATAATAATAAAAACCAATGTTGCATGAGTAATCATCATTACAAATGACCTTGCACCGTATTCTCATCACAAATCGAGGCTGTTCACTGAATACCACATTACTGTAATTACTATGTCCTTGATGTCAGTTAATTTATGAAATAAAAACTATATATAGAGACGGTATAATCAAGCTATAATTATTTATAATAACAATAAAGACGAATGGCTGGTTTAATAAAAAGATAATTAAAATTCATAAATTCTAAGGAGAAAATTTAAAATCATCAAATTTAATTTAAAATTTGTAAATGAATCACAAAATTGTAAGAGACAAAGCTACGTGAAAAATTTCGACGTTGACTTACGCACTATTTATGTATCTATTAGTATTGATGTAGGAAACGAATATTAGTTATAATATAGTTTAATAATAAGAAATGAAATATTCGTAATACATATTTAAAAAAAAATATTTACAGATACAATCGAAAGCCTCTCGCTGCTCTATAAAATTATAAAATCAAATCAGTGGCGCTACAACCTTTTTAGGTCTGGGCCTCAGATTTCTGTATCGGTTTCGCTGCTCGATGCTTTACATAAAAATTGGGCATTAATTCTACCTGAATATCTAGAATGAATATATAATATAACGAATTATTAACATATTATTATTTAAATTATCGACTTACTTCCGAACTGTCCACTTGCGCTATTAATTAATAAAATGCACAAACACACTTGTTTCATAATTAATTTCCATACACGAATCATGATCAATTATCACTATATATTGTGGTCACATGTCACGGGCCGCGGTGTGCTCATAAATGATACGGTAGTGAGCTTCGATTGAATCACTTACCGCATTAAGAGGCGCTCAACATTTTCAATAATGGTTTGAGTTCCGACAAACTATTTAATTAGTACAATAAATAACATAAAATACATATTTACAGATATTTTAAACTCTCCCTTGGAAACTTATTTCGAACGAAAAAAACGCCTGTGTATTTCATCTCTCATATAATTTAGTTAGCATACTTCAAATAGATAAGTATCTAACCTAAGTAGGTTAGTAGAGTAGATTAATTTTTATGTAATATTTTTTTCCAATTAGTATTTTGGTGTATACTAAAGAACACTATATGTCACACATCCTCTTATTTATAAAAACAATAGATAACAAGGGGCATACACGCGTGTGTCTGTATATACACAACAAAAAGGAGTTTTGTGGAAAGGTAACAGTACCTACCCAAAAGTAACTTAGTTAAGTTAAAACTTAAAACCTTTTATTATAGAATGATTTCGAACGAAAATAAAACAATAACAAACCTGTGTGTGAATCACAACAATAATACTAAATGTTTTACACAAAATAAGACAATGAATAAATATGTTTTAAAGCAGACGCTATAATCATAAATAATTTGAAGTACATTGTAGCATTTATCATTATATTTTTGATTAAAATAGGCAAACAAATTATTTATATTAAGTAAATTATATTCCGTTACAAAAATAGTAATCAATAAATTAGTTTCATTTTGTAGTATGCAATTGTCACTTTGATTTCATAACAATTGTTGATTGTAGTAATTGACATAATATTACCATTCAAGTTATCATAGCATTTTATATTGCCCCCTAACGACTCTGCAAGTTTTCTCAAAGAGCGACAGCGACCACAGATTACACTTGCCCATCCACACTCACCTGGTTTACCAGACTAATGACTTTTATTAACATTGTAATCTATTTTTTTTGGTTTGATAATCAAAAGTCGTAAGTAAATTGAGGCTGCGATATTACTAGGTAAATTAACTAGATGTAACAAAAACTATGAGGACTGGACACAAGAGGCACAGAGCGTGTTAATCGGTTTGAAAAATCTGTTTTTTTGTTATTCCTTTGTTGTATTACGTTTTTATCCGACGAGATGTCATTCACACCGTCCGAGCCGCTCATTAAATATAATTGAAAACTTATATTTCGTATTATAACAATTTATTATATCAAAGCGTAAATTGATGGCGAAAATTGTGTCTCTTTAATTTAATTTTAAATAATAATATTAGTAAATCTTTCTTTAAATGTTAGGATAAATCTACTATACTAGGCAATATAGTAGATTTATCCTAACATATACCATATTTTCCCGACAGCTACACCTCTACTAGTACCCTTCCTTTATTTTTTTAATTGTTGACTGGAATGGATCGCTTAGTGATATGTCCTCCTGTTACCTTCCTTATTATTTATTTAAAACAAGCTGACCTGGCTAACTTCGTTCCGCCCTACAACCTTATAATATCGTTGTTACTTTAATTTAACTTATTTTAGGATTTCATTAATGTTAAGTATTATTGCTTGCCATTGCGAAAGAAGAATGGCAGTTTTACACATTAGGCATCTTCTCTCAAGCGTCAATATGGCGATACTGCATGTTAAGCACTTTCTGATATCCAACATCTTTTGATCAGGATCAAAGCATGGTTATGCATCTCCTCATTCACCTCAAGATCGGAATTTCTTGAACTGACACGAATTCGACGTAAAATGATGCGTAGTTTTGTCAACAGATGGCACCATATGGTTTTTGCATTCGTAAAATTAATTAATAAATTTATTGTTATTCGATAACTTATCCGATATTTTATTGCTTATTCTGCTATTCGGGACGGAAACAAATCCAACAAATCAAAAACCATGGCAATCGGTCCAGCCGTTCTCGAGTTATAAGTGTTGTAACAAACACGACTTTCTTTTATATATATAGATTAATAAATATGTAAATAAAAGCATTCAATGAAGAAACACGAAGTTACGTAAATAAAGCAGTAAGTATTGATTAAGGTTATATTTTTTAAATTCAAAAATGTAGTATTCGTGTATTCGAATGCAGTATTATAGATTAAGTAAATTATTGTCTGCTTTGATTGCGAGGAAGTTGCATGGATCTGGTTAGCGCTGCGCCTCTTCCACGTTTAAATATGTGTGGCATGAAATAAAAATTGGCATTCATTTTAGCAGAACTTTGAAAAACTAAAATGAAGCAGGAAACGAACGAATTCCCAAGCCATTAAATCACAGCATGACGGTGACTGACAGCGTTTCCTAATCAGATAATTATGTACATTCATAGAATACATTTTGATATACCCTCTAATGAATGGAGCCATAATATTTTAAATTTCCTACTATTCATTTTTTTGTCAAAAAAAAAAACTAATGAAGGACCAAAGCAAGTAAAGGACCTTCTTAAAATAGTTAAGCTTACATCCGCATAACGGTATACAAAAAGGATTTTAACATATAAAAACAACCTCTATCAATTCATAAAAAGTAATTGAATGACGCTCGTTCGAACTGACTGTCTTTTTGATTGAAGTTATTCAAGCATGGCGTAGCGAAAATTATAACTATTCCAATTATGGCCGCGAAATTCTTAGTAGATAATGCAAGCTCCGTGTAAAGTAAAAATAACGGCGCAACAATATACCGACCCGAGGTTTAATCAAAGCAAAATGAACCTGAGAAATAGCGTTTCGGACCATGTCTTCTACACTTATGTATGCCTGGTTGATGAAGTGAAACCAATAAATAATGGACTTAACTATGAATCCGATAGCGAAGTAAGTAACGGAGATTGAGATATTTATTGATTTTATTTCCCGTTAATAATCTTTTTTTTAGCTGGACAATGACCGGCCCATTCAAGTGGAGAGGTCGAAAGCACTACATGAACTCGTAGAAGCTAAAAAGCAGCTTCAGACAACAGACCTTGAAGAAATGCAGAATGACGTAAGTCGAATATTGTCCATTGATTATTATAAATGTTTAGACAGCCTCAATATGCCTGTAGACGAAGCACGGTGTACTGATCCTCCAACCTAAAACAGGATCCACGACCCGTCTAATTCTGGCCGGCCCAATGGGCACAGTGGCTCGAGAAATTCTATATATCCTGAGCGGCCGGAATAATTTCGCAAGCGCGTTTTAAAGTTCGTCGTTATTGCGCATATTGTAGATGGCTACATGCCTTATATGGG
Organism: Pieris napi; assembly: GCF_905475465.1. NCBI lineage: Eukaryota > Metazoa > Arthropoda > Insecta > Lepidoptera > Pieridae > Pieris > Pieris napi. The sequence continues at coordinate 7,871,772 of NC_062241.1, read as the reverse complement.
CTATAAAGCCTTTTGGACGATAATATCATAGGATTTTTGATATCTTATAAGATTGTCTGGAAAATATTTCCCGTTGATCTCTTTATTGTTTAATTATTATTATTTAGAATGATAATTTATTTTGCAACGAAATGGTAAATAAATTTATGTAATCATAAACAATTCTATAGAAAATTGCAAATACAAGCAACCTTGAATCACTGCAAGAGGAATTGCTGGAGGATAATAGAAATTGTGCCAATATTTTGAAACTAACCAGAATGAAATGGCTTTCTAGTCAAGAAGGCTCCCCGGAGTCCAGGTTGGTGCATTTATTGTGTAATTTTGAATAATTTTCATATATTTGACGACATTATGTCGTTACAGAAATATAAATGCACTGACAGGCGCCAAAGTGCGAGATAGAAAACAGAATGGTAAGCAGATTAATTTAGAATAATAGTAATTAAAGTAATTGTAATTTAAAAAATAATTGATATAGCAGTTACATACGTGACTGTTTTATTCAACATTTTAAGTAAGTGATTAACCTTCCGTGCCAATACAAATATATGAGTTGGAACACAAGTAAATATAAGAACATCTACCACCGCCAAAATGATAAATTTTTCAGCTCCCCGTCAATAACACCCAGCGCCTCCTCTACCTCAACCTGCAGCCGAGAATCCGAAGAAGGAATTAATACCCGTGTCAGCTACGGCGATAAATGCTTATCAACCATACTACGCTTGGACAGGGAACACAACCTGTTTGGTCTCTCTAACATAGCCATAATTGGAACGAAAACATCACGACGAAGTCGCAAAGATGAGAAACCTGCTTTTCCTCAGACTGCAATAGTACAAGTCTGTTGTGGCAGAGGCTGTTGCAGACATAAGGTAATTTTGTATTTGTACTGTTTGTAGCTGTGAACTGGGGTTCTATCCACGTTAATTTGTGTACTGTTAATAATAATGTATTTCTATGTATCTACATTTTAGAGATGTTTTCAGAAAAATGACTTATGACGGTTTGATAAGAGGCTCCACATATTAGAAATGGGCCTATATAGTTGCCTATTGGCAAGTTTAACTTACGACCAGCATAGGTATTGGTTCCTTTAGGGGAGCACTATTTTGTGGAGGGTCAAGGGTACCGTCTCATGGAAATCAGGATCCGTATGGGGCCTGGTTTCTGATGAATTTTTCATTTATATTGTTACAAAATAGTTTTTATTAGTATCGAATGATCACATAAACATCGCAAAAAATATATCGTTAAGGGAGTTATTATTATTTAAAACTAAAGATTTAACACCTCGAATCAACAACGTTATTAGTAAACCCATACAAGAAAATAAAAACAGTCGAATTGCACTTGCTCTTTTAATTATAGTCCTCTCTCTCGACTCTTTCAATCAAATTGTGTTAACCCTTTGATGTAAAGAGACAGATAGAGGACTATAAATAAAACGGTGCAATTGGACTGTTTTTATTTTTATATGCATAGGATGTTTAATTATAAATAACGACAACACTTTGTTCCAGAGCAACACAGATCTACCAGCATCTCTTAAGGTATAGTAACATGAGGTAGATAGACAATCTAATATATAAAATTCTCGTGTCACAATGTTCGTTCCCACACTCCTCCGCAACGGATCGACCGATTGTTATTATATTTTGTTTGCATATTCAGTAGATCAGTTTGAGAATCGGCTACTATCTATCTTTAAAACCCCTAAGTGATAGGGGGGGCGTCCACGCCAAAATTTTTATATTTTGTATATTTTTTTTATTTCATTATTTTTCACCCCTCTATGATCAACCCCTATTTTTTATTTTTTATTGAAACTTGAACTCCGAGGTTTATATAGAGAAAAAATCACAGAAAAACCTAAAAAGTTTTCTTCCGGAAAGCTGAACATTCTGGGGTAGCATAGAAAAAAGGTTCCATGTTGGTTCCCAAAAAGGTAGGGCAAGTAAAATCACATTAAGGAGAAACGAAGTTCGCTGGGACAGCTAGTTATTAGATAAAAAAAAGCTAGCTAGTTTCATCTTGCGGATTTCGACGCAAGTGCTTCAATGTTGTTTGGCCACTAACTAGGCAAGGCCCGCAGAAAGCTCAGCCTATCTATCGCCTTCAATTCGTCGTTGGCGACAATGGTTAGGTTAGTCGGTCATTCTTCAACTCAAAATTTACAGATTTGAAACGATTGAACCAATAATGGACCGTGTTAATGTTTCGTGTTGTTTGCGCAGCGGTTTTTCCAAAATAATAAGAAATGACTGAATTTGAAATTACACGGCTTTTGAATAAAAATTATTTGAATTGCGCGCCATTCCATAGATATTCTGTAAATGCTAGTTATCGAATCACCAATTACATAGATATTATATTATATTTAATTCTGTTTAGTGCGGCGGATGTAATGGATGTTGTCCAGACCCATCATGTCCAATTTGCATCACATCCTGCGGAACGCCCTGTGTAAGTTAACATTTTATTATGCTCATTGATCGCAATTAAAAAAATAATTACATGTTTGTATTTGCAGGTTGAATCACCTTGCCCGTCGCTGGTAAGTAAACATTTTGTCTTGAAATCAAGTTAAAATTGAATAAAATCAAATAATGTTTTCGTTTTTAGTGTCCGACGTGTCCAAAGGGAAAGTGCAGTTGCAAGGTGTGAAATTAACAATATTACATACTAGTATTGTCTTTTATGTACATAACTTTCACACATTTGATAATAAAACAATTTTTTACCGTATTGAAGTTATGTATTTACAATTATTTTTCATAATTTTGAAATTTAACCGACGTTTCGCGTGCTTTGCAGCGTGCCTGGTCACGGTGACACATAACATCAATCCGGTTAAAAATTGTTTTATTATCAAATATTACATACTTTTAAACAGGCCGAAAATAAAAAACTTATTCCAAAAAGAAAAACTCCTGGATATCCTTTTACGAAGTATTTTTTTTTTTGTATGGCTCTGGCACGATTTGTGCATTAGCCAGCGTCTAGTATAGGATTTTTATAATTCGTGCTGGTCTTTAGAAATTCGACCGTGTCCTCCATGTGCGGTTTAGGCACTCGCCCGGTACCGCACAACCCTCCCAAAGGCCGAGAACAAATTTAAATTAAATTAAAACTTGCCCTCGAACCGGGAATCGAACCCGGTACCCCTCACCGAGCACAACGAAGTATTTAAACACGTGATTATTCGAGGCTTATTAAAGCTGTCAGTTCTGCGCGCGATATGTCATATCCTCCTGTCATGTCGGAAAAGTATTATGGCGCAATGAGATTTATGGAATAGAGCCATTTGCTGTGCGCATAGACTATAAAACATATTCCCGCGTAGATGGCAAGTCTTAATGAAGATTATACGCTGAGGCAGGCTCTTCGCCTTAGTTGTAGTCTCTTTTTACCTAAAATTAAAAATGTTTACAATATTTTTAAATAGTCGTAACTCAATGCTTAATTGTTGGATTCTAGGCCGCACCATGCTCACCATCCAAATGTATGTTGGATTGTTCAAACTGTTTCGGGATGACGGTAATATATATTTTTAAGTGCATATAATGTTTTTACGTTACGTTTATCCTATAACGATAAAAAAAAATTTTTTAGATTCAAGTAAAGAGGAGACCAAAGTACGATCCCGCCCCGGTACGTAACGACACTACTTGCCTATACTTATGAAGAACTAATAATTCTAATTTCATCCGTACTTACTTGAACAACGGTTAATAAATGTTTTGGTTTCAGATTGAATTGACCCCACGATCTAGCTGTATTCTCAAAAAGGTTCACCTAACTTATATATATTTTTTATTTATGTATTTCCATTACGTATAAAATAATCTCTATATGGGTAGTTTTTCAAAGTAAGGACGAAAATGAGTCGGATTTCGGCCCAAGAATTTTTAAACATTTAAGTTGCAGAATTCAGTCTAATAACAAGAGTACAACGTCCTTTAGTATATCCTAAGCCGAACAGTCAAAATATATATACGTTTTGCTACGTTCAGAAAAGATGAGAATAAAAACCAAAGACGATAGGTCTGCGCGTTCTGTTTGTTTATTCTGTGATTAGTCAAGGACATCACTAGTCCAATACGGCGTTAACACGCGACGCGATGCGTCACGGTATTATGTTCAATTACAATCTAACACCCGGATTACTTCTTCTGTCGTTTACCTCAGCTCCCAAATATATTTTGCACAAGATATGTTAGCAGCTATTACTACTTCCCAATGCGATTATTAATACAGTGAAAAGTCTTTAAAACGTCATTCGTTATAACGTAAAAATGAATTAAATTTATTTGGTTTAACCCAATATCCATACATTCATTCTTCTTACCCTTTAACAAATCCTCTCTATAACAAATAAAAATGCTCGGTCACTTAAAATTCGTTATAAAGAGTTAACACTGTATAGTGTATATAGAATAACTGCGCCATCCAGAAGTTTGATTATATATGTACATCTATTGTCCTTTTAATTTTTTTTAGGCAATACATTTTTTCAGCCCATGGCCGCCCGGTCATGTCACCATTTGCCCCACTGCGTACCACCCTCTTCCTGTTTTCCGTACTTGATGCCCTGCTACTGGCCCGCTAGAGCTGGAGCCCCATGCAACGACCCCGCACGATGCTTTCATACTCCACCCTGTAGACCGCCCAGGAAGAGACAAGCTCCTAAGGCACCCGAAGAAATTTGCCCTAAGGTTTGCTAAGACATACTTTAATCGCAAGTTGCATTGCCAAGAATTTATTTTAAGAAAAGTATTTAATAGATAATATTTATGTGTTTAAAAATGCACTTGAAATTAAACTCTGCTGTTAGCGGGGCGCCAAGTTGTATGATTGTAAAATGTCATGAATTAACGCGATTTAATCCAATAATTATTACTTATGTAGATAAGATGAAAATTGACATTTAACAATGCGTAAAATCTTCTCCAATCGAGTCTAAAATTACTTCCATGACATCTATATCGAATTTTTCAGATTGCAAAATGCACTGATAACGAGAACAAAAAATGTGAAAATATGACTTGTCCTGGGGTAATGTATACTTTCTTAACCTTATATATAAAATTCTCGTGTCACAATGTTAGTTACCATACTCCTCCGAAACGGCTTGACCGGTTTTTATCAAATTTTATATGCATATTCAGTAGGTCTGAGAATCGGCTACTATCTATTTAATACCACTAAGTGATAAGGGTTGTCCACCCCTAACCTTTTATTTTTTATTTTTAGACGAAATTTTTAAAAAAATATTTATTTATAATGTGCCATTAAAAAATACATACAACCCTAAATTTTCACCCCTCTACGATTAACCCCTATTTTTATTGAACTAAAAAATGTTTCCTAGAAATAATATAGGTACATATGGCAAAACAACTGTTTGCCGGGTCAGCTATATTATCAACTTTTGGATGTGCGCGCATATTCCAACTTGGTTAGCAAAGCGCCACTCACGCGAGCAATACATATAATGGTGGCTGTACACACTCGTCGAGACACCCCGAGACAGGCTGAGTGCGAGAGTGTACAGAAGAGCTCTCGTCTCGCCTCGTTTCCTCGCACTTGGTCTCGCCTCTCTCGGTCGCCTGTCGGTTTTTTGCGCACGAGTCAAAGGGTCTCGCGAGTAAAACGAGAGTGACCTGTACACACTCGATCAATCATTAAATTTTGGATAATATTAAAACTTTATGATCCTAATTACCAATTTCTGTTGCGGTGTATAGTGACCATCTTCTTCTTCGCCATGGCTTCGTATTTTTTTTAATGGTTAACGTGAAGAAAATTATAATAACTCATTGCACAAAGACAAACAGCAGCAGCAGTTGCCACGTCCATTATCAACAGTGTTTTAAATACAATTAACGTAACGAGTGTGTACAGGCTGCGCTCTTCTCTCGGTCCTCTCGGTCGAGACTCCCGGCGAGAAGCTCTCGCCGAGTGTGTACAGCCACCATAATAAATAGAATTTCTGTTGAGGTACACCTATTTGTTTGTACACTGGCTGAGTTCACAAGAGTTGCTTCCTATATTATTAATTATAAGATTTAGGTATATAAATATATGTTTTCAATGTTTATTATGTAGGTGAATCGGTGTGGGTTTTAATGTGTCGTTCTATCGAATTAGTAATAACTGTAAAGATAGAATAATGATGTGGGAATAAATAAATAAATTAAATAAGTGATTTTGTCTATCTAATCGTTTTTTTTAGAATATTCCCATTTTGAAACAAGCTATTGAAAGCAGATTTGGAAACACCGAAAAGTAAATATGGTCAAACCGCACTGTATTAGCAACAACTCAGCTTGCACCTGCGTTAATGTAAGTACTATATAATATATATATTTATACTACTATATATACATTTAATAAATAATATATTACTTTATATAGAAGGATCCATCCGAAAATACTCAAGAAAGCACCACTAAGAAAAAGGTACTGTCATGAACTTAATATGTGATTATCTACTAATACTTATAATGATAAAACTGAAATTTCAGAAAAAAACAAAAATTATATGCGAATGCTACTCTCCTGGTTGCAAGCATTGCTTTGTTAGAAAACCTAAGGTATTTTTGTTTATTTTGAAAAATCAATCCTATCTTATCCATTGATGAAACTTCAATACCGCTATTAAATAATGAGAATTGGTACCACGTTATTCCCAGACTCTATCATCAGAGTGGGTTTTAAAGGAAATTAGAAATATGATTATTCATGCTATTTGACCATTAATAACAAGGTATTTTCTTGTTTTTGTTACGGAGCTCTCTTTTGCCTGGAAGAGATCATTTATATGCGATGGCCGTCCATTGTACCCAGCTTTAAAATTTGTTGTTCTTGTATTCGTAGAATCGCGAATTTTATCATGAAAGTCTGAGCTCAGTTATTCTCATTTTTGTAAATGTTTGTTCTAAAATTCCCATATTAACCTTGATTACAGATTTCGAAAAGTACTCAGTCATTAGAAGAGCCATGTGCGTAGTATTCCTGGCAGTCGATTTGGAAATAGGGTTGATTAAAAGGATGGTCAGATGAACATAAGGCATCAAAATATATACGAGATAGACTTACGATAAGCGTTGAGCAGTGTATCACATGATTACTTTTAAATAGGAATATTTTCTGAAAGACTTAGTACACACTGTCTCTAAGGGTCACTTGGCGAAGCAAGAGGAGGATTTCCGATGTTGGTAGGTAAAGGAAGCCTGGCCTTGTAAACTTACCTATAAAATAAAATAGTGTAAAAGAAAAAAATTGTGTTGATTTAACTTTAAACAAGTTATCTATTTCAGATGATGCCGATAAAGTAATACCTTTTCATAAATAAACGATTAACTTCAACTATTTGTTTTATTTTACACAAATTAGCTCACGCGACAATTAACTCAAAGGTTCGTAGTTCCTCAATATTATTCATTCTTCTGTTTTTTGGGGGATTACTTGTATAATAAGGTCAACTCTTCCGTTTCCACACATCCCCTAAATAAACATGAGTGCAAGAAGACGGTTTGGCTACTGGACCTCAACTATGAGGAAACAGAAAAAATGCTGACAATAATTAAATAGTTGAGTTTAGAGTTGATTTTTAGTATAATAGTTTTAGCTTTAATAGACTAGGTACCACTTAAGTAATAAAATATAAAACATACACAGACACACACCCACACACATACACATAATTTACACATACCCCATCTGGTTTCCTCTATATATTGTAATGTATTGTATTATATTGTATCTTCTGTCAATCCGAATTGGTGGAGGCCTGATGACCTGTAACACAGGTACTCTTACCTTTAGCAGGCATCAGTCTCACACAGACTTGCTTTTTCCATAAACAGAAGTAAGAATATAACTGTCACTTGCTTATGTCCTAAGTTTAAGTTTTTGTGAGAAAATAAATAAATAAATTCTAATTCTAATTTTTGAAAATTGACAAAAAAGTTATGGATTCATTCGACTCACTCGAATTTTGGCAAGGAATATAGTTTTTGTGTTCATCACCTATAACCCCTTTCGCCTATTGTCAGGAACCTACCTTTCGTGTTGATTCTTAAGCGGGCCATAGACGGACCGCATGTTGCAGCCGATACAGACTGCTGTAAGCGGTCGCCGCACGATCTGCAGTTTCCATACTAAATTCATATTCGCAATACACGGACCGCTCGAGCAGTTCCTGAGCAAACCGGTCCGTCTACGACCCGCTTTAGTTGCAAATAGTATCTATATTTTTTAAAAACAAAGCATGAAACGATACGTTATAACATACCGAGCCATAGTCTTATAAACACTTTTTCCTACTCTATTTTTAAAGTAGATACACTTTTATTATAATTTTACTTAAAATCTTCTATTCCTTTCCTCGGTCGTGGTAAATATATTCAACACGTAAGCTTTATTATTTTATTTACAATACGTAAAAGTCAAGGTTCAAAATCTCTCGAAACGATAAATCTCTTGGCGCACGGCTTGTGAGGTTTTAGTGGGTGTTTCAGTTGGTCCACTACTGTATATGGTGGGGTGCCTTGTGCTATGTGACAATAATCACTGCAGTACATAAAAGGGGGCAGGTTGGTCTGGTATGGGTTAGGGGGGAAGGGTGCCAGGTCAAAGGACTCTCCGTGCCCCCATGACGCGAGGGATGATATTGCAAATGGGACTTTGAATTTCTTCTTCGTTTCCGATTCAAATACTCTAAAAAAATAACATATCAGTATAAATAACTAATATTGAAGTAGTTCAAGGTACAACAAATAGTATAATTCTGAACAATGCATTTGTTATAAGTACACAGGCCATCTGCGTATTCGTATACTTCTATAAAATTGGTTAAGAGACTAGGAAGATTAATTTATAGCATTTGATACACTCACCCCTTAATATTGTTGACGGGATTGTGACATGAGGCCACTTCCTTACATTCTTTTTTCACGTGTATCCTATCATACACGTTTCTATGCACTTTAGAAGTCAACGGCATCCATATTTCTTTGTGCCGGGGACCGAAACCTCGCACCTGTATACAACTATATAAGCTATCCACCAGATTAACCACGAAACCTTTTAGCAGTTGAGTCTCACTTCGGTCATTTAGTAGATCAGAAATGGAGGTCTTAACCACTTTAAATGTAAGTTTCTATTTATATATAAAATTAACGTTTACAGTTGATTAGCAAACGAAATTTTATAGTCTAAGGTTAATTTTTTACGAATAGTACAATTACTCTATGATTAACATAGATAATAATTCAGAATTATTATTACGGTTTCATTACAGTAATTAGCAAACGAAATTTTATGCTAAAAAGGGTTTTCGCAACTATCATACAGCGCCATCTCACCCCAAACCGAGTAACCTTGTTCTGACAGGATATGGTTACAGATACGAATAAACACTAAATTAATATTTCTATTCACCATCGTATTTCGCATAGATATTGCTCTGGGCTTTGTTACACTTTATGTTTCAAATATATGAACTCTAGTAAGAAAAACATAATCGAGGGATTAACTTCGAACTGAATCTTGAGTTTTTAACTCACTTTAGGCACATTGAATTCTGAGTAGAAAGTTATCTGATCCTTAGCTCCGATACCGTACTGGTCTTCCACTGAAAAAGGCTTATGGTAGGCTCGGTATGTAGACACATAGGGATCTAGTAGCCTTCGAAATCCACCCGCACTATCTGGTATCACTGGTGCCTCGTTTCTACCTGCAGCTACTACCTGGAAATGTTTATTATTTCTATAATAAATAGAAAGTTTAAAATGTAGGTGTAAATTAAACGGGTTTTTTTTTAAATATATTCAATACGTTGTGACGACAGTCCCTGCACTTAATGCATTCTTTCATACATTATATAAAGCTTAATACGATTCCATATTCCATGTTTAATACATCATTTGTTCGTACATAATTTTTAACAGTAATCTAAAAAGCTTATAGTCTGAGATCGTGCTTTAAAATTTCTGATATGTGCGCAATTGAGATTTTTCCAAACCGTGAACAAAACATAGTAAGGAAAACGGTATTTATTAGAACATAAACGTGTGTGAGGCACCGAAGGCTGAGGGGGAAACGATTGTACGCTCCGTTCAATACATTTAGACACGATGCGACGAAACACAGTCAAACGTAACGTCTCAACTTGCTCTTTAAATTGTGATTCCTCTAGATTATTATTATTATTATTGTTATTTTTTGCCAGGCCTTTATTCAAGAGGGGCCCATACTGCTTAACAAAGTGATGGAAATAACAATAACTAACTTAGACTATTTACATTTCAGATTCACAATGTAAGAATAAAGTACCAAATAGCTATGCAACACATAAATTATTTGGAAGATAAATTGTGCTATTTGTCACTTCATCGGACTCATAACATATGATGGACTTTATGTGATGAATAGAGCTATCTGACGGTCGTGAAACTATTATAATAATATAATAAATATCTAATTTGGAACTTAAGTGTATAATAACAGAACTGAGGCCCATATTGTTAGCTTTTAATATTTATTTAAATTCTAAACATTTTTATGAAACATATTCTTTTGCTACAAGTGCGCATGTGCAATAATTACTCATTTGACTCGTTCGGTTATTTACGAATTGACTCGAATAACTGCCCGAAGTGGGAAGGTCGAGTCTGAGTGGGGACGAGATTATAAAACACATGCGCACAGGCAAATTTGGGATTATTCAAGTTGGCAGCTCTCTAAAGCTGCGCTATTTTACGTAAATCAATGTGTGCTAGTAAAGTGAATCAAGTCATCATTGGAGTGTTTAATTTCCTACCCTAAGAACTAGACCAACAAGCCTTAACAATATGATTTGTAATTTTTATAGTATGGAACTAAAATGGCTTTATTCTTATTATTTATTATAAAATTGTTATTTTATAAGATTTTGAGCCTTACATCAAAAATGTACTCAGGGTCCGGCGCCTTGACTGTCAGTTCAGGTGGAGCAGTTGGTGTGGAAGTCAGGCCACGGAAGTTGTCCTTCATCTCCGATATCATGATTGGTTGAATGATACTCTTGGCTTGTATCTAGAAAGAAGAGTTATATCACAGATCAGTGTAATTCGTATGTCATACTTGTACTAATATCACCAATAAAATGCCGACGAGTTGGCCATGCTTAATAAATCCAATAGTGGTCTTCGAACCGATGAATGACGAAACCGAATGAATCCTATTAAAATTGATAATTGTACAGCCTAACGAAAAATAAATTAATGATCAGAGGATCACGCTCCTAGCGTAAGACTAGAATGTCAAGATCCAATTCGTTCTTGACGGAACTATGAATAGCACTGCTGGTTCTTAATGACTTCCAATAGCGATATTACTAGCGATCCCGACTTACATAATAACATACGAACTTATACTTATAACATACGAATAATAATATTACCCGTTTCTCAACTCCAGTCATGAAAATGACCCTACGACAGTTGATGGCACAGTCGGACCGCTCCATTGCTTTATTCGGGTTCGGCTTCACGCAGTATTCTCCTGTTGTCGTTCTATAAGATTCCTTTTCCACGACCATATCACGCCCCGTCACGCGATCTGGGAGGGGATCGTCTATTTTCTAAAAAAAATACGATTAGAAAGAAAACTAAACAGCAAGCAGCAGCAGTTTGATTAAGAATTCAACAAAAGCAAAGAAGAAATTATGAGATAGAAAAGTGGATTGATTGTCCAATTAAATAAGGATAAATGCATACAAATTTTCGTTTACACCGTAAATGGCAGTTGATTTAAAAATACAATCGACAAATTTTGTAAGTTTATCACCAAAAAATACATGTATTGCATTATGGCTTTGTGGAACAGTTGGAGTAATGAATTCCAAAAAAAATTAAGGTACTTACGTATTAACGCCACCGCGGCAAAAATTCTGGTACATATTACGATTTAGAAATCCGTCGCTCGAATTTGATGATACTCTTTTTAGAGAACATATTTTTTATAGCAAATTAAATTTAGTTTACTGAAGTATTCTAATTTTATTTTGAATAATTATTAATATGACATCTACATTGATATGGTCATGGGCTAATAACATTGTTGAAGGCTTATTGTTATTGTTTTTGTGATAAAAACATATCTTATAACAAGCATAAAGACATATGATTTTTGCCCCCGGAACTTACTGGAGTAATCAGTATGGCCCTAAGGCTGGAAAATTTGGAGACCCCTGAACCAGACTATTGAACATGCCTACACATTCTAATCTACTTTAGTGAGTAAAAGGAGGTAAAAAGGTACTAACACAGTCCAAGCTGTGCGGTATCGGCGGTATATGCCGGTGGGCGATACTTGCTGATGTCCGCGTTTCATTACTAGATAACCGCAATGGAATGTTGTACTGCACGTTACCCCAAGTATTAACATTTTGTAATAGTAATTCGTTTAACTGCAACGGTTTACGAGGTTGCGCCATTATTAAATTTTAAATCATAAAAATCTTAAACAAACCGTACAATGCGTAAAAACATTTAATTAGACAACAAGAGTTATTGACATTTGACAAAAATACTATCAAATAAATTGACTTTTAAACAGATTAAAGGACTGTTATTTTTATTATCTGCAATGAGTTTGCTTAATAAATTAATGAGTTTGCTTCTGAATTAATCTATGTTTAAATACACTAATACTTTTACGTGGATTAGGTTCCGGTTGTGCAAGTTGCCGTAACAAGGCTCTCTTGTCTATATATAAAGTTGAAAAAGGTCTTATTTACTTCATTGTAAGGTCAGTTAGACCCTTTAGACCTTAGTAGGTATAGTAATCTCATACATATTTAAGCAATAAACTTAAACTTTAACGGCTGCTATAAGCAATTGTGAATCAGTCAAAGTGGGAAAATCGTAAAATGTCAAAATTCGATCTGTCGAATTTAAGATACTTTATAGAAAGAATCGATCTGTCATTTTCATACAAATATTAATCCAAAAATACCGATCGGTCGTCCCCAAAATGTTTAAAACAAAACAGATTGATCCTTCGATCGGTTATTCAAGAAAAGTTTATGTCAAATGGATTGGTATATCAATCTCTAGTAGTAAAAATTGTATTGGGATCGAGTACAGAGAGTGGCCGTAAAGCAATTTGTTTATTATATTGTTGAATTTTAATACCGCCCCAATCATCTAAAGAGTTAACAAATGTACGTAAAATAATATTAATTAGTTTAGGAATGTTTATTTTAATTTCACAGTTATTAACAGATCTTCGCCAACATTTTGACAATACTTCGCTTCCTCCTTTTAAAAGCCGGGTGTTTGTCCAAGTCGTGCGCATACGCAGATCTTTCAGATGGTTGTAGATACATCGGTAATAGGACGTTATTTTCTGACACCCACTGTATCACGTATTGGGTGATCGCCTCTATGTGTGGGGATTTTTCAAAACTGGATCGGATCTTCATCTTCATGTTGTATGAGTGTGCCTGGTGAGAAGAATTATAAATATTCACAAAAGTAATCTCTAAACTTTGATTGAAAATTATTTTTATAACAATTCATGGCCCGTTGCTTACCGTAACTGTAACTTCTAATAGCAATGGTGATACTGATTCACATATTTGTATGCAATTTCGATTTAGTTCTCTTAATAACCGTAACCTTGGAATCGCGGGGTACTAAAGCTCACATTAAAGTCGTTATTGGGAGTTACAGAATACTGCAGCAGGTTTAGTTGGCAAAAGTTGGCGCATTATATTATACATTAACTAAGAAGTCACTTATAGAGTTTTAGTCCCAAGTCTGCCCCATTTTTGACTTAGACTAACTTACACAATATAAATGAATTAATGTTTCTAATCTAACCTAACAATCTCCAGGAAAAAAGTCTAAATCCAAATACGAAAAATTCTTTTGTATTGTATCGCGCAACTAATAAGTGTGTGGAGCTATGAGATATCTTATTTACTAAATTTAAACACGTAGAACGAACTACATACTACTACTAATAATAATTCACTCACCGTTGTCGGTAATTTATCGACGGCGGCTTTAAGAACTTCTTTTATTGTCTCGCCACGTGGTTGGCCCTGTAAACATAATTCCATGTAGAATTACTCTTCAATCTAGAGTTAATAAGAATTCAAATTACAACAGTAAATCTAGATTACAAAAGTAACTTCATAATTTAAGAGCTACTAAAATTTTATACTGCAACAATAAGCTGACCACGTAAATTTAAGTATCTTGCTGTTATAATATTGATTATATTATCAACATTCGTTAGGGGTAGTATATGAAAGATCAGCAACATTTAAAGACTTTTGAGAGAGTGTAGTGTTTTGTGGAGTTTGAATCTTTTTTTGGTCTTCGACATAAGCCTTTCTCAACAGTGCTTATCTGCCAGCATTAGCCACTTGGTCGGGTTATCATTACCCACCAGAGGTGGACTAGGAAAATTATAGATTAGCCTCGAGCGGATAATAGACCCTAGGCTTCATCGCTTACGAAATTGTCAGTAATACACACAGAGATCGTTTTGAAAGGGAACGTATTTTACGGGCAAAGATCGTACACACTGCGTACAAAAAGTATGAGTATGTACGAGCCGGTGGCTTTTCAGTATTACTGTTAAATTAATTTTAATATGTACATCATTTAAGACGCTACAAGTGCTTCAATATTATATTTCCCTATATTCCACGAATTTTTAAATTCATTAGTCTAAATTAAAAAAATCTATATTTGTTGTATCCTCCATTAGGGGGACTATGAGTGGAGATAATACCGTTGGCAGAAGTTCCTTGACAATTGCGAAAAGCTCTTCAACGTGGTCATGGTACAAGAAATGCGCCCACGGCTCACGGAAAAAATCGTATAAGTTGTCTAGTCTTTTTGTCTGTAAATTGAAAATAACAAATTAAACAACGAACGTCTGTCTGGATACCATAAGGATAAACATTATTTTTTGTGTATTATAAAAACATAAATGAAAACGCAATTGCAATTCGCTATTCATGATAGCAAGACTTCTATTAGCCAAAGTATAGGTTTTTAATAAAAAAAAATGTGTGCGTGTACTAGGTGTACACACGTAAGAAGTGAAACTTCTTTATGACCTTATTTATATGATATGCAACTTTACAGAAATAGGTTAAATAAAGTTAAATTAGATAAAGTTTAACAAAAGGCATGAATCATAGACATGAATACAAATACAATTATTTCATTTTAACTTATTACTGTACTACTATGTAGTACTAAGATTATTACAGAATTTCATAAATTGTAATAAAATTATTAGTATTACTATCATTGTTATCGTTATTATATATTTTTGTCACTAATGGCTTCAAATCTCTTCGGATCAACCGTGGTAGGGACAAGAAAAAGATGGCGCGTAACCGAAAAATGTGACGAGTGACGAAAAAATGTTACACTAAATTTTTTTCCAACCCCGATAAAGAAGTTTCACTTCAAAAAAATTAAATCTTATTTATTTTATAAGCCATACATCTACTGATTAAAGCGGCTAAAAAAAAGTTTTTAATAATTAATTATTAAATACTTTTTTTTTATAAATTTATAAAAAAATTAATTTCAATTACGAAAAAAACTGACCCAATATGCCCATATCTAAAATAATGTGTAATTCATAAAAGTACTATGTCTTAATTACCTAAAACATGTTTAGTCCCTTTTACTTATATTCAAAGTGTGAAAAGAACCAAACATAAAATAGCAATATAAGGCTTACAGTAATGAAAATCATTTTACCGTGTATCTCAAATGCACATTACTGAGTATAGAACTGGATAATCCATAGAGTTTTTTAAAATTCTCCAACGAGTACTTTTCTCGCGTAAGACATGTAATCCCGTCTACTATCAGATCTTTATTAAAGTGCAATTTAAAATATCCCCCTTTGAATGTTTCTATTACAAAACCCTGAAATTAAAATTACTTCATAAAAATCTAACCTTTAACAATACAATCTCGTCCAATAAAAACAAAATATTTTAATATTCATAGATACTAATAGTACGAGATCCCGCTGCAGGATTGGTGTGCTCATTGACTATTTGTTTAAAACCAAATTTTTATGTTTATTTATAATTAAGAGAATATTTATTTACTAGGGTACCTATCAAAATTTGGCCGCCATTATTTTTAATTAAATTATTTTTAATTGATTTTTGGTAAAAAGTTTCGTTCGTTTATTTTTTAAATAAAATAACGTCTACATCACGGTAATGAATATGAAGATTCTAAAAAATCACGGGTGCCGTTGCGCACATGGCCGCACCTCTTTGCAGCCAGGTGTAAACAGGTATGATTTCGATAAATTTATACGTTTATAACCTATTTTTATTAATTATATGTCAAATTGAAGCTAATTTTTTTCTATTAATTATCATATAAAGTTGCTTAATAAAATCTGGCCGCTAATAAGGGCTACTGGCTGTTAAAGATAATAAATATCTAAGGTAGAGTGAAAGAGAGTTAGCGCGTAACATCATTTGTCAGACGAGGACAGCGATTGTCGGCTGTGCGACGCTTTTAAGCCATTGCGCATGCGTCCAACGTTAGTGTTCTCAACCACCGGGGAGTAATAGAGATGACTTATAATAAATACTCCAAAAAATATGTAATTTTTTTCAAAATAACAAATTTAAAAATTGCAACAAAAAATTAATATTGATTTGATATATCGACGGTCGGCTTCTAATTTTCTGCTTTATCGCCGCGAATTTTATTTCATGGAGTTAGGTAACGATGAGAAGAGTCAATATTTTCAAACACGAATGAGATTATGAATTTAACGTGTATTTTTTGCATTTCCTCTGCAAATGCACTGACTAGACTTACTTTTTTTATGGAATAGGGGGCAAACGGGCAGGAGACTCACCTGATGTTAAGTGATACATGGACACTCACATTGCCAGAAGCCTCGCAAATGCGTTGCCGGCCTTTCAAAAAACATAAAAAATTATTTATACAACATCTGAACGTAGATGCCTTATAGTAAAAAAAAATTTGGCGGTATGTTTCGTAATAGTGTAAAGAATACTAACATTATACTCTAACGTTTGTACATAATGGTGCGGGACTTTGATTCCCGGTGGTCGAACTTCTAAATACTGTAACCCTCCCGGCAAATAACAACACTGTACAATGGGCCTCTTCAATTGTGGTATACTCTGTCCCCTTACTTGTTGTCTAAAAAATTAATAATCCACTCAATAAATTTTAATATTTTATATTTGTATACGTACTTGCAGATCACAGCAGCCTTGCGATTCTATACTCACTTTTCGAACTCACACAGCGTGAAATAGAGTAAAAAGTACGTGATATAGAGTAGGAAATTGCTAAAATCGTAGATTTGTTTAAACTTTAAAAGTACAAACGTCGTACTTAGTGATAAGTATTGACTGTATGTACCAGAAATAAAGATCTTAAAACCTTAGCATGTATTAGTACACTATACACTAATTCTTCGCTATTTACATGAAATCTTAAATGCTCACGTATCATCCTCAACTCCATTTCCATTACATGACTTATTGACGTCAACATTTTCTTTGCCAGTCCCATTGTTTCTAGGCTTGCTTTGTTCAGTAAACAGTGGGTCCAGTTCATTTCTAATAAGTTTTCCTAGCTATAAAAAAATACACTTAATTATAATTGACTTTATATTAGTCCAGTAGATAATTAAGTGCTAGGAATTCCGTTATTAATAAGGACTGAATTAATGTACGAACGTTTTCTTCCATTACGCTGATCATTAACACGGTTAATTATTGTAAATGAAATTATGTATTTTAAATAACATAATAAGCAAATTTTGTATATACTTTCATTATTATATAAATAATTGCTACTAAGTTACGTAGGCATAGACACTAGAACTATGTTAGGGACGAATACATACATAGATCCCAGTCTCATAGCTGTCGTGGTAGCTATATCGGTGTTGCGCTAGAGGCCCCGCAGCATAAACAAGAGGTGCGCTACTCTTGAACTGGTGGTCCACCAGCAACCCACCACTGTACCCCATACCAGCCATATGAACCGCTAATAAAGAAAACCTTACTAAATGCTGCCATTTCAGATAGTTTGTGATCGTATGTTTAAAATTTTAGATTCATCAGATTTACAATATGAATTCAATAATAATAGGAAAGTTTGATTTGTAAAAGCAAAGACAATTAAAAAAAGTTCCTTTATTTGTCTTTAGTAATAGTAAAAAAACGTATCTTTAAAAAAGTAATTAGTACATCATTTTAATAATCTCCCTGTTCTGTCGCTTATTTACCGGCTTTAAAAAATGGTATTAATGTATGTGGCCTCTAAGGTTTTTAGAATTAGATAATATGATGATGATGGCAGGTGACATGGTATGTATTTCAGCATGACAGGCTTCCAGGTGTGCTAAAGAGATGTATGAATGTTTGTACACAAATTTCTCGGAAATTAAACATGTTGAGATGAATTTTGATATAAATAGCTAGATTAGCCTAAGTTTGTCGAAACCAGTTCAATAATTTTTGAGATAGAGTATCGCACGCACTTCTCCAAATGACTAGGTAAAGAATTTTGGCAGGTAATGAAAACCTTTATTATGAAATACTATTTTTTTTACATTAATTACGTGAAAGAAGACTGAATTTAATATATTATGACGATAATAAAGACTAGTAATAACTTACCCATAAATATTTGTTCGTTTACACCTCGTTTGCCGTAATAGAAAAACGCAGCGCATTCTAAGCTTAACAATTCAAAATGCGACATAATTTGTACGTGTGTTATGGCATTTTCGTGATCCAAACTCCAGTTTTGAAAGTAATATGAACGGTATACCTTTATTTTCAAACCTTCGAGAACTTTACACATTGTTTTGTCAACCTTGGAAATAAAAGGGTAAATTGTATGTCCAAGAAAAAAATATAGCTATATACTTTATGATTTGATTGGTGGATTTATAAGCATTAAATCTGTTGGGATGATTCCATTATAACAATTTTTTACAATAACCAAAACAAACTGAACTGGTAAAGCCCGTCAGGTCAACGAAGTTTTATTTTATTAAAACATTTATTATATTTTATTTTAACGAGAGTATAATTATATATTGTCAAATCAAAATTTATTTATTGCCATTGGTTCATGTACATTTGTGAACGTTACTACCAAGTACCAAATCAAAAGCGTAGAGCGAGAAGAACTGGAAAAAACTCTCCTCCACTCTTTATTCAGTAATCGTACTTACATAAATATTACAAAAGGGCGACACTCGCGAACCTTCGCATTCGTCCGGAAAAGGTTCTATATATACGATGAGTTCTGGAGAAATCTTCATCTCCAGTAATGTCGCAAGACAACAATATGCATGAATCGATGCTCCATATACTAGTATTTTTCCTATGAAATTTACAATCTTAATATGGCCACAATAAATTATAAACGCACTTAGGCTCGCAACTATAGGAAATAAATTTAATAATTGAAGCCGCTTTATTTAGCTTTACTAGGCAGTTGACTTATACCATTATATTAGCGATGCTGAATTCTTAACTCAGTAAAAGAGGATACGAATAATCAGATCAGTAAAATATGTGTTCAATACACATCTAATTCAATAAAAAATGGTTTGTTTTATTAACTATATATATACATCGATTCTTCCAAAATACAGTGGTGATACGGAATTATGGCCAAGCAATATATGTGATATTAATTTTTATTTAAATGTTATGTCAAAGACGAACGCACACAAAATAAAACTAGTACACGGTGGTGGTAAAAAAGGAACTAATTTTGTAAGTAAACGCCCAAAGTTTAGAGGTACGCTTAGTGATAAAAACGAGGATAGTGTTCAAGAAAAACAGCCTTTTAAACACATAAGAAGATTATCAGTATTATTTCCATTGGAGCTTTGAAAAAAAAGTGGCAAAGAGTGGAGGCGCCGCCACAAGAAAACAAAGTTATACCTTCAGTCTCTTCCCAGTCAATAGATTTCAAATAGTTGAGCGCCTTGTTTGCGTCCGATACATTGTTAACTACGAAGACATTGGAAGGAAGCAATGATGGGGATGGCTTTTTCAGACCATGAGGCACGTCTAGACGACTGTACTTTATGTCACTTCTGAAAAATATTAAGAAAGGCAGACCTCCAAGTTTTGTACCTAGAATTCGAACGTTTCGTACCTGAATGTGTCTAAATAATTTGTATTTTTTTCTAATTTGGCCTTTATTGGTTTAATAATATTTATATGGGTATGGTTGGGTTGTAACATAGTTATAAATCTTATTTATTTAATTTAATGATATGATGAAATTTATGGTATTTATAATAACAAACTAAATTGAACAAAATTTGCACGAATTGTGAATTAACACAAAACTCTTTAATACGAATTTAGAATCATTACAATAGAATTAAACATTCGTACTGCACGATACTACAATGCTCACTTCAAAATATACAATTAAATCACTTCATATACTTAACTATTATATTGATATATAAATATTGTCGATCTTTTGACTTTTCTACTACTACTTTTTACTTTACTTTAATTTTTGTATTTTACTAGTAATTACTTTACTAATAATTTTGAATGTGAATGCGTAACTAACCTATCAGGCTGGTGTATTTTTAAATAATCGGGAAGTTGGTACTGAATGCCGCATAGTAAGAACAACCGATCGTAGTAACACCGGCTACCATTTGACAGCATCACATATTTCTGCTTTCTGTAACACAATTCCTACTAATTTCGATAGAGAAGTCTCTTTTCATGACATCAATACACAATATTATTATAACAATTAACCAGAGCAATCTGGTTTATTATTTTATAATCAAGTAGGTGATAGTTTTCTTTGTCTGACAATTTTAAGTTACGACTAGCTAGCCAGTAGCCCAACGATTCGCAAGGCTGGAACTTTTTTTATATTTTGGAAAAATAAAGTCTACTAAGAGATAAGCATTCTAATGATGATAGAATGTCTCCGTAGATTTTGAGTTTATTTCTTAAAATTATGCAAATATATTCTATAATATATAAAGCTAAATTACCTCGTTTCATTCATTGGGGTTTAGGAGGATATTTAGTGGAATGTTTTTCGCTTTTACTTTTACTTTTACTCCATTACGGAGTACCAAGTTTGGACCAAGTATTTGAAAGCATTTGGATTATATAGTTAGCATTAGAATAATGACATGATTATCATTATATAAAGAGTTACTGAGAAAAGAATACAGGACTTGACATGAATACATACGTACGTTTATAAAATACATACTTGTGAATTTCCACCACAGTACCGTGTATAGTGTTTACGTAATATGTGTACGGTACACTCTTTAAATATTTCTCCGAATTGTAGTGATCCCTTAGAAACATCATTTCGGCGAGCGAGTTTGAATTTCTTACGTATGACAACCCGTGTGGCGATATTAGTGTTAAGTTTGTGAAGAATATGTAAGATGAGGTGTCCCTGGAAATTTTATATAGGTACTTAGATATCTATTATCTATTAACATAGTGATCGTTTCGTGTTGAAAATGGACAGTTAAAAAACAAAATATTTTTTTATAGTATGTGGTTCGTCTGTGGTAACATAAAACTTGTAATTTTCAATATTTGGAAGAAAGACGCTCAAGCTAAACATCGTTTCTCTATATCCTCATAAATCTATTTTAATAAACATATATAAATATAGTTAGTAGGGGAAGATCGTTACCCTTCGTACGCGGGGCACATTCATACAGTCAAAATAAAACTTGAACGAAACAAAGTACAGTCTTGCTTTTGTATGTGTGCATGAGTTGAGGTACCAACTATACATCAACGAAGTTTCGTGAAATTCGCACCGATTAGAGTGAAGTTACAGGCATGGACGTGTTTTCGCGCTCGGTAAGTAATTTTTTGATCTATGTTTTTATCTCTTGTTACCGTAGATAAAATAAGTTTTCGTGTAGAGTATTCTATCAGTAACTAGCAAAATATACTTAAGATACGTCTCCAATACTTAATTTATGACGTTTTCCTATTAATATTAAAATAAGTTATATTTTGTTGTTATTCAGTTAGTGGGGTACATTTGGACAGCACAGATGGGGCACATTTGAACGAATTATACAACTAAATTTGTATAAAAATTTGTCGACGCGAACTGTCATTTTCATACAAATTAAGTTTTCGACTTTCTACATATCACACTACTGTTAAGGCATCTTGACTAAGGTTGATTTTGATGCTTGTGAACCAGATGCTGTGAATAATTCACCAATCCATCCAATAGTAGTTCCTTCGAAGTCAGTTTTGACACCAGAGGCATTTCGACCCTATCCGCATTTTGTAAGAAGTAATAAAACAAACACAATGACGATGACGGCCAAGAAAAACCACGAATTTATACTGCCAAACCCGAAAATAAGAAGTGCTAATCCACACCAAAGAGTAAAAAATGTGATTCTAAATTTAAGATACCTAACTAATTAAATTTTGTTTTACATAAGAAAAGTATTTTATTTTTGTTTAATAGAAGTTAAATCTTTATTTTTGTGTTTAATTTCATTGCTAATAAATGAATTTTGAACTACCCCACAGCGTAAGAAGGTACCCCCAACACTGTACGAAGGTGCCCCGTTGATGGGGCAGATTCGTACGTATTCCAGATTTAGTTTAAATCATAATTGTGGTTGAAACATCGGATGAAATCATTTGTCATTTTTTTATTTGAATCTCAGATAGTTAGACTATAAATTTAAGCTATCAGGTGATTGATTCATGGAAAAAGAAAAAAATAAAAAAATAAAATGTGAAAACCGTACGAAGGGTCCCCACCTTCCCCTATATGTCGCAGCCAACTAGCTTAATTAGCCGTTCAATTAACAGCCTAGCCTTTTAACTAAACGGCGCCGTTTAACTAGCGCCCTGAAAGATGTTCAGCCAGTTGGGCTGAAACAAACATCAAACAGCTAGGCAAATGACTTGGATCGATGACATATCATTACTTGCCTAGCCTGTTGACTGTTAATTTAAATTTAATTCCACTTTCTGCCACTCTCAAACTCGAAAAGAAACTCTTCAAACTGTGAATATGGCGTCGTCGTTGATGTTGTTTTTCAAAGTTTCATGAACAGCAACAAGTACAATGGCAGAGTGTAGAAACAATAATAATGTGAATTTGACTCAAGCAATTTAATTTTAAAAGAAATATTTTTTATATCATATATCACCTTTTTTATTTCTCCCAAATAATGATTCTATCGTACAAATGTTGTAACAAATGCTGAATATCTTTCAGGCCGCTAGTTAAACGGCGCCGTTTAGTTAAAAGACTAGGCTGTTAATTGAACGGCTTATTAAGCTAGTTGGCTGCGACATTAATATAATAAAACATATTTACAATTCCTTATTCTTATCTACAATAGTATTCACACATTACCCGAACAATAATGTATTCAAAAACGCCATTGCGGTGGTGGATGCGCCGATGACTACCAATCTACAATCCACTGTCACTTTGGGAATACTGGTCAGTCTGGCACCGATGTACCAACAGCTGAATGACATTCTGTATTAAAAAATTAGGTTGGATAGGCAGCTGTTAATTAAATGGTTATGGGAGTAGGGTCCGAGTAGAATGCCGGTTCTTTAGTTATACTCTATGGTAAGTCGTAATGGTTAGAAATACAATAACGTTCCACATACAAGTGGTGATAAAAAATGCCTTAAAAACTATATAAAATACATTTCTGCGTCTATATAATATTTTTTTTTATAAAATTCCCAATTTACCAAAAACCCAACTTATGAAACGCTTGTTTTTTTAATCAGGTAAGTATTTATTACGCATAGTAAACGATAGCCAGTGGTGTAACAATAGGATGGCAGGGCTGGCAAAATGCCACGGACCCAAGAGGGTCCCTGCCCGAGAGATATTATGTTCTATGGATGAATGAGAAGTCTCCAATACGCATTGGGCTAGCGTGGGGACTACAGACCATTCCCTCTCGCCGAAGAGAGGAGGCCTATGGTCATTAGTGGGACATATACAACGTGTAATTGAGTACTCTGAAAATCTCGAAGTTTATTAAAATTAATCTGACTAGGGACGATTTTCACTGATAGGGCCCCATCAAAAGAACTGCCACGAAAAAAGATTGCCACGAAAAAAGATTGCCACGGGCCCCAGATGTATAGTTACGCCACTGCGAAGAGCAAAATATTGTAGATTAAGCTTTGTAAGACACTTACAAGGAATTAGAAAGTGCTTGCAATTTATTCAATTCTGGTACTGGTGCATAATCCAAATGCGAGATGCGCGGACGCAACGGGATCATTACAGACGCAAACGTATTTATTTTATGTGTTACCTAAAATAAATGTACAGTATTTAATATTTCCCTTTCTTTCTATTACGAACGATAGTACTAGAAATGATTACCAGTATCGCATCATTACTTTTATAAAATTACTAGCTGACCCGGCAAACGTTGTTTTGCCATGTATATTATTTCTAGAAAACATTTTTTTAGTTCAATAAAAATAACTATCTACTATAATAAAAAATAGGAGTTGATCGTAGAGGGGTAAAAATTAGGGGTTGTATGTATTTTTGTATGTTGTATGATAAAAAAATAAAAACAAAAAAAAATCTACAAAATTTAAAAAAAAAATTGGGCTGGACATTTTACCACCCACCCTTAACATCTAGTGGTTTGAAAGATAGATAGTAGCCGATTCTCAGACTTACTGAATATGCATACAAAATTTCATAAGAATCGGTCGAGCCGTTTCGGAGGAGTATGGGAACGAACATTGTGACACGAGAATTTTATATACATATATAGAGATTCAGTAATGAAAATACAGTCACTGCATAAGGACCCTGGGACACCTGTCTTCATATAACCAAGTATGGCAATGCATTTTAATCATGAACTTTAAACATAGAATTAAGAAATAAAGTTCCATTATAACATTACAGATTACACGAAATTCTTACCCATTTATTCCTATAAGCCGTCATCCACACAAGAGAATGAATCCCCGACAACCGCAGCATATCTCTAACGAAGAATCTGTAGCAATAAAATTATTACAAAAATATTAACAGTTATTAGTAATAAGTCTTGTTTTTTCGCCATAGAAACGCTGAGAATAAATAGGAGGAGTCGTTCGGGTGATACCTGCAGCTGAGTTACATCATCGTTAGTCGAGGCAAAATATCAAATTTTATACGAAATTCCATACGTATCACCTCGACGTCCGGCAATCCACAACAGCCTTGCGATTCTGTAACTCACTTTTCGAACTCTCACAGCGGTTTTCGCAGCGGCGGTCGCGCTCAAATCAGTCGTGAAGCAGTCATTTTACGATTTGGCATTCTGATAAACAATAAACTACAAGCTCCCTCCTTATCAGAATGCCAAATCGTAAAATGACTGCTTAACGACTGATTTGAGCGCGACCGCCGCTGTGAGAGTTCGAAAAGTGAGTTACAGAATCGCAAGGCTGAGCGATATTTATGGCACTTTTTGTCGCGCACTACCACTTTGTGGAAGAAGCTGCCCATTGAACTACTTCCGAACCAATTCGACTTAGAGTCAAGATAAGAACGTACCAACACGTAAAAGGCCGGTGGCGTACTTGCCTTCTGGCAGTGTAAGTGTCCTCGAGAGAGTGAAGTCGAATTGGATCGGAAGTACAGAGGGATCGCGAGTTCGCTGCCGGCCTTTTCAGAATCGGTACGCTTTTTCTTGAAGGATTCTAAGTTAACCCTCTTCTTTACTCGGAACATCTACACTTACCTATAATGTGGTTCAAAAGCGGGGTATACAAGGGCCGTATTAAGAGTGCCACATCCTGCCCCTTGACCCTGACCCTTCACGTGATGGCTGTGAGCACGGTACTCATCCAAGTTGAATTTGCTACGTAAAAATTCGATTTGATCCGGGGGTCTGAAATATTTTTACATAATCTTTTGAACTATCGACATTGGGTGGACGGCTTATATTCACAGTTAAAAAATCCCAAAGACATAAGTTTTGATGTGAAACATCTATAGCCGCACGTAAAACCGATTTCTGCCGGTATATGCCGTGGCGACGCGTCGCCTATATACGCTATATGATGGTATATATATAGTCAATATGCAGTAGTGTGTACGGTGTGTGTATTTCGAAGTCACTGATTAAACGAATTAAGTAGTCACGATTTGAAATACATTCGTAAATTTTTATATTTAATGAAAATAAATGTTTATTCAATAAATTTATTAATTGATTTTATCATTATGACATATTTAGTTCCTATCACAATCTGTTCTTTTCTGCATATTACTTATACAAAATAATGTCGATGTTTCACATCTGCCAGGCGTCCCGTGACGGCTCACATTTTTTTATATCAAATAAAATTTTGGAGCAACATTTCTTTTAAACATAAGTTAGCATTTCTTTTGCATCACTACACAATTTTTTATGAAATTTCTGCATGGATAAGGGAGCGTTTAAGTATTACCTAACGAATTTTTTGGGTCCTTTTGTAAAACGTTACGATACGGGGCGAGAATTGAATTACGCGTTATTTTCGACATTCCAGTACTTTACGTGGTGTATAATGGTAACTTTTAGGTATAAAGAGTCACTAGGTGGTCACAAAACGTTTTACTATACTCGGGTACAGTACTGTACTTGGGTACAGAAAAACGTTACGGCGCGTTACATGGGGGGGGGGGGGTCAATAATCTCCAAAAATTGCGTGATATAATAATACTTGAACGCTCCCTAAGTTAAACAAGATTCCAGACTTTACTACGTTTAATTTTCCTACGCTCGATCTTTAGTCTATGGTAGTGTAATGTAATGTAATCATAATTTATTTGATGACATAAATACTTACTCAAGTATACCAATGCCTACAACAGAAACATTGCTTAGAAACACGTATGCCTCTAGTTCGTTTCTCCTGAAAATTGTATTTTCTACCGACCATAGCGTCTCTTTGCCGTCTAAACTGTAGAGTAACTCCGCTATTTGCGGTATGTCTATTATTTCAGCCCTTCGTACGCGCAATCTACTAAAATGTTAATATACAATAAGTATATAAGGTAATCGACTATATTATACACATGAACAAACCTAAGACAGCTCAGGATTTTCAAACGTTCCTTAAAAATATTGTATATATGAGAAGAACTTTTGCAAACAAAATATGTAGCCAACTGATAAGGTGAGCGATTGCGAGTAGTATTGCCTATAATAAACATTACGACTTATTTGGCACGACACAAATACATTTTTGAGTTTTAGGAGATTATCCTTCTGTCTTTCATCCCAAATCAATTACGTCACCGGCTGTTGAAAGGCCCTAAGCCAAATGCGTCAAACTCAAAATAACTTTATTCATATAGGTAAACAAGTACACTTATGAAGGTCAGAAAAAAGTTAAATTAATTCTAAATTTACATTTACTACCAGTTCGCAAGTCAAGGGCTTAGAGCGGGCAAGAAGAACTGGCAAGACTCTCCGCCACTCTTTTTAATCGCTATGTTTTGAGTCATACAAGGATTAGGATCATTTAAGTATTCATCAAATTTATAAAAAGCTTTATTGATTAATTTACGTTTAACGAGAGCTTTGAATTTATTGAGCGATAAATAATTTGGTTTATCGTCAGCTCGTACCAC
Organism: Pieris napi; assembly: GCF_905475465.1. Taxonomy (NCBI): domain Eukaryota; kingdom Metazoa; phylum Arthropoda; class Insecta; order Lepidoptera; family Pieridae; genus Pieris; species Pieris napi. The sequence goes on along the minus strand of NC_062241.1, from coordinate 7,844,044 downwards.
TGTTTTTTTTAATAAAATGTGTTTATTAAGGAACATAAGATACATGTATCACTTATTCCACGTCATTAAATTTGAATTTGTAGGCATCCCTACTCATCGGCAAAGAAGACAGAGGGTGTAGGCCGAGAGAAAAAGCCGGCGTAAAAAACTCTCGGTACTCTTTTAAAACAGCAAATCATCAAACAACACTTATTTTAAAACAAATATCGCAAATTAATTAGAAGTAGCCTGTCTTGCACTAGTCCCAGGCCCTTTTATCAACTAGATAATCGTTGACTTTATAGTAAGCCTTTTTACACAGCTTTTCTTTAATACATTTCTTAAATTTATTGAAAGGCAGATATGAAAGAGCCTCTGGGATTTTATTAAAGAAGAGTATCCCTATCCCCAAAAAAGAATTACTAACTTTAGATAGTCTAGTACGGAGAAATTGCAGCCTGCGTTTGTTCCGTTGTATTAACATTGTGCGTATGTTCTATTCTAGTAAACTTATCACTATTTTTGTATACATACATAATATTTTCATAAATATATTGCGAGGAAAAGGTAAGTATATTAATTTACTTGAATCTCTAAGAGATTCCCTACATTTTAAATTATAGATTGCACGAATAGCCCTCTTCTGCAGGATGAAAATAGTTTCGACATCAGCAGCATGACCCCATAATAATAAGCCATAAGTCATTAAGCTATGAAAGTAACTAAAATAAACAAGTCTAGCTGTATCGACATCAGTTAGTGAGCTAATTTTTTTAATCGGCTGCAGAACTAAGTCTCTTCGCCAATCCGTTAATATGAGGGGACCACTGAAACACTGTACAGCTCGGCTACTTATTCGACTCAGACATGACGCCCATCTTCAACTTCTATACTTAATTCTATTAAATCCCAAAACTCCCTCTTATCTTTAAAATGAATTCAACTTCTCACGTCCTAACATCTATATGTTACGCTCCTTTAACAGATGCTTTTTATAAATTCCATCTTTTATTCATCATCGTACATTACATCATTTCGTCATTCAACAATTCTTAACCATATTCTATTATGCTCAATCGTGACATTTTAAATACTTGTATTTCTTATTCTTATGTATTGCATCGTAATTAATGAATCCGTGAGATTAGCTTTTTAGTTAGTTTATTTTATGACTTTTTTTAAAATTATTTTTGATTAAGGTTGGTGATTCTATATTTTTTATTTAAAGAAGATTTGTTTATGCACTTCTTGCACTTTACTTCGCGAGATCGGGATTGCATTCCCTAGTGGCCCCGGTCGTTCTTCATAATATCAGCTACTGATTATGTTTAATTTCCTACACACACCTTAATTAGGTGACCGCAACATATGCAACACATACAATCTTGATGATGAACAGTATATAATATTTGTAAATAAATGATTACGCGTGACAAATAAGAATTATATTAGTTCATTACGATTCAACTCTACCAACAAAGGCATAGAGGCTGTGTTATTGTATTACAATATATTTATTGTACAATCTACTACCTTAATAAATGGATACCTTAAAACTGAACATCTGTGAGCAATATATAACGCATATTCACAAGCCACTTGATTCTTAGTGGGAGCAAACTGCAACAATTTAAAATGTATGTCATAAGTATTGAGTTACTTTAATGTTTTGTTGTAGTTGTTGTATAGTACTACTACATGTAGAAGTAGTATTCAGTGATTAATGGCTGAAATTGGCCCGCACTAACAAAGATTCCGATAACATATTCATATACATGAATATTAGTAGCTATGATGTAAATCCAATAATGGAATCACTATTGATTTTAACCTTAAGTTAACTGATCTAAGTAGGTCACCTCGTGTACGTTTCATATAAATTTATTTTAATTCTTTGTATTCTAAATTCGAACTCTAAATTTTCGAAATAAGCCAATATCTTTGTGTATAGGTAGGTCAGTAAAAATATAGATAAAACTTACGGCAAAATGTTGTAATAATGGAAAACTTTTTTCCGAACACGGCTTTCTTATAATACAGTAATCATAATCTTTCATAATTTCAAATGAGGCTTCTAGTAAATCGAAGGCGTGACTGGAACATTATAAATATGGTTTTACTTTAAATAACACTCTTTCCCACTGAGATATTATGTAAAAGACTTAATTTATTTCACATACTATAAAGAGCTTTTAGAAATGGTCATTTGCGATTTGGATTTATATTGCTTATATTAATTGCACTATTATCAATTTTAAATACATTTGCAAATAAACTAGTATTGTTTAATTGCACGGCGGTGTATGCAAACCAAAACGATAAATAACGATTGCCTCTTATCTTCTTCTGGTTAGTTTCTACTGACCTCTCATCGATATCATGGTGTAAACCAAATAGTTCAATCATAAAGGCGTTTGGTTCACCAGAGAATTTCTTTTTATTCTCAGTTTTTTGATTAATTCTTATTGATGATCTGCCTAAAATTGAAATAGAGCTATATCCAAATTATTATAATAACTATTACAAGTCTTTAGTCTACAAACGAGATAAAAAAAATACAGTAAGCATGAATATTTTAACGCGATTTAAACAGTTATACCTACACCCTAACTTCGGTCGAAACAATAAGTGACATTGTAACACACTCAAAAAAGTTAGTGAAAATGGGCCGGTTACATTGCTTGCGTTTTTGATGACAGCTAGGTAAAAAAAACCTTACTTCGAATGGCCCAGAGGGAAGAAAAAAGAGAGGACGCCCACCAGAAACAGGGGAAGATGATATAAAAGAGAAAGCGGGGAAATATTGGAAAATGGTAGGGAAGATGAGAGACAAATGGAAGAATTTAGAGCACGCCTTCACTTCGTCAGAGGTCGTGTACTTAATTTTAATACAATAATTACATCAACTTAATGAAATCCTTATTAGGGTATTTGAATATAGGCTATTTTATTTTTTTAAATTCTGTCGAAAAGCAAAGCCTATTTGGACATGAAAATCTTTCATAATAATTACTGAAATTCTAACGTCTATATTTATTTTCCATTTCATTGACAATTGATCGTCTTGGACTCCTCTTTTTCACGATGGGCCTGAAGCAAAATATGTCTTTTAATTTGTTACCAATACAAAAACCGAAAATGAAATTTAAAGTACCTAATACATATTATTAACGTGAGCCTAAATCAAAGGTGCTTTTTGTTTCGAAACCCTTCCGGAGTTGGATAAATTATAAAAAATCGCATAGAATTAATAATATAATAATCGCATATATGACTTTATATTAAGTTTTATACCTATGAAAGTGAATTTTTGTATTTATTTTATTATATAGATGTTTATACAAATATCTTTCGAGATACTTAATAAAGTCCATGAAGAAACTAGCTCCCTCATTTTCAATTGGAGGGCGTCTGAATCTTCAAAAACTACTTACATGAAAACATCCTTGGAAACCCGAGGGACCGTAAGCAAATTACAGTCTATGTTGACGATTTCATAATCAAATGGATCTTCTTCGAGTAGAAAGTCGACAAATGATGTACGTTGGGATAAGATTGGCGAGAGTTTTTCACTTAATTCTTCGGAGTTATGTACATCAATATTATAGTGAGACTGGCGACGGAAGTTCACCTTATTTGAAGGTTTTGTTTTCAGGCTTACATTGTCGTATGATTGATCCTACAAATTATTTTAAAATTAATTTTAGTATATTCAAAGTAAAGTCTTTTAAGATATTATTATTCATTAAAACTTTGCACTCTATTGACTAAAATACTCACTCCTGTCAAATTCTGTTTACGCTGTGATGAATAGGGACAGATGAGTATTCAAGTTAAAACGGTGCAATTATACAGATTTCCTCTTTACGAATATGAGGAATGAGAGGGATATTGATTAAGGAATGACGAAGATAATTGACCGAAAAAGAGAGAAATAGTACGAAGACAGATAAAGTGGATGGCGAGAGGTACGAGAAAGCACGGCCTGAATAGTTACAGAAACTGGACCTGCAAATTAATTATTAAAAAAGCTGACGTCACTATTGCTTCTGCTTGGTTCGACTGCTCAATCAGTTCGACTAGTGTAGTTTTGACCTTCCTGTGACATTATTTATGTGTAATATACTCCCCTCTATCTCTGTCATATACGTAGTTTACTAATACAAAATTTTGGAAATACATAATACAGACACATCCTATCCCACGATTACTAATTGTTTCATATTTCTTTCAATTCTAAATGTCTGTCATATGTATAAGACACACGTGTATTACCACGGACACTAGCTAAAATTTTCTAGATATTTTACAATACAAAATATACTAATATAACATGTATTATTTCATCATCAAAATAGGTTTAACACTGATTCATAAATTTATTCAAAATTATGCAAAGAAGCATACATCTTGAGTATTTTCATGTTCAATGAAGGGAGTAACATCAAATGGAGTCCATTTTCCTAGCATAATGGGGTCCCTGGAAAATATTTATTATTAGGTCCTTGTCTTGCAAAATAGTTACTTTTGATTTTACTTAACACGTTGAATATTCTTTCGAAGTTAACTCATTTAATACAAATTATACACAATTAAGGTTAATAAGGATCTGAAGTGACCAAGGAAAAATCCTTGGCTAATCCAGTTTTCCAATAAGATTCTTATTTACAGAGGCCCTCGCTTATAGAGGTCGAAATATACCGTTATTCCATTTATAGAGGTGGAAATATTGATAAAAAAAACAATACAATACTCTAAAAAACTTGTCCTAACCTAATAAATTGTTAACAGAGGTAATTCGATGAAGAACTGCCAGAAACTCAATGCAAGTTTCTCTTATTTAAAGTACAATGAATCGTTTATATTACTAAATACTAATATGGTACTAATTAATTTCTTTTACACGCGGAAAATGACAGATGTCGTACCCAAAAGTACGTAGAAGAATGTTGCTTCTCCTATTTTTCTCTTTTTCAAGAGGTGTAGCCTTACACAGCCCGTGGTATGAATCCAACTCGTATGTGTTTTGAAGCATGGTAAAATTAACATCAGAATTCAAACACATTACACCGGTTACTCCATCAATACCCTGAAAATTCAAATATAAACAATAAGTTAATAAAGAGGTATCTTAATATGCTCAGTAGTGTTTTAAAAATCTTCAACTGACATAGAATCTTATTATTTATTTTAATTTATAATGTAATCAATTACTAACCTCAGTTACAATTATCTTTCTTTTCATTTCTGGATGCTGTCCGATAATCTCACTGATGTAGTAATCGCCGTACAACTCGCGTAATCGAGGAGAATTCTTGTCGAGAATTGCTACTATGTCATCGTTATCTTCCTCACTGGGATTTAGGATTATTATAAAGCATATTACCTTGATAAATGACGCACTTAGAGGCGAGTTAAATACTAAACAAGCGCAAATTCAAACCGGATTCCGATAACCATTAATTTACTTGTAGAGTTAGTCAGTTACATAAGGAAATGACTTTTAAACATAAAATATCATCCAAAACTTTCTGATCGTAATAATAGATTAATGTTTTTATGTAACAACTTACACAGCTCGTCGTATTCTCAATTCTGGACAGAAATCTTGTCGTATAGCCGTATAGAAATAATGATAATTAGGGTCGTTGTCATCGTCACGTTTCGCTTTGTTTCTCTTGTAATTATATTTTCGGACAGTCTGATACTTTAGAATGAACTCTGAAAATAATACCTGCATATACTAACACGCGTTCATAAACTGATGACCAATAACATTTAAACGGAACGCGCCATTGTTTCGTCTTTAATTTTATTGATTTATACCTGGAAATTGTTTACTATAAAAATAATGAATTTATAAAAGCAAGAGAGTGATATCTAATATATAAAATTCTCGTGTCGCGGTGTTTGTAGTTAAACTCGTCCGAAACGGCTTGACCGATTCTCATGAAATTTTGTGTGCATATTGGGTATGTCTGAGAATCGGACAACATCTATTTTTCATCCTCCTAAATGTTAAGGGTAGTCCACCCCTAAGTTATAATTGTTTTAATTTTTAGATAAATTATTTTATTTTATTTTTTATGATACAGAATTAAAAAATACATACAGCCCCTAATTTTTACCCCTCTACGATCAACCCCTATTATTTATTATAAATGATATACATGGCAAAACGACGTTTGCCAGATCAGCTAGTATACATATATATATTCACCCAGATAGTTTTTTATAATGTTATTTATAAAATCCACTACATATCAACCAAGATAAAAAATTATTGTCGGAAACTAACTTCCCAAGCTAATTATTCCCTAATCATGTACTTTTTTATATTACTGCACATTTTAGTATCACGAAAATAGAATATTTTAATAGTACTTACCCTTAGGGCAATCTGGTGGAACCATAAGCACTATTTGTTGCAAATAAACATCGTTCTTAAACAGAGATACCAAAGACTCTTCTAGAAAATAGGCGAATGCAGTCTCAGCACAACACATTGCGTGGATGAACAAAGTATTTCGTGATAAATAGTATTTTCTGCCACAAAAACCATGAAAAAAATTAAATTGTGTTTCCTTTTGATACTTGAGTATATCCCAAGTTCGTACAATTAACAAGCATATTTTGCATAGGGATGAGTAAACTTCGTATACCGAAAAGTTAAATATTTTTTTTTAAATTACCGACTGGGTATGAAGTTCAAACGATAGAAACTTACTGATACATATTCCGCATCCAAGGCTCCCAAGCTGCCGGGTCCACGCCGGGAATGGAAGGATGGTCACATACAGACATAAATCCTATTACCTCCTGCTTGGAATTAACCATACATATTGATAACGTTGTTAATTCACTGAAACGTGGAGTTGTATGTTGTTGAGTGAGTGAATTTCTTTTTACGTACCTACGTACCTACTTATTCAGTACATATTCTTTTTTAATTGTAGAAGAAGCTATATTTCTAATATTTATATTAGGTATATGTAAAGATCTAAGACCGCCTATCTACGCCCTTTATCTTTGTTTGTTATATTTTGAGACGTAGTGTTATTATTATACTTACATCAAAGTCCCGACATCAAGCTCACCAAACAATTTCTCCGACTCGTTTTCTTTTAGCAAAGCTTCAATTTCATATTTATCCTCTTGTACAGCCCTTCTTAGCCTTCTTCCCTTTGGGCCAATATTGAAATCAAAAAATATCGACATTTTTACTATAAACTACCCTTTCAAATCTATGAGGCTGCGACTTCGCAAATATTATTTTGATTCGAAATTTTCTTATATTTTGACTTCCGTCTTTCAATCGACTAGATTCAAGAACGTTGGGCATGGAAACAAATTATATTTTTAATTTTTTCGTCGGTACGTATATATTCGATATGGAAACGATTTCTTTTAGTTTAGAACTGAATATTTTTTTTCCGGTGACGACTAAAAACTAAGTGGAATTGGAATAAAACAAACATTTATATTATATTACAAATAATTTATTTACACGGAACTTGAAAAATACATTAATGGCGACTAACGTTTGAAGCACTTAAGAAATAAAGATAATATAAGGATAAAACATAATAAATAGATACGTATTGTAAAGAGGACATAGAATGCCATTGATAAAACTAAAGTTTAATCCTAAAAACTCCAGGTGCAACTTAAATATGAGGCTAAAATTTGTGGACGAACTCGATATTTTACCATATAAATTTTAAAATCAAATATATTTACTTCCAAACTTTCCTTAGGAATAGTATAGTACCCGCAGATTAATTGGCAAGATTTCATACGCGATTATTTTATTTGCTTCTCCATATTCTAGAGGACAATAAAAGCAGTAAAAAATGTGATTTGAATGCGATCAAAAATCTTGCCAACTATGCCGATGCCAATAACGAAATTAAAAAATAAACAAGCATACACTGGAAACGTTTAATACTCTTAGCTTTATGGCCGATTTACATTATCTTAGTGGTTAGGAGAGTGCTTTAGGATAGTACTTTAGTTGAAACATGTAAACGCTACTTGCTTTAGTACGGTTCTACTTGACTTTCAAGTTGAATCAAAATAGAATCGCTTTTTATTTTTGTTTCAAGTGATACCCCTCCCGCGCCCGCGCACTCCCCCGAGTTTTTCCCTCGTTGTGTGTAAACACGTAATTTAGTAAAATCTTTAGGAGAGTGCATAAGTGACGTGAAACGCGTGCGTGTTTTTTGATTTTTAAAGATGGCTAAATGGTCGGAAGATACAACTATCAGATTTGTGTCTGAATATGTTGTTCACAAATGTTTGTGGAACGTTAAAAACAATTTATACAAAAACAAACAGGCTAGGCATTCGGCATACACTGCCCTAAAAGAAGCTATTTTATTTATTATTTATTTTTAGTTTATTTATTTCGAATAAAATCTCGTCTTCTATTTTTTCCATAATTATAGTTAGTATTTTGCGTAGAATAGAGCGTATTTGCCGACGTCGTTGCGCGTTCATTGTGGCGCTGTAATGATACTCTACTAAAGAACTGGCCTTTCAACTTGTACTAAAATACTCTCCTAAACACTAAGATAATGTAAATCGGCCTTTAAGTACTGAAGCTGCTATCAAAGTGTGTAAAGAGAAAAAATCACACAATCTATTACGAAAACTACATTTAAATGTCAAAAAACTTAAAAGTAAAAACATTATTAAAATAAAAATCTCAAAAGTCGATGGGCGTTTATAAAAAAACTTAACGTACGAGTATAGTAATCAAAGTTATAGGTACAAATAATAAACAGATTAAAGACTATTAAATGAATACCTACCTATATTTGTAATATGGAGACATCCATCATATCCAGATTCATCTTTAAAAATTCCCCGATTTTTTAATCTATGGTCACCAAACACAATCAATTGTTTGCGTAACTGTCAAATATTGTCGAAATTGAGAATAATCTATGGACTATTTATTAATTGACCATTTTGAATGCGAACATTTCTCATACATGAAAATGACAAAAATCTTTTACGAGATTAACTTAAACCAAATTTAAAAATCCCCCGTTGCTGAAAACTAATTTATGTTATTTCCATACTCTTAAATATGCTGCATGCTTACCCTGTAACTTCTAGCGCTACATGTATTGAAACTACATGAAATAAGGTTTTATCACTATTATTATTTGTTATACCGTGAATATTTGACCAATTATTGGTTAGATTTATCGCTATCGATTATAGATTTTACATAGTAGCCACGCTGTAAAGCTTTTCAATAACGGGGGTTCTTTAAATTCATCAAATATATACAACCAACTTACAACCATCTAAGAAAACATCATCGATCGGATTGAAGAACCTCACTCGCTTTATTTATTTACCACTACTCCTATGGAAATTATTAACAATTTAAAACTCTAGCATTTTATTTTTAAATAATTTTGGATGTTAAAGATACAATAAATCTCATAAAAAATCAATATACAAGTAATTTAGGATTGTTAAAAGAAAAAAAAGTTTAGCAACTCCGAAGGAGAATACCAATATTTTTAAAGCAGCCCAAATTTGTGTTTCAGTCTAAGGGTCTGTTTCACAATGTATGGATAAAGTACCAAATAGCTATGCAACACATAAATTATTTGTAAGATAAATTGTGCTATTTGACATTCATCGGACTCATAACTTAAGATGGACTTTATGTGACGAATAGCGCTATCTGACAGTCGTGAAACGCAACAATAGTGTTTATCCTACCAATAACTAATAAATAGCTAATTTGGAACTTATGTAGAACTTATCCGTACATTGTGAAACAGACCCTAAATATACTAATTAAAATTTCTAAAATAACTTCTGAAAAGCCTTTCAATAATATTAGACACAAACAATAAAATGTTTTATAAAAATTGCCGGACCAACTTTCAAAGCTTTACAATTATTATTTAAAATAAATAAGCTAAAATTTTCAGGAATCCCATTTTGGGTGAAAATATTAAGAACATACCTAAGGCCATAGTGGATTAAATAAGGGGCGGCAGGTTCTTCACTCTGACCAGATGTGTTTGTGACTTGGACCGTCCAACACTATTCGGTGTCGTCTTCAATTGCATATTCTTAACAACATTGTTCTTTGAACTAAGAGGTGTACGGGGTGTAGCGAACCCATCGAGATTCAACTTAGTGGCGGAGCGCGTTAGGCGGTTGGGTGTAACGAGTAAATTCGAGGGGTTTGGGGTATTTTCCTTCCCTCTTGGAGTTTGGGCCGCATTTCTGAGTGCAGTCTTGGGCGTCTCAACTTTGATGGAAACGATATTATCAACGTTGTGTTGTGCGTTGTGTGCCACTGAACTTCGACTGATTTGTTTTAGATGGATGCCGTCCTAAAGAGAAATTTATTTATTTATTACAGAAATACATACGTTATCCTTAGACTATGCCAATCCGATAATGTCGAGAAACATTAAATAAAATATGATGAAGTACATATACCATATTAAACACATAATATACACAATATAGCTGGTGTGAATTCACTCTGCGAACATATAAACATGTCGATAGTGTCGGAGACAGCATTTAGAAGGCGCAACGTCTTTGATAACGGGGATCTGTGCAACAGACTGGTTCTGTCCCTTGGTATCACTAATAACCTATCATCACCGCACATATCCTATATAAATGTGTAAATATATAGCGATAAAGATAGAAGTAATTGACGACTTATTGGTCTAGTGGTTAATACCCCTGACTGCGAATTTATGGGTTCGATCCCCGGCTGAGACGAACATCGATGTGATGAGCATTTGGTGTTGTGCTTAGGTCTTGGGTGTTCAAATATGTATTTATATGTCTATCTATAATATGTATGTATATCCGATGCCTAGTACCTTACACAAGCTTCACCAGCTTAGCATGGGACTAGGTCAATTGGTGTGAATTGTCTTTAAAGAAAAAATATTAATTCAGAAAAATCCAAAATGATACAGTCACAATTAACATTCATTGAACTACGCATCACTTTATAATATTTTGTGAAAAATGTCTTAGCCAAAAATCAACGAGGTGTGACAAACGGCTGAAAACATCTACTTGCCTATAAAAATATTATAAATGCAACAAAGATATTAGTTAGATTTAAGAATCTATTAAGATATAAACTTATAATTAAAAAACAACTAATCGTGTTAGAAAACGAACTTTGATCGTTTTGGCATGTAGATTTGATAACAAAATAATGATTATTGATTCAAATCGCAACCCATTGCCAGAAAATTTTGTACGAGATAAAATATAAACACGCTTTTTCACGTAATTATCATTTCTTACCCTAAAGTCCGTGTAAGTCGTGAGCATAGTTGACTCTGCCAGCGGTTGTTCATCTCCAGATGTAGTTTGAGTGACATTCACCGATTGACGGTTAGAACGTCGGCGACTGAGTGACTGCAAAAAAACATCTTTTTAGCGGGCCTAAGTAATCATGTCAAAGTCTCATATAGTTTGAGCACTGTCCAAATTGTCATAAAGAAAATGGTTTGACAGATATTATTAATAACATTTTATTTGTTAACAGATACTAAGTAATACTAGCATCTCATCCCGGCTTCATACAGCTTCATATTTTTAATGTTTTGGAAATAAATATAGCCTATGTAACTTAAGGATAATGGTGCGTTCTAAGGGAGCGTTCAAGTATTACGTAACGCAATTTGGGGGGAGGGGGGTCTTTTGAAACGTTACAGTGCGTTACATGAGGGGGAGGGAGCTTCTAAAATCTTTAAAAAATTGCGTTACGTAATACTTAACGCTCCCTAATAGTGAAAGAATTTTTGTAATCTGTCAGGTAGTTTTTGAGCTTATACCATGCAAAAATTTTCCTCTTTATAATATGTTGGCGTAAATACACGTGCGTTTCTAGATAACCCCGTGAAAAAGAAACATACTAAGTATAAAATTCAGAAAGCTGATCACTAACTTGAATGTAAAAACAAAATCAATAAAACAGACCACAATGTGTTCATCCCATGGCCCATTGACGGCAACAGGAGTATACACTTTGTAAAAGTAATAAACCTTAAATATCCTGAACACCCTAAATTCGATAGCTAGTGAAACTATTTGTAATGAACAAGTCTAATGCATACAGAAGCGAAGCTTCGAACAATTCTACATTAACTACTAAATTTCGACTAATACTACTACTAAAATAATTCTAAAATCTATATAAATATATAATTATTGAAGGGTCTCAAGCTCTGAACCATATACGTATATTATTTAGAAAATTAAACCGTATGAAAATTTTGAATTAGTTTGATGGATAATATAAATGTGCGACACAAATCTTTAGGTTGTTTATGTACCTTAAACTTAGACCGCTAAGTGTAATTTTAAATTATTTTTTAAGTGAAACTCCTTTAGGCGCATGGGGGTACAATTTTTACGGAACGTCACGAAGATGTGCATCGTTTTTGTCGAAAAGGGAGAGAGCGATTGAGACCAATTGAGAGAGAGTGAGAAGGACGAATTACCTTATAGAAATTATATTTTTTAAATTAAAATTTCATAAAGAGAATTTATGAAATATTAGAATTTTATATTATATGCAAAATAATTTATTGAAATCTCAAATGACGAATTGTAAATTAAAATGCCACATGTTTTTACTATCGAAGAAATAAACTTAAAAAATAAATTTATAATTTGTAGTAATTTTCGACACCTAATATTTTAATGACAGTTAAATTCCTAACATATCTTCCTTTATCCCTTCCTCTAAGTCTCGGAAATCTAATGTTTTAGATGTGTATAAATATAAACAAGACTTTAAGACAAATTAGTTTACAAAAGAAGTTTCACTTCTGGCATATGTACGCCCGCACTTTTTTTAACAAAAACGAATGAATTGTTATTTAAATTTATAACTTATTAGTATTAAAATTTAAACGAATCAACAATAAAGACGCAAAGGTGTCGTACTTTGTACTGTCTCTCGCATTTTAAGGGCTTATTTAGTTTTTTTTTTTTTTTTTAGTTAAAGGTTTTGAAAAAAAGTTGAAGTTCTTTCTGACGTTTACGCGAATTATATGAAAACAGAGCTAGAGACAAATAATAGAATGCACCTACAGTACGCTTGTGCTTAAGAATGCTGCCATTTACAATGATCTTTGTGTTCTTGGTGTGTGGCTCGAGGTAGTCCAACTTTCGCTTCGCTTCAGACTTGCCTTCGTCGCGAGCAGCCAAACGACCGCTCATGCGTCTGAAAGAATTAGTAACATATTCAGAATTATGTTATAAAAAAAACTTATAATTTCTAGTTTGTTTATTTGTTGGCTTTGGTTTAGTTTATTCAGTTTTAATAATATAAAATTGAGTAAGAAATAAATAATGGGTTGGTGGATTGCTCGATAGACGAAAAATATGGCACAGAGCGCCCCACGCTTTTTCACAATAATACCAGTATTTTTTGTTCATAGTACCATTTTCAGCCTAAATTAGGAATTATTTTTCACTTTTTAGTTTGATGTGCTTTAAAAGCGTGTTTTTTTAAACTAACATTTATTTTTTAGTTAAATTAGTTTTTTTTTTTCGGATTATTGCATTGTCATCGATCTTTGACAGGTGCGCAAATACAGGTTTGAATTAAATCTGTCCGTTAAAAGTGGGTCAAAATCGAGTCCGAAGGAGTCGGTCACATACATACATACATACAGGTGAAGCTAATATAAAGCGTGTAAAAAAGGGAAACGAAAGTCGTTTTGTTTCATGTGATTAGTCAGAAATGTTAAAGTAACGTAAGGACCGCAAAAAAGTATAAAAACAATATTTGACATGTGTTAAAGATCAACAAAATTCTACTTTGAGATTTTATAAGGTTCCTCCAATCTCGTTTGTTTATTCCGCATTACGTTCGATATTATATAAGGTGACAATCTAGAAAAGCAAGACAAAATATGAAAAAAATAATTAATTAACAACCAGTTTTCTATTCAAATTTGTCTACAATAAATAAAATAATTAAATCTACAATATAGTTAGTTTTTTAAAGTCTACTACAAGCAATCAACTCATACTGTACAAACGTAATCAATTGTTACATAAATATATAATTACCGAGGGCTATAATTACTTTTACAGGCAATGATGTAACAGTTCTTAATTTACTTTTTATGTAATGATATACCTCGCCTGTCACAACATTACACTTCATTCGTTTCACAAACGAGCACTGTAAAGAAAAAAAAAAGGTTTTGACCGCGATATTTGCAAATATTTTGGGTAAATTACATTAAATACTCACCTTTTGATAGAAGTAATGGCGGATCTCTTAAGCACGGAGCGATTCGCTGTTGATATGGAGGTGGCTTTTGTAGCACTGCCCGTCACCAGCTGGCGTTTCGTCGGTGGCCTGTTATTTATATTTAAATCTTAATATATATAAATTACGTGTCACGTTGTTTGTCCGCTATGGACTCCTAAACTACCGAACCGATATCAATCAAATTTGCACACCGCAATATTATTTTATTGCAAAATATTTGTTTATTATGACTATCAAAGTCACAATTCTAACAGATGGCGCTGTGTTGAAACTTGAAAGTACCAACGTTTCACATAAGCTACAATTTAATGGCATTGCCACCAAAAAAGCATGGTGGTCCCCATGACTGGTGTTCTCCTACCGTTTCCCTTGAATAGTTTGCTACTATGTAATATAACAAAAACCTTTTCCACAGCAACGCTTGGCCGGTCTGCTAGTATTTTATATAAATAAACTGTATTATATAATTATAACTCTTTAAAGGCTATAAGCGGGGTCAGCGGGAGAAAGAAATGTAATCTATAAAGTAATTAAAACGACGAGTCAAGTTCTTTATAGATTACATTAATAATCCAATAAATTCGTCTTTATGATTTAAAGATAATATACAAATACAGTGTGAACTCTATATAACGATACTGAAGGGACTGTGACTTATATGGCGTTATAGAATATTTTCGTTAAATGGAGAGGGGAGCGTTCAAGTATTACATAACGAATTTTGGGAGGGGTGGGTCCTTTGTAAAACGTTACGATGCGGGGCGGGGATTAAATTACGCGTTATTGTTAATATTTTTTTCACTTATTTTTTTGACTTACACCACATAATAGTAACTAATGAGTCACTAGGGGGTCACGAAACGTTTTATTATTGGGTAAAAAAAAACGTTACGGCGCGTTACATGGGGGGGGGGGCTCAATATACTCTAAAAATTGCGTGACGTAATACTTGAACGCTCCCTTATGGGAAACAATGCAACATCTGCTATGGCCGTATCGCATAACACACCCCTTACCAAGATCGCTTATCTACATTGTACTTATGTTTGTAAATTATGCCACTATACGGCATAAGGCAGAATATAAGGAAATATGACGCAATTTTATTACTTATTTAAAAATTGTAATTTAACAGTGTTAATTAAACAAATCCGTGATCACTGTTTTATTTATTTATTTATTGCACCAACAAAGTAGACACTGATACATGCATGTAACACAAACTCAAGCCAGTGCTGCCCCAATTATAGGCGCATACAACATTCTAACTCAAACACTAAAAAATAATTAAGTCAAGATAAAATAAAATAAAAACATTACAAAATTCATTGAATATCCCTGATAAAATCCTAATGACTAATCAATTGAGCCGCTAACTTTTTGAGAATTGATGAGGAGTTTGAAAAAATATCTATTTGGGGGAATTCACGACCCCCTCACTGCGATCCAATACCACCAGCAATTTCAGCGTTATGGATTGAATTATAACTCCTTAAAGATTTATTTAATGGAGCATTCTGACCCAGATTCGATTTTGAAAACTTAATTTTAAAAGGAGGCTTTGTCAATCGTTACTGCTTTTTAGGAATAGAAATGTTTAGGCTTCTTGTATTCTATCTTTTCTCTTACCTGTTTCTATCGGCGGTATGCGCTAGTCCTGCTGCTGTACGGTTACGTTTTCCGAGGGGCGAAGTAGCCATAGACCGGAAACTGGGCGTGGTTGGCGTCAAAGCTTGCTTACGGGCTGACATTTTGTTCTGACGCTCCTGTTAAGGACGGTAGATTTGTAATTTAATTTGCTTTATTAGAAGATTGATAAATTTATCGAAATGGGAGTACCACATAATTAATCAAAGTGAAAATCTCTATCCACTTTAAATAATTATGTAAAAAGTGGTTACAAAAATAATTCATTGCTAAATTATAAACCTTACACCATTTCAGATACTTTTTTCTATAATAATTAAATTTAGAAAATACAAAAAAAAAACCGTAAAATATAATTACAGAAAGTTTTTTTTAAAAACAAAATAAGAACTTAAATAATCCAAAATATGTATAATATTAATGTCTCCACTCACCGCCTTTCTATTCTCCCAGTCATCTTTCATTAGCACCAGCAGAGGCTTCCCATCAATGGTAAAGGTCACACCCGTCTCTTCTTCGTACTTCAGGACTTTCTCCCGAATTTGAGCCTCCACATTTGGCAGCTGGAAATATTAAAATATATGTCCTACTATTGTTCCTAGCGAGCGAATAAAAAGCAATATACACTTTTCGTACTCTCAGTTATTAAACAATACCAATTTAAAAAAAAAACGTTTTGCTCGTATAAAAAATATTTGTGTTATTAATAAATGTGCAGAAAGAGAACGGGCGTGGCAGTTATGCGTATTGTATATTTGCAATCTTCTTAATTTTTTTTTAAATTTTAAGCAACTCTTTTATGTCTCTTTAAATATCACTTACACTGCTAGCAATGGCCTTCCTCTCCCGTTCTTCCTTAAGCAGCTGCCCTCCGCGGTTGTTAAAGCGGCCAGGGGCGGAGGCCCGGGCCTCCAGCTCCGTCATCTTCTGCCACAGTCCCTTACGGGTCGCCACTAACTCATATATATCCCTGTAACGCAGTAAAACCTCAAGTTAGGTTACGATTTATCTCATTCTTTCGTAATAAGGGCTTACTGGATTTGAATAAATTTTATTAAATTTAAAAAAAAAAAAATTCACAAAAATGTATAGTGCTACATATCCAGTGTACATTATTTCCTGGAATGTAACAAACTTACAACTAGAATAAATTTTATAACATTACATTATATAATAGATACAAATAGGTCTTGAGGTTCTAGGGTCTCGGAGGTGGGTGTGTTTGGATCGAGTCCCAAATACCGCTAAAGCTTTAGTATACGGAAAATGCATTTAGACTTAAAAAGAAAACTGTACTTCTATTCAAATTAAGTTCACACATCAGTCACTAATTTAGAAGTTCTCTATACTTTACAGGATTCTCGAAACATGCTGAGTTAATATAAAAAATAAATATGTATATTAATTTTCTTATTAAAGACATTATTACTAGTTTAACAATTTAAAGACTACTGCTGGTGTAGGAGGAGATGAAAATCTCTTACCGAAAAACATAAAAGAAACAAATTCACAAGAATACAAAGAGATAAAAGATACATACCGATGTTCTTCATAGAACTTGGTAATCTTCTCGAGGTACATCTCATGTAGTGCCAGTATATCCTCAGTGTAGTGGTCCACATGGTAATGTTGGAACTCATCCCTCTGTTCGCGAGAATACATCAGGTTGTCCCACATTAGCTTTATCTTCGTGCGGATATTGGCCACAAATACCTGTATTATTATATCTTTTATAACAATGATTAATTTTTTACAGAAATAAGTAAATTTATTCATTAAGTTAATGAAAGATCTTATTTGGTTACTTGCTTGTGAAGAAGTAACAACATATAGAGGAAACCAGAATTTTCTTAGACTCAAAATAAAGGGTAATGAATGTAACTGAAAATACGCTCAACTCTCTTAAGTTACTATCACCAGCAACACTGCTTATCACTGGACACAAGCTTGGAGTGATCTCAAATATGCAAATAATGTAGCCAAAAATAATTGTCTATGTGTATGAAGTTACACTATACTAGTCATACTATTTGTAATTTATGTGTGTACTGACTCACTTACATGCACTAAACAATAACAACTTACAGAAATCTTCTGCCGTTTGATCACTTCACAACGTTTCAATTCTTCCTTAAGGGCTGCCTCAGTGGGAGGGCTGCAGCCAGGGTGGGCTTGAAGAAAGTTGTCTCTGTAAATTTGGTCTTCCTCTAGGCATTCCCATAACCTTGCTAAACGTTCACGTAGCTCCAATACCTACAAAATTGATGATTTAAAAAATGTAATTTGTTGATACACTGACAATAAAAACATGTTTCTTAATAATAAATGTTGTTGCCATAAACTGAATAGTAGCAACCAATAAAACATACTTTTGTTTAAGTATTCAATACAATCCAATATTAGGGTTTGCAAAATATTCTCACCCTATTGTTAGTTTGTTCATATTTCTCTTGCAAATCTTGTTGAAGTTTAGCGAGCCTATCCATATTCATATCTGTTACTTTGAAGTCAACTGACAGGGATGATACAACCATCTGCTCAAATTTGCTTTGTGGTTTCATTTGCAACTTTTCTGTAATTTAAGAAGAACCAGTTTTCCTGATTTATAGATTTCTTGTACATATAGCATATTTGAAAAAAGGTCATCCAGACTTTTACTTAGACTTGTGGCTAACTTAGTGTAAGCAATGAGTACCAATATGTAAATTATATAGGTAGGCATACCTAAGCATTATAGACTATGTCATATGTCACTCAAACAAAAACACAATTCTATTAAAAATCAATAGATGTAGGAAGCAATCTCTTTACTTAAATTAGTTTCAGAACATAAATTTAACATTTATTCAATATAGCTCTTACACTTACCCATAATGTTCTTTATCTCAACCTGTGTGTAGAGGAAGCTTTCTACCCTTCTATCCCTCTCGGCCTGCAGCACCTCTAAGTTATGTTTTAGCTGATCTAACTCCTCCTCTGATGGCAGAGGTATTTCTTGAAGTTGTTGCATAGTTACACCAAGTTTCTCACTCAGGTCCTGTTGCCACTCCAACAATCTTTCCATTTTGATTGTGCGTTGCTTCACTTGCTCTCTATAACCAGCTATTTGATCTTCTAAATCTTTCTTGTACTGATAAAGCAGGGTATCTTCTGTCATTGACTGCAACTCTATGTTTATTGACAGACTTCTGCTTAATTCTTCAGTTTCTTCCTTTAAACCTACATAAAGAAATATTGAAGCATACATTATAATAGTCATCAACTTCACATCATAAAATGTAAGCTAGCAAATACTTAATTAGGGACAGGGTTCAGATCTACAGAAAATATACCAAACTATCAAGACAACTTAGTCTAAATATTATACATACTGATATCAATAACTTGTACAGGTATTACAAACTATTTTATTTTAATTTTATGATAAAAAATATTCTTTTAACAATATAATCTTAACTGTTATAACTAAATAAGAGTCACCTTACTTTCAATTTGTTCTTGTAGCCATTTCATTTTCAATGTTGTCTCTGTCATTACTTCATTGTGAAAATCATGTTCGATTTGGTGTAACTTGACGATATTAGCAAATTTGGTTTTCTCATCAACGCCCAAGTGCGACCAATTCTCCCATAATCTACTCATAAGGTGGCGAAGGTCTTTGGTTATTTTTTCAATCGTTTCATCACTAAAACAAACATACAAAATATAAAAAGAAGCAACCATAAGACATGCACTATAATATTGCTTTAATTATTGAATAGGGAATAAGTTTAATGTATTTATAGTAACATTTTCAAAGATATAGTTGGTAGAGAAAGTAAAAATATATTAGGTTTCCACAAATATCAAACTTACAAATGTTTTTCAATATCCTCCCTCTTTACAGTCATTTTTAACAGAGAACACTTATCACTGTATATTAAAGTACCACTTCTAAGGTTAAATATATGAATTAAACCGTAAATCAACAAAAATACCACTTTATAGATAAACGTTATAAACAATTACATTCACGACACGCCTCCAAAATTCGTTTTCAAAGTTTGAGTTTTCAAAATTAAAACGTTAACGTCAATCTGTATATATCTTTAATTCTATTGGTTACTGAAAATACCATAAACCAAAATATATTTATTGTGTTTCGGTCGTATTGCTGGGCATAGAGTACAGTGTTATTTAAATGCATAATAGATGGCGCTTAACTATTATACTTGATTTTGATAAACCAAACAGGTGGCGCATTCACGCGTATTATTTGCAACTAAAACATGTAAAACGTATACAAAATATTATTATACATATGTACATAAACCGTACAAATTTAATATCGTGGCCTTCAAGCCAGAGGGGCGTATAAGCAATACCCCTACTTTTCAGGAGACAAAAAAAACTTAATAAGTTTTTTTGCAATGTATCTCTTTATCTGAAAATGTACATGTGTCTACTAAAGTACTTTCTTAATAACGTGAAATGATTATTTTCTTTGTAAGTATTTAAAAACGTGCAATATTGCACTTACTTCCATTTGGCTCGACAGTTGTAGGCAAACCGTACCTATGTTTTCTTTTCTCAGAAAACGCTTTTATCGGATGGACGTAAAATACAAAAGCTTTTTACGCAATGAAATATTTAAAAAAACATCTGAACTTAGTTCAAGTATAGTGAAATATCATAAATAAATATTTTTTATATAATTAAATGCAGTATTTCTACCATTTTTGAAGATTACACGTCCGTCTGGCTTGTCAAAAATATAAAATTAGTTTTGTTCCAAGACAGACGTAAGGGCTTCTTAGGGTTAATTTCGATGGCAGTGAAATAAAACAAGGCACAAAAATAGTTTAAAATTATTATTATTTAAAAAGGAACTTGGAACCATTAAACTTTTAAAAGAAAAACTTAGCATAATTAACACTCCAGTACTACAAAGATAATTATTGTTTCTTTGGTCGTATTCAGCATTCACGATTGCAGAGATCTTAAAGCTGTTGAAAAAAAGTTGTTTACCTACATAGAAACAAAATAAACAAACTAAAAAAACTGCTAATTATAAAAATATCTATAAAGATGAAAAACATGAATAGTATTAAACTTGGTTACCTATTAAAAAATAGATGTTTACCTAAATAGAAACAAAATAAAGAAACAAAAAAAATACATCTATAAAAATATCTATAAAGATGAAAAACATGAATAGTAAGTACTTTCCATTTAGTTGCATGCAATCTCATTTAAATTTAGAGCAGGTACAGGCAAACGACTTAATCTATTTAGATCCAACTGAGCAAGCAAAAGTAATAAGTTCAAACATCTATGTAGGTTCTTATCAAATGAACTGATTAATTCTTTTTCCCTGACCGACGTCTTAAATATGAGGCTCGTGTTGCAGATAATTCCAATTCGTCATCATCTTGACGAGGCCTAGTCTGAGGCAACGATCCTGATACAGACTGAACAGGAAGTTTTTCATAGTAGTAGTTATGATTCTTGGTTATCGTCCCATCTCGACACATTTCCATCAGATCTTTATGTTTTGCTTGTTTTAACAAAATTTGTCCTGGGTACAGTTTTGCAAGATTCGAATTATGTTCCGATCTAGTCACTCTCTCCTTTAATTTTACCTCTTTGAATTCTTCCCAGTAATCATATTTAAAAAACAACGAATGGGGAATGTTTTTATTAAATCGTAACCATCTTACGTTAGCCCATTGCAAAACAGTTCCATCAGTGGCTTTCATTGTATTTGGAATAATAGTACTTCGCAGTGATTTGAAATCCAAAAAGTCTGTGTGTTCCATAACTTGAACATTATATGGATTGTCTTTACGAGCTAGTCGTATGACATTTTGCCAGTCATCAGGGATGTAGATTTTGGCATACTCAGAAGCTCGTTCAATTGTCGAGTGCATGTTGTCGCACTCCATGTAGGTGTGACCAGGTTCAAGAAATTTATAGTCAATGACTCTAATCTCATTGTCAGGTGATGTAATGATATAATTGAACATAGCAACAAGCACAGAATTTCTATTCTGCCCTGGACAGCAGTCAGAAAATAAAATCAGGTGATCGACATTGGAGAGATTTGAGACGTAATTATAGAGACATGTTGATACTTCGTTTGATCCACGGTTGCCTTCATATTCCGGCCAAAAATAACAATAGCCTTGTGTAGTCGCTGCATTGTGAATTGTGAAATTCATGCTACCTAACTTCCGTTTATAAAATACAGGTTTTCCTAAAACCAAAGGACAATATAGCACTGCTTCAAAGTCAAAAGTACAAACATGCGAGCGACTATCTTCTATTGCTTTAATTTTATCCGATGTTTTTTCTTCCTGTGCATAGTATTTTCTGTTAACATGCTCTTCGTATTCTTCTTGTTTCGCCTTTTGTTCTTCTTCAGTTAATTGCTCATATTTGTTACACCAACACTGGTCCTTTCTTGGTTTGTGGAAACCTATATTCTTATTTAAAATTAGTTCTTTATACGAAGTTTTTCCAATGGGTTTCTTATGGTTCTCCAAACATTGCTGCTTATATAATTCGTACATTTTTTCTTTATTAAGAATGGTCTCCAAATAAATCTTTTTTGTATCTTTACGGCACCAATGAGAAGGCACTTTTGGAAATGAATCTATGTGATCATTAGCAAACTTTATGTTGTCTTCGCTAAATTTGTTGCAAGGTATGTGATGACCTCTTTTATCAGGGGAAGGTATATTACCCACTCCTCGGCGCGCTTTCTTCAAAGCAGTACGGACCATCTTGTCACTGATATCCAGTGTACGAAGAAAAAAAGGTTGACACACATTTACCGTTTCCGAATTAATCTTGAAACTGTAATTCAAAGTGAATTTCCTTCTCGAGTTTGTCACACGTGATCCTGTTGCTTCAGTTGAAACCACGTTCGATACTATAAAATCCCTTTGTCTTTAAATACTACCCAAACCCCAAAATGACAAATGAATATTTTTTCTCGTACTATTATCAATTTTTGTATGACAAGCTCGTTGACACTTACAATTTTCATTGCCACACTTTTTTGCCGGTACATTTTTTCCTTGACTTGATATGTATGTTTCACCGCAATTTTTCTTCGTTTTTCTAATGTTTTTTTTTCAATTTTCCGGTATTTTTCTTTTGCATCTTTTCACTTTTTGACGATCAAGGTTACTTTCAAGTGTGGGCGATTCTTCTATTTCTTGTGGATTAGTAATGCTGACTGGTTCAATTTGAACTAAAGATGAGGACGTAATGGGTGACATTGGCGAGCACTGAATTTCCTCGTCATCAGGTTGGTAATTAGGGTCTGCTACAGAGTCATCGCTGTCATCAATGAAAGTTGACAGGTTGACTCGTTATGTGGGTTTTCAGAAGTTTCTATAATGCTAGGGCTTCCTATTGAGTGTATGGATGCTACTGGTGTAAACAGCGGTGTAAGTTGTTTTTCTATTGATGGAACCGATGATTCTAGTAGTTCGTAATCCTTGTTTGTCCTAAATACTGACAATGGTGATTTATTGGAATATAATATTGGAACATTAAAGTCATCACCGTTAAAGCCTAAATTTTCCATTCCATCAAGGTTACTTTCAAGTGTGGGCGATTCTTCTATTTCTTGTGGATTAGTAATGCTGACTGTTTGTTTAATTTGAACTAAAGATGAGGACGTAATGGGTGACATTGGCGAGCACTGAATTTCCTCGTCTTCAGGTTGGTAATTAGGGTCTGCTACAGAGTCATTGCTGTCATCATCAATCCGTTTCTATGTTCCGCCTGTCCACTCTATACGGCCGACTATTGAACACTGCGACTGCGCGGGTGGAAAGAGCGCGGCGCGAATTCAAGGTCGTATACGCATACGTCTTTTTGGCATGACATTTTATTGGTAATCAAAACAAATTCGAAAGTCGTATGAACATACGTCTATATGGCCCGACAATATATTGGTAGGTCATATGAAAATCGATAATCGTATGAAATCGTATGTACGTACGACTTTGTGGTCCGTTACACAATTCGTCATTAGTGGTTACGACCGCGGTACGTCTTTCTGGCATGAAAATAATATCTGACTTCAGTTATACGCCTAAAAGTATTTTATTAATATCTTCTAAAGTAATTAACTTACAAATATGAAAAAAACAGAGGTGGTGTATCGATAAACTTAGAAATAATTGACGTAATAAAAAAAAAAACGATTTTTTTTTATACGCCCCTCTGGCTTGAAGCCCGCGATATGAAAAGTAACGATAAGCATAACGCGATGAATTCATGTCATTCTACTTTTTTTTTTTTTATATGATAGGTGTAGGTATAAGTAAATTGTAGACCTATGTTAGACAATCATCTCTAAAAATCTATTCATTTATGTAAATTTTTGTCTCTGCGAGGAATATGGGCATTGGGCATATAGGTGCATGATTTTTTTATAAGGTGCTGCATACAAAGTACTTAACTTCCTGTTTGAGGTAACCAACCTCATTATTCTTATTTATTTCGATCCACTGTTTACAACTTGAAAATACTAACCAATGCAAATAATTATTTAAATATAGAGCTTTCGGTTACTACATCTTGTAATGACAACGTAGTATGTTAAGGCACGATTATTGCAAAACAAGGTAGGACCCCAGCAGCAGATCGCGAAAGTAAAATTAGAGCACTATCAGGTAAAGATTAACAGCATAACAAACGATAGATAATAAAATAATTTTATTCCCTTATTTATTGCATTTGGCGTTTCGCCATGTTTGATTAGGTACTGAAGAAACAACTGTTTCGGTTACATAGGCATACTATACATATTATGTACATACATGTAAATGGTTCAACATTTAAAAAGCAGAAACATTAACTAAACTTACGTACGTACGTAATAAAACTCATTTAAAAATTGCATCTAACTAAATCAAAATAAAATAAACATGTACGTGAGTAAAACTTATTAGAAGTAGGTTCATTTGATTATACATTGATTTCAATGCGATACTTGCTTTAACTTTGACGAATAATGAAGATTTCACTTAGTTACCGTATCTATTATAGACTATGGCTAGCCTTAACAATTCCCTTCAGCATGTTTTTGTTGCCGTCCCTTCTCCACCTGATCACGAAGAAATTATTGGTTCGTGTATTTGTAAACATTCCTGATTCAACGAGCAGCTATAAAGAATTTCGCCAACGGATTTGACTTAAGAAAAGGTCAAGGAATAATAATGAGGATCTTGCTGGTCCATTTTTTGGTCCATTTGGAGCAAACAAATGAAAATCAGCTCAAACTAAGATTTTCGTGCAAATATTTGACTTAAACGTTCTTCTAATATCAGAATTCAGAGCTCACTTATGTTTAAAAAATTTCGGGCGTTCTTATGAATGATTCTCCCATTGAAATTGCAATTCCATCACTATATGCGAAAGTGATTTTACTATGCCTATACCATTTTATATACATATATGAATACTTTGTTTCTTCTTATCTCATTGTGGAGCAACGGAGAACTATAATATGTATTAAATTTGTTGTCCATTTAAATATATTTCTATTAGTATACGCCGCCGTTCTAACTACTTTCACTTAGGCGATACAATAAATCTAATTATCTCAGCCTACTTTACATCGTTTTATGCGTTAATTACAGTTCACAATACACTTAAAAAAATAAAGTAAAAATACAAAAATGACCTCCTTAAGAGTTGCGTAACGAGACATGAATATACCGATTGAGGAATTGTAACTCTATATTTTACTTTATGCGGTAATATTAAACTTCGCGGACTAGATTTCACACTTTTCAAAATCGAGTAATCTATACTAAATATAAAGAGGAAAGATTTGATTTTTGTTTGTTTGAAATGAATGGGCTCCGAAACTACTGGACTGATTTCAAAAATTCTTTCACCGTTGGCAAGCTACACTATATGTTTCATTTTCAAAAAAATTAGGGATGCTTACTAAAACTTGAATAATCTAACCCAAGGTGTAAAAAAATAAACAAAAAACTTCCTACAATCGCGTGCACTGCGAAAAAAATAATGATAGAACAAAATGATGTATTTCAATTTTTCAGGACACATCACTATCTATAAAAAATGTCGCGGCAGCATGTCTCTATTTTTTATACTTACGTCACAATAAGCGTCCTTTTATTTTATTTTTTTAATTAAAATACCACCGCTAGAAAAGACTCTTTATTCGTACCTAGGTATTGATCCTTATCAAAATAATTACCAACATTTCACATATGCTACAATTTAATGGCATAACCACCAAAAAAGCATGGTGGATTGGTGTTCTCCTGCCTTTTCTCTTGAATAGTTTACTACTATGTAATATAACAAAAATCTTAGCCACAGCAACGCTTGGCCGAGTCTACTAGTATAATATAAAAAGAGAAAAAAAAGAGTTTTTGACATTATGAATTGTAAGTACATACAAATGAAGATAAAAATGTCAAGAAAAAGTTCTTGACATTGTTTTTTATTAAAATGCCTAAACGCTCCAAGCTAAGCTCTATTGAATTAGTGCAAATCGCTTTGTTCGATAGATTAGCGAGACAGAATATTTAAAAAAAATCAGCTTTATTATATTATGTTTTTTTTTTAAAGTGATATACTTCTTTATTATACTTAGGGTCTGTTTCACAATGTATGGATAAACCAAATAGCTATGCAACACATACATTATTTGGAAGATAAATTGTGCTATTTGACACTTCATCGGACTCAACTTATGATGGACTATATGTGACGAATAGCGCTATCTGATTGTCGTGAAACGCAACAATAGTGTTTATCCTACCAATAAGTAATAAATAGCTAATTTGGAACTTATGTAGAACTTATCCGTACATTGTGAAACAGACCCTTAATATATTAAGTATAGATAGACGATATCTTGTATAGATAACATAGCAACAGTCGAGGCCGCTGTTAAACGGGGTTCTGAAGTCGATTTTGGAGTAATAATTATGCTTTATTTTGGGCAAATCAAATCTAATGTCTGGTTTATCGAGCTCGACATTTAAATAAACCTTCTCCATTTAAACTCGATTATTTACTATTTACATAAATTATTTCGAGAATGTAATTTACGTTTCTATCCTGTAAAGAAATATGACGAACTAATATTATGATGACACAAAGAAAAATGTGTCTGTTAACGTAAAATTGTAAACACCGTTAGATTGTAATCTATCTCGCGAGATTATAAACTGTCGAAAGATTGTGAACCTCAGCTTACTGCTTACAATTTAACGTATTTTTATTCGGTAGATTGTACTACACTAGCTTAGTTATCATTCAAACTTCTTTGCTCAATTACAGATTAATTTTACTTTCCAACAATTTCATATAACTACCGAATAATAAATACGTTAAATTGTAAGCAGTTCGTTGAGGTTCACAATCTTTCGACAGTTTATAATCTCGCGTAATAGATTACAATCTAACGGTGTTTACAATTTTACGGTGACATGTCTACTCCATTACAAGTTATTTAAAAGATAATTCAGTATATTTCTATACTTAGATTCAAATTTCGGTGACTATTAGATTGCCCTAAATGATAACACACAGTCATTTCGAGTTACGCACCATTATAACTGAGTGATTTTATTATAGCATAATGAAATAGTCACTTGTGTGCACTTTTTACGAAATCAGCACTAAAGTAGGCCGATAATCTTCCGTATAGAAATCATCAGAATAAGAATAAGACTGTTGAATATTAAATTTTATAAAAATAATTAAATTATTAACTTGAATAAATTTGTATTGGCAAACACATCTCGTTTTCCCATTACTAATAACATCGAAAGAAAATTAAGTGTGCGAGACGTGATGTGTATCAGATTCTCACACATTTCACAAGCGACATTAAAATGATAAAAACTTCATAACAATATACATTGTAACAGTATATAAGTTTTATTTATGCACACATATGCAATCGTATGTAGATGGTAGAAGTGAGATAAGAAAGGACGTAAAAATGTTGACAAGGGAAAGTAAAATACTGCTCGAAATTGGCTTGAAATTTTGATCGTATTTGTCTATTAGCTTGTATCTATTGTTCCCAAGACGCGATCAGTGTGCCAATGTACTAACCGCACACGTAACAGCAAAGCAGAGCACTCACACGCCGTCACAGTGAAACGAGTATAAAAGCAATGCAAATAGCAATTGCCGGCATTACCCTCCACCCTCCAGTGACGACCGCACAGCCTCACCAATATGAAGTACCATGTGCGTATCTAATCGTGATCGTGTTAAATAGTGCTTATTAAAACATCGTAGTGTTTATGCAAAAGCTATTAATTGCAGTGATTCATTATACATGTGTTCGGTGAAGCGGCTTTTTTCTTCCTGGAACCACAACTATTGCCTAGAACAGGAAGCATTTCTCGTTACTTAAGACACTGTCAGGGCTCCTCACGCTATCTTTGTGAAACTTGTTTTCTAGGTTCTCGATCAACATTCGCTTAATCCGATCGACGAACTTCCGTTACTTCTCAAAGCTATGTCACTACGTTTCGTAACAAAAATACAACTTTGCATAACTTATAAACAAACATAACGTGTTTGAAAGTTTATATCTCTTGTTTGTTTTAGATATTCCTGGGATTATTCGCGGTAGCGGCCGCTTACCCTGGCCTCATTCACGAGGAGGCCCCGCAGCTCAATCACCAAGCATTAATCGGCGAAACAGGACACCATCACCAGATCCAACACGAACACGCCAAGTCACACCAGTCTATCAAATTTGAGCATTTCCATCCCGTCCCCGTGTACGTCAAGAAGGAGCACAGCCATCTTCTGCACCACCCTCTCGAGAAGGGCCAAAGCGAGTCAAACTTAAAACAGATTCACCCTGAAACCCAACAAGCTCATGGTTACGGGCTAGTTCTGGAAGACCACAGACTGAATACTGACCACCTCTCCGCTAACCTTGGACAAGGAGACTACTCTGCTGGTCTAGAGCATGGAGGTATCCAGCATGGAGGTTTCGAGCATGGAGGTATCCAGCATGGAGGTTTCGAGCATGGAGGTATCCAGCATGGAGGTCTCGAGCATGGATCTCTTTCCCAAGGGTTACAACATGGAGGCTATGAACAGTTCGCAGGAGGTTACGAGAGCAGCGAAGGTCTAAAAGCTTATGCTGAAGCTCAACCTGAGTTGGGACAATATGGAGGTCATATACAGGTCTCGGGAGGCAGTGAAGAGAACAACGGATACGGTCACTATCAATAATAATATAGATATTACTCCGGGCACACAGTGATTTAATTAATCTAATTATGTAATGTCTTGCCTGTTGGTATTACTAAGATAAGTCTGTGTAAAAGCTAAAATATGTGATCTTCGTGTGTAACGTACCTGATCAAAAATGTTGATTTTATTAGAAATTTATAGTGCAGAGCGCACATGACAGTAATTTACTAAGCCAATGTATACTTGATATGTGATGGAAAATTGTGTGTTCCTTTCTCTTGTCCCGAATGTTATGTGAATTTGAGTATTATTATGGGTTGACTCCCAGTGAATTTGTGATATGTTATTAAATTGTTAAATAATTTGTACATTGACTCATTATTTAAAAATCCATCGGTTAGAAAAGTATATGCATTATGCAATGCATGCATTACAGTGTATTTTCATATTATGTCTGATTACAGTAAGACAGAGAATTACGCTAACAGTTCGGTGCTCTATGCGATAAACGCCGTTACAATTACATAAAATAGAAATTATCGACATAATTCTGAGACTGTAAATCTATCAATTTCACAATATGCAGAAGCCGGAACCTCGGCTAATGAGAATCGAGTAGGTACTCATTGCCCAATCTTGTTTGAGATTTTAGTTTAGACATGTCATTATTAGTAACAGCGATTTCACAAATAACTATCGTTGATCTAATTGAAATGTTTTTCATGTGTTAGTTCGAGAAACATATTACACAACTTATTGTGTATTTTACCATGATTATTAAATCGTGAATCGGTTTCGCATGAGTATGTTTTCTTATAAATAATGCATGTAACTACTTTTAGAAATTAGTTATAATTAATACGTTATGTAATAGAAGTCAATAGTCATCGACTTGTCGTGCAAATTTAAAGTATTAAATATATTCTACATGCGTTTTTAAAGAAACCTAATATGTATATAAAAATATAAAATAAAAAACCGTTTTATTTAAAAAAGTTTTATTTTATTTGTTTGATAGACATTTTATATGGATATAGAGAAGGAGGTAAATGGAAATCACAATTGAATAAACAAGTAGTGGACAGATGTCGAACGCTGCCGAACGCGGAGGCCGATTGTGCCTCTTTGTCACTCAGCGCTCTCGCTTGCACTTCAAGCCTTAAATGGAACGCCTCAGAGCGAGGTAACGCCGCATGAGTCATGTTTTTTCGTGCGTGCAGCCGGCTCCATCGATTTATAAGACGTTGTCACGTCAAAAACAATTTTATCTTAATGTAAAATACTTTTATAGGGTTGCGTGAAAGACACCACTTAGTGGCTTTTAGGCCGCCACTTGCAGTTTAATTAGTATTTTCAGTTTAACTGACTGCGAGATAATTAATAAATATACAGACATTCATGACTGTTGCACAACCATCAATCGATTCGTAAAGCATTTGTGAACAGTCCACAATGTGAAACCAGTTGACCATAGGAAAATGGAACCAAACCATATTCCGCAAAGGCAGGTAAATCGTTTTACTTTTATTGATTTACAAATAAAGATTTACAAAACAAATCGACCACAGGTAAAAAGTATAATGTTACAATCGATTCCTTTAATCTTTTGAATGGTGATCTATTTAATATATTGATAATTTAGATTTTATTTTTCAGGAATTCGCAGTTTTATCATTTGGATGACTTAATTTATATTAGTAGGTTTGTAATGTACGTATATACTTAGATACATGGTAATAGTTTTGTAAATTAATTAATACAGAAATAATTCGTTAAATATCTCTTCATTGGAATTCCAAAGCACTGCTTCCGTGTATCAAACGACGTTCATTTTGTATTCAAACCACTAGGTATATAGTTATTAGCTTTCTAAACGGTATAACACAAATTCTAAACATAAGTAACACTAAATCATTACGTATTTCATAGAAGTATGGGGTAGCGCTTCAACTAGTAAACTTGAGGTTCTACAGTCTAAATTAATTAAAATCCTCTTTCTTTATCCTACTCTTACTCCCACTAACAAACTTTACATTGACTCTAAATTAATGAACACTAAGCAATTGCATTAGTACACAACATGCATTATAGTTAGAAATTAAATTACCAAATACACAAAGTATTAAATTTAACTTCAATCCTACACGTAACCGACATTACACATCACGTCGACAGTACATTACGGTCGTAAAAATATAATTTAGTTGGTGCCCGCGACATCGTCTGCGCAGGGTTAAAACAATTTTTTTACCAAATGATGTAGCGTGAAAAATATATTTTATATTCTTAAAATTCGAGTAGCGATAAAAGTATTTTTTTTAAGAATCAATTTATTACTATCAAATGTGCATGAATTTTGTAGGACTTCAGTTTAGAAATTTGTACATATACCAACAATAATTTCCATTAAGTATGGGTATAAGGTACCACTAGGTACATAGTTTTGAAGTGATGGTGATGGTGATAGGTGTAATGAAGTTAAGATTATGAGAGAAGATACTTTAAAAAATATCTATTATTAAGTTTTGGGAAATATAATGTTAAAGGGAGATGGTGCGCATACTTTTGTCAAAGTTTATAATAAAGAATCATAAGTAAATTTGTCATCATGCCATAGTTCAATAAAATTTCCTGTAATTTTTAAACTTTTGTAATATTTTTTTAAATTCCAACTTTTAAAGCCGTTTAACAATATGAATATGTAATGTAAATGAGCCTTATATACTACTTCTACTGTTGGTGTTAAGAGAGCCACCTGCTGGCGACGTTTTAAATTTTAACAAGATGATTGAAATGCAGTTTTTATTATTATTAGTTCGATAATTACTTGTTAGATGGCGCCGATAACAATTATTGTAATTTTACTTAGCTCCACATAACTAGAAGGTGTTTAAACTTAATATCAATGAAACTCTATTAATAATTATAGTTTAGTAGTTCACAAGAAGGTGGCGAAAAATAAAGAATCTTTTTTTATATATGATGGTAGTTCTTACAATTGGACACAATAGATGGCACCTTGCTTAAATGTGAAGATTGACTTTTCACAAATATTATATTTATAGTAAAAATAGAATTAAGATTTTAATTCTACCATAGATGTAGATAGATGCCTCAAACCCAAAACGGTGTACATTATTATTAACCATGCAATGATTTTATTGTTTAAATAAAATCGAATTTACCTAATGTTGGGCGCATCTACTCTGCACATGCCTTTTTGGATAATATTCCATAAAATAGATTACTATCACAAGATAATACAAAAGCCATATAATCTGATATTTATTTTAATTAAACGTAAATAAACAAAGAAAAACAAGGCCGTTATAGTACCACCAGGTGCGTGAGCGCAGATCACGTGCATTACGCACGTGCGAGCCGAAACCAGTGGGTAATTGAATTATAAATTATTACTGTGGGATTGTACAGTACAGTATCTATATAGTGACCCAATATAAAATGAAATGAATTTGAAATTACTTTTGAGCGACCTATAAAAAAGTGTAAACAAAATATTACAGTTTGTGTTTTATTGTGTGTATTAATATAGCTGTATTCGTTAATATATATTTTTAATTATAATTAATTTGTTTTTTCTTGTAGAACCAAATCCAAACCAAACAAAATGTGGTGATATACGAAACATATATATATAAGAATAGATTACTAGATAGTTATCAAAGTAACAAAAAAAAATGTGCGTGTACTAGTGTACACACGTTAGAAGTGAAACTTCTTTATGACCTTATTTTTCGAAAAATTATCTATATGCAACTAACTTTACAGAAATTGGTTAAATAAAGTTAAATTAGATAAAGTTTAACAAAAGGCTTTTAATATCACAGACTTGAATACAAATAATACAATTATTTCATTTTACCTTATTACCACTAAGATTATTACAGAATTTCATAAATTGTAATATACTTTTAGTATCATTGTTATAGTTATTATAAATTTTTGTTATTAATGGTTTAGAATCTCTTCGAATCAACCGTGGTAGGGACGAGAAAAAGACGCGCGTAACGGTCAAATGTGACGCGTAATCGAAACATGTGACGCGTAACCGAAACATGTGACGCGTAACCGAAAAATGTTACACAAAACAGAACCCAATACCCCAAAAAAGAAGTTTCACTTCAATAAAAGCTAATTTGACTTTAGAATAACATTCTAAAACTCTTCTACCAGCATTTGCCAGACGTTCTTTCCTGTTGACAAATAATACAATTATAAATACGATGCCAAATTTAATTTATAAAAACAATTAAAAAATGACTTAGAAAACTATAGTAAACTTGTTTGAATATTTAGACATTACGACATCCCGGCGACATTACGACCTCCGAAAGTTCAATTGAAAAATTGTTACATATTTATAAACACGACGTGTCAAACGCTCGTGGTCTTAATTTAATCTGGTGCTCGATCGACGTACGTACTACGTACATAAGTGATCACTTTTCTTTCAATCTTGTTTGAGGTAAAATCTCATTGTATATCTCATGTTCCTAACCTTTTATTTATTTTTTTCTCGTCAACCACTTTCGAATTTTTTTGGTTTTATTGAACTGCCCTTTTTATTTTAAAACAGTCAGCAGCGGCCAACGGCATTTATTCGAAAATCTCAAAATTTCTGCATCGAAATACTCAAAGATTATTAATATATGTATTATGTTCGATCAACTTCAGAACTCAGGCTCCAAATCAAATTCCCGGTTCCCTAATTCCAAAACCACAGTATTAGGAAGTTTCTTTGTTATCATTCTCGGACAAATACAAAACATATCCGTCAAACATACAAGCTATTTGAACAATAAAGTTTATAAAACTTTTTACTTAGCCTACCTTTTTAGTACCTACCAACATGGAACATTTTGTCAGCTACCCCGGAGACTGAGAGAGTGACTGTAAGTTTTTCCGAAATGAAAACTTTTTAGGTTTTTCTACGAATTTTCCTCTATACTCGTATAAACCTCTGAGTTGTAAAATAATTATAAGTTTATAATAATAGATAACTTCAAATCCGTTAAAAATGTGTTTTCTTTAAACTCTGAACTCAAGTCATAAATCAAGTTTTAAATTAACAAATAAAAAATAGGGGTTGATCGTAGAGGGGTGAAAGTTAAGGGTTGTATGAATTTTTATATGTTGTATCATAAAAATAAAAATCTTATCCAAAAAACAAAAAAATCTTTTTTTTTGTGGTGGACACCCCTTATCACTTAGGGGGTTGAAAAATAGATAGTAACGGAAAAATATCATAAGAATCGGTCGAGCCGTTTCGTAGGAGTATGGGAACGAACATTGTGACACGAGAATTTTATATATTAGATACAGAGTAAGTTAAAATAAATGAAATTTCAAAGACACCGTTGCTCACGTGCCATGTTTAAATCCCGCGAGTCTTGTGTGGTTAGCATGTGTGCATTGAAAAGGTAACTTTTCTGTAATTCGAAACGGAGCCAAGGTCCCTGCGAATGACCTCTTGTGCGTTGCAGTCACATTGATTGAAACGTGTATGGGCCAAGCTCTGCCAATTCGACGTTTGAATTACTTTTGTTCATTATTAAAAAAAAAAACATGTGTCCAATTCACACGTGGTAGAAGTGAAACCTTCAACAAAGTTTTTATAATTAAAATATGTAAATTAGACTTTTTCTCTATCTAAATGTAGGATCTTTTCTTTAAAAAAATATTTTAATGTTAAATTTTTATTTATAACTTTAATATCAATCTTTAATTTGGTAAAAACTAAAATAATAAAAGTTTGCAATAAATTAACAAGATCCAACGTGGGAGAAAATGAGATAGGAAGCATTATACAGTGTATAAACTTTTAATTAAGTGTAGTACGAAGTTTTCACTTCAAAAAGTTTCTATAACTAATGATTTGTAAATAAAATTGATAAATAATCTAATTTTATAATTAAACTACTTACTTGACTTACTTATTTAATTTTTATCAAATCTGTTTTTTTATTTCAGAAAATGTTCAAATACACACTAATTTAAAGTTTATACATTGTATAATGCCTCCTATCTCACTCTCTCTCACGCCAGATCCTATTAATTTATGTGTCTATCTCTTTTTACTGTCGCTTTTTCCGTTGCATCCGGTTTGAAATCACAACGATTCTAAAGAAGTTTCACTTCAATAGAATTAGACAATTGATAACTGTTTACTATGTTGATTTGTTTTTAGCAATTTATTTACCCTCTAAGAGAAAAAAAGTTTATAAATAAAGGTAATAAACGCTTTAATGTATTATCAGAATATTAAAATGTAATGTTCTGTACTTAAATAAACAAATAATTGTTAAATTATTTTACCATACAAAAATAATAGATCAAGTTCTATTTATAGAAACCTTTGAATATTGTCATGACAACGCGTGGGATTTCCAATATAGCCTACAATACCGTAATCTAACAATAGAACAATTTCTTGAAGCCCTGCAAATTAAATAGAAACAAAAGGCAACTAACGTGAATGAGCAATAAATTAGGCAAAATGTTTTCCAATAGTAATTATTTGTCGAAGGTTATCCTGGCAACGTGTACGTTTCAAAGTCCACATTGATGTTAACTTTTTGTAGTCCAGATACACATTTTAATCTTAGGATATATCAAATGAGAAAACAATTATGTATTTATAGTTCAGTGATAGTCAAGTTCGCTAAAAATTACGTTACGAACAGTTACGTTTTCGTTTATATTAAGTATCGTTTGATTGTGATTGGTCATTGGGTAGTGACGCGTGTCACCTTGATTTACTAGATATGTTCACTATTATTTACTTAAATTACGCACTTGCGAGCTTCTATGCTTACTGCTGTAAAACTTATTAATTCAATTGATATTTCCAATGGCCGCTGTAGCAACTTAGAATTGTCAAGCCTACTAGCATACCACCGTAGTTGGAAATCTATACATAGGATGGTGGGAAGATGGGATCCACTTTATCTTAAAATTGTCGTCTCATCGGGATCGATCTCGTCACTTTCTGGTAAACGCCACTGATGCGAACTATTTCTCTCCTTTGCCAAAAACCCTTTAAGTAATAAATAAAAGATGGGAGAGTTGTCCTGTTATATCAAAATTGTCAGTCGAAACTACAGTTCTGAATTCCCAACTAATTATAGTGTAATTAATGACGTTACGTGTGATGTCAATGGTTTGACACGTGATCTGCGCGTCACGTGAGTAATATTGTTTAGAAATACTGACTACTGATTTCGCAATTATCAAACTCATTAATAAATAAGTTTTATAGTTTATACAAGTTTTAAAGTAATACATATAATTTGTGAACGAAAATTATGAAGGATGTAGCAAATTTTTTAACCAATTAGACTGAATATGGCCTTGGGGGTCTACACTCTCATAATTCCGTTATATTATATAAGAGGATAGCGTTCTCTTCTATTATGTAAACGTTAAACTGAAAACGGGAATAGACATGAATTGATTACTTCTCAGCAATCGCGCTCAGCGAGAGGTAGTTGTATATCCGTTTCGCTATACTTTATTAAAACGTAGATTCAGATAAAATTAAAATACATAGGTATGTTCAGTTACATGACTACATACGTAATAAAGATACAACTTCGGTCTGTTTCCATGAAATTTATAAAATCACTTTGAATAAATGCTTATTTGAATCAGGAAAAAATGTAAAATCTCACGTCTCGTTAGGCTAATCATTTGAATTTATGAATTTTAAAAGAGAATATTGTTATAAAATATACCTAATTTCCTCTGAAAATTACGGAAATTTTCCACTTCACATATCATTTTGGAACTTTAGCAAGATTCTAAGATTAATATAATAGAATAGTATCTCCCCGTTTCTACCCGTGGGTGTCGTAAAAAGCTGCTAAGGGTTATTAAGGCGACCTTATCGCCCTCAATATGGGATAATTGTAGAACAACTATTTCTCCGCCAGTGCAATCAGTTAGTCCAACTAGTGGGAGTGTCATGCTGCATAAGCAGCCGAATGAGCCGACACGATCGGGGAAATACCACTTTTCCACTGAAAACAAACTTGAGAGCAAGAATCAGTGGCTGAACACCAATCAGAATGTACCCATCCAGCTAATGGAGTATATTATCAATAGGCAGCTCTTGCGGATATCGGAGGAGCACCAGCACCAGTGATCGTCAGTACTCCAGTCACTCGGCTGGCTCTTGCCTATCTGGCTAATAGGTGGGGCGAAGCTGTGGAAAGTAAAGGAGAGGCAGTGGCCGCTAGCTTGGATATGGCTAAAGCATTCGATAGAGTTAGGCATAGGGCACTTCTATCGAAACTACCGGCATACGGTTTGCCTAGACTCATCACGCCGGCGTTCCGCAAGGTTGTATTCTCTCGCCCACCTAGTTTTGCAACGTATGCAGCTCTACAAGTCTCAAGTACCTACGACATCATAGGCTCACATCTCTGGGCCGGTGCTTCCAAATACCCGCTTCTTCCTTTTGACAAAACAGCTAAGGGCTTGTCCAATTGTCAATCTCCAACGTTTTACTGATCGGCTTGATTCTCACTCTATTTACGCAGACATTGCGTCTCAATGCTATTTCTACAAAGAGTACTACGGTGAGTGTTTTGAAAAATTGTTTGGGTTGATTGTTCCTGTCTCGTTTCATGATCGTACGGGCCGTATCAAGTCAAAATTACATCAGTATTACCTCGATGGCTGTAACACTTCCACAGTCCGCTTTACACTTTCTTTTGCGCACTAGACTCCCGGTTGGGCTCTTCCCTGAGACTGTAAGAGTGTACTCCTCTCTCAAAGGCCAGCAACG
Source organism: Pieris napi (assembly GCF_905475465.1). NCBI lineage: Eukaryota > Metazoa > Arthropoda > Insecta > Lepidoptera > Pieridae > Pieris > Pieris napi. Next base: position 7,806,089 of record NC_062241.1, on the reverse strand, counting down.
CACCCAAAATGAGTGTCCATTGGCTGCGATGACTGCACTTTTTCGGCGTCCCGTAGGCTCGTTTGTTCCCCTATTCTTTAAAAAAAGCATAGGATCTATTTTTACATATGCACCAAATTGAAAGCAAGATGTATTTATGAATCATTCATATCTAAAATTATTATACGCGTATTCACGTTTTTTTTCACGTGATTTTTTCATGGACGGCACGAAGATAACCAGATAAATATTGAAGAGGCGGAAGTAATCTCCGATGAGATAAAAGTGAGGTGAAGTGATAACTATTACATTACATTATTTTTTTTTAATTTGTACACTTTATAATCAAGATATCACCATTAATCGCTAAAGCTAACTTTTTTTAGCTTCTCTCTTTTGACAAAAACAATCTGTTTTGTGCAGCACTCCTCAATCGACCGAAAATTAATAATCCGATCGAAAATTAATAAAAAATTAAATTGAGTTAATCAAGAAGTCATACAACCAACCAAACCACTCTTGTATTGATACTTAATAAGTAATATTAGTGAATTTTTCTTTGTACATAGTTGCGAGAAGGATAATGCGATATGAAAACTGTTCGCTATGGCCGATAAGCCCACGTGCTCTGTTATCTATGGACAGACCGTCAAGGAAAACACGTGAACAATATAATGCGTAAATATTGATGTCATGACGTTTGATTGCGCAATTTAATCAAACAAAAATATTCGATTATAAAAATAATATTCAATTAACGATGTATATGCTGCAATATCCTCGTATTTCCTGTGGAGGTATTTTTTTAAAATAAATATTACAAAGAGAAAATATTTGTATTCCATATTTGAATAGTAATAGACTCAAAAACTGGACCGATTTCAAAAATTATTTCACCTATGTATTGCTACAATATCTCATTTGTTGGGTTATATATTTAAAGAAATATTAAAAATAAATAAAATAAGTGTTGTTTGATGATTTGATATTTTAAAAGAGTACCGAGAGTTTTTTACGCCGGCTTTTTCTCTCGGCCTACACCCTCTGTCTTCTTTGCCGATGAGTAGGGATGCCTACAAATTCAAATTTATTGACGTGGAATAAGTGATACATGTATCTTATGTTCCATAATAAACATATTTTATTTTATTTAAAAAAAATCTTCAGCACTGCGAAACCAGAACAGGCTGTTCTAGGATTTGATATAGGTCACAAAACGTTACAAAACGTAACATTGCTTAAAAATTTCTGTATCGGTAATTAGGTGACCACAGCTGTTATTATACCACTCGTGTTACACGTAATAATTATCCTTACTGCGAAAATCGAAGTCAATCGACCTCTGAGTTAAGTTCTCTGATGACTAAAACATATGTTTGCAACTCTGGTACCTAAATCAGCAAACCGAGGGCTAGTTAAATGCCTGACTAACTTATCTGGAAAGGCTTATTATTACATACTAGTAGACTCGGCCAAGCGTTGCTGTGGCTAAGATTTTTGTTACATTACATAGTAGTAAACTATTCAAGAGAAACGACAGGAGAACACCAATCCACCATGCTTTTTTGGTGGTTATGCCATTAAATTGTAGCTTATGTGAAACGTTGGTATTTATTTTGATAAGAATATAAGAATACCTAGGTACGAATAAAGAGCCTTTTCTAGCGGTGGTATTTTAATAAAAGGATGCCTATTGTGACGTAACTATAAAAGATAGAGACATGCTGTCGAGACATTTTTTATAGATAGTGGTGTGTCCTGAAAAATTGTAATACATCATTTTGTTCTATCATTAATAGTTTTCGCAGCGAACACGATTGAAGGAAGTTTTTTGTTTATTTTTTTACACCTTGCATTAGATTATTCAAGTTTTAGTAAGCATTTCTTATTTTTTTGAAAATGAAACATAGCCTATGTCACTCGGGAATAGTGTAGCTTGCCAATGGTGAAAGAATTTTTGAAATCGGTCCAGTAGTTTCGGAGCCTATTCATTTCAAACAAACAAAAAATCAAACCTTTCCTCTTTATAATATTATTAGTATAGATTAAATTATAAATAGTTGTAAAACGCACGTGACTTATGATCGTCCAAAATAATTTAATTCACACATGATTACTCAAATGGTAGGGACACAACCTCGCACAATTAGCGGATTCAAAAATATAGAAAACTCTATGTTTCTCTCAGCGGATGAATACACAGCAGTGTCAGTGAAGCTGTTACATAAAAGTTACGAAACTTCAATGGCGACTTCTAGCCCAATTCGTATTTAAATATTAAGTTTTTGTTTCACTTATCGACAACTTCGAAGTTGGACTTTGTAATTAGGATCATGTGGGAGTCGCACTAGCCAATTATGAACTAATGAGTTAATTAAAATGGGTATTCTATAAAGGAGCACCGCTGGTAATACACAGGTAAGACAATGTAAGGTTAGATATTTGGACTATCCGATCTTATTCTTGATCTATCTTATGTAAAAGATCCAAGATATGCAATCATCTTATAGTTTTATTATTTTTATAATTATGAAAAGCATTTTATTTTTGTGAAACTGATTTATTTTTAATGTATAATTAGTAAACGAAGAATTTTAAATTACGCGTTAAAATCAACAAACGTTAATTATTGTCATATAATCTCTGCCGCTAACGCTTAACGTATGGACGTAGTGATTATGCCCGTGCTACAGTGCGTTCAAATGGGTCAGCCACGTGCTGTCGTAAAGAGCCATGTGACTGACAACAGAAACGACCTGCGCTATTTACATAACATCGAATATCGTGATGTTATTTGCAAAGCAAGTGTTATTAGAAACATTTAACGATTGCAATTATCACGAAATGATATGAAATGTTGGTTTACGAAGACACTTAGAAAACATTTTAATAAAATGACATTTAGTTAAACGTGAATATGTACTTATATCCAATAGAAAACATAATAATGTAAAATTGTATTAAACTATTAACTAAGTAAAAGACCTATGCTAAAGGTAACAAAATATGATGGAATGGTATAATAAAGACAACCAATAACGGTTATACCTATACGAAACTACTACAAGAAGTAACTTAATGGTTGATTCTGTGAAAGGTATAAACTAAATGATGAAAAAAATATTGTTTCATCACTTTAAGAAAACACCAAGCCCCATCGATGAAAAGAGTCGAATTAATTGGTAAAAGGTATTAATCTGCCGGTTTCCCCATGGTGGGACAATGTTCGCGTTTGTGCATTTAGTAGGAACAATTCTAAAAACGACTTTCTGCATGACCTATGCCAACTTATTAACCGGACACATAAAATGACAATTGACAAAAGACAAAAAGAACAACACTTGACTCAAAATATTTAAAAAAAATGAACTATTTTAAGAGTTTTTAAGGTAAGGTAACCACGGGTCCCACAGGGACAGCTTAAGTGTGGAAGAACGTGGTAATAAAAATACATAGCATTTAACGGGTAAATAACGTGATCAGTGATGAATGTCCGTCACGTTTGAGCATTGAGTAGCGATTTTCGTACACGTGATTTTTTATCCATAGAGATAAGAAAAAATAAAAGTATTATGACTCCTTTAATGATGTTAGTAAAACTGAAATTAATTTGCAAAATATAAAATATAAGATACTGATAATGAGTTATTAATATTTAAGTACAATTTTTTGTACATTTTAAAAATCTTTATTTTTATTTTGACGTGATAACGTCTTTAAAATCGTTTTAGTCGGGTGACATGTTCAGAAACTTGTGTCAACCAAAACCTCACGAGCGCGATCGCAGGTATAACGAGAGAGAGACGGACCGATCTCCCGTCTCATCTCGAGCGCTGCCAGTCATTCCGTGAATGTATGAAGAAAAATGTATATCATAGTCGAATAAGTAAACTTGTCATTTTACACCCGAAATTTATCATCAAAAGTGTGAATAAAACGATAGATGTAATTTAAAATTTGAAAAAATTGTTATCTTCATTAATTCCTTACTTCCCAAAAACTTATATCACCAATAAGACGTTATCACGTAAACATCTCGATCGTAAACCTACTTTACAAACAACCAATATATTTTTTTTGTAAGAATATAGTATATTAATTAAAAACACATAAATACTGACAGTAAAAATCAATCTACAATCTATATTTTATAGGTATACGTAAAATTCAGAAACGAGAGATAGCAGTCAAAAATTTAATAGACACGTGCATACGAGTACATAATGCTTTGGTCATACTTAACGTGACCAGACGTCCCGTTTGCTGTCCCCTTTTCCAATTATCAGTCCCGTTGTCCCCGAAATGAACTGTGGGATGCAAAATAGTCCCGTTTTCAGAGAGCGCGCGAAAATTTAAGCAGCAGAATATAAAAAAAACGTGCCAAGAGGTTCATTCTTATTTGAAATCATCACCAGCTATTTTAAAACAAATTTGTTCTTCTGGTAATATAAATAAACATTTTGGGTACCTATATTTTTTGATTCGTAACTTTTATGCCAACTTTTTCTAAATGAATTATAAAAAAAAAATCCCAGTGACCACTTATTATTTGACCTAAATTAAACCAATTTAAAGTCATAGAATAAATAGTGACACATATTTAGCGCTGATTCTCGACTCTGAAAATACTGAAATTTGATTTAATGAGTAAAGAAGATGACTGATGAAGGCCTCCCATCATATACGTACCTACTAATATACCAAAGTCATCTAGAATATGAATATGCAGAAATAAAGACAGAGACACAGAATATCGGCCACGATTTATATTGACCAGACTAACTTTAAATGGTGAGTGTTTTGCTTTTCACACGACAACAATATCCTACAATCAAGATTTATTTTAGAATAATGAGAAAGTTACGTCACTGATTACTAGGTGTAAGTGGACCAAGAGTTGATTGACCTAGTCACGTGCACGTCCTTCACTTTCCCTCACGAGGATCTGCAGGCAAGAACTCAAGGAAATAATTTGAAACGGGATTTTCGTGGTTCAATATAACACGGTTGACGTACACACTTCAACAAAGGCATTATAAAACGTGATTAGTAGTTAGTTCCGTTTGTTGCTATGGCTACAACGTTATTCCCATATAATAATGGCAACAAATACTTTAGTCCACGTTTAATAATAAGTGTAGATTTTGTGTCAAGCTCGGACACCTATTGGTAGATTGGTTGATAGGAAGATAACACTTTGTTGAGAGTATATGCATACTAAAGCAGGTAAACAACAGCAAGCATCGCTAGAGACGATGGCAAGCAGCCGGATGGGATGTCGTTGATCCCTTGGATGATGGGCGGGGTTTTGGTATGGGATGCTACTTGTGTATTAGCCCCGTCTTACCTCCTTCGGACAAGCAAAAAAGCTGGGGCGGCCGCAGAGTAGGCGGAAAATAATAAACGGCTCATATATAAGTCTTTCCTCCAACTTGGATTTTGTTCCCTTTGGAGTAGAGACTCTTGGGCCGTGGGGTGCAAGTGCACAGGTGCTATTTAAAGATTTAAGTTGGCGTCTGGTAATAATACCGGTGACCCCAGAGCTGGTGCTTTCCTCGCTCAACGAATAACGCTGCCAGCATTGAAGGGATGCTTGCACTGCCACAGGGACCAAACTTTTTAAATTTGTTTTAATTTTATTTTTATTCATTTTTAATTGTCTTTATGTACTTTGTAGGTTACGAAAATTGTAAAATCTGTATAGTTGATTGTTATGTTTCGGTTTTAATAAACGATAATTTAAGTAGGTACCTATATATATTGAAACAATATAAAATATTTTTACATTGCTTAACATAAAAGCTGCATTAAAAAATAACTAATAATTTGCAGTAATTAAAAAAAACAACTAACAAAAAGATTACCAAAAAAAGTTTAATTATTACTTTTTCTCGTGATAGGTTTGGACAAATAACTTTTTGCGTCCAAAATATCGTTGAATTTTGGCATATACTGTAAATTGCTATCGTTGTTTGCTAAACATAATCTGAAGTTACAATTGAATTCAGCAAAGTTACATCTTTAAAATACAAGTGGGTTATACAATAATGTCATGGCGAATCCTAAAGTCATTTGTTGAGTGAACGGTATCTCATAGCGGTTGTTGACCTCGGTATCACGTTGCGCGCGCAGACTATTCACATAATCCTTGAATGAGACACGTGACTATAACCTACTATTGTTCCGTACATGCGGAAGGGTTTTTAATCCAATATGTACTAATTATCCTTACACAAGAGCAGATATTTAATTATATTGCATTGAAAAAAATATTTACATTTTGAAGGAACTTTTGAATAGAAAGATTGCTTTAGATCTTCCTAGATTTAGTGGTTTGCAAAAACTTGACGTTGTTCGATTCAGATATCTTAATAATTACTGAATTATACGTATAAGAACAATAGATGAACTAAGAATGCCAATATTGTTCTATTCTTGATATACGAGTAAAAAATATTAAAAGCGTTTGTGTTTAAAAAAAGTATTTGTATTTAAAATAGAAACAAAAGAAAAATGTACTACTTTTATTTTCGAAGTTGTTTGTTTGGTAGTTTGACGTTAACACAATATAAGACTTGCTGGGGGGAAATCCTATATAATGTGTCCCCTTCCTATTCTATTTCCAGGTAATTCTGTATCTTTACTCGGGAGCCTGAAACAAAATTATTTTTAGTATGGGAATATGGTCATGTTTTGACATCTCACTATTTCCATACAAATTCATTTGGCGCCATTACTGTGTAACTTCCAATAGCGTCAGCCATACGGATCTCGACGTTATATGCAAGTTCGATGTATGTACTATGTAGTTCTTTTAATACCCGTAGCGCAAACGCATACCGCATTTTTGGCATCAACCTTGGCATCGCGCGGAACAAAAACTCATTATTGTGATCAGGATGCCGTCGGTATTGCTATTGGAAGTTACAGAGCAGAAACCCAGATTTTAACTCAGGCTGCAGTTACTTTTTCTTTAGTAAAGTTAGCCACCATTTAGATCCTATTCCTGGACCAGATTGACCCTAAGCGGTTCGAATAATGTCGAACTGTAATGTATTATTATTCATTTACACAGATGTTACTGCTCTGTGAACGCAGACAAACGCTTAAGTAGATTACATGAATAATTTTGCATATGTCATTGTAGTATGATAAATTATTTATCAAAAGAACAGTGAACTAAACTGTCACGTGTATGCTTACTTATACGTAATCTAGCGTACCACGAAGCATGACTCCCATATTTTAAGAACGTATTGGATGAAAGACAGGAGTCATAAATAAAAAAAAATACCAATATTCGAGTACTACAATTTATGTTATATTAAGTTTATGTTATTATAATATTTAAAACTAATGCACGACCCCCGAAGGCCACCTCCTAATTCTTCCACTCATATCTCATCTTCGCAATTATTTTCCAATACTTCACCTAATTGACGGCTCATTGGTCTAGTGGTTAGTACCCCTGACTGCGAATCCATGGGTCCCGGGTTCGATCCCCGGCTGAGACTAACATCGATGTGATGAGCATTTGGTGTTGTGCTTAGGTCTTGGGTGTTTAAATATGTATTTATATGTCTATCTATCTATAATATGTATGTCTATCCGTTGCCTAGTACCCATAACACAAGCTTCACCAGCTTAGCATGGGACTAGGTCAATTGGTGTAAATTAAAATAAAAAAATTTCATCATCCCAGGTTTCTGGTGGGCATCCACTCCTTATTTCAATAAATCATAGTCTAATTCTCACCTCTGATTCATGTTATGTTTAGGATTTTGAATAGGCCTCATCGCTTGTGTTCGATTAAAGGCACTACTAAATTTTTATTTTTACGTGTACTGGCATGTACAAGTAGTAAGGGAAGCTACGCGAGGAAAGTTCGCCTTAGGCCCAAACATCTTATCACCGTATTAAGAAAATCAGATACAGAGTTTAAGAGTCGACAGCGCCACTGCCTTAATGTACTATATCATATATGCTGCCAAATTTTAAACGTATTATCGTGCAAATTGAAAAGAAATGAGGTTATAAGTAACCTGCTAAATGGACTAGTTGGCAACTTGTTAAGACTGCAAAAAAATTACAATATGTGTCACACGTGTTTCAAGATATAGATAAAAATTGTCTTATCAATTATATATACGGATTCTTTAATAATTTCATGAGTGATAGACGTTACAAACATTTGTATCCCGGTTTATTTAATAATCGAGGTAAATAGGAGGTCTTCAGTATACCAATCTGAAACAATATTTGTTCCGTTAGAAATCGCATCCCGACATCAAAACTGCGTGCTTCTTTTAAATTATATTTATCTACAAATAAATTATTTTGCTATATGTGTAATACAAAATATAACCTGCATAATTTATTGCATTTGTATACTTTTATCAAGTAATAATAAGTATAATAGCTGTAAAGGATTTAAAACCAGTTTTCGTAAGTGGCTCTCCAGAGTAAATTTCTATATTCGAATTTACGTGCTATCTTATATTATATCTTATATTATCATTACCCGGCAGTGCTAGCGGGGCTGGTTGAAGTTTGTGGCGAAATCATCCGAGCTTCCTTAAAATCATAGCTACATAAAATTACTCAACTTTTAACATTCGATATATATGTCACCGTAAAATTGTAAAAACCGTTAGATTGTAATCTATCTCGCGAGATTATAAACTGTCGAAAGATTGTGAACCTCAGCGTACTGCTTACAATTTAACGTATTATTATTCGGTAGATTGTACTACACTAACTTAGTTATCATTCAAACTTCTTTGGTCAATTACAGATTAATTTTACTTCCCAACAATTTCATATAACTACCGGTGTAACGGTGTTTACAATTTTACGTTAACATATACTTTATACACTACTCACGTCCAATGCAATTTGAGATAACATATTTCATAATTAAAGAAGCAGCCTCTCCCGGCTACGGAACCCTGAATATGTATTTTTAAATTTTTTTGAAATACCTATGATATGAGTAATGTTGAAAGAATATAAATAGGTTGAATAGATTTTGAGTTTAACCCTTACAAAAAAAATCTTCTTTCGAAATCACTCGCCTTTGGTTGGTTTAGCTTGTCTACCATACAATGATACACTCTACATAGCATTACCTACCCTCAATTACGGTAATTAAATGGTAAAAAGTACTTTTTAAGTTGCCGAAATTAGTTAAAACTGCGGAGCTGTGTACGTAATAATCTTTAGCCCGTAATAAACTCGACTTTAGGCATCATACGTACCGAACTTTCTGAGAAATCCGTTCTTTTGTTTACAAATTGGCATTGCTTGTACGTGCTTTATCACGAAGATGCCTCAATATTGCAAGATTTGAATAAAATACGTAAAAATATACAACATAATTTCTGGTGCAGCAAAAGACGTCAGGCGAATATAACAGACCATACGCGATAGCGTTCAAATAATTGTTTTTTATGTAATTACTAACACTAGCCTAAAATAAACGTTTTCTTTTTCTAATACAGATTTTTCTTCTTTCCATTTAAGGCCAACTTTGTAACGTCAAAATATGCACACTGCATAGTCCCTTGAGTGTCGTTATATAGAGTTTACATTGTTATTTACTGTATCAATTAGTACAAATATTTGCGGTATTTTCCATTTTTTCAATGAAATTAGATACACTAACTACGAAGAAAACCATAAAGAATTTCTCAAGAAAAGATTGCGAAATTATAAATAAGATTTGTTTCATTAAATACAATATAAAAATCTTATTAATTATGGGTGTAATGTAATGGAAATTTGACACATAGTGAGACAGTGGCGATTTGTGTCAGGGGCCATAGACACGTGCTCTGAACAACGTGATGACCCAGATCTTGGGTCAAATGCAACGTGTACCGAAATAGAACATGCACACGAATAACTGGAGATCAATGCAGATAAAAATGTATCATTTTTAAATAAAAGTAATGTTGTTGCCGGTTTGTTATGATGTGAAATCTGCCTAAACCGATTTTATTAAATATGGAACGTAATATTATGCATTACTAACATTTAATAACGATTTACTTAATAATGACTCGGAATAGGAATTCCAAACCTATTCGTATCGACCCGTTGTACCATGTTTGCTTTTAAGTTTGTAGTTAATATTATTATTTAATTATTGTGCATAAAAAATGTAAATAAAATAATATGACATTCACAAAACCCTCGTATCGCTTGAATTATTCAGCTCTAGATGTTAGAACGAGAGCAAAACTTCGATTCAAACCATAGGTTACAACAAAATATAGTGTACTAACCATAGGTTAATACTCTATATTCTGTGAACATTTAAATGAATTCCTGTTACCTTTACTATTGTTACTCAATTTTTTGCGTGATTTAAAAGAGGATATTATCCGATTTAGTATAGATGTTATATAGTCGTAAATTTTCTACATATAAACAAATCAACGCTATAGTCCAAACACATCTACTCCTTAACAATAGAACTGAATTTCTACAACACAATCATTTTTATTATTAACTAGCTAAAAAACCCGGCTTCGCCCGGGAGTTGATATGAGATGACGTGGTAGAGTCGAAATAAAAAAATAAACTATGACGTAAAAAGTAAAAAAAAAGTTTATTGAAAACGTTTTCTCATTATTTACAATACTTGTTTATAAACAACATTTTTCATTTTATTGTCCGGAGTATAAATACATAAATTTTTCGGATTTCCTACTCTTGAGCAAGCTACATATAGCTGACCGTGAGAGAAGCAGGATTCTTTGAGGTTAATGAATCCTGCTTCTCAATATTTTAAAGTTTGTTAATTGTAAAACTAAAGGCTAATTTTATTGGAAACTGCAGTCTTTTAAATTGAAATGGCAATTCCGAAGAGATCAGAGGTATTCTAGGTATAAATACTGTCTGTCCTTTGGTCTTTCCAGAAATAAGTTCAGCTTCAATGATATTATTCGATAGCTGTTTTACGATCATTCTAGTTCCATTTCATAATTTTGGGGAGTTGAGATTTCTGAGTAGTATGATTGGAGTTCCAATTTCCAGACGAAGGCAGTGTAATGGCATTCCTGGTACTTGTAAAGGGTTTAGAAATTCAGTGGGGAAGTTGACACTTTCTTCAATTGATACCATCGTGTCGATCGATTTATCTCGCAACGCTTTTGGAAATGCAACCCAAACAATCGTTGTCCTGAATGAAGTTCAAATATTCGATAACAGATGGCGCCACTATACTTAATTTTCAAGTTGAAGGGTCGGAAAGTCCCTTATATCTTTAAAAACTAAATGCCCTTTAGATTAAAACGGGAACTTTCTTGTTCGAGGGGGGATAAAGGGCTATCACACCACACAAGTCCCTTTATCGTGTCGGGACTCCTTTTAAAGTTTTATCGGCACGCACATTTTATCGACTTAGTTTTATTATATAGATATAGATATAGATAATGGATAAATATAAAACTAAAACAAATTTAAAAAGTTTGGTCACTTTAATGCTGGCATAGCTAGCATTTCCTTCCTGTATTGTGATACTTATACGTTGGGCGGGGAAAGCTCTGGGCTTCCGGCTTTTTCCGGCTGCTCTGCGCCCACAACTGCTGTTGTGTTTATCCGACGGAGGTTAGACGGGGCCGGTCCCATCCTTCATGGGATCAAAGCCATCCCATTCACTTGCCATCGTCCTCCGTCCTCATCGTTTGACAGAGGCAAGAGAGCGGCGTATGTTGATGGCGATTTCGTTGAGTGTGACGAGAAAACCGACCTGCACTCTTTTGGAAATGGAGGCAATAGTGTCCTACGTAGTAGTACGAGTAGGATTTTTATAAGAGGAATGATATATATATATATATATATATATGTATACTAGCTGCCCCCGCGAACTTAGTTTCACCATAATACGGGGTTTATTTTTCTCTATATAAACCTCGTAAGTCATAAGATTTTAATTAACAAATTAAAAATAGGGGTTGATCGTAGAGGGGTCAAAATTAAGGATTGTAAGTATTTTTGTATTCTGTATCATAAAAAAATAAAAACAAAAAAATTTATCTAAAAAATAAAAATTTAGGGGATCCCTTATCACGTAGGGGTATGAAAAATAGATAGTAGCCGATTCTCAGACCTACTGAATATGCATATAAAATTTGATAAAAATCGGTCAAGCCGTTTCGGAGGAGTATGGTAACTAACATTGTTACACGAGAATTTTATATATAAGATATCGAGCAAAATGTTCAAAAACAAAATCAGAATGTAAAATACAAAAGGTAATATTTGCATGGAATGTGAACAACGTGACAAACGATGGCCGTTCGGTAGGCAAAACAATACTTTGTTATTATTGCGCATGAGCATACAATGCTGAGGGATTCACTTTTAGTCTTGAAAAACAAAGTACTAATATGAGTTGACCTTCAAATAAATGCAATAACACACACCTTAAAAAAACGTGGATAAATATTTTTTAAAGTTTAGTATTAAACTGAAGATACTCAAAATTTTATAAAAATAGTTTGAAGAGAAAAACTTTTTTTTATAAAAACAGCTTGAAGAGAAGAGTTTGTTTTCGTATAAAAACAAGTTATTGTCTCTTGTATGTCAATAAAATTTGTTTTTTTTTTCAGTATTTTAGTAGAGAAAGAGAAAGACAATCACTGTTGTGCCCTCAATCGGGGATCTTTAATAATACAATATAACTATACTTGTCAGACGGACATTATGTACTCGTACATCAGCTATCGATAGTACATCCTGTTACGTAAACAAAATTATAGATTAATTCAGTATTTTTCCAGTCGAATGTGTGAACACGTGGACAGTTTATTATCAAAGACGGTGCGAACAATGTTAATACAATCGTTACAAGATGTTAGGTGACAACGTGAGGCATGAATCGCCATGTGTTTCCGAATCGTGTGCTCAACGTGACCTAGGGCTGTTCAAGGTGGAATAATACCTTTTACCTTACTTTTGCGGTACCGATAAGTGATGTTTACCTATACATTATATGGATAAATTATTAAAGTGCTTATAAGATTATAAGCACGTCGAAATTTCGATATTGTTGGAATTCGAGAAAACTCAAAAAAAGGCCGGCAACGCACTCGCGAGCCCTCTGGCATTGAGAGTGTCCATGTCCAAAAAAAAAACAAAGTTGTCACAGATTACAACGCGTTTGAATTGTGATGATTATTTTATTCAATTAAATCCACAAAAGATGTTATCTCGTATTTATCTGCATATGAAGTAACTGAGGACTAAATAATTGAAATAATGTTATAAATAACTGTTGCCGGTAAAAGCTTTAGCGATAACATTGTAGAAAAATGTCTTTGCAATACACATATAACAATTTCAGACGTTCATATTATTTTAAAAAATCCATGCAAAACTCATAGATATATACATATATCCATTATTAAATGTTTTATCCGTCTCTCTAGTTTGCAGTTTGCGGTTTAGTTATAGACAGGTCGAAAAATATATCAATCGGTCAATGGTCTCTCTAGACTCAATATTTGGTTTATATTACACTTATCACGTATTTAAGACATAAAAAGCTCATTTGTGTGTTAAAATTACAGTATTATGCTACACTACTTAAGGAATCTTGGTTCAAAAAAGCTTAAATGGTCCCTAAAGTAACTCCTTTTTAAAAGATTTCAAGAGGTTTGAAGTTGTCACAGGCATGGCATACCGAGGTATTGACTTTAGTTCACGCTTTATAAGGCTGCTAGAATATTTGCGCGTGTACAATGTACATTTCTCCGGTCTATGATCTTCTGTACATTCATTACTTTTTTTAGCTTTTATTGGCATTATTAAGTATATAATTAATAATGCCAATTTATAAAAGTATATAATATAATTGTACAAATGTGCAACCCTATTACACTTGAGACATATTTTTCTAATATCATACGCGCGCATTCCAAAACGCACCAACGAATCCTAAAGGCAACGTGACTTATACATTTATTCATAAATTATTCCTTACATTAATGCAGTCTATATTTTCAGAGTTATTATCTGGTATTCAAAGTTATTTACGTAAAAATATGGCATTATTGTACTACCTAATGCAAAATAAGGTCTCAGTTTAGAATAACTATAAGCTTTTGCGATAGCTATGTTAAAAAATAACAATAAAATTTGTCTCAAAAGAAGAACCCCTACAGATTCAATGAGAGGGTCATGCAGTAGCTGTTTTTGTCGAGACTCAAAGCAAGAATATGGAAGAAGTCTTCATAATGTTTAAATTTTTAAACATAGATACTTCACCGTCGACAATACGGCCGCACATAACTTATTTCGGAGTTAGTTTTACAGCAACCTCCTTAGGCAAAGGCAATCAACTTTTTGTTTAAACTAATATGAATGTATTTAAAATATACAATACAACACAAATAGTAGGATATTACCATCTTAGAATACACCTTAAATACGATTCAATAGAATTAAAAGTGATAATTTAAAACAATATAGTGGGCATCTCAGCTCACAGTTGTTTCGGCTTCGGCTATAGACAAAATCACTTTTCGACAGGCATGACCCACTAACGCTCAACGAATTTTTATAGGAATGACATCGTCAAAAAATTTGTGTCCATCCCAAGGCATCGTCACTAGTGCGTAATAACTTCGCCTATCTGTCAAATGATCATATGATGTAGAAATATGTAGCGCACCATGTAAGTATATTAATTTATCCCAAGCTAATAAAACATTTAATTATTATTAGAAGTTGGTGAAATTAATATATTCTATAAGTAAAGTATCTATAAAACTAATTAATAAAACTACTTTAAAATAAAATGACATAGTTTACATTACCTATTTTTTTAATTGCTTAGAGCTGTAAAGTATCTAATTAACTGATAAATGTGATAAAATTCACACATAACATATTGCTTATTTATTTTTGATTTTACATATAAACACAAATAATAGAGATTTGAACTGTGTACATAGAAATGAATAATATAATATAAAGCGTTAATTAGAATTTTGTTGAATTCTGACCAAGACTTCGTTCGCATTAAAATATCTGTCACCAAAAAAATTCCGATATACATATAAGGTCTGTATAATTTTTTATAGAACATGAGGTAAATGGGCAGGAAGTTGTTAAGTGATATCGACGCCCATGGACGGTCAATGTATGGGCTCGCGAGTGCGTTGCCTTTTAAGAATTACGCTCTTTTCTTTAATTAAAGCCATGATCTTGTAAACGCATTGATCAATCTACGTTAATCTTATGTCGTCGATTGTATGAAGTATGGAATAATACGTCAATGTTTTAATATGGAAAGATACAAATAGACCGAACAGATACCAAGGTTGTTCGTATGAGTTACGAAACCGATATAACGGAAAAATTAATAAAACAGTAAACATGTCTGCAAACGTTTTCGTGTGGAGACACGTGCAGGTGTATCATTGTACATGTGACGGCAGACGTTGCATCACAATGAGACGGAAAATAATAAATGGCATACCAATTGCTCAACAATTGGATATCTTAAGAGAATCCACGTTGGACCCGTGCTTTCAACGTGCTACTGAGGTCACACCTTCAAACTCCTTTTGAATTTGTTATCTATGTACTCATTTCTCGCTCGTACGGTATATCGTTAGGATATCGGCATAGTCTTACACCCAAAAGTCGACATACAAGGGACTTAATTATATGTAGTCCATTGAAATGTTACATTTTTTAGGCCTAACCTTGCGTTTTTTAGAGGACGCAATTTTATTTTTTTGATGTGTAGGGGGGGTCAGTGTAAAGCTAAAACCAAGTTTGTGGGGTCGCCACCCTTGTCCCACGGCAGCCATCTTGGAAAAAGGGGTCCAAAAACCACGTTTTTGGCTATATCTCCTAAACTGCGACACAGCGATTTGCTACAAAATGTGTCTTTGCAAGTTTTATGTACGATGGATAGTTCAGGAGATATAGCCAAAAACATGGTTTTTGGACCCCTTTATCCAAGATGGCGGCCGGGGGACAAGCACGGCAACCCCACAAACTTGGAGTTAAGCTTGTATTGACCCCCCCTACATGTTCCATAAATAAAATTGCGTCCTCTAAAAAACGCAACCCCAAATGTAACTTTTCAATGGACTAATGGGGATGTATGGTAACTAAAGAATGAAAAAGGACAAGACAAGAGCTTGTTTCGTTTGATTTTGATTGGACATCATTAAAAATTCAAGTAAATTCTTAAGATTAATTTTGCGCATGGATATCCACGTGACTTTGCGCAAAGAATATTATGCTATGTACCGATTTAGTTCAACTGGAAATCACGTTGTGTGAATCTATATTTAGTAGAATAACGTCCTTGCTAATCAATAAAAAATCATATAAAACCTTTGGGTCTTGATTTGTCAAGATAAATCGCTAGTCGGCGTTTTTGGTTATTTCACTGATTATGATAATTCCAAATTTAAATGCAATAATTTCACGGTTGAGGAGTTGGTATTAGCTAGTGAACTGTGAAACGTGTTTCATTTTTAAAAAGATGTTATCTATGGCAGCACAGATAAGATAACAACTCTATTCGATAACATAAAGCTCAAAGTATGTATTAAAGCGTTTTAGTTATGAATTATGAATTTATTGTTTTCAAACGAAATTTGAAAATCAAGTAGATACAAATTATGCATTCCATATTTGAATGTACAGCGTTCACGCGAGTTGCACGTCGGTGGTCACGTTCCGGCCACGTTGGGACACATGTGCTTTCATGTTGTCACCATACTGAAAAAAGTTACATGATCCGCATTGGCCAATCTCATTATTTATGAATCGCTTGACATCAACATTCATATTTTTTAAGAAGCTAAGATATATAGTGGAAATTTATTAAACACAAGTTTCGCGCGCAAATGGTCAAATATTTACTTTAAGTGATGTTAAAAATATATTAAAAATCATAAGATATTTTATCAATAATAAATAGTTTCAGACTAAATTACAGCTATGAATTAAATGCAGTATTGCCAAGTTTAGCTACATACATAATAACACAACGCTATAATGTAGGGAATATCTATATACATATTGTAGTACGTGCTTGACAATCACTGGTTAGTGCGTACTATACATCTCGCATGGTAGCTTTGTAAATAACATGTTAGCCCTTTAATATTATGATTTTATATAAAATAATTATTTCTAGTAGATTCCACCATAGGCGTGATTGCCTTTTCTGTATTAATGAATCGCTATAAATTATTGACACTGAGACCTTAGTTGTGTGCCCACCTGACATCAAAGCCTTCATTCTGTTACTTTTTGTGAGTGGGACGAGTTCAATTTTTTTTTCTGCAATTAACTGAAATTTTCTTTTTTTTTGTCTCTATTATAGACGGGTGTGGTATAAAAAATATTGTTTATATAGAGTAGGGTTTGATATCAGGCTAAAGTTGTCAAATGTTATTTCGATCTTTTATTGATATTAGACGAAGGTCTTTTTTGCCTCTATATTCCTACTGTATAAATTAATTAATTTTTACTTTAATTTAACTAGAGGCAAAATAATAAATTATACTACAATTTTGCGAGGGTAGACTTAATGTTATTGTTCATTAGTGATTAAGCAGAGGTCATGCGGTATTTAATGCCTGATTTTTAAGATTTATAAAAATATAATTTTTTAAATCAAACTATTAATTCTAAAAAAATTTCAGTGAATTATCATTAATTGTAAAGATGTACATTATTAATGTTTTTTTTTTATTAAACCTAATGTAAGTTTACAGTTTACAGCTATAAAGGCTTTTATTATTAAAATGTAAGTTGTAATAAAAATTAAAGATATCGACAAATTTCTAGACTTTCACCTTACAGTCATACGTTTTCACTGTATATGCGCAAGCGACGATCAACGATGTGACTCACGCATTGCTGGGAACTTGGGAGTGTGAACTACGTAGCCGCAACGTGCGCTGTCACAGATGAAATTAAATATAGAGCGACAATATTTTTAACTAAACATGATTCTGAATATACTTAATCAAATGTTTATGCTTGCCCTTTACTAGCCGAAACAAATAAAATATGCCTTAAATTTAATTTTCTGTAATATAAAATTTTAAATACGTAAATATAAGTAAATGTATACTTAACACTTTAAGTATACTTTATGCTTTCAAAGTAACTTTTGTCAAATGGAAGGAATAATAGATAATTTTCCATTATGGAACGTTACAAATTCTGGAATTGGAGTTCAATAAATAACAGCAATTGTACCGTCTATTTCTAAACCATCTATGTCCACAGTCGCAGACAGATAATGGGCACTGATATTTTGTAAATGTACACACGTGTTGCTCCATGCGAGGTAAGCTTATTAGAACTTGATGAGGTGCGTAGGTGATACCATACCAATAAAAATCGAAAGGTTCCGGGAAAATAATTTTATATATTTGAAAAAAATTGACCCAAAGTGGAAATTACTTAACGTTGTTTTAATCTAAATTAAGTTAGTATAACATACTGATTTTTGAACTTCGGCATTCTAGATTGAGAGAGAAAGAATTTCTATTAAATTGATATGCCACATTTGATTTAGTAAAAACATGCGTCATACTAAAGTACATTTTAATTTATGACCCAAATAAGGATCTATAATTCGATGTCGTATCGTAACTGGTTCTGACTTTATATGTAATGTTCGATGACAAATGACAATCAAACACCAAGATATATATGTTAAAAAACAGAGTTTGAGGTTTTTGTAGAATATTAAGATAACAAGTAAATTACAAATGTAACATATAAACGACCTAGATAATAATTTAAAGCGAATTTTTTACTTATTTACATGGCAACACAATTTTCTATCCTGCTTTAGCGTTACAGCGTCGACGCGATGGACTGCCGGCACGCGGGCGCCCGGGCTTCGATTTTCATACAAACATCGCTCGAGCTAACTTCGCATTCAGCGCTCAACAGAAACGTACGTGCCGCGAAATCGTCTGAATTTTGGAAGTGTTTGTGTTGCTATCAAAGTGTGTTATCCCAAGATGTGTGAGAAACGTATCAGAAAATTTAAAAAAGGTTCGTTTCAGCTTTTTTAACTTTGTGAGTCATAAATTAAAATTAACTTGTTTAACGAGAAATGTACTTGCATGTTTCGCTGACCTACCGCACACAATGAAATGAAACGTATTTACACAATGTTATATATTATAGCGGATTGTGTTTATTTATTGAACAATTATTGATTATAACGAACGATTTTTTTTTACTGATATTAAAATAATTCAATGGCGAGTGGCTCTTTTGTCACGTTTTTACGGGAAGAGACTAAAGACTTCTTTTGTCGAGAAATGCATCGTCTAAATTCTAATGTAACCTGTCAAATGTTAGCAATAATTTTGTAATACTCATTGATTTAATTAAATGAGTTGTTATTGATTCATTGTATTCAATGTTCACAAATTATTAGTACTATATGTTATGAAAATGAAATAGAAGCTATTTACTTTGAATTGTAGTGATGCATTTTAATGATTTAATAAAAACAAACAAAGGCTCATTATTAGTATTCCTTTTTTCGTAACTCTTGATAAAACCTAAATTTATTAGGAGTTAAACATAACATGTTAATAATCTATGAATGTGAAGCCTACTCAACCTAATAATTTTTGATGACATCGTTATTCTTATATATAACTTAGAAGGCAGAGCATACATAGACGTAAATTTACGATTAATATTATTTTCGTTATCCGATTGACAAGTGACGTCGTTTAATCTATAAAATGACATCATTCCGATCAATGATCGCTTGACGTATACAATCCAAGAACTACTGAATTCTGAAAGCAGAACATAAAGTTTGGCACCTGTCTAAACAGCGCATTATTGACTTTTGATAAAATAATATATTTATACATTTTACAAGATGTAGAGAATAACATTGTTTTTTTACTCCTACTTGTTAAATAAACACTTTTAAGTTCGTTAACCACTCTTTATCAATCTGCTGTAATTAAGTGAATATTGTAAGTTAATAAAAAATTATAGTGCACGCTCATCCATGCACCGGGTAAAATTTAGAATCCAGCCGCAGGATTTATGGGGTTTTGGGGATGGGGGGGGGAGAGGGGGTTTCTACTGCTACCCCCCTGTACAATACATATTTCGCTACAGTAAATATGTTATATAAAAAAATATAATAACACTTTAAAATGCATTTTTTGACGTGACAACGTCTTATAATTCGATGGAGCCGGCTGCACGCACGAAAAAACATGACTCATGCGGCGTTACCTCGCTCTGAGGCGTTCTATTTAAAATTGACATAATTATGTCAATTAGTATTTATGCGTACAAATAAATGTAACTTGATCAATTCAATTGTGATTTCCATTTACCTCCTTCTCTATATCCATACAAAATACCTATCAAACAAATAAAATTTAATTTTCGTAATTGTGTAAATCTATGACAAACTGCAATACACTCGGTTGTGTTATGTTTCCCAAAAAATCATTAGGTACTTTTATTTTTATTAGTTACTATATTTTCTTAATTTCATTACTATGTTTACAAAATATTTTCGACACGTTATTATCTATAAAACGTAACTAAAAATATAAAGAGGTCAAGCTTTTTATAACTACATACTTTAATTTCTATAAGTTGCTTGTTACATTATACGAAAACGAACGACTGCTTCACGACTGATTTGAACGCGACCGCCGCTGCAAAAACCGCTGTGTGAGGTCGAAAAGTGAGTTACAGAATCGCAAGGCTGTTTCTTTACAAAACTAACCCAACAAAGTATGAATGAACTAGAATTAGAAATGCAAAATGAAAACTAAGCAAAACAAAGCTGCAAAGCTAATCTGTTCACTGTATTAAATTTCAGGTTCCAGTGTAACCAGGCTACGAGAGGCGAGACGTCATCAGAGGCTGCAATGGTTAGCTTCTCCTGTGGTAACCGAAGAGGCTCCAGTCGTTGTTACCCAAGCATTGCCTGATAAGGCCGCACAAAACCGCCTGATCCTAAACCTTGCCTGGAAAACCCTCATTCTAATGCACAAGAACCGTCTTATTCAGGAAAAAATCGTGGCTCTGCAGAAGGAAACATCGGAATTTGTATCGGCTATTATGAGGAATCCAGAAAATAAGAGACGCTACTTAGAATATGTACGTCTTTACAACGCGGGTCAGTTGCCAGACTTGAAAAAGGAAATAGAATCAAAAATATATTTAAAAAGAGATCCCGAATAAATCATTCACCACTCTGAATGAATGATGGTGAAATGAGTGATTATGGTTTATTTGCTTGTGATAATTTTCCCTCATATTTACTGGCACTCTTAAAAAGTATTTATAATTTGTAAGTATTTTAAAATACGAAGAGACAATCTCTGGAACTGAATTAATTTATTGTAGTAAGTACTTAATAACCTGACACTTACTTACAATTAAATTATTTATAATTAATAGAAACTATTTTAGTATAGTTCTCATACCCAGCAATAATGTAATCAAATTCAGTGTCTTATTCTAAAAAGTTGTGGCTATTCTAAGAATCTTTCTTGTTGTTTAAATTATAATGAGGTTGTAATGGAAGAGGCTGTTAGTGTTTATTCTTCTTACCATTTATTATACACTTATTACCCTTTATGATTACAAGTTGATCCCGTTACTTAGTTTGGTAGTGGTATTATTGCTATTGTAAACTTAAGGTAGTTTCAAAGATTATTAATAATACTGACTCAGCCCAATGAATTATTATCAATCATGCTTATTTAGCATGTTCTGTGTGCTAAGAATTTATTTGTATCTAAACTTAATAATAAAGAAAGTGAAAATTTAAAAAGAGTGCAATAGAATTATTATATTGTAAAAGCTCTGAAAATACTCATAGCTTAAGAATTATGAGAATCTTTGATTAAAAGAAAATTATTATTATACTTATTATGTATATTTGTGTAGAGATCTTCAGAATATAGTTACTAGGTATGTTGATGACCTATTAAATTCAACTATACTTTGGTATTGTCTTACAATATAAATATTGTAATGTCACCTGTATACCATCTGACGGGACAAGATAAATTTTTGGTACTTGGATTTGAAAATGTATCGGAGTGATGTTATCAAATGTTTCATCATAGAACTTTATAATTATTATAAAAACCAAGTTTTCTCTATGAATTTAAATGTCTATGTGGTATTGAAACTACAACTTATACAAAACCTATTTTAAAAGTGGCAAAAGATAGGTTTGTAAAACTTTCAAACTATTTGCATTTAATAGTTTAGTTTTAAAGCACAGATCTACCAAACCTGTGTTCATTTTGTTGTTGCTTCTTTAAAAGTTATACTATCACAAACAATATGTTAAGTCTTAACGCTAAGTGTGATTTGGTACCTATGTTAGTACAAAAATCTTTTTGTAGAATCATTTGATGTGATAAGATTAATAAAAATACATTTATTCAGTTAAATCTAAATAAAATACTTCTGCAAAGTACTTAGAACAGTCCAAATTCTATGGTAACTTTAAGGACATTGGCTTTTTATATCCCCATAAATTTATTTTAAATTTTAAGCACAACTCTATAAAATTGTCTGTTGTGGATGTAAAGAAATTTTGTTGGTTAGTAATTCATTAGTAACTATGGCTTTCTTAATAATTGTCATTATGCTTAAAGGTAGTCTCTAAGTTTGAAATAAACTAGTCTTATGAAAAACAAGGTTTATTTTTACAATCTACGATGATTTTTCCTCACTATTAAAGGTGTCCCTAGTAGCGGACATAACTTAAACTGGTAATAAATAAGTACCTATGTTATTAGCAAAGACAATAATTATAGTCTCTGGTATTTGATTACTTACGTTTTGTAAATAGGAAATTAGGGGCCTAGCGGTCTTATTAAGTGACAGCTAGGTGAGGGGTACCGGATTCGATTCCCGGTTCGAGGGCAAGTTTTAATTTAATTTAAATTTGTTCTCGGCCTTTGGGAGGGTTGTGCGGTACCGGGCGAGTGCCTGGCTAAAGCACAAATCGTGCCAGAGCCATTAAAATAATAGGAAATCGAATGCAGTAGTGTTAAATGCAACTATTTAATAAAATAATCTAAATCCAAAATACAAGCGTGTTTAATCAATTTAAAAGGGCATTAAAGATACATCAGCATGAGCTTATGACGACCGTCTGAATGCGATGTGCATCTCGTTTGTATTATAATATTAAATTTCTCATATCAAAAAAAATATCTTTTTTGTAATGAGAAATATAGTTCTTTAAACGTTATGTGTGAGTTTATTATATCCTAGCATACTATAAACACAATTTTGACATAAGTACTTGCCTAAAAGATTACGCCCTTCTTCGATTGCGCTAGGTACCACCTGGGTTCACAAGAGACAGCTGATAATGTTTTAGACTTGCATAAACTACATATATATATTATCTTTATCTATCTATTTATATCTCTATCTATCTATTTGTATATTCATTTAAAAAAATATTGTATTAAAACAACTAACTACATTTATGTTCAGTTAAGTCACTCAATACGTACCTACCTATGCTAAAGCGGTCTTCTTTACCCATACCATTCTTATACTAATACTAAATATTGTTTTTAATTAAGCGTATACTATTTCGAAACGCCATATTTAAGGAAGATTATTTTTTTAAAATCAATAAATACGTCATCATAAACAATTGACTGTACCAAAAAAAACTTTATCGTCTTTGTTAAGCTGTCTGCCCACTATCCCGTAGCATACCATGACCGTGCTGTATATTCCTGTATTATATTTTTTCTGAATCAGAAGGTGGTTTAGGGTTTACACAAATAATTTTCGTAAAATATTTATAAGTTTAAGGAGATAATGGTAAAATTTCAACGTTGTCAACCCTAAAAACGGTGAGTTGTTTTTCTCAAGTAGGATAGGATCTTAATCATCTTATTAACTAGATTTTCTTAATAAGTACAATTAATAATTATTTCTTTCAAGAACT
This sequence comes from Pieris napi, assembly GCF_905475465.1. Taxonomy (NCBI): domain Eukaryota; kingdom Metazoa; phylum Arthropoda; class Insecta; order Lepidoptera; family Pieridae; genus Pieris; species Pieris napi. The sequence goes on along the minus strand of NC_062241.1, from coordinate 7,782,118 downwards.
GGGTTCCGATATTGTTGTATTATTACTATGGAGATACTATGGAGTACTTGTATGTCGGATGTTTCGACTGTGGCATGGAAGAAGCTTCTATACTGCTTTAAATTTTAATTATACTTAGTAGGTAAATAAAATTTCGGCTGCAGATAAAACGAAGACAATGACGTCATGAACAGGACACCCTTACAATGTTATTCCGACCGCTATGGATATAAAAAGCTTCTCAACCTTAGCCACTGGGGAATTCTGGCCCTCGTCTCGTCTCTCATCGTATAGATGATTGCCTCCAGCCATTTCTTGGCTCCTGCAGCAATACTAAAACTTAAGAAAATGCGATATACAAGTGAATAGAAGAATTAAGTAACTATTGGTGGTCATTACTCTAGAATTATATTAGAAAATAAAACTAATCACTCCTTTATTTTTACTTTTGTAAGGTTTAATCAGCTATTGAAGGTTCTCTTATATGTAACATGTTTGCTGATTATCTCTCTGTTAGATATTAATTAAATACACGTAAATTAAATAAACCAAAATTTATATATCCACATAAAGAACTTGGCCCAGATGGAATGCCGTCCAACTTTGCAAAATCGTCTTATAATGGTCTTCCATTGCTGTTAACAATTGTTAACTATAAATCTCTATCCCTAGGTGTATTTCCCTATGTAGGGAAAAACCGCACATGTAGTATCAGTACATAAGTCCAGAGAAAAATGTAACGTAAACTATAGGCAAATTTGTATTCTAAACAGTTTTGCTTAAGTATTTAATCGCGTTATAATTTTATACATTACAAATTATATTAATTAAATTAAACCCATACTTAGCCGAGAATAGTATGGATTTGTATCGCATACTTAAATATATTAATTTTCTTTTTGAGGCAATGGATAATGTAATGCAAGTTAATTTCATCTACAGGTACTACTGCCTTTCAGAAGGCGTTTGACAAAATTAACCAACACATCTTTAGTAGTGAAACTCTCAAATCGAGGTATACAAGGAAGGACATGGGTAACCTCTTATATTAAAAATCGCACACCAGTCGTGGAAATTAATGGCTATCACTCTGAAGCTAAATTTATGCCCTCAGGTGTGCCTCAACGATCTAACTTAAGTCTAAAAATAAGCTGGATCATCATTGATAAAGGCTTTACTATTAGCCTTATCGTAGTAGATCATACGTAATAAATAATATAATGAATTGAAGAATTATAGTAGTTATAGTATAAACTAAATCTTTTGAGTTTGAATTGGTGGTTCTTAAAGATCTCTTATTCATTTTATATAATATATATTCTTTCCTCTATCTAATATCTATAATCTATATATAATATGTCACCAGAATTTAACAAAATCCGCAATTTTATAAATTTCCTAGGAAATATATATATTTTCTTCTAAATTGATTTAACGGGAGACCCGCATCTGACACTTCGTGTCTTCCTCGTTACTAATCCGTGACAACTGACAAATGGAACCAATTTTACACAATAGGTGTCAAAGAAACAATAAACAATTATTATAAGTTAAATTATTAGATATTTACATGTCATATTTACAATTCTACGAAAACAATAGAAATACTAGAATTACTATAATTAGCAATGAAAGCTCTTATTCAACGTGTACTAAATGCCAACGTTACAGGTATCTTCAAAATAGTAGCAACTATTTTTTAATAAATAAATTAAGTTCAGAGGTTAAAATAGAGATTTATTATATATTTTGTATGTAAATGTTTTTATTATAAAATAGTATATTTGTATAATGATTATAAAACTTACTGAAGATTGAAGAAAGTTAATGTATTGTTTATTGTAATAATTTAATATCATTATTGTGCAATTGATAAATTAAATTAAAAATGAATTGAAATCTTTCTTTTATTTCAGTTAATGGGGAGCTAGTTAGTAATATTGGACAAGGATTATGCATCTTTATAGGTATCTCAAATACTGATACTGCTAAGGATATGGAGTTTATGTAAGTAGCCAGTTTAATTTAAATAACTAGAGACTATTTTAACCATATAGTATTCTCTAGATGTGCTGTGTGGTTAAGAATTGTATATGTATTGATTTTAATGAGTCTGTTATTAGGTGTCATTAACATTCTTATTAACAAATGTTTGTGCTGTAAATAAACAAATGATCTTATACAATCAAGTAGTAATAATATTACATACTATTTGAGGCATATGGTATGTTTATGCATAAAACAAGTAGTGTCCATTTCAGCTAGCTCATTATTGGCAACACTTTTTGGAATTGGAGGAAATCTGTTAATATGTAGTTATCAATATATTATATTGAAAAGAGAATACAGTATGTACATTAAAAAGTATTATTTAATAAGAAAAGTATTCCTGGAGAATTGTACCCTAAATCGATTCCAGCAAATACATTTAATCCAGATAGAAGGCCAGCTGACCCACGGAAACAATTCTATGTTTGATGTTCAACATAATAAGAAAATATGTACTTGTTTTGTTACAGGGCCCGTAAATTACTTTCTTTAAAATTATTTAATGATGAAACAGACAAGAGGTGGAAAAGAAATGTTGTGGATGCAGATTTAGAATTGTTATGTGTTAGCCAGTTTACCTTATATAATACATGGAAGGTAAATTAATTTAACTTTTTTAGCTTTATAGTGATAAAATTATGTATATGCCATATTTTTATCACTAACCTAACTATAAATTATAAAGAATATGCCGAAACACTAACCAAGCTGATATGGTTTATTTTTAAATAGTAGCTACATCAAATATATCGAATAACATTAGCTTAACATGTTTAAAGCCTTGTCTAAAAACAATTAGGCTGACTGGCTAGCAGTAATAATGGTTAGGTTAAAACAAGACTGTAACATTCATCATCCTTAACTCTTTTCCATTCCACTTTATTATAATATGTAAACTAGCCAAAAAATGTATAAAGTATTTTTTCGTCACAGGGAAATAAGCCAGACTTCCACCTCGCTATGCCAGGAGATAAATCAAAGGAGTTTTATGAACAGTTTTTAGAATTGTTAAGAAATCAATATAAACCTGACAAGGTTAAAGGTAAGTAATATAATTGCCCTATAACTTCTGAGGTTTTGGATTTTATTTTTAGGAAATATTCTTTTTATTTTAAAGGCATTATGTGAGGTTAGTGAGGAAAACCTTCGAATATTAGTTTTCACGTCAATTTGACTTTGTTATCAAATGTACATATATTTCAAGAATTAAAATAAATGCAACAAATGGTAGACCTGTGGAAAATTGCCTCAAAAAATTTTAAATATTTTTTTTACATAAAATATGAGAAAAAAATTCTTTGTCGAGTAATTTGGGTATTATAAAACAAACGAAAAAATTCACTTACGGCATTAATTTTTTAACGAAACTGTTTATTGTTTTAAGCCCACCAACAATTTATGATTCAATATTTAGACAGGATGAGAATTTTTGGATTTTCATAAGTTTTTAAAGAGTGCGGTATGTTTCGAAATTAAAGTTAAGTTTTAAAAATATTTTGTCATACAAATTCCTTGCTGGTTACAGCGTTTAACTTTTTGTTCAATAAAAATTCGTTTACTGTATGTTTTAAAAACTCTAGAAACAGTTAACCTTAAAAAAATTTTTTATAATATTCTTAGTAGAAGAAGGAAAAATATAAAATCTTCCATGGCATGTATATAATTAATTGTATAGTATTGAGTTATTTAAAAAAAAAAAAAAAAAAATTTTTGCTCTTGTGAACTTCTAACGTTGATTATACGACGAAAGAAAACGTAAAAAAAGACTTAGGTCCTTATTTTTCGTATGCACTTTTTGCTCTTTCTCATACTCTGAGATAGTATAACCATTCTGTATTTGCGGACATTGATGACTATAATACTTAAATGAATGTAGACCCTTAAATGTTTATAGAATTTTTGTTTTTAAATATGTTTAAAACTAAAAAATGAATTATTTTCAATATATTCAAAAAATATTTGTCACTTTGCAGATGGCGTTTTCGGAGCGTATATGCAAGTATCGATTCAAAATGATGGACCTGTTACTTTAGAAATTGAATCCCCTCCCATAAGTGAAAAGTCAAAGACAAAGGACAAACCTAAACAAGCTATAAGTGAAATAGAAAGTGATGAAAGATAGAACTCAGAAGTTATTTAGTTCTTTATTGTTAATAAAATATACAAATCCTGATAAGATTTACTAATAGGAGTCTTTCAGATCTAAACCCTTGTAACAGGCATGATATAAAAATCTACCCTATTGTAGTATAAAATTGTTTTGTTTTAGTGTCTTCATAAAAACTCTTATTTACCTTTTTTCTCAGTGATATATTACTATGGAGAATACCTATTAGACTATCAATGAATGTCCTTAAAGTATTATTTTCTTGGATTTAAGGCAGTTCGACTTTCGGATGTGCTATTCCCATTGTTTAGAGTACAGGCATTAGGCCTTAACTGAAAGAGATACCAGCTGTTTAATGATACCGTTGTGTCACTTAGAAATCAGACGAGCCTCCTATCCGTTTGCCTCCTGATCTATAAAATGCCCGACTTTATTTCGCACGATTGAAAATCTTTTATTACCGTATATATTTAGTTCAGTCAGTTCTGGCGTTGCGTTGACTGTGTAGATCAAATGAAACCAACGTCATTATTAAAAAACTTTATTTTCAAATAGTGGTTATTATCTATTAACATGATAGGGTTAGGCCAGTGCTTCAGGGTTATAAGACAGAACACGGTCGATATGCCTACACTAAGTCTATTCGTTATCAACACACAAACATTACTATGATCCTTTGTTAACAGATAATCGACCAAAATTCAAATTAATACTAAACGAGTAGAAAATAAACTAAAAAAAATTTATAAACAGACAAAATAAATGCAATCTATAAAACCCTCTATTTAAATTACGATAATGAAATTCAACAAACCAGATTAATGATACTTATTTCGAATAAATGTTAATTTAATATGTAGCCTGTGTGCCACATGATTACTATTTCTATACTGTCAAATATAGATAATATAATCACTTTCGTATTCACGCATCTAATCTTTGCTTATAGAACTTTCAAATCACCAATCAAGGCACTATTCGTTTTGGTATATTGCTGATACATCCTCACTCCTGATTCAATTACAATTGATGCGCTGTGTTAGAAATGTTTCTTTCCTTATCAATACAATCGACGAATGTATTTTAAAAATAACCAAATGTCTAAGGCAATTAATTTTAAGAGCTCTTATAGAATCTCCGTATATATTATAGTAAAGAAGATAATATTTTAATTTCTTAAATTAAGCTGCCTTTATGAATTCGGTCTTTGCAAGGGACAGTTATTTTTAAAATATGCGTCAACAAGGAGTCTATAACTAACCGAATATTACAAAAATATTTGTCTAAATTAAATAATGTCTGGGATAGGCTAAGGATTTTTGAACATATACCCTTTTGGACGTTATTAAATGTGCGAGATAAAATAAAGAAAATCCAGCTTAAATTTAGTAGATTAAAAGTTTTATATTTACCGTAATGGAATATATTGCAAATGCGAATACTTATTTTAAATTAGATAGCTCTAGATTTAGAAAATCTTCAATGACAATAGATTGACGACTTTAACTACGTCACTAATTTACGTTAAATATGTTACATTAAACAGCGATTCAGTTTCAGTCAAACATAATTTTTTAACATCAAACGGCCAGTATTTCTATGAACTTGTAAAAAATGGCGCCAATCTGCTGTCATTAATTTATCGAAGGAGGTTTCGTATGTTTGCTGAATGTCGTCTGTCAGATTACCATAGACCGGATGAGTAACCCCCGGGTGGGACTCGGTTATGAAGAATGCTGCTGTTTCCGTTTATCGACGTAACCGTGTTGATTTGACCGTTCAATGATTTGTAGCCGACGCCGGTTATCGGATTTCCCTCTGAAATTTAATGAGATTTTTTTAATTTTAATCCTTAAATGAAATAAGATAGCTAAGAAATACTGCAATATGAGAATGAAAATAACAAATTTAATGACTTCAGCGAGATAATAAGGTGATAAAATGTAAGTGAATATGATTATCAGTAAGTATTTATGAAATATCAATAGGTACATGCATTACAAACACTAAATGCGCAAAACGCAGTCTATCTAAGGATGATTCCGTCAAAAAATTACGAAATAAGATATATTCTTTTGATACAGAAACTAATTATCAAAGTTAACAACATTCAATTTCTAACTACACACTATAAACACCAATGAGATATGTATGTCTCAATCTGTTTACATCTAAAAGAATTAATACGACGATAATTTGGAAATCATATTGCGTGCTCTATAATATTCTAGATAGGTACATAAAACAAGAAATATTGAAAACTATACAACGTCTACGAAAGGAATACATAACGACAAAATCTAATATATTAAACGTTTCTAATTGAAGAGATAAGCAAATAAATTTAACGGCTTAAGTGCTTAATTTAGTGACTTGAAGGAATCGTCTCATAGATTATTGCAAAAAATCACAGTGCAAATTTTTATAAAAGTGTACAGAATTTTTACAATCGGTGCTCCTTCAGTCTAAATTAAACACCCACCCATCTCTCTTCGGCGAACATAGTCTACGTAATACGTCTTATGTTTGAAGTCCTCCGCTTGCTGGTGTCTATCAAACAGGAATCCCGGGACATACTTATGAAATATTGGAGGAAAACCCGTGAGGGTGCTAGGACCAGGGCCACATGAAGTCTGAAGAGGCATAACATCGGGAATGGGAGCGTCCCTTTCGTATTTAAAGAGAGTGGGTGGAGGGTCAAGGTTACTGACAATAAAAGGATCTACTGGACCATCTAGGGTCGGTATAGGGTTATATTTGTACTCGGGCATTGGCCTTTCACCTAACGCAGATGTCATGCCAACAAAAGAGTGAGGTGGTAAAGGATGATGTGGAACTTTACGTTCTCTCGGTTCAAGGTAATGCTGCGCAGGGAATGGTGGCCAATGACGGTCTAGAACGAGGGGTTCAATCGAATCCGGGTCTATTACTGGATGAGATTTTTCAGGATCGTCGGCTTCGAGACCGAGGAGAGTGTAAGGGGTTTGGTGGGTTGTCAAGCAGGGTCTGGTCGTGGACTCTACGTAATAATTGGCGGGTGGGGGAGGCCATTCGCTCGTGAAGTATCGATGCGTCGGCTGCGGATGTTGGTCTAAGTCAGCACCTCGTTGGGCCTGCGGGTGTCTGCGTCGCACCGGTGGGAGGAGCACTCCGTCGCCAGTCACGGGGTTCCTCTTCGGTGGCGTCGTGTACGTTACTGACCATTCAGAACAAAACGGTTTTCATCCGAAGATAGACTTAACATAATGTATTCATAAAAACAATGACCTCGATGAAATCAAATTTACATAAAACGCCTTGTGATATTATCGTTCCGAAACTCATGCTCAGCCCGAAGCATTGTTTTCTTTGTTAAAATTTATGTACATTTAAGCTTAGTCATCGTATTTTATGTATGGGAGATAGTGTTTATATGTGAAGCGTCCTCTGTAGCGTGCACATATGCAATTAGATGTGCTCGGAGCACGCGAGCCCAACGCCGCATACACAGAAGTTGCAGTTCTTTCTAGAATTTACAACATCTCTGTATGCTTAAATTGAACGAAAGTGGAAAGGAATTCTTAGAAACGTTGCAATAGTTCTGACACTATTAAAATTATGTAATTACCTGAATTCGACACGCTAGTATTATGAAAATCTTAACTTATTACCGTGTGTAACATTTTATGGGTTTCTAGATTGAGTATGTTGAAACCGCTATAGTATTGTAATTGGCATTTTATATATGCATAAAACGATTAATGCCGGTTCTCTACTTAAATGTTTTTTTTTATATAATAGGGGGGCAAACAAGCTTGTGGGACGAACAAAAAGGGCAATCTACGCAGCCCATAGACACTCATTTTTAGTGGGTGCGTTGCCGGCCTTCGAGGGAGGCGTAGACTATTTTATGACTATGTGACCTTTAAATTTACTTTTTTACTTATTTAAAAGTAATGTATAGGCTGTGTGTAATAACAAATTCTTTTAATACAATCAATGCCAGGATTTATTTTATAACTTTTGTGATTACCATAATTCGGTGGCAACGTATGTAATGTATGAAATTCCAGTCCACAATCGTGTTAGCGCTCTTTTGTGCAATCGTGCCTACATCAGATTCGACTCACAGTTAGATGCCGCTTCGCCCTCACCTCTGCTGGGCGTAGATGAAGCGCTTCCGTTCATCTTGGGCGAGTGAGCTGGACTTCCGCCGTTCACTGCGCCGTCACCAAACTGAATGTTGCTGCGAATTGTGTCCGTTATCATTGGAGTCACGGAGGCTGATGCGTTCTGAAACGTAACATGTTATATTATAGATGGGATTCATAAATAATATGGGATATTTCATATCAGTTGTGGCAAGTACGTTTTGTTAAAACTAACCTTACTTAAACTGAATACCGAATGTGTTAAACATTTAGATAATTATTCATATGAGAAGATACTAACAGGTAAAGATATGGTTCGTATTTTTTTGTAATTAAAACCCGACAAAATTATTATATAAGGCAACAATTTATACAGATAGACTGTGTTATACTGACTATGTTTTACTTAAATCCTTTAAACCTATTATTTATCTATGAAATTAGAGCTTAAGTAATTTTTTTTTTTTTAAAGACAATTCACACCAATTGACCTAGTCCCATGCTAAGCTGGTGAAGCTTGTGTTATGGGTACTAGGCAACGTATATACATACATATTATTGATAGATAGACATATAAATACATATTTAAACGCCCAAGACCTAAGCACAACACCAAATGCTCATCACATCGATGTTCGTCTCAGCCGGGGATCGATCGGGTAATGATTACGATTTACGTCTGAGAATACATAGATATCGCAAATCAATATATATGAATCCACACTCACATAGCCCACATCTTCCATCATATCGGTCACATCTCTAGTTCTCATATCAAGACCAATTTAAAATATGATATTACCTGTCCGAAGAGCCTGGAATGCGTGTCCCTGGGGCGAGTGGGTGTGTCCTTCACAGAGCGAGAGCGTGTCGAGCCGTTCTTGACGGGACTGCCGCCATCCACTGCGTCCGTGTTGAATATCTCCGCGATGCAGCTCTTTGGGGCATTGGGAACTCTGTAACACAATTTTTAATAATCAGACCATGTACGTATCTGTTAAGAGATAAAAAATTGTGCGCGTACTAGTGTACACACGTAAGAAGTGAAACTTCTTTATGACCTTATTTTTCGAAAAATGATCTACTATATGCAACTTTACAGAAATTGGTTAAATAAAGTTAAATTAGATAAAGTTTAACATAAGGCTTTTATTATCATAGATATGAATTCAAATAATGCAATTATTCAATTTAACCTTATTACTACTAAGATTATTACAGAATTGCATTTACATGAAGTAATCCGACAAATATCAAGGTTTTCTCGCGAGATTTACCGCCGATATTTTATTGAAAGATTTGAAATGGAATAGCCATTTCAAAACATTCAATAAAATATCGGATTCAACCTGCGATCGATCAAGCAATTTGTAGTTGGTATTAAAAAAAAGCAACGTGGCGCGTAACCGAAAAACGTGACGATTTTTTGAGACTCCAAAAACTCTGGACTACTTTACATTTCGAGGCAGTTATTTGTTAATTATTTTGTACTTATAGAATAGATATTATATACCTTTTTGTTTACAGCGTTCAACTTTAAGAGATTTACTCCGCGAGAAATAATAAAACTAATGAAATACATTCAAAATCTGACTCATTCGTTAATGTGCCTATCATATTACCGAAACGAAATACCAAAAGTGCAATCGGCCCCTACCTGAATATGCATAACTCATTAACAAAGTACAGGAGGGGCCCACTTCCGCAGGGGACAGACCACTGGTCAAATGACCACCGCAAATCAATACATACTCAAATTGCCTTTGAACAATCATTGAATTGTAGTTCATTGACCTTAATTAGCGAAATGGGTTAGTGAATCAATGAAGTGCATAGGACGTGCGTATCCTGAATGGTGAAATGGGGCCTCAACGTAATGATGGAAAGCTTTTTTCAAAATTAATGTGATTTTTTGTTGATTTATATCAACATGTATATCTCTATTTTGTGTCCATCCCTCTAAGTACTAATAAAACCTGAACCTGTAATGGTCATTTTGAAATATAAACGCATTTCAAACGTGGATAAATAAATATCTTTTAACATTAATGACTTCGGAATGTACAGAAATTTGAAATAGGTATAACATAGGTGCACGTATCACACGTAAGTTATTAAAGCGATGCCTGGAGCTGGCATTTTGTAAGCTGCGAAACGAAGACGGCTTAACGAGATGTCATTTATACGCCTAGTACGAGTTCTCATTATAACACTTCTATAATTCCCGACGTTTTCCTCAAAACTTTGATAAAAATTTTGGACATAGTGAAAACTAATTAATTTTACTCTATTGTCTATTTTACTCGTAGTGAAAACATGTCTATTGTCTACGTTCGACATGAGTACAATTTTATTAAGGGTAGTCAACCCTATATAATTCGTATACCGAAAAAACTCCTACAGCGGGCATTCATTTCTATATTAGACTTTTTGAAAAAGTATGGGTATACATGTTATCCCGAAAAAGATCTCGCTTGATTTATATTTCACCATTAATGCAAATTTATTAACTTGATTACTGCCAATATTTTAACGATAAATTTAAGAAAGTAACTTTAGACTATGATATTTGTTTTTATAACGCTATAGAGTATATTTACTTTACGAATGCTTAGGTTTGTAGGTCGACTTAAGAAGGTAAATCATTAGTTTTTTATAAGTTAAAGACACACCAAACAGTTTTTATATATGTACATTCCGCAACCAATAAAGAAATCCCCATGATAAGTGATGTCTATGATGCTACATAGTTACGAGTCCACTGCATTTCTTACTTCAGCCATTAGTATTTAGTTGCTACCTATGCATTACAATTTATGCACCAAGTCATGTAATAAGCATCAATTTCAAAGGCGATTGAGCAAAGTTATTCGAGCGTGTAAAAGAACACGTGAAAGCTAATAAATATTATCTCTAGAAGCCGCTTACAAAGTAAATTCTTTACATGGAGGCTACTGTCTTTACTCATATACTATATGTATCTTTTAGTACAGACAGAGTTCTTAAAAATTAATACTTTATTTTGATAATTGAAGTACTAATTCATATGTTACCAATTCCTTACAATAAAAATGTCTATATAGTAATCATCTTACGATTACACTGCGGCCGAGTGAATAAGAAACGGTACATTAGTGAGAAATTATTATGCGCGGTTATAAATGAATATAGTAAAATTAACAAAATATTTCTCAAAGACCAATAAATGCAATTGCCATTTCTTAAAATCATCTTTATGTAACATTTCTTGTTTATTCACCTATAGTTCTATATATAGAATTGTAATAAAAAATAGCATGACGATAAAATACTTTCTATCAACATTTATCAGAAAAATAGTTAACGCAAGAATAAGTTTAAAATTTATTTATCACTGACAAGAGAAAACATGCGCAGCATTGTAAAACGAGTGTTCTTTACAAACATTTCGACGTTCACAAACACAAAAGTTGACTATTGGCAATCTTGTTGAGATAATTTCTTTCGTTCAAGAAATTGTATACAAATAAATTAAATGTGGATTTAATAAAGACCATAAAATACATATATTTCTTTAATTAATACATATAATTCTCTGAATTCGAGTAAGTAGTATTATGCCACGAGCCATCAATGTCTACGTTAAATACCAACTATTGTCTTCTAGACTTTGATGCGACACTCACGACTAGAACACAGAACAGTAGCGCGACAGTATAAATGCCCCAAGGCTATCTTGATTTTCGATCGTAGATAAGTCATACGATATGATGATACGAATAATATGAAAGCTGAATGAATAGCAGGCATTCTTCAGATAAATGTTACAAGTCCCAAGCCATAGATATACATTTTACAGATACTATCATACTATTGTGATGACATAGTTTTTATCGACATCAATTAAAGCCATTTCTTGAGTAAATAATTCGATTGTTCTCAAATTCATGACGAAAAATTAACATTCATACTCTCGTCAGATCCATTCTGGCATCGTATATTCTCTAATTAGTTTGCGATGAATAAACGTTGCTGTGTTTTATTTTAACAATAAAAATTTAATTGTTTGACCTCTACTCTATGTCTTACATATTGTTTTTCTTCAATAAATACTACATTTAAGATAATTAGCATTGTAAAATAGTAAAATAATAGACTATAGAGCACACCGCATCGCAGAAGTAAATCGATAGCGCGCTAGTGCGGTTTCCGGTCGCTATGCACCACTGCTCGTCTGTCACATGAAAACGCCTACAGTCATGAATAGACTGCATACAACACCATAGCGAATCTCTTGTAGACTTCCTGTTGCATTATTCTATAAAAAGTCATATCCCGTTCCGACGTGAAAGATAAACTATGTTTAACCCCCACAAAACAATAGGCAAGGGTTTAAAAATTTAAATAATTTCGGTTATCGGTCATTAAAAAATAAAAACGTGTGTGTACTCATGTACACGCGTTAGAAGTTATACTTCTTTGGCGTAACAAGATTTTTTTCTTTTCTTTTTTTTCAAAAATTTTATTCCACGTTTGTAGAAAAAACGACACACAAAAAATAACTAAAATGTTGACTATAGCTAACTTCAGGGTGTCGGTTTTTTGTGACGGTGTGCGCGCGCATCTTAAAAATTTACTGTCATAATTTTTCTCTAACGCGCCAAAAGAAGTATAACTTCAATAAATCAAGCAGATAGATAAGAGTATAATATAACATATTCTCAATTTTTATAATTGAATCACGTAAATGTTATATCTAAAAAATATTTTCCGGTTAGAAAACGACGCTGTCTTCATTTTAAAAATGACTGTCACAGATTACAACAAGAAATAATAGCCATGCGTCTAACGTTGAAAATTAGTTATGAGAAGACAACGCAACAAGATAAAATTACATAGGTGTAACCAAAATAACATAGAGCCCGTGCTATAATTAACAAAGGGAAGAAAGTGCGTGAGAGTAAATTGTTTAATATTATACTAGACGCATGCGTTGCACGCAATAAGGGACCATTTGCCGCGTGCTGAGTGAGCGGGTTTTATGTATACTATAGCTTGTTTGTCTATTTTAGATAGTCGTAAATTAGAATCATAAAAAAGATATTTCGATATTTTGGCTTGACTTTAAGGACTTTCATGAAAAGTGTTGTATGGTTCATGGTTATGCCAGATTATTGAGGAATAAGTATTAATGATGTAAACAATTTTATCATCCGTCCATTTATACACAAATTATATTTTCTGTATATTTTCATTTGTTTTGTCATAAGTAAAAAAATAGTTACATTTATTCATCATAATCAAAACTTAATTTCGTGTTTACATTGCGACCATACAATTAAACAAAAACTAAGTTTTTCCTCCAGGACGTCGAAACAATGATAATGTAATCTAATAAAATAAAAATATACGCATGTAGATAGTTTAAATTAGTTCACCTAATTTTGAAGTCATAGACAACATTATAATAAGCGGTACAACAATATTTCTTGTCTTAACGGAACTGTCTTTATACATTATGATATAAATATGGCAATTATTGCATGCAGGCAACATAAATTCATGCTTTACTCAGAAAAGATGTTCACGAGAGATAGTGTCAACTGTCAGAGCGAAACTAGACGTACTATGAATCTGCAACAGACATTCGACACGGTGCTTGCAATGATGTATTTAGCATTTATTTTATAATCCAGGACTAGATCGGCGAATGATATTAAAGGTAATATCTTAGCTGTATTTATCCATCATTTGGAAAGTAAATAATTAGTGTGCATACACTGCAAATTTACCGCAATGTAAGAAATTATTATTAGCATAGACCATTGGTAGACTATAATACATATATCAAATTATACTCATTATATTTGACTGATTGTTCACTTTTAGCACCAATTGATTTGCTTACACGGTACACCCGAGTTCTTAATCCGTAACTGCTAGGATCATACATTCTCAATAAAAATACTGCCTAATATCCTTTCTATAGAAAAAGCAACGTAGCAATTGCGATTAGTTTGCTTTGCTTTGTCGTAATGGCTCCTAAGTAAATCTTCTCTAAGTGTAAGCTTTATTTGCTGCATCAATAATTCTTTTACCACAGTATCTAAACTTGTATTCAAATATTCTTAAATAATAAATAACTCAATTTGCATGGCTGATTTACGAACACGGACAATTCGAGGCCGAAGGGGTCAGACGGCCACGAGTAGAATATTTGAAATTGTACAATATTTTAAAGCTGTATTTACTAATTATTTTTATGTATTGCTTTACATAATTTAATAAAGATAATAATAGTCAATTACCTCTTTTACTATCCTTATCCTTAGACTGAAATATATATTACATTATATCATTATATACATTACAGTATACCTATTATATATAGGTATATATATAAACAAAAGCTGTATAGTATAAATTTATCAAGTTTCGATGTCTACATTGGTTGTTAACCCAAGAATCTTTGTTTAGTTTTATAAGTATTTACTAACCTAATATGTCTAAAATTATACATCCTGGAAATGAAACTGCTAATATAAAAATGATGATTCATTGCTCACCTACTTACATTCCGTATTATTGTAAAGAAACTATAAAATTGGACCGGAAATGATGTTTGTTATTGGTATAATAGACAACTTTTATAAATGACCTCTGAGTTATATTTTATAGGTAGAGGCGTTCGCAGATTCAGGAGTAACACGACGTTTAAGCAATAAGCAAGCGATCGGAGGAGGAACTTAAACTAAGATAGTTAATACGTTAACATCAATGGCGCTACAACCTTTTTAGGCCTGGGCCTCAGATTTCTGTACATGTAATAGGTAATTAGGTGATGAGCCTTCTGTGCCTGACACACGCCGTCGACTTTTTGCCAAGGCAAGCCAAGCAAAGTTTCCTCACGATGTTTTCACCGTTCGAGCGAATGTTAAATGCACACATAGACAGAAAGTCCATTGGTGCACAGCCGGGGATTGAACCTACGACCTCAGGGGTGAGAGTCGCAAGCTAAAGCCACTAGGCCAACACTGCTCATTAATACGTTAAAAGTTATTGCAAAATTGTGGCAACAAAGCACATTTCAGCAAATAATATAACTAAAACCTTCCCGTCTTGCATTAACACCTTTCGAGGGCAAGCAAGACTGTCTTTGTTCGTTATTTCAAAATTTCACACCAGGTTAAAGGATATGACTTATGATCCCTTATTTGCAAGACAGAGGCTCTAATTGAACTAAATGTTCCTTTAAGCATTACACTCATTTTAAAACGTTTGAATGCTTCTAAAACAACATTTCCAATCAATAATATAAGCTTTTACTTTTACATTTTAAAACTTTCTGAAATTATTGCATCATCATGCTCATGTTCTCATTCAATCTCAATTAAAACTTCCTTTTTATTTCCACAATTTCTTTTAATTTTATTTAAAAATCGATAGGTTTTACTACAATCTGAAATACAACCTTGACACGACGATACATAAATTTAGCAATATAACATTTTTAATGTAATATTAATCGAACCTATTCGATATTTAAACGCTCCGTATACTTTACTGATAGTATTAGAGGTAATTCAAAGTAAATAGACCTTGATTATACGCATAAAAAGATAATGCCTTATACCTTCCGATCGACTTGCTTTACGAGTTTTGTTCAGAGCAATCTTATCCACAATCACGATTTATATTATCTAAGTAAAGTGGCTAAAAGGATGCTTGACGTCAACACTGCAACTATACACGAGCCAAAGAATAATATCAATACCTAAATTTTAATATTTCTTTTATTTTTAGAAGTATTGAACTCTTAATCTCTTTAATGTTACAGTACCTTTTGTTTGATGCTAAAATATTTAAGGAAATTTAATATCTAACTAATATTAAATCAGGAACTGAATAAGCAATTACTTAGATTAAATTCTCAATACACTCAGCAATTTTGATTTTACCGAGGCCTTTCAGCGAGCCGGTCATTACCCCCATCGTCTGGTAGACGTCTACGACCTGCCTTCACAACTATATTAAAACAAACTAACGTAAGCTTTTGTACTCGTTCCATCGAATACTTTATACCATTACCTGGGAATACATAGCGAAATGCCTCCGCAATAGTGTTAGAAAAACTTGAATATTTCGAATCGCTTGTGATTTATTGTTGTGTGTATAAGCGATTAAAATAAAAAGATTATCTACGTATAGTTTGTCTACGAATATATCGGAAATAACAATCGTAAAATCGGTTTAGGATAATTTAAACTACCAAAAATTAATATATAATACTTCAATATAAAAAAGACACTTTAGAGAATTATACCAATAGAATGTAATAAATAATACACATCTACTTAAAACTCCATATGATCGTAATCAATTCTATGAGCACTGGTAACAATCAATATGTTTACTCAGTGCATTAGGCCAAACGCAAGCCGACATTTCAAATGCGCCGATAAGATCTCGGCGATCAAGGCAAGTCGCCCGCGCAGTGTGACGCTCGATCGCAATCTCAGAGGAGAAATCGATATCTCCACGCGAATTATTGTTGAATTGTTGATAAGATCGTGATACAGAGTAATGCACGAAAGTTCTTTCTAGTTCTACTGTTTCAAACACGCTTTAATAAATATTATAAAACAAAGCCGTAAACTCGTTTTAGAATTTAAAATATGTAGGATTTTTTTGTAAGTCTAATATGGAAGTAGATTTGTTTTGAGTACCTAATAAAATTGAATTTTGCATAAATGTAATTAATATATATCAAAATAGACTTTTTATTATTTTAATTTTCTTCTACATTATATTCAAGTTTAACTAGGTTACAAATAAAGCTGTATCAACTAAACACAAAAATATATATTTTCCAACGTTCGTGCTAGATTGCAATAAATCACATGAAATGCTATAAACACGGCTCTATTGGCTAACTAACTCATGTTAAAGCGATGACTTTTTTTGATTATAACAACGAAGGTTATGTTAATGGTCAGTCTACAAAAAAGAAAATATATCGAATTTGAATACCATATAATTTCTAGTTACTAGGTTTTCTAGTACTATTGCTATTTTTTGCAACAAAGCTTGATTTCTTTGTCACATTTTATATTTAAATCGACGTTATCATTATGCATGCTGTGATGTTTTAAGTAACATCTGTTAGCTGACCAATAAATAAGTACATAAATAAGTGCCTGTAGATTGAATACAAACTATAAATATTTCTCTTAATTAAAAGCCTCAGCCTTCTCAAGCGATTTGCGATTTACAAGCGTATTAATATATACGTATCTATAGGATGTAACGTAACGTAATCTTGGAGCAAAAGAATATTCGGTAGACCATTCGGTGACGACTCATTGGTCTAGTGGTTCCCCTGACTACGAATCCATGGGTCCCGGGTTCGATCCCCGGCTGAGACGAACATCGATGTGATGAGCATTTGGTGTTGTGCTTAGGTCTTGGGTGTTTAAATATGTATTTCTATGTCTATCTATCTATAATATGTATGTATATCCGTTGCCTAGTACCCATAACACAAGCTTCACCAGCTTACCATGGGACTAGGTCAATTGGTGTGAATTGTCTTTAAAAAAAAAAAACCTTTTTACTTGCATTCGTTTAATGTAAAAAATACACGATTGGTTAAATAAGTTTCCTTCTTGCAGGAATTTTAATACCAGGACTCAGACATAGAATATGAACTAAATCTTTTCGATTTGTTTCGAATGAACTGAAAGACTGCATTTAGACTTGTCATTGGTTGTCCCTAAGCGCTACCACAAAGTCGAAGTTATAAAACCAGTCGATTATTTATAAGCACTTAACTAGATTTAAATCGCTATGGTCGATAAGTTAACTAAACGACCGAGTGGGCGATTGACTCAGCGAATCTCACTAATTGTCTCTTTATATTGAACGATGTTCAAATGGCATTTATCGATAAAATTATCGGAGACATGGTTCGGTGTCAACCCTTTATATAATTTACTTAAAGTAAAAAATTCTCCTAACAAAATGGGTCTGCAATCAAAAATGACTTTCACCTATGATAACAACCCTTAGAAATTAGGGGAAACGTTGTCGCAGCGATTATATTAAAGACATTACATTCATCAACGTTTTATGAAACAGATTGTTGCTATTCTAAAATGCGCTAAAGACTCCCAACTCTGAACGTTACGTCTGTCAGAAAAAACTGCTAAAAAGTTAATTTTCAAGCGCCTGTTGAAATCGTTGTTGTATTTTGTGTATGTAGTCTACATTTTCGTGTCAATTATTATCATTTTTTTATTTCAGTTGTGTTACTCATACATTTATTTAAAAAATCTTATCTGTGAAACAATTTAAGGACACTTCTATAATTATAACTTGTATATATTTTTACATATCTTGTATTTGTGATGTGTCTGTCATGTTTCCTTATCTTTTCGTTTATATATTTATATTTTTTTTGGTTTTAATATAGTTGATTACTTAAAGATGTCATATGGAACATGGTGTAATGGTTATAGCTCCTTACCAACATTTTATAAAACAAAGAACGTGGCGATTAAAAAGAAGTGGCGATGAATTTATTGCCAGTTCTTCTCGTCCGTTCTACGCCCTTGTTCTACATTTACTACCAGTTCTCAAAACTGGTAGTAAATGTAAAAATTGAAGTATTTATTTATTGACGTGTACATTGTGTTACCTAAATGAATAAATGGTTTTGAATTTGATAAATGAATAATTTATTATTTTGATGTTATCACAAACGTCCTATGAAAATTGTAAAGTCTTATTCAAACTACGATATGGTTCGCAATATGAGCTACAAGTTAAGATAAAAGGCATCGTGGCTTCCATAGCATTAATCTAAAGCACCATAAACGCCTTATAAGCAATAAACACTAAGCACCGGCAATCGAGCGCATGTATTAGCCATCCTTATTATCGCAACACAATTATTTATGTACAAGGGGTTCGTGAACTCGGTACACGGTAATTATTTTTATGTGTATGATACAAAAATATCGGGTGTGATGGTATTCAGTGTCACTGAAAATAAATATAGATTTTGCCTACGATAGGGATATGGCATGGTTGAAAATTATAAAGGAATCCGGCCAGTACAAACCCGATGACTTTATTGAAATGTGCTTCAGAGGATGTTAAAGTAGCATGTAGTAGGATTTTAGCTAGTCTGCTTCAACATTTTCTGTAGACCTAGTTCTTATATTTTAATAAAATCTAAAAATTAAAGACTCAAAAATTTTAATATAGCTTTCTGTGTCTGTCAATTAAATCATCAAAAACAATTACAGCCAAACTTTTTGTATAAACATGTAGAAATAATTATATCTTTTTACAGGATCTTGAACAGAAGCGAGCTGGTCAGAGATTTTAAAGAGATCTATGTATCTGGCGCTACTGTTGGAGTCACAAGAGCCTTCATACTTGTATTTCAACTACATTGAATGTAACTTCACACCTTAGAACATGGAACACCTGACTTAACCATTATGGCATATTCACGTCTATATTCCGTGTTCAGATAGAGATTTCACAATAACTCGGCGAGTCGTAACAATTTAATGTTGAATATCTATAATTCACGTAACAACGAGCACCTTTAGCCCGGATCGGCGATTAGAATGTTACAGCCGTGTCGACAATGTGGCGAAATTATTTGCAAATTGCAATTTTCCGAGTAAACCAGAGTTCATACTAGTAAAATTTTTTTTTACCGTATCTGTACCTATATACCATTAAAAGTTCACCAACTACTTAATAGCGTATTATTAGTGAATCTAAGGAAAATTAGCAATTTAAATATAGTTACAAATATGTATCTAAGAGAACCATAACAATGCGTACGAAACTGCGCAGATAATTAAATTAATATGCGTTTTAAACATAATTCTTAGTATGTAAATAGTACAAACTCGGTTCACGTATCACGGAAATGCGTTCCCATGCACTCCAATTAGATCGCTGAAGGGTAAACATGGCCATTGCAATTATAAGACTTTACAACTAATATAGTTCAAGAAACATACCTATTACGCAAAGGATTACGTAAAACTTGATTTCATCTTTAATTTAATTAAGCACTTACTTGAATAAATTAATCAGTAATTACTGTAATAAAATACTTGTATTTGCTGGCATCAACATACCTGAAAAGAAAAAAAAACATTTTAAATAAAACACTTCTGCAAAATGTATCAAAACAAAGTAATGAAAACGACGGAATATATTAAAGTTAGATTATAGACCAAAGGTGTTTTGACTGCATCATCCGTTTTTATCTTGTGTCCCTGAGATTTCATTTAGTTTCTGTGATCAAGGGGAGACTTATACGAAGGGAAATTTCACTTAATCACACAACCGAATGACATGAGCCCTTAATCGCATTATGTTAAAGCGTGTAACTTCCACCATTCACATGTCGAATAAATTATAATGTTCTTACTCGTTCGTGACATAAGATCATAACGTTCAACAGTTGAGGCCTATTTTTGGCGCATTTATTTTACACTTGTATAAAAAGATGTAATATACATTAAAAAAGTAAGCTGATTCTATAATTTTTATTAAGCTCGTAGTATCTTAAAGCTTTATTACTTTTCTGTACAGCCTTGCGATTCTGTAACTCACTTTTGGAACTCTCACAGCGGTTTTCGCATCGGCGGTCGCTCTTAAATCTGATTAGGTGGGTGCTTGTAGTTTAGTGTTTATCAGAATGCCAAATCATAAAATGACTGCTTCACGACTGATTTGAGAGCGACTGCCGATGCGAAAATCGCTGTGTGAGTTCGAAAAGTGAGTTATAGAATCGCAAGGCAGCTACGGAGACTGTACACAGACATTGTAATTAGAAACAGCGCTTTAAGAGTCTAGAAAAGGCGATTTAGTTGAAATTTAATTTACTTTGGGGCATCGATCGCTAGTGCTATGTTCGACTTCAAAAAACCTCAACTGTTCTAATACAATTACTAAAATTTTTACGCACGGATACATTCTATCATCATAAATAACTAGGAACACATCCCTTTCTTTATATACGTCCTAAAGAAAGTACAAATCGTAAAATGTAATAGGCGTTAACTAAAAGCCCTAAGGCCTTCGTCGGTAAGATATTTATCACGTTATCTAGAAGAGGATAATAATCTCATTAGCTGTACAAATGCATATAATGACCGGCGAACGGTACAGCACCGACACGCTCTAAATATCGGCAAACAGTTTTTAATTGCGTATCATGAGGCGATGTTCAGTTATCTTGAGAAATTATAGGACAAATTGATTATACTTGGACGTTACTTTGTTATTTTTTCTTTCAAGAAATGCGTTTTTGTTTAGGTTATGTAGGTTATATGAAACATTTATTAACTCACATAGTTTTTTTAAAATGAAAAGAATATGTGACCATTACGCTCTATAAATTGTGTTAATAAAACAAAATATATCTTGTTACAGATGTAGAACGAAAAATATTAATTTTCTTTTTGAAAATAAAAATTGAAAAATACTTTAATTAATTTAGTTTTATTTCTAATGCGGATAAACGTACTTTAAAATTAAGAACTGCATGGTGGGTGCAGTTTGAATACTTCAATCATTCAAAATAAATTAATTTTATTCTATGCTAAGATATAAGATTATTTTCTATGTGATCATCGTAGTTTCTATGTAAGCGCCAAGAATTCAATGTTTTCATTATATAATTTTTATTTTCGGTAAAATGAGAAATGTTATTACGAAACAATTTTTACTTTTAACTAGTTTAAGCCCGTTTAGATATTTTCGTAACGAGATCATTTAAAACAAAGTGCGTATCAAATCGCCACGAATTTCACGAAATCAAACGGAAGCGAATCGTTGGAGTGGTTGCTCTAGTTGTGAAATGGCAAATAATTGTCTATAGAAACTTCTACTTAATAATACAAAAAGTCCATATACCTATAGATAAATATAGCATATTATCACCATTTTCCACTAAGTTAATGCGGTGTTGTGACGGCGACCAATCAAAATAAAATATATATACATTTTAGATATTATTTTAACACTAAAATAGGAAATATAGTTGTTAAAGTTATCTTTCGTTTATTATTATTTATTAACACAAGAAACAATTTCAAACAAAGTCACTGACTGCATCGGGCCTTATTGATAAAGCATTTAACATGAAAAATTATTAATAGGCATAAAAAAACCTTAGTTATAAAAATAGTAAAACAGTAGCACCTTTTATGTCGTGCACAGCTTATTAGGAATATATTTATCGTGGGTTAAACAGCTTTAAATAAAGCTAGTTTCGGTACGTCACTTAAAGCGTCTGGTGCATGTTTATTATCAACTCACCATTTACTTCAAGTGACATAGATTAACAAACGACCTTGCAGACGTCTGCTTTGTATCAATAATATGGTATTAAAACGCCGTATTTATGTTTCAACGTTTCCATGTGCCTTATAATTATAATAATTACTTTAATTTTATGTTATCGTAATTATACAATTTTATCTGATATAAAGTTATTATTTAAAAACATTGTGTTTTCCATGTGACCATATGCAATTAAACTGTTTTCATATCGAATGGTTATTATTTCAAGTCAAGTAGGTATCAATTATTTCCTTTGTGTTTACTTTACGCGGAATTCGTTCAGTCGTAGCAGCATCTCTAGTCTAATGAGAGACATGTGATACAATCCGTCTCTAAATTTGACCAATCACCATCTAACGAAACGATTGCTATTTACGACTAGTTAAACGGAAAGTCCAATCGTTTCGTGTGTCTGTGATTGGTCAACCAATTGGCAAACCAATCACAAAGAAACAAAACTCGCCATTTTAATTTAACTTGAAACCCAATACAAGTTATTCTACCTTATCTGGTTAAATCCAAGCCCCGGATGTTTAATAAACGAATTTCTTTAGTTAAAACATGCAAGTTAATTGACTTTGACAATTACCAACAGCTATTAAAATGCAGAGTTTAATTTATATTGCACTGTAGAACTTTATCGTGTAATTTGAAATTTTTATGAGGCGTTTATAACGATTAGTTGTAGGAACATAATTAAGCACTTAAATAAATGCATATATAAATTCGATATATATTCAGCTAATCAAATATATAAAATTAATTTCTTAATCAATTAACATTGCACATGTTCCTCTTCTTAAATGAGTAATTTACTATTGTCTTATTTAAAAATACGAAATCCTATAAAAGTAATGTGCAATAACAGTTTTTATAGACTCGACTACAACCTCTGAAAATATATGAATTTTCCTTATATCTATCTCTCAATCTATTAGTATTTTTGTTTAACCCTGATCTAGAATGCTATCTACTTTCATTAAACATTTTTTTAAATTCATCGTTTACATAAATAGGTAATATGTTGTATTATCAAAAAATGCAAATTTTTAATCAATTCTAAACCTTATGGAAATATCCGAGCATTTGTTAAGGTGTGTGAAATAAAAGCTTAATAATGCTAAAGGTATAATTACACTATTTAAACTACAAACTGCCAACATTCACAAACAACTTAATGATCCTAACTAGCTTTTACACCGGAAGCAGGAAATAAAAGTCATGCTTTTTTTAACATGACTTAACGATACACGATTTTTATAGTTTACCTATTGATTTTTTGGATATTGACGTTGAACAACACATTATTTATTTATTTTATTTTAACATATATAACTTCACTAGAAGGCCAGGCAGTCTCATAAGTGATAACTCTTCAACAGTCACCCTGCCGAAAGTACGCCCTTCTTGGACAGTGGGGTTAGGCTTTAAGCTTAAACTTAAGGCAAAACAGGAACACTGTTCGAAGTTTGAAATTTTTAAAACCAGTAGTATTTGTACAGAGAGACACGAATTTGAGTTCCTACTTTTGGAGGTGGTCATGTGGAACGAAAGACCAATTCTCTTGGTGTGAAGAATTTAAAACCTGGGATTGTTTAAAGTTAAAGATTCTTATTAAGCATGCGTATTTTATTTGCAGAGCTCAACTTAGCACGGGCATATTCAGCATTGAAAGTGATGGTAATCCCCAGTAGGTACTTAACCAAAAACATGAATTGGTTGTGAAATTATTATAATACCGTAGCTATTTACATGAAATATTGCTTCAGGTCATGGCAAAGGGTTCGTTTTTACAATATTTTTCATAATCGTGTTAAGAGGGAATGGTACGGTTGCTAACAAACGAATGTTACATCGATAAAGGACATCATAATATATTACCAGCTTTAACAACCAAATGGATGCTACTCGATTGGGAAACGCTTTTTTGGCAACAACATATTATTAGAAAATGGCGTTAAAATTAATAAAATCAATTATATAGTGTATTACAATAGAGTTCAACGCATTCATACATAAACGACCGTTTGAAAGTTTTGTCTATATTACTTTGCATTTAGGCGTTCATAAATATGTCCGAAAGCGTGGACCTATTACGTACTTACTTTTAAGTACTTAAACGGAGTCCTAATACATATATTAAATAATATATATCGGTGAGGCCATTTAGCATTCAAATATCATTGATTATCTGACTGTCGCTTTCATTTACATCAATCATAATGTATTTTTTGTTGAGTTATGCAACAGATTGAGTTGTACTAAATTTTTTATACAATAAAATCGTGATTATGTCACGTTATTGATAGCGTACGCCAGAAATCGGAATATCGATTAGCCATGGACTTTCGCAAGATTACAGCATTAAAAAGTAAAACGAACAATGTGGGTACAAAAGGTGGAAATTACTGAAAAAACTGTTTATATAAAAAGTACGGGGGGATGTTAACAGTAGACTTAATGTTACTTTTTTATATATTTCTAAAGAAAGCACTACAAGAACATCGAATGAATCGGTAGTAGGTTATATGTTTAACTAAGTTATATTATCATTTTATTTAGTGTAAATGTCAATGATATTTAATCACGGCTTCACAATATTATTCCATTTTTAAATTCAGAACTAACTCATTATTGTATTTACTTCTAGTAATATTTTCTCTTTTGTATAATCGTCACTATAACTTAAATACATGCCAATTATTTTAATCAAAACAAATTAATACAAGTATGATAATAATATGACAGGTAATGAATCATTATTAAGTTCCCAGCCTCACAGTATTAATTTCATGTCAATTCTAAGCTTGCATTTAACCTATTAGCTGCGCTGCGCATGATTACAATATGATAGTGCAGGGGAATGATGGATGATGTCTGTCCCCTGGCCGGTGACAGGAGCGTCACGTTCTCAGTTAGATAACTCGAAAGTTGCGGTTTTGCGTCGTCCCAGCAATTTATCGTGATCGAGCCCGCTTATTGGTAATCACGGCCGGCCATTAGCCGAGCCTTTAATATAGATATAAATTACGAAAAGTTAATTAAAACGCTTATCTAGTCGCTTCGGCACGACGACCGCGAATATTGGACGATTTATTGGCGAAAGGTGTCGTTTTTCACGTGTGTCGTTGATTTAGTGACTTCCTATTAATTCATGTAACAGTATTTGTCGGGATACAATTTTTTAAGATTCATAGTTTGTATAAATTCTGCAATTCATCACAAAAGTCTATCTGCCAAACAGTCTTGCCATCATAACTATTAATAACGTTTAGGAAATTTTTATTATTTTCAATTATATAATCGTATTAAAGCCAAAAGAAAGGTCTTTAGTTGATGTTGATTAGCTTATTACATCAGATTAGCAGCAGCAGCAGCTTGAGTAATGTCATTGTACATTCGATTATGGAATGTCCATTTCGATACGGAAATGCATTAGCGCGATAACTGTCATATCTTCCGTTACTCTGTCTATACAATGAGGTGACCATCTTAGCATTGCAAGTGGTAACAATTCTCATGAGATTGAATGAATTCCATTGACATTCTAGAAATATTTATTAAACTCTTGATTCTAGCATTGTATTATTTTTATTACGATAAATATTTGATTCATATATTAAATAATATTTAAAGTTTCTATAAGCTTTTTAAAGTCAAATTAACATAAATAGATTAAGGGTCTGTTTCACAATGTACGGATAAGTTCTACATAAGTTATAAATTAGCTATTTATTACTTATTGGTAGGATAAACACTATTGTTGCGTTTCACGACTGTCAGATAGCGCTATTCGTTACATAAAGTCCATCATAAGTTATGAGTCCGATGAATGTCAAATAGCACAATTTATCTTTCAAATAATTTATGTGTTGCATAGCTATTTGGTACTTTATCCATACATTGTGAAACAGACCCTAAAAATTGCTAACTAAATACACTATTCTTTTGTGATATAATAAAATATACTAAAAGATTAATAATATAAATCGATGATTTACAAAATCATGGTCAAATTACGTTCACAAATCGAAGTAAGTTATTTAAAAAATGATGACAGGCGCACATCAACTAAAACTAATTACACAAAACTTGTCTATCATAATGTACCATAACGTGTAATCTAAAATAATTTATTTGCGCATATTATCTTTCATCGAGCCATAATAATTTAACTAATGATCGCACCTAACCCGCGATTATATCTCAGTTTTTTGTGTAACTCTTTGCGTATATAAAATTAACTTAAACACACAATCGTGACTTAAATGTGCTTAATGATCCCATGTGAAAGTACGTATTGTTAGTTTTAGAGTTAATTGATATTTTGGCAAGTGAAAGTGTGAGTTACTAATTTTAACAGCGAAATCTCACCGCGAATTTAGACAAGACAGCAGGATAGGATTCAAATTGATGCGATAGCACTGCGAAAGCTGTGTGTGAAAAATTATCACTATGGCTAACTTCAAAACATAATCACATTGTAAAACAAATGAATATCATAACTAATTAATGCCTTTGCTTGTCAATAAAAAACTATCTTCTAAATTGGTGTGGTTTATGATTTAGTAATTACTAGGATTGAATAATTGAGCCTGTTTCATTTAAAGACGTAGGTGGACGACCAAGGACCAAGTCAAAATAATCATTGTCTCATCTAGAATGGAACTTAAGATCAGCTGTCCATATGCCATGTACCACTAAGCCAGGTGGTAATATAAATACTTAATTTCAAAATTCTTGTAATGAGGTGTGTAACAAATTGAAAAGTAATATTCCCCTGTAAACATAACAGAGTGAGTTCTAACTGTACAAAGATTGTATTACAACTGTATTTACCAAGTAAATATTATATTTTATATCATAATTACTAATTAGCATACAGATTATACCAGTAGAGCGTGCTGTAACAAAATAGCAAGAAAACCGTCAGTTATCTGTCAATACCTATCCGACTATTTACTTCAATCAAGTGGAGACTGCAATTAGAGTTTCTAATTGAGGCCTCGGACCGTTCGACGTATTTATTCTATCGATATTACCGAGATAGAATTTTGTGATACACACACTCTGTTTAACCAATTATTATAAAGACTTGTCTCTTCATCAGTCGCCGTCATTGTGATTATGGAATTTACTATTTGTAAAATAATATCTCTAAAATAATGATAATTGTTATGAATGTTGATATTACCACAGACAAAACATATTCGTAAAACAATTACATCGACTTGTTAAAAAATATGGAAATGATTTCATCAAACGAATATAGTTTTGAAAGGTTTTTAATTTGAGTTGACAATCAATTAATTAGTTTTGATACAACCCCAGGGATATATAATACGAAGGTTCAGACTCCGATTTCCATTGAAACAAACATGTTTTGTCTTGGAGGATAATCAAATTGATTGCCTTAAAAAATAACATACTTATTCATTTATTTTGACAAAAATAATGCAGATTCTTTTAGACAAACGCTTTAAAAGGAAGAAAGCTGTGTAATGGGCCTTGAGTGATTTTGGACGCGTGAAAAAGGCTAATTTTGATCATCATTGTGCCGCTGTCTGACGTGAAAGTATCAAGATGGGGTCGTCGGGTTACATTTCAAATGGTTTTTCATAGTTTTTTACTTGAAGTTCTTGTCAATATGATGAATCAAATTTTCACTTGTCTACAAGAGAGAGTTTATTAAAGACTATTGTGTAGTGAGATGATGTAAACATTTGTTTTATTGAATGTAAAAAAAATCAAAGTTGACCCGAAGCATTGCGATGCAAGTGTTGCTTTTTAAGAAAGTGTTATTAACAGCTTATTAGCAAAATAATGTTTGATTATATTAGAAATAATATTAAATATATCTTTCAACATACACATTTATATTTAAAAAGATAATGGGTAAAGTGTACCTTCTCTTATATACCGTGTGATATGTATGATATGATATAAATAATAATCAAGTCCTACAACCCTTTTTGGGTTTTCGCCTCATTTTGCATCCGTTTATTAATTGATTATTTTTATTTCATAGACAAGTAGGTGATCAGCTTTCTGTCTGACACATGTCGTCGATTTTTTCATTTAAGACGCATAGATAATAAAATTGACCGTTTATAACTTACTCCATATTACTTGTATATTCTTCGCGGTTTGTAAATAAACCAGTTAAACGATCCACACCTAACAAAACGAATTTAACCACAACAACGAGTATTTGTTTAAACTTGTTTATTTCCAAAATAGAGATTGTAAACACAGTTGTGAACAATTTGATATGAGCGGAAGTTCGATGCGTCTGCGCAGGGGTCGTCAACACGTCCACAAATAGTTCCATTAGATCAGCGGATGGTATTTGATACTATTAATATTTTCATCCCAATGTTAGAAAAACAAAGGCACTAAGTGAAGCCATCACAAAAATATGGTTTAACAGCTGATAAAACATGTTATGTTTATATGCATTGAATTCGTTAAAGATTAAGGATATTTCCAAATTTTGTTTAACCCGGAACTATATTCAAACAAAATATGGTTCGTTTCAGCAATTACTTTCAATAGGTGAAAGGCCAAACGTAATAAGATCAACAAAACTTACAAATTTAGTCTTAAGATTGGTTTTATTGACACAAAAAAGGGTTTGGAACCTTTTTCTTAAATCGTCCTTGAAAATTTCCCTTTTGACCATCTAGATTGTTCTAACGAAGCTTATATCAAAAGATACAAGACTCGTTCGCCTACTTCAGAGGAATCATGTGGCTGGACTGATGCAGAGATTGGGTTCTCGTCTCTCTAATTGGACATAAGGCCTGATAGATCATTCATTCGTAGCAATTTTCAACACATTTTCTTCGGTTTATCGGGCTTTTTAAATCACTTTTACACTAATCTGAGCTAACTCCAACACAAACAACAAAGGAAAATCTACTTGTGGCTTGACTACATTTTTATAATTTAATTTTACGGGAATATGCACCTATACATTGAGTTCTGGGCTCCATATCCGGCAAAACAATAATTATTGGATAAGTAGACGGTTAGCTTTATGCCCATAAGATATAATTAAATATAAATATGTCTACCCAAACCGTGTTACAAGACAACACTACTGTAAGCAATCTAAAACATAAACAAATTTTACGTTTCAAGTATGCTAATTGTTGCAGTTCAAATTAACTATTATTTTAATATAGTCGTAACTTTCCCTCAGTAAATTTTAAATGCAAATTACCTCAATAATTATATTTATTAAAATCTTAATTTTATAGTAATTACCGTAATATAAATGTATCGTTGAAAGCTATTTACATATAAGATCGGCGTAAAATGTTTCATGCGCAGAATTGACAGGTAGGAAAATGTCCAATTAACGCCAGAACTGCATTATATCTAATGTTTAATCGCACATGTAATCACATCAAGGTTGTTGTTTAGGTTAATTAATTACATTAAGGTTGAGTTTTGCATATATTTCACATGAACTGTATAAATATAGAAAATAATTTCTACATAGTTGATCTATGATTGAAATAGCATCCTCGTCAACCCAAAGTGTACGTAACAGGCCTTATAAAAATAATTCGAAACGTACAATATTTCATAAATGTTAAAAAAAAATTAGTGGCGCTACAACCTCTTTAGGTCTTGGCCTCTGATTTATGAATCTGGTTCATGATCATTTTTAAATCTAATAGGCAAATAGTTGATCAGCCTCCAGTGCCTGACACACGCCATCGACTTTTTCGGTCTAAGACATATCGGTTTCCTCACGATGTTTTCCTTTACCGTACGAGCAAATGTTAAATGCGCACCTAGAAATAAAGTCCATTGGTGCACAGCCGGGGATCGAACCTACGACCTCAGGTACGAGAGTCGCACGCTAAAGCCACTAGGCCAACACTGCTCATTTCATAAATGTTACCATGTAAAATAACTAAGGTTACTTTCTAAACATATTCCAGACGAGACGCAACCTGAATGCTTTTTGGTTTCATTGATCTTTTAATAGAGCTTCAGCATAGAGTTTAGCTGCACAGATACAGGAAATTAGCAAACATTTCAGGAAAACTGACATGTGTTGTAGAGTGGACATATGGACATCTCGAAATAGACCATCGCAGTAACTAAAAGCGGTTGGGCATTTCTCAACATCGTCTATTCGTATAACTGAATATTTTTCTTTATATTTTTCATTCAACATTCACGTGGTTTATAATACGTCACCTAAACAATCAATTTGTAACTAATATAACTGCAAACTACAAAATTTACAAAAACGTTATCAATAGATGTTTAATCATTATTAAATTAAAAATATATTGCAATATTTAAAATTCGGAAGTAAATTATCATATTGATTGCATTCTCGAGACCCACGCGAAGCGCAAACTTTCTTATCAATGTTGGGAACTTAATGGATTTCCATCGCCGGTGGTCTTCCTGATAGCATTATAATACATGAGCTTTTCTTTCGCAACCAATCTCAGTCTACTTAAGGCAACTCTATCTTTTGACTACAGGGCTACAGTGACACTATGGGTGATATTCAGTAACCAGACTAATCGCGAACTATGACTGTCTTTCTCACTGTATGTCAAAATCCAATAAATCTTTGACGTACCAGTTACTTAGCGCTGAGTCACGTTTATAAATCTTACCCTAAAAAGTATTTTTTTTAGTAAATAAAAGAAATATACGAACACTAATCTCCTACTTAAAAATTAATTTTAAATTGTGTTATTATATTCCTTTGCGTTGGATAAAATTGGTAAAATTCATGAAAAAGCCTTTTATGTTTATTCTCCGCAAAGTCCCAATCAAGTTAGACAATATCGCTAATTGTTCTATTTTACCGCTCTACAAACATCAACAAGTTAACACCCAATAAAATTGTAATTGGGTCCAAATTACGAACAAGAAGTGAAAGGGTTCCGAAATACGCGTCCCGAATGAAACTAATAATTTCAATCCATAAATAAACCGTTATTTCATGTAAAGGATGCATTAATACGTGACAGAAATAAAATACGCATAGAACACTTTCTTACATTGAACTTTTGTAACCGCCATTGGAATATTTAATAGTCAATTTTCCATCTGTCATTTATCAAGCATCTATGGAATGTCAAATTGACATGTCGCTTAGGCATTTTCTAGCGGTTATCTGCGATATCAATATTATATTAGAAGAGCATTATTTGGTACTATCGATATTATTCTGGTAAATTCATTAATTTAAAAGTATCAATTGTGATACATGCCTTCTTGATTTTTTGAAGTACCCAGAGTTTGTCGATCGCGTAGAAGAAAACCGGAGCATCACTTCAAAATTTGACACAAATTTTAATATTATCCTAAGCACTTCTATCGCTTTAATATTGAGAGCGCGTCTATCGCGAGTTAATATTCCCTTAATGCAGTTTGAAAGTGCAATGATGCGAAACGGTGCATTAGTGATGTGATCTACTTAATTGAATATGTTGTAGATGCAATGAATATTAAACCTTTTTTCATTTCTGAAACTATAGAATCTTATATTAACATATTATATTTAATTAATATGTATATTATCTATAGAATTTATACAAAGACAGCAAGTAGTGAAAAGTGATCGTGACGAACACGGTCTATGTTATATATAGGCAATTCTATGTTCCGTGTTCTTCATGATATTGTCACTCTATAAGCAAACCCCTATAAAATACTAAATCAATAGTATATATATATTATATTACTAGTGTAATTAGACTGATTTATGACACAGAATCGATTTCAAGAAACTGTCAACTAATGACACTTGTCATAGCTCAAGATACGATACATATTGGAATACGAGCTTAACTTCCAATTACGTGAATAAGGCTGGCTTTATAAGGCTATAGTATGCGTGGGATGTAAAGCTTCTACGTACAATCGTGATTCGTGAATGTTTTAATGTAGATCGTGATGTTATTAGTATGTTTGACTGTTTGGTTTTCAATTAGATGGATACTTTCTTTTTAATTGATTTGTTCAATAAGTTTCATGTTTATATAACTATTTTGTTGGTAATCATAATTGGTACATACATTAAATGGTAAGGTAGGACTTTGTTTTTTTACTTATCATATCTAATATATAAAATTCTCGTGTCACAGTTTTCGTTGCCATACTCCTCCGAAACGGCTTGACCGATTTTGATGAAATTTTTTGTGCTTATCCGGTATCTATGAGAATCGGCCAACATCTATTTTTCATCCCCCTAAATGTTAGGGGTAGTCCACCCCTAAATTTTTTATTTTATTTTTTAGACAAAATTTTAAATTTTAATTTTTTTATGATACAGCATTAAAAAATACATACAACCCCTAATTTTCACCCCTCTACGATCAACCCCTATTTTTTTATTATAAATGATATACATGGCAAAACGACGTGTGCCCGGTCAGCTAGTATATTATATGGATAGACCAAATTTCGTTTATACTTTTTAGATCTATAATTTTTTTTATATTTACTTTGAAATTTTCTGATTTATCACGGATCACCTTTTGCTTTCTACAACTGACACACTTTATATACAAAATAAATTATTTAATTAAACCGAACAAAAGACCTAACCCAAGAGGATCTATTAATAACTCGAGCGCAGTACAGATGGCGTTTCAGTCATTAATTTTCATTACAGCCTCGACTGTAACAACACGGCAATTTCCTCCATAAATGTATTTAAATAAGCTGTTATTTATAACTTCTATTTGTCTATGGATCTTCTCGAATACTCCCTTGTTACTGTGATTTGGTACTCCTGGCATTATTAATTAGACGGAAAACTAAATTTATTCAATGTCTTATGCATTCGTTAGCTGTCAGCGAGCTATGAGGCGGAAGTATATTTAAGCCGTTATATGGATTTAACATTTGACATTAAAGAGGTCTAACTACCCAAGGACGTCAATTGGTTTCTCTGGTCACGGAGGACAAACAGATTATTCATAGCCTGGTTTTAGTTTTAAAATTATTAGCTCTGTGCCACGTTCCGTAATCAAGAATTGGGGTCAAACTATTTCAGCGTATTTCCCGATTTATTTTAAGAAATAATATAGATCTGTATCTTTACATCCAAATCTCTTTACTAGGACTGGAAGCCAGTGTCTCTAGGTTAAGTGTTGATATATCTTGTATCTTAGCAACACATGCAACGTATCAAATATTATTATTAAAAGAATCCGGATAGCTATAGCGTGTAGTAGTAGTTATAGTTGTACCGTTTTCCCAGTGGTAGTATAAAACAACTAGGAGACCCAGAAAATAAAAGGAAAAACGAAATTCACTGTTGAAAGTTATTACTGGATGGTATGAGCTATTTACCAACTTCATCTATGTAAACGGCCATGTATTGTGTTCTTACCTGCAAACAAAGAAATAAACAATAAGAATACGGTCAAAATTTTAAAAGTGAAATCTCACATCAGTGCCACCTCAAAGGTTTAACTTTCCCTTAAATGGCATAATTTTAAGGCTTTTGTCAAAATTCTCTTGTTTCTATATTGCACCACATTTTTGTGTGGAAAGCAGTGTTCAACACGGAACATATAGCAAAAACTATATCTCTAAGCATTTTACAAATTAATTAATTAAAAAAACGATTAAATTGTTGTTTAATAAATATTAAACAATTTTTTTGCCAAATAAATTAAAAAGGCTAACTAAAGCAAGCGTTTTTATTTAATTGCAAAACCATGTTAAGACTAATAATAATTACACGTGAACGTACTTTAGCGACATGTTTATTTTATCTATAAAATAATATTACTTCCTCCTAACCCAATACTAATTTTATGTTTTAACTTTCTACGTACGGTAGACCTATTAGGTTTATTTTATATTAATGTAAATTGTAATTAATTTGTATGAAAGGGCTAGCTGCGTTTAATACATTCCAGGCTATCTTTCTCTAGGAGTGCACTGTGTCATCGTTTATTTCGTTACACCGGAATTGTATATGTTTGTATATGTTTTTATAGAACAGAAGGCAAATGGGCAGTAGGCTCATACGATGTCAAGTGATACCTATGGAACTCACATTGCCAGAATTGGCCTTTTTATTACAACTTTTCTATTTCTAAACGTTCTTATTTTAGTCAAATATAATTTAAGTAAACAAAAAACATTTTACAGTATCGCATTAACTTAGTATTACTTTAATAATACGTTAGCGGTGAACTAAATTCTATAATGCCAAAGTGCATACTTAAATTAGAAAATTAACATACAACACGGGCGTTAATGTTCTACTTAATATGTTTACTTCATTTAAGCTATATCTAGTATATAATTCCAGAAAAAGAATATTTTTATTTATAAGTTTGCGCGATATGGTAGGAACATTCTTGGTGAGTGGATTATTGTATAGTTTGTTTTATGTATCAGAGATCTATAAAAAGTCAATGTGGTGTAATGATTTCGACAAAACCGTTCTTATCTTAGTGACCAGATATAGGAGAATATAAACTAAAAGTCTAAGACCATACAATCGTAGCCCTAACATAAATATCGTGAAAATAAAAAGATGCAGTAAGATATTAACACTATACATATATATGTATACACTGAGTTTACTACAGCACGAATCAAATCAAAATATCATTTATTAATGTAGGTAACTAAATGTACATTTCGTCAGTAAAAAATAGTTCTACATTTAACGTAACTAGTTACCAAGTCAAGAGCGTAGAACAGACGAGAAGAACTGGCAATAAGGTTTTGTTTCTCACAGACTACTAATACTATAAAAGTCAAAACTCAGAGTGCAATCGTGTGGACTGTGAGTGGAAGCCATTGTTCAAGAATACACTTCTTCAGTGAACAAAAACCCAACTCAAGATCAAGATAACCTCAATAAACGTCAAATTGGGAATGCGCAATACGTCAAACAATGATTCTTAACAATCGCCGGAAGGAGCGTGTGTACTTTTGATTTAATGCAGTGCTGATCCATCGATCTGATTTGCTGAAGGCAATAATAGCCATTTTCCGTTGTACTTACTGAGTTTTCATAACGTGAAAACTTAAGCAAATATCAAGACTAACGAACCATTTTTCAATTTCGGCATCTTGTTGGATAAGTAAGTTAAGATCCATATAAATAACAATAATACCTAACCTTTTAATGTATGAGAAAACACTTAAAGTAAATAGTGTCGAAAGTTCTTCATAATCAAACTTTCAACACTATTTACTTTAAGTGTTTGGCGGTACTTATAAAAAAATATATTAAAATCGTCTTTATAGGTTGGATATTATAAAATTTAAGTTTAATTTAAATAATTGTTACAAA
The DNA here is from genome assembly GCF_905475465.1 of Pieris napi. NCBI lineage: Eukaryota > Metazoa > Arthropoda > Insecta > Lepidoptera > Pieridae > Pieris > Pieris napi. The sequence goes on along the minus strand of NC_062241.1, from coordinate 7,746,183 downwards.
AATGGTTTAGGTACCTAGGCAGTGTGTATGCAACATTTTACATAGTTGATCTATGTTATGAACGTTACACTTTCTTACATCTTCGATATATGTCAATTGGCTTTTTCAGAGCTCGTTTCGTGCCAATATTTTCTCCTTCAAAACAATAACTACAAAAACGTAGTTCGGATTTAGAATTGCACTTTTTAATTCTTATATAAAACTTAGAAGAATGCAAACCACCAAGTGGTATTGATGCTTAAACGCTTTCAAATATTTCTCCAAACATAAACAATAGAATAACATCTATTCATAAAACTTTTCAAATCTGTTCGTGAAATCATTCTCATTTACCAAATAGGCTATTACCAAACAACGCTTACAACCTCAGAAGATTCAATCTATAGGTGATTCAGCACTTTAAAGTAACTATAATATAATAAATTAGTTACATTTACGAAAGACTCTCTTATTTATAAACACTCCTTTTAGTTTCGACATTCCTAAAGTAGAGAGTAGCACATTAGCCACTATACTTAAATTCTTGTCGAGAACAACAGATAACATCTAAAACGCATAAGCATTAGCAAGTACAACACAGATTTACATTAACACCAACTTTTAAGTTACAATATTATCGTAAAAATAATCAAAATCTATAACCATTGTATTGGAAACAACGCTTCCTGCTGTTAGCTATTAAAAAGCACAAGAAACAATTAAATTTCTCAATTTGTTAATTAACATCTATACGGTGACAGAGGTTTTCTTCCACTCGTGTGTAATAAAAACCATCCAACCCATTCACGTCAATTACCGTGTTATAAACAAAGACGGACGTACATAGTATGTTATGTACGATTATAAAATCAACAAAATTCAACCATTCAAGCGTAACGGCACAATGTAGTATTGTACGCCTAAACAATGGATAGGAATCAAAGCAGACAAATGGGATTTAAAACAAATGCCACGCGTCACAGCAGGTACATTTCACCAAGTCACAGTGAGAACGTGCCCTTTCATATTATAGCGATGGGAAAGTACAAATGTCAAAATTTCGCATAACACCCACTTATAACGCTCCCTACGAATATTGAGGGTCAGATGCATAAACAAGATTCGAGACTCCCGTATATCAAAATACATTTTTGACGTACGAAAGTATGTACCCTTGAAGTGTTCAGATTGGGTCACCGGTTTGTCAAGACTGATAAAAGCAAGAAAACATTAACTTCAAAGAATATGAGGAAATTTATGTTTAAAGAACTTTATTTCTCATAACAAAAATAATGTATTTCATTTACATGAGAAACTTATTATGTATATACGAACTAGATACACGTCGCCATTTTAGTCTACTAGGCTCATTCTGATATGTATCTGTAATGCCCTTTTGAATTGGTTAAACGCGCTAATATTACGAATTTTAGACGGTAATTGAATAAATAATTGCACACCCTCATACTCAATAGACTTCTTTAAATAATTTGTGCGCGGCTTCGGCAAGATAAGAAAACTCGCTCGACGAGTATTGTGTGTGGTGGTGTGTTTGATTTTTTAAATGATAAGCTACTATGGAGAGAGTTATTAAAAAAAAATTAATTAACGATACAGGTGCTATAAACATATAGTTGTTTAATCGTCATAATTTTGGTTCTTGATAGATTTTATTAGACTGTGTTAATTTTTTTTATCTAAATAGTGCTTTTATTAATTTATTTTGTAGTGTACACTGTACATGTTAATGAACCAGTCATTCTCCGTTCAAAACACCATCCATTTTAACTTACCCATTCTAGTGATAGGTCTTAGGACAAAGAGCTAAAACAAGTTCTTTATACCCACTTGTTTTAAATTCAACCCTCTAGCGTTCCCTTCTCTCATCAAAGACCTCGTTAGGGATGAATGTACTTGAAACTCATTGCCAAAAATATGAAGGGGATTTGTATACAACGCACAATGATCATGTATTTAAATATCTTACATGTTATGTATAAAAGTCCCGGTTTCAGAGACGAAAATACTGGCAAAACGAAACAATTATGATTTCCCCGAGAATTGAATCTGCAGCTCTGTACCTGCGTTAATAAATAAAGCCCGATCTTGATCTGCATCTTCGAAACAGTAAAACATGTAGCGTTTGAAAATTGCATGAGAATTCTTGCAACTATTTACAATTTTTATGATAGACGTAAAAAAATAATCTCCGCTGTGATACCATTTTCGTGGAGTTATAGCTTCCTCGAAAAAAATATTTGGAGCAAAGTAATAAAAACTATAACGTGTCTCATTGTCCCATGAAACCTGTATGAGTGAGAACTTTTCTAGGAAAATGGGATCTGACGCAATGCGCAATTTTCAAGCTCCCCCGATGTATCAAACTTCGAGTGCTCATTAGTCACCCTTCAATGAATCTCACACTAATCACAGTCACGGATTGAAAGCAGTAGATTTCTAAGTATGTATTCAATATCGATATGCAAAGAAGCAAAATAAAGAAAGGAATAGAGATCGTATAGTCAAGAATGTGCGATACGACGTGATATAAGAAAAATTTAAAGCTTCAAAGTTCGTCAATCATTTACAACTGTTTCACTAGCTCAAATTTAAATTATGATAAATCAGGTACATAGTTAATAGTTTAATAGCAGTAGCAATGTATTTTAGTAATATGAATGGTAACGGTCAAAACAAACACGACACTATCCGTAGTCTATATTTTACAACGCCGAATACAAATGTTTAGAAAAAACATGAACTTTATTACAGTTGTATGCCAAAACACATTCGGACTCACACACACTAATATAAAACTCCAATTGATATCGGTTTTATATCTCTAAATAGCGATAAAATAGAATCGCTACTTAAAATATAAAAGGATAAACGTTAAGTGTGGGCTTTGAGGGCTCGTTACAACCCACACAATCTATTCTGTACATTTAAGGCATAACCTAAGAACTTTACTGTAATTTAGCTCATCTATAAAGCTCAATTTTGTTATACGCCCACGCGCAACTATCAATGCTTCAAGCTGTAATAGCCATAACAATTAATTGTTTTCGATAAAAATTGTTATCAATTATTTGTAATACAAGAAATCAATTTCGATTCTTTGTAGGCTCTTAAAACTAAATAGTGTTTTGGGACAAAACAAGTACTACGACTTCAATATGAATCTAAGGTTTTATATATTTGTTAAAGCAAAACTAAATCCGTCATACGACATTTTAACATCTGTATTCCAGTTATTGATTGAGTATAAATATTATAATTCATAGCCCTACGAAAATCAAATGCTGTTATAATGAATAAGTGAAACCAAAATCTTAGCTTCGACACAATTGGCAATCAATGACGAAGCAAAAATGAATTCATTAACTTGCTACTTACATAAATAATTTACAACAAAATTACTGTACGTTAGAAAAATTAAACTTCATTAAAAGTGAAAGTTTTAATTTAACAATAACATTAATATTATGTAGTACTCCAGAAATAGCACACAAATTATGGAACAAATAATGTCATATAAAATAATTTTGCCTTAAATCCAACACGTAATCTATACAGATAAAAATTTAAATAATGCGTGAACACGCGCGTTTTCGCATCGGTCCAGCGAGCTGCGTAAATTTTCATAAAAATCTACTGCATTTTAAATAGCCCGTAGATACAACGCATGAGAAAGTTGCACATTACAATAACTGTACTCGAACATTATGTATGCCATGATACACGGTAATTAAGAAAATATTACATAGTATGCACATTAATTACTAAGACAATTTGGGAACTTTTACGTTTCGCTATTATGCGTGAGTCGTCACTTTCTTGGAATGTAAATAGTAGAAAAATGTAAATAAAGTATTGTTTTAGTATCGAATCATTCAAATTGCGTATTCTTTACACATAATGGGTCTTTCACTGTTCTTGTTGCTGTCTATTAAGGTCTATATAAATAGTGCTAATATAATACATGAAGTATTATACATATACACTTTTTGAACAAAAAACTCATGAATACTACATACACTGTATGTAACTGACCTAGCTAAATGAAAGCACATATATAAACTCTAAAATGCTGAATAACGAACTCGTTTGTCTACAAAACGGCTTATTGGAAATAACATAACCATTTTGGAGAGATGAAGCTTTATAAAGTGTTATATTATAGTCTAATATGTCATATATTAGATATCACATTATAAGTAAGGTTTATGCCGTTTGCTTTCGTGGTTCTTAATTTAGAATTTGTTACATATTAATTTGATTTTAAATGTAAAAAAAGTGAAAAGCCGCCGTTTATGAAAATGCTATAATTAAAATCAAAGCTAGACTAAACAGCGAAATAAATCATTAAAACGAGTCTTTCTGCTATCTGCTGGATTATATATACTGACATTAACAAAGTTATAACTTTTTTCATAATTAATCATAAAAACAAAGTTCGATTTTTAAATATTATTATTCAGTATATTTATCTCAACATATTGCGTGTGTGTGGTAAAAAGATTAGCATCATTCGGTAGTCAATTTATAAGACTTTATCGATTTCCTTTTCGTTACGCTCCATTAACTACTATAGATATTTTATCGAATCGATAGTCTATTGATCCATCTTGTGGATAAATAGCGGCCATTTTGTAACACGACATAAATACTTCGTGCTATTGAAAAACTTATAATGCTCATTTTTTGAACGAATACTGTGTCATTGACAAAAATGAGCAATCTGAAAACTACGGGTAAATAAAAAAAATATTTGTGAGTTAAGTTTGGTGGTGGTTGTTGTATGTAAATTAAACTCTTTATTTGAGGCTGGATAACAACTAGCTTTAATGGTTAAAAACATGAGTTTCTATCTAACATAAAATAAAGGGTAGTGGGGTTTCGACGCTAACGAAAACTAATTTTGCTCATCTAAGGCTAATAAATCTTAAAAGTGATACTTCCGTACATAAGTGAAAACGACCTTTTTAGACGTTATCAATAATAAGAATATTGTATTACAATTTATGAGGTATGTAATAATGTTGAGCGTGGGTAATTGTTTTTGGTGCAATGTGTGCGATGATGGCCAACATTTGGTTTGCGCTTCTATTTATTTACTACATATATATATGTAACTTAATTAACATTAGGTTACATAATTTTTCTACTGAAATATGTGCTTCAAAATAGTATCTTCTCCACCGCTTCGACGCGGATGGACGAAGCGCATCGCACGCGCCTCAATTCACCAGCTTTTATCTGCAAGCGATTATCGCTGCACCGTTAGACTACCGTCGCACGCGCACATCTGCTTCAACTATAGGCCCCCCGCAAATAAGCTTTTGTACTCTTGAGCAATATGCGTTTATATCGTCCTATATTTGTTACACAGGAACTCACACCCGAGATGAGTAACAGTATCCAAAATATTCGTCATAGTAGTTACGCAGTTTTGCATAAAATAATTCTTGAAACAAGTTATTTCTATAGATAATCCAAGACCCGGCGAAATCAGCCTAAGAGGAAAATAGAACATTGCTGCTTGCAACTGAATATACCAAGAATCTAAGATTAAATGAAAGGTTAGGTTTTTCTCCATATCTTTATATGTGTATACAGTAGCATTTGTTATTATCCGATATTTCTTCAATATCAAAAACATTTTTACAGTGATAACTAACCTACCGTCATGGTTAGCAACAAAATGCTACTATAAACACAGTGCAAGTTACAACATACAAACGACAATTTCTACGTGCTGGCAATTAACTTTCAATTGCATTTTTACAGAGATATTTATCAATAAAATATATAGAAAGTTATACTTTACGACTATTAAATACTGTGTTAAATTGAAATGTATACAATGACAGTGACAACTCGTACAATTATTAATTTTAGTTATATACGAGTAATTCCAGTGACAGTTAAATTTTAGTAAAAAAATTAAATTAAATATAGACTTTGCTGTCCCATCTGCTATACTAAATTCTTTTCAATACTCAAATTACTTAATTTAATGGATTAACGGAGACCATAATGTACATTTCAACTTCTTAAACTGTTCGATTTGGTACACTATAAAAAAGTAATTTAGAAAAATGAAACCGACTACAAATAACTGCCAACATTATTTAGTTTTATTAGACCCCTCTAGAAATCCGTGGATATCTCTAATACTACTAAACCAATTCTTCTGAATCCTAGACTGTTCTTAAAGTTATACTATCAGGTATAATCTATATATATAAAAAGAAAATGGTGTTCGTTTGAGGCTCTTTCACGCTTAAACCACTGATCGTATCGACATGAAACTACCACCATTCGATGCGAAATTTAGCATTAACCTAGATGGTTCACGGCTATTTATTAATTCCAACGTTCCTTCATTTTTTTATTTCTGTTTTACTTTTATGAAAATTTTTCCCGCTAATAAAAACAAAAGAGGCTTCCTAGAACCGCAAAACGTCAACATCTGTTAAAAACTCGATTTTCGAAATATTTCAATTTTCTTAGCGGGAAGTTAAAAAGAAGAATAATAAAAATATGAAAAAAAAATAAAATAATGAAACATAAAATTTATTTTAATTCGTCCAGCAAAGCGGGCGCGAAACGGCTAGTTTAATATAATCTGAAACATCTATGGACAAACATACAGATACACACACTAACGAATTTCATAAAAAATATCGCAACTCCAATCCCACTCAAAGAGGTACACTGTGAACTTATTGTGGTCAGTTGAAATGGAAGTAATTTTATGATTTTCAGAAAACCCTGTACTTCTCAACGAATCTCTAACATTAACTCTTGAACTGATGATTAATAGCTTAGCTGATATCGAGCAATCAGTTTCTTTATTTATAGACTACAATAAATATATCATTGTATGAAATATAATCGAGCTGTAACAAGAAGTGATACCTACCGAAATGATTTACTCGGCACGATTGTAATTTCGATCCGACAATTGTGAAACTATCATTTGAAATGTTAACTAGTAAAGTATGAGAGGAAATCATATTAAATCATCACAATGTTTTCCTATAGATATAACGAATGAATAGTCAATAAATTATACAGAAATTAAAGTCATAAGAAAATATCTTCACCGATTTATGTATTTTCAGAATTTAATTTTTTTTGTTGTATCTTAGACTCATTCAAATTAAGGGTTTATTTTCTAAAGTAAAGACGGTTATTATGATATTAACACTATTTACATCATAATAACACAAAACAGGTTAAACATAGGAAATAATAGACATAGTTGCGATGTTCAATAATAGAAAATAAAATGAATGTGCTCACTTCTAATTTTAATAAACAAAGTTTATCGAACCCAATTTTTACTTCCATTCGAACAATTCTTTAATAAAAAGTTTAAGAGCGAAAGTGGCACTTCGAATCTAACGGGCAATCGTGACCGAAGCGATTCAAGGCTGTCGAAAATTAACTGTTTAAAAACAAGTGCGTCAAAGTCCAAAAATGACGATATTAATAATAGCCAGTTCATACTGGCCGACTCTAATGACCTGTTTACCGGAAGGCAAAAAAAAGTTGCCAGTGTTCCTAATTTAAAAATATTTCCATACATTTCAAGAAAGTAACAAAGAAATGAAAAGAAGGAGGGTTTATAACCTCTCTCTAGAGGTATCTGGTTTCAATATTCCTATCAGTGTAATGAAAATTCCAGGAATGATTAGCAGTATGATAAAGCAGGCGCGTTGCACACTCATGATTCATATTGTGTTCAGTTTCTCTTATCAATATTTCCTATGCCGCAGATAAACTTATATTAATCGTTGTAAAATTCTGTAATTAAAATATAAGTCATCTATAAAAACAATGTACCAACTGATAAAGTGTTTAAAATTAGAACAATAGCTTATTTACCCGATTTATTACGCTTAAAGCGAACTTTAAAAGCAATATATTACATGCTTTCGCTTAAAGGTTTCATTTAAAAGGCAAATTTCGTGTTTCGTCACTGCCTTGTTTCAACTACAATCGTTATATTAAACCTAATGCGGCATGAAAATGTAAATCTCAGCTATTTTGCGATGTCACGCGAACTGCGGCCTTGCTGTTTGGGCAATATTACCAATATATTGAATTTACTGTTCCTACCTTTTTAAACCTGACTAATATAATCGTATACTTTTAACGATTATATGTAATATTTATTCAAATGACAAACCAGCTATATGGAGCTTTTAAGTTTTTTTTAATATGCTGAGGCTGGGCCAAAAAACATGCTATAGGTACTTGCATCGCCTGGAGGTGTAAATACTTGCCCCCTGATTCGTAAAAAAATTGTCTAATTGAACTGTTTAAACTAAGATACTTGTCTCAGTTCATCGCAGCGCTAAGACAATTTGTCAGAATCAGACAAAACAGTACTTTAGAGAGAGGTAAGTCTGTAAAGGATATGATCCCTGAGTCGATAGAAAAATACTGAATTTAAACAGTTATTTCCACAAAATGGTAAGGAAAAAGCATGATTTTACTGCATTATACCCTAAAAAATGTAACAAATTTATTTATTTAAGTCAACCATATTAAACCGTACAAAAGTAGTAATTTTTGTCATATATAAATACATATTGAGCTACATTTATTATCACTTATGTCGTGTAAAATGAATATTGAGTATCACACTTGGCAAACTCTAGTTTCGATCGTACAGATTTGGCACGGAATATTTCTTTTGTCTTTTCATTGATAAAAACTTATGGCACTAAAGTTTTGGCAGAGTATTACATTTTAACCTTCTTGCTTACGAGTAGTCTTTGAAATATCTACTCTTCTACAAAATCTTATTTATCTTCTTCTATCGGTTACGTGTACGTAACAGACCTATTGTAACTATGTGAATCTATTTAACTATATAAAGGTGGTATTTTTTATTCATGTGGCCATACGAGTATCAGCCTATTATTTAATAATTTATAAAGATAGAGTGGAGGTAACAGAGAGACGGATCGTTTTGATTCCAATACGAATAGAGTTCTGTTAACCAATCACAACTAAACAAAACTAATGTAAAGAAAAACATTCCTTTTGTCTTTACATTCTTAGCCCCAGAATTTTTCCGGCTTAAACATCTAGTCTGCTTCCGCTTCATAGGTGCATATTTATTTAATGAGATGTAAGTAATAGCGGCTATTAGATGCACTTAGTTAACAAGAATCGGAAATGCACCGTTTACGAGGGAATTACGTGAAAGTGTGTAAACAATTTAAAGCATTATAGCACTATAAAAATGTTAAAGAGTAAAGCACTCATCAAGAATATCATGAATAGCGTCTTACAAAAATATAAAGAAAGCTTAAGCTATTAAATTCGCACTCCGAGTTTAAAGGGAGATTTTATGGGACTTTTAAACAGAAAGTAAATTTGTGTCAAGTACTGTATGCGTTCTTTAAATTTTATTTTCTATTTTCGTTACGTACATATCGTTTTTAGGTAATTTAAATAATCTTGTTCATAAAGGTATGAAGAATGGTAATTAATAAAAAAAGGTTACTCATGTTTTTCTTGTAAAATAAAACATCTACAAAATAAACTTACGAATCTGCGCCTCAATTTTAACCACATTACCAGTCGTACTACATACATTTAATTTGTCGCCAATAAAGTGATTATATTGTAAGCATAACCTGCTCCGATTCTTAATGTATAGACATTCTATATCAATTTGTAGTAAAACTAATAAACTGATCAACACTCGGCTGTAGATTACCATCGATTTGACGTTAACGACAGCTCATTAAAGTAAATGTCACTACACTATCGCCATTAACTTTAAACATCGGAAACTTTATCCCGTAACTTGTTCTACTTGCGTTACTTATATTTTTATAATGTAGAATGTAGACAGCCCTGCGATTCTGTAACTCACTTCACGAACTCACACAGCGGTTTTCGCATCGGCGGTCGCTCTCAAATCAGTCGTGAAGCAGTCATTTTATGATTTGGCATTGTGAATAGGTGGGAGCTTGTACTTTATTGTTTATCAGAATGCCAAATCATAAAATGACTGCTTCTCGACTGATTTGAGAGAGACCGCCGATGCGAAAACCGCTGTGTGAGTTCGTGAAGTGAGTTACAGAATCGCAGGGCTGAACGGTCTAGAAGACGAGTCGGAAATTTTTATTAAAACATACTATAGTCAAGTAAAAAAATAGCCATAGGAATAATAAACATAATGAAAAATATTACAAACTCATTGACAAGACAACTTTCTTTTAGTTGGATTGGATCCAAACACGAACTGACATAATAAGGATAAAACGTCATTAATTTATAATGGTTAATTAATATTAGTTAGTATTTAACAACAAAGATAATATTAGTACATATAGGCATAAATAATTAAGACGTCTCATATGACGCAAATTCGAAATACCAAAGTTAATATTTTACGAGTCTCAACCACGTTTGCCCAGGTTCCAAACGTCGCTTAAATCAAACCTAGGTTATATGCTAATGGAAAACCTAGCACGCGATTACAAGCTTGTGTGTTTCCAAAAATAGATTACATTTACTAAATATTTTAGGCTGATTAATTGCGACCGAAAAGAAGGAACAAGTATTCCAATACATTTTTATTGTACATAGTACTTACTACATATTCATTTTTTTTTTCAGATTTAGCGCATGTTTCTGAATCGTATCCTAACGGTAAGTCAGTAGTCGACATTAAGCGTAAGTATGAGTCTCGGTCAAAAATATATTGAATTTTGACATACAGATTTTAGAGCTAAGTCCCTATTCTGAACCTTACTCTTATATATACGTATTTACTTAAATCAAAATGCAATTTATATATTTTTTTTATATACAATATACAATATAATTTTTTTAAATACAATATATTTATATTCATGGGTCAAAATTAATGGAATTCAAATCTAAGATATTGTTACACGTAACATCACATTTGTATGAAATAAACGAGATGATCAATATTACAGTTTACCAGCTGCTTCTAATTAGCAATAAAACTACGCCTATATATCCTGGAATAGAGCTAGGCTATAAAAAGAAGAACGAACATAGTAAGTATCCATGTTTAAAGTAATGCTTAATTGTGAAGTCAACTCCCCCACAATCTACCCCTACATCAAGTCTTTTCTTATACCTACAAATCCTTGCGGTTATTTTCGAATACATTTAAATAACAAACATGCCTATCTTATCCGTTATTCATAAATATTGCCGTACTTTCTACAACTGAAATTGCGCACCCAATAATTATTAGATGTATAAAATTTAGCTTTATCTACCTAGTAATAATTTTATATAGACATTTAACATACTTAACCCTTTTTATATAATAATTAGGGGCAAAGCATGTCTCATTCAAATTTATTTACCTACAAAATCGTTAAAAAATATTAAAATGATAATCAATAAAGCACACTCACTAATAAATCCCACCCTTTTGTATTAGACTTTCTAGAGCTTTCGTAACGTGTCTACATTGAGCTGAAACTGAAAATGCGTGCGATCGTAGCGTTTCATTGCTACGTAATCAGCAAGAGTTCATTGTACTCGTATAAGCTTTTCCTGAATACACTGCTTTTATAGACGCTAATTTTAAATGAATTAAAAGCAATAAACACTCAATATTTTATGTATTAATAATTTAACCAGTGTTCAGTTCACTAGTTTTGTCGTATTGTTAAAAAAAATAAAATAAGCGTCTTCCTTACAATAGGATCGGCTGATAAACTTCAACGTGCTGAAAGGGCTAAACACTCACCTATTTTTTCCATGACCGATCTTGTAGAGCTCGACGTGCTTGAACTGAGCGTAAGTTGCCATTGTAATAACACGAGGTAACACTGATTGCCACTGCACGAAGATACAAACGTGTGTTCGCTGCACTTGCGGTCAGCTGACTGAGCGCGCGCGCCCGGTACCCTTGCTTAAGTCGATGCTACCACCCTCCGCCCGCACGACAAAAGTGAACCGCGCATGCGCCGTTCGCTCGCGTCGCTTCCGCTCTTCCTCTGTTTAGGGTTACGCAGAACAAATGCCTGAAACGGCATTGTCCGGCTGTTTGTCTAGACTGCCAAATCTCATGACTACCGATGCAAAAAAATTACCATATTTTTCAATACACGGTGACATTAACCCTTCATGACTTATGCAAGACAATATTCAGCCTTGCACGCCTTATCTTTCAACAGGAATAGAAAAACTCTAAGACCATTGACACATACATTTTAAATGAGGATGTTAATACTATATTTGTATCAGTACGGAATCCTTGTAAGTGTTGCTTAGGTATTAATTTCTTATTTTCCCTGCAGCACCTGGCCGTAACATATGCCAACTATCAGATGGCTAGTGTGAACAGATAGGAACTGGTTTGACGTTTACAAAAATGCCTCAATGATTGACGGAAAACAGGTATTTCCGCACGCGACAACTAACTCGTATAATAATGCCGATATTGCATGGATAAAAAGAGAATGCCAAGATAAGTGTATTAATTAGCTTACGTAAGTAATTTTTAATTATATTTAGTTTATAACGGCGATTTACTTTCGTTGGTTTTGACGTTGATCTTAGAAAGTTTGACTTTATCGCTGAAAAATCTACAGCAAATAAAAACAATTTTAAGTTAAGATAATTCACTTATCAATTAAAGACACGTGTTTTTTTAATAAATTAAATCGGCATCCTTTAAATAATTATATGAATTAAATAAGATATATAGGCTTAGTAATTAATTAATGGTACTTAAAGTTAAAACCTATAAACTAACCTAAACTTTAAGCTTATTTGTTTTAAGCACTAAAACCTTCTTTTATAAGTCAGTAAAAACCGAATGAATACCTAATTACTTCATAATGAATTGCCGCCGTAATCCGATACGATGTTGGCATTTCAAGAATCGTAATTTCTGCCTCACTTGATGGATTAATTCATAATCAGTATCTTGATCTTTTTACACTTAATATAACTTAAAAGATTTTATATATAGTCATAATATTATATGATCACCACAAACAATCATTAATTTATAGTGGTTTTCCCATCCCATCCAGTCCCATCATTTTGTCTTCCTAAAACCTCTATGAGCGAGAAATATAAAACCTGTATAAGTCATTTGTCACGCGTGAACCTCTATTAGAGATATCCAAATGTGCGTCTGTTATTGTTTTGTTACCTATAGTTCGAGGACCTCTATTCTATAATAGCCAATTGTGCGTACCGACTTGTTTGTCAAGCTTAATACAGTTCATAAACAGCAGTAGCTTAAAGGCATTGGAGACGCTTCACAAATTTTATGAATATGCGGCGGTTGATCAAACCATATTCATAGAATTTATAAACTTGAAAAACATACACAAAATTTAAAACAGAATCGCAAAAGACCAACAGATTTTTGCAAGTAAATGTTGTTATTAATTATGTTAAACATTTATGTTAAATTAAACAGCTACTACAATAAACTTGTAATAACCATACATACACGTATTTTGTTTCTAATTACGTCATATTTCTACCTCTATAGATAAGTGGGACAGACCCCTTCTGTAACTCTGTAAGCTAGAAACTCGGGTTAGTGAGAAACCTGTATTAGAAAAAATGAGATTGCGGTCTCTTTAACTCTCACTTAATCAATAATACAAAAAAAATAATCCAGGTTCTGTACTATATGACTAAACGCCATGCTTTAAAACATAAAAAAATTAATCTAAATGTAACTCATAAATTATATTCACCAAATGTATATGACTAATCTAATTGTGTCAATAATAAGCAATAAAATATTTTTTTATAACGGATATTGTCTTTATGCCTAATCCTTTCCACAAACTTGACTATTGTCTTTCAAAGGCCATCAATCTTCCGAGCGGCACACGTCAAACAGTCCGAGCTTCCCAGTTTCATCACTTGCCCATTACAACATATAATTTGAACTACAATTTCACGCTACAAACCAACAAACAAACTGAACTGAACCTTAAATAAAAGACAATTCATTTCAATATCGAATGACAAAGCTTAATCTATTCTAAGTTGATTTTCATAGGCGTGTTGCAGTCGAATGCATTTATCTGAATACAGCGTAGAAAGCAATTTCACCGAAATATTTGTTTACCTCAAATTTCCTGTGTTTTGAATCACTGGCTCGTGCCTTACTTTATGAAAGTTAATTATAAGATTCTAACATTCACAGCACTTTGAGATATTACTTTTGAAGCTGGAGGCTGGATATTACTTAGAATATATAGGTGAAGCAAATTTACGAATACATATTTTTAATTAATCCTAATTGTTTTACAATTATATTGACCATATCATTTATATTTGTCGATTAGTGAAAGGTTTCGTCACCTTATTTATATACCTAAGCCTCAAATATGTTATGTAATATGTATTTTAAAATTGTATTGTGAAAACACAACACAAGGTTCCTTATGAATTACAATATTGTAGGAATATATTACTTAAAAATATTCCAGAATATATTAGATAAAAACATTGTTATTGTTTTTGTTATAATTTTAATTAAAATTTAAAAAAATAAAGACATTATATAAAAGACACGATTTTTTGTGAATTTCATTGTATATGTATTGTGAAAAATGCAACAAAGATAGCATAACGAATATTTTCAAACATTCCACGGTGCAATTATTGCTATCTATTTGTTTTGGTCGGAAGACTTTAATTTTTCCGCTTTCCGATATTGCATCATTTTTAATTATTGTGCATAGACTAAATATAAACACTAATGGTATTTCCTAAATTGCCTAGATCAATTTTCCTTGTATATTTTAATTACATATAATTAATTAGTAAATAATTTTCCGTAAATACAAATTTCTATATATAATTGTGGTCGGAGTATAATGCCTTGTATCATCAAGACAACCTTCGGGATAAGGAAGTGCGTTATGATGTGTTTGTTGTTTATGAACGCAAACTTTGTAACCATACCTAAAAACTATCTGTTTTTAATTATTTGAGGTATTTTGTATTATACATATCAAGAGTTATCTGTCCCAGAAGCAGAATTCAAGAATTAGCAGAAAATTTATCAGCTGTGGAACTATGTAGGTCACCCTCTCTTTTATATAGCAAATTCAATAAACAAATTTTTATTATGGATAAATTAATTTGCAAAATTTTACAAACACTGAAATTGTGTTGATTTTTGTACATAAACATGTAAATCGGAGTTACTTATATTAAATAATAACTGTTTCTATATTCCAATCAAATTAATTTCTTAAGGACATACCCAAAAATGGGCCTTAAAGAAGACAAGTATATCACAATAATTTTCTTCTCAGACTTACGGACAGACCGCGACAGACGGCGTATTACGGGCGAATTTCATGCAACTGTAGTTAAGTGGTTTTTTTTTATGTAATAGGAGGCAAACGGGCAGGAGGCTCACCTGATGTTAAGTGATACCGCCGCCCATGGACGCTCACTATGCCAGGAGGCTTGCAAGTGCGTTGCCGGCCTTTCAAGAATTGGGACGCTCTTTTCTTGAAGGACCCTAAGTCGTATTGGTTCGTAAATACTTCAGTGGGCAGCTGGTTCCACATAGTGGTGGTGCGCGGCAAAAACTGCCTTAGAAAACGCTCAGTTATGGAACGACGGACGTCGAGGTGTGTGATCGATTCCCTACTTCCTATGTAATGGAACAGACACAAATATCCATCCTATTCCATAGTGGTTACTATCTACTAAACTAAATCACCTAAGAATTTCCACGGCACTTGACCTAAAAGATAATTTTCAATTCAGACCCTCACCTCCTCATTGTTTCGTGCCCACCGTAATTTGTTCTAGGTCGTCTCTAATCTTCAGCATGAATTAACTAGGCATTTCAGTTATAAATACTTAAAGAACCCTATCACGATCTTAAATGTTTATCGTTATACAGACTTTTAGCTAAATGTCTAATTTACTAATGTTGTATAAATTTGTACTCAATTTGTAAATGTATAACTAATATTGTATGTGTTTAACTTGTTTTAATATTAACGATTACAAAATAACTCATTAAGTACCCAAAACGATTTCCACATGATTAATTCTGACAAATGAGATCACGATTGGATCATTCAAAAGTCACATTCATTTGACAACTATTAGATCAATTCCCTATCACTTCCAAACTTGTTCTGGTTCATAATATTTAACATATTAAAAATGTGTAGTAGTTTATACTTAATAAGTAACGAATATTTATTTATGAATATTTCGCGAAACGTCATCATGTAATTCATGCAGCTTTCAAAAACTATATGACAAAAACACGGTAACGAAGACGGTATTATAATTAAGGACTTAAGGACCACCGATGTTGAAAATTCTTTGCTAAGTAGAATGCTTTATTCCTGAATGACTTTAATTTATTGTATTTCCGTTTCCATGTCAATGAAGTCACGCATGCTAATAATAATAATTTATGGCTTTTAACCCTTATATCGGTATTGACCTAAGATTGCAATACATACTTTATGTTATTATTTTTGCAGTTTCACCGATCAATTTTTCATGGAAAGATCGGCCTTCTGTGTTTTCGATTTTCATCATTTTCTATTTTTTAGTCATACCGGTTTCACCGTATTCATGTCAAGCCAGTGGCGTAACAATAGGGTGGCAGTGCTGGCAAAATCCCACGGGCCCCAGACCCAAGAGGGCCCCTGCCCAAGAGATATTATGTTCTATTGATGAATGTGAAGTCTCCAATACGCATTGGGCTAGCGCGGGGACTACAGACCATTCTCTCTCGCCTAAGAGAGGAGGCCTATGGGCTATGGCCATTAGTGGGACATATACAACGTTGAAATCTCGCATTTTATTAAAATTAAACAACATGACGATTTTTACTGATAGGGCCCCATCAAAAGAATTGGCCACGGGCCCCAGATGGTATAATTGCCACTGTGTAAAGGCGAGATTTTAATGCGCTATCGGCCGGGTTGTGAGTCCCAACACTGACGCGGAGTCAACAGCTAGTATTAAATAAAATTCATTCCGAGTTGTAACTTATAGCGTGTGGTGTCTACACTTATAATCATAAGTATTTAGAAACAGAGCAAAAGCAGTAAACATATCAAGAGAAAGTCTTAAAATATTGCATGCAATTTGCCCTTAATGTGACTTTTAAAACAGTTATTTAAAAGTGACCTTCGTTATTATAACTCGTGATAAGTAGCCTTTTCAAAATTTTAAATTAAAGAAATAAAGAATGCATTGTAAGAAACAAAATATAGAAAGTTGTATTACTTTATTTAGGGTACTATCTTTAACTTAAAAAGTATAGTCTTTATTTGTAACTTGTGAAGATTCTAATAACATTAGCGATTCCAATAGCAATATTAAGTGTAGGTAACTTTCAAGTTTCGACATCTGCGCTAAGGATATTGAAAGAACTAGAAAAGACTCCTGGAGATTTTTAGTATTCCAGCCAACGCAATCGTTTAGTTTCTCAAGACGGACGCTTGATGTTACGTTGTTGACATCGGATTGTTGTGTTACGGTTTTTTAATGAGAGTCAAATAGGTAATTTTAATAGCAACGAAAGATCCGTATTACTCATATTTGTCACATTCTTCTTTCCAAAGACAAAATGTAGAAAAATTTTCATAGTTATTTGAGGCTTTCTAAATAAGGCTCTAAAGGATATATATTAGTGTACTATATTATATAATACTTTATCCCTTTATCCTTCGTCATATGATGCCAACATATTAAAACACCCTACCACTGCGTTTTGCTACCGGAAATAGTTCGTAAGTAAAAAGAGCACGCAAACTAATGTTATTGCTTTGACATTTATCGATGTTACTCTATGGTATTCTTACATCATAGGAAACTCATTAGAAGGCAAGAATACGCAGCTAATAACTTTTACCTTAATGTCAGCTCTATATTCCCACGCATGATTTCAGGGTTTTCACTCTGCTTAAACTATAGCTTTTATTAAAATAAGTATATTCACAAAACAGTATCTTACGCATTATTTAGAAGTGGCTGAATTGAAATACCAGAAAACATGCGTTGATTGTCTGATATTTCAGAAATTACTTTAACTTTAAGGTTAATTGGACTTAAATTCTTATCTGATAACAAGTAAACAGTCGATAAAATTAAAACCCTGTCGACAGCCCTGAATTTAATCGTTCAGTGCATTATCGTAGTGTAAATCGCGGCGAACGCGTTATCGTCGGCGCGTGCGCACGAACCTTGATCGCCATCTGCGAGTGAACAAGTGTCCCGCGGAGTCATTAGAGGTACTAGTGCACACACTGAGGGCTCCGTGTAATAAGGGGGTATCCCTTTAAAACAGAATCCATTCACATTCAATACAATCAAATTTTACATGAGTGCATGTCACATGTTTGAAGTATTATATTGCAATATGTAGTATAAATATGCCACGGAAAATATATAAGTAATTTGCTTTAACTTAATCTACTTAAGGGCAACTAAGAACGTGCATTTAAAGTCCATCTCGTGATGCAGAATCCATTAAGCTTTCACTATTTACTCCAAAATCGTGGAGTTTTATGAATATTTTACGTAACGCTATCACGAAATTCATGCAGCAGATTCTACGAGAACATACAATAAAGTATAATTTATATAAAAGAATTACTTTATCGTAATAAATATATAAGGTAATAATCAAAAACTTTTTACAAAGCCCTTTAAACAATTTCTTACTTCTTTCTTCTCATCGGTTCAGAATATGTAAGAGATGCAGCGAGATACTTCATAGTTATAATTTTTACCTGCAATATGGCAAATTCTAAATAAGTTTATATTTTAGCAAATAGAGGATGCTGCAAAACCTCAGGTCGACATTTCCCAAGCATCTTCTATGTTTGCATCGATAGTACCTATAGCCAATTCGAATTGACACTTTTAGCTTAAATTTGGACGT
Source organism: Pieris napi (assembly GCF_905475465.1). NCBI lineage: Eukaryota > Metazoa > Arthropoda > Insecta > Lepidoptera > Pieridae > Pieris > Pieris napi. The sequence continues at coordinate 7,727,267 of NC_062241.1, read as the reverse complement.
ATTAGCCAATAATAATAATATAAATTTATGTCACAATTATCTAAATCCAAAAGTTTATATACACATGTAGTACTTTAACAAAGCTGACCGGCTCAACGGAATTGAATAAAATTTGGTACGTACGTAACTGGGTATCTACATACAGAAACCGGCGAAAGTTTGTATGTAGTTGAGTACCATAACTACCTTATATATGTTAACGTAAAATTGTAAACACCGTTAGATTGTAATCTATCTCGCGAGATTATAAACTGTCGAAAGATTGTGAACCTCAGCATACTGCTTACAATTTAACGTATTATTATTCGGTAGATTGTACTACACTAACTTAGTTATCATTCAAACTTCTTTGGTCAATTACAGATTAATTTTACTTCCCAACAAATTCATATAACTACCGAATAATAATACCTTAAATTGTAAGCAGTTCGTTGAGGTTCACAATCTTTCGACAGTTTACAATCTCGCGAGATATATTACAATCTAACGGTGTTTACAATTTTACGGTGACATATATACCCTTAACTATAAAGTGAACAATAGCATAATTATTAATTCATTAAGATGTGATAATTTATTACTAAGGATACTATGAGGCGGTAAAGGTTTCCAATTATTTATGAACTGGATTAGCATTGTCAAGATGAGCTATGACCATTCTCCTTTATTGCTACTAATAAAATAGTAGGTCAAACAGACTTATAGTACACACTACACAGTCTCAGTCTGTCACTATTATACGCTGTATTCGGTGTCGTGTTAATTATAGAGATGTTAATTTTTTTTTTAAATTTACATGTTGTACAACACAAACGAATAGCATTTGCTTATAAATTATTTTTTTTAAATATAAGAAAATACTACCGTCAACCTTTTAGGTATATATGATATACCATCGCTATAACAATGAACTGCTGAATCAGTACTACGTTATCAGCAGCAGTAATAATAATAAACTTTATTAATAACAAAGTAAGTAAAGAGAAGAATTTTGACTATACGCAAAGTAACGTTTATTATATTTTCGAAATACGAAATACAACTGTGCTGGACACAATGCAGAAGAACAAAGAAGTGCTTATGACGGTTAAGAAAAAGAAACTTGAGTATTTCAGACACGTTTTACGTAACTCCAAAAAATATGAGCTCCTTCAACTAATCATACAAGGCAAAGTGGCAGGCTGAAGGAGACCTGGCCGCAGGGCGCAGACGCACGTCCTGGTTGAAAAACTTAAGACAATGGTTTGGTCAAAGCACCAAGTCATTGTTTAGAAGCGCGGCATTTAAAATCAAACTAGCTATGATGATCGCCAACCTTCGCAAGAAGATGGCACTATAAGAAGAAGAAGAACGTTTATTATCTTCTTAAATCCATTTAAAATGTATGCCATATTTTTTAACATATAAAACTGTTATCTGTTCAAATTGTATATGTCTAAATGTGAATTTACTTGTTAGCTTTTAATTAATTATGTTGAAACTCAAATAAGCTATTGTATACAAAAAAAAGTTACTAAATGTCAACCCTTTAATTCTTACTTTAGGCATTAAAAAACAAAGACTAATTCGAAAGTGACGTTTCAATCACGCATTTCACTCTTTGTTTAATTATAGTGACAAAATTAAGCTATTCTAACCTTTATTGTATTCAAATTAAGTTTTATAATCCTCAATGGAATTTCGAACAATTAACACTAGAGCTTAATGATGACAATTTAATTGTTAAGTTAAAAAGCGTTCTATTCACCTGTCCTTTCTCGTCAATTTTACAATAGAACATGTCATTTATCATATCTATTTAACTTTTGAAGAGAAACAATTGTTTATTTTTATAAGGTATATGTGATCCTAGGATACTGTTATTATAGTATAATTAATCACACGCTTTTAAGTTCTTAATTTTCTGTACTGTCTTGAGGGACTTTAAAACAAAATTGTGCCTAGTTCACTTTTAGGTGTATGTCTGGTGCCTTAACCAATAAGTCAGTTAATAAACATAAGTAAGTAAATATAAAATATATCAAACTATGGTAATTCATCAATATAAATAGAGTTCTGTTTATCAACGTCTTTGAGTAGGATTTTTGTATTAACTTTTATACGTGTAGAATTGTATCTAATAGAAATCTGACTTGCGTAATTCTTGTGTTTCTTTTTCTTTTGTATTGCATCGCTATTCGCTATTCATGCATCTGTAAGATTAGCTATTTAGTGTTTAGTTTTTTATTAAAAATTAGTTTTGTATTACTTTAGATTAAGGTTTTATATATTATTTTTATATAACAATACTTGCACTCATCGTTTTCCGTTTTTTAGTTTTTCTCTTACTAGGGTTGCCTGAAAGAGATCGGTTATTAGCGATAAGGCCGTCCGTTGCGTCCCTTGTATTTTTTATCTATTGTGTTATGTGTTTCTTTTATTTTTATTGCAACGAAGTGTGAATAAATAAAAATCTGTAATTTGTATGAAAACACAGAACTTCTATATATAAATAATTAATCACACGCTTTTAAGTTCTTAATTAAATGTATTGTGTTGAGGGACTTAAAACAACATTGTGGCTAGTACACTTTTAGGTGTATGTCTGGTGCCTTAACCAATAAGCCAGTTAATAATAAGTTAAGAATTAGAAATGGAGCGGTGAATTTCTATTGAAAACTATACAATTAGCTCTTTGTAGGCGTTTAGTGAAATTTTCGCGTCATATCGCTATTTTCCACTAGCAGTCGAACACCACAAACCGCAAATGATTAATGCATGCTTCGATAAAAGGTGGTAACAACGGTTAATTCGATAAATCATTACAGTGAAACGTTTCCCCTTTGGTTTTATGGGTCACGTACTATAACGAACGTGCACTATCTTTGAACAAAGAGTGACGCGTGCCAATTTTGGTCAAACTTTTATTAAATAAGTACGAACCCGATTTACGTACATAATTCTCCAATGTTTCGGGTTTTATCTAACTATGACGCTTATTATGAGAATATTGATATTTTCCAGGTGGAAAATATTTGGTGAGGTCACCAAAGAGGATGTTAGAAAATATTTGATGAGGCGGGAAGACTTTGACTTACCAGTAAAAATTTAGTTTTTCTTTGAAATATTAAGTATTAATTGTCGTTTGTTTAATATTAAATTTCATTTTTTTTGTTCTATTAATGTACTTCCTTATGTTTTCTGTTTCATATATATTGTTTATCTATATAATCTGTTTTGGCTTTGTATATTGTCTGAGTGTTTTATTTCATAATATGTATGTTAGCTGTAATATTACTAAAAAATAAATAATACTAAACATACCGAGTGTGCTACAACCATTTTAGTTTCAGATTTCTGTATCTGTTTCGTGATCATTTCTAATAGGCAAGTAGTTGCGTGCGGTGTTAAATGCGCACTTAGACAGACAGACCATTGGTGCACAGCCAAGGATCGAACCTACGACCCCAGTGATGAGTCGCACGTTGAAACCATTAGATTTGCTTTAAAGATAACACGTAATCTTCCTTCTATTATTTACTCTCACATGTGACGAGCTTGGTGCCTTTAGTATAAATTAATAATGAGTACAAATTAAATAATTACACTTCCAAGCCAACAAATAAAAACTCAACTTTCATCCAATATAAAATATTTATTTCCATGTCTTTTTACTCTTAAAACGAATTTTCAAGCATTCATTTCAAGTTGCACAACATAATAACAAAACATTGCATAATCATTATTGGGCAAAGAAAAATGATATGTGTAATTGTAGGTGAGTTAATAATTATCGTCTCAAAAACAACGCATCAAATTAACAGGTTCTGTATACGTGCCCTAGTATTCTGACAGGTATAGAACAACAGCTGTATAATTAATACAACCTCTTTATTATTCATGTACAATATAGCTGGTGGGTTTTAAAAGAAAGATTATTACTTTTTGTTTCGAGCGCGTTCACTCTAAGGCACTTCTTTCAGGCGCGACAACCAATATTGATAATTTTATTTAATGGGCAACTTGGCAATCCCTCTTCTACACCTGACGCACATTTTCAGATCTAACTTGCTTGCGATTGTTAAGTTAAATGGTTTGCCAAAATAGTAAATATTGACAAAGAAAAGAAAAAATAAATAAGACATAGTTGGTGCAGCGAAGGTTCAAACATACAAACAGTTGAAAATCGCATGCTGAACCACTAACTTATATCATAATAATAAAAATAATCGACCATAATAGTATCGCTTTTCACAATGAACTGTTTTTGTTGCCCTATCATTGAACTATGGTTTCCAAGAATATATTTTCCTCGTTTAAATTTACGTCGCATAAAGCATTTTAAATTATCGATCATATTTTACCTGAAACAAAAACTTAGAAAGGTTGAAAGACCCGTCGTAACATCATGTTATCTCAACATAAATGGAAAATATTCCTATTTAAATTGAATAATTTCGCAATGATCTTACAGCTATTATAACTACTTGCGTCATATTATTACAGAATTATATCAAGTTTTTAAGTAATCCGGACTTCCGACCTTTCCTCTAATAATTTTATTAGTCGAATTATTGCATGATTTGTCTCGTCCATTAACCTACAAACTAAGCAATACACACTTTTATTACATTCTTTCGATCTTTGCACTAATAATACGTACTGTCTGCGATATTCTTTGATACAATAAATATTTATGTGTTATAAAACGAGATTTTCTAACTATGCATTGAAAAGCTTTCAGCTTACTTAGAGCAAAATACTAAAATTCACTCTTCGTAATTCATATAGGTAGCTTTAATTGTTTTACAACTATTGCATATATATGTGGTTTTCTTTAACAACTATTCTCTAGAAAAATATTTATTGGATTAAAGCAACATACACAAAAAAAGAAATACAAAAACCCAATTATTCCAAAAAATGTGCCGAACGCAATAAGTTGGTAATATAGAAAACTACTAAACCAACTAGTTATAGAACTAATTAGCCAGTATTATAATAATGTTAAAAAAAGTCACATATCCCTTAACATTGAAAAAAAGTATGTTCCAGCTAAACTCTTGTCTAACACGTTTTGCTTTGAAGCAATCTACTTAGGGCTGGGATTACAAAATTGCGAACGTAATAAGCCGATGGATCGACTCGTCCGATATCGTTAAATTGTTTCAGTAATTACTTATATGCAATTTACCACAATCTTATTTATTATTTTTATCTATTTTCCAATATACTTAATGTTCTTCAGGGGATTTATATGTTAGTAAACTCAGGTTTTAATTCAAGAATGCTATTAGCCTCATAAAAAAAATTGTAAGCTACGATTATGTAGTAATATGATCAAAATATGGAAAGAGTTATTTAGACAACCAAAGAAGATACGAATTTATTAAACGAGGAAAGAAGACTGAAAAAAAAAAATATGTTCCGCGTATAACCTCGCTCTCGCTACGGTGTCAAAGACTGTTTACTTAATGTTTGGGTGGAATTAGCTCTCTAATGCCAATTCCAATAGTTTTATTACACACACACATGCACATGCACATGTCGCAAACTTAATTACGAGCACTTACTATTAAAACTGGATAGATTAAAGGGAAGCCTGCGGGCTTTAGTTGCCTTCAAAAATAACACAACAATGACTCAAATAGGGATGGTACACATACCAAAAGCCTTATCTTTAAAAATAACTACACATTCCAATGTGACTCATAAAACTTCATACTGCCTATGTTAATACTCGTAGAAGACATTAGTTTTGTGAAAGTATGCTCAGGTCTAATGGTAAGATTCAGAGTGTAGATTTAGCGCGATCTCGGACGTCCGTATGTTAAAATCCATGACGTTTTGATATAGAAATCAATTCCAATTAATAATTTCCTTGAATGGCAACGAATACTTTCCTACTTTCAATTTATTCATCAGTTGTAGGTCTTTAGCCTTTACGCTTCGCGCTGTTATCTCAGTATTCTGAAGCAAATTGTCTGTTTAGAGAGCGTTGTAGATCGGCAGATAGCACCGACATTGTTCGGCCTGCTGACCGACCCTAGGTAACATTCTCTTATTATCGCTAATTTAATTTCAATTTTGCATAATGGGTATGGGGAAGAGAAATCCGAGTACAACTATAATTTAATCTAATATTTAAGAGCACGATGCTCTATAGTTTAGCGATTCATATTTTATTAAGGCAACATTGAAGCATTGAAGTTCGGTGATTTTTTACACATCATACAAATTACATATTTTTATTTATTCACACTTCGTTGCAATAAAAATAAAAAAAAACACAAATAACACAATAAATAAAAATTTAAAACGGGCAACGGGCGGCCTTATCGCCAATAAGCGATCTCTTCCAGGCAACCCTAGTAAGAGAAAAAATAAAAAAATAAAAATGATAAGTGCAAGAAGTGCAGAACCAAATGTTATATAAAATATATATAATACCTTAATCTAAAGTAATACAAAAAAATATTAATAACAAACTCAACACTAAATAGCAAATCTTACAGATTCGTGAATAGCGAATAGCGATGCAATACAAAAGAAAAGGAAACACAAGAATTACTCAAGTCAGATTTCTATTAGATACAATTCTACACGTATAATATATAAATGATATAATATTAGGAATATATTAAGGAGAGTGTTGGCCTAGTGGCATCAGCGTGCGACTCTCATATCTGAGGTCGTAGGTTCGATCCCCGGCTGTGCACCAATGGAATTTCTTTCTATGTGCGCATTTAACATTTGCTCAAACGGTGAAGGAAAACATCGTGAGGAAACCGACATGTCTTAGATCCTAAAAGTCGACGGCGTGTGTCAGGCACAGGAGGCTGATCACCTACTTATCTACTTATAAAAAATTATCATGAAACAGATTCAGAAATCTGAGACCGAGACCTAAAGAGGACAGGAAACTGATTTATTATTTCTACACATAGAAAAGATAATACAAAAATCGTACACAAGACATTGATAAACAGAACTCAATTTACATTGATGAATTACCATAGTTTGATATATTTTATATTTACAAATAAGGATATCATAGCCTTTATACATTTCTTTTATAAGTTAGCTCATTGACCCAGGAATAATATATTCAATGACTGTCCACATATAATCCTACAAAATAACAAGTTTCTATACCTGTGAGGGATAGAGATTTATACCCAACTATGCTTATTTTATCAAGTGAGATAAACCGTGTAACAAATGGACAAAATGCACGCAATTTTGTATCAAAATACTGCATATTAAATTTCCAATTAGAGACGTTATTCATTTATTTATTGCTGTTGCAAGACTGTATTTTATTTGTTCACAATAAACAAAACTAGATAATCTAATATATAAAATTCTCGTGTCGCGGTGTTTGTAGTTAAACTCCTCCGAAACGGCTTGACCGATCCTCATGAAATTTTGTGTGCATATTGGGTATGTCTGAGAATCGGACAACATCTATTTTTCATCCCCCTAAATGTTAAGGGTAGTCCACCACTATTTTTTTTTTTAATTTTTAGATAAATTATTTCTTTTTTATTTTTTCCCCTATTTTTTATTATAAATGATACATGGCAAAACGACGTTTGCCGGATCAGCTAGTTATTTTATATTATTGTCGAAACAATAAAAGTCCGCCTCAAAGTTTTAACGATAACGATGAAAAGTAGATATTTATGTCAAGTGTATTTTTTTACATGTGATAAAAAAAACTCGATTTCTACCCAAAGGAAATTTCAGCAGTAAAATTAAATCATTAATTTTTAAATATTACGCAATCATGAATTTATCTTTTGTCTCTTTTAGGAATACCAAACTATTATTCAATACTACATATTTTAGAAAATGTTAGCAAAATCATCGTCTGTCATCACTCATCAGATCCAGACGCAAATAAATCTCAGTGAACGGTGACTGCATGAATTGATTCCGCTTTCTGTCCATTTAAATGACTCGGCGAAATCATAGTTTGTGCACTTTTTATACAGCTGCTATTTTAGATGACTAAAAATTGTTGCTATTTTAAAAGCTTGGATTATTGTAAGGGAATTCAAAAAATCCTTCTTAATGATTGAAATCGTAACAATGAAAAACTCTTTGGAATAACATGTCTCATTTTACTCCGGTCTCGATGTCCATGTTTAACACAACTAAAATTTTACCCTTACTATTTTTATAGTTTATTCATAAATTTTACTTGATTTACAGCTATACAATTCAAAACCACTAAATAAACCACTTGTTTGTACAATTAGATAGTACGCAAAACATTAAATAATGTAGAAATTTGCGGTGAAGAATTTCTAAGTCATAAAGCACTAGACTGTAGCCAAAACAGTAAACACCGAAACACAAAGCATAGACAATCGTTAGCGTTTTAGTCTCTGGACAATTGGCTGCGCTTTCCAGTCATAGCTTCTTTCCCGCCAACTTTACACTCTATTAAACGTCAGCCCTGGCGCAAAAAGAAAGTTAAATACAAATCGCTGTTTAGGACGAATGCCCAATTATTGTTCGGATACGTTATACTCTGATTGCGTTTTATCATAAACAAGTGTATTTAAATAGTAAGCTAGCTATAGTGATATGGGTTAGTATAAAACAATAACAAATGACGACTTTTATCATTTGTTTTTATATAAAATATTTTATCAATATCTTACGGATATCATATTTTCGATACTTACTGAAGTTGGAATGAAATAATGGCAAGACATGATACAATTTTCTTAAGCTGTATTTTGTCAGATGTTTTATGGCGCGTCTAAACGGGCCATGTTTTGCTGCAATTGATGGCTGCACTGTTGGCAACTAATTGTCCGGCCATTAGAAAAATATTTTAATGCAGCTGATGGCCGAACAATCTATGGCTGGGCAATGTGTTGCAATATGTCTGCAATAGTATGGCCCATGATGCAGACTCCTAAACGGGCTACACAAACCGGCAACAATGGCTGACGAAATCACACTTGTCCCAGCAGCTTATATTGTTTTAAAAAAGAAACAGAAAAAGAAGAGATTGTGGATTCGACTTCGACCTTACTTAAATAGGCGTGAAACTGTAGACAATTTGAGTCTAGAAATAAGTCTTGATAATAAATTATTCAAGAACTAGAATGTCAAAAGCAGTAATTTTTACGTAGTATTTAACGTCAAATACAGCTGATTGCAAAACACAGAATATAGCAACAGGCACACTTCACTCATAGCAAACGTCATGTCGCGTAGAAAAGGATACACTGTGCCATAACAAAGAGAGTGACTGAAACAACAATAGAACTGGCTGTGCAATATTGCAGTTGAATTCGATAGCCTAGCGATCATCCGGCCACCCGTCGGGGCAATATCGGCCATATGTGGCTATACAAAACATGTTTGGCTATATGGCCGGGACATTACTGCAATATAGCATAGTGTGGCTGCTATTGTTTGCAATGTTGCCAGCCACAGTGTTGCAGCCATCAATTGCAGCAAAACATGGCCCGTTTAGACGCGCCATTAGTCTTTTAGCTTTAAAATCTGTAGGAAAAGTCGTCAGAATCGATTGTTTACTTGACCTAATGTCCAATGACCCCTGACAACCAGAATACGGCGAAGACAGCGGTTGGTAATATCTTTAAATATTTTTTACTGATAATTTGAAAGATATTGGGAAACTCTCTCTCTCTCTCTCTCTTCAGTCGGTAGCTCAAGTCTGATAGACCACAAGCCCATGAACAAAAAATACCTGTGAAATGACCCAACCTGAATTACGCTTAGAAGGCTGTTACTATACCTGAAAATAGCTCTGAGCACTATGCCGTCATTTCTGAGCGGTACATGTGAGTACGTGAGTGAATGGACTTTCTCAGGTACAATGGGGGAATTTCGACTAATTATTAATGTACGGCTTTGTTATAAGTGTATAGATGATTAAAAATAAATGTCGAAAAACCTAGTGCCGTACAAAAGTGATGGTGCCGGAAGTCGGTGCAAATGTTTAATTCGACGACAGTTGCAGAAGCAATATAGGTCATTTATTACTGTACGGCATTTGTGTGATTCCTTTTGGACACATAGACAGATACTTTACCCGTAAACGCCGTACATATTCCCAGCGGAGCGGTCGAAAGCCAAGGGTCGCAACATATGTCTGATTAGCATATAGGTGATGATGATATGAAACAACATAAAATTAAATGATCTTGAGAGTACTTCACAAATAGATAACATTTTCCAGCATGCCGTACATTTTTTGTGGAACACATAGGTGTATGGGGTAAATTACTTTCCTCAGAAAAGAGTCATTTTCCGGTGACTTTTATCTGTACGGCAATAACACAGATTATTAATACTTTAGACAATCTTCAATAAAATATAAATGCCGTACACTTTCGATAGTCCGCTACCACCGCCTACCAATACAGGGCGTCCCAAAGTTATGGGAAATGAAAGGAAAGTACCTTAAATATCGTAGATAGGGTATTTTACTAAAAGAAGACTTTATGTTATTTTTAAAAGTTATTAATTCTGCATTCAAAGATTTTTAAAAATTACTTGCCTCGTCTGGGAATCGAACCGACTTAAATGTAAAAAAAAACACCCCTACTTTTATGATGCCAATCGAAAGAATGGCCAAAAACTAATAACTCTTCTTAAGTAACATAGTATTTTAAAAGAAAGGAACAGCGTGAATATATCTTTTTAATCAAATTAAAAACATTATCTATCGTATTCGGCCTAAAAAAATCCCCTACGAGTCTGTTCCTTTAGAAAAGTTATTAGGTTTTGGCCATTCTTTCGATTGGCATCATAAAAGTAGGGGTGTTTTTTTTTTTTAATTTAAGCCGGTTCGATTTCCAGACGAGGCAAGTAGTTTTTAAAAAATCTTTGAATGCAGAATTACTAACTTTTAAAAATAACATAAAGTCTTCTTTTAGTAAAATACCCTATGTGCGATATTTAAGGTACTTTCCCTTCATGTCTCATAACTTTGGGACGCCCTGTATTATATTTTTATTTTTGTTAAAAATATGTTTCCTTTACCTCTCTCTGCTGGTACGATAAGGCTGTAAATATACTTTACAGCCTTATGGTAGTATACTCAGATATGTACAGTTATTAATGACCTTAAGGGACACCTCAAACGTCGTCGAAGTTTTTATCAGCTGTAAAGAATAATCTGGAGTAAAATGTACGGCATCTGGTTTTTTTTGTTTATTTATATTTGTTACATATAAAATAACAATAATCATTGAAAATATTACTCCCCATATTACTCTAGGAGCATTTGAAAAGTCATCTAAATTTCGGAAATTTCATATATGTTTTATCATAATATTTTTATTTGTTACCATTTATAATGAACGGCTATAATGTACAACAGTAATATTTAGTAACATTATGTAAAAAAACAAGTTGCCGTACATTATTCTCTGATCTTACAACAGTAAGAACTTGGTAAATCCTGAAATTTCGATAAATATTTAATTACACAAATATTAACTATAATATTTGGACGGCATAATTATAAAACATTATTGTCCGTGTTAAATAATATTTTGAACATGTTGCCGTACATTTTACAATGACCTTAGGGTATATGGGTGTAGGGGTAGGGTTCCGACCCTTGGCTTTCGACCGCTCCGCTGGAAATATGTACGGCGTTTACGGGTAAAGTATCTGTATATGTGTCCAAAAGGAATCACACAAATGCCGTACAGTAATAAATGACCTATATTGCTTCTGCAACTGTCGTCGAATTAAACATTTGCACCGACTTCCGGCACCATCACTTTTGTACGGCACTAGGTTTTTCGACATTTATTTTTAATCATCTATACACTTATAACAAAGCCGTACATTAATAATTAGTCGAAATTCCCCCATTGTACCTGAGAAAGTCCATTCACTCACGTACTCACATGTACCGCTCAGAAATGACGGCATAGTGCTCAGAGCTATTTTCAGATATAGTAACAGCCTTCTAAGCGTAATTCAGGTTGGGTCATTTCACAGGTATTTTTTGTTCATGGGCTTGTGGTCTATGAGCGTCATGGTCAGCAAGGAAACACCTGGAGCAGACAATCTGCTTCCACCGTTTTCTGCCTCTCTTATTACAGTGTATAGTTTTGAGGACGATGAGTCTTTCACTTGATCAGTCCATCTAGTTGGTGAATGGCTGCGTGATTATTTGCATTCTGTGTTATTAACCACGATCGGTTTCTCCAACTTCTAATCCCCTTTACGCATTGTATGGCCAAAATATTATATAATTCGTTGTCGGAATATGGTAGATTTATGTTATGAAACGGCCCTAGTAAAAAAGGAGAATGCAGTCCGCCTTCGCAGTGATATAATGAGTATAATCTAACGGTCCGAATTGCAGTATTTACATTCAAGAGTAACAACCAAATTGGCGTCGTCAAACTATAATCGAGGTGCTCTATTGTCATGAATTTAAACGACATATTAAAACTCATTTTTATGAAAGTCACTTTTCATAAACGGTAAATAATAAGCGTTATAGTGACCCACTGACAAAATTGCCGCTATTTTAAAATGTTTCTGTGCCGTCTAATAGCACTCATACCATTGTAGATAATACCAATTATTTTATTACCAAGTGAAAAGATAATTATGACTTTCTTTGAAAATTACGTCGAATTTAATCTCTGTTCTACATTTAAATGACTTTCGACAATTATTATTATATATTAAAAGTGTAAGTTTACGCTTTCGCGCATCATGAAATTTAGAATATTTTATATACTGTTTTGGATGCTAAAAAAATACTTGCCTAGAAAGCTATCGTAATAATTTGAAAGAGTTTGTCATAATTCTTAGGAAATTCTTAGTTAAATCTTTGGATTAAAACAAGCTTTTGATTTACTCTCATCAAATTACGGAGGTATATAATCATCAAGTACCGCACTTCAAAGATGGACAAAGACAAAGAAGCTGTAAACTTATACTTCTAAATAAGTTTAATGCATTTGAACTACTTTTCGATTTAGCGAAATTATGACTGTTTTTTTAAATTTAATTAATACTGTTGTTTGAAGTCCCATAGTTTTTAATACTTTAATTTAATGCGAATAATTATAAAAAAATGCGCAAATATATTATATAGTTTCCTTATAAATTCCATATAAAGTAAGATAGCCAAAAATAGTTATATATTTGTTTTATATAAGCCAGGGTAAGCAACCCTACCCTAGGGTGGTTCTTGTGTCTTCTTTGTCCTTAAATCATTTTTTGTTGTTATGGAACAGGGTCAAATGCGTAGGAGGCTCACTTGATTAAGTTAAGTGACACCGTCGACACGCAAGTGCGTTATCTTTTAAGAATCGGTACGCTCTTTTCTTTCCTAAGTCCTATTGGTTAGGAAATACCTCATCGTGCAGCTGGCTCCATATAGTGGTGGAGCGCGACACGAAGTGTTTTAGGAAGCGCTCATAAAAACAAACAGTGATTTAAATCTATCGACCGAACTATTAACACGTTAAGTTACCTTCATAATTGTCGATAAGTCAATTATTTCACTTGGAATGTTTCATCACAATTTCATCTCCGTTCTATAACCACTTTCTGATGTTAGTGCTTTTATTGCTTTAATTAACTTCATTAGTAATTAAAATTAATTGCAACCTTAGAAACGTTTCTGCGCTGCTAAGACTTATTTATCTATTTTCTATATATTTATAGTTAGAATAATATGACACGTATTTTAAAAAGTATCTCAAAGCTTAACAAATTTAAAAACTTTTTAGGAATACCACTTGCAACTAAATTAAATCCAGTATATAAAAATGAATTGCTGTTCGTTAGTCTCGCTTAAACTCGAGAATGGTTGGACGGATTTAGCTAATTATAATATTGAAATATTTGTGGAAGTTCAGGGAAGGTTTAAACAGTGAGAAACATAAATAATAAGTATAGAAACTTTTTTCTTTTGTCTTTTTAGACTTAAATAATTCTCACTTGGTTGTCATATATTTATTTATAGATGCTTTCAAAAATTTGTGTTTCATATCTGTAGTATGAGGGCTCCATCTCTTTGGTCTGTTCTAAAATTGTATTAAGTTTTGTGTGATATTTATGTCATACGAAGTTCACCGGGTCATCAACTATATATACATATAAATGAATTTAAATATAATAAATTTAAACTAATTAAATATACATGTATTTAAAGAGCAATTACTGACGTATCGTGAATTTATTTTAAATTTATACTGAGATCTGTGGATAATACAGAACCTAAACATTTCAACCTATACCGTACAATATTAGATGCCCTAAGGTTAGAAACTGTTTAAGATAGGGATACAGAAAATAGGAGTGACTCCAAAATTTTCATACGATTACATAAATAGATATAATTAAAACCCACATAAGTCAGTAAATAAGTACAAAAGCGTAAATATATACCAAAGTTACTTATAAAAGGAGTTTACAACTGATCAAGAAAGCGATTAAAATTAATGAAACCAATCGTTATTTATTGATCACAAATATTTTGACTCTTCATTAAGCAAGCAATTATTTCGTGACATAATTGTAATTGAGATAAAGTAGAGTGTAGCAAGATTGTAATTAGTAATCAGCAATTCGTGACTCCAACTCAATTAATATCTGACTTAACTTATCGAGAGCAGCTTAACAAGAAACCTATATCTTTCTATCTCTTATCCCGTGAAACCTTCAGTTTACAATAGATAGTAGACCGCATTAGTGCATTATTAAATTAAAACTTAAATATCTTTTACTCTCACATTTTTATTTATTAATAAAATAAAATTATTAGTGGGTCTTAAAGTGGATTTTCAGTAGAATCAAATATAAAAATATATTGTCATTGAAAACAATTTTGTATTTATATTTGTAGGAAACTGTTAGTAATCCGTCTATTAAAACATTGGTACTATATTCAGGAAAAAAATTATAATAAAAAACAAATACCCACATTTCAATCTCACATGCTTGTCAGATTCTATTTATAGTCCATTGAAATGTTACATGGGCTGATTACTTTTTACCCCTTTTTCCAAGATGGCGGCCGGGGGCGCTAACCCCACAAACTTGGGTTTAAGCTTGTATTGACCCCCCCCCCTCCATGTTCCATAAATAAAATTGCGTCCTCTAACAAATGTTCAGCTAATGTAACATTTCAATAGACTAAGTTGTTTAGTTGTTCTATGGTGTTATACTTCATATATAGCAAACAAATTAAATTAGCATTAAGGAGTCGGTGCGGAAAGAGAACCGGCGTAGCTGTTATGCGTACTAATATAATGATCATTTAATAACCATTATTTTTATTTATTCACAATAATTATATGTACTTTTATTTTTTTTTTTCAGTAAAAAGATGATTTCTGTTGAACCATAACAAAAAAGTCAATTTTGCACTGATCAAACCCCACGACGGTTCTCTTTCCGCCTTTGCTTTCTCGATACTCCCTATGATTTCTGATAACTGCTGATGGAAATTATAAATCAATGCTTGATTTCCTGGAATAGCTAATAAGGTATGATAATTGTCTCTAACAGAGTCATTGATCACTGATTAATGCAAACACCGACTTGCCCGCGAGCCGAACCGTTTGCGAACTTATTCTACCACCAATATTATACACATTAATTTACTATCTACATCCCTTTCTAATTCCGTACATGTAAACGGAATGGATGCTATCTTGAGCACAATAAACAACCTCAGGAATAAATGGATGCTGTAAGGTGTACAAAGATTGATAAAGTTGCTTATTCATAAATTGTATTTAAACAGGTCGATGGGCTTGATACACGCTCATTTCGCGGAAGTATTTAAAAATAATATCTTTATTAATACTGCAAAGGTTCTACACTTAATGATGTTGCTACCTTTTTTAATACCTGGGGTTGTATATTAATTGTATTTAGGTACTGTATTAGGTAAGTATAGCATTTACTATGTACGCATACAGCGGTCCCCAGCGAAGACATAATGGGTACGTGGGACCATACCAGCCTGTTATACATATATCTAGTCTATGGTAACATCTATAAGTTATACACATATTACATTTGCCTACATTTTTTTGATTTCGGAAAACTTGCATTTGAAATTCTAGAACATACTAATAGGATTAAAATCTAAATAGCAACAAATATGATGCACGAGGGCGAGCCGAGCATTATAATTGAAGATCGAAATCGCAATGATTCGAGCAGCATCCGTGAATAGAATCATCTGAGATTAGAAAGCGTTAAAATTACCTTGTATCATCTCATTTAGATCTAAAAGCAGCACTTACGTTTTCATCGAAATTATCTTAATTACACTGAAATATATGAATTTATTTTATTCGAAACGCTTTACTTTTGTCTTTTAAATTAGGCAAATCTGCCTGCCGAGTTGTTAAAGAAAAAGAAAACGATACGATTCGTCCGTAGTATCGGAAAACAAAAGACGGATTAAATGTTCGGGAACATTCTTGCAACAAATACTATTTTAACTGTTTTATATTAGAAATCAATTTTACATTAATATAAAATTAATGTATTTTTACATTAATGTTTTCCATTGTAATAATGAAAACGTCATTATACTTTAATGGCGTCTCTCACGGAATATAATACCTTAGAATTAAAAGACATAAATTTACGAAGGAAGCTATCTTTACATCTTCAATGACTTAGCAATAAACATTAATGTCAATGATAAATCAGCTTTTGGTGACAATACCTTCCTTTAAATTATATGCCTTAAAATATTTTCAAAAAGAGAAAAATCTATACATGTAGTTGTATATATCTAAACCGGTAGCTCTGTTGGTATAGGTTTGTTGTTATTGTTATAAATTGTGGTATATTTCATTAACGTACTGCACCGTTTATTTAAAGTGCACGGATGATAAAAAAAATACAATTACAAAAAGAAACAACGCAACAAAGCGTTTGCATTAAACATAAGCGTGTAACAAAAACAATATAATCATTTCCATCGGATATGAAGAAAAGTACCGTTTCAATTTCCCTATTTCTTATAAATGGGCTCAATCTTAATGAAGATAGACGCACATCCTTCACTTTCAGACTATATTTTATGCTTGGTGTTTGAGAAATAGTTTCCATAAAATTAATAGTAAGTAATGGCCTCATCGTATATGTATATCAGTATTAATCACAATTAACATGTCAGGATTTAACTTTTAAAACTAGCCGAACAAAAACCATTTTTCGTATAAATTAAGGACACATTATTAAGTATTCACCTACGTGGCTTAGTGGTAGACACCTGGCACATAACGCGGAGATCATTCATTCGATTTTACTCAAAATAATTACGGTGTTAGGCTGATTCAGAAGCCAGGACCGTATCTTCCCAATAAAGAGGTTTAAAAGTCAATATATTAAACAATAAGGGTTTAAAATCTGTATATAATCTATATATTGTAGTCTGTGTTATATTATTTACGTTTACAACAAAGTTAGTTAAATATCTTAATATTGTATGTCATATAAACTTACTATTCTATGTCATCGGGACCTTAATGTAGAGGAAGTTGCCCCGTTAATCAAAAAGATTTCTGGAACCCACGAACAAAGGCTCCACCAACACGAGTCGAGGCTATTCAACTTCTTAACACCACGGGCTTAGTGAGAAGTTTGAAAAGGACAAAAATAGTGTAAGTTCACGTTAGTGTTAAGTGCTTAACAGTGGTAAGTGTAAAATAGTACACAGGAACAGAGTGCCTTCCCTTTAATAGAGACTGTAAGTAGTGTTATTCGACACTTTCTCATGTTAATTATCTTTTTTAGTAAATTAGGTTAGACTTAAATTAATTATTAGCCTTAAGTTAGACTAGATCGTAATGTTAAACGATGTGTTATGACACTTTATAAAAAAAATAAAATAAATGTCAATCGAGTCAAAACTGTGGACTCTTAAGGTCAGTACTCACATACGGTATTACTCGATCGAGCTAAACTGTCGATCTATCGAGTGAGGCGCGCCGTTCAGTATTCACCGAACCGTTCGAGCCAAAGGATGTCTGTGCAACAAAGGAGACGGTGGCTATATTTAGCAAGTCTCACAGTGCTTTATAAGAAAATCAAAGAAAATGAGAAGAAAAAACGTTAAGCACAGCTAGTAATTTATCATAACATTCATTTCTCTTATTTTTGTGGGAGTAATCTTTGGACTTGACATTACATAAATACTCACACTGTCTATATGTGTTAATAAAGTCTTCTATAGCGCTTTTGGAATAAACTCGCAAATCCATTTCTCTTAAAAACATGTGTTTCAATCACGATAAACAATACCAGACTGACGCTCAACTCGCGCCACTCGCAGTCACGTACACACGTTCGAGTCAAGATTGACGGCTCGCTTCGAGTAGGTTCGAAGGAAATTACTTTCATTTAATTCCATCGAGCCGGCTCGGTGCGAGCCTTCGAGCTGTGAGTTTTGCGGTCCACACGTTGATTTTTACTCGACTTCGAGTAAAACTATCGAGTAATACCGTATGTGAGTACTGACCTTTAAGTTAAACATATTCCAATCATCAACGGACTATCATTTGTTAATACAATCATTTACTAATGGTTGCTGACCTTTGAAATGTTCCAGTACAAACATAGATATGGAATATTATTTCAGGGGATTGCCTTGGCAAATGATTGACTTACGAAATATTCACACAGTTATATGTATCATAATATTATAGCCGTGAGAGCCTTTCTTTTAAAAATAGAAGGCATTATTTAAATTGACCGACATTTTTCGTCATACACTATCACTTTTCGTGTGTTATCTTTTCCTTTCTTAAGACGCATAATAATTAAGCGTAAGTGTAAAAAGTAAAATCTAAATCAGGTAAGATAGACAACTTTTACTTTTTGTTGCCGTTAAAACAGTATATAAATTATTTTTAGTTTAATTTATTCTTAAAGCTTTTTAATCGTGGGTTAGTAACTTAAGTTAACTACGATATAGTTACTAAAGTATGGATAAGAAATTTTATATTAACAGTTAGTTTAATATATTTGTCATAATTTAATGTTAAACTATTTTAAACATTTAATAGATTTTGAACTTGAGATGGTTGGTACAATTGAAATCTAACTTTGCACGAAAGAAATCGCAAGGAAAATCATGTTTTAGACCCAATATTTTTGGCCGTGTCCCGCATAGGCTGTTTACTAAGTTGTGTTAAGAAAAATTATCATATCACACCCTAGTGTTGCTAAATTACTGTACTGTTGTCTTGTTGTTAAAGTACTTCCCACACACCTAAACCCCACACTAAGCTTACGGGACCAAAAAGAATTTGACATTTCAAAACTGAAACTATCCCGTTGTACCTTGTCACGAAGGAGGTCACGAAACAATAACATTATTCAACGTGGTCATTTAACAAATAGATACGCGGGATATGGCTATTAATTTCAGTTGTTCTCGGACAAGCGGAGGCTGATCGTCGTATATCTTTCTATCAGTAATGGCCACCATCGCAGGGCTCACGAGCTGCAGGCACGACTCTCCGTGCTACCACTACCGACCACTGGTTTATACTTCACGTAACTCAGCACTTAAACGGTGTTAAGGGATAGATATAAAGTAAAGAAATACGGAAAGGGCATTAGCAAAAGATCATGAAAAATCTTGTATATATACGTATTGCAAGAAAGTTCTGTGACAATATTATTAAAAATTAAAAATGTTAGAAAAAGGTGAATGTGTTTAGAACCAGATCGAATTGGTGTAATTATAACATACAAAATGATTTTATTCAAGATCTCACCAGTTCGTGGGATTGAGTTGTCGTATTGAAAAAGCAATGAATCTATGCCATCGGGCAATATTTAAAAAACACATAATTGTACCGATCATTTAGATCAGATAAGATATAAGCTATAAAGACTACAATTAGTAAATATTTATTGGAAAGTGCACAATGCCCAGCAGTGAAATTATTTCGACAATGATTTATTGTTGCCTCCGTCAGAGCGGACCCGAGTTCTTGATTTACTCGATAAAGTTTTATTACCTAGAAACCGTGACTGTATCTTAGAAAAAATCTTATTAAGCCATTACAGGTTGGATCCGTTTCATCTTTGTTGAGATTTAGTAATTGTGAACTTAGATTTACGCTAGACCGCCCAGATTTTGGGTCATAACGGATTTTTAAATTCGGGTAACCTTATACAGCTTTTTTGTTATTATTTGGGTAAAATAAACTTGATTGGACAAGCTTGTTTTTATATAGAGCGAAATATTAAAAATGGTCCTATTTTAAAGCGTAAATAACATTTATTTTTATTTTATTTTGCTCTCAAACATTACACATGTTAAAATGAGGACAAACAGATACCTACTTATGAAAATATGTTATAGAAAGAATGTATGATGTTTAAAAATGATATTAAAACATAAAAAGGCAGCACTAACCAGATCTATGCAACTTCCTCAAAATCGAGTAGACCGGAATATCACGAGGGGACTTTTTGTATTGAAGAAGCCGCATGGATAGCAATGGTCGTAATTAACAACATAATATGATGGTATGTATGTTATTTAATTTAATATTATACCAATGATCAATTTTCATATTATTATTGATCTGTAGTATCTACCTACCTATCAAATGTCAACACCTTATGTATTTATGAGGTATTATATACATCACTTTTTGTCATAATATTGTTATATAGTACCTACCTACCTGTCAAATATTACAATATAAAAAACAAATCTAATATTTAAAATTCTTGTGTCACAATGTTCGTTCCCATACTCATCCGAAACGGCTCGACCGATTCTTATGAAATTTTTTATGCATATTCAGTAAGTTTGAGAATCGGCTACTATCTATCTTTCAAAACTTTAAGTGATTTTTTTATATTTAGACAAATTTATTTGTTTTTATTTTTATGATACAACATACAATTCATGTATGTATACCCTCTACAATCAACCCCTATACTTTATTTGTTAATTTAAAACTTATGATTTGAACTCGGAGGTATAGAGAAAAATTCACAGAAAAACCAAACAGTTTTCCTCCCGGAAAATATGTTTTCCGGGGTAGAATTGCAAAATGTTCCATGTATTTTACTAAAAAGGTAGGCCAAGTAAAATCACATTAAGGAGAAACTAAGTTCGCGGAGGCAGCTAGTATATTATAGTATTATCTTATTGTAAATATAAAATATCTCTCATATTCGACAAATGGCTATCAACACAGCTGCCAACTTTATAACCTTATTTTATTTTTTTATAATACACTTTACAAGATCATTTTGAGTTTTTACAGTCAATTGCTAATAGCAGTGATTGTTCACTGCTTCAACACTTTCAATTGGTACCAAATTTTAAATGCAATTATTGCATAACTAAAATTCATACAAATTACGAACTTTCACAATCATAATGCCTGTTCAATACATTTGTAACATCGAAACGCCCTCTTGAACAAATCTAAGAATAATTGCATTCGCAATCAGATGGGATGGAACTTTCAATCATAAAATCAAATCACTGATCTATATTGCTTCTTTTATCTTGTTCATTACTTATTTTCTTAGCATTATTACTCATTACGTAACCTAATTGAGATGGACGATCTCTATAGCATATAATGGCTGCCATATTTCCAAGTAATAATTAACCATACAAGCCATAGTATTATGCAATATGCATGTTAATCATAAAGTTAAAAGCAAAAATTGTTTAATAGCTTTTTGTTTCTTTTACTAAAATAAATAGCTTAACTTTATGAAAACCAAATCCGCTTCTTGTTGGAAAAGCATGTTGCCATTTGTAAATGAAAAGTTATTAGAATCGGCCATAAAGGGAGAACAGCGATGAGAAACCAATGAGTACTTGTACAACAGACAATGAATTAGATGTGATTTGGTAGCAATTATAATTGAATGAACAGTCCGAACTCGGTCAAAGTTATATAAGTATCAGTTGAGAAATGAAAATGGAAAGGTAATCACAAATTTGGATAAGCAGACATTACGTTCGGTAATTGTTATAGAATGCCGGATTGAAGGGTACCTACTTGTGAAACAACCTTACTTGAATATGTAACTAACAAACGATGACATCTTTCTTTAGAAGTCAAGGGGTCCTTAATAGAAATCATTTACAGCCACTCTCAGAGTCGTTCATTTAAAGATCACTTTACGCCCGAACCCAATAATCAATCCACAATCTCAGATTGAGACAACCTGAGATCAGACCGTGACAGTCCATCGATCTTCTATCTGCATCCCAATAACGAACCCTACGGAGACAATCCATTTTTGGCGACGGATAAAATGCTCTTTGTCGTTTTATTTTACCGAGCTTACACTCATATTTGAAAACCATTGTAAACCAAATAAAGTAAATAATGGTCTTTAACTAATTTAAATTATTCAAATATAATTAAAGCCTACACTATATTACTATAGGGATTATTGCTTCGTCATCCTTACAGCACGCCTCAGATGTGCATATTAAAAATTAGTCGTGATAACATATTCAACAACTGACAAACATACATCGAGATAATATCAATTACACGTCCACGGTCATGTCAGCGAGTGCATCAATTAATCAACAAAGATGTTATCTATAACATCACAATATTATACAGGGTATCTTTAAGTTGCGTATTGGGAGTGCTCCTGAAAAGTAGTCTATTGGCCTTTGAATGCAAACGCAAGCAATCGCTTCAGCTTGTGCAGACGACAGGAAGCACCCAAAGTTTGAGGCATTTTGGTTTTAACAACAAATAAGGTGCCTCGAAGGTCAATCGAATCCCAAACGAAAAAATCTACAAAAAGTTATAATAATTATTTTTTGTAATATACTAGCTGCCCCCGCAAACTTCGTTGCTCCTTAATGCCTAGCCTACCTTTTTAGTACATACCCACATGGAATACTTTGCTATGCTACCCTAGAGAATGTTCGGTTTTCTATAATGAAAACTTTTTAGGTTTTTCTGTGAAGTTTTCTCTATATAAACCTCAGAGGGTTGTATGTATTTTTGTATGCATGTACTATGTATCATGAAAAAATAAAAACAGAAAAAAGTTGTCTTAAAAAATAAAACAAATTTATTTGGGTTGGAGATCCCTTATTACTTAGGGGTTTGAAAGATAGATAGTAGCCGATTCTCAGACTTACTGAATATGCATGAAGAATTTCATAAGAATCGGTCGAGCCGTTTCGGAGGAGTATGGGAACGAACATTATGACACGAGAATTTTATATATTAGATTAGGTATGTTGTCCCTTTATGCACTACTAATAAAAATTATATCTGTAGGAAAAAACATTTTATCATATACATATTATATAAAACCAGTTTAAAACAATTCAAATACTGTAACAAAATATATATAATATATATGTTAACTACATATTAAACTTTTGATTAATTTTTATTTTAAAGCGCCATGTATAAACTTGCGAGGCCTACACAAGTGATAGTGATAGCTTTCTACATGGGAATGAGGCTAAAGGTCGAGAATAATTCGCTCCTGTAATGTTACATTAATGATAAACAATCAAGCTGATTCAATATTAATTATTTAATGACGGGAGATTGGTTTTTAATTTATCAGCGTGTAGATTTCATAAAAAAGAAAGTATCACATCTATTATTAAATATCACGAATAAAAACAAAGAAATTTTGTGGTTGTTATTTTATTAAAAGCTAAAACAACAGCTACTAATCCGAGTTGTAAAGTGTGGTTGAGTACAGCCCCTAAACTTGATTGTTAATATAAGGTGTGTGTGTGAATGTATGTGTTCTGTGGGAATTAATGTAGGTATTAAGTTGTTAGACAAATTATATATTTAAAGCCGTACCAACCAACCAGCTATGACTTTAATAATAAAAAACCGTTTGTTTAGTTATTTGATACTATAGTTTACGATGCAGTTTGATCCGTCTGTGTTAGAAATGAGACAACCAGTTTCCTTTGTTTCTTTCTTCTGTATTATAAGTAAAGAATAAATGCCTTAATTCCTTTTACAATTCTACTATAACCGAATCTTTCAAGCAAAGGAATCCGGACAAAAACAATTATCAAAGCGTTATCGACGCTAAACAGCTATTCCTATTTGAACCGGCCTGAGGCGACCGTTAATAGCTTTCTGCTTTACGGTTGCAACAGCGCGGGCGCATCGCCGCTCGTAAACTTACGAAACTAGACGTAAACAGAAATAAACGCAGGCGCAACAAAGGGCTCACAACGAATTGGGGCGGTACGCTTCCTAGTACAAAATTAGTTACAGAACCCGTGTTTATTTTTTATATTTCCGCGAAATTATTGTGCTAGTTCAAAATTTCCTAATTTTAAACGGTTGGGTTAATAACGTTATTTTGTATGCTCTGTGTGTTAATACAACTCATAGCCTATTATAGAGGATTCATGATATTACGCTGGAACTTATAAGATATAATTCTAATGAAAGTATTTGATTGCAGCATATACATTATACATATATATTTTTATCTCGCTTTCTATGATGACAGTCCTCACATAACGGCCTGATATGTTTTTTTTATTCCATAAATAACTTAACAGCAGCTTGAGCTTGCAGCTCTTTCGTTAAATAAATAAAAGCTCCGTTATTAAAATTCAGTTATTTTGTTTAATTTTTTCTTTCTTCTGTTTCTTATAAGTACATAATAAATGCCTTAATTCCTTTTACAATTCTACTATAACCGAATCTTTCAAGCAAAGGAATCATATGGCTTAATTTTAGGGTAAAACTTCATTCTTTCAAGTCTTCTACAGTAATACTGTAGACATTAATATCTCAACTATGTATTGCTTATAGATGCACTTGAACGAGTCTAATTTATTACGATACTCAAGTCCATTGAGACGTATCGTCTAGCGAGACTGGAGCACGATCGTAAATATTTTATCGGTGCGTTAAAAAAACTGCATCCAGATGTATATTTCAATAATTCTACAATGCTACTCCTGACCACTAAGAATATACAAGTAGTATCGCCTAATTTATATCGTGGCCGCAGTTGAAGATCTTTTTTGGGTTCGATGATGCAAAACCATCGTAACCAACCATCGTTTTGTAACACAAGAACAGAATTTATTGTCAGCTCTTGATCTATTAACTTGACTCATAATATGATATAGTCTTGTCACTGCCATCGGCTAATATGAAAAGAACAACCTAGAAACTCAGGATTCCATATTTTATTACTAAATCTTTTAGATAGACATATTTATATATCAGATATCAGAATATGTAGGTTTATGTTTTGTATATTTTTTTAAAGTAATAATACCTCGTTAATTCAATAAATACCGCTATCATAGCGAAACAGAATATAATCCATCCCTCTATCAATGGTGCGGATTCGCGGAACAATGCGCAGGCGCAGGTCGGTGATCTCAACGTCTCCGGGCACCGTCTATCTGTGTTGATTATCTTTAAGCTGCCGCAATTTTCAGGTATTTACTAAACCGCAATACGGCATATTAACTTTGCTACTAAAAATCACATAAATATATACTTTTACCTAATCAGTAATCAGAACTTTCACTTAGATTGTTTTAATACTAAAATAGAAAAACTTTTTACGCCTTTTCATATAATAAGACAATGTTACAGTTTAAAAAGTATAGTCATAGTTATTGAAGTTATACTTCTTTAAGCGCGTTATGAAAAATTGATGAGAGTTAAATTTTACGATGCGCGCGCACCGTGACACAAAATTAACAGAATGAAGTTGCCCACGGAAGATGCTACGGCATTGGACATAATATAAAAACAACATTCGAATAATCATAGAATTTATGTTACACTTAATGTGAGAGAATAATAATAAATATTTATTTATTTAATTTTTCAAATGTAAACTGGACTATAATGACTCCGTATCCAGTCTTTAATTATTTAATTGTAATTAATTATTTGCATGCAATCAAAAACTATTTTTAATAATGCCAAAGAAGTATAACTTCTTACGCGCGTACATAAGTACACGCACCCTTTTTTTTTTAAAGTGAATTCTTCGCAATATAATTTTTGCATTATTCTATAATCATGTAAGACCATCGTAAGTCGTATATAAATGTATTCGGAACGAGTTATTTTAGATAACCTACTAATACTTGGTAATACGGAGAGACATGTCAATCATTGTATGTAAACTTTATGTTAACGTGTGTTGAAACGCCTATTTGTGGCCGAAACAAAACTGGCGCACCGACGTGCACCCGTCAGCTGTCACGCGAGATCTGTGTTGTACGTAGATCTATGATACTTCGAACGAAGTAAATTTAGCTTGTCTCTAGTTATATTATTAAGGTACTAGACAAAAAACAAATAACTTCCTTTATAATCAAATTCCAAATCTATGGATTCTGAGATCGTTAAACTATCCAGATATAAACTCGGAAGTCACAGAAATTACACTACCCAAATTGGATTTCGAATCTACAGAGGCATAACTACATGTCTTGGTATGACTTTTAGGTTTCAAAAACTAACACAGACACAGTGCACGATCATAACAACTTTCAGCTACACTCTCAAATACATGCGCCATTCGCACACTCACTCATTCACTCATTCTTAATTTGTAACACTAAATTTATTATTTTTTCTTTTAACTGTTTTAAACATGTGCTACGTAATAATTGTTTTCTAGTTACCCACAACACAGGGCCTCCCTAGTGTGGGGACTAGCGTTATATGAATTCTGTCACAAGTACGACCCTTTTGTCATAAATAAAGTTTTTATTATTATTATTCTAAATAGTAAATACTTCATTCAATCACACTTCGTTCATATAATGAAAAAATGCCATAGGAAACATACTGGCTTAGCCTAAGATTCAGTCTCAACTCTAAATGTTACCTAATATTCCAACTTCCACCAAATCTGTTTGTGATTAGGCAAACTGTCACAATTTTTTGTCTAGCATATATTTTAAGCGATAAGTATATTAAACAAAGTATGATAGTACCGACTGCAGCGCTATCTGTCGGGCTAATTTGTGAATCTAAACCATCCACGGCGTCACCAAAACACATACAAAAAATATCATCGCATCTTACATCCACTTTGACGATATTTGCAGCACGCATTCTGTCAATGTTATGTCAAACGCCATAAGGTTACATCAAAAAAGTTTGAATTGTATGGTGGTTAAGTATTCTTAAATTTTCCGCTGGTTTTTCTTAATTTTTTCTTTCATAAGAACCTTCTCCTGACAATAACATACACAACAAAAAAATAATTAGCGAAATCGGTCCAACCGTTCACGCGTGATGCCGTGACCAACGGAAATAGGGATTCATTTTGATATATATAGATTTGTTTGCTAATGAAAGTAAGATTTTCTGCTTTCTTTATTAATATTAACATTTTATAAGAAATATTTCTTTATTCTATATTACCAATTTGCTAATAAAACCTTGCTCTGTTAATATTAAGAAATATTTATTTGGCCTTAATACCTCAAATCCAGAATGAGGATGTGTGAGGTTAATAAGATGGTTAAGGAGACATAATTGCTTATCAGTTTGACTCTCAATTATTTCCGTTCCTGACTAATGTGGTATATACACGCAAAGGATAATTTCTATTGATATACATTGAGTGCATAGTCACTTTTATTATTCTTAATCGAGTTCGTGAGAGAAAAAGAACATTCGAGAGAAGGTAGGCTACATACATAGGTTATAAATTGACAGCTTTAAGAGCAACTATACTATTCTTTACTTTACGTTAAGGAATCCTGGTTACAATATTACCAAAACTTGGATAAATAAATATACCTTAAATATTCAGATTTTTTAAAAATTTAATTGAAATCAATCCCGCCACATTCGGCAGCCTAAACATTTCCTAAGCTAAAATCTGATTTACATTTGATTATTCGCACTTGTCTCTGTCATCTTAAACCTAGTTCCCAGGCTCTTTGTCTCTAAGATCAATAATTTCCAGACTGATCTTGTAATCCGCCAATTTATCGTCTAATCTAATAACTATGGACCGATTGAATAATACCAGTTTATTGCCCTAAGTGCCTTAAAGGACCTGTAATGGCATAAAGAAATTTTACTACCGTACTTTACAAGCCCGTATGACGCTCGTAAGTAGGAATTTAATTCAAATTAACCGTGACTTATCTACGAAGTAAGTGGAAACGGATTTAAAGTATATCTTAAGTATAAATAGGTTTTAAATTACATTTTACTGTGCAATAAATGACAGCTTACCTGTTGATTAGCTAATGCTCCGCCAAAATGATTTACGAGAAATAAAAGTCGTTGTACTTAAGAAATTTCTTCAACTTTCACGTAAGGTCTTTGTTGAACTAACAGTTTGTTACACAAACATCAATGTATTCAACAATGAAGATAAACATGCAAGAAAACATTATACATATTACCTTAGCGCAAGCCTTTGGTTAACGATGGTACTAAAAATAAGTAAAAACTTCATTATATTGAATGCGAATTTGATATTTTATTATTTTTATATTAAGAATCAGTATTAAAATCAAGTAAAATGGACATACTAATATTTATTTATAATTATTTTTTAGACAAATAAGTTTACCAGAAAATATTTTCACAGTACATTATCATTTCAGTGGTAGCATAGAGGTCGGATTTTTTTCTCTTTATGTTTATGACAAACCAAAAAAAGCAAAGATCACTCATACATATCGAAAATAACATGAAAGTAGAATCTAATTAATCTATTCTATTTAATTCCCTAGAAATAAACGCGAAATCATAGATAATTAAAAAGCTTTATCGAAAATATATAGAAGTACATTATAACACAATAAGCATTGTCGCAAGCATAATTTAGATATCGACGATCTATCTTACAAATCGGTCCGTGACATCTCTATACAGCTATTCACGACAATGTCCGTTACCAAGTAATCTTCTATCAATATGCAAAGCCTCTAAAGAGATCGCATTCTAGTACAGTTAGGTCTTTATACTTATAAGAATGACTTGATATATGATATACGACTGAATTTATTAAGGCCTCGATTTCTGAAATGGTGATTGGGCCGAACAAAATAACGATAACACTAAAAGACAATGTAATACTAAAGAAAGTAATAAATGAAGTAGTACTCAAGCTAAAACCCGGTAGACCGAGGCAGCGTTGGTGGGATGGAGTTGTCAAGGACCTCGAAACAATAGGGGTTCAAAGTTGGACGTAAGAAGCACGAAATATATTGCGATGGTGAAATATACTTGAGGAAGTTATAGACCACAAGCCCATGAACAAAAAATACCTGTGAAATGACCCAACCTGAATTACGCTTAGAAGGCTGTTTCTATATCTGAAAATAGCTCTGAGCACTATGCCGTCATTTCTGAGCGGTACATGTGAGTACGTGAGTGAATGGACTTTCTCAGGTACAATGGGGGAATTTCGACTAATTATTAATGTACGGCTTTGTTATAAGTGTATAAATGATTAAAAATAAATGTCGAAAAACCTAATGCCGTACAAAAGTGATGGTGCCGGAAGTCGGTGCAAATTTTTAATTCGACGACAGTTGCAGAAGCAATATAGGTCATTTATTACTGTACGGCATTTGTGTGATTCCTTTTGGACACATATACAGATACTTTACCCGTAAACGCCGTACATATTCCCAGCGGAGCGGTCGAAAGCCAAGGGTCGCAACATATGTCTGATTAGCATATAGGTGATGATGATATAAAACAACATAAAATTAAATGATCTTGAGAGTACTTCACAAATAGATAACATTTTCCAGCATGCCGTACATTTTTTGTGGAACACATAGGTGTATGGGGTAAATTACTTTTCTCAGAAAAGAGTCATTTTCCGGTGACTTTTATATGTACGGCAATAACACAGGTTATTAATACTTTAGACAATCTTCAATAAAAGATAAATGCCGTACACTTTCGATAGTCCGCTACCACCGCCTACCAATACAGGGCGTCCCAAAGTTATGGGAAATGAAGGGAAAGTACCTTAAATATCGTAGATAGGGTATTTTACTAAAAGAAGACTTTATGTTATTTTTAAAAGTTATTAATTCTGCATTCAAAGATTTTTTAAAAATTACTTGCCTCGTCTGGGAATCGAACCGACTTAAATGTAAAAAAAACACCCCTACTTTTATGATGCCAATCGAAAGAATGGCCAAAAACTAATAACTCTTCTTAAGTAACATAGTATTTTAAAAGAAAGGAACAGCGTGAATATATCTTTTTAATAAAATTAAAAAGAGTCTGTTACTTTAGAAAAGTTAATAGGGTTTGGCCATTCTTTCGATTGGCATCATAAAAGTAGGGGTGTTTTTTTTTAATTTAAGCCGGTTCGATTTCCAGACGAGGCAAGTAGTTTTTAAAAAATCTTTGAATGCAGAATTACTAACTTTTATAAATAACATAAAGTCTTCTTTTAGTAAAATACCCTATCTGCGATATTTAAGGTACTTTCCCTTCATGTCTCATAACTTTGGGACGCCCTGTATTATATTTTTATTTTTGTTAAAAATATTTTTCCTTTACCTCTCTCTGCTGGTACGATAAGGCTGTAAATATACTTTACAGCCTTATGGTATTATACTCAGATATGTACAGTTATTAATGACCTTAAGGGGACACCTCAAACGTCGTCGAAGTTTTTATCAGCTGTAAAGAATAATCTGGAGTAAAATGTACGGCATCTGGTTTTTTTTGTTTATTTATATTTGTTACATATAAAATAACAATAATCTTTGAAAATATTACTCCCCATATTACTCTAGGAGCATTTGAAAAGTCATCTAAATTTCGGAAATTTCATATATTTTTTATCATAATATTTTTATTTGTTACCATTTATAATGAACGGCTATAATGTACAACGGTAATATTTAGTAACATTATGTAAAAAAACAAGTTGCCGTACATTATTCTCTGATCTTACAGCAGTAAGGACTTGGTAAATCCTGAAATTTCGATAAATATTTAATTACACAAATATTAACTATAATATTTGGACGGCATAATTATATAACATTATTGTCCGTGTTAAATAATATTTTGAACATGATGCCGTACATTTTACAATGACCTTAGGGTATATGGGTGTAGGGGTAGGGTTCCGACCCTTGGCTTTCGACCGCTCCGCTGGAAATATGTACGGCGTTTACGGGTAAAGTATCTGTATATGTGTCCAAAAGGAATCACACAAATTCCGTACAGTAATAAATGACCTATATTGCTTCTGCAACTGTCGTCGAATTAAAAATTTGCACCGACTTCCGGCACCATCACTTTTGTACGGCACTAGGTTTTTCGACATTTATTTTTAATCATCTATACACTTATAACAAAGCCGTACATTAATAATTAGTCGAAATTCCCCCATTGTACCTGAGAAAGTCCATTCACTCACGTACTCACATGTACCGCTCAGAAATGACGGCATAGTGCTCAGAGCTATTTTCAGATATAGTAACAGCCTTCTAAGCGTAATTCAGGTTGGGTCATTTCACAGGTATTTTTTGTTCATGGGCTTGTGGTCTATTAATGGGGCTGTATGGCCATTCTGTCTAGTAGTCTGTAGGATG
Organism: Pieris napi; assembly: GCF_905475465.1. Classification (NCBI taxonomy): domain Eukaryota; kingdom Metazoa; phylum Arthropoda; class Insecta; order Lepidoptera; family Pieridae; genus Pieris; species Pieris napi. Next base: position 7,695,694 of record NC_062241.1, on the reverse strand, counting down.
AAGTCTACCTAAAGTAAGCAAACCTCCCGATTAGTATTATATTAATTATCGAAGGGATAATTAAAATTCTATATATGTATATACATTATACAACAACCCAAAACTGACACCTAATCGCAAAAGTTTTTTTAAAATACCATAAAGAACCGTCCACCAACAAGTTAATATTGAATGAAATCGAGATATTTATCGTTAGAACAATTGTACAATTAATTTAAATGCCATTTCCCAACTAAAAAACGATTGCACCAACCATCTGACAATTAGACCGATCCCTATAGGTCTATGTACCCTTCACAAACCTCCAGCGGTGTTCAATTACACCCACGGTTCATTTATTAATACAATACCCATTGATGTTCATAACGAGACTTCATTAATTAGGTCTAGCGATTTCTATTTCTATATTGAATATTATAGTTATAGACAACCGATTCGAAAGGATATCTATTAATCTTTGCTCCATAATGATGCGAGTATATTTATCGAGTTATATAGTAGACTAGAATAGGCAAATAATAACAATTATAGATTATTTAGAACGATTTAAAATTTTCTAAATCTTATTGGGAATGTATTTTTTTTGTATGGACCGCTACAAAAATAAAATCGTGCTTTAAAAATAGATATAGTTTAAGTATCGCTACTTTTACTTCGATTTTACGATACAATAATAAATTATGAATAGAGACAGTAACAGAGTCAAATCATACAATCACAACTAACCGAAACGATATATGTAACACCAATAGTAATCTCTAATAAATTCAAAGCTCTCTCCTTTTTCATATAAGTAAGCAAAACGTATCAAATATATTATGATAAATGACTTTCAAATTACACTCCATATAAATTAACGTTCAACCGAAACGTCAACCATACATCAATGTGTTTCAGTCGTGACGTCACGCACTACAAACGAAACACCTCAAAACGTACTTCGAGATGTCCCTTGCAGCATTTTCACTATAATTTATGTGAAACAACCGCCTGAATATTTACATCATAAAAATACATTGCTTGATTTCTTAGTACGTGAATGAAATCGTTCTTTAACAAGCATAAATGAATGTTGAAATACACGTAAATAACGCGAAATCAAACGTCGATAATGCGATCGGATTCGCCCGTAGGTGATGGTTTGTTTTGCTCAGCAGTTTTGTGTAACAGTCACGAATATTGTAAGAATTATTCTCGATGTATGGTTAAAGTACCATTATTTCTAATGTACAACTACTTACGCAGTTTATAAATCAACCAGAAAGTTGATTTTGTAGCTCAGTTCAGTAGCTCCTAATTTTGACAATGTATGACGTTTTGACACGCTAATGTAAAATATGACTTTCAAATATTTCTGTGATAGATGGTGCATGTTTATGCGAATTCGGAAGCATTCGGATATGTCATAGAAGTTACGCGGACTTTTTTTGCGTGAAATACTTTGTCATACATATAGTGAAGCTACTGTTTTGTATAAAAAAAACCAAACAAAATAATTTCCACATCACTATTGGGACAAATTCCTACATCACTATTGGGACTTGAAAACGTCTGGAGTCGCCTTAACATCCTACCAGGAAGCCCTAGTATAGGAGAAAAACATGTACATATAATATGGCAAGTGATTGCATTAGCACACATCACGTAGTAATGAACAACTACCGCAGACAGCCAGTAAAACCACAGGTGTACATAATTGACTTTTACTTTCATAAAGGCCTACCAGTGTTAGGATTTGGCTGGAATAAGCCAATAAGTCCAATAAATAACTAAATCGTATTTACTTTTCAACGTAAATTGTTGCAACGTATTTTCTCTATTAATTCTTCAGTAGGTTCCCCTTTACTATGTATTTTGTTCAGAATAAACTGCTACAATTCTCCTACTACGAATGGCTACATTAATTAGCAGGTAGATAATAACCCTAGCAGTAACTTAGTGTCGACAGTTTGCCAAGTCGTGTAATAGCAGCTCTTTGGACAATTAACATCGTCTTTTTAATGGCACAGGAAGAGATTATTCAATTAATTGATAAGAAAGAGTGAAGATGTCTTTAGATAGCGGTCGTCGCTTGCATCAATGTCCACGATTGCCATTTACCTACTGTCTCTTAGACACTGCCTGGGCTCAATCTATTTTATCAATAAACAAGTTTCCAGTTCATATGTGAGTATATATCTAAGAAAATTAATTAGGTAAATGTCACAGTATACACTACTCAGTAAACATATTATGCATTCTATAATTGTTGTTATAATAGAGATAAATTTATTGTAGCATAATTTTCAAACATATAAATTATGTATTTCATCATCAACGATAGAGCGTACAGTTCTCGCGAATATTTTACAATAAGCATAGCACGAGTAAGTTTAGCATAAAAGTATAAATCATATACTTTCATACTGCAAACACGTATGAAAATTCCACTTCATTGACTATGCAAAAGAAACCCCGCGCCAAGCATGAACGTCCCAAATGCATAATTAAACCAGGACGGGATCAACAATGTGTCCAGACAATACAGAGGAAAATAGTCATCAATCACAACCATTATTTATACTATTGATCGGCTCAGATCGGTTACCATAAATTGGGCCACGTACCAGTCAGAGATGGAACGGATTTTTGCTCTTTTCGTGTTTGCGCTCCACTTCGGCAATGTCACATGTTAATATCTTTTTAAAGGCAGTTTCTATACGAATAAAAGCTGTATTTTGATATTTTTATGTTTTTCTATATCGGTTTTAATAATGTACATATATAAAGTACTGTACCAGATATGTCCACAATTCAAAGTGTAATCATTTCTATAAAGTACTGGGGGGTTTGTACATAATACGAAGCACTACATAAATGCCAACAAAAGAAACTCACCCTCTCTCAATTCGCTTCACACACGTGTTCACAGCCGAGTTCTCCAGGTCAATAGTGGAGACCAGCTCGTCAACGCTGTCCAGTTCAATTGCTGACACAGTCCTATCAATAACATTGTATTATAGGATACCTAATAAATGATAAAACATTTATTTCGTATGATTTCTAAACACGTATTGGTCGTTTGTAACTTAATGTTCAAGAAGGAAGAACAAGCGAAAAAAACAACATTTGATAGTCTACGAATTATATTTTTTAGTACGAATCGCAACTCCTAAATATTATGTTCGTTCTATTACATTATAAAATACATGCTTTACTCTTGAATATGATTTTAATTAACATAGCTTGGAACTCGTATTTCACACCGGAATGAAGTATACATAAATTTGTGTTTAGCATAAGTAATATATAAAAAAATTACGGAGTTAAAGTTCAAACACCCCCTTTACTAATCAATCACAGATATGCTTTCCAAACATGTAAATACTGATTGACATTATGGTTACACATTGATTCGTAATCGACGCTTCAATGATCGATAGGACATTCAGGACGTTGACGTTTGAGAGTTAATAAATCTCAGCCTCTATATTTAACTAGAAATCCATTCTACATTAGAATATAGCCAAAGATGCTAGATAACGCTTCGAAATGGCCGCTTTATATTTCATTTTTATTTAGTATCAACATTGCTAAGCTATCTTACATAAATTGTCTCGCTCGAACAGTCAGAATATTATGTTTCCAGATGAAAAGCGAGCATAACGGATATAATCGAGTAACCAACCACAAATCAATTACCAGCGATCATTTGTTAATGATTGCGATGTCAGTACTGTTGCGTCTCAGCCCGAGGGCGTGCGGTAGCATGAAACCACGGCGCTATGCAATATTACAGCTCATTAGCGCAGGTGAAACTTAGTTTACAGGCCATTCTAGTGTTGTACCTGTAGCCTATAGTCAGGCTATCGAATATTAGCATTATAAGTAACAGATCTTTCTATTGTATTTGGCCTACATATTTAAAACTTCTTGGTACAATTTATTATATTACTATGACAATTTATATCAGAGAAACGATGTGAGAATGATTTCATATAATGGAACAAGAAAAGCTTATTTATTTGGATATAAATATTAAATAACTCTGAACTAGGTACCACTTATACGCCACATAAATATCAATTAATCTGTCAAGGAACAGCATAAAATATGATAAGAATAAGAAAGTTTTCAATCTGTCTTTAAAACATTAGTCTATTTTTTTATAGAATATCGGGCAAACGGACAAGAAGCTCACCTGATGTTAGATCATACGCCGCCCATGGCCACTCACACTGCCAGCTCGCAAGTACATACGCTCTTTTCTTGGAACTTAAAATGTTTTTAGTTTATTATTTGGTCAATTGTATCAGATATTCATAAATAACTTGTCGTTATATAGATATAGTCGGTATTTTTACTTATTTGAACCTATTAAATTATATACAATAACAACAAATCGGGCTTGCGCTAAAACTGACTCTATGCCACAGATAAATAAAAAAAACTGAAATATGCCATCGACTATCGAGATGGTGTGCTGAATGTCGATGTTTTTGTGCTCTGAATGTTATTAAACGTAAAAGAAAATAAAAATATCATAGATAAATAGTGAAATAAATTTAAATACAGGTATTGCGTTTGTTAATTAATAATAGATAGTAATACCTAATTATTAATCGATCACTTTGACCTATATGTAATCTTTTCCGATTCCAATAATATTACATACTAATATAACGACAAAGATTTGAGTATGATAATATATTAAGCCAACTGCCAACAAATGTGCTAAATTTCATAAGTGAATGTTTGTTTCTGTTTTCAGAAAGTTCTAAGAGTCATATGGAGATGATTTAAATCAGGTACATTCCAACTTAGGGAAAACTCAAGTTACACCGAAATTGTATAATTATATTACGATACCAAAACCCGGAGTCTTACAGAAACAAAATATTTAGCCGCAGATGAAGCAAAAATCGTGACTGCAAGGAATAGTTATAACAATATCATCTAAAATAATTCTTTTCAAATTACACTTAAAACTACAATAGCCTAGACTACCTTTTTTAACATGCCTAATTAATTAATCATTAAATATTGAGCAATACCATATATATTTTCGTATAGTTCGAGTCTTTTCATATTCTATTATAAAATGCTTGAAATAACAAGTTGTCCACTGCATTAGCAATGTACTAACAATTTATAGTGTTTCAGCATCCGTTCTAATCATTGATGTTCTAATCTATTAATTTCGCTTGAGAAAGTTATTTTTGAAGATAAAATAACTTGTTCAAGCTAAATCTAAATTTTTTAAATATATATAATAGGGGGGCAAACGAGCTTGCGGGACGACCAAAAAGGGCAGTCTTCGCAGCCCATAGACACCCATTTTTAGTGGGTGCGTTGCCGGCCTTTGAGGGAGGAGTACACTCGCTTATATTATTGAGCCGTAGTTAAAAATATAATCATTTGTTACCTATTACTTGTGACGATTAATTCTCTTATATCAGTGACTATTTTAATTAACTGTTAATTAATGTGTTGGTACCTTTTATCAGGATTTCAATTAATACAAGATTAAATGCATAAGGAAAACGTTGGATTAAACTCTGTTACATGGTATTGATATAAAAAATTGATTACACTATTTTTAGACTATCCATTCACTGTTGGCCGACGAAACGTAATCTTTCTTCGATAGATTGGCTACTTTTCCGCAACCGGACCGCAATAAAGCAATTACGGTACGCAAGAGCTAATATTATTTTTATGAATATCAACTATAAGCTTCGATTAGAAAACTGTTTCCTGTGCATTCTATGAATTATATTGACAATAATACTTAATTACAAGTTTCCTACAGTCCTGATAACTTTACTGGATGCACAGAAAAATCTTTTTACATGACATAAACATAGCTTTAGATGAGGCTAGTGGAATTGGTGTTCCGCCATTAAAATACCAAGAATAAATGCCCGATTTTTTACTAGTGATTTTGACGATTTTTTTTTATATCCCGCTTTAAACAAATAAAAATTATTTAAAACGTAATAGTAATTTCGTAAGAAAACATACTACGTCCATTCTCAAACAATCTTTTGTAATTCGTAATTAATTACCCAAACGTTTGGTCGTATAAATATTTGTACAGGGTTTTATACACATGAGGAATTTGGATTGTTCAAAGGTACCAACTCTCACCCATAACATTTGTTAATTATGAACGCCAATATCCACCACAGTAAAAGGTGCACGTACCATTTCAAATTTTCGTTTGCTATTGTATACATAGACTTGTGATAGGGAATTCTTTAATAAGTACATTGTCCCACCAGTGGCTGTTATATTGAGACATTTGGAAAATACGTTGTACATAGAAAGTTGTATATATGAATTAAAACAAAAAAAACTTTAGAGGTGTCAAGGGACACCCGGATGGAACGAAATTCCTTTCGATTAATTTATATGTTAATTGGTATCATAACAGTATGATAGATTTTCTTGACACCAATCTTACGACGAAAAAAAAAAGCCAACATCACGAGGTGTTCCCAGGCGGTCACCCATCCAAGTACTGACCTCGCCCGACGTTGCTTAACTTCGGCGATCGGACGAGAACCGGTGTATTACAATAGCAAATAGCAAAAAAGTGTCGTGACAACTTTTCGTAAGAATTTTTTCCGTCTAGCCCCCTTTCACAACGCGCGATAAGGAACTTCGTTCCAATAACATTGGATATGATCCATACCTATCGTATTAGGTCCATTAAAATGTATAGCTCCAATGGATTGAAGAGCATAGATATTAAAAAGGTTTCAAAAACTTGTGAAAACATTAAAAAGGTTTCCTCTCTTAAGAATTACTTTTGTTTAAAAATATTGTCATTTATGTTTTAGCCCTACTATATCGATGTCTATGCAATCTTAGCATTCCTTCGCAGTCAATTGCTTCTCGATTCATCGATGCCGGTTCCCCTTTAACTAACATATACGATGTTCAATTACACGCCTGTCTCGTTACAGATAACGTTCGCATTATGTGCTCTACATCTTAGACTCGGTTTGAAATTCTAAAAACTTCCTACCTTGACTGTTTACCAATACTAATCGAACGACTTGTTCATTATGTTAAAAGTTCTTAAAGTATTATATGTTAACTAGTGGACCCGACAGACGTTGTCCTGCATGATATTTCAAGCAATTAGTAAAGCAAAGTATGAAAGTCGGTACTGCAGCGCCATCTGGTGGGCTGATTTGTGAATCTAAACCATTCCCAGATCCCCTTGAACACACACAAAAAATTTCATCAAAATCGGTCCAGTCGTTTGAGAGAAGTTCAGTGACATACACACTCACAGAAGAATTATATATATAAAGATTGTATTCGAGTATTTAGAGCTCATACTAGTTTATACTTAAACAGCAATCTTAAAGCCTAAGCTTTAGCCCGATAGCATCTAAAGTACTTTATCTATACACATCTCTTTAAAAAACAATTCATTACACTTTCGTAGAACAAAAAACCTCAACCGCTGCAGGTGTGACAGCCAGACATGGTCACTGCCGCTTATAGAACACCGTAAATCAAATTGTGCCGACACTTTCGCCTTTGTAACTTTTCTTATATGAATTTGTGGAAATAAAGATCTATTAATCGAAATGGCCGAGAAATGTCAAGCTTGGCGATGTACCTACTGTACTTCAATCCCATATTTGTGAGCAGGATGTCAGCGAACACACCTGCTCCAAAAAGATTTCTAAAACACACGTCTTAGATTATAGACCTCGCTATATGTTATAAACCTTGATAAGGAAACAAAGATGTTACAAATCTTTTGAATTGTGAATATTATGCTTAGAAATTACACGAAAAATAAAACAATATACTATCGAAAACATTATATGGAACCCCACCCCGTTTAACGAAAAAATATATCAAACCCAAATTTTCTTATTCTAGTTGAATATAATCAATAAAATGTTATTATAAACAAGGTAAAAAACGATTCAAACAATCTCTCATTTTTTAACCACAACCAATCATCAATCAATCATTATTTGCAATACAATTTCCGCATTCCCGTTGGCTACCAGGAGCGCTGACGTGATGAAGAGTAGGTCTAGCGGAGCATGTAATAGCCGGCAGCTTCCGCGAGGGTGCGTCTCCATTGTCTAAACCACCGCGCCCGTGCGTAACTATCATCAGTTTATCTACCTCTACAAGTTTCTTATGTCCTGTCACGCGCAAAAAATCCTCGTTTTATTATTCGAATACTGGCATTGTCAAAATCTACGTAACATACACATATTTATACACAAAATCCCGCTAGTTTCTTTGTAATTTCCCTCGTTCCTGCGAGTAACATGCGAGCTAGTTAAGTTTTATATAAACAATTATAATTTGCTTAAAAAACAGATGGCGTCTTTCGCCTAAAGAAGAAATATCCATAAAACATATAAATATATATTAAGGATATTTCTTAAATTTATACAAAAAATACCATAAACATCTTTTAGAAAAGACATTAACAAAAATAAATTATAAATAATTTACTATTGTAATATCTAAAAATTATATTATAAACTATGACTCGATGATTATCTTTTAAATAATGTTACAGTATTTTTAAAATTTACAACGAAAACGCCACACAAATTAGAAATTAATCAAAGGCAAGAATCACCAATGTAATATAATAGTTAATAGATTAAGGGTCTGTTTCACAATGTATGGATAAAGTACCAAATAGCTATGCAACACAAATTATTTGGAAGATAAATTGTGCTATTTGACATTCATTGGACTCTTAAATTATGATGGACTTTATGTGACGAATAGCGCTATCTGACAGTCGTGAAACGCAACAATAGTGTTTATCCTACCAATAAGTAATAAATAGCTAATTTGGAACTTATGTAGAACTTATCCGTACATTGTGAAACAGACCCTTAGAAGCCCTCCCTTGTAAGGATAATAAATTCGGCGAACGTTGCAAATATATTGTTATATGGAAAGTGTTAGTAGGTGTAGTAAAACACAAAGGTAAACAATTGTTAAAACCCCTTGTAAATGCATCAGTGCGCCAGGAAAGCTTGACTGGCTTCAGTATCGACCTGCTGCGTATCTGGTTACCTCCTGCCATATTTAAGCTCCCACTAATCTTATTAAGTGAATAGGCTCAAGTATAAGCGATGGAAGGGATACCAGCTTTCGTTCAAGGCTTGCCGTTGAAGATTTAATTAGCCTAACTGATTAATATTTTCATTAATAGATATTTGCGAAATATTTATAATACCTACAAGCAAATAACATGATACATAGCAGTACCTTAACACAGATTCACGCAAACGTTAATTTGGACAAAGTCAAAGGATACAATTCTATTGTTCAACTCCGTCTTTCCTTTTACAATAGCAAGTGCGAGTCAAATTATCAAAGAAAATACTGCAACGTTGCTGTTACTTGTTTCGCAACACTATTAAATTGCCCGGGCATTGAATATAAACACGTAGACGCAAGACAGTTGACCCTTTTTAGTAACAACTAACAAATTCATTGTTCTGTTACACATATATTTGTGCTAGGAACAAATAACAAAGCTAATGAAGTCCTTCGCTGCAAACTATGGTTAAACTTTCCCGAGGCTTTATTCGCGTATAATGTGTACGCTATTATAGAATTAGCATCCATTAAAATAGGATATATCTATTTTTTTTCAGCGATTCCGTAATTTATATATATATATATTAATTATGATATCAGTTTCGATAGATTCCTTATTTTCTTAATCTCTTAGTACATTCTAATTCTGTAATAAGTACATCGCATACCATTTTGTCCTTTCGCGATAATGTAATATGTAGATATAAAAAGCGTACCTATTCTGAATAATATAAAAATGGATGAATTTTGGTTGTATTTATCGGTTACCACCCATATTGATACAGTAATTGTTTTAACATTTAACAATACTGGCGTTTGCCTTAATTGGTAGTAGCACTAACGCCTACATGCTTTTGTGGTACAATCTACCTACACATTCAATTAGATGCGACAAATACCTATACACAAATACTTATAATAGCGCCATATACGGCATTCCAAATACAGCGCAAGTTGGTCTCTATAATCTTTATATATATAATTCTTCTGTGAGTGTGTATGTCACTGAACTTCTCTCAAACGACTGGACCGATTTTGATGAAATTTTTTGTGTGTGTTCAGGGGGATCTGGGAATGGTTTAGATTCATAAATCAGCCTGCCAGATGGCGCTGCAGTCGGTACTTTCATACTTTGCTTTACTAATTGCTTGAAATATCATGTAGGACAACGTCTGTCGGGTCCACTAGTACAATATAAAAATCAACTTTTTAAAAACCTTACTTTCACTAAACATAGAAAACCACCATCTTGATTAACTTGTCAAGTTATAATTATTATAATCACTTATCTACTGAGCTGTATATAGCTGAGAGACGAAAATGTGCATTACTTATGAAAAAAACTAATAACTTCGGTTGAAATATAATTAAATAGAACTTACTTTGCTATAGAGCTCCTTGAATCCTCTGGTAGCCCGACAAATATTATAGAAGATGACATCTGTATAAAAAACACTTTAATATGCACTTGTAATTTAGATGAATAATTGAAACACGTCTACTTTAGATTTAAAACCATGAAAAAATATAATTAGTATGTATTAAAATATTGAATAGATGATACAAACTGTTAATTTTTTTAAACAAATCTATCAAAGTGACATAAAAAAAAGAAATAGTTTGTGTGCCAACCAATGGTACAATTAATTTTATAGTTCATTAGATGGTACAAATGTAATAATATATATTCCGCAAATTTCGTAAGATCAGTGCCAGGTCTGACTGTCGCAGTATAAACTGACTCTCCATAATTATTTTAATGTTTATAAATCAGTAAGTGGGTGTTCATACTTTGGTTCCAGTTAGTGTGGACCTTGTATAAGATAAAGCGTTATTTTTAAATTGTTGTTCTTAAACATAGTAGTTTTAATTTTATATAATATCAGATTATCGTGAGTTATATGGAAATTTGTAATAATTATTTTAATACTTATGGAATTTCTAGGCAAGGAAAAAAATAAGTCGAATTGTAACCTCCTCCTTTTTGTTTAAGGCGGTTAAAATATATCGTTTGCCATTGTTTTGCGATTGAACCGCACTTAGTCTGCCAATCTAAATAATTGTACCTGAACCCTTAAGCGCAGATATTGATCATACGTAAAATCGAGTATTTATCGATGAAATTAAATAACCAATTAACTCTTAGATATATAACGTATTTTATTAAGAAAGAGTAAGTGGGGAGTAAGGGTAGAACGGAATTAACATCATGCCCGGCCCAATTGGCATCCTCAACCAACCAACCAATAGCCAACAAAGATGGATGGTGGATAGACCCAACAAGACACCTCGCAATGCCGTTAATAGTCAATGACACTGGTCCAGCCATAATAAGAGCAGAAATTTTACATGCGTTAAAAATAGCTTAATTGGGTTCAGATAACATCAAAGTCAAAATCGTTTATTCATAAGTGTACATTGTGATATGAATGAATGATTTTGACTTTTGACTTCCAAATATAAATAAAAATTTAACTTGGAAACAAACAGCAAAACAGCGCTCCGTGGGCTATTTTTAAACTACAGTCCTTTTCATGAAAGAAGTCCCCCAGACGCGGCGCTGCAATCGCATGACGTAATGTTGCCATTTATGAGTAAAAAATTTACCAATTTTATTTAAAATATTATTTTCTGCATACTTCGATGAAACAATATTTCTTTTATGTAAAAAGTATATTTTTATTTACTTATTTTAGCGGTGTTATACCTTCTTACAGGGAAAAGATGAGAAAATAGGGCAAAGAAAAGCAATACAATTTTTTATTCAGAGTTTTATTGCATAATTGTTGGGTTACAATTTTTTTCGAAGTACACGCCGCTATACCTTCGTTTGTAATTCTTGTTACAGTTTTCTCTGACACACCTGCAATTAAATTATAAACAATTAAAAATAATAATAACTTTAAGTTTATAATTCTTATGTAAAATATGTTTTAATTTCAGTTACCTAGTTTTGTACCATTACGTTATGTATTTGTTCAATTTTGTCGCAATATCATAAAAGTCCCATCAATACAGCAAAAAAATATTAAATGGCAACTCTAAAAAGTACCTGTTATGGCGGCAACTCTCATCCGAACATTGTTTAGTGGTATTAAAACACCTTGATTCTTATGTTCCGCTTCACAGAACTCACCTTTAATATCATTTCTCGAGCCGAACTTTTTACAACTTTTGGCATTGTAATCAATCTTTAAAATGCACTAAGCTAGTTAAAAATTCACTAAATCTACCACAACAAACTAACTTGATAACATCGACGAATGACAACATTGCCGACCTGTCAAATTTAGTTCCAAAAATCACCGCGGGACTTCTTTCATGAAAAGCACTATATATTTAAACTTCGTTCCGGTAGTTGGTAACACCACAGCTTGACGTGACCACAGGACTTTTTGGCGGGAAGTCAAACTAAGCGGGTGTTTTAAATTTTGCGTTTTTTCAATAATTAATTTTTTTGTATATAATTGTTCCTTTTTTTTTCTGTAAATAGAAAATTTGTATCATTTTGTGAATAGTAGATAATAATGAGTGAAAACAGCGCCGGGGGGCGGGCCCCCGGTGACAAAGACGCCAAGAAAAGAAAATTAGAGGTGACTAATGAAAACTATAAAGTGTTCACTAAACCAAATTATAAAAGACAATTTCCAGACAACCACAGCACGGATTGTGTGGTTTATGTGGAATCCCAAGAAGATGAAAAGTTAGGGAACAAAAATCCCATCACGTTAACTAAATTATTCACGGACAATGTTAAAGGAATAGTGGGCGTACACCGAGTGAATGCTCACAAAATCGGCATCACTTTTAAAAAACCAGCTCCGGCCAATAATTTCCTAAAACTGGACAGTTTTTTAGGAAGACACAAATTTAAAGCTTTTGTTCCATCTCACCTGACTGAAGCGACGGGCGTCATACGATATGTGCCCAAGGAGCTAACAAATGCGGAAATATATAAGAACATAATGTGCGACACGGAAGTGATTTCCGTTAAAAGATTCATGAAAAAAGTTGACGGAAAACTGGTCCCGCTCGGCACGATTTCAGTGACTTTTGCTGCCACAACGCTGCCCCAATATGCATATATACAGATGTTCAGATACCCGATCCACACCTACATTCCACCACTGCTGCAATGCTTCAGATGTTTCAAATTCAATCACTCAGCTCGAGTTTGTCGCGGAGAGCAAATGTGCTCGTCATGTTCCGGCCGGCACTCCTACAAGGAGTGTGATGTAGATGAAATTATATGTATTAACTGTAATGGCAATCATTTGGCAATCTCCAGGGATTGCCCCATTAAAAAGAAGAAAATGGAGGAAAAAAAGAATAAATATCTTAATCTCAACAGAAGTTATGCCACTGTGGTGAGTACAGCTCCCATAGCCCCTCAGATGTTAGACCCTAAAGAGTTTCCGGCTATTACTAAGCCAAACAATAAAAATGTGACTACAGGCCCGTTCAATGCACAACAAATTCTCAATAACGACATTATCATTAATGCCATAGTAAAATCACTTATTACTCTGGGTAATGATAAAAACGACACACCCATTACAAATAAGAAAATTAAAGAAATACTTTTAGCTAATTTATTAAACTAAATAATGGATACATTTTTAAACATAGCACAGTTTAATATACAAAGCTTACAGAGTAAGAAAGCCTTATTGAATAATTTTTTATCGAAACATAATATTGATATCTGTTTATTAAATGAAACTTGGCTTAAAAGCACTAGTATAATTCCAAACTTTGCACCATATAATTTTATATATAAAAATTCAGTTAATACCCATAATGGTGTGGGTATACTAATCAAACAAAATTTACAGTATGATATAGTTAACACTACTTTTCATGAATCCGTTCAAAATATCTGTGTAGCTGTAGAAACATCTATGGGCAAATTGCACATTCTTTGTGTATATTGCCCTCACAATAGTGATGTCAACAGGTTTAATATTCGCACAATGAAAAAGGTTTTACTTGAAGTACCTAAGCCATGTATAATAATGGGAGATCTAAATGCACACCATATAGTTTTTGGATGTCAATCAAATAATAGTAGAGGCAATAGTTTATACAATCTCATTGATGAACTAGACTTGTGTATTTTGAATGATGGGAGTGCTACAACTGTTCAAATTCCAAACAGAAATGCATCTGCTATTGATGTTACTTTGGTTAACCCAGCAATAGCTCCTCTTTGTGAATGGCGAATTCATGATGATTCAATGGGCAGCTACCACTATCCAACTCAGGTTGTTGTCAATGTAAAACCATCCACATATGAAGTCCGGCCTGTGGAAGAAAAATACATATATTGTAAGGCTGATTGGACTGAATATTATAATTTATCTGAAACATCTTTTTGTCAGTTAGACACTGAAAATACAGAACCAATTGCTTTATACAATAATTTTATAAATATTTTGTGTGACATCAGATCAATTACTATACCTAAACAAAAGTCTAGACAAACTGTGAAAGTCATGAGGAAACCTGTTCCCTGGTGGAACCAAACATGTGATGATGCAGTTCGAAAGTCCAAAAAAGCCCTGATACAGTATAGAGCTTCACCTAGCATTTCTAATTTTATAGAGTACAAAAAAGCAGATGCTCAAAAGAAAAGAATACTTAAAGAAGAAAGTATTAATTCGTGGCACAACTTATGTAGTAGTTTCAATAGAATGACACCTGTTTCTAGAATATGGGGTTACATGAAAAGGTTCAAGAGAATAGGTTCATGTCATGATAGATTTTTCAATGATGAATGGGTGCCTTCATTCCTAGATAACATCTCTGATTCAAATCAAATAAATTTAAACAATGTAAGTGGTATTTTAAATGATTCATCTGAAAATAACAGTAATTCCTTTCTGAATAAACCATTTACATTAAATGAATTGTACATATCCCTCAAAAGCAGAAAAGATACAACACCAGGGTTGGATAATATACCATATATTTTAATTAAAGAACTACATCCTAATGCTATAGAAATCTTATTAAATATTTATAATATACTATGGGAAAACTTGTTAATACCAGATTCATGGAAAACTCAGTGCATCATTCCCATCTTAAAGCCAAATAAAACTGCAAATAATCCATCATCATACAGACCCATTTCATTATCATCGTGTTTAGGTAAACTCTTTGAGAACATGCTAAAGATAAGATTAGATTATTTTGCTGAATCGGAAGGAAAGTTACCAGATATTCAGTTTGGATTCAGGAAAGGTAGAAGTTGCTCTGAAAGCTTTGTATCTTTCATTGCTGATCTCAAAAAAGCTAAGATTAGTCACTCTAATGTTGTTTGTGTCTTCTTAGATGTTAAGGGTGCATTTGATAATGTTGATATTGAGAGCCTAATCAAAATTTTACATAAATTGAGTATACCAGGAAAAACTCTAAATTGGATTTTCAATTTCCTGCACAACAGGACTATATATGTTAAATTTAATAATAAGTTACATGGACCTAAACAGGCCAATAAAGGAACAATGCAAGGTGCAACTTTGTCACCATTGTTGTATAACTTGTATACATCACAAATACTGGATTATGTAAATATACCCCAGGTTAAAATATTGCAATTTGCAGATGACTTACTTTTGTATAGTGAAAATCAAAGTTTAAACATAGCGGTTAATAGCATAAACACTGCATTAAATAAACTTCAGACTTATTACAGAAATTTTTTGAAATTAGAAATAAGTTCAGAGAAAAGCTCAGTTTTAGTATTCAGTAAAGATCCATTTGCACACACTGTAAATATTTCCTATAACAATGATAAAATCCCTATAGTTAATCACCATAAATTTCTTGGTGTAGTACTGGATGACAAATTAAAATTTGATAAACACATTCAGTACATATGCCAAAATGCCATGAAAAGCATTAATGTAATGAGAAGTTTGGCAGGTACTTTTTGGGGTTCAGATCCAAAAACTTTGAACATGCTGTACAAAAGCATAGTCAGAAGTCATTTTGACTACAGTTCCTTAGCTTATATGAATGCAAATAGTACATTACTAAGAAAACTGGATGTGATACAAAATATTGGACTGAGAGTAATAAGTGGAGCTATGCGCACCACTCCTATAAACAGTATGGAAGTAGAAAACTGTATACCTCCACTGTGCTTGCGACGCTTACAGTTGGCTGAGCGATTTTGTTTGAAGGAGCTGGCAAATGAGAACAGTGTTATTCTTGGTAGAGTCTCTTATCCTGTAGAAATAACTCAGTCAATTGAAGCAAGCAGCATCTCAATAAATACACTGATTTCAGGCTTGTTACCTGAAATTCCAACCATAATGTCATATATTAAAAACTTGACAAATAATATGCACACAAGTAATAAGTGGCCAATTTACAATAGCCCTTATAACTCTTTACTGAACTACTTAAATATTCAATGTAATTTAGACTCTGTTAAAAATAAGTTTGACTTTTTACAATTTCTAAGTGATAAATCAGAGTTTTATATTATATATACTGATGGTTCCAAATGTGAGACTGTTAAGGCAGCATTCTATGACCCACAAATGAAATTAACTAAATGCTTGAGATTACCTATAACTTGTAGTATATTCACTGCTGAGGCTTGGGCAATATTAGCTGCTTTAACATATGTAAATAGTAATGTAAATAATGTAAATATTTTGGTTGTAAGTGATTCTAAGAGTGTTTTAACAGCATTGGGTAATTGTAGCTTAGGATATAAACAGAATTATATTGTATATAAAATTAAGGATTTACTGTACAATTTAGAAAAGCATGTAGAATTTGTATGGGTACCCTCCCACAGTGGTATAACTGGCAATGAGGTTGTGGACGAGGCGACTCGTCGGGACCATGACGATGATTTAACAGACTCTTTCAAAGTGCCTTTCACAGACTATTATACGCAGATAAAGATTCATCTCAAGAGAAGATGGAAAGAATATTGGAACTACAATACAGAGGTATTAAATAAAGGACAATGGTACTCAGAAATACAGAGAGATTTACCAATGATCCCGTGGTATAACAGCTTCAAATACATTAATAGGAAGTTCATAACGTGCATTAATCGCTTACGTGTAGGACACTGCTGTGTTCCAGCACATCTCAAGAGGAAGAAAATCATTCTTGATGATAATTGTACATATTGTTCAAAGGAAAATGCCGATATAAAGCATGTCTTGTTTGAATGCGAAACGTTTAACATCCAACGTTTATTACTTGCAAGTGTCATTAGTGATGTCGCAGACGAAAATTCATTAAGTGTTCCCCGCCGCCCTCAAGATTTACTATCTTATCGTGCTTTTTTCTTACCTGTGTTTAAATTTATTTCAAACACAGTTGAACAAATTTAATTACATAGAGTTAGTTGAAATATGTCCAATTGTATACAATAGTTTTGTATTAAGTTATTTAGTTTTAATATATTATACTTAATTTGGATATAATTACAATTTGTATTAACGTAATAGCTTAAGAATGTTTATGCTAATAATATATTTATTATTTATGGTATAAATGTAACATTTGCACGTTACCATTACATACTTTTAAGGACCTTATGTAATTCTATGATTCCGACTGAAGGACTCTGTATCCATGGTTATGAAATAAATTATTAAAAAAAAAAAAAACGTGACCACAGAACACAGGTACTCAAGAGGACATGACGTCTGATTAGTGACGTCCATTTGTGTTTTGACGGCTTCATATTTCAGAGAACTTATTTGTCGTTGAAATTAAAAAATGCATTAAAACAATTATCGTTTCTTGTGTACTTATTAATGAAAAGTGTTGTAATGGTTTAAAAATGTTGAATCAAACTTCGACTGAAGCACTGCTATCAGCAGCTTACGTTGAGAATTACTTGGATATCGTTGATAATCTTCCAAATGATTTGCAACGACATTTATCGCGTATGCGAGAATTAGATGTAACATACAGAGGTAAAACTCGTAATAAATTTAATAATCTGATGCTTTATGGGCTTATTTTATGATTCTTCTATCGTTTAAACTTGTATTCAGCAAGTAATTCAACAGCGTACCTGTTGTGTTGACATACTGTTTTGCACCAATAATAGACGCGTGATTTTATGTTCGCTGTTTACTCTAGATAGCCATGGACAAAAATAACTTATAACTTGCTATTTTTACTCGAATTCTTAATGTTAATAGCTTTTTGAAAACAATAATTATTTATTAGTTTGAATAAACAATATAATAATTTGACTCATGAATTACTTTTAAAGTAACAATATGTTATTAGAATGTCTGAGAGATGCAGAGGCACACCTAGAAGTATGTATTGGTCCCAATACAGAAGAAAGAAGGCGTGGTAGGGCAGCTCTGAGGTTACAAGCCGCCCTTGTTGCAGCACAAGAAATAGGAGATGAAAAACTGCAAGTTGTTCAACTTTTGCAGGACCTAATTGACAACAAACAAAGATGCCTAGATGCAGATCATAAAAAATTGGGTGAGTACCTAATTTACATTATAATCCTAATGAAATTTATTTAATGTATATGATATCCTTTCAAGAGATTTTACAAAAAAATTGTAAACTAATGTTTCTTGGTTACAGACATGACAATTTATTCATTAGTTTATCTGATCTGAAGCAATAGCTTTGGCAACAAGCATCCTCAGAAAATCAAAAATCATAATCTGGTCTTCATTATTTTAGTGTCATGTTTAGAAGTCAAAACAAATGGGGCTGTAAGAGAGGAGCCGACACAAAACACAGAGACCAGATCAATTGAGAAAGAAACTAACTCACTGCAGACACAGCAGCAGACTGTACCTCCACCACCACCTGAGCGGAATACTGAAAAAGATAAGGATAAGTCTGAAAAAGAGAAAGGAGGTATGATGTAACTATGTTTAAGTAAAAATACAGTCTTATAACTCAGTGGGGCCTGACTTTCTAATTCTGTTTCATTGCTTAATTATTCTTTGTACAGCCCTTTGAGACTCCAAATTAAAAAAAAAACCTAATTTAAAATTTATTGATAATATTTAGGTGAACGTTGGTCAAAGAGAGCTCGCCGGTCCCGTACAACAGCAGGTGCTGCTACTGATGGAGCTGACTCCAGCGAAAGAGATAGTGAGCGACACACTCACAGCACTCATAAGAAAGGTATAATGTAATTTTATTATTGAAATATAGATATGTATTCCTTTTTTTGACATTGGCTACACCAACTTACTACACATACTTTTCACAAGTATACATATAGGTATATCAAGCCAGCCAGTTTAAGAAACCAATTGTTCCATTATCAAGAACTAAAATCAAAATTAAATGTTAGTAGTAGTATCATAAAACAAATTTGTGAAGAAATTTTCAGTAATTTAAAAAATATAAATATTTGATAAAACTATTTTTAAACAGATTGAAGTTATGTATTTAATTTAAATTTAACCATAATGTATTGAGAGTGTCCATGGGCGGCGGTATCACTTAACATCAGGTGAGCCTCCTGCCCGTTTGCCCCCCGTTCTATAAAAAAAAAATGTAAATACATAACTTCAATCCGATTAGAAATTGTTTTATTAAATGTGTAAAAGTTATGTCAATAAAATATAAATATCTAAAAAATAACCTTCTTTAGGTATAGGCAAGAAGAAAAAACGTAAAGCACGTCAAGCAGCTCAGCGTTCTGAGACACCACCTGAAGAAACCGACGCCATAGACCCTGATGAGCCTCGGTACTGTCTGTGTGATCAGATATCCTTTGGAGAAATGATTCTTTGTGACAATGACTTATGTCCTATTGAGTGGTTCCATTTCTCGTGTGTGTCCCTCACAACAAAACCAAAAGGCAAGTGGTTCTGCCCAAAATGCCGAGGAGACAGGCCAAACATCATGAAGCCCAAGGGACAATTTCTAAAGGAGCTTGAAAGGTATAATCGAGAGAAAGAAGAAAAAGCATAGCATACACTGTTTGGTTAGTGAGGTTGTGATATTGTATGAAGAGCACAGTTACGTTTGTAAGATGTTTCAATGCATAAATAAACTATGGGTTTTTACCGTGACAGAACATGCTGTTTTAAAAGAGATTTTCATTAATGATTTATGAGCAATAAGTAATTAAATTTTTCAACAATAATTATTGTAATTTTCTTAAACCAAGGATATTTGTAAAATATTTTGATTCCCAAATTTCTTAATGTAAAGCCTTATGAAACATTAGCTTGTAAAAAATATTTTGCTACTTAAACCTACGCGGCCTTATAATACGTGGGCTAAGCACTGTTCTTGTTACCATGGTTGCCATGTTTTTACATGGAATAACGAAACAATGGTAACAAACACGTTACTATGTTTAGTCCATATTTTATAATACTGCAAATGATTTATGTTGATGAAAATAACTAATTCTCAGTAAGTCTTAAGATGTATAAAAAAGTATTTCAGAATAATATACAACTATAATAATTGTTTAGACTAAAGGCAGCTGGCTAATTATTTCAGTGCAATGATACTTAATAAGAGCATAATAATATAAATTGTTTATTTACTTTATTAAAATTCAATTCTTATAACTCATTCCTAAGTGTACCTGAGCCTACAACAGATCAGATTCAATATTATTTTATATGAATGGTAAATGTTGACAATTAATTTCAAATTATTAATATACTCTAATTTTGACATAAAATGTTTAATACAGTATAATGTTCAAATCTAGCTGATCCAATCTGATTTTTGATTTACAATCAAAGCACAAAATATAGTATTTAATATTAGAAATCTTCCCAATGAATTTGATAATGATGTATATAAGTGGTGAATCAACGTAAATGTGGTAATGTGATTCTATTAAGTGCTCTTTGGAAATTTGCTGTGTCAATGAAGTACAGCGTTTGCGCATTTATGATAAAAATTCAAGCCCAATGTTATGTTATTGACTCCAAACGTAATTAAATGATATGACATAGAGCAATATGTATAGAATATTCCTATAATTAGATAATGAACAGATTAATTTTGTCATTTTAATATAAGATTTAATTTATACATATACTTTGTTTCAATTACCACCATTTTTTTTTTAACATGAATGTGTTATTGGGTTTCTTATTTATCATATCATCTTCTTTTAGTGCCTCTCCATTACTGGAGGTTGGCCGTTAGTATCTTGAAGCGTGTCTTGTCCTGTGCCAGATGCAGCAACTCCTCACTTGCAATACCCGGCCACTCCCTAACGTTGCAAAGCCATGATTTGATCATATCATATGGGGGAATATTTACACAAAAATCATTTTAAGGTGTGTCCTTTAGGATTTAAAAGTACATGTTTAATGCCTTTTAAAATAAAAAACATTATATTGAATTGTTTTTATTGAGTATACAATCCGACTAATAACCATGCAGATTATACATAATGTAAATAATAGAAAATTCAAGTCTAAAATGTTCTATAGAGAGTCTATTATGCTAACAATAAAAATCATTGAAGGCTGATGAAGAACATAAATTTATAAAATATTGTAATGGCTTTTATATTTCCGACTAGATTTTACTATTTACTTAAATATTGCAAGTTGTCTCAATATTATAAAGAAAAAATGTTTGATAGTGATTTGTTATAAATTAATTTGTCTATGTTAATGGCACATTGCACAACGCACGGCACGGAGAAGGCAAAACGAAGAATGCATGGTTTGATGAATTTAAATCATCTTATTTACAATGTGTATAAATCAAAGAAAAGTGTGAAGAGTCTAATATGAACTTTAAAGAGGTTATTTATTTTATTACTTTGAAACAAATTTTCAAGTGAGCAACACTGTTTTATAGCGAAGCCATTTGTCAGAATTCAGCACGTTCCTTTTTTAATGTCAATGTCATATGTACTCCTCAAAATGTTTTCTAAAAATCTATCATATTATTTTTAAACCGTGATCGTGCTTAACTTTTTTTTTATGTTAAGAATATAAACAACGTATTTTTTTATATCAATATACGTTGTTTAGTTAAAAAATATTTCTCGTTTTGCATTCTCATATTATAAATTCATAAAAACTAAGATCACACAATATTTTGCACCAAACTAAAACTCGCTTAGATTCATATAATAAATGCCGCTACGCAAAAAGCAATGATTAATAGAAGTTAATTAAAATCCTATAGATATACTTTTTACTAAAACAAAAAAAGGCAAGACTTTTTAAAACGCTAAGTACAATTATAACGACCCTACATAGAAACTTTATAAATGTACACATGATAATTCCAACTCATAGTCTTATCTTTATTTATTTAATTAGTGAAGTAATTATATGTCATGAAAATATTCCACATAATTTTTCATTTTAAAGAAAATAAAGGAAAACGATATATAGAATACTTAAGTTTAGAATTATCTGAGTAGAGCCGTTTATAAGTAATTTGTGACGGTATATGACACAATTTGAACACAACGCTAATACATTATATTACATTCTAATGATTAAATACGATAATCTTTTATTTACAACATGTTTTCCATAAACGTTTATGCATAAAGTAAACTTATAAAATTATATTTTTAATACAATGTGACTGCAATACATTAATTATACTTAGTATATATAACACATATACTATTATTTATTTAGGCCCGTGTTCTATGTAAAACGTCAGGGGCATTCAATGTAAAACATAGACTAAACGATTTCTCGCATAAGTATTGCGTCAACGTAAACGATGGATGGCATCGCGTGTCTGTGATTGGCTAGTTGTTTCTAAATTGGACTATCAAACGGGTTGGAGACTATATTCTATAGAAAATTCTTATAGAACTTAATTTTTATGACATTTGCAATAATCTATATAGGTAATAGGTATTTAATGTAAATTACATTATAACATCATAGGATCTCATTTTTTAAAATCGATATTTAATAATAATTAAAACAATTAGATTGCTGACGTACAGAACATGTTTTTTTATGTATGTGTGTGTAGGAGAGTGTTTCTTGTGTTTTTTGTATAAAACTTTAAAATTAGTAAATATATATTACTAGTTTTATACCCAAACTCCATGTGGGTTCTTATTTGTGGGGGCGGCGTTCTCAAGCTGTCTCGGAGACCCAATAATCCTTCTAGCGCTGCCTGCTTTGCACATGCCTGGAAATCGATCGCAGTTTTACTTGAATATTTACTTAAAATAGACATTTTTTCTGTAACTAAAATATATGTAGATTGAGCCTTACAATAAAAAAATACGAAACGTGCAAGTGTAAAATATTATTAAGAGAAGTAGATCAATTAAAGTAACCAGTACCAAAGTGTAAATTTTAATTGTATATTATAAAATAATAATATAAACTAGTGGCGCTACAACCCTCTGTAGTCTTGAACTCTCTACGATCATTTATGCATCAGATAATTTTATTTAAATAAATATTTACAGACACAAATAATATCCGTTAGTGAATTGTTATAGTAGGCAAGGCAATTAACGTATATTCAAAGCAAATAAATTCACAAAAATTCAAATTTTAATAAATTTTGGAAGCTAGTAGGCGCCATCTTTGAATGCTCGCTATATGCCTACTATGGAATTGTGCAATTCCTCCTCCCTTACCGTCTAACGGATGCCGAAGCTCGTCCACACTACCAGTAAGACTCTGAAGATTAGCTTCCTTCATTTCCTGAACTAGCCGTTCCACCTGACGCTTCTTCTCCATTATGGCTGTTTCGAGTACACCCACCTTAATTGAATATTATAAAATGTTACACGGCTTCGATAAAACTCGAATATTTGAATTTGACAATTAAAAAAAGAGTTTAACAATTTCTCCTTATAACCTTCTTAAATTTTATCCAACTTTTTGCAACTTATTTTCCGTATTTACGTACTTAACAATAAAGTAAAGTTATTAGTTATTACATAACTGAAAAATAAATAAAAAGTTTTTACCTCTCGTTTCAGATTTTCAGCGGTTAAGTGGTTGATCTCTGTGGCATGTTTTGCTTGTTGTATCTGCGTTTGAAGTCCATCCATTTCTGCCAACATTGTCCTTTCCAAAGCTTGTCTGGACAGTTAATTTCATTAATCTTATTTTATTTATTCTTAAGTAAACAACAATATAGATACAAACATAGAAAATATAACATTAAAAAGTCGCAGAAAATGCATGTACATCAATTCTGGAATCTATATGCTTAAATCTTTTGAACTGATTTTAATGTCATTATTTTATTATTGATATATATATATGTATTATGTTTTTATTATAAAACAATTCTTGTCGCTTTTACGCTTAAACAATTGAAATTTTAAAACTATGTTTCGAGTGTAGTTTTAATAAATCTATTAAAAATTAACTACAATAAAAAATATCTATTTCCAACGTTTATCTATAACATTTCTTACCGATTCTCTTGTTGACGGCCATTTAGAAGTCTTTGTTCAGTATGTATTTCTTCCATGACTTTTCGTATCTTGTTCTTACATTGTAAAAGTTCTGTCTCACAATTGGCTAGTTTAGATCGAACCAGTACAATCTCTGATTTTAAAGTCTTCTCATTTTGTTTCGCTATTTCGCTTTCCTCCTCAACATAGTTTAATGCTTGTACCTGAAATTTGAAAAAAAAAATTGAAAATACAATCCACAATTACGAAACCAAGAGCAATTGCTTTGTTGAAAATCGCCAATATGTTCAGCCCAAAAGAAGCGTTGCGTCGATTCGATATTTTTTTATTAGTTAGGAAGCGGTCAAATATTACATAGCGAATTTTGGAGGGGTGGGGGGGGGTGTTCTTTTGTAAAACGTGTTATTGTTAATATTATTTTCGACTTTCCAGTACTTTACACCTTTAGGTATAGAGTCATTAGGTGGTCACGAAACGCTTTACTATACTTGGTTATAGTACTGTAGTTGGGTACAGAAAAACGTTACGGCGCGTTACACGAGGGGGGGTGGGTGTTCAATAATCTCCAAAAATTGTGTGACGTAATACTTGAAAGCGTCGATTTTGACACAGATTAATTAATCCACAAAATAGAATCGAATTATTACAATAAATTGTATAAGATGTTTATACCTGTTCTGTGCTAATTCTAAGTTGACTGTCAGCTGAGTTAATTTGTTGTTGTAAGAGTTCCACTTGTCTTTCCTGCTCTCTGCCTTTGTTTTCCCAGTAGCCTATCTCTGCATCATACTAAAAATATTCATATTAATTTAAAGGATAACTATAGTATATTTAATAATATGTACTTCATTCATCTACTTCAGGTTTACCCAATAAAACACATTTCTTGATCATAACAACTATTTACTTCATAAAAAGGTACTTTCACTTTTGTGTGAACACAATTTGATATAAAAAGATAGATACAAAAAGTGTAATAATACAAGTAAGTGATTGAATAAAATCTATCTTTTAATGCTATCTATACCAGTCTACACTGAATCAATACTAAAACCTTAAAATTTAAATGTGTTCGTTACCTTTATATACTAAAAGTAATGAAATTATATGGTATGTCAATACCGTTTGGTTATAATTATGTATATATAATTATAAGCCTAGTTGTATAGATTTCTTTGATATGTCTTGCCATGGAAAGGAGCGTACCAATTCTTAAAAGACCCGCAACGCACTTGCGGAGCCCACTGGCAATGTGACGTTATGTGGCGTTATTATATCAAAAAATGCATAAAAATGAGGCGTTCCATAGCGAAATGTTGGTTATAAAACAGATGTCAAATGCGTTTAAAAAAAAATTCTAAGACACAAAGTTTTCACTAGTTCTCCTCGAATGTAATTATCAAATGTTTATAATACATACTTTTATCAAATCAACTTGCTGGCTGGAAAGTTTGTCCCTCTGATAATTTACAAGCGACACCAGCTCTCTATATTGAGTGTTATAGCTGACTGCCTCTGGATTCCGTTCTTCATCAGGTTCATTTACGGGTGACATATGTGAGCGAGGTCTCGAGCGGCTGGGAGATTTCCGAACTCCTTGAGGTGGAGGGGGAGATCTGTATGGTGGTGGGGGATCCCTGAATGAAAGATTTTTATCTTTTTCATGCAATACATCTAGTGGATAATTTAGATTGGCTCTTATTTAAATATGTTAAAGCAATTCCAACATAGCTCACATTACAAAGCACAACTCAAATCAAGCAATACATAATACCACCTTGCTAACTAGGGTTTTAAATAGAAATCATAACTTACTCATTTTTAAATAAATAATTGTAGGGCAGGCAATTAAAAAAAAAAATAACAAAACAAAAGCTACGAGTAATTTTACAAACTTATTACATCCTTTTGTTTTCTTACCTATAAGGAGGAACATCTTTAGATACTGGACTATCATCTGGAGTCTTACTTTGTTGTATACCCCTTACAACACCCACCGGATTACTTGGTGATGTATTAACATTGTTAAATCCAGTTGAGTTTGGCCTATTTGGTGAATTCTGCTTATCTTGTACATTGGGATTTAGTGTTGTTTGACTGTAAACAAGATTAGATTTGTGATAGACAGATGTGCTTTCAAATATTTTGAATTTGAGACAAAATCTCACTCTTTTTATGAATGTACTTCCAACTGAATAATCTTAGTTAATTTACAAAGAGAACAGATAACTTAATAAAAAATGCAGAAAACTTTTAAACAAAAATTTCTCATAATTCTTTCAGTTATTAACCTACTAAGGGACAATAAATCAAAATATTTAGAGATGAGCACCACCAGGTTTGCCTTAACTGACATTTAGCAGGCCAATTGATGCTAATGCCGCTAATCAACGTTAATGCGCCAGATGCCTTAATTAATGAATTATAAATAGACATTTATTAAAGGATTTAATGGCCTGTTATAAAAAATCCCCGACCCCGTTTCTTCTGCGTATCAATGTTCCAACTGAGCAACATTGATTGCTATGCAGACGACAGCACCGTGGTTACTCTTTACGGGCTGTGCTGGTATTTCTTGGGCAGTTTTCGATCAGTACCGGAACAAGCTTGTGTCTGAATTCAACTATTTTATGTGGAGTCTCATACTGGGGTCTCAAATCTTAACTAAATCTAGTCCAATTTTGACACCAAGAAGACACTAGCTTACGTGTTTTCCGCCGCACACAACCAGTATGTGGAATCAGCTGCCACTATTCATGATAAGAGATACCAATACCTTTTGCTTGCAACACACTTGCAAGATTTCTGGCAGTGTGAGTGTCCATGGGTGACTGTATCACTTAACATCAGATGATGTCTTCTGTACTATAAAACAAAAACAGTGAGTAGCTTTTTTAAACTAACCCATTTCCATTTGGTGATTTTATATTGCTATTAGGTGGTAAAAATTTTTGGTTATCGCTGCTATCAGATCTTCTTAGAATGAACTGTATATCGTTGGAATATTCACCCCATTTCATTAGAATCTGAAATTAGTAACATAAGTCAGTTAATCAAAGTTGATTAAATGAAAAAGAAGGACAGACATGTTGTCAGATATTTAAAATTTTAGGCTCATTTAGCATGGTGATTCATCTCAGTATATTGTATTTTAGATACGTTACAAAGACATTTGAGTATATCTTACCTTAAGAGGATATTCTTGTGGAGCTAAGAGTCTCTCATTATTCCTCCATCGTTCGATCAATGTGAATCTACCCACTTTTCCAGTAGCATGAGCCAATGCAAAGACTACATCCTGTTAAATTGCATTTAAGTGTTATTCTCTCATTTCATAGTATCATTATTAATATAAATATGAAGTTTTAACTGCACTATCTTGTAATTATAGGGATTCTATACTAACACCCTAATTTAAAGAACTAGTGAGTCGAATTGAATTGTTTTATCTGTGCTAAATAGTCAAATTATCAAGTATGGCACTGAGTAACAACACACTAGAATCGATCTAACACGGAACAAAATTAACGATAATATGACGCCTTCAGTACAGCTCCCTAACCCTCAGTACTACTCCCTCGCCCTCGGAAGCGTTTACAGAATATCATTTAATGATTTTTGGTACGAAAAAGATCCTTAATTTTCATTTAATGATTTAAAGACTATACCTGACAAGTGGTAGTCTCAGTTACTCCACAAACAATCCTTTGTATCCCCTCGACCCAGACCTTCAGCTCCATTAATTTGGGACAGCTTACAAAGCCAAAAACCCAACCGGCATAAGGCTCCTCAACTCAATACATTTCAGTTTAAAAAATATATTTACAATTGAAGCTTCTTATTTTCTCTCTCATAAAATCAGCAGTGAGCCATACATAGCTGATAAATTTCACAATCTGTATAACACAAACATTCCAAAAAGAGAAAATTGAAAAACACAACTACTGTCAGTGTCAACTGTAGTAAATGACAATTGACAGATTGAGATTATTTAAGATAAAACATACGTAATATAGCCTTTGGATAAAACTTTGAAGTATAGATAAAATAATTATATCAAAACGCAGGGTATTTTTTTAGAAAAATAAATTAGTTTTAACAAGGAGAGACCATAAACATTTGAAAATTTAGGTTTTCTAAATTTAATATAACTGTCAATTTCCAACTAATTATTTCAACAATTATTTGAAAAATATAACTCTATTGTATTAGAAAACATAAAGGAGCTAGGTTTACCACACAATGGCTCAAGAAGATGATGAGGAGGTACCTAATTAAATTGTTATTGGATTTACGAATTTAAAAAAAAGGGTGCGTGTACTTATGTACGCGCGTAAGAAGTTATACTTCTTTGGCATTATTAAAAATATAAAATAATTAATCAAATAATTAATTACAATTAAATAATCAAAGACTGGAAAAGGAGTCATTATAGTCAATAAAGTTCAGTTTACATTTGAAAAATTAAATAAATAAATATTTATTATTATTCTCTTACATTCAGTGTAACATAAATTCTATTAGTATTAGAATGTTGTTTTTAAATTATGTCAAATGCCGTAGCATCTTCCGTGGGCAACTTCATTCTGTTAATTTTGTGTCACGGTGTGCGCGCATCGTTTCGCACTCTCATAAATTTTTCATAACGCGCCGAAAGAAGTATAACTTCAAAAAAATAATTAAAATTAGCATCTGTTTCCTTATATATAATTTCCCAATATTCAATCTTCAATCCCCCCCCCCCCCCCAGGCGGCTTTCCCGCCAATTAAAAATTATTATCGTCATTGAGATTTTAATATCATAATATAATCAATTAAACATTATGCTAAATATTTTTTACAGGATCTAGTTTTTAACGTTGAAGAAGTGCAAAAACTAGTAAGAGATAACATCGAATTATGTTTAGGGGGGAACGTTTACAGTCATTCTCGGGCACCTCAGTGGATAACTGTAATCACAGAAAAAACTTTGGCGAGATTAACAAAGCTAAATAAGCCTTTTAAATACATAAGTAAGTGACCGATAAACCTAATTTGTGCACTACTCTCTCCTAACTAAAACGTAATAAGCAAACGTTTTAAAAATATTTTTTTATTAGTGAGAATGACGGTCACCCAGAAGAATGGGTGTGGTCTGCATACGGCAGCAGCATATTTTTGGGACACCGCAACAGACGGAACGTGTACTGTGCGCTGGGAAAACAAGTACATGTACTGTATTGTTAATATTTGGGGACTTGCGTTACAATAATAATACGACTTTGACTTACGAATTTTCGTTTTATTATTAGACAGAAAAAAATATTGATGAAACTGCCTTCTAGACATTTAAGGTAAAAATTTCTCAAAAACAAAAATAAATCAAAATCTTTATAATATAGAAAAAAATCGGTATTATTAATAGGCTTAATATTTCAAATCGTATATGAACAAGACTAACAACAGATTTTGCTATAGATTTGTATTGATTATACCCTCATTTCGTGAACTTTAAAATAACTAAACGCGTCGTTTTATTGATCATATTCATAGGACGTTAAAATAAAATGGTCATGTAAAGCACATTTTAGTAATTTTATTTTTGGTAAAATTTACCACAATACAAAATAATAATAATAGAAATAAATAAAATAATAAATGTATAGACAGGACATAGAACTATGCATTGTAAAATTGGTGCTTTTAAAGCAATAATATAATTTATAATAACATTTAGGCAAAATGGCATGTGTTCACATAAAATAAAAGCATTATATTCAAAACGCAATCAAATAATATCAAAAGCGAATGTTCACAAATGAATCAAATCATTTATCACTTGGTGATTTGGTCATTCTCCATTTTGTATAGTACTAACAAAACACATATCACTTAAAGCCCAAATTTCATGAAAAAGACAAACTACGCGTCAATTTTGGCTGTAATTCGGAATTGTAACTTGAAGACATATATTACATTATTTACCAATGTTAGTAATTTAATACATGGAGTTGCCAATATAAAATATGGAAATGGCCTTTGCCACTGTAATGATGTTAATTTCCTGACATTGTTAAGCAGAAAAGTATGTGATGATTGATGATTATATATGGAAATACAAGATATTTTAAACGTGACGCGTAGTTTGCCCCATATTATCATTTATACAAAACGAAAATCACAAATTCACAACACTGCCAGGGTCAACAAGTAAAATTACAGCAAAATTAGAATTAATGTTAACATTATTTGAATATGAAATTAAAATTATGATAACTAATCGATAAATTTATCTGTACTTTTTTATTATTATCCATAAGTCGATGTATAATTCTAAACCATGTATAAAATGTAGAGAAAATTTTAAAATTACAATCAACTATTTTATGGCTAGGTTTGAAACTAAATCACAAATTCTACAAGGACTAGTTATCGGACAATTGCTGAGGATGGCTGTTCACAAAAAATGCACTTTTGAGAACAAATTGTGTTCACTTTGAAATACAGGAATGATTTTGTCTGGTTACTTTTTATGAACAACCAACCTCAAATTTTTGGGGTGGTCAAAAACCTCATACTCTTAAGTTTAAATTTTGTTTATTAGCATCATGTGAACAGTGGGGGTTTATATAATATGAAGTTACAATTTTGACTGTTTTTATATTTTGACCACCGCAGAAATTCCATTTTCAGATCAAAGTATGACGGAGAACAATGTTTATAATTCAACGCTAAAAGCATAATATATGTATATCGCGTAATCAACTTATGCTTTAAATATTCGGACAACTTAGGGCTCCGTTCTCCCTTCAATATCTTGAAACTCAAAAGATTTCGTTTTATCACTGGTCTGTTTTAAGTAAATCGTGTCCGAATATTGTAATAAAGCGTTGAAAACAAACGTTATATTTAAATATTAACACAATAGCTGAATTATTGAACGTGAAGAGCATTTAGGCTGTACAAATATCGTAAACACTAAAACTATCTGATCTATTGACTTCATAAAATACGTTATATATTAATACTGCTCGTGGGATGCAGTAAATAAAAAATGTATATAACGCCTGCCCCTGAATTAAATTCAAATTTATTTTAACAATGTGATGACAATGTGATGTGTGTATTCTACTTTCGGACTAATCTTGGATTCCGTAAAAAACAATTAAATGAAATAAATCAGGTAAAACCCAAGCTGTGCTGAAAGTATTAAAGCTAATAATGTGCATTCACGTTAATACGTGCATCGGATGTACTTCTCTCATCCCGCGAACCCACACACCGAATAACTTATCTGTACAATACATTAAATTACATAAAGTACCCTACCGCTATGACTACGATAAAACGATTTGTCGCTTAACCACGTTATTATGACAAATAATTCTCTTATGTACATTCTCTATACAATACTTAAAAAAATTACTAAATTGTAACATTGTACTCGAAACTACCCTTCGAATGTACCGGTATTTATATCTATCCGTCATCTAGTATGTACACGAGATACGATTTCGAGACTTAACTGATCACAAGGATAAGAACAAATGAGGAACAAATACGATACCTATACACTATGCCCTTACATTCGTCACATATCACAACAACGTTAATGTACCTGGCCTTCGAGCCGGAAATGATACAACATAAAAATATTTACAAAAATATCTAAAACTTATCACAAAATATTAATTTCTAAACCAATAAAATATACAATCCAACAACTCCAAACACTGGGCAGATTCAATATAGAGATCATAACAAGATTCATGTAAATGTGTCTGGCACAATGTCAAAGGTGGGAAACGATATGTCGTCTGGACTTATTGTCATATACTACACTTTGTGCTCGACCCAGCATTTCCTTACTTTTCACTCGCCAAATCCGATCTAAGCTAAATCGTCCGACATTATCAAAATATAGTCTAATTTATGTACTTCCATAAATTATGCTAGTGGAAAAGAAAACTAATCATCGTACAGGCTATTCTATGTCTATTTCATTAGTTGCCGTTTGGTTCCTTCGCCCGTGGGACGGAACACTTGTTGGGCGTTTTGCTCGCTTCTTAATTGACATAATTATTCACAAAAGTCTATTTTTATTATTTAATTGAGATACTTGCGACATTTTTTAGCTCCACACGTGCAAGGTATCTTCACTTCTTCGAAGGGAAATTTGTAGTCATAGGTTAGTTCTTCGCCGACGGTGATGCGACGTAACGCGAAGATAAGGATGTGTTTATGGCCGTGGATGTCCACTACACGAGAATAGCAGTTTGGCTGAAATAAATCATTTCAATTTAGTCTTAACAGGATCAGGCAACTTTGACGGTAGCAGAGCAAATTTCGTCTAGACAAGTTCAATTTATAGATATAATTTAGGTATGCTGTTATAATTATAATACCCAAGTTGTTTCAAAATATATCATAAGTTTTTGCTATTTAGTAAAAATACGATGGTTATATCAAATAATATAACGCAAAAAGGAGGAAACCGCCACGAAAAATGTTGGACCCCAGACTTGAATTGTTAATTACTATTATTATGTTAGATAGTCTTTTAATTGAATTTTTTCACATTCACACAAATGAAAGAAGTTGCATGAAGTGTTCGTCATTTACATAAGTAATATGGTTTTTTTTTTGTTCTATTTACAACACAGCAGATAGCAGTAAAATTTGAAAAGTAATCGACCATATAATTTTTTTTTTAAATACAACGTATTGGTGTTTGGTGCATTGATAATAATAAAAAGATTCTATAGCAAAACTGCATTAAAATTGATATAGGACAGTACTCACATCACAGGAGTGGTTGATGAACCGCGCCGCATTGCCTTTGAGCGTGGCGTCGACTACGAGGTTATCGTCGATACGGAACATGTAGCAGCCGCCGACGCCTCGTCGCCCACTCGTCGCTTCGTATTTCTTCTCGCGCTGGTCTGCTAATACGGCACGTATAACTTCACCCGCATATTCGATTACCATGTCACCTGAAAGAACAAAATATGTATATATTTGTCGCATTATTCTTGCAGATAATACATTAGTAAAAAAGTTATAAAACTTAACACGAAATTCTCACCTTCTTCAATATCGCGCTTGCAGAAAAGTCCTCGTCCATGAATATGCGATCGATATACGCCTACTGATGCTTTCGAAGTCTCTTTTAGTTGTCTAAATCTCATTGCTGGCGGGAGAGTTGCCAAACGTCTGCAAAATAATTCATTAATTAATAAAAGTATACAAATATGTATATCAATTGGAAGTTTAATATTTATTAATTTATATTCGATGTTTAATAATACAAAACAATCATAGATCTTAAATAACTAGGGAGGAAACGGCGGCTTCCAAGAAAAAATAATAGAGACATATGTCTTAGGGGGCGTTCAAGTATTACGTCACGCAATTTTTGGAGATTATTGACACCCGCCCCCCGTGTAACGCGAACGTTTTTCTGTACCCAATAGTAAAATGTTTCGTGACCACCCAGTGACTCGTTTTAGCTAAGAGTTACCATTATGTGCAGTAAAGTACTGGAAAGTCGAAAATAATATTAACAATAACGCGTAATTCAATTACCACCCCGCATCGTAACGTTTTACAAAAGGACCCACCGAAGGGGGAGGGGCCCCCCAAATTCGTTACGTAATACTTGAACGCTCCCTTATTGTATATATATATACTAATTGAAGATATAGTGCCAATAATTCAGACAATTGACGCGATCGAGTGAAGATTACGATATTACATATTAATTACCTTGAAATAGAGTTCTCCCCCTCTTGCCCACCAAATGGCGGTGGTTCCTCTCTAAAGGGTGAAGCCATCCAGCTAAAGATATCGTGGTTCTGTTTTCTTGCGATAGGTCCCGTTCGGGCACTACCCCATGGACTTTCTTTAAAACCTTCACTGAGGTCCAAATCATTGTCCCAACTGTTTAGTGCGCGCCCTTGACGGATCTTGTACTTCGTGCAGCGATTAGCCTGATAGGTGATATAACTTCATTAATGCAAAAAAAACATTTGTTTTTTAGTTAAATACGTTTCAATTTCTTAATTGAATAACACATAATATAACGAGGATGTTCATAAATACCCACTAAAGAGGTAAGAACTTATAAATTTCGGAGGGAAATTGCCATTTTTATAGAATAAAATAATGGTTACTTACGCCTGGTAGTTGTTCAATTAGATATCTCAATGCATTGTTGTTAAGTCCAAGTAAGTGAGCGCCGGAAAGTGTTGATGGTAGGTTGTACTGCATAAGAGGCAATCCACACTCCTTTCTGGTGTTTTGTACAGCTTCAATTACTTTAGACCACAAATCTGATAAGGATGACGAGCTGTAGTTAAAGCCATCCTCTGACGTCACTTCATATATTAGTTTAGGGCCATCATCTTTAGATGGTTCAGGGGTTGGCTTCGGCAACAAGGGCTTGTTCTCTTGTCCTTTATAAACCCTGTTATGTTTCTTCGACACTGTAACTTCCATATCCGACTTTTTGTCGCCGAGAGGTCGCTTCATAATCTTTTGAGGTATTGATTTGGCAAGTATAGTTGGAGACTTATTTATATCTTTTTCAATTAAAACTTTCGAATTCTCATGTTCAATCTCAGCATCCAAACTTGGAAGTGATGTCATTTTTGTAATAGTTTCAACTCGTTCGTTAGTTCTTCCAGGCGGTGGATCCACTAATGCCATACTGGTGTTTGCTTGAGGTGTTTCAGTCGACATCTGCAAAGCTCTCAACGCATCCAGCTGTTCTTTTTCCCTTTTTGCCTTCTCTAGTTCCATCATTCGCTTTGATTCCTCGATTGCTTTTTCCAAGTCACTATCAATATTTTCATCTTTTACATTCAAATCTGGCATGTCATGACTAACGGTTCGTTGCTTGGGTACCGTTGTCGATTTGACGCCCACGGATTTACATTTACTCTGTCCATCTCTATGTAAAGGCAGCACCCTATTCATGGGTCTCATAGACATCGGATTTACGACATTAGTTGGTATACCAGACTGTTGAGTCGGAGGAGCTTTAGGCAATGTAATACTGGAGCTATTTTGAGTCGGTAAGTTGATTGTATTATTTTGAACGGGTATACAAATCATACTATTAGCACTGTTTTGGTTTTGCAATAAGTTAGTGGTAGTGGGGAGTGGGAAATTCAAATCAGCTGTTTTAGAAGCAATCTTAGGATCTACCAGATTGTTTTGCACAGTAATATTGACTGTGTTATTACTGGAGTTGACGTTAATATTCATTGGGGCACTGTTAGGTATTGCTTGGAAGGGAACGTTTATCATTGTACTGTTTGCCTCTGGTTTTTGCTGGAATGACAAAGGATCCGGTGTAACGTTAGATACATTGCTGTTGGAGTTATTAGTGACCACACGAATATTATGTTGTTGCGATATTTGATTCATGTTACTTTCTAAATTGGTATTACTCATTCGGTTTCTTTCTGGTAAGTTTATGATTCTATTGTTATTTGAAGGATTCATTTGCATATAGTTCATCTGATTATTAACCGACATAGCATGGTTTTGCTTTTCGTTACCACCACCAATATTTACTTTACTGCAGTCATTTTCAGGAAGGTTTGACATCGTCATATTAGTATTTATGGATCCCATTATATTTTTACCTCTCAATGCATCTCCGGGGAATTTAGGTGACTCATTTATTGCCATATTTCTACTACCATTTATTTGACTATCTAAACTTGATAACTGATTCTGAGCTGTATTGTTCGGATTCATACAACTACTTATATTTATCTGAGTATTGCTCGGCACTTGATTTCCCATCATCTGGTTTGAGTTATTATTATTATGTGCTGCGTTGCTACTCATCATCATATGATTGGTATTACTGGACATAAGATTTACATTATCAGAGGAATTATTGCAACTCATCAACAACTCATGCGCCGATACATTACTTTGGTTATTGTTTCCATAAATTGAATTGTTTGTTACATTGCCCATCATCATGTTATTGGACATATTATTTGTATTATTCATTCCCATATTATTATGCATCATATTTCCAGAATTATTAAGGTTCATATTATTTGAATTCATATTTGGGCACATTTCAAATGACTGATTAGTACTAAACTGTAAACTGCCATTGGAACAAGTATTTGCACAAGCATTTTGGATCTCATTTTTAATGTCTGGTATATTAGGCATGTGTAAAATCGAGTTGTTGATTTGTTGATGACTGGAATTATTCATTTGCATAGAACTGTTAAGGTTGCCATGCATATTAATGTTGTTTACAGAGTTCATAGTATTCATCTGGTGTTGCATCATATTAGAGTGATCTAAAGATGCTCTATTATTCTGGATTTGATTCAAAGAGTTGTGGTTTTGCATGTTTATTGTATTGTTTTCATGACGAATGTTATGAATAGACATAGGAGTGTTATCAATTTGGTTACCAAGATTCATGTTTGGATTATTTCCGGCCATGTGATGCATATGCATGTTATTGTCAATTTGCTGTCTGTTATGCATTTGATTGGGAACATGTTGATGCATATCAATAAGATTATTTTCCATATGCGTCCGATTGTTTGAAATTTGCATAACATTAGGCATTTGATGTTGATGGTGGTGAATATTTTCCATTTGTCTAGTTTGTTGCATTGACATTGGTTGATTCATATGCATATTAGGATCCATTTGGGATCTGGTATTACTGTTCTGTACTGTATGATGACTCATTTGTTGCTGCATTGAATGCATTTGCTGATTATGAAGTGTCTCCATCGTTCTGTTAGCATGCATCTGATTTATGCTATTTAAATTATTCAATGAATGTTGTTGCATATTATCCATAACCATCCTGTTATTTTGTAAATTATTTATGTTATTTAGTGATTGGTTCATATGAATTTGATTAATATTATTCAAGTCAGCTCGATTTATGTTGTGAGAATTAGGCATACTATGCATATTTATATTTTGATTCATTAAATTATTATTTTCTGGTGAACTTCGTGAAGTCATCATATTTGATGGATGTTGATTTGATGAATGTTGATTTGATTGATTAGTCATAAAATTATCGTGATACGATCTATTGCCACTGCCTTGATTTATTTGTGGGTGTTGCAACTGATTATTTTCACCCTGACGACTATGTTGAATTTGTCCATTCAAAATATGAATCTGATTATTGGGTTGTATTTGCTGCGGGTTATCGTGTGAAATTATTTGCATATTTCCATGCGGCATGTTTCCATTATTCATAGATGGATTATTGATGTCATGCTGTTGGTTATTTTGTTGAATGTTATCATTAGCAGCTGGTGCATTAGTTCTATTATTAGATATTTCCTGGCAAGACGTATTTACATTTTGCATTGAACTATTTGAATTCATAATCTGCATTTGTCCATTAGACATGGAACTAATTTGATTTTGATTATTCATAATATTGATTGAACTTTGATTTGTTTGAGTTTGAGGTCGTATAGTATTATGAGGAATAATACTTATCGATGGCGTTGAATTGTTCATATTGTTAGAAACCTGACAACTACTCATCTTGTGAATACTCATAGAGCCGAGCATGCTCTCAGTATTGTGTTTGTTATTGTCATTGTTTCCCATATTTTGAAAAGCCTTTTCGTTTTGAATATGCTGTTGAGAGTGAGCTGCCATAATTTCTTGAGAAAAGTTCATATGACCTCCTTCCGTTTTAGACAATGCGTTTATTTTACTCAATTTCAATGTGGTGTCAGCGTCGAAGTTATTTGATAGGGAACATGCTGGCGAATATATATTTCCTGAATTTATTTGAATCATATTGTTAGAGGTGTTTATTGACGGATGATTGTTATGTGCATTTCCTTCAAATTGATGGGAATGCAAAGATCCCGTCATTGTATTGCCATTAATAGACAGCAAGCAATTCTGGTTCAGCTTATCGTTATCATGAGACATATTTTGACGTCCATTGATTCCGCTATTCATGTTGGATGCCATAGATGTAGCAGCATTAGTCTTTAATCCTATGTTATGGACCTCAATTTTATTGTCCCCCATATGAATGCTGGTTGGGGGATTGATTTGTCTCCATGGGGTTGGTGATTTTGTACTGTGAGTAACGCTTATAGTTGGCATACTGTTGCAGTTAGAGTTATCATTTAAGTTTCCACTGATTTCAATCACATGAGAATTTTCAATTTTCATCGAATTATTTTTATTCGATGATATCGAACTGGATACAATAGGTTGCGATAGCGGTATCGACTGCATAGAGAATGGAACAGAAACTGAATTTGGAATGGATTGAGATATTGCCATAACTGGTTGTCCAGTCGATGAAACTAGAGTGACATTTGGAGACATCGACACATTATTTTGCCTAGAAATGATTGCTTTTTGAATATTCTGCACATTATTTGCCAACGTCATATTGTGAACTTGGGATGTAATAGGGTTCATAGTATGTTTCCCACTTATAAGGTTTGCCATGGATTGAGGTCCTAAGGTCATTTGCGTCGGACCCATTTGCAAAACTTTTTGAGTTTGTCTGTTAAGAGAATGTTTATCTGGAAGAGGTTGTAGCGTCAAATTAGGCACTGAAGTTTTGACATTTTTGATTATTTGCGGACCCGATTGCACAGATTGACCGGTGACAACATTGGCTCCCGATGATGCTACTTGCGCAGCTACACCTTCTCCGACACTATTGACGACGACATAACCAGTCGGAACTTCCACAATCGGCTCTATCTTACTGGCTTGGAAGACTTGTGTTGTCGTTGCTGAAAAGCTACTGTTTTGAGCCAGTACTCCTTGCATAGCCGTAGAGACAAACTGTTGTGATGACATTACAGTATTTTGAACTATAGTTTCAAGACCATAATAGACAGGCTGAGTAGTCAAGTACATGCATCCGGATGGATCAGTTACCATTTCTAGAGTAGGAGCTGAGCCAAGGATGACTTGGTCATTGCAAAATTGCGGTAATATTGTACCTTGAGGTAGTATAGTCGTCCCATTACCAGGAGATATGATTGTGTTGCCTTGGGAAACTAATGCATTCGGAATTATTGTTGTCTGACCATTTCCCATTCCGCTTTGTGAGACGACAGTTGCTCCAGTCGTCTGTAAGGTATTATTGGGCAAAAGAGTTGCTTGAGATGTCAAATTTCCTTGCGTGAGGCCTTGAATCGCGCCTTGTGGAATTATTGTAGTGCCGTTTTGAGTGTGAATTGCTTGAGGAAGTATAGTCGGGCCATTTGGACCTTGTGAAATAATTCCTTGGGTTTGTATTGCTCCTTGGGGTAGTATGGTCGCCCCTTGTTGTAGAGTTTGCGGCAATACAACATTTCCTTGGGGTAGCAACACAGGAATACCTCCACTTGGAACTGCGACCAGTCCTCCTGATTCGGTCTGTTGTATTTGGAATGTCTGAGGCATAAGACTGCCTTGAGATATAAATTGGGTCGCTCCAGTTTTGTAGTCTCCTTGCGGTGCAATGGTGGCTATATATTGCATATTTTGATTTTGTTGTTGCGATAAAGCTTCCACGTATGACATGATATTTTGGTTTGCCATTGGTTGGACTATTATCGAAGGCTGTCCCGTCTGATTGTTAGTTTGTAACTGAATAACCGTATTGCCTGGGCCAAGAGGTGATTGGTTGATGGTCGTGATCGTTTTTTCCAATTTAGTCTGCCTTTTGATGGTATTGGCTGGTTTTGGTATTGTTCTACCTCTCGCTCTATTTGCTGTCTGATACATTGATTTAGATTGCACGGGGGCAGATTGCTTCTTAGGAGACTTTTGCTGTGATCCTGATAACATTATTTGTTGTTTTACCTGTGAATTGGGAGAAGATAATCGTTGCGTGGTCATAGCTGGTACAACAATAGTAGGATTACCTTGTATTTGTGGCCGCATCATAGGCTGAATATTTTGAATAATAGAACTATTGGGCATACTTTGAATCGAATTAATTGGCAAAGCGATAGAACTAGCACTTGCCATATTTGGAAAGTTGGCGATTTGACTCTTCCCCTGTATCATCTGGTTAGAAGGAATTGTAAGAACTTGATTAGAATTTGATGATATGACTTGTATGCCTCCCGACCCAGTCAATAGCTGAGTCATGTCCGCTCCACTATGGATTTGTTGTATGTTCGGGTTACCATTGCCAGGTTTGACACAAATGTTATAGGGCAGAAGGCCCGGTTGAGTAATAATTTGTGGACCCATGAGCGAGCGTCCCCCGGCGGAGCTGGTCTTCGGCGGCAATAACATCTGTGGTGTAACAACGATTTGCGGTGATGAAAGCACTTGTTGATTAGATGAAACCTGGACATTTGTTTTGCTTTGATCGAATATAACTGTCCCAGATTTCATTTGCTCCGTTATGGTCATGGTCATTTCATTATTAGGTCCGGGAGATGGTGTTTCGACAATTGTACCATTAATAGTGATTTGTCGTGTATTTATCGAGGTTCTTCTTGTAGATATAGACTCAGCCTTCACAGTATTTTCGCTTCCATTTACAACACCCGCGTGAATGATCATGGGTTGGGCAAATGCGTTCTGGAATGCATTTTGTAGTGTGGTTAAGGTCCTATTTTCAGGCGATTTTGGATTCTCACTTTCACTCTCACTTGTAGACATCATATCGCAGGATGGGATGTGTCTGTCATACGATTCTTTGTTTCTGTAAGTGCACTGGCATCTATCACATCTCACCAACTGTTCCATTGGACCAGAACCAGAGTTGTCATCTAAAGGCCGCATGACCAGTTCTGGCTGTCCACTGATAGAGTTACCGGCTATGGTCACAGTGTATGTACTTTCAGATCCAGAAGCCCTGTATAAATATTGGTTTGTTTGAGTTTTGTGTATATTATCACCATGATCTTCGGCGCCATCTAGTTGTTGTATTGGTGAAAAGTCACTTTGAGGACTGCCCGGTCTTGAACTACAATTACTATCTGACCCAGACCAATCTCCCGCTCCATCGAGTTGTGAAATTGGGCTGCATTGAATTTTTGTGTAAAAATCTATTACATCAGTATAATATCCTTCGTTTTTATCATTTTTATCAGAACTTTCATCCTTTTCTTTTGGTGATGTTGTTCTGTAATTTATTCCTGACGTATGCGGTGTTTCAGAACATAATTCGTCGGAATTAACCGCTTCTCTTTTTGTCTTTTTGTCAGTAT
The DNA here is from genome assembly GCF_905475465.1 of Pieris napi. Lineage (NCBI taxonomy): Eukaryota > Metazoa > Arthropoda > Insecta > Lepidoptera > Pieridae > Pieris > Pieris napi. Next base: position 7,654,033 of record NC_062241.1, on the reverse strand, counting down.
TTTTGTCACTTTCTTTAATTGTATCTAATGCGTTTTCAGGTAGCGATCTTTGTACCTGGCTCATTTTTTCGGTGACAGTGGATGATTTTCCCATTTTACATCTTTTTATTGTAGAGGATAATAGATTCGTATCAAATTTATTATTCCAAGTCAGGGATGACGACCTTTGCTGTCCGCGGCCCGTCGTCAGGGACTTAAGACTATGGTTTTGTAGAAGCATTTCTGATTTGCTTCTTTTAAGTTCTTTACTCCCAGACTCTAGACGAGCATTTAGCAACTCGTCAATAAAATCGGTCGACCGTGAATCGGATTTGTCATCAGATTGGCTCATTGCTCCATAAAATTCGCTCTTCAAGTCCATAGCTACGAGATCTTCGTATGACATTAATTTCGGGAAAATATCTTGCATTGATATTCCATCCAACAGATCGTGATTTAAGTCTTCAAATATGGCATCCTTCACTTCTGGCGGAAGAAGGTCAGCAGTATTCTGTGGTTCTTCCTCATCCTGTTGTTCTTGCTTACAAACATTATCAAGTAAGAAGTCGACCACCTGCTTAACAGCTAAATCTTCCAATGTTACAGCATTGCGGAATTTAATTGGTGATTTGTCACTTTTCCGCATTAGCACCTTCGTTGTCCCTTTCTCTAAGCTGTGATGCCACGCTCCAATTTCAGCCATAACTCGTTCCACAACTTGGACCTGCATTGTATGGTCTACTGTTATATTCACTCCATAGTCAAACCCAGGTAAGGGTTCAGCCAGTATAAGCTTTGTCTTAATTGTATATCTGACAATTTTAGTAGGCTTCTTACATGACCAGAAAAGTCGAGTGCACGAAAAATCTACTGGCATCAGAAAATCTTCGTAGTCTGAGACAGATGGCACTATTTTCCCCAAACTGTTTACACATAAAGATCCCATCAAGAATTGTACTTTAGATATTTCACTGTATCTTTTCTTTTTTTTGTCTAATTCTACGTATACTGGCCTCGTTAGTTCGAAGTCAGCATCTTTCTGAAGACTCTTTTTTGGTATATCCTTTCCATGAGTTGGACAAAATACTCTTTTGTCGTCTAAAAATGCGCAATTAGTACGCCTTGCACATGCGTAATGATAAGTTTCACTACAATTTTTAGCGCAACATCCAACACTAGCGCCTTTGGTTTCGCAAGAAGCGCATTTGATCATTTTGCCCCTGGAAATAGCAGAGTGCACATTTTGCAAGGAACCGTCGATTTCTTCAAACACCTCTGCCGACCACAAAGCACAATTAGCATGAATCCAATCGTTTTGACCACAGTATAACAATCGGCCCTCCATTGCCGGTAGCCCATCACCTGTTGATTTGCATAATATGCATATTCTCGAGTCAAGTATAGGATAAAACTCCAATAAATCTTCTTCTTCTTTTTGTTTTTCTTCTAATTTGGGTACTATCTGGTCCAAAGGCTTCTCAATGGACTGCACAGTGTTTCTTACACCTTTGTTATCAGACATTTCTTGATCTTTTAATGAGTCTGAATCTTCTTGTTCTCCTTCGACTTCTAGATTTGGTTGGAGACAGTTGTTATCACAATTAAACCAAGGAAATGTTTCTGAAAATAGTTCCTTATAAATCGAAGTTAAATCCACACTAGCCGTTCTTTCAATTACTTCTTTCATGTCGTGATTGAAATCCTTGAGAGATATATATTCATCGCTATTTACTCTTTTCTTTATATCCAACAGTGATGGTGAAATAAGTCTGCTCATGTCTTCCATATCCTCATCTTGATTCATGTGACGAATTATTTTAGGACTCAGATCTTGTTCACTGTGGGCTTGTGGAAATCTATCAACAATTTCATCATCATCAGAAATCGGTTCATATTTATCCAACAAGGAGGGCGACATGGCGACTGCCTTTTCTTGTTTATCCGATGGATTATTTTCATGAACTTCCACGCACGATGCATTGAATTCAGTTTTATTGTAGAGGCCGGTTGAGAAGCAAATTTCTTTGTTTTGCATTAATGGTTCCTGAAGGTTTACGACCTTATGCGATGGATGTGGCATTTCCTCTTTTTCCATTTCATCATCATGTATTAAGGGGCATTGCCACGATTGAGATAGAGCGAGTTCGTCCGTTTTTTGTGTACTTCGACGACCCTTTGCAGTATTTCGGTAAACCTTTGTCTCCGTTGTATTGTTCATAGTTTCATCTCCAGTGTCGAAATGTAACTTTCGTATTGCTTGAGGAGAGGTGAGCCGATAAGGTTTGTTGGGTACTGGAGTATTTTTGTGAGGAGTGAGTTTCAACAGAGCGCAAGCTTTTTTGTTTTTGGCGAGGAGTTTTAAGAGATGTAAAAGTCTTCCTTTTAAATGTTCCGTTAACATTTTCCGCCACGGCGGATCGTGAGGCATGCATTTACAGCAAATATACTCGATAGATGGTGGCAATGCTGACAGAAGCTGGTATCCTTCGCCTGATAGACCCTCACAGCTTGCATGGACCCATCTTGCACACCAACCACATTCCATCATCTGAAAATCCCAAATGTATATTTAGAAAGATATACATATAAAGGTGGACAAATAAAGACTGATCTAAAGAAAAATGTAAAGTTAACATGCTAACTAGCTTGCCAATCTCTGTACATATATATATTATTTAACATTTAACAACAAATAAATAACATATTAACACCTTTTTTTTTAAATGTGTGTAAAGAATTAAATAAAATTTTCTAAATAAGATATCTTACCTTACTATCAAAGTCATTATCCCTATAGCATGCTTGGCATAGGGGACAGTAATTGCCCTTTTGCCGTAATTTGAAGCAAGGCCGGCAGAACGGAAGACTTCCCACAAACTTGTTAACGCGGCTGCTGTCACAACTCTTGCATTTCAGACATGCGCTACATATCTGTAAATTTAGGATTAGTTAATATAGCTAATTCAACACATTTTTAGCTAAAAAAATCGGTTGTCTGTAAAGTCGGTTAACTGACGATAGTTGAACGTGACGTCATTAGAAAATATTGATGGAATGGTTACATTTTTCAAAAGAAAATTTTAATAGGTATTTTGTATGGATATAGAGAATGAGGTAAATGAAAATTACAATTGAATTGATCAAGTTACATTTATTTGTACGCATAAATACAATCATGTCAATTTTAAATGGAACGCCTCAGAGCGAGGTAACGCCGCATGAGTCATGTTTTTTCGTGCGTGCAGCCGGCTCCATCGATTTATAAGATTTAGAAGACGGTGTCACGTCAAAAAGTGGTAACGGAATCTGGCAACGCGCAAATCACTGCTGTTAGTTTCACGGCGATAGAAAGCTTTTATCGTCGCGGAACCTTTGAAAAGTAAAAACGCCACAAGCGCACAACAGTCGTCGATAATAATACATCTTCGACCTATTAGCCGAATGTCAACGAGATCCCATCAGCCTAAAGCCGTCTACTCTACCTGTGGCCAGTCGCTCCTGTGGTCCGGCGGTGCGGGTGGTAGGCAAGCCGCGTGGTAAGGGCGGGCGCAAACACGACACGAGACGCGCGCGGACGGACGAGCGCACGCTGCACACCACACGCACCGCGCGCACGTCCACGACGCTCCACCTCCGGAGCCCTCTGCGCACCACCCGTGGTACCATTCGCAGCACGACGAACATACCAACATCTGAATTATTCAATTATTACAACTTTAATTTTTTGTTTTGGAAGTCAATCAGTATTGTAGGATCTATTTGTTAGCTTATAGGGAAGAGGTTTAATCTCCTTGGAAAGACTGCTGCTTAAAAATTGGATAGTAAAAGGAATACCCTATCAGGAATAATTAAAACTAAAAGTGTTTCACGAAAATACTTCGTGAAACACACGTTGTGTGACATATATGACAAGCTAAAAGATATGTTAAATATTGAATTTTCAAACTGAAATTGTAAAGGAAATGGACACAGCATTTTTATATACTTATTTTTATATAATTATCATTAGATGTTGTAAACATCTAATGATAATTAAACTAATAAATAAAATTAAGCTAAATAATATCATACATTTAAATATTTATAAAAACAGTCCTGACTTAACAGGTGATCTTAAATGGACAGGAGTGCACAATAAGTGAATAAAATTTACAGACGAAACAAAAAAACAAACAACAAATTAATTAAAAAAATCAAAATTATATAATAAAAATATACAATACATGAAATTCACTAACTACTATAGGCACTAACAAATAATAAAACTTTTGACAGGTCACTCAAAATGTAATTCATATTCAGGTATAGAACTATAAAAAAGTTGAAAAGATTACCTTCTCTTGTCCAGCACTACCACACAGGAAGCACAATTTAGCAATGGTAAATGGTGCAGTACCAATCAGTCCAAATCCAGAATTACACACTTCGTCGGGATCATAACTCTCCCAGAAATCAACACAAATTAGCTCAGGCCTATTTTGACCACATTTCTGTGATCTTCCTCGCAACTGAAAATTCAAAGTAAATATAACACTTCTGTAGTAGAAGGCTTCTAAGGGTGAGATCTATAGTGCGCACTTAGACTTTGCTCAGACTTAACTACAACCATTCTTTACTTTTTAAAGGATAATAAAGAAGGTATTGCATGAAATGAAACATCAATTTCTGTCTTAGCTTGAGCTTAGCTTAATCTCACCGTTAAAATGTCTATAAATATACTAAATCATAGTTTAACCTTAGTGTTTTTCGTAAGTAAAGTCTGAGCAAAGTCCAAGTGCGCACTATAGATCTCACCCTTAAAGTGTAACAATAGTATACTTTTATTCATTACTATTTTTCAAAATTCAATATAAAATATATTTCACATGAAAAAGCCTCTTTTTGTTTTTGTTGGGTTAAATTTGCCAGTGTTAGGATATTTGCATTATAGATATACGTGACATATTATGCAAAAGTTTCAATAATAATATTTTTTTAATTGTAAATACTTACATTGCTTATGTTTGTTAGTGGTTTGTAGGTAGATTTCTTTGGAATAAGATCAAGAACAGTTTCATCTTCGCTGGATTCAATTTTAGCTTTTGGTACAGTAGGTTCAACCTTTCTTTTCTTAGGCTCTATTACTTCGTGATCTACCTTAGTTACTTCTGGAACAATTTGCAATTTGTTCTCAGTATCTTCAGATTCACTCATTTCTGGGGTAGCTCTATCTTTTTCTATTGCCATAGAGACAGTATCATCTGATAGAGTTGGCTTATCCTTGTCCTTTTCTTCTTGGGTGGGGAATGTTGCAATAGGCTGGCCAAGGACTATAGATGCACTCCGACACACATGTTTAACTCGGGGTCCCTTTAATTCCATTTTCTGTCGTTTTGGATCTTCTATAAGCTTTGAATCACTTTTATCTTTCTTACGAACTTTAATTTTGGCCAGACGACGCTTTCTATTGCTGTTTGATTCTTTTTCATCTTGTTTTTCATTATGCATTTTGTCTTCCTCCTGTAATGAGAAAAAGGAATTGTTATGCACATACAGCTTAGTTCGTTGAACATATCATGTTTTTCAAGATTATTATATGATTCAAAACAAAATAATAAAAATAAATGAATAAAACAGATTCAGGAATGTGTTTACTATTAATGCCCTACAAAAATGTAACATAGCACCAATTACATTAGTTTAGCTACACCAGATCCGAGAAGGACATACCAAATTTATCCAGGGTAAAATGTACTTTCACTTTGTAACTCTCTAACTACCACTAAGTGAAATTTTAAGATAATCTTTTGTAATGTGAAAACCATAAACCACAAATTTACAAACTCACATATATATTTATGGATTAATTATTATTTTACATACCTCTAATCCATCAGCCTTCTTAGATTTGACAGCAAAGATATTGCTCTCATTTTCATTTGCAGATAATCCACTAAACAATGGTGATGGAGTTGTCAATCCAGAATTACTAGTTGGTTTAGGTGTTAGAGTATTTGGTTTAGCACCAGGCTTCATGTAAGATGGCAACATAGACATTAGGATCGCTTTCTTATCAGTAGGCACTTGGAAAGCTTTCAAACATAGCTTAAGCCAGCAAGCTGGACACCTTGCCTTATTAGAACATTTAAATAATTTCCACTGTTGAGAGCGGAGAACTGGTGGAACTTGACAGTTACCTGAGAATGTAAGAATAATGACATTTACTTTTAAATACTATTTAAGAAATATTTATTTGTTAATACTTAATGATAAAGAAAACTAATTAGCTGCAAACATTTGTTTTTCTTGGAATCAACAGGTAGAAAAGCTCAAAGAAAGTATTATAGAGTTAGACTATAATCCATTCAACCCATCAGAATTGGTTAGGCAGTTTATAACCCATATTCTTAAATTAAGATTTAACAATTAAGACACTTGGAGTTTTCCAAGAAATGGAACTCCCTATGTATTTGAGATTACTACATTGAATATTATTTTAAAAATAAATAATCATACCTTCTCCTCTTTCACAATGCAGGACAAGTGGTGATGTCCGTAATGCCATTCTATCCTTTTTGAGTAATTTGGAGACAAATTTACGGCAGGATTCACATGAATAAATTCCAAATTTTCTAGCTTGTTTTACAAACTTGTAGAACCTCACAGCCCCACACACTCCACATGTAACTGTTGTTGGAGGATTAGTTGCTAAAAATTAATAAGATTAATGATGATTTAAGTCATAAGAATAACAAAACATGCAGTCATTTATTTAGTCCTCACTTTAATACTAAACACTAAAGAAACTTTGTATATATTATACATATACATATTACAATATTATTGTGTGCTATTTTAGTTAACTTTACTTACATGATGTTGGGGCCACAGCTGAAAAGGGTCCATCTAGACCAGATGTTGGTGGTGTAGTTGTTAGCTGTAACCGAGCCTCCCTTATAATGACTTTGCCACTCAACAATTGAGAGGCTGATTTATCTTTTTCAGGGCTGACTAAAGGCTTTTCTTCCTCATCACCACTGTTCCTGGGACTCTCACTTTCCCAACTATCTTCTGACTCTGAACCACTACTTGAGTGGCTAGAACTACTTGCATCAGATAAGTCCATGAGTCTCCTCATAGAATTTCCCGTTCTTTCTTCTTTATTCGCCTCTGGCGACTTTTTTTTATCATCAATATTTGAATTCTCATCCTGTAGAAGTTCAGATTCTTTTTCATTTGAAAATAAATCATGAGTGGCCTTTCGGGAAGTTGTGAGACCAGAAAATGAATTTGTTGATTTATCTTTAAAAATACCAGTTGATAAAGGTTGATTTTCATTTTTATCTGGCTCTTCATCTTGTGGTGAATCATCATCATGTAAATTATTAAAAACTAGCCTCTTTAGTTTTGGTTTCTTTAAAACCTTTCCTGAACTCAAGCTGCTTGATATTGAAGTTTGGTCTTCACCATCAATAAACCTTTTATTTGGTTTTATAACTCTTGAAGAATGACTACTTTTGACTGGCAAAAACTTAACTGATCCCAGACTTTCTTTCTCTACTGGTGAATTGATTCTTGGTGGAGGTGACATGCACCGATTTTCACTGAACTGTGAAAATTTGTTTGTAGACTTTGAAAGTGGATTCAAGTTCTTCTTTAAATAGCCTTCATGATATTCTAATGAAGATTTTGAACTCAGATCAGTTAATTTTGCTGGTTTCAAAATGCTGTTAAATGTTTGGTCCGATTGTCTAAATGCAGACTTCTTTTTTATAATTGAAATAAGAGGAGCATGATGTTTTGGTAATTTTTTGAGAGGCAGCAAAATATCCTCGCAACTCTCCACAGTGCCAAAAGTAACAGTCTTTTTCACTTGTTTAGGTTTATCTCCTTGTGGAGGCTCCATTTTATTTTGTGACCTAGTTCTAACTGGAGATTTGGATGGATCACTACTACTCTCTGCGGTTTCTTCTTTTTCACTCAAAGGGCTATCTTTATTTCCACAACTCTCTGAATTTGCCTCTTTCTCATTATTACTTTCTTTCTTCTCTTCTTCCTGAAATAGATTTATAAATAAAAATTAACAACACCTTATTAAACAAGCTAATTAATCAGTAACTAATTTTTAAAGTACATAAATACAATGATAATAAATTATATATATGCAGATATGTTAATAAATATAAGTTATGAACTACACTATTGACAATTTCTATGGCTTTGATAGTGTGATCTAGAACAGCAAACTACTGTAATAGATTTTCAAATATTGGTTTGTGCAATTACTATTTTTGTCTAAACTACATAGTGTAAAGATGATAATTGATGTGGAGATACCTATAGAGAACTTATATCAAAGATACATTTAATGTTCAGAAATGACAACCAATTATACATTTATTTTCTTCAATAAGCATCAAATAGTTATATAAAATAAAACTCATAGAACATTGGATACATGTCACTATACTACATAGACATATTCATTATCAATTTGGTAATTATTTACCTACATTCTATTGAAATACAATATATATTATTATTATTAGTTTAAATTTCATAGGTATGTGGAATGCAACTGATTTCAGATCCTGTGTTCAGGTACTGTATACTTTCTATATGGGTCAAAATTAAGCAATACCAACAGCTTTTTAATATAGTATTGTCTTTGATTGACATAACCTTTACAGCTTTTTAAAAGTTTTATCATCTTAATGTAAAATTTGAAGATACAATAATAGGCCAAAGCTGTGTACCTCTCCCAACTACAAGAAAATTCATATCAAATAAAAATACATATAACAATACACAAGTAGTTTGATAAAAGCTACTGAGTTAACTTCTTACAGATCTTCAGTATTACATGCAACATAAACCGTGAAATGTGTGTACAGTATAATATCTCTTTTTAGTAATAGAATGAACAGATGTTTTAATTTTTTGACAAGGCTGAATAATTCTTTTGTTATCAAAAGTAAGGTTATCTTTCTAATACATTTACATTTTGTAGTTAATTAAAAGCTCTGCTAAAAACAAGATAACAACTAAATTTCAATTATTGTTTCTTTACAGTCCTTGACCTGTTTAAGAATTTAATGTTGCTTCTTTTCTATGTTTGTCAAATATTGATACTCTGTGATTGACGCTTCATAGTAGTCGAGTTATTACGTAAACAATATGATCAAACATATGTTTGAAACAATTATAATAACATATCAGCAAATTAAAGATAATTGCGTTGTACCTCTTTCTCCCCCGAAAAGTCATTAGTGGTTGAACTACGGCTGCCTGCATGATTATCAACAGTATTCTCGTGGTAAACAGTCCCCGACAAAACACTTATGCGTTTTCTGTTATGGAATTTAAGGGGTTTCCCTGGGAACCTGGACCTTCCCATTTTGATATGCACGTAAACTAAGGACATTTCAGAGGGTTCCCAGCAATAGCAAGGAAACTGGCGCGCATGCTCGGGCCCGCGCGCTCCGCAACGCCATTCCACTCATTTATGCAATGTGTACGACAATTAAGACGCAGTTTTGATCACTAACACGCCAAAACATAAACACTAAAACACCGTTTACATTATTCACAAAATAGAGCACTTCACACAGTTTTTATAAAGAACAACATCATCCATCATTTTAATGGTTGACTGATCGTTAATGCCGTATACGTTGTTACGCTTCCATTCAACAAAGCATTGTCGGCGATAAAACAAAAGAGAATGTTGTAATGTTCCCGATTCCACAACGCGTCGCGTCAGTTACACTATCTGTGTTTTGTTCCATTTGATAGGGGAAACGAAATTTAATTTAATGAATCGCCCGTAATTTGACAAAGATGGCTGTACGACGCGCTATAACAATACCGAACACGAGTGATTAACGAGTTACGAGACGAGGCGCGCGAGGCCGCGGTGTGAACGACACCTGGCTCTCGGAGGCCAGTTATGGATTTTGAACCAATCGCGACGTTAATTCGGACCGGTATGAAAACAAACATGTCCGATGTCGTTCGGTATGTCTTGCTTGCTCTATAAATGGATAATCTATCTGCATAGACATTAGACGCACCAATAGCTTTTCGCTCCACTCAAGATTTATCAATAAAATTCTACAAAATATTGTCGTACAGTGTACACTGGCGTAACGCAATCGCTCTAGGGATAAGTTTTATTGGTTTGCTTAGATAAGATTTGTAGATACTGAATAGTAAATTCTTCTTGTTTGGAGTAGGTATTTACTTATAATTATTTTTAAACGTTATACTACAGATTTTACCATTCTTAAATATAGAAAATTTTAAATACCTACATAGTTAAACTGTGTGGCTGTACAATAAATAAATTAAATTAAATGTTAAAATTTATATGGTCTACCGTACTCTACCAAGAATGTTCACATAGATATCGCATTTGCTAGCGGGCTGAACCATATTAGATGCGATTTTAATAATGTTGATACTACAATTAAATTATAAGTATGTAGTAATCAATATTTTTTAAATATTCGCTTTTAGAATATAAAAAAGGGTAGAATATGACAGGTATACAACTACATAATATATTTTAATCACCATAATAAAAATATACAGTATAAAAATCTTTAAAAAGTAACTGTTAAGTTCTAAAATAAAATATTCATATTTTAAACCACGTACTGTAATTCTCGCACCCTACTTACAATGAACCCCCTAAACCCACCGGTCGATCATGCGTAAAGGGCGCAGAAGGGATGCAAAGGGAAGAGCAGAGTAGGTACGTTAACCCTTAATACATATTTGTACAAGTTATATATATAAATTGAATTTGCCTATATATATAATTAAAACGTACTGGTTTCTAGTTTTTAACGAAGTACTGACCTCTAGCGTGAATTATGAGAACAAAAAGTTCCTTGCTGAAACGCTTCCTGAAATACATTAGAAAGAAGCATGTCCTCGAGTAGATACGACTCCGATCGAAATGAAACAATCTAAGAAACCAATTGTTTCCTCACATAAACACCATAACTTTTCTCACTAGTTTATCACTATATCAGTCCTTCCCACTATTTATCCCATCAAAACAATAATTCACGAGTAAATATTATTGTAAGTGTTATATTTACATCACTGAGATTGCACTGGTGTACGTACGTGAAACTGTAGTAACGAGACTGGCGAAGACGCGCCGCGCATGCCGCGAGGGCTATGGTGTAAATATAAAAATGGATAAACTCCCCTTCAGGGGGCTCACCCGTATGAATCACAGTAAACACACCTTTCCAGTATTTTTCGGCGATCAATTATGTTTTTGAGGGACGATAAATCGCGAGCGCTAGACAAAAAAGTTTGTTGCGCGATTATGTTTTTCAAATTTGAGCGGTATATTAGTGGGACGCAAACTTCCGTGTTACATTTGACAAAATATTGATCGACGCGACGTCCACCAACTGCGGACATTTTCTTTTGGCTTAAATTTAGGATAATCGCAAAGATCAGCGTCTTACTATCCGTATTGTACCCAAATGTGAGCAGGTAGCCATTTTTTGTATTATTTTGGGTTGCAGGCTAGAGGATGTAAAATATCTAATGACTCATACAGTCATACCTAAGTTGTGGATCACGTAGTATTTGTGAATTATTCGTCATTAAAATCATTCGGCCACTACTTAAGTACAGCCTTTGAATTTTATTTAGCTGTTGTGTTTTTATTAATCCGAACTTACGTTTTTGCTTAAATTAAACTACTTACTATGCAAAAATATTGAATGTATGAAAATAACTTAAGATTGATTCTATAATCATTATGTTACCTATATAGGTATATAATATATTATAACATAATATGGATACATATTATGTATGTAATTACGTCTACAAAAAACGTTTAAATTACCAATTATTTACAAAAATTACCCACCCGGTATGTGACCCTATCCATATACCTATTACATACCCCTAGTAGTAGGTACCTATATACATGCGTGTTCCAGATGAAAATCACACAAGAGCTAATTAGAATAAGAAGTTACTAGTATAAAATAAAAAAAAAACTGTTTCTTTATAATATTGGATGTTTTTTATAGTATTTTTTACATAAGGTTAAATAACTTTTTACAACTTAGGATTAGTTAGCCTAATGGAGGTGATTGTTGATTTTTTATTATATTTTTATTGTGATTGATTATGTGTCTTGTGAAAGAGCTGTTTTAATTATATATTTTAGTTTGGAAATGTTATTATTTACTTAAAAATATTATAGCGAATACTGAAATATATTAAAAAATAAATGTCACTAAAATACCCGGGATTTACGGCTAAAATGTACACTATTAGACCAGTGCCGATAATTTTTGAAACCTAAAAAAATTACAGTAGGATGAAACCCATTAGAATAGCTGGGGAATATGATCAAAATGAAAGGAAAAATAAATTACGGTCGATCTGAGGTCGGGAAGGGGTAGGGGGGGAGTTTTAAGGGTAAAAAACGGTTTATCTCGATTTCCGGCAAAACTACAAGTCCTATCGAAGAAAGTTAAATGGCAAAGTTGGAGGTAATAAAAAGATCTAAAACTTTTGTATTCACACATTTTTCACATAACCTCAAAATTTATGTGAAAATTTCAAAAAACCAAGTTTTTGGTTTTTTATTTTTATCTTTAACAAAAATTATTTTTTTTTAACGAAACTTGTTGAAAACTTACCTTTCTATGTCCCAAATACACTGTAATTTATTTGATTAAAAATATTTATTTGTTCACCTTATTTTGAATTAATATCGAAAAAACACCCTAATTTTCAATCGAAAATTCTGACGTCAAAATTTCAGCTTTTTTCAAAAAGTTGGTATGCTTTCAGTTCGTTGAAATCTCTACTTTCCTATGGTAAAAAAATATATATATATTACCATAGTAAATCTTCTCAGAAAACGCAAAAAATCGTATACAGTAACGCCCAGACCTGTCATCCCCTTCCTTACTTCTCTATGAAATACGAAAATTTTAGCCCATCTAAAGGCTAAATTTTTTTTTTAAGTCACTCAGGTATATATAAATTATCTTAAAATAGTAATAAATAGGCATCTGATTATAATTTAAAGAAGATTCATAGAGAAGTAGGGAAGGGGATGACAGGTCTGGGCGTTACTGCATACGATTTTTTGCGTTTTCTGAGAAGATTTACTATGGTAATATATATATATTTTTTTACCATAGGAAAGTAGAGATTTCAACGAACTGAAAGCACACCAATTTTTTTTAAAAAGCTGAAATTTTGACGTCAGAATTTTCGATTGAAAATTAGGGTGTTTTTTCGATATTAATTCAAAATAAGGTGAACAAATAAATATTTTTAATCAAATAAATTACAGTGTATTTGGGACATAGAAAGGTAAGTTTTCACCAAATTTCGTTAAAAAAAAATAATTTTTGTTAAAGATAAAAATAAAAAACCAAAAACTTGGTTGTTTGAAATTTTCACATAAATTTTGAGGTTATGTGAAAAATGTGTGAATACAAAAGTTTTAGATCTTTTTATTACCTCCAACTTTGCCATTTAACTTTCTTCGATAGGACTTGTAGTTTTGCCGGAAATCGAGATAAACCGTTTTTACCCTTAAAACTCCCCCCCCTTCCCCTTCCCGACCTCAGATCGACCGTAATTTATTTTTCCTTTCATTTTGATCATATTCCCCTGCTTTTCTAATGGGTTTCATCCTACTGTAATTTTTTTCACTTTTTATTTATTTTAAAGGCTATCTGCACTGGTCTAAGGGTGAGATCTATAGTCCGCACTTGGACTTTACTCTGACTTAACTATCGAGCTAAGACACAGTCGGTATTTATAGAGCAAACTGCGAATCCCTCCCTAGTGTTGGCTTAGCTTAATCTCAAGTCCACGAAATCGACGACTTACCAAAAACTTTGACTATAAGCCTAACAAAAATAATGGCCTAAAATTTGCTCTACCATCATATCTTTTACTGGACTTTTTATTTTTGTCGGTTTTTAATGAACGGTGTTGCCATTTGGTATCAGAGTTCCATAGACTTTGGGAAAAATAGAATTTGAATTCAAAGAAATTTTAAATGATCTTGATAAATACCTATGAAATGCATGAAATAAAATAATTACACATTATTATGGTATCTATTGTTGTTTATTTACATTATTTATATAAGTGTTCAACCCCATTTTTGAGAGATCTTATAAATAACTGGTGTGATATCGTATCTGTCATCTGGCAGCACTGGCATATGTTGACAACAAAATTCAAACTACATAATATAAGCAAACCAACTTCGTCTCTCGCTAATCGCTTCACATCCGTTGACCGTTATTTTCGATTACCTGAATCTTCTACCTTTTATTACCTGACGACCTTGCTTGCTCAACGGATTTTGTACCTGCTTAAACGACTGACCACGGCTATTCTCACTCGGACCGGACTCGCTCACAAAAAATGGATAAAAAAAAACAGAAGCCTTACTCGGAATATGAGAGGCAACTGCTTGTACAGTTGGTTCAGTCAAAGATTGGCATTCTAGAGAACAGGAAGACGGACGCCGTTTCCCAAAAAAAGAAACACGAGGCTTGGGAAGAATTAGCAATAGAATTTAATAACTCTAACGTGTCACATACTGTAAGTAATCCACCAACATACACTATCTATAAATATCAATATGCTGTACGATAATTACAAAGATAGATATATAACTAGAGTATAGTTAGGTACAAGGATAGAATGAGCCAAAGCCAAAGCAATGCTAATGTAACCTTGGTGGTAAATTTTGGTTTGATAAAATTTTCATGTTTGTCATATGAACTTTTATATTTCAGTACAATTTTTTTTCGATTTTAGGCTGATTCTAAACAATTAAAAAAGATGTGGCAAAATATGAAGGCAAAAGCTAGGGATGCCAAAACCCTTGAAGCCCAAAGGAAGAGGACAGGAGGAGGACCAGCACCGCCTGAAATGGGGCCAATGGACACTCAAGTGATTGCAGTCATGCCACAAATAATGCCATCAATAGATGTGCCAATAGACTGTGACACATTAACTACAGTAGAAGGTAAGATCATTTCCCAAAGATATAATTCCTCATCATTTTCAACCAACTCACATCCACTGCTAAACATAGGCCTCTCCCAAAGTATGTGACAACACTCTGTTCTCACCCCTACCAGACTTCTGGACAGGTATATTAGTTGACCTGCATGTTATCTTATTCTAACCAATAAAAGACATACCTATATGATAACTTATTTGACTGTTTACTTTTATAGCTGGTACTGGTTATGACAACGACGGTGAAAGCTGGAGACCAAAGAGGGCAAGAGTGTCCAGTATAGAGGCCACACTTGAATCTGTAATTCAGCCGGGAACAAGCCAGGACTGGACTGATGAAGCTGGGTTAACGGAAACCAGTGTTGAGGTCACCACTAAAAGTGAACCCTCTCAGCTATCAGCTACACCATCAGCGATCAGAAAAAATAAAACTTCATTTGAGGATATTAAAAAAAAATTGCTGTGGCAAGAGTTAGACAACAACAAAAAAAAATTTGAGATAGAAGTGGAACACATGAAACTAAAAAATCAGTTAGAAATCGAATTTCTTCGACATAAATATAAATTAGAACTAGAAATTTTACAGTTTAAAAAAGAATCTGAAAATAAATGATTAAAATGAAACAATTTTTGTTTTAATTTTCTTTATTACCAAACCAACCTAGTTAAATTGTGCAATCACAGATTGCCGGAATGCTAGACCTGTAGTAGATCTTTCATTGTTTCTGTGTTGTTCGACTTCTGGTGTTTGATCAGTAAGATCACCATCGTCATAAACATCCCCTCTCTGTACACCTATATTATGTAATACAGCACAAGCTATAATTATGTTGCTGGTATTTGTCAATTTTGATCGTAGTCCTCTCTGCAAACATGGAAATTTCTTTTTCCACACTCCGAAAAACCTTTCAACAATATTCCTAGTTCTCAATTGAGAATAATTATAATTATTGTCAGCTCTTGTTTGTGGATTCAAAAGTGGTGTTAACATGAAGTTCAGTGCTGGATAGCCGCTGTCACCTACTAAAACTCCTTCTAGTTCACCATTTACCAGTCTTGCATACGCCTGGCTGTTTCTAAATATCCTGCTGTCGTGTGAACTTCCAGGCCACCTAGTCACTATATCAAATATTTCGAGATCAGGCCCTATTATAGCTTGCACATTTACAGAAAAATACCCTTTTCTATTCCTGTATGCTTCAGAGTGGGTGATACCTCTGGGTCTATTAATTTTAATGTGGGTACAGTCAATAGCTCCGATTATATTATTTAGGCCATGGTGCGTATTAGATTTTCCTAATTCTTCAAACTTCCTTTTGACTGTGGTCATATTTCTTGGAAAATTCACAAATCTAGGAAGTAATTTACTCAACTCTGCGGAAACTTTATTTACAATTAAGCACACTGAAGATTGGCTTATGCTGTTCAAATCACCACACACCATCTGTAATTTCAAGGAATAATTATTAGTTACATATATGTTATGCTTCTGAAAGTCAGAAGACAAATGTCTTCAACCAGTGTGTCCTGCCAATGATGATGCATGGTGAAGAAACATCACTGACACTGGTTAAGCGAGCAATGGGGAGAGCTATGCTTGGTATTTCTCTGAAGGATCAAATTAGAAATGAGGTGATCCGTCAGAAAACAAAGGATACCAATATAGCTGTCTGTAAGGTGAACTGGCAATAACAATTTGTCCGATAGTGACCTAGAACAAGCAAAAATAGCATGGGACGCATTCTGGCCCACTGGACTGACAATCTGAAAGTACTGTCTATATCAAATCGAAAAACAATACATATTTATGACCACAATATTACCTGAAAACATCCAGTTGCATAAAACCTTAATGCAATAAGTATTTGCAATTGCGGTAGAATTGGCAATCCTCTGTTATTAAAAGGTTGTAAGTTTGTAATTATCAGTGGCAGGATCACATTTAGTACCGTGTGTTTAAAAAAACGGTACCTTCTTTTAAATTCATTCTCACTGTACAGCTCGAAAGGATTTTGGTTGTATTCGTTCCGAACATATAGCTTAGGCATACGGGGATTCATATCGGCTGCAGTTCCTAACGTTTCAATGTTTTCTATTGAAGTTAGAACTCTCTCTATATTCTCCATTGTCACTTTCGATATTGAAAATTCGTATCAAAGCCAAAACACAAAACGTCACAGTCCTTCAGGAAAGCGTAGGTCTTAAGTAGGTATACGGGATCGGTACAGGTCCAAGTCACAAAGCCAGTCGTTGTTTTAATAAATATTTATATGCTCAAACAAACAGAAACAGAGAAGTGAAAAAGCGGTTGAAACTTTTGAATTGTTGATACAAGTTCTCTGTTGCTGTTGCCAAAACAATGCGATCCGTTCTACGTAACAAAATTATTGCCATCTTTAAATACATTTTCTAAAGGTTACTCGTAAATTTCTAGTTATTGCAATAATAAAATAAATAAATACATAAATAACAATAAATTGAAGATATATGTGTACCGTTTTAGATGTTTAAATATTTGTTATTGTTTACTTTTTTAAAGGATAATAAACAAAGTATTGCATGAAATGAAACATCAATTTGTATTTTGACATTTGCTGTCTTAGCTTGGGCTTAGCTTAATCTAACCGTTAAAATGTCTATAAATACGAAATCATAGTTTAACCTTAGTGTACACTAAGCAAAGTTTTTCGTAAGGTAAGTCTGAGCAAAGTCCAAGTGCGGACTATAGATCTCACCCTAAGGGTGAGATCTATAGTCCGCACTTGGACTTTACTCTGACTTAACTATCGAGCTAAGACACAGTCGGTATTTATAGAGCAAACTGCGAATCCCTCCCTAGTGTTGGCTTAGCTTAATCTCAAGTCCACGAAATCGACGACTTACCAAAAACTTTGACTATAAGCCTAACAAAAATAATGGCCTAAAATTTGCTCTACCATCATATCTTTTACTGGACTTTTTATTTTTGTCGGTTTTTAATGAACGGTGTTGCCATTTGGTATCAGAGTTCCATAGACTTTGGGAAAAATAGAATTTGAATTCAAAGAAATTTTAAATGATCTTGATAAATACCTATGAAATGCATGAAATAAAATAATTATACATTATTATGGTATCTATTGTTGTTTATTTACATTATTTATATAAGTGTTCAACCCCATTTTTGAGAGATCTTATAAATAACTGGTGTGATATCGTATCTGTCACCTGGCAGCCCTGGCATATTATAGTGACAACGAAATTCAAACTATAACCTAACCGATGACTCTCGCTTCACATCTGTTATTTTCGTTTCCCTGAATCTTCTACCATTTATTACCTGACTACCCTAAAAAATTTGAGATAGGAGTGGAACATATAAAATTAAAAAATCTGTTAGAAATAGAATTTCTTCAACAAAAATATAAATTAGTATTAGAAATATGTATTACACTCAAAAAAAGAATCAGAAAATAAATGTTTAAAATGAAACAAGTTTTGTTTTGATATTCTTTATTACCGAACAAATTACCTAGTTAAATTGTGCAATCACAGATTGCCGGAATGCTAGACCTGTAGGAGATCTTTCATTGTTTCTGTGTTACTCAACTTCTGCTGTCAGCAAGATCACCATCATCATAAGCATAGGGGATGCTTATGACTCTATATACCTATATTATGCAATACAGCACAAGCTATAATTATATATAACTAGTATATTTTGTCAATTTTGACTGTAGTCCTAGCTGTAAACATGGAAATTTCCTTTTCTACACTCCGAAAACCCTTTCAACAATATGCCTAGTTCTTATTTGAGAATAATTATAATTATTGTCAGCTCTTGTCGTTGGATATAAAAGTGTTGTTAACATGAAGTTAAGTGCCGGATAACCGCTGTCACCTACTAAAACTCCTTCTAGTTCACCATTTAGCAGCCTTGCATACGCCTGGCAGTTTCTAAATATCCTGCTGTCGTGTGAACTGCCAGGCCACCTGGTCACTATATCAAATATTTCCATATCAGGCCCTATTATTGCTTGCACATTTACAGAAAATTACCCTTTTTTATTTCTGTATGCTTCAGAGTGAGCGATACCTTTGGGTCTATTAATTTTTATATGGGTGCAGTCAATAGCTCTGATTATACTGTTTAGGTCATGGTGAGTATTAGATCTTATTAATTCTTCAAACTTCCTTTTGGCTGTGTTCATATTTCTTGGAAAATTTACAAATCTAGGAAGTAATTTACTCAACTCTGCAGAGACTTTATTTATAATTAAACAGACTGTAGATTGGCTTATTCTGTTCAGATCACCACACACCATCTGTAATGTCAATGAATTATTATTAGTTACATATATGTTATGTTTCTGAAAGTCAGAAGACAAATGTCTTCAACATATAATGTATTTAAAATCATTTGAGAATACATAGGTACCTATAATATTCAAATCGAAAAACCATACATATTTATGAACACAATATTACCTGAAAACATCCAGTTGCATTTTTATGCCTTAATGCAAAAAGTATTTGCAATTGCGGTAGGTTTGGCGATCCTCTGTTGTTATAAGGTTGCAAGTTTGTAATGATCAGTGGCAGGATCACATTTAATACCGTGTGTTTCAAAATACGGTTCCTTCTTTTGAATTCATTCTCACCGTACAGGATGGAAGGATTTTGGTTGTATTCGTTCCGAACATATACAACACTTTAGGCAAAATTTTCAATTGTTGATATTTGATACAAGTGCTCTGTTGCTGTTGTCAAAACAATGCGATCCGTTCTACGTAACAAAATTATTGTCATCTTTAAATAATTAATACATTTTCTAAAGGTTACTCGTAAATTTCTAGTTATTGCAATAATAAAATAAATGAATACATAAATAACAATAAATTGAAGATATATGTGTACCGTTTTAGATGTTTAAATATTTGTTATTGTTTACTTTTTTAAAGGATAATAAACAAAGTATTGCATGAACTGAAACATCAATTTGTATTTTGACATTTGCTGTCTTAGCTTGGGCTTAGCTTAATCCCACCGTTAAAATGTCTATAAATACGAAATCATAGTTTAACCTTAGTGTACACTAGGCAAAGTTTTTCGTAAGGTAAGTCTGAGCAAAGTCCAAGTGCGGACTATAGATCTCACCCTATATGTATCGATAACAGTTGTAAGTCTTATTGCGTATTTTAATTTGTGTGTTTTAATTTTGCTTTAAATCAAATTAATCAATAATGGCATGTTATAGATATGACCAAAAAACTGACAGTTTCGTTTTAACGGTACTCTCCAGGACACGAAATTTACCTTTTTTAGAAAATATTATAGCGATCGTCTGACTAAAGATTCAGAAACTATGCTTAGCGCTAAATCTGACTCCCATCAAAATTGTATGACATTTGAGATCATCCTCACCCTAAGACGAGATGACTAAGCGATGAGAGATCGTCGTCGATAGTGGACGAAACACGGTATCAAGAATAATTATGGATTGTATGTGTTCTGTTGTTATTTTAGGGTCATCGATTTTTACACCAAATGCCGACAGATATTAGTTTGAAAACAAACAAAGTATGCAAAACACTTTAAATGGGATAAATTCACAGCAAATCCGAATAATTTGAGAGGTAGATTACCTAAATTTGTCCAAGGTATGGTAAATTATAGTAGTGTGGACTCAGTTTCCGCACTTAGACGCACATTTGGTCCTTCCAGAAGCTCAGAAGTTTACTGGGTATTTCACAGACTTCACGGAGCGTCCTCACTGCTCCACGCATACCAGGACTAGGTGAATGAAGAAGCATTCCTGCAAGTTCGTTAGTTCGTTCCTCTCCATGCAAGTTAGTCGACATCATCATTGCCGAGAGCTCCACTGTGCCCTTTTATCTACTGTAGGGTAACCCTGATTGTTAGGCTTATTGCCTCTAGTGTTAGTTTTACACTCCACTATTAGTTTGTGGTTCGTCTTTTGAAGTTAAACTTCTTTAGAATCGTTGTGATTTCAAACCGGATGCAACGGAAAAAGCGACAGTAAAAAGAGACAGACACATAAATTAATAGGATTTGGCGTGAGAGAGAGTGAGATAGGAGGCATTATACAGTGTATAAACTTTAAATTAGTGTGTATTTCAACATTTTCTGAAATAAAAAAAAACCGATTTGATGAAAATTAAATAAGTAAGTCAAGTAAGAAGTTTAATTATAAAATTAGATTATTTATCAATTTTATTTACAAATCATTAGTTATAGAAAATTTTTGAAGTGAAAACTTCGTACTACACTTAATTAAAAGTTTATACACTGTATAATGCTTCCTATCTCATTTTCTCCCACGTTGGATCTTGTGAATTTATTTCAAACTTTTATTATTTTAGTTTTTACCAAATTAAAGATTGATATTAAAGTTATAAATAAAAATTTAACATTAAAATATATTTTTTTAAAAAGATCCTTTTTTTTTATGTAATAGGAGGCAGGATGGGCTCACCTGATGTTAAGTGATACCGCCGCCCATGGACACTCACAATGCCAGAAGGCTCGCAAGTGCGTTGCCGGCCTTTCAAGAATTGGTACGCTCTTTTCTTGAAGGACCCTAAGTCGAATTGGTTCGGAAATACTTCTGTGGGCAGCTGGTTCCACATAGTGGTGGTGCGCGGCAAAAACTGCCTTAGAAAACGCTCTGTTGTGGAACGACGGACGTCGAGGTGATACGGATGGTATTTTGTATTTTGCCTTGACGTCCGATGATGAAACTCAGCTGCAGGTGTTAGACCGAACAACTCCTCTGAACACTCTCCATGGTAAATGCGGTAGAAGATGCAGAGAGATCCCACATCTCTACGCAACGCCAAGGGATCAAGCCGCACGGAAAGTGACTGGTCGTCGACGATTCGAACGGCTCTTCGTTGAATACGGTCAAGTGGAAGGAGCTGGTACTGGGGAGCTCCCGCCCAGAGGTGAGAGCAGTACTCCATGTGGGGCCGAATTTGCGCTTTATATAGTTGCAAGCGGTGGCCCGGAGTGAAGTACCGTCTCGCCTTGCTGAGCACACCAAGCTTTTTGGAGGCTAATTTAGCCTTTCCTTCCAGATGACCGCGAAACTGAACGTTATTCGATATGTCAACGCCCTACATTTAGATAGAGAAAAAGTCTAATTTACATATTTTAATTTAAAAAAACTTTGTTTTTGAAGGTTTCACTTCTACCACGTGTGAATTGGACACATAATTTTTTTGTTTTAGGTATAACGCCATCAGCTTAGACACATTGTAAAATACTAATTTAATAATGAAGTTATAAATTCCTAACTGAGGTTAGAGTGACACAATCGGTCCAAGGAAAAAAGTGATATGCTTGAACTTGGATTTTTTAAAGTCAGTTAAAATTTATAATCATCTTGGAAAAATCATTTTAGGTTATAGAGCCCATATAATTCATACTAAAACTAATACACTATTATATAAAAGTAAAATACATTTTTTTAAATTGTATAAATACTCTAGTTAATTAACTTTGCAGTATAATCATAGTTGCTATTTAAAAGAATACTGTAAAATGAACTACTTATCTCTTTCTATTAAAACTACATTTAAAGTGAAGTTTTTTTCATAACCTTACCCAGGTTAACGATAATATTAACTAAGACACCAATTTAGAAATTAACGTAAGTTTTTATTAAAGAATTTAAAGAAAATTATTATTTACACTTATACATAATCATGCACAAAATATGATCATTTAACTAACGCGTTGTAAGCAGCGATGAAACAGAGATGTTTCACCACTTCAAAACCAACATACAATTAAGTAAGTATCTATATATATAAAAGAAAGTCGTGTTTGTTACAACACTTATAACTCGAGAACGGCTGGACAGATTGCCATGGTTTTTGATTTGTTGGATTTGTTTCCGTCCCGAATAGCAGAATAAGCAATAAAATATCGGATAAGTTATCGAATAACAATAAATTAATTAATTAATTTTACGAATGCAAAAACCATATGGTGCCATCTGTTGACAAAACTACGCATCATTTTACGTCGAATTCGTGTCAGTTCAAGAAATTCCAATCTTGAGGTGAAGGAGGAGATGCATAAATAATAACCATGCTTTGATCCTGATCAAAAGATGTTGGATATCAGAAAGTGCTTAACATGCAGTATCGCCATATTGACGCTAGAGAGAAGATGCGTAATGTGTAAAACTGCCATTCTTCTTTCGCAATGGCAAGCAATAAAACATTTCTGTATTTGCAAAAAAGTTGTATTCAAAATCCTAAAATAAGTTAAATTAAAGTAACAACGATATTATAAGGTTGTAGGGCGGAACGAAGTTAGCCAGGTCAGCTAGTATGTTATAAAAACAAATCTTTCATCTTTATATTATATATATTAATACAAAATAAAGTCTAAAATATGTGATGGTGTAAAGCTTATCGTGTTCGTAAGCGCCAGCATGAACAAGCTAGTTTATGGCAGTATATTAGTATATTAGTACCTAATAAGTGACCGTCATTTAATTAATGAAAAATACATTTATTTCACATTAACTTCTATTCTATTAGATAGAAGCACGAATTGCGTAATTTTTTTTTTAAGATTATGTAATGTGCCCTATATGTATTATGTATTAGGTAGTCTGTAATTATGTATTAGGTCCTTAAATATTAGATTGGCGTTTTGCGGCGGAGGAACAAAAAGAAAAATATAATATATTTAATTATTCAAAGTATGTACCATTGCTATCTATGCACTTTTGCCATCTTACAGGTAGTTCATTGATCCCTTTACTAAAAAACCATTCGGACGGGAATTAATAAAATCTTTCAAGGTGGTTCCGACTGCCCCACCAGAGTTGATTTTTTTAACTTGCAAGAAGTTATACAGATTTCGAAAAAATTTTTTAAAAATGGTGCTGTTGGAGCAAAGTACGGTTGATGTCTTAGACATTCCAATTGATGCTCTTCTAATTTGGTAGCAGTCTGTTGTGCAATGTGTGGTGTAGAGCGATTGACCAGTTTAGTTGTTTAGCAGCTAGCTTTTCATGGTTTTCACACCATCCGTAATCGTCTGGCTAGATTTAAGAAAGTTATAGTGAACGAACCCGGAACTAGTCCAACAAAATCACAAATAACTTTTTCGGTTAAAAGAGATATTTGTGGTCAAAGTGGCCAGTACGACAAAACGTAAATTTTATATGTAAAGACCTAATATTTATATTGAAACCGATATCTAAATTCCAAAGACAAAAGATTATTGCCGTTAATAGTAGAGGGGGTTGTATAATTATACATAAGATATTTTAATGTTAAACGAGTCAGTCAGATTATATCATTTGTAATGGCGTGTTCAAGACACGTACATAAATTCAGTTTAAATTAGTAAAAAAAAATAGTTCGAAATTAATGCAAAACATGTTTAACAAAAACATAATATTTTTTATTTCATACATAAATATTTTTTTTCTCTTACTAAGTAAGAATATAATCATGAACCATTCTAGGAATAATAAAATACTATCTGTATTAATAATATTAATATATCAAACAATCACTTACTTGTTTCACGAGTAATTAACATATTATTATTATTATTTTAACTGTGTCTTTATCTGCCTACGAAGAAATTATAGTAAATAATATTTTATCTGTAAGTTCTGTCTCTCATATTTTAGACAAATGACAATATAGTCCTGCGTTTGGCGCCATTTTTATTGTTCATTGAATTAAATTCTTAATTCCGTTACTTGAATCTGCCACTTCATTACTCGGTTTTACATTTACAATTCTCTAAGATTAATTATACGAGTATAGGATACCTACATATTTTTAGTATAGCATAGCAGAATTTCGAATTTTCAGTCTTTTGAAAATCGAATTGCCCGAGTTATTGAAAACTCTATTAAAACTTAGTTGGTTTTGTTAGTTTTTCATAATTTTCAACTATTTTTCGCGTCTTTTTACGGGAGCAATGCAAGCCCAGGGCGAAGTCATTTTGAAATTCAGCCGGCTTTCTGAACATGCTTTCCCGCCAGTCAAAGGTTCAGAAAAGGCAGCTGGTTATGACTTGAAAAGGTATTGATATTTTAATATTTCTTTTAATTAGATTAAAGGTTTACTATCTATAACATAAAATTTGTTTAAAGCGATTCTTAGGTATTTATGAAATATTTTATTATTATCAATTGTATACTTCGGATACTACTAACTTTGTTGCTACATTAAATTAATCTTCCCTTAAGAATTAAAGGAGAAATCATTTTATTATTATATCTACATAGTAAATTCACAGTAGGATGTCATCTATGGTAGTGGTAATTATTATTAACCTAATATTGTCATGATAATAATAATATATTGAAACTTAATTTTATAGTGCATACAACTATACTGTTCCTGCAAGGGGTAAGGAACTAATCAAAACAGACCTGCAAATAGAGCTACCATCTAAATGCTATGGCAGAGTTGCACCACGCTCAGGATTAGCTGTCAAAAATTTTATAGATGTTGGAGGTAAATCAGTTTTAAATAAAATTCTTGTCAAACAAATTCTTTTGTATCAAATGTACAATTTTGCTCTAGTGTAAATACCTGTAATTTAAATATAAACTTACAGCTGGTGTTATAGATGAAGACTACAGAGGTAATATTGGGGTGGTTCTTTTCAACCATTCTGATCAAGATTTTGTCGTCAAGAAGGGTGACAGAATTGCACAGCTTATATGTGAGAGGATTTACTATCCTACATTGCAAGAAGTTTCTAATTTATCTGAAACTAACAGGGGAGATGGAGGGTTTGGTTCAACTGGAAGCCAGTAATTAAACAATAACATAATTTTAAGTATCATATTCACAATAAATATTTCAAAAAATATATACATATCTCTTTTACTTGTACATCATCTATTATTATTTTCAAAATACTCCGTTATGCTGGAAATTTCTAAGTTCTCAATAGATACTGATGATTCTGATAATACATCTTTATTTCTTTTAAGAAATGGCCTAAACAGACTTTTTAACTTATTTTCATATTTGATTTCAAAGTCAGCTTCTGCTTTTTCCACTTTCTGTTCTAGAATTTCTATGTTAGTTTGTAGTTTAGATATAACTTCACTCAATGTTAGTATTTTCTTTGTCAGTACCGTGATTTCATTTCTGTAGGCACTTATATCAGATGTTACTGTTGAACAGCAATCATTATTTTTTGTTTTTATCATGTGCAAAACACTTGTCAGTTCTTCAAGTCTAGTGATCATATTATCAATTACATCTTGTACTGTTTGTAAGTTACATGTCAAATCTAAGTTAAGGTAAGCTGCATAATCTTTTGCTAATGCTTCAGTCATGTTGGATCACACACCAAAATCAGGATACAAATATTCTAAAATACCGATTATTTTATCAAAGACATCTGTCACTGCTTTTGATAAGTTCTGAAATGAAGATGGTATAAAATTTAAAAAAATTATTACAAACTCCATATTTGTTTATCAATTGATATATAAATAACCTAAACAACACGGTTTACAACTTTCAAATACATGCTTTATTAGTTACTACTTACTACCACTAGTTCTAACCTTGGGCAATTGCGACATCAATTTTGCAATGCTTTGAATAGCCATGACATGGTTTAAATATTATTATTTAATGTGTATTGTGTATTCACGCATTAACAAAAGAGGGCCCTTATGGTAGAAAACAGATAATAATAATAAATAGATTATTTTACAATTTATACATGTTTAATGTAAATTAGTAAACACTCGAAACGCTTATATACTCTTTGGTTAAATATAGGTTAAGTTACAGATGTATAATATTATATTAGTCTACGAAAAGATATTTCTTTTAAGGTTTTTTAGGCATGAAAAACATAAATGTCTACGGATAATCGCAAACAAGACTTGGCTTAAACTTTAAAGGAGACCTTTTTTTTCTTGAAACTTGCCTAAAGTTAAAACTATTGCCATAAAATAAAAAAAAAGTAATTTTAATCTTAGCCCCTACCTCTCTTATCCTAACTTCATATTAATTTACGTTTTTTTAGAGGACAGGGGGCAAACGGGTAGAAGGCTCATCTGATGTTAAGTGACTCCATGCCAGAGAGCTCGCGAGTGCGTTACCGGCCTTTTAAGAATTGGTACGCTCTTTTGCGACGTCCGATGATGAAACTCAGCTGCCGGTAATAATCCGAACAACTCCTCTGAACATTCTGTATGGTAAATGCGGTAGAAAATGCAGAGTGACCTCACATCTCTGCCCAACGCCAAGGGATCAAGCCGCTCGGAGAGGGATTGGTCGTCGACGATTCGAACCGCTCTTCATAACTTCTTCTTCAGTTTGGCTAACCTAAGCATTTTATTCCAACGAATATAATCCAAGATTATCCTAAGTAACTATGATATCTAGATAGAGCCTCGCTCTTCTATAATTACCTTAGTTTAGGTATATATGTGAATAAGACATTTTTTGCGACGACTTTCGTGGAAAAGTGTTGCCATCTGTTACAAAATAGGCTTTTTTTTATTTACACATTTACTAAGAATGAATATATATATAAATACACGCCTATATAGTATATTCTACAGCTGCAATAATACATTGACTTCATACCCTGATTAAGTTTTTTATCAGTCGCGCTAACAGATTTATTCGGGCTAGCCTATAGGTAATTAGACTAGAGGAAAATCCTATCTTTAGGTCGAAGGACGAACGTTAATATGTCTGTCTCTGAAGTATGCAATGTAGTATGTTACGCCATTGCCAACTACACAAACGTACTATAGAACTATGCCCAGTGAGAAGGTTGCAGAAGGTACTTTAAATTAAAACTAGAAATCTAAATAAAAGGGTATTACTACATTAAAAAGTACATAAATAGCATAACATAAATATAAATGCAATACCAGGGTAGGGCTAGTATATTTTTGAAGTTATACTTCTTTAGGCGCGTTATGAAAAATCGATGAGAGTGAAATTTTACGATGCGCGCGCACCGTGACACAAAATTAACAGAATGAAGTTGCCCACGGAAGATGCTACGGCATTGGACATTATTTTAAAACAACATTCGAATAATAATATAATTTATGTTACACTTAATGTAAGAGAATAATAATAAATATTTATTTATTTAATATTTCAAATGTAAACTGAACTTTATTGACTATAATGACTCCTTTTCCAGTCTTTGATTATTTAATTGTAATTAATTATTTGCATGCAATCAAAAACTATTTTTAATAAAGCCAAAGAAGTATAACTTCTTACGCGCGTACATAAGTACACGCACCCCTTTTTTTTACATATCTGTGTTCAGCATAGTTAACATGACAGTCAACACTTTATAGAACATATAACACAGGCTGAAGAATTGGCTTGTAAATTGTAATTTGTATTGCTATTGCTTAGCTATGAGATGAGACTTGAGAGCTTCCTCATTAAATAATCTAAAGTGTGAAAAGTCAAGACTGAGAAAAATATTTTTAAAGTAAACAATAGTATTTTATGTCATACTTAATACATTTATATTTTGTAACACAGCATGCTTTAAGACAGTAAAAGAACTAGGTAAAATTCAGGCATTATATTATGTTACCATCGACTGGCTATTTTAAAGGCATTAACTGTCCATTTTTTGATACCGGCCTGTGTGAACGACCCTATTGTCACTTTCGACATGTTAAAAGAGAACAAAACGGGGATGGAATTGAAAGTGGAGAGATACTACAAAAATTGGTTTCAGCAGCAGTGCAGAAGGTATTACGTCAGAATGAGACCACAGGATTGCCTTCAACTTCACAGGATAACGTTACTTACGTTAACGGATCCAATACACAGACTGGACTAGTGCAGGTGAAGGCGACCTATAGTCCTACGCCTATAGCCGAATTAAATAAAATTCACACTGAATCGGAAGTTGAAGATGTCGTTGATAAAAAACGCCGACATGTACCAGTGCCATATACTCCCCGAAAGCCAGCTGCACTTCAAATTAAAAGGCCTGTAGATACTAATGGATCTAAGTTATATGTAGCTCCAATTGTACAATATACTCCTGGAGCTGAAAGTACTCAAGTAGATCCCTACACTCCTAAAGGTTCTATAGAATCTAGTGAAAAGTATTTGCCTGGAGCAGATGCTAAAATTCAAGAGTATTTGCCTAACGATTTGCAGGAGACACAAGTATCTAACAAACATAATTATACACCATCTGATAAATATACCTCTAAAAGTAAAATTATAGAATATAAACCAGCAATTGTTACTAAAAAGTGTGATGTACATGCTGTAAAGTATCAACCAACACCAAAGTCCCTAGTTCCATGCTTTTCAAGTGATGAAGAAGAACCAGAACCAAAAAAACGTAAAATATCTAGTGATTTAAATGGGTTTGATGATTTAGGACCTGAATTTGACATTCTAGATCAAATACTTGATGAAGAAAACAAAACTGATGTTTTAAAAACTAAAGATAAAAAAGCTTCATTTATAGAAAATGCCATTATTATTAATAATAATGATAAAAGTAAAACTAAGAAATGTGATAATTCAATTTCTAACAAGAAAAGTGCAAAGCAAAATGATAAACATAAAAAAAGTACAAAAGATTCAATCCACAGGACATGCTATAAGAGCTCTCATAATAATAAAGAAAAAGAAGAAAAATCCAAATCACAATCCTCTAGTTCTAGATTGTCAAAGTCTAAACCCTTAGAAAATAAAGTGTCAGACAAACATACAAAATCTTTATCTTCACGACAATCAAAAAGTAGTTCTTCAAGAGACAAAGTAAAAGAATCAAAGACACATAAAGAATCCAGGAGTTCCAGAAAAAGCCACAATAAACACAATAAGTCTCATAAAAAATCAAAAGAAAAGGAAAGAAAAGAAAGAAAAAGAGATGGTTCAGTTTCTTTTAGTCCAGATAACGATAGCTTAGATGGTATTGATACACTAGAAAATGAAGTATTATCGGATTCAGATGAAGAAACAATTGCAGAAGAATGTAAGAGAATTTTTGAAGAATATGTTCCACAACTAAAAACAAAAGCTGTTGATGAAAGTTTATGTAAACAAGAAGTTTCCGATGAAGGTGAATCATATATACCTACTAAGAAGAGGATATCTAGAACAATTGATAAAAATATCAAAATTGTTCCAAAACCATCTATTAAACCAGATTTCAAAAAAAATGCTGCTCAAACTATGGCAGAAAGATTGTCGAAGATAAGAAAGTTTCATGCATCTAAAGCAGAAAAAGATGCCATTGATGTTAATGTGACTAAAGCTTCTAAGCCAGAAATCAAGGCTATTTCATCTCCCACAATCTCTAAAGTGCGAATTGCCCATGTACCTTATGCCTCAACTTTATTAACTGCTAAGAAATCAATTGCACCTCCTATAAGTAAACCTATAATTAAAGCTTCAACTAGTTTTACATCAATACAAACAGTGAGAAAAGGTGAACAAAGGGTTGCACATGTGCCTAATGAAAAGTTCATTGACAGACCAGGAGTTTTAGAGCCATTAGGATCTAAAATCCCTGCAAATATTAGATCTACCTATTTAAATTTAATGATTGATCAATGTCTGAATATTTATTTATCTGCTGTAGATGCATATGCAAGAGCACAACATGAGGAGTTAACAACAAGTAAGAAATGTAGTACAGTACCAATTTATAAAAATTCTGCCGTCCTAGCTATAAGTAGATTAAAAAAAGAGTTACAAGAAACTAATGGTGTAAAAAAATCTGGTAATGATTGTGTAGCTTTACAAAAAGTTCCAAGTTCTAAAAATAATACAAACTCCTTGGGATCATGGAGCATTGAGAGTCGAAGTAAAAAGACATATGACAATATCGAACAATATACTGGAGCTAAATTTTATAGTAACATAAAGAAATGGGTACTTACAGAAGAACAATTGCAATTAAATGGTTTTCCTAGAACTCATAGTAGTGGTGATAAGGGAAGGGCAATAATTTATGGACAAAATAAACAGAAACCTCCCAAAGGGTCTATCAGAACTTGCTGTAGATGCAAAAAAGAATATACAATAAATAAAAAAGGATTCCCAATTATTAAAGAAGAATGTATATACCATCCAAACAATAAGTACAGAGTTCGTGGTGAGGTAAAATACCAGTGCTGTAGTCAAGATGGTTCATCAGATGGATGTTGTGTAGCAGAAAGCCATGTCTATGAATATGTTGATTTTGATAATTTAAAAGGTTTTGTAAAGACTCTTCCCCCTCAAAGAGAAATGGATAATTATGGCATATATTCATTAGACTGTGAAATGTGCTATACAACATATGGACTTGACTTAACAAGAGTAACAGTGATAAATACAGAATGTAAAGTAGTTTATGAAACATTGGTTAAACCATTACATCCAATCATAGATTATAACACTCGGTATTCTGGTATAACAGAACAGCACATGTCACAAGTAAACACAACATTGTTAGAAGTTCAAGCCACTTTACTCTCCATGTTTAACAGCAAAACAATATTAATAGGACATAGTTTGGAATCAGATTTTAAAGCACTAAAATTAATTCATGATACAGTTATAGATACAAGTGTTCTTTATCCTCATAAAATGGGACCTCCATTTAAAAGGGCACTAAGAAACCTTTCATCTGAATATTTAAAAAAAATTATACAGAATTCTGTTGATGGTCATGACAGTGCAGAAGATGCAACCGTTTGTATGGAACTTCTACATTATAAGTTAAAGGAAGATCTTAAAACTAGGTGATAATTAATACTAATTTTCTTAACCAATTGTATATTTTAAAGGTTCATTTATAATGCATAATTGTTTATTGATTCTTTATTTAACATGGTTGATCTCTGATGGTTACAATATTTTACTATCCATTTGTTAACTTGGTGAAGAAATTATTATAAATTAAATACTGATTTGTTATAAGGTAAATTGAATTTTTACTTGTTGTAACATTTTAATTTAATCATATTATAGATGTTTAGATGTAACATATGCAATTATTCTAATATTTAAAATACTGCATATTTATTGAAGCAATACATGATTGTGGGTAATAATACGGTTAATTTTCTATTAAATACTTTTATACACATTTTGTGGTATTCATTCCTATCTAGATCTAGTCAATGCCCATCTATATTACTTTTAAATATGACTGACATGACTATTGTGGTCATTTTTACAAAAGAACTTGAACTTAATATACATATATGTATTGTATTTTATGCTACTATGCCCCTGACCCTTTGTAGAATACCAGATTCATAAAAAATAACAGATTTTTATGTTTAGGACATTGCCCTATTAGTAAATAACAAAGTTATAGAAATGTAATAAAACACAAAATAATAGATCTCTTGAAAATTGCAAATCCAGCAACATGTTAAAAAGACAGTGGAATGGTAGATGTTGATGTTACCAATATTATAAATTACTTCGTCCTAATACTCAAAAACTTTAATTTATACCCCTGAAGTAAATGAACCTTTCACTATCATTTACTTTAATGTCAGTAAAATTATTTTATTTCACTAATAATAATAAAATGCAATTGTTAATAGTAAGACTGTATTTAGTAAATGTAAACAATATAAAACACTTGTACTCAGTTCAGTAAACATAGAAAAAAAATCAACTTGAGAAATTGTATAATTACATTTATTGCAATCCAACAACAATTTTTTTTTATCATTAACAGAAGTGATCAAATAATATTATTTTAAATGTTAATTAGTATGAAATATTAACTTATTCTATTATAATTTGAATGTTATAGGTGATTACAATTAATCTAGCACAACAGATACAATGAAAAATTATAAACTTACTGCAATCACAATTTAAAATGTTTTTCTATCACTCACTTTGCAGATGTAGGTTTTCTATAACATATTGTGGTTACATACTTTTAAAAGTGTTTATTTCTATGATACTACCATAAGAATAAATTTAAGAGCAAAATATGGTGCTAATATTTCATCACTACTACATTAAAAATTTAATGGGTAGGTACTTTTTATTGAAAATTCATAATAATTTACCCACCAAGGCTTAGATGGCAGCAATAGTACATTTAGTAATGGTAAATATTATTTTTCACACTTGTTTCATGTATAACAGTGTCAGCCCATATTTTGTAGAGCAATTTATTATTTATAATGGGTGGCCAAGCTCCCATTAATGCCTGGTTAATCTATAAAAGACTGTTCTACACATGCTTTCACCCGCTTTTCATACTCTCGGCGGTTCTCTTTATAAAGCTGAGCAGCCATTGAATTTGCTGGAGAGTTAGGGTTCGGGTCACTTAGTAAAGACTGTAAAATAATATAAAATATTTAGTAAGTAATGCTAATAATAATTTTAATAGTCTATACTTTATACACTAAAAGGCATGATCATATTACCTGAATAGAAGTTAAAATTGCAGATACATCATAAGTAGGACTCCATCTGTTCTGCAATATGTCTAAACATATTCCACCATCTGCATAGACATTTGGGTGAAACATCTTAGATACAAAACGAACTGTTGGGGGCTTGTTTGGGTATTCTTCAGTAAATTCAATAGTAAGCTTAAACGTTCCATCCTCAAATGGAGTGTCATGAGGCCCAAAGATCACAGCATTCCAGATCATTATATTATTGTCGGTGGGTGCACCTGACACTCCCGTTGGTGGATCTTCCTGAAGGCTGAAAATGAATATATTAAATTTGATAATTTATTAAACAATAATTTGCCTGTTTCATTAACAAAATATTGATTAAATTATGCTTTTGGTTTTCAAAAGTAGGTCACAGATCTTTCTTTAGAAGTTACTAGTAATAATAATAAATACGTTATGAAATTTCTTTTTGTCTACCATTCATAATAACACGTAGCTGTAAATGCATAAACGCGTGACGCACCACTCCGCTTATAGCACAAGTCTTATGTGCAAAAATAAAGCAAATTCAACAAAATCGATCGTTCAATGCGAAATGATATAGGACCAATATAAAAATCTCTGCAACAGGTAGGTAATTTGATGATCCACTAGACAAAACACAGATATAAAATATCATTTAATTTTTATTAAGTATTAAAAAAATATAGTACAAACCGTTTAAAATCTCTCATTAGCCGTCGTCTGGCAGGAGTTGACATTTTCAATTTACACAATAAGTTCTCACTATAAATTGGCCCAAGGCAGAATTATTCAAGAATGGATTGTAGATGTCTTTGAATGATCACTCCATGAAATAAAATAAATACTTGCGCTGCCCTCTGCCCTTGTTATTTGCACAGATTTTTTCGTCACCTTTTAAGAAAAGGTTGTCAAAATGACCATGAATATTCAGCAAAAACTGAGAAATAGGCTTACCATAGATAACTAATTATAACAGAGTAAAAATAATATCTATGTAAAAACGTAATAATTGTATACATTTTCGGCTTATGATGATGGAGGCAAGTATTAAATAATTAAATGTCAGAAACAAACTAAAGCATAAAAACCACGCCGAAATAGCAAAAAAAGAATTATTTTGTTCCTTTATTTTATAGTCTTTATAATGCATAAAAATAATATAATATAATACTCGTCATGTTTTAATTTACGCAAGTTTTCTTACAGGTTTTCACCATATTTGTCTATTAAAATAAAATATGTAGCGGTAACCGCTGTTTTTTAATACAATCATACTTTAATAAGCATGAATTTATGTTGACTGTTTTGTAAAGTATTGAATGACTTAAAAACATTCACAACACAACAGAAAGTTGTAATGAAATCAAAAATTAGAAGTCTTAAAATATAGATATGGGAATAGTATCCTAGTATAGTTTCCTGAAAGAACATTTTTATGCATTGGTTTCGATTTTTGAATGAAATCGAGTAGTGGTATTTCATTTGACGTCTTTTTAGTTTTTACACGGGTTGCATGCTTTAGTTCTTGTATTTCCCGTATCTAATTTCTCCCTTCGCAAATTCCCTATATCCTGCTATATTTATTAAACTCTATTTATGATTTATACTACTCTGTTTGGCTTAAAGGTCTCGTTACCAGGCCATAAAATTAAAAAAAAACTACTATTGTTATTCAGATTTATATTTTTTAACTAGTATATCGGCCTTCTAGTCTGTGGTAATTAATAGCCTATAATGATCCGTTGCCAGGCTATAAAATCTTTTAAAAAGAACCATAAAAATAAATCGTGATTGTGTTTATAAGTTATAATCAGGTTTAATATATAAATTATGTTTTGCTATAGATTTTCTATAAATTGTAACATATAATTGTGATTTTACACCTGAAAATATGAATGAGCACAGCAAGAAGACATTAACTTTCAATAAATCAACTGTATGTTTTCTCCTCATTTTTATGTTTACTGTACTATGTATATATTATTAGTAATCTCAAGATTACTATTATTGTTGCAGTTATTTAGTTTAAAGGCAGAACTTCTTAAAAAGCAAGAAGAGGTTTTAGAAAAGAAGAATCTACCAAAGCACAGGTTGGAAAACTATAAACCTGTAAAAGTTTTAGATAAAAATAAACATGAGTCTAACAATCCTCAGACTTTAAAAAGTAAACTGAAGGCTATTGATACTGATGAATTAGAAGCACAAAGAAAATCCAAGTAAGTTTTAATTTAATCAAATTTAATTGAATAATGTTTATTATAGTTAATTATGATTATCGTCAATATTTTAAAAACAATATAAACAGTATTACAGGTATGTTTTGAAAGTCCTGTAATGCTTTCAAAACATACCTGTAATAATTTTATCAAAATGAACCTTAAAATAGAAATTTAAGTCATTTACCAATTTCATTTATGGGTTATAATAAATCAATATACATTCTTGTGAATTTTAGTTTATATTTCAAGCTATTTTATGCTGGAGATCATTGTCATTTTATAATAGGAATGGGTCTGTGAACATGGACGGTGAACTGACAAACCAAATCCAAATTTTTCATGTTGGTTATGAACTTTATTAATTGGTTACTTATGAATGTCAATATTTAAAAAAGTTCATTATATAAATTTAATCGAAATCTCGAATCAAGCGCTTAGAGAGTGGGCGAAGAGAACTAGCCAGAAATTCCCCACCACTCATTTTAATCTGCCAGAAAGCAAGAAGGATTATTATATATTGCATTAACATATAAGCCATTAAAATAATGTATTTCCCTCCAGATCAGCACTGGAGAAGAAAGCTGAACTTTATGAACATTTGACTGATAATGCTGGGCATTCTGAGTTGGCAGCACGATTCCTTGTGGATTTTAAAGAGAAGAAACAGCAAGGGATTACAAAGCCAGACGTTGAGCTGACTGAAGTTCAATTAGTTGAAAAGGAAGAGAAAGAAGATGGTGACTGGTAAATTAAAGTTTTTTTTATACATTTTCAGGAAAAGTTGTAAAATAAATGCGGAACGTTTGATTAGCAACATTGCCTGTCCGTGCATGGATGTTCAGCCACCAAGTTACAAAACAAGCTTCTTGTCATGATTTTTGTTTCCAGGATTGAGTTTACTGACTGTTTGGGAAGAACTAGAAAATGTCTGAAATCAGACTTGGATTTTTACAAAAAACGTGATAAAGAACTGATGAAAAGAATGCCTGGATTCGAAGAGGATGAAAGTGATATGGTAAAAGCTATATACATACATATATACCTTTGAAGTTATGCTATAGTAATTTATTTATTCAGAAAACTGAATAATAAATAAAACCTTACTAGCACTGTTTTATCTCAGACATAACATTGCAATTAGATTGTTCCAGTTTTTATGAATATGTAAATCTTTGTTTGGATTATAAACACACATATGGTAACCTGATCTCTAAGGCAGTGTCATGTAAGGCCACTGTCACATTTTTTTGATTTATACATCTGGATTCCTAATACCTACTTACACAAATAAACAATCTTACCATTTGTAACCAGAATCCCATAGCAAGATTTAAAAACTCTGTGTATAATTTGTGTCAATCAATAATTGTAACACCCAATTATGTCACCTGTGAATTTAAAATGTACCTTAGTCATTTAGACACTATGTTTAATGCAATATTAGCTTAGAGGATTTGGAGGCAATTTTGATTTACATGCGATTTATGCAATCACTTGATATGCATTGCGCTTGTCACCTCAAAATAGAAAACCTTTGGAGTAAGTACATACATAAATGTTTTTTTTTTGTTTAAATCAAATCGCATACATCTCACAGACTGAAAAAAAAGCAGAGCATCCATTCCTGGTGCAGAAGACCAAAGATTACCTTCAATCTCTAAGGCAGAAATGGGAAGAGAAAGAGAAAGAATTACTGGCTAAGGACGAAGATATTCATTATCAGGATATCTTATTTGACGGTGGGAACAATTATCAATTTTTATATGACTTGTAATTGGTTATAAGTTTGCTTTTCTTAAATTTGTTTGTTCACTCTAATCATGTTTCTTCTGGGATAATATTTAAGAAAAAAATCTGAATCTTATTTATTTTCATAAAGTGAATATTTCCTTTCATTTTAATTAAATGTAAGTAAAATAATAAAAATATACATTTATTCCTTAAACCTTTCAGAGGCAAGAATGCATGGTGTTGGATACTATGCATTCAGTACAGATGAGTCTGAACGAAAAAAGCAAATAGAGCAACTGATGAAGGAAAGAGAGGAGACCCTCAAGGCCCAAAAGCAAGCTGAAGAGTTGAGGAAGAAAAGAGACGAGTTAGTTGCTGCTAGAGTTGCAGCTGCCAAGGCGAGGCAGAGAATGAGATTAGGACTTCCACCCGAAGACCCTGAAGGTAAGGTTTAAGAGTCTACAGTCATTACAATGTTAAGTGATTACCTGTTAATGACATTAGCTCACGCTTTGTCACGTGACCGTTTTCGTACTAATTCGTTTGGAGTTAGTGGGTCACGCCTGTCGAAAATTTACTTTGTCCTAAGCCCTAGTATTTCTTATTGCGTAATTAGACTATGGCAGAGCTATTTAGATTTCCGCAAGCTTTTCTACTCTCGAAAATTTAGGTTAGCTCAAATACGATTTATTAGGAAAATATAACTGTTGTAGTTAAAGATATAATTGTAAGGTTCGAATGACTTACGACTTATTAGCTATTTAAGCATGTAATTGAAACCGAAAGTCGCTATTTACAGATTCAGTTTAATCAGTGTGTAAACAAATTAATAAAATTAGTTATTAGAACCTTGGAAGGAAGGCGAATTTTAGTGAAATAATGGGTTTTAAGAAGACACATAGATAGCTTTCCAAAATTGAAAAGTGTGGCGGAATTCGGAGTAGCCTTGCTGGTTTAATCCATTTACATTAATGCTTTGTGCTACGTTCCGTTAAAACAGAATTATCAGCAAGTAAAGTTGTCCAAATTTGATGTTCTTGTTTAGAAAAATGAATGTGAGAAAAATGTGTGTTACGATGAGTAGAAGTCAAATCATTTCAACTTTGCAAATTAATTATAGTGGCAACCATGTCTTAAATTCTTAAAAGGCCGACAACGCACTTGCGAGCCCTCTAGCATTGAGAGTGTCCATGGGCGGCGGTATCACTTAACATTCGGTGAGCCTCCTGCCCGTTTAGCCCTGTTCTATAAAAAAATGTCTATTTTCATTAAGATCACATATTTTGATTTATCCCATGATCATAATTCATAACTTTGATATTGCAGATAAACAGAACGAATTTAGAAAATGTCTAATTGAATTCTTAAACGAAAAGAAAACTGAAGCAGATAATAAAGCGAATGAAGAAGAAAAAAGATTAAAAGAAGAACGTGAGAAAGAACGACAAAAAGAACGAGACGCCTATATCCGCGAATGGGACTTGGGTAAAGAAGGCGTAGATGATAAAGCTACGAAATTTAGAGTAATGACACAAGAAGAATATGTTGACAAGCAGAGAGCTAAGCGAATCAATGAGTTTGCTCCACTTGAAGCATCTACATCTCGTAGATCTAAATTTTCATTTGATACTCAAGGAAGTAAAGTAGATACACAAACCAATATAAAAGAATGTGATTCAACTAAAAAGAAGACTTGGGCAGATGTTCGACAAGAAGTCAGACCACTCACTCCTCCTCCACATGAGATTAGCGATTTAAATCAAAAAGGTCTATATTTTTCATCAAAGAAATCAGAAAATTCAGTAAAATATAAGAATTTTGTTAAAAGTGGGGACCCAATTCCGATACAGAACGAATTGAGTGATGAAGAAGACAATGTGAGAAGACATGATAAACGTCATATTGAATGTCACTCGGAGATAGCGCCACCACCAACATACGACTATTATGGTCCTGTGCCCAAAATCTCGAAATATCCAAAACCTTTTGAATCCGATATAAGAGAATCATTTGCCCAAGGCACTAAAAGTCTAGAAACTAAGTCAACTGGTATACATTTACCTAAACATTATGACTTCACATTCGATTAATTGTAAATTAATAAATGAAACAAATATATTTTTATGCAATTTTATTCTCACAAATACATAAGCAAAAACATTAATATATACCTGCCTAGTCTAATATCACAACACGATGCTTTTTTGAATTGATAGAAGGTGAGATCATTATTGACTACAAAAGCATTAAACTTAAAAAGGGTGTCTACAACTTTGCACATAGTAAAAATATCAATGAATAAATATTAAAGTAGACGCCGCTAGCCGAGTTTTCACGCGGCGTGGGTTGCTCTGTACCTAACGCGGCGTCCGTTGTTGTGACATCATCGTCGCTAACTGTACTTTCAACCTCTTCATTTTCACTCGGAGTATCAGAATTTTCGCTCTGCAATGCTTCGGCTGTTGGCAACTTTTCACTAGTTTTAATCAGATTTTCTGCATGTTTCTTACTTTCAGATATTTTTACTACTGTGGATTCTAAAATATAAGGCGTACTTACAGCTACGGAAATATTCTGTTCTTCTGCAGTGTTCTCTTCACTCGTGCCAGTTATACTAGTAACTTGTCCATTTTCCTGATGAGTGACTCTTGATGTACTAAATGTTGGCATAAATTTATCACTGTCATTTTCGTTCACCCCGGGCTCTGTAACTGTTTTGTTTACATTATCGGGATCGACCATCGCAGCGTTCTTGTCTTCAGTTTGTACAGAGCGTACTAAAGGTTCCTTTATACTCTTTTTTGTTCTTCTTTTAAGATCCTTTTGAGTTGTAGCGATAAGTTCGGCGAAAGACGATTCCTCTCGATCTGAGTTTTGTCCATTGCAGAGATTTCCCTTGCATGGGCATGTCATTTTCCATGTTCTCGTGGTATTACAGAAATCTAGATAGCACTCATCTTGATAGATTTTGACGCAGTATCTGGATTCAACGTAAGCTGGAAAATTTAAGTTTTGGAAAGTTAGTACATCGGAATTTATCAATATTGATAAAAAATCATCAGGTAAAACAAAAAGTTTTAGTATATGTACCTATATACTTTAAAAATTTATATATCAATGCAACTAAATTTCCTAGCTTAAATATGACACCAATAGTAATAATAATCAAACTAATAGTAATACAATCTCCATCTAATTGTAGAAGAATAAACCAAAATTTTATAAAAGCAAGATGTGTTACATAAATAGTAACAACAGTGACTAAATTAAGTCTTACGCGGTGCAGTGGCGACGATGGCACAATGCGGGAAGCCTGCATCGCACGTTGTCACGTGAGCTTTGGGAGCGTCGCAAGGTGGCGCTCTTCTACTGCGGTGGACCTGTTCCGCTAGAGGGCCGCACCAGTAGCATTCATTCTCCGCGGCAACACCTACAAAAAAGTACATTTTAGTATTTGGTGCATGTAGGCGTTGTAGCTAATAATCGACGTCAATTTTAAAATTGATGATTTTTTAAATTGGGGAAATGCCGCCTTCAGTTATATGGAGGCCACCTTATGAAAATAAATTTGGCTTAATGTTTACTTCCACAAATGTTGTGAGATCGATCTAAAGGTAGAAAGAAAAAAGTTCAAAGAAAAAAAAAAAGAGAAAAGTTCTCTAAAATGTAAATCAATTGTAATAAAGAATATTTTTTCCTATGGTCAACACCCTGTATAGTCTAAAGAACTGTTAATACTCCGCAGAGTCTAGAGAAATATATTTATAAAAAGTTTTACGAAGCACCTCAAGTTTTATAACGCTCTGAGAGGGCTTTTACACTCAGATTCAGAGTCGACGCTAAGAATGATATTTATAGTAAACTGCATAACGCAAATCCACAGCAGTCATTTGATAATAAGATAGACGATATCCACGATTATCCAGCTTATGCAAGAACAATTGTTGAATTCAATATTATAGGTGATCAACTAGCTTCTAAACCCGACTTTATAGACCTTAATGTTTATCATGTTACCCGCTTTATGTAAAATTTTATTCAAATCGATTTTGAGCGAAATAACG
Source organism: Pieris napi (assembly GCF_905475465.1). Classification (NCBI taxonomy): domain Eukaryota; kingdom Metazoa; phylum Arthropoda; class Insecta; order Lepidoptera; family Pieridae; genus Pieris; species Pieris napi. The sequence continues at coordinate 7,612,595 of NC_062241.1, read as the reverse complement.
ACAGAATTATAATTTGAACTTCCTAACGTATTTGTTACGAAAATGATACTTAAATTTTTACTGTAAAAAATGGGCGGCGCAGACAAAATATATACTTTCAAACACTTATATTCTTTATAACAATGGAAGATGACAAATGCGAAAAAGATGCCATTTTTTTTTTTAAATTTGTCTTTGTTGTATATTAAACATTAGGTGGGTGGTGAGTAAGTTCATACCTTCTTTAAAACATTATTATTGAGCGATTGATCAATGACCGACACATTTGTCTGACCGTTGCATTCCTATCATCATTTTTTTAAAGAATGTAGTTGGTCAGCCTGTTATATTATGTAAAAAAAATTAAATTAATAGATACATTATACTCTTTAATACGCAGGGACAATATCTTTTATTATATCTACGCATATAAATAAGAAGCTAAATAATTTTGAAAAATATGTCGCTTTTTCGTGATGCTGCTAGTCGTAACTGGCAAGCAATTAGTAAGCATTAAAGATTGAAAACGCCGTAAAATACATTCTATTTCGAGATTACTCGAAACGTACGTTGGAATAAGTTTGTCGTGTAAATGTTTTATTGAGCGTGTAACTACAAATAGCAAACTAAAAGCAATTTACAAGTCGTAAAATTCTCTGTCTTTGTTAGGCATGGAACACAAAAAGTATTTGTTATTTTAAATGCCTGAAGTGAGTTTGTATACTTCCGTAACGAAGTCAAGTAATGATCCGATATCTCTTTAGGTACTATAATATATAAGAAACAAATCTTTATTATTATCTATTTCAGAATAAATTAAATGGTAAATATGTTGAAAGGAGCTTTTTGTAATCATTTTATTATATGCATAACCACGATGGGTTGGGCAGAGCTAATTGATAGTTCTTTTGTGTTTCAAACAACGTATCGATTGTTGGCTGGCAAACCAATTACACATGTTAGTTGCCTTGGGAAAACAACAGATTGTTTCATGGCCTCATAAAAAATACGAAGTTAACAATTATATAAATATTTTTTCCATCAACATATATTAATGAAGTGCGATGCGACTTCGATACATCAAAAAAGAAAAAATAAAGTTCGATATTTAGGATATACAAAAAAAAAATGCTTTTTAAATAATCAAAGGTCAGATAATTGTAACAATATGTTATTATTAAAGGTATACTTATATTATAGATATTTTTTATTCCTCACAAAGTTACAACATGCAAGACCAGTGAAATGAATTAAAATTTATAAAATGCGCTCGATTCGAGGAAAAATAATAATAGAAAATGTGTGGCCTTCAATTTTTTGAAATATTTATATATTTACGAAACTATAAAAACTACTGTTAACTTTACAATCAATTTAAGTCAGCAAACATTAATCAAATTTTAATAAAACACAAACCTCGAAAATAAACTAAACTAAGCTAAACAAACAACGTTATAACGTTGCCAAAGCTTTGTTTTAGAATTGAAGTATTCGTATGGAACAAAATAGAACCGAAATTATTTTATCTGCAAAAGTTCTACAGCCAACGATTATTTATTTATTTCTCGAGTACTCACCACTTAACAAAATGAACGCGGCAACGCTCAGCAAAATTGTTGATGTTGAAAACTTTCTTTCCGCCATCTGCGGCCAAGAAACATGAAAAATAGATACCAATACCACTTTACCAATTCAAACAAACATTTTAAAGTAAAAAATACCTTTTATTCAATTAATTTTATCCTCAGGCTTCATCAAAAACCTTATAAACCAAAGATCATGTAAATTCGTGCGCGCGTTCCGAGTCTACGCGCTAACTGCAAGGTTCGTAGCGCGTAGCTGTGACGTGAACATATGTCTACGGTGACACTTTATTCTGAGTCAACACGACGATTAATGAATGTGAAAACAGGGTGATCATTTATTTATGGTAGTACATACTTCTATAGCACTTAATTTTAATCAATACTCCTAAGAAGCATTTTTAATAAATATTGGTTGTTAACATTTGTATTAATACAATATATACCTAGTATAGTATTGTCCCCATACTACTTAATTTTTTGTGTAAACGTAAGATGACTGATATTAACCGTAACTGTATGAAATATATTACGACAATTTAATCTTCTCAATTTGATAAATAGATTCGACGAGTTGGAAGCTTACTAAGAACTACATTTTTTTTACAATTCAAAATCACAATTATAATTTTAAAATTGAGTAAGTTTTTAATCTATCTTCAAATATATAGTTTTGGCGATTTTAGTCAGAAGTTAAACTAATAAAAAAATATTAAACAAAAACCTATTCAAAAGTTTTGATTAAATTCATATCCATTTTAACTTTAAAATGTTTGTAGGCAAACTGGAAGTAATTGGATTTTGGGTTAGATGAGCAGCTGAATTCTTGTATGTATTAGGTATTTGGGTAGATATTGTGGTCGTGTGGCAGGCATTGTGAGCGATGTAGGTCATCTGTGCATCGCCGTGTGAGCCTGCAATGCGGTGTCTGCACTACAATCACTAATAGCTTGTGTAAAAAACATCACTGACATTGACATTCCTTTTTAAAGTTACCTCCGTGATGTATATGATATTGACATATGATTCATGTTACTAGTTTTATTTTATCGTTATGATACTATCTATACATTTCAAATAATTATAATGCCTTTGATGGATGTTAGTCACAAACTACTTTAGGAAGCTTAATAAAAACTATTACCTCGACTTGATATTATCTATCTTTCCATCGCTCTCTTTATTACGTTGTCACAACCATGGTCATAGTCTCTAGAATTGTTAAAGAAATTTCAATGTTAGGTAGAGACCGTTTATCGATTGAATACAAAGGTAACAGAAAAACACGAAATAAATTTTCAAACAAATAGGTCAACATTTATATCAATTTAAATTGCTTCATGTACCAGTGACAAAGAAAAATTAAATAGGGAACGCGGTGAGTTCGTAAAATTTCGAAATATGTACGGTTTACGGTGCTCTTGGAATATTTATGCAGAGGTGGGGTGAAGTGGTCTTTCGTCTTCATTAAGGGGCTTCCTGCTAGTGTTGTGAGAATCAGAATAAATGACACTATTTGTATAGATTTGCAATTTGAATCCTTTTTATATCTACCGTTATATATATTTCTATGTAGCTCCGTTTAATATTTAAATGCAGAGGGCAGGCAACTTAAACTTATTGTTTTTATTATTCCTGAATCACGGAATACCCAGTTTTATATTTTGGTTTAAAATCAGTTTCATCTAATAAACAAAGTGTATATATGTCAAATAGTCTATGAAATAATAAGATTCACTTCAGGTTTAGGTAAGTAGGCTTATGACCTCCATTTTACTATTTTAATTATACCTAATAATTTATGGAAAAACAATTTTGTTTGGTGTAAAGTGTATTAGGGGTGTTCAATAGTTATTATTCAATAGTTCAGATCGTCGAGTGTATGCATAGAATGTTTCATGGGTTTTTATGTTTAGCTTTTTAATAATAATATACTAACACTACTCCGTAAGTTTATACTAACATAATGATGGATTATTTTATCTGAACAAATAAAATAATAAATAATCATGCGATACATTATCCTTGGAAAGAAAAACAGAATTGTGTCAGGCATTGGGAACGTTCAATATCATATAATAATAATCAAATTATTAAAGCTAATATGAATAATGTGTTTCCTTGTTGTTGAAGAGCATAAATAATAATAATAAGTTAAGGGCTCACTTAAGAAATTTATTATAATAAACTTTTCATAGCGAAAAAACTTCATAAGCTATTTGAAATAATGTCAAAGCACATTATGTATGAGCGTGCATCACGTATGTTTATAGCCCCGGTGGAGCGTGCCGCGTCTTTTATAGTAGATATACGTGTTATCAATACACTGTTACACCAAACCGGCACTTTATATTTTAAATTAAGTTTGCAGTAAGATGCTACATACTTTCTATCTTGTGAATAACTTACAAGTTGTACTTGTATGAAAACAAAATTGTCGCCAAATAATTACAGAATATAGTTAAATTATTACATATCTATATTGTATCACGTTTGCATTTTAAATTACACCGTGTTATTAATACATACTTTTTATTATTTTGTTGAGAGTAATGCATAACTTTTGATACAGCCGATCGCTACATTTGATTATACTCAATTCTCTTTGGCTTTGTAATAATGCTTGGTTAGAAGCCCTTCTTATCCTGGCAGGGCCAACTCTGCGCTGCGCAAGAAGAAAGTCCTTTGGCTAAGTGAGTGTCTATGGTCGGCGGTATCGCTTAACATCAGGTTCGCTTCTTACCCGTTTGCCCCCTGTTATATAAAAATAATTAATACGAAGTACCCTCCGTTTAATATTCGAAATAAATTTTTCAAGAAACTAATGCATCTTTTTATAATTTGAACTAAATGTAACATTCAAACATTTCTCATTTTCGTTTAAAATATTAATCTGTTTCACACGTGAATTTGCTCAATGTGAGGTACATTAGTAGCGTAGGTACATATTTATGTAAAGCATCTAGTTGTATAAATTATTAAATTATATACGTTTTAATAATAGGTATCTATGGAAGAGTTTTAAGTATTTGCTTTTGGTAATCAAAGGTTGACTTACCTTATGAAGAAAATCACCGAAGTGGTTAGAATAATCATATTTCACGCTTGCCAAAGCATATAAAATACTTTATACATACCAATGCAACAATGTAAATCGAATACGGAGACGTAAGATAAATTATATTAAATATAATTTGATTATGATTATAATGGACATATGTATATTGCGCGTGGCCGTGAACTTATCTCGCTCGAGTGGCCATTATGTTTTATTGTAGTGCCCCACTTCCCTCCCTACATGCTGTCGTCATGCTAAAAATAAACATATTTCACACAGTAAAACAGAGTTTACTAATGAATAAAGGGTTGTACAAAAATACATTCAGAAAAAAGTAGTTAGAGTGGGTGAGAAATTTTTCAAGACTAATAACACTTAGCACGAGTAAACTTTGGCTATAAAATATCGAACGTCCCCAACCAGCTGAAACTTAGATGATAAAAGTGCAACATTAAATATTGCTCTAAGCTTCCGGAGTTTAATAGCTCTTTGCCTAACTGAATTTTATCTGGCAGTACGTAAATAACAAGGGATCAAAAATTAAATACCAAAACAATTAAATACCTACTTGTTCACCTTTTTTAAATCTATTGGCCTTTTATTTACGCGATTATTGCTTGCCATAAATACTGAAAGAAAAAAAATTCTATTGAAATAACATTTATTACTTTTACAGTGTGTTAGTTTAATACATAAATATAAAACAATTCAAAATATAAAAGCTTATTCGAAGTGGTCTCCATGGCTTCAATACAGTCCTTTAAACATTGAGGCCAGTAATCAATAGAAGCACGCACTCTTTCCATGGGAAAATTCTTCACTCGTACGGATTGATTTAGGGACTGAAAATTATCATGGCGTTTAGAGCAAGCCGTACTCTCTAAAACTGTCCATAATTCATAATCCAGCGGATTAACATCGGGACTAGAAGACGATCATTCTTGGTTATTGAGCATGGTATTGTTAAGGGGTTTCACTACCTTCTCAAGAATGGTATCTTGATACACTTGTGCCGGTGTTTTGATACCATTTTCACAAAATTATGGCTCAGTCTCTCCTTCATAGCTAATACCCCACCAAACCATCACTGAAGTCGGATCATATAAAAATGACAGATTTCAAATTCAAATGTAATATTTTATTAATTTTAAATTTTAACAAAACAAACAACAACAAACAAACGTCAAACAAAAAAACAAGATTGGTATTTTGTTATATTTCCCAACATACGTTAGGTTCCTCATACTAGGCACTCTTTCATTAACTTTGTTCCCATTTGGTCCATTAGTATAGAATTAAAATATGTACTAGTGCAATACAATAACTGCAGGATGCAATATGCAGTAAGCGCAGGACGTCCGGCTGGAGTGGACCAGCGACCTTGTCAACTTGTTCTATTCCTATACATATTTTTCTACACGAGCTCAGAATACGGTTTTGTATATAAATTATAAGTACATTTTATAATATTGAGTTGGAGAATAAAATAATTTAATATTATTAAAATTAAAATCAAAACAAATTTAAAAAGTGTGGTCCCTGTGGCAGTGTACCTTTAACGCTGGCAGCATTTCCTCGCTGTTTTGCGATACTTATTCGTTGAGCCAAACACTGGCTCCCTTTTGGACCCTGAATCACTTCGCATTGCCATCACCCTCCGCTTAGAAAAGCCCTTCTGTACTCCCCATAAGTGTCCCTGTGGCTTTGAAGTAAGTAGCCTTGGACACCATGGCCATTGCCAAAAGTGTGCAGGTCGTTTTTCTCGCCATGCCGCGCTCAACGACATAATACGCCGCATTGCCTCCGTCAATGTTGCAGCAATTTTGGAGCCAACGGGCATCGCAAGAGACGATGGCAAGCGGCCGGATGGAATGTCGTTGATCCCTTGGAAAATGGGACGGGCTTTAGTATTGGATGCTACTTGTGTGGACACGTTTGCCCCGTCTCACCTCCTTCGGACAAGCAAAGAAGCTGGAGCGGCCGCAGACTAGGCAGAAAATAATAAACGGCACATATATAAGTCTTTCCTCCAACTTCAATTTTGTTCCCTATGCAGTAGAGACTGAAAATTGTAATTACTGTATACTTGATTGTAAATAAAATTTAATATTTAGATCAACAATATGATTAGTAGATGAGTCATCATTGCATGTGATGTGATGTGCAGGTTTACACCATCTTACATTTTAGAAGAATGGACTCAGAACCAATATTTATATTAAAAGTCCTCCAGCGTCATTTATGATAATGATATCCTCATATATGGAAATGTTGTCTGTACAACAAAGACAACTAACGTTTCCATAGCGACACTGGAAAGAGCTTCGAATACATATTACGAGTACACATATATTTCGATAATTGTGTACTTCAGACACCTCAACCTAATTTGAATTTAAACATTTTAATAGGTGAAATAATAATAAAAAAACTGGATATCAAACTGATTATTATCATTAATATTCCATAATATAATAAATTATAGAGTTCTTTTAAACTAAATATACCGTTAGAATAATGACCAAAATATTATGTGAATTATGATCGCAATTCACTAATGTCGAATTAATGAGAGCTTCGTTCGTAATTATTAAACCGAGTCGCGTACATTCGAAATAAATGTGAAAATTAATATCTCCATAGCATTAATAATGTTCACTAATTAATAACTGAACAGTGGCACAAAAAATATATTTTGGGACTCATTGTTAAATACAAATAAGTTACATTAATGTAATAAAATTAATCTACTATTTTGGGGAACGTTGATACAGAGATTCTATGCGTACAATCAGTCATTAACAGATGATTTATTTTTTAAATATATGTATTATTATTAATTACTTTTGGCGATTAAAACGTAAACAATTTTTTTTTTAAAGACAATTCACACCAATTTACCTAGTCCCATGCTAAGCTGGTGAAGCTTGTGTTATGGGTACTAGGCAACGGATATACATACATATTATAGATAGATAGACATATTAATACATATTTGAACACCCAAGACCTAAGCACAACACCAAATGCTCATCACATCGATGTTTGTCTCTGCCGGTGATCGAACCCGGGACCCATGGATACCCAGTTAAGGGTACTAACCACTAGACCAATGAGTCGTCGATATTATATATATATTGAATACTATGTGTACACTGTAAGTATAATTCAGGCATAATTCAAATATTAAATTCTAAAATGGCTTTCCTCTTCCATATTAATTTTACATTGATGTTGCAATAAGATTCCTAGAATCACCGCTGAAATATGCGAACTGAAAATACTATAAAGGTACTTATTTTTCTTTTAAAGTTTCCAACGTTTTTCAGAACAAAGACCGCTTTTAACAGAAATTGAAATAAAAAGATATGCTCAAGTTTATATTAGTTTACATCGAATACAGTTTTTGTTATCCATTGTGGCTACATACTTTTACCATTAAGACTTCTTCAAAACATAGAAAATTTTGGAATACTAGAAGATTTAACAAAATTGGTCTATGCCTCTATGTAATTAATTAATATTTGTTATATTAATCGTTATCAGTAAAATAGAAAACATAACTAAATACATATTTTACAAATTCTATTTAAATTGTATAGACTTTTTTTCCTGTCTTTATTCGCTTCAAATTGTATTGTTGTAACTCGTAGGTGTACTGTAACATAATAACATATAACAATAATTTTTGTGTAGTACCTAAGGTATCTTTCTATTGAAACTTGTGATGATTAATTAGTAGACATTGGGTGTCTACTAATTAATCATACCTTACATCTTTTATGTATGAAACATTTTGCTACAATATTCGGACTGACAAGGTGACATATTGGTGAACTTATCCGACAATTAGTGCGAACTTTGCCCGGACAACGTTACAGATCGCTTGTAATACTTGGAATTGTGCCAGATTCCAGCAATTTGTGGAATATTCCATCCTGTTTGGCGGAAAGCGGAGATATTTATGATGAAAACCAATTAAGCGTTGAAGGTTTTAATTAATGTTCACCTATACGAAAATAGGTAATGCAGGAAATGTGAGAAATGAAAAAATTGCTTTCATCCAAAGTAAATACATTTAATTTATGTACAAACTGAAAATTAAGATCAAAGCAGTATCTTAAACTATATTTTCGTTTATTTTAGTCATCGCCATTTTTAAACTTCACATTAATGTTGTTAGTTTAGGGCGGCTGTGGTTCCTCTCTTCCTGGGGGACACCTTGGGCCTTGCCAACATTATGTTGCGCATGAGGTTGGGCGCCCCTCTAAGTAATAATCTTATCTAAATTGCCCTAGATTTCCGGTTAACAATGACAATCTATATACACTCATATAAAAATGAATCCCTATTTCCCTTGGTCACGGCATCACGCGTGGACGGTTGCACCGATTTCGCTAATTCTTTTTTTGATGTGTTATTTATTGTCAGGAAGAAAAAATTCAGAAAATTACGAGGGTGTGTTCTGTCCATCTCTACTGGAGAGCTTTCTATGCCTACTCCTAGGCTAAATCTGGTCCTTGAACACGTACTTTACTAATTAATATGTTTATTATTTATATAAAGCAGTAATTGATATAAAATATGTGTTTATTTTTTAAATGAGTAAAATTTCATCATTTACAAATTTAAATTCATTATTAAATATTGAATATATAGCAATATTCAATATAGGTAAACGTTAGGTTTTTTAAGTTGAGCAGCATTTAAATATTCAATGGTTAAAAATTAATATAATTCAAATTGCAATATAGAGTTGAGAGTGTATCAAAACAAAAAAATAGCATGGTAAGTAAGTAAGTTTTATAGCAATCTGCATAAGAGAATGTCTCATAAAACCCGAGTCTCTAAATAAAGCCCTATATAATACAGTCTACAAAATTTACAAAGCGGTTCGGGCTTCATAAATCTATACTCAATATTCAGAACAATAACCTCAGTAATTTGAAACTGCATTACATAATATAAAACTTAGTTTGCCCTGTGACCTAAATTAAGTGTGCATGGCTTGGTTGTTGCCTTAATGCAACTAAGTTGTCGAGTTTCTACAGGGTAAATAAAACTTAGAACATGTATGCTGTATATCCCCTGTCTAGAGAGGGGGTGTGTTTTTGAGGCTCTCGGACAATTATTTGTTACATTTGATACGATCGCTGAGCAGTGTTGGCCTAGTGGCTTTAGCGTGCGATTTTCATCCCTGAGGTCGTTGGTTCGATCCCCGGCTGTGCATCAATGCACTTTCTTTCAATGTGCGCATTTTACATTCGCTCGTACGGTGAAGGAAGGTGAAGGAAAACATCATGAAAAGAACATACAGAAATCTGAGGCCCAGATCTAAAAAGGCTTTTTTAGGATTTATAGGTTAGGATTTTTTTATTTTTTTCATACGCAAGCATTTTGTGGCTTCGACCCAAATCATTTATAGTTTCGTAAAAAATATTGCAGATTTAAATGTCTAAATGATATGCTTAAATGAATAAAGATTGATGTCTTAGACATACATACATAAAATGTACTCAATTTGAAATGTATGATATAATATTTACTCACTAATAGAAATAATATCTTCATGTCAAAGCACACGTACCCTCATCACTGAGATGAAATGAAGTCAAATATACTATAGTCAAGTAAAATATAATATTTATCATGTAGTTACCCTTTGAGGAACTAAACAAGTTAACTTTGTGTGTATCGTTACATATAAAGAGCAACTACACTTAACTATATTATGACTTTTTATGACGAAGTACTTGTCATCTAGTGTTTTAACTTTAACTAAACGTTGTATTTAACATAGTTTCACAGTAGGAAAAATACAAGATTTACATCATTGAGTGCTCACTGAGTCATTTTATTTTTATAGATTAGTTATTTATGTACTAATTTCACTCGTATAGAGTAAACTGGAAGCTTAACATGATATTTCTTAGTTTTTTTTACTTCGTAAGATCGATACTGCACCAAAACTGACCTAACCTGGCACCAATATCGACGATCATTTGCTATTCGTTTGTCTTTAGTCATTTAAATTTCTAACAACAAGCTATTGAAGTCCCTAAAGAATTCATATTGCTCCGAGCTAGGGGATCAGATAGAAAATACCGTAGATCTCTTCAAGGGTTTATTTTTAAATTAATCTACGAGGAATTTGTGTACACTAAAAAATCCACAAATTACGCGCAGAAATACTCTAATTGCCACTCACAAAATACGGTCACTAGTTACTTAAATTACACGCACTTCACACAGTACTTTATCACTTGTCTTCACTATTCGCACTTTATTACTTCAATGTTAATCTCTCGGAATCGCACTCGAAACTGAATTAATTGGTCGCGTTTCGGCTCGCTTATATATGCCTGGGATAATCTTGAATGATGTTCGAGAAGTCTCTTGGCAGGATTGCGACTGAGTAGCGATTGCACAATTCTAGAACGTCCGTACTCTTTATCTCTTTCGCACATTGCTCCGTCCTTGTCGTACGGCGTTCTAGAATGTTCAGTCAGACTTCAAGAAGGTTCCGATCTTCCCCCTCTCTCGCGTATCATTCCATCCTTGTCACACACCTAGAGAATTTAGTCTAGATTATTCCTTAATAAAAGGGGTATAACTAGTCCTGAAAACGCCTGAAAACGAGTTTCCTGAAAAGTTTACCACCCAACTACACTTGTTCTGAAACTGTCTCAAAAAACGTTTCAGCCTCCTGAACATTATGCAAATTTCAATTTTCTGATATGTGATAGAGCCTCTCCTGAAACGGCCATAAATCATATTTTAGCTTACTGAAAACGTCCCTAACTTGTGGAAAACTCGAGAAACATTTCACTCAACCCGTTTTCGTAACAATATAACAAAACTATATGGGGCAATATAACAATACTATATTCCTATGATGAAATGATAAGACTAGATGTTGCTCAAGCATACGATTTGGCTTCCCATTCGGTTTAATTTATTGTCGTTGTATACTTGTATGGAATAAATATAAATATGCAGTGGCCTAATGCCTAAAAAAGAGTCAAGTTTGTACATAGAGTTAAATAACTTGTTACTAACAGACTAGATTAAAATAATAATTTAAACAATATTATAATAAACAATGTTTATTTAAATTATACGTTGAGGTATTTGTTCAGTCCCCTTCTTATTAGAAGTTAAAATATTCTGACGTAATGTCCTTGATGTCAGGTAAAATTAATTCGTAGCACCTTTTAACTGAGAGCCGAGGCTCCCGAGGGGAGAAATTTATACGGCACATTACATATTCGCAAAAGGTCTTGAACAAATAAAACGTGAAGATCGATGTCGTAGCCAAATATAAATAGACACTTTTTCTATATACTTTTAAGATCGAAATTTAGAAATCCTTGAGAATTGTTTATGGCAATTTTCTTATAAATAGCACGAAAGATAAACAAATATGGCTTCCTAGAATTCAGCTCAATAAATTATTAATTTGTTATAAATTACGAACAGCGAACGAACGAATAAGCGAAACGGATGCTTTATTATATATATTCAATATTTAGCTGACTTAACGCGACTAAAATACTGTTTACCTGTAACTGTGCTTGTTTTTGATGTAAATATAATACTTAAATAGTGTTGGCCTAGTGGCTTCAGCGTGCGACTCTCATCCCTGAGGTCGTAGGTTCAATCCCCGGCTGTGCACCAATGGACTTTCTTTCTATGTACGCATTTAACATTCGCTCGAATGGTGAAGGAAAACATCGTGAGGAAACCGGCTTGCCTTAGACCCTAAAAGCTAACGGCGTGTGTCACGCACAGAAGGCTGATCACCTACTTGCCTATTAGATTACCTTAGAAAAAAAATTGTTATTATAATATTTAAGTATTATAAAAATAAAATAAATCAATGTCGCTACAACCTTTTTAGGTCTGGGCCTCGGATTTCTGTATCTGTTTCATAATCATTTCGACAGTAAGGCTAATTTGGCCTGAAAGAAGCTTGGTGTGTTCAGCAAGGGAAGACGGTACTTCATTACGGGGCTATCGCTTTCAACTGTATAAAGCGCAAATTCGGAAAACATATCCACATAGAGTACTTTTCTCACCTCTCGGTGGGAGATTTTTTTTAATTTAGTCAGAAAGTCCATCGGTTGCACAGCCGGGGTTCGAATCTACGACCTCAGCGATGCGATCAGCGATACTACTAAAAGGGGCATTGGTATATAGAATATATATACATACATAAATATTATAAAAGAAAACTTGACGCTTTTGTTCCCTATAAAATGTTTTCGTGAGGTATTGTTACAAATTCTTTTATTGTTACAATGAATGTCCTCTATTTCTTTACAGACATTTATCTCTTAACGACAAAGGAATTTATGATATAAAAAATAACACTTTATTACAACTGTGTACACATTTTTTGACCACAAATGTAACTAAAGACAGACAGAGGCAAATCCTACTTCCTAATTTACTATAGTAAATGAGAATGAAAGTATAAATTATGTATTATTATTCAGTATTATAATATTCTTTGTTCAAAGAATCTAACGTTTATAAATTTTTGTAAGGTGTAATTAGGAATTCCCCTCAATATTTATCTACGACAGTAAAATTTGACATTGTTATTAATAAAGGCAAGGAAATGGGTCACATACAGCAGCTATAAATTGAGAGGATGGTAATGTCGAACTAACTACCAACAATGTGTCCTTTATGGGATCGGCACGTGGTACACATTATGTTTGATGACAATATCTGGACATTACCATCATAACAGTAGGTATGATTAATGATGTTCTTATCTGATATTGCTTCTAAGATTAGCGCACAGTTCTTGGTCTTTTGAAATATGTTATTAGATATTGCCTAAGAACTGATATACCAACAAATACTGGTTACGTTGTTTTTATGGCAATAGTTTTAACTTTATGCCAGGTTCAAGTAAAAACATTAAATGGTAAGCAAAAACTTTTGAAGTAAGTCAACCAAGTAGGGAATTCACCTATAACCACATATCGATGACCTGACTCTTGGCAGGCAAATAAATAAATTTCCTATAAAATTGTCTGTCTCTCATTGAAAAGGCTACAATATGATATAGACAACGTTAATACACTACTGAATGTCTCCTATACGTTGACAACCAAGTCTTCGTTGGAGGACTTGCAGGAGCTGGTAACAGTTATGAAAAGCTATTTAAGTGTTAAGAGTATGGAAGTGAACGAAGGAAAAGAAATATCTATGGTATTTGAAATAATTATATTTTGATAGATGGGGAAAAAGTGAAACCACTGAATAAATTCGTGTACCTACTTAGACTGTATGTTACCTCCACATGGAAAGTATAAGGATGATATAGAAAGACGATTTAATACTGAGAATGAGAAAATGGAGCATTGCATTCCTTTATCTTAGCAAATCTTAAACGAGGCTCGACTGGCCGTCCATAGGGGAGTACTTATGCCGACGTTAACATACGGGACTGAATGTTGGGAATGGCAGATAAAGAATGAAAGTAAAATAAATGCCGTGGAAATAAGAGCATTAACAAGTATGTGTGGTGTAACATTGCGTGATAGGGTACGTAATAGTGAGATGCGTGGAAGAGGAGGTAATGACAAGGATACGAAAGGGAATGCTTAGGTGGTTTGGACATGTAGAACGGATAAATGAGAAGCTGTGAACAAGTTATGTATACAAGGCAACCGTGGATGGTGATATCGGGTTGGGCCTTGTCGTAGCTGGACCAAATTCAGGAGGTACTAGAGAAGGGACTAGTAAGCATAGAGGTACCTCTATCTTTGCTCTAGTCTCTGCCTACCCCTTCGGGAAAAAGGGACCAACAATTAATACCCACGCTAAAGTTCTACATTTAAGAAAATGTGGTGCATTTGAATTTTAGAGTTTGCTGCTTAAAAATATTCTTTTAAAATGCATGAAATTTTAAGAAAAAATAAGTTTTAAACGCAAGTTAAAAGTACATTATGCATAAGTGATAACTTTTTAGAACACGAGCGCAGTGCGGTAGAGTGAAACACAAGTTATTCAAGAGCAATTCAGCAAATAGCTCACCTCGAGAGCCTGAATTGTGTATCAAAGTACCTCATCAAATATGTTTTATATTAAAGTCTCTATTAGATTGATCTAGGTCATATGACCATGGCGACTGCTGCTTGTTGGTGTCCTCGCCACTCCCTATATAGGAACTTATCTTATCCCAGCAATCTACAAAAGGTATTTAGTTGCTATATCTTTTATCAAATACCTTTTAATGAATGTGTATTCAAAGAATTTAAGTAAAAATGCGTTTAATATTTAAATGAACAATAATAAATATAAGATGACAAAAGGTTTCATCAGAAAATTTCACGGGCAAAATTAAATAAAATTTGTTTCCCATCTTTTTAATAAAGGTTTTTGATTGTGTGATATTTATTAAAGTCCTACATAATTTGATAGCCCAAAAGTATTTTTTAATAAAGTAAATTTAATAAATACATTTCTCCTATATTTTGAATTGTCATTGTACATTATCTCACTAACTTGTTTGCTTTATCAAATATTGTAGTGTTAAATTTTATTTTGTAATTAAATTAAAATGTTTTTATAGTTTGTTCTCGTTCAAATAAGTATTAAAAAAAAATTACGTTATTTATAGACTAACGCACTCTAATAAAAAGTATATTACACACAGTAAACCTATTTAAAAAGGAAACATATTCTTTATAATTTTTCTGAGTATACATTTCACAACGTGCTAGGTCCACTGTGCGCGATAAAGCTGTCGGTAAACTAATACTGGACAAATCGATCATCCACTCAGACGGTGCACCCCAGCTCCCACGTAGACACGAAAGTCAACATATTATGAAACATTCAAATTAAGTTAATTTATTGCATGTCTGCTTTTTATAACAGAGTATATCTAGAATAAGAGAAAGCGTTTAATTAAAATTTAACTATGTATTATGTAGACAATTTATTAAAGTTGACACATTATGTAATGCAAAAAGAGACTCTCAAGTCTTTGAAAATCAGTTTCAATTTCATAGCGGAGCGTTTTATCTTTTATATATTACATATAAAAAGAGCAGTGTTGGCCTAGTGGCTTCAGCGTGCGACTCTCATACGAGGATATGAGGTGGTAGGTTCGATCCCCGGCTGTGCACCAATGGACTTTCTTTCTATGTGCGCATTTAACATTTGCTCGAACGATGAAGGAAAACATCGTGAGGAAACCGACATGTCTTAGACCCAAAAAGTCGACGGCGTGAGTCAGGCACTGGAGGCTGATCACCTACTTGCCTATTAGATTTAAATAAAAAAAATCATGAAACAGATTCAGAAATCTGAGGCCTAAAGAGGTTGTAGCGCTACTGATTTTATTTTATAATACATATAAAGTTAAGCAAAATGTTGAATTTTTTTATTTGATTAGATGTTCCAAAATAATTAAATTGCAATAACGTTCAAAAGTTTTTCAATAAATTGCTAAATCGAATACATTATTCCCGGTTTAATTAAAGTACATGAACTGCAAATTCACTGTTAAAGCCTTCCGTTCATTTAAATACGGTAAACGAGATGCAAAGGAAGGCTAGGAATTGAGTGTATTTAGGTCCGTTTTATGTTTACAATCCTTTGCAAACACTAATTCGTTCAAAGATAACCAGAGATTATCGCTTTGAGCCATCCTATATGCTTTTTTAAAAGCAGTGAAGTTAATTGCTTTACGAAAAATAGCACAAAATATTTATCTTACGCTTTTGGACTTTTGAACAGATTCGTAATAATATATTTATAACTGTTAACGGTAGATTGTATGTGATATTTAACTGAAGTTATAGTCTATAAGGCAAAACGAAGGGACGCGTTATGTATACATATATTAAAGGTTGAAAAACATTTATAAATAGTCATTCATAAACCATATAAATACTGTGAGCATTGAGATAAGGGTTGTAAGCGAATGAAATAAAAATTAATGTTTCGCCGACGCATACACACACATACGTATAAACTTTCAAGCTTACTTAATACATAAACTCAGAACGATATATTCACAAATATATTACAGTAAACTGTTAGATTATACTAATCGATTTTTAAACAGTCACAATACCATACTAGTTAAAATCAATAATCCATGAATTGCAGAGCTTTGCTGTCACAACAGCCTTCACGACGAATTTTTCGACTAGATTACCTGTCATTTAGATTTTCAGTGTTTTTGCATGTATTGTTTTAGATTATCATACTGATATATGATATAATAGCACAGGTTCATAGACACGCACATTCTTATAGGTGATGTCTAAATCTTATTTAAATTGTATTTTAGCTTAAGGCTTGACTTTTTGTGTGAGTTTTGCCATTCCGCGGCATACAAGATGTATAAATTGTTAGAGTCAAATGTCAAGATCAAAAGCAAAAAAACACACCAAATGGTTATTTTCCGAGCGTATAGCGTTCTTCTGAATAACGATGACTTAAACATCGGCCCCAAGAGTCGCAAACTTTCAGGGCTGCAAGAAGAATATTTCTAAAGTAATGTAACAGGATTTAATGAAATATGTTTCCTTGGTTTTTCGTGGTTGGAATATTGGAATTCTTTCTCAAATTCTTATATTCTATAAAAACAGTTAAAAAATGCATGTTATATCCAATCAAATCCAAGAAATTTGTATTTAATGTTCTCCAATAAAATATATTTTGTCATAAAATCGATGGCCATCAAAGGGTACGTGTATAGGTTCTAACCGGCTCTAAAATGGCTTGAATGTGTTCTAGAAATTATATTTATCCCCGTCCCCGCTCTCTAGATCTACCGTATAATCTTTAAACTTCCCTCTCTACTGATAATATTTTTGAAAACCGAATAAACATAACATTTTCTATTTTTTTCTTCTTCTCTTTCTCTCTTGACGTAAACTATCTTCTATCGAAATTATAATTGGGCTGAATTAACTATATATTAAAATTCAAAGTATCTTTTTTCTTCCAAAATTAAAAGTTTTTCAACCATAAACAAAAAACAAATTGGTGTATATTGGAATTGTGTTTCTAAAAACATAGAAAATTGTTGAAAAAAGAGTTAGATAACAATGTGCAGCTTGATATATGTATTTTACGCTTCCTGTCGGACATATACTACCATGATTTTATCTGCAGCATGTTTGTATTATTAACCTAATGAACTATATGCCTTTTGTGAGTAAAGTACTTCCGAGTACTATTAAAAGTTTAACCATTATTATATAAGCGTATATTGTATAGTCAATATTGAATATGACCGTTATACATAAACGTATTTGTAAGCAGATACTGTTCCTGACATGAATTGAGTTTGCCAACTAATATGGAGTGCACCTATATAGAATTGTAACAATAGACTGAATTTAAATTCTCTTTACGGATGAAACTGTAATATAATATCATATGATTTCAAAAATAAATTGCGTATGAGGTGGATTCATTTTAGCTTGAATAGCCGAATAAGAAAGAGCAATAACGAAAAGTTTGATAAGAACAACATAGAATCTCAGGTAAATTAAATAAATATATTAGTTATTTAAATAATGGTAGGGGAGCCCACGATGCTAAATGGGGATTTACTCGAGCGTCGTAGAGACCTATTGGGATGCAAAGCTTAGATAAAAAGAAGAAAAAAATGTTATATGATAAATTCCTTTTCATCAGTGGGGGAAGCGGCTATAGATAGTTAAATATGTAAAAAAAAACTGTTGCATGGACATCCTCGAGCGCGTCAGATATTGATAGCATCTATGCCCTACGTATTTTTAATAATGTACGTATGTTAATCTGATCGTTTGCATGATGCGGGTGGTTGTATTTAAGGGTTGAAAATGAAAAAAAAAAAAAAAATATCGAGCGCGTCAGATTTTCTAAGGGAGTGTTAAGTGCACCAAAAAAAAGCTCTCATTCACTAATCTGACGATTTCGATGGGACGCAAACCCACGGCCATTTCCATAATATGCAAAAAAAAATCGCAATTTTAAAATACTCAAGCGCGTCAGATTAAGATATATGTGGTTCATCTTTATGTTCTAAACGTACTGTCTTATAATCTGACGATTATCTAGAGGGATTCGCCTGATCTGACAAAAAAAATTTAGAAAAACGATTCACCGAAAGGGCCATTCCTGCAACTTCCTGCTACTTCCATTCCTGGGCGCTTAAAATTGATATTTTGAGCTCGCTGAGTTCAAAGAAATAACATGTCTATGCATTTGAGCTCTCCCAGCTCGAAAGTCTGATAGAATTTTCATAGAACACTATTTTTGGAATTTTCAAACCGCAATAACTTTTGAATGGATCAAACAATTTTCACGCAGTTGGCGGCATCCGACGCAGTTTTATCATCATCATAAGTCATTTTGCAATTTTAATTGATAGAACCACAAATTTCGGAGTAATCCCGAAAAAACACTTTTTCGGGTTTCTTTCGTTCACGATATCTCTCGAACTAATCAACCGCTTTTGACGAGCTTGGTGGCGATCGACGTGGTTTTTCAAGCTCAAAGGCGGATTAATTTTTGATGTTGATTAATAAAGAAACCACTTTAAAAAAAAATATTTCTTATTTTTTTAAGATTTTTCAAAATTTCTCAAAATCTATCGGTCCGAATCGGTTCAAATTCACAGGAAATGTAATTTTGAGGGAAATATTTAGAACGCCGTTTAGTAGATTCCGATCGGTTAAAGGAAATGTAGGCATCACGCAGCTGCACGCATTTAACTTTATCGACGATTTTTTGTTATTTCGGCTTGCGGAAATCGTCAGATTATATATTTTTCATTATTCTTGAATTATTTCCTTCAAAATAAAAAAAAAATTAGCTACGCTCGAGAATGTCGAGATGACGGTTTTTTTTACAACTTTGTTGCCCTCCCCTTTTTTTCCGTCACTCTCAAATTGTCAGATTAGTGGAATATATACTTTTTAGGATGTAATTAACTCACCCTACCTTAATCTGACGCGCTCGAGAATTTTTGATGTTCAATTTTTTTTTACTAATCTGATCCTGTCTCCTTCACGGGCGGCCTTATATATGGGCCTCATATTTTGTGGAGGTACTTAACCGGGTACAAGGTATCCCCCTATATATTAATCTGCCGCGCTTTAGTAAATCCCGAAATCCCCTCTTGGGCTCCCCTACCATAAAGTTCTTATAAATGTGATGTCTTTAACAATAAAATCTTCATTATCTTTTCCTTATTTGAAATTAATAAATTCTCAACATTCTTACTAACACACTTGGCAGCGTCATAGCCGGCAGCAGTCTTTTCTATTTCTCATAATTTGAAATTGGAATAGAAAAAATAATCTTTATAAAATTTTATTTTTACTGATATGAAAAAATATGGTATTATGTATGTGTACTAAACGGTCTAAAGTGTTTCTTTCGTGTTTTTTATAGATAGAGAAAGAGATATTCTGCATGTAGGCATTAACTACTTTTAACCCTGAATAAAACGATCGGGCGATCTGTCGCGATAAGACCTATACATTAAGCTATGTTCGATGGTAACGAGGGCTAGGCGCGCTGTCAAGCTGACACTGGCACGAGAGATAAAAAGGGTAACATTATCGGAAACAGATGTCATTCGTCTACGCAAATTTACGTGTTCGAGCCAAATGTGAATTAAATAGATCGTTCGTGTACAAACGATAGAAGACCAGAGTGTTCTTGAGTTGATTTTATTAAACATTCTTTTGTTGTCTTACCGCTTTGACGATAAAATCTTGTAGAATTGAGAGATGAAACGTTTATTAAAAACCGAGATACAAAAACTTACGAAAAGATATATTTTATTTTTACAAAACGATTTAATAAAGACTAGAGACTAGCAAATACGTGTGACATTTTCTCGTCTGGAATCTTCAATTGCTTAACAAAATACATATTATTTCTTAAACATCGTTATTGTATCATATCACGTGACAAAACTCAAAATGCTTATTTAAATTTTATTTTCCGTATTAATTCAAGTCACGTACAAAACGTTAATTGGTTCACCTTTTGCAATTTATCTTCGAAACTCTAGGGTGGTATAAATATGACTATTATATACCGTAGGAAATACGCAAAATTGAAAATCGTACTAATTCAAAATTGGGCGTCACCTTTTGCGGTGCCTTACGTAATCAAGTATTTGTTTGGCATGTGATAATATTTTTAAGACTTAGTCACGTTTCTAAATCTTTTTAGTCTGACTGCCGTACATCAAAGATATGTAGGAATGTAAAATTAAGCATTGTCGCACTAAGAGTGAAAAAAATAGGCGGAGAGTTTATTGCCAGTTCTTCTCTGCCTTTCTACGCCCTTGATTTGAGAACTGGCAGTAAATGTAAAATAAGAAGCATTTAATGTATAGGTGCTTTTTTGCCGTTCATAAGTGTACATTGTGTTACCAACATGAATAAATGCTTTTTGACTTAAGGCGCTACCCTAAATCTTAGGGTCCAACTCTGTTTCGAAATAGTTTTTGTTATTAACTAAAAATTGGTAGGATATAAGGATTTTTTATGAATTTTCTGTTTACGAAGTTAATGTGATTGATAGGATTCACGGTTATTACGCTGATACATAACCTTTAGCCGCTTGATTTATATTTAAAGGGATATTCTGTTCAGGCACATAATTGAATCTGAAACCCGAAACCAACTTCGATTAACTTCGGTAAGTAGAACAAGATCCTGCTCCAAGTTTAAAATATTTGTCTTATTTCTATACAGAGATGTTGTGTTTGTAATGTTTTGATATAGGTGCTTTAGTGAAGAGTTGTCATTGTTAAAAAAGGTATAATTGATTTAATTCATAACCAAAATAACGTGGAAGGCCTAAAATTTAAATTTAGAAACCCTCGTCAAATTTAAAAATAGAATATCTTTTTAACGACTGGTTTTAAAACACAAATAAAGGAGGTACGATGCCACAGACACTCAAATACTGTATACCCCGAGGATTGCAGATAATTTTAATAATAATTATTGCACTTGTGTGAAAATAATATAATATTATTATTTAAGAATAATATTAAATTAATAATATTATATTTTTCTTTATTATTTAATATTATTTATCTTCTCCGTAGGTATATGATAATATTTCTTATACTAGAAAGCAAGAAATCACAACAAATAATAATTATTTCACCACAAGCACTATTCGGTAGAGAACATTTTATCTTGTCCCAAATACTCGTATATGTTTATTTCACTCTGTATAGTATAAAGAAATTTATTTTTCTCTTATGTCCATTGTGTGTTTTGTATTCAACCTGTTTGTCCACCTCACAAGGATTACCAGCTTTTATAGAGAAAAAGTAAATTGTTTGTTTGTTTGTTTGTTATTTTTCCCCGAGCTCCCATATATTTTTCCTGGTGGACGACTGCTTTCGCCAAATTTATACCTTTTAGAAATTAAGTATAAAAAAATAACTTAAAAACATACTTACTAATACTAATAATAAAAAAAATACAAAAATAATGCAAATGATACGAATAAAATTTAAAAAATGCTTTTAATGGATTGTATCCATACTTAATAGTGATCTTACTTTCCAGGTTGCGTAAATTATTTTTAGAAAGCGCATTGATAGCATATTACTTTTATTGAAAAATCTACAGTTTAAAGTACGACCTACATTTTATACATAAACATATAATTTGTATGAGTAAGTGGGAATTTCAGTTCTTACTTTAAATTGACTTGCAATTGACAAATAATGTGATCCAGTATTTGCTTCTGTGTGTATGTTTTTAAACCGATTGGGTGCCTTTACAGTAAACACTTCTAGGTAGGTCGTTAAAGCATAAAAGTTTCAAAGTGCATTAAAGCAAAGTTGGAAGCCGCTTGCATGTTAAAGACAAGCCGCCACGTTAAAACTTAAAACTGGCAGTGTTGACCCCACTCGTACCCGAGTTGAGAATACTAAGATTTCTTTATGAAA
Organism: Pieris napi; assembly: GCF_905475465.1. NCBI lineage: Eukaryota > Metazoa > Arthropoda > Insecta > Lepidoptera > Pieridae > Pieris > Pieris napi. The sequence continues at coordinate 7,590,016 of NC_062241.1, read as the reverse complement.
CAACTAGCTGCCCGCTTCGGGTTCATAATTGTAAAGTATAGTGCGCGTAAAACTTATAGTTAAACATACTACGAGTAATAACAGGCCCGTGTCATATAATCTTCAATTAATGATTTCACTCGCAACTCCCAGCGCAGAGATTGCTTGATTACGCGTCTACAGCCATTCAAAGCTGAAGCGAGTTTGATTCGAAATTCGTTCAAGTTCACTAACAGAATTGCCCTAGGTAGATTTGCCTCAGATGTATCAGGCCTTTTAAATATATTTTTGATGTCATAGATATGACGTCTGACCCATGTGTAAAGATTTACATTTGAACTATATATATGGATAGTTTGGCACACTAGTCCACTGGACGTTAACCCGACCTAATTTTAAATCATTGTACTCTGAAGCAGATATTAGATATTAACGCCTTTCTATTCGTTAAAAGATTTTTGTAAAACTGACGTTACTGAGCTTTTGTAGGATTTATGGGAACTTTAAACATTTTATTCTTTTGTATAAATTTATAAGAATTTTGTACATAAATTGTAATAGAGGTCGGTACTTTTATAATAAAATCCATAATTATGTTTTTAAAGCGTTAAAAAAATTACATCAATCTACTCATTCATTTAACTTTGGATTACATTTAGATTAGGTTTAGCTACGTTTAAAATTAGACTATTAAATAATATTGCATCCCTTAAACTGCTTACGTTAGAAACCACTTCGTTTTTACATTAAAAAATTAAGTTTTTAATTCAAAAGTTATCTCATCACAGTTTATTTCATGCATGCAGCATTCATGTGATGAATGGAACGTATTGTCTGCTAAATAAAATGAAATTTACATTTTCGTAGCAACGTCGTTGCTACTATAATAAATCAGTCTTTTATGCATTTTCATAATGAATATTATGAATAATTTTCATTTTCTAATATGTTTATTAGTTCATTTATTAAACTATTATTTACGTTCTCATCGATAGAGAGCATTTGGAATATCTCTGCGTAAACGAAGTGAAGCAAACACAGTTTTTTTTAATGTACATATTTATTTATACTCTAAAAATTGAAACAGCTTTGCGTTTTGACCTATTAGTTTATAACTGTGCTTTGTACTTATTGAAGCTAAACAACAACAACAAAACAACAAAGTAAATTCTTCTTTATTAATGTAAAGTTGATATCTGTTTTTGATTGTTATAGGAGTAGCTACACATTACAATGCAGAGGAGCTTTAAGCTTCGCAAACACAAAAGGCTCGTCACTGCAGGCGACGGTCCACTTGATTTCAAAACTTTCAGTATGAAACATTTTAAAGCTTCTTGATTACACTGTATTTAAAAATAAATTCCTTTTTGTACAAACCGATATGTCCAATCTGTCCATTGTTCTACTTAAAAGTGTCATTTTAAGAATCTATCAGCATCGTACCAAGGATTCAGCTGCCTGTGGACTTGTTTCCAATAAATGGTTTCCTTTAGGTATACCATATCACTTTTTAAAAGGGTTGGTAAAGCATTGGCAACTGACAGCCTTTCATTTACTTCAAATTCTGAGACTCAAAGACTCGTGTCGATTTACTGCAGTCGTATACAATAAAATAAAACCGTAAACGTTTTTATGATTGGCCTGTGAATTAATCACTAAAGAAAATAAAAAATCTTGCTATTTCTTGTGTGTGACCTTAGTGCCGCATCATCAGCTCTCTTCCATCTGGGTCAAGTTCATGTTGAACTTGACAACATTTATATTATACATACTAGTTTACTAATATATTACCACTATCTCAATTAGGCATTGCATTTAAGATATATAACTTATCAATTCAAATTCAAATTCAAATTCAAAAATCATTTATTCACGTAGGTAACACAATGTACACTTGTGATTCGTCATTAAAGAAATAAATATTAATGCTTCTAATTTTACATTTACTGCCAGTTCTCAAATCAAGGGCGTAGAACGGAAGAGAAGAACTGGCAATAAACTCTCCGCCACTCTTTTTAATCGCCATGGTTTTTTTTTTTTTTTTTTTACACAACGTTTGTAAGGAGCTGCAACCATTACACCATGTTCCACATGACATTTTAAGTAATTAATAATAATAACATAAATAAAAACAAAGACTTGTCCCCTATCAGCAGGAGGCATGGTGAAATAGGAGCACGCACTTACATTCTCGTGGGAACAACACGCAAACACATAGTCGAAATAATTAACATCACCGCATACACGAATTCAAGTACGACCAGTCACCACAAGTAGCACCCGTTCACGAGTATGACGCATTACCAGCCATCGGCCCCCTCGCCATATTTTAGGGAGAGAGACAACCCGACGCATGGACGCCGCCACAAGCAATGACATTTAAGCGAGCATGACGATCCTTGAAATGTGGACTTGGCTACATAAGAAAATAATAATAATACTGAAATAATTGGATACCACATGGATCACGGTTTGTTCCCACTTTACATTAAAACAGTCGTGGATGTTGACGATCGCCCCGGAGTCTGGATGGAAATGCAGCCGAGAGATTCAGTCGTGTTACCTATAATACATACTGGAGCAACTCATATCCAAGCACTAGGATCGTTTAAATATTCATTTATATTATAATAAGCCTTAGCAAGCAGTTTTACTTTAATGTACGATTTAAATTTATTTATTGACAACGCTTGTATCTCACTAGGGATTTTGTTGAAAAAACGTATACAATTGCCTTGGAAAGAATTACTCGTTTTATGCAGCCTTCTGGTTGGTGCGCTAATTTTGTCTTTATTACGAGTACTATAATTATGGAAGCTACTATTCTTTTTAAAGATATCTATATTTTTCCGCACATACAAAATATTCTCATAAATGTATTGACTTGCCAGAGTCAAAATATGTAATTCCACATATGTAATTTCATAATATGTCAAAATATGTAATTTCAATAAACACAAAACGTTAATCATAAGTTATTAACGTGAAATCATTACGGTTTCCCTAATCAATACGTTTCCCATTTTCACCGCAAAACCATTTCATATCCCAGACATATATCAACAAATGTAGCTCAGACTGCGGATAGCTGTGAGCTTTATTGAGTTTCCCGGGGATGCCGACTACACTTACACCACTTTCCTTTGCAATATAGCCACGCTTATACGAACATTTTACTGAGATTACCTCCTCAAAATCCCAGCTTCGCATGTTTTAGGCGAATGAAGAAAATACTCGTATTATATGGTTATAAAGATTGAAGGTTGTTATTATTTCTTTTCATAGAGTTTCGAATTACATACCAGTACATGGCTTAATAATTCGTGAATTTGCGTTGAAAAAATTGGTAATAGACACCAAAACAATAGATTGTAACATTTTTATATGATCGTTTGGACAATTGAAAATATTAAAAGTGGAAAATAAAATTATATAATTACGTATTCCATTTTCGTTAAAATGATATTAATTTCTGGCTGGTTTGCGAGGTGTTATTCGCTCCGTGTGACGTTACTCAATTATTCAACCGGCGAATGGGGTCACACGGAGAACGAATCTATACATTATTTAAATGAAAGTCAAAATTACTTCCATGGTGTGATTACTTACTACCGCGGCTAATTGGTATTTTAGGTTTGTAAAAACAAAAATATTTTCGGAGCCAAAATAAAATCATCGGTAAAATAGAAGTCGACATATCCTTGTCCCATATTCCTTAAAAATCTCCGCACATCATGATTAATTCAAGATAACATATTTTTTTTTGTTCTTGATCAATAAAGCATTATTTTTAAAGCATAATCTATGTAATCGAAAAAAGATTTTTTCTACTGTATTCATTGTTTATACTTACTTCTAATAATGGGTAATTGTAGTGATATTGCACATCGATCTGTCATCGAGGCCCATAATTATTGCAACGGCTTGATACAATGATAGCGTCGTATATATAAATATATGCAGTAAATTTGTTGAGTATTGATTGACGGTATAATCTACATATACAGCTTGAGCTGATGATCGTCTATGATGTAGTATTATGACAATAGCTGTTTCTGTTACGATGTTTTTTTTTAATTGGTTACTGACCTTCAAATAGAACTATAAATAAGATAGATTCCGCTATGTGAAAAACATGATTTTCCAATACTTCCTGGGGGACATGTTCATGACATTTAATTGAAATTATCGAATTCCTGATGATTTCCAATTGCAAATTAAATAATATATAATACACAATAACAAATAATAATATTCCAATTTAAATATCTGTCAGGGAATCAAAGTGCCGTTATATTGAATTTAATTCATTTTGTTAAGACATTTTGCCATATAATCGTAATATATTGTTGAATAATGTTGTTATGTTCATGTTAAAAAGTAAATTCCCAGAAGAGAAGAGAGGTACACGTTGAATAATGTCGGCTATTTGCAAAGCAAAACGTATTTGTGGAAACCCTCGCTATATTCGCACCTGTGGCCCGTTGCCAACCAGTTTTGTTTTAACTTGACTAGGCCTGGTACTATAACTAAAAAACATATTCAATTCGTAACTATTATTAGCTTTGTTTAATTTACCATAAATAGTTGTACGAATAGTCGTACTGATCTTTATTTTAAATTGCATATTCGTTATCCAACTCTCTATAACAATTAAAAGTAGTGACGTAGACGAAATACACTTGAAGTTGATCGACCTGTTTAGTAAGCTTACTAAACGTACTTCAGCTCATAATTGAAATGTTAGTGTGCGCTCAATCGTACTTATGGCAATTGACATTAATATTAATATGTTTTGATGAAATATATATCTATAATGATACTTGAGGAGCACGAATGCGCAAACCTTTCATAGAAAATATTAACCCATTTTCGTCACAATATTAGAAGTCGTAAAAAAGATAGATGGGCAAATAACATAATGCAATAAAATAGTATTCAGTGAGGCGATAAAATGGCAATCAGCTTGTCTCGAGTTTGCCCGAAGGCAGATTTTTGTGGTAAGGAAGAGTATTTATCCAGACCCTTGATTGGTTCAACTTGAAATCGTATTAGCCACCCCAATACCTACACGTAAACGTCAATATCGACTTTAGACGTTTACGATTACATAAATAATTAAATCCTAAACGAATATTTTTATTATTGGCGAAGAAATTTAAGAAAGAGTTTTACTGTAATATGTTATGATATTCATTAAATCGCAGTTAACGAGTGCTTTTTAAAAATGTATCAAACTTATATTTTAGATATAATATATTTGATATTACATATTGTTTCCGAAGTCATTAACACAATACTAAATTTGAACTATAAAAAAACAAATAGCATGAGGCATAAATAAAATAATGTTATTGAAATAACCATTTAAAAGTTTGAACGGTTTCTTACATGTTAAGAAACATTTCACTATAACTTTGCGGTATAGAAGAAAACAATAAATAACGGCCCTAAATACATTTCCTTTGAGAATCCCAGCCTCTTTTGTACATTAGCTGGGTATTATGATGGATAAATGGAAGACATCCGTTCTCGGTATTGTTAGCAAAACAAACCATCTCATACATATATAAAGCAGGAACATTAATTGTATTTAATTTATGTATTAGAGTGCAAAATTTGTTCCATAATTCGTTTAATTTTGTTATATTAGCATTTGTGTTCATAAATATATATCAAGGCACTGTATAATTCCATACATGATACAAATGTATAATAGATATTCTCACCTGATAACTTATTTTATTTATGTCTTATTTAAATGTTTTCATTCCACATATCAAACCTAACATAATTAGTTTCAGTACCTGTGACACTCTCTATATATATATATATATATCTATATACATTACAATGTGAACAATGTACATACTATAAACTTTGAAAAATATTTTGAAACTAAAATCTTTGTTGAAATAAGTTATACAGCTTTTTTGGTGTTTAAATTTTAGTACATAAATTGTGGGGATAGAACTCACTCATAAAAACGAAGACAGAACGCGACTCACCTTTGTAATTCTTTATGATTTCAGTGCGTCCCTTGTGCTCATTTTCAGAATTCTTATAAAACAAAAATTCTATCGGTTATGAACGAACGTTAACTTGACCTATTTTATTCTCTTTGTAGTTCGCTTAAAATTTTACCACTCGGCTTAAAATGTTTTAATGAAGAGAAAATGTAGCTTTTCAAAGGCTATATTATATTTTAAAGAAACTTGAATATAGTACTCAAATGAATTAAAATAAGGTATACTACAATATTTAAATTGGAGTAAGAGTTATTACTGCTTATCAATTTTGATTCAATTTACATGGTTTTCTATTGAATGGATTACATTCAAAGGCACCTTTTCTCTGTCCATTCTTGCTTCATAAAAATAATTTGGAAGCGCCTATAATTTAGATTGAACTAAATTGAGTAGATATGACTAGATATTTAAATTTACGTCAGATAAAAAGTACTTACACTAAGCTTTAATTACGGACTTAATTTAATATCCACTTCCTGATTTCCAAGAAAGTACTAAAACTAGGCCAATTAAGGAAAGGTAGAGTAAGAATTTCTCAGCAATTTCCAAGTTTATTAGCCCACTTAATCCACTGTAATACCGGTATTCCTAGCATACGTTGCCGTATCCCTTGATATTAAATACGACCGTAACAACTTAAACTTGTCAGACTTCGCCAACAGAGTATTACTCTCTTTGATGTTGACGAAATAAATACTGTTAACTACAAAATAATTAATTACTCAAAAGATTACCAGCCCGTCGCCTATAATACCATGCCACGTTTTAAGGTATATCTGACCTATTTCTATGTATGACCTATTCCTATGTATTTCTATATATAGCCTTGTAAAAATTAGTTTTGTCTATGGCTTAAACTCGACGTTGTAAATCGCCTGCGATCGACGTAATCTGGTTTAGCACCTTTTGTGATTAACTGGAGGTGACTTAAATTTTTAACACTTTTCTAGCATACTACTTCTCGTATATATGTAAACAATTGAATGTAGCTAATGTATACCTCCTTTGTGTTTTAAGCTCGATCAATAAGTTTAAAAAGGTGCACATAACGCGTGGCTAAATACTATTATCGTAACAGAAACAAATAATATGTTGAGATACAATTCAATATTATATAAGGTAATTTGAAATAATATATTGCTAAAAGTATAAAAAAGTAATTCATCCACTCTTATATTGTAAAAATTTGAGTTTTATATGTTCGTTTGTTAATTTTTAAATAAAACATATGTATCCCTATATTTTGCAAGTATATTAACTAGAAGTTGTCGGTAAGGATAATTTACCATCTGATATTATTTCAAAAACAAAAGCATGGTAGTTTAATGATTGTTTGTATGTCTATTCTATGGTTGTAGTAAACTAAACCTCTACGCACATATTTGTCACTTCTAAAAAGATGTGACAAATATGTGCGTATTTTTCTACCTTTGTGTTGGGTGTGCCCCAACACAAAGGTAGAAAAATATAACTACCATACATATCTCTGTTTCCAGTGCTTATAAATATAAATGGACGTGCGCTTAAAAACACAATAACCATGAAATCATTGTTATCTTTTACTTGTGGAAATAAAGTACTGATTGGAATACTATTCTATCAACTCGTGTGAAGTTATTAAGTCACTAGTTTTTATCATGATAATGAAGTTGTAGAAATCAGTTATATACCTTCATACCTTCTTCTTGAATGGCAATATAGTCTATACATATTTTTCCTAGTATTCCATTATACACAGCTTCAGTTCATTTGCCCTGGTATTATTACATCAGTCAGTTTCATCTGCAGATGCCGAGGGGCACAAAACCCAGTCTACAACTTGTGAGCGTTTTATTGTTACGACTTTGGAACTGTGTATATGGCAGAGCCAATCTACGCTGGAGGATATATGTGCTACTAATTACTGTTTTACGAACTTCACTAAAATTATTTATGTATAAAAATTCTTTATGATAACACTTATTTGATTAAAGTACTCGCTTACGATTAGTTATTTAAGATTTCGTCTCTTTTCAACCGTCTTCAAAAAATTTCCACGTATATAGTTTTTGTTAGCCTCAGGCCTCAAGGACCTCTTTTAATTATTGCTTCGCTTAATCCTTAATGATATCATTCTGGTTTGGTTTTTGTAATCATCATTAAGATAGCTTAAGGCTAAAAGCTAAATTTATTAATAAATGTATGAATAAAACAAATGCAGTCTGTGGACTGTGTGTTACATTTGGTAATATTGTTTTCTTTTCTCGCCGTGATACTATATAATATTATTAACATATTATACTGTTAGTTCGTTATCTTAGTTGAACTATGGATTTATATAATTCAACTCCCGAGGCGAAAATGTAATTTTTCGCTTAACGAAGTGAAAAAATGTGTAAACTTTCGAATAACTTTTCTCAGTGTAATTATTTAACTTTGGTAATATTTAAGTAATTACTTATTGTTATGGTAATCTATGTGTAATTTTATACAAAAATCTTGTAAATTAAATTCGTTTAATCAATAATATATAACACCTTAATATTTTAGGAACCCCTTAAACCTTTTAGTAAATTAAACTCCGTCTTAAATTGTTCTCTGTAAATGTATGCGAAGTAAATCAGTGAAATCTTAAACGTTTCGCTGTGCTCGTAGCTATATTAAATCTGAGAACGTCACTTGAAAGAGAAAACTAATAACATAACATTCAAGAAATCGTATTTTGTATATTAATGCGTAGAATCGTGTTATCAATTAGTCAATTTTATTCCCGTTAAAATCCAGTGAAATACAAAGGAACTATAAATATAAATAATTTGTCACAGAGACCCTCAAGTGGAAAACAATAGTATGAAAGCAACGGGGTTTTTTGAAATATAATTTTAGCGAAGTACGTCGATATAGCTTCATATCGTTTAAATCACAGTGCTTAAAACTACACCCTGTCGAGATACTAGCCGACGCTTAACAAAGGTGAAAGCTTGATACCTTGCTCCAAATAAAACTCGGGCCTTGAATTAGTGAACAATTGCTAATGAGAGAACTATAATAAAGATCTGTATCATACACATAGAGAAAGCGTTTTGTGTTGAACAAAAATATAAAAACATACAAGAAGTTCAATTTACCTTTTCATTTAACTGCGAATAAGTCGATGTATGGAATTAGGTTACGCAATTTGAAGAGGATTTTGAATCATAATAAAAAGAACAATGGCGTTGGAGAGCTGAAAGTATTGAAAAAGTTGTCAAGTGCCCTTCACTGGTACCGCAGAGATGGCCCTTCAGGGAGCTTCGATCGCCTCTCGCTCGCCGTTTATTAATCCATTTTTTTAGTTAGTGTAAATATTTTAACTAACTTATTTTTATAATAAATTTTACTGAAAAATAGTATTAATATTTAATTTCATGTTGCTACTATATTAATAGTTGTGTATTAAAGTAAAGCTATATTAATAGTGTGTGATTATACTAGAATAAAGATTCTAACGGTTAGTTTTAAGATTAGTGACATGGGGAGTGCAGTGACACAATTGTCTGTATTTATTAGTTATAAGCCATAGAATATTTAGAATAAGGAGATTTAAATAGTAATTAATTGTGAAAGTTAAGGGTTTCACATTCTCTGTTCTTCAGGAGAAATATTACACAATTGACGCGGTGTACCGCCATTAATTTTGTTTATATAATTCAATTCTCCACATTTTGTTACTTGCTCTAAGCTTTTGTATTTGTAATTTGCAGCATTTTATGTTAGTGTAACAAATTAAATAAGCAATGATAAATAGTTTGTAATTTCGTATTATGAAACTTGTTACAAATTGTAAGAAATGTATTTTGACCTTTAAAATATATTGGACGTAAAATTAATCGTCATGTTCAACACGTATCTATCGGTTAGTAAAAAATAAGGCTTAGTGGAGGACAATTATGTGTTATTATCAAATATAAGTTTTGGTATAACTTAATTTTCATAATTTTGATTTTACTTGTTATTCACTAAAATTTAAATCAAAGGAAAGATTTTAGATTATAACTAAATAGATTATTAGTAAATGGACGTCTGATGCAGACTTTGAATATTTGTTACTGTCACCAGCCTTGCGATTCTGTAACTCACTTTTCGAACTCACACAGCGGTTTTCGCAGCGGCGGTCGCACTCAAATCAGTCGTAAAGCAGTCATTTTACGATTTGGCATTCTGATAAGGAGGAAGCTTGTAGTTTATTGTTATACAATTCCAACACTTTCTATATACTTTATTCTTCACGCTTATAAGTCTTTAATAAATAGAGTAACTTGATATATTTTAAATCTTTATTGATAGTATACAATGTATAATAACCAAACAAAAGTAAAGATATAATTGTATAATTGACAATATCTACGAGTGTTTAAAGTGCTTTCAGGGCAGTTTTTTCGATGTTAATAATGAATAACATTAACCTAATGTAGATCATAAATATGGAATCTAATGATCTGGCATCTATATAATTATTATAGTACAAGTAATTTTGCAGTGCGTGAAATGGAATCACATTTGAAATCCTTATTTTATATCTTAATTAGTAACTTACGTCTTTAATAATGCCTCTTTTAATAAATTATAGCAAAAACTTTGGACTTTACTATATTTTTAGAATCTTTTATTACATGAGACACAAATTTTATATGAAGTAAAACTAAGTCCAACTTCCATTTGTAATGTATTCCAATGTACGCTAAATAGATAAGCATTGAGCGATCTTTAATCTCCCTACTCCAGCATACATTATAATTTTAATAAGTATTCTGCTTAATTTTCTTTATATCACTTTAATTTACAACAATCCTAAATAAGTTTTAAATAGAAACACACTGTATGTATCAGTAGATACAAAATTATCAACAATTGGCACGATAATATGACCGTTAATTATAAATAACCCGTCATTAAAGTATTCTAAACAATAATAGTAGGTATTAATGTTTCGTACAATTGGCACAGAGTACCTACTATCTACTATGTTCTCTAAATTTTAACTAGTCATTAAAATCATCAATTTCAATGAATTAGTATATATTATGCATTTATGCATAACAAATGTTATTCCTATACTGATTTTGGCTGTTTCATTAAATAAAAACCATCGAAAGAGGTCATTTGTTCCCATATTAGGTCAACAATCCTAATAAATTCTTATATACGCTTAATTATATTCAAACTAGAATTAAAAGTTTGGGTTAAGAAATAAAGGTACTAAGTATAAGATGTTCAGAGAAAGACAAGATGCGCCATTTTCTTTGGCTGGAAGAAATGAACTTGGAGCGGCTGGAGACGCATGCTCATGTAGTTTGGACTCATCAACTCCACTACCTTCACCCTCATCTTCATCATCATCAGGAGGTATGGTTGCGTGTTTTAACGCCTCAGCCCGTGGCAACTCAGGAACGTGTGTTGAGTTTTTAGTCGTAGCGCTCGTAGAGGTCACGGGAGCTATTGAGGTCGATGTCGTATTTGCAGTTACCATTTCATAAATGGCTTCGTTACTGACGTTAGCGTACGTCGTGAATTTCAAAAACATCTCTGTCAAATTGGCATCGCTATTCGCCGGAAAGTTTGTTGAAAAATTGAGCAGCTCGTCCCGTAACTGTTGATTGTAAGGCGCATTGCAGAGATTGTCATCACATATGCAGGTCAACAGATATTCAGTTTTGTATTCCAACACACAAGGTGACTCTTGAGCCGCTCCGCAGGCAAGAGTAATCGTTAAGTCTGTAAGGAAAAATATTATTGAATGCATAATAGACATATTTATACACGGGAATACTGAGTATTTTCTAAATATCATTATGTGCTATCTAGCTGAATGTATGGTAGATTTGTTTCATTTAATATATGTATATTTACATACAATCATAATAACTGTAAAAGTCTAATGTGATTGTATTACCAATTAAAATATTCAAAGCACTACAGATAGCAATTAGAATTCAATTAGTAAGAGAATATTTGAATTAGGTCAGAGGGTAAGGACTTACTAGGAGCTGACGCAACTGTAGTGCAATAGGGTTGTTCATCTGGACACATGCCGATCCGACTGGCATTTGAGCTTAAATGACATTTTCGAGGCTGGTTACCTGCTGACAACAATTTTGTTTGTTACTGATGGTCAAGACAATAAAACACTATTTAATTTTACTTTTAAGTAGATGTGTTCTGGATTCAAAATTAATAAACACGTTTTAAAATATTTTCTATGGTTGTAAATAGTTTTTGTAAGCTTGATCTGAATTAAATCGCATTTAATGTAGGTTCTCAACTTTTTTTTATTATAAAGTGTAATGTTATTATGTGGTGCAATGGTTGCAAACATTTAGTAAAACAAAAAACTTGTCGATTAAAGAGTGGCGGAGAGTTTATTGCCATTACTCCTCGTCCGTTCTACGCCCTTAATTTGAGAACTGGCAGTAAATGTAAAATCATTCAATCATTTAGCATTTAATTTGTATTTCTATATTGAGGTTCATATGTGTACATTGTGTTACCTAAATGAATAAATGATTTTGAATTTATTACAATTATGAAACGAACTGAACATAACCAATGTTTAAATTCCTTATATTCTTTAAGTTACTAAGTCACTATCTCATAAAATCACGCTGCGAATTTCCACCTAATAAATAACCAATGAACCGTAAACCCTAGCCACAAGATCAAGCTCTAACTCTATTATATAATCTTAGTATTAGTACCGAAACCTAATCAAGTCTATATTTATTACGATTGTGTTGTGTAGCACGTTTCTAATTTGCTTTGTGCACTTGGTCCATTCCAAGACTGCACAATATGTGTATATGTCAAGGGAATAAGTTAAGGTTTACGATAAATATCTTCGTAATATGTTTTTGTATTTTAATAGAAAATAGCTTTCATTCAATGCAATGCAATGCTAAATATAAAATACTAATAATATAAAATATAAATATAACTATAAATTACGTTATTTAATAACTTTATTGTTTTAACTTAATAAGTTAAAAAGTCCCGAGGTTTTACACGCTGAGACTGTCAGACTACTGAATTTATTATATTTAATAACACGGTGTTAAAACTTTATTTTTAGTATTTAATAAAATTGCCAAACTGTTATATGTTTTATTTGCTTTTGCTTTTATGAAAAGCGTGTGCTTAAACATACATTCTTTTTACCGCAATTTTAACTGACTAAACTGTCCTTTGCCTCTTTAATCTCCGCATTTCCTATTTTTATTTTCTCGGCGACCCAAAAACTGTTGGAACGTGTTTGGACTAAATTCAAGCTATTTATACGATATATTTTAAACGCTTTTGTATAATGGTCTTATTCATTTAATTTTTTCTTTGCCATGTAAACGTTTAATGTTTAGTTTAAATTACACAAATATGCTGAAAGATTCTATTACAAGGACTTTTTTAAATAGCTTTAACAAACCATGCGTGTAGTGTAGTTTATATTTAAGGTTGTATTTTTGTTAAAAGCGTTGGCGGTCAGTGTTCTGTGTCCGAATAAATGATTCGTCGGGAAAAGAACTCGCCGAAACAATGCCGTTATTAAAAAAATAATTTATTAATTACAATGTTACGTTTTTGCAAATTAAAAATCAAATAACAAAGTTCATGTTTCAGAAAAGAGTCTTTATCAAACCATTAAGTTTCATGACTCGAAAAGGTAAAGAATAATTGTTAGACTCATAAAAAATTCAATCATCGTTACAATAAAGTTTATGAATACTCCAACACGGCGCGTTGCTTGGGGATTTCGACCGCAAACTTTTATATTCTGAAATCAACATAACAATCACGTTTGTTACCTGAATTATACGGAAACATCTTAAAATACTGTTATTTGAATAATTGTTGAATATTTTGGTACATATTAACAGTTGTTTATACAATGAGGTTCGTCTTCAAAATCTATTTAAGGTTCTATATTTATCGCATAAAGTTCTCTTAGATAATATAGGCATAAAGTAATTATTTGTTTAATTGTTTTCGGCATACTGATATTTAGCTAAAAATGTGCTTTTTTGTCTAATATGCATCAAAAGTGTCAATAAAATCGAAAAATAGCGATAAAATATTGTAAACATAAACGTTAGCAATGAATACTAATCTTAACATTAAGCCCAATTCATCGAATCTATAAGTACGTTCTCTAAATCAGCTTGAGCATAAACAAAACTCGGAAACGTAACACAATATTTGTCGTTATTAATGTTATGTATTCATTCATTGCAAGTGTCTGTCAACAATCTTTAGCGACTAGTAGACTTTATTGAGAAGAAGATCTTTATATGATGAACTCTTTTTCCCAAAAGCCGTTTCATAGAAAATGGACATAGTTCAGTCCGGATAAAAAGACGCAAAACGAAATTGACTTCATGTCAATTAAAAGACAAATATATAAAGATGTAACTGAAAGTGATCATAGGAATACATTCATATTGTGAAAGTAATTGTGTATATCAATATGAAAGCTGAACGTAATCGTCTCATGAAGTCGACGGTAGGTACGTCTCAATATCAAGTCATACAAAAATTCCATCTTGATCTCCAAAATCGCTTTTCTTACTGGTGATGTATATGTGGATACTCTTAATGATGGACCTATTGAGGGTATTAAACGAATGGCTCTCAATACTGTAAATCTACCTCTAAGAAAACGGTGCAGAAACTCTCTATAAAGACGTGCACAAAGACCCTACCGCTTCAAAACCGTGGTGATGTCGACTTTTATAGCTTAACAAAGAAATATTTGGTGCCTTGCGATATGCGCTCCTTTAATACAAAATTTGTCGAGGACACAATCCAGCAAAACAAAGGCTGAAAAGGCAAGACGGCGTAGAAGTCTCTTCTATGCCCGACATTGAGACACATTACATTACATTATGAGAAGCTTTATACCTCTTCTATTATGCCTTTGACGTGTCTAATGACGCACAAGCTCGACTTACCCGATATTACACTGAAGACATATCGGATATCAGCTTATATCAGATAAGGATGGCTCTGATATAATTAAATAATAATAAAACACTAGGCGATGACGGAATAACCACTGAGCTGCAATCCTCAGAATGCTTCCGAAAAGCCTACGGTACGATCAACCACATACATACGCTTAGGCAAATCGTACAGAAAACCGAAGTGTACATTTACCACTATGCCTAGCGTTTGTGAACTATGAAAATACGTTCGATTCCATTGAGACTTGAGCTGTGTTGAGATCACTACAAAGATGCCGTATACATCGAGTTGCTAAAATGTCTATATAACAGAGCCACTATCACATTCGACTTCAAGAGCAATGCACTAAGGCTAATCCACTTAAGCGAGGTGTCAGACAGGGCGATGTTATATCCCCCAAACTTTACCGATGGAATGCAAGATGCCTTTAAACACCTTGAATGGAACTATCAAGGCCTTAATGTCAAGTACATTTTACACCTCCATTTCGCGGATGATATTGTTAACATGGCCGAGTCTCGGGAAGATTTCAACCGAATGCTCTTCGACCTTCAGAGAGTCTCAAATCAAGTAAGTAATGAACTAAAAATGGATAAGACAAAAATTATGTCGCGCCTACTCCATTAACATTGGGAAACATAAATCTAGTGGTAGGGGCTGAATATGTTTACTTAGGCCTTACAATGCATTTAGGTAAATCCAACTTCGAGAAGGAGATTAGTCGAAGAATCCTTGTATAGTCTTCAAAAAATTAAAAAGTGTATTTCCAGCGATTTCGCACCCTCAATGCTTAAAATCAAAAGTCTCTTACCAGTGACTGCTCTGAGATTTGGTATCTTACTTCAAACCTGGTACACAAGCTCCGCGTCGCTCAACAAGATCCGAAGACGAACTAAATTCACTGATATAACAAAAGGAAGTATAATTACATAACAATGGGGAGGTCGTATTGCCCGAAGAAAAGATAGCCGATGGGCCAAATTCCTGGAATGAAGGACGAGGACCAGTTGGCAAAGCGTTGGACGGCCCACTTGGGGACAGATGACCTGGTGAGGGAAGTAAGGCGAAAAGCGCGGGGGTAGTGGATACTGGAAATTTAAGGTTGAGGCCTATGTCCAGCAGTAGTCGTCAACAGGCTGAGACGACGAAGTGTCTGTCTAACCGTTTCGTAATGCACGATTCGATTATTCGAGAATCGCAATTATTGTTACGGATTGTTAGTCCCGATCACCTGCCTTACAAAACATAAGTAATAAGCAAAGATATATTTTTATCCTATACATGACGAGACGTGATTTTAAACAAAACATATTCAAAGTTTATCTTTGTCCAATAACATCATTAAAGTACGGTCTGTGAAACAGCCTGAGAGTACGAAGTAAAGTAATTAAACTTGTTAACCCTAACATTAAATTTATTATTCGATATATCTACGTAATGCGGCACGTAAAGGTTACTACTTTATCTTTGTTTTAATTAGAAATACAAATATTCGAATAATAGGAATTTTACTACTATTTAACAATTCACGAAGCTTAAGAAATGAATATAGACTGACGCTGCGTATTACTTCAATCTTGTTGTGTTATATTATTATATTTAAAATAGCTAATCATTTAAGATAAAACAAGGGAAATTCCTATACAGATAAAACAATTATATAAATAATACAAACTTGTATGTGGTAAAGCACCAATCCTCGTATCCACTATCAGTAGCATCAATATACAGAAGAACATAGCACAAGAAAACATCTTTATTCTCATCCCTACAGGATATTTATAACTAGCTCGCTTGATATTAATTCAATAATTTTTTATGACTATTCTAACGAATCATTCATAAATGATTCCAAAGGAAAATTTCAATCAATTACCATAATATTAAACGAAACAAAGATATTGTTACCAATGACGCCGACTTTTTAATATCTAAACCAATATATTTACATCTAATTTTATACTAATAATCTAGAAGTGGTTCTGTAATATACGAATAAAGTAATAAATGATGTATGTTAATAAATTAATCACGTTTCCATTAGCTCTCGTAGCCCACTTAATAATTAACTTCGATTCGCGATCTAGCTACGACGTAGCGTAGCTCGTTGGCTACGTCCCGTAGACGACTGACGTAGCTCTAGTGGCTTGTAGCCGACATCCCGGACAACACTTCAATCAGAATACGAATTGAATAATTTTATACCCGAGATAATGAAATTAGGAAATCGATAGTTTTACGATTATAACTTTAACCCTTAAATATGTTGGTACAATGCGTTTATACTAAAATATAACAATAGGTAACTCGAACTCTAAAATTTTTACTTTTATCGAATTCTATAATTATGTTGCTTCTTAGAAGTCTGTACCTAAATATATATTTTCAATCGATCATATTTTATGACACACAACCTAAAGACGCGGCATTAAATATTACGAAATACTGTGCTGCTATTCATAAATTTAATTAATTAATCAGAAATTAGTCGATTAAATATTGCGTAGTTGTGTGGACTTGTTATATCGTAATTGAAAATAATTATCCAAAAAGCAATTAATGCGGCTTATAGCAGTCATTTCGATTGTACACTCCCATGTTGGTTTATAGACAAAACCGATTATTATACAAACACTTTCAATTAACTATAACGGCAATTTACGTTATGTAACGTACGTAATGTACGTTTTCATAGTATAAAATAATTAAAAAGATAACGATAACGTTTACAATTATATATTAACGTGGTATGTAACTGTTTTTCTTTATAATCGTATTTCCGTTCTAGATATCACTATATCCCGTTTCATTTATATTAGTTCTCAGTAGCAAAGTGTAACAATAGAGAAACAAATTTCCATTAACATATTCATGCACAAAAACTTTCGCATTAATAAAATTAAAAGGATAGGATTTCAGATTCCATTTTCACATACCTTTGAGCACGAAAGTTTGAAAGGATACTCCGCATTGCGGAAAGACGCTGAAAAGAAGTAATTATTTATTACCAGCTGGTGCTCACGACTTCGTCTTCGTAGATCTAAATAGATAGTAAAACATAGCTTATACTTTTAGAATTGCTATTTCTTTCTTTTATAATATTAGGATGGGATATATCCAGACAGATAAATCTCAGGGAAAGGTATTCGGAATAACCATGAGGGCGAAGGGAGGCTGGGAGGAATGTAACATTAATTGGCAATCTCCGTATCCAAATGCCCTCGCTCGAGTGTTATCCTCAAATATATTAGTTACCGTTCATTAGTAAGATGGTTGCATAATGTTATATATATGCGTTTTTATAGAGTACCTTATCTACGCAATTTAATGAAATTTTCATTTGCATTATTATGTTATTTTTCTTATTAACGAAAAAAACTTGATTTAAATAACTAGAACTAGATTAATATACAATCATATATATTTGTTGATAACGCACTTGATCTTAGGCTCAATTTCTGGCGAACAAAGTGTCAGCTTTAACTCATATCTTAATGTGAACAATGGTAATTTAAGTCATGAACTAATTCATCAGAACGAAATAATACGCTAACTGTAGATTCTAATTTTAAATTAAGAAAACTGTGCAGACTTTTACGTGATGTAAGTTTAAAGCTAAGTGTGTGGATTCCATTAAAGGACTTCGAAACTTAGTAGGAAAATATTCGCCCCAGGAGATGAAAGTTTGGAACACGAGTTTCATACAGTTGTAATTTTATATCTTTAAATAATGATGAATGGGAGGATGATGCTAACGAAGAATATTTAATTCTCAGTTTATTCAAGTTAACGAATAAAGTTAAATAAGCTCAAGATGTTTTAAAAATGCTTACAATTTATACAATTATTATTTATTAAAAGAATTGTTACATTGTTTTATGCTATTATTATTTCAAAAGAGATAAGAATGTTGCCGTGCATAAAATTTTAATTAAAGATATAATCATTTATCAGAAACCGTCGTGAAATGTTCAGAGGAAAAGGAAACGGCACTCACACGTAGATGTTTAATGAATTAATTAATGACTTTGGTGTTCGTCTGTGAGCGACACTATTGTTATTTTTGTAATAAATAACTATACCTATTGTTTTTCTTTTAGCAATTATAATTCCATGAAGGTTTCTAGAGGTAAAATTTACGACATTGACTGGTTTCATTCGACGTAAATGGCAGACAACCTTTCGAAATTACAACAATAAATAATCCACTCCTTAAGACATGTTGGCATCAAATTGCACTTGCTTCTTTGATCTTTATAGTTTGTATATATAGAACATCATCTTTTGTAGACAAATCATATCATGTGATCGGCTCTTTGCTTCGATTTTTGACTCTAAAAAACCGAGAGTAGGTAAAGAGTGATATGTTTAATTACTAGACACAAAGTAATAACAGTATGAATTACAAAATATAGATATTGGGTTGGATCCAAAGCAAATAGAAGTGAGGATGCCCGAATGAGTTCAAAACGTAATAGAGTCGTAATCAAAGTGAAAACGGTTTAATCAGGCGACTGAGTTGGCTCAGCGACGGCCTAATGCAATTATCTGCGTAGCCTTCGCAGATGCCAACGATACCTAAATTTTTAATATCAAATGGATTTGATATTAAAAATTTATATTTGGATACCATAAGACTGCTTTATATAAACGCGATATTTTACATTACGATGTTTAAATTGTAATAAGAAAAATGACGACAAAATGCGTTTTTATGTTACGATGTTTATAAATTTTTCGTTCTTAATCTATTTTCTTCTGGAGTTACCTTAGTAACGAATTTCAAAAATTTATTATAAAGAAAAGGAATTACATAATTTCTTTATACTTAATGAAAAATAAAAATATCCCATGACCCACAGCGTCGATTCTCTCTATCTACATGTACAATGTATTTATTCTAAATTAACAGTTGAATTCATAACGCGTATCTTACTCCTAACTTCGAAAACTAATATAACACGAAATACTAACGCCCATAGACTAATGACTTTGACTAGATTGTTAGTCTATTCTGCAGATATAAAATTTTTTTAAACATGTGTATGTTATTCATAGGTTTTATTAAAATATAATGAAATACTATGCCCGTAAAGGGTTTTTTTTTAAATAAATGGGCCGGAACACATGATAATGAAAAACATAGGCAAAGCTTCGACAAACCGATAACATTTTGATGAATTGCTTACATTTATCAGGCAATTGATCACACAATTTTGAACGGTATTATTTGATCGTGAATAAATCGTGACACTAAGCGTGACGATATTTCACAAATTATCTGAGTAAATATTATCTGCTTAACTTTCGAGAAAAATCTATTCATTATTAGTGTTTGAAAGACATTTCACTTTTGTAATATATAATACTTTTTAGTGTGTGATGAATATGACTCCTAGTACCTACATATGTTTAAGTATAACACAATTACATTACAATTCTTACACAAAAACATTGATTGATTGATTAGCCTTTATTGCTGACCCCCATACAATGTAATAACAATTATTTAAATTACATAAAAAACACTTAATTCTAACACATAAATAAAATAAAACTTAATCTAATGCATCATATGACCCGCTTTTGGTGATCAGCGTGTCCTGTGACACGTAGGCCTCTTCCAGCTGTTTCCATTCTTTTCTGTTATTAGCTCTTCTTGTCCAAGTTGTGCCTCCTATTATCTTAATATCGTCTGCCCATCTCTTGGTCGGTCTTCCTCTTTTCCTTTTTCCATCACGTGGTTGCCATTCTGTAATTATTTTTGTCCATTTCAACCTGCTATCTCTCGTCATGTGCCCAGTCCAGCGCCATTTCAACTGCCTTATTTTCTTTATAATGTCTTCTACTTTGGTCGTTGATCTGATCTCTTCTGCTCTTTTTCGATGTCTCAGTGTTACACCCACCATGCTTCTTTCCATTCCTCTTTGGCATGTTCTCAACTTTAGAAGATGTTTCTGAGATAAAGCCCAAGTCTCGCAGCCGTATGTAACACATGGTAGGATACATAGATTGAACACCTTTTTCTTAGCTACTATTGGGAAGTCTTTACTTTTAAGTACTTCCTTGAGTGACCAAAATCTCTTCCAGGCGCTAGACACTCTTCTTTCTATCTCAAGATCCATTTGGTCATGAAATGATATTATTTGCCCTAAATATACGTAGTGATCTACATATTCGATAGCATCTCCTCCTATTTGTATCATAATAGTTTCTCTATTTGTCATTATTTTCGTTTTAGATTTGTTCATAGAAAGCCCAACTATCTTGCTTGCTTCTGTCAGCTGTTGCAGCATAGTTTGAAGCGTCTTTGCGTTATCTGAAATGATCACTAAATCGTCTGCGAATCTTAGGTGGTTCAGTAGTCTGCCGTTTATGTTTATGCCGACCTTATCCCATTCCAAATTTCTAAATAAACTCTCCAAAATGGCTGAGAAGAGTTTTGGGGACAAAGGATCGCCCTGTCTCACACCCCTGGCTATAGGAAATTCTTCACCCGTTGTCTCTAGTTTGATATAAGCCGTGCTACTTGTATATATATTTCTAATTATACGTATGTATTTTTTTGGTATACCTTGTTGTATTAAGGCTCTCCAGAGGGAATCGTGCTTTATAGAGTCGAATGCTTTACTGTAGTCTACAAAAGCGATGTATAGTGCTTTTCCGTATTCTTTGCACTTTTGTATTAGCTGTTTTATAACATGTATATGATCTACAGTTGAGAATCCGGATCTGAATCCAGCTTGTTCCATGGGTTGTTGTTCATCCATTACCTTGGTTATTCTTCGCAGGATCATTTTGGAGAAAACTTTATACATGTTGGACATAAGGCTTATAGGTCTATAGTTTTCTATGATGTTCCTGTCACCCTTTTTGTGGAGCAGTGTAATTATGTTCTTCGTCCATTGAGAAGGTATGTATTCCGTTTTTAGTATGGTGTTGAATAGTTCAGTAAGCTTTCTTAGGTTCCCTGGTGCTGCTGATGATACTTTGATCATCTCATTAGTTATGTGGTCTGGTCCAGGCGCTTTTCCATTTTTTAAAAAAACATCAAAAACATTACGATACTTAAATATGCTGGTTTTTGTGATTGTAATGGATTGACCATTACAATCGTATCATGTAAAAATATACAAAAATGCTATGGCGTACGCCTTCCCCATTTATCACAAGAGATGCCTAAATCCATCTACGCAATAATAATTTTATTGATGACGGCACATACTTATCGACGTCATCTTCGTATATTTTCAAAGGGAAAACTTGCAGCGAAATTTTAAAACAAAAAAGCCTTAAATATATCATATCGTCATACAATTTCCTGCTGTATTGTTTATTACTTTTAAACATACTTGATTGATAGCTAAGAGCTTTAAGCTTTCAAATACTAAGCATTGGGACTTGGTCTTCGAAAGAGCTTCCTAAGACATTAGCTAGGAATAAAATGAGAGGAAACGACCGCTTGTAAGAGCACGAGGAGATGAATACCTAAACATATAAGGGTGGATTAATGAACTTTCTTACAATTAGAAGCCAATTCACCCTACGCAACATTTATAGATAAAACATGTTTGTACGTGATATTTTATCTAAACCTAATCACAAGAACCTACTAATTTTGATAAAACTTAACTATTTTTAAATAGGCAATAACATTAATGAACTTCTAGTATATTTGGACATCTAACCAATAGAGAAACCTTGACAAATGAAATGTTTCGACAATTTGAAGCCAGAATGATGTGTTCAAATGTTGGGTGCCTTACAATCTAAACGTTTATTTGAAAATATTAGGAAATATTAGTTTATAGTCCTCACTTATCTCGTCAATAGAAAAGTTAAAGCTTGGAGAGCAATGTACAATCTATCAACTATCAATAGCAAAGTAATACATGTGAATCAATTACTGAGAATCATTGCGTGTATGCCTGGATGGACCACTTCCCTGCCTATTAATATTCATTCAACGTGATCGGATTTCTGTTCCATCATCCCTGTAATGGTCAAATACAATATAATTATGAGGCATTGGATGTTAACGTTTATAATAGATTGAACCTAAATATACCAATACACGATCGAGCGTGGTTAAAAGCTTTTTAAACTATATAGCTTTTTTACTTGTATAAATTTTTTTTTAATACAATCGATATATTTATTTAATATTACTGTACTTACTGTAATGTACCACATGGTAAATGGATGGAAATACTACAGAGAATTGGCTTAAATTATAAGGATTGCCGTTTCATTAAGACCTATATTGGAAGCAAAGTGCCAATATAAGAGTAAAGAGCAAATATTCATCATATATCGAGATTCAGAGAGGTGTGCGTCAAGGTTGCATTTTATCACCCTTGCTATTTAACTTGTATGCCGATGCAATATTTTCAGAAGCCCTAGATAATTGTCCACATGGCATAGCAATTAATGGCAAACTGCTGAATAACTTAAGATACGCTGATGACACGATCTTAATCTCAGAGAGCTTCGATGGTGTACAGACTTTAGTCAATTAAGTTGCCGCTGTGAGCTCTAAATTTGGTATTATCATCAACGCAAAAAAGTCAAAATATATGACAATAAACCGAACACCGGAGTTTTTCACACACCTCAACATTTATTGATGAAAAGGGTGAATCCGCTGCAGAATTGAACAAACGCGGAACGCCTTTTCAAAACTAAAAAAAGTACTTTGTGACAAGCGCCTAAATTTACAACTTTTAAAATTAAGCGCATTGCGCGATGTTACGTCTTCTCTATTCAAAAAATACGAACGCAAAGTGGCAGGTAGAACGAGACGTGGCCCCAGACGCACGTCTTGGCTGAAAAACCTAAGAAACTGGTTTGATCAAAGCACTAAGTTATTGTTTAGAAGCGCGGCATCCAAAATTAAACTAGCCATGACGCCAACCTTCGCAAGGATGGCACTATAATATAAAGTACTTACTAAGAATGACTGAATAACAGTTTGTTGAATAACAGCCGTAAACAATAAAGTCTTAAATAAGGTAAGTAAGCACTTAAATGACGTGAAGCACGTGAGCATATATAATCATACTTTCCAAAAATTAAAGTCAATATTAAATAATTTATGTTTGTATTAACGGCTAATATCTATAAAAATAATTATATGAGTTACTGAAATATAAATAATCTGATCAATGATATTAGCCGACGGAGCGTTCACGCCCTTTCGTTCCACTTCAACGAAGAATTTGCCTTCATTGGCTTATTATCGATAAATCGGTTAATTAGTAAATTCAAGGTCGTTATTATAATATAATCCCGATACTAAAAAATTCGAAGATACTTTAAGAATTGCGTATATTTATCAGTTCAGTAGAATATCTGAATTAAAATCAGCACATTACGTGCAAGCACATTATTAACAAGTGTTTTAAATACAATTCCAGTGGCATAACAACCGTGTCTTGACCCGAGATTTCTGTATGTTTCGTGATCTTTTTTTGTCTTAAAGGCAAGTAGGTGATCAGCTCTCTGTTCCCAACAAACGCCGTCGACTTTTGGGTCAAAAGCATGCGGGTTTGATCAAGATGTTTTTCTTCACTGTAATAGCGATTGTTTATTGATGAGATTATAGGGATGTGAAAAAATAATCGATTATTAAAAAAATCTATTGTTTTAAAAGTAAAAATCGATTTTTAAATTTAAAATTATCGATTAATAATCGATTTTTCATCTGCCACCTCCCGACATTATGTCTGGTCTTTTATAACCCGGACCTCGAACTACTAGGGATATTCGATATACATCGATGTTTACACTGCGATACATTGAATCCGATTCTTTGAAGATGTATTGATATACTCGATGCATTGATGTTTTTTTGTAAAACATCGAAAGTATGATAAAACCAGTTAATTTTACAAAAACTCAAGTTTGAATGGAACACTATAATTTAAAAGTAAAATAAATTTATTCAGCAGCACAAGATTACATACAATTAAAAAGACAACAAAAATACTGCAATGTGCTACTGAAAAGGCAATACACTCAGCATTTATCAAGTTTCACCTAAAATCTATCAAAACGAGATTAAGTTAATTTCGATTTTGATTATTCTTAAACGTTAATTTGTGTTTATAATTTCGATTGTTTATTTTTAATTAAAAAAACCATGAAAAATATAGAAATTTTACCTAAAAATAAAATTTGTATTATGTTTCCTAAGACGTCCGAGGTCCATTATGAGAGTACATCGTTTCCTTTTCCGCCCAAATCGCTAGTATCCGACCTTTTCCCACCACGTGACACCGCCGCCAGCGCCCAGCGTTTGAAACTGGAACTAACTTTTTATCGCGCTAAAGCAAGCCGCCAGAGTTCTTGTTCATTGTTGGTCTCATAATAAGAGAACCAGGAAGAGCTTGTTTGGACCTCGGACGTCTTAGGAAACATAATACAAATTTTATTTTTAGGTAAAATTTCTATATTATGTGTTCCGTTTGACGTCCGAGGTCCATTATGAGAGACGTGTTTGTTATCTCCTGGTGGCTTGTAAAGTTATATATTAATAACTAAAAAACGCAACAATGTGATTTGAATTATTTATATCCGATAGAATCATGATGAAATAAACAATACAAGCTAATTAAAGCCTAAGCTTTAGCATCATTTAATAAACATAATAACAAAAATTTTATTGTTTATAATGAAGTAGAATACTTGGCTAATCATTAAGCGGCCGAAAGTACTGAGAAAGAGACTTCTGATTGAGTCTCAGCATTCTGACTATTATTATCTAGATTTCGACAATAATATATCTTTAATGTACTTTCATGACGCCAATTTGCCTAACCAAGAATATCATTTATGTTTCTAAAACAATTTAGCGAAGCAACAGCTGATCAAGTACCCCGAGATGCTTCGATACCTGATTCCAAAAGGGGTTTCTTGACCCAGCCCCCAAAAATTGTGGGCGTAGCTGGTCTTACAGGATATCTGGTTGTAATAAACAAATTTGTCAAGGAGCCTCATCTATTATTAGAGACAGTTATGAGTGTCCTAAGCCAAAATAAGGGATTTAGATGTTTCTCCGGGCACGATAAAAACGTCCAACTTGACTGTCTATACGTTCCTGTATCTGTTTTAAAACCGAAACCCGGATGCAAAGTGATGGAATCACCGTTATCAATAAAATGCTGAGGCTCGAAAAAGCAAGAGAGTCAAATCATGAACTCTATGCCCAGAAGCCAATAAAATTATTGTGGCTGTGTGTTTCGAGCTATGAAATAAATTTTGCTCATCTAGTTTTAGGCTTTTCAAATAATTTATAACTTTCCCCGCTTCCCATACTGGCAATTACTGCGCGATTGGTCTAGCTATAGATAGGATTGAGCTAGCGCTTTAAGGATATGTTTTACTAATTTATTAGATAAAATTTTAACATCGCTTAGAGCCTCACAAATTGATGCTATGTCAGATTTGTGAACTAAAATAGATATAGCTACATCAGGAGGAGCCGGGAATCGACAGTTTATATTACTATGTTGACACCAATTTACCCATTTATACCAAATAGGGGCATATGTTTTCCTTGTTGAAGCTCTCAAACACGACGAAATAAGTTGTTTTTCGTCTCGTGTTTTGCAGCCAAAATCAGCCACGCTTCCAACTGTAATTTCTGCCCTTGAGGAGGAGGTTGACCCGTTACGGTATTTATCAGGGTTTTGTTTAGATTCCGTATTGGTAGCGAGGGTGCAAGTGCTCGGCCTTTCAAATCCGGGCGCCAAAAAGGCTTCCTCCACCTGGGTGCTATTATTATGAACTTCCCTTGGGATAAGTTGAGATGGTGCAGCACTCGAGGTAGAGGCACTGGCGGTGGAAATATCCACGCTAGATCGTATCGCCAGCATTTACTGAAGGCGTGGTGAAGCAAGTGTTGGAGTCTAATAAGTCTAGCGACACATAACTTGCCACGACAAGAGCCTCTCGTGACGCGAAAAGATCTATTTCGGGGGTTCCCCATCGTCTGAATATGTCCGTGGTTGCCTCTTTCAAGAGATGCCATTCGGTGCCCCTGCGATTGCGCGAGAGGTAATCGGCTTCCACGTTGTACATTCCCGGCAAGGAAGTGAGGGATAAGTACAATATTCAAACTGTCCGTCAGTGCCAGAAGATCTTTTGTCAATTTTAACAGCATTTGGGACCTTGTTCCTCCTTCGTTTTTTATGTACGATACAACAGTTTTGCTGTCGCTTTGCAGGATTACCATCGAGTTCTTTAGGACTTCGGATGTCAAAGAGATTGCTGCTACCACAGCGTGCATCTCCTTTAAATTGCAATGCCACTCAATCTGACTTTGAGTCCAAGAACCATTCAGGGGTTTGTTGTTGATTAGCGCTCCCCATTGTAGATCCGAGGCATCGGTGACAATGTAATTCACATGCCTTGTTTTGAAGTGAATCGGTGTTTTGTGACTGAGGTTGTGCAAACACCATACCACGTCCTGATTCACCTCTGCAAGAGAACTCGGGCAAAGAGGAGCTCTCCTAAATGCATTGCTGTGTCGCTGCAGCGTTCGGCAACGCAACCTTCCCCGGTGGGTGATGAAGGTCGCAAAATTGAGATACCCTAAGAGGCGTTGGGCCTGCTTGAGGGTCCAATTTGCCGGCTGACAAGCGTGTTATCAGGCACTGACGAATTTTGATAACTTTTTACGGGTAAGGACTTTGCATTTGATAGTGTGTCCCACGTGATACCCAGAAAATCGATCGACCTCGTTGGAGTGCATATCGACTTCTCTCGATTTATGGTCCAGCCCAGGTTCTTCAAAAAGGTCATGCCTACGAGAACCTGGGAGTTAAGAATTGTTCTGTCCTGGTGGACCAGTAAGTAATCGTTCAAGAAAACGATCACTCTTAAGCCCTGACGGCGTTATAGCTTGGCTGTCCAATTTGTCACCGAAGCAAACATTTTCGGAGCTATGACCAACCCAATAGGTAGACAAGTCATTTGAAGGAGCCTTCCCTCGTAACTGATACGCAGAAAGCAACGATGTTCAAGGGAAATCGGTACATGATAGTAGGATTGCCTGTGATCCAGCTTCACCATCCAATCGCTTTTTTGTAGGAAATTTGGCATTTGGTGGTGATGAAACAGATGAAAAGGTTCTGGTTTCATGAACCGATTTAAAGATTTTAGGCTGAAAATGACTCGATTTTTCCGTTCTTCGTTATTATGAAATATGAACGATATGATATGATAGATATGAACGACGGAGTCAGCGGTGCTGGCTCCAGTATATGGTCTCGAATCATGGTATGTATTTCCAAGGAAATCGAAGTTGAAACAGGTGTTTGCAACTTTTTTAGGATTTAGGACAGTACTAATAGCGGTTTTCGATTGAAAGTTATTCGAGCGGAGGTTATTAATTTTAGAATGGAAAAAGGAGGTTTTAATTTCACCCAATTTTTGTGATAGTTCCTTAAACATCCGCCCGAAAAGCCCATCGAGTCACTTATGTTGGTATTTATTTGGATTGTTATATTTGCGTCCCCCCTTTTGATGTGAAACATCTATAACCGCACGTAAAACCGATTTCTGGTGTGGCGACAAATGCCGTGGCGATGCCACGCTATATGATGGTATATATACAGTCTATATGCAGTAGTGTGTACGGTGTATTTCGAAGTCACTGATTAAACGAATTAAGTAGTCACGTTTTGAAATAAATTCGTAAATTTTTGTATTTAAATGAAAATAAATGTTTATTCAATAAATAGTCATCGTTATTTTAACAAAATAATGTCGATGTTTCACATCTGCCAGGCGTCCCGTGACGGCTCACATTTTTTATTTTCGTGATCATCGAAGTTGTGACTCTGTTGTCCTTGTTTTGAGTTGTATCGGTTACCAAGAAAGGGCTTTTGACTAACCTGAGACGTTGAAGCTACAGGCGATTAAAAACGTATGCGTGATTTAACGCGTATTGTTTTAGATTGGTACCCGCGAATTCTGTCAATTTTGACAATACTACCAACATTTTGTAAATATTTAGATAATTTTTCAGGATTAAACATGTACTCCGAAGAGGGGTGGGAATTTTATCTAAATCTTCTATAACATGTTTTTAAAGTTTGACCAAAACATTCTTGCAATTTATTATGTATAGAATTTAAATTAAGAACCGCGTTCGACTGAAGACCACTAAAACGCTACGTAACGCTTTATTGATAAACTCATTTTTAAATCGGTAAAAGCAGGAAAAGCAACGTATTTCTTTTGTATATCAATAAAACGTACACAGTTCAAATCAGAAATGTAAAAACCTCTGCATTGAAATTAATATTATAATTTATAACTCGGAGGTTCTTGAACCGACACGTCTAAATGAGCAATATCATTAACTACAGCCGCATGGTTCAAAAAAGGGTCGTGTAGGTTTGCATTATTAGATTCGGTCACTTTATGTAACATGCTAGACGACGCAGCATAATTGTAAAAAAGTATTATTAAGGTGACTCACCAATTACTGCGACAATTGCTCAAACCTGAGAATAATCACGTGAATTACTGCTGTGGCGGCGGTTCTTCATCCTCTTCACTCGTACTCGAACTTTGCGAAGAACTCGGCTTGTCAGAACTTGCAGAGACAATATCTCCCGTGATATGAAACGGCCTTGTAAAGCGCGGGTGAGGCACGTTTGACCGCGTAGCCAACACATTTACACCGATTTTAGCACTTTCATTAGCCATTTTATATTTTTAACGTGAAAACCGAGTTAACCATTTTACGAAATAATTATTTCCACTTTGAAAATAAATTTTAGGTCGATATAACTTTGAATATACTGATTCGTTTTTAAGTGTGCACTAGCGACTGTGCAAGACGAAAAACGACGCAACAATGAACAAGAACTCTGGCGGCTTGCTTTAGCGCGATAAAAAGTTAGTTCCAGTTTCAAACGCTGGGCGCTGGCGGCGGTGTCACGTGGTGGGAAAAGGTCGGATACTAGCGATTTGGGCGGAAAAGGAAACGATGTACTCTCATAATGGACCTCGGACGTCAAACGGAACACATAATAAAATATTTAGGGTGTTTATTTTGAAATTAATTTAAAAATTAGGAAAAAATCGATTATTTTATTAAGAAAAATCGATAATTTATAAATCGATTTTTCACGCTAAAAAAATAATCGATTAATAAAAAAATCAATTTTTTATGCAGAATGTCACATCCCTAGATGAGAAGGTATATTGGAGCACAGCCATGATTCAAACACACAACCTTTGTGTTTAGAGTGGCGCATTTAAGATACTAGGCCAATTATGTGAAATAAATAATATCAGTTCATAATTAGTTATTTTTTCTCTCTATATACTTGGTAATTTCAAAAACTATATTTGAAACTAGAACAAGCTAGCATTAAATTTGTTACGATATACAATTAGGTCTAGTATAACTGTACAATATGGTATGGTACTTAGTACCTCATGAAGTATATTCTGAAATTTATTACCAATCACATCTCTCCACAATTAGCCGGTGCTAGAACAACTATGAATCTGGTTTAACATGTAAGTAATAATCAAGTCTTAAATATATAAAATATTACAGTCTAACAGGAATTTGTAATAAAAACAGCTCAAACTATATTTTACAAAATGTCATTATAATTAATAGATCTCTTGTGGAGGTGGTCTGCCAAATAAAAGTTTCCATGAGGCAGGTTGAATGAACTGAGTGGTAGGATTTTGATCTCTATCCAAAAGTGGAAAGATGTTTTGAAGTTGTTCTACCATATCATATGCATCAGGTACATTGTCTCCTTCTGAGCAGTATTTATAAACACACAAACATGGTAGAGATTTCTCTTTACATATATTAAATAGCATCGCAGCATACCCACCACCAAATATTTTAATGTCACTTTCAGGTTGTTCATGTGGAATTAAGTTTGCCATCTGAATCTGCTCTGAGTAAGGTGTGTTATTGCTTGCAATAAATCTGAATGGTGATGTCATTATGTGCTTTTTCTCATGCGCAAAACTACTTGATAGTATTATGATATCTTTAATTTGCTTTTGCTGAAACTGGTCTACTAAATTTTCCAAGAAACTTCGCGCTCGTTTTTGTATAAGTGGAGATCTGACTTGAAGAACAAGCAAATTGTGAATAGCCGATACATATAACTCACAGGCGGTTGATAAAGTATTTGAAGCCAAATTGTACGGGTCACATCCAACTATAGGAACTTGAGCTGTAGTATAAATCGAAGCTAGCTTTTCCATCCGTAATGTAGCGATCAAAAGATCACACGCAAGTTGTGCCACATTTCCAACAGCTACGCTGGGCACTACTAGGGTGTAATTGGTCAGGTCATAATTACTCGACCATTTCCAACTATTTTGCAAATCCATGTTTCTTTTTCTAAAAATCAGACAAGATCTTTAAGTCGATGTTTTGCTTAAATTATCTTTTTAATAGTTGGGATATACAAGAATCATACAATTGATACACTTTATTTACAGCAATATTTTTAATAAATGATTTTTAATTTTAACTCACCAAATAGTTAATACTAATTGAAATGAATAGCCTGTGGGCTGTGAGTGACAGTTCACTGTTCTGGGGGTCTAGCCATATTGGTGTCGAAAAGTATTCTACATACACTACCGCTTTTGCGTAATTGTACTGTCGAAAACGCTTCGTTCGTAGCCAAGAGGCATGTCGATACATTACCGCAAAGTCGACAGCGTAGATGCGAGCTGCTGTTCGTAGCACCTTATTCCGTCATATTGTCTCTGGATTAAATGTATTCCTAATGTCACTTTTATAAACAAATAGAAGTTAAAACTTTACAATATTTTTGTAAATTTGCAATTGGAAGCTGCAAAAGGGACATTAGAATGTCAGCAAGGATGGAACAATTTTCGATTTAAGTGGAATTTACGGAAGGTGCAAAGTGAATATATGAATTTTAATTGCATGTTTAAATTAATTATGTTTTGTTTCATGTTTTCTCAGAAATTTAAGGCTACAAATAAATACAATATTTTGAAATTGCATAATCGCGATATATAATAATAATTAGTAGTACTCATACTTTGATATTTTTAGGATTTGACCTCACAACTAATCTGCAAAATGAAGAAGCAACATATTTTGTTACCGCTTAGAAGAAACAATAGAAATAGTACTGTGGATTGATAAATAAAGAGTGAAAATAAGGTTGACTAGAAGTTGATAAAGTCCAAGGAATTAAAAAACAATAGAAAAAAACTTAGACTAGTGTGAACACTGAAATTAGAGTTTGATTTAAGCTTTAATTAGGTTTGGTGTTTGTGCTTGAACATTTTGAATGTCAATTTGAAAGCAGATTTTTATATAAGTGTAGATTTTATTAGTGATTTGCTACTAGTTGGAATTATCTCTGTTTATGTCCATCAAACAATTTCAGTTTAAGTTAGAGTCATAAAGGTTGATTGTTTATAATATATTTATAAAAAAGAGGGATTAATTAAAATTATAAAATAGAAATTTAGTCTTAAATTATAACCCTTAATCAACCTTTGACTCCATATTGATGCTCCAACATCTTAGATATAAAGTTAAGTTTGATGCTTATTTTAAGTTAATATTTATGTCAATTAACTTTTGGTTATATCAGTGATTTGCTACTAGTGAATATGTAAATGCAAAATCTGTTTAAGTAAGAAATGAATAAACATTGTATGTTATGTATTTGTCAGTTTTATTTTTGGTAATTTACCTGTCTTCTTTAGTAGGAAAAGCCATTAAAGTGGTTCACAATATTAGTTTATTTTACAAGAATATACATATAATGCATATATGAATGACCCGTACCTACTAATAGTTAGGAATAAAAATGTTAAAAACAAACAGGTAGCAAAATAAAAATGTTTCAGTTATGGTTATTTTTTATTAAAATAAGGCACAAATATCTTCCTTAACATAATGCAGTCTACATAGAAAAATAAGCATATGTAACAACTTATTAAACAATATAGACATTACTACTGAACACACATAGGTGCATCAGATTAAATGCGTTACTACCTAATGTAGATGTATTCATAATTATATATGTAGATAATTAACTAATAAATGTAAGTGTTAGTTTGCAGCAATGTCAATATCTTGTTTGTGTGCTGTTATATACAAAAAATTGTTCAATTCATAAAACCTAACGTTAGATGTTGTGATAATTTCATAAAACTAGGGTCAATGTGCTATTAGCTGACCATGCACCAATAGTTGACCAAAACACACACTTTAGCCTTTTTTAACGTAAAATGGCAAGTTTTGATAGCAGTTTTTTGTCGTTCATGTTGACAACACTATTACTGTCACGTGGTACACGAGTAACGTTCGCTATTGGTTGACCAATCCGAGTTCTTTGCAAGTGAAGATGGCGCCCGGTAAGTACACATCTGATTTAGTAAGAATGTTTTTTATGAGTTTCTTGGTAAATCTTATTTCATCTGGGTATTTTCTTGTGCATTTTTTGATTTAATGCGATAGGGTTTAAGGGTAATAGTTTGTTAAAGTGCTGAATGTAATATTTATGCTGTTTTTTGTGGATAACTGATTTTTGTGGGATGTTTATCCATTGGCTCCGAAATTTTAATCGTGCTCCTAAAGCTGTCCATGGTGGTCAAGCTTTGGCTTAAACATATATTTAAGAATGTAAAGTTCTTTTTTGTTTTTCTTATGTTATTATATATTTTCGTTAATTTCACCTAAAGCATGACCCCTGTAAGATATGCTTGTCCAATAGTTGACCAGTACTAAATTTTGTGCCTACTTGCTGTGGTCAGCTTTAGGAACGAGGTTTGCCAATGCTTGTCCAGTTAAATTTAATGGTGTTGGTGTGTACATTTTCCTTTTATTTTCTATTCCAGTAAAGAAAAGAAAGGAAAATGCGAAAATATTACGCTACCCAGATACTGCTATGCAATCTGCTATTAAAGCAGTGCGTGATGGTACATATGAGATACGAGAAGCTGCTCGCCACTTTGGCGTTCCACACAGTACTCTTATAAATAAATTAAAGGGGAGGGTACCTGAAAAACGAAAGATGGGACGTGACACTTTCCTAACAGAGGCTGAAGAAAATTTACTAGTTGCTTATATTATAGCAAATGCTAGAAAGGGAATACCATTAAAACGCCAAACTTTAGTAGATACAGTAAAAAAGATAATTGAAGAAGATAATAGAAAAACTCCGTTTAAAAATAACTGTCCAGGCCGAAAATGGTTTGATTTATTTTTGAAACGTAACCCGCAAATTAAAGAAAGATGTGCCGAAAGCATATCAACAGCTCGTGCTAGTGTAACAGAATCTGATTTAAGAGGATGGTTCGATTCAGTAAAAGAATATTTAGTAAAGGAGAATGCCCTGGAAATATTAGAGGATCCTACAAGATTATACAACGCAGATGAGTCAGGGTTTCAGACTTGTCCTGAATCTGGTAGAGTTCTTGGACCAGTTGGAATGAAAAATTTTTTTGAAGTTAAGTCAGGAAAGGAAAAGGAGCAACTTACTGTGATGGCCTGCTTGAATGCAGCTGGGCAATTAGTTGCACCTATGGTTGTATATCCATTGATGCGTATATCTAGTGATATAGCCCACAACGTTCCAGCAGATTGGGCCATAGGAAAGTCTAAAAAAGGATGGATGACAGCACCTCTATATTATGAATATATAGTAAATGTATTTGATCCATGGCTAAAGAACAATAAGATTTCGAAACCTGTTTTACTTTTAATAGATGGTCACCGATCTCACATGACTTTGCAAGTGGCAGAATATTGCTCAAATAACCAAATTCTAGTACACGCATTATTCCCAAATTCAACACATATTACCCAGCCCGCTGATGTATCACTTTTCAAGTGCCTGAAAAGTGGTTGGCAAAACATCGCGTTTGAATACAAAAGAAATAGTGGCAATAGACACATCACTAGAGCTACCTTTGCGCCACTTCTTTTAAAAGTATTCAAAGAGAAAGTTACGCCTGCAATCATTTCCAATGGATTTAAAAGATGTGGAATCTACCCTTTTGACCCTTCTGCAGTTGATTATACCAAATGTATGGACCATGAAGTGCGCAATGCACCAACACTTGCAGAGACAGGAGGAGTAGAAACAATTCTGTTGCTAGAATCTTTTATGCGAAAAGGTCGAACAGAACAATTTAGACGAGCCATAAAAGATGAACAATGGGAAGGTGACGAATCGGCTAAGGAACTATTTTACGTCTGGAAAAAACTTCGTCAACATTACCTTCCTTCCACATCTTCTTCTCTTCGTGAAGCATCTATTCCAGAAGGTAGTAGTAGCTGTTCTGTTGCGCTTGTGAACACAGAGTATGAATTACCTACTAATATGTCCCCATCACTCTTACAACCATCGGTAAGCGCTCAAGTAAGTAGAAGAACATCTACAACATCTCTAGAGATGGAGATGATTGTTGTGACTGATCAAGGTAGCAACTCGGTATCCATTTCAGAAAATAAATTAGATCAGCTTCTAGCGCAGGAAGCATCAATTTCAACACCCACTCCAGAAGCTTGCGATTGTTCCAAAGATACTGCACCTGTGGCCGTTGTAGATGACATACCTGTTAATATGCCTACTTCACCTTTTCAAAATCCGTCTGACGCTCCAGTGAATCGGCAGACATCTGCAATTACTCCAGAGGCAGAGATTGCAACAAATCAACAAGGAAGCAACACAGTTAACACTTCTAAAAATAAACTATTTCAGCTTATGGCCGAAAAACAAAAACTAATAAGCCCTGCTTTTGGTAACCATATTTTGTGGCCATCAGACTCACCAATAAAGAAAAAAACTAAGGAACGCCTGCCACTTGCGGTGACATCAAAATATTTCATAGATTACTTTGAAAAAAAAGAAGAAAAGCAAAAGAAGTTAGAATGTATAGAAAACAGAAAAAGAGAGCGAGATGAGAAGAAAATAAGTAAAAGTCAAGTAAAGAAACCAAAAGTAAAGAGAGCAGTGATACGCTCGCTCTCCTGTGACTCAGAAATAGATATAAAAAAATGTAAAGTCCAAGGCAAAAGAATGAAAAAGAAAACAAACAGTCTCATTATACGGAGTGATAGTGAATCAGACGATAGTAACATAATTGATACAAGAAAAATAAACAAAGAAAATGAAAACATACAAACAGTAGGATCTGAACCAGATTCCGAAGAAGAATTGTTAAGCGTTTTATCTGCGAAGAAAAAAGGAATATGTAAAGGAAATTATGTCATCCTCATATATGAAGGACAATATTTTCCTGGGCTTGTTGAAAATGTCGACGAACAATTTTTTGAAATAAGCACTATGAGCTTTTCCGTGGCAAATACATTTAAATGGCCAGAAAAGCCTGATAAAATCTGGTACCATCAAAAAGATGTAGTGG
Organism: Pieris napi; assembly: GCF_905475465.1. Taxonomy (NCBI): domain Eukaryota; kingdom Metazoa; phylum Arthropoda; class Insecta; order Lepidoptera; family Pieridae; genus Pieris; species Pieris napi. The sequence continues at coordinate 7,553,621 of NC_062241.1, read as the reverse complement.
AAGTAATAGATGCACCTGTGCTCTCTAACAAGAGAGGTTTTTATGTCGTAAAGGAAATGGAAAAATACCTTCCATTTACTGTTTAAAACATGTAATATTATGTTGATTTTCTTCTCAAGGTTTTGTTAATTTAAATTTGATTATTAAAAATAATAATTTTCTTTGTAAATTTCGTTTTATTTACATTTCACTGTATGGTCAACTTGTGGTACATTCACGGTCAGACTTTGGAGTTTGCTGGTCAACTAGTGGCGCATTTATATATTTTTATTTTATTTTTTGATATTCTGAAAAATGGTTTCAGTTAAATAGTAATATTTATATCTCTAAACACACTAAAGTTCACACAATCATTTACTATATTTAAATTTGATGTAAGTAATAAACCAAGTCTGCTGTACATTTCGAAGCAGTAAAAAGCGCTTAACCGGTCAACTATTAGTACATTGACCCTACTATGATACCTACAGTTACTATGAATACATCCTGGGCGATTAAAAAATAGTGATTGTTTCCTTAACACAACAATTGTAAATAATAATAGTTATTGTAAAGATATAATTCTTCCCAAAATCTACAAATGCAGTTTGTTTATAATAATGTCTCATTAACATTCAAACTGCTGAACTTATTAAGATTAAATGTAGAAGAACATAGTTTCAGTTACTGTTTCCTGTTCTTGAGGTAATGTTACTTAACCAACCATTATTTCATACTCCATAGCTTCTCTTTTTCTGAAAAGAAAATATTTTAGTTAGTACTTTGATCAAATAGAAAACTGACAAACTAAACTGTAAGATCGGTCCAAGGTTTGTTCAATAGGTAACTTTAGTATTAAAACTCTTTACTTAATTCTAAACTTAAAAATATACTTAATTTGTCACTGCTGCTTATTGTCAATTAAAGTTCTTAATAACCAAACAATGTCAGTAACTCCCAAAGGACTTGAATTCAAACTTCTCAGTCATTAACAATATTATAATAACTTCTCTAGTATATTAACTTAGTAAATAATTAAAGAAAATATCTGCTTACCATTCCTTAGTATTGCTCACTAGATTTTATATTTCCAAAGTGATGAAGTATAAATCCACTTTATTTGATTAATATAATCAATATTATATCATTAGCTTCTATTATAATTATAATAAAATATATTTAGAACTTCTAATTATGTTCATTAGTGACTGCTTTATCATCTGAAATATACAAATAAAATGTACAATAATTTTACTTTGTGATTACATAATATATGCAATATTAAATGGTATATGTATTTTTTAAATTAAATAACAATTTCATGAACTTACATGCAATATAAATATCAATAAGAGATATCCAATATAACTAGGATTTACCTCTACTAATTTGCTGATTTTCTTGTTATTTTCATATTTATCTGTGTCTATTATGTTATCCTCGCATTGATTCATAGAAAAACTAAAACTCTTAAGTCTTAACTTAAAAATATGAACTCTAGTTTAAATTATTATAATTACACGAGAACGTTAAAAAAAGACAGATAACAAATTAAAACCATTTCGTTAAAACGTCCAAAATATGACATGTTTTTAAAACGGTAGCCATTAAAGATGGCAATAGTTGTACTTAATTATTGCAAACAGCAGCTTTTGAGATCACGCTAAAACATGGCGGAGAAACGCCGTTTTTTCTACACTGCCGAAACATTAATTGGCCGTTGGCTACCGAATAGCGTAAGCGTTAATGTGTGTCTCTTCGTAGCACTGTCATGGCGTCGCTTATTGTATCCCGACTCACGCCTTTAGGGCCTAGGCTACCGACTGTCGACACGAGCTGTCATTTTCATACAAATTTAGTTTTCGACTTTCTACATACACTACTGTTAAGCCATCTTGGCTAGACCCCCTGTTGTAATTCGTATGACGTAGGTAATTCGCATTTCGCAAGTGTTCCCAAGACTGATGAGTGATGACAACTATTATATTTTATTCTCAACATGACATTGCAGATTCTTTCAAATATTCATTCTATCTTAGCCAAGTATTTTAATATTTTTTTAATGTCATTCCCATGGTACCGACGAGTGATTTTCAGGTATAGCCAGTAAATACTAATAATCGAAGCAGACATATCCTAAACTATTTCTTTTAAATTAAATTTTAAAAATTTATATAAATTTAAAAATGTTTTTGTAAGTTGGAAGTGACGCAACGTCAATAATTCATGCTTACATATACGCCAACTAATAATAATGCTATCATTGCTACTCCATATGTCAAATATACAAAGTAGTTGATTATAGAAACAGATAAACATCGGTCATCGGTCAATAATCATACTTTACCAAACCTTTTTGTACGTAGTGCATATTTATATAGTGTAATTTTCAAATGCCATAATAGACATAATTCATTAACAAATTATTCGTTCTATTCGTTGGAAGTCGCATTAGAAGTTTCACATCAATGAATTGTTGCTATTAGAATAGATTTATTTCTTCAAGGTTAATTTTAGCGTATATATGTTTTAACTTTTAACATTCAAATTGGTTCTTTTGTTATAAGGTAGGCATGTAACTAAATGAGTTATTGCCGACAGGAAAGAAACAATAGTAGCGGTAATAGGAATTAATGGAGTGTTACTACATATGCCGGCGATGTTCACCTGATGGCTGCTGAAAGTGCTGCCGAATTGCTTTGCTAAGTCTTTGCTATATAACAATTTCATTAAGTACATCGCTAGCGCGAATTTTCGGCGTACTCTAAGCTCGTTGTAGCCCATAAGCCGAGAATAAATAATTTTGTAACCGCTCCAACTAATATTTAGTTTCGTGGCTTAAATCGCGCAATTGTGTATAATGTACCAAATGACTTCTCACCGGCACACCATATAACACAGTAGTGATATTTGTAAATCGTGAATATAGTGATATAAATCTATCTTATATGTTCATGAAACATCAATTCCAGCTTAAAAACGACGCCAAACTCTCTTACTTGCGTCACCCGTTTGACTGATTCCGATCCAATTGTATAATTGTATAGTATAGTTACATTTGAAAGATCGCTCTGAAGATGGTCGTTATCGAAATTTTTTATATTTTTTAAACATCTGCTATACCTCAGGACCCTCTTTTTCTTCTTTATTCTATAGCTAGTAATAGGTATATACTCTGTCTAACGTTATGACTTGAACGTACAGTCCTGTACAAAAGGGCAGAAGATATACATATTTAAATTATTCAAATTCAAAAGTTATTTATTCATTTTGGTACAATTTGTACACTTATGCAAGTTAAATTTACGCAGATTTATTACGTCTTTTTATCGCATAAAAAATTCTAACAAGCTATTGTCGTGAATAACTTTACAAATGATGGTATTTAATTATTTGTGTATTGATGTTCTTATTATTATATTGACTATTAATACATTTATAGAACACGATACGATGGGTTCATTTAACTCACCTTCCCTAGTAAACAGTAGCGTTTAATATTGATTATGTCTAACACTACAAACGCTGGTTTGTTTTAATGCTATCTACCGACACCACTTTTAGATTTTATACTATACCTGAGGCTTGAGGCAAAGAGATTTTTGGACAGGCGTGACCAACACTACACGAATTTGTATGAGAATGACATTACCTCACGCTTTGTCTCGTGACCATTTTCATACAAATTCGTTTGGCGTTAGTGGGTCACGCCTGTCGAAAAGTGATTTTGTCTCAAGCCCGTGATATTGTCTTTTGTTCTGGGCATGGTGGGTGCACAATATCTGACAGCCAACAACTGACGTTTAGATAAGAAATAAAACTAAAAACGCCATCGGCCATAAACTTAAATCTTTATTTCTTGATTCAATTCCAAATCTTGCCCTCTGGTACTTGGATAAAGATTTAGATAGTTCAAAGTTCAAATATATAAAAAAATTTATGCGGAGAATTTAAAATTTTGATGCATCACGATTTAACTTAATACTCATTGAATTCGTTTGATTATGAGCGATTCCGAAGGAGTAGATCCACAGCTACAAGATTTCATTTTAACAGAAACACAAAAACAACGCTTCCAGGTATGTAGTGGAGTTAATTCTAATACTAATATATATATCCACCAAGTTTTTCTTGATTGAAGAAACATACTTTTATTAAATTATTATTAAGTGATAACAGCTAATGTAGTTTACTTAGTATTTTCCTCTTCCTACAATTTATATAACAATATGTGTGACATGTTTTCAATTTGTAGTGAAGTATACCTACTTTCTATATAAAATCTTTTGTCCATTTTTTAAATTAACATTTGCATCCCTACTTATACTATAGGTAGAGCAGTAACTGTTTTGTATTGTACACTTGTGCAGCTACTTTTTGGAATATAATTTAACTACCTGTTATGTTTTTTATGTCCATTAACATTAGTTACAACTGTTAACTTGTTATTTCAGGTTTTAGTACATGGCCTTACTGATACCTGCTGGGATACTTGCATGGGAAAACCTTTGAACCGCTTGGACTACAGGACTGAAGTATGCATTATGAACTGTGTTGAACGTTTTATTGATGCTACCACTTTTATAACAAAACGGCTAATGAACACAACAAAATACCGCTCTGATTCACCTTTGGAATTTCAATAGGCTTGTTCAATCCTATAAAATTTTTGAAGCATTTGAATTATATAGCTTAAAAATGTTTTCGACTATCAAAAATTTTTTACATCGTCATAGAAGAAAGTTTCTTGTGACTGGTGCAGTTTTAGGGTCCATTTATTTTCTGATGAGCTATGCACAGAAAAAACTAAGAGAATGGCAAGAAACAGAGGCCAAAAAGTTCTTTGAAATGACAAGAAAGAAACAACACTTTGAAAGCACTGAGCGTACATGTAATCAAACAATACTGTCACTTTCAAAAATTGTTTCTGAAAATATTTTGACTTCATTAAATACTGAGGAAATTGTACAAAAACTTCAAGACAACCCTGGAAACAAACTGGAATTATGGGAACAAATAAAAATAATGATTTTTACCAGAATATGTGTGCTTGTGTATGCTCTTTCAATATTACAAGTGACATTAAGAATTCAACTGAATATAATTGGTGGCTATTTATATAGAGACTCTGTATTAGAACATGAGCCACTGATTGATAGCAATTTGCAATCAAAATATTTGTCCTTGTGTCATCACTTTGTTGGGGCTGGGTTAGAGGATTTAGTAAGGCAGATAGAAAGGGTGGTTAAAAGAGTAGTAGACCCTATATCACTAAAAAAAAAAATAACATTACTAGAAGTTGAACAAACATTTTGGTCGATCCAAACTATTTTATGTACTGATACTAATGAAGGAGATCCTGTCAAAAAGATGGTGCACTACTTGGTAGATCACACAGAAATAAATGAGGCTAAGTTTGACACAATTGTTAAAGAAACAATGGATGTTTTGGAAAGTGATGAAGTTACATCTGTAACTATGTCTACTATTAGTAGAAGTTTTTCCTCTGTTATAGATGAGATAGCTAACTTATTTGTCTCAAAGTGGGTACCAACATCTAAGAATCACTTAGAAGTGGATGAGGGTCATGTTGTTACTAATGGTGCTCTAAAATTAGGAGGCCCAGCCGATCCCTTTATAAATGTCAATAAGGTAGAAATGCATTTTGTAAAGCTCTTGCCTATTGTTAATGAGCTGATTACAAAAAATACATGCAAAGGTAATACAAACATTCCAGATTTACTTACTCAACAATTAACATTAAATGACAAGTTGAAGCTTCTAGGAGCCAACATTTATGAAGTCTTTAGCAATACATAAAACTATTAAGGGGCTTATTATGGTAAGAAGGTTGGTTAATATTATAATCATTATATACAATTATATGTAAATAGGTTTAAGATTTGTTTTTAAATGCAGATGTGCTGTGTTAGAATCTTTAGAAATATTCAATTTTTGGTTTCAATATTTTTTAATTTACTTGTGAATGGGTACACAATAAACGTTTTCAAAACCTAATCAATTTATTATTACATCTATGTAGCATATGATAGTCAAACATATCCATGAAGAAAATGCATCTTATAAAACAATTTTTATTTTCTACATACACTCCCGCCTTTTTTCCGGGGGTTGGCAAATGCCACGGATTTCCACTTGCTACCACGTGCCTCTCGCTTCCTCCACATTGACGTTCACCATGCATTATCATCGGTTATGGGTACTTTTGACTTGTCCCTTTTCTACTACAAGCTGGATTTGGTCCAGGTCCAGGTATGTACGACTAGTCCTTCCCGACCCGACCTCACCAACAAGGATTGCCTCGTAGATGCTACTACCTATATTTATTTTTTAATACAAAAAGTCCAAGATCCAGATATTTGTACAGCATCTAGTAGGTGGAATTTTGCGATGTTTAGTATGAAATTCAAATAACGAAAGCAGTCACAATATATACCATAACCATATTTTTAGTGCAGAACCTAGAATACTTATAACAGACGCAATATTATATATACATACAAAATTTTATAAATTTGATAAAAACCCTCAGAAACGCCTATAACTTTTTTGCTGCAATAACTTATGAAATAGTCTGAGTAGAATGTAGGTCGTTTCTAAAATAAATTATATCTTTGTCATCATTAAGAAGCAATTAAATATTGCTATTAATATCCCCTCATTCGTCCAGTTAACGAATTTATCACACAGCTCAGCCAATATTAATCCAGTAGCGTTACCTTCCTATATAGCCGCAGATTGTATCCGTTTTTAAATTATTTTTATTGACAAGTAGGTGATCAGCCTTCTATGTCTGGTACATGTGGATTTTTGGGTCATAAGACATGCCAGTTACTCACGATTTTTGCCTTCACCAGCAAGTGTAAATTGCGCATATAGAAAGAATAATCCATTGGAGCGCAACCGTAAGTCGTACGCTCGACCTCGGGGTTGAGAGTCGCACACATAAGACTCTAGGCCAACACTAAACTTAACCAGCAGTAATGCTGAAAGTGTAAACTGTAACCGTTTCACACTAGGCATTAGATACTTGACATCCTGTAAAAGGTTAATGCTGTAATTATGGCAAACGTTAATTATTGTCACCATCAAAAACTCGTGAAGATTCTTAATATTGTAATCATTAGGACAAAAGGCTATTAAACGCCTACAGTTAGAAAATTATTTTTAAATATTTGTTTTCACGTTTTGTATAGACACCTTATAATAATACTTAGTGAAATAAAGCATACTGATACGTAACATGTAACTAAATGTAAAGTAAAATATTATTTTTATCGAATCTGAGATTTCTATTTTAAAGCATAGCAATAAATATACGTTACTTCTTACTATGCTTTTCGAACAAATTAAATAGTATGTGTATATTTCTAGTCCCACCTACTGGTATATATGTTAACGGAAAATTGTAAACACCGTTAGATTGTAATCTATCTCGCGAGATTATAAACTGTCGAAAGATTGTGAACCTCAGCGTACTGCTTACAATTTAACGTATTATTATTCGGAAGATTGTACTACACTAACTTAGTTATCATTCAAACTTCTTTGGTCAATTACAGATTAATTTTACATCCCAACAATTTCATATAACTACCGAATAATAATACCATAAATTGCAGTTCTTTGAGGTTCACAATCTTTCGACAGTTTACAATCTCACGAGATATATTACAATCTAACGGTGTTTACAATTTTACGGTGACATATATACCGTTCTGCCAGATCTATATAATCCAATTGCCTTGTACTCGTATATTTGAATACATGCATGAAACTTTACATTTTGATTTGTTATTACAAAACATAAGTCTAATATTATTTTATTGAGTTATATCTCCGGTGTTATTAATGAAATTTGATTTTGGAAGGATGGCTATAATACCAGTCTAATTTGGTTGATTTGAACAAGTGTATAAAACTTCGGATATATTCATTTGGTTGGGGGTTATCCCTCAACGCTTATTACATATTAACGCGCCAGAGGTTGCCAATTGCTGGAGGTGTCGTATACAATATGTATGTATGTAATAACAGTTCTTTTTTTTGTACCTGTTCGTGTGTATCGTTTCTGTGATACAGTTGGAAGAACCTAAATCATGGAACTACATCGTACGTCACAGCGTCAATGCAGTGTGGCTTGCGACGAAAGGCAGAGGGCAGGTAATGCGCGCGCACGTAGCCGCGCCGAATCGTGCTGCCAATATTTCACCGTAGAACGCAGAGAGCGCGCGCCACACGCGGTATCGACGAAAATCAAATGTGTATCACACCCGTTGAACCCGTTGTATAAAAATTGATGATCAGTGCGTTTCACCAGTGTAAACATCGAAGAGTCTCAGCTGGATCACAATATTTAGGATCGCATTTCTTGTAAGTTGATTTCAAAATAAATTTTTACATCAATAAGTATCGATATATGAAAATTGAAAATATATTACGATGTTAAATCCTTGGAAAATAAGGCTAAATAGTTATCAGTAAAGGAAAGCTACCTATCGATAAGCAGAAATATTCTATAAGATAAATACTACCTACATAGGTACTAACATGGAACTAATTAACATCGTATTGTCACAGCTGATAGTACCTTAATAAGGCTAGGCTGTTTTTTTAAATTATTTAGCAAACGATCAAATTTGATAGATAATTATTTATAATATCTAGACAGTATAATCAATAGCAACCACAATTTTAACCGGTTTCAAAAAACCGAAGTAGGAGGTATTCGGCGAGTATTTTTTTTTATTTTGTACTGTGCTGGTAGAGCGTTAGCCGAGATAGATTTACATAGTATGGCAAACACCTATAAAATATACTATGTATGTGAGATAAACGCAGCGTACCAGTAGACTATAAGACAGCAGACTTTACTCCAAAATCACCTTGTAGTCCAGATATAAATAAATTAGAAATGAGAATTAACTAGCATCGTATAATCGATAAAACTTTTAAACAGCAACAGGATAATTATTTTATAGTATAGCGTGTATACCATACGGTAAATAGATTTAAAAAATGCTCATTATTTTCAACACACTTTTTTTAATTTTGGAGCTTTTTGTAATAAATATATTACCAACTTCTTTTTATGTAACATTTCGTTTGGTGATTAAAAGATGAAGAATTTTTTTTTTGTAAGATTTTCGAGCTTTTCTGTTGAAATTTTTCCTGAATTTTCTTTGCTATAAAGCCCAAGACCTTTCCAACGAATACAAAACCGTGGAAATCGGTTCGTGCGTTCTGGAGTTATAGCGTCAGGAAGGAAAACCCGACTTATTTTTATATTACCAATAATGGTTTGCGCCAGAATTTATTTAAAAACTAGTACAATATTACCTTATCATAATAATGATATCCATGTCACATATTGCACTGCGAAAGTTTTCAGTTTAGTTCAAAACATACATTTCATTACAATTTGTTGCTGAAAAGCACTCGATAAAATAATGCCCGATTATATCCAAAATATAAACAAAAAACGTCAGGTATGAAAAAGACATCTGATTTCTAACTCGTCCGCCCCATCCATAACTCGCCTACTTAATTACTATTGCTAATAAATCAATATTATTATTATGTCTAGATGTCATCATCTTTATCTATGTAAGATAAGCCTTACCTTTTTTAATGGTAACCCCTAAAGTTAGCAGTGCAGCAGATCAAGAAGTTGCTGAACCTTATCATATCAAATGGCCCATGATACCACACGCACCTGTATAAGTTGTCTATTGACTTTTAAGGCTGACTTTAATAGATTTATTGTAGCTGAAACAAATCGATTCCGATACGGTATGAAATTAAACATATTTATATAAAAAAATAAATGTGTAATTCTTATCTCGCTATTCATGCTATAAACTATATTTGGCATTACATTTTTTTATATGTATAGATAATGTACTATGCCTTTTTAGTCTACTGGCGTACTGATGGCTTCTGAATCAAGACGGCATCATCTATGCCGATCTTGCGCTACTGCTTGCCATTTAGGCACTTGGACTTCGAATAGACCTTCACAGCATCTACCCAGCTTTATCTGAACCTGCCAGTTGCCATTCGCGAGATATGCTTTCTAGACACTCTAATGACGTTCACGTTCTCTCAAGACGATCAGTCTAACTGATTTTTGGCTTTGGCCTAACCTATGACGTCGGTTTACCTAACACCTGTACTCGTTACATACGTAAATAATAATACTTTAGGTAAAATAACATTGCTAATTGTCTTCAATTATGCAAGATATTATTATTGAATAATTATAATTGCACATTTTATAACATACCAATAGTATCTATTTTATGTTACTAAAATTTTACTTTCGTTAAATGTAATCAATGGGTATCAAGTAGGTGCCACGAAATTAGAACTTTTTTGATCGATCTAGTTTTATCGTCATTAATGTGTATTCTGATATCACCAAAACAGATTTTCAATACACTTATCGTCGTTCGTATATTATATCGCGTTTCAGTTTAATTTTAATTGAGTTGAATTTACTATCTACGTCAATATTATTTTCATACGTAGATTTATTATTAGATTAATGTTCATGTCCAAACTCTCAAAATTATCATTCATGGTAGTTAATAGAAGCTCTTGACTAGATTACTAAATAGATAAGGACTGTGATGAGAGGTTTGCCATGATTCTCTATTCTGAAGAAGTAGCGCGCATAAATAACCTAAAACTATGTTAACCTTGTGTGAACTGAAACAAAAGGAAATACGACCCTGACATGTGAGGAGTGTCTGGCCCTCTGTCCCTCGTGCCAGCCAGAATAGGCATTTAACTTTAAACATTTTACATTCTGAGCAAGCAGCGTGGAAATCTAATTTAAGTATAAAACAATTGTTTTTCATTTCGAAAATGAACCGATAATTAGCCAATTATTATAAATTCCATATTCATCTCTACTAGCATAAAAATAGCAATATTTCGTAATGATAAACGCACCGTTGATTCATAACTAAGGAAAAGAATATGAATGGGTTGGACTCTAATCGTCAAATGTTTACTTTTATGTATTTTTTTTAAATATATTTTTAGCTAATGTTCTTTCTATGTTTTTCTATGTTGTCGTCGGAGGTATTAAATAACTTACGTAAATGGTAGGGTATTGGTAACCCGGATGATTAAGCACTACTACCTATTTCTCTTAACAACTTTTTCTATAACATTTACAACAAATTCCAAAAAGATGCCTCTTAACCTATTGTTGGACATTATTTCTTTTTTCGTTCGTTACTTTTACGATAGTTGTTCAATGCTTTACCTGTCATATCCATGTATTGGACAGTCGGTCAGGACAGCTGTCTTGCTACAAGGACAGACAGCACTTGGTCAACTTTGAACCTGTAAAGATACGACATGAATCCACCGTGACCTGCCAACATTTGGGTAATCAATCCCGTTAGTTTTAATTGTTTAATTATTGAAAAGACCGAAACAATATTTGGAAGGAATAACTTAGTTATTGCAGCTGTTTCGTCGTTGCCATACCTGTGCTTCCACTTTTCTATCGTGAATTTTTATGTATTTCGGAACGCAAACAGATTTTTACTTAAATTACCAATAGACTATCATATTAGCTATATTATCGCGCCAGGGTCACCAATATTATGTTATAGTATTGAGTGCCACGTGTATATCATACAACAACTGTGTTCATGAATTTATTACATTCTTGGAAAGAACTGTATCATAGGCGACGGGGCCAAAGTTGTTAAAAAGATGAGTTATTAGCGGATGAATATATATGCCTCCCTAAAATTTAACTCGAACAACATGTTTCTCGTCGGCTACAGTTGAACGTACAACGTCAACATTTATTGTAGACAGAATGAAAAATATAATATTTATAGCATATATATAACATTTTTTATTTATTTACCTATAGAATTTACCCGCATAATAGTTTAGGTATGTAAGGTCAAACATAAATAGATCACGGGATCAGAGATGGTATCGGTCTAACGTTACATAGTAAGTAGGTACTTCATAGCACGCAAGTTTCTTTTTCTGTGTACGAAAGAGTAATATCCCATAAAATCAGATTTTATAAAGCTCACCTGAGTTACTACTCATAAAAACAGCTGTTCATGCGATATTTTGCCTAAATCCAAAATAAAATTAATTAATTTAAGTATATGTATAATATAATATAACAATACTTTGTAGTTAATTTCCACGATTATATTACATATTTAATAAAACATTTTTTTTATATTCGAAGTTAATTTGACGAGCCCTAGAGTCGTAGCTAAACGCAGATGAGTTTACAAAATTTTCCTTCAGTATTAAAAAATATATAATAAACGATACACGTTAAGGACAAACAAACATAGGGTTTAAAAGGATAATGTAAGGAGTCCAACTTGCAATAGGCTTCTCGTATCTGATTTCATGACTGAAAAGTACAAAGAACAGACTACAACAACCTTTGACACGGTGAAGAAATTTCGCATAACGAAAATGTAAATGGTGTCTAAGTTATTTATTACGTTTCTAGCTTCATGTGGCGCCAAAAATAATTGACGCCAAATTGTACTTTAATAATATTTTTACGAAACAATGACAGCTGTGAAGTAATAAAAAAGTACCTGTTATTGTTACCACTAGTAATTAAATGTCATAATTAACATTCGATTTTTTTTTAAATTTATTGTTAAAGTTTCGAGCTAATTAATTTTTTTATTAAATAAATAGTCATGCATCCACAAGGATTGTTATAAAACAATACTGTGCCTATGATCTTTATACAATTTTAATTTATTATAATTCTGGTATTTATAGGAAATAAATAAAAAATGCAGCGCCGACACGTAGCAGCGATATCAGTACTTAAAAATTGTTAGTAGGTACCTACTGTTAATACACATAGCGCTGAGCATTAAACGTTGGTCTAGCAATAAAGCGAATGTGTTAACGCCGTAAAATGCTGCAATTAAGGATGTTGTAAACGCAAATTACCGTTTACTATAGATGACAAGTGGACTGAGATAATCATAATCATTATAACCTATACACAGTGTAACAAAAGTACGTATTTATATGTTCCATGTATTTGCCAATATTACGTTGGTTGGTTTATGATATTCTCACCCTTAAACTGTAAAGAACATAAATAGATGAGTGTTTTAAATATACCTACATAATTTTCCCCTGAAATTCAAAGAAACGAAAAGGTCAAAGAGCTGCAGCTGTTTGCCTCACAATTCAATGACGCAATGCCGCATAAAAAATACATAAATATCACTATTTCCACTTTGTTTTACATCATACGTTTAACAGCTGATCCGAAATAAAACATTCCCAATGTGTATTGAGAATTGTGTCATTTGAATTCATAACATTATGTGTAATTTAGAATCCAATAAGCTGAAGTACAATTTTTTTTATAAAACAAACGGGCAGGAGACTCACCTGATGTTAAGAGATACCACCGCCCATGGACACGAGTGCGTTGCTGGCCTTTTAAGAATTGGTTAGCGCAGATTTGCCCCCCTTTTCCAGAATACAAAGGACACGTGTGGTACCACCATGGGGTAAATCAATAAATAATATATTTTAATAGTATTAAGACTATGGTACAATAATTCAAATTAATAAGTTAGAATAGAATCTTAACATAAGCTGTAGGTTTTAGACAAAGTATCTTTATAGTTAGCTAGCTGGTAATCGCAAGTTTGTCTATAGAGAAAAGAAATAACAGCCTATGTTCTCTATTCAAGGTATCTTAAAAGATAACTAAATTACGCTGATAACTTACAACATTGTCAAATTGATCCAAATATTATAGTATTTATGTTGAATTTATAAAATGACAATATAGTTTGAAGGTTTTTATACAATATAACGTTTACTATGTGTTTATACAAAAAAATATATAATATAATATGAAATTGCACCTATTGTCCATTAAATGAAAAGCATTCATTATTACGTCTTTCAAATTGATTATTGAATTGTATTTAATTGACGTCTTTCACGAAGTCATAAATATTTTACTAGCTTCGTTATGCGGTCGAACTCGCAAAATAACTTAAATTGGTATAATCGTCTACATTTTGTAGATGAATTATTGGTTATTTATACGTGGCAAACTATGTCGCACACAAAAAAAATAGAACGAGGAAGATGAAACAACTGAATCTTCGAGGGCTACGTATAAAATAATAATAATAGTCGTAGAAGGCAGATGTTCATTTGTCTCCAAACTCTCTCGTAACTCGGACCTTTCCTACCTACTAAACATTCTCGAAAATGTACACTTATCTTAGAAATTATTGTAAGAAACAGTAATTCTTTTAAGTTCTGTAGTAAGGAAAAGAGTCAGTAATAAATAAGTAAAAATGTTTTTTGACCGGCTTGTTGACGAACCATTGACGAACCCGGTCAACTTTGGAGCGCTAACAGCGTTTCCGCCGCTTAACGAAATTTAAAAAAAAATAGAGGAAATTCTTCAGAAAGAGATCCTCTACAAAATTATTCTGATATAATTTTTTAATAAAATCAAAAGAAAATAGGTTATTAAGCAAAATAGGATTTTTTTTTCACTTTTTTACGAAGAACTACAGCCAGTGTTATTAAAATGTATCTATCCACTATACGTGTGTGTTATTGAAATACTTCAGAATACAAGATGTGTTGCATAGCATCGTGGTCGGCGTGTCACGTAGTTTACACACAAGAACAATAGATATTTATAATCAGTTTGTCATGGGCACATTAGGTTGTCTATTGGGGTATACGATGTATAGATTTTTTACATCGATACAAAGATTAAAGCGAATTTATATTACAGTATACTAATATGATAATAGTTGAAGACTTTTTTTGATAATTATAAGGACCTACTACCCGACCGAATCATCCTATCATGATATTTAATATCGTAAAATTTTTTCATAAGTTTAAGTTTTCAGCTGATGTTTGAACTGTTTCTATCTGTTTATATCAAATTTTTATCGAGAACCACTTAGCTTTAAATCGAGTATACGATATGTATGATATGTACACTATTACGAGTATATAAAGCATATGCATTTTAACGTGTAGTAACTGTATATAGTAGTAATAATAAGTCATATAATTAACGACAAATAGGTCTAAGGGACAAGACTAACTTAACCGGAATACGCATTATATCACAAATTCAAATATCACGTGTTAGTTGTTTTGAAATTATTTTCCATTTTCCTTCAAAAACATTTAAAAAATGTATTTTATTGGCTACAAATGCTTTATTTATTCAGTTGCGAAGCGCATTATCAATTCTATAGATAATTAACAATGACAATCTAAATGCTAATATAAATGAAAATTAAAATTACTTTTATATTTTTAATAATTGAAAATGTAAAAATGTTTCGCTTTATTTCACATTTTCTGGGCATAAAGTTTAAAACTATGCTATAACTAAAAACTGTAAAATCAATTTTGCTACAAATAAAATGATATAAAACTCTAAGTAATTGCTATAACTAACTGTATACTGAATCATTTCAACTGGGGCAAATGTAAAAGTTACGTAAAACCTGGAAATTTGATTTTATATTACGTACGTACTCTGAGTAATAATGTTTACCACTCGTTGGTAAGCGTAGCAGGTATGCGAATAACAAGTATTTAACGCAAACAAATTGTTCTGATCATATTCATTCTTAGTTTTGGTAGTCCATTCTATTATAATGATTGTAATGTAATTTTAATTGATGAATTAACTAAAATATATTTGTTACTGGTATAATTCATTCTAAATACTCGGCCATTAGTGGTTTGTCACAATTAAATTATAATTTGTTTTCTGAATCTGTATAGAAACTTGCTCTTTTAAACATAACTAATTTTGATTTGAGTTCAACAAATAAATAGAAATTTATTATTTACCTAATATTTTTGCGTTCTGTTTGGCGGATACCTTGCAAATAAATATTTTATCTTTTACATCCGGAGACAAGCTTGAGTGCCAACAAATTTTATCATCCGTTCAATCTTCTTGGGTTTTACAAGAGTTAGTTTGGCTGGGATGTACTGAGGATGAGGCTCAACTTCAACTAAAGTCTAAACATTAAATTCAAATGCTCCGAGTTCAGCATGACAATTTGTTAAACTGGAAAACGGTATCAAATTAACACCTTCAGGTTACCGATAAGCTAACACACTTGTCTATAAGTTCAATAACCTCGGTCTATTTAAAAACTTAGTTATTACTTACTTTTAACTAGCTCTTATAGTTGTTTTTAAGTATAATTTTGAGATTGGTCATTGCGCTTAGGTTTTTTTCTCATACATACATTGGTTACTACTTAATTTTTTGTTATCGTATGGTCTAAAGCATTTAATTTTGTACACGATAATGGCGTGCCAGCTAATTAAATAGCTCCAGTATGGCATCAAGGTCGCACTTACTTATGATTGAAAAATATTCAATCTACGGATACAATGTAGATAGACACTTGAACTTTTTATTGCTGACAACATTTTCAAGTTTGTCACGTCAAGTCAAAGTTCTCCTCCTAGAAAATTTGTTTGGAAATAACGCAAAATTTGTTTAATTACCCATGTATAAAGATTATTTAACTGTACGTTATATATGAATTTAATTATAGGTGCAAATTTATTATGTAAATGAAACCGTGGTACTTTACATTTTACTTTTAAGGTAAATTACTTAATCATTTTATAATATCACGCAATTTCAAAAGATATCGTATCGGCATCGAATGTGCATGGTTTTTTGTCGAATGTGCCAGTATATTGAGTTAAATTATCGTTTGTATTGCCTTTAAACATACTTTATTGCTATGTCTACACACAACTAACTACTCTTAACAGTTTTATTTAAAATAATCGGAACAGAATCGTGTATTTCTCATTTTATGTATATTTTTAATTTATATTTTTTCAGTAGCTGTGCTGTGCAGATGAGATATATCTGTTATGACGCCACGAAGCTAGACTCCCCGAATTATACGTACTGTGGGTTGCCAAGTCATAGTGGTGAAACATTTTATAAAATATGCGAATACAAATATGATGATATTGTTTTAGATGTCATCGCGGTAGTATGGCCAGCAAAACTGGGTTCGGCGGGGTGCGCTGAGCGGGCGCATGTGGTCGCGGACGGCGCGGCTGCTGCGGCGGTTAGCGCTGCTCGCGCCGTTTGTGTTAACGGCGCTGGCACTGCTGCTGCTGCCGCGCCCCCCGCCCTATCGCGCCTCGCGGCTGCCCTCACCACCACCAACTGCGCAGCCCCGGGACGATGTATACATACATGTAAATAATTTACTTTTATTGGCACATCTCAAAATCATAGATGCAGATTTCTTAGCCTTACTTTTACAGTTATCTAACCGAATAAAGATTATACGCTGAATTAGAACTCAGCTTAGAAGAACAAAGATTGTCACTGCTTTATTCAAAGCGACAAGCTTGAAAGTTTTTATTGAATATCCGATATATTATTTTATTCCGATTACCTATTTTACTTGGAAATTGGCGCTAAAAATTGTGGTATACAAATAAGCCTAGAGGCAGTAAATAATACTAAACAATATACCTTATAATATAATATGTATTATATAAAATAATATACCTTTACCCAATTTAAGAGTAAAACAGGTTCAATCTCACAAAATATTGAGTTTTTTAATACATGGATTGGCATTTTTATTAGAATTCGATATCAATTTTCAAAGTACCTATTGTGTATTGTATAGTTCTATTTATTTTAATCTGATAAAATATCTGGAGATAAGATATGTATTTCCGTAAATCAGTAATAACTCAAATACCCTAAAATATGTATCAATACCATAAATGAAAATGAATTAAATATATCGAAGCATTAAACTCACCGACGTCACCAGCGTCAGTCATTGTAATGTTCACGCATCATGACCAGGTCCTTTTAATTAAAAAGCGTGACGTCCTTTCAGAACTCCATAACGGAAAGCGAGGAAGTGAACTATGTTAGAGATGATACTTCAATGCGACCTTGGTACATGACAGGGGGGGAGAGACGACCAAGGAGCCATGATAAGCAGGCCAGGGTTTTTCCGGAAGACCTACCTGGAGAAGACAGGTATTATAAAATATATTTCAAATCCCATTCTAGGTTTGTGTGACGTTCCAGGGATAATCGGTAATGTACCCGGATTTCCCTGCAAACTATAAACTTATTAGGTGACTATATATATTTAACTGACAAATATTTGTGGATTATTTATTTATTTCAATTTCTTACATGCAATTCATAGTTGTTGGTTCTTCTTTTTGTGTTTTATAATTGTAAGTAGTCGGTGCGAATCAATAATATATAAATGTTTAAAAAAAATTGAGTTAAAGTTTTATAATTAATTTTCATATTTTTGTGTACCTATTTGTAACATTAAGTAATAGGCATGACTTCTTTATAACAATGTAAGACGCACAAAACAGAGCAAGCCTATTGTTTGCACGATGGGCTAACCTTGGAAGGATGACGTTATATAATTTAAAACAAATGAATTTAGACTGTCTTTCGACCTTCATATGAAATTTCTCTTTTACAACTTAGTTGATGAATACGTATTTAATAAAACATACATTTATAAGATAAAACTCAATGATTTTGAAAATAAAAACTACTTTAACGACAGTGAAATCTCAAATCAATGTTATGCTTTGTGATTAACGGGAGGTTTTAAAAACTAACGCATATAAAAATGCTTATCCGACTGTATAACAAGCGTACGTGTACGATTACCTGAATTCGTAATTATTTTGCACGTTATTGCGTCTATAAAAATTTATATCGTTTTATTGAGTGCGGCGTAAAAGAAAAACAAGGTTTCCAGAAATCTTACAGTCTAGGAATAAAAATCGCACACATTTTTTCGCTACAACCTAGTTTTTACATACTAAAACCATAATAGATTAAAACAATTACTACCCTGAATCGAAAAATACGCGTTATATTAAATCAACTACATAAATTTCTTCAAAACAAAATACACCGTAAAATAACGTGTTTAATTGTCACAATTTTATTACACGTACATGACTTACGTACTTCATGGCCTACCTGATTAACCTGGATTCCGCTATGGTCGAATTGATAGCATATTTTCTTTTAAACGTGCAATGCCTGTATAATAAAATACTATATTTTATAACATATCTTTTAGGATCGTCGAACAGCTTATGTATACATTGCCAAAAGACGAAGAAGTTCCTATGAAGAAGATATTGCTAGCTAACGGTTTAGGTACGTGGGGTGTTTCGGGAGGTCGAACGGAATTCATCAGGAACAAATGCCCAGTGGACAGATGCACCCTAACCGCAGACTCCAGGGAAGCAGCTTCCGCGGATGCCATCTTATTTAAGGATCATCATACGCCGTATAATATCAAGCGTCCATCTCATCAAGTAAGATTTTCGTTTACTTCGGCCTGTGAGATAAAGAATAGTGGTGGTTTTTTCGTCTCTAGTTTTTTTGCAGAAGCGTTAAGCTGTAAAATATAGCTAACATACTAAATATATCATCTCATCATTATTAAATATATCAATTAATCTTGATTTCCTAAGAACCAAGATATAGGAAGATTTATAACCAAATCATATCCATTAATCTGTTCAACTTAATTTAATTTATCTATTGTTCGAGGACGAGTACTGATTTAAAAAAAATAAGATTATATTATTATCAAACAATTATCATCATTAGTATTATAAATTGATCCTTATCATAAGATATAAATATTATACCGTACTATCTTATTATAGGTTTATCACTATTTGTAACAGTTTGATAACGTTTTAACTTTGAACTGCAATGCAACGTATTGATTCCTAAGCTGCACTGCATCAAACTTTAAAAAAAAACATGCGTATTATGTCACGGTTACAGTCAACTACTTCGTTTAACATGACCGAAAACATAGATACTACATATATGTACAGACTGTTAATTTACAATGGTATATCAGTAAACTATACTTTACCATCCACTAGCATTATTAGCTAGACCGAAAAATATGTCTAACAATTATTTGGACAAAAATCTAAAGGGATTTTGTTTTTTTCAACTAAGTTTTCATATCTAATCTAATATTTTACAATTTCCTCAATCAGCTACTAAATATTGATACTTAATAACATATTAAAAAATGCTCTTTATTCTTCAGGGTAACAGGGCTTTAATTTTTCGTTCCGCTGGATTCTAGATACAACTACATCCTTTTTTTTTCTCGTCAATATATTATTAGGTCCTTTTAATCAATTACTTCTTGTTTTCAGATATGGATTTTATACTACCTAGAATGTCCCTACCACACCGCGTCACTACGGCCAACGTCTATCGATGTATTTAACTGGACAGCTACCTACCGGCGAGATTCTGACATCGTAGCGCCCTATGAAAAGTGGGTCTACCATGACCCTATTGTCACCGAGAAAGAATTAGAGCGGAATTACGCGGCTAACAAGACTAAAAAGGTTAGCTATCACAAGATTTATAAATGGTCTCATGAGGGTGGGTTTAATCTATAATAGGAACAATTATGCTGTGTATATTACTTACGCTTTTGATAAATTATTTTATCATATTTTTGTATGGTTTGATTTGAATGGTTGGTTGTTTTTAAAAATATGTTTCACGTAATCATATTAAATGCGTTTTCTTAAATTGTAAAGTAAACGTGGCGTTTGTCACAGGTGGCGTGGTTTGTTTCAAACTGCCACGCACGCAACCGTCGGCTGCAGTACGCAAGGCAACTCTCTAAATACATTCCAGTGGATATATATGGAGCTTGTGGGCCTCATCATTGCCCCCGAACAGACCCAAATTGTCTGGAGATGTTGGATAAAGAGTATAAATTCTACCTCGCCTTTGAGAACTCCAATTGTCAGGACTATGTCACCGAAAAATTCTTTGTGAACGGATTGCAGTAAGTTAACTATAAAAAAATATTTTTTAATGATGATGCTCCATCGTTATCGTATAAACCAGAGTTCCTCAAACTTTTTTGTGTCGTAGACCCCTTGCCATGATTTTCCGTGTTGGGTAGACCCCCTACTTACCTGATATTGATTTCCTGTAAATTTCTAACTGTAGTGAAGTTTAGTGTTAAAAACTTAAAGTAAAAACACATGTTAATTTATACATTTATTAATTGAATTTAAATTAAAACTACTCAAAATAAAATTTTGTATCTGTTATGTAAAATATACGAAGCATTAAATAAACATAAAATAAAATAACATAAGCAATAAGTCAATATTTTTAGTGAGGAGGATGAACCTGATGCTTTAATAATAAATTATCAACATTTGGCGTCAATTTTGTAAGGGTTAATCTTTTTCTTCCCCATTTTCATTTCGTGGACCCCCAATTTTTTTTCGCTGTCGTAGACCCCTTGCAGGTTGTCATAGACCCCTAGGAGTCGATATAGACCACTTTGGGAATCACTGGTTTAAAAAATTATAATATGATTCAAATAAAGTTAATGTTGATGGTATAGACAAAGCTTTGCAAAAAAAAATACTTTGAGTATTTTTTCCGCTTTAAACTTTTACTATAATTCACTGTAAAAGGAAGGAAAAGGTGTCGAGGAAAATAATCCCCACATAAATGTAATCTAAGCAAACAGTATTGTTAGCCAAAACATGTTGTTAATTCATGTCTGTATATTTTACTAATGGCCTCTTAACACACGCTGTGTTATTCCAGTATATACTCAACTCTGATAAAAATAGCTAGTTCCATTGGTCTTTCATTCCAATAAAATTCCATAGGAAAGAAATTAAGTCAGTTGGCAGAATAATATACATAAATCTGGGCTGTATCTTTATAGTTATGTCTTTATTAGGACAACGTGCAAGTATGATTAATTATTGATTGAACAGTTTAAAACAATATAAAAAGAGTTCAGTACCAAAACTTTAACTGAATATATATTTTTTGGAGCTATATTTATATGTAAGTTGCAGCGTGTGCGATCGGCTTTACTCTAGTACAGTGTATTTAAATTTGCAGACATGACGTGCTTCCAATAGTTATGGGTGCTCGGCCCGATGAATACGCAGCAATAGCGCCGCACAACTCATACGTACATGTGGAAGAGTTTGCCAACCCAGAAGAGTTGGCAACGTATCTACGCCGACTCGACGAGGATGATACGCTTTACAACTCCTACTTTAAGTGGAAGGTAAATTTGTATGACGACATTTGTTAGCACCTATTACCTCTTATGAGCCCTTTAAATTACTATAGTTCTGCTTTCAGGGCACTGGTGAATTCATAAACACATACTTCTTTTGTCGTGTATGCGCAATGGTTCACGCTAACGCGCGTAGACAGCGAAACGCCCATTACACTGACGTTCAAGCGTGGTGGCGAGACGCAACTTGCACGCGCGGCGATTGGCGGTCAACCGTGCGCGACTCGCGCGATAAAGTCTAGGTTGAAACTACCCTCAAATTAAAAATAATGCTACCTACTTAAATACGCCTTCTCCACGTACACACATCTTTCATAGCGCTGGCGCATTTTAATATCCCAGTTAAGACTGACATATATTTCGTGGGGAAAATAGTAGAGTCGTTGATGAATGTGCTTCGCTTGTGTCATATGTATACGGTGGTTCTATGATATGGACGACCTAATTTTCTTTGATAAAGATGGTGTTTCCCAGAGGCATTATAGATATTCCCAAAGTGAATGTGTAGTAGGATCCTCGTCCATTAACTTAGAAATATATGAAGTAAATCTAATTCAAATTATTTTGAAGTGCAATTTAAGAATTAGTGATCAATGTTGATGTGCGCTTGTATGTCTGAATATAATATAGTAAACATTGTACTTAACAAATTATAAATGTGAAAGGTTCTAATGAACGTACAAAATGGTTCCCGACCATACTACAATATAGTAAATTTAAAATTATATTATGTTATTAATATATATTGAATACATCACTGTTAATTAATATTAGTTGTGTAAGGTTATTAAAATTTAAATTATAGTAGGTACTTCAAAAAGGCAACCTCTTGTTACTTCTTTATTTTTTATAATTTTTATGAATATAGTTGTTTGAATGGCTTTGTTAGTTAATATGAAAAATATCATATAATTGATTTAATTTTAATTTACCATGACTACACAGGAGATATTTATTGTTTTTTGTTTGATAATGTCTACTGTAGTAATTTTTCATGTCTGTTGCTCACAAATTCAATAATAAATACCAAGAATCTATCTTATAACAAATTTACAGTGAAATGCTTCGCTTTATACACATCAAATTAATGCCAAAGCATTAATTACTATCTTTACAAATGTTTTAAAGTTTGGTACTTTTTTATATATATAAGTTTGTATATTTTTGTTTACATTTTTATTATTAATAAATACCTGGTTTGAAGCCCACAGATAGTTACCCATTGTGAGAATCACAAATAATAAGCATGCATTATTATTGAAATCGCCTTTAAAGGCAAACAATGATAAATTTTTAATGACAAACGGTCATAGGAAAACAAATGAGTAGCCTCATTATTTAATAACATTCCATGTAATTACTATGCGTAAAATTCTTGTTTAAGTTTGGCTCTACGATTTTTTTTAAAACTCTAGACTGTATAAAAGCTGACAGGTATTTCTTAGTTAATTATTTGAAATAAGGAATAATTTTACTTACTTGTACCTAGCTAACATTGTAATCGTAATATCTTTTATATCGATGTCCTCAAACATTCCTTGAGTTAATTTATACTTTAAAAAAATATTAAGCTCAATTTGTCTAGTCTTGGCGCCAATTTAAATTGAGCACAAAATTTTGTAGAAATTCATTTTAATATTTAAGTTTAGCACAATTTACATGATACAATTTTATATCATTTGCATTTTTGTAACTTATGTACTTATTTATAGTGTAATTTTATAGAAAGGTTATTAATAATGTTCCTTGTTTTATTATATTAAGTGTAAATTATTCTAGATGTAAAATAAACAATTAAAGCAATTTTTATAAATTTATTTTTATTTTACAAGTCTAAAAACATATTTAATTTAAGTCTTAGTCAAATATATTTAAGAAATATCAATTTCATCATGGAACATTTCAATATTATAACATGTTTTTTTTATGGCTCTGGCACGATTTGTGCATTAGCCAGCGTCAAGTATAGGATTATATCCAGAATGTATATAGGTATATTTATTAATATATGAATATTGCGGGTCTATTACTTTGTCTTCGAAGGAGCCCTAGTAAAGATAGCCATGAGTAATAATTAGTCTACAGCGTCTTCCTAATACTACACCTGAAGCTTCAGTTCAGAGACGTTGCTCAGATTACTATCTGCAGCTGATTTTCATCATCAGACGTCAAGGCAGAATACGAAATTACATAATCACCTCGACGTCCGTCGTTCCAGACCTGAATTTTTTTTAAAGCACCAGCGGCCCTTTGAAGTATTTACAAACCAATTTAACTTATAGTCCTTCAAGAAAGGAGCGTTCCAATACTTAAAAGGTCAGGTAAATTTCTTAAAACGCACTTGCAAGCCTTCTGGCAGTGTGAGTGTCCACAGGCAGCGGGGCAGTATAAAGAGAGGCAGGCAGATATGATGTTTTTTTTTCTATAAAAACCCTACAGCATGTTTGTCATAATAAAAATATATACAATGATCAATAACATAATAGAAATTTAATAAGTTGAGAAAACATTAGTCTAGAGTTACTAGATTCTTCGGATAGGGTTGGCTGTTTATCAGTTAAGTAAATGTAAATCATATTGCATATTTATAGTGAATATTTTTTATGCAGAAATTATGTTAAAAACTTCATGGGTTTAACATCACTTTGTACTGTTTCAATGCATCTAAATTTTTTAAATTTTCCTGTATTTGTATTTGTATGTTGGCACACTCCACTATAAAGTTAAGTGCATTTTGAAAGATGATTTTTGCTTTATGAAGATTCTGAGGCACTAATACACCAAACCAGTGCATTGGGTTTACAGTATTTGTATCATTTTCAACAATTTTAAGTTTCGTCTCACCATCTTCTTCTATAGTCTCACACCTTGTTAAAGCTGAGAATTCTGAGCTAGCCTCTGTGGGTAGTCTTTCTTTACTAACTGCCGTCTGGCCCATAATGTATCGCGACTTAGCTAAATTGAAGCAACCATTGTTTATGTTAGATTCTATGTTTAATTCTCGGCACATTTTTTCTTCCATTAAATGCAACTGCCTTAAAGTGAGCCGGTCCAGTAGATCGTTCACAGTTTCCTCACTGCAGATCTTATCTGAAAGCAGATTATTTTATACCTAATGCTGCTAAAAAAATTATGAAATTCTACGACATTTTTTACTTACCTAAAGGCATGGCCAGGATTCTTGTATTACTGGTTTTATTTAAATAATGGCCTATTTTCGATTATGGATTATTTTTACTACTTCGTGTTTTTAGTTTTAAAAAAATATCAGCTGATCTGTCTCTGTGATCTACTTCCTAAATGCAAAAGTAATAGAGTATACTAAAACACACAGATAACTTATTAGAACTATGAATTTGATGATAGTTACTGATTATGTAGGTGTCTCGGGGGACCTCGATTGGAACCCCTCCAAGTGTATTTTATTGAAATTCGATAAATGGAACGTACATTTTATACTATTCTCTTAATATTTCAATTAAAAAGGAAATATGGCAAGTACTAGACCACCACAGATACTAATAAATAATATGTTATCTATATTATGCTAGATAATTGTAATGAGTATTGAGTATTGACATTTGACTATGCTATTTTGGAAATTGGCATGGAACTGGAAGTAGCAGCCATTTTATAATAATTCATCGCCATTGATAAAAATAGGGATTGCGTTGAAGCGCTACGATTTTAAGCGTTAAATATATATCTTGGTATTTTTAGAAAATTAAAAATAAAAAGCCATGTCGGACGGAAAGAAGTTGGAAGAACTTCGAGTTATAGATTTACGTGCAGAATTGGAAAAACGTAACCTAGATAAAAGCGGCATACGCAGCGTGCTTGTTCAGCGATTGTCGAAGGTATTAATTATATGGAATAAAAATAAATTAGCATGTAGTTATGTATTAACTTAAATATTGCAAACATTATTGTAACATTATTTTTCAGCACTTAGAAGAAGAAGGGCTCGACCCCGCAACCTACAAGTTCGATTTGGGTGGCAAGACTCCATCAAAAAGGACTCGACGAACAGAAAGTTCCTTGAATGAATCAACAGAAACTGAGGAATCTGTCATGGAATCTATAGACCAGGACACTGCGAACGAAGAAGAAAAAATACAGCTAGAGGGTCAAGAAAAAGTGGAGAGTATGGAAGTTGTGAACTCTGAAACGCCAAGTAGAAAACGGGAAAGCAAAGATGAGCCTGAAGCCACAGAAGCAAAGAAACCGTGTCTTGACAAAGATGATAAACAACAGGAAGATGATCACAAATGTGAAAACAACACAGATGCTGAAGACAGTATTAACTTAGACCTTGGAGAAGATGAACTTCTTAATGAAGAGGTATGTTTCTATGTCTTCAAAGTAAATGCTGCTCTCCCATCCCACAAAACTGTAATATCAACTGGATATATGATGGAAGTAGACTAGCTATCTTATAAGGACTACCATTTTAAATAAAGTTAGATTGTTACAATGTAACATGTTTATTTTTTTAATAGTCAGATAATTTAACAGTTTGAATTAACCTAAAACTAATAGTGTCTTTATGATTTTAATAAAATATTTTTTATTTCAGACTGATAACACATCTAAAAACAACAAAGGTAAGTTTAGTTATTGCCTAACATCATTGGACCATAATAACAATTACTTGTATTTGATGAAAATATTTATATTTTTATTAGTCTTGTTATAACTGACTAACTTGATTCTTATAAAAATATTAATAATAGTGTCGATAATACCTATATCCTGTCATCAATTTTTTTAAATTATTAAGTTGACTTCTTAATTTAGCATTTCTGAAACATAAATGCTTTACTGAACTAAAAATGTACAATACTTATATTGCAAGGTCATTATTATATCTATTTCCACACTTGGTGATGGTGGAATTTAATATATATACAATATATTGTCATAATTTTATGTTTAAACATGATATTTGTGATATTATACTATTACACCGTGAAGTGTTGTCGTATATGGAGTAAAAGAAGAGAACAACTGATGTAACACTTTCAGTACTGTCAAAGTAACATGTTGGATGTCGCAGAGATAATTTTGGCACCAGAGAAAGAAGATCAATAAAGAAATCTACTTTTACCACAGATAATAAAGTGAAAAGTACACATGCCATATTGTCATGCAGGCTCTTTTTCCTTACAAGAAGTACATTCCTTCGGGTGTCCATCATTAATATCCACTAGCTCTGTCAGCAGATCAGGCCATATTGCTCCATTTGTCAAAGACAATGGTGTTAATGTCAAATCGAGTTTTCAGGTGAAAAATAAGGTGTTAAAAGTGTATTGGTGAACAAGTATTCCTGCATTTCTCAATATGGGAAATACAAGAAGAAATACAGGGCTGGGTCCTTGTTCTGAGGGACCTGCACTCATCTCAATATTAATGACGTAGATGAGGCGGCTGTGGAGGACAACACTGCAGCGGCGCCAGACACCGAGGCGACGCCTAATGAAGATGCAGCCGCCGACACTGCAGCTACAACTGAAAATCAGCAAGTAACCTCCGATGCAGCTGCCACTAGGTTGGTGAATGCCGACAGATCGTCGCGACGAAGTTCTTGCGCACCTTTATACTTCGATACTTATATTATTGTATTCACTACAAAGTTTTGCACCACAAAAGGAAGATTGTTCCTGTTCATCGTGTGAATCCTTCAACTGACTCGGAGCTTCAAGATTTTCATCATGAGAAGATTTATATTGGATGTTATGGAAATTTGGGCATCAGAAAGTGGTCAGCGAGCATCATGTGTCAATCTGCGTTCATCAGGCAACTTTACTGCATCAATATCGTCGTCACAATCAAGACTCATCCCACGGTGGAGTAATGGTGCAAAACTTTGTAGATGACAGTGTGATTGTAAAAAAATGCTTTAAACATATACTATTTTTTATGATTAAACAAATTGTAATTAATGTCTACAATTTAAGTTTTGTTTAAAATAACAATTAATCTTTTATTTTTCTTTCAGTAATAATGATGAAGATAATAAAGAAATTGATACAAAAGGTAAGGAAATGTGCACTATT
The DNA here is from genome assembly GCF_905475465.1 of Pieris napi. NCBI lineage: Eukaryota > Metazoa > Arthropoda > Insecta > Lepidoptera > Pieridae > Pieris > Pieris napi. Next base: position 7,525,360 of record NC_062241.1, on the reverse strand, counting down.
TTATGTTGAATTATAGATAATCTATCTCTCCATATTCTTAATAGCAGTAAAGCCTGCTTAAAATTTGCATTTTATTTCAAGATGAGAAAGACAAAGATATTGAAGCTGAAAAGAAAGATAAAAAGGAGGAACAAAAGGAAGGTGGAGCTAGAAATTTGTGGGTTAGTGGTCTATCAGGAGACACTCGAGCTAAGGACTTGAAACAACTATGCAGCAAACATGGAAAGGTAACGAAAGAGTAAAATAATTTTAGATAACCAGTCTCCAAAGGTTTTTTTTTATAAATTAATTTATAAAAAAAAACCGTACTTAAAACTATTTATTTTAATACGTCATTATGCAATACTAAACGGTCAAGTAATGTTTTCCTGTCTAATCCTAATATTGTTTTGGAGTTTGGAGACTGGTTTTGATCGAAATATCCAGTATATGTATTCGACCTAAAATTACCGTAAAACTGAAACTGCATAGTTCAACAATTTATTCATATATTTGTTATCTGAAAACTTTCTTAAGGTTTTGAGCATTACCGTTTAGCATAAAATAAGGCTGCAGTCCATAGTTATGTAATAAATGTGTCATATTTTAAACTGATTACAGGTAATTGGAGCAAAAGTTGTTACTAATGCTCGTACACCGGGTTCTCGTTGCTATGGATATGTCACAATGGCCAGCCCCCAGGATGCTGAAAGTTGTATTAAAAATCTACACAGGACAGGTAATTTCATAAACCTATATATGTGGAAGTAAATGTTATAGGCCATTTTATGAAATGGTTGACTCTCATGGAGTGATAAATTCTATGATCTTCCCACTAACTTATGAACAATGGAATTTCTTAGTGTGTTTTAAATACATTGAAAATGTAAATAATAATATCACCTCTTACAATTATTTTCTATATTTAATCCATTTCATTCAGTTTATTTAAACAAATATATTTATATTTTGACATAATGTCAGTAATTGCAACTATGAATGTTAGTGACATCAGGAAAGTTTGTGAATAACTCATTAGTGCTGTTACCTAATATCTGCATTATTTGTCATTTAATCAGACCATGACAACTAGCAGTTTTTAAATTGATACATTTTTTTCAGAATTACATGGTCGCATGATATCTGTGGAGAAAGCGAAATCTGAATCAGAGTCTGCGTCTCGGCGACAAGCGGCCATTCCTCGGGCACCAGAAAGGCGACCCAGCAAGGAGCTGAAAGAGGAAGCAAAGGATACTGAGGTAGGCACATATTCTTATGCGCTAAGATCCCACCTCTCCTGAAAACTTCAGTTCACTAAATAGCCAAAACATCTTACTCATCAAACTTCAACGTTGTAGAGGATAAAATGGTTTGACATTACTTGATACTGGATTTTATTTTCTTATCACAGAATTTTACTTGAAAACAGCCATAAAGAAGCTTCGATACTAATATCATACAAATACAGAAAAGTTTATCTATGGAACTAGGAATTAAAAAAAATAACAGGAACTTAAATCTATGTTTAGTGCAGTTTATAGTTTATACCGACCACCACAGGTTTAATATTATTTAGTGAGTTAGTAAATCATCACATAAATAAATCGTTGACTTTACGACATAGTACTCAAAGTAATTACAATCTACGGGCTAGACAAAATAATAACAAACATTGTAATTGATTGCTGATATATGTTTGTAAACTACATTGATACATGGCCGATTATTATTTACTTACCTAATAACGTTTTAGATTCCGGAAGGCAAAGAAACAGCTGAAAAGACAGGAGAAAGTAAACCGAGGAAGGATGAAGATATCTCAGGGCCCGAGAGCACGCGGTCCACGTCACGTACAAGGGAGAAGTCACAACGCTCCGATAAGGTATACATCCATGAACACCCAATGCTTTACATTACAGTTAAACATAACATATTTATAGCTGGAACGGCTTTCGCCATTTATTTATTACACATAAGGAAAATAAAAAAGCAGGTTACAAAAGTTATAAGGAAACGGGCGGCCTTATCGCTAACAAGCGATTTCTTCCAGGCAACCCTAATGTGGAACAATGTAAAAGAAACACCTACAGAGGGTAGAGTACAAGAAATGCAAAAATAATAATTTTTGTTAATAAACAAAAAACAAAAAAAAAACTCAAAATAACACGTTACTATAACTAAAATAAAATAAAGTAAAGTCTAAAGAAAAAATAACAATATTAATAAATAAAAATATGTATAAACAAAAATTTAAAAATACAATCAAAAGGTTAACAGAGTCACAATAATTAATATAATATAAGAGCTAATTACGAGGCAGATGAAGAATGATCAAAAATAAGCTTTTTAAATAAATTTAAGGACTGAGCTCGTCTAATATCAATTGGTAGGGAATTACGCAGCATTTAATTAGGCTTGATATAAATTGTTTATATTGTTATTGCCAGTCTAATAACTAGTTTTTATTTTGTTATTTTCCAGGACCGTGCTAGGCGAAGCACACGAAGCCGAGAACGCAGACGCTCGCCAAAGGAAGTACTCTCCTTTTCAAAAATTTGGGTTCGTACAATGTTTATTGAAACGTGTTTTGATTACATATACCTAGTTCTGGGAACAACAATTGTATCTAAAAGCCGATTCTCTAGTTTTGCTTAATATTCGTTTATGTTTTTAATATTTTTACCTATACTTTTTTTTTTATGGCTCTGGCACGATTTGTGCATTAGCCAGCGTCAAGTATAGGATTTTTTATAATTCGTGCTTTTCTTTAGAAATTCGACCGTGTCCTCCATGTACGGTTTAGGCACTCGCCCGGTACCGCACAACTCTCCCAAAGGCCGAGAATAAATTTAAATTAAATTAAAACTTGCCCTCGAACCGGGAATCGAACCCGGTACCCCTCACCTAGCTGCCACTTAATAAGATCGCTAGGCTATGAGGCCCCTTACCTATACTTTATGATTAAGATTGTTACGTATATATCCCCTTCTGTTTCTTCTTTCTATGTGCACTTTGTGTCACTCTTAGCCTTCCTTTAGCACGGTTTTCGCTTATAAGTGATAACGCCTCCCGTTGCTCAGAGCCTTTAGATTTATTAATAAGTTTTGTGTGAATAATTATACATCGTCTTAAAAAGTCGGGACGGACAACAGGCAGAGCCACTTGTATTGGTATAGTGAATCTAGATTATCAAAAACATAAATTGAATAGTTTCATCACGGACAAATCATTCTTTAACTTATTAAGACTAAGATAGTATGAGACTTAAAAAAGGTTTAACTCTGATTTTATAAAGAGAAAAAGATTTTAAATTATCTGTTTTGAAATACAGAAAGAACGCGACGAAGCTCGCGCTAGAGATCGTTCCCGTGCCGCTCGGGAAGAGGAAAGGAGACGGCGTGCTGCGGAAGACGCTTTAAGAGAAAGAGAGAGGAGACAACGCGAGGAAAAGAGACGACTTGCCATCGAGAGGGAGAAGCTTCGTTCTGAGAGGTTTGTTCATAATGATATAGTTTTAACGAAATTAAACGTTTTTGAGTAAGACGTTCACGAAATAAAATGTTAATATTTAAATTTTTTAGGGAGAAAATTGAACGTGAGAGGAACGAGTTATTACGTTTAGAGAGAGAGAGACATAGATTGGAAAGAGAGAAATTAGAGTTGGAGAGACTAGAATTGAAAAGGGAACAGTTAAGGTTCGTATTATAAAAGTTTCAGCTAAACAATTTCATAATTATTCATTAACTTTAAATTATTGTTACGCATAATTAACTTTCCTCTGACACCTCAAAATACAGAATATACTCAATATAATCTATGAATTAAATCCTGTAATTCTCGGCGTCTGTTTCATTGGTCATAATATCTAAGCAACTATTGTTTTGCGGAAAATTTATCCTATGACCTGCACACGTACGTTAACCACTAAGACATTGGGGGAATATTATATAATCATTGGATTGTAGGTTAGAAGAAGAGCGTCGCAAGCGTGGCTATGAAGGCAGCAGCTACCGTAAGGCTGGATCACCCCCAGAGCCGGCCTACGAGAGCAGGCACAAGAGACCTCCACCACCTCCTATGGTAATTGTTCTCAATATATTGAAATTACTCTTAAACAAAGCTTCATTGATCATTGAAATAATAATTTTTAAATGAATTGATGCTTTTTTTAAACTTTTAATCAGAATTATAAATATTTGTAATTGACTTTGAATATACAACTGCCATTTGTTTTTCAACAATAGGTGTTATTCAGTTTTCAACCAAAAATAAGACAAAATACTAGTATGTTTAAGTTTTGAGTAGTATTAATTTTATTAAACTGTTATAAATATTCAATAATAATTCGTTTTAGGAAATAAATCTCTTTAAATTAAATATTAAATCTTTCATATGACGAATTCCGAATGTTCCTGTTGCATGCGAAATGAAGGCTAAGCAACAATTTATGTTACTACTACGATTGAAATTATTTTAAATTATGACATGTAAAGAAACGCATACGTTAGGGAGCGTTCAAGTATTACGTCACGCAACTTTTGGAGATTATTGACCCCCCCCCCCCATGTAACGCGCCGTAACGTTTTTCTGTACCCAAGTACAGTACTTTACCCAAATATAGTAAAACGGGTACCTAAAAGTTACCATTATGTGGTCAAAAGTACTTAAAAGTCGAAAACAATAACGCGTAATTCAATCCCCGTCCCGTATAGTACGGTTTAACAAAAGGACCCTTCCCCCCCCCCCCCTCCCCAAATTCGTTACGTAATACTTGAACGCTCCCTTATTGGATGTTTTAAAAACCTTCTGCCCTTAATTTTTTTAACTAAATTAATAATAACAAATTTAACAATATAATATCTAAGAATACTTCCTTTAATTTAAGCAATAATAAAAAGTATTCAGCAGAATGTAAATGAATTTTGCAAGTATACTAATAATAATTGATCTATAGGCTTCCCGTGGAGCTCAGTTTGAAGCGCCACCACCGCCCCGATTTGATATGTCCTCGAATTATGACCGGAGTGACAAGAGGGAAAGGGATAGAGAATACAAGCGAGATTATACAAGACACGTGTCCTGTAAGTATACTTTGTAAAAAGGCTGGTAATCTAACCGACTTGAAAATAGAAGGTTATCTGTATATTTTTTTAATTTGATAGTATGTTAATCAATTTGGCTTGTGCTTGTGTATATGTGCTAAGTTTCGTATGTTTATGTTCTTTACATTTTTTTTTATCTTATCGTGATGATCAGGTATATTCTAACTTTCGGTTATAACAACTTACTTATTCTAAATTTTATCAAAATCAGTTTAGTGATTTTTGAGATGTATACTTAAAAATTCCGTTTTGTTTACAAAATTGAAAAATAAAGACTTTACTTTTGAGTTTGTACCAAACTTGAGACCAAATAAGACTTAAGAATTATTTTACTTATTATTTGTAACAAAAGCACCTTGCTTTCAAATTTACATTGAAATTAGTTCAGTGGCCCACAATAAATTACCACAAATAATTGCATTTTATTGATTAAAATGGACTTTAAATGTTTTAGCTAGCAACATGAAGTATCCTAGTAATGGCACATCCAATGATGATTCAAGGCAACCAATGCCACCTGGAACACGACCCAAAGAACCGAGGTTAGTAAAAATTCCATATTTTTTCTTAAAAATAAAGCAATGTGATAATCGTTTTAATAAATGACTCCAATGTAATCATAAGGTTTTAGCATGTGAAGATTGAATCTCGTACATAGTGTATGATATTTTATTTCATTTTACCTTAGTATGTTAACAATGAGGGTTCCGATCACGGCTGAGGCCGGAAATTAAAATATGGCATTGTGATTTTTTTATTAATATTTCAATGGTAGCCAGAAGTTATGTATCGGATGAACAAGTGTGCTATAAAAATATTTTTTATTGATTTATTAAGAAAGTAACAAATACGTCAGATTATTGAAATATGTACACCTTTGTGTCTGTACTTAACTTATTTTGTCTTAGCTGGATTATTGGTCACATTTTTTTTACAATAATTGGATCACGTCCAAGTTCACCGAAAGGGTCACGTCCAAATCATCAGTCATTTAAAAAGTACACTTTTTTGAGTATACTAAACATTCCTTCTGAATATCTAACACGCTCGAACTTTTTATTTCTTTGTTTTTCTACTCCTATTTTCGGCCAGTCCCTGCGGTTAAAGGTGTCTGCCCACTATCTCGTAGCATACCATGACCGTACTAGGACCGTTTCAGACAAAAAAACTATTCTTTGTATTGAGAAGTATGAGACTATGCCAACTAGACCGTTCCGTCACCGGCCGACACCGTAGCGTGCCATGCACGGGCCGTCAACTATTCGTCGGAGGGAATATTTTGCCGGTGCGGACACGCTACGTGCATGGCACGCGACGTTGCCAGACCGCTGCGCGCAGGCGGCTAAGCGGGGAGTATGACCGTTACAAACCCGTTTTAAATGCGTTGTGCCTGAATACTGTCCAATATTCTCCTTCCGTTTTGCGTTTTTTTATAGAATTGTAAATCCAGTAGCGTCGAGTGTTTTTTAGGCATTCCTCTTCCTCGTCATCCAAAATGATAGCAATCATTGCCAGTTGTTCAATCGTTAGTTTCCTTATAGCCATAAGTAACTATTTTAATATTTCACCACATTAACGCGTCTACGCAACACTGATATTTGTACTAGAATGAACCGATGCCTTACGAGTGTATTGAAAAGATTTCTGCCGTGTCACATACGGGCATCATACAGATTAAATACGGGTTCAGAACGCTGTCGGCCCGCTTCAGTGGGCGAAATAGAGCGTACCGGATTGCTTTCCGTGCTGGATACGTTCCTAGCACGGTCATGGTATGCTACGGGATAGTGGGCAGACACCTTAATCGGTAGATTAATATCTAGCGGTTATCAGAAAGACAAAGCGCAATAACACCAAATGTCTAACATTATCTTCATGTGACAGTTTTTTTTCAACTTAAACTTTTTTCGTGATACAAACTAATCTTCACAATCCAATGTCTCCATGACGCTTTAGTAACTGCAAGTTCAGCATATTAGGCTCCCCTACTAGACATTACTTATTACATATACAGTTATAAATATTTATTGGGATAAAATTTTGTACGAACACGAAATTATACTATAATAGAATATTTCATTTTACTATTGCAGTCGTACATATGAAACACGTGACAGTCGTCAATACCGGCCGTCGCCGCCTACCAAACCTGACGCTCGAACCTGGAACTCATCGACGCGTTATCCTGACGCTGCAGTATCCTCCAAAGGTAAAATATTGTGTATTATCTTATATGTATGTATAGCTTTCGTCTAAAAATGGACTCATATGACGAAGTGATTATATAATATACTAGCTGGCCTGGCGAACATCGTACCGCCTAACAGTCGATTCTTTATTTTTTTTAAATACTTATTCTGCTATTCGGGACACCGGTCTAGCTAGTAAAAAAAAGAAAGTTGATAAGACAACAAATACATTATGTCAAAAAATTAAAATTTACCTTCCCGGAACCCCTCCACTAACATATGAACTTTATGATATGGTATTAAAGTTCAAATTGACTTTTAAGTATTATTACGAATATTTGGTATGGGAATATAGAAAAGTGTTGTTTTTAGACTTTTTCACTCAATTTTTTTTAATTTTTCTCTCTGTAAGAACCATCCTCGTACTTCAAGGAATATTATAAAAAAAGAATCCGACAAATCGGTCAAGCCGTTTTCATGTTATGTCGTGACAACGAAAAACGGGTTTCATTTTTATATATATATATACATATAGATGTTAATTTGCCAAGCGTTTATTGAGATCTTGTTTTAAGTGTACAAAATCTGATCAAGTTGCCGATAGTAATAAGAACAATTTACTCTTTCTTGCCCTGCTGAGGCTGAATTTATCTGGCTACTTGCCTTGCAGCTAGCGCTCCCAGCGATGCAACATGGCCCGCGAGCAATGATACCCGGTACAACGCGTATGACACACGGTATCCCGCTGCTTACCAACCACCTCCGCCCGGAGCTACTTACCCTGACCGATACCCGCCCGCCGCCAGAGAGTATGCGCGCAAGTACTAGGTATTTTACTTTTTATGATATGATTTTTAATAGTTATGAAATTAATTTTAATAGGGCAAATGAGCAGTAAATTAGGCTAGGCGATCTCACCCACTAATGGGTTCTTCTTTGTCCAATTAATATTTTTTTTATATCATAAACATATTAGGTACTGATTACCAATCGATCATGTTGATAGAACCAGAAAACATAGTTCATCAATAGAGGAAACACTTTTAATCTGCTAAGTTGGTCATTGTTTGATATTTTTAAGAATGTTTCAGTTCTAAATAGTATACATTCTAATAGAAATTAATTACTCCCATAGGTGGTTCTTAACATAACTTTTTGTTTTAGGACAATGGATGGATAATTCAACAGATTTCTTGTATAGAAGACCCATTACCATTCCTGCAAGTACAACACTGGGTTGTAAAATATTTTTAACAAGTTTGTTATGAAGTTATAATTAAGGTTTATTATAAGGTAGAGATTACCATAATATGTTTCTGGGGCTTTTATGATCCCGGTTTTTGTTTGTAATATAAAAATATGCACACTGTTTAGCTTGAATAAAACATTTCAAGTTTTAATTTATTTTGTTGTACATTTTGAAAACAAAAACAAAAATTTGAGAATCTTATAATTAAATTAATCCCAAGTTGGAATTACTATTACAGTGTTTATTCATGTAAAACTATTTAAATAAGAGAATTAACTATGTTCTTTTGTGTGATTCATGGATATAATAGATGATCTTTTATAATTATATTATGAAACAGAAAAACTTTTTTTTAATTAACTGGATAGAATTTTTTCAAATCTATTGATAAATGACAAATATTACGAAATTTGATTTCGTATTTTTAACTCCTAGTTATAACTTGTTCTTAGAACATTTACATGGCATTGTCTAAAAGATAAAATTTAGCCTAGTATTTAAGAATATTAATAATAAAGTTTGTTAATAGAAGCATTTCCTCATTAGTAAATGCCAAAAAACTAAGCAAACAAATATCAAAAATCATGTTAAGCAAATAAAAAACCTGCCACCACTATATTAGTAAAGTACTTATTAAATCAGTAAACAATAGGTTCATAATTGTAACTTGTCATAGGTGTTACATTGTCAACGAAAAGTGAAGAATAAGTCGGGATTATTCCGTTTTCCATCAACGGACTGTACTGCTTTGTCCAACAACCCCTTTCTTGTGGGGATGATGGTTCCTTAATGTCAACATCTAGCGTGTTCAAGGCTGAAATTGCATCTTGTTGACCTTGTACAGCAGCTAGCCGTAAAAGCCGTGTTGCAGTATGAATATCTTTTGTTAGACCTCCACGGCCTTGTCCATAATAGATGCCAAGATTATATAGAGCACCAGGATGATGAAGTGTGGCTGCAGATCTATATAGTTCCATTGCCTGTGAATTATATAGAATACAATACCAATTACAAAAATAATTTGAATAATAAAAATGTTGTAAATAAGTAATTAAACTTAACAATTCTCAAATTAGAATATCAATGCTTACAACTTTCTCATCAACTTTGACTCCTAATCCCATCTCGTAGCACAAACCCAGATTATAGAGGGCTGGAGGATGATTTCTATTGGCAGCTGACCTGGTAAAATGAGGTAACTAAAATGTTCAACCATATCCAATATATGTATAATATCAATACCAATGACCAAATAGTTATTTTGTATATTATACAATGATTAAATAGGTATACCATTTTCAGTCTCACATTAAATTTTGCAAATCAGATTAGATTTTTTTTTTACAATATGCTATAAATTGTTCTTGAGAAACATCATATCATTCAGGATATTGATAAATTATCAGAAAATACTGCACTTAAAATATAGTTTATAAACCTAACCGTCATGGAACTTAATTTTCATTATAGTATTACAAAGACGTCATTATAGATAGTAAAAATATCAAAAATTTACCTTAACAAGTTCAATCCATCTTTATGTTGTCCATTCTCAATAGCTGCTAAGCCCAATTTGTTCTCAATGGAATTCAGAACTTCACCTAGATCGTCACTAGAGCTATCAGAACTTTTATCACTATTGGGTTTGTTTACTTCTTTAGGATCATTTGATATCAAATGAAGAACAGGTGCCACTGTATTATCGCCAGCTATCTCATAGATTGTGTCTAATTTATTAGCATTTTGTGCATGTCTAAGATGCTGTAGAGATGCAAGAAGTGAATTAATACTTGTGTGTTGATACTTCTTATTAGCAACTTGATTCTTAATGTTGAGGTGGATTAACTGTCCAGCATACCAACCAAATACCAAAGCACTGCTCTGTAAATTCAAGACAATAGTTGCATTTTTTAAATCAATTAGTGGCAGTAAGCTTTAACTTATAATAATAGTGAATGAAGTTGGCCCACAAAATGAAAGGAAGGACAACAAGTAATGACAACAAATCTATATAATAATTTACATACCCATGTAATGGCACCTATCCAAGTGCGGTTTAAGTGGTCGAAATTCCACTTTTTACTTTTGGTATCATCATTTTGGTAGGAACTCCAACATTTACGCGGGTTAAACCAACAGCATGGTGAACTGTACTTTTTATTATTCTCGTCACAAAACTCATTCGGAGTATTAATAAAAGCAGAACTTCGTTTATCAAAATGATTAGCACTTTTTTCAATTGTGTCCCTCAAACGACGCGTTACATATTTCCACATGTTTTAGAATTAAATATCTGAACGAACGAGATTTTTAAATTACAGCCATTTTAAACAGTATTTTTAGCATTACCTTTTTGCTACAACTTACAGTAGATAGACCGTAAGCTGTAAACACAGGCGAAGAGTAAGACTAAGGTAAGAAATAAGAATAAAGGAGCCACTCTCGCCTAAATATGATCATGCGCCCTCTTACATTTTGCCCACAAACTAAAACTACACATCTATAGCTGATATTTGATAATACTATAATCACTGGGGATGTTCACACACACTGGCCGTCCATTTTTTTCTCGGGTCAATGACAATCAGTAGTCAGTACAAGAACAGGTCTCCTTTCTTTAGGAAAATAGTTTACTGATATTTTCTTTTAAGCATATCCATCTCAAGTAGTTTACGGGAATACTTGGTTTCAGATTCAGAGTCGCGATTTAACGCTATCAACTTGTTATAACAATTCCTTCCTTTATGATCACAAAGCATGTCGGATATTTCGTTTACGATTATTCTCGCTTTTTAATATTCGCCTAGGTTACATTGGCCCAATCCTTAGGCTGTGACTTAAAGTATTCAAAAATGTTTAATCTGTGATTCATTCAGCTTTCTGATTTATTCTGAAGGGTGGCAGCACTTGTCATTATGTGACGTCATTATGGCCTGGTTGGGTTAGGTTTGATTGGAAATTTTTGTTAAAATCTTGTATTTTATTATATTAGATGTTGTGCTACTTAATTTAGATTAGTAATATAAATACCTCATAAAGTAGCAGTAATTTTGTCGCCAAGATTAGTGTGATTCGGCGCCATATCTTGGCGAAAATGAATCGCCATGAAGGTAGGTAATGATAATCAAAAATCGTAGCTACCTTTTTGTCAGAATTTTCTTCGTGAAATTTGTAAACAGTCATTCGTACGTTTCTATGCAAAAATTTGTTGATAGTCAAATTAATTATCAATGAATAAATTCTGATATAATGGAGTATCTCTTTCCAGGAGTCAGCTGTGATTCTTGTTTGAAAAATAACTTTAGAGGACGACGATACAAATGTTTGATTTGCATCGATTACGACTTGTGTGCTGCATGCTACGAGTCTGGTGCCACCACAAATCAACATACCACTGAGCATCCAATGCAGTGTATACTTTCACGAAGTGATTTTGGTAAATATCTTTTATTATTTAAGAATATTCAACTTGGCCTAGATTTGTCACATATCCCATTAGAGCATACTATAAGATGTAATAACTTCCAAACTAAGGATTTTGTGTTCTGGACTTTTTCTAACAATAATTTTCTTTTTTAAATATTGATTTTTAACTCATCCAAGTTGTCCCTCTATACAAGTGAAACCATAATATATAAATACATGTGTAATATGGTTGACATGAGATAATTTAATTAGAGCTTAGACTGAAATTTCATTGAAAGGGTATAAATAATATTTATTCATGCAAAAGGTTATTGATTCTGTAAAATTAACTATGTAACTGAAGATTTCATTTCACACTTTATTTCATGTTCTTTTGAATTAACTGTACTAAAAAAATATTCTCAAATATCTTGAAAGCCATTGGATTAATTGTGTTAACTTAATAAGCATAGATGCATGTTTCCTAAAATTCTTTTGTTAATTTTTTTTTTAACTGAATTATTTTGATGCTTAAGGCTTTATTTGATTTATCCTTTTAGTTAGACTCCTCATATAATAAAAAAAGTGGCCTAATTATTCAATAAGATTTGGATTTATCAAAACATTTATTACATAGTTTTAAATTACTGTAATTTTACTATTAATGATTTTTAATTTAGCTGGTCAATTAACTTAGTTATAAACATTGAAATGTATTTGAAGTCCTACAAGGTTTAATGTTAAAGTTCACAATTTTCTTTTCTGTTTGTCTAATATTATTTTTACTACATGTCTGTTTTTAGAATCAGTATTAATTGATTTCAGTAACAAAGAAAGCAAACAATTAGCATTTAGAATTATTGCTTCTTGGTAAAAATTTAATGTTTGTATATTATTGTTTTGCTTTAGATCTCTACTATGGCGGAGAGGCTTTGGCATTGGAACAACCTCAAGCCTATACATGTCCATTTTGCAATAGAATGGGCTTCACAGATACAGGTTTAATGGAACATGTCACTTCCGACCATAATGACACCACCGTGGCTGTAAGCAATGAACTAATGTATTTTTACCTCCTGAATATTTTAAAATGTGATTAATGTGATTAACCACTATTAAATATTATTATTCAATTTGGCTCAAAATAAGATAGTGATTTAAAACATGTTTTGAAGCCCCATATTCTGTTTGAATATTATGTTGAATATGCTATAGGAAATATGTATATATAGCCTTTAATATAAATTTAAATAAAAAATACCAGAGTTAAAAACACACAAGGGAGTTTTTAAATGTGATTAGGAATTCATATCCTTTAACAATAATCATGTTATACAATAATTACAAGCCACTATGAGCTGACCTTTTCTTGACCTACTTAGTAAGCTGCTTTAAAAGGATTTTTTCTGATGTTTATTATTTTTAAATCCTGTTTTAGACCTAATCTTTATATAATATTTAATACTAAAGCTTATACTGCATTTACCATATGATTAAGTCAAGGAATTTTTTGTTAGTATCAATCTATTGTAATGATCATTAAATATTGTTTGGTTGATGCCAGTACATTGAAATAATGCTTATTTTATACATTTGATTATATATTCGTAAGTTGTATTTAAATGACTTATTAAAGGCAATATATTAAAAATCATATGCATTATTTTAAGGTGGTGTGTCCAGTTTGTGCTTCTATGCCTGGAGGAGAACCCAATTTTGTAACAGATGACTTTGCTGGCCATCTCACTCTTGAACACCGAAGTGGACCTAGGGATCTTATCTCATTTCTTATATCCTTTTTAATAGACAATAAACCATCATATATTATTATATACTAGTTGTGCAGAATTCAGAGCTTATCTGTTTCATATTTAAAAGAAAACAATTTTAAGGAATAGAAGTAGTTTTTATACTATATAAAAACATGTCCTTCACTGTGTCTATCTGCATTTCTGTTTGCGATAAACTCAAAAACTACTACATCGAATTTATTGCGGTTTTCGCCAATTCTTCATGAGGAAGGTGTAATTATAATTTTTCAAAGAGGTCACCTTTACCAGGTCGAAACCAGGGCGGGTTAATAATTAAATAATTTAAGGCAATTAATACATAAGCAAAAACTAACTAAACCAACCATGAATTAAGAACCACGAAACTACACCGAATTACAGTACAGAAAATTTGCTAGTAGTCCATTTTGTTTCCATTGATTTTGTTCTAATCTATTTATCTTAATATATATAAATTACGTGTCACGTTGTTTGTCCGCTATGGACTCCTAAACTACCGAACCGATATCAATAAAAAAATTTCAAGTTTGATCTAACTTAAAATATATTAATAGGTATAAATTAAGATTTATACTTTAATTTTTATTTTGAGATCGATAGGATAGCTTACATCTCAATATTAGTTTATTGCAAAATATTTGGCTATTATTTGATAGTCACAATTCTAACAGATGAAGTGTTGAAAGTACCAACGTTTCACATGGGTTGGTGGTACCCATGATTGGTGTTCTCCTACCGTTTCCCTTGAATAGTTTAATAGCCACAGCAACGCTTGGCCGAGTCTGTTAGTTATATATATATTTATAATTTATAAATAATTAATTGGGCTACAAACATCATATGTATTTCCTTAACAAATAAACACGATGAGCCGAGTGGTATAAGGCACGGCGGAGTACGTCGCATGCCGGCATCCGGACGTGGCTTCCATCGTCCAAGGCGCAATATGCAATTTAGGTATCAAGCATTTTTTTATTTCTCTAATAGATTTTTGAAATGAAACTTCTTTATCGGAGTTGGAAAAAAATTTAGTGTAACATTTTTTCGTTACGCGTCACATTTTTCCGTTACGCGCCATCTTTTGAAGTGAAACTTCTTTATCGACGTATGGGAGAAATTTTGTAGCAGATTACGCGCCATGTTGCTTTTTGAAGTCAAACTTCTTTATCGGCGTTGGAAAAAAATTTACACACATTTGTCACATTTTTCGGTTACGCGCCATCTTTTTCTTGTCCCTACCACGGTTGATCCGAAGAGATTCGAAGCCATTAGTAACAAAAATATATAATAACGGTAACAATGATAGTAATAATTCTATTACAATTAATGAAATTCTGTAATAATCTTAGTAGTAATAAGGTAAAATGAAATAATTGTATTTGTATTCATGTCTATGATAATAAAAGCCTTTTGTTAAACTTTATCTAATTTAACTTTATTTAACCAATTTCTGTAAAGTTGCATATAGTAGATCATTTTTCGAAAAATAAGGTCATAAAGAAGTTTCACTTCTTACGTGTGTACACCTAGTACACGCACACGTTTTTTTAAATTACATTTCAAAAATTCAAAGCTTAAAAGTTTAGTACATACTTCTTTCTGGGTTCGAGCCTCGGTGAAACAATATTGATTCCAGTTGAAATAGTCGGTGGCACTAGTTTAGCGTTTTAATACTAATTAAAATGGCAGTAAATTTTTATTTACTAAACATTAATATTTCTCTCCTAGATTGCAATACTTATTTTATAGGTTCCCTATAGCGTAAAAGCTATTCCAGTTCACGATTTGTTATTACTATATTTTAATTTTGAATTTTATCAGTGTTTCGGTTACACATCCTGCTTTTAGTTTATTTTATGTATTGTTTAAAGATCACAATCGATTCTCAGCAGTTTCAATTTAAAAGAAATAAATAGGTTTCCAACCTGTAAAGATATTAGCGAACTAAGTTGTTAATAGTGTGTGTGTTCGTGTAGCTTTATTATTCCAATATCGCCAACCAATTCTTATGCGTTCTAAGCCTCAACAACTTTCTCGGAAGTATAAAGATGTGGTGTTTGTTGAACCTTCCAGCAGCGGCGGTATCTCGTCTCTCTCCCCGTCGTCCCGTGACGCGGTGGTGGATCCAATAGCAGAATTGCTCTCCCAGTTGTCTGGCGTACGGCGTGTGGCCGGTCAGCCTAACACGCCTAACCAGTTACAACAATTGCAGATCCAGTTGCAGCTTGAAAGGCAGCAGCATGTGAGTGCAAAATTATGATTTAAAAAAAAATCCTTATAATTCACATTTTAAAACTATTTTGTTAATCTATAGAACTAGCGAGATCTAAATAGCAATAAATAATAAAAGAAGTCGGTTAACATGTGATTAATATTATTGTCGATTAATTTAAAAAGAACTTAATCACATCAGTCAAGATTTTTGTCAAACAATAACTCATTAAAATTATTTTATTAGACAAAATTTACAATAATACGCAAACAACATGATATCTCGTTTCTTGATTAAGCTTTCAAATAGTATATAATAGCTATGGACGCTAGAGGTAATATGTGGACTTTAAGCAAAAATATAATTATACAATTATAATGCAGGACTGATTAACGAGAAATTAAGTTAAATTTATTTTGAAGGCTAGAAAAGAACACTATATAATTATATATCTTTCACAACTCAACAGACAACAAAAAGGGTCTGTGTACTCAACCACCAAAAATATGATAACAGTATATAGAAGAAAATTT
Organism: Pieris napi; assembly: GCF_905475465.1. Classification (NCBI taxonomy): domain Eukaryota; kingdom Metazoa; phylum Arthropoda; class Insecta; order Lepidoptera; family Pieridae; genus Pieris; species Pieris napi. Next base: position 7,508,901 of record NC_062241.1, on the reverse strand, counting down.
TAATTTAAGTATCGTATTGTTTATGCAAATTAAGATATAGTGTATGTAAATTAATTAATACAAATGCTACAGGCGGCTCGGCAACAGCTAGAACGTCTCCCGCGTCGGCCAGCAATGGCGTCGTCGAGCGCGAGCAATTCTGCGCCGGCCACAGCGCAGCCGCCCTCACAGCCGCAGCCCACGGACAACACCGACTCGCAGTTCTTGCTCTCTGGATTTCTGGGTAACCTAATATTCCTAAAGTTTCATTCATAATTATACGTCTTCATAGGTCTATAAAAAATCCATTTTTTGATTGCTAAAATTTGGTTTGCGCTTCTAATTATTAACATAAAATGTATAAATGTACCTTAACTAATGTTACTTTATATAACTCTTGACTAAATTGTTTATTGGAACGAAGTTCCTTATCGCGCGTTGTGAAAGGGGGCTAGACGGAAAAAATTCTTACGATTATTTTTCCGACCCAAATATCGGCCAATAGAATTGCACCATTCGACGTCACGTGGTACAACCTACATGGTATTATACTGATAATTTTTTGTGAAAATTTTCTCTGGTCGTTGCTTCAAGAAAAGTATTAAGTAGTTGTTTTATTCATTATGAAATTCTTATTTGTTAACTGTACATTTCGTCTCATGGTGCAATTCTATTGGCCGACATTTGGGTCGGAAAAATAATCCCCCGAATACCACACGAGCTTCAAAATTATCGGGCATTTCCCTCAAGGTTCCCTGCAAACAAATATAGTCGTCTCGTATAGGCGACTATATTAATTGTTTGCAACGAACCTATCGGGAAATACCCGATAATTTTGAAGCTCTTGTGGTATTATAAGTGAAAAGTTGTCACGACACTTTTTTGCTATTTGCTATTGTAATACACCGGTTCTCGTCCGATCACCAAAGTTAAGCAACGTCGGGCGAGGTCAGTACTTGGATGGGTGACCGCTTGAGAACACCTCGTGATGTTGGCTTTGTTTTTTTCGTCGTAAGATTAGTGTCGAGAAAATCTATCATACTGTTATGATACCAATTAACATATAAATCAATCGAAAGGAATTTCGTTCCATCCGGGTGTCCCTTGACAACTCTAAAGTTTTTTTTATTGGTTGTTCATGTATTACAAAAAGAAATTAAGGTGTTAAATGATAATCTTAATATACACTCGCGAGCAAACAAATCGACTCAAGCGCTACCTCTGCATTCAAAGATTGTTTTAAGTGAAAGTATACAACATTTTAATAAAAATGATATGTCATTTGAAAGCTTAAAACTTTTATGAGATGTCATCATTATTAATATCCATGTATCCTTTTTTTTTCTTATTGGTGTCTGAACTTAAATGTGGGAAAAATGGGATTTTGGGTAAAGGAGTTGTGTTCAGAATTGACAAATAAAACACGTTTTTTTATTAAATTTTTTAACTTCAATGTACTTATAAATTGTGTCGAACAAACGCAGAAATGCGACGATTTTACACACTTACTTTAACTGTTGACTGAATAGTCCACACAATCAACGATCATAATAAATAATGAAATATATCTCAGTTATTAAATTAAAAATAAATAATCCAGGCGGCGCCGAGACCAGTGAAAGCGGGGAGGCATCGTGCCGCGCGGCGTTGATCCGTGGTCTGTTAATGGCGTCACTGGGCCACGCGCCACCCACAACGGCCACCCCGAGGCCGGCTCAGCCCACGCCTCGCGCCGAGCCCGACGCCGCCCCGCCGCCCGCTCAGCCCCCCGATACTCCCCGGCCCCAGCTGGCCGCCCCGGCGCAGCCCGTTCCGCGCGCCAAGCCACAACCACGCACAAAGGTACCCATTAAATTTTTTTTTTAGTTGCTTTAAAAATAGGACCCTTGTGGAATGCGGTAAAGCCACAGTTCACAGCTCCGACGTACGTCACATATTTATATTATTGTTTTTTTTAGTTTTAATATATTTAAGTTAAGCATTAGGGTTTAATATTTTGGTAAACTCGCTGTAGAGTTATGGGTAAAGATGCCTGTCGACGACCCAATTTTTTAATTTAAATACTACTATTTGGATATTCGTAACTAAAGTACTATTTCGTGCGTTTTCAACTTGATGAATGATTTAAACTGTGCTTAGACTGATTCACAAATTATTATTAAATATATATTGATTGATAATTATATAATTGTTAATATATTTATATAAGAAAATTTAAACTACAAAAAAAAGGGTGCGTGTACTTACTAAGAACGCGCGTAAGAAGTTATACTTCTTTGGCATTATTAAAAATAGTTTTTGATTGCATGCAAATAATTAATTACAATTAAATAATCAAAGACTGGAAAAGGAGTCATTATAGTCAATAAAGTTCAGTTTACATTTGAAAAATTAAATAAATAAATATTTATATTTATTATTATTTTCTAAAATTAATTAGTATTGATTTAAATATTCCATTTAAATCACTTCTGATTATAATTCAGACGCACATATAAAATTCGCACTTGTATAATTAAAACAAAATGAAAATACGTGTTGTAAATGTAGAAACTCAAAGCATGTGGAGTAATATTATAAATATATATACACAGTGAACAAAGGCGGCGTGCGTGCCAACATGCGCCACTAACTTAATTCTGTTAATTTTGTGTCACGGTTCGCGCGCATCGCAAAATTTCACTCTCATCAATTTTTCATAATGCGCCTAAAGAAGTATACCTTCAAAAATAGAGGACAGCTTTTCCCTTAAATTTGAAACGGACTTAAGTGAATCCCAATCATTTACAGGAGGCGGTTGCTCGTACACACGGAGCAGCGAGGCAAATGCCGGAGGGGAGGTAGGAGCGCGCCCGCCCAGCGCCGCCGCCCCCGCCCCGCTGCCGCCCTGCCCTGCCCTGACCTGCCCTGACACAGGCAGGACATTCCGGAACGTCTTACTCAAATCCAGTGGGGCTATTGTGTTTATCAGTTAGACGAATTCTGATGGATTCACTCTATTCTGTGTTGCCATTGGACAAAAACGCACGATGGCTGCACATTCTGAGATGAATTTTCTAGTGGATTCAATAAGAATTAACAGGATACTGTTTTAACAGTGTGTTTTTCTCTATGAAGTTTGGGATATTCGACAGATTTGAGTACGTTTTGCAATGTGCCACAACGATCCCTGGTCTAATCGGACCATAGAGAAGACAACACGTTCAGAAGGGTATTCAACGCTAGTTTTAGAATTGTAAGAACAGAGAAATTTAAATTTATGTATTTCATGCAAGCTGCTGACATTTTAAGACTGGTTTGTGACAAATGTCTCGTTCGATTGACTGGTTAGTTAAAGACTTAAATTTATTCAGAGATTTTAGATTTTTGTTGACATTTTTTTAAAATTTCCTAAATTCATAAAACTAACAAAGATTCGAAAATTGCTTTAAATGTTATGTAATTAAATTGTCTCATACTGTTATATCCGCAAAGTTTTTAGAATTCGTTTTCCTTCTATTGACTGTTCTGATAATGAAAGTTGTCTGCCTACTGGTCTGGCATGGGATGGGACAGATTGAGCAATGCTCAATTTTAATAGAAATGGGTATTAGGGCATGTCCTCACAATATTTTGCACCTTTATTGTATAACAGAAAGGTATTCGAAAGCTATTTACTTTAGGATATATATAATTTGACGTTTTTCTTTATCAGTTAATTCTATGGATGTAAATTAGGGCTTATACAATACAGGTGCAAGCTTAGAGCTGTGAACCAAAATCCGTCGTAAAATAGTTGTTGTTAATACAGACAAGTGGCAATTAATAAACAGTCGGTGTCGTTTCTCCCATGTAGTATTGGGAAAGGCAATTAAGGTGGTTGAGTGCCGTCAGGGCAGACTAAGGGCGAAAGGACCGACCCGGGCCTCGCCACGGGCGCTGCCCGTTGTAAATAGGGAGTTAGGGAGTCACGGGTCAGACCGGTGACGCGTCGACCGGATTCTTTGTTGTTTTTCGCTAACACTTATTAGTGAACGCTTCGTTATGTTCGTTTTGTTGGCTTTCAAAATATCAGTGTGATTTCCTTTATTAGAGTAAATAGTTATGGAATGTTTTAATCGATTTATAAAATAAGAACGAACATTAGGTACGGTCACGTTATTAAAATAAAGAGGAGTCTTCACAAACGATTTAAGGTAACGCTTTTGTATATAACACTGTTACAAACCGACTGCAGTATTTTTTTCTCATATGGGTTAAAATATTCATATTATTGTAATAATTAGAATAAAACATAGATGTATTTTTATAACAGCATAGTTCAAGCATCGCTATTTTAACACTGACTCCTCTCTTAATATAATTATTATAATTATTGAACAGATGTGAAACTACTTACACTCAAATTGTCACTAGCTACGAAAGTGCTTATTAGTTTGATCATTATACTCCAACATTACAAAATGTTTGTATGTACCCTAATTAAATTCTATAATAATATTACTAAATGACTTTTATTTTGTCGCCTTCACTTTTTGCATTATGCTATTTTTATTGCCAATTGGTAATGAAAATACTATATTATACAACTTATGACTATGTCGCCTGTAAAATACACCAGCCCCATAATTCAGGGTACAAGTACATAGTAGAATTACACATCACCCCTTCTAATCACAAAATTATATCACCCTCCTGTTATGGCTCCGATATACACACCCTCTTCCGCTTAATAATAATAAAGCTTCATTTTATTTCATAAAAATACAAACACATGGGTAACAAGACACTAACAGTTACAAATAAAATAAAATGTCTTTATATTTACATGGGCCCCTCATGAGTAAAAGCGTCAACCCCCTCAAAATTCCGTTAATGTTAAACAGGACTCAGGAGGTCATTAAAAACCGTACTTTATTCGTTTCAGATATTTATTTTTTGGTTTTTATTAATAGATACAAAGGTATATTTTTGCAAAATGAACACTTTTATATCATCTGTTGCGGTCGTAAGACTAACTGTTAATGCTTACATAAAAAATACAATTCCAATAATTTAAGTGATGAAATTTAGTGAAGTGAAGTTAGTGTCGCCAAATAAATGAACATACATATTCCAAATAAGTCATGACTTAAAGGTCTATGTTACCAGGTCATAAAAAAAAATAAAAAATAACTGTCAATGCTGACATCTAATATCGAGTGAATATTAGTCATTTTTAGTCTGTAACTCTGTAGTAGTTTCGATTTTCTGCCGTCTGCGGCGTAAACAATTGCTGTAGGTACTAGGTATTTGTTTCCAACTTTTGAAGTATTGTATTGCATTTCAAGGCTCGTATTTAATTTTTGAAAAATGGCAGATTCCACAATAAGCGACATTACTAAGATGAAAGCTGTAGAGTTACGAAAGGAATTACGAGCACGTGTCTTGCGCTATTCTGGCGATAAAGCTGAACTCATAGCAAGACTTCAGGCTGCGACACAACCCGATGAACATGCCGATATTAACCTGGATTCAGATGACTTAGACTCAGAAGGTGTACTAGATGATGAAGATGAGAAAGCGCATAATGATATTTTGGAAGATAGTGCAGTCGATACGCTTAACGAGGAGTTGGCACTCGAAGAATCCTTACCAGAAAAAACATCTGTTGAAGCAAAGCCTCAAAAGAATTTGAAAAGAAAAATAACAACTGACATACAAAAGGAACAATCTATTGATAGTAAGGAAATAGGCCCCAAAAAGATTGTTTTAAACCGAACTATTTCCATGACATCTTCCACAACTGGTACACAACCAGCTGAAAAAGAAGAGGAAGAAGCTGACAAAATCTCACCATTGGAAACTAATAAAGTTAAGATTACAAGTAATCTGGATTTAAAGACACGCTTAGAAATGAGAGCTAAACGTTTTGGCCTTCCTGTTCAAGTATCAGATGATATACGTAAGGAGGCAAGAAAACAGCGATTTGGGGCCACAAACATTTCAAGTAATGTATCAAATGTAACTATACCTGGTACACTAACAGACAATCTTGACAAACTTAAAAAAAGAGCAGAGAGGTTTGGCCAATCAGTATCGTCACTTATGACCGACATTGAAAAACAAGAAAAATTGGAGAAAAGAAAAGCTAAGTTCGGTACTGTGAAATAGAGTTAATCTTATAATTTACAAGATACTAAAATTTCATAACATTTATTACTATAAGTACATAATATAAGCTTAAATAAAGAAGACTCGAAATGTAAATCTTTAATTTAGATAATAAAATTCATAAATCATAAAAAGGTAAATCTTTAAAATCTTCTGAACATAATTTTAAATCTGCTGACTGCCAAGACTTTTGTTCTCTTTTTATATAATCTTGAGGTATGTTCATTGCAAACTCTGTATCTGCTTTCCTATGTATAGTAGCCCATCTGACAGCTACATCTTTGTGTAGTGCTTTTCTAAATCCCATACAATGCATGTGTGTTAATTTTTCATATTTAATTCTAGTAAAACCTAGGCATGCTAATGTGTATTGCCAACATTTCATTAATTTACTATTAGCACCTACATGCTTAGAATCTGGTGTATTTATTATGAGGATTCCTTCTGGTTTAAGTAATTTATAGGCATTTTCACAAGCCTTTATTCGTAATTCTGAACTAGGGATGTATTCCAAAAGAAAGCAAAATGTTATTATATGAAAGGACTCCTTTTTTAACTGCATAACAGTATTATCATGTACAATTGTTTCATTTGCTATATTAACTTGCAAAATATCACATTTTTGAACATAGTCATTTGCAGGACATAAGTCTACAGCTAAGACATGAAATAACTTATAAGCCCTAAATGGGTTATAGCAGCTTCCAACATCCAAGAGCACTAGAGGATCTTGAAACAAATCAACAAAGTTTAATGTTAGGTCAAGTTTTTTGCTGATTGCTATATCTCGCTCGCGATATTTAATATATTCTTTGTTCACAAAATAATAAGTGCAGAGCTTGACTGACCATTCAATTCGTGAGGATGCTAAACTAGATTCATTTGCCGAGTTTTCTTCCCAATATGTTGTAGCAAGCTCCTGCATATAATTAGCATATGTCAATAATACCTCTTCGTTTTTAGTATGCAACATCCAAGCATTGTTTGGCCCGACTTTAGCTGCACTTTTTCTCAAGTTAGCATGCACCTCTTTTATATATTGAGCTAATTCTTTATGTTTCTCACTAGCCATTATGATAACTGGTGCTTTGAATATAGTATTTATAAAATAACGTTACTATTAATGAAGAAGCTAATATAAAAAGGAATATTTTTCACATAACGCTGCATGTTTGTAATTGAATATCGAAGTGAAACTACACAAACCTCTACATCAACAACATAATATTTAATACTAAATCCTGGGCGTAATTTTGATATATTAAATGTTTATTGACATAGCCATACTTTCAAACACTTCATGTTCCCAAACAGGTTAATTAAATCTTTTTTTGGTAGTTGGTACAAACTACAAGTCAATAAGTAGGAAAAAGGAACTAGGACATGAATTGTTCAATGCTGAATGCTGAATTTTTTTTTTATTTATTTATTAGCCGGATACAAAGACCATTGGCAAATGCTGATTGCTGTGTCGTGAAGTGTTGCCAACTGCTACCAAAGGCTTGTAGCTAGAAATTTAACAGAAAATTGCCAGATTGAGTAATTTTTTTTCCTACAAAGATTTTGATATTTATTGCATTTAAAATGTAATATTAACGAAATGAAATACTGTAGCTAATAAATCAGCTATGAACTTTAATAAAATTATATTTAATATTACTCAAACTTTTATCGCCATAAATTATTCTATTTATACTATAACTACTTAATAAGACAATATACTGAATATTTTATTCAAATTGGTACGAGAGAAAGATGAAGGAGGTTCGAAACACTGGGAAAATAGAGATAAATCTTGTTCAGCTGCACTTTTTATGAATATTTTTCCATAGTACGCATTTTTTGAAGGACGAAGTTGTGACCGCATTGGCCGCTTTTCCTGAGCGAATCTCTGATGTATAGGATATAATTAAGAGTTCCTAAACTCATTATATTCCTGTGTTTATTTTTTACGTTATTATTATTTTATTTTTGCTGTACTTACAAAACCTGACGACCAAAAATTGCTAAATCTAGGTATAAAGTAGCTAGGTACACTGGTGTTGTGGAACACCACAGGTAAAGTAGAGAGGCAGTGATGCCAAGTCCTTCAATAAATCGAAAATATTTTGGAAAACGTGCTAAAGGTGCGCTTACACGAGGGCAATAATTGCTCGGCGATACGAATGGACCGATCTGAAGCAATTTTAATAAATTATTTCGGCGATATTGCTTCTAGTTGCTCCAGATATTTCATATCGCTCAATGTCGCAGATACGTATTGACGAATATCCAATTGACTTGGAAATTCCTAGCAATATTTGTATATATCTCATTCGCACTTGTTTGTTTTGCGGCTTGCCGTCTTGCTTCCGCGGGTATAATGGTGCGCTTACACGAGGGCAATAATTGCTCGGCGATACGAATGGACCGATCCGGAGCAATTAATGGAGCAATTTCATTAAATTATTTCGGCGATATTGCTTCTAATTGCTCCAGATATTTCATATCGCTCAATGTCGCAGATACGAATTGACGAATATCCAATGGACTTGGAAATTCCTAGCAATTTTTGTATATGTCTCATTCGCACTTGTTTGTTTTGCGGCTTGCCGTCTTGCTTCCGCGGGGACAGCGAGAGGTCTAAATAATAATAATTTCTAATTACTTTATTCAAAAGTAATTCAAAGTATGTTCGTGACATTCTAGTAAAGTTTTTGAATACTATATTATCTAATTCTTGAAAAAAAAAAACAATTGAATTAAAGAAAAATTAAAAAAAAAATAAATTAAAAATTTAATTAATTAATGATTTTTTCCTTTAATTGTTTAATTTTATTTTCACAATGGAAATTGCGGCCTCTGCCAAAAACGATCGCACCCAGATTTGACGCACCAGACGCCTTTTCCTTTTCTTTCTTTTTTGTTTTTGATTAATAATAAAAAAGCGCTACAAGCCGCCGCAGCAAGAAGAATGTCGTCCATAGCGAGCGAATACTGAAATGCTCGTGTAGGACAGTATTGCCTAGTTGATGAAGTTGTGCCATATCGCTCAATATTGTATTGCGCAGTATTGATGCTTGTTGCCGTTGCCGTAAATTGCTTGATGTAGTCGTGACGTCATAATTGACGAGTATTGACTGGAATTGAGCAATTTTAATTGCCCGTGTAAGCGCACCTTAATAATAATGAATATTGGTAAATGGTAACACTGCTGATCTGTCAAAATTCTTAATTATTGTTTATTTGTGTTTAATACAAGGTAGTTTAAATAAGGCGGTTTGCTAAATATTTTGAATATTTAAAATAAGCTTACTGAAATGGACGACAATGATCAGATGATTGAAAAATGGATTCAAGAACATGATAATTCTGTAATACCACTTCCTGAAATCGAATTTGAGCCCCATCTTCTAATTTCTAAGGTATAATAAATTTAAGCAATTTATCTCCTTGTATTAGTATTTTGATGTTATATATTATATACTTAAAGTATCTGAATGATTATAGGTAAGAAAATATTACATGGAGCATGTCATAAAATTACTAGCTTTAAATTATGAAAACCACCAAAAATTACTAAATAAGAATATCTACCTCCCGAGTGCAATTTGGCGGTGTGCTAAAATAATTGAGACAACTGCAGCACAAAGTTCAATGGTGATCAATTTGTACAGAAGAAACATTGTCACTATGGTATGTAGTTATATACTGTAATACATTTAGTACAATATTAAATTTTCTTGAATTTACTTTTTTATCATTTAATCAGGATCATTGTTGTAAAGTGTATTTTAATAATCCATATAATTACAGAAAATCACCTTAAAATATATTTCTTTCTTGACTTGAATATAAATCCTGCTGTATAAGTTGCTTGCAGTCTTAATGTACAAAATATTTTTCTTATTTCATTTAAAAGAAGGACTTTAATTTAAGAGCTGACAAGCTTCAGACCTTTGCTACCAAGTATTTCTTACTTACTAAACAAATACATTATTATTATTATATTTAAAATCATATTATATATTGTTTCTAAAGGATTTTTTATATGTAGATAAATCAGGTTAAAGCTGATACAAATAAAGGAAAACTGAACAAAAAATTATTTGAATGTCTAAAGAAACCTCCTGAAAATGAAAAGAAGTCACAAACAACACTAACAATGGGTAAAGATTGTCCTTGTGTATGCACTTGTTATCAAAGAAAAAAGATTAGAAGAGATAAACAACCCTTTGATGACAATGAAACCCTTATTTTAAAAAATGGAAATTTTGATTGTATAACACAAGTTAAAGCTACTCAAGTTGATACTAGTTGTCCAATGTTAAATGCAGATAAAACAAATGAAAATTTTACATTAACTCAAAAATCACATGATGCTGATGAAGTAATGCAACAAATGGAAAAACTGTTTGAAGGAGGGACAAATGATGATGATATATTTGATGGAATATTTTCCAATGCTTATGATGTTGCATTTTCTGAGGATATAAAAAAGTTAAATAACGATATTCAAAATAAAACAAACCAAAATAATTGTATCATAGAACATCATGCAGATCAAATTAGTTCTTTAGATAAGAGGCTGACTTCTCTATCCCAAGCATTAACAAAAAATACAGAGACAGAAACACATAACACTAAAATTGAAGCAACAAAAAGTAGTAAGCTGTCAAATAAATGGATTTGTGAAGAATATTTTCTGAAAGTTAAACTTAATGAACTACTAGACCAACTTAGAGACTGTAATAGAGCAAAATTATTAAGGGTAAGGTAAATTTTATATTATAGAATGCTTTACAATAACTAAATTTGATTAAGTTTCTTCTAAAATAAATATTGGTTTTATGAGACGTTATATTTGAATTATACATATATACTTGATCATTATAAAAATAAAAACAATTGCTTGTGTAGCTAAAGCACAAATAGTAATGTAAAACTGTATCAGAACCTATATATTAATATGTACTATAAATTTAAGAGAATTCATGTTAAACCTTTTTGCAGATAAAAAATTTGTTAGCAGATCTATTTGGTGATGACAGTGATGATGAAGGTGTTATGTCACCCCTTGAGGAAACATCAGAATTCATTACTAGTTGTAAGGAGCGGATTGCTCCATGGGTTGTCAAACTTCTCACTCCATATTATACCAAAGGAAGGATTAGAGGGAAAGCCCTATTTAAGTCTCTTGCTAAACATCTTATTAGGTTGATATATCAATGCAGTAAATATCCTGGTATGTGTCACATACATCTTAAAAGTATAATATAGTAATGTACTTTTGGTCACTAATTTCAGCTTAAAAGCATGGGCCCTTATATATTGTTTCAGAGGAATATGAAGTAAAAGACTTTATACAAGATTTCTTGAAGAATCATAAAATGATAAGATGTGAGGCTGACTTCAAACAATTTAGAATAGAGAACATTTAATTGGAATTTCAGTTCTGTTCCTAAATTCCCTAATTACATTTTCAAAAATTTCATAGGTTTGTTGCAAAAAATATATAACGCTTGTTAAAGAATTTCTTTTATTTATAACTTAACCTTCTTTGATTCCTTTTCCTCATATTCACTTATCTTTCGTTTATTTGTTGTAAACCAGGATGTTAGAGTTTTCTGTGAAGATTTCACTTTTTCTATATTTATAATTTTATTACAGTCAGCAGATTTATTTTTAGAATTATTAACCATGGTGGATACTGGATGCCATTCTAATATATGCATAGATTTTAAGTACTCCAAAGCCATGTCTGCATTTACATTATCAATGTCGAGCCAAGCCTTAAAAAAAAAATTTAAATGTACTAAATACTCAAAAATACTAAATAATTTTTTAAACACAGTTGCATTTTATTGAAATATAAAAATTATTAGTTAGAAAATACCAATGTCTAACTTACATTTATTTCAACTTCATTGTTTAAAATGGCTGGCATTCTATGATGTAGCCAACTGAAAGTTTCATTAGATTCCATTGTGATTACTGAATAAGAATATATAACCACATTTTCATCTCTCCAGACATGATATAGACCGGCTATGTGCATAAGTTTGATTCCTGTCCATCCTTCATTTTCATTGAACTTGTTGGACCAAGTTGTTTGGTCAGTCACCTGTATTGTAAGTAATGTATGTACTTAAACATTTTAAGTAGAAATAAAATTTATAGTTTAATGTGGTATGTAAGTTCAAGTCTATATATTATAATTATAGTTTAGCATATATGCTTTAGGATATAATAATATTTATAAAAAAAAATGACAAATTACATTATTAATATTTGAATAGTTTGATCAGAGTTCATGAATCAGAATTTGATATTCACAAATAGTCCTGTCCAACATTCATTATCCTAAACCTAAACTTATTATCATGTAAATTTAGTTCAAAGGACTAGCAGAATGCATAATACATTCATATGAAGATAGTTAAGGAAGTACCCAAAATTGTAGACAAGTGTTCTTAAAAATTTTAACTGTCCAGGAACAAAATTACTTTTCTAAGTTTTGTTTTTACCTTTAAATTGGGAGGTTGTTTCATATAAATATAGTATGGTTGTTTATTTTTAGTCTTCTCAGAAGTTTGCCATTCATAAAATCCTTCTACTAAAATTATACATCTACCGCCATCACGGAATATTGGATTATATAGTTTAGAACTTTTTATATTCTCTATGCGACAATTATTTGTGCTTAAATTGTGTTTTTTGTAGTCACCCTGTTGAAATTTAAATATCAATGTCTTTTATTTATATACTCAATTCAAATCAGCCATGAAAAGTTCTTGAGATAACCTTATGCCAAGGTGGTATTATTCCCCACATCATAGGTTTAATGATTCTACTTGTTTGGGCAGCATTCTTGAATTTACTCGCCGATATTAAAATGGGAGTAATATCTGTCGGTGCTATATTGTAAGATGGTGTATAATCTTTTCCATCGTTATATTCATTAAGATAATCGGGTTTAATAAATCTATTCAACTTTTTTTCCTTGTAGCTGCAAGCACAACAAACTTGATCTCTGTGGAGTGATCTGAAATATGTATTACAATTTAAAGTAATAAGATTTAATGTCGTTGTTAATACCGTTAGTTACTATGGGAAACAATTCTAATTAAAACTTCCACTTACAGACCGGTACGTCCACACATCGTTAATTCTGTAAATTTTATATTAAATTTTATATAAACGTCATGTCTTCATATTATTTTAAGGTGGTTATGGTTAAGAGGTACATTTAACGTCAACTGAAAAATACTTTGTACTTATTTGTTGTGAGTTGTGACTATATTGTAGGTACATAGTTCGTGTCGGTTAACCCGGAATCGGAAACGCCAGACCTCAGGGCTCAGACCGATGGCAGTGATCCTCCTAAGTGGCAACCCCTAAAGTTTTTGTTGTACACTCAGTCTGAGACGTGAGAGATAATTTCAAATATGCATTCAAAATACATTCAAGTAGTAAAACATTAGATTTTGGACTATTATAGCTTAATATTTCAGTTATAGCCACGGAGTGGCTTTAATGTTTGGTTTAGTTTGTTGCTTGGGTTCGAGGTTTAATATAAGGTCCAGGTTTGATTGAGAAAAACAAATTCTTTAATAAAGTACACCCTAAATTCCCCCTAAAAACCCTTGGATATCTTGATTTCCCCTAAATTTGGGGAGAAAACCCCCAAGATGGCATCATTGACCGGTGGGGTGACCGCAATGTTTCCAGTTACGATTTTTATTTTAGCTTAGTTCCTCTGAGATCCTATATTGAAGGAACATAAATAAAATACAGAAGATCATTTAATGTATATAAAATAAAATAAACTTTTCATTTTATTTCAATAAGTTGGTACATAGTGTAGCTGCTCCCTTCGGTTATTTAAGACCCATATCGTAATTGTATTTTTTTCTATTTCCTACTAATGTTTTGGAACAGGACGTTTTTAAATGAATTTCTTAATATTCACACGATTAAAAACGTCTATATAACGCTTACGATAATCAATTAACATAAGTGTAGTGTAAAGCTATATACGTAGAACCTCGTTAAGTCGAACCTCGATAAGTCAAAAACCTCCAAATCTCGAAAAAATGTTTTGTTCCCTTCCCTTAAAACACCAAAACCTCCATTACTTGAAATCTTGATCCTCTGTTAATCGAAATAATCACCGAGTCCCTCCAAGCCATTTTGGTACATATTTTCACTCTATAACTCGAAAAATTAAATTTGACCTCTGTATCTCGAACATAGGAACGTTTTATTTTACAACCTTTACAACTTGATCATTTGGAATTTATTATCTCTATTGTTCGAACAAAAATAAGTTACCGACTTTAAGAACTTGCCGACAATGTGAGTACACTATTGTTTCTTAGAAAACATTTTAGGAGTATACAATAATAAATTTATGACTCATGGAAACACGTGTTTGCTTGCTTTGTGTCAGGTGTTCAATTTTGATTCCCTTTGAAATTTAGCTAAGCCAGTCATTTGTTTTCGACTTAAATACTGTCAGAAGTAGTTTGGTTCTACTGCAATACACATCAATTAGTACAACAGTTAACATGAGTGCTGTGAAACGTAAACTAAAAACTTTGAGTCTTGCTAAAAAATTAGAAGTGCTCGAAGCTTCGAAGAGCTGTCAAAAAAAGAAAGATGTTGCTGTAACTCAGAAAACCGATACTAATGATTTAGATGACATAGAAGACGTGAATAGTACATGCGCTCCATGGGTTTCCATCAAAGAGGCGCGAACCGCATTGAATACCTTACGTAATTTTATAGAGCAAACCAGTAACTCTGAAGAAGAAGAATTTTCTGCTCTTTATAGATTAGACAATGCTATAGATAGAGAACAACCAAATTATCTAAAGCAAAAAAAAATTACTGACTTTTATTAATGCCATATTTTTTATTTTAAAATGATTTGAAATAATGTTGATTTATAATAAATAAAAATATGTTTGTCACCTCTGCAAGTTGAATTTTTATTTATTTTACCTCTCTAACTCAAAATTTATAAGAATAAACCTCAAACTCTTTATGTCGAATCAAAATCCTTGATGTTCGACTTATAGAGGTTCTACGTATATAGTAGCTCAGCGTATGAATCTCAACTCTAAGGACCGTATTCTAGAACTCCAATCCAACTTTAACCTATTTTCAACAGCTGTCAAACCATTTTTTCTATGTAATTTTTGTCATCGCCCAAGACGAGATTATGACCTAAGACACGAATTATATGGACCCGTGTTCGTGTTCTCGTACTGTGACCCTTTGGATATGTGCGCAATTAATACTTGCTTATATAGTGACTCTGGGCGTAACTGGCACGTCCACCAGCTATACATCAATAAATGTCTCAGAAGTACAAGGCTGAATCGAATCAAATCAAAATCATTTATTCATAGATATAGGTTAAAAATAATGTACACTCAAAAAAGAAATATATATTAAATGCTTCTAATTTTACATTTAGTCTCAGTTCTCAAATCAAGGGCATAGAACGGAAGAGAAGAACTGGCAATAAACTCTCCGCCACCCTTTTTAATCGCCAAGTTTTTTGTTTAACACAATGGTTCATTTGGTAAAAAATAGAACTAAAGTTTTTAACTTTAAGTATATAATACATATTATTTTAAGTTTACCATAATATTCCCCGAAGGACACGAACAGCTGCAGCTCAGGCTCATTTTACCTACCTCGAAAAGTTGACAAATATTGGGTACTATAACATATTATCGTGAGTTATGTAACCTAACTTTAGTTAAGTTACATTTGTATAAATATTTTAGTTAATAGTAAGAAGCGTTGTGTAAACAAACGTCGCACACTTGAAGCCAATATTGAGCCCTTTAGTTTTTACCACACTCATAAATTGTATTTTAACATTCTCGTTTCTGATAATGTCCAATAACATAAGTGTCATTTAGATTTGTGAACCCATAGATAAACCAAGTTAGTTAGCGTCGCAACTCCACTACCCGTAATTTTATGTTAGTTATAAGCTCATATTTTAAACCATTAAAGTCAGTTGTTACTCGGCTTCAAACAAAAATCGCCACCGAACTTAACTCCTGTTAAGAATTAAAAATTTCGACAAGTAATATCGTATACTTTTTCGTCCTACGTATATGTTATATGTACTATCTTTTTAGTAATGTACCTACTTTGCAACAATTGTACTCTGCGTACACTTGGCGCGTTTTTGACAAAAATTTAACTAGCTCGATAAATTTCGATAACTACACTTTAGGTTTTCCATTTCTATAAAATAAATTCCAATCATGCATACGTAACACTTGGGCTGAAAACTTCATAAGATAACATAGAAAAATCTTTTTTTTATAGATCTTGATTTAATGATTCAATATAATTAACGCAAATTTGAATCACCAAATGTGGTGAGAGGGAGACTCAGGGACTTAATAAAGAAAAGCGCCGTTTGTATTATAATGGTCCATTTAATTCATAGATAATAAAATCACAATGCATTACTTATAGTTATTATTTTACACATATCAATAGGTAGTATGGAGTATTACACATTTTAGTAAAATAAATTATCTTTCTGTTTCTTTTATTCAAAGAAATTACATATTATTCTGCTTATGTGTTATGGTTATAATTTGGCTGGCATTAAGGATTTTAATTTATAGGAAACCTATTTCTATATTTTTCGCATACTTTTAGGCGGGTACCGAGTAGATATTATCTACATTTCTGAGAAAGTTGTAGTCTTAATAGGTTACTTAATAAAGTCCTGTCCGTATATAAGGTAGATATATAAATTGTAAGAGTATGGAATGATCATTTTACTAAGTACCTATTTTTCATTCTTAAAACTCGGAATGATGATGAAGTATGGCAATTTTCTTTCTATGGAGAGATTTAAAGTGCGGTTTTATTTGATATACCTAATTATGTACTAATATATTTAAGTTGCAAAATACAATTAGGGGCACCAAACATTAAATATAATTAAAATTGTGATTCCACAGGTAACTAACAACACATAAATTATTATTTGAGATTACTACATCAAAATATCATTGCATCATATTTACAATTTCTTAAATATAATATTGTGATATTTGGCTTCCATTCCGTGGCTTTTTAAAGAGTGCACCCGATCCCAGTTTATTTTTAAAGATTTTCCATGCAGACGTAGTATTGGATCTTGAAAATAGGGCAAATGAAATGTCATTCTTCAAAAAGCGAACGGCGTCTTAAATAACTACTAAATTTAAAATAGTTTGTGATGTTCACGTTTTTATTACATTGTAAATCTATTTACAATCAGACTTTTTACAATAAAATATCATAAAAGATCAACATATTATACTATTAAAATTCCAAGATTCCAGAAGAGTGCATTTTAATTGATTGATTACAATTTATTTGTTATAATACTATATTTTCCTGAACACAGGCAGGTACGGTGAATAATGTTTCAAACTTTTATATATATAATATTATGACTAGCGATATGTTACGATAACTTTATGGTAAAATATCTTTAACTGAGATTACATCCATCATAGTTAATTTGTGATGTTAAAGTAATATATCTTTACTCTATATTTACATTTTGCACCAAAGGGGAGTAATTTAAAACTAAGTGTCAAATACGCAGTCAGGATTTTTGGTAGGTCCCATTTGGGGTTTAAGATAAAACTTGAATTATTAGAGGTAGGTAAATATTCTAACCTAATAAGTATCTCGACAAAAATATTATGCATTTAATGTATTGCAATTTTTAGATTAATTATAATAGAAATGGGTAACGCTGCGTAATTGTGCGGCGAACTCGAGTCTAAATAGTGCGCAATTTTATTTGTCACTTTGACAATTTACTTTCATAGTAAACATAGAACTTTATCTTATATAGAGGTA
This sequence comes from Pieris napi, assembly GCF_905475465.1. Lineage (NCBI taxonomy): Eukaryota > Metazoa > Arthropoda > Insecta > Lepidoptera > Pieridae > Pieris > Pieris napi. Next base: position 7,490,910 of record NC_062241.1, on the reverse strand, counting down.
TATCAATAATTTATTATATTTTAACTACATTTTAACATGAATATAAGAAAACTTGCGTGAATTCCCGAAGTAACATCAATCAGCGGTAATGAGTTAGCGCATTTCACTTAATTACCCATTTCTTTATTAAAATACTATCAATTATAAAGTTTTCCCTATACTTTAACGTTTTCGACGTTTTACAACAGAACTGGCAACACCAAAGGGTGAATAGAATATTGACGTTTGATATACATTATAATATCAACAAACCACAGACAAAATTAGCCTTACCTCAAGGCTTAACTTAAGTTGGTTCCAATATGGACCGTACTTAAGTGGAATGCTTTGATCATACATTAGACTCGGGTCCTTCTGTATTATGCTTGAATGAGGCTCGAATACGAGCTAAGTACAGAGCACAAATATGGCCGTAGCATTTGTTGTACCATTCCGGTGTTCTGCCCCTGGAATTAAAAAAAGTTTAATATTGGGGAAAAAAAATTAATATATATATTAAACATTTTTGCTCTACACTGTTTTTAAAATAACTATTAAATTATCAGAAGAGTCTGAACGGAAAGAGAACTGGCGTAGCGATTATCCAAACTATTATAATTATTTTCGCTACACGTGATTATTGTCGAACTATAATGACGTAACATTGTAGTCAACATAACAAAAAAGTTCATTTAGTTCTGATGCAACCTCAAATCCTACCCGCAATATTATTTTATTGCAAATATTTGTTTATTATTTGATACAATTCTATTAAAAGTACCAAAGTTTTACATAAGCTATGTACCTTTCATATAAGTTCTCCTACCGTCTCCCTTGAATAGTTTACTACTATGTAATATAACAAAAATCTTAGCCACAGCAACGCTTGGCCGGTCTGCTAGTATAATATATATATTTATATAGATATTTTACCAAGTATTAAACTGAAACATGGTTGTTAATTCTAAATTGGTAAATTCGTTTAAATTAATTTTATAGATGCTATACATTACTTTTGAATAAAAATGATAAAATTACAAGGAGTACTTACATAGTATCAACTCTAGCCAAATGCACAAGGCGACTTCGCCCCTTGCCTGCGGGTTGGGCCAAGTACCTCGAGGCCAGGACGACTCCCCTAGAGCCTTCGGTGGGAGCAGCCCCGTGCGCTACAGAGGTCTCTGCCACGGCGCACCATCCGCCGCCGCCACCGCCTTGTTGCCACGATCTAAACAAAATTATTAAGTTTTTGATACAAATTTGAATACATATGTAACATATTATATTTACGCTGTATTTAATCTAGGTTTATATTTTTATTATTGAAGTTATACTTCTTTTGGCGCGATGGAGAAAAATGATGAGAGTGAATTTTTACGATGCGCGCGCACCGTGACCCAAAATTAACAGAATGAAGTTAGTTCTAGGTGGCATGAAAATCGATAATAACTATGTTCAAGTATATTCTAGTATTTTTTTATTTAGAACACGTGTTTCGTAACAGTACAATTAAACAGTGTGAATAAATATTATTTTGGTGTTTTTATTAAATCAATTTCATATACGACGGTGATAGTATTTACTAATAATTAATTATTTATTAGTATATCTATATATATTGAATATTAGTGATAAAACTGTTTTGAGTGTATTTATAGATATATAATTTTTAATTATTGCTTCTGTTGATTCCAACTATGTTGTTCCAAAGAAGTATAACTTCTAACGCGTGTACATAAGTACACACACTCTTTTTTTATTATTAATAAAACAAAATACTAAATCATACTAGTAATAGTATTATTTATTAAAGTTTAATATTTTTTCTAAAATTTTAATTATTTTATTCATATTTATATTTAAATTAATATTTTTTCGTTAACAAGCACCATTCGATACTTTTAATTTAATTATTTTGTATGGGCCTATTACCTCAAAACACAGTAGTCCCTCGGTGGTAAGTTGAAGGTGGAAGCAGTGATGAACTGAAAAATCTCTGCAGTGGGCCCTAACTTCTCAGCGACTCTCCACTTGATCAGTGAATCATCCCAAATATGCCGCTCACGGAGTATTCTATTAATAGGAAATAAAATATAGATAGAGAGATAGATAAAGGTCGTAAATATTACGAAAATTGCGATGAATAATATTTTTTCTACACTTGATCCTAGCATGAAAAAAGAAAAAAAGTTATAGCGAGACATAATTAAAGTAGAACGTATATACTAAGGTATATACTAAAATACTAAGGTGTATATGCCTAACGCTAAGGAATTCTTTACTTTGAACTATAAAACTTTCACCTATATTCACGTTCTACTTTCTTAGAAGATATTACTAGATCTTTTATTTTAAATATTTATTAGCAAACTAGCTTAGCCCCACGGTTAACTCAGTCGTAGTGTGAAGTTATTGCTTATTAAATAAACTTAATAATTTTCTCAATTCGAAATAGTTGTCCCAAAATTAGCGCGTTCAAACAAAGCACAGCTGTATAATACCTACATAAAAATTTAATTTAAACAATTTAATAGACTTTTTAAACATTTAGGGTAGACCGAGGCGAATCGGATCACAGGGCGAATCGGATCAAAATTAGAAATCTGTTGATAATTCAAATATCACAATCACATAGAACGCACTCAACCGGCGTTTTATGTCTCTTCATTTACTGAGCACCTCCCGACATAAGCAGTATTTCGATCGCGCTTGTGGATCAGTGGCAATGCCGATCGTCAGCCACTCGGTTTTTTGTGTGTGTCGCAATTTGGCGCTCATCTAAGGTACGCGTACTTACGATTTCTTTGTGTCATATGACGGATTTGTCTTAAAATTTAACTACATTGGCTTATATTGTTAAGCAAGGTGTTTATATTAAAGAACCAATTAGCTTTTAAGTATAATCTTAGAGGTTAACGTCTAAAATATTTATTTCAAAAGTCCTAATTATGGGGCTAATCGGATCATATCCTTAGGGGCGGATTGGATGATACTTTTAAACTGATTTATTACATGTTTGAGGTTATTGATTCATATTTATTTCATGACCGCCGGAGAATGGTCTCAAGAAAAAATGAAAGAGGCTGTAAATTAAGTCCAGAACAAAGAGTTGACCTTGCGTAAAGCTGCTAAGATTTTTTCAGTACCGTTAACGAGCTTACAGAAAAAAAGGACCATATATATGAGAATTATGTGCCAATAATCAAAATTGATCTTATTATTAGTATATATTTTTACTGATTCCAAAGTTATTTAACACTATACCTTAAAATTTTTTTTATATGTTGTGTACGATCCGATTCACCCCGAAAGTTGGGGCGATTCGGATATTTTCCTTTTTTTAGTTTTTAATAGGTAATTAAGAGAATATATGTATGATTTAAGTTTTCAAATGTTTGTTTCGTAGGTTATTAATACTTCTTACGATTTTATTAATAAAAATAACATTATATAACACTTTAGTATGATTTACTCAACCTCAAAGAAAAAGTGATCCGATTCGCCTCGGTCTACTATACTCAAGCGTCCCTACGTTGGAACATAATAATTGCAATTTATTTGAATAAGTTTAACTTACCTCTGCATAACCTCCTGAGGCGGCGCTTCAACATCGGTAGTGGCCCTCCAGAGTCTCAGCGGATGTCCATCACCCACTTTCTTGCAGCACAGCTCCACGTGAGCCGCAGCCCCCGATACTGACATCCAACCGCGCGTTCTGATAAATACATTAATATCGATATCAAAATTTATTGGAATCCTGATAATTTCAATAGGTTTGTCAAGTATTTATTTTTTAATACGTAAGAGGGTATCAATTATAATTTCTGACAGCATTTGCTGTAGGAATAAGTTGATATGTTCGTGTTGTCAATTACTTTAACGTTAATCAAGCGTTTTTTCTTACAAATGTTATTATTCTATTCGACCAAATTCAATAAATATATACGTAATTTTCTACAAAATACTTTTAGCAATCTATGACTGTTTGTTTTCGTTTTTAAATTGAAATCCGCTGCTCCTAAACTTGAAATTATCATATCTTTTACTATTCTAATAAACTAGAATAATACTTAGTAATCAATTCTTTATTATCTGTAATTAAAGAAATAGAGGGAAAAGGTTTGAGGATAAAATTATTGAGTGCATTTAAAATTCTTATAGATTCACATTTATTTTGTTCTAAAAACACTTTCCTGAAAAACTAGCTACATTATAGTGAGATTAATAATATAATTCTAAACACACACACGTCCATACATTCGTTAAGATGTGTTCGCAAAATATCCTATACTAGGTGCATTTTAACGGCAAATCAATCAATTTGTCTTTACACCAAACAACTAGCCTAAACAGTGTTCACATGACATCTACGAATGAAGATGGTGGAATCTGTTCTTTACGATCATGATCCTAACATTTTCTTTTTTATTACAAAAAAAGGGTGCGTGTACTTATGTACTCGCGTAAGAAGTTATACTTCTTTGGCATTATTAAAAATAGTTTTTGATTGCATGCAAATAATTAATTACAATTAAATAATCAAAGACTGGAAAAGGAATCATTGTAGTCAATAAAGTTCAGTTTACATTTAAAAATTAAATAAATAAATATTTATTCGAATGTTCTTTTTAAATTATGTCCAATGCCGTAGCATCTTCCGTGGGCAACTTCATTCTGTTAATTTTGTGTCACGGTGCGCGCGCATCGTAAAATTTCACTCTCATCAATTTTTCATAACGCGCCTAAAGAAGTATAACTTCAAAAACTAATCTATTGGTTTAAAATTATTAATTTCATTTATCACAATTTTACAATGATACTAAACTATTACGTTTTGTGAAATAAAATTATCATAATTAACGGGTTTTAATTCGATAAGTATAAGTATCGGACCTTCAGAAAATATGTGCTATGGGTACTTTTTATTTGAAGATAGGAGAAATAAGAAAAGAATATATATTAATAGTAAAATGCGTAAAAGAGTAAAGAACAGATTGAAATGAAGATGTAAGATCGATCAACAACCGACTAACATCGAAGTCTCACCTCTTCCCTGACTTCCCACTGACTCTAAAAAAGCACGAAATTAGTTATTACAGGAACTCACTACTAAGGTCTTGAATAAGTTAGATAGAAACACAGTATCGTTCATATGAATTTAAAATAGATTTAAAGAAAATAAACACTTTCTGAATACTCAAAAAAGGCAAATAAACACAATAAGCAGAATACTCAGCAGTACTAGAATTATGTTTATAGTATATTTCACCACGGAATCGTAGATTAAGAGTACAACTGCTTCCTCTAAGCGGACTCTAGTTTTTTTCTAATATTATCTAAAACGAATCTATATTAATTTCGTCCATCAACAGCTCTGTCTACTGTCTAGTGAAACATGTAATTTTTCAATTGAAATTGACAAAATGCATTACGCAAAGTTCCGTTAATTTTGTCAGCTCAGCGATTTAGGATTTTTTAAAGGATCATTTTGCATGTTGTACTCAAATATTAGACAGACACTTGAAAATGAGCAATGAATTGTATTAAGTATATTTTTTTTAATAATTACTATTTAAAATAATGCAATGTTTAAAATGCTTTGTTTTTGGGGGTATTACTAATTTATAATAACAGTCGATGTACGACCATAATGTTAGTAAATAAATAACATAGTTAACTATTATACTCGGTATAATACGAAACATTTTTAAGCTATGGTTAACATTGTTGAGAATGAGAGATTAACGTACTTTTCTTTGGCTTCTTTTAATAGCGCCTTAATACAGGCTTGCTGAAAACCTTTCCAGTCTTGATTGAAATCTGCACCTAACTCTTCTAAGGCGACCTGAAAGAAAAAATTCAGGATTCGAAAATGGTAACAAATAAAAAAAATAATAAAAAGATATATTTATAAAATTTGTGGCAGACTCGTATTGAATCATATCTCGGGTCGCAATCTAATCTTAAACTTGGTCATATTTGCAACTTCCCATACAAAAATACACATCAGAAACTAGTGACCATGCAGGCTGTGAAGAGTTTGAAACATAGGCACAACAAATCATTGTACTAGTTAATAAACCTTTGAAAGAGTATCTCGTATAATCCTTTCAGAGAAGATGCCTAGATTCAACAAATTGTATTATGAATAATAACATACTGGTACGCTTTCCTCAAAGTAGTTGAACTTGCACCTAGCAAGCATATCGGCAGGTGCTAGGAACAGCTGCTGATGCTTCTGTATGAGGAGCAGCAGACAGGCGTGAGCTGCTCTGCTCTCGCTAATCTGACGTTGATCTGCTACACTCTCTATTATCATCCTAGAAAAAAAAACTAAAAGCTATAAAACAGTTACGAGTTCTTGATTTTGGGTTATCCATAAGTTTACAATAATTCTAAAAAAATTAAGATTACGAAATTTCAAATTTAAATTAGAATCATGTAAATTACATCTTATTTTGATACTACCCTCATTTTTTTTATGTAATAGGAGGCAAACGGGCAGGAGGCTCACCTGATGTTAAGTGATACCGCCGCCATATGGACACTCACAATGCCAGAAGGCTTGCAAGTGCGTTGCCGGCCTTTCAATAATTGGTACGCTCTTTTGTTTTTTTTTTCCTCATACTTTACAAACAAAAAATACACACAAATAGTACAATTTTATTTTCATGAAATATCGGAGTTTAGCTTTAGTAAAATCAATCATCTATATTAACATCTTTATAAACAGCAAAGTAAATTTTCCTGTCTAGTTTAAGCTAAGTCTCATGGCGCAGAAAACTATTATTTCTTGTCTCACCTGTTCGAGTTGCCTTCTTTGGTGCTGCCAGTGTGAGGAATAGTATGATGTAGCCGTAAAAGAGTTGGCGCAAAACACACAGCAAGATTTGATGCTGTCATTTGGTTAACTGCGGAATGTTCTGCCACCTGAAAAAAAAATCCATTTAAATACACATTTAACAGAATTAATTACGTTAATTATATTTATAGATTAAAAATTAGCAACACTGAAGGGGAAGAGAGTTGGATAACAGTAATTTCAACGTTTTGTGTATATTTCATACACATAAAAATATCTATGTTTTGCTTGATTACCTAGATTATACGTCTACCCACATTTTTGTTGCTGTTTTTTTTATATACGTACATCTGTGCGCTCTGATTAATATTAGTTTTACATATTGTTTATCAGTAAGTGAATTAAGTATGCAATTCTTATGAGAAATAAAGTTATTCTTAAACCGAAAATTTTGACCTAATAACGTCTAACTCCCAAATATTAAATTCATAATATAAACTAATACTCTACAATGTATTTTTTATATTTAAGTTTTGTGCAAAACCTAAACTTGATTTTTTAGACAGGGTGTCTGTAGTTATTTACTTTATTTATAAAAAAAATTGAAATACCTCAGCCAAAAATATAAGTAATGATTGTAGCGCTTCGAGATGTTCCTCGGGTAACAAAAGCAACGCGCATTGTACTGCGTCAGGCCTTAACGGTTCTGGAACATCTGTAAAAGCAGGTCAAACGCATATAAAGAATCTTAATTATATCGTCAAATTAAAAATAAATTACTTAAGATTGTTTACGGAATTGGTTTTTTAATGCGATAGCTGGTATGCTTTAGTTATTATGACGTAATACATTATTGAAGAAATAATTATAAAGGTTGCTTGAGACATGACTTTTTGCGTATTAGGCGCGGGTTTTAACCCCAAGAATTGTCGCCCTGAAAATACCTGTGTAGTTACCAAAGACAACCAAAAGTAGTACTGTAGAGTTGCAGATATATATCTATATAGATATATACTAGCTGACCTCGCAAACGTCGTTTTGCCATGTATTTCTAGGAAACATTTTTTAGTTTAATAAAAATAACTATCTACTATAATAAAAAATAGGGGTTGATCGTAGAGGGTTACCCCTCTACTAAATTAAGGAAATTAAGGGTTGCATGTATTTTGGTATGCTGTATCATAAAAAAAAATTGGGGTGCGACCGGCCTCAACATTTAGGGGGATGACAAATAAATGTTGTCCGATTCTCAGACTTATTGAATATCAATAAAAAATTCATAAAAATAGGTCGAGACGTTTTGGAGGAGTATGGTAACGAACATAGTAACACGAGAATTTTATATATTAGACAACATTATGATTCTACTGTTTTTTTTAAAATTATTTATGGAATTAATTAAGCTACTAATAAGAAACATAAACTCACGTTGAAATATAGCGATGAAGGTTTCACTCAATTTATTAGTTAATAGGGCGTCAGGCAACTCTCTGAAGTACTGTTTGACCATATCTGCCACGTCATGCGCTTGCGCACCTTCGAAGTTTAGGCTGGAATGTGTTGGGTCTGTGGTGTTCATGTTCTCTATGGCAAAAGCCGCGTTAGCTGAACCGGCGGTCTCTACCATCGTTCTGAGTTTCGCTATTCGGGACTTCACTCCCGCCTTCCGAAATATACCCATCTGAAACATATTGAAATTTAATAAACCTATTCATAAATATTTTTACAAATGTATTTTCTTTTAAATTCATAAAGACAACAAATAAATATTTGTTTCAGACAAAAAGAATCAATAATTCGGAATGATATTTTTATTCGTAAAAATAGTAGTATTTTTTTACTACTACATTATACCGATATGTTTTTAGTGTACCATTTTTATATTTTTATAAATATAATATATACTAACTATACTCTTTTAAAAATATATGTATCTAATCTAAACTGGAATTTTTTATACATTAAATTCCTTAAATTTGTATACTATAAAGTCTTGATGACATTTCTCATTTAATTTTTCCTTGATTTGGTTAGTAACTTCCGTCAGTGGTGTAAAATACCGAGTAAAGTCGATTTTACTCTTAATTTACTATACATACGTAATTCAGTACAGCAAAACGGATCAATGGCGCCAAAATATACCACTAACATTATTCCACAGATAAGGGTAAATTTAAAATTCCAATAGAGTGCTCTCCAGTATCACTTTATTTAGTACAAATGTTTCGTTTTTATAGTAAAGTTTGGAAATCGAATATATTTATTTCTCATATAGTAAAATAGTGAATTTACCTGATCCATAGCATTGTGTTTTAACCAATTAAGGGCACACTGAATCGGCTTTGGTAGACAATGCCCGGTCCTCTGCAGTGACACGGTAAGAGGGACTCCGAATACTGTTTTGTCTGAAATTATACAGAAACTCATAGATATAAATAATTGATTATTATAAAATAGAAGCGTAACCTTTTTATACCCAAAAGTAAGCCGAAAATAAACCACAGATACTTTCATCTTTATGAAATTAAAAGCAAAAAACACTTCTATTTTTGAAATAAATAGCACCTACGAAATTCTATTTTTAAACTTCATCATTATAGAAACCACAGAGATATTTACATAATAACTTCGCTTTCCCGTTTTCATGCGTAGTCGTATGAATTATAATTTTGCACCCAACTTAGAATTAAAAACATTTTGTATTTATATATGCAACAGGAAACAAATATGGGTTTCTTAAATTATACCTTTGTAGTCCGGTGTCTTAATCTTCCTAATTAGCTTGGGTAGTTCCCAATTCCACCCGGACTTGTGGGAAGGACAGTACCGTTCCATACATGCTGTCAGACGTAGCAAAGCGAGTTTCCGTAATATGTGCAACTGGCCGCAGGATAGAGATGACATAGGTCTTGATACTGAAAATATTGTAGATGAAGATCATCCATTCTTTTATTGGATTTCAAAATTATATTGTTACTACATAGTTTGTCCCACAGTTCTGTCACTGGCACATTATTTTAAAATTTGAACATGATTTTATAAAAACAATATTGCATTCTATTTTTGAATGTTTGACTATTGTTTTAAAACAAAAAAAGTGAAGATGAAGTGGTCATTGAAAGAAAAGCGAATAGCTGTTATTGCGTTGCACCGCTGTGGGCACTCGCCGAGTACCATTTTCAAGTTGCTCAAAAATTTGAATAAAACGCTTAGGTTTGTGTACCGTACTATTTACATTTATGACAGAACTTTGGGACCGACTACGTAATTTTGCTGTAATACACTGAGCTAGTAATGCCACGTGAAGTTTTGCCTCCATGGCTTGGTTGTTAATGTACATGATAGTCATGATAGTATAGTAGGTTTAACCATACACGTTTCGGGTTATACGCGCAGAAGGTAGCTACGTGTTTCTTAGTGTTTGCCTAAAAAATATCAAAGTAACCGAAACAACACCTCATAATACAATGTCTAAGTATCGAAAAAGGTCGAATAAGGTATATTAGACACTCTTAAAACAATTATAAGTGATCAAGCCACAAGATCTCATTGATTCTGAAACGTGGTTATTAAATCAAATTCTTCATATCAATCTTTGACTAAAGCTATTAGCGAATACGTATTAACGATAGCTTTATCGTTTTAATCATTACTTACAATAGGCCTCAGGGTTTTTCTGATTTGGTGCCGGCTGCAGCGTGTTGTTCGCTTTCGGTCCACCGTTGAGCGTATTCGTTCTAAATGAATACCACCTTTGTATATTGTTTCTGAAAAGAAAGATTTACTATTAATAAATGCCCATGGTCGATGGAAGAGAGAGAAGAGAGTTTGTGGAGTTATAATGCGTTTGACTAAATATGTATATTGTCTTGTTATGTTAACAAAATCTTTAAGTAAAAAGGTTTGATAACTGTAGAACAGGTAACAAGATATTTTTAAACAAATGTAAAAACTCTTCATATAAATTAGTTTTTTTTTATTTTTTTTTTATTGGACAATTCACACCAATTGACCTAGTCCCATGCTAAGCTGGAGAAGCTTGTGTTATGGGTACTAGGCAACGGATGTACATACATATTATGGATAGATAGACATATAAACACATATTTAAACACCCAAGACCTAAGCACAACACCAAATGCTCATCACATCGATATTTGTCTCAGCCGGGGATCGAACCCCGGGACCCATGGATCCGCAGTCAGGGGTACTAACCACTAGACCAATGAGCCGTAAAACTGTTTGAAATTGAACAAAACATATTACATTACAGTTTCAGATGAATATTATAACCAATTCCTTAAAGTCTATGGTCTGCTGGTTTAATTTTAATATTTAAATTTTATCTATTTAGATACCGACATACTACATATATCAATATTTAACTACAGACTTAACATATATATACTAAAACTGAACTGCAAATGTAAAATAGCTTACTTTTTGGATTTCATTTCGATGCTGTCATCGTCATCATCCTGGTCGCCATCTTGTGACCTGGATCCTGCTGAGTTGGGGCTGCTGTCCATCTCTGAACTTCTTGATGCTGACTTGTCCCTTTTCAAACTTCTATCGCGAAATCTGTACGTGGAAAAACTGTTAAAATTTAGTTAGACAAAATATTAAATAAAATAAAAATTATTCATAAATGCCTAATATGACTTGTATTTGTTATATACTTTAATGGATTTTTTTAACTGTGAATATAGTTAATAAAATATATTAGAGTGATTATTATTTAGCGATAAGTTATAAAGCGATGATTTGTCGTGGTTACTAATATTGATGGGACTTAGTTGTTAGATAAGCGTGTACATTGTACGTTACAGATAATTTTTGGAAAACTAGTTCAGAAACTTAAATTGGTAAAATATCAACATTTCTTAGCAATATATAGTTCTAACTCTCTATTATAAACACAAAAAGGTAATTTGAATTAGTGCAAAATCTTCAGCAAATTTCTAGTTCCTCTAAATCAAAGAGGTAGAAAACGTGCAACAATATAAAATAGACTTCACGGTACAATTTGAGTTCGTTGCTCCAGAAACAGAAAAACGCACATTAGTTGCGCAGTCGCACATTAACATACGAATACACCATTGTCCAATGTCCATTACACGCAGTAATTGTGTCTGCTTGGGACAATTAGTTGTAGGCTAATCGTTTCCTTTCAAAATGTTTTAGGAATTTATTTTACAATAAAACTGGTTTTATTGATACGTTTACTGTAATTTTTTTGGCGAAAATTATCGCGTATTATTTTAATTAATGCGTCGTACCGTGGTAGTCTTGAAAGAAACTGCCTATAGCAGCAAGGCTGCCCATTTGCCTATCCTTTGTCTACATTTATTTTATTTTTAGTGTTATTGTGGTGTTTGTGTTTAATTATTATTATTATTTTGACGCGTTACACACCGATATCGCGCGTGAAGTTCATAATTTGAAACGTGAAATGGCTTTTCGTAGCGAATTTTCTACAAACTTTGAAACCATCTTTGAGGATTTAATTGAAACTCAAGAACTTTACGAACAGTGAACAATGTCACGAGCCCAGTTTTCTTCCGACACTAAGTATTTGTACGGTTTGTTTAAACTCGAAAGTTTCCACAAACTCATCAAAAATTAACCGCTTGCTATTGTTAGCTAACGGTGTCGAAGTTGGCTACTTTGTAAAAACGTAATGAGAAAGCTTTATTGTACTGTGGGAGTAATACCTCTATAATTACTAAAAGTCAAAGCGATATTTGTCGGGATATCGGTTTATGTCTGATTAAGACATGAAAACTCTACAAAAAAGTACCGTAAAGTTTGAAGAAATCACATCACTATACATTATGACGGGAAACGGTGGACTTAATTATTAATCGATGTTTACACTCTAAAATTTAGGAATATCAAATAAATATAAGTAATACAGACCAATGACAGATCTTACTTACTTTTGGCCATCTTTTCCTAAATTCAGCGAACTTGTTCTGATCGCTTGCCGTCGGTGTGGTGTGTGTCCTGGTGACTTTTGAACTTCCCGCAGAATTTCTGGATCGGGCTTTAAGTCCATTGGTGATGATGGTTCTACGTATACCTGAAATTTATAATTAGGTCAATTGCCGTACAGTTTGATCAGTTAAAACCTTATAAACTTTACATTGTTGAGTCCAGACACTTACCTCTGTTGTATGATGCGTATTTTGATCCTTATAATAATTATGCCTCCAGCTGGCCGGTTGACATTCAGAATCACTCAATGCACTCGAATCATCACCCTTCAACCCTCTGTGGAATATCCTTTTTGCTCTACCTAATTTTGACTTAGAACTTTTATTGCTAGATCCCATACTGCCATCTGACGCGTAACTTGAGCTATCGTCTCCGAACGGTGTATGTAAAATAAAGGATTGTTCAAGAGGAGCTATTGGCGAAGGCGGCATGATAGTCATAGGAGAAGGGGGTTGGGTTCTTATTGCTGGTGCATGTAACGGTGAACTATGGAAGTCAGGGAATGGAAAGGCTGACGGAGTCGTCGGTGTCATATCTATGTAGTTTAGTTCTGGATATTTGTCTTGAGCATCTAAGAAATGCGGCGACGATACAATCACTTCTGTCCTGTTCTGGCGTTTTCTTCTTCTCGTCTTTAGAGATTCGACTCGTCGAAGTAAGGCTTTCGCCCCGTCCCGCAACCTTTCTGAGCCCGTCCGCCGGAATCTTGTGCCTGTATCATCCTCATCTTCTTTATCGCTTGGTAACTGTATATGTGTTTGACCAGGGACTGTTAATCTGAAAAAATATAAACATTTTGAGGAACATTACAACATAGATTTGATAAAAAAGTTTGAATGGGAAATAGGACTAGTGCGTCTATTTTATTACATTAAATTTTCTTTTCTTTATGCAAATAGACGACACATGTGGTATGTTTTGGGTCTGAGACATGCCAGTTTCCTCACAATGTGTTGTTTTCTTTACTAACCGAGCAAATGTTAATTTCTCACATAGGAATAAAAATTCCCAATCTCCAAAAAGCTAGAGTTCGGACAAACGACCAAACTAACAAGACAAGAGTCATCAGATTTCTTTAGAGACTAAATATGAGTTTAAAAGTTTAAGCAGGACATTCTACAATATTAAAATAAGAAGTGAATTTTAAAACAAAAGTTTTTAAACCAAGTCGAGATAAGAACGAAGTGCTTAAAGCCAAGAATTCAAGATTGTTTTAACAAAAACTTTAATCTAATGTTTTCTCACAAAGGCGGGGTCAGATATATTAATTGCCTTTTTTAAAGAACAAAAGCTAAACTATAAAGAGCAAAGAGATATCACTTGTCTTTGCTAAATTTAAGAAATTCATAAAGATTACCTATATATTTACTATAGTAATACGTTTTATTGCCTTCTTAATTATATTCGTTAATAATAGCCAAAACATCCACGTGTATCAAGTTGTCAATAAGGCTAGATACTAATCGATATGATACATATTTGGTGGAAGTCAAAACAATATTCGTATTTCAAAGACGTAACGAAGCTAAAATTATCATGTCATCCAAATGAATTGAAGGTTTTCATCTCACGTTTAATCTTTTAATCCTAGCGTTGTCAAACAGCGAAAATTATTAAAAAGGACTCCAAAAACTCGTTAACCATATATTCCACAATAGTTTTTATAAAATGTGAATTTTATCGATTTATGTAGGATGGATGGGAGTTTAAAACGAACATTTTTTGTTATAGCAGCCTAAAGACAAAATATGCAATGATATTTCTAGGAAACAATGTCCTTCGAATATTTGTGAACATTTTTTATACAGCTCTCTTTTGGCAACCCTAATATCATGTGAACTGTGTTGAAAGGTAGCAATTAGTAACAATTTATAAGGCAAACGACGTTTGCTGTTAAATGCAATATTCAAAATTTCGTCTGGAGAAAGCCAGATTAAATTATGCTAAATTAGATTGAATTAATTTGTTGTATGAGATAATTTAATTAAACCGTTGATGAATGTCGAATGTCTATTTATAACATTTTGGGAATATAATTAATTCTAATATTTTATCTTAGTAAAGATGCTCGTATTTCTTTTGTTTCAACAATGATATTAGATAGAGTTTAGAGTTTTGTTGAAATAGGATTTTTTTTTAAAATTAATAACCAAGATTTGAGGTATTATATTTAAAAGAAGATATTCTACTTCTAAAAATAAGGGGTGAGCATAGTCCTTAAAGGATAAACTCCCACTCGAACGAATCCGCAGTCAATAATTAGTATCATAATAAAATGATAGTGTATCGAATAAGATTATAGTTTAATTATAAGCTAATTTTACTAAACATTTCAACAGAAAAATTAAAAACGCACAAGGCCGTTTCAAATAAAGAGGACAATAACCTAGAAATCTTTACGCTACTTAAGAAATTCTTTGGAGTACCTTGCCGTGGTATAGTGAACTCTTAAGAATGTATACAAAGTCAAGTAATATTCATGCAAAAACTTTATACTTTAATTAATTTATCTTAGATTTAGTTAATTCAAACATTTAACGTTTTAAGATTTTATCTTTATTTTTATTATTATGTACAGGTTAGATTAAGATTCTACTGATTATTTAATTCAATAATTCGTTGCTAAAAGTACTACTATTATAGTATATATATAAAGTTAATTTTAATATGAATTATCCTTCAAATTAGCGAGCGACTTTTATCGTCTGTTTCGCCTTTACAGTAGAATTAATATTGTTTATGGCTTCCTTTACAAATATTATTTGTTTAACTGCACCTATGTATTGCCAATACATTAGTGTGCACATAGATCGTATAATTATTTCGAAACGCCATAAAACTTAAATCAAACCATAATAACACACTAAGCAATATTTCCATCAAAGTCAACATTCGCGGCCTCTAATTAAAACGGTGTAATAATTAACTAATCATGTTCGTGTGAAACATATTTCTAATGTCCGTACTCATCCGGTCCGGTCATTAAGTGAAATTTGAAATTTTAACAATTAATCAACTTTAAGAGCTTTCCGCTCTAAAAATTATGCCCTTTTATAGGTTATTGTAGCTTACGCAACGAGTAGTGTTATGAGTGGAAGCGGCTACCTACCAATAAAAGTGGAATTGTTGTCTGTAGAAAATTATTCTCAATTATTATTGTATTTGGAAATCAAGATTATAGTGGACAAATAAATATATTTCCTATTTCTAACACAGGCACAGATCTTTCGATCTTGATTCTTGTCGAGACTTCAGCGTCTATATACGTCGGCGTCGCAAATAATTTCGAATTGCTTTTTTGCTAAAAATTGATGTAATTTGTTATTACATCAGATAATTTCTCATACATACTTAAAGCGACTAGATTTAAATTATTCGAGAAATATAATTTTTAACTGCTTATATTCTTAAAACCGCTATAAGTATGGCCAAGCGGAAAGCAGCGCCCAATATTTCCTACGGTTTAGCAATCTTAAATAGAAACGTGATAGGTGAAGGGCTGAGTGCCCAAATTGTAAGTAGAACAAACAGCCGGTAGGCGCAATTATGTATAATTTGCTATACTCAACTGATTTTAGTACTGCACCAACTATTTATTATGTACATTAAAGGTGCTTAGACATTTATCAAAATAAAACATCATAGATAATTTTTGGTTGTTGTCTATTGTAATTGAGAGGCAAATGATGAGCTGCTAGCACTACCCATTTACCCGAAAGTGATTAGTCACTTTGAAACCTAGGCAAGTTAACTGCTGATAAAGGTCTTAGCTCCTAAAAGGGAAACATTATTATATATATAACGTATTTCGGATTCCGTTTCCTTCCGTACCACTAACATTTAAGATAGCTATTACGCAACAAACGTCCAAACTTTCGCGTAATAAAAAATAATAGGATCAATGTTCTAAATTAAAATCGTTTAAACTAAAATGTATCGACACTAACGATAGCCGTCATTAAACGGCTGATCAAATATGGACGTGTGAAATGAGACACACTACCGGGTCCATTAAATCTGACAGCTCTTGTACAAGCATCAACGGAATTTGGGCTCGCATTCATAACACGAAATTATTAGCTTTAATAACAATATTCAACTTTAATAATTGGAATGGCTGCGACTTTGTCTGCATTGAATTAGGGCGAATAAGTTTGTGATCTTTATACTATGAACCAAACGTAGTTACTGAGGACGTGGCCCCGAGGGACTGTGTACGATTTTTCAGAAGGCTTACACTCAATAACAAAAGTAAAGAGAAAAAATTATCATCTAGGATGTTTTACTGTATTAAAAATAATCAAAATTTCTTCATCGACCCTAGCTCGTAATTGGCTACTACTTATATTATATTAATTGTGACTCAATTAACCCTTAGATTAGCTTTTAAATTGATGTTATTATTTTTTTATTTTTTTTACCTTTACCCTCTTTCTGTGAGGTGTTTCTTTTTTTATTGTTCCATTTTAGGGTTGCCTGGAATAAATCGCTTGTTAGCGATAAGGCCGCCCGTTGCCACAACTTATGTAACCTGCTTTTTTATATGTATGTTTTTGTACAAGGTAACGAAGTGTGAATAAATTCAAACAATATATTTATTATAAAACCGGGTTTGTTGGTGCTTATTCTTATGTTTCTCCGAAATGCCCAACACCGAATATTAAAAGCGATAAAATTTTACGTAACTGTATCCATGTAGTTAATCTATCGTACAGTGTACATAACAATTACAGAGATCAAGTAGCGCCGGTCAAACTGACAGCCATTACGAGCACCGATAATAATTGACAATGACTAACTGATTTTATTGAACTTTTACACTACTCACGTAAGGAAGCCAACACACTGGTATTTTATTTATAACTGATCCTTTCCGGCTCAATCGCTTAAAGTGTCTGAATGACTATTTATATAGCTCTTTTCATATCAGAAAATCCTTCAATATAACGACCAGTCAAACCATGACGAACAGATAAATACTGGCATCACATTTATAATTGGTTTGACAATTAAAAATCGTTTGATAAATGACTTTCTAATTAAATTATACTATCTGAATAGATAGGTGGTTTAAACTTCATATCTAGATTTTTAGTAGAGTCAGAATACTGTTAGGGGGACATAAAGCGATCTGAGAATTATCCGATTATAAACAAATGTTGCATTGCTAGAAGCGAAGTAGAATTCAAAGGTATGCAAATCCTAATTAACAAGTTATTTAACCATTTTCTGTTACAAAAGATGAAAGTTTGGCAATTTTGATTAAATTCGTAGCAAGTTGTGGCGGATCAGTAAAGTTTGCTAATCGAGAAACCTCTATTAGAGAACTAACGTGAAAACAAGGATTAGTATGGAGCTGTTGATATACGTTCAAAATTTGAGATAGTTTGGCTAAGTGCTTTGCAATAGTGCAAAAAGCATAGATGGAATTTCTATATTCTTAAAGAACTCGTTTTTCTGTAGGACATATTTTTCTTAAGGTATAGAAGGACTTTTTATTTCCAGCCATTTGAATACCGGATTGGTATATAAGATATTGATAAAAAATGTCTGTCACCCGAACGAACTTGCTCGCCAACTCACCATAAGACATTATGTGAGTCGACTAAAACGTCACCATATTTTAGAGCTAGTAGACCGGCAGTAGCTCTAGACAGAAGATGACAGCACCACATAAATATTCGCTCATAGCCTTAGGGCTGATTGCAAATAACCGCAGATTTTTTAAAACAATTATGCATACATCAAATCTCTATATATATATATATATATATAAGTTCTGCACCGATCGAGCTGAAATTTTAGTATGATATATAATCCACATCAAGGATCATTTTTTTCCCCACGAGTATTGCAAAATTAAACTTATATGAAATGTATTCTTTGAATTTTTTTAATTTCTAAACCAATCAATTACAATGTGCCACAGCGAAGCGTGGCTGGGTACAGCTAGTTTTATATAAATGACCATTTTGCTTGGAAAGGTTTATGTACGAAAGTACCCGGTGTTAATAAATAATCAAAATAATATTGAATATTAATATTTACAAATGAATACTCATCGTTGCAGACAAAAGCAAGGTGTAAGAGAGGCCAACGTAGGCTGGTCGTGTTAAAAGAAAGACGAACCTCTGTATCTAACGTTTCAATCAGCTTTGCGCAATCAAGGGCCAATTTGACGGTGAACCTTTCGAGTTTTATTAGGGTTGCCGACTTTTTAATAAATCACTTTAAGGCCTTATTTATATAGGATCAGAAGCTTTTATCAAAGCGTAATACTCAGCTTAATTTGGTTCACAATTTGACGTTTGGTGCAATTAGATGAAATAATATTGGATATATCCTCCAAAACATAAGGGCCTCATATAAGCTCCATATTTGCTAACAATTTCCTGTTTTGTTCTTGTAACGTCTATTCTTGTGTGCACGTAAGTACTCGTAGTAAATCAATTAAAAGTAGTAAATAAACGTTTGATTAATATGCACTTTTACCGTAACTATCAGTCATACAGATAATAATGAATACTGGCCAGCGGCAACCCTATTTTCTACTCTCATTAACACGACAGCAGGTGATTAGGGCTATTGTAGGAGATATTTTATTAATTTCTTTGTTAGTTCATTGATGCCTTGTCCGATACGAGATGATTATGTTTCAAATTATATCGCTTGAGTGTTTGTTATTAATATTTTTGAATTAAAAATCAGTTCATACATGAACATGATGTATGTTTGGTTAATACTTGTTTGTGTAAGCTTACTGCTTAACGGTTTCGATCTGTTGTAAATGGATTCTGTAAAGATTGAAAGATTTGGTTTTGACAGCTTTACAATAAAGACGATTATGTTAAACATCGATTTATAGATGTTAACGTTACTCAAAATTTGGTTTGAACTTGTCTAGATTTTAAAATTTCTAATTTATCTAAGGTAAAATTAAATCAAACAAATATAAAATTTACTTTAATTAAATAAATATATGTTTATAAGTCTGTATTTGGTTGTTTAGTAATACCTATAAATGTTCTTAATATCCAAGATTTTTTATGGGACAGAAGGTAAACGAGCAGGCGGACACCCGCAACACCAGGAGGTATACTAGGGTATATAATCTTAATATATATAAATTACGTGTCACGTTGTTTGACCACTATGGACTCCTAAACAACCGAACCGATATCAATCAAATTTGCACACCGTGTGCAGTCTGATCTAACTTCAAAGATAGGAAGGATAGCTTACATCTCAATTTATATCCGCAATATTATTTTATTGCAAAATATTTGTTTATTATTTGATAGTCACAAGTCTAACAGATGGCGCTGTTTTGAAAGTACCAACGTTTCACATAAGCTACAATTTAATGGCATAACCACCAAAAAAGCATGGTGGTCCCCATGACTGGTGTTCTCCTACCGTTTCCCTTGAACAGTTTGCTACTATGTAATATAACAAAAACCTTAGCCACAGCAACGCTTGGCCGGTCTGCTAGTAATATATATAAATTACGTGTCACGTTGTTTGTCCGCTATGGACTCCTAAACTACCGAACCGATATCAATCAAATTTGCACACCGTGTGTAGTTTGATCCAACTTAAAAGATAGGATAGCTTACATCTCAATTTATATCCGCAATATTATTTTATTGCAAAATATTTGTTTATTATTTGATAGTCACAATTCTAACAGATGGCGCTGTGTTAAAAGTACCAACGTTTCACATAAGCTACAATTTAATGGCATAACCACCATAAAGCATGGTGGTCCCCATGACTGGTGTTCTCCTACCGTTTCCCTTGAATAGTTTACTACTGTGATATAACAAAAACCTTAGCCACAGCAACGCTTGGCCGGTCTGCTAGTAAGTAATATAAAAATATAGCCATCTTGTACAATACAGACTAACTTTAAGCTACTAAAAATAGTTTTCATTTAAATAACATAAATAGACACAGGCCTAAATACTTTAAACACTATATTTAACTATAACGACCAAAACATTTACTTACAGATCCGGTTCAACATCCGTATAATGTCCATCGGCATCTACCAGACCCACTCTAATTGTAGGTAGCGTTTCATCTTCGTCATCTTCAATTTCGCCTCGTGCTTCTCTGGCTTCTCTTTCTGCGAGTGCACGAGCTGCGATAACCTGCAATTACCGATATTGTTTAGAGGAACCCTATTGGAATAGTCACAGTTAAATAGTAAAGAGGTCCTTCCTAGTAGAATGTGGAGTGTTAAAAGCGAGGCAACTACTACTACTACTAATATCAGTGGCGCTACAACCTCTTTAGGTCTGGGCCTCAGATTTCTGAATCTGTTTCGTGATCATTTTTAAATCTAATAGGCAAATAGGTGATAAGCCTCCAGTGCCTGACACACGCCGTCGACTTTTTTGGTCTAAGACATGTCGGTTTCCTCACGATGTTTTCCTTCACCGTTCGAGCGAATGTTAAATGCGCACATAGAAAGTAAGTCTATTGGTCAGGGATGAGATTCACAGGCCGAAGCCACTAGGCCAACACTACTCACTACTACTACTACTACTACGGCGACTACTCTGTAACTGCCAATAGCGATACCGACAGCGATCCCGATTTTAACAATGAGTTTATGTACGGCGCGATGACGTGGTTGGTTTTTTCCGGTCTACTTTCTTGCCATAGCGTCTAGGGACTTTTTTCCATCTCTTATATTTTTCCTTATCTTATTTTCTTGTAGACAATTTTCTTACTAAAACGATACATAAAATAAAATATTCATTCCTTTTGTGCGTCTCGCGAGAGGCTTCATCGCTAATATTATTATTTACAATATTAATGGGTGATCACAAGGTGCGACATCAGCGCTACGGATATTGAGAGAACTACAGAATCGCTGTCGATATTGGAAGTTACAGAGTTAGGGCACTGGTTTGAGTTAGGTAGGTAACCGGTGGTTCTTAAATGCTTCTCAAGATGACTAAGCACAATTTAGTGATAAAAATATCACCATATCAACTTTTTAAATAGATTTTTGAATTCTACAATCTACTGTTTATATTCAATAAGCAGCATCTTACAAGATGGAGATTAGGGGTTTTATTCTTATTCATAACTCAAGACGCAATCTCGTCTTGAGCGTTGTCAAATATGTCGAACATCATACAGAAAAAATGGTTTGGCAGCTCTTGAAACTAGATTTAAGTTTGATTATTTGACTATGAAATATAAATTAAAAAAACTTTAGAGGTGTCAAGGGACACCCGGATGGAACGAAATTCCTTTCGATTAATTTATATGTTAATTGATATCATAATAGTATGATAGATTTTCTCGACACCAACCTTACGACAAAAAAAAGCCAACGTCACGAGGTGTTCCCAGACGGTCACCCATCCAAGTACTGACCTCGCCCGACGTTGCTTAACTTCGGTGATCGGACGAGAACCGGTGTATTACAATAGCAAATAGCAAAAAAGTGTCGTGACAACTTTTCGTAAGAATTTTTTCCGACTAATTTTTTCACAACGCGCGATAAGGAACTTCGTTCCAATAAATGTTTGTGTTTTATTATAAAAAGTATACCTGTAATCTTCTCTGGGCTTGCGGTGTGATTTCGACAACTCGTGACCATCTTCTTGACTTTCTCTCGTATTGCCACTTATCACTAAGCGCACATTGTTCATCGTCAGAGTCGTTCTGAAAATATAAAATACATGATACACAACCACAATTTATTAAAAAAAAGGGTGCGTGTACTTATGTACGCGCGTAAGAAGTTATACTTTTTTGGCATTATTAAAAATAGTTTTTGATTGCATGCAAATAATTAATTACAATTAAATAATCAAAGACTGGAAAAGGAGTCCTTATAGTCAATAAAGTTCAGTTTACATTTGAAAAATTAAATAAATATATATTTATTATTATTCTCTAACATTAAGTGTAACATAAATTCTATTATTATTCGAATGTTGTTTTTAAATTATG
This sequence comes from Pieris napi, assembly GCF_905475465.1. Lineage (NCBI taxonomy): Eukaryota > Metazoa > Arthropoda > Insecta > Lepidoptera > Pieridae > Pieris > Pieris napi. Next base: position 7,468,157 of record NC_062241.1, on the reverse strand, counting down.
TTCAATGCCGTAGCATCTTCCGTGGGCAACTTCATTCTGTTGATTTTGTGTCACGGTGCGCGCACATCGTAAAATTTCACTCTCATCAATTTTTCATAACGCGCCTAAAGAAGTATAACTTCAAAAACTGATTGAAATAAAGTCCAACCTAAAATATTTAACATTTAAATACACTGAGCGTGTCATAAACAGTGATAATAGCAATATACGACAGTTATATTATAGCGAATACATTTGTCCCTTCAATAATACATATTTCCTATGAATAACTTAATTAAGTTAGAGCTCAACTTATATTTGTCGGCCTTTGGAATATCGCCATAGTTCGCATCGTCTCAGTAGTGCCGTTGCTCTATTGTGCTAAAACTATTTTCCGTCTAGATTACCTAGATTTTGCGGCACGTGAATGGCATCTACATTTGATATTCAGTATTGTGGATTGTTGGTATATTGAATTGTATGAAATCCAAGAAATATCGTTTAATGTGATGCAATATAAAATATTATAGGTGTACTGTAATCATTAGAACCCGTTGCAAGGTATCTACGGCTGTTATTATTCTTTTTGGACTTATATTAAATTCGAGAACAATTTTTAAAACTCATATTTAAAAAGGGTGTCTTATAGTATATCCTTTAGTAGTAATAATTTGCCTTAATTTGTTTGTGTAAATAAATATTGGATGCATCATTGATTAGTATACAAATGTATGATAGTGAAATTAAAAACGATTACATAACATTTACGCAATCAATGAGGAAGAGTTTAAAATTAATCTTCGGAATAGTTTCGGGTCATTGAATAAAGTTTGAACATAATTCGCTTAGTTGAAAATCAATCAATTTTGATCCGTTGTTTGCCCCTAGGCACAATAATCAGATTATTATTAACAAGCTTATTCAGAAGCTATCCGAAATGTCATTGGCGTTGAATCAATCCATTCATTAGATTAAGTTCTCGGTCGTTGAAGGTCGAGTGGTTTTGTATTGGCGAAATATAGTGAACTGTGGAATTACAAATGGGTCATCTTATAGATGTAGATCAAAGACAATTTAGGGCCGAATCAGTTGCTTATTATAGCACTTATTAAGAATTAATTAACTCGACTATAATTCTGATTCATAAAGTCTGGCTAACGAAAGTAGATAAATAAGATAGTCTTGATATTTTTTTATTTTAAATAAGTACATATTAGTTTTAGTTACTTTAGATAATGTTATTGTTCTTTTACAGATAGTCTTGAGATTATTAGCCAACGGTTATGAATTTAAGACAAACAAAAATGAACGTTCATTATTAATTGAACGATAAGATATAGCTGCATGGAGACATCGCTTTTTGCGTACCATTGCATCGAAACGTGCAGAAGGCAAGCCAATAATCTACTTAGATGAAACTTATGTCCACAAAACCTATAAGCCTAAAAATTGCAAGTATCCACTAGTAAAATAAAAATGAATGTCAAAGTATCAAAGTGAGTTGGTCCAACTTTCCTTTTTACTTTAGGGCTGCCATGAAGATATTTTTTAAATTTGCCGCGCTTTTTCAGTATCAACTTTCATTAGCCAGACTCATTAAGCGGTTCTTAGCGTTTCATAATTCGTGGAATTTGTAGGTATTTTCTTGAATTCATTATCTAAGTGTCCATTAACTAATCGAAACATAATACTCAGGATTGAAATTAAAAGCGGTGCAAAAACACTATAATACGTACGATAGCTTGAGCTTAATAAAACTCTTCTGGGAAATCAGTGGGAGGCTAATGAAATCGTGGAAAGACAGCTTGATTGAAGTGACAGCTTACTTCGGTTTAGAAAAACCTCACCAAGACGGGAATTAAAAATTGTATTCCATTGAGCGTTCGCAGTTTTTATATTTACGTGATTTCAATGAATTGAGGCTCTTAAAGGCCGGTCTATGAAGTTTAAAATCAGTTTTATCAGTCGCATTATTTAGTATAGTTCTCTGGTTCTTACGTTTTATTAACTTTAGTAATTTTATAATTATAGTTATTAAACGCGTCTTGATTTGAAAAGTGCTTTTTCAATTTTAGTTTGACTGATAATATTCGAATAATTAAATACGTATTGATATTAAACATATTAATTTTTATTACAATTCAGGAAAAGTTAATAATCGTGAGAAGTTATTAATTAGTTGCAGTAAATCTGCATACTGTTTATGTTGTTAAGATAAAATAGAAAACAAACTTTTCTTTAAAAAAATAATTAATTTACAAACTGGTGGACAAAAGTCATATTATTCTCTTGTCAAAGCTTGTTAGCATAAACAAGGCGTGGACTGATCCGTTTAATCTTATTTTTCACTAAGATCAATTTGTTAGGATGACAAGTCAGATGCAACGATATCATGGATAGTTAGGCCCTAAAGGTGTTAAGACTTGTTAAGGATATGTGATCCTAGCTACTGGCCATTGCGGCTTTGTATTAACGGCAATAAATATTCCTAACTAAACCCAAGTCCATTACGGTAATTCAATTTTTAGATGAAATAAATTTATTAAAAAAATTGCTATTAGGACTATACCATATTTTTCTAACATATAGCTTAATAATTAGGACAAAAATAGTAATAGAAACCAGTAAAAAGTAACCAGTAAAAAGTAAATTTGTGCACACTGTTGTCAATGATAGACGCAGCACTATACAAATTACTAAATGACATCACTACTCGTACCAGTTCAAAATAAATAGCAATTTCTTATCGACTGTACGTACAGTGTGCCTCAAATGACTCGACGTAATCATGAAATTATTCGAAGGTAATTGCAAAATTAGTATTTAATCCCGTCCGGAGTTCAATGACTTTAGGAATAATGACCCGATGGCAAGTGATGGATTATGTGCTGTTTATTGTTTTTGTCGGCTTGCAGAGGTTTGGTAAGGTACCATCTGTTTTTAATTATTTCTGAATTACATTTTTTGAGATGAGTTTTAATTAGGTTCGCGTTGTTTTACGGTCGAATGACCTGTGACATTGAATGTTATGGAAAGTGTTTTTTATTTTGTCTTAAGCTTATTAAATTAGTATTGCTTTTTAGGTATTAAAGCTTGAGCTTTGAGTTACAAAATTTTTTAGAATTCAATAAATCACTATTAAGTATGATTTACATTAATGTATCTTTTTGTGTTTTGTTGAACAGGGGGCAAACGGGCACGCTTGCAAGTGCATTGCCGGCCTTTTAAGAATTATCAATTCTTAAAAGGCCGGCTCGTGTTCGTATCTTGAAGGGCCCTTAGTCGAATTGGACCGGAAATACTTAAATTTTATTGTTCATAATGAAAAGTCATGTTTTGTTTTACACACACACCTTCACAACCCTGTTAATGTCCAGATACAATAGTATTTACATCTTGTGAAACATTAATAGTAAATCTAGTAAATTTTCGCATTAAGCTACCTATGTAAGTTACAGAGCAGTGTTGGACTCTCATCCCTGAGGTCGTATGTTCGATCCCCGGCTGTCCATTGGTGCAATGGACTTTCTTTCTATGTGCGCATTTAACATTCGCTCGAACGGTGAAGGAAAACATCGTGAGGAAACCGACATATCTTAGACAAAAAAGTAGTCTGCGTGTGTCAGGCACTGGAGGCTGATCACCTACTTGCCTATTAGATTTAAAAATGATCATGAAACAGATTCAGAAATCTGAGGCCCAGACCTAGAGCTTGTAGCGCCACTGATTTATTTTTTATAAGTTCACAGGGGTTGTCAACGTTGGTATTTATAATAAATTGTTATAGTAATTACAGCTCTACAAAGGCCGCCTTTGTTAAAAAAACACCATTGACCTCACCTTATTGCCGAAACAATACATTCAAGCCGGCGGCGACAACTTTCAAAGAATTTGAAAATTAACATCTCATCTTATATATCGTTATCGTAAATTATGCAAATAGGGTTTTGTATCGTGATTACCGTCTGAATAATGACCCTGCTGACACCTGAGTGTACGTGATAGGCCAGGTGTGGCAAACCTTTCCTTTTGCTGCTAATTCCGCATATAATTTGTATAAAAAGACCGTGTAGTAATTTCTATTCAGAAGGAAGAACAATGTACAAAGTTACGGCTTAAAGTTCTTGTTTGAGAATGCTAATCCTTTGTACAAAATTACTTGTTTCGAAACTTAGTTAATAGTAGAAAATTGTTTCTTTAGGCGATGAAAAGAGAATAATCTTAACACTTGAACAAAATTGAACTTTTACGTTGTAAAAAGATTAATTCGTATTTTTGAAGTTATTTATTTATAGTACTTATTTTTATTAATCCTAAAGCATTGTAACGGAACTCTTGTTTTACAAAAAGTTTTCAATTTTGTTAGCATCCCTGACAAAGGGCCGTTTAAAATTGTTTCTGAATAAACAAAATGACTTCACACTTTCTTTAACAAAATTATAATTTATTGTAAAAGAAAGCGAAAGCGGCCACATCTAACAATGTAGAATTTATTACCATAGCAATATTGCTCTTGCTATTTTTGAAAAATTCTATATTTATTAATAAAAACTTTTTACTGAATTACTCATTTGTCACTTTTTATCATATGGTAAACAGAATTCGACAGAAAGAGACGCAAGAGTATCGAATGGAGTATTAATAAAAGTATCGATGAACGTACATATAATTCTGAAATATATAGAAATGCCGTTTTAAAATATTAGTTTCCTTATAATATTGACATAGTTTAATCTTCCAGTAATGTTATTAACAGCGAAGCTTGACATTTAGGCTACTAGATAGGTTATTACCTCAGAGATTGAACGATGGTGATGCTATTACTTCATTATGGTAAATGGTTGGTCACGCTTGAGATCGGCTTATGGCTATTCACATAGAGCGCGTTCCGTATTAAGTGAAATATATATATATGTGTATATAAAAATATATATATATACACATATTTGGTAACGTTTTTAGTCCTAATCCTTTATCGAAATAAAATATATTAACACAAGGCGACGTGCTACGGTGGGTCATAGAGATATTATATATAATACAACATATAAAATAAAATACATTTATTTTATTAAAATACATATATTTATTCGGGATTATTTAAATAAAAAAAATATGATCATTATGATTATATCAACTTATAATCATATCATCAAAATATGGAATCTTTTTGAGCATTGACCAAAATTGTTTTGATTAGAGTAAAGAGATTCATTTAATATTACGTTACAGTACAATACAAGTACAGAAAGTATTTTTAAATAACGCTCACGCAAATATTTTCCGCGTCTCATGTGAATAGCCTTAACCTTTATTGTAGCAATCAAGCTTTAAAATATCGTAATAAATACGTATCAGCGTAATCTGGGAATGTCAGTCGGTTCATAAAACCTCTTTGTTAAGAATTAGTTTGTTATGCTTACTTGTAACGATTTGTTTTTACTGCGCGTGAGAACTGCGAATGTTTTCCTGTTATAGATCTAGTTTTATTTTATAAATGCATCATATAACACAATTGTATTAGTATAGTATACCAGTTAATTAATTAATTTAAATTTGGAACGCGAGCAATAAAATATTTATATTTAAGTTCGCTTTGGAAAAACATGGTCTTGGCCTACGTCATCCACGATAATCCAACGTAATCAAGAGACAACGCAGACATGAGAGAATTAATTTTATTAATAGCTCGGGCGTACTCTATCTTCGTCAAAGTTCCAATTCAATTAAGCACGGGTAAATCAATTCACAGTCTACCTGTGATTAATTGTATTTGCCCCTGTCAGAACACCGTACATGCTGTTTGACCAGTGGGTTTACAGGATGCACTCGTAGTGTTAGCTTAGCTGAACAATGCCAATTATGTTTGTCTAATATGCGTCTCAAATGGGACTAGGATATGCATGAGGCTTTCAGATCAATTGATGACGTCACTGCCTATTTCTTCTTTTTCACATCAGCCACTCTTATACTTGAGGGTGTCTGTTAACAATTGAAATTGCTAGGTACCTTGTAGCGGAAAAAAGTTCTTTAGCGGCTATGATACCGTTCCTTTCTTTTCTTTTTTATAGAAGAGGGGGCAGGAAGGCTCGCCTGACCTTAGTGGTACTGCTGCTCACGGACACTCTCTGCCAGAGGGCTCTTTTCTTGAAGGACCCTATGGTATATATATATATATAGGTCCAATTGGTCTCGTTCCTGGCTAATTTAACTTTTGCAAATAATTTCACGTATGAAGTTACTAAGTACTTTTTAATAATATGGGAACACGTGTCTAACATTTAAACTCCAATACACAATTAATGTGTGATTAAAAACTAGAATGTTTCAGACAAAATTGAAAAAGATCAAATACGGAAAGCGCTTTTTAGACCTCAAAAGTTGCGTAAAATATAATTTAATTAAACATACGTAATCAATCAAAATAAAGGTAGGCTTTATAATCAAAGCTTAATGTAATCAATGAAACCGCTTAATAAAAGGAGATTATGTAAAAAGCGATTGAAAACAGAAAGTTGGAATCGATTTCATTCCTATATCAGTTTTCACTGGAAGCGATTACGATTAGTTCATGCTGTGTTTACTACTAGAATTTAATGGTATGTGTATAATGTTTAGTTCATTAAAGCAGAGGTAGTGAATTTTCATTGGGACCTTTGCTTAGTTACTTTCTTTGTTTATTGAATGAATGCTACTTAAACCACAATTATTAGTCCTAAAACTAAAACTCACAATACGTATGCGTTTTTAGGATAGTTAGGCCTCTCTAGTGTGGTGAATACCGTTAGATCAATTTTGTCACAACCATATTTCTGTCATGTCTCAGTAAATTACACTTGGTATGTCAATATTATTTTAACATATATCAATAATATTACGTATCGACATTTTTACACAATCTCGGCATTTATAAGTCACCTGATAAATTGTTGCATCAATAATGTAATTTTTTACACTACATCTTATCATGTCTTGATGTTATCAATAGTAATAAACAAGATATTTTTTTATACATATTTACATTATTTTATATTGACATAAGATATTTATCCAATATATCAATCAAATCAAAACCCCAATCCTCTATACTCTGAAAAAATATATTAATCTTACCAATAATATTTTTTTTTATAAATCACAAAGGAGTTTAAATACACACCTTTATCGTTGTGAGTTTACATCTTGTTATAAAAACGTCATTTGATATTGTTTTAATGATTTACTACACAAATTCCGATGACTATTGACTAATCCGTCCCTAAAAAAATGTTTGTCCGAGAATCAGACCGATAGGTTTTACGGATTATATTATTCGCCAACGCACTTTCTTTCTATATCATTGATTAGATAAACTAATACTAGAGAACCGGCTCAGCCAGTGGAAATTACAAGTGTAAACGAAGCATAGAGATGTCATTAAATGTGGAGTTTAGATAGCAAAGCCGTAAATGTACAATTTTATTCCATTTATCTGCGAGCTTTTAGCAAATGTTTGCGATCATTGAGTGCTAAAGAAACTTGCTAACGAGTATTGTGAGGTATTGAATTTATTTTAATGAAATGCTTCGATTATGTCCGCTATTATTCGTAGAGTGTGTATTACGCAGAAGTTTTTAAAGGATTTAATTGTATTATTAGATATATAACCTTTTCAATGACACAAAATAATTCGTTAAAACAATTACGATGACAGTACCTAGTTTTATTCTCTTACCGCCAAATTGTGCTTACGTCACGTTGTTATGAATAGAATCTTTAGCATGATGACGTCACCCTTAATTTTTTATTTTACTCACCGATCTCTTTTGATGGTGATGATGCTCCAATTTCATGTTGGCGCATCTGTTGAGTGCAGTTAGGCGCCTGAAGAGCGACTGTAGAGAGTCTGCATCTAGGAAGGGGTGGTCGTTTTGAACACCTGAGACGTCGATGGGGAATTGGAGGTCTGAAAAAAAAAAATTCTTTAATATACAACAATGAATAATATTAATGCCGCTATATTGTAACCGTTTCGAAACTTTGAGGTGCTATTCGGACAATAATCAAAGATAATTTTTTTTTTAATTAAAGTTCCTTCGCAGGCAAAAATTGTTGGTGGGCACGTACCCAAACAGCTACCACAAGCCTTTTACATATCTGTACATGTGTTTGTAAAAGGTAAACAATTGTGCAGTTTAATTATTTTGTTGAACGTAGGATGTTGGGTTGATTATGTTTGAAGTCCCGTAAACCCACCTAATACAATCAAAATATACATTTCTGCATGCAAACTAAAATGTTTTACATGTGAATTGGATCGAGGACAACGTTTAAGATGACAAGTGATGTACCCAGCCTCGACTTTCTATTAACTACTTATTTATGGAGAATATTTTAATGGATATAACAAGGGTAGCATAGTATCTATCGTAACATTTCCATAAATAATATTTATAGAAAACTGGAATTTAAAAAGTACATAGAATATAATAATTTAATATTCTTGTGGCAAGAAATTATGTGTTTTCTATTATTTTTAATCACTTTTTTGTGATTTGAACTTGGGATGAGAGGCGTATGCCGTGTGTTTAGCCACTAACGCATAGTTTGCTGAGCCACTTACACTTTGTTACTCTGCATTGCTGTAATAATTGTAAGACTATGCGAAAACCGCGTGTGGCTTGAAAATAACTAACAACAGTTTGTACTAAACGTAAGAGCTTCCTAAACAGTTGCCCAACTTAATAATGGCACTCTTTGACATAAACTAATTAGGCAACGCCGAAATCGGGTTCAACAACAACAATCTTGTTGGTGTAAATCTGATTTAAAATTAGGATGTTGCCTGGAATTAGATTTAAGGAAACGACTATAACTCTTTGTTTTAAGGCGCTCAGTACCATTTAAATTGCTATACTAAAATCATATGATATTTTACGACGTCAGTTTTTAAAGTTAATTTATATTTAGCTTAAATATTTTTTTCATAATATTAAATTATATTTGTTACTCTTATCATATCCATATTTTTTCGGCATAAAAGTCAATATTTTAAGAAAACCCTTGCTATACATTTATCTTCTTTTTTAAACCACAGTATCTCCGTTGAAGAGTTAATAAAACTATTAAGCTGCGACAGCAAGTGGGGAATCGAAGCTTGCTTGAAAATAATACAATTGTACTAGTAACAGTAACGTCATTTCCGTCCCCCATATAACGCAGTATTTCTCCCCTGTAACGAGGAGATTTCTCAAGTTATTTCCTTTTTATAATGATTTGTCAAGTCTATAATTAGATTTGCGAAACTTTGCACCTATTTCAATGATTTTTTTATAAAATAAACTTAATAACTTTATTAACTTCGTGTTCCCAATTTTTGAATTGTCCAAAAAAATGGTTTTACGAGAATACTCCTACAACGCGGCCCGGGTCTACTGCGTTAGAGGGGAGACTACTGTACATAGGAAAAAGGTTATCTTTCCGACATTGGTGATTATTGTCCAGAACGTACCAACAGTCTCTCAAACTCTTATTTTTAGTTAGTTAAATCCCTACGGAGTCAATATGAAATTTAAATATCAAGTTTTAAAAAGAGCAAAGTTCATTTGCAAGAAAATTACAAATAAAATTGTTAGATCTTAACTTTATTCCTTGAAAGTATATGCTAAAGAAATACTCAATGAGAAAAGTTGAGAAACTTGTTAGATAAAAGGAAGCAAATCGTTTGAATTTATCAGCTCAATGAATAGAGAACAAGACTTTTAGTAACATGTTTATTGTTACTTAATAATTACTTAATTATAGACAAAAAATAGTCATATAAAAACTGCTAAGCAACTAGCAAGTTATTCTAGTAGGAACAATGTTCTATAAGCTTGTGATATTAAGAGAGCAATGTTTGCGAATGCCATGCTTTTGAACCCAGGCTGGGCAGTAATTGTTCTCCATTGTGAGTAAACTGTTGCCCTACGATTTTGTTGTTCTTTCAATAGCAAATACTCAAAACTGAAGTCGGAAACAAAATCGCTATTGCGCTGTGTCTTAGCATGAATGTGTGTTCATAAACTGTTGGTGGATAAACTATAATAGTTTGGAATGTATTATTTAAACTAAGCTATGCGATTAAAAAGAGCGAGTCTTCCCCTTGATTTGAGAACTGGCAGTAAATGTAAAATTAGAATCATTACATTTTTTTTTGACGTTCATAAGTGTACATTGTGCTACCTATATGAATAAATGATTTTGAATTGAATTGATATGAATTATAAAATTGCGTACATATCTCTATACTAAGATAAGCTTATTATTTTCGTAATGTGAATTGTAGTGTCCTGTAATGCTTTAAATAGACAAAAATATAGACGTAATGTGCAGTACATAATATTACGCAGAAAACTCGCCAAACACGATGTATTATTTTAATACTGTCATCACATGGGCATTGTTTGATAGCAATACAATAATGTCACTCCTAAAACCCTCATACATCATCTTCACAATACCAGGGACATTTCATTATGTTATTGTACAATGCTGGACATGTTTTATCTATTGGTCTAATCAAGATAAATGTAATACAAATATAATATATAAGATGCAAATTTTAATAAAACAAAAGAAAAATATTTGAATTAAACTAAGATACATTATATAGTTGATTATTTAAATATTATAATATGCCTTTAACACTACCGGGACTGTTTCATTAACATCGTTTTATATTATGTTCCCCCAGAAATTGTATAAAACACGCAAAGACATGGTTATACTAGAAAGTAGTAAGTACTTAATTTTTTATTAAAAATGAATAGCCGTTATCAAGAAAAAATCACAATGTGTAACAAGAGTCTATTGAGTTATTTACATCTAACTTTTTTACTAAAGAAAAATTCGTCTATGAAATTTAACATTGTGTAATAAAAGTTCAAACAGCCCCTATTAAAGCGCCGATATTTTGGGGAATATTTAGAGGCAAGAATGATGTCTAAAGCCAGAATGATGTACGTAAGTCATACTTAATTGCTTTAACATTGTTTCACCACTTATTATTAATTGAAACTTGAAAGAACATTTAACAACATTCGCTGCTCAAATAATTGTTATTTCCAGTATTGTGGTTAATACAGAATAATTGGGTAACTCCAGAAGAGATTTGTTGCGGTTGTGGCAATAAATTAATTGAAGTTTAATTTATTCGCAAGATTTAGCTTTAAATCTCCATAATTAGCGAAAGCTCCATAAGTAAAGTATTTATTCAGGCGCTATTATAAGTGCTACTTTTAATATCGTTGTTACCCGGATATTTTGTGTAGTAATTGTAAATATTTTATTGAGTCGCATGATAATAATGAAAAAAAATAATTAAAACAGATTTAAAAGCCTAATATTTTGAAAACACCTTTGTGAGGTCTTTCAATATATAAATGTATATATTTATTATATAATCGAAGTGCAAGTCTAATTTCGTAGCACCGCTACGAAGTGAGCCTACCCTGCTTATGTACGGACGTAAATATGTCTACACGAATATTATAATATATTTAAAATTAATTCTAGTGTAGTTATATAATCTCGCAAAATATTAGGAGAAATAGAATTTCTCTCGTGAGCGGATAGCCTTTTTACCTTTAATTTTTCTTTATTAAATAAGTTACAACATATTACGTCTTACGTCACTGTATGTAGAACTATATAGTTATATACATGTAAATTGAGTAAAATATATTTGATATAATTCAGTTAAAGCTGTTAAAAAATATTGCATATAATTTTTCTGCATAGAATAAAAAACATAGCAAGCAAAAATTGAGTCGACATGTTAATTTCCTCGATGCCGTAGCGGTTGAAAGACTTCTAATTAGTGCACAGCGTACATATGTATTGATTTGATCCAATTCGCTGGCCCCATATTTTTCAATAGCCTTCTTTAGATAGGTAGGTAATTGCATTCTAATAATGTACTTTAGATTTTTATTTAACAAAGAATGCCTTTATTTATAGAATCATATTTATAGGATTTTATTTGACATGTATGTTGGGCATAAACTTTGCATAGAGAGTATGAAAGTAAAGAAACAATTTTTTTCCTATATCCTATACAGACAGTTAAGGTCAATCAAACACGGTCGGTCGGCTGTATTTATGCCAAAAACAGTTCATTTGTTTTGCTTCGATTTTTTTATTCAATAGGAGGCAGTGACCGCACTGTAATTTAGTAGTTTACTTGTGCTAATAAACTGTTATTGATAAAAATGATTTTTAATTAAATTATCCTTTGTAAGACGAAGAAGTAAAAAAGTAAAGTTAAAATAGGTAACTTATTAAACTAGTTTCATAAGATATAAATTTATTAAAAGTCTGGCACATGAAATATATGTTGCAAAGTTTATTGGAACTTCGACCCTCGAATTATCAGAATTTCATATTATGGAGATCTTTCTGTCGACGACATCTGTTTGCATTGTCTATACTCTATGAAGTATATATTTCTAGTTGCAGGGCTGGGCAAAATAATGTGTATATATAATATATATATGGGTTTAAACTATAAAAGGAAAGGATTACTTTTAATACAATTGTAGTACCAATTAAATGCATTATTATACATTGATATTACAGTAACATTATATCAAAGTAATAGAAAAATAGATTACTGTTGTGAATTAAATGTATACGGATATACGAACGAACACAAAGATATTGTGTTCAGTTTACGCGAGTAGGTCATCATCATATTCACACATATTAGGTAGGTTAGGTTACATTAAAATAAAACTTTTAATTCAATCCAATAAAGTAGTTTTAATAACACCATTTGTATGTATACATATGTGTTAATGTTATAAAAGTGTCGTAGCTGTGCATCAGCCCTGCCATTTTTGTCCCTGAAACTTTTAAGTGAAAGTAACTTCTTTCGTTCAACACCGAAGTTTTATTCGATTTCAGAAAAACAAAGACTTGAAACGATGAATGTTAATTCAAACAATTCAAACATACGTTTCATCATATATTTCTTAAGTAAAATGGGAATGACGGGTCATTCAAGGTACAGGCATATATTGAATGATACGTATACCTATTACAATAATACAAAACAAAACTGATCTACAACCAAAGATTTATTCGAGACGTAATAGGCTATTTGACCGTATGAAAATAAAGTGTTATTAAGAGTTATCTTTAGAAACTTGGATTTACAAGCGTTATGGCGTAAAATAACTTGTGAATAATTAATCAAACAATCCATACTTTAAAATATTTTTATGCGTCAGTCACGTGACACGAAACGGTCACATGACATAGCATGCTTGTAAATAATATGTTTTCTCCTATCTAATTCTCATACCGTCATGAAGTTTAATTTAAGACTGCTTTGAACGAAATATTTGTGTAAGTTAAGAATACTTAACACCTAAAAAACTTGACGTTTGTTTGCATGGTACGTTATAGGAACTGGACGCCATCTTGCCTAGAGAAGCGTTATTGCGGCATGAAATTATAATTGAATTAAAAACTATAAATTTGAATTTTAAAAGCACATAGTTAACGTCTTTTTATACCTAGTGACTAATAAATTTTGATTTTTTTAATCTTGTCAATTAGCCTATTTTTCTATAAAAAAGAACAGCAGTCTTCTAACTGCAACTGCATAATTGTGTTACTAGTAAAGTAAATTTCCAATCGTACGTTTATTAAACATTTTCATATAACCAAAAAGTCAAATGAATAGCTCGGCTAGTTCATATTGCGTTGAAACACGACAAAAGCTATTTCAAAAACGTTATGAAAATCAATTTTCGCCCGTGTTTCCAGTTTCCAATTACCTACTCCACACTGCGAAAACAATTAGTTATGACATTCACTTTAAAACCGAATACGCAAAAGCAAATACGAACATTGTTCTAAACTTTCAAACATTTTACGCCAAAATAAATTCCAGAGGCTTTTTTTCAGAAGCATTCGTTTGTTAAAATTAAAAATAATTTTGTTTTCAGCCTTCGTTTGTTAAAATTAAAATAATTTTGTTTTCAGCCTTCGTTTGTTAAAATTAAAAATAATTTTGTTTTCAGCCTTCGTTTGTTAAAATTAAAAATAATTATATAACATTTATATTACAAGGAAATGTACGAAAAGAGAAAATATCGAGAACAGTTCTAAAGAGATTTTCTTTTCTTAAGCGGCTAAGTTTTTATTTGCTATGTTACTTGTGAGAGTTTGCTACTAATAAAACATTTAATTTCTAGAGTATAATCTAATTCTTTAAAAAAATTCCTCATAACAGTTCACTGTAGGCGATAATGGACAATATTTGTACAAATGTCGAGCGAAGGTCAAGATCATAATAATCTTGGGTATTAACATTACACTTTAATATTTGTTTTGTTAATCAAATTTAAATGCCATTAACAAACGATTGTATTGCTTTGATGACGTAATAGTATTTAAATCGGAATCATTTTTGATAGAAAAAGTAAATTAATAAAACATTTATAGTAGGCAGGTCAAAGCCAAGATTTTATATCTTTTTTGTCAATAAACAACATCAATCTAGATGTGAAGTGACTTCCAAAAAATAGCTTAATACCCCGAATTTAATGATATTATCGATGAATACTTTTATTTCTTTTGACCAATCAATAGAATTAAGAAATATACCTATATATACTTTTTAGTACATTTTGGAGTCGATTCAATTTGAAAAACAAAAGAATTTATATACATATATAATTCAAGTGTAAAAAGTAATCCTAGATTCATGTTTTTTCAATGAAACACAATACAATAAATTAAAAGGCCGGCAACACACTCACGAGCCCTCTGGCATTGTGTCCATGGGCGGCGGTATCACTTAACACCAGATGAGCATCCTGCCCGTTTACCTCTGTTCTAATAAAAAAAAACACTGAACATTTTGTTTCGTATTCGAAACATAATTTTTGCAAATCCCTCAATTTGCCTGAGCGTTTAGGATGAAAGCTTGGACGCTCTCGGCCGTGCGATATGGTTCAGCGAACACGGGTTAAAATTAACTAACAATATACTGCTTCATTCAGGCTTTTCAGGGGTCATTCGAAATATAATATTTATTAAGCCTAAAGGTTAATATTTGCGTATGTACAAAGAATTACCGACAGATTTGTTGCTTAAGTAAGGAAGAAATTAGCCGATGAAAAAACCCTTTACCTTAAAGTTATTCAGCAAACCGCCTTAAAATACGCAGATAATAAATAAAGGATTCTTCGTTTTTTTTTAATAATTATTGTTTCTAAAGTGTCAAACAAAAACAAATGCCAATATTTAACAGACCCATTTTGTCACAGATAATAAATTAATCTATAAAACCTTCAAAATGGGAGCGACGATTCTCATTAAAATATTTAAATTTCGAATTTACAATATAACGAATTTATAACCTATAGATCTATGTAGTATAGGGTTCGTACTCAATTGAATATCACAAAGGCTGGTTGGCTGGGAGGCAGTGAGCCGAACATTCGATTAACTCATAAATGGATACCCTCTGTGTGCCGTTATTTGTTTTTTTTTAACTCAACAAGTGAATGATTTTGATTGCTTTTGAATAATGAATGAATGATTAATGAAGTAGTCAAATATTCATATTTTCTGTATTATATTATCTTGAGAATGGACCTGATATTGATTTTAACAAGAAGATTATTGTAGAACTCAGATAAAATCGTGAAGGGAACAAACCGCTTGAAGGTGTTAACATCAAATATCTGACAGGCCTCCTGTCAAATACTTCAGATAAACAAAAGACTGTTTAATATCTATTATAGATATCTCATATCTACGTATTTAGAATAAATTCTTAGAAACCATGATTCATTCTGACGTAATTCAATTACATCGTAATCTTACATCTACGTTTTAAACTTATAATTGTAAGGTTTTTTATTACTGGCAGTGCGTTAATTAAAATGACCTATATGGGTATTATTTTGGCCTCGGTTGCTCACGTAAACATGCAAACAAACTATATAAATAATAATTTCATTTACATAGCCCTATACATTTAATGTTTGAATGGAATTAAGAAACTGTCACATTCAATTGTTTTAGAAAAATAGATATACAACTTTTGATATGCAGCTAGGTGAGGGGTACCGGGTTCGAGGGTAAGTTTTAATTTAATTTAAATTTGTTCTCGGCCTTTGGGAGGGTTGTGCGGTACCGGGCGAGTGCCCAAACCGAACATGAAGGACCCGGTCGAATTTCTAAAGACAAGCAAGAATTATAAAAAAAATCCTATACTTGACGCTGGCTAATGCACAAATCGTGCCAGAGCCATAAAAAAAAACTTTTGATATTCATCTCCTGAATTACGGACCCAGTTCTATAAGGCCATAATTCATATTTAACCTACACCCGTAACTAATACAACATTGTTAGCCTGCAATAATTCAACTCGAACAATATCAATATGCTGTTCATTGCGAATGCACCGTCAATTTGATTCTTCCACAATTCAATTGAACCCACATGAGGAGGTCTTGAGGTCATGATATACTCTTACAATGTTATTTGACGTTTACAATTGATGAGCGGAAGCGGGTTTAGTTTACTCATTTTATGACGTGTCCAAATAAGAAGCTATGCAACAAGCAGAATGTAGTCGAAATAAGTTACAAGAGAGCCTAATATTTTAACTAATTATTGGGAGAAAATCATACATTTTATTAGATTTCAGGTACCGCGTTTTTTATGGGGAATAAATTTTTTTTTTTTAAGGACAATTCACACCAATTGACCTAGTCCCATGCTAAGCTGGTGAAGCTTGTGTTATGGGTACTAGGCAACGGATATACATACATATATAGACAGATATACATATAAATACATATTTAAACACCCAAGACCTAAGCACAACACCAAATGCTCATCACATCGATGTTTGTCTCAGCCGGGGATTGAACCCGGGACCCATGGATTCGCAGTCAGGGGGACTAGACCAATGAGCCGTCAAATTGATTGAGATGTGACAACTTACAATATAAATAAATTATATATTTGATCATGAATATAAAGGTGCGATTAATATAATGTAAATCGCGTACACTTTGATCTTATACCAAAGGTGATGTTAACGCGAAACGATCAAGGTTATACAGCACATGTGCGTACAATTCAAATAAGTACTGTGCTAAAGATTGATCGCTCTACTTCCCTCCTAACACAGATACGATGCAAACCTCATACTAAACTAATTAGTTGCTTGCATTTATATAGTCCTTCATAAATTTCTTGTTTTAATTAGAAAATTGCTATGGATTAATGATATATTTATATTTTAACACTCATGGAAATATTTATATAATGTTTACATTTTTTACATATAAATGGATAAAAGGTTCCAAAAAGGTTTTCCTGTAATGGACTAAAGCCCGGTTGTAGGAAAAATTTCTAATACAGTTAAAAAGGAAGTTAGGAAAAAATTGTTTGTAAATAAGCTCGTTTGCGGCTTCTTTGCCTTTGGAGTCATTTACATGATAATAAGCTTAAAAATCAGAAAGTAAAAAGAAACATTTATATTTTAAGAATACGAATTTTTAAATCAACCTAAGCCAAGGTTTTTTTTTTGAATATTTTTTTTAAAACACTGAATTGAATGAAATGTCTTTTTAATTTGGTTTGGGGTAAAAAAGTGATTTTGTGAAATTCTATAGACGAATTATTTTAGTTATACGTGTAGTTTTAAAAAACGTAGTATCGTTATCATGTACATATTTTTACCTGATAACAAGATTATGTAAAAAGTTTCATAACACTATTTCGCTTGATAAACGAGTTTCCCAAGCATTCTCAATGTTTTTTTATTGGTTCAAACTAAGTTTGTATTTCTAAAAACGTTTTCGGCCAATACATGTATGCCGTTTGTTTCTGTGATATTTTTTTCTTTTTTGCGCCTTTGAGTCAAAGGACTTATACGAGATTCTAACTACTATAATATAAGCAATGTTTTCAATGGTAAACGGACACAGAAAAAGTAAAAAATGGACTAATGAACTACATTCATCACACGTAACACGATTACACGCACGTATCAAAGCGCCTCATTTACTATGGAATACTCCTACGGGCTTGTCACTAAGTTTTGATTTCGAGAATTTTATCGGGCACTTAACGAACCGTAACTAAATATTAAAGTCAACGAGAATATTGCCACAAAGTTTCCATATTGTGATGTTGCGCTTAGGATGTTGTAGGTCTCCAGTGCCATATTATATTTTGTGAAATAGAATTTTTAATATCGACTTATAAAGTACCCAAAAAACCGGAAAGGTATTTACAATATATAGTAAGGCGATGCTTTTGTAAAATTACGGAAGTTTTGCATTTGCATTTTTTAAATATAAAATAATAAATTTATTTTCTAACTGTGCATAATGCGATACATAATGGTTTTAACGAATGAAAAAGCCCTATATAAATAACTAGCCGTTTCGAGCCCGCTTTGCTGGACGAATTAAAATAAATTGTATGTTTCATTATTTTATTTTTTTTCATATTTTTATTATTCTTCTTTTTAACTTCCCGCTAAGAAAATTGAAATATTTCGAAAATCGAGTTTTTAACAGATGTTGACGTTTTGCGGTTCTAGGAAGCCTCTTCTGTTTTTATTAGCGGGAAAAATTTTCATAAAAGTAAAACAGAAATAAAAAAATGAAAGAACGTTGGAATTAAAAAAATAAATAGCCATAAACCATCTAGGAAAAATTTTGCATCGAATGGTGGTAGTTTCATGTCGTTTAAGCGTGAAAGAGCCTCAAACGAACACAATTTTCTTTTTATATATATAGATATATCGAATATGAATACAAATTATTTATTAAACGAGTTCAATAATTTGGTATTACATATTTCATAAAGTAGTTAAAACTTTTTCATATCACGAACCTATGACAACTGCAGTCATTAAACAAGATAAATAGTTTAAACAATTTCACACCAACATGCGACTTACCATAATTATTACTTCAAACACTTTTTTGTAACACAGAAATGAACTATTAAACGCAACACACAACTCAACTAGAAACCACAAAATGTGCTCCTACGCCGCCACACAATTTAACACTGTCTGCTGTCAGTTTGTACCTGAACTAATCGCACAGATAAAAAATTTGACATATCTGTTTTCGTTCCCTGTCAAATAGACCCCATGCCATGTTGTAAATGCTATTCCATTTTCAAAGAATCTACATCTATAATACCATTTTCTACGATCTATTTTCGTACGTCAAAATACATTTTATAATCTGTGACGTTTTTATTTTGTTTTTACTTTGGCGCGAAAATTTAGCTGATCGATTATGACCTCAACTCCAAACTAAATAACGTTGTTTTTCTGCTGAAGTTTTTTTTAATAAAAGCAAATTATTTTAAACAACCGCTTACCTGTAAGCGATAACTCTAATCTGTCTTAATGTTTTGTTTGGAGAAGGCATGACGTAAATGATATTTTGTATGATGATGAGGATCACTTTCGTTACATTTTTTATAACCTTTTTTGTTACAAAATGTTAAGTAAATTACGTCATTTGAAAACAATACTGTCCCTTTTTGTTTGAACAGTGGCGGCAAAGGTAAGTTATGACATTTAAATACCGTTCTTAAATGGTTCTAAAGATAAAATAGTTCTTAAGTAGTATGCAAATGCAGTTAAAGTTTTTAGTCAAACAATAGAGTCTGTGACAATGTCCTAACGGTTTCTGAGATTAGTGTAAAATCTTTACATATAACCAAAGTGTTATAGTTTATACTTTACTGTTTTATTTCATTTATGGATTTCGTGGATTGGACTGTGTATAGGTAGATGTTTTTAAGACCACTTTTCTTTGATAGGCTGTACACCCAGTAGCTAATCAATCAATGGAGACAGAGATTCATGGGAACTTCTCTTCTTGCTTTTAAGCGAAAGAACGTCAGCTGGCTTAGAAAAAAATCTTACATCTCTCATCTTGTTTGATATTAATATTTTGAATAAAAAAAATAGATGCAAAACGATCTAATAAAACTTTAGGAACGTCGACTGTGATGAGTCAATATATCTTATCAAAGATTACGATAAATCTGTAGGCCTTTCTTTTCTTATCCTTAAATCCTGTTTTTATCCCTTTTAAACTTTATTTATTTAGGTTTTGATTTTTTTAGCCAAAAGTCGTGAGAGAATTTCTTTAATAAAAATGTTAACAAAACATTTAATATTATACTAGAAGCCTATATTGGTATACGCGGTCTATGGTTGATGTATAATTATAAAAAAATAAACAAATCAGTGGCGCTACAACCTCTTTAGGTCTTGGCCTCAGATTTCTGAATCTGTTTCATGGTCATTTTTAAATCTACCTAATAGGCAAGTAGGTGATCAGCCTCTAGTGCCTGACGTCGACGGCGTGTGCCATCGACTTTTTGGGTCTAAGACATGTCGGTTTCCTCACGATGTTTTCCTTCACCGTTCGAGAAAATGTTAAATAACATTATCTTAAAGAAATAATTAATAATACACAATTTCCGGGTCCCCAGCGCTATTTAAAAAATCTAGAAGAATTGGTTTAAATTTGTAAGCTTTTAAAAGGGATACACGATACACGCTATGATAACACACTTTTTGTATGTGTTACATTAATGATAACTTTTCTTTGCACTTTTAGTTTGTTCCTGGTCATAATGAGGTAAATTATTTTCTTTCCAGAATGTAAAGGAAGTAAAAGAGGTTGATAAAAGACTCACCATAGCCAAGTTCATGTATCACTCTTTGGTTACCAATTCACAAAATTGTTTATTGATACAGGAATGTAGGAATGTGTGACACAAAGAGAGTGACTGCGCATCCTTATCCTATTATACTCACTTCCTACCTAAACTAACCTTTTACATATAATAAAGTTTATATTGTCATCACACACTTTATCAAGTTAGGGACATGACATTTTGTATTTATATTTTATGAGATTATAAGACAAAAAACGTAAATAATGAAGCATATCACAAATTATTTTTATATATAATCAAAATTATTATTATACATACTCGTATTATAATACGACTATGTATAATAATAATTTCGTATTATAATACGAGTATGTATAATAAAAATTTTGATTGGTCGGTAATATATTTGATTTTATTTGAGTAGCGTATAATTTACTACTAATACAAGAATTATACTCACACATAACGTACTGATGGAAATAAACCTTAAAACTTCGGTAGATAGTTTTAAAGGATTAGATTGCGTAGAACCTTATCTATTAAGTCATATACGATAACACAGTGTACAATAGTAATATATACTATTGAATAGTTCGTGGATATCTTTTATCAGTGAGTCATTTCCGTATTAAATCGTAAGTATTTTACATATTTATCGACACAAATGTAACTTTGGTCTCACAAAATTATTACAGAAATATAGAGTAAATCCTTTTTTAAATCCCATTCCTCTATAATTTTTGAAGTACGCTCCATCGATTTAAATGAACTGATAGATATAGGTATATCATAATTATCAACGTTTATATTAGACTAATCTAGTTAATAAATTAGAGCGAAGGTTCATTCAGCCACACATGACCAAGTTTTCCATAATTTTCTACCTTACGTAAGCATAGTTCAGCCCACAAGTAATTAACTTTTATTGCCCTATCATATAATACTCAACTACGTAACAAATTAATAACAAGAAATTTACATAAGGCATATTTATTTAGCGGAAATTATCAATAAAAATTACATGTTACAGGTTAAAAAGAAATATTCAAATGAATTAAAACTGTATATATGTATGATAAAGTAATTTATAAACGATAAAGGTTTTAAAGGACATATTGATGTCTAATAATAAATCTCATCCATCCAATCAATAGTTTAAAATTACGCAGGCTGTCAATTGTAGAGGATTTGGGTTAGTCTACGCTCCGTACTATTATATTTATGTTTAGATCGTCTGTACTCTACGGTCTTAGATACAGTTGAACGTTATATACAGAATGTTTAAAAAATATTAACCACAAAAAGTTCGTATTAAAAAAATTCGTATTGCTTTAATTGTTTTAAAGCATTATTTCACACATAGTAATTGAGCTATATATAAGTATGAAAAAAAAAATTTACATTTGACAGGTAGAATTAATAATCTTTGTTCTCGTCCACCTCCTATCAAATTTTCACATATTAGCTCTGCGTTTCTAAATTTGAAAATAGCTAGAGAACGGCAAGCCTTTTTGACATTTTAAAAGTAAGCTCATGAATATTATAGCTTCATATATTTGAACATTCTGTGTACAGCAGACAACACAGTAAGTATGATTAATAGATTCGTGGGACAGGTCAGGTTCGCGCGGCCCGCGCAGCTGTATGCATTTGTTAGCGGATCAAACGGTCAGGGTGATTTAAGAGATAGAGGTCAGTGTTTGGCATGAATAATAAGGATTTTTTACTATTCAAATTGGCCAAAATTTTGTACCTAATGTTTAACATATATTTGACATGATAAGACATTACATTTATTTATTATTAATTGAATTAAGTTCTAGTAGCTTATTAAGGATTCTGTTTTATAATATGATAGCATTAATATCATAACATTTTTAGGCATGCACATAATTTGAATTACATGAACTGCCGGCGAATTCTATGTATAGTTTATAATCTATGATATTATACTATTCTATAAACGACTAATTGCAAAAACAACGGAATATAAATCTAAATTTAAATATCGAACGTATAAAACTATTTCTTCTAATAGTTGTAATGATTTTTTATGACATTGCAAAATTCCAGGTGACCTATTCATGACCCATCTGGTGATTTTAATCTATGCAATCACTTACCTTCGTACATCTGCGCATATTGGGGGAAACCAGCTGCTCGCAGCCATTTGCAAGCTTCGGCGGCTTCGATTTCTGTAACAAAACCATTATGTTTTAATCACAAATACAACATGAAGAAGATTTCTTTTTGCTTTAATTTTTTTAATTCATTATGTATCTATGAAATATAATGAAATCTTAGCTTGTGAATACCGGTTGTTCATGTAAAATGTTTGTCTAGAAAAACTTACAATATTTAAAAGAAAATATTATTTCATATTTGATAATATTTGATATTTGATGCCCTAGGGCATTGAATTATCTAATAAATATTTTTTCTTACAGCACACATGTAAAAAGGTTCAATAGCCTGTCCAAAGTGACGTGAGGTCGATCATTAAAATTCCACGCCGTTACGCAATGACAAACAAAAACAAACAGCAAAACCATTCTTAAATAGTTAAATACGTCTAATAAATATTCACTACCAGTGAATATGATCCTTTAAAATGTCTACAATAATAGAATATATCTGTTAAGGTTCAATTTGTAAGGGTCATGTAATAATGGCCAAAGAAGTTACGTGTCGGTCGATCACAAGTATTGTGGTTTGACGTATACTAATGTCTACGTAATTTAGAAAAGTCATTGGATATGGTATGTTTTAAGTGACAAAAGATTAAGGATTAAAGTATATAAAATTATTAATTAATTTTAAGTTAGGCGAAAAAAAAACTTAAAAGTTATAGATTTCTTACATAAAACAGAAGTAGCAATGGGCGGGGAATAAAGCAAGGTATGATAAGAGAGGACTTTATGGAAAGGACCAATGAGAAGGAGAAGAGGGCGCCCTAAAAATAGAAAGAAGATATATAAGCGTTAGCAGGAAGCGAATGGACAAGGGAACTACAAAAAAAGGCGACTTAAAAAGAACTTCGAGATATGATTTAACTGCTGAAATTTCGACTTACTCGCACGATTTCTACGTGTATTTTTCCATTTGTAGAGTCAAATTTGAACAACAATTCAACTTAAGTTTTGTAGTATATATTTTTTACATATTAAAACGAATAACATATTAATTAAGTAAACTGTACTCTAAAAAAATGTATGAATGTATTTATTCATTGCACGTGTGTAAATCAAAACCTGAGTGAGTTATAGAATATAAATATGTATAACAATACTTCGTAGGGAAATATAATTTTGTTCGAGTTACAAAGTTTAAATAGCGGTAGCGTATTTAAAGGTTCAGCGGACTTACTGAGGATTTCGACTTAACAAGGTTCGAGTTATAGAGATTCCACTGTATTTTGAAAAGGTTGGATCCGGCCTTTACCCGTTCAGAGGTTTCGATCAATGGAACTGATGGAAGTTACGATTTAGAGTAACAAGAAAAAAAAAATATAACAAATCTAAACTGTACTTCAACATTTGTAAAGATTGGAAATAAACAGGCTCTATTAATTATTATTACAAGTAAGGCAACATTTTATTTGCAATTATTCTTACTATACTACATTACAAGGTGGTTCTAAATCACAATTGTATTTTGGGTGCATAAAGATCAAAATGCCAGTCCAGTATGTCAAACTAAACTATCTGAGTCGATTTTTCACCAAAGCGCATTTTAAATTCAAATTTCACAATCTACTTTCCTTTGGACGTCTGTGGTCCAACATCAATCTGATAGTAATGCTTTTAACGAATCTAATTGTGTCATTTGTTTTATTCAAAAACCTATTAAAATATCTTGTGCAATGAAGTACATATTTGTGAGATCTACTTAATCAAGGTGGGTATATATTTATCTACTGACTATTTGTCAACAGAAGTATCTATTAACAGCGAATATAAGAATACAGAAAGACGTACTGCGTCCTATTTCTACAATTTTAATAGTTTTTGTACTGTTTGATTCCATAACGGGCATGGGCTGATACGATACGATTTTATTGTTTACTTTTCTTAATCAACAAATAGGTATCTTATCTATCTATCTATCTATCTATCTATCTATCTTACAAACCAGATATCATACCCAGGGTCTCCAGGTCTATGTCCTATAAATGGTCCTTCAATAATTTGCCACGGATGCAGAAATACTTCTATACTAAATTAATTATAAATTATAAAAAAATCTAAATTTCAAAGAGGATCATACAAGGAGTATGATTTTTTTAGGAGTATGAGTTTTATTAACGCCGGCAACGCACCCGTGGCTGTTTAGTGGCTCGTTTGCCCTATCATATAAAAAACAGAAGTATACCATAATAAAACGAGCTTCAATGTGTCTAAAATAAATCTTGTTTTGTTATTTTAGATGTTTGACAGTGCTTAAAAATGACTAATGGGATCTTTATTACGGATTACTTTGAAGATTGATTAACACAATTGGTGTATAAAAATTGTATTAAAACAGTACCTGTAATTTGGTCGGCGCTCAAATTAGGAACACTCATTGCTCTTGCTAACGAACACTAAACACTAAAAATCGATTGCACACGCGCTCGCGCATCTCCATAAACACTGAATCATAACACTTTCTTAAGAAACCCGATCACAACACTAACAAGCGTTTTCGACGAATCGAAACGTTATATTTTCTAACGTTACACAACAAACCTGTGTTGTTAATTTTAACTACCTGTCTCCAATTTTGTGCATACAAATTGCTCACTTTAATCTGTGATAAACCTTCTCCGTAACGAAAATAACGTCACCGATTTAATTGTCGAATCAAATGATCTGTCACTGTCAATTTTAAAAAAAACAAACTCGAAACAAACGCGCGAGCACTTGAGGCGTTGCTCTAGAATGAGATTATCAGTGTTTATCATAACTAGTAGTACTTACGTCCTTTAATCACTGGACACGTCACCGATAGCCGTGGAACTCCGAGTTAGGAAAAACTGGTGTAGTATTGATAGGGTAATTTATTTGAATAATTGTAAGTTACTTGGAAATATTATAATTGGTGATGACAGGTGCAGGTTAAGGTTATGTGTAATTTGTTGTCATGGTTGCTTAGGGCTTATATATATGTATGGTCGGATCGTTTTCAACTGAGACTGTGATAGCGAATTCAAATAATAGAATTCATGACTTCGTAGTGTATACGATATCTATCTATATTCTATCTATATATATATATAATGAAAATGGTCTTCGTTTGAGGCTCAATCACGCCTAAACCACTGATCGTATCGATCGATCGTATCGACATGAAACTACCACCATTCGATGCGAAATTTTTCCTAGATGGTTTATGGCTATTTATTGATTAAATTCCAAAGTTCCTTCATTTTTTATTGCTGTTTTACTTTTATGAAAATTTATCATATATAAAGAATAATAAAAATATGAAAAAAAAATAAAATAATGAAACATAAAATTTATTTTAATTCGTCCAGCAAAGCGGGCGCGAAACGGCTAGTATTAAATAAAACAATATCCATATCATCTCTCCGTCTGAGTAAGCGTTGAAGGATCCTACATTTAAAATTTTAATATACTCTTAAAGGGGACGTCTCGAAGCTGATATTACATTCAAAGCAAGGAATAGCGAGACAGCAGAAGCGTGACACTTTGCAGTATTCAAGTCGCTGCAATATTGCATAACTTAAAAGTCGTATTTCACTGAAAAAGTTTTATGTTTTGTCACGTTTTAACACCATAGTGGGGTTTATAATATAATACTAGAGTATGAAATAGTAATGAAGGTAAACAGGTAACATTACAATTAACGTCACTTAGATATATTCGTTGAGCTTTATTGAATTGAGAGCGCTTTGCTCAGGCAATAAATTCGTTATGTAAACCATATTGACTGATATAGGTCCCACAAACCCGACCATATAGAGAAATATTAATGCCAATTGGAAACTAGCCCTATATTATGATAAGATTAACGATTTTAAGAAGAATTTATTGAAGGCAAGCGGTAACTGGGTATTGGAATGTTGATATACCGTACTTGGTTGTAAAGGCACGTTTCATCCATGGTCAGATCGATAACTTTTTTTAACACTTCTTAAAGTTATAATGTTTTTATTATTTGTGTGCAAATTCGTATTTTATTGTCAGCGCTGTCCTCAAAATATTTTAGTTTTTATTTATTGAAGTGAAACTTTTTTGGGCGCATGAGGGTAAAGTTTTTACGGATGAAACGCAATAATAATAATATTAGCGTCACGAAGATGTGCAGCGTTTTTGACTAAAATTTTATTTTTAAAATTAAAATTTCGTAAAGAGAATTTATGAAATACATGTATTAGTATTTTATATTTTATTAAAATAATTTATTGAAATCTCAAATGACGAATTGTAAATTAAAATGCCACGTGTTTTTTACTATCGAACAAAAAATTAAATTTATAATTTTTATTAATTTTCGACACTTTTAACATTACAATGACAATTAAATTCATTAAATTCCTAACACATCTTCCTTTTGCCCTCCCTCTAAGTTTCGGAAATATAAAGTTTTAGATTTGTAATAATAACAAGTCTTAAAAATTAGTTTGCTAAAGAAGTTTCACTTCTGACATGTGTACTTTGTATGCACTTTTTTCTTGAATATTAGGTTACCCAAAAAGGCCTTGCAGCATCTCCAATTGGAAGTTTTTTCCAAATAACACAGTAAAAAAAACAGTACCTTTTTAAAGGAAAAATACTATTTAGATAATAGTCATCAAAACATCTTTCTTGGAACGTTTTTTCCACTAAGTGCTTTAATTACGCCTTATTAATGCGAGTTTGTTACGGTGATTAATTATATTTGCAACTGAGGAATTTGTTTTTTTTCCCTTTTAATTAACCACAGGCTTTGAGAACTTAACATGACTTTGTTTATTTTTTTAATTATGAGGCATTCTTTAAAATGTATTTGTGGTATTTGCTGGAAATATCGACTTCTTTTTAAT
This sequence comes from Pieris napi, assembly GCF_905475465.1. Lineage (NCBI taxonomy): Eukaryota > Metazoa > Arthropoda > Insecta > Lepidoptera > Pieridae > Pieris > Pieris napi. Next base: position 7,440,436 of record NC_062241.1, on the reverse strand, counting down.
AAACATGAATACTGTGATTAAATTACCTACAGTAGTATTGACTAAGTACGATATCAATCCTGGCACTAGACTAATATATTCCTCTTTCAACACAACATATTTTTCTATGAATATATTCGTACAGTAAGAAAAATAAGTAAAATAATAATAATAAGCCTAACCTAAACCCATAACTTATATGTTCGATTTTTGTTGGAAATTTAATAATACAGTATTTATTGATAAAAATTTATAGGATATGTGTATATATAACCTATTCTATGTAAGTTTATATTGTTAAACTTCTTTTGCCGTATCCATCATTTTAGTAGGTCTATGTGTTTGCGTTCGGAATGGTTTTAAAAATTAAGGGAAATATTTAGAAGTCTTATCGCGGCTGTCATTCAAGCTACTATCTAATTATAGAATTGTGTACTTCGCTTGTTCACTGTCACTTATATTAACTTGGTATCTGAGGCTTACGTAACAAAAACACCTTATAGCCAACGATAAATTATACATCCTATCAGCATGAGCAAATAAGTTAGTCGTAAGGCTAGTCGTAAGTAACTAAAAAAAGTAAAATATACCCGTGGTTCCACGACCCCGAAAAATCGGTGAATTACGTCAAGACTGATAGTTATAGATCAAAAACAGAAGATACTTAGAAATCAGAAAAATTTAACACACGTGGTTAAAAAATAAAAAAAACCTCTTTAAAAAGAAAAATAAAACCATAATCTTCGTTTGCAAATAAGTCAACATTTTATTATATACCTACTTCTTTACGAACATGTTATTTTCACTTGGTTGAACAAAACAACTACAGTATAAAGTTGAAAATATTTTAAACATTAATAAACACGTAATCAATGCAGGTAGTAAAATAAAGTTGTTTTCCCGAGACCTTGAATAATTACAAATTTTCACTTAGTCACAAAGCGATAGTACTTATCGATTCTTGTTACGATGAATCAGGATTCGATTTCCGCATTTTAGCAATGTGTTTAATATGTATTCTTAGACATACATATTAAACATGCAGTTCACGAATAAATACTTTATTGTTACTGTTATACTTTACTATCGTCTATCTACTACTTAGCAGTATACATAAGTGTCAGCGGAAAGGGCGAGTTCGTGCGATTTTCTAGTCTATGGAAAGGGGAAAAATTTCTTTTTTATTCATTGTTGCCAGGTTATAAATATGAATAATTTAATATTATATTACCTTATAATTTGCGATAATAAACATACGTTACAATTTTTAAGTTGACTAGCCGGTTGTTTTAATCTGTTTAATTTGAGAATTGCGTTAGGGTAAATCTATGCCAATATTATAAAGACTTTTAGTTTTGTAACGAATAAATTTAATAATAACTGGACCGAAAAAAATCTGTCTCTATACGAATAAGCCGTGTGAAGCCAGGACAGGTAGCTAGTAGTTACTACAAAAATAAATAAATGACGATCAGTCCAATATAAGATTCTTTTTAATTACTTCAGATTGTGAACGAGACTCTTCCGGTCCTCCTATTTCCGTCATTAGCCGCATATGAAATGCTTATAATTCAATTTTCAGATTAAAACTACGACGAAAAATATATTTAATTTACTGTTCCAATTCCGAATGTTTTTCTAACGTTCAAACTGGTTTAGGCTTTTAATTAAACGCATTAGTAAGTAATTTATTTTTACAAATTATCATTAATAAGACATAACATGTTACGTTGACAAATAGCTTAAATACTTTGACTTATTAATAATTTATCGATGTAATAATCAAGTTTTATCAGAATATTACTGCAAGCGTTTAAAATCAGCATTCAATTTATTGCCGTTAATTGCTTTTCTTAATGTTTTATTTCCATTTATTTGGTAATAAATTAGACTACATAATTCATTACTCAATCATTTTTGAATAACTTCTATCTTCTATATTTAATTTGCAAATATATGTTCAGCTATTTTATTGTTATAGTTCTAGTAGTTGTTTACTCCTTTTTAGAGTAACTCCTCTGAGCATAAGTTCATTTAGAGTTTCTAGCTACTTTTTAGCTGTAGCAGGTCTTCCTTCACTCTATCGATCCAGCGGTAACTAGATGGGCTCAGGTAAGCCTCCTTCACCGACCGATCTTGGCCCATGCGCTCAAGGCGCTGGCTGGGGCAAGCCAACAATAGGCGGGAGGTGACACAGGTCAGGGAAATAAAAAAAAAATCTCATACCGGAGGCCAAGACGCTTTTTGGGTAGCAGAGCCAGCCCTGAGATTCTGTAACTCACTTTTCGAACTCACACAGCGGTGTGATAAACAATAAACTACAAGCTCCCACCTTTTTAGAATGCCAAATCATAAAATTACTCCTTCACGATTGATTTGAGAGCGACCGCTGATGCAAAAACCGCTGTGTGAGTTCGAAAAGTGAGTTACAGAATCGCAGGGCTGCAGAGTAAGTTTTTAACTACCTTTTAGCATGTTTACTGTGTGTCTATTATTATTGAATATCTCTGTTTTCAATTCACGGTTACACCAGAAGGAGTACACGATCCTTTTAAAAGACTAACGTGGGGTCATAGGTCCAACCGAAGAGAAATTTCGATACGTTATAACTTTTATTGTTTATTGAAGCACCGGCAGTACCACATAGATTCAGCCCGAGGCAGTGATTATTATTAATTTTCATAAGTATATGAGACGAAATAGCAATAGTTCTATAAAGCATGTATAATATCTAGATATCCAAGAGTACACTTTTCATAGACTATTAAAAGTTACGTTTATGTCTGCGGTCTGTCCATAAAACTGATCTTAAAGCTAAATCTAGATTATAGCCAGATGTGCTACGATAATTTAGGTTACTGGAATCTGATACTTGAAAAATCGAACTCAATTCGGCTCGGATTTAACTAGGTCGATTAATTTGTCGATCTATTTACTATCTCAATTATCGCAAGCAAACAAAGAAACCTCTCGAACGAATTTACAAATAAAATTCGTCAAGATAATTTCTAACATGCAAAACGTAACTGTCGCTATAAATACAACGACAAATGACAACTGTTATATTGATTTTAAAAAATCGGTAATTTTTATGCCGTAATTATTATTCTTATTGAGGTACCTCTTCAGACTTGGGATAGTACATTTATTAGATAACGACTCTTTAATAGTCTCGATTATATATATAAATTTACCGAATACCGATTAATATTATCACAAACATTTAGATATTTGTTTCCGATTTACGCTTTTGTATTTAAATAAAAGTCTTTACACCGATAAAGCATTAAAATTTACATGAAATAAAAGTTTATGCGCTAATTATGTGCAATCAAAATGAAGAGTCATAACAAGTTATGCGATAATCTGAGATTTTACGCCTTTGATATAATCCTTTAAATACAGGCTCGGGCGTGAGCGCAATTGTACTGAGAGCGGAATTCAATTAAAATCATAAAAGCGATATAGTCCATTGAAATGTTATAATTTGAGGGCCAAACTGAACATTTGTTAGAGGATGCAATTTTATTTATGGGACATGTAGGGGGGGGGGGTCAATACAAGCTTAAACCCAAGTTATTGGCCTTGACCCCGGCCGCTATCTTGGTAAAACGAGTTTTCACCCCTTTTGGATAGTTTAGGAGATATAGCCATACATATAGAGTATTAACCCCCCTACATGTCCCATAAATAAAATTGCGTCCTCTTTCAAATGTTCACTGTTCAGCCCATGTAACATTTCAATGGACTAATAGTTTGATTTGGATTTTTAATTTAATTAGTGTATACTACAATAAAATCGTAAAATTTGAATATAATAAACTAAGATTTAGTAATGTTTATGTATCAGTCTCTTCGGTGTGTCTTTTCATTCATTAAATAAATAATTATCATTTAATTTTAAGTGATGCATTAAGTAGACAATTAAATTGTCTTTAACATCACTCACTCGCTAATCGCTACTACAATATCCTGACCTTCCTCAACTGGGTGGGCAGGAAGCAAGAGGCTGACCTATTCAAAATATCCAAGTTGACCTCAGCTGAGCTTCATGCAGCCTTCATTCAACGACGTGGCACTGAATAGGTGGTCTGCAATGAACTTGCTTCAAGCGCCCGTACAGCCGCCACTTCACGTTTATACCAGATTAAACTGTCTACTTTATCTTGCTGTTACATTAGACGCAATGCTGAGAGCATTTTAACCCAAAAAGCTTAAGATAGATTTTTATAGATATCGTTTTTGCGTTGTTTCTTTATGTGTGAAAATAATTTGGTACATGACGACGTAGAAAAAAGATTTTAATTTTAAATACTACTATTCAGGCTAAGAATAAGGATTTAGGTTTTTTAAAAAGTAATTGGCAAAATATTATTCGGTAAATTCGGTTTATTAAATAGTCCGATGAAAACTTATTTGTTTTTTTATGTTTTTTTTATAGAACATAGCCTGAGTGAGGCGCTGTATAAGGTGAGGAGGCCGCCCATGGACACATTCTCATTGCCAGAGAGGGCTCGTGAGTGCGTTACCGGCCTTTTAATAATTGGTACTCTCTTTTCTTTTAGGAACCTAAGTCAAATTGTATTGGAAATACTATGGGCTGCTGATTCCACATAGTTCTGGAACGACGCTCAGTTGTGGAACGACGGACATCGAGATGATACGGGTGGAATTTCGTATTTTGCCTCGACGTCCGAAGATGAAACTCATGTAATTATCCGAACAACTGCTTTGAACCCTCTCCGTGGTAAACGCGGTAGCAGATGCAGAGATACCCTACATCACTACGCGTAAACAACAAATGCGTAAATTACGTATAGTATATACGTAATTTACGCAAATTTAAAATATAATTAGTATGATTGTATCGTCGCGTTTATTTTCAAAGTGATACGAGAACTATACGTTTTACATACTTTCTATAATTGAGGTTTGCATTACTCATTGTAATTTATGTAATTCTTCGTTTATTAGTAAACATTTTATTATAGTTAAAACTAATTTAACATGAAATGTAAATAATAAAGAGTTTTGTATCCAGTCTTTCTTAATTTAATTATCTCATTCCGGAACTGTACACAAGAATTTAATTCAATCTTAGACGTGACTACGAATACAGATTTAGAATTTCATTAAGTTTTAAGAGACGTTTAAACAACGAATACTTTGTTTTTAGTAAATTACAGAGAATTGCGTTTGTATATTGAATAAAATCCGTTTTTCACGTAAAAATGTATGAAATTCAGTTGTAGTGAATTGATTCTTTAAACAAAACAAAGCCTGTTTTTGAATGAATCTTGCTTAAATAGAAACTATACGATGCCGTCTGCAACAAGAACTTTGACTTATCAGAAAGTAAATTAGTTAAATATGAAAACGCTACTAAAAGTACTACTTAATACTAAACTTAGCGATTTTAAATTACCTATTAACATAAGTCGTAATATAAAAACTTAGTACTTTCTTTCTGAAAATTACACAACATCTTCCAGAATAAAGAATTCTAAAAACAAATAAAAACTGAAGATTCAGCTGAGTTCGCGTTTCGTAAGTGCTATTGCGTTAATATGCAAACAGAAGTGTAACAATCACGGTGTGGTGTAATTCACTAACTTAGGCGAGTTTTTGTAAGTAATTTTTTTAATTTTTTACACTCATCATCATCTTCTTTAATAAAATCCCAGAGGCTCTTTTATCTCTGCCTTTCAATAAATTTAAGAAATGTATTAAAGAAAAGCTGTGTAAAAAGGCTTACTATAAAGTCAACGAATATCTAGTTGATAAAAGGGCCTGGGACTAGCGCTAGACAGGCTACTTCTAATTAATTTGCGATATTTGTTTTAAATAAGTGTTGTTTGATGATTTGCTGTTTTAAAAGAGTACCGACAGTTTTTTACGCCGGTTTTTTCTCTCGGCCTACACCCTCTGTCTTCTTTGCCGATGAGTAGGAATGCCTACAAATTCAAATTTAATGACGTGGAATAAGTGATACATGTATCTTATGTTACATAATAAACATATTTTATTTTATTTTTTTATTTTATTTAATGGCTATACAGCGCCTTGTGGGCCATAGCTTCCTCAAGTATATTTCGCCATTGCAATCTATTTCACGCTTCTTGTGCCCAACTTCGATCCCGTAATGTTTCGAGGTCCTTGACAACTCTATCCTACTTACCTACTACAGCTTCGGTCTACAGGGTTTTCTATTGCCACCGGGTTGTGAGTTCAGTAAATACTAGGGTTCTGTCGTCCGCCAATCTGCGCACATGTCCCAACCACTTGAGCCTGTTGCCTTTTTTTGAATTGGGAGATGTTGGCGTCTTCAAGGATGTTATAAGGTTCCTCATTGTAGCGAATACGCCAAACACCGTCGTCGCAAACAGGGCCAAAGATTCTTCCGTTCGAAAATAAGGAGAGCAAGCTTGTCTTTCTTGCAAAGGGCTGGGCTCTTTATGGATTCAGAACCATAACTGGTCGCAGCAATGTTTTGTCCAGAACAAGCTTGGTGATTTATTTATTATATCGAGTACTTTTTTACATTGAGTAGATTTTTAAGGCTTTGAATTCAAAGGACAGCAAGCAACGGCGACAAGAAGTCCCTAGATGAAGCCCATTATAGCCCCAGGATGCTTCTGAGTTTCAAGGAGTAGGACTGTGTTAGGTCCATACTATAATTCATATCTCAAGTCATCTTGAGCGCTGTCTAATATATCAAATTTCATTCAGAAGAAACGGTTTGACTGCTCTTAAAACTAGATGTTAGTTTGAGTGAAATACGGTCATCAATCATAAATAATAGAAAAGCCCATCACCCAACTGCAAGTTTTTTTTAAATTTTGATTTATGTAAGCTTTTAACTTGGACTATACTTATAAAACTTCACTAGGTGATGTCACTCATTACTGTTTGCTTTGCGCCTGATGTTTACCGAATGTTGAGCACGCGTTTTAAAGTTTTATGGTCTTTTGTTTAAGCATCACTTAAATTAAGCAAATATCGCACTCATATCACAAATTATTTACGTTTTAGAACGGTTTTATTTTGCATTGAAATAACTAGATTTTGTATGAGCTGTGTTGTTAAAACTTATTATAATTGTTATCCAATGAATAAGAAAAATACGTCATAATGTAACCATCTTTGGGATTTTTGTGGTCGGTTAGAATAGAAACAATGAACTCAACAGGACTCATAATGTGACTTTGAGTCACGTGTCATACATGTATTTGTATGCGAATAAAATTGGCGGGTATTATTATGTTATAAAATACTGGCTGTGCCGTCGGAATGGTTATTCCGTCGTAGCGTCATACCTTCCTCTATAAATTGAATATGTAAAGAATGAATTTCCAAAAACGAGTTCTTAGATTAGCCCGTTCAACCAAACACTTTCATGACACCAGCAGAGTTATTGAATCTAAAACAACCCTTTCCATAAAATTCCGTTACCAGAACCCTTAAATGTTGTATTCGTTCAATGATATATGATTCACCTGTGATAAATATCGCGTACCGCTGCAGTGATTTGCATTTAAATACGCTTTTTCTAATAAATAAATGGAATTTCAGAAAGTGACAGGCTGGTTATTTATATCCAACTAGTGAATATTATGTTTTGTGTTCGGTCAGCCATGTGACCTGTTTCGTTGTAAATCATAAAATGATGTTAAACTTTGAAACGCAACGTTTTACATACAAAGTAACCATCTACTGTAAATTGTTTTGCTAAAATTTAGATTAAAATGTATATAGATTTATGTATAGTGAACAAAATTTTCCGCGAACCATTATTCCTATGCTGTTTAATCAATCTGCACTTTATAAACCAATTACTTGTAGTCTTAGAAATTAGAGGACAGAACCAGAAGAGGCACTATGCGAATCTGGAATGAGGAATTATTCATAATATTTCGATTGATATTCGACACGGAGGTAACTTATTTTATGCTTTATATGGTGATCATAAAGTTAATCATGCAACGATTTGTTAAATGGATTATTTATTAATAAATTATTCGTATAAATGTTTTTGATGTTTCTTAAACCAATCAACTAAACGAAGAGAAACATGGGATACCCACTTTATATGTAACAAGAACATCACAGGACCCACAAAGCTATATGTTGTTTAACGAGCGTCCTCAAAGAACATTCAACGTTAGCGTTTTGTTTCCTTTGCGATCTCTTTTAATTTTCAGATTTTTTATATTTATCGAATTACTTCAATGTAATAAATTAAGTGTATATATAATTTGGTGAATTTGGTGAAGCTTTAGGCAATTTTCGGACTAACTCAGAAATCAACATATCTCTTATGTAAAAGTTTTGTCGTATTTTAAATCATAATACTTTCGTTTGTATTTCAGAACAATCAATCCCAAATATAGTCATGTCAAACCAATTTTGAAGCTATAGAAAGACAGATAAAAAATAAGTTTACACTTTAATCGAACATAGCGTTTTGGTAAGGAAATGTACAATGTACATATGTATGTACAATGTACATATATATATATATAGTTTGTTTTACCGGTATTTGAAATCTAAACACTCAGTATGCATCATCACGATACGTCGATAATGAATGCTAATTACATCTATTTCGATTCAAAGAACAATCGATTTGAAAGCGTCGAGAATTGATGATTAATATTAAGTTACGACACCGCTTCGTAGGCGCACGTAGGACGAAACTAATTTTGCGAAGTAAGCGAAATATTGCATTATCGATACAGTAAAGATGTTCTTGTAGCTTAGGCTATTGTATTGAGATACACTTAGAAAACAAGATATTAATTCAAAGATACAACATGTATTAAAGTTAATCAGTGGTGAGGTTATTGAAATTAATAAAACCAATGGCGCTTCAATTTTTTAGGTTTGGGCCTCAGATTTCTGTAACTGTTTCGTGTTCCTTTTTTTTCTCCACTGAGCGAGTTGATCAACCTTTTGTGCCTTTTTTGGGTAAATGCCTATACAGAAAGTCTACGGGTGCATAGGAACCTAGAACCTCAGGGATGAGGGTAGCACGCTGAAGCTACTAGGCCAACACTGCTCTGTGTAATGATTGACAGAACCCAATAATTATCTATGTAATTGTAAAAATTATTTTTCTACAGATATAAATATATTACTTTCCTTTCTTACGATATTCCAAACCGATATTCATGATTCTCATTAAGCGCACCTAAGACGACTTGTATAAGCTACACTCAGCGTTATTAGTTTACTATGTTATTGTAATTTGCATCTAAATTGTATTGTTGAACATCTATGTTACCTACTTTTACTCCTTTAATGGCAAAAATTAATATGCCTTTGTAATAATTACATTAATCGAGACTAGTTTGCATTTAACAATTTTACTTTCTGTTCTAACTTTGTATTTTTCTTTGTTTCTACAGTAATGGATTTCTTTAATTCTTAATAATTCATTAAATTAATTGATAACTAGATTTTTATAAAACCTATAATCTGTCTACATAAGAACTTGCCCCATTAAGTACTTGATTTCAATTATCAACATTATAAATTGTTATATATGTACTTGTAATTAAATAATTTATATACTTTTTTTCCATGTACTATTTTAACAGTTTTTACTAATACTATATAACTATAAAGAAATACCTATACTTAAATAATTGTAAAAAAATTGTGTCTCTGAAACCCGTGTCTTCTGTCAACCGATGTACTTATAACGTGTTGACAAAGTGTTTGCTATTGTCGTTTGTTCCGTCTTGATTGACCCCAAACCTATAAACCGCATTCAAGGGTGAACATAAAAGGCCCATCTAAACTCAAGATTTTCAACGTCACATAAAACAAAGATGGTTGATAGCGCGGTCAGTCACGGTATCGTAAAAATGTCGTATCGTACTTTATGGGTGAATCGTTTAAGATGAATTTTTAAGTGTTTTATAGCGTTATCATTGTATGAAATAATTGTTTATAGGTTTTTTAGATTGGAGCTATAATTTTGCAGGTGAAGTACAATTTTATTTAGATTCACCTGTAAGTATATTTTACTATTTGTAAAACAAAAGTTTGACTAGACCAAAAGAACTATTCATTTCTGCATCCATTTTGATATTGTTTTACCGGTTTAATCATGATCCAGAAATTATATTTCAATCGCCATTTTCTCCTTTTAGAAAAGGAGAACACAGAAACTACATCACAAATATATATTGGGTAGGTGAGTAAGTGTCACACACATAGTGTTGAAAAAATACTGATAATTCAGATTTATTGTATATATTCATATAAGTAGAACAAGAGTGTGTTACACACTCTGATTTACGATTTTCTGATTTTAAGTTATTTAGGATTTTTGTGGCCAAGTTGTTAAGGCAACTGTGTTAAAGTAAGTGACCTATTTTTTATGTGGAATTACTATTATTCCACCTATACCAAAAACTGATGTCTATAAAAAATTTAAACATAAATAAACACAAATCAAATGATTAAATAAACTATTCGTAAACATACCCCTGGACCGTCCTTCGAGTCTTTGTTAGAGCTGTGCATTTAAGCCTCTTCGCACTTCACATGTACCCGTAACATGTTGACATTTGGACCCCCATTTTTTATCTTTATTTGTATGGAATGTGGACAAAAGACATTTCGCGAGAGTCATGCGAATTCTCAAGATCAAGTTAAATACTTTTGCAAGATATTCTTGTTGCCTGATAATAGCCCTTATGTTCTATGTAACAAAGGTTGTATAGTATTAAGTGTTTCTCTTATTTTATCACGACTGCGATTTTTTGGAAATTTTATATTTTTCCACGTATTTTGAACCAGTAACTTGAACGAATTCTCTACTGTTTGTCGTCGTTTTAGCTTGCCGACGATGCTCCGTCCGTGTTATATTGTAACGTTAAAATAATCAGAACGTCAATAGCTACTATAATAATTTCGAGATTAGCATTTAAAAAAGTTGTTCTTGATCAAACCATGTTCGTTGTGCTGTAAAAGTGAAGAAAATTGTCTTCCTTCCACTTCCCGACACTGGGCCAGATATAAAAAAAATACTTAGTACGTACGTAATTCCGTACGTCAAAATTGTATTGGATTTTAATATACGGAAATCATAGTTCGCGATAACACTCGTTTTTAATTTTAATGACCGCAGCTTTTTGCATCAGTTCTACTGGTCATATTTTATAGGTAGGTGACAAATAAAAAAAATTTACCAATGGAACGGATGTACATTATTTTAGGTAGAAATAATAGTTTTCATACAAAAAAAACCCTAAACTTTTCATATAAAATACGCCACATGTGGGAGATATTTCCTAGTTCTTAGAACTTTTGACACAATAACCTTAGAGAGCTTTCGACCATAATTTTAAGGTAATGTTTCAACCTACTTTAAAACTTTGAAGATAAAACCATTATTTGTCTTCCATTCCAACAACATCAGTTGCCTGCTTATGTGATATATATATATATATATTATATACTTATATATGCAATCTGTATAATAATTTTATAGCAAGTCACTACAAACTTTCATTATAATTTGTTAAGCAGTTTTGATCAGTTGAATATAGAGTGATACAAATTCTGGGAATTAATGGATACAAAAATAATCTAATACATATATAAAATTCTCGTGTCGCGGTGTTTGTGGTTAAACTCCTCCGAAACAGCTCGACCGAGTCTCATGAAATTTTGTGTGCATATTGGGTTTGTCTGAGAATCGGACAACATCTATTTTTCATTCCCCTAAATGTTAAGGGTAGTCCACCCCTAAATTTTTTTTTTTTAATTTTTAGATAAAAAAATTTTATGATAGATACAGCATTTAAAAAAAAACATACAACTCTAATTTTCACCCCTCTACGATCAACCCCTATTTTTATTATAAATGACGACGTTTACCGGATCAGCTAGTTATGTCAAAAGAACTAATTTTTTTTAAGAATTTGTCGTCGTTGATAGTTTTATTATTTGTATTAAATACGTTTCTGCATGGTTTACATCTGTTACAATAGATATAAGTAGATTACATATAGTTTCGTTTCGTTGCAGTGACTCGTGTGTGAAATAAGTTTATTACCAAGCATTTAACTATCGCAGAAATAGGTGTATTTTTATAACATTACAAACAACATCGGTGGTCTAACACTGTAATAAAGGCGTACATATAAATCATTATCGACTCCGGAGACGATAAACGAATCGATTCTCACAATTGTCTCGTACAGTCTCACGGAAGTGCATTCCTTGTCACCATATACTTAGGCCAGTGTATATATATTTATTTACGTATGTGATGTTTCTGTATGTGTGTATGTGGATTTTAAAAAGCTCACACTTATATTTTTTGCCAACGTGAACACATTTGTATTTCTCGTTCAAAACATACAAAAATGGAAGGAATAAATCTAATTTTTTAAATATTTTTTTTTAAAGGACAATTCACACCAATTGACTTAGTCCCGTGCTAAGCTGGTGAAGCTTGTGTTATGGGTACTAGGCAACGGATGTACATACATATATAGATAGATATACATATTTAAACACCCAAGACCTAAGCACAACACCAAATGCTCATAACATCGATGTTTGTCTCAGCCGGGGATCGAACCCGGGACCCATAGATTCGCAGTCAGGGGTACTAACTACTAACCACTAGACCAATGAGCCGTCATATAAATAATAAATAAACAAAAACACTTTATTTGACAAAAAACAATTACATTTTGTACCCACTTACATTCTAAAGGTATATACGTATAAAAAGGAAAAATATAATGTTATCTTTCTTTTTTCTAATAATACAAGTAGAAGTACCTGTAGTTTTGACTTTAGTTATTTTAAGTAAATCATTTACGATTACTGCCGTCAATTTTCTAATCTTGTCTCATCTAACGAGTTCGTCATTCTGTGTAGGTTTATTTTTTGTACGAAACCTCCGAATCGTGTGAAATCGTGTCAATCGCGGTAGCGTTTGACCTATGCTTCGGCACAATTGAGGACAAAACTAAAATACCGAAAAGCCACTAAACAAAAGGGCGATGACAAACGATTGACTTCGTCGATTTGTCAACTTGTATGTGATTTGTCAAATCTACTAATTCAGTAAGGCTCTGAAGCCCACCGGGTGAGAGATAATGCGATAAATTGTTATTTATTGGCTTGCTCTGCTTCTTTGAGGCCACAGTGTGAATTGTAAGTTGGGCGCGCTAATTAAACGCTACATTCGTATTATTGACCAAAAGTCTTAGGGGCTGACCTTTGACCTTGCATCGCAGTAAACTACATAATAGTTTCATTATAACACGTTCATTCTAATACTGCTTTCTTGTTGATATTATCATCTTTTATGTTTATAGACGACTTATCATTACAGAATGTTTGACGTTACGATACTTATTTTTTATATATTTTATTTGATAGTTTTTGCGAAAGAAGAAGTGTGCTATTTTAATTAAATGTTAAATTGTTATTAATGAAATAGTAAATAGAAAACTGAAAATAACTTGCTTAAGTTCCTTATATATACACTACTTAATTTTTTATAATTAATCACAGGTACAAGTACAAAAATAGTAAGCATTTTTAAATTCTCTTATTTAATATTTATTCATTATATAACATACACTCTTTAAAGCAAGAACTATAATACATATAGAAGTTAAACTAAAGAAACGAAGAAAAGGGCGTATAGAATCAAGAACATGCTTTGGGCGTTTAATTTCTGTCTTACTGTTACTAGAGTAATGTGGTTACGTCGAACGCGGAACTCTTAAAGCAGTTGTATATTCTAATCGAGAATGTAGGTGCACTTTATTGCGACTTACTACTCGTATTTTATGAATCAAATCCGAAATTTCTAAATAGGAAATGCATTTACAAGAACTTTGGAAAGTACGCGACATTCGTGAAGCGGAAACTATACATGTATAATAAATAATATAGCTTCATTTGATTATATAAAAAAAATTACAAAAGACTATATATAAAATAAAACATTAGATATATATATCGACCCACCACGGGTAAAAGCCTAAAATTGTATGAATTATTTGGCCTGCCTGCGTCGTTTAAAACAGCGAACACAGTTGGTACCTACTTTTAAAAGGCGGTAGGCGTGCTTTATGTCACAATACAACATAGATTTGTTTGTTATTTGTTTAATAATTATATTTAATATAATTATATTTAATATAATTATGTTTTAGTAAATGATTGCTGTTGTTTCTGCGTTTTCTTTATTTTGTGTTGTTAAGAATAAGAAAAGAAATAAAGAGACTAAAATTTTAAATCACACGCTAGCTGAATTATAAAGGGTATTTCAACAAGAAGTTTGTTTTTCAATTGTGGCAACACCGAGAACGTGATAGTTTTGACATTTAGTTTTTGGCGGTATTCGTAGCAGGTGCTTTGGCAATTATTACAATGAATTCAATTTCGCTCGAAAATCGCATTAAAATAATTCAAATCCACTATTAAAATGGTGGTTCTGTTAAAGTTACATTTCGTAAAAATCGTGATATTTTCGGCCAGCATAATCGTCCTTCTGAGACCGCTGTTAAGAATTTGGTCGCGAAATTTGAGTCGACAGGCTCGGTACAAAATGTGCCAACACCAACACGTGTTCGACCGGGTCGTTCAACAGAAAACATCGCCGCCGTGAGCCACAGTGTTGAAGAAGATCAAAATTTGTCAATTTCACGACGTTCTCAACAATTGGGGTTATCCAAAAGTACAACATGGCGAATTTTGCGAAAGGATTTGGCTTTGAAGCCTTACAAGATTCAACTGGTGCAGGAATTAAAGCTGATCGACCATTCAAATCGCCGCAGATTCGCTCAGTTCATTCAGGAACAACCTGCTGGTTTTTCTGAAAAAATCATTTTTTCAGACGAAGCCCATTTTCATTTGTCAGGGTACGTCAACAAGCAAAATTGTCGCATTTGGGCTTCTGAAAATCCTAAAGCAATTATTGAGAAGGCTTTGCATACTCAACGTGTTACTGTGTGGTGCACTATGTGGTCTGGAGGCGTGATTGGGCCGTTTTTTTTCGAAGATGAGGCTGGAAATGCGGTAACAGTCAATGGATCACGGTATCGCGAGATGTTAACCACTAAATTTTGGCCTATTATTGATGACATGGATATCACTGAAATGTGGTTTCAACAGGACGGTGCCACATGTCACACAGCCAATGAAACGATCAATTTATTGCAAACCAAATTTCCCGAGCGCATAATTTCGCGAAATTCAGCTGTTAAGTGGCCAGCCAGATCGTGTGATTTAACACCACTGGATTATTTTTTGTGGGGCTATGTTAAAGACAGAGTCTATACGGAGCCAATCGAATCGATTGCAGCCTTAAAACTCAAAATCCGTGATGTCATTAACGAAATAGACCCTCCATTTTGCCAAAAAGTGATTAAAAATTTTGATGAAAGAATCAACATCTGTCAGCGTGGTCGTGGTGGACATTTGCCAGATATCATTTTTCATTCATAATTGCCAAACTTTTCTCTTTGTAATACAATAAAAATTTTATTCATTTTCCTCTAAATTCTTTGTTTTATTTTGTTTTAGAAAACAAAGTTCTTGTTGAAAAACCCTTTATAAGAGTTTGCCGTAAAACCTACGGTGAGTGAAAGTTATCTTGTATAAATCGTGTAAAATATAGTAAGCATTTACTTTTTAAAAAATATTATAGTCGCTCTACTGTTTTTATTTTAAGCTTTATAGCCGGAAACAAGCGGACTTTTATAGTACTTGAACTGATAAAAATATGATACGCCAATGTAGCAAACACATTAGACAGCTGCATTACCTTTAACTATACCATACTCATTCTAAATTATTCAATTCAAAGAAACTTTCTCAGCAATCCTTACAAGGATAATGTCAAGATATTCGCCCTGAAACCGTCAACCCACTTTCTATCAAACCAAAATCGTCATTACCAAGAGTTTGAGAGCTTAAAAGCTCTAACTGGGAGTAATTGGCGAAAGTCACATTAGAATACAATGCCGACATATGCACTATGAATAATGCATGCTTTTATGCAATGACTATAACTTTTGTAAGAGATTTGTACGGGTGGGTGTTTATACTTATTCTTAAAAAGACAATGGGTAAAGCTTTGGTGTAACCTTTCACTTCGTTTTTATTAAAAACTGACTTGATTATTCTCCGCAATAAAATGTGCAAAAGTTATTGAAAGACTCTATTTATCCAGGCTATGTCTGGCATGGGATCTTCAGTGACAAGCAAATATCTCTATTTTCTTTGTAATAAAATTATACATCATCACCAAAAAACTCTATTTTATCATCACAAACTCTATTTTATTTCACATCTACTCAACAGAAAATTTGTTTTTCTATAACCCATACGTATGTTTGGTATCAGCATTAGATTACTTCTATTGATATACTATTCTATTTTATTTATTCTATCTGATATTCTACCAAAAATATATATTGTTATTTTAAACAAATCAAGCCTTGTGACTTTATCGTGCGACTCTTATCCCTGGGTCGTAGGTTCGATCCCCGGCTGTATGCCAATGGCAATTCATCCTGTTAATGCGCGCATTGAACACTTGCTCGTACGGAGAAGGAAAACATAGTGAGGAAACCGGCATGCCTTAGACCCAAAAAGTCGAAGGCGTGAGTCAAGCACACAAGGCTGATTACTTGCTTATTAGGAAAACAAATGATCACGAAACAGATCAGAAATAAGGCCTAAGTGTAGGCTCCAATATTGTCGCATGGAACAGATACAGATTCTATACATGTTTTCCTGAAAAAAAATCACGTACAAACGTACACGTTTATTACTTTTTTTTTGAAACGCGACCACCTAGTCTCCTTATTTAATAATTTATAATAAGTACGGAAGCAATTTGTCTCTAACTAAAAAAACAGCAATCAACGTGCATTGTATTGATAATTTATTGACCGTGTAACGACCGTACGAAATGCTTGTATTGTCCGGTGAAATTGCAATTACGCTCAGTAATTGTCGCTAAAACTTATTATTATTACTTGTAATTATCATTAATGGAAACCCGTTTAAGTCTTGCTAGCTGTCAATGTGTCTTTTTGTGGCGATTCGTCGACGGCTGTGCGGTGTCGTCTGTTTTTTAAAGAGCTTTACGATTGGCGTAGTTAAGGGGAAATGGCGTTTTCGTATGTAACTTTAACTAAATATTTATTTAATAAAACATTGTAAGGTGAAATGGAAAATGTTAAGAAGTAGATTATATATAACGCTTAGATAAATAAACAAAAAGATTAAACTGTAGATGGTTCAGGCCCAAATACGATTGTATGTAATTATTTTTGATCATTACCTATGAAAGAGTAATTTCTTTAAATTATAACACTTTTTGCAAAACAGTGGGAGAGACGTGATCACTGTATATGGAATATGCAGGAATATGCACACATAATGTGTATTCATTGTTATTATAACGATAATTATTTAAACTACAGTTAAATTTATCAATATTCACACGTTAATTATAATTTAAACGTATTACTTACAGTATTTTTACTAATCTATTGGAACCCGCTAAAGAGTTTCAATTAAGCCGCAGTAAATTATACAGAATTCTTCAGTAACGACGCGTTGCAATGAAAACTGATACTCTGTTCCCCTCACGTCCGTCCATATGAATGGGGCTTTATAATTGATAACTTATTAATGCAATTACTAACCCACTTGTAAAAACCTACGCGTCTGATGAGAAATTGACACATTTTGAAGACGAGTTGCCGAGAAATCGTCGAGTTTCACAAGTTGAACGTATTTAATAGTTTTCATCGATTTCATACGTCCTTTTATGTATGCTTTCATGTTTTAGGTTTCAAATGCTTTATAACAAAAACATAGCTTTATTGGGTACAATAATATAAATTAAAAACGTTCCATAATAAATCTCAATACTAAGGCAGAGTTTTATATATTTATTTATTATTAAGTAAACAAACACAATTATAATAATTTAATTTTAAATAATTATTATTACTATTAAGGTTAAGAAAAGTGTAAATACTTTATATTTGATTGTTATGTTTAGGTTTTAATAAACGAAATACAATAGTAAACATAGCGTCAAATGCGTAGTAGTTGGGATAATAAGAATAAAGTAATAGAAAACAGAAATTTTGTGACAAAAAAATGGTACAGAGAGCGCAAATAAAAATTGCAATGCAGGTCATTCTGATGGGAATCTTCCAACGGAAACCCATCCACGAACTGACCCCTTAAATATGCACTGAACAAAAGAAAGTTAACATAATTGCAATAAATTAAATACATATACGGTATGGTAACGGTATGAGGTGATGTTTAATTCATTTCCGAAAATGATTACACATTTTTTGTGAATAAAGTCCTGCACATTCAGCTTTTCCTGCGAACAGTTGAATCGAGCAATACATACGCTTCAAAATGTTAAATTGTGTACGGTTAGCAAATTTTTGAAAAAGATGGAATCGCATTTGAAAATGCTCTGAGAAATGAAATCGATAATTTTTATATTTTTAAATGGAAACTTAAGCGACGAAAGGCATTAAAACACATATAATATTCAATTACATGAAATACATTTTGTTTGACAGATATTTCTTATAATAAAACCTACTTTTATTGTAAATAATATTATTTAAGACCTTCTCTATATGCTAACCGTACACAACCGAAACGCATTGAATTCAATGCGTTTAAAACAGTAGCCGTATTTAAGTAGCGTCAACAAAAAAACATGGACAGCAAACAGTGGACTTCTGAATGGATGTCGTTAAATAAACATGAAGAATCCCCGTTGTCTCTTTAGACGTATACAAAAAGAAATTCAACGTTTTGTCTCTGTAATGGACTTTAAATTGCCCGTGCAATTATTTTTTCGTTTGGAAAGTCTTATTAAAGTATAGAATTATTGCTTACCATATATATTGGTTTTTTGTAATTTCCTATAATAATAGATTCCAAAGGTATCTAACAAACATGCGATGGTGGGATGGTAGCGCGGTATGTATACAAAGGTTAAAATTCCAAATTTAAATTTGTTAAAAATAATTAAAAGTGAAAGGTTTTATAATAGGTTGGGGAAAAAGTTTCTTCGCATTTTTTAAGAAAATTCAAAACATATTTTAATATAGTTTATTTACATTTAACTAAAGTATGTAGGTACCATTTTGTTCGATAACTTTTTGCCATTATTTAGGTAGGGACATGATCCCATTGCTATAGAAATTTTGGGGCTTCTGATCAAAATACCGCGATAATTGGTTTTGGCAGTCCTCTCGTGATGATAACCTGACACTTCCTAAAGAATTCTGAAGAGACTGAAACAGGTGGAAATCTGAAGGTGCAAGGTCAGGACTATACGTCGGATGCATTATCACCTCCCAGCCAAGCTCTCTTAGTTTTTGCTGAGTGGCCAAAGATGTGTGAGGTCTAGCGTTATCATGATGAAAAACCACACCCCTTCTGGTGATTAATTCCGGCCGCTTTCTCTCAACTTCTTGCTTTTATCTCATCAGTTGTTAGCAGGTGAGTTCAGAATCGATGGTCCTGCCTGGTGGTAACAGCTCATAATGAATAATGCCCTTCCAATCCCACCACACACACAGCATCACCTTGTTGCGAGTTATCCCGGGTTTCGCCACAGTCTGTGAAGCCTGACCGGCCTTTGACCACGACCTTTTTCGCACGTTCTTGTCGTACGTGATCCACTTTTCATCATCAGTTATCAGCTTCTTCAAAAATGGTTCGGTTTCATTAAGTCGTAATAAAGAATCAAAAATGGGTACACAGTTCATTAGGTTTCTTACAGTGAGCTCGTGAGGTACCCAAGTATTGAGCTTTTTTGTGTACCCAGTTTTTTTCAAATGCGCCAAAACTGTTTTGTGGTCAATTCCCCGTTCTTCAGCTACGTCGTAACTACTGATATGCCGATCTTGCTCCACTTTTTCAAAAATTGCATACATTTTATCTGTCATAGGGCGACCAGAGCGACTTGGATCTTTGACATCAAAATTTCCGGATTGAAAACGCTTAAACCAAATTTGTGCTACTCTCACAGACACTGCACTAGGTCCATAAACATCGCAAAAAATTTTCGCTGCTTGTGTTGCATTTTGACCTTTTTTGTAGTAAAATTTTAAAATGTATCGAATTTCTTCATTCGATTCACTCATCTTGACGGTACGAAAAATAAATAAAAAACAGTCATTATCCTAATTTGATTTTGGAATTATCTTCTTTAAAATCTCAACTTTCCTTGATAACAAAACCAGCCAGATACATATAGTATAGCCAAAGAGATTTTATTACAAGTTCATACATACTATAATGCGAAAAGACTTTTTCCCCAACCTAATATTTAAAAAAAGCATAAACGTTCGACGTTTGAAATTGAATTATAACGAACTCGAATGTGATCGTTTTATAAATGGGATAGTGGCAAATACAATTTTCTGCGATATTCAGTTGTTTTTTTATACGTTATAGATTCAACTGGTAACCAATGTTATGAATCATAGTTATTAAATAAAATGTAGTTGTTGTAAAACGCTCATTTCAAGATTTAAGTTGTCAAGTAAGTGGACACAATTAATATTCTTAAGGCATATTGTTCAACATATATGGTTTCAACAGTTAACTTTTTGTTGGGCTATTTTTCTAGTAGATTTTATACAAAATTATTATAGACATAACAAATTACTACCATACTAGTATATTCAACACGAACGAGCGGAATAATGAAAAATACATACAGACTAAAACAGAAACAAAATCATTATTTTCATAGTGTGCCTCATGGTCAATATTTATTTCCGTTTTAAGTAGAAATAGGATAATAATAGCATTTATTAATTTAATTTAAAAATTATTTGCTTAGATTTAAAACGTTACGATTACGAACTTCGATTGCTGGAGCTCTTCCTAGGCATTCACTTCTCTAGGCATTTTGCAGACTTGGAGCTGTGGAATCGACTTCCAGTGGACCAGAAAAAGCATACTTCTACGCAGCTACTAACATGGGTGACCATGTAGCATTAAAGAATGAAAAAAACTAATTATTAGCACTAACAAATAGTAGAGCTTTTGCCTGTTCACTCATATTATTTTATGATGCGAAATATTTTACATATAGGTACATATAGTTTGTAATGCCATACTCTTATAAATTTGACCAGTAAATGTTTACTATCATTAAAAAAAATTCGGATGTAAACACAGTTTTCGTTACCTAAAAAATTGTCTTAAAAAGACGAACGTTTATATTATATCATGCAAAGGTCTGGAGTTCTTCTCTAAGCAAGATTTCGATTACATTTTGAAAATCACTTTTATTATTACATGATAATTATTATAGGATAGCGCAATACTGTATCATTTAATTAAAATATACATTTCGTCCCAAATAACAAATATTATGAATGTAACAGTGAGTTTAATTAGATTTAGGGACATAAATTATAATTATATGATACCTTCATATATCAGGATTGTGTTCCTCCTATAATTACGAAATTTCTGGCACATTAGCCAGGCGTTGAGGCTTTCCAAAGACAGGGGAGGACATTGTGCGATACACTATCACAACATTCATAGATGAGGTGCGCGACTAAATAAGTAGATATATTTAAATAAAAAAGTTAAGTTTAGTGTGTATAACTATATATGTGTGAACTATAGTTCATTTAGAAGCGTAGTGAAGGAGCGGCAAATACCTTTTCTGTATTGACGTCATTTAAAATTGATCTAATCTTGATTAAGTCAGTATTAAACAGTGTCTCTTAGAGATACATCATACTTAACCAGTCAATTTAAGTGTCTTTCAGACAATATAACATGAATATACCCGTAAACTCGAGTAAGTACATCTATGAAATGGCTTAAGTGCGCAACGGATATTTATTAGTATAATCTGCTTATAATATTGTAGACGTGTGCTCTACACTTTATGAGATATACGGAGTGTTCAATATTCCAAACTGAAGTATAAGGGGAAAGCTCTGTGTTGCCGAATACAATAATATCTATGTTCTATATTTAAAAAAAAAAATTGTATGGTTTTTCCATACAAATATTTTTTTTTAAATATAGATAGTTACTTTATCTATTATTTAATTTATGCGACGTACTTACTTTTATACTTCCGACTGACGTACTTGTATGCATGGTCAGGTAATATATTATTAAAATAACTATTTTATATAGTCCTATTAAGTGAATATCTCTACATATTAAGTGACATAACCTTTAAATGAAAATACTAATATTTTAAATACATCCGAGGATTATAAGGTATTAATTATTGAAGTACATAATATAGCATATCTACAAGTTAACCTTATTCAATGCTGACGAAATCGAGCAAATTCAGTATTAATTTTAACCTATATTATATAATAAGGCACTTCATGAAAGATAAGTTATTATTTTCAAAGTTTTGTTTCATGCAAGATAAGCTAATTGTTTAAAAATTTAGTCAGTTTTTTATTTAAATTGGGCCACGTTAAACGTAACACTCTGTATAAGTAGGGTGACATCAAAGCAATTTTTTATAGGACTAAAGAGGTTTATCGAAGAGCATTAAAAACCACAGTAGCGACTATATAAAGCGTTATTTGTCGGTTACCTTTCTTACTCTACTTTAAGAATGTATTAATCCAACCTAATCGGATAGTTGATGGGGACTTTCAGATAAATGTCTTAAGGTTTCAAATGAAATATAATATAACGAATAAATACAACATAAATCTATATAGACCATACTCAAAGTATTATTAGTTCATTAAAATAAGGCAGCTAAATAGATTTTTATCGTCCTTTGCTACTTTTGAATAAACAGGCATAAATATCAAAGCTGAGTTTCACCGTTTTTTTGGTATAATATATAATATGTATAAATATACATTTACAAATGTAATTTAACGGACGACTCAGAGGTCTTTAAAGACTTGTAATTAGTACTACAATAGATAGATATATAGATAGATATAACTACCACTGTAAAATTAAACGGACACAGCTCAAAAGTTTGTTATTTGATTTAGTTAATGTAAATAATAGATGAAATTGAATGATAATATATATCGGTGCTATAATCCTGCAAAATATAAACTTTGCCAGTAAATAAAATTAATCAGTCGAAAAGCCACTCCCGGACCAACGTACCTGGAGCAAAAAAAATAATAATCCTTTCTAAATCTAACAGACCCATTGATGTTTTATCTGTGGAGTTATAAATCCATCAACCATAAAAGCGACGTATATAGTTCAAGCCGTATAAAAGGTATTTGTTATAACAATTACACCCTATCCTATTACTAATATCTTTTTAATCTTTGTTTGCTTTAAATAATCTTATTGTTATGTTAAACTTTATAATCGTTTTAAAAGTATATTTACCTTTATTACACAGATGCTGTATGTAGAAGGAGTTTGAAACAAATCCAATTGTTTTATAGATCAAAGCCAAACTTTTAACTCAAAGGATTTAATAATATTTTTTTTAACTTTACGTAGTTCAGCGTCTCTTTTAGTTAAATTAAAATAGCAAAAAGCAAATATAAATTGAATAAATATTTTTGATAGAACAATAAAAAATTTACACTAAACTACAACAAACTATTAACAAATTTCTGTCATTAGGTACTGATAACTTTAACCTTTTAGGCCTGGGTCTCAGATTTCTCTATCTGATTCGTGATCACTTGTTTTTTCTAATAGCTAAGTAGGTAGCTTGACACACTGTTTGAGTCTAAGCCATGCCGGTTTCCTCACGATGTTTTCCTTCACAGTACGAGCGAGTGTTATATGCGTACATAGGCAAAAAGTCAGACGAGACACTGACGGGGATCGAACCAACGACATCAGAAATGAGAGTCGCACGCTGAAACCACTACGCCGACACTGATAATGTGACGTAAACATTAATTGCAATATAATTTGGTAAAGACCTGTTTTATCAAATAACATGAAACAATGTAGTTATATAAAGTATGAATATTGTCAATTAGTAGTAATTAATTTATTAAGTCTATAGACTACAACAGATCGCACTTCAGGCATTCAAATTTTCACTTGTACAGTTTTATAATCGTGTTCTATCCCTATAATTTAATTATGTTATGAAACATACGGTAATAGGATATTGTTATCTTGTTATTGTTATGCTCCATTGTCTGTTTATCCTTTCAATATTTAATAGATCTTCCTTTGTTGATTTAACTCCCGCATCCAACCCTTTTTTAAGTGCATTCTGTTAGTGAGATGATGAATCTGTATTTTTATGTAAATTTTGATTTAATAGCGGAAGTGTAAAAAATTTAACCAACGCCCAGATAAGTTAGCATTGTTTGTTTTTTGTTATTTATAAAAGAACCTCATAGTTTAGTATGAAGATGCTTTGAAACAATCGATACGGGTTAACACTTAGATTGGGTATATAGTGTTAGCGTGCCTAGGCGTGCAAAGTTCAACCCCGAGGTCGTTAGTCGTTAATCAGTGCAATAGACGGTGAAGAAAAACAGTGTCGACAAAAATCGATGAAGTGTTCATCTATTTCTCTATAAAGAAAATAATCAAAGATACAAATACATTAATCCTAGGCTAAGAACGTAGTGGTACTGGGTTTTTTAACACTGTGGCATTGTGGTAGCTAGAATAATGTGTTATGCAGTATGTTACGCATAATGTTAATACTCAGAACAAACGCAGGCTGCAATTTCTCCGTACTAGACTGTCTAAAGTTAGTGATTCTTTTTTTGAAAAGGGGAATTTTTCTTTAATAAAATCCCAGAGGCTCTTTTATCTCTGCCTTTTAATAAATTTAAGAAATGTATTAAAGAAAAGCTACACAGCTTTAAAGGCTTACTATAAAGTTAACGATTATCTAGTTGATAAAAGGGCCTGGGTCTAGTGCTAGACAGGCTACTTGTAATTAATTTGCAATATTTTAAAATATATTGTTTGCCATTATCATTTTGTTTGATTTGATATTTTAAAAGAGTACCGAAAGTTTTTTACGCCTGCTTTTTCTCTCAGCTCACCCTCTGTCTTCTTTGTCGATGAGTAGTAGAGTCTACCAATACAAATTTAATGACGTGGAATAAGTGATACCGGTATCTTATTTTCCATAATAAATATTTTTATTTTATTTAATAAAGACCAAAAAGTGTCAATTTTATATCACTTTATTAGCTGTATATACGTAAAAGTGACAGTAATGAAAAAAAATGTGCGGGCAAGAAGCCAGTGAATCTAATTTCTACTCATAAAAAATTCTGAAGACCCATTATACTCTTGTACAACTTTTATTTTCTTGGGAGTAATTCTTTTAAGACCAAGTTTAATTAGTTTTATCTGTAATGTAAATAGTGGATAATGGTTATTTCAACTTCAGTCCTAAATTAATCATAGTCTACTACGACGTGATTGAAAACTAAAGATTAAAGCGAGAGTTTGATCTGAGTTTTAATTTATTTCTTCAATCTTATTGGCACGAGATTCATTTAATCGGATTTTAAATGAATTATTTCTTGTGTCAAATAAACGTTTTGAAAATAATTTACTGATGAAGTTTTATGTTAAAATGTGAAAGAACAGTATCGTATTCTCTTTATTCGGTGTGTCTTTATTGTTTCCATTATTTTGGTTTTGATATTCTGTAGACAAATATGACCACAGAGGTCGTATTCATTCAAATCTTTAAAAAATACAGAGTACGTTTTTCTGTAATGATCATTATTGTACACATAAGCTTATTTGATATAACATATGATAATGACAAATTAACGCTTGAAAAAACTTTTTTGTAACATTCAAACCTGTCAAAAATTTTATCTAATTCTTAACAATTATTCGTATTTTTAACTTTTAATTTAATTTAATTTACTTCACACCACATTATACAAGACTTCATTACTTACACAGCTAGCTTTTACTAATATTATAATTATTCTTTTCTACTAAGTATTAATACATTCTTCTTTTTTTGCGACTGAGGCGCAAACTACCTTATGTGGTCTTTGGCAGAATGACCAGCGCTGTGGAACATCCTGCTCCTCAGCATAATGCTGATCCAGGGCCAATTACAGCTACAGCACACACGCATTACATTCTTGAAACGAACCGAATGGGAAAAGGATAAAATGATAACAATATCTCTCTTAATTATTTCTCTTTGATTAAGGTTATTTTGTGTGTTTATGTGTATGTGTTTTTGTTTGTAATAAATGATATGTCTATGTCTATGTGTAAGTGCAAGGTACAGATGAGTTATCTATCTATGAAATCTCATCTCTGCTTGAGTAAGTTCTCTTATTCTAATAATAAAGAATGTTTATGTTCATAAATTAAAATTATAGTTTTGTATATTCTAATATGTATTCAAGCTTCGTTAAAACTTAATAAAATCTAAGAATTAGTTTATTTATTTTATAGAGAATTCTTAACATAATAATATTTTTATAGATTTTTAATGATAAGCTGATATATTTACCATTTTTATTTGAAGGGAACGTGGATTAGAGGGTATAGTTTTTCATTTCATGATTTTTTATACTAAATACACTATAATTTCGCAAGTTTTCCTGTTGGTTCATATAGTGTATAATCATTCGAAGATCGTCATTACTCATATTATAATTTATTATATATTATGCAGAATGCAAATCCCTTTTCATTTAGTATGCAAATGTAGCCAATACAATGTGTCTGTAATCTGTCTTATGCATACTGAAGTAGTGTAGGCAAGGTGAGCTTTAGGAGCTTCAGGGATGAAGATTTTGAAATTGATTCCATAAACTAACGACGTAATATAATCAATTTGTCATTTTGTGTGTCTTATTACAGAATCTGCCGAATGTAGGCTGTATACGAGAAGTCTAGAGATGCGTTTTAACAAATTTCATGTTTATAGAAAATAGCCCTTTGTGACTTAGTGTCTTAGACCTAGATCCGTCTAGTCTAGTTCCTGCGCATTTCATCCTCTTATTTTCTCTTTCTCTTCTTATTTCTAATACAATAATTTTGAACAAACAAATGAATAAACCAAGTACATGATGGCATGAGCCATAGGGCAGATGTACCTATATTTCAAAGTTTAGTTTTAAGTGATCTTAATAACGAAATGCGCTAATCGTGACTGATTAAGAATGGTAAATAAGAAAAGAAACCAGGCCATAAAAAAAATACCACTTGTAGTAAAAATGCTTGAAGTACGCCTCTAGCGTATAATAAATTATCAAGAATTGCCGTAAATACTTACTTTGTATCAGTTCTTCTAAGTGAAGCCACAGAGAAAACATTATTTATAAAAGGCTCTACGAACCTTACAACATCCCGTACACAGTTAAGTGGGGTGAACTGAACGTGTAACCTAATTTGAGGGGGCTTAACGTCCTTTGATGTGGTCTCACAGCGAAATAACTACGACCTAACAAGATACTACCTCAAGTATATATCTTATAGTATGTCATAGCTAACAGATTATAGTGAATTAAAATAAAGAGTGAAGTGAGGGTAAATTGGAATAACAATATAAATTCTCACATTCTTATTTTGAAACTGGTTAGCTTAATACCTATTTGAGAAATGTTCGGAGGACCAAAAATAATTGTGTTGTACTGCTTTTATCTCTTGACATGTGCAGTGGGTCACCTATGAATTGTATGTTAATTTGTGTCATCCATAATTATTTTTATGTGTATTTTTACCTCCCAACCTACACCTGCTTAATAAGTAGGTACTACTATATTAGTAAAGCTATCTATAGCTTGGAAAGTAAATAACTTTTAGTAAATTTATTTACCCTTCTAAGAAATTCAAGTACTTTCTACTGAGGTTTGCTGAATTATATTTGTTATTATTTGGTGTTTAAACCAGCATACGTTTTAAGTAGTTTAGTTATTTCAACCAATTGCGGCGGCCCTAACTTACTCCATAGATATAAAAAATTTAATTATCAAATTAGTAAATTAAAACGGTATGTTAAAAAGCACTAAATCAAGTCTCAAATGAAAGATACATTAGATGAAGATAAGAAAATTGCCTAATATCAACAATCAATCAATAATAAAACTATTTAGATAAACATAAAGATATATAGATGTGTAATGACACGATGTTGAAATCGTGATGAATTAATGAACTCTACTTTGACATTAATTCACCTTTAGCGCAGACTAATGGTAACAGTCGGTGAAAAACAAATGGACGTTTCAAACGTTTATTTTTGATGATTTGAAGTGAAATATTAATAGTAATAGTGCATTTATTTTAAAAAAAACGGTGCGTGTACTTATGTACGCGCGTAAGAAGTTATACTTCTTTGGCATTATTAAATATAGTTTTTGATTGCATGCAAATAATTAATTACAATTAAATAATCAAAGACTGGAAAAGGAGTCATTATAGTCAATAAAGTTCAGTTTACATTTGAAAAATTAAATAAATAAATACTTATTATTATTCTCTTACATTAAGTGTAACATAAATTCTATTATTATTCGAATGTTGTTTTTAAATTATGTCCAATGCCGTAGGATCTTAAGTGGGCAACTTCATTCTGTTAATTCTGTGTCACGGTGCGCGCGCATCGTAAAATTTCACTCTCATCAATTTTTCATAACGCGCCTAAAGAAGTATAACTTCAAAAATAGATACAATAAGAGAACTATATAAATGTAAATTCAGTTGTTAATTATTAAAAGTTATAATATGTCTCCAGACTGCTTCTGCTTCTTTAGTAAATTTTGAGTGTCTCATCTCTCTACATGTAGCATTTCCATAAGCGTACAAACACAATATTGAAAAATAATACAGTTCTCATTTCTGTTTACAGCACTATTGTTGTACACATATTAGGCGTTTAATAGTTATCCCTACTGCCCCTATCTAATCACACATCTGCAATCTCTCTCATTGAATTGTAGCATCTAATGTCTTTAACTTAGGGACTATTTTTGATCGATGTTAAATGTTTACAATGTCTAGTAGGCGTTCGAGGGTCACGATTGCATATCGGTTTTGTAACAACTCAATGGAAATAATGTTTTCGTAATAATTTGCGTGGGAAATGTATTTAGCACGTTATTATTGTATCATAGGACGTGTAATTCGCACGTAATAGCTTTTATTGAAAATGCTTTGGTAATTTATTATGTTATTGATAATATTGTCTTTGAATAACGCAATTATCGCTTCATATCATCGCTATTTCGAAAAAGAAATGAATTTAGCTATTCAGTCCCTTTGATTCGTTTACTCTAAATATATTTGAAATACATAACAATAGGCGTTTACCTGATTACCCAAAATGTTAAGAAATTTAAAGTCTATCGCACTTTTTGATTATGGCTTCATTATATTTAATAAGTTATTAAACTTACAAGCGAATTTTCTAAATCTCAGTTCTCAACGAAGGAAGGGGTCCTTCGTCTATTCCTTAATTTACATCTTGATGCCCCAAATATGATTTTTGCTGATTATTTTTCCGACCCAAATATCGGCCAATAGAATTGCACCATTCGACGTCACGTGGTACAACCTACATGGTATTATACTAATAATTTTTTGTGAAAATTTTCTCTGGTCGTTGCTTCAAGAAAAGTATTAAGTAGTTGTTTTATTCATTATGAAATTCTTATTTGTTAACTGTACATTTCGTCTCATGGTGCAATTCTATTGGCCGACATTTGGGTCGGAAAAATAATCCCCCGAATACCACACGAGCTTCAAAATTATCGGGTATTTCCCGATAGGTTCGTTGCAAACAATTAATATAGTCGTCATGACGACTATATTTGTTTGCAGGGAACCTTGAATTTTGAAGCTCTTGTGGTATTATAAGTGAATATTTTATTATAGTTTTGTATTGTTACAATAATATATTTGGTGGTGCCTACAGGTGGTCGTATCATTTTTTTTAAATAATACGGAGAGAGGACCTTAGTACTATTTGTAATTTTAGTCGTTATATTGAATATTATTGTACTGAATTTGTATTTTAATTTTCAGGCGATTTTTTATTATAATCACAAATAATTTTGACTTTGGATTACAAACCTAACCTACTTGTTGTATATAAAAAGACAGTTTGTCAGAGCTTATTCATATTTGACTGAGATGAAATAATAAGATTAGTACAAGATTTAAATTTTAGTGTTCTAATATCACATATAGTCGTCATGACGACTATATTTGTTTGCAGGGAACCTTGAATTTTGAAGCTCTTGTGGTATTATAAGTGAATATTTTATTATAGTTTTGTATTGTTACAATAATATATTTGGTGGTGCCTACAGGTGGTCGTATCATTTTTTTTAAATAATACGGAGAGAGGACCTTAGTACTATTTGTAATTTTAGTCGCTATATTGAATATTATTGTACTGAATTTGTATTTTAATTTTCAGGCGATTTTTTATTATAATCACAAATAATTTTGACTTTGGATTACAAACCTAACCTACTTGTTGTATATAAAAAGACAGTTTGTCAGAGCTTATTCATATTTGACTGAGATGAAATAATAAGATTAGTACAAGATTTAAATTTTAGTGTTCTAATATCCTATTATAATTTAGAACCATTCGAAGTAACATTAATATCAATGTTGGAGTCTAAAAACGATCAGTTTTTGTGCAGCTTGCACATACGAGTATGTGGCGCTATAATAATAATAATATTTTAATTTAGATTTAATTACTTCTTTACAACTTTAGTTATCTTTGTGTGAAATATTTTTTGTTGCAGCATCTAATTAATTATATTCGATTTTTTTCCATCTTTTCATCAGTTAGTGTAATTTTATAAGACAATACGAGCCTTTATCCCCAAAATAAGCGAAGGATCGCATGCGGTTTTTATTAAATACAGAAAAGCTTTTAAATAAAGTGCTCCCGAGCTTAATGAGTTGAAAATCATATTACTAAAATAAGCTACAAACATAATCGACTATACGTGGCTTTTATAAAATCGTATTTAATAAATTAGAATAAGTACATGTAAATATTGTTCTTGCAATGTTTTGTTGATGCTCGTAAAATTTACACATATATATTTACGATGAGAAATATTCTTAGAGTTGAATACTTGCGCCATTTAAGTCACTAAACCTTGATTAGCCAGCAGATCAAGCGACGCAAGTGGAAATGGTTACATCATACACTCCGAAAAGATTCCAATTATTTCCCCAAGCAGGCGCTTGATTGGAACCTGATAGGAAGCGAAAACATGGCCGTCCGAAGCAACCCTGGCGTTGTACAGTTGCAGATGAGGCAACGAGAGCCGGAATGACTTGGAGCGAAGTGGTAATAGGACATTAGGGAGCGTTCAAGTATTACGTAACGCAATTTTTGGAGATTATTGACACCCCCCTCCCCATGTATCTCGCCGTAACGTTTTTCAGAACCCTAGTACAGTACTGTAGTCAAGTATAGTAAAACGTTTCGTGACCACCTTGTGTCTCTTTAGTTACTATTATGTGGTGTAAGTCGAAAATAATATTAACAATAACGCGTAATTCAATCCCCGCCCCGCATCGTAACGTTTTACAAAAGGAAAAAAACGCGTTACGTAATACTTAATATATAATTAATAACGCTCCCTTAGGACAAGTCAAGTCATCTATGTAGTTTTAAGTTTTTGTTCTGTTCGCAGCTTGGTAAATGACATAGACTGCTGGCATTAAAGGTTTAAGCAATTAGGAACCAACATCTATTAATATAGTGTACAAGCGTTACACACATGACAAAGTTAACAAAGCTAAATATACACTTTACCAACGAAAATTATAACAACATACTAACAACACATACACACACTTTACAACAGTACTTTTAAAATAATCATATTCAATAATTATTGTAGATAAGAAAAGTTAGGTGGTACTTAAAGCACACATGTAATCGGATATAGGAAGAATATAGAAAGCTGTGTTAGCACGCATGCGCGTGTCATCCGTTTCCTAGCACGACTTCATGCGTTATGCATGCGCCCGCTCATCGTACTTGATAGGCAAATTGCAGGCAATTGATCGGCGCAATAGACATTATATGAAATTATTTTATAGACAGTGGAGAGAAGTAATGCCAATAAACAATCATAAATAAAATGTGATAAATTTACTCTGTAGCTGTTCAGGGGGTGTTTAATAAAAAAACCTAAAACAAAGTCGATTGTCATTCATTTTTCAGGCAATACATACGTTATAAAGCGTATTGAAGATATATAAAATAGTACAATGCATATTATTTTGCTTGTTTTATTGATGTACTGCTAAAACAGATTATAAATCAAGCGATCAATATAAAACGTAAGCGATCAGTCTGTATCAGATCAACAGGCGTCGTCTGTGGCGACATAACACTGAGGTTCTATTGCCAGCTAAAAACATTTGAAGCATATAAAGCTGAAACAGCCTTATAAATTATCTGCAAAACAGAATATTCATTGGTCGACTTCGAACAAAAGTTAGCTGAGTTTCGTCATCGGACGTCGAGGCAGAGTACGAAATTCCACCTGTATCACCTCGACGTCCGCCGTTCCACAACTGAGCGTTTTTCAAGGCAGTTTTTGCCGCGCACCACCATTTTGTGGAACCAGCTGCTCACTGAAGTATTTCCGAACCAATTCGACTTAGGGTCCTTCAAGAAAAGAGCGTACCAATTCTTGAAAGGCCGGCAACGCACTCGCGAGCCCTCTGGCATTGAGAGTGTCCATGGGCGGCGGTATCACTTAACATCAGGTGAGCCTCCTGCCCGTTTGCCCCCTGTTCTATAAAAAAAAAAAAACGTAAATGTTTACCACGTTATCGTCACGTCAAACTAAGAAAACAAGTGTACCAACAGCGGGTAGAGTATATACAAAAAGCTATTTAAGACTAAGTTGTAATAGCTTAATTCGTTTTCCCGGAGGCATCGGGCCGCACCACACCGTCAATTTTCAAAAGCGGCGAAATGCTAACAGTATACTGAGAAAACGACGCAAATCGTTCAATTACTAAGCCACTACTTATACTTAGGCTTTGGGTATCATTATACATAGGTTTCTCCGTGTAAGAGAGTACATGTTCTGATAATAACAAATATACATATATAGCGTTCTGAACACACAACCTATAATTATAATAAACAATCGGTACGGTCAAAGCCGAAACCAGTTTTGTAATTTAAAATCTGAATTAAATTTATTTCAAAAACATTTTATTGTCTTTTGCATATATAAAAAAACGGTTGTGTGTACTTACTTATATACGCGCGTAAGAAGTTATACTTCTTTGGCATTATTAAAAATTGTTTTTGATGGCATGCAAATAATTAATTACAATTAAATAATCAAAGACTGGAAAAGGAGTCATTGTAGTCAATAAAGTTCAGTTTACATTTGAAAAATTAAATAAATAAATAATTATTATTCTCTTACATTAAGTGTAACATAAATTCTATTATTATTCGAATGTTGTTTTTTAATTATGTCCAATGCCGTAGCATCTTCCGTGGGCAACTTCATTCTCTTAATTTTGTGTCACGGTGCGCGCGATTCGTAAAATTTCACTCTCATCAATTTTTCATAACGCGCCTAAAGAAGTATAACTTCAAAAATACTTACGAAATCCCGTTTTGATATTTATAAATCTGGGTATAAATTATACTCAGCTTACGTAGATATTGGTGCGAGAGTCTCCATATTTGCGAATGTTTCTATAAACACTTTGTCTTACCTGTAACAAGAAAACATCATAAAGTATGCATCGAAATCGCGAAGATTTGTATGCGCGGCGAGGGCAGATCGTGCGCAGATAAATAAACATAGGCCATAGCCTCAAAACAATAAAAAACAAACTCATTCAGGGCTTGGAGACGCTTGTGGAATAGTGATGAACACGTGTGTAACGGGACCTAACTTCACAGAAAGTAAGGGAAATAAGTAACTGTGACATCGATCTTCTATTTGGGAATAGTGTATTTATTTGGAACTGCTATTCCTTTTATGAGTGGTATAGTTCCGGAAAAACCTATACACAACATAACTAGAAGAAAACATAATATACATATATAACTTACATGTGTCTATGAGTAGGTGATACTAGGAGCATCGAATTGAGATGTATTATGGATTCTTCTTTATACTTAATCTGCGCAGGATTATTAAATAGTCTACATGATCTGTCGAAAAGTTAATAGTAAGCTATACCTATACAATGTACATGCCTTAATAATTATAAATAAAAAGAATAATATGTTGAAATTAGAACTTTATCATATAATGAAATGTGAATTAAATTTTCATATAAGAATAATGGTTACCATGGTAACAACTATGTAATTGTCTAATAGAAGAACTCAATTTGTTACAAAAAAATTGTCTGAATGGAATGGATATTTAAATAATTAACATTCTAGAATAATATATATATATAATATAATATAATATAATATAATATGTATATATAATATATATATACATATATGTGAATATTGTTTTTTACGTCTAGTTAGTCTGGAAGAAACTGTTTTTTAGCAAAAACTGACCATTTACATCCTTTGCCTTCGTTTGTGTTCTGTTTTGTGATGTAAAAACAGAGATTGTTATTATTATTAATATTGTTACGACTTATCCTGATAGCCATTGGTTATCGTAATTTTAAAAGAAACATAAGCTTCTAGCTTGACTCTAATTATATCATATTCTAGTACTGCCAACTTAATCAGCATAATTTTTTATCTTAATATTCGTGTAAACAATGGATGCTTTGATCAAATTCTAGCAACTTGCCGTATCTGTAATAATCTGTGACTATAAGGTTGGGTGCACAAACGACAATTACCACCATTGTTCGTGACCACTCGTTCGCCGGTAATTACACACTGGAGTGCGTTTACTAGCTACGCAAATTGCTAGCTACAGAACGTACTGAATCTCATTAGATTTAGCTTACTTAGAAACGGTATTCTTCCCGGATGGGAACTAACCTACTATATTGTAGTCCAAATAACAGTTCTTTACTTGTTCGTATGAAACACAAGGAATTATTTTAAGAATCACATGATTGTAAACGAAATTGCTGTAACTATTGCCGCTGATGCAGAGCAGTGTTGGCCTAGTGGCTTCAGCGTGCGACTCTCATACCTGAGGTCGTAGGTTCGAGCCCCGGCTGTGCACCAATGGACTTTCTATCTATGTACGCATTTAACATTTGCTCGAACGGTGAAGAAAAATGTAGTGAGGAAACCGACATGTCTTAGACCCAAAAAGTCGACGGCGTGTGTCAGGTACTGGAGGCTGATCACCTACTTGCCTATTAGATTTAAAAATGATGATGAAACAGATTCAGATATCTGAGGCCAAGACCTAATTTTTAAGATTTTTGAAGATTTATTTTTATTTATTTAATTGCCGCTGATTAACTGTTGGTAAATAAAGAGTTAGACACAAACTTCAAATGTATTGTTATAATACACTTCTCAGAGATTAAATGAGCCATGACTGTTTATAGAGCGTCTGTTTGCCCTAATTACGGAAGGGTCAATGAACTGTAAATCGATAGCTTGAAAGACATTCTTTTAAATTGTTGTCATAGAACTAATGAAAATAATTTGCGAATTTTTTAAATGCTTCTACTTTATAGAAAAACTTTTTCAGATTTTCTTATGTCAGTTGAAGTTCTTGTTTTGTTCCTTTTTTTACAACGAGAATGTACTGACAAATAATTTTAATTTTTAAAGCGACCTTAGAAACTAATGTTTAATTTTTTGTGCTAAATCGCTTCTACATTTAAGCCGGCCCAAAAAGGCAGGCAATTCTAAATTTTGTTTCATCCTAAAAATGTTATCTAGTTATTTTTTACTAATGCTAATAGTTATTTAATGATCAAAAGTTCTTCGAAATTTAAACCTGCAACCTTCAAATTGGCATTTGACGTTTACATTGAAGATCTATTGTTTAAACAAGAGAAACCTTTTATTAACAACGTATAATGTAATGCAAAAAATATGTACATGGAGATATGAAGTTGGTAAAACCAGGATATGATCTATTGTGAGAAGATTAAATATGAGAATAAAGACATAAACTCACAGCGATATGAAGAAAAGGGTTAAAAGGCTTGGTCATACAACCACTACTGTGTTACGATAGGAAGGCCTAAGTGAACCCAACAGACTACTAAAAATATAATTTTAACAACATAAAACAACATACCATAGCATAGCAAACCAACATTAGTAGGAAGATACAGAGATCAAAGAGGAAACTACGTTATAATTGCCTTCTCACTGTAATTTACTACTTAGAACTTCCCACAGAAACATTTACACTTGGAGTCCATAGGACAGTTTTTTCGCAATTGGATTTATAAGAGTGGAGCCAAGTAAGTAATAAATCTTCTACCGAATGCTTGAATTTTGGAACCGTATAATTTTCCAAAAGCCTATGCACGTTTTACGAGTGTTTCCAAGTCCCGGCTTAGTATTGGTTCAGTATTATACAGGGTGTCCCAAAAGTCGACGTCAAGTCGAAATTTTCTCAAAGGTAATGCCACACCAGTTATCAGAGAAATTAAAAAAACAAATTAAGTCATGTATTTTTGAAGTTATGGAAATTTTCCTTTTATTCCAGAAAATGTACACCATGTGACAGTTTTTTCATTCCTGTTGTTACAAATATTTACTTTTTGCCATTTTTTTTCTCTTACGTCATCCCGAATAGTGCTTTATGTAACCTATGATCCTAAACCCTGTGCCGATCACTTCAACTTGTAGGAAAATGTCATTTTATACCGTAGCAAGTTTTCAAAATTAATTTTTCGCACTAGTTCAACTGATCGTCCTGAAAAAAAAATGTACGTATTTGACATTCCCTATATTTAATAGACCATTTATCACATAACAGTCTAAAATATTTCCTTTACGTGCTTAGTTATATAGAGACAAACAATTGTTTTGCTTTAGAATGGACAAAAAATTCAACAAACATTTTCGTTTCAGTAAAAATACCAGATACTTATCACTTGGACCACAATCGTAATGATAATTTGATCGATTCGTTTGAGTATCGATCCATACGATCAGTTACAGTGATGAGCAATTCGTATACCTTGTTAGTTTTTCATTCAGCATAACTAGAGTTCATTATGTAAATTATATTAGCAATGATCTTACGATACACGTAATCTACGGTATTAAATTATGAATTTTGTAGAATGATTTCTATGAATGTAAATAAATTAAATCAGTGGCGCTACAACCTCTTTAGGTCTTGGTCTCAGATTTCTGAATCTGTTTCATGATCATTTATAATCTAATATGCAAGTAGGTGATCAGCCTCCAGTGCCTGACACACGCCGTCGACTTTTTGGGTCTAAGACATGTCGGTTTCCTCACGATGTTTTCCTTCACCGTTCGAGCAAATGTAGAATCTCTGAAGGTAACTTAGATTCAAAAATTGTAGATATGGTACGTACTAAGGTCACAAACCTAATAAATATTCTAGAATAAAATTACTATACCACAAAGTGCTTAAATATAGGTACGAGTATATACTAGTTTTCGTAGTGTACGCCTAGGTACACTACAAATATGTCTTGGTCGTCTGAACTTGACATATGGGAGAGTCATGCTTCTAATACATTGTTTAAGTAGTTCTCTAGGTACTAAGTCAACGAGATTGGAAATGCAGTTTAATTTGCGTGCAAAAGACGTCATATTTCCAAAGGCTTTTTTAAAATACAACCAGTAATTCTGAAATTCTTTTTTTTAATATAAAGTATCAAATGACAAATCTATGAAATCTAGAATGGAACCTTTTTAAAATTCATACAGCTGTTTCTCAAATTGATTAATACCACTTAATTCTGTCGTAAGCCCGTGTTAGCATGGAAAATTATTGCGATAAAAAACATTTATATTTGACATTTATGTGGTTAATATTATATTTTTATGAACAGCTTATGCTAATTATAATCTGCTTTCTATTATACTTTCTTATTTGGTTGTAATATGTTTACGATTTGTTAACTCTAAACACGAAAAAGCAGGGACAAATAATTAAAAAAGTTTAAATAATTTAATATTCTAACAATAATGTTGTAGGTTATTGTATTTATCAGATATATTTATAAAATTCTAATGTAATGTAACCTACAAAAGCTCATAAACAGTTACAGTATAACGTTAATTATTAAAGTCCAATCACTAGTGTCTTTAATGATCAATATGTATATGAAATGACAGGTCACCTAGAAAGATAGCGATTTAAAAGATTCGCGTTGCATATTGCATAACTATTTAAAATTTCAAATAGATTTTATTAAATATACTTAGCCTTAAGGGATAAGGGATACCTTAAGGCTTAAAAGTGTTTGAAAGCTTTATGCTTATTACTCTCATGTCACATTGACATGACCTGACTAAATATTCATTCACTAATTGACGCTTATATTATTTATGAATAAGGCCCTTATTACTACTTATGATATTTTTATGATTGGACAGTTCACACCAATTGACCTAGTCCCGGATATACATACATATTATATACATAAATAGACCTAACACATATAAATAGATATTTAAACACCCAAGACCAAAGCACAACACCAAATGCTTATCACATCGATGTTTGTCTCAGCCGGGGATCGAACCCGGGACCCATGGATTCGCAGTCAGGGGTACTATAAACCACTAGACCAATGAGCCGTCAAATGAAACTAGTATGCTATAAAACTTCAGTCAGTAGTCAGGTGATCTACTTGTAAATTAGGAAAAAAACAAATGATCAGAAACACTTATAGAAATCTGACGCCCAAACCTTAAAGGTTGTAGCGCCTCTGTTTTCTATTTCATAACTCAATATTCATTTTCTGGAGCACTGGAGGAAGGATTTCATGTTTCCTTAAGTAAATGCAAAGCACGTGTATCATATCTTTTTATAGCGACATCCGTTGGAGGCGATTGCAATTTTATTAGCTGGCTAATTCCCCGTAAGGCGCGCATCTGGTTTCTAAATGACTTGCCAGTATCATCACTATTAATTTATTGTGTGTGATGGGTAAAAGATACCAGCTTAGACACAATGTTTCCTTCAGTTAGATATCATAGTAAATGATTAATTAATGTATAATTTACTGTGTAACACGTCTTATACAGAATTTAATATTTTAAACTCGTACAAAGCGCGCATTTTATTGTAAATATGAATTTACCCACACGTTGTTGATTTTATAAAATTATGCTTTCTGTAACAGTAAAGCTATGATGATGGGGTAACTGTTTTAAACAATTCTTCTATTACTAAGCTTCGCTAAACGGTATACAGGGCGCTTTGTGGTTAAGGGTACCCTTTCACGAGAATTTAAGTGTTAGTACTTAAAGAATACATAATAACGTCTCGTTTACATTTAAATTAAGAATAATTTTTAATTGAATTTCCTTAATTCGTAACTTTTATCAACCGTCTAATAACTTACGTTCGTATTGTGTAAATTTGATGTTATTTTATTAAATTCAATGTATATTTGTAATGTTACCTTCCTCAGACTCGGTATACTTGTCCAAATCAACGTAATATTTTTTGTTTATCCTATTGTTCCACAGTCAAGGTCGCGCGTAATATAATAATCAGTTGCATTCAAACTGTAGTATCGAATTTCTGTAAAAGTAGAAATCAATTAGCAATTTTATATCGATGTGGAAAGTTCAATTTCTATTTATTTACTATACAGTTGATTGGATGCGTAACCGCTGATCCCACGTCGCTTCAGCTTTCAACTCTTCAAGGCGAAATTGATTAAGAGTACTACACACATATCTCGTAATATAAATATTTTTTATAAGTTTTACAACATACAACATCTTAATATATATAAATTACGTGTCACGTTGTTTGTCCGCGATGTACTCCGAAAACATCGTGAGGAAACCGACATGTCTTAGACCCAAACAGTCGACGGCGTGTGTCAGGCACTGAAGGCTGATCACCTACTTGCCTATTATATTTAAAAATGATCATGAAACAGATTCAGAAATCTAAGGCCAAGACCTAAAGAGGTTGGTAGCGCCACTGATTTTTGTTTTTTTTAATGTTTTAGGTATTCATATATACTTTATTAGTAATCATAACAATCAAATATACAGTATTAAAATTTTTTTTAATCTACATTGAATATTGAAACAAATTTTAAAAGTTTGGTCCCTGTGGCAGTGTACCTTTAACGCTGACAGCATTTCCTCGCTGTGTCACGTTGTTTGTCCGCGATGTACTCCTAAACTACCGAACCGATATCAATCAAATTTGCACACCGTGTGTAGTTTGATCCAACTTATAAGATAGGATAGCTTACATCTCAATTTATACCCACAATATTATTTTATTGCAAAATATTTGTTTATTATTTGATAGTCACAATTCTAACAGATGGCGCTGTTTTGAAAGTACCAACGTTTCACATAAGCTACAATTTAATGGCATAACCACCATAAAGCATGGTGGTCCTCATGATTGGTGTTCTCCTACCCTTTCCCTTGAATAGTTTACTACTATGTAATATAACAAAAACCTTAGCCACAGCAACGCTTGGCCGGTCTGCTAGCAATTTATGAAAATTCCCTCAAAAATTATTATAAGCTTTTTTCATTTTACCTCAAAAATCACAAGACATGAGTACAAAGGACATTCTTATCGCTATTACGCGAGCACTTTAAGACTTTTCATTGTACTCGTAATTGTTTGTATAATTCAGCAGAATTTATACTAGATAGTAATAAAACCTTACTGAATAGTCATATCATGCCATGAACAAACCAAATAATCAAACACCCTTTTTTGTATGAGGTTCAACACAATTTATCGAAAACTAAACTAGATAATAATCAGAAAAATTGTCTTGATTTCTTAAAATTTTTCAAGTCTGTTAAATAGGGTTCTCTAATTCCGAAGACAAAATAATTGATTAAAGGAATTTCATCAAACCTAGGCTTGATTAGAGAGCAATGTGCTTGTTTAAAAGCCAGATACCGCAGATAACTTTTCAATTAAGGCAATAAAAGGAATCCCATCCGCACTTGATTGGAATAATTGGAATTACTTTAGCTTTTCGTTCTAAAACCAGTGAGCTCAAATATTTATATTATTTATCGTAAATTCATTGATTTTGCTCTTATAATAAATACATAATGGCATGACTGCGGAAGAGTTGCTGCATCACGCACAGGACAAGACACGCTTCACGAGACTGACGGCCAACCTCCAGGACAGGCACCAAAAGAAGAAGAATAAATACATAAAGCCTAAAATGCTAAGTAGAATTTCTAAATAGCTTAAAGTGCATATTCAATCATCTACCTACATAACGATAAATGATCTTAATCTGAATAATCAAAATAAACGCGTGTTTGAAATGTTTTAGAGCAGTGTTGGCCTAGTGGCTTCAGCGTGAGACTCTCATACCTGAGGTCGTAGGTTCGATCCCCGGCTTTGCACCAATGGACATTTGCTCGAACGGTGAAGGAAAACATTGTGAGGAAACCGACATGTCTTAGACCCAAAAAGTCGACGGCGTGTGTCAGGCACTGGAGGCTGATCACCTACTTGCCTATTAGATTTAAAATGATCATGAAACAGATTCAGAAATCTGAGGCCAAGACCTAAAGAGGTTGTAGCGCCACTGATTTTTGGTTTTTTTTAAATGTTTTAGGTATTTAGATATACTTTATTAATTATTAGTACTTAATCATAACAATCAAATATACAGTATTTACAATTTTCTTCACCTACATAGTAATTTAAAAAAAAAGAAAATTAAAAAAAAAATGGTCCCTGTGACAGATACCTTTAACGCTGATGACATTTCCTCGCTGTATTGCGATACTTATTCGTTCAAAATATTTTTTCCTCTTAACATTTTTACTCTTTATATATTAATTTAATATTTGTAATTAATAATGTTTCTTATTACATCTCTTAATTCATTTTGGCACCTTTCATTGAGGATTACATACAGATCAGATGATTAATTACTATTAACAATTGGTCTTGTATAAATAATAAAGTATATTTTGTATTAAATTCAAAGAACGTCACAGAAAAAATCAGCATTTAAAGGGTGACCTTGGCGACAGGCTAAAACTGTATCAGAATATAGTATGAATAAGGAACAATTTAAAGTGATTGGTGGAAATTTACTTAACACTTCTTATTACTGAAACTACCTATAGATACGATGCATCAGTCTTTTGTTTCCTTCCCTCTTAAAGACCAAGACTGGCGAATATTTTCTATGTGTGGGCTCAATTAAGAGTCAGTTTCGCGATCTGGCGGCGTATAAAGTAGACCCTAGTGCAATAATTATATCATAATTTTATCGTAACTCCGACTATTTTATTTATACGCACGTTCCCACTGTGCTTCAAGGGGTGAAGTGATGTAATGGGCTATCGATACTTTCGTCAATATACGGTAATTAAATTGAATAATACGATTATGACTATGAAACTATAGATTATAACTGCGAATCAGTTATAATAATATGGTATCCGTTTAAACAAAAATGTAATTTGTAATAAATATAATTTTATAAATTTGAATGTGTTATCTATAAGCAATCATTTATTATGAATATTTTTTTGTATTCAAATAATCCTCTCGCATTACTGTACTGAACTACTTTGTTCATTGACTTGATATTTAAAAATAAAATATGTTTATTATGGAACATAAGATACATGTATCACTTATTCCACGTCATTAAATTTGAATTTGTAGGCATCCCTACACATCGGCAAAGAAGACAGGGGGTGTAGGCCGGAAGAAAAAGCAGGCGTAAAAAGCTCTCGGTACTCTTTTAAAATAGCAAATCATCATACAACACTTATTTTAAAACAAATATCGCAAATTAATTAAAAGTAGCTTGTCTAGCACTAGTCCCAGGCCCTTTTATCAACTAGATAATCGTTAACTTTATAGTAAGCCTTTTTACACAGCTTTTCTTTAATACATTTCATAAATTTATTAAAAGGCAGAGATAAAAGAGCCTCTGGGATTTTATTAAAGAAGAGTAGCCCTTTTTCCAAAAAAGAATTACTAACTTTAGATTGTCTAGTACGGGGAAATTGCAGCCTGCGTTTGTTCCGAGTATTAACATTGTGCGTATGTTCTATTCTAGTAAACTTATCACTATTTTTGTATACATACAAAATATTTTCATAAATATATTGCGAGGGAAAGGTAAGTATATTAATTTCCTTGAATTTATCTCTAACAGATTCCCTACATTTTAAATTATAGATTGCAAGAATAGCCCTCTTTAGAACATAATCCATAGATACTTCAAATTACAAACGAATTTAACTATTCAAAATAAAAAACGTGTAATCGCATAATATAAATATAATGCATTAAATAAACTTGTGGCACATCACTAAGTTCACTACACGGAGCAAGTAATATCTTATATTTATCTAATTTTATCTTAACTCCTGCATTGTGAGCCACGTATCGTGGTAATATACTTTTGTTTAATTCACGACTGTTACAATGTAATAAAACTGGTCAAACCTTTATCGTTTTATATAACTTCAAATACATTTCTATCATAGTACTGAGGTATAGTTAATAGCTTCGATGTTTATATAATATACTACCTAACCGGGCAAACGTTGTTTTGCCATGTGTATCATTTATAATGAAAGTTAGGGGATTGTATGTATTTTTTAATGCTGTATCATAAAAAAAAATTAAAAAATTATCTAAAAATTTAAAAAAAAATTTAGGCGTGGACTACCCTTAACATTTAGGGGGATGAAAAATAGATGTTGTCCGATTCTCAGACATACCCAATATGCAAAAAAAAATCCATGAGAATCGGTCAAGCCGTTTCGGAGCAGTTTAACTACAAACACCGCGAAACGAGAATTTTATATATTAGATATTATATTATATCTTTAGTGGATGTTAACGCGATTATTATTATTTACTTAAGCCATACTTTTCTAGCGGTTTAAAGATTGTATGGATATTATTAAAAAGGTATTTAGGTACAAAATTATGATCATTTATTATAGAATTTAGATTAATATAGAATTAGAACAAACCTCCGATCTACCTTAACGTCTTCCTATTTCATAAAAAAAATCGGTACCTCATTATAAAATCGAACGCATCTGAAAGCCTACAAATTTGTATAGAAAAATTATAATTCCCATGAATGTTATAAAGGTTATATTGAAAGGTGTTTTGAATTGTAAATCAGTGAAATTGAATTGAAATTTCGTGAGTACTTTTATTCAACCGATATTATAAATCAATCGAAATTTGTAAATCAAAAGGCCGTTTTCAATTTAAAGTTTCGACACGTGTCATTTTAGTTGAAAGCCAGCCACTTCTACATTTTACAATGATCGATTAAGGCAAATAGGTTATGTTTTACGTATTGTTTCCGTGAATCCAACATGACATCTGGGCTAACCATAGCGGCATATACGTGAACGACGAAGCTACGGGGTTTTTTTTCCGTGGGGAAATGCGTTACACATACCCTCCCGCCGCACGGTTCACCTGGTGGGGAAGGGTTATGTGGGACTCGCTGTTGTGTATACCCACTAAAACCCCACGGCGCCACCAACAATCGCCCGGAGCAGGACAAGGTAACAGCGTAGCCTAGCCAAGCTACGGGGATTTGGTAAACACTAACTTGCACATACATACTTATATAATAAGTGCATGATGTACTACAAATTCCCTTACCACAATTCTATAAGAGCGTTACTTAACATACAATTTACATAGTAGTTTTTTTATTTATTTTCTTATAGTCGTTTTCACAAATTG
Organism: Pieris napi; assembly: GCF_905475465.1. NCBI lineage: Eukaryota > Metazoa > Arthropoda > Insecta > Lepidoptera > Pieridae > Pieris > Pieris napi. The sequence continues at coordinate 7,395,623 of NC_062241.1, read as the reverse complement.
GTTAGGGTAATTTAAAAAAAAATCATTAAGCTCCAACCTTTTAGGTTTCAGATCCGGGTTCCTCGTGATGTTTTCCTTCACCGTAACAGCGAGTTTTTAATGCGCACTTAGACCTATCATTGGTGCACAGCCGGGGATCGAACCTACGACCCCAGACCAGAGTCGCAGGTTGAATCCACTAGGTTAACACAGCTATTTAGAAAAGTCTACCAGATCATAATCTCATCATAAATTTACCCTTTTTAATGCTACGCATGCGCACAATAACTCGCAATAAACATCAATTAAGTTTAATTATAAGGCCCACATATCACTTCCTAATTCTATGTTTCCTCTACATTTCAATTGATAGTGAAATTGGAATTAGCAAGTCAATGACCTCTCTTAATTGTTGAGCTTTTGTTTGACTGCGAAATTAATTGTGCTCCATTTAAAATTTTTCCTTTTGTTTTTCCTCTTTCAAAGAGGAATAATACTTTTTTTCACTTAAAATATTTGATTAGACGTTTTGTGAATATTAGCTGAGCGTTTTTTTAGAATGCGTTTAAGTAAAATAATGAAGGAATTTGCACAATTGTATTTAAATATTTACAGTAAAATAGACTTGAATTTATTTTGTATACAATATTGACACTGTAATAAGGCATTATTGTCTATTGCAAATTTTTAAATAAAGTCTAATTCATGGCACATACATAAACGGATCGAGTCTAATGAAATTATTCCACGTGTTAGGCCAAAACTACTTTTAGGTTATGCAGACACAAGTATGCCTGTAATGTAATATTACATTTAGTAACTCCATTTACCGACCCACTTTTTACAGCACATATAAAACATTCAAGGATGTCTTAAGTTTGCCGTCTTTCGCGACATAAAAATATTATGTCCGTGCCCATACTTGAATATCCAATAGAGATGTCAAAAGATATATCGATAAAGCAATCTGTCAAGCTCCTTTGCATATAACGGTGTTGCCAGAGCTAATTTCCAATACGAAATTTATGTGTGAATGTTATTCATTCAAATGTATAATGGATCGTACCATTGAAACGTCTGTCGACTTTATACCATTTAGGTTGTAATGAAGTGAAAATGTATGGTATATTAACTTCTAGAAAATAGAAAATGTTGCTAACATAAAGAGTTTAACCTTTAGTATTGTTGCTAGGTATACATATTAATTTCATTTCCACTAAGACTAGATAAATATAGAACGTATTCAACGGCATACAAACAAATTTGAAACATTAATTACTGTTACAGCATTCAGAGCAAATGAAATCACCAAAATTTGAGGACTCTTTAGCAGTTTACGAGAATTAAGAATATGTAAATACTATAATTTTTAGTCTATCATCTCAAATATTAAGATATTGCAAATCAGCTTGGTTCTTAACCTGCACATGCACTTCCACTTTTATTATTCATAGAATAGGGGCCAATCGGCAGGAAGCTACATAATGTTAAGTGATACGCTGAGTGAGTTGCCGGTTATTAAAGGCAAGGAAAAAAGGTTTTAATCTTTATTGTGAATGTATAGTAACGTCGCGAGAAATAGTATAAATGGGTGCAATATATATAAAATTCTAATTGATCAGTAAACAAGTCGACGTGATTACTTGGATTTATAATAATTGCCATAAGGTTAGTCTGGCATTCAGGTTGATGTGATTGACAAATTGCACTCCTCGGAATCTGTGCGATGGTAATGATGAGGTTTTTGTCGTCTTTAACACACAATCTTTGTAGGTAATGATATTATTATAATTTTCTTACAGTCTTGATATAAATTAGTTTTGGTGACGCTACGTAGAGTTATATTTTTTAAAATTCAATTAAATTTGATATATCATACTGAAATGTTAGTATACTTTAGTTTTATGTGTTAATGTTATTGAGTTACTATAATATTAATTTGAATTTCCCAAGAAATGGGGTTCAATTTGGGTATGAGCCTTCTCCATAGGGAATATATAATCGTTTAAATATTTAAGTTTCTGGTTAGAAGTTTTGCAAAAAATAACAGTTTTGTCATTTAATAAAAATCTTTTTTAATATGTAAAATTAGTCTTTTCAGTATTTTTTCATATTTATTGCTGATTCATAAATTATATTCCAAGATGCAGATTCCTATAGATATTATTATAGCCGGTAAACTCTTTTCTTATGAACTTATAAAATAGCTTTCAACAGAACAGTGCGTCGAAAACCAACAATTATTTCACAACATCCTTTCCTACATCCCTTCAAAGGGATATTTATCGTGTCGTGTTCCATTGCACTTAATTCACTATTTTAACGGAAGAGGGCAATACAAACGTTCCCACAATCAGTGTGAAATTGCGTGTCGCAGAACGGTTTGCGTCACTCCTGACAGCTAACTAGTGTCGATTGGGCTCTCTCGGCTCAATCAAGCGCATGCTAAGAGCTAGTTACATTTCACTAAGGATCGCTTTGTTGGACGTTGACGTGTGATAGTAAATGGTGAAACAAAATGGGGAAATATCGTTACGATATCAAATACGCAAAGCCGACTATCGCTAATCTGGAGTGCTTTGCAAACAAGAGATTTTTATTTTTTATTTCAAAAACTTTAATACTTATAACTAGAAACTCGAAGCGATTGCAATGAAGCAAGGATTATAATTATTCAAATGAATGTATGTAACTACTTTTTCTACTAATCAATAACTATTAATCAATTTAAGACACACTCAAAAGTGAAAATATAGCCGGGAGCATAATTGAATTTACACTCGATTTGCCGCTCACTATCGACATATCGTTCGCTTCACTAATTTTTGTTCATAGTCCATTGATTGATTTCGATAAAAATTTGCGTCTATCTACGTTTTACATGTGATATATGCATTATGCAATTTTATTATATAAACAACAATTATATTTTAAAATTCAGCAAAATAGGTTACGTATTCTACCATTTCTAAACAATTTCTATAATATTGACACATTCAAGATTCCGATCTTAGCATCAGATAGCTACGGTGAGATTTTAGATAGGTATTTCCGCGCGCAAAGATTGTATCTTTTGTTTTTATGACTGCCGCAACGTGTGAAAGCTAAGCTTATTAGAGGGTGAATACAATCTCCAAGATGTTTAAAACAAAACATACAAATATTATTGAAAAGTCAACGAATCTTTGAAATCCATTGGAATCTTTAAAACAAACGTTCGTTTTGAAACAATTTGGATTCAAGATACGCTTTGGCGGATTGTACGCAATATATCAAGTACATACTTCCAGCGTTTCTCTGACCTGTTCAAAAATCTTTCAGTATATTATTTGGCACTTGGTTTTATGCTTTCGTTTTAAAGTATAATAGACTTGAATCTACTGACATCTTTCTTGCAAACTTATAACTTATTTCTTATGTAAGGTTGTAATGACACAATTAAAACTATATTGGAAAAATGATGAGAGTAAATTTTTACGATGCGCGCGCCACTGTCACAAAAAACCGTCACTCTGGAGTTAGCTATAGTCAACATTTTAGTTTTTTCTATTGTTAGTGTCGTTTTTCTACAAATTTTTATCTTGTTACGCCACAGAAGTATTACTTCTAACGCGTGTACCTACATTTAAAAAAAATTGAAACACTAACTATTTATATATATATCTATAACCTCTATATATGAATCGGATTGAGAGACCATAGAAATGGTTACCTTTAGTGAGCATCGCCTAGTGAGGAAAATAAAGCTAATATTATTATGTGACGTGCAATTACACGATCGTTGCGCGGCCAATTATCTTCGCTAGTTGGGCCATTGTCTGGGGCAGAATTAATTAAAATTCAGCCCACCTTGGGATCTTCGTGATCTGCCAACTTTATAATTGTTTAATCTTAGATTTCACTTCGTATAAACTTTTCTCTCATAATCAAATAAATGATCTCGTAGATCCTATATCCTTTGACCGAACTTTAGTAGTGATAACATAATTTGATTATTAAAATAAAATAAATTAATTTCTTAAACGTTTATTTTTATATATATAATTATGATAAGTATGATAAAGGAGCTTCATCTGAAAAGTTTGATATAATATGCTTAATCAAGCTTTATAATTTACATAATATTTCGATAGAGAAAAAAACACTTTATACCCAGTCTTTCTTTATAGATAGTTAACCCTTTAGGCGGAACCAAAACCAGCAAGGCTAGAAATGGTTGGAGGAAAGCTCAGTGGAGCTCACAAATCAACACACGTGCGATTACCATCACTTTTACCACTAACGATGTTCAGATAAGATTGTGCTGGCGATTAACTCGCCAGAAAGATAGATAAAGGAAGTAGGGTGACCATACATACCAATATTAAATACCCAATAGCGCTGTACACCAACACTAAGTTAAATCTATTATGAAGGAATAAACGTTTACTACGTTTACTTAATAATTTCGTTTAATTCAAATTTAATAAATTTAACAAATCATTTGTATGATTTGATATTTATCTTATTTATAACTTATACCTTATTTAAAATTTTAATAAACACCATTAAAAATATGTAATTGAAATTTGTTTTGTAAATAAATTCAAATATCACAAATCAATTATATTTATCATAAAATCTTCTAAAACGGCCACATAATGGCCACCGTACTCCTGACGGGAGCTAGATCCAAGATAGTGTTATATGAAAGTATGTTGACGGTTGTTATGTAGGAACAGGTTTGAGGATTAAGCGGGAAAATGTATAGCTTTATCTACAACACATTGTCGTGATGGCTGAAAGTCCTTATCTGTTAATTGGACGGTATGTTAAGGATTTGTACTGATTAAAGGTCAGGACGTGTACAGTTTTTGTACTGTCTTATTAATGCATGAGTGTGTACGCTATAATCCTTATAATATGTATGTGTGCGGCCGGCCTTTTAGCCTCAGATTTCTGTCGACTTTTTCCTTCTATGACATGCCGGTTTCCTCACGATATTTCCTTCACCGTACGAACGATGACTCTTGCGAGCGGTAACGATGCGCATATAGACAGTAAGTCTATAGGTGCACTGCCGGGGCTCGAACCTACGACCTCAAGGATGAGAGTCGCACGTTGAAGTCTTGGTCAACACTGTAATAAGAGTGTATACCAAACTATAATTATTTTGTCGTTACATGTATGCTTACAAACCGAGCTTTCATATTTTATTTTACGGAGCTCATTACAATTATCCTTTCTCTGACTTCTGATAACTACACGTCATAGAATTTTGGTTCTTAAATGATAATATCAAATAATATGAAAAAATATAAATGTAAATTGTTTATTTCAAGCATTTGAACGCACAATACGTTTAGAAATGCATGTTACCGTGTTTTTTGATATTATTACGTTTAGCTAGTCTTAAACTGTAACATAAAAACGATTCACTTATAAAATTTATTCACTGAAGAAAACATGTTCTAATTGCATGCTAAACAAACAGTTAATAATGTCATTCAAAAAAAGATTAGTAGTGACACACGTCAAAACATCGATATCGATAAATCAGCGTCAACGAATGATCGATATTCGCTGCATAGCGACTATTAACTCATAGTTAACCTTGTTACACTTTCGACTTACGCAATCGAAGGTCCCGAATCGGTTTCAGTGGGAATGCTAACCATTCTCCTAAACTTCGAATTAGCTCAATTTGTGTTATGTAGAATTTAGTTGAAATGGAATTCGGTTCTGAGCATTTAGCCATTATTCATTGAAATTAATTATCAGAACATAACTATACGGAGTAGAATTTGGTAAATCTTGTTATTAGAATTAAATTAATATATTAAATTGTTTATTTAATACTTTACTATATAATAACAGCGGGAAACTTAAATACTTAAGAAGGCAGCCGTATTGGTGGTCTCTTCCAGGTAAATATAAAAAATAAATATTAAAAAGAACGAATGGATAACGCTAAATTAATATTGAAAAAATTAACATATTAACAATCTATTAAACAATTAAAATTAAAAACCAACTTGTACTAACAATGACTGTAATATATTCAAAGACTGATATTACACGTTGACTGTAAATAAATATCAATCTCGATGTCTCAGCCAGTGATAAGAAATCGCTTTATCGATAAAATCTCAACCCAACTGACTTCAAATGCAATGGCGATGACAATAGAAAGTTTGCTCGTTAATGCACTATGAGATGTCAAACAAAAGTAGATCACGGCTAGACTACAGTGTTTATAACACAATATTATTAACTTTGAACAAAGAGTCAGAAACTACAATTAAAATACTATAGTTAACATTTATGAGCTTGTGCTAGAGCCACTGTGATGTAGTGTGAGACCTCCATTATTTAAAAACAACATGTTGTTATTTTGTTAAAGGTAACATGTTACCTTTTGGAAATAAATACAGTTCTATGTAATATTTATCTTGTTTTGGCTTCTTGTGATGATATTATAAGTTAGGTTAACTTTATTATTGATAATAGTTAAACTAAACTAAAAGAATACTTAATTTTAACGCCACATATTATTGCAATCAATTACAGCGCAATCGTTTTAAATAAAATCTAGATTACAATCAACAATCTAAAATAAGTTTACGCATGATGCAATTTCATTTCATAATCTACAGCGCATCGATAATACCAAAGCTTCCGACGGTTCCGCGTTGTCAGGCGATAAGCGATCGCAACTTATCGACATTGGCGCAGCACTAGTAATGCGGACATCTTGAAATGCGTTTGTGATGACAATAGAAAGTTTCCTCATTAGCGGAGTGTCAAACAATGAAATGAGAAGAGTCTGCTTGCTCGAGATATGTATGTCTATTAGGAGTATTTAATTAAATTTTTAATGTTTTAATAATTTTACGATTAAATCAATTTTGATGCCCTCGTGGTTAAATAACCCTGACCAATTACCCTGCTCAAATTTAATATAAAAATAATAAAACACGTGCAGGATTCGCTAAAGAAAATAATAACGTAAATATGTCACTCGAGTAACAATGGGATAAGGGCGTTCAAAGGGTTTGGGCAAAATATTTGAGTCCAAAGAATAATATACGATGTTTATCACTTCAATGAAGACAGAGTGAGGGACACGGCTTCCCTTTATATTGGAATATTCCTTAAGAAAACAGGCTTTAAAAGAAATTGCTTGCAGAAAACACAGATATATTCAGATATTTTCTTCTGTCTTACACATACAACTATTTTAACAGGACATTATTAAAGAATTTTCCGAGTTAGTTGGAACCCTTAACGAAGGCGACATTTATTCGGAAACTTTCGATTGCAACTAAAGATGAAGTTAACATAAATACTTGATGCATAGTCAAAATTATATAACTCGATTAAATTCTAGTTATATTAATATATTATTATAAATATAGTTAAAAAAAAACTATAAAACACGCTTTTACAGCACATCAAACTAAAAAGTGAAAAATAATTCCTAATTTAGGCTGAAAATAGTAATGAACAAAAAATACTGGTATGGGGCGCTCTGTGCCATATTTTTCGTCTATCGAGCAACCCACGCTTTTTCACAATAAAACCAGTATTTTTATATTATATTTTTTAGTCCTAGCAATACATGTTGTCACAATTTAATCGTATTGCTTTGTGGACTTAAAAAAAATTTCATTGTTTTTTCGAGATAAACCTATGAAATTATTATATTGTCGTTGATTCTTTATAAGTGTACAAAGTTTGAATTAAATCTGTCCGTTTAAAGTGGGTCAAAATCGAGTCCGAAGGAGTTGGTTACATAAATACATACATACAGGTGAAGCTAATATAAAGCGTGTAATAAAAGAATACGTCTGTCTATGGATTTCTCACAGATAAAAACTGTAAATCGCATTATCTGAATTTAAATATGGAACACAAAAATCATAAGATAAATCCCTTAAAAGATTAATAATTCTTAGAATACCGATACTCCTATTATCTTTAAACAAAAAGTAAATTTAATTTAAATAAAGAACAAGAAATTTTCATTAAACTTGAAGAATACCGAGCCTACCGCTTTATTAAGTCTTAATACGAATTCAAATAGCGCCGTACGACTTCCAATTAGTACGGTGTTTATAAATCTCGTAGCGAATAAACTGCTAACGCCCGCACGCTTTATGTTCACCGTAAATAAGTTTCAGACTAATGCTAAGTACTAAAAGTATTGTAACGGTCGTGTGGGCTTAATTGGATTTTCAACATTTATATGTAAGTGGTAGCTTTTCTTTTGACTTGGCGGTTATCACGCCGCCGTTTCTACGGAATTATATTGCTGTTCCTGTCAATATGTGAGTAGTCTTGGGCTAGTGGTTTGAGCGTGCGCCTCTCTACTCGAACGTGTGTTCGAATCACGGCTGTGCACCAATGGACTTTTATTTCTATGTGCGCATTTACGTCGCTCGTACGGTGAAGGTAAGCATCCCGAGGAAACCGCAGTGCCTTAAAATCGAAGACGTAAGTTAGGCTGCTTGTCTATTAAGAAAAAAAACTTAAAATAGAAACATGAAGCCAATACTTTCCTGTCAATTTCCCTAATAAAATTTGATAAGTTATACTTAAATCCCGGCACTCCCTCATAGTGTACATGTCTTAAAGTGCGTCATTTTGGCGTAGTGTAGAGATGCAGAATCTCTCTGCATCTTCTACCGCATTTAGCACGGAGAGTGTTCCGAGGACTTGTATGGACTAAGCTGCTGCAGCAGCTGAGTTTCATCATCGGACGTCGAGGCAGAATACGAAATTCCACCCGTATAACCTCGACGTCCATCGTTCCACAACTGAGCGTTATTTAAGACAGTTTTTGCCGCGCATCACCACAATGTGAAACCAGCTGCCCACTGAAGTATCTCCGAACCAATTCGACTATACCCTAATAAAAAAGCATAACCATTCTTAAAAAGCCGGCAACGCACTTGCGAGCCCTCTGAAAATAATAAATAATAATAATTGAGAGTGTCTGAGAGTTGTTATAATCGTGTGCTGTGTCTGTGTTATTTTTTGGAACCTCAAAGTCATTCCCTTCATCGTATGAACATTAGTTAATTAATAAGAAATTGCTATACTACGATCTGCGACTTCTTTTCGTAAAATATAAAAATTACGTTAAAAGTCAATAAACACGGTGTATTTTTTAAAATATTTTTCTATTTACATCGCTAGAAGGTAGCTCATTCTTGTATTGCGTTACAAAGTTTAGAAGTGTACTCAACACGTGTCGTTAAAAGCCTAGGTTTTGCTAAGCAAACACTCAATCGCCGGCGAATGGAAAAACTGCACACTGTTTTACCGTTTTATTTGCTGAGCAACTCTGAGCAACTCCGCAACTGGTGGTTAGTAATTCTAGGGTTGTATTTTAATATCGATACTAAGTTACCTAGTTAACATACTAGTTAAGTAAGTAGAACCCAAATTTAATTCGCTAAAGCGTTAAATTATTACTGTTGCATATTAAATTTTTGTTATTGTATCTAAGCGTACGACTAACCAGGCTCCAGAAGATAAACCACTCTTTATATGGAAATTGTATTTATTTTTACAACAAACTCCCAAGCGAAATTAGAGAATTATTACTGTATAAATTCAAAAATCTCGTTAAACGTAAATTAACCAACAAAGCTTTTTATAAATTTGACGAATAATTAAATGATCCTAATCCTTGGGATTGATTTGCTTCATTTCAGACAATATGTATCACTCAAAACTTAGCGATTAAAAGAGTGGCGGAGAGTTTCTTGCCAGTTCTTATTGCCCGCTGTACGCTTTTGACTTGCGAACTGGTAGTAAATGTAAATTTAGAATCAAATTAACATCTTTTTTGTTGACGGTCATAAGTGTACTTGGTTACCTATATGAATAAAGTTATTTTAAGTTTGAGTTTGATACTTTTTATTTCTAGTTTAGGATTCTTTGCATTGTTGTTCGCCGGCCTAAGCCAAGTGAGCATAGTTTTTATGATGATTGTCTTCTTGCAGTTATTTGTGCTATGTTTAATAAATGATGCTTTTTAGAGGGTGATATATATAGATTTGGTGGCTTCAGCGTGCGACTCTCATTCCTGAGGTTGTAGGTTCGATTACCAATGTACTTTCTGTTTATGTGAGCATTTAGCATTCGCTCGAACGGTGAAGGAAAGCATCGCAAACCGGCTAGCCGTAGACCCAAAAAGTCAGGCACAGAAAGCTCATCTGCTAAAGGACAAGTGTACCTATACCTAAAAGGTTTTTTATAGAAAATAGGCATTAACTCATTAAAGTCATGTTAACAACATCAGCTAATTAAAATAATAATTTATGAGTAATTCAACTCGCAATTGTTTTATAAAACAAAAGAGGCCTGAAAGGTTGAAATTTGAAGCCCGTAAATGCCGACAAAGGTGGATTTCATCAGTAATTTTTCTTCAGATTAAAAGTAAGAATTTCTTGAATAAGCACTTTTACGTGTAAAGGGCAATTAGTTAATATTTCATTATTTTTATTGATAAACTATGAAAAATTGGCCGGCCCAGTAGCTTGGTAAAACAATGTTTATGCCGAAGGAGCTAGATTCGATTAATTATTTTCGTATAAGTCGCATATATACATACTATATGACAAATTATTATACCAAACAATAAATGAAATGTAATATATTGATTAATTGTTTTCATAAATTTTTAAAATGAAATTATTAGTATCGCCACCATAGACTGGCCTTTTGAACATCTAAAATAAACAATATCATATATGTTTATCTCATATTCCATTGAACACAATTGACTGGGCAAACCAGACCTAAATAGACAAGGATAACCCCTGACCTTTGTATCGCGTTGACTAAACACGCCCTGTAAACTACTGTTTTATTTTGAAATGATTTTATTCAAATTCACTTTAAAAACGATCCACTTTTTTATGTATGTGTATTTTACAAGGTTCATCTGGTCCTTGATGACATAGATATATGCCGTGTGTTTTTGTTTTAAACGAGTAGGCTTAGACTGAAGCGCTTAACACCGCCCATGGACACCTGCAACACCACCTGCACGCACGGTAGCGGTACGCTCTTCTCTGGACGGCCCCTTAGTCGTAAATGAAATGGCAGCTGTTTCAATAAGGTGGTGTAGCAAGAAGCGTCTTGTCGTAGAATGCCAGACGTCTAGTTGACGGGTATCATATAATTTAAATTTTAAGTAAGAAGTTTATTGCCTTAAAGTTAAGGAAGAAAAATAAGAAGTTAAACGCGTTGAACCAATGCGACTGAACTTGTATATTTGCTTCATCGCTTATAAATATTTTCGGTAATAAATAACCCTAAATAATCATCAAAAATCAATCTTATAGTTTTAAATTTTAATCTCTTTATAAAAAGTTATTATAAAACTATTTACACAGTTTTTATAAAATATCTTTACTTATAAGCTTAAACATACTTTGACTTACTCTTTCTTCTTTTTTGTGGTTGTATTTAACTTTAGTAAAAAGTTAATAATTAGTAGTAATTTTTTAACTGTAACTGATAAGTGATAGTAATAATGATATTTTGACGTTTACACCATGTATTTTATTGTGATTCTGCAAGGAAAATGCAATAACTCTGACAATAAATATAATGTATGATAATGCTACAGTACACTTAACATTACTAACGATATTTGCTTATATGAACAAGTAGTTCGTTAACGAATCCAAATTTGTGTAATCCTAAAAGGTCACCATGTATAATATTGATCTATCGATAAAATAGCACTTCACTTAAATAGCGTGCAATAGCAAAAACCGCACGAACGCGTCATGCAGTCTACGTTGAAGTGTAGTTGCAAAACGAGTAAAAATAAACTACTAAATAAACTTGATACGCCATTTTCTGTTCTAAAGTGAAAGGTATAGGTGCAATCTAAATGCATCCAACACGCATTGATTCGTGAAACCTTGATCTCCTACCGATACGTAAAAACGAACTATAAAACGAAATTTGCTAGCTAAATCTAGTTTGACATGCTTGGACAAGTCATGGTCTGGAATGTTTTAAACGTACTTGAGTTTAGGCTTGATAGAGACGAGATCAGCCTCCTGTGCCTGATACACGCCGTCGACTTTTTGGGTCTAAGACCAAGCGATGTTTTCCTTCACCACTCGAGTGAATGTAAAATGCGTACATAGACAGGGATGAGAGTCGCACGCTGAAGCTACTAGGCCAACACTGCTCACTGCCTCACTGCGCAAATGCTTTAAAAAAGCCAATCTAAAACCAATGTTAAAGCATTTGCTAGGTCTAGCTTAAGTCTGCTAAGGCCAGCTCTAGAATGTAATACGTAAAGTGAACAAGATCTCATAATATAGTACGTAGACATCAAAATAAAATATCCATACAATATTTTCTAAAGAAATACTTATTTGATAATTCTAATTATTATTCCTTATCAGTGACAATGTTTTTGTTTAACAATATTATATGTTTAATATTACAAAACCGCTAGGTATATATACAACCTAAGAATAACTAAATGCAGGTTATCGAGTGTTTTGCAACTTAATAAGACTGACATCAAGTTGACAATAATTGTAAAAATCTACACAGCACGCAAACAAACGACGATAGTACTTTGTTTTTTTTACTAACGATGACGCATTTCCTGTTTTTACCTTTTATTTTAGTTTTATTTAAGAAGTTGGTTTTGGTTTAAGTAATTAATTTGAGTATAATCCTGTGATTACGATCTATTAAATTATAGTCTAGTCGACAAGTTGAAAATGGAACAAAATAGAGATACTACTCCTAAAATTATGTGCGATAGCTCATTGGATCCGGAATGACGTCTAGAAAAATGTGCTAAAAGCGTGTATTAGCACATAAAAAATTGCAAAAGTTATAGACCATTAAAGATGAAAAAATAATGGCATTTAGTTTTTTGCCAATATTTAATAAACTATTAATATTTAAGAAATTTCAAATAAAGATTCTGAAAGAGGAGGAAATTTCCAACAAAAAACTCCTGACTCCCGGAACTCTATCTCCATTATTTATAATGTTAATTTAACGCTAAAAATAGGTCTGCGGGTGACATTTTTAGGATTCGCGCGTGGCGTCAAAAGCGACTACGGCACATTAATTAATTTATTTAAGGTATTGAATATTTTTTTTTAAATTTGAAAAAATTATGGTGTGTTCTGAACACTATAATTAATTTATTCCCGTTGAAAATTTTACTTAAAGTTAATTTTTCAACAAGTTAAATAATTGTTAACTAACGAAATTTTCTCGAACGACCGTCTTAATTGTAAGTGAAAAAAATTTTTTAAATAATGGTCGTAAAAATATTTCGCTTCGTAGAGCCTTTCTTACATACATACTTAACAAGATCGTGCCATAAAAGTTAAAAAAATATTTATACTTTGTTTATAACAATTTTTTTACTTAAACAAAAACTTAAAAATCCATGTAATGATGTTAAAAAAAATTTTTTTTTTCTCAATCATCATATAATCGTTTTTTTATTAATACAAGATATTTATTAATTTGCAAAAAAAAAATTCCCGCCATTTGTTGATAAATTTTTTTTAAACAAATTGATTAAATCAATATTTTAAAAAAAAAATTTAACACAACTTTATTACATTAAAAATTTTATGATTTAAAAAAAAAAAATTTTTCCTTAATAACAATTTTTAATTGTTTATAATCGTTTTTTTTAATTTTCTATTGTTTAAATAATTAGTTAAGAAATTTTTTTTTCCTAAAAATCATAATTGACAGTCTTCTATAAAGTAACAGAAAAAAATTTTTTTTTAATCAACAATTCTATTGTTAATTAACTTACCTATTTGTTATAAACAAATATTCAACTTTTGTTTATATTTTTTCTAAAACTTCTAAAATTAACAAAAACAACCATATATAACAAACTATAGAAAAAAAATTTTTTAATTTTAAATAAAAGTAATATTCATGATAATCAAAAAATTTACAAAAAAAATTTTTCTATACTTTGTTATATATGGTTGTTTTTGTTAATTTTAGAAGTTTTAGAAAAAAAATAAACAAAAGTTGAATATTTGTTTATAACAAATTGGTAAGTTAATAAACAATAGAATTGTTGATAAAATAATTTTTTTTTCTGTTACTTTATAGAAGACTGTCAATTATGATTTTTAGGAAAAAAAAAATTTCTTAACTAATCATTTAAACAATAGAAAATTAAAAAAAACGATTATAAACAATTAAAAATTGTTATTAAGGAAAAATTTTTTTTTTAAATCATAAAATTTTTAATGTAATAAAGTTGTGTTAAATTTTTTTTTAAAAATATTGATTTAATCAATTTGTTTAAAAAAAATTTATCAACAAATGGCGGGAATTTTTTTTTTGCAAATTAATAAATATCTTGTATTAATAAAAAAACGATTATATGATGATTGAGAAAAAAAAAATTTTTTTTAACATCATTACATGGATTTTTAAGTTTTTGTTTAAGTAAAAAAATTGTTGTAAACAAAGTATAAATATTTTTTTAACTTTTATGGCACGATCTTGTTAAGTATGTATGTAAGAAAGGCTCTACGAAGCGAAATATTTTTACGACCATTATTTAAACATTTTTTTTCACTTACAATTAAGACGGTCGTTCGAGAAAATTTCGTTAGTTAACAATTATTTAACTTGTTGAAAAATTAACTTTAAGTAAAATTTTCAACGGGAATAAATTAATTATAGTGTTCAGAACACACCATAATTTTTTCAAATTTAAAAAAAAATATTCAATACCTTAAATAAATTAATTAATGTGCCGTAGTCGCTTTTGACGCCACGCGCGAATCCTAAAAATGTCACCCGCAGACCTATTTTTAGCGTTAAATTAACATTATAAATAATGAAGATAGAGTTCCGGGAGTCAGGAGTTATTTGTTGGAAATTTCCTCCTCTTTCAGAATCTTTATTTGAAATTTCTTAAATATTAATAGTTTATTAAATATTGGCAAAAAACTAAATGCCATTATTTTTTCATCTTTAATGGTCTATAACTTTTGCAATTTTTTATGTGCTAATACACGCTTTTAGCACATTTTTCTAGACGTCATTCCGGATCCAATGAGCTATCGCACATAATTTTAGGAGTAGTATCTCTATTTTGTTCCATTTTCAACTTGTCGACTAGACTATTAGTACTTTGAATTAATTTTTTCAAAGTTTCAGAGAATTTTACAACTTACTTTGAAGGTTTATCTTTATAGAATATGTAGATAGAACTTACCTGAAACAATAATACAAAAGGATTATTATGATTTCATTATAAATATGAACATGGTAATGCGAGCGTGAAAACATTAAAAGAACCTTGTAATATTGTTTTCCTTATTCCGAAGGTCCGAAATATTTCCTTTTTAAATAGTCATCATCGTACAATAAAAATGTATCTTTCTTTAATCGATACACTTCATAGAAAGAGCACTTTTATTTTTTTGCATCACAATAAGTTACGAAGAAATATGATTATATATTTTTTTTAATTACAATACACGTGGCGAGATAGGCGATTTTTTTCACTTAAAAAGCCATTGATATTAACTATGATGCTTTACGACTAATAAAAACCTACATTGAACTAATCAGTATAGATTACAAGTAGTTTATCTAAAGGTTATCACAATACAACTGGAAGAACTAATTATTACAGATTAATGCCACTTTATGGCTTGTAATTACATGAACAACATTCATTGACACAAAAGTGCAAAATAAATAGTAACACCTCGACAATATATTCAGACCGAGTTTGATTTCGGTTTGTGCATATATTTAAAGTAAATTTAGACTCATAATGGTTGGTTGAAAATTCATATTATATTTTTTTATGAGATCGATTCCTTTCGATTCCAAGGCGGATTTCTATTACTATTATTTCTAGGAAATTTCCCACGTATAGTGAGATGTTGCGTGAAGAGCTTACTATAGAAATGATCCTATGAAGTAAGGTTAAAAACAGTTCGACAGGAAATAGCTCAAAACAGCCTGAAATACCAGGAGAAGCTGACCTCCCATGTAAATAAACTGGCACACGCTCTGAGCGGAGAAGGCGGTCTTCAGCATAAGCGGCTAAACAGAAGGGACGTACCGAGCCTATATAAAAGATTTACCTCTTAACATCAAGAGAGTCGTGGCTCTATGTCGAGTATGGCTCTTGAGGATAACATAAACTGAGTAAAATCAAACAAACAAGTGGCTTATTGCTGGATAGCAGATTGCCATGAAGCAGATACAACAAAAAAAAAATATTTCTAGGAGCGCAAGTAATACTTCTTAGTGTGATGAAAGACAAGATGTGCCGACGTCTTTGATTTGTAAACGGGCGACATGTGCCAGAAGTCAAATAGCCTACATGCCTTAAGCAAAATTAATTAATGAAACATATAATTTCGATCCAATTTTGGAGTAACGGGTCATACTTTGAATAATATTTTAGGCTAATATTTATCTATGAAAATACAGAGATTACAATATATTTAAATAACCACACTTAACTTGTAGAGAAAGTTAAGCAATTATGTGTTTGGTCTATACGCATTTATATATTAAACAAAGCTGTACATATAACAATTTATTTCAAGTAAGGAACGCTGACAAACGAATTACTCGTCGGGTTACTCATTTGGTTTTACCCAAGCCTATGACAGCGAATTATGGAAAGAGGGTGAGTACAAGGGAGCAAAATGTTAAATAATGTTATTTTAAGCCTAATACGGTACTACTTAAACAATTCATATTTGTTTAAATACTAATTGTACTTGGTGAATGCACACAGACACAGATACTGCACACATAGAAACATAAATCAATATTTTATATATGTCATCTATAAACCTATTTATATGGTACTAGAAAATTCATTGAATAATAATATTGTTCTGCAGGACTACTCGTCTGAGACTGACTGTATACAGGACATATTGTAGGGCAAAACTGTGAGCGCAGCCAAACACAAGTCCATTCTCTTTTGACGCTAAATCGAAAATGTGTTTCATCGGGTTTTGATCCCGAGACCACACGATGTAGTCAAACAAACTTACCACTTGAGCAATGAGGCAATTACATATCGTTGCGTATATATTCAATGAATTTTCTCTTGACTGAGACATCCTTAGACATTACAATGTAGCTTATTTAAGAATTATAAGCAATTAATGACACTTATTAAAAATAATTACTGATCATCATAAATACCTCATTTACTAACAGAAATATTTTACATAAGAATGTGCCCAATAACTTACAGTCTGTATAAAAATATAAAATCGTATTACAAATAAGATTAAATCAATACATTTGAAACATTGTTCAAAAATGTACGTAAAATTTTCATAAATTTATTAAATAACTAATAGTATCAGACGAAGCGTAATTTAATACAGCCTTGTAATAAATGTAACCTTCATTTTTTATGGACATTATTGCCTTTCACTTTCAATATCGTATTATTGCTAAATAATTATCTGATCTAAGTCATTAATCTAGATCAGGGGTGTTGAACCAACATGGTGTCAAGTTCATTTGACTATGAGATGGATTTAGATTATTTTTATAGCTTTCGAGAGATAACTTGTTAAATTGAGTAACAGTTTTAAGGATGGTGAAAAATATATTTTTAAGTGAATGCCAATATTGAATTTTTTAACAAATACTTGTACAAAGGCCATACATAACAACAGCTTTTTGAAGTCGCTAATACGGTTATTAATAGTAAAGTTGGAAATAAAGTTTTTTTAACAAATCAAGCCTAATAATAAGAAACACAATACTTGACAAAGAAAAAAAAACTCAGTTTAAAACGTAATGAAAGGTTTGCGATCCCTGAAACTTTTTAATCTAGATATCTTGATAAAAGTTAAAATGATTGTTATGTTAGAACAGGTTAGAGAAAATTATAGAAACAAATGATTTTATTCGCAATGAACGTCATTAAATTAGTTTGGAACAACAAACCGTAAAAGGGCGTAGTTAATTTACAATTCCTCTCTTTTTCTTATTATTCTTGATTTATTTTTCTTTGAACTCAAGATCTATGTACATTACACGATATGAAAAACTCTTAATATGTTTTTGAAGTTATACTTCTTTAGGCGCGTTAGGAAAAATTGATGAGAGTGAAATTTTACGATGCGCGCGCACCGTTACCCAAAATTAACAGAATGAAGTTGCCCACGGAAGATGCTACGGCATTGGACATAATTTAAAAACAACATTCCAAATAATAATAAAATTAATGTTACACTTAATGTAAGAGAATAATAAAAAATATTTATTTATTTAATTTTTCAAATAAACTGAACTTTCTCGACTCCTTTTCCAGTATTTGATTATTTAATTGTAATTAATTATTTGCATGCAATCAAAAACTATATTTAATAATGCCAAAGAAGTATAACTTCTTACGCGCGTACATAAGTAGGTACTCGCACCCTTTTTTTTATTCCAGTATCTGCATGAATAAAATTCTGTGAAATGAGATTACAGTGAATCTTCTAATATTAAAATTTTTGTCATAAGACTTTATTACACGATGTCACGAAAGCCAAGAGTGTTCTGTAAATATAGTTCGCAGCTGAAGCACTGTTCTTAGCTGCAAATGCTTTTAGGGTATAACGTGGCTAAAAACCTCATCTAGCTTGGCTTTTGGCTATTAAAGAAAAAGCTTAACTATAGGCTTTCTCTAGTTACTAAACTACATATACAGATTAGAAGCTTTCAGATATTAATTGATAATAGTTATCTGAATATTGATGACACATATTGCCTGTATCGTCGCTGTAGAATGATAACCTCGTATCGAGAACCAAATATTACAGGAAACGAAAAAAAGGTTTCATTTCGTCAGTGTTCGTTAAAATATTATTATGTGTTTTTGTCCAAAGTTTTAGATGGTAAAAAGGACTTTAATAATAACATAAGTTAGTCCCTACTTCATGAATATACCAGTTAAATGACATAGAAGTCTAGGAATAAAAAATATATGTTTTTTTGACATACGATACTCATTTTTTTATTTACACTTCGTTGCAAATAAAAGAAACACAATACATAAAAATTATAAGGAATGCAACGGGCGGCCTTATCGCTAATAAGCGATCTCTTCCAGGCAACCCTAGTTTTTACCTTTGAACTAGAATAAAAATTTTTCCTTACAGGGGAAAGATGGGGACTTTCAAATGATATTTCAAACAATCTTACCGATTTCAGCTTAGTGGGAATTTAGGTAACTTTACTCTTATTTTTTGGTCTAATTTGACCGGACTACGAGGTTATCATTCTACAGTGACGATATAAGGTTATCGGCTTCGTACGGTAAAACGTTCACATTATGCACTTTACTCGAAGTATTCTGGGTTTGACTTTTCTAAAAGTAAATCAAAGATGGTTAATAAAACAGATGCAGAAATGGATCCCTGATATATTACATTGCAAAGTTGCGTTGTGTGTGTCCTACAAATAGCTAGCAGTAAGCAAATCACAAAGAAGACACAACAAGAGATTAAAAAGCTTTATCTTGCTATTCTTGTAAACAGATCTCTAATATGATAATATTGTAATCTCGCAATATCCCATATACAGTATTAAAGTGGCGAGCGGCTATGATTAATGTGCATTAACTTAATCGTTTGATTAATATCTGAGTTACCTAACAGTTGATTAAAGATAT
Source organism: Pieris napi (assembly GCF_905475465.1). Classification (NCBI taxonomy): domain Eukaryota; kingdom Metazoa; phylum Arthropoda; class Insecta; order Lepidoptera; family Pieridae; genus Pieris; species Pieris napi. Next base: position 7,375,957 of record NC_062241.1, on the reverse strand, counting down.
GGCTATTAGGACAAGTTGTGTATAATTTTATTAGTCTGAGATTTGTATTAGGCAACGCATTATGATTTATTACGTAGTATTTTCAAATACCAGACCACTATCTTGTAGAAGAACAAAATAGATCTTTTATCAATAATATCTTGATCTTAAAGTATAACATAAGATCTACAATAAGAAAGTCGCTTCTTAACATTTGTATGTTTACATAATTTAAAATATCTTCTTTCAATATTGGAATAAACTTTTTATAACCTCAGTCTTGTCTTACCGGATCTCGAGGGACATAGCTCATAGTGATTTTGCCTTTTGCCCGCGGTTAAAGGAACGTCTCAGGGGCAATAAAATTGGCGATGATACCGCAGTAGTAGCTGAACAGGATTTTTAAAAAAAAGGAAGTTAAGCTTTAGAAATAAATTATACAAAGTGTTGTGAAAAGATAATTACGTCTTGTTATTACTTTTTCTTGAACATCCTTAGTATGACAGAACGATTTATACTAAAATAAATCATTCACGCCAATTTAGACAATAAATACATGTCCCTACTTTCAAATTGTATTGCCATTAAATAAATAATAACAAATTACGAGTAAATTTTGTAACAGATGACGTTTCTCATAGCGACCTACTAGTCCGTCCTCCATGAGATAAATTTTATATGTTGCGCAATAAGGGCACTAACTAATGATACGGTGACAAGCTGTTGACCGATATGTCTGTATAGGGCACATATTCGTGATGAACTTTTAAGGTAACTGACACCATAATTCAACAATTTTTCTTACTCTAGATGTTATATGATTTGTTGATTCCATACAAAATTTATTGGAATACAACTCTTCCAGTTCAATAATAACTTTATCACAGACGTTCCAAGGTGAAGAGTAATTGTTACGTCGGGGAAATAGTCTAAGAACGACATAATATCTATAATACCGTCTCGTTAAATAAATAAATTTAAAGAATTGCCCAGTAAGGCACCTCACACCATCAGAAAATATCGAACTGCATACAATACAACACGCATCAACAGGCAAAGACTATACAATCAAGAAGGCTGAAAATTTTGTTGTAAAGAAAAGCAATACTGAATAAGGCACGGCCTCAAAGGGACTCATACTGGACGTATGACTGCACGTAAACCTGATCATATAACACTTCCTGGAGTACTGTTCCCACCTCTGGACGGAAGCTCCCCAGCATCATTTACCGAATTTACGATAGAGAGTGTTCAGAGGAGTTGTTCGGACTAATACCTGCAGCTGAGTTTCATAATTGGACATCAAGGCAGAATCAAAATACCATCCGTATCACCTCAACATCCGTCGTTCCACAACTCAGCGTTTCTTAAGGCAGTTTTTGCCACGCACCTATGTTCAACCGGCTGCCCACTAAACTATTTCGGAATCATCCAACTCAGGGTCCTTCAAGAGAAGAGCGTACTAATTCTTAAAAGGCCGGCAATGACTTGCGAGCCTTCTGGCAATGTTTCCAAGGGCGGCGGGGCGGTATCACATCAGGTGAGCCGTTTGCCCGTTTGCCTCCTGTTACATAAAAAAAAAAACTACGTAATGAGGCATCGGTCAACTGTTTATTGAAATAATATGATTGAATTGGTTATGAGAGAAAGCTTATGTTACCATCAGAACTTACCAAAGATCTAAATGTCAAGTGTGTATGAACCACAAGTGTGTGGGGCGGTGAGGCGTACATGCGTCAGAGGGACATGAATAATTCTCGCTTTGATTGACAGTGCATTCGATTGTCAATAGTTTAGTAGCGAATAATGCTTTGATGTTGATATTGTATGTCGAAGAGGACTGTCTCAAAGACGAATACGATTTGTAGGTACTTCATTCAATTCAAATCTTAACTCCACTGATCCTTACGGTATGATCTTTGATATCTTGGTCCTGCATTTGTTAGTATTCTTACAATAAATCACAAAAAAATACAACTTAACAGTTATTATTCTAAACGTTAAGTTTAAGCAACGTTTGCGATAGGAAGATCTACGAACGCGTAGTTTTGTAAGATCCAATAACTTTTGAATAACCGCCTATATTTTCCGTGGCTCAGTGGGTATATATGATGTATTTAAAAGGGTTTTGGGTTCAATTCAAGACTAAATTTTAATTGTCTCCGTGGGCCTGATCATGTATTTGTCTATCAAGAAATTGATCATTATGAGTAACCCATGCGCCATTGATATGGTACGCAACTTTAAAACAAAAATGCACTTGAGATGCTTTCGCTTACTAAAATAATAATAACTACAGCTCTATTTATTTTAAAACAAAGTTGCAATTTCGCAAATAAATTACATCTTTATCAATTCATGAATAAATTCGCAATAAAAATCGTTTAATCGGGAATTCGAATAAATCAATGTTTACAAAACATCTCGATACATCGTAATCGCTTGGCTTCAAAGCAGCCGAGTCGATTAAGGCGAGACTGAGAACATGTCTGTTGTCGAGATTTAATCGATAGTAATTATATTTTTAGATGAGCGTTTGCTTTTGTAAATTACTGAAAACTTATTTTTTTTACTGGCTGAAAATAATCTAGCCTATTTCAACAGTGCCCGAACGAAAATATTGCGCGTTAGGGTGAGATTGAGAAATAAGACCACATGAACTCGGACTCCAGCCCTGCGATTCTGTAACTCACTTTTCGAACTCACAAAGCGGTTTTCGCATCGGCGGTCGCTCTGAAATCAGTCGTGAAGCAGTCATTTTATGATATGGCAATCTGATAAACAAAAAACTACAAGCTCCCACCTTTTCAGAATGCCAAATCATAAAATGACTGCTTCACGACTGATTTGAGAGCGATCGCCGATGCGAAAACCGCTGTGTGAGTTCGAAAAGTGAGTTACAGAATCGCAGGGCAGTATGTCATAATCCATCACATACGTTCATATTTGTATTCGGAAACGCTTGAAAAAACATGGGCCTAGTTGACGCCAAATGATCAGCGACTAAAGCGAAAATATGGCGCCACCAAACAATCATGTAATAAAATATGCAGATAATAATGAATGATGTAATGTTTAACAGATTACATAAATAAAACTTTAAAACACTTACACTACGTTAAATAAATAAATAAATTTATAAGTATAATTTAATATTGTAGTTTTATTGGTTAAAAAACCGCCGCGCTTTCGCATTTGAACTTGAAATTATTCTCTTCTTACACTTCTACACATTTAAACAGATGATACATCTTTAAATATGTTTTTGAAATGAATAGATTTTTAAAAAAATATCTGTAATTTATGTATTTAGAGAACCTTAAAGCTATCTAAGCATAATACAAAATAGTTTAGAAATAATAACGACAATTAATAGGTTATGTCGTGTATGGCGTGTATGGTATGTGTGTGTGTTAAAATCGGTTTGATTCAGTGATAATAAAATCATACCAATAACAATAGAACCAGACGAAGTTAATCAGAAACATTGTTTCTGAACAGGATTGTGTAAACTTGGCTTCGGAGTTCGACCGCCACACAATAAAATCTCTGAAGAGGTTATATTGAAATATCTTTACGGAAAACCTCGGTCCTTTGTCTCTACCCAGGTTCGTTAGTATACCCAAACATGTAAATTGATACAAAAATTACTTAAATCAGATAATTAAACATGACCACATTACATTTACATTTCACCGCTTAAAATATATTTTGTGATGATAACGCCAGATAAGTCGACGTTATTAATTAACGTAAACGATACTCGAGGTTTTGAATTCAGTTTCACATTATTGGAGCGTCTTAAATAATCAAATTACTTAATAAAATGAGATATGTTCGAGTTTTTTTTGATAAAAAAAGAAATAGAAAATTCTAAGTGGTCTGTTAATATTTAACTGAAATTTTATTCTTATTCTAGTGCAATTATTGAATTGCTTAAAAACTAATGACTTAAGAGAAATTGGATTTTAATTTTTTATATCGCAGATTAACTTGGACATAAATTTATGGTGTTTTTTTATATTGTTTCTAAGGTTCATACAATATGAATGTTTATTACAAATAAATTATACATGTATGATAAATGTATATACATTTAAAAATATACTTTAAAACCCAATTCGAATAATATTGTCTCCATTGATAAATCCACCACTAATTGTATCAGAATTATCTAGTTTATACATTATCTGGGTAATAAATACAACAACTTTCATATTTCTATGTAAATAACAATTCACGTGAAAACAATAAAGCGATAAGATTTATCTCCTGAGTGAGATAGCGAGCGACGCCGGGCGCGAAAGCTATGCCTCCATTTCTCAAAGCTCTTGTGAAATAGGAAGTGTTGACGGTAACACAAGAAGCGACAGCGATACTCGTGAGTCACCCGTGTGTGGGACAAGCTACAAGCGGAGCGATATATTTTAAAATAATGTTATATAAAGTCCACTCCCTTATTCATAAAAACTAAATCAGTCTTATTGCACCATTTGAACATCTGTCTCTTTTCATCATAACGTAAACATAATTTGAAAAAAAGAGACATAAGAGTTCATTAGTTTAAAGATTGTATAGATATATGAATAAAGGTATATTCAAAGAATATTCTAGCTAGATTTAAGATGACACATTGCGAATGCCGTTCGTAGGAGAGAAGAATACATTCGTTGACAGTAAGTTCACATTAAAATAGTATTTAATAATATTTTAGTAATTGTCAGACTATTTATTTATCGTTAGAATTACTACAACTTACAATTAATATAAACACTGATTATTATTAGAAGTCTGATTTGTTTAGGTGTTCTACTAATTTATTATATACAGCATAGGATAAAATTGTGTTTTAAAGTATGATTAATTATGTGTATTTTTATTTTTAGTTAAAAAAATTAGCATAAATACTTGCTCTACGCTTTTAACATACAGCAATTCGGTTATTGACTTGGTATAGTAGTTGATGCTGAGTGCCAACATAGTTTTACCGAACTGCGAGTGAATTCTCGTGTTCCCCACTGCGGCATTTCATGTAACAAGAAATATTTTTTTTCTACCAACAAATTAAATTATGGTAATTATCCTTAGTGGACAATTTGAGTAAACTTCTCGCAAACAAAACAAGCTAATCTCTTCAACCAATTTAAAAAAATGAAGTATCAGTTTATGTATGTAAAACGTGTGATAAATTTAAGTGTATGCATGTTTGTCTACAAATTTATCGGAAAGTGAAAGTCATATAAAGATCCTTTTTGATTCAAATTAGGTTTATTTTAATTTAGAGCAGAATGGACCTTGAGCGTGCGACTCGCATTTCTGAGGTGTTAGGTTCGAACCCCGGCTCTGCACCAATGGACTTTTTATGTGCTCATTTAATAATAAACGAAGGATACAATCGTGAGGCATAAGGCATGCAAATCGACGGTGTGTGTCAGGCACATTAGGGCACCAACTACATTAGAAAAAACAAATGATCACGAAACAAATACAGAAATCTGAGGCCCAAACCTAAAAGATTTTAGGTTGGTTTTTATATTCCAACTTAGCAAACCGGTCAAGTTGTATTAAAACATACCAAATAATATTGACACTGAATTTTTCTAAATAATTTTTTATGTAATATTTTGCTGACTGTACAGACTACTGCTTATAAATTTTGTATAGGCGATAATGTAAACAAGCAATACAATCACCTTGACACATTACTGCAATAATGTGAATACCATTTCATAACGATCACTCACGGTGATAAATCGAGCACACAGTTCAAGTTCATGGTCAGCTGATAATTGTAATCTTTATTTTACATAATTTTAAAGTTTAGACCAGTGATTCCCAAAGTGGTCTATATCAACCCCTAGGGGTCTATGACAACCTGCAAGGGGTCTACGTCAGCCAAAAAAAATTTGGGGGCCCATGAAATGAAAATGGGGGTCCACGGTAGTGGATCTCAACACATACACTGATTGTACCCATTTACTTACATCATACTATATTATAATATCAAATCATATACATTATTTATAAAAGTACCTACATATAAGATAAAAAAATATATTTTTAGTAGTTTTAATTTAAATTCAATTCATAAATGTATCGATTAACATGTGTTTTTACTTTAAGTTTTTAACACTAAACTTCACTACAGTTAGAAATTTACAGGAAATCAATATCAGGTAAGTAAGGGTCTACCCAACACGGAAAAACATGGCAAGGGGTCTACAACACAAAAAAGTTTGGGGAACTCTGGTTTAGACTGTTAATGGCTGCAGTAGTTACGGCTAGACGTTTACTACGAGTTTACTAATTTAGTATCAAAATATGTTTGGTAAACGAAGTTTGACCAAACTCTTAATAGCTTCAGATAATACGGGATTAATTATAGAATTGACCTTATTTATCAACAGGATGTATGTTAATAAAGATTATTAGTAGGTTACTCTTTGGGGACGTAATAAAATATGTCATCTCCCTATTGATAAAAATGTTTGTCTCTTTCTATTAAATTGTGTTTACGCTATGATGAAATGAGACCGATGAACTTTAACTTGTGCAATTAGACTGTAACCTGCGCAAATATGTAAACAGCATTTATTTTGCGGTTGACTTGATAGAAATTCACACGCCCTTTTTATGTTAGTCTGATCAATTCCCTAGATTGATGAGAGTGTCACTGGTACCTAGGACTCACCAAATTAATTTTAAGCTTTGTCGACATTAATTATTCTTTATCTATGTAAATAAAAATTTATCACAAAAGTCGAAGACGGCAGGCCCAATTCGAGTAATTAATTTATTGATTAATTCCTTGAATTCTGAGGACTATAGAGAGAAAATTTTAAGAAATTCCATATTATTTAACGTAAAATGGGTGTTAGTTACTGACTTAGTTTGGATTAGTTATCGTTATTTTTATAGCTTCGTGTTTTGGAGCCCTTTTGGATAAAGGCCTCCTTCTGAACGTACCATTTGGATCTGTTTTTTACTTCTTTCCTTTCTCCCTAGCAATGATAGATAGTTACTTTAAATACAATTGCAGTATTTTCATACTGTTGACAGCTCAAAAGTATCACCGCATCATAATAAATTATTCATACAATAAATCACACAACTCAGCATTTCTCTTTAAATTGTGCACTTGATTATAGCCTTTATTACTACAGAAGTTTGGCTGTAAATGCTGTATTGATTTGTGCCTTACAAAATGTACCCACATATGTAGTTGAATTAGCATATCAACTTCATTTGCATTGCTTAATAACTTAATTTCGGTTGTTTTATGCGACTAAAGGACCGCACAGTGAGAAGGCGCTTTCATATTAAATGGAATTTTATATGGACTGGAATTATTACAGTTGGCTTCTGCCAATGATTCTTCATTGACGATGTTTTGGGATATTTATGCTTAATTTAAATACCTAAATGTATAAGCACGTTTTTCAAGGAAATTAGACAGTTTTTAATTGCGGAAATATATTATGTTTATACATAGAATTGATAAGGTTTGAACTTAAATATCCAGCGCTAAATAAATAAACAGAATTTATTTATGTTTAAGCTTGTTGTCATAGCTTATTACTTTAAAAGTGACTCCTATATTTATTTTTGTTTTTTATAGAACTGGGGGCAAACGGGCAGGAGGCTCACCTGATGTTAAATGATAGCCGCCGCCCATGGACACTCTCAATGCCAGAGGGCTCGCGAGTGCGTTGCCGGCCTAAAATGCCGGCCTACTCCTTTATATGTGAAATTCTTCCTTAGTAGATCACACTAATTAAATAATAAAACTATAACTATTTAGGTTTTGTTGATAAATTAGAAATAACTTTAAAACTTCGCACTCCTATTGATACACGAGTCGACACTGCAATATGCAATACGCACTAGATACGCTGTTTCATTTAAAATATTAGTTTTCCACGGGAGTCAAAACTGTCGGGAGTAGAGTAACTAGGGATTGAAGAAATATGTATGTACTTACTATACGTTTGTTACTGTGAATATTTGATTACACACCTAGATCGTATGAAGTAATGCACTTACATTTCTCAGCACTTAGCCGCCATAAACATAAAATTAATTAACATAACTCATTCCATGTGAGTAAAGAGAATCTTTTGTTATTCCAACGCTAAGTTTATGTTCCCCCATTCAATGTGAAAGTCGATTTATGTTTCTTTACGCCAATAATTTGTATCGACATCGTGGGTTTTAATTTCAATTAAAATTTTATAAAATCATGTATCTTTTTACAATTATTATACACAAAATTAGTACAGGATTTTTGATTCTATATTCAATAATTATTATGTTAGCCTGAACGTTAATAAATAACAAAACCGTATTCACAAATTATTAAAAGCAAACATAGTTTTTAAAGTATTATGAAGGTTGTCGGTCTCGTCTCCGGTTTGGTCCTTAACCATATTAATGGAGAAGCAAGAGCTTCTGAGTGTGGTAAGTATTTGGGACGATTTTAGGTATTATTAGAGGGTACGAGGGTAGGTATTATTCACCGGCTCTCTAAGAAAGGTTTATCTGGAGTAAATTAAGCCCTACATAGTTACAGTATTGCGGGAGATGTGTAACAGGATCCGCCCATAAGAAAAAAGGGATCAGTGGTTACACTTAACGGATTTGATGAAGGTCAAGGATTTAAGGCTTTTCTAAGATATATCTCAAGCATCAGATATATATAAATAAATCAATAAACGTAACCTATCATTATCTGTATTATCACGACCTCACTGCCAAAATTGGCAGAAAATTACTCGTCCTTATTACTTGGCAATAAAAATCAATTTTTTACTTTCACCGGAATTTATTTCTGAGAATGTATGGGATTTCATTTGTTATATCCGGGTTTAATACGTTATCAGATCCATGTAATTATGTCTACAAAATATCTCAAACCTCCAGACACAAAAAGTATTACCATCTGTCTTTGATCATTACATTCAGTTCGATAAAGTGGAAAATGTTCATCAATAATAGTTGTTTTATTTATGAACTTTTGCTCAATTGGTGATGTGTTATGTCAAATGGTGATGAGCCTTCTGTACCCGTCGTGTTTTTGGAATTTTTTTCATTAAGGTGAAACGCATTTGCGAATCCCCAGGCCCCGAAATTAGCAGGTGTATGTTGGACTCGACCCACACCAGAATCCCAGCCCATTTATGGATAACTCAACGCAGAGCAGCGTTTTTGGTCAAAATCATGCCGTCATCGTGAGGAAAAATTGTTTTTCTTTACATTTTGTTTCTCATAGAAAGGATTCATTGCAGCATTTTAAGTCATTCTAGACAATTTTTCCGTGAGAAAAGACCACGTCATTATCATTCAACTTAGGTAACATAAACAAATGACAACACGAATCATTCAATTACCTATGTGTCAAGGTGAACGACAGTCTTGTTTGCTAATCAAACGCCATCGTTGGCCAACTTGGCCGTACATTTGCATAAGTGTGCTCGCTGCCAAAGTGTCGCTACAAACTTGATCAATTACCTAATATGCGGCTTTATTAGACTGGAACGAATTGCCAGACCGTGATGAGTAGTGGAGAGAGAACATCCGAAAACCGAAACACTCTGCGCACTAGCGCTATGAATTATAAAGAAAGATGTAAATGTGTCTATTCGTTATAAGCGATACAATTTTTATATTTGGCGATCGTTTTAAGTAAAACCTGTGTCAAGGTTCCCAGTTCTTCCATAACAAGTACCTACTTATTTTTTTAATCAATTAATTTACAAATACAACATATTACTTATTTAAAAATCTAATAAATAATAATAGAAATTGAAAATAAATTAATTCCAGCGGTAATATACCGCAATCAACTTTGTATATCTACTTTGCAGCAAAAATATGGCAAAAATTCGGTATGCTTTCATTGTAATATCAAATACCTTTCCGTCAGTTTAATATAGCAGTCTCTTGCTGACCATGACTGCTGAAAACAATTCCAAACGTAATATAAGTTTTAATACATTTCGTTTATATTCTTTTATTTATTTATAGCCGCACCATCACCCATTAGAAAATAAAGGAAATAGACAAAGTTATACAAACATAATGCTTTTAATATATTATTTAATTAATAAGTTAACATAGATTAAAATTACAAAATATAGCAAAGGAACCTATGAGTGTGACAGCAAAATGCCCTTCGTATACCGGGTGATCCGGTTCAAAGTTCATTCAAAAATATCAAGTTCCTTCGGGCCAAGAACAATGCAAATTCAGTCATTAGGTTTAGTAGCGTAATCTATAAATGAAACTTTATATAAATAATTAACAGATTAAACTAATCGAACAATGTGAAAAACTCCATGCTTTCTCTTTATTACTTTTGTTTCTGTATCCAGGAATTTTAATAATACTTAACTCTTTTAAGGTATCGTAGAAAATGAAAACATACATGTACGGGTGCAAACTAATTAATAAATTATAAGGAAATATGAAAACTAACGCGGCACGTGCCACTGGATTGCAACGACTCTGAGGTCCTCGTTGCTGTCGATTTGAGGAATTTTTGTTTAATAAACACTGTCTTTTATTTCCTTTTGACTATAAATATTTATATTTTTTTACTGAAATCGTGCTAACCTCTAATAAAGGATGCAACAAGGTCATAGACATGACCGTGGTTTTTTGGTAATTTTAATAATCGTTTTTGTTTTCTTTACCGAATAATTATTGTTTCTTATTTGAAAAAAAAAGTTAAAATTTTAATGGACACGTTATAAATCATGCAGATGATAGTTACTTCCTATTACTTTTCCAGTGAGAACTCACAAACAATAATGGTTAAACTATTTATGTTTTCCGATGCGTGGGAATAATCTCACTCTTCATCAAACTCTTAACGAAACCGCGTGGATTGAAATCAAAACAAAATCTCACCACTTCATAGAAATGTCTAGATTATACAAATTTCTCCTAAGATAAACAGTAGCCATGAATCATGCGCATTAGATGTGGCAACATTACTCTAAGTACTGACTCATATGCTTACAAATATTGCTACAACAAATAAATTAAATGAATTCCAAATATTTTTTAGGAACTTCGTATTCACGCATATTATCCTAGCCGAATTTATTATCGATTCTGCAGAGGCCTTTCTTCATATTTTATGAGTCTAAGGTTCCAAAAACTAACACAGACATGGCACACGCTTATAACAACTCTTACAAACACTCTCAAATACAGAGTGTACTATACTCGTATGCTACCTATTAATTATCATACTCATACATCAGGCCGGCAACGCACTCGCGATCCCTCTGGCATTGAGAGTGTCCATAGGCGGCGGTATCACTTAACATCGGGTGAGCCTCCTGCCCGTTTTCCCCTGTTCTATAAAATAAAAAATGTGTGTGTACTTATGTAGTTGAAAGTTATACTTCTTTGGCGTAACAAGATAAAAATCATTTTAACAATTTTATTCTACGTTTGTAGAAAAAACAACACTAACAATAGAAACTATATATTTAATACAGAGAAAGGTTTATTATAACGCATTATCTAGTTAAATAAACTTCATTTAAATATCACAAAAAAAATATTTCTTCATAATTAAAGAAATGGACATTTTTTATTTTGCTATGCAACTTATACATATTGATAGTTACTATGTATAAGTTGCAGGCGCATTTATGTTAATAGAGAATTTTCTATAAACGAACATTTAAAGAGTTGGATGGAATTGAGAGACAAAGAAAAGAGAGACTCATTAATTTCTGTACAGATTTAAGATAGTCCAAGGTTAGAAGCTAGTCGGTCATACAAAATGCGGCCAAATTCTAAGACAAGTTAACATTGAATAAGTCAATACGCGCTTTCTCAGGCCATTAACAGATGTCCAAGTGACGAAGAATGAATGTCTATAACTGGAAAGCGTTGCGTCCATTATAAAAGTTGTATTACCTTGTAAAGGGCTCAGCCAGATAATGCGCATTTCATATAGGACCTACACGCGTTTAATTGCCTTAATTATTGTTTTTACAACGCTTTGTTTTTAATGATAGAAGATAAAATTTAAACCCAAACATAGAAAAACTAATGTAGTTTACGACAGATGACAATTCCAATATAAAATCTTCTAGTGATCTTCATTTATATATTATGGGCCACAACCGTCACCAGTCACATTGTACGAGTATTTTTTTTGTAATGGAATCATGCTGTTGGCCTTAAGGGCCTTTACAGCTCAGCTCGGGCTGTTTTGGCGAGCGTAGCTCGGCCTGAATGGGCGATTGTACGAGTTATCATGGATTAATCTTATATATAAAATTCTCGTGTCACAATGTTAGTTACCATACTCCTCCGAAACGGCTTGACCAATTTTTATCAAATTTTATATGCATATTCAGTAGGTCTGAGAATCGGCTACTGTCTATTTTCATACCCCTAAGTGATAAGGGTTGTCCACCCCTAACATTTTATTTTAATTTTTGGACAAAATTTAAATTTAAATTTTTTTATAATGTGCTATTAAAAAATACATACAACCCTAAATTTTCACCCTTCTATCATCCACCCTTATTTTTTATTTGTTAATTAAAATCTTATGATTTGAACTCTGAGGTTTATATAGAGAAAAAGGCAGGCTAAGTAAAATCACATTAAGGAGAAACGAAGTTCGCGGGGGCGCGGCGCTAGTATTATCTATCAGGGATATAAAAAAATCTGTATGACTTTACATTTTTTATGTTCGAATACGAATTATGAAGAAATTGTTTGTCTTAAGTTTCGATACACACAAAACGTTTAATTTCGTCAGATTTAAATTAAATATTATTTAAAAATTAAATTAAGCATTATTATACATGAGTAGAAAAAGACTAAGATTATTCAAAGATGTGTTAGTAATAGTCGGGTAAGACAATGCAATTTAAACGCGCATTAACAAACAAACCATCACTCATACAGCCATTGCTGAATTAGTATTATCTCCACATCTGTTTCTAAGAATGGCGTGCAACAGAAATGCAATGCACTTTGCTGTCATACGACTTTCTCTGTTCACCATTTTTGGTGGTTAATAATCGTTTGAAATTACGTAGAATGGCACTATACATATAAGGTGTCATCGCTTGGTAATAACTCCAAATGTCTCAAGTAAATTTGTATAACAATTATACGCAATTTAAAATTGCACGTCACTGTTTACGTGCAAGGCAATAGTTTTACACCGAAATGTATGATATGGAACGTATCTCCTTTAAATTTTCTACACTGTTTTTGTCAACTCTCCTCTGCGTGTAGACGCTTTTCTACGTCAGTGCAACTTATTGTTTCGTCGGCAATCGAAGTTTTTGTGTCCGGTAACACCATACGCATTATTAACTGAGACAGGCTTGCTTTATAGACTATCGCCTATAGCTTAGTAAAACTACAAAGATTGAATGGGCCAGGATTTTAATAGGTTCTAGGACTCAAGGTTTTTATATAGTTTCGTCGCAAGAAAGAAACAAATTGTTAAAAATGTTGTTGAGATGAAAGGTACGTTTTGTCATAAGTATGGCATATGAATCATCACCTACTGGAGAATACATACTTATAATAAAACATACGAATACATACAAGCAAGATATTATGAAAGTCGACATATGTTGTCTGAGTATTTTTATCGCAAAGAAGCAGTGAAGAATCATGATGATGAATGATGAATCAATGCATCATACGCTACGTTCACCTTTCATGTGATATGATATGAGCGTATATTTTTTTTAATGGGCCGGAGGCTCATGTGATGTTGAGTGATACCGCCCGCCTATGGACTCTCAGACTGCCAGAAGGCTTGAAGAGCGTTGCCAGTGCGTTGAGAAATCGGTATGCTCTTTTCTTCAAGGACCTTAAAATGTAGATAATAATAGAAAAATGTTCTAGTATTTTTCTATATTCTTTTTATTCTTATATCGCATACTGTTAACCAATGTATATAAATTGCGATTACGATATATACGATACGATACGACAGTATGCGATAGATACTAGTCGTTAATATTAAATAATCAGCAATATTTTTGGTGTCAACAGTACTTGTACGGGGCAAACCTCTTTTGCTTAGATGTCAACTTGGATAGACGAATATGCCATCTGTATAAGCTGTCAATTAAACAAAAATCTTATTAATATAATAATGACATGTAATTAAATAAGCTTCCGTGCCCGCGATTTTTTATATTTTTAACTGACTTAAGAAATCTTTAGGCAGGTTGGTTATCTAACTTAATTTAAAGGATTAGCCGATCGAAGCGAACAATTTAAAAAATTGATATTTAATAATAAATTAAGTAGATAATAAGAATACTGCTAAAATTTAAACTCGTATTGTTTAGTTCGTTCGCAATTTTTTTTTATAAAGAATATTTTTTAGGGTAAATTTAGTTATCTTGATAAGGAATAAAGAATTTTTAATCTTTTCTACGGCGTCTTACAGATTTATGATAACTTATAATTTGTACAAATGCTTATCCGATATAAATTCCTAATAGATCAATGTTTTGGGAAGACGCCATGCTATGCCACACTTGAAGAGACACGGTCACGCCGACCTCCATAACTTCACAATAAAGAGAGCCGAATAGAAAGGAATTTGTACGACTCAAGAATATAATGTCGAATTGACGGTTAGATTCAATATATTTCTATGAGCAGAATCTAAAACGGCGCGAACAATGGATCGTTTTGGCTTCCGTCATTTTGTGGTGCAAGTAAAAAGCGTTACGCAGTTTGAAGACTGAACAACTATGTATAAGGATCTATACTGATCAGTCCCGAAAGTCCGCCCATTCAGGCTGAGCTACGCTCGCCAAAACAGCCCGAGCTGAGCTGTAAAGGCCCTTAAGGCCAACAGCAAGATTCCATTCAAAAAAAAACCTGAAAGTCGTTTATATGCTGAAATACGTATGTTTGGGATCGATGACAAAAATATCCAAACGGATTAATTTATACTATGTAATATAATATATACTATATATTATAGCATTTATATTGTGATAAAAATAATTCACCAATCTTGCTCTCCACGTGTAGTTTTCTTCAATAATACTGGTGGAAGTAATTATTAGGGTCTAGTAATATAAAAAACAAAGAAAATTTTGACATCGATATGATTATTATAAAATGTAGATTGTATTGTTGAAATGGCACTAAATATGCCGTAATTCTCTATTAAAAACATGTAAAAATTGTGAACATACATACAACTGTTTGTATAATAAACTTAGAGCTCGTAAGCTTACGGTTGCTACCCTAGGCTTACGCGCAAAGCTTAGAGATTTTTGAAAGTTTTGAAATTCGTGGCCCGTTGTTACATTAGTTCTTCAACAAAGGAAATGTGTTTCGAAAAAATCGCTATATCTTATAGCGTGCACTAAATTTATCGTGTAAACCACAAATGATCGCCTCCCCGCGGTTATTATAATGGACACAATAATAATTACTTCCCGTCAGACGACAGTTTACGCGTCACCTCGCATGTTTGAGCATCGTCGAATTTCGATATTTGACGACAACAATGACATTTTTATAGTTATTTTTCCAACTGGAAATATACAGGTACGATTTTTTTAAAGGAGATATTAAAAATTATGATTTTTCTGCCTTAAAATTGTTTATTTTAGGACAGACCTATCAACATTACGCAGTTGTGAAATGATGAGGGATTTCTTGTTTAGGCTTGTAAATACAAAAGTTAAAATCATCTTAATAATTAAAAAAATACGAGAAAGCAACTTCTATAATGTGTTATTAAGTACAAAAGAATTTTTTAATTGACTACCAATAAAGCTTTCAATACATTTCATTTACGTTCGCCATTGTTTAAATTAATCACTTCAGTATAAAAGATCATATAACGTGTTAATTACCGACCTTGTGCACTCATTTGCCTCCGAATTTAAACAATATAATTAAAGTTGAAAACTGAAAATAAAATTAATTGCAATCTTTGTTAATGATAATCCGAAACCTGCAAGCTTATATCAATATAAATTATTGAGTCAATCATTGAAATTTTTATTAAAGTAAAGCTTGCTGAACTTAATAATAAAGTAGTGATGTTTACATTTTGTTTATTTGTAATTGTATTGACGTGACTATCCTTGATTTTGTCATCTGTTTCGTTCATCAATTTTATTTACTTGTAAGTGAGTGATCAATCGTGTGTTTAACCACGGTTTTATTTTCAAAAACGAACATAAATTTTAATTTTTGTTAAATTCAAAGTTCATATTCTGTTTTTACATGAACCGTTTATTAATGCTATTATATTACTGTTTTGCCTCGTACAATTCCACATACACGAATAGAAATAACGAACCCAGCGACCCCACTTAATTCAATTGTACCTTGAGTAACTTTAGCTAAAATTACTCAGACATGTACAGAATACCAACGACTTGTATTCTAATTCAATACTTCTCTTTAATTAAATTTTAATGTATGGCTTTGCTTAAAACTTATGACTTATTAAGCTTCAAATTGTGTTAAACATTTTTAAAGGAGTATTTCCTACATTTTACTGGTATGCCTAGATTTACGACAATTGCATAAAATAAACTACTCAACTCCACTAAATAAAGTGAGTTATTTTTTATTGATTTAAAAATTCGATTCGTATATACGTGAAAAAATATCATAATTTAAAAGTGATTTTGGTAAAAACAAAACCAAAAATTATGAGCTGGATATATCTAATAAAAATATTTTAAAATAAACATTACTGACATAGTAATATGCAGTACAACAAAATATTAACCACGCACAAAAGCGATTCACCCAGTATGAATACCCGGTTATTGATGCTACATTGTCGGTTATGCCCTGATAATCCTTTAAAGCCTTCGCCTAAAGTAGGACATTCTCTAGACAATACACTAGTTAGTACCACAAGTTTATTATATGCTAGTGTCTTACTAAGTAACAATGTTAATTTTCTTGAAAATTTTTAGCGTAACAACTAACAATAATATTATTAAAACTTATGAAAATTTCATCTGTAATTTTAAATACAGTTTGCTTTATAGAATTTCAGTATTTTGTCACGCAAAAATTCAATTGCGACGATTACGAGGCTTTATTTTAAGACAGTGAGACTTAA
Organism: Pieris napi; assembly: GCF_905475465.1. Classification (NCBI taxonomy): domain Eukaryota; kingdom Metazoa; phylum Arthropoda; class Insecta; order Lepidoptera; family Pieridae; genus Pieris; species Pieris napi. The sequence continues at coordinate 7,358,862 of NC_062241.1, read as the reverse complement.
TATTATGAAGTTCTTTAAAGAGTACCTAGTAATCACCTTTCAATAGGAGTTGAAAGAATGTTTAGGAAATTTTAAGTAGCTAATACAACACAAAAATGTGAATGTTAATTCTACACCAAGACGCGACCACCAGCTTATAATTTCTATTTGTGTGAGGAGCAGATGTTAGCACACTCAGTGCTCGCAAATACAGGACAAATAACATTCTCCAACCAAGTACATAAACTCAAAAAACATTAAGGTTAACAGCTGCTGTACAGGGCACGGGCACATTTTATTTAATTCACAATGGTGATCCCGTGAAAGATATTAGATTCTATCTGAATGAAGTAGAAAAACTCTATTCACTGAATACAATAAACGAAAAACAAACGATAGGACAAGGTCTGTATCAAAGGTCCTAATTGGATGCCAGATGGCTTCTTTAACACACGTGCCTAAGGCGCCTCGAGACAAAAACCAGATAGGGAACATTGAACCTAATTTCATTTGTAGATACAGCTGATTATTTAGCGAATGCTTACTCACCAGTATAACGTGGATCCTTATTAAGATTTTTTATTTCTATTGTTGGTTTAGGTGAAGTGTGAATTGTGATATGATGACTTACCTGAAAAAAAAAAATTATACATATGTCTATTTATATATTCACTACTTTTGTATTCCTTACGCTCTATTTATTTCTAAGTATGTGTACAACTAGAAATAGCTCTGATGCTCAGATCTGATAGACAATGCTATTTTACTATTCGACGATATTCACCAAAGATTCTAAATATGTTTAACTTATTTCATGCCAATACCCAATTGTATGTTATAAACAACAGCAATATAAGAAAGTATTTTTACAGCCTCTCTAAACTTGCAAAAAATTCATCCGACACACCCAGGATTTTGTTGATATTATACGTATGCATTTCAGCGATGCTTTCATGTATTATCATTGCGTCATAACTTACCATCAATGTTTCTATGGACAAATTTTAGTAAAGGTGGTTAAATATGGGTCAATACGATGCGAGTATAATTTATTTATACCGATAGCGTATCAAATATAAATGGTTTATTTATGAATCCTATCTCGTAACTTTGTATAAACAATCAATTACATACATTCCGGCAATATAGCTAGTATAAACAGAAATTAAATAAGAAAGTAAATGTTTAGTTATGTTCAAATAAAATTGTACCAGAACTTAATTTAGCTCCAAAAAATCAATATTAATTATTATAACCATCATGTCTTTTTTTATTAAATAAATTTAAAAAAAACTAAGACGATAATAATGCAAGAACAGATTTGTTGATGAAAAGAAAATATAATATAAAACACGTATTATGTTACATAAATCGTAATAAATGTTCACTAAAGAGTATAATTAGGAGGACTTCGCATTAATGAACGTAATAAATAAGTCGAGATCAAGACAGCTCCCTTGCGGCACCCCGCGGCGTACCACACGTAATGTTTTACTTAGACGGATAATATCATTATTAAATTAGAAAAAAATATTCTACCTTATTACAGTATCATTACGCTTAATAGTTTTGTAATAATTTATTAATGTTTATATAATATTACGGTAATTAATCGTACTATTTCTGCCTGTTTATAATATTTTATCTTTAGTTTGTCAATCAACTAATCGTAATGGCTCATGATTATTTGTTTAAACACAAGGTTTTATAAATATGTTAACTCAGCATACTAACAAACAATATAATTAAGTACTTAACATACACACATACACACACAAGTCAAAGATCCTGTATAACCGTTAAGAGTATTAATATGACTGTGTAGTTTTTTTTATCTTAAATATTAATTCAAAACGTTTGTCTAAAGTTAATGTTTTGTAAGATAGTTGACGTCGACCGTTAAAATTCCTGATCAAGAAATATCAACAAGTAAGTTAATTAATTATTTCAATAAATATTCAAGCTATTGAATAGACTTTCACTTATTGCTGTTTTATTAATTGTATGGAATTATTATAGAGTTAGAAATAATACAAGCACGGCGTGTAATGATGTGGACATATTTTGTAATATTTTAGAGTTTGTGACACACAGTCTTTATAAATGCAGTACAGTATCCACAGGGAGCGATCATGTTCCAGCCCTGCGATTCTGTAACTCACTTCATTTTGAGAGCGACCGCCGATGCGAAAACCGCTGTGTGAGTTCGTGAAGTGAGTTACACAATCACAGGGCAGGTGGTATTAATTCAAGACTCCTAGGCTTTGTTAGTTTCAAATTATTTAGTTATTCTTTATACGAAGTGGAAAATGATTATACTATTAGACAACCAGTGTTATTAATTAATTTTTCAAAGGTACGTAATTGTTTAAGGTATATTTATAAAATAAATCAGTGGCGCTACAACCTCTTTAGGTCTTAGATTTCTGAATCTGTTTCATGATATTTTTTTTAAATCTAATAGGCAAGTAGGTGCCTGACACACGCCGTCGACTTTGGGTTTAAGACATGTCGGTTTCCTCACGATGTTTACCTTCACCGTTCGAGCAAATGTTAAATGCGCACATAGAAAGAAATTCCATTGGTGCACAGCCGGGGATCGAACCTACGACCTCAGGTATGAGAGTCGCACGCTGAAGCCACTAGGCCAACACTGCTCTAAAGGTATATAGAATCAATAAAAATGTAAGTAATTTTTTGAATCCCAATATAAGTTTTGATCAAGATAAACCGCTTTACGATATAACCCCGGTACTAAAAGTAACATTACGTTTATAAGTCGTACAAGGAAGTGACATTATCAAAGCAAACATCTATGCAACATGTTGGCATTAAAGTGATAAAGACATTTTTCTTGTGAAAGTAAAGTGCAGTCACTGCAACTCGACAATGCCTATCACAATAATCATAAATGTAAAACCCTTTAATAATCTGAATATAGAACCGAAAAATACATATTTATAGGAACAGAATTGCTACTTATAAGAAACCATATGGTAATGGTATCATTATGTTGTTGTTTTAAATATCATTGGTAAAGTTTAAATATAGAAGTGTTTACAAGTGTCATGACATTCATGAATCTAATTTTTTAGATTTAAGTATCGGATACTATTCTAACTATAAATGCATATATAATATTAAAATTGTTACACACACATCTTTATAATGTATTTTTTAAATAAAAATAGTTAACCCTTGCCTCGTGAGAACGGTTTATTTATTTATTAGTAGAGGTTTCTTGCTACTCTAAGCGTCAGTAGATCACATAAGTAACCCAATATATGATACCTCCCGCTGGTCGTTATATTGTGACATGTATAATGTCGTATTTATCGAAGGTCATTAGAAATTCTGTCGGCACACGACGGCAAATTTAATAAAATATTTAATTTATTTTACGTTTACGTAAAGGTAATTGACAATTTTCATGAGGTAGGTAAAAGCTTTTAAATGTTTTACTATTATTGGTCATTTAGACGGTTTATGTTATTACTGATTTCTCTGCAATATATTAATATTCATCGTTTTCTTCCCGTGTCTTATGCATAAAAAAAATCAGTTTCATTGTTTTTTCTATAGTACTAATCTGTCTCTTTTCAATACAGCTTAAACACAATTTGACAGATAGAAACAAAAGAGGATTTTAATTAAAAGAGTGCAATTCGATTTTTTACACGTTAGTTACTTTTTTTAATCTGACATATGTCAAAGAAAATTAAATATATCTTAGTACGTAACCTATCTTTAATGTACTATCATGGATTTGAATATTCAACACTTAGTGTGTTATTTCACATAGAAGCTAATATTGATCGAGGTTTAGAAAACTTCAGATTATTAACATTTCTTTAGTATTTTATTAACCATTTCTTAATTCCAACTAAAATATCTATTCAATAGTAAATTTTACTTTACTTTAGTACCTACACGATGAGCACCATTTTGGTCTTATAATTATCGATAATATTCCATTATAAATGGTCCATTGAATCGCCAAAGGCTATTTTTATAAGCCATTTTAAGTAGAAAGTAAACATCTGAATGTGAGCGGCCACACATGGGGACAGCTATTTCTGTCAATACACCAAATTGTTTTCATACCACGAATAAACATTCAATGTTAGGGCCACCGTTGCGGCCTTTATTTTAAGCATATTGTAGTATCGTATTTATAAATGTCCTATTTTATAAATATTAAAATCAAAAGTGTTAAATTGTTATTTTAAATAATGCTAATGTTGCGAATAAAGGCCACGATGAAATTGCGATGTTTTAAAATGGCCTTTAAATAGTTATAAGTTAGGTATTTTATCGCAAGTACATTTTAGTTGTATAAAGGCGTTTAGTGACCAATACGATCGTTAATAACATGATCGCTGGTTTTAAACAGGATAAAATGTGAGTAATGGAAAACTAAATTTAAAATGAGATTGTCATTACTAATTTCCCATTTGCGAAACTTTTTACACGGCCTTACAATTTTTGAAGTGAAACTTCTTTAGGCGCATAAGGGATTTTTTTTTTAAACGTCACGAAGATGTGTAGCGTTTTGGTGGAGAGAGAGTGAGAAGGGCGAATTACCCTGTAGAAATTATATATTAAAAATTAAAATTTCGTAAAGTGAATTTATGAAATATTCGTATTTTATATTATGCAAAATAATTTATTGAAATCTCAAATGACGAATTGTAAATTAAAATGCCACGTGTTTTTATTATCGAAGAAATAAATTAGAATAATATATAATTTGTATTAATTTTCAACACATTTTAAATTCATTAAATTCCTAACATAGCTTCCTTTTTCCCTCCCTCTAGTCTAGTCTAGTCTCGGAAATCTAAAGTTTTAGATTTATATAAATATGAACAAGACTTAAAAATTAGTTTGCCGAAGAAGTTTCACTTCTGACATGTATACATTGTACGCACGCAGCTTTTTTTAATTTGTTTTTAAACTACGAATTCTAGTTAATCGAACAACAGTGATAAATAAACCGTTTAAAATCACCAAGGTATACGGATATGTCAGACAATATGACATTTTTCTTAGAGCTGACGTAACGTTTTATCTCATTTTTAATCTTTATTGGCTATTAAGTTAATCTGGGATTGGATGTGGGCAATCATCCCAACATTGAGGGACACAAAGACCTTACTAAGTCGTCAGAGACCACAGTTTACTAAATTTATTTAAACAAGTGGATAGTTTCAACTATATGTATTTTAATAGTAGACTTATCATTTTCATTACACTACTTTTAATTTTTAAGCATGACATTTCATAGACTAAACTTCAATACCGAATGGAATTTTTTTTACTTGACCCTAATTAACTACTACAAAAGACTTGAACAGTTAATGATTCACTATACTTAAGATTAGCTTTTAATTTATTTTGTTAGATTTTAGTTTAGTATTTTATATTTCTTATGTTTGTAATTGTTTTGTTAATTTACTTATGCACTTCTTGCACTTTACCCTCAGTAGGTACTTATTTTTCCTTACTAGGTTTGCCTGGAAGCAATCACGTGTTAGCGATAAGGCCGCCTATTGTCTTATAATTTTTGTAACCTGCTTATTATTTAATATTGTATGTATAAATCTGTCAACATTAATAGTCATAAATTTGGTTAGGTTACTGTGTTTTATTCACTGTGGATAAGAACCTCAGAGGGAGCTTAAAAAAGAAATTACTTAAACAAACTTCAAACGATGTTTCAAATTAGATTCTCATGTTTGTAAGTATATATGTTTACAAAATAGACAAATTAAAATCGGATCACCTTATTTTTTGAATGGAGCATGATGTGATTTTAATACATATCTTTAATCTTACAAAATACTAAAGGTATTTTATAAGAAACTGCTTAATAATTTTCATTAATATGTGTAAAGGCAACAATCAAATTTTTCATATATATTATAAAAAAACCACTAGTAGCGCTCCAAGCTTTTAGGGTTGTGTCTCAGATTTCTATTCTGATCGAACATACGAGTTGTTGTAATAACTAAAATCTATATTTAACTAGCGAACCCGACATACATTGTCCTGCAAGATATTTCAAGGGATAGTAAACAAAGTATAAAAGTACCGACTGCAGCGCCATCTGCCGGGCTGATTTGTGAATTTAAATCATCTCGAGCGCCACCCAAACGCACTCAAAAAAATGTATTCAAATCGGTCCAGCCGTGTAAGAGGAGTTCAGTGACATACACACGCACAGTAGAATTATGTATACATATAAAGTTAATTATAATTATATATATATAAAGATATAACACTGCACGTAAAACAATCAAAGATTATCTTTTTCAGTACTAAATAAGATTACATTTTAAAAATATAATTAAGTTACATTTCAAGTCTGGGCTACTCAAATAGTTTTAGAAAAAACAAATTATCACGAAACAGATACATAATTCTAAGGACCAGACCTAGGAGGTTGTAGCGCTGGTTTATAATGAATTAAATGACATATAACAGAATTATTATAATATTAACAGCATATAGTTTGCCTGACTAAACCCAATAAGTCACAATCCCAAAATATCGTTAGGTTCTCGGAAAGCCCCATAAACAAGAATAAAGGTTAGACGTAAACATTGACCCACTCGGTACATTCGAACTGGTCTTTTGAGAAACTACACTTACAATCTATACGTATAACTTATAAATATCGTTTCCATAATATACAAAATAGACATTTTCAATTGTAATACATAGGTAACGTGTAATAATTAGAGGTTCGATTTGCAGATTGAAATTAATCGTTTTAGGTTAGTCTTAATGGTATCAGTTATAGGATACTACAACTATCAATAGTATGTTTAACGCAAAAACTCATCAGTACCAATCTAGTGTATATTATGAAAAAGATACAGGATGTAGATTTTTTCGAATTTTAATAAGAATTAGTAAAAAAAGTCAATTTTCTTATAAAAACGCAAAATAAATTATAACTCTGCAGGGGTTGAGCTTAGAGACCTCCCGTAGAACAATTTTTTGCAGCTGATGACCTCATCTATCCCCTATTTGCGTTTGATCCACGACATTTTGGCCACCCTGTATATATTTTATTAATTTTTTTATTGAATAGTTAATTCGTTTCTCAATAATTGTTCCTCATAGAACCTTCTGTCCCTGACACAGATCGTTCATTTTACGTGTCTAAAACATGCCAGTTTCTTGAGAGCGGTCTCCTTTAGCGTACCAGCGAGTGCTAATTCCAAATAAAGAAGTTGAAAATCTATTTCTGGACAGTCAGGGTATCGCCTATTTGATACATACTCCTGATACTCCTGATATCTACGCTGACACCGCCCTTGAACTAACTGTCAAAAGGTTGAAATATCTAATTAGCAACAAAATAGTTTTCGGTAAAATCGCCAAGTCACGAATATCCATCTATCATCATACGGAATTATTGTGCCAACACGCCTTGATGTTTACCGAACTTTATCTTGGATCTTGTTTCTATTGTAACCGACCTTTAACAAAGACTTCTATTAGTTCACTACCAAGAGCAAAAACTATGATGCAATGTCCCGTTAGTTTGTAGAATGCTCTTTGAGAAGTGCGTGGAAAATTGTTTTGCAACGATAAGAAGCTGTGTAACTATAGTATGTGCGCTGTAGCATGGTGCGGTGACAGTTTCAGTAACGTTTCGTTTCACTCTTGAAAGTTGCCGAAAAATTATGACTAAGTATTTCGGCTGTACCATATTCGTAATATATATGAGCAGTGTTGGCCTAGTGGCTTCAGCGTGCGACTCTCATACCTGAGGTCGTAGGTTCGATCCCCGGCTGTGCACCAATCGACATTCTTTTTATGTGCGCATTTAACATTTGCTCGAACGGTAAAGGAAAACATCGTTAGGAAACCGACATGTCTTAGACCTGATCTGAGAAATCTGAGGCCATGACCTAAATAGGTTGTAGTGCCACTGATTTATTTTCACTTATTAATTTAACCCAGCCAGAATGTTCTAGTCTATAAATAAAATCAAATTGAAAGAAAAAATAATCAACTGTCACCCACACCATGCTATAGTATAAATACTGGTTTACACATCTATAAATTTAAGGTAAAAATTCATCAGTCGAAGAGTCACTTAACATAAAGAACTGAAGAGAACATCTAATAGGACATCACGGTAATAACCAAGTACACAATTGAATGAATTTTTGTAACAGTTTTATTACATTGATTGGTCGATTTAAAGTCTAAAAAATGCCTCATGTTCTTCTTGAAAGTACTCGTGGAGCTCATCTATTAATGCTCAGATTGGTTTGAACAGGCCTAGAGTTGAGTTGCAATCACAAAGAGACAAGAGTGGTCTGAACAGCGAGGCCGCTCCCTCATGACGAGGAAGCCACATCAATTCCGAACACATATATAAAACCATTTAATGTTTATTATCAAGTACCCAAACAAAATAATATTTTTTTAAATAATTTTAATTATTCAGTTTACTAGTGCTGTGAATTTTCGTGTAAAATCACGCGAATTTGTAATTAAGATATGTTTAAAGATAAACCCGTATGAAATGTATGCGGGTGCAGGTGGTTATGTTATAATTAATTTTTAAAAGGTGTGCATAAAATGTATACGGGTAATGACAAAAACACATAAATTAGTCTTAATTTCCCACTTGGCCTATGTCCACTAATTGGTGAAAAACTACTAGTACTACTACGGTAGGCTCATCAAAGGATTTTAAATAATACATATGTGTGTCCGGTATCACTAATTTTGTTTCATGAAATAAAACACTAAGTACTCCAACATATACGTCCAACTACGTAACTCTCCATGACACATAGAAGTAAAATACACAGTATAATGTAAATTTTTCCAATCATCACGTTTCTATTACGTTTTTTTTATTTCTTTTAAAAATATACAACTTTACACAGCACTGAATCCAAAATTAAGAAAGTGATATGATTTTTAGGTTATCTCCTCAACATATATATGTCTCATTAAGAACTTCTGAGAACATTTCACTCTGACCACAATTTGATAATAATCTCTTAATGTTCAACATACCAACACGTGATAAAGAATTCGTCCTTAAACTAATTTAGGTCAATAAAATATCATTTTTATGACATCTTTGCGTTTAAAACAATGTTTTCGATTGGCATTTTTCGCATTACAACAATTTAAAAATTAACCATAGCTACATTATTATAAGCAATAGATGTTCCGCCAAACATCGACACTGTCAGAAAAAATATAGAATTATATATAAAGATAATTAATAGAAATATATCAATAGAAATTATCAAAGTGCCTAAATATGCCTGGCCTTAAATTGCGCGAATATTTTATTTAGTAGGTATCGCATAAAAACACATTTTAACCTAATTGACCAATAATTCCAATTTTATTTAGTACAAACATTGCTAGCGAAGAAAATGGAAAAGCATTATTAAATCTTATTGAAAGTTAGTTGAAAGTTGTATAACTTGTAATTACTATTTATACTTTTATTCATAAATTAATTTGCTATTTGCTTAAAGAGGAGTTCTTGGTTGTGGTAGCCTAGAAATTATTACAAAATCATGAAATACAATAGTGGTTACGTATAAATAAGGGTCTGTAATCAGTCTCTAGTTACTTTTGTCAACATTGTTATTCGTATCTTGGAATCTCACCCTTTTATTACGTTTCGCGTAATTTCATATATTTAAAAGCTAAGCTTTCCGCATTTTAGTAATATTTTTTTTTATAGAACAGTTGGCCCACCTGATGTTAAATGACACCGCCGCCCATGGACACTTACAGTGCCAAAAGTGGCCTTAGTGCGTTGCCGGCCTTTTAGGAACGCTCTGTTCTTGAAGTAACCTTAGTTGAATTGTTTCGGAAATACTTCAGAGGTTAGCTAGTTCCTCCTAACTAAGTCCGCGGCATAGTCTGTCTTAAGAAGCTTCGATGATGAAACTTTGATTTAACCCGAACAACTCCTCGAAACACTCTCCATGGTAAATGCGGTAGAAACTTAGATTTAATGTTAAGAAAATTATAATAATATACTGACGTTGATAGTATCGCGATAATACTATTCAAGTCGTACAGCTTTCATCAATGTCGATTTAAATATAACTGCGAACACATCAAACTAACCTCCATTTATAATGACGTCATCCATCCATTCATAATAATATTGTATCAGCTTATATTTACAATAGATCTTTAGTATGTTTACAGTTCACGGCCGTTTACCTTATTCAGTTACCACGCAAAGCATTCTCAAAATGATCTCAATATAGTGACGTCATGGTATAGTGTACAAACTATTTAGTTTGTCTAGTCTCTGACAAACATTATTAAATAAAATGAATAAGATGTCGAAATAAATGCTAAAAATTTAAGGAGCAAAAGGCAAATGTTTTAAATTACTTATTTGTTTACTCATTATCATCCTTAAATTGCACAAATATATTATATTGCCGACTGCGATCAAATACAGTCTCCGAGGAAATTTAGAACTCCAAGATAATATTAGGATTAAACAGGCAAACATTATTTACAGACATCGTCGTTGAATCGACGATAATCTGTGACATGTGACTGACGAATAAAAATGTTTTACTATGATTATTAATATGATAAATTAGTTTAAAAGTTATGTTAATCAATAAGGCTTTTTAAATTTCTAATTAAGTCACGTTTTAAACAGAGTGCTCTCAATAACACTTTTATTTTCATACTATCAAAGAGGCTATTGCAATTTCAAAGCAGAAGGCAACCCGACGAAAAATTATAAGATTCCAAGTTACTGTATATTTTTATAATGAGAATTGCACTAAAATGCCGTACACTGTAATAATATGCATTTGTTACAGTATTTTCTAGTATCCCACGCCAACACATTTATGCATCTCAGATGCAAAGAGTTATACACCGCATTCCAAGAACATAAAGAACAAAATGCTTTGCATTATATGCACCTACTCACTCTTGATTTTTAAGATACAATGTCTTATTAGTAAACACAACGGAATAATTTTGTTGTTATGTAAGAATGATTAGTATTGCTTCATATTTCTAGCTGAAAGGATTTCAAGGATAACCTGAAAGTTATCTTTCATATATTTTGACGTTAGTAGAAACAAACATACATTTTTCGTAGACAATAAAGCATATTCATAATGTACACACCATATGTTACATTCCCGGCGAAACAATGCAACCGCAATGGACAGGAGGCTGTTCCTACTTGCCTAGAAATTATTGATGGAACAGACAGAAATGTGTACTATACGTTATTGTAACAACACAAAAAATATACCTTTACTAAGTAATTTTAATATTTTCGTTTAAAACAGCGCTAGTACAAAAAATGTGAATTAATTTATTTTAGTAAGTGTTTTACAAATATAAAAGTAATGTTTACAATTAAAATGTTATGTAATAAAATATTGTTTTCGTATTTACACTGATCTTGTAGATCTGACCATATTAAAGACATTTTCGGATATATGCTGTATCCTATACATTTTTTATTTATTCGTCGTGGAAAATTACAAATGTATTACGCTTACTTATTAATTTGAAATACGCTTTAAACATCCATTATATCTCCTTTTATAATAGATATGTTTTTACTTTTATAGAATTATTATTGAAAAGAAACACGTTACCATTTTTCACAGAGTTCCAAAATAAGCTAGCAAACATTTGTTTAGAAGATTCAAGGTTTTTAAGTTAACCAGTAACAAAGTACGTAGGCGTTTATGGGCCATATGGTAGGATTACGAAATAGCGGCCTTTAAAAATGTTACAGAACAAACTGCTGACGGGATTTTGACAGCTGTCATAACCAAATGACGTTAAATTTTAATTTTATTCGTGCCACTGTCGACTGTCAAGAAGTCTGAAATCGGCGAATAGCGTATCAAGGGTTTCAGTTTAGTAAATATCGAATACATTTTAATGAAGACAAAATAATTATTTTAAGTAAATAAATAAATAAAATAAATGAAGTGTGACGTAAATAAGAAAATAAATTTAGCCCAAGCTAAGAAAGAAAATAAAGTTATCGCAAAGTACTAAAATAATTTCGTATTTTACCAAAATTATTTTGACTTAAGTTGGCTAAACTTGACAAACTGTAATTGGGTCACGTCATACCTCAATTTCTTACTTTAAAAAATGTTTTGACGGGATCAAATATCCAAAACGTATATCAAGGGAAAACGCACATGAATATATCACAATCAATATCCGTTCAAACAAAAAGTTATTTGTACAAGCGTGGATTACAGAGTCAAAAACTCTGTAATCCACGCACGGGATTTAATCAAAATAAATTTGTTTTCGACAAAGCTAAAACATAAAATTCGTATTTAATCACGCGGTTTTTTGTATTATATTAAAGCAGTGTAGAATTTTCTGTATTATGTAACTAATATTACAAAGAAATTTAGATTGTCGCTTTATTTTGATTTGCCATGTATTTTTAGTACTTACACTTTTTTTTTTACTTTAATATATTTTTGTGTACTTTCTTGTTAGTTCCACAAAGAGATGCCCAGCAAACAGTGCCTTAAAAAGCGATCGGGCGTGGACCGCCAAAGTGTCTCAAAGTTATGCTAATGAAAACTCACATTCTACCTCGACGAAATTTAGCAATTGGTCCAAACAATCATTCAGAGCACTGTCCATGATACATGCGGTAGAAGATAGATAGGGAACCAAATCCAGCAAAGCCAAGGTGCAAAGGATAAAGCGATCCAAAGGATACAATAGGGTCTTGGTAGCCCTAATGTGTCTAATATAATAATAATGTATATTTTGTGAACAAGTCACAGCCCTTAATTTTTTTTTCCAATTTACATTAGTCTATAGGTGTCTATGGTCTTACGTTATGATCTATAGGTGTGTGGTAGGTATTCAGTCATTATTTAGTGGCAACTGTGAAGCTCTTAGTTATTAGATATTAGATATTAAAACAAAAAACTTGGCGATTTAAAAGAGTGGCGAAGAGTTTATAAATGATTTTTGACTTTATACAATCTATAAGGGGTGACGAACTCCTTTTAAAATCGGCTATAGCTCAAATAACTCACATGTGAATCCCACACGCCAAGATTCTTAAACGGTCCCAAGCCGTCTCTATCCGCGATCAACTAATAATACTATTTACTGCACTAGCTTCAGTTGTCTCACATGGCATAAGTTGCAATAGGTTCTATATAATTCGTTCTAATTAGTTCTATCTAATCTAACCTAGATGCCATAGGTTCGGGCTGGTAGGATGCACCTACTTAAGGATGATCAAAAGTCGTAGATATAGTTCGGCTATTGGGAATTTCTTGGCCTGAAACTTTTTTATCACTGACAATCGAACCTAGGACTATGTTTATAGTAACGACGCCATATGTGGTAAATGGCGGTAAAATTATCTTTGTACAATAGTATTTTTATTATACTAAATATATTTCAACTCTTTTGGCAGATTAAGAACATTCAACTGAAAAATATGGCGGCAATAAGATCTGCATCTTAAATAGTGTCATAAATTTCAACAGCAAAACAAATTATAACAAGTATTCTTAACACGAAGTACTGTTAGTGTTGCCCACTACAATAACTCCAGAATAAACTGAGCGATAAATCAAAACGCTTGGCGGGTGCTATTCTTGGCTGGCTATTGTTTTTCTATTTGGTGCTACTGCGATATGAAATGTTGTGAAAGAAAAGATTCCCACGCAGCGTCACTATCACTATGACTCAGGGTTTGTTTTTGTTGTAAGCATATATCTATCTAATATATAAAATTCTCGTGTCGCGGTGTTTGTAGTTAAAATCCTCCGAAACGGCTTGACCGATTCTTGTGAAATTTTGTGTGCATATTGGGTATGTCTGCGAATCGGACAACATCTATTTTTCACCCTTCCCTAAATGTTAAGCGTAGTCCACCAATAATTTTTTTAAAATTTTTAAATATTTTTTTATGATACAGCATTAAAAAATACATACAACCCCTAATTTTCAATGAATGATATACATGGCAAAAGGACGTTTGCCGGATCAACTAGTTTTCCTATATAAACTTAATTCGTCGATCTACTAAATTGTTAAGAGATATGACACTTGACAAGTATGTCTCTAAGTTTTATTTCATTTACTTAAATAAATCAAGTTATAACCAAATAATATGAAAATATACAATTTACAAAGTTATTATACGTCTAAACCGGATATTGAAGAAATACTGGCAAATACAAAAAACATAAAATTACGTTTAAAAATTGTTTTTTTGTTAACATTGAAATGTTAAGCAGCTATTACTTTCAATGTTTAGAAAAGCTGTAATCATTTCACTAACTATCTAACTGTACAGAGAACACGGTGACATATATATCGCCCCTTGAGAATAAACCCTCCCGCTGAGTTGTGCCACGGCCGTAAAACGCAATTGAATAACACTTACTGCTTACCGGAATGGAGAAAACGAAAAAAAGCCAGGCTGCCATTTGAGTCGTATCGATTTTTTATAATGGCAATTTTACGGTTTGTTATAATTCAATGCCTCTGAGGTTTGTCGGAAATAATGGCACTTTTTGTTAGTTTTCAATTTTAATAGTGAAAACGGCTTCCTGATGATAAATTCTCAAATATTAGTGATTCGAAAATTTTGCAATAGACATAGACACAGTTTTGTCTTTCTACTTATGATTTTTCTTCTCATCTAGAATTGCAGGGCCCTTTCTCTGTAACTTCCAATATCGATACTGACATCTATCTATCTGAATAATGAGGTTTTGTTCCGCGCGATTCCAAAGTTCCGACATCAGCGCTACGGATATTGAGAGAACTACATCGAAATAGCATACTAAGATGAAAGCTATTGATTAAGGACCTTGCGATTCCAGATGACTGCGATGTCAATCTATAATATACGCATTAAAAAGACACGAAGGCGGAGATTGCAATAAAACTAAAAAAAAATAACTTACACAGTTTTTAAAGAACACAGCAATTAATTATCAAAAATGACTCGATAATTAATGTGGTTTTCAACACGCTATCGAATGACAATATAAGAACGATTACGATACTAATAACAGTGCGGGATGCGCGTGCGCACAAGTGCCATATTTCGTAATGAAAACGACAACTTGATGTGCCATAATATCGGCCATCTTGCAGATTGTTTGCGCAAGCGACATCAAAGATTGGCGGTGCGTTTAATGTACCGGTTACAATATTATAATTTTTTAAATTGCTATATTAATCATGCGACTACGTTATCTACATGCGAGAATATAAATGTCTATGGTTACGAGATGTCAAGCGATTCTTAACCTATTTAAGTAATAATAGTGGTATTAATAGATAAATTATTTTTCCAAACAAATATTAAAAAAGATATACTTAGGAAGGATTTGGCGTTTCAAATAACGTGTCAAACATTTTTCAACAGACAAGTAAGCTAGAAAAATGTTTTAAACATTATTAAATGAAAGTGAAAGTAAAACCATTCTGACGTGTTTTATTATTGAAAAATGGAAACTTACTAAGCGTGGGCCCGCTGTCTGCTCTTCGCAACTTTACAGTAGCTAAAGTTCAACGCGTTCTGTCAGTTTAATAGATAATATTGTTTTTATTTTATTAGAGGACTACACAAAAAACGTGGTCAGCGAGAAACTCGTATCGTTTCCGTTCGCTTTAATTATTTAGTGGTTTAAAGTTCCCAACATCGACCTTGCCATAGTTTTTGATTAAACAATTATCAAATCCAAGCAAGTTCGTAAGGAATATGAGGTCACATGTAGGTGTATACATATACGTTTCATAACATGGCATTCATGGTTTAATTATTGGTAAATGTGTATATTTAATAAATGGAAATTGTATGGCATTGGATTTATGGTACAATTTTACGCCTCAATATTGCAATAAAAATAGATTTTAATAGCCCTAATAATTTTATTAACTAAATTAATTAAGTTAATGAAAGGTTAAGCAATATTTTGAAGAACCAGTCTAGGCCTTGTTTAATTGTTCAAATTTGTGCTTCATAAGTTTTAGCATAACTTTAAGTTTATAATTAGTTTTAGCTTTGCTTACACTAAATCTGTTAGATTACTTCTGTATTTTATCTACATAGAACACATAGAAAAATAGAATGTTTGTTAGACATACGCTTAATTTTTTTTTATATATTCTGCACTAACTGTATCTATTATATTATTAAGTTATTCCTAACGTAAAAAAACACAATGTTATATTGTTTTAGGGGAAAATAGCCTGAAAAATATTATAATAATTTTTTACTCAAGTTCAGTACAAACAAATTGTATTATTTTTATTACAAGATAAATTCAAGTGAAGCAGGTTAATGGTTATATTGAAGAGGTTTTCTAATTTGAATTTCCATTAAAGGAAGATTAGACGATCCCAACGAAGGTAAAAGGTAAATTTAATAATAATATAAACCGTGAACCTAAGAAACAAAGCGTAATAAATAAAGCTACTTCATACACAGTTTATTTAAAATACAATTTATTATTTACATTTTGACGTAGCGAACAGCGTGTGTAACGGAAGGTGACAAGCTTCAGACAGGAAATAGAAAATTATTACTGAAAGTCCCATTAATCTCTGGTTTTATTGTTTCGTTGTTTATTTTTCCAACTCGCAGAAATCTTTTTTTTTTTCTTATGTTCTCTGATTTCACGAAGGCGACTGGATAATTATTTCTTTGTAAGAATAATGATTTGTAATCCTTAGGTGACGGAATTTTTGAACGCAATTTGATCTCGTCGATGGATAACGTCTTTAGTGCATTTTGTAGACAGTTATAGTTTTTTAAAGGGAGTATATATCAAGCGATTTTAGTTGTTAACAAGCAACTTTTTTGGACTTAATAAACAATATTTGAGGCAGAAACACCTTGCTTTTTGACCTTGACATTTGTTACCTGAGCGTAAGTTCTTGAACAACTGGAACGTTTCGTTTTCTAATCACAATTTCAATGGAAAAGTTTTATTTCACAAAAGTTTTGAAGAATATTCCATCGTACGTTAGTGTCGGGGCCGTTGTTACGTGCATTGTTACTTATTTCAAAGGTTATATGTGAATTTTAAAAATAATGAATGCGTCTAGTGCATTTTAAGGACCGTAAAGTTAATTTAAGAGAATAATTTCCTAAGTCTTACAACGCTCAGTTTAATAGAGCTTTAAGACCTAAACCGACAAAGTTGCATAGATCGAAAATTACTATCGCGGGAAATAGAATACATATTATATTACCCAGCTTTATCTTTGTGACATATTGCGGCAATAAAATATATTATTGGGTGATAAGTTAACTGTATATTGAAATTTCGTGAAATCTTAGAACAGTATAGTAAAAGTTCAACCCAGTTTATAGATGTTATCGTCAAAACGATGATAGACCTTTCGTAAGACTTTATCACCAAGCGAGCGGCTTGATCCCTTGGCGTTGCGTAGAGACGAGATGTTCGGACCTGCAGCTGAGTTTCATCATCGGACGTCGAGGCAGATTACGAATTACCACTCGTATTACCTCGATGTCCGTCGTTCCACATCTGAGCGTTTAACTTAAGGCAGTTTTTGCAGAGTACATCCACTATGTGGAACCTTCCTGAAGACTTCTTCTTCTATGTGAGAATATGAGGGTATATGGGCGGTGGCATCACTTAATATCAGATGAGCCTTCTGCCTGTTTACCCCCTATTATATAAAAAAGAAACCAAGATTGAGAGACACGTCTAAGAAAAGATTCCAGACTTGGAATTCATATGGAAGGCATAATACATATTATCTGTTCTCAATCCTATTGGGAAATGGGATTCTCTATTAAAGCGTTGATCATGTAATTTGAAATAAATAAATACAAGTTTTATCATCCTCGAACTAAATTCCTTTGTAACAATTTTAGTTCTAAATTTAAATGAATTCAGTGAAATAAACAAACCATGATTGTGACCATAGACAAGAGCATCCAATCTGAAGAAATCGCGATCATCAGCTGGTATACGCACTTGACATAACCGAAACATTTTGATGTCATCGACCCAAATACTTGTTACGGCACAACACTCGAACAGTGGGCCGATTGTGAATCAACGAGGAAGCGTGTTTTAAAACGATATAGGTCAACATTGAAATAGGGACGTGCGATCAAGCGTAATTTGTCGGTAATTGTACATCTGATTAGGGAAAAGCTTTTGAGTCAAAAACTGATTTTAGGTTAGTCTGTGAAGTTTTTTCATATTATCTTACTTTACGGAAGTCGTTGAGCATGGCTGAATGGCTTACCTGTAAATAAAGAATAGCATAAATTAAATGATACATTAACTTATAACTAAAACATATTTTGTAAAAAAATTATAATATTTAAATATAGTCATGCTTAATTGAAATAAAATTCGAAACTCAAATCCACCGATATCGATAAAACAGCACGCATCACTAAGTGACATTGCATCATAAGTTCAGCAAAGATTTAGACCGTGTTGCGTTGTTTTACCTAATTTTTCTCTGAGCTACTGTTCTTGTTTCTCATTGTTTACCTTACAATGTGTCCGCGTTACGGCCAGAGGCGGAGAAAATTATCATTTTAATGGTTTACTTTTCGTACTTAGTTTCATTTTGTCTGCGAGATTAAACTTTACTATTTCAGTAATTAGAAGAAATTTTCCATTATTCATAAGGCATAAATAATTGCATAATTTGCTATTTCGTCTCTTTCTACCAAATTGTGTTTACGCTGTGATGAAAAAAGGCAAATGAGTACTTTCGTTGGAAGAAAGCAATTAGACTGATTTAGTTCAGTATGAAGAACTATAAATAATCGTAAAATCAAACGTAAATATTACATTGAAAACACTGTAGAGTATTGTGAGAATCATAGCAGATGGCGCTTCTTTTCAAGTTTTACTAATTATATATCAGTATAAAATTATTTCAAAATATAATAAAAAAGTAAAAATCTTCAATTGGTCATAAGTCCTAAGTGAAACCTGTAAAAATATATGGACACTGTATATTTCGTTTCAATAAATATATAAAAATATGTATGACTTGTGATTTTCAGATAGTTTTCTTTAGAATACTTAAGAACTGTGAACCCACTAATTGTTATAATTTATATATTGCCTAAATATTCAGAAAGATAAATTGGTATAAATACGGAGTAATCATAAACGGCGAAAGATTGAACCACTTAAGGTTTGCAGACGATCTGATTTTATTTGCCTTAAAACGGACTGAACTGGAGAGGATGGTCACAGACCTTGACTCGGAAAGCAAGATTGTCGGTCTCAGAATGAATGCCGAGAAAACTAAAGTAATGACCAATTCCAGAAAGGAAATAATACTTTTAAATAACAGTATTATTGAATACGTAGCTGAATACTCGTACCTCGGTCTGACAGGAGGGGCACATTGCAAGAGGAACACCAAAGTGGAGCAAAAAAGTACTAAACTGGTGCCGACCTTGAGCACAGGACGCCTTGGGGACAGCAAATGATAAAGAGGGAGACAAATTAGAAGGTGGATAGATCGAATTAAAGAAACGGCAGTTGGTAATGGCAGAGTGAGGCACAGTGCAGAGAGGAATGGTGGGATTTGGAGGATATCTTTGCCAAAAAAGGGCACACAGATACCTAAAAGATGATTGAAATAGTAACGTGTTCAAATGTAAAAGTATGTGAATTAAAGTTAAATGAAAAGTATCTATTATTATTATTTATATATTGCCATAAGTAGTAGGTCCCGCCCGCCCCAACCTATAAAGAACGGACGAAACATCTCCAAAAAATATACAAAAATCCTATCTAAAACAACTAACTGTGATAGAATAATATACAATTGATCGCATTGTGGTGGGAATCAAACGTGGACTAGAGTTTCTGCCATAAATCCCAAGTACATCATCTACATAACTATTTTTAATATCTCCAGCGGATGGCATAAGCTTTCTCCCGGCACATCCGCTATTACGACGCATCTGATCCCAATGAGTGAATCTATTTTATATCTGTGACGTCATCACTTACATGTGTTCTTTAATGTATATAGTATTATGATTTTCAGACTATTACTTACGTGGTAGAAAGCAAGTCCTTGTCTCAATTTATTCCTATGCTCATTATTCAACAAAAAGAACTGATATCGCTTCTTGCACTGTCGATAACCCGATAACATTATTCGGGCAAGAAGTTTGTAACTCCCTAATGTTATGATGGTAATTCCCGCAGAATATAACATTGTTTTATTGCATAATAAAGCATTTATATTGTCTAAATAGATGAGCAGCTTTATGATAGTGATCTGTATATGATATAAAGTAGATAAAATACCCACGAAACCTTGCTATGTCTAAACAGCAGCCAAGTAAAATTTAGCAATCTTCGTTCTTTCGTAAGTTACAAAACTATATAGATTTTTTGTAATTTAGGATCCAATATTCGAAACTAAGAAATGTTTATTCAGCCATTAAAAATTTATGTACAAGAAGGACATAACTCTATATAATATTCTGTTTGCCTGTTCTGTGGTATAATGTGCTCATAAACCGGAGGCTCTATATTCCGACGCAACAATAATTGTTCCAGTTTAGTCTTCTGTGCTTCCGAAGTAAATTACTGCGACCAAAAAACTCCTTAATAAATGTTATTATCAATAAAACACATCTCTTCCCATTATTTTAATTTTTAAGCGGCGGTGACGTAACCATTCTTATAAACACATGTGCATTCCACGCTAAACAAACAGTGCTTATTTAACTTGTAAATGTTTAAATGCCAATGCTAGAAGAAGGTATTCTATGGGACATTTGCTGTAATGTTTGGAATATTATTTTTACGTGTTCCAAACAAAGTCACAAAACAATCAGGAATTAGACATATTAAGACAGCGCTATGTATGAATCCCGTGTGTCAAAATAGTGATGGGTTTTGACATACAGGAGTGGCACGTGCTTAGTCCGCACTCTAAATTTTAAGGTTATCCTCTAATAATAATAATAATAGTAATAATAATATGAGCCTTTATTCAAATAGAAAATTTTACATAATTTTAATCTTAAACTATTGTCTCTAGTGAGTCGGTGACACCGACAACCCATCTGTTTGCCCAATTTTGGCAAAAGCCTCCTCCATTTCTTTCCACTCTCCTCTCTTCTGAGCTTTCCTTGTCCATTTCCCAGTTACGGATTTTATTTCGTCTTCCCACCTTGAAAACTGTCTATCTCGTTTTCTGCTCTTATTTCTTGGGTACCAATATATGATCTTTTTGTTCCACTTTTCTATACCTCTTATTATATGACCATTTCCATTTCAATATCCTCGTTGTGACATCTTCAATTTTGGTGTAGTTTCTTATGATTTTATTATAAATTCTATCGGACTTCCTGATATTTAGCATGCTTCTTTCGATCGCCGTCTGGCATGTCTTCAGTTTCCTGGTTTGCACTTTAGTAAAGGTTATCCTCTAACAAACACTAAATCAGTCTCATTGCAATATTAAAACAAAAGTACTCACTGGGCGCTTTTTATCACATTGTGGTTATACTGTGATGATAAGAGATGAGTCGGTACTATAGTTAAAACAAACTAAACGAAGATTATTAAATTTAACTTTTACGTTTATATAATTTAAACGATAACTGCTACGTCTACAAAGGTACTTACTTTATCATATATTACAAAACTGCTTATACTATTAGCGTCAGCTTCAAAGAAGAAAATATAATCATATTAAAAATTAACCTTGATGCAATTATTATTGAACAAAGGTTACTACAAATGTTATTTTCCCTTGACAGATTTTCTAGACAAATATTTGACCATGTGACATTTTCTACATAGAACTGAATAATAATGTTATCATCGTGTGTGGCTATGCACTATTTGTATCAAATGTTATGAGAATCTTTGTATTAACATAATATTACCTCAATGCGTTATTTGAAACGTTCACTTTCTACATTCACCTGACTTGAATGATAAGTTATGTAAAAATATATCTGTCCTATAAACAGATCGTTTTACCAAGGTATACATATAGCTATAATATAACGGTATATATAAGCTAATTTGTAATAATTTGACCCGTTTACAGTAGGACGAGAGACAAAAATAATTACAGAATGGCAACCACGCGATTTAAAAAGGAAAAGAGGAAGACAGAGCAAGAGATGAGCAGACGATATAAAGAGAATAGGAGGCACAACTTGGACAAGAAGAGAAAATATCAGAAAAGAATGGAGACCGCTGGAAGAGGCCTATGTGTCACAGGACACGCTGACTACCTAAAACGGGTCGAGTGATCTAATACGTCACTTAAGTTTTATTTATGTATTAGAATTAAGTGTTTTTTTTTTAATGTAACTTAAATAAGTGTTATTATATTGTACGGGGTGTCAGAAATAAAGGCTTAATAATAATAATAAAACAGTAGGTCAACCCTAAGGTTGTGCGTTTGAACCCCAGCTGTGCATAAATGGATATCTTATGAGTTATGTTTGTGAAGAAAAACATGATTGCAGGTCATCACTTAGGGTGACATTCACTACTGACAAGAGTCAAGAGTGAGCGCTAAGCATGACTTCTGTATGTCAAATCTGTGCGTCAAATCCAACCAATTCGCTTGAAAAGGCGAATTATTAAGGAAACTTTTTGAACGTGTTTGATTTATGCGTTAAAATAGCATCAGTTAATGGTAATTCATGCTTATTCTATTCTCTCATATGGCATACTAAAATTAATTGACTCATTAACTCATAATAATTGTGGCCTTCAAATTACTATCGTGACTTCATCGTTTTAATGCAACACATATTCTTAAAACTACGTTGAGCTACTCTCTGGGTTACATTTCATTTATTTTATACACAATTAATAATTTATAGGTTTAAATTGACAACTAAACATTTTAAACCTATTTTTCAATATGTTTATGGCTAATGAATACTGTTACATTCTATTTTATGGTAAAATGTCGTGATGGTGAGTAATCAAAAAATTTAATTGACCTGATCTGTCCTTGGAAAGAGAAAACTAATTCATTGTCACTAACATGCTATGGTGAAAATCATGCAGAATGAATATTACGTAATCATACATTTATATAAAAACTACGGTATTATCATCATTGTACGTTTTTATTAAGGCCAATTTATAATTCTATTTGTTCTTGAAAATTAATTATTTTAGCGGTTGATTTACTATATTTCAAACATTAAATTAGAGTTTATTTAAATTAAACAGTACATAATAACCACACTCATTATTCAAATTGTCACAACAAAAAATTGTACGCGACTCACATTCGAACATTGAAGTACTAAATACCTCTTCAATTCTTTTATGAGAAACATTTGAATTGCAAATACATAAGTGTACTTAACTACTTGTAAGGTTAATAGACTTGTTTTGAATAACAAAATGTTCAGCTAAAGAAGCCACGAAGGCTTGGTGACACATGGCGTAAATCGGTTTGGTTTCGACTGACGGCTCTTAATTTCTTTATAATATAAAAGAATGATGACAACCACATCCCATGGACTTCCAAACATAAGTGGGTACGTTGCCTTTTTTTGGCCTTAAGGGCCTTTACAGCTCAGCTCAGGGTACGTTGCTGACCTTGCGGCTCTTAAGAAGCAGGTTGTATCTCTTTAGAAACATTTCCGCTGCCATTCCAAATGCATTGTAAAAAAATATTATTAGCATAACAAAATAAAACCATTCATAAACCAAATACTATGTAGGCTGTATTAACATAACATTAGAATGTCATGAATCAACACCAGCCAAAATGCGGTAAACATCTCTATTTTATAAGTTCATACGAATAATGATTTATATAGTGTACAGTTATAAAAACAACGCCTACGCACTCAGCTGATGCTTTACTAGAAATTCAAGGTTGAATACCGGAAAAAGGAATGTCGCGCTACAGGTTTTGTATTCGCACTCAAAGTTAACATAATATTATGTATTTAAAGAATAATCTGCATTTAAATGAACAACGTGACTGTGAAGTACTCGTTAAAATTGTATTGAATTTACCTTATTACAAATAGTTACAGTAAATTTAAAGTAATAAAAATCAATCTTGCTTATGTGTGTGGGCAGTGGGCAAGTTTTAGGTTCATGACTTTACACACTGATGATGTTCATTTATTTTTTAAGACTCCTAAAGGGCCCCAGAGGTTGCTTATTCGTTTAAGGGAATTGTTGAAGCTCAATTCCCCATTATACTTGTGATCTTAAAGTAAAATTTCAACGTAAACGCCACGTGAGAGGGTTTGATTACGTTGTCAGGGCCTCACAACCCAAGTGGGCCTCTAGTAATTTGGCAAGGCGTAATTTAAATTTCACCCACCAGAAATCCAAACCTATTTTATCCATGAGTCACTATGATCCGGTTAGGTTCACTATCAAACCCTACAAAAGCATCACCTGACTTGAAGGAAATGCTATCAGAATTTGAAGGGATTACCAAATGTGACATTTAACATACAGTTTCACTTTAACTGATGGAACGTTATATAATACGTGAATCATTTACCAGGCACTGCATATAAAGGCATTCATGACAGAACTTGGCTGACTTGAAGTCAAATTTAGTTTTACTCGTACACACACATAAACCCTTATTATTAACCTAATATTCTCTCTGGATTTGATTTTAAGTAAGAAGATATACTAATAAATGTCGAAACAAAGAGTAAACAAGAAGTAAACAGCAAGATGCTAGTGTACAATACCACCATAAAACCCATCTGGACTTACGGGATACAACTGTGGGGAACGGCCAGCAACAGTAACATAGATATCTTGGAGAGATTCCAGACCAAAGCTCTGAGAACAATGTTCGGCATCCCTCATTGTAGTAACAGGTACATATACCTCGACCTCGGCCTAAAAACAGTTCGACAGGAAATAGCTCAAAACAGCCTGATATACCAGGAGAAGCTGACCGCCCATGTAAACAAACTGGCACACGCTCTGAGCGGAGAAGGCGGTCTTCAGCATACCCGGCTAAAAAGAAGGGACGTACCAAGCCTATATAAAAGATTTACCTCTTGACATTAAGAGAGTCGTGTTAAAAGTTTCATACAAGTATGGCTCTTGAGGAAAACATGAACTGAGTAAAATCAAACAAACGAGTGGCTTATTGCTGGAAAGCAGATTGCCGTGAAGCAGATACAAAAAAAAAATTGTCGAAGAAAGCAGCAAGCTTCGCAAACTTAAAAGCTGAGATCAATACAATTTTGTTCTTAACCACTGCACAATGAGAACACACTTTTTAATTACAAGTAGCTTTTATAGCATATGCATATAACTAGGCCGTTAAAACTTTATGTCTTCTAGTTATACACTAATCAACATTCTTAGAAATATGTACAGGATATTATCGTATTTATTTCAATGTAATAAGGCCTATTTAAGATTGGGTATATTAATATGATTGCCTGCAATTTGTCGCTAGCCGTCGGCAATTGGACTATTAATGCGTAGAATGAAAAGTTTGTAGAACGATAATAAAATAAATTACAGATGATGATGTTGGTTTTATGGTAAACCGGATCATTTAATTATGACAAAAAGTTATCTTTATTTAGCGCTTGAAAGTATGACTCTCGCAAGAATTCATTCTAGACTGGTAATGGAAAAAAGTGGAGTTGTATGGTGGCGAAGTCCAATCCCAGTCCAAAGGGAAGAATTGAATTAGTCCAAGTTGCTACCATTACCGGGCAGTGCCATTTAAACAAGCATCCATTTACATCAAGCGTCATCTATCTATTCTGAAATATGAGGGAACGGCCAATCAACGAGGAAAAATCCTTTACCACCCGAGGTCTCTCCAAGTAGCCTGTGGTGTGGCTTTTGAGCTTCTAGAAGGAGTTGCGCTGGCTTAATTAAACCCCTTGGTTAGAATGCCTGGTGAACCCCAAAGGCCCACCTTAAGGGCGAGTGTAGGGCTGAGGTGGTTTTAGTGGGTGGGATCTCGCTACCCCCTAAATAGCAGAGGGATTTGAGTGTAGACCCAGCCCCACAGTCCCCGCGTCAAGCTCGACCTCCTTGGCGAGGGCCTGCGTAAGCGCATTTTCACCTCAATAAAAAAAAAGTTTAATTAAACAGCCAAACCTTCACGCAAAATGGACGAATGCTATCTAATTGCGCTTAACCCTTCAACCGTACCATTACCATACTATGACGGTAACTGTTCGGTTATAGAAATCGTCATATCTTAGAGGCAAAAATTTACGGCATTGACCGCACCAAGGTCACAAAATTGACAATAAAGAAAAACTATCAATGAATCAGACGCATGATCACATAATTGTAATTTAAAGAGTTCTATAATTGTATTCCATTAAAGTACGCAATGGCAATAATCTAAAACATTTTTTGCTATTAACGTTTAAACGTTTATTACATACAGGTGATGCGTCTGCCCTTTTATCCTGGGAACCCCACATATGGTTTAAATGTCATACAGGTGCAGTACAAACATGGGCATCCATTTACAGAAACTATCCATTTCTTTTAACTTCTCTTCTAAATACCAAGGCTTTGTCTTGTTTTTATTCGTGTCTCGTAGTATCTTAGCCTTTGAAACCCTCCTATGAAAAATTGCGGTTATGTAATTATTACCTTTATCACAATTTATATACATTCGAATGGTTATTAGATCGCATCTATAAAATATTTTTACAAGTGCTGTTTATCCCGAAATAATTTTTGTTTACCGGGAATCCCAACGTTGTGCAATACGCAATGTTATCATGTTGAATCATCCTTTTATTATAGACACTATTACGATACAACCCTATGCTACACTCTTTTTAGTTGATTTTATCAAATCTCAAATAAAACAGGAAACAATAGCTAATCATGCAACCATTAATTATAGCAAAGATCATTATTGGGCTGCTAACCTCGTGAATTTCATTTCATATCGAGTCATATTCATCAGGTTGGTTCGGTATTAAGGGATGTTACATACATCCCTTAATACCTCTTCTTGTTTACAATCCTCAAGGTATATGAGACAGCTGTTTAAGTACAGACGATAAATGATCAATAAGGTATAACGTCTTAAAACAAACACTCATTCACAAGAAGGAAATGCCATTTAATATCTTATTTATATCAACAATAAATACTTTTATCGGTACTAAGGTCCATTAAAACCAAATGAAGAAAACAATTAAGTGGTTAAGAGACTTAACGTCAGTGAGTCAGTTTGCGGTTTTGGTCTTCCGTTAGTTAATTAGGTTGTTAGAAGTAATTGCTAAATAAATTACATTCTGCTTGAAAATATTCTCTATTTTAAGTGCGTTCTCGTTTCCTATAATAGTCAAATAATTGATTTGATACCAATTTTACCAAAAAATTTACCCAAACCTAGAAAAATGAACTTTATTATAGGTACCCTGCCACGCTTGGCTATTGCACATTTTGATTGAATGGTTGAGAAATGAGAAACAAAACAAAGAATACATTTCATATAAGTTTAATTTTGCAATACTTGTGGAAAAAAATGATAAAAACAATCCTTATGCTATAATTAAATGCTTAAATTTCAGCTCGATCGGAGCAGAACTTTTTGAGTTTTTAAAGCGTACACAAACTAACATAACATTTATATATATATATATAGATTTGCCCAAAACTCACACAGCAACGCACTTGCAAGCCTTTTGTTAGTGTGTGTGTGTCCACGGCTGTATCATTAAATATCGGGTGAGCCTCTTTCCCGTTTTCCCCTGTTTAATAGGGTGACGAGCTACGGCTACTGCTAGAGAAGCAATAGATCCATAAGACGAGTAAACTGATAAATAAATAAAAAATATTACAAAAAATACATCAGAGGCGCTACAACTCTCTTTTAGGTCTGGGCCTCAGATTTCTGAATCTGTTTCATGATAATTTTTCAATATAATAGCAAGTAGTGCCTGACACACAACATCGACTTTTTAGGTATAAGGCAAGTGGGTTTCCTCACGATGATTTTCTTCGCCGTTCAAGCGAATGCTAAATGCGCACATAGAAAGTCCATTGGTGCACAGCCGGGGATCGAACCTACGACCTCAGGGATGAGAGTCGCACGCTGATGCCACTAGGCCAACACAGTTCTACAATCAATTAATTTATACTCAGTCTTAATCATGTGGCTTACCACATTAAATTTTAGCTTTATATTTTACTATTCTTAAGTAAAATTTTCCATTTAATAATAATTGATCATCTCCTACATTTGATTCTGGAAAAGAATAATATTTTTGAATGAGTCATAATAATTCTTAGAAGGTACCGGGAAACAAATGAAGTCCATATAAGCATGGAATTATACATTCGGCTTTTTTGTGAAAACATTATACGCATCTTAAGTAGGGAAAAATCTTAATATAATATTACGTAAATATGTAAAACCAACTTTAATACAATGGGATAGAGTTGTAATTCAGATAAATTAAGTTTTATAAGATCAAGGCGATAATGATTTA
This sequence comes from Pieris napi, assembly GCF_905475465.1. Taxonomy (NCBI): domain Eukaryota; kingdom Metazoa; phylum Arthropoda; class Insecta; order Lepidoptera; family Pieridae; genus Pieris; species Pieris napi. The sequence goes on along the minus strand of NC_062241.1, from coordinate 7,330,373 downwards.
GTTTTTGCGCGGATCTTGACTTGATAATGTTTATCTCACGAATTATAGATGATTTGAATATTTTAAAAACACAGTACAAGTTACGCCTCATAATCTTACCTTATACGGTTAAGAATTTTGCGTACGTAATTGTTACGATCACTTTTCCGAACAAATAATTTTTTGTGACTTTTCAAGGATAATCCTTACATATATGGTATACAGCAATTTTAAAAAAAAACTGTAAACAATTATGCTCATTCAGATATTTAAAAAAAAATAGAACACAAGAACAGAGTGTTTTCCCCTTAATAGAGATTAGACTTAAATTACTTATTAGTCTTAAGTTAGGCTAGATTGTAATGTTCCATGATGTCTTAGTAAAGACACATAAATAAAGACGTATAAAAAAATCAGATATGGCTGAAAGACAGGTGCGGATGGGGGACTTCATTTTCTATTATCTACGAATAAGGTTTAATTACACGTTTTAAACTAATAATAAAACACATTTTAAATTCTTGTTCTTTTCTTTATTTATTTAGTTATTAAGTTTACGACATCATACATAGTACTAAATCTACTGATTATTTTCCAAATTTTTCCATCTAAAATGTATGACAATTAAAGTAAACATAAGTTTTACAAAAAAATAGAAATTAAAAATTAAAACATATACAAGATAATATAAGCACACAATAAAATAAAATTATTAGAAATTTGTTGGTACTTAAAGCAGAAAAAAAGCAAAACAGCGAATTAGGTTCGAGAAAGGCACCCCACAATGCTTTCTCTAAAACCGATCAGCCCACTACCGAATATATCCAGCTCCGGATAAGCTGTGTTCAATGTGTTAAAAGTGTGAGAACTAGCGTTCAATTCGTCCACAACCATATTTTGTTATGAATAAAGTTTGTTCTTATTATTATTTGGTAAACGTTAATCAATTACAATTACATATCATCGCAGCTTTTACATTGCGATATAAAGAAGATTCGTCCGTAAGAAAGTCACATTCTTGGCGTTCCTCAACCTATAATTTCCAAAAACGGAGTAATAAAACAGATGAAATTGAGTATTCATTCACAAGGGAAAGTTTGGAAAGTCGAGCTGAATGCTCTTCCATCGTTTAAAAACACATATTTAGGTAATGTGTTAACAGTTTGTAATTGATTGTTCTTCTTAAGCCATTCATTTCTCGTGCAGACTTTTACAGATATATTTATATTTGTAAGAGCCGCCGTTGATATTACAATTGGGAGACATTCCCAGTCAATCAAAGCGCACTCATTTTTTATAAACATTTTCAGCAAGGCGTAGCTTTGGTAATCTACATCTATCTTTGACAATATTAGAACATTGCATGACAGTTTTACTAAGTACACAATATGCTATAAGCCAGAAGAGGGTGAGGTTGGCAAAAGTTTTAAAAAATATCAAAATTTATCGACTTACATAACAAAGGTTGACGATATTTGAGACTACAAATTAACATTAAAAAGTTTTTTATTTATAATTAAAAATAACATATTATATAGACCGAATGTGACAAAATGTACCGTAAGGCATTACGTTAAAAACATTAGTCATCTATAAAAACAATATTGCAAAATAAATTTTGCAAATCACAGATTTAGTCACGTAATGCGATGTTTGCAAGAAATGAGCAACTGAGTAGAAACTAATGATTTAATGACCACAGACGGATTTCTATAAGCGCCTTTTAAAAATGTTAACCAAAGTTAATCTGAAGTTATCTGATACAATTTTGACATACCGGAGTCATACTTAGCACTAAGTCTCGGATTAAAGGATCCGATGCTAGTAGCTCCTCCGATATGTTCGTATGTTGACAGGTGTGAACGTTAATTTGGACTAAGTACGTAGACTAATAAGGACTAAGACTTTGAACTCCAAAATCACTACCAAAATTCTAACCTGTATAATAAAGTTAATTCAGATACAACAAATAGTTTTGAGTCATATCAAAATTAACGCAGCTATTAAATATACATTTTAAAAATTAATAAAGTCATTTACTGTCAATTTAACTTTTAAAAGTTTCAACAACCCGGAGACAGGTTGAATGCAGTAACAGGAATGTTTTCATTAATTCCTGTTTGTAAATTAATAAGTATTACGAAATTCGACAGTTCAATGTCAAGCGTAACATTCATATTTAAATAAGCATGAATTTTGCTTTATGTAAATATTTAACACATTTAAGTTCGAAAGTGATGAACTTATGAAATGTGTCATAATAATTATCGCTATTTACGAAAATTGTGTTAAATAATAACAATCATAACAGTACCACTTAAAATGAGTTTGCCTATATTTTTGTGAAAATATTATTACACGTTAATAAACTATAAGAAATAATCGTTTTTGCTACAACTGCAACAATGATGAATTTATTAATGAATGGTATTTATAGGACAATAAACGTAATATTGTTATCTAAACAATAACACCAGTATCAACGCTTCAAGGTCGTGCATCACGAACAATTTTGAATAATTTGAATAAAACAAATGAGTCAAATAATGAGAATTAATCGTGATCTATTCAATCGTGAATTAATTAATTATGTATACAGTATACTACGTGTTTAAAGAAAAAAATGTATCGTAATAGTGTAGCTTTTAGTACATAACAATACAAAATATCGGTAGTTTATTATACTAAATATACCATTATATATATATATATATACCATTATATATATATTGATTCAAAGTGTAGTACACACTTTACACTTTGAAATCGATTTTCGTTTAGTTTTTATAATTTTCTTTTCTTTTCGTGCATGTTATTTTTGTCACATTAATAATTGTATTTTATTTTTCTTGTACCAATGTATGTGTTCCGAGCGTGTAGCAAGCTTTCATTAATAAATAAACTATAAACTACTAGCCGGTGTCTACCTAAAGCCTGATTCACGCTACACCGTGTCTCGACCGGGCCGTGCCCCGGCCGGGGCACGGTCTAACATTATTGATATACTTTTGTATGAAGTAATTCATGCCTGACCGTGGCTCGGCCGGGGCACGGCCGGGGCACGGCCGGGGCACGGCGTTGTAATGTCGGTGGGTATTGTTTCCCGGCTCCGGCACGGTCCGGCCCCGGCACGTCGTAACATGAACGTAGGCGCCCGGGCACCCAACGTCAAATCTTAGTGAGGTTGAATTTTTTCTATGTACGATAAATATGGCTTTTGAAATCTTGTAATTTTTTTGGTTAGATCTGGTTTTAATTTTTCAAGTAAATGAGTAAAGCATTCTTTAGATATTCTAAAATAACCATAAAACTTGCTCTCGTCGTATATTAATTCTTTGTAAAGTAAAGAAAATTCCCCTTCTGCTTCTCGCTTTCTCCAGGTTGGATGTACACCCGATCTTCTTTTAGTACTTTCGCTTCGTTTTTCTAATACTTCGTCATTGATGGCAATTGCAATAGCTGCCAATTCAAATTGTGAAAATTGCATAATTACTTAAGCGTCAAGTCTATCGACAGATGAAATCACTAGCTGACAAAAACAGATATAGTGGTGCAAGCACGTACGTGCGTACACCCAAACAGCCCGGTGTAACATGAATCAATGTCCAGGACGGCGCACGGTGGCCGTGTCCCGGCCGAGGCCCGGCCCGGTCGCGACACGGTGTAGCGTGAATCAGCCTTAATGCTTTTGAAAGGCTAAATTAGTCAAAAACAACCTTCACTATTAAGTAAAAACACAGGCGAATGTAATAAATATCTTAACAAAGTATTTTATTCAACTGTCGTAAATAACAGCAATAATTCAGTAAAAAACTATATTTTCTTACATTCGCAGAAGTCTTCATACAAAATGTTATATCTAAAATAATACCAATAAATTAGAACCACCTTGGCGAAATAAAAGTTAAATATAGATTTGCTATACGGTATCTAGACATCGTTATTATTTATCCTCTAGTAAATATGTTGGGTGTCAATAAAACACTTAGTTGGGTTACTGAAAAACTGAGGCGAGTACACACACATAGCAAATGTTAATTGGACACCGAATAATATTGTTACACATTTCAAGAATCACGCACCTAGCTCTAACAACACACTGTCGAAAATTAGTTAGTGAAATTTCAGATTGATATATAATCATATGATTAATTATAAACAATATTTTTTGAGACATGATCATACTTGAATCATTTAATCATGCTACATACGTATAATTTGTAAGGTACACTGCCACAGGGACCAAACTTTTTAAATTTGTTTAAATTTTCGTTTTAATAATTTTTATTATTACTTTGTAGGTTAAGAAAATGCTTTTGATATTCTCTCATTTTATTTTTTATTTTTTCTCTTTGATTATTATTATTTTGTGTGTTTATGAGTGTATGTTTTTGTTTGTAATAAATGTTATATCTATGTCTACGTCTATTTCTAAAAAAGGAAATGTTTATAATTGAGAAGCAAAGCTATTATAATTGAGATCTACTCTATATAAAAAAAATCTGAATATGTATTGTTAAAATTTGTATTATATTGTGTTACATACAATTCATAAATTTCACACTATTATATAATACTTCCTACATCTATGACACACGAGGACCATCGAATTTCGCACTTTCGAACGTAAAGTAAACATAATTAAATTGCGTTTCGCGTTAGGCCACGCTACTTTCCGTCTACAAACACTCGGGGAAGTGAAATCCACTGTACATATTCAGAATATTTTCACATACTTTGTCAAGTAGGATATTATGACTTAAAAAAATCCCGTAACCCATCGTAGGAATGTCACTTTGATGTTTGTTTTTAAATATGTGTACTTGAGAAGGATTAAAAGAAATTAAATTTGACACTGTTTTCTAGGATATTCAAATAAAATATTTTAGATTGGTTTAGTTTTATAAATGAGCAAGCGCACTTTAGAAACAAATAAAGTTTTATTACACTTTGTGTACCACAAAGAATGGTTCGGTGGCCGTCGATTCAGATTCATTCTAAAATCATAAGTCCTGAGTACAAACCTCGTTATAATGTCTCCTTACCAGGAAGAAAGACAGGATTTGGAGAAATGATGTTAATTATGAAAAAAAAAATTAGTTCAAAATTCTGAATTGAGGACGTAACTATTGACAAATATAATTAACAAAAAGTATATATCAAAATAAAAATGCATATCTCAACAATGACTAAACAAAAAAATGTCAGGATCGGCCGAGTAAAAAGATTTGGGAATATTATAAAAATAAAATTATGTATTTCGAACACTTTGTTTTAGGACTTTATTAAGAATCTTTTGCGTAATTTACGTAATGAGACTTAATTAACTAAGTTATGTAACTAACGAGAAGAATGAAAGATTTCACACGTAACAGATAAACGAATTTCACTATTTCGGAAACTTTCCTAGTCAAATTATCGCCTGCTAGGAAAACAATGCGGGCTCTGATCATTTATTTTCCCGCGGTTTCACCGTGTTTTGTTTACCTATCTATAATAGTATGTCATTTGTTTTTCTTATTATCATTTTCGCAATTTTTTGGAAACCAAACAAACTGCAGCTAATTGAAATGTTATTGTAGTGTTGTTATTAAATTATGAATATTGCAAAAAATGATCTCGTGATTTCGTATGCGTAACATTGTAAAAGTAATCATAGTTATGTAAGATGAAAAGGTTTATTTTATCAAATTTTAAAATAGGAAGCCTTGGTACAACTACGGTCACTTTCCTCTCATTCTCTTCTTGATCTAGGTCAGTAGAAGTCGAAAAGAGGACTCGGTTCGTTTACTTGTGATTGGCCTAATCCTATTAGCATCAGACCAATCGTAGTAGAGATCCTGTTAACTCAACTCACCTTTTCGCGTCTAGTTCGTAAGAATAAACCTATAAAAACATCTAATGACTGGTTTTCTTAATTACCTTACTTGACGGGGGATCGTATCTGATGTTACCACAGATTATCCTGGTGTAAAGTGTAAATTATTATCGAAATTACTCGCTATAATTTAAAAAGCAAACAGGTAACGTCATTACCATGAAGGTCGCTAGTAAAAACAAAAAGCCACAGATAATAAAACGGCAAATGAACCTGTTCTATGGAATCCAGTAGGTCGACCTTTGACAATGTCGGAGTGATACCGACATAGATTTACTGACTCACAGTCGAGTATTGTGGATAATAATGAAACAGTTGCTAACGATCGATTTTCGCGTTGAAGTTAAAATTCAAAATTCGAATTGTTTATATTTGAAAACTTACAAATATGGTCAAAAATAAACGGTTGATTTGAAATATTACCTTATGTTAATAATGTTTTGTTCCTAATTTGAAAAATAATTGTTGTCCTATAGAATCACAGATTATCTAGAAAAACTTTTATTCAAACTGAAACTCAAAATCAAAATAACTATTCATATAGCTAACAAAGTAGACTTATGAACGTCAGCAGAAAAGATGTTAAATTGATTCTAAATTTACATTTACTAGCAGTTCACAAGTATTTATGCCTAGTCATATTAGTCATAATTTTACCTCATAAATGTTATGTACTGTTGTGTAACACATTTTTTAAGTTATATATCCGCACAAAAAATAAACCACTTACGTCGTTTACTTTGTGCTTGTGTTTTTTACGAGTTTTCTATCCTTTCCCTCAAATGTTTATCCTTTTTTCGGTTACGAAAAGTTATTAAAACGTATGTTGGCCTGTCAATGGTTTACTCTAGGATATCAAGCCACTCACGAGTACGAGCTTTACTTTTACTTCAGACGTAATTATCGTAAGCCATTTTTCTAATTATCTTGACACAGATCCCAGGTGACATTCCTAATACAAGTAAATCTGTTCCGAGCACTAGTCACGTTATCTTATCTATCCGGTCAAATATTTAGAACTGGCCAATATTGCACAATTTACAAAATACATTAATGTTTTACCATTTCGATAAGCAATTTATGTAAGTGTTGCATTAATATCAACAATACATTGACAGTTTAACGAAACTTCAATAAACTCCTCATTTCGAAAAGTTAAAACTGCCATAATTGGGTTTTCTCGCGCAGCCCTTTAAGCATTCTTTAAATAAAATAATTTGATATATATAAATTATAATTAATCGTTACCAATTTGAGTCCCAAAGCATTTATTGAAACATTTATTGGAAGGAGTCAAACGGGTAGGAGGCTCACCTGATGTTAATTTATACCGCTGCCCATGGACATTCTCAATGCCAGAGGGCTCGCGAGTGCGTTGCCGGCCTTTTAAGAATTGGTACGCTCTTTTCTTGAAGGACCCTAAGTTGCATTGGTTCGGAAATACTTCAGTGGGCAGCTGGTTCCACAAAGAAGTGGTGCGCGGCAAAAACTGCCTTGAAAAACGCTCAGTTGTGGAACGACGGACGTCGAGGTCATACGGGTGGAATTTCGTATTCTGCCTCGACGTCAGATGATGAAACTCAGCTGCAGGTATTAATCCGAACAACTCCTCTGAACACTCTTCATGGTAAATGCGGTAGAAGATGCATTATTAAAATAAAATAATTTTAATTTACTATGTATCGAAGCAACAAAGTCATTCTTAACAACCTTACTCGTAACAAAGCAAATGAATTTGTAATCTGTTTTTCTGCATTTGTTTCTCTGTGCTGTACGAATTAACTGATTTAATTCTTCTATTCCAACCTTTAGACTGACTAACTGATAAAATGCTTATGTAAACATAAAAGAGTCATTATCCTACCTCACAGTAAATTACTCCACAAATACCAATAAAGTTTGTTGTAATCACCTATTAGAATGCCAATATCATAAATTTGCCTAAAATGATAAGGAGAGACAAAACAAATTACCAGTTTAGCTGGTCTATTGAAACGTTAAGGTTCTGATAAGAGTTTGATAAACTAAAATGGTGCATATTACAAGACGTATATGGATGCTAATTGTATAATGGTAACGTACTTTAGATTCCAAACATGGCTAAGAATCTAGTCTAGATAAGACTTGCAAAGCTTGAAAAGCTTTAGTTAAGGATTCATATAGCATTTTGATTAGTAAAACTTTAACCGTTTTGACCTGTTTTGAACACAGACGTTTACTTGCTGTCTGCATGAATCTGCTGACAACCAGTCAAGATCTCACGGAGTGTTGCACCCACACACCCAAAAAATACATAGACATAAAAAACTACGCCCACTTGCTTCTACAGTCACTGACCAAGCACGGAGCCATTGCAATTTGTCGACAAGAATATTTTACCGGTGCTGAAATGCTCCGTAGATGAAGATCGTCGTTGCGAAACCGCTACGCGCTGTCGGTAACAGAGCGGCACTATACCCAAAATCATTCATAGAAACTCCGTTTATGATAATGTATGGCCTTCTATAAACTTAACTTTTAATGGTGTTAAAAAAAATTAATGAATTTTGAAAGATCTATTTCCCGTTTAATATAGACTAGCGTTCAGTCCCGGCTGCACGGCTGGGTAATTATTTTATATTCTTTTGTAGATTTGCTCTATTTTGCTCTCATTGTCAATAGTTTCCACAGCGTACGCGATACAGGGATTTTTGGTATTTTCCACAAATTTGGTTACATTATCCAAGTTTTCATACGGACCCTTTTATCAGAATATTAAATAGCTTTTAGTTTCGTCAGGGATAACGTAGTTGTAATACGTGTAACGTGTTTTAATGGTGAAATAATTTTTGAAGTCGGTTCATTTGTTTTGGAAAATGTTCAATGCAAAGAAACAATTAAATATTTCCTTTTTATAATATAAGCATAGAAGTGTAATTTATCCAACAAAAATGGAAACCATATTTGTTCATCAGGGTGGCCACAAAAGCACTTGACTTTGAAAATAATTGCGTAGTACACGAGTAACGTTGCAGACGTCACTGCAGGACCTTTAAGGGATAATAGGGCTGTCACTCGCAGTGCCTTTGTTTTGTTTAATTAACAATTGTATGAAACGCTAACATATTAGATTGTTACGTGATTTCGTTCGATATTTCATATACCTTTTATATGAAATATCGTATATTTCGATAACCTTGAGATGATTTTCAGCCGAAGTCAACATTACTTAAAAGTTTTCTTAAACTCTTTTCTTTTATTTATGAGTTATTAGAAAATATAAGCCCTAAAATCTAAAATTGTATGTACGGATTTATTTGTTAATTATTGCATTTTTTTTATTCAGTCGTATTCGGTGACGAGTATCTACTACTGTATTTAAATTATGATATTATTAACGTCAACAACTATAAATAAAATTGGAAGCATATTATACGTTTCTTAAATTTTAAGAATTTATATTGATAGTTAATTCTCAATAAAAACTCTACATTTTTCTTATTCTATAACTCAATGCGTTTGTCATTTGTCAACCCTACATTAAGCTCTGTGTACTCAAGACAAAATTAATATTAAATCCTAGATGAAGCTTGTGGTTCAGTGTATTCTGTATTTAAATATTAATGTCTACGTGCGTTGAAGTCAGCTGACCGTGAATTTAATTGTAGGTAATTACAAAACATAGTGCCGTTTTAGTAATGAACTCGCCCGCAGCTGTATTTTACTACAGGATACCGTAAATTAACAGTCTATGTCAATAAACAATAGGAACAAATTGAAATACAAATGCATACTAGTCTAAACTGTAGATAGCTTAGCATCTGATCATATTCTTAAATAACTTTTAAGTATGACACCTATCAAAAATGTATTGGATTTAATTGACATACAAAGTTCGCCTAAAGCGGGCCATAGACGGACCGCATGTTTCAGTCAAGACCGACTGCAAAATGCGGTTTGCTCAGGAACTTCTCGAGCGGTCCGTGTATTGCGAATATGAATTTAGTATGGAAACTGCAGATCGCCGTGCGGCGACCTCTCTACAGCAGTCGGTATTGACTGCAACATGCGGTGCTTTTCTTTCTCCCATCTTACCCTAAGCCAACAGCTTACGCCTGAACTTTTCTGAAAATCCCAGTCAAGTAGCAAATTGGAGCTGTGATTAATAATAAATCTATATTTCGTAGCTTTATCAACAGCAAATAGGTCCCATGTTTTAATAACAAGATAGAACTTGAGTTCATATAAGTGATTACACTCCATTTTATAATTTGGGAGCTTAAAAATACAGATTATTTTTAGGTGGATCAGCCCTAAGTAAAAAGAGAAATGTAATAGCTAAGGGCGCAAACCAAGTCACCATTCAAACCATATCTAGAAATCAAAGTAACTAACCATAAACGTACAGAGGACAGTTAAATACACTCTGACCTCATTTTGAATATATTCTATGGGAATTCACGATTTTACATCAACAAACCGTTGTTATACCTATATAACCTGCAAATAGGGTATGGAATCTAAATATTAAAATTGTATTTTTATAAAGTCAACATGTTTTTATTGTATTATTTATTTTTTTATTATTGTAATATTTTTTTTCGTATTATTATAATTCATTTATATTAAAATTATACTTGATTGACACAAATTTTTTGGTTACTTTTTGCATTTAATATATTCATTACTAGCTACTCTCGCGAACTTCGGTTTGCCATAATATGATTTATTTAATAAGCCTATCATTTAGTAGTTACATATAGAGCATTTTGCTATGCTATCTCTAAGAGACTGTTCGTTCTTAAAATTTAAGTACTAAATAAAACAATTTTTATTTCATTTAAATATTTTTCTAATCTTTCTCTTCATTAAAACCGTCTTCAGAGTTCAGACAGAAAAAACAAATTCGAATTGGTTCAGCCTTCTTCGAGTTTAGCGCTCAGCTACATATATTGCGATAATTTTTTTTTATATAGATAACTATAATAATAATAATAATAATAATAATAATCTTTATTGACATATTTGTAATTACAGAAATCCTATGAAGACTCTGACACCTAAACTAGGCTTTAGTGCCTGTATCTCAGGAGTCAGTGGCTTCTCCCAATATAATTCGTAACAAGTGTCAAGAGAGCTTATTCAAAATTTTACAAGACAATACTTTTTATAGACATTTGTAAATTCCAGATATTACATCTAATTATCTTCTTACACATAATATACTTAAACAAAATAACATATATTAAAAAAAATGTTTCAGTATAAATTACAATGAATATAATAGGTAATAAAATAGGTACATACACATAAAATACTAAAATACATAAATATACATAATACATAAATATACATAATTATACATTTTACATATGGGTATATGTAACACTAGTATAAATATATAAATTATACACATAATTAATGAATCAAAATAACTAAAATATTATTGTAGCATGTTAGTTAAATAGATCTTCTGTTTCCTCATAATTTAAAGACAAAAGCCAAGTCTTAACAATTGATTTGCAGTCATGTAGTGAAAGAGGGTAGAAATTTAATTTTTTGTTTATTTTATTATATAGAAAGACTGAGAGAAATGCTCGTTGTCGCCTTGCGAAGGAAGTACGGAATTTTGCTGTGGGGAGTACATTTGGTATACAGCGTTTGTTACTGCAAACCTCTGGGTTATAAGGGGTATGGACATGTTGTTTGGCTATTATATTAAAGACGAATAACTGTCTAACACTGAGGAGCTCACACTGTTTATATAAAAGTGTGGTTGAAAATCTGTAGGGTTTGAAAGTCATTACTTTTAGTAAAGATCTGTGGGCTCTTTCAAGCTGAATTAGATGTGACTTGCACGCTCCACCCCACACGCTCACGCAGTATCCAATAACCGATTTTACTAAGGCAAAGTAAACAGTGCGGAGTAGTTCAAATTCCGCGGCAAAACGTAATTTTTTGAATGTCCAGATTAGTTTTCGCGTGCGTGCCGTTATAATCTCAATGTGAGGAAGCCAACTCAATTTATTATCTAATTCGATACCGAGGTATTTAATGGTATTGGATTTTGTTATATTAATGCAAGTACAATTGCGCTCAGAGACACATATGTGTATTTTAAGATTAATATCAGTCATATGGGAATTAATAGTTTGGAACTGAATATACGAAGTTTTAGAAATATTTAAAGTAAGTAAATTTTCCCTGAGCCATCTAGCCACCTTCTGCAGTCCGCTTTCGGCAATATTTTGTATCTCGGTCCAGGTGTCCCCATAAAAAACTATAGCCGTATCATCGGCATAGGTAAACAACCTGCAACTAGTTAGGGACATATTACATAGGTCGTTTATGTAAATAAGAAAAAGACTTGGACCAAGAATACTGCCTTGCGGAACTCCAAAAGTTACATTTGCGTCGGAACTAATATGATTATTAATCTTAACCCTTTGCACCCGACCACTAAGGAAATCTTTAAAAATAAGCAGGGCTGAGTCTCTTATTCCAATTCGCTCCAATTTGTCCACAAGTATAGGTATTGAGACGGTATCAAATGCCTTGGCAAGATCGAGGAAGACACCAAGGCACTTTTGTTTCCTGTCAAGTTTTTCTGTGACAAACTCAATCAAGCTACCCACAGCGTCTTCTGTTGACATACCCATTCTGAAACCAAATTGTGAGCTGGACAGAATATTGTACCGATTTAAAAACTGTATTAACCTCACGTTAAGCATCTTTTCTAGGATTTTTGATAGTGCTGTAAGCACAGAAATCGGTCTGTAGTTTGCAACACAATCCCGTGCCCCACCCTTGTGAACAGGAGTAATGAGAGACCTTTTAAAGACTTTTGGAAAGCAGCCTTCCCTAAAACATGTCTGAAACAAGATAGTAAGCGGCGATACAATGACATGTCTTACCATTTTTAGAAATCGAGCTGGTATAGAGTCCCAACCAGTGGCACAATCATTTTTTAAGCTTAAGATGAGAGATTCCACCTCAACCTCATCTGGTGGCATTAGTACGAAGGAGTTAGTCAAGCAATTAGATCTTGTACATATGTAGTTATACTTACACCCTGTAAGTTTTTCAGCCAGCTCTCTACCAACATTAGAAAAATAACTATTTATGTCCTCAACCGCATCCAATGCGTTACAATTCCTAATTAACTCATCGGCAGAAGATTTTTTACTTGAACTATCGGTGACATATTTTATTGCAGCCCAGGTTTCTTTATTTGATTTTGCACTTTTTAATAAGAATTTATCGTGTTCGCGCTTCAATTTTCTAAGTAATGAGCAACAAAAATTCCTGTACCTTTTATAGGTTATTTTAAGAATTTCATTTTGGGGGTCCCTTTTTAAATTAAGATGCAGTTTATCCCGGTGACGGATACAGCGAAGTAGGCCCGGAGTCATCCAGGGCTTAAGAGATTTTTTGCGCCTGGGTACACGGACTTTTTCAGTGTTAGCTTTAATAGCAGATGACAGAATTTCAACAAATCGAGTCGCAGCAGACTCGGCGTCTTGCTTGTTAGTCATAAAAGTAAAATCAGCCAATTCAACATATTTTATAGCTTCACTAAAATTTACTCTTTCAACAATGGAAGGGCACTGAGTATTAGTCCGTTTACTGTTAAGGGATAGATTTATTAGAATAGAGTCGTGATCAGTTACGGTGGAATTTATAACTATAACACTAGTTTGTAAAACAGTTTTAACCATTACATGATCGAGACAATTGCTTAATCGTGTTGGATATGTGTGGCCTGGCAGAAAACCCAATTCGCTGGTTAAATTTAAGTAAGAGTTACTGTTTCTGTCACCGTTTCCAGGTTTTATATCGATATTTATATCACCTATTAAAAATATATTCTTAGATTTTATAGATTTAACAATATCATTCAAAGCATTCAAAAAGCGCTCAGAGTAGTAAAAGGATGGTGATCTATAAATAGCTAAAAGTACAATATCTGGTACTATTTTAGCTAGCAGAAAGTTAGCATCTTTAGGATTAGGTTCTTCAATTTCGCAATTTATATTTTGTTTAGCATAAATTATAATACCGTCATTTTGATTTAAGCATTTTTTTGTGAAATAAGAATTATAATCCTTGAGACTGGGTATGGGTTTATTATCGTTTAACCAGCATTCAGTTAAAATTATTATATCTGGATCAAAGTACAGACGAGCTATATGGGCCAAGAATGCATCAATATTTTTGTAAACGCTACGGATATTTTGTGTTATAATTTTTAGGGAGTTTCCTGATTTTTTTACTAAATCATTACAATTATTTATATCACAACTGTAGGCAGTTGCCACTGTTATATTATCAATATCATTATTTATATTATCAATAAATCTAGCCATTTGTAAAATATTAAGCTTTTTGTCGCAGCTACTCGTGTCTGAGAAATGCTGACATTTTTACAAAGATAAGATCTCGATTTCAACATGATCACTAGACTAAGAATGTATAATTTTTTAGTTATGTAAAATACAATACAATGAACAGAGTATAAGTATGTATATAAAGTAAAACAATAATATAATATATAAAAAAATAAAATAATATCTATAAAAACAATAATTAAGTGCCGGATTTTCACAAACAGGAAAGTTATCGTAGGCCGGCGGAGTTTCCTGGGGGCCTCAAAAAGTCATTGTTTTAGACGAAGTTTATTTAAATCACCCTCACTATCAATTCTAATATGCCGTTTACCTTCATCTTGTCTCAGGTAGGTTCTTCCAAATGAGGTCCAGCAGAATTTATATCCATTTTCCTGAGCAAATGCACGAGCCAGATAATTTAATCGTTTTCCGCAGGGTGATAGACATTCTGAAATAAAAAATGGCTTTGCTGGTCCTTCCAAACTTAAGTGTGCCGTGTTCAATTTGTTTGCAGAATTCATTTTGTTAAATTTGCGTGCCTTTTCAATAATACCATCTTTCAATATAACGCTGCCCAATTCCACAATAATTGCTCCATGTCCAGTTTTACTTTTTGTACGATAAATATCCTTAATATCCTGTTTCTGTATGGGAAAATCAATAACATCTGCAGCTTTTGAAGCAATTTTACATAAACTATCCTTATTTTCACCGGTAATCTTAGGAATATTTCTTAGTTCAAGTTTAGTTGAGGCAGACGTTCGTTCCAGCGACTCGATTTTCTTTTCAAGCTGATCAATATGCAGACGATCTTCATTCCTCTGTTTTTCCAACTTCTCGTATTTAGCTTTCATATCTTCGTACTGCTTAGAAACAAAAGCAATGGAGTCTTTTATTTCTGTATTTTGTGTCAAGATTTCTCTCATGGAGGATTGCAAGGAGGTGAATTTACTTTCATTTTGAGAGTTTGCTTTAGCAAGCATATCCTTAATTTCGGTTATGAATTTTTTAATATAGGACTCATCCTGCTTGCGCCTCATAGTTACATTGCTTCGCTCCTCATTAGATAAATCTGGCGCGGAGCCCGAAAAAGAAGCTTTCGGCGCGTTCAACCTAGCTTCCTTTAAGTCTTCGGGAGTGGGGGTGCTGGGAGGTGTGCGCTTAAGAGGCATATTTCTGACAAAAGATGACACCAGAGTACACGAAAAAATAAACTTGGACCAGCCCCCTATAAATTTCCGCTACCCGCTATCGCTTATGAATTACGGCAACTTACAAAGCTTGCGTATCGATGATGCGCGCAGACGGAGCGTACAACTTAAGCTGTCTCACAAGTGTTGTCCCGTTCGCACAGATGCACTTACTGCAACGCAACTCATGCGCTCCTGGTACACACCTTAATTTATTCGCACGGAATTTATTTTTAATTTGATTTTTAAGTTATAAAACAAATAGAATGCACACGTCTAAACGCTTCCGCGGTCCAGGGGGGAGAGGATCTACTAATCACGTGATTTAGATAGTTCTTATGTTTTATTTTTTGTTTTAAAAACACATCGCACTCAAATAAATGCCTTATGTATTCATTAAGAAATATATATATATATATATATTTATAAGACATTTACGATAAAGGAGTATTGTTAATGCTACTGCCATTACAAATGGTTGTTAGATTAAATTACAGCTTAAAGTCCACTACTGTCTAGCGAAACAATGTCACCTCAGCGATCACAAAGGCGATAGTTCTAAATCGAACACAATTGTAAAATAAAATAATAGCCCGAACATTAGTATGATAATCGTGAATTATTAACTGTAACCCGAGAATCGTGTAAGTGATACCGCAGACATGGTAAAAATGCAAAATTTGCAATGTTTTAAAGTATAATCTCTATATATATAAAATTCTCGTGTCACAATCTTCGTTCCCATACTCCTCCGAAACGGCTCGACCGATTCTTATGAAATTTTATATTCATATTCAATAAGTCTGAGAATCAGCTACTATTTAGCTTTCAAACACCTAAGTGATAAGGGGTGTCCAACCCCAAAAAAATATTTTTAGGGGTGGACCTATTATTTATTATTGTAGATAGTTATTTTTATTGAACTAAAAAAATGTTTCCTAGAAATAATATACATGACAAAACAAACGTTTGCCGGGTCAGCTAGTACGTATATGATATTAAGAGATAAATTTATTAATGTTGAATTAATTTCTTAGTAATATTTTTATTTTGGCATATACGCTTAACGCCTAGTTGTCTGGCTTAAATGTAGAGTTCACACTGGTCTAATCGAAAGATAATTAAAAAATTTGGAAAAGGGGTGAGTCTCATCTGATATTAAGTGATTGCCAATGGACACTTACACCAAAAGCCTCGCAAGTGAGTTGCCGACTTTTTAAGACTTGGTTTAGTATCAGCTTATCTTAACATAGATAAAGTAGGTATTTTAAAATATGCCTTGATTATCAAACACTGATAATTTCAAGCAGATTTCATGTGAGTTTTTCAACATCCGACCAAGTCATATATTTGTATGTAGAGTAGGCGTTAAGTCCTTAAAGTGCTGTATATAAAGCAGCCTTAAAGCCTACATCAATAACACGCAAAACCATGTCACAGATTAACAATAGACAGCGATAAAGTATAACAAATATGGCAGCATTATTACTATTAATAATGAACTGTGATAATCGTTTGACGGGTCAGTTTTGTTTGTATAGTGGCTTTCTAAACGAATGGACATGTTTGCATTATCTTGTGCGAAAAGAAGGGCGAGATGCGTAAATATGAACATCAAACTATACAGCGATCGTAGTAGTTTAATGTATTTAACTATGACGGAATGAATCAATTAATAAATTGGGTATATCTTAATATATATAAATTACGTGTCACGTTGTTTCTCCGCTATGGACTCCTAAACTACCGAACCGATATCAATCAAATTTGCACACCGTGTGGAGTTTGATCCAACTTAAAAGATAGGTTAGCTTAAATCTCAAATTATACCCGCAATATTATTTTATTGCAAATTATTTGTTTATTATTTGATAGTCACAATTCTAACAGATGGCGCTGTGTTGAAATTACCAACGTTCCACATAAGCTACAATTTAATGGCATAACCACCAAAAAAGCATGGTGGTCCCTATGACTGGTGTTCTCTTACCGTTTCCCTTGAATAGTTTACTACTAATTAATATAACAAAAACCTTAGCCACAGCAACGCTTGGCCGGTCTGCTAGTATATTATATATATAAAGGTAATATGGTGGAATATGTAATAGAACCCGCGTCACGTATTTAGCTCCCAACCCCATTTCACTGCACTTACTTCGTTGGCGCAAACCGAAGTGTGTTAGTATTTTAAAACACAAACTAACACTATTATATTTATACATGTTCATTCTAACATCTGACAAAGCGTAGCCATTAAAAGTCACTGCGTATATTATTTAAGTAATTTTGAAAAAAAAACAGTGCTTAAAATTAAACGCCACCGACTTTTTCAGTCTAAGGAATGTGTTCAGTGCGCAAATAGTCCATTGGCCAACAGCCGGGGTTCGCGACCTCAGGGATGAGAAACGCACGCTCAAGCCACTGGGCTAACAATGCTTCCTGCAATTTTTTCAATTTATAAATTGTTCTAGACTACTGCACTTGCGACTTACCTATTAGTTGTTTCATTTAAAAAAACTTATCTAAGTTTTTCACAATTACATTAATTAAATTCTGATAACGCTGTTAAAAGCAGTTAAATAACAGTTCAACGAACTCTTTATTACAAAAAGTAGCTGATAAAACAAATTATTGATAGAGCGGTATCGTGTTAATTTAAAGATAAGTCTGTGTTTAACGGATGTCACGGAATCGAAATCTGGGCAATCTAGATACGCTTAATAGCTCTTAATAAACCTTCGAAGACCGAGAGTGATTGAAGCATTTATTTATTATATTTATTTATACTTTATTACCTTATTCAAAAACAAACACATAACAAAAATAAAAAAAGCAGGTTACAAAAGTTATAATGCAACGGGCGGCCTTATCGCTAACAAGCTATTTCTTCCAGGCAACCCTAATGTGGAACAATGAAAAAGAAACACCTACAGACGGTAGAGTACAAGAAATGCAAAAATTATTAACAAAAAACAACTCAAAATAACACGTTACTATAACTAAAATAAAATAAAGTCTAAAGAAAAAATAACAATAATATGTATTCATAAACAAAAATTTAAAATACAATCAAAAGGTTAAAAGAGTCACAATAATTAAAGCATTTACTTGGGCTTTATATAATTCGGCATATATAATATTTTTACTATAGGATCTACAATTTGCTCTGATTAAGGACCAAGTAATCTTAAAGACGTAAATGGTAGCAGTAACTTCAAATCAAGTTCAAAAATTATAAGCCATATACATAGTGTTAATTAATCTATATGAATTCTTAGCACCATGATGAAAATTACACTGTCTCCGAAGAGGATCCAATTTTATTCACAAGCAGGCGCTTGTTTTTACAGAACAGAGGGCAAACGGGCAGGAGGCTGATGGTAAGTGATACCGCCCACCATGGACACTCTCAATCAGTGGCGGATTTACCAGCAGGCTGAGTAGGCTGGAGCCTAGGGCGGCAAATTTTAAGGGGCGGCAAATTTCGTTCATAAATGTTTATTTCGGTTTACAAATTAAAAAAAAAAAATTATACACACACATAATACGAATTTCGAAAATTGGGGAGAAATATATTTAATAAAAATCGACATATTCTCATATACAGTGCTAATTAATAAATATTTCAACATCTCTGCATGAACAATTCCTAAACGCTTTACTAATTGTACATTAATGATTATGAACTTTTAGAATATCGCGGTTTGATATCATAATCGAAATTTAGTAATTTTTACATATTATATTCTTCACCGATAACTGCTATAATTTTTTCTCCGTGTACCTAATAATTATGAGATCTGCTTACCCAATTCAATCGATATAATATCGATGGTCTAATAAAAATACTGACTAAAATTGACTAATTTTAATTAAATAAAAAACTAGTTCAATATCTTATCTTATCCATACGATATGGCATTAAAATTAAGTATTGGCATTAAAAAAAGTATTGTAATGCTTTTTTCTTAAATCATAATACTAACAAATAATAAAGAAAAGATATATTTATTGTATTGTTTTTAAACTGTGCGTGTAATAATAAATGTTAATCAACGTTCCCAAATGTATGTTTTTTACGTAAGTTTAATTCATATTTTGTAAGTATTGTATAGTTTTAAGACATACCTTACCTTACTTTAAAAGTGTTATACGATTGAGATATTTTTTCCTTAAAATAATGTTTTTTGATAATTCTTTGCTGTACAAATAATCAAGGATCTAACACGGTACCATAGTTCTCAATAATAATACCTATATGGGAAAAGTTGATGTAACGAGGATGATGGAGCACAAATTATAAAGTTGGAATTTTATTGATAGAAAATTGATATGATTGTGGACTAAGATATCAAAATTTAGAGGCGGCAAAAATTGAATAGCCTACGGGCGGCAAATCTATAAATCCGCCACTGCTCTCAATGCCAGAGGGCTTGCGAGTGCGTTGCCGGCCTTTTAAGAATTGGTACGCTCTTTTCTTGAAGGACCCTAAGTCGAATTGCTTGATTGGAACCCGCAAGGAAAGTGGAAGTGTGGCCGTCCCAAGTTAACGTGGCGTCGTACAGTTGCAGATGAGGCAAAGAGAGTCGAAAATACGAGCGAGGTGAAGTACAATGGAGACTCACTGTGATCTCTTCCCCTTTCCCTTCCCATTCTCTTCTTCTTAAGTCAAAAGTAAGTCTTGACGAACATTCAATACTTGACTTCAGCAAGCTTACTACGTGATAGTGAACAATCGCGGCAGATTAGAAATTTAAATAATTGTATGGAATATATTTCTCGTGACGTGTTTTTGTTAAATCAATAATTATTAATTTTTTTGTGTAAAGTGGTAAGTTTTCAGCTTAAATGTATGTATGATGTTCCTGGGCCTCGTGTTTTGTTGTAAAATTTTGTATTACTATATATAATTTATGTATTTGTATCTTAATGGTAAAATTGATTTTATAAATTCGCCACATAGGTTATATTCATAATTATGTCTCCAAACTATAAAGTAAAGTCACGTGTCTTAAATAGTATACGAAATAATGAGTTTAATTAGAAAAGTTCACATTGGTAGGCTTCTCACGTCTTATCAGCTGCATTCCGTCTTCACTTGATTGATAACATTGTATCAAGTACGGTGCACATATACCGGATGGAAATAGTAAAAACGACTAACCAATCTAGAATCGTTTTAAAAACGAACATTTAATGTAACATTATACATTAGATCCTTTTATATGCGATTGTTAAGTAACGAAGCGATTATTAAAATTATTAATAACACTTATTATTTTTCATACAATATCTCTCAATGTAGTACATATAGTATACAGTAAGCATTATAAGTTACGCAAAAAATTTGTATCATCAGACGTTACGATGTGCCTTATTGTAAATTGTGCTATTGTACTGAAACTGCAATACAAAAATAATAATATTCTATTTTGGGTATTAGTTATAAATAGCCTACCGATTCTTTAAAATATTAATTATTTATATATCTTAAAGGTCATATTGCACACAATCTTATATACAAATTAGACGCTTAAAAATATACAGGAATATAAAACAATTACTGTGAATACAACACCGAAAAGTAAGAAAATATAATAAAATCACTAGTAGTAATATTTATTTATTTTCCTTCCTTTGAGACATGAGGACATTCTATAATCCACTGTTCTCGTATAGAATAAGCAGCAAAAAGTCCTGAAGACGTGACTGAAATGTTAAATCTAAGACTTGATTTCTTGCATCTATTATGAATTGCATAATAAGTGAATTCCTTTGCGTATACAATGAAACGTCATTGAATAATATTGGTGAGAAAGCATATTCCATATACAAGCTTGGCATTACTAATACGTAAAGAATTTATAAAAAAGTGATAAAAAAATATATTTTTAATAAATAAACCTTGGCGATTTAAAACAGTGACGTAGAGTTTGTTCCATGCCCATGATTTGAGAACTGGCAGGAAATGTAAATTAAAAAGATTTTTTTCACAGACATTGATAAGTGTATAAGTTACCTACATGAATATATTATATTTTATATCATACCACAGACAAAAATCCAATACGAAAACTTTGTTTATGGATTCTTTATGGCACACATAATAAATTTGAAAGACGCATATGATCTATAGTCACAGATGTTAATACGTTTATGGCTGTACTAAGATACAACCTACGCAAGACGCGTTCACGAAAATATCAGACTGATAAAATTGTCATAAATGTGATATCAGACACATTGAAAGAGATCAAATCTGAAAAAGGTTGTTACTAATCCTAACTTTATAAACCCTTTTTATTATTATGAAGACAACAATGTATATCGCAGATAGTAGTAATAAACAAGGTAAAATATAGGGTACCTAATCGAATAGTGAATATATTGAAAATGTATTTTTGATTAGTTATTAATTATTTAGAGCCGTATTTTCTTTGTGGCTTAAGCGTGTGACTCTCATCCCTGACGTCGTAGGTTCGATCCGCGGCTGTGCTTGGAGTTTCTTTCTATGTGCGATTTTAACATTCGCTCGAACGGTGAAGGAAAACATCGTGAGGAAATCAGCTTGCCTTAGACCGAAAACATAGACGACGTATCAGATCTGATTTATTTTATTTTTATTATGAAGACAAATATGAAATAAAAACAAGAATATTGTTTCTTAGGTAATCGATTTTATAAGTAAATGTGAATAAAATAAAACCTAGGGCGGAAATGTTTTTACAAATAGCAGTATTATTTGGTCAGCACTTTATAAAAATGCATTATTATTTTGGAGTTTCTCGACAAAGATGTACAATATTATATTTATTTTAACTCTTGGGGTCCCAGCAACAGCAAGTAAATTGAGACCATTCGTCAGTTAGTTGGAGCATTAATATAAATGCGAATTCTCCAACACTTACTTGTAAAGATAATTGCGCAGACGATTAGCGCACCTTAAACGTATTTATAACCATTTAAATAACATTATAAGTTGTGCAGTAATGGTATTTTAGAGGTTTAAAACCGGAGCAAGAGCAACAGCGGTCAGCAACACACAAGAAAAATTAAATGGAAGATCTTGGATTTTTTTGAAATATTGGATCAATTAGTGGGTTTAAGTGTTAGATATCTTACTGTCTTTGTGGCTGGGTTCGTAATGAAGAGTGCGTATATCCGTTTTGAGAACGATTCGTGACTAAACTATAATTTAGTATAAGCAAATACCGGGCATATTAGGTTCGGCATATGCCGCAATATGTCGGCCAAAAGTCACGCTATTATTATAAAAACAAACATGATATTAATTAGAAAGCAAGCAATAACTTTACCCACTTTTGAACATGATTATATTCATCTATTTTCGAAATGAAGTTTCTGAAAACGCATGAAATTAAATTTAAAAATAGAACTTCAAGAATTTCGCTAACGAGTAAAATTGTATGCTTTTATTGCTTTGTTGTCTCCAGCGATAATGGATGGATCCATCGTGGTCATAGATTAAAAATATAGACAACAAATAATTTTACAATCCGGTAATATATCATATACCTTAGGTATATGATATAATATACAATATATATTGAGAAAAATTGGCATCGGATAATTTAATGGTATTTATTTAAACATGGATGTGGTCGACGCGTGGATAAAAATGTGATTCGGAATCTGGTTACCGGACACAGTCATAATATTGCAACATTAATGTGCTTAACATTCGCGTATAGCCTGGGAGGTGGAGTGAAATTCATTTATCAACATCATTTGTTTTAGAAATACTATTTTAAAACATATCACTGAAGTTTTTACATACTATATAGCATAGTTATATTCTGAACCTCTAGAATGGAATCTTAGCAACATAAGGATTTTTTTTTAAATTTATTTATTTTACAGAATAATATAGTAAATTCATAATATCATCATTAGAAAACCGCTGTTTGTATAAATGTAACCATAGCAGTTTTGTTTAGGAACGCGACAAATGCATTCACACTCCCGATCAATGTGATAAATCATAAAAAGGTTTTATATAATTACAATATTTGTATATGTTTACGTAAAATTGTAAATACCGTTAGATTGTAATCTATCTCGCGAGATTATAAACTGTCGAAAGATTGTGAACCTCAGCGTAGTGCTTACAATTTAACTTATTATTATTCGGTAGATTGTAATCTATCGAATAATAATTGATAGTTATATATATAGTCATTGAGCTAGTTTATATAAGTAAAGGAATCATAGGTTGGTCTTTACCAGAACCTGATTCTAGTTAACATGATTTTCTTTTAAAATAACTTAATTTATTGTAGCTCATATTGTTATGTAGTTTTGGTAAACTTGGAACCACTTCTCTACTTTTGATAGATCTGTAAGTGTAACATCTCTAACTTAGCATCTACTTGATTTTAAATAATAATTATTAGCTATACGCAGTGTTAGAGATGCTTTTGAGACCTAGTATGTAGTTACACACTTTTTTCATTCACTCACTGACTCACTCACTCACTTACACATTTGCACCCACACACTCACTTATTCACTCAGGCGTGTTGATAACAGTTGAAAAGTAAATAAAATAAAAGATGTAATTAAATTATATATAAATATATTTTAAGGAATTTATACTTAAGTTTGTTATGGGAACCTTGACACAGGTACTTCTTACTTAAAAGGGTTCCCAAATGTTACACATTGTAATACATATGTACTTAAAATGAATAAACAGATTTTTATTATTTTTTATTTTTAAGCTAACTCTTAAGCTGCAATGTCCGAATCGCCTTATCCATTGCGACGGCTCAATGACATCATCGCAATGGCCGCCACACATTGAATGGATTATCCGTGTTACCTATCTTTATTACCAATTCCGTACTATGAAAAACAAATGAATTTAAATTTTATCTTCGTGTATCCAAAATAGTACAATAGTGTGGAGTATGTACTTTCAGCTGAGGACCAATCAACCGTGCCAAAACATATCCCAAATAAGCTTATTGAAAAAAAAAATACAATACACTAAGTTTATAGTCCCTACGTGATTAAAAATTGTGCCAAGAAGGCCTATGAACAAACCCAAGTTTATATCCTAATATACTTCGAGTAATACTAATAAGTTAAAATATTTAAAAACTTATAGCAACAAAATCTAATCTGTATATAATATAATTTTATATTTCGAAGAATATTAAAATTAAGCATCAAATAATAATCTTATTAAAAACTGTCTTAAGTTGCTAATTGAATACCAATTAATATATGCGATAGGACGAAACAAATAAATATTTTGTAAGGAATTTTTAAGTGTTTTGTCAATTCCAGCAGGCTGATACGAATTAATCAATGACAGATGCAGAAATTCGTCCAGCCCACTTTAAAAAAAACTAAACATATTATTGATATTAAATTATTATTTTTTGTGCTAAAAAATTAGTTTTGCCCTCTTGCACTTCTTTCAACATTTTTTTACCGTTTTCTTTAATTAGGGTTGCCTGGGAGAGAATGTTTAGAATCCTTCCGTTGCGACATGAATTGTTTTTAAAAAGAAAAATTCATTTTTGTACGTTGTACGTACAAAAAGTATAAATAAATATTCAATTATGTATATACATAGTACCTATTTCCATTAATTATGTAGGAATCCGCGGAATTTCATTAGGTATCATTGTATAATTATTACACCTCGATACATAGTACCAATTATTCAAATAGGTTTACGTTAGGTATCCATCGCTTAGTCCGTGATTGACAAAATTGTGATTTATTATTAAATATTTTAAAAATAAATAGTACACAAGAACAGCATGTGTTCAATGAGACTGTAAGTAGTGTTATTGGACACGTATTAAGTTAGACTTAAATTACTTATAAGTCTTAAGTTAGGCTAGAACGTAAAGTTCCATGACGTCTTTTAATAAAGACATGTATAAAAAAAATGAAATATTTAATTGTCGATGAATCGATTATAGAAACAAAGATTTCTTCTAGTAAAAACAAATCCTGTGACGTTAGAATCCTTAGTCTTGGCCTTGGAACTCACAATAGGTGATCACCCTTTTGTGCTCCACTCGCGCCATCAGGTGTTGGGTCTAAGACGTGCTGCTTTCTTCATAGTAGCATCACCGTATACATTATTACATAGATTAAAAATCCATGATGCATTGTTTGAACGCACGATTTTCGGTCGAAAGTCGCGTCCCTCGTCACTAAGCGAAGACTACTACTGACTACTACTAAAATGCCTAATAAAATCATAAAGCTACTCTATATCCTATTGGTTATAAGTTAGTTTACTATGGAGTTTAATATAATATGATTACAAATATAAACCGCGATGCGAATTCTAATTCATCTCAAGTAGGTACTATTTTTTGTTTAGCATCTGACGTAAGCGATCAAATGATCTTCTTATCATTTAATTTTTGGTATTTCGCAAACACTTGACCTTGTCTAACTTAAATACACTTTAGATGATTTCAAAGGTCAATCATATTGATATTGCAATATACACAAAACCTTTATTATTTTTAGTTTTTCAACCTACTGTATGTTATGTGTTAGATAAAAGTGTTTGTCTATGACGCGGAATTTCGCTTGCATCATCTCGATTCCCATATGAATCATACTGAAATTCAATTTTGACGAGTTCTCAGTACTAATCTCGGGCCAATTTTCAATTGTAATAGTAATTTTCCTATTTGAATTTGCCAAAATCTACAATCTACCACGGGTATTGTAGTATATACTGGCAGTACATAAAAGTATTATTCAGAGTACACATTAATATTGTCTCTGTTAGACGCGTTGCCGCTAATAAGCTAGCTCACCTTGGTTAATATTTCCTATTTACCAACTATACGAATCGTGTTTTTGCCTGATTGTTTTTGATTAACGAATATTGCAAAAACGTAAAATTAACTTATATAACTAGTTGTGTATTGCGTAAAGCAAAAATATAAGCATAGATTTTATATTGTAAACAGAATTTTGGCGTAATTCTACATACTTTTAAAAAAAAAGTTACAAGAGAGACTTAAAGTAAAACCTCCGCATGAGTACCTTTCCGGCCCTTAGAAACTTGAAAATAGAGATAGATATTTAAATTTTCCATCAATAATTATAATAATCTTTAAATCTTCTCTACGGGAAAACCCTCCGCGCGCTTTTATCAAGAAGGCAATAACTACTGCGTTACATAGTATGCGAAATAAAACTTAAAGAAAATAAAACTTAGAATTAAACTGTAATTTGTCTATTTATATAAACAATCCCTGGTATTATAAATCCGTGAACACACTATTAGATAACAGGTATTATGTATTATACATAAAAGCTATATACACAATATTAGGCACCGTACAATAACATAAAATATCTTAAAACATATTTATATTCACCGCTAGTGATGTTCTAAGGTTACCAGAGGTCGAGGTCTCATAACACCTATTATTATGCAAACTTCTTATTTTTACTCTCGTATAATATAATATATGTATATGTGTCATAATAATAAATATAAGAATTCATAAGCATTAATATTAGATAGGAAATAAATTAGCCATTAAGTAATTGAGTTTGCTAAAGGAAAGTAACAGTTAATCAAATTAAATGACATTTATAAAGATGCAAAATATTTTAATGTAGGAAATAAATAGCCAGTTTTATTTGACATTGCAAAACCGGTTAATTTCAAGTTTATGATATATGACGTTATCGATTCATTTTTTTAATTTGCGTAAGCGCAGAAAAATGTACGTTTCCGATTGGTTTTATGCGCAGGTGTTTTATTAAGGAAGAAAAGATGACAAGGACATAAGGATTTATTACTTTTAAATGCGTGTTTTTATAGATCAATACTAATATGTGCAGAAGTAGAGTATCACAGGAAATACATTCAATTACTCGCATGTAATTTCAAGTGGGTTTACTTCTTTTCAAGTCTGATAACAACCTATTTTAATTATATTTAAAAAAAACGAAGTGTGCATAGATAGGGCATAATTACCGTTTTGCAAGGATAAAGCGAACAGCTCGTCGTCTTGCAACCATCGCAGCTCGCTAATTATAGACATATCAGCTTCGTACGACATCAATGTGTCATGATAACAGCATTACAATAGCACTAAAACACAATTTGAGTACACAACACTCGCATCACAACACTACACGTCTAGCGGTACTTGGGTTCAAATTATTCATACAAAAAATTTCCCGCCATACCTAAAACTAAATCGAACCACAAAATCGTTCCCGTACGATTCGTCAATTTTGACAGTTGCGATCGTAAGGTCGAGGTGAACGAACTATGCGCACGATCACAACGTGCGCAGTGCGTCGCTGTAGCACACTGACTAAACTTCATAACTTGAAACGGCTAAGCGCGGGGGGCCATACGCTATAAATCATCGATAAGTACAATTAAATTCGCACATCCCTATAATGATAGGGCGAATGTCCGAATATTATGTTTACAAGTGCCATAATATCGATATTATTGCAATGCCAGGCACTTCGTTCGTTTTATGGGCTTTACGCGCCAATTAAAGAATCTTGCGGATTTTATAGTTTGTTGGTGATTATCCCGTATCACACAAACTTTGTTGTTGGTCGTATAAAATAATTATTACAAGAAAACAACTGTAGTAAAATAGAATTTTGTTAATTCATAATTGACTGATAATCCTGTGGCGCTGTAACGCTTTGTGATCTTTACAAAAAAAGGTTATAATAGAATAATATTTAGTATAGTTTTACCTAAAATGTATTTACTTTATTATATTTGTATTTAATTAACCGTGCGTTAATACGTTTCGTTTTTGACCCAACTTAAACGATTCAATGAATAAACTATTTTTTTAAACCTGTTAGCGTCAAATTAATTCCATAAAACTATAACCTATAATGCAAAGCCATATAAATGAAATTCCGATTACTCGAAGACCTATACAAGTTTCCGTATGAAAAATGGCAATTATGCAACAGCAAAATGAATAGCTCGGCAGGTGTTAATTTAGTAATAAATTATTATCGTAAAATATATACAACCCTTCAATGAAGGGAACTACGATTAATTCCCAGAATATTTTTCTCGCTTGTGTGTTGATGAGCCTTTATTGCTTTTTTGCTTATAAAAAAACGTGTGTAAAAATAAATAAGAAAAAACTAAAATGTTTACTATAGCTAACTTCAGGGTGTCGGTTTTTTGTGACGGTGTGCGCGCGCATCGTAAAAATTTACTCTCATAATTTTTTCCTAATGCGCCAAAAGAAGTATAACTTCAAAAATTTGATTGTGGATGGTCTGTTGCCAAAAAAGACGGCATAAGTGTGGCAGCATTAATAGCATTTTGAGCTTGACAACTTTTGACTGATTGTCAATTGGATTTGGTCAAAGTGATTTTTATTATTTACATATAGAACATAGTTCTATAATAAATGGATCTGACATGACATCTTTAACCTCAATTCTAAATATACTGCCAAGTTAATTGAATTGTCTATTGCAATTGGAAGTACCACTGTAAGGAATAAAAAGTTTGTCTATATATCTAAAGTAGGTGAACGGTACCATACGATTTTGGAATGGGTTCTAAGAAAAAACTTGTGAGACGCCGCGCCGCGTAGATCTAAATTGGTGTCCTATTTCTCCATTTTTAGTATACACAGTCATACAGCAAATTACTGTAAATTCACTTAACGAATTTAATATTTAAAGAATCAACCCGTGACCACTTGATGTCTATATAAATAAATGACTACACTTTTAATTTCGATGACGTATTTAGTATCATATTTCCTTTGAGTCATCCTTCGTATAATATGTATATACATACTATTGTCAAAATATATAAAAATACGACGTGTCAAAGCCCAAAGAAACCGACAAGATCCTCCTTCTATTAGTTGATAAGGCCAAAATGTTAAAACGACCTTAAAATACCTAAGGCAATTTAAGGAATTTCGTAAAAGATTTATATGTCGCCTTGTTACCTACATTTTTATTTATATATCTACATTTAATTTTTTACTACTTTCATGAAAAATAGTAAAAATTTAAATCATCAAGACATTAATTCTGTCCTCTTTCTAACATTTTATCTAACGTGATGCAAGTTCCAAGTTCTAATTTGAAGATGTGGAAATGTTTGTCGAATAACATTCTTTAGTTATTTGATAGCATTGTTTAAATAAGCTGATTAAAATTGGGAGACTGCACTGAATATGTATACCTATTCTTTTATTACATAATAAATATATGAAATAAAATCAAAATATTAAAATTCTGCGGATAAATTACATCACTGGACGTCAAGACTGCATGCAAAATTCCATCCGTTCCACCTTCACATTTGGAGTTCCATAAAAGAACGCTTTTTAAGACACTTCTGCTGCGCACCTTTATAAAACCAGCTGCAGGTATTTGTAAACCGTTACGACTTCTGGCCTTCAAGAGAAGACCATAAAGGCCGCCAACACTCTTGCTATCCCGGCCTTGCAGATGTCCATGGGCGGCGGTAAAAATTTAACTTTAAGCGTCCCGTATACTCGTTTGCCTCCTGTCGTTTGCCTCCTCCTATATAAATATAATATTTATTCATATTGGTAATTACGTACACTATGAACGTCGTATGTCTAAATTTACATTTACTAGCATACATACATACATTAAAAAATAATAAACTGTTTAAGCGATCCTTTCATTCGGAGACAAATTTTATTACAACTGTTCTAAGCTTAAAGAATTCTCGCTTAAATATAAATCTGAAACCTAGCCTATATTGCTATTGTGATAACTGATACTTTTTCAAGCTTCTGAAAGCTCTGGATGATCAGGATACAGCTCAAGTTTCAACCTTCACTCAACTTAATGTCAGGGTTGATGAGTCAGTTCTTCGGATAAATTGTTTTTAAGATAAGTAAGTTGTCAATTGTTGCTTTTTAAAAATATACGGTAGGTTGCTACTAATTAAAATATTTTTTTAATTAGTAGCAAAAAAATACATTATTTTGTTTTTTAGTTATTTTATGCACTTAAACGACATTTATGTATTTTTTTGTAATATTTAATTAACTAGATAACGATTCGGCAAAACTGCATTTTAATTAAATGATGTAATTAAGATATTATTTGATAATTCGTAGTAACACAAGATAATAGCGTAAAGTTAATTATTTAATAGATATTTATGTAATTAGTTTTATTTTATATAATATGCCATTTTTACTAAGCACTGAGAAATATCTTTGTTAGGTCAAAGGTTTGGTTTATTGAAATCGCTTATAACGATCCTCAAACTCAACTCTGAACGTTACGTCTTCAGCCTTGCGATTCTGTAACTCACTTTTCGAACTCACACAGCGGTTTTCGCATCGGCGGTCGCTCTCAAATCAGTCGTGAAGCAGTCATTTTATGATTTGGCATTCTGATAAACAATAAACTACAAGCTCCCAAATGAACAGAATAATAGAAACAATCAATAATTCTAATTCCGGGCTCTCACGACGAAAAAGATAAGAATATTTTATACTGTCGTCTTTCAAATAAATGCGTTTCCGTTTATCAATCCATCGTTACATAAAGCTCGTGTTTCGTCAGGAAACAGTGGGGTGAGCGGCGCGTGCGACGCGATCACGTAAATTGATATTTTATGTTTGGTGTCATTTGAAAGAGGAAGCGATTTTACAAATTCCCGATCTATCTGTATATACAGTATAAAAATATGAGTTTATATAAACTACATATGAGTTTTAGTACATATTTTTCAATGCAATAAAAATATGCATTGGTACAGTTACCATTCTTCATCAAATTATTCACTCATGCATGGCATTTATCATCATACCCAATAAAAGATTTTAAATACTGCACCATCTAATCACCATGAGTGCCACTACATTTAAATTGATGTTCCATGAAGACGTCAAGACTTAAAATCAACCGCGATATTTCTCAAAAAAAATAAGCTCTACCTAACGATCACGAATAAAATCAAAATCATTTATTCATATAGGTAACATAATGTACCTACACTTATGAACGTCAAAAAAGAAATACATATTAAATTCTTCTAATTTTACATTTACTGCCAGTTCTTAAATCAAGGGTTGTTCGTAAGGAGCTGCAACCATTACACCATGTTCCACATGACATCTTAAGTAATTAATAGTTAGTTAAGAATAATAAAATAAATTAAAAACATAGATTTGTCCTCTATCAGCAGGAGGCATGATGAAATAGGAGCACGCACTTACATTCTCGTGGGAACAACCCGCAAATACATATTCGAAATAACAAACATTTACGAATACGGATTTAGCAAAGAAACTTCCACAATACGATCTAACCAGTGATTCTGCTTGAACAATGAAAATACTCACTCTCTCTCTCTGGGTCGGTCACTCATGTCTAAGTATCGTGGTCAGTCAGTAAAATCTGGCGCAAATAATTGTGCTCCACCAGTTTCGGTGCTGCACAACGGTGTATTTTGGGAAGACGAGTCTTTGACTTAATCAGTCCATCTTCTTGGTGAACGTCCACGCGATCTTTTGCTTTCGGTGTTACCAATGAGCTTCTCTAAGTTCTCGTCACGCCTACGCATTTAGTGACCAAAGTACGAAATGAATGAATAAAAATGCAATACGTTATTAAACGATTTTAATAAATTTATAGCGGTTGACAAACGCTCATCACTTGTACCAATGTGTTTTAATGAGTGCACGCATTTTGTAATACATGACCACATGGGGTAGACTTACCAGACATGAGCAAAAATCCTTACTTCCGCTTACCAACCCTCAAAGTTAACAATTTAATCAATACCATACTACGTCATTTCCGACTGACAAACCTGAACGAATACATGTGAAGAATAGAACCTACTTCTCAGTAGTGAATGCATTTTTTCTTATAATTTTTCGATTATAAAAACTAGGGTTTGTTAGATATTAACGGTTAACCTAATTAATGATTCGAAGCCTAATTATAGTAATGACAAGCCAACATTCAATGTCTCAAAATTTTTTTTTCAAATAGTTTATTTGTTATAACCGCGGGTCCCAGATTCATTTTCCTGTAAAACGAAAATTGTGTCGTATTAGAAGGCACAGAAGACCTACTTTTCTACAAAATGGATGAACAGCGCACCTAGAAACTGCAGGCTTCAAATTCCGTCTTCAATAGTAAATCTTCCACAATCACAAAACTGTATTTGCATTAATAATTTCATATAATAAAAAACTACCAAATTAAACACGTTCTAGGACCATAATTATTAAATCATTTAAACCTCATAAATTTATATAAACTAGATATCGATCTAAATTATTGAAATCAATTTCAATATTAATTTAATTTTGTGATCGAAATTTTATGACAATCTCAGTAATATTTTATGGAATTTAATCAAAATGTTACAGCTAATATGAAATGATAGTGCGTTTAATCAAAACAGACTTTAATAAATTATATAGTTAATTCTCGATTAGCATTAAGGAGAATACACCTTTACTTTTTATCTTAGAACATATTAATGTAACGTTATGAAACATTTTTGACACAATAATATTTACGTATGGACTTATTCATAGACGTACAATATTTAACTTTTTCTAACGACAATTATATATATCGCTCTTTGGGGCTTATATTACTAAGAAGGATATGCTAAAATAACTACAATTTAAACATGTAATAACGATTGTTCTAGTAAATTAAAAAACAATACTCCAAGTTTTCCAAAAATAACGTAAAACTTAATGATAAAAATCTTATTAATTTCCATAGAGTTTTTTAGAAACTTTGACTTTAAATGATGTTAACTTATAAAGATGGCCACTAATCATGTCGTCAAAGCCCCCAATATTTTTTTAAATTAACAGCTTGCTTTAATGAAAGTTCTCGGTAGACTATACTTCCCCTTAATATTGCAATTTGTCAGCCATTCCTAACTGCAGCTTTCGAATATTTTCACTAACATCACATCACCATGAATAAAACATAATACGACCGCTAATAATATTCCCGCGAATTTAATAATAACTAATCGACGTTTTTGTCGGCAGATCTGTAGTGAGTTTATA
Source organism: Pieris napi (assembly GCF_905475465.1). Lineage (NCBI taxonomy): Eukaryota > Metazoa > Arthropoda > Insecta > Lepidoptera > Pieridae > Pieris > Pieris napi. The sequence continues at coordinate 7,296,892 of NC_062241.1, read as the reverse complement.
GATTTCGAACCGCCATAAATTCTAAATTTAAATATTGGAATGGCTTATGAATCATTCTTCGTTTTATTACCGTACTTTGTTTTCTTTTCAGCCAGAAGTTATTTGTTAACGGCCAGTATGGTCCTGTATGTAATATTGCAGTCAATTTAATTTATTTAACAATATAAGTTTATGTAGTATATTAAAAATGCATTTAATTAAGTTATTATTAAAGATAAGCAAATGAAAACAAGAAAACAATGAAAGGAATAACAGATTATTAATGAGGCATTTTGTATTTTATTTACATTTCAAATTTGGAATTCTGACTTGTTTACGCCATAATTACTGTTTTTATAACCATGACAACACAACCCGGAACATGACACCCCTTAAAACAGCAATTATTAATAAGCATTAGAGGTATCGTGTAATATATTATATGAGGTTCCAGACATGCATACATATTAATTATAGGCAGTCACGATAGTTGTATATACTAACTACTTCTCTTATATTTGTGAATTTAGGTTTTACGTCACTTAATTTAGTAATATTGCTTGTGCTTTGAGTTTCGGAAAATAAAATATACAAATGCTACAATTAGCTCAGCGGTATAATGATACTGTACAGTTAGGAATAACAAATGCGGATAGGATTTTACATTTAACTTTAAGTTTAAAGTAATTTAAAATGTGTATAGTGGATCAAGCGACTCCGATCTTTTTTCTAAACCTCTTCTATATGTATTTCTAAATTTAAAATCATAAAAAACAGATGTGGTGAACAGTGTTGGCTTAGTGGCTTTAGCATGCAGTTCTCATCCCTGAGGTCCTAGCTTCGAGCCCCAGTTGCACCAATGGACTTTCTGTATATGTGCGCGTTTAAAATTCGCTCACTGATTTATTTTTTATTTGTTAAGGGCCTGATCGACGGACGAGTGAGACCGCGGTTTTATGGCTCGTCGGTAAAGCTCGCCGGTGTATCATTGCAAAACCACGGTTTTAAATACTGCCGAGCCTGGCTCGCGGCTCGTCGTCGTGCTATATTTTTTACTCGGCTCGCCATGCAAAACCGCGTGTCGGAAAGAGAACAAGACATGTTTGCGACTGTTTTGCTTGCTAATCGATCAGCACCAACGAGCCGCGAGCCAGGTTCGTCGGTATTTAAAACCACGGTCTTACTCGCCCGTCGTACATAGGCTTTATAAGCTCTGTGTTTAAAAACATATTTAAGTACTTAGATTAGTTTATTTAGAATTATTCGTGGTGGAATAATTACTCATGACAATTAGTAATTAGATAAGTTTACTATAGATCCAAGTTGAAAAACGTCATTTACTTTATTTTTATTTCCTAATTCCAGTCGTTAACTAATCGGACACTAAATTTCGTAGTTCAGTTCCACTCAAATAATTTTATTGTTGTCTCTGAGTCTGTTAGTCAAGTTACCAAAACTTCGTACTTGATTAACACATAAAAAATGATCCAAATACCTCTTTCCAATATGGTCATCCTACGTCCCACTTTGTGAAATTGTTGATTTTAATTTCAAGTTCTTTTGATTTAATGGTTGGTTAATTAATTAAAATTTGCGAGAGCCATTATGTAGAAAGTTTAATTTTCAATCTTTAGCAAATTGATGGCACGCCTTCCGTATATGGGTTTTTATAGACATTAATCGCTTCTAATAGGTCTGTAATTAACCAATTATTTTTTAAACAATGTTTATGTGGGTAGACCATAAAGGTAAAGGGAGCCTGCCTTTAAAAGCGTAGGGCGAGTGGTCTGTGCCCTCGTCAGGATGGTCTAGTCTCTAGATTATAAACTTTGTTAAATTTTAAATTTCTTAGGTGTTCACTAAGAAAAATGGCACGGGCCCAGTCTGCGCCTGAAAAACCATCTTTGGGACGACATACGATCCCAATTTCTATAACATTTGTATAAGTTCAAGTACAATGTAAGTTCTCTGTTTCTAATTTTTAATCTATGTCCAGAATCGGTTTCCGAAAAATGTGATACGGCTTTGCTTAAGACTAATTAAAAATACTTTATCGGAATAGGGTGATAATAATTTATATTATATTTAAAACATTAATATTTAAATTTTGAGACTGTTCAATGCGTTATTATATTATATAAACTACATATCAGTTGTCGGTTATTAAAAGTAACCAAGAGTATGGAATAGACATTCTAAAATGGAAGGGAATGCATCTCGCAAAGGATGACAAAAGATTAAAGTCAAATTTCCGTCAAATTACCCTTTAATATTTTAAAAAATTAAAAATAAATCAGTGGCGCTACAACCTCTTTAGGTCTTGGCCTCAGATTTCTGAATCTGTTTCATGATAATTTTTAAATCTAATAGGCAAGTAGGTGATCAGCCTCCAGTGGCTGATACGGGTCTAAGACATGTCGGTTTCCTCACGATGTTATCCTTCGCCGTTCGAGCAAATGTTAAATGCGCACATAGAAAGAAAGTCCATTGGTGCACAGCCGGGGATCGAACCTACGACCTCAGGTATGAGAGTCGCACGCTGAAGCCACTAGGCCAACACTGCTCCGAATAACCCTTTATACTTACCAATTTTCTACCAAATATTTATTAACACATTTATACCGTAATAAGTTTCCTGAATACAATTGATATTAAGTTATTCATACTCATTAAAATAAAATATGCAACGACCTATAAATTATGAGTTTTTTGTTTGATAACTCCTTAATTTTCTTTATACGGAATAATGAACGTGTCATTAGCAGTGTTTATTTTTACGATTCATTTCACACGATAATTATTTTTAAGAAACGCTGGTGGCCTCGACTTAATTTGCTAATTTATGTATAAAATGTACGGTTTCTAGAGCTAAATTGTAAAAAATAAATGTATAATAAATGTCATTCAATTTGATCATAATATGATAAATTTAACGTACACGCAACAATTTATAACACGATTTTATTAATCGACGTTTTCAGTTAAAAGCTTGTTTTTTCTTCCTTTTCATTAAATTATGTTCAATTTGTATATTGTAATACAAAGTCTAAGTGTTAATAAATAAATAAAGTCAGTTTGTATTTAGAGGTAAACGTCGTTCAAATATATATAAAACTATATATTAAGAGTATGCAATTTGTGTTTTCAGGAACTGACACTGTCGTATAGACTAATACAGATATTTGTCAAAACTATCATTTTAATGTGCAGAATGTCTAGCTAAAATGACAAAAAAATACTTTTTAAGGCATTCAATAACTTTAATTAGTCACATATGTATCGTTATAATTAATTACAAATACCTATAGAGTGGGAGAAAACATTCAACAGATACAACAAAACCATAGACTGTCGAATACGTCAATTCTAGCATTGTGAGCTAGTACGTACTATTGCAAAACTTTTTTTTACTTTGTCCTTATTCTGTGGCGCAATCCTGGGCTGTAGGTAATTGACTGTACAAGAATTAAGTATTTTTACAGATGATGGATATAGAAGATGGCATTATTCTCTATACGGATGATAAATACTTTTAGCCAACTGTATAAGGTACATTTTTAAATAGTTTTAAAAGACGTGACGACACTCAAAGGCAAGTGTTCTAATCTACAAAGGACAGTTGACACGCGACCTGCGTAACAATCATATGGTATTATTACCATACAATGACTGCGTGCATTAAACACCCATGTATGTAACCATAATTTTGGTTACAAAAGGCATATCATTGACATGCGTATGCGCTATTTGGAAATGTCAGACTTTTATTATTATGATCTGAATGTGGAAAATTACTTATATATTATGAATCGAAGTCCCTACATAAGTTTGTCTGAACGCGACTAACTGAAACACTAAAGCATATATATATATATATATAGCATTAAATTGTGTAACTCTTGAGAGAGGGTTAGATGTAATAACTATGGTTTTATGTAAATTGACTGAAATACAACGATTATTTTTATTAAAGTCGCAAAAATCTTGTCAAAATACATGAACTTGCCGCAGGCCGCAGGCGAAGTGCGTGGAGGCTAGTATTGGCGATGTTCAATGGTGTATATTTATTTGTGATTAGTTAATTCTAACGTAAGAATAACATATAATTTAAAGTACAGAAAGTAATAGGATGAAATATCTAAGATCTATCTATATATATTCTGTATTTTTATCCTAACTTTAGTAAGAAATATAGTTACCGCGAAGATAGCGCGGTCTTTCACCCTGACCTATGTTTAACGTTATCCACGAATGTTCCTCACTCATAACTCATTGTGTTTTCATGTTTGATACACAAACCCAGGCGAGATTAAATATTAGATACGCTTGGCCGAACAAACTCAAAGTTTACCGTACAATATTATTTTCATAGTTCACAGAATAGAACCACAAAATTCAATTATTATTATGTAATGGTGAAGAAAGACTTTTGTTCATTAGACCATCAATTCATCTAATGTTGTAAAACAAACAGGAAAGCGAAATATAGATAGATATATAAAAATTAAATGGGTGCATACAAACCTCAAATATTGAATCGTGTCGTGTGATTGCACAATTTTGCATCTTATGTGAAGTTAAAATATATAATACGATAAAAGGTCCTATCAACCTTATCTATTACGTGGGCTCAAATACTTTATCAACGATACGTCTCATGGCCTCGGCGAAGAGATTTAATTGTCACTTAAACGTACCGTAACCACTAAACATTAGCATCTTTATAGATTTTATCGGTAAATGTTAAATCGATTCTGTAACTAAACTCGAACGCATTTGGCTTCTAGCTTACTGCAGCCAGCTCTGCTATTGGCCGAATTGAGAAGATTTCTAAAAGTGATTTTACAGAATACATAACAATTACAGCCCTGCGATTCTGTAACTCACTTCACGAACTCACACAGCGGTTTTTGCATCGGCGGTCGCTCTCAAATCAGTCGTGAAGCAGTCATTTTATGATTTGGCATTCTGAAAAGGTGGGAGCTTGTAGTTTATTGTTTATCAGAATGCCAAATCATAAAATGACTGCTTCACGACTGATTTGAGAACGACCGCCGATGCAAAAACCGCTGTGTGAGTTCGTGAAGTGAGTTACAGAATCGCAGGGCAGCAGAATCCAAAACATTGCTTAATCTAAACCTGAACTTCGAGTTGAACATATAATGATCCTGACAGGACCACATTCAGTAAAATATCAATAATTTATTGTTTTGAGACTATATAATATAATAGAATAATAACTTTTAAATCCTAATTAAAATCAGGTTGTATTCGCAATTACAACTTTGAAAATTGGCTATACGCAATGTTAGTTTAATGCATGACTACTAATCATATACCCATGTGAATGCGGGTTTGTGAGAATAGGAAAATATGATTACTACCCTCATAGAGCATTACATATGTCGTCATCATTAATTATACAAAAAAATATACAAAATTATAAATAAATGGGTTCTAAAAGTTCAAAAGAGCACATTGCTGTACAAAAAAAATTTGATAAAATAGTTTATGTTTTCTTGTTTTATCTGTATATAAATATTTTTACGTGTGTAAAATTAACTGATTAATAAAATTTTCTGTGTTTTGGAGGATTCGAGAATTTTAGTTTTACAATTGGATGATTGTTTTTCGTGTGTACAGGACAGGTGTCTGTCGGATCTGTTAGTTGTTTATATATTTGTTTGAAAACTTTTCGAATTTATTTTACTACACTGAATTTAATTTGTTAGAAATTGATAATAGAATTGACTTTAGATATTCCATAATATTACGTATTTAAAATATTTTTTAGTTCTTAGCAAGGGTTAAAACGCAAGATCACTGTGATTTAAATAATAAACAAAATTTATTTAAAAACAAATTATATTTTAAAATTTAATACAGATGACGGACTATAGAACATTCCTGTGTTGAGAGAGACCACTCTTCCAAGGTACTAAAAATAGGAGAAATTACTTATAAATTAAACGGATTTATCGATCAAAAAACATCTATGATCTGATATGATTTATCTGACCTATTTGACGCCTCGCTCGTTGAGGCTAAATCGTCAAATTGATATCGTCCTTTATTTTTATACAGTCGGTTAAAATTGGCCAAGATAACTGAGTTCATGCGTGGGCGTGTATGGACGTCTTTTGTTATTGAATATAGTGCTCAATAATTAATAATGTTATTAATCTTTCTATTCTCATAGTTTAACCTTACAAAATAATTAATTGAATAACCTAGAACACAAATAGCAATCTAGAATAATGTTCAAGGAAAAGCTATTATCGTTGTAGCATCTACAATACAACACAAATCGGTTTTACGATGATATTCATATATATATTCACCTTTTTAGTATTTTTAAAAGTTATTTACAACGATAGAGGAATCTAGTGTATCGAAAAAGGCTTACTTCGCTATGGTTTTGGTACTTGATAGAATTAGAATTACAAATTAATGCAATAAACATTTTGAAGTACATAATAATTTATTGACTCAACAAGTAAATCTTTTTATTTTGTGAATGTAACAATATCAAAAAAAACTTTGCTTTTTATACATACAAAGACAAAACAGATTCATAACTAAAAAGGTCGAGAAAAAGGTCGTGCCAGCAGTTATTAGCTACCAACAGTACTACAGTTAAAATATATTGATAATGACAGGTGGAATACTACGCGCCTTGAACATCACAAGGGTAACAAGAACTTTAGTGAAATTTTAAGTATTGCGACATTTTCTAAAAATAACGCGGATAATCCGCTATCAGGTTATAAATATACAAGAGTAATTAAACGTCTAAATATACATATATAATGAAGATCTTGAATAAATTTAACAAACTACGTATATGTTTTTTTATTACTTAGGATGTTTGCTTGGTAGAAATCGCTTTTGGAAAGCCGCCCGTTGCTCTAATTATATAAAAGTCTGATTGTAGGTACTATAGTGTTTATATATAGGAAAAATATACTAGTTTTTCCGATAAAATGTTTTTGGCATTAAAACCTTGAAAAACTACTATATACAGAATTTCTTTATAACATGCTCCTGCATATTTTTCACAGCAATTTTACACAACTGAGCGATTGAAGTACACCAGGCACTTTAAATTTTAAATACGATTGCGAAATTGGCAGGAGGCCATCGGCGATAACGTATTTACGATTATTACGTTAATACTAAAATCACATAATTTTCATGTGACAAAATCGAAGTCATTCATTGAGGTTAAGAAATGATCACCTTGGAAAAACATTCCAGTTGCTGGTTAGGTATCTTCTGAAACTAAGATTTTTTGTTTTTTTGCTGTAGTAATCTATAGATTATCGACTATAGTCGATTATAATATAATTGCTGTCAAAACTATTTTGCTTGAAGTATTCCTACAATGTTTTGAAGTGCCTGTATAGTACCTGAGCGTAGAATGACTTAATTCATGATGAAGCGAAGCAATTTCAAACATTTGTACTTCAAATATATTATTGAATGTTTCATTATATTTTAATCAAAGTTTGGCTTGGTTAATAAATGTTTAATGTAAATTGTCATGTTCTGTTCCGGGCCGGCCACTACATGAAATATACAAAACCTAAACTTGTACCAATAATATACAGTTATTTAATATGAAGCGTTTTCAAGTATTTCTATGAATAAACTATTTAAGCAAAATATATCGATGACATGACACATTTACGATGATCATGTTTTATCTCGTTGCACACTTTGTAACTGCGTTGACAATTTTAATGTAACATAATGTATGTTATGTAATGTATTAAGGTTTGATGTTCATGAATGTGATCTTTGGAAAATTTTGGTAAATATCGATAGAGATAATCGAATAAGACAATGGAGGTTTAGAAACTCAACAATTAGCACCCCAAACGGAACAGATATAGTATATATTACCTTAAGATAATTACTTTATTTCACGTTGTCAATCTATGTTACCAAAGAAATTTGATTAGTGGTAGCGGGTTATGTTGTGTATGAAACAATTGATCTATATCAAGAATTTTGAATAATTTTAAAAATGTCTATTTTTGAACATCAGTCCTACGCTTACACCGATACTCTGCAATTCCCAAGAGCTATATCGATTGCGATTCCGACAATGTTGTTATGACGATGCATACAAAAACGTCGGCATTGATGTTGCTATCGTATCGCAGACGGAGACCGGTCCTGATGCAATACTCCGGAAACGTACATCCATCCTCTGGGTACTTCCGAGTTATAGAAGTTTGAAATGCGATTTGCAGTCATAGCTTTGTTTAAAGAACATTTGCAGCAGATACGCATTAAAAACTTTATACAATATTCTGCTCAAAATCTAAACAAACCGTCGTAATAATTTAAGGCGCTTTGAAAGCCAACATAAACGAAATATCGTTAAGGTAATTTATAAAATAAACAGAATTTAGTAAAAGGCCGCCATTTCGTCAACAATCAAATAACAGGAGTCGTAACGGCATCGTTTTTGAAGAAATGTCCCTTTTACGACCCATCTCGGTAAGTACAACATTTATTACTTTTTTATCTATAAACTGCTAGGGCTGTACGAAAATTATTCAAGTCGCGGAAATAATTTGTATGGATTGCCTTGGTCTGTCTATATGTCACAAATAATATCTACAATATATAAAACTAAAAAAAATAAATACAATATTAAAAAAAACTTTAAATGTATAATAAAACTGCCTAGAAGTTTTGAGTGCTTTACATCTTGCATTACACGAATTGACTATGCTAACGTGTACAATTTTCTTTTACACAAGCAAATATATTTCTAGATAACCGATATAAGCCACATGGTTAAAACTTATTGGGCAAAATCTTAAGCCTATAGGTAGCCATAGACAGGATAAAATAACAGAATGTTTTCCAATTGGATGTTTTTCAACCGGAAACCGGGTATTAATTTTAAAGGTGCCATCCCTATTATTTTTACAACCACTTTGCAAAGTTTAGAGTCAGCTCTTTCTGTAATCTAGTTACATGATAATAGAAAACCACAATATAAAGCTATAACTTTTAGAGCTTTTGTTTCATACCATTCATTGAAGCGTTAATTTTGAATTAACAACGGCTCAGTCTAGACAATAGGCCCTAAGGGAGAGAAATGATAGATGAAGTTCTCAGCTTTATTAATGCCCTTTATAGACGTAAGAATTACTGGTTTTCATTGGCTTTTGTTCTAAATTCTAATGTATATTTGGATGTCATATAATTAACAAACAAATGTTTCAAGGTGTCTTCGGTAAGGTCATTTAAATATGTAACTGTTTTTATTTAAATTGGTTTAAATATAAAAATAAAATTGTTATATTGAAATTAAATCTTTTTATACACATTTACGTCTCTTCTATAAATAGTTAACGTATTTCGACAACACTGCTACAAGCCCGGCTAGCTCAGTCGGTAGAGCATGAGACTCTTAATCTCAGGGTCGTGGGTTCGAGCCCCACGTTGGGCGGATATTTTTTTTTACAGTAATGAACAAATAAAATTCTTACCTGCTATTTTCCTTTCCCTCATTTTTCTCCAGAGTTGTTCAGCTTTTCTCATAGGCCAATTTTCGATTTTCGCGCTAAAACTCCTGAAGAACTTGTACTCCTTGAAATGTGACATTCTTCTTTCCTTGGAAGGCATTTGGTTCGGAGGTGGCGACGGGGCTTTTGGTATACCAGACGGTGACGCCTCCATTTTGATTTTTGTCGAGACTATTCGCTTTTTAAATTCGGATTCTGTCTGGTCCCATTTGGGCTTTGTTTTGACAGTTTAATATTAATAGATATTAACTATTAGGCAATAATATAAATGTAACTTTAAATATATTTATGAAGATAACAACATTAATATGTCTTATTTTAAAATATACAATTTCTAATTTGATAAAATATTAAAACATTAACGATTTTTAAACAGATTAGTTAAGCAATAATTTTTATTTTGGAATATATTTTGACGATTCACTAATTTACCTGAAAAGAAAAAGATATACAATTTTTAATCTTCACGTTTTATTATTCTGGTTCGTTTAGGTCTGGGTTCTGCCTTGCGATTCTGTAACTCACTTTTCGAACTCACACAGCGGTTTTCGCATCGGTAGTCGCTCTCAAATCAGTCGTGAAACAGTCATTTTATGATTTGGCATTCTAATAAACAATAAACTACAAGCTCCCACCTTTTCAGAATGCCAAATCATAAAATGACTGCTTCACGACTGATTTGAGAGCGACCGCCGATGCGAAAACCGCTGTGTGAATTCGAAAAGTGAGTTACAGAATCGCAGGACTGGTGATGATATAAATATTGTTTTATTTGTAGATGCACTATTACTAAATAAAAGTGATCTGTTAAATTGTACTTATTGCACAATCACACATTGGAATAGAGAATAAGTCAACAAAATAGTAGTTAATCACAAAAGAGGTGGTTTCCGTATATAAATGAGACCTCCTTTTACTTTTATGAGCATTTCATATGCTGCAGACATCAGTTGAGAATAAATTTCAAACACTCCTAACCATTACTTTCAGACAGCGAATTTACATAATATCAAACTTGAGTAAATACAGAAAGCTAATTTAATATAGACTTATATTGCTTATATTTGTTGAAGTATTGTCTAAGTAGAAGAACTTACTTCAAAGAACTATAGACTTACTCATTTATTAATAAACTATAACCATTTTGGCTTAAGATTTCTGTATATAAGTATTTTTGAAGTTATACTTCTTTTGGAGCGTTAGGGAAAAAATATGAGAGTAATTGTTTACTTAGCGCGCGCACACCGACACAAAAAACCGACACCCTGAAGTTAGCTATAGTCAACGTTTTAGTTTTTTCTATTGTTAGTATCGTTTTTTCTACAAACGTAGAATACAATTTTTGAAAAGATCTTGTTACGTCATGGTCTAAGATCCCGCTATACAACGACCTTCACCGAGATGCTTATTTAATGAAACTTATTTTATATATAATTTAATATGTCAATAAATATAATCCATATGGGTTGCCTAGCAAATTTCAGTCCAGAGTATTTTTAATTAATTTAAAAAAAAAAATTTTTTTTAAACATTTCACCGGTATGATTATTAGATAAATTCTATACCAATCGAAAGTATGAAGCCCATAGAATATGCAAAAGTTAGGTTGTTTTTAATCAATTAATTATTTATGTGTATATTTTTTATGTGACACTAAAGTATATATACATCTTTAGTATAAAAGAAGTTTTTAGTGATACATATATAATACTACCCTGATTAAAAATATTGATTGAAAAAAGTTCAAAAAATTTACTACATGCAAATTATAAAAAAAAAATGTTTTTTTAAATATTCATTAAACATACTCTGGACTGAAATTTGCTAGGCAACCCATATGGATTATATTTATTGACATATTAAATTAAATATAAAATAAGTTTCATTAAATAAGCATCTCGGTGAAGGTCGTTGTATAGCGGGATCTTATACTATCATAGAAGTATAACTTCTAACGCGTGTAACGGAGATAAGTGTTCTGTGCTTGTCACTTGTACTCTAATTTCTTTCTCTCTCTCTTTCTATTTCAAAGCTAGTCAAAAATGATTTGCGACAGGCCTGACCCACTAACGCCCTATGAATCTATGATAATAGTCACGTGACCAAGTGTGGGCTAATTTCGTTCTCGTATAATTTTAATATTACGATGGCTGATTACTAAGCTAAAATTATGGACCCACTCGCGAGCGTATAATTTAATTAGGCACTTGTTGAGAAACGTTTACCAAATACCAACTTCAAAGTTATAAAAAGTATTTTCACAAAAAGCTTTTAAGGAAACTCGGTTTTCTTTATTTACCTTTTAAGATAATTAAAATTTTCTTTCTGGATACGACAACTTTTAAATTTGGCTCAAAGTGGTAATTGAATCAAATATTTTTTTCATTATAAAATTTTACGAATCTTTGTATGATTACAGTATTTTTAATTATACATTTTATATGGACCAAAATTTATTTTATTTTATATTTTCTGTATACCTTTTGTCTTTTCAGCCTGTGAAATACACATGATACATTTTATCCTGTGCTATAAATGTGGAATTTAGATATACAACAAATTTTATAATTTAGATCTCTAACTCTTTTCTTCTAAGTCGTGCGTTGGAACCCCCGCTGAACACTATAAATATTTTTATATGTGCGTAATTAAAAGTTAGGTAGGTACTTGTATAGCAAAAGAAAACAAACAAAGGCAAATCGTCATGGATTAGTGTAAGATTCAGTAGTTATATCAAAAAAGTATTGCATTTGGACAAACGGGTCTAATTCTTGACTCTATATCTTAATTTAAAACTTAAAAATTGTAGAAGTGTATGACACACGATTCTACAGTATCTATTAATTTTGCACCTACACTTTATTTTTATACCTTAAATAATTTCTCTTTTAATAGAATTGTTTTTCTTAATAACACAAAGGAGTTTCACAGGACTGTAGTACACGTAAGACAATATTAATCTTATTAGATAATATTTGATTTCCGTATATTCCTTCCGAAGTTTAATAATGCCTAATTGTTTATAAGTTTGATGGATCACAAAGTTCATAATTAGATTTTAGCGGTCCCCCATCTGGCGTTTTAGTAATTAGTTACACTGGTGTAAAATATACAAAATACTACCACATAATAACTATAACCTAACTATGAAAACTAACAACTTATGTAACCAATAATATCGAATAATTTGTAAAGAATGTTAGTTGCTCGTTACTGCTGGTTACATGCAAAAATACACAGCGTATTTTAATAGCGTTTTCAAACTCATTTCAGAGATACTGTCTTGTAACATTAGGTAGTTAATGAATAGCTGAAAAAAACATTAAATAAAACTTGGTTGTGACAAGTGATTATATTGAACTAGCAGAAAGTCTTAAATTCAAACTCAAAATAACTTTATTCAAATAGGTAAACAAGTACATTTATGAACGTCAACAGAAAAGATGTTAAATTGATTCTAATTTCTATTGGCGTGAATATTTCAAAATCATATCTTGATTTAAATATGTATATTTCAAGTGAAAATAAGAATTGGAATAAGTGTATACTTGACTACACCAAGATAAAGGATAACATTATTATGACATTGAAACTCATCGATCTCATTGATCTCAAATTGAATTTTATGTTTTTAAAGAGATTCAAATTGATCACGATTATCACAAATCTTTGAAACAGATAATTTTACAGGTTATAACTTATACCTGTAAAACTATCCATGACAACAGTCCGTCTATAATTTATATGTCAATGAGGTGTTCACGATCGATAAACTGCATCAGAGTATTATAGTATAATGAAGGTGTCTAATATGTCAATAGAAAATTCAATAATGCAATGAATTTGCTCTGTTATATATCTATGGTCCTTTATAGAATGGCTGAATAAATATCTACGTTTAAATATGCAACGTTGACTTCACATACCATATAATACAAACAAAAATCATAATACTTGAGCCTTTTCGATCTAAAATTATAATAATGGACGAATGAATGAATATAAATATTTGCAATATTAAAAAGCTTACATGGTCTATATTTATTTTATTTATGGAAGATGAATTCACATTAATTTTTTAATACTGGCCTCGAATAAAATATTAACCCTAAAATTCAAATTAGTTTTCAATTATATTCAAGCTAACAAAAATTACTCACCTCACTATTACGTCTTTCACTATTTACAATCACTTAATACTAAAACACAACACTACAAGAAATAACACTAAAGAGCAGAAAGTTTAAGCACTACGCTACGTTTCAGCGAAAGCTTGCAAAACTGAAACGTCCTTTCTAAGCAATTGAATCTACAGGTCTGAGAGACCGCATTGGCGCAAATTTCCCGCGCTAAGAGTGAAGAAGACGCCTATATAAAATACATATGTGTGAATGAGATCACTACTATTGTGTTAACGCTCGGAAAAGCTTTCGTCCACGCAGACGTCACTGAATCTGTTTTAACCGTCATCTCATGAAATAATATTTTGCTAAGCTTTTGTAATTTAAGTGGTTTAAATTATGGAAAACATAGAAAATGGGTCACGTATTCGCTAGTACAACAATTGCAAAAGAAAGCTGTTTTAGTTTAGATAGACTTTTGCTTAGAAAGTTAAATTGTGTGTGCCTTTCACTAACCTTTCACTAAACTGATAAATAGTAAAATCCAGGATTTATGTGTATGTTTTAATTCTTACCATTTCTTTGCAGACGCATCTTGCCAATTGTTTCGCTCACCATAAGGCCGCCCGTTATTTCATTTAAATATTTTATTGTACTGTATTTCATGCAACGAAGTAAATAAATAAAATAATAATAAGTAAGAATCACCGTGGTCTATGCTATCTATCCCGATAGATAATAAAGTAAAATCGAAAGTAACCATAGAGTATATTATGTTACTAAAAACCGGCAAAATTTAATGACACAATAATGCAGGTGCTTGAAAAAATATATCTTCGTCAATAACCAACGCTTGTCTAGACAGTGCAAAGTGTGTTCACTCTAAAATATACGAATGTAAAACATGAACAATGTTAAAGCTACTTACTTTTATTGTAAAGTACAGACGTTTTGTGTAAGCTGCTTATATGTAGTAATCTAACGTACTTAGCATCATGTTTTATCACAGGTTTGTTTCAACGTTGCACTGAGGTTCGGGGTTCAAGTTTGATTTTTTTTTATAAGAACGGCGGCAGTCATAATACTTTACGTGTATTGCAAATTATTATCAGTGAGAGACAAATGTGTTCGTTTACACATATTGCTGTCTAAAAAGTAATATGATAAAAAGGTCCAACATTCATTTAAAAAAATTATTGTTTCAATAAGGGTTCTTTTCTTTTTTCACTTAGCTGTTTTATTTCAATAATTCTGTATATGGTTCTACGGCGTAGAGTTTGTAGTCTAACTCTGAGTATAAATATATATATAAATACAATACTCGGATGTCTTGTAAGCTTATGTTAACCTATATATTCTTAGTATTTCTTTATGGATTTGTGTATGTAACCTCAAGCTACAAAATTTCAATGCACAAACATATCCAAATAAAGCCATATTTGATGATTACATTTCAGTAAGGTGAAGTTTCTAGTACAAACAGATGGTATTTGGTAATACGTGAACCGATTTCAAGGAATTCTTATGGTGTTTAAACGGTAGGAATTCAGTTAGGATAATCGTAATTGTATGCATACGAAGCCGGCCAGTGTGTAAATATTTATCACCATGACTTTCTTAGTGTTTATAGCAAAATGATATTTCTGATAGACGTAATATTTCCGAGAAATATTACGCGTTATTCGAGGAAAATATATAAAGATACGTGCCCCGGGCTGTGCTTAGTTTCGCAAGTCCCCATTTCCTCAATAAATCTCGAAAGTTTTACGCTTCAAACTCTTGCTAATATGGAATATTAAAGTTTCTATTGCATTTTTACTTAGGTCTTCTAATATAATATATGAAAATCAACTATAAAGTATGTTCGGTTCATTCAAAGAACATTCCAAAATATGCAATGAAAATAATAAAAAGGGAATTTAATACGTGTTTTGTTTTTGATTTTGCTGCCTTTTAAATCAGGAAAGGTGCGAAAGTAAATGGATCACATCTTGCACTTCCTTAAAAAGATATGATATCCAAAAAAGATGGACAACTTATATTCATTAAAATATTCAAAGTCACATTTCACTAAATATTAATTTTCAATCAAGGAACTACGTATAGACGAGTAAATAATATGTATCAAGAAAATTTCTACTGTAGCAATCTCTTGATATTATACTAAAACATTCTTAAATAATTCGGTAAAAGTAGTTATCGTAATCTTCAGTTCAATAAAATTACTGTATACTTCTAAACTAATATTTTTGTTTATAAGTTAAATAGTTTTATTGGTTGGTTCCTGTCAAATGGCACAAAAAGACACGATTTATTTTAGTCTAACATTACTAAAGCAAAACAAAACTAACATAAGCTAATATTTCATACAGTTAACTAAAATGAATTTATTGTTTTGATATTTTAATAACACAGAGTGTTTACATCTCTCATCATATCTAGTTATATAATCCCGTGTGTCACCACCATAGGATAATTATATTTTATATAAACAAAAACCATTGCAACATAGTAGTACAAAGATCCTTTATATTTCAATAGCTGAAGTGCTGTTACATGATTTACGAACCACTCTTACATGATTTACGAACCACTCTTAGTTCTTACTAAGTAACGTTTCCTTGTAGAGCGTGAGAACAATGTGTCAGCACAACGGTCACGTAGGCCTTTAAGAATAGGATATAAATATAATAGAATACTTGTAATATTTAGTATTAAACGGACCTCAAATCGGACCGGTTGTATTCATTTTAACTTTAAGTTTTTAAAAACCCTTTTTTCGCGGACCCACTACTTGACTGGCGCTGAGGACAGGATAGTCGCTCTAGCTGCACGTACTTCTCAATTATCGGTTCGAGCATCAAATTCTGCTTACCTAAAAAGGGGAAACTACGTCGCGATTGCTAAAAACGGCTATTCAAAAGAACAAATAAATTTGTCAAGAACGCAAATCCAAAAGCGTTAAGGGTGTTTTGTGCGAGTGTTGAGGCAGCGATGTACTGGTAAGTCACCTTTTCACCTTTCAAATCCAGCCCTCTCCACTTTTCTTTTGTTATTTTGAGATCGACATCTCTCATCTTAACGATAGTTTTAAGACTTTGTTAGAGTTAAATTCGTATAAACGTAAATTGTAATAAGTAAATTAAAGAAACATAGAAGTAAGTAGGTTAGTGCATGAAATTCTGCAACCCCTAAAGTAAGTGTACCTAATTATAAGTTAGATTCACATCAAATTCTGTGAGCTATAATTATTGAGTAATTGTGTAATTATTTAATCAAACAATTCCTGAAAGAATACATAAAACCCAAAAAGAAATATTTTATATATTTCGGATATACGGAACATCGCAAACAATTCAGCAACATGGTAATTAGGCTTTTTAAAGGTAGATCAATTCAATTTTATGAGTCTACGGAAAGAATCGTTTTTATTGACGATGAAAATGAACAGAATGCCGTTATTCTGAAATTTCATCGCGGAAAAACCTGTCACAGAGATATTCAAGAAACTTTTACACGCATCAGGCGACACTTCTTGTGGAATAACATGAAAGAAACTATATCAGCAGTAATTAATTCTTGTGAAGCCTGTAAACAAATGAAATATGACCGAAAGCCTTTGAAACCATATTTACAGTTAACTCAAACGCAAGATGCCCCATTCCAGGAATTATTTATAGATATATTTAGTATCGAAGGAAAAACATACCTCACCTTAGTTGACGCTTTTAGCAAACTAAGACAGGCAATTGAAATTCCTAGTAACGGCACACCTGACGTTATCCGCGCACTAATAAAATACTTTTCATTTTACGGCATACCTAAGAAAATAAGCTGCGACCCTGGTACTGAATTCAACAACGATCTATTGAGAGAAATGATGTCACTCTATAAAATCCAAATACATATCGGCACGCCTAGGAACCCTAATTCAATGGGAATAGCTGAACGTTTTCATTCCACCTTAATTGAAATTAACAGACTGACAAAATACGAACAACAATGTACCGACGCCGCATCTATTATATCACTCATCATGGCATATAATAATGCGATTCATACTGTAACAACTTTAACACCGTTTGAAGTAGTGTTTGGCCATGTAGATTCTGAAAACGCATTCAATATAGACTTCGAGAAACGATACTTGCAAAAATTAATTAAAGATCACGCCAAAAGAATAAAAGTTTTATACAAATACATATCTGATAAAATGTTAACGTTTAAGGAAAACTCTAGAGAAAAACGCGGTGGCGAATCCGACGTCCCGTTGCCAGAAGGGAAAACAATTTACACAAAATTAATAAACACTCGCAGAAGTAAGGACAAACCTTGTTTTGAAAAGGCCATAGTTACAGGAAAACCTGAAAGAAACACCATCCCTATTACAATTAGAGGTAAACACAAAAAGGTAAAAATTAAAAACATAAAACGACCTTCAAAGGTGGTGCTTAGTGATCATGATGACACTCACGAGCCCCAGCTTGGGCCTTCAACTTCCAAAGGTTGAAAACAATCCAGGGATCCGAAAGACAGGGAACAGCCTTCATCCAACAGGATAACTGGCTTATTTTTAAGGTATTAGATTTAAATGGCCTACTGATGGAATTAGGATATAACAATAGGAAATATAGTAATTTTAGTAAGTGATGATAAGCCTTAGTTTAAAGAATTTTTAGGAATTAGGGAACAAGTAGAGTATTTGCAAAGAATAACTACTGAAAAGATTAGGCAAATAATCCCTTCACACCGAGTACGAAGAGGAATATTGAACCCTCTAGGCTCTATTATTAAAATGATAACTGGAAACTTAGATCAGGAAGATGCTCAACGATATGAACAGTTAATAAATCAATTAGGTAATCAACAAAATTTCCACAAACAAGCGTTTAACAGTTGTTTTCAAAATGTTAGATGGACTCATTAATTCATCAGAAATATTACACAATAACTCAAAAAAAAAAATATGGACGAAAGACTAAAACGTGTAAAAAAAAATGTTAAAAGACATAAGTACTAAAGAAAATAATGCAGTATACTCTACATATGTTTTAAGTTTATATAATCTTTTTGTAAGTAATTTTAGAACGCTTTATATAAAAAATAAGCGAATTAGAAACTGCTTTGGCTTTCACCAAAACCAATGTTTTACACATTTATTACAAATTTTAATGTATATATCACAGTCAGAAAATTTTATGTATCCACCCACTTGGGATAATTTAGTTAAATTAGAAGATACGATTAATGTTAAATCATACATGATAGACAGGAAAATAACTTTTGTATTAGAGGTAGCTTTAATAACCAATTCAACTTATAGTTAGAATAAAATGTATCCCTTACCTATCTTTCATGACCCTAAAAACCTAACCTTAATAATCATTCCTAAATATCCCTATATCCTGGTGAAAGGTGTAACATACTTACCGCTTATACAGCCTTGCAAACAAGTCTCTGAGGAAAATTATCTCTGCACACAAGAAAACAGGGGCACCGTATCCTGAAACGACATCCATTGAGGAGTTGATGACCTTCAAGGAAAACCCATCCAACTGTTACCAGAATACAGTAATTATAGAAGAGAACGTATCCCATCCATTAAGCTGCTGGAGTTACAGCCACCAGTGAACTCTAAGGAAAATCAGAATCCAGTAAACTTACAAGGAATGGACCTTAGTGACCTGCAACACATGTCTTACATGCTGAAACAACTTAACATAGATAGTGATAGTGAAATGGGCAATTCAGTGAAAGTGAAAAGCATTAGTTTAGGCACTCTTTTATTGTATTTTGCTAATTGTTGTGTTTTTTATAAAAATAAGATTATTAATATGTTGCAGTGGCGAAATAATCAGAATTTGCATGTGCAATCCCCTGATAATTTCGCTCTTAAGGAGGGAGGAGTTATATAATCCCGTGTGTCACCACCATAGGATAATTATATTTTATATAAACAAAAACCATTGCAACATAGTAGTACAAAGATCCTTTATATTTCAATAGCTGAAGTGCTGTTACATGATTTACGAACCACTCTTACATGATTTACGAACCACTCTTAGTTCTTACTAAGTAACGTTTCCTTGTAGAGCGTGAGAACAATGTGTCAGCACAACGGTCACGTAGGCCTTTAAGAATAGGATATAAATATAATAGAATACTTGTAATATTTAGTATTAAACGGACCTCAAATCGGACCGGTTGTATTCATTTTAACTTTAAGTTTTTAAAAACCCTTTTTTCGCGGACCCACTACTTGACTATCTATAAAATACTTAAGAAAAATAAACAATTGTAAAATATATTTTGATGAACAAATAACCAAGCTCTCGTTCGGTTTCTATACGTAAACATTAAACTGAGATTGCTATCGTTGCATAGATCAAAATTCATGCATGTTTTGTACAGATGTTGAATCATTTTTATTGCATTTTTATCTCTCTTGAAATAGTTCTATGTACTTTTAGGTTAACAAAAATACATTTTCTTCGAATTTATTTATTTATACACGCTCGGCACACTGATACATTGAAGTGAAAGATTTAACATGACAATTACTTATAGGCAAACATAACATGCACGAAGAGATAAAAAAAAATTATAAAAACTAAACGAAAATCGATTTCAAAGTATGAGGCGAGCAACTATGGATATCCAGACCTAGCTCGTTTATCAGAATGCTCAGAATTACAAAATATAAACTTCAGAGTGTTGTAGTTAGTCCAAATTAGCAGTGTTTCATCTGAAAACGAAACACATGTTAAATATTTATATATATTTGAAGTTTACTAGACTAAAAGGTGTTTTCCCCTTTTATATCTATCTAATTTTTTCGAACGTTGCACCAGGCGGTATATCAACTCTATCAAAGTTGCATTGCAGACAGCTGGTGGAAGACAGCTCCAACTAATCAAAGTTCAGGCAAACGGCATTATCCAAGGGTCGTCGACGTGGAATATTCTAAGTATTCCGCAAACTGATTGAAAATTACTGCAAACCATGTTTTCGAACAATTATACCATTGCTATATATTTTATATCTATAAGGCATAAGTCTATATGAACCAAAAGATGTATCAGAAGATATGAGATTCTAAATGCGACACTGATTGCTAATCATATTTTCATACAATCCAGAATTTACGAAAATATCAAAGTTTATTATTTAATTTTATAACAAATACTTCGTATTTATTGATTTAATTTATGTACACTTTAAAGTTCATTTAAAACACTAAAACTGCAATAGCGACGCCATTAATTTCACAGTGATTGGGTGCACTGATAATGCTAGACAAAGTTGTTTCCGACATATCTGATAATTATAATCTATTATCTCTGTCGTGGCCTTCAGTATCACGAATATCAACACTTCAATTCCGACATATCAAAGGAGTTAAAAATAACTAACACTTTACGCGATATTTGTGAACTATTGCAACGTAATTTTCCCAATTTACGACTTATTCTTTTTTTAATTAGATAATTTATCGTTTTGTAAACATTTAAAAGTTTATTTATAAACGTATAAAAAGCAAGCACTTACTCATCAATAAATCTCTTATTAGTAAAAAATTAATCAATCTAATTGCATGCTATTATACTAAAGTACTACATATGTCTTCTTTTCGTCACACCGTAAACACAATGGACTATTGGATACTATAAAAAAATTAAGAGTTGTTAAGAGTAATCTGCATAAACATTAAAAGCGTTATACGGTCGAGGCAATCATTTTAATTGTTAGTTAGTTTATTAGGTATATAAACACTGTTAAGCAGTTAATAATTCTGGTAATAAAATTATATACATTCGTAACAAAAGAAAATTGTACATTTGTATTAATAATGATCATAAAGGAGAAATTTTGAAATTTTTTGCAAGACAATTTAAGTCAATTTTTTTTTCATCTAAAGGTTATGCAAAATTTTAAAAGATACAGAAGTAAAGAGGTCTGTTTAGTAACGCGGTTTGAAATAAAATAAGTTTTTCTTTAACTATTATTTCCTTTTATACAAGTTAAAGTTTACTGGAGTGGGTAATAGAAACACGAGCCATCTTATTACTCTAGAAAACACAACGGTACTGAAGGGATCAAGGGGCAAATTGGATTTATTTATTTTTAAAATAGTTTTATTCTTTTATGTAAGGTAAGGAGGGTAAGGAATAAAAGATATGTACTTAGGGACGGTGATTGATTGATTATAAATGGTTTTCGTGTGAAATTATGTTGAATTTTGGAATTTTTGCAACAAAATGTGGTGCAAAATACTACATACAAGGCTAAGGTAGGATAGTGGTTACTCCAAAAACCTCCTGGATCCTCCTTATTCATTTCATGTTAAGATTTAGTTAAGTTTTATTTTAGACATTATTATAGTTATACTTAATTGTTTTATAGATATCTTATACACATTTGTTGTATTTTCATAATTAACTCATAATAGTTTTCTAATATTACATTACTTAAATACTTTATTTAAAGTAACTATGGTAAAAACCCAACGGGTAAATCTTTAATTCGTGTACCAAATCCCACTTTATGTGATGATATACATAATATAAATTATGTATAAATTAAGGTTATTAATTAAGGTAATATAAAATAAAATTACCTTTAATGTATTAAATTAAAACCACACTTCAACTAGTCTATGACATGATGGATTCTAGATAGCAGAATAAAGGATAATACCAACCCACACATATGTTGTGTTTATCATACCAATTGGTTGATATGTCAATTGTTGGATCATAAGGGTTCAAAATTGTATTTAAATAAAAAAAATATAAACAAGAAATTTTATTCATGCCTATAAAAGAGTTGTTTCGATCAGCCAAAATGACAAATTATTTAAAGGGTTATAACCTGTAAACCAATTAAACGTAGTAAAAAAAATATTTTCCTTAAAAAGTAGCAAACATCCTCCGAAATCATATTGCATTGTTTGAAAAAAATTTGGTTCAACTTAGCTACTCCTCCTCCGCGCTCTCACATTTAATCAAAGAAACAAACAAAGATGTCAACTAACAAGTAACATGTAGTTAAGGGAAAGTTTTGTCTCGAATACTTTTAAAAATAAATCTTCCCACCTCATACTATTGCATAGAGGCAATAGGATGCGGTGACCGAAACTCACTTATGCGACTGTTAAAATTTTAAGCGCATAACACATATTTAATATGTAATAATAATTTTTTTATTTGTTTTAAAAACCAGACTAACCTCTGGTTTAGTTTAACCATAATAAGGCATTAAAAAGACACATTGTTGCATCGATTTTATTGATCATGTTTTAAGGTAATTCAGTTCAATCTGATACGATTATTGTTTCACCACCAAGCTATACGTTATATTAAGAGGCAGATAACGGTCAGGCGGGCAGAATTTGAAATGATACTTTCCTTATGTGTCATCAAAATAATTATAGTTTCTACGTCTGAAATCTCAGTAGTGGAAACCTAGTTTAGGGCTTCGGCGTTTACCTCTACACTGAGATCGTGTCCTTGCTCATAACCCGCACATTAATACTTGATCGTGGTGTGAAGGTAAACATCGTGACGAAATCCATACGTGGCACAAATGTGTGTGAATGCCGGTTTACTATACTTCTTTGATTTATAGATCTAAGCTAAAACGAAGAATATATATATATATTGTCAGGCACAGAAGACTGGTCCCCTACTTGATTAATAAAAACATATCTAGGAAACACAAACAGAAAAATGAAGCCAATGGTTGTAGCCCTCCTCTTTTTCTTCTTTCTACAATGTTACTGTTTAGTATTCACCTGTTTTTGAGATTGTAAATTTGTTAGTATTGCCGTTGGTGTAGGTCTTCCGTAACTTTATCCACCTTCACAAACTTCTGTTATTTTCTAGCTACATCGACCGAGTATGAACTCATACGCAGACAGATATACGTATACATACGATACCTCATGTACAAGCGTCATAAGTGGTACTATTTATTTATGTACACTGATTTCTTAGAGTAACAAAAATGTAATTAATGAAACATGCGTGCAAACCCTTAGCCACTGGCAGCAAATTCTTTTCAGACAATTTCTTTTTTATATTCATTGACAACTAGAATGTTTGGTTATTGCAATCTTTGATAGTGTAATTCCAAGGGCAAGATTAGGCTAAAATATTATTCATGGAATATTATTTCATACGACCAATATCGTTATTTCCCAAGGGTTGACGCTAATCGTGAATAAGGATAGTTTTTGAGCGCACATTTAGGTTAAATCAAAATTATAATTATAATATTTCACATTTTAACTATTCTACTCTAACTTCAGTAGCCTCGATTGATCAAATATAGGCAACTAATAAGGCAGCCTACGTACTACTATATACCCATCTAGATGGTGTTATGGTGTCTTATCTACTAGTATTATTTTGGAACAAATGGTTAGTTTATACTACTGAACATTCCAACAGAAAAGAACTTGCCTTTAAGCCGGAGCAATTCGAAATGGGATTTGTTTTAATTTAATAACGGTCACATGGTCCCAACGCATTACAATCACACAGGAAAAAATACAATTTGCCGAGACAACCCTAGGGAACTAGCTGCTTGGACTGCCTTTATAAGCACCGCAAGAAAATATTGTACCTCAAACGTAAGCCAACGACTGGACAATACAGTAATCATGTGTATTCCTGCCCTGTGTATAAAAATGTAAGTATTTCTGTTTAGTAGAGAGTCCTCAAAGAATTTTGTTTTGAATTCGATTTTCATTTACTCGTACCTTAAAAATTTGGTTATCAGGCTGAATTTTTTGCAACATATCCAAAAAGTTGCAATGTCGAAGTTAATAATAAATAGTAATTAAATTTTAATAATAATTAAAATATCTATGTTCCTTAAATGCATGGCAATATTAACATATTTGAAACTATTATTTCAGATAAAAATGCGTAAGAAAATCTTCATCTTCCTGATACTCTTTCTTTCATCTAACGATATCGCATATGGAAAACTTGGCAATAACACGAATATACATAAACATAAACAAAATACCGAGAAGGGTAGCGAAAGAACGAAACGATCTTCCAATATCAAATCATTCTTACAGTATGAACCAAGCGATGACAATGGAATTTCACAAAAGCTCACAGACAAATTAAAATTAGATACTATTAAAGATGAAAACCCATTTTGGGGTGCAAGAGGAAGGAGAGAAAGTTCATCTTTAGAGAACTCTGAAGAACCTATGACGTACGAAAAAGTTTGTTCTCCTTACAGCAAAACATGTCTTTCAATGAATTCAATTTATAGAAATGACCTGCCATTCTGGGGTAATCGTGGCCGGCGTTATGACAGTAGCAGTGAAGAAGATAGTAAAGAATTTTGGGACGACAGAATTAGGCGACAAGAAGAAGACGATCCGTTCTGGGGTAGCAGGGGCAGAAGAACTGAAGATGAACCATTTTGGGGCAGCCGTGGTAGACGTTTAGAAAGCAACGAGTTTCAATCTTCGAAGCACCGCGCCTTATACAATGACGATGAAACACCGTTTTGGGGAAACAGAGGCCGACGGAAGATGGATGCACTATACAATGAACCAGAACCGTTCTGGGGCAACCGAGGTAAGAAAAACAAAAATGCACTTCAACAGTTTAATGAAGAAGAACCATTTTGGGCAACGAGAGGTAAAAGGTACCGGAATTTCGATGATACTCTAAAACCATTTCCATCTGATTTTGAAAATAATTCCAAATTGTCACGTTTAAGGGATCCTACTTCATTTTGGGCAAATAGAGGTAGAGATAGTAAATTGAAATATCTTTTTACTGGGACATTAAGAGGTCGTGACAAAGCACACGTTAGTAAAGAATTGAGTGTGGGGTTCCACGTCAAGCCTTTGGAGCCAAATACAATTCAGGATGACAGAATTTACGCTGAAGAACCACGTTATATTTTAATTGAACGTAGTAGTAGGTCGTCCATGGAGGATGATCCATATATTATAACAAGAGGAAAAAAGTATGGGAGTCGTATAGCTAAAGCTGCAAGAGATCGGCGAGGAGCACTTGAAGACATAGTGAGATCGGTACAAAAAGATCCTTATTATATAGCGAGAGGTAAAAAAAATTCGTTTATCAAAATTGGCAATACTATTATGGCACTTGAGAGTTTGAATAAAGATAAAGTTTGTAGCATGATTCAGTCCCTACAGGGACAAACAGGCAATAAAAGGAAAAGAGAAGTAAGTGATCCAGAAAGAGACAGAAGAGCTATTTTACAAAGGTTGGCTGCAAAATTGCAAGAAGATCCTTATTTTGTAAGTAGAGGCAAAAAAGACAAAATAAATGAAAATGAGAAGATTCAAGCTTTTGTTGCCGATATCGCTGATATGTGTAGTTAAATTAAATAAATTTTAATGTTAAGTAAACTACATACAGAAGAATATGTAGAGCTGCTATAAAGTAACATTGTATCAATTAAAGATAAAAGTGGTGCATTCAAATGGCTTTTTTATTTATGTCATCTATTTATTAATAGAAAGCATTCGAAAGTTACACTTGTTTGCACTAATTAGCTGAGCTTGGCACTCTAACAAAAAGCCAATTCCAATAATGTTAATCCTTATTATAAAAAATATAATCCTCAAAATTTATATTATTGTTCTTAAAAGAGAAAGTAAGTGGGTTCGTATCTTTAAAATAAAATAAATCAGGTCTGTGCCTCTGATTTCTGTATCTGTTTAATGGTCTTTTGTCAATCTAATAGGCAAGTAGGTGATCAGCCTACTGTGCCTGACACACGCCGGCGGCTTTTTGGGTTGACAAGTCGGATTCCGCACGATATCTTCCTTCACCATTCGAGCGAATGTTATATGGGCACATAGTAAGTCCATTGGCGTACAACCGGGGATTGAACTTACGACCTCAAAGTTGAGAATCGCACGCTGAAGCCACTAGGCCAATAAAACCTGAGTCTGTCCTGTCTCTTAGGAACATTAAATCCATCGATCAAAAAATTTATAGATAATAATTATATGGAGATGAAATTTTAGGAAACAGCTACTATTAAATAATATAACGTTTTTAGTGCAACTTTCTTTATTATCGTCATAAATATACCTACAGTTTTCAAAACTTTACAATTCCTTTAGTTCACAAAATAATTTCGTGGTAGGTAACATTTGAGTTGAATTTCGTTTGAGCAATTAAAACTCAGTTTAACATTAAAGTAAGGTACATAGAATTACACTATCGAGAGATCTGTTACAAATACATCAAAATCGCTTAGAACTAGTTCAAAAGACGTTCTGCAAACTTACCACGTAATTCTTATACTCGTAGTGATTATAATGACACAATTAGCAATTGCCTGGTATTGTTACACCCTCACAAAGAACATTAATGACATCATCTAACAACGAAACTAACTACTTCTATCAAAATCCATAATAGCATTGCGTTGACCGTAATTCCAATACTTAAACTCATCATAGAAATCGTAATCGCGATTAAAGTTACGCGGTAAGCTTGCTTCACTTTGTCCTCTACATTTAATACCTACATTTTGAAGCGATATGAATAACATTGATTTTAACTTTCACGAGGTTTTGGATAACAGCTATGAAACAATAACCACATAAAACACTTTTGATATGGACATGTAAAGGGTTCTAAAACAGTAAATATTCATTTGGCATTAACCAATCTAAAATTTGTTTAATACTGCACATTGTTAGGATAATTTGATAGACACATAATCGACATTTAATGTCCTAAATAACGTTAATAATCTCAACCTATCACTCTCGCGAGTTATTAAAAAGCAACATTCGATTCAAGAATTTAGGCTCTTGGACATCGCAATGTAAATTCAACTCGTAAAGGCCGAGACCGGAATTAGACCCTGTAGTCCGAATGATGGTTCAGACTCTCCATAGAAGCAGGTGGTTGGTGGAATCCTCCCTTCCGGCGTCTTCCGTCATGGTGGAACTCCGGAAGTCCTCGTAGCCATCACCCCCGGAAATGATCAGCGTCTCCATATTGTTCTTGTTGTTCTCGGCTTGTTTCTGAAGTTTTTCTGCGTTCGCTGAGCGGCGGCTTAGACCTTTGGCTTTTAATTGAGTTGGCTTCGTCGGCTTTTGGGGAACGGGGTTTTCTACGATTGTCAAAAATCTTACGTGACCCGTGTGACCGTATGGAATACCTGAAAATGAAATATTAAAAACTATTTAGGTCTAAGTGAATTATAGATGCCACAATATGACAATGGTGAAATATG
Organism: Pieris napi; assembly: GCF_905475465.1. Lineage (NCBI taxonomy): Eukaryota > Metazoa > Arthropoda > Insecta > Lepidoptera > Pieridae > Pieris > Pieris napi. Next base: position 7,268,985 of record NC_062241.1, on the reverse strand, counting down.
ACCAAGCCACAATTATTATGATTTTAAAAAATATAGTAGCAATGAGTACTATTTCTAATTCATAATTAGTTCAAGATTTTAATAAGGGCGATAAATCTTATATGAAGCATTTTTCAAAAATTTGCCTAGATTTTATATTCAGGAAATTGATAATTGTTTTGACTTGGTAGGTACATTTTGAAACAATGAATTAATATTGACTTCTATGATAGAGTGAAATAAGAAATATCATTACTACTGCTTCACATTGCTCCCAAATATTAACAAACCTTAGGGTACAGCTAGCTATATATGTCTAGGTACTAAATATATATAGATATTAGAAAAAAATAAATTGTTGATTGAAATTTATATGCATTTATTTAATTGTTTTAAAATTATACCAGTAATATGCGGCTGGGTGAGACCACTTCTGGCCGAGGGTACGTTATGCATCGGTGCTGTAAGAAGTACTCCAGCGCTAGTTCCAATCCAAAGAGTGTCACGATGCGCCAATAATGCAGTTACTCGAAGACACGCTGCCTTATGCTGACGGATTATGTCATCGCAACCTGGAAAATTTCCCATAATTCATACCGAACACGAACTAATATAATTATTATTTGCTACGCTTCCTTTTATTTCTTTTTTTTTTCATATTAAGTAACGTGATAATCGTCGAACCATAATGACGTAGCATTGTAGTCGAAATAACAACACTAGGTAATTTAGTTCTCCTGCAACCACAAATCCCCCGACGACACTCTTTTCAGATCGATCAAGAACTTTTAGTTCTTAAATAATTGTGTATCTGCGTTATTGAAGATTTCATAGGTATTTTATTTCGAGATTTACATGACTTTTAGAGTTTCTTGTTAATTTTTTCAAATATGGGGTACAGCATGCAAAAACAAAATTTCTACAATACAAACACTACAAAATAAATTAATAAAAGCACTATTCAGATACAATTTTTTAACACCTACTAATAAAATCTACCAAGAAACTAAAATTATGACGATTAAACAACTATATGTTTATAGCACCTGTATCCTTATAAAAAAAATTTAAATAACTCTCTACATAGTCACTTATCATTTAATAAAATCAAATACACCACACTACACGCAATACTCGTCGAGCGAGTTTGCTTATCTTGCCAAAGCCGCGCACAAATTATTTAAAGAGATCTATTAGGTATGAGGGTGTGCAATTGTTTAATCGGTTGCCGTCTAAGGTTCGTAACATTAGCGTGTTTGATCAGTTCAAAAGGGCATTAAAGACACATATCAGAATGGGCCCATTAGACTAAAATTGGGTTAGCTGATGACGACATGTATCTCGTTCGTATATACTTAATATTAAATTTCTCATGTAAATAAAAAATAATTTTTGTAATGAGAAATAAAGTTCTTTAAACATATTTTTTTAATTAGAAAAAAGTCCTAAAGAACTTATCGAGAAATGAAACGTCCAAAAACAAACATATCTATATTTAAATTAAGTTAATTCATTTCAATATCTCACCATGCAGCATCTTAGTGACATGCGGCGTAATATTGATCTCGCAGATGAGTTCCCTCGTGGTGGCGTTGTAGCCCCTGAGTTGCGCCGCGTTGTGTAACGACAGCCATATTGCGCCGTGCGACACCGCCATGTGACTTATCGGCTTCGTCTCTGAACTTATTTGGAATGTTTCGTCAATCTGGAAAAGGAAATAAGCTGTATGAAACTATTTTAAATTAAGATAACTTTATTTATAAACCCTTGCCTTTCTTGAAGTGAGTTAAAAATATGTTCCAAATGGTATAGTAGTGACCTCTTGTTGGCTACAAATTTTAATGTTCGGTCACAATTAATATACAAAGATAAGATTTGAGCTTAACAATTATAAATATAAATTCGTTTGTGTTGTGAACAAGCTTAACGAACGTTACAGCACCTATGTTTAAAACATATACTATTTAATACGATGTAAATTTTATAAAGAAATCAGTACAAATAAACGTCTATATTGTATCTTTAACAGTATTAGCCGACGTATGTGTTTGTGAATCTAATGAAAATGTAAAAAATATTATTATATGTTACCTGAAGAGTGTGCGGGTTAATGATCTTGATGGTGGAGTGAGTAGCGCACCATAACCGTCCTTCTGATAGCAGCATGGAGCTGACGGGAGTGCTGCCTGTTCCCACTTGGATCGTCGATCGCTCTGCCCAGGAACCTTCTGAAAAATACCGTAGTTTCATCTCATACAAGAACTTAAGCTATTCTAAAACCAAGATCATCAATGCTACAAATCAAGATTTTCTTTCACCTTATGAAAAGATTTCCAGGGTTCCTAATGCAGGGCTTCCGGTTTGATCGTTACAGGCATAACAAACGAAAGAAGAAAAGAAGAAGCGTCTTTGAGTTAAAAGAGCGATTTTAACTGGAATTACGCTAATGTTTTGTGTAATAATTGCTGGTGGTACTCGTTTTGACAAACCACTTCATAATAACCAGTCTATAATCTTTCAAAAAATATATCCATAAAATAGTATCAGACATTTAATGTCGCAGACACACACGTGTACACACCCACACCTAACACTCATATTTTTGTTAAGTCTGAAACCTTGTGGCGTTTCCATTTAAAAATTATTTATATATACAATTATACACATTAAAATGTAAGGTTTTTCGAAATAAATAATACAACATATTTCAACAAAACAACAATGAAATATGACTACTTACCGATATCTCTACAATACGCAACGAGATCGCCATTTCCCAACGCCACGAATACTTTGCCCTCCACATACCTTAAATTATAAATATTTCAACCAGTTACGGATATTTCAATTACAATATTAACTTATCTTACAATTATTTTGATATTGTACAAAACTATTAAACTTCATAAACGAAGTTAATTCGACATATATTTTTTTTGTAATATGAATCCTTGTTATGGAAGAGCTGGGAACCTTGACACAGTTATTTTTTACTTAAAAGGGTTCCCAAATCTTCTAAGATTTCAAGTTTACAATGTCTACATTGTAATGCATATTAATAATTAATATATATTTTTTTTATTTATTTAATAACGCAACAGTTTTCTTAACTAGTTTTTAATCGTCCGTTCGTATTCAAATATTTCCAGGTAAAGGTAATTATAAAATTTAAATTAATTTGGTATATTCCTTATAAATTATTAAGGATGTCTTTTATTATAAGCTTAAAATTATTCTATTTTATTAGGGTAAAACACTAAATAATTTTGTTTTATGCTAGTACCCAACTAGTAGTAAAATGTTAATTAAATTATGTGATTAATAAATATTTTTAAAGTGTTATTTAAATGATTTTTGGCTAACTTACACAATGGAATGAACTCCAGAATTATGCTGCAATTTGACTTTATTCTTCTTGATTCGTATATTATCCAGGCAGTTGTAAACGTGTATGCAGCCATCTTCAGTTCCCAACCACATTGTTGGCTGATTCGCAGTTGTGCTGCTGTCCTCTGAAGACTGACGGCTGGCTGGTGACGAGAGGGTGCCTAGAAGTACTTGTAATTGAAAAGATGAATCTAAGTATCTGTTAAAACAGAATTGTAAGTCTATTGCGTCACACTTCTGAACAGATGATTTTTCTTTAAATTCTCTACATATTGTTATATTTTGATTATGTTTATAATACAAATTATTATTATTTTATTTTTATGAAACGTGAGTTTAAATGGAAGCTTAAGTGAAACTACTATATGAGTGCAATAAAAAGATGGTTTAAGACCCATATTCTAAAACATATCTCTCTATATAATCTTCGCCCGATCAGGGTCAATAAATTTCATAGACTATTTGACAGTTCTTGGAACTGGATTTAAGGTTCATATTGAAAAATCAAAAGCTAAGGACTGTGGGTTTAAGTTTGTTAATAACATCGAAGTTAACTTATAGTATTTTTTATTTTGATTGAAAGATATTTAAGTTTTAGAATATGGGCCGAATGAAAAATTTGTTTCGAGTCATACCAGCTATAATGCGTCCGTGTACTGAAAGACATAGGTAAAAGGAAGTGAGAAATTAGTAAAATTATAGTGTAGTGCAATAGGTACTATCTATGCCTAGTGACAGAAAGGAAACAACGATTCAAATATAAAGTATAGAAACGGCAATGACCTCTATCTGTCAAATGTCATTTGGAAGTACGTTTTGCAAGAATTCATATTATGTGCATATCGATATTGCAGAACGGTTGTTCGTCCATTGAAATGTTACAATTTAAGGGCCAAACTGAAAATTTGTTAGAGGACGCAATTTTATTTATGGGACATGTATGAGGTCAATTCGCCCTTGACCCCGGCCGCCATCTTGTTCAGCAAATGTAACATTTCAATGGACTATCTTGTTTAATTGAGACTTAGGTACTACAATAAAAATTTGATTTTTATTAGCGGATATCCGTTTATAGATAATATTCTTATTTTGACCGCATTATACACTGATATGATTTTTAATAGGGAAAAAGTAGAAATTGTAACTAACTGAATTGTACTATCTCATGATTAATATATATGTTACTATATGTTACGCTCCTCTAACAGATGCTTTTTTTAGAAATTCCATCATTCTTCTTACGCAATTCGTATAGGTTCTCCGCCATTAAGTTGTGGAATAGGCTGCCAGACTCCATACGAATGGCTACCTCCGTAACATCTTTTAAAACTCTTCTACAATAACATTTCTTAACCATATCCTATCCTGCTCAATCCTGACTTTTGTTATTCTTATGCGTTTGTATTGCATCGCAATTCATGAATCCGTGAGATTAGCTTTTTAGTTTTTACTTTATATTATTTAAAAGAAATTGTATTATTTTTGATTAAAGTTGGTGATTCTATATTTTTTTATAAGAGTTGGTTGCACTTTACCTATCATATTTTTTTTAGTTTTTTCCTTACTTGGGTTGCCTGGAAAAAATCGCTTGTTAGCTTAAGGCCGCCCGTTGCATCCCTTATAATTTTTGTGTGTTATGTTATCTGTTTTTAAGTGTAAATAAATAAATTAATAAGCAATTATAAAGCTCTATTTCTAAATTGCAAATTATTGTAGATAATTGTGCTATATGCGATATTACGGATATACTTAACACAATTATGACCTTTTCAAGGTGCCATAACCAACATAATTAATGTACGTATATATAGCAAATAGTAGTTATAAACAAGGTAAATTATAGGTTACCTAATCGAATAGTGAATATATTGAAAGTTTATTTATGATTAGTTATTAATTATTTAGCTGGACCTGGAGGGATCTCGCTTTATCGTTAAATTTAACTGTTTAAATTTAAAACGGTCAATGTTGTTCATATTAGATATTTAAAAAAACGTATTCAGGCTACGTGTGGTTTTCGGTTAAAGTTTTATTGACTTTGACTATTTGACTACCCTTGTCTATTAACGTAGAAGGTCTGCTTTAGTTGCATATCTCAATTTAAGAATAGATTTATAAAACTGTACCTGGGCATGTCTATATAGCAAAGGACTTACCAGAAGTAATCCCCATAGCCTGTTTATCGACCGCTGGATTGGAATTACTCTTCATGACGGGGTGTACTTGTATATTCTGCCCTGTGTGCGGCGTGCTTAAACTTTTACTATGGTTCGGGGTGAGTGTGCGGGTGGCATAACGAAGACTGCCAGATTCGTGACTACGCTCTGATTGCGCATCTTGGTTCTCACTTGATGACCCATCGTCTTCTTCATCGCTCGATGAAGAACTGGAATAAGTCAAGAAATCAACTATTATACTTTTTATTTGTTTGATTGGCTATTGCAAGACAAAGTACTACCCTTAATAAACAGTAGTCAAAATAAATGAATTAATTTTGAGGTCTCTAATCATATATTTGTTCACTTGAATTAACCCTATAACTAACTTGTATTGACCCCCCTACATGTTCCATAAATAAAATGGACTAGTATTAATCTCAATGTTACGTTTTTGTAAAGTTTGAAAAATTGACAATATATTATTTAGAGATAATTTAGAACGCATACGCAGAATTTATATGAATTTATAAATATGTATATGAGAGACATTTTTAACCTGTCAAGCCTTATATTCTTGCAGCTGTCGTCTGGATCAGAAATGCTAATACCTGGCTTATTTGCCCCAGGTATATGTGAGGTGGGCCTGGAAAGTAAACATTTAATTATTTTAACAGGCTTATTAATTTAAGACTTGTGACCCTAGAAATACAAAAAACTAATTCTAAATTTCTTATCTATAAAACAACAATAAGTTGTATTTTCATAAATTACATTGGCATCTTTATAGCTTTGCATATTTTACAATTCTTTAAATATATTTGTCGTTACATATCGTTGCATATCTGGCTTTGAACGCTCTTGCATGATAGTCTATGCTTAGAATTACGTGACCTACATTAATAAAAACGTCACATTTAATGAGAAACTGTCCAGTTAGAAATTAGTTAATTAAGCAATTGTTCGCAAGCTGACTATAAAAAATTCATATGTTCATTTGAAGACTGTACACTACACTCCTTATTTTTTTTAAAGTCTTAAATTATGTACATAATACCATAAAAGCTACTAACGGTATATCAATGGTAGTATGTGGTGCGGGCGGGACGCAGGCGACGCACAGTATACGCGCGTTACACACGCCATTGCAGCTCGTCACTTGCGGGTTCGGACTCAAAGTGAGTACGCACACTTGTCCAACGTAGCCGTCGCTGTTGCACACCTAAAATAGATTTAAATTAATAACATTTTTATAACCTAGTGAGTTTTAAATATTTTTATATCAATTGCATTAAAAAATAAAATGTTGTATGGAGGATTATTTATTAGTATTTTTTCATGTTTACATGGCACATTATTTATAGGAAATGGGTACTCAATGCGCTAATAATATAACATTGATAGCGCATCGAGTACCCAGTACGTATCAATATATATCAGTACGTATCAAATAAGGTCATTTAGTTAATTATATAGTAAAAAGTAAGTTAAAAATCTTCGCCTTAAAAACTTCAAGTTACAAGGATTCTGAATTTGATATTCTAATGGTAGGGGAGCCCAAGAGGGGATTTCGGGATTTACTAAAGCGCGGCAGATTAATATATAGGGGGATACCTTGTACCCGGTTAAGTACCTCCACAAAATATGAGGCCCATATATAAGGCCGCCCGTGAAGGAGACAGGATCAGATTAGTAAAAAAAAATTGACCATCAGAAATTCCCGAGCGCGTCAGATTAAGGTAGGGTGAGTTAATTACATTCTAAAAAGTGTATATTCCACTAATCTGACAATTTGAGAGTGACGGAAAAAAAGGGGAGGGCAACAAAGTTGTAAAAAAAAACCGTCATCTCGACATTCTCGAGCGTAGCTAATTTTTTTTTTATTTTGAAGGAAATAATTCAAGAATATTGAAAAATATATAATCTGACGATTTCCGCAAGCCGAAATAACAAAAAATCGTCGATAAAGTTAAATGCGTGCAGCTGCGTGATGCCTACATTTCCTTTAACCGATCGGAATCTACTAAACGGCGTTCTAAATATTTCCCTCAAAATTACATTTCCTGTGAATTTGAACCGATTCGGATCGATAGATTTTGAGAAATTTTGAAAAATCTTAAAAAAATAAGAAATTTTTAAAGTGGTTTCTTTATTGATCAACTTCAAAAACTAATCCGCCTTTGAGCTTGAAAAACCACGTCGATCGCCACCAAGCTCGTCAAAAGCGGTTGATTAGTTCGAGAGATATCGTGAACGAAAGAAACCCGAAAAAGTGTTTTTTCGGGATTACTCCGAAATTTGTGGTTCTATCAATTAAAATTGCAAAATTACTTATGATGATGATAAAACTGCGTCGAATGCCGCCAACCGCGTGAAAATTGCTTGATCCATTCAAAAGTTATTGCGGTTTGAAAATTCCAAAAATAGTGTTCTATGAAAATTCTATCAGACTTTCGAGCTGGGAGAGCTCAAATGCATAGACATGTTATTTCTTTGAACTCAGTAGACTCGGGTAGTAACTCGGGAAGTTGCAGGAATGGCCCTTTCGGTGAATCGTTTTTCTAAATTTTTTTTGTCAGATCAGGCGAATCCCTCTAGATAATCGTCAGATTATGAGACAGTACGTTTAGAACATAAAGATGAACCACATATATCTTAATCTGACGCGCTTGAGTATTTCAAAATTGCGATTTTTTTTTGCATATTATGAAAATGGCCGTGGGTTTGCGTCCCATCGAAATCGTCAGATTAGTGAATGAGAGCTTTTTTTTGGAGCACTTAACACTCCCTTAGAAAATCTGACGCGCTCGGTATTTTTTTTTTTTTTTCATTTTCAACCCTTAAATACAACCACCCGCATCATGCAAACGATCAGATTAACATACGTACATTATTAAAAATACGTAGGGCATAGATGCTATCAATATCTGACGCGCTCGAGGATGTCCATGCAACAGTTTTTTTTTACATATTTAACTATCTATAGCCGCTTCCCCCACCGATGATAAGGAATTTATCATATAACATTTTTTTCTTCTTTTTATCTAAGCTTTGCATCCTAATAGGTCTCTACGACGCTCGAGTAAATCCCCATTTAGCATCGTGGGCTCCCCTACCATAAGGATCTATTTCACAATGTATGGATTATTTGTAAGAAAAATTGTGCTATTTGACATTCATCGGACTCATAACTTATGATGGACTTTATGTGACGAATAGCACTATCTGACAGTCGTGAAACGCAACAAGTGTTTATCCTACCAAAAACTTATAAATAGCTAATTTGGAACTTATGTAGAACTTATCCGTACATTGTGAAACTGACCCTTAGTCATTTTGCCTTCTAGAAAATTTTGAACATTTAATGATGCGACCGAAACTATTGTAATTTCTGAATTATATATATACATAAAACTTATATAATTTGGTCATCCCGTTAAAGCGATCGTTTCCAATACATATAATGACTGTGACGAATAATTCTTACCCAAACATCGGGCGACTGTCCCTTAGGAGGCAGAGTCGGTGCTGCGCAAGTGAACTGAAGTCCCGCGCGAGTCTTCCGTATGGGCACAGGCGACAGAAACTCCGGAGCTGGTCGCTCGTGGCCATACACACCTGGAAGTGTTTAGTAAGAAATATAGACATTTCATTATGCCGCATCTGAAACTCGAATATTCTCGAATAACCCTTTTAAACGTAGAATAATTTAAACGAAATGGTTTTGGACTTTACCATATATTTATTAAAGGTTTAACTGCTCTAAAATTATTTTCAAGGGCATTAAAATCTTAGACAATAATAATTACTTTTCTTTTAGTGAGTAGATCTACAGCAACTGTAACTTAGGATATTTCCTACATTTTCTTTTTATTTGTTAAAACTTAGATTACCATGTGTTTACCAAGATTTTTCTTTGATTCTTTATAGATAGCTATTGATCTACATATCGTCTTGCAACTTACTAAGTTTCTGTTTGGTCTCAATGATAAGCTCCTCCCAATTGCTTCTTTTCTCCGTCTTTGAGAAGATGATGGTCAGATTCTCAGACCCACTTCTGTAAACACAGAGAAAACTTATATAGCTAATTATATCTAAGCAATAGAGCTATTACATATAGCTATACAATACTTCACAGAACAAAAAGGAGCGGCAATCCAATTTGTTTTTTAATTATCTTTAATAACCACGTCTTGATGTAATAAAATTTACACAGAGGGCAAATATGGCTGTCCGAGAAATATCCTGTCATCGATCACAGAAGGTATCTTACAAGATCTTAAAGGATCCATGTTTTATCATACATACATAACATTACTCCTATAATAGTACTATAATGACTGCCTTTATAGAGCAGATCTTATACAAGTACATACATTCCTAAAGCTTTTAGCGAAACGGAATTTCATCGAAGCAAAAATGGTAAATTAAGTATTTTTTTTAATTTACTATTGCATACAACGTAGATTTACTCAATTAATAATATAAATTTGAAAGTTTAGTCACCCTTGTCAAACCTGGGTAAAGTAACTAGGAAACTGAATTAAATTTGACACTGATAGATTGTAAATGTTCGTAATTGAAACATTTTAAACAAAAAACCATATGAGTGAGTTAAATTCTCCCGAAATAAATCTTTGGGTCCAAGTAATTATACGCAAAAAAAAATTATAATCGGAGGAAACGCACACCTCAATTTATTACACAAACTATTGAAACTTAATACTTACGACGTGTTAACGCTAATCTCCATAAAACAGAGTTGTGTGTCGCTATTCTGTCTCTCTGACAGCTGACGTGTAACACTGCACAGTAGTTCCCTCACGAGGTCTTCCAGCGGTGTGTGTGGGTAGTGCAATGCTGCGACATGCTCTGATATCTGTGCGAGTGTCTTCGCGTCTTCAGTGAGGGTCTCCACTTCGTGCATTATTCGACGGAGGTTCTCATCTTTGGCTGAAATAATAGTATTAATAGTCTTACGGGAGTGCCACACATTTAAAAATATACATGTTACAGAAATCGAACATGTTAGATTATCAATTTAGAATATTTTAATTTAAATCGCGAAAAATCCAATTGAAATTTCGCGTGACAGTATGGTATCGGGTTAACTAAGCTTATTAATCTTATGAGTAACAGCCGAAGCTATATTTGCCAGCGCCATCTATTTTGCCGATGCCATATTAACACGTGATGCACTATGGAATAATTGGCAATCGGTAGTTCTTTACAATATTTTTTGTGTATAAGTTCTAGTTTGATAAGGATAAATATACAAATGGGTTTGAGGTAGTTTTAATTTTAGGCGTAGTAATGCTTACATTTAACGATTTCGAGATCAGCCAAGTTAATTCGCATCAGCAGCTTGTACTTGTTCCCCTCCATTTGACTCGCTATACTGCTTTGGTAAGTTCTGGAAATAATATAACATTGATTTATACACGATATATACTTTTCATCTTAACACAAAGGCGTTCAGAAAGTTCTAACAAATTTTCAATTTTGGTAATTTACTTTTAAAATTTATATTGTTTATTTTATGCATTTACTTCCTTGAAGCATCTTAAAGATTATTATGGGCGATAAATCATGATTATTTTTAATGAAAAGATTTCACTAAATATTTTAAATAATGTAATGAAATCCTTTTCGGAAGTCGGGTAATAACATTAATACTTTTTATTACTGTTTATTTAATTAAATAAATATTATTTAGACGGACGCATTGTGTGAGAAATTAATACGATGTACTTACGGAATAGGTTTCTTTATAGTCCCAGTGCGTCTCTTTACGCTGGTAATCAACAATGTATCATTGAATAGAAACAGGGCTCTATCCTTTATGGTTCCCTGAGCCGATGGGATAGTCACAGTCTCATGACGGATAAATATCCTATCTGATGTCACAAGATTTGATAATCCTTCGATCATAGACTCCAGTTCGCGTAGACTTTGCTGTTGCATCTCAAGTTCTAGACTTTCTCGCTCCGTACAGTTTATAAGCTCTAGGAGATTATGGATCTCCTTTTGAGCATCGAGAAGCAATTTGTGGTCGGGGTGTGACTGATCTGAAATTAGTTTTAGAATGAATAAAATGGCGATAGACATGTCTGCTTATTTCAATTAATAAGAAGTATAAATACATTATTAAATGACTCGTAATTAAAACAAGTTTAAACAAGTGCGGTTTGCATGACCTGACTTCATACTTATACTTAAATGGTATAAAAAAATATCACCTGACTGTTTTAATTCGTAGATAAATTGAGATTGAATCTACTAAATACGTAGTCCTAATCGTCGCTCTACACGTGTTAAATTTTCCAGGAAAATTAAGAAAGGAATAAATTTATCCGGAAGTATTTATTGTAAGATTGGCGCCAAAACCAACATTAACGCGCCTTCTCTGAAGCTACAGATAATTATACATTGAACTTGCCACAGACATTGCGCGCATTGTCCACAGTCCCACTATATAAAAACACTTTCTTGGCCAGTCAGCTCGGTACACGTACCGAAAAAAATATATCATTATTTTGTTAGAGAGTTACTACATCCATTATTAAATTGTGTTTTTTCCTTTTTATAATTTGTCACTCGATAATGTTTTTAGCTTACCTGTATGTTTGATTAGCCGCTGTATTAAGAGCTTGTAGCTTGGGAACTTCTGTACGGGTTTGATGAGTAAGTTGTCCAGAGATAACTTGCCCTTGTGGTCTCTGGCCATAGCGTCAAGGAACTTTGCGAAAGCGGGACGGGACGATGCCGCCGTCTTTATCGTCTCTTTAGCCTTCTTCAAATTGCTTATAAAGGACATATAGGTGTCCATTACGGTGGGTTTGGTAAACTGTAAATAGAAGACAATAATTTTCATTAAATATTGCTAAATTAGTATTCAAATTAGGTGACATCTGAAGATTATATTTAAAAAAAAATTAAATAAAGAAGATTTGGTTAACTAGATATTTCTTATAATTGTATCTTTCAAATTTAAAATAGACGATTCCTTAACCTGGTTTCTCCAGGTCCTAGCAATCACGAAGGCTATGAAAGATATATACTTACTACATCTAAAAACACATCTCCAACTTTCTGCTGCAGATCCCATTGTTCCAGCCTCCTACGGAGCTTTTCCAAGAACTCTTGATGGACATTCAGTATTGCTGGAACTTGATAGAAGATCTCGTCCACCACAAACGCGTCAAGAAGACCTGCATTCTCTGGGCTCTTCAGTGGATGAAGGTACTTCTGAAATTTGATAATACTCTATTGGTATTTCGTCTACTTACATTTAGAGACCATGTCTGTTTGGCATGGTAAACACCGTTTATGATACAAAACGTGACAGAAGCGTGCCGCGTCGAATATCCACCGATATCGTTACCTGTGTGGGACAGATAAGACAAAGACTTTTTCGAAACACTACTCACACTGGCAGTTAGCCATAGACACCCACAGACATGCACAGACGAAATATTCTTTCCGGGCCCGGTCCGTGTCTATTGGCGCCCCGGAGATATAAATACAGTACGCAATTATATTATTTACAAAATATCTTTAGAAATAGAATGAACCTTTAATGAAATTTGAAATTGCAGCTTAGACAGATAATATGTCTGCTACACTCATCACTGTTATATGTCATAGTATAAAAATATAGTAAGTATAAATGCGTTATACTTTTGATGTGGATACAAATACTTTATTTAAAAAATACTACATAAACTACTAAAATAAAATGTATTTTTTTGTCCCATAAGGGATGTTCATTTACAAAATATTAGTCAATACTCCCTTTTAACCAAGCACTGCCAATGTAGATCAAGATTTGCCCCAAGTAAAAAAGTAAACAAGACAAAGCAAAAAGCAAATTTCGTAAACACTAGTTTATTTATTAACATAAGCGCATTTCCTTAATATAAACATCTGCTAAGTGTGTCACTGGCACTATTTATATCTCTGTCCCTCTCATTCCTTAATGACCCCTACTTTCCAGAAAATTAAGCGCTGCATTCAGAATGACAACTATTCTTATTAAGCTGTCAGAGGGCTTTGGCATCGATTGAGCGTCTTCAACCCATACAGCCATTAAGGCGCTTTTATTGAAGAGCTTTCTTGTTAGAAAAAAACAAACATTTTAAAAAAGTATATTATGACTTTCTTATAAGTTTTTAGTTAATATATATAGTTGTGTAAGTTTGCGATGTATTTAATTTTTAACACATGTACTCTAAACATTGGTTTTGTTTTAAAACTATATTTACAAAGTGTACTTCATAAATATTGAATTATTATATTAATTGATAAATACTATCTATTAACCAATTTAAAAAAAATATGCATCGCATAAAGCGCTTAATGCGTTGAGAATGCGAGATCTTGAAGTGGAAAATTTGCGTCGTATTTAGGGATGTGACTTGTAGTAAAATCTGAAAGCAATCATTATAATAGGGTTGCCCCGTGAATTGGTTATTAGAAAACCATATTACAGATGCCTTCCTATTCTTATTAGTATCCAATACACAACTGTTAATTAATTAACATTTCACTACTTATACATAATATTCACAAAGCCATAAAAAATGTATTAAAGACAGTAATAAGTTGTTCAATAACCATACTATGTTTGAGCTCGATTTTTATATTTCATCGATTTAAATGCTGCATCAATATCTTTCCATTCGAGTTATAATGTAAATGTTTTTAATGGACTACGCAAATGAATCGACGAGTTTTGTATACTCTAAGCAAACATAATAAGATTAATACTAATAAGGTTATTTTTACCTTGACTAATATTTCCACCGCCTCAACGTATGATTTCTCCGTTTCATACAACTCCACAACCACGTGCGTTCGTGTGTCCTGAAAAAATATGTAGTTATTTAATTATGTATGTACTCAAACAGTCTAGTAAACAATGATTTTTGAAAGGTTACTTCCGCATAGTACATGGTTTTAAGGGTCCGCTTATATTTGAAAAAAAAAATGTGAGCCGTCACGGGACGCCTGGCAGATTTGAAACATCGACATTATTTTGTAAAAGTAATATGCAGAAAAGAACAGATTGTGATAGGAACTAAACATGTCATAATGATAAAATAAAATATTACGATTTTTTTCCAGATACGATGACTATTTATTGAATAAACATTTATTTTCATTAAATACAAAAATTTGCGAATTTATTTCAAATCCTGACTACTTAATTCGTTTAATCAGTGACTTCGAAATACACACACCGCACACACTACTGCATATAAACTGTTTATATATACCATCATATAGCGTGGCGTCGCCACGGTATGCGTCGCCACGCCAGAAATCGGTTTTACGTGCGGCTATAGATGTTTCACATCAAAATAATGAGAGATATATTTTTATTTATTTCTCCTAACTCCGAGTATATTTTATTCAAAACATATCCCTTTGTGTTGTGAAATAAACAAGTGATGTTTATTATTCATAAAATATTCCTGTTCTACTCTGGAACTGTAAAAGCATTTCCAAAGAAGTTTGTTGGATAATTTGAATCCCTTGATTTAAGGCTTGTATAATGCGAAAGTCTGCCCGAGGCGAAGGCTCGAAACATTTCAGAATTAGGCCAACGTAACCATAACGAATTGTAGACATCAAATGCCGTTATCACGTGTGAAAATCGTGATTTCTCTCATATCTGTATACCGACGATCGATAACATCATCAATTATTATTGCCACCGGCTACCGATAAGGTCATATCGTCCATAACACATGAAAGTGTCTGAGATAGCCATATCTTAATTACGAATGAATCACGATGATCGCAATCGTTTTCTTAAAAACTAGTTTTAATTTAGCCACCAACTGCTAGTCTATCGAGCTACCAGGCGTCTAAGGTTTAGTGATCATAAATGTTTTCTTATAGGCAAGTAGCTGTGCCTGAGACATGCCGTCGAATTTTTTATTCTAGGTCTGTTAAATATGTCATGAACTCTATGACTATATGCATAGATGAAAGTAGACGACCCCGTCTTTGGATTATCAAAATGAGAATTAATATCTTTTATCTTTATGATATCTGTGTCTTAGATCTATCTAAGATTGAAAAGTGTTTACCAATTAACTTTCTACGCGGACTTCTTCGCGGCTTTAATTTATATACAGAATAGGTAATGCAAAGATTCAGACACAAATCTAAGAACGAACAGTCCTATCTGTCAATTAGGATTTCCGTAATGACATGAAGGGATTTTTCGCCTAAAAGAACGAACAAACACAAAGTGATTAATTGTATAAAAACATTCAGGTAAAACTATATATAATTTGTTCCGAGCCCACTGAAGTAACAAGGAAAATCCAATAGGCAGAAAACGCTTTCAAATTACGCGTCAGATGATATTTATTCCACACTACCCCGACGAAACATTTATTGGAGTTTGACCTATTTCTGATTTTCCTTATTGTATTACACATGGAAAATATACTGCTATAAACTGGGCATGGGGCAGACATTTTTACGTGGCTGATATTATTTTTCCCTAAGTATCAACTCAAACCGAAATTTCACCGAGAATCAAACCTAGCACTTAGGGTTAGATGCTGTGTGCGTTAAATAGACGGAGGTTTAATTGTAATTCCAACGTAATTTCTCTTTACAAACATGCAATTTTTACATGAAATATAAAAAAAATACTCGTAATTTTTAAGTTTCAGTGAAAGCTATTTCAAATATATAATTTATATTATTTAATAATTATAATTATTAGTATTCATGAGTAGTATATATATATTAATAACTAGATGAACTCGTGAACTTCGTATCACCTACATATATTTGTGTCTAAACGTACGGGTAATACAACATTTTTAAAACAGACCAAAGACAACCTCAAACTACAGCCATGAAACACACATTTATGAAGGGACCTATATATGACAACCAAGTGACACTTCTTTATTTCTAAAAAGACATAGGAACACACAATAGGAACAGGTTTTAATAGAAAATTTAATTGTCGTTTTTAGTATTTTTCTTTACTTATTATTTTTGTTTTCCACTGTTTAAACCTTCTCTGGACTTCCACAAATAATTCAAGACCAAAATTAGCCAAATCGATCCAGCCGTTTTAGAGTTTTAGCGAGACTAACGAACAGCAATTCATTTTTATATATATAAAGATAGTAGTAGTAGGAATTCTAATTCTTCTCATTTCTTTATCTGTTGTGGTAGGTATACCAAACTAGAACAAATAATGTTATAAAGACGTGTTATTACTTTTTAAGAAATTTCCACAGTATAAAACTTATTCAATATGCGCCGAGTTTCACAAAGAATTCCCTTGGTACTCGGAGTTATTGAAAAATTCATTTTTATTTAGTTTTTCATGAAGGCCACAACAAAATTATCATACATTTTCTGTTTCTTTGCAATGTTGCGCAATATAAATTTTTCACTTTTAACACAAAGTTAATATAATTTTTTAATGTTGGTAACTGCTGTACACCTATAAACATAAAACAAATAGAAATGAATCTAAAATTAAATTTATTGCCAGTTCTCAAATTATGTACTTAAAACGGATGTACTGGCAAGAACTCTTGCACTCCTTATTGCCAACTACTTTATTTTACGAGATATTTGATTCGCTGTAACTATTATATATATCTTCACATGATATGGAATGAAACATACAACAAAAAAGTACAACAAAACTTTTGATTAGCAGTAGGCTTGATATTATCATATTTATTTATTACCAGTATATAATTTGTATATACCAACCCTATAATTTCACATACGTCAAGAAATACCTAAGAGTAAAGCTCTTCAACAATATGTGCAAAGTACTTTTATGTCATCATTTTTGCAGGGAAGCTATTGTTTCATTACCTTTCCACTTCGTATAGTGTAACCGCACTTGCCATAACCCTATGTGACGTTTGTGGTTAGGGACGCATAGGGCTGGTACTTGGTAAATGTATATCTTTTTGTTGCTGTGGTTTTATAGGAATTTAGCACTTTTTTGAAATTATAGAGGATAAATTGAAGGCAAAGAAAGTGTCGCGCGCAACATACGGAAGTGGATATTACATCCGCCTACGATATATTAAACCTGGCGGAAGATAACCGATTCAAATTAACACCCAACCTTTAGTAATGAATAAGTTATAATATGCTTAAACAAGAATGCAGCTTGTATTGATTATACAGAAGATTTGAATATTATATTTAATACTAATAATACCCTCTGTGACTGGGCAAATGAGGAGTTACACAGGAAAAGGTTAAAATTATATGAAATGTATAACGAAAAGCAATATAACACTAGTGGAATTTAGGGAATATGTTAGGTTGTATTCAAATAATTTCAAAAAAGATTGCAAAATTGCAAAGTCACAATATTTAAGTTCAAAAAAATAAATATCATGGATAAAGTAAAAGCTACCTGGAAAATAATAAATGAAGAATCAGGTAAAACGTCTGATAAACGAACCGATTATATGTTAAAAGTTAAAGGGAAATTAATAAAATCTGACCCAGAGGTAGCTTCTTCTTTTGAAGAGTTTTTTACAAATGTACCACTAAATACAACCAAGTCCCTACATTCTTCACCTGCTGCTGCGATCTCATTGCTAGAAAAATGTGTACCTGAATGTAATATTAAATTTCAGTTTAAACATATAACTTGTAATGATATCGTCAAAACTTTTAAGCTTATTAATTTAAAAAAAAGTAAAGATATATGGGGTATGTCAACAGTCATTTTAAATTCCGTTATTAATGTAATAAGCTCTGAATTGTCTATAATTTTTAACAGATGTATCGATTGTGGAGTCTTTCCGGACGAAATGAAATTAAGTAAGATTACACCGTTGTTCAAGGCAGGTAGTGAGTCTGATCCGTCAAACTTCAGACCTGTTTCCGTGCTCCCTGCGTTGAGCAAAGTTTTTGAAAAGATAATGCTAGACCAGCTTTCTTTACATTTTAATAAAAATAAACTGTTACATAATAAACAGTATGGTTTCACTAAGGGTCGCTCCACAATCGATGCCGGTGTGAAGTTGATTTCGGACATATTTAACGCCTGGGAAGAATCATATGATGGAGTCGGCGTCTTTTGTGACCTGTCAAAAGCCTTTGATTGTGTTCATCCTGATATACTCGTTGGAAAGCTTCAACACTATGGCGTTGATGGCAAATCTTCCAGCCTGATGAATTCATATTTAAAGGGAAGGGTCCAAAGAGTTCATGTCAATGGAGTCACCTCTTAGGGTTCGCAGGTATCATGGGCGTCCCCCAAGGATCGATTCTCGGGCCTTTCTTATTTCTGATTTACATAAATGACCTCCCATTCTTTGTCAACGAAGTTCATGAGATGATATTGTTTGCTGATGACACTTCACTTCTATTTAAAGTGAATAGGAATAACGTATTATTGGACGATGTAAACAATTCTATCTCTCGTATAGTTAACTGGTTTAATGTAAATAACTTACTGCTTAATGGGAATAAAACAAAATGTATTAGATTTACAACTACTAGCGTAAAGCGAGATATTGGTAACCTGAAAATTAAGGACAGTGAACTAAACTTTGTTGACAAAACTGTTTTTCTAGGCATAACAATAGATAGTAAACTCCAATGGGGCCCACACATTGAGACTCTTTAGTAAAGAAAATCCGACAGTTTACTGATAAGGACACGGCTAAAATTGTGTATCATAGCTACTTTCATAGCGTTATGTCGTACGGTATTTTACTGTGGGGTGCTGCTGCAGAGGTTCAATCCATATTTGTGCTGCAGAAGCGGGCTGTTCGGGGTATTTGTTGTGTTTCTCCGAGGGAGTCGGTACGGAATAAGTTTAAGGAATTAAATATTATGACACTATCTGGTCAATATATTCTTGAAGCCTTTTTTGTATGTCCAAAAAAATATAAACGATTTTAAAACAAATGGTGACTTTCACCAGTATAATACGCGAAATAGAACTAATTTGAGTGTACGACCAACCAGGCTCCAAAAGATAAACCACTCCTTATATGGAAATTGTATTCGTTTTTACAACAAACTCCAAGCGAAATTAGAGAATTATCACTAAATAAATTCAAAGCCCTCGTTAAACGAAAATTAATCAACAAAGCTTTTTATAAATTTGAGGACTACTTAAATGATCCTAATCCTTGGGATTGAATTGCTCCAGTTCAAACAATTTGTATGACAATACTTGGCGATTAAAAAGAGTGGCGGAAAGTTTCTTGCTAGTTCTTCTTACCCGCTCTACGCCCTTGACTTGCGAACTGGTAGTAAATGTAAATTTACGGTTTATTTAACTTGACGATTCAAAAGTGTACTTGGTTACCCATTTGAATAAATATATTTTAAAAGAAGAGCGAAGATTTAAAACAGTAATGCAACGTCAGCACTTTTTGCAATGACAAATATAGATAACTCTTAAGTATTCAAGTGCTACAAAACACATAACGTTTTAATGTGCTAAAAACATGTTATGTGTGTGTTTTATTATAATTTGTGTGTATACTTTACGCGGATTTAAAGCACAACATTGCTCTTTATAGATTGTATTTTCTTCGTTAATTGATTGTTCAATGACCTGTAAAACTCTAATATCCACTGATAAGGTTGTATGGATGCGGAGGAATCTTTATTCCAATATGCAATATTCATAACTATAAACCTACCTAACAAAACAAAAGCTGCACGATATTCCTAAGAGTTAATTTCCTGGAATTATCTCTACCTGCATATAAACAAAGCGGCTCTTTTCACACGAATGCGACATCAGTCGCGTAAGCTCTCAGCGCATTCAAATTGAGCTTTTACCGATCCGAGCTTCCACTCAAGCGTTTTTATTAACACCATTCGTCGTGAATTTTATTACAAGCAATGACTTATATTTACTACGCCACGTTAACCGTTTTGTTATGTGTACTTAAAACTTCCACGTGTCGGGTGAAGCTAATTGCTGTACCTACTGTACCGAAAATTCAACAATAGGTGAACATTATAAACAAAAGCGATTATTTGTTTGCAATATATTAAAATTATCTTTGGTTTTACAAACATAAAGTATATAAATAGAGTTTACATATATGAAACTACGCTTTGCACAACAATTAAAAAAACGAAAAAATATACTAAATAATTATATTAAAAATATATTAATTTTACAATCCCACACACGGTCCATTAACCACAGTATCCAATACGTCGAAACATTATCACTGGTAAGTAATAAAAAAAAACAAATTAACATCACCTTTTAAATGCATCATCTATATGACAATACTGTTTCGTAGAACATTATTTTTTATTTGCATATCAATATTTAACTATTGTGGAAATACAATTTATACGTAATAAATAACAGCCTTATTGAAAATGCGAATAGAGCGAGGTATGTTGAACTAGGAATTCAGTATGCAAGGGATGCGAAATACCTAGCAAATTCATTACTGTATCAACATACTGTGTATAGCTTGGTTGTAGGAAGAAAGGTCAGAGTTCAATCAATGCAAGGGTTATAATAAACGTGTACACAGAACACTTTAAATATATGTATACTTATTAAATAAAGAAGAACAAGAAGATTGTGTTTAAACAAAATTGTTTCTGATAATCAACTATTTAACGCGTTATATAATTTTATTTACTAGTATTAGTAGTGCTTCGGATATCTATATTTTAAATTCGATTTAGGGTCCTTCAACAAAAGAGTGTACCAATTCTTAAAAGTCCGGCAACGCAGTCGCGAGCCCTCTGGAATTGAGAGTGTCCACGGTATCACTTAACTTCAGATGAGCCACCTGCCCTTTTGCCCCTGTTCTGTTCTATGTTCTTAACTCTTATTAAGTTTTGTTTATTACCCTCAATGGTATGAGAGGCGACAGATTTGTCAACAAGTAATGTTTCGCAGAAAATAAAACCAGGCCTTCTTGAATATTCTACCATGTCCACATGCCATTTAACTCACTGAGGCAAACAATTTGTATTAAAATAGTAAACACAATTAAAATTAAATATTCATTTCGGGTATTAACTTCAAAAGACAGTGAACGACCTTTTCGCCGACGGCATTAACAAGCTTAGGTAGTAAACATTTTATTATAATTTAATCTGCTTTTGTCGTGAAATTTCTGACAAAGGACAATCGAAAATGTTTTTATCATAACCATAGATAAGAGTTTTTTTTATTTTCTTTTAAGCAACCTTCAACTACCCAATTCCTATACTCCCCTTTTAAATAAATTCATAGTATAAGTAATATGTACAGATAAAAATTAAGTATATAGTATATAATAAATTTTATTCAATAGCTTTTATTAATATCCATAGAAAAGATATAATAATATTTGAGTCACATTATTTCCGGAATAGAGATCAGGTTAAGGGTCTGTTTCACAATGTATGGATAAAGTACCAAATAGCTATGCAACACATAAATTATTTGGAAGATAAATTGTGCTATTTGACACTTCATCGGACTCATAACTTATGATGGACTTTATGTGACGAATAGCGCTATCTGACAGTCGTGAAACGCAACAATAGTGTTTATCCTACCAATAAGTAATAAATAGCTAATTTGGAACTTATATAGAACTTATCCGTACAATGTGAAACAGACCCTAAAAGTAATCCAATCTGAATTTCTTACCGTAGCCGACGAGATGACACGTGGCAGCATATTGTCATCATCTACACTACTTTTCGCCTTCCTGACCTTGCTCTCATCATCCGAGACGGACAGACTGCCAGAGAAAGTGCCACTTAGCCTCAGTCGTAGACCATCGCGTTTCATTTTTCATTATTTCTTTGGCTTATCTTTGGAATGTATATTTCTTAACCTAACTGCTAAATACGGTATTTAGTGCATTTATAATGTAAGTATTTATCGGCATGTTTTTGTTTAAGTACAAATGCGATTAAAACTATTGATACGATCAGACCTCAAGAAAATGCTCGCTGGACAGAAGTTTTGTGCTGATGAAGAGGTATACTTTTATATATTAATTGTGAGTCAATTAACCTTAGGCTGAGCTTTTATATGTCTGTTTATACATACTTTTATTTATACTTTTTCTTTAGATTTTATTTAATTTTAGTTATAGTTGCATGTTATTTTTAGCTTTTTGTTAATTAATTATGCATCTCTTGTACTTTACTCTCTGTAGCCGTTGCCTAATCTACTTATAACTTAGGTATGTAATCTACTTACGTTTTGGTTTTTTTCTATATGTATAATTATGTGTATTATATGGCAATGAAGTATAAATAAATAATCGCCGAAACTGAAGCCTATTTTGAGGCTAAAGACAAATCGTACCGTAAATATGGTATCGAAAGTTTTTATAACCGCTATAATTGTTGTATCGCTCTCGAAGGCAATATTGAATAAATAACTATTAAATAATATATATTTTTATGTTAGTCTACGAACTTTTTAGTCCATCTATCAATGGCTTAAAATGAGTTTACAATTTCATAATAGCCATAAATACATTACAAAGATATATTACTGGTATATTATAATTTTATTGATATTACATTTAAAACCAAACTAAAAAATAACTTACAATAAATTTAATAGCATGAAGATACGAGGAACACGGAAAAAAACATTTGATAATAACAGCCTTAGGATAAGATTCAGAGGTATAACGCGAACTAAGGCTCTCATTATTTTAAAGTTCTATACGTTTTTGTCACACGGGAATCCTATTTATATAATAAATATTAGTGGTAAGTCGTAATTCCAAACCTTGTCCTAGCGTTCTAATGTATGGTCAAAGGTTAAGTAGGAAAGATTATTTAATAGTACGAATTATTATAACTAAGTTATTACTGTTGATGGCATAGCGAATGGGAGGCATTACGCGGTATATTATATGGTTCGGTTAACGTTAACTTGCCCACTCGTGAGCCAGACGTGATGTGACCACACGTTTGAAGCTAATCGCATTAGGATTTTCGGTAAATCTGTATAATTTTTGTCAACTGTGACTTTGAAAATAAAATTTGTATATCTTATACTATATGTTTATATATCATCTGCTATGAATTAAATCTTATAAAAAATTCTCGTGTCACAATGTTAGTTACCATACTTCTGCGAAACGGCTTGACCGATTTTTATCAAATTTTATATGCATATTCAGTAAGTCTGAGAATCGGCTACTATCTATGTTTCATACCCCTAAGTGATAAGGGTAATTAATTTGTTTATAATGTGCCATTAAAAAATACATACAACCCTAAATTATCTCTACCATCATCCCTATTTTTTATTATTAATAGTTATTTTAATTGAACTAAAAAAATTTTCCTAGAAATAATATATGTACATAGCAAAACAACGTTTGCCGGGTCAGCTAGTATACTATAATTTATTTCGCTTTTATGTCTTAAACTCAACAAATAAAACACCCTTTCTTAGGTGCTGAATAAGTCAAAAGGATTTATAAAGTTGTAGAATAAATTACAAAGCCTAATTGGCGAGTATAAGTTCTAATACAAAATGTATGGTCACCATAACAACCTACGCAAGTGTAACTCGACACCGTAGGCTTGCTCAGGACGTCCTTTGTCGGACATTACCGGTTATGTTAGGATAAGCTACTGATACTAGGTACGTATATAATATTACAAAAGAAGGAATGTCGTCCTATGAATTAGATAAATAAGCATGTCAAATAAAAAAAAATTAAATCAGTGGCGCTACAACCTCTTTAGGTCTTGGGCTGAATCTGTTTCATGATCAAATTTGATTTAGATGATTTTAATCTAATAGGCAAGTAGGTGATCAGCCTCCAGTGCCTGACACACGCCGTCGACTTTTTTGGGTCTAAGACATGTCGGTTTCCTCACGATGTTTTCCTTCACCGTTCGAGCAAATGTTAAATGCGCACATAAAAAGAAAGGCCATTGCACAGCCGGGGATCGAACCTACGACCTCAGGTATGAGAGACGCACGCTGAAGCCGCTAGGCCAACACTGCTCAAGCATGTCAAGGTAGCGCTTAAACTGTGATTAACAAGCGAGATTGTTATAGAGATTTTTCTGAAGTCAAAAACGCAGTCAAAGATCAAAGTCCAAGTTCAAAATTGCATGTGCAACCTGTTTATATTTTGTGCTTGACATATGTCGTTGCTTTTTCGGTATAAGACAGTACAAATATTCAATAATCATTTCGACATAAAGCCCTAACGTAAATACTTTCCATACGGATACATAAAAGTATGTTATTCCAAGGTTCACTAACAGGAAGCTTCAAAGATTAAATCCGAATTCCTAAACGATGAATTAACGGAACATCACAAAAGACTGTATTGGTGCAATAAAATTTGGGCAAGGCCGTACTAAAATAACGTATAATTTGTTAGCTTTTATTATTTATTTAATAATATTCTAAATAATTTATGAAACATATTCTTTTGCTACAAGTGCGCATGTGCAATAATTACTCATTTGACTCGTTCGGTTATTTACGAATTGTTACGAATTGACTCGAATAACTGCCCGAAGTGGGAAGGTCGAGTCAGAGTGGGGACTAAAGGATAAAACAGCTTGTAGCACATGCGCACAGGCAATTCCTTTGTTCAAGTTGGTGTTTATACATTTTACGTAGGGTCAGTGTGTGAAATATAGTAAATCAAGTCATCATTGGAGTGTTTAATTTCCTACCCTAAGAACCAGATCAACTAGCCCTAACAAATCAGAAGAGCGGGATGCCATCGAGGTAAACTGATATGGTATATCATATCCTTGGTGTAAAGGATTAACGCCCACGAGGTATGCGATTTTTTTTTTTTCCTTTCTACATTTTGTAACCTAAAGATGTAGGTACTCTTTTTTTTTATTATTTTTATTACACCTTTGAAGGTAAATTAGTTACATTTGTTATGAAACCTAGCTTACGATTATGAAGTTTTGTATTTTTACTAACGGAAGACTGTGCTATTGCGTAGGAAGTGTGGGACTGTGCTGTTTTAGGTTATCTAAATTTTTTACCAACTATAACCCGTCGGCCCTGTCTTGTCGTCTTATATCGATGAAAATCAAAACTTCCCAGCTGAAGTCCTTCATACCTACCTAACATAAATGGAAGAAAATGAATCCTATACGAGTGTTCGAAATACATAATTTTATAATATTTGATGAGGGTGATCCCAAATATTTTTACTCGGCCGATCCTCATATGTTTTTATTAGTCTTTGTTGAGATTTACTCGAGTTACGTTAGATGTATATATCGTTTTTGATAATTATAATTGATAATATGTAGTTACGTCCACTAATTAGAATTTTATAGTGAGTGTTTAGTGCGTGTTTAAGAAACGTTCTGGTAGGGAGACATTATGGCGAGGTATGTACTCGGGATTTTGCTATGAGTTATGCATCGACGGCCACCGAACCTGTCCTGTAAAACATATAACGTTATTTATTTTAAAGCTGTTACATTACATATTTTTATAATACTTACCGTCGGTTTAGTTGAAATAAATTGAATCATTATTATAAGATACTAGCAGACCGGCCAAGCGCGTTGCTGTGGCTAAGGTTTTTCTTATATTACATAGTAGTAAACTATTCAAGGGAGACGGTAGGAGAACACTAGTCATGGGGACCACCATGCTTTATTGGTTGTTATGCCGTTGAATTGTAGCTTATGTGAAACGTTGGTACTTTCAACACAGCGCCATCTGTTAGAATTGTGACTGTTCAATAATAAACAAATATTTTGCAATAAAATAATATAAATTGAAATGTAAGCTATCCTATCTTTTAAGTTAGATCAAACTGCACACGGTGTGCAAAATATTTGATATCGGTTCGGTAGTCAGGAGTCGATAGTGGACAAACAACGTGACACGTAATTTATATATTAAGATTTACGACAGATTACACAAGTAATTAGTTTAATTTTGTCTCATATTTTAACAATTTTTTTTTTTAGAGGTTATTTGGTGAGTTGAATATTTTAATAAAGTTTTATTTTTACAGACTACTTTATTATAAATGTTTTACCATTTTTTTTTTTAATTATTAGGCAACTTGAATATTAAAATAAGATACATTTAATTAATTTATTATTTTTAGATGTTCCAAGCTGATTTAATATTATAATAAGTTTCTTACAGAACTAATTTATTTTAATTTTACCATTTTTTTTAGAGGTTCTTTGGTGAGTTGAATATTTTAATAAAGTTTTATTTTTACAGACTACTTTATTATAAATGTTTTACCATTTTTGAAATTATTAGGCAACTTGAATATTATAATAAGATACATTTAATTAATTTATTATCTTTAGAAGTTCCAAGCCGATTTAATACTATAATAAGTTTCTTACAGAACTAATTTATTTTTTATAATAATAATTTTACCATTTTTTTTTAGAGGTTCTTTGGTGAGTTGAATATTTTAATAAAGTTTTATTTTTACAGACTACTTTATTATAAATGTTTTACCATTTTTGAAATTATTTGGCAAGTTGAATATTATAATAAGTTACATTTAATTAATTTATTATTTTTAGAAGTTTCAAGTCTGTTTAATATTATAATATTTTTACAGAACTAATTATTTCAATTTTTTTTTTATATATATTTTATACCATTTTTAGAAATTATTTAGTGACTGTTATTATAATAAGGTTTTTACATATATAATTTATACTTTAAAATAATTATTCATTTTTAGAAGTTCAGTTAGTTTAATATTAAGGTATTTACAAAAGTAATAAATTTTACAATAATTTTCGCCATTTATCGTAGAAGGTTAGTTTAATATCATATTATGACTTTGTTATACGAAAATTCAATTGAAACGTATTGTTTGAAGTATATTTTATTGGTAATTAAAGCTTAAATGTTTTATATATACAATCAATACAAACAATATTTTTTTTTATTACTACGTTGAATAATATTCTAAACTATCTTAAATATATGTATTAATAAAAAAAAATTATTTGATTTTATAGAGTGTCTTTGTTACTTAGAATCGACGCCAATCCTTATAGATTAAGATGGCTGGAGTAATAATGTACAATGTTTTTCTTTTGTGTAACGATTGTTTCCAGTATGACTAGACCCAATAAGAATTCAGGGTTTTAGTCCTGAGTTACGAAGTCGTTTTAGGGACGAGGCATATAGAAGTCGAACCTTATGGTTGTTTCATTGGTGAGACTAAAGCAGCTTGCTTTCCAATGCAGTAGGTGCAGGCTATAGGGCAGTCGTAAGTTAAACTTACCACGAAGCTGCAGCAGATCGAGTGGCTACGCAGGCGTTGCCACTACAAAGTAAGGTGACGCAAAATAATATCGGTGTACGGTCTAAATGATAGTTTACGTATATCTCACGAAAAGGCTACAAATTTAAGTCCGTGGCGAGACAATTAGTAGATCGTTAGTCCAAACATAGAAGATATTTCTTAAAATCGATTGGACAAATGTAGCGTTACTTCAAAGAAAGATTCAGAACAAATTTGATGTCTAGAATCTCAAGAGGAAACGAAAATGTTTTGAGTGTCAAATGATGAGTTTAACATTGATTGTTTTTCAGTTTCATAGGTATTGAAGTAGTAATAAAATGCTTCGGTCTATTTTTTCTTACCTCTACCTTTCGTTTATACCGCAGGTATTAATAGTTATGAATTTGATGTTGATTGCTTAATGCGATATTGTGATAATGGCAGCCGACATTGGCGCCATTTGGCGCTTTGACATGGTGAAATGAATTTAATAAGAATGATAATAGTAAAAGCGCTATTACTGTTGAATAGTCGTTAATTTGTTAATATATTAATGATTAACGTTAATAAGGAAATGGAATGAAACTATAGATACTTATTTGTTGAGGGATTCTTCAAATAATTTTTAGGGATTGGTTTTAAAACTTGTACAGGAATTAAGATAAAGCTAAGCGACAATTATATTACCCGTAATACGGCCTTACAGAGTATCAAACTGGGAACGGAAAAATAAAAAACCAGAACTGAAGGACTGGTAATTTGTGCACTGTCCTAGGCTGTGCATTTTGCCCGTTAAAATAGAATTGATTTTGCTTTGATTTTTCTAGATCTTAACATGAGAACAACAAACGAGCCCTCTACCGCGAATCGATAATAATCAATTGGATAATATTTCAGTCATGGGTGTTGTATTACACAGGGCCTCGCATCAGGGTACTATTAGAAAGCTGATGGTATTTCTGGTTTTAAGTGAGAGCAAGGGTAGCAAAGATGAAAAAGATGACCTGGTAAGATGACTCTATAGGACAACGACACAGTAAGACTGTATATTATGAGGTATTAATATTATTATATTTTTTTTGCTGCTTTGAGATTTAAAATATATAAGAAGCAAGCATTCGCAAGTTTAGGTTTTAAGGAGGAATTAGTAATCCTCCCGTAGTCAATTTTACATGCACCATGTTAAATGGGAGCATTCAAAGTTGGCATTGCTGATAAAGAAGTTTGATTTACTTCAAATGAGTAAGACTCTGCTGAATGTTAACATACTGCAGAGCCTAGTCTTTCATGACATTTCTTTTGCGGTAATTCACTTTGGGTATATTACAAAGGGTTGCTTTTTGATACAGCATCAAACAGACATAAGTCTCAATTTCATTAACAAATCTGAAACTTCGATGTCACGTCATGTCGACAATTTAACTTGCTTGCTAAGGCTGTTGTTCTTTTTGTGTACTGTGGCTATGTGCTTAGAAATTCAAAATTACATATGACCTTTTAACATATTATGTATTCCCTACAAACCAATCAATACTTGGTTAGTTTTTTTTTATTTTATTTTTGTTATTGGTCTTAATAATGGATATGAAATACTTTCATTATGTCTGATGATAAAATATCTTAAAACAGAATTGATTAAATGTTGTAATGAAATTTAATAATGTAAGAAAATTATTGTATCATCTTGATCGGTTACCAATGAGGTTGTATTTGACAAAGTAATGTCAAATTATTTGATAAAGTAATTTCACATTTAATTCATCTCCAGAAGTGATAGTATCCTAATAAAAGTGATGGCTTAATATAATAAGTAAGTTTTGAGTGCGTTGAAATATGTTGATGAAAAATAATACTCTAAAGAAGTAGGGTTGTAGTAGTAATAGTTCAAGTATTTGTTGTGCTTTCGATAAGTATTTTTTCTGAAGTCTGCACGAAAATCTGCAGCGTTTTTGTCAAAGAAAAGAGGGAGAGAGCGATTGAGACTTGAACACCGATGGTGTTTTTAATACATATCAATATCATTATTATTTTATTATGGGAAAAAATTTCCATTTTTTTTTGTTGTTAGCCTTGATATTTTAAAAGAGTACCGAGAGTTTTTTACGCCGGCTTTTTCTCTCGGCCTACACCCCATGTCTTCTTTGCCGATGAATAGGGATTTCTACCGATACATATTTAATGACGTGAAATAGGTGATACCTGTATCTTTTATTCCATTATAAATAAACATAAATTAAATTTAGGTTCAATTTAACTAAAGAGATGTAATTCAAGAATGAAAGTTAAAAGATACATAGAATTAATTTTGTTTCTGTTTTGAGTTGTAATTTACAAAGCATTGTTTTTGTTTTTCTTTTTTTTGCGAGACGCAAACATTGTCAGGAAAGGCCGACTGTTAGCTTTTATTATTTATTTAATAATATTCTAAATAATTTATGAAACATATTCTTTTGCTACAAGTGCGCATGTGCAATAATTACTCATTTGACTCGTTCGGTTATTTACGAATTGTTACGAATTGACTCGAATAACTGCCCGAAGTGGGAAGGTCGAGTCAGAGTGGGGACTAAAGGATAAAACAGCTTGTAGCACATGCGCACAGGCAATTCCTTTGTTCAAGTTGGTGTTTATACATTTTACGTAGGGTCAGTGTGTGAAATATAGTAAATCAAGTCATCATTGGAGTGTTTAATTTCCTACCCTAAGAACCAGATCAACTAGCCCTAACAAATTGGACGTTCATGTGTGATATGAATATGGATTTTGAGGGTTAGTTACTTAGGCTGAGTCAAATCGTATCGATTAGATCTTTGACTTCGTTAAACAACACACGTTATTTCTTCAGATGAAATGTCATCACACAAATCGGAATTTTAAATTTGGAATGATTAAGAATTTGCGCGCTTGTCAAAAATTTGACAGATTGATGACCGTCAAATCCACCATCTTGTGAAACTCAATTTTCAGTTTTTTAATGGTTAATAATATCATTTGAAGGTATTTATCAACCACCACTTAATGTACGTACTATTTGAATCAAATCGACGTTCCTCGTAGTCTGTTGAGATAGTAAAACAAAAGAAGCAACGAGCCATCGTTTCGTTGGATTGTCATTGGTCAAACGGAAAGGCAAATCGTGTCGCGTGCCCGTGATTGGACTAGAGATAGATAGAGCATCATTCGTTTTAAATTCTCACACCCTGATTTGTATTTAATATTAAGTATGATCGTTGCCAAAGCATAACTTTATACATCAAATAAATTTTTATAGTTCAGTGACTTTCCTAAATATTTGTATGGCAAATAACCTTTACACGTTAATATATTCCTAAAAAGAATAAAAAAGGTAAGTCTCGCTCGTATCGGGTTTTATAATGCTTTATTAATGAAGTAGTCTATTTAAAACATAATATTGCAACCGATGTATGTTATTTAA
Source organism: Pieris napi (assembly GCF_905475465.1). NCBI lineage: Eukaryota > Metazoa > Arthropoda > Insecta > Lepidoptera > Pieridae > Pieris > Pieris napi. The sequence continues at coordinate 7,237,774 of NC_062241.1, read as the reverse complement.
AATAGAAATATATTTAGCGTAAAAAGGTAACGAAAACATCCACCCCAGAAACTTTCACGTTTCAACAGTATGACTGAAAATCTCAGTTCATATTTCACTCCAATCAGTTTACGTCAAATTAGGCATGATTTATGAACTGAAATTGTGTTCATTACATCTATAGCTCACGAATAGTTTTGATACTAAAGCGTCCGTGAAAACAGAACTCTTGAAATTGTATAAACTGGCCTCCGCATGCCGATTTTCTAACAAAAAAAAATCGATGTGGTGTCTATAGAGTAGTACATAACATTAGTACATTAGTCTTTATGGATTAATCCAAGTTAAGAAATTTATATGTATTTTTATTGAGGTAGTTTTATTTTATTAAACAAGAATTCAAAAATCTTCATTAAATATAAGATAAATCTTTCGCAACGCAACGCTGCTTAATAAATGTAGCCTTTTTTAAATTACAAAAGAAATGCGATTGATATTCCTTTTATAAACTATATTTGTTATTAAAAATACCAATTATTTAATTTAGTCTTTACCCCGGCATGTCATATTCGATCGAATTTCACCTATTCCGATAGCCTAATAATTACAATGAGTAAAGCATTCGATCAACAACATTCATTTCCAATCAAAATGGGGTAATTATAATCCCAAATTCCAAGGTGAAATTTCCCTGTACAATTATTAGATTTAACGCGATGCCGATAAATACGAACACTTATAAACAATACATAAACACTGGAAGCATATTGAATAGCACATTACATTAAAATTGATTTATTGATATTGTTTGTTACATATTATGAGTGAAAAATGCGCGGTTTTTCAGGAGCATCGCGACGCCCGTCGACAGTGGCGCCCCGCGCGGCACTGGCTGAAAACTACAGGACACCTCGTATGGATTCGTAGCGCATTTTAGAAATTCGAACTCCAGTTATACGCAATAGAGTATATTGTTGTCTGTGCCCAAATTTACGTCCCTTTTGTTCCCAACGCTTTGCCCGTGTTGGATTCCTTTCATTAAGCTTGAGTAATCATTACACAGACTATCATTACAAGATATTGGGTATTTTTTGCGGGAATGGTAATGGTTAAATTTGGAATTTTGGAAATAGGCCTTTATCCAAGGCCTTGTTAAGGAAATACGATTAAATACCAGTATTTAAGAAACCTTTGTTACACTTGTAATAATCTTTATACAATTAGAACAGTGATGCGTTCCATATTACCTATCTGTATACCATAGAAATACAGATGAAAAGAAATGTGTTTTACAAATAAGAATTGGCTTAAAAATTTCAATATTAAAAAGACAAAAATATCGCTGTGTTTTACAACATTTATTTTTTATATATCTTTAACTTATTTTACAAGACGTATCGCTCAAACTCACTCCGCTAGAGTTAAAAATACTGTGTCCTCCGAAAGAAGATCTGGATATCTCAAAAACTAATTTATTGAACCGTTAAAAATAGTAAGATTCTCTATACCTGTAGGTATATATTTTGTGATTCCTTTTTGATCCTTCACAAGAGGACTTGAGTCTTGACGTAATCGCAATTAAAATCTTTACCACGAAAAAGCTGCGTGGGCAAAACAGAAAGCACTTAGATTTTCTTAATAAAACAAAAAATAAATGCTGTAATATATCGCTATGACCAGGTCACGAAGCAAGATCAATAATAGAATAGTAGAATTTAACAACGAGGTTTTTATTAACTTATTTTAAATTTATTGTAGCATACTATTGAACTACAGACGTTCTTTAAGAATTAAGAAGTCAATTAGTAGACAGTACGGGTTACCTTCACGCCAGTACCTACCGGTATCGGTAACCCAACAAAGAAAAACAGCGAGTCCGGTTAATTAACTCATATTCTTGTAGCTTAGCATTTTACTAACTCTAAAGCAATTAAAAGTTTTTGTCAAAGAAAGTTATTTTTAGGTATTCAAGAAATTTGTTGTAATTTTGGTAAATTTGTCGAATCACGTCTCCACCTTAAAACAGCTGCAAATTTTTTTTTCTATCGTTCTTTACGACTTGTATGTAGTAACCCAAGTAATATTAAGGAAACGCTTGGCTTTGGACCCCTTAAAAATTAAAAAAAAAACTGATAGTATTACATGCATGATGTAAATGATATTGTCTCAATTCCCAGTGAATTACGTTAGGTTAGGTTTTTTATAGAAATAAATAAACTGGCGCTTCGACCGGGAATCGAACCCGATACCTCTCACCTAGCTGACACTTAATATGACTGCTAGGCTATGAGGCCCTTAACCTTCATATTACTTGGGGTACTACATACAAGTCATAAATAATGATAGGGCAGGTTCGGTTAAAGCCAAAAATGTATTGTACCTTCTTTAATTCGTTTCACAAATTTCTATGGGGTAAAAGAGCATGCACCACCACATTATTGCATTGTACACCATTGCTGAGTGATGAAAATGTGTAGAAAATTAATTGTAGCTGTTTTATGGTGTTGTGATTCGACAATTTACCGTAATTATGCCCGTACTCGTTACACAATTTTATACTAGAATGTTATGCATGGTTTCTTACTTTGTTTTATAAAGTAATGTTTTTCTAAAACATGTTTAAATTAATACACAGGTACTTTAGGTAACAAATATTTAATTACCAGTTTGCATTACGATTTCTGAGTACCAATATAGTTAATGGTATTCGTAGAACCACTTGCTACGGCGTAGTACGTTGAAGATTATTGAACAATTTCTAAATGAAAGTCGATAGAGGTAATTATATAGATAAGTCCTTAACATCTTTATTATATTTATAGTAACCGTATTTATATGTCGCTTTAATAAGCTTATCATTAACTATTTTAATGATAGTATTTAATATGTCGCTTATTATTGTTAATTTTTATTACCTTGTCCTATCGTGGTAAGAATCTAATCAGGAATTCCTTTAAACGTACTTACGTACGTAAACGTACTGACTTTCTAGAGAAAGTCGTCTTTGAAGTCCAACAAAACAAATCATTTTATATTTCCTATTACATATACGTTGTTTTCGGTTAAAATAATAGAATCAACTTAAACGTTACACATTATTTGTTAACTACCAAACCACGGCATCCCTTAACATAGTTACATATAATTGTTTTGTAATGTAAAATCGATAAGCGCATCCCGGTATTCAAACGCAGGCTGAGCCCGGGAGCAATCTATTTATAGGAGTGAACTATGACCTACTTCCGGTGTTTATTAAATAACGCTAACAGGGTTCTAAAACCTGGCTCGGGAAATATCTGGAAAACGTGGCACAATTTAGGTTGAAATGTGATTATACGAAGGTTCGGTGGGAAGTGAGCTACACTTCAGCTACGAATTATGTTACGGTTTCAAATTTGGTTAACAAACCACACGGAATGGCATCCACAATACTTCAATGTACATATAATATCATCATCACCTTTTTCTTTATGACAACTTTTTTTTCTACCGCGTTTCCAATTCTACGAACATTATAGAATTTCTATGATGTGTTAACTGCATTGAAATAGCTTAAAATAATTATATAGTGTACTAGCTGCCCCTGCGAATTTTGTTTCGCCTCATTAATTTATTACTTAGCCTACCTTTTTAGTAGCTACATTCCGGCGTGCAATTTATCCAAAAAAAGCATTCCAATTGGTCAACATACATAATATATTGAGATTAATTTTTAATTATCTAGATTAAAATCTTTACACATTTTGTACTTTGCACTTCTTAGATATTTTATCAGTAGTATGTACTTACAATCCTTTCTGTGTCACCTATATGTTTTTAATTCATTCGATTATAAAAGAATGGGTATTAATATTCCAAACTTTTACTTGTTAGAGTCTACTAAAATAATAAAACCAAATATAAAGTAAATTGCTCTTCTAATAAAATCCTTTGCTCTCTTTGAATAATCAGAGGATTGTGTAATATGAAACAAAAGACGAAACGCGTTGCGTTTGATTGTGATTGGTCAAAGGGAAAGACGAATTGTCGCGTATCTTTGATAGGACTACGTGCTGTTGACCACTAATAGTCAAATGGTAACAGGCCACCCATTTGTTTAACGTTTTTGCCCAGCATTAAAAGAAAAACGTAACGTAAAGGTTGCCAAATAATATTTATTGCCATAATATTGTCATACAATGTAATCCTCTTTAGTCAAAACATGAGCAGAGATTTGCATACACTTTTCCTTAAGTTAATAGACGTGAGTGAACATCGTTCAGACATATATGTTGTTTATCGTGTTGAAGGGAAAGCTTGTATAAGCTATTCTAACGATTTTAAGTTATCAAAATTGATACATGTAAAGGAGTGTCATCGATTTAAGAGTTACAATGGCACAAGATATTTTCGTTTACACTGAAAAAAACTTACGCTGAAATGACTGAATTTTTTTGAAGTGAAACTTCTTTATCGGGGTTGGAAAAAAATTTAGTGTAACATTTTTCCGTTACGCGCCATCTTTTGAAGTGAAACTTCTTTATCGGCGTTGGAAAAAAATTTACACACATTTGTCACATTTTTCGGTTACGCGCCATCTTTTTCTTGTCCCTACCACGGTTGATCCGAAGAGATTCGAAGCCATTATTAACAAAAATATATAATAACGATAACAATGATAGTAATACTAATAATTCTATTACAATTAATGAAATTCTGTAATAATCTTAGTACTACATAGTAGTACAGTAATAAGTTAAAATGAAATAATTGTATTTGTATTCATGTCTATGATAATAAAAGCCTTTTGTTAAACTTTATTTAACCAATTTCTGTAAAGTTGCATATAGTAGATCATTTTTCGAAAAATAAGGTCATTAAGAAGTTTCACTTCTTACGTGTGTACACCTAGTACACGCACACATTTTTTTTAAAATTAAAGCCACACTTATTAATTATAAACTGTAAACCGTAAAAAATACTGCCCTATTCCTCAAATAAGTAAATGTCAGTGGGTATTGAAGTTTTAAGTTGCATAGTTTTAAATTATAATCTGCTTTATCATTTATTGACTAAGTGCCAGTGTAACGAAATGACTTTCATTCCTAACAATGTAGCTATTTGTATATCCAAACAGTATTTAAAGTGATCGACTACTTTTTACTTTATTTTCGATATGTACTCTTCCATTACATTATTGTACTGTTCCAATAACTACTTCGATTCACGGTGATCGAATCGAAATCGGATTACAGATATTGAATTTTCGATTGCTCTCCCTGGTAACTCGCTATGCAATATTGTCAGTCAGTATTTTACCTGTAGCCTTGATGCCAACAACATCATACATACAAATACATTATTATATTGTATGAATTATATATATTATTATATTGTATGAATTATAGAATTATAGTATATTTTATCGACGACTTCAAAAAATCGCCCTCAATTCGCCGAAATATTTTTGATCTCCAATTTCTTGACGACTGGATTTATTTGAAGACTTCCCAGGTTAGGGACTTATAATGGAATGCTGGCAGACTTGAAGCATCTTATAGCATTTTAATAAGAAACCTTTTTGACGTTTTCGATGATGATGATGACCTGGTGGCGGGAGTTGTAGTATGTTGACGTATATGTATAAGAATTATGTCTTATCGAAATTATTTACAGAAAAAAGTCCGTTTTATATTATTGATTTCCGTATAACCGTCCATAAACTCTAAGTTTAGCTTCGATTGTTTAATATCACATTTAGGAGCCCATTCTCATTTAATGTCAATAAATAGTAATCTCTGTAAACATCGCAAGTGGGATGTGTATAAATGTTTGGAAGACAAATTCTGTACAATTATGTGCCTAGTGGCTTTCAGCGAGCGATTCTAATCCCTTAGGTCGTCGGTTCGATCCCCGGCTGTGTACCAATGGACGTCTATGTGCGCATTTGACACTCGCTCGTACGGTGAAGGAAAACATCGGTAAGGAACCGGCGTGGCATAGACCCAAAAAAAAATTTCGATGCGGTGTTGTGTTGTGGTGCGAATTAGACTAAACAAATGATCGTAAAACTCAATCAGATATCTCAGACCTAAGAGGTTGTAGCGCCAATAGCTTTTATAGGTGAAAGCATTAATTAGCCTTTTATTAAGAATATTCTAAAACTAATAAACATTCTAAAAGATTTAATGCTTTTAATGACTTGTATTGTAAGTAGATTGAGTTGTATCTTAGTACTTTGTCCCAGTCCCATCACCACAGAGTGCATCTAGGAAATCCTTAACGAACTTATAACCAACTCTTGTGGCTATGAATATAGCGAGCGATTATTTTACTATACTTTGACAGCTGACACTTGCATATATTATTAAGTGTTTACAGACCACCAAGTGCATCTTACGATTTTTTTGAAGAAAAGTTGGAGGAAATTTTGTGTAAAGTTAGTTTTAAGAACAATAAGTATATTATTGTATGTGGTGACTTCAATATAAATTTATTAGAAAATACCTCCATTAGTAAAAAATTCAATCTGTTATTAAAATCGTACAATCTTGTTAACTTGTTTCTTGAGCCCACTAGAATTACAAGCTCCACTGCTACATGTATAGATAATGTATTTACAGATGCAGAGGCAATGCAAACCTCAATTACAACTGATCTTAGCTCGGATCATTGTGGACAGTTAGTGGCGCTAAAATGTAAAGTGGTGAAACAAGTAAATAAGAGCAGTGTGTTTGTTCCAGTAAATAAAAAGCGAATGGTGAGATTTAGACATAATATAGGTAAACGCCTACCTTTATTACCGGTAGGTACTACCGTTGATACACAATACAACAATCTAAGTGATTGTATTAATAAAGAGTTTAACACCATCTTTACCCCAAAGAAAGTCTCTCATTCGCAGTGTAAATCGTTTAGTGATTGGGCGACAGCGGGAATTTATAAAAGTAGACGACGGTTGTATGACCTTTACGCTGAAAAGTCATACAATCATAATGAAGAATTTATTCTTTATGTTCGAAATTATTCGAAATTATTTAAGAAAGTTTGTTACGCGGCCAAGTCCTTAAATATCAAAAACAAGATTAAAAATAGTACCAATAAAACTAAAATGACTTGGAAGATAATTGATAGTGAAACTGGAAGAGTCAGGGATCGCAATCAAGACATCGAACTATGTGTCAATAACACTAAAATCAAATCTAATGAAGAGATAGCGATTGTTTTTGATAAGTACTTTTCTGACATTCCAATTTCGACTACTAAGTCTCTTCAATCATCTCCCGCCCTCGCTGAATCGCTGCTCAAAGATAATGTAAACGAGTGCAAGGTCAGTTTTACATTCCGACCCATTGGTGCCGACGATATAGTTAGGATATTTAGAACAATAGACATTAAGAACACTACCGATCTTTGGGGTATTTCTGTAAAAATAATTAGTAGCATTATTGATGTAATTGCTCCCCATCTAGCTATAATTTTCAACAATTGTATTAAAAGTGGCGAGTTTCCCGATCTAATGAAACATAGTAAAGTTATTCCTTTATTTAAAGCAGGTAGTACGTCCGACGCCAGTAACTTTAGACCAATTTCCGTACTACCTGTAGTAAAATATTTGAAAAAATTATATTACATCAACTGGTAAGTCATTTTAACGTAAACAAATTATTACATAATAATCAGTTCGGTTTTACCAAGGGTCGCTCGACAGCCGATGCCGGTGTTGAGTTATATAGATATATAGTTAAGGCTTGGGAGGAGTCGCATGACGCTTTAGGTGTTTTCTGCGACCTATCCAAAGCATTTGATTGTGTCCAACACGAGACCTTAATCGGGAAACTCCGTCACTATGGCATCAAGAATACCGCACTGAATCTTCTGACTTCCTATTTACACGGAAGAACTCAGAAGGTTGAAGTGAATGGTAAGAGGTCCTCTGGGTCGAAAGTAGATATGGGGGTACCACAGGGCTCAATTCTTGGCCCTTTCCTCTTTCTTGTTTATATAAATGATCTACCTTTTATGGTAGAAAGAAAACATCAGATAGTTTTGTTTGCTGATGACACGTCCTTGATTTTTAAAATCAAACGACAAATAACAAATTTTGACGATGTAAAACAATGCTCTATCTTCGATTGTCCATTGGTTTAGTATGAATAACCTTCTACTTAATGCAAAAAAGACAAAATGCCTTAAATTTTCTGCAAAAAATGCAAGGGTTATGGATACTAGACCAATTATAAACAATGAGGAATTGAATCTGGATGATACAACTGTATTTCTCGGAATCACCGTGGATTCAAAACTTCAGTGGTCCCCTCATATTAACGGATTGGCGAAGAGACTTAGTTCTGCAGCCTACGCGGTTAAAAAAATTCGCTCACTAACTGATGTCGATACAGCTAGACTTGTTTATTTTAGTTACTTTCATAGCTTAATGACTTATGGCTTATTATTATGGGGTCATGCTGCTGATGTCGAAACTATTTTCATCCTGCAGAAGAGGGCTATTCGTGCAATCTATAATTTAAAATGTAGGGAATCTCTTAGACATAAATTCAAGGAAATTAATATACTTACCTTTCCCTCGCAATATATTTATGAAAATATTATGTATGTATACAAAAATAGTGATAAGTTGACTAGAATAGAACATACGCACAATGTTAATACACGGAACAAACGCAGGCTGCAATTTCCCCGTACTAGACTATCCAAAGTTAGTAATTCTTTTTTGGGGAAAGGGATACTCTTCTTTAATAAAATCCCAGAGGCTCTTTTATCTCTGCCTTTCAATAAATTTAAGAAATGTATTAAAGAAAAGCTGTGTAAAAAGGCTTACTATAAAGTCAACGATTATCTAGTTGATAAAAGGGCCTGGGACTAGTGCTAGACAGGCTACCTCTAATTAATTTGCGATATTTGTTTTAAAATAAGTGTTATTTGATGATTTGATATTTTAAAAGAGTACCGAGAGTTTTTTACGCCGGCTTTTTCTCTCGGCCTACACCCTCTGTCTTCTTTGCCGATGAGTAGGGATGCCTACAAATTGAAATTTAATGACGTGGAATAAGTGATACATGTATCTTATGTTCCATAATAAACATATTTTATTTTATTTTATTTTATATGGAATTATATAAAATCTAATACTAGTGCTTTACGAGAGGAGGCCTACCAAGCAGACCTCGTCCGCATACTTGACCACTAAAATTGAGCAATTTTGTGTTGGCAACACTTTGGCAATTGGAAATGTGCTATACCGAAAAAAAAAATGTTTACCCTCCTTTGCATCTCGCGAGCCAATACTTTGTTAATTCACCTTGTGAAGATTATATAAATCTGCATGGTAAATTACCAAACCAAAGCCAAAAAAATGTCATTTCGCGTTCGGTAAAATCCTCCAATCAGAGTTGTCCATACTCAGTCCTGTCAAAATTGTAACATTATCTCGTAAAATTTCAAATCCGCAGTTGAAACACTTACGGGAGTGTTTTTTGCAATCGGCAAGATGTCATATAGTGTAGAGGTTATAGATGCGCTTAGCAGCTCACGTGGGAACTTTACGCGTCAATACTTAATCAATTGAAACATAAAAAGTTTCACCATTTAAAACTGCTTTAATATAGATAAGAAAATGTTTTCCGCTCTCATCAAAACCATCTATCAAACCGTCTAGATAATGCTTGCAGCTCGCGACGTAGCGTTGCAAGCCAAAGTTGAAAGTTCGATAATTTCATCTATTAACATTTTAAAATTCTCAATGGCAATGAAAACCAGTGCAAAAATGCCATGAAAATTTTCTTTCGTTCAATAATTAAACTTCTACCGTTACTTACACCTATGAAAATGTAAAAGTCCGCGATGGCAATATTGGAATACTTATAATTGAGTAATTTTCTAGTTCTGTGAGTGTTATTTTATCTGTTTCCATGCCATGTATGCAGTAGAATGTTGTCAGTTCCCTAGCTATTGATTTTCTGTTACTCGTAAATTTTTCATTATTGTTAGTTTTAACTTTCACGTTTGGTATCCATTGTGAGTGGTCATTAAGTTGTTTCATTCCTTTTTTAGTTCCAGCAGTTTTCTCTATTTGATCTCTGTTTGCTTGGATTTTCCTACAGATAATTTCTTCTTATAAATTATTATCCAATCTAAACAAATATGTGTTTAAAATCTTAAGCCAAATTTGCAAACAATAAGTAATTTACAATAATTTCACTAATCTTAATACTTATGCTAATCCTAGAACTAATACTAATCCTTATGTTAACCAGAATATATATGTATAGATCTCTACATATATACTCTGACTAGCCATATTTGGTACGAGTTCATCGTTGACGTTACCTTTTTATTACGTTTGACATATCCGTCAGATTTTGTAATATATGCGAAGTAGATTTTAAAGAACCTGAGACAAAATTATGTATGTATCAGATCAGTTACAGCGTAAAAAACCTTTCTCATTTACAATAATAATTATTGACATCACAACTTCAGAAAACCAATAAAGGAAGACAAAAAATGGAAATAGGCGGATTCTTACTCCTAGAAGCAGGTTCTTCCAGACATCAAAAATTTAAATACAATACAGTTCTTAAACCTAAAAAACTTAATTAATTAATTAATAACTATTCTTCAGTATTAATTCAATTATTCTTGTATTTTCTGTCTTACCTCTTCATTAAGAATAAGTATTTCATAAGCCTTTCTGTTAAGAAAATAATAAGTGATTAAGTGACTGAAGTGTGCTTTCGCAGTATATGTTGGAAATGAAAAGCTACTAAAAATGAGAAACAAACCCGACGGTTTCCTAGCCTTGCCCTTTTGAATAAGCCAGAGAAAATCTCAGCGTCTATAGATGATGTAATATGACGTCACAATCTATTTCTATCGTGTTTATTTTACGTTCATTGTTTACAAATGTTTTCTATTTATAACTATTAATTACATAGATTTGTTGAAAGATTGTTGGCAATAAGACATTGTTAGTGAAATTACTGTAATTTATTGAGTATTGTGTGCAAATTTGGCTTAAGATTTTAAATTACGATTACTGTGAAAGTTTACGTTTCTATTAATAACTAGATCTGAATTCTATAGTTCAGATTAGCTACACTTGTAGATTTAAAGGTAAAATGCAGCTTCATCTGTAAATATGTTAATTGGCGTCACCGCTATACTATATTTATATGTACATTATTATTAAATCCTGAAAACTACATATGTAAGTACCTGTTTTATTTAAGTTTTACTCTTTAAACAAATAAGACTCGGCACAAAAGCACTGTCAAAGAATAATGAGAGACTTTGCAAGATAATGCCAAATTAACAACATTAAGTATTTCATCACAATAAATGGTGGCATGTTGGCACCCCTGAAGTCTCTTGATCATATAAAATCAATCTAGTTTTACTATTAAATTATTAATTATTAAAAACTTGAACTATAGTTACAACAGTATCATAATATTCATTATTATAAGGGAGTATAAAATGGAAATATAAATACCAGTCCGCAAAGAAATAAATCTTAAACTATGCCAAACACTGAATTATTCAATAGCGCCGTATCGATTTAGTGGCTCTTTTCTATCAAAAGCACTAGAGATGCTAAGGGTTAACCCTGAACGTACAAAGGGAAATTTAATGACCAAGAAACTTGAGTATATACCTTAATTATCTGGCGCTGCCTAATCTTGATGTCACTATAATGTGTTGACTGGCATTTTTAATAAAATTTATTAATTCTACTTGATTAGTAGAAGTTATTTCTCCGTTATTCTATTAAGCGATGAAAGCAATCCCGGCTTATGAAGTTATTGAGAAGTCTAACAAAGCCTTATATTTTTCATCGATATCTTGAGACTCAACGAGTAAGTACGAGCTGACTGTTTTGTTAGCCTATGACCATTACACAGATTCGCACATAAACTTGTCTATTAACTAAAGCTTAGACCATAGACGATTATAGTTTGACATAAGTAAAAAGCATATTTTTAATTAAAGGTACTATAAGTTAATGTTTTTAAATTAAAAAGCTAGTGGCGCGATTCGTGATATTTTGTATTTTCTAATAGGCAAGTAGGTGATCGTCTTTTTATGCCTGACACACGCCGTTGACATGGTGTAATGGTTGCAGCTCTTTACAAACATTGTGTGAAACAAAAAACTTGGCGATTAAAAAGAGTGGCGGAGAGTTTATTGCAAGTTCTCCTCTTCCGTTCTACGCCCTTGATTTGAGAACTGGCAGTAAATGTAAAATTAGAAGCATTTAATGTAAATTTATTTTTTGACGTTCATAAGTGTACATTGTGTTACCTACATGAATAAATGATTTTGACTTTTGACTTTTTGGGTCTAAAGCATGCCGGTTTTCTCACTGTGTTTTCTCTGCTCATGAAAACTAAATGATTTTTTTAAAACTACTTTTATATAGATTTTGTACCCGTTTAGATATCATTTTAATTTTAACGTTACGTAATTCATTAATATGATGTCGCTGTAATAAAAAGAGACAGAGTAAAAGGACGGATTGAGTTTGCCTTCTCCGCTTTTCTAGTTTTCCTCATTCGTACACGTGCAACAAACCTCAAATAGCAATTGTGTATCCTTATCACAAGAAACAATACGAATTTAAAATAAATGAATACAATGTTTTTGCCAAGACATATATCTGCTCTCACCCAAATGTTTCGATTACAATGACAAATCGAGTTCAAACGGGCCGTCGTTAAACTTTCAGTTAAGTATAACTACGTCGTGTTCATGACCCAAAAACGTTGGCAGTCACTCAAACATTCTGAATAAACATGAGGTATATATTCAGTTTTCCGTTTTATACCTTTGTTGGTTTTAAGATTCAAGGACGTGTTAAATACTCTCGGATGTGACGCAATTACACTTGATAGAACCCGCCATATTCGTGTGTTATAACAGCGAACATTGTTACTGGAAACAATTATTGTCTACAATCAGATATAAAACAAAATCGTTTTACACCATTTATAACTTTAGGGGCCTCATAGCCTAGCGGTCTTATTAAGTGGCAGCTAAGTGAGGGGTACCGGGTTCGATTCCCGGTTCGAGGGTAAGTTTTAATTTAATTTAAAATTGTTCTCGGCCTTTGGGAGGGTTGTGCGGTACCGGGCGAGTGCCTAAACCGTACATCGAGGACTCGGTCGAAGTTCTAAGGCAAGCACGAATTATAAAAAATCTTATACTTGACGCTGGCACAAACCGTGCCAGAGCCATAAAAATAAAATAAAAATAAAACTCACGAATGTTTATTGTTTTTGGGTTTGTTTTAATACTAAAATATGATATTCATATTGAAACATGTCATTAAGTTCAGTCTAGGCCATTCACATAACAAAACGCAAGTGACAGCTCACGTAATGTTGTCTATGTTTTGTTTTGAAAATACCGCAAAACGTTGAAATTGAAGACGGTCGAAGTGTTGAAATTGAATTTAATGATTTTGAATAAAAAGGTTTTTGACGTGACAACGTCTTATAATTCGATGGAGCCGGCTGCACGCACGAAAAAACATGACTCATGCGGCGTTACCTCGCTCTGAGGCGTTCCATTTAAGGCTAGAAGTGCAAGCGAGAGCGTGGAACGAGCGACAAAGAGGCACGATCGGCCTCCGCGTTCGGCAGCGTTCCGCATCCGTCATTCTCCTACTTAAGTGAACGATGCGTCCACGTGGAGAGCTGCTATACAAAAATACATTTACATGTTTTTGTCAAGTATGAAGTGCAGTGTTTTCAGTATTTTCTTATGAAGTTGTCACGTTCAACTATCGTCAGTAAACCGACTTTACAGACAACCGATTTTTTAGTCTGGAAAACCGAACAGTCTCTATGGGGTAGCATAGCAAAATGTTACACATGCTCGTATGTAGCTACTAAAATGGTAGGGTAAGTCAAAAAAGGATATTAAGGCGAAACGATGTTCGCAGGGCCGGCTAGTATATTATTTAAATAGCTAGCGTATACGAGTAAAAGTAGGTATGTGTATCTTGTGTAAATAATATTGTTTAATATAAATGAGTCTTAATGATTATTAATATAATGGAAAATATAAATATAAAATGTGAGCCTTCACGGGACGCCTGGCAGATGTGAAACATCGACATTATTTTGTAAAAGTAATATGCAGAAAAGAACAGATTGTGATAGGAACTAAATATGTCATAATGATAAAATAAAATATTACGATTTTTTTTCCAGATAACGATGACTATTTATTGAATAAACATTTATTTTCATTAAATACAAAAATTTACGAATTTATTTCAAATCGTGACTACTTAATTCGTTTAATCAGTGACTTCGAAATACACACACCGTACACACTACTGCATATAGACTGTATATATATACCATCATATAACGTATACCATCATGGCATGCGTCGCCACGCCAGATAGACGTTTCACATCAAAATACAAAATCTTAAGCTTTTAAGTGTTTGTCGTTAGATTGACTATTCACACTATTGACAGGAGTGCAGTTCCTTTAATAAATGACTAATAATTTCTTATAAGTAAACATTATAGAGAAAGGTATTATTAAATTCTGATTTGAATTCGCTTATACAAATGTCCAGACATATCCCGGAAGGGGAAGCCAAAACCGCGAAATAACTAATAACGTCCAACAACTTGTTATACTGAATGAGATCACCGGCACAGACTATTCTTAACAGTAATGCAAAAATGAGTAAGGAGATTATTGATTTAATATTGTACTTGTTGGTACTTATTATATGTATACTCATATGAAATTATTGATTTCTTTTGAGAAACAGTTGTTTGCAATGTTTTATTTTTTATAGTCACTGTTTATGATTTTTTGTTTTTAACTTTTATTAGGCCGCGCACGGCAATTTATAATATACAAAGATCCTTAAAAGTTGTCTGTCATGCATTTTTCATTCTTTCTACACTCTAATACACACAAAATGGTCAATTCCATAATGTAAATCCCATTTAAACAGTAATTAGTCTTCAATTTATTTATATAGTCAGTCCTTTGTATGTACGCTTATTTTAGTGTCAACTGTTTACAACATCCTGTGTCGAAAAGGCATCATCAGTCAACGAACCGATGCCTTTATCATTAAAGAAGGTTACCATCTCATTAAGATTTTGTATTATTAAGTTCATTGTACAAATTTTATTACACGCTTATTGAAAGGGAAATATGTTTAACATAATGATAGTAATACAATTATATCTTAATTTGGAATTTGTATCGCTAATTCGCGTATATAATAACTTCCATAGTCTTGGGTTCATTTAGTAACCCGTGATATTACGTATCCTAGTAAATATGTATTTTGCCTTTACATATTAACTTTCCAGAGCCGTATAACGCAACCATAGAGCCCTAGAGGCTGATATTTTTCTTCTTAATGACCATCGATTTTCATTGTAAAAATGACATTTGACATTGAGCCTATATAATCTGTATTAGAATTTCTTGTTCTGTAGTATAAGAAAAATTGCTAAGCTTAGCTAAATCAGCTCGCAATTTCAAGACATACTTCATCGGATTGACGACGGATTACCTTTTTCCATACAACCATTCGTCTAGGGTTCGTTAATTAATTTTTAAATTAAAAAAAAAACATCCTTAGCGGATCTTTTCAATTCAAGTAAACGTTTGTTTAGTAACGATGAATCAGTCAGAAGCTTTACAGAGTTTTAACCGAGTTGCATATTATATTAATAACAGCAAAAGCAAAATATTTTGAGTATGTTCAAGAGCATGACTCATAATAATGTAGACAAACCAAAATAATTTAATACATACATTATGTAATGACAGAATTCCTTGGCAATGGCAATACTCGCTGAAATAGACTGGTTTTTAATAATATCCACCATTTTACGTTCGCGGTTTTCTCTTGGCTGTTTATTTGTGTGATACTCAGAAAATTATATTTTCGCTTGGACTGGCAGATGCAATTTTATTTTAAGAATTGTATAAAAGGTACATCTAAGCAATTCAGTCTAAGGGTTAGTTGGATATAGCGAAAACTTTCGATCGGGTGTGGCATAAAACACTTCTCTCGAAGCTATGACATATCTCTGTATATGCAGCCTATGGGCTCCTCGAGAAATTATGCGACTGGATTTCCTGGCCGATCGGAGAATCAAGGTCATCATCGACGGAGCATGTTCCGACCCTAAACCCGTGAACGCTGGGGTCCCACAAGGATGTGTTCTATCCTCGATTTTGTTTCTTCAGCATATCAATGATGTTCAAATTCTACTTAAATGGAACCACTTTTAAAATCGTTTACCAACGCATATTGTTATAATACCTTATATTGTAATATTTTTTTTTATTTGAAGGGTTTGTGATGTTAAATATTGTTCCTAATGTTAATGGCTTAGTGGTGGTGTAGATTTTTGTATTTCGATTCCAAGCAATATAATTGTTTCTGGAAATTTCAAACTGTTCAAGCATTTTCTTAAAAAATTCAAAGAATTATTGATCCCGAATGCATTACAATGCTGCGTATATGGAAGAGAATACTGTCCTTAATACAATACGAATTATCTCATAAATCGTTCAAGTCAACTCCAAACTGCCGATAATACGACATTTTATCAAAAGGGTAAATCACGATTACACGAGCTATAGGGTTGCTACGTTAGAGTTATTTGTTTAAAAATCATAAAAACTATATATCGATTATATATAGGCCCTGTTTAACTGATTGACAGCTTACCCACTAGAGTTTGTACGGAAAGTGAATCGTCGTGCGATTTGAGATCGCTGCAGTACTAAATTATCTTTCGGTTATGATGACAACACTGTTACGCCATTATGGTTTAACAGTCATCATCTTGATACTTATAAAGAAAAGTATATAATCTTTGTAATAATTTTATTAGTTCGCATAATTACCACGTCGGTTTTCTTTCCGCAGTCTCACCTATAACTTAAACTTATAAAAATGTCTCAGGGAATTAAGTGCCTAGACAACTATTATTATATACGTATTACAACAGAGGTACTGTTGTAAATACGTAAGAACGTATGAAGATTAGCTTATAGCTATAAATATTTTTTTTAAATAGAACTTAAAAAGTCCGAGAAGCAACCCTAACGTGGGACGAAGTTCAATCCATAAATTAAACATGTAAATTTGGTACTTTTATTAAGTTAACAATAAAATTGTCGACTTTTAAATATTTAGGTCACACAGTTATTATTCCCATTTCGTATATCACGTCACAAATCAGAGTTAATTTTTTTTTAGTTTTTCGCTTTTACAAGACAATTCAAACCCTAAATTTCTTATAAATGAAGAGCTTTTAAATTAGAATTAGTACTCATTACACTGTATATCTGGCTAACACAGTCAAAGTTTTTATGTAAACGAAGAAATTTCTCTTAAAAAAATATTTATCTGCAAACATTATAAAACGAACTCTGTTGGTTGTAACTCTCAACGCGTGAAATGTTTATAAGTAATAATATACTAAGGTTTTTGAGTTTAAACACACAACTGCATAGAATTTGCAGCCCCGTTACCAATAAGAAGCAAGCAACAGTTATATTTCTATACAAGTACGTCTTAAAATCTTAAACTATTCAAAGCAAGTATATAATACTAAGATTTACATGGAACGCACTAGACAATAGATACCAATTTTCACATTCCACTGTGTTTATGCAAACTGCTAAGCATCGATTATTTATATCCTATATTTCGTGCTATTTATACACAATTTCATTCATAATTTTGTGTATATTTTGGACAAGTGACGTTTAAATGACGTTTCTCGTGCGCAAATCTTTAACTAAGTAAACAGTTTATCAGTAATACGTCATCGTACTTTCAAAATATGAGTGGCTAAGGGTTCTCAAAGATATTGAAGATCGGACTATAAATATTAACAGATTTGTTAAACATGGTATTCTCAATTCTAAGTTTTGTTTGAAAACATGTTCTGTGCACCAATCTTTTACGTTTAGGTGAAATTAACACTACTATATTATATATATTATAATATAATATTAAAAACATAACTTAATTATAATAAACAATTTAATCTATTTACATCAAACTACCGCTGGCCCTCTACAACCATTGCTAAACTTGTCAGAGATTTACGCCCGAACCCAATAATCAATCCACAATCTCAGATTGAAAACAAACTGAGATCAGACCGTGACAGTCGATCGATCTCCTATCTGCATCCCAATAACCAAACCCTTCGAAGACAATCCATTTTTGGCGACGGATAAAATGCTTTTTGTCTTTCCATTTTACCGAGTTTTCACTCATATTTGATAATCAATGTAAACCAAATAAAGTGAATAAAACCGTACAAATAACATTAAAATATACATGTGTATGTTTAAAACATAAAAAATAGTTTCTTTTAATTATTTAAAAAACCGGTTTAAGTTATAATCTGTTAAAATAATTAACTGTTGAAATCGAGCTTTCGTCAACTGTCATTTTCATACAAAGGTCTATCCACAGACACCGATACGACCTCCCAAGGATAGCTTGTATCGACAGATGGCTATTACAATCCGTCGATTGGTTATTGCCACATTTGGATTAAGATTACTATCTCAGATGGTGGATTATGGTTTGAGATAGGTTATTGGGTTCGGGCGTTAACCATGTGTTGTAAGAAAACGAATTTATATCTCAAAAACATATTGGATTTGACAAACAGGAGTCGAGCTAAGCGCTAAGTCGCGACTTTGAATCTTACCCTTGATCAAGAACACCTAACTACGTATAAACAAATATTATCAAAGAAATATATTTGCCCATTCGTAGGTTACGGGGCTATGGAACATGTAGTGCGACCATGAAGGTAAATTATGCTTCCATTAAAAAAACCTCATCGTATTTACAATATTCTTAACCTACATAGTAATAATAATAATGATTATAAATGGATAAATAGTAACTTAAGACAAATTTAAAAAGTCCCTATAGCAGTGTACCTTTCATGCTGGCATTTCTTTGCTGTACCTATTGCGATCGAGGAAAGGACCAGCTTTGGGGTCACCGGTACTATCTACTCTCAAACTTTAATCTTTTATAAGCGCCTGTACTGTAGAACCCCACGGCCCAAGAGTCTACTCCGAAGTTATCAAAATCAAAGTTAGAGGATACTCTTATATTTGCGCCGTTTAATTTTTGTTAAAATTACATAAGAGATTGAACAATATCACGGTTTATTATTATGTTTTTTGCTTATATTACAAGGAACTCATATTGTTTGATAAATTCTGAATTTACTGCGCAATCGATAAAGAAGATTTAGTGTAAACTATGCATCTATTATTAATAGCTGTTACGATCATATTTATTAACGACTTTGTCTGCATAGATGAAGCAAACAAAAGTTAACGAAAATAATATCTATACTAATATTATAAAGAGGAAAGATTTGATTTTTTGTTTGTTTGTTTGAAATGAATAGGATCCGAAACTACTGGACCGATTTCAAAAATTCTTTCACCGTTGGCAAGCTACACTATTCCCGAGTGACATAGGCTATGTTTCATTTTCAAAAAAAAGTGCAAAAAAAATAAACAAAAAACTTCCTTCAATCGCGTGCGCGGCGAAAACTATTAATGATAGAACAAAATGATGTATTACAATTTTTCAAAACACATCACTATCTATAAAAAATGTCGCGACAGCATGTCTCTATATTTTATAGTTACGTCACAATAAGCGTCCTTTTATTAATTTTTTTTTAAAATACCACCGCTAGAAAAGGCTCTTTATTTGTACCTAGGTCGTTCGATCGATCCTTATCAAAATAAATACCAACGTTTCACATAAGCTACAATTTAATGGCATAACCACCAAAAAAGTATGGTGGATTGGTGTTCTCCTGCCGTTTCTCTTGAATAGTTTACTTCTATGTAATTAACAATAAAGTTTAAAAACATAGTGCAAAGGGCGGCCTAATCGCTATTGCTTGCGATCTCTTCCAGGCAACCCTTATTACTTTGACTGACGAAAACAACGTTATTAATAAAACAGATAATATGACGTGTTTTATTGTACACTATGATATTATTTAATTTATGAACTCCATGTTGGAGTCCATCTGCTATCAGCTTGGATATTCAATCTACGATTAGTACTTCATAGTGGCTCACATTAATAAAATACATCATTGTGCTGTTATCTTTAAAATATAAGACTCTCTCTTCTAAATCTCTTGTTAAATATTCTATATACTTAAACCTTTTTACTTCTATATATAAATATATTGCAGTTTGTTTGTCTCGCAAAACTTGAGAATGGCTAGACTGATTTGGCTAATGGAAGTCGGGGATGGTTTAAACGGTGGAAAACATGAATAATAAGTAAAGAAATATACTAAAAACGAGAACTAAATTTTCTAATGAAAACTGTTCCCAGCTGGGAAATATTTGATGTCTTTTGTTTTTTTTATAAACAAAAAAAATGTGACTTGGTTGTTATTATATTTATAGACGCCTTCAGAAATTTGTGTTTCATAGCTGTAGTATGAGGTCCGAGCTCTGTGGTCAGTTTTAAGAAAAATTGTTTCAGTTATGACACAAATTTATGTAGGTGATACGAAGTTCACCGGGTCATCTAGTAATAAATAACCGCTTTGTAGCTATCCAATTATTATTTTTAAATTAATAGGTATTCAATACAAACCCATAGAAAGCAATCTCAAGATCTCTTCGGTAAAAGTTGTTTACTGTACGTATAACAATGGTTTATCATAGAAGTTTCTAGTCTTCATCGCGTGAATTCAAGTTAACGGACGGTCAATTAATTCAATTCATCAATATTATACCATACGTAAGATACGTATCCACAATGGCCGCTTGTTTTGACAGGTGACAGTGAACAGAAAGCTTACCACGTAACTTTACCAGCGATTTAAGATTGACTCAATAAATAATGATTTGTGGTGGGCACACCCAAAATCAACCCTGCCATGTTAGACGAAACCCAATTTCTCTGTAGTTTTTTGTTTTCGTAGTACGAAAACTCAATATTAAATTCAGAATTGGATTTGGCATCGTCATTGAAGTTAAATGGTAAGCAGGCTCAAAGGATTAAAAAGTGAATTAACCACTTCGGGTGAGGATTTTCAATGTTGCGGCTTGTAAAGTGGAGGTTAAAGGTAAAAATAAAGTTATGACACTACCTGAGTACTGTAAATAAGCATGAAATAGTTCTTGGTTGTATAGAAATTTGTAATTATAAGAATAATAGTGGATCATGGGTGTGAATTGGTGAAGATTACGTTGACATTTTCCTTTAATTCGTTTGATTCATTGATGGCATTCCAAACTGTCAAGTGTCACCGCGGTTTTCAGTCGATGTTTTCCTTCACCAAGCAATTGGATTAATTTGATCGTTAAAGAGTAACTAGAAGTACCAGGTGGAGGTTTTTGATGCCACCTGGAGGAAAAGTACTCTAAATAATGGACATAGGAAATTTTATTTAGAGAAAACATTCATTCCTATACTTTCAAACCGGTCAAATCCAAGTGTTTTATTGTATCATCGATATATAAAGTCTCTTAGAAGATAATTATGGTTTAAAGACAACTGCAAAATCGAAACCTAAGCGTTTTAAATTTAAAAAATCCAGTTTACGAGCACCAAGTACTTCCACTCTTTACATATTTAAAGTTGCTTATAATTAACCGGTTCGATTGCAGGGTGTGACAAAAATATTTCAATGCTGTTACATTCCTTCCAAAAATTATGAAACTCTTACAATTACCACCCAATACTGGTCTTCCCTTTCGCCCGGTGAGTTGGCCAAAGCTGCTTCAGTCCGAAACTATTCCCTCTATCTATGCTTAAGACGTCTTCTATTTTGTCTCTGTACTATAATTACTATCTCAATTCGCCGGACTAATAAGGAGTTGGATGTGAAGCATGAATGAGTAACGTAAACACATTTGACGTAGTGGTGACGCACTTGTAGTAATTACGTGAGGTGCCAACTTTGACCACGCAGATTTCTCTAAACCATTGTTTCATCGATGATTTTGGTTTTTATATAGAACTTTATCGCGTCCAGGAAGTTAACCCACATATAATAATTAAATGGTTTTCCACGCCTCCTATTTTGTTGACTTGAATCGTTGAAACCTCTGTGGTTTTTTCATGTTGTAAGTTATTATAACGAAATACCCTTTTTAGTGAACTAAATTTTTATTACACAGTAAAAACATTTGCGCACGAGCTTAAATAATTTTTTTTTTAAAGACAATTCACACCAATTGACCTAGTCCCATGCTAAGCTGGTGAAGCTTGTGTTATGGATACTAGGCAACGGATATACATTCATATTATAGATAGATAGACATATAAATACATATTTAAACACCCAAGACCTAAGCACAACACCAAATGCTCGGGATCGAACCCGGGACCCATGGATTCGCAGTCAGGGGTACTAACTACTAGACCAATGTGTCGTCAAATTAACAGAGTAGTTAAGATTGATTGTGAGGTTATTTGTTTGGAGACAGTTTCAATGTTCACAATTTAGCGACCTTTTTTGTTTAACAAGACACCGTACCGCGTAACGATTATGGTTAGATATCTCTAAATGCTCATCATATTTACCTTCCTTTATAGCTTGTCACCAACTCTTCGTAGAAACATATTTTCTTGATTTGCAATTTATTTTTTGTTTACTCCCGTCCAACTCAGGCGTCAACGTATTAATTATTCTCATTTTAGACATTTGGCTCGCTAGTATTAATATTGCTCTAACAGCTTTTACTTTTGGCAAGATCTCACACCAAATGTGCCTTTTTAAAAATATCACAGCTATAATGAGTTGGCTACGTTGCTACGGTTTATTTACTAACGCGCCGAAGTGCCAAAAGTTAACCGGAAGTATGCGCTCTGCAGTTAGATTTAGTAGAAAAACTTACCGGGCAGTTTTCTAAAAAGTATGAAAGTATCTCTAATAATTTAAAAACATAAGTGTGGTAACTTATACATGTAGAAGAATAGGAAGATGATGATTTAACTAAGGTCTGTTCCTTGTTCAAACGTATCTGCTTACGCTCAGATGAGTCGAAACTTAGCGTTAAGTGCGACTACCGTGTATCAAAAACGTTATACAAAGCGTTTTGAATGTGTCTAATTTTAAAAAGGCCTTTGGTCGAATTAGGACCGTGTTTGCTTAGTGGCTTCAGCGTGTGACTCTCATCCCTGAGGTCGTAGGTTGAATCTCCGGCTGTGCACCACTGAACTTTCTGTCTATGTGTGCATTTAAGATTCGCTCAAAGGGTGAAGGTAAACATCGTGAGGAAACCGGCTTGCTTTAGACCTAAAAGGTCGACGACGTGTGACAGACACAGGAGGCTGATCACCTGGTTGCCTATTAGATTGACAAATGATCATGAAACAGATACAGAAGTCTCGAGACCCAGGCTTAAAAAGGTAGAAGACGCATTGATTTATTGAAGTGAAACTTCTTTATCGGGGTTGGGAAAAAAATTAGTGTAACATTTTTTCGTTACGCGTCACATTTTTCGGTTACGCGCCATCATTTTCTTGTCCCTACCACGGTTGATCCGAAGAGATTCGAAGCCATTAGAAACAAAAATATATAATAACGATAACAATGATAGTAATACTAATAATTCTACATATTACAATTAATGAAATTCTGTAATAATCTTAGTACCTACTACATAGTAGTACAGTAATAAGTTAAAATGAAATAATTGTATTTGTATTCATGTCTATGATAATAAAAGCCTTTTGTTAAACTTTATCTAATTTAACTTTATTTAACCAATTTCTGTAAAGTTGCATATAGTAGATAATTTTTCGAAAAATAAGGTCATAAAGAAGTATCACTTCTTACGTGTGTACACCTAGTACACGCACACATTTTTTTTATTTTTTTTGGTAGAATTACTGCCTTAAGCCTTGTAAGCCTTTTACTGCTTTGATTTACACCATTGCACACATACGCAAAAACCAGGAGATACTTGCACTTCTACTATCTTCAAATCATATTTAAGATTTTTATGACATTCAATCACACGTAATTTGTTGTACGAAAAGAATTGTGTACAATTTCATTAAATTTTTGTAGAGCCGTTTAGAAACAGTATAAATACTTAAAACTGAGTACTACAATTCAGTATTTTTCTTGAAATCACCGTTGTGTGCCATTCACGTGTCACCCACCCACATTCCATATATTACAGCCCATATTTGAATGCTATAAATAATTCAGCATTTCAATCTATCAATAGACATATTTAAGCGATTTTCGTAGATAAGTTTATGATATTTTTCGTCAAGACTTTTACGACCATGTTTTTACTGTCGTGAAATTTAAGTGTATACAGGTTTCTAGTTTTAAACCTTATGACGATATTTATAAATGTTGATTTGGTTTCTTAATGAAAATCGACGACGTTGAATCAGATAGACAATTATCTGCCAGTGTTCAAAGACTTCTTAAATATTTTTGTGAATTACTAACAACTGTACACTACGCATAGGCTGTTTATTAATTTTTATTTGTTGTTGATGTTGGTACCAAAATTAGTCTTAGTTGTACTTACTAACTGAAATGGATCTGTGTTGTCTAATTAGAACAAATTATTATTATTAAATATGATTTAATGAATTTTGGTTCAGATAAATAATAATTATTATTTTAATAACAATGTTAGAATAAATTTTTATAGTAATCGTACTTCGCGATACAATATACTTCTATATTTATCTCTGGGGAAATTACCGTTTTAATTGTTAAAAAATTTAATTCTAAGTCAATACCAAGCTCACGCGTCAAATCTCAATAGCCTTAGTTCCCTTCGAAGTCCTAATTCGTGATTTAAGAGGTTTAGTTTAAAACTTTGTTAAGTTACAGTATTAGTAACAGTAAGATCTATAGATACTATTTGTGGCGTGCAAAGAAAATGTGGGTAGTACAGCTTATGCAAATCTAAACAAAGCGTCTTTTAGCGGACAGTTTGGCGACGGGCCAGAGGTTTACTTTGGGTGACAATGATAGGCACTGCGGCTTTATTATCTGGCTATGCAGCACAAAAGGTATACATTTTTTAGTACCTGTTACTTAGACTGCTGATTTACTTAGGGTCCAAAAGAGCGTACCAATACTTACTACAACGCACTCGCGAGCCCTGAGGCATTGAGAGTGTCCATGGGCGGCGGTATCACTTAACATCAGGTGAGCCTCCTGCCCGTTCCTGTTCTATAAAAAAAAAGGACGGCAACGCACTCGCGAGCCCTCCGGCATTGAGAGTGTCCATGGGCGGCGGTATCACTTAACATCAGGTAAGCCTCCTGCCCCATTACTCCATGTTCTAATAAAACCCGCATTGTTTAGCGTCATATTTATAACAGCATCAGGAGCCCCAGATAAAATCTATCGCGGCAGTAACTGATGTCTAAGTTAGTATCTGATTATTTAAGTGAGTACGGAATTTTTGTCAGAATAGTTCTGTAAAAAATCTTAATCTATAAATTACGTGTCACGTTGTTTGTCCGCTATGGACTCCTAAACTACCGAACCGATATCAATCAAATTTGCAAACGGTGTGTAGTTTGATCCAACTTAAAAGATAGGATAGCTTACATCTCAATTTATACCCGCAATATTATTTTATTGCAAAATATTTGTTTATTATTTGATAGTCACAATTCTAACAGATGGTTCTCCTACCGTTTCAATTGAATAGGTTACTACTATGTAATACAACTAAAACCTTGGCCACAGCAACGCTTGGCCGGTCTGCTAGTTAAATATAAAAATTGTAATTGCTGTAATAAGAGCCGTTTTTCAATAACGGTGAGAATTCGAATCAACTGAGCTACGGAAACATTTCATAGTACATTAAATGTTGAATAAAATATTTACCAGAATATAACTATTAAATACAGTTCACACCTACGACATTTATGACTTGTTGTAAAAATGTAAACCGAAATTTAAATATCGAGAAATAGGTTAAATTAAATATAAAAACCTATCGTGCGAAGAAAACATGAATATATTGTACGTATGTCTGTCTTTATCGTTAAAAACAAAAAAAAATCCTGCAAAATCAAATTGATTTTTCGAATAAAAAATCATATTCAATCATTGTTCATTCAATGTTTTTGTAATTTCACTTTATCAAGGTGTTGTTCAAACCGGCTTATCATTTATGCAAATTCCTCAAAAATCTTGCAAAAAGCAAAGGTTGCAATTCTGCGCATTGAATAATACGCCATTTAAGGTGTGTAAATACTTTAAATTAAATTTATTCTCGCTTCACTTCTTGTACTTTGTCTTTAATTGAGCTTTTTGTCTGTACTTTCTGGTTTTTGTCATGTCAGGTTAATTTATTTATTTTTTCCTTACAAGTAACATATTATTTATTCGTTCTCCAGCAGCATGATTAAATAAAAGGTATATTTTTTGTGAAAAACGCTTCCGTAGGTCGATTGGTTACACTTATTCAACGCTTTTAGATCAAGGGCCTTAGGTTCACATTCGAGGGAAAGTGATTTGGATTGTAAGAGGAGGAGGCAATTAATAGGCTGCAAATTACACTCATTTATTTTACGTGTCAACGTTTTTTCTAATGAGTTAATAATAACATTTTTTTATCAAAACGGAAAGTGCGGAGTCTCGTGTCTCTACTGGAGTGTTGGCCTTGCCCAGACAAAGCAGCCAACGCGATTGATCATCTTCAACTACAATTTAGAACGATTTCGGGATTAATGATCGCAATTAAATTTATAATATTATTACGATTTGTTTATAAAATTAATCATGAAAAATATATTTCTTTCTCGTTTTTTCCAACGTTTCACTCGTGTTTTACTAAAAAAAATTGTTAAAGAAGCTATAAAAATAATCACAATCAAGATTGTGTTGTCGTTTTAAAGGTAAAAATCAATATAATTGACTTATAACCAAAATGCAGTACTTGTAATGAGTCATCGAGGAAATAGGTCAGTGGCGATGTACCGTGCTCGTTCGTCTAAGTTTGTTTCTAGGTTACGTCACAAGTAGACGCCGACCAAACTAAAGCGTGCCGACTACCGATTTCATATCAATACAAATCTACTATATATAGGTTAAAGCAGACTTCGATAACGATTCGAATTTTAAACCACGAATTTGTAAGTGAAATAAAAATATTCGACCATAAACAATAAAGTTATGGTAATTCATAATTGATCTGTAATGGTCATCGTTCCCATTATAAATAATAATTAATCACACTTCTTTTGACGTCTTAAATCAAACAGCATGTTTTAGTACTTTTCCGCAATCGCAGTCAGGGAAAAACTTTCGCTAAGTTATGTGAATTATAAATAATGTAATAAACTCGCGTTTATATTCCTTGAAGAAGTTCTATTTAAATTTTACGTAACCTTGACAAAACATACCTATTCATCTAAATCTTTTTCTCAATGTTACATAGAGAACATCATGTATATTTGAATAGTATTTAATTGTATATAAATCTATTGTATTTAATAAAATATGTTAGTCATAACCAGCCAGCGCTTCATTAAGTTTGAAATACCCAAATCTACTTTTTAAAATAGGTTTCAACAACTTACAGAAAGATTTAAAACAAACATTGTTATAAAATTATTTTAGAAGTATTTTGGAAGTTTAATAATAATTTGCAAATGTTTATTTTTGTTAGTGGTCGATAAAAATTCATCGTTCGAATTCGCGCCAAACCGCCGGCATCGCGGCCATCTTCCTTTTTAATTTTGGCGCCATTAAAATAATTAGAAATGTCACTGAAGCCGAGATATTGTGAATTAGATAAGAGAGAGATCTATTTATTTAATGTTTAATATAGTTCTAATTGTGGTGGATTTGGGAATTATTATTAATTTAAGTATCTGACGATATATTTTTTTTAATGCCTACAGGACATATTAAGGTATAAATTATTATATGAGTTGTGGCCATCCAAGTTTTAAATATTTACGCCCAACCTTTGAGATTGTATCTTCTAAAAAATATAGGGAGAATTAACGATATATTATATGAACGATTAAACTGACTTGTAAAATGATATAGAACATTGTAAACATGCTTAAATTGTAGTAATGTTTTTAAAACTAGGTTAATACGTTGGCCTAATTTACAAGGTCACACTCAATTAGTGACCTTAGCAGCTTATTAACGTTTTTATAAATCGTATGCAAAGGCCACTTAAAAGGTTTTTTATATAAAAAAATGCATATTTGACATGATTTCATTCAGTTATTATTTACAATTTCACTAGTAAATTTTACATTCATACAGACTATTATAAATATGTTACAAGGGTCTGTATTCCAAAACGTAAATTAAACTCTCATTTTATGCCGAATTTTAACAAGTGAAACAGCGCTCTAGACTAGATTTAGACTTAAGAATATTTATGGAAATTGGGCTTTTGGGCGTATTCCACTGTGCATCCGAAGAATAAAAGCTTACAAGCTTAGTTTTATACAATGCGCTAAATAAGGTTTAATTTGAACCGAGAATAATTTCTCAGAAATTTTCTATGTTGATCTATTTTTTGTTATTTTACTGCTGTATAAAGCTTAATATATATAAATTCAAGCCTAAATGGGTATCATACTATTATTCATGTAACTTTATACTATCTAGATATAAACTTACATACAAGGAAAACAGCTGTTAACGTATATGGAATTATTGAATAAAATTTTCAATAAATCAAAGTAACCTTAATGTTTCACTCAAACATTTCAATGACTACTAAAAATAGCAAACACGAAACCGTAAGCTAATTAGTAAAATTCCAAGAATTTTCATAACCAATGAAATCCAGTGTGATATTGTCCTTAAGATTTTTATTGTTTTTTTTGGAACAGCTGTTGCGTGAGTCACAGGCCACGGCACGTGGCATTGACCAGACGTACGAGAACTCGAATACCCGACCCTGAATCTGATCGTGGATTAAGAAGAGCCGTAACCAAAATTATTCGCTCTAAACGAAACGCAATGACGTGCGAAATAATCTACTTACATCCGCGTAAATTTGGCATCAATACAACTCCATTTAAGTAACTATTTGTGTTAGACATGAAATTCATAAAAAAATAATTTCTTTGTGTAGTTTATCACTTATATAAAAGAAATATATCACGCATACTTATTTTAAAATGAAAACTCAAAGTACTTACGTTATGCTGGTGTAGAGTCAATATCACGTTGTCAAAGGCTGATGCATTAGATAGTGCTTCGGAACTGCCACGCAAGAGCTCCGCCAACAAGTCTGTGCCTGGTTTGACTCCCACTAATTTTGAAGGGGAAGAAGTTGCTCTCACATGGGTATGACCACGTGGCCGTGAATCTGATGTAGGTGCGGCACCAGCACTTATTTTCCGACTGGGAACGGTATCTGAGAAGCTTCTTCGGCCAACCTCCACTGATCTACATGTTGGAGTTAAATTTCTTCCAAACGGGCGTGTAAATTGCTGTCTCTTTGCTTCCACGTCAGATGTATCAGATGGGCTGTATGGGGACGGTGAAGCTGTACGGTCACGAGAGCACGTATCGCTTTCTGCTTCAGAGGGAGAGTCACCCCTAGATGTAACACCATACTTTCGACGAGCTACACTTCTATAAACTTCATCCTCTTTCTCGTCTGAACTTTGCTGAGAAAATCTTGCTCGTCTTGCTCTAAGCGTTTCGTCTGTTTTTGGCCACATCGGCATCGTGGAATCACTTGGGCTCGGAGGGCCGTTCGTAAATGAATCGTCTGATTTGTCACCCAATAAAGACGAGGTTCTAGTTTCTGCTGATAATCTCATGTCTTGTAAGGAAGCATCACTGCTTTCTCGATTACATCCATTTACAGGTGGAGGTGGGTCATCACCACCGTCGTCACTAGCTGTCGTAATGTAAATTCCTTTTCTTCTTTTGGTTTTGTCTAGAGGTCTCCGTCTTTCTCGAGCACCAATTGGTGCTGGCGTACACGGGTTTTGCACGGCAGCTAATAAATGCTCCACTTGCTCACTCGTTATAGTTTCATCTTCTTTATCTCGATCTAAAGACCCGTCTGACGCCGCATCAGAACGAAATGCTTCATCTGGCTGAGTATCCTTAGACCACTGTTTCACTATGCACTCATACACAGGGATAGGAATAGGAATAGAACTGTCCAATTCACCCGTTGATTCCTTACGAGTCTGAATATTAGCACATTCACAGTCTACATTAGCACACGAATTTGAAGGAGGAGCGGGAAGAGGCGGGAATGCAAATGGTTGAGACGGTTCTAAGGGTGAGGTTCCTTCACTATGCGCCTGCGCACTATCTGCCTGCGAACCGTCACTTTCCTCACGTAATTCGTGCAAAACACGCGGGGGCATCAACGCAGGTAAACTTCCACCAGCATCGGTCGAATCCTCTTCGCGTACTGGCGGTACGCGGCGCGGTAACGGATGTGTCAATGAACGAGCACCTAATTGTTTATGTAAAGCATCTGGAGGCGGAGATCGCGCAACCGGCAGCGCATGCGCAAGGAGTCCTTCATCCGAACCTACCGCAGAATCCACCGATGCGACGGACCCACCTTCAGTCGCATTTTCCTCTGTAACACTCGCGGAACAATCACGACGCAAAGCACTTTCAGACGTGTTGTTCAGAACGCGTTTACCAAAATCAAAAATAGACGGTTGTTTACCACGATAATACTTGTCCTGCACAAAATCACCTTGGGAGAAAGATGCACTGCGGTAAGGAATAGTTTTTTGTGCATAGGATCCAATAATTGAACGAGGTTCGACTCGTATCAGGGTAATTTTATCGGCGTCAAAGTCATCACAACGATCAACGGAGACGCCACGAGATGGACTATGTCGGTGGCGTGATCGTGGCGGAGGGACCGGCGGCAAGATGGGAGCGGTGTGTGGAGGCGGCGGCGGCGGTGGCGGCGGAGGTGGAGCAGGCGCGGCGTGGGCTCGGGGAAGAAGCCGCTCTGTGAAGTCCTTTAAGCGCTGTTGGCGCGAGGGCCGCTCGTCGCGCGTGGCGCGGCCCAGGCGCCGCTGGAAACGCTCCAGCGTGCGGCGGTCCGGCTTGGAGCGGCCGAGGCACGCCGCCACCGCCTCCTCGGAGCAGCAGCGGCAGGGGCAGGCACGCGGCGGGGGAGCGCGGCGAACCGTGTAGCGCACCGCGCCCAGCGTCACATACGGCGACCTGCGCAGACGCAGATATATTTAGCGGGAACGTGCAACCCGCCGAGCGGTCGAACGGCGAGTGTGACGGATTTAGAGTGGAGTGTGGACGAACTTTTCTGCGACTTGTTGCTGAATTCCGGGAGGATTCCCCACGACCCACTATGATTTAGTTTTATTAGAATATTATTCGCATATATGTTTTCTATTTACCTATAACTATTAAATAATATCTAATAAGACTATTAAACTATGACACCAACACAGAGTGAGCTTTGAAGCGGCAGGTGGCAGACAAACAGACGGAAGACATTGAGTATAAATAGTTGACTTGGCGATTTGGCAACAGGTTGATCTCCTCCAATGTTTACATTTCATACTATTTCGTTGCAAAGGGCAAAAACTACATTTATTATCTAATGAAACGATATATATAAGATAACACAAATTATTTAAAGACCAAGTGCAGACATTGGAGAGTACACCTCCGTTCTGCCTACACGTGAAATATAATTTAGATTGCAGTAAGTATGTATTCTTAATGCACTGACTCATGTCTTATTTATTCGTTTAAGCAGTGATTCAAACATATTTTAAAAATTTTATAAATATTTTTGTTGTCTCTCTCGTTTAGATGCTAGACTCATTCCTTTTTCATCATTAAAGAAAATTCAAATAGTGGCAATTAATCAGTCAATTAATATAGAAACTAAAAAGTAATGAACACTGAAACAATTTGAAAATTTACAGTACAACCTAATAATAATATAAAAGATGAAACAAAAAAATCTAATTGAATCTAGAGAAATCTGAATAATTGCCGTATCTCTTCCGTAAAGCCAACTTCATTTATCGGAAAATAGCGTGCTACAATTCAACCATTTTTAGGTTTAATTGTCACACAGAAGATAGATTTTATGACTAGAAAAACAAAATAAAAACTTATATACAGGGAACCTGTTGAAGTCGCGTCTCCTTCTGACGCCATCTTGCGGGGAGCGCGCGCGCGCGTCCGTCGCCATTTGTGATCACGTGACACCGCGCATGCTGCGTGCTCCTACTGGCAGTCCTGAAACAATGCATTGTGCTGATGTTGATAGATGCTTGATTGATAAAAATCAACAGAAAAAAACATCAAATACAAAAGACACATTCAATTTTGAAAACAAATATTTTTTAACTTCGTTATTTCATTACGATTTATAAGTGTGAAAATAAATTTGGGGTACCATTTGTATCTTCTGTATACTTCGAAATACATTTACTTTCATTGTAAATATAGTGTGGCATATAAAAATGTAATAAAGCGAGAAATATTTAAACATCAAGTCAAACATAATATATACAGACGTGCGTCCGTTCAAAGCATTGTTATAAATGTTAAAACCATTTATATCACGTCAGATTAATTCATTTCAAATGAACATTAATTGTGGATATATAAACAGATACGAATTGAAATTGGGTCAACAAAGACATCAGTGACCTCATTTAATTTTATATTCGACACAACTTGACACAATTTATCGTTGTCCGAAAATCACAAAATTATTAAATTAGCTTTCTCAAACGATTTGAATATATTCTAGCTGATGGCCAGGTTTACGTTAAAAACTTTATTAAAATTAAACTTAACTATTGTTAGTTATTGTCAAAAAGATCCGAATGTAAAAAGTCTTTTTATAAAAAAGATCATATTCAATACATTATATTATATCATTATCATATTTCTACAGATCATTGAAAGCAAACTATCGACAACAGACATATTCACATTTCCTATTATTAGATATAAATATTCAATATCATATGGCCCTTAAGGTATCTTATACGTAGGTTTATAAGAATATCGACTCAATGGCTTTGACCACTAACTAAAACACATAAAGTAAATATCAGGATTTTTTTATATCCAGCTATCGTTCACCATTATTAACCACCATTATTAACCACCATTATTATAGTCAATATGTAGTATCTATATACTATAAAATCGCGTTATAGTATATAGTAACCTATTGCAATAGATTGTCAGGCTGAGAAGGCTGAGCATTTGTCTATAAAATAAAATTATCAAAAATCAGATGTAGATCTAAAGCCAAGACACCCATTTAGGGTTGTATCGCCACTGGATAATTATTATTACTAGTCTACTTTAAATCGTTAAACTAAAAAAACTATTAACCTGCAAATAAATTAATGATAAAAGTCGTTTCATAATAATGAAAAAAACGTTCGTACAAAAGTTCAAAACCACAGAAAATTTCACAAAGAGGTTTTGCAATTACACGCATTATCTCGTTTACTTTGATCTTTGAAACAATGCCGACGTCTAATAAAATGATATCCAAATTTAATGTGAAAATAAAGTTTACATCGCATAAACGACATTCTTTTAAAGAAACATAATGAACATTTTAATTCTGTGTCATATTCTGCAATTCCTTTGTTCTTCCCACTTATCCATGTGAAAAGGTTACAACGGTGTATTATAAAGTTTAAATTGCCACTAAAGGCCGATTTACATTATCATTAGTGTTTAGGAGAGTGCTTTAGGATAGTACTTTAGTTGAAACATGTAAACGCTACTTGCTTTAGTAAACTCTACGCTAAAGAACTTGCCTTTCAAGTTGTACTAAAGCACTCTCCTAAACACTAAGATAATGTAAATCGGCCTTAAGATTTACATTTTTACACTTTTTCATTGAGTTATATTGTCACGTTAGAAATTTAAGTTTGCTGTATTTTTTGGGCAAATTAAATTTATTTTAAAAATATTTATTTTAAGTATAGTTATGTTTTGCAACAAGTATTATTGCTTTTTAAGACATGAGTCAAAATATTGTACAGGTACATATTTATTAAATACGGCGCATTACGTTTAAGCCAAATTATCGTAAAATACATTTATGAGACAGCCAAAAGATTGTAAGATAATATTATGTTCAATACACTGAAAAAATTATTGGCTAATTCAATGTTCATTTAATGTTAAAATATATCAATAAATATTGTATCAAGACTGCTAGCGACATCTATGTTGCAGAATTAGCAGAAATATATTTGTAAGTGTAGGGCAGATTCGTATACGCTTATGGGCGGGCGAAATTTAGAATTACTTTCATTCAAGTTCTACAGACTGCTGGTAGATGTCACTAGTGGTACATAACCTACGAATACTAAAGTAATATTAAAAAGAAGAATTAAATGGTTTGTTTCGTTCTTTTATCTACACCTTTGTTTTAATTTTAATGTTTAAAGTTGATGAATTAGGTAAACCTATATAATAATTGATATCAATATAGACAAGAAATAATGGCAAGATCAATAGGAACATCGACTGTCGTTTTCGTTGGGTTATATGAGTACAACTCATATAACCCAACTTTCAGCTTTTAAATAAAAAGCAATTATTTAGTATTACACAAAATTTAAGATATAAAATATTAAGTACTTGGAGTATGCATCCAAAGTATGGATTTTTCCACAAGCTGAAATCGTGGAAAAAAACTAGTGGAAAAATTGAGAAACTTTCCAGTCAACACGTCTTCTTAACAAAAATTAAGGGCAAGTAGGCGATCAGTCTACATGAACCAAAGTTTCGCCGGAATCGAACTCAGGACTTGGTTAACCACTAGCGTAAAGTAAAGATATTCTATTAAAATGTACCCTTCATAAATTAGTGATTCAGAATCCGGATATTTCAGAAATGCATTAATTAAAGACGTATTTGGTCTTAAGCTTCCGCAGTAATTTAAATCTTATCTCCAAAGCTTCAGATTAACTCTTTAGGCATTTTATGTGACATTATATAAATATTGCTGCAAAATAAAATAAGATACTGAGGCGCCATCTTACTTGATATCGAATCAATTAATAACTTCATTACAAGGTTTATAATAAAAAGATGACACTTATGTTGGACATTACGTTAATTAATTTATCTTAATAAACAAATATATTAACTTTTGGATTTAAAAAGAGTTACTAGAATCTTCCTTTCACTCGTGAGAGATTTCTGTGTTTAAGATTACTTAATTAGTAACGGGCGTGCTAAACGTTCTAATAAAACCTATAATCGAAAATAAACACGGATTTATGCATTATTAAACTCGACACTTTGAGACTCTTCACATCAGCCATGTCATCCAGTTTATTATATAAGGTTTTGGTAAATAAATCACATTTCAATGGACGTTCATAAAACACAACTTTACTGTATATAAAGGATTAAGATAATCTAATATAATTAATATCATAGATCAGGTAATACGTAGGTCTAACCTTGAAGTGCAGTCATTCGTGTGCCACAAACCACAACATCAATGTGAACGATTTATTACATTAAACCTATTTAATTTTTTATCACCTTTTTTAGCTAAACGAGGCCTTAAGCTACACTTATTGGTATAAATGAAATACTTACCTTACCTTAAATAGACATACAATTAAGAATTTGTTAGATAAAATCGTATTTAATATTTAATTTGTAATAATATACCAATATCTGTTTTAAATTTAATTAGTTCTAATTTAGAAATACTACAATTATATTATAAGCTACATAATTAATATTTTAATGACGAACTTTTTCATAAAATTGTTTCACTGTTGTTGTAATCACTTCTTAATTGAATTAACAATATCCACTAAAACTGATCGGCACTTATAATAGACTATGATGTCATAGTTTTAAAATAACGATAGGTGTGCAAAAACCTAATAAAGCTGATAATACGAAGAAAAGCACATCTGGCACGGTTCCACACAGCGAATGTCACCCATAAACACATAATGTCCCAGGAATTAGGTTATAAATTGAAAGATAAACGTAAATTAAATGCATCGCCTCGTAAAAGAATACGTTATCTATATAACCAAGTTCCGAGGAGTGATTTCTATTTAAAACTTTGATAGTGACGTTCGGTGAGTGGGCTTTTATTACCTGATATAGATGTAGTGGTTTTAGATGTGGCGTTTGAGGTCCTCGTGGCTAACCGTTTTCGCAGCGTAATTAGTTCTCCGCCTCATATGCGTTGTAAGGAATAAGGTTCCGGTTCATCCTCTGATATATTGGGCACAGTGAATACAGTAAGTATCATATAGTTAGATCAATTTTGTCACAACCAGATTTTGTTACGAATGATAATAATATTTTCTGTTATAATTGCAGTCCAGCAATTGAATCCTCATGTGGAATATCAAGGCCCTGAATATCCTAGACTTATAAAGACTTTAAAAAATTGTTTCTTTACAGAGTAGTTGCAAGACTAATGACTTTTAATGACAAGTACTAACTCAGTATTGGAAAAAGTTATAACTATGATATTTACGATGGCACTTGTCTTATAGACACGCCCGTAACTAATTAAAAAAGGTAAATTTACAAAATCTCTCACGAGTGAAAGGAAGATTCTTGTTTCTCTTCACTTAAAATATTGACTTTTTATTTATTAAAACTAAATTAGTATAATCACCCTTTTAACTAAAGTACTCATGTCGCTTTTCAGTGTTAACACAATTTAACAGGAAAAGACCACAGACAGCATGATTGAACAGTGCAGTATGATTGAATGACGAATGAATGAAAGAGTGAAACGAGTCTGATTTAAATATTGTAAAAAATATAGATCCACTGGTTGAAATGTAACATGCATCTATTTATTTTATAAAGTTTCATATTATATGCTCTATATATTTAGCGATTTTCTACAGAAGGTAGGAGTTATTGTTAGAATAAAAGCTCAGCTTTAATAGTGAGTCGTATTACACTTTACTATTCTAAAGCAGCGTGTTGGTCGTTGAGTCACTCTTTCATAGAAAATCATTTGTCATAAAACAGGTTCAATTTGATGTTCCACTTAGTACATTCATGTTTTATTGTCTTAAAAATTACGACAATCCAAGATTAACGAGCTTTTTGCATAGCCAACCTACACTACGCCCACTGAGCAATATCTTAACGTTTTACTATCTAATGCCCGTGACTTTGCGCAGAATTAGTGTTTACTCTACATTTATTACATAAAACATTAAGTACAAGGCAGCAAAAAAGGCACTGTGATAGAAATTAGACTCTAAAGATGAGTACTGAAAGAATAACAAATATAAAAAAAAAATATTTAGGATTTGCTTCACTGACTATTTTATATCAGATTTCTAACCCAAGCCAACTTAATGAAAACATAATCTCAATTTTCTTCCGTAAAACGATGTTGGATAGAACCGATTAAAACCTTAGATTAATTACTCAACAATTAAAACGGTTTGAAATGCCACTTAATCACGAACTAGTCTCGGTTTTTATCATTATGACTACTTATCATTTCTCAAGTTCACCGGCTTTTAACTGACCACTTTCTTTTAAATATGTACGATATATTTTATAAAGTACGACACTTTTAAGAATTTCAAAGTCATGAGAAAGAAAGAGTATCCTGGGACTGTGTGTGTTACAGGAATCGTCGATAGTCTTATAATCTGAATTCGAGATTCAAAATGATTTTTGAAAAATAGTGTTGACTGAAGGCATTTAGTGAAGTGTATTCTTTTATTTAAGTAATAAATTTTAGGAAGTAATTTTTTTTTTAATTTGGAATGTATTTCATATGGTGCAGATATGTTTAATTTCTGAAAAAGTAAGCATTATGAAAATTTTTAACCTGTATAATTTAATAATACGATGCCTGCTGATGATAAATGATGATGAAATTGAGAAGATGATAAATGCTTAAACACAACGCAAAAACTGCACCAATTTTGACGGAGGTTTTATTAAACTAAAAACTAAAAAAAAATGTAAACTAAATGTACATATATCTGTAAAGAACATATGTACTATATCTACTAATAACATAGACATTTCTAACATCAAGATATGATGTTAATTTTAGAGTCATATGTATTGACAAGATTGATAATCTACTTTGCAAAACTGACGATGCGTCATTTGATTTGTTGATTTAAAAATTTGTATGAGGCGTTAAAATATTCGAAGCTGAAGCACAAAAGTAATTTATCATTTCAATACATTTGTTATATTTACTTTTAGAATTAGGTTTTATTTATTTATTGGGGTCTTCGATAATCATTCATATGAACTGGTATTTTTATTTTCGTATGTTTTATTAATATTTTTCCTACTCAATAACGAATCCTCTGATTTTAACATTTTATATAAACTGAGCGATTTACAACTGCGCTACACAAAAACAAATCTTTATAACAGGTTTTTTTTTTAATGTTGGTAATCAGTGTCGGTAACTTAAACTAACAATAAGCATATCCTCTACGACCTCAAACTATTCAATAAAATACTATACTTTTCCCTTAAAGTCCAGCAACGCACTCACTAACAGGACTTCTTCATGGACTGGAATAGCTGCCTTTTATCCCTATTCCATAGACTTGTTTGCCCCTCATATAAACAGTTTCATCAATTTGTACATAATAACCAAAATTATGCAGTGTTGTATCATTAACATTATGGCACATTTTTTAACATATGGTCATTACTGGTTGTATGAGCGACGCCTTGAAACCAATTCATTATTATACACTGCCTGTAAAGCTTTATCGTTTAAAATAAATCGAAAGTTATGAAACTGAAAAATATCCGGAAACCTATCAATCAATTTGTTGATAAACAAATCCAGTCCCTGACCGCATTGGCTACGGGTTAACTGTTAAAATATATATGAGGCTATCGCCTAGTTTGTTTTTTCAGTATAGATCAATAAAAACGACACCTAATGTTTCGACATATGACAAATATACGTTCATACTATGTGCGCGACTTTGTTCTCTTGGAAACAGAAACGCGGAATTGAAGACAACTAAATTAGTAAGATATTAAGTGTTAGTTCTTAGCCTTACACTAAAGCCTTATCTGACCCAATAACTAATTAAAGTTAGATCGGTGCTTTCGAGCACTTATTTTAATGCATTTATCCACATTTAAATGCTAAAATTAGTTACAATTTTGCATTACAAAATTACACATTTAGTGTAGAGATCGAGGGACTTGTAAGAAGACACTTTCGTTATATCACATTAGCACTGTTATACACAACAACGCTTAAACCGTTTAAAACTGCTCATTTTAACGCAGACTTTTTCAAAAGGAATTTGAATCAATCGCCGAAAAATGTTTATATGTAATCCCTATAATAATTGCTTTAATTACAATAACATGTATCCCAGGCTCTAGTAAAACAAGAACTGTATTTCAGAAGCCTGTTACTAAATACAAAAAAATAAAAAATAAGTTAGTATACATTTAATTTTTTTATTTATTCCAAATAAAAAAATTAAAAAAACAATGAAAACGCCTGTGAAAACGGCGCTTGGCGTGTGACTTTCGTAAAAACGTATTGGATTTTGACATACGAGTCATAGTTCGCGCTCTCGAATGTACATCTTGCCATAAAACACTTCTTCCCCGTTGACCATAATGTAATGTTGCTATATGCAATAAGTAAAGAAAATATCTTTTAAGTTTTAACAATGTTACAAGATAAACCAATCTAGAAAGGATAAAGTTCAATGTGTAATATGATATGATATAAGTAAAGACAGATAATACGTAGAAATAGGAACTAGATTAAACTACTATACATCAGTTGTTTAAAACGTTTATATTATCGACTATCTTGGGTTAAATAACAGAAAAACAAGAATACAGTTATCATTTTCGGAGACCCTTTATGTGTTTTAAGTCCTGTCAGCTGTGACCCCGCAATGAGGAAAACACTTTTCTGACTCAAAGTCAAGTATGATTTTAAAGTAAGTAAACATTACTTACTTTCTGAAATCAAGAGTGTAAAACAAAAGACGCGTTCCGCTCACTCTTTATAAGTGCGACTGATAAATAATCGTCATTACCCAAAACCTTCGATTTGATGAGAAGGCTTTATTCTACCAAACCCAATTAGATATTGAATCATAAATTCGGCCTATACGGCAAGTACATTAAGTCTAGAAATCCAAACGCCTATTTCCTGAAGCTATTTTTTATATTAAAGAAACCTTAATTATTTTAACCTTACCTAAAAGTCTAACAATACGTAAATTACTTTAGTGTGTACCCTCTATTTGTAGTGTGTAACCTACCCTAATTTATTATTATTATTTCATTATTATCCCCTCTTATTATATATATTTACAAATCGAGTAAGTAGGTTAAGCATGGGGTCGCTAAAAATAAACTTACGTTCCCATACATTTGTTTAAATAGATCTAAGTTATTTTTAAGTATAGTTAAATATTAATAGTTTAAAAGTTACATAGACACAAAATATGGCGACCTTACACTAAAAAACGAGTTGTTTAATTATTAAAAAAATGTGATATCTATAGGTAGATCTGAACAGCAAAAAATCAATAAGGATCTTTTGACTGACATTTAACCCGTCATTTCTCAAATACACCAGTAGCCTAATAGTTTTCTAAGCATTCGCGAAGATTTATTATTTTTATCTCAGTCCGATGTGTAATTAATGTTTGTAATCGTACACATCTTTAGACCTTATTACAAGAGCCATAAGAACTGTCAAATCGAAGCGAAATGTGTGAAATGCCAAATGATTTTTAAACGTATACCCATGGACTTTAAGTTTTAATTGGTCTAATTTATTTCAGAGTTAAACGAACTTACATGTACTTGACCTTTAAATTATGAAAGAAACATTTGTGTAGGTGTTCGTCATACGTGCCGGTCAAAATAATATAGTTTTACAGTTACAAATTGTAAATGTAAACGACTAGACCGATTTTCGTAGAGACAGATAAGGATAAGGTCACACAGATTATAGAAAAATATAACAATGAAGCATTAAATTTTTTACATAATTAATTATGATTAACTACATGAAAGATACTATGGTGTTGATCATTTTTTATATATTTATATTGTATATATGCAATTTAAGTAAGTAGTAAGTTTTAGTCTATACCAGTGTTTGCCAACGTGGGGCAATTTGATTGATGGCTATTCGAATATTTATTAAAATAATTTTAATTTTATTATGTTTTGAAAATTTACATACAGATACACTCATAAATAAAGGGCTGGTCACACAGATTATAGAAAAACATAACAATGAAGCATTATTATATTTTTCATATATATAATTAAATATGATTAACTACATGAAAGATACTATGGTGTTGATCATTGTTTTATATTATGTATAAATGCAATTTAGGTAAGTAGTAAGTTTTAGTCTATACCAGTGTTTGGTAACGTGGGGCAATTTAATCGATATGGGGGGCTATTCGAATATTTATTAAAATAATTTTAATTTTATTAAATGTTTTGAAAATGGACTTACGGTGTTTCGGTAACAAGTTCTTAGTAATTTCTTTCTAAAACCTATCATTTAAGTTTCTGAACTATTCCACTTTTTTATATTAAAAATTCTGTATGTAGGGGCGGAGGCATAAGAATTTTACAAAAGCTAAGGTGGCATGGCACAAAAAAGGTTGGGAAACACTGGTCTGTAGGTACTAATCTATAGGGTTTCTGGGTGATGATTTTATTTACCTAAGCTATAGATGCAGGCCTATGTTTTGTATCATTTTTCATGTATTACAAGAATCGGCGAGTATTTGGACCATAAGTTTGGCAACAATTAAGTATAAATAGCTTAACTTATTATTATGCCATGTGTTGATTTTATTATTATCTTACTTAAAGAAAATTAATATGACTGATTTTATATGGCTGATTGTGCGGATTTTTATAATAGATCGATCCATGGATTTTACATTGATATATTTAGTGCCTCTTTCTTGCAAATAAGTGATTTATAGTATTTATACATAGTTAGTAACAATACATATTAATAACTTTTAAATTATTTGCGAAAACTAGTTTTAAAACTGGAGCAAAGTTGGCCTAGTGGCATCAGAGTGCGACTGTCATCCCAGGTTTATAAGTAAACAAATACACGTGAATCTAGTAGTTATGATTTTCTTTTAAAAGTTGGATAATCGGCTCTTGCAAAGAGAGCTCTGTGATATTCCACTTTGAACTCGTAGGTTTGACACCCGACTACGCACCAAAGGAAACATGTGCGTACTTAACACCCGCTGATCATCCACTTGCTTATTAAGAAATATAAATGATCACGAAACAGATACAAAAATCCGAGGCTCAGACCTTAAAATGTTGAGTTTTATAGTTGAAAAACTTCTAGTCTAGTGAAAATTTGTAAATAAAAAAAAAATAAAAAATTACATTAAATTTAAATAACTTCTTTTGGCAACCCTATTTAGAAGGTGTAATATCATGGCAACCTATAACCCTGAATTCATGCAATATTTTATTAATAACATAAAAAAGACAGCCTTATCTTAAAACCCTATTAAATTTATAGAACTTTCTGATTTTATTGTAATATGAATTACCTATTTGAGATAATTTTTACGACTTTTATTTCACGTTTCGCGAAAGTTTCAATATTATTGCCACAACACGCGATAACAGGATATAACTATGTATTATTTGTCAATAATTATGTCAATGGCTTCATTAAGTATTCAATTTGAATATTATTAGAATAATTTACGATTTTTTGTATACTACGGGGGCGGTCCACATGTCTAAGCTAAAGATGAAGACACACTGTGGAAATAAATATATATTTTTTTAAATAAATGTGGCGTTTATCTATATTATTTTACGTTTTTAAAGCGGTCCCATTCGTTCGCTGATCCTATACATTTCTTTTGTTCACGCATTCGTGCTAAAATTTATATGAAAATAAATAAATATACGTACATTGTCCCGTGGTGTAGAAAATTGTTTCTGCAATTGTTCTTCTTGAACAACGTGTTGTCATTCACTAAAAAACCATTTGTTATACATTATAACCTATTTCGCCTACCTTATCATTGTTTTTTTATTACAGGCAAGCCTTCTGTGCCTGACATTCGCCGTCGCCTTTTTGGGTCAAAGGCGGTTTGATTACGACGTTTTACTTTGAACGAGTGTGTAATAGACAGATTTGAGACAGAGGCAGACCATTGGTGCACAGTTAGGACCTACGACCTCAGGGATGAATAGCACGCTGTAGCCACTAGGCCAACACTGCTCTTTCTATTTGTTACTAAGTATAAACTACATATTTTCCTTACTAAGGAAAAAATATTATAAGCTATTTTCGGTGCCCATGAGATAACGCAGCGTTGTATTAACACTACTTCTATTTGTTATATAGTGTATTTACGACTTTAATCTTTGAATTCGGTTCTACAAAGAGAATCGTTCCAGTCCCAATCGATTGAATACAACGCATTATATTCGAATCAATTTGTAGATTTTGTTGTTTTCCGCGCCAGTAAAATGTAAGAACCATATGTAAATTGGTTCCACTCCAATTGGTGGACCACTCCCTTCAGTCAATAGCTCACGTGTAAGCGTCGTGGTCTGCAAGGAAGCATCTAGAGCGGACAATCTGTCTCCACAGGTTTCTGTCCAGCGCCTCTCTTATAGTGCATAGTTTTGAGGAAGATGAGTCTTTCACTTGATCGGTCCATCTGGTTGGTGAAGTTTCATCGCCTCTGCGTATTGTATAGCCGATATATGATATAATTCGCTGTCAGCATACGGTAGATAGA
Organism: Pieris napi; assembly: GCF_905475465.1. Classification (NCBI taxonomy): domain Eukaryota; kingdom Metazoa; phylum Arthropoda; class Insecta; order Lepidoptera; family Pieridae; genus Pieris; species Pieris napi. The sequence goes on along the minus strand of NC_062241.1, from coordinate 7,193,977 downwards.
CAGGTCCATATGCGGAGTTGGATCGCTATTGGTGCGCTTCGCAAGATATTCTTAGCATTTGTCTCCATCACCACTCAAAGGCATCAATTCTTTGCCGTTCCCGAGCCAAGATAGTCCACGTTTATACTCCATACAAGAAGATAGGGAATACTAGAACCCATATCAGACTGATTTTGTTTTTGATACCAATTCCTCTTTTCTTCCAGGTGTTGTAAATCTCACTTGCAAGAAAATAATGAACGAAGCCTCGTCAAGCAAGACAGAATTTGGTAAGATATTTAGTAAGAAAACCTTTGGAATTTGTAATGATACGTACACGATATTGACTTAAAGATATTTTAAATTACAGTTAAATATATTATCTTTTGTTCCATTATCTTGTTCATATCTATATTGTGGTAGATTTAGAATCTACTTTATTTTTGTTTTGTCTCACTGTTTGAAGTTTCTTAAAACTATTAGAGTATATCAAACATTCAGTCGAAACGAACATAAACTAATCAATAATATCATAAGAACAAAACAGGTATGTAGCATAAGGTTAAACAACGACGCAGGACTCAACTAGTTTACGAATAACAAATGGCTAAGCTTGTGAACATATCCATTAACGTTTAAAAAAAATTAAATTGAAAAATGATCACGTATCTAACAGCACATTAACTTTAATGTGAGGATATTAAAGTTAAAGATTTTTTGACGTTTGACAAATGCCGTTTTTTTGGTATAATTGCTTAGCACCTATCTCAAAGATATTAATCAAAACTTCTTTTAGTATAATTTTGCTTCGTTCTCTTTTTCAATTTAGGCTAAATGTATTTAATTATGGAACGTGAATAAACGTACATAAGCGACGAAAAAGTGGGATTCGACATTAAATTATATTGTTTTTTTTTAAGTTATATATTATATGTATATATATATTATATACATTTTTATTCATTACAATGTGTAAGATTTGGGAACCCTTTTAAGTAAGAAATACCTGTGTCAGGGTTCCCAGCTCTTCCATAACAAACTCAATTGTCAATTCCTTAAAAGATATTAATATATAATTTAATTACATATTTTATTTTATTTATGTGGTTGGTAAGAGTTTATGATTTACCTTTATATCGAACATACTTCGATTCCCGGCGAAATTTTTTAGTGAATAAATTTTGTCGTTTAAAAGTTCAAACTGTTTCCCATTTTACAGTCCTAAAAATATATTACGAACGATTTATGGTACTTGTATAAAAAGCAATAAAACAGAAAGTCTAATTTAAAATACAATGAAATAGAATTCACGAACTAATAATCCGCATGTATATTGATATAGATCTATTGGTCAATAAACTCATTTATTTTGTCAAATTTATGAGGGCGATCTTTTATTTATTCACCTAATTTTAATATTCACAATAGTTGATTTTATAAATCAGATAGTGTTATGTAGATAAGACCAATCCATCATTGCTATTTTTATTTCATAATTTTATCGAAGAAAAATAAAGAAAATCTATTAAAAAGGCAAAAATATTACAATAAAACAAGTAATAGTATTTTTGCCTGAGTTTGCAAATATTTTCCGTACATTATAACCACGACACTACTTTTCTGTGTGTTAAAACTTGGATATAAGCAAATTTCGAATTTCATTCTAACTAAAGATATCCTACAAAATGTTTAAGGTTAGGACCCCGTTTTTATTTTCTTAAATATATTTTAATACCCGAACAACGGAGCTTTGCAAAATCCTATACAAAAACATCTTATTTATTGCAAGAAAGTCGAATTTCGACATAAAACGGTTTTCTCATGACATAACATTGACTTTAATATGATAATCTCGTTTCATTGGTCTGTAAAATTTGATGGCTATAAAAATAAGCGCCAGTGAATTAAAATTGATATGAGACAGGGATTTGATTTTTTGATGAAAATTAAACTCAATTAACGATAATGTTTATTTACCAATTTATAGCATTAATGCGTCACAAACTTCTTAAATATATTACGTATAGTTTAACTATAAATCTACTTGAGAAGCGCTTTGTGAACTCAACAGAATCGGGAACACAACGTTATTGGTTATTCGACTTTAGTGTAAAACATACAAATCATAAAAAGATTATTAGACCAGTGCAGATAGCCTTTAAAATAAATAAAAAGTGAAAAAAATTACAGTAGGATGAAACTCATTAGAAAAGCAGGGGAATATGATCAAAATGAAAGGAAAAATAAATTACGGTCGATCTGAGGTCGGGAAGGGGTAGGGGGGGGGGAGTTTTAAGGGTAAAAAACTGTTTATCTCGATTTCCGGGAAAACTACAAGTCCTATCGAAGAAAGTTAAATGGCAAAGTTGTAGGTAATAAAAAGATCTAAAACTTTTGTATTCACACATTTTTCACATAACCTCAAAATTTATGTGAAAAATTCAAAAAACCAAGTTTTGTTTTTAGGTTTCAAAAATTATCGGCACTGGTCTATATCTGCTTTTGAGCTAACAGAAAATACCATTATCGAATACGAATACTTTCAAATTTATCGACGTTTGCACTTATCAGTAAGATATCCAAAAAAGCAAGCAGATTTTTACGTAATTTTCAGATTTTCACTTTGCTTAAAATGCTCCACCAGAAAATAGTTTTTGCTACGATTAGTTATCGTATTAAAAATTATTACAATAGACCACTTTCATCAGGAAAAAAGTGTGTGTGTACTTGTTTTGATGTATAAGCTCTATTTTTCCTTAATAAATATTGAAGGTGAAATGCTTTTGGTATTTAGGTTATACGACATACGTATATGGGAAACTTAATTTGAACTTGTGAAGCTTACGCAATCATTTTTAATTAAACGAATAATTGGTAAGTTATAACTTTTTTATTATCTCGTTAATTTCCTGTCTTGATATCTCTTTTGCCATTGGTTTTGGGTATCGCATCTTTACAAACGAAGACTGTAATAATTATTTTGATTTAACTGAAAAACCGATGGACCTGTGATTAATATTTAAAATTGCATATATCGCTAATGTCAAAACATTTCTCAGAAAAATTGGACAACTATATTCGGACAACTGTTTTGACAGGAAACCAAACAAACTGATATTTAATTAAAAAGTTCGACTATTTTTCCGGAATAAGAAAAGCTGATAGATGGAGAATCTGAGACAGTATACAAGAATAAGGGAAATTGGAACAACAATTAAGAAGCTGAAATGGAAGCGGACTGGGCAAGTCATGGTTCAGTTATCTAACAGAATGGTTTAACCACATAAGCGATGGAACGACATATTCACAAACATGATGGAAAATTTATGACAGCGCGCAAAGAAAGCACAGTGTGCGAGGACTTTTCCACTTGGCAAGCGCATGAGGAGCTGGTGCTAAATATAATATCATTGGAATAAGACTTAATATTTTAAATACTCAATTATCCGAATTTTTTGCTTAAAAAAACAACGGGGAGCGGCGTACGGCCAGAGGCACGGCACGACTATCCAACAAAATTCCTCGCCTCGCCATACGACCTTACAGCCCAAATGATGATGCACCTTTGTTGCAAAAAATTAGTACTGGTATATCTATACTTTTCCATCAAAAATACTATACTACGAAAGCCGCAAGAATGCTAGGTGACAAAAACATTAACATAAAACATAACAAGACAAACAAGTTTGATATTATGAATTTATTTCCCTACATCTTAATTAGTTTAGCTAATTAGACAAAATGTTCAAACCCACTCTTTTAAAATATAAGCTATAAGTGCAAATATTTCTTTTTTTTTAAGGGCCAAAAGGGCAGCCCATAGACACCCATTTTAGTGGGTGCTTTGCCGGCCTTTGAGGGAGGAGTACACTCGATTTTTAAACATTTGGAGGTCGTATCTCTCTACCAGATATTTACTTTTGTTTTTAACAATGAACTATGGGAGAATGAGCTTCATGGAAATAACTTTATCTAATGCATAATATTACTTAAAGCTACAATAGATGTCTCTTTACTCAATACCTCTAAACATCTACAGCTATCAATGTTGTAAACCAGTTCAGGCAAGGCTTAAAAGTAAGTTTAATATAATTTAACGATACAAATCTTTAATTTGCATACGCCCTTTTTGAAAACGAAATGTGTCTGAAACGTGAGCGACGTTGCACAACGTCTTGATCAAAACAACAATACATTCACATTTTAATGTTCACTGGCGCTACGATTACGCAAAATCTTTTGTGTTCCGTTTCTGACTAATAGGGTTGTCAGCCTAACAATCAGAATACTTTTAATTAGAGTACATATACCACGCTATATAGAATGTCTATTTTAACGTTACTTAAGTCACGTGCCTAAGCGACAGCTGATATTAGTGTTGCTAGGATATTAGTGAACTATTTGCAACTACTTGAGCGCTGCATTTCTAAATTTATGTTTTTTCCCGCTGTTAATAAAAATATTATTTTTTTAAAATATGCTAGGAAAAGACAATATAATCTCTTAACCAACAATGCCATAGAAATACGCTACTTTGGGCAAGTTGAAAAGCTTCGTTCAGTCACTTGTCAGAACAAAGCTTAACACCGGTCTAACCTTAATTTCTCTTACAGGTATGTCTAAATAACATTGGATGTTTAGTCTGACAATGGTGTAGATTTTTATCATTGATCAAAAGCTAAATAATATGCTGATTAATTTTCCTCTTCATACATCACTCATTAAGCTCCATTCAATAAGTACTGTGATTCTGCAAAACATTACAAGTATATGTATAGTGAAAGGTTTGCTTTGAAGTTTGGTTGAAGATTGATCAATATTATGAAGTACTATTTTTCATTTATTATTATTGCCCGCGACGAATGTGGCGAATCAATACATGAAAAAGCGTACATATTTAATTTAAAAACGGTAAAACTGTAGCTGTAAGATGTAAGTAGCTAACAAAATAAACTCTTGAACGCTTTTATTTTTTAATAACATAACAGATGTAATTAATATGAAATGAAACTATATGGGCATACAACCTACGAATAATTGACAAATAATGTCAAAAATGACAATAAATATTTTTTTTTTATGGCTCTGGCACGGTTTGTGCATTAGCCAGCGTCAAGTATAAGATTTTTTATAATTCGTGCTTGCCTTAGAACTTCGACCGTGTCCTCCATGTACGGTTTAGGCACTCGCCCGGTACCGCACAAACCTCCCAAAGGCCGAGAACAAATTTAAATTAAATTAAAACCTGCCCTCGAACCGGGAATCGAACCCGGTACCCCTCACCTAGGTGCCACTTAATAAGACCGCTAGGCTATGAGGCCCCTAATAAATAAATTGAAACTTTTTTAATAAATAACAATATGTCAACGTAAATGCGAATATCTCGAATCAAAACAAACTTATCTGTGGAATGCGGTCAGACAAAGAGTGCCTGCGCATTATTAACAATGGAAATACTTTACAAGATAACTTGTGCAAATAATGGTTTGGTGACATTCGTGACTGAAGCCAAGGACGTGCGATATTAAAGGGAACTTGATCTTCCAATTAATTATCTTCATATGGTTAAACCTATAATAAACAGAAATATTTATAATCTAGATAAATTTTACATTTCGTTCCACGAATAATAAATAATAAAAGGATTTAAGAAAGTTCTTATCGCGATAAAGAACATGAAATTTAATATTTTCTGTACACTTTAAAGTACAGAAGGTTAGTACTTTATTACTAAATATAAACAAAATTAAACTTTTTAATTGGTTGTAATTGCATGGAACAACAAATACAGTCGCGGCTAGAACATGATAATTATTTCTGAGTTGTCATACCCTTCGGGCGTTTAAAAATTATTTAGTGATTAATTGCATATGTCAGATATAATTACATTGTCCGTAAAATTTAATTTCACATTTAAATATCGTAAATCTTTATTCCCTGTCAATTATAATTAGCTAGCTTAATTATAAACTTAAGTATTACTGAAAATCTCTGATAAAAATCGGTTTCTCCATCAGATGAACACGTATAGACTAAATACAACCTTCGAAACTAAGGTAATCTTTGTTTATAGGACTTTCTCTACCTGAAACTAGAAACTTTACGTCAGTCTGCAGCATTAGTTCTATCAAGAGAACGACAATTATGTATAATATGTTAATTAATAAAGTCGATAAATATTTGTGTTACAAAAATATTGTAGCGTGTGGATTACACTAGAAACTATAGAAATTGATGATCAACAACTGGCTGGTAATAGTTTAGAATCATATATATATATATTATGTATATTTAATATTTGCCCTTTTTAGTACATAGTTAACAAATTACTTAGGTTATTGTTTGTTAGTGCCTATAATAATCACTAACTATGACTCTTAAGATTAAGTTTCAGTATTTACTTTTTTATTTTATTTCTTGTATACATATATGTATAAAGCTTCATCTGTTATTTTATTGATTTAAAATTTAGTTATGCACTTTTTGCACTTTACCCTTTAGTATTTCTTGTTTTAATTTTCCTTAGACTATAGTTGCCTGGAAGAGATCGCTTGTTAGCGATAAGGCCGCGCGTAAATAAAATCTATGTTGTGTGTAATTTCGTGTGTGATTTTTTATTACATTTGCATTGTTATTGATTTAGGGTCATCTGTTGGATTATGTTTTTTTTTTTCAAATAAATAAATTTGTTTCGGCTTAATAAATAATCTAGGGTGACAGGTAATCTAGGCCCGAGTGGCTTAAATTTTTTTTTATAATTATCGTTATACATATTTGGGATTGGTATTGGTTGAACCAGTGCATACAATTTTTACAAATAATATACCTAAATCTTTCTCATAATCACTCTATCTATTGGCATAAATCGCATGATTTAGACTTTGTTTTATTATATGTACTCGTAATAATAGTGATAAAATCATAATTTTTCAATGACAAAATGTTAAAAAAAAATACACCAGTTTGTATACAATTTGGGTTTGATTATTTAGATATTAAATGATGGTTGTACAAGCATTTTTTATTTAATACTGGAGCAGATAACAACGCAATAATAAAGGTAAATAATTCATAAGCAATAGTCGACATTTATGGTTATGCGAAATTTGGCAAAAAAACAAATAGACCGTGTAAATATATTGCCATAAAATGGTATCTTGTTAGGCGGTGTGAATATTGGCGCCATTTTTATTATGACACGACATTTATAGACATGCAAATGTAAATAATATTCTTTAATACATACGAAGAGGTCGTCAATCGGACATACCGTTCGTTCCAGCTTCATTGCCCCGAATTATATATCGATTTGTAGAATTGTGCTCACCTTCCTGAAGAAGGCGCCAAAACAGCCATCACGACTTAGACGTTTATAAGTAATGCTCTGGTACAAATATTATTTATCAATGGCCAAAATTCTGCTAAATTATAGTTTTTTTGTAACTAATTAACGTGAGTAACATGTGATTTTGAGCGATACAAGTCACAGTTAAGTATATATATATTTTTTCTTATGTTTAAATCAAGCTAACCTCGTTTTTATCTTGTACCAAGTACGAGTCAAAATTATTATGCCTTAATTAAGCATGCCCCAAGCTCCAAAGTGGAAACAAAAGACTACACCTTAACACTGATATGTAGGTGCTGATGACGTCTGCTCTTTGTCTCAGAAGTAGGTTGACAAAATAACTTATAAATATAAGTAATTAAAAATAATTATAATGGATACAATACAACAAATGCGACATCTATTCGACACATATTACGTGCCAAAAAGCATGCAGACATTAATTAAATTGACATAAACAATAATAATGATCTGCTCTAAATACTTAAATATTTCAACTCAACTTTTTACTTCATCAATATGCAAGATTAGTATCTTAAACGATTGTAATAGGCTATAATGTATACCGTACATCTAGATAAAAACTAGCTCGGTAAATAAATTATTATTTTAACATTCTTCGTAATATTCAGGTATAGTTTTAAAGAAAGACTCTTTTTCTAAAACGCAATTTTATTAAAAATTTGCCAAGATTTCAAATCATAATTATAAAAACTTCCTTTTAAATTTTCTTGTTATTTCAAGTGTTTAATGGGATGAAAATTTAATTCATATTACAAATAAATAGGACTATTTATTAGCCATACAAAATCCGTATTAACTAAATTACGCATCTACGAGTATTTACATCTACCCTCATGTGAAATGCAACTACCCACATGAATTTAATTTTATAAGTAAAATTTAAACTGCTACTGATCTTATATCAAACGGCTTCACGACGTTTTTAATAATTTCCTATACTGAACGGCAAAGTACGTGACACACAAATACTGAATTGCATAATTTTTATGCAATTATGGTTATAACACGTCCTAACTCCTAAGTAATCGTTTTATAACGGTAATTATTTTGACAGATATAATTGTAATACTCAATGAAGTGGAAATTTTTACGTAATTTAAACTATTACATTAATAGTAGGTTTTTTGTTTCTCATAAACTGCCACATTTTGCAAGGAAATCTATAAATAAGTTTTGGAGTAAGTACCTACACTCTTTTATAATTTGACTCACATATGCCAAATTATACAATGTAACAAACATCAATCTTATCGTATTTTATTAATAGGGTTTAAAGCAAGTATAAATAAAATTAAAACCGTACGTTCGCTAAAATACTTCAGCTGATTTCTAAGAAATCATTGAATTAATATTCAAATAGGTGCTATCGTTCCTTTCAAACGGATGTGATTATTGATATTTCGACGAACGAACGAATTTATGGATATTGCTTAATAAAGTTACTAAATATCTATATGTCTTTTAAGCTTGCCTTTGCATTTTCTTTCCAATAGTAGGATCTTAGAGCAGTTTTGGCCTAGTGGCTTCATCGTACGACTCTCATCCCTCAGGTCGTAGGTTTTATCCCCGGCTGTGCACCAATGAACTTTCTTTCTATGTGCGCATTTAACATTCGCTTAGGAAACCAACATGTCTTAGACCCAAAAAACTCGACGTCGTGTGTCAGGCACTGTAGGTTGATCAACTTCTTGCCTATTAGATTGAAAAATGATCATGAAACAGATTCAGAAATCTGAGGCCTAGACCTAAAGAGGTTGTAGTGCCACTGATTTATTTTTATTTTTAGTAGAATCTTTAACAAGCCATTAGAAAGCTTAAGACACGATTATTAAATATTCTCACCTATAATTTAGTTTAAGCAACTAGTTTATGTAAGAGCATATCTTAAGATTGTGTTTACGTGTAAGAAACATTATTATAAACAAGCTTACACTGAGCTAGTATCGTAAGAACGTTCCAGTTAAAATTGGTTGCTGTTAGGTCGGACTTCCTGTCATTACTATGCTATATTTAAAACATTAAAGCATAAACCCGCTGAAAATTTCCTCACCTATCAATTATTACGATATACTTTCCCGGTCAAGACGCGGATCTTATGGAGTACATATATGAACATAAGTCGCTAGCGACTGCCTTAGAAGGTTCGACGGTTTATCAAATAGTCCTATAATTTAAATATTATATAGAGTTCGATATATTTTGTACAATTTATTACTCAACTATGCATAACATCCGATTTAAAAACGTAGGTAATATAGAAGACGTTAGTGACGCCTGGAAGAGATCGCTTGTTAGCGATAAGGCCGCCCGTTGCATCCCTTATGAAAAACCAATAACATAAATTTATGTTATTGGTTTTTCTTTTAATGTAACGTATAAATAAATATTAAGCTAAGGATAGATCAAAATTATACAATTTGCTAATCTAATGGGAAATAGAATTCTTCATAATTAAAGCGTAGCTATTTTCTATTTGTATGTTTACTACAATACACATTGGTTTAGTACACACCAACGTATAGTACACACATAATTCTCTCATAAAATTATCTGCTTTGTTTTTTGTGCAAGAAAGGTGCATTTTTACCGCGCTGGAATTCTGACATAGCTTTCGAAGAAATCCATAATGATCTATCATCATTAATTGATTTCCTCGAACGGTGCATAGTTGGAGATAACATCTGTAGCTATTTAAATTCTTATAATGAATTTGATTATATTACATCAAATATCTGAAATCTTATTAAAATATCTGACGTTTCTGCTACAAAATATAGGTAGTGTTATTTTTGTGGTCACGCGTCTTACCGGGAAAGTATATTATTGTTTCCTTCCTCCAATTATTGATTAAATATAGAGTAATAGGTGAGATATTATTAAGCGGGTTTATGCTTTAATGTTTCAAATATAGCATTGTGCATTTTTTAACTTAAATTATAAGCTCTCTTAAGCCAATATTATATCTTCGCTATAACTATAGTTTTACCTTTATATTCTTTCCAAGTAGTGATATCAGAAATATCATGTTTCCCGTCTGAAAGGCGAGACTCCACCATCTTAAATCTTTTGATATACAAAGTATGAACTGACCTCCTTATAACCGCAACAAGCCCATTATTTTGGTCTTTTGACTGGCAAAATATTGGCAGTAACTTTAATACCTGTTACTCAATATTAACTTTGCTTAATCGTATACACATATACAAGTTAAAGACTTCTACGTATGATTTTTTTTATATCTTAAGCTCATAGAGAGACGTATTGTAACAGCAAAGTTGATTTGCCGTAACAAAAAATATAATATTTAAATTATAGTTCACTGCCGCGTTGTAAAATTAATAGTAAGTTCTCTACGCGTTATACTAAAAAAGCGCGGTAAAAATAGACGAAGTCTTACTAATTACTATCGATTAATGAAGTACTGACGTTACGGATAAGTTATTATGGTTAAGAGCAATGAACTCTGATTTAACGGTTAGCAAACAAGGGAAATACAAAACTTTTGGCTTAGATGGTTTAGGGTGTCTTACCAGTTACCACCCATCTAGATTTTGTTTCATTTATTTATTATTAAATTGGCTCTTCATATATTTTATCAACGAGACTAGACTCGTTCATTCAATTTGAGCAAGATCTTAGTTTGAATGAAAAATCAACTATTTTAGTAGTTGCGTTATTAGGCCGCCGAGTTTCTTTAGTAGGTACATATTATATTACAGGTGAAATGGCGTAAACATCACTCATTCTTGTGACTCAATGTCACAAGAAAAGAAACACATTCTAGTATTGGAAGATAAAACATTCTGAACCCCAAACCACGCCCATATATACTCCATAATAATAAGAATTATTTTTTACGGGACCATAACTATATTCAAGTACAACGTGTTATATAATTAAAATATTTCAAATGCGGAATACATTTATTTGTTTATGAACTGTTGCAAATAAATGTTATCTTCATCTAACATTGCAGTGTTTATGTAATAAAATAAAATCGTCATAGATAATATATAACAGTCAGTATTATTATTCCTTGTAGGTTCTTACGCAAAATTACTTTTAGGGTAAGCTGCGTTGTACTGGGTTATTGTTTTTTCGACGTATTCCCGACGTCTTAGGTTGACCATTTGTTTGCATTTGCAAGAGCATTAGCAAATCGATAGGGGTTGAGCATTTGTGATAACTTTGCAAAAGATAACCATTTTTAATGTTTTTAGCTTGGCTACTTGAAAAAGTAAAAAATTTCTTCAGATTTATAAAAACGCTGGTTCTTATCAAAATTAAAACAACAATTATTGTAAATTTAAAAAATGCGAGACAAAAAACGCTATTTTTTTCAATATCTTTTTGGGATTTTCCACTGTAATGCCTTAAAAACTAAAAAACAACAACCCGTATAACATTAAAAATTAAAATAAAAGGCGATTTGTTTCTTTTCGAGATATTTCTTATTCATATTAATAAAATATTAATTATTAATTGAACATTTTAAATGAATGAGACATTTTTAAAATTTTAACAATTGTAATTTTGCTCTGTTTATATTATTTTGATCTCTTCTTGAATAATAACTGTATACGTTTATTAAGCGATGTACCGAAATTAAAGAATTTGATAATAACTATAATTGGGATACAGTTGAATAATTCTTGAAGTCGGTTTATACTCAGTTATGTAGCGTAAAGGCTGCTCAACAGTGATACCATTTTAAATGTGTATTAGTAAAAATAAAGATACCTTTAAAAATTCCTTTCCCCAATCGAATCCGAAAGTAAAGTGGTTAAAGCTATTTCTTAAAAGATACAAAAACGTGACTTCGTATCAACGTGTGTGTTTAATGCATTGTAATTGTTACGCGTGAACCTAAGTCGTGATTTAATTCAATTCATTAAACCATCGTAATATACGTACGTAATAAAGTTCGTAAGAATAAAATATGATATTTTACTTGTTAGATGTTTGTTACCTTTTTGAATAATAATAATGTAGGTATTAACTATACGTACAAAAGTGTACTATAATATTTTTTGTATGTAATACAATATTTTTTATTATGTTCAAATATCTCATTAAAATAAATCGTACGTTAATAATGAAACCATTACAATTTTTTATACGTTATAAATTAATTTATAACGTTAGTTAAATAACAAACACGTATAAATAGTATCGTGTTTTAATGATAATTTTTACCTTTCGCAATAAAGTCAAACATAATACAAATATGTAGTAACAAAATCGCAAACCTGCTTACAACTTCAAGCTCAACGTAAGTACTAAGCTCAAAGCTCGAACCAGGTTATAACATGAAAGCCTCCAGACAAAGCTCTCAATACGAGAACCTTTGCAAGAACAAAGTAGCGTATTATGATCAGTATTTTAATCAAACTGGTCTATAGAAAAATGCACGAAACGAACTTACCAGTATTCCAATCAGATAGGATGACAATGAACTTGACTCAAAACTAATTGGCACCACAATGCCGGCGAAAACAAATCACATAACACGTAACACGGCAAGTAGAATATCAAAATTCTAATTCACACACGATAAATAGTTCAAAAGCGTTGTCGAGTCTTTAAAAAACTATTTCGAATATCACAAAACACTGCGCGTACGCGGTCGGACCGGGCGTTCTAAAACTGAACCAACCACTCTGAAGTCGACGCAATCAAAACGTGCTCTGAACGTTGCTAACTTCACGACATTATCTTATTGATAGGTGGATGTTGATCGAACTTTTTATACGTTTGTTGCTAGTAAAACATTATTAAGTTTACACTTGCATTTAACTTTTGAAGCATTTATACTAGGTATGGGATATTGGTTTAAATTTATTTCGTACCTTTCTTTTTATTTTATTTTTTGAACTCTTAATAAAATGTAGAAGGCAGTATTTTTACAAGACTTACTAAAGTAATGTCTACAATTGTAGGTGATTTTTTTATTATTTAATACATAACACAAACGTATACTCAATATAATGTGAAACGAATTAAATACCATCAATTAACCAACCTCAACTCAATGATTTGTATTGCAAAAAAACAGATATATTTTACATTTACAACTAGGTATTTCTCAGGGGGTTTTGCAGTACGGTAAGTAGGTATGTTGGCTAATAGTCAGGAGAAACAGTTCGCTCCTATAGTCGTGTTTAGTGTCCAACAAAATGATAAAATCAGTACAATAATCTACATTGCAAATAAAAGTAATCAGATTCAAAACACAAAATAATTCACAAAGCAAAACGTAATTATCGAATATGAAGAAATGTCAAAATTTTAGGTCAATGACCCCATCAATAAATCCTCCGTTATAATATTTTAAGTACCGAAAGAATTATTTGACGTATTATAATGATGAAGGGTTATTACTTGGGCGCGATGCAAAAATAATTTTAACTTATGTATCAGGAAACATGACATAACCAGTGTGTGATGGAAATCCCTTTAATCTAGAATATGGAAGAAAAATAAAAGGCCTGATAATTTTAATTAATTAAATATCAATTGTGTCCAAATATACATTTGATATTCTCATTAAAAATTGTGTATACAGTAAAGTATTGGTGATAGGATTTTTGATAAATATGATAAGCAATCTATCTGAAGATAGTATATTGTTTTGTTTAAAAGTATTTATGTGATGTAAACATATTTCCAAAATAATTATACCCCATAGTACTTAAATAAAAAAATGTATGTATATAGCCTTTATTTTGTACAATTTCTTTTACGCACAACTAATTAAAAAAACAAACTTAAGTCCCTTTTCCGATCCCGACAACGGCCTCCGCCAGACCCTTTCTTTCTGCTCGTTCTCGCCTCACTCTTCTCATCTTCCCATCTGTATGTTTTTCAAACTGTCCGCCTTTTTCTCTTTCTAATTTTTACTCCACTCTTCAGCTGCTTTTCAGGTCTTGTCCCTTTTTAGGTCTGGGCCTCAGATTTCTGTATCTGTTTCATGATCATTTTTTAAACCAATAGGCAAGTAGGTGATCAGGCTTCTGTGCCTGACGCACGCACTCGACTTTTTGGGTCTAAGGCAAGCCGGTTTCCTCGCGATGTTTTCCTTCATCGTTCGAGCGAATGTTAAATGCGCACATAGAAAGAAAGTCCATTGGTGCACAGCCGGGAATCGAACCTATGACCTCAGGGATGAGAGTCGCACGCTGAAGCCACTAGGCCAACATTGCTCATAAATAAATGTTACATACCAATATTTAATTCCTTTTTGATATGCCTATAATAGCGTCTAACCTAATCAAATTTAATTTTAGTGATAGCATACCACATTTTTAATTCTACCATAATTTGGAAAATGTAACCCAGATGTGATCTAATTTTATTACACAAAGATCTTTTAGTTGCCAAAAATATATTTCTTTAAGTGTTATTGAATTGATCTTTAAAAAGTGGAAATTAATTTTAAGTTCTATATGTATGACATTTTTGCGCCGATACTACTGATAAACATTTAATCCTATTACAGAATTCGGTTTACCAAAAGTAAAAATATTTGATATTTGTGTTAATGACCTTATTTTTAGGAAAATAAATAATAAGGAAAGCAGCTTGACTAAAAAGCAAAAATTTAATGTATGACGCAAATCCAATAAGATTTTTGTTTCATCACTCATCCGTGAACCTCTTTTGACATATTATGATTTCAGCCGACAACCAAGTGGAATACTTATACTTACAATTTTCTACTAAGCAGCAAATTATATTATTTTGCATATACATATTGACGTGACAACGTCTTATAATTCGATGGAGCCGGCTGCACGCACGAAAAAACATGACGCATGCGGCGTTACCTCGCGGCGAGGCGTTACCTCTGAGGCGTTCCATTTAAGGCATGAAGTGCAAGCGAGAGCGCGGAACGAGCGACAAAGAGGCACAAAAGAATGACATACTTGAATTTATGCGTACAACTAAATGTAACTTGTCAATTCAATTGTGATTTCCATTTACCTCCTTCTCTATATCCATACAAAATATCTATCAAAGAAAACAAAAAAAAAATATTTTGATAAAAATGCAACGATTCCATCAGTATTTTCTTATGACGTTGTCAAGTTCAACTATCGATTTTTTTGCTGTAAATTATTAAACCGATACTAAATAATTAGAATTCACACTCTCAACAAAGTGCCAATTCCAATATTTGTGACGCCTAAACTATATTTTTTATAAACCAAAACAATGTTTACGCTAAAATCGGTCCCAGGATCGCTAATTAAGCGCTGTGCAACGGACTAAGACTAGACATAGAAAACAATTTGTTATTATTTATCAAATTTCCACTTGTCACTTGTTTTGCCGTCAATTTATATCGGTCAATAACTTTCATCTTATCTATAACTTATCAAATTAGGTATTAGTTTGAAGTCTAACGGTTATCTAATATTGCAAATACTTCGACACTTGCAAATATTATAGATATCTAATATTGGTTTAGTTGTGTTTAATGTTCCTTGCCAATGGGAAAAACAAACGCGTTTAATCATAAAAACTATTTTGGTCTATGTAATTGTATTTTTTAAACATAAACCTACGATTACAAGGTAATTAAAAAATGCACTTACAACTTCGTCTTTTGAGTTTATTTAGGCATTGTAATTTAACATTACATTATATTAACCACCACATAGGGGTATAACAATTGTTCACGACCAATTCAGCTACTGCATATACAACTGAATATAAAACCGTCAACGCATTTCGGAAGAGTTTGGTTTCGAACACTGTGATACGAAAATTTCATATAATATGTAGATGTTCGCTACTAGCCAGGATAGAAAACCCCTATTCAAGGTTTTAAAACAGATTAAGTGTTATTTATTATTATATTAGGGTTATTTATTGTTGACCCTATAAAAGACCTGTTAATAAAGGCTGCGTCCCTTACGTTATTTCGTATCTGCATTCTGCGACAGTATTATCGCTAGGTTATGACGCCACCTAAGGCTGCGCACACAGTTGGCAAACTGTTCTGTTTGCCACCGATAATACTGTTGCAGAATGCAGATACGAAATATTACATGGAGATGATTTGTCCACAAATCTATGTAATCTTGCAATTACTATTTTGTTCAACACAATATCTCAGAATGTTAAAATTGTAGTACTATTAATATTACTTATGAGTTTAATTGATCGTAAGTTTATAATTTTGATTTTACAAAGCGTTCATAGAGTTTAATAAGGATAATAATTAATTAAAACGAACCTATCTATTAATACTTTAATTCTAATCAGCCTTTTTCAACGGCTGTAAGAGAGGTTCTAAAATATTTTATAGCTTTGTAACAAAAGTCGCATGTGGTCGCTGTCAAGCTTACTAAATACAAACAGCCAACCGCCACATTTGAAGTTTGGCATAATACGTTAATTGTCATACAAAGCTTTTAAATATTAAAAAATCGTATAAACTTTAAAAAGTTAAGTTTTGTTATCAAACTAACTTTTGCAAGAAGTATTAGTTTGTATACTAAAAAAAATATTTCAAATTAGGCAATTAACCTGATTATAAAACCTATGGTATGGTATATAAAGTGTAAACTAAATTTTGTAAACTGTAAACAATAACGCGTTTTGAGGTGTGGCACATTGTTTTAGAAGGAAATATACGGCTAAATGTATTTGTTGTTGGTTTTTCAGATCACAAAAATCCCTATTAATAATATAGAAGTTGTTCGTCAAAATGCCGTTGTTAGAATCTTGTTGGTCACCATGTATCTGGTCTTCCAACGTCAAGGCTGGAAGCAATGCAGTCGCATTATACACAGCAGCTATGAGTATAGTCCTGATAACCTTTATTGGATATCAGATGGCTGGAGGAGATTCCACTCAAATTTGGAACCCATTATTTGAAGCTGATGTTAGAGGATGTAAGTATTTTCATACATTATGAATTACAGTTACAGTTGTTGTTCAGAGTAATAGGACAGTGAAAAATACCTATGTGATAAATATGTCAAAAAGCAATATCTAAATTGTGTGAAATCATTTATATGGTTTTTATTTTTCAGCTCTCCAGGTCTTTGGTATCATATTCATTATAATACTATTTGGCTTATTTATATCATCAATTTTAATGGTGAGTTTTAATTTAATATTTTTTTATTTACGAAATACTTATACATACTTAATTATATTATTATACTGCAGTATTGCAGGATCACATTTAAACAAAATTAAAATTATCAAAGTTGCAAAGATTTAACTATAATTTTCATTAAAACATGATTATTAATTTTTTAGTTATCATTAGCACTACAACCCTTAGTCTTATCCTCCGATTTCTCTTGTGGTGATCAGCATTTGGTTACTGGCACATGCCTTTAAGCTTTGGCTTTAAGACAGAATTGCTGGTTAGCTAGCGAGTATTAAATAGCACAAAAATTCCATTAGCTTAATTTGTTTACATAACCTGAGACCATGTTTGAGACAGTTTCATGCTAAGCCAAAACACTGCTCGGCTTCTTAAGGTAACTTCGTAACTGAAGTTCTTAAGGTATTTTTGAAAAAAGCCTTAACTTGACTATTTAATACATATAGTTATTGTAGTGCAGATACCTTAATTACCAGTTTGACTATGTATGTAATTCAAATGTACTTGTACATATTTAATCTACACAAGAGTACTCTACATAATGATCATTTAAAGTTTAAGTAAAATGATTTATATTTAAAAATAAGAAAACCTAAATTTGATTTTAGGTGATTGGCATGAATATCTGGATGAGAGGGTTAATGCTTCCCTGGATGCTGACGATGGGCCTGATTATCACTTTCCAATGTGTCTTCAGCTTATGGCTCATTGGTGGATATTATATTTATGTAAGATATATATAAATCTTATTGATTTTTAAGTTTCACTAAACCAATTTTAAAAGTATTTATCACTTTCTATGGTGTTGTAGAGATTAAATTAATGAATAATTTTTAATCTGTCAAAAATAGGTCAGATTTGTAAGATATCTGGTCCTTTTATATATTAGAACAAATGAGTAACTTATGGTTTTGTTGGTTATGTTTTATTCAATGCCTTCTGAAACAATGTTTTTAAATTTTTGATACATATTTATTATTTTTGGTGTTGTTGTGGTGTGGTGTAAAATTCTGTAACAAAACTACTTGAAAATGACCAAACATATTTAGGCTTTAAGTTATTTAAATATAGAGATGAAAATGCATTTTTTCAGAAAACATATTTTTTCAGTTGGAGGCAACATTTGCAGCTTTACTTAACTTTCTGTGGTTAGGATATAATGTGAGTTATGATTATATTTAGCAATTGGATAAAGTAGATTTAGTTTGTTACATTACTAGCGGTTTAGGATTGAGTCCTTTAGTGTTTGCAAAATAGCAATTAATCATTCATAGCAGAATACATATATAATTATACAGAATATTGACCTAAGATATTCAGATGATACTGCGGTCAATAAAAAATTTAAATTCAAGATTAAACTTTATTTTACAAATTTTAAATTGTTTATAAAATTATAAAGATGTCCAGACACTTCATGTGTGTTCAGCAGCCTGCACAGTATTGTGTTGACTGCTTTATTTGACTTTAAATACTAATTTTAAATCCAATAAAACAATAATAATTGACTGTTATTTTTCAGATCTACTGCTGGTTGTGCGTGTTTTCACAATATCAGGTTATATTAGAGATGCAGTCACCAAATATTGAAATTTTAGTAGAATACTAAATTACATTTCATTAACGGCTAGGACTTCTGTTTTAATTTTGCATTTACATTTTTTACACTGCTAGAACCCTAAAAACGGACTTGATTATAATTGAATAATGGCCCTGACATTTTCTATGCAAACTACTTTCTGTAAATCCAGAAAGAATAGATTAAGGAAACCTTGGAGTTAAGGACATTCTAGCCAACTAGTAAATTGTCGTTGGAATACTTATGTTATATTTACACCTTATTGATTCATTTAGAATACCTATAGTTATAGATATATATTATAAATTATTGTTTTACATAATTTATAGTGAATAAGTTGTCTGAAGTTTTTGACATTTTATCTAAAATAATTATGAATCTCACAAATTTTTTAGGTAAGTACAACAGGTCCGTCCATATAGACTGTTTATTTCAACTAAGCTTTAGATTATTGTAACAGGAATAGATAGTTAATAAATATATTTCTATTTTTAGTGAAGGTTTTATTTTTCATATTGCATTTTGTTTAGTTACATTTTTAAGGGCACAAACTTAAACCTAAGTGTTTATTTTTAGTTTTAAGTTTACATAGTACGCGAATCGTCGGGTTTAATTTGATTAAGTTAATTATTGTGATTAATAAACGCCATTGAATCCGGTAGAAGTGTGTTTAGTTTTACTTTTGTCAGACTTACGCAATATATGCCCTATGCTAGTTTTGTCCACCATACACTGGTTTTAGTGTTATTTTTACAATATATTTTTCATGTAGGCCTCTAATTTTAAAGCCAAGAAATGTCTAACTAACTCTACTGCAACAGGATATTTTCATTACTGTGTAATTACAGTAAATATTGGTTTCCATACATCCAGTCTTGACAATAATTTTACCCGTTAGCATGTCGACATCTATTTATACTGAAAATTTCGTAAACATGATTGTAGTTCCATAGAAAGTAAATAGATGGCAGCTTAAAAATTTAAATGTATTAGTGTATTACTATTATAGTACAATCTAAATATAGTAGATAGCGCTGTAAGCAAACACTTAAGTTACACTATTGTAATAAAACAATAGATGGCGTTTAATACAACTACGGAAACTATGGTAGTTTTGAAGAAATCTAATAGATAGCACCAAGTTCATTTCAAGAATTATTATATGTTTGAAAATACATACATAATATATTGTTTTTTTTAATTAAAAAGATATATATTGGAACGAAGTTCCTGAGCGAAAGGGGGCGAGACGGAAAAAATTAAGACCAAAAGTTGTAACAACACTTTTTGCTATAGTTGTTCTATTTTATATTTTCGATATAGCTATCGCCAACGTCCATACCACGTTGAATACACCGGTTCTCGTCCGATCACCGCAAGTGAAACTGCAAATACCCGTATCAAACTGCTCAGAAGAATCATTCAGTTCTATTTTTTAAGATAACCTTATATTTTTAAAAGTAGAAAAAAAAGTAAATGCTCTGTATTTTCATTTCATTCATTCTGGCATTTGTAGTCTTTGTATTCCATAGGATTATATTGAACAAAGCCAAAAGGATCTAGTTATATATAATATATATAAAAACTATAACTTCGAAATTCTTAAGTATTTTATTTGGACAAATAAAATTCACTTTTTCATGTAAATTATAAAACAATACAGAACATAATTAACAGATAATTTTAATACATAATACCAATTAAGTACTTTATAGTAATACCTTAATTTACTATATATTACGAAGCCTTCAAAAATAACATTTTTCATATTGCACGAGCATCCTACTGATTTTTAAACGAAAAACAAAACGTTACGGATTGAGTATTTTACAACAGACTGTCATGGACATATTAAAAATAACAAAAACCCCCCTTTAATATACACATTTGATAAAAAAACATTTTGTCACTTTTCACGAATTTAATATTCCAAGTAAACATTGATATATCCGTTATTATTTCATTAAATTAGTTTCTTCCGTGCGACCAATAACGATAACAATTTCATGTACCTTTTATAAGCAAGATACCGTGATGTACTTTTTAGCTAATCAGCTCTTATCCAATATATTTAGCCTTAGGTGGTTGATCGGGTTTAATGTTAAAGTCCTTCTTAGCAATTACCAATTGTTGACATAAATATGAGTCGTTTTTATAAGAGAAAACGCAGTTTCTTGTATGTAATTGGAAAGGGGGTACTGTGCAAATTTCGGAATCCTACATAATTTTATTTAATAATAATTACCTAAACAGAACATGAAACAAGTCTTTGAGCATTGTCAAAAAACTAAAAACACTATTTTTAAACAACGTATTTACAAGAAATCTTATTTCCAATAAAATAATATACAACGCTAACTAGTATAATTTACAAGTTAAAATATTAATCTAAGTACAGTCAGGTGCTAACTATTGTACAATCATTTACACAAAGCTTACGTTACTTCTTGGCTTATATTCCATAACGTGAATCAGTTAATCGTTTTAAGATCAAAAAAAGTTTGAATCCAGTGCAAAGTGATCAGAGATACGTTTTGGAATACAAGCCTTTATATGATATGCAAGAAAGCTATAAATAGCTCGAATACTCAGTAGCCAGATATGCCTACAAACTACTACTTGGTACATAAACAGTTTCATGTAAATTTTAATACGATATACATCTGAATACTTTGAAACTGATAAAATCATGAGTATTAGAAAAGTCTTTTCGTTAACAGCTAATGGAATGCTTCAGTTACACAACCACAGATCCCTAATCACTTTCACAAAACAATAACAATATAAGAAGGAAACAAAATCTATTTGGACGACACTGTGAAAGTTCCTCATCAATATGGCTATGAACTCGTTGAATACCAATTAGTATTTGGTGGAGCGGACTTATCTACGGGTTGGTGTGAGTGAGACGGATGCGAATGCGCCTGCGGGTGATAGAGATGGAACGATGGCGCTGGATGGAAAAATTGTGACTGGTCTAGCGATGACGCATAGTCCAACGCACCTGGGACCGCGGAATACGCCTGGGGTTTTAAAGGCAATGGCGTGTCTCCTAAATAGGAGTGCCTTAATGCCTCTGAATAAGCGTTATTATCATATGGCAGAGCGTATTGTTGTTTATCTCTCGGAGAAACCGAGCCAGGCGGGGTCATTGCTGAATGGTAGTCCGCGTAGCCATACGCTAGTGACCCGATATCTGTGCCTTTGTGGCCTAATTGTTCGCTATAGCCAGAACCTTCACTGCCAGGAGGCGTGGGTAAAGGTCCAGTCTGGCCGTCTCCCGAGTAATATCCTCCTGATCTCGCATCTCCCAGGAAATTACTTCTAATAACACTTTCCCGATTAGCATACAGCTGCCTTAGCAGCGCCGATGCGGGTGTTGATGAATGGTTTCCGGGAATTTGTCTATTCAAATGATTTAAAGCGTGATTTTGCGTGCCTATCCACTGTATGGTAGATTTCTGCTGTTGTTGCTTCAGTAAAGCATCCGTTGAGAAATCCGTCGGCCTGTGAGAAATTTCTTTGTCTAAACCCACAGAAGGCAAATGTTTCGACATGGCATTTTCCAAATCTCTGACTGAAGTCGCGTCCGTACTTTCTGGCATAGATATTGTTTTTGACATGTCGCGTTCTACTGGGGATATTGCAGTACCCGGATTTGACGAGCTTTTTCGTCTTTCCTCCTCTCTATCTTCATCTTCCTCTGTTGTGTGTTTACGTTTTTTCAGTCTTCGTGCTGGCATAGGGGAAGTTCTTTCTGGGGTAGTGTGAAGAGGTACAGGTTGTGAGTCGCTCAGTCTGGTAAGATGAGTTACATCTGACGTAGGTGGTGCGTTTGCGGCAGAATCGTTATTAGACGGGGGTTCGGTTCTTTCCGTTGCGTGTCTTGCTGTGGGAGGTGGGGCACCGGGCGCATCTGCATCTGGGGGACCATTTTCAGGATCCCCGGTAGACTCTTCCCTTTTAACACCTTGTACGCTTTCTTCTAACTGGCAGCAGTCCATTACTGTATTCGGGTATTCTCGTCCACTGAAACAAAATAGTTTTATAAATAATTTATAACATGATTGTTGACTGATCTTTATCGATTGGATAAATCTAGACTTTTTCCTTTCTATTGTATGCTAATGCAGTGTCGCTACTGTCAATATGAGTTTAAATTACTAAACTATTTTGTTTTAAACGTTACAGAATACACACATGGGGGTAAAATTTCCGGTCAGCTGCAGTTTTGTTTTTGTTTCCTTTATGTTTTGCATGGTTAATGTATATAGACATGGAGCACCACCTTTTTTTAAAGTGATTTCCAACCTATTCGAAAATAGCTTATAAGTATACTAAATCCTATTAATATACGGTAATTTTATTCACCAGTGGCAGAAATTACTCCTATGAAACTCATAGACTTTTTACCTACAAAAAGTAATGTATTTATTTCCTGATTACATACCTGATAACATAATTGACGCAAATAATATTCTGCTCTTCTGCATTCTTAGAGGAGCAAACAACCGTCGCACAAGTCTGCATCCAGGTGTAACCGCCCAGTTTATTCATTATTCTATAGTAGTGGGTAAGCACTTGACCTTTGTTCATTACTGAAAATAACAATGAACATTTAAAATTTCTTATACTAATAATTTTCTCATGTACTCTAAACTAGGAAGTACCCTTTCCTTCTTTTTTATGTCGAATGACCTTTTACCAACCCATGACAAGTGACTGGTTGATGATAATAAAGAAAATATATAAGAAAGTTCAATATGACGTGTTGGAGCCGTTATTAAATCGAAGTACTTCACAGTCCATAATAAAGTTATCACTCATAATCTGGACATCAACCTTGAATTAGTTACTAATACGTCGGACGATGGATTCATAACAATCTATGGCTGCATTATTCTACATTCAAAGGACAAAGTGTTTGACATGTGTATTGTGCTACGTGAATCATTAGCAATTTGCTTTTTGGTTTTGTTGGTTTATTGTTTATTGTCAATTCGTTGCTTGGTGTTGGAGTCACGCCAATATATTAAGCGTCATTTGCTTACTGTTCTATTGTTTCAAGTTAGGATTTACGTTGTTGCGTGGGATTATCCAAATACATAAGACTTTACATATTGTCCTTTCGTTTCGTATCCTTCGTTTAAGTATTCTTTACCTTATATCCATTATTTTATTTATGTTAAATATTGTTTTAATGTATTAATGTTGTTTAATTTTAAATATGCTACTAATATCACAAATAATTTAACGTAGCGAAGTTTTGTTGAATTGTTTTTCAGATATTGAATAGTCTAAAGTTTTGAAACCAACCTTCATAGATGTACCTTTGACTATAAGCTTATGAATATTTAATTCATTTCAAGTTTTAATAAAATATAGCCGCATTCAATTATTTTTTAAATGAACCGATGATGTGTCCACCCATGGCCCGATATGTGGTGAAATCTATCAACGTGTCGTAACGTCGTTTAGTATTCAGGTGGTGAATATAGAAATCCATGTCAAGACGTCTGCATCAAGGTAGCAGGAAAATTTACGGTCCTCGATACTAACAGTAACAATTTTTCGACCTTGATTTGATTCTGCGATTGGAGTACTGTATTCGAAATTTAAATTCTTCCCTACTTTTCCATACCCTACATTCGTATCAGTTTTTGAAAGTTTTGTCTTATCATTCTCATGTCCCTTTGAAATAATAAAACCGTGACACCACCTAAATATGCATATGGGTTATGAATAGGATTGTCTTTATCATCACTACTGAGTTTGCTAAACAACGTTTTCGTTTTAATGTGTAATTTTGTTGTTTTTCAATCGATCTAGGTGAATTAATTTATCCACAGCAAACTGAGAAAACACTAAAGTTTGGTGTGGATCTATTCCTTTAGATGTCGCTCTATAATACAGTATTATGGTATGTATAAAGAACACCATTTAGATATAGCGCCGTATGGCTCGTCTCTGATTTGAATAATAATTTCTTCACTAGCCTTTCGTTTCCTTTCCCCGGTTCATTCGTGGGAAATGTCGTCTTAATTCTCTTTTTATAGCTTCAGTTTTATTGTTGTCTTTATACGTATCTTTAAATTTATTAAGTTTTTCTGCAGGAATTTTATATGTAGATATATTGACTAGGTACTTATAGCTATCAAATTTCATAAATTTATATGTAAAAATGTATTAAACGTAACTAAATTCATTCCGTTTTAATTAGTAATCGTTAGAAAACAAATCATTTGACTTAATGTACTTATGGATTATAACTTGTTCTTATAAAGATGTCGGCGAAATAATAATACCAATTAATAACCAGGTTTACAGTAAAATAAAACTTTAATCAGATTAAGATGCAAATGTCTGCTAAAGTAGCCTTAGTGCACAAGGTATTACTTGTACCTAATGCTCTAAGGTAAATAATAAATAACAAGTATTTACCACACGCAACCATTTTCGACAACAAAATGGCCGACAACGAATCAATGTGACGTCTGTATAACCGATAGTTTTACGAGAAGCATAATTTGAATTTAAATATGTGTGATGCCGGTCAAACGTGGACAACAAGAAGAATTACAATTGTTTTATTAACATAAAACTTGTGTTTGCGAGAAAGTGGGTAATTTGGATTCAACGTGGACGCGAATAAAATTTTTGATGCTCAATTTGGTGAAGGCACTACTAATAAAATACGATGATTATGTTTTAAACTTCCGTCTGTGAACAGTGCTAGAATTGAAAATAGGCAATAAACGTTAAATACCAATTTGTTCTTTGCCAGGTGTGTTTTATTTGGTTTGCGTTTCATTACCAACACCAACGTAGGTATGGTCTTATAAACCGGGAGTATTTTCATAGCCCGATTGACAATATCGTAGAATCGTCAAACGTTTAACAATATTTCACTTAACATTTAGAGTCAACATGTTATAAATCACCATTATTATATATATATACTACTGGTACTACAAATACATTTACATTCCTAGGGAAACAATCCTAGAATAATCACATTTTTAAAATTAAATGTCTAGTAAACTTAATTATTATTATTATTTTGCTACAGACTCACTATTTAATAACACGTTAAAAAAAGCATTTCAGAATTCGTCTTATAGAGTCATTCCCCTATTACGCCCTATATACGTAATGAGCTAAAAACTATTTAAAATTATCTAGAATGTAAATATACTTACAATCTACATGGCATTTCCTAAGTTTATTGGCGTCTTCCCCATGACATAGAGCATACAGGTTCTTCCCCGTAAGCTCCTCTGCCGTATAGCCCAGTAACTCCTGAACCCTGCTGGAAACAAAATTACACTATGAAGTATTTATTCAACGAAGAAACACCGAATAACGAAAATTACCGCTTTAAAACAATTTACGACAACGTAGTTGGAGATAGTTTTTTAAAAACCTTATTTAAGACACACTAATGCATAAATAAAAAAACCTCCGTCAATATTTCCGTAATACCTGGGTTCGCAATGCGCTATTCTGAAGTCGAAATTGATTCTTGTAACAAACATGTCGGACTCCAGTCGTATCTCATGAACGGAGGGTGGTGGCAGAGCGATAGCTAACGCCACCATTCCTAGAAGAGAGGGTGGTGTCTTCCGACTGTGGGAGAACGTATATTGCGGCCGTAGTCTACAGAGCATTAGCACCACCTGAAATAGACAATAATCTTTAATAATTTAATAAATTCAAAAATTTCTTAAATTAAAATAATAAAAAGTACTCCAAAGGCGCTTCGTTCGCGCTAATCGTAAACAGCCGCTTTATTGAACGATAACATTTATTTTCTAATTAATAAGCATATTAGATTGACTGAAAATCATAAATTGTTTAAGCTGGTTAAAATTATAACGTTTTATTCACGTTTAATTTTCCCTAAACTTATAAGAATGTTAACTAGGCAACATTGGCCCATATGTTTCATCATAATCACAATTTTGAAAGATTTTTCGGAATCTATATGCTTTATGTTTGAATAAAATAAGCCTATTTTTTATTATAATGAATATCTTAATTACTACTACAGCTAAATTAAGAAGAGTGAAGCACTGTGATTGCAAATTAACTGTGAACGATATTGATAATTTAACCATTGATGTACTTTAAAAGTCAAGAGGCCTAACCTCTTAACTTTTAAAGTATTGTTGAGAGTCAAGTTTAAAGGTTATAAAATATTTACAAAATAAAACTTTATACTTTAATTATTTCGGTTCGAAATTAAAATAAGTTTCGAAGGTAAGCGAAATCACAATTTTAAAACTAAAGCAAGATTTAATAATTAAAAATAATCGTCATTTGCTTATCGTATCTAAGGCGTATTCAAAGCACTGCAATTTTTTGGTGGGCCTTTTTGTTCCCATCGAGATTATATAACATTTTTTCCTTCAATTACATGATTGTAACCTTTATATATTGTTTATTAGTGAAGCGAAAACTGAAACCATTTCTCTCTTTTCTAGTTAAGACTACAAAGTACAAAGTTTCTTAACAACCTTAGCGTCATTGTATCAAAGAAAATTTATTCCTGACATTATTTTGTTCTAGTTGCGAAGCGAAATTCTATCAAGACTTGGCTTCGAAGTAATACGTTACGTGTCGAAAATGAGACATAAAGTCGCTAAGTCACAAGTAACTATGTTGCTCGCGAATTTACCTATATACTGGTGTTATGTTAGATATTTATTGAAAATAAAATTGACCAGAGACAAGGGAGATCATGATGATTCTTTCTTGTCTCTGGTCAATTATCTTGTGTCAGTTTCACAGTTTTTAATTAACAGACAGGGTGGTGATAAACCTAAACTTCTATGTGCTTGTGTACACGAATTCTAATTGTAATAAAATAAAAAGTTATTTTATATGTGTCATACTCCCTATACCGCTAAACACAATTCGAGAAATTCTAGTATAGAGTAGACCTTTAAAGGAAAAAAGTTACCTTTAATATTACGCGTACGAGAAACAAATGTAACAATTAATTTACAAAATTTGAACACAATTTTACCTCACAAAGTTAAGTACATTAAATTGCTTCCGGGTTTAACCAGTTACAAATAGCAATAAAGGATGAACTAAACCAAATTTCACCCATAAATGTATAGCCGTTGGCAATAATAAACGGTTTTCTCTAATCGCTTTGTCGATATTTGCGAAGTATGTGAGCAATTTAGATGTAGATCATTAAAATTATGGGTTTAATTTCTAATTTGTAAGATTTGTTAATGCTTCGTGACTTGTGAGAATTGAGCTAAAATTTA
The DNA here is from genome assembly GCF_905475465.1 of Pieris napi. Taxonomy (NCBI): domain Eukaryota; kingdom Metazoa; phylum Arthropoda; class Insecta; order Lepidoptera; family Pieridae; genus Pieris; species Pieris napi. The sequence goes on along the minus strand of NC_062241.1, from coordinate 7,165,640 downwards.
AATTAAACGAATATTTGAATTACGTTTTCATCTTAAAATTCACTAAAATTTGTTAACTAGATAGGAAATAAATATAAATATAGTGGGAAATAACCGTAGCGTTTTCTGTTGTTCTCTTTATCATTGCATTTAATAATAATAACTTTAGTTATAGTAGGTACATGTAGTAATTATATCCGACTTATTAATGTGACATTTACTTATGCTTTTAGATTCATCAGAATAACATTAAGTAAACTCTCAGAAACAGTATTATGATACAAAAATAATATCAAATAACAACGTCATATTCCCAACGAACTTTATTCTCACTTAAGGAACTTAATAAATAAAAAGTGTCCTTCCTTACGGAACAATCTATTAAGAACAATTTTACACACCTACTATATAATACTCCAAGTGAGATATAATCACATTTTATTTCCTAACACCGAGTTAAGGCAAAAATTATGGGCCATAGCTGGTGCCTTGAGGCACCCCACGCGGCGCAATAACTCCAGCAATAATATTTGTGATCTAAGACGGATAAAGAGACTGCTAAATTGTTCAGAGGTTAACCGTATCTTGCTGAGAATTATTATATAATTATCAAGGTACAATAGAAATGTATCTGTATAAATTTTTTTGCTATATAGTTTATCATTTTAAGGGTCTGTTTCACAATGCACGGATAAGTTCTACATAAGTTGCAAATTAGCTATTTATTACTTATTGGTAGGATAAACACTATTGTTGCGTTTCACGACTGTCAGATAGCGCTATTCGTCACATAAAGTGCATTATTAGTTATGAGTCCGATGAAGTGTCAAATAGCACAATTTATCTTCCAAATAATTTATGTGTTGCATAGCTATTTGATACTTTATCCATACATTGTGAAACAGACCCTAAACATAGTAAGATATACATAGTAGACACAAAAAAGACAGGTTCTTTTTTGTTTCGAATATAGGATTGTAAAATTGTCTTTACACTTGACAGCAAGGTTTGGCTAATGTCTTCCAATTCTTGCAATCGCATTAATTCTTTAAGACACATAAAAGATAATATTTTGAATCATTCGATTAATTTGTGACCTACAGCTACTTTTAGCTTTAATCCTACAACTCACAACAGTATTATTGTGTAACTAAATTGTATTTTGCGATGTCACTAATTTAGAATAAGAAACAGATATTCCTCGACTGTGTTTAAGCAGCGAAAATGTCTAAAATCTGGTTAAAATCGAGTATTGTCTCGAATCTTGTCCAAGTGTCGCAATAATTAAAAAAAGAAATTAAGTAATAAATTTCGATTTATAATATTTTAACACCACTGATATTAGCATAATGCTTTTTTAATTTCTTGATACCCACCCGCCAGTTACCACCCTCTCCATATCTTGCAGAGTCACCCTCCTTGCCTCTCCCAACCTAGATTGAAAATGAAAACGGCGTACATTTTTATCTCTAAGTACTAGATAAGAAAATGTCCACAAATTTTCAGTCCCATCTACTAACAACTTAATCAGCAGTACGGTTATTTTTATCGCTTTTACTACATTTAGATTATAAACTATACTCAGTCTTTTTAAATTTTTACTTGTATTTTGAATTTATTTCGCAAATCTACCTACGTATTTTATCTTTAAGTACTCATTTCAGTACAAGTAATTATTTTTCGACTGCTTTCAGGCTAAATTATTATTGGTTCCAATAGTAGGTATGTCTTTATGATTTACGACTCCTAAATGTTCAGCTGTATTTTTAAAACAAAGTTCATTAATAATGCAATTGTAATTATACGTTTGATGTAGTTATTGTTCTCGCTTACCCTATATCCTGACGACTTGAAATGACAACCCCGTTTTGTGAGCGTACTCTTCATTCTGATGCAGAAAGCTCTATCCATTCCTCTGTATAATGATCCACTTGCTGCTAACGTCATTTGTGCTGACACTGCAATAAAAGTAAACATTGGTTAAAAATTATTTGGCGTCTATACTCCGAAATCGAGTCCAACAATGTTAAATTTCCATTAGGCGAAAAATCATGATGAATAAAAATATTTAAAAAAGACAAGAACGCAATATTCTAAACATTTTGACTTGCAAACATACATAGTGATTGCAAGTTCGATAAATTTTACAGTTTACCATTAAACAGTTTCTTTGAAATCGAAGTTACGGAATTAAAATCCTATTTCAACATCCTCAAAGGTAAATTCATTTAAATAGAATTCTGATGGCTTGATTGATTAGTTGGCCGGCTATTTAATTATGTGAATAAATCTTTGGGACCGGTGAGAGGACACCACGCCTTAATTGATTTTATCAACGTAGTTGTGGATAGGAAATGAGGCAGTGATTCTCAAAGCTAAATTGGTTAAAAATATTTAATGTATTGCGAAACTATTGATATTTAAAGATAAAATATTCTGACGAAAAATTTAACATACATGAATAATCATATTATGAAAATATCCTGACATACCTCTGTCCCTTGTCAGCACCAAACTTCTATAATTTAATTAGCTATGCAGTTTGACTTGTAGTAGTACAAATTTATTTAATTAAATTATAATTAGATGTTATGTTAATATGAGTTTAGTTATCGATAAATAAAAAAAAACTTATCATTTATTTACGTTGAGCAAAACATGTACTTTGTCTGAGTCAGACATGCGTACGTAGTTGACTAAGTACGATAAAAACTGTCATGAGTTTTTCCCGTATATTGTGGTTTTACGAATTTTCAAAGACAGATGAATCAGACATGTAAATTTACGGATGATCGTGCTGTTTTCACTAAAATTGCGCTTTGACATGAATTTAATAGTTTTATTACTTGGAAATTGACAAATACGAATATGACGACACATCTATTTCCTATTATTATTATATCCTACTAACCCACAAATATGGACGGGGATAATAATATATTTTATATTATGTAACCCATTAATATAAAATAGAAATATATAGTAATATATAATATATTTGTATATATGGATATATATATATTTGGAAACTTCTTAATGTATATAAATATATACAAATGTACAAAATATAAATAAGGTCCCCCACAAGGGTCGGGAATATTGGGAAATTTATTCATAAAAGAACCACAGATAAATATTAATTTAATACATTTTAAAATGCAAAAATAAATGTCTGAAAATAGCAAAGAACATTAAACATCCAATTTATATGCATTGATGAAGCGTTGTTGTTGTGTTTTTCTCAGCAACCGATTTACAAACAAAAACAATATTATCAAATGCAAAACGCGCGAAGCACTCGGGCGTCAAATTCATTTATTATATTGTATGTATGTACCGTTAATTATAATTGTACCTATAACATAATATTTTAAGGTTCATATTAGTAGCACTTGTAACAGTTTAAGAATCGCTATCGTTATCATCATCATTTCAACGGCTATCAAAAGACAATCCACTATTTAACACGCTTTTCACTGTTCAATACGATTTTACTACGCCATTCCACATACAATGATCTGCTGTCACACTGGATCCTGATAGATTTTTTCTACCTACCCTCATTTTTTAAACGAGTAAGTAAATTGAAATCGATTGTGTACATAACAATGTAAGGCCGTTAGCTTCGGAATCAATTTGTGTAAATTGCCCTTGATCGAGTTAAAATGTGAAGGAAGGATTACCTATTCTGATAACTGCTGATTATGGACAAATAAGGTTTAGTCAACGCCGTTTACGTTAATGTAAATGTGAATTTGAGTTTTGAAGAACGTACGGAGATACCTCTTCTATTATCAGTAATAGATAAGGATATATGAGTACATGAGGAGAATGTAACAGGAGTCAAAACCCAACAAATAAAAATGATCCGTTTATTTATTGTCTTGACTTATTCTGGATGTTTGTAACAAGTGACATAGAGGGACAGGACTCATTCAATAAATTTAGATGGTATGTAATGTCATAGAGACAAAAGTTTAACGGCATAGATTACAAAGCCCATATAATAGTAGTTGGCTGAAATTTCTTGGCAGTAAAAAATATAGTTTGTCAAGTTCATGTTCAAAATCGATAACGTCAAACACTAGCAAAACCTGAGCTGTTTTTAACACAAGTTTAATTTTAACATTATAAAAAGCGAGTGCGCTGGACCGAAAACGGCTATTTGTCAGAGAAATTATACACTACTTTTTGCTCATTACAAATTTTAATTGAAGTTAGCACCTATTGAGCGTTCAAAAGCGATTCCTAGAGGAGACACAGTGTTAACTGTGGCGCCCAAAACTCAATTCCCATAAAATAAAATATTAATCTAAAATTATAAGACTCCCCATTGACCGTTTCATAAGGAACGCAGCGTGGAGAATCCATAATCTAATTTCGATTTCAGACGACTTATTAAGTGGACCATTCAACGATTCGACTGAGATATTGACGCGGGCTAAGACGGTTTATCATATGGTCAGCATGTCCCCGTTTGGGAATTACTATATACATATAAAGAAATATAACACAGTTAAAGTAGCTTTTAAGTTTTAAATAATTTAAAAGAAGAATAAAATTAAAGAGTCCAGAAATAAAGTCTTTTTTTTAGTTTTCTGTTTAATAAAGCGAAGTACGAAGTATAAAGCAGTTGATAATCAACTATGTATGTATATATTTTGGTTTTTTTGGAATCGATGTTACCTTTATTATAGTCATTGTACGCTGACAATACCACGGGTCGTTGAAGCTAGTTTTTTACTATATGCTAAGTGGAAAACTCAACTGAATAGACTAACGGTCTGTATAATAAATTGCGACTTTCTTGTCTTTTTATAATTTCTCGTTTATTCTGAACAATAAATCTAGGTCTTCATTTAAAAAATGTAAACGACCATAATGATTTAGTTAAATTAGTTCGGTCGGTAAAAAAATCCATCTCATACAGTTAACAATAGGCATATCAATTAAGTTCAACTAAAGAACTCGGTATTTGAAATATTGTGCTATAAGTGACAATCCCGTAAATACGTCAGTTTAATAAATTACTTTATTACATACAGTGGTTTTAAACTTTAAAAAAACATTCATATTTTCATCAAAGCTATTATAATACCAATAGGTTACAATGAATTCGAGAAGCATGAACGCCTTGTCGAGAACAATGTTACATTTACGTTGGTGTCACGATGTTCAAATCACGAGGAAAAAAAAACTGTTTGGAAATCGATATTCTTTTAAAGTTGACTCCTTCTATTCGGAGATATTATCAATCTTACCGTCAGGGTTATTAGTTCCATGTTGACTGCCCTCTTCACTGCCTGATGCTGGGCTGTTTAGCCCTGCACCGCCTCGGCCTGCGAGTGACAGCCCTAGTTGTTCAGCCATTTCTGCATGGTCAGCTTGATGAATGTAATCGAATATGCTACTGCCCGTCATCTCTACCTGGAGAGAAAAATTTACGTAATACAATATTCTCCTTCTACTCAGTGATTTAGATAAGAGTTTAGGTATTACTACTAAATATATTTAGTCAGCTGTATAATTAACTGAATTAACTACCATTTTTGGTGAATTAAAGTTAAAATAAAGATCATTAAAGTTTTGCGTTTCCTATAATTAATTGCTTACGCTAGGTTAAAAATAAATCAGTGGTAAAATAAATCTTTTTAGTTCTGGGTCACGATTTCTGTATCATAATCATTTGTCAATCTAATAAGCAAGTAGGCGATCAGCCTCCTATGTCTGATGTCCGTCGACTTTTTGAATCCTCACGATGTTGTCCTTCACCGTTCGAGCGAATTTTAAATGAGCACATAGAAAGAACGGCCATTAGTCCACATCCGTAGATCGAACCTACGACCTCAGGGATGAGATCGCACGCTCAAGCCACTAGGCCTGCTCTTACGCTAGATTAACACCATTATTTATTACAGATGATATCATAAAACATTTAATTTTTCCAAAGAACATTAATATTAAAAATCAGTTGCCACCCGACTTTCCCGCTGACCCTTTCACGGCATATGCAAATGTACTATAAATAAATTTATCAAATATAATTGTGGGACCTTATTAGGCATTCAAGAGACGCGTATCCGCAGTGACGGCTCGCATGTGAATGCCAAAGACAATGTGTGTTACGGTGGTCGTTTCTTAGAAAGATGTTTATGGTCTTTAGGAATGATCAACAGATTCGTTGACATGTACCGGATTGATGATCAGTCTCACTGAATACTGAAAGAGCAAGGGCGACTAGGACAAGATGTTATAGAGTACAAGTACGAGATGATGTTTTAGTTGAGCAAGAGCACGAAGAAGACTTGAAAAGGTAACTTAGACTGTACGATTAACTTCTGTAATTGAAGAATATCATTATAATCAAAGTAATAGGTACGACGTGTTGTTGTTTATCTGTGCTTCTACTACGTAGTAAAGTGTCACTTTTGAATAGGTTTTTTATTTCATTTTTTTGGTTTTTTTTTCTCTTTCTTTCCTATAAATTTAATAATCCACTTTCAAATGAAAGCATATCGAATAGTGAAATAATAGATTTTAACATAAAATAGTGTTTTAAGGCATTGCTAGAGTGACTTATTATAGTATAATTATTATTTAATTAATGATTAATTTTAAAAAGGAGCAAAACTCAGCCTCCCTTCGTTCTTTATCAAAATTACTGCCACCGAAACTAAGGAGTTTATAAGCGAACTATAGGAGACCGGAAGGTTTATTTAATCTTTGAGTTCGATACTCCAGGGTTCTTCCTGGGTTCGATTCCAGACCAAAACTGGTTTGGTTCATTGTCAAGCAATGTTCAATTGTTTTTTTTTTCTTCTTGCATAATAAACAAGTTAGGAATGGTGTCTGCATTTTCCACTTTTTCACTGCTTCACGTGACTATAACTTCCCTCAAAAGTTTCCAAGAATAAACAAAACGTTAAGGTTCCTAGAAACAAATATGTCATAAACGTAAATAATTTTCGTGGGTCAAGCCCGTCAAAACAAAAGCTATGGTAGTGTCGTTATTATCCCGAAAAAATTGTAACAGAATTTAATATAGCTATATGGAAGTATATACGCTAAGATGCTTGTGTGCGTGAATTAGGATGAGGAGCACGCTCGCGCCTTGCCCGAGACGTGACCGGCATCTCTCATTCCTTTCCCCCATTCGCCGTCTCCCTCGCACCACCCTTCAGCCATTTTGGATCAACTGTTTCTCAGTTTTCGGATCTTTTCCGTTTTCCTTTAATGTTGCTTAATTTCATTTTACTTCATTTATATATTCAATATATATCTATTCAATTTTTTTATATTTGCCATAATCTAACTTAAAATACGTATCGCACAGTTTGTTAACTGACAGTCTTGCAATGTTGGTGCGCATCCGCTAGAGGCGCTGTCATATTTTGAATTCGAATGTTTACCTTATGTAGAAAAAGTCATAGAAAATTTATTTATTTAGTTATAACTATACAACTATCGTTTAGCTTTAGCAAGCTCTAACAGCTTATAGCCAAAACAATAGTTGTGTAACTTAATTCCCGTAACATAGGATATTTAAAGTCGTTTTTTGCGAACTCGCTCTCTTAAAACAATGACCAAACTAAATATAGATTAAGTCTTCAAGACTGGTATTTTCATCATAAAAAGCATTTATTAATTGTAATATAACTCAGTTTTAAATTTGGAATTCTAACTTCTGTCAGTATCTTATACGAAAATTCCCTAAAATATAAACCACATAAGGTTAAATTATTAAAACAAAAGGGCCAACAAAGGCCCACGTAAGAGATATAACACGTGTCTAGATGATATCGGTCCGGATGTCTTTGCCGACATTCAGCCGATTACATCTTCGTCTCGTGTGAAGAAATGAATGAACTGAAATGTTCTTAAGAAATACACCTGCATACGTGCCCTATTACACTCTCCTTTTTAGTGACCTCCATGGGTTCAATTGTTTGAAGAACTTTCAATGATTTAGCCACAGAAGACCTACAGAAGAAGTTGACGCATAAGTGTTTGCTCTATACTCGACTCATTCTCTTTCTGTATTATACAAGAGTGGACTAAGCACTCCATATAGTTGGTTAGGTTAATGCGTTCATTGCATTGCAGCATTCTTGGGAAACAAAAATGTTGAAATTTTTCGGTTATAAGCTAAGATGAATGAAAAATACAGACGTGTTATGACTAGGGGTTAATTAATAGTGACTTACCTGTGATAATCCTAAATATATTGAAACAGTTTCAGATATGTACAGGAACCTCCCATCAGCTGCTACAGATAATGCAAAGCCGTCAAGGGACTGAAAAGAAAAAAGAGAAATAGTTATATAGAAAAAAACAGACTTTTTATTATGCTATTAGGTACTCTAAAGATTGTATGGCCAGGTATTTATGCTATTAATATTTTAGATAAACGAGTATAGAACTGTTAAATTAAATTGTGTATAGTCTGAGTATAGTCTGTGAAAACTACTATGAAAAATTATATTAGTGGAAAGTAATGCTTTTTTTCTCGATCTACTCCCCTGTTATTGTTTCCAAGGAAATTTATTCCTACATTAAAATCATACTCATACCATACTTTGTCTTATTAATAAAATAATTCTAATTTGTAATTTTTAGTAGTAGTAGAATGTGCAGCCATTTAATAATTTTAATTAAAAGATAAGCTTAAGTAATAAAATGAATTATGTAATATCTCATTGCTAAGAAATGATTAAGTAACGAAAAAAATAAATTAAGATTTGACCTACTGCTTTACGCGTCGATTCTAGCGCCACAAAGCCGTTATTGTTATAGGTAAGGTCAGAAAAAATTGTATTTTTATCTGCATTATTGTTCTTTTTAAAGGTTATAATATCGATTAAATCGACGTATCAGCTAAAAATTAGGAGAATTATATTAAGAACTTGTAATGTATAAAAAGTCTCGTGTGTAAAATTATCATCATAAGAAATACAGTATTATTCAATGCTAAAGTATTGTTTATCATAAAGCTTTTAATCACAATGTAGCATAACAACATTTAAACAGAGGCGATAATATTTCATTCGTATATCATATGATAATTAAGTCACTCATTAAGATACGGTTTTGTACGCGATGTCTAAATTTAAAATTTCAATCTATTAAAACCTATTTTGTTTTAAAAATACCTATATATATTCTCAAGTGAGCAAGGCTGTACTAATTACCAAGACGATGTAATATTAAATCTCGCTTAAATTATTCTAAAATTATTGACATAATTTCTGCACTAATCATATTTGCAGCCAGTACAAACAAAAAAGTTAATAGCTTAATATCCATCATCGATATAGAAGGCAAAAAAGCTAAACAAATAATACAGAGCTGACGAAAAACTATTACGACAGTAGTAACTATTAAAATTTATAAGGCAACTATAAAAAATATATAATATACATATATTTAAACTTGGTATATCCCTTAATTTATCTCTGAATGTTGCTATTTCAAAATTATTATTTATTATATTTTTAGGGAGTGAAGTAATGTTAAAACGTTATTTAAGAAAAGCAATTAGTACTGTTATACTGTTTTGCTTGAAACAATAACCTCTCTTTTCATTACATAGTGACGGAAAGAGTACAATATATATTTTAGCCCGATTTTCTTGCGTTGTTGCTACTGCTTTTATAAATATGAGAATGAGTCTGCGGTTTTTAATTTTCGTCAGTCTGACTCGAACCATTGTTTACTACATTTTGATATTCCCTATTCTTTCGGACAATATACATTCGTTTTTTAAAATGTAATAAAGATATGATTAATCTACTGCGTTGATTATTATACAAAAAATATTGAATATTAAATAAAAATACGTTTTCATTATTATGCTACGGCTTCTGTCATTAAAATTAAACAAAGATTTTTATTCATTTAATTAATTAAAATACAGACTTTTGTGACGATACATAAATTGGTTACGATTTTTCTGTCGAAGCGACTTAAATTATTTAAAATAAAAAAATGAAACAAGGCATAGAAATTACTGGATGTGTGGGTACCCACATGTTTACAATCTTAAACTCCTCATTCGTTAGGGACAAAGTGGTATTGTTTAACAACGTTCCATCATAAAATTAACCTAAATCTTTTGCTTGACGGAACAAGGAAATCACTTTCTCTTGTAAGAGTTAGTATTGACATATTAAAAAACAAAAACCTCAAATATAACCCATTTTACAGATTTCACTTATAATGTTCTCGGTCACGACTCGAACAATTTTTTATAATTGACCAACTTAACCGACCTTGCTACTCATACGTGTCTATTTTCTACAAATAATACCGCTAGTTGAAAAAAACCATTTTCTAAGGAATCACGTACTTGCATTTTCAATCTAAATAAACCGCAACACCCAATATTATTGAAAATCGATTGCAAAATGATGGACGTGATCGAATGACGGTATAATCGATTTTTTTACCATGTCAATTGTGATGCAATCTAGTTGTGAATAACAGAATTTGACGGAAAGATTTAATGTTTGGTTACCTATGCATTACCTGTTCCTTTTTTGAATTACATTGGCAATTGACAATAAATGTAGATAGAATCCTTTCTCGACTTTTTAAATTTGGAACTCTGCTTTTATACAGAGTACAAGGAAATATGGAACAGGTACCATGTAGTATACTAGTTTATACTTGGTATTTATACCGAGACCAACGTCCGGACTACGTATTAACTATAGTAAGAATAGAATAATAATTTCTACGGAACCAAAGAACTAACTCGAACTTAGCCATATTTTTCTCGTCAACTCTTTAACTTGGCCCAGAATATATTCGATTAATTTTGTTATGAAACTTGGGAAATCGAGTAAATATTAAGTGGATATTTAGTAATAATAAATTAAAGTTGTATTGTGTTCTGTCTTTTGTAATTTCAAAGCATGAAGTAGTTTTGCAAGTCAAGTTCAATTTTAAATGGTTTGTATGAAATTTAGTAATGGCAATACTTTATAAATACTTATATAGTTTTGTTAGGTACTTTGAAATTCCGAAATACGCAGAGCATGGAGGAGACACAATGTTGCGTCTGTTTCATGCATAAGGCGATTAGCTTTCCGTCAACCAACAATATTTTTTTACCGGAATTAAACCTAAGATCTCTAAGTTGTCTTAACCGTTTTCCATGTGCACTAACCGCTAAACCACGGTGGATGTCATTGAGCAGTGTTTGGCGGTTAAGTACGCCCTTATTTGACCTCGGTCCGGGATTCAATTCGTTGTTAAAAAACACTATCGCACACTTCTGCTATAAAATCTGTACGAAATATGTGAATACTGAGCCCTAGGTATCATAAATATATAATTAATTGATACTAGGCAATAAGCCGTTTTTTAATATCTTTAATATTAAGAACATAGATTTGTCTAGACTGAAATTATTCGTGGTAAGGGGCTGACAACTATTCTTACTTGTAATGTTTCAAAAGGCTACCCATAAATAAGGTATTTTAGCAAAATCTCGGGAATTGTGATTTCGACTTTATTTCTAAGTGATACGGTCTGTTTTTCAATGCAAAAACATTTTGCTTACATCATAAATATAAACAATACCTGGAGTATGTGTGTGCCCTGATGCTGCTCAAAGAGGTCCATCGCCAGGCCGAGGCCTGTCCGTCTGTTTTGAGCACCTGTAGCAAGTAAAAATATATTTAGGTAATTCAAAACCAAACTAATCTTAGCATTATTTATTAACACCTTATTGCACAACAAAAAACGATTTACAAGATATAATATAAAGATAAAAAAATAACATTACATAGTAAGCACTATGTAATAAGTGTTCACTAACACTTGAGTAATTTTTCTTAATACGGAAATCATTTTATGTCCCACAACACATCTAGGTGTGACGTCATTGTCAACGTTATTAGATGACACATGTCAATTGCTGGTTGTCAGTTGTCATCAGCCGATAAAGTCAACCACGTTTTATACTATTAAACACATTAAATAATATTAATATAAGTTTGTAAGTAAAGGCTGAGTATTAAAGTAACCTGCGCTCAGGGTTAGATTCAGAAATGAAACTTTGCAATCTTGCCCTTAATTAAGTATGGTTATAGCAATAATAAGTAGGTACCTATAGTCATAAATGTAAATTAGCATGAGATTAGACACATTATTCAAAGAGTATATTCCTTCAGCCAATAATTTCGTAATATTCGTGATCTACAATCATATCGACATCACACTGACAATTGACGACAATGACAATCAATATTGACATCAAGAAGATTCTTGCCATTTGAAGAAATTAGTTCTTGTAGTTTCCTTCGCACATTATTATATTTGTTTAAATAAGGTGTTTTAATTTAAATATGTAAAAATGACATATTCATAAAACTCATAAAGAAATCTGTGTTTATTTTTAGAACAAAGGAAAACGGGTAACTTGATACCTGTTGATGCTATCAGAGGGATGACGGCGATATACAGACAGTAGCTGACAGGATTATGTTATTTATAATACGCTTGAATAACACTCAAATAAATAAATATACTAGAATACTAGGTATAGACCTAGTATGGTAATAGGTTGCGTACGTGGTAATGATTTAATATTACCGTATTGGTAATTATGTGATTCTAAACCAAGCTCGATTGCTCGAACTTCAGCAAACAAACTTAGTCCTGTGAAGAAAAAAATCGTGAAGTAACATGTCTTAAATATGCGTCGTGTTAGGCACCGAAGGCATGCCTAAAGTAGAACGAAACAGTTGCAGAAATTTTGACCCAAGTCCCATTGGGGTTTATGGGTCACAGTCGTAATATACAGGGTTGTATGGTCCGTACCCAGTCTTGAATGTAGGGTCCTCCCCCTTAACAGTAATCTTAGAGACGATAAAGGTCTTCAAAGGTAATTTTTTGCTTAATGTGGTCAATGAACAAAGTCGTGAGTGAATGTAACAAAAATTACGTAAAACGTGCGTATTGCTATCATATTGCGATGGTCGTGTATGTCTGTCCGTCGCCGACGTCACGACATACCGTCACGAGCGGACACGCGTGTCCTTGCTAGCTTTCAATGACATTAGATCATCATAAAACTTCCTTTACGAAATTACACTGATTATAATAACACTTTGTTCTTAGAAAAAAAATTGTGATTTTCAACAAGTTTACAAGTTTTAATCCGGTAGAAACAGGTTAAAAGTTGAATATTATTGTAGACAAGCCTAGAGCAAGTATGATTATTGAATCTAGCGGTCTTAAGCTCTCATGTCTCAGCGTGAGTTTGAATTACAGCTGTGCAACACTTGCACGTACTGTGAAGGCAAACATTTTGAGGAATCATGACAATATGTGTCAGTCACAAAAGACGTTTCACCTACTTGTCTATAGAAAAATAAGGCCAAGGACCATATAATATTTATAAAGTATGAAATGCTATCACAGTGGGGACACTGGTAGTACATAACTTGACCCGGGTAGATAAAAAAAAATGGGTATAATTTTTTTTTGTTGGATCACAAAATTAGGACAAACAAATTAACGTTCATACAAAAATATGAAAAGCGATGCCGTCACAAAACATGCTGACATGACCAGCAAAATCAAGTACAAAAATCCCAATCCGTTAATACTATTCGGGTAAAGTTAGTAAGAAGCTATATTTATCGAGTTCAAGTAAGGTTGCAGTTGAGTAACTTCTATAAACAACATTGTCATAAACGACAGTAACTTTATAACAAAACACAATATCCATTTCTGCTACGACTTTATCAAATGGTAGAGACTCCATGAGTCCATCTTTAATTAGGTTTTTTGAAATAATGGAATAGGTTTTTAACTTGTACATTTTTTTTAGTACTTCAAACAAATAAGGAAATACCGTATTCCTTACAATTTCCTTAACGTACATAGTATTAATTATTATTAAAAATTAATACATAGAAAATAGAAAATAAAACAAATTTAAAAAGTTTGGTCCCAAGTGTACCTTTAACGCTGTCAGCATTTCCTCGCTGTATTGCAATACTTAGGTATTCGTTGAGCGAGGAAAGCACCAGCTCTGTGGTTACCGGTATGTTTTAGAAATATTATAAAAATATTTTTACCCTTTTTTCATAGACAATGAACCATTAGAATGAAACATTTTACAAAGACTATTTAGACTAAGCATTTATTATTGTATTTTTGGGATTTTTTTAATTGATGTACAAAATGTCTATCGTTAATTACCGGATATTAAAATTATGCATGTCATAAACAAACATATTTGATACTACTTACAATAGTAGGAGTATAAAACGTTTATTTTTACATTGTTATAATTTTTTTTAAACAATTAAATTTTTAAATTTATTTTATTTATGCTCTCAAACATCACACATATTAAAATGAGGACATTCAAATACTTATGAAAATTTTTAATTGTCCTCATTTAAAATACAAGACGGCAGCGCTAAAAATCAGGTTTTTTTGTTCTAGTATTCCTATAAGCATGGTGACCCTACCAGTCGGCGATATCAAAGCGCTATTCTGTCTGTTTTGTTGAATTAAATCGTAATAAAGATCATGCTCATAGTATCTCGGATCGCTTGCCCTAAAGTCGGGCCATGTGAATTTTATTTTATCAGTGTAAAGTTGCGGATGCATGGCCATCTGATAATATTCTAGTTTTAGATATATTTTATTGTTTCCTGTGGGTTTTTCTCTTTAAGAGTTTATATAAGTGTTTAAAATCTTCTTGACAAGACATTTCGCCGCACATAAGAATGTGAGGGGTGACTCTTCGGATGTCCTGCGTCCGCGTCAGAACAATTTAAAATTAAATATATATCCAATATATAAAATCCTCGTGTCACAATGTTCGTTCCCATACTCCCCCAAAACGGTTCGACCGATTCTTATGAAATTTCTAATGCATATTCAGTAAGTCCGAGAATCGGCTACTATCATTAGAACCCCTAAGTGATAAGGTGCGTCCACCCCAAAAAAAATAATTTTGAATAAATTTTTTTATCATCAAAACTCGAAGAAGGCTGGACAAATTCGAGTATTTTTTTTATTCCTTGATCCATGACGAGGGTTTTTATCCAGAGGAAATTAAGTTTTGTTTAGTACTTACGTTTTAATGCGCAAAAGTGAACAGTCTCTATGGGATAGCAAAATGTTCCATGCGAAACAAAGTTCAGTTAAATTAAAATACATGTTTGAAACAAAGCACATTTATTTACCAAGTGATATCGAAAATATAATTATCCTTTTTATTTAATTAACCTACGCACTTTAAATGAAAGAAGTCCAAACTTAAAATTCCCTTAAAACAGTAATACCTAAATGTCAAAACAATACGAAGGCTTTGTAAATTTTTAAAACTCTATCCAAAATTCATCACGTATCATCAATTTGTTATTACATTTGATCGACCCCAGGAACAAATTTTTATTAAGGTCGCTAAGTCTTCGTATAATTTTCTCATTACGTACAGAGCTCCGCATTACCCGTAAGAAAGATCTAAATGGTATTATGAGTGCAATTTGTGAAAGCTCTAATGCCACCACATTAACGGAAAAGTTTTTAATAACATGCCATTATGCTGGGAAGGAATTAAGTTTAACTTTGTGATATATGTTCCGGTGTTTAAAGTTCATCAGATAAACTTAAATAAATATAATAACCTTTATAATAACCTTTATTTAACTACCTTTTACTATTTACCTACCCTTTATAATAACCTTTATTTATTCGTTACATTAAACATACATATAAAAAAAAAGGTTACATTAATTATTAGGCAAAAGATTTATCCAGGCAACCCTAGCTCTATTCATATAGATATAAAGAAATATCTTCTGAGGTAAGAACCAAGAAGTGCATAACAAAATAAGAAGAGCTAATCTTAGAGTTAATGAATCATAATTAATTTATAAAATAAAATAAATCAGTGGCGCTACAACCTTTTTAGGTCTGGGACTCAAATTTCTGTATCTGTTTCATGGTCATAAATTGTCAATATAATAGGCAAGTTCGTCGAATATTTGGGTCTAATACAAGCCGGTTTCCTCACAATGTTTTCCTTCACAGTTCGAGCGAATATATATGCGCACATAGAAAGTCCATTGGTGCACAGTCGGGGATCGACCCTACGACCTCAGGGATGAGAGTCTCACGCTGAAGCCACTAGGCCAACACTACTCAATGAATATGTAGCTTTTTTAATAGAAAAATAAACAGTGGCGCTACAACCTCCAGGTCTAAGGCAAGCCAGATTCTTCGCCGTTTTTAGCGGAGTTATAATAAGATCAAACAGATGAAGAAAAAGGTTCAGTTAATTAAGTTCTCAGATGGCGAGTGCGTTGCCGGCCTTTTGTCACAATTAAAGTCCCACTAGCTTATTATTACTTTAATGGTATCGTATATTAAAGATGTATCATAATTTATTTAGAAAAAATAGATTGTGTACCAAAATCAGTGATAACACTGCAATAATGCTAAATTCCCATTTATTGCAAAAAAGCAATAATTTATCTGTATTTGTCCATTTGGACATGTGCGGGCAGAGCTAACATTGACCGGGGGTGTTTTCTTGGGGCCAAATTAAATAAAACTCACGCCTAATAGAAGGGCTAGGGGCCGCTCATCGTTTTTTTGTACAATTTCCCTCGAAAACGTGAAAATTTCTTTAGTTTTTCACTCATAGGAATGAACTTTGTTACCAGGACAACAGCCTGTTTTAGAAATAAAACACAGAAAAAGTTATATTAGATTACTCGGAAATGAAAGTCGTGTATCTAACCTTCCAATAGGACTGAAATTGTTCTGCACTTGTTTTTTTTTAATAGATTAAAATGTATAGCCGTCGAAGGTATCACATATAAGCTGTATTATCCTCTAGGGAGGCGGAGACAGTAGATTCTCATGTGGTATAAAATTAAAGCGTTTATATTCTTAGATATATTGAAACTTTTTCATATATATCCTTGATTCATTGCTCATACAAACTTACCCCAAGAGCGGGCAGTGTTGATTGGCAACCCCTAGAGGCAGTACTTGACCGGAGTTGCCTCTAATGAAGAATTACCGCCCTTTGTCCACACTTAGCTGTATCGATTTATTGGCCGCTTTTAAGAACAATTTATCTTCCCTCTGCTGACTGTAGATTACAAAGAATAAAGAGCGAAAATATCGTGATTTTTATTTAGGTAAACTGTTTAATTTATTTATAAATAATATAACATTTAATATAACTTAAAATAGTAATGGTATGTTAACGACATTAATCATAACATAATGAGCCATGAAGCAATACGAAAATTGTCATCATAGAGACTCACAAGTTCTTCCAAAAACAGTGTGTAGAAAAAAGCGTCTACCTTGCATTATACAGAAAGAGATACATGTTGGGCGATAGTACGTCGATAGTTAAGTGAGAAATACCAAAAAATCACGATACCGGAACATAATGAATTGTAACTAGCCAATTACACGGCCGGATAACCCTTCAATCGGCAACGGGGGTCGAACCCGACGGCTGACGATCAATACTAAATAAAAATAGCTGCAAATCCCGGAAAAGGGCACATTATTCCGAACACGTACAGTCAATATAGAATGGTACATCGCGATGATTGTGATGCACCAGCGAGGGAAAAATGTTCCCAAAACTATACATTGAAAATAATGCGTAGGATTTTGAAGCGCTGATGTTGCGGTGGAATGTCGAATATTTTTAACCAAAACACGCGCGGGGTATAAATTTAATCTAATACCTAAATATTTGTTCGTTTACGAAGGCCCCTTAAAGCTATATTGGAATACATTTTTTTCTTATTGGAAAGTGGAATTTTGTGACATGATGAACAAGTGATATTTAATATTCTTCACAGATATGCGGACGTTAATAATTACATAGCGTCAAAGAGCTGTCATGAAGTATGTTAACTGAAGGGTGAATGGTAGTTCATTATGGGCGGATTAGCAGGTTAACTCGAGGAGAGATCAAGAAAAGCTTTAAGAAGGGGTTAAGTTATATATATATATATATATATATATATATAGTTATTAAGGGAATACATGTTTGCAATGAAAGAAGAAATTTGTACTGTAAATAGTTCTCGAAATAACAACAGTTTTTACTCTAATACGTCTTTGAAGATAAGCAAAGCTTGTCTAAATATAATAAAGATATTAAAAATAGTTCTAAACACGGCAAAACATATTCGGATTTTAAATGATTGTATAGAAAAAATATTCTAGTATGTGCTTACTTATATCATATTATAAGTGAAAATTAAATAACCATGAAAATATCATCCACAAAAGACATAAAAATTCAATGGGTCACATTGACCCGACATCTTGAGAATGGATGAAAAACAGAAGAGCATCGGACGGTTTGTTAAATTTTCCAATATTTCGTGCAGCGGGTGTCGTTTCCCTTTATTTATTGTTATTTTTCTATTTCGCTGGCAGATGTGCCACGTATGATTTACAGTCTTGTATTAAGGACGAGAATTACCTATAGGTATATTATTCCTATAAGAAATAACGCAGTGTTTATATCGAGTGTGGCCATATTAGAAATACTATTAAACTACACGATTCTTATGGGTAAATTAATTGAGAGCCATTTAAGTATTAACAAACTTTAAATACTCCGGTGACACACAACTGCGTCAGTATTTAAAGTAATTAGAGACAAGTATTATCTGTCTGTGGCAACCAAATCTTAACTGATTTTGTTTTTAAGGCTAGCAACACTTCTTTTTAATACAGAAAACAATAAAGGTTGTATATAGAGAATTAAAGTTTTGAAAAACCTTTAAATATAGAACAGATTTTTGTGAAAAAGGTCCGATATGTTACGAGTTTAGAAGCACCCTTAGCCATAAATCAGGAGTGCTGCCACCAAACGGCAATATGGGGAACAAAACATGTGTTTACCGCGAAGTTAATTTGTCGAATTTATCTCCGTGTCTCCTGTTATTGTATTGAGAAATATTGCCTTCGTTGACTTATTGCCCTTATGACGGTAACATGAGGTTATTTAAATTAAGTTGGAAAGTCTTGATATACCTAGACTAATTATGGAACGATAAAAAGCGTTCTGTAGCGTGATTGATTATTAAATAGCAGTTGTAGCGAAGTTATAAGAAGAACATTAGGTTAATTATCCTACATTTTAATATGTATTAATTGATCAACTTTGTAGCATGCTAATCAAATTTAGAAATACATATATATGTATATATATATAAAAGTTAGTCAGTCAGTCAGTGTGAACATATCAGTAGGTACTGCAACGACGTTGGTGCGTCATAAAATGAAAGAAATTACAATAAGAATAGCTTACATCGCAGAGATGATTTAAATTACAATAAATTGTAGAAAATAGCTTTACTGTATTAGATTAAACGCACAGTGAACACGTTCATAATTAGTTAACTAAATAACCTATTTCGCGCGTTCAATCACTTGTAATCTGAATAATTTGGTAATAGAGTTTAACCTGCCATTCAAAATAACTATTCCACTGAGGACCGTTCAGTTAATAGAAATTTAATTTAAATTATTTATGCCAATTTAGTTTATATTTTTTAAATGACTAGCGTAATTCTTCAAATATAGTTCAACAAACGTTTGTTTATTTGCTTTGTCTTTACGTGAAGCCTGTAGTCGAAAGACAGCTAACATTAAAATAAAGGCGTTACTTCAAACTCTCTCTTATTTGATTTCAGAATGTAAAACGGATGACGAGACAACAGCGCGTTTCGTTCGATTGTGATTGGTCAACGGCATGTCTAGCGCGTTGACAGTTGACACGCGTTGACACACGAGATACATCATGATATAACGTCCGTTTGTTCAATTCAAATTAATCAATCAAAATGAATTTATTCATATTTACCACTTATGGATGTCAATATAAGAAATTGGATTAATCTAAATTGAAATTTACTACAAGTTTTTTTTCATTCTCATCCGCATGAAAGTGGCATAATCTTTTATTTTTGTTTTTTAATACAAATATGTGCATGAAAAATGTCCACATACTTTAACTGCTGTACCGAACAAAACACGCCAGGCAGAATAGTTCTTTAATTACACAAGTTGGAACAAAATCGTCAAAGCGACCCCATTTAAATAACTCAAGTCACGTTCGCCAAATAAGCAGATCTAACAAGCAGTGTATCGCTTGCACTGATTGTTAATTGATTAGATTAAAAATTTTGGCCCAATTCCCCGCCCATTGTTACTGTGGGGTTGACAGAATAATTATTTTTACGCCGGTGTCTTTTACAATTTAGTTAAGTATGCAAATACCGTGGCGTTTACAGAGGAATATTTTAAACTTCTAAAATGAATTTAAGTTATAAATTCTATACAATGTGTTTATTTATTACGATCATAATTAAAATATTTTGTTATAAATGTTTTCGAAAATTGCCACAATTTTTAAGTTTTTGAAAGTAAAGTTTAAAAATTCAAATAAAAATTGTGAATCAAGAAAAGCTATACTGTGTATTGTTCGCTAGACTTCTAGTCTCATCAAGTATTTGTACGTCAACAGAATAGTAGTAGTTTGAAAAACTGGTTGATAAATTTTTTCATACTATTAATGGACTACATTTTCTCCGAACGACGCACGTTCGTGCTTCCGCTTAGGTCTAAATCCACTTAGTTTTCCATATAAAAATGTATAGTTAATATATTATTTTACGATTGTTATGATAAAGATACTCGTATTATCCTTAAATTAAAAAAAGCTATAAGTTTTACAATTAGAATTGAATGTACACACACTTAAAATTCTTTCTACCACCTTCATAACTTGAATTAATAAGTTGTAGTGCGTTGTCTAAATGATGTTATTTATTGTAATGTATTTGAGAATTTTCCTTCTAATAGAAATAATAGATTGTTATTTAAGTATATGAATCTGACATGAATACATGAGTCTGTTATTTACATACAACTTTGTAGTAAATACTGTTTCAATCTGTGAGTGACATCGAGAAACTTTTATACCTTTCCAATCCCTTTTATCATACAATTTTCAGTTTTAGACAAACATTTATTCATACATGTTTTACTTTACATGAGGATTTTACTTTAAATAAATTAAACAATTTTAAAGACAAAATGTACTATCACTGCAGTATCGAAAAACCATTTTAAAGTTATTGTTCATATAACAGAATGTGTTGATGAAATGTAACCAATGTACCTCAAAAAGTCATCAGAAAATGCAACACAAATCGAGATATCTTTCAAGTCGCTCCACATGACGTACGTGGGTATGTTCGAAATTCGAAATTTTACCCCAAAGTCGTTGAACAATTCTGTCGCCCTAAACGCACAGTGTTTTATTGTCGAATATTTTTATTTTAATACTGCTAGGTGGGTTTGAAAATTGAGTTAAAATGACAGTGGCGTACGTTGTGATTCGCTCCGTGGTCGCATTAAACGCATTAGGGGTTGAAATTGGATTTAGTTAGGGCGCACTGTTAGTACACTTGTTATGAATTTGCTATGTGTGTTAAAAAACTTATTTCGCTCTGTTTTATTTCTTTGTATTTGCAAATCTATTCCTATGTTTTCCTATATCCAAACTCCGAAGCAAATGCACAAGGAATTCTAAACCTGCTCCTTCAAGTCAGTGATCAATAAATGCTTCAATTCGAGTTAATTGACGAACGAATGAATTAATTAAATTTTAATCTTTTTCTTGAAAGTTTAAATTTTCTAATACTGTTACTCAAACACATACATTTGAATCAAGTAATCAATTAGGTATATTCTTTAATAAAGAACTTGAACAGTTTATTTCTAAGTAACACATGTGGCTTTTTACGAATGTTTACTTAAGCTTGGGTAACTTATTTGAGGTATTGCGGAGAATCAGTCCCTGAGGCGTCCTTATTTGCGTGCACGCTCCGGTTCACAATATTTGTGATTTACCCTCAGTTTTTTGGTCAGCTCTATGATTTATAGAAGAGTGAAATATCATTCTTTAAACACTAATAAAATTTCGATATACACAATTAATTCACTTGTTGTATGGTTTATTTTATTTAAATTAAACTTACTTGTAAAAACTAAATCAGTCTAATTGCAGTATTTGAACTAAATAACTAACTCTATCTGTCAAAGTTAGAGTACTTTACTAAAACAAGTGCAATAAAACTGTTTTATTTTTTTATGAATAAGAACTTTTAAATTATTTATTTATTTGTCTGTCAAAAAATACTTTCTACATAAATAGAGACATTGTTGGCTCTGTGAGACAAGTATGGGTTGGCTGCCCCCAATTTTTTTGAAAGTATTGGTTAAGATATTAAAGTTTAACCTGTTACTAACCAGAATGGATTCTTATAATCTAAAGTAAATGAATGATCATATTTTCTATATATTTGCAAATTTGATTCTGCTGACTGTACCGCTAACACGGTTAGCGTCGACAATGAGTTGACGAAGGCAAATCTGATTTGCGAACCCTCCTCAGTTATTTTAGAGGCACTCACTCGTTTTGCATAGCGCCTGGGGTGGGCCAACGGGCTATTTGTTCCCACAATATGCTACATTGTGTCTCGGTACATCGCTAGTCTTCGGTTATACTTGGTCTAGGTTTCACGTACTTATTTGATTGGCTGAGTATTATCTTAATCCTTTTAAGTAACGCATTGGTAGACGGGCGAATCGTACCGATGCTGACTGATAAACACGCTTCAGGGTAAATATTGTAAAAAAAAATATAATAATGACAAATACCTTAACTGTATCGTAGAATGGAGCACGAACGTATAAATCAAATTTGGGATGACAGCTTTCATACTACATACCTCCAATTTAAATACAAATGAACTTGGAGCTACATCTAATATAGATATAAAATTCTCGTGTCACAATGTTCGTTCCCATACTCCTCCGAAACGGCTCGACCGATTCTTATGAAATTTTTTATGTATATTCAGTAGGTCTGAGAATCAGCTACTATCTATCTTTCAAACCCTTAAGTGATAAGGGTGTCCACCCCAATTTTTTTTTTATTCTTTAGATTTTTTTGTGTTTTTTTTTATGATACAGCATACAAAAATAGATACAACCCCTAATTTTCACCCCTCTATGATTAACCCTTATTTTTTTACTATTGTAGATAGTTATTTTTATTGAAGTAAAATAATATTTCCTAGAAATAATAACAAAACAAATGTTTGCCGGGTCAGCTAGTATTTTCATAAATTTTTTTAACTCACCTTTTAGAGCTTTGCTGGTAGGCGGCGTATCCCGACTCCATGGAGGGTCACCGTGTCCTGAGAAGTCCCGAAGCTTAAGGTAGCTGATAGTAAGCCTAATGATGGAGGCTTTGTCCAGCTGGCTGGTAATAGCAGCCGGTAGAGGCAGCATCTTCGCTAATTCGTAGAATTCATAGTTCTCTTTACCACGGCGAGATCTTGCTGCATCTCTACTCTTCTCTTTTCGAAGCTCGAGAATGCTGTAAAAGAAAGAGTTAGTTAGCTATCCTGTAATGATATGTGTTAAGATGAGACGAGAATTAAGTTAGAAACTAACTAAAGTGTATGATTTTGAAAAATTTGAATTTCGAACAGAATTTAACAAATTTGTGATCACATTTACTCAGAGTAATTATTGCAATGTTCTGTGCGAAGATTATTCCATAGCAAATAAATAAACTTGAGATATGGTTAATAAATTTCATTATACGTTAATTAAAATAAAATAGAGTTATCGCTGTTGATATGTTAATAAGGCTCAAAAACCGGTTGTATTGTATGTAGGAGGGGTCTCAGCCACGCCCGCCCTCCGCCCAACGCTAATGACTTTGTTTTAACATACATTTGCATTTTATTCGAATATGTGGTTTATTACGTGAACTTTGAATATAAACATGTACCACAGATTTTCGTTAGAACTTTCATACTACTTGGTAGCAAGATCAGTACCGATATTTGAAGACATTTAATTATAATTTTAGAAGGTCCCATAACAGAAAATTATTATCAAAATTTAAACATAAAAACATCTTAGCAAATACTTCTGGTTACAGAAGGTTTTACCATTAACAGGCAGGGGTAGTAAACCTTTCGCGCTGTGTAAGCGATCCTGTGATGGGCCTAGTTTACGATCGACTCCGATTACTAGCCCCCAAGAGTGTTTGTTTTATTGTCACCTGAGTAAGGTAATTTCGTGGCCCTTGTATCATCATCACAAACCGTAAAGCTACCATTTATAAAAATACCTTTTCGATTTCATGTTATTCTAATCAAAAATCGCTGCAACAACACAATAATCTTAACAACCCCTTAGGGATTAATAACTCTTTAAAAATAAAGAAAATCTAAGCGAACCATTTAACGATAAGATCAAATTTTCCGATAACCCGGTTCAAGTATAAAACAAGCGGCTATTTCGCTTGATTTAATGTTCCTCGAGGGTCAGTGTTGGGGTATTAAATTGTTTAAAATAACTTTAGAGTGACCGAGGGTTGACCGCCCCTAGCTATTGTATATTATCTTAAGTACCTAAGCCAATCTATAAGGTTCTAGTAAATAAAATGTCATTTTTTTTTTGAAAAATATTTATTTATTTATCAATACTGTTGCACTTCATATTTGGCACATATTAATGTATATGTAACATACGTATAAATAAAGGAGGCATTCTTTCTTTAAAAAAAAAGAAGGTTAAGTGCAAAAAGTGTTTAAAAAAACACCTATAAAAATCTACGCTTTTTTCTAAGATCGCATTACGATAATTAAATAACACTTCAAAGTGGTCCAATTTAATTCATCACTTTTATGGCAGTCCTCCCTTCACCTTACAAGTCTTAACTACTCAAACGTGTCTCAACGCCCTGCACACCTGGGAATCGAACAGGCTAACACTGACCCTCACACCCAACGGACTCACTAAAACATACTCTAATACTCACGTCTTATAGTTTGCTTTAAGAGTACAAAGCTCAATAGTTAAAGATAAAAATGACGTAAGTCCCTGAAAATGCAAGCAATTTTCGTCCTCAGGGTGGAAGAATTGCAAATTGAAAGAATAGTGAGGAGTCATAAAAAGCTGTCCACTACGCAAGCGTTTCGGTTAATATGGCCCGGGACAAATTGAGTTGGACCGGCTAAGAATTAGTTGGCCCCTGGGAGTTGGGTATGACGGATGGCCATTAGGGCATGGTATTTAGTTTCTTGTTCTATTTGATTGCATGAATTAGTTAGTAGACTTGATTGGATTACGATTTTATTAGTTAATTTGCGAATCAAAGTTTACTAGAATTGACTTGAATGAATGTTGAAATAAATGCAGTAAGAATACTCTAATTTATTTTCAGATTAAAAAAAAAACTCATGTCTCCTTTTGAAGGGCCTGCCATGCATGCGTTTTGCTTTTTTTTAATCCAAATTTTGTTTTTTTTTACTTTCGTGTAGAATAATAAAAATAATAAAACGTATGTGTCTGCTTGCAAATTTTTACATAAACAAAAATTTAGGATGAATATAAAAATGCCAATAAAACTTATCTTTAGTATATTTATCACATAATCTATATGTTTTTTTATATAAAACTTTTTAATAAACCCAACATTTCGCACACAATACTTCATACTTATCGCACACCAAATAACACTTAAATACTATTGTACAGGAAAGAACAGTAGTACAGATTAAAAATACCACAGACGGGGTAAGTTAAATTGTCAACTGTCACCTTTGGGGAGCTTTGAATGGCAGACACCTTCGATTAACCCCTCAATTACCGGGATTATAACATCGGTTTTTAAGAACGTGCATGGGAATTTTCAGAGTTTCTACTTGAATAGGTGTAAGGCTAAACATTTTATTGTCATTATTGAATCTATTGATAGATTGATGGGAAGGATTAAGACTTGTTAGATGATAATAATATAGCACCAACATGCAGAGGTGGTGACTCTATGTACCACATATAATTTAAAGGTAAATTGTCCGCATGAATAAAGAATATTTTAAAAACTTTAATTTATTTACGTGATAATAAAAAAATAATAGAAATTAAAAATATCTTAATACATTTAAATTACGTCCGTTGTTTGTCCGCTATGGACTCCTAAACTACTTAATGGATTTTAATGAAATTTGCACACCGTGTGCAGTTTGATCTAACTTAAAAGATAGGATAGCTTACATCTCATTTTATACCCGCAATATTATTTTATTGCAAATTATTTGTTTATTATTTTACAGTCACAATTCTAACAGATGGCGCTGTGTTGAAAGTACCAACGTTTCACATAAGCTACAATTTAATGGCATAACCACCAAAAAAGCATGGTCCCCATGACTGGTGTTCTCCTACCGTTTCCCTTGAATAGTTTACTACTATGTAATATAACAAAAACCTTAGCCTCAGCAACGCGTGGCAGGGTCTGCTAGTCTCTATATAAATTTCGTCTCCACAGTTTATAAACATCAGCACCGTAACATTCGATCAGATAAGTTTATGGCACTATAATGATACGAATCGTCTTAAACTTAATAGTACTTCATATAAAGGTATTTTAAAGTGCAAAGATTTTTAATAAAATTTTATCTTTTCTTAAGAGTATAAAGAAGCCATAGAGGTTCGTAACAATTACAAATATGACGTGTTGTATTGTCAATATCAAGTGATTATGTCACCATTAACCACTCGAAGGGAACGATTATAGTTATGAAATATTTAGGGCTATAAGTATCTATTGTTGCAACGCCGTTAAATAATAATGATCTTCAAGAAGCTATGGGATAGAAAGGTTTTAGTTTTAAAAAAATATGATGTGAAAACGAATTTTAAGATAATAACTTTATTCGATATTAAACCTAGGATTACGCTATGTATTGGCTTAGAAGTACAAATTTCCCAACTAATTTCCACTGATGTAACAGATAATACAACTTTTGACATTGTTCTTTAATTAAAAAAAAAAGAGTGGCGGAGAGTTTATTGCCAGTTCTTCTCTTCCGTTCTACGCCCTTGATTTCAGAACTGGCAGTACAATTAGAAGCATTTAACGTGTATTTCTTTTTTGACGTTCATAAGTGTACATTATGTTACCTATATGAATAAATGATATTTGACTTTTGGTTTATATTATTTATTAAAGAATATATATGTTACTGTAAAAGCTCGAACTGCAGTAAATCCTAAGATATTCCAGTAAAACCTAAGATCTACAAATTCCTAATGATAAATATCCAAAAAGGTTTGCGATTCGAACTATTACCACTATTCCGTTGGTAAATCTTAGGATTTACATTAATGGCACGGTAAATGTTGAAAAACAAAACATGACTAGCTTATGTAAGCATTATGTTTGTATTTCGTTGTTAAATTTCAAATAGAGAACTACTGATTCAGTTAGATAGATATGATAGAGATTGAGATATTCATAGATATACGTTATGTGTTTTTTCAAAATAATTTAAATAAGTTGGTATTAGTTTGTACTTATTACTATCATATGATACCTTTATAATATTATGTACCTGTTTTGTCTAATCGTTCATTAAAGTAAATAATTAAGAATTACTCATTGTTTTATTCCTAAAACCAACATCTACCAGCTGACAGTGGTAAAACCTAGCATATACTGAATTCGAATGGTAAAAGCTCGAATTTCATTTCAATTTCAAAAATCGTCGTATTTTCAGTTATACTGACATTTACCAACTCATGTCGGTAATTCCTAAGACTTACACTTTAATCTTAAGATTAACCGTAGTTCGAGCTTTTACAGTAACATATACCTACATCATAATATGTAGTATATTTCTCGACCTAATAAAAGATCTCGTTATTCTTATGCAAAGGTAATAAGAGCCATAGTGTGTAAATTACTAATATTATACTAGGGATTCTATATCTAAAAAAAGTAAATTGTTAACCGAATTCAAAACTCCCAAGGTTACATTAAACGGAAACTCAGAAAGTACTTTGTAAAGTGTAAGTTTTCAAAGGAAATTCACACCCTACACTTAAGGTCTGCTAGTTTTCTTTAAAAGTGCGGACATTTGAGCCCTTGAGTTAAGTCAACCGTTGTATCCCCTGGGTCTTAAAGACCCGACGGTCACTCGTTCGGAATTCAAATAAATTGTCGCTCTAATAGAGGTTGCTTACGTCACGGTAATAGATATTGCATACTGAGGAAAGCGACGTTAAATTTATTTAATTTACATACCTAAAGTATGATAAGAATGTAAATTAAATGTAAAAGCTATTAATGTTAACAGACTTGTCATCTAAAATTCATAAACATTCGTTTAAGAAAGTTAAATAAGATGATGAATGAGCAAGTAGGTGATCAGCCTCCAGTGCCTGACACACGCGACGTCGACTTTTTTTTTGTGTCTAAGACATGTCGGTTTCCTCACGATTTTTTCCTTCACCGTTCGAGCAAATGTTAAATGCGCACATAGAAAGGAAGTCCATTGATGCACAACCGGGGATCGAACCTACGACCTCAGGTATGAGAGTCGCACGCTGAAGCCACTAGGCCAACACTGCTTTTGCTTGCAAAGCTTGTACCTAATAGAAAAATAAACCGTGGCGCTACAACCTCTACTACTTTCTGGAAATAATAAGGATCCATACTTTAGTTACGATATTTATGTTATCAAAGGAATATATAAAACAATAGATTTATATTATGTATATATATAGATTCGCATTGACAAACGGCTTCTTAAGTAATAAGAATAAATAGATGTCCCATTAAAATGTGGCAACAAACAATTATTTATTTTAATTCTATTCATTAACGGAACAAGATTACCCTGTGTTGTGATAATGAATTCAATCATTAATCTAATGATATCATCACAAATATAAGCGACAGAGATAAACATATTAAACGATTGGACTTTATTAAGGGATAAAATAAATACGGAAAAGGGGCGCTCATATTTGACGTGGCGAATGAGATGTCGTCGGCTTATTACGCGTTAGGATTATTGATATACTAAACGATTATTCTTGATATAATCTGTGATCCTAAACGAAAGTATAGATTATATATTTATTTGAGGATATGTGTGAGTTATTTATACTAGTCAAACCTACAAATGTAATGAAAATGTCTGTGCCTATTATTTATATTTTTTATTATAATTATATCAAGATTCGAAAATAAGTCAAATGTATTTTATTTTAATAGTAACATTTAAGGTTCCATATTTATACTTTAAATAGGTAATCATTTATGTATTTATAACAGCACTGAGTGTATTTATTGATAATCAAAAATAGCGGTACACATTTCACATTGAAATGTTTTCTCGCATTTATTGCAATGACACAAAAATATTTTAACTAGTCAGTCACGACTCACGACTTTTCAATTTTGTCATGTTGTCGCAGTTATGCTATTTTTGTCAAATTTGAAATTTTCAATGGCTTTTTCACTATTACAAGATAATTAAAAAAAATAATTAGGTTATAAAAAATGGTTTAATTAAAACGGTCCAATTTGTTCTGTTGCAACTATGGCTTAACTGACTATTTCAATTACCAAACAGGCACATTATCTTAACATACATTGCTTATATTTCTTTATATCAATATAATAAGTGCAATCCGAAAGAATATTATTTTGCCCCATATACTAGTAGGTACCAACCAAATTCAACCTTAAAAGAAATTGCTTACGTAATCTATCAAAAATATACGAAGATTTTGATTAAATATATTTTTTAGGAATTTGTTTATTTATTTATTTATCACAGCAATATTTCTTTTATAATGTAACAGGTTAAAAATTATATTGGTTGGTTTTTGAATTGCTTATTTCTTACTAGAGCAATACATATAAAACGATGTGAAAATTAAGAGGGGGTTTCAAAAATCCGAGGTCTCTCGGGCATGCGTTTTAGTGCTGTGATGAGAAGCGTTACTCAGCAGTTTCTGGCCTTCAATGACCGTACGTGACATTACAATTTAGCAGTAATGTGATCTGTATCGATATTGGCGCTTTGATTACGTTTTTGGATTCTTAAAACGTATCTGCCGTAAGCCTTTTTGGATTATTCAAGGGTTCGATTGAAATACAAGATATAACACATGGATAGAGATTACTTATTTCACTTAGGTTTACGTATCTTAACTTATCAAAATATGTTTTTAAATAAAACTTCAGAATACTAATAGTATAATAAAAACTTAATTATTTTGTGTGAATCTAGGGATTCCACTTTTAAACACACATATTTTACATTGTAAAGATACAGACACACAGAAAGTACAGAGTTATTACATTGTTATTATTTTCACTAGTCTTTGGTTTAAACGCAATTAACTCCATGATTTCGTAGCCTAATGCGATAAATAGAATTATAATATGTGTTGTAATATATGACAAAAACACCTGTCGAAAGTTGTGCCGTTACATTTGTCTTGTTTAGGTAATTTGCGAGGGAAATCTAGATATGTTATCAAGTGCCTCGCCTAGTAACAAAAACTTGCTTCTATTAGGCGAGTTGGCCAACAAAAAACACGATAAAAAACTCAGTTGAGATGTAACTGGGTATTTTATTGTTGAGGTTTTTTAATTAACTTTTGGCAGTTGGCTGTCTTCATATATTGTTTTATATAAACATATTATAATTATCACTGATTTACATTCATAAATATGTAAATTTTTTTTCTTTATAAGTATGTTTAATGAAAAATAATTAGTCTTAACATCATTATAAGACAAAACAAACATTTTCTACGTATAGAAAATTTAGTTTATATATACTATTTATTCTTATATTTCACTAAGTTCCAGATAGTAAAAAGTACGTTTTTTATTTATTTTAATAAGCTTAATTCTTGTTTTAAAATATTCTACTAGTGCTAGGGCTAGTTCTAAGTGCAACATTGTATCTTAGACAATTTCAGACACTCATCAGTGATATATATATAACACGTATGTGTAAATATATATTTTTTTGTTTTGATACAATAATTCATTCTAACAGCCCCAGTCATTTTCGATTTCCCCCAAAAAGAACATTTTATTACTCAAAGCAAAAGATTTAGGCTGAAATCTAACGGGACGGTCCCAATGGGACGAACGATTTGCACCGGCCAAATTGCCGGTCCTTAGCTGGACTTATAATCACGTCACAATTTTCCTTTGCAATGCAACACGAATATAAAACGGCTGTCTTTATTTAATTATTGAAATCTTCGTAAAGAAGCCTTTTTTACCTTTTTTTAAACATATTATTTCACAATCAAAACGCGGTTTATTGCCACAATACTGTATGTCGAACTGAAGGGCTTTCATAATTTAAAAAAAATGATTATCCAAAAACAAAAGTTCGTTTTCCTATGCTATCATTTACTTTAATGTAAAAGTAACCCGTTTAAAAAAAACAAATGCTAATGTCAAAGTGACATAGCATAATCAAATTTTCTTAGATAGTTAAATTTTTGGAGGATAATGAAGCTCACGTCCAGAAATAAACGCTAAATGCAACAACTTTTTTGAGTAAAAGAAACTAGATGGCCTTTGACTAGTAAAAAAAGTTTTGGCTTAGGCTTGCCTTCACGTACAGAAAACGTGCTAGAATCGTATTTGTTTTGGATTTGAAAATAAAATAAAATTCTAAATGCGCTGGAATGATTATTATGAGTAGTTCGGATAGAAATAAATAAAAACCTGGATAAATCAATAAGTTTAGAAAACGAAAAACTTCAGAAATTATAAATGTTTTTTAACTTAGTTTAAAGTATCACCTAACTTAAATACCTACATCTATATTGTAATAAATTACTATTTAACATTTTTTGATATTTTTGTGAATTTTTTCTGCGTGTTAACTGCTGAAACTATGATGTTGTCATTAATTTTTTACTCTCCTAACAGTACAGCTTTTTGCATTATAACCATTTTGAAAAGTATGCAAAAACTCCAAATTAATTTATCATGTGACAATGTGCAATAACATTTTGAATAGAAAATAATTGCGACACAGCACCGGGCAACACAGGGCTGTCATATTAATTTCCAGGGTAAAATAATTCAACTATTTTTTAAATCGTATTGTCTTTGATTGACATAATCTTTAAATGTGTAAAACATTTAAAGAAAAAACTTTTTGACCGAATTGAAGTTATGTATTATTATAAATTTACAACTATTTACTTTTAGTCGATACCAACTCCGGGGAAATAAATACAGATAATGCAACTTTCTCTACAGCTGTGATACTTTTTGACATCCAACACCTTGTGTCTTCAGTCACCGTGACCACGCACGCTGTAAAGCACGCGAAACGTCGGATAAATTTAAAATTATGTTAAATAGTTGTAAATTTATAATAATACATAACTTCAATCCGGTCAAAAAGTTTTTTCTTTAAATATTTTTTAAATTTTAGGTTTTAGATTTTTATATCCTACATTTGTTTGTTAGGCTTCTTATATGAGCATTGAGCACTCCCATAATTTTAAATAGTTTCATACATAAATTTAGCCTAATAATGGCCTAGCTAATAAAGTTAATAACTTTATACTAAGGCTCTAAATAATCTAAACTACACTTTTTATACCAGATTAATTCACCAAATAGGAAAAATCCGTTGCATAATGGCAACCCTGTCCCCACTGGACAAAAAATGGCCAAATAGTATGACTAATGATAGTCGGCCCGTTAGCAAATTGCCTGCCAAATTGTACTGATACTGGAAAATTGTATCATTCATAAGCAATATCTGGGATTTAGTGGGGATTGTGTTACGATGAATTAAATGGGATGTTGTGAGGGATTTTAACATATACACACTACAGGTGTGTTGAATGATGATTCTGAATTTGAATGCCTTCTGTTTGTTTTTCTGATTTCTACAACACAAGAGTAGCGGCGTAAATATATTTATAAGTTATAACGTTTTGTTAATAATTATAGTTGGCCGATAAACGTTTTAGTAAATTTATAGTAAATGTACCTATATTTTATAAAAATTAAGTGTACACTATTAGAATACTCAAAATTTGTGAAATGTGAAATAAATCATCTACGTATACGCATTTATCTTGCGTTATGACAACTTCATTTTATAGTAGGTACATTGTTCGATAACATCCGAACTTAGCTTAATCAGCAAAACATCTAACTAGATAAACTAGATAAAATTAGCAATACAAAGAGAAATTCGGAGCCACGTTCACTGCCAATTGAAAGGAGAAGGAAATAATAGTTATTTGCAATAATCGTCTAAAGGGACGCCTGATTGCGCCCCGGGCGGAGGATTTTTCCTATTATTCTAGTTGCACTTTCCAATGGCTTTTTGTATCACATTTGGATAATATTATACCATACTATTCTTCTTAAAATACCATGTAAGTTCCCTTTTCAATATTGACATTTGAGTAAATAGTTCAGGAAAAAGCTTAAGCAATGCTCACTCAACAGATCAGTTGTGGTCTGGATGAAGCTAGTAGTAGGTACTGGGCGTCAATAATCAGAAATAAATGACGAAATATGACATACGATTTCATCAATATACAATATTTCCACTATGTATTCAAAGATTAATTAAAGTAAACCAATGTTTGAGAAGAAAGAAGAAAAATGTACAGAAATTTCTATCGAAAATTGGAATACCAATACATAGGGTGCAATCGATCAGTCAGTAGGATTAATGGACCAAGTCTCTCGAAAATGATGCATTATTGTCCCCTTTACCTCATCAGTGGACTTTTGTAGTGACCCCTGTTGTTTTAATTCCTTCTTTTAGGGTTGAATTGGCATCTAAATTGAGTGAGGGTTGGAAGAATAGCTCATATTTTTATGGATGTGGTAAATTATCAAGGTGATCGTACTTTAGCGTTATTGTTGCTTAAAGAGAATTGCCACCGGGGTTTCAGTTGGGCGGCTAAACCATGCCTGGCTTTTTGGGTTTCTATAATTCGTAGACTTTGCTCGTAACTTCAATAGATACCGTAACCGATTCCAACTTCAATATTGATTTTTCGTACCACGTATTTACAAGCTTAACAACTCAAACTTAATATTTGTTGTCTCTCTACTCAGAGAGACGCGAAAATTCTCTAATACCATCTTCTCTTGAAAGCATGACAGTAATAGACATATTTAAATTCTAAAATAATTTAAAGTGGAGCAAGAATATTATACAACAACGGTGACTCAGTCATTGCAAAAGCATCTGATGAATTAACGTGATAACATTCCTTGATATCACGACTACAGTTTTACCTTTTATATGGACATTACAGCTAAATGATTTGCATGATACTAATTTATATATGTTTAAGCATATGTATGAAAAACTGCACGAAATTATTTAGTAAGAGTGAAAATCCAAATACCAGCGAGATTATTTTCTCCTGTAGTCCTAGGATTCGTAGGTTAATCATGCGTGTCGGATCAATGGCATTACTGGCGGCTGCTATTGTCACTATATGTTACAGAGCTCATAACATAACTACTTCAAAGGCTAATCAATTACAAACTTGTGGTTTATTCGATTGGCCAATATTAATAGATCTACAAATTAAACTATCTGATAATCCATAGTCATCAGACGCCATTGTCAATATTATTCATAGTAATTTAGTATTTCGGAGAAATGGAGCAATGCTCTTCCTTGTCCTCTTGCCAGTCTTACCCTCTTTTCCATCAGTTATCTTTCTCCTGTGCGTCTTTGTATTGTAAAATCTATCCTCCCACCATCTACGTCGTAGTTTGTTTACACGAGAACGTATTTAAAAGGTATTTAACGGATATAGACCCGTTTAATACATTTTTTATAACGATTCACAGTCGTAACGAAAACAACGGCTGAAAAGCACTTGAGACATCATTACGTAAAAAATATAAAATTTCTTTACAAAACATAACTTCTTTGTTTAACAAAATGATTACTCAACGCCAGTAGTAATAATACTTATAGGCATTTCTATTTTTTAATAACTGTTACTCAATGATAAGTTCTTATATAGAAACATTGAATCCAAATTTAGTTAATAACAACGTACTTATATATAAATGTTTACAGATGTTTTTAATAAAACATCTGATTTACCCTAAAAGCCTTCAAATCAATTTTTGTAAACGGCACAACCGGCGATAATCAAAAACCGCAGACAGTCGGATTGCAGTTTTTCAATAATGGTACCTCAAATAGCCCAAAAATATAGTGGTCAGTTGGTTTTGTAATAGTAATTTGGGATTTATACTTTATAATCATAAGTTGTTGTAAAAAGTCCCGTAACGATTAGGCTATGGAGTTGTTTTCGTTAAGGTGTTAAACATTCTGTCACACAAAACAATTATTGTTTTTAGAGTATTTTTAATAAGAACTCTCACATAGAAGTCCTCATTTAAAAGCCTACAAAGCTTGGGCAATATTTCTGTATCTGTTTCGTGATAATTTTTGAAGTGAAACTTCTTTATCGGGGTTGGAAAAAAATGTAGTGTAACATTTTTGCGTTACGCGTCACATTTTTCCGTTACGCGCCATGTTGCTTTTTGAAGTCAAACTTCTTTATCGGCGTTAAAATATGACATATAGTATGTTTTTGACTTTAAGTTTGACAACGGATTACATTTTCGACTTGAAATTTGCTAATCGCAATTTGCAGCAATTAATTTGTAAATTGTATGCTAGGCAGTGTATCAAAATTTACTGTGTTTAAAGAAATAGTTTCGGACATAACTCAAAACAAACCAATTATGGCTCTGCGTACAACAAAGGTTTTATATAAGTTTCACTTCTTACGTGTGTACACCTAGTACACGCACACATTTTTTTTTCTTAATAGGCAAGTAGGTGATCTTCTATGCCTAACCCTCGCCATCGACGTTTTTTGTCTTTAACACATTGCGGTTATCTTCTACACCCGGGGGGGGGGAGCCACTAGGCAATTTCTTAAGAGTCCTTTAGTGATTACATTAAAAAGAATTACCCCTATATAATTACTTCCCGAAGCATAGCACACAATGCGCCATTATTAGCAGTGTTGGCCTTGACGCTTCAGCGTGCGGTGTAGGTTCGATCCCCGGCGCGCACCGATGGACTTTCTATGTGCGCATTTAATCGCTTGTACCGTGAATTAAATGATCGTGAGGAAACCGGCATGCCTTAGACCCAAAAGTCGAAGTGTCGGGCTCAGGTTGATCACCTACTTGCCTATTAGAAAAGTTCATGGAACAGATACAAAAATCGAAAGGCCGATTTACATTATCTTAGTGTTTAGGAGAGTGCTTTAGGATACTTTAGTTGAAACATGTAAACGCTACTTGCTTTAGTAAACGCTACGCTAAAGAACTTGCCTTTCAAGTTGTACTAAAGCACTCTCCTAAACACTAAGATAATGTAAATCGGCCTTAAGGCCCAGACTATAGTTACAATAAATATTTAGTTCAAAATGTTCGAAGCTAGACGGAGTTAAAGACGCGACGCTTCGTCTACGCGTCGCGTATAAAAAGTAAACGAACATAGGCGTTACAAATTGTAATGAGTCAGCATCAACGTTGATTGAGGTTAGTATTAATGTGGAGTCGTTTTTCATATCTCTAATACTGTAGTATGTCCGCGCCTTGTAAAACGTACGTTCAGAGTTGTCCTTTCATTATCTAATGTCTATCTCTAATGAATTATATTTCTAAACGTGAAACTAAAATATATTAAGCCGTTTTAGGATTTAAGAAATCGTTAATTTTTAATGACAATAGCTGTTTTTGATATGCATAACATTTTGATGTTAACTGAAAAAACTGATTTAATATTATTCTATTTCCGTGACGTTTTAGTGTATTTGGATTTATTTTTTATTGTCATTTTCATTAGTTTTGACTAAGTAATTTTATGTCTTATTTTAGTTAGCTTAGTTTTGCACTTCTTGTGCTCACCTTATCTATTTCTCTTTCTCACTGTGGTTGCTTGGAATAGATTGCTCGAAAGCGATAAGACCGCCAGTTGCCCTCCTTGTTATTTAATTGTACTATATAATGCAACAAAATATTAATTTCTAAATGTTTTCTACCAATCTAATAAGTCATGTTTTCTCTCGCGTACGAAATAAAGAAAATCAAAATACCAAGGATAAAATGTGTCATATAAACTGTGAATCATAGGTCAAAATAACACCTTTCACAGACAAAAAGCACAGTACAATTCGAGGTAAGGTTTTTTTTCTATTCGCCTCCGTTTTTTGTGCCATCAGGTGCACTGATTGAATTTTACTGTAAGCTATACATATAATAAACTTGAACCTGTCTATGATCTATTTGACTTGTATATATATGTATAGTTGGAGAAACTACGCAGGGAATTTAAAAACAGAAGTGGTTTTTGACCAACGTAAAAGAAACGAAATTTTTTTTTTGACAATTGTGGTAGAACCTAATGTATGCATTTTTACTAGTTTATAAGAATATGATTTTTGTCTATCATCAGACAAATATATATATATATATATATATATATGTCTTACAAAAAAATATAGATATTTTTCTTGTTATCATACAAGGACGGCCTTAAATAAAATGAGCATGAAGTATTGATGTATGAGTTACTGTCTAAATTAAAATTATTCAAAAAATCTTTTAATTTATCACTTTAGATTTTCTTAATAATAATAATAGTGTAGTTTTAGTAGAAAGTTTACTTAACAATTTTAAAATACAACAAAAATTAAAAATATATTGTCACCTACCTATGCAGTGAAAATGTTTATTTTTTATTGCTTTAATACATTTAATAAAATCTATAGAGGAACGATCAAAATGTTGACAAAGGGTTGGATCATGGAAGGCTTTTGTATAAGGACGGGATATTGTTCTTTCACTTAGAATCAAAGGCTATTTTCACACTTCATCAAAATTTCTAAGTAAAAACAGCAAAAAACCAGCATCCGTTGTCTGAGATATTTAAATTGAAAAATAAGGAGCGTAACTAAACGATAAAATGAGTGCATGTGTGAACAAAGGCATCTGACTAGAATAAAAACAGATGTTTCATAGAAAAACAATTATGTTTAGAATTTGAAACACTTTAGACTAATTTTATATGGGTTTTCTTTTTACTTAAGAGTGAATATTTCTGCATTGCCGATATAAACCACGAGTGTTAATTTAATACGTTTTTGACAAACACCGTCTCACTTAACGTTAAGCTGCACCTCAGAGAGTAAGAGTCAGAATCGACACTGCTAAGTATGACTGAGTAACTAACTACTCATAAATGTAATGGATTTTATTCCCCTTAGACCTTTGATATCAGTTCAACTTTCAAAGATCTGCGACTACTACATGTCCTATACATTTTAGTTTATTTAGATTAATTTGTCTCAAACTTAATCAAGCAATAAGATCTGCCTTATATGTAAAAACTTAACTTTATTACAGTTTTTCAAGTAGGTGATTTCTTTCATCCAACTTAAAGTGTAACACTTGAGTTGAAGTTAAACACTTGAATAAGACTGATTTAGTTTCATTGATAAAAGGGTATTAATATAACGCCTATTACATGTGTATATGAATATTAGTAGATAAAAGGTGTGCATTTTTACGTTCTAAATATTAACAAAAATTTCATTTGATTGATTTAAAATAATAAACATTTAGGTCAATTTACTAACCGCTAACGGTCAGTAAACCGCTCAAAGCGTCTTCAATAATCTCAGTTCGATAAAAAACAGGCGGCAAATTGGTAGTTTCCTCTTCCAATTCGATTATAAAACGTAGCATGATGTCTTACTACTGTACTCTTAAGTTAAATGCTGTAGAAAGTTGTAGAAAAAAATATTTTGCGTAAGCGTTTAATACAATTTCATTCTGGTGAATTAAAAGTTTTTTACCATAATTGAATTAAAAATAACCATGAATGATGAATAATGATTTAAGTACAAAACTTAAAATGTTCTTATTGGTTAGTTTATAAAGAAATTCGTTTTATAATATAAAATGTTGCAGTGTGGCTCTGTTAAGAGAAAAGATTTCCAGTGCAAATAGATATCTTTTTTGACGTTTGACTTGATAACGCCCAAAAGCTGAATTAGTACTGTCGTTATATATATTATGATGCTGAATAGCTGTCTTTTCTTTTTAAATATATGATCTTAAGCTTAAATCTACGACTGTAAGGTTATTGAATCAAAGCTTTCACATTGACAACAAATATACAACTAATGATTCAAAAATGTATTCGTATATTTCTAAAAAGTTATATCTTATGTCAAAACGCTGTCAACAACCAAAAACCTCAATGAAACAAGCCAATTTAAATACATGTTTGTATTAAACATGTCTCATTATGTGTATTTCTGAGAAAACGACAAATTACGAAGGCTAACCTGTATATTGTTACTTTACGGCGTGTATTGTCTTTGTTTAAGACATAAAAAGATTTAGATCTGTTCCGCATTTGTGTATGTAGAGTTTAATAATGCTTTGTAGATAGTTTATAGTTTAATTGTCTAATATAAATGATATTTATAGTATATGAAAACAAGCTTTCTAAATTTAAAAATATCACTTAAAGTAAATACTTTTTCGAACGTTTTGTCAAATTGTGTGTAGAGACTTGAGTTTAAATATCGAACAACTCTAAAAAAAAAGACAACAAGTAGATACTATTATATTTGTTTTAAATTTTTAAAAAGAAATAAAGTAAAACTAATTTCTAATTTTATTGAAATATGAATGTTTTTTTTTATTCACTATTTTATTTTAAATATTTTACATAAGTCTACATTTTCTTAGAGCATGACCAGTTGTTCGTGTCATGCGCAGATAAAATCTTAATTTAAACTCGCTCCGTCCTGTTTTGTTTTTTGAATATCAAATGTAAATATTGCGTAAAATTGCAATTAGTTAACTTTTACGCAAAATTTTCTTATTCTTTATTTTTATGTTTTAGTAACACAATTTTATTCATTTAACTAAACAACAAACAAATATATAGTACATATTTACAATTTTCTTAACCTACAAAGTAATTATAAAAATAATTAAAAATTATTAAAAAGAAAATTTATTTTTTCTTAAAAAGTTTGGTCCCGGTGGCAGTGTATCTACCTTTAACGCTGGCAGCATTTCCTTGCTGTATTGCGATACTTATTCGCTGAGCCAGGAAAGCACCAGCTCTGGGGTAACTGGTTCTATCTACCAGTCGCCAACTTAACTCTTTATTTAAATCATCAATATTGTATTAACATTCTTAAATTCCAGATTTAAAGTTCCCAATATTAAGGGATTAATTTTAATGAATTCAATTCGCCCAAAGAAATATTTAATAAATATATAAAATTTGATTTTAGATTCTTATTAGATTCTTAAAATTAAATTACTAAAAACACATTCTAAAATCTTATCCTCAATACTCAATCTCATCTTCATTTCGAAATATTTTTTGATTAATTTAAAAGCACATAAATACGAAGCGTTTTCAATAAAATTGCAAATAAAAATAATTGCCACATTGCTACGACTTATTTTTAAATATTATGATTGTTTATTGATATTACTTAAATAGGTTGTTACTTTTAATAAATAAATCTAAAAACAATTAAAATATTTCCTATATGATTAATCAATAAGCAACCTTATATTCACTATAAAAGTTGTAAATAAAAATTAAAATATAAATAAAAAAGAAACGTGCCCAGGTTCAAGATGCGATTGGTTGGATGCTTGTTGCTGCCGACAGATATCCGGGCTTGTCTGTACGAACCAGGAATGGGTGAAGGCAGAATTCAGCCCTGGATTCAGCCCTGGACCTGGTCCCGGCAGGCCCATCACTCCAGGCAACCCACCAGGCCGCTGGTGATGAGGGAACCCCGCTACATAGTCCATAGCCACAGCTTGATATGGCAACATTGTCACTTTTTTTTTATTCGAGTTCAAAACAGATTCCAAACGCGCACATTTCAAAATTCGAATAAGAGGTCCATTTCACATAACACAGTTTAGTCCCGAACAGTCAGCCAGTTAACATGTCGCAAATAAGCTGCGATGGTGTTTTCAGGCGCGGAAGTCTTTAGTTATCAAACAAACCATTCTATTTTCGCGTCCGATCATTTACTGGGCTAGCTACAAGGGAAAAGTCACGCACAACCACCCACTTAATAAATATTCTGGGCATATATCCGTTTTTACGTTTACGTGACTGGCTGTGAACTGTCCGATTTTCACGTACCGAACGCGCGGCCGATTATCGAAAGCAGTTGCACGCGTCCCCCTCTTTCGACCTCGGACGTGCAACTGAAACCAAGCACGCGCCAAACGAGACTCTATTACTCGTCCTAGACGTCGAATCGGTAAATCAGAGCAGGACACCGCTCTATAATAGAGAGGGATAGACGCGTCGATCGGTTATCATCGTGGAGTTAAAAGCCTGCGTCGTTACACGCTCTGTAATAGGCGGTGACGTGATTGGGCGTGGCCTAAGCTATTAAGTTGAATTGTCGCGTTGTGATTGGTTAAAATTGCCAGTAGTAGCCTACGTGATATGTCCACGAATACGTTTAGAGCGTCTGCTGATAGAATATAATAAGTGGAATGTTGGTTGGATCTTCGCCAGTTGAGGCTGTGCTGCGGTTTGGTTCCAGATTCGTGTATAGGTTTAATTAGGAGACCGTTAATATGTTTAGGCGGTGAATATTAAGAGGGGTGTGGCTGCACCTGTTAACGATTGGCATTCAGTGGGATGAGCGATTTACGTAAACATTAATCATACGTAATGATACGTCATACGTTGCTTGCATTGACTTCATACAAAACAAGAAAAACTCTTGTATCGTAACTCTTGTAGTGTTATTCTAATAGCTAAATAAATAAACCAATCTAATAATCGTCTAAATTGACCTTTGAACCTAAAAAATCTACTTAATCAAATACAACTCACATATTCCCATAAGAACACACGAAGCCAGTATGATAACATTGAAAAATAATAAAGTATATTGTACCTACTAGCTGACCCGGCAAACGTTTGTTTTGCCATGTACCTACCTATATTATTTCTAGGAAACATTTTTTAGTTAATTAAAAAAACTATCTACATTCTACAATAATAAAAAATAGGGGTTGATCGTAGAGAGGTGAAAATTAGGGGTAGTATGTATTTTTGTATGCTGTATCATGAAAAAATTTAAAAAAAATGGGGTGGACAA
Organism: Pieris napi; assembly: GCF_905475465.1. NCBI lineage: Eukaryota > Metazoa > Arthropoda > Insecta > Lepidoptera > Pieridae > Pieris > Pieris napi. The sequence continues at coordinate 7,123,514 of NC_062241.1, read as the reverse complement.
TCCTTATCACTTAGGGGTATGAAAAATAGATAGTAGCCGATTCTCAGACCTACTGAATATGCATATAAAATTTGATAAAAATCGGTCAAGCCGTTTCGGAGGAGTATGGTAACTAACATTGTGACACGAGAATTTTACCTATATATAAGATAAAGCAATGTCGCATGCCAAGCAAGCAACAGCAGCATCAGCTAGTATAAAACCTATACTAGCTGATTATATAGCTAGCTGGTATAAAAAGCTATATATATTTTATACCCACGGCGGGATCTCAGGTATTGATCTATTCTCGCGCGGGCGTGGCGCAAAGTTAACGACACTTCCATACCTATTGCACTAACCTTGAAGACAATATTCAGTCTTTTAATATCTACGACCAGAAATCAACTAATAGGTGATTAAGACGCTAGAAAAATATCAAGCGCGAGAGTATTAATAAATAACTAATAATATCTTGCAACCCTGTACCTAATGAAACATTTCTGTCTTAAAAATAATTGGTCAAGGTAGGACCAACCCAAATAATTTTGTCGGGAATTTAACTGTCAATACAAAGGATTACGGGTTATAGAATTTATTAAATGATAAATATTTTATTAAAGTTTACTGAAAAATGGTAACTTTTGAGTATAGGTAGCATCATATACCTATCTAGATACTTATTCTAGCAAATGAAAACTGTCTCCATAGTTTGTTAGTACCGTTTAGAAACCCGTAAAACAAAGATTGTTTTGGGCAGTGAAAGCAGAACACCTATTATGTAATAAGTTGCCACTTAACTGAAAAAAAAACACATCATTGGGTATGTCTCTATCTTTGGACTTATGTTATCTATACTAAGATAATAAACGGTAATAACTTGCTTGTTTATAATGAATAAATGGAAAAACTACATGACCGATTTCAAAAATTTTAACGCTATAATACGGCTGCATTAGGTACTTGGGCATATTTTTTTCCAAAATATAAAAAAAAACTTACGAAACATGCGGTAATAGGCGGCTTAGGTAAATAATTACAGGTAAAAACCCCTTGAGTGCGTTTAAATGGTAGGTCATGTACCTAAACGCTTTCAATGGCATGTAATTTAAATCATTATTATATTCGTAATACCTAAAACAATAAATCAGTGTATGATCAATACCGCTGCAGGATTGGGGTCATTTCCCGGAAGTGGGATGCTTGCGGCTTCCGGTCGACATTAGCCATTTGACCAGTGTTAGACGCATTAGTTGCGTTCCTATGCCCTTTATGCTTGCTGTGGTTTCAATTCGATGTATTATTTAGAATGTGTATACCGATAAGATTCGTATAAATATCAAATAATACTTGTATTACAGGAGATGATTTCCACATTAAGAAATACGTTTAGTGATGTTTCCCGCGTAATCCGCTAAAGCAGATTTTTATATTTTAAATTTTAAAAAAAAGGTTCGTAGCTGTAGGTCTCGGTGGGTCTCTGACTTTCAACATAGACTCAAGAAACAAAAAAAGGTTCGTAGGTCTCTTACTTTCAACGCAGACTCGCAGGTTCTTATAATTATTAAATTACCGTCTTATGTATATTGACGTTCTGTAAGAGTACAGTTGAAAATGCTTACAGATGTTCAAATTTAATTAATCAAATATTTAAATCTACCAAAACCACTGTGAGCTAATTTTTACTGTATTCTAGAGTCTGTGGTTTTCTAACTGCGTCGTTATGCGATCTAATATAACCCTTATTTGCAAGGTCATTTCATTTATTTACAAATATTGTGGTGTTAAGCGTGTTGGTAGAAGGTTGAAAATATGGCTTCGCAACGTTAGGGAGTAGACGGGTATTGCGACTGCGGAAGAGTTGCCGCATCTGGCACAGGACATGACACGCTTCAAGAGACTGAGGGCCAACCTCCAGTAATGAAGAGGCACTAAAAAAAAGATGAAGTGTACTATTAGTTTTTTCATAGTAAAAATTCGCGTCGAAATATAATGACGTCACAGTATTGTCAACATATAGAAAGTTAAACTAAACACTGCAGCAAATGTCACGACTACCTTACTAGACTAAATGACTTGACTTATGTCCTAAAACCCCTAGATAGGGCAGAAGGCGTCCACAGAGACAGAGAGTCTCCATCGCGATCGGTCTTGAGCCTCGTATTTTACCTCGCTCCAAGTCTTTCCGGCTCTCTTTGCCTCGTCTGCAAGTTGCAACTCTACGGAGCCAGGTTTGCTTGGGATGGCCACGCTTCCAATCAAGCGCCTGCTTGGGAAAATGATTGGGATCCCTTTGGAGTGTATGGCCTATCCGATTCCATTTGCGTCGCTTGATCTGATGGCTGATCGGGGTTTTTGGCAGCGCTCCCAAAGTTGCTCGTTAGAGATCTTTTCAGGCCAGATGCAGAATACGGCGAAGACAGCGGTAGACGGTAGACTATATAATTTTTGTTATTTATTTATTTAAGGGTATCTTTCACAATGTATGGATAAAGTGCCAAATCACTATGCAACACATAAATTATTTGGAAGATAAATTGTGCTATTTGACACTTCATCAAACTCATAACTTATGGTGGACTTTATGTGACGAATAGCGCTATCTGACAGTCGTGAAACGCAACAATAGTGTTTATCCTACCAATAAGTAATAAATAGCTAATTTGGAACTTATGTAGAACTTATCCTTACATTGTGAAACAGACCCTAAAAATAACAAATTATACGGTAGCTAATCATACAGACTACAGTGATCAGATAAACCTTGCTTCCTATATTGTAGGTAAGTACAGAAAAATGTTGAAACAGAAATACGAATCCTTTATTTTTAATTCCGTCAACGTCTGTTTCTGAGGCGGTTACGGTAAACATCTTTTAATCAATAAAGAGATCGTTTTAGTGGACACGGTCACGCGTTGTATCGTGGACGCGATGGTACGCGGGGTGTGAATAGTGTCACGAGCGGAGCGACAGCGATCTTGCATACGTATCTTTTATACACGAAGCGGGCAGAGAAATCACCTCACTTAAAACCACCGACCAGAGACACTCGATGCTAGAATGCGATTACATGTAAGGCTTTGTAAGATCTTATTATACTGACTGTTTCTAGAATTTCGTGTCATAAGTATTTCGGAGTATATTTTATCCCAAGTGTTTCCTTAATTCAAAAGCTTAAATACCTTATAATAAATTTATAGTTCATACATATTTTACACGCGAAATCATGCCTTATAAGGGTTTATTGTTCTAACGAGGATTAATAAAAAAATAATATAATATAAATAATAATATAATTAGTAAAAAAATCAAATTAGAATCTTCTAAGTTTCAGTTAATATCGCTCCGCTTCGCCCGTGAACGTTTGACCGCACTAGATCAACCAGAAAACTGTCTTCATTGGATAATTCGTGATTTCCACTTTTTCTCGACAGGTGTCTCCACGATCTTGACATTGAAGTTTCAGATTAACAAATGGACAATGAACTCGTATTGCTTCAGGTAAATATTTTATTTATTTTGTAGATTCGTGCAATTCGTTTGAAAGGCAAAGAAATATAAACAATTCTGGCAAAAACTATCGACTTATTGAAGCTAAATTTAATTAATTAGTCATATTATTAATAAAAAACCATTTAGCTAATATGCCATTTAGCTAATATGCTAATATGCCAATCCAACGCATCACTCCGTGTTTACCAGCACGAACACATGGCACCCTACCAATAAAAACATCGGCTAGGTCATTGTACGTGAGTCCCTTGCTAAATGTAGGGCAAATGCGATCGATTCTGATTAAAATTCAGTATCTGCACTATCGTGGTGCGGGGGATTAGTGACGTCATACGAACGCGAAGACATCTCGCCTTTAATTATCTCATTTCTATTACTTGCCACATCTTTTTGACGTGACAACGTCTTATAATTCGATGGAGCCGGCTGCACGCACGAAAAAACATGACTCATGCGGCGTTACTGCGCTCTGAGGCGTTACCTCGCTCTGAGGCGTTCCATTTAAAATTGACATAATTGTATTTATGCGAACAAATAGCTAACTTGATCAATTCAATTGTGATTTCAATTTACCTCCTTCTCTATATCCATACAAAATACCTATCAAACAAATAAAATTTAATTTTTTTTTTGAAAAATGCAACCATCCCATCAATATTTTTTTATTACGTTGTCACGTTCAACTATCGTTAGTAAACCGACTTTACAGACAACCGATTTTTTTTTTTTATTAGGGTTTCGCACGTTCGTGATCACACTGAAGGATGTTCGATTTTTGAAACTTACTTTTATAGAACACTTTTACACTGAATGACGTTCGATTTTTGAAACTTTGTTCTATAGAACACTTTTACATTGCATCACGTTCGATTTTTGAAACTATAGAACTTGCGCCTGGAGTAACCTATCGCTACTTTTTAAAGTTTATGGAAAGAGCTAGATTTTCTCATGAAGTATTTATGGCAAATCCTTCTCAATTCATTTAAGTTTAAGTTCTTATACTTGGTATTTAAATTACTACAAAGTACTTAAACTTATAATAATTTAAAATAGTATCTAATATATGATACAAATGAAATTTGTTTTAAGTAAACTAGACTAAAGACGCCTTTTAGTAAAGTTACAAATATTATTTGTAGTTATTAATAAGATATTGTTAAAATGTATTAAAAACAACACCAACATAGACCCTGAAGGTCTGGTCAATCATTTTTTTTTCTATTTAAGTGATCTGTGCCTGAGACACATCATAGACTTTTAGGGTCTAAAACATACCGGTTTACTCACGATGTTTTCCTGCACCACGAAAGAAGAAGCCACTAGGCCAACACTGCTGTTTTATTTATTTATATAAAATTAATTAATTCCTATCTCAGTAAACATTCACTTACATACAAATAAACATGTCCAAGTTTATCTCATATTACTCTAGAATTAGGGAAGCACACGCGCATTAAGATTGCAACCCTGATACTTTGATACGAATTAAGATATTCTAATTTTAATTGTCCCGCGCTTTGTGTTGCCATGTAAAGATAATCCTCAAGTTAATATTATGTGGCTATATTGGAATCTACTTCTAATATTTATAATCAATGTATTACATAATATATTACTTAGTAGGTATGTTAAATATTGAGTAAGTGTAACACATATAATTCACCGTTTCCATGGCATAGTGGAACCTGGACCTCTAAGTTATACCATGGCGTATAACTTAGAGGTCCAGGGTTCGATTTCGAGGGAAATCAGACATGGTTTTGTAGACTCAGATCACCTTATCGATAAAACAGAAAAATGTTTACAACCCATCAGAATAGATTGTTTATGCCTAAATCATGAATATTTAGTACATCTACTAGTTACTTTGTGTATTGAATTATTATAAGAATACGAATAATCCACGAATCAACCCTTCATTACTTACAAAATGAATTAAACAATGATAAAATCAAAGCGAAACATTAAACTTTGCATATGGGAGTTATTACGGCCGAATTTGTATAATTTCGCTGATATGCGACAAATAAATTAATAACAGCCCTAAGTGAAGGGTTAAGATGGCGCTTGATACCATCTTTTAACCCTTTCTCTTTGTTTACATTCTTTCTTTTTAATACCAGCCAGTTCTATTTAAGAATAATTAGATTTTAATATTGAGATGAGACCTTTTTCGTGTTTCTTGTTTTATATAACTAAATATATAAATAAAATTCCATATTTTTTTAATTATTAATTAGTTTAATGATAAATAAATTACCTTATATACCCGACAGAATACCCGCATCGTATACGGTCTTCAAACATTCAAGAAAAAGAGCATTTAATAAGGAAAAAATATTTGACAACATTTTCTTTAAAAAACTAAACCCCTGTTATTTATACTATTGCTTATGCGTGAGAACTCTTTCGATACGCCATTTTGAAAAGTTCAAAATTTAAGAATTTATCTATTTATAAGTAATCTTACAGCTACACATATACAATTTATAAAAGAAACACTTAGATAATATGTAACAAAGCCAAAACAGGTTACATTGTTATACAAAATATACGAAACAGAAAACATAAGTCAATTAAATACATTAATAGATTTAAAAATAAAAACTGAAAATTCTCTTTTATTTACTAACTAGCGACCCGCCCCGGCTTCGCACGGGTGCAATGCTGATACTAAATACACTACAGAAAAACTGCGGCCGGCCGGTACCGCCGCAAACGCTACGTCCCGCAATTTTTAAATCTGTAATATCTTCGAAAATATTCACTTAAATCATACGGTGTAAAGGGCCATATAGATCTATATTAAATGAACAATGTATTCAAGGTAATTAATTGGTTAAGGATTAATGCTGTATTGGTTAAAATCGCTTCGAAAATTAGCCATTATTTGTCGTAAAAAGTAAATGACAAAAAAAGTTATTGTGGGTTATCCATAAGAGATAGACATATACCATCACGGACTTTTCTGTAGAACTTTTCAATGTGTACAATACTTAGTACATTATTTTGATAAAACTCGTAGGGTTTAGCCTGCGTTTGCAATGTAAGCGGAAAAAATGTAATTATTTACGACATCACATTAGAAACCTCAAAAATAACAGTACTTCTCCACTATTAAATGGATGTTATTATACATATAATTTCCTCTTGAATCACTCTATCTATTAAAAAAAAACGCATCAAAATCCGTTGTGTAGTTTCAAAGATTTAAGCATACAAAGGGAAATAGGGACAGAGAAAGCGACTTTGTTTTATACTATGTAGTGATGTGAAACTACGAATATTTTTGATTCCTTCAACAATTAAATTTCTATAATACCTACAAACTGTAAGAAGCGAATTCTTCGTTTCAATTTCCTCACATTTTAATCTTACATCAAACTAGAAACGGGAAACTGAGCCATCAACACGATATTAATCCTAAAAATATCCGTAGAGCCGGATATGAGTTCTGGAGCATTGTTCATTCCGGGCACGAACCTCCCCTCCGTACACTCGGCGACTGCAATTTTCCTACGTACACTGGGCAACTGCAATTTACGATAACTAGGGTTTTCGTTAGATTTAGTACCATATAGAGTTTGACATGTTATCTTTATGATAATTACAGTACTAATTTGAATGGGGGTTAAATTTTTAATGCCAAATGAATAGATTTAAAAATGTTGTCCAAAAATAAACAAATATAATTAAAACGACCTATTAAATGTACACAAAAATTTACATCTATATCGGTTAAGCAGTTTCGCACAAACACTGTGATAAAAGAAATTAGTACATATTATATTGATTACATAAACCTTCAGTATCATATTTTTATAGTAGGCAGGAAGCAGTGCTACTGCTAAATATGCACCCTCATTCTACTAAAGGAGGATTTTCGAGTGCGTTGCCGGCCTTTTTAATAGTGCTAAGACATAGTGCTAGGTCGTTATAAATCGTCACAATTAATTTTGTTTTAGCGGCATTTCCCACAATACAAGTCCAATATTACACCAATTAAAAATACGAAGCATTTAAAAGAAGAGAAGCTTAAAGCGTTAACACCAATTTGACTTCGCAAATTGCTACTTACACTTTAAAAAAGTCTATTACATTAAGGTCCCTCTTGCATTTTTCTTGCTACATTTAACGCGCCCTAATAAAGGACTTTTTTCGAAACCTAATAACGTGGGTAATTTTTCAATTGGCGTGCAATGCCAGGTTGGGAGAAATTTCCAATGGATGGTGTTATGCAGTGAAAGACGTGATGTCATTTTTTAAATTTTATTTTAAATATTTGACAAGAACCGTCCATTTTCCCACGTTTACACATTACCTATATGCATAAAAGGTTACATATAGGAATCTTTATTTTCTTTGAAGATATAGTGTATATCAAGATAATTGCCGTGAATAAAACCAGTGGCGCTACCAACCTCTTATAATTCTTCTCTCTGTGTTTTTTTAATAGACAAGAGGGCCTGTGTCTGTGCCTGACACACTGTAGATTTTTAGATCTATGGTATGCCGCAGCATATTTTCCTTTACGAACAAGTGTTAATTATGTACATAGAAAATGCGCAGATATGATTCAAATAGATGGCCTCGATTGACAGGCGCAGGTGCAAGCCACTAGGCCAACACTGCTCTAATCTATAGTCCTTAACTTATCTTTTCTATTAAACACGCAAGTTAAACCTCCTATAATATTAATGTTTAGCCATATAGCATAAGCTCCTCCGTAACTGTTTAACATACACAAACTTCACCCTGTAATATTGGTTCTTCAGCATTCGTCTTCTTCACCCTCTGACGGAACTTCTTTTCTATATGTAATTTTATTTATTACTGTCTTTTTTGTAGTACACTTAATTATGTTAGCTTGGTTTATGTCGATGTATGTATTGTCCTTGAATACATATTTTAAGATAAAGCATAAATAATAAAATAACAAACTGTTTAGAACAATCAATTGTTTGAATTTAGAACACATGTTTGAAAAATGAAATTAATTTCACACATTTTAAATTTGGAACTATTGTAAAAAAATGGTATTATAATTCCATATTTTGAATTTGGAACATATTTTTTGAGCTCTTTTTTCGAATGCACTTTTTAAATTTGCAAGAAGCATTTTTTTATAAGAAACAGTTTAATTTTTTATGTATAAATGTTTTAGACATGGCAGCAAAAAGTGCATGTTGAGGACGTGTTGACAGGCGACAATGCACCACCCACAATTGCATGCACCACCGGACATAGAATTGCAATGAATAGACATCGTACCGAACTTGTAATATTTTATGGCAAAACATTATTTTGTTAATATTTCTTTTTATTCCATAGTAGATTATTTATTTCAACTTCATTATTAATTAATAACATATAAAATTTATTTTATAAGTTTAAAAACAATTACATAATACAGCTATTGGTAAAACTTAAAGTTTTATTCTTATAAATTATAATTTTATTTCTCTCAAGCTGGAAATGTTAACTTAAACAACAAACATTCTGTACTATTAAATGTGTTATAACATAAAAAGTCGGGTCTAATATATTCCTTAGTCTATAAAGCACCCTCCTGGGGTAAGTTTGTGGGTGACTTTGAATTCAGAATTGAAATAAAATTTAAAAAAAATAACATGACTTTTACATTACAGTTGTTAAGTTGGATTCAATGAACTTAAATGGAATTATGAAACACTTATTTCTAACGTTTTAAAACACTTAATATTTTGTCGTAGAAGTATATTTTATTAATGTAATGCTAAGTCCATAAAACCTCATTTGTTATATAAGTAATTTTTATTTTATTTTAGTTTATGTAATTTTCTGTAATCTTTTAGGATTTATCTTCTTAAACTCTTCAATAGGGAAGGTAACCTCTTTTGTACCAACCCAAAAAATAGGAATCGAATCCAGATTTTTCCTCGCCATGGGAAAATATGGTAAACAAACCCTGGAGACCTTATTTAGCCAACCACCACGTTGAAGCATCTATTGACACCCTAGATAGAAACTCCGCAAAGAGCAGTGTTGGCCTAGTGGCTTCAGCATGCGACTCTCATACCTGAGGTCGTAGGTTGGATCCCCGGCTGTGCACCAATGGACTTTCTTTCTATGTGCGCATTTAACATTTGCTCGAACGGTGAAGGAAAACATCGTGAGAAAACCGACATGTCTTAGACCCAAAAAGTCGACGGCGTGTGTCAGGCACTGGAGGCTGATCACCTACTTGCCTATTCGATTTAAAATTGATCATGAAACAGATTCAGAAATCTGAGGCCAAGACCTAAAGAGGTTGTAGCGCTACTGATTTTTTAATTTTTTAGATAGAAACTCCAGCAGATACGATCGGGACTCCTTGTTTGCTCAGTGTGAGTTGAGATTTGTCTAATTTAGCTTACACCTAAGTCCGTGTACAGACTATTAGACCATTCTTCATTTATCCTTGACTCTGTACCTAGTACATTCATGTTTTATACGTAGAACTATCCTTCAAAAAAGGGCATATACATGCATTACGTTAGTCAACGAATTACACAGGTTAACGGACCGTTTTTAGTGTCCGTTAAATCAACAAACAGAAAATCTATCAAACACTTAGTGTGTATCTTTTTGATTTGCATTCTTGATTTAGAGTATCCTGTAAAGACGAGATTGTGTTATATTATTCGGTCGCGATTCCCGGAATTTCGGGTTTGATTTCAAAATCACTGTTCTAAATTCGAAATTTCCCACCAAAAAATTGAAATGACTCGAATATTAGATGTTCATTGAGCATTAAATACAGAGAAATTGTGTCATTGAAACGAAAGGCTTGTAAAACAATGAATGAGAAACTTTAAACAGTAGACGAGGTATGCGCTGGTCTACCTGTTAAACGCCTACCAAATTGTACTGCGATAAGATATCTTAATACTTTATAAATAGCTTTCGACTTTACGAGTATATATAAATAGCCAATAAAGTATACAATTTAGTAGTTACAGTAATTCCAATTATCGGTTCGGAATTTCAAAATAGGAATAACTTAAAAACTAAATCGATAATTTAAAAATGAAATAAAAGTTACAATTAAAATTTCTCTGTTGTAAATATTTTTAATTAAAAATCATACAATATATATAAAATTATTTATATTTAATATTCCGTGAACAACGTAGATGTTAAATTGACAAGGAATAAAATAATTCGTCTTATCCCTGCTTAAAGTATCAAACATTGCCGATCGATGGATTTTGATCTCAAAGTTGTACCAAAGTCACGTAGAGGCGCGGTCGAGAACGCACGTACACCAATCATCTCAATCGCGCCCGTGACCGATCATCCATCTCTTTCATACATAGACAACACAATATACCCATCTCCGTCTTCCTCCACGATCCACCGGGAAATCCGAATGCTCAGGCATCGTCGTCAAATTAGGTGCTTTGACATTTCTATGATAGATTCTATTTGCTCCTTCGGGTCTCGCGAGGTGAAAACTACTGTTTTACATACTTCTATAATCTACACTCAGGGGATGACGTTCCATGAATTTCAATCTGAAACAGGGTCTAGTGATCTACTCGTTTACACTTTGGTGTTTTTTCATGAATTTCATGAAATCAGTTAATTTTATACTAGCGGTGAATCATAGCGTCACACGGCTGTATATTCTTTTAATGAAATGATCCAGTTTTGGAGTTTATTTCCTTATTATTATTATTATTTAAAGACCGGTGACGCACTCGTGAACCCTCTGGCTTTGAGTGTCCATGCCGTTCCCGTTTGCCCCCTGTTCTATAAAAAAAAACGTTTTTGTATTGACGTACCTATAGTTGATATCGATATGTTAACGTAAAATTGTAAAAACCGTTAGATTGTAATCTATCGGTTATCGGTTATCGGTATTCGGTAGATTGTACTACACTAACTTAGTTATCATTCAAACTTCTTTGGTCAATTACAGATTAATTTTACTTCCCAACAATTTCATATAACTACCGAATAATAATACGTTAATTTGTAAGCAGTTTGTTGAGGTTCACAATCTTTCGACAGTTTACAATCTCGCAAGATAGATTACAATCTAACGGTTTTTACAATTTTACGGTGACAGATACATCCAATTTTGTTTTTTATATATTTTGAATAAAATTGCTACTTTCTATTAAAAATATAAACCCATCAGTGTGGTCCGCCCGTGCGTGATGATGTGACGTCACATACAGGATATTTCATTCCTTCAGCTATTCACTAAGATTAACCGATTGTCTAAAAGGGGAGCGCTATTTCTAGCAATAAATAACACATGTCATAGCTACTGAAATCATTATTGTATTTGATTTAATAATTATTTTTGAAGGTCCATTTCCGGGGTATTGAACGCGTCATTCAGTATTCAATTTAACAAACACAATCTTTTAAAGAATAAAAAAAAACTAAGCCACAGCATCGGAATACTAGGTGTTGACATATTATCCAATATCGTTTAGTTTCGCGGTTAAGGAGGAAAAGGCTAAATGGTAATTTAGGATTTTATTCTTGGAGGGTATTCCATGAAGCTGATGTGCTCAGCAAGGCGAGACGGTACTTCACACCGGGCCTCCGCTTGCAACTCTATAAAGCGCAAATTTGACCCCACATGGAGTACTGTACTCATCTCTGGGCGGGAGTCACGCAGTACCAGCTCCTTCCACTTGACCGTATTCAACGAAGAGTGATTCGAATCGTCGACGACCAGTCACTCTGTCTCTATGTACCTTCTACCGCATTGACCACGGAGAGTGTTCAGATGAGTTTATTTTTCTAGAGCACTTTTTCTGCGCATGCGCGGTGGAACCAGCTGCCCACTGAATTATTTCCGAACTAATTCCTATAAGGCCGGCAACGCACTTGTAAGCCTTCTGACAGTGTGAGTGCCTATATCACTTAACATCAGGTGAGCCTCCTGTCCGTTTGCCACTTGCCTTGCCGTTTGTTTTTAATAGTTAAAAACGCTTTGAACAAAATTTAAATATGGTAACACTTTCCATTCATCGTGACAGAAACAAATTCAGGATTAGACAGTCTGTAAAGTCAGTTGCCATGGCAACATCTTGTACGTTAATTTTAATACTCTATATTGGATAGATTCAGTAATATGTATCTAATATATGCCGTATATACTTTAAAATAATTGGTGAATTGATTACTTAACTAAGATTTTACTTTTAACTTTACAAAAAACGGGTAAAATCTCATCAAAGGGGTCTAAAAGTTTCTATATTCAACTCATATCAGTTGATAACAGATGAAGCGCGCTATTTTCGCTTACGATTGACCCTTTGATATCAAAGAAATCTATTTTTCTGGTCAAACGAATCCCCGCCATTGCCAACCGTCGATCTATCAAATTCGCGAGCTGAATCCCAAATGACCAATCGCAGAGCCCAATTCAAACAGGCTTAAGACTTAACATTCGAAATTTAAAATTCAGACCAACGACTTTTGTTTTACAGATTTAATTCGTGTTCACTTGTCATTCGTGTAGAATAGATGAATAATTGTGAAACCAACTGTATTTGATTGTTATAGAGTTGAAAATCGATTAAACGTCTAACGATACATCGACCGTTTATTGCAATTTGTTTTTAGAATATCAACTATTTCCTGTATGTCTCTTTCGCCCATTGTTTTCTCTTCAAACGATGATGTCATCCGCTTTCAAAGGAATTGTAAGTCGTAATGTATTTTATTTGGCAATATGGTTTCTTAGTATTATCAAATTTATTGTTGAATACATTGAAACGGTTTGTTAAATGTTTTAAATTTATTACGACACCGTAGTTTACCAAAATTATATACTACTAGTTGACCTGGCAAGTGTCGTTTTGCCATGTATATCATTTATAATAAAAAAATAGGGGTTTATCGTAGAGGGGTGAAAGTTAGGGGTTGTAAGTACTTTTTAATGCTGTATCATAAAAAATAAAAACAGAAAAAAATATCTAAAAACAAAAAAAAAATATTTAGGGGTGGACTATCCTTAAGATTTAGGGGGATGAAAAATAGATGTTGTCCGATTCTCAGACATACCCAATATCCACACAAAATTTTATGAGAATCGGTCCAGTCGTTTCGGAGGAGTTTAACTACAAACACCGCGACACTAGAATTTTATATATTAGACTAGTGGACCCGACAGACGTTGTCCTGCATGATATTTCAAGCAATTAGTAAAGCAAAGTATGAAAGTACTGACTGCAGCGCCATCTGGCGGGCTGATTTGTGAATCTAAACCATTCCCAGATCCCCTTGAACACACACAAAAAATTTCATCAAAATCGGTCCAGTCGTTTGAGAGAAGTTCAGTGACATACACACTCACAGAAGAATTATATATATAAAGATATAGGTTTAGTCAAATTTTTATTAAACATAATTTTCTTTGTAACGGGTCCCATTTATAATGTGACAAAACAACCCTTCACTGCAGGTATAGATAATTTATTCAAATAAATCTCGCGAAATTTTCAGACGCGGTATAGGAGGCCCTTGGGCGTAATTTTGCTTTCTTTTAACAGCACCGAGGAGAATCTTTTTCTCACTCTTAATGGAAATGCTAATAAATGGTAGTCTTAAAGAAATTTGGTATTTTCATAGCTTTGTTTTTGATTATAATATTTATGTACAAAATCTTATTAGTAGGCATTAATATGTCGAAGTTCGTTTTTGTTATCATAATATGGAATAAACACATGATCGGCTTATTTTTCTTTTAAATAAAAACTATTATTATTTGGCCAATATCGATCTTAGATCCGTAGTAAATAAATCGTTGGGTGGGAAAATAATACTTGTAAATTTTGTGTTGAAAGTATTGTTTTAACGGTATGTTGTTTTTTACTAATTCTACCAATATATAAGAAAAAAGTATATATGATACAAACAATTTTAATATGTTATATAAATATGTATATGGTAAACTAAAAACTACATGAACACTTCTTAACCATAGCCTATCCTGCTCAATCGTGACTTTTGCAATTCATGTAGGTATTACCTTTTTTTATTTTTATTTTAGATAAAAATTGGTAATTGTAAAATTTTCAGTGTTACTTGTAATTTTATTTTTCTTAATTTAGTTATGCACTTCTTGCACTTTACTCTTCGTGTATATTTATTTTCCCTACTATAGTTGCCTGGAAGAGATCGATTACGTTAGAGATAAAGCCGCCCGTTGCATCCCTAATAGTAAATGTTCCTTGTATTTTTTTATAATGTAACGAAATTTTAGTAAATAAAATAAAAAATCTGGGCTATGTATAAGAATATTTTGTTTATTAAAAACACTTTTTATAAATAGGTATTTATAAAAAGTTTTAGCAGTGCGCGTGACATTATAACAAACTCTACTTTGAACATCATATTGTTTTTTATGGTCTTCGTCTTGGTGATGATCTATATGATCCTGGTGGTATATGTTATAAAAAAATCCTCTTTTTAAATAATTTATAAACAGGTAAATGACGACATGAAAGCGTCCGAAAGATCTAGAAAGTTAATAAATGTTTGAGACCATAAATAAAATGAAAGATAAAAATAACATTATCGCACTTGTTTTAATTTCATTTCGCATTAATCATCTCAGGCCCCGAGTGTCGCAGGGCTATTTATAACACGCCTTTAATTTGTAGCAGTGGAGGGTTACTTGATGACAGAGTACAGGAATTCTGAGCATTTTTCTTCTGCATTTTATTAAACTGTTTATTAATAAACAGCTTTAAAAAATACAATTCAAAATATAGCCACAAACAGATTATTATATACGATGACTAACAAAGACAATAAGCTAATAATTAGCTCGTCGAGATGTGTGTGGAAATGTGTAAATGTGTGTGTGTTTTTATGACATCTTAGGAACCCATTTAGAATATATATACCTAGTAACTTAAGTTATATACTTAATACTTATTAAGAAAATTCAAATTGCTTGTGGCAGCTCTTACATAACTTATATGGTAATAAATAATTACATGTATTGTGCCAATGGAAGACTATGTTTGTGTGTGTGTTTTTTTTAATTTCCTTCCAAAATGTATAATGAAAACCTACGTGTATATATTATTTTGGGCATAGTTTGTACCAAAAGACTAGGCTCTATAATTCATTTTCTTATTGATGATTATTGTTAAAATTAAAATAAAATCATGGGATGTTGGAACGCATATCCATCTCCATCTCCTAATGTCCACCACATCGCCGACACACTGATATGAACAAAAATAGTTTTGAGAATATTCTTAAGTTATGTGCATACTTCTTAAAACTTTTCCGATTTTCCTTTCTCTTGTTTTTATTCTTGCACTATCACACAATCTCTGGGACGGTGACTAAATAGGTAATTTAAACAATTACTAACCTAAATACAATTTGTATACAGTCTATTTATTTAAACATTTTAAATCGAACAGAATTGGGCAAATTAAAATATCAAAAGAATGGTCAAGTCATAAAATCTTTATCATTGAATCAGTATTGGTTCAAAGAGCTACCGTGTAAGTATTTATTAAAGTAATAAACAGACAAACGTATTACTCCTCAATAGAATTTAAACTTAATAAAAGTGTACCTTTTGTTTAGTTATGATAGTTCTATACGTTATAATTGAGTGGATAATACGTTCAATTTTCAAAATACAGCTTATTTTTTATTCTCTCAGCATAAAGACATCATTTAACAATACAATCTAGCTTAAGACTAAGTATTATAAGCTATTCTAATTTACGAAACGTAATATTTTACATAAGAAATTGTCCTATAAGACTACTTACAGTTTCTATTAAGGGGACACTCTGTTGTTGGGTACTATTTTATTATAATAGAATAGCTAGTTAACTAAAATAACTTATACTTGAACATTTTAGCACTTATAAGTCTGTGACAGTAGCAGGTACAGATAGTTTCATTGCACCAATAAGGCTACACGTAACAAAAAAGAAGAAAAGGAACATGTTATACAAATTGGAACCAAAGTGTGGCTCCGATAATAGGTGCGGAAAGCATCACCATTTAAGATGCATGGAAAAAATTTATCGAATTCAAAAATAACTGTCGAATAAATCGAAAATAAAGATTCAATTTATAAGATTATGGTTACAATTAATTTAAATGTCACCTGTTGACTTGTAACGTTGTCTAAAAACGCGGTTCAATTTTATGCCAATAATTATCAAGTATAAACAGAAAACGTTCCCCTGCTTCTGTAGAGTAGAACTACCAGATTGAGCATTCTATTAAACGAGCTGGATCTGGACATCCATAGTTGCTCACCTCAGACTTTGAGAGCGATTTTCGTTTAGTGTTTGTTTAATTTTTTTTTTATTGTTTAGATTAATTAATTTTATTACTTCTTGTACCTATGCTATGTTTGCCAGTAAGTGTTTGACACATTGAAAACTGTATTTTATTTTTCTTCTGTCAATGTATTAATGTGCCAAGCGTTGGCAAGCTTTTATAAATAAATAAAAGGAATATCTACAAAAATCTTTCTATATATGGTGCGTAGGCGCCCGTTTGTCAACAGCATTGTGCGGCCGAGTTTACGACGTCGTAAATCTGAGCTCGCATTATGATCTCGATAATCAGCCGTCAAAAATCTCAGGTACCTGGGCTTCTGGGGAGTGCTAGACGTTATGTCGTGTAAAGTATTTTTAAGGAGAAATGGCTAATTAAGGGGAGGAATGAAGGAGAAGGATGAAAAAGCAGGAACAAACATAGCTTTCGTTTTATTATTACAGGCATGCCTGAATCGTACTTGATGGCGAGGATGAAAGGTAATGCGAAAAGGATTTTTATTTTGGTACTCTAATAATAGTCCATTAATGCGTAGGTATTTTAGTTTTGTCCTAGATAGATTATTTAATTTAAACCCGAATTTCAGGTACACAATTAAATCGGCGGCATTTTCTTAATTGTTCTACCATATTGGTCGTAAAGGAAAGACTGCATACAGTGCATAGCCTCAATATTACCTAAAATAGATTAGAATGTTTGGATGTCTATATACATGTTATTTGCTTATCCCATTCGTCAGCGACGTGATGCTCATGTTCTCCATCTCTTATATTCCATCCTGTTCAACCCTAAAACTCATTCCTATCTCAAAAACGATTTTTAATTTTTGGCATCCCATAACTATAGCTTACGCTCTTCCGAAAACTATATCCTAGAAATCCCTTCTCATAACTCCTCCTTTCTTGGCGAGTCCTTTAAGGTCTCTGCAGTTAGGCTATGGAATTCACTTCCCGTCCCTATTCGCTTAGCTCCTTCTCCATCAATTCCTTTAAATGTCTTCTGTACAAACATTACCTGCCCACATCGTATCCCTAACTTTCGTAATACCTACTAACTGACGTGAGACTGATCTTAAATTAAATTTTTATGATGCATGTCCACTTTTTACTTTTTTTAATGTATCCTTTATTAGTTTAGTTTTTGTTCCTGTTTAGTTTCTTTTTTTTTTCTTATTTTAATAACTATATGTAATATATGTATTTTTGCACTTCTTGCCAACCTTATGTACTTTCGCTCGAAAGCGATAAGGCCGCCAGTTGCCTTTCCTTTACATGTAATTATGTTAATTTTTTTATATTATAATGCTACAAAGTGTAAATAAATAAATAAATAAGTAATCCCAAAATATAGTAGGACCAAATAACCTTTTGAAAATTTTCATCCCACTACCTACAATTAGATCCATACTCCAATTAAAGCCTACTCAACACCTACACCACGCAATAACACTATCACAACCATATCTCGTTCATTCATAAACCCACATGGTCACTTGATACCATCAGGTCAGTTTTATGATCTGGCTTAAATGACCTCACCGACAATCAAGTTTTACTAGTACAGTTTTAATAATGCGTACGAGCATCTTTTAAAGAACCATTTTTTATAAACTGCGTATTTATTAACTACATTTGAAGTAAACTACCAGTTACCCTTTGTCATAACTTTATTTTACCCTGTGTATAGAGTAGTATAGTAGTCTGAAATTGTGATGTAAATAGTGTTTATTATTATGTATTAATTTAATGGAACCACTAGGAATGTGAAGTTGTTGAATAATCTTATATATAAAATTATTGTGTCGCGGTGTTTGTAGTTAAACTCCTCCGAAACGGCTTGACCGATTCTCATGAAATTTTGTGTGCATATTGGGTATGTCTGAGAATCGGACAATATCTATTTTTCATCCCCCTAAATGTTAAGGGTAGTCCACCCCTAATTTTTATTTTTTATTTTAGATTTATTTTTATTTTTTTTATGATACAGCATTAAAAAATACATACCACCCCTAATTTTCACCCCTCTACGATCAACCCATATTTTTTATTATAAATGATATATGTACATGGCAAAACGACGTTTGTCGGATCAGCTAGTTAATTTATAAGCAGACAACTCATTTGCAACCATTGTAGACGGCATGTCTTAATTAACATCAGGTATTTTTGCGTATTTCGTAGAAATCATAAGAACCTGAAACTGATATTTTTTTTTAATATTTAAGCAAAATTTGTTGTTCTTAATTCAGTTGAAAATTTGACAAGTATCTAAGAAGAAAAACATAAACTTTGTGTTTACACAACCCCCAAATGCTACTGAGAATCCGCGAACTGAGATCTCTGATCTGATCTTAGATTTTTCTTTGAAGCACCAAGTTTTGGGGTGAAATTGAATATTAATAGCGAAATTATAACCCGCCCCAGGTCCGTTTTTATTACTTTATTAAGCCCGTATTCTTGTTAATGCGATATAAACAAATCGTTCTTGAGTTTTATATGTTCGTGGAAAGGTAGTGTCAAAAAACAGTAGCTATTTTATAGCTTAATCGTTGGCGTTTGTTTTATGTAATTTATTTCTTTTGTTGCAATAAAACTTTGATTTTGTGTGCGATTAGGGTTGTAATATATGGTTTAGAACAGGAAATATTATATTTCACCTTTTTAGTAGAATTATAAGGAACGATGGCACCTGTTGAAGTAAAACTTAGATAATTTGCTTTATGTTTAAATAAAAATGCCGTATCTTATAAGAATATCATAGGTTTTATCTGTACTCTACTCAAAAAGTTTGACATAGATAACTTTAACCCAGCTCATTACTAAGTAATTAACTCTAATAATATTTAATTTATTTTAATATATCTATAAAAATTTAAGTAAATCCCCATTTGTCTATTGAGTCGCATTAAACTTAATATGTTTAAAACTAGAAAACTTGTAGTTTAATTTATATATAATTAAATAAATAGTAATTTTGATTTAAACTGTCAAGTGTACGTTTATAAAAACTGTTTTAGTTGTTCGTAAATTATCCTAACGCCACTTTTGTCAAAATATTAGAGACATAATTTATAGTCAAGCAAAAAATAACAAATTGGTAATAAACAACGAACATAGTTTAATTCGTGATTTATAATAGTTTTTCAATGGCTATAAAACTACGGCCACCTATTCACCGCAACAAAGGTTCAGATTAAGTCATAATTTATCCGCAAATTGCCACAGATAATATCAATGTCATAGATTTCTGAACATGAAATGTCAAAAATCGACCATGAGTTATGTCAAGTTGACAAAAAATACGTGTCATGTTAGCCATTGTAGGCCTAATGTTCAAAATGTTTATTTCCATAGATGAAAATTGTGTAACCTCCTCATGCGGCAACGATGTCGTATGAAGTACTTATACTACAAAACCGATTAATGAAAATCTATGGTAATTGTTAATCTAACACATTGAGATGGCCTAAAGATCTAGATACCAGGCCATAAACTCCAAAAAAATAACACATATAATATGGTTTTGATTTTTGGGGAATCAAATTTTATTTTGGGTTGGTAGGAAGGCTGATTAGTGATTACTCATTTACCTTAAAAATCTCTTACCACCATTGTTAGAACCTCATTCACAAAGGCACACATTGCATTAAAAAATGTATGCCAAATTTTCGGTTAAATTTACTTATTAGAAATTAAACATCAGTATTCAGTATTCAGATTTTAGTGTATTGTATAAAGTCTATAAACCTAGACTGAAGTAGTGTTAGTGTTACTACTTACTTAGTTACTAGTGTAAATTTCACAATTCACATTCGTAATTTCGTATTAAATTATGAGTCATCAGTCATTCTAAGTTTAAATAAGTTTATATGGCCTTAACGGCCGTTCAAAAATTGCCATAGCGGACGGTATTTCACGTCCACACGGCGGGGTATTGGTAAAGTTTTCAACTAGCAATAATCGCACCTCGGATAAACCTCATTGGTTACGATATTGCCTCTGCGCAAAGTTAATTTCAAGTTTCAATTGTAAAGTACTTATCCCCTCGCCAAAACACATTGATATCGCGATTTAACAAAGTACCGTGTACTACTAGCGCCATCTCTTGATAAATAAATTTATTTTTACATTGATTTATTACCTTACATAATTTTTATACTATATGTAAATCTTTATATATATAATTCTTCTGTGAGTGTGAATGTCACTGAACTTCTCTCAAACGACTGGACCGATTTTGATGAAATTTTTTGTGTGTTCAAGGGGATCTGGGAATGGTTTAGATTCACAAATCAGCCCGCCAGATGGCGCTTCAGTCCGTACTTTCATACTTTGCTTTACTAATCGCTTGAAATATCATGCAGGACAACGTCTGTCGGGTCCACTAGTAATATAATAATTTAGAAGTCGATTGAACTTGTAACCGATTATGTTTGACAATTTATATCTCTAAATGTATTCAATTGGCCAATCTATGGCCGAATTTCACCGAATGTCAAAATTCAAATGACGCCTCGATCACGCGCAGAGACCGTTACAGCGCATTTCTGAAATAGTACTCACCGGCCATACTGAGTGCTCTGGCCAGTGACGGTGCATGCGCAGATTATTAAACAGACTATTTATTTTATCGAGTGTAATAAAGTATGCATAAGGTGCGCAGTGACCGCATACGTTCCCGTGAAAATGGCCATAAAACTGTACGTAATGGATCTCGGCGATGACACTTCTGTTTTTAAATAGATGTGAACTATTTTTTACGACCACAGACTAAAAAGAATATTTAAATGTTAAATAGTCTTAGAAGGTATAAGTTCTTTTTAATATTTAAGTTCGTTAATATTTTATAATTTGTTACACATATCAAATTTAATTGTTTTTATTTCGACATTCCCTAGACATGCAATTTTGGCGATTCAGTAATTCTTATTAAGTGTAAGATAGTACAACCGTTTGTCAAGGACCCCTTCTAAGGCAACTGACCAGAATAAGCAGACCTCTCTATAATATACACTGATCTCGATATGTTTTTATAGTTTGGTCATGGGGAGGTCAACTAACACTGGGCGATAAGAGCAGCTGTCATTTGTCATGTCAGATTTTTGCGATGGGACGTCAAGCCGCCTGATGGACAGAGATTTGTGTAATCCAAACTATGAATATTTTCCCTTTTATCCTTGTCATATTTTGGTCATTTTTTAGTTGTTATGTACTTAATAAGATTGAACCAGTTACATGGAATTTCTATCAATAAGAAGATTGCTAACAAGCCTGTTCAAATCTTTCAACTTTGATACACTTGTTGATGGAGTTTTATACTAAACTATACTTCCAGGTCAACGTTAAAACAAGATAACTATAATATCTACAATAAATAAATTATCATGTAATAAGAAAATAATTCAGATAGGTAAACCATTATATAGAACATGATTATAATAAATCAAAATGGGTATCTCCTATAAAACCCCATTAATATTAACCCCTCACATAAATAAACATTAAAATGTCCCGCAAAGAAATTCCTCTAAAAAATGCATCGGGTGTGATTTTTCTTTGAGCCACTTCGCACTTGGCAACCACTTAAAGACGATACCACAGAGAATTTGAACTTTTTCAACGAATACAATTTACATAATTTATTTTTGTGAACTCCAGATTACAAGTATGGAAATTCAGCCAGTGGATTTTTTTATTATGATACCTGTGAATTGTAAAAGCTTTAAAATTAAAATAATAGCGTATTTTTTATTTCTTCTTATTCTTCCTATGATTTTTGTATATCACGCTTTTAAGTCATTGGTTTATTATAGGTATTATTACAAGGTTTTTGTTGATTTTTTTCTAGAAATCGAGCATAAAAAAACATAGGTACATGAAAGTTGCGAATGGTTAAATTTTTTTATAAAAACGAAAAAAAAAAAATTAAGTTGTCAATATTAAAATGTACTGTGACTGATAATATCATTCTAGTACGTAATAATAAAAATATGTGAAATTAATTTATATTCACATCCATCTTTGGTAGTTATGTAGCGACAGACATTGATCAAATAATTAATTCTGGTCAGGGTTCGAATCGACTACCGTTTCCTGCTTAGCAGTTGGGCAACACTTTAATATATTTATGACGCCATGGTTTAGTGGGTTACATATTAAGAGCTAAATATTTTTATTCGTATTTATCGATCGTTTCTTATTCTTTGATCGAAACTAAAGAACATTTAAGTATATTTATAAAACAACAAAAACAATAAGGAAAGTAATTGTTTAAATTTGGCCAATCTTATTTATGAAACAAAATAAGATTATTATATTTTTATAAATGTATTTGTTGTTTTAAAATAACAATTTTTTAAAAGCTTATATTTTTTTTTATTGTAAGCCAAATAGTAAATTTTAATAAAACATTAGGAGATAGCAAACACAGCTTCACCCCTTGTAAGGACCCTTAAGCGAGTTACTTTAAAACGCCCCCACAGATAATAAAAACTCGTGTCTATGATTCCAGTGCAATAGACAATAAGGCGCGACATTACCGCGACCAGAATAAATTGAACTTCGTTTTTAGTACGATGTTTTAAAATCATGAAATCTCTAAATCAAACATACTAGGATTCTTTAAGATTTTACATAGTATTTTATATGCAAAAAATAGCTGCTATCCAATTACGATAAAGAAAAATCGTAGTTCCGTGGGAGTCACTAATATTATTTTGCATACTATACGAGTACAAAGAACGCGAGACTTTGGTATTTTATTTATAGTATGACAAATTGAAAACTATTGTTTTTTAATACTAGCGCATAACTACGTCTATGAAAAAATCTTAAAAAAAAACATACTTTTTGTTTTTATGAATTATACCAATTCACCTTGAAAAAAGCAATTATATCTAATAGACTGAAAGATACTTGAATAAAAAAAGCTAAATATACAAAAGCATGCAATTACTGCATAGGTTTAATGTATACGCATTAATAACACACACATTTAAATAGTTTACTAACTATGAAAGACTAATATTTCGAAAAATACTTATAGGTCAACTTAAACTGGTCATGAATTTAAACAATGCCTCTGGCAAATGGCTCGGATCGAGAGCTTTAAACTGTCATTACACGGGTTACAATTTTTGTACAGAGGTGCTTTGCTTAACATATTTTTGTATTTGAGTGTGTTATACAGGTTGTTATAATAATAGCAAACTTAAATTGAGCAGAGTTGGTTGAACAGCTTCAGGTTCGAGCCCCGACTGTGCACCAATATAGATTTCATCGCAGTGTTGTGATCAGCAAACATCATGTGAAAACCAACATGCTTTAAAATAAAAAGTTCATGGCGTGTCCGCCCATGTCCAGGCATGATGGCTGATCACCCACTTGCATATTAGAAAAGACACACATATATATATACCCTTTCCAAGGGTTGTAGCGCCACTGGTTATTTTTTTATAAATTAAAATTAAGTTTTAAATTTGTCCTTTTGTAACGTCTCATATTTTCGACAGTTCGACTTAGGGTCCTCCAAGAAAAGAGCATACCAATTCATAGAAGGCCAGCGAGCCCTCTGGCATTGAGAGTATCTATGGGCGGCAGTATCAGTTAACATCAGGTGAGCTAGCATTAGCTCCCTGTTCTATAAATGTAACGTATCAACTTATATCCGCAAATAAGTTATATGGAAAACAACTTCTCTTAGAGTAGTCAGTTATCAGAAAGAAAGTTATAGAAAACACACACATATCATTTGAAGGCGATTCATGTTCTAGTTTTAAGCAACATCCTGTACAATAACAATTGAGAACAAGAGATAGCTAATAAAAATAATAAGAGGCAATCCTTTTTCTTAGCGCAAGGGCGTGTTCTCCCTAGAGTGTTCGCGAATTACGCACCTGGCTGCGTCTGACCTTATTTATTGCTGTCATTGTGAATGCGCCTCAATGGTTTGGTGGATTTTTCCAAGAAATGTAATTGTCTATCAATTACAAGAGCTATACACAGATTGTATAAGGAAGAGTTGATTTAATATTATTTGTTAATCAAAATTTTCATAGTCCATATTTGTTTTTGCCTAAAGAGAACTAAACCTTTTGAGTTACTTAAACTGGTGTAGTGAATATAAGTGCAAGAGCGGTATCTCGGATACACGAACATAGTGTCAATATAGAACAGTAGACTGTTAATGAACCTTAGCTAAGTTTAAGCTATTCACAAGTATTCTAGAAAATTCAGTCAACATTATATTACTCTGTATTAGCCATAATTATTGTAATTTATTTTAATGAAATTATACAACTAAAAATATTGCAATATTAATTACGCGCTTCGAAATATGTAATTGAAAAAAAAAAAATTGTAGTAGGTATACTAATCCTTTAAAATAATTCTTTTTAATTAATATATCTCATTAGATACCTATTATATCTAACCATGAACAACATTTCAGATTACTTTTTAAAATTATAAAAACGGGTTCTAAAACTTTGGTATATACGTATTATATAATTCTAACAAGAAACAGCGTTTTTCTTTTAGCCGTTATATAAAATAATAATTAAAATCTATACATATTCCACATTTCTCTTCATTTGTATAGTTTACTTTCGAAGTCGATAAGGTCTCTATTAAAAAAATATCGTATGTGTATGAATACTTGACAAAAATCGTAAAGTTCATACTAAAACTAAAATTATACCATCCTACACCATTTAATTCGATAATACACCTTAAACTATACATACATACGACCCCACCTTATCGAAATGTCATTTTTAAATTTAAACGAATGTGCTTTCTCCCTCCTACATAACAAATAAGAAACCAAATCTTCTAATTTGTTTCGGTGCTAGAGGTATCCCTTTTACTTTTAAAATTGTGTATCACGAAATTGACTTACATCTTCAAAAAGGTATAATAATGCTGAATTGAATCTATAGATAATATTTAAAATTAACGAAAGACTAGGATACAATAAGTCTGTGATATTATTATTACTATATATAATTATAATAAGAAATTATAATTATAACTCAGATATTTAATAAATTTACATACTAAAAATAATTAATAAAAAGAAAATTAAAACAAGTTTAAAAAGTTTGGTCCCTGTGGCCAGTACCTTTAACGCTGGTAGCATATCCTCGCTGTATGGCGATACTTATAATAGACACGTATATATTGAGAAATAACTTCAAAAGATATATACGTATATATTTAAGTAGACATCCCAAAGTATACCCTAAAAACTTTTTACTGAATTTCTTACATAAATATGTAGTACCTTACCAAATTAATAATAATTTCAGAATTATTATAGTACTCAGGTATGCGTCAAGGTGTTCGCATTACCATATAGATTACGTCTCGAACTAGCAAGATGGATTCCTGAAGACGCTTCACATCGAAGTTTGTCTATCCTCATAAAGTAATATATATGTAAAATATATTGCTTAAACATTTGATGCTTTGTTTTTGATCTTGTCGACTTATTATATACGTATACTAGCGACCCGCCCCGGCCTCGCACGGGTGCAATGCTGATACTAAATACACTACAGAAAAACTGTGCGGCCGGCCGGTACCGCCGCAAACGCTACGTCCCGCAATTTTTAAGTCTGTAAT
Source organism: Pieris napi (assembly GCF_905475465.1). Taxonomy (NCBI): domain Eukaryota; kingdom Metazoa; phylum Arthropoda; class Insecta; order Lepidoptera; family Pieridae; genus Pieris; species Pieris napi. Next base: position 7,097,088 of record NC_062241.1, on the reverse strand, counting down.
ATCTTCGAAAATATTCACTTAAATCAGACGGTGTAAAGGGCCATATAGATCTATATTAAATGAACAATGTATTCAAGGTATTTAATTGGTTAAGGATTAATGCTGTATTGGTTAAAATCGCTTCGAAAATTAGCCATTATTTGTCGTAAAAAGTAAATGACAAAAAAAAGTTATTGTGGGTTATCCATAAGAGATAGACATATACCATCACGGACTTTTCTGTAGACCTTTGCAATGTGTACAATACTTAGTACATTATTTTGATAAAACTCGTAGGGTTCAGCGTGCGTTTGCAATGTAAGCGGAAAAAATGTAATTATTTACGACATCACATTAGAAACCTCAAAAATAACAGTACTTCTCCACTATTTAATGGATGTTATTATACATATAAACCTTCCTCTTGAATCACTCTATCTATTAAAAAAACCGCATCAAAATCCGTTGTGTAGTTTCAAAGATTTAAGCATACAAAGGGAAATAGGGACAGAGAAAGCGACTTTGTTTTATACTAATTACTATGTAGTGATACTAGTAGCTATGTCCCACGATTATAGACGGGTTAATTCCGTCACAGGGTAGCGTAGTGTCATAGCGCATTCTTAAATTGTCCATCTAACAGAAATATAATTAGCGCGTAAATAAACTCTTCTCAGCAGATCTTCTTCTAATTAAGAAGTCGAGCACTCGGTTCGTATTACGTACCATACTAGGAATTAAGTGAATGGCCTTGCTTTTATACAAAGGATAATCAGGGTTGTGACCGAATAACCATTAAAAAAACTCTATAAAAATACTGAAATAAGGAAGGCCGTCAGAATTATTTATGATTAATTTCTGGTAGTCGGTCGATTTGGCCCCTTGAACAATCTGTTTTATTCTATGTTATTAACCCTGTCGATATCGCACGATTCACGGGGGTGATACGAGCCAAATAAATTGCGATCGAGCATGATTTATATTATTTTGAATATCTTTCTCTTTGATATGGCTTAAGAAAATTAACCCATTAATCGCATAGAGATAATATATATGAACAAGACCGCGGGGCAAACGGGCAGGAGGCTCACCTGATGTTAAGTGATAACGCCGCCCATGGACACTCTCAATGCCAGAGGGCTCGCGAGTGCGTTGCCGACCTTTTAAGAATTGGTACGCTCTTTTCTTGAAGGACCCTAAGTCGAATTGGTTCGGAAATACTTCAGTGGGCAGCTGGTTCCACATAGTGGTGGTGCGCGGCAAAAACTGCCTTGAAGAACGCTCAGTTGTGGAACGGCGGACGTCGAGCTGATACGGGTGGAATTTCGTATTCTGTATTTCTATTAGACTAACCTAATAGAAATGTGTCTTCACGGGATTCGATTATAATGACTCTTCAACTTCTTTTGAAACTCACACGGCACTGAAGGCTAGTCAACTATTTCACAATAAATAACATTTTACTAGTAAAACATAGAAATAATAATAAGTATGTTGGCAAATAGTTTATTAAATCATAAATAGCAAAATTAATTAACTCAATGAGATTGAACCACCATTCAATTCTAGAAATAGCGTTACTAAAGAATTTATGTATAATAAGATCGGAAAGAAAATGCGAAAAACATAATTGTCCAATAAAATTTTCTATTCATTAGAGGGAGTTCCTTACAATAACGCTTAAGGTAAGAAGTATTTGTTTCATGGTTCGTTAACTGGCAACTCGTCCATTTAATTAGGTCTATTAAGAGAATTAAAAGTACCCACAACTAGGGGTAAAGATTTTAAAGATCTTAAAAGGGTTTATCGTCTTTTTCGCATAATTTTATTGTACGGATATAATTTTGTAGATACACTTTGCTACTAACTGGGCTATATTATATGGCTGTTAATTAATGGTTACGCTTTTAGAAAGTTTATTAAATCAGTTGTAAAGTAATCGGACAAAAAATGTCACTGCCCAGTTGCATCGTTTTTTAGGTATGTAATTATAAACTACCATTACAAATAACTATATGTCTTTAAATTCTTTGTAAAATGCTCTTATGTACTTTTACAATAAATATCGTAATTTACAGCACAATATTAAATAATTACTATAGTTAAATAAAAGCTTATTAGCTATTTACCAGTTCTCTTGCGCAAAATATCTGAAACAATTTAAACATCCATTAAAACAATGATACTTTTGCTATAATTATTTACACATAACATCTCTAACTAAACATAAACATCAACATATAATTATACTTAAATCGCAGTAAGCACATTTTTAATCATTAATAATGCAGCTAACGCCATCTTGCGGTAAATAGTCAAACCTGACGAGTCCACTCTTTTCGTTGAACTTTACGCCACTAGATGGCAGTAAGCCAGTAAAATACATACTTTTGAAATTACAACTTAATATTCCTAATAATATATTATATCAGGTATATATAATATATTATTAGGAATATATTTATAGAAATAGGTATTTTATGTTTATAATTGATGATTTATATAATGTTATATTATTTTAATATTTCAGGTTGCCCGGATGTTATCACTTATTACGGATAATTAAATTGCACTATTTTATGCATATTATATTATAAAATAAATTTTTAAAATTGCAGCATTGTAAGATCAACTTAAACGGTGTCCGACTGAACCTGGATTTTATGACTTGGCTCATGGTATTCAGTTTACGGGTAATCAAAATGCATTTATGTTAATATCAATAACACATAATTTTTGATGTAGAAATTTATAGTCAAAGATATTTTGAAATGACTTAATATTTACTTGCGTTTAAGACATACTTTTCACACATTCTTTTAGTTACTTTTAATCTATTATTTTATATATCTAATGGTAATTTAGTATAAGGTATCTAAAGGTAAATTACCTATTTTTACAACATTATATTAATGTCTTTGAGCTGTCTATTACAAATATCGCGATGTAATTAGTCTGTCGCTGACCACAATTTCATAAAAGCGCATTCAAGAAACGTCAATTAATGCAAATAATGTTGTTTAACGCGATCATACTCTTTAAAGAGGTTTTGTTTAAATTTCTATAATCGATTTTTAGGATATACAATAATTATCTACTCAAGTTAAGCCCCAACATACTTACCGATACAGAAAATTTCATTTTCTCGCGTAATTTACAAAAAACACACCCACCCCATATCAAAAACACATTGTGAAATAATAAGCGAACACCTTAATCTTATTACATTATAATAACTTGGAATAACTTACAGATGTTTTCCCAATCAGATTTTCCCGAATCCCCAATTTTTTATCAATGGAAATTACAAAATTTGCATCGCCGCTAGCGCCATCTATGAGCGAATGTCATTACTAATAACAACTCTACTTGGAAACTTTGCCTGATATTGAGTTATTTTAAACCTAAAAACAATCGAATAGAGTTCAAAATGAGAATGTTGGTAATTTTGAATAGAATTCACAACTTTGCTAAATATCAAAGTGTAAGATTAGGGCACAGTACACCCTTTTGAAAAACAGTATGAATAATGATTTGCATAATATCGTTAGCTAACAAGTTTGTTTACCTAAGATGATCTCAAGAACTCATTTTTATATTGTTAGTTCTATTTAGATAAGTCGCAATATAAACCAAGATCACGGCTGGAATAGTTTGTAGGTTTTTCATATTGTTGGAAATATGTTATGATTTTAAAATTAAAAAATCGAAATATTTAAATTATTGTTGTGTGCTTGTTTTTTATTGTAGTAGTGCTTGTATGTCATGTGTTCGTCCAATATGTCAACTGTCAAATTGGCTGCCCTTCTGACCACAGAATTGGATAAATACACACGCCCTAACAAATAACGCGTATTTACATACAGATATATTCGCATTGCTCTGCCTAAATAAATAATTGTAATTCTTAATAAAACTACCCTCAAGACTGGCCGCCGTAACCCACACGTGCCGCGAACTATACTTTTTGAGGATTAATCTATTTTGATACTTGCTATCGTCTAGGTGTTTAATGCCACTTGTTCTGTCTTCACTAGGCACTAGAGTAATAAATAAATTATTTGAATAAAAAATTATAATAATAATAAGAAATTTAATAAGAAATTATTTGATTATAATCATTTATTCCGAGAAATGTATTTTTATGTTAAAAGGCTCCTTTAACTGTATGTAAAGAAACTTGCATGTTTCTTTGATATGTAATAGATGACGCCATCAGCCATCTTGGTTGAAAGAAGAAGTTTGACAAGTGAAAAGTCATCGTTATTAATAAATTGTTTGATTGTGAAATTGTAAAAAGGAATTGATAATTTTATAATAAAATGTCGTTTCCTTGTTTTCAGGTATTGTTCTATTGTTATTTAGGTTTAGAATAATGTAATTAGTATAGTGTGTTAATAACAAAATAAATATCCTATCCTTTATTTGAATCAATTCCATATAAAAAGATATATAATCTTATATGTATATCAGAAATACTCTAGCTAGCTACTAGGCTACCTAGTACCTAGTCCTGAAGATCCCTCTTAGCGCCGTCTTGTAATCGGAGTTTAAATCTCTTACGCTTGCACTCATTACCTGGTTTAGAAGAACTTTCGCGAAACTCTCACTTTTTAAGGTTTCTTAAACAAGCATTTACGTAGGTATAGAGTTTTAGATAAATACAAATTAATTAAAAGACAAAGATAATTCTTATCGTTTTTGTAATTAAAAGTATTTTGTTTAACTGTATTGAATGTAAACGTCAGTAAACGAGATACAAACTGACTGGAAATTATTACAAGTATCAAAACGTCTCAGTCGCAGTAAATAGTGTAGATAGAGCTGTCGGTCTATGTCCGTAATGACCGGACACTTTACATAATTCGCCGATCGGCTGACCCCAGGCCGGCTTTATGAGCACACCCTACACCCAAATAATGAATAGAAACGTCTTATTGTACCAATGTCTTATTGTATTGAGGAGATCAGGTGTAATTTATTTCACGAATTTGCAAAGATAAATAGAAAAATAAAATTTAGAATACCCTGCTCTCCTGCATTAACAAAATTTTCTTCAAGGAGTATTTTTAAATTACTAAAGATTTACAGATATTTATCCCTCTGATTATAAACCTACTTGTAAGCTGTATATAAATTAAATATTTATTCGTTCAAAATTTAAAATTTTGTAAATTGTTGAGTTAAAACGTTAATTTGTATTCTTAAAAGGCCGGCAACGCACTTGCGAGCCCTCTTGCATTGAGTGACCATTGGCGATTCACTTTACACCAGATGACTGATAACCCCTTCTATAACTCGGGTTTGTAAGCAGATACTAAACCTATAATACTAATTAAGTTTATAATCTTATATAATCTTCAATAATTTGAAGAATTTAAAAATAATTAAATATACAATAGAAATACAATAAAAGATCCCCTAAGACCACACAATATGGAAAGAAAAGAATGTTATCCACTCGTAGTCAAGTGCAATTTTATTGCCAGGATTCCATTTAAGTCGATCTCTCCTGAACAAACGCTTATCGGAACTACCGAAAAGCATTTTATGAGACATAACCGTCCGGTTTTTGGCTATCTGATGCATTTTTAGATACTTTGGGTTAAGACAATCGGTCAATTGTGTGGCCTAAGTTAAAGATTTTCGCGATAGTTTTTTTGTCAAATTAACAGACCACAAGGCTTTGTGGGTAAGAGAAGATTAATATCAAATATAATTTGAGTTTGTATGAGAGGCTGATAGTCTTAGGGGCGGCTAATGGCTTTTTGGGCTGCAAGCCCAGAGCCCCGTGTATACAAAGGTACATCCCCCAGTCCCACTGAAAACAATAGCCGTTATTTTAAATTAAAAAACATATCTGAAATTAAAAAAAATCCCATCATAACATTGGAGTCCCTGAGATCAATCAACCCTTGAGCACGCACTTAGCGTCTATCGAACGGAACGGGGAATTCCCCGTCACTTGTTTTCGGTCAGTGTATTTTTGTGTGCGTCTATTACGGGCGACTTCCCCGTAATAGCTTAGAGCCCTACACGTTCACTATCCGCCCATGGACCGTCTACTTAAAATTATCAACTTATTAGATATTTTGTATAAATGTCTATCCCATAACACAGCGAAAACTAACCTCTCGAAAAGGATCCACATGAATCAATATATGGAAATAATTAAAGACGTTTTGACTAAAGGTCTGCTTCATGTCAGTTCCTATACTGTAAGAAATAGTTAGTCTTTTTGTAAATATGTACTTTAATTTGTTAATCTTTAATGTTGAGTTGTTTTTTTTTCTATTGCTTTGTATGTAAATTGTTACCGCATTGGAGTAATTTGTGAAGGTAGCTTATTTTATTGAAAAATAAAAATAAATAAACATATAACAAACATATAACAAACAATATAAAATAACATACTTGAAATTTTCAGTTAGATTAGGTATAGTGGGTGGCTTTTAGTTTAGTGAGGTTCGCTTTAAACTAAAAAATATTTTTTTTTTTTTGGTGTTGTAACAATAAAAAGGTAAAATTTAAATCTCAACATGTATTAATCTTTTTCGTTGCATTTCTAGAAATTCAAATCACTTAATTTTTGCTAATAAATATTGCATATAAAATATACAGTTATTGATAGCCACAGAGTAAAAAATATTATAAATAAATGTTTTAAAGTATGTATCTTCCAAAGGGTCTAGAAAAACAAATGCAACCGCTACTGCGCATATCTTGGACGGTATAACAAAAACCAATTGTCCATAATATAGGTGATTGGATTAGGATAAATGACAGTTTTGGGTTTTCTGGACCTCCGCAGTGACCTCCTCATTGTTTTACGAGGCCATTTGCGGATACAACAAGGCAATTCATTGGTATACAGTAAGAACTTAAAATATATTATAACACATCATAGAATAGTTGTGCGCATTGATTAAAATAGGTTCTTTTTTAAAATCAGAGCAAAATTGGTCTATCAGATTTGCGATAAGATGTTTTTTTTTTTCGTTTTAAGAGCCTTGATGTCAACATTTTTTCTAGGGGTCCCGCCTATGTCACTTTAAACAAAAGACTATCCTTAAAACCTTAATGAGTCTTTTCGCACTATCTACGTCTCTCTGTGTCTCTGTCAGTCAAATTGTGTTAATGCTATGATGAAAAAGGATAGATTAGCACTTTAGGTAAAATGGTGGTAAATAAACTGTTTTATTCTTTATCAATAAGGCAGAAAAGATTCTTCTTGTCAATTTTATCGCTAAAAAGCGTTTTATGAAACTTAGGAATTTTTAAAATTAAAATTCCGTGCGAAGTCGCTGTCAATAGCTAATAATATATCTTCATCTTTAATTTTAATTACCCAACTATACCGTAGTATGTTTTACTAGAAAAATGACGAATAGGTAGGAAGTATTGCAGTAGGTACCACGGAAACCCGTAATGTAACCTATAAATCGTGATAAACTAGACGTCGGTCATAAAATGACCCTAAAATGTTGGGGTCAGCTCGGATCCAATAATTTATACAATTGATAAATAATATATGGAGCTAGCCACATATGGGTTATGACTGATGCATAACGAAAAATGTTTGCAAATACAATTTCTTGGAAGTCCAGAAATTTATTTACAATTTTGTAGACACTATTCATTGGAAGTAAATGACTTGCTTTTTAAATTAAGTTTAATTTAATTGTAATTGGTTAGATAAAAATAAAGCAGTGGCGCTACAACCTTTATTTTGGTTTGGCCCTCAGATTCCTGAATCTGCTTCATGATGCCTGACGCATGACTTCGTCATGTCATTTTGGTTAAGCCGGTTTCCTCACCATGTTTTCCTACACCGTTCGAGCGAATGTTAAGTGCGCGTATAGAATAAAGTCCAGCCGGGTCTCGAACCTACAAAGATGAGATTCGTGAATCCACTGCTCTTGGTTAGATAACAACTACATTATTAAAATTACATTCACTATTTATCTTATTTTTTTAGAACATTTAATTTATGTCGGGTAATTCAAAAGTTTGTGCACACAAATTTTAAATATTGTTTCGTGAATAAAATCGTTTACTTAAAGTAACATCGTTTCATATTTAGAACTTTAAAAGACCAGCTTAACCAGCAAGTTAACTGAGAAGTTTCAGAGTAGAGAGCGTAGTCGTGACGTCACACTCATTAAGAGGGATCATTAAGACCCCATAAAGTGTCCCCACACGACTCGCCAGGGATTTTTGAGGACTTTCTTGGAAATTAACTTGTAAGTACTATAATGTTTCAAGGAGTAGTATTTAGCTCAACTTATATCATAAAAACAAGTATTATGAATGGTGAATAAGCTAATTATTCTAAGGATGTCAGTAAAATTAAAATAAATAGTTCACTTAATAAAGTATTGACAATGTTATGGACAACTCGAAGAGAATTTCGTTTGGATATATGAAACTAAACAGAAAGACGGTTAGATACGCCGCTTGATACAAATTGTATAGAAAATTTAAAAGCTAAAAATTTCTTTTATACTAGCTGCCCCCGCGAACTTCGTTTCGCCTTAATATAATTTTTTTACCTACCTTTTTAGTAGCTACATACCAATGGAACATTGTGCTATGCTAGCCCATATAGACTGTGCGCTTTTCCGGAATAGAAACCTAAGTAAATAAAACAAAACAAAAATCAGTTTTAAACTCTTTCTAGTTTTGCACTTCGTAACGTATTTTGGGGTTCATTTTTATTTATATAGATTAAGAATAATATTCACTAAAATGAGAAAATATAAAAATACTAAAGAATATCGTTAGCTAGAATAGATACATAATATTTTGTATATTACATTAGTAAGAAAAACTACAACGGAAATAAAATAATACAAATTTTTCAATGACAATCGCGTATCACAACAATATATGACAAATTTATTGGAAGTTATTAAGCTTAATAATACGTAAAATATATATCTATGTCTGGATTTAATCGATTCTCGTTCGTTCATTCAAAGATCACAGATCTTATAAGTTCCTATTCCTATTGAATAAAATTCAACCAAGCGAAATCAGTATTGATAATCGCAGATAGCTATTATTATGAACTATGAACTGTGTTTTGAACTAGGAAGATGTGGGTATAATGAGGTTCAAAGTGTATGTCAATGAGTGAACAAATTGCTAAACAACACGCAATATCTGACAATTATGTTAGGAAATCTACTTAGACTACTGAGTAAGAATAATGTTCAAATAATATTATGAACATATTCTTATTATCTCACTTAAACTTCTACCGTACTTCTACTTCTGGCATGTAATGTGTAATGCTAATTTATGGAACCCTGATTTGGTGGCCGAGAGTGGCTCGTCTTGTCCGCCGCTAGTGGTTGCATGAAAACAACGCCTAAATGCAGCGTTGAAGATAGCTCTGCAAATTGTACATCTTCATACAGCTGGAGGCAGAACTATCTGCCATCAGGTCCCTCGTGCAGGGGCTGTTTCAGTGCAGAGGAATCAGTCACCGACGTAGTTCTGAAATGCGTGACTGTGGCTAGCCAACGTACAGAAATCCACGAAGCAGTGAGCGTCTAAGTGCGGAAACTAAATCCAGCAACTAATTTCAATACCAAAATATCTCACTTAAATTATCAATCCTATGGGAGCTAGAAAATTAAATATGCTATATTACTTTATAGTAGCGCAGTGATGGCCTAGTAAGTAGCTTGAGTGTGCGATTCTCATCCCTGAGGTCGAAGGTTCAAACCCCCGCTATGCACCAAACAAATTTATTTCAATGTGCCCATTAAACGTCACGGTGAAGGATAACATCGTGATATTACTTTATAGTAGCGCAGTGATGGCCTAGTAAGTAGCTTGAGTGTGCGATTCTCATCCCTGAGGTCGAAGGTTCAAACCCCCGCTATGCACCAAACAAATTTATTTCAATGTGCCCATTAAACGTCACGGTGAAGGATAACATCGTGATATTACTTTATAGTAGCGCAGTGATGGCCTAGTAAGTAGCTTGAGTGTGCGATTCTCATCCCTGAGGTCGAAGGTTTAAACCCCCGCTATGCACCAAACAAATTTATTTCAATGTGCCCATTAAACGTCACGGTGAAGGATAACATCGTGATATTACTTTATAGTAGCGCAGTGATGGCCTAGTAAGTAGCTTGAGTGTGCGATTCTCATCCCTGAGGTCGAAGGTTCAAACCCCCGCTATGCACCAAACAAATTTATTTCAATGTGCCCATTAAACGTCACGGTGAAGGATAACATCGTGATATTACTTTATAGTAGCGCAGTGATGGCCTAGTAAGTAGCTTGAGTGTGCGATTCTCATCCCTGAGGTCGAAGGTTCAAACCCCCGCTATGCACCAAACAAATTTATTTCAATGTGCCCATTAAACGTCACGGTGAAGGATAACATCGTGATATTACTTTATAGTAGCGCAGTGATGGCCTAGTAAGTAGCTTGAGTGTGCGATTCTCATCCCTGAGGTCGAAGGTTCAAACCCCCGCTATGCACCAAACAAATTTATTTCAATGTGCCCATTAAACGTCACGGTGAAGGATAACATCGTGATATTACTTTATAGTAGCGCAGTGATGGCCTAGTAAGTAGCTTGAGTGTGCGATTCTCATCCCTGAGGTCGAAGGTTCAAACCCCCGCTATGCACCAAACAAATTTATTTCAATGTGCCCATTAAACGTCACGGTGAAGGATAACATCGTGATATTACTTTATAGTAGCGCAGTGATGGCCTAGTAAGTAGCTTGAGTGTGCGATTCTCATCCCTGAGGTCGAAGGTTCAAACCCCCGCTATGCACCAAACAAATTTATTTCAATGTGCCCATTAAACGTCACGGTGAAGGATAACATCGTGATATTACTTTATAGTAGCGCAGTGATGGCCTAGTAAGTAGCTTGAGTGTGCGATTCTCATCCCTGAGGTCGAAGGTTCAAACCCCCGCTATGCACCAAACAAATTTATTTCAATGTGCCCATTAAACGTCACGGTGAAGGATAACATCGTGAAGATACTTCTCGCCTTAGATTCAAAAAGTCGTCAGTTTGGCCTATCAGCTACTTGCCCAATAAAAAAAAATATTATTATTATCACCAACTGATACAGAAATCTGAGGCCATGCCCAAAAAAACACTGCCTAAGTTTTTTGTTTTGTACTTTGAGTTATACTTTATTTTACTACCGTTTAAAAGTACTAAGCATTTTGTTCACCTTCGCATTTTATTTAATCTCACATTTAGACGTATCATCAATACTCATAAAAGAAGATCACAATAAACCTTTAACAATACGAAATCTTCAATCGAATCTAATAAAAGTGCACATCAAAACGAAGGAATTTCACGCGTTTTTCTCATAAGCCATTTTCCTACTCTATAGAGTTGATAACAATGCAATCCTGCCTTTATTAAAACCTAATACACCCTATCTTTTTTGAACATTTAATTTGGCTGTATTATAATACAGAGCATTTGAAAATGAACTTTATGACATATGTTTAGAATTGAAATTCCCGTTTTCTAAATGCTTATCAAGATCGACAATAGGGAATGGGAGTGTAATATGTAATACCAGGAAATAAGGTTGACTTTTGGATACAAATCAATGGAATTCGAAGTGTTACATTTAGTATAAGCTTAAAATAAAAACATCGATATTATGTAGGTTTGTTAGCGCATTTCGCACCGAAAAACTGGTCAAGTGAATTAATTTGAACGAGTTATATCTTATTGAATAGTAACAGAAGTCAAAGATTTTTTTATCTCATTATAAAGTCGAGTATCACATTTATAATTTTTAAAAGCAAATTTTTGTAAGTAACGCTCAATTCTCTAAAAAGCAGTCATTTATTATGACAGTATGAAATACTACAATTCATTCACAGGTCATTGTGAGTAATCTATATAAAACATACCTTTATGGAGTGGACTTGAACAGTCATAAATTAAAAAAAAACCATTATCAAAAATATTCATTTCTATAAGTCAAGCATGAAACAAAACGGTCACAGATTAGTCGAATCGACGATGACGACTGAGATAGCATGTTTGTATATGTCTGTCTGACAATTTACGCACTAAAAACTTGACGTTTGTTTACATGTAAACATCATAGGGACGCCATCTTGCAGAAGCGTTTTGGGGGGATTATTAGAGTTATGAATATTTAATTTGAAAATGGTTAATATCTTGTCCTATTGTTAAATTAAACACATTACACATCTATCTGCATTATATTATTAAAATTTAACGGAATTGCTTTCAATCCGTTTTTGCATCTGTATGTGAACATGATATGTCATATTATGTATTACAAATACTTCTCAGATCCAGTACTTGCATTCAAGAACGTCAATAAAAACTTAAATCTATTTTCAAGAGCTGTCAAACCATTTTTCTGTATGAATTTTTGACATATTTGACGTTTAAGACGAGATTATTAGAAAGGCTTGAGATACGAATTGGAATATGAACCTAGAAGTACTGACGACAGCTTTAAGGTGGCCTGTCTATACTGATATTCATATAATTCGACATCAACATTAGCAGGCTCTCGACACACAATAAAAATGTAATTAAATCCAGCTAGGGTCATGGGAAAAAATCCAATTTTCTTTTACGACTCTAGAATCCCCTTGTTATGCACAATTACGTAATGCTGTTTAAAACTTGTCTTTTACGCATTATTTCTTCCGATCTTATAGTAAAATATGACTTGACTAAGTTTCGTAGCTATTTTTATTTAGATTTTAACTATATTAGTTTACTAGATATAAATAACATCTCATCAACACATTACTTCTTTAAATTGTCGTGAATTTTAATAGCATCACAAATTTTTTTTTAGTTTGAATAGAAAATATCATTATTTATTGACGGTTATTGTAATTAAATCAGATCTTGGACATCCAGCGCCTTTTAATATAAATATATTTACTGCCATATTATCAAAATAAATAATATTTGAGTGCTAAATTACTATGTTATGAAGAAGATATGCGATAATCACATTTTTGTAAGAGTCTTCGAACTCACCTCTTGAAACTTTAATTAAAGCTCTTTATTATGATTTGTATGTTTAATAATAATAATTTATTGCAAGAATATGGTAGAAAAATATGTAAGGTGGTACAATCGTAAGTTCGCATATTCTGCCACACACAATGGCGCGCAAATTTGTCTTAAAGGAATTTTACATTTTACATTATTAGTCGTATGAATTGGTCAGTTCTTATATTATTTGTATCGTACATATCATATCATACGTTCATACGTGTTCCATGTACTAAGTATGATTAAACTTGACAAATACACCATTTAAACTATTAATGTAATTGAAATACTTACTATTATGTTAAATGGTGCATACTTTATAGTTAAACTAATCAGGGTTCAAGTTAACTGCCAATTTGCATAACTTCTTTCGCGACGTTAACCTCCTATTCGAGATATGGCAACGTGGATTTATGGCGGAGTGGATTTATGAATTTAAGTGAATCATTTTAAATGAATTTAACCGAGAGGTCCAGGGTTCCTAAAAATAAATAAATAAATGTAAATAAATTAATAAATGTGCAGAAATGTGACACTTTTGACTAATGACCTATAATATAAATGACCTATAGAACAAACTAATTAAAAACTCTAATTTAGAAAAATTTATCTGTTTATTCCACTTCAATCAGTACTTTATTATTTAGTAAATTTAAGCCAATTATCTGAGTTAATTAATTTTACATACTAGCTATACTGTTTATAGTTGAAATTTCTTAATATATAAAATATTTGAGTTTCCCCTAAGAAAATGTTACCCACAGCCGCCGCCTGATAAAGTGACTTTCCCTGATCCAATAATTCTTACATAACACAGTTATTTGTCAACAATATCGATATTTTCTTCTTCAGATAGTCTTCATGGCTTAGTGGTTATTGTCCTTGCCCGATCATGATTCTATTTTCGACGAGATTATATTGGTTTAAAATACAATTTGAACCACTTAAATATTATCTTCTGGGTAACCGGAATTTAAATCACAATAATTATTTTTTAATATGTTCGGCCGGGAATTGAACCTAAATCAAAACTCATGAATAAAAAGAATAGAAACAGAACAACATTTTTTTGCTTATCGTAAATTTAAGAAAACAATATTCTTGTTAAATTACAATATGACATCATAAGTTTTTCGCTTTTCCGGAATTAAAACTGGTTTTTAGGATTTTCCATGAAGTTTTTCAATTACTCTCTCCATATTTCTCACCTTTCTAAGAGTTCAAGCAATAAACAAAAATCTCCAATTGGTCTAGCCAGCTTCGAGTTTTTCGCTTAGCAACATATTTTGCGATTTAGTTTTATTTATAAATATATTTAACTAAATAATCAGCTCGTGTCTGCAGTTATAAAAATCTTTATTTACGTATTTTTCATAGTGTTACCCTGTTATTTTCAAACTGTTAAGTTCTAGAAAACTCCTTGTTAGTAATTTCCATACGTTTCGTAGCAATTACGACTGGTCGTAATAGAACTCGTGCATTAGTCCATAAAGATACGTCTTAAGGCTCCTTTACACGCCCTAATCCTATTCCCTCGATAAATAATTTGGCATTGTATTAGCATACGTCGATTTATCTAGAGAATTATTATTTATAGCGAGCCCACCCCTCTACATATGTTAACCAAATCCTCTGCCAGATTAAGGAAATACAGAGGCGAAGATTATGCGAAGATATAAAAGGGTTTCTTGACTTAGCTCGATATTACTTGGGAGAACACGTTTTTTGTATATTTATGAGTAACGGGAAGTAAGAAAATTTTTGCTAATTTGAGGCACGGAACCCAACCCTTTTTAAATAAAACAAATTGTGTGATTTAAGAACGTATAAAATAAAATGTATATGTCATTGTTTTATTTTATTTGCCTTATACGATTAGAGAAGGAATAAAAGGTGTAAGATGCATCGCTATAAGATATCGCTAACAAATAACTGTTTAAGTGAGACTCGAAGAAAGATTTTAGTTATTATTCCTAAGGTATAAAACATGTGGAGTTTAAATTACGTATGCATTTGATCTTCGATATTTTCTTAGTCTACGCTAGAATTAACATCAATCATGGAAGCGCCGCACCCGCGAGGGACTAACTTTGATTATCGAAGTTTGATGTCTCAGCTCTAGTCTATGCATTACTAGTATCTAATTTTCTTATATTACAAACTATCTCTTCGCTCGGTTGATCTTCATAAAAAAAAACAATATAAGTACCTACACAATTTTTGGTGTTTTTGAATCTTAAATAATGTAATGAATTAGCTTAATGTTTAATTCAAACCTGTAACGCGTAAAAGAGACCACTAGACCTAAAGACAAAATAACATCTGTTAAGCACAAACAGAAGGAACTTGGTACTAAAACAAGGTTTTAAATATGGAAAGCTCTTCGTCTAAGTGCCTAATAAGGGTGAGAAAAGACAAAGCGCCGTCGATTAGCGTTGACGTGCGACAAGACAGCTAACACTGACTTATTAATAACAACCGCATCAGATCCAGTTAATTAAAATCAAACATTTTGGAACACCCTGCAGTGGGGGTAACTCGATGACATCCTGACATTTATTATTGTTATGAAAATTTACTTGGAAAACTTACATACACTTAAGAACACCTATTTACTTCTTGTTTTGGAAAATAAGTATATGAGTATGAGTATGAGTATTTACATAGTTGAAATATATAAATATATATATATATATGTAGCATATTTGTAGAATAACAGATCGGACACACAGACGGATCTTTTACTCTTTATATTAAAATTAAGAAAGTGATACTTCATTCATCATTGGTCTAGTGGTTAGTACCCCTGACTGCGAATCCATGGGTCTCGGGTTCGATCCCCGGCTGAGGCGAACATCGATGTGATGAGCATTTGGTGTTGTTCTTAGGTCTTGGGTGTTTAAATATGTATTTATATGTATATCTATCTATAATATGTATGTATATCCGTTGCCTAGTACCCATAACACAAGCTTCACAAGCTTAGCAATTACTTACTAGGTCAATTGGTGTGAATTGTCTTTAAAAAAAAAAAAAAAGATACTGGGTAAATACAACGTAGTAGGCTACTTTTTACAGCATTGTCAGAAAATGTTTCAAAGATGTTTCACAGGCTCATTCTTCCATGTTAACGTATTTCGACGGAGCATACATTTAAACATTAAAAAAGACTGCAGATGAAAAAAAAAACTAAAATAGCATTCAACTTTAACATCTGTACCAACAAAGATACCATTTATACGTCATGTCAATGACAAATAAGACCAATATAAAGCGAGACAGTAGTCGGGTTATCGCGTCAAAAAACGTCAAAAGATGCCGCCACTCGTAGCTTCCATTAATCAGAAGTCGAGGGTTGAAGACACTTAATCAAAGTATCACAATATGACGACTATAATAGGTACATGAATATTTATAAGGGAATTAGGCTCGCCCGAGACGCGACGCTTCATTTTAAACGGTGTGGCCTCGCCTTAATAATTGTTTGCGAAGAGACAGCTTTCTTTTTTTGTTCTATTGTCTTTCATATTTGGCTTGTAAGAAATAGTGATCACTTTGGCGGATATCACATGGCGATAGCATTGATACGAATTTTGATGAATTAGATATATTTACACCTTTGATATAAAAACTAATTAACGATAAACGTTAAAAAGCTAAGCTGTGAACCATTGCAATTTGTAGGGACAAAATATATTTTAATTAATGGTAATACCAGGATAGTGGAACGCGGTTCAATTTGATATTATACTTTTTAATGTGTTCCTACACGCGCATAAAGAACACACACGCATACTTGAACTTTTGCGGCAATCTTAATTTGTTGCCTTAAACCGAGCCATTAGATAAAATAAAATTAGTAAAGTTACACTCTGTTTTAAATGTATAATGATTTATTATTTACGATCAAATATAATTCAAAAGACAACTAAAATTAAATCGCAACCGCTTCCCCAAATATTTCAAGAATTTTATTTATTTCTTTATTTAAATCATCACGCCTTTTTGCGTGTTGTTTCCACGAGAATGTAAGTGCGTGCTCCTATTTCACCATGCCTTCTGCTGATAGAGAACGAATCTTTGTTTTTAATTTATTTTATTATTATTTACTACTTAAGATTTCATGTGGAACATGGTGTAATGCAGCTCCTTACAAACGTTGTGTAAAACAAAAAACTTGGCGATTAAAAAGAGTGGCGGAGAGTTTATTGCCAGTTCTTCTCTTCCGTTCTACGCCCTTAATTTGACAACTGGCAGTCTATGTCAAATTAGAAGCAATTCATTTTTTTTTTGACGTTCATAAGTGTACATTATGTTAGCTTTGATTTTGTATTTTTTTCACATGGGTTGGCAGACACTACGGACTTGCTACGTTACTGACATAACTCTCGCTTCATCAACTTTTAGGGCATTCGCATTTTCTCTAGTACGACAAAGCCTTCCCAACCCGATTTCAAATAACACTAATAAAAAAAGTTTAAAACATTGATAAGAAATGGGAAATTGTATCCATAATTGTGTACTGTATACACAAACTGTAATTCGTAGAAACAATTGTAGAACAGGACCATTTTAATTTGGGGGACGAATTAGTATTACAAGTGACCAAATCCCGATTTAATGTGGCGTTGGTCACTCGATCCCTGGATCATGACTTAAGCTCGGGATT
The DNA here is from genome assembly GCF_905475465.1 of Pieris napi. Taxonomy (NCBI): domain Eukaryota; kingdom Metazoa; phylum Arthropoda; class Insecta; order Lepidoptera; family Pieridae; genus Pieris; species Pieris napi. The sequence continues at coordinate 7,079,386 of NC_062241.1, read as the reverse complement.
AATACGTAGGGACGGAACTTCGGTACTCGCTAAAGAAATTTCAACCTTATATTACATTGTTACGGTGTATAATAGCTCGTGGGAAAATGTTTGCAAAATAATTTTTAGGGCCCTCAGAAAGTGGTTGGAATGTAAAAGCATTTCGGTGTAAGATTATGATATTATGAAATATATTGCTTTAGGTAATTTTGGTATACATTTCATAGTTTTAAGATTAGAATAGAGTTGTTTTTTCTTAACTATGTGTAGAGGTTTGGCTATGCTTCCGACTTGCGATTTTCTAGTTCGTTTTATATTGTTTACTACGTTAGTATTTTGTTTCGCTTCCTTAAGCGTCTACTAGTAGGTAGTAGTACTGTTGGTTGTCTTTAGGTACTCTTAACACTGAAGTCGAACGTGCGATCCACGCTGTGCACCAATGTACTTTTTTATGAGCGAGAAGTCGTTCGTGAAGGAAACCATCATTAGAAAATCTGTCTTACACCCAAAATATCGACGGCGTGTATCAGGCATATACCTACGCCTATTGGAAACTTTCAATGACAAAACATATACATTTAGCGCTACCTACTGATTTTTTTTTGTAATTCGCTTATTTGCGAGAAAATTGAAACAACCCTATTTTACCCTGATTAAATGACAAAAAATCTACTAGATGGACAACACGCGTCTGCAGTTAGTTTTTTTTTTAACATCCGGTGTATAATTTGGAGTTCCGTTTTAAATACCCAATCAAATTCGATTTGTAAGATAAACAAAAGAAAGCACGGAATTCTTATTAATAAGACATAAATTAGTCCACCCTACTAATTAGAGTTGAGCATTTTTCAGACATTCGGAATTTATGCAAAACATTCGCCGACAAATTAAAAGCGCTAAGAAAAAAAGTATAAATTAATGCACCCGGTACATTTTTAATTATGTCCTCCCTTTACGTAAATTTAACTATAGAGCGCGGTTGCCTCTTATAGCTTGATAAATTATTATGTGAAATAATTAAAGTAATTTATTTCCTATGCTTAATTGATTTTAAAGTGATAAAGTGTTATAAATACTAGTTTAAGGGATATTTACGTTGCGTTTCTGTTAATATAATATGTTGTGAAGTTATGTTTAAATCCTTAGATCTGTATGTCAAAAACAATGATATATTCACAGTATTAATTAATTTACGGATTATTGTTGCAGCAGCTATTGGTAGCGGCTTCAGCGTGCGACTCTCATCCTTGAGGTCGTAGGTTCGATCCCCGGCTGTGCACCAATCGACTTTAAGATTCGCCCGAACGGTGAAAAAAAATATTGTGAGATAACCGGCTTGTCTTAGACCCAATAAGACGACGGTGGTTGTCAGTCACAGGAGGCTGATCACCTACTTGCCTATTAGATTGACAAATAATCATGAAACAGATACTGAAATCAGGCCCAGACCTAAAAAGGTTGTAGCGCCACTGATTTATTTTAATTTAACTTACAGTTTAAGTAAGGCTAAATTTTAACAAAAAATATTATAAAACTTTATATAATTGAGTGATGTTTTATAAAATTACCATACAACCTTTTCCTATTCATTAATCTTTTAAGTACATTTTTAAGTCACAGTATATTATATACGCTTCACAAATAGGTCACTCCGGCGAGAGTCGAAAAAACTATTAAGCTGCTAGAGTAAGCGGGGGAGGTTGTTGATGCTGGACTGTCGAATACTTAACTAAAAGCTTAACTGTTTCCGCCAGTAATGATAATTATCCGGAATGTAAAATCTAATAATAATCTTCCAGCAAATATGCGCTTTGCTTCAATTAGATGTTTTTCAGTAGTGAATTAAGAGGCTGTTTTAACGGTATTTTCAAGATGTACTTTAACCAATAATCAGTGGTTAAAGTACTAACTAAGCTATTAATAACTAACTATAAGCTAATATTTATTTATTTACAAAAATTACATACTACCTTACAGTACTAAGACAAGACGATAGTGTCGAAAAAAAATTAAAACATTTTTTATTTTTACATATTATTTTATTTCTAGCTAATGTTAGTCAAGTGTTGTTAGTTAATAACTGTTAATAATAAAAAAACGTACTCTAGCACAAACTGGTATAACCTTATACGATCGGCGTAAGTAGTATACAAACATAAAAAAAATATTAATATTAATGAAAATGTAATTAATTTCGATCAGATTTAATAAGACAATGAATAACTCTTATTATGAACACAAGAAGTGTATCTTTAACGCAACTGCATATTTATCGTTTTAAGGACAGTTTTTATCTTAAGTATTGTCCGGTTTATTCAAAAAACTACTTGTAATTGCTACGAGCCGTAATCTCTCGACAGAAAGAACCTTAATTTCATCAGGTTGTTTGCCTTCACGAGCAAATGTTGAACGCACATGGACAGAAAGACCATTGGAGCACAGCCGGAGTTCGAACCGACGATCTCAGGGATGATGAAGCCACTAGGCCAACACTGCTATTACAATAACTTCTATATGAAAACATTTCTAATCCCTTCGCGGATGAAATGGCGGAAAAGACCTAGCACAACCATAATGACAACCAATAGTCAAACGTCAAAATGGTTGTAATTGTCAAAATGAACAATCGTAAATGTATGGGATTCCGTCGCTTTCTAAAGAATTTCCATATGAAAAAGCCTTTGTGTAGAAACAATTCACTGTTCTGTAGACGGCTTATTATTTATTTTTTTATGTGGGAAAGTTACACTTGAAAGAGAAAGTTGAATAGACAATATGTTTGTATAAAAAGCTAAAATTTTGTTATTTAATTAAATATTATTCCAACTGGCGTTTATTTATAATTCTTTTATGATTCTTTGATCAATTTAATCTATGTCATGACACAAGACTATAGAAATAAACTATTTATTATCTTTGCTACCGTATATTGCCTGTATTAAATGTAAAACACTCCAAGCTACTCTATAAATCACTAGAAATAAATCTATCCGACTCATATGCAAATTAGATTAAAACAATAACAATAAAGAATCGAATAAGGCATCGATAAATCGAATATCGAATCGATAGGATCGATTGTCCCTTACTAGGCACCACTAATTACTCCCGTATTGTATTCGAATTATATTTCCAATAAATTGTAATGAGGTTATACAGTTCTTATCTGTCTGTCTCATCTTAAATAACCACTGAAAAGGTTTGAGGTTAATGTCGAAAGAAACTTTAAAGAGAATTCTATTTATGAATTTGAAATTACTTGATTCTTTTTTTTTAAATATTTTATTGCCTGGTAACGAGGCCTTTCAGCCAAAGTTGATTGTTCTCCCGCAAGCAATATGAAGAACTAGATAAGATTGGAATGGTTTTACTATTAAATTTTTATATTATATACTAGCTGCCGCTAGTCGTAAGGTACCCTAGGTGCGTTGCGCCCGCGAGATGGCGGTGTTAGGGGGGGGGGGGGGCATTACCTATGAATTAGGGGAAAGGTCCCATCCTCTAAGGTTCTAGAGATGGAAGTAGAGGCAATGGCAATACTTGTGAGATGTTGAAATGCTTTCGAATACTAATTAAACGTTTTCGACTCCCAAAAAATACCTTATGTTGAGGTGTAGGGCTGAAGGGTTTCGGTTTTTCGAGCCATATGTACTTAATTGTATTAAATATATTGATACATTGCCAGAATAGAAAAGGAGGATATTAGATGGCAACCCAGGTGGTCGGAAATATCATTGTTTTTTTTTATTGATTTGTTTACGCTTTAAGCTTGCGCTTGCAGTGGCGTTTATTACCAATTTTCAAAAGTAAAAATAATGCCTCTTTTGAATTATTTATAATATTAAAACATACTTTACGTTGAGCCTGATTCGTCTTTATTCGTAAAGGCATTAATTATAATTGGCTGTATCTGTTATTAAATATTTATTAAAGTCAATTCAAAGACTCATTTGTATTTAAAATGACGTTAGAACGCCGATACTTTTGAGCAGTGAGAAAGAAAATTACCATTTTTAGAGGTGGGATTACTGGACGCAAGCTGTATGTTTTAGATTGCCTGGAGCTCGAAGGGTTTGCAATTTTTCAATTTCAAGTTTGTCCACACCAAAATTACAGTATACAAAGTCTGTAACTACTGTTCCTTCATAAATATTACCGCTTTACATAAGCTTTTAAATAATTACTAGAACATCATTTGGGGCACTGCCAAATCAAGCAAAAAAGCGGCATGACTATTCTTTTCTCGAAATATGTAGTTCAAGACATTTGCGTATATATGTATATATATATTTTTTTTTTTTTCAAGACAATTCACACCAATTGACCTAGTCCCATGCTAAGCTGGTGAAGCTTGTGTTATGGGTACTAGGCAACGGATATACATACATATTATAGATAGATAGACATATAAATACATATTTAAACACCCAAGAGGCCAAGACCTAAGCACAACACCAAACCAACACCTTTTGCCATGTATAGGTATAATAAAAAAAATAGGGGTTGATCGTAGAGGGGTGAAAGTTAAGGCTTGTATGTATTTTTTAATGCTGTATCATAAAAAAATCAAGAATAAAAAATTTATGGAAAATTAAAAAAAAAATTTACCCTTAACATTTAGGGGGATGAAAAATAGATGTTGTCCGATTCTCAGACATACCCAATATGCACACAAAATTTCATGAGAATCGGTCGAGCCGTTTCGGAGGAGTTTAACCACAAACACCGCGACACGAGAATTTTATATATTAGATATTCATTTACATATTACATTTTTACTGCTGCACGACTGATTTGAGAGCGACCGCCGCTGCGAAAACCGCTGTGAGAGTTCGAAAAGTGAGTTACAGAATCGCAAGGCAGTTAGAGATTATTTCAGCGAAGTTTTTCATTAAATTTAATTTATATAAATGTGCTTATCTAATTTTTGTTTTGTTAATTTTATTATTAGTGAGGAAAACAATTGTTTTAAATAAACTTTGTTCTTATATTAAACAAATCTAATGTTTTATCATGTGGTGTACTTAAAAAAATAATCTAACTTTTTATATCTTATGAAGAAACTTACCGGCTATTTACTGAGGCAGTGTTTCCAGCGCCATCTACAGCTGGCTTCCTGTAACAAATAAAATATATTTAATTTTGACTGAATTGTTTACAATAGATTCTAAAGGAATATCTAAACACAATATTCGGTTGATCTATGTTTATGACCCACTAAATTATAAGTACATATTAAATATTACTTTTATTACTTAAATAAATAATTACTGATTAACTATAAGTCATATATAGCCTTTTTATTCATACATTCTTGGTTTTTATAACTGTCAACGACGGCGCTTGTAATAAATTAATAATAATTATTATGAAAAATAGTACTTTTCAGATTCATAATAATTAATAACTATAATTTTTCTTCTAGTGTTCTATATTTAATTTAATATAAAAAATTGTATTCTTATAAAAGAATACATTTATATTAAGAAAGAAAATATAGAAGAAGTGTCGCAATCCACCGATTAATTACCTAATGCTGCCAGCGTTAAATGTACGACCAAGACCAAACTTTTTAAATTTAAGTTTTCCATTTATTAATAATTATATACTATTATTATGTAGGTTAAGAATACTGTAAGTATTCAAGTATTCTTACAAAGTATTCCTACTAAGGTATGTTAAAAAATAATTTTATGTTCACCGTAATTGTTATTTTAAATCTAGATTAGAAAACTGTATCTTGTAGTGTATAAAAAAAAAACAAAGCTACTTACATCCAATACTGATCTATTGGTAGATGAGGTCCATAATGGTTTGAGAGATGATATGGAGCACAAAAATTTACCATTGGAACTGTGTACATTTTCTCTATGCATACGAACGCTTAAATCAGGTGAACCCTTTTGGATGGCCAAATTAATATTATAAGAACTCTTTAATTTAATTTATATTATGTGAGCTGCGTTGCTTGGAAATGAACGCGATAAGTGATTAGACCGCCCGTTGCACTTTTATTACTCTAAGGGTGAGATCTATAGTGCGCACTTAGACTTTGCTCAGACTTAACTTCAACCATTCTTTACTTTTTTAAAGGATAATGAAGAAGGTATTGCATGAAATGAAACATCAATTTCTGTCTTAGCTTGAGCTTAGCTTAATCTCACCGTTAAAATGTCTATAAATATACTAAATCATAGTTTAACCTTAGTGTTTTTCGTAAGTAAAGTCTGAGCAAAGTCCAAGTGCGCACTATAGATCTCACCCTAAGGGTCTTTTTCACAATGTACGGATAAGTTCTACATAAGTTCCAAATGAGCTATTTATTTCTTATTGGTAGGATAAACACTATTGTTGCGTTTCAAGAATGTCAGATAGCGCTTTTCGTCACATAAAGTCCATCATAAGTTATGCTTCCGATGAATTAGTGTCAAATAGCACAATTTATCTTCCAAATAATTTATGTGTTGCATAGCTATTTGGTACTTTATCCATACATTGAAACTGACCCTTAATTGGGTTTGTCTTTTGTTTTATTTATAAAACAAAAAATTTTCAATAAACTGTTGAATACCAAATATTAATTAAAGAATGTTATTAAAGCTTGATTAAAACACACCGTAACCTAACAGAACGCACCCGGAAGTATTCCGTTCGACTTCCCATCAAACAATAATGTTTTTTTTATTTTTTTTGCTTTGGTTGGTAGTAGTTTTCTGGATTCTAAAGGCCGAATTCGTAAATAGCTTTTCTATCTAATTTAAAAACAACGTTCTATACTATTTCATATATTCAACAGTGCACAAAACGCGTAACCAGAAATACGGGGCCCAGACGCATTCAAAATAAAATCTCATTAAGCGATTCAAGTTAGTAAAACGAATTCCAAATTATACACATAAATAGTAGTACCACGTAAAGCCACGCCGGCGCGACCAATCAAACAATAGTTCCACTTAGCGGCCAACAGATGTCGTCACTCGTTAACACCCGCTGCGCAAGATACGAAATTAACGATTTAAATCACCGTATTAAATGCGTTTATAATGAGGTGTACTTGTACACCAGTTTTTACGGGCCTTTTATGTAATGCGTCTGTAATACTTGAGTTTTATGAACTCACAATTCTAAGATATCGTAACAACAATAAGTTGGTACACGGGTGAATAAATGGAGGTTAGATATTTAAATCATTTAAAATGTGTCGAAATGTTGCTCCAAAAATGCCTGGATACAAACTCCGTGTTTCACTGAACCTGTTATAGAGGAAACAAGTGAACATAATCTTATCTAAGCTTAATTGCAATCATATACAAACATAATCATCATCACACCAATTACAAATCGATTAAAAGATCGATATCAATTCGATTCTGATTTATTTCCGTTTGTCGTAACGAGCGGCGGGTTCAAAGAGACGGTCTAAAGACATTCGTCATGGAAATGGTACGTTTTGACTATTTCTTGTCATTCCTAACGTTAACTAATCTAAACGGTTATCCACTACAAAGTATTTAAAAAGGTTTCGGTGTGTCTAATGTATCTATTATTGCGCGTCCTAAGGCTTATAGGATACTGCCCCCGCAAACTTCGTTACTCCTTAATGTGACTTTACTTAGCCTACCATTTTAGTACATACCAACATGGAAAATTTTGCTATGCTACCCCAGAGACTGTTCGGTTTTCTGGAATGAAAACTTTTTAGGTTTTTCTGTGAATTTTTCTCTATGTAAACCTCAGAGTTCAAGTCATAAGATTATAATTAACAAATAAAAAATAGGGGTTGATCGTAGAGAGGTGAAAATTTGGGGTTATATGTATATTTGTCATGTATTATAAAAAAATAAAAACAAAAAAAAATTATCTAAAAAATAATAAAAAAAATTGGGGTGGACACCCCTTATTACTTAGGGGTTCGAAAGATAGTTAGTAGCCCATTCTCAGCCTTACTGAATATGCATAAAAATATTTATAAGAATCGGTGGAGCCGTTTCGGAGGAGTGGAAACGGAGATGGAAACGAACATTGTGACACGAGAATTTTATATATTAGATTAATCGATAAGTTAAGCAACACTTTGCGTTGTGTAAACCTTGATCAGCCATCTGCGAAAATATTCTACACTTAAACGTCAACTTTGACAAAGCAATTAATTTTAAAAGAAAGTCATATCATTAAATGACCACTGCTTACAGTCGGACACAGTCCTACAGTGGAAAAAGAAATCCTTGATGCAATAACTATACATAATTGATCCATTATTTTTAATTATGATGGACTATAAATCGCTACGTTTTAGGAAAACTATCACAGCCCATAAGCGCATGTCACAAAACCTTCAGTGAATTTACTAATTGGTTGAAAAACTTCAATTAACCACAATACTGAGCTTCTGGCATTTATTTGCAGGGTACAAATGTCTTCATTAAGAACCGCCGGTCGGTAACTAAAACGAAAAACGATCTCCCACATCGATACTTTCCAAGAAAACTCAAAACCCCAAATTCCTCGATACATCGAATAAGGACCGCGAGCGATTAATCGGAACGATGCGAATAAGCAATCGATCACAGAGCACCGATTCAAATTATTCGCAGAAAAAGTTACGTATGTCATAAACTTCCACATCACTTTCTAACAAAAAGCAGTTCTGTAATATACCCATATAAACGCCGCTAAAACTTTCAAAACTAAGCAAAACTTTACTAAGCAGTTAAACAGTGTTGCCGATTAATTTAAATTTCGAATTAATGTTCAAGTTCGATTTTCAAACTATCAAAGTTCTATTTTCGAATTCGCGTAGGCCTGCGTTCCTCGCGGCGCACCACGTGTTAGTGCGGTGACATTGCACGCCCTCCGGAAAATTTCACAACCCTCCTTGCACTTGTGTTTACAATGCCTCAATAGTATTCATGTGTGAGTGTAATTGGATAGCGATCTGTAACCGGGACATCTTAATGATTCATTAATTCCTTGTTACATTTGACTTTTAACTTGAGCCTTAATACAATTTCTATCCCAGTTTTGAATATTATTTGGAATTTGAGTTTGCACGAAATGTAACATTTTTTAGCAACTAAAAATCCTTAATTATCTACTTATTTTAATTCGATCCGTTCTGTTAAATACCTGTAGACTATTTTGAATATTTATTTTTCTTAATTTTGTATCTTAAATGTATATTGAAAACGATTATAACGGACGAAAGTTGAAATGACTGAACAGAGAACAAAATAATATAAGTAGAGAAACTTTTTAGCGCTGTAAATAAATAAATATTCATATGTAATTATTATTACCCGGTAAATTTCGTATCACAAAAATATTTCTGTAAACTGTGGTCAAATCTTATATCTAAAGAAACAAAAGACATCAAATGTTTTTTTCTAGAAAATTTAATTATTTATGTTTTTCTTTTTTTTTATTATACACGTTTTCCATTAAATCTTTCCGTAAACTTCCACAAATATTTCTTAATCAAAAGCCAATTCGCTCCAGTCATTCTCGAATTTTAACGAGACAAACTAACTTATATCTTAGCAATATCATCTAATTTCCAACATCTGCCCAGTTCAAACAAAAAAATATTCTCGTCACCAACGAAGAATATTTCTCCTGATATTAGGATAATGTGACAGAACACAGGCAACATCATGTGAATAATATATGCGAATCGGAGAGATGCCGCGCAGGCTGTCAATTATTTATCGACATATTATTATAGTCCAAAAATTCTTACCCTCAAATTCCTTAAAAAACTTATGAATTTGGAGAATTATCTGTATCTAAGTTATTACTTATAAACGCTTTATACAATTACTATAACTTAATTTGCTATACAGTCTGTATTAAAAGGCTAATTATAAGTAGGAACACGACCTCCTCCAGAAAACTGAAGGCCTTCTCTAAGTCCTTCCACTTGTCTTTTTATTCATTTCCACTCCATATCTCTCTTTTTTTCCAGGCTTCCCTTGGACTTCCTCTCTTTCTGTCTACTGGTTGCAGCTAATTTATTTTCGAAATTTTATAATTTCTGAGTAAATCGTTAACCTTATGGTTCAATAAATTAACAAGGAATAGGCTGATCATTGTATTTTCGTTGTGGTTTTGGAACATCATCATCTCAATTCCTTATTAGCCCAATCATAAAACCACAGACAACACTAAGAAATATGCTCGGAAGTCAACGTTCCAGAGCACAAAATAAGCACGACAATATCCAATATGCAAATTGGAGCTACTGTAATGAAATTAGTAATTTTTGCGAGCGAATATTGGATCTCGCCGCGGGGCAGATTAGTATCGGAGCGGGTTTGCAAACATATAGTTATCTACCAGAATACGAAATAATCTAAGGTTATTTCGATGAATATTGATCCGTGAGGATGTTTTGATGACGTCAGGTGTTCTAGTCTAGACATTTTTGCTGTCAGATTCGTATATGTCTTAGAAGTTTTAAGAAGAAAATATAGAAATATTTTTTGATAATATCAAAATGGGTTTACTACCTAACATCTGTACGGTTCTTGAGTCAGCAGGATGTTTTAAATGATGTTATATAAGTCAACGATTCGTAGCATACCTAGTGTATATTTACAATCTTTTAAATGTAAGTACAAAATGTAATGTTTTTGAGTCAAATAAAGTAATTTTTTGTTTTTTTTTATTATCACTCGCGTACAACAAAAGAATATATTAATACTAGATTAATGGTAACGGTGCTATGAATTTCTTATTATGTATGCCTGGATGAGAAAAACACATGGCTCGTAGGTACAGAATTTAATCAATATTGTATATTTTTTAAGAAATTTAGAGATTACTTTGCTTTAAATTTTGTAATACCTGATACCTGTTAGATTTGACACATAAAGGAGATAACTCTTAATTAGGATATATACTATTAAAACGAAACGAATTACGATTAAACTCACGCTGAGCTCAATCAAGATACAAAAAAAACATTGTCTATTCCCTTGTCCCTTTTTTTAAGTTGGTTAAAAATTAATGAATTTGTTTAGCTAATCTTTCGTATAGCGCTCATGGGCAGAATAAGCTAACGGCTATAAAGAAGTAATAATCAAGGAAGAGCGAAGGTGGATAATGCAATAGTAATACAAGTTCGGTTTACTGCCGACTTGGGATCATACAGCGGGGGACCTAATGACAATTTATAGGCCACTGTGCAAGTCAGGGGTACACAACTTTTAAGTTTTGTATATAACTTTGTAGTAGATTAGTTACAGTGCCCTGGAATCTCTGCTATCACTGTAGATGATGTTGATATATGGAACTTAATTCGATAATGGAACAAACTCATTTAAGGGTAATTTGAAATAATCTAATTAATTTATAGATGAAGGATAGACACACATCAAATTATTGACAATAGTTCTGTAGTTTGGTGTCTAAGATCCTCATGATTTTCTCTTAATTGTGCACATATGTCAATTACGTACATATACAGTAGCTTATAACCGTATCTTATTGTCATTTAAAACCACTTTTTGCACAGCAAAATATTATAATATACGTTACGTCTAGTATGTGCGTTACGTACGTCAGTAACGTTCCTTCCATATAAATTATGTGAGACTAATAGTACGTCATAGTGATAACAACAAATTATACAGCAAGTCCAGTTTGTAACTAGTACACCATAAGGTTGCACACCCCTGACATCTCAGATACCGCTAAGTAACATCACCTGATGCCGTGACATTCGACCCTTACTTTGTTTTATTTTTTACCGCAAAAGGTTTATTGTTCAGGGGTGATGCATCTGCAGTTAAATATTTAGCAAACACTTCGAAGTGAAACTTGAAATAAAGGAAATGTGATTCATAAACAAAAGACATTGTGACATTCGTGTTTTACGTATTAAATGAGTTGTTTTTTAAATGTTGACGCAACAAAGTACTTCCGCCTTCTGTAAGTCAAATATATTGGCAGAGAAAGTGCGATTACGAATATTCTGGAATTACATTGACTCGATATTCATTTGTTTTTTATTTATCGTTCCCCACTTTAGCACAGCTTCACATTGGCTAATAATTTAATTACAAACTAACTTTATATACTAGCTGTGTTGTGCCCGCATTAATTCGGTCGTAGCACGATGTTTAGCCTAAAGCTTTTCTCGGTAAATAGACACTCAAATGCAAAAATCATATTTAGTTAGATATATGGACGCGGACTATTGATATCTTCTTCAAAACATTAGTAAATATCTTTGCACCATTGGCAATTGTTAATACAGTCTTTTTCATACTTTTTTGAAAATATTCATTAGCTTATGTTCATCAGGGATAACTAGGGTTCAAATAGTGAAGAATTTCAAATTAGTCCTGTAATTTTAGATCCAAACAAACAAACAAGCAAACAATCTTTCCTCATTCCATGTCTCATTTGATTTCATTCATGTCTATTGCTGATAAAAGCTAAATTTTATTGATTATTTTTCAGAATTTAAAATTATTTATTCTTTTAGGTAACAAAACACTTATGAAGGTCAAAAAAAACTAATATAATAATCGTTTATTAAAACCTAAACATAACAATCAAATATACGGTATTTACACTTTTCTTAACCCACATAGTAATTAGTAATAGTATAAATCATTAAAAATTAATAGAAAGAAAAACAAAACAAATTTAAAAACTTTGGTCCCTATGGTACCTCATTATAATATTAGGGTAGATGGAATAATTAGGTAAATTCATTAATTACTGATTTAAGAAACTTTTCTAACCAATAACACTTCTTTGTTTAACATAGTTATTTCTTAAGAATATCTAGAAAGGTCTAGATAAAAATGCGTATTATTCACGAGAGTCAAGTAAACGTGTACTTAAAGGGATTTAGCCATACATCTGAGCCCTTAAGCTGATCGCAAACAGCTAACGGCCTATATCAGTCACAATTTAAGCGAAAATACAAGAGCAACCGATTTGGTCCTTCGCTTCGTTATTTTATGTACTGACGGCAAAAAAACTGCAGAAAACGTTATAATAATAAGAATAAGAAACATGTATATATAATATAAAGTATTTAGAATATTAAGTGTTATACTAATGATTGGCAAAGACTTCGTCTCTTCTATTACCTTTTAGTGCGCCGCGATAAATTTCGCGCCATAAATAATATGTCATCTGTCATTGTCATTCTGTTAGATTACTGCATTTCTCCTTAGTCCCAAAAATCCTTAGTCTTATAACTTGACCAATTTACTTCCTTCCAGCTTCTTAATAGTCTTTCCAATGCCCCTTACATAAATAGTCTTTATGATCATAATAATACAATTTGAGTCTAAATTCGTTTTTTTTATAAATTGTCTCTTCAATTAGACATTGAAAATTATGTAACTTAAGACAAAGTTATTTCAGTCTAAAGTCTCGTAAGAAATCTTCAATAATGGTGTTATTACAGTCTCTATTAAGGTGAAGACATTATGTTCTTGTGCTACCACATAGCACTTAACAGTAATTCAAAACTTCGCACTAGGTCCTTGGTGTCTGAAATAATTTCGACGTTCACGTGATTGTGGCATTCGTTGATAAGCTCCATCAATCTTATTAATGATTACATTAAGGTCCTGATGGAGGTCATCATTACTAATATACCAGGAAGCATACGAGATCCCCTGAGCACTTATTTTGGAATCGTTGGATTGTTACTTAAGAAAAAAGGTGACATGCCAATTTCGTTTTGCCTCGCTTTTTTGCCCACCCTACACAGAAAGTAATAAGTCAGCAAAAATGTGCATACAATGCGTGCATTTGAAATGCAAAGCGCACGGGTCGAGACAACGTCACTCAACACAACTGTACTCGTCAACTCAATTGTCTTGACGCCACGTAATTAAACAAGTATTACTAAGGACAAAGAAAACACTTTATTAAGGACAAAATATAAAGCTTTTATAAGAAAAGATATCTTGTGAAAAGTCACAAGAAACAAAATCAAGTGCCTCCTTTTAGTATGACTAAATAGACTCTGTTCAGAAATATAAAAAATCTTATTTGCTACGCGTTATAATATTTATTTTGAAAAATTAATATTTTCTAACCTACATAGGTACATACAAATAATTAAAAAATTAATAAATAGAAAACAAAAACAAATTTATAAAGTTTGATCCCTGCGGCAGAAATCCGTCGTATTTATTCGCTCAGTAAGGAAAACACCAGCTTTGGAACACCAGCAGGAAATGACAGTTCGTGTCGAAAAGTTTTCATACAAATTTAGTTTTTGACTTTCAACATACACTACTGTTAAGGCATCTTGACTAAGGCCCCAGTACTATCAACCTGACGCCATCTTATCCTAGCCATTAGATTAATTGTTGTATAAGTAAGTTGTCTACTGCATAAGTAATAAGTTACTGTCAAAATAAAAATACGGAAGGAAATAAATAATTTAAAAAATATATGAAAGTTGAATAAACTAGTGCGCGTTAATATGGTAACCTACGTTACCTATATTAACTTGTAGTATTTATAGCCCACGTATTATAGCAATTTCATCCTTCTGAAGTGAAGACGCATTTTATATGTGTAAACGCAATTCCATAAAAAGCTGTCAGAGTAAACATTCAAAAAACGTCAATATTAATAACAGTTATTGTTTTGTAAGCACCGAGACTCAAAGCGAGTCATAAAGAAATTTACATTTGTACCAACCTGAACTCCTTTGAAGCGTCTTTTGTGTGAAACGGTCGGGGCTAAACAAAACATCTGATGTCGGTCGTTTAGATGCTTTCACGGGTTTTTTCTCTTACAAAATTCTTTCGTACATCCGTGACCATGACTAGATTTATGGAATTTTCGGTATATTTCCCAGATATAATGACGAATAGATTAAGCATTCTTATTAACGAGCTAGGTCTGGATATACACAATTGCTATAAAATGGATTTTTGTTTAGTTTTCTGTAATTTGAATTTTTTGTTTGATTAGTAATTGTTTTCTTCTTGTAATGTTTGTGTTGGAATAGGTTATGATCTCTATATATATGTATGTCATGTTTGCCTTTAAGTGCTTGTCACACTAAAAATTGTATTTTGTGTTTGTTTTTACCAATGTGCCAGTGTGCCGAGCGTTGGCAAGCTTTTTCTAAATAAAAAATAAAATAAAATAGATGAGATGAATTGAGATTTGTAAGGGAAGCAAAAGGCCATGGCACGTTTACGAAAATGTACAATGTTATAAAAATAACTTTTATAAAGCGAGATTAATTTTATTAAACAACTTATAGCAGTGTTGGCCTAGAGGCTTCAGCGTGTGACTCTTACTCCTAGATTCGTAGGTTCGATCCCCAGCTATCCACTGGACTTTTTGTCTATGTGCGAATTTAAAGGTGAAGGAATTCGGCGTAGCTTAGACCCAAAAAGTCGACGCTGTGTGTGGTACAGAAGGGTGATCACCTTCTCGCTTACTAGAAATGATCACGGAACAGATATAGTAATCTGAGGCCCGGACCTAAAAGATTGTAGCACCATTGGTAGAAACTATTACGTGCATATTAGTGTCATTTCATCAACGTTACACAGTACTCAAGACTAGAAATTTAGTACGTAATTTCTACATTTTTTATTCTTATATACTGATATTTTATTTAAGTGTACAAGTATCTATCCCGTCTGAATTACCTAGGTCCACAAACATTGTATTGTTAATAGCAAAGCTGACTCAGGATTGAGATATTATTAGCGGGTTCCTAATAATGACGTCGTGCAGTGTCGTTAGCGCATACAATGCACATTTGCATCGTGTCAACATGCTTGTATTCAAATTTGAAACCAGAGTAAAAGAAATGTGTCTGCTGATAGGCTTTATTGTAATATAGGTACGCATAGTGAAATAATGATGACCAAATAGCAAGATAAAAACAGCTAAACACTAGTGATTTTATTGAAGCGCTGATTTTCTTTTGTTTTGGTGACGAATAGTGACAGCTGACATTTTATGTAACTAAGTACTTTGTATTAAGGCTCTGGTATCGAACCATCTTTTGAAAGGGTCGGCGTTTCGGTAATAGAATATGAAAACACCATAATATGACCAGAACCTTGTAACTTTTAATAGCGATACCGACAAATCCCGAACCCAATATTAAGTTCTTGTACCACGTGTACCTTGCGACATAAGCGCTACGGATATTGATAGAACATCGAAATTGCATACAAATACGTCGAAATATGTATCGTTTCGTTACTGGAAGTAACAGAGTAAGAGCCCTGGTTAGATATATGACTAATTGAAGGGGAATTTTGAGGGGTAGAACAGACTGCATGGGCCGGGCCTGCTTCCGTCATGAAAAGTATTTCAGATCCCGGAATCATGCCCTGCTGTCTGAGCGAACCGTCCTCTGCCAGCAGTCACCGATCTCGCTGGTTAACCGTTTCCTCAGTTCCACACCAGAACTGGATATATTTGTGACAGGTTTGGGAAGACCTTCAAAAATAACGTTAAAATAAAAAATGGGTCTGTTTTTTGTTTTTTTATTTATTTATTATTAGTTTTTATTAAAGTTCACCACATTGTATATTGCATTATCTACAGTATATATTACAAGGTATCAATTCTACAATACATGACAATTATGGTGAACATCAATTTACGACATACTAAAATATTAGATGTAGTAATGTTTTGCTTAACAATGCCGCTTAGATACCGAATTTATCAACATCTGTATAATTAGTGGTTATTTTCCTTTCGGTTTTATTATACATATAGATTACTAATAGTAATTCAATATAACGATTACCGTACGAACTCCCAAATACATCGGAGGTATAAATACCGAAGTTCCGATATCCAACCATTGTTAAATTCCACGTTTTTACAATGTCCAGATTCTCAACATTGCGTCTGCATCACTTTGAAGTAACGCTTTTTGTCCTACATTGTCCGTTTTTGACCATACCTTGTAAGTACAGAATTTGATGAAATCACTCAAAATTTGGAAAACGACAAGAATTTTACCGATGTCATCAATGTCTCGATGCACGTTTTGCCACAAAAAGCGTTTAATTTTTAGTAGTATTTAAAGATTTATGTGTGCAGTGCAGTATAATATAGAATTGTAGTTGGTATTTATGTTTCAGATACATCATGAATAAATTGTTAGTTTAAAATTGTAGATTTTTTATAAATTGTCTCTGCAATACACAATTAAAGATTACGGTCTAGCCTTACTTTGACTAATAAGTAATTTAAAACTAACCTAGTTTAGTAAAAAGTTTACTAAACAAAGTTATCTTGTATAAATATAATTTGGCACTGATGAAGTTGAAAGTATAATTACGGAAACTGATACTTTGTGCTAACCGCTGAACAACATACAATATCACACCAAAATAAACCTTAACACACTCAGTTAAGGTATAAAATAAAAATCTGGTACTCTTTGGAAGAAAAGACCTAAGTCAATAAAGGATTGATTGGTTCTAGGTACTGCATTAATTACTCTAAGAAATGCAGCGGCACAAACAAGTCCCTTACTATATAGGGAGAAGTGTAAGTTACTAATTAAAAACTATAAATAGGCATCAATTTTGTGCTTTGGGTAGGTCAGTGACGTAATTTCAAAGCTTTGATTATTACCTCGATTAACCTAGCGATTTGAAGGAAAACATCGTGTGGAAATCTGAGATCCAAAAAATCGACAGGCACAGAAGGCTAATTACCTACTTGTCTCTTAAAAAAAACAAATGATCACGAAACAGATACAGATATCTGAGGCCCAGAGCTAAAATGTTGTAGCGCCATTGCAATATATAACCTGGCGCAGTATAAAGCTTTTTCTCAGTAGTTATAAATTACTAGATGCGCTCTGCTGTTCTACTCGTATTAATTCGGTGAAGAGCGATGTTCTGTAGCGTAAAGCTGTAAATAGAGTTTTAAATGCAATAAGATTTTTTTTTTCGACATGATATTGCGGATTATTGATGTCTTGTATAATACTGAACATCACTTTGTTCTATTGTCAATAGTTTCCGCAGCGTAATATAGGAATTTTCATTGGTCTTTTTAACACGAATTTTGTAATTTGATACAGAAGCCTTACTTTTTTGAAACCATTTAACAGCTTATATTATCAGGGATAACGTCGGGTTATCATTATAAAATAATTTTTCAAATCAGTCCTGTTGGAACCTATTGTATGCAATCAAACAATTAAATCGTTCTCTTTATAATATTACTGTAGATGAAGCTTTTGCGATTACTATTTTTACTTGTTAAAGATCTTTTTAAGTAAATAATATACAAGACACGTTAAAACACTAATCATTTCCTTCATTTATTGTATTTTATTTAAAACCTAAGTTTATTGGAATGCTTCTACGAAAATAGTACTAGATTCTTATTGCGATAGAAATTGATAAAGTAAAAATTAAAACAAGTTCAAAAAGTTTGGTCCCTGTGGCAGTGTAGCTTTAGGAAATACTGGCAGCATATCCTCGCTGTATTGCGATACTTATTCGTTGAGCGAGGAAAGCGCCAACTCTGCGCCAACCTTAATCTTTCGATTGTGCACTGGAACCCAACGACCCAAGATCTCTAGTCTAAAGGAAACAAAATCAAAGTTCAACGAATGATTCTTATATTAAGCGGGATATGAATAATACTTTTCAGGTATAATAAGCATAATGATCAAAAACAATTTTATGCATAGTAAATTGTCGATGCAACTCATTTGCAACAATAAGTGGCGTTATTATAAAATAATCTAACCCCATAAGTCCGTAGAACAAAGTTCCAAACAACTTATAATAAGCAACTCAGAAATTAATATAATTATTGTGCCCTTATAGTCCACAGATAGCGGCTAGGGCTGACACTTTCTTTAATTTTATTAACGACGACTCACAACGCACGCACTAAAAGGTGAACAATGTATTTTATTTGAATTTATTTCAAATTAAAAAGAGAAAAAGTTTTACAATTTTGTATAAAACATTATATGAGCCCAGTTTTATGACAAGCTAAAACGAAATGAAAAAAAAATACTGAATCTGTGTGGTAATGACGTAATATATTTAATACAGGTCTGGGGTTCAATCTTTGGTAAACAATATTTGGTCATAGCCACAAAGCTGATTAGCAAGGTGCTTGGCTATGAGAAACTATTGATTAAATGGGCATTTTTCATAAAAAACAAAGCGTCAACACCCACTTGTTTCATTTTATTACATTGACTAGTTAGAATGATATTTCGATGAATCAGATTTCTTCCTAAATTTATTATACTATTATCAATTACCAAAATTTTTGACAACCCTAAACCCCGAAGAGATCGATGATTGTGTGAATGAAAGGCAGAATTCTGCTTCATATGAATGAAAGAGATAGAAGACAAACGTGTTATTATTATAAGAAAATTGGCGCATTTATGGTAAATTCACGGCAATGCATCTGCGCTTACATTTTTTATAAACTATATTTTCAGTTAAATCTTTAAATGAGAGCCTTGATGCCTTTTTTATCTAAGTGTAATAAGTATATTATAGCCAAAGAAAAATAGCAAATAATTTAGATATCTATATATTCCTATCTTAATAAATATAAGTTAAAATTCAAAGACATCAAGAGGAAAAACATGCAGGCAAACGCTGACTTATAACACGAATCGGTTAAACAGGCAAAACGTCTGTCCAGTTCTCTACAAAAAAAAGCTTTCCCATTTCACAGAATATGCTAGAATGAGCATCTAGACTTGTCTTTAACTTTTAGGCAAATATTTTACTAATCAACGAATGTCTCGATAACACATTTACCTAAAAAAATACAAAACTTTGTACAAACACTTGCAAAAACTAAAACTTAGCTTGTTATGTTCTTTACAATGTTGCATTATTAGAAACACAATAACAAATTAATATTCTTACAGTCCGCGTTGTAACCAATTACTTAACAGTGGACGGCACAAAAAGCTCCAGGTGGCGCGATCTTTGTTAATGATATATATTTATCGATATTTGGTTGCCCCTACACCTTGAAATACTCTGTCGACCACTTGAAGTTAATCACAAGTTCTTTGTCAAACGCACATTTCACGGACTAGACATTTTATAAGTCAGTTATACATAGTATATATATAATTATAGTTATAGGGAAATAAACTATGGATCATTTCGCACCTATATTCTATGTAGCTTATTAGGGATCTTGCCTCTGTCAATATGATCTAACTAAATTCGGGGCTAGATTGCCAAATAGTATTTAATTTTACGGAAGGGCTCAAACAGACCGTAGGAGTATTCGACAAATATCATACAAGACTTTTACAACAATATTTTAACATGATTTAGTAGCCCGACATCGCAATATAAAATTGTTTAAAAATAAGGCCATACTTTGTGACACAATTATTTTGTCTAAAGGTATGATTTAGCGTTAGTACGAATTAATTGTCTTTATAGTCTTTTATTAGTCCCGCTTTTCGTGTAGGTCGTTTTCGTGTTGCATAATTTCCTCACTTCCCCTGCATTTAGTAACCGTTTGTGTATAACCAGAGACACTTATAGCACTAAATAAGTTAATAATACTAACGGCCTGTAACTTGCAAAGACTTTAATTCTGTAAATCCAACGAGTGAGGTATCAGTCTCGGGGTGTTCAGCCTTCCTATTACTTCCATATGATAAAACCCAATACGATTTTGGAAGGAAACAGCTGGAAGAGGCCTATGTGTCACAAGACACGCTGATTACCAAAAACGGGTCATATGATGTTAGGTTATTTATTTATTTATTTATTTATGCTTTATTACCTTATTAACTTACACATAACAAAAGTACAAAAAAACATGTTACAAAAAGTTATAAGGCAACGGGCGGCCTTATCGCTAACAAGCGATTTCTTCCAGGCAACCCTAATGTAGAATAATGAAAAAGAAACACCGACAGAGGGTAGAGAGTACAAGCATTACAAAAATTATTAACAAAAAAAAAAAAACTCAAAATAACCCGTTACATATCTAAAAAAAGTAAAGTCTAAAGGAAAATAACAATAATCATAAATAAAAGTATGTATAGACAAAAATTTAAAATATAATCAAAAGGTTATCAGAGTCAACAATAATTAATATGCAGAGGCAGCTAATTACGAGGCAGAAAGAAAATGATCAAGAAGAAGCTTTTTGAATAAATTTAAGGACTGAGCCCGTCTAATGTCAATTGGAAGAGAATTCCATAGCAGAATACTTTGCACAGTAAAGGAGGAGTGATAGAATTCAGTTTTATGAATAGGAGTTTCAAGAATAAGGTTGTCCAGAGAACGCAAGTCAAAACTACCACCAGAGAGAAACATAAAATTTTGCTTTAAGTAACTAGGAGTTTTAGGATTAAAAAGAACATTAAAAAGAAGTTGTAGAATGTGCATCTTACGCCGCAATCGAATGGGTAGCCAATTTAGCTTTCTTCGGAACTCCGAAATATGGTCAAATTTACGAAGACCAAATATGAACCTGATGCAAACATTTTGTAAGCGCTCTAACTTATCAAGCTGCAACTCAGTTAAATCAGGATAACACACATCAGCGTAATCAAGAATAGAGAGTAAAAGAGAATGAGCAAGAGAAATTTTAGTTGAGATAGGCAAGAAATTGCGTAACCTGTTAAGTGCGTGAGAAGAAGAAAAAATCCTCCTGCTAAGTTCATTAATTTGGGGCTGCCAAGACAGGGTTGTATCCAAACCAGGTTGTTGGTTAGGTTATATCTTAGGAGAAGTTAGGTTATGCAACTTAAATAAGTGTTGATATATTATACGTACTGGGTGTCAGCAATTAAGGCTTAATAATACTAATGATAATACGTTTTTGACAAGGTTAAGTTCCGTTGGATTAATAGAGAGAGAGTGCGGGATAATAACCCTTAACAGGGAAGGAGAAAGAAGGAGAGGAGATAAGGAGAAGATAACCCGGTCGGCTGCCACCTATGTAGTCCACACTTCGTCGACGCTGTATGTTTATACCGCTGAGGAGGACCAAACAAAAAAGAGGTGGTTTAGTGGGTATAGCTCACCCGGTTCTCTGAGTAGCAGTGTGCCTGAAGTAAGTCATGTCTTACACACCCCTGTCGCGTAAAAGAGTCCCGTTGGGAAACACGATAATAACAAAAAGGTTACAAAGAATACAAGTACGTATAGGACAAAAACATATGTTCTACAATCTATGAAAACATAAACAGCGTGTGAAAAAACTCACTTGTCAAGTTATCTGTCATGGCACTGAGGAGGTCCCGATTATTAATCGATATGAATATAGACCGAATTAACACCGATAAAATTTATTGATCGTGTATCGATTAACGGCGAACGACGTCACATTATTCCATATTAATTGCAAAATATTCATCAAATGCTACATGATTTACGATCGCTATTAAGTTTATAGAATACGGCGTAAAAATAAACTTAATAACCTACTGTTTAATTTATAATCAGCTGTGATCATTTTGCTGATACGTTTTAATAAAAAACCTGTAGCGCTACAGCCTTTTACGTCTGGGCCTCATATTTCTGTATCTTTCATGATCATTTTTTTCTAATAGTCGACTATTTGGTCATTAAGCTGCTGGTTTTCCACCGTACGTACAAGCGAGTGGTAAATGCACACGTAGACCATTCGTTCATAGCCGGGAATTGATCCTACGACATCAGGGATGAGAGTCGTAAGTTGAAACAAATCGTAAGCTAACACTGCTTATACTGGGACTCCTTTTTTTAAAGTTAAAACATTGAGTTTGATATCATATCTTTCTTATTAATTGTATCCTGGATTGATACGCTGTTACATTTATTGTTATTTGATTAAGTGAAATTTGTGATTTAAAGTCGATGATATATGACGATTCAATTATGAATTTTATTCCAGAGCCTTGAGTTCCATACATTTTTTTGCATCAAAGGTTCATTAGTGTGTAAGTTTCGGGATAGCATATAAATTCAAGGTCTTGGATTTTCTTCCAATGACATGTCCACTACACGCATATATAAGAAACGACTTGACTGTCATCTATTGTCTTTCTGTTTTGAAACAAGTATGCTCATGATACACTAGGAATCGAACCTTCTATCCAGTTAAACGTTGCATCATGCCATGGAAGCACAGAAGCTTCAAATTTTATAGATTATTTTCATTGATTAATCGGGTGGCTCATATCTATTTTTTAAGCATTATTTTATTTAAGGTACTAAAATTAGATTTATCTACCAAGATCGATCTATGTAATCTAAAATAAAGTAATGATTATTCTTTTACTAATAATAATCTAAATATTAGTTTATATACGAAACAATTCCTCTTATTTTAATTTTAAGTACCCGTAGTAATAGAATATTAAGGCTACTGACGTAATGCGACTAATGAAAAAATAATTTATACATGATTTATAGCTTACTCAGTCCTCAGCAAATTGGGCGTTTAACTTAATAACCCGCTCGCAACTCGATTCAGAAAATGGAGTAAAAATGCGAAAATCGCGATCAAAATCACCTTTATAACTCGAATTTTTTATCGATTTAATAATTAAACACTGGTTTGGCGTAATACAAATATGTGAGGTTTACGAGGTAATATTTAGCGGTATTTGATCGGTACAAGACAGATAATTTGCTCTCGTATTTATATTATTATTTAAAGATTGCGTACGGTACCCCTTCGTGATTAAAGGTTAGTGGTTCCTGAATAAGTAGATAGACTTTGAGGTAATATTAATAGGAACAGTCTGACAAAAATGTATCAACCCTTAGAACTCAGAATTAGTTACATTAGAATATTGCTAAAAGTATTATCAAAACGTAATCTTACTTTTTAAAGAATATTTTCTTTTAAGAAAACTTAAGCTGTCGGAAGTCTTTTATATCAAGAAAATTCTAGAATAGCAGTTTTGTCAGCTGTCATCTGTCAACTGTAAAGTCAATTTCCTTTTTATACGTCAATAGACAATATCAGCTTTCCTCTTTCATATAATGCTCATTTGCGCTGCGTGATTGTAATGGTTGACCGATAGGCCTGTAGCAACATATAAAAGGGACACAACAATTGTCACAACAACATCAGAAGCATGAGGTATCGCAATAAAAACAATTAAACAGCAATCCGGGCAGGCTGCGCCGTCGCCGAAACCATAATTGGCGGCCGTACATAACCCTTGTTTTAATGCTTACTGATCCTATTTTAGGGTTGCCACAAAATTTCATTCAAAATGAAATAATGATAGATTCGCAAAGGCAAATTGTATCTATTTATTTATTGCAATACTTCTATAATAAAACTCATAAGATTTTAATGTAATAACAAAATTGTTTTCGTAATTCAAAATATTTATTCTTTAAGGAAAACCACGCTAGTATTGTTATTTAGTTTAAATTATGGATCCTGAGAAATAATGTAATTATACTGATTATGCCTTGTAGATAAATAAACCTAATAATTATCATAATTTTGTATGAATAATGATCGTATAAGAAATACATAGTAAAACATCAATTCCAGCAGAGACTGAATTTACTCATACACAAGCCATGCCAAGACACATTTCAATTAACAGCGGAGTGAGAATCTTAATACTCTTAGTAACATTGTAAGTGTCAACCCTAAACACTTTCCCATTGTTATCTAAGCCACAAAATAAGCCTTTCGCTGACCGACCCTTGAATTAGGGCTGTCGATACCTAAACCACAATTATGATAGCCACAACACATTGATATCGGTTGAAACAATATTGTATTATAAGGATTGAAGTGTTACTTTAATTTAGGCTTACATCAGAGACTGGTTAGTTTTTTGTGTTCAGGTTTTTAATGTCTATAATTAAAGTGAGTTAGTTATTTCTATATTTTTCAAAGAAGTTCAGTTCCATCCAGTTTATCAGAAATTAAGCAGTGAAAATGGCCTACTTTTTTTTAAAGAAAACAAACGGAAAATGCTGATTCTGAAGTCTGAAGTCTTCTGTGCGTGTGTTTGTAAATAAACACTGGACGGACTAAATGCTGGACCGATTTTTATGAAATTTTCTGTGTGTTTTAGTGCATTCGAGAATGGTTTAGACTAACAGTTAGATCGTTTTTTTTATGAAAACGGTCGGCTTACTTAAAAAAAATTAAAAACATATTTTATTTAAGACGTGTGTACACAACGTTCGTTGGGTCCGCTAGTAGCATAATATAGTGATGTTTATGTACAACATAACACTTAGATGGACAGAAATTGAGTAAAAGCATTTCTAGATCTATTTAAGATGAGTTTGAGAAACTCAACGTTGATACATTTAGGACAAATTAATATTAATTTTGACAATGAAAAAAAAAACTGTTTTGACAACGGGTTGCTCAAATCCTAATTCTATGAGATTTTTGTGGTAATATTTTCTTTTTCGAAGCTATCATTTTGACAAAACTATTTGGCTGAAGAGCACTATGTATGTCTAAAGCAAACAGAATAATAAAAGTTTAATAGTCAAAGCCAGAAAAGACTTAGAACAATATTGGATTAAACGCGAATGTCAAATATTTGCATTGCAATCCCCTGATTATGTTAGCGTGGTCAGTCTGTTTGTTTTATTTAGCAGTGTTTGGGTTAACTTGTTGAAATATCTTGACTCATAAATTACTTGACCGATTTCTAAACATATAATAAATATTAAGGATTAATATGTGTAGTACGCTCTTTTCTTGAAAACCCCTAAGTCGTATTGGTTTGCCATACTGGCACGTTTTTTTTTTTGATTGGACAATTCACACGAATTGACCTAATCCCATGCTAAGCTGCTGAAGCTTGTGTTATGGGTACTAGGCAACGGATATACATACATATAGATAGACACATAAATACATATTTAAACACCCAAGACCTAAGCACAACACCAAATGTTCATCACATCGATGTTTGTCTCAGCCGGGGATTGAACCCGGGACCCAAGGATTCACAGTCAGGGGTACTAACCACTTGACCAATGAGCCGTCAAGACTTTGGTACTTTGTACCAAAAAGAGGTTGTGCGCAGCAGAAAGTGCCTTAAAAGCGCTGTGTTGTAGAGCACCAGGCGTCGAGATGGAAAGGATGGAATTTTACATTCTGCCTCGACGTCTGATGAT
This sequence comes from Pieris napi, assembly GCF_905475465.1. Lineage (NCBI taxonomy): Eukaryota > Metazoa > Arthropoda > Insecta > Lepidoptera > Pieridae > Pieris > Pieris napi. The sequence continues at coordinate 7,053,305 of NC_062241.1, read as the reverse complement.
AGAATTCAGCCGTAAGTATCCCAACTAATACTAATATGTTTCAAGTAGTCTTCATTACATTTAAACAGTTTGAAAGATTTATTTCCCATAAATGTTTTGTCTATGAAAGATACACAACAAATTATATATTCGAAGACCGGTCGGGTCACTTATAAGTAATAAAACTCAATGCTGTATAATTTTAATTCGAATTAATGGAAATGTACTTATTAACAGATGTAAGGTTTTCACAGTTATTTTTATCTGACCCTATCGATATTGACTTTCTTTATCTTTATTTCTTCATAAGTAATTTAAAAACCGTCAACGTACTTGCGAACTTTCTGGCAATGTCATTGTCTATGGGCGGCGGTATCACTTTACATCAGGCGAGCCTTCTGCCCGTCCAATTACATAAAAATTTAAAAAAAATGTGCACAAGATGTTTATTACGTATCTTGTGACGCAGAACTTTAATAACTACCCTCCGCACTAGTTAAAACTGTATGACAGTAGAGTGGTCAGTTCGTTGTCGCTAACAGGCGCGCGTGGTATGAGTAAACAATGCAGATAAATTTCGGTTGCAGCTTATCTTAAACCTTAACACTAATATTGATATTCTAATACTTGCACAAAATCTGTAAGTCTCAAAGTCAAAGTCAAATCATTTGTTTCAATTAGACCACCTAAAATGGCACTTTTGAACGTCAAACAAAATACAAAGAAGATTCTAGTTGCCCCTTCCAAAAGGTAGTTTCGTGCGGAGAAGAATGGGCAAGAAACTCCACACTTACTCTTTTAAAATAGGTTTACAATATTTTGTTTACATTTGTTAAATAATTATATGTGAAGACATCTTTTTTTCATATCCGAATAACTAAATAATTAGAATGTTATTAGTCACTTTAATTTATTAATTTCGAGGCTTAATGACACTCACCTCTCTGACCAGCATAAAGCTTCATCTCGATACCTGAAACACAATGCATTAATAAATCAAGCGTATTTCTGTACATAATTTAGTTTTCATGGAATTTAGTACAGTTTTTGTTCGTTTACTTGTATTCTATTTCTGGTATAGTTCTGCATCTTGTAAAATGAGATGCTTAGTAAATTAAAAACTGGAAAGCGCTTTCTATCATTTTCTTGTCTGATCTACGGTCTAAATTTAGGAACTGGTAATTATGTTTATTTAAGGGTTTTTTAAGCCTAAGTCTAAGCTTAAACCTAAATATCTATTTCATCTTGATGAGCTTGCACTGTTCGGTATCGCTATCAGTTTTATTTATTTAGGTAGACCACATCACATATAATGCGTTTTCAATAATATAAGTTACAATAAATAATAAAAGCACAGTAAAAATATTACATTTCCAATTTTATGTTTACTAGTAGATAAATTTATTATTATTTACAGACGGAATTTATAAAATTCTGCTTATTTTAAACCTTGAATAAGGGACGACCATCGTTTTATATGTTTATTCCTCTGGCTTCAAACCTAGGTATAATAATTTTGGTTTCATTCCTATTTTAATTTAGGCCACATTTTAACATGCATAAACATATGAAATAAATGATTTGGTGTGCAATGCTTTTAATGTTAGCCCAATAGGTTTCTAATTCACTAGTAATTAATTCTCACCGACTACATCTTAATCACAACATTTACTTACTATAAGAGATCAAAAGAAAACTACAAACTGCCAGCTTGTAACTTTAATCTAAATCTAGATTATCAAGATCTATATGCCTGGATCGTTTGATTACGCGGCCTCCCAGACGTCTAATGAATAATTCATACTAGTGTTGGATAAGCGAGAACCTTAATAACACTTCTCGTAATTTGTCTCACTTAAGATATCTCTTTGGATCGATGCTTCGCTGCGACCAAAAGAGAAATGTTTTAAGGAGACAAAGAGCAGAATGTTTAATAAGAAATTACTTAACACTATTTTTACTATTAGTAATTGACCCCGCTGACCTATGTTGACAACATTAAGACGGCTATTAGAGGTATCGGTGGACATCACGCGAACGGAACTATTTGTGGGCATGATATTTTTCTTATACGCCGCGTCTTAAGTATTGAACTTAATGTAGATCACAAACTATTGCATATAGAATGGGTTAAGATCTATTTTGTAGCAACGCATGCATTTGCTATTTTTAAAAAATCAGTGGCGCTACAACCTCTTTTTAGGTCTGGGCCTCAGATTACTGATTCTGTTTCTTGATCATTTTTCAATCTAATAGGCAAGTAGGTGGTCCTGTGCCTGATACACGCCGTCAACTTTTTGGGTCTAAGACATGTCGGTTTCCTCACGATGTTTTCCTTCACCGTTCGAGCGAATGTTAAATGCGCACATAGAAAGTCCATTGGTGCACAGCCGGGGATCGAACCTACGACCTCAGGAATGAGAGTCGCACGCTGTGCGTGATGTACCTATAGAAGGTTTAACAGTTTAAAAATGGTTAACAGCTTTGACATATTGTTGGAAGTATAGCAGTTATATTAAAGTAAGGGTGTGTGAAATTGTAATTTTATGCGTGATTCTCACATAAGGCACGTCAAGTGCGTTCAATTGCCGAATTTACATTCACGACATAGCGTACATTAATTAGTGAAAATATTATTAATATGATCAAGGTATACCATAATTACTTAATTTATTGGTCATTGACTTTATTAAATAAAAGCGATTAATAACAGCAATAAATTAATAAATATGTTTCTACGTGTCTTATAATGTACCCGAAACCCATTTCTTAAGCTAAGAATATCACACATTTGAAAAATTAGACCCACCGTAATATGTACTATAACAGCTATAGTAAACCGAATTTTACAAAAATATTTACATAAGATTAGATACATAATAATCCAACATACGGTAAAGTTCCTAAATAAAATCAAGACATAGCATAAAGCCCTCTAAGGAAAATCCATTAATCGTACCTTAATAAACGGGTGTTCGCATTTTAAAATTAATGGCCACATTACGGATAACATAACGTTCAGAGACAAATGCAAAACGTGTCACAAGTGTTGTCAATTGTCAAAGTTGCTGAACTGAATTCGATTACCGTTCGATTTTCAAACACATTATAACGGAAGTGAACGCATTCATTTTTCTTAAAAATTATTTCTATATATTTCTGTATATTGCCTAAAAGCAACTTAGTCTTCTATGAACGCTTAAACGTATTCCTCGCTGACGATTGCTTGTAGGTCAAAAAAAATATGAATGTTAAATACAGTAACTAGTAGGTAATAAAAAGTACTTTTAATTAATGATTTGATAGTTTATCAATTTAGGTATTTCACATCTAGGTAAAAAAACTTATAAAACAATTTATTCTCAATTTATATTGTCCTTCGTCAAAATTTGCATAAGTTCTTTTTTGGCCTAGTGGTGTCAGTGTGCGACTCTTATCCCTAAGGTCGTAGATTCAATCTCCGGCCGTGCACGAATGGAGTTTCAGTCACTGTGCGCTTACTGCGAAGGAAAACATCGTGAGGAAACCGGCATACCTTAAACCCCAAAAAATCGACCGCGTGAAAAAAAATACAACGCAACCAAAAGGTGCTTTTGTCAACATTTGATTATACTTTTATACAGTTTATTTTATATACATAGAGTATACATACTAATAATTATCGTATTAAAAGTTATATACATGTAATAAGGCTTTTTCACTCATAACGTGTATTTCACGTAAACAAATTTACGCTGCTATCACCGATCAGACATCGTATTGTTCCACAAATTTCATCTTTTATCACCCTGTTTCGTGTTTTATTAAACACAGGGTGTGAAATATGTGTTCACGTTATTGAATGTCTAAAATTATTCAAGAGAAATTTGTGCAACCTAGTAGCTTAAACATGCAACACATAAACCTGTGGTCGTGTGTTCGAATCACGGCTGTGCAATCTTTTCTTTATGCGCAATTAATACTTCTTCTTACGAAGATGATACGACAAAAATTTACGATACGCCGTACACACAGGTGACATTTACTTGTCAATAAAACAATTAAAAGATCAAAGACACGGATGCAAGTCGAGGGCAAGACCCATATAGGGTTGTAGCGCCAAATATCTTACGGATTTACGGAATCCTCTTATAAAATTGATCTAGTCATACAGACCGCGTGTATTAAAATGTATATTTAAAGTAAGAACAAAACAGAGTACACTAAGTGAAGAGGCGCTATACCTTCTAGTAGTCTTCAGAGAGTCTAGAGACTTAGATTTTCATGATCATTTTTCTTGGTAGGTTGAATAGGATCCAAAATACAAAGTCAAGAGTTGTTAGACGCTAGTTTTTCACAATGTTTTATAATGAATTGTTTGCGCACATACATAATAACTCAGTTTTTTTTTAATTTTTAAGTTTATTCACATGTATACGTTATACGTTTTATAAAAGTTTTAAAACCTAAAAACCATTAAAACCAGTTGCGCTCACCTCAAAGTTAGTTATATTTGTCCTCACCGCCGTTAACTCATTCTCGCGAAATCTCGTATCATTTTTGTCTATAGAAATCTCCGTTTCATTATACTTTATAAATTTTGCGATATTCTTTAAATATAAATATATTTTAAACAAATTATCTGACTCGCTATCGTGCAAATTTTAAAGTTTAGTGTTTTAATCAATATTTATAAACAAACATGTAAGGGTCAAGTATCTTTATACATTGACATACATATATAATAAAACAGTAATAAGGTCATATATTATTATCATTATAAACTCACAGAGTTATTATATATTATTCTTAGCACAATATATCAAATTGCCTTTTTTAGTTTTTTTGTTGTAATACGAATCTTTATATTAATATACATCGAGATCTTTGAATCTCTTTCAATCTCTTTGTCTTCATTGCAAATACCGTTTTATTATATATAATAAAAGAAATTAAACCAATTCAATATACATATAAATTTTGTATAAAACTATGTAATGTCTAATACGCAGTGGAAGTCGGCAGCGCAAGCAGTATTAAACAAATCTAAGTCTACTAAAATAAAAGAAGCATTGACTCAGGCACAGCTATCCAGTCAGCTAACAAGGTGTCGGGTATCTGTTATCTGTAGATAATTTGCTAATTGCTTTCCTATGTAATAATATGCCAGTACTCAAACACTCGCTTATTTGTTTTGTTAACGAGCGGTTAGTATTTTCACTCCTAGTTAGTATTTCGTAGAAAGGCTTTTTAGAATTTATGTTAATTTTATTACTAGCTATTTAAGTGTAATTGAATATGATAGATAGATAGTTATAGTTTAAATTTGAGGTTTACAACCTTAAACTTGAAGAGATTACAAAAATCCACTCTTGTAACATTATGCAATGCTATCCAATAGAGATTGATCGTTTTTTTCGGAATAAAAACCACTTTTTAGGTTCTCCCAAAAAAAAATTCAATTTTTCTCTCTATAAAAACCTTCCTCAGCCGTCTTCGTGTTTTATGCTTAGCAATATATTTTGCGATACATTTAATTATTAATATATATTTCGAAATAGATGAATAAACCTATGTATGACTAATCCTATACTACGCAGACTTCGGCTAGTATAAACAAATTATCGGCTAAATTCAAAAGCCTTATGAGCTCACAATCTTATTGTTATTAGGCAATATTATCGAGGCGTGCGATTCGATCGCCATTATACACAATCAATAATTTTCTATCGGCGACCGCTCACACCGACAACCTCTTATTAGTAAAAAACAATCACTACGACTGAGATTATAATCCCTGTTATGACGGTGTTATTGCGGACATTACGAATGAGTTACGTACGTTTTTAATACATATTAACGCATTCATGGTTCAATAACGCACGTTATAGTACACTAACTTTCAACAGCTAGTTCCCTCAATATCCGGAGAGGTGATGTCGCAGCAATCGACTATAGCTAAAAGGAGTTAACGAATACTGGCGCTGGTCTGCAAAGAAGATATACGAAACAGACTCACGAATGTACATTACCGATGGGTAAACTATAAAGCTAATAACTGACAGACACAAAAAAGTTTAAGTGATAATGGGCCACATTGCCCGCGTTTATGAGGACAGGTGGGTAAAAAGACTTTTTTGAATGACCCAATGGGAAGAAAAACGAGAGGACGCCTACCAGAAACCTGGGAAGATGAAGGTGAGAAGATGAGAGACAAATGGAAGAATTTGGAGGAGACCTCCACTCCGCCGGGGGTCGTATACTAATATTTAATATACATACATATTCATCCTTATAGTACTCGAATATAGGCAATTTCAATTTTGTTTTATCCAAACTGGAGTATCGGTCAAATGTAATAAACCCAAATAATATGGCCTTTAATAATTCAATAATGGATCACATGTCTTTGTAATTATTTTGCTTTAAGTTCACTCCATGATCTATCTTATAAACCTATGTTAATGGTGTACTCTAGAACCATTAAATTTACCTTAAAGGCACTACATTTAACCGCTTTACACATAAAAACAATTTAAATAGTAGAATAATATTTTGTAACATCGCATACATTACGGGTGAAACGGGGTATTAATTTTTAATTCCGACATTAAATCATTCAATTGATAGGCCAATTAGGTTTCATGATGCCATAGAATAAATACACCTTGAAACCATTTTGGTCATAGATTTGTATCTTCGTAGCCATATTTTTATGAAAATTAGACACTGAATATTGACAATGTCCATTTTCACAAAACACCTGCGTTTAAGTTTCCATATAAAATACAATAGATAGATCGATTAGATAACATAGTTTCTTATAAATTTAACTCGAGACTACGATTACAAAAAGTAGCATTCTCCTATCGCGCTCTATATCAAAATTCATTAACATATTTGTATAGTTACATATTAGTTAGTCCATATCAATAAATTTATATGTGTAGTCCCACTACACTAACTACTAACTAAGTAACTTGCATATTACACTGATGTTTTGGAGAAGTAGGAGATCAGGCATTAATCGCGGCCTGTCACGTCTTCACACAGCTGGATAATTTTCTAAAATACTTTGAAAATACATATAGCCCGTGTTCTGGGCATTCTAATAAAAACATTCTTGATGCGGCATTAGGTGGTACGGCATCCCATAGTGTCTTAGTAGACCAAAGGTTAAAACGACTAAAGCTTCATACACCGTACTCATACAGGATTTTCATTATACAGGCGTATTGATTCCAAGATAAAGTCTCTTCGGTGTTAGAGAAAAGGTATAATGGAAAAATCTTTTCTCTAGTACCAGGACCTCTAAGAAAAACAAACTTCTAAGACCTAGTACATACAGTGAACTGGTAAGTTTGGAACCTTCGTACCTACATACAAAATAATTTAATCGTAGAAAAAACGATGTTGTTTATAGATTATTATACGAGCACATCCATACAATTCTACACGAACAAAGTATTGATTCGAAGAGTGAAATCATAGTCGAAGTAATAATTCCCATAATTCACAGCGCTATAACCTTTCACACTTCACACCTAACAATGCGATTGTACATTGCTACACGACTGTACTTATTGGTATCATCCTAATATCCATTTGTAAGCCTATTACAGTACAGTTAATAGTAATAAGTAGTGAACGTTTATTAAATGTCGTAAAAGTATATAAAATTCGTGTCACTATGTTTGGAACCATACTCCTCCGATATGATTTGGCAGATTTTTTTTAATGATTCTTAACTATTTCATACCCCTTATTATAAGAATATATATGGCTTAATTTTAAAAAATTTCAATAGTTGTGTTGAACAACAGAGAATTGAAGATTATCTTTTTTTTTTAATATATAAATTTCCCAATATCCCCGACTCTTGTGGTGCGGGACCTTATTTTATACATATATTTGGTACAAACATATATATACATACATACATTAAGAAATTTCCTAATATATCATCCATACATACAAATACATATATTACTACATATTTATATTTTATATTCATGGGCTAGTGGAGGCCCGTCTCACCTCTGCTACGTTCTTGTTGCAGTGAGTGACAAATCTCACTAACTACTTGTTCATAATTGGAAACTACCTTTCCGTACTACTATCCAAAAACAACTATTGTTTCGGTGGGTGTGAATTTAAGACTCCCAAGTTATGTGACAACTTAGCCCAGGAAGCGTCAATAGTTTAGCAATCTATACCTATATATTTTTGTAAAACGACTTCAAAATACACAGGAGGTTTACAATAAGTGTCATATGTTTTATGTATGTCCACACATAGCTCCGTCCGTGGACCGATTTCGATGTTTAGCGTTTTAAAGAATTTGCTTTTGTCATCCGAATATTAACAGTCATATAAAGATAGAAAAATAAATTCTTAGTCATTGTTATGTTATATATGGCATATAATTTCATAGTTTTCACTTTTATGATGCATTCAGTGGCATTCTAACCAGATTACAGTTACTGCAAAATAGACTATACAGTTTTTTTTTATTATTTCTCTACATTTGATTAATAATCCAAGTTACGGGTATGATTCAAATCCAAGATTTTGAAATACAGGAGACTTAGTTTTGACTCTAGAGAGATTCATAATAACCGGGGAGCTGAATCGACTTCAAGTGGAGGTCCTGGGATATACGACAGCCAGCAACGGACCCACTTGACCATAGGCTGCGGTATCTGCCTTTTATCGCTTGTATCATATAAAAAAAACTAGCGGACCCGACAAACGCTGTCCTGTATGATATTTCAAGCGATTAGGATATCAAACAAAGTGTGATAGAACCGAAAAAACCTGATTTGTGAATCTAAAACCATCCAGGGCTCCACCCAAATGCATACAAAAAAAATCATTCAAATCGGTGCCGTTTAAGAGGAGTTCAGTGACATACACACGTACAATATAATTATATATATATGTAAGCTATCCTATCTTTTAAGTTAGATCAAACTGCACACGGTGTGCAAATTTAATGGATTGATTCGGTAGTTTAGGAGTCCATAGCGGACAAACAACGTATTAAGATAATAAAAAATCTACGTACAAAAGTCAGATTTAGCGCTAATCTCATCTGAAGGTAAGTCTCGACTCTGAGTGCTACCTATAGTACAGTCTTTGAGGCTGACATATAAATATATCCGTCCTAGTAAACACGAGTCTCACTTCTACATAGTCATTTCCGAGATCTATGACCATGAGAACACAATTTTGTTACGGTGTTGTGTAACGGTAACAAACATTTACACTTCTAAGAACATTTCGGCTTTGTTTTACATTTATGTTAATTGCTTTAGTTTTATTGCTACACTTAAATTACGTATAAATCTAGATTTTTGTAACAAAGTGGCTGTAATATTTGCGCTGTAGTATCTGCCCGGGCGACCTTCCTTTCGCCTTAGTTTTTTTTACTTAGTATACCTATTTAGTTTTATGCAACCTCAAAGGGAATGTTCGCTTTTCCGTAATAAAAACTGAAGAACTAAATAAAACTAAATTATTTTATTTAAATTTTCCAATTTTTCTCTATAAAACATTGCTCAGAGTTCAAGGAATAAATAAAAAAAATATTCGAATTTGTCCAGCCGTCTTCGAGATTTGCATATACATTTATATAAGATATTTCCCAATTTATGAGATTTTGTATGAGTTTTTTTTATATAAAATTTAATTCTTAGATTGTTAAAAATTATTTTCCATAGTTACTATAAAATTACATGCCGGTAATAATTAAAATATTTTAAAATGTTTACTTGAATAAACTTCACCATATTAATAAGTATCAAAAATATTATCTTCTACATCTCGTTCTGTATGAGTTGAAGAAATTAAGGTTTATTATATGCGTTAAATGTCGAATCCGAACATATGTGTAAAACAGCTAGAATTGATATGATATTTATCTCTATTTATCATAGTGTAACGACAATTTGAAAGAAAGAGACAGAAAAGTAGTTGATTCATTATAAATATGCTGGATTGTGTATGGGAACTATGAATATTTCAGAAGAACAAACCAAGAATACTAGAATTATTTTTCGACCAAGTTTGTTTATAAGGCTAAGTGCCATAGAAATGTATTTGCAGCAAACCCACTTGACCTCATATTTAGTTGCACAAGTTGCTTTTAAAAAATAAATAATTCTTCCGTGAATTACTGTCGTAGTTCCCGGTACAACTATAATTGTTTCGACTTTCGGGTCAGGCTCAGTTTGAACTGACCTTTCTAGTCTTGCATATCAGAGAACCTTTTTGGCCTACCTTCTTTTAATACTTGCGTATTAGAAAAAACAAGGGATCCGAAACAGCCTTGCGATTCTGTAACTCACTTTTCGAACTCTCACAGCGGTTTTCACAGCGGCGGTCGCGCTCAAATCAGTCGTAAAGCAGTCATTTTACGATTTGATATTCTGATAAACAATAAACTACAAGCTCCCTTCTTATCAGAATGCCAAATCGTAATATGACTGCTTCACCACTGATTTGAGCGCGACCGCCGCGCCGCTGCAGAAAACCGCTGTGAGAGTTCGAAAAGTGAGTTATAGAATCGCAAGGCTGGTACAGAAATCTCAGGCCTTAAATGTTTTTTTTTTATATAAAAATAAAAACTGAACTAAAACTTTAGGAAACTATATTATATTCATTGAATTCTTCTTGAAAAAATTCACAGGCGTCAATTATAAAAAAAACGTCACAGTATTAAGTCATTCGAGTAGGTATCGATGTCACGATTTAGCAGGTGTATCGATAATCGATTCCCAACTACCCCAATAATATCATAAATATATACGTCGGTATTTTTAGATGCGATGCCATAATGCGCACCGGGGCCATAGTCGTAAAATAATATTCCATAATACATTATAATAGTCGCCATCCTGGGTAATGTTCGTAAGTATTCGAATTACAGGGCGGCGTTCTCGGCCGCCATATTGGTTGTGGTATAAGTTATGAGAGACTTAAATCGCTATACGCAGATTCAGCGACTTACATAGTATGATTTTCCTAGACATAAAATGTGACACATTGCAGACATAAGACATAGACGACACACAAAATCAGCAGTCTGTGAACACATACTAGATAGGCCTAATCACTACATACGCTTTGACCAACCGAAAGTACTTGCGAAAGAGAAAAGATTCTTCCCAAGATTGGTACGCGAAGCCATTGAAATCAAAAAACACCCCAATTTCAATAGAGAAGACGGCCTAAAATTGTCAAACACCTGGGATCCAATAATATCCAAATTAAAATCTCAAAAAGAAACACAATCCGCGAAAATAGAGGACACCGTGAGCCATTTTTGCCAAAACCCTCCATCTTTTAGTCGATACCAACTCCGGGGAAATAAATACAGATAATTCAACTTTCTCTGCAGCTGTGATACTTTTTGACATTCAACATCTTTTGTCTTCAGTCACCGTGACCACGCACGCTGTAAAGCACGCGAAACGTCGGATAAATTTAAAATTATGTTAAATAGTTGTAAATTTATAATAATACATAACTTCAATCCGGTCAAAACAGTGTTTTACATAAAATGTAAGTTATTTGATGATATTTCAACTTTTATACGGGTTTTTTATAATAAATAGCAAATTAATAGAATATAATTACTACTTCTGGCTTAGGTATCGCATTTTTAAAACAACACAATTACTTTTACTGTTAAAATATGTTAAAACTTTTAATGTATTCCAATACTTTGGTAACAACAAAAGAGACCAAAAGATGTATCAAATCGCTACCAGCTACAAACCTGTACTACACATATGTTTCGTATCTCATCGCATCGTTTGATTGGCTGCGGGTGGCGAAATTGTCCGATGATTATTCGATTCATTCCGATGACAGATTATTTTTGAATTTAGAATTCGATGGGATTATTTTCAATCGAAATGAAATCGATTTGAACATCGAACCAGCAGCTCTATGTCACTGACAATTTAAAGCTATTTAGCTATAATAGATCAAGATTGGTTACTGCAGTTATCGCTTCTAAATATATCGAAAAGTATGGGAATGCAACAAACTAGGCTATAATTTCATTCATATCATTTTAATCATATGATGAGGATGATGAATAATAACATTATTAATTAGTTTTTACATATATTTTATCCATCACGTTTATATATAAAACTTTGTATGTTTGTTGTTGAAATGTTTTGTTTGTTTGTTGTTGAATTAAAATTAATAGCATAATTAACGGATTAGGTTTAAATATTTTTTTATGTCACAAAGTATGTAGTAAGTAAGTACATCATCTCATTTTAGGTCATGTATTAATTGGTCTTTACAAATAATTTATTCATCACTTTTATATATGAATAACTTTGCCTAATTACAATTAACTTATACTAATAATAGTCTTTCCAGAGGCAAAATGATATTCTTCTTTATCCTCCAATAACTGTTGATTTGTTTTTACTAGCTGCAGATAAAGAATCCATATCGTACTACAACAGAATCTGAACCCGAAGAGTTGATTTCAGGGTCGAATGAGCGCTTATAGCAAAATGCTACCATAACAAAACTTTGTATTATAAACAAAAAACATCGCACCAATAAATACAAAATGAACATAAAACAAATACAAAAACCAGAAGCTGCATACATCACACCTAAATGGATTTTTAATATTTAAATCGTTTTATCAATAACAAATCGACGAAAATGCCACTTAGTCGGCTAAGAGCTAACAGCTAATTAACATCACAATCTGAACGCATAAAGTTAAGATTGGATTAATTAAATATAGCCTATCTCTTGTTATCTATAAGATAACGAACAAGATAGTAAATACGGCGAAATCAGATACATATGGAATTTGTTTGAATTATATCGATATTTATTACTATTTCGGATCCTATATACGGACAGAGATAGATTTTACTAATAATATGTATTTTATTCTATTAATACATGTCACGCCGTTAAGTGAGGTCCTGTGCCCAACACGGGTCAAATTTTCTGAGTCCGAGAACGTCTAGAAGTTACAGCAAAGAATTATCCATTGGCAGGTTAGTAATTGCTTATCACATGCTTTGGAGCTGGACAGATAGTAGCTAGTATTGCTAGCTTATATATAGGTAAGCCCAGATATGACTAAGTTCAGAAGCAGTATTGTTTCTTCTGGTATAGCAACCAGTTGACCTACAACCTTTTAGGTCTGGGCCTCAGCTTGATCTGCCTTCTGTCCCTGACACATTCTTTTTGGCACATTCACACTGGCTGAATTCACAAGAATTGCCATATTTATAATCTATAATATAAAAATAAATCGCAAAATGTGTTGGTAAGCGCATAACTCAACAACGCCTGGACCAATTTGGCCAATACATTTTTTATAATATTCCTTGAAGTACGAGGATGGTTCTTACGGAGAGAAAATATAAAAATAATTGAGTGAAAAAGTCTAAAAACAACACTTTTCTATTTTCCCATACAAAATATTCGTAATAATACTACATATATACATAAAGTTCAAGTGTTAATGGAGGGGTTCCGGGAAGGTAAATTTTAATTTTTTGACATAATGTATTTGTTGTCTTATCAACTTTCTTTTTTTTATCTTACTAGCTAGACCGGTGTCCCGAATAGCAGAATAAGTATTTAAAAAAAATAAAGAATCGACTGTTAGGCGGTACGATGTTCGCCAGGCCAGCTAGTTAGTTATAAAAAGGTTTAGGTTTTAAGTTTTTACTTGTTTATATTATGTTTTTAGTTTCGTTTTCTATTGTATTAGTATTCAGTAACTGTAAATATAGGAAATAAGGAAAATAAATGAATTAATTAAAAATGCTATTCAACGCGCGCGCATCTCATTTGACACTTCGTAATAGTACAACTATTTCAGTAACACATGTGACATTTTATTGAAACATTTCATAAATATAAACATTTTTCGTATTATGTTTTACAATATTATATATGGAGGAGACCAAAACACAGAGGTACAATGAACAATTTTATTAGAATATGCTCAAAAGCTACTAATGTAGTATCAATAATTACTTTAAAGGTCCTGATTATCTATGGATTATCTATTATTACTTGTCTATGGTATACAACTGTCATATTTCCGCTTATCTAATGAAATTGAGGAAAGATCTAACTCATGCCTTGGTTATAATGAATTTTATCTGTTAAGTAATGTTTAGTCGTGTCAAAGGCCTAAATAACCGTATTTATGTAATGATAAATATAGAAATCAGTAACTCGATATTAAGACAAATAAAGAACGCGCGCCGCGACACTCCCAGCGTGAACCCGAACGAAACTTATAGTCACTCGTATTCTGCCGGCAGGCGGCGCATGCGCAATTACTCAAATACTTTGACTGATAACATTAAAATTACTTTCGTTGAATTACTTTTATGGAGTGTCTAAACAATTCATCTACTACTACAACATATAATATTTTAATATTGAAGTTCGGAAGGTATTTTATGAAACATATGAAATTGTATAGTATAAAAATCCTACTTCTCAAACAACATCAGATGGAGATCGGGTTAGGTAGGCCTAGTCGTACATCCCTGGACCAAAGGACGACAAAGAGAAGGGACAAGTACCCACAACCGACGACCATGCATGGGGAATGTCATGAAGCGAGAGAGGTATATGAGGACTGTAGCAAGAGATCCGTGGTCACTGCCTACCCCTTCGGGAAGAAGGTGTGAGAATATAAATAAATTCTCAAACAACAATTAAACAATTAAAAAACAAATCACGTACAATATTTTACGTGACGGTAACTTAAGCAATTAATATTCTTCTTCTTCTTCTTAACCTTACTCAATATTTTTAATTACTATCTGTAACATTATATTCAAAAATTGAATTTAGCTAATTCGAATTTTAAACTGCATTAAAACGTAATTATATTTAATCTGTTCCGATACCACGAATTCTTTATGGTCCTGTGATAATTCCTCTCCGTATCAATACAGGTGTTGTAAAAGGACCAATATTTTAGTCGTAAATAAGATAGCAACCACCGTAAAGCTTTTAAAGGATTTAAGACTGTATGATAATTAACTTTTTAAACTAGAAAGTAGGTTTAGAAAATAACAACAAGACTTTATACTGTAAAATAGTAGAATTGTTTATCTTGAATATAAGCAGGAATTAAGAACACCTAATTTAAGACGTAACTCTGTGTTTAAGACTTAATTGCTATCCTTAAAAATGGTACACGCATTTTTGATGGACATTAGTACAAATTCACGATACCTTATAATAATTAAGAA
Source organism: Pieris napi (assembly GCF_905475465.1). Lineage (NCBI taxonomy): Eukaryota > Metazoa > Arthropoda > Insecta > Lepidoptera > Pieridae > Pieris > Pieris napi. Next base: position 7,038,069 of record NC_062241.1, on the reverse strand, counting down.
AATACTCAGAGAACTGCTTTAATTCTGTCTATATCCGTAATTAATTACCTGCTCTAAGATCTACAAAAAACAATAAAATACTATAAAAATCTAAAAAAATATGAAGTTAATTAATACCGTCCTTAAAACAAAAAAGGTTACTTAAAAAAAGATTCAATTTGTTAGCTTATTTATTTCGACTTACAAATTCCTCTATGGATAGAGCGATTTATCTTAATATTGTCTTTGGCAGCTACAATGTCGCCAGTATTTCAATAAGTCACGTGTACTTAAAGCTAGCCTACATCCATAGCAAAAACATCACCCCCCACGGTCAAGCGATTTGTCTTCACACCCCATGAATGCTCTCGGACGCTTCTAGGGTTACCAGCATAGCAGTATTATATCTACTATTTAATCGAATTACAATATTAAAGCAATACCGAATCTTCTATAAAAAAAAATTCATAACTTGTCACTCAATTCAAGTCTAATTGCTCTTATTCAACCAAAGTATTGTCATTTTATTGTGTCTAATAGTATTTTTGTTGTAAAAAAAGAGAAGGAAACTTTATATAAACATTGAAATCGGACTAATTTCGTTTTTTTATGAATAAAGAGGTTCGTTTTGAAACATTTATTAATCTGTGGCATAACCTGCTATAGAGTTTTACCGCCATTTATTTTTTTTAGCACTTGAATTTGACTTCATCCGACATTTTAAGTGTGATGATGGAAATGAAGTCCAAGTCAATAAAATCACATTAACCAGGACTAAATGGTGTTGTAAACTTAGGAAAATAAACAAAATCTCGGGATCATTTACCACGTATTAGCTGCAAAATAGTGTATTTTATATTTACCCCTTAAACATACATTTTCATTTTAATATCTTTCTCTAGCAAAACCTCTTTACTATTCATTTATAAAATATTGCTTATGTTTTAATACTGCTGTAATTAAATTACATCCACTGTGTTCTTTGTGTAAACATAAATTTGGTTTTAATGGTAGGTAAGATCACTCATCAAATTGAATTAAAAAAACATTTCAATGGTATATGGACATTGGCCGTTCGGGTAGTAAAGAGTTTAACTATAATTTACTATCCTATATATATATAAAGTGACGGCTATAAATACCAAACATAATAGAAATAAAGTTTTAAGCTTTATTTTATGATTTACTAATGGCGATACCACATTTCAGGTCTGTGCCCTCAGATATCTGTATCTGTTCTGTCATTGTTCCTAATAGGCAAGTATGTGATCATCCTTCTGTGCCTGACATACTCCGTCTTTTTGGGTTTGCTGGTTTCCTCCTTATTTTAAGATAAGTATAAACAAATTAAAACATGTTTGACAACCCTAGCCACAGATAATAAAATTATTTATTCAATAAAACAAATAGTGTAAAGTGTGACTTTTCTCGCTGTAGCCATGTAAGGAGTAATGGTGCAAATAAATAAAATGTTGACCTTGCAAATGTGTTTAATTCAAGTGACTAGAATTCTATGGGAGTTTTAAGATTTTGAATATTATTAGTTTGTAGTTCTTGATCGGATGCCATCCATTGTTTTAGGTTTGTGTGATAACTGCACTTTGATTAAGTTGAAAAGTCTTATAAACAACTTAGCTTGGAATTATCCATCGAACGGAAAAAAACCTGCATAAAAGGATCAATAGTATGAGAAATAAACTATGAAACATTTTAAAGTGACTGTTTTGTTTCACCCATAATTCAACAAGGATCTGGCAATATTATTTAAAACCTTTTTAAATTATAGCGTAATAAATAGCTAGATGCTAATGCTAGAAATATAGGATATATTAAGAATTTATATAACATTCATGTTTATAAAGGTGAATTAATAAAAAAATATTCAAATTAAAACATTATTAAAGGTGTTTTTGAACATTTCTACTTCCTTAAAATTAGATCAAGTTAAAAAAGCATGGTAAGTAGACTGTGTTTATTATAAACACTATATGTAAAACGATTTGTCACCACAAACATATTTACACTATTTACAAACATCTTAAACGAAGCGTTTTTAACGTATATATTCTGAATTTTATTCCAACATTGCTTCCATTAAGTACAAAGTGACAATTATAAAAAATACCCCGCCTAAACCCCGGAAAACATAATTTCCACGTTTCCCTAACAGCGTTTAAGGTCCGACAATAATCAGAACGGCTAATAAAAGTTGAGACAGAACTCTGAGCGACTTTTAATTCTCACAGCCCATTTGACTTGATGCTACAATGTGCATTCACCCATTGTGGAACATCGAAGGGTATGGAGTAGATTCTATTTTTAGATTCTAAGTTTCTTTAAAAAAAACCGTGGCACTACAACCTTTTAGGGACTGGGCCTCATATTTCTGTGTATCGTGATAACTTGTTTTTTCTAGTAGGCAATTAGTACCAAACGCCGTTGAAATTTTGGTTCTAAGGCATGCCGGTTTCCTCTCGATGTTTTCCTTCACAATGTGCTCATAGACAGAAAAACCATTGGTGCACAGCCAGGACTACGTCCTCAAGGATGAGAATCACACGCTAAATCCACAACGTAGTAGTTTTTTTAACTTAAGCCAAATAAAGAAGAGAATTTCCAGAAAAAGTAATAGACATGAAAAATATAACATTCTACTTTTCCTACTAATTTTGTTGTTGATCAGACCGTTCGGAAACTTGATTCTTAATTTATTTAACAATATATTTTAAAATGATTTATTAGTTCTAAAAAGCGATAAGAGTTTTACTTCGTTCATTATTACGTTACCACATTATAATTCCAAGATAAAAAATAGCTCTATTCCCATCTTATTCCCTATGTTTTCCTAATTCTATCCTTAGTCCGGCGCCCCTTTCTTCACACCCGTTACGTTTCTTTTCGCACTTTTATTTTTCCCCTTTCAAAGAATGTGACGATTAGAGACTCCTCTCAACTAATTATGAAAAGAAAATTTATTCTTTGAGGGGACTCGCTGGCGTTTTTCAATTTATTTAACGTAAATTGTATTTCGCAGTTTCAAAAATAAAATAAAATGTTTTCAAACGTTGTAATAATTAACTTATTGTGAATGAATTTTATCGTATTTTAGATACTTTTATGATGACTTTTCGTGAAAACTAAAAAGACCAAATGAGCCTTATCCTAGAAATAGAAGGAATAAATTGTATCTCAACTACATTAACGTTCTTTTTTATTAAAAGGCCGGCAACGCACTCGCGAGCCCTTTGGCATTGAGAGTGTCCATGGGCGGCGGTATCACCTAATATCCTATCACCCAGTTGTATAAAAAAAACTGATCAATAAAAAGTACTTCAAAATTCTGAATAGTTTATTAAATGCAGCTATTACCAACTGTAATCTCATTTAATTCTTGAATTTGACAGTTACCATAATTATTCAGATTATAGATGGTTTCATATGGAGATGCTACTGAGACCTAACACTTAGTTACACATTCATACACATTACACTCACTTATTCACTTACATGCACCCACACACTCACTCATGCAACACGCGAGTTACGCGTCAAGTAATGCTGGTTATTAAAAAAAATTAAGTAAGGAATTAAGTACAAACTTATGCTGAAGCTGGGAACCCTGACACAGATATTTACTTAAAAGGGTTCCCAAATAAAACACATTGCATATCTACTTATAAACACATCTTTTTATCCAAGCCAGCATATCCTATACAAAATCAATTGCAGGCAAATAGAATTAACTTTTTCATATAAAAGCTATTTTAGAGGAAAAACTTTCATCGTTACAATTTTAATAACGACGAATACTTTGTTGCTTATTTAAGTCAAACATAAAACTTCGATTGGGTTTTTACAATATTGGAATATATTTTACCCATCCTATATTATTAAACTTATGAAATCTTGGCAAAAATTAAATAATAAGCTAATATTTCGTTATGTAATGAAAATACGTTAAGCTAAAACTCAATTACACTACCTACATTGTGGGAAAGGCTTAAATAAACTTATCAAATTACCCGGTTCACTGGTTATACAAACAAGATGTCGACCGCCTGTCATTACTTACCGTTGGCTAATTATGTCTATGATATTCGACTTGTTGCTAGTTATAATTGGTTTTATATGAAGAAGTCAATTGAATGTCTCATTCATTCCTGGTCATTCCTTTAGAAATGCAACAATGTAGCGAAATAGTTAGCCTGAGGGTTCGATTTATAAAAAAAATATCGAATTTACCCTTGCCTGCAAAATGTGCAACAAATACAAGTTTACTGTACAACAAGCAATTTCCTACTATGTTTCAATATATTCACACAATGTCATCAAAATATTACTGGTGCTGTTTTTATCATACACTAAACTTCATTTATGGGTTAACATCAAAGCGTGTTACTAGTTATCATTTTGGTATAATACAAAGAGATTCTATACAATTTTTTTATTTTTAGATTCAAACAGGGGCGCTACAACCTCTTTAGGTCTTGGCTTCAGATTTCATGATCATTTTTTAAATCTAATAGGCAAGTAGGTGATTAGCCTCCAGTGCCTGACACACGCCGTCGACTTTTTGGGTCTAAGACATGTCGTTTTCCTCACTATGTTTTCCTTCACCGTTCGAGCAAATGTTAAATGCGCATAAAGAAAGTCATTGGTGCACAGCCGGGGATCGAACCTACGACATCAGGAATGAGAGTCGCACGCTGAAGCCACTAGGCCAACACTGCTCTTCACTAAATACCAATATAAAAATAATCGGTTCCTATGCGATACTAAAAGATAGACCTTTAACATCACATACAGTCATAGCCCAGAAACAGTAATTTTAATACTTCATCTATTACCGCCATATCGCTATCAGATGGTAGGTGACTCTCCTTGTCACCTACGTGAAATGTTCCTAAATCGCTAAATCGATTCAAATGAATAGACCGATTAGTATTATCTAGTTTATTCTCACCATTGAACTGGCAATCCCCGATGCGACAACTCGCTTTCGAATTAATTTCTATGGAGCAATTAAATTTTTGAATTGAATACGCGGTAATTTGTCGGTTGGACATTTTGACATCAAAATGACAAGATAAGGGTAGACGAAATTATATTTACACAAAATCGTTTTAATAATCGTCGTTCACTTATCTCACTTGATTTTATGACTTCTTAGACGTCAAGACTGTTTTAACATATTTAAACACACGTGTTAGGTTATTTACTAAAGTTTTAACGGGGGTAATAACTGAAGTTCTAATTAAATATTGAACGAACATTGCAAAACATCATAATATCAATAATTAGTGATTTATATCCGAAATCGGTTAGTTTATAACCATTTTTTATTTACAGATTTGTGGTAGCTTTAAAAAGCATCACAGTAGGTATATCATGGCGCTACAACCTTTTAGAGTAGGTATCTGTTTCGTGATTATTTGTTTTTTCTAACTGACATGCAGGTAATTAGCTTTCTGTGCCAGACACACACGAGTGTTAAATGCGCACATAGAAAGTCTATTGATGCACAGCCGGGAATCGAACCTACGGTCCAGGGAGAGAGTCGCAGGGTAATACCACTAGGCCAAACTCACAATAACTTTATTCATATAGGTAAACAAGTTCATTTATGAACGTCAGAAAAGAAGTTAAATCAATTATAATTACTACCAGTTCGCAATATATTAATATATATTGATTTACGATTAACGAAAGCTTTGATTTTATTTAGTAAAAAATTTCTAATTTCGTTTAGGAGTTGTAAAAACGAATACAATTTCCATATAAGGAGTGGTTTATCTTTTGGAGCCTGGTTGGTCGTACGCTTACTGTGCCAACACTAGAGAGTAGTGTTATATGTGTAAGTAGTATTACTTGGTGTATATGTAAAATTGTAAACACCGTTAGATTGTAATCTATCTCCCGAGATTGTGAACTGTCGAAAGATTGTGAACCTCAACGTACTGCTTACGACTTTACGTATTACTATTCGGTAGATTGTAATCTATCGAAGTGAAACCGTAATATATATATTATCAACATCAATTCGATTGATCCAAACCAATAAATAATTAATGGAATAATTGCATCCAATATATTAAAAAGTACAGGAAAGTAAAGTAGACCACTTTTCCAATAGCCTATTACATTATTATTCCATATAATTACAATCGGCAATAAACTTAAGGACCCTTCACTTCCAGACAAAATGTCAACCGCACTAAAATAAAAAAACCCATCTCACCGTTGAAGCAAAAAGGTGGAAAAAATCAACAATTTTATGGCAGTAATTGCGAAGTAACGCAAATTATTCGCCTAGTATGGTGAAAATTTAACTCAGCCCAGGGTAAAAAGGCCGTGAAGTGTAACTTAATAAAACATCCTGCAATGATGTTAATATGTTTAAAAAAAGTCGTGTATTTATACAGATGACACGCTTTTTTGTTTGTACCTTATTACTAGCCGATATGTTTGCTAAAAATATAATGTAATCTCTCATGTTCTAAAGTTACATTATTTAACTTTAAATAAGCTACGTTTTTGATTGTTTAATTCGATTTTAGCCTTTAATGAGAAAGGGTTAATCAAAGCTTTATAGAAAAAAAGAATAAGGTAAATACAGTTAATTTAGTTCAACTATGTTTGAGTCACCACCACTATGAGGAACCAGCTGCCTACTGAGGTATTTCCAAACCAGTTCGACTTAGTGTCCTTCAAAAAAAGAGCGTACCAATTCTTCAAAGGCCGGCAACTCACTTGTGAGCATTGTGGCAATGTGAGTGTCCAAGGCGGTATCACTTAAAATCAGGTGAGCCTCCTGCCCGTTTGTTTCGTGTTACATAAAAAAAGCCTTTAAACCCCGACTGACCAAATAACACTTGTTCAATGCAATGTCCCATATTCCACAATCAGACGTTTATTAAATCAGACGAAGAAGTTTGTCTGTTTGTCTAGTCTGCCCAAATTCCAGAGATGTTAGAGGGATTAGGGGTTAGGGGAGAGGGTTATAATTAAAAGAACTCCTTATAACAAACCTATATACATTTTTATATTAGAAATATCGTGATTAAAGTATTTAACATTAAATTAACAGGATATTTCACAGACTACTGTAGCTATTCAAATCATTTAAATTTGTACGGATAATATTACTTTGAAAGTTCTTAAGCTACAATTCCTATGTACCCTGCAGCAAGCAGAACATTCACAATAGAGTGATAACTCCGTCAAGCCATTCGGTGCCCGACACAGTGCCAATACGTATAAATTTGCGACACTACTGTCAGGGACTGTTTTATACGATATTTTTTGCGTCGAATCGAACATAAATTCCTACTGTTCATCAGTAAAAAGTGCATAAAAAGCACACAGCCTTATGAGAACAAAGGTTTTTGTCCTGGGTGATTATTTATTTTAATTTCGATACAGTTAATGAAGAATTAATGTACACGACGTTGATGGAATGTTAAAATATTGGAGAGATGCCTTTTATACGTTACGGCTTTATTAACTTTTTGTATCTATTAGTATAGAGAGCATCAAATATTTATATAAAACCAGCTGGAGCTTGCGACTTCGTCTGCCTTGAATACGAAATAAAAACACTACTTTCCGATATCCCATTAATGTGTGCGCCTTATATTTTCCTTCTTAGTAATATAAGAACCCAAAAACCAACAGGGGTCGAAGTTAACACCTAAGTATGACTGTGGGAGTCACTGGGTGTCGTAAATATTAAATATGTTTGACAAACAGGATTTCTAGTTTACACCAATTATCGCTAAGTCTGGACTGTAAATCTTATCCTAACTGTTCAGCAAATAGAGGCATTATTACATATCTTGGTATGACTTTGAGGTTTCAAACTAACACAGATAGTGCACGATCATAACAACTTTCAGCTACACTCTCAAATACATGAGCATACACACACTCACTCATTCACTCACTCTTAATTTGTAATACTATTTTTTTTTAACTGTTTTAAACATGTACCTACCACATAATAATTGTTTTCTAGTTACCCACAAAACAGGGCCTCCCTAGTGCGGGGACTAGCGTTATATGAATTCTGTGACAACCCTTTTGTCATAAATAAAGTTTTTATTATTATTATTATTGATAATAAGTTGTTTAGTGACAGTGTTTTACTATCAGCGCAGAAATCGTTTAAAGGTCGTTCAAACTAAGTGTGAACGTTTTCTTTCCGTACAAACAATATTTCTAGTGGTGTGATACCAGTAGAAATATTGTGTGTGATTGAATCTTGTAGAAATAAAATATGATAGTTTAATAGAATCTAATAGTAATATACTAAAACAAAAATAATCTTTTTTCGCCAGTACAATTATATCCATGCCCCAAAAGACAAAACAGTTGAAAGAGAAGTTATCTTTATTCATATTGTATAGTTAGGCGACTGACCATTTAGATTAGCAAAAATGTTGAACCACCCATCACTACGGTCATTGACCTATTATTGAATAATACATCTACGTAATTATACTTTTAAAATATTTTTTAGAATCTGTAGTCTGGACCGCTTCATTACCCGATGTCAATTAGCCAATGGCTTACCTTCGATTAACCATTAATATTTATCAACATTAAACATGGATGAAGAAGAAATACTACGCATTACAATCAATTCCGTTAAGTACAATATGTACGTAATAAGTCAAATATTGATTACTTATTGAAGAAAAAAAATGTTTTAAACTAATATCATTAATAATTGTTTGCGTTGCGTCGAACCCAGGATCTCCGTGTGATACTCCGTGTGCGTTAACCACTAAGCCATGGAGGTAGACAAACAAATAAACTCACCAGCAGCCGTTAAACACGCACAATAGTAATTAATCATGTCTTCTCATCATTCTTGAAGTAAAAAACGGTGATTAAAAAGTCGATACATTAATTTTTACGACAGAATGGCATTTTCTATAAATCCTCAGTATATATTGCAGTAAGTTGGGTAATTATTTTTTTTATATGCCAACATTGACCACTTAAGGGGCAAAATGGCCGCTATAAATCGGAGTGGTTCAAAAAACAATACTATGCACAATTCTCTTTTAATTCCCGTTCCATTGATCGTAATTAGTCTGTTAAAAAGTCGATTTATTTGTAGAAAAACGATTTCGAGATTTCCTTCCAATCGGCAATAAAGACTTCTTGCATCTTTAATTAAAGTTACATAGTTTAACCAATATACCATAACGCCTCAATGGGATATGAAGTTAATTGTTTCTGTACCAATCAAACAATAAATAAAAAGTGCGTGCGTTTACTTGTGTACTTTGTAGTACACATGTCAGAAGTAAAACTTTGGCAAACTAATTTATTGTTCATATTTATACAAATCTAAAACTTTAGATTTCCGAGACTTAGAGGGAGGGAAAAAGGAAGATATGTTAGGAATTAATTGAATTCAATTTTCATTAAAATATTAAAAGTATCGAAAATTAATTTTTTTTTCGATAGTAAAAACACGTGGCATTTATTTTACAATTCATCATTGGAAATTTCAATAAATTATTTTTCTAAAATATAAATACTAATATTTCATTAATTCTCTTTACGAAATTTTAATTTTAAAAATAGAATTTCAAGAAGTTTCACTTCAAAAATTTGCTCGATTTACTCGCATTCAATCATTCTGGAAACGATTTCGATTTTATGACACATTATATGATCTTAAGTAACAATAATAAGTGATTTAGTCTTGGTCATTACAAAGAAAAATTCACTACAGTTAAACGATTAAATTTTTGATATACTCCCATGAGTAAGACATATTTCTGCATTCCCAATCAAATTCAAGTCGCTCAACTTAAATTATCTTTACCTTCTTCTCCTATCTTTTACCTTTCAGGAAGTTCCTAGTTAGTAGTAGTTCCTTCGAAGTTCCTTTTAATTTAATTTATTTCAATACTAATTAATAAATATAATAATTATAACACTAATAAATATATATAATAATTAAATTAAAAGACATTCACCCTATGGCAATATCTATGTACTATATTGTTACTTCCTATTGTTTTTGACTGTCTGTCAACTTGTATATAGTATTTAAAGAAAACACTTTTTTACCGGATTGAAGTTATGTATATATACCGTGACCACGCACGCTGTAAAGCACGCGAAACGTCGGAAAAATTTAAAATTATGTAAAATAATTGTAAATTTATAATAATACATAACTTCAATCCGGTAAAAAAGTGTTTTCTTTAAACGTGTAAAAGAAAATAAAAGACAATACTTTGTATAAAGTATTAAAGAAATCCTATTTGATACCTTAAAAATGACTATGTCATTAAAAGAAAGAGCCTTTTTCAACATCATATTGTCTTGTTGGCATTTCGGGTTAGTTTCTTAATGTCTATTACGGGCCGAGGTTATCCGATTGTATTGAACAAAAACCTGGTCCAGCCGATATGGTTCGTTATTAGCTGGAGACGTCCCGACGAATCGTTTTTGCTCAACAGCATAAGTTACATCGCGTAGTTCACCAAGATATCTACAAGGTACTCGATGATTTTTACTCATTTACGTTATGTTAAGACCATTATAGCTATAAATGTTTATTAGTGATGTTTTATGAGATCATTCTTCAGATTATTTTTCTTTACAATGAACGAATGGTTCATGGTCAGAACATAGACATTCTTTTACACATCTTATTGGTCGAAAGGTATTGTATTGTTTATTATTCGTTTGTAATCCATTTAGGTAATTCGTAATAAAGCTTAATCGGACGCATGGTGAAACAAAAATTACTTCCCGGTGGTAGACACAAGATCTGACCTTTGTCACATGCTTTTATTAATTGTATGATAGTATTTAATAGTTTTTAAATAACCTTTAAATACAAATTATTAAATTACACTAAACACCAATAGTTTATTATATCGGTATTTATTGAAATGGTCATACATATGAATACATATAATTATAGTAAAGTTAATAAGAATTTAAAGAAAACACTTTTTTACCGGATTGAAATTTTGTATTATTATAAACTTATAATTATTTTACATAATTAATTTTTTTACGACATTTCGCGTGCTTTACAGCGTGCGTGGTCAAGGTGACAATTGATAATTATTAGTTTATAATAATACATAACTTCAATCCGGTAAAAAAAAATGTTTTCTTTAAATGTGTAATAGTTATGTTAATAAAAGACAACACTATTAATAAAAAATTTCAGTGGTTCTATAGAGGAACATTTTGATATGAATTAAATGTAACGTTAAGAATACAATATTATCCCAGGCAGCAATTGTATGTATTTTTCCATTCTGTTATATTTTGATGTCTTCAAAACACAGCCTATAATCTGTGGTCCAGATCCCGAACGGGCGGGAAACGTGTCATTTGACAGACGAAATAACCTAATTACATGTCAAAATGTCCGAGGTTCGATCACATTCATAATATATGAGAATCGATTCTTATTATAGCATCCGATACAATTTTATATCCAATACAAAGTTGTAAAAATGTTTAAAAATTTAACAAAGTTATTTCAAAGTATTGCCGACGATTTTTATATTCCTAAAAAAATTAACAACTCTCACACTAGGCTTTACCAAAGGGAACAGCCAAGCTTACAATCCTTGCAAAATTAAATAATAACACAAGGTATTTTATGGGCACTTTTTCCTATATGGTAACAAAAAAGAACTGTGTCTTTTATTAATAATTTTATAGTTCCTTTTAATATTGGTCGAAAGTTAATACGTTCCGTACCTTTATGTTTTAAGAAGTGCACCAATTAGGATGAATTTTAGTTTCGAGATAGGTACTATCTTAATAAAATATTCTACGCAGATGAACTTGCAGAAAGTAGTATTAAATAAACATTCCATGTAGTGACGAGATAAATTTAAAAACAAACCGAATATAAGCGCTTTTAAGCCTGTACAAGGTTAACTGGTCTGAAGGATGACCTATCTCAATATTTAAATAACAAAATATATGAATATACCAGTTATTTTTAATTTAAGGAAGATAAAAAAACAAGGACTATTATTAGTAAATATAAAAGGTTTCTAAGCTAACAATTTAGGAAATGAAATGGGTGCTTCTTTTGTAAAACAACTATTTTTATTTCTTATTCGTGGTTTTTAGAAAAATATATACTTTTTTGTTACATGTTAGTTAAAAATTAAAATAAAGAATAAGTAACATTAATATTCGAAGGCTTTTGTTTGTCACAATCTTTCTATTTTATTATTGTAGTATGTAATTTACAGACATTTTCATATATTTTTATACTTTTATGAAAGCCTTTACCGTAAGAAATGACGGTCATATATATTTTCGTTTTGCTAAATATTGTTCTCGCAGTTGGCATGACAATTTGTTTGAATGTTGGCAGTTGTAATGTCTACATGTTTTGTGTTTACTCCATAACAGTAAATACATCAAAATCGACTGAGTCATATTTGGGCTTTTGAGCGTTAAATCATTACGTTAGGTTTGTAATTGCTAACAAACCGAGCTTTCCTTATTATTATTATCTCTAAACACATTATGTGTAGCCCGTGTTCCAAATTGCTAAAACGTTTTATTGCAAATGTATTTGGCATCAGTTTCTTAATTATTATATATATAATTTGCAAATATAAAAATACAATATAAATTAAAGAAAAATATTTAAAATAGCACTTATTTAAGTCATCCGCAATCTTGCGAGCTACAAAAGAGTTATGGTGATATTAGAACTCTTGAGCTTATATCCAAACCCATAGATCTATTGCGCCAAGAAACGAACGCGGTACTTCCAGCCATGTCGGCGGGTTGAACAATTTTAACAAAATCTAGTAACAACTTTTTTTAAGGTTTTGTATTTCAAGTGAAAATAATTCTTATACATAATTTTGGCGCAGTTATTACGATATTAGCAGGCCACTCAACCACTCATTTAGTTTCTCTTCGTTACGCTTGAAGTGTTATACCAATTTTGATAGAAGACTTAAGAAATTCTTAAACTCCTTACATAATTTCAACTTGCAACTTCGACAACAAATTGTAACAGTTTTAGTACATTTAAAAATAATTAAAGGATTGAATTCTTATGCAATGTGGAATAAGAATAAACCTTAATGGTTTAAAAACTATGTATAATAACAATTTAGGACTTGACAATGGCACTTTATTAAGTTTCTCAATACATTTAATCATGAATAATAAAGATACAATTAACAAAGTTGCACAGACAAAAAATCTACCAGAAAAGTCGTATTAAGCCATTACTCACCGATAATACGGAAATGCCTGGGGAACATGGAGGTCCATCGGCATAGACGTATGTGCATGGCCGTGGGCATATTCATGCTGCATCATTCCATGCATGCCATGCCCCAGCATGGCGGCCCAGGGCGACGCCGCAAACCCGCCCGGGTGTTCCATTTTTGAACTCTTAATTTGAAATCACATCAGGAACAAGTATTTCACACATACACAGGTATTCTCAGGTTTTTATCACTCAGTTTAAAATGCACAACACATGATTTACATTATTTAATGTAAATCTGATTAGGGTGATAATGCAGGCTGGTTTAATCGGTTAGATAAACCTTTTATCCTAAAACACATCAAGATATGTTCGAGATTAGATTAATTTTAACTAGGCCTGGTACCGACTGGTTTGAAAAGGTATCTGTTATATATTCATAGCTTTATGTATATTATGATTACAAAATAAAATTTAGTTTTAAAATAGTTTTTGTTTTATATTGAAATATTTTCCTGAATGAAAACTTACTTTTCTATTGCTCTAATTAATAGAAGAATTAAGATGTAAGCTATTTACTTTACTTTTTAATTCTGATCCATTAATAAGATTTATATAAACTGCATTTTATCCATATTATACGCCAGCGTGCATCCGTGTATTTTAAAAATAAACAGATAACAGGACCTACAAGTTTTTGTTTAATTAAGCTTTCCTTTAATACTCAACACATTTTAATGCTCTTTAACACTGTTAAGGTTAACACACGTTTATGTAAACAAAAAGGTTCGAACATTTGATATATTTACAAAGCGCCAGCGCAATCGATTGTTCTACCACGGGTACTATTAGTGGTTCTATTTGCCCACAGCTTAAGCGTTTATTGCGCTAATGTTGTGTTAACCTCAAGAAATTACGGGTTTTTTGTGTTTGTAAAGCAATAACAGCTGAGCGAGAGTTTTCGTTAACATTTACGATGTTTACTCTTTAAAAAAAATATCACCAGATTCACATTAAACACATCACTAGTCACAACACAGATAACGTCAAATGTCAAATCGCGCGCGCATAACGTCGCCGCGCATATGCAACACGTGTGGAGTGGCAGTGAGTCCAGCGGTCATTGAGGATCAAGTGTAGCTCGGAACCGGCCGGCATACGAAACAGGCTCCGCTCTCGGGGCGTGCTGTTGAACGTCACGCGCTATAATTGGGTTACCTTTACGTGACGCGAGCGCCCGTCACGTACGATACTGATATAATTGACATATAAGTCTAGCTTAGTGATGACTACTATTTTCAACCTAATTTAATACGGTTATTTATATACGTTAGAACAACTAGAAACATTTTAAATTTTGAATTTTTTTTTTTATAGTCATTACAAAATATAATAATTTCCATACACAGTAGACAATATCAACATCTTTTATAAAGAAAAACCAAGTAACTCTATTTATTAAAGCTGGAATTAACAAATTAAACATGAGTTAAAAAGTAACTGCATAATAACATAATTTCTCACGACATATCTACGTGACCTAACCTTGACGATTTGAAGGTAACTGTCACAGTAATTTTGAGTTAAGCACAACCATCATAACTTGAGCTGCAGAGTCTTAAGCAACTCCAAATAGAGTTTTGGGGACGAGAGATCATGTTGCATTAGATATAAAATAATTGCTAAGCCAATGACAGTGTATGACTAACAGGTAACGGTATGTGTTCGTAATTGGAGAGTATGAGAATCGGGACGTGGTGTATTATTTTATACATAAATTGCTGGGAGATATGTATAAAGCCTATATGATTATACTAATTAAATTTAATTATGTACCAAGATGTAAAACGCATAATGAAAACAAAATGGTTGTATGCAAGATAAATCCTACTTTCGAACAGATCAAAAAATTCTAAATTCAAATATTCGAATTCCAAATAATCGTTCGAGCGGCACAGCTATATCACCTCACTGACGATTTAAAATTGGAATAGCGTGTGATTGGCCACGGCCGCGTCGGGAAGGCGTGACGCGTGGCTAACTGGGCGTGTCTCCATAGCGCTAATACTAGGTCAGTGATAGCGATAATTTAATCGCTACAATATAACTACATCACACCGTAGTACGATGCTACGCCGTAGCGTCCTTTTTTATTCCTATCCGAAGTTGGGGGGAATTTATATCATATGCCCAAATGAATTAAATTTTAATTTTGGCATCTTGTAATTTTTATTGTACAAAAACGCGATTTTAATTAGCAACTAGTAGTGTCTTAGTGGTTCTCGTGGATTTACCGCAGGTTCTGGGTTCGTGTCCCATCGTGTTAATAACAGTGTGACATGAGAATTTTCTTAACAAGGCAAAAAATTTCTGCCTCACTGATCACGGTTACTAAACATTTATTATCGTGTTGTTCAAAATAAACTTTGATAACACCGAACAGAATGTGTCAATGTGATCAATATTGATAACCCAAAATTCAAAGTGCACAACACAAATTATTAATCCATATTCATTAAACGATATTAATAAATATATAGATAAATGTTTTATTTTATTATCGTTAATCGTAGATTACCCACGTAATGCTTAAACTCATAAAGAGTATAAATTTAATATACAGTCAAAACCGGTTATAACGACATTGAAGGGACCGTATAGTTGCCGACGTTATATCCGATAGTCGTTATAAGCAATGTCATATACACAAGTACAGTACATATGTATGTACATTGTACATAGTTATATTATCATAGTTATCGATCTAGAATAGGTAGGTATGGGTTATAATATGGTATGTTAATATTATAATATGTAAACGAGTCAAAAAAGAAACAAAAATATTTATTACGACATAATTAGGTACAAAAGTAATCAGTCATTTTGGTCTGTTTTTTTTTTAGCCCAGTCTCAAATATTTTTTGCATTTTACGTTTCATACTCCTCAAGGTATGAGTATCACCAGTATCAAACTGTTCGTTAAAGGCAACAAATTTTTTTAAGAGCCTCGGAAATCGTTGTTGGCTGAAACTATTCGTCGGGAGAAAGTGCGTAGGTAATAATATGCCTAAATATTCATTCAATGCTTATAAATAAGATTTAAAATCGTTTGTTTTGCTGAGATAAGAAGCGGTTGGTCGTTATAGCCGATGAATATCGATAAAATTTCGTCGTTGTAAGCGATATGTCGCTGTATCCGATGTTGTTATAAGCGGTTTGTTTACTGAATAGTTTACTAGGGATTCGGACGGGACCATACAATCTGGTTGTAATAACCGATAGGTCGTTGTAAACGATGTCGTTATAAACGGTTTTGACTGTATATAACAGTACATTACTATACCAATAATGCACTATTATTATAATAATAGTATTTAATAACATCAGTACATTGTAACGTACACAACTAATTAAATAAAAAAACTTGGGTAACATCATTATTTATATAAACTCAAATCAATTGCATATCAAAATATGTAGTCTATATTTTTTTAATACTAATTACCTATTGTAAGCAACCATTGTTATATTTGTATAAACAAATGCTGTAATTTTAATATTCAATAAATTATTGTACTATTATTTAAAAGCAGAAAATGTTAAATATTTTGATCCAAATCTTCAGACACGAAAGTATGAAAATCGAATTGAAACATGATACTACAGGAATATCAATCTTATTACAACGAAATAAGATTGACAAAATTACACGTAAGAATTTCTTTGTTACTGAAACCAAATTTAATCTTTAACCGGCCAAGCGAAACGGGTTCTTATGTTATAAGGTATAAAGTGTAAAGTATTTTTCAGTATTGGTGTTTATTATTCAAGGTGCGTAGTTCGCAATCGATAAGTCTAAGGAAATGAGATTTACCTAGCTGAGCTTTAGACTGAAATATTAAAAGTCGAGTCTCTAAGTCATATGAAAATGTTATAAGGCTTTAGAAAGAAAAATTAAATAACGTCCTTAAAAGTAATGAACCGACACCGATATATTTCTAACTTTATAAAATGAATATGAATAACCATTCTCCTTAAAGTATGAAATTGACGTTTTGTCCTACTGGCCACTTTAACTCAAATATCTAGTCTTTGGTTAGGAATTCCAAATTCAATTTTTACAGCTATTTACTCGTGCATTTGTTTTTTGGAAAACCATGGTTCATTTCAGTTTTCCGTTTTTGAAGTGAAACTTCTTTAGGCGCATGAGGGTAATTTTTAACGAACCCGTCACGAAGATGTGCAGCGTTTTTGTCAAAGAAAAGGGAGAGAGCGATTGAGACCGACGCGATGGAGAGAGAGCGAGAAGGGGAATTACATTATAGAAATTCTATTTTTAAAATTAAAATTTCGTAAAAAGAATTATTAAATTATTAAATATTAGTATTTTATATTTTATGCAAAATAATTTATTGAAATCGCAAATGACAAATTGTAAATTAAATGCCACGTGTTTTTATTATCGAAGAAATATTTTAAAAAATTAAATTTAAAAATTTAGTAATTTTCTTTTTTTTAACTTTCTTTTAATATTTTAATGATAATTGAATTCATTAAATTCCTAACATATTATCTTCCTTTTTCCCTCCCTCGTAAGTCTCGGAAATCTGAAGTTTTAGATTTGTATAAATATGAACAAGACTTAAAAATTCGTTTGCTAAAGAAGTTTCACTTCTGACATGTGTACTTTGTACGCACTCACTTTTTCCTTTGCGTCACTCTATTTATAAAATGGAAAACATTAAATATTGAGTTATTTACGAGTACAAGTTCCACCATGGCACCAGTGATGCTGAAAAGGCTCAAAGGATTAATGATGTGTATGGCGGCGGTGTCGCAAAAGAAAACAGTGTGTTTTTGGTTCCAACGTTTTGTTCTGGAAATTTCGACTTGCAGAGTTAGCCCCGTGTTGATAACGAAAAATTGAAGGCTATTGTGGAATCGCAAACTACGTAAGCTGCGGTGTTATTGATTAAAACTGTATCAATTAATCCACTTGAAGCAAATTGGGAAGGTGAATAAGCTTGAAACGTGAGTACCTCACGAAATCAACAAACGCGCGTCGACTGCTGCGTTACATTACTCAACCGGCACAATAATGAAGGGATTTTAAATCGAATCATTAACTGTGATGAAAAGTGGATCCTGTACGATAATCGGAACCGCTCATCGCAATGGCTGAACCCAGTCGAACTAGCCAAATCGTGCCCCAAGTTAAAATTTACTCTGAAAAAGTTACTAGTATACCGGGGTCGTTCAATATAACTTTCCTAAATCTGGCCAGACGATTACGGCATATGTCTATTATCAGCAACTGCTAGGCATGATTCTAAAAGCTAGCTGCTAAACAACCAAGGCGGGTCAATCTAGGCCACTGCTGCTTCACGACAACGCTAGACCACACACTGCACAACAGACTGCTACCAAATTAGAGGAGCTTCAAATGTCTAAGACATCCACCGTACTCCCCTGACCTTACTCCGACAGATTACTATTTTTTTTTCTAAATTTGGATAACTTCTTGCAAGGTAAAAAAATCAACTGACAACTCTGATGGGGCAGTCGAAACCGCCTTCAAAGATTGTATTGATTCCCGTCCGGATGTTTTTTTAGTAAAGGGATCAATTAACTAACTATAAGATGGCAAAAGTGCATAAGTAGGTAGCAGTGGTACAAACCCTAATTAATTAAATATATTATATTTAAAAAAAATACTTTTTGTTCCTCCTATACAAAACGCCAATTTCATTTGTAAGGACCTAATATTTATAATAAAACCAGAGACCTTTTACGGGATTCAAAGTAAATTAATCTTCTCAATCTCTTTAAAATACACTTGAATGCGATGCCGGTGCGTACTGCTGTTTTAAAACCGAAAAAGCCTCTTTTAGTTACATCTGAGAAGGCCGTCTAAAATCAATACTGGCTGGTAAAATTACATGTGTGTAGCACGTCCAAGGTAGAAAACGTACGTAAGTACCCTGTCAGATAGCAGTTAGCACCCGAGTCACGCGTCACCATCGATCCGCAGCGGAACTTACTTCCAGCCAGCCTTTTGTGTAGTCACCGCGTTAACGATATTATATAGAAACTTTTTAGAGACTTTTATGTTGGTTAAAGTTAGAATCATTGGATTGGTGGTAAATGGGGGGGGGGGGGGGTCGATGAACTATGTCGTTAGCATTCTATTTAGGTGTTTTTGTTACACAAATTGACTTACCACTATTTATACAAAGTGGAAATGTATTTACGCATTGCCGCACGAAATGTGGGACCTAACACTTTGAGGCAATTCCAAAATGAATCGAAGAGGGCGAATCGCCTTCGCATTCGGCCAGCTCACTGCGGTATAGCCATATGGAGTCATCATAATATCCGTCACAAGAGACAAGCTAATCAAGAAGACTTTAGCCTGGCCACAAGTTGTTCTTAATTAAAACTGTTGTATTTAAATAATTGATTAAATTTTGTTAATTATACATATAAAAAAATATATAATTATTATCGTATTTACTTCTAGTTATATTCTAAATCAAAACTTTTACCTACAAAAATGGAGATGCCGGGGATCGAACCCGGGGCCTTTCACATGCAAAGCGAACGCTCTACCACTGAGCTACATCCCCGATGTGTGTTAAGCCACAAAAAGGCTGTACGTACCACAACATCCATGTTTTGTGTGTTAATTTACACATGAGTAAATATCAATTTTCACCTATTCAAACAGATGCCTAGTTAAAAACAAAAGAAGCAACATTAATAATAATTTTAATTTTACTAACATAGTTATAAGTATTACTTTACTAACAATATATGGATTTTTTAATGGTAAGCCCTGCGATTCTGTAACTCACTTTTCGAACTCACGCAGAGGTTTTATCATCGGCGGTCGCTCTCAAATCAGTCGTGAAGCAGTCATTTTATGATTTGGCATTCTGATAAGGTAGGAGCTTGTAGTTTATTGTTTAATTTTCGAAAAGTGAGTTACAGAATCGCAGGGCTGAATTTAATGATTTTTATTTTTATTTATTTTTTTAATATCAGAGTACAATGTTATTGAATTTAAGGATTTATTACTTTTTGCACGATTACATACTTTAATTTATACGTTAAGATAGTTGTGCTTATTTCAATAAAGCAAACACAATGCAGGGATATGATTTAACACGAAAATTATTGTTTACTCGGAAATCGAACATTACTACAGCATGTGCGTTAACTACTAAACCAGGCCAACCTTTAAAATCTAATGTATAAAATTCTCGTCTCACGGTGATTGTAATTAAACTCCTCCGAAATGGCTCGACCGATTTTCGTGAAATTTTGGGTGCATATCGGTCTGCGAATAAGACAAAATCTATGTTCATAATTTTTATCCCCCTTTAACTTAAGGGTATTTTTTTTTATATTTGAGACAAATTTATTTGTTTTTATTTTTGTATGATACATCACAAAACACATACACATGCCGCCCTTAATTCCCCTTCCCCCCCCCCCACCCCTACGATCAATCCCTATTTCTTATTTGTTAATTAAAAACATAGTTATTATTCGTTATTAAAGACTTGAACTCTGAGTTTTATATAGAGAAAAATTCACAGAAAACCCTAAAAAGTATTCATTTCGGAAAACCGAACAGTCTCTGGGGTAGCATAGCATTATGTTCCATGTTGGTATGTACTAAGAAGGTAGGCTAAGTAAAATCACAATATTAAGGAGAAACGAATGGGGGCAGTTAGTTATCTATAACCTATATCTAATCTATAGTCTTTGCCTTGAAACTCATATGAATATTTCCGTCAACGCTGAACGCACTCGCTAGCTCTCTGGCATTAAGAGTGTCCATGGATAGCGGTATCACTCTTAACATGAGGCGAGCCTCCTGCCCGTTTTCCCCCTCTTCTATAAAAAAATTTATATGTGTAATATTTATAGATACTTTCAAAATTTTGTAAACTAAAAATATAATTAACTATTTTTTTACT
This sequence comes from Pieris napi, assembly GCF_905475465.1. NCBI lineage: Eukaryota > Metazoa > Arthropoda > Insecta > Lepidoptera > Pieridae > Pieris > Pieris napi. The sequence goes on along the minus strand of NC_062241.1, from coordinate 7,016,865 downwards.
TTCCATATCCATTTCAGGTTCAATAAATTAAGAATGTTGATTTAATTAGGAGCACATTACTGTTCATACATCTTAAGAACTTGTGGGTCCTGTGGGTTTTTTTCTCTAAATGATATATGTCGTAGCAATGACGTAACTGTCAGCTGTCATCGTCATTATGCCACAGAGCTTATAAATTAAAAACGTCAAATATTGCTAGAAATTAACGGCTATTTGATGGTTGATGATAGTGATACCAAAATCTTTATTATTAAAAGTACCTACTTATTAACTGACTTTTAACGTTAATTTATAAGTTCTGTGGCATAATGACAATGACAGCTGACAGTAACGCCATTGCTCTGACACATATGATCTAACTTTATAAAAGAAATCTTGCAAGAATAAAAAATGTTAACAGTCTAATATCCTTTTAAATTTATCAAACCAAGATAAAATAAACTTGAAATCGGAACTCGTAACTCATGTATAATACGCGGCCATATAAAGCATCAAAGCGATTCTTAATCGATATCTCGCACCCAATGTCAATATAAGAATCGAGTATTTTGTTATAAGGCGAGAAAAACCTTCGGACGTATGAAGCGAACGGACGGACCGACAAGAAATCATTATTGCATCGGAATCCATACAAATAATTGGCCCGTAAACATGTCAAGTCGGCATCTTCTGCCATGTATATTCTCTTAGGGGTGGCACAGATAACTTAATAGATCCTGTTTTTGACCAGGAAGACTTTCAGAAATTTTGACTTACATTGATTTGGTCCAATTAAAAATAAGACCCTGAAATTGTATTGTTAATACAATATTTAATAACAACATATTCATTATTAAGTAATGAAGGTTTTTAAACGAGAATAATTTTAAAAACCTTTCTGAAACTAAAAATCTAAATATTTTCTAGAAAGAAAAGTAGAAAACATATAAAAAAATAAAAATGTGTATTTAAAAAATGGAGATGCCGGGGATCGAACCCGGGGCCTTTCACATGCAAAGCGAACGCTCTACCACTGAGCTACATCCCCTATGAAAGTGTGAAAGAAAATAACCTACATAAAATAGCAAACCGTACCATAGTCAGCTGTTTAAACATTGATGGATAATAATAATATTTATTGAAAATTATATAGAGAATAAAGTTTTGAAAGGACTGATTCCTTAATCCCTGAACTTTTTTTTATGAATATTTGAGTGCTCTCTTTTCTCTTTATTGGTCTTTTTATTCTATTAATAATCATAAATGCAAAAAATACAATAACACGTATACGTAAGAACACTAATTAATAAATTACGTATTGTATACTAATTAACAAATAGATAAAGATAGAATACTAATTAACAAATTAGCATTCTAAAATTTGTTTGTTAATTAGTATTCTTACGTATTATTGAATTTTTACATTGTATTCAATGATGTTTCATTTGTGAGAAATAGAAAATCTATAAAACCAGATATATAACTATATAAGTATATATTAAAACAGCTACACATTTGTGACGATTGCCTTATGTACAAGGTTAGTAATAATTGTTTTAGACCCAAAAAAAAAGAATATGGCAAAAATAAGCGATATTCAAAGGTGATATATTTTTTTTTTAATTTTAATAGACAACCCTATGCTCATACCGAATCCGTCAATGTCTTGTCAATAGCGCGCGATGCAAGGGGGCGAGGCGACTTTTTCGTCGCGGGACCTCTGCAGCCTCGCGGTCTGCGCTTTTACAAAATCGCCTAGATGCTCTATACATAGCCATACAGTATTGGATTGGCTTAGAACAGTCTAAGCCAATTGTGTATGTTTCTTAGAAAAATATATATTAAAAAAATTAAACACTACGTAACGTTAATTCGGGAAAAGAAAGAATAATTTCTTGTTTCTTATGGTTAAAAAGATTGGAGGAGGGTACAAAACTAATTTTGACACATTTGTACAAATAAATTTACGAACGAAAATACATATTAGTAAAAAGAGCATTTACGGCCATCAATAATAATAAAATTGAGTATTAAATACTTTAGAATATTTATTACATGTAAAACAAATTTTAACAAAAAAAGGGTAGTTCAAAGAAATACTAGTTCATGGGGCGACCGTAAACAATCTATCAATAAACCCTAATAAAAGAAATGAATTTCTAAATCCGTTATAACCGTATTAGACACAAACACAACACAAAGAATTCAATGTATCGATATATCGAGCCCTCAATTACATTAATTGGTGCATCAATAAGCGGAGCCTATCTGATGGCTCTAATTAAACCCTTCATTAATTACATTATAATTACCGAAGACAATGACGCCATCTGTCGGCGGCATGCCGAACTAACTAGTGTATTGATCGATCGGTGAAAACGGATAAAAACGTTTATAATTTCACGTAATAACAATTACTATATCAAACTTATAGTAATAAAGACAGATAATTTTTTCAATAACTTTGATTGAAAGATACCTTTTTGTTGTTATTACTAATATAATATTTCTGGATTAAATTATTATTTGAATAATTAACTCCTAGTACCTTTTTATACAAAACAACCATTTTTCCATGACAATTGTTAATTTATTTGTTTTATTAACACTTTGTTGCATTACATATTTAAAACATTTAATTAACATAAATTAAGGACGCAACTGGCGGCCTTATCGCTAACAATCTCTTCCAGGCAACCCTAGTAAGGATAAATGTTACAAGAAATACATGGTAAAGTGCAAATACTGCATAATTCAATTTAAACAATAAAATTACAGACGTAGACTTATACAATAAAAAACCACAAAATGAATCACGATGTTAGGTAGGTACTCAGTATCCGTAATGAATAAATAAAAAAAGCAACCCTTATACGATTTTGCTTATGAAAAGTAGCAAATATACTTTGAAGCTTCCATAATGCGCTAATTCGTCTAAATTTCAAACGCATTTCCATACTAGCTGTCTGCATGTTCTATTTTTGAAATTACCAAATATCCATAGTCTCAAAATTTTAAAGCTTCTGACGAAGTAGATATATCATAGACTATATTTTTCTTATCTGTATAAATTAGAACCTCTTATGACATATTACAATAAATAATGACTTGAGAATTATGAATAAAAAGCTTATTATGAAGCCTACTCGTTTATAGCATAAAAATAATTACCACAACCATAAACGCTCCTTACTACACGTAAACTAAACATCGTAGTTGTAAACGCTATCTTCAATCTCAAAATCAATTCAATACGTTTTTTCATACTTTATTATTCATTAATTCGTTAAATAAAATGGAAAAAGCTGACAAGTGGGGGGCTGACATAAAGCGTGGCGGCAAAAAATGACATTCCGTATTTTAACATAACTGCTACAAAAACTCAATTGACTTGGGAGTTTCTGTTCGGTAGAATCTCTAAACCGCGTTATTGTGAAAATGTAAACGACCTCATGGCTTTTTATATGCTTTATTTATTACGAGACCGCCCTGTAGTTCAATTGACTTTCATCGGGCGTAGTGGTCTACCGAAATACTGGTTAATTGCAGGATGGACTTTGGTACTGATGTTTTGCGATCTTGATACACTAACGCCGAGTTCTAAGTTAGAGAACGAATACTATATGTATACATCTACACGTAATTTAATTAATATTACGTAAGAATATTCCAAAGTGTGCATCTTGCACATATGAATACATGTATGCTTAAATTATAGTATGTAATTAAAAGAACAAAGAAAATGCCATCCCAAAATATTTGGCTTAATATAAACGCACTTAAAGCATCGACAATTATAAGTTAATTTAATATAAATTTATAAAAAGATCTACTCATTAAACCGAATCACAATCGACTATAAACCGAAGCAACACCGGCGTTTTGTCAAAGCGACTCGATCGAAAAAAAACAATAATTATTTCACTCAAAGGGTAATTTCAAGTCATTGTTCTTGAGAAATACCAATTATATACAATTATAGTACTTGTATGTGACATTGTGTCGTTGCATAGCCGGAGAAATTCCTTTAAATCGATACTGAATCGAAGGTTGAATGCCTGGATGAATGTTTTCGTTGTAAAAAGTAGAACAATATATTGCGAACAATATTTTGCTTTGATAACGAAAAGAGATAGGTGTGAAGAATCTGACTTTACGAAACGGTTTTTATGTCTTAATTGCCATATTTAAATTCACAAACTCACACTTTAAAGAAGTTTCATTGTGAACTTCGAGATAATTATTTGGTGTAACTTGGTTGATGTGTGGTAAATATCTACATAATATGTACAATGTACATATATTGAAATATGAGTTAGTAGTAATACTTTTAATAGGAGGTTTACAATTTAACGCTTTTTAGACTATTAGAGCTAATTATAATTTCATAATCATTTTAAGCGATGATTTCTGCTCTATTTTATTTACCATTTTAACGGCGCCTGCTGAATTTAGATATTTCGCCTTTATTAAAGACTTTTTCTGAATCAAATAAGCGTTCAATAAATCACAATAGTAATAGTAAGGTGTCCCGATGATGGCAATATGTATTCGTCATTGGGAATCGGCTTAGCAATGATTTACGATTGAGCGTCGCCAAATGCTTCGGACCCCCGCGTTATGAGTCCATTAGTAAGGGCCACGAAACATAATAAATACGAAATAGCTAGATTTTTCTGCAGTCTTTTAGAAGAATCCTTTAACAGTACATTTTGTTTCACCTAGAACCGTTAGTAAAGTTAGTTTATATTGCTATTTTCAATTAATGATCAAATAGAGAGCAACCAATATTATTTAAGTTAAAGAATCTTACTCAATCGAACTTACTTAAACTTATAACTTACTTACTTATCTCTTTGAACTTACGATTCGATTATATAAAAACGTAATATCATATTTTATCATTTTAATAACCTAATTTCTCAATAATAAATCAATAAATACGTTATGTAACGATTTCAGACGTCTTTCTGTAAAATGAGAAAAAGACGTCACTTTTATTATATTCATTCATTTGTTACCAAAGAAATATAATACAATTCACATAATTAAATGAAAAGGAAGGCAACTGGCGGCCTTATCGCTTTCGAGCGATCTCTTCACCACCATTGTGGGGAAAAAAAACAATTAGATATGGTAAGCAAGAAATAAAAATACATAAGACATAAACAAAACTAACAGAACAAAACTAAGCAATTAAAACTTATGTAAACAGTGATCAGGACAATAATAAAAAAGGACACATAAAAAAGAGAAAGTGCACGTTATGAATCACGATAATTTTAAATCAGTTTCAGATCAGTTAGTACGAAAGTTAGAAACAACGTAGACTGGTAATATTTGTAGTAGATATTTAAAGGAAGATAGAGAAGGAGTTAGGCGAATAGGGATGGGAAGTGAATTACATAGCCTCACTGCAGAGACCTTAAAGGATTTATTTTGCATTAAGAGTGCCTTGTGATTCTGTAACTCACTTTTCGAACTCTCACAGTGGTTTTCGGCGGTCGCGCTCAAATCAGTCGTGAAGCAGTCATTTTACGATTTGGCATTATGAGTTACAGAATTGCAAGGCTGATCTTAGCCTATTTGGAGTCCTATATATAAAAAAAGACTGATTAAGTTATTATGAATAAGGAAGTAAAAGTGTAATGTTTTTTTATAATAGTGCTACGTCAATTTGGAGTGAACTTAGAATTCTTCAACAATCATCAAATAAAAGTAAAGTTTTATTACACACCAGACTAAAAAGTACTTTGTTGTATCTGTTATTGCTTTGTATTTATTAATTAGAATATAATAAGTGTATACTACATTGTTTCTAAATCACTTAATTTATTGGAAATCAATAATTAATTATGCAACACCAGCACTTAGAACAAAACTGCTTAGCGGAGTGAAATCGCTAGTTTTCTGGCTCTAAGCAATGGTCAGGCACGTGTCTGCAATAGAATTATACTTAGGTTACTTTTTTTAATATCTCTAGAAAAAGTAGCCAGCGTCCCTTCGAAAATCAATTTGTTTGTTACATTTTTTATAACATCAATTTTTATTATTACTTTTAGACTTAATCAATAACAGAAAGTTGCATTTCGAAGGTACTACTGAAACGAAAATAGTAGAAGATAGTGTGAAATTAATTGTAAATTACATTGGAGTTCTTGTACTTCAAAGGATTAATTTGCATATTTAAAAAGCAAAAGAAGATAATGAGTGGATAGAGATGTGGGGTCTCTCTGAATCTTCTACCACATTAAGGCAGCCTACGCACTGGCGACCATAGACGCGGCCAGGCCGCCGCGACCATGGTCGCTGGTGCGTAGGCAGCCTTACCGTGGAGAGTGTTTCGATAATTTTTTCGTATTCATACCTGCTGTTGAGTTTCATAATCGGACGTTGCGGCAGAATACGAAATTCCTCCCATAACACCTGGACGTCCGTCGTTCCACAACTGAGCGTTATTTAAGGCAGTTTTTGCCACCACAATGTGGAACCAGCTGCCCACTAAAGTATTACCGAAACAATTCGACTGAGTCCTTCAATAAAAAAGCGGGCCAATTCTTAAAAGATTCGCAACGCTGTTGCGAGCCTTCTGCCAGTGAGACATAACATCAGGTGAGCCTCCTGCCTTGTTCTATAAAAAAAATATTAGTATTATAAAGAAAGTAACCTGTTATTCTTTGTAAAATTTCTTATGACTTCATGTGTTATAAATCGTTGTAGAACACTGCAAGTGATGTATACAGCGTTTGGCATCTTTATAACACTATAAAATATAGCTTTAACAGAATAAAACATTACTGGAGGGAGGCAGTATCGACTTAGAAGGCTGTATATACTACGTATAGGACCCGGTATAGCCCGGGTGAAGCACGTAGCAGCTACGTGACTAGAATGAGCCGGTCACAGATACAAGTAAAACGAAAAACAAGATGGAAATTCGGAAAATTATTTCGGAAATAAAATTTTCACGGAAACTCTGCAATTCGTGAGATTATTAAATGAATTTTGCTTCAGTTGTTTGAATATGCGAGTTAGGTATTACTATGGTATTTTAATATCGTTTTAATAAAACCCTCACGATCTATTTACGATAATAATGCTCTAAAATTTTACTAAAACATTCAATTAAATTTTTGCTGTCTACTACCACTAGAATACTTTATTAAACTATTGTTAAACTAAAGTTGTTAAAAATAAATGCTTTTTACTAGGGCCTCTCGCGACTTAGCATTTAATTTTTAAATATTCTGGAAATAAATTTAGCCTATGTCCCTGGACCCTGACGCATTCTTAAGGCGAAACAACTTCAAAAAAATTGTTACATTTGTTTTTCCTTACATACACTTTCATTTTTTTATAATAGTATAGACAACAGTTGCCAACACATTTTTTATTAATTACGAGCTCAAAAACCAATTCTCTTTTATAAATAAAGTTAAACTTCCGGTTAAATCTGCCACGAACGTAGGGTAAAAATAGCAATATTTTCTATATTACGTAATTTGAGAGCATATTTTGTGCGTTATTTTTTCACGAGTTCAGTTAAACCCGCGGAGGCTTCGCGTAATACTCGCGGCTCGAACGTGACCAGAATTAGGATTCTTTCGGTATTATGACGTATTTCGACTGATTAGGTATGTATACTAGTTAAAGAGCAACCCCCTTGCAAGGGATCCATCATTTTAGAGCGATCAAAGCTGGAAGACCTGCAGCTTAACTAAATGCTGCTCAAGTCTGAACAGGCTCGTCTTCTACTCTGGAAGCCATCTGTCCCGCCTAGAGAATACAGGAGCTCCGGTACCTCATACTATGATATATTTATTTAGTATGGGACAGTCCTTTAACATCAACGAAAATTGGAAAACTTTTTAAATTTTAAACATTTTATTGTTACTAAAAATCTTTTTTTACTAATGGTCTGAGTGGTTTAAAAAAATTTTTTTTTTTAAACATTAATTAAACATACTCTGGACTGAAATTTGCTAGGCAACCCATACGGATTATATTTATTGACATATTAAATTAAATATAAAATACGTTTCATTAAATAAGCATCTCGGTGAAGGTCGTTGTATATCGGGATCTTAAGAAGATATATAGAAAATATAATTATAATTCCCTAACCATGTTGGTTTTTGTCACTTGAATTGCGACGCGAAGTGCCATCTATCGACGAGTAGAAACATTGCATATTTATAAAGAACTCTACGTTTGTCCAAATATGTATATACAGTCCACTACTCTTACTTAGTTAAAATAAAAGTGTCATACGATTCGCACGTGTTATTATTGCAGTTTATTTAATTTCAAGACCCTCAATCAATTAGTGATCAATTCTCAACTATAACTCCTTAACATATGGTCCAAAATCGAACCGGATAACATCGCTATTGTTCAATAGTTGGCGAACAGTGAGAACAATAGATGCTCACATTCCTAAGCGATAAGGAATAGTTGGAAGGATTTTTGTGTGATCAGTGTTTCATTACAGTGTTATAATAACATTATAAAAGTGAAATTAACCTATAAAAACGAAATAAATTACGTTATATACACACCATACTGTGAAGTACTATTACGTTGGGCTGTGTTCAGTTTTTTCAGTGGGTCTGAGTAATCGGATAATTACGAACTACGCTCAAAGTCATAGTGTACGATGGAGGGTCTTTTTGAGTATCAATTTAAGTTGTTGGAGACATTAAGAAGTGCAGAAAAGAATTATAGGAAATCACCGAAAGACAGAATAAAAATATCATATATAGAAACTCGATTAGAAGTGTTAGAACAATTATGGCGGGACTTTAAGGAAGGACACAAAAGTTTAATTTTAAAAATATCTAAAGAGGAAGAAAAGGAAAGTACCTATTTTAAAGGAAACTTTAGTGATATTTTTGATGAGCTATATATTCAGTACAAGTCCACTATGAAGGAGGACTTTCAAAACTTAACCAAACAGTCTTCTTTATCACATACCTCAATAGCGGGTGGCGACGAACAGAGGTTATTAAATAATATTAAATTACCGTCAATACAAATACCGAAGTTTGGAGGTAAATATGAAGAATGGACAACTTTTTATGACTTATTTTGCTCCTTGATTCATAACAATAAGTCTTTAACGCCGGTGCAAAAACTACATTATCTAAAAAGTAATTTATCGGGTGACCCAGAACTATTAATACGCAACTTTTCGACTACGGACGCAAACTACGATGAGGCATGGAACCAGTTAGTGAAACGATATAATAATAAGCGGTTGAATTGCTATGCAATTTTAAGAACATTATTTTCACAGAAGGGCATATGTACGGAGACATCGAGTTCAATCAAACAATTGGTAGACACTACGTCGGTATGTTTAAAAACGTTGCAAAATCTCGGTGTTAAAACCGACACTTGGGATATGATTATTAATTATTTAGTAATATCAAAGATGGACAATGAATCGATAAAGAGATGGGAACAACAACTTAGTTTGAGTAATACCGAATTACCTACTTGGGCAGAACTGCGGGATTTTCTAGAAGCTAGATTTCGATCGTTAGAAATGATAGACAGTCACAGAGTGAAATCACCATACCCTAAGCCTGTTGCTACACCTATTGCTAAACCTAAGTCCTTTCATTCAGGTATACACAATGATGTGAAAAAGCAGGAAGTCAAATGTGTGTTATGCAGTGGTAAACACTACATATATTATTGTAAAGAGTTCGTAGACATGTCTACAAAAGAAAAGCAAGAGTTCGTCCAGCAGAATAAATTATGTTTTAATTGTCTTGCTCCATCACATTCAGTAATCAGATGTCGTCAGCCAACGTGTTGCAGAAAATGTGGGCGTCGTCATCATTCATTGCTACACTACGAGAGAGATCGAAATACGGTGACTACGAGTGGAGGGGAATCCACGTTGACAGGTACCATGACTGAGCAAACTAAAGGTAAGCTTAATACTATAACAAACGATGTACACTTTGTAACTAACTTTTCCAAGGAAAATTGTCAAAATAGTGTCCTATTAGCTACTGCTGAGGTATTAGTAGAGAGTAGGAATGGTTGCAAACATATTATTAGAGCTTTGTTAGACCAAGGGTCGCAAGCATCGTTTATAACTGAAGCTACAGTACAATTGCTTAATCTTACGCGCCGATCAGTAAGTGGTTGGGTGTCAGGTGTGGGAGAGGGGCAAATGAGAATCAAATACATGGTTTCACTTAACGTGAAATCTCGCCACGATCCTAAGACAATAATACGAGTGAATGCATATGTATTGCGTTCGGTAACAACACTTCTGCCTACTACCAAACTTAGTGCTCCTGAATGGTCAGACCTAGAATCTTTAGAGTTGGCTGACTCAGCCTTCAAAACACCTGGAAAAATTGACATTCTTTTGGGAGCAGACGTATACAGTAACATTATTTTAGATGATATAATCAAACATCCTAGGGGCAACTTACTAGCACAGAGAACATGCCTAGGTTGGGTGCTATCAGGAAAGCTGCCTCAAGAAACAGGTTCTTCGGACACAAATGTTGCAAGTTTGCATGTTCAACTTAAAGATGACGAGATGCTCAAGAAATTTTGGGAAATCGAGAATGAACCAAATACTATAGAGAAGAGACTATCAAAAGAAGAGGAATTTTGTGAACATTTTTATGACAGTACAACTATAAGAGATGAAGAAGGAAGATTTGTGGTTAAACTACCATTCAAGACTGGAAATCCACAATGTAGGCAAGGAAATCTTAAAGAAATTGCTGCCAAGAGGTTTGAAATATTAGAAAGAAAATTATTAAAAAACCAGAAACTTAAAGAAGAATACCACAAGGTCATAAACGAATATATAAATTTAAATCATATGGTTGAAATTATACATGCAGAAATTGATAGTCCCACTGCAGTCTATCTCCCGCACCACACGGTACTTCGCGAAGATAAGGAGACGACAAAACTTCGTATAGTCTTTGACGCTTCGTGCAAAGGAGTTAATAATGTTTCTTTAAATGATGATTTACATATTGGTCCTAAGTTGCAGCAAGATTTGCGCCACATATTGGTGAGATGGAGGCTTTATAAGATTTGCCTTACTGCAGATATAATTAAAATGTATAGAATGGTGAGGGTGTCAGAAGATGATACAAATTACCAAAGAGTTCTATGGAGATTTAATCCGAGTGAGCCAATAAAACATTACAAGCTTTTAAGATTAACATTTGGGACAGCATGTGCGCCTTATCTCGCTGTGAAGTCACTCCAGAGAATAGCTGATGATGAACAATCGAAGTTCCCTGTTGCTGCTCATATAACTAAACGTGATTATTACGTCGATGATTTAATGACGTCATGTGAGACAGTTGCTGATGCTATTAATATATATAATGACATGAGTAAATTAATGAATTTAGGAGGTTTTGAGCTCCAAAAGTGGAGCAGTAATAGTAAAAATGTGCTAAAATATATTGGTGAAAATAAACGAGATGATCATGAACTGCCTCTGAAGGTAAATAACCTAGTTAAGGTATTAGGAGTGAGTTGGAATAGAGACATAGACAAATTCGAATATACTCTAAATGTGCCTATAGTAAAAGAACCTATAACTAAACGGCAGATTCTCTCAGAAGTAGCAAAACTGTATGACCCTTTGGGATGGATAGCCCCTGTTGTTGTTATAGCAAAGTTAATAATCCAGAAGTTATGGCTAACTGGATTAGATTGGGACAGCACTATAACAGGAGATTTACTGAAGGAATGGTTACAATTTAGAGAAAATTTGATACATATTAAATGCATTAATATACCGAGGTGGCTACGTTATTCTTCCACATCTAAAGCAGAGTTACATGTCTTTGCAGATGCTTCACAGACAGCATATGGTGCAGCAGTATACATGCGAGTCATTGAAGGCAATGAGGTTTATGTGAATTTAATATCAGCCAAAACTAAGGTTGCACCAATTACGAAACAGATTTCAATACCTCGACTGGAATTATGTGGTGCTGTGTTGGCGGCCAAGCTAATTTCTGAAATATCACAAGTGTTAAACATATCTAACGAATACTTACATGCATGGACTGATTCAACCATAGTCCTGGCATGGCTAAGGGGAGGACCTAGTCGCTGGAACACGTTCGTAAGTAACCGTGTATCTGATATACTAAATATTTTAAATTACGAACAATGGGGACACGTTACTTCTGAGATGAACCCGGCGGACTGTGCGTCAAGAGGTCTACAAGCTTTAGATCTATCAAATCACTTGCTATGGTGGAATGGACCCGCCTGGCTATCTTTATTAGATGTAAATTTGAGTATGGTCGACATCGAAGATACACAAGAAGAAGAGAAGATTAAATCTTTAACTGCTTTATGTACATCCGAAGAAGAATTTATATGGTCTAAGTTTTCTAATTTAAATAAGTTATTGAGAGTTATTTCATACTGTAGAAGATGGCTAAATTTAAAATCAACTAAAGATAAGCGTCGGTGTTATACAAGTTATATTTCAACAAAAGAAATTAATGAATCCTTAGATATTTGCATTAAACAAGTTCAAGGGTTTGAATTTAAGGATGAAATGAAACAATTAAAGACTCTGGGATATGTTTCTAAAAAGAGTAAACTGCGAAGTCTTACGCCCATTATCGATGAAAATGGGATTCTAAGAGTCAGCGGAAGAATACAACAGTCACACGTGGAGTACGACACACAGCATCCTATAATTTTACCTGCTAAAAACTATCTTAGCAGACTTATAATTATGGATGCTCATCAGAAAACAATGCATGGAGGACCACAACTGATGATAAATTATTTGAGAACAAAATACTGGATACTACGAGCTAAAGATCAAACAAAGAAATGTTACCGTGAGTGTGTGACTTGCATTAGATATTCGAAACGTAAATCATCACAGTTAATGGGTCAATTACCAGAGGTGCGTGTAACTCCCAATAGACCATTTAAGTCGGTCGGTGTGGACTATGCTGGACCTATTAACATCAGATTCTCCCCAGGTAGAGGAGCAAAGTCCTTTAAAGGATATATTTGCTTGTTTATTTGCATGGCCACACGCGCTATACACTTGGAGGCTGTCACAGACATGACTTCGAAGGCATTCATCGCCGCTTTTAGAAGGTTTACAGCAAGACGAGGCCACTGTCAAGATATCTATAGTGACAATGGCACAAACTTTGTAGGAGCAGAAAAACAATTAACGACAATGTTTAACAGTGCCAAATCTTCAGTGCCTAGTGAAATAGCAGAAATGTTAACATTAGAGCGTACTACATGGCATTTCATACCCCCACACGCTCCTAATTTTGGAGGTTTGTGGGAGGCTGGCGTACGTAGCACAAAAACACACCTTAAAAAGGTTATTGGCGATACCACTCTAACTTACGAGGAGCTCACAACTATGCTGACTCAAATAGAAGCCTGCCTTAACTCACGACCTCTGACTGTCTTAAGTGACAACCCTAATGATCCTCTCCCACTGACGCCTGGACATTTTTTGATCGGCGAACCTGTGCTTAATGTAGCTGACCAAAGTCATGCTTATGTAGACATCAGTTATCGCGATCGTTGGCGGTTAACACAAAAAAATGGTCACTGACTTCTGGAACCGATGGTCTAAAGAATATCTTGTAATTCTAAACAATAGGTACAAATGGAATGTTAAAAATAACTTAGAACCGGAAATTGATGATGTAGTTGTTATACAGGAGGATAATGTTCCTCCTGGTAACTGGATTATGGGTAGAATAGTTAAAAAGCATATCGGTCCCGACAATGTGACCCGGGTAGTATCGATCAAATGTAGAAGCGGAACGCTCAAAAGACCTGTATCAAAAATATGCATTTTAACTAAATAATTAGTCTATTTTTAATTGTTACTTTATTATTATAAATGTTCATTAGTCATTTAAAAGTGAAAATCAATTTATATATCAACTTACTATTGTTAACAAAAACCTTATTTGGAAATATGTAATAAACAAAATATACAAACTATGTAATACTTACCTGTTATGTATGTTTTTAAAAATTATTATATATACTGTGTTAGATGCCTGTGTACTTACTATACTACGCTATAATATACATATATTAATAGACTATAACATGTGAATTGTTGTGTAATGCTATATCCAACTATGTATGCAGACATATTACGGTGGGCGGTTTGTCTTATTTTTATGTACAATAGTCAATAAGCCATTTAAATATGATGAAAGACAATGTCTGATGCATACTATTGTGTCTTTCGTGAAACAATTGTATTGAACTATAGTTTGTAATTTTGTTAAGTGTTTATTTTTTCTTTTATGTTATTTCTTTTAAAGGACTGCGTCCTTTGGTGGGCGGCATGTCCAAATATGTATATACAGTCCACTACTCTTACTTAGTTAAAATAAAAGTGTCATACGATTCGCACGTGTTATTATTGCAGTTTATTTAATTTCAAGACCCTCAATCAATTAGTGATCAATTCTCAACTATAACTCCTTAACAACGTTACTTAAAAGAAAAACATCTTTTCAATTAAATCGTATATTTATCCACAAAATACAAATAATGTTTGTCTTGCTACTTGAAATGCTGGCTTTTATAAACATTTAATAAATATTGCACCTGTCAAATATATTGGGTATTCATAACATTTAATTGACGATTCATATTCGATACAGCTGTACACGAGGAAACCAACATCTTAAGGCCCTATCCCAGCACGAATTGCTGTGTCAGTGTCTCGGGGTGGACTGCGGTGCGCAGAGAGGCGCGTCGCGTCGGCCCGTAATAACAATTAGTTATGTAAAACATTAAATTTATGTAATTTTATCATTTTTTTTTCTGAAATGGATTACTTGGCTTGCGATTAAATATATCGTGTACATTTCAAAATAATGTTCCATATACATTTTCGTCATAAAATGAATTCAAAGTGTTAAAAATTGGGTATGTTTGGATTTTTTTTCTATCGAGCGAAGTTATTTAAATCGTGTATCGATCTTTCAAAATGGATACATAAACTACTTAACTCCACCATATATTTTTTCCATTCGCCCTACTTCAAGAAACGATGACGAAAAATGGAAAGAAACAATGTACTTTTTTGGAGTTTATCGATAGGACAAGTCCTTAAGGTTAACTTCACACTTTTTTGCATACTTAGAAAAAAAAGCACGGTAAAGGCTGGGCTAACTCTGTTCCCTGTAATTAATGGTACCTAAAAACCGCGCACGGTATTAAATATGCAAAATTTAATAATATAGTAATGCAGTATTAATTTAGGGTTAAATCCCTCAATGGGCGCGTGAAAGTATTTTTATGGGCGAGCGGAATGTCATCAGGGTGTCTTTGGCCGCCCTTTGACAACTCCATGATTTAATGCTCACTCTATTAAGAGATATTAGTATTATTATACATATTTTTAATCTGTAGTTATTTCGATGAAAACTATTTGTCAGAAAACAGTAAGATACAGCTGATAGACTATTTTATATCAATTTAATTTATTATTATATTTAAATATTATTATCTACGACTACAAGAACATTTGAATAGGTACACAATTGGAAATTTTGCCAAAAATATTATTTGATTTTTGGTCTTGAATTTCGCACTGTGCACCAATGTATTTTATTTCTATGAATAATTATTTATATGAAAGGTTAATATTAAATCATAAGGAAACAGTCAAAGGTAAAGAAGGGTGATCACCTCAATAAATAGAATTAGCAACGAGACGATTTTGCGGATAATTATTTTTATGATTTGAGACTATACAGTACGGTGAATGATAACTTGAAGAAACAGGAATCTCTTGTGTGAGACCCAAACTCGAAATTTAGCGCTAAGTATGACTTCCGTGTCTCAAATCCAATACGTTTTTAACACACAAGAGTTGCACTTACTCATTGCAGAATATACATATTGAATTTGTTATCTGACTCTGAGACTTGGAAGAAAAAGACAACCACGTGGGTTGGGTACAGAACTCTGACCACCAAAACGCCTGTTAAAATATGAATGAAACAGATGCGGAAATGTGTCCCCATTACCGCACTTGATACATTACGCCAGCAAGTGAGCAAAGCCTATTGATATTTAATTACACCCACTTGTTCATTACGCTTTTATTGTTTTTAAAACTGGTTTACATAATGACATTTATGGCTTATGTTTATATAACTTTCCATATCGGGGATGTAGCTCAGTGGTAGAGCGTTCGCTTTGCATGTGAAAGGCCCCGGGTTCGATCCCCGGCATCTCCAAACATATTTTTTTCGTGAAAGAATATGATTATGAAAGAACACATATGTAATGTATCATTCTATACAATTTACAATATTAATCAATAAGATAAGAGTGAAATCTTTTAAAAATTATATTTGTGTTGATATTCGTACAATAATTCGTCAATCTTAAATTGTTTTGCAATATTTTAGCCTAACAAAATCTACCAAGAAACCAAAATAATTACGATTAAACAGCTATATGATTATAGCACCTGAATCGTGATTTAAAAAAAAATAACTCACTTAACTAAACTTAATATCATTTAAAAAAAACAAACACGTGATGTGTTTGTTTTTTACACGCAATACTCGTCGAGCGAGTTTGCTTATCTTGCCGAAGCCGCGTACAAATTATTTGAAGAAGTCTTTTAAGTATGAGGGTGTACAATTATTTAATCAATTTAATTATCGTCTAAAATTGGAAACATTAGCGCGTTTAACCAATTCAAAAAGGCATTAAGGATAACTAACTGAATTAGCCTAGTAGACTAAAATTCGGCTAAAAGACGGCTGATTGCGACGTGTATCTCGTTCGTATATATATTATGTTTCCCATGTTAGTAAACATACATTTTTTGTAATGAGAAATAAAGTTCTTTAAACATTTTTTTATGGATCTGTTTATTTCTTCTTAACCTTTTTAAACACTCCAATTGCTTGAGATTTTTTATATATAAGCGAATTGTTAAGCAGCTACTCATAAACTGCGGTGTCTTGCTGCTACATTTTCGACTTCAGTGTAGAAACGCAATAAAATAACTTTCGTGAACAGAAATTTAACTCCATACGACATAAAACACGAAACGACTCGTAAAACTCAAAAACAAACATAATCTCACCAAACAGTGAAACAAATGTCAAACTCATCTAAAGTTCATTTACAAGTATCGACGGGCACAGTTAATAGGACACAGGGAATTAGCTATAAAAACTTTTATACGATACGCGGGGGAGAACTAGTGACGTTCTAATAATCCAGTAGCGCTACAACCCAACGTACATATTCTTTTTTGATAGACAATGTTCAGATTTTATTTGAACACTAGCTGACCCGGCAAACGTTGTTTTGCCATGTATATTAAACCTAGGAAACATTTTTTAGTTCAATAACTATCTACTATAATAAAAAAAATAGAGGTTGATCGAAGTGGGTAAAAATTAAGGGTTATATGTATTTGTTTAATGCCACATAATAAACTTTTTTTTTTTGGAATGGACACCCCTTATTCTCCGATTCTCAGACTTACTGAATATGCATAAAAAAATTATAAGAATCGGTCGAGCCGTTTCGAAGGAGTAGGTATGGAAACGAACGTGACACGAGAAATTTATATATTTTATTAGATTGACCAAAATGCTGACACGGCTTACGTGGTTGTTCTAAATTTTAACAGCTGAAGGTGCGCGATACACCAACACAAGAATAATATTATGTATGTGTGAATAGGTGTAAGCAGTATATTGTTTAATAACAAAATCAGATTCATTTCTCGCTTCCTGTCCTGGCGAAGACCTCTTCAAGCCTTTAATTATCGTGCTGAGCCTGCCCGATAGCTGGATACTCCGTGTATTACCTTAGGTCTCGGAGACATCCCGTACTTATTTATACATCCACTGTTTATGGGGTGGGGTACATCTGCGGTTTTTGGATCTGAGACATGCTAATTTTTTACGATGCGGACCTTCACTATACGAGCAAGTGTTAGATGCGCACATAGAAAGTCCATTGGTGCACAGCCGGTTATCGAACCTACGACCACAGGGATGAGAGTCGCACTCTGAGACACAACTAGGCAACACTGATCTCGTAATGTTCTACTCATCTTTAAAAATTTAATGACCTCTATTGTTTACTATGTCATTATGTTAATTAAAATGTACATATAATGTAATTAGGATTATTCTAGTATGCTAGTAGTAACAAGGGATATTTTAAGCTGTAAAATCAATTAAAGAGATTCAGACAAAAAGAACCAATCATAATTTCACCAGCCTAGTGAATAATTTAAAAATTGTGAATATATATCCTCGTCTCTGAAATCTCGTTATAAAAATAATTTAAACATCTCCAAACATTCCAAATCAAATCATTACAGTTCTAGAAGCATCGATGCTGCTGTATCATACAGTGAATTCCAGAAATATATATCTCATCGATAAAAGTGAACATCACATCACTAGCATACGCAATAACTCTTAGCCACACCTCATTTGCATTTCTTTATTGGATTGCGTAGAAATTGAGAAAAATTCGGGCACTCGGTTTTAATTACGAATATAGTAGTTACTTTTTTTGGATAGGCATGTATTTGATGCGGGAAATACCGCCCGTATATTTAAATATAGGCTTAAATGTCGTTCATAATAAATGCGATTCATGATCAAAACAATTTGACTGTGAGCTAAAAAGCTTTAGTACGAAAATAATTAGTACGCTTATTTCTTAAAAAGCCAGTCAAAGCCAAAGACGAAACGACGAACTGCTTGTTCTTGGCGGTGGAATTTTATATTCTCCTTTGACAATCAACAAACGATATTGAAAATAAAGTATTATGGAAAATGAGACTAAGCTTAACGTTTGTATAAAATAAACTAAGCCAGAATTGTAATTTATTATAAAAATAAATTTTATCGTAACTAATAAGTATTACAAAAAGTATAATTACTATTTTTTCTGTGACCTAGCTTCATAGAGAATTCACTAATGCAAAATTGCCTTCCTTAATGTTTCCTTCCTTTTCTTCTTAAAGAGTGTGCAGTTAAAAACTAGTACATAAATTACCCTAGAGCCTTTAATATAAAAGATTCACCTTAATGCTCGCAAAGTATAGCGGCTGTTCCAACGATGTATGGCGGCAAATCGCTGATGTATCGTGTAATCTGACGATTGCAACCGAATTGCCCATAAACTAAAGACTGGCAAATATATCTCTGTAGTTTATGTCATTATGATTTAGTTACTCTGTAATTATAACTTACGCGATTCGTAATCTTAGATTACCTTTAGTGTGACGAATTGTGCCTAGTAAGATAATAAGAAATATTATAATTTAAGTTGTATTTACTTCAACTATTAATAATTATTATTGACTCTAAAATGTAACTATCCATTGTCCACTCTTAAAGAGTTTTAATATGTAATACGCATTGTCAATGAATTTATCTTTCTAACCTTGCTTGTTTATATGTTGTGTAAATAAGAACATTATGTTTTCATTCTTTTCTTTTCTAGTCTTTTAGCAATTAATAAAAATTAAACAAAAGGTTGGAGATGCCGGGGATCGAACCCGGGGCCTTTCACATGCAAAGCGAACGCTCTACCACTGAGCTACATCCCCGATGAGGTTTTAGATACAAAAAGGCTGTAGCTGCTTTTTTACATTGCTTGTATACTGAATCAGTAAATATCTACTAACATAAACTTGTTTGTCCAAAAAAACTAAAATTATGTTCAAAACGTACCATACGTACCATACCATGAACAATGTTTTTTACAAAAATTACGTTGCAAAATATCAAGGTAAATGAAAAAAATCACACGAAATAAACTCGGAAATGAAAAAGCAAAACCAAAGCATTTTTCAAACCGTCCAATTTAAGTTGCTCGATTGAATTTCACACTTGATTTGGAAGAAGCCAAATCCTTCCGGTATTCGAATTCAGAACACATCTGTCAAATAATGGCGGGAAAACAGAACGGTGTTGCAGGCCTCAGTGAAGGGTCGCCATGTGTCAAACGGGAAATAGTTATTTATGGGCGCCATTCACAAATTGCATTCATGGCCGAATTGATATATCGGTATGTTTTATATGTAAATGTGATCTAGGATGAATGTCCTGCCCCACAAACGGATATCAAATGATTTAGATACAATTTACCTTTTGTTTAAGTTCTATCATATTATTAAAATCAAATAAGTTCATGAATGATTGTATAAATGTTACACATTATTTTGGACAAATTTATATATATTTTTTTTAATTATCTTTTTAACATTATCGAGTTAAACATACAATTTGCGTCGATAAATAAACTGAAATACTAAGTTCATACTTTAGTACTTATTTTTTAGTAAGAAAAATATAAGCAGCAGCAGTTAAACAATGTATTCATTGTACTATGCAGAATTGTCAACATTATAATAAATCGGTGAACAAAATAGATTCCAAAGTTATAAACAATGAGAAACATACATTGGTCACGTTTATCGTATAAATCAAACAAGTTCAGTAAATCATAGCAGTAAACTGTTCAAGAGGTCACTGTGGTCGCTAAACACGATTTTACAAATGTTTGAAATTATGTATAATATTTAAGAAAGTCAATTTTTGCTTTGTCTACCAAAGTATATTCTTAAAATATAGGCTTCTTATTATTATCTTTAATTGCTACATTTAAATTGGGAAGTAATATTATTACAATATTAATTACAATAAGCCGTTAAAACTAAACGTTAAAAATTTTTTTTTAATATAAATATATTAAAATTGTTTTTTTATTCATCTCATTATAGAGATTTTCAGAATAGAATGGGCACGTTTGAGACGTTCAAGATGTTTTGTCTCGTTTACGTTTACGTTTTACGCAGAATGGACGCCTTTGACATTGACGTATTATGAACACCTAATTTAACATGGGAACTTTAATTCCTGTACTACATGATACATGCTGTTTGTAATATGAAGTCTTAATTTTTAAATGATGATCATTATTAGTAGTCCTTTTGTTTTATTCTGCGTATGCTGTGAGTAGTTATCTTCTGGGGCTTGAGACAAAGTCATTTGTCGGCTAGCGTGACAGTAGCTCAGTAGTACCATGGCGTATTAATAAACGCGAGTTACGCAACAACTTTTAGTTAACCTATTTAGAATTTTCAGTGACTAAGAAGGCTAAATATATTATTGTCGCTGGTTACATAGTATGTTAAATTTGTTCTCCATTATTCCGACTGGTGCCTATAAGACTTGGGTGGTTCAGGTGACAAGGCGTAAGCTAAGCTAACGTATTTCTTTTTTTTAAATTGACGATAGATTTCGCCTGGCGTTAGAGTCTGCGACACCACTGCATTCCGATAGACGCGGCGCCAGCGCGGTGTACTAATATGTTGCTCGTGCTAGGCGTAATTTATCCCAACGTAACATAAACTAATATAAAATTCGCGACTAGCTACAACATTTGCTGTTGATGTTTTATCTTATAACTAATAAAATAATATTTCACTGTGTTTAAACAATTATAGTTATATGTTCAACAAATAGATGTCGCCTGTGGTTCCTTGAATCGCGGTATGTTTAAATTATTATAGTTTTATGTTGAACCAATAGATGTCGCCTGTGGTTCCTTGAATCGCGGTATCGTTATGATTCAAAAATAGTATAAGTATCTCAATTGTTTTTGTATTAAATAGTCTCAGCCTTGGGATTGGTGTTTTATTTTGTTCATGGTCATTCGTAGCCGGATACAGCAGTGATTGGAAACCCTAGTGTATAAAAAGTGTAAAATAAGTGATTGTGGTGTGTAAGTGTAAAGGTGACTAAAACTGTAAGTACTTTAAAACTTTGCCTAACAAATTGGAAGTCTAATAACGCAAGTAAAATAACTTAGAAAAATTAAGGCAAAAGTGGTTAACCACGGGGAATCCATGCCCGATTTTGCCTAAGTCGAAATTATTAGGTACACCAAACACTTAGAAAAATTTGCGATTTGGAACTTGGAAATTTTACAAGTGTAACTTAGAAAAATCACAATGGAATCACTTGTAAGAGTACAGAAAGATATTAACAAAACATTAAAAAGGGCTTATACAAATTTTAAGAAAACACCAAAAGATAGAATTACAGGAAGTTATTTGGAAACCAGATTGGAACAATTAGAAAAACAATGGTCAACATTTGAAGAGACACACAATAAATTAATATGTAACTATGGTGAGGAAGATTATGATGAATCGGATTACAGCTTGAAAGATGTATATGGAGAGACGGAAGATTTATATAGTGAATACAAAATTGATATAAAGGAAAAACTTACTAAATTTAAAAATAGCCCTATAGTTACGAGTGATGTAGTAAGCAACATTAACAGTGAAGTAAAATTACCTAGAATAACAATACCTACTTTTTCTGGCCACTATTCACAATGGACCACGTTTCGTGACCTGTTTAAGTCATTGATACACAGCAACAAATCGTTGCAAGCAGTGCAAAAGTTGCATTACCTAAAAAGTTACCTGACCGGTGAAGCCGAGCAGTTACTACGACATTTGCCGGTTACAAGTGAAAATTATGAACTATGTTGGAGTATGTTAGAACAACGTTTTAATAATAAGAAATTTATTACAAATAGTATTTTAAAAAGATTTTTTTCTCAAAAGAATATTGTTTCCGAATCTTCAAATGCTGTTAAAGAATTACTAGACACCACAAATGAATGTTTAAATGCATTGAAAAATATAGGAATAGTAACTGACAATTGGGATGTTATTGTTTTATATATTTTAAGTTCAAAATTAGATACTAAGTCTAGAGAGTTATGGGAAACTAAAATTTGTAATTTAACAGATGAATTGCCAACATTAAATCAGTTTTTTGAATTTTTAGAGCAAAGGTTTAGGTCACTTGAATTTTTAATAAACAAACCAGTCAAAAGCACTCAATCTCATCATGTAACTTTTAAGGAAAAATCAAATTGTGTCTTTTGTTCAGATAGTACGCATAAAATAGGAAATTGTAAGAAATTTGCTAAGGGTAACCTTAAAACACGTCGTGAGTTTGTTCAAAGTTCCGCCTTATGCTTCAACTGTTTAGGTGCTAATCATTCGGTTGAGGCGTGTCGTTTGCCCACCAGGTGTAAGATTTGCAAACGAAAACACCATTCACTTTTGCATTACAACGCTAGTGTATCAACAGATAATGTATCAGCTAACAACCAATCACCAGAAGATATCAATGTTGTTGCAACGGCAACAACATCGAGACCAGACGAGACCAACATTGAAAATATTACCACTTGTTTTACTAATACCAGAAAACAAGTTCTATTGGCAACAGCCCTCGTAAGGGCCAACAATAATTCTGGATCAAGTATGACACTGCGAGCCTTATTAGATCAGGGCTCACAGGCTTCATTTATTACGGAGTCTGCAGTCCAGTTACTGGGGCTAAAGAAAATCAAAAGCAACAGTGTCATATCTGGAGTTGGAGGTGACGGCAATGCCCCACTTGATTCCAAATATGTAGTGCAGATTAATCTGCAATCAATTCAAGATGAATCATTTACTATTTGTGTAACAGCTCATGTTCTTAAAAAACTAACTTCATTCCTCCCTGTAAAGGAATTCGTTGTCCATCTGTGGCCAAATCTACCAAGGATGAAGTTAGCAGATCCAAATTTTAACAAACCAAGTCATATTGATATGTTGCTTGGTGCTGATGTCTATTGTCAAATCATAGCTGAGGGTCTAATGAGAGGACCACCAGGAACACCAATAGCTCAGAACACTAGGCTAGGTTGGATCTTATCTGGAAAAATTGAGAACGATCATCACGACCAACATGGTTTGGGTTGCGAAAACATATTAACAATGCACACTCAAATTAACAATGATGATTTTAACCTTAAACAATTTTGGGAACTTGAGTCTGATAACTTTAACCTTAAAAGAACTCACCTCACTCATGAAGAACAAAGATGTGAAGACATCTATAAAGAAACCACGAAGCGAGATCCATCAGGAAGTTATATCGTTAAACTCCCATTCAGAGATGTCGATCCGAGCTGCAAATATGGTAATTCACGTGAGATAGCAATTAAACGATTCTTAATGTTAGAAAAGTGTTTATTGAAATCACCAGATTTAAAGAAATCATATACAGATGTAATATCAGAGTATTTGAAGTTGGGACATATGGAGTTAGTACCTATAGAAGAAATTGACAAAAAAGAAACGGTTTACTTACCTCATCACGCGGTCGTTAGAGCTGATAAATCGACGACTAAACTCAGAGTTGTTTTCGATGCATCCTGTCGAGACCAGAACGGTGTATCACTGAATAGTGATTTGATGGTCGGACCGGCGCTACAGCCTGACTTACGTCACATTGTTTTAAGATGGAGGCTACATCCTATTTGTCTGGTTGCCGACATAATCAAAATGTACCGTCAAGTGAGGGTAACAAGAGAAGATGTAGACTATCAACGTTTAGTGTGGCGCACAGACACTACAGAAGATTTACAGCATCTTCGCCTTTTACGTGTCACTTTTGGTACTGCGTCTGCTCCTTACCTTGCAGTTCGAACTTTGCAGCAGGTAGCACACGATGAAGGAGGAGAGTATCCCGTCGCATCTGAAAAAATCTTAAAGGATTTTTACATGGATGATTTGCTTACTGGGTGTGAATCAGTTTCAGAAGGAAAGCAATTATTTAACGATATTACCAACCTACTAAAGACAGGCGGCTTCGAACTCCAAAAGTGGTCAAGCAATGATGAAAATCTGTTAAAGGAAATAAATAAAGAAGGTTTAGACTTAGATATTAATGTAGAACTGAAATCAAATGAAATAGTTAAAATTTTAGGACTTACCTGGAATCGACGAAACGACGACTTCGAATACTCCGTGCAACTACCTCCAATCAGCATACCTGTAACAAAAAGAAAGGTTATATCGGATATTGCAAGGCTATACGACCCAATGGGATGGATAGCTCCAGCAATTGTGAAAGCAAAAATATTAATACAAAAATTGTGGCTTTCAGGCATCGGATGGGATCAAGAATTACCAAATAATTTACTTGATTATTGGATTACTTACCGTGAGGAACTCCTGGAACTTACCAAATTTCGACTCCCACGCTGGATAAGTACTAAAGCAGATGTCACACTGGAGCTCCATGGGTTTAGCGATGCTTCAAATGAAGCTTATGCTGCTGTAATTTATGTTCGGGTAGTTGATGGGTCTGGAAATGTTCATGTCCATCTGATAACGTCTAAAACAAGGGTAGCACCAATCAAACAAGTTAGTATTCCAAGGCTCGAACTGTGTGGAGCTGTTTTACTGGCCAAGTTGTTACAAGAAGTTGCAGAAGTTCTGCACGTACCAAAGGATAAACTTCATGCTTGGACTGATTCCACGGTTGTGCTAGCTTGGTTAAGTAGCCATCCCAGTCGATGGAAAACTTTCATTGCTAATCGTGTTTCGGAGATTTTAGACATTTTAGACGCAACTCAGTGGTCACATGTTTCATCTACCGACAATCCAGCAGATTGTGCCTCTCGGGGAGTGACACCATCAGCTTTAGTAAACATGGAAATGTGGAGAACTGGTTCCCCCTGGCTACAAAATAAAGTTATCAATTACGAAAGGAAACCCATACCAGACACTAATTTAGAAGAAAAAGGTGTGAAGGCATGCCATGTGGTGGATAGTAGTCAAAACATTTTTTGGACAAATTTTTCGACTTTAAGGAAATCATTGAGAGTATTTGCTTACTGTAGAAGGTTTATAAACAAATTAAAGCGACCTGAAGAGAGTTTTCCTATATGGTTAACTAATAAAGAACTAAATCAAGCATTACATATTATTATAAAAGCATGTCAGAATGAGTACTTTTTTCTGGAAATCAATGATTTAAGAAATAATAAACCAATTTATAAGAAAAGTAAACTTACCGTATTGACTCCTTTTCTGGATCGTGAAAGTATCATGCGAGTTGGTGGTCGTCTTGAAAGAGCTGACTTCAACATAGACAAAAAACATCCAGTGATTTTGCCGTCAAAATCACATCTTACCGACTTGATCATAGCGGACGCCCATGAAAAAACTTTGCATGGCGGGCCGCAATTAATGATAAACTATATTCGGTCCAAATACTGGATTTTAGATATTAAAACTCGTACAAAGTTATTCGTTCGAAATTGTGTTCGATGTGTACGATACGCTGCACAAGCAAGAGACCAACTTATGGGACAGTTACCTCCTTCACGTGTAACTCCAATTCGTCCTTTTCATCGAAGCGGCCTGGATTATGCGGGTCCTATTTTAATAAGAACATCCAAAGGTAGAGGCCATCGAGCATACAAAGGATATGTATGTTTGTTTGTGTGTATGGCAACTAGAGCAGTACATTTGGAGGTTGCAAGCGACCTTACAGCGCAAGGATTTTTGGCCGCATTCAAGCGTTTCGTGGCCAGACGTGGGCATTGTGCTGACCTATACAGTGATAATGGTACAAATTTTGTAGGTGCCGCACGCGAACTCAAAACATTGTGGTCCCAAGAGAAGTCATCATTGGCAATAGAAATTGCTGAGAGTTTGGCAACAAATGGAACAACATGGCATTTTATTCCACCTCATGCTCCACATTTCGGTGGATTATGGGAGGCTGGAATAAAATCCACCAAACACCACCTAAAACGAGTGATAGGTACTCAGACGTTGACCTTTGAAGAGATGAGCACTCTTCTGTACCAAATAGAAGCCTGTCTCAATTCCAGACCATTGTCACAATTAAGTGTGAACTCACAAGATCCTACACCTCTTACCCCAGGACATTTTCTTGTCGGCGAGCCATTGGTTTTGGTGCCGGACAGCAATTATGAAACCTCATCGGTTTCTTCACTAAAGCGCTGGCAGCTAACGCAACAGTTGCTGCAGCATTTTTGGCGTAGGTGGTCAAATGAATATCTCACGCAGTTCATGCAACGTTACAAATGGGCACATCAAAAACCAGAACCGAATGTTGGTGATATTGTTTTAGTTCGAGAGGATAATCTTCCTCCAGCAAAATGGTTATTAGGGATTATAACGGATAAACATGCAGGTTCGGACAATATTACTAGGGTTGTTAGTCTTAAATGTAAGGATGTTATCGTTAAGCGTCCTATAACCAAATTATGTGTATTGCCTGTGACGAAGTAAGATATTTGGGTAAATCTGATGTTATCGTTTTTTTATTTTATTTTGTTGTTGTATAATATAATAGGTATGTTGTCACTTCTAGCTACTGTGAAAGACTTGTACGAACTTTTTAAACTCTATTACAGTCCACTACGATTACTTGTTTACAGTTTATTCACGGTGGGCGGAGGTGATGTACATTCTGTCCATGGTGGGCGGTATGTTTAAACAATTATAGTTATATGTTCAACAAATAGATGTCGCCTGTGGTTCCTTGAATCGCGGTATGTTTAAATTATTATAGTTTTATGTTGAACCAATAGATGTCGCCTGTGGTTCCTTGAATCGCGGTATCGTTATGATTCAAAAATAGTATAAGTATCTCAATTGTTTTTGTATTAAATTGTCTCAGCCTGGGGATTGGTTTTATTTGTACACACTGTCTCTAACTAATATAAAAGACAACGTCTGTCTGAGCATATCGGTGACAGTGATCAGGTATCAAATTTTACAAGCCCATATATTCAGATCTTTTTCTTTGGCTTCTTTAAGCTTGGCTTTTTTCCCTTAGGCATAGATAAAAGTTTATGAAACAAATTCAATGTACCTACTCTACATCAATGATTAATATCAGATAATTTTACAATAATCCTCATCGTGATTCCAAAAATCGGTCATCGTGATTTAGTTCCATAATATCGCAATCGCTAACATGTGTATCTTACATTTCACTATCAGAATCAGTGTCGCCATCACTCGTTGTTGATATTATGAATATCTCCATTTTCCCATCAATCAGTCCATTGTTTCGATCGGATTTAAGTCGCAATGGTAGTTTTACCACTTCGTAATTGTGTTACTTCAACAATTCATCGACTGTATAAACCGTTGTTCTTTGTTGATTTTAATGATATCATATATCATAAATGTCCTGCATTTCTGTTTTAAAGCTTACCATTGTAGGTAGTTTATTTATCTGGGTGCAGTGACATGGTGCATTGTCCACCAATGATTTTTCAGGCAGGTTAGGTACGCCTTCTCAGCTATCCAATTCATAAAGTTTTTGAGTATTCATGTCGTCGTGATAATCGGCTGATTGCGATTGTGAACAAAATATCAAAAGCGCATTATCAACGAACCCTTGCTCAGAATCAGGGCCGCGCCGCCCATGTGTGCGAAGTGTGCGGTGCACACAGGCGCTAAGACAATGAGGGCGCCGCCACCGAAATTATTTATGTTACACTACAATATTCTTACATACGTTTGAAGTGTCATTTTACGCTTTGGGTTTTAGTTTACGTTAATTACTCAGAGCTTATTAGCGAATCAAAAGAAAGGCCGCTGCGCCGTGTTTTTTGAGTGTGTTTGTCTTATAATTTCAATTATATGCCGACATACCTTAATAAAATCCAAAATGAACTAATCTTTATACTCGGTAAACAAATTCAACATTTTGTTTTAAATTTATGTCGAATTAATAAATATTTTTCAATAATACTGGATTGTACTCCTGACGTTTCACACGAAGAGCAAATTAGTATGATAATAAGGTTTGTCAATTTTAACATGGAAACTATAAAGTTGGAAATAAGAGAGTATTTCCTTGCTTTCTGTCCAATTATAGATGCAACTGGCGCTGGAGTAACGTCATTTATAATAGAAAAACTAAATTAATTTGGACATAAACAAATTGTCCCCTACAAGGCTATGATAGTGGCTCAAATTTGCGCGGTAAGAATATTGCTGGATTTAAATCCCAGCTCTTTTTACCTACTGTGCGCTAGCCATAGTTTAATTTAATAGTAAACGACTCTGCCAACCTCAATCATCACACGACTGGGTTTTTTAATATTGTGCAAGAATTATATAAATAGTTTTCGTCCTCTACTAAAAGATGGGATTTATTAAAAAAATATCTCATAAATCAGTTAGATATAACATCATAAATAAAGTATGTAACAATTTAATTCGCGTTTTTGGTATTTTTCACGACATTTAGCAAGCGGACGGACCTACTTAAGAAAATATTATTTAAGTAATTATATTAAACCAAAGAACATGTTTCTTTCGGTCAAAATAACAAAAAATAAAATATACATTGAAACTTGAAGATTCGTAAAAATAGGCCGAAAACCTTAAACTAGGCTCAAAGGCCGGCAACACACCCACTAAAAATGTCTATGGGCTGCGATGACTGTCCGTTTTGGCTGTCCCGCTGGCTTGTTTGTCCCCCTATAAAAAAAATAGGAGGTGCTTCATGGGTTTCGCACACAGGCGCTGCCGGGGGTCGGCGCGGCCCTGCTCAGAATGTGCAATCATGAAACGTTTTCCAGCTGATTCAGACACCAAGAACCAACAACTAGAGTAATGGTAATGGTGGGACGAATGTAGGTTTAATCCATGAATACCACACTCTTGTCCACTAATCAATAGTCTCTCATTCTTTCGATATACCTTGCACCTATTCTTTTTAATATCCATCGTAATTTTATTATTGCTTCCTTAAAAACCCATGTCTCATTTTGGTTCCAGGTGCAGTTTATTTACAGTAGGCAACTCTTTCTTCACAACATAGAGGAAATTCATTTTCTGATGGATAGCACATAAATCCATATAATTCAAATATTTTTTTCTGGATTGCGGATTTTCCCAGGAGTAACAATTTTTGAAGTGCTTGCTGCAACTTTTCCTTCTTTTGTAATATTATATACGTTTTTACAGAAACGTCTGAAACAATAAAAATATTGATAATCGCGCTGGTGGAATTCAACACTGTAATCATATTTTACCTATTCTTAAGCAACCCTCAAATGTACCTGTCATGGCAGCGACTCTCGTTTGAACATACTCCAAAAGTATCAAAACGGCTCTATTCCTCTTCTCCATCTCACAAAAATCCTTCACTTTCAAAAGCATCTCCCGAGCTGCATTTTCACTACTTTAGGCTCCATAATCACTCTGATTCCCGCACAAACGCTAAAAGTAATAGTGTTCTGTGAACGCACCCTTCACAAACGACAAGATGGCGGAGCTGTCAAATTTAGTTCCATTCCAGGTTTCCCGTCGGCAATAAGCGGTGGCTATGGATGTGAGATTAATGAAAAGAATCGATTAAATAAAAGTCATTTTTTCTTTATTAAATTTTAATCGATTTCCTAAAATCGATTTTATTAGAAATAAATAATCGATTTCTGCGAAAAAATCTAATTTTTCTGTTTTTTTTTTAAATCTGCATGCTTTTCATATTCTAATAATAAACCTAAGAGATTCATATAATCAATTTATTAAGTTAAAAATCAAATAAAACGATATGAATAAAAAAATAACCAATTCAAAACTTAAACTCAAAGCGAAAGTTTCTTTAAAGTTTCAAGATAAGAAATAAGGAATAGAAGGAAGGAAGGTACAAGAATAACAAATATTTTATCATTATTGATACAAATTTTCAGTACCGTTTAACATTTTATTATAATAAAAATGAAATGATAAGCATCCCAACAAAATAACAACCTTACTGTCTCAAAAACTAAAATATAAATCAAATCAAAAAAGAAAATTACCATAAATGTCCATTATTTTTATTTATATTTGACTAGTTTTAAAATAAAGTACATATAATTAAAAAACTAAACGACTATGTTGTAGTCTCAAAAGCAAAATATAAAACAAATCTTTCGTTAATTTAAAAAAGTTTAAACAATAAAAAGATGAAAAATAATTTTTGCCACTAATTTTCAGTCTCGTTTCGTATGAGTAGCATTAAAATAAAATGAATCTATAAGTAAAAAAGCTAAACGACAACGTTAAAGTATTGTCACAAAATCTTCAAAAATTTTACTTAAAATTTAAATAAATTTTCAGGTAAGCAGTTTAAAAATAATAATTTTGATAATCTCTTTCCTAAAATACGGTTTCGTGTTTTCGTGACTATATTTCCCGCTTTGAAATATAATCTTCCAGATGGAGCAGAAGTGACGATGACAGAGCGATGCTTGCGAGCCAATTCGGTTAGCTTAAACGTCCCTTCAGAGCTCTTCCAGGCATTGAGAAGATCTATCTATCATAAGATCCGATAGTGGTGCCGCAACGTATAGGTCCAATTTGGTATTTTTTACCATTAATGGGTTAGATGCCAAGGCCATTATTTTTTCGTGATGAACCTGCCATAAATCTTGTCCTTCGACCGTCGTTTTTGATGAAACAAATAGCTCTGTTTATGAAAATCGATTTAAACACGTAATTTAAATTGATTATTATTACTATGAAAATCGATTATAAGAAAATAATAATCGATTTAAATAAAAATGGATTATTTTTCGTCGTTATTTTGGCCCCACTGTTTGTCTCTTAAATAATAAATACAATACATATTATAATTTAATTATATTTATTATTCATGTGCTTTACAAAGATTATTCAAATACGAAGGTTAGATCAGCACATAACCTTGTGAATATTATAGAATGTCGTAATCGTCAGAAAATTTATTATTAATTTACTTATATAAAAAGTAATAAATCAATAAGCGTATTTAGAGATTTTCAAAAAAAATTGCAATTTAAAATATTTTTTTTAAAACTATTGAATTTTTTTTGTTCTCTTATACAACTTTGTTATTTTTATATAAAATAGACCAGATTTTTAGGATAATTAATTTGGTATTAATTTACTTCTTTCAAAATAGTAAAATACGAAATTTAGCGAAAAAACCTTGGGAACCATTCCTCTTTAGTGGAATTTGGAAAGTTACTAGTATGGATTTTCATTTTAAATATAAATATACTAATAATAACATAATTACAAGAATAAGTATCAAATAAAACGAGTGAATACTATCCTAAATAAACACTACCAAGAAACTGACTTAAATCAGTTCAAATAATGCACCACTAGAATGCGCTGACGGACTTATAAAACGCGCTATCGTTGTTATTTTTAAATAGCGGAAACTACACAGACTATAGCAAGCGTTACTTCCGTCAGAAAAAAAGTCTGAGTCTCCCTAGTCGCGCCTAAAGAAGTTTTAGTCTTCAATATTTCAATAAACAAAACGCGTGGTTCCTGCTTACAAGCCAACTGAAAACTAGCTTCGCGTTCGCCGGCCACATGAAGTTACAAGATACACAAGCCAGGATAGTAAAATCAGTAGTGGGGAGCGCTACTATCCTCAAAAATAGAACTCCATAGTCCATCCTATTAAAAACTATCCTGGCTTGTAAACTACCTTACTAGCTCAGAAATGTAGCTAGTTTACACGAAGCCAGAAGTACTAGCATGCTAGCTTACTGACACTAGCTTGCTATCCTAGCTTGTAAAACTAGCCTCGTGTAATTCGAGCATAATACATAATAATAAGTAGTACTTAACGGCGAAGGGAATTATCTCATGAAACGCACTATTTATATTATGCAATATTGTCTCAAGCCCATAGTCATGTAACTATTTATAAAAAAAGTTGCTGGCATCGTCACTGGATCTGTGGCTGTCATTATGGCATATTCAATTTAAATCATATGAGGAACCGATTTATAAAATATGACAAAATATAATAATTAATATAGCGCACTCTTGTACATTGCACAAAGCACATAGTGACCTGAAGGCTGAAACCGGCTAAAGTGAATCTGAATACTTGGTATACTAGTGCGTCAAATACAGATATAGCACTTTAGTGAGTCATATTACCTTCGTTCGTTTTCGTCAATTTATTTTGATTAACAAAACATGGATTTTAACGATAAAGTTGTACTAATTACTGGAGCCAGTTCAGGGATAGGTGCTTCTATTGCTATTCATCTATCAAAATTATCCGCAAAGTTAGTGCTAGTTGGAAGAAAAGAGCCCAATTTAAAAAAGATTGCGCTATACTGTGAAAAAGCAAAAGGAATAAAACCACATACTATTATAGCTGATGTATCAGATGCAGGTGATTTAGAAAGAATCTTAAATGAAACAATTGAGGAATTCGGCAAATTAGATGTCTTAGTGAACAATGCGGGAGTTTTAGCCATGGGAGGAATTAAGAAAACAGACATGGAAAGTTTTGACAGAGTTATGTCTATTAACACTCGTGCTGTGTTTCAGCTAACTATGCTGGCTACACCGCATTTAATTGCAAGTAAAGGATGCATTATTAACATGTCTAGTATTGTAAGTACCAGGCCGAATACAATGATGCTTGCATACAATATGTCTAAGGCAGCCATAGATCAATTCACAAAATGTGTTGCCTTAGAATTAGCACCAGATGGGGTAAGGGTTAACTCTGTCAACCCTGGCTTTGTTAAGACAAATCTTATAAAAGATAGTGGTCTGACAGAAGATCAAATTGATTTGGTTGTTAAGAATATGGCACAGAGTAACCCACTGAAAAAAATAGTTGAGGCTAACGAAGTAGCAGCATTAGTAGCATTTCTTGCCAGCGATCAAGCTAAGAGCATCACAGGATGTTGTTATCCAATAGATAGTGGAAAACTTTTAGTGTAGAAATATTTAGACCACTTTATAGTGACAAATATTATGTAGTCACTTTAATAGATATTAATTAATAAATTATTATCTTTGTTGTAAAATTCCTATTATATTTTTGAAGGACAAGTTAAACCTACAATACATATAGATACCTTAAATTATTTTATTTAAATATGTAAAAAAATTATACATATAATTGTTGACTTATTTTTTTATTTCCTACTACCTGCTCTTGTGTTCTATTATCAAATATTTTTTCTTCATGAAACATAACTTGATCTATATCCATTACATCAAATGAAATTTATAACAATAAAAAGGGTTAGCTTCTTGATACTTATAATTTCATAGACATGAAAGAAAAAATTAAATCTGTTAATTATCCTTGGACCTTCAAATTGTGCTTTGTTTTCAGAAGCATATTTATTGTATGTACTTTTTGGCACCTTGATACAAAAGCGCACGAATATAAAAAATGTATAGGGTTCCGTTTGTCATCAAACTGTTTTATGAAAGCGTCGCAATTTCAAATTGCTAATTAAAAATCGAGACCAAATAGATTTAATATTAGTTCAAAGTTTACGACTCGGTCATCAACGGGGATGTAGCTCAGTGGTAGAGCGTTCGCTTTGCATGTGAAAGGCCCCGGGTTCGATCCCCGGCATCTCCATGTCTTCTTTTTTTTTTAATTAAAACACTGCATTTTTCGTTTCCACTTTCATATAATTTCATAAAATCAGATCAAAATTAGACAAGACACTTAAGATAATTTTCTTAACCAAATCAATGGTTATTTTGTTCAACTTTAATCAAATAAATCCTTTACAATGGTAAATGTAACCAAACAAATGCCACAGAAATGTAGGAATGTCATAAATACAAAACGAAGTTAAAGATGTGTAAGAGACAAAATTTAATAACAATACAAGTTAAACACTAAAAAAAAATAGTAAATAACTGCCAGCCGAAAATTATTTCGTGATAATTAGATTTTTTCAAGCACGATTAATGCGAGTTTTATTTGACTGCCAGTTTCTTGCCCAGAAGATTTTTTTTTCAAAAATACTTTATATGAAATCCATTTAAAATTAAGTAATAGTTTAGTAATAAATTTCTTCAGAATTTCATACGTATATACTCCGACGTTTCTCCCTAAAACAAAGTACACTAGCAACACTAGGTGTATCTTGAACACAATGTTATTAAACCAAATCAATTTTCGTTGCTGATTTTGTACCCCTAAATTGTTGGATTACAGAGGAAAACAGTATATGTATTTAAATATAAGTATTTAAATACTTTAATATTGTTCATTTCCATGACTAGGGCGATTTTAAAATAATTGCTACTATAAATAATTCCATCAACTTATGTGGGCCTTATGAAAGGTTTAGTTTTGGATTATTAAATTTTTAAAGCAATGAAAATTGATTTAATGACTTTATATCTAACGACATTCCAATTTACAAATTGTCAAAACTCAGCGATTTGATTTTACTTTTTTTACTCTTTAAATCGCATTTAGCTTAATTTTGTCTCATAACAATGAATTTTCAATTTTTTTGCACTCAGGAATGTCAATTATTGTATAAGGTAGGGTATTTTCACAACAAACAATTTATAAGCTCTTAGCTAACTTGAACTAGAACTCAAGACCAAGTACTTATCGACTTTTTAAAATATTGTCTAAATTCGTCGTGTATTCTAGTCCAAAAATATACAATAGTCAACATATCAAGACAATATTTTTTATTATCTTATTTATTTTTAGAAACTGTATATCCTATGTATTATTAGTAAATTATTGACATTTAAATTGTATGTTTCAAGCAAAGTTTTAATGTAGAATGTGATCGACCAAACAAACCAAAATTTATCTATTCCAAGGCAATGTTGACATTTTTCGTTCGGTATTTAATAATACTAAAAAAGTACAATTTTGGAAAGTCGACACCGTTTAGTTCCATTCACTGTTGCATGTGAGTTTTATGTAAAATATAAAATTAAAGTAAATTATATATAATTCTAACAGTGTGTAAATGTTTGTAGTGACTAAGGAAATTAAAAAAATCAATTTGAAACCGGTCAAATTTGAAAGGATCTTTGGTTTGTATGGTCAAGTAACTTGAATTTACAAACGCGTGCAGGAGAACAGTATTAGTATTGTTTCAACTCCTCGCTGGCGTCGTCTATGTGGCACTTGTTCATGTTGAGATCGATGTGGGGGGGGCTAGGCTCGCGGCTCGAGTGCGGGCGGGGCTCGGGGGGCGAGTGAGTCGCCGCAGGGCCGGGTGACGGGCGAACTGGTGCACGCCGAGACTGACGCTGGCGGAATTGAACAGACCGCCGGAACTGTGGTCGAGGACACTGACGGGAGCATTGCTGCGGAGCCGCGCCCCGACGGAACGGACGGAACTGAAGGCCGCTCGGAGGGCGCGGGAGACGGCGCATCGACATCATTCTGCAATCCAACGCGCTCAGCTCAGCCGCCGGCCACTACAACACGGGGCCAGGCGCAAGGGAAGGGACGGGAGGGGAGGGGAGGGGAGGGCACCGTTACTTATCGCTTCACTACCGCCTTAACAACCCTGAGACTGCTTTTTACTCAAAATATACTATATTTATTTATTATATTTGTCTTGTTATATAGTATCGAAAAAAATAATGAGATTGAAATATATATTAAGAATATCACTATTTCTTGTAAAACGATTTTCCAGACAGTCAAAGGTTTTTAAAGCGACACTCGGCTAAATGGTGAAAACTATTGTAATAAACAACATTCTCTGGGAGAACGCAAATTCTATTGATACTATTTTAGTGTAATGTGTTCTAGGGTGCTGTGCAATGGGGAATGATGAAATGTAGCTAAAATTAAATCTAAACATTTAAGATGCTATCATGGTAGTGGCTGTAATTAAGACAATGGATTTTACAAAAGTACTGTGGTCTGCACTTAACACTAATGCATTGTTACCCTGTGATTGTACAATGAAAGCATAGGTGATTTGCAAGCAGTTATAATAAGCACACAATATATAGGAATAATAATAATTTTTGGCTGAAAGTAAAACTTCATATATTTTATATCTTTATTTTGATTGAAATAAAGGACGTCCAAAAAACAAGTCTATGTAAAAACTACCATTTAACGGCTCTACTGAAAAATTTGAATGCTACAAATGGAAAATGTTGGTGATAATGAAACTGTATACAAATGGTTACCTACACTAGTATATCAGCGGTGTAGCGTTTAAGAACATACACACATTAAATACATATACATAGGATTACAAAAACTATACATAATATAAAAAACATATTTGGTCATCGGAAACATTTCTAACATATATTACCTTCGAATGACGATGCAGATAACAAAAGAGTAATTTCACATATTTTGTCTATCTCCCAAAACCTGGCTGACTAAAACAATCACAACAATTTAGCTACTACAATATTTACCTACTATTCTTCATTATATAATCTACAATGTATAATAAAAATACTTTTAATATAGTTCTATAATACTTCACTTTTAAAATAATCTAGACATTTAAGACTAACAATATTATTTCACTAATCTATTAATTTGTTTTGTTGAAGGAAGTTGCTAGAGTTTAACATTTTACACTATATAACTACAATATTATCACAAATAGACGGTTTAAAGTTATCGCTGAACTATCTTTTAGCGACAAGATACTAACACTTACAGTTACACAATATTTAAAAAAACATCTTTATCATGCGAAGAAAAACATTCCTAGCACAGAAAAAAAACCTTAATCCTTAAAAACACAATACCTATCAGTTATAACCACACGTAAATGTTTTATTTTTCACTAAGTAACTTAAATATGGGCATATCGGATAACAATTATCCCACTTCATATTGCTATTGACAAATGAAGTACCACAATTGTTACCACATCAGGACTTGTTTTTTTACTGCCAAGAATATTAATTTTAATTATTTTTAGAATAGTTTATAAATACAGTCAAAACCGGTTATAACGACATTGAAGGGACCGTAAGTTGCCGACGTTATATCCGATAGTCGTTATAAGCAATGTCATATACACAAGTACAGTACATATGTATGTACATAGTTATATTATCATAGTTATCGATCAAGAATAGGTAGGTATGGGTTATATGGTATGTTAATATTATAATATGGAAACGAGTCAAAAAATAAACAAAAATATTTATTACGAAATAGTTAGGTACAAAAGTAATCAGTCATTCTGTTTTTTTTTTAGCCCAGTCTCAAATATTTTTTGCATTTTACGTTTCATACTCCTCAAGGTATGAGTATCACCAGTATCAAACTGTTCGTTAAAGGCAACAAATTTTTTTAAGAGCCTCGGAAATCGTTGTTGGCTGAAACTGTTCGTTGGGATAAAGTGCGTAGGTAATAATATGCCTAAATATTCATTCAATGTTTATAAATAAGATTTAAAATCGGTTGTATTGTTTTGTTTTGCTGAGACAAGAAGCGGTTGGTCGTTATAGCCGATGAATATCGATAAAATTTCGTCGTTGTAAGCGATATGTCGCTGTATCCGATGTTGTTATAAGCGGTTTGTTTACTGAATAGTTTAATAGGGATTCGGACGGGACCATACAATCTGGTTGTAATAACCGATAGGTCGTTGTAAACGATGTCGTTATAAACGGTTTTGACTGTACAATATTTTTTTTAGAAATAAGATGCAATATTTTACGTACATATTCTTTCTCATTTAGTTTTTTTTTGATCAAATTTTAAAATGTTAACAAATGAGTAAAGATCACATAACATGTCATACATATGTTCAAAAAATATCTGAATCGTGAAATCCTTTCGTCAATATTCAAGGAACTTAATGCCAAATAAAACATTCGATCAGTACTACAATAGCGCAGATAACACTAGAACTCTAGCCATAAAACCCACGTCTATGTCTATTGTCTATGCTAGACTCTGTCGGGAAGACAGTATGCCGCTCACTAAGTCTGGCCCAGACCCTTAGCCGGTTCCAGTCTACGGACTTACTGTGAGCCACGCGTTTACAACTCAAGTATGTCCGCCTAAGGACACCGCTCACTTTGCCCTGATAGTCATAATCAAAAGTCATATGTAAGGTTAAGAACGACTCACTATCGTCATTTCTACTGACTTTGAAGGGTCACAAATGAAATGCAATAAATTTGAAGGGGTAATTTAATAATTATATATAAATTTCTTAGTATAGCAAAAATGCCAACCATGTTTAGTACTCACCCAAATTGGATGACTTGTTGGAAGTTTTATATATTTTTAAAAAATAATATAAGAAAATTGATAAGATATTATATATTATGTATGCCAATTTATTTTAAATTAATCAATTGATGTCATTTTAACGATAGCGATTCGTGCTTGGGTCACATTTTATTAAATACATTATATGGAAATAAACAAATGAATTATATCCGTCTTAATTGATATTTGTCGAATGATTGCAAATCGAAATACAAACTAAAAAAATCGTATCAAATCGCCAAATGGCCAAACTGGTAAACAATAAAAAAGATTCTGATTATTAAATTACATAGAAAATAGCTTGATGATTTTTCCTTTGAACACCTAAACGGCCTAATTTTTATGAATGAATAGCAAATATTTAGACCAAACCAATATATATTAAAGCAATACATAAAATAAATTATAAAAGTAAAATTATAAAGCAAGTCCATATTTATATAAAGTAAGCTATGTGAATACAGTTAAAATGTGGTTCGAGCTATGGCGCAAAGTATACGTACATTATAAAGAGAAACCATACATAAAAAATATTTAAAAAAATACTGAAATAAAAACGGTGTTATATTTGCATTTAACATTTGCAATTTTATTTATCGAGAGACACTACTAAGGGTATATATATTAAGTGGTCATAAAATAAATTAATTGAGCCGATAGTTTTAAATAACTAGGAAATTATTCAGGTTACCATGGCAACTAAATAAATGCAAATACAATCACCGACGTAAAACCTTTGAGGACACAAAAGCTAGGATCGCGTGCATAAATTTCAACCCGTGTATTAGTGTTGATGATGCTAAAAGTGCTGCAAATGCTGCAAATATTGTGAATACTGTGAGTGCTGTGATTGCTGTTGACTTTGAGCTTACCTTAAGAGGCACTGGAGGCACTTCTAGGTGATAACCTATGTCGCACAGGTTACGGAGGAGCTCGATGCCTGAAATTTATTTTGTTGTCAGTTAATATTAATCAAATTATAACGAAAGCTTTAAGGGCACAGATTTCTTTTTCATACGAATTTTTGTGTCTCGTAAAATTTAAATACCTCTATTAACATCAATTTTTCATTCGAAGACTGAACATTAATCAAACTTAAATCTAGTTTGAACAGCTGTCAAACTATTTTTATCTACAGTCGTATTTTTAATTAGACGAATCCAACTGATAGCTAATGTCACTTTGTAAAATAATGTTGCCATATTTAAAGTAATAGTGATACGTTCAGTTTTTATTCAATCAGATCAATGAACAATGAGTGTGAATAATTAATCATTTCAAACTATAAAATAATATTATTTATATTTTAAAGTTGTATAAAAGTGCTCTGATATAAGTTAGGTACTAGTAGTATTTAACTACAATCAATTTTTTGACGGCTTAATACAAAGCGCGGCGACTAGTGCCATCACCGATCATTAATTCATAAGTTTATTCAATCATTCACTTTGTCACAACACTATTTTTATTTCATTAAAAACTGACAACACCGTAAACGTCAGTTGACTTCGTCTAATTAAAACAACGACTATAAAAGATTGACATATTTGACAGCGCTCAAGGCGAGATTGTAACTGAATCCAATAATAGTATGGACCTCAGCGTTATTTGCAAATGTTATTTAGCACAATCATTATTTGTTTAATAAGTTTAAAATATGCTCACCCGAGTCTCTCTTATCCCCATACCGGGACTCCCAAGCGTCAAATAGGCGGTTATAATACCTAGGTCCAGCCAGGAACCCTAGGTACTTGTGTGTGTTTTTGTTCGGGAACACACGCTCCATATCCCCGCTTTGCGTTAACTCGTCTTCGGCTTGTATGAGATGACGTACGTCGTCCGGCGTCAATGTTGAGAGAATGTCTCGAAGGTACTGGAATTTCATTTTAAAGGAATTAATGTTAGAACTTTTTTTTTACATAATTTTTTACAAGTAGCTATACTTTTATGTTAATTTATGTAGTGTTAGCTTTTTACTGATACATGCGCTTTTAAAAAGATTTAAATTGGTTATAATTTACACATAAAGTCTATAACAATTGTTTACTTGAAACAACTGTTAGTTTGAACAAATACAAATAAAATCACTTATTTATCTTGTTAAACACTTGCCTTTGTTCTCTAACACAAAAACAATAAAGTAAAAACAATGGTTTTTATACAGTATAACAAAAAAACCTTTTAGACTTAATAGACTAGATAGTAAACAAATAAAAAACTTACCATATCCCGTTCTTCCATGTTTGTATATATAATGTGTTTATCTCTTTCTTCCTTTGATAGATATACTGTGTACAACCTGCTGTCGTATGGCACACCAACCTAAGGGCAAATAATTAATGTATCTAGTAATTTACCGATTATTTAACACTGAAATTTTCTATGAGCAGAATTAACAATATAGTTTTTGGAAAATAAGAAAACCAACATGTTTTCCAAAATCTACGTATATCACAGAAGGCCGATTACCTTTTGAAAATGATCCAATGGATCAGGTAAGTAAAAACCACAGAGCGACAAGACTAAACATTTTGTTCCTACATTACACATACCATTTTATGTGGTTTATCCTTTGAAAGCATCTCGATATTTGTCTTAATAGGTACTTGGAACTGAGCTATATTGAGCACTGTAGAGACCAGCGGACCCTTTACGTGAATATCTAACGGCGATGCGCTGTGCAAACTGGGCGAAATGTTCACCTGGAAGTTAAAAATAATAGTCTAGCGATTTTGAAAACTCATTAAAAAAAGAAAATTTCAAGGGTCAAAAATTAAACTTTTAAAAATGTATGTTTCTGTATAAGTTTCGAAATTACGACGTTTAACACACAGACATGTGACATTATAAATTATTTCCAGTTAGAATAACGCGTTATAGTTAGTATTATTTTCGACTTTCCAGTTATTTACACCACATAATGGTAACTTTTAAGTATAAAGAATTACTGGGAGGTCACGAAACGTTTTACTATTGGGTACAGAAAAACGTTCCGGCGCGTAACATGGGGCGGGGACATTGATATACAAAAAACCCAAGATGCACACAGTCTCGAATAAAAGTAACGCTCGAAAGTGTCCCGAAACACTCTTTCTGTCCCTTTCTATAACAGTATGTCTATAACAGTATATGTTACAAGCATATATTATTACAAAATCAACCTTACGCGAATTGCTTAAAGTTGTTATTACAACGCAGTGTATACGTACTTAAAGCAATAAAATTTTACGACCGACCGTGGTCGGTAGGACAAGGTATTGAGTGGAGTCGAACATGACTTTTTTATTTACAACTATTTAACATAATTTTAAATTTATCCTACTTTTCGGGTGCTTTACAGCGTGCGTGGTCACGGTGACTGAAGACAAAAGGTATTGAATGTTAAATAGTTGTAAATTTATAATAATACATAACTTTAATCCGGTTAAAAAGTTTTTTCTTTAAATTAAAAAAATATGTTAAATTGGCTACCTCCTGACCTACACTTTAT
Source organism: Pieris napi (assembly GCF_905475465.1). Lineage (NCBI taxonomy): Eukaryota > Metazoa > Arthropoda > Insecta > Lepidoptera > Pieridae > Pieris > Pieris napi. The sequence continues at coordinate 6,974,442 of NC_062241.1, read as the reverse complement.
ATAGCGTAAATATATTTGTCAAAAACTACACACAAAAAAGTTCAAAAGTACATAAATTTATTTATAAAAAAAACACAAATAAATAACATCGACTCCACTTATTAGACGCGAGACTATTTGAAATGAGCGCACAATTTAGAATGTTGCGCTCATTTTTTGAGGACGTTTTTTAGACGTTGAGTGTGCATCTTGGGTTTTTGTATATCAATGGGCGGGGATCAATCTCCAAAAATTGCGTGACGTAATACTTGAACGCTCCCTAATTCACGGAAAACGAATCTAGGTCCTCCCGCTTCCAGGCTACGTAGAAGTGACCCGCAACAGCATATCTGATTCAATACTATACCTCCAACAACCAAGGCTTGAGATCCTCATCAAGCAGGACATCAATCCCAAATAGTTCATAACAGTTATATCTCGAAGTAATATTGGCCTTCGTCAATGAGCTGATGCTGCCTTCTCCGGATATTATTGTCTTGATCACCAGGTCTTTAATGGACGCCCATAGTGCGTCTGTGTCTACCTCCTTGTCAGTCTTTAGATATTGGAAGAGGGTTTGTAGTGTCCTGAAAAAAGCTATCATAAGTCACAGCCTCCGCTTAAGCATGGTCAAGATCTTAAACTACAAATATGAAAATTCGCTTGGCAGGTCTTGAAACTTGATTTATATAAAGCATCCAAAAGGAATATAGAGCTACCTCATAATAGTACATTTATTTAATTTCATTGGTTCGTTTTGACCAACTAGTTCTCGCTCACAGCTGCGACGGCATCAACTGTTTTGTATTAAAAGATTTTTGGCGACCTCATCACCAATAGTCGTTATATACCAGTCACTTGGTCATAAAACCATAGATAATACAAAAAGTTGTTCAGTAGTTTTTGAGTTTATCGCCTTCAAACAGATAGACGCGGCCGGTGCATTCATTTTATAATGGCGTAGTCTTGCTCTTTCACAAATTTTGTAAACGTTTTTAACATTCATAAGCATACGCTAAGACGCATCTAAACTGAATAAACGTACTTTGATTTGATTTAATTAGGAGGATAGAACAGGTATCCTCATACATACTCGTTGCTATATATGTTTCGATAGCAAGAACTATGAAAATGAAATAGCCGAAACATTTTTGATTATATAGTAGTACCATACAGTAGATGCATTATGAATAAGAAACATAATCAGCAAATAAGTTTTTAACGGCATTTTATGCGTTTTAAAATCTAACAGGAAATTTGTTACTAATGTATTTCTATCGAAATGGTGCAATATTTAAACTCACCACTTATGTCCCTCGCAGGCGGCAAAATCTTCATTGGGCGTGTAGTGCTTTGACAATCTGTTTATTGAGTAGTTCGTCAAATGCATATACCTGTCATTTAGTGACGTTAATTCTGAATTGTATTTAACTGAAAAAAAAATACATGCGTTAAAAAACTTCTACTATTTCTTTTATAATCTAATAATTGTGATGGTATCGTGCGCTAATTATACCAAATATCTGTATATTGTAATAGACTTTAAAAAACAATGGCGTAACAATTTTTTAAAAAAGTCTAGTAAAAATATGATTAATTTAGTTTTTTTTCTCAGAAACTGGTGATCAGCCTTTTGGCCTGAAACTGGCCATCAAATTTTTTTTGAGTCTAAGGTCAGCCGGTTTCCTGGCGATGTTATTCTTCACTCTACGAGTGTTAAATACGCACATAGACAGAAAGTCTATTTGTGCACAACCGGTATTCAAACCGACGACGTCAATCACGAAAAAGAACATGGCGATTTAAAAGAGTGGCGGAGAGTTGATTGATTTAAGAACTGGCACTAAATGTAAAGCTAGAAGCATTTCATATACAGTTCTTTTTTTTTACGATCATAAGTGTACATTGTGTTACCTATATGGTTAAATGAAACCTAGTACTAGGCTAATATCTACCCTGATATACAGTCTAACATAGTAATAACGAAAAATAATTTAGCGCCAACTATATTGAAAATCTCACCTGAAGCGAACCTCGCTAGGCCGTCCTTATACAAATATATCCGTAGTGGATGGACGGATGTTACTAGGACGTATAACCGTAAATCGAACTTGCTACCATTGATTAGGTATGGCTTGGACACATATCGCTGTACCACAACGGGACGCTTTTTCGGTATTTGGGCCCAACGCGATACCACCTTTATACCAGTGCCGCGAGCTGATGCCGGCTGAAATTAAATTATATGACATGTAGATAATGGGCTAAAGCTTAGGTTTCCTAGAAAAGCGGTGCCGTTATCTAAAGGCCGTAATGTAGCGTTGGGTGACGTCACCCATACGTTGTCTAGAAAATATAACATATAACAACGGAGTTTTTAAAAATATAACATATAACAACGGAGGTTTTAACGGAGGTTTTAGAACGTTGAGTGTCACCGTAATGTCAAATAGCGGTGCTGTCGTTTCCATGACGGCCGTCATAGCGGTGATAAACATTAGTTCAACGTTTTTCGCGTGTCGCGGTGCCCATAATTAATTAATACAATGATTGGAAACGTGACTTGGACGAGCGAAAATGATGTTTTTTTTGCATTATGTTAAAAAGTAATGACGGCCGTTAGTTAACGCCACCGCTCTAGGAAACCTAAGCTTTTCAACCGTAAAACTACTTTTGTGCACTCCAGGCCGAAATACATTTATCCCAAATTTATATTTATGGAAAGCGAAACTTTTCAAACATACTAACATATGAAAAGATAATTACTAGAGTTAAAAAAACTTATAAAAGGAATATTCAATAACAGCGTATCTTTCCAAATTTATCTTTAAAATTATGAATCTTAACTTAACTTAATTTTTTTTAATTAGAATAATTTCAAATCAGAATATCTATTTGAGAGCTACGATTCCATAGATAACACCCTAAATTTAACATAGATTAGTTATAAATACAGATAACACTATACTAACCGGTTTTATAATCCACCTCTCATTATTAGCAGCATATTTCTCCCAGTCGTGTTTGAGTAGCTTCAAATCGTGAGGCAACACATATGTCTTAGGCATTATACCGAATTCATTTACACCAAACCTATTGCATAATTTCTGTAAATTTCTCCATAATCTGTCTTTTCTGCCAATTTGAAAGGTGCCAGGAAAATGATTCATCTTCTGGCCGTCTTTGATTGCTCTGAACATTAAGGATTTCATGTGTTTACCCCAAATACCTACCCACTCTACCGTTTCTGAAATTAGAAGTTTTTACAAGATTATTATATTACTTTTGCTATAGATACTTAAATATTAAATAATACTTATGTGAATTATAGAATATTGTAGGTATGTTTGACTGAATTTAGTATTTAAGTTAAGTAAAAAACTAATAGACATTAGTGGTGTGTTATCTAAAGCTGACGGCTTCAACACATTTACACTTTGTGCTTGTGTAGTGTCTGTGAATAGGCGCGAGGCGTAATGTCACACTGAATATGCATCATGAAAATACCGTCTCCGTCCGTCTCTCTCGCGCTCGGTCAAGCTTATGAGTATAAAAGAGACAGTTATTGTTTTGCTTTTGCTACTGTTTATGTTGATCTTTACTGTACATGTTGATCCTTTTTCTCATTATTATTTTGTCTGTGATTGTTTACTTATTTGGTTGGAGGTTAGAATACTTTGAAAAAAATAGATGCTAGATGGAGCTTATGTCGAAAAATGAAAAATGATTTACACAAACTACCTTTACGTTCTTGGTCGGGCTTAGAACTTTTGGATCCACCCTCGTATGCACATAATATTTATATGTATTTGACACATTTTTATTTATTTAAGACCCACCCAACCTGACTAAAACCAGAGTAGACGAAAATATATAGCTTGACAATAAAGTCATATTTTTAAACATACTGTATAGTGAAATTGCATTAGTGTGAGTACTGTGAACGCGCCAGCTTTCGATAACCGACCTATACGAAATTAGCAAAACGGTATACAATTATGACATACTCGTTTTGAAAGGGCTAATTCTAATCTAATTTGTCATCAACCCATATTTAAAAAAAACACAAACCTTCTTGAGGACACTCCGACGTATCACACTCACTCTTGACCAGTCTAAATCCAGAATTAACCAGGGTCTTCTTGACAACTATAGGCGTTATTGTCGTGAGCTTCCATTTGAGATGTTTCTGTATAGCCGGCGGCACTTTAAGTGGTATTGTGTCCTCGTGGCCTACGAACTTTAAGTATGGTGGCACTCTTGGGAATAGGGATGGTCGAAGGCAGTTTCCTAGCGATTCTGTTAGATTAAGCGGCGATTCTGTAATTGAAAACAGTAATTCGTGACACAAAGCTTATTTAAAGCAACTAAATTAGTATAAAAAATATCGATTGTCTGTAAAGTCGGTTTACTGACGATAGTTGAACGTGACAACGTCATAAGAAAATACTGATGGAATGGTTGCAATCTTCAAAAGAAAATTTTAATTTTATTTGTTAGATAGATATTTTGTATGGATATAGAGAAGGAAGTAAATGGAAATCACAATTGAATTGATCAAGTTGCATTTATTTGTACGCATAAATACAACTATGTCAATTTTTGTGTGCAAGCGAGAGCGCGGAACGAGTGCTCTCGCTTGCACTTCAAGCCTTAAATGGAACGCCTCAGAGGTAACGCCGCATGAGTCATGTTTTTTCGTGCGTGCAGCCGGCTCCATCGAATTATAAGACGTTGTCACGTCAAAAATAGTATTAAAAGGTTAAGGAGACTAGTGTTTATGTTCCAAATTTTTTTAAAAAATACCAAACTTCATTTTCGTTTTGAAAGTTTGAAAAGGTGGGTTAGAATACAGTTAATACTGGAATACAAAGCTACGTAGATCTATGACCGGAATTTGTTTATATTTTGAGAATACTAATAGCCTAAATAACAATACAAACGACAATTCTACGAACGATTCTTATGGCTACAACACAAATTTTACTCATTTCTAGAAAAGAGGAAGATATTTCTAGAATATGATAAACTATTTTTTTTTTGATATAATGATTTAGCATCTATTTCTATCCATGATAATTTGCAACAAAATACATTACATAATTACAAGGGAACTACGTAATATCGAGCATAAAATCTAAAACTATTTTAAGTACACGATAAGAAATAACCATATTTTTAACCTTTGCGAGTGGGTAGTGATTTGAAAGGATTCGTCGTGTGTAAAGCCGTTAAGAACGTGTCTTGGCTTGTCTTTTCTGTGAAGAAATAATCAACAATTTTACGATTTTGTGAGCAGCTTGCACTAGCAGATCTAACAAGTGGCATTACCAATTTTTATAGGCTTTTATAGGGGAACGCAAATGTTTGATATCCAATAAATTATAACGTATTTTCAAAATAACGTTTCTACTATTTTCAAAATAAAAATAAATGATAAATTAAATTTATAAGACAACTTCTCAAATCACCAATGAAATTTCAATTTCTATTTTGCGTGTCAATATATCATTACGAAACATGTGCCTACGTACTAATACGTAAGTCATGATGTATATTATGTGTATTTAACTGTTCGTATCGTCAATAAGTAAAAACTTTTAAACTGTAAGCGTGTTTTTTTATTGAAGGTATACTTGCACGCACATGGCGCATAACTGATAGTTCTAGCGGATTCTCTCTTTAGAAATTTAAATTTAAGACTCCAGAATTTGACAGATGTTCTACATTGCAGACACTTCAAAGAAATTCTATACTAGAATAGAAAACTACACGTGTATCACTAAACTAATAGTGTTCAAATGGCTTTTTCAAGTGTGGTATAAAGCACACCGTCTTTCATATATTTGGCATAGTCTTCGTATATTCGCGATTCTTTTTTTACTTTCAAATATACCCATTTAGCTCTGCTCAAATTATCCATACAGAATTTTATGTTTAACAATTCAATTGTACACGTTTGCCATACCCATATATGCAACACGTGCTGGGTAATACGATTTACAAGCACGCGATTTGGCAATGTATGACGTATCAATCATAACGTCATTATTGAGCAACACGGGTATTTTTAAACGCGCTATTTCGGAATAACGAATCGTCAATTACTGATTCATATATTTCCGCATTCTTCACGTGCTTTTGACATTGGTTTAATTATCATATTCTTTATTGTTTGACATCGCCGGTCATATTTTTTAGCTAATTCTTTATAAAAATATAAAAATTTTACTTGGATTGCAATGATTTATTTAGTGTTTCAAACATCTGAATATAGGTAATATTTGGAAGAGGTGACACACGAAATACAAAATAGGTTAATGTAATCGCGTAAACAATTGTTAACAAACATGGCGTATAATCCGGAGGTTCTTAATTCGATTCTCAGCGCATTAAGTTTTTCGGGTTGATAGACATATAAATGTAAAAACCTTTGCTTACGAAAAATAATCAAGCAAATGTAAGAAAAGTGAAAGAACCCTTAAAGGTCTATTGTGTTACCTTACCTTTAGACAATACTTTCTTCGGCGACATAACAGTACCATTAAGTTTATTTGTGATCTTAGTGACTGAATTTTGTTCTATATGAGCAGGGGACCGAGTCCTCGGAGGCTTTTCAACCTTTTCTATATTCGTTGTATCTGTCTCCATCCGCCATGATTCAGTTATTGGGTCCGGGGAAGGCGATCGGCTGTGAGAACTAAAAAAATTAAAATGTTATAAATATTGTCAGTATTCACTAAAATTTGATAGAATTCAGATATTTAAAAAAAAATGTACTAGAGAATGTTTAAATATTAGTATCCAAACTAAATTCTAAACATTTACCTATAATTAGTAAAACAGGTATTCAAGTAAATGCAATAAATTTATCAAAAACAAAATTAGTATGCGCATGCGCAGGTCTGCAAATATATTAAGATCAGCCTCCCAAGTCGCTATCAGTTAAACGAAATTAACGTAAAAAATTAGTGAAGTTTTGGAACATAAGGCAATTTAAAAAAAATATATGTAATATATGTTATGTATGTAATAATAAACTTACTCTTCACCCTCCCCTTCAATAATATTACAGTCCACTTTACTATTGGATCGCATCTTTTTCGTCTTTGTTTTTTTCTTGGTTTTTACCAATTTCTTTTCTGGTATCGCCGTCACTGAACTAACAGGTAATGCGGGGCTGACTGCCGGTCTCGTTGGAGTATCCTGACGTGGCTGGAATTATTAACTGATTATTTAAAAAAAAACATATATACGTTTATAATTTTCGCTATAATCATAATTAAATTTTAAGATATTACTAAATATAGAACATATTTATGTGAACCTAATGAAACATTTACTATAAATAAGCAGTAACTTCAATATTCTCATAACCAGGTTTTATTTCCAAAATATAAGTAATAATAGTAGTATTCACCTAGTCGATAAATAATTTATTTAGAATTTGGGTGCTGCCATTTAAAAAAAATATGAAAAGGACGCAAAAATAATGCTGTAATTCATGAAACACGCTCATGCATACGTCATTAAATATTCAGTCCGTGGAGATTTTAATACATATCATTTCCTTTTGTATTTTGTATCAATTATTTTTCAGAGAGACGTTACGTACGTTACGCGGTAGTCTCTGAACAAGAATATCGCTGATCGGTTCGTTGCACCATAGCTTGTAAATTATAATACAGTTATAAAACTCACTTATAAATAGAATACCATATAAGTTTGGAGTTTATCGCTATGAAGAACAAGAATACAAATGTATTCACACAACCTTATTGTGTGTACCTTGTATTTTATTGACGTTAGGGAATTATTATTTTTTCCTCTTTTATTTCTCCGCAAAATAACGTGATCAACCGATAGACAAAATTTTAAAACAACTTTTATAGACAATAGCTGAAATAAATATATAATAGAGATACTGAAATAATAAAAACAAAGAATATTTTGTCATGCTCTGTCTTATTTGTACAGAGAAGTGATGAAGACAAAACACTAAATCGCTTTATAAGATTTTTTGTAAGTTTGTGACTACAATAACTTCATTTAAATTAAGATATATTTCAATACTTGGAGATACATTAGAGAACTTGATTTTACTTGTATTGAAAAGCTTGACAAAATTATTATTAAAGTTAGAACTAAAATTCTCTTAACACAAACTGTTGGACGATCTTATATCGGAGTCTACACAAGAAATCTCTGCATATTTTAAATTTAATGCATAATGACATTAAATATGACCAAGCTGAACTCAGATCTATGAAGCCACGTGTACAATGTCACAAGCTTACTCGATTGATATTTTCTCGAGCACCTCACGTGCGTATAAAAATATGGAACGTGTAAAACATCTTATTTACCGACTACTGTCAAATATTATTAGTATTACATGAGAAGAATCATATGGAACTACGGTGTAACTTTATGTCTTTAGGATCTTATAAGACGTGGACAAAATAGTAAAATTACTAGGATAAGTTTCTTATAAAAATATACGTAACATTAAATATATTTTTTTTTTATCAAAGTCAAAGGTATTGAAATATGATGCACGATTAGCTTACCAAGACTACCTACAATGTAGGCTGTGTTTTGTATTTTTTTAACAAATTGTAACACCGGCTAAGCATCACTTAATCCCGATAAAGCCATATAAATACAACACAAATTTCAAGGCCTGAATTTTAGCCTGATAAAAAATTTCAAAAACCATCCACATCGATTACGAAAATTGTCACTGTAACATGCGTTCCATTTCACTCAAATAATTTTATTTTATCCTGCTTGAAACACTTAAAATCACTACAATATCCACATGTTTTCACTACACCTGCCACGTGGGATTTGATACAAGGTTATCCGAGACGCACAAGAATAGAATAAAACGAAAATATAAGTGTACTTTAATTTCGGTAAACATATAGAATTACAATCGCGCGGCGCTTAGCTTACTAAATTAAACTGCACGCGATTTTAAAGACGCGCTTCAATCGATTAAGCTTGTGGCTGGTTTATTGCACCGTAGCTACAAGCTCATCGTAATTACAGTAGAATAACTGTAATGATACGTTGTGTGGATTGTACTAAGAAATTTGTTAATAACAAATATAAAGTAATTATAACTAATACACAAAAAGTCTTACATTCAATTATATTAATCAAGATTTTCATTTTATAATCTAATTCGATATCTACTGATTTTTGTAATTTCTACTGTAATTTTGATCTGATAATATCTACCTTCGCGAAGTGGAAGCACTGTATTGTATTGACATTTCATTTGCTTGGCATGACGCCCGTGTATTGCGGCCACAAATCCTAACACGATACAGAGTTTTTAAATAAAATTTCGTCACCCAATTGTCTAAAACGATTAGTGGGCTAAAATAGACTTTATGACCCACTAAATAATACTCCGGAAACCACTTTATGTGTAATATTGGTATTTAACACGTCATGTCATTTACATATTAAAAGATAAACATAGCAAATTCGGCTCAGTGTTAAACTGTGTATCGTGCAGACGAGTTAGTTATTTTCAAGGAATAGTAATTATATTAATAATCTTAAAAAAAACGGGTAATTATAGGTTTATGTAGCATGAACGATGATTGTTTTATTTATACGCCATATACGTTCTCAAAAAATCACTGGAGCGTCGTAAAATATTTTGACGTAAATAGATAATCAATTACATTTAGATTAGATAAGCCTATCTTCTAAAAATTTACTCGAAGTATAAGCGAAAAACAAGTAACATCTTATATCTTTTATTTACGTGAGTTATTTCAAATAAGATACACTTAATAGGATTATGCCGCATTTAATTGTTAACATCATACAATATTTATTTTACATTTTTAAAAGTCAGTGAGTCTTTTAATGCAGTGTATTTTATTTTTAATCTCCTGACGCAACATAGCACAACTCGTGTCATACGTTTGATGCGTGGCAACGTAGCCCAGTTCCTACAGCTTAGGTTTCCTAGAAAAGCGGTGCCGATATCTAACGGCCGTAATGTAGCGTTGGGTGACGTCACCCATACGTTTTCTATAAATAACAATAACATCCTAGAGAACGTTGAGTTTCACCGTAACATCAAATAGCGGTGCTGTCATTTGCATGACGGCCGTCATAGCGGTGATAAACATTATTTCAACGTTTTTCGCGTGTAGGGGTGCTCATATTTAATTAATACAATGAGTTGAAACGTGACATGAGCGAAAATGATTGTTTTTTTTTGCATTATGTTAAAAAGTAAAGACGGCCGTTATTAACACGGCACCGCTTTTCTAGGAAACCTAAGCTTAAACGAATGGACCGATTATGACGGTTTTTTGATAGTAACCTGACGTCATCGAGTTGGTTCATTAATTACAAATTTACATCTGTTTTGGGGGTTCTTTCAGCTGTGTTATCGGCTGAAAACTAACAAGCGTAATGGAAAATTAATTTAATAAGAAACGTGTCTTACCTAACATTTGTATTACCCTCGTATGCTGTTAACACTGAGCTACTCTAATAAAGCTCGAAGGTTATCTACTTTAAACTTTATTATTATTCTTTAACAACTATGCAACACAAATATTTTTTCACAAAGTATATTTTTATACATTGTCTTGGAGATTTCGATCACAGACACCTAATAAATTTATTATTTTAATACTATAAATCACTTTACTAGGCAAAATGTAGCAATATGCCAAATATAATAATACCATAAAAATATGATTATCTTTAATCTTTCTTTATCAAATCGTAGTTCTCTCGCCCCGTAGTACCGGCCATATCATTCTAAATAATTCTGCTTATTCATACTACCCGCAAAGTACCATCTAGATATGTCAATAAACATACAGATTCATTCTTCTATGGTAAAAACCAGTGGTGCTAAAACCTTTTAGTTCTGGCCCACAGATCTGTAAATCTGTTTCCTTATCATTTGCTTTTTCTAATAGGCAAGTAGACCAGTCTTCTGTGCCCGACACACGCTGTACCGAGCGGGTGTTAAATACGCACATAGACAGTCTATTGGTGCATAGCCCGTGATCGAAACTACGACCTCGGGAAGAGATTCGCACGCTAACTCCACTAGCCCAACACTGATCAACTCACGAATTTCGGGAATGAAATCCAAATTTGTTGGGTTGATTCAAGTTTCAATAACTTCTGTAATAAAAGCGATATTTGTGACCTAGTTTAAATATGAAACGAAACGTAGCCGACTAATTAGGAAATATTTTAATCAGATTGGGAGGCTTATAAAGAAAATGTATTCCTATTGGATATTCAATTAAAATTGACTATTGAAGACATATGAGTACAACATACTTAAGTATGTACTGCACTGATAGTAGATTATCTGTTAGATAATTAATTAATTGCGAACTAATTTTCGCGATGTCATAGAAATGAACGCTAGTCTGCATAGATATCACGCATTGAATACTTTACTTGGTGTAGAACTGAGCTACAAAGGCGATTGTAATAATGTGAGATGTTTATTACATCTCTTAAGATTTAAATACCTATACTACTAATGTACTTTCATCTTTTACAAATTTCATTATTTAGCTATTTTATATATTCTACTAGCAGACCGGCCAAGCGTTGCTGTGGCTAAGGTTTTTGTTATAGATATTACGTAGTAAACTATTCAAGGGAAACGGTAGAACACCTGTCATGGGCACCACCATGCTTCTTTGGTGGTTATGCCATTACATTGTAGCTTATGTGAAACGTTGGTACTTTCAACACAGCGCCTGTTAGAATTGTGACTGTCAAATAATATACAAATAATTTTCAATAAAATAATATTGCGGGTATAAATTAAGATGTAAGCTTATTCTTTCTTTTAAGTTAGATCAAACTGCACACGGTGTGCAAATTTGATTGAAATCGGTTTAGTAGTTTAGGAGTCCATAGCGGAAACAACGTGACCCGTAATTTATATATATTAAGATAAGATATTAAAGTACAAAAAATAATTTATCTTGTGATCCGTGCGAAATATTTCAAAATTATTACGTTTCGATATTTTTTTAAGAACTCAATAAGAGTTAAATAACTTACGCTGTGACACAATTTTAAGAAAATCTTCTTTAACGACGGCATCACTAATATCATAAAAAATAATAGTTTATTCCAGACCGCTGAAATATTCACGGCCACTATTTCAACATTCACACGCTATTACACGGCACTCGAACGAAAATATCTCAATAAAACTTCCACCTTCCGAAAATTCATACATGCCCGCGAGTAAACAATAAATTACTGTAAAATCTCGCTCCGCAATAATTACGTACGATGCATAATCTCGGTTAGCCCACTTTAGTCTCTATTATCTATTAGATAAGATCGAAACACACGACGTATGTTAGCACGACGCGTCCCATTCTGTAACGAGAACCGTACTGGGACGTGCCGGGACGCGCAAACCCGTGAAATCGACTTAAAAACAAAAGTTATAAATTGCAAATCGAAGAAGTTTTCAGTGCGAGTTGAAAATATTTCAGTGTTACAAACAAGTTTTATAGGAATCGTAAATTACATATATGGTGCCTAATTCAAAACATATTGCGCCGCTTAAATTAAGATACATATATAACAATAGTGACATATCTTCGTATGTTATGTTCATAATATGACAGTTGCAAAAGAAAAATACTTAATAGCTTTTAATGATTTATATAGATGTTTTTTACATGTAAGAAATGTTCTTTTATATTATAGAGTCTTCTTTTAAATCATGGATAGAAATAAATGAGAAGGCAATAATATCTAGTATAGGCTATGTAAAGGGTGAATATAGGACTACATATTACAAAGCTTAATGTTTGTAATCAGGTCACTAGTTCACAACATAATTGAAGATCACATTCATGCAAATGGGAAAGTTAATTTGCATGCGATATTGTTGAAGATTTATGAAAAAACTTTAACATAATATCTAATGGGCTTTTGCGCAATTGTTTACCATTTATAAAACTGTTCTTTACACGAAAAACATCTTAGCTATCCCTTAAGAATCTATCTGGTCGCCAAACTTTAAAAATGTACATCGTTTCTTGAAGTAGGGCGAATGGAAAAAATATATGGTGGAGTTGAGCAGTTTAAGTATCCATTTTGAAAGATCGATAGACGATTTAAATAACTTTGCTCGATAGAAAAAAAATCCAATAGCCAATTTTTACACTTTGAATTCATTTTATGACAAAAATGTATATATAGAACATGATTTATAATTTACACGATATATTTTATCGCAAGCCAAGTAATCCATAACATAAAAAAAATTATAAAATTACATTAATTTAATGTTTTACATAACTAATTGTTATTACGGGCCGGCGCGCCTCAGTGCTCCTGAGCCCCACAGTCCACCCTGAGACACTGACACAGCAATTCGTGCTGGTATAGGGCCTTAATAATATTATGTTCAAAGTTTCTATGTGGGTGTTTAGAAAAGGGAATTATGAAGCTTATTGCTATATCATTGATTGGAATTAGTTTATATTACTCAAAGTATCAAGCATCAAACACTTTTAACAAATGTATATGTTACTGTAAAAGCTCGAACTGCAGTAAATCCTAAGATGTTCCAGTAAAACCTAAGACCTACCATTTCCTAATGGTAAATGTCCCAAAAAGTTTGCGATTCGAACTATTGCCACCATTCCGTTGGTAAATCTTAGGATTTACATTAATGGCACGGTAAATGTTGAAAAACAAAAATAATTAATCAGTTAGACTAGCTTATGTAAGCATTATGTTTGTATTTTGTTGTGAAATTCCAAATAGAGAACTACTGATTAAGTTAGATAGATATGATAGAGATTGAGATATTCAGAGATATACGTTATGTGTTTTTTCAAAATAATTTAAATAAGTTGGTATTAGTTTGTACTTATTACTATCATATGATACCTTTATAATACTATGTACCTGTTTTGTCCAATACTACATTTAAGTAAATAATTAAGGATTACTCATTGTTTTACTTCTAAAACCAACATCTACCAGCTGAAAGTGGTGAAACCTAGCATATACTGAATTCGAATGGTAAAAGCTCGAAAAAATCGTAGTATTTCCAGAAATACTTACATTTACCAACTCATGTCGGTAAATCCTAAGACTTACACTTAAATCTTAAGATTAACCGTAGTTCGAACTTTTACAGTAACATATATATAATATATTGGTATAATAATATTCAAATATTCTATTCCAAGTAAATATGTTAAACATGTATCAAATTATATATTAATGCATTGACCATGAACAAAATAAATGTTATTTATCAACTTTTACATTGGTATTGTTATACCCATAAATGTATATGTTTAAAATGAACATATGTGGATACTTTTCTAACAAAATGTAGGAACCGTTTGTACTAATGGACACTACATATACTGTAGATAGTCAATTTCATGATCTGTTAGCCATTTTAAATTATTTTTATACAAATAAGCTATTTGTCACATATAAATAAATTATAGATTAATTTATTTTTCAAATTTATAGGATACTCACAATTGGCACAAGGGGTAAATCATCTACTGTGTCATTGTTAATGGCAGAAGTCCGTAACAGATGCATTTTAAACACATCATCCTTTGGAGTTACTATAACATGGTCCTTGCAGGAGCACTTGCTAGCTTTGCTAAAATTTAAACCTTTGTTTGTAGGTACTGAGCTAAGTGCGGCCACAGCAGAACCATATGAGTATCCAGTTCCTGAGTTATCTTTTGCTCTTTTCATATTATTTGATAAGTATGACAATTGACTGAAAAATATGATGTTATTATTTAATGTTTACAATATTTGAAAGAGACAATGATAGTCTTATAACAAAAAAAGGAACCCACAATGTGTTACGTACCCGTAACTTTAAGTATATACTTCAATGGACATTGATCACATTATTTTTTCACTATTTCTTTAAAAGCCAATTAAGTAATCAGCTTTATCACTAATTACGTCATTGGCAATTGGAATCATTATATGAGATTTAATGAGAGCTATATACAGATAGAACTGTTTTTAAAGGATATAATTATTATTACATAGATACATTGTATTACACTAACAATATTTTTATATGGGTCAGAGTGTATATGCTTTCTTATCATTTACAAAAATACTATTATCATATTTAAATAGCATGTGTTAATAACCTTAAAATTATTTCACATAATATTTATAGTAAAAACACACCTGTCATAGCCAGCCATTGGTGAACTTATATGAAAATTACAATAAAAATTATCAGATTCACTAGAGGCTCTTTGTCGTCTTCTCCCTTCAGTTTTATTGTCCTGATACATTTTAGTTTTTGGCTTCTTTAAAATACTATGGGGCGGTGATTTTGGCAATGAATGATTGAGTATGGATTTTAGTGGCTGTTTTGATGTAACATCTATAATTTCGTGATCAACTTTCTCTAGCAACTCTTCAACTTTAGGTAAACGGTCATCAACTTTTGAGTTAGAGAGTGTGGTCACCACTATAGGTCTTGTTGGACTTGATCTGTGATACTTTGATCTTCCTTGTTGATACCTAAAACCAATTCTTAATTAAGATATTTAAAATTAAGGGTAACAATTTTGTGGTTAGTTATTTTATTTGTAATAAAAGCGTTACCCATGACGATTATAATCGTGAGCCATTATGAAATCTCCGTTTTGAGCAGAAGGTAAAGAACACTCGTAAGTGAATCTGTGCTGACGATGTTCGTGGCTGTTGTTTAAAGTGAAATGGCTTTTATTAGGAAGGACGCGATGGCGATTTGCGAAGTCTGCAGAGCGCGAGCACTCGCGCGCTGCATCCTCGTAAGGAGAACGATCGATGCCCTCGCTGCGGCAACGCCGCCGCAACACCTTTGCCGGCCCTCTCCTAGACCACTCGAAAACTGAATCCAACGGATCACACGCGTCAAAACCGGCCTCGTAATTTGAGCACGATCTCATGCCATCCATGTCCGTAACTATACACTATGCATTATCACATGCCTACATGAATCGTGTCACACAATTAATTTCATTAAATCACTATTAATTTTGCTTTTTTAAGCCCTTAAAAGTTGAAACTAGAAACATGCACGTCCAGGGACGGCGTCGAGGGATAGGCAACGACAACACAGAATTCAAAAGCGACAATCACAACCCACAGATTAAAGAAAGTAAATAGTCTTTTTTTCTTCAGTTGATTTTGATATAGAATAGGCCTAAAAAACAACATTGCCATATTTGCCACTTGCAACTTGCAAGTTACAAATTTACAAAATTGACTATTACTTGTAAAATTGAAGAGTCAGAAGATTAGTGTGTCTGTTTTCTACAAAATTTTGAGGTAAATCATATGCGGAAGTCCTCAGATGCTACTCAAGATGCTACTTCGATTTAGAGATAAATTAAAAGGATAAGTTTTGCCTATAAAAATTCAGCATTATGTGTAAAATAACCCTCATTGTAGTTAAATTATTCATTTTATTCTATACATAATTAAAAATTATCGCATCCATTAATATACTAACATAATACTTTCATATAATTATCAAAAATAATATACCTAATAATATATTTAAAAAATCATAATCATGCTTAGTGACTTACTAGAATAAATCTTTATAATTTCAAACGAATCTGGTCTGATTATTAATGTTTTTTACAGCAATTTTAATAGTTTTTTTACTTATTTATAGAAAAACATACTTTATATTAGCAGAAAATGTGACAGAAACGTAAATTTTCTTCGTAAATCGAATAAGGTCATGAATAAAACATATTTTATAAATACAAATGTATTATTTTAATGTTTTCTAAACCTATTACAAAAGTTCATATATACGAAAGAATAAAATAAAAGATTTGGCGACGGAGGTTTGGAATTGTTTTGTCTAATCTATCTTTCAGGTCTTGAAAATCGTACACAAAACTGTAATCTTCTCGGCCAACAACATTTTCCGATGGAATGGAAATTCTGCTATCAGAATATATATATTCTTATAAAACAATCTCCACAGAGCAAGTCGGACCGAGTGAGGGGTAACAGAGAGGAGTGGAACTGGGAACACCGGAAATGTGGCGATTGGCGCGCGGACGTGACAGACGCGGGAGTATTTTATTATTTATGGTGGCGTTGTGTAAAAGATTGTCTTCTGGTTGCGTATAATTTTCATTGTGGTATTTTAGTTAATTAAAAATTGTTTTGTAAGGAATAAAACTTCCTAGGTTGAGTGTTTTGTTACTTTTATTATTTATTGTTTGTGATTTCTAAGATCAGAAGTGGGATTACCACGCGTTTAGACCGTTTGTTATCTAAATTTAGTACTTATTAGTGTTCAGTATTGGAGGAACCTAATCTCGGCCGTAAGTTTTATTTCTTATAAAAGCAAAATGTCTGGTCGTTCGTCTCGACTCGAGGGACAAAGGCATAGTCGCGAAAAACGGCGTTCTAGTTGTCGCAAAGCACGTCGCGATAGTGTAGATTCCCGTTATACGCCGCCTGGTAGAAGCCTCTATAGTAGTTCATCAAACCGCCGGGATCGGTCTTCCAGGCGTCGCTATGTATCGCACGGCCCTCGTAGCTCTCGTAAACGCCGCGATAGTTCACGCTATGTAGCTTTTGATAGGATTCTTAGTAGATTAGAAGTGATCGAAGCTAGACTACCTGTATCCGTAGAAAGCGTGAGTTCGTCGCGTCCTGTGAACGGGAGCCATTTAGTTTCTACTTCTTTGGCTGTACAGAGTTCTGCTAGTAAGCCAGGCTCAGGCATGGCTGAAGAGGTTATTGAGGGTAGTATTCCACACACACTGGATATGAATACCAGTGAAGCAAAGGAGGAGGGGAGCGGTATTGTTGAAGCATTGACTGCATTGTTCAAAGCAAAGTCTCACAACTTTTATATATCGCCTTTTGATCCAAATGTACACGACTTTGATGTTTGGTGCAACGAGGTTGACCGTGCCCGGCTTCTAAATAATTGGGATGATCACGAATGTTTAGGACGGATAGGTAGTTGTTTGAAAGGAGATGCGAAGTTGTGGTTAAACGATTGGGTGACAAATGATCGATCGTGGAGTAATTTTAAACTAGAATTTAGATCGTTATGTCCACGTAACGTTGACATGGCTTCTGTATTATTTGAGGTAATGAGTACAAACTCTAATAAGTTTTCTACTTATGCGGAATACGCGCGTAAATCTTTGCTACGTCTTAATATCGTTAAAGGTTTATCTGATGAGCTGAAAACCGCTATTGTTGTTAGAGGCATTAGTGATCCCCAAATAAAAGCCGCGGCCGCAAATGCTAAATTACACTCAAAAGGTTTGATTGAATTTTTATCTGTTTATATAAAACCTAAATACGATTACCGCCAATCTAACAATACCGTTCGTTCTTTTAGTAGTTCAGGTCCGTCTTACACGCGAAACCGCGAGGCATCTAGGTTTGATAATAACAAAATTACTTGTGACACCTGAAGGACATTATGAATATTTGAAAATGCCCTACGGGTTGGCCAATGCACCAATTGTTCATCAGAGAATCATTTCCAAAACTTTAAAAACATTAATAGATGCTGGCAAAGCCCTTACGTATATAGACGACGTTTTATTACTGTCAAATTCAGTAGAGTAAGGCCTTGACACGTTGAAAGAAGTTTGACAGACATTAAATACAGCAGGGTTTTCGTTTTCTATTAATTTAAAAAAAAAATACCTTTTTAGACTCAGAAATTGAATACTTGGGGCGATTGATTGGTCATGGTCAGGTTAGGCCGAGTCTGGGGAAGACCCGCGACTCTTGTGTTACATCCCTAAGGGTCACAGACTCAGTTTGTTGAAGGTGTTCCACGATGAACATGATCATATTGGGACTGACAGAACAACTGACTTAATATTAAGACACTTTTGGTTTCCTAGTTTGCGACAGTTTGTAAATAAGTACATAAGTCATTGTCTTGTATGTTTAGCACGTAAAAAAAAAAAGTTCCCAGGGCTCCGAGGGCTACTTTCTGTACAGACAAAACACTGACGAGCTAAAACGCGTTTTTTCAAATGCGGTGTCATTATTTGGTACGCCGTCTACAATAGTATGTGACCGCGCTAGAATGTTCGAAAGCGCTACATTCCAGTGATTTGGGATGCTCGATACATTTCATCACGCCTGGTATGCACCGCGAAAATGGGCAAGCGGAGCGGTACTGCAGGACAGTTCTCAACATGCTACGTGTTGAAGTAGGCAACAAAGGTTCCCAATGGTCCGATGTGCTGTGGAGGATGCAGCTCACTTTGAATATCTCCAAGCAAAGTACCACGCAGACGTCACCACTACAGTTACTGGTCGGTATTAACGCAGTTACTCCAGTCATCAGATCGTTAGTGCGAGATGTGGCACTTACTAACTCTAATCCCAATCGGGAGGCTCTTTTAACTCTTCGCAGACAACGAGCTTCGGCACTCCTTGCAACCAATCAATAGCGCCATGATGCCTACGTTAACGAGGGTCGACGGCAGCCACTCACTTTTGCTGTCGGAGACTTTGTGTTTGTGAGCAAGACTGCACAAATCACCGGCAAACTGGACTCCAGCATGCGCGGGCCTTACAAGGTTATTCGCGCGTTACCGTGCCACCGTTACGAATTAGAGCTACTAGCTGGTTCCTATGGGAAAAAGACCCAAGCTGCAGCTGAAAATATGATGTTGTGGCAAGGCGAGTGGACGCCGGATGCGTGCTCAGTTTTTTTTGAGACTGGTGAGTGATGTCAGTGGTGCTAATGTGTTTAGGCCACTTAGAGAACATACAAAGGTATGGGTCTCTGTTACAAATTTTTGTGGTGCTAATGTGTTTAGGCCACTTAGAGAACATACAAAGGTATGGGTCTCTGTTACAAATTTTTGTGGTGCTAATGTGTTTAGGCCACTTAGAGAACATACAAAGGTATGGGTCTCTGTTACAAATTTTTGTGGTGCTAATGTGTTTAGGCCACTTAGAGAACATACAAAGGTATGGGTCTCTGTTACAAATTTTTCTGGTGCTAATGTGTTTAGACCACTTAGAGAACATGCAAAATGTATGGGTCTCTGTTTTAACAAATTGTCGCTTAAGAGAGCACTAGAAGCCGCTATCGTTACGACAGTGTATTGCAAGATACTGAGTTTTATTTTTATTCGTGTTAACTCTGAAGCTATCTAATTCTGTAATATTTGCTTTTTGATAGACCTTATCTGTGTGCGCTTGAGTGCACGCTTGCGCACATAGTACTGGTAATTGAGATAAATGTCATTTTTCATCCCTCTAATCCAGGATATATGCTTCAGGCTATAACACTAAACTAGGTAAATTACTTACAAGTTCCTTCTATGTTTCAGAGACTGCATTAGACAATAATGAGCAGGTTGCAAGGGATGAAACAAATGAAGAGAGAAATGGCTCTGATGCTAGTGGTGCAAGTAATGCTGCGGTCGAGGACGCCGCACTGTCAGGAACGGCCGTCTTATAAAACAATCTCCACAGAGCAAGTCGGACCGAGTGAGGGATAACAGAGAGGAGTGGAACTGGGAACACCGGAAATGTGGCGATTGGCGCGCGGACGTGACAGACGCGGGAGTATTTTATTATTTATGGTGGCGTTGTGTAAAAGATTGTCTTCTGGTTGCGTATAATTTTCATTGTGGTATTTTAGTTAATTAAAAATTGTTTTGTAAGGAATAAAACTTCCTAGGTTGAGTGTTTTGTTACTTTTATTATTTATTGTTTGTGATTTCTAAGAATATATATATACTGACGAGAAAGCTTTCTATTTTTATTTTCTAAATTGAGCTAATGTTTTATATTACCAAATTGTAGGTTTAAAAGAAGAACGACCCCTTTTTTTTTTTTGAGTTTATGGCCTGGTATCTAGACCTTTAAGCCATGGAACGACCCCTATATTTATATTTTTATAGATGATAACATTTTACGTCGGTGTTGACATAAAAAAACAAAACACTATTATAGAATAAATAAGATTTTAAAAGTGAATGTACATCAAGTACATTTTGAGTCTGGCAAACGAAAGTTAAACCTATCAAATCGCGGCAAGTTTAAAAATGTCTCTACAATAATAACTTGTTTCATTTCTGGCTTTTCTAAGCTCTTGCTAAAAAGTTTGCCGATACTATAATATTATTTTATTTTTTATCTTATTTATAGGGAGCGTTCAAGCATTACGTCACGCAATTTTTGGAGATTATTGACCCCCCCCATGTAACGCGCCGTAACGTCTTTCTGTACCCAATATTAAACGTTTCGCGTCCACCCCGCCCCGCACCCGCATAAATAAAAGGCGGAGTAAACGAAATTAAGTTAACTAAACCCTTTATTGAATGTTTCGTAGAAAGTCATTCAAAGGATTATTAGTATTCTTTGTATTTATTTCCCTTGGTATCAATTTGCTGATAAACGACAATAATCGAACTCTAAAATACTACAAAAACAAACATGACAATTTTTATCAAAAAAAAAATCATATTTTCTACCCAGATATATTATTTAATATACCTTATATATTATTTAATATATCTTATATATTATTTGGGTAGGTTAAAAACTTAAAACATAACTTTCTCATGCCAAAATATAGGTATATAAAAATAAAACACTGTTTTACGAGAATCTGTATTCTTTTTACAAAGCACTAATGTAACTTACAGTAAATTATCATTATACTTAAAATTATTATAATATGAAATCTTGACTCTTTATCTAAAAATCTATTCAATAAAAAATCTGTCCCATTATATTTAATTGATTTTATTACAAGGTGTGCTATTTTTGCTATATATGGAATAATGTTACTTATAACAAACCTACAACTTACATTTTTGTAATATATATTACATACATGAAGAATTTTGGTAAACCAAATTATTTAGTTGGTATTATCGCTTAGCGTATTATCGTAACTGTATAGTCAAAATTGAATCAAACTTACCTCGATTATCAAATGATTTTCTTCAATAGTAATGAACCATATGATGTCATGAATAAAATGAAAGTCAAAATTTAGCCCGCATAGAATAATAACGCTTTAAAATTATCAAATAGCAACAATTTCTTTTAAATTAATCTGTCCGTTTTGCTGGCTGATATACAAAGTTAAAAAAATATACATTGTAATTTTCACAACAATATTCTGGCAACACAGTCAGTGAATCCGAAACGTAACATTGTACAAATCATCACGAATGTTCTCCTTCAAAACACTCGTAAGTGTAATCTGGAACAAGTAATAAACATTCTTAGTTATACTATTTATTCATATTAATTCCATTTATGTGAGTCCATCTGTAGACCTATTTATACATTTCTTTAAGTTTCTAGTTAGTACGTTAGTACACGGGTATCCTTTTTTTGTCAGTAAATAAAAAACACATACAAATCAAACCAAGCTTTTCATGGTAATTGCCAGTTTAACTTCTAGTAGATTTTTCTATTAAAATTACGACTGTTAAAAATATAGAAAGAACTTATTTTTGCCGGTTATAACTGCGAGAAATTTTGTTTGCTTTAATTATTATATTACTGTTTCCATTGCAGTAAAATAATTAAAAAAAAGAGTTATTTTAGAGTACTATTAGCTGATTAGAATACCTTAGCTGGTGAGCAACGCAATGTTGATCTCCTTGACCATTTTGACACGATGCAGCATCTTGGCAAGAGCGTGTCTGCTGAGGGGCTGCGTGGAGTACCACACGGGCGAGTCGGGCACGCACGATCTCTCCGGTTGTAAGTAGAACACGTCGTTGCGCGTGCGCACAGATTCGGGACTGAACGAGACATAAGGTATATGTTTTTTATTGTCCAGAATATTATATTACTAGACAACGTAACTTATGTAACAGAAAACTAAATTAGAACTAATAACACGGAATGTTTAATAAAGCCTTGTTTTTCGAATACATTTTGATGAATAAATATATTTAAAAAAAAACTTAAAATACGATCATTTTTGGCCAGATCTCGTATCTAATTGAAAAGCGATGTCTTACCATTTAGATATATAAAATTCGTAAAGTTTAACTGGACATCTGAGAGGATTTTCCTCATTTTCCTGTTGTTCGTAGACCTTTTTCTTCCGAGAATTCGCTTCGAGTGCAGATTGAGGTGGGTAAAATCGTAAAAGCACATTTCTTGCGCCTGGAATTTTAGCTTGACCCGGCTGATTAGGATTGCGTTTCCAATGCTTCATTATATGAGAAAAGGATAGTTGCATGTGCTCATCTACTGTCTGAAATGGGAAATTTAACAGTTGTTAAATATAAAAATGTCAATTAATTGTATTTGTTGCTTTAATAGATTTTAATCTTATATAAACAATAATTTATTTATACTAAAGATATAGCCAAAGATACAAATTTGTAGTTGTGTCGTAATTTTTTATTATTAACGTTTCTTAAGAGAAACTTTTATAGATTGCAAGTAAGTTTTTCCCTTATTTGCGATATTTTTGTATAATTCTTTTTATTGTTCGGCGTCAATCTACTTATATAAATAAGTTCCTAGGGAAACAACGCACATGTTGATATCAAAAAAAATGTCAGTTTTGGAATTTATTAAACTAATCTTACCACTAAATTAAAATGTTTAGTATTGAAAAACATAAGCGTTGAGAGTAAAACGTGCGGTGAATGTGCACCCAACTGTTTGCTCTCCCAGAGATGTTCCTCCTCTACTCGCGTTACTATGTACTCTGAAATATTTAAAGAAGTGGAATTAATAATAATTCAGTATAAATAAACGTTTATAGAGTGCTTTCTCTAAAACAGAACTTCATTTTGCATATTACGATGAGTAGCAACGCTTTAAGTAATTAAAAAAAAATTAAGGC
The DNA here is from genome assembly GCF_905475465.1 of Pieris napi. Classification (NCBI taxonomy): domain Eukaryota; kingdom Metazoa; phylum Arthropoda; class Insecta; order Lepidoptera; family Pieridae; genus Pieris; species Pieris napi. The sequence goes on along the minus strand of NC_062241.1, from coordinate 6,950,579 downwards.
AGAAATTGTCAATACATTTCTGAATTAAAAATTTTTTTTTACATTTTTGCATTGTTCAAGCTTTGATTGGACAAGTTAACATACTTACGTGAATCATTATATAAAACAGAAAACTTCCTCGCTACTTCGTCCAAACAATCGGTAAACTTTTCATAATATGGGTCCGTGAATATATTGTCTATCCTACCGTTTTCAAACAAATATTGTTGAATACCTGTAAATAAATTATATTATAAATTATACTCATAATAATATAATCAATATAATCATATTAGAAAATATAGCTATGTAAAGCTAAAGTTTTGTTTCTATAAAAGTAATACAAAGACTAAAGCCATAAGTTGACAATGAAAAGACATGATACTACGTGAAATTCAAACAATGTATTTAGACTAGATACTAGTAATACTAAATCAAATGCGAGCTATATATGTAGTAACGTAAGTGTTTGATGAAAATTCTTAGGGATTTTTGTAAAAAAATATAACATTTAACGAAAAAAAACACTAAAAAAAACAGCACAATAACGTTTCGTTTTACTTTCTCGGGGCATAATCGTGAACTCAAAATACAATATAACTCACCTAAAACCAAATAATATATAGTGTCAGGTGCGTACTCGCTGCCATTGGGTTTCCGGACTTCCTTGACGAACAGACATAACGAATAGTTAAGTTCATCTGCCGTCAGTTGAAGTATTTCAGACTTAAAAGGTTTTCTTCTAATAGAACTTTTCTCGATTTCAGCGTTCTTTGTCATCACCCATTGTTTCCACGCGTTCACGCCAAATGTATACTAAAAAATATACATTTTGTGTATAACCATGTGTGTGGAAACCATTCATCATATAAATTATTTATTTCGAAAGAAAATTAATTTGAGTTTGTCTAATTTTATAAGACAGAAAAGAAAAATTTATTAAACTAAGATTTTTCATACAAATACTTTACAGTTATGTTATAGTTAGTATAACTAAAATATGATACAAAAATTTGTTTACTAGTTTGTTTTTTCAGTTCACTGTTCTCAGGGATTGAAAAATATATGCTAAATAGTCTATTTATAAGGGGGCGTCCATAAATTACGTGAGGTGTTTTTTTAAATTTTCTGTACCTCCCTGTACAGAAATTAAAAAAAACACCTCACGTAATTTATGTAATCCTGTAATCCTCCTCTGTAATCTCACGACATCACAACGTAAACGCGTTGGATTGTTATTGTAAAAAGAAAAAAAAATTGCTTCGTGCTTTTATTTACGACTAAAACAAAATAAGTGAAATGTTGAGCGTTTAGATATGGAGTTAGCGGGAAGTTGCAGAGTTTTTTTTTCTATCAAAGTTTTTATTTTCAATCAGAAAAAAAATTGCGTGATATTTGCCGAGTGAACCCCCCCTCTCTCCAACGTAAGATTAAATGAGATTTGACTCGACCCCCTCCCCCCCTTAAACACCTCACGTAATTTATGGACGCCCCCTAAAAGGAAACCTGTAGTTACTATAATACTCCGAGCAAATAAATAAATACTTAATATTGTGTAAGATATACCTTAAGGCACATATTAGCGTCGGGCTTCTCCGCGGGTTCCCTCGGGGGCTCTGGTGCTGGTGGGGCGGGTTCCCTCCTCCGTTTGGAAGAACGCGAAGGCCGCGGAGGAGGGGCCGGCGGGGCTCGCTTGCGGGCCGGCTGCGACGCCCTAAGGGCTGCCACGGCTCGCTGCTGCTCCAACACCATCATGTGATGGTGGTGCATGCCTTCGCCTTCCAAGCCTGTGGGTTGCCGGATAATGTTTTCCAAGCCATCTTGATTGTGGCGGCTGATTTTTACGAAGAATGTGACATACGCCGTTATTTTAGAGTTATTAAGCGCAAAAGTGTGCGACCCATACTACGATGAATTCCAGATAAGATATTCCAACTTAATGCGCATCAGACCAAAATGTTGAGTACAAGTGTTTATTTGATTAATTTATGATACCTTTCACGGAAAGACATAGAATCGTGAGTTAGCGCTAATTATGACACTTGTATATCAAAAAGTAATATTTAGGTTCGTATTCACAACGTATTGTATGTATTAGTGAAACTTTGAACTATTTACACGTTATTGAAAAAATGGTTTAAAGTTTTTATCTATATTTTCTTATACATTCTAAACGGCTTTTATAACAGTTGTATGAATGTTGTAGTACAGATAAAAATGTATAATTATATTGACAAAGCAAAATACATACGAATTCTTATACCATTAGATCATAATTTTCACAAGCAATAATCCATATTAATTAATTAAGAGCCTGTACTGGCTCAATATAGCACTGGTTATAACAGATACTAAAAATGTCAGTAAAATACTTAACATCCATTGAAGCACGATCTCTATATTCATTTTACGAGTTGATAATAAAGAGCAATAAACTGAGTAAATATATAATTTCAAGGGTTTATTTATTTTTGCAAATTTTTATATATGTATAACATCTATATATATAAAAGAAAGTCGTGTTTGTTACAACACTTATAACTCGAGAACGGCTGGACCGATTGCCATGGTTTTTGATTTGTTGGATTTGTTTCCGTCCCGAATAGCAGAATAAGCAATAAAATATCGGATAAGTTATCGAATAACAATAAATTAATTAATTAATTTTACGAATGCAAAAACCATATGGTGCCATCTGTTGACAAAACTATGCATCAATTTACGTCGAATTCGTGTCAGTTCAAGAAATTCCGATCTTGAGGTGAATGAGGAGATGCATAACCATGCTTTGATCCTGATCAAAAGATGTTGGATATCAGAAAGTGCTTAACATGCAGTATCGCCATATTGACGCTAGAGAGAAGATGCCTTATGTGTAAAACTGCCATTATTCTTTCGCAATGGCAAGCAATAAAACATTTTTGTATTTGCAAAAAAGTTGTATTAATGTAATACTTAACATTAATGAAATCCTAAAATAAGTTAAATTAAAGTAACAACGATATTATAAGGTTGTAGGGCGGAACGAAGTTAGCCAGGTCAGCTAGTATTTTAATAAATTTAAGTTGTGTTTTACTTATTTATTTTGGAAAATTTTCATTTATAAAAATTTAATATCTTGATAAATTTAAATGCATAACAATTTTAAGTAGTGTTTTACTCATTTATTTTGGAAAATTTTCATTTATAAAAATTTAATATCTTAATATACTTAAATGCATAACAATTTTAAGTAGTGTTTTACTTATTTATTTTGGAAAATTTTCATTTATAAAAATTTAATATCTTGATAAATTTAAATGCATAACAATTTTAAGTAGTGTTTCACTTATTTATTTTGGAAAATTTTCATTTATAAAAATTTAATATCTTGATAAATTTAAATGCATAACAATTTTAAGTAGTGTTTCACTTATTTATTTTGGAAAATTTTCATTTATAAAAATGTAATATCTTGATAAATTTAAATGCATAACAATTTTAAGTAGTGTTTCACTTATTTATTTTGGAAAATTTTCATTTATAAAAATTTAATATCTTGATAAATTTAAATGCATAACAATTTTAAGTAGTGTTTCACTTATTTATTTTGGAAAATTTTCATTTATAAAAATTTAATATCTTGATAAATTTAAATGCATAACAATTTTCAGTAGTGTTTCACTTATTTATTTTGGAAAATTTTCATTTATAAAAATTTAATATCTTGATAAATTTAAATGCATAACAATTTTAAGTAGTGTTTTACTTATTTATTTTGGAAAATTTTCATTTATAAAAATGTAATATCTTGATAAATTTAAATGTATAACAATTTTGAAAAGTATTTTACCTGGCATGCCGGGATGTGAGCTCGGTGTGATAGTATTAGCTGTCATGGCGGACTCTAGATCAACGGGTTGTTCTTCATACTCCGTCGCCATTTTTAACGCCATTTGAAGCACGTCTTCACCGAACGCGTTGTTCCCATCGATACCAGCAACTGGACTAAAACCTTCTGAAAACAAATTAAATAGCTTTATGTTTTTTCTACATTCATGAAACATTCAACTTTTTAACTTAATTTTTGTTCTTGTAATCTCTACGAATAACTATAAATAATTTAATTACTTAAGTTAATATATATTTTTTTTTAAAGACAATTCACACCAATTGACCTAGTCCCATGCTAAGCTGGTGAAGCTTGTGTTATGGGTACTAGGCAACGGATATACATGCATATTATAGATAGACATATAAATACATATTTAAACACTCAAGACCTAAGCACAACTCCAAATGCTCATCACATCGATGTTCGTCTCAGCCGGGAATCGAACCCGGGACCCATGGATTCGCAGTCAGGGGTACTAACCACTAGACCAATGAGTCGTCAAACTCTAATTAATCTAGTAATTAACTCACCGTTCTCCTCATCTGTATCCGAATCACTCTGATCCTTTTTCTTATCACCAGCCACCATTTCCGCCATCATCAGTAATTCGGCCTCAAACGGATCAGTTGGCATTTTATCGTGAATCTTATTAATCTCTTTCATGATACCCTTAGCCGAATTCCTCGTCGTTGGTATAAATACCGGAGTGGGTATGGGTAGAGGAATGGGTACAGGGACAGGGAATGGTAAAGACCACATAACACATGGAACAGGGACGTATATCGGGACAGGGACTGGAATGAGTACTTTTCGTTCTAGACTAGAATCTGTTTGACATTCTTTAGTACAGGGATGAGGGCGGCAGGAAATACCCTTTGAAACCATCATAGGTTTTGCCATAGTACCTTTATTGGCTACTTCGTGGGGGGGCAACGTTTTGACAATTACATGATTGAATATTTTGGGGGGCGGTGGAGGGGGTGGAGTAGGAGGTTTGGGGGGCGGAGGTGGTGTTTTAGGAATGGCAGGCGGTTCCGGCTCTGGCGCCTGTATTTGTTGGAGACGTTTTGATTTCGCCCTTGTTGATGTGGGAACAAGTGGGGGGGTGGCCAAAGATTGTACGTTCGAAATTACGGGCATGCCCGATGTGGAACGGGTTTGGGCTTTCGTTTGCGCTGTAAGGTAAATATAAATTATTCGTATAACAAGAGGAACATACGTAAAAATTACTTTAAATTTATTAAAAATTAGTACCATAAAAAAATGGTGTAAATTTTAAGATCGTAGTAAATAAACAAATTGTGTCTGTCTTAGTGTAAAATTAACTCGAATATTTAAAAAAAATAACTTCCGTTTACTTACATTATGATATTCAAAATTAACAGTTTTATTTTTTATTTATTTACACTTCATTGCCATAATACACATAATTATACATATAGAAAAATACCACAAAGTAAGTAGGTTACATAAGTTATTAGGCAACGGGCGGCCTTATCGCTAACAAACGATTTCTTTCAGGCAACCCTAGTTATTAGACGCACCACCAATATATGACTATTAGTTATTAGACCACCAACTGTCCGTCTACTTCTGAACCAGTATAACTTAGGGTCCTTCAAAAAATGACCATACGGACCATTCCCAAATGGCCGGCTACGCACTCACGAGCCTACTAGCAGTGTGTCCATGGGTGTCACTTAAAATCAAGAGCCTCCTGCTCGTTTTAAAAATATATTATAGAATAAAGAGTAGAACATACCGGTAACTTTAGTTGAATAAGACCGCCTCGGTGTACCAGTGGGAACAGCTTGTGCATCACCATGTTCACTGATCATTGGTACAGCCTCCTTATATTGACCCTGTAATATTATTTTAATCTTCAATATACTATAATGAGAAAAATATATTTCTAACCTTGAAAACAATTATTAATTTAATGGCAATAATCCTAAATTAGACGTAATAATATTTTCTCGTCATTATCTATTTCTTAGGTGTGTAATTAATGTTCGATGTACTAAACATAGAATATTCAAGTTTACATAAGAATTAAGTATTTTTACTTAGGTTATTAAAGTAATTTTCGGAAACAAATATTCCCATCGTTTTAAATAATTTCCTGAGCTAGTAGTTCTATTATCGAGACAGATAGCCTTTTAAGTCTAGATTTGTCATAGAGACAGTCGATAAACTCAATATGTAACAATGTATATGGGTACACACAAACTGATTTTCACATTTGCTTCCCTGTTTTTTCTTAATAAGTTTAGTTGTTTTCCAACAAGAAATAATATCCAGGAATTGTAAGGAACTTACCTGGAAACTTATAACACATTGGTATGTACAGAAATTCCGAACAGTAGCATCGGACATTGTCAAGTGATACTGCGCTAGCGCGACACGTTTGCACATGTCACACTTTTTCCTGAAATAATTCTTTATTTAAAATTATATATTAAAAAACACTAAGATATTCATTTTTTACATTACCATCATTTAATTATCAATCATATGTATATGTAGCAGCCAACTAGCTTAATCAGCCGTTCAATTACCAGTCTAGCCTTTTAACTAAACTTCGCCGTTTAACTAGCGGCCTAAAAGATATTGAGCCGTTGCGTTTGTTACAACATTTAATAAACTGGCTGGCTAATGCTTAGGCCATACGATAGAGCCATTAATTGGCAGAAATAAAAAAAAAACATATGACATAAAAAATATGTGTTTTAAAATTAAATTGCTTGAGTCAAATTCAATTATTGTCATTACACTCTTCTATTGCACTTGTTGTTTTTCATGAAACTTTGTAAAACACCATCAAAGTTGTGGTTTATATATTGACACTGAAGAGTTTCGTCTCGAGTTTGAGAGTGGCAGAAAGTGGAATTAAATTTAAATTAACAGTCAACTGGCTAGGCAAGTAATGAACGTCACCGATCAACTGGCTGAACATCTTTCAGGCCGCTAGTTAAACGGCGCCGTTTAGTTAAAAGGCTAGGCTGTTAATTGAACGGCTACTTATGCTAGTTGGCTGCGACATATATACTACACTGGTAATTAACAAACTAGTCAGATACATTTCTGCGCAGGCGTGAAATAGCTCATTAAAGGAATATCTTAATATATATAAATTACGTGTCAAGTTGTTTGTCCGCTATGGACTCCTAAACTACCGAACCGATATCAATCAAATTTGCACACCGTGTGCAGTTTGATCTTATTTAAAAGATAGGATACCTAACATCTCAATTTATAACCGCAATATTATTTTATTGCAAATATATTTTTTATTATTTGATACAATTCTAACAGATGGCGCTGTGTTAAAAGTACTAACGTTTCACATAAGTTCTCCTACCGTTTTCCTTGAATAGTTTCCTACTATGTAATATCACAAAAACCTTAGCCACAGCAACGCTTGGACGGTCTGCTAGTATTATATATGTTTATACGCACGTGGGTCAGGTCGGTAATTGGACCCATGATTGCGCCGCGTTCGATTAACCTCTTATAGCAACAGAAGTGATCCAATTTCCCTTATTCTAAAGTAAATACTTTGACAACAATTTTTTCCATGCTTTTTGGATATATCAAAAATTAAACAAACCTCCTTGAAGACACCGCATTAACAGACACCTCATACAAATTCAAACAGCTGAGTGAGCACATCATAATTGTTTGGTTGTCGTGTGACCATTGGATCATGTCAAAATTATATTTCTTCACTTTACACCAATTGCATGGTACTATATGTCGGGAATTACTAATATATATGTTGATACAAGACTTCGAACAGAAAGGGATGGGTGTACTGTCATCGTATATTGTGAAATATTTCTTATTTACATTTCGCTCAAAGTACTTTTTACACCATCGGCACTGATCTGAAAATACATTTAATATTTATGTTTTTTGTCATTACCATATAAAAGAGGACTGATTTTGTTTGTAATGAATATACCCTAAACTACTGAACCAATTCAAAAGCTTTCATTACAAACAACATTATCAGCTAGTAACAGGTTACAGGAGCATTCATGAAAAATGTGCAGATTAAAAAAAAAATAATTCAAGTCATTATAGTCAATAAAGTTCAGTTTACATTTGAAAAATTAAATAAATAAATATTTATTATTATACATAAATTCTATTATTATTCGAATGTTCTTTTTAAATTATGTCCAATGCCGTAGCATCTTCCGTGGGCAACATCATTCTGTTAATTTTGAGTCACGGTGCGCGCGCATCGTAAAATTTCATCAATTTTTCATAACGCGCCTAAAGTATAACTTCAAAAAAATCCTTTTGATAGCTACCCTGATAAGTTAAAGACGATAACTCTAAATCAATGTCAAGAAAGGGTTCTAATTGGAAAATTATTTGCGTCTTATATAGTCAATTTATTGAAGCTATCTTATAATATAACCATTTTAATAAGATTAAGGGTCTGTTTCACAATGTATGATTAAAGTACCCAATAGCTATGCAACACATAAATTATTTGGAAGATAAATTGTGCTATTTGATATTCATCGGACTCATAACTTATGATGGACTTTATGTGACGAATAGCACTATCAGACAGTCGTGAAACGCAACAATAGTGTTTATCCTACCAATAAGTAATAAATACCTAATTTGGAACTTATGTGGAACTTATCCGTACATTGTGAAACAGACCCTAATTGTGTTTTATAGAAAAATACAATACAAAATTAGATAAAAAGAATAAGAAAATACCTGGTAAAAAATTGTTGACAAACTTGAAGGCTGCAAAACAGGGATCAGAGCACAATCTCTGACAGGCACTATTTGTATCTTCGACTTCTATTGTGGTCGCCTTTTCCAACGAACACACAGCACATTTAGCAAAAACCGGTTGAGGCGACACATTTTTACTCATCTGATCAAACTTTTCCATACAATGCTGACTGCAGAAATCCTTAAATTGCCCCTTATCTCCCACGGGAGCCAGAAAACCTTCGTGCCCCACCGATATGTCCCGCTGACAGTAGCAACATATCTTTAAACCTTTTTTAAACTCTTCCAAGCATCGTGAATTACAAAACTGACGTATATCATAACCAAACCTAACACAATACTTCCCTAGACTCGGGTGAGGAACCGAATTTTTACAATACGCACATTTCGAGCCAATTTTATTCTGATGTCGACCTAAACACACTTTATTACAGAAGTCCATCGTTTCCCAAGTCAACATTTTGTCGTTTAGTATTTTAAAACAATTCCTGCATATTCTGAGGAATGTTCTATCTCTCTCTTCTCTAGCGGTCTGTAAAGAAGCCGGAGTTTTGGCCTGTATCTTGTATGCCTCACCTAAATATTTGTCCGTTGCATTACTGATAACTTTTAACTTTAACAGGGGGGGGTTAGCGCGTGTGACTTGTGCCGTTTTATTAATGGAATATCGTCCGTTCTCAAGTTTGTTAAAGTTTTTCAAGCATTGTGACGAACACAAATACATCGCTTCCCCATACCGAGTCGCCGAAAACTCGCAAGTTCCAACATTTTGACAATTTATGCATTCGACATTCTCATTTTTTTTCTCATCCAACAATATTTTCTGTCTCTTAAATGAATATTTTTCTACTTCGTCGGCCATCATACTGTGCAGGCATGCCAAGGAGCAATAGTATGTATCATCCCCTTCATACTTGTAGTAGAAATAGCAAATTTTTTGTTCTTCACATTCTGAGCAAGTGTGTTCTTTAGGGACTATTTCATCTATGAGAAATTTGTCCTGCAATATGCATACGGTAGATTCGTTAAATGATTGTTGAAAAGATCGTACACAGGATTTCGAGCAGAAATATTGTTGTTTATCATCAACTATTGCTAGATAACTGCACATGTGCTGTTCATCACATACACTACAGGTGGTCTCCACCGGACAAGATACTTCTTGAACGGTCAGAGCTTGCCCATCTGGGCTGCCGTCTTGAACTTCATTTTCTTTTTCTGTAACAAATATATTTCAATGGTAATATAGCAGTTATAATAAGTATTTATTTTAATTAGAAATTTTCAAAACAAAAAATAAAGGTTAAATGTCTCGCTTATAGTGAATCAAACAATAATGTAAGAGTAAGTACCTGCATGATTTTCATTTCCATCAACTGTAGCTTCTGCTGTTTTTGTTGTATCGTTGTTTTGCGAGGTTTCTTCACATGTTTCAGGATGGCTTTCGGGACCACTTTCTTCTTTGGGTTGAGTGGCCATTGCTTCCGCTTAAAGATTAAAAATTAAATTAAGTACATGTTTACTACAATGTATATGTAATTAACAAGATTTTCTTAAATTAAATTAAATAATTCGGAAATAACACATAATTCTTTCTTTATTATAAATTACCTTCAGCCTGCCTACGCTTCTCTGCCAATGCCTTTTCTGCCTCCTGTTTGTCTGCTTCAGAGATTTCTCTCTCAGTGTCGGGCAGCAAGCACACCTCTTCATCCGCACCTGGTTCAGCATGATCTGAATCATCTAATATTTAAAAAGAAAAAGACAACCTTTATATACTGAGAAGCATTTAATCTAAAAACAAGTAAAAAATAATTAATGAACTAAGATTGACCATCTGCAATCAGCCTCTTGGCTTATATCAGATTTTATGACTTTGATTATAAGAGTTAATATAAAAATCTGCAAAATTAAACTCACCAGGTTGGTGATCATCTTCACCATCAACAGTCTCAATGTGATTATCAACATTGTGATCATCATCATCATCAATGTTTACAGATGCGTCAACAGTTTGTGTACTTGTTTCAGCTGGAGGGTCATTGGTGTCCTTTAACAAGGCATCAAAGGGATCTAGTGCCTGAAATTATAAACAATTAATAATTGGTCCTCCAGGGTAGCATTGACTTTAGCTTAGCTATATTTTGAATAACCCGATAACTATTGTAAAATTTTATTTGCCTCATATTTTTTTATTATTGAAAAAAGTTATTTCTTTACAATGTAAGATATATGTATAAGATAAAATAGGCAAAAAAAATTGTGTGTTCACTTGGACAGTGGACAGATGCAATCCTGTATTTTAATTTTTTTTACTAGATCAAATTAAGTTACTTATGTAACTTTCAAATGGAAACATTTTAATATCCTATTTTTAGTATTAAGTTAGAAAATAAAGGAAAAGGATACAAAAAAATATAAGTTGGTCTTTAAAATCAGTTCATCTATTTAATCTTAATTCCAGTTGAAATTGCTACAAGTCATCTGTGTTACTGTAGCAGAGCTATAAACCATAATTAACTACAACTCTAAACAAAGCCAGAAATAGTATAAAATTTTACCTCTGTATGGTCATCCTGTGAGTCATCTATGGAAACATTTGGTGCGGTTTCAAATTGTGGTTTCTGGACCTTATCTTGGCTGGTTTCAGACACTTCTGTTAGTGAATCTAGATTAGTCTCGTCTATATCTTGATTAGTATCTTCTGTACTTGGACCAGCAGACTCTAAATCTTTTTCTGATATTTCATTGACTATTTCTATAAAATTACCAAATATATTTATTAGATATATGATGCATACAGCAATCTATATAGATTTATATCTGTACATAGGTTGCCAAAACAATTGATATATAAACAATTTTTAACATCAATACCAATTTTATTGATTCTGTATATACTTTGTATAATATGATAAATGATTTCGAGCTTGAATCCAGCATATTTTTTATTTAAAATACAAGGGTAAAATATATGGAACAAATTTTATAGTGGTAAAATTATTTGTTACACACTAATTTAATTGGAATATCTTAAAGGAAATGATAATTATATTTGCTTACCTTTTAATTCATCTTTATCATTTTCTTCTACATTTTGTTCACTTTCAACTTTATTAATGTCACTTTCATCAGTAATTTTTGACTCTTCACTTACTTTCTTTTCAGGTTCTGAATCTTGATCTTGTATATTTTCACATATACTGGGGGAATTAACACCTTCAATTGGAATGGGTTCATCGCTAGGAATAGATTCTTCTTTAGGAATAGGGTCTTCACCTTTATCAACAATAACATTAGGTTCATCAGGTTTAGATTCACTATTACTGATCGGTTCAGAAATTTGGCCTTCACTAGCAATGGGGTCAGAACTTTGACTATCACCAGTACAAATTGGTTCAGAAATTTGACTATCATCACTTTTGATGCTTCCATCACATTTGTTAGCTACAACATTTTGAAAATCATCACTCTTGATGTGTTCATCACATATGTTAGCTACAGCATTTCTACAATCATCACTCTCAATGAGTTCGTCAAATTTGTTGGGAACAGGTCTTAAAATATCATCACTCTCAACAACTTTCTCATCTGTGTTCGGCACAGTACTCTGAATATCATCACTTTTGACAACTTCATTATGTTTATTGTGTACAGTACTTTGAATATCATTACTGTCATTTGATTCAATACTTTTGCTATAAGGTTCATCATTTTCTAGATCACTAACAGTATAAGTTTTATCATCACTTTTTTCAGGTCCTTTATCTGTTTCTTTTTTCAGGTCATCTACTTTTTGTGTTTCCTCTGTAGAAGCATCCTTCTCCACCTCAGAGGAACTTTCGGCAACTTCTTCCTTTTCATCCATTATACACCTATTATAGACATATATTACTCAATGCCACATCTCCTGCATCTGCAAAAAAAATAAAACATTTATTCCTGTACCGCACCCGCCGGGTTTGTAGGTTATGTTAAAATTGAAAAGAATATAATTATTGTTTAGGCTTACAAGATAATGCATTTTATTTGTATATATTAGATGTTTTGTTTTAGATGTAACAGGAAAACCTTCTAATACAAATGCATATATTTGTGATTGTTGTTGATTTTACGATACAAATCCCGCGCTTATTGGTCATATATAAAAATTTATATGTGAAATTTAACTATTTAATAACTAGAGATAAAAATGTTTTTTTGATAAGTTTATAATTTTAAACTTTATAAATTAAAATAAATAAACGAATTTTTAAGAGTTTTATGATTGAGTGCGGTGCTGTCATTGTTGGTATCATTCCATATTGTTAATCAAAGTGCAATACATTAACATTAAAATAATTAACCACAGGAGAGATATTATAATACCGTATGTGTTAATAATTATATCGGATTTACTTACGAATACACAATAATTTAAACAAATTACCAAGCACAACAAACTTCCACCATTTTGGATTCGAGTAGTACAAGCAATATTGCGGATATGAAAGGTGCTGTCAAATCATTTTTTTATTTAAGTAGAAGCTATTTAGTTTAATTTATTTTATTAGTTTGCGGTCACAACTTAAACTTGTCTATATTTACATTTAAGATATGTCAAATAAGAGAAATCAATATTTCTCAAAATAGTTTCATTTTGTGGAATCATCAATCAATTTTGCTCACTTATTGTTGGTAAAACTGGCGCTTGGCATTTCTAGAGACGACCCCTGAAGACACACGACTATCGATAAACATTTGACATAATACATTTTATATGTTTTATTATAGCTATTTTATTAAATACGATTACTGTCTGCAATTACATTTATTAAGATGAATTTTCTTAGAAAATTATATTTAGGATGCAATCATTTGACCATTTTTATGTCTTGATATTTTAGAAGTGAGATTCAATTATACATGTGTTATGTGTATTTTTATGTCCTATTGGCGACATTGGAATATATTTTGTTGAAGCACAGTTATGCTCATCTCACAGAGCGCAGACGCAGACATTTTCTGACGCCAAATTTCTTTCATTTCACGATAGTTTTTTTTAAAACACGCCAACAATCTAAACACCTTTTGTAGTTTAGCTCCCCAAATCCTCCTCCTTGTCAAACCAGACTGAGTAAAAACAATGACCACATAAGTGATGTAGCCGTCATGAAGGTCATGAAGACCAAAGGAATATTTTGACACTAATTAAGTGAGGGCCAGCGGTGGATTCCAAAAAAAACCAAAATATATTAAAATTACTTTAATTAATTACTTTTACAAATAATGAACTTAACTAGTTACAATTATTTAATCGGCCCGATATTAGGTGCACGATAAATATATTATATAATAAACTTAACTAGGTGAGACTTGACCGGTCCGATATGAGGTATCCGATCAAAAAGCTGTTGGTTCTCTTGTCCCTTTCCTTATATAGCGTAGTTTCGTAAGAGGTGACTTGTATTGGGTTTGCGGGGCAAAGGGAGTGCAATGAATATGTAACATCTCCCCCGTAAGATGAGCAACTATTTGCTATTGATGTCTATAGCAAAAGTTGCGGCTCGAAGTTCTTGCGCAGACATGTTCTTATTATCCGTTTTTGAAATCGGCTTCGAAGATGTATTTCGGCGATATCGGAGTACGAAGAAAAGTACAGCTGCGCCCAGGAGTGTGGTCATAGCGAAGTACAAAGGAATCGTTGTGTGGTATATTATGTTTGATGAATCATATGTTTCCGCCGGTGCTTTCATTGTAATTCCATTTTGCATATTGTGTAACTTCGTGAGATCGATTGAATTAAGTTGGACACCTGGTTGATTTTGTTGAATGATGTTGTCCATTCGAGGAAAATTAATGATTTCGACACCGCTTCCTTTAACTCGGTCGTCGATGTTGGTGGCCGTAATTTCTGCGGATTTTAGCATACATGATTTAGGTATTGTTGCGAAATAGCTGCCGTGAAGTATTTCATATTTTTCGTGGGAACAGACGAGTTGAACTTTTGTAGGTTTTGGGAATGATATTATATAGTGCTGACTGTCTAGTTCCGTAAGAGCTTCTTTATACATAGTAATAGGCGTTGAGGAACATGATTTGTCTATTTCTTGAGAATGGATAATTTCGTAGATGCAGTCCTTTTTACTCTTCATTTGATGACGTAGTTTTTGCTCGCATATGTGCCACCTGTTGATCTTCGGACATTCTGTCTCTATGTACACAAATTCTTTAGTATTAGTTGCTACATATGGATAGGACGGGATAATTACCTGAGAATGTATATTAGGTACAGGACACAATCGATAAAGTTGGAATATTGAAGGTAAGGTAATAGGAAAGCTAAGGACAACCACTATTTTCCTGTCTATATAATATGAACCTAAGCTAATTATATCATAAAAGTTTCTTATCTCCAAATCTAAAATTTGATCTGTGCCATACAGATTTTTTAATTTTCTTAACATTATTTTTAAATCATTAATATTTAATATAGAATGGTGCAAAGACATAGTGCGACTAAAAGCTAATATATTTTCTATTCTAATTATCTCATTATATAATTCCTGCACGTTATCGCTTATAATGTTGAATATTAGCGACAGGCGGGAGTATCGAATTACGCTTTGATTGTCCGAGTTAGACATGTTTATTATATAGTTAAGGGCTTTACTTAATTTTATTTGATTATCTGTTAAATTATTTAATACGTGAGTTTGTTGTATGCTATATTCTTTAAAAAGTGAAATATGTTGATTAAAACTAGAAGTTAATTCTTTATTATTCGATTTTAAAATATGAATAGCTGTCTCATATCTCAGAGCGTCATTATGATCGAGATTCCCAGAAATAAACTTGATAAGAGTACCCAATGGATTAATGATGCCTCGTTTAACCCTGGAGTCGGGTTCGAATGATTTTAACTGTAACATAACTTTATTTAATTTATTATTAATAAAATCGGTTTGGCTCTTGAAACGTAATGAGTAACCATTCGGTAGTCTATGTATAGTTTCAGTCAATTTTGTCTGCAAGTCAAGAACTTGTTGTTCTATTAGGTCTATGTTAATGTCTTTCAGGAAAACATGATGGTGAGAAATGATTTTAGTATCTCCTAATTTAAAGGGAAATAAGCCAGGTCCATTGTCAAGGCTGTCGAGTCGAATTTCTTGCGCTTGGGCTAGGGTTGTCAGAGTCAGTATTAGGTACCTGTAACAAAGTAGAATCTTTATGTGTCTTTTGTCGTTTTAATCTAGATTTCGCTACCGGTCCGCGTCTGCGTGAAGTATATATATGTATAGGTAAGTTAGCTATGACTTTATCTTGTGTATAGCGCGTGGCTAGCTTTTGTCTAGCTGCCATCGGATTTCGTACATATATCTCTTGGTCGGGTTCATACTGTACTTCGGGTTCTCTGTGAGTATTTCGTTGCGTCATAATCGCTTCGCGTTCGGCAAACGATGAGTCATGTATAAGTCGATATACTGTTTCCATTTTACTATGATGGTTTTGCATATATTGTTGTAATAAACGTTCGGATAAATTTAAATCAGTGGGATCTCTTGGGTCGTAATGTCCAGTGATTAAGTCATAGGGTCTACATTTAGTTAAACTATGTATGGAACTATTATATGCTAAAATTGCGTAAGGTACTAAATTGGTGGCAGATTCATTCTTATGTTTTAATTTTAATATTCGGAGATGTTCTAAGAGAGTACTATGGAAACGTTCTATCATGCCGTTTTCATTTGGGGTGTGTGCAGCGATCTTATGATGGTGTATTTTGTGAAGACGTAAAAATTCAGTTACAACTTGATTCGTAAACTCGGTTCCTTGGTCAGTAGTCAAGGACATCGGTGAACCGTGATGGGTGATGAACGTTAGCAATGATTTTACGATATTAGGGGCTGTACAGTCGCTAATACGATACGCTTGTGCATATCTGGAAAATGCGTCTATTAAAGTTAAATATTTTTCTTGTTCTATAGTTAATACATCTACATGTAACATGTCAAAGGGTTTTGATGGCGGAGGTACAATTTTAAACTGTTGCTGTATTGGATTGCGATCGTATTTCGCACAATTACATACTGAACATCGATTTATATATTCTGTTATATCTGATTTCATATTAGGCCAAAAATAACGTTGTGACAAAGAGTTATATGTCTCATTGATACCACGGTGGTTGGTTTTACCTTCGTGATATTTCCTAATAGTATCCTGTTGGTTTAGATAATCTGATACGTTCTCAGTTTGCCGTTTGACGAGTAATATTTTCATAGAGGAACTTCTAAAAGTTCTTTGAATAATAGGAACAATATGAAGCATTCTATCTATTGGCTGGACTAAAATTGCTGTACGGATATTTGGATCAACATATTTTTTAATGAGGTCGATAGTTCCTTGTTCTAGGTTGTCTACATGAACTTGAACTGAAATGAGAGAGAATTTTTCGAATGGTTTACTAATGACGGGCTTCACTCTAGGTAAGTGATTAACTATATTAATTAATATCTGTCTGCGGAATTTATTTAAAGGGTCATCGCTAATAGGAATTTCAAGAATGGGATTTTCAGAGCTAGTATGAGCGGTTTCAGTATGCGACGAACTCTGTGGTGATTGGAATTCGCGTGTTTCAGGTGCTGTCAGAGTGGATGAGGAAGATTTGCTATTCTGTGAGGCTGCTGTAAGTGTCGATGAGGTACTATGACGACGCGGGTCCCGTGACGTATTAACTATTAAGGACATAGCTTCGTCATTGTGTATTTCAATACGCGATAGCGCGTCAGCGTTCGTATTACACTTACCCTTTTTATATATTACAGTAAAATCGTACTCTGCGAGTTTTAGTTTCCACCTTGTTAAACGGGAATTTGGCTCCTTTAAATTCATAAGCCATTGCAAAGGCTTATGGTCGGTGACAATTCGAAACTTACGCCCAAAAAGGTATGGCCTGAAATACTTAGTAGCCCAAACTATGGCTAATAACTCTTTCTCTATCGTTGAATAATTTTGTTCACTAGTATTAAGAGTCCTGGATGCGTATGCTATGGGTCTATCGCTACCTATTGAACCTTGGGATAAAACGGCTCCTAATGCGATATTTGATGCGTCTGTCGTTAGTATAAAATCTTTTGTAAAATCGGGGTACTGTAGGATAGGATCATTCATTAATAAAGTTTTGCAGTGTTCGAAACATTTGATATATTCCGGAGATAAGGTAATAGTAGCGCCTTTTTTTAGGCATGATGTAAGAGGTTTAGTGATTTTTGCGAAATCAGAAATAAATTTCCTATAGTAACCTAACAGTCCTAAAAAGCCTTTAATTTGCTTTATTGTTTTTGGTATGGGATAATTTGCTATGGCCTTGATCTTATCTGGGTTAGGTTTAACACCTTCGGTCGTAATTATATGACCTAAATAAGGGGTTTCTCGTTTAAGGAATTCGGATTTATCCATTTGGATTTTAAAGTTAGAATCTCTTAAGCGTTGAAATACTTCTTTAAGATTAGTCATCATTTCCTGAAGGGAGGTACCAAACACCAAAATGTCATCGAGATAAATTACACATATTCTATTAACTAGACCTTGAAGAACATTGTCCATAACACGTTGAAAAGTAGATGGAGAATTTTTTAGGCCCATGGGCATTCGAAGGAATTCGTAATGACCATGTTCTACACTAAATGCAGTTTTGTGAATGTCTTTGGATGACATCTCCACTTGATGGAAGCCACTAGCCAAATCTAATGTACAGAAATATTGGCATTTACCTAATTTATCTAGAATGTCTGTAATATTTGGAATCGGATACTTGTCGTCAATCGTTTTATCATTTAACTTCCGAAAGTCAATGACTAATCGCCACTTAACTTTTCCAGATGCGTCACTTTCCTTTGGCACTATCCATATAGGAGCACTCCATGCGGAGGTAGAAGGTCTAATTATACCTTGATCTAACATGTTTTTTATTTGATTTTGAACCTCTTCACGATGTATATATGGATATCTATAGGTTTTACTATGAACAGGCAATTCATCGGTCGTATTAATACAGTGTTTGATTTTATTAGTAAATGTCAAAGGTTCGTGTTCAAGATGAAAAATGTCTGAATACTGTCTACAAATATTTTTTATATTAGCTGTCTCCTCTGCGTTTAAATGATCTATGCGCAAACGCGATAAGACGTCGCGAGCTCGGGCATTGTTATTAAAAGTATCATATGACACTTGTTCATTAAATATATGAGCTTTAATGGGTTCCGTCAAAGAAATTATAATATCACTGTTGGTGGGATTAGAGATTTCTAAAATTGCGTGATGATTATTTGCCGTAGTTATGCATTCATTTATGTAACATTTCCCGACTTTTTGATCTTGAATACATATATCACCGTTGGATATAGAAGTAGGCACACGTATTAATTTCGAAGAATTAGCTGGAATTATAGCTTCACATAAATTCACACTATGGGACATGTACATATGAAGGGGGTTAGACGCAAACCTCGTAATTAATTTTTTAGATTCTAAATCAATTTTTGCCGACCATTTTTGAAGAAGATCACAACCAATTAGTCCATCGAAATAATTATGGAATTTATACACGAATAATTTTATCCATGCATTGTCTTTGAATTCTTTGAAACACGGTATATATATTGTATAATCATTCTTGGTAGTAGCATGCACGTTTGAAACAATAAATGGTTCGAAGTTTAAAGGAAAATTTGGAAAGTAAGTATCTATAGCTTCGGGTCTTATAAAAGATTGATTCGCACCTGTATCGATTAGAAATTTTAATGGTGGGAGATCTGGGTGAATTAGAACTTGAATAAATGGTAATTGTCTTTGATTTTGTATATTTAACTCTATTCGGGGAAAACTATCTTTCGATCCTTTGGAAAATCCTGTTTGGAAGATTCTGGCACGTTGTTTTCAGAATTTATGGTTTCCGGTTGTTCAGTATACTCCGTTATATTATATTCGTCGGCTGTTGAACAGTCATATGGTAAGTAGTTAGGGTCATATTGTTGAAAGTCACATGGATATTCGTCATTGTCATAGTCACTATAGAGATAAGGGTCATTTAATTCGTTATTATTAATCTGTCGAGTTTTAAAGTAATTGTTAGGGGGTGGATTACCGTGAATCCTCCAGTCATGTCCAGTCTGAGTAGGTGATAAAACTCGAGCAGCAGGGTGACTAATACCACTCATGGGTTGAGGGTGATTTTTCATTGGTATTGGTTGATGGGGTGGAATTCTAAATCCCGTAGACATATTCGACCTTGGCAAAGCTTTAAACATTTGTTGGGTCCTTGAAGGACCTTGCTGCTGGTACATGTGAGGCTTATATGAATTATTGTTAAAAATTTTACCATTATTTAATCTTGGCAAGTTAAAAGGTTTTTGATACTGTGGATTAATATCGTATCTATAAGGTTTTAGAGTAGGCGAGCTAGATATTTGAGGTGTAAAATTTTGTCTCTTCGTATTTTTGTTTTGCAAGTAAATTATGTTCATCTCGTCTTTTGCATATTGCAACGCCACTTCTAATGTTTCTGGTCTCATACATCGTATGCGTGAGCCCAGAGGTTCCTCCAAACCTTTTAGATACGTTTTTAACGCGAGGCTATTGTATAAATTACGTTTAGCCTGAATAGTGGTCTCAATTTTATCATGAACTTCTACATATGTAATGATTGTACTCAATAAATTTTGTATACGCTCATAAAATATATGTGGGCTATCTGATCCTTGCGTTAATTGTGACAAATCAGTATAAAGAGTAGACTCATCTCTGTGATCTGAGAAGCTATTAATTAGAGTGCTTCTTATGCCACTCCAATTTTGAGGGGCCCCATTTGTTGATAGGGCTCTGGCGGCAGCGCCAGTTATTTTGTTAATTATTCCATTAATTAATGCTAAATTTGTAACATCATTACCCGGACTTGGCTTGGCATAAGTGACTACTAAAGTGTCACATAAGTTCAAAAATCTAGTTAAGTTACACGCACTTCCGTCGAAGTTCGGCACAAATTTTAAAGCTCTCAAAATCCTATCTAATAATGCATCTTGTGCAATTGAAAAATTATCAAGGGAAGCTTCGCGCTCCATGTTATCTTCTAAAATATCTTCTAAATAATCTAAATGTCTATTGCGATCTCTCAGCTCGATGCGAGAGGCAACTCTTGGGGCTTCGATTCCCCGGTTTTTCCTAGGATGGAAAATTTTGGATGATTTGGGAACACACAGGAATGTAACAACCAATCGTTAAGAAATGTGTAACTTACATATGCATTTCGACGATGGTGGCACCTTTTGTCATCGATTTCTGGATGCGCCGTGTGTGGTCCGCTGTCCTCGGTTCTTGTGAATCGTCGATTAAAACTTGAAAGTTTATTAGTTCGCGTACTCTACGTAGTCGATCTACGGAGTATATTACTTGGTACGCGCACTGACTCGACGATCCTACCGACTGCGCCAATTAAGTGAGGGCCAGCGGTGGATTCCAAAAAAAACCAAAATATATTAAAATTACTTTAATTAATTACTTTTACAAATAATGAACTTAACTAGTTACAATTATTTAATCGGCCCGATATTAGGTGCACGATAAATATATTATATAATAAACTTAACTAGGTGAGACTTGACCGGTCCGATATGAGGTATCCGATCAAAAAGCTGTTGGTTCTCTTGTCCCTTTCCTTATATAGCGTAGTTTCGTAAGAGGTGACTTGTATTGGGTTTGCGGGGCAAAGGGAGTGCAATGAATATGTAACACACTTATGTTTTACGTTTTAGTTACTATTGGTTGTTTATTTTTATATATAAATAACAACCTCAATTTTAAAAGCCTTAAGTTTAATCTTCGCTTCATAATAGGTCCGAATAAGTTTATCGACTCAAGAAAAAAAAAGAATTACAGCACTAACAGTACAACTTTGAACAAAATAACTATTTTTAAATTGTTAGCCTGTTTAGATTCCTTAAATAAAAGTGCTTACCAATTTGTAAAAGGCTGTCAACGCACTTGCGAGCCTTTTGGCATTGTGAGTGCCCATGGGCGGCAGTATCATTAAATATCAGGTGACCATCATGCCCGTTTGCCCCCTGTTCTATGATAAAAATACAAAAATTACTGTTTACATATTAAATTACAAATCACTAATCATGTTTATGAACATAATTAGAAGTTGTATATTTTTATTATCATATTAGTTATAATATGATGAAAAATCCTTTCTTGACGAAACAATTTAATTTTCGAACGAATATCATATTAATTTCTGATAGGTTTTCCTTTCTTATTGGTCTTGTTGCTAAGTATATCTATTTTTATAGGTAGAATTAACGTCAAATCCAATAACAGCCAATGAAAACCAAGAATAAGAAATGGCTGATTGTCATTTGTCAAATTAAAGTTTCGGCGTTATGGCGGGTCCGTGTTTTTTCAAGATCGAATACGAAATGAATATCTATGTGCGCCGCTTGGGCGGCGACAGTGACAGCAATTTGTCGAATATTCTTGTTCGCCATTTTGTGAATCTTGTGGAATTTTGTGTTAAGTAATCGACGTGATATCACGTTGAGGCAAATCAATTTTGATGTAGGCAAAAGTTTCCAACTTATCATGCAATTCATATACTAACCCACCACCTCCCTTACTTTTTAAACTACGACAATATTTAGCTACGATTCTGCATAATTTTTTAATAACTAAGTGGCCTCGTCTTTGAAAACGGTCACATACTAGGTTATCAACATTAAGAACACTCGTAATTGCAGAAGTTGAAATGACCGAAAAGGCTGTTGTGGGAAAGACCGTGTTGAAGAGACATGAAATCGCTCGACCTATATATGTACAACGTTTGGAAGCCGCCTTAGATATCAGGCCGTTTGTTAGCCAAGTTGAAAGAATATTAAATTCTGATGGTGTTAGTGATAGTGGGGATGACTCGGATGTTCTATCAGTTGGTAATGAAATGTCAAAAGGGGATAAGTTGATGAATGGTGTAGTGACTACTAAACAAGGTATAAATAAACTAACTGGAAACATTCATAAATTTGATTTTTCAATAAGGAACTAATATAATTTAGACTAAATTTTTTTAGTTCCTTAAAAATATTTAGTCTTTTATGCTGGATTATTGAAATTGTTTATCAAATTTTACTATCATAACTAAGAAAAGTAAAGGCAAAAGTTATGACTACATAGTATCTAACTGTACACATGTGAAAATATTCTAATATTTTACAGAACGCCAAAGTGATCGGGCTCGTCTATACAATCTGTCATCAGTTGGAGAAGAGAGGGAGTGGCTTCGAGATGTGTTATTATCAACAGAGTCCGAATCTAGCAGTGATGATGATACCTCAGCAGCAAAAGAGACTAGAATTAAATACCTTCTCAAAGAGAGAAAGTTTCATAACAAATATGTTAGATCTTATTATAAGGACCCCGGTGTAAGTTTTAATTGAAATTAATATATAAAAATGCAATTGTTGCATGCTCTGGGTATATGAAGAATAATTTGTGTCAATCAACATTGAAAATTTAATAAGATTTGTCCTAGTTTAAAAATAATAAAGTAACACATCAAGCACAAATATTTTAAAATGATAATTATGACTGCTAAAAGGTACTATTTTTTTTTTGGTTTCAGAATTCTCGATACATGTATTATGGGGCTGGCTTGCTATCAACCATGGACAGATACCCAGAGAGGAGAATAAACAGGCCTCCTCCAGCCTCCACAAGAGGACGGAGAGGCCGACCCTCGGATAAGGGTGTTCCAAGAAACATCCAAAAATCGAAAAAGCCAAAAACAAAAGATGGACATTTAACAGAAAGTGGAAATGATGCTGTGAGTATACAAATAAAACCATATATTATTATTTTGTGGACATTAGTTCAGTCTTAGACTTTAAATGTAAAGTTGCATGAGTTATTTACATAATTGCCTGATTTTGTTTGTTTTTTGCCTGATTCTACTATAACAATATTTTAATGATTTTGACAAAATTACAGACATTTGAAATAGGCAAAAACCAATTTGGACTTGGTTAAACATTAAATTAAATGAGTTAAAATTTTATTTTAGCCTGATGGAGTGGATTGGGAAGATCACTTAAAGAACATCAAAGAAGAAAATGAGCTGAGCGATGAATTAATAATAGCAGAAAAATCCAGTGTCAGGTAACTCCTTCTCTTTATTCTAATATTGATTAAAGACTTCAGAACTATGAGTCGGTCATCCCCATGGAAGAGCCTAAAATACACTTGTAT
This sequence comes from Pieris napi, assembly GCF_905475465.1. NCBI lineage: Eukaryota > Metazoa > Arthropoda > Insecta > Lepidoptera > Pieridae > Pieris > Pieris napi. Next base: position 6,926,686 of record NC_062241.1, on the reverse strand, counting down.
TCATATAAAAAACAATTGAATGAAGCTGGTGCCCCAGGAACAATAGACCAGTGCAGATAGCCTTCAAAATAAATAAAAAGTGAAAAAAATTACAGTAGGATGAAACCCATTAGAAAAGCAGGGGAATATGATCAAAATGAAAGGAAAAATAAATTACGGTCGATCTGAGGTCGGGAAGGGGTAGGGGGGGAGGTTTAAGGGTAAAAAACGGTTTATCTCGATTTCCGGCAAAACTAAAAGTCCTATCGAAGAAAGTTAAATGGCAAAGTTGTAGGTAATAAAAAGATCTAAAACTTTTGTATTCACACATTTTCACATAACCTCAAAATTTATGTGAAAAATTCAAAAAACCAAGTTTTTGGTTTTTAATTTTTATCTTTTACAAATTTCTTTTTTTTTTAACGAAATTTGGTGAAAACTTACCTTATTATGTCCCAAATATACTGTAATTTATTTGATTAAAAATATTTATTTTTTCACCTTATTTTGAATTAATATCGAAAAAACACCCTAATTTTCAATCGAAAATTCTGACGTCAAAATTTCAGCTTTTTTCAAAAAGTTGATGTGCTTTCAGTGCGTTGAAATCTCTACTTTCCTATGGTAAAAAAATATATATATATTACCATAGTAAATCTTCTCAGAAAATGCAAAAAATCGTACGCAGTAACGCCCAGACCCGTCATCCCGTTCCCTACTTCTCTATGAATCTTCTTTAAATTATAATTAGATGCCTATTTATTACTATTTTAAGATAACTTATATATACCTGAGTGACCTAAAAAAAATTTTTAGCCTTTAGATGGGCTAAAATTTTCGTATTTCATAGAGAAGTAGGGAAGGGTATGACGGGTCTGGGCGTTACTGCATACGATGTTTTGCATTTTCTGAGAAGATTTACTATGGTAATATATATATATTTTTTTACCATAGGAAAGTAGAGATTTCAACAAACTGAAATCACACCAACTTTTTGAAAAAAGCTGAAATTTTGACGTCAGAATTTTCGATTGAAAATTGGGGTGTTTTTTCGATATTAATTCAAAATAAGGTGAAAAAATTAATATTTTTAATCAAATAAATTACAGTATATTTGGGACATAATAAGGTAAGTTTTCACCAAATTTCGTTAAAAAAAAAAGAAATTTGTAAAAGATAAAAATTAAAAACCAAAAACTTGGTTTTTTGAATTTTTCACATAAATTTTGAGGTTATGTGAAAAATGTGTGAATACAAAAGTTTTAGATCTTTTTATTACCTACAACTTTGCCATTTAACTTTCTTCGATAGGACTTTTAGTTTTGCCGGAAATCGAGATAAACCGTTTTTTACCCTTAAACCTCCCCCCCCTACCCCTTCCCGACCTCAGATCGACCGTAATTTATTTTTCCTTTCATTTTGATCATATTCCCCTGCTTTTCTAATGGGTTTCATCCTACTGTAATTTTTTTTGGTTTCAAAAATTATCGGCACTGGTCTACAAGTAGTATTATATATATAAAAAAATTGTTGTTTCGGCTTAATTTCTATTACACTAGTGTACAGGGTAGACTTGCCTCTGCTTGTTAGTCTGTTACTAGCAGTAGTCTGATATAACATTTTCCTCAGAGGCCGAAAGAAAGCGTTAATGGCAAAGAGTCCAGAAGCATTAACAGCAAGACGGAAGCGACATTGGTTCCTGCTAGTAAAGAAAGAGTTAGGGAAAGTGCAGAGAGCGAGAACGGCGACACACAGAGAGGTGACATTGCAAAGAAAGAGGTTGGCAACATTATGCAGTAAACATTGGAGACATGTTGCTATGCAGGTAATAAAACATTTGCTTTGTTCATCCACTAATATTATATATAAAAAATTGTTTGATGTGAAAGCTATAAATGTATGAATACTATTAAATTGTTTAATCTGAAGCCTACATTATCAGCAACTAATATTTTGTGTTTGTGTGTAGCAACTAGTATTGAATAAAATAGGATCTTCTTTATTAAAGATAATATCAGTCTTATATATACATATATTTTCCCATATTATTTTATTATTATGCATATAAAATTCGGAAACATTTGTCAATAAGTATTATGACAAATAAAAACTTGGCTACTAAAAGAGCGGCGAAGAGTTAATAATTAGTTCTTGTCTGTAGTATGGCCTTATTTGAGAAAGAAGCGAGAATAAGTATTCCTTTTTTATTTCTTTTTTTTTAACCTAACTTCATTCAAAACACCTCACATTCATAATCAACTTCAAGTTTAAAGGATATTATTATTACTCTATTATCTTAACTGAGTGCTTAAAAATAAAAAGGCATCACCCATTCTTGGTCCTATTACAACTAAATATGTCCTATGGTATAATGAATATATTTTGTTAAAATCAGTCTCAGAAGAACATGAAGGAAACAGTATGGCGTTGCAAACGGTTGAGTCGAGAGATGCAGGGTTATTGGCGGCGATATGACCGCGCTGAGAGGGAAACTAGACGAAGGATGGAAAGAGAGGCTGAGGAACAGAGAAAGGTATTTTTTATTTGTAAGTAGGCTTTGCATGCAATCATTATCTCATTACCAAAGTTTGACATATACATATATTTATTTTTTTCAATCTTTACAATCTTCTGGATATTTCACAATCTTCAATTATGATCTTTTGTATTACATATAAGCTTATAATGGGATTACATTTATATTGGGCATTATTATTTCTATGAACGCAAATAATACTTGCTATGTGAGGAAATCGTTGATATGTGTTTGGAAAGAACAGCCTATAAAATTATAATATCATGACACAGACGACATTGGTTTAGCCCCAAATTCCAAAATTAATAGATTTTGAAGATAGTTAATATGGTGATACAAATTAGGTGCTTCATTCAAACCCTTTGGGGCGAGTATAAAGTAGCCCTGTAAGTAAGTCTAGTTTCCAATAAAAAAATTAAATATGTTTATTATGGAACATAAGATACATGCATCACTTATTCCACGTCATTAAATTTGAATTTGTAGGCATCCCTACTCATCGGCAAAGAAAACAGAGGGTGTAGGCCGAGAGAAAAAGCCGGCGTAAAAAACTCTCAGTACTCTTTTAAAATAGCAAATCATCAAACAACACTTATTTTAAAACAAATATCGCAAATATTATTTTCATACTTATCACATTTTATTTTTCTAGATGGACGTAGAACTAATGGAAGCGAAGCGGCAACGTCGCAAACTTAATTTCCTCATTACACAAACGGAACTGTACGCGCACTTTATGCAACGCAAGTTAAACGCAATTGAAGAAGGAGACTATGGGGCTGACAGAATATTGAGACATTTGGACGAAGATAGAGACCCAAGACTCGCCTCGATTGATAATTACGATAGGTAAGTTGCCTTATTACGTAATGACTCTCTTGGCTTGGCTTCTTTTGGACCAAACATTTGAGTTTTGGCAGCATTTAATTATGTATGACATAAAGGCTTTAGCGAATAATAGGTAGTTTTATTTAAAATAATATTTTTCATTTTAACAGACTTTTTCTGTATTCTGGTAGTTTGTTTGGACGGTGGGTGCCTTACAATAACTTTTTGTAAGAATAAAATACAATATTACATTCTTTTATAGTAAAATTTTTTAACGCCAAGGTAAATAACTATAATCAAAAGAAATGTATTAGAGCAATTTGTGGAGCAAACTGTCTTGATAGTTTAGACCTTTATTTAAGAAGCTCATAATTTCATCTCTTCCATGTATTTATAATTTAGAAATATCCTTGTGCACGAGCATAGAAACATACATATTTTTAAGTCGAAGTAAGAAGTAGACATGGGGAGAAATTGGCTGTGCCAAAAATCAATCTGGAACTGTTTAGGAAAAACACCTTTTGTATGACAATTAAGGTTAACAATAAATTACCAAAAGAATTAAAAGATCAGCCGACTTCGTGTATTACTTTTGGAAATAATGAACTATTCAATAAATGATTATTTGCGTGAGACACTGTTGTTGATATAAATAATAATAAAGTATGATATGATATGTACGATACAATTAATATAAGAATTGACTTTGACTAATAATCTAAAATGTAAAATTCCTTAAGACAAATTTGCGCGCCAGTACCACCTTACACATTTCTTACCATATTCTTGCAATAAATAAATTATTATTATAGGTTAATGAAATTAAGTATAAAAGTTCCAGCCATCCGGTTCCATTTTATTAGAAAAGAATATGCTTCTATAGTAAGTTTAAAATATGAACCTATTAAACCCTAATTATAGCGAGGCAATGAAAGCCCGTGCGTCTCGAAATGCACGCGAGGCGTTCCGAGCCGACCGCGCCCGTACAGCGGCTTTGGACGCAGCGGCCGGGGGAGATGCGGGTCGTACGGAGAGACCAGGTGATCATGACCAACCGGCTATATTTCAAGGGACATTGAAGGGATACCAGCTGAAGGGAATGAATTGGCTGGCCAATTTGTATGATCAGGTATTTGCTTTAAAATCATTTTAATTATGCTATTTAATTTTTATAAATTCGTTTTGGGTTTTGGTCACATTTGGACAGAAAATTATATTATTTAAGTAAATCAGTTTATTACAACTGATTTATTAATTACCGTGACCACGCACGCTGTAAAGCACGCGAAACGTCGGTTAAATTTAAAATTATGTAAAATAATTGTAAATTTATAATAATACATAACTTCAATCTGGTAAAAAAGTGTTTTCTTTAAAATATGTGTAAAGGATATGTCAATAAAAGACTATACTATGATTTGTTATTATGAATAATGAATGTATAAAAGTATTAATTAATACCCATTAATGCTATTTTATATTTGTATGCTTATTACCAGTGGGGCTAAGTATTATTTTTCTTTCGTGTATAAGGTGTACCTTGATGTAAAAAAGTCAATATATTTCAGGGCATAAGTGGAATTCTAGCAGACGAAATGGGTTTAGGCAAGACAGTCCAATGTATAGCATTTCTTTGTCATGTGGCTGAAAGACTTGGTGTATGGGGACCTTTTCTGGTGGTGTCTCCGGCTTCCACATTACATAACTGGCAACAAGAGATGCAGAGATTTGCACCCGACTTTAAAGTGGTAAGTATTTTATTTAGGTAAAGTAACATTTATGCCTGTGTCTAGTTTTTTGGTTGTGTTTATTTATATGTATTACTTATTTATTCATAACTTTTATATCATAATTTTACTAAGACAGTTAAAACAACAAATATATATATGTATATACTAGCAGACCGGCCAAGCGTTGCTGTGGCTAAGGTTTTTATTATATTACATAGTAGCAAACTTTTCAAGGGAAACCGTAGGAGAACACCAGTCATGGGGACAACCATGCTTTTTTAGTGGTTATGCTATTTAATTGTAGCTAATGTGAAACGTTTGGTACTTTCAACACAGCGCCATCTGTTAGAATTGTGACTACTGTTTGTTGTGTTGAATAAAATAATATGGCGGGTATAAATTGAGATGTAAGCTATCCTATCTTTTAAGTTGGATCAAACTACACACGGTGTGGAAATTTTATTGATATCGGTTCGGTAGTTTAGTAGTCCATAGCGGACAAACAACGTGACACGTAATTTATATATATTAAGATTATATCAAATTATTTAATCAGCGTTTTTCTATTTACACAACACCAAATTTTGTATGATAAAAAATTATTAATTATACAAAAACATACATTCCAATACTATATGCCTTAAATGTAGAATATGTTTCGTATCATATTCATCAACATTATAAACAAAGGCTTATGCTTTATAAAAAAGTCTCTTAAAATTGTGAATTCTCTCCAGGTTCCATACTGGGGCAGTCCCAGCGAGCGTAAAATTCTTCGGCAGTTCTGGGAGCGAAAGGACCTTCACACCCAGCAGGCAGCGTTTCACGTGGTCATCACCTCTTATCAAATTGTGGTTTCGGACCTTAAATATCTGAACCGTGTCTCCTGGCAATATATGATTTTGGATGAAGCTCAGGCCATCAAGAGTTCAGCGAGTATGCGCTGGAAGCTATTGTTGGGGTTCAGCTGCAGGAATCGACTTTTGTTGTCAGGTAAGTTTCTACTGTACAACTCATGAAGCAGCAATTTGACGACTCATTGGTCTAGTGGTTAGTACCCCTGACTGCGAATCCATGGGTCCCGGGTTCGATCCCCGGCTGAGACGAACATCGATGTTATGAGCATTTGGTGTTGTGCTTTGGTCTTGGGTGTTAAAATATGTATTTATATGTCTATCTATCTATAATATGTATGTATATCCGTTGCCAAGTACCCATAACACAAGCTTCACCAGCTTAGCATGGGACTAGGTCTATTGGTGTGAATAGTCTTTAAAAAAAAAATTCAAGTATTTTCAGTTTAGTTAGCTCAGAAGAGATGTAGCGATTTTTTCAATTTTCGTTTACTCTCAGTTTCCTTTGAATATGTTTTGTCACCTATAAAATATACCTATTATAATAAAATAAATCAGTGGCGCTACAATCTCATTAGGTCTGGGCCTCAGATTTCTGAATCTGTTTCATGATCATTTTTCAATCTAATAGGCAAGTAGGTGATCAGCCTCCAGTGCCTGATACACGCCGTCGACTTTTTGGGTCTAAGACATGTCGGTTTCCTCACGATGTTTTCCTTTACCGTTCGAGCGAATGTTAAATGCGCACAGAGAAGGAAAGTCCATTGGTGCACAGCCGGGGATCGAACCTACGATCTCAGAGATGAGAGTCGCACGCTGAAGCCACTAGGCCAACACTGTTCTACTATTTTAACACGAATAAAGAGGAAATTCTTTAATTGGTATTTTTCACGGATTTTCCATTATAATGTTACCTAGAACTTGAACTTATTAGTTGTACATTATTAACAGACTGAAAATACTGATATTTATATTATTTTTGATTTTAAAACTTGATTTATTTCTATACAGGAACACCAATACAAAACAGTATGGCGGAGTTATGGGCGTTACTTCACTTCATAATGCCAACATTATTTGATTCGCACGACGAATTCAACGAATGGTTCTCTAAGGACATCGAAAGTCATGCAGAAAATAAAAGCACGATTGATGAAAGTATGTAATTACTAGACTAGCCCCTTATTCATAAAAATTTATCTAATTGCTCTCTTTTAACTAAAATACTCTGTCGTCCCTTTCTTCAAAGTTTACACTGACGAAAAGAGGCAGGTTAGTAGCTTAAACCTCCAGCCTATATATGTATATACATATATATCTATATATATATACTGAAAATGGTCTTCGTTTGAGGCTCAATCACGCCTAAACCACTGATCGTATCGACATGAAACTACCACCATTCGATGCGAAATATTTCCTAGATGGTTTATGGCTATTTATTTATTAAATTCCAACGTTCCTTCATTTTTTTATTGCTGTTTTACTTTTATGAAAATTTATCCATACGGACTTCACCGCGGAAACATTCGGGGAGGCTTCCTAGAACCTCTAAACGTCAACATCTGTTAAAAACTCGATTTTCGAAAATTTTCAATTTTCTTAGCAGGAAGTTAAAAAGAAGAATAATAAAAATATGAAAAAAATAATAATAATTAAATATAAAATTTTATTTATTTCCTATTTTAATTCGCCCAGCAAAGCGGGCGGGAAACGGCTAGTATAATATATAGTATTTCCAATTAATATGGATTTATATGTGTTTATGGAATAATGTTTATTTTTACCTACTCTGGAGGGATGTCGTTACAGTGAGGCATAGGGTAACCATATTTTGTTTTATTTCGTGAACATTAAATAAATATTTTTTTAAATTTAATTACCCGCACAGACTACGTTTTTTTTTTAAATTTTAACAGAAGATGGCTTTAAACAATTTTTAAAAAGTTTCATGAGACTGTTATAATATATTTGTTTTTTTGTTGTAGAGCATCTCTCCCGGCTTCACATGATATTAAAACCTTTTATGTTGAGGCGGATCAAGAAAGATGTGGAAAATGAATTATCTGATAAAATAGAAATTATGGTGCATTGCCCTTTGACAATCAGACAGAAACTATTATATATTGGTAAGATTTTAGTGTACATAAAACAAAGAAAATGGATTTTTTTAAATTTTAAATTTTTTCATTAATATTTCTTTAATCACTGACTAATGCTGGCTTGCGCCATGTTTATTTACGACGAACGCTATAAATAATATTAAAAAGAAACTATCTTACGTAGCTGAATATTAAAGTTTATGAAAATTGGTTAATAATAATGTAAATTAATCATAGAACTACTAATAATAACGTTTACATATTTTCTATTAACAGCATTGAAGAAAAAAATAAAAATAGAAGAACTATTGCACTACACAATTGGATCGGAAACTGGACATAATGTTGACAAAAATTTCACTTCAAATCTTATGAATTTAGTTATGCAGTTCAGAAAGGTAGAGTTTTAATAACTTTTTAGATGTTCAATCATTCTCTTACAATTTGTTCTATCAATTTCTGTTCTTTTTCTGTTGCCGAAAGTTTGTAGAGGTAATATTCAGAGACAGAGCTATGTGTGACTCCTGTATGTAAAAAACTTATTGGATTTGTCATAAGGAAGTCATACCTTGAATATGAAACGTAACAGTGTCAATAAGTTGCATATTCATTTTATTATTTTTAAAATGTTATTTAAATTAACAAAATTTCAAATCAATTAAAGAAAATGTGAACATTTTACTATAAAAGCGGAACAAAGAATATGTTTAAGTTTGGGCAAAAAGTCGTTTCGCATTATAGTATGTATGAACTTGTAATTAAATCTCTTTGGCTATATACTATTCGTATGTATGTATTGTATTCAAGATGGCAAAAAGTTATCGAACAAAATGGTACCTACACACTTTAATTAAATGTAAATAAACTATATTAAAAAAAGGTTGCGTGTACTTGTGCGTTTTCCAATTACAGCACTAGAGCGCATTATGCGGCTCAACGTTAAATGTTCCAACTACAGCAACGCTTCGCACAATTGAGCACTCTCAAAACTTATGCTCTCGCGTGCTTCTCGCAATAGATACCAACACAGTGACAGAAAATTGACCAGTGTTTTTCATTAAGTTGGCATTTATCGAAATTTTCGTTAGTAATTATTATTTATTGTTGAAAAATTTGTAAGGCTTTCGTTTCGTCGTAGATTTTGAAAATAATTAAAGTTATTTCAAACTGCTAAAAAAAAAAAATATAAGTATGGATGAAGGTATAAATATGTAGTTACTTTTTTATATTCCACATTTAAAATATGTAAATAAATTTATTTTACAGGATTATACTTTTGTAAACATTGCAATGGTTTTGAAAAAGTATATATTTTTTTTAGAAATCATTTTAAAATAATTACTCAAACGATAAATCATGTAAACTTCTTACATGAAATTAAATATTTTACTGTTAATTTAGCTTGTTAAAACCTTCGATTCTTTAAAGGTTTTCTCTTATTTCAGTAAAAAAAGAAATAATTTGATTATTAAAATAAGCGTAAAAAGTTTTCAACCAATTATTATTGTTTACCACATTATTTATACATTAATGAGGTTGCTAACTCTATTCAGAATATTTTTTTTTCAACACTGACTTAGCGCACTCTGCTGATGCATTTGAAAACTAATTCACGTTCCAACTAAGCTTCAGCATTATGCGGCATTGTGCGGCACTGAGTCGCATTATGCTCTGTAATTGGAAAACGCACCTTATGTACGCGCGTAATAAGTTATACTTCTTTGGCATTATTAAAAATAGTTTTTGATTGCATGCAAATAAATAATTAAAATTAAATAATCAAAGACTGGAAAAGGAGTCATTATAGTCAATAAAGTTCAGTTTACATTTGAAAAATTAAATAAATACTTATTATTATACATTAAGTGTAACATAAATTGTATTATTATTCGAATGTTCTTTTTAATGTCCAATGCCGTAGCATCTTCCGTGGGCAACTTCATTCTGTTAATTTTGTGTCACGGTGCGCGCGCATCGTAAAATTTCACTCTCATTAATTTTTCATAACGCGCCTAAAGAAGTATAACTTCAAAAATGTTGTGAATTTTCTTAAAAAATGCGAAGAAACTTTTTCCCGACCTATTAGAAATATGAGTGCGACAACATTAGGTTTAATATTAGCCAAGGTTATTGTTCCAATGTGTATGATTACTCGCAGGCATTATTATTATATTTATGAACTGGTAACTATTTCTTACACACATCAAACAGATTTTAAGGATTAAAAAATATTTTTAACTTTCAGGTTTGCAACCACCCAGAATTGTTCGAGAGACGTGATGTAAGATCACCTTTTGCAATGCTTGTTGATGACTACAATGTCCCAAAAGTGATAGCCGAGGACTGTATATTACTTAGGTGTATACCATCAAAGCGCCACTTATTATACAATATACTTAGTGTTCTAGTGTGTGATTATGTGCATAGGAGTGTTAGTGAAGTGAATAGTGATTGTTTCTCGTTCACAAGATTCATGGACTTATCTCCTATGGAGATCTATCAGGTGATGCTATGTGGGTGGCTGGATGCGTAAGTATTTATTTTCTTTGGATTAATATTTTTTTCTCTTTTTTAACATTATAATTCAATGGTATATTGTACTTGAAATCATATGATATTTCTCTTATATATATATATATTTAAAAAACAAGACAATTCACACCAATTGACCTAGTCCCATGCTAAGCTGGTGAAGCTTGTATTATGGGTACTAGGCAACGGATATACATACATATTATAGATAGATACACATATAAATACATTTTAAACAACATCGACCTAAGCACAACACCAAATGCACATCACATCGATGTTCGTCTCAGCCGGGGATCGAACCCGGGACCCATGGATTCGCAGTCAGGGGTACTAACCACTAGACCAATGAGTGGTCGTATATTGATATGGTATTTATTTTTTATCAACTTTGACATACCAAAATGTAAAGGTTAAGATAACATTCTGGAAGGTATCTAAATCTGTACACTATGCTGTAAAAAAATTGTACATATAACTTCAATATATATTTATAATAATTATCTTTAACAATGAGTTATAATGTTTAATTTTGTATAGTTTAAATAACCATACATAATATTTAATGGGATAGCTATCTACAACTAATAATAAACATTTACAATATATTGTTTCTATAGGGTAGAGTATAAAGATTCATATTCTAAAACTAATCAAAATGAAATCGAAAGTATATATCCAAGATCTGGGATTTTTTAATATATTGTTAAAGATTGATAATAGATTAACCTGATAGATGTTGGGTTAGTCTTTTGACTTTTAAACTCTAATTTCCGCTTTACACCAAATTGAGGATACTTATAATTTTTACAGTATATTTCACATAGAACAAAGTCTAGAAACATATGAAAGGTTAAGGCATAGACAAGAATGGTGGTACACAGACGACTGTCATGACTATAAGAATGTTAGCAGTAAACACTTACTGTTGATATGTCCCGATGGAGATGTTCTAAAGACACGGAAAGAAGATTCCTTGTTATGGAGGGATATGTTATTTACGGATCCTATGTGGATACCAGGTATGTTCAGATATTAGAAACTTTATAAAGATGCTATCCATAAAGATGGGTTGTATTCCTTTTATTGTTGTAATTATAGTATTGGACTATAGTAATAATTTAAGTACTGTATATGGCAAATAAATACATATTAAGTGATCGTTAAAATATATTATTATGGGTCTGTTTCACAATGTACGGATAAGTTCTACATAAGTTCCAAATTAGCTATTTATTACTTATTGGTAGGATAAACACTATTGTTGCGTTTCACGACTGTCAGATAGCGCTATTCGTCACATAAAGTCCATCATAAGTTATGAGTCCGATGAATGTCAAATAGCACAATTTATCTTCCAAATAATTTATGTGTTGCATAGCTATTTGGTACTTTATCCATACATTGTGAAACAGACCCTTAAGGTTTAACTTTATTCAATGTAAATTGAAATGAGAATTAACAATGTATGTTAAGTAGCAAGAAGTCAATTGTTTCATCTTGAATTAACAGGTGGACCATTTTACGCGCATTTAAATCACACAATACATTATATGCCAGAGACGATAGAGCATCGATCATTAAGGGGAAGACAACTGAAAGAAGCTAGTGGACAGGTACAGATTATATATTTATAAACAACACTGGTGCACCTAAAAAAATACATATCTGTTCATAAAACAGGACTAAATAAAAATTTAATATATAATAATGAACAAAATAAATAATTTTTGATTTACAAGTACGGTGTAAACTCTTTATAACATCATTCGTTATAAGGCAGAACTCTCTATAACGTAAAAATTAGTTAGATTTATTTGGTTTAATAAAAATAATTTTATTCTTCAGACAATTGATTGATTAGTAAGTTAGTAACAATAGTTTCTTATGATCTATGTTAGTAGAATTAGTAAAAATACGAAAAAAGTAGTTAAAAACTATTAGGTACAAAGCCCTGCGGAGATGTCGGAGCAGTATCGTAAATAGGGGCACTCCATTCTCTCGACTATCATCCGTAAGATAATTTAACCCAATACCCATACATTAATTCTTCCGCCCTATAACGCAGCCTCTCTATAACGTAGAACAAAGCTCGGTCCCTTGAAATTCGTTATAAAGAGTTTATACTGCATTTAATATTATTAAATTTAGTTACAAAATTAAAATACAATGGCAAATTATGAGCAGATTTTGCCGTTACTTTCGTTAGCGGCTATAAGTTAAAGAGACCTGTACATTCCAGGCGGAAATGCTAAGTGAGATAAAGACTGAAGATGGAGGTGTGATATCCGTGGAAAATCAGCCCGTGGAATTGGCAGAATTTCCTCACGTGGAAAGACCTTCTATAGTATATAATGATGTACCCACACCGTTACCGGTATTCTTATTTACTGCTCAGCAAAAGGTATGTGTATTACAATTCAATAAAAAAAAATCTGAAAGATCAATTACGATTAACGGAAAACTTATTAATTCGGCTCTTAATATTTTTTTATTATATGGTATATATTTCTCACTTTTTGAGTTTTTTTTTAAATTTCCTATTCGACGAAATATTTTTTAGATTGGTTTATTTAACATATAGCAGTGTTGGCTTAGTGGCTTCAGCGTGCGACTCTCATACCTGAGGTCGTAGGTTCGATCCCCGGCTGTGCATCAATGGACTTTCTTTCTGTGTGCGCATTTAACATTTGCTCGAACGGTGAAGGAAAACATCGTGAGGAAACCGACATGTCTTAGACCCAAAAAGTCGACGGCGTGTGTCAGGCACTGGAGGCTGATCACCTACATGCCTATTAAATTTAAAAATGATCATGAAATAGATTCAGAAATCTGAGGCCAAGATTTTTTTAATTTTTTATTTATTTAACATTATAGACAAATAGTACATAAATATACATTTGACAAGAGCGGAAAGTATTTTAAGCGATTGGGACGTTAATGATTTTAATAAAATGTATATTAAATTGTTTCTACACTGTTATATTCTAAGTAAAAACCTGTACGTAATTCATAGTATAAAACCCAGTCGCAAATCTCGCAACCTCTCAATGGGACACAATTTTCATCATTAAAACGTCGGCTTCACAAATAATGTTCATAGGCAGTTAAGTAGAAACAATTGTTTTAGACGATATATACTTCGGCTTGATACGCCATGTGTATTTCTAAGATAAAAAATACTTCAGGTGTGCGCGCCAAGACGTCAAGCGTTCGCAGTTTCGCGTTCGTTCGCGTATCACATGACGAGACACGCGCATTGTGAGTCGCGTCTCGGAAGCGAGACTATCTCTAGACTTGTCGATAATGCGCGACCGCCTTACGGCTGGGCTTCGCTGCAAGTGCCCGGTATGTTTATTCCTATACTATGCTACTTATTTACTATGATTACACCACTCCTTATTTATATAAAATTTATTTTATGGACAAAGCATTTACTGAAAATGACATGACAATTCAACATCATTTTGGTAGTTGAGAGATAATAGTTATTGATTCTGATTAAAAAACAATATTAAATTCTTATATGTCAACAAATGTGGCATTCTTCTGTTGACCACGATTGTTGCAAAGCATGAGAAACTTTTGAAATGTAACAAATCTTGTGTATATTTGTTGTGTTTTAATTTTTAATTTTTGTGTAAAGTGTGAATCCATTAAAATTATCTTATAAAAAAGACTCTGTAGTTACCTTCATGAGGTACAGTTCAGGTTAAATATATGTTCGATTGACAGTTTAAACGTTTTCAATACTGATTTTAATTGTTACCAAATATTTAAAAGCTACTTGCATATGTTGGTAATGGATAAAAAACTCAAAATAGCTCTAAGCAATCTCACATGTCAATAATGTATTGGATTTTGAATCTTAGCCTAATCTATAGTAAAACCTTCCTTTTATAAATATTATTATTTAATACATAATATAACATACGGAAAAGAATTCAAGTGACCATTACACAACTATGTATACATTTATGTGTGTTAAACATCCATATATAATAATACTGATTTGATTCAGATAAGAACCAGCTAGTAAGTGATGCGGGAAAACTAACAGTATTAGATTCTCTACTCAAGAGGTTAAAGGCGCGAGGGCATAGAGTCCTTATATATAGCCAGATGACGAAAATGATTGACTTATTAGAGGTAAGTTGTTATATAAAATTATCTTTTTAAATTGTATAAGTCTCGTTTCGAAAGTGGTAAGTTGTAACTCTCTACTATTTTAGTGCTATTTTGTTAAAATAAAACTTTTACATGAATTTAATATCGGTATTGTGTTGCCGGCAATTTTTAGACGTTCGAAGAATACTGTGTTTAATACAAACTCAAAAAAAAATCGTGTGTCCAATTCACACGTGGTAGAAGTGAAACCTTCATAAACAAAGTTTTTATAATTAAAATATGTAAATTAGACTTAAATCTCTATCAAAATGTAGGATCTTTTCTTTAAAAAAAAATATATTTTAATGTTAAATTTTTATTTATAACTTTAATATCAATCTTTAATTTGGTAAAAACTAAAATAATAAAAGTTTGAAATAAATTCACAAGATCCAACATGGGAGAAAATGAGATAGGAAGCATTATACAGTGTATAAACTTTTAATTAAGTGTAGTATGAAGTTTTCACTTCAAAAAGTTTCTATAACTAATGATTTGTAAATAAAATTGATAAATAATCTAATTTTATAATAAAACTACTTACTTGACTTACATATTTAATTTTCATCAAATCTGTTTGTTTATTTCAGAAAATGTTCAAATACACACTAATTTAAAGTTTATACACTGTATAATGCCTCCTATCTCACTCTCTCTCACGCCAAATCCTATTAATTTATGTGTCTGTCTCTTTTTACTGTCGCTTTTTCCGTTGCATCCGGTTTGAAATCACAACGATTCTAAAGAAGTTTCACTTCAAAAACGTAATATGTGTTAATGATGGTTTTAACAGGAGTACATGTGGCACAGAAAACACAAATATATGCGATTGGACGGATCCAGTAAAATATCAGCCCGTCGTGACATGGTTGCCGATTTTCAGGTAATTTAAATAATGTATAGCGTGTGCTTAATCGGTACATATTTGTTGATTAAAAATATTGTAAAATTTAAAGTTACAATATTTTAATAGACGCGAATACCCTTGTTCACATACCAATGTGTGTAAAAAAAATATCGCTTTCAATTTAAAAACAAAACTGTTTTTGCCTAAATAACTAGTGCATTAAATAGCTTTAAACTATTGCTCTCGATATTTTCTTTTGTTTCGGTATTTTGTATCAATACTAACTACTATTAACTACTAATACTACAGTACATGTGATCAATACTCATCCAATTATATTGTGTAATAATGTAATTTTCAGGCTCGGACAGACATATTTGTATTTCTGTTGTCAACTCGTGCGGGGGGATTAGGAATAAACCTCACTGCGGCCGATACTGTAAGTTTTTTACAAACAGAATTTTAAATTTCGTGTATTAACGGTGGTAAATGGTTAAAATCTATTTATTTTCCACCAATTAGGGTAGGCATAGCTCAAAGACAACTAACAACATAAAACTGGTTGCTAAAACGATATTATTTGTTCTGTTTTTCTTACAATTATGTACATGTAATTATTTGTAATTAATTTTTTTTATATACCAAATTCAAACTAAACCTTACTGGTTCTTGCATATAATAAATATTATGTATTTCAATACATAATATTATGTATTTCAATAATTATAAATATTATGTATTTCAATACATAATATTTATTATATGTACTACCTGTAGAGGCCTGTTTTCAACAATGTCGCCGTATATAATGCGAGTTAGGCTTCGGACTTAGTGAATACTGTCTTTGATCTGGTTTATGACGTCAAGTAAAACAAATTCTTGTGCCATGGGCGAGATTCGTTCCTGAGACTATTACCGTTTAAGATTTTAGTCTTAAATAAAAGGATTGCAGGATTTGCAGTATTCAAGTGTATATTGGTTATGTTGTCTAAAGTGATTAAAAAGTATTTTTTAAATATCACCATAGGTTATATTCTACGACTCTGATTGGAACCCAACGGTAGACCAACAGGCGATGGACCGTGCACATCGACTGGGTCAGACCAAACAGGTCACGGTGTATCGGCTCATTTGTAAGGGAACTATTGAAGAACGCATTATGCAGCGCGCAAGGGAGAAGAGCGAGGTAAGTTTTGGGCATTGCACTTTGGGAAATGTACTGACTGGGCTATATATTTAATCGAAAATAAACTTTACATGATTTAAAATGGTTTTTTAAACCCATACCAATAGTCGTCTATAAAATACTTTATAAATAACAAATAAAACATTCATTACACAGGGACATACATCAAAGTATTTACACTAAAATTTAACTGTCCATAGGAAACCAAATGCGCTCTGTAATTAATTCGTCATATTTAAATCGCGATGAGGAACGGCTGGTTTACTACCTCTAGAAAAATTATCTATTGGTGCTAAGGATAGTCATAGGATAAATCACAAAAAGCACAAACACGTACAATTCGATCTAAAATAATACACGTAATATGTCTGGTATATATATATATATATAAGGAAAACATAATATATTTTCCTATACAAATTCTTGTCTATATTGTATTTTATATAAAGTCTTTTGTTATGTTTTCTTTGCCGTCTGATCGACGATGTTTAATTTATGTCACTTGACATAATATATAGAAACGCAGTTGCGCCTTATTTATTCCCAGTATAAGCGATTGATACTATTATATATATATATATATTATTTTTTAATATTCAATTTGTTTAAGATTCAACGCATGGTGATAAGCGGTGGTAACTTCAAACCAGACACTCTCAAACCAAAGGAAGTTGTCTCTTTGTTGCTGGACGATGAGGAAATTGAACTTAAATGTGAGTTATTTAAAAGAAACAATTTATTTTCAAGGTGACTTGTTTTATTTTTTGGAACATCGCTTTATTTTGTACCTTATTTGGTATTAGTATGTCCTTATAAGGTACTGAGTATTGTAATGAAACGAGGCTCTTTAAGACACGATTATTTAATATGAGTGTTGGTACAATACTGATTTATATTAAAACATTGATGCATTTATATTAATCATGTAGGCACAATTTCAGATCGTCAAAAGTCAGAAGAAAAGAAAATTATAGAAGAGAGAGAACGTAAAAGAAAATTGGGAATATTGCCAGCTGCGCCAGCGGTTAGTAGGATAAAATTTACTACACAACTCCATTATTTTAATGTACTGTACTTTTGGTCTTGTTCTATAAAAATAAAAATAAATAAATCAGTGGCGCTACAACCTTTTTAGGTCTTGGCTTCAGATTTCTGAATCTGTTCCATGATCATTTTTAAATCTAATAGGCAAGTAGGTGATCAGCCTCTTGTGCCTGACACACGCCGTCGACTTTTTGGGTCTAAGACATGTCAGTTTCCTCACGATGTTTTCCTTCACCGTTCGAGCAAATGTTAAATGCGCACATAGGAAGAAAGTCCATTGGTGCACAGCCGGGGGTCGAACCTACGACCTCAGGTATGAGAGTCGCACGCTGAAGCCACTAGGCCAACACTGTCTTGTTTTAAAAACTCCTTAATGTTATGTGACTATGTGAAGTACCTAATATTTTTTCTTAAATTAAATATATTTAACTTAATGCATTGTTCCAGCCTGTCGATAGTGAAGCAAAACGCGCTCGCGAGTCCATATCAGAACCAGGTAGTCCCTTACAAGTCGATGACGAGGGAGATTTAGTGGTGGACGCGCCCAATGTAATGCCTTCTCGTAAGTATTGTTTCCTATTTAGGCATTAGCTACAAAAAAACTATAGAATATATAGTTAAGAACGTAAAACCAAACGAGTAAAGAAGGAAGGGCATGCTTTAGCTCTTGTTAAATATTTAGGATAAGTTGAAGTTTAGTAGTTCACATCTTTATTCCGAAGTAATTCCAAGAGCATGATGGCCCTGGTATAATTTATCGTCGTAATCCAATTGGCGCCGACCTTAGAAACCTGAAATTACTTACTGTACCAATATGTGCAGTAGAATAAACTAGTGGAGTCTGTGCGGAAAGTAAATCGTTGTAGGATTTAACTTATTGTAACTGCAGTGCTAAATGACTTAGGGAGCGTTCAATTATTACGTAACGCGTTTTTTTCCTTTTGTAAAACGTTACGATGCGGGGCGGGGATTGAATTACGCGTTATTGTTAATATTATTTTCGACTTACACCACATAATAGTACCTAAAGAGACACAAGGTGGTCACGAAACGTTTTACTATACTTGAGTACAGTACTGTACTAGGGTACTGAAAAACGTTACGGCGAGATACATGGGGGGGGGGGGGCAATAATCTCCAAAAATTGCGTTACGTAATACTTGAACGCTCCCTTAAAAAATGAAATGACGCGTAGTAAGTAAACTAAAATAAGAATTATATTAGTTCGCATAATCACTACGCAAGATCCGCTAAGTGTGTTAATAAAGAAATCTAAATTTTGACTTCGACGATCGATTAAAATACTATAATTTATATACGTATACGTTTCCAGCGTACACGAACGTAAGCCGTGGCGCGTGGGCGATGTCCCGTACACGCGGCGCTCGTCGCGGACGTCCGAGAGGATCTAGACACACTATTGCTAATCGAAGGCCGGACCCACAAACTGATACTGCTTCTGCTATTGCTGCAGGTAATTTCTTATTCATTTTTTATATTTTATATAAAGTATATAAGTATTGGATATCTTATGTGTATGTAGTTGAATAAGAATGACCTTTGAGTAGTCAAGTACACACTAGTGTACTAGTGTCGCATTATTCATAATTTGTTATAAAAGGATTAGGTTTTATTTTTTGTCTTAGTAAGTCTTCTAGTGCTTTAGTATAAACTTTCAATAGAAATATATTTCCTATATTTAAAAAATCCGTTAGAATTTGTCAAATTAGCTTTTAAATTACTTTCTAGTACAGAAAAAACTGGTTGAAAAAAGATGATAACTTTTTTTTTCCATTAAATAAATATGTAATTATAAAACTTGAGATGTCTAATTAATAAATAACTTATATTTAGTCCCCAAAAAATATTAAATTTAAACATACCCTCTCCATAGATTCCGTGTTTTGAACATAAATTATTATTGTTTTAAAAGGACTTAATTATAAAAAAGAATGGTAAATATGAATTGCAATAGCATTTGTTATTAATAAATGCAAGTTTGCTACAAATATCGCTTTTTTATTTTCAGGTGCACTTCTCCTGGAATCGGATATGCCTCTTGAAATTGTGGAGGCAAGTGGAGCTCCGGAAGGCCGCGGCCGGCGTGGTCCGGGGAGGCCCCGACTTAGGACGGTGGCACCCCGGGCCCCTTCCAGACGCCCACGCAGGCCCCGTGAGCCTTTATTAGTGCCATTGGCGCCACCTCCCTGACCCGTTCGTATATATTTTACTTTCTAAATACGTAAAAAGATAAATTAGTTGTTTTAATTTAGCAATTAATTTTACCTTAGTTTTCATTAAATTAACGAAAATAATTGTATTTTATGCCCACAACGACGTTAAAAAATAAATTATACATTAATAATTTTCCTTTCGCATATACTTAAAATTTTAAAGAAAATGAAAGATATTTTTAGTCAATCAGTGTTTTAATATAAGGGAACGTACCCATACTACGTGACCTATTTTTTTTGGATTTTTCGACCCCTCCCTCCCCTCGGTGACCACTCGTAGTATATGCCAAGACCCCCCTCTCCCTCTTTAGCATGTAGTAATTCATAATTATGATTTTTAATCATTTCACAGGCAAAAATTGAAAAAAATAATATTTGGCTCTCGTCTTTATCTTTACTGATCGTGGCATTTGGAGACTCCGTTCCCCCCCCCCCCCAAACGGGTCACGTAGTATGCGTACGTTCCCTAAGGCTATTAATAAGCTTAAGCTTAGTATCCTCCATACACTCATAGTTTGTGTGTATGTAGATTTATTGAAAAACGTGGCCGTCAATATTTATACTTTAACTCTGAAAGAGGTACTTAGGGAGTTATTTCTTAATTGAAATATTCTTTAATGTAATACAATGTTTTTCTTTTGCAGATGAACTAAAGTGGCTGTTGACATTATGGACCATTAGTGCAATATTAACATATTTAGTTATAATATTATAAAGACTTTTTTGTACGATAAAATAACTAAATTATTGTATAAATTATATAAATGTATTACATAAACAACCATTTATTTCTAAATATCCTTATATTGTTGTTTTTTTTAATATTATAGAAGAATTCAAATTTAAACCGCTAAACGTCAAGTTTTGTATGTAATTAGAAGTAAAAGCATTTTTAATTTCTAGAGAATATTTCGAAATGCCGCTTTTTAAGCGTTACATTGTATAGTATTGGTAATCGAACTATAAACGTGATTAGAAGAAAGATTCTACGAATTAACTTTGACAAAGCTTGCTTTTTAACTAAGAGAAATAAGTTTATATAGGTAAGAGTTGCAAGGCGGTTAAAAATCAATTGGATGTAACCAAACATTGATGTCTTATAAAAAACATAATGGGTTATGGAAGTTTTTTTTTTGTTAAATAAATGTGTAATGTACGTATTATCATCTATTTTAATCTGAAAATTGATGAAAGTATGTAAAACCCTTTTACGGAAATTTAGCGCTGTCTTCATGTTAAAGGAAAGAAAAATCTTAAAATAAAATAATTTCAAATCAGTTTGTGTTTTATTATATCTTCAGGTAAGTGTCCAGCTTTTACTGAAACAAGGTATTACTACTAAATTAAGTAATCTAAGCAAAGTAGTAATAACTTTTATCTATTTATGACAAGTATTGCTCTAAGATATACCAAGAATTTAACATGCCATTATATTAAAGCAGTCAACATGTAACTTTCAAAGCGAATTTTTTTATCTGCAGATATATATAAGAAAAAAAAATATATATATATATATATAAGAAAAATGGTCTAATGCGAAATGTTTCCTAGATGGTTTATGGCTATTTATTTTTTACGTTCCTTCATTTTCTTATTGCTGTTTTACTTTTATGAAAACTTATCCATACGGACTTCACCGCGGAAACATTCGGGGAGGCTTCCTAGAACCTCAAAACGTCAACATCTGTTAAAAACTCGATTTTCGAACATTTTCAATTTTCTTAGCGGGGAGTTAAAAAGAAGAATAATAAAAATATGAAAAAAAATAAATAATGAAACATAAAATTTTAATTATTTCCTATTTTAATTCGCCCAGCAAAGCGGGCGGGAAACGGCTAGTCTCTTATAAGTTAAAACACAAGTAAATGTTCCCAAGATATATAAACTGAAGGCTCCAGTTTGACATAGTATTACGCATTGTTACATGTTTAATTCGTTTGTTTCAAATGATTTAAAGGCAATTAAACTATTGACATATCAATATTCTGTGCGCACGCGCAGGCGCCTGCCAATATATTCGGTGTCACGACACACGACTAACACTTCCGTAATTAAGTGCTTTGAAATACATGGGTAATCATTTTAATTCGTGTAATTGCCTCCGTAGCTTGGTTAGACACTGTCATGTTCGGATTTCGGTTTAAATTCAAGAAAAAAAATTGGCTTATGCACAAGAAGCAACTGATGGAATAATGCAACTTTACTTTACTATATATTAAAGTTATCATTACAAAAATCTCTTTAAAGTTTCATCAAGATGCCTAAAATCAATAAAAACATATTAATAAGGGTGAATTATATCTAAATTGTTGTTACTAACTTTACTCAAAATTCTACATTGATTTTTTTTGTGTATTTGTAGTTATTATTTATAGAAAATTAATAGTACTACATTGTAAGCAAACGAGTCCAGTAACCCGTAAGTGCATTATCAATTACGTTTATTAAGCCATTATGTGAGAATGTAGTTGTTTCAGTGAACTGAAAGCTCGCGGGTCGCATGCGAATGAGTGACTAATGAGATGACCCCTTAACGGCTCGAACGACACGATCGTGTTCGACAACTAGGGAATCTACTTTGCTAAAATAGCTTATAAATACCTAAATCTTGTATGAGGGATTGTTTTGTATCAATGAATTAGTTGTAGGAATTTAAATTTCAAGCTAAGAGTTTGTAATATTTTAAATGTTTGTATTCTAATACATAGCCTTTATAGAAAATTGTATTGTTTTGCGCATTTATTTTATGGTGTAATGGTTGCAGCTTACAAACGTTGTGTTATACAAAAAACTTGGCGATCAAATAGATTGGCGGAGAGTTTATTTGCCAGTTTTTCTCTTCCGTTCTACGCCCTTGATTTGAGAACTGGCAGTAAATGTAAAATTAGAAGCATTTTATATTTTTTTTTGACGTTCATAAGTGTACATTGTGTTACCTACTTATATGAGTAAATGATTTTTCAATTTTGAATTTTGATGTTTTATTAAGATAATGTTAACCAGTACAGCTTTCGTGTATAGCAAAGGGCCAGTTTGGTAGCTAACTTAACTATATAAAATATCTTTAACAAATACATTTAGAAAAACATCTTTCCACACTAAAAAGCACAATGTATCATTTGATATCACGTCGTACAGTCACATGGCGGTCATTATCACCGCGCAGTTCTTACATACAAATTAGCACGTTCCTTGAATACATCGGTAGAATGGCAGGAAGTTCAAGGTTTCCTACGGTCCCTGCTATTTAGAGCAGTAATCGGTCATTGTTCTTTGCTAACTGTACAGGTTTTAATTGTCGGTTATATTACGTAACACCATGTTACACATACAGGTAATTACTAATACCATACGTAGGCACTTTAATAGGCTTCCATCTAACTCCCACTGAAGAAAGCATAAAGCCAATCTATTAAGTTCTAATAATATAGAGTTAAATTCTTAATTATATATTATGTAACGGATGTAAACGCAATTTATCTCCTTTTTTATAGAACTCGATGTTTCTAGTGTCCTGTGTTGTTACAGCAGTCTTAGTTAGCGATTCTCAGCTCTTCGATTCAGAGTTTAATTCATACTTAGGTATTAAGAAACAAAAAGTACCCCAATAACAAACAATTTATTTGTCTAAAATAATATACTTTACAATTCTTCTTCAATAAATGACGAAGGCGTCCTGTTTTATTTCCGTTACAGATTCTATTAAACAATGTAGTACCTCTAACAAGATATAAAAACAAATTAAATCAACTTTTGAAGCTGCTACAAACTATCTTCATTCAAAAATCGCTCGTAGGTTTTGAAGCATCACTATGTAAAATTACAGCATACATTGATCATATAAGAAAAAAAGCCTCTCATACAAGATAAAGAAAAGCTTCGAAAGCTTCTAATGAGATCGATTTTATATCTCTATAATTATTTGTTGCAAATAAGGTACATTACTAATACATGTGACATCGAAGTGTTGATGTTAAGTAAGCAGTTTAGATTATAGCATATGTATGTCTGAAAGGATATTATATTTAGAAATCATTAGTATAAATCAAATGACACTATTTTCCACCTCAACACCTCATGCCATTCATCAAATAACGACAGCATCTGTTTTTGCAGCAATGTATCATCATACCGCCTAAGAAATGTCGTTCTAAAGATTTCGAGTTTTTCGACACATTCCTGGACCTTGTTAGGGGATGACTGAAGTGAAATGAAGCATATGATTGTACTCATTATGCATACAGAGACTTAGCGTAATTTCTATGATCGACTCAAGAAATGTATGATATTCCTTGTAAGCTAAAGTCCTTCTTTGCTATATATTTTAGTATTCTGAGTAATTATATTTATTATTATGCAACTGTTTAATTAAAAAATAATTAATAAGTGGAGAGGTTCTACTGGATGGTAAGACGATGAGGAAGACAAGAAATAAAGACAATGTTATGTGCTTAATACAAATTTCCAGTAGCAAATCGTAGCGCCTAATAATTCTGTCAAGTTACCCAATTTAGGAAAAATGGTTCCCATTTGATTGGATGCTAGTTTATTTCAATTAAGGACCAACATGATTTAGTCAACCATATACCTATATGGTTATGGTTTGTACCTACATCAGTATGTAAAAAAGCTTTGACACGACATATTTTAATTTAGATTTTCCTTAAAATTTTTATCGGAAATGACACATTACACCCCTAAAACTACGCGCCACTTTAATAAGACCTTTCCAAGAGTTTTTATGTTGGAGAAAATCTTAGACGACCCTCGACAGCCGGGGTCGCGATTAAAATGGCGGAAGCTAAGTAGCGCGGTTAAAAACATAAGGGCCGGTGATTTTGTGAAGCGTGGAATGACGGATGTCTTTACAAGCTAGCTGAGATGTCATAGAGGTTTAGGGGCTCCGCTACTTAAACTTTAGAGGCAAAATTTATTAAAGAGTGTATTTTTATATTCTACTCTTTCTCATATTTTCATAAAGGATTATCTTTATTTCACTTAATTTAAATTGTATGCTCGAATCAAACAATAATTAGCCTCCAGCTTGGTGTGTTCAACAACGCAAGACGGTACTTCACTCTGGACCACCATTTCTCGCAATAGAAAATTTGGCCCCACAAAGAGTAGCCATTCTGTTCTCAGCTCAAGGCGGGAGCTCATGACCACTTGACTTCCGTATTCAACGAAGAGTGGTTCGAATCGTCGACAACCAGTACTTTCCAAACGGCTTGATCCCTTGGCATTCCGTAGAGGTGTGGGGTCTCACCTGAAATCCTACGACGCGCGACGGTTCTCCTACCGCACAGACTAACAATAAAAAAACATCAAAATGTTAGTTTACTTATTTAAAATTTTCATTTATATTTACATTCTACGGCTTATAAGAAAATATTATAATAAAAATAATATATATTATGCGGTAAAAGTGTTTTTTCTTCAGTGTAGTTTTCGTTCTATACTTGCAGTTTGAGAATCAGAGAAAGATAGGAGCGTCGGCATGAATGATAGTGTATCTCTTCCACCCCTTGTTTTTTACACCTCGAATTAAGATCAGCAAAAAACATATCGAATTGCACCCCCGACTATGAAAATAACGCCAAAACGTGTGTTTCATTTACGTGACGATTTTGTTATGACTGAAACTGACGAGGGATTGGGGGTTGTTAAAATAGATATTGCTATTTGATAGGCGGGGACTTTTTTAGAATCTTGTTGTTTAGCAAAGTATCACACGTACTCGGACAACCAAGTACAACTTATACCAAGCTCGTTACTTTTTGTATGGAACTTTTATGTAGTTCTCTCAATATCCGTAGCGCTGATGTGCTGCGATCGCGCGGAAGATAACCTTATTATTGCGATTGGGTTCGGTGTCGCTACTGGAAGCTGTACCACGGTTAAGACCATTATCGACTATAGAAGATACGTTTGTATTCCAAACTCCTAAAAATCTTACAGAACACAACCAATTCTAAGCTGTTTGTATTTGTAGGCGCCTTTATAATTTTTTGACGTTCTTTATTACAAGACTGCTATGGTGACATTAATACAAATCACAGCGGTTTTCTCATGTAACATTTTGTGATTGTAATATATTTTTTTGTAAAATAAAGAAAAAGAAATAAAAATGTATTGCAATACTTTTTATTATTCATTGTTTATGTAAAAAGTATGATAATTCATACTGCCACGCTTCCATATATAATAACTTATCAAAATTGTTTTGCTACACAAATACGGACAAAAATACGGCAATTATTATGATTAAAATATACACCGTGAAGGCGTGTTATGAGAAAATATTAATTTGATATTTTTCTTAAAAATATTATTAAAATGCCTAATGACTCAATCAGAGCTAGTTAGTTCATACTTAGAGCTTAACTATGCGCGGCATAAATGATAGTTTCTTCCGCAGAAAGTTAAAATTAACAAATAGTTATTTCCGGTTTGAAGTTAGGGGTGGTTGTGATGATGTATTAATGTGCCAGGGTGGAATGGTGATTAATGTTCATAGTGTTGATATATGGACGAGAAAAAACTAATACAAAAAGCGACCATTCCAAACGTTCTTGTATTAAATGAAGAACGTACTTGCACGGTATTCATTTTGTTCTATTTCAAGTATTAAACATTTATATAAAAGCTAACAACTAAATACCCACTGTGCTTATGGAAATTCCCGGCGAATAGAAGGCTTCATTCTATGTCTACCCAATGTCCCATAGTTACGAGATGTCACACAACTATAATACCCTTATAACCAATAGCGATTAGCATAATGATCCTCACCATTACCACGCCCTTTTCTCTTATAATTCTGATTAAACAAAGCTTAGGTTGGAATATGACAGTGCATAATATTATAGAAAGCTATGTGAATATAGATTTTCCATTAGCTGTGTAAGCGAGCGGCTGTAGATGTGCACAGTAATGCAGCTAGATCAATATGCCATAGTCTGCGACTGGATAATGGCTTTTGTGTGGAAAATCTTTTTGTATTTAAAGGAAACAATTTTTTACCGGATTGAAGATAGGTATTTATGCATTATAAATGTACAATTATTTTACATAATTTTAAATATGACCAACGTTTCGCGTGCTTTACAGTGTGCGTGGTCACGGTGACTGAAGACAAAAGGTGTTGAATGTCAAAAAGTACACAGTCACAGCTGTAGACTTGTATTATCTGTATTTATTTCCTCGGAGTTGGTATCGACTAAAAGATAGAGGGTTTTGGCAGAAATGGCTCACGGTGTCCTCTATTTTCGCGGATTGCTTATCTTTAAAGATTTAAAATTATGTAAAATAATTGTAAATTTATAATACATAAATACATAACTTCAGTCCGGTAAAAAATTGTTTCCTTTAAATGTGTAAAAGTTATGTCAATAAAAGACAATACTTTCTGTATTTTTTTTGTATTTACCAGCTAGTATACTATACGAAGGAATTCAGATTGAATTATCTAAACGAAACCTGTTGTATTGAAAACATCAATAGCAATAGTAGCTAGGTAGTCAAAATAAATTATATGTAATACGGATCATTTGAATAATTAATAAATATATATACAAATAAACGTAAATGGATATTGATGGCTGAAATCATCGAAGCTCCAAAATAAATGATTAGCGCTAATTTCAGATTATGACATTCTAGACGGCTAGATTATGTGTTCTGAATGCAAGATTGTGTGCATAAGAATTGCAGTGCTGGAACTTCGTCTTCATTTGTGACATCTGCATATGGAATGATTCCTCGTCTGTAAATACCCCGTGTTGTCCGCAGTTAAACGTATATGTTTTTGTATGGCATTGTAATTTAGTAAATGTTGATTGATCTCATATAATAAGAATGAAATAAAGAAATATAGACTCATTACAGACGTCATACATAACTATATATTCATTGAAGCAATATCTAAAATACTGTCTAGTTCAAATAACTTTTGTACACGACGATACCGTATAGAAACGGCGCGTATTTCAGCTTAATTGGAGTCCTGTGTGTGTCCTGCTAATTAATTAGCTTAAATTGATTACTTAATAGTATCTACACACGATGCATTACCAAATTGAACGTATCAATATAAAGATTTTCCTAGCTGGTACTAAAAATTCTAGTACAACAACAATCGACCTTGGAATGGGAAGGGTAGAATCGAAGTTTCCTTAAACGGGGTAGATTTACGTACAAAAAACAATTTACATTGTTGATTTCTCATATTTTTAATTAAAAACTAAATAATTTGCCTGCGAAACACACATACTACTTACTTCAGACTATCATGTCTAGTTATTATATATAACATTTAATAATAATAATAATCCAGTGGCACCTCCGATTAATTGTATCCGTTTATTTAATTATTTTTATTTAATAAATTAGGCTTCTTTCTGACACACGTCATCGATTTTAAATTTAGGGCGATGTATTTCTTCACCGTACGAACGAGTGTTAGATGCGCACATGGTCAGAAAGTCCATTGGTGCACAGCCGAGGATCTAACCTACGACCTCAGGGACGCGAGTCGCACGCTGAAGACACTAGGCCAAAAATACTTATGTCTAATAAAGTCAAATCATTTATTTCAATTAGACCACCTAAAATGGCACTTTTCAACGTCAAACAAAATACAAAGAAGATTCTAGTTGCCCCCTCCAAAAGGTAGTTTCGTGTGGAGAAGAATGGGCAAGAAACTCCACACTTACTCTTTTAAAATAGGTTTACAATATTTTGTTTACATTTGTTGAATATGTAATTATATGTGAAGACAATGTACTCTTAGAACATATATCTAATGGTTAAGGTTTACATTGCTGGCAGCTAGCCTAGGCGATATTCAAAAGACAAATCTATAAACAGTCTAAAAATAAATCTCATTATAACTTCTAGGTATTTCACCAATAGTAAAAGAAAAAGAGCCAACTCGATCTGAACTTTCAAAGTTTTAAAATTTGAAGCTAGACATTTAGGTTTCCTTTACGAAAATAAATCTACAAGCCGATATCGGTGACTCGCGTGTTTGATGACGAGAACGCTTTACAGAAAACTATAAGCCAAATACGATCGAAATACAATTTTTGGAATGAAAATGCAATTTAAAGAACGTCTTTTGTCACGAAATTTGTCTGATTTACGATGGAATAAGTAGATTGAAAATTTAGGTTGGATAAAAGTTTGACGTGAAAGAAATTGCTTTTGGTTGGCCTAAAAATTTAAATCGATGTTACAAAAAGAATAATTATGCGGCGATTATATACTAGTCAAATCCGACAAATTTTTCTTAAAGTTGTTTAGGGTCTATAATCCTTTCCTTAGAGATCTATAGTCTAGTGTTTGTTTTTCAATTGGGCAAGTAATTTATGAGTATAGTTTGTATTTACGGTAAAGCCGTTATCACAGTGGAAAATTGTTTCTGGATTGAAATGGAATGAAATTGGAATTCAATTGAATTTGGAATTCTCGTTTATCTATAGAGACATACTATGGTAACCCTTCAGTCTTTAATGAACTATACGGGTTATAAAAAAAACTACGAAACGTCAAGTTTTTCCCACCAATACGTGGAACTGCCATGGACTTTCAGACTCCTAATACGATATGTATTGTACTAATAAACTAATATTTTAAACGCGAAATTGTGTAAGTATGGATAATGTTTGTTACTTTTTCATGTAAAAACGACTGAATGGATTTGAATGAAACTTTACAATTAATAAAGATATTGTTTGAATTGTCCAAAATAGCAAGTAAGTAGGAAAAAGTCTACCATCTGCGAGCTATTCTGGCGTGCGCTGCCAAAACCGCTGGAGTTACACATATGTAATGTATGATGGAAATGTTTATCTTAAATAGTCCTACAAAAAAGCCCGCCACAGTATATATATATGTCTTATGTGTAAGCCATTATAGCCAAAATAGTGAACCATAACTACAATAAAAATTGATAATTCATTTCAAATGCACATTTGGTAATGATAAATTGATTACTCAAAATATATACTTTTATCGCTTTTGGTATTAAAAGTAGATAAAATATGCCTTTCACGCTACCTTTAATCCTGCGCAGACGAAGTCGCAGGCACAAGCTAGTTTCCAATACTGTCGAAACGGAAAAGTCGGAACGTTACTTTTACCGTTTTACGTTTAAAACAATATTCGATATTTGTTAAAAAAGGGGAAATTCTTTTTGGAGTTCTGCGCCGGGGCTGTGAAATGACACAGGGGGCATAGATTGAGGCTTGGAGCGAATGCCTATACCAACTAAAACCGCTCTGCCTTGTCGAAACCCTATACTGGATGGCACAGGTACCTTTATCCCGTGCGTAATACCATTGGACCTGTTTTGTCCAACAATTTGAATTTCTATAAAAAACCCATAAGTTACATTGATGATGACGACCTCCAGGTTCCATACATCTATAGCTGCAATAACGTTACAATAAATCATACAACAATTTTCTAGATTTAAATCACCATGTCTCTCATAAATTGAATAGGCAATGCTGAATAATTTTATACTAACTTCATTCACAATACAAAGTAATTAATAAAAGCGGTCACTGGGAGGACGTATACAATAATGAAATGACCTATTTAAGGGATAACATGTAAGTGCTAATCACCCGTGGTTTTCCACTTGTCCTGATTTGCACGTTAATTAACTGGGGCTGGTTGTGAGATTGCTTTCTCTATGGACTAGAGATTAATTTCTTCTTATCTCCTTGCGAAGGTTGGCGATAATCATGGCATAATTTTGGATGCCGCGCTTCTAAACAATGACTTGGTGCTTAGACCAAACCATTGTCTTATGTTTTTCAACCAGGACGTGCGTCTGCGGCCAGGTCTCCTTCTACCTGCCACTTTGCCTTGTATGATTAGTTGAAGGAGCTCGTATTTTTTGGTGCTACGTATCCGAAATTGAGATTTATTTAATAATTATTAATAGTGGATTGAAATTGGAGATGCATGATGGATGTATAGTTGGACCGAATATAATATCATATATATAAAATTTTCGTGTCACAATGTTCGTTCCCGTACTGCTCCGAAACGGCTTGACCGATGCATATAATTTTTTTATGCATATTCTGTAATTCTGAGAATCAGCTACTATCTATTTTTCAAACCCCTTAATGATAAGGGGTGTCCACCCCATTTTTTTTGGATAAATTTTTTATGTGGCATCAAAAAATCGTACAAACCTTAATTCTCACCCCTCCACGATTAACCCCTATTTTTTATTATAGTAGATAGTTATTTTTATTGAACTGTTGTGAAAATGTTTCCTAGAAATACACGGCAAAACAACGCTTGCGGGGTCAGCTAGTATTATGTAAAATGTATGTATATCTACCATAGATTTTATCAGATTTCTTCATTCAGAGTCTAAACGATTTGTTTTGACATTAATAATAATTGTAGATAATTTGCTAGAGATTTACCCTAAGTTAGTATTCAAACCAGTTTGTAGTCAGCTTATTTGATTTTAATATTTTTTAAACGAAACTTATAGTATAAGTTGCTCATATATGTATATATTTGAAGTTTCAAGGCTGAACCAACTTCGATATTTGGGTAAAACGTAAATAATTTTCTGTTTTGATAACCCCTAAGCCACAGTACATGCCATATTTAAATATTACATTTAGTTAGACATTTAGTACATCCTACAAGATATCTGCAACATAAAATTAATGAATTTAAGGAATTTTGAGAGCCTTTTCGCGCGTTTACGATAGTTGGAAAGGAAAAAAACACATATAACAAAATACTTTAATACTTCAGTGATAGACATGTATATTGTATACTCTTTGACCTGCTAAAGAGCTAAACGGTTTCGTCAGATATTGCGTTCAGCATACATATGTATGCAATGTGTTATGTCACACGGGTATATTCTGGAACATTTCTGTAGTCTCTGGTCATGGCCATAGCAACATTACGTTACTATGGTGTCGTGAAACTAATACTGATGTGTTTGTTGACGTTTTTTCGTCGAATTATTTGTTTTATTATGTTTAATATTTTTTGTTGTTTAACAATGAACTTGTGTTACAAATCTTTGATTTTGGATACTTGTCTTTGAGTGCGGTATATAAGTTGGCAGGGCATATGATGAGAGAAAAGCAAGAAAAATGGACAAAACTTATCACATAATGGTACCCTTTAGACGGAAAGAGACATAGAGGAAGACAGGCTAACTGATGTGAGGATGACGTTAAGAAAATAGCGGGTTCAACATGGACTCGCACTGCAAAAATGAGAAAAGACTGGAGAGCTTTAGAGGAGGCCTTTGTCGGAAGACAAGTTGTAACCGAACTACCGTTTGCCGATAATCAATAGATATTAAAATTGTTAGTATATTAGTTAAACTATAATTAATAGTCAAAATGTGTTTTTTAGATAGTAGTCATAAGTAAATTAATTTTAGGCACACGAAACTACTCTGTGTAAAACTTGTTAACAACAATAAAGGCTTTGTATTTTATTTTATTTTTATATAAGTTAACATTTTGTTATTGTCACATTTCTACTTTATAAATATTATATATATAATCCACATTCGAAAAAAATGCTAATGTGACAGACACCGTTACGCGAGTTTATTGTTGCGTTGCAAAGTCGATTAATTATTGGTTTTGTAATTTTTTTGCAATATATAACATAACTGGGTTGACATTTTGAGCTACCACTTAAAGGCGACGCAACATTCTTGTAAAATTGCTAAATTACGCTTTTTTTCGCTTTACCTACCCCGATTTCAAACCTTATAAAAGTTAAAAAGAATCTTCCTTATTTTTACCCGTAATACTAAATTATTTTAATTATATTTAACTCTTCTCGAAGAATTCATCTGATAGTGGTACATGGCTGAGTTGGTTGTATGTGTACGTGCTAAAGAAGCGTTGTGTCACGTTCATTGCATAATCTATGGCGTAGTCCAGAATAGGGCCTCCGAATTCTTGAGCCACCAGTTGGGAATTCTCATTTAGAACTTCAAGAATGTTTGCACCTAAAAAATGAATTTATTTTAGATTATTATTACTTTATTTGATATCTGGACAAGTAAAGTAGAAAGTCTAATAACGAACACACAATGGTCCTATCAGATCTATTTGTTTTATAACATAAAAAATCACTTACTAATTTCTCGGCTGCCTCTAAATAGATTAGTAAGGTTTAGTTTTAAATCCGTTCCGAAATCAGCCTTATATTTGTACGAGTTTATTTTGTAGTGCCATTCTTCATCTTTTTCCTTGACAACCTTTTCGTAAACCTCCAAACGCACTCGCTGATTCCCTGAAGTAATATTATCGTTACAGTTTAAACGGTTAATTACCTTAATTATAAGTGTATTTAAAATTTCGTGGTAAGTAAATTATTTACGTTTGCTAAAGCGTTCATATTATGGTTGCATGCAAATCATTGATAAAAACAAATTGAAAATATCTATGTGTATATGTCGTAGGCAACTATCTTAATTAGCCGTTTAACTAAACGGCCCCGTTTAACTAGTGGCCTGAAAGATGTGCAGCCTGTTGATCAAACAGCTAGGCAAATGACTTGTATCGATGACGTTTCATTACTAGCCAAGCCTGTTGACTGTTAATTAAAATTTAATTGCACCTTCTGTCACGCTCAAACTCGAAACGAAACTTTTCAAACTGTCAATATGGCGTCGGCAAACCACAACTTTGATGGTGTTTTCCAAAGTTGACTCAAGCAATTTAATTTTAAAAGAAATATTTTTTATGTCATATGTTTCACCTTTTTTATTTCTGCCAAATAATGACTCTATCGTTCGAATGGTCTACGCATTAGCCAGCCTGTTTATTAAATGTTGTAACAAACACTACGGCTGAATATGTTTCAGGTCGCTAGTTAAACGACGCCGGTTAGTTAAGCGGCTAGGCTGTTAATTGAACGGCTACTTAAGCTAGTTGGCTACGACATATATATGGTGGTATTCAGAAGGAGGAAGGAATGTATCAGTAAAAGAGGTAAGTCTCTAATAAGGGGTTTTCCGGTTGCCTCGACTAATTTAAACGTACCTAATAAAAATAATAAGACGAGTATGTAATTGATTTAGTTTGAAATATCGTCACGTGAAAGTTGACGAAGTCTCACTGTTTAGAGCTTTTATATAATTATTTAATTCAAAATAATTGTTATTATACGCGTGTCTAAAACACAATATCGAAGTTCTGAATACTTCCACATGTATTGATTACTTACAAATTTTAATTTTCGCATCTCCGTCGGTGTTAAGATTGAAAAGTAATATTCTTCCATCGATGCTGTATTGTCCTCTGATCGTGAAGTTACAGTGCATATCGAAGAAAAATGTTCTCTTTTCACGGCGAGATCTAAAAACATAATGTTTTATATTAAACTGTAACACTTCACGCTGAACCTTAGCCAAAGATAGGTAATAACGAGAAAATAATAAATTAAAGGCTAAAATAAGCATCGTTAAAAGAGGGAAATAGTGATGTTAACGGGAAAAGTAAAAATTCATAAACAAATCTTCGTCAAAATTTAGTTGTTAGTAAGAATAACACCAAAAATACACTGGGACCAAACTTTTTAAATTTGTTTTATTTTTCTTTTTAATTATTTTTATTATTACTTTGTACGTTAAGAAAATGGTAAATACAAATTATACGTATGTAGCATGATTAAATGAAAAAGTTGTTAGTTAGAATTAAAAAAGCTGACAAAAGTATTTTTTTATAGAATTCATAAGTCATTGTTTTGCTTCGCTGACCTGAATATGTAAAGCCTTAAAGGCCCACATGTTCCTAGCCACTTGCCTCTAAGACAGCCTTGCGATTCTGTAACTCACTTTAAGGAGGGAGCTTGTAGTTTATTGTTTATCAGAATGCTAAATTGTTAAATGACTGCTTCACGACTGATTTGAGCGCGACCGCCGATGCGAAAACCGCTGTGAGAGTTCGAAAAGTGAGCTACAGAATCGCAAGGCTGTACGAGTATAACAATTTCAGTGACAGTAACACGACTTTCAGAATGTACTGATTAAAGATTAATGCTAAGAATTATAACTTGTTATATTGTCCCAGTATTGTGTTAGATAATTATGTAAAGTCATACATGTTTTGAATAACACAGTAATTTTTTTTATAAATGCTTACATAAACGCACAGAGTTCGCGCCCTAACCTTGTCGACTTAGCGTGAAGTTAATAACAAAGATTTCTACTTGCTATAATAGTTACGCGGATTTGTGTTATAAATTTACATATAGTGATATACTATTTTGAAATGAATAAATGAAAAATATTTTCATAAATAGAATATTAAAATTTGAATGTAAGTTCATGCTTTTTTTAAGGATGTTAATATTTTATGGATTTTTAGTATTTTTAAAAAGTATGTTATTATATCAATATTAATAATTATTAATGTAAATTTTATATATGATGGAAGACGATCCACTTCGAGAAATATAATTTAACTCAAATAATAAAAAGGGCAATAATGGTAACTCGTAATGTCACAGACAAGAGACATAGAATAGACAATACATATTGAATTATGAGTAAGAATGACGCGAAATTAAAATTTATATTTGACAATTCAAGCTGGTGCCCGCGACTTCGTCTGTTCAGGATTAGTGTTTCGAGTAGTTATATTAGAGTGGCGTAGAAAAAAACTACTAAATAAAAAACTTTTTTGAACGGATTGAAGTTATGTATTATTATAAATTTACAACTATTTAAACATAATTTTAAATTTATCCGACGTTTCGCGTGCTTTACAGCGTGCGTGGCGCACGGTGTCTTTTTTTTATTTTTTTTTATTTAAATGTGTAAAAGTTATGTCAATCAAAGACAATACTATAAAACTACTAAAGATATTGACTATTTAAGATAAACATTTCTATCATACATTACATATGTGTAACTCTAGAGGTTTTGGCAGCGCACGCCAGTATAGGTCGCAGATGGTATATTTTTTCCTACTTACTTGATATTTCGGACAATAAATTCTGATGATAAGCTATATTATTGTAAAGTTTCATTAAAATCCATACAGTAGTTTTTACGTGAAAGAGTAACAAACACCCATACATACTTACAAACTTTCGCGTTAATAATATTAGTAGGATTTTTTGTTTAGGTTCACTCAGCAGAAATAATAATATAAAGATGATATATTTATATATATATATGTAATAAAATTCAGTCATTTAATGTATGCATAATTTTAATTTGCAATATATTACGGATTAGGTATATACGATTCAATAGATTTTTAGGTCGTTCCGACGCGAAGTGTATAACTGGTTAGAGTTTAGCAACGCCTTATGTAATTCGCTTTGAACGTACTTTTGACACCATAAATTTACAAATGACAACAGATTTATTGACATTTATTTGTTCAGTAATTCAATAACAAAATAATTGTATGAAAAATAATTAATATTTAAATCAGTACAAAGATTATTAAAACATTCAGAATAAGAGCGTGTATTTTTGTGTCACATGATTCGGCTCAAGGAAAAATCTTCGTGGCGTGAAGAGAGAAAGGGTTTTTAAATATAAATTTTGACAATTTCTTACACTTGTCTCGAATAACACATAAATTTATTACTTTTAAGCAAATTTTTCCCTACCTTGATGTTTGAATCTCACAAAGAAACAGATGTTTCTGCTCCATATGTTACGGGGTTCTTTAAACATACATGAAGATAATATACTTACGATACTTTATCTGGATGACAAGTACTCAATCCAGACAGCTTTCCATTGTGAAATGTCATCTTGACGTTTCCTGGGAGATCCATGGTAATATTCTTATCCAAGTATAGCGGGTCCAAGGGTGGAATCCCCGCTTCTGGAATACCTTTGACCACACCTGGTATTGCATCTATGGTTGCCTTGGTAAAGCATTCGTCAGTTAGCTCTGCACATGGATGGATGAAGTCCGCTATGGAACGATAAATATTTTTAAAAAGAATAAATTTATCATAGTTTACATAGTTCAATTTATTCGGTATATATGATTTAGTCTTGCTGGAAACAGATTTTTGCAATTGCAATTAATTTTATCTGTAATTCAATCCTTTGGAAGTTGCATTTATTTTTGTGGTGAATCGCTTTTGATAAATTTCTTTACAGACTAACATGGGACCAATATAAAATATAGACTGCGTTCGTTGCTATATGTAGATGAAGTCTTAAGGTTCAGCTAGTAAAATAGACTTTAACTTACGCAAGGGCACTAGTTGCAGAGTCCCCTTAAAGCACATACACAAACCAACAAAAAATAATAATTTTGTCATCGTCCCTTATTTCGTTTGACGCGACTGTCTTCGCAGAGGTATTTTGTGTGAATGGCTTTAACTCTAATATCGCAGAGTCTATAGTTAAGCAACATGCCGACGATTAAACGACTTGTCAAGGACTTTTAAATAACAGATTTGTCTACAGTTTTTTAGGTAGATAAGGAGACTTGAACATCTGATCCTCTTAAGTATGAATTTTGAAAGTAGCTGTTACAATTTATAATAGACGAGTATTGATATGTCTAACCCCTGACTTTTTAAGAACAACTTTGGACCAATACTTTGTTTCGATTTATAATTGAATGTTGTACGTGTTAAAGGATAAAATTTAACTGGCACGCAAATTGTAAGCCAAAATAAAAAAAAAGTTTTACTACTGTCAGTTACTCCAATTTTGGGTTTCATAATATTTTAATAAGATTAAGATTTACTTATTTGTTAAATTACAGGGGTACATAATGTTTAATACCTACTTTATTCACTGTGATTTTTAAGAGAAAAGATTTTTGTTGCAAAATCCATACGAACTTAACTAAAGATTTGTGAAGTACACGTATCCATCGATGGCCTAAAGTCAATTTCGACAGGAAGAACAAACGATTATCCAATTTAACTCACAAATTCTAATCGGACGATATGATCGTTAATAATTGAATGTTCGTTTTCTTATTATCTTACTTTTCTTAAGTTCCAAATACAGCAACGGAGCGTTGCTTCAGCTAATCATATATTATACAACAATTAAATGTTACTGTTCTATTGTATAAACTATTTGTAAGTAATTTTTCATGATAATCTGTATAATAAACAGTAAATAAATCGGTGGGTAAAAACTGTGGGAGCAGGCGTAGTCTAGACTAGGTCTTCAAAACTTTTTAAAATTATGTGTAACAAGTCTATATAAAATAAGTAAAAATTAAAATTTCTCAGTGTTTAAAAACAATATGTAAACATGAAAAAAATAATTATTTATTAAGGAAAATAATGGTATAAAATGTACTGAGGACAAACATTGTAAAAACTTAAAACAAACTGCAAAAAGTACTCCCATTCAAATTTTAACTTTAAGTCTGGTGACTAGAGTGTAGTTTTAGGTTTAGCAAAAGTCATCATGATCCTTGACATAAGAACATGTTTATTGTTCAAGCTTTGCACTTTTGAAGATCATTAATTTTCCACGTGAGTAAGGACATGCGTAACAGTAATTATAATAAATACCTAATTATGACAGTGGTAAACAAGAGGTATATATTTATGTATATGCACATATAAGTCCAGAGACAGAAAAATTTCTGTGTCTGTTAAGTTTCTCATTGCAAGTGTTTAAAATCAAAACCAGCATTCTGGGTCAGACAGGTTGTAGTCACCGATCGACTTTGGTTGTAAATGAAAATTCTATAGGTAACATAACCCATACAACCCATATAACTTAGGCATATTAAATTGTCTTGATTAATAATGTTAAAAATATATTTGTGCATGCCAAAAATATTATTTTAATTTTTTTTTTATATAATAAACAAACGAGCTTGCGGGACGACCAAAAAGGGCAGTCTATGCAGCCCATAGACACCCATTTTTAGTGGGTGCGTTGCCGGCCTTTGAGGGAGGAGTAGGCTCGCTTTTTGAACATTTGGAGGTCGTATCTCTGAGGGAAGACCCCCCCCGGGAGCCGATTCTTTAATATATTTAATAACCTGTATTTTTATAGATATATGTTTACTTAAATAAATTTATAAACAGAAAGTTTAACGGCACACGTTAATTACTCCACGACAATACACAAAGTAGCATTTTCACAGAATTTTAACAATGTTAATAATGAGGGATTCACACGCTGTGCAACGAGCGAAAAATGGCACAAATGCAAAAATTTGATTGAACCACTGTCGACAAATTAGTGGTTTTGTGTGTGACAATGGTCAAAGGCCATTGTCGGTAACTAATGGTCTGTGTGATCGAAGCTTTTCAAATAACTTTTTTGATTTCCTTTGACGAAAAGCGTAATGCAAATGATGAATCGCATTTTGGGGTAATATTTTTGGTAACCGATACCAGATAATTAATTTCCACAGATTTGTAATGTAGATTTTCAAAATTTCTATCTTGGTAAAGTTTATAAGGATTTGTTCAGTTATTCATATTAAAGAAGACAATGATTTACTGAAATCTTTTTGGGAAATTAACAAAGATTTATTTAAGAAGAAAGTTATATACACGAAGGAAGAAGAAGAATGTGAAAGAATTTACTCAAGTACAACCCAAAGAGACATTGACGGTTAATATATTGAAAAACGTGTAAAGAACAAGCAATAAAGAGATTTTAGCGTCTAGTGAAAAGATTAAATAAATATTTACTACTAAAAGATGAATATACAAAAGTCATAAAAGAATATATTTATGTGGGCATATGAAAGAGCTAGAAGATCAGAATGACTGTAATACAATTTACTTACCTCATCATGTAAGGCAAGACAAAGGT
This sequence comes from Pieris napi, assembly GCF_905475465.1. NCBI lineage: Eukaryota > Metazoa > Arthropoda > Insecta > Lepidoptera > Pieridae > Pieris > Pieris napi. The sequence continues at coordinate 6,886,849 of NC_062241.1, read as the reverse complement.
TCGAGTAGTCTTTGATGCATCCACAAAGGGTTCTCAAGGGTATTCCTTGAACGATACAATCTTGGTTGGTCCTGTAATACAACAAGACACATTCAAGAAAACAACAAAATTGAAGATTCGTTGGAAATTTAATTGGACAAAGTTATTAAAATCGGCATCGAAATTTGGGATCGAAGAGAAGAGCATTTAAAATGACAGTTAACTTACCTTTACTTACCTATCCTATAACAAATAGATGCATCCTGTTTGACATTGCCCGTTTATTTGACCCTCTTGGGTGGTTGTCTCCTGTGATCATCATAGCAAAAACGATCATACAAAAGCTATGGCTTATAAATTTTTTCCTAATAGGGGAACCCCTAAGAGGCATTCCTGATGTTAATTACAATGACCAGAAGATTGGTTTTGTTGCTGAATTAGATGGTGTAAGCTACAAAAGATGATTCAAAATTTGAATCAAGAAAAAAATCAAGGAAAAGATGGAATTGAATGGATCTTACCATGCACCAAAGATATAAATGGCAAAACAATATTTTAGCCCCAAATATTGGAGATATTTTCATTATTAAAGGGGACGACTTACCACCTACTAAATGGCAATTAGTTTGCGTCAAAGACGTCCATCCTGGAAGTGATGACTTGGTAAGAGTGATCATGCAGAGTATATTATACCTTAGGATGAAAAAGATATAATATAGTCTGCATGATTTTTTTTATTAATATAGTCCACTATTCGAAAGGAAATATTGTATGTATTGTTACATTTTATTTTTACATAAACTTAAAGCATTGTTTGTTTTGTAAAAAGTTAAGTAGGATGTTTACGTTCAATATCATGTAATGTTGTGCAATGCTTTAAGTTAAAAACAATATGTTTTGGTGAGGGGCATGTTTATTGACTTGCAATATATGAAGTGAAGTGAGATAACGTGTTTATTTTAAATAAATTTTATTGAGGTTGTAATTTAAAATTGAACCATAGGTGATCGAACATATTTGAAAATAATTTTAATATTTACTCAAGATACTTTCCTTGAAATAATTTTCCAATTTGGCAGATGACCCGAATCCTTTGACAATTGTCACACTCTTTGAAAAATCACTCTACTGACTGGTGTGATAAAATAAACATGCACCAAAATTAAAAAAAAAACGTGTGTGTACTGTACACGCGATAGAAGGTACTTTAGGATACTTCTTTGGCGTAACAAGATAAAAATCTTTAAAAAAAATTTATTCTACGTTTGTAAAAAAAAAACACACTAACAATTGAAAAAACTACAATGTTAGTAGCTAACTTCAGGGTGTCGGTTCTTCGTAACGGTGTGCGCGCGCATCGTAAAAATTTACTCTCATATTATTTTCCTTACGCGCCAAAAGCAGTATAACTTCAAAAACACTTCGAATTGGTAAATTCAATTATTTTACTATTATTTTATCATCAGAATTCGATTTTGCAGTCACTTAGGCGTTATGATAGAGGAAAAACAAACTAACTTATATATCTGTAGAATTTATATCCTTTTAAATAAAGAGTAATTATTTTTATTAAATCCTTACATAATGCAGCCATTTAGTTAAATGTTACATTGTTTCCTGAATTGTTTTGTACAGATTTCCATTATGTCTGACACATGTATGGAAACGTTCACGTCCCATTTAACACTATTGTTCAGTGAAATCAGTGCATTTCACGAAATAATAACAAATTAAATGCAATCTTTCGCAAATCTGAAAGTAAATCTGCATTTTATATATTTGCATATTTGGAAATTTCCATATAGGTACATATTATATAGCACTCTACACATTCACAAGTCTCAACCTTGTATACAAAGATTAATACGGTAAAAACATGTTACCTTTTTTTTTAGTTAAAAGGTATACTTAATTTTGTTATATTATTTAGCCATGCAGATTTAAGAACCCTTAAATAAATCAAGTTAGTTTTTTGTTAATCCAGCATCGCAACCACACTGCCCCTAATTTTATGTTAGGTATAAGGTCATGTTTAACCTGTTGACACCCAGCTTCAAACAAAGAGTTTCATTTAAAATACATTACGCATTACATTCATTACAGCAACCGCCACCGAACTTAACTTGCGTCAGATATTTATTTGAAAAATTATAGTTCAGTGAGTAACGAATAGGGGCGCTGTAAGTTTTTATAAACCTTCATATATTTGACACCATCGTATTTTAATTTTAATAGTTATAGTATAGCTACTAAATTATATACAACTTTACGTAGCAACACATTTCCTATATGCCAATAAAATCAATGCACCAAAATCTGTTTATAACATTCTCTTTTGCATTCGTTTATTTTCGTAATAAAACTAGACATAAACATAACATAATATTAAGTTTCTTTCCTAATGGGGTCAATGAATAAAGAACTTGTTAGTGCTAGACCTCAATTAGTTTTCATATACAATGTAGTGAAGTCAAATGTCAATTTCGTCTTCTCTTATTCTTGGGATATATGTCAATATAACGTGCTTCGTTTGTTTCATGCCACGTGTTGCGTCATGACCATTTTAACTTATGATAAGCAAGATTCCGGGATGAATGGTGCTGGTAGAAAGGAGAAAGTAATTATTGCTGGGTAACGTTGGGGAATGGTAAGTTTCACAGCTGTATCAAGACCGGCTTCGCAAAACTGACGACCAGTCTTCAGTGATAGAACACCTTTAGACGAATGTTTTCATTGAAATAATAAATGAGAGTTTAAAGAAACCAATACGGCATAGTAATAATGTACGCATCAATCTAATATATAAAATTCTCGTGTCACAATAATCGTTCCAAACTCCTCCGAAACGGCTCGACCGATTCTTATTATGCATATTCAGTAAATCTGAGAATCGGCTAGTATCTATCTTTCAAACCCCTAAAAGTTAAGGCTGGTCCACCCCTAAATTTTTATTTTTTAGAATTTTTGTTTATTTTTTTATGATACAACAATCAAAAATACACACAACCCTTAATTTTCACCCCTCTGCGATCAACCCCTATTTTTTATTTGTTAATTAAAATCTTATGTTTGTTAATTATAATTATGACTTGTAGGTACTCTGAGGTTTATAAGGAGAAAAATTCACAGAGAAACCTAAAAAGTTTTAATACCAGAAAACCGAACAGTCTCTGGGGTAACATATCAAAATGTTCCGTGTTGGTATGTACTAAAATGGTAGGCTAAGTAAAATCACATTAAGGAGAAACGAAATTCGCGGGGACAGCTAGTATTTTTATAAATTAACGCCTGATAACTTTGAAATGTGTTTTGTTGATAAGTGGATTTGCTTATGATAATGAATATTGGAAATCAAATTTATCTGGTGATTTTTATCAAGAACACATGCTTTAATATACTTTCTACTAAATAATATACTCGGCTGGTATTGATAATTGTTTAATAGTGCGAAGTATGAGTCTTTAGCTAAACAAAAAGTACTGAAAGCTTGGTTATGAATTCATTAAAAACTGTTTCCAAACGATAGCGTTTGCTGCTTGATATAAATAAGAGAAGCCATAATATGTGGTGATTGGTGTTGCAAGTCCTTACTCAAAGACTAACTTGTAGTATTTATCGGGTATATAGGAGTTACTTAATAAGCTATATAAAAAAAACTCGGCGCTACAACCTCTTTAGGTCTAGGCCTCAGATTTCTGAATCTGTGTCACGATCATTTTTAAATCTAATAGGCAAAAAGGTGATCAGCCTCCAGTGCCTGACAAACGCCGTCGACTTTTTGGATCTAAGACATGTCTGTGTCCTCCGTTATTTTCCTTCACCGTTCGAGCTTAAAAGTTAAAAATAAAAGTTTTAAGCTTAATTATTAGCTATACATATATAGCTTATAGAGTAGTGTTGGCCTAGTGGCATCAGCGTGCGACTCTCATACCTGAGGTCGTAGGTTCGATCCCCGGCTCTGCACCAATGGACTATCATTCTATGTGCGCATTTAGCATACGCTCGAGCGGTGAAGCAAAACATCGTGAGGAAATCGACATGTCTTACACCCAAAAACATGGCACAGGAGGCTGATCGATCACCTACTTGTCTATTAGATTGAAAAAAATGATCATGAAACAGATTCAGAAATATGAGGCCCAGACCTAAAAGAGGTTGTAGCGCCACTGATTTATTTCAGTTCTTCTTTCTAACATAATAAAACTGTAGTTCCTGAGATAAGGGCCGTCGTGTATATGTATATTTCATATTATAAAATAAACATTCCTGCATATACTTAGAAAGTTTGATGAAATATAGGCTTTTGAGGCCGCGATACAATAAAGCATGTAGATAGTACGTGTGTTTGTCCCGACTGAGATGTGGAAGAGTATAACAGTAAATCGGCTGCGGATCGTGCTCTTCCTTCGACCATAGAATACTAATGAAAATGTACACCGTTTCCACTATCAATAATCTAACGAAATACCAACGGGATTTAATTAATTATTTATTTATTTATTTCCTAATCCTACATTGCATAAATTATATACAACAAGAAGAAGAAGATACAAATAGGTTCAAACATTTACGAAATGAAAGAATGAATAAAAAATATTAAATACAAGTAGGGCCTAATTCGGCTGTGTTGTGTGGTGGTGTGAAAGGTGAGGTGTGAGGGTGTGTATGTGGGGTGAGCTCATATTTGGCGCTATGGATATTCCTAATACTCCTTAAGCATATTTCGTGATAGCTTAAAGAAGTCAAGCTTGTGTGGTGTTTGTATGTCCGGGCTGCGCGATATAGAAGTGAGTTGTTTGCATAGTTAGTGTTGATTTGAGGAACGTGGAACAGCACGGTTACAAGTCTGGTAGGCAGGTAATGCCTCAAACCTCAATTTTTAGGTAAGGTAAGGAGGTGCCCACTAACTAAACTTACTAATTTTGTAAAGTTCTATAAACAACAAATTATCATGGGTAAATAAGTTGTAAATTTGTGGACAGAAAAACTATGTAATGTTTCCACCAAACTACTATTAACTATGTATTATTTCTAAGTTAAAGTTACCGTCACCACTACGACTTACAAGTATCGAACTTCAGGTATTTTAACCTTAAACTATTATATTGAAAGAAACCGAACCTTCTTTAACCTAGTAGTTAATTAATTAAACCGCTCTCCATATTGTATAGAATATCCAATTGAAATGTCTCTTAAATACTATCAGGAACGTACTAGTAATTTTACCATGGGAAAATAGCTGCAGGTACAATGGAATCAAACTCAAGGTTTACGAATGATATGAGAATGAATTTACGTGGCCTCATGCTTCATAAAAATTACCGTGGAAAGTTGACGGCGAAATATGAAATCGTTGCAAAACCTTATATACTCGGAATGTCATTATGTTAAGTATGGTTTTATTATACTATCTGCGAATGCCATGACAAGTAGATTTACAAATTGAAAACTACGTAACTTATGTTTTAAACTACGTTTATACTTCTACGAAATATATCTCGAGTTTGTAAAAAGCATTTTGTATATAGCCATTATTTAAGCCCTTTCGGTGAAACTCTATTGAGAGTGTTAAGTTCTATTCTATAACTCATGCACAGACGACTTAATTATCACGAGAGCAGAACCGCTGTAACTTCATAATGTAGGGCTACCAGTGAACTTTTTACCAAAAACAATCGCGATGCATCTTAATTTATACCCCACTCGAGCTCTGAAGCTGATATCTCATGGTCTGCAGTTTACCAACTTACACCAGACTCTAGAGTCTAGAGCAAAGGCGAAGAAAAAAACATTCAGTCTATAGAAACACATTTAGTTTTCCACTCACCACTAGATGGCGGTAAGTGAAGTTATGTTTAAAAGCTCCGTGGTCCGAGTTTCGGATTCCAAAAAGTTATCTTTAAAGGAACAAAAATTAGAAGTGGAAAAGTGGTAAGGAAAAAAAATTACGAGGCTATTTCTTCTATTATCATTTATCCTATATATGAGCTTAATTTACGTTTGTAAATATCAATTTTATTTAAAAAAAATGAAATAATTCTATTCGATCTATTTCAAACCTTTCACATTGAATATTGGTTAATGTACAACAATTCACCTGATTCAACTTTGATAGGTTTGTAAATACTGTCAAAATGGCGCCAAAACTCCACGTATAAATTATAGAGTACAAAGGTACCTCTGTATATTCGACACCAATTACTATCCGACGTCGCTGCTGAAATACGAGTTATAAAGACTGTTGATTGCCTGATACAAAATATAACATGACCTCTGAATTATTAGCTTTAAGCTTTGCCAATAAACACTTCGTCATTAATTAACAATTTCCTACAAGTTGCTTCCCAGAACTAATGTCATGTAGCGAGTGCGTATGTTTAATATTTTGATTGATAATAACGATTCGAAAATAGGTCATGTTTAGAGAAAGCCAGGAAATATATTAATATGTTAATTCTAATTTATTGCAAATTCTGTTTCTAGGTAATCTTTATGAATAGGCTTGGATTCCGTTTGATTTTCCATACGCGATGAGAAAGTGTTAGTACAGACTGTACTTTTCGTATTGAAAACATATTGTAAAATATACATCCTTATCAATCTCGTGTAACTTTGTAAATAAATAATCGATACATGAAACTATTGGAAGATTATGATATCTAAAATTTGTTAAGCTGATTTCTCGTAAGATAAAATAATAATAATAGCAACTTAAAAAAAAGATACAATTAAAAAACTCTAATACGTTATTAAAGCGTTTTAATTGCGTTTAAAAAATTATTGAATTAAAACTTTGGTTTCTTAAAAAAATAAACGGGAGATGAGAAATTAGTCATTAGTAAATTCTTGATACTGTCATGAAATAATATATACAGATACATATATAATAATAGTATATGTAATATATATAGCAAACCAAGTCTGTTAATATAACAATATTTATCGTCAATTAAGGTTACCTTCCTTCAATCAATTCATAGCCATGCAAGTTAAGTAGGCAAAGAGTGGCCAGTTTAACAATATTTAATTAAATAATTGTATTAATTTAATGCGTTTTATTAATATTAAATTGCTTTAACACTAGGCGAGGAGGAAACGTATCTTATTAAAGAAGGTAACACACACGATCTATTTAGAAGACTATTAAGTTTTGGTTTTTCTGTTTATCAGTCACAGATGTTATTGGCAACGCTAAAGTCTCCAATCATTGACCTTAGTTGAGTGGAGGTGTGAGGTCCCCCGGGTCGTGGGAACGGAGGCACGTGGTTCGACCTCCGGCGTGTACGAACATGTTCGCCAACCGACCTATATGGACCATCTCCGAATGATTTATATGATACGTCTGTATGATTTTTATTATTTTTAATTCTTTAAGTAGTTCTTAATCAACTTATGTTTTGTCCTGTGTTTTAATTGTTGGTAATATGATATATATATATTAGAATATGTGAGGTTTTAAATAACGCGATGTAAAAGTCTTCCTTTTTAATTAAGGTATAAATAATGTTGTTCTTAATTATTCTATTATAATATACATTACAGTGGTATAATTCCGAAATAGGGCTTGAGGTCGATATAGATTTGCGGCTTTTATTAAAGTATTAATGGCACATGTTATTTTAGTATAATGCATGCACAAGTATGCCTTTATAGAACAACCCAAAACTCATTGTTGCGGCGAGAATCGAACGTGGGACCTCCGAATTTTAATTCCGTCTTATATACACATTACAATAGTAGGTACAAGGTAACGGTAAGCTTCGTATAATTGACATAAAATTGGTCTAAAACATTGTTTAAAGTTGTATACTAATTATATGTTAGTATTTAAGTTCAATGTTATATATACATTAGCGACTACTCACTATTAAGGCCGATTTACATTATCTTAGTGTTTAGTAGAGTGCTTTAGGATAGTACTTTAGTTGAAACATGTAAACGCTTTTACGGGTAGTAATAACTAAACTTGCCGTGTGATACATATTTTCCCTGTTTACGAATAGTTGTTTATTGTAACTCAGCAAGGAGGCGAGTAAGCAGGGTTCCCGGTCAAGGTTGTGTATTTCAGTCGAGAGCACTGACCCGCCATGGATCATATGGCTAACGTATTGTCGCTGCTACGCTTGCTAAGTGCAAATTCGTTAAGTGTTTTTTATAATTCTTGGTTTATGAAAAAAAAAATTTGCTGTAGGACCCATTGTCAGATTGGCCAATGATGGTTTATGGAATTCTCTCGCGTCTTTTTAATGATTTAAGATTTAGGCAGTTTTTCATTATTTGACAATTTATGGATATACTAGGTACTAATATTTTATAAAGAATTTTAATTGATGAAGAATTAAGTGGAAGAACTACATATGAGAGATACTCATGGAAGAGGAATTTACGATGACAAATTGTAACTAGTAAAGTGAGTTACATTAAGACGTCTATAATTTTTAATTACAAAATCATTTATTCATATAGGTAACAAAATGTACACAATTGTACATTTACTGCCAGTTCTAAATTAAAGTGCGTAGAACGGTAGAGAAGAACTGGCAATAAACTCTGCCACTCTTTTGACTCACTCTCAATTAAAATATGTTGTGTATTATTTAGGCCAGGAAAACGTGAAAGACATATCAGAAAAAGTCACTTTCGCAGTAATGGCTATTTTTTCATGTTACTTAAAACTGATAGGAGCTTGGAATAAGAATAAAACAAAATAAATATATCTATTACAAGTATGACTTGTGCTTACATTAGATAAGTATTTAACATCATTCAATAACAGTCAGGTTAAAAAGCCTTTTAGAACATAAATGTGCTCTCTCCATGAGAGGTTCTATTTATTTTTGTCACGCAATTTCTGCCATATGACAACGTTCGTGTGTCTGATAAAAATTGTTTGTTTCATCACAATAACAAGCACGTCCATGAATTATTACATTTTTGTTATTGCTCGCAATATTGTATGCAATGAGAGATTTTATTATCCTCGAAGCACTTTGGTTTAAGCTATCATTTATTGCAGAATTTTTACATACAACATATTTTCAAACGAAATATATATGTATTTTATAAATGAAGCAATATATTAAGACAAAACTTTTTGGAGTTTACTCCTTAAGAAACGATTTGAGTTATAAGGCTCGGTACGGAAATTTTATGAGGAGTAAAATGAAGTGTAACACGAAAAGTTGAGGCGTTATGTAGAAAGAGACAAACATATAGAGTTTACTCCTTAAGAAACGATTTGAGTTATAAGGCCCGGTACGGAAATTTTATGAGGAGTAAAATCACGTGTATCACGAAAAGTTGAGGCGTTATGTAGAAATTATTTGGGCATAGATGATGTAGGAACGTTTTATTACTACTACAAACATTTATATTATAAAAACATATATTCTTACCACCTTTAGTATGAAAATATGGTCGACAGCCACAGAACATTATCGCCATTTTATCGTTCGTAAGGAGTAAACTCCAATCGTGCGTCGTAGCTGATACACACACACTTTTTTTTTCTTTCTTGAAACTCTCCAAACGGTAAACATTTTCATTGTACTCAAATTCTTTTGCGTAACAAAAATATTAGACAAATCAATAAATGAGGTAACTCAACTGAAGTCAGTCACTCAGTTTGATGGATCACTGAATATGCAACCGAATTAATTATTACATAAGACGAAACAACGTTATAACATTAGAATATTCAAATCTATCGCTAGTGTAGGATTTACAGTTTAAAGGGCCCATATAATGAAATCGGGCCTCACTTTAATGTTTTTAAAAAACTAGTACTAACATAGTTTTTCTTTAATTATCGATTACGTTTGTAAAGCAAAAAATTTTACGAAGTCACTCGCAACCAATCTTCTTATAGATATTTCTAGAGATTTATGCATGTCTTGAGCGTCTGACGATGTAATTTTTTTAAATACATACTTAAGTAATGTATAGCACAATGTGACACACCTCTAATATGAGGCCCTATAGCTCGGAAACCGTCCCTGGAACTCCTTTGTTAATCATTGCGATACCTAAGTTTTATATCAGATTTATCAATTATTTTAATACAATCTATGTCGCAAGAGCACGTTCCACACATCTGTCATACCGTAACAAAGGATGTATTGTACGAAAATTGCGTAAAGTACGGGGCGGTGTGAGAGGCATAAGACAGTGTCTGCTATTGTTTGTCACGCGCGAGGAATTAACACATTTTTGGCTTATGATTGTATACGATAAAATTGCATAAGTTTCGTTAGCTGTGAAGTGGTAACGATGAAATGAAACTGTTGAACAATCCCTGTTCTCTTTGTAAGAAGCTTTGGTTACAGGAGACGAGTTTAAATGGACAACGTATAAAGAAGTTGCCGACCTTTCAGTTGGCAAGAGTCGTTAGAAGCGCAGAATACAATCATTAAAATTTTTGGTATAAGTATTAGAATGCTCATCTAGAAGCACGCTGGAGTTTCACGCCTTCGTTGTTCACATCCCCAGTCGTTTCTTGTAAAAGCAGCAAAGGAGTGAAACTCCTGGCCCTCTTCCATCATCCCTAAACAGTTAAATATGGGTTCATTTAAGCGACAGTTAAAAAGGAATCTCCTGAACAGGCGTGCCCTCCAATGGCGTGACTGTCCAGTTAAAAAAAATATGACACCTACAAAAAAATCTATCAATTCTTATTATTAATTTTTAAACACTTTTGTAAACACAAATCCACTTATCAGAAGTACCGTATAATATTGCTAAGGGGACGTAATCCTGTCTGTTCTCCCATTGACACGTAGTCGCCCTTAATAGAAAAAGTCATTTTATAACTAAATGATAAATGAGTGTGAAGTTTATCACTTCATCATCCCGTGTGGAGCCCTTACGTTGGCTGTAAGCTTTTCAGCAATGGATAAAGTTATAGTTAAGTTACACTAATACTAAAGGGTTTTTCAACAAGAACTTTGTTTTCTAAAACAAAATAAAACAAAGAATTTAGAGGAAAATGAATAAAATTTTTATTGTATTACAAAGAGAAAAGTTTGGCAATTATGAATGAAAAATGATATCTGGCAAATGTCCACCACGACCACGCTGACAGATGTTGATTCTTTCATCAAAATTTTTAATCACTTTTTGGCAAAATGGAGGGTCTATTTCGTTAATGACATCACGGATTTTGAGTTTTAAGGCTGCAATCGATTCGATTGGCTCCGTATAGACTCTGTCTTTAACATAGCCCCACAAAAAATAATCCAGTGGTGTTAAATCACACGATCTGGCTGGCCACTTAACTCGGGAAATTTGGTTTGCAATAAATTGATCGTTTCATTGGCTGTGTGACATGTGGCACCGTCCTGTTGAAACCACATTTCAGTGATATCCATGTCATCAATAATAGGCCAAAATTTAGTGGTTAACATCTCGCGATACCGTGATCCATTGACTGTTACCGCATTTCCAGCCTCATCTTCGAAAAAAAACGGCCCAATCACGCCTCCAGACCACATAGTGCACCACACAGTAACACGTTGAGTATGCAAAGCCTTCTCAATAATTGCTTTAGGATTTTCAGAAGCCCAAATGCGACAATTTTGCTTGTTGACGTACCCTGACAAATGAAAATGGGCTTCGTCTGAAAAAATGATTTTTTCAGAAAAACCAGCAGGTTGTTCCTGAATGAACTGAGCGAATCTGCGGCGATTTGAATGGTCGATCAGCTTTAATTCCTGCACCAGTTGAATCTTGTAAGGCTTCAAAGCCAAATCCTTTCGCAAAATTCGCCATGTTGTGCTTTTGGATAACCCCAATTGTTGAGAACGTCGTGAAATTGACAAATTTTGATCTTCTTCAACACTGTGGCTCACGGCGGCGATGTTTTCTGTTGAACGACCCGGTCGAACACGTGTTGGTGTTGGCACATTTTGTACCGAGCCTGTCGACTCAAATTTCGCGACCAAATTCTTAACAGCGGTCTCAGAAGGACGATTATGCTGGCCGAAAATATCACGAATTTTACGAAATGTAACTTTAACAGAACCACCATTTTTATAGTGGATTTGAATTATTTTAATGCGATTTTCGAGCGAAATTGAATTCATTGTAATAATTGCCAAAGCACCTGCTACGAATACCGCCAAAAACTAAATGTCAAAACTATCACGTTCTCGGTGTTGCCACAATTGAAAAACAAACTTCTTGTTGAAATACCCTGTATATAGAGGCAAGATTTTATTTCTTAAGCTACTAAAATGGTAATGTTGCAAAAACGGATATAATACCTTATATGTAGACGAAAATATTTAATAAAACACAATTTTGACCGGATTGAAGTTATGTATTATTATAAATTTACAACTATTTGACATAATTTTAAATTTATCCGACGTTTCGCGTGCTTTACAGCGTGCGTGGTCACGGTGACTGAAGACAAAAGATGTTGAATGTCAAAAAGTATCACAGCTGCAGAGAAAGTTGAATTATCTGTATTTATTTCCCCGGAGTTGGTATCGACTAAAAGATGGAGGGTTTTGGCAAAAATGGCTCACGGTGTCCTCTATTTTCGCGGATTGTGTTTCTTTTTGAGATTTTAATTTGGATATTATTGGATCCCAGGTGTTTGACAATTTTAGGCCGTCTTCTCTATTGAAATTGGGGTGTTTTTTGATTTCAATGGCTTCGCGTACCAATCTTGGGAAGAAGTTGGTCAAAGCGTATGTACTACTGTAACCGAAAGTACTTGCGAAAGAGAAAAGATTTTTGCCAAAACCCTCCATCTTTTAGTCGATACCAACTCCGGGGAAATAAATACAGATAATTCAACTTTCTCTGCAGCTGTGATACTTTTTGACATTCAACATCTTTTGTCTTCAGTCACCGTGACCACGCACGGTGTAAAGCACGCGAAACGTCGGATAAATTTAAAATTATGTCAAATAGTTGTAAATTTATAATAATACATAACTTCAATCCGATCAAAATTGTGTTTTATTAAATGAATAAAAGTTATGTCAATCAAAGACAATACTAGACGAAAATATTTTTAATAAACATATTATTCATGAAAATAACAACGCTGTTTACAAGTATTAATTTTGAACAAAGTTGGCCTTGATTTTGATTTTTTTTAAGAGAATTTTAAAATAACTCCGCAACAGAAGAATAGTGAATACAACGGAGATCTGCTACTTAATTAAAAATAAGACGAAGTTTTTTCAACAGAAATACATTGTTCTAAGAATAAATAACAAAGAGTTTATATAAAATAGTTGATAATAATAAAAACTATATGTGTCGTGGTCTCAGATTGCATCAGTTTCCTTGATAGTTTTATTTTTCATACAGACTGGTAAGTTATTGGTCTCCTGTGCCTGACACATTACATAGGTACACAGCCGTGAATTGAACAACGTCACGGTTGAGAGCCGCTAGCTTAATACACTACGTTGGTATCTTAAACGTTTTTTTAATTAAACATGTATAAAAACCATGTTTAAGTTATAAGTAAAATTATGCTTTAAGACCTACTCGAACTCGTGTGCTGACGTTGAGACATTAAAATGTCTGTTAGTACATGTCTTGAGAAACGTATGTATGTATAGTTTTAAATATTAACAATATTATTGAAAATAATAAAGAATTTATAAAATAATATAATTAGTTTGTTATTCCGCACTCATTACTTATATCTACGTAAATAAGATCGTAGCGTGAGCATAATACACTATAATACGTATAATATCACAGATAACAAATAATTAAATGTTTTTAACACACTATACAAATAGTCGGTTCATAATGAACGTAATAATCAACACGATTCCCATATACCACGTATCAATTTACTTTGTAATAGAATAATCAGTTGTAGATGTCAATTTAACGACAACTAATTTAAAACTTTCCCTTAAATTCGATTTGTTTATATTTTATTGATTGTAAGTAATAGCGTAATTTGTATTAAAATAAGCATGTCCAGTTGAAAGCTGGTTGTGTAGGTGTTGAAGAATTTTTTTTTTAAAGACCATTAACACCAATTGACCTAGTCCCATGCTAAGCTGGTGAAGCTTGTGTTATGGGTACTAGGCAACGGATATACATACATATTATAGATAGATAGACATATAAATACATATTTAAACACCCAAGACCTAAGCACTACACCAAATGCTCATCACATCGATGTTCGTCTCAGCCGGGGATCGAACCCGGGACCCATGGATGCGCAGTCAGGGGTACTAACCACTAGACCAATGAGTCGTCTAAAGTATAATGTAATGTGTTAAATAAGTATTAGTGAAAGATTAGTATCTATGACTAATATCATAAAACTATAAAGTATGTAAGCGTATACCGAGGTGCCACCGTCGGCAGGCCCTGATATTGCTGGAAAGACGCCGTGAAGTAGGACCAACGCGACCTCCAGATCCCGATTGGCAAGCGGCAGCTCGTTTACTAGTCGGAGACCAAGGCTCACTTTAGGTCGCTGCGCCAACGTAGCAAGTAAGTGTGTATCTTTTATTAATTTTGAAAAGAAAAAATATCTATAATTCACTTGGTGCTTTATTATCCACGTCAAACTAATGGATTTTACTTGGCCACAAGTCACACCTGTGTCGCCAGGATTGTTTAGGCCACGTTTACTTTTTCCTTGGGGAGTTCCATCTAGTGCCTATTTGGCGATGTCGTTGGGCCAACTTCAGAGTGTATTCGGCCCATCTCCACTTGAGACGTAGGATCTAGCCGATCTTTTAGCTCTGCCTTTTAATAGATTTACACATTATAAATTAATTTGCGATATTTGTTATAAAATAAGTGTTGTTTGATGATTTGCTACTTTAAAAGAGTACCGAGAGTTATTTACGCCGGCTTTTTCTCTCGGTCTACACCCTCTGTCTTCTTTGCCGATGATTAGGGATGTCTACCGATTCAAATTTAATGACGTAGAATAAGTGATACCCGTATCTTATATTCCATAATAAACATATTTTTTTTATTGGCGTTTCCCAACCTGTAGGTGTTCATTTGAATCTTCTAAGGCCAGAAGATTCACAGGGTCTGTCGCAGGCACCGGTTAACAAAGATTCGTTGCGTAATGCTTTTATGGAAATCTTTTGTGTTCTACATACTTAGTTGTTCAAATTCGTAAGCGTAAAATTTAATATTGTTAAACTTTTCCGACACAAAGAAGCTACTATGCGTAACTAGCGGCTTGTCCTTCTGACAGTTGGTCATTTTTTTTCGAAAATTTTGAAAATATCATATGTCAAGCATTTTTCATTCTAATTATGTAAACCTGTCCAGTAGTTCTAGAGTTTATCAAACAAACCAAACAAAATAATAAGTAATATATTGTTAGCAGTGAACAATTATTCTTAGTTGCATTTCATATATTTTTTGCAATGGAAGTCATAAATTATGTTATTATACATTATTCGTTTTTGTACTACCATTTTGGGAATGAGATACTATTTATTATTAGATCAATGATAAGCTTATAAGCGGCATAATCAATTTAACTTTATCGCTAGACATACACGCGACTCCGCTCGCGGGGTACTGCGAACGGTTGTATAAATGTATGCAGCGCCATCTAGTGGTTATGTTTGGTCACAGGACAGACTAAGTTTTACAATTTTAGACGATCACGTAATATATTATTATACACGAAAAAGGTTATAACCGATTAGGGGCCATATTTTAGGAGTTTTGAACCCCTCCCACCGTCCTTGTCACAGGTTGTCACATTTTTATAACCCCCCCTCCTGATGTGACGTCACCCATTTTTTAAATTTATGTATTTATTTAAAAATAATCGTTGTAGTAACAACTTTAAACAATTCGCGTAAGGTTGATTTTGTAATAATATATGCATGTAACTTATAGAAAGAGACAGAAATAGTGTTTCGGGACACTTTCTAGCGTTACTTTTATTCGAGACTGTGCATCTTGGGTTTTTTGTATATCAATGGTTTTAGCATTTAAAATTTTAACATGTGACGTCACAAAAGTATTGACCCCCCCATGCCCCTTGTCACACGATGTCACACTTCGGTGATACCCTCCCTCCCCATTAACGTGTGACGTACTTTATGGATGGCCCCTTAAAAGAAAACATCTTGGTTTAGGGGATTTAGTAATACATATTTATTTATTTGAATTCTCATCTGCATCTTACAAGTTTTTGAAATATTAACCGTCTAAAATATATTAATAAAACATAATTTAATAAACAATATAAAGGTTTTGTGTCAATGTTTAATTATTTAGTTTATTAATATTAAATTTTTTTTATTCTTGTACGCAATAACATGTGAATAAATAAATTAGACCTAAGTATTCTTTTATAGGACTCGTACAAAAGATTGAATAGGAATGTTTGCAGTTTGAAGAGAGTGTATAGCAATTACTGAACAATACAAGCTGGCAAGTATAATGTAAAGAGGGCCCGTGTCGCGCAGAGACGTATCAGAGGCTTCTAACATACTCAGGGTAATGTAAATTGGCACGTTTTGTTTCCATTAGTAATTTATTTTAGCATTAAACTCTGTACTGTGCCAAGTTGAGTAGTATTGGCCTATTGGTTACGCTCTTGTGTGAACATGAATACTTACTAGTGCTGAAAGATATCATGATGAGGAACTGATTACCTTTGTCTTTAAAGATAAATGATAAAGGATATCTGAGTCTCTATTCTGTACCTATTCGTAATTTAAAAATATGAATTTTAAATATCGAACAAATACGATTCCCGCCATTTGTACGCTTAGCTCTTATAAAATACCCTTTTTACCCACTCGTCGCGTGATAGTTATAACTATTTCTCGATAGGTCCAAAACATTACAACTTTAGATGACGGTAAAATACTATAATTAACCGCTTCTGTTAGATCCCCCGCCTGCCTTTCATCATCATCATCAATATCAGCATCTTTTTTTGGTCCATTTCTGGACGTAGGTCTCCTCCATCTTCCTGTGCACTGCTCTGGCCTTTCTGCATCCACTGGGAGCCAACCTCCTTCACAGTGTCATCAGTCCATCTAGTAGGTGGGCGGCAGCATGGTTTTTGTTCTTTGAGAGCTTCATCCAAGAAGCTCGATTCATGGCTTAAGTCTTGAAAAAGTTTATCTTTTCCCACTTTCGCTGAGTTACGGGACGTCTAATAATAACTACTTTAGAACCAACTATGATAACTAAATTTTCATCATCTACCTTTAGTCACTAACCAAACTTCTTTATATTAATAAATAAAACGCGCCATTTTAATCATAAAATAAAACGCGCCAACTTAAACGGTCTTCACTGTATCTGACAATCGGCGGAGATTTATTAAGCGAAATAGTTTATAGGATGCGCTCGAGAACAGAACATTATTCAGAGTCCAGGATCCGATACTTGCTGAGATCGCTCCCACAACACAGTCACGCTTTTTGGCTCCCTTACTATCTACTATACTCGATATCTTATTGTTTTGTATTTATTTTAAATATACTCAATTTTATACTCACAAAGACTGAGGGCTTTGTTAAGAAGTAAACAGGAATTGCGATTTGTACTGATTAATGTAATATGTGATTTATACGATTGTGAATTTGTTCTAGGAATAAATAATTTCTTTTCATGTAGCGAATAGCCTTAAACAGATAATAATAATAATATCATTGGAAAATTCACACCAATTGACCCAGTCCCATGGTAAGCTGGTGAAGCTTGTGTTATGGATACTAGGCAACGGATATACATACATATTATAGATAGATAGACATATAAATACATATTTAAACACCCAAGACCTAAGAACAACACCAAATGCTCATCACATCGATGTTCGCCTCAGCCGGGGATCGAACCCGGGACCCATGGATTCGCAGTCATCAACCACTAGACCAATGAGCCGTCTAAACAGATTGAACTTGACTTAATTGAATTAATAAATTAATTCTTTAAAAATACTTGTATATCGGTCAAACGGTGTAAATCGGTATCGGTCATTATTTAATATTTAGATATACTATGTGCAGTGTGCACCTATATACACATAGTATTTCGTAAAAGATAATTATTTATCAACTGGTTTAAATATTATACAAAACTTAAAAGTACGATTCAATATTATAATTATAAATGCAATTGTATCTATAAGTAAGAGTCGTTCGAATTTCAAAGAAACCGCACCGAAGCCGAGGCTATCTAATTTCACAACCACATTTTTGAAATTCAAAAATAGAACACTAATATGAATTAATAGTTCCAGCGTTGACATTAACATGAGGTATAGTTTAAGCTAAAAAAGCAACCACATATTTGCTTTTGAGTGTGAAAAATCGCGTTTACCTCGGTCTGTGGTTTAAGTAATACGAATTTGTTCGCATTAAGTACTAATTCCCGCGCAGCTGTGTTGCCACATGTGATTTTTTGTTTCGTAATCTTAGAAAACATTGCGACTTTTAAATATTACTGTCATTATTTTGTCTATGTCTTACAACTTGTAGATTAAACATATTTTGTAATACAGACGGTAGTATCAAAACTTTCAATGCAGAGCATTTAGCAGAAGAAATGCGTAATCATTAGAAGTAATGCTACAACGTGTACGCGTCCTTTATGACCTCATTTTTTATTATTTATTTCGTTGATACATTTTTTTATTTAAACAAGTACGAAGCCGAGCCTTTTGGCCTTTGCTCTTAACCAGTATACTGCCTAATCATGAATCAGAAGCTTTTTAGATACGTCATAGAATTCTTGCTAAAGCTTGTATTCCTCCATTTATGTGAAAGCGATGTTGTGTTTCGGGTAATTACTTCCGACACTATAAATACTGTGTGAATACTTATTGATCGTAACTTTGGCTAGTGTCACAGCTGTCAACAACTTTACGCCATGTTTATACCATAAACATTGTATTCTGCCACTAATTGGCGTAATTTTGGCTGTTCTAAATCCATTATAGCTAGCAGAATAGGTTATTTTTAGGATTAAGAAGGTCGTAAACCAGTTCAATACACGTTCAATAATCGAGTGTAATGTTGTCTCGAGTTTACGTTTAGCCTACGGAGACTAAAAACTTAATAAATACCTACCTAATATAAAGAGACGTTTCATGTATGTAAAAGTGTAGTTTGGTATTTTTCTTTAAATGTGTATTTACCGAAAATCGAACTCACGACCTCTTGAAACAACCAATCTTAATGGTACAATAATTTCGTTCGAAAACTTGCAAAAGTTTTCCGGAGTATTAAACATTTAAAATTTTTTTTTTCTTTAAGATCTTTGCCGCCTTTTTGGAAATCCAGCCGCCATATTTAAAACGATACATTTTCCGTCTCTTTAAAAATATACACGGGTTGTTTGTTGTAAAATCTAAATTCAATTATGTCCTTAAAATAATCAATTATTATACAAATAACTAAACCACGACAAAACAAATACAATAACAAGCATATTAAGTGATTTATATTATAATGTATTAGTTCACGATCCACGAGTCGCAGTCGTGTCGCACGTGCGTTAGTCGCGTGCGCATCGCGTCGTGATCGCATGATCTATGCTAATTGTGGAGATTCCTCTTTGATGTTACCATTTTTATTTTATTGTTTTCGTATGTACAAATTTAATAATCAATCCGTTTGTCATAAAGGCCCGTTGTCGGCCTATTATATTGTATTTCTAATGTTTGAAGTTCTATAATATAATCTATAAATATAATTAATGAGTTATATTAGAATAAAAATGGTTCAAACTAAAAATTAATATTAGGTCCGTACATATGAAATTGGCGTTTTGTCGTACTGGCACTTTGACCTCAAATATCTCCTCTTTGGTTAGGAATTCCAAATTAAATTTTTTACAGTATTTTCTCGTGCATTTGTTTTTGGAAAACCACAATTAATTTCATTTTCCTGTTTTTTTTTCTCTGCGTCACTATTTATTAAATGGAAAACATGAAATATCGAAAGATGCCGAAAGTGCATAGATAGGAGTGGAACCTACATATTTTGTTTAATTAAATATATTCTATTTAAAAAAGTATATATTTTTGTTCCTCCCATTTAAATTCATTAACCTTATTTTCTACCACAAACCTTAGCACTTGTTCGATAGAAAAACAAAAAGAAAACTTAAGCATTTAAACAATGAGTGAAGAAATTAGTGTTTTCAACAACGAATAGTGTGGTTCTATTTCTGTGTGTTCTAAATCTCGGTAATGTTTTTGAGCAAATATTTCATTCAAAATTACTATAAACACCTTATGTATTCATTAGGAGTGCAATAATATCTAATTAAACACACATTTGATCACTACGCATTTATCTATAATAGTTGTACTATTATTTACCTAATTTAAATTAAGAACAGTCCTGAAGTGGTGCGCCATTCAGTAAATTATTACGTTATCCTGAATTGCTTTTTATAAATGTTTAGCAAATATTTAATCCAACATTACTAAAAACATCGTATACTTCATGTATTAACTAGAAGTCAAATCATTACTAATCTAAGACAGTTTTTATGGATCCACTATGCGTTTATCTAAAATAGTTGTACTATTATTTACTTTAAATTTAAAGTAAGAACAGTGAAAGTGTCGCGCCTTTAACAGTTTATTGATCATGGATTATTTCTGACTTGCTATTGAGTAAATTATTAAAGATATTTTCATACGTACAATGCTATCATGTCGAAAAACAATATACTTAGGGGATATTGGGTGTAAAGAGATAGATAACGCATAACATAGTGTTATTCTTTCAGATCACAGTTCGTTGCGCACAGTCAACTGAACAATTGTGAGAGGATAAAAGCTGTAATGATTTAAAATATAGTGCAATATAAATTATATGAGACAATAGAGATGTATATAGTATTTATAGACAAAACAGGAAGTATTTAGAACTTTACAAATAATTTTATACAATTTTAATAAAACCTAAACAATTTCTATTAACCACAAAACACACTTCTTAATATCTGTCATTAAAAGAATTCGTTCTCACCATGAATGCATCATTAGCATATTAATCTGTGTCGTCTACACTGTGGTACAATGTAGTAAGTATTATAAAGGGTATTTCAACAAGAACTTTGTTTTTCAATTGTGGCCACACCGAGAACGTGATAGTTTTGACATTTAGTTTTTGGCGGTATTCGTAGCAGGTGCTTTGGCAATTATTACAATGAATTCAATTTCGCTCGAAAATCGCATTAAAATAATTCAAATCCACTATAAAAATGGTGGTTCTGTTAAAGTTACATTTCGTAAAATTCGTGATATTTTCGGCCAGCATAATCGTCCTTCTGAGACCGCTGTTAAGAATTTGGTCGCGAAATTTGAGTCGACAGGCTCGGTACAAAATGTGCCAACACCAACACGTGTTCGACCGGGTCGTTCAACAGAAAACATCGCCGCCGTGAGCCACAGTGTTGAAGAAGATCAAAATTTGTCAATTTCACGACGTTCTCAACAATTGGGGTTATCCAAAAGCACAACATGGCGAATTTTGCGAAAGGATTTGGCTTTGAAGCCTTACAAGATTCAACTGGTGCAGGAATTAAAGCTGATCGACCATTCAAATCGCCGCAGATTCGCTCAGTTCATTCAGGAACAACCTGCTGGTTTTTCTGAAAAAATCATTTTTTCAGACGAAGCCCATTTTCATTTGTCAGGGTACGTCAACAAGCAAAATTGTCGCATTTGGGCTTCTGAAAATCCTAAAGCAATTATTGAGAAGGCTTTGCATACTCAACGTGTTACTGTGTGGTGCACTATGTGGTCTGGAGGCGTGATTGGGCCGTTTTTTTTCGAAGATGAGGCTGGAAATGCGGTAACAGTCAATGGATCACGGTATCGCGAGATGTTAACCACTAAATTCTGGCCTATTATTGATGACATGGATATCACTGAAATGTGGTTTCAACAGGACGGTGCCACATGTCACACAGCCAATGAAACGATCAATTTATTGCAAACCAAATTTCCCGAGCGCATAATTTCGCGAAATTCAGCTGTTAAGTGGCCAGCCAGATCGTGTGATTTAACACCACTGGATTATTTTTTGTGGGGCTATGTTAAAGACAGAGTCTATACGGAGCCAATCGAATCGATTGCAGCCTTAAAACTCAAAATCCGTGATGTCATTAACGAAATAGACCCTCCATTTTGCCAAAAAGTGATTAAAAATTTTGATGAAAGAATCAACATCTGTCAGCGTGGTCGTGGTGGACATTTGCCAGATATTATTTTTCATTCATAATTGCCAAACTTTTCTCTTTGTAATACAATAAAAATTTTATTCATTTTCCTCTAAATTCTTTGTTTTATTTTGTTTTAGAAAACAAAGTTCTTGTTGAAAAACCCTTTATAATCTGTGGTGTTACTGGTAAAATGGTGGTAATACAGATTACTATCTATTTATAAATACTTATTAGAGGGCCTCATAGCCTAGCGGTCTTATTAAGTGGCAGCTAGGTGAAGGGTATCGGGTTCGATTCCCGGTTCGAGGGCTTTAAAGTTTTAATTTAATTTAAATTTGTTCTCTCCCTTTGGGAGGGTTGTGCGGTACCGGGCGAGTGCTTAAACCGCACATGGAGGACACGGTCGAATTTCTAAGGCAAGCACGATGATAAAAATCTTATACTTGACGCTGGCTACTGCACAAACCGTGCTAGAGCCATAAAATATATATATTTATTAGGAGAACAACGACTGATCGTAATAATGCAATATGTATTTGAAAAAAAGAACATACATTTTTTTTTAAATTTAATTATTATGTTTGTTTTAGAAATGTTTCTTAAAAATATTGTTTACCGGCCCCTAACATTATTTGCTTCATAGAAAATAAAACTTTCCCTCTAAAAGATTTCATACCAGTACCTCCTATGCCCTTCAGAGGTCATGGTTATTAATACATTAATGCTTGTAATCTAATATTTTCGGTCTAACTTTATCAACAAATATATCGGCCGATCTGTACATAAATTTTAATTTTAGGACAAAAGTAAGCGGTGTAATGTATATAATAACACAACCGAAACGGAAAAATACCACCAATTTTATTACTGCAACTATATTTATTTATTTATTGTATTTGTTAACACTTCGTTGCATTAACATAATAAGAATTGAACATAATTAATTGCAATAGAGGGCAACTGGCCTTATCGCTTTCAAGCGATCTCTTCTAGGCAACTACTGTGAAAAAAAAGTGAGCAAGAAGTACAAAAATACATAATAAATGTAGTTCTTAAGACAAAACTAAAACAGGAACAAAAAAAGGAAACATGAAACACAAAAAGTGCACATGAATCACGATAATTTTAGATCAGTTATTGTTATGTATGCTTCTTTCAAATATGTTACATATAGCTTTTTGGGCAAATGTACTATTAAAATATTGTATATATTTTTCACTAATCTTTAGCCTAAAAATTGTACGACTTGAAACCGACAAATATCCGGTGCGAAGTCAGGGTGAACAGCTAGTACGAAAGAAAAGGCCACACAGGTCAAGTTAGATCGACTAAGAATTGATTAGTTACTCGTTAGCCCTTGCGTGTGAGATAAACTGTTTTTTGTATAATTTATTGTTTTCATAAAAATAAATGGGCAAAGCACGAAATAAAATATACGTATCAGTTAAAAAATAAGTGGCCATATCCTAAACTATTTAATATTTCAGGTATAGCCAAACATCTGTGTAGGTATCTGAAGTTATTATACAGTCTATTTCAATTATTGTACTATTTTTGAGGTATTTATTCTCTTTAATAGTTAAAGCAAAATTTTATGTTTCTCTCTGGCGGTAGTTTTGACTTGCGTTCTCTAGACAACCTAATTCTTGAAACTCCTATTCATAAAACTGAATTCTATCACTTCTCCTTTACTGTGCAAAGTATTCTGCTATGGAATTCTCTTCCAAATGACATTAGACGAGCTCAGTCCTTAAATTTATTCAAAAAGCTTCTTTTTGATCATTTTGTTTCTGCCTCGTAATTAGCTGCCTCTGCTTATATATATTAATTATTGTGACTCTGTTAACCTGTTGTATTGTATTGTATTTTAAATGTTTGTCTTTACATAGTTCTATTTATTATTATTGTTATTTTTCCTTTAGACTTTACTTTATTTTAGTTATAGTAACGGGTTATTTTGAGTTTTTATTTTTATTTGTTTGTTAATAACTTTTGCAATTCTTGTACTCTACCCCCTGTGTTTCTTTTTCATTGTTCCACATTAGGGTTGCCTGGAAGAAATCGCTTGTTAGCGATAAGGCCGCCCGTTGCCTTATAACTTTTGTAACATGTTTTTTTTTTGTATTTTTGTTATGTGTATGTTTGTGAATAAGGTAATAAAGCATAAATAAATAAAAATATATATGTTAATTAAGCCATAATCTCAACTGTATAGGCCCTTAAGGCCAACAGCTAGATTTCATACAAAAAAAAGAAATAAAAAAGTTTAATAGCCAAGGTGCCGCCAAAAAGTAATATGTAACAAAATTTGAAAGTGTCGGCGTTGTCGGTGTTTTTAATCAACATGATATATCCTGCTTATTGTTATCTCTTCGGAGTTCGATTATCCGTTTTAAAGTCAGTTTATCTACTCTCATATTGCAAAATTGGAATTATAAATTTCAAAACAATTCCATACTGACAACTTTTATAAAAACGTGAACATATTTTTTGACCGAAATTAAGTTTGATTGCGATAACAGGGCATATATTTTTCTTCATGTTTTTCCAAGGAGCTTTCATATGTATCTTTTCTAGTGTAACACTTGGTAATACTACATATAAATTTCCGTGTCTATGGTCCTTTTAAGTTTTTAGTCATATGTGACAGCACTGGCGCGTGGGTTTTGACTTTTGGTGCCATTCGTACATTTTGTTGTTCTGAATTTAAAGTTTCGCACGGTAGTTACGAAACGGCGAAGGAAATGATTCATCAGATTGATAAAATAATATTTTTTATTAATTATTACTTCACTCATTAGCGATATTTGTAATTTTAAATTTTTTGAAAAATATATATTCATTTCATCGTGGTTTGTTTCATTAAATAAAATTACGAAAATACCTCAGCAGCGGAACTTTAGCAACTACTTAAAATAAAGGTTTTAAATATAACTTTTCGTTTTGCCCAAAAAATAATTAAAATTAATTTCGCTATTTACAATAACTATAAATATCATTAAAAACTAAGGATTTTCTGTTTCTGATTAATTGTTGACTGTAATTTTTGTCTTTTCACAAAATCACTTAAAGATCTGACTAAACATATTTTTCGTCGCAATATTAAAGAGAAAGCATTTCTCTTTGTTATGTGGTAGCTTGCATACTTACATTGAAACATTTTCGTTAAATAGGTTCGCAAATGTGCATTCGCATAAGGCCATTACGATGCCATCTAAACACAATCGAAACTACGGAACTACACCTTGTCCTTTGTGACAAAACACCGTTGCGCAGGAAATGAACAAAAGCAATTTAGGATAACGTAAGGAGTTTTTATATATTTATTTTTAATATCTTCTTGCCTTCAAAAGGGGTAGGCAGAGACCATAGAACACATCTCAGCTCTTTCTATCAAATATTATCTATTAATTGTTAGTTCAAAATTCTCGCTTAAATTAAAATGTCTTACATGATGCAATGCGAGTTTTTGCGAATGTAAACACCCTTTAAACGGTAAAAATTAAATTTTTTTTTACTATTTCTACTCATACGTATTTTCCAAAGAACAAGTTTATACATAATAATATGATAATAATAATATGATTGGACAATTCACACCAATTGACCTAGTCCCATGCTAAGCTGGTGAAGCTTGTGTTATGGGTAGGCACTAGGCAACGGATATACATACGTATTATAGATAGATAGACATATAAATACATATTTAAACACCCAAGACCTAAGCACAACACCAAATGCTCATCACATCGATATTTGTCGCAGCCGGGGATCGAAGCCGGGACCCATGGATTCGCAGTCAGGGGTACTAACCACTAGACCAATGAGCCGTCAAAGTAACTACAATTGTCACAAACTTTTTCCTATATAATATGATCACAAAGTGTATTTCACAAATTGCAAAAGAGCATCCCAAGGTGTCAGCAGGGACAATAATCGTAAAACCGGTGACAGAATTGCGTTAGGTATGCAATCGGAAATGACGGCAGATGTCAATGGTAAAGGGTTGAAGTGTTTGACACCTCGCCGACTATTGTTTGTTATTACCGAATTGTGGAAAAAATGCAACGACCACGACGCCCGCTGGCTCATAGATTATTACAGGGATGAACTCAAAACACTATACTCATTTGATTTTTCCCTACAGACCGACTATTTGGTCTAACGTCGGTATTCTCACATTTTTCCTTCACCATACGAGCGTCTGTTACATGTGCATAGACAGAAAGTCCATTGGTGCATCGACGGGGATCGAACCTACGACCTCAGGGATGAGAGTCGCATGCTGAAGCCAGGCCAACACTGCCTTGCTCCTTTATAAGGAGAGAGAAGAGCACTTCGTTTCTCTTGTGGACTAGTATACTTAATTAAAACACGTCATACCTTACATAATATTAATTATTTTCTAAGCTTCTAACTATGTTATACCTTAAATCTAATGTGCTACGAATTCGACGTTAAATCGCGCAACAAAACTTTACCATTAACGTTGATAAATTTTTCCTTAACGTGTATTATAGTTAAGATTATTAACAATACCTGATATGTTATCTGTAATAATAAAATAGGGTATTTAAAGAATTACTTAAATCAAAATAAATATCTGCGCCATTTTAAAATTCATACTCGAATAAGGAGTTAAGTAGTAACAGTCTTAAAATGTATAAGTTCATCCCTGTATCGGGCAGTGCGGGTGCGCACGTGCTCGTATCATTATTATATTAGACGCAACGTCGGTCACGCCGTATGTTAAGCAGTTGTATGCACGACTGTTCCTATTATTTAGAGACATTTGTAAGCAACACCGGGGAACTATTTAGTCTGAAGAATGAATTAACGATGGGCTAAGTTAAGCTTAAATTATTGCTACTTCTACTAGTTATAACGTATGCAAAAAAATATATATCTAACTTCAATATTTATAATGAAAAATGCAACTGTGGTTTACTTAACAAAAAAATAAAATATGTTTATTATGGAATATAAGATACAGGTATAACTTATTCCACGCCATTCAACTATGATTATGTGGAAAATCTACTGAATTTGATGTAATAAGCGAAATATTTTGAGTTTATATTATTTTTCCGTTTAATAAATTACTTTTATTACAATTTTTAAATTTAAATTATAATTGTTTATTTCTATTGTATTACAATAAATATGACTGGTAATAAATACAGTTCTCTTTATGTGCCAGAGCCATAAATGATTATTATTTACACAAATCTGAATTGTATGATAGATGGGTTATGTGAGGATAATCTTAAAACGTATCTTGGGTTTGCTAAAATATTATTAAAATACTTTTCGTTTTCTTTTTCGATATATGTTGAGGAGATGAGCAGGAGTTTTTTTTTGGTCTTTCACTACTTTTGCAAGATTATCCGAAGTTATATACTGTAGACCCCAAATTACGGATGTGTGCGATCATAATAAAGCTACTCGTAAGTTAAGATCAAATCTTTCAAAACTACTTTATCTAAAGTATTGTATTGTTGTTTCCAGTTTTCAGTCTTTTTTAAAGGCCTTAGATTTCTGTATGTTGAGTGATCATTTTACATTTGGTTTTTGGTTATTTGGTACTTTTATTATTGGTTTCAGACTTTTGCCACACGCCGACGACTTAGACTTCTTTATTACTTTGTGTTAGATGAGCTCTTGGACAGAATGTGAATTGGTGCACAGCCGGGGATCGAACCTACGACATCAGGGATGAGACTCGCACGTAGAAGCTACTAGGCCAACACTGAACAAAAAGTCGACGGCGTGTGTCAGGTACGATTAGATTGAAAAATGATCATGAAACAGATTCAGAAATCTGAGCCACAGACCTAAAAAAGGTTGTAGCGCCACTGATTTCGTTGTTTTTATTGTTTTTATTCTAAGCTTCATTACTTTTTTGTTCTGGCATTATTGTTAATCGACGCGTAACACATTAAAGATAAGGGTTATGTCATTTGGATTTTTTCCTACAATTTTGCACTTGGCCACCTTTCACCATTAAGCTGAGTTTAGGGTAAATTATGTTATAAATTATAAGGGTAGTGATAATTTGGAAGCTACCGTTCAACCCTTCTGTCTTGATGTTATAACGACGTCAAGAATTAAAGACAGGTGTGGCTGTCCTGTCCGTTGGGTTCCGTATGTTTTTTATAATATTACAACGGAAAACTGATTATGGATTTTCCTATAGTCTTTCATCATTGCTTTGTGTATGTCATTTTCACCTCATTAGCTGTAATGCCTGGGTAATCATAAGGTCTCTAATAATTAGTAGAGTCGAGACTTAGCTAAGTATAACTTACGTATGTCAAACAGAATACATTTTTGCCATATTTAGCGCTAAAACTCGACAGTGAGTTTTATTTTTAGGGCCTTCCCTTAGTCTAGACTCTAAAGAGTCAGAAATCTCACTAATCATAAAGCTTTTACAAACACTTGTTCTGTACACTGTACTTGTAAACATCTTATAAAAGCTCTAAATTTTCGCTTATTTGTGAGAGGTACTTAAATTTTATTACTATTTATATTATATATATATTTATATTATATGATTTAACCTGACTTAAGGAACCCTAATGACCGTTGGTAATGGTTAGATAAGTTTTGGTTATTTTGATTATGTCCGTTTCTGTTCGTGACCGTTAAGGGCGAAGGAAGATGTATTTTTGTTATTTATTAATAAGAATTTTTCGTAATTGGTTTTGTGCATGTTATTAACATATCAAACTAATTTTATAAATTAGGAATAATATTTAAATAAAAACTAATAGGTACCACTATAGCCCGTATGATCTTGTTTTTTATACATTATATCTTGAAACTACGAAGTATACTGCGATTAGCAATAAATGTGGGCCTGATAAGGTTGAGATTTGCGATTTGGACAGCCTGTAATAAAAACTAATAAATACATTTAAACTAGTCTTAGGAATTAAAAAAAAAACCTATACAGTTTTTTATTTTAACTTTCTTTTATAGTACAGGGTCAAACGGTGAGGCTCATCTGATGTTAAATGAAACAGCAGCTGCCCATGGACACACATACCTGGGGGCTCGTGAGTTTGTTGCCGGCCTTTTAAGAATTGGAACGCTCTTTTCTTGAAGGACGCTAAGTCATATTGGTTCCGAAAGAACTAAACTGGCAGCTGGTTCCATAAATTTATATATGATATATAAATTATATATTTCTATGTATTTTAATATTTAAACAAAAAGTTGAAATTGAGAAGTACTTGTTGATTTTAAGTAGTTTTATCCGGTAGTGTTATTTTCGAAATAGCTTGTTTATATTTTTTAACAAGTTAATATAAATTAGAACCAGAATGTAATAAAAATAAAAATAGTTAAATTAAAAATGAATATGGGATCATTATTTCCGCTATTAGTCACTAGATGGCGTTACGTTGATCGATAACACAACTCAACTACAATACACAGTATTGGTTCTATATGTCACCGTAAAATTGTAAATACCGTTAGATTGTAATATATCTCGCGAGATTGTAAACTGTCGAAAGATTGTGAACCTCAAAGAACTGCTTACAATTTAAGGTATTATTATTCGATAGTGATATGAAATTGTTGAGAAGTAAAATTAATCTGTAATTGACCAAAGAAGTTTGAATGATAACTAAGTTAGTGTAGTACAATCTATCGAATAATAATACGTTAAATTGTAAGCAGTACGCTGAGGTTCACAATCTTTCGACAGTTTACAATCTCGCGAGATATATTACAATCTAACGGTGTTTACAATTTTACGTTAACATATATATTTTTACGGACTGACTTAAATTCTATAACAAAATTTGAGTGATTATTACTTTGTTTGTATTTTTAATTTATCTGACCAGTAAAAGTTTTATACATATACAGCCTTTTTAGCCTAGTCGTTATTTTGTTCAATGCATATCAAGGGGTCATGATTACGAATCCATTATGCAATATATAAATCGACTTAACGACTTTTCTAAACAAAAGAATCGATAGCAGCCGCAAGTAAGGAAGTTGGCGGTTCACGTAATCCATGCCTAGGATGCGCACGCGATTTTTCCTGACATGAGTCATCCGACCCGTCGGGCAATGAGAACTATATGCACTGACATACCGAGAGTTTTAATAGAATTTGATTTTTTTTTATTTTTTTTATACGAAGCGCAGTGCCAGTCCAATTTTACAAGTTACTTGTGTTCAACACGCCTAAGGAAAGATCTATTTCAATGCTCTTTGATTATAATATTTTGAGAGATTCTAAAGTTCAAGGTCCTTGCCAAATGTTAAATGTTTTGATTGTATCAATCAACTGATAAGATCAACGTCTAAGTATACAATTAATACTGTATTGTTAATAATTTTTATACATGAGTATTAAGCAACATATAACAACAAGAGCGATTGAAGACATTCTTACGTCCTATACGTCCAAAACTTCCTACACTTAAAATACTCCTAAAGCAGGCCTAAAGAATCTTACTTACGCCCTCGATTTTATAACATATCATATATAATATATAATCAAAAAGACCAGGAAGAAAAAAGAGGAATAAAAGGGATATCGGAGAAGGATTGGAAAAGTGTGGTGAGGATGAGAGACAAGTGGAATAATTTGGAGGGGCCTTCACTCCGTCGAAAGTCCAGTACTAATGTTAAACATATTCAATATATATATGGAAACGAATAAAGGCTATTTTAATTTTTTATTACAATGTATAATACATCTGTCTTTAAGCTTAGTTCTTTCAAAGAATCCAATGGATTTAATGTGGCCTTAATCAATGAACAGAGTACTTTAAGGGTGGTTTATATATTTATGGTATACGGCGCTAAAAAACGCAGATTATAGTTAGTATAAAAATCACGGTTACCATGGTAACAAAAACCGCTCTAATTCTTATTAAGGCAATATGTATCTATCAACATTGTAGTTTCCCGTTTCTCCTCTCCAAGTTAATGTCATAAATGTTGATTTGTATCATATATACAGTAGTGTATACGAGTAGGGAATGAATATTTCATATAGGTGTATATATAAGATACGTGTGTTAGTATAATAAAAAGCAGAAGAAAGAGGAAGAGCAGTGTTAGCCTGGTTAGACGTGAGATTCTCAACCCAGAGGTCATCCGTAGCTGTGCACCAAGGAATTGTTCTATATATATATATAAATCTCACACGGTCCACACGTCCGGCGAAGGAAAGCATCGTGAGGTAACTGGAATGTCTTAGACCCAGTAATCTTTGTGTAAGGAATCAGAAAAGTCCGGATCACTAACGTCGAACCCTTCTGCCAACTTATTGGCGCCATCAATCTATGAATAATGTTAATTACTAACCATTTATGTATTACCTGTATTATTGTTACTTTATACGTGTAATTTCAATGATTCATATTACCTTTTATGTGATTTTATTTATTATAAGAACGAGCAATCATTACCAATTAACGTGACCTCATGCAATGGGATTTGATTTTGTAATTACATGTTTATGTGCAGACGTGATCACAGTCTTGAGGTAGAAAACTTTCGAAAATGCATTCACATCGAGATATTTCAGTTAGTTTACAGATTAATTAAAATAGGACTTTTAAATAAGACCATTGAATATCATAACGGGAATTGGATGATAGTAATGTTTATTAATTTAAGAACTGGAATGAATTCCATAATAAAAGCGACAGTACATACTTTTGTCCTCGGATTTCTGTATCTGTTTTCTCGATCCTAGGCAAGAAATGTTTAGGCCTCTATGCCTATGCTCACCCAGTCTCTGAATAGCAGAGATTCGGTGTGGGTCGAGTCCCACACAGTCTCACATAATCTCACACAGAGATGCGCAAATGCATTACCACTTCGGATATCAAAGAAAACTACGCCTGACACACGCCGACGACATTTCTCACAGCACAGTCACTACTATCTATACTCTATCTCTTTAATCAGCAGCTCATGAGCGTCGCTTCGTAGTTACTAAGAAAGCGTTTGGAGCGGACTATCTGCTTCCACCGGTTTCGGTCCAGCGCGTCTCCTATGCCAGTGCACAGTTTTGAAAACGATGAGTCTGTATCTAGACTATCTATACTATGGCAGCTGATTTTCTCACAGCACTATTGATTGATCATAATAAATCAATTGCTGAACAGCGGTAGGTAATACTGTATCTATAAATTTATAATGCGTTTAATTCTAATATCACTTTATATTAACTTTAAAAACTTTACTTTGTCTCCCATACGATGTTTCTCAGAAGAATTAGAAAGAATATTCTTATCTCGTGATATTTGTAATTAAACAGTGGCCGCACCGGAACAGATAAGACCGGATGTAGACACGCCCTCTATCGTGCATTGGATTTAGGGTGGCAACATTAAAGTTGCACTGATAATAAT
Organism: Pieris napi; assembly: GCF_905475465.1. NCBI lineage: Eukaryota > Metazoa > Arthropoda > Insecta > Lepidoptera > Pieridae > Pieris > Pieris napi. The sequence continues at coordinate 6,854,306 of NC_062241.1, read as the reverse complement.
CGATCCCATACTAATTAAAGGTGAGCATGTTTATGACAGCTAATTGTATTTTGCAACGGTTTTTGCATGCAACATAGGATTAAACGTTGCATCTATACACTGTTCAGATTGTAGTTGTTGATGAGCAGCACTCACTCTCACTGCTGGCTCTGCGACCCAAAAAGTGTCTTGGCCTCCGAAATGAGAATCGTCCAGCGCTCCCTGACCTGTGCTACCTCCCGCCAACTGCTGGTTTTCAGCTGCAGCAGATCCTCCTGCACTCTTTAAACTCGTGAATGGGTGCTACTTGTGGTGACTAGCCGAACTTGAATTCGTGTATGCGGTGATGTTATTTATTTCGTCTATGTATTTGCGTGTTGTTCCCACGAGAATGTAAGTGCGTGATCCTATTTGACCATGCCTACTGTTGATAGAGGACAAATTTGTTTTTATTTTTTTTATTATTATTAATTAACTATTGATTACTTGGAACATGGTGTAATGGTTGCAGCTTCTTACAAACATTGTGTAAAACAAAAAACTTGGCGATTAAAAAGAAGTGGCGGAGAGTTTATTGCCAGTTCTTATCGTTCTACGCCCTTCATTTGAGAACTGGCAGTTAATATAAAATTAGAATCATTTAATATGTATTTCTTTATTGGCGTTCATAAGTATACATTGTGTTACCTAAATGAATAAATAATTTTGACTTTGAGTTTCGATCCAGTGGTATCTAGGCTTAAAACAACAGGTTGACTGAAATTAATGTTAAAATGTATACCATTCGTGGAAAACAGCTGAAATGTAATTTGAAGAAATAACTCTACTTCACATAAGCAAAGCCTGTTTAATCAATTACAAAAGCTGTTCGTTTTATAAGATTAAACAAAGCATTCACACTTCGTTCTCATCTAGTGAAAAACGTCCAATCCCTAAAAATCTCATTTGAAGCATTCATACAAAAAATACGCAACATCCTCCGACAATTCATCAAATGAAATGATTATGACCTTTTCATAATCGCATTTTATTTATTGAGCTGTTATTTCTACATTAAAGCGGACTACTTTTTACTGTTTCGGTAGTTTTTTATTTGCGTCTCAATGAGGCCCGTAATGTGATCTTAATATGCTGTGACTTGTGTCGCATTGGATAATTTTATCAAGTCATCTCTGCTTCGTCTTACGTTTCTTAATACATTTTATACTAAGTTTATTGGTGTGATGGTATGTTATTGTATTAATTTACCTAAAAATGGACTATAGAATATCATCTTTATGTAATGAATAAACTGTCTTATTACTGTAAAAGCACTCTAGTAATATTTATTATAATGCTCAATTAAATGTCTGCTAACACAGTCATTCCTACCAGGGAATATTTGTTGTTATGGTTTAGAAAATCGTATTTATTATTAATTAATATAATATATTTAGTTCATTATTTAAATAACTATGATGATATGATTGATAATGTACTGTAATATATAAAATTCTACCTTTTAATTGTGTAAGAAAAAATAGCACGCCATTATGTGTGGCAGAATATGCGAGGCTTAGATAGTACCATCATATTTTTTTTGTACCACAATCTTGCAAATTAATTCTTATTATAATTAGTTTCTTAATCGATATGTTATATATTGTTTATTGTTCGCCATATGAGCAAGTAGATAGAGAAGACTATTTGTCTTCTGTTATACGCTTTAGAATAAATAAAGTCTATCCAAACGATTCGTTGTCAGTTATTCAAATATGGCTAAACCATGTATGTTTGTCTAGTACGGCGATTATCTCATAATGCTATCGATATCTCAATGCAAACAAATTTGTTTGATGATCATTCGCAAAACGTCGCCACTCGTATTCGGGAGCACCTGTCAATATAATTATCTATTACGAAATGAGTCCGCCGAGTCTGTGTGTTTGAAATTAAATAAATGATTTATAATATGTTTTTTTTACTTGTGACTCAAAAACAATTGACTATAAACTCTGCTGAACACTACCTGTCTATTTACTGAAGATTTACTCTCACGTAACTATGATTTCTAAAATTTGTATTAATAGAATGCACTCTAAAATTAAATTTAATAAAATAATTAATATAAAATGTGTTGATTCGTTATAATTCTATTATTAATTACAATTGTTATAATTGCCTTTCAAGTAAAAGATACCTGTATCAGAGTAAACAAACACTATAATTTGTACTCACAGTATTAAGATATTAAGTAGAGATGTCACTGATTTTTTTTTAAATTTTGCATCTTTCTTATACTCTTTAGCTTATACCCAAAGGTAGAAGATATCACTGATAGTTTCATATACTTTCTTACTAATATTTTACGTAATGTGATCACTCATATATAAGATGCTACCACAATGAAATAATTTAACTATTCTAAATTTTCAAGATTTCCAAGCGTTCAAGTATTACGTAATGAATTTTGGGAGGGGGGAGTCCTTTTGTAAAACGTTACGATGCGGGGCGGGGATTGAATTACGCGTTATTGTTAAATCGTCTAAAATGAGTGAGAAAGCAATTTTTCAAATAAATCGTTTCCGTCTGAACTGAAATCAGTCAGTACGTATAATACGTAATATTATATTAACGATTTTCTATTGTTAGTTTTTATACGATACAGTAAATTCAGGTAAGATGTTTTCGACAGAAAGTGTAGTTACAGTTACAAGTGAACGCCATATGTCAAGGAAAATAGTGTCGTAATTATTATGTTTAAAGAGATCGCATAAGAATGTTTCCCACGAGACTCAATATTTCTTAGTAAAATCGAACAGCAATAAATATCTAGACGTAAGTATATAAATAATTTATAATATTTATTAGACGCCAATTCAATAATTCTTTATTCTTTTCGCAATTACAAGGATAAAGAATAGATTATTATAGTTTTTAACTAATATTTTGTCATAGATAAATTGTTGTTGTTTATGGTTCTCTTATATCTATCATACAATGACTGTGACAGTTGACGAGATGACGTCAAGAGAGAAAATGTGTGATCTATTTTTTCTATTGTTAGTTCGTTAAAGAGGAATATATTGAAATATTGATTCAAAAATATTAAAAGCGTTGTTACTGAGAATAAAGATGTTCTCAGCTGATTATCCGACAATTTTCACGACATCGCGTGATATTTATTATCTGTGCGAACATGAATGAAGTGACCGTGATTTTAATTTTATCGTAATACGTATAATTTTCTTGGCTTTTAATCTCACTTTAACTAGAAAGTTATTAAAGTCTTATGTCTTTATTGTACCTTTTTCATTGTAGTTAAGAAGAATTTAACAAAGTTAATTGAGTAAACAGAACTAAAAAGAAACGTTTCGCTTTTATACTTTATTTCCACAGAAAATGGTATAGTTAATGCACAGACTAGAGAGGTGTTGGCCTAGTGGCTTCAGCGTACACACATCTTTGAGGTCGTAGATTCGAGCATCGGCTGTGGTGGTAGACAAGATTGTGAGGGACCAGCATGCGACTCAAAAAGTCGACACCGTATGTCAGTTACAGAAACTTGACAATTGACATATTTGCCTATTACAAAAAGAAAATGGTCACAAAACAGAAACAGTCTGAGACCAATAAGGTTGTACCACTGGTTTTTCTTTTTTATATTCAGTATAGTTAAGATTGAAACCTTGTTTCAATAAATATTAAATTTGGTGTGATTACATTTTATGATGTGTTTATTATGTTCTGTAGTCGATTTCCTTTACAACTTTTTATCTGCAAATATAATCTTTCATAACATATTTTGCTAGTTTGAAACGAACCTTCATGCTCCAGTCAATGGAAATTATTGATCACGTAATAAGAAAGTCGCCTGAATTGCTTCGCAAATAAATAACGGAAGTTGGGTAATGTACCTTGACACAAGAGAATTTTATAAATACATTTAATAAGTTTACAAATTGTGTGTGGGTAGTAACCGTAACTGTTAATTAAATTATTTGTGTGACAGATAAAATATACCTACCTCAAATCTTTGCCAATAATTAAAAACGGCACCTATTTCAACAAACTGAAACCCTAAATCGGTCGAGAAATAATATGCCAATGGCGTGTAACACGGAGGTCCTAAGTTCGATGGCGATAATACGAGTTTTGGGAACAGATCGACGGAAAAGGCTGATCAACTTGGTTATAAAAGTTATAGGAAAAAACATTTCTACTATTACAAATTTCAATTATAGTCAAAAATAAACTTTACTAACAAATTAATTGTAATATGTAGTATGTACCTATACTGTATACTATATATATATTAATCTTAGCATATATTTACAGAAAATAATCAGTCGAATTGATTCTTGATTGCATCATATTTATGTAAATTGTAATAGAATGTTCATAAAAGCACTTGCCTTTCAATAAGTAAAAACACATTTTTACATGCATAAAGGAAACAACCAATTATTTAAAAACCGGGTTGATCAAGGGTACTCACTTTTGCCCGTATCAATGTAATTTTATGATTATCCCACGATATCAGAACATACAAATTAAATACTGATAATTAATGTACTCATTAATCATTTTATTTTCATATTTTTTATAAATATTTGATGTTTATCTACGCCTTTTATGGTGGTAGGTATTTTCTCAATTCCGGCGCAAATAGATGATTTGGTCTTCTCCTATACAGACGTATCATTTATAATAATAGTCAATATCTTTACATTAATGAAAATAATAATTATATACGTGTGTATATCATAATTAAGGCTGTTAAAGCCAATGTCACAGCAACAACCCTTTTTCTGAATATTTTAGAATATATTTTTAATCAAATATAATATATGTATATTGTATATGCTATTCGCTTGTGAATTACAATCTATCTATCCTTATGTAAAGTAAAGCGTTTGTTGTTTGGTTGACGCTAATTTTATTTTGAATTCAAAAGTTATTATTAAGTCATATCCGTTCGTTGGAATGTAACATATAGGAGAGAATGTTTAGTTTAGATATAATTTAAAAATATAGATAGTACCGGTGACCCCATAGCTGGTGCTTTCTTTCTCAAGGAATAAGTCTCGCAATACAGCGAGGAAATGCTGCCAGCGTTAAAAGTACACAGCCACAGGGACCAAACTTTTGAAATTTGTTTTAATTTTCTTTTTTTATTACTATGTATGTTAAGAAAATTTTAAATACTGTATATTAGATTGTTACATTTAGGTTTTAATAAACGATATTATAAGACATTTAATAAGCACCAGTACTTTTTAAATGTGTCTTTCGTCTTTATAGCTATTCTAAAGAGCACAAATATGAACGATTATGGGCATCTTAGCGCAATTATAAGCCTATTTGTAAGACACTTTGAGCTTGAATTATCTCACTAACCCGCATCCAAGAAATTCAACCAGTCAATAAATTTAACGATTTCTTTACAAATAAGTTTATATCGAATGGGAAGACATAAAAATTAAGATATCAGAATATTTAAACAGCTGAACGTGTATTTGCTTGTCTTCCGACATTTCTATGTTAAGTCAACAAGTTTCGCTCAACAAAGAATTGATTAAACATCTTATTCACTGGGAAAATAATTATTTTACTTCGTTGACATTTAGTCTTAAAAAGGCGACCTTTTAGTTTGTGTTGGTCTTTGAATTCTGGAAAACGTAATACCGTAATATCTTCTTATCTATCTATCTTTACTGGATTTAAGATTCTACTCATGCCTTCTTAGTGAGGTTCAAAAATAAAAATTTAGCTTAATAATATTAAAACTTATTATTATTTTCTAAAAAAATCTTAACTATGATGACGTCACCAAACTATACTCTATAAGTGTTACATTATTATATATATTATAGTTCCTTATTTCTTAAATTATATGTATGTTTACTATAGAATATAAAAAAGTAGTTTTACTATAGTAAAAGTCAATTTTACAAATATACAGATTAGATTTTCAGTTCAATTATAAGCATAATTTTATGTACCGTAGACAAATGAATTTGTTTTGGTTGACATATCCGTTGTCCTATTTATATGTATTATCGTATAATGGCCGTATCAATATTGCAGAGGCAGTAGCCTTGAAAACACTTAACAGTACATTTGAGTGATACTCATTATAATGCTAAAAGAGCATTCATCACCACTAGTGATGTTCCAACATGCCGGTTGAGATTATCGACATTTACGAATATCGATCACTTGCCAATTACTTTTTGGTTATTGTGAATCATAAACAATGGCATATAGAAGCCTACTTTGTACAGTAATTAAAAGATCAAATTTTTTACTATTTATATTTTTAAATTCGAATTTGCACTTTCACAGAGTATGGAAAGTTTCCCTTATGTAATAAACTTGCTAAACGAAATCATCATTATTGTATGACTATGTCATCTAATATTGAAAATATACCAATGAAACTACGCAAACCTTACAAGATTTCAACTAACTAACTTAAATCTATTTAAAAAAAATAATTGTGCCTTTTACGTATTATGAAATTATGAAAATATGCGAATATAAAAAAAAGTAAAAATTGCGTGCGTAAAAAGTACACATGTAAGAAGTGAAACTTCTTTGGCAAACTAATTTCTAAGTATAGTTCATAGCTGTTATACAAATCTAATCAAATTTATACAATCTAAAATTAAGTTAAAGTTTAAAGTTATAACTCTCTCTCAATCTTTCTCACTTTCTCTATGCTCTCACCCACCGCTCGCTCCATGGTACTGTGCGTGATGCGACGTTCGCTCTATCTCACTCTCTCTCTCGATCTTTCTCACTTGCTTGCTCCCTACTCTCGCTCCATGGCTATTTGCTCCATGCTACGTTCCCCCTTTCTCACTCTCTCTCAATCGCTCTCTCCCTTTTCTTCGACAAAAACGCTGCACATCTTCATGGTGCTAATATAATTAATTAATTATTATTGCGTTTCATCCGTAAAATGCGCCTCAAGCGCCTAAAGAAGTTTCACTTCAAAAATATTGCAATGCATCTTCAAAATCAATAGAATATTTCAGCTTTTCTTATTATGTGAATAATTTGTCGATAGCCTTTATCGCGTTGCACGTCCCTAGTCACATCTCCGCAGATGGCCGGCAGGTGTCATTGCAGGTGATTGCCATACTAGGCGCATGCACCCGCCAAAATCTCGCATTCTCGAAACGTCCTGTAATTGTTGCAATAAAATATTATAATTAACAGTTATTTACCGATTTCAGGAAGAATATGCTCTTTATGTAGCATCGGATTTCACTTTAATTAAATCAACATTGATACAGAAAAAGTTATTTGCAATCTCTTCAATCAAAATACACGAAACTGGTTCGAGTAATTAGCGTCAATTCACGATGTTTAACTTCATGGTATGTTGTAAGATCGTAATTAATCCACAATTAAAAGGACAGATTGTACAAGATAATTAACAATTAAAATCTATGCGGATCCGGTCTAATAGCTCTTTAGGTTAGGAGCACATGACATTTTAGTGACGTAATTATTTTAATTTTAAATATTTATAAACAGCCAAGTCTACAGCTGGTGGGGCGATTCAGAGAAATGGCAACGGTGTGACACTTGGTGTCACTACTTAATCAGTAGTGTCAATAAAATAAGCAAGATTCATCGGTTTAACGAAAACTATTTCGAAAGTTAAGATAAAAAACAACACACAATACAAATCAATAAGTCAAACAATAGTTGACGTTATTGTAAGTAAAAACTAAGCAAGTAAATGTTGAGTTGAACTTTATTCCGCGTACTTTGGTCCATTTAAATTTGTGGGGTATGCATATTGTATATAGATAGTGACTCTATTTCACCTTTATGCTTTTGATGAAATTCATGAACACGAAAGTTTAAAGTATAAAAAAACACGATATGCTGGATCACGTGATGTAACATCACCTGCTAGTAACAACAAGTGTTAACTATTTAAGTAGATATTAGCTACATTTAATTAAAGCAACAAAATGGTAAAAAAAATCTGTATTTTGAATTCGTAATAACGCAGTGCTTACACAATTTAAAGAAGTATTTTTAAGCCACGAAAATGTGAAGATTTCTTAGATGCATTGAAGTTTTGGGTACTAAAACTAAGATCAAAGGTACACGCGCGAACTGTTCCCTACTACGACAAATTCTGACAAGTTTCGTGCCAATTAAAATAAGGGTCTTAAATGTTATCTGGTTATAATAAATAAATTTCAACTTGTGGATTCCGCCTAAGTCGCGTGGCAGTGAAAGGAATGTCCCTGAATATAGAACGGGACGATGCGATGGTGCCACAGCATCTATTTAGATAACATCCTGGATGTTTATTGTAATTACCAATTGCAAAACTATACAGCTAAATTCTTGAGATATCCTAATACCCTGTGTTTGAATATTACTTGTTTTTGTTCAAATAATTAGAACGCTGGGTATTGTTCCCGGTAGTTATTAATTTGCATGCCACAAATCATTGTATGAAACGTTTAATAAAACACGCATTGTGCCGATACGATATATATCAAAAACCAAACACAGGCTTACTTCGAGATAAAGCTTAAACATTGTGCAAAATGAAAAGATTATTAGCCAACAAATTGTGTATTACTTTTTGTAATTTGCACGGTCACTGCTGCACTTAAATTACATTAAAACTCGTTTAGGATCTGAATTTACTTAAGTGCACACATTCTTACAAACGGTTGGAAAAATGTTCAACAATCAGAATTTTTGATATGACTAAAAATAAATAATATTTGCTATAAATAAAGACACAAATTGATTAAGAACATTTTCATAATAATGTTTTGAAAGCAATTGATATTACAGCCATCTAATATTATAAGCCAATATACTTGTCACCGCTAACATTTACGATAGTGTGATTGCTAACGAGTAGTCATAAAACTGACGTAAAAACTTTCAAATAGACCTTAGGGCCTCATTATTTTTATATGACCCGTTGTAAAACAACTCTACAAGTCTTGACGCTGCAGTAGGTTTACGCATTACATTCTGAATGGAGGGATTGTGTTTGATTGCTATGAAAAAACATTAGCATTAAATGACGGCTCATTGGTCTAGTGGTTTGTACCCCTGACTGCGAATCCATGGGTCCCGGGTTCGATCCCCGGCTGAGACAAACATCGATGTGATGAGCATTTGGTGTTGTGCTTAGGTCTTGGCTGTTTAAATATGTATTTATATGTCTATCTATCTATAATATGTATGTACATATATCCGTTGCCTAGTACCCATAACACAAGCTTCACCAGCTTAGCATGGGACTAGGTCAATTGGTGTGAATTGTCCAATCATATAAAAAAAAAATATTACAATGTATTGGTTTAATCAATACATTTATATTTTTATAAATCTAAACATAACTTCTTAATAAAGTTCAATTTATATAGAAAATTCATATGGAGACTAAAATTAATGGAAGATCCACACTTCAGAAGATTTCTACGTTATTAATAATGTTCTCCGAAATATTATACTCAAAGAGGCTCAAAATTGTGTCCGTCTTGTCCATCGATTCATATACGGATATTGGGGAACGATAGAATATAAAAAAACGCTTATTTTTTATCGAAAGCTGCGAAGGGGCAGGTGTAGTCTACAATAGGGTTTGAAGGGATTGAACAGAAGGCCTTTTTCCCACGCCCTTGTGATGATCATTTCTTCAATCTATCTTCACATCTGTAGGGATATTAAAAAAGTGCCTTGTTCGAGTCTTGCGCGGCCTTAGAATTTAAGGCTTTACAAGGCGTCGATGTTACATCGGGTAACAAGATTTTCTTTAACTTACGTATATTTTTATGTCTATCGTATTTTATATTGCAATTTCCGATTAATGCGGCTTGGAGAGGCACCTGTATCAATAATGAATAAACCACCGTCCATGTTTCAACTTGGCCTAGGATGGCCCAATTTAGAAAAGACAGCATGCGAGAATGCTGTCAACTTGTCAAAAGAAGTTCCTATTAAATGTTATTTGCATGTTATAACAAAATAAAGTCTGGTAAGCTTCTAAGGCTTTTGGTTAAAAATTAATTAAATCCGTACGTATATTTGACTAAACTTCTTTTATAAAATAAAATTACATTACATATTAAACGCCATTGTGTTGACACATTTACAGACAACTATTAAGACGTACCTACCGCAAAGGTATCCGTAACTTACCAAAACTACGGTAAATCGCCTAATTTGAATAAATTAAGCGGAACACTGTCACGTACTTTATGAATGTTTAGAATATAGTTTTTTAACTCTACGGTCTTTCGCCGGTTGATGAAGATATTAAACTAACTAGTAAGTTGATTAATCTGTACTTCCGGCGTTGCTTTCATGTGACTTTATTAAAATTTAAGCTTAAAAAAAATAAGTTGATATTCTTATTTGAAACTATTATGCATTTATTTATTTAGTTACCTTTAAACATACATATAAATAACAGGTTACATAATTTAAACTTCGTTAAATGAAAGGCATCGTAATTTGAATGATCCAATTGTATATTACGTATTTACTTAATTGGTTAGTTATTAGATAGCCGCAGGTTGTTGGCAGCGATTTTTCTTCAGACAAGCCACTTAACATCGCGAAACCCCCGATGAGAGTAGAAAACAATTGTTACCTATCATAATATAAAAAACATTTAAAGAGATACAACTGAGTTTCTTACGGTCTCGCGGCATCCAGTTCGGTGAATTTTTGTGAATTTCGTTCATCCATGAATTTACAAATATACCGTATATAACGTTATAGATTCGTTTATTTATATTAGAATCGATACCTTTTAGAATCGGAGTTTGTTGGAGGTTCTTTTTTGTTTGAGATTTCTGCTTAACAATGTATCTTGTTAAAGTCGCTCATTCTAGTGGAATGACTTAACTGTCATCGTACACCTTACCGCGTAAATATCAATTAAAAATCAACCACATTGACAATACCGCACTCAGGTTAACTCGTGCTCAAAATATTTAAGCGCAGCAAGTCCACAGAATTATTTTATCAGTTACTCTCTCAATATAGCTGCGTAAACACATTTTGGCCCAGAAGGAAACAAACGTGTCCATCCTAAGACAGGTAAAAAAATCGTCTTTAGACACTTTGTTAGTAACGAATCCTGACCTTTTTACGTATAAGACGCAGAAATTCAGAAAGTTTAGAAAATCATATCGTGACTGGAGGGCACTTCGAGGGCACCCTACTCGCTGTACCAATCAAGTAAAGGCCCGTATAGGTCTTACCAACACCCAGGCGCAGAGGCTTGCCGAAGACAGGCGAGAGTTGAGGAAGTTGTGCGGCGCCACTAAGATCTTCACAAATGAAGAGCCCAGAAAACAAAATTACTGTCCGATGGGGACGTGTAATTAGCATAATAATTAAGTTCTCATGTAAATAAAATTGTCATTTTGTTAATGAGAATAAAGTTTTTTAAACATTAAATACAAATCGCATAAAACACATTCAACTCCTGGATAATTTAGAGCGGCTAGAATTAGATAATATATAGGATCATGAAATACCACCTGTATTTCATGATCGATATAATATGGATTGTAATGACGTTTCAACCGATAGACGTCGGTAGTCGATATTATTTATGATCAAAAGCAAAAAATATATGCATTCACTTGCTCAAAAAATACAGTTACCGTGTAATTGGTGACATATTTTTGGCTGTCAATTTCCGCGGTTTCCAGACGACAGATTCGTTCGCAAAACTGTTGCAACAATTCTCTGCCATTATTTATGAAAGTCTAGAAATAAGAACCGTATGAGTAAAATTAACAACAGGCCCTGAACGCTTAACACCGGGCAATAATGACGATCGCATTCCTTTATGAATATCGCTATACTTGATATCTTGTTTTGTTCTCGATTACAAAAAGTTACTTTTAAAGGAATCGTACAATACTATGAATGTCGAGCACCTGGAGGCTAATCACAAGCTTCACCGTATTATGGTTGAAGCTTATAATAGAGTATTAAACAGTGTTTTATATAATCCATAGATATCTATATTGGTTTAATTCTGATTTTTCTCACTTGAAATGAAGTACTAACAATTTCCTATTAGATTATGGTATTCAAACCATATATAACAGCACGAAACGAGATTGATAGTTAGACTTTGATTGAGACTTTGTTTAAACAAAAAACGATTTAGTTTTGTTCTTATGAACTAGGAGACACAAGAATATATCATTTGCCATCACTAGTCGATTGTCATTTGTTTGTTTCTTTACAAGTGGTTTTCTCATTATATAATTCCTAAATAATTCTCACATACTATAAACTATGTTTAGCCGTCCCCAATACAAGTTTGACTTGCAGGTGTCCACAAATTAGTGAGTGACTAAACAATCAAAAGCGAACAAAAATCGAATGAAAAGATCTTCCATTACATAACCTAATCGCTAAATTCTCCCACAGTACCTGCGGGATTCGCGTATTTTTTCCACTTCCTCAAGAGCAGGCGCTTCCGGAACCGACGGAAGCTGAGATTGGGACGTTTTTGTAGCGCTTCCGGCGCTCCACCTCGTACTTGTTGAAGGTGCGTGCTGACCTTGGTGTCGTATTTCACTTCGAAGGGCGAGTTGCACCCAAATATTTTGCATGCGGTTTGTATCCTTATTTTTTTTCGTTTTAAAACAGTGCACAATATTTTTCTAAAGATTAAATGTTTTGAAATTGTGACAAAATCGTTGAAATATCTCAATTAGCCAAGACTTAATAAAATAAATAAATCAGTGGAGCTACAACCTCTTTAGGTCTTGGCCTCAGATTACTGAATCTATTTCATGATCATTATTAAATCTAATAGGCAAGTTGGTGATCAGCCTCCAGTGCCTGACACACGCCGTCGACTTTTTGGATCTAGGACTGTCGGTTTCCTCACGATGTTTTCCTTCACCGTTCGAGCAAATGTTAAATGCGCACATAGAAAGCAAGTCCATTGGTTCACAGCCAGGGATCGAACCTACGACGTCAGGGATCGGAGTCGCACGCTGAAGCCACTAGGCAAACATTGCTCCAATACTTAATAAGTTTGTTTATTTTTTTATTAATCATATGTAATTTTTAATAGACAATAAAATCTAGAAAGCTAAATTATTAAAAACCTCCTTTTAAAGGCTGTTAAAGCAATGTTAAGTATTTTTTTATAGTCTAATATAAGAAAGCAGTTTAAATATGTAGTACTATACTTTTCGAAGAAATAATATATAAATGTGTGTAAGGCCCGTAATACAATAACTTAAATGTTTTGATAATGATATATCAATCGGGTATGTCAGATTTCTATTCTATTAAATTAGGTAATAAAAAACCACGCCATTAAATATATTAGCGTGGTTATGTAATTTACCTTAGCGGAGGTACAGATGCAGATGGTAAACCAATCAGGTCCACTTGTGGTAAACGATTTATTTTTTCCAACGCCATGTGGATTTCTAAAACTTCTTCAGCGTCATATTTGCATCTAAAATGACATATGCCGTATCGAGAAATATTGAAAAAATCTAAGATTTCTTCGAAAAAATCTAAGAAAAAACTTGTAGGATCGACAGATGTACGAAAAGAAACATCAAGCACGTGCCATCTGCCAAATCTCCTAAGAAACACACACACACTATGAAATAGACGTATTCGAATGTAAAAAAATCTTTAAGGAAACGCACACATGTATCTGCAATGTATCGAAGCACGCGCCGGCGCAGCTGTTTCGCTATGATTGGTCGAGGTTGTTTGAATTTCGAACTTCCGCGCAATGCCCTGATATGGAATATGACTTGTAGGACAGGACTATTTGATTTATGCATATCGATTATAATTATTATTATTGTGTAGGTGAATTGAGAGACGGTTATTCCGTTCTTGTAACGATGGTTTATCTTCGTTTAATTTCGTGTTCAATAGGTTTTTTTGTTCAAAAAGACTATACGAAAGAAGTGGTTTTATTCCGTCGATTGGTTGTTTGTACTTTATTCATAGAGAAAATTTATTATTTTAATTTCACAATTGAATGTTAGACAATATTATCTTAGTCCCTGATTATTTTAAATATTAAAAACAGATTAGAAACAGATGTATATCCGTTGCCTAGTACCCATAACACAAGCTTCACCAGCTTAGCATGGGACTAGGTCAATTGGTGTGAATTGTCTTTAAAAAAACATCTAGTGGCATACATCCTATTTACCTTATCTTATATTCAGATGCAGTGAATAAAGTTGCTTTAAAAATCTTCTAGAGACACGTAAGTTCCTTTTTCCGTTTTTAAAACCTTTATATTAGGCATTTAAGTGAACTAGAAGCCTCTTTTGTCAATTTTAAAGGAGTTTTTATATTCTTACAAATATCTTAAGGTAGTGTTAGCTTCAAGAACTTTGAAAGGACTTAGAAACCTTGCTACCTGAATGCGGCAGCTGCACTCAAATCGATCCAGTTTTTTATCTCTTTCTGGTTATATGTAAATTTATATGTGTGTCCTTTTCTTGATAAGATATTGAGGAGACATCGAATAAAATTAATTATTAAGTAAAAAGCTGCAAGATAAAATTTTGTCTAAATGGTTTCTCGTTTTATTAATATCAGGCGACAACTATACTGATAAATAATCTATACTGTTGTAAAGTTTCACAGATCCATACTCAGAGTCATCAATTCACTTATCTATAATAGTCGATTCCTAATTGAATTATATTAAAAGGACGGTTCAGATCTCTTTACGCACTTGGACAGACTCGATTAGGGATGGCACTGATGATCTATCAGCAAGATTTCTTCTCTTCTTTTTACGATCTGAAGTGAAGATCCAAGTATTCGGTTTTAAAATTTATATTTAAATTGCAAACTCGAAACGTAACAGTCTTTGTAAACCTCCGCTAAAATAATTCATAATTTAAATAATTACGCGTTAATGCGTATTTAATACATAAAATCACATTTGAGTTTATAATATTACTTAGTAGTAGGTTAAATTACAAATAAGCTCATTAAAGTTATAATTAAAGCTTGTAATTGAAACTTAAATGAGCGTAATTATTGCAACTTGTGATTTTATCATTTACATAAATATTATGGCAGATCAATATCAACTATATTTTTTAAATAGCCATTTTGGATTAGTTACACCCACACGGCGGTACAAAGCAAAGGTAAAACACATATATGGAGGTATACATGTAATATCATTCAATTAATTAATTAATTGATAATTAAAGCGATAATATCGATTCGAATACCATTTCTTGACATATTATACATTTATTTTTGTCATTACATAAGTAATTATATTTCACTGATCTCTGATATTGTATCGTGGAGAATTCAATCAAAAATTACTTTCTTAACATATACCTACGTCACGAAGCAAAATAAAAGCTTGAACTTTTATATAATATGATAAAGGAATAAGATGTTGTAAGCAACATAAAAACGATATATAGAAGTTGCAAATCTTGCTGTGTATGTATGTAGACGTTTTTCTTTAGCTGTCGAGCCTTCGTCTCTTTGTATACTCTTTTGTATACATAATAGCTTCTATTCCAAAGGGATAAAGCTCGATTTAGCACCATCTAAAATCAATCAGCTGATTCCCAAGGTTGCACACGTGTTCGGGTCAGATTTGCGATTTTTTTTAAAAAAGGTTTCATTGTATATTTGCGCAAAATCGTGGGAAAGTGTCAAAGAGGCTTCGATACCACGTGGTCTGAAAAAAATGAATGAACTGAAAATTATTATGATTGTTGATGACAGACGGACAATAAATGTGACGTTTCTATGGACGTCTCGTGTATAGAATTAATAATTGTACCTGAATGTACATTTTTGTGTAAAGAAAACGCTTTTAGTAATATTGTGAAATTAAGGTAATATATAAGAAATTATCTTCATATCAATTATTAACTTTGTATTAATAAAACATATTTTTAGTCAATTCTTCTAGAATTCAATAAGGTACACTACTATATCGTTATTTATATGGGCCCTTTCTATACTTAAAATATATTACACTACGTAGGGTTATTCCTAAATCTACCGAAGATGGTACCTTAGTAATGAAGAAATGTGTCGAAATGTTTGAATGTCGAATATGAATTGGACATTCAAATTTCGATAAAAATCTAAAATGTACATAAAGATGTTCTAAAATCAAAAATACCAATTGCAAATATGATTCCGCATTCGAAATTCGAACGCGGTAAGAGTGAGCTCTATGATTACTTACGTTTTGGCGCGAATTATTTTCTGAAAACAAGTAGACTGTTATTTCCATTCATTTCTTTTAAAGGTTGAATTATAGTTCTAATTACAATTTTAATGTACACACGCGTTAAATTCCCGTGTAAAATGCAATATATACATTAAATTACAGCCAAAGTCTTGTACCGGACCACTGTAAGGCTGATTCACGCTACACCGTGTCGCGACCGGGCCGGGCCTCGGCCGGGACACGGCCACCGTGCGCCGTCCTGGACATTGATTCATGTTACACCGGGCTGTTTGGGTGTACGCACGTACGTGCTTGCACCACTATATCTGTTTTTGTCAGCTAGTGATTTCATCTGTCGATAGACTTGACGCTTAAGTAATTATGCAATTTTCACAATTTGAATTGGCAGCTATTGCAATTGCCATCAATGACGAAGTATTAGAAAAACGAAGCGAAAGTACTAAAAGAAGATCGGGTGTACATCCAACCTGGAGAAAGCGAGAAGCAGAAGGGGAATTTTCTTTACTTTACAAAGAATTAATATACGACGAGAGCAAGTTTTATGGTTATTTTAGAATATCTAAAGAATGCTTTACTCATTTACTTGAAAAATTAAAACCAGATCTAACCAAAAAAATTACAAGATTTCAAAAGCCATATTTATCGTACATAGAAAAAATTCAACCTCACTAAGATTTGACGTTGGGTGCCCGGGCGCCTACGTTCATGTTACGACGTGCCGGGGCCGGACCGTGCCGGAGCCGGGAAACAATACCCACCGACATTACAACGCCGTGCCCCGGCCGTGCCCCGGCCGAGCCACGGTCAGGCATGAATTACTTCATACAAAAGTATATCAATAATGTTAGACCGTGCCCCGGCCGGGGCACGGCCCGGTCGAGACACGGTGTAGCGTGAATCAGGCTTAACTGCAACATAATTCTTATTTTATTGATAGTATTTTGCATACGCACAACATAATGCAAAGTTGAGGCGTTTGAAAAAAGCTAAATTGAATTTTAACTTACTGTACAAGTCGTAAATTAATGCCACAGTGTTACAGTAAAAGCGAAAAACCTGCGTTTTATTTATTTAACTTAAATTACATAATTTTGTACCAGAAAAGGCTTTTATTAAAATACCTTTTTTTTCTTTCCTCTAAGGCTTAGTTCTTAGCTTTACCTGTATTTTACCTGATTTATATCATAACAGTATGGGTCATGTTTTCTAGATTGATTTTAATTTATCAAAATATTGTTTAAAGGCACTCGCAAGCCCTCTGGCGTCATATAATATATAGTTATATAATATATAGTTATATAATATATAGTTATATAATATATAGTTATATAATATATAGTTATATAATATATAGTGCATTGCAATTATATGTATTTTAAACCACGATGTAACTATGTTTCATTTTCCTTTTTAAAAAAGCAAGCTTAAAGTATACATTAATGAGCGTTTCAAAACCATATTTGTTAAATATACGTCAATACTATTATTTCAAAAGTTTTCTGAAATTAAAGAAAATTTTGTGAGGTTTATAGTTGAGATTTAAATTAATCTGTTTTAAAAAGAGGCACTGTTGGCCTAGAGGTCGTGAATCACGGCGCAATAGATTTTTGCTTTGTAAGTGCGGTAAATAAAAATGCCTAAACCGAAAATGTGACGACCTATGTCAGGCATGGAAAGCTGCTCAGTTACTTGCCAATTGAAAAGAAAATATCACGAAACAGATACAGATATCCGAGGTCCAGACCTAAAAGGTCACTGGAATTTTGTAAATTTGTTAGAGTAGAATTTAAAAATTATTAGAGTAGAATTTTCAGATGTTTTAAAGATATATTTATATGAATTTTTAACAGTAACATGAACATGCAATAGTTTTTTACCTACTATAGCTAAAACACCTCATAAACGTATGTCACTCTTGACATTCTATTACAAGACTTAATTAAAACGATAAAATACAGAAAAAAATCATTTAAAAACAGTAAATCGTTTTATTGCTACTATATTGAATTGCTAACTTAAAAGTTTAAAATAATTATTTTATATCTAAGTATCTGGAACTAATATTTAAATTTTTATTTATATTTGTAAATAAAAAATGCTAGTTATTTATTTAAATATATGTGTTATTTATTGTTAGAAATAAAACATTTAGATCTTTTATCTTTATACGTAAAATCCATGTTTTTTTTCAAAAGTTTTACATTAGTTACGTGATTGGAATGAATATTTAAATTACAATATGTTATGGAAGAATTATATATTTATAAATTGTATTTTGGTCCAAAAATGTACTACTAATTTATATTTCTATATAGCCGTGCGAGCTTAAAGCTTGCTATAAACACAATGATTCCCAAAACAAGACAAGATAAGCGAAATGCTTCCATTTTAAGTTACTGAAACGATTCTTAATTATTGCTCTAGCTATTCATACTAAGGCTAAACACCTAGTTAAACACAGACTTCGTACCGGCACAATATAAATACGGGACGATAAATATTCCTATTGTCAAATATTCTGTAATAGCATATTAATGGCGTATAAAATACGACCTTGCTTTGTGTGCAACGTAAAGGGATCTTCAAGGACCTACTGTCACCTGGTGATACCTTTTGTATTGAACTTTGATGCGCTTAAGAATGCAAATTGATATGATATATAACTCCCGTTACGACTATTTACGCTACCTTCTGTCACACGCAGTGAAGTTGACAAGGGTTGATAAGACACACAGTTTATGGATTAAGATTTTATATTTGGGGTAGTGGGCTGAACTTTGCTGTTTCTTGCTGTGACCTAACCTTCCAGTTTTGAAGCCAAAACTCCGGGTTCTTAGAAATACGTGCTACACAGATTAAGAGGTGTCATTAAAAAAATTGAATTGAACTCCAGTATATACAATGTATAAACAATGAAACTAGCATATAATATATGTCAAAAAATAAATAATATACCTAAAAGTCTGTTTTCTACTAACAATATTATATAAGTTGCTACGAGCAAGTTTATATACAGGCAATTACTGCATTATTGTAAAATACCATAACGCAATGTTTTTGTGTCTGAGACAATCTTTCACAATACCGCACGGGTTACAGTTAAGTGTTAAAACACAATATATTATTATATTGCGTGCAAGACGGCGATTATTCAGATTAATTGATCTAGAACGGTTAAATTTAAAATCTATTTGTCGCCTTTACAATAACTCACACGCAATGGTATTTCATTGACCGATCAGTTACGGAAATGAAGACCAATTTTTAAAATTCGAATGATTTAATTTGAAGGAATGTGGTAATATCCTTTTCTAACTGGTTTAATGTTAGATATTATAAGCCTTGAATTGAATGTAAGAGAAGCGAAGACTTACAAGTATAACTTTTTGAAGGTATACTTCTTTAGGCGCGTTATGAAAAATCGATGAGAGTGAAATTTTACGATGCGCGCGTACCGTGACACAAAATTAACAGAATTAAGTTGCCCACGGAAGATGCAACGGACATAATTTAAAAACAACATTCGAATAATAATAGAATTTATGTTACACTTAATGTAAGAGAATAATAATAAATAATAAATATTTTTCAAATGTAAACTAAACTTTACTGACTATAATGACTCCTTTTCCAGTCTTTGATTATTTAATTGTAATTAATTATTTGCATGCAATCAAAAACTATTTTTAATAATGCCAAAGAAGTATAACTTCTTACGCGCGTACTTAACACGCACCCTTTTTTTTATTATTATTTCTCTTCTTTGGATATTCATAATAATATAAGTAGTTTTTGAATAAAATCGATATGAATTTTACATAATAATCAAAAAAAGCCGCAACAATAGGTAGATCTTATTGAAATGATCTATTGATGTATTTGACCCAAGATCTTGCGGTCTCGAAGATGCATTGTGATTTGTTAGATCCGCGGTTGATGCAATTGAAAATATTACCTGATAAAAGCTATAGAATATAGATAATAGATCCTGATTTGTATAACTTTAATATACTACATATTAATAAGTTTTCAAATAACTAAATTTATAAGAATCGAACACACTTAGATATATGATAATTCCGCTTAATTATGTTTGAAGTTTGAAGTAATCTACAACAAAAATTAAACAAATCTAATCTAAAAACGTACTTAAATCTTACTCAAACCATACCATAACCAAAACGTACTCAAACCTGTTTTACGAATCGCACAAAAAGTAGCAATTAAGATACAAAAAGATATCGGAAAATAAAGCACAGAAGCGCATAAAAACACACTTTACTGTGTTTAAGCAATCACTGTTTTTAAAAACACTTAAACCTATACATTTTCGAAGACGGCTGCAGATCTTGTCTATTTTTGTTTGTAACATCGCAGATGCTTATGGCAGGTATCAAAGACCAGCATCATTTATTATACGAACAAGTTGTATGCAACAGTGGCGCAGTGTTCATTGTAGGTAGATTCGAAATTTCAAATTTCTCCGAGCTATGGTACCACAGCTTGCGACAGATGTAAGACACCGGCACAAGGAAGTCGCACAAAAACGTAGCACGTGCTTCGTTGAAAAAAATCGCATACGGGCACAAGTTGTCTATGAAAAAACACGATTTGTATAGAGATTTGGAATAGTTTTGATCTACGCAGCTGCCGTTACATGTGGTTTATGCCATGCAGAAAGTATTAATTTTCTTAAGATTACACTAATTTCCGCCCGGAACAGCAGGCTGTTCTCGCAATTTGAATTTTTGTTAACCACGTATTAGATGATGTAATATATTACACAAAATCGTTAAGGATATGTTAGTTTATACTAAATCTATTCAAACATACATTACATATATTAAAGAACTGAAACAGGTAATCGTAGTTAGCGTTCTGATAGCGAAAAGTGACTTTGTTTATATTATTTACAGATTCAACGCGTGAAGCCTTTCGCCCCAGCTTCCGCTATGTTAACAAAATGTAACACAGAGGTCTTTAATTAAATGGACATGTTTTGAAAACCGATCAGCTCTCGATACGCCAAAAGACGAGCGGAAGTGATCACTTGTCACACGTGTGAGACCACCCACGGGGCATGTTTTTATATACATATAATATATAAAATTCTCGTGTCACGGTGTTTGTGGTTATACTCCTCCGAAACGGCTCGACCGATTCTCATGAAATTTTGTGTGCATATTGGGTATGTCTGAGAATCGGACTACCTCTGTTTTTCATCCCCCTAATGTTAAGGGTAGTCCAACCGTAAATATTTATTTTTTTAATTTTAGATATTTTTTTCTGTTTTTATTTTTTTATGATACAACATTAAAAAATACATACAACCCCTAACTTTCACCCCTCTACGATCAACCCCTATTTTTTTATTATAAATGATATACATGTCAAAACGACGTTTGCCCGGTCAGCTAGTAAACTATAAAAGTGATATATTTCATTAAAATATATTGTATATGAAAACTTAATTCTTACTTAATTTGGCTAGGCAATGCTACATCGCAATTATTAGTATTATATTTATTACTATTAAATCCCAAACATCAATTAAATCATTTTATATTATATAAAAGTAATCTATGTAACTTAGTTTTCATCGATTTAAAACTAACCTTAGACCTACAACGCACTAGCGGCTGGCCGCAATGCGGTGTGCCGCTGCGGCTGGCCGCACATCGATTATTACATGAAACCGCACGATAACAACGCACCGACTTGCGGTCAACCGTCAACCGCCCATTAAAACTAAGGAAAGTAATGGATAGTTACTTACACGAAAGACAAATAAAATTAACCTACGCTGGACAAACGGTTGAAAAAGTAACTAACAAAGGCTGCGTTCAGGGTTCAATAGGGGGACCAACAATGTGGAATCTAATATTGGACCCGCTCCTACAGGACTTGCGAAATGGTGGTGAGTACGTCCAGGCTTTTGCGGATGACGTCGTTTTGATAGCGGAAGGAGAGACCGGTAGTGAGATCCAGCAGAACCTCAACCTAACATTGAACCGGATACATAGATGGGGTATCCTAAACAAACTGAAGTTTGCGCCACACAAGACCAAAGCCATGGTGGTGACGCGCAAACTGAAGTATGATACCCCACGGCTAAATATGAATAATGTACCGATAGAGATGGATAACCACATTCGAATTCTCGGAGTTGATGTGGATGCTAGACTCACGTTTAACAGACATGTGGAGAGGGTATGCCGGAAGGCCATCCAGATATATAAGCAGCTGGCCAAAGCCGCGAAGATCGAATGGGGACTAAACCAGCAAGTTATCGCGACCGCGTACACTGCCGTTATTGAACCAATCGTAATGTATGCGGCCGCGGTGTGGGCTCCCGCGACAAATAAAATCCGTGTACGCAGAAAACTAAATCATCTTCAAAGGGGCTTTGCCCAAAAAGTAGCAAAAACTTATAGGACGACATCATTACACGCAGCAACCCTACTGGCCGGGATACTTCCACTAGACCTCCGTATTCAAGAAGCCGCTGCCTTATACGAGATAAGAAGGGGGGTCAGCACGGAAATACTGGAGGGCGAAGAATTAGAGAGGAGAGTGAAATACGTAGATCTCTCACACCCGGCGAAACAAACAAAACTGGACTACAAGATGCTCACCAATCCGGAAGAAATCGAAGGACACGGCGGCACACAAATCTATACGGACGGCAGCAAAACAAGTATAGGAGTGGGTGCCGCTTGGACGGAATGGAAAGATGGAATGGAAATAAATAGCAAGATGATTAAGATGGCGCCCCACTGCACAGTTTTTCAAGCTGAATTGACGGCACTACGAAACGCGACTAGCCACATAAATAAAAATAAGCGTGACGCTAAAATATACAGTGATTCTAGGTCAGCATTAGATGCTATTGTGAGTGGACGATCTCTCGATCCCCAGGTAGCCGAGATCCGCCGGAGCCTGGAAGAGTGCCGCAAAAGAGGAACTCATATAAGCCTCTTCTGGGTAAAGGCGCACGTTGGTACGCCAGGGAACGAGAGGGCGGACACGTTAGCAAAAGAAGCGGCGGAAAGACTAAGGTCAAAACCTGAATACGCCGCATACCCCCTGTCATATGTAAAACATCAGATAAGGCAAAAGACTCTAGATGTATGGAATGAACGCTACCTGGGGGGTGAAACAGCTGGAACTACAAAATTATTTATCGCAAATGTTAGAACTGCGTACAAATTAATAAAAGAGAAGCGTTTCACACCCCAGATGGCGCAAATTCTTACAGGGCACGGAGCCTTTGCACATTACAGGTTTAGGTTTTAGGCCATTTATAGGTTTAAAATTAGGACAAGCCCAACATGTGACTGCGGCGATGATGAACAAACAGTAGAACATGTGCTCCTACATTGCCCTATATTCGCATCGTCCAGGCACGACCTGGAGCAACAAATGCAGATGCCTGTAGACCGTAACGGCCTACAGGACATGTTAATAAAGCACAGATCGTGCCTGGAACGGTTCTGCGAAAAAATTGTGGAATATATAAAGGCGGCAAACAAAACCCCAAGAACGGGTCTCGCGAGGAATTGCGTCCCGGCTCGCCCATGAATATTGTTAACAAAAATATTACAGATGTAGCCGGGGCGTCTTTCGCGAGACGTGTGATGTGTAAAGGTCCCTGGACGCAATGGCAGGGGAGTAGAAAAGTGATATATTAAAAAAAAAAAAAAAAAAAAAACCGTCAACCGCTCCGGTTGATCTGGAGCTGCGGCGAGCCGCACCGGTTGAATGATGCGGCGCGCCGCGACCCCTCCACGCACTCGGCGCGGTTAGCCGTCCTACCTACGTCGTCACATATAATTATTTTACAAATGTAAACAAAATATTGTAAACCTATTTTAAAAGAGTAAAAATAAAATATGTTTATTATGGAACATAAGATACATGTATCACATATTCCACGTCATTAAATTTGAATTTGTAATATTTCAAGAAGCACTGACGAGTGACGATTGCGGCAGACCGCAACAGGACCGCAATAGGGACGGTTAGCCGGAATACGGCATGCCGCTACGGTAGACCGTATATACTGCGGCCTACCGCAGCGGCACACCGCATCACGGCGAGCCGCTAGTGCGTTGTAGGCCTTAATGATATAATATTCAAGCAAGCAAAATAGGCATTTTAATGAATTCCTATGTATTCTACTAGAATGATAAATTTTAATGTAACATTAGATATAAAAGGAAACCTGTGAGATAGGTTTCAATATAGATTTATAGACGTATCGTGAACACCCAGTTTTTGCTATTCCATTGAATTTAATTAATTATGAAACTTAATGTGGCTAGTTTAATAATATTTAATTAATATTTTCTAGCTGAACTCTCGGTGAAATTTTAGATTCAAATAAAGTTGTGTTCTAAAAATCAATTAATTATTATCCGTGAATATTTAATATCAGCTTATTACGCCGAACTTTTGGATAAACATATTTGGAACCCATTGGATAAATATATAGTGGTAGCAATCCACAAATAAAATACTTTATTAAATGTAAACGCTAATTATCGCAATATATACCGACCCGTGTCCGTGCTTATCGTAAAGAAAGTTTGGGACAAATTTATAATTCTTAATTTAAATAAATTATTGTAAAGTTAAACCATTTTAGTCCGTGACTTACATATAAAACAAGGAAAATTCCGAAATTAATAATTGGATTTCATTAATGCTAGTGTAATTTAATACAAAGAAATCGCATACAAATGATCCTCAAACTTAAGATATTGAAATTACTAATTGTCGAATTTTGTAACTTGAAGCCACAGACTGAATACTCAGAATGGCGAAAGTACTAAGCCTCCCACTCATCTGTCCTTCGCGAAGGAATTTCATTCAATACCTCACATAACTGTAGGACTAATTAATAAGATAATTGATTGAACAGGACGCAGCATAAAAAGTATTGTATAGCAGCTGCCGTCTTCAATTCAAGCTAAGGCTTTTAAAAGTTACTTCTTTGAAAGTTTTGTATGTATATTTGTGAATCAATACAAGAGAGTCAAATTATAATATCAATTGAAATAGTGTAAGGTACAGATTAAGTAATTAAAATTAGTATTACAGTCGGTCATAGGAGGCTACGCTGTACCGCTGTCGTATATTATTACTGATTTACATTGGGAGGACAACGGTTTGATTCCTGAAGCTGAAAAAAATGTCACTTACTTAACTTACTCACACTTAAGCTTCTCTCGCTGACCACAACTATTGAAGAAAGGTTTACTTAAAATTGATTACAATTATATTATATACCCATTTAAAAATCCCCAACCCAAACGATATTTGTGTTGGTTAGATGTGAATATTGTCAATTTTAACCTCGGTAATCCTTTGATTAATATTGTACCGTTAGGTTAAAGTACCTCGTACAGGTGGGATATGTTCCTAACGGGAACTACTGTGGGATACCTGACACTATCGATTAATATAATAATTATACATTGAAGGTACTTTAATATCCGTTTCAATCGAATTTTAATAAACATAATAATAAAATAGTTACCTAACATTTATGTAAAAACTAATAATAAGTTCTTTTATTTCATTTCTCGTTTACGGCGGTAATATACGAAGGTCCTGCGGTAATGTACTAAAAGGGGTTTCACCAGTGTATTATTTATTTAAATTAACAATTATAAATTTGACTCAAAATTTCGTTACGATAAGCACGAACACGGGTCGGAATTAATTGTGATTGTGATAATTAGCGTTTATATTTTAAAAAAGTACATATTTTTTTCTGGATTGCTACTACTATATCTTTACCACTATGCTCGTAAAATGTGTATTTTGTGTGTATTGTTATTATTTAACTTAAACATTTGTCTTTTATGGGATAAGTTAATTTAAAAAATCTCACTTTAAATATATAAACTATGTACAGAATTATAGGATATGTATAGAAGAAATAGATGTATAAAGAATTGCCATCTGCCTTGAACGTGATCTCTAAAAAGCGTATTAAAACCATTGTTGCATTACAATACGCACCAGAAGCAAACAAACAGTCCCTTAAAAATCCGTAAGAAATCATTAATTCTCGAAAATCCCTTGACATCTGCTCCCAGTTCTATTAAAGTTTCTCAAAAAAATAACCCTTTTCTGCTTCGTAAGTTAAGAAGCCTATAACGGTTAACCTTACCGATATTTGAAATATTGTAAATAAAACTGGAAATATCGATTGCATTAATATATTTATCAAGGAATATCTTTAATATATCTTATGTGTATAATTAATCAAAAGTATAGAAGTGTTTAATAGGTATTTTGTATGGAAATTAAAGTTTACAATAAATTTAGAAAAACTGTACTATTCAATAAATGATTATTTGCGTAGACACTGTAATTGATATAAATTTAATTATGTAATGTATAATATAAGAATTGACTTTGACTAATAATGTAAAATTCCTTAAGACAATTTTGCGCGCCATTGTGTGTGGCAGAATATGCGAACGATTTACGATTGTATCACCTTAACATTATGTACCATATTCTTGCAATAAATAAATTATTATAATAATTAATTATTACAATGATGGAGCTCATTAGATGCCACTTTTGTATAGAACAGGGGGCAAATGGGCTCTCCTGATGCGACACGGCCGCCCATGGACACACACAGCCAGAACAAACGCGCGTTGCCATGTCTGAAACCAAAACCGAGTAATAAAGAACAGAGATATTGACCGTGAACATTATAAGATAATATAAAAGCCTATTTAACATTAAAATAATTATTTAATTGATATTGTATCGAAAAAAACGTGGTATGTCTGTTTTCATTTATGCTTATTACTCAACGAATCAATTCTATGTTTGGCCTTCGACAATGTCAACATAGTATGTTAAAAAGGAATCTGAAATTTAGCTCTTATGTTAAAATTCTTAGTAGAAAAATAATTCTAATACGACCCGTAGTTATAGTTAGCTTAATAATAGACGCAGTACAGCATTTACGTGTTAGATTAAAAATCCAGGGTCTGCAATACATTGGTTTCTGTGGTGGTGGTAGCCCCCCCATTTTTTAAAAAATAGGCCTTACCTATGTTTTATTTGCCTATATTCGTGGTTTCGATTCCAAATGAATTAACGGGAAATTGAATGCAGGGCCTAAAACATTATAATAATGTAATACTAGATTAACAAAACAAATTTTAATCAATCGATACTGTTTTTGTGATGTACTGTTCACTTCCCGCTGTTTAATGGACCACTATAGACCACCGGAGAGATATTCACACCATAATGCGGGTTCTAATACAGACGTTTAACTTTTTATTATAGTTTACTATGAAATGGTTTAAATCGATTTGTACCGGGGTGTACTTTTTCACTGATATTTAGTTTACGAATTTTATCAAAAAGGTATATTGTTTGGGATTTGGGAACTTATACGAACGAATGTTTGCGGTGAGTACCTAGAGCATAAATCCTGCTATCAATCTGATCTTTGTGCCTAAAAAATATTGTAATTATAAAGTACAAACATTTCTACACTTTAAAAACTGTTTTTTTTTACAATAGTAGGCACTATAATTAATCAGTATCTTATTTAACATAATGTAAATTTACTCAAATCGTCGAAGGAATTATTGCCACATAAAGGGCTCCCAATAAAATCTCAAATTAAATTTCATCCGATGTCTGTACCTATATGGTACATAATTGGAGATAACCATACATAGTTGCGGTTTCCTCAGCTATTTTCCGGAAGTTGTAATTGTGTTCCGCCTCTAAGAGGACTAGGGTGAATGGACAATCCTCTAAAGTTGCTGGTAGGGTAAATATCATTAATCCAGTCATACATGTCGTTGCTCTCAGAAACTTCCCTACACGGTCGTATACCTGGACGGTCATTTCTCCCTAGAGCCTCTGGGCTAACTAAATCATTATTTTTATTAGAGCGAAGCCGTAGCGAGTTTCACGTTTAAAATAAATTGACAATTCATTAGAAGTTGGAGTTCCAAATTTAAATTAAAGCACCTTGCCAGTCAAAAAGCGTGAATGGCAGGTGCTGTCAACATGACTTAAGCACTAAGCTATTCTTAATTACGTAAATTACCTTAGATTACTACTATATTAAACCGCTGCTTAATATATAGTTGTTGACATATAATTTTCCTATATAATAAATATTATGCGTTTTGCACTATTATTTTCTTGCTTAAAAGTCTTTATTTGTTGTCTGTGGAGAACTTACAAAAAAAATTAAGCCTTTTTATTTATTTCATAATTAATTCAAATAGTTTTAGCCTCATAATGTATATATAAATAATTGAATAACACTCTGTATTAAAAATTAAGTAAATTCTTGAACCTTCCCAACATCGAGATTAAGTAAAAATAGCACCTCAACAGTGTTAAAAGAATAACATATTTAGTACGTAATTAACTTAATTAATGACTTAATTGTCTCCAAACCACTTTCACGCAAAAGAAAATTGCCTTTTAACTTTCGCAATTTTTTGTAATGCCAAAGTAGAGCATATTTCCATAATTACTATGGTCATGATCTAATTAAGCCTTAAGCGTACAATTTTTATATATTTTATTTGATACAATAAAAGAGGAATTTATGGATTGACTCGAAGAATTCAATAGTAAATGTTTTATTTTGTCTTGTATTTACGAGTAAACCTTGTATATGTAACAATAATTTATTAGGATATCATTTTAGTATTGCATAAATTGAATTTATTTTACAAATTGATTAAATTATTATATTAGGCATAGAAGATATACGAAGGGAGTGGTTGTCTATTATTAAGTTGGTTATACTGATAATTTGTTAAGTTATTGTCAAATTTACATCCCCGAAAATCGATTTTAATTAATTTTCACGTATTAAATTAACATATTCTAAATCTGACATTGCAACAGTTCCAAAAGTGTTTGTATGTTTCGCGGCATAACTTAAAGTAATATGGCGGCGGCAGGTGATCATTGACGCAGCTGCGGCGCATCCAAGGTTAAGCTGGCCCCTGCCCATCGACAATAGTGATGTACTATCTTCTAGTTTTTTCTATGTGACAAGATAATATCGACATGGGCTGACGTGATTTTCATATTTATTAGTAAATTTTGCCTTTAAGTTAAAACTGCTGATTCCTAAATGGTACCTGGAAGCCGTCCTTTCACCCTTGAGACACTTAGAAAGTAAACAGAGGTGATAAGTTTTCTAGAATTATATTTTAATATAAAATAAATTTAAAAAAATGTGTTTATACATTATAAGTATAATATACTAAAATAACAAAGACTTTTTTGTTAACCAGTATTGGAAACTATAAAAAATTAATCTTTCTAACATTGTTTGAAAAAGGTTACTTAGTATGGTTTACTAAAAGTATGATTATTTAATATAACAAATTATAAATAAAATAAAAAAATAATATAGCAAATGCAGTTATGCAACTAGAGAGTGAAGGCATTCTCCAAACAAGTCTATCTCTCTATTATCTGCCCTATCTATTATATGCCCTATGTATATATATATATATATATACAGAGATATATAGATAGGATGGAGTTGGGTTAAGGTTTTTAAAGCCACACCACACTTAATCTCGTTAAGCAACAATCAAACAATTTTAAAAATGTAAGCTAATAATAAATATAATTTATTTTAATAACTATACAATTGTATTTTGTGCCTGTTACAATATGAATTTCCTACGAATATTAAAATTTTAAATAACTTTTCGTTTAATACCGCGCGAAACCGTCGCGACACATTTATAGTAAAAGTGCCATTTACTTATAATTGCTGACAATTTGTACCCCACTGCCCTAGAAAATGCTGTTTTTCCCGTTCCGATTGTTATTTAAAGCAATTTTTAAAAGTTCAAAAGCACCAGCTGCATGGTAAAGCTTTAGGAGAAAAACTTACCGTAATGTAAATACTTTAACCGTAACAAATTTGCAATTACTTTTTAAACAAGAAAACTTCCTCCTTTCCTAGATTACTCTAGGCTACAAATAGCCAAAGATTTCTATTGGTAAAATTTTGTTTTTTTTTTTAAATTTAAACGGCATAAAATATACATATTTGCTTTTTATATTTATTATTAAAATACTGTTACTACTGATTGATTGTTGGCTGAGACATATTTTCCTACCTGATGGATGATTTCTCGTAAACGAACTATGAACGCCTATGATATTTATTAGGAGTATTTAAAGATCTCATTAAAATCATTTCATTATTTTACTTAAAACATATGTACAACTAAATTTTCCAATTAGACATCCTTAGTACTACTATCGGACAAAAAATATATTTTAATAAAGTTTTTTTAATAAAGTACCTATTATACTTATTTACGCTTAAAGGTACCTACATATTATAATAAAATTAGCGTAGTTATTACACCAACCCGTAAATTACAGAATAAACCAATAGACCAGACATAAATAGTCGAAAGGAGGTCACTTTTTTCAAATCGATTAAAGGAGTGCACCCATCCCTAATAAACACGTGGTGCGCACGCGCCGATAATGTTTAAGTTACTTGTTCATGGGCGAGGTCACCATCGTCCCGTTACAACGCACCTTTACAAAGTCTACATTGTGTTTTTTGCTCACTTGAACTTACGTGTCGTATACAACCATCAATTATCTTAATAGTTACTCCATATTTTTATTACAGAAACTAAGATTTTAGTTTTGGTTGTTGACCATCTTACAAGGCTGTTAGTTTTATTACTGTGCGAGGAGAAAATCCAGATCGAATGCCGTTTCACTCCCTTAACAATAGTTTGATGTATTTTTCTAGAGAGGAAAAAATCTGATAGGAGACCATGAGAACATTACATACTTCCTTGATGTGTAATTAGAAATCTTTGCACTCTTCACGATCCTATATGAATACTATTAAGTTAGTTTTCATTAATAGGATTAATGCGAATACTGTTAAATTTATTTCATTAAAAACAAGAGGAAAATATTGTTGTATAAATCTTGTATTGTGTACATTGTAAAGGGATAAAGGGGTAAGAATACCACTTGCTCAGTACTAATTGTAACAAGTTTTTCTAAACTCTAGCGCAGACGGTAACGACGCTGAGCTTCCTCGAGCGTGCATCGAGGCGCCAGCCGTAACCAACAGACACACGAGTTATTCGGACGTATATTTTAGAGAAATGTATATTACGCATAATTAAACTTTAAGATAAAGAAATGGGTATTCTTAATAATAATTACTTTTGTTGATAAAGCATTGCAATTGATACTAGTCAAAGTTTGCTAATCTGTATTTATATTTGTTTCTTCCACTACACACACTCTTCCTGCAAAAGGTAAAAAATATGTGTCATACTCCAATTCTTGAATATTTTCCAATGAATTTGGTACAAAATATAGCCATTTGGTTTTGATAAACACTATAGTAGTGGACTAGATTTCCATACCAAATGTATTTACTCTGTATGGTACATCCAGTTATTTTGCACTTTATGATTGCGTTCTAGGAGATACGATTTTGTTTGCACAACATAAAAATCATAAGATTTGAAAATACCCTCACATTTCTGATCGTATACTCTTAATTTTTTTTAATTTGTAATTATGTTTCTATGTACATAATTAGTCTTCTGTTACTTTGGTACTTTAATACTGTTGATTTTTTTTTACTAGTGTAATACACAATTAGTTCATAAGCTAGCCATAGCTAGTAATGTATTAATAGTTAGAATATGTGCTCGTGTACGTGAATTTTGTATTATTCTTAATGAGCAATATCTTAAACCTATGACGTAATAGACCAGTGCCGATAATTTTTGAAACCAAAAAATACAGTAGGATGAAACCCATTATAAAAGCAGGAGAATATTATAAAAATTAAAGGAAAAATAAATTACGGGCGATCTGAGGTCGGGAAGGGGTAGGGGGGGGGGGGGGGGGTTTTAAGGGTAAAAAACGGTTTATCTCCATTTCCGGCAAAACTAAAAGTCCTATCGAAGAAAGTTAAATGGCAAAGTTGGAGGTAATAAAAACATCTAAAACTTTTGTATTCACACATTTTTCACATAACCTCAAAATTTATGTGTAAATAATAATAAATTCAAAAAACCAAGTTTTTGGTTTTTAATTTTTATCTTTTACAAAAATATTTTTTTTTTAACGAAATTTGGTGAAAACTTACCTTTCTATTTCCCAAATACGCTGTAATTTATTTGATTAAAAATATTAATTTGTTCACCTTATTTTGAATAAATATCGAAAAAACACCCTAATTTTCAATCGAAAATTCTGACGTCAAAATTTTAGCTTTTTTCAAAAACTTGGTGTGCTTTCAGTTTGTTGAAATCTCAACTTTCCTATGGTAAAAAAATATATATATATTACCATAGTAAATCTTCTCAGAATATGCAAAAAATCGTATGCAGTAACGCCCAGACCCGTCATCCCCTTCCCTACTTCTCTATGAATCTTCTTTAAATTATAATCAGATGCCTATTTATTACTATTTTAAGATAACTTATATATACCTGAGTGACCTAAAAAAAATTTAGCCTTTAGATGGGCTAAAATTTTCGTATTTCATAGAGAAGTAAGGAAGGGGATGACAGGTCTGGGCGTTACTGCATACGATTTTTTGCGTTTTATGAGAAGATTTACTATGGTAATATATATATATTTTTTTACCATAGGAAAGTAGAGATTTTAACGAACTGAAAGCACACCAACTTTTTGAAAAAAGCTGAAATTTTGACGTCAGAATTTTCGATTGAAAATTAGGGTGTTTTTTCGATATTAATTCAAAATAAGGTAAACAAATAAATATTTTTAATCAAATAAATTACAGTGTATTTGGGACATAGAAAGGTAAGTTTTCACCAAATTTCGTTAAAAAAAATATATTTTTGTTAAAGATAAAAATAAAAAACCAAAAACTTGGTTTTTTGAATTTTTCACATACATTTTGAGGTAATGTGAAAAATAAGTGAATACAAAAGTTTTAGATCTTTTTATTACCTCCAACTTTGCCATTTAACTTTCTTCGATAGGACTTTTAGTTTTGCCGGAAATCGAGATAAACCGTTTTTTACCCTTAAAACTCCCCCCCCCCCTGCCCCTTCCCGACCTCAGATCGACCGTAATTTATTTTTCCTTTCATTTTGATCATATTCCCCTCCTTTTCTAATGGGTTTCATCCTACTGTAATTTTTTTCACTTTTTATTTATTTTAAAGGCTATCTGCACTGGTCTATAAATGCTAGACGCATATATCCATGACCAGACTTTATTTAGCAATAAAACGCATTATTAAATTGTTTAAATCTTAGATCATCTGATAAAGATGTAACATGCATGTTAACATCCAGTCCATATAACAAAGGTTAATATTAGCATAACGTTGTCATATGCTCAGTAGATCTCAATGGATTCACATGAAATTATGCCATATAACAAAGATTTGTGCCGTTGATTTTTATCTTATTTAGAACACAGAATGTTAATAATGTTAACGTGCCATAATCTTTGTTCTATTTTTAATATAATACGTAAAAACTGTATTTAATCATGCCTTATATAGTTGATAATAATATGAAAATGTTGATATCTTACACTTCCGTATCTATGCTTATAAGAGGAAAGATTTGATTGTTTATTTGTTTGTTTGCATTGAGTAGGCTCTAAAGAATTCGTTTGAAAAATTATTTCATCGTTTGAACCCTTCCTTATCCTTTAAACAAAGGCTAAAATATATTTTTTAAAAAGTTAGGGTTCTGTATGAAATTACGATAGTGTGAAAAAGACTAATAAAATTCCTAAATCGCGCACACTGCGTAAAATTCACAATAGAGGTAAGTAATGTACTAATGTTTTGAGGAAGACACCACATGCCTAAAAAAATATTATTTTTTTCATTTAAAAGACTATTTACCAACAAAAGCTTTAGGATAAAGAACATTGTGCTACGACCGTCTAGAATCGTCTAAAATCTAGCTGACAATTACAGCATTTCAAACCTATGCGTAATGAACAGTGTTATAAAGTATGTACTTACACAAAATTTCCTAATTATCTACCATTATAAAAAATATAAATTCAAAGAATCTGTAAATCTAGCTATGGAATATTTCTCACAACGCCTTGTAATATACATACAATTAATTCTTCAAGGTAATATTTAGCACATTATCAGTGAATTAATCTGTCGATTTCAATAGTGTTGACAGGACTTGCACGATTATAAATTACATCTAATTATGTTTAGTGTCATTAGTAATATATCGTGTTGCTATGACGAATTTATTTTATGTTTTAATATCAGAATAGAATACTACTAACTAGAAGTTTGTTTGGTCCAACGCATTATGCGTTCGGTTACTAGACGGCTACAACTCGACTATAGGCTGATATACTTAGACAAGTATTAGCGTGGTCGGTTCGATTAATATATTATACTTTATTCACATATTGTTTATTATCTAATAAAACCAGCTTAGTTTCAAATTTCACTCCGTATGTTTCCTTACTAATACGTCCGTATTACTCGTGTGTATCGCAAGATAAACGCCGACTTCCTACGAGAGCGTTATGGCTGGTGGTTGCACTAACTATGTGCCTTATGGGAACGGTCCCCAAGTCAAACGGCTCACTAAGAAAATTCATTCAAGAAGACTGGTGCCAAACTTGTTGTTATCTGTGTTAAGTATATTAAGGAAATGTATAGCGATGTTTTAGGAACATTTTTACTATCTTTTTTTCTTTAAAACTTTGCGCTTATTCATAAATTCTGTCTGGTAATTTCATACGACTATTAGTTGAATTTCGTTTTCGCTGTAATGCGACGAGACTGAGTGCCTAATAGCACAATATCATAAAATATACTTTTTCACTTGAATTAAATTGTTCTTCAAATTATAAAATACTTTGTCAAATTTCTAGTGAAGCATCAAACTTAGCAAAATAACACAGTTTGTCCCAAGCTAATTTGAATAATATTGGTAATTGAGCGTCATCGATTCCATATAACAAATAATATTATGTAATCTATTTGCAAGTTAAACAATAGCCCATAAGCATTTTTGTACCATCTAGGCAAGCGAAAGTATGCAGGTAACAGTCAAAGTACAATGATCTGC
This sequence comes from Pieris napi, assembly GCF_905475465.1. Taxonomy (NCBI): domain Eukaryota; kingdom Metazoa; phylum Arthropoda; class Insecta; order Lepidoptera; family Pieridae; genus Pieris; species Pieris napi. The sequence continues at coordinate 6,818,951 of NC_062241.1, read as the reverse complement.
ACAATCAGTGTAACACAATCTTAATTTCGTCAGGGAACATTTTCACTTGTTGCATTAAGTTTAAGGTACAATTTTCTATGTACATTAATGGTGTGAATTTGCTGCCGTAGTCGCTAGGTTACGTGCAATCTTTGCCGGATATTGATAGATATTACTCGAAGAATGTTATGGATTCTTTGTTGCATTAAAAACTTGTACAGTTTATAGTTTCTTGTACTTGTATTGCTACTATGTAATATATTAAATAAGTATGCGCTTAACCGTTGGCATGACTTTAAAAACAAGGGCTTTATCATTTGAAATTCTTTACAGCAACTGCTCTTTATAATATTTAATCGTTACTTGTATTAACGTAGCTTCAAATACAATGTAAACTCTTTATAATGTCATTCGTATAACGAAAAACTCTCTTTAAAGTATAAATGAGTTAAATTTGTTTGGAAAACACAAAACACATTTATTAATTCACTCTTTATAACGCAACATCCATTCTGTATTACGAAGATTTCATATTTAGACATCAACAATATAATTAAGTGTAATATTTTTAAAATCAGCTTACAAAACTAATTTTTTGAGGTGCCGAAATTTCTAAAAAAGACACTTAAGGTCATAAACGTCTCGCTTTTGTTATTGTTAATTGCATTAACACGTGTGCCATTATTCTTAGATTACATTGCCTAAAGGAAATTTTGGTCTCAGTTACTAAACGCACCATTGTCACCTATCGTGTATTATCAGTCGTAAACAAACTTTGAAACTAGTAAAAGAAAAGCGTTATGTGTTAACGTAATTGGTTAAATTTTTATTTCTCTTATCGCCGTATAAAGAAAACTCTATAACGAAAAGTAATGCTCGGTCCTTTTGAAATTCGTTATAAAGAGTTTAACACTATAGTTCAATATATATTTTCCTATACCAAATATGGAATTGTCCAATCACAATCTATCTATCTAATCCCATTCCAATAGCATCTATTGATATGGAAATATAACATATTTTTCTAAGAATTTGTGTCTCTTAAAACGAATAATCCACGGTCAATTTTGCACAACACGCTTTATTTACTACGTTTTAAATTTTAAAAATATTTTTTATTGCAACGAATATTGGCCCTAACGGCATGAGTAATTTTAAAGCTGTGGTTATCCCCAATAATTGAGCCATCGCATAGTTAAAACAACTGTCAAAAAAATAACAATGCATTTCAAATTAAATTCGATACGGGAACAAAACAGCTAAAAAGATAGACAATAGATAGACTATTATAGATTGTAAACACCTTTACTGGCAGATGTTATTGACGTCTATATTGATAAGATTATCGTGTTGATGTTTTGATATCGTTTGGTTCGACACCTTTGCTTTGTCGCTACTGGGAGACTTTAAAAACCGAAAGCATGTTCCTATTATGTATTGGCAATGCTTGGTTAATTTAATGCGTTTATTTGGCAGGTCTTAATCAAAACAATTATGAGCTAGGCTGATGGCTGAGTTACTGGTATGTAAATAATTATGAAATCCAAAAGTAATGTGATGATAATCGATAGATCAGGAAATCTCACACGCACTGGTGAAGTGAAAGATATAGAAATAGTGGGATATAGAAAACGAAATCGGAAGAAGAACCCATATGACCAAGGACGCAACGACAATACTGTGGAGTTTATGGAAGGAACGGAATATTTCCTAAAAACGAAGAAGAAATTGGTTGAGATTCTGGTATTTCCGATTTTTCTTTATAGCGCAGAATCCTGGACAATACAGTCATGTGTGCCCGGTTGGGGAACACTATTTCGTTAATAATTTAGTACAAAATATGTAGTGTGTAATTAATAATATATAAAGTAACGCACACGTACAAAATTACAAAAAAGGGTTTGTAAAAATATATTTGGTGATAAATTTCTGTACTATTCCCGTTTATATGACAAATAATGAAAATCGATTTATTAGTTAGCCGTAATTTTACAAGCTTCAGTATTTATTACGTTTATACGCTTGGCCGTAATTCTGTGGAAATTTTCAAACGCTTATGCGCGAAAATGGCGCTTACAAATAACAAATATCTCCAGATCAAACCGCTTTAAATCAGTTAACTGCTGAAACAACACAAAATCAAATAAACCGTGTTCAAGTTACTCTAAAGATATCAATGTTCTTGTTTTATTTGCGTGTAAAATTAAACCGCCGCCGGAGAATATGCAAAAGGAGTAAGTCTTCGTATATTCGCGGTCTTGCGTGCCTGACCCTCCAACTTTTCCACTCGCAATTGTAGTTTTAGGAACTACAGTAGTAGGAATAGAACGATCTTAGAGTTCAACACTGAAAGTTCTTTCTTATTTCGGATAAGAAATATCGGGTCCCATAGGCAAAAACAACTGGTATCCTCTTGGGAGAGTCTTTTCCTATTTTCTGTTCCTATACCAACTTTCATAAATGTAAGTATTTATTTACAAAAATACATACACTATCCTCACGGTACTAACCCAATACCCTAATGTCGTAAAATATATAATTTTAAACATTAAAAACATATGATACACAATATCGCTACTGTGAACTCACTCTATGCATATAAAGATGTCGATAGTGTCGGATTATAACATCTGTGTTTCTTCTTTATTCAATTACCAATGCACTCCGCTTTCAGATGTTTTGTTATATAAAGAGTGAAATCGAGGTTTTTTTGTAACTTTGCATTTATTTGCATTTAAGACGTTACTTAGATCTCACAGGCTAACTCTTCTGGTAACCTATAACCAGTTGTAGCACGAAACGGTCTTTCGGTCTATCTGTGTCTCTTCCAACTTATATAAACGTCTAGCTACTCTGTGGTTTTTCTTTTATAAGATACTAAATCATTTTAAGCTTTCAGACGTTGTGTGTATTTCAAGAATAAGAGAAGTCGAGTTTATTATTGTGACTTTGCACGTTATAGACAGTTTGCATAATACAATATAAATTTTGATTAAATAGTGTTGACTTAGTGTCTCAAAAGGTCGTGCGTTCGAATCACATGTGTGCAATGGATCTTTCTATCTAAGCGTATTTAATACTTGCTCAAGCGGTGTAGGCAAACATCTTGAGTAAGCCGTCATGTCCTCCATAAAAATCGCCGAGAAGCACAGAACATGGGATAACCTTAAAAAACGATCAAGGATTATAGCACCACTGGATTAATCATATTTTAATACTCTTTTGAATTGTATCTACAATAATTTGGGTAAATAAAGGAATTTAAATGTGTTAGAATATATTCTACATATATTTAATTATAATGATTTATTCTCTTTGGATCTTTCCCTCTGTCTCTTTCTTAGTTACTTGATAAGAACTGAGTAGCAGCAAGCATTATTATTTAATGGAATTAAAACTGACAGTTACTAGCAAAGCTACGCTCACATTTCTAAAATAATCTATTTATAGACAATTTCAGTTAAATTATTAGCATGATTTGCGCCCGCGCAACCGACTTGCAAGAAGAATGTGACGTATCCAGGACGTCATAGCGGTATGCAATGTTTGTAAATAAATTCCGGATACAATTGATATTCGGACATCAAACAATTAGTGTACACAAATGACGCGCGCGCAGTTCCAAAAATATAAATACATTCGAGTGAATAGGCTCACACATGTCGGTGGCATATTTTTTTATTAAATGGGTATAGGGCTCAGTAGAGGATTGTATATAATTAAACCTAAAATTACAAAACGCTTATAAATAATAATATATTAACTTAAGTTGAAGAAATTTGTCTCTTACACACAAATATACAGTAAATACAATATTCTTAAGCTGCATAGTAATAAATAATAATAATAATAACTAGAAAATAAAAATAATTAAAAAGCTTGCAGTGAAGTAATGGCAGCGAACCTTTAATGCTGGCATCATTTCTTCGCTGTATTGCGATACGTATGCGTTGAGCGAGGTTAGCACCAGCCTAAAATTTATAACTGAAAAGTGTTTGTACAAATTAAAAAAAATCTTAAGTAAAAGATTTGTCTTAACAGACAAATCTTTATGGTTCTTAACTCGGAATTGTTTGCCTAGTTAACAACAAAATCGTTGAGGTCGGTAGGAAGGCTGAAGAATTGGTTTTAACCAATAACAGGATATACAGAAGAAGTATTATATTTAAGAATATATCTATAAAATATATGTAAGCTATGGACACACTACTGATTACAGGAATTCGGACAATTATATTACTTTACTTTTCCTCTATTTAAAACAAATTCTATAAGTCTTGTATAATCTATACTCAATCTTCGGCAATTAACAATTTATTTTATTATTATCAACATTCAATGTGTCATATAACACATAAAAGTGCCATTTATAAATTATTCTTAATTGTTTTAGTCTCACCGCCAATCGGGCTCTTCAAGGATATTGCGCTTTTTATATATTAACACGTCTCTTATCAGACTATCAGATTCGTGATTTCATACTATAATATCGTTATACCACGGCTTCGTTTGGGTATTATCATATATATCTGATGGCCCGGCTTAAGTGGAGATGAATTCTTTTATTTATGATATAGTATTTATGACAACAAGGAGTGTTATCTAAACACAGTTGCAGTTTAAAAAAAGACAAGCCATTAAGACCTGTCTATGAAGCTTGCCCACATGCAATAACGAACAAAAACGGACAATATTATCTATTTCACGAAAGAACTGTGTTATTAATCTATGTGAAGATAATATATTACGCTCGTGGATGTTTCAATATTCCTTGATTCAATTGTATTGTATTAATTGTATCGTTATAGTATACGTATACTATTAACAACAATTTACAGAACATTTTAAAACCTCAATTTTTACAAGTAAAAATGGCCGATTTATTATTTAAACTTGATTAATTTAATACTGACATCAGTCAGACAATTGTTTCAATATGTATATAAAATGTTTGACCTTATATAGTTTGGTATCGTTGTTATTATCTATAGTGTTTATTAAGTATTCCTAATCCTTATCAATGTAAAAATCTATGAAAACACCCAAAAGTTATGTGTGCAATTCTCAGCCAGGTATTTTCTTATCTCGCTAAGCTCTCGTCTCGAGAAGCACTGGTTTTTAATACTCGCAGTATTTTCAATATAAGAACCTAAAAAAAGAAAGAATAATCAGCTAATATTTTTTTGTTTTCCATGGCTTGGGATCTTTTATCACTAGCATAAATTTTGCTTAAAGGAACGTTTTAAAAACTGGTTACTTAGTGTTCTATATTATTCGTTAAATAAATATATGTTTTTGGTATTTTAATGTATTTTCAAGTGAATAGGATATAACCAAAAAATATTATGTTTTTATTATATAAATCAATTTTGAGAAGTTCCCTGTTTTTACAATCAAATTTTGAAAACAATATATCTCAAAAACCCAAGTAACATGTAATTACGAAATGACATTACAAGATGTCTAGATAAATCACTAGTTTTTGCAACGTTAATCTGTCGTTTTGGCTCATAATTATACGGTCTGTCTAGACATAGTGCTCTAATGACCTCAGTTAAGAATTTCGACTAAGATTTGAGTCACCAGATTGAAGAAGTGGAAAACGTAAAGGTACATATTGTTTCAACTCTCGTAACCAATGAGATATGGGGTAGACACATTTATATGTCTGTTTTATTAATAATTTTAAGGCTATATTGATAAGAACCAAAGAACATTTTTAACTAATAAGCTGCGTAGGCATTCAAATCAATTCTGAAAAAATATTCATCGCTATCATTTGGCTTTGCGAAGTTGGTGCTCTCTGCATCTTCTACGGTCTTCTACTTTAAGGCAATTTCTTACGAACCACATGTTTGTGGAGCCAGATGCCAGTAGACGAATACGATACGTATCGATACTAAGGCTTCGCAGCGTTCAAGAAAAGAGCGTTAACTTAAAGGCCGCCAACACACCCTTAAGCCTCCCGGCGTTGCAGCGGCGGTACTTCGGTGGCGGTTAGCATGTAATTTAAAAGTGACCCGCTTGTTCGTTTCCCCCGTCCCATAAAAAACCCATTAAATGTCTGCTCCATAACTCATAGCTCATTTTGAAAGCCCAAACCAATTGGTCATTAAAGATAAGAAATCGTTAAAATATTGCAATTTTCGCGATAGCCACATGTCGGTGGCCAGTGGGGTAGGCACTATTTAATGACACTCCATTTCAATCTCTAGTCTGATAAAATCCCTAATCTACTTTGGTAGATTAAGTCGTTGATTAATAAATAATAAATTAAGTAAAGTGAATAAAAAAGGTTATTGTTGTGTTTGTTGACAGTACCGATGACCCTAGATCTGGTGCTTTCCTCGCTCAAGGAATAAGTATCGCCATACAGGGAGGAAATGACACATTATTTAATTTACAACGTTTTTATATTTATCAATTTTTTATTATTATTACTATGTAGATTAAGAATATTATAAACACATTTAATTAGATAATTATTGAATAGATATAACGTAAGTATTTGTAATTTTAAAATTTTTTGAAACCTGTAAGTCAGCGACAAATTATACTGTAGTCTATTGTCACTTATTAGAGATTGAAATACCAATTTTCCATTGTTTGCGTTTGTAAGATAATTAGAATTTTTTATACATTATTTTATATTTTATTAGCTACGGTAATTGGTTAGGTCTTTTCCCTGCAACTAAATTAGTCTAACATTTTTATTTATTTTTTTAAAATCTGTATTAACTTACACAAAAGCTAATTTTTCGCCCACCCCAATAATTTTGTCTAATAGTATTTTAAGTAGTCTAAATACATTTCAGTTGTTTTATGTCAAGAGTTCTAAATCAGCTTGGAATATGGGCTCATAAATGTATTGAAATATATACTAAAAGATATTCAAATTTAAACAAACTCAACCAGAATGTAGCCATCTGCTGCCGGACATCGAATCTGTTCCCCCTTTATAACAACCCTTACACCTGTCGAACGATTTTGTATTTTGATTTTGGCTTACTTTTTATTCATTTTGAAAGTGAAATTTGCACACCTTTTGTTCTGTGAACTGCAACATTTGTGATAGAAGTCTTATTTCGTTATGAATCGGTTTATATAATCTATAAGATTTTTGATCAATCCATGATATATTGTATTTTAATTATTTGAATATAACTTATCTAATATATTAAATTCTCGTGTCACAGTTTTCGTTGCCATACTCCTCCGAAACGGCTTGACCGATTTTGATGAAATTTTTTGTGCTTATCCGGTATCTATGAGAATCGGCCAACATCTATTTTTCATCCCCCTAAATGTTAGGGGTAGTCCACCCCTAAATTTTATTTTTTATTTTTTAGACAAAATTTTTAATTTCTATTTTTTTATGATACAGCAATAAAAAATACATACAACCCCTAATTTTCACCCCTCTACGATCAACCCCTATTTTTTATTATAAATGATATACATGGCAAAACGACGTTTGCCCGGTCAGCTAGTATCTTAATAAAGACGTACTTGACGGATTCAAATTAATGAAGATATCGACTGTAGAAAAGGTCGAATATTTGATGTAAATATCTAAGGCTCAACTGAAGTCACGATTGGCAAAACCGGACTCAGTTACTAGTTTACATAATAAAATGAGTACTTTCAACTCCTTACAAGTAGAGAAAACTGTAGGTGCTAAGCAGCATCTGCTAACATAACTTGCCGTTACAAATTAGTCAGCTGTGACCCAAAACAAAACAAACGACAGTTTCATGCAACGCAGTGATAATTATGTCATATACATGTCAAATTTTGTAAGATAATACGTACTTGGAGAAGTAATGACGTAGACTATTTTGTTTAAATGTAGTATGGGAATTCAATTTCAAAAGCAGCAAGTTCTGGGCCATATATTGAACACATTCATTTTTCGCTACAGGAATAGGAAATCAGAGCATAAGATAGAATGGTTTTTGAAAATTGGTTTTAAATATTGACTATTTGCATATAATGAAACTCAAACTCAAAATATATTTATTCATATAGGTAAACAAGTACACTTATGAACGTCAAAAAGAGGTTAAAATAATTGTAAATTTACATTTACTACCAGTTCGCAAGTCAAGGGCGTAGAGCGAGTAAGAAGAACTGGCAAGAAACTTTCCGCCACTCTTTTTAATCGCCAAGTATTGAATCATACAAATTGTATTGTATGAGTATATACAGCAGTAAAGAACCAGTAATCCTTGCTCACATGAACAAATCCAAGGGTGGGGCAATGCAGTTTGCTACAACACTTCAAAAAAGCTTTAATTGTAAATAAAGTATCAACTGTTGAATTTTGGCAAATATATAAGAAAAGAATAAGCCATACTACACGATTAAATAAAATACTTAATAAAAAGCCTTTGCTTATCAATTATCAAGGCTTTGACTTTTCTTCCTTTACTAGAATGTGGCGAAGCTATAGTACATGAACAATGTGTGTGTGACAATTAAACACGCATATATGCATACAGCTAAAGAAAGTTTAAAAAAATCTTATTTCCATGAAAAATATTAAATGAGTGTATTTATATTGTGTAAGATATATTATTTCTAAACTAAAAAAGGTGCCGGGTATAAAGTAAGTAAATAAGATTAATATACCCATTTATAAGCCGATAATAATATTGAAGTGATCATTCGTCCAATCATTTGGCCAGGTGCAGGAAAATATTTTTAAAATATACATAGATCTCACCTACGATTACTGAATACTTAGTTGCAATAACTTTGAGTAATTTATTACGAAGGGCAATTAAAAAATGTCAGCTTGGTATGTTTAGGTTGTTTTGAGGTTTTGTAGTGTTCTTGGTATACTAGTTGTGAAACGCTGTTAATATTAATCGTAGTTTATTGACTTAATTTATTAACGATTGAGGAATATATTTCTTTAAAAAATAGGTATTTGTTGTAATTGAAGACTGATTTAACTAATGGACCGAACTGCTTTAAGCGCCGTAAAACCAATTGACACAAATTGTCATTGACAAAAGTTACAAAACAGTAATTTAACATTGATAGAATATAGCTTATATGAAGACGGACAATGTAATCTTGTAAATACCAGAAACAATTCACCTTTTGCGCTTTTTGTTCATACGATGACACCACAATGATAACAAATTCAAAATTGCAAATTGCAAAATTAAAAAGATCTCAAAAGATACCATTTTGTATTAAAAATATTTAATTTAAACAGGATATAACCTTAAAAATATTGTAAATAGGTCCCTCAAAGACAACAGTTAGCATTTAGAGTCAGTTCGTGACGTTGTCGTGTCTCGAACCCCCGACATTCCGCAGAAGCTGTAAGTGGGACGCTCGAAGAATACGATTTATTGAACAAAACTCTCGACGGTCGGAGGTCACGTCGATGATACGGAAAGGTAATGAGGATACGCTGTTACCAATAGATACATATTTCGAATAGAAATATATTTCTATCGAAACGAAACTTAACTAGAGAAGAAGGCTAAGGTTTTCTGACCAAAAAAACTGTTTGTCTTAATCAGCACCATGTTTTATATTAGAGAATAAGGTGACGGAAGGAGTTCATGTCACTCTATCCACACGGGCGGAACATCATGAAGATTCTTGAGCACTCAGGTCTCCATTAAAGGAGTCTCCGGTTCAATTGATGGATATTGACGCGGCAGGGCCAATCCATCTCCAATCAACACTAAACTTCTTGTATATATAACTTATATACAATATATTTATATCTTATATTAGAGTACCTAATTAAACTGCTCCTAAACCGGCCGGCTGGACCGATTTTAATGAAATTTTTGTGTTCAAGAGAATTCGAGAATAGTGTAGATGTAGAATTAGATATTTTATTTGTCCTCTAGTAGATATATTTATATATTACATTAATTTTATTCAGTTTTACTCGAATTAAAACGCTGAATAAAAACCAAGGGCACGATGCGTATATGAGCTAATCAAACAGTTAAATCTAATTAAAGGCACTTTTAACTAGTTGTATATAAAAAAGTTATCATATAAATTAATTAAGAGGGCCATAAATTAGGCTCGTTACAAACATATTTGCTTAACTTTCACTTAAACCCATTTTGAAGATATAACAGACAGGTGCTAAATGAAATTACGAATTCATTCCATTATTGTGATGTAGATATAAATTTATACTTCGGGGAAATATTATATAATGCGAAATCACAAAAATTTGTGAATGGTGTCACGATGTAAAAAATCTTCTTCAGACGCGCTCTTCAATTCACTACTCCTGCCTCGTAATGGAGTTACTTGAATGGTCCAGCGAGTAGGACATCCGTCTTGAGGTCTAGTCCATCTACCAGTCTCAATGAGATTTTCCAAATTTTCTGAATCTCTACATATAAATAAAATCATATTAAGTATTATATATATCATAGATACTAGTATCGTAATAAAAAACGATATATATTTTACTTTAAAGTAACTATTTAGTTGTGTATGAGACAGAGACACTTCCGCGTCTGTTTCATTGGCATAATATGAAGAAAACTTAGCATACATTTACTCCTTCGTTGGATATCGAACCTAAAGCCTTCGCCATCCTTTGCTATGTAAGAATTTATAATCCATAAGAATTAAATATAGGTATAAAATAGAAAAGACTTTATAACCAGAGTACAAATATCTATAAGACGTATCCCTTGCTGCTGTCCACACCGATGATTTTACAGAAATGTTCGCGGAACTAACATTCCCTCTTGATAATCTAACAAACTGATTACTGATTTAAAATCTCTTTACACAATGAATATGAAACTATTATGTGAATATGTTTTCTCTTTCTTGAGTTTAGGTTTATTAAGATTATCATTTCGACTCTTCTTCTAAATGTTAACTGCTGTGTCTGTCTGACCCATTTGAGAATAATGGTACTGAGGTAAGCCGCGTATATTAGAATTCTTAAACAAGAGCTAAATAATTGTTAAAAGAATGACTGGCTTCCATAAATGTAAAATGAAATCGTGGGAAAACAATTCTATAATGGTATAAATGTAATAAAATGTCGCGAACCGCTACCGTTTGTCGATGCACATTAATATTGTGAAGTTGTGAGTAACGACTGTGTTTCGATCCATAGAATTATAAGGATAAATTTCAAACATTCATAATACTATACTTGAAGGCGAAAGCAAAGCTTTATGTAAAGCTCTTACGTTTCCTATTTTGTTTATTTCAATGTCCAATATATTTTTTGTCGATTGTGTCAAAAATATATAGTTTTCGATCAATGGGACTATATTGTTTAAAAATAACTTTAGAATCATCAAAGGCTTTTAGCTAGACAACATTTTAGAGGCTTTGATAATATTCATTTAAAAACACACGTAAAGTAATAAAAGGTATTTAACTTTTATTAACTTTTTTAAAAATACTTGATGTATTTTTAAATCTGACAAAACATCATTTACATATACAATCAAACTCGGAAATGTATTAAGACATCTTTAAAGAAATAACAAGCTTTGTCGCAAGCGCAGTTGGGCGTAATGACGCCGTCAACTTACCATCATTACACAATTCAATGACAATTGTTTTATAATGGGTGACCTTGTAAATTGTCAATGCCGACAAATAAGTCGTATAATTTTCTTACCATGAAAACTTCCGCAGATTATAGCAGTTTAAACCATTTACCAATGTTATTACAGCGAATAAAAATATTACTTAATAATTCACATTTATATTTCAAGTACTAAAAATTTTATCGAAATTACATTAGCTAATTTTTTTTTCCTTTATGGCTCTGGCACGGTTTGTGCATTAGCCAGCGTCAAGTATGAGATTTTTATAATTCGCACTTGTAATTTGCCATCCTCGGCCTAGAACGTATTGCTACGTTCTAAACCTTCACAGTCTCCTTTCTTATAGACCACAAGCCCATGAACAAAAAATACCTGTGAAATGACCCAACCTGAATTACGCTTAGAAGGCTGTTACTATATCTGAAAATAGCTCTGAGCACTATGCCGTCATTTCTGAGCGGTACATGTGAGTACGTGAGTGAATGGACTTTCTCAGGTACAATGGGGGAATTTCGACTAATTATTAATGTACGGCTTTGTTATAAGTGTATAGATGATTAAAAATAAATGTCGAAAAACCTAGTGCCGTACAAAAGTGATGGTGCCGGAAGTCGGTGCAAATTTTTAATTCGACGACAGTTGCAGAAGCAATATAGGTCATTTATTACTGTACGGCATTTGTGTGATTCCTTTTGGACACATATACAGATACTTTACCCGTAAACGCCGTACATATTCCCAGCGGAGCGGTCGAAAGCCAAGGGTCGCAACATATGTCTGATTAGCATATAGGTGATGATGATATGAAACAACATAAAATTAAATGATCTTGAGAGTACTTCACAAATAGATAACATTTTCCGGCATGCCGTACATTTTTTGTGGAACACATAGGTGTATGGGGTAAATTACTTTTCTCAGAAAAGAGTCATTTTCCGGTGACTTTTATCTGTACGGCAATAACACAGGTTATTAATACTTTAGACAATCTTCAATAAAAGATAAATGCCGTACACTTTCGATAGTCCGCTACCACCGCCTACCAATACAGGGCGTCCCAAAGTTATGGGAAATGAAGGGAAAGTACCTTAAATATCGTAGATAGGGTATTTTACTAAAAGAAGACTTTATGTTATTTTTAAAAGTTATTAATTCTGCATTCAAAGATTTTTTAAAAATTACTTGCCTCGTCTGGGAATCGAACTGACTTAAATGTAAAAAAAACACCCCTACTTTTATGATGCCAATCGAAAGAATGGCCAAAAACTAATAACTCTTCTTAAGTAACATAGTATTTTAAAAGAAAGGAACAGCGTGAATATATCTTTTTAATCAAATTAAAAACATTATCTATCGTATTCGGCCTAAAAAAATCCCCTACGAGTCTGTTACTTTAGAAAAGTTATTAGGTTTTGGCCATTCTTTCGATTGGCATCATAAAAGTAGGGGTGTTTTTTTTTTAATTTAAGCCGGTTCGATTTCCAGACGAGGCAAGTAGTTTTTAAAAAATCTTTAATGCAGAATTACTAACTTTTATAAATAACATAAAGTCTTCTTTTAGTAAAATACCCTATCTGCGATATTTAAGGTACTTTCCCTCCATGTCTCATAACTTTGGGACGCCCTGTATTATATATATTTTTGTTAAAAATATTTTTCCTTTACCTCTCTCTGCTGGTGCGATAAGGCTGTAAATATACTTTACAGCCTTATGGTAGTATACTCAGATATGTACAGTTATTAATGACCTTAAGGGACACCTCAAACGTCGTCGAAGTTTTTATCAGCTGTAAAGAATAATCTGGAGTAAAATGTACGGCATCTGGTTTTTTTTGTTTATTTATATTTGTTACATATAAAATAACAATAATCTTTGAAAATATTACTCCCCATATTACTCTAGGAGCATTTGAAAAGTCATCTAAATTTCGGAAATTTCATATATTTTTTATCATAATATTTTTATTTGTTACCATTTATAATGAACGGCTATAATGTACAACGGTAATATTTAGTAACATTATGTAAAAAAACAAGTTGCCGTACATTATTCTCTGATCTTACAGCAGTAAGAACTTGTTAAATCCTGAAATTTCGATAAATATTTAATTACACAAATATTAACTATAATATTTGGACGGCATAATTATAAAACATTATTGTCCGTGTTAAATAATATTTTGAACATGTTGCCGTACATTTTACAATGACCTTAGGGTATATGGGTGTAGGGGTAGGGTTCCGACCCTTGGCTTTCGACCGCTCCGCTGGAAATATGTACGGCGTTTACGGGTAAAGTATCTGTATATGTGTCCAAAAGGAATGACACAAATGCCGTACAGTAATAAATGACCTATATTGCTTCTGCAACTGTCGTCGAATTAAAAATTTGCACCGACTTCCGGCACCATCACTTTTGTACGGCACTAGGTTTTTCGACATTTATTTTTAATCATCTATACACTTATAACAAAGCCGTACATTAATAATTAGTCGAAATTCCCCCATTGTACCTGAGAAAGTCCATTCACTCACGTACTCACATGTACCGCTCAGAAATGACGGCATAGTGCTCAGAGCTATTTTCAGATATAGTAACAGCCTTCTAAGCGTAATTCAGGTTGGGTCATTTCACAGGTATTTTTTGTTCATGGGCTTGTGGTCTATTAGGTGGCATACTAACTGCTTGCCTTAGAAATTCGACCGTGCCCTCCGTGTACGGTTTAAGCACTCGCCCGGTACCGCACAACCCTCCCAAAGGCCGAGAACAAATTTAAATTTAATTAAAACTTGCTCTCGAACCGGGAATCGAACCCGGTACCCCTCACCTAGCTGCCACTTAATAAGACCGCTAGGCTATGAGGCCCTTCATAAGCTAATTTGTTAAAAAAAAATTATAAGTAGATAAGTAATAATAATTATTAACTAAAGCGTCACGCGAGAAGTAAATCGATCAAATATTTATTATCAATGTGACATATCGTTATTTTCAAAATTACTCCGTGAGGAAGACAAAATATTTTTTTATGAAAATGATCGATGACGCGAAACGCAGCAGATGCGCCATGATTTATGGCAACTTTTTAATGGTTTTTCGAAATTTAAAAAATCAAACCATGTGGCAATCTGTAGCGTCACTGTCGCTGTCATGGTATTAAATGACTACTATGACTTATGTTTATATGACATACTATAATTCATTAATTAAGCCATATTTTTTAGAAGAACACAATTTGTAAATACTAAATAAGTATAGTTTAACAATAGGAATAGATTTTTTACATTACGTCCGGGGAAGAATCTCTCATCTACGATTACGTGGAAAAAATCTCAGAAAAAAGTAAGTGAGGGCGTGGAAGCATGTGTTTGAATTTTTGAATATGGAACACATTCGGATATAGGACTTCCGATTCTTCCTTTTCATTAAAAAGAGGTTTTAATGCACATGTGTCGAGGGACACGTGCTTATTGAATACCTGCTTTTTCTAAATCTCTGTTTTTATTTCTTACAGTTGGTAGAAAAGTATGGACTATTTTAAATAAATATCATAGAAATAATTTCTAGGACTAATATACAGTTTGTATATATATTTTATTAGGATCCTAATTTTGTTCATTGCTTAGACAGTTCGATAAGGTTACATGCATTATTGCGAAAGTACATAGGTCCTTAACAATTACAGAGGTTATGTAGGAATTTAAAAATATATCATTAGGTAAAGCTACGCTGTGGCATTAAAATTATGAAAATATATATTTGAAATCCATGCTACGCCAACCTATTTTCATTAACTTGTTCTAATACTGGCTGAATAGAACTGCACTAGAGCGCGTGTTAGAAAAAAATAGCTGCACTTCCGACCTTTTGTCAACACAGCTGCAGCTGGCACGTGCTAGTCCGTTGATATCAACTATACCAATTCAGTATTAGAATTTTAACTTATATCAAAGAATTAAGTTATAAAAAATAATTCCCTTCACAAAACAGCGTCTTTGATTAGGAACGAAGACTGGAAAATTATGGAATGTTTACTAAATAACCTAAAGTAATTAAGTGGATTTTTTGGAAATTATAAAATAATATAAAAAAGCAGTATTCATATTTCTGACACATCGATCGCATTAAATACCTTATCAAATAAAACATAGTTGAATCATATTTATATAATATCATATATAGATATGATTATTTATTTTATAATATTATGATATAATCATATAAATATTAGGTTGGGGAAAAAGTCTTTTCGCATTATACTATGTATGAACTTGTAATACAATCTCTTTGGCTACTATATGTATTTGCCTGTTTTTGTTATCATTGAAAGTTAAGATTTTAAAGAAGATAATCCCAAATTCATATTAGGAAAATGTGTGATTTTTATTTATTTTACGTACCGCCAAGATAAGTGAATCGATTGAAGAAATTCGATACATTTTAAAATTATGTAGGTATATAATTTCCGACTACATAAGTCGGAAAATTATCATCCGGGAACTAAAAATTTGGCGCAGTTATAAGTTGTAATTATTATAACCTAATATTCTGATTACACAGTGATTCATTTCTTTGTATACGACAAACGTCAAAGAAAGAATATAAATTAATAATTATAGAATCTATAGAGGATAAATTTACAATAACCTACATATGTTACACGCCGCAAAACGGCACAGATTTAACAAGTAAAAGTACAATTAGGCATGGACACAAAATTTTATTCAAATTGCGATTACAAATAGTTTTGAATACGCGTTGTTTCGATTGAAGCTATTCACATACATGGAGCGAAGTTAATCAAAACGGTCTTATTCTGAAGGAAAAAAACCTAAATCATATATCGTTCTCTAAACGATTATAATATTTAATAAACAGATATTGACATGATGATTTAATTATTTTTGTACACATGGTTATAGTTTTGCGTTTGAATAAGTTGAACCAATAATTAAGTGTTTCTGGAAAATGAGCCCTTAAAAGTAATATTTATGTATAATTATACTTAAATTGTTCGTTTTATGCATATTATGACTACAGAATGGAACAGTTTTTTAACCGACTTGTAAAAAAGGAGGTTTCGGTTTTGATTTGTATGTGTCATTGTTGAACTATGAATATTATTTGTATCTACTATAGGCTACTTAGAAGAAACTAAGTCAATATTACTGGATTATCACTGCCTAATTATTATTTTCTTAACGTCACACTTCACACTTCTTTCTGGTAGCAGTGTTCATTTTTCGTTCACATATAAATTAGGTACCAAGGTATAAAATATATTATACATTGTTTTTCTTTTCAGTTCAATATGATTTTATTTAATTTACTTTCGTGTGTACAATTTGTAAATGTTATATTAATTTTGTAATTATTAAAAAAAATCGAGTCAAATCAGATACTACGAGGATGTAATCTTTAGGTTTTATTCCCAATGATGAAATAAAAGATCAAGAATCGCGTTCAAGAACACGTACGTTATTTTATTCTAAAGTTAAGATGCTAAAACACCGTCCTGAACTGAACATTTATAAAAATATGTTAAGAATAACTACACCAGATTGTAGGTCAGGTCATAGAGCTTTCAGCCAATCACTTTCACCTATAGTGCTTTATTGACCATTAGTCAGCATCTCACATTGACCATATACAATTTTACTTTTTATATCACAAACAATAGAGTTTCTCTTAATGACATTCATTTATTTCCTTGTTGAATCGATGATAAATATTTCGAATAATAAGGATAGCTTTCACCTCATCTTAAAGAAGGAATCGAAAGAGCAAAATATGACGAGCATTTTAATTACTGACAAACCCTTCTAATTTTACTTGGATTCATTTTAAAACGTTATTAAATGTACATCAAAATATGAAAAAGATATGAGGATATTTAAAATTTATTTGTTCTGTGTTTGATAAACATCGGTTGTTAACTTCTAGACGATTCGTTAACCCTTAAATTATGGAAAATAAAAGAGTGACATCATCTGTCGCGAATGGCGCCTCGGCCTAAAAATAACTGAATCTGCCATATGCACACCAAAAAACATCAAAACAGCACGCGAAGCAAAAACCTAATGCGCCGATAAACATCTTAAAACAGAGTGTCACTTATGAAAAACTTTGCAGTTCCAAATTTAAACTCCTTTTGGTATCATCTGCCGACGCAACGAACCATAGACTAGGCAAAAAGTAATGAAAAGGGGTAAAAGAGTCCCTCAAATTCCAAATTTGAAGGGTTAGAAAGAAAAAAATGGAATCTTTTTATTAAATTTCAAGTTGTACGTGGCCAGGTGTTTTGTAATTTGGAACGTCTTACCGGAAATCTGTGGCGCATGTGTCTGTTTAACTCGTTCTTAGCGGAAACAGTCCATCCCTTCCCGCTCTTATTTCAAAAAGTAACCCCTTCGCAACATTGTCTTATTTTTCCAAGCGTTCAGTTTTTGCTGCATGTATGGGGAATCGGATAATTTCCAACAGTTAATTAACGAAATATATTTAGACCACTTTTTTCACTTCCTATTTAGCTTACACACGTTTTATCTTTATCTTAATGTTGTGACTATGTTTTTTTAATATATCGAGAGATAATAGTACTTACCAATTGTTAATTATATAAAAAGGAATTGTAACAATGAATTTGTATCTATGGTCAATGTAGGCAATCATTAAATAAATTATTCGTATTATGGAGGTATTTTATTAACGATTTGCATAATCCGCCACGTAAAATTAGCATGCAAATGTCAAAATATAATTAAAACAATTCAATTGTCATAATATATATCAATATAGCAAAGCTTATAATCAAAGAACTCCCACTGTGTTTCTAACCGACATCAGAATGAGGAGGTTATCAATTTAACAAGTATTTTTATAAGTCTACGTTTCCTTCTCTTTAAAAGCAATAGGTAATATATTGTAGTAGTCTATTACTGCTGGGAGGGTGAATAAATAGTTTGCTATATATATTTTTAGGCTACTAATTAGAAGTGATTAAAATTGTCACCTGTCATTAAGTAGTACAAATAAGACACCTTCCGTAATTAGTAATATAGATAAAACACGTTAATTCAATTAATTTGTCACTATATTATTCTTTGTTATGGACTGTATGCCAACAGGTGCTACCTGCCAGATTGCGGAGGGTTGCAAAGTACCACAAGGTTATCGTATTATTTTTATTGTAACCGATACAGGGAAAGTTCATACACATAAATATTATTCAAACAAAACACTTATAATGTTAATATTTTTGTGAGAAAACGCTGAAGTATTTACTACTGCTGCTAATAAATGAACTGCCCGGTCAGTTAAGCAGTTTCATGTTAACTAACATAGAAAGGGTAAATAAATATTTCCATATACATTTGTCGCGCTCTTGAAAAGACTGCTATTGTTATATTACTACAAACTACGTATACAGGAGTTTTCAATTGTTCAATAATTGATTGTTCTATTCTATAAATGTTGAAAAATAGCATTTTATTAGATTACCTATAGAAACATGTTAATATCTGAAAGACTCAAGTCACTCTTTTAAATCAACTATTTCCAAGGACTTCCATTAGCATCACCATTAAACAGAAGATGTCAAGACGACTACTCCGTGTGCGCTTCTTTTCTCGTGTACTATTCTACTATTATTCTTACGTTTATAAATTGTGTTGTTATAAAGAATAAGCCTGGTGTTCTGCTGTTGCTGTCTTATTTGTTCCAGTGTCCTTTGCCGATATCTAATATATTAAAGTAGAATACTTGTGTTAACACTGGTTACTTAATCATTGTGTATCCGTGGGAGAGTATGACAATGTTGGCATACTATATCAGTGATTGATCGTGTGATAAGAACATACAGTTTGAACATCGTTCTTAAAATATAGCTTATTCTTTAAAAAAGTTTTTAAAAACATTATATGTTATAAATACACATGGTTTTTGTACTTCTGTTATATGATGTTAAGGCATAAAATAAGTAATGCACTCACTTATTGACAAAAAACCAGTGGTGCTACAACCTTTAAGGTCTGGGCCTCAGATTTCTGAATCTGTTTCGGGATCATTTGTTTATCCTAGTAACCAAGTAGGTACACAGCCTTCCTGTACCTGGTGCCTTTTTGAGTCTAAGACATGCCGGTTTCCTCACGATGTTTCCCCTTCACCGTACGAGCGAGTGATAAGTGCGCAAATATCCAGAAAGTTTATAAGTGCACGCCGTCGATCAAACTTCCGACCTCAGGGTTGAGTGTGTTATTAGCCTAACACTGCTCTTTCTTTTGCCATTTAGAACAAAATCTATAGTATTGATGTATATAAGTATTCTATAAATCTTTTCTCGTATACTGACTTACTTGACAGGTCCTATGTCCCACAGGTGGGGAACAGGGCGTAGAGCAGCAGCCTGATCGGACTTGGGCCGCTTTTTTAACTTCATGTTTCATTTTGGCGTGAGGATTCTAGTTGAGAGCTTCCATGGCAATCGCGTATACTCAGATGTCTAAAAATTTGTTTATTGGAATATGTATGATATCTTAAACGCACGTGAAAAAACATAAGCTCTTAAAGCGGTGGCGTCAGTAAATATGTATAAAGTTAAAAATAACCTTAATAATGTGCTAAGCGTTATTAAAAAATATAATTAGTTTCAGACGCCCACGTGTCATAATTTTAAAGTACGCATAAATCAGAAGTCCTTACTAATCGGTCTCGGAGACCCTTAGCTTATGATTTACGTGGAAGGGTTAAGTCATTATTTATAAATACTTTTAGACGATTCATTAATTACATGTGTTTTGAATTAAATTTGTACACACATTGGTGTGAATCCTGCTCGAAGGATCTCTATGGCAACGTCAATGAATAAGACGCCAGAAGCTCTCCTTCACCTAGGCTCTCTCGGACGTCAAATATTCGATTTTATCAACGACACAAATACAAATACAACGGCCCCATGGGCCATGAACAATGGTACTTTACTTCTGTATATATCTTATAATATATGTCAATATGGAAAAATTTAAATTTTAAAAGAGTACCGAGAGTTTTTTACGCCGGCTTTTTCTCTTTTGGCCTACACCCTCTGTCTTCTTTGCCGATGAGTAGGGATGCCTACAAATTCAAATTTAATGACGTGGAATAAGTGATACATGTATCTTATGTTCCATAATAAACATATTTTATTTTATTTTAATAACCTTCTTTCAAACAAACCATTTTTCGTCGAGTCAAGCTTCAATACTAAAATTATTATGCAAATACATTTATTTATTTGAATCAAACTAATCAAGCCTGTGTATTAAGTTATATTAATGTTTCCCGTTTGGCAAATCGTATACCTGTGCAGTCGCACCATATGATCGTCAGTTGTCTTCGAGGCAGGTGGTGGACGAACAATCTGTGCGAATACTACGAAAAAACATAGAAAAGACGGCCCCGCTTTCAAAGGGAGACAGGTACCATAGTGTTTGTACTGTAGTTGTTCAATTTACTATTACGCGTTCACAATTCGAATGCATAAAGTAAACAATATCTTAGTACGTAAACTTTATTATTGAACTCGTGTTTCAAGATGCGAACCTAGCATTGACTAACACCACTAAATGCCTGACCAATTGAATAAAACTATTGACTAGTATTAATGTTTTATTTTATCGACTTGTGTAAGTCTATGCACTAAGTAAAATGGTAGCGAGAAGTGTAAAATATATAGATACATTTTATAATAAATATATCATATAGAATAAAATATCTAATATTATGTACTCACCACAGACAATAAATGTAAGATTTTCCTTATACCGGTTCGTACACTGTGGTAACGTTCCTTTCCGTTTCCGCTTTATAAAAAATCTAGAAGCATCTGGATGCTGGGAGATTTGATCTGTGGGAAGTCCTGATTAGATGCCGTGTGTTAGATCCTTTGTTTTGCTAAGACTAAATAATTCGTTCTGTCTTCCGGACTTTTTACGACTTTGTTAAATTTATAAAAGACTGAATAATAAGGTAATTTAAGAATTTTTATTTATTATTATTTTTATTATTTGAATAACATCTCGGGTATAAAATAAACTACTCGGAGTACATATACCTGTTTATAAATATACCCTTTTATATCATATATTGCATTAAAGTTGACTGGCCCGTATTATGACGATTTTATTAAAGGTTTTATTTAAGCAGTGAAGTCATAGATTACCTCATAATTTTTAACATATGTACCATAATAGAAATTAATAAAAATAAATAATATGGCCTGGAAGAGCTTAGTAGCACATTGTTTTTATTTTATTTTTAAGTTTGTTATCTATATATATAAAAATGAAACCCGTTTTCCGTTGTCACGACATAACATGAAAACGGCTTGACCGATTTGTCTGATTTTTTTTATAATATACCTTGACGTACGAGGATGGTTCTTACGGAGAAAAAATAAAAAAAATTGAGTGAAAAAGTCTAAAAACAACACTTTTCTATATTCCCATACAAAATATTCGTAATAATACTTAAAAGTCAATTTGAACTTTAAAACCATAGCATAAAGTTCAAGTGTTAGTGGAGGAGTTCCGGGAAGGTAATTTTTTATTTTTTGACATAATGTATTTGTTGTCTTATCGATTTTCTTTTTTTTATCTTACTAGCTAGACCGGTGTCCCGAATAGCAGAATAAGTATTTTAAACAAATAAAAAATCGACTGTTAGGCGGTACGCAGTTCGCCAGGCCAGCTAGTTCATTATATAATCCTTATGCATATAAATAATTTACCAGACTTAAAGAAATTGTGATCTTGCAAATTATCTTCCGTTTATCCCGTAACATCAATAGCGATTTGGATTGCATGGGATTTCCAATCACATTACATGACGTCATTATAATTAAGTCAATTATCTGAAATCAACTTTAAGAGTAGCCCTGCTGGTTTAATAGTAATATTACCACATAAAACAAAAGTGCTATGGTAAGTCGAGTGTATCACCACTGTCAGGTTTATTTATATTCTAAAGCAACCCCTTCATTAATATGAAGTAGTTCTTTTTATTCACTTCCGAAGCAACAAATCTATTAAACAATACCATATGCCGTGCGATAAAAATAGAAACAAGCTTAATGAACATAATTCCTGTATAAAAGGGTTATAAAAATAACTCCGGCGCATCTTAGGAGCTAAACGTGAAACACATTGTCCAATGTTTTTATTATTTAACGTAATTAATATTTCGTATTTTAATTTTTTTGTAAGAAAATTATATTTGCTTAGCTACTTGTTTTACACGAGATGCTGCATGATGTTGTTCATTCAGCAACCGACCTTACAATATTTTATTTTCTTACTGTATCCACAGAGCAGAAAGAGTACTAAAAAAACCTTACAAATACGCTCTTTTTGAAATTGATTGGTGAAAAACTATAGTGCAACATTGTATCTTTTGATATATTCTTCAAAAGTTCTAACAGAGACATGAGCACGAACTTATTATAAAATTAATAATTCGACATTCGAATATTTTACAGCCGTCGTGATCAGCGAACGACATTAATTTGAGTTTGATTAACTCTAATAACAGTTTTATTGATATGTGTAGGAATCACGTAAACGGCTTATTATACTCTGTATAAGAGAACAATAAAAAACAAAGGATCCATCAACATATGTGTATGATAACAAATTGGAATTACGTGGTACAAAAACTTGGCTATTCCTGGTTGTTAAATTCAAACAGATTTATATAGATGTGTGATCAAACCACTCGATCGAATTAAACCAAGTAACAAGAGATCAAACACTCAATTGCCCCGAGTCCATTTATAATAACCGTTTGTAAATGAACATTTTAATTGAATTAATCACACCTCGTGTAACATCCAATCAACTTGTATTCAAACGTAACAGAACGGACAGATTGCAGACGGTGTGTTCGGTTTTTGAATTTACCACTTTGGTTCACTTAAAATTTAATTCATTGACAATTTCCTTTATATCTATGGCTAGAAGCTTTTATAAATAGAGGTTTTTCTTTAAGTTTTAACCATAGTTTATTTATGTAAGTATAATTACATTTAACAATATCTTACGGTTTTAAAGTAATTTCTTCACAATTTTTCATTATTTATTTAATTTTTTTCTGTCAGCATAAATCCGTCGAAATCTTCTTCCTCTTTCTTCCAAATATATTAATTGATTTACCATTTAGTTGCATATCAATAAACAGTCATACAATTTTCATATTTAATTAGGAGGGCAGTTTTCTATATTTTGTAAAGTAATTTATAAACGCCGATATATCAAATGACAGTTTAAAAATCGATACCGTATCGCAGATTAGATCGTGCAATAGGCTTAACGGTTATCGGTATTTGATTTTATTTACATTATTTTTTATGGTAAAGCCTTAAGTCATCTGCAATGAGCAATTACCTTTCTGTTAGAAGCCTTGATCCAAATCCAATAAATGCATTACTTACAAACAACGAGTATTTAGTAGTTTTTCATGTAGGTAGATTTTCGATCTCCTGCAAGCGGTACATATATGTTATTCAGAAGTTTTGGTCCCGGAAAATGTAGGTGATATCATTATCAATTTCTATAACTCGGTAAAATTACCGAATTATAATTAAATTAATTCGCACTCTTTCTTCATTATTTGCGACGCTACGTTCTACTGTTAGCTAAGAAACAATAGCAAAAGCTTTACTCTTAATTTCATAAACATAATTTAATTGTATAATAGTTTTATAATATTTTGACTTGAAATTTGGCCATACAAAAGCTGTAAAATAAATAACAAAGTTCAACTTCGGGTCCTTATCAATTCAACAATTCTGTTGGTTAATTTTTGCAGACTGCCTGCTAGTTATACAAATATTAAAACTGATTTGTTTTATTTATAAAGCATCTTGTCATTATTGAGTTTATATCCCGTTTTATTTGATGTACTTGCCAAATATTGACTTGAAATATGATCACCGCAAATAGACGGAAGCAATCAACACGTGATTAGTTCCTACATTAGGTTCTTATATGACGTCATATGTTATTATATTTATGACATAATATAATTGTTACGACGTTTATATTATGTCGGATAGGTCAGTTACGTTACATTTTATTACGGCCACAATTACTGCCCAACTTCTGGATATGTAGGTAGCTAGGTTTTATTCCGGGTGAAACAAATAATGTTTTATAAATATACATATATATCCTTGCCCGATATCCTGGCGGTTTCGCTTCTTCTAAAAACAATAAGAAGTTTCGTTACATTGATGAGCAGTTCTATAGTTTAAAATTCTTAATAAATAAATAAATTATTGCGTTTATATAAATAAACTAGCTGACCTGGCAAACGTCGTTTTGCCATGTATATCATTTATCATAAAAAATAGGGGTTGATCGTAAAGGGGTGAAAATTAGGGGTTGTAAATATTTTTTAATGCTGTATCATAAAAAAATAAAAAAAATATCTTAAAATTAAAAAAAAAATTAGGGGTGGACCCTAACATACCCAATATGCACACAAAATTTCATCAGAATTGGTCAAGGCGTTTCGGAGCAGTTTAACTACAAACACCGCGACACGAGAATTTTATATATTAGATATTGTTTTTAATAACTGAAACATATTTTTACATGAGATGACGACAAAAGTTTACTCCTAATTCTCGGATGAGTAGGATCAGATTCGAATCTTCCTTTCACAAATCCTTATCACTCGGGTATATTCCAACGTTTAGAAATACGATATTCCCACATTTGTAGTAACCCAATACAATTTGATAGAAAGTAACTTAATTTGCACTATTTACCTGCTTCCTGGGAGCGGATATCCTCTCATAGCACACTCATGTTTCATTTCCTTCGCCGTTCGTCAGGTTTTTGAGTGTAAAGTGATGTGGGGCGGGTTTAGTGTGTCACGGGATTGGTATTGCCTCAAATTATATTGAATAAACTATACAACATAGCTGAGATTTCTATGAGTTAAAGCTTTTTCTAGAAAATCCTTTGTATAGATCAGCGTGTCGGGAAGGGAGGTTTAGATTAGGCCTACATTCGTAAAACCATTAAAACAGTCCGTTTTACAAGGCATTTTCTTTTGCAAACTAGCGTGCTGTTAAAATCATCTCCCATCCCCTCCCTCAAAAGCCGGCAAAGCACCCACTACAAATGGATGTCTATGGGCTGCGATGACTGCCCGTTTTGGACGATCCGTAGGCTCGTTTGACCCCTAATATATAAAAAAAAACAAAGTAAAATGTCTGGGCATTAATATTTTTCTTACAAATATTTCATGCAAACCTTACTGCTTAATGCTTTACCAAACTAACGGTTTAGTTTCATATTTTTTGATAGGAGATTTGGCGGTAAATAATTAAAAAAAAATCTCTCAGTAATGTTTAAGATAAACGGGTACATTACAAAAAAAACAGATCTAATTTTTAAACTTCTAACAAGAGGCGAATATCACGTCATCGAAATATTCTTTTATCTATTTACCCATAAGTCAATTGTCAACACATAAAGTGTCAATTGTCAAGAATTTAGTTGGGAGAAAACTCACGAATATACTTTTAGTAGTAATAGTCCTAAAAACTGTGTATCTAAAGATTCTTAGCGAGGTATGTGTCGGGAATTTATTATCTAAAGAAAATCTAAACAGATGTTAGCATCTATCGATGTAATAACATCCATCTGTTAAGGCATTATGAAGTTACCCTGGAAATAACTTAGAGCTGATAACATTACTCTCCGTATAAGACAGTGTTGCTTTAAGTAAAGCTTTAATCTTATAGTAACTGTATTTCATTTAACTAAAATAGGATTATTACTACACTGAAAATACGTGAGAAGTGTAATAGAGAATTAAAATGGACTCAACAAAATGATCACGATATTTATATCATAGTTATCTTCTGTAGGAGTTTATTTTTTATTTTTCCATACTAGGGTTGCCTGGAAGAAATCGCTTGTTAGCGATAAGGCCGCCCGTTGCCTTATAACTTATCTAACCTCCTTCTTTTATATATGTATGTTTTTGTATAAGGTAACGAAGTGTAAATAAATAAATAAATAAAATAGTTATCAAGTTATCGGATTGAATTTTGTCTTTGTGCCTAATTTCTTTTTTTTTATGTTACAGGAGGCAAACGGGCAGGACTCTCATCTGATGTTAGGTGATACCGCCGCGTATGGACACTCACACTGCCAGAAGGCTCGCAAGCGCGCTGCCGGCCTTTTAAGAATTGCTACGCTCTTTTCTTGATGGGCCACGTCGAATTGGTTCGGAAATACGGTGGGCAGCTGGTTCTACATAGTGGTGGTGTTCAAAAACATTTATTTCTTTTTATCACATCGTAAATATAACTTGACAGAAAGCTGATACGAAAGACTGCTTTTGTTTAAACATAACAATTAGATTGATATAGTTATATATATAGTTAAGAAACGCATTTCTTGAATTTCCTCCTCCTGGCTTCATTGCAATACATATATTCTCTCTGCGTGTCCCTCATGTTAATTTACCAATGGCGCTACAACCTTTTAGGCCTGGGCCTCAGATTTCTGTATCTGTTCCGTGATCATTTCTAATAGGTATAGTACGTGATCAACCTTCTGTCCCTGACACACCGTCAACTTTTTGCGTCTAAGGCGTGCCGGTTTTCTCACAATGTTTTCCTTCACAGTACGAGCGAGTGTAAAATGCCCACAGAAAGTCCATTGGTGCACAGCCTGGAATCGAACCTATGACCCCAGGGATAAGACAATAAGAGGCGCACGCTAAAGCCACAAGGGCAACACAGCTCTATTTTAAAGAGTTAATTTAAGTTTACAGTCAAATTTTAACAATATTTAATCAAACTTCATGGATGAGTATTAATCTAATTAGTTTACGAACAATAATACTGAAGGGAATTCATAAAACCTCGTATTAGAATAAAAAATGTTAAAAGCATTGGCCCATACCCCATTCACGGTCAAGGACCGGGTCAATGCTCAGATAAGTAATTGTAATTAGATCTCCAAAGCTCAAATAACAGAATCGCACTCAAACTACAATTGTTTGAACCAACATGCGTTTACGGCAAAGATTATTTACGTAGATATTTTGTCATTGACTTAGAAAATAACTTTACTGGATTTAAACGAGTTCAGGCATTTTTAGGTTGATTCTCAGTGTTTAATCTATAGAATTCAAATTATTTTGTGTTTTTTTTTACTTGAAAAAATCACAATAAATTGTATTTTTTAATACATGAGATTTACAAGCAAGCTATAAGCGATCGATTACATTTGTATAGCTTACCAAAAACGTTCTATATTATTATTATTATCACTTGCTAGTTTTCATTATTAGCTTAGTATTAGATACTTTTTCAACTATGTAATTATAAATTGGCAGGAGGCTAACCTAATATGAATCTGATAAACGCCGCTCATTGACATAAGCCAAAACCCGCAAATGCGTTACCGACCTTTTAAGAATTGGTACGCTCTTATATTGAAGAGCCCTAAGTAATTTTTATTTTGGAAATACTTTAGAGGGCAGCTAGTTTGACTTAGGGTCCTTCAAGAAAAGAGCGTACCAATTCTTAAAAGGCCGACAACGCATTCGAGAGCCTTCAGACATTGAGAGTGTCCATGGGCGGCGGTATCACTTAACATGAGGTGAGCCTCCTGTCTGTTTGCCACTGTTCTATTAAAAAAAAGTAATTTGTTTACTTCGGTCTCCCCGTAGTCTATACAATCCCGTAGTATCTACGACAAACTTAATCTTTGACACATCCCAAGGTGCAAGTGTTAACCGATTAATTTTGGATGCACACAACTCGAGATATGAGTTATGCGGAAGATCTCATTTCCCTTGCTAATTAAACGATTTCAATGCCGTAAATCAATTTTTATTTATTAATCATTATATAAACATTTCTTTGGCTTTTTTTATATCTAAGTCATAAATATCGATTATAAAACGTTATATTTGTTATATATCTATACTGAATGAATATTTAACTTTTTCTTTTTTTATTTATGATACGGAGGAACACAGAATAAATATTATAATTAAAAAAATAACCTTTATTACGAACATCGATATCACAGGAGACCGAAGAGCTGGCAGCTACCTCGGACAAAGAATTAGTCTAGCTATTCAAAGGGGGAACGCTGCCAGTATCTTCGGAACCTTGCCTAAAGGGACTCCTTTTAATACATAATATATTTTAGTTATTTTATTATATTTTAAGGTTATTGTGTTGTTCCTTCTGTTATAATAATGAGTCAATTCTTATATTATTTGTATCGTACATATCATATCTAAACTAGACTAAGTCCATGTCTTTTAAGTTTTACACTAGTACTCGACGTCCGACGGAGTGAATTGCTAAATTCCTCGCGACAATTTTCCAATTCTGCCCCGCTATCCCTTTATTCAATATTCCCAAGATTTTGGCGCACGTCCTATCTTTCTTCTCCCAATCCATTCCAAATGTACATTTTTATTGGTAATACTAATAAAAAATATTATTATTATTACTAATAATAATAATAATAAACAAATGAATTGAAGATAAGACAAAGCCTGATTTAGGTAAGATAAAAAACTAATCTTGACGGTTTATTACTATGTATAAACCTGTGCCTAACCATATTTTTAAAATATGACTTGCGTGTTTTAAACATGTAAATTTGTTGAATATATTTATGTTCTGATTCAGGTGCTATGTACACCGCAATCCCGACTTAGCTATAGTTAAATTAGCTTGTTTTTTTTGGTGGCAACAAAACGACAGGGATATGTGGAATTCAACTCACTCCAGCCTTGCGATTCTGTATCTCACTTTTCGAACTCTCACTGCGGTTTTCGCAGCGGCGGTCGCGCCCAAATCAGTCGTGAAGCAATCATTTTACGATTTGGCATTCTGATAAGGAGGGAGCTTGTAGTTTATTGTTTGAAAAGTGAGTTACAGAATCGCAAGTCTGGAGCTGCAACTCAAAAAACCGGGGGAGATATACCGCCTACAACCTCGAGTAGTTCCAACGCAACCGCATCAAAGAAGCCCTCTGGCTCTTTATCACATTCTACCCGGAATTAGCCACATACAAGGCTTGGTCTACATAATATCCGGGCGAACCTTCTCCTCTCCCCCTCCTTCCATCTCTCAAAAGGGTTTTATAGTAAGCTAGCTTATATAGTATTTATATCTAAATGACTTTAGTTCTTAGCGATCAGGCCAATAACCTTGAGTATTTTTGCTAAGGGCTTCAGTTATAATCTGTACACGTAATCATGGGTTCACCTGCCGTCCTGGATGGCATAACCCCGGAGAAAGTGGATATGATAATTGGACAAGCGATGTGCGACCGGACCGGCTTGCTCCGATGAGCAATAGATACAGTGTCGCAATAGTGTGGATATGGCTTTAATACTTTGCATCGACATGATATCTTTCCAATGTGCGTCATGATTTGTTTACTTTATAAACTGTTGAGTAATAATATATAACAAACATTAATAAAAAACATCAACTAATTGAATTAGAAACTTTTTTTTTAATAGAACAGGGGGATAACGGGCAGGAGGCTCACTTGATGTTAAGTGATACCCCCTCGCCGCCCATGGACACTCTCAATGCCAGAGGGCTCGCGAGTGTGTTGCCGGGCTTTTTTCACCATGTGTCAGATTGAAATTACATTTTAATGGCCAACTGAAGGCGCCTAAATGAATAACCATTGCAACCACTAGTTTTAACACGTATGGTATAAAACTAGTGATAAAATTGTTCACCTATATTTTGCACTGTTGAGGCGAGGAAAGGAATGATTTTTAGAGTTTTCCAGACCGAATCAACGATCACAACCCAGTTAATAATCGAGCAATGTTACCAACATTAAAAAAAAATTGGGTAACATTTAAAATATAAAAAGCCATTACGTCATCAAGATAATATGTCCACACAAATCAAACGTGGTCTTCCTTAGTTCCTCTACCGTGTTATCAATCATCTATTTTTACTATTCTCGAGGCATTTTATGCAACTCGGCTTATATTATTTTATTGGAATTTCAATTTACTTTTACGTATTATGTAAATGAATTGCGAAACCTGGTTCTGAGATGCGCATGCGATTGCTTAGGGTAACCGTAACTTTTAATTAAAATAAACCTTAGTTTAATAGAAAATTTAAGCATTTCAGTGAACTACGGTTAAGAAAATCAATATACCAGAATGGGTTTAAAACACCATCTTTATAGTCAAGCTTCCTTTATTCAATATTGCGGGAGGCTGTGGGTTCGACCCGGCGAAAAAAAGAAAAAACCATCGTCTGCACAAATTAGTTTGGATAGATATTTAATATTTCATTCATCTTTCATCAACGCAGTTTGGATTTAAAAATATTTTTATGAAAATTTCACAAAAATGTAAAGAAAAAATGTTTTCTTTCTGTTATCGGAAGCTTCAAATAACAACAAGTTTTATGCAGATAACACTTGATAAGGGAATCTGTATCTAAAGGTTGTAGTCTAATTATTTTTCTAACATTCTAACCAAAAATAAAAAATTATTAAAAGTTAAAACTTAATATAAAACCGGACAAAATTTTAATTTAATATCAAGTAATTACTAGAATTCGTGAAACTCAGATGAATTTTAAGACGTCATCGTTAATTACAACCAGCTTTTGATGTTCCAACCGATGAGGCTAACGGTTACTACCGGAAACGTCTTTAAATGTATCTAATTCTCCAATAATATATTGCTTTTATATTATGATACAATTTTTAACGCAACATTGAGTCTAATAAAAACTAGTTCAGCGAAGAAATGCAGCTAATGACTTGGATATAGGGTACAAGTTGCAGGCGATTGCGGTATTAATTAATACTAATACGTACTAAAATATTTTAAACTGTAACAGCTTCGGAAAACAGTCTCCGTTCAGCTACCATTGGTACGGACACGGATATTACGCGGCCCGATGAATTTGTGGTTTCCACTCTCCTAAATGCGCTATGTATGTTTGCTGCTCAAAATCTTCTAAGCCAACACAAAGACCGTGTATGGTTGTATGGTATAATGATTGTATGGTTGGAAAACGTGGAAAATTACAAAGAGCACCACACGACAATGCCAGGTATTCATGAACCGCTGCCTTCGTCAAATCCATGGAATATTCTGGCCCAAGAGAATCTCTACTCAACAGATATGGGAGCTATGCAATTAGGTGCCAAGTTACAGGTCTATAAAACGCCAAAAGTGGAAATGATACGCTCTGAAGGGATCCAAGTCATATTGCCAAGCAAGCCCCCGACTGGAGTCCTCAAGTCAAAACGAAACGTTGCCGCCCAAAACAGACCTGGCAAGGTAACATCATTGCAGAAGCAAGAGAAGCTGGAATGACGTAGAGTGATGAGAGCTGCCCAGAACCGATCAGGCTGGATGCTCTCTGCCTCCACTTGGAGGCATGTCCTATGTCTCCCTAGTGGGGGACAAGTAAGTCATGTTTGCTGTAACATAATTCCTGTATGAAAATAGTTGTATCTATAGGAACCTTAAGCTGAATTACCCATTTTAAAAGACATACATAAAAAAATCTTTAAATGATATAAAATATGTACTAGGAAAGTCTTATAAATAATATATACGTTAATAAAAAATGTGTTGAGATTATTAGAGGTCTTGTAACTTGTACCACTCGAAAACAAAAGAGGGCGAGTGTGAATTTAAATATTTCACGCATATATTGTTATCGGCGCGTGTCGGCCGGAAACTATCCTGAGAGGCTCGGTCAAGGCTCTCGGGTTTATGAGTTTATGACGTCAAATTCGTGTTGTTATTCTCAGGCTATAAATCTCACTCATTAATTAATCCAGGTGTTTTCAAAAATAAAAGGTGTTAAAGTCTCCTTATAATGACACTTAAGATTGATTAGATTTTTTAAGGCCGGCAACGCACACACATGACTGCCCTTTTTGGGCGTCCCGTAGGCTCGATTATCCCCCTATTTTATAAAAAAAAACTATTTATATTTCTCATTAACTGCTGTCGAAGCACGCGAAATGTCGGGACAGTTTCGAACTTTACAGAACTGTTTTTATTAAACATTATATTCTTAGTCATAATACTTTTCAAGAAATCTATGACACACAAGAATATTTACGTTATGTATTATATAAAACATTTACTATTGTAATTATCGCACAACGATAATTGTTTTCTGCCCTGCGATTCTGTAACTCACTTTTAGAACTCACACAGCGGTTTTCGCATCGGCGGTCGCTCTCAAATCAGTCGTGAAGCAGTCATTTTATGATTTGGCATTCTGATAAACAATAAACTACAAACTCCCACCTTTTCATCGCAATCGCAAGGCTGTGTTTTGTTTAATGCTAGTAAAAGATGGCGACAGTCAAATAATTTTAATAATAATGGTAACAACTTTAAAAAATAACATTTCAAATTGATAATCCCCTTCGGTTTTTCTAGAGTCGGTATAAAAACAGTTCCAGGAAACAGTTAAATAATTCGTTTGATTTAAAACAAAAATCGTTCATTTTCGACAAAAACTATATTAAAAAATCGCACCTCAGTACAGTACAGTTACAGTAATTGGTACCTATATCGATCCATTTCATATAGTAAGCTCGATCAACCAGTAATATACATTAATGTCCAAAATTACTTAAGACGCAATAAAACACATACAAGTGTGAAGTACTTGGGTGCGATGGGTAAAGAAAGTCGTAAATGTCGCGGAATCCCACTCAACCGGTTTTTATTTCATCAATACTTAATATAATGTAATTTGAACATGTACTAATATAAACTAACTCCACGGTCGTGAATCAAACTTAAAGCTAATTTTAAGTTCTAACAAATCATCTAAACTAAAGCTACAGCTAGTGTAAATATATTTGGCAGCGTAAATACAATGTAACAGGAGAAAAATGAGGACTTTATTAATTTGGAATCAAATTCACGACCTCCTTTATTTCCGATTTCACATCATGTGCGTTTTATTTATTGATTCAATTTATTATTCTGTGTGTACGAAATGATGCGAAAAGTAATCTATGAAGGAGTGGTCTGTTACCTGACAGTTGACACACACTAATGTGTGTTATAGGGGGAAAGTATTTCTACTACGCAACACTGACCTAATAACATTTTATCAGTAGACAGGTGAAAGATCCCTCGAATCTACTGTCATTCAAACCGTTTTCAAACGAAACGTAATTTCTAATTATTGAATAGCAGGTGCTGAGAATTTATACCTTCATTATTAATTTTACGGGTTTCACGTATAATCTAACGGTGGAATGAACGAATGGGCCTAAGACAAATTAAAGAATAATTATCAAACGTTAGGACGATAGGATTTGTTGAAGGAGCACAGACTATAAGCTCCGAATGGATGCCGTCAGTTCTTATATGTAACTAGTAGACTCGGCCAAGCGTTGCTGTGGCTAAGATTTTTGTTATATTACATAGTAGTAAACTATTCAAGAGAAACGGCAGGAGAACACCAATCCACCATGCTTTTTTGGTGGTTATGCCATTAACTTGTAGCTTATGTGAAACATTGGTATTTATTTTGATAAGGATCAATACCTAGGTACGAATAAAAAGCCTTTTCTAGCGGTGGTATTTTACTAAAAAAAATTTAATAAAAGGGCGCTTATTGTGACGTAACTATAAAAGATAGAGACATGCTGCCGCGACATTTTTTATAGATAGTGATGTGTCCTGAAAAATTGTAATATGTACATCATTTTGTTCTATCATTAATAGTTTTCGCAGCGCACGCGATTGAAGGAAGTTTTTTGTTTATTTTTTTACCCCTTGGGTTAGATTATTCAAGTTTTAGTAAGCATCCCTATTTTTTTGAAAATGAAACATAGCCTATGTCACTCGGGAATAGTGTAGCTTGCCAACGGTGAAAGAATTTTTGAAATCGGTCCAGTAGTTTCGGAGCCTATTCATTTCAAACAAACAAAAAATCAAATCATTCCTCTTTATAATATTAGTATAGAAAATAACAATTAAATTATGCTCGAAAAATATAAATCTATCTACATTTCTTGGCTAGTTCTCTTCAGTTCCTGGCGTTCTTTAACATGCCTCTGAGTTACAAACACAAAAACATGTACTTTGCCAAAAAATCGTGGCCCACCATGCGTTTTACTCGACGCCCACGACGATGCATTTCGCTTGAGTATTTTGTAAAGTGTCAAACTTCATGTATTATCAATATAACTATTATTAATTCATTTGTAGATAAACCCAGATTTATTGCTCATGCATCCATTAGTTTTTAATACAATTAAAAAGGTAATGACAGAAATCTATTAGAACAAGTTACGATCAACAAAAGGTGAAGTATTTTGCACGCTCCATCAATCAAACAAAATAAAATTAAAAGCCATTAATAGTTTAACTATGTTTGATGTGCATTAACTTTTTCCTTTCATTCACGAATTCGACCTTAGACTATGCACAAGCGATCAATCCATCATTCTATCAATACTTACATACACCAGTATTATCAGCAAAAGCTTTGGTATCAGACTTTGGAAAAGCCCGAATTTACGTGATATAATTATGTTCTACATTCCTATTCACGTTTAGCAATTAGAGAAAATATGTATCTTCAAAGACCTAATCTCGATATAGTACTTAATTACATTATTTAGAAGCTTTTAAGTATTAACATTTAAAATTAAGAGTAACTTTATTACATTAATATAAACTTATTCCAAAAAATATTTAGGTTTTTATAACCCTTTAAATATAAGCGATATTGTATTTTCATTGCAGTGTGATTTGATGTAGTTTTCTCATATAAGTGATTTTAAATGCGAAATATACATTTTAAACCTTTCTAAGATATTACTGCTGCTATCTGTCTAATGGTTAAATGTGGTTTGTTAAAAATATTTTAACTATTGCTTTGACATTAGCAAGGACTTTATAAACGTAGTTTAAACTACCGTATGTGTTGCCATGGTTACCATTATTTTATGTCCAATAACATCATAACACTCACGACAACAAACACTTTATTCGACATTATATAAGTGTTTTGTTTCCAAGCTAATCTAATATACGAAGTAAGCTCTAAGTAAATGATTAAGTAACGAAATAAAACTTACCCATTGACTTCCGGTGCTTATATTTCATTATTAGACAACATTTGGTAACTTAATAGTAAAACTTCTCAAAAACCAACGACATGTAACTTCCTCACATATTATATAACAGGAGACAATAAAAATTTAAACAATAAACTGCGGTCAGCTAACCCTCAGATGATACTATGATCTGCCAAGCAGAACTTTAAGATGGTCCGAGGATTAACTAAAATGCAACCTTATTACAATACAATAGTGTTCATTTTTCGCCGTCATAAACCTTATCTCGATTGGATCTTTATTGTAAAAAAGGCATAAGTAATTTTATCGTTAATAGTTTATATAAGCATGGAATAAGGTTGTTTTTCTTATATCCCATAGTAAGGGCGCAACCCTTCGGTCACGCTGCGTAAGCGCAAACGGTAATGGACAAGCAAACTTACTTTACTTGCGGTAGATGTATACTTGATGTTAGACTTTTTTGAATATTAAGTTTTTATTAAGTTAATAGTAAAGATGGTGTTTTACTAGCTGATTTTGCTTTGTGAAGTACCCCTTTAATAGGGGATGGAAATGCGATTGGTATGTCAGTTTCACTCATAATTTAGATACGCAAATATTTGTACACCGCCCAGATCAAAGTATTTAAATTACAAAGTATATATACTTTTATAAACGAATCCCCTTACATCAGCTTCATTGCATTATTTTATCTAAAGTAGTCTTTCGTCTCTTTCATTCAAATCGTATTTTCGCTTTATAAAATGAGACATGTTAAAACAGTCCCAGTAGACTGATTTATTTTTTATAAATAAGAGAAAAAAGATAGAAAGAAATGTTGTACGTAATCTGTATACTGAATACATATTGAGTCAAATTTATATACATATTTAAGTAATATAGGCATAATTACTTATGTACTATTTTTAATGTAACTTCTCTCTTATCTATTTATATGGAGTATATTTTGACACGAACGGATCTGCGTGCAAAACAATTTTCCTTATACAAATCCATAGTCTGCAGTGTCCATTACGTTACACTTAGTTAATAAGCTGTCAGCAAAATATACAACCACTTATGTAACAAGTTAAGCTTTTAAAATTTCATCAACACGTTAATTGCATTTTAAGGTTAAGGATCAGTGGACCGATTTGGCAACACGGATTAAACTATCACTCAGAATATAATATACTAAAAGTATACAAGAATATTCTTATAATAATGTGATATCTGTAATAAGATTTTAAAAAAGTGCGTGCGTACAAAGTACGCATGTCGGAAGAGAAACTTCTTTGGCAAACTATTTTTTAAGTCTTGTTCATATTTACACAAATCTAAAACTTTAAATTTCCGAGGCTTAGAGGGAGGGAAAAAGGAAGATATGTTAGGAATTTAATGAATTTAATTGTCATTAAAATATTCAAAGTGTTGAAAATTAATACAAATTATTTATTTTTTTTTATTTTTTCTTCGATAATAAAAATACGTGGCATTTTAATGTACTATTCGTCATTTGAGATTTCAATAAATTATTTTGCATAAAATATAAAATACTAATAGGTATTTCATAAATTCTCTTTACGAAATTTTAATTATAAAAATATAATTTCTATAAGGTAATTCGCCCTTCTCACTCTCTCTCAATAGGTCTCAAACTCAAACTCAAACTCAAAATATCTTTATTCAAGTAGGTAACCAAGTACACTTTTGAATCGTCAAGTTAAATTAATCGTAAATTTACATTTACTACCAGTTCGCAAGTCAAGGGCGTAGAGCGGGTAAGAAGAACTGGCAAGAAACTTTCCGCCACTCTTTTTAATCGCCAAGTATTGTCATACAAATTGTTTGAACTGGAGCAATTCAATCCCAAGGATTAGGATCATTTAAGTAGTCCTCACATTTATAAAAAGCTTTGTTGATTAATTTTCGTTTAACGAGGGCTTTGAATTTATTTAGTGATAATTCTCTAATTTCGCTTGGGAGCTTGTTGTAAAAACGAATACAATTTCCATATAAGGAGTGGTTTATCTTTTGGAGCCTGGTTGGTCGTACACTCAAATTAGTTCTATTTCGCGTATTATACTGGTGAAAGTCACCATTTGTTTTAAAATCGTTTATATTTTTTTGGACATACAACAAGGCTTCAAGAATATATTGACCAGATAGTGTCATAATATTTAATTCCTTAAACTTATTCCGTACCGACTCCCTCGGAGAAACACAACAAATACCCCGAACAGCCCGCTTCTGCAGCACAAATATGGATTGAACCTCTGCAGCAGCACCCCACAGTAAAATGCCGTACGACATAACGCTATGAAAGTAGCTATGGTACACAATTTTAGCCGTGTCCTCATCAGTAAACTGTCGGATTTTCTTTACTGCATATGCTGCAGAGCTCAGCCTATTCGAAAGAGTCTCAATCGCTCTCTTCCGTTCCGATAAAAACGTTGCACATCTTCGTGACGCTAATATTATTATTATTGCGTTTCATCCGTAAAAATGTTAACCTCATGCGCCTGAAGAAGTTTCACTTCAAATATATTATGTATCAAGAAATCTATGGTAATATTTATTAGTCTTTACAGAAATTGCGTAACTTGAATCTTAATCAACAACTCTGAAGACAGCTACAATATAAACTTCTTCACCAAATGATACCACCTAAGAAAAACAAAAAAAATACGTTTATCACGGGAAGATAAAAGTTTGAAAACACTATTGTGTGTCTCACACTCATTACTATTTGGCCTTCAAATAAAAGCCACATACTTTAATTATTATTTATGATATATTTCACTTATTTTATTGCAACACTTAAGGCGCTGATATATTATTTCGATTTATCTTAATCGATAATGTGTTCAGAGCGAAAAGTCATGTTTTTTATTCATAGTATATTTAAGATTGTTCTAGCAATTATTTCACGTATTTTGTCATTGACCTGACAAGAATACGTGGGAAACGTTTGCGAAACCACGACGCACTAGCTAATGTCTGCAACTTTGACTATGATTCCAAAAAGAAGAGACTTTAACTGAACATTTTATAATCTATGTCGAAATTCAGTTGGTTTAGTAAGTAACAAGATGGATATCATGGTCTGTGAATCTGACACAGTTTTTTGGTAACTGAATCCTTTTAAAATATTCATTCTAATATTACACACGTAAGCGATATCTTTCTATGTTTTCGAATAGCCACTTTTTATGTAGCCGCCAAAATTTAACTTTTGAACGCCAAAGCTTATTTTTAAATAGAGCCAGAGATTATTCCCACCTCTCTGATTCATACCTTCCCGTTTAAATTTGACTGTTTTGCATTATATTTTAGCTATCGTAGACACTGGATGCAAATTCATTCCTAGTAAATATGTACACTAATGGGTATACTATTTCAAAACGACTATTAAAAGTCAATGATTTTTACAAACACAATATTATTGATATGGCGCGTAACCTTATTTTTTATTTAGGTCATACTTTTAATGAATAATCATTAAAGGGTCTACATTCCCCTATGCGCAGTGGTTGTGGGGCATGCGCTCTATGGAACGGTGCACACGTCACGCTCGCCGTGCCCGTCGCGTGCGCAGCTAAAGCTAGAGTTAGAGCGTTAGCTATACGTGGCTTTATTATTTGAGCTCACGATTGAGTATAAGCGAAACACTGAATGCAAGAATTATTTATAGTGTTTTTTCATTATACAAAGATGGATGAAACAACTCTGGTATTAGATACAAGCCTGTATACAATGAACCAATGTAAGAGTAATTTAAAACAACTTTGTCATTTCTAGGCATCACAGAAATCAGACTTTATTCGTAAAAAATAGTTTACTGTCACTGCTAAATGTCTATAGAATCATATCATAAACGTTAGAAGTCTATAAAATATGATTCTTAAAATATTACGCTAAAATTCACTTTAACTGATTCAGGTATTGCGTGAGGTGACACAATTATAATACTTAAGGTCAAGTTACGATAAAAATAATTCGGTTTTCTTATTCCTTAATTTACTAAAACATTCACTGACAGGGTTGCTGAACTTTATAAGCGAATATAATTATAAGCAGTACTTAATAATCCTTCTTTTATATTTTAATTAAACGAAAAGCGAGGATGTATCTGTCTTGTATTAAGATGTATATACTATATACATCATAATATATATACACCACTAAGACAGGAATCCTACAACCTATAAGTTGCAGTCGTTTGTAGAGAAGAAATTATTTTTAATTAAATACTTGAGTTTCAATGCATATAATTGTATACGCATAGCAAGTACTCTAACCATACCACCAACATCTATATATTATTATAACTGTCTTTAATTGCTTTTGGGGACGATGGTCTTGCGCGAAGCAAGGTTAATTTCTAGTCGTACGATATGCTCCATTTAACAATATGCAACTTGGTAAAATATTTATTGCAGATATTGGTAACAATCAGAATATTCCTCAACATTATAAGCTCAGTTTTTTTTGATGTGGAGGCTCACCTGATGTTAAGTGCTACCGCCGCCCATTGACACTCACATTGACAGAAGGCTCGCAAGTGCGTTGCCGCCCATTAAGACTTGGAGCGGTCTTTTCTGGAAGGACCCTAAGAAGAATTGGTTCGGAAATACTTCAGTGGGCAGCTGGTTCCACATAGTGGTGCCAGCAGAACTGACCAGTGTGATAGGCATTCTATATATTTAAACTAATTAAGCTTTATCGACTTTGTTTGTGTCAATTTGTCAATGTCTTTCAAATGACTTGATAAATACGGGTCATTGGAAAATAATTTGTCTAACTCTGTTCATGTTTAGGGTTTAGAAAGTGACTTCTATAAACAATCTCCAAGTGGAACTTGATTTTAAGTATACTCTTTTATTTTAACATGTCAAATCACTCGCACATGCCAATAATAATATCAAACAGCTGTCCCAATATTTATTTTCAATTTGGGTCTTATTTCTATGTAATAAAGGCGATAGAATATTAGGGCAACACCCTTGTAATTACATAACTTGGGGGTCAAATGTACGTACGTCATAAGCATGACACACTTTAGAACCCTAACATATCTATAGTCACAACGATTTTCCCTAAAAATGTAGGACTTTTTCAATGCATTTACTAGAATAACGGTGTAATAAACGCTACCATTCCGAGACCAACTGTATCCTAATAACATCAAATCCTCTGAGGCAATTAAAAATATACTTTGTATAAAACGCCGTTCCAATGAGGCCAACACATTTATACTTTATAAGTCAAATCAATATTTAACTATGAACGTTAATCTAATATGTATATAAAATTCTCGTGTCACAATGTTCGTTCCCATACTCCTCCGAAACGGCTCGACCGATTTTTATGAATTTTTTTATGCAGTAAGTCTGAGAATCGGCTACTATCTATATTTCAAACCCCTAAGTGATAAGTGGTGTCCATCCCAAAAATATTTTTTTGATAAAAAAATTGTTTTAATTTTTTTATGATACAGCATACAAAAATACATACAACCCTTAATTTTCATCTACCCTCTACGATCAACCTATATTTTTTAGTTAAGAACTTGAACTCTGATTTCTAAAGAAAAATCACAGAAAAACCTAAAAAGTTTTCATTCTGGAAATTCGAACAGTCTCTGGGGTAGCATAGTGTTACATATTGGTACTAAAAAGGTAGGCTAAGTAAAATCACAAACGAAGTTCGCGGGGGCAGCTAGTATTCTATGAAATAGGAGGTCTATATCTATTTTTACTACCACTTCCAATCAAGGGCGTAGAGCCAGCGAGAAGAACTGGCAAGACACTCTTGGCTACTCGTTTCGACTCGAATCGGTTTTTCGTTGAGCACAATGCTTTATTTGACATATTGCAACAACAAACGCTTAGCTTAGCCATGTGTGCGCTAAAACTAAATTTAGAAATATATCTAACCAATACTTTATATATGGTGTATCTGAAACGTAAAGTCAAGGTAAGGCGAGTCGTGGTTTAGCCGTTCCGGTGCTGCGCCGGCGCCGGTTGTTGAACCGATTGTCTACGACCGAAATTGATACTCCATTCACACTTGGCGTGTGCTAACATGTGATATGGAATAGACAGTTGCTATATCTTACCGTTAACGAAACGTTGATCGATACTTTGGTAACCATAGCAATCATTAACATACAATTTTAGAAGTTATTTACATAGTTTTATCGATCTGAATCACAAACACTTTCTGTTCGACGTTTAACAATGCTTGAGTCATGACCTCAAATATTTGTGGAATACAGACCCTGGTTATAGCTGTCAAATGTGTATATAGAATTTTTGGAGTTATGAAATAATATATTATGTTACTAAGTTTTCTTTACTATTAAAAATTTGTTATATGGCAACGCTATTAATAAAAGGGATTACTTATTAAATACGGAATAATACACTTAGCGTAATACAAAAAAAAAATTGTGCGTGAACTAGGTGTACACACGTAAGAAGTGAAACTTCTTTATGACGTTATTTTTCGAAAAATGATGTACTATATGCAACTTAACGAAATTGGTTAAATAAAGTTTAACAAAAGGCTTTTATTATCATAGACAGGAATACAAATACAATTATTTCATTTTACCTTATTACTACTAAGATTATTACAGAATTTCATTAATTGTAATAGAATTATTACTATCATTGTTATCGTTATTATATATTTTTGTTATTAATGGCTTCGAATCTCTTCGGATCAACCGTGGTAGGGACAAGAAAAAGATGGCGCGTAACCGAAAAACGTGACGATTTGCTACAAAATTTCTCCCATACGTCGATAAAAAATTCATTCTAACGCCGATAAAGAAGTTTGACTTCAAAAAGCAACATGGCGCGTAACCGAAAAACGTGACGATTTGCTACAAAATTTCTCCCATACGTCGATAAAAAACTTTCATTCCAACGCCGATAATGATGTTTGACTTCAAAAAGCAACATGGCGCGTAACCGAAAAATGTGACGCGTAACGAAAAAATGTTACACTAATTTTTTTTCCAACCCCGATAAAGAAGTTTCACTTCAAAAATCTTGTGTCTATATTACGATAAATGTATGAAAGGTATTCGTAAATAGAACATTTTAAAATGTTCCACATCTCGGTTAAAATATCTCCAAGACAATCGATACACATATTCGATTTATCGAAACGATTGTCTGTACGGATTCCTCAAAGATTGTTGATATTTATTGGCATTGCTTCACATCCGCGCAAATCCAACCGTTTGTTCGATCTGACTCACTCATTGTGAAATACTCTAATGATGCTCATTACTATTTAAGGAGAAGCTTCAAAAGGATAACTCTTTGTAGTCTATGTATATTTACTGTATATAAAGATTATATACAGTTCATTCTGAATGCTATTTAAATTTTGTAATTCTGCCTATTATTAGTTAAATAAATAATCTAGTTATGTACATTTATTCGTCTGTACTTTATATTCCAGAAATGAAACTAAAGTAGGATCATCAGATTGTAATCTTAAACTAAATTCATCATAGTCAATGATAAAAATAACCTTTAGTAAGTAATAATGTACCATTAAACAGTTATACCAATTACAATTAAATTTTAAAATTAATATTCTTTCTAAGCATTC
The DNA here is from genome assembly GCF_905475465.1 of Pieris napi. Taxonomy (NCBI): domain Eukaryota; kingdom Metazoa; phylum Arthropoda; class Insecta; order Lepidoptera; family Pieridae; genus Pieris; species Pieris napi. The sequence continues at coordinate 6,775,647 of NC_062241.1, read as the reverse complement.
TTGTACTTGCTTTAAGCCGTTCAAGTTACGTAAGGACAATAGGGGCGAGAGGGGGTATTTGATTTTCTTATTTGGTGATTACGTTAACAGTAATTATTTATTTTTTTACACATATTATCCATTGTCATTGTCACATTGTCTATGCTCGAAAACGAAATTCATTTTCGAGGATTCTTACAAAAAATGAATACGTTTATGTACTTTTATTTTTGAGAGCTTTGCTTACTTTTGCTGACAAGAGGAAGAGGGATAAATTGCAGTAAATCTGATAATACCAGTGATATTGCGAATCAGAAGTAAAGATAAACAAAACTAATAATATTTTTTATGAAAGCACATCAAATAGAAACTCCTTTGAAATATTGGTTTAAGACATTTAAATCGCAATCTTCGCCTTAAGCAACCTACGGAATTCCACCCATAGCAGCACACGGTAATGTCAGCAGACAGAAGCCACGCTAGTTACCTAACAATTTTCTACACAATTTGATACGTGCAGATTGTCGCTGACAATACTAGAAAGTATGTAACTGTTTGCGCTGAAGCGAGGCAAATTTCAATTGTTTGACACTTTGATTGTGCCTTTTACGTTAAAAAATAAACCAGATTTTCAATTGATTTCAAATATTTTCCAACAGAATGAGATATAAATCACGAAAATGCAGAGTAATGATAAAACAAGCTTGCTAATAGCACCCATTTATAAGAATAATCGATCAAGCTCTCACAATAGCAATAAATAATATCAGATATACCTCGCTCTAGAGCTGTGTTGGACTAGTGGCTTCAACGTGCGACGCTCATCCCAGAGGTCGTAAATTCGATTCCCAGCTGTGAACCAATGGACTTTCTGTCTATGCGCATTCGCTCGAACGATAAAGGAAAACCGGCTTACCTCAGACCCAAAAAGTCGACGGTGTGTGTCAGGCACAGGAGGCTGATCATCTACTTGCCCATTACATTGAAACTAATAAAACTAAACCCCTAAAAAGGTTGTAGTAGTGCCATTGGGTTTTTTTTTACCCCTTACACGATGCCATTGAATGTCATCATGGGGTCCAGTCCAGTCCGTCACCCTTTTATATTTTTATTAGTAAAAAAACTTATTTCTGAGAGAGTTAATTGTTATTATCATGGAATTCAAGACGTACTATTAATAATTTCAGGCAAATAGGTAATGTTAACACTCTGTGCCAACGCGAAATAGTTGTTTAGCTGTCACCCCACGGAGGCGTATTAATCTCAGTCCCCGCAAATATCTTCTGTAAATTGTCCTGTAGCCCATTCGTAATTGTAGCAGTAACGGCACGTCGCGCTCTGCTTGTTCTGGCCGCGCTTTCGTAAGCCGATCCTGAAGATAAGCGATATAACTGTTATTTATGACTGTATATGCTAAACGCAATTATCGTGTTGGTAACAGGTTGCCTGAAGTCTGCTTTTCACACGACTCTTAACAGTTAGAGGAAAATTTGGGAACTGCTTCCTCGTAATTTAAAGATGTTTTGAAGTGAGAGTAATGTCTTGTTTTAAGATCGTTACGTGTTACTTGAACTTGACATAAAAATGTCTTATCATAACTCGTAATCATTCAGACTTTACAAAAAAAAGGGTGCGTACGCGCGTAAGAAGTTATACTTCTTTGGCATTATTAAAAATAGTTTTTGATTGCATGCAAATAATTAATTACAATTAAATAATCAAAGAGTGGAAAAGGTGTCATTATAGTCAATAAAGTTCAGTTTACATTTGAAAAATTAAATAAATAAATATTTATTATTATTCTCTTACATTAAGTGTAACATAAATTCTATTATTATCCGAATGTTGTTTTTAAATTATGTCCAATGCCGTAGCATCTTCCGTGGGCAACTTCATTCTGTTAACTTTGTGTCACGGTGCGCGCGCATCGTAATATTTCATTCTCATCAATTTTTCATAACGCGCCTAAAAAAGTATAACTTCAAAAAAAATATAAAATTGTATTTGAGACAAATGTACTGTCAATAATAACAAAGGTTATGTTAAATGTATCTTGTAATGTATTGTCAAATTTACCAATGCCTGACCTGTTTTGTTCTAAAATTATAATATGAAATAAATATATCATTATTGCAACTGTTTCTGTAACCAGCGAATCCTTGTAAAAATACAATATATCCGTTCAATATTACCTAATGATACTTTTAATATATATTTTTTAAATGTTTTATTCATTAAGCTTTTTGCTGTACTCATAAGATATTTATTCTGTCTCAACATTTTCACACCTGTGTATGAATTCGTCATACGAAATTTATGATTAGGAACAGCAAGTGTTATAATTGATCAAATTGGCGTGAGAATATTCTCAGGAAGGTCTTTTTATTTGAATCTTAAAACTGTTTGAGATAAGCGACATGTATGGGTATACAGATAAGCATCAAACTTTTTTAATTCATCAGCTTGACGTCAAAATTCTAATTTTAAATTAAAACAATGCGATAATGAAAATGTCAATTACCTTATTTTCTTTGTTTAATTCCAATTATGAAATAATATGAATAAAACATCTTTTAAACAGTTTTTAAGCCATTACAGTAATAAACCTAATAATTTATAAAAAGGACTAAACTTTTGCTTCTGAAGTAATTCTTTACGCAAACGTAAGTTCTAGAGTCATTAAAAAATTAACAGTTCCTTAAATAACTTTAAGGCCGGCAACGCACTCGCGAGCCCTCTGGCATTGAGAGTGTCCATGGGCGGCGGTATCACTTAACATTAGGTGAGGCTCCTGCCCGTTTGCCCCCTGTTCTATAAAAAAAAAACTCAATGCGGAAATCATTTTCGAAGGGCTTAAAGGGGAATTAAATTTACTAAAGTAAAATCCCTGTTAATAGAAGCTAAGTATGGTAATTAATATTAAAATCAAATAGACTACATAAAATCTTCACAATTTCCTGGTGTTTCGAACAAAAGTTTGTAAGAAGAGGCTTGAGTATATTATTTTAAACGTTTAAACATCTTATTTCGCAAACATTACACAATTTTTAACTCAAGTATTTAAGAGCCACATCAAATACTTCATGCCTGAACTGTGTAATTTGTTTTATTGTAAAATAGTTAAGAAATATTTGCATTTACAACGTATGCAACTTGTTTAGGTAGAATTTTTTAGTTTATAATCTTTAGTAATATTTCTTAAAGTTTGGTTGCAAGTCCTAATCTCAAGCCAATAAATAAAAATAAATCAGCGGCGCTACAAACTCTTTAGGTCTGGGCCTCAGATTTATTAATCTATTTCATTATCATTTTTCAATCTAATAGGCAAGTAAGTGATCAGCTTCCAGTGCCTGACACACGCCGTCGATTTGTTGGGTCTAAGACATGTCGGTTTCCTCACGATGTTTTCCTTCACCGTTCGAGCGAATGTTAAATGCGCACATAGAAAGAAAGTCCATTGGTGCACAGCTGGGGATCGAACCTATTACTCAGGGATGAGAGTCGCACGCTAAAGCTAACACTGATCTTACTGGTTCGAATAGGAATTTTTTTTTGTTTGGGATAGTTGTTGAGGTAGGATATGTATACCAAATAAATAGCACCAGTGGGTTTTTTATAAATATATATTTGTTACTAGTGGACGTAATGTATAGTTACTTTTAAATTTTCCTTTCAGATTGAACATGTTTAAGCTAATCATTGCCATTGTTTTAACCCCATGGTTTTAAAAAGTAACTCTTGGGGCGAGGCAGATGCGAGAATTTTTGCTTTTATTCTAGTAATTGGTTTCTTTTTGTGTTAATTGGATTTATTTTATTTCTAACAGATGTTTGACGGTTCATTATAGACAAATTAAGCAAGGGGTGAAAAGGGGTAAATAACGATTTTCTATTGTCATAATAAAATATGAATTAGATTGATTACCGTGAATATAGAAATTAACATTAAGTAATTTCTTTTTTTCAAATCTAGCGTCCGAAACACACAACAATGAAAAGGGGACACAAAATGTTGACAAGTAATTACTCAATATGACACAATAATTCTATAAAAAATATGGATAAAGTATCATAGTTTCTTTCTGTAAATAAGCCTTGATAAGTGATACATAGTGTATCACTTTTTAACCTAAAGTGCTTTTGAGTAGTTTAAAAAAAAACATTGTACTTTGTGAATCTGCTGCTATGAAATACTATGAAAGGTATATAATCTATGGTCTATTATTTTTAGTAGGATAATCTATGTTGGAGTTTTTATAATAAATCGATTAACAGTGAAGTATCGGAAGTGATTGTCGGAAGGGTTGTCAAAGCGCGCACGTGCGGCTCACCCTTTACAAATCTGGTACATTATTTAAAATAGGGTGTATAATATCAATTTCATACCACAAATTTGATGGAATTACGTAATAATATTAAAAATAAAGCACTGACTGTGAATAATTTTCTGGATTTTTGTGACACATCCACTTGTTTATAAACTAGTAACATCAGTGAGACATGGGACTAACATTGTTTCTGTTTTGTTCATCAATACGTAGATGATCACGGTATCATGGTGGAAATAAAAGTATTGGAAAGGCTCTTACCTAGAAGGCTGTGACGCCGCGGCAGACCCTGCAAAATTATGGTGGGCCTCTGAACTTCCAAGGACTTCACTTTAAACAAATAGAATAATATTTTACCGGTTAAGTTTCTTGTTCGGCCAGGCCAAGGCCCGATGTGTGCCTCGAGCATGATGATCAAGATAATCAACCTACTGTGTATTCATATATGAATCAAATGCTGTTTCCCAAGAGTCGAGGCTATGATGCCATAAGCAGTACTTAAATTATTCTCGCATACCATTAGTATTTACCCCAAAAATAATAAAGCATCATAAAGACATTGATACAACCTCCAAAATTCATTAAAACAATTGTCTATGTCTAGACCACAGGTGGTCTATTAATAGGCCATAGATAACAAAATCATTGTTTACAAACACAAGGCGGCAAATACTCTCATAACGCGATATGGATCGACCGTCAAAATGTTTGTGAAACAACCTTTATCTTGGATCTATCATACTTAATAGCGGAAATCGCCAATTGTGCTAAACAATAGATGGTTGGAACTTGGCTCTGCTGCTGGTAAAATGTTTAATATAATGTTTGCAGGGCTGAATATGTAAGCCCGTTAATCCTTAACGGGGCATGGGACTGACACCTATTTCAGGGTACAGATAATATTAATATTTATTTTATATAATATATTTTTAATTATATATATACCTACCCTATGTTATTTAGCGATTATGACGAAGTCAGATGGTGAGGCAATTGTAATAGGTCCAGTACATTTTCAGTTAATTAATAAAATACAATCTTTCGTATTCTCTTTATAATAGTAGTAATAGAGTTTCCTAACCATACTCCAACATACGACCTGCAGTTTTTAAACAGATCGTGTTTTCGTTTTGTTTTTATCGTTGTTTCGTAAAAAGAGATGAAAAAGTAAAACTATTGGTAGGCAAAAGAAAAATTGGCGTGTCCCAATTAAATGGAAGATGAATGTTGGGTTTTCAGAAATGAGGGTATTCAGGTTATGGCACCCCAACCCAATATCACAAGGAAAGTTAAAACCGATAGACTCTGCTGAACTGGTCACCTAGAGAGAATGGAAGAGGATTGGAGTGTCAATTTAAGAATATCTAGGAATATTAATGGACCAACGGCCCAGATATCGATTAATTAGCAAGCAGCTGCGCAAGATCGTTGGGGTTTCTCTTGTCTCAAAGACAAGACTCTTAGAGTCGTTGTGCCAGAGGAGTAATTACGTATACGTGTCAACTGCGAATATATATATATATAACGCAAATATATATAAAGCGTCGCACGCTTAACGACGAAACTATCATCGATCTAAATACCTATAAAATAGAAATAAAAACTTTGTTATAATACGTCTAAAGTTTCCTGTCAATTCAAGCAAACTTAATGAAATCTCTTAATTAAACAGCAACATTTAAGGAAGCATAAAACGTTCGTAACAAAGAGCAGTTTTAACGGAGGTAATAGGGTCCTAGCAGTCAAGTGCAATTCACGCTATCTCCTCTCAAACACGTTTAGTAGAAGTGCACCTACTTCATTTGAGTTTTGTCGAACTTTTAATTATTAAATCCACTGCTTCAGATAAGTGAGTATGGCCTGTCCCGACTGCGCATGGTATGGCATTTATTTTATAAAATATTTTTACATATAGACTATGTTACTTAGGGATTATGACGCAATCTGATGGTGAGGCAATTGAAATCGGTCCAGTCGATTTTCAGTTAATTCATTACAAAAATACAATCTCTTTATAATATTAGTATAAATAGAGTCGTGTTGGCTGTCTCCCTAGTTTGCAGAAGAAGGCACTGCCTTTTGTTTTAATGTAATCTTTCTTTGCTATCACATACTTTAATCAGTTGAACTAAGGTAAGTTTGAAAAAGTATTACACGCTGTAAATACGACTGAGACAAAAAATTTATGAATTAACTTAAAGGTAAGTAAGTACCCAGGGATTAACCAAACAAACATCATCATGAGTTTTATATAGCTTTATTAAACTCATGATAGACCCGTGAGCTTGATCTTAATTACGCAGTGAGAAAAAGGATAGTTGACTAGCTAAGATGACGCGCTTGTATCGAATAATGATAGGCTAACAATAGTTGTAAAAAACAATAGTAAGTACCCAGCCGTGGTTACTTGTTACATTCTATGGGGTTATTTCTGAGTCTGTTTTATTAATCATGTTTCTTATAAGAAAAGACGTGATTAGCCTTGATTTTTAGCACGAATAGCTGATTGCTCACATAGAAATCCGTTTAGTTCATACGCACGTGTCTGGGTTGAGAATAGATCCTTGCAATATTAATGGGTTTTATAAAAAATTATATGATGACGTCATACGGAAACTAATGAAGCTGATAAAATCTAAAATCAGCGAATGATTGCAACAGCGGTGCGTCAGTCTGTGGGCGGGGCGCTGCATTGAGATCTGCCTAACCTTGACTATGGTCGTGGGATGTTCTAAATGATAAAGTACTGAGTAAAAGCAAATTAGAGTCTAAATTAATTTGTATTCTTATCTAGCACCGATAGTACTGTATATTTGGCGGGTAAAACTTAACAATAAATATAAAAAAATACAAATAAAAGTCCAACATATTTAGCCGATATACTTTAATAGTATTATCTATATGATTATAATACTCAACACCATATGAATGAAGAACCTTTTTCAGTGTCTGTTAAAGTGGTTTTTGGTTAGTTTCATGATTTTTTTCTTTATGGAAGACATGGAGAAAATATAATTATTGTAGGAAAATGCGAGGAGGAAAAAGCTCGTTATCTTTAAATAAAAAAAAATATTGGTTGTTTGTAAAGTAGGTTTACGATCGAGACGTTTACGTGATAACGTCTTATTGGTGATATAAGTTTTTGGGAAGTAAGGAATTAATGAAGATAACAATTTTTTCAAATTTTAAATTACATCTATCGTTTTATTCACACTTTTGATGATAAATTTCGGGTGTAAAATGACAAGTTTACTTATTCGACTATGATATACATTTTTCTTCATACATTCACGGAATGACTGGCAGCGCTCGAGATGAGACGGGAGATCGGTCCGTCTCTCTCTCGTTATACCTGCGATCGCGCTCGTGAGGTTTTGGTGTGACACAAGTTTCTGAACATGTCACCCGACTAAAACGATTTTAAAGACGTTATCACGTCAAAAGCACACATACATATATCCAAGATTCTATACTATAAAATAAATCATATAAATTTCAAATCGAATGATACAATTTATTCAGCCTAACACTATGTTTTCAATTTGTTGTTTTACATTGCTGTATTATTTGATTGTAAGAAATAAATAAACAAATAACAATGATTGTATTACTGATTACAAATGAAGTCATCAGACCTCCAGGATAATATAATTAGAGATGATTACTGATTATGTCATAGATTACTTGGACATAAGTGCCATGAGAAACCATGGTTACATTGTTGGATAATTATGTTTATTATTAGTATTAGGTTTATGGTATACGTAAGTTTACTAGTATGTAATTAAAATTCTAAAGTCTACCAATTACTTATAACTATAGAAACGATTACAGCTACTACAAAAGAATATTTTATTAATTATGTTAATTTTCCCATACCTAACTTACGCGCTAATAATGAAAAATGCCAACCAAAAACGCGGAAAACTGAGACCATAGAAAATGGGTTGTAGTTCAACTTATTATTAACACTTAAAATTTGCCTGTGTGATAGATCTATAGACAACTATAGACATAGACGATGTCACGGGTAATAATAATATAATTATAAGTGTTTTTAGAGCGGAAATAATTTTAAATTAGTAGCAACAATGTATTACTGGCTAATCTCAATAATTAGATCTAATTGTTTGTGAGGATATCGCTTAACAGCTTTTGATATCTTCATTACGCGTAAACGATTTGCATACCTTATAACTATTATTTTTTGGATTAATAAGAATATTAGTGTGCTTGATAGGCTATTGATAAGGTAAACCTAAGGCAGTGCACATACAGTAAATATGGTACACGCGTGTATAAAGGTATACACGTGGAACTATATATATTTTTAAATACACTTTGTTACAACAAATATAGTACAATTAAGCTAATTAAATAAAGAGGGGGAAACTTGCGCCCTTTCGAGCAATGTCTTACCAGGTAACCAGGTAGGTTTGAGCCTCCATATACTTCCTCCTTCAAATTTTTTTCTCGTCTTTTAGTTATACTTCCTCAAGCCTTATGTAATTCTTTTAAAGTCCATATCTTTGTGTGGGCTAATAAACGGAGAAACCATGCTTTTGTCTCTGCAAATAAATGCTTAGAATATTCGTCAAGAGAAAGTCCAATGTATGCACAGTCATATTATGCATAAAAAGTTATTTGAAAGTGACGTTTTGGAGCGGAACGGATGGGTTTCAGTTTAGGTTGAATTAAAAAAATATATCTTTAATTTACATTTTAATTTAAGAAGTTTATAAATAAGCAATTAATAGGCAAATTTGCCTTTTCGATTGTATTACGTCCTATTGAAACATTTTAATCGATTTATTATTATTACTATTACTATTATTAAAGCGGTAAAGTGGGTGTGACTTATTATTTTAATCCGTTTGTTTTACGACTTAATAAAGGACGACTAAGTGAGTCGTCCTGTCCCGCAACGGCGCTGCAATTTTTTTTTATTTTTTTTAATAATAACATCTAAGTTTTCACACTAAAGAGATCCGATTATTCAAAGTCTTCGCTGCTTATGATTTTAACCGACTTCATAAAACCGCTAGAGGAGGTTATCAATCCGACTTGTTTTTATAAATTAATTGTTTATTACAAATTGTAGCCTTCTATTGACAACCAAAGGGCATAGTTCATATATTTGAAACATGCAAATATGCTAGTTTTATAAATGTATGTAGTATACCAAAGATAAACTTAATTTAATTAACCGTCAAAATAAAGTCACGGTTAATTTAACCTCCACTTTTTACGACTTATTCAAGGACTAAAATATAGTAATTTTCTGTGTATATGTTAATATAATGCTATTTAAATACAAATGATATGTTTAAAAAACACATATTATATGATGTCTAGAGATTTCAAGATAAATTTTGTGACGTCAATAAAAGGGCTTGCGGAATTTAAATACAATTGCTCAACATTCGTCCAAATTCTTCTGTCCTGCTTAGTAAATAAGTGAAATTACAGACCTAATGAAATAGTTCAGGATTATTAAACGATTTAATAATTGAAATACACTACCTCAGTTGCTTTACCTACCCACCAGGCCCGGACGTATTGGGTACATTTTCTGGTAAAACAATAATTGGTTTAGGATATTTTATATAATAATTAGAAATCCTTTTTTATATACATTATATACAGTTAGTATCTAATGTATACGCGCAAAGCTCAAATGTTCTGCTTTTGTTGGTAAAAACGATTACGTTTATTAAGTTTCGTATCTTGTAAAGTCATATAGTTTTAAGATCGTAAAAGAAAACTTATAGTTCTATTCACGTATCTTGTCTTGTAGTGAATTATCATATTAAAAGCGATGTTTTGTAAAAATATTAACTATTAAAATCTCGGATCACGTACAAACTCATTCTCAGGAATTGCGATGTCGTCGACTCATTGCCGAAATCTCAATATTAATTGTGTATGACTAACAATTTATTGAGTTTAAAAATATCTTTAAGTTTTAGTCAAAGATATCTCAAAATACCAAATACGTTTTGATAATTTGCTATATTAGGCACCAATGGTATCCTGAAGGTTTTCAAAGATGTAATTCTTTAAATGTTGGTAAGCTGTCCATACACCCCACTATAGGAGTTTCTTTTGTTTTATTTAGTTTTTTACTAATTACGAATTTTTACTAACTCTAACTAAAACTTCATATGGATATAATCTGAATCAAAGAAGTGATTATAATCAATTATTATTATAATAGACACAATAATACAAAACCTTTCAATTTAGAAACCTCATAATTACACAAGTAGCTCAAAATATACAATTAATGCACATCATCCATACGAAATTACCGCTATTCTCGTTAAACGCCTCTCAGACGATAGATAGAGGACTTAAGTCCTTCAATGATGACTTCAAATACGAATTTCAAATTGTTTTCTTCGCGGCAGGTTTAATTCGAAATTTGAATCCAATGCATTGCACTTTTAAGTTCTATTCTACGATACACGCGCCATACAGCCTATGTGCGCCAGCGAGGTGAAATCAACTTCATATAAGAGGCATAAAGCTTATTTTTAAATGTATCATTGGTTAGGTTTTAATAATAACCTGTTTGTATACTCCGTGGGAACGAAGTCGGATATGCGAAGTATAATGGTCGGTCGGAACTAAGTGTGCAATAGTCTAATTTTGCCTTTTACTTAGATTGTATACAAACTCGTTTGGGCATCTGATTAACGCCGATCTCTCGAGGCATTAGTAGTAAAAGCTACCAAAGTTTTCGATTAGTATGTGTAAAAGAAAGGCAGTTAACAAGTAGACATAGCAGGTTAATAAATAAGGTTTCGATTCGTAAAAAACGCTGTACAAATTTAGATTGCCTAGACGTCGAATAGAAATAACTAAATTTCGCGATGATAACTTATTACATTTATGTATGAAAATGAATTTTGTCCTTTTATCCGTTATATATACACACATAGCAAAGCACAACTTGAACCATGTTTTACATAATAATACATATAACTTTTGCCCGTCTGTCGTTGTATCCTATTTATTGTTACGCAACATAGCTTTGTGTCACAGAAATCGGATACTGTAAAAGAAAGTTATCCATAATATTAACGATAATAACATTTTTATGAATGATATTGCATTGGAATCGGAAACCGTGACAAAAAGTGCTCATATTATTGAGATAATATATCTTATCACAATAAAAGTTATTCTTATTTTGAAATTAACTTAATTATACGCAAAGTCACAGCTAGTTATACATTTCAACGGCTTCGTGATCTACATTACATTAATGGTCAATAAATTATGATTAAATGTTAAGTTATTAAGTTGAATTGATTTTAATTAGGTTATATAATTATTTCTAATACGAATCGCGGCTTGTTAGAACTAGAGATCTTGTTTGATATATTATATGGTCAGTTACCTAATGCAAATTAGGTAGCTAAATCACATGAGTATGACCCGGATATCCTGAATTCGATTCCCGGCGGAAAGATCTCTGGTTTGTAGGCACAAAAGAATAGAAGCATAGATCTTTAGACTTTCTGGTCTGACTATAGCTTTGCTTAAGTAATTTAAAAATAACTATTTATTAAAATAAATCATTAAACTCACATCAATCACTATTCATCGATTTCCTTTCCGTATTTTTTTAAATAAAGGAGTAACAAACATCCGCTCAATTATTACTACTGTTAATTCTAATTTAAATATCTCTTAACTAATAAGATTTCTCGGGTAAATAATACCTTATTAGGAAGGATAATATTTATTTTTACACAACGTAAAACTATTCTATTAATGATAATTTCAGGATAAACTTTTCAAAATAATAATAACTACCAAGATATTGACTTAGAGAATTGGGTACATGATATTTCACCATTTAACACTTATATTATAGAGTTTTAATATAATTTCGCAACGAAATAATGGTGTGCTAGTGAACCAATTATAAGACTAGACTATAGATTTTTATGAGTTATGTAATAGCTTTTAACCGACTTCAAAAAAACGAAGGAATAGTATTCAATCCGACGACTAGCTCCTCCTTCCTGGATCTGTATGATTGAGATGTCAAATTATTTGCAGCGAAGAGGTCCCATTCTCGACTTCATTAATATAAATAAGAAATATCGTTATTAAAAGGAATTTATAGATAGACACCAGGTGGTTGGTTAATTATTTGAGAATACGGAATCTAGTAATAGTTTTAAAAGCATTAGGTTAGGGTTGATGAATTCATGTTACTAAAAACTACTATACTTCGCTATATATTTCATAAATGTAAGGAAGCGAATGGAGAAAGAAAGCCATAGAGAGAGTCAGTTGGGAAAAGCTGGAGGAGGCTTAACCGTGAAGGGGTTCCGATCGACGGTAGTGATGGTAGCTAAGATATAGGATTATATAGGATAACAAGATAAAAATAATGTATAATGTAAAAAATCTAAGCTGTATATTATAATTTTTTTATCATGATTGGAAATTGAACGGGCTTTATTATTATTATTATTAACTGCTTTGACGTATTCCTAAACCACTTAACCCTTTTAAATTTATAACTCGAATTCCAAATTATGAGAAATTATTCATACTGTTCATTTAACATAAGATTTCCATTTTAAGTTCTACAGAAATGCAAATTTAAGTCTTCGCAACGCCTAAGATAAACCGAGAAATAGGTATTAGGTAATATGCCTGAGCATGCTTTAGTACGAAAAAGGAGTCTCCATTTAATAGTATAATAGCTTTAGTGACATAAAGAAATTTTAAAACATTTCAATTGTAGGAACTTGAATAAACTATGCTTTATAAAGATGACATATTATTATCCCGTCTTAACATTATTGTGAAAGAGACTTGTAAACAGCCCGACTAATTAACGTTTAAAAATCAATAAAATATATTAAGATCTATATAATATTAGTTTTAAAACAATTCCCTTGTCCTAATAAATAATAGTAATGTTATTAAAATCTGAGTATAAAACCAGAACATAAAACTTCAAATGGCGTCAAAACGATTAAAATCCTATTAATTTTATGCGGTATATGGATCAGAGAACAGCGCCAATTTATTTATATATTCTAAATAATTGACCTTTTAAGATTTTTGTTTAATAATATATGATAAACTGTAGACAACCTTATTTGTAACAAAAATTATATTTTTTTTTATTACAAATAAATATATATATTTATATATTTCGCCACGTACCTTTATGGCTACGCAGACTGGGTACGAAAAAAAAAATAAAACATATTTTTCATGATTTACATTTTGCAATCTAACCCTCGGAAAATGGATTTACCTGAGATTTGCGTTTTCCACGTTAACTAAAGTTTGTTTTACTCTATAATATTATTATTTATTATATCTATCAAAATAGTATTAACAAATATGTATCGCAATACATCGAGGAAATGCTGCCAGCAGGTACACTTCCAAAAGGTCTAATCTTTTTAAATTTGTTTTAGTTTTCTCTTTATCAATTTTTTATTATTATTACTATGTAAGTTAAGAATATTGTAAATTTTTCTGCATATTCTTCTGCGGAATGTAAATTTCACATAATCCCACACACAATATAGACCACAGAATGGTAAATAGAACTTAAAGCACCGATGAAATCAATAGAATAATAAACGATATTAGATTGTTGACTGATGATTATCCAAATATTGATTAAACCTTGTTATATACACATCAAGAAGCTTGTAACCCGAGTAACGGTATATTATTGCTCAATTCAGCCAAAGCAAGTCACGATTTAATTTAATTTATTGGATGTAGAACCATTATATTTACGCACAAAAAACTTTTATGTATTTCTTAGCGGTTTATGTCGCATGCAAGTACAAGTTTATGCCAACGATAACATGTATATGGATGTACAATTATACAGAGCATAGTTTTGTTATATGTTGAAATAAAAACGATTTATTGCTTGTTTTATATAGGACTTAAATTATTTAGGTACTTTTTTAGGATGCTAGACCCACGTAGTTCTGGAAAACGTGGCTGTGGCTAACCAACGTAACCAATCCTCGGAGCGGTGAGGTCGCTCTGAAGCCTGCGAAGTGCCCAGTAGACTTTGTGCTTCTGGAAGGAGCTATGCTGGCATAGGTAGCCAGGACTACGCACAACGGACTGAAACCGAGTCCACCAACCAATACCAATTAGGGTGCTGGATGGATGTTTTATTGCACATTAACCTCTTAAAATTACGTATAATTTAATTATAAACTAACACTGTAAAAATGTTTATATTCAATTACTATCCCGTAATACATGTATTGTATTGTAATGTATTAAAATAAATTATAATAGCCATAACTCTTGGAGCTTTCCGACGTGGCTTAGTAGTTTAATTCTCGTTCATTATTAAAAGAATCCATAATTAAATTATGTCCGCACCACACCGCAACCGCACTGAAGGTTGCATAAAGTGATTGAACGATGGGTGAAACAAGAAGTGTCTTCCATTCGTGATGGTTGCTTCATTATAAGTACTAGACATGAAATTAGATTGAACACCACGTTTTTAATACGAGTCATGTTTATCTCCGCAGTACCAACATTTGAAAGCTCGAAAGTTTCCGTTATAATATTTAGTATTCCATCCAGGAAACACACTGTGGGAAAGCAAGTTATCTATCGTACGATAAAAATCGTGATTTACATATCCTCGCGACTTGTCGCCAACTCGTTATATGCATTTTTTAAGACTAAGCCTATTCGGTGACGTAATCGAAATCAATCACGTGTAGTGTGAAAAAGGCTATTTTTGCCTATAATCATGTTCCAATTTTTAAGAAATCTGGGAATATATATGATGAAAACCGGCCGATATGTTGATAATATATTATACGTGTATCAATAAAAACAATAGACCATTAATAATTAGGTTCCTGACTAATAAACAATTATATTTAGGTACGCAACTTTTACTTATTTTCATATGTTTATATAAAAATAATTATAATAATAAATAAATAATCATAATATAATAATAATCAGTCAGCGTTAGATGATGAAATAAAGGCAGCGTGAGGGTATATTTGTTTATACATTTTACATTGCTTAATATTATTTTTGAAGGACAGGGCTTAAAGTTAGCGGAGCATCGAACGCGAATCTTAAAGATACGAAAAGAGCAACTACTAGTACTAAAATCGGATAAATTCGTGTCAATTGAAGCGTAAAATTACCGTGGACACTCACAATACGCCATTGTCAAAGATCTTTTGTCGCAAAATGTACCTTTGTGAACTAAAGGATAGTCAGGTGCTTTGTAAGACAGTGCCATTTCAGTAACGTAACAGAAATTTTCCCTTTACATCAATATAAACAAGGGCTAAATTTCCGTATCAATATATTGAATACCGTATGTTATAATTTTTTCTGAATTCACAGCATCTGTTAAGAATTCGCGAGATCTTAACATGGTCGCATCTGTTCTCGACATTTGGTACGTGCCGTCAAGAATAAATAAAAAAGTTGGGATCGATGGTGTCCAAAAAATGCCTATGGCTTCTATTACCTATGAAACTAATCATAGGGACTCCAAAATATTCTCCTAATATTAAGCTGTGACCCTAAAACTTAATTTAAAACATGCGCCATTTTTGATTTCATTATTTGATGATCACTTGTCTTATAAAACAAGTAATAAGCGAGCTTAATTAAACATGTATGAGACACAGAAGTTGTAATGCTAGAAATTAAAGAAAAACCTGATATGTACATGAACATTTTTCTTAATTCTTATTACATATGAATTTATGCATAGCACACATCAACTGGCTATAGAGTATCTTGTCTCTACTACTTAACCTACCCTTTAGTCAAATACTAACAACATAAAATTTCTTTAAAAAAATTTTGAGCTTATGAAAATGTCTTAGAATGGATTGACTCCTGGAAGTGGTTATGAAAATTACAATATTGAATTTAAATCTATAAAGCCAAATGTTATAAAAAACACAAATTCCGTGAATTACTTTCAAATGTGTACTGGAAACATTCTACGGAATTAAAAATATTAAAAGAATGTGAAGGCAATATTAAATTATGTAAGTTAATCTGAGAGGTGGTTACTGATTACATAGTGGTGAATGATTTTATGTATTTTAAAACTAAAGTATGTTAAAATCAACAAAAGATATTTTCAATGTTAATCTCTAACCATTTCACATTAGTGTTATTAATCCTACAATCCTATTTTATAATGAACGAGCCCTTTATTTATTTTTGAAATCATACACACAACTAATTATCCCCGATTAAGCCCTAGTAAAGTGTCACCATTTCGATTTGTACCTAGCTATTCTAATATAGGTATATATTATGTTTGTATTATAGGATGGTAATCCTAATCTAGATAGGCAAGCAATAATTTAGCGATATTATAAATCATTTTTTTAAATCAAAGTTGCGTTAAATACGACCAGCGAAATGTTGATTAAATATGAATGGGACTCTATTTTATTTTTCTTCCGTAATTGAACATTTTACCTCGTCCTACATACAATAAAAACAACAAAACACTTCCTTATGCACAACTATATTCATAAGTTTTCTGTAATGTTAATTAACTCTTAAACTCGTATTTAAATGTCCAAAGTTGGACATCTGTTAGTCCTTTACCTGGCCATTGGCATATGTCTTGGAAGAAAAAAATCTCGTAATGATACAAAAGTTACTTCGAATCGCGTGAAAAACATCTGCTCTGCGTTTCACACATTCGAATGAAGACTTTATTTTCTTTACTTAAGCTTTGATTTACGCTGGCAAAATATAAAAGGCTGCATCTTAGAAGAACCAAGATTGAGAAAACTTCATTTGAAATTATTAACACCTTTGTTCTTATTATTGCTTCCTCATAACTAAATCATAATCTGTTCATACATGGAGGATAAATTATTCTCAAAATTCCTCTGCGAGTTATTTATTTCATATAATCAGATTTTTACGATAAAGCATTCATTTCTGTTTAATGTTTAATCTGTTAATATGTTTTTTTTTTGTTTTCGATTAAATTCGGTTAAGGAGTCTTATTTGATACATAAATTATAATGTAAAAAATATCTTGTAATTATATATTACTAAATTGGGTAACGACACATAAATTATATATAATCCAATATTTGCATACTCATCATTTAATTACACATCCCCTTGAACTTATCATTAAACATTCGAAAGTAAAAACTTAAAGGTGTTTCTATTTTTTTCGCCCAAACATCTTCCAAGGTTATTTTTCGTGCATCTGCCATCTCACACAAACATCTGCATAATAATAGCAAAAACTTGACCTACTAAAAAACTCACTTATTAAAATTTCTATGATCTAAAACATTTTCCTATTCCAAAGAAACAAAGTCTAAAGCGATCATTTTTAAGTTTAAGATGGCTCCTAAATAAGAGGCACAGAGTCTAGAGTCGAAGCCACAGATTAAAAACTTTTAAACATGTAAAAAGGTGCCAATTTCCGTTCGGATGTGACATCCGCTTCTAAAAATCAGCAGAAAGTGATTAGTGCGCATGTGCTGCGCTTTTTTGATTTTAGAGTTTTTCTTGATGTTAATTTATCTTTTACAGCTGCTTTTTAGTGATTTTTTATTTGCATTTCTGAAATACATGTGATTTTACGGATATCCTTATTTTACGTGAAAGCAATACCAAATTTATCTACGTTTAAAAATTGATTGACATATTTTAATGTCAGGATTATTCAAAAACTTTTGTATTTGTAAAAAGGTAGGATGATTTTTCTTTACAAGCTGTTTAAGCTCTTTTTTCATATTTTTCACATTTTTATACTGTGTTATTCCATCTTTGGCTATATTTTTTTATCCAATTTTTATTTGTTATATTAATTAATTTAAATAAGTTTGCTGTAGAAATACGTAATAAATAAATAAATGCATGCTAAGCGCACCATATAGCAAGCTATTATATAAAAAAAACTTTTTTATTTTTTTATTTATTTATTTCGTAATCCTACAGCTAACATAAATTATATATAATAATAAAAAGTTACACTGAAAATATAGCCAGAGATGTACCTTAAATATTTTGTATTAAAATTGTTCACCGCGTTTGGTTCACCTGTCTATTTATTATATGATTTACGTAATAACTTCAACCAGAGAGACATTTACTGAGACTTCTAACCTGTCATACCTACTAATATTCGTACAATAAAGTTCACCTTAAGAGTTCACAAGGTACTTTTGTTCGCCTATTTCCTGCTTACCAATTCTTATAACAAATTCGATATTTCCCATCTCTAGATTTCGATTCCCACCGGTTTAACGGGACACACACCTTGCACTTTCGGATATCCGTAACATGTGATACCAATAAAGTCTTCCCAAGAAACACCTTTACTTGTCACATACACCTTGCTCAGGTCTCACGGTACTGCAGGTATCTGACCAGCGAAAACCTTTTTTAACAAAAAAGCATCAACCCAGTTGCCCCTGCTCATCTGCGAAGGGAACCAAATTTTTTGGGAAATGTTGCTTTGTGGATATTATTTGTTCGAAAATACAAAAATTTAAAACGAAAATGTCTGTGAAAGGTGCTAATTAATACAAGAAGGTTTTATTTATAGAACTTATTTCATTATTTAATATTGAATGTTCAGATTTATAAAAATCTTATAGATGCGCGTCAATAACCCTGATAAACAGGGTACTCTACCGTGGATAAATGGACACAGAGGATCTCTCGGCAATGATGCTGCCGACGAGCTTGCGAGGAGAGGCTCCGGAATGATGCCGTCTGGCCCGTATCCGCTCCTTCCGTTGCCCTTCTCGCAAGTGCGAACCTGGATCCGACAAAGATCTACAGAACTCCAACATCACCGATAGTCGCGAAACGTGCACTGCAGACAGTCCAAATAGCACTGCCAGCAGTTAACCTGCTAATGGCAAAGCGACGTCAATTACGGGCCACTGTCTCCTTAATAAACATCTTTTCGTCCTAGGTGCGACGGACAGCCCCTTGTGCAGAGGCTGTTTCAGCGCAAAGGAATCAGTCACCCACGTAGTACTGGAATACGTGGCTGTAGCTAATCAACATACAGAAATCCTCGGAGCAATGTGGTCCTGCGTCCCCCGTGAAGCCTGCGAAGTGCCCATGAGAGTTCTGTGCTTCTGGAAGGAGCTAGGCTGGCTTAGTAAGCCTGTACGCACAGCGGACCTAATGAGAATCTAAGTGCGGAAACTGAGTCCACCAA
Source organism: Pieris napi (assembly GCF_905475465.1). NCBI lineage: Eukaryota > Metazoa > Arthropoda > Insecta > Lepidoptera > Pieridae > Pieris > Pieris napi. The sequence continues at coordinate 6,756,112 of NC_062241.1, read as the reverse complement.
CCTTTAACCCATTTTTATGCCCATTTCTGCGTTGTTTATTTAATTAATTGTCGTCCATAAAAGTATACTTCTGGAGAAACCCAAAAGTTCCCCAATATTTATTGATTCGTAGTGTGTTTCCTACCCATCATTATCCATTATAACCCGGTACTTCAGTATCTAATGTACTCGATGTTAGATAAAATAATATCACTGCCATCTGTTTGAATATCAGATACTACCAGATGTCTAGTACAAACCCGTTAGGTACAATGTTATGGATCCAAGATCACGAAATCCCATCTTAGAGCCCACATGTCGATGCAAAGTAATCAACCAACTGTGAGCCTTTGGAGTAACGGAATAAGCGGTTGAACAGCTTCGCGTAAGCAGTTCCTTACAGTTACTTGTATAGTATAGTTATCTTGCGATTTAAGAGTTTAGAATTTTAGTGCATATTAAAAGAAATAGTTTTGTATAAAAGTAATTTAATTTAAAGATATAATTAATTTAATTTATTATTTTCTCATGTGTTTTTTATGTTATTTGAGCGATTATTGATACGATTTCATAAGAAACTATAACTAAATCGTGTATATATAAATAATAATATGTCTTCCACTTTTATTATTTATTTACTAGCTGATCCGGCAAACGTCGTTTTGCCATGTTTATCATTTATAAAAAAAAATATCTAAAAAATAAAAAAAAAATTAGGGGTGGACTACCCTTAACATTTAGGGGGATGAAAAATAGATGTTGTCCGATTCTCAGTTATACCCAATATGCACACAAAATTTCATGAGAATCGGTCAAGCCGTTTCGGAGGAGTTTAACCACAAACACCGCGACACGAGAATTTTATATATGAGATTAACAGCAATTTTGCTATTCACCGAAAAAACGCAAAAGTTAACCTAAGCATAATATACTAAATATGTATACGTATATTTAAAATAATCATTTCATAAGTATTTTTTTTATTTGAACAGCTGAAACGGTGATCATAACGTATCATTGCTTGTTTCATAGCCCCGAAACCTTAGAACTATCAGCAGTACCGAATATCTACGTTGCGATAACCTACTTATTTTTTTTGTAATGAACAGGTATTTATCACCTGATGGTCAATGATCTTTACACCTGCGAAAGCATATGGCGATAATCTTCAGCCCCAAATCAATTTCTAAATTTCGTAATTATTTAACTTCTCAATACAGGATTAATAATTCTTCTATGTGTGGTACCAATTGAACGTATATCCCGTAATAGTAATTTCGAATAATAGTAGTAGTAATTTCGTACTACAAAAATCAAAATTTGCGAAATACAAGCTACGGATGCTAAAAGAACTACTTCGATTAGGTTTCCTGGACGGAAGAAGTCAGTTCTTTATTATGGAATACCGGGGCTGATTTGGCGAATCAATGTAGGGTAGCATTATAATTAACTTTAAACATGTAATTAGATTTTATATGAATATATCTTAAGAAATTATATTTAAGTTTGTTAAGGAAGAGCTGGGAACCCTGACACAGGTATTTCTTACTTAAAAGGGTTCCCAAATCTTCACACATTGTAGTGCATATCTACTTGTAATCTCATCTCTATCAGGATCTCCTGTGTTTTTGTCTTTTACAGAAAAATATGGGACAATATTAATTTCATTTATAATTACGTTAAAGTTAAATATGCATTCACACATTCATTATTGGTTTAGTTATATTTGCGTCATAGCAATTACATATTTTTGCCGTAACATTATAGGATTTACCTAAATTTGTCATGTGTTGTTTCTTCATAAAACATATATGTATTTGTTTTCGTAAAACTAATTAAAGCTACGTGCGTGTATATTGTGTTTCTTTTATAGCAATCAATATTAGTTAGTCAATCAAAAGCTCGTCTTATTACCTACTTGCCATTTAACGATTGTATATCTTACGTATCCTTTGAACACGTACAACAGTTTACGTAACATAAATAAATTGAGACCAAACTGATTAAGCTCTGGAGAATACTTGTACAAATTAAATACGAGCATGAGTTTTATACGGCACATTTCTATATCAAAATACGACTATATTTGGATATTGGATAAACCACAGAATAAACTAATAGTTGTACGATTGTAATGTATGTAAGCTTTTCGATAAAAGCTTAGTCGGGTTAAGTTTCGAGTTTGGACAGCTCTCAGCTTAGTCATTAAAAAAGTTATTAGTTAAGGTATTAGCTATACGCCACCGTAACGTAGTGGTTAACGCAAACAACTAATATTCTATATATTTAATAACCTTATTACATACCTATTTGTTTAAGGAATAATTTCAGTGAACAAAATAATCTGCGTAATGTATGTTACTGCTAACATATTCTCAACAGTCCTTATCTCCTTGTTGCGATTTTATCTCTAATACAGGTAAATATATCTAATATTTCTACCTAAATACAACTTTTACGGATCTAAATGCGATATTTCCTTACAGGACTTTTGTATTGGCATTATTTTTCTTAAAAAATATACTTTAATTCAAAGCATTCCGACTTGTGTTAACTATGATATGTCAGTGTCAATTTGTTAATTATTTCAAGTTATCTTAAAGAGTAATTAAAGGAATTAAGAGGGAGAGGAGGGATAGAATTTAGGGTCCCAATCTACACCTTTCGATCGGCAGGTGATCATCTTTTTAGTTTTTTTTTAATTAAATGCGCTTGATGTGTCGCGATGCGATCGGGTGACAATAAACTTTGTTCGACAAATTATAGTGCGTCTATCGGCAAGAGATACGTTCAATTAGGGTCGCCACGTCGGCGAAATAATAAATAAGATATCACATATTTTCTACGAAATGAAGTAATGAATTTAATAAACTTATATACAAATAAGTATTATATCACTCGGAATGAAAATACTACGTAATTAAATGAAAAAAGCAAACAAAAACAAAAGCTCTTATATCCTTTTTGTGATTTGTCCCCTCAATATTTTTAAACAGTGGTTTTTAATTCGTTCTTATGACCGTAAACACATAGTAAACAAAACAAGTCTTGGAAGGTGTTAGTAAAATTGAGAACAGCATCCTCTAGCTTTTAAATATTTTACGAAAACTATTGACGCACGATAATCAGTTACGCGTATATTAAATCGTTTGACCGATGACATAAAAGTGACTCTCGGTAGCATATAACAACCCGTCTGCTTAGCCATATGCAAAATAGCACGTGGCACGTTTTTGTCTTAATGCAGCATCTGCTAAACACATTTCACGTCAGTTGTTTAATGAATTCCAATTATCGATACCTAATGTTTGCCTTTCATGTCTCTATCGTAGCTGTAAATATTTGTAAGGACAGGTATAGATTTATTAATTAGGAATAATAATTCATATTTGCATTCACTTGATTACTGCAGATGTAAATATTTTGAGACTAGTTCATCAACTAGTCTTACAACTAGTCTAACTTACTCTGTTTAGTAATAAGACCGAGAAAAAGTCTTCATTTTATTAGTCAAATGACAATAAAATGCAAATATAGAGCTATGTTGGTATGACCTTTATGTAATATATATACAGCACGGCCTTATTAACTAACATATAAATGACCCGTGTATCCCTTTTACATTTTGTTAACTCAATTGACTTTTTTATAACCGTTAATTATTTTATTCTTTAATTAGTAATATTACCTTGAATAATTTATTTATAAATGGAAATCGGAAAAATAATTTGCGTTTAATGAAGATGTATAAAGAAATATTTAGATTTTATCGAAATTAACATAGTGCGCTAATAACGATGTTTTTAGCCGACGCAATAAATTACTCCACATAATGGATCTATTTGAGAACACCGTTTTAAAACCTATGGCATAAGTTTAAAGATTAACTGATATCAAAATAAATTCGGTCACAACACCGCACTGATTCCTAAAAGGCTGGTAATGTGTCTTCATAATTAATATAAATGTATCGAATTTTTAATATAGTTCAGTACTGTACACACATTAAGGCCGATTTACATTATCTTAGTGTTTAGGAGAGTACTTTAGGATAGTACTTTAGTTGAAACATGTAAACGCTACTTGCTTTAGTAAACGCTACGCTAAAGAACTTGCCTTTCAAGTTGTACTAAAGCACTCTCCTAAACACTAAGATAATGTGAATCGGCCTTTAGTGTTAGTACAGTACTGAACTATATTAAAAATCAACCAATATTAAATATATAAAAACTCAAAACTATATTAAAAAACACGTTTATTAAATTAAATATTAATTTAATAGACGTGTTCTGAAGAGCCTCGTTTCATTACAATTCTCAGTAGGTACCTTATAAAGACATACGAATACCAAATAAAGTACAGTAACACCTTCTACCCCACTCGCCTAATATCAGATGAGCCAGCCCATTTGCCCCATTATGAATTACGTGAATAGTTTGTATGTAAAATATTCGATGTCGTTAATTTTAGTTATATAAATCTCTTCTTTTGTTGCGATTGTCATTACTGAAGGTCGTGTTGGTGTTGCATATCTTCCTCCTTTCCCATGTCTTCGGCAAGCCTTATCGCCTGTTTAATACTGAGGCCAGTACCTTAACTTGGTCGGTCTAGCAAGTATTCGGCCTCGGGGTATCGTGCCTTCTACTCCACCAGTCAGAAGCTTCTTCAAGTTACCGAAGCCACTGCGTGCTTTATGTCCAAAAAGTTAAGGATCCTTTGGTAACATACCGAAGAAATTAACTTAAAGTTATATTAATATCATTCCATAATTCAATGGATAACATCAAATAAAACGTATGTGCACTAAGATGTCGACGCTTAGATAAATACAATAAATTGCTTATCTTAATTACATTTAACCATTAAAGTATAAAGATGATCCGACTCTAATTTCATTTGAACTAGTGAACTTTTTTTAAGCTTCCATTCGATGGTTATCTCAAATGTAAGGAGTGGAATTTAATTACATTACGAAGCTCCGTTAGGATAGATTAAAATGGTCAGTATAGACAATTTTAAGGATGTATCACATTAAAAGATTACAAAAGTCTTTGAGCCTAGTTAATATGAATATAAATTATATTTATTTATCTCAATTAAAAATAAAGGTTTATTATGTGGGTGTTATTATTGTTTTAAGTAACTGCGCAATTTTATTCCGTTATTTAAATAACGGTATAATACTCGAAACAGAACTAATAAGCGTATGACCAACCAGAGTCCAGAAGATAAACCACTCCTTGTATGGAAATTGTATTCGTTTTTACAACAAACTCAAAACAAAAGCGAAATTAGCGAATTATCACTGAAAAAATTCAAACTCCCGTTAAACCTAAATTAATCAATAAAGCTTTTTTTTAATTTGACGCGTATTTAAATGATCCTAATCTTAATTTGATTTGCTTTAGTTCAAATATTTATGGCTGCTACCTAACAAACAATTTGTATGACTTCAAACTTGGCCATTAAAAAGAGTTCTCGCCAGTTCTACTCCCTTGATATGCGAACTGGTAGTAAATGTAAATTTAGAATCAATTTAACATCTTTTCTATTGACGTTCATAAGTGTACTTGATTACCTACATGAATAAAGTTATTAATAGTTTGAGTTTAAGTTTTAACACGACGATTTACAGGAGACGTGGTTACCGAGGGAATGGATCTGCCTTAGGGAGCGTTCAAGTATTACGTCACGCAATTTTTGGAGATTATTGACACACACACCCCGCCCCCACCCCGTGTAACGCGCCGTAACGTTTTTCTGTACCCAAGTATAGTAAAACGTTTCGTGACCACCTAGTGACGCTTTATACCTAAAAGATACCATTATGTGGTGTAAAGTACTGGAAAGTCAAAATAATATTAAAAATAACGCGTAATTCAATCCCCGTCCCGCATCGTAACGTTTTACAAAAGGACCCTCTCCCCCCCAAAATTCGTTACGTAATACTTGAACCCTCCCTTAGATCTAAAATCAGTAATTATATCTAAGTTCTTTATATATAAGTATAAAATAATATTCCAATTAACGATGATTTAATTAACGATTAAGTACCCAAAGTTTTTAAATTGTTATATTAAATGTCTAACTTCTGTTTACAGAGGCATAGCGTGCATCAGCTGTAACCCGCAGGCATTTTATTTTCAAATTGTTAAAAAGAATGAACGCCCCGAGATTTATTATACCCCACATCTGGTTGTTACCTGAGGCAATAGTTTTATGATAGAAAGGTTTTTGAACGCAACTGGTGACTTTGCCATTATTTTTCCCATATACATAGACTAAATGTTCGCTGTCGATAATATATTTTAATTAATTAGTAAATGCAAGTACCACACAGTACAGTGCGGATAATGCTCTGGGGATATAATTTCTATATATTTCTACTTTTTCTCTGACTTGCCTATAAAAATAATCGGCGAAGAATATACAAAAGTAGATCACTTTAGAATTTAGATGAAATGAGCAACTCGTTTCTCCCATGTTCTAATAAAATTTAAAAAAAAAGGGTGCGTGCTTACGTAAGAAGTTATAATTCTACTATAGTTATTTGGTTACGTGTCTTAGCTAATCATCAAATTTTACTTAGTATATAATACTTTCTTACTCCTTAATGCCTATTTCATATCATTCTTGCTATGTTAAACGACCATGCGAAAAGCACCGAAATAACTTTATTTATTTCGCTCATTAAAATACACATAACAAGCTAATAAATTACGGGTTACATTTCAATTACGTTTTAAATCAAAATAAGTGAAACTAGACATAAATAGGTTTACCTAGGTCAGGTGAAGGCAGCGCTCACGGAATTCAGACTCGCGCTCGAGTGATGATATTTAACTATAGGGTTGTCACCTCTCATTTAAAAAAAAATGGAAAAATGCAATAGACTTTTTCCATGAAAACAATTGAACTTACTTTAGGCTCTTTCGATGGTCTTCCATTAATTATCTTCTCATCGGATCGGATATAAACGGATCTTAGGTCTGAATGTGTTATTTGTTATCATCCAGTGAGACTACAACCTGACTGAACTGATTATGATATTATCTGCTACTAAAGGTAACTTTTGTCACGGTTAAGTTAAGCGGGAACTAATAAGTATTAAAGCATAGGAACTTAAGTTTTAATAGGAATGTCAATTAAGGCGAAGACATAAACAAAACGCGCACATTTTTGACAATATGAGAATACTTAATTTGTGACATTTGTTTTAAATAAGAGTGTTGTTTGATGATTTGCTGTTTTAAAAGAGTACCGAGAGTTTTTTACGCCGGCTTTTTCTCTCGGCCTACACCCTCTGTCTTCTTTGCCGATGAGTAGGGATGCCTACAAATTCAAATTTAATGACGTAGAATAAGTGATACATGTATCTTATGTTCCATAATAAACATATTTTTTTTTTTACTCTTAATCCTAGGCTATCTAGGCCTTATAGGCTTCTTAGTAGACTTAAAAGGCTCTAAGCAAAAGCATGTTTCTTTTGAACATTCCTACCTAAGATCCCCAAACATATAGAACCCAGGCTATAATTAAATATAAAAATGTTGTATTTATCAACCCTATGCTGTACAGAATTGGTACAATACTAAATTCCGTAGATTTAAGCAATCCCAGAAACGATCACGATCCTAAATATTTTACATTCATTCTAATACCAATGATTTGCAAACGATACTATTGTAAATGCTTTAATCCGATTTCATATACTTTGTTCCTTTTAAAACAACGGTTGATAAACTAGACATTAGGTAATAACAGAAATAGTTAATGAGACATTTGTGTAATTAATTTTGTGTTTCAGGACGTCAAGTACACATTACAAAAAAATTGGTCGTAGCTGCGTTCGTAGTGAAATAAAACCTTTGATGAATGGACTTATTTTATTCAAACAGTATCTTAGATAAGCGTTCAATTATTGAAAGCTTTCGTTATTTTGAACTTTGGCCTTGGTCCTTTACACTCAACTCAGTTTGAGAGAAACAAAAAGAAGTGCGTATTATAAACGGTACGGTCACGTTAGGTACAACTTAAATGTACGATAAACTTCAAATCACACTTGCCATTGGATATAAACAAACAGCACATCCTCTTACATATCAAAGCTTATATATATATATATATGACGAGCACTGTTGGCCTAGTGGCTTCAGCGTGCGACTCTCATTCCTGTAAGTTGAAACCCGGCTGTGCACCAATGGACTTTCTGTTTATGTGCGCATATAACATTCGCTCAACAGTGGAAGAAAACATGGTGAGGAAACCGGCTTGCATTAGACCCAAAAAATGTAGACGGCGTGTGTCAGGCACAGAAGGCAGATCACCTACTTGCCTATTAGATTAACTAATGATCATGAAACAGATACAGAAATATGATGCCCAGACGTTAAAAGGTTGTAGCGCCACTGATTTATTTTTATTTATTGAAATAGTAAATAAACCATATAGAATACATGTTTTTGGACAATTTTTTAAATATTCAGGCTGTTACCTCATTATTATTGCCTTACGTCTGTCAGTTCGCTCAAAATACACTCTAACATGGCTTACCTATATTAAAGTCATCATTTGAGCACGGAATTCATTAGACATTTGTCGAAGAACCAGTTTGACATTTTATCGTAAGCATCTAAGCATTTAAGTTTTTAACTATTCTATGGAAATTACTATTGCATTCCATACAGATAAGACATGTAAACAAACACTTTAGTGAAAGGCTTAGTGGAAAAACTATGTTTTGTAATTATGTTTAGTTTATGTAACTTTCACTAAACCATAATTTGGAATTAAAAGATTCGTCGAGTAGTCGTACTTTAAATTTAGCAATATGTGTCAAGTGGAATTTGTTGTAGCTTGACGAAATTGACTAACTATTATGCCAACTGTAAACATAAAGTATGGATCAATTTGCGATGTAACCAGGCGAGTCGAAGTATATTTATTTATTCATCTATTTTTGTACACTAATAAACGTTTAAATAACTATAAATTGATTTTAAATACACATTCTGCTAGTTCTCAAATCAATATACTAGAAGACATAGCTAGTAACTCTTCACTAGCATTTTAAATCGCCAACTATTTTACAAGGTTCTTGTTTGAAGCTTCATTACACATTGCTTCACATAACGTGGATTGAAACAGTATAATAAAACTAAAAACAAATTCGCCATCAGTAGGCATGGCGAAATAGGAGCATGCACTTCAATCTAGTGAAAACAAAATTCAAACACTTGGTAGGTCCAGAAAAATCACGATTGAAATTAATCATATGTTATCATACTAATGTTTCACGGAAACGTATTTCAAATTTAATAATTTATTGAATTCTAAAGCTACTGTTTATTACAAGACATGTTTTGCCTTTGAGTGGTAAACCATATCTCGTATATATTATTAAGATATTTCGCATAAAAACTTTAAAATATATAAAACATTAACTAAAAAAAATTCAGCTATGAAAAAAAATATTGCCTGATTTCTAGTAGTAACTTACGTTACAATTTTAGTATATTTATAAATGTAAGTATGACAAAATCGCATGTTTGTGGAGTCAAACAGTAGCGGGAGTGGCAAGGAGCCTCAAAGGTCGCTGTCGAGCTTTCAACAGCCATCAGAATATGAAAATCTTAATTTTATCCAACCCGTTTTAATAGAGATAACCTACCTTTTTGTATATCTGATGATCATGTAAATAAAAATGTTTCTTTCTTCTTTCTTTTTTATTTCAATTATATGTACATAATACCCGCTGAGGGTTTATGTCACTTAAAAAAGGTCTTTTTCAATTCACTTTAAATATTATGGCTAGGAAGGTTAAGAAATACTAAGACGTGTAAAGTTACAGATAAATCGAAAAGTCACAGTTTAAAAAATATATCTTCATTATAAAATCCCTACAAATTATAAACTTGTTGCCGTAAATTCTAAAATCAAAAAGTTGGAAATTTATCGGCTTTCGGTTTTAGGCCCAATTTCTCAACTCTAGGCGACGCTGCGTCTATGGTAAAGCTTTGTCCCAGAAACACAGATAACACACCTGGCCATATCTTGTTTATAAGCCATCCATGATGTAAAGGTCAAAACGCTGGACTTATGCTAACGAGAAACTGTCACTAGCCCAGGAGTTAAAATATTTTTTAAATGATATTATAAATTTAGTAACTCCTATGTAATAAAAAAGATATTCAGGCAATTATATGATGGCTTGTACCACTTACTTGTCATAAGCTTAATAGCATCTCAACCCGTATTGTATGTTTAGTAAACTTTTAACGTTTCCTAGGAAGAAAAAGCAAGAAACCGCTGACTTCACCCCAAAGAAAATATGATCTATACACAGGCAAAAAATGGAGGTCACGCCTTGGCTATTTGAAATAGATTCCTTTTTTATAAGTAGTATGCACAACTAAATTGTATTACAAAAATAGCTCTTAAACTATGTCGTAAGCGACAAAATACAGTAAACTATTCGGTATTTAACCATTCGGACATTCACATTTCCATAACACGTCTAATATTTGCCGATTCTCTCCCTTTCTTACACATGAAAAGTAAGCGAGATGTTAATAGCTAATTAATGCTCGTTTCCTATTTAAAATTTCCCATAACTTCATTAAATGATTTGTGTTCTTACATTTGTCATCATCAAACGAAAGGCTGCTGGGTAAAAGCCAAATAGTAATGTAATGGAGTTTGAGAAAATTATTATTATTAACTATGTATGTACTTATAAAATACGAAAGTGTGGGAGACGAGAAAGTTGGGGAGTAATGTAAAGTAAGAACGGAGCTTGTATGAATTACTGATTTTCTTAAAGATATTGTTTTATTTTCTTTAAGTGGAAAGAAGTTGTTTAAACTATGGCAACGAAAAAGGTTTTAATGTATCATGAACATAAGTTTTTTGAAAGTCAGTTAAACATTACTTTAATATTTTCTTTTTTCTGAGAATTGTCTATGAAGAGGTAGAAGACAGTAGATACAAATATATATATGTATAAGCTTTCCTTTTTTAAATCTTATGTAACTGGTTTTATAAAAAAAATATAAATGCATCATGATTAAACGTTATGTCTACGAAATCTTTTTACGTTTAAATAATATAAGCGGCGATATTTCGTTGCAGTATGTGCATTTTAGCAATTGTTATATAATACATAGAAGTATGAAGTAATGTGAACTATCTTCTAATAGGTTGGATTAGTTCGTTAATATATAGAAGGTGATTTGTCTTCTTGGAAATCATTGTTTGACTACCGCGATTGCAGAACTCTGGTATATATAGGCAATACAGGCAACGGAGGCGGTTTTTATTTTAGTAATTCATGTTACAACCCTGGAAAAAGGAAACTTTAATCATATTCATGTGTTCATTAACAGCTAATTAAATAATAATTATTAACATAGATAAAATAATAATATTATCTAAATTGTATGCGTATTTTTTATGACGATTCAAGGTTAACTACGCAAGAAATTAAGTGCGTATTGTTAATGTATATCTAGAAGATACCAACACTATATTTTAATTATTAAATTTATATACCTACTACTGTGAATTACGTCTGGGTCAAAAATTAATATGAGAAATATTAATTTTCGTTTGTTCAGTGTTCGTACATTGCACTCGTTTCTGACAAAAGTACTGAAAAAATTACATCGTTAAAATTTTGTGGTAAAATGACGTCATTCTCAGGGTTTTTTTCGACAGGGTCTCTTCTTATCATTGAAAATGCTACCGGAGTTACGTTAGTTACGTCATCGTGGTTGCTTGCCACGATTTTTCAAACTAATATTTCAGGGAGAGAAATTTACAATTACAATATTATAAAGACCGAAAAGACCGTACGAATAAAATCAAACACCACTAGACCGATGAACAAAATTGACTTTTAGAATTCTTCATCATTCAGAGTGTATATATATTTCTAGAATATTCAAGAAATGTCCAACTGTGAGAAGCCAGGACAAAACAGTTAAGCAGTCTAAGAACTTGACGTTTTAAGTTGTGTTGTATTTCCGTGTGAAACTTAGTTTATCCTTTAAGTTTCGCGCATAATAAATCGCATCTTTAGAAAACGCACAATACAAACAAAATATCATTCTAACAGTTAATTTAAAAACAACGAAACAATTAGTATTAGGAAAGTAGTCCAGATGTTACGTCTTATCTCAAACAGATGTTACCATTGTATTATGTTACCTGAGTTATAAAAGATTAGGAAAACATTTAAAGATTTGGCGCACGTGTTCTACAAATGCAATTTTTGTTATTTTTGAATACAATAGGCGACGGTTTTCAAAGTGTAATAATGTTCGTTCATAAAGTTATGTTATTGCTAGAAAAAATTTCACAGTAAAATTGAAAATTAACTCAAGATATAATCGTGATTATTCGAGCAGTGTTGGCCTAGTGGCTTCAGGGTGCGACTCTCATCCCTGAGGTCGTAGCTTCGATCCCCGGCTATGCACCAATGGACTTTCTTTCTATGTGCGCATTTAACATTCGCTCGAACGGTGAAGGAAAACATCGTGAGAAACCGACATGTCTTATACCCTTAGCCACGGCGAAATAATTGTGTCTGCGTCTTAAAAATAATTATGTACCTACCATATATTTTCATACATATATAATGAAATAAGGAGGTTTTGCCAGAGTTACCTTTGCACTCTATGCGTTACAAATCCTTGGAGGTGTAGTCTGCAGAAAACACACTCACTTAAGGATTCACAACGAAACGTGTACGTTTTACGACCCTTAACAGTTTACGAATGTAATCCAAATATTTGACTTAATTTGACATTGCACCGCATCTAAGGTAACAAATAAGTTCAAGGGACCTCTAAATCTTTGTAAAAGACGACAATTTCGTGTTTAAGGTACTTAATTGTATTGTCGAGACGTCACGCGATCGGAATTAATAAGTTCACAAGTCAGTGTTTTATTTGGGAACTGTTTTCAAATTCGATATTTAAACCTGATCTGTTTTTTGCTTTCATTTTTGTAGAGTTTACAGCACAGCCCTGCGATTCTGTAACTCACTTTTCGAACTCACACAGCGGTTTTCGCATCGGCGGTCGCTCTCAAATCAGTCGTGAAGCAGTCATTTTATGATTTGGCATTCTGAAAAAGTTGTAGTTTATTGTTTATCAGAATGCCAAATCATAAAATGACTGCTTCACGACTGATTTGAGAGCGACCGCCGATGCGAAAACCGCTGTGTGAGTTACAGAATCGCAGGACAGTAGTCTAATACATAAAACAAACCGAAGATATTTTATAAAAATCTTTTAAAAACCTCGACGTCGTGTTAATTCGATTTTTGTTTTTTTCAGGAATCAAACAGTAGAATTCAATATTGAATTTTATTTACATTTTTATCTAAGGCTTCTATGATTTAACATTATATCATGATTAACTATGATATATATCTTCCTTTTAAACCGGATACATATCAATGTCAAAACTATAAGTCAAGTCCTACTGACATAACATATACAATCATAGATTACAGAGATCTTTTATTATGTAAAACTAGCTTCCGTTTGCGGATCCAGATCACAGATAACTATGTACTATTGTTAACTAGGACTAGAACTAAGTGCGTTTCAATTTAAAAAAAAAACAGAAACAATAATATCAAGTTCAATAATATTACTTGCCGGAATTGGAATATAATCCGACATTATTTTCCAATAAGTATGGGCGGCAACGCACTTGCGAAGTCAGCAACGACTCATTGGTCTAGTGGTTAGTACCCCTGACTGCGAATCCATGGGTTCGATCCCCGGCTGAGACGAACATCGATGTGATGAGCATTTGGTGTTGTGCTTAGGTCTTGGGTGTTTAAATATGTATTTATATGTCTATCTATCTATAATATGTATGTATATCCGTTGCCTAGTACCCATAACACAAGCTTCACCAGCTTAGCATGGGACTAGGTCAATTGGTGTGAATTGTCTTTAAGAAAAAAAAAATGCGTCCATCGTAACTGTCCAGTGTCCAGTGTCCATGAGCGGTTGGCGTCGGGTTCTTTGCTAAACTTTAAAACTTTTATAAAGCTCACTTGTACATTGCTTAACTTGGTATATTGTTGAATATTGTTGCTGAGTCATCAAGGCATGCACAGTGTCATGGGAAGAACATGATTAGTGAATCATGAGTTTCACAGTTTTGAGGTCATTACTCACACCAGTTTTGGTATCTCGCAATTTAGTTGACTATTACGCTTTTTATTATTCTGCGGTATGTTTTAAGAAAACAATACAAAGCATTTATATTTTACTACTAGCTGACCGGGCAAACGTCATTTTGCCATGTATATAATTTATAATAAAAAAATAGGGGTTGATCGTAGAGAGGTGAAAGTTAGGGGTTGTATGTATTTTTTAATGCTGTATCATAAAAAATATCTAAAAATAAAAATTTAGAGGTGGACTACCCTTAACATTAAGGGGGATGAAAAATAGATGTTGTCCGATTCTCAGACATACCCAATATGCACACAAAATTTCATGAGAATCGGTCGAGCCGTTTCGGAGGAGTTTAACCACAAACACCGCGACACGAGAATTTTATATATTAGATTATATTTATAGAAAGTCATAGGCATTAAAACCCAAAAGAATCCTATTTATCTCCGGGAATCGAATTTATTTTTTAAAACCAAGAACTTTGGTCTCAAGCGCCACGGAGGCAATTATCCGGATTGTTCAAATTTTAAATTCAATCTGTTTTTATATATTACATCTATATGCCCCCGAGAACTTCGTTTCTCTTTAATGTTTCTATGCTACCCCAGAGACTGTTCGGTTTTCTGTCATGAAAACTTTTTAGGTTTTTCTGTGATTTTTTTTCTATATTAAACCTCAGAGTTCAAGTCCTAAGTTTTTAATTAACAAATAAAAAATAGGGGTTGATCGTAGAGGGGTGAAAATTAAGGGTTGTATGTTTTGTATGCTGTATTAAAATTTAGAGGTGGACCGCCCTGAATATTTAGGGGTTTGAAAGATAGATAGTAGCCGATTCTCAGACTTACTGAATATGCGTAAAAAAATTCATAAGAATCGGTCGAGCCGTTTCGGAGGAATATTGGAACGAACTTTGTGACACAAGAATTTTATATATTAGATGTTTTCTATGAAGTTTATACTTATGTATGTTCAATATATAATTTATGCGCTGACACATTTGACCATATAATTAACAAATCCTTGGTTTAAATAATTATATGTTTTAACAATACAAATATTAAATATTATGAACCCTGTAAATTAGAATACTAAATAAAAAAATTAAGTGTTCCTGAAGTGACAAAAAATACAATTATTTTTCGTGAATTTTAATTGTGGATTACAGTGCGATGTACTAGGTATTTTAATTAAGTTAATGAGCTTAATCAAAAGATAATGGCTGTTGAGCAAAAAACTTTTTTGATTGGAGTACACATTCATTAAAAATGATTTATGCATTTCAATGCTTTGATGTAATGAGAGATTTTTATCTTACTAAAAGGAAGTTAAAAGGAGTATCTATTTTTTTATTGTTACGTAAAACTGCTTATCAAATATCAACCTATATATTATAGCGAATATATTTAGCTAAAAATAAACCAATGAGGTTTAACCTTTGTGACTGATGACATTCACTGCACTGTACATACAAAAAAAACTATTAAATCAACCTAAAAATCTTCAATGTATATCAATCTTCTTCAATGGCTATAAACCGAATTTACTACATTATGTACATATAGATAAAATGCTTTTCAGAAATCTTGGACAGCGAGAGACACTCGACACATGTTTATATTTGTTTAAGAAAGGTTTTTGAATTACATTTTTTTCGCTTGATGTTTTTAAGATCTAATAATATATTCGAAAAATAACTAGAAAAAATAAAACTTCATGCAGGCTGCTCATTGAAAGTTTCATCATATTGACTGGTTACTATGCAAGGAGTGAAAAGCTCACTTAAAAGCTTCACTGAAAACGTAAAGCTTTCCAATGAAGACACTAGCTACTCTCCGTTGCTAGTTAAGGCTGCATTCCGTTCATGGCATTCGGCACGGACCAATAATGTGGATCTACGAATCTTTGAGGTTCTATTCAGATAATTTTACCCATCCCGATAAGGTCCGCAGAAAATGTAGCTTAACATCGCTGTTTTCTAAGTAGAACTAAAACTTTTCTAGAAATAAATTCTATTAAAAATCTGCTTAATTCTAATTTCTGACTTAAATTGATTTATTTTTTGCACAAGAAGGTAATGATTTACGCTATGGCCTTTAAACATGAGAGCGATGAACGACAAAAATCTGACCTAAAATCGTATTCTATTCTTCACGTAAGTACGTTTAACTCGCGATGCAGGATACCAGAATAAAATACTCTATGTAAAGAATTCCATTTTCCAATTAAATTGAACCGAGTTTTAACAGGAAATACCTTCTCCATGAATTATAAGTGAATAACTATAATACGTTCCACAAGCTAGGTCGCAGGGCATGTGCTCAAAGGTCGCACGCGCGCCCACAGACAAACACAACCTACTCAGACATAGACAACAAACCATCGACTAAACGTTTCTAGACACCGACTCAGATATTATTGCTAATTTAATTTTTAATTTTCGAAAATATTATTTTGAACGCAGTCTTATAGTAATTTTAAAACAAAAGATGTCTATATAAAAATATAGACATCTATAATAAACTAATAAACTGTGGAGGCTTTGTAAGTATATGTTTGTTTTCCAACAGTAAAAAAAATGATTTACGTGATTTTAATTAATGAAATATTTAAAATATTGATATGTGCTAAAGAATCTTGAGCATAAATTTAAACTACATTAAGGTCAATATTTGCCTGTGATGATTAATCAGTTTATTTTATAGAGGCCAAAATGTCAGACATAATATTTAAACTATACCTTGTTCAAAAAACTCCAAAGTGGGTCACATACCAAAGAGATTTCATTCGAATGTATCATAGTGTCCAGATTAGGTACATGTTAAATCTCTAGGATAATTTATATATATTTGTTTTAATCTTGCTTAATTTAACTTATAATACTGTTGAATAAATACTAATACTGTTGAAATTTCTAAACGGGCCAGCATATATTACATAAACCAAAACAAAATCCCATCTGTCACATACAACAACCGATAATAAACCTTACGCTTCACCACCAATGCACAGTATTGCATAATAAAATTCTGATTTACATAGCACAATATGTCGAACGATTTCGATCCTTTAGCTAATATATTAGCGGTCAAAAATCACCTGTTGCCTTCTACACCTGTTTTGCAATCACATTTTGGTAGTCATAGGAATATATCACCTATTTCTAAAGCGTAAAGAACAATTTCGCTTGAGGTAAATCTGACTATAAGTAAAAAATCTTTTGGACAGTTGTTTGAAAGATATCGTTGATGTGCAAGTATCAGTATTGGGTCTTATATTCTTTTTTTAAATGCGAAGTTTTTAATGAAACATTAGCGGCCAGTGACATGAAGCTCTATGGTTATATTTTTTAATCAGGATCAGTGGCAATCCGTGGTTACAGATTACAGATGTCAAGTCTGGCATGTTAGGAGAAAAAAAAGCTTATTCTTTTCTTTTATTCATAAATAACAGACTTGTCGATTTTGTTATCCAACATAAGGAAATATTTAATTTTAGAATTGAAGCCAATTATGATATTAATTAAAAAGTATGCAATCAAGATTTCTAATAAACTATTAATATTCTGTGCATACAGTAAAGTTGAGGAACTTGTTAATTAATAGGAAAGCGCATCCTCATATTGGCGGCCATATTGGTTAACTTTCTCTTCTAACTTTAGATTCAAATCGGCAGAGTTCTCGGGAAATAGCGACTTTCAAGCTTCCTTTAAAATTAACTACATAATTTTCACCGATATATGTTCGAAATATCTTATTAACTTAAATATTTGTTTCTCCTCAAGTTAAAGTGCAATTTCTATAAACACAGTTTTATATGGGAATCCATTCAGTACATCTTAGAAATCTCTGCATTGTTTATAACAAAATAACTTTCAGTCATAGAATGTACCCTTAGATCATTCAAATTTAAGGGAAGAAACCCATATATTAATATAATGGTTAAGTTACAGCTGTTACTTATAACATAACTCAATTATTATATATGTATAAATAGACTGGAATACAAAATAATAATTAAAACTTAAAACAAATAATATGCTAACAATATGACGAATCTATCGACGAAGCGATCCAATCCTTAAGTGTTTATTTAACATGTTTATATTAAAAACATAAATAAACATTTTTCTATAATAAATTATGTAACTAATATATCCATAGAAGAGCTGTTATTTTTAAAAGTTATATTAATCACCAAATATTAATTAAATTAATAGATCGATTCATATCTTTTAGCGAGCCAATAAATCACATACCTGTCAGTTTCTGATCACAAGCCGAAATTTTGTTAGTCTAATAAATCATTTAGTCAATCAAATTAGTACTATAACTACATTAAATATAGAGTGCGTTAGGACGAGCATGAACTAGTAATAGCGGACCATTTTCATATCCTAGTATGCTGGGAATCACATCAATGGCGCTACAACCATTTTAGGTCTGGGCCTCAGATTTCTGTATCTGTTTCATGATCATTTGGCAATGGAATAGGCAAGTAGGTGATAAGTCTTCTGTGCCTGACACTAGCCGTCGACTTTTTTCTTTCACGGTTCGAGTTCAATGCGCACATAGACAGAAAGTCCATTGGTGGACAGCCGGGGATCGAACCTACGACCTCAGGGGTGAGAACCGCACGCTGAAGCCACTAGGCCAAATACTGCTCAGTATGCTGGGAATAAGGAAAAATAAACAATAGACTTGTGAGTTGTGTTCCTTATTGTTAAAATCAAACTAGTAAGGCTGGTTCATAAATATAATGCCGTTCACGGACGTCAGGCCAGCCCGAGATATTATTAATAAAAGTCAAGTATTATTAAATAAAAAATATTGTAATACTATCCGTAATAGTCCAGTTCTGGACGATTCCAAATTTTATAAGTAGAATAATTTATCCAGCCAAGTTCGGAACGAGAACGAACTATGAACGGTATTATACTGTAAATCCAGCAACGTCAATCTGTTGTTAATTTGTATCCATAACAATATGTACTATGTACTAAAACAAATAAACTTGGACTTTTCAAGTGATTTAGTGGTTTCACATATTTCTTGTAATCATAAATTTGAAGGTTATAAACAACATTCGTATTCTATTTCAAAATTAATAAAGTCCAGTCAATGCTGCAATATTCTCATATTAATAAAAAAATTAAAGTTTCATTACTCTAATTGAGTACACCTACACTTAAGCACGACTTAACGGACAATTAAATTAATATTGTAACAATTAAAACTATAATTAACGTCGGCGCAACTCTTGCTAAATTGACTTGCATAATGAGCAAATGAAATAAGTAATATCTAAAAATTTTATTAGGTCATTATGAAATATGCTTAGTATATCACATACTTATAATAATAACACTTTATTTCCATCACAAAACACAAGAAGAAAAATTTTATAATTTTTTTTTGATATATAGGCGGTCTTTCTGCTAAAAGTACTCAGACGTAAATAATTGAAACATAAATCATAAAAACTACTCCTATTTAATTGTATAACAAATAAAAAGATAGTTCTTCAATAAAATAATTTTCATACCTAAAGAAATCGACAAGATCGCTGACAAATTGCGGCAGTGCCAGAAATCTAATGTCAATTGTCATACCATTTCATAGACGACGAAAAGGGAAATTGTGTAAGGTATGGCACTTTCTTTATTTTACATAGACATAACATTTATTACTAACGAAACACACACACACAAAACACAAAATAACAATAATAAAAAATAATGAAAGATATTTTTTTTTTTACTTTTAAAGAATAAGGTACGTTTTAATTGTGTAATGCGTGTGTGCTGCGGTTGTAATTGGCCCTAGGGCATTATGCTGGGGAGCAGTCTGTTCCACAGCGCTGGTCATTCTGATTCCTCAACACGGAAGTGACTTTATTATAGACTATATCTTGTATGTACATTGATTTGCTGGGACTATATTCCTTAGTATACCATCCGGTGAGGCGAGCCGCAAAACTGTTTCATTTTCATTTCTAAGTTGAAGTTGCGGAAGATCTTATAGAATCTCCAGATACATTCTGTGTTCAGGGTGTGTCATTAACTGGGACAATTGAGCTTTTCTCAGAACTACGTTTATTTTCTTCTCATGTTGTATCGCTCCCCCCACTTTTCTATTGTTTTATTTCTTATGATAGATTATATTTAAGAAATGGGGCATTTGTCTTTGTCGCCGCTTAACTACGACAATTCATCTGCTCGCTTATTTACGTGTGTCTTTATCGTAATCGTATTAAGTACGGTTTTCTAGTTTTGTGAAAGTGCCGTTATATTTTTTCTGATTTCTATCACTAAAGGATGTGGTTTGTAATTGGTTATTGCATCTACAGCCCTAGCGTCTGCATATAAGTTTAATAGCTTTTCTTTATCGTTACATAATATGGTTCTTGCTGCAAACGCCAGCGCTAGATGGGACTGCAAGTGGAAGGAATAATATGATAAATATCATGCAGATATGTGAAATGATGCGGTCAAAGCCACACTTATTCTGGTACAAATAGTCTAAAAACTTATATTATCACGGTGGAAATATTAGCAGATTGATTTGTTAAAAAGCACACGTATTGCAAATATTCACGGAAGTCTATTAGTCGGCAAGTACAAAGCATCAACTCTAGCTATTTATTAATCAGACGGCAATAACATCGTTTGACCTCGAATAACTTAGCTTCACAACTTTTATATTTATTTATTTTTATTGATACATAAGGTATGTGAATTAATACTTACAAATAATAGTAAAATGTTGGATTCACCAAATGACTTTAAGGGTTGTTCACAGTTTACACCGGTTATAAATGTTCTTAAATTAAATAAATCGATTACTATAGTCATGACTGAATTGAGAATAAATTCAATAGTTTATATGTATCGCACATTGATTATTATTTAATAAAAAATAATTTAAATGTATAAGAATATAAAATTTAATAAGTAAGTACCTACAGGTTGTGTACATTTTTAAAACTCAAAACTAACTATTTTAATAGGGGCCTCATAGCCTAGCGGTCTTATTAAGTGGCAGCTAGGTGAGGGGTACCGGGTTCGATTCCCGGTTCGAGGGCAAGTTTTAATTTAATTTAAATTTGTTCTCGGCCTTTGCGAGCGTTGTGCGGTACCGGGCGAGTGCCTAAACCGTACATGGAGGACTTGGTCGAATTTCTAAGGCAAAAAGCACGAATTATAAAAATCTTATACTTGACGCTGGCTAATGCACAAACCGTGCCAGAGCCATTAAAAAAAAACTATTTTAATACATTCTTATAGCAGTAGTGACTTGTAAAATAATTAAATGCCGCATCCTCCATTACGTTGAACATATATACCTATATTTTATATTTAATTTTTTTTTGGTCTGGTGCGGTGTTAAATTTAAGAAACATGACTCACTAAATCTATGCCTATTTAAAAATTGTAGCAATAAAGCAAGTCACACTCAATTAACTAATTATTAAGTGTACCATAAAATACATTGTAAATTTATATTGTTTGAGGAAATTTTACGGGTTCGAGAGGTTATTGTGATCTTATGTAGCGCACGTTCCAATTAATTTGGTTATTGCTATGTATCTTAATATGCGTGCTATATGTCTGTCTGTGAAAGACGGCACGCGAGCCAAAGCTCTCCTACAAAATTATGCCGTGACAGCAGAGTTACACACGGGGTCATTTTCTTTAATACTTTCAAATTTAAATGTTACGCCAACTTTGTTGAAACGTTGAAAGTTGGTTCATCCTAATGTGGTCAACTGGGTTAGTAAGAATGTTAATTTTTTTATTAATTAAAAATTAATTTATTAATAATAAATACAAGAAAAATGTAAATTAAATCTTGTATGTGACGATATAATAAGACAATTTTTTTTTCCACCGAAGCGTCGACTATATGAACTACTACTATACGAATGTATAGTATTTTTTTTACTTTTTAAACATGTTAAGTAAGAATAAATTCTTCTATATTACAAATATAACAGTTACTGCTTATACAAGTATATGCACTATACAGTACTACTTACACTGTATTTGTTTTATTACTTATAAAAGGACAATTATCGGCTCATCATTATCTTATTACTGAATCACTCGTAATAATACCAGTATTTATTACTCATATATGTATATTTGGACTGACTGAAATTTAAAGCGAATTTTAAAAGCAAAAACCAAGCAGTGTATACACGCTAGTCACAGTGCTTACGACATCAAACCGTGTTGATCGCTAACGATCCTCGATTCGTCACAAGCCTTACAAACTATTTCACATAACACACTCTAATTATTACACGAGTAATATTTAATATATTTTTACATTCGAAATTTGAATTGTTCCAGAAACGGATATAAGCTCTGGGTCCTATTTCACTGGCTTGTTATGTTTGCTCGTTTTGATAGAGTCAGCGTAATATTATATAATTACTAGCTGACACGTCGTTTTGCCATGTTTATCATTTATAATAAAAAAATAGGGGTTGATCGTAGAGGGGTGAAAGTTAGGGGGGGGTTGTATGTAATTTTTAATGCTGTATCATAAAAAAATTAAAATTATCTAAAAATTAAAAATAATTATTTAGGGGTGGACACATTAACATTTAGGGGGATAGATGTTGTCCTATTCTCAGTTATACCCAATATGCACACAAAATTTAATGAGAATCGGTCAAGCCGTTTCGGAGGAGTTTAACCACAAACACCGCGACACGAGAATTTTATATATTAGATTGTTCAGCAATGGTTTAGTAGGTACTATCGATATCCACAGCTACACTTCACAGGTCCATATTTTCTCTCCCAAATGTTTCTATGTATTCTCTGTGGTATCTTCTTCTTTATATTTATTTCATATTATTTCCACTATTAGATGAATATGGCGCGTGTGACAATTAATTACTTAATTAGTCAATAAAAGACAAACCCACAAAAAGGTATTTATTAAGGTGACAAATTCCTTTGAATTTCTTTTCATGTTTGTAATCTAAATTGTAAATTGTAATTACAATTGTAGATAGGCACGCGCGTACTTTTATTAGGCTTACAAGGTTATTAGCGATCAGCATGGCTATTCAGTGAATAACTTTTTCTAATTACCTAATTGGCTGGAAGTTGATTTTTTTTTTTATAAAACGGGGACAAACGGGAACGGCAAAACAGGAGGCTCACCTGATGTTAAGTGATACCGTCGCCCATGGAAACTCTCAATGCCAGAGGGCTCGCGAGTGCGTTGCCGGCCTTTTAAGACCTTTTAAGAGGATCTAAGAAAGTGCCGATTAAAATATGCAACGAAACACTTCGTTGTACTTGAAATCATTTAAGCAAAGGGCTGTTTTGAAAAGGTACCTTCATTTGGGTTTCATATTTCGGTACTCGCATAAAATTATTTGAAATAAATTTATTTCGACTTATTATGTTTATTGATAATGGCTTACTAACTGATCCCTGCTCACTTCGTTGGGCTACTTTTTGTGACTTAACTATAAAAATTACCAATCTCAACAACTTTTCTATAGAACTCAGTCATACTCGTATATCTGTCATCGTTTAAGCAGGCGTTCGTAAGAAACATATTCGTTCAACCGCTTTTTCTCTCTTTTACTTACTTTGCAAATCCAACTACCACGAAGTTTTGTTTTACTTTACTTTATAATATGTTTTTAGTGTATATCACAATTAAAGTGGTTTTCTTTTGGTATAAAAGTACAAAAATTTAGAGGTTTCCTACTTAGATATTATGAGTATTTAATAGTAATATATGTAGTCCCTGCAATCTTAGATTACACCGAAAAAACAAAACTATAAAAAAAGGGAAATATAAAAGTGGATCTGACATAGGGGTATATCCCTGACCTGAGTCTAAGCAATTCCGGAAAGCGGCCCATGCGGTCTGTTCATGATTTATTCTAAATAATAATAAATAAAACAAAAGTTTTTCCTAAGAAAGTAATTAATAAAGCTACACTATACAGGTAAACTTAATATTTTGGATCAAATATCGAACCAAATTCAATAATTGAAACACAATACATTATTATGGTAGATATGTTTCACAATTCATTACCTTTAAGGTAAAGTTATTTATAAGTTGTACTTGTTTGGTATTTTGGGTCTCATTTAAGTATACGTAATCGTTACCTTGAACATTCCTTTACAAATACATTTTAGGCAAGTAAAATTAGTTCGCTGTGAATCGAACTTAAGACATCTGCACAAAAACCTTAAAAGCCTACAAAAACCATTAAACGATAGCAGATATTTTTAATGTTATTCAAAACACTACACATTAGTCCAAACTAATCTTCAAGAAATCAGGAAATTAAAAGTTGATAGAGGCAGTTATACCTACATTTTATTGAACGTTCATTTCAAGCACTACACACCACAGTCTACACTACTATAATTGCAGTCGAATGGTAACAAACATATTTATCCTATATAAAACTAGTATACAAAACCGAAAAACTATTAAACATGGAATTTTGAAAATTGATACATGCGAAGGGATTATAAGAAATTCCTCAATACCATACCATTTGTTACTGTATAAAAGTTTGTATAGATTTTGAAAGCTAAAAGCGTTTCATATAATCTATGATTATAAATAGGTTGAACCACTGATAGTTCAGTACACTGTACCTATAAATACTGGGACGAAAGTGCGCTGACGCCGGTATTCCGAATGACCCCGGGTCAGGCTTTCTACCCATCATGTGTCATGTGTAATTACCTACTAATATTAGGAATTTGTCTATTTTAGCGCGCAGCTTGCTAAATGCTCTGCAATATATTCTAATAAGGAAATCTGATAAAAGTGTCTTTTAAATACTTATTACTATACCTAAGTATTAATTTTTTTTAATAGAACTTCCTCCTCCATCAGTTGAACCTGCAGGCAGGAGGTTCAACTATGTACTGGGTGTGTACTGGATGGTACTGGGGAGTACTGTTCTCACTGTTAGAACAGTACTCCATTTCTTCGTGATTGTCAGGTTAACATTATTGAATTATGTGATGATTTACGTATAAATACATCTTATTTGAAGAAAACTGAAGTATAGTCTTGACTCTATGACACTAAATAAATAATAAATTATTACTATTAACACACTCATATTAATCGTAATAATGAATTAAGTGTAATCAATATTACGTTCATAAAACCTTCGTACGTACCAACACATGGTAACGCACCTCTTAAAACTCTTTCAGAAAACAGAATAAAAAAGTAATTAAAGTTATTTATTAAATATCGTCCTATATATATCTAAGATTACATAAAACAATCTCATCGGAGCTATCCTCATAACAGTTAATTGGTAAATAAAATACGTAATAATGAGTCTTCGGTAGACGCCTTAGGAATGCAGTATTGCGAAATGTTTCTTGCATTAGAAATCCACTAACTACTTGATTCCTTAAGTACATGTCTATAATAACGATTGCTGTATTAAAAGATATAATTTTCAGTTACGCAAAGTTCGGTATTTAATTTTTAAAGGATATAATCAGCTTATTCATATATTTTTTTTAAATTATACAAAAAATATTTTTTTCTAAATGTCATATCAAGACTCTTCGGTTATCACGAAGAGGTCACTTAGTATACCTAAGGCACTTTGGAATATGATTTTTTTTAAATAAATAAATAAGATTCAGTATTTGGCAGCTATGATATTTCATTTATCTTATGTAAATAATATATTAGTATTTTATTCTGTTAAAGAAGTTTTATTTCAATACCACTGCGGTTTAATATTATTTTATAGTTAACCATGTATATGCCCAATCCAGTGCTGGCCTAGTGACTTCAGCGGGCAATTCTCATCCCTGCGGTAGCTACGATCAAACAAAATATTGTAAAACCTATTTAAAAAGAGTAAGTGGAGTTTTTTGTCCATTCTTCTCCACACGAATCTACCTTTTGGAAGGGACTAGAATCATCTTTATATTTTATTTAAAGTTCAAAAGTGCCATTTTAGGTAGTCTTATTGGAATAAATGATTTGATTTGATCCCCTTTCTATGTGCGCATCTATCACTGTACGTACAGTGAAGGAAAACATCATGATGTGTAAGACAGAAGGCTGATCACCTACTTGTCTATGAAATAAAATGATCAATGAAACGGATGCAATCCTTATAGGGTTGCAGCGCTACTGGATTATTATTATTATAAAAAACCCAGCCCACGTTCTTCAGTACTGTAAATAAATATTAATATTTGTATCGACTTAAAATCGGAAGGCTTGCACCACTCTCATTAAAGAGATCAATTCAAGTATTTTTTAATTAAGGTCGAATTTCGTGAGAATACATTGCATTATGTGGGTGTGAAATATTTCATTCATAAATTTTTTAATAACCATGAAATCATAATTACTACTATATATGGATACCTTGTTAAAATTATTTGTCAGATTTTTTTTTTTAAGTTGCACATATGTACTTTCTAACGGTAACTCAACTCAGTAAACAGAAATCCGGAATCCTAACTTGTAATATTACATGTGTGCTAACCATTAAACCAAAGAGGAGGTATGCTATGATTGTATTTTAAGATTATATGGGACTCCCCGTCATAGTTGGGTAAATTATATAAGAATGTAAAATTTTAATAAAACAATAACCTAATATAGTATCATTGATATATTAGGTTATTGTTACATGTTATATATAAAACAAATGAATATTAAACATAAATAATCAACACAATTTCAGTCTAGAAACTAGAAACAATATCTTTGAATTATCTATTAGCACTTCGCGGAAACAGATCGTATAACTTAAACGGTTTGGCCAATTGTTTTGTAATTCTGAACGTCTGAAATGGAAATTACGTAAGTGAATTTTTCATGGTCTCGTGAATTATTTGTGTAAATATCTAACACGCACTAAAATGAATATGTACGTGACATATAGTGTTGTGCGAAGTTAAAACAAAAGACGACAAATGGCGCATTTCGTTTGAGTGTGATTGGTCAACCCAATCCAAGTTTCAACTAAATTCCATTTTCCAATCACCACCCAGAATTTGCATACAATAATTGTTGATTGACAATTAATACTTTGCATAGACAAATTATCCTTTAACGTACACTATATAAGTGAGACATATTACCTGTACGTTTTTATTATTCTTATAAAACGCAGTAGTACTCGTATAACGCAGAACGATTTTTAAGATCGAAGATTAAGTATAACTTTTTCTGTATGTTTTTTAAATCGTTTTTTAATTTGTTTGTTAATTTTTACACACCTTGGTCCATTCTTTTACATCTTGTACATAGCCCATTTAAATTAGAGATTTTAACAGAGTATATGTGTTCATTAATTTATTACCTGCAAATAATCGTTTAACGTTCTCTATTTGCGAGGTGATATTTTATTATCTGAAGACTTCCGTTGTACATTATAACAAGCCCTTAGCCAATTTTTCTTATACTGTATTATTAATTGTATAATTATACAATAATTTTTCTTGTTCTACAAATATAGTGTCAGGGACAGTGCTAGGGCGCGGTGGGTGCGCCTCTTTGTTTTAACAATCACTTTTAATCACTTTTGTTCACGAAACTTTACTTTAATTAAAATAAAACAATAACTAGTAGTTCTTGTTACTAT
Organism: Pieris napi; assembly: GCF_905475465.1. Classification (NCBI taxonomy): domain Eukaryota; kingdom Metazoa; phylum Arthropoda; class Insecta; order Lepidoptera; family Pieridae; genus Pieris; species Pieris napi. The sequence goes on along the minus strand of NC_062241.1, from coordinate 6,728,303 downwards.
AATTTTATGTTAACTATTCAATTTTAAGTTGGGAACTTTTCATAGAAAATTACAACGTCCTAGAATTTAAATAAATATTGTTCTTAACGGGTTTTTTTGTAGTTTCAGTGATTGACAGCAACATAAATTACTTGGTACAGCATTTTTTCTTAGATTTAAGTTCTTTATAATTATTCAACAAAGTCATATCTATATTTACACTTTTAATATAAAAAGCAGATTTGATTATTTGTTTCCATTGATTAGGCTCTAAAACCTACTGAACTATTTGAAAGAAAAACCACCATTGGAATCCTATATTATTCCTGATGAACATAATCTTTAGAATATTGTCGAAAAAATTAAGAATCTGTATGATCTAGATAATATAACCCAAGGTGGAATAGGGTGTGAAGTCGGAACCGAACGCTAGTAGTATCTAATGATAATTAAGCTAAGTATCAAAGAGAAGAAGTGTGAGGAGCTGACCGCCAACCTCCAGTAGTGGAGAGAAACTACAAGAAGAAGAAGAAGATCAAAGAGAAAAGTTTTTACTAAATTTCAATCCCATATTATTCTTAAGGTGGATGCAGTGGAAATTTTATATTTATGCAAAAACGTATAGGTCGATTAATACAATTATCTCATTAATTGCTAATTTAAATTCTGACTTGAATTTTGAATTGTTCAATAGATTTCAATCGTGGAAGTGAAAAAAAAGTAGTGTATAACCCTTGAACTTGGCTTCAGATTTCTGCATCTGTTCCCTAATTATAAAGTCTTTATAGACAGGTAGGTTATCCTTCTATCAGTCCGTCTCCGCATCTATTACGTGGTGTAACACACATATTTTGCCTGTAATATAATGTAAATTAAAATATCATCTTACTAGCTTAGTATAAAGATTCAACTATATTTAACTTTCTTCTTCTTATAGCGCCATTGCCCTCAAAGGTTTGTCGATCATATTCGATCATAATGTAAACAATTTCCAAATTATATTTGACACATATCTAAGTCTATATCAAAATTAAAATGTATGGAAAATAAAAAAATTAAAACGTGAAGTCGCCTAACAACCCAATGGGTTGAACTGTCATATTATAGGTGAGGACGGAGGTCTTTGCTATACAAATTCGAAACCTCCTTAAAGCCCGGCAACAGATCCACATGGGTGTCTATGGGTTGCTGCCTTTTATGGCTGTTCCGTTGGTTCCTGTGTTTTTTTGAACCCTATATATACTACACAGAATCAAATCCAAAGAGGATTATAGGTAGTAGTTTAATGTTACAATATCAAGGAATAAATCAAGGTAAATACAGTATAAGATATATCTTATTTACCTGTTCTTACAAAACTCCTTACAAAATCATCATAGACTACAAATGTTTGAGCAAGGTAAAGCAATCATGTGGGTGAATGAACCGAAAAATTAGGCGCGGTCTAGGAATTAGGACTTGTTTTATAACTTCAATGTTACCAGTTATTTAATTAATTTTCGATTGAGCATGTTATAAATTATGCCAATTTAGCGTTTAACAGCATAAATATGTCTATGTACAAGTAGGATTTTTTTGTTTATATTTAAAATTTAATTACTAAGTTTAAACTATTTATATCATTCAATTCGTCCAATTTATTCAACATTTAGATTGACCTGATAGAATGTTAAATTGCAGAATACATTAAATTTATATATGTATATATTAATTTTAATTAAACGGTAAATAACTATTCAAATTAATAAAAAAAAAACATGATTTCTGTATTCGAACAACAAATATGGTTCCAAATACCTCCCTTAAAAACACCCAACCTATTTAGGCATATTGTATACTTTTTACTGAGTTTTGTCTATGCACTTTGGTCGTATTATAATAGTCTGTATTACAATGAAGTCAAAGCAACGTCATTAAAACTGAGTCGCGAGTCGGCAGTACGGATACGTCATTATGGGGGCGTGGTTTTGGCGACCAATAAAACTAGACCGGTTATGATGAATTAGATTGCTTAGTGGTGCTTTCAGACTTTTATGTTGGTCATATTTGGTCACACTGAAACACAAATTAAATATTTATATTATAAATTTTATACATATAACTATAGCCTGAAAAAAAACATTAGGTATGTCCACCATTCTAGGAAAGAATGTTTCTTCGGGTCAAATATATCACTAAGATTTATTTAAGATTTAGATCCCCTGACTTAAATCGTATATCTAATATATAAAAGTCTCGTGTCACAATGTTCGTTCCCATACTCCTCCGAAACGGCTCGACTCTAGTCTAAAGTCTGAGAATCGGCTACTACTATCTTTCAAACCCCTAAATGTTAAGGCTGGTCCACTCCTAAATGTTAAGGGTTTTATTTTTTATTTTTTAAGATTAATTTTTTTTCAAACAGTATACAAAATTACATACAACCCTTAATTTACTGGGAGAAAATAGGGGTTGATTTTTTGTTAATTAAAATCTTATGACTTGAACTCTGAGGTTTATATAGAGAAAAATTCACAGAAAGACCAAATCAGTTTTCATTCCAGCAAACCGAACAGTCTCTGGGATATATAGCAAAATGTTCCATTTTAGTATGTACCTACTAAAAAGGTAGGCTAAGTGAAATCGCATTAAGGAGAAACGAAGTTTGCGGGGGCAGCTAGTCAATCTACAAAATTTTATTAAAATTATTGTCAAACTCGTATGATTTCACTGTTAATAAATTTATTCTGTACTTGTTAACAAATAACACTAAAAATATCAATACTCAAAGAATAATTACGCATTTTACTAGGCCGTAAGCGTCAAAAATATACCTAATCTGGAGTGTACCCACCCTAAAGTCACCTCGCGACGGACCAAGCCGAGGTCCCAATCTCGCAGGAGACGCCCTTGCGCTAGTCGCGGAAAAAGACCATTCGGCCGCGCTTTCATTCCAAAAAAAAACCGTAAACTAAAATACCGTAAAATAAATAGTACCAACACTGTTATTAGGATCCGAATTATGTATGTGTCAATGGTGTAGGATTGGAAATCTGAAATTACAAATACATTTTTTTACAAAACTTACTTGCTATAGGTACAAATAAATTTAAAACGGTGCTGCAAGCTAAAGTTTTAAGCAACCGTTTTCTTGTTAGATTATCCTGAAGGTAATATTCACAGTTGAGATGGAACTCCCGTAATGACAAGATCTTGAATTCTAGAGTGAAGAAATTGAAGTAGGCAAGAAAATGACAAAAACATCTTCCATTACCACTAAAACATTACGTCGCGTGATATAATTATTCAAGTACTCAGTTTGAAAATTGAAATTGTACGTTGTCGTTGGGTATTATTATCATTAAGTTTGCAATCTTACCCTTATACATTTATCACTCCATCAATCCAGTGCCCACCTGCCGGAGATTTAAAAAATTACCATACGCATGGCGCGATAACGACAAAACATCTGACAGTTGATACATGACTAAATGAAGACCTTTCTAAAATCACAGAGAAAGCAATTGTTATCAAGAGCGAAGTAACAACGAATTGTTATTTTTTAATTAATACTATATTTATATGTGTAGAATATATGTTTCACAAGATATTGCAGAATCGCGTTGCTATTGACTATTGAGGTGAGTAACAAGTACCTAGACTTAGAGAATTTCATAAAATTTTGCATCCTTAACCAAATTATATCTTACTATTCGTACCGTATTCAAAGTTATAGGTATAATAATTATTTAATAAATTAAACTTAACGTTTACTAGAAATATTATTTTGACAATTATTCTATTTGAAATTTTAATTTACACTAGTATTTAAAAAAACAAAACACGTATGCTAAGTAAGAAGCCGCAAAGCGATCCGGGTTTAAGTTTTTACTATGAGCACGTGGCCGATGGCAGAGATCAGCAAAAGACGGCTGTTTTCCGTGTATTTTCTGGTTGAGAGCTCTTCGAGGGGGGCGCAGCGTGCGGGCAGGGCGGGGAAACAAACGGCAGATGCGCCGCGCAGCGCCATCTAGCGTCGCCGCGCTGCCGCCAGGTGTGCGCTGCCCGCACCGAGCCGCCACCCGCCCTTCAGTCCGCTGTCACGCACCGTCGCGATCACACGTTATTACGGCTGCTCAACGTCGGCCACACGCGCGTATTTTGAACGTAGTGCACGATACACCGTGACCGGTTGTACCGTGGATGAGCGCGACCAGTGACACCTTTAGTGCTTTGTGACTTAGTGAAACTCAGTGCAGACATGTGCCAGTAATGGATTACTCTGCCGTCGTTTACTGACGGGCCCAGGATCCCGTATATGCCCAGGCGCCGGTAGAGGACGCGCCAATATGCGCGCCCCCACGGTGCTCCTAGCCCTGCTAGGGTTTCTGCCCCAGGTACTGGACATTGATATCGCAAACCGCGAAATCCCTGTTTGTTTACAATTCGCGTAATCGAGACTAGTGCGAAGCGAATGTTAGGCTGTTTGTTAGGAATTAGAAGTGGAGGCCGCGCGACACTCACTTTCCCACGATTGTAGCGTCCGAGGCACCTAGATCGTCCTGGATAGAGGGTGTAGGTTAGCTGAGTCGTGACCGGGCCTAAGCGAGCCGGACCAAGTGGTTGTGTGTGTTCAATACGTTTACCGAGCAAACATGGGTGCATAGTTAAGAAAGTTCAGGTTTTAATACGGCCAGCGCGGGGTCACGAGCTTCTTCGTTTAAAATTAGATGCATACCAAGACTTATGTCTTGAAAAAGGACTAATCGTTCGACGCGAATAACTCGCTATCGAACTTCGAGTAGGTACATAACGTGTATTTTAGGGTTAGTAGGTATCTAGAGGTTAATGTTATATGATTATAGCCGTCCTCGAAAAAACTTCTTGTAATTTCGATAGAAACTAGGTTAACTGAAAAAAATAGGTGAGAGAATTATTCAGTGTATTTTGTTTTGAGGTCATTGTCCTAAAACGGTCAAGGTTGGCACAGAGGGATGTTCTCAGCTGAAAATATTTTCACATTTTATAATAATCGGCCATTTCTAATACTAATTCGAATAACACGTATATTTATAAGCGCATAGCGTTTCGTTAGCTAATCGTCCAATTAAAATTATGTTATGAAATTACTAACGTAATAAGTGAATATATGCCTCGTTTGGTTAATAAAACTTAAGTCCAAATAGATTGAACTAATCGACAGTGTGTTTATTTGTGTAACGTAAGCAACTCAAGTTAAACTTTAAAAAACATCGACATAAACATTACCCAATTATTTTAACGTACTAAATGCCAACGGCAAAAAAATCGATAAACTCCCCTATTTTATACTCGTTTATAATAATGGCCTAGCTGGTAACAACCCCTACTTGCGTCTGCGCATAAGTTGCCTATTAATCGTAAAATGCGAATTTGTACCGTTATTACTTACACAAGCATATATTCACAATGTGTGTATCTCCGGTCATTTCAGTTTTTTTATTAAGCTCCATTAATGTTAGTAATAATTTAAAGCCAAATACCTTTAGAGGCAATAAAGTAATTAATTAAAAAAACTTTGTGACAATCTCTAGCGTATTACTTTAGCTGTCATTTTTACTTATTTAATATGCTTATATACAATAACGTGCCTATATATATGTAACAAAAGTATACGAGATAAAACTATAGCGTTAAAATTATGAATGAAATATGGAGTCGGGATAAAAAGGGTGTTTGCAACTGGTTTCTTTACTGGCTCTGCGGATGTCGCAATAATTGTTGAAACTCGATCAGGATGCTCGCGGGCAGCGATTAAAATAAAATCGATTCTTTTGAATCGTGCAATAATCGCGTGATCGATACAATCGGAAGCCGCATCGGAAACGTCTGCCCAAAACCGCAACCGAATAGCAATTTCCATTTTATAATATTCACCTCGGGTCAAATAAAAAAAGCCGTAATTGCCAGCTCAAAATATGTTTAGTATTTATGGGTTTGCAACATTACTGTATTAATCTATATCTAGGACATACTTGTCGTGAACGAGTGATATAATCGATTTATTTTGATACTTGTTTGTACCACATTGCAGGCAGGTGCAGTGGCTACTCACTGCTACTCTTAATAACATCTGCTTTTTTTATACGACGAATTCAAATTACGACGCGGTCGATTAAAGTTCATTTTGGGGGTCTTAATCGTTAAGTTAATTGGCACCTTTATATTCGATACTTTGAATATCCAAAACTTAAAATTTCACGCCTTCAAAAACAATACAAAAACTTAAAAGCTCAATCCTCTAAATAATTTTTGTGGCTTATAAAAAAGTCATGTGTTATTACAGCTCGGAACTCCATAGGAAATTACCTTTTTATTGCTAGTTATTTCATAAATAGCGCGTTCACATGTTTTGCCAAATCAAACTGTCCAATGTGAGTTTCGAAATTTCCCTAAAATTGTTCACAAGCGGACAATAACAATTAATCATATATGTCATGTAAGCAATAAGCATTTAAGTATGTGAATCGTAACCCTGTTATAATTTGGCCTATTGTCCAACGCTTTTTGTTCTATGAGAACCGACTCAATTACAATACGAAATACGTATAATCGTCGGTTTTTAACATCTTAACTATGTGAAAGCTGTATTTCGTCTCATTGTCCGATGAGCACGTAATACACTCATTAAAATTTAAGTTAAACGCTTATCAGGATTTACGAAAAATTAAGTACTTTATGGACGCAATCGCAATTAAAAATTATCTATTCAATAAGATCTGGATTTCAGAGCACTTGATAACTTCTAAACAAACAGCTTAGTTGTCTTGGTATATTTAGGTAGCTTAAAAGCTTGTTATAAATGACTTGCTTTCAAGCTAATGTCAAATTAAATTGAACCATATTCTATCACTGTTCTTTAACAATTACTGACAAATGACACAAGTCACGCTCTATTGTAAGCTTTCTTTCATCTTTAAATAATTTAATTCAGTTTTTTGTACCTCTGGACGTATAATTGATTCCGACGTGTAAAAAACTAAGATGGCCGCCAGGAATCAGGACCATTGATCAGATTACATGTCGCCAAACTGGATGGTATTATGTATTATTTATAAAGAAACATAGCTGAGACTTTACTGCGAAACGGGGATTGAAGTAATTAGCTAATTAGGTTATCTGTGCAATTTGACATTATGGTAGCTAAAACACGTAAAGATTTTTATGAAACATTTTTATACGTAATTAAATCATGTACGAGTACAATAATTATTGGTTACGAATTATGGAGTTATTAAATAACGCCTAAGGTCTCATTGTTTAGAACTGCGTGAATTATTTAGGCCCAAAATGGGTAAATGTGTCAAATGGCAACACATTACGCAACGCTTCAGGCAGTGTACAGATGAGTTTGTGTGGGTTGCAAGTTGAGGTCAAAATATGCCAACTATCACTTAACAGTGACAATACTTGTTTCTTCATTACTAAGTACACTAGTATGCTTGACACTGTTTAAAGCGCTAATTAATATGGCTTTGTTTGTTTAACGAGTTTCATTCAAAAACCTACACATAGATGCACAATAGTCAGAAATGTCGTGTCGCGTGGTGTAAAATGCAAGCAATTTTCAGTCTAATTGGCATTGCCATAACGAACTATATAAATATAGCAATATATCCTAACACTTTTAAAACCATTATAAAGCAATTTTAATAGTATTCTCACACCATTTCAATAATCGGTACCGCACTCAGAACACCAACGCACAAGAATTGCTTGTGCAACTTAACCGCAAAATACCTTATGCTTTCCATATACGTGCAATCTAGAAGTCTATTACGCTCATTTCTCCGTTAATTTCCAATGTTAGATTGTAATTTTCTACACTCTGCAGCTGGCAAGACGAACAAAGAAATGACTTTTGTCGTATGTCGATTTTAAGAACGTTTTGTTAAGATTGTCCCTTTGTGCAATCATTGTTATGGGTGAAACCTTTGTTAGGGTTTACTCAAAGACGTTAAGAATTATTGCATAGAATATTGCGGTAAATTAACAACTAAAGATATCTATTTTGAATAACGAACAGCTGGTTTTAATAATATTGCCAGGCATAAAATACCATACCTAATAAAACATTCAGGATTATCTATGCATAGAGTTTTATTTTTAATTCTTTATTCAAATTGTGACCGCCTTTTTTAGTCAAAGACAAAATCAGCCAGACAAATGCATATTTTGCATCGGCCACAACGTTGCGCTAATAAAAGACTTTTGGTGTTTATTTTAACACATTTCGCGTAACGACTGAGATGAAAAACATTCCCCTGTGTTTCATTATTTGAGTTATTTTTAGACTTCAACCTGCCGAGTGGTGTTTACACTGTACTTATTCGAGTTATTACGAAGATACGTTTTATTAACACAAATAATCTTAATGTAATAAAGTTATTATGGTTTGATTAAAGTTTTGTTTTTTCTAAAACTTTGATGATGTTAGCTACACACTCTGTTACTATTTAAATACATATCCTGGTAAATAACTATAAATATAGAAGTGAATAAATTTGTTTATATAACAAAAACAATAAATAATTTTGACACGTAATTTTGTGTGAAATATTTACTTAATTAAAACAATTTAAATTAATGTAAAGTGTTTTATCAAAGGTTCTATTACCCAAATCAATTTGTGTTGATGGCCTGCGCCGGCGCAATTAATGTTACGTGTCCAAAAAAAACAATATTGATCACGACTTACATGCATTAACTTAAAATTTATTCAAGGCAATGATACAATCGTAGGAATTTTTGTAAATCGTCTTTAACCTATGAACTTAGATTAATGCGGGTCTTAAATATGGTAATATCATTTGATAATATGTAAACTAATCCTGTTAATATGTAGTTGAATTTGTACTCTATTATAAAGACAATGGCTGAACAACTTTGATCCATAACATTAATTTTTTTAGAACTTTGTCTAATTAGTAACAAAAGTGTTTAATGTGTGTGCTTAATACTTAAAAAATGTGGATTACTCACTAATTCTAAAATAAACAAAAACGTTTTCTCTTTTTAATATTATAGTAGATTTACTAAATACACGTTAGAACACATCAATCAAAGGTTCATCGCGTTAAATCGCTTGAGGATATGAAATAAAGCTTATTCGGTAGTAAGTAGTTTTTAATTGTCAATTTGTGGTGCGCCGCGGGCAGACGCCTGCGCATACTTTTAAATGTGTAATATTACATTTATGCTACAAAAGTCGTAAATTGAAGTTTTAAACCAATTACTTAAAATCGGTAGACCACAGCTACTATCTAATAAACAAGTTAAAGAATGGGATGTTTAGAGTAGCAGTTTTTATGTAATTTTTTTTCTGCTCCTACCTGGCGTTTACCACGTGGATGTGAAAGTTTCTCTCCTCTACTTTATCCATATGAAAGAGAGGGATGGAACATTAACAAACCCCTATGGCAGGATGTTGAAGAATCTGGTGTATTTTTTCACCCTTTGTTTAATCTGTATTTCTTTCATAGATAAGGTTCACTGAATGGAACATAGTATACAACTTATCACAGACTAGACCTAGAGAATCGTATCAAAATTTATGAGCTCAATTCAGTAATTAAGTTTTCATATCGTGGGAAAGTCGATTGTTTTCTTTAGTAGCTTATAATCATTAAATTTTAACTGTTCCATAATTAAAATTGTATAAAAACTTTATTTATGCTTTGATTGTCGTCATAAACTATAGAACGAAAGTACAGGAAGCTTTTTTACAAGGGACTTCCCCTGTAATGATTCGCAAAGACAGCCGTAATACTGGCCACTTCCTTCCGATGCCTTATAATTACCGGGATTTATATTACCTTAAACGTCTATATTTTCTTCAATATTTGGTAAAATCCAATATGATGTGTTAAATTAATATATAGTTTATATTATAACAATGTTCTTTATTCAAAAGAGCAGTTCAATACATTCTATATTTAAAATGTTTTCTGTACCTAATTCTTAATGAAATACAAAAAAACACTAGATAAGTTACAGTGCAAATGCAAGGTGGTGATGTTATTCCCTATTCGTAATATGTTGCTCATACTAGTTAATCCCACATGCATAGACAACTGCGCATTCTTTCAAAGGGGTTGCTACCCTTGGCCAGTGCTATTATTATAACACAAAAAAACTATCTGTCGTCAATCGATTATACACAAAAAATCTCGCTTAAAACTACGCTGGAGGTATTTACTTGTTTCGTCTATCATCGAAGTTAATTATAATAAACTAGCGATGGGTCGCACGCCTATAACTCAAATAATATGAAAACCTTTCGATTCACATCCCAATTATTATGATAGAAACGTAAAACATCAAAATTTTTGACATTTTAGTTAAGTAAAAAAAAACAAATTTTATCTGTAATTTAGTTTCTTTTATTGTCTTTGGTACAAAAGTTTTCGAAATTTGAATCATGTTAGGGTTGTTACCCCTGGCATTAGGCTCTCGACCCCATTTAGTCCAGTAAAACCGTTAATGTCTCAACGGGATCGATCATATGGACAGTTGTGCAAATAATTTGTTTTTAGAATTTAACTTTGACGTTGACAGATCTATGTTTGCCATTTGTGTTGTCTATGCAATACCAGAAAAATAAACTTATAATATTGCTAGTCAAACATTTATGGCTTTTAGTCTTCAATCGTTTTAGCTAAGTATAACAAATATTGCCTACACTACATAAACATTTTGTCTGTACTAACGTAATTTTTTTCTTTATTTCAGGTGCTGTCATCTGGTTCTTTCGAGCTTAGGATAAAAAGTTTCACGAACTCATTGGGTAGATTAAGTAGTGGCCAGTGCTGTGATGGTTCCTCAAATAGTGATGCGCCTTGTTTGGCGCCGTGCAGGACTAAATTTCGTGTGTGCCTCAAGATATATCAAGCTAATATCGATACGACATCACCGTGTACTTTCGGTGACATCACTACACCTGTTTTGGGTGGGAACTCTTTGGATGTTCCCAACCTTAACGTACAAGGGTTCAGCAATCCCATCGTGTTCCCTTTTGACTTCACGTGGCCGGTAAGATTTTATTATATTAATAGCTTATAAAACTGATGCATTATGAATACAGATTAAACATGTTAATCTGGGTTAAAGCTTTACCACAGAAAATATCATGGCCGTATTGTAAAATCAATACATCATTAGAGAAGCATTAAGTAGCTTTGTATTCATAAATCAAATCCGTTCGATGTTCAAATTCCAATTCTGTAATTCTAGTAACATGACTAAAATTAAAAAAGAGATTCCATATTCAAATTTGACAGATGCAATGATAAGAATAATACTCTATGGTTTATCGGGTGTCCGTGTGGGCTTAGTTAATGAATCGTATTGGTGATGTATGTTATTAAGTATTATTTAGCCTTCACTGCATGTTCTCATCGATTAAGGCTTCAATCGTGATTCAATATTGTAATTACCTGTTCCGAGATCACGCTTAAATTCAAGGATTAATTGTATTACAGTTATTTCAAATTGTCTATACTTAACATGGTCGTGTCACTTCGTGTGTTGTTTGCTTTTTTATTTAGCGGCTTCAAATGTTCCGTCTCGTAATGTTTGAGCAAACATCAAGCTCTGACCATCTGGAGAACGTGACATTTGGTCAGGTAAAGACTAAAGCTATAAGTTTGGGATGCCATAGAGTAGGATCATTTTTTTGGCGGTAGTGCGTCCGGTATCCATATGAATTGGCGCTAAATTGAAACTTCCTCTTTAATTTCACATTCTATTGTTGACATGCGATCAATTGAGCGAAAGCGACGCAGAGTAATCCCTGTCTATCGAATTTCGGTGACAGGTTAAGCTGAAACCCAAAGACCCATGTGGTATTTGATAGGAATATGAAATTTAAACATCCCATATGTTATCACATATGCGTGTATCAGAATTTGACGTCGACAATGGCATCTGTCAGCCTAGCGTTATCCCTAGATTAAACAGCCCAAACATCTATCTATATCTTTGTAAAATCCACAGTTATTTTTCATAAAAATATATTATTTAAAATTAGAATCAAATTCAATTTTCGTTGATGAAAGCTGCATTAATGACTTTTAAATTTCGAATTATCGAGAGGCGTGTCATGGCCGGCCAGACATCACAATATTTTGAAACACGATGCCATGACGTCGTCATGGTAACGGTGCCGCTCAGGTTACCCGGGAAGAAGTTAGCCACCGTTAGCGTTTATATCTCCGTATATTACCTTACAAAGATTTGACCCTACGATAATAGGTCAAATTATTAATTTGACTGACAGTAGGATTATGAGAAGGAATATAGACTATTCATCATGCATTAAGGCCCACTCATTTGTATGCAGCATCGTTAGGCGGGGTTCTTTAAAAAGTTCGTTTTACACGACTTTATATTGTTTAACCGGCCCGTTAGCTCCGGATATGACGAGACCGGATTATGTCGCACTTACACGTTAAACATGTTCGAAATTTGAATTTATATTTACGTATGAGATAAAATTGTTAATTATCTACTGAGAAAAACGTATATTTTATATATGTTCTATTTTTAAGCTTTTAAATTTAAATAATTATATATATAAAAAGACTTCGTATTTCATATAATGGTTGCATATGAATCCATTCATATGCGGGGACCGTTACATTTACTGCGAAAAAATGTTCAATTGCATGCATATTTTTATGGCAACACCTGCGTCCGTGCTATGTGCGAGAGAGATAGGTATATCGCGAAAATGTCAGAGTTTACTTCCGCGCATGCGCGTACAAGAGGCTCATTTACACAAACCTACCTGACCGTGAACTATACTTTTTATGAAAGATCCGTATTGCGTTAGATCACAGTCTTATCTTTATAAATTGTCTAAATCATTCAACGCAAAAACATTAAAACAATAACTTTTTTTTTTAATTTTGAACTGAGGATTAAATTGTTCACTAGAGTAGCTAAACAAAACATTATTATAACTGTATCTGGGATTATTTTGGCGAGTCACTTTCCCACAAAGCTAAAGTTCGACCCACATTGCCTACAATAACATTACCATGTATTTAATTTTTCCGTTCACTCATTCTGTATTTGAAACACAGCCTTACGGTCGTCTTTAGTTATATTTTTTATTTATTGTAAACTTTTTAACCGATTTCTAGGGAAATATAAATTAGCATTGTTTTCCTCAATTTCATTTCTAATTATTCACTGGCAACATTATCACCGGAAGGAACGGTGACAACATGGCGGTTTTATCAGTTTGAAGCGTGAGACATTTTCTTAATTAAGGTTAATTATATCATAGAAGTTAGCTTTTTATTCATTTGTGTATTTATTACTGAAATTTACATAATTTTAATACGAAGTTGTTTACTTAACTTATTCCCTGTGTAAACTAAAATAGTGCTATCTGCAATTTAAAAAAACACTTAATTTAATTGCGAACAAACCAGCCATTTTAAAATAAATATATAAATTTGTCTAGTTATTCTATAATCTATGAATTATTTTAACGTAACAATTAACAAATAAAAACGGTGACCTTTATGGTTACATTACCATAGATAATAGATTAGTATGAAGCTTATGTATGAAGAAACACGTTTAATGCATATGGACTAAGCAACAGCGTAACTAATTCTAGAGATTGTTAGTTATTTTGCATGTTTCGTCAATAGTTTCACGCTCTGAATGTTTGAAAAAATTTCAATGAAAGTGTGGTGTCTCGGGTTTGATATGTCGACATTCATTTCTTAATTTATCATGCAAATTATTTTTGTCTCAACAATATGAACTGAACAATCTTCAGTGTATTTCGACAAAACATTCTCCTTTTAAAGTTTTATCTTAAATCGCTTAAAACATTTTAAAATTAATTAAAGGTTTAGTACAACTCATCACGGCGAGTTTCATAGAAATTAACGTTTCATGACGTCACATAACGCTTAAAACAATACCTAGAAATAACATAATCTGTGACAATACGGTACAATGACGTTTAACCATTGTGATGCGTGTGAGTGCAACATTTCTATCCTAGCGGCATTTCTATTGGAAAGCAATTAACACTTCATGCTTAATCAATATACAAGGATGCTATTACCGATTTTCATACTTTACATACTAGCTACACACCTCTGCACTATATACTAGTACTGTATACACAATATACGCAAAGCGTTTGTATTAGGTTCACAGTAACGCGATACGGTACGAGGTATAGCCGGTGTAACTTCCGTCTATGAAGTTTTTATCCCAAGAGCTCTTAATAATTTCCTTTATCTCAATCCGCTCGCGTCGCTCTCTTAAAATACTTACCCCTACATCCGCTTCTTTTAATAATCTTCCGAAGCTATGGAATGCGATCGCTCCCTCTTCGACGTCTTTTATCTCTTTCCAGCGAAGCAATTAAACTTGGACAAAAAGATTGCGAAATTCCACATAAGAGTAGCCCAAGTCGCAACTCAATTTCATAAGTAACAAATTTAATTAATCGGAGCATGTATAATTGCTCGTTGCATTGTTCGGAGCCGAACAGGTTTCCGACCCATCAATTAGTGAATTTGACGTACGCCTAAATAAACTTGCGAACAAAAGCGGTCCACTCGAGGTGTCTGCTAAAATAATAAATCTCGTTGCAGATTAGGACACGTAAATAATGATTAATCATCGGAGCTAAAGAAAATAACCTCATCAAGACAGTGAATAGACAAAAAGTTTTACCGCTCTTGTTATTACGCGGCGTCTGACGTTAAGACTCCTTTTTCAAATGAACGCTCGTTTACTGCCACTTTCTGACATTAACTACGTCTCTAACATTTATGGCTGCCAATAAAATTGTTCAAAAAGCCCGATTTATAATCTAACCTAGACTAGACATTTTTTGTAGAAACACCGTGTTGAAATGTTAAACAAAACTCGGGTCGGGTTTGCTACGAGTGACCTGATTTGTAAGAATGATACTTGGACTGGTATAGCGTTATTGATTAACAGTGTTCCAAATTTAAAATAGTTTTTCTTGTCTACATTCCGATTTTATTGGTTTCGAGCGGGCGTCTGGATGCTTTCTCACGTACAATAAGGGCGCGGATAGCCCTCAAATCTGCAATGATAAAATTCCATACGTTCCAGTCTTTATTCATCACACGCGCGCAGTTTCTAGGAATTCTGTGTAGCAATGTGAGTGGCTCACATGCCCAGCGTATCCGCGACCGCGCAAAGTGTAGCCATTATTTAGTATGGGAGGTGGTGTGGCACTTTACGTCATACTGTTCACGGATTTATGTTTGTGTCAAAGGCCATTTGGAATGATCATCACAAATTAATCTTTTGATATACTTTTATAACATCGTTAAACATCCTTTAAACTCATTCTGAGAAAACGTAAACACGTCTGCGGTAAATTAACTCCATTCAAACAATCGGTTTATTTATCTTGTCTATGAATACATATTCTAGTTCCATTTACAAATTGGCTTAGTTACTCATCGGTTTTATTTAAATGGCAATGGATTGCAAAATGTCTTAGAAAAAATAAGTTACCAATCAAAAGAATCATGTCCAAACTTGTATTGAACGTCATTGAAATCCGGCTGAAGATGAGGTTCGGTTTCAACACAACCTGTCTTATCTTTACATCAGGCTGACATCTCCCGAAATTTGTTAACTATGCTTTGTTTTATTCTTTTTAATTCAAATCACTTCGTTGTTTATGGCCAACATTTTCATTTTTCGAATTCCTTTAGTTACCGTCCGTCTGCGAAATGCCGGTGAGGCCATGTGAAAATAAATTTATTTCTTTTTCAGTTTGCCCCTAAAGCTCCAAATTCCTTGGATTTCGTCTTTTTCGTGATAATTGTAATTGAGGACGATATATTGTCATACCGGTATACCGTTAGTTATATTACGTATTTAATGCCTAGTCTCACAAAATTGTCACACATTTTGTTTGAATTACGGCTGGCTTTCCAAGTTTTTAATGTTATACTTTATAGTGAGCTGTGGTAATTAATTCTTTCGTAATGAGCCGTTTAATATTTCTTTTTGGTTATTATAATGTTTACTTTGTCGTTTGTGGTTGTGAGCTTTATAGCTGCGATAATGGTTGTTTCGTTATTGGCGTGTGAAATTTTTAACGGACTAATTTAATTACTGAGTTTAATGCAACAATAACGCTCATCTTATTATTTTCTCGGGCGAAGCATGAAACGTGATTCTCCAATTTGGCTAATTGATTCTATATTAATATAGCAATTTTCCATTAGGATATCTTAAATTTATTCGTGTAAAAATAAAAGATATGGAACGCTTTTGAACACTTTATTTAAAATAAATCATTAAGTACCAAATACCGAAGCTTGCAGAGCGGCTTATCATCCGTTGATTTAAATGTTTCTTTTTAAAATTTACGATTCCATTAGTCAATTCCATTTTCGTACCGATGGACAAAGAGGATTTTATGCTAACGATTTGAATTTAGAACAGCAACGGCTTATCTCACGGCAAGACCTCATTGAAAACACTCTTTTGTCTATACCTACATAGCTATACAAGTATAATCCGACCATTTTAATCTCATCGGATCTAAAGAGCAGTGCTCTATGTGAGAGGTGTTTTCAAATGATTCGTGTACACGTATATGAAATAGACTCGGTTGACGGTACTGCGGCGCATTACCACGAAACTGCTTAGCATTCCAACAGAATGTACGGTCGCCAATAAAATGCCGACCTGGTTTTTATATGATAATATTTGTACATTAAATCTCACGTTCACACGGTACATTAACTATATATAATACAAATTATCCCCAATGTTTAAGGATCTAATAAGATTAAGCTATGAATCACCGGGTCAATGATCTATACAATCGTTGATGCCAAAATAGAATGAGATAAACTTAATTAAAAGCATTAATAATTTGGATTATACGCTTTAATACTTCACGCTACGTTCTGTGGCAGACATTGAGATTTGCATATCTTTTAATTTGACGTATTCGAAAACACTCGGCCACATATCAACCGAGCGAAACGAGCTAAAAACTAGTTTCGTTGCATAATCGCCTTTATTCCTGTCTACAAAGCGTTCAATCCGTGATGCGTGTCGGGATGGAGCTAAGTAAAAAAACCTGTCTCGAACAAGACGATGTTACCACACTAGTGAAGTGTGAAATATGAAATCACGACTCCACTTGGCTGGTTGTTTGTTCCAAATAACTATATTCTCGTGTCGAAACTGGAAAACGAATGCCCTTTATATTCAACATTCGCACCATAGATACTAAACACTTATCGTAAAACTTTATGGAACAATTAGTTAAATACGAAACATCTGTGGCAATTTCTAATTTTACAAACAATACCTACTAACAATGGTTCGGACACGTGCACCAAAGATGTGCCCGAACGGCAAATCCTCACCTGATTATCTTTTGTAATTGAAAGACAAATGACAATTTGTTAGGATAAGAACGAAGCCCGTTCCCCGTTCCCACGTAACCTTCGTTTCTTTAATTACAAAAAGCCGTAATGGGAGCACCCTCATAAAACGATTATCAAATAATACAACGGCCTTCAGTTATCATCTAGTAATATAATTTAACGCGAAGGGATAGTAACAGCGTCGTTACGGTACGATCTCACGATATTTTGTTCTGCCTTTTCTTTTGAACTGTTTAATTAGGAACTCGAAGCATGAGCATAGAAAGTTCTATGATAATCTGTGAAAGTTTCACTTTATGTTTATAATTCAAGTGTTCGAATTTCAAATCAGTAATTTATAAATCGTCCTAGCAATGCAATGCTACCTGGTAAAAGGTACACTCGTTGACTTTTTATGATTAGCGTCGAGTCACCGCGTCGTGGGAACTTGCCCGCGACCACAGCTGACCGAAATGCCTCCTTATTCGATTAACAAATCGACACATACCATATTCGACACAAACAAATATTCGCGCACTGTTTCGCAACGTGAGAAGGGAAGCAACAAAATTCGTGAGACCATTAGTATTCAGCCGCATCATAACACGTCCGTTCGTATTAAACAGCTCTTAATATTCGTCAAACCCTGATCGAAAGCTTTAATTGCGCGAATAAAAACACATAGTCGATCTTGCGATGTTGGGAAAATGATTTCTACTATTGATTTTCATCTCACAATGCGTTCACAAGACATATACGTATCAGTTCCTATGCAAATGGTTCATTGTTAGCTCTTAATGCAAATTATGTTTTCATTCATCAAGCTAATTGACAACGGGGTACATCTGTCACATCTGAATCACTCCTTAAGTTCGTGTGGTGATCTTATAAAACGGTGACCCTGTACATCCGTGGCAGCTGCAAGGCTTATGACGTGTGTATGGCATCTAATTGCATTCTGGTCCGGTGCCCATCTCGGCTCCATCTTTGTTAGGGCCGTTGATACGACGGCTGATTACATTATTGATACGACCCATTTCCAATTTTGAATATTTACTTTGCCATTATCGATGTGTAAATCGAACTCCTTTATAGTCTTAAGAATGTAGCGCGCGTCTGCGAGCAATTATAGCAAGGCTAAAGATGGATAGATTACAAAGATATTTCATGCTGATGTAATTTATAAATAATACTTAGCAAAAAGTATCGCACCGATACCTACCGAGGGGTGACTATCAATTAAGTGTATAAAGAACTGTTAAAGGTCGAACGTTGTATCGGCACGATGCGATGTTTATGGTAAAGAACGGTTTTCATGAAATGTCTTAAGCCATAACTGAGAGACATTTTCGCATGAAACCAACTCAAACTGTAGCCATAAAGAGACGATAAGGTCCAGGCGCCTACGAGCTGTTGACTCCTGTTATCAGTGATAATCGTTTTTGGACTGCCGTTTCGCCTCCTTGTGTAAACATCGACAAATGTCAATAGCTGACTATCAGATACGCACCCGTTTTTTTACCATCGCACGGAAACATTACCCGATTCCATATTGGGTTCTTTAAGTAGCAGCAGTCGTATTACGCGTCGTGTATTTTTAGCTCGAATAAAACAATTCAGCCATCTGCTCCGGCTTCACCTGTCTATCGTGATGTTAATTTACACTCATCCACCATGCAGCGCGACATAGCGACGTCATAAAGTAGAGGAAATATTTGAAATGCTCAAGCGGCGCGCCCGTTTTTAAAGGTCTTCGGATGGCTGTATCTGTGCATCTTTAGGCGACGTTTGAAACATTGAAATAGCATTACGTTAGCCCGCATCGCTTCTTTGTTTTTAGTTTTATCTATAAGTGTATTTATTCCGATGTTGTAACCGTCTTTTGTGTTTCAGGGCACCTTCTCGCTCATAGTCGAAGCGTGGCACGACACAAACGAGACTTCAAGATCTGATGGTGAGTTGCGTTATTTTATACGAATGCAGTTATGAGTAATGAAAATTTTTGGTAAAATTCAAAACACGTCCGTCACGACTCGCTCACATTCTGGTTTCACTGTAATTCTGGGTGTTTATCGTGCGTTTAACGGACAGTATGTATATTTGAATGCTTATATTATCATATCGTGGAAGACAAAAATTTTCCCATGGCATGGACGATTGGTGTTCTGAGCACGCGGCGCTGCGCGTGAGTCGCTTCGCAATGCACGCCGTATTCTAATAAACTCAGCCTTCTGTAGGACGAAAATTTAGTAGAAATGTTCTAATATATTCTGATGGCCGTTGACCGATAGACGAAAATACTAACGTATCATTCTCATCAACTTATGCACGGACCTGACATAATAATGAATTTCGAATTTACGATTATCGTAAACTGGAGAATAACACACAACATATGCGCGCATACAATTTGATAACAATCATTTAGAGCAACCGAATAGATATAATCGATATTAAAGTTTGATGTTTCGTTTGACGATATCGCGCTCGGTATAATCGGCCAATATAGAATCGACAGGTTCACCGCGTACATGCGACATGGCGTGACCGAAAAACGGATCTCAATCGTAACCGCACTCCTTACAGTAAATACATCATCACAATAATTCGGTGCACGTATACCAAACATAAACGCAAATAAATAATAACCCTTCAAAAAACGAACGTTCGCTTTCAAGCATTCGATTTTCGAAAACAAAACCGGTGCACGTCGGGCCCTCCCCTTTCTTAATTAGATTTTCATCCTGTTGCACTCTGACCGAGATAATTACTACTCCTGACCGACTAACAAAAACAGTGATTTACTTAAAACAGATTTAGAGATATGGGAAGGTGTGTTCTATAGCCGGTTTACCGAAAATCATTAGCGTCCAATGCTTAAGAGGACGGGTATTTTTAATACGGCGCGGGAGCGATGGGCGGCGTCCACGCACTACCGAGAAATGTTACCAACAGAAATCTAATCAACCATAATAACAGGTTACGTAGACGCCGTTTGTGTTCGGTTAATACTTAATTAAATCATAATCATTTTTTGTCTAGCAAACAGCTGCATTCCGATTTCCTTCGCGTTATTCGATTACGATTTACTGCATTATCTCATTCGAGACGCAGAGTGTCTATAACAACGCATACAGAATGCAATATATCATAGATAAACACGTATTGAAATCTGCGCTGAGAATAAAGAGAATTCTTGTTCTGAACAAACAGTGCGCGACAATGGGTGAGCTTGCAATTCTTACTCGCTCCTTCACCGAAATCTTTTGTTGCCCGCGGCCGCACCTGGACGCCAAGCCCCATATTGTTTACCCGACACTAAAAAACTTAGCTCCGAGGAAGTGAATTTTAGTTTACACTTCATCTTTCGTCGTATGAAAAAATTACGGAAGGCACGCAGGCTCAATTTATGATAACAGGCGTTTTAAGGAAGTTAGGTGTCGACAGATGCAGCGCATGTGGGATAGGTGAGGAACAACCGTTTTGTTTTAGTCTGCTTATTGCACTGTCTCGATTTACACCTCCATATATGTGATACAAGAATGGGACCGTGTGAAAGACACCACTGATAACAGATAGGCAATTACCTTGTACCGGGCAGAGGCGCCGCGGGGCAGCTACCGTTTGTATTATGAATGCAGACATCACAACCACTTTGCAGTCGGGACAGATCGTAATAACAGTTTGTTTTGGATTATATTTATTAATTGCTAGTTTATGTTGGCAACTTCCACGACTCGGTATTAAATAAAACTTTGCTCCTTTTAATAAAATATTAAAAGGAGGTATAAAAATAATATTAAATCTCCGCGCGGAACATAAGCATGTTCTCTAATAACAATAGCAAATTAAAATAGTTGTTGGCGAACTCCTTAACACGAACAACGTCAAGAGTCGAGTGCCTGTTGTTTATCGAGTCCAAGACGTGGCACTCAAATTGAAATACACGTTAGAAGTGGACAGTTTTATAAACAAAAGGAGTGCATCGTGTGTGCTCAGTCCATTCATGAGATGTTTCCCACAGCGCTCGAGGCCGGGCCGGTTAGGCGAGTGACCAAAGCGAGAAATCGAGACATCGACTACATATTACATCGAACGGTCCACGATTTCATTTTCATTTGTTCGCGATTAATTATCTCCGCGACGATTATAATGATCGAGAGCGCATCCGGTCGCCATTCGATCATCGCCGGAAGCTCGCGTGTTCCCTGCTTCCCCTAAAAATCGTATTCAATATTAAAATTCGAATCCGCTTCTGATGCGCTCAAATTATGAGTTGTTTCGCTTTCTTATATCTCGTTTTATTTGAATGACCTCTGGGTCTGTAATTATGCGCTATTGGAGGTGCGCTGCACGTAGACGGCTCCTTTTTTGAATGCCTTATTTATTTGTAAATTGGAACTACATTAATAGGCGATAGGGTAGACCTTCATTTAATATTGTTACGGGTGTGATTTAAAATGATGAGTGTAATTTGTGGCGTGCAGGTTTCTTTAGGGTTTCGTCTGTACAGAAATATAGTCATCTACAAATTGTTCATCGAGTCGAATTTATTATAAGGTTGTCACAAAATACAATTTCAGACATTTGCCACAAATGGCTTCAACGATGATAAAGTCCTCATTCTTCTTGCTTATAAGCGGATCGAGCTAAAAAGCTTGGCAATGTAGGGCTATAAAATCTCATATATCACGGAAAACACAGCCCTAGTAGAGGCGAGCCGGCAAGTGCACGGTTGCTATAATTCCTTGCACAGTCGAGCTAAATTGCTCGCGCTCCGTTCCCACACATCATTTTTCTAATTCTCTCAACCCTAAATTTTGTAGTTTCTGAGAAGTATCATATCTCATAATTTATTTTATACAAGAATTAAATTTAGCTTCGCGAGTGCATCTTCGAACAGGCTAAAACTGACTTAAAACAAGATTAACGCTGTCTATTGGAATCGATTGCATTGGAATTTATTGATATTTATTGTATTTTCGCTGGCGCGAGTGGTAGGTTCGTTTTATCTTACAGATTTATTGCTGAGATAGCATCGGTGTAAGCTTGAATTGTGCGCTATGCGGAATCCCGAACTGCAATCGAGTTCTTCTACATTGCGTAAGGAATATACATATTCCTCTCATAAACCATATTGCGTAGATTCTGTTCCGAACGCACGAATACAATAGATACTTTGACCGGTTATAATTTCGATTATATGTCAACAAAAGAATCCGATGCGAGATAACCCTCATCTCATTATGGTTCCCTTATCGCTGACACCTATAATACCAAAGAACAATCCCACCGAATGCCATACGCCACAAAATTAGACCGGATCGATCGTTTTATATACCTTTTAATTTTGTTTCGCGTCTGGTTTAATTTTATCTCCTGACGGGATTACCAGCTTAGGAATGTCGAGGCAAAAAGAATAAAAAATAAGTCAGGAACTGGCCTGAGCTGAGATTTCCCATCGCACATGATGAATGGATAGTGGCGCTTTTTAAATCAGAACATGCTTTTTCTCGCTTCTCATTACGTTGCGCTGGCGTCTAGTATGTAACTAGTGTTATATAGCTAATACTCTAAATCAATCATAACAAACCAAAACAGTGAATCACGCTTGGGAACAATGAAATCTCACGTTCAAATGCGGGTGTCAAGCAGCCCACGTTAACAGGTCAATTTGCTACCATAACCCATTCCCACGGTGATAAAATTTTTCCTTATCAAAGAGATTGCTCACGAATTATCCTTAAGCGCTGTTATAAGAAAATTCTCGATTGTTTTCAGATACGCTTATCGCGCGGATGACGAAACAGAGTATAGCTGATGTCGGTGGCCCCTGGAGCGAAGAAGAACAAAGGTGGGGTGCTGCTGGGGGCGCTCACTTAAGGCTGTCTTACCGGGTGACCTGTGCCGCTCATTACTACGGGCCTGGCTGTGAAGTTCTTTGTCGGCCGAGAGATGATGGCTTCGGGCATTACACCTGCTCACCGACGGGAGAGATCGTTTGCAGGCCAGGATGGACTGGAGACTATTGCTCGAAACGTAAGTACAAGTAGTTGAATGACTCACGAAGAGTCAAGAAGAAAAAAGAAGACGCTACACGTGTTCTTTAAACATGCCTTACTTGCGTGGGTGATTTGTAAACAAACTCGCGACTCTCAAAGCTATTTTTTGTGTTTGATTTATTATTCCGATAAAATTCAAAAGGAATGACTTCATTACCATACAAACCTTGTAAACTTGACTGACATAATATGTTAGTTAATAGTTACGCGTACCTACGCGACCCAATTTACAAAAATTCCCTCTTCCTCATTAAAACGGGTTGTGTGACAAATTTTTGAGGAACATCCTTTAATAAACTCAATTGAAGAGGCGACCTTTTGGATGCCAGCTTTCTAGACCGCGCCCATAGACTATAGAATGACTCATCCAGGTCAAGGGAGGTTCATTACCTCCCGTTAATACCTAGGAGTAATATAAAGCTTGGGACATTGACTAGAATATCTAAATATTCACGTTTCTTAGTGCGATGCATAACGGTATTACCTACGTCAATTAATTCTAAAAATCTAATAATTTTTATTACTTGAGAGGTCATGAAACTCTTAATTAAATAAAAAACTTTTTATTTCCTGCTTGGCGACTTTAATTTTATTACTAATTGTTTCATATTTTCACATGAAATAAAACGGTTATTAAATTTGATAACAGTTGACTCACATCTCCTCAAACTAGATTTTAACCATTAACTTTTATTGCATAATGTAAATGACCGAAAAGGTTCTAAATTTTTGGGCACAGACTGATCTTTAACTGAAATTTTTTTTTTTTTATAATTGTTATTCATAAAATGTTATTGTTTACAATACAATCGGTATGCAGTCAGGTATTGTCACATAGTTTACGTGCGTGTGAACAGCGGTGTGGTCTGTTTACTTTTGAACGCCGGATTTGTAAACAAAAGCGAGAACTAAACCTTGCATTAGCGACATTTATCGGCCGCTTTTTATTAACACATCCTCTCCGATACTTTTGTTCACAAATTATCGAGATGTATGTTAATTAGATTTTTACCGGTCCGTCGCAATTCCCTTGAATCGAAGGTTTGTAATGCAAAAAGTCTAAACGTTTCAAACGTCATTACAGTGTTCTGACGTACATGTTAAACACATCGCGTCTTGTATTGTAAAACAAAGCGGTGTGTCTCAAGATGCATTGTGGCGGGCGGATGTCGCGTCGCAATCTCGGCAGCCCCACCTGCCGCCGCGTTCCCACACTCCGGCGCCGCAAAAAAACACGCCAGAGCGAGAGGAAACACTGGGCCGAGTGTAGCGCGTCCTCTCGCTCTCACGCCCGCCCTCCATACAGCCTCCACGCGACGTGATAACCGCGAAATCACAATTTTCTGGTAAAAGTAAATAGTTGAGGTCAAGAAATGTCGACTATTTCTCATTAGACTGCCTCACATAACTTCCAGAACAAAAAAGCGTAGCCCGCCCTCAACGCAAAGTAAAAGGCCGGAGTGTATATTATAAAATAGCTCTATACACGCACACAACCGCCAACCGGGTCAAAACACCTTTAAACGAGAGCTGGTCGAAATAAACTCTACTTGACCGTGTCATGATATTGCTTCACATCTGCCGAACGGTATCTCGCCTTCTGGGAAAGCTTAACAATCCCGAAAACTGATTTGCATGTCTCGACAACATTATCTCGAGTCGATACTCCGGCCTAATGATAGGGTAAACATCGCGAGAGAAACCCTTACGGGCGCTTAATTTCGCCTAATTGTTAGCGAGAGTGCAGTTCTCACGAATATTACCTTCTGTGCAGTCGCGAATCTCACGCGCACCTAATTTCCGTTTCGAATAGAAACAGATGTCTGCACAGTTAAATATTTGCTCGATCCCAAACACGTGCAGGGACCATCCTCCGGGAAGGTCGCTTTTTGTCTTCGGGATCGCATTTCCGAAAACTTTCTTTCTCAAACCGGGCTATGTTAACATCCGTTTGCACTAGAAATCGATATGAGTTCATTGATGTATAATTAATAGCCCGAGCGAAGGACGCATAACCCTCCCCTATTCGTAATCATTCATAGAATTGATAGTTTTTACGACTCCCGTTTTACCAAGCACTAAGATAACACAAGTGGGAGGTACATGAAGTGGATAGTGCAATGAGCAATGAGCACTTGAGTCTTTGATCCGTGTTGCGCCGACGCGTGGCGCCTACCTTTAATGTATCCTATTAACTCTACTTTAATAGCCTTAATAGCCACTCAAAATTCAGAAGCAATTGTTCCAGACATCACTGTTTCCAGTGAAAGTACAAATAACGTGAAAGCGATATTATTGTATTACAATCACCGTATCACAGCCGTACTAAATGAATTCAAACTTTGCCAATTTGCCGAGCGAACTGTAAGCGGATTTGTGAGTTTTAGGGGCTTTACTAGCTCCGAGTTTAAACCTATATTACAGTCTGGGGAGCGCAGACTAATCTCTTATAATGCCCGCTACTGAAATCCTCTTGCTTCCTCGTTTAAATTGGAACGTGGATTACAGCTTTATATTTATTCAAATTGCAAACGTCTTATTTTTCTAGTTAGGGGACTAGTAACGGTCGGATGACGGTTAGCTCCCCGCACTATCTGCCCCCTTTGTATTCGCTCCGATAACTTGCCCATGCGCACCCGACCGATACGACGCCGCACTTCTATTACAAAATATTGTAATGCGTACATTAACTCGCAACCTATTGTAATATATGTCTTCTTTTGAACTGATGCCGCAATGCACTCGCAAGTTTACAGAAATTCTTAATGCGGTTGAGCAAAGTGGAAAGGCTCGCATCTTGAACGTAAATCACACAGTTAACGATGCGCACATATTACGTTTGCAATGCATCATGTTAAAAAAATATTTCCTCCTTATTCTACGATTACGATAATACCCATACAAAATATCTTTTAAACGTATTGGCAATTAAGAATGTAATTTTCGCAAACCACTTTCAAAGTTCTTGCGTTAAATCGCCGTTAAGAGGAATTTCATATTGTTTGCGTGAGATAAATGATCACTGCATCTAGCCTTTTGTGACCTCTCGAAGTTTTGTCTTTTGCACTTATTTAATAATGCCATTATACTCCTTTCATTCTATGAACTTTTATAATGCATACAAATATAATTTAACGTATACCAACCCTAAGTTAAACATTGAATCGTAAATGCTTTGTCTACATGAAGCGCTAACGAACCTGTTCCTTTTGTTACAGCGAGATGCTTGCCCGGCTGCGACGCGGAGCATGGCCACTGCCTCAAGCCTGACGAATGCATGTGAGTATCCACTTTACACCTTTGTGCTAAACGCTTAAACCATCCCTCCGACTCTTAAATCATTCATCCCACTCATTGTTCCGCGCGACACATGCTTCGCTCACTCGTTATCACATCGTATACTTTACTGACTAGTGATTGTTTTATTTCAGTTGTCATTCGGGCTGGGTGGGCGAATTCTGCGATCAGTGCGAGCGACATCCCGGATGCGTGCACGGCACCTGCTCCAAGCCCTGGGACTGCATCTGTGAGGAGGGTTGGGGCGGGCTCTTCTGCAATCAAGACCTCAACTATTGTACGAATCACCGGCCCTGCAGAAATGGAGGAACATGCCACAACACAGGACAAGGCAGCTACACTTGTGTTTGTCCACCTGAATACACAGGATCTGATTGCGAGAAGTCTTTACATTCTTGCGCGGTGAGATCCTGCCTCAACGGAGGGGCATGTGTGCCCGATGAGGGAGGAGAACTGTCTTGCGCTTGCCCGTCTGGTTACGAAGGAGCGCGCTGTGAAACGAGAAGACTGACCTGTGCCGACCAACCTTGCCGAAACGGTGGAACCTGTGAGCTACGGCCTTCTGGGTACGTTTGCCAATGTCCATCTGGATACACGGGCCTCGATTGTGGGGTAGAAGCCGATCCGTGTGCCGCCAACCCCTGTCGAAACGGTGCGACGTGTAATCGAGCTGGAGATGGGTTCCGGTGCTCGTGTAAACCCGGCTTCAGAGGAAACAGATGCGAAATAGATATAGACGACTGCACCGGAATCATCTGCGAACACGGCGGCACTTGTGTGGATTTAGTCAACGGGCAAAGATGTCAGTGTGCACCAGGTTTCTTAGGACCTAGATGTGAGACGCGGGTGGACTTTTGCCTCGCGAAACCCTGCGCCAACGGCGGCGAATGTCTCGTGCTCGATAACGATTATGAATGCCGATGTCGTCCCGGCTTTGCCGGAAAAGACTGTAGCATAGACATAGATGAGTGCGCTTCTTCCCCATGCAGAAATGGTGGTACCTGTCGTGACAGAGTAGATGGCTACCACTGCAACTGCCCGCCTGGGTGGGGCGGAAAATCTTGCACTGTGTCACTGGCGGACTTTGCAGCCAAACCGGCCGGGGGTCACTTAAGAAGAGTGGGTGACGAAACTTTAGAGGAAGAAACTCTGTCTGGGAGTCACGTGGCGTTGATAGCGGCGCTGTCGGCAGCAGTGCCGGCAGCGGCTTTAGCCGCCGCTATCGCAGTAGCGTGTATCAGGAGGCGGAGAAAACGCGCACAAAACGCGGCCGACGCAGAGGCGCGAGCCCAAAACACGGCGAACGCTGGCAACGGCGGTCGCGTTATTAGAAATACATGGGGGAAATGTGAGGGGCCAGTACCTGAGTGCCAGAATGCGCACAACGCTGCGGCGGAGGAGTGCAAGAGGAAGACACTCAACACGGAGAGCGCAGCGCGGCTCTTGGCCGCACTTGACCCGCGACTCTCGCGGCTCTCCGCCGACTCGGCGTATTGCGCTAATAGGTCAGTATCTTTACATTTTATTTATCGTTAAAGTGTAGCACATTCTTATTTAGCCATATATTGATGATGAAGATTAATTAGTAAAATAAATTAAAATATACAAAATAGTTTGTAATTCGACCTTATTTTCAAGTTCCCAAGCTGACCTATCATATTGTTACAGCGATACGTCTCTGGTGAAGCGCGCGCTGGAAGGCGGGGGGGTGTACGTCTTGGACGAGCACTGTCTGCCGCCGACGTTCGCGACGCAAGTGTAGTGCTAACTAAAGTGGACATTAACTTATTTATTGAAATCGGACGCTCGTGCGATCAAGGCTGTGCGCCGCGTGTACATATAGCGTTAAATGTAAAGTGACCCCTGTATAAACGGCTAGTTAAGTTCGGATGTATTTATTTTACGATCCTACGCCCTGTAAATAGTAATGGCGGAACGGATTGTTGCCCGTTAGCGGCGAGCGGCGCTGAGGCGCGGGACCGCGCGCGCCGCGGGCTGGTGGCAGCGACCACTGTTTGCGATCTCTGTAGGTAACGTGAACGCCGGCGGTTGGTCCGCCGCAAGGCGCCGCGTACGGACTGCACTCGCTACCCTTACCGGTGTCTGTCGATATATCTGCGATATATTCTTTTTTACTGTTCTCTATTCTCTCGCTTCATCCCTGCCACCCCTCTCGGTGATAGGGACGAGACGACCTTTCGTGTTTACGTTCGGTAAGTTTTAAGAGTAATGAGTGCAATGCGTACGATATTCACACTCCGCTGTCCCTTCTCTAGACTCGCACCAGTATAGAAACCAAACCGTGCGTTATTTTAGACAATTTTATGTAAACGCGAAACACGCGCTCTTTTTATATTGATTATGTGATTTTGACTAATTGTTGTCATTGTTCCTATGATTATGATATGTTTTAAAAATCTTGTTCAGGTTTTATTGAAAATCGACACAGATTTTTCTCACTTCAGTTGTACCTTATTTTTCGGAATATAGGTCAAAACGTTCCTTTTATTCGAGCGCTATTTTCGCGCTCTCCAAGTAAATTTTTGACACTTAGAGGGCGCGATAGTCGCGTTCGAACCTCACAACAGCGCACGTATTTAGTCCATAGGTTTAAAATAATTTGAGTACTTATAAGAATGTCGAAACCTAAGTCATTGTGTATAAAAAAGTTATTAAGTTGTAGCTATTAAGTATATCTCCATTTTGTAAGAATACTGTGACAATATAATGATGTAATTAGGCAACATACGACCCAATATTGAAAGTTGTTAACTTATTTATTTAAATAGCTATGGTACATCGCATGCGAGCCGAATCGATTATGTATCGTGTGAGCTTTTCATTTGCTTATAGAAAGTGCGTTCAGAAATGCACAGTCGATGCGGCTTCATGAGATCTCGACTATAACAGAGCGTTGCTGTTGTTTTTTATTGATTCTACACTCGCATCCCATATTCCATTAGAATGTGCGATGGGCGTCACAGAATCGGCTAAATGTGAAAATAATTTATGTTAAATCACCGTTTTATAAAACTTTCTTGTAGATATTGTTTTGTACGATAGTTGTTACCTCTTATGTTGCCTTTTGTACTCGAATGTAGATTTAATCAAGGTTAGAATCGACAAAATTGTAAAATTTATATCAAACTATGAATAGACTGATGATCAATAATAATGTTCTTGTATTTAATTTTGTAAGGTGACAAAATGTAATGATAAATTATGAGAAAATAAGCGCTGCTATATAATATACCTAGTGTACTTAAACATTGATTACAGTGAAAGACTTTCATTTTTCTTTTTTATCATTTTGTGTTAATTGATGAAATGACAGTATTTTAATTTATTTATTGGAACGGTTAACGATTATATTGATTTTCTAATTAATATCCATATATTTTTTGATTATTTACGATTGACTGACAGAAATGTCTCGTTGATTTTGGACCACATTTACTGAGTCATGAATGCATTTAAAATGTGAGTATACTGAAAGAATTTGAAAAATAATATCATTCCATTTCTCATTAGGGACTTCTAAATATATATCTTTTGTAATATTTTTTATAATTGTCTGTATTTTTCTAAGATTATTTTGCATGCAAATCTCGTGATTCACGATAATTGTAATCCTTTATTTTTCTAAGTTTAGGTGAAGTACAATAAATTATTCTATTTTCTTCAACTTTTAGTATATTCACATGTTTTTTGTTGTTTTCGAAAGAAAAATGAAAGCATGTAGAAGATGAGAAGTAACAAATAATTCCATAAATAGATCCTATCACAATAAAGTCATATTATTGTAATGCTAATTACGGTGATATTTTTTGCCAGCGAGTGTAAGTGACGAATGTGTATTATTATGTGCAGTGATGCAACGAGAAATAAAATGTTAATAAACAATTGTTTACAAAAGAGTAATGATTTTTATTTTACTAATCTCCCAATACTGTTTTTAATGTCGTAACGTATCAAAATTAGACTGAAAATCACAAGACAGAGTACTTTGTTTAGAAAAAAATACGATATTTTAAAATCGATTAAATATTTAGATTTACAGAGATACACAGAAATTGTTTCAAAAGTCAGTATATGTGCTAATCTAAAGTCTTTGTCTAACATTTTTATACAACACTAGAAAAAAAACAAATTAAACATGCCATGTTACTTGATTTTTTTTCCCAGTGCAATAATTATCGGATTGTTCGATGACGTGAACAACAATGCACAATCTTCCCTCTTTAGTCTTAATCGCGCCATCTAGTTGTTGCTTTCGACATTCGCTCACACTGAACTGTACTACAGAAAAACCGAACTTTTTTGTTTATTGAAAAAAAGTTTTTTGTCACAGATGTTATATAAAAAAGGGCTTGAAGCATACAGGAGTACGTCAAAATTTAATAATAATAATATCTGTTCGCCGATGCCATAATCGAGTTGGTTTAAATAAAAATCCTGTTCCTATTAGGTACATGAGAAAAAACAAAATCTTACCACACACCACAATAGACTTAAATATTTTAAAATAAAGATACTTGAGCACCGAAGGTAGATTACGGATCAGCTGTTTTTGTATAAAGCTATCATAATTTGTATAATTTTCCGTAAATTCTACTTGTGCGTTTCTAGAGCTAACTCACGTTATAGAATACTGTTTGTTAAGGGTTCTAGAACTAATCAGGCCTATAACAGGATGACTTGTAGAGTTAAGAGTATGTCGAGTGTACAACAGACTTTGTGTTTCGTTCGTTAATGTGAGTCAGTGACTTGGTCATTCAAGGTTCGGCTGCAGAGATTCGGTCGGTGCCAGAGTCCAGAGACAGCGGAGACTATATCTAATAGGACCTATGTATAGATATAGATAAAAATAAATAAAATAAAAAATAAAAAAAATAAAATATGTTTATTATGGAACATAAGATACATGTATCACTTATTCCACGTCTTTAAATTTCAATTTGTAGGCATCCCTACTCATCGGCAAAGAAGACAGAGGGTGTAGGCCGAGAGAAAAAGCCGGCGTAAAAAACTCTCGGTACTCTTTTAAAATATCAAATCATCAAATAACACTTATTTTAAAACAAATATCGCAAATTAATTAGAGGTAGCCTGTCTAGCACTAGTCCCAGGCCCTTTTATCAACTAGATAATCGTTGACTTTATAGTAAGCCTTTTTACACAGCTTTTCTTTAATACATTTCTTAAATTTATTGAAAGGCAGAGATAAAAGAGCCTCTGGGATTTTATTAAAGAAGAGTATCCCTTTCCCCAAAAAAGAATTACTAACTTTGGATAGTCTAGTACGGGGAAATTGCAGCCTGCGTTTGTTCCGTGTATTAACATTGTGCGTATGTTCTATTCTAGTCAACTTATCACTATTTTTGTATACATACATAATATTTTCATAAATATATTGCGAGGGAAAGGTAAGTATATTAATTTCCTTGAATTTATCTCTAAGAGATTCCCTACATTTTAAATTATAGATTGCACGAATAGCCCTCTTCTGCAGGATGAAAATAGTTTCGACATCAGCAGCATGACCCCATAATAATAAGCCATAATTAAGTCATTAAGCTATGAAAGTAACTAAAATAAACAAGTCTAGCTGTATCGACATCAGTTAGTGAGCGAATTTTTTTAACCGCGTAGGCTGCAGAACTAAGTCTCTTCGCCAATCCGTTAATATGAGGGGACCACTGAAGTTTTGAATCCATGGTGATTCCGAGAAATACAGTTGTATCATCCAGATTCAATTCCTCATCGTTTATAATTGGTCTAGTATCCATAACCCTTGCATTTTTTGCAGAAAATTTAAGGCATTTTGTCTTTTTTGCATTAAATAGAAGGTTATTCATACTAAACCAATGGACAATCGAAGATAGAGCATTGTTTACATCGTCAAAATTTGTTATTTGTCGTTTGATTTTAAAAATCAAGGACGTGTCATCAGCAAACAAAACTATCTGATGTTTTCTTTCTACCATAAAAGGTAGATCATTTATATAAACAAGAAAGAGGAAAGGGCCAAGAATTGAGCCCTGTGGTACCCCCATACCTACTTTCGACCCAGAGGACCTCTTACCATTCACTTCAACCTTCTGAGTTCTTCCGTGTAAATAGGAAGTCAGAAGATTCAGTGCGGTATTCTTGATATGTATGTTAAGCTGCAAATCTGTCGGCTGATCTACGTTAAATAAATAATATGCATTTGGCATATTTAGCGCTAAGTTTCGTATTTGAATCTTAACCTTAAAATTTGAGAGTGGAGACGGCTTAATCATTAAAATTACTGTTCCATTGTTTAGAAGTTAATAGACCCCATGAAAGACTAACTTAACATAATTAAAATTAACAGTACGGGTACATCGTACATTTCTGATAAAATTAGGATTATAAAAACCTAGTAGCTGTCGAATGTAACAATTTTTTAGCTTTAATACCTGAAATTTTCTAATTTAATAATCCAAACACGAAAGTCCTGTCTGAAAGTAGTAAAAACTAGAGCCCCTATGTTAAGTGCGGTACGGATAAGAGACAGCTATTGATTGCTTTAATCGCGGGCTTTTGCAGTCAGTACTCAGTCCCTATGAAGAACTTCTTACAATGAACTAAGTCGATGCACTATATTATTTTATATTTATTATTAACTTTAGGTATTACGTCTTAGCGTAAAATCCTTTTAAAATGTAGATTTTACAACTTTCCGCTCTTAAGGCATATGTTGTCTACTTTTCAGGGTCGTATAAGCACTTTATTAGAAAATTTAGGGATATATCAAATTTAATGGTATATAGTTTAATAGCCAATAGAAAACGATTTATTAGAAAAAAACGTTGTGTTATATTTATATTAAGGAAGCTCAATAAAATTAACAATTTGTAATCTTAATACTTTATTTTTGGTGCCTTAAATCGAAAACCGTATTTACAAAATTATCTTAACCTATATATTTATAGGGTTGTCAAAATGTTGTTAATAGTAAATTTATACTTTACCATAAGTATGTAGTATATCTAGTAAGGTTTTTGCAAATTAAAAATATTGTCTGTACTATATCTGATACATGGATTTAACAGTCTAGTACAAAACCACATGCATCAATACATAATATCAAACCTTAGTGCAAACCCAAATACGGACTTAAAATACCTTTTGGCTTTCATACTGAGAGATAGTATAAATTTTGAATAGACCCTAAACTGATTTTTGTCCATTAGGATTTAATAGTTATATGTAACACAATTGTTTGGCAACCCTTATCGTTCATACATATCGCTAACAAAAAGAGAACATTCATACTTTTAGTATCCTTATTAATCAATGAAAAATTTTGCATTCCCAAACCGTTGGCAGTATCGGCTACGACAGTAGTCATACTTAATAGATGTTCAAACAGAATTATAAGTGATAAAAATTGAATGCAGAATAAAACTTTTTAATTAATAAAGGGGTTTTGTTTAAAGTAAATAGTGCGTTTTATCTTATTCGCCACTTCTAGGTGAGCGGTCGTTACTACGGAGCTCTTGTGACTCTCCGTTTTGTCGGGGCGAGGCTGAGCGAGAACGCTCGCGAGAACCACTTCTTGAACGGGATCCAGAGCGAGAACGGGAACGAGACTTGCTCACTTTAGCCTCGTCTCGCTTTGGGGATACAGCCTCCTTGCTATGTGAACGAGAACGTGAGCGCTCCCTATAAAAAATAATACATTCAAAATACAAAACACATAAACGTAAGCCTGTAAGTAACTTCTTATATTTTTTATAATATTTATCTTGATTAACAATTACTTCTACCAATGATTATTTATTTTCGACTCATAAATTCTTTGGAAAGTAGAGTAACATTATCATAACAATGATTTTTTCCCTGTGCAATAATGTAAGAACGTGTAATTATGAAATATACAGTTGCATGAGAAATTTTGCAAAATGTTTGGACGATCTTCTTCAAAAAAGGATCTCATGAAAATATACCTAAATCAAACATATTTCAAAAAAGTTAGTTTTGGTTGAAAGTACACATGCTTTTAAAACTGGCATTTCTATATACATGTACCACCACCACGCCATTTAGTTTGGTTACATACAGTTCTTCAAATTAAAATTTTTAATAATCAACTACTAACTAGGCTACTGCAAATAAGGGCCGATTTACATTATCTTAGTGTTTAGGAGAGTGCTTTAGTACAACTTGAAAGGCAAGTTCTTTAGCGTAGCGTTTACATGTTTCAACTAAAGTACTATCCTAAAGCACTCTCCTAAACACTAAGATAATGTAAATCGGCCTTAAGGGAATGTGTGATAGTGATTATTGTACAGCTCACCTTTTGGTGGGATCCCTTTACGAAGCAGGAAACATGACAAAAGTTAATAAAATGATTTTGTTAGAGTATTTATTATGTAAAAAACGTTTTAGTGAAACGCTTGCTAATGCTTGGGTGCATTTTTGCAATTTGGATGTTATAATTAAAAGTATTTTGTTCTAAATTCCGGGTAATGTAATGGTTTTTGGACTGTGTGAATAAGATATTTCTATTTAACTTATACATATTATTATATGTAAAAAATCCATCAAGCACCTTTGTCCTCATCACTTTTGTCATTTTGAAACAACAAATGTGACAGACCGACTACTATACATTAAGATTGTCAGCTAAATATATTCCTCAAAAACATTCACAATATGTATAGTTGACATGTTTAATACAGATAAATAATGTGAATCAATATAGCGTAACCACCGGAACACATAGAAAACAAGTAGTTGTATTAATAAGTCTTTATGACTAACATCAATACAGTCAATAAGATATGTTAGTATGCTTTCACAAATTAGTATTATCTATAAGCAGTTGCACATCATGTGAGAATCCATTTTATATAAAATCATACCAAAACTATTGGACTTACAAAATGGTATTAAAACTATGTATGTACAGTCAAAACCGGTTATAACGACATTGAAGGGACCGTATAGTTGCCGACGTTATATCCGATAGTCGTTATAAGCAATGTCATATACACAAGTATAGTACATATGTATGTACATAGTTATCGATCTAGAATAGGTAGGTATGGGTTATAATATGGTATGTTAATATTATAATATGTAAACGAGTCAAAAAAGAAACAAAAATATTTATTACGAAATAATTAGGTACAAAAGTAATCAGTCAGTATGTTTTTTTTTAGCCCAGTCTCAAATATTTTTTGCATTTTACGTTTCATACTCCTCTAGGTATGAGTATCACCAGTATCAAACTGTTCGTTAAAGGCAACAAATTTTTGCAAAATCGTTACAGCGTTAAGAGCCTCGGAAATCGTTGTTGGCTGAAACTGTTCGTTGGGAGAACGTGCGTAGGTAATAATATGCCTAAATATTCATTCAACGCCTATAAATAAGATTTAAAATCGTTTGTATTGTTTTGTTTTGCTGAGACAAGAAGCGGTTGGTCGTTATAGCCGATGAATGTCGATAAATTTTCGTCGTTGTAAGCGATATGTCGCTGTATCCGATGTTGTTATAAGCGGTTTCTTTACTGAATAGTTTACTAGGGATTCGGACGGGACCATACAATCTGGTTGTAATAACCGATAGGTCGTTGTAAACGATGTCGTTATAAACGGTTTTGACTGTAGTTGTATTTTTATATTTTCATGCTGTATGAGAAATATCATCATCTCTAGATTGTATTCACCATAATTACCACAACATCACCTAGATTTTATCTAGCTAGTATAAAATCCATGCAACTATTTAATTTAAATATCAGCACCTAAACACAAGCAGTTCTTAATCAGCTCATGCCCACGAGACGGTTTCAACACGGCCCGATTTTTTGCCGGCGCCGGGTAGAAACCGTCCGAGCTTGCACACAAGACGGTTTGTACACGACCCGGTTTCACACTGCCATACTCCACTGCATGACGCCGGGGCTAGCGTCGTGTGGTTGGGGTCATAGTGTCCCATACAACTGACGACCGGACGTAGTTAAGCCCGGCAAAAACCGTCTCGTGGGCATAAGCCGTTAGAATATTCGAATATAAAATGGTTTGAAGCAACTTCAAATCAAGACATTTGATTATGAAGTTTTGTAATACGGGCCATATACGTGTACTCACTTGGATTCGCGTTTGGGCGAGGGTGAAGCGGATTTCCCGTTGGTCTCGTTGCGTGGTGGGGAGCGCGATTGTCTCGCCTCGTGGTTGGACCCCGATCTAGAGCGGCTGCGTTCCCTAGGCGCCCGGGATTATTAGCTAGCTACTACTACTTGCATGTTTCTCAACGTTTCCGACTTAAGACGGATACTTGGCATTATGTAATTTCAATTCCTACATTTGTATGTCGCTGAAGAACTTGCAAATGTATATTTAATTGTGAAATAAACAAAAGTGTCGCGATAAGCATCCGTCGTTTTAAAAAGAAATGTTGAAAAACTACACGGTGACACATAAACTACAATAAATACCCCGAGATACAATATCTAATATACTTTATACTTACGATTTTAAGTTTTGCTCAGCGATTGAAATTACACACCTAGCCAAATAAACTCTATATTAATTACATTGAAACCGTGCATTGCTCGATCAGGTATGATACAATTATATCAGTACATGCATATCTTCGGGGATATTGAAAAATAAGAAATGAATATATCATTGATAAATTCATTTCTCAAAATAATTTGTGACATTGAATAGGTGCAATCCACAAAGACGCTAGATTTTTTCGCTCAATACTAAATAAAATATTAAGTTTTGTTAAGGCCTCAAATTCGATGCTTTTACCAAGTAAGTGTCCCGTCTTAGTGGATCGCAAATTGATTTATACAAAACTTACTTAGATCTAGATCTGGATCTAGACTTTGCCACTGGACTCTTGCTCTTCGGGCGAGATCTAGAACGAGAGCGGCTCTTGGACGAGCGGCGAGAACGGGACCTGAAAAATATACATTTTCTGAAGTATGATGATATGATAAAATATATATATATAAAGTAGGACAAATAGCCTCAGTGTTAGATTTATCAGTCAGCGGTGTCAGCCCCGAAAGATGGTTAAAGAACAATATCATCATTTCATGTATGGTTTTGAAAACATAAGTCTGCTTCGATAATAATATATAGTGGGTAAAGGGCCTTTACATACCCGCGAGCCAATCTACTCGGGTATATTATACGAGCCAATTTATCGGCCCTATTCACATTTTTCCCAGTAAATTTACCTCGATCGTGATCGACGACGCTCACGGGAGCGACTCCTCGAGCGGCTGGACGAAGAGCGTGACCTGCGGCGAGAAGAGCGACGATCCTCCACCAAACGAACACGGCGGCCATTCAGCTCTGTGCCATCTAGTTTCTCAATAGCAGCCCGCATATCCGAATGGGTCGCGAATTCAACGACCCTGAAATTTATATTAATTAGAAAATGTTGCAAATAGGAAAATTTAATTTTAAGCAGGTGATACTCAGAGTAAATGTTATAATTCACAGGTAATCAGCCCCGAAAGATGGTAAAAATACGATATCATCATAAAAGATAACCTAAGACAATAATTGCCCTTAACTTCGGTTAAGGGAGCGTTATAGTATTACGTAACGCGTTTTTTTCCTTTTGTAAAACGTTACGCCCCCCATGGGCGGGGATTGAATTACGCGTTATTGTTATTGTTTCGACTTACACCACATAATAGTAACTAAAGAAACACAAGGTGGTCACGAAACGTTTTACTATACTCGAGTACGAGTAAAAACGTTACGGCGAGTTACATGGGGGGGGGGGGTCCCATAATCTCCAAAAATTTCGTTACGTAATACTTGAACGCTCCCTAAGTACAAGTTGAAATTGTAAAAAAATGTAAGCCCTCAATCACCATATGGCTAAAATGTGTCTACTAACACTGTTAAGGCAATAAAACTAAAACTTTGTGATTGCCTAAAAACTAATAGACTTTTTTTTTAATGTAAAGGAAAACTTACCCTTCATTCCTGTGTTGTTTATGCGCATCAGCGTAAGTGACTTCGCCAGCTTGACGCATGTAATCCTTCAAGTCCTGCCAACCAATAGTACATGTTAGATAGATACAAAATAAAATATATAATAAATTCTTAGGAATGTCGTCAGATTCGATATTGTCATCAAGGTTGTCAGCCCCGAAAGATGGTTAAAAAACGATATCATCATGATAAATCCAATCTAGCTTACGATACCTGCCATGATAACCTGATGGTGATAAACAAAATTAAATTGTGTCAAATACAGTTTCGTAAACAGTTATCCACTAGGTCATTGCTTTTTCTTTGACGAAGACTTTAAAATGTCCAAACTGGATTCCACGTCTCTGCTATATAACTTCGAAGCCTCTCTCTCTTCTCTTATTTGTTTCTACTCAAATATCGATTCATTCCTCAACTTATCAAGTCAGCATCTTGTTTTCCATCAGTTCAACTAATTTCCACCTGTCTTTCTGTCCTTTTCAACATTGCTTTTTTTCTGCTATACATCTCCGCTCTCAACCTTCTTGGCGTCAGCTTGCTTTCTTCGTTCTGTGTTTCTGTAGGTATTGTAGGCCTTATATGCTGCTGATCGGCGAGATTCCATATTTTTCCTTCTAGAGTATTCAGATCAACATTCAATGGTTTTCTATGAAATTCGACGATCGATTCGATTCGAGGTTCTTTCAAGTACGTGAAACTTTGCCTTCTTGGCATCGGTAACAATTCCCGATTCCTTTTATGTTGAACTTCATCCAGCTCTGCAATTCCTCAAGCAATGACACTGTGAGAAAAACAATCTACGAAAAGCTGTACAGACACTTACAAACAAAAGTCCAATATAGCCACTAGATCGCTATAAGGAAAATGACAGGATGAATGAATTTACAATGGGTTTGCACAAACGGCTCCTGTAGTGCCCCCCTGACATTACCTTGGGGTCGGGTCCTCTGAGGCCATCGGCACACGGGGTCCGGGCAACCAAGCCAGGGGAACCTCAAGGGTAGCGGGCGCCAACACCGTTATCCCTCCTAACATCCAGATCACATCGCACACGGGCTATCGTGGAAGGGCACAGACCAGAAACGCCACCTTCTGTCGTTATTTAAAAAAATGAGCTCGCATGTCTTTTTAACAAAAATAGAAAATATGATTGTAACTGTTAATAAAAAATGTTTTATTACTAAATTTACATTTTATATTACTGTTAATTTAAACGGCGCTCAAGTAAGTCCGGGTCATCTTTGGATTGGTATTCCGTCTTCCTCGTCTGATCGATCTACGGTCTCGGTGCGATTCCTTTTGCATCGTTTCTATGTCTTCGATGGTTTTCCTCATTGCCCACGGATAGATTACGGTTCCCGACTTCCCTAGTTGCCACGTGTGCTCCAAGCCACAGATAACCAAGCCCTCGGCGATGAGTATTGGATTGCCCCGAGTCCTGCCCCTGGGGTGAATGATGGATGATGATGGAGCTGGATCTGCTCATTCTCTTACCTGCCAGCTAATGCGGCTTGACAGATTTTCGACGACTAGCCGATACTCGGTACGCGTCGGCGGCCCATATCTGTAATTGTTGTCGTTGCTGTAATAGAAATTCTATCATAAATGTCGAGAGACTATGATAAAAAATCTATTTATCCTTATTGTTTAACTATTGATGTATGAGAGTTAATATAAAAATCTCGTTATATTTTTGATTACTGATACACAATGTTTATAATAGTTGAACAGTAAGGTACACATGTTAAAATATTGCAGTTAACCAACTCATTTATTAAGCATTTAAAGCTTTCTAGGTGCTTGGGGGGTTTGATTTAAAAAGTAATTCAAAGTATAACTAATTCTTTGAGCTTTTGAAATTATATTTGAAGTTTTGTAAAATAATAACTTTTTAATTTGCTAAATTCATTGTTTAGTACATACTTCCCCTCCAGATGCGATTGTCAATACATAGTTTACTTAAACATCATTATTGTTTAAATAATGCAAAATCTATATCATTTAATCTATAAAACCATTTTAATTAAGTACAGAAATATGAATAAATATACAAAATGGTTTGCCCTTGAAAATTAAATACACAAACTGTTATTTTTCCTTAATACCACTCAAGGTTTTGCCAATTGTGAACAATATGATTAGGATTACTTACGAATACAAGCTGCAATAATAGTAAAATTAATTATGTAATGTGTAAATGTCATTAAGATGTGATAGTACTAAATTTTTTAAAGAATTATTTGCATCTACATGCTAGATAGCCTCTTTGTGCAATGGACCACAATTATTGTATGTATTATGAATTATATATTATTATTTTTTTAGGTGGCAAAGAGTGCTTTAGTTACAGCACATTTAATGCTGTGGCAAGTATTGACAACTCTGCTTAATTGAATACATTGTTTGCACTGTAGATTCTTCTAGCAATAGACAAATGCAAATACAATTTGTATGGAGATGTTCCTAATTGAAGGTAAGTGTTGTGTCATGTAAAGCGTAGCAGTATACAGACGCGGGTGGTTTGGGAGGCCTCTGCGGTCGGGCCCTTCGGTCCCTTCCCCGCCAGCGGTCTGCGCCCCTCGGCACGCCCCGCGCCCGCTCCACGCTCACCCTACAACAATACTCACTCGTAACGAGAGCGGCCTCTGTCCCGCTCGTAGTGGCGGTCACGCCGGTAGCGGTCCGCGCTGCGGTCGATGCCCCTCGCCGGCTCCACCACGACCCTGTAGCATACCCCCGATGTTATACACCGCGCCCCCACTTACACCTCGCATACGTACAACTCTCAAATATACTAGTCGATCATAAAAATAGCAGGCAGACCCTGTGCCCAAACAAAGATAATCAATAAATACTCTGACTTCGGGAAATCTGTCAATGTCATGCCATGTTAAAGCCCTCCTTATATTCAATTTATTTTGAAAGGTAAGTAAAAAGTTGAGTTTTTATTAGATGTGCTATCAAATTTTATTTAAAATAAAAAGCCGCATCTTGCACAAGTTCAGTTCCTTTCATCTGCATATTTTATAAACAACAAGGTTCTTCCTTGAACCAGAAAATCAAATAGCTATGAAAAGTCTTCCTAAAGCAAAAATCCACATTCAATCAAAATATTCAACCTCACAATATTCAGTCACTTTCATTCTTCATAGTGTATAAAATGATCCGTCCTCCATACACTTCTTTCAAAATGTGGAGCCGGCTGATAAAAAAGTTTATTATTAGTCATGCTATCACATAATACTATTGAACCAGCATTATTTGATCACATTTTTTCAAGCAATTTTAAATTCTTTAGTCTAGGTTCAAGATTAACTACTCAAAGAAACTTCAGTTTCTATAAAACAGGAATTTATCCCACGCATAGAATTTAACCCACAAAAACAAATCTAGGAATATAGCTATATTATTAACAATTTTTTTTCAAATGTCTACTGTTATAGGTACAACACAATTAAGTATCTATAAAATTTAGAAAGATAATAATTACCTTTCGCCTAATAACTCTTTTCCATTGAGTTCATAAACAGCATCATCTGCATCTCTATAGTCTTCAAATTCCTATAAAAATTCAATAGCCTTTGTCAACCTTTAACCCTCATTATATTCATTAATATATATATACATACACAGTAATCACAATTGTTAATCTAATAACTATTGATGCATTAAATAATTGTAGTGGTACCAGAAGGATTTCGTTTCATGATAACCCAATTTAAAATATTATACATAATTTATAATATACTTTCTACGAATGTTTATAGTTTAATAGGTGTCAACACAGCGCTTAAAGCTAAACAATGCTGTATGCACTACTTACCACAAATCCATAGCCATTCTTGATAAGGATATCTCTGATTCTACCGAATCCTTTGAAGAACTTTTCTAAATCTCTTTCACGAACCCCAAAGGGCAAACCACCAACATAGA
The DNA here is from genome assembly GCF_905475465.1 of Pieris napi. Taxonomy (NCBI): domain Eukaryota; kingdom Metazoa; phylum Arthropoda; class Insecta; order Lepidoptera; family Pieridae; genus Pieris; species Pieris napi. Next base: position 6,685,607 of record NC_062241.1, on the reverse strand, counting down.
CCCTGGAGCCAACCATTTTTTGTGATGATCTGAAATATAATGCGTATTACACATATTGATTAGCTTAATCATCGTAAAGTTATAATTAAGTAATGGGTGGCTGTTAGGAGATTATTTACCGGTAATTGCTTCTTTTGAACATAGCTAGTCTTTCTAAAAATGCTGAACTACGTTATAATATAATATATTGATTAATACACACGTCATTCAAAAATAAGAGTTCACCTTTAAAAATTGAAAAGTCTAGTACTTCATTTAGAACAATTATAACAAAATAGATTACAAATTTATATTATTACAACACAATTCAATATTTAAACACGCTCATCGGGTAAATCACACACCGGAATTAAGACAACGTAACTTATTACTTAAAATCGATAACCTTTAAACTATAGGAACGTGGAATGGCGGCAGTTCGCGCTAGTCACCACGCGCTATATTACGAATTTTAGTAGTAACTTTAATTAAATAGCCTATAATAAGTAGCAAATAAATAGGGAAGAAATACTTTAAATTTATTGACGTAGTTAAAAGTTATGCACAAATTGAAACTATCTAAAGTAACCTACCGAAGATCTCAACACGCCGTGGTTATCAGGACTTCACAATATGGCGGTCGGCGGCACTTACTTACCACTCGGCAGTCGGCTATCACATTTACACATAATATAATTTTTACCAGTTGATGATAGTCAATATTGTTAATTAAAATAAATGTTTACTTACCACTCAATGCCAACGTTAAAAGTAAACAAAAATTAAAATTAATGAAAAACACTGCGTTCCACGAAATCAAGATGTAAGCCGAATAACACGAAATCGGAAATAGGAAGTGAACTAGGTATGCACAGAGTACAGACTAGGATGACTATAAACAACAGAATAACAAAGCGGAACGGCTAGGTGCCAACATTATGAACAGAATAAGTGTTACCATCTCTAACAATATATATTTCTTAAATATGGAATATAACATCATATTTAGACCAGGGGGTCTAGCCATATTGGTGTCGAAAAGTATTCTACATACACTACCGCTTTTGCGTAATTGTACTGTCGAAAACGCTTCGTTCGTAGCCAAGAGGCATGTCGATACATTACCGCAAAGTCGACAGCGTAGATGCGAGCTGCTGTTCGTAGCACCTTATTCCGTCATATTGTCTCTGGATTAAATGTATTCCTAATGCAGTGTTGCCAACTCTACGTCTTTTTACGTAGATCTACGTATTTTAGGCCTTTCCTGAAAACCTACGAACTTCAGTCACAGAATCTACGTATTTTTAATCAAATTGTAAAATTTTGCACAATATCCAAATTAATTCGGCTGAATAGGCATAACATCTATTACTTTCGAAAAAGAAAAGATAAAAACAATCCGACCGGGATGGAGAACTTTAAGAAACACAAATCTTCCATTTCAAGAGGATCAGCTAATCAAAGCAGATGAATTTTGGCGTCATATTGACAAAACCCTCACAGGATTACTTTTTACAAAAAAGTGGTCTAAAAAGTAACCCTGAGCCAACGCAAGATCATATTAAACTTTTTAGTATAAAACATGCACAAATTTAATTTACCAAAAAATAATTTTTGTAGTTATACTTCTTTAGGCGCGTTATGAAAAATTGATGAGAGTGAAATTTTACGATGTGCGCGCATCGTGACACAAAACTAACAGAATGAAGTTAGTGGCGCATGTTGGCACGCACGCCGCCTCTGTTTACTGTGTATTTATATTTATAATATTTATCCACATGCTTTGAGTTTCTACATTTAAAACACCTGTTTTCATTATACAAGTGCGAATTTTATATGTGCGTCTGAATTATAATGAAAAGAAAAAAAAGAAGTACTAATTAATATTAGAAAATAATAATAAATATAAATATAATACTAATAATTATTTATTTATTTAATTTTTCAAATGTAAACTGAACTTTATTGACTATAATGACTCCTTTTCCAGTCTTTGATTATTTGATTGTAATTAATTATTTGCTTGTAATCAAAAACTATTTTTATAAAGACAAAGAAGTATAACTTCTTACGCGCGTACATTAAAGTACACGGACACTTTTTTATTTTTAATAATAATTTTTAAATAAACCACTAGTTTTATTCAGTTTTACCTACTCTACCCTCTTCATTTCACTCATTAAAAAAAAGTACGTAGATCTACGAACTTTTCCTATACAATTTTTACTAAATCTACGTAATTTTCTAATCTGGCCTACGTAATTTTCAAAATCCGAGTTGGCAACACTGTCCTAATGTCACTTTTATAAACAAATAGAAGTTAAAACTTTACAATATTATTGTAAATTTGCAATTGGAAGCTGCAAAAGGGACATTAGAATGTCAGCAAGGTCGGAACAATTTTCGATTTAAGTGGAATTTACGGAAGGTGCAAAGTGAATAATATATGAATTTTAATTGCATGTTTAAATTAATTATGGTTTGTTTCATGTTTTCTCAGAAATTTAAGACTACAAATAAATACAATATTTTAAAATTGCATAATCGCGATATATAATAATTAGTAGTACTCATACTTTGATATTTTTAGGATTTGACCTCTGAACTAATCTGCAAAATGAAGAAGCAACATATTTTGTCACCGCTTAGAAGAAATAATAGAAATAGTACTGTGGATTGATAAATAAAGAGTGAAAATAAGGTTGACTAGAACTTGATAAAGTCCAAGGAATTTAAAAACAATTTAAAAAAACGAAGACTAGTGTGAACACTGAAATTAGAGTTTGATTTAAGCTTTAATTAGGTTTGGTGTTTCTGCTTGAACATTTTTAATGTCAATTTGAAAGCAGATTTATATATAAGTGTAGATTTTATTAGTGATTTGCTACTAGTTGGAATTATCTCTGTTTATGTCCAACAAACAATTTCAGTTTAAGTTAGAGTCATAAAGGTTGATTGTTTATAATATATACTTTTAGAAAGTGTGAATTGAAAAACAGCAAGTACTCAATGAAATGAAAAGAGGGATTAATAAAAATTATAAAATAGAAACTTAGTCTGGTATGAAATTATAACCCTTAATCAACCTTTGATTCCATATTGATGCTCTAACATCTTAGATATAAATTTAAGTTTGATGCTGATTTTAAGTTAATATTTATGTCAATTAACTTTTGGTTATATCAGTGATTTGCTACTAGTTTATATGTAAATGCAAAATCTGTTTAAGTAAGAAATGAATAAACATTGTATGTTATGTATTTGTTAGTTTTATTTTTGGTAATTTACCTTGTCTTCTTTAGTAGGAAAAGCCATTAAAGTGGTTCACAATATTAGTTTATTTTACAAGAATATACAGATAATGCATATATGAATGACCCGTACCTACTAATAGTTAGGAATATTAAACAAACAGGTAGCAAAATAAAAATGTTTCAGTTATGGTTATTTTTTATTAAAATAAGGCACCAAATATCTTCCTTAACATAATGCAGTCTACATAGAAAAATAAGCATATGTAACAACTTATTAAACAATACAGACATTACTACTGAATACACACAGGTGCACCAAATTAAATGCATTACTACCTAATGTAGATGTATTCATATTTATATATGTAGATAATTAACTTTTATTGTAAATAATAAAGTTATTGTAAAGATGTAATTCTTCCCAAAATCTACAAATGCAGTTTGTTTATAATAATATCTCATTAACATTCAAACTGCTGAACTTATTAAGATTAAATGTGGAAGAACATAGTTTCAGTTACTGTTTCCTGTTCTTGAGGTAATATTACTTAACCAACCATTATTTCATACTCCACTTGTCTTATTTTTTACATTATTCATAAAATGCTTCATTCCCCATTATCAATTTTCCCCAAAAAAAATTTATCATTCATTTTCAGGTACATAATATAACACTTAAATTAATTAATAGATAAAACTTTAATAAAACTTGTCCATTTGTGGTTTTTTTTAATACTTTTAGTTGTCTTATTAGCTTCTCTTTTTCTGAAAAGAAAATATTTTAGTTAGTACTTTGATCAAATAGAAAACTGACAAACTAAACTGTAAGATCGGTCCAAGGTTTGTTCAATAGGTAACTTTAATATTAAAACTCTTTACTTAATTCTAAACTTAAAAATATTATACTCAATTTGTCACTATGCTGCTTATTGTCAATTAAAGTTTTTAATAACCAAACAATGTCAGTAACTCCCAAGGGACTTGAATTCAAACTTCTCATTCATTAACAATATTATAATAACTTCTCTAGTACCTATATTAACTTAGTAAATAATTAAAGAAAATATCTGATTACCATTACTTAGTATTGCTCACTAGATTTTATATTTCCAAAGTTCATAAAGTATAAATCTACTTTATTTGATTAATTTAAATCAATATTATATCATTAGCTTCTATTATAATTACAATAAAATATATTTAGAACTTCTAATTATGTTCATTAGTGTTAAAAAAAGACAGATAACAAATTAAAACCATTTCGTTAAAACGTCCAAAATATGACCATGTTTTTAAAACGGTAGCCATTAAAGATGGCAATAGTTGTACTGAATTATTGTAAACAGCAGCTTTTGAGATCACGCTAAAACATGGCGGAAAAACGCCGGTTTTTCTACACTGCCGAAACATTAATTGGCCGTTGGCTACCGAATAGCGTAAGCGTTAATGTGTGTCTTTTCGTAGCACTGTCATGGCGTCGCTTATTGTATCCCGACTCACGCCTTTAGGGCCTAGGCTACCGACTGTCGACACGAGCTGTCATTTTCATACAAATTTAGTTTTCGACTTTCTACATACACTACTGTTAAGCCATCTTGGCTAGACCCCAAGATGGCTTAACAGTAGTGTATGTAGAAAGTCTGAAGAAAAGTGATAGTTTATGTAGACAGTAGGTAGCCTAAGCCCAATAGGCGTGAGTCGGGATACAATAAGCGAAGCCATGACAGTGCTACGAAAAGACACATAAACGCTCACGCTTTTCGGTAGTCAACGGCCAATTAATGTTTCGGCAGTGTAGAAAAAACGGCGTTTATCCATTATGTTTTTGCGTAATCTCAAAAGCTGTTGTTTGCAATAATTCAGTACAGTGTTGCCAGATCAGAGGGGTAGATTTATGGGTTTCTTAACTGAGTTAGGGGCAGAATAGGGGAAAAGAATATTTGGGTTTTTTAAGGGGAAATTTCAAAAACACGCCAAATACAGTTTTTTGCTATTGTATATCACGTTCCTGATTTTGGAGTTCCTAAATTGAAGTACGAACACAACGTAAGAATAGGATCCGCGTGGTTAACCTTACTAATTGTATATTCGTTTGAACTGTGATGTGATGTGATAACGTCGTCGTTTCCTTCATACTTCGATGAACATATTCAGTTCTTCGTACAATTCGTGTCAATCAATATCGTATGATTCTCCTACTGTCATAGATACTAAATCTATAAAGTTGCCGCTTGTCTCACTCGAACCTTTTTTAATACAATCTCAGTTCGGTCTACATCAGTAATTGTTATGGGCCACAAACCGCAGTAATTTTGATTCAAACTTTCCATTCCAGCAGTCATGGATGTAGACATAGAATCTGGCTCAGATTCGTGTTCTTGACTGGATAGCGTTGATGGTGACACCGGTGACCTAAGAGACAATGATATAGTTAATTCATCCTTACTGATTTTACTTAATGATCGCGGCGGCACCTATGCTGATGTGGAAGGAATCTTCTCAGCAGGATCAGGATTAGATTCACTTTCAGTCAATAAATGTTTTGTAGAGGTTTCTTGATCATCACTTTTTATATATTTACTAGCAGACCGGCCAAGCGTTGCTGTGGCTAAGGTTTTTGTTATATTACATAGTAGTAAACTATTCAAGGGAAACGGTAGGAGAACACCAGTCATGGGGACCAACGTACTTTATTGGTGGTTTAGCCATTAAATTGTAGCTTATGTTAAACTTTGGTACTTTTAACACAGCGCCATCTGTTAGAATTGTGACTATAAACAAATATTTTGTAATAAAATAATATTGCGGGTATAAATTGAGATGTAAGCTATCCTATCTTTTAAGTTAGATCAGGGGTCTCCAAACTTTCCAGCCTTAAGGCCATAATGATTACTTCAGTAAGTTCCGAGGGCCAAAGCCATATGTCATTATGTTTGTTATAAGTTATGTTTTTATCACAAAAACAATAAAAATAAGCCTACAACAATGTTATGAGTAGTTAGCCCATGACCATATCAATGTAGATATCATATTAATAATTATTTAACATAAAATTAGAATACTTCAGTAAACTAAATTCAATTTGCTATAAAAAATATGTTCTCTAAAAGGAGTTTTCAAGTATGCTAGCTCTCCGCGGGCCAGACAAAATCTGTCCGTGGGCCAGATGTGGCCCTCGAGCCGTAGTTTGGAGACCCCTGAGTTAGATCAAACCGCACACGGTGTGCAAATTTGATTGAAATCGGTTCAGTAGTTTAGGAGTCCATAGCGGAAAAACAACGTTACACGTAATTTATATATATTAAGATATATAAATTACGTGTAACGTTGTTGATCCACGTTGATCCACGGAGATTTTCTTCTACCTGCTTTTTTTGATAGCTCGTTTCCTTTTTGAACTACCTGACTCAAATTTTCTACCGAGATCACAATCACGCGAACCCATTTCGTTAATCTTGTTTTGTTTCGCCCAAACAGTCAGAAATAAATTTGTAAGTTTCACACAGATTTTTTACACTTTTTCAGCGTATTCAATACTTGAAATACTATAATTCACACTTTTCCAGCTCACTCAATACTTTAAATAATATATGAACGTAATATTCAATAAAATTGTAAGATACGGTTCAGTAACTTTTGTAACTCATACTGCAAGCAAAATAATTCTATGATGACAAAAGTTAACGAATGAAATGGATGGATGCCTCGAGCGATAGAGGAGCAGAACATTATGTCCCCGAGTGCTATGCGATTAAAAAACCTATCTTCAAGTGAATCGAGGCGCGATATTCAAGTACTATATAATTAATTTTTAAATTATCTTTGAGTGAATGAATAAGTTAATCTGGCAACACAAAATCATATTTTATTCATCTAGGTACCACAATGTACGTCGTACGTCGAAAAAGAAATATAATATATTAAATGCTTCTAATTTTACATTTACTGGCAGTTCTCAAATCAAGGGCGAAGAACAGAAGAGAAGAACTGGCAATAAACTCTCCGCCGCTCTTTTTAATCGCCAAGATAGGTACAATTACCACGAGTAAAATAACAACTAAACTTAAAATTTTCGCATTTATCATATTAGTAAATACTAAAAATATATAATATATTCGATTTAAAAAAAAATCCATGAAATTTTAAATCAAACCGGGTAATATACGAGTACCTATGTAAACGAAACAGATGCTACTTTATGATTTTATTGTTTTCAATGATACCTATACTTATTATTTATTTTGCGTGATAAGTATCTATATTATAATTGTATTTGCCGCTGTTAGGTGTCAATAAATAAATAAAACAAATCAACTAATACTAAAAATAATAAAAAACTCGTTCTTATTATTTTTTCTAGCATATATATATGTACTTACACACAAACAGTCTCGTCGACGTATCGTCATTACACCTTTTAGAAACGGTTTCGTAGTATAGAGATTACTCTTACAAACTAACTAAAAAACATTAGCATTAGGTTTTTACCTGATTTCTGACAGTTTCAGGAGAAGGTCAATCACATATTAGAAAATCGTAATTTGCATAATGACAATGTTCCCCAAGTTTTCATGAGATTTCATGTTTCACACTTTTTCAGGGAGTTTTAATACATGTGTAATCGAGTGTACCTACAGTTTTCATATAATCCGTTTTCAGGGCTAGTCATACCCCCTTTGATGGAGGAATATTCTAGACCGAATTTCCTAGGTGTGGGACAAGGAAGACCGGAACCTTCTCGAAGCCAGACTAAACACTTTACGGCCTGGCCACGGGGATCGGCGGTGCGAACGGCGATGCGGGAGGCGAGGCGACCATTCGCGCGGGGCCGTTTGCAGGCCACGGACCAGTCACGTTTGCCGCCGCGACCAGTAAGGAAGTTCGACAGCGAAATGTCTTTATCGAAATCATCTCGATATTGCTTGGAAAGTAATAGCTTTTGGTGCAAGACCTAATATTTGGAGAAATTGTGGAGAATTCCACTGCACTTCCCACTTCCAAGGTTCACAATATGAGAAATTCAGAATATATCGAAAATTATTTTTTTGAGTATACCAGAATGAGTATTGAAACCTTCAATTATATTCTTATGAATATTCAACCAGAATTGGAGAAAAAAGTTAATGCAAATAGAATTTTAAGTGCCGCTGAAAAATTGTTTTTGAGATTAAGGTATATTAAATTAATGCTGTGGATGGCCAGACTTCCAAATAGCTGGTCTAGCCAGTATTTCAGTAACAAAAAACTCTGTATTCATTTTTCGCCGCGACCACGACTAAACTTATTTATTCCCTTCTCTATTCGCCGCGACTGCCGCTCGACTCCGTGGCTTGCACCGTACTGATTCATGCATTTGTTTCGCTCGCCCGTCGCGACGTCAGTCGCCCGCGCGATTCGCTCGGTACATTTTGCCGGTCGCATCGCTGGTCGCCGTTGCGCGTGGCTTGATTAGTACATTGCTATGAGTTTATTTCAGTCGCTAGACGCATCGCGGTTCGCACCGCGCGAATATTCGCGTCGGCGAATGTCCCGTGGCCAGGCTGTTAGAACGGCGCAAAGTGCGATAGAGATAAAGTGCAGTAGCAATCCTGCCTAGAGAGTTCTCGAATATCGTTCTAAATTATTCCCAGGGTATATAAGCGAGCCCAGAGTCTGGGCCCCAGACGCGACTATAAAGTGCGAATAGTGAAGACAAGTCATAAAGTACTGTGAGAAGTGCGCGTAATGCGTAATGCGCGTAAACGTGCGTTAATTAGTATTTCTGCGCGTAAATTGCGTCTTTTGTGTAAGCTAATTGTGTTAATTCATCGTTGATTCATTAAAAAATAAACCTTTGAAGATTCCCTAGCTCGTAACAATATCAATAAAACACAATTTAAAAATGAAAACCAATTTTTATTCACCATTCCAAAAAGCCAACATACTTTACATTAATCCATTCCATTGCTACAAAATTAAATGCACATTAATAGCATGATCATACTCTCTACAAGCTTAATCAAAATTAAGATAAAAAAGCTTAAAGAAATATGACACACTATTTAGGCAGTAACCGCCTTAAGTGAATTATTTTAAAAAATTACTTTCTCTGCAGCGATTATTTGTCTTAGTATAAACATTTTTTATACTGGCGGTCATTTATTTTTAAACTTTTTTTTCTATTTTTCCTTAGTTATCTATCGCTACAGAGATATAACTTAAATAATAATCGTATTACATTCATAAGAATGCGCCATACACACAAAGACAATCATAACAAGGTTTTTTAGTATAAAAATCGTATGTGACATTAAAACTTTTTTCATCGAAATGTCAGTATTAAAGCCACATGCAATTTACTTGTAAATTGAACATATATAAAAATATTGTCAGTAATTTCTTAAGTATGTCAAAAGCACACAACACACCACTAAACATTTAATATGCTTCTATTTTTATAGCTAAGACTAAAATTCTAGTCTTCTGTTGGCTATTACTTAAAAAACTCTTGAATATTGTATAAACTTTTTAATACAAATATTATAAAAAATGGTATGGCAAAATATATAGTCTACAATAACATTTTATTTATGTCTTGCAAATTGCACGACTATCATAATCATTGACATTATAACAATATTCAAATGGTATTTTTATATAAGAATATATAATATGAATTGAATAAAAATAAACACTAATTCAATTTCAATATATTAAATTAAATAACAACATTATAACAATATATGGGAGTTAATACTATTTCAATCAGAGAATTAGCAAAATCAATATATATTATTGAATTAAGTGACCAAAACAAAATCAAATTTCGGAGCTCCTACACAATGTTTTACTTTATGAAGACTTTATGTAACGACGAAACACCTTAATTGGAATCATTTGTCATGTAAATACTATTGTAAATGTAATATTGATTAATTAAATGATATTTCTTACTCAGTCTTCAATATTTTTATTTTAATAAGGCCTCTTTTCGCATAAACAACCCAAAATGGTAATATAGTTATACATATGTATGTAAAGAAAGCCGACATAACTGCTCTAAACACTACGTCTTTAATACGAATCTAATATTTTATTGCCATAATGGCGGTTGTACAAACTCGCCAAGATATCTTATTACCGGCCGAGAGCGAAGTATATGATTTATCGGCCGAGTGCTTGATTTTTGGTCCGAGTCAAACGATCTGTTAATGGTGTTATCAGTTAAGTCAATAAAATGAGGGTAAAAATTGCTTCCGCCAAGACTTCGAGGTCTAAACTCTCGTAGAGTGTACAACCGCCGTAATGTAAATTATGTCCAGATCATTTATATCGGCTTGAGTCATAGATAAAAATAGCAATTCGAAAAATCTATTAAGGTACATCGAAAGAGTCACCCATGGCGCACTCCACACTTTCTTAAATAATTGTACTAAAGTAGGCTTAACTATATTATGGTTACATTCAATAAGTATCTTAAGCCAATATCTAGTTTTACGACCTGTTTTACTCTGCATTTATAACAGTCAAGACTTGATTTTGGCTTTAGATGCTTATTGAAAGCGAACCTGTCACGTTAGTAAACTACCTAGTTTGAACGGCATCTGATACAGATGATATTTTTTCGAATTTAGTTCTTGACATTGATTGACAGCGATTAAAAAAAAAGGGTCGCTTATGTCAACATAAATAAATACAATGTTAGATCCAAACTCACAGACTTTCTCAGTTGTTTAATGTAGTTTTAATAATGCGTCAAAGTCTGCGAACCTCATTAGTTTAATCATTCACACAAACATTCGACCACAGACGTTATATATTTTGTCTGTGGGCAGACAAAACCACTCATCCAACCACAAAAATATAAAAGTAACACAACTTGATGTTTCATGTCACAACCTTGAACCAATTTAATGGTTTTTACGAATTTTATTATCTTAGTACATGTCTGGGATTTTTTTTCGTCATTTTAAGAATATTTTTTCACTGTTTTCTCTATCTACTCCTAACAATTAGCATATTTTTATTGCAATTGCAAATTACCAAAGGTATCCTTGCCTTGGAATCCACGCTTAATTAAACCTTACGCGTTTCTTATGCGAGTATTTGTTAATGCGTGGATGGCGGCATAACTTCATTATAATCAAGTACGTACAATAAGGTATTCGAGTAAGTTTCAAATTGACAGCTGTCAAAGTCATTTCCTGGCATCTTCCCAATCCATAGACCTCATAAACAAGATTTTAGCGTGATAATTCAGTCGCGTGCTTAATATTTCCATACTCTATTGTATGATTCGTATCTATAGTCTATGGACGGTCTTATGCTATGCTCACACTGGTGGAGGTCCACGAACATAACGCAGTTGCGGCGTCAATGTTTGCGCTAATGAATTCAGTGCGTCACAACATCTTGGCCGTTCTACGAGCCACGCGGCTAGAAGTAAAGCCACAAGGCATAGTTGAATGGGAATAGATGAACGTAGTACACGCCAGACCCATCCGCCGCGAGGGTTATAGTCTGGATCGCCAGAGCCAGTCTTGCTGGTTACAATGACGGCTTGATCACTGAAAAAAAATTTCCATTATATTTCCTGTGTAGATCGGTATTTTAAATTGGTATTGGTTAATTTCCTTTAACTTTTGAATACAATATGATAATCTTATTTTTATTTTAACTAAATCTTATAAATATGAATGTGCTTCTTCAAAGCCCTTTATAAAATATTAAATTTTGAACATAATTAAAAAATCATAAAACTTACGTATCATCTTCGATTTTAAGATCGGGAATGCTTTGTTCCACTAAAGCGCGACAGGATTCTTGCAAAATTTTCACTTCGTTCTCTGTCTGTTCCATACGCTGAAATAAAAATGGATTCATATAAAAAAAAACTTTAATAATATTGGAAAGATACGAAAAAAGTTAAGTGTAATTTTTCTAGGCTAGGTTATATATAATCCTTCAAGATCTTTAGTCAAGTTGTTTTTTGAACTTGATATAAAAACAATCCAGGCCATTACTAAAAAAACTCTTTTCTCGTATATTAGTTATCTGTACCTTAGTAATAGCTCGATGAGCAGGCGAGTTCGGTGCTAGAGCGGCCTGCAAGCGCTTGGCCAACTCGCGTAGAGCGCTTAATCGGCGAGCACGTCCGCCTGCATTTTCACTATCACCATCCGATATTCCGGAATCTGAGAGTGAGTCGCACGTGGAACCACCCTGTAATAAAAAATAATGTAGGTACACATACAAGATGTAGAAAGAATATAACGTAGAAAAACCTAATGTTGTGTGTGTGTATGTATATGTAGGCTTATACTATTATGCCTACTTGATAATGCATACTAATGTATGTATACTAATGGCCAGGAAATTATATGTTCAAAAACCCGGCTCTATAATATACGATGCCCTTAATATACGTGTGCATAGCATTTATGTTCTACATTTATGTAATATTATTAAACATGTGTAGGGAACTAGTATATGTATATATATACTAGTGGACCCGACAGACGTTGTCCTGCATGATATTTCAAGCGATTAGTAAAGCAAAATATGAAAGTACCGACTGCAGCGCCATCTGGCGGGCTGATTTGTGAATCTAAACCATTCCCAGATCCCCTTGAACACACACAAAAAATTTCATCAAAATCGGTCCAGTCGTTTGAGAGAAGTTCAGTGACATACACACTCACAGAAGAATTATATATATAAAGATATGTCTAGAGAGAAGTCATATAACAACTTATTCACCAAAACCATACTATGAGATTTAAAAAAACTGTTAAATGTTTTGCCTTATCACTAGTTTATATACGTGTCAAAACATTAATTAACTAATTTAAGTTTATGGTACATTTATGCTCGTGTTCTTTTTTGTTTTACTAAGCAGCTTTTTATGTACTTTGGGGGAAAAATAACTTTTCCCATTTCACTATTTAAAAAAAAAAAACTGTTTATTGTTGTCATTGTTGTTAATGTTTTATATGTTTACCTTCTTCTTGTCAATCAAGGAAGCAGCTAGCTGTTTGATTTGAGCGGCCACTTCGCTTTGATCTTCAATTTTAGATCCTTTATCGCGTAAATTCTGCAGCGTTGTCAAGTCACCACGCAATGCTCCTTGCAATTCACGAAGCGCATTCTCCCAATCTGCCCAGGCACTCACCGCTTTTTCTAGCGAAAGTAATTCACTCGATGTGCTGTAAAAACACAAACATAAACATAGAACTACAAATGGTTTAATAAATGATCCCAATTAAAATTGTCACGAAACGTTGGACCGATAAGGCTCGTTTCATTTTCACACGAACCATTAAATTTTCTAATTCGCACGCATCGGCAATAAACGTATTGTTAAATTTCAATTGTCTCGCCTCCTAATATGGGTCTTAGTACAAAACCTGGGTAGAAAAGAAAGGCACATGTCTTAAGATAGATTCAAGTCCAGCCAAATGACACTCTTCTGTCATATGGTCATGGGATTTTGACAGTTGGAAGAGTTAGATCGTCGCTCTGATTGCAATACTGATCTTAAAGCACAATCTAGTTTTGAATTTCGAATTTCATAAAGAAAAAATGTTTTAACATCTCTTAAATGTTATTGAACCTAATTATTTGATTCACGTTTTTATTTTAGTTTATTTCTTTATTGATCAAAATGGTACAAATATTACAAACCGTTGGTGTGCGTCGTCCCAAGCGGCCAATAAAGCTGTCAAGTCCGTAGTAAGGCCGCATTCATCAGTTTCCAATTCGCCAAGTGCACGTCGAACGGAAACCGTCAGTTTCAGCATTGAGACCTTGCATTCAAGCAGACGTGATAGACGTTCCTATAAACATACAAAGGAATAGATCAAGTACATTCAACTACTTTAGTTTCAAAACTTTGTTATTACTACTTCTGTATTTTAGGGTTTGAGATAACGTTCAAGCCGAAACCTTATAAAAACTAAATAATTGTGATTCAAATTTTGCTATAATCAATTGCTTTAATTACGTATCAAGGGTATTTTTAATCCCTAAGGTCCTGGTTCGATTACCGTAACAACAAATGCTTCTTGAGTTGTATTACTGTTTTTTTTTATAGAAAAAAACCTGCAAACGGGCAGGAGGCACACCTGATGTTAAGTGATACCGCCGCCCATGGACACTCTCAATGCCAGAGGGCTCGCGAGTGCGTTGCCGGCCTTTTAAGAATTGGTAAGAATTCTCTTCTAGCAGAAATGAACCTGCCCCAACCAGCAGCTCGACCCAACCACGTAGATACAAGATTTATTGTAACTTAATAATGTACCTTGAGTTCTTCAATCCGTCTGTGTAACTGAGCTCTGGTGTGCGGCTGGGGAGCGCAATCTCCAGGCTCACAGACCTCGTCAAGTGTCTCGCGCAGTGCTGCAATCTCGCGGCGCAATCGGCGTGCGCCGCCGCGACGTATAGCAGCCGCTCGGAGCGCCGACCATCGCGCAGATACCGCTGTTAGGAACACAAGATAATGTTAATTATTTAACTTAATACACTTATATTTGATGAAGGTTATAAATATTTTCAGATTCTTTTTAGCTTTATGAAGACATACATAACTTTAAAAACACAAAAAGAACTATCTGTGCTCGTTATAGCTAAAGCAGTATATTATTTGAATATGACATCTGAAGGTAGGTTTTTAAGGACTTCTTTAGATAACTCGGTTATTTGCTACTGTGGTCATACATACGTCTTTGTTTGACGAAGGTGTTTAATTGTTTTTAGAACATTATTAATACATTGTAAGTGATGATTGCGATGATGGTTACATACGTACTCAGGTACGTTTTATATAAAAACTAAAATAAATATTTATTCGTGGTTGGGTAATTTATTTTGAACCTTGACTTGGTTTTTGCTGTAACTTTGTAAAATATAGCTTTCGTGGTTATTAACAATAGATAAATAAAAACGTTAGTAGTTAGTTATATAATAATTTTAATAATGTGTATAGTTTACACTTTCGTATCAAGATTTATTGCTAGCGCATTTATACCACAGAAAAATATATCAATTTTGAAAACATTTTTAACTAGCCCGCTATCTTTTTGCATAATATGACGCTACAATCAACAGGGTTAAACGCGCCTAACTGCCTGATAGGCATGTAAATTAATTGTTGCCGATAAGCACATATCTTTTTTGTCTTACATAAGATATTTTCAATACTATGCGACACTATTATAAATTGAAAGGATTCGAGTTATGAATAATATATATGAGTAAAAGATGAATAGAATTTACGTGTTATTATGTGTGACTGTTCTATATTTGTATAGTAGCATTCAAGGCGAACGTTCAAACAGAAATAGACTGCAAACGCATTTACATAATATAAATACAGTCTTTATATCACAAGGAAGACTCGAGTCAGTGTATTTACACGTTCACCGTTCAGTTACTGTTTTAGATATTAATAATAATTGATAATCATTTATAGTTTTACCAAGAAGCTACAATGAGCTACAATAATTGTTAATAATTAAGCCAAACACATCTTAGTAGTTACGCATTAACATATAATATAACTATTAAATTCGCTAAGAAAGTAAATAATATTTAAATTGTTTGCGTGAATTTATCAACCTTGAAATGGTTGACGTCAAGACTAAAATGTACGTGAAATAATTATTATTATAAGTCTTTTAAACTAACCCGGTGTCTACCATTTTGTACTTGGAAACCATAGTTATAATATCGATTGATTTATACTTTTCAAATTTTTTTACGTGATTTTAGATACACTATAGTGCTCTTATGTAATTGACATTACATAACATAAAGTCTAGGCCACAGTTGTCGACCTCAAATGCCAAATAATGCTGGCAGAAAACCAGCCAACATACACACTAATGTAAATGTAATGCAGCGTTTGTTAATGCAACACTCGCTTATGTTAATTTGATGCTATTATGCCCTAAGCTAGTTTCTAGAAGAGAGACTCAGCCTTTAACATAAATACTTAGTAACTACGGTGTTTCATTTGAACATGTCCAATGTGTTTATTTTATGTTTTTACTTTTTTTTTACTGTATAGAGATATATGTGTTTAGTTTCCTTAATAAATAAATAACATTGAAAAATGTTGATTGGCTAACTGGTCCATACCTAAATACGTAATAAGGTATAAAGTATAAAAAACAGTCGGAATGTATTCTTCGATTTCGACATGAAAGTTAGTATTCAAAGGTTTCATAGTAATCAAAAGCACAATAATTTCTCTGGGGAACATAGATTAAAGTAGAACCCCAGTGGAATCTGAAATAAATCCTGCGGGGTTTGATTGGTCTCCAAGGGCCGAAACAGTCTTCAAAAGGTCAAATGAGTCCTCAGATATCCCAAATTTTTTAGTACCTACATCACATACCCGATAGGCTCTAGGGTCTTGCCCTTCTGGTATCAGAATATATGAAAAAAGTAGAAGACTATTTATATAATATAGTCAGTTCCTATTTCTGTAAGAAGTCGCGTTCAACGTCGAAAGACGTTAAATATGGATTGCTTATAATATTTACGCCAATAACATTTATCATTGTTAATAATTATAGAAAATATAAGTACAAAGTCGGGACTTCGCGATTACTTCAAAGCGGATATGAACTAAACCAATCTCTCGATAAACGATCAATTTCTAAATGAAACAAATTGTTTATAAGAGTAATAGCACAAAAGATAGAAGTTAATATTAAAGAGAACTTAAGTATTTACTTACTTGATTTTATATTGAATTAAAATGAGACAAAATACTTCAAGCACTTTAAAGAGTCATATAAGTTATCGTAACAACACCCCTAAATCTGAAAATCACTCAATTAAATATTAACGCAAATTACTCAATAATTTCCTTTCATTAAATTTGTTGCCAGTAATTTTAACTTTGTGAGTGGAAAAAACCTTCAAAACTGCGTCGTAAAATGTTATAATTAAATAGATTTATATTTAATATTTTATTTTATTTGGTTATAAATGGTTGTAAAGTAAACATTCATTGAAGTATATCCTAAATGTTTGAACATGGTTTGAACAGATATGTACAGCTTAGTCGAGTTTAAAATAGCATTGTTAATGTCACTGGGTCCATGAACTTGTCTGATGCGTAATCTGAAGGATTTCTGGACAAATACTGAAACTAAAATAATATTTAATTACTTGTATATGTATTATATATTTCAAAATGTTTCCGTTGTTGAGTGTGTTTAAAGAATTATATTTTAAGGATAATATTTTGAAGCATTTTTTTTATAATTGGGATTTAAGGAACACGATATTATTTGATATTTTATTAAAGCATTTGTGATA
This sequence comes from Pieris napi, assembly GCF_905475465.1. Taxonomy (NCBI): domain Eukaryota; kingdom Metazoa; phylum Arthropoda; class Insecta; order Lepidoptera; family Pieridae; genus Pieris; species Pieris napi. Next base: position 6,668,067 of record NC_062241.1, on the reverse strand, counting down.
CGTATTACGCAGGAGCGACAAAACCGTTTTGCAAAGTTTTGATAGCTTTTATAAATCAATACATTAACCGCAAAAGTTTGCCAAACATATGGTTTCGTTACGGTTTAATAATTTTATTGCATACACTAGCGAGATCTTTATTTAAATACCAAATAGAACTCAAAACGTAAATATAAATAATGCTTCTGTTTAGGAATACAATTAAATACAATATTGCACGTTTTGAAAATGGGGTTATTGGTATTTAGTATGTATTCGTATTTTTAAAAAGTTGTTTTATAAAACCATTACGGTCTTTCGCGTGCCTGACATGCTGTTGTAAGATAATTGTACACAGGGAAAATTATATTCTTAAAGCTGGAATACTTGCGTAATTAAATATTTTTTTTAAGTTTGCATGAAAAAGGGTTTTTGGAAAGCGTCCCAATTTGTACCCGCAAGTGTATTTACGATAACTCACAGGCAGGATTAGTCATCGAGACGCAAAATTGTTTCGAGTACCAGTTTTGATATTGAACCAATTTGCTTTCCGCAGGAAACCAATTTATGTACCGTGGACGTCGTCCATCAGAATCCATTACTTCTTCCCGTTCTAGAGACTATAGTGTGTATACAATACACATAAAGTATAGTTGTGGTCATAGACAATAGAGGAAACAATAACTATTAAATTTTTTCAAATTTACCTAATAACCGTTTACCGTATAATGAATACGTACAAAACGGAAACGTTGAAGGCGATGAAAATAATTTGTTCTATTTTTAAAAGTAAATCGTAAAACCACAGATATTACAATATAACTATAGACAACAGAGTACAGTTTAATCACGAGACTGTCGATATGTACAATTTAATCTCTGGTTGGAGATCACATAAAAGTAAATTTCACAACAATATGACCAGTATAACGAGTTTCATCGATTTTAATTAAACTCATTACATAATTTTAAAACGTAATTTGAATAATTGACCTAATGAGGTTATCTAATGACGTGTTTGATAAATAATTATATTTAACCTATTTCGAGTAAAATACTGGGTCAAGAAAGGTCCTAGTTGTAATTCTTATTGCCTACGGATTATAAATAAAAATCACAGCGAATTTGATTTTTTCTTGATTTGCATTACGCTGATATTAATTTAAAATTTCAGTAACATCAGCAATATTATTTGTGTCTTCGATAATTTACTCTTACTTTAAGCCATTTTAAGATTAACATATCGATTAATACAAGGTAATAAAAATCAACATTCGCAAACGGGGAAATATCGAATCGATTACGACACATCCTCAAGAGGTGAAAGCAAACAAATTCTGATAGAATATGTGATACTTATGGCTTAAAGGTGTAGCCACACCTTTAATGGTGAATATTCATTGAGTGAAAACTTGGATAAGTTATAATTTAATAGATACATATACTATAACATCAAACGATTTAAAACGATTCTTACCTTAGTAACAGATATTAAAAGTAATTTGTGTTATAGATTTTATAAAAAAAAAGTATACGCTATACAGGAAGTTGCAATATAATAAATTTAAAACTACCTGGGTAAGGCGGGAGGTAATTCCGATCCATTATGACACTGTCAACTCGATCATGCGCGGGAGTCGACGAGGCGGCAAGGTTAGAACTGCACTCACTAATAAACCCGCTAACGTCACGCTTATTACAGCGGTACAAGGTCCAATTTAATTTAGCACAGATGACGAAAATTTGCTACGGTTTTAAAGTGCTTATTGTTAGAGAGCTAGGTGCCAATTGCCTTGAAACTACGATACAAATAGATTGTGATAGACGTTAGTGCAACAAATGGTTCCTAATAATTACACGCTAAACTATGCCTTTTTTCTAGTATATTATGGTAAAAAATAGCGTGATTATAATTGTGATGTTACACGACAAAGTGTATCTGAAGGTGACCCCGATATAATAATAATATTTTTAATATTTAAAATAAAATAGTATTTTTTTTAAATTGTATCTTACGAATTACACCTTGCATAGAATTCCTGGACTCTACGAAAACATTTGCGCTTGATGTTTTAAAGTTGAAATAAAAAATATTATGTGAAAATTCATTCTTTTAAACGCGTCCCTTCTTCAAATCTTCTATGCCACAATTTATGATTAACTATAGTAAAACAGAAAATGAGTGTACACTGCACACTAATAGTCTTTGTCAAAGAAATTTCTTATGAATCACATATGTACTGTGGTGAAAAATATAGATCGGAATTCAAGTGGGTCGATAAACTTCATTAGATATTAATTTTAATTCACAAGACGAGACCGCATAGCTCTCAAAAAGGAGCGCGCCACGTGATAGTAATCGTAAGTTGCATAACCCATTGTATCACGTAAGAGCATTACTGTTAATCAATCGAAATAACTGCATTATTTATTATGTAATATATTAAATTGAATCGAAAACTAGATATTGTAAAAAAGCGCGGTTGTGTCCAATTATTTATTCAGAATTACAGTAATTTGTAGCGTTTAGGTGGGCGTTGCAATTCTTGTTCGATTTTCGTTCTTTTTTTGGTCAATTTTTTTATGGAATCTCACTGCCTGCAGGCCCAATATATATATATAAATACCTAAGGCCCAATAAATATATGTCCAGAATAGGCTTTTCTCGCGACTAGCGCAAGGGCGTCTCCTGCGAGACTCGGACCTCAGCGTGGGGCGCCGCGGCGTGGTCAAGCGACTGAAAGGCATTACGGAACCTCACTGGAGTGATTGAAGTGCAAAGTAAAGGATCCCGCCTTCCCCATCGAAGTGGTTTCATTTATTTCCCGCCTCCGGCTTTGAGGATCCAATCGTATGTAATCCTCTCACATGGCGGATGAGATAACATACTGCTGTAGAAAGGTCAAGATATATAGGAGATCAAACGCACATAGCAATTGCGGTTTCAGGTCGATCGTATACCAATGACCGACCAATGAGGACCCATAGAGCCATGAGTAGGTAAATCAAGAAAGCAAAGAGTAATTATGCCCATCCAATTTCCATGTTTATTATATTTGATTCCCCAATCGATCAGGGCCTGCGAGCTAAAGCGTTACCAGCTAGTATACATTGCACTAACGGCCGCGGTTGAAGAAATAATTATGTGTATCAACAGTTAATAATGTGTCCGTTATTTGCATTAGTCCAAAATAACCATCTCCATCATCGTTTTTGCCAAGAGTTGCGCAAGAGTTGCAGTTGCAACACAGATTATAATCGCTTCAGAAAAAGTTTGCGTCTGTTCTCAGTGACCTACTAAACTATATTTGAAGTACGAACCTAATTTAGGTTGATTATAATCATTTCATTAACAAATTAATAGTTGCATCATGAATTGCCTTTATCTAGTTAATTATGGTATTTATATGCAGGCAATCTTCTGTTATTATATAAAATGAAGTTTATTAATTACAAACACTAAATCTTTTTGAGTAATGTCACCGCAAACATCTATTTTGAACGAGTGCTTATTTTTTTTTTAAGAACTTTAAGATAGGACAGAAAGTAAATTGTGCAATTATGGTCCTTTTCCCTAACAAACGGGTATTTAGCATAACTTAGCTTGTTAATGTAAATATGATTATTAGCAATACGTTAGTTCTTAAGATGGCAGTACGTGGGTTAAAACGTGGGTGAGCCAGTGCCAAGATTAACTTATAATACGTATTATTGTATTGCTAAGTCATTCTGCTAGTTTTATAATTCAATGTTTCATTTATATAAGCGATAAGTACACCCATTTTTACGTCCTTATTTCCTTATTTTGAATTTTTAGGCAACACTCATTTGCATACAAACCAACATTGGCAAATAGTTAACATGAAAATAATAATGATATTTATTAATATAATGTATGAAGCATAGTTTGCGTCATCATAGTAATAAAAACTGAAATCTTATTTAATTAGACATTAAATTGTGTTAAATTAATCTTTCAAATATGTATCAAGTTGTGATAACTGTATTCGGGGAATAAGCAAAAATTAGTAGACCAATGTACTTCCGCAAAATAGCATTCAATTTAAGTTCATTGACTTGCCAAATTACTTAAAATAGGAAACTTACCAACACCATCATTATTTGCATTCGAGGTCACTGTAACCACTGTACTCATTTTTACTCAGTAACTTTACACAAGTCTATAGCATTTTACACTAGTTCACTTCACTTACAGTCACTTAAAATACTCAATTTAATTTTGTTATTTACGTTTGCGATAAAATGCTACGCAATACAGACGTCTGTTTTCTAAAGGCAACTAAGTCGAATGCGTACAATTCTTGTTTCAATGGAGACAAGACCAATCCAGACAAAACAAACAATATAATCGCGAAACATTTATCTACTGCACATTGCTGATATATTGTTTTAAAATGATTTTGAATGAAAAATCTGCAATAATACTTTACAAAATAATTTTATAGGTATGGGACATAACATATATATTTTTACGCGTAGGCCCGTGAAGCATTTAAGATTTAGCAGTAAAGATAAATAAAGTCATAAAGATTAATTGATATTACGATTATTATCTGAGAGAAATGGATGCGCACGATACTTACGTCACAATGAAATTTCTCTTTTTTATAACTCTTGAGAGAGTGACTGACATTTATAGCTTTAATATTTAAGATTGATGAATAATTAGTGCGCGAATTAAATTATATAACGTGTGACGTCATATCTTTTTTGGTTAAGATTAATAAAATAATTATACTTTTAATTAAGAATATCCATAGTGCAATCACCTGCATCATGACATGAGCACACCCCACCTTTTTGTAAATATTAAGTATTCCATCTATGCGTTATCTTTAGTATAATTGTTTTTATTAATTATAATTTATGTTAGCTGTAGGATTCCGAAATAAATAAAAGATAACATATCCATATAAAGTAGTATTGTAAAGAAGAGAAAATCAAAAGAATGCATCTTGAAAGAGTAAAAAGAGTCCAGTCTAGCGGTAAACGGGATGAACTAGAATAGCCGGTCGAGTAACCGTTATAGACAGCTACAATTAATAATCGAATTAATCTCAGACACGTCAAACCATCATAGACCACGACTGCATTTAATAAAATTATTTAGTTCAGTCTTAAAGAATTGATTATTTGATTGAATCTTCTGAAAACGTGTTCATAAATTTATCATATTTCACATTTTAAACTAAAATAGAAGCTTATTCTTTTTTTTTTGATTGGACAATTCACACCAATTGACCTGGTCCCATGCTAAGCTGGTGAAGCTTGTGTTATGGGTACTAGGCAACGGTTATACATACATATTATAGATAGATGGACATATAAATACATATTTATAAACACCCAAGACCTAAGCACAACACCAAATGCTCATCACATCGATGTTTGTCTCAGCCGGGGATCGAACCCGAGACCCATGGATTCGCAGTCAGGGGTACTAACCACTAGACCAATGAGCCGTCAAGCTTGAATTTTCAGTTATTTCAGCAGTACTGATACAATGATTAGGTAACAGAAGTAGAAACTCAAACTGGCTGTTGCTACTTTCATAAACCTACATGTTAATACATCTCGAATGCAACGGATTTGACTAATTATGGCATATTATACTAAACATAGAGATGTTGGAAATTCGCTTTCAAACGAAGATGGTGCAACGACCTCTGCATTGAGAAATTGAACATCAATGGTTTACAAGGATGATGACTGTTACTTAATAAGGGTACATACATTGAAAAGATTCTTGATAAACGTTTGTCACGCATTCTCAGAGATTTGAAGAATCATTTTAATAAGATAGGGTATATAGGCGATTGTAGAGAGAGTTAAATAGAGTCTTAAATATGTACAAAACACCATGAGTTAACCACCGGGTAGTTTTACATAAGTTATATCTATATTAAAGTATCCTTAAAATGGTTTACTTTAGTAGTCTAGTCGACAAGTTGAAAATGGAACAAAATAGAGATACTACTCCTAAAATTATGTGCGATAGCTCATTGGATCCGGAATGACGTCTAGAAAAATGTGCTAAAAGCGTGTATTAGCACATAAAAAATTGCAAAAGTTATAGACCATTAAAGATGAAAAAATAATGGCATTTAGTTTTTTGCCAATATTTAATAAACTATTAATATTTAAGAAATTTCAAATAAAGATTCTGAAAGAAGAGGAAATTTCTAATAAAAAACTCCTGACTCCCAGGACTCTATCTCCATTATTTATAATGTTAATTTAACGCTGAAAATAGGTCTGCGGGTGACATTTTTAGGATTCGCGCGTGGCGTCAAAAGCGACTACGGCACATTAATTAATTTATTTAAGGTATTGAATATTTTTTTTTAAATTTGAAAAAATTATGGTGTGTTCTGAACACTATAATTAATTTATTCCCGTTGAAAATTTTACTTAAAGTTAATTTTTCAACAAGTTAAATAATTGTTAACTAACGAAATTTTCTCGAACGACCGTCTTAATTGTAAGTGAAAAAAAATGTTTAAATAATGGCCGTAAAAATATTTCGCTTCGTAGAGCCTTTCTTACATACATACTTAACAAGATCGTGCCATAAAAGTTAAAAAAATATTCATACTTTGTTTATAACAATTTTTTTACTTAAACAAAAACTTAAAAATCCATGTAATGATGTTAAAAAATTTTTTTTTCTCAATCATCATATAATCGTTTTTTTATTAATACAAGATATTTATTAATTTGCAAAAAAAAAAATTCCCGCCATTTGTTGATAATTTTTTTTTAAACAAATTGATTAAATCAATATTTATTTAAAAAAATTTAACACAACTTTATTACATTAAAATTTTTATGATTTTTAAAAAAAAAAATTTTCCTTCATAACAATTTTTAATTGTTTATAATCGTTTTTTTTAATTTTCTATTGTTTAAATAATTAGTTAAGAAATTTTTTTTTTCCTAAAAATCATAATTGACAGTCTTCTATAAAGTAACAGAAAAAAAATTTTTTTTAATCAACAATTCTATTGTTTATTAACTTACCAATTTGTTATAAACAAATATTCAACTTTTGTTTATTTTTTTTCTAAAACTTCTAAAATTAACAAAAACAACCATATATAACAAAGTATAGAAATTTTTTTTTTTAATTTTAAATAAAAGTAATATTCATGATAATCAAAAAATTTACAAAAATTTTTTTTCTATACTTAGTTATATATGGTTGTTTTTGTTAATTTTAGAAGTTTTAGAAAAAAAATAAACAAAAGTTGAATATTTGTTTATAACAAATTGGTAAGTTAATAAACAATAGAATTGTTGATAAAAAAAAAAAAAATTCTGTTACTTTATAGAAGACTGTCAATTATGATTTTTAGGAAAAAAAAAATTTCTTAACTAATTATTTAAACAATAGAAAATTAAAAAAAACGATTATAAACAATTAAAAATTGTTATTAAGGAAAATTTTTTTTTTTAAAAATCATAAAAATTTTAATGTAATAAAGTTGTGTTAAATTTTTTTTAAAAAATATAGATTTAATCAATTTGTTTAAAAAAAAATTATCAACAAATGGCGGGAATTTTTTTTTTTGCAAATCAATAAATATCTTGTATTAATAAAAAAACGATTATATGATGATTAAGAAAAAAAAAAATTTTTTTAACATCATTACATGGATTTTTAAGTTTTTGTTTAAGTAAAAAAATTGTTATAAACAAAGTATAAATATTTTTTTAACTTTTATGGTACGATCTTGTTAAGTATGTATGTAAGAAAGGCTCTACGAAGCGAAATATTTTTACGACCATTATTTAAACATTTTTTTTCACTTACAATTAAGACGGTCGTTCGAGAAAATTTCGTTAGTTAACAATTATTTAACTTGTTGAAAAATTAACTTTAAGTAAAATTTTCAACGGGAATAAATTAATTATAGTGTTCAGAACACACCATAATTTTTATCAAATTTAAAAAAAAATATTCAATACCTTAAATAAATTAATTAATGTGCCGTAGTCGCTTTTGACGCCACGCGCGAATCCTAAAAATGTCACCCGCAGACCTATTTTTAGCGTTAAATTAACATTATAAATAATGGAGATAGAGTTCTGGGAGTCAGGAGTTTTTTATTAGAAATTTCCTCCTCTTTCAGAATCTTTATTTGAAATTTCTTAAATATTAATAGTTTATTAAATATTGGCAAAAAACTAAATGCCATTATTTTTTCATCTTTAATGGTCTATAACTTTTGCAATTTTTTATGTGCTAATACACGCTTTTAGCACATTTTTCTAGACATCATTCCGGATCCAATGAGCTATCGCACATAATTTTAGGAGTAGTATCTCTATTTTGTTCCATTTTCAACTTGTCGACTAGACTATAGGGGCAAAAACCGCAACCCAACTGACAAGTTGAAAACTTTCCTTAACAAGTAACCAGATACTGGGGGTTTAAGCGATTTGGTTCTGTATTCTTAAAGCCTGAAAGTCGATATTTACCTGTATTTGCATGTCTGGCAGAAATTTGGCAATGCCAGCTTTGGACATGCAACTTAACGGGACTTGTTTTGTAAAAGTTGAAGTCGTTTTTAAGACTTTGGTAAAAGACTTTCGGGTAGTTTAGTCTGATATTTCATTTGAAGTAATAAATATATTAGTACTTTTATTTGTACATATGGGCTTAAATTCTTATGAAAGGTTGAAATATAGTAATTTAATCTACATAAATATCTATAGTACATATTTTATTGTTAAAATAAAAAAAAAGAGGAGATTATTTATTTTACTCCGAACAAATATTGAATACATCGTAAAGGTTATCGCAAGTGGTATTTATACCGCCAAGAATGTAATTCAATATAAAAATAACGTTTTTTAAGGTATTAGTGTAGTATTTATATACAATTAAATATAAAATAATCTGTTCCGACGGACTATATTTTCTCTATAAATTTTGGAAGTACTTGTATTAAGATAACGATGCAACACTTCACAAAATACAGCGATAATTGATTAGAATTGTAAAAACAATAAAGATATATGTTATCTGAACACGGAAGAAGCACTAAGAACCCTTATCGAACTCTTCAAATTGCAGTCCAGTCCAGTTCATAATCAAAGCAAAAAGTCGTAATTATCGAAACTTCACGATTTTCGTGACATTCAAAAGATGTTTATATATGTTGACACGCTGTAATTGGTGTTCATACGAAAATAAAATCTTAGCAGAACTTCAAATCCTTATTTGACATCGAAATGGAGTGCCTATTTTTGTCTTACGTAAAAAGTAATCTAAGCACGACTCTTAAAGGTTCACCTTAAAAGGGGTGTGTAGGCTTTAGTCATAGACTAGAGATGATGTCATCGCAATATAGATAAAAAATTGAAGAAGCTAATACGATAGATATAACCACCAGTCAGTACAACTTCAGTTGGCCTGTTACCATGGAGGCGAAAGAAAACGGGACTTTTTATCATAAAATTTTGTTAACACATTCATCAAGTATATTTCATCATTTACTAACAACTGATCGTTTTTTAATGTAGTTGACGCGCTCCACCACTATGTGAAACCATAGATTTGTTTCGAAACCAATTCGACTTAGGGTCCTTTAAGAAAAACCTTACCAATTCTTAAAAGGCCGGCAATACACTTTGCAATGTATCTTTGTAAGTATCCATGTGCGGCGGTATCACTTAACATCAGCCCTGCGATTCTGTAACTCACTTTTCGAACTCACACAGTGGTTTTCGCAAACGAAAATTTCGAAAAGGTGGGAGCTTGTATTTTATTGTTTATCAGAATGCCAAATCATAAATGACTGCTTCACGACTGATTTGAGAGCGACCGCCGATGCGAAAACCGCTGTGTGAGTTCGAAAAGTGAGTTACAGAATCGCAGGGCTGGTGAGCCTCCTGCCCGATTGCCTCTATTGCGTTTAGTTACATATACATAAAAAAAAGAATATTAATATCCTACGCGTCGGATTGTATACCGAATCCTTCGGCTTTTGTCAGTGAAAGACAAAATATACATTAAACTCCTACTCGCCTCTTGGCGCCGTGCAATAGACAAAATAGTTTTACTAAAAGACATATTTCGAAGGATTAATGAAAAACGAAACTGGACTGGATGATGTCACATCGTAACCAACAAAGAGAAACTTGTTGCACAACTCTTTCTTTACGACCCGGATTTTATGAAATTGGTTTTACATCAATAATTCATCGTAACAACTAATTTTCTATTACCCTTCATTTTATTTCTATCAATGATTTTATCAGCGCTACTTTTTTCAACGCGAACAGTGAGCTTGTTTACTAACAATGACTGGTCATTTCATCCAATTATGAATTTGAACAGTAATCGACTTTTAATGAGGCAAATGCATTTTTAAATACTATCTGCATTTGGTAATACAGACATTATTTTATTAAATATTAGTCATATACATATCAACTTTGATTTTATTTCTACGAAGGTTATTAGCTATACCGCTACTGTGGTATTACGCGATTAGAATTTCGAATTTTAAATAGAATCGCGTTTAGCGAAAGTATAATCACTCATGCGCATCCAGTTTCTCTTGAATACTTTTCTTCGAATACTGGTAAATGTAAAATATACACAAGACATACAATCACTCGCGATTTATAGCCACAACGGACACGTGTGTCTCGTGCGACAGTCACAGCTGATCTAAACGCCTACAATTTGTTTAAAACTGGTTAAGCGCTTAAGGCGATTGAATATCGCCTTGACAATACAATCGCTTTATAGATTTAAAACAATAAAACTTATCGGCGATGTTTGACGTATTTATTTTTAACAAGTTAAATGATTTTAGCTAGAAATAGGCTGTTAAAACCTTTATAAATAAGATTCCAAAACTGATAAATCCCGATTAAATGTCTGCAGACAGCAACGCAAAATAAAATGGGAACAGAAAAGAAAACTTTGTGAAATCATTAATATTGATGATGAATAAAAAATAGCTCAAGCAATTTAAATACTAAAAATTTTGCAATGGGTATTAACATATGTATAAGATCATGTTTCTTTGGAAGTCCCAAAGAAAATGAGAAAGTGAGTTTGTTGGCTTTAACAAAGCCATATTGACTGATGCTAAAAAAGAGTACGGTTTTAGGATAGGTATACGGTACTGAGGACTAGTTCATCATAATAATTCATAAACAAGACAAACAATATTCAAATAAAATTGTTACTAAGCATTTTTAAATCGCGCTTTTATTACATTACATCAACGTTTCGCTAGTCGTGGTCGTGAACTTCTTTATATTTCAATGTGTAGTCATCGACGAAAGACATTATTTATTCTAAAAAGATTACGTAAATATATTTAAACAATCCTTGACCTTGTGATGTCTGGCTTTTGAGTATTTTAAGTACAAATCTTAGTCTTATTAGATAATTTCGGTCTGTGACTATAACTTCTTACTTAAGATCGCATGAATTGTACAAAAAGTATATTTATTATTTTAAGTAGTATTTTTTATTTATTGAAATGCCCAAATAAATGATGGAACGTATATGTTGTATCGATGTGTCGATGTGCCATGATGTCGCAAGAGCATTGTTTATGCTTGAGAAATTGGGTTACAATAATTATTGTAACTGCATTTCTTTTTTATGTTAATACCTCTATTGGGAAGAAATTAAATGAACTAAGTCGGTATTTTTATTAAGAGAAACTTCTAGAAGTTAAAAAAGAATACTCACATAGTCTAGTCTTTCTAACATCCTTGACAACAATTACGATCTTAAACACCATTTTACGACGGATCCGTACACGAACTGATGTAAATTTTATTAGTGCATCGTTAGAATTGAATGTTTACTCTATATTTTACACAGCTGATGTCATAGCTGTAATCTAATGGAATAAAAATCATTTTATTTGTCTTTGAAATAAAGAGTTTTAAGGATTTGCCTTGTCATTACAAAGCACGTACATTATGATAACTTGTTGATAGGAAACATTATATATACGAAAACAATTGAATCTTATATATAAAAATGTCCCAGGTTAACTAGAAAAATCTGTCTCTTTTTTAATACAATTAAATTTCTAATATGAACAAGAGTGATAATCAATTTATTTAGGATTTAAAAGCGTTTAAAATTTAACAAATTCCGCCAAGCGATGTGATGGTACCAAGAATGTATCCATTTAAACTTTTAAATTAAATATTAATTACATTCTGTCTTTGAAATTTCGATAGCCTGTTGACTTTTTCGAGAAATGTTTTAACGCCTAATAATAACTCACTAATTTCTTTACGAATCAATACCTTTGATTAAATAATGCTTAGTCACGTTTATTTATTTGCAAAGAATAGTTATAAGGACAAAATTCGTAAGTTAAAAAAAGAGACTTATTGTACGTTTATAAAGGGTAACGTTTAGAAGATAAAATAAACACACGACACACACATCTCCAATTTGTGTTGAACACATTTAGAAATCCTATTTATGAACCGAGTACTTATCTCTTAAGCATCATCGTGTAAAAGCATTTTAAAAGCACTTAGTTTAATTTATCTTACTTTTACGTCATTTTAAATACTGTCGAGGCATTACCACTTATGTAAAAACAAGTATTTTAGCCAGTCAGTCAATAACTAAAAGACTATAAAAATATTTACGGTCAAGAAATATCAATCAAATTATATTTTCGTTAAATTTACGGAGACTTCTAGAATATTCCGGTAATGGTGATTATAAATTTCATGTGAATAAATAATAAGGTCGTGTATATTATCCTACTGTACTGATTTAAATCTATAAAGAGGAGAGGACAGAAATGAATTAAACGTGTAAAAGTTTTTTGCACACATATACTAAGACACTATTATTAGTACATCAACAGTGGTAAGAAACGTTTTGTAAATGCTTTTATAGTACGTTAATCATTATGTGTATTATGTAAAGCTAATTAGCAAGGACATTACATCTTCACTTTCGTAATGTTCCGCTTTCGTTGGCAGAAATAGATGGTCGTCCTCCGTATCGCCGTTTCCGGGGTACCGACTACTCATTTAGTTTGTCCCAGTTATTATAATAACTTTTTGGATTTATTTCGATACAAAGGGTTAGTCCGTTAGATTGTTCTGTTTGAAGTATTGTGGGTGTTTTTTTCGAACAAATTTAAATTATTATATCTTTTTTCTGAGCATTATTATTTGTGGAATAATGCGCAGGCGCTAATATCTAGAGGATGCAACAGTTTTAGTGACAGACGTAGACTTTAACGCATCTAGTTGACATAAACTAAGGTAAAGTCGTGTGACTTTGCGCTAAATATAAATCCTGTAAGATCATCGTAATGGGTTTTGACAATACAAGAGTCATAGGTGCGCTAAATCTTAACTCTAAAACTCATCCTTTGTCTCTGAACGCGGTATTAAACTCAGAGCCTGAACGGCGAATTTAATCTTAAACCAACGATTTGGTTTAACAAAAAAAAAACAAAACGTATAAAAGGAATTTAATCAAACATTTTCAAACATGTACAAACCCGTTGACATACGAGTTCAGAAAGTTTCATAAGAACTTGAAACTAGTTTTAAAGTGATCTAACGTATAGATAGTAAAAAATGGATGTGTATTAATTGTAATAATTACAGTCAATTATGCTCAAAATACAAACTAAACCGAGGCAAACAGGACTTAAGTACTGAGAAATAAATGCATCACCTTGATCGAGATTGTGCAAAGGTCTTCGTACGAGAACCGGTCAAGAAACGCAGACTTCGTATGAATAATACAAACTTTTGCCGCTAATTATACTTCAGTGAATTATGTTATCAACTTTTTTATGAAACCATTTCATCCATAGTAACATTATGAAACAAATTTTTAAATTTTAGTGGTACTCTTTGTTGTTTAAATTTTTTTTTTTTATATAGAACAGGGGGCAAAAGGGCAGGAGGCTCACCTGATGTTAAGTGATACCGCCGCCCATGGACACTCTGAATGCCAGAGGGCTCACGAGTGCGTTGCCGGCCTTTCAAGAATAGGTACGCTCTTTTCTTGAAGGACCCTAAGTCGAATTATATAACTAAAACTAAAAAAAAATAATAGAAATATACTAAATACTTAAAGAAATAGCTTTGGATTTGGAGCAACGAAAGACTTTTTAATTATATAAATAGTATCATTCATAAATAGTTAGTACGAATTATAAAATAATAACATTGATATATCCTAAAATTACAGGTGATACGCACCGGTTTAAAACCGCAGGACCACAGAGTTTGCAATATTGAGTAATCAGATACTGCGAACTTAATACGTTAACCGGTGTACCGGCACTAATGCAAATGCACTTGTTTTGTTCTTACTTAATCCAGTAGCGGTACAATCAAGCACATAATCTTTAGATCATGGCAGTGGCGTAACTATATCATCTGGGGCTCGTGGCAAATCTTCTTTGGTGGCAATTCTTTTGATTGGGCTCTATCAGTAAAAATCTTCCCTACTCAGTTTAATTTTAATAAAATTCGAGATTTTAAGCGTATTGAAATAAACGTTGTATATGTTCCACTAATAGCCATAGGCCTCCACTCTTAGGCGAGAGGGAATGGTGTGTAGTCCCCACGCTAGTCCAATGCGTATTGGAGACTTCACATTCATCCATAGAACATAATATCTCTTGGGCCGTGCCACCCTAAGGTCACTGGATAATAGCCGTTTAATTTCTAGTAGATTTCTTAAACTAACAGCCTTCAAGTTAGTAAATGTCATTTATTAAAAAAATATCAATAAAAGCTTCAAAAAAATCAATAGATGGCGCTGACTTAATTACAATTGTAAAACAAAAATTTCAACAGACCTACTAATATGTAATACAGCTACGACACAGTACAATTGTAATTTAAGGTTGTTTTAATAATAATTTTTGACAAACCTCTCGCATCCCGTTGCAAACCAGGCGATAACGAACTGTCTGCTAAAGCCACCTCCAAGAGTGTGATGTTCTCACGGCAACGCGTTACGACCTCCGTCTGCGTAGAAAAAAGTTCACTTTTCTAACGGATCCTTATATCTTTCTCCACTTCTCATTACATTAGTTACATCTTCTCAAACACTTAGGACAAATACTTAATTTTTTAAAGCTGATTTCGTTTTAAAGAAAACCAAACATGCCGCCAATTTTTCAAGCAGATCATTAAACGATACGGATTAGAAAAGCGAGGTAATTGTCAAATAAGTTTTAGAATTTCGAAAGTCCTATTTGCTTTTTTTAAATTTACTATACAATTGTGCTAGAGAAGGGTGCTAATTGACTGAAACTCCATTTTTACTTTCAAACTGACTCATTTATTCTCGTAAAAGTTTAATACAAAGATCACTGTGCGCTTGACATTTCGTTAAAAAAACATCAATTAACATCCTAACCCTAATCAACTAGTTAATAACAGTACAAAATGTTAGTTAATGAGATGAGGAGTTCAGTCAAATCACATTTGTTAATTAGTGTACACCTATTGATTAATTTTAGATTCGACTATTTATATAAATTATACAACGAAAATAAGTTATTTGATAATAAATACACGTATGAATATCACGGTCGACATACTGACGTTTTAATTCGTCCACCATTGTCTCGTATGAACTGTAACGAAGACGTCAAATGACATCTGTCATCTTCGTTACAGTTTGACATCTGTCAATTTGACATTTCGAGTGACTTTAGCCAATGGCTTTTCCGTCTATGCCAACGTTTCCAAACTGCACCCCTTAACTTTCTTAGATGATAAATAATACTTGAGTCTAATAGCTTGAACCTAGCACCGAGTTATATCACCACCAATATTAGAGTAGAAAAATGAAATATAGCAGAATATTAACAGGCAGTTAGTAGTTAATTCTACATTCACAATCACAAATGCTGTTAGTGTATGACGTCGCTTTACTTGACTTTTACACTCCTGAATTTATGGCAAATATTAAACATTCAGTATAATATTCGTCAAGTTAAGCGCACGCATAAGGAATCAAACAAACAAAAAAGGAAAAAATTAAAATGCACACACGCACACATAAAATATAAATAATTCGATGTTTTTGATATACATGCAACCCTGAAATACTTATATATTGTTATTAAAATATTTTAAAGAATTAATCATAGTAGACACCATTTTTATACTTGCCTAATGAATTTATTAGTCAACCTGGTACTGATTATAATAGAGACTGTTGACCTTATGTATTTTTATAATATATAAAAAATCCTATGACAATGTCTCAATACGGGATTTTAATTAATACTTTGTTTTGTAACATTATCTGTATTTAAAACTGCGTTTGTCAGACTATTAATACAAAAAATGCGTAAGATTTTGTACCTATGTATTATTCAACAATAATTTAAAACTAACTACTAGGAATGTATCAAATGGGAATGTGATTTTCTCGACACCATGAATAGAGATATATCTAATTCTAACACATGTATAGAAGGTTAAATACGTGCTTAGGTAAGACATGCAATTGAGCGAAAAGATTTAACGCCTCTCTAAGGCCGAAAACTTAATCAAGGTTTAACTTGTCTGTGTTCTTTTTTACAAAGAACGAGACAGCACTATTGAGATCTCTATCTTGACCTCGACCGTTTGTGCGAATCATAAATACTTCGCAATCTGACAATCGCAGCGTGCCTAACACGAATACTCAAATATAAGAGAATAAATATAATACAAGCCCAAGCCAAGTGTCATTGAAGATGTATGTATACTATAATCATTATAGAGAATGCGGTGACTGCTAAACATATTCTAGAGCGGAAGCATGCGGGCCTTGTCACACACGAGCGGAATTCGTCGTCCGCGTCTGTATAGCTACTGTAATCTGTATCGAATTTCCTTACATAGTCGAAAGCGCGAAGGAGGTCCGGAGAGTCCTGCCGCGCCAGTAACGCCTCTGTGACCTCTAATTGCGTGCTCGACCGACGAACTAGCGACCTCACTTCTTCTGATTCCGAGTCTGAATCACCCCAGTTTCTCCTGCTGTGTTTCGGCGAAGATGATTCTTCAGAATCGCCACTCTCATTAGATCTACGACGCAACTCAGACAGTGCAACCTTTTGTAATTCGGCTTCACCGTTTTCCTTGCGTCTTCTGTTTAAAGAGTCTAAAATATCTGGACGGTTGTTGACTTCGGTGTACTCTAAGGAACTGTTCACTTCGTCACTGGTTAGGTTTGAGCTGTGACGTCTGCGACTTAATGCTTGGACGTTCAGTAAATCGAATTCGGGTGAGCGTTTGTTGTTTCTGCGCTCACTTTCGGAGGGTTTGCGTCTGCGAACGCCGTCATTACTTTCAATGCTAGTGTTATTTCTAGATCTTTCGAGGCTGTCCAATAGGTTTTTCTTACGTTCGGCGCTGGACATAGACTTTTTGGGTTTTCGGACAGGGGTTTCTACTGGAGATGTTCTGGACGGTTTTTTATGTCTCGGAAGGCTTCTTTCTCTGGATATATCTGATGGTGGTCGCCGTCTGCGTGTTCCACTTGGGCTCTGGTCGTTTTCTGGTTGTGCCGAGAGGCTAGAGCAACAGTCTGATTGTGAATCTAAAAATGCTCTGTAGTCATCACCGAATTCCAGTAGACGCCGGGCAGCATCGGAGTCGGGCGCTTCTGAATATGGCTCGGAGTTGTATTTTTCCTGTTGACAAATAATGGTTATATTTAATAATTGTTAATAACAAATAACCAAAATACAGCTTGTATTATTATTGAGTTTACAGTGGTCCACCATTTTGAGATATCGATAGAAACACGGCGTTATTACTGAGACCTTATTATTAAGTTGTATATTCTTAATTATTACGCGGTGATACAAAAATAATACCACGTTTAAAAACTTTCTTCATCGTGGCGCTCTAACAGTAAATGTAATTTAAATTGGGACGACCCATTGGTCTAGTGGTTAGTACCCCTGACTGCGAATCCATGGGTCCCGGGTTCGATCCCCGGCTGGGACGAACATCGATGTGATGAGCACTTGGTGTTGTGCTTAGGTCTTGGGTGTTTAAATATGTATTTATATGTCTATCTATCTATAATATGTATGTATATCCGTTGCCTAGTACCCATAACACAAGCTTCGCCAGCTTAGCATGGGACTAGGTCAATTGGTGTGAATTGTCTATAAAAAAAAAAATAAAAAATAAAAAAAATTAAAATAAAGAAAATCACAGCTTTTAAATTGACTTTCCTATAGACGCATTAACTCTTTAAGATATGATATCAAAAAAATTGATACATTACCTGATAGAAGTCCCACGCCTGTTCCGAAAACGAACTATGCTCTTCTGTGCCAGCTGTGACACTCTTGTCTGAGTCCTTGTCAACGCAGAGGTCCCACATTTGGCTCGGATCACCTAAGCTTAGTGCCAAAAACGATCTTTCTCTTTCCATACTTTTCGTCAATCTTGGTCTAACTATACCTCCCTCTGGCCCAAGTTTAAAGCTTGGTGTAACTTGTTCTAATTCATTTTGTTCAGGAATGGCACTATCGTCCTTTGAGGAAATGTGGGTTTTTTCGATGCTTTTTCTTAAATTGGCGATGACAGCCACTTGTTGTTTCAGCAGTTCTTCGTCACTGTCATTGCCAGAGGTGGATGTTGTGTCAAACCTGGAAAAATATAAGTTTAATATTACTTTCTTTCATTACCATTTTTCTTTAATATTAAATGCGTATATAGCACGGTCTATGTAACATGGTTAGCATGACGAGAATTAAAATAAATTAATATCCATTAGGGATATTATCTTTGCGAGAATATCATAAATCAAATTAGAAGCAATGCTTGGAAGATAGATTAATACGGTCTTATTTATACACACTATGTATATGTAGTTATTGCTTAGCATAATATGTTCAATAGGTACATATTTAATTTATGATTGCGAATGACAATATCTAAACAGACCTCTTTTTAAATTCAAAACAAAATTACTTAATATGTATAAAACTACTCCAAAATAACTAGTTTGTTAATAACCTAATACGATAACTCGGTTCTTCAATATGTACGACGTGCATTATTGATTTCATAATTTTATGAATAATATTGTTTTTGGCTTTCGTAGCTATTTTCTCACTCACCTACTCTTCCTACTAGTAGCTGGGTCACTTGCAGCACTCCTTTCATTCTTCTCCAACTCCGGACTTAATCGACCACAGAAAGAGAGTGACTTAACCAATCTCTCCCTCCTTAGAGTGTTGTTATGTCTTCTAAGTTTTAGTCGCTTTCTGCGAAGCCAACATTGCTTGTCGTTCGCCTCGACGCATGACGTGCACGCTTCAGTCATTGTGTTTGTACTTGAAATGTGACCCTGATAAAGATGAGATATTTAGAAAGAGCACTAAGCTGCCTTTAGTACATGTTAAAAGTTTTTAGTAAAAACTTAATATATTACATGGGCGTTGCCCACTACGCAGTTATGTATATCTCCATGGGTGGCATATTAAAGATTAAGTGAGTCTTAATTTTTCCTTACTTATAAGTAACGTACAGAGGATTCAAAGTTTTTAGATACTTCATAGCCAATTCAACAATGGCCAATAAAAATTCTCCAGATGCTCTTTCTAAATCGAGAATTAAAAAATACAAAGATACAAGCAAATGTACATAGCATAAGCAAATTTATACACGTTAATCACCCAATATCGACTTCTAAGCATAAAAAGATTCCAACCTTATAAGAAGAAAAATAATCCCTAGACTGATAATGACACAATAATCATGCTTCACACTTGTTCCAAATACACAGTATTTGTAGGATCTTTTGGCAGTTAAAAATTATGTAAACATAATGAGTTTTGTTTTTTTGAAATTAAGATTGCGTTATGCCACACAAATCTTGTTGAAACATTTTGAAAATTACCTGTACAGTTGTCGAACTTCCGCGTAACTTCGAGCTTGAGTTAGCCGGGGTGACTCTTTGCGGTGAAGCCAGTGTATTGAGAGCAGACTCGGATATGGACATGTTATGAATGCCGTCATTAGTAGGCGTGACTAGCGACGCGGCAACGCCACTTAGCTGCGAGAGGCAAGACACGGACCACGGCCGGGCGCTGTTGCCACCCCGCTTCTTGCGGAGTTGCACCTATATACCATAAGCGCTTAGACATAAGATGGGTGATATTGATGATGATTTTATATTTATCGTGAGTTAAGTGAAAGTAATAAGGCTTTTGGATGCTGTACATATTTATTATCACAACTTTAGGTTTATTTAAGTTACCTATTAAATATATTTTTGAAGTTATACTTTTTAAGGCGCGTTATGATAATTTGATGAGAGTGAAATTTAACGATGCGCGCGCACCGTGACAAAAAATTAACAGAATGAAGTTGCCCACGGAAGATGCTACGGAATTGGACATAATTTAAAAACAACATTCGAATAATAATAGAATTTATGTTACACTGAATGTAAGAGAATAATAATAAATATTTATTTATTTAATTTTTCAAATATAAACTGAACTTTATTGACTGTAATGACTCCTTTTCCAGTCTGATTATTTAATTGTAACTAATTATTTGCATGCAATCAATAACTATTTTTAATAATGCCAAAGAAGTATAACTTCTTACGCGCGTACATAAGTACACGCACCCTTTTTTTTGTTTGTACTGTTCATCAAATGTGTTATTTGTTTTAAATGCAAAACAAACCTTATGAAAAACAAAGACTGGTTTATGTAGATTACATATACCTTGTTAATAACTACTTAAAATATCATTATGTAATTTGGAATTGTATTTAAAGTACTAAATCAATATATCGAAGCATCGAACGTAGTTTTAGTTTACATATATTTATTTACAATTAATGATTTTAAATGGCGCAGCTTTATATACACGACTATGAACCTGTCCTTATTGTATAATAATATAGAAGATTGTGCATAAATAGCAGTTAATTACAGCATAAATTGTTGTACCTTAGCATGATGTGTAGGTGTCACAGTACAGGTGGAGGTGCTCATGTCCATAGACGAATGCAGATTCCGCTCCTCCGAAGTAAGGGATGTATCTACTTCACTCTCGGTCGTATATTCACCGGATGCGTCGTAGTTTTCACCATTCTGTAACCATTTTATAGGTTTATAGTATATTGTGTGTTCGATTTAGTAGGATCGACCAGGTACTGCTACTGCACATAGTAATTATATCTACACCCAAGCAAGTTTAAATCCTTTAGACACATATTAAGTATTTAATTATAAAAACAAAAAATAATTATTCATAAAATCTAAATTAGCCCAACATTTTTTTATATATAGCTGTCTCTTTTATCACAGCATAATTTGATAGAAAGAGATGACTACTTCAATTAAAACTGTGTAATCGGTATCATAAAATCTATATAATGAATATTGGAGTTAACTTAATTATATTATAATGTAGGAAGATACATACTTGGTGGCTTTCATCTTTTCCATCGGGACTCTGATTCAACCACTCCTTGATCCTCGACATTTTCGCCCTACTGACCGACTTTCCTTCTTCATCCAACAACAACGGCTTAAAACTCCTGGAACCCATCTTCTTTGCCATTTGCGCCTGCTTCTGCACCAATTCATCAGCCTGAATCACAAGTCTTTCTATATCTTTATTACACCTTGAATTTTGGTCAACTCTTAATAGATCCGGCGTACTTGATACCAGTTTCGCTTTTGGTTTCTTCTCTTCCACAGGCAGTTCACATTGTATTTCAACTGATGATGTCATAATATCTGTTGAGTCTTCATTTGCTATCTTTGCACCGTTGGTATACGTCCATTCTTCTTCCGAGGACTCATCCTGCGATTTCTCATCCGTTTCAATCACTTGTCTATCGGAATCCGTATCGTGGTGTCTGAAGTAAAATGTGGCACAATTTTTGGATTTTCGATCGGATTGATTAAATCTCGAGGTGTCTATTGGTTTCTTTCTTTTGATTACAGTCGGCGGGGTTTTGATTTCTCTAGGCAATGCAGTGTTCCCTGTAAGAGCAACGAATGATTACTAATCTATAACGGACCTAAGAATGGCAGTGTTTGTAAACAATGCGGATAGAATGATGTTGAATCATCATGAATAATATTCCTTTGTTTGAATTGTAAATGAATGAGAATTGAAATTGTTCTGGATTGATTGTATTTTTAATTCCTTATCTAGTAGAAGTGTTTTTACTGCTTTCAGCTAACAAGTAGCTGAATATTTCAATGGTTTAATAACATTACAATTATATCATTCAAACCCAATAGTATACAATACTAAATAAGATGAAATACAAGGTTTTACTATAGCACAATTTTTCATAGTGATGTTCATTATTGTAAAGTTAAGTTTTTTATCTAAGCAGCAAGTAAAATATACTTTAGTCCTTGCTGCCCATTGAAGTACATATTTCCGAACCAATTCGACTTAGGGTCCTTCAAGAAAAGAGCGTACACATCCATGGGCGATATCACTTACTTTCTTATCAGGTGAGCTTCTTTTCCGTTTTCCCCGTTATATAAAAAAAAATAACTTAATTCCATTAACAATTATTGAAGTTCGATATGAGCATGACTAGCCTATTCATGATTTGAATCAACGCCATCATTCAATCATACTGATTTGTTAATCTAAAATTAAGTAATTTAAATCCTCTTGTGTACATACCATCAATTTCATCAGTGACAGGTACAGTTTGGTCAGTCATTTTGTTGTCTACTCCATCCACACTTGGGACTCTGCGCTCGTCAGCCATTTTGTCTCGCATTGATTCCGATTCGCAATCTGATCCGAAGTTACGCCACTTATCGCCTACAGCATATTCTAGCTCCTCCTGTAAAAATCACGTTATACTTAGTACCGTAAAATATTTCAATAAAACAATAAATAAGGTGGCGCTACAGCCCTATATGAATCTTGGCCTCAGATTTCCTACTTTTCTTCAATCACTTTTATTTTATCGACAAGAAGGAGATTAGTCAAAAGAAAAATCTACAGTGAAGAAGTTACTGTTGATTTTTGGGTTAGATACATGCCAGTTTCCTCAGGATGTTTACCTTCATCGTACGAACAAGTGCTAGCAGCACACAAATAAAGATAAAAAATTGGTGCACAGTCGTCGTACGATCTCAGGAATAAAGGTGGTAGGTACGCTTAAGCCACTAGGCCAAAAGTGCTTAAAATATTTCAATGGTATTTACAAAAAAAGCTGTGGTATAGTGGTTTTGTATGAGAGAGCAGCTTAAAATATCAATTTAATATAAAGCCATATCGTATCATAACGCAGATTCCTGATTGCTTTGATGCAACCAAATTAATAAATAGTAACAACCCTACCATACTAAATGTGAAGTAACTTAGCTGCGTCGAGTTTTATTAATTTGATAAACCAAGCTACCATCTAGCACTTTCAATGATATACTTCTTGTTACTATAAAAAGCGACATTCGAGTCGTATGGTTTCGATATATTATTCAATCAGTTGTATACTCTTTCTCTCGGCCTACACCCTCTGTCTTTGCCGATGAGTAGGGATGCCTACAAATTCAAATTTAATGATGTGGAATAAGTGATACCTGTATCTTATGTTCCATAATAAACATATTTTATTTTACGATAACTTGATAATACTTTTTATCTTGTTTAGATATTGTATTGAACTTGCAGGACAACCCACAACACAGGTCCTTAGTCGACTGGCGTATTAACAATTGTAGTCAAAGCAATATTTTATTTTAAATAATTTTATTAATAGTAATTTTACCTCGGACGCAGACTGCCTGCTATCTTCTGAGTAATCTCGCTTTCGTGAATTAACTGGTGTGCGCTGTCTTTTCGGCGAACCACGTCTGCTTAGGCGCGGCTGCTTCAAAGCTGGTTCGTCGTCGCTGTCACTTAAAGCTTCTACTGGTTCGTACTTCTGAAATCAGAAATTAATCAATAAGTAATTGCATAAAAATGTGTATGTATAGTAAAATCTAGACTGGCAGTTTCTATGAAGTTTTTAATATCTAAAACGTTACTTTTAAAGCAAATTGATGATTTAAAACAAGTATTAATGAAAAAATGTACAATATGCTTTGTTAATTGGCTATTTAACAATATGAAGAAAATAAAGTGTTATTGAGAGTATTCCGTATAAACTCGTATTAAAAAAAAGCGTTAAACTTGTAGATAATCTATTATTTATCAAAAAAAAATATTATTTTTTCAGTCACGTAAAACAAAACATTATTGTCGAATCGACGATGACCTATTTCTTATACTATCTAGGAGTTTCATTACGTCGATGGCTATTTTGATCTTAATACATATATGTATTTGTGTAATTTAAGAATGATAATTAGTAATTAAAAAACTTGACGTTTGTTTACATGTTTACAAGCATCGTACGTCGTAGAGACTGATGCGACGCTATCTTGCATAAATGCTTGAGCGGGTTCTTGAAATTATGAATATTTAATTTGAATATTTAAAGGCTTTACAGTATCAAAAATCTTAATTTTTTTAAATCTTGCCTAACAGCTCATTATAAAATTTGAATGCAACTTTGAATTTTGTAAATTTTCATTTAATAATAACTTGTTTTATAACGCTGACTGTTCAGTCAAGGCAATCGCAAAAATAGCCTAGTACTAAAACATTTAAATGACAAAATAAACTTATTAAAGATTTATATATCGATAAAATTAATTATTTCCCAGACTACTATAACATGAAAATTAAATATTTATTCAGTGCCTCAAACCATAACAAAACATTGATTGCCTATAAATAATATTTTATATCCACCCATAATCCTGGTCACAAAAATATCGCCCATATAGTCAAAATAAACACTCCGAGTCATGACCATAAATAAATTAACCCTTTAATGCGGTCGAAAGAGCTCCGTTGAATTAGGTCAAGTTTCCTAGCAACCGCGTACCACAACAGTCATAGATTTATTAAACACGTGATATGTATTGTATCCTAACCTATGTGGTCTTAAAGACCATTGTTAACTATTTAGGGTTGGCAAACATCAGCAGGGGGTTGATTGTACTATTGTTGCAAAATGAACAATGCGGACTTAGTAATGTTTTTTGACTTAATACTTAACTTTTAGTTTATCTACGCTGTGTGAATATAGTTGGCAAACAAAGACCAATTAAAGCTACTACAATTTTAATTTTTAACTACATATGTCTTTTCAGCTCACGCACGGTTGTCGCACGTATAGTCAAAGTCGTCAAAGTCAAAACCGTTTATTCATATAGGTAACACAATGTACACTTATGAACGTCATAAAAGAAATACAAATTAAATGCTTCTAATTTTATATTTACTGCCAGTTCAAATCAAGGGCGTAGAACGGAAGAGAAGAACTGGCGACACTTTTTAATCGCCAAGTTTTTTGTTTTACACAATGTTTGTAAGGAGCTGCAACCATTACACCATGACTTCTTAAGTTATTAATAGTTAATAAATAATAATAAAATAAATAATATAAAAGGCATATTGCCTTCATATCTGAATTTTTGATTGCGAATCAAAGGCCAATTTATGTAAAAAAAAATTATTGACTCAATTTTATTTTTGTTAAAAAGTCAAAACCACATTTTGACGATTTTTTATATATGATTATCACAGGTACTTAGATATATAGTTGAACAGTAAAAGAAAGATAAAAATCTCACCTGATTATCAGTCTTAGCGAGGCAGGCCTCCAAGTGGCACTGCCACTCGATGGCCCTCAAGTACAGCAGATGCCAGCGTCTCTCCAATGCACGAGCGACGTCAGCTCCACCGCACAGCCGCACCACAGAGCTCACGATACGACCGTGGCATTCCACGTCACGTTGTAATACCTGAAAAACCAAACACATTTTCACATTCTATACGATGACAATTAAATAGAAACTAATAATATTATTTTAAAATCTTATTTTTCTGGAAAAAGTTAGTCATCATCACTATTTTATTAACAGAAGTAAGGTCATTTATGTTATATTAAATTAAAACTAGTTTACTGCTATTATTTTTAAATAGTTTTATATCTTCTCGCTAAATTGTATAACTCCATAAAAAAAAGAACTTTCGCCTTTTTTATGACTTTGTCTAGGAAAACCTGTGCTTCCATTTGCATTGCATAAAATGGAATATGTTATTATGAATGATCGAAAAAATTCCAAATTATGCACCGAAGAACGATGTGGTTAATTTAAAATGTTATTTAGGTGATATGACACTAGTTGGATAGATGTTACCTGTATCACGGTTAAGAGATATCGTTGTGTCAAGATAAGTGATAGGAGTTAGTTATTTTCCATAAATTATTTATTCTACATACGCAATCATTATAAGGCTTAAAACTAATGAGAACATGAGAAATCAGCCTTTCGCTTTCTTCCTTTAAAGGCCGGATGCCTTTACGAGAGAGAAGAAAGAGTCACTGATGATATAACAACATAAACAAGTATGGAAAGCATTTTGGGAAAATAACTTACTGATTATTAAACAAACAAAAATAAAATCGAGAAACAATTACAAGACAAGACATCAATCAAACAAAGCAAAATATGACACTTCCTTTGATAGTACCGTTAAACAATAATATCAATAACGTGAAAATTGTGCCGAGAATGCAATTAAAGTTTTTGCTGCATCGCGACAAGTTCCTTGACTATCTTGTTAAGAACGTAATCATCACCACAGTGCAAACAAATATTGAAGAACCAAGACTTTCACTAATATACTGCTTATACTCAAATAAAAGAGCCTGACAACTGTTGAAAGACAGTAAACTGTGATGGAGGTTTTATTCGTTGTTATAGCTTCTGCGGAATTACAAGTTCTTTTTGATACCGCCGCTAATGTTCAAATCAATTGCACGTAACAATGAGAAGTTATTTAACACACAAAAAGTTTATAGAAACGTTTCACAAAGGATAGAACGTGCTGAGTGTTGCGTGCGCGCTGAGGCTCGTTATGACATTGATAATATGCATATAATTGATATGAAAGATGCAGCAAATTTACAATTGTCGAAAAATATGTTTTACCCAAATCTTTTTTTTTGTTTAAATAGTTTGTTTGTAGCCAAATTTCATACACAGTGGCAGTTTTATATTAATGCTAAATTGATTTTTCTGTTAGCGCAGTGCGTTTTCTTAATCGTTACGTTCTACATTCTACAAATGCCCTTATTTCATTGCAACATACATTTGTTCCAACCTGTCCAACGCTCGAGTTAATCCGTACTATTCCGACCCAGTTCTGCAGTACAGTTTAAATTCTATCCTTATCGAATTATATCAGCAATAAACAGAGCATAAATAACTGTTTAGATAAGAAAGTAGGCGTCGCCGAGTATGATAGAATGCTCGATATATTAGACTTATAATTGACACCATAACATTTCGATTGTATCGCCTCTGTCAACATAAAACAAGTTAAACTGACTTGATATAGTGCGGCAAACTGTAAATCATGCTTAAACTGCGTTCGTTCTGCAGATTAGAGATTTTCTGCATACACTTCACCTTGAAGTTTCTAACGTGTTTGAGTCTCAATTGCTACTTGTTCTAACATTGTAAAGATTATATCATTCTAATTCTAGATCTATATTCTGTGTTTGTTTTGTTCTAGTTTATTTGAATAAAGTTACAATAAAGTGTTAGGATGTAAGTAACTTTTATCTCCATTATGTAGATATCCAGATAGACCTCCGCCTTGTGAATATAAATTACCCACCGCGGCTTATCGACGTTGTTGCCAATCAAATTACTATGTATCAAGATTGGGCTCTCAATTTCCAATCTCATTAAACCGATGATAAGTATGAAATCGTGTGGAATCATTTTTGGGCTCGAGTCGCTGACTTAATTGAAATCAATTTGTAATAAGCTCAACAGTTATTTCGTTGAACTTGTATAGTAAAAACAACCAGAGAGTTCCTAGAACTATAATATTTTTTTCTGCTAACTTTTATCACAATTCTCTTCTATTTTTAATTAAAGCAACCACTACTTTATTAACTACCATAATTATAGCTTCATCTCTCGAGACTTAGAAACCAAACGAACATATACAATAATTGCGAAACCAGTCTGATCCGTATTTTGATTACAGACTTATAAAAAGGTCTATTATCTTCGTACAAACACATCCGCGATTGTGATCTTTCACATTCCTTCATTGGAACCCTTTCGACCTTTTCAATAGCTATTGTTACTACATTTTTATTGGTATTTGATTGAGATCGTGATAAAATCGGAGCCGATCATCATTGTATTGTATAGCAACATTTCGTAATCTCAAGTAACGTAATGGTTAGGTAAGGAATCAGTAACCTTGTGATAATAACCGGTAGTGTGGTGATAGTTTGTTCACCTTTATATTCATCGAATGGTTCATAAAGGGTCATAAATGTTTCAGACCTCACCTTATAAATTCCAAGATACTCGTCTTTATTCAATGCAATAATCAAATCCATACTTAATGTTACAAGCTGAAGAGTTTGATTGTTTGGTTGGAAGTGCTCAAGAGCTGGTTTTATTTGAATTTGCTTTAGACTATTGTATTGTATTGGTGGCATTACACCACGACTCCTGTTATCATCAAATTAACGCAAATGACAGCTACTCTTATAATTAATTTGATAAATATCAATTGCAGCCTAACTAAGTAAGATTGAAAAATAATACAACAGTTTTCAATATCCAAGATCTTGAGCTGGTAATCTATAAGATTTAATTGAGCCCTTAATTAATAAGGGCATTTACACAATCAGCGACTTCCCATGAGAAACATCGGTACGTCCCGGTCACGTCTGCATTAGTGAGTCGTGCTCAAAACAATTTCAAGAAGCCATAAGTCACAAGAACTGTTAAACAAATACTAATAATGTTAGCATTGACATTGAAACGAGCTAAACTATAATCTCAGACGTTTATTGAAGTATTATTTCTAAATTCAAAATATATTTATCAATCTAATTTTCGTTTATTGGAATAAATTAGTTGTAGTGAATTAGAGTAAGATTTATATCTACGTAATAATAATAATAATCGCTCGCGACAATGTAAAAATAGTTTCATCTTCAAAATTGCATAGTCTGTGTTCGGCTCGAATTGAATTGAACTTGACTAAAATGATTATATTTGGGATGATCAACACTTTATCAACAATTTACACTAGAATAGTAAAAAAATCCCAAATGTTTAGCTGTATGAACCGTTTTTAACCTAACCAAAGTTCCAAGTTATTTGCTATAATTGAAACTTGCACACACCGACTTTATTTCACCATTATTCACTGAAAACGCAGTCTCTTTCGATTTATTAACGTAATCTGTCATTGCGGATATTAAAATTAAATCCAAAGGCTGCGCGTGCGCACATAAGTCCCGCCTTATCTCCTGTCATTATACAAGCATATAATTTGCTATGGCACCAAACACGATCAATAACAATGGGTCGTGATAACATTTCGTAAGCTTTTGTTTTATTCATGTATAATTGTTATCTCAATATTAAAATTATAATTAGAGATTAGGTTATTATTACTTAAATATCAATTTAAAAATACAAAGATACACCTTTTAATAGAATATTTTACGTCTTGGGCATATATTTCCAGTTAGAGGTTTGAGGGGCAAAGCATTTGACTGGAAAAAAGTAAAAAAGAAACAAGAAAAAACTAACATTCCATAAGTAGAAGGTAGAGGGTAGAAGAAGAAGTAGAGGAGACGTATAAAATGCGCCTATCATTAAAGGCTAATCATTTTCTTACTTCTACTTTTTCGACTCCCTATACTGAAGACATATCATAGAAGACATAGAAAACATAAGTAGGTATTGCATCCTACCTGCATTTTGAATCAACAACTGTCTATTAGAAATTTTTAACCGTTATCTCTATATACTAACGTGCAGTGTTTACCAATAACTACCACCCAAGACGAAAACCGTTTACGAAGAATCTTTAGATATTTTAACAGTGGCTTATAGCCTATACTAATTAGTTAATAAAAATATCACTCTTGTCTAATACTTCTATATAAAAACTATATTAGTGGATATTTAATGAGAACCAACATAATTGTGGAAGAGTTGCTGCATCTGGCACAGGACAAGACACGCTTCAAGATACTGACGGCTAAACTCCAGTAATGGAGAGGCACTAAAAGAAGAACATAAGGGTAAAAAAAAGATAATCCTAAAAACTGGCCTTTGAATTCTCAATCAGTAAAAAACTTACTAGAAAAATTGAATTAATCCCTTAATTTGCCTATTACATTGGTAACATACAAATGTAAAAAGTCAAGGTACTTTCATTAATATACGTGACATTTTGGTACATAGTATTTATTATTTAGAACTGATAGACACCTTTAAATGTCATGGATACACATATCTGTATTTTATTTGTTTGTTATTTAAACGCGATTTCATGGTCTGACGTACTTTGAGTTAACACATTTTAAATAAATAACAAGTAATCACCGTCAATTGTACAGTAATACTTAAGGAAAACCAAACGAATAATGGTTACAACTAAGCTATAACGAGGCGTTATTGATTATGTCATTAGTTGTCATATTGGAACGAGATAAAACCCGTAATAACCGCCGTGTAATCATAAACATTTAAGATCACCAATTTCCGGTGAATGTGCTACGTTTAACGACATTAATTATTCATTAGTTTATTTTTAAAGTGTATTTTCTAATATTTCTTTCAAATATGTATAAAGAACACGCTGAAATATTTAAAAATAATTAAAAACATCTACTTAAAATCTCTACTGACTGGTAAAGTCGTATATATAAAACAAGATATGCATTAGACTGCAATAGGTCATATCCGCGTAACTTGTATTATGTGAATTCCGCGTTTTCAATTTTGTTCTTCAAGGTCCGGCGCCTGCGCATGCTTGCGGAGTCATCGGCCGCAGACGGATTTAGCCGAATCACAGTCGAGAATAACCGAGTGTTTCAGCAAACGTCGCCATTGTGTGTCAATGGCGGAATAAATCAAAGCTTACTAGCGTGTTTGGTCGTTTATCATCTATGGCAGACTCTGCTAACCCCGTTTCTTGAATGACAGTCATTCGTCACTATAAAAATTGCGATGACATACTGACATTTTGTTTACGACTTGGATGCTTAAGTACAGTTACAGTGTATGTAGAAAGTACTATGACTGCTATGCTATTCGATACTAAATCAGTTAAAATTTACGACATGAGCTATCGTTAAATGTCGTAGTAAAAACATACAGATAATATCTCTATTATTCAACTACATTACATCTTCAGCAAAGTGCGACTTTACCGTAAGGTGCTGCTTTTTGTTGAAAACGTTAACAGACTTTCAAAAGATCACCATACCAAGTGGCTCCTTGGACCGTGACACAAAATTAACAGAATGAAGTTGCCCACAGAAGATGCTACGGCATTGGACATAATTTAAATATAATTCGAATAATAAAATAATTTATGTTACACTTAATGTAAGAGAATAATAATAAATATTTATTTATTTAATTTTTCAAATGCAAACTGAACTTTATTGACTGACTATAATGACTCCTTTTCCAGTCTTTGTTTATTTAATTGTAATTAATTATTTGCATGCAATTAAAAACTATTTTTAATATTGCCAAAGAAGTATAAATTCTTACGCGCGTACATAAGTACACGCACCCTTTTTTCAAACTAAAAATGGCAGACAGAATATAAGTTTTAATGAATTAAAAAAGGGCTAAAATAATGTACGATGAGGTAAAGAAGTATCAAGTTATTTACCTTATAAAATGAGACAATTTTTAATAATATGGTTGTATTATTTAAAAACACATCTGAATTTACTTCAGATACGCAGTGCTTTATCTCAAGCAAATCACTGTTGAAACTGTTTGAAAGGAAAATCAAGACCTTCATGGTAGGGCCACAAAAAAGCCTTTGTATTAAGTCAATCTGTCGTGACTTAAAATGAGAATAACCTTCGATAATATAATGACCACTATACATCGACATTGCCCAAACATTCCAACAAATTATAGTTGTAAACCCGCTGTTTAAATTTTCATCCAATCTACGGACAAAAAGTATTTTCTATACAGAAGTGGTCCATAAGGAAAGCTGATTACAAAAGCTGGTCTCAAACGTACATAGAAGCACTGTCCATCACTATCCATATTTAGGTATGACATACAGTAGAGATAATTCTACAGTATCATATCTATGGATATCTAGGAAACCCTACATAGTCAATGAGTATTGAGATCGAGATTAATATAAACTGACGGACAACGGTTCTTACCGCAAAAGGGACGACCAATACATACAAATAGTAGGCTTATGGTATCAACTTATCAGTTTATTAATCCGCGGCTGCAATAAATCGTACGATAACTTGTAGGACTTTCAATGTCATTAACGATACAAACGAAAACAAAGTTGAAAAGAAAATGGTCTTTGTTTGTAAAGGCACTGTTAATCTTTACTATGTATGTATGAAACAAAATCTATTGCCACCTGATGCAAAACATAATAGTGATCAATAATCTTAAGATATATAAATTACGTGTCACGTTGTTTGTCCGCTATGGACTCCTAAACTACCGAACCGATATCAATCAAATTTGAACACTGTGAGCAGTTTGATCTAACTTAAAAGATAGGATAGCTTACATCTCAATTTATACCCGCAATATTATTTTATTGCAAAATATTTGTTTATTATTTAATAGTCACAATTCTATCAGATGGCGCTGTGTTGAAAGTACCAACGTTTCACATAAGCTACAATTTAATGGCTTAACCATCAATAAAGCATGGTGGTCCCCATGACTGGTGTTCTTCTACCGTTTCCCTTGAATAGTTTACTACTATGTAATATAACAAAAACCTTAGCCACAGCAACGCTTGGCGGGTCTGCTAGTAGCATTGCCTAATCAGATTTATCCTAGCATACAAGTCAAGTAGATAGTGAAAGTAATTTCACAATTTTCTGTTTCTTTATGATTTTCTACAGGTCAGCAGGCATGTAGGTGTATCCTGAGAAATTTCAAGTAAAAGTTAATTAGCATAAAACCGCAAATAAGAGCTTTTCGCTTACGTATCGATTACACCAGCTA
The DNA here is from genome assembly GCF_905475465.1 of Pieris napi. Lineage (NCBI taxonomy): Eukaryota > Metazoa > Arthropoda > Insecta > Lepidoptera > Pieridae > Pieris > Pieris napi. The sequence goes on along the minus strand of NC_062241.1, from coordinate 6,634,933 downwards.
AAATCGTGACCAAACATATGTTCGTGAGGTCTCGTTGTACCATATTTGGTCCCACACGTCTCATTTATTGCAAATTAAATTTTATAGGCTCATTCCATTTTCACACGTTACTTCTATTGAATTATTTCGAAAATTTTGCTTATATTAAAGGTCGATTGTGAAAGATCTCATAAGCATAAAAGAATACAAAGGTTTAGATACTCCCATATCTTGCGAAAGCATTATTAGTTAATTAGCTAAAATTAACAAACAAATTTTTTTTTAACCACGAGTCTACAATAAAGCTTTAGAATGATAACATACCTATTATCCCGAGGAACCTAATACACAATAATAATATTTATGGTTCAGACCTTAGCGAATACAAACACATCACTGGCATCGGCTGGTATTTATAACTGTCCAATAAAGAACAAGAAACTCCCTGTTTGCTAACACAAAGAATTTTAAAATGGGTCCAACTATGGCAACACTTATCACTCGATCTAAGAATAATCTGCACCGTTAGTGTGCCACAAATCGATATAACCACTGTGCTGTCCGCAACAAATCCAATACGCCATTTCCCACAGCCCCACAATAATTGACATGAATTAGCACATATCTTCGTTTTACTCAACTCTAATCCTTAAGAAAAACCTTAGAAGGAATCTAAAAACTTAACATTTTTTTGTCAAAAATGTATTTTGCAGTCCCTTGGTCGAGCTATATTATTATTTTGACGATGTCTGCATTTGGCTCTAATTTCGTCTGAAACGCCTATTTAATGCAAAAGGCTGAGATAATGATGATTACACTATGAATAGAGGATTAATGCATGCAGAGTGCTATGCTCTATTGTCTAATGTAACGGTATATATTTACCGAGCGTTATCAATTATATCTATTCAACACAACGAGGGTTATTATTACATGTTATTTATGTTTAGTATGAAATAAATTATTATCTATCAAAATACATACAATAAAGGCCGATCGTAAATTTTATATGGAGTTTAATTAATAATAAATTACATTATCAATAAAGACAATACGGAATAAAAATCATATACAGCAACTAAAAGTGACTAGTGACTACTGAGGAGATATGGCTACAAATTACAATATGATAATAATGAGACATATTAATTTATATGGCCTTAACGGCCGTTCAAAAATTGCCATAGCGGACGGTATTTCACGTCCACACGGCGGGGTATTGGTAAAGTTTTCAACTAGCAATAATCGCACCTCGGATAAACCTCATTGGTTACGATATTGCCTCTGCGCAAAGTTAACAACAAAATGTAAACCTAAACATCTTGTACTTGGCACAAAATACATCGTAAGCGCGATTTAAAGTACTACCAGCGCCATCTATTGTTGATTACAAAGACTTTATACCCGGTATGTGCCCCGCGTCACGCATTCTTTTCATTCCATTTGATTTCCAGTAAGTTTTAAACACCTTACATAAATATAAGCTTACATTGTATAAGGTCACAACAACTAAAATTGCATTGACAAAGATCTAAAACGAATCGTTAATAATAAACCCATCATTAGCAGGTCACCTTACAACATTCAATTCGAAACAAGCCATTCCAAATGTGGTATGACTGATTTGATGCATTGAGGTGTCATAACAGTCTCGTGATGAAAGCATTCAATTCGATTGTGATATTTTAAATTAAAGTGATACAATTTTATGCTAATTATAACAAAAAAATATTTGATTGATTGAATAAGAGGTTACGTGTAACAGGGCTGTACATTGCTAGGGAGTCTATTATAAAGAATTCTATTAACTTTTTTTTAATGTAGTATAAAACTACAGAGTTTTACAAGTTCAAACCAAGAAATAATTTTGTATAATAAAGGAAATATGTACTTGAAAGCATATAAGTTCACACAACTATTTAAAAGTCACGTTTTATTATTTTTAAACAACATGAACCCCTTTCGAAGATACGTCTAAAGCAATATTCAGTTTGATCTGGTATTGTGCAAGCAACACGTGCGCGAAGCAAATGCAGCTGCATATTATTTCCGACAGCTCCAATAAATCCGAGCAGCTATGTTCACTCTTGTAGTTATTAAAGTTATTGTAGTTCGAAGAGAAATTTTGTTGAACTATAAACTATTTGACCACGTTTTGGAATAGTGCTATTATTTATTATAGACTTCATTTCGGCCAAATTTTTTTTTATTTCGTCTACCTTTTTAGTAGATGCATACCAACATTGGGAACCTTTTGCTATTCCATAAGTGGCGGTTCGCTTGTACCTAAAACCTAAGCTCTGCAAAAACTAAATTATTCATTATTTTTACATATTCCTAATTTTCTCTCCCTTAGGAAGGTTCCTAAGGGTTCAGGAATAAAAATTACTTAAATAGGTCTAACCGTATTCGAGTTCCTTTAAGCTTAGCATTGTTTGGACATAGGAACACAACTCCAATCCTATGTTTTTAAAATTTACATTTTAGAATATTTAATTAATCAGAAACAAAGAAAATACACTGCACAAAAGAACAGGAAGGCTGAATCATGCACGTTATAAGATAATATTAAAGTTTTTAAACACAATAAATGATTCGAAAATGTATATATTTAAATTATAACAGTTTACTTTAATTTTTATTTTTTAGTATATCATTAAACATAAAATTTTATCGACCATCTCATCGTGTTAGTCAAACTTAAATACAGTAAACAACTGAGCTCAGTGATCTTTTGTTTATACGTAGGAATGTTATTAACATAACTGTACACTCAGCAAAACAATAAAACCAAATTATTAGCTACTGCACCGAAAGCTTTGTGGTAAATAAGGCATTGTATTGCTCCAGCCACTTAAATGTTCAAACACTAACGTTTACTGTTCGTGCACACCATTTCACCTTCCATGGTTGATTTAGTACTGTTTAAACAATTTCCTTTGGACAATAAAAAGCAATGCACGTCATGTTTAAATACGTGTTCGATTTCAAAACCGAGTGTATGGGAATTTGTAAACCAAATACAATGAAAAAGGCCATTGTTTCGTAATTGTAAGCTTGAAGTAAAAACAATTAAAATTGATGTAGGGATATTTAATGGATTTTAAAATTTACAATAAAAAAAGGCAAAGTAAATCATAAAACCACAATGTCTAACTTTGATTTGTATGGACATTGAATATTATATAGACGATGAATTAATATCATGATGATTCCATATTTTTTTTTTTTTTTTTCTATATTAGAGCATATTTCCTTTGTGTCACGTCCGTCAACTATTTCAATAATTACCCTAAAAGCTTCAGAGTTTCATAAACTTTGCTTATTGAAATCGTGTATGAGTTTCGTCAAGAATATAATACTAATGATGAGAATTTGAGATGCGATCATTATAACGCAAGACATAACGATAAAACCGCAATACGTACTATAATTATGAATTTGTGGTTTTACAATAGTCTTGCAAAAATAAAACATACAACTTATTCTGTTATATACACGAGAAGTAAAATATAAATAAGGACGCGCGTTTGGCCTGTATATAGAATTGTCATTTAGTAACAAAGAGGCGACGATATGAAACATTATTGAGCTTAAAGCTAACGCTGAGTGCTATGACTAATGCAATACAGAAGACCTTCAAGAACATTTGAAAGGAAATAACAATTTGCTAACAAAATTATACCCAAGACTTATCAATCGTTAATGAACAAAAGAATTATTATATATAATTATAACTTGAGTGAATAGACCAATTTAACATGCAAGGTCGGTATCTAAATTTACATTACCAAAGGAAGCACAAGTTTAAACCAGTTACAGAAATACTTCAAACTAGTTACAATTTTTGTTTGCCCCTAGTTCCGTTTTCTTTCATTTAATCTTATTTAAAATATCTAGTAATATATCTACTTAAAACTTCCATATATTTTATAATCAGCTGCTTAAAAACTTTCTGTCACTATGACCTTGCAACTTTATTACTAATACGTTCACAGATCACCATTAATTTCCCTACCAGGTCATTAACCTCGTCTAAAAGTAAAATTACAGTCAATCAACCAACACCTACACTATTTACGATCGTGAACACTGTAGTAACTACCCACGTGGTTTACGAAAGTCTAATTCATCAGATCTGATGAAAACTTGATGGACAGCTCAAGGTTTTAATTACAATTATCGTAATTTAAGCCAACGCTTAGCCTGTCACAACATAGTTTTAGATATCTATGGTTATATCTGACACAAAAAAGTTGTAATTTATTGATTTCTAAAGTAGTATTTAAATACAAAACAACTGAACCATATATCAATAAAGCAAATCATACAGAAGCAGACGAAATGATTTGTAAAAATATTGATTCAATTACTACAAATGATAGTTACAAAATACCAGTTATCAAAACCATTAACTTTTTGCTTAACATTAGAGATGAAAGTGAGCTAAAATGTTAAGTGAGAGGTATTTGTAAGTGCTACTGTCAAGTTTAAACGTTCCAAGCAATTTCCTTATGAATCCGTGGCAAAGCCGCAACGCATCATGATTATGATATATTTAATTTCACGCGAGTGAAAAGGGAAAGTAAGGCTAAAGGAAACATTGTTAATTTCTATTCATTGAGAACTGACAGAAATTTACATAAGCCCACATTATGTTGGGATGAAAGTTGTCACCATGGTCGAATTATTTAAATTTTATCGTTTAATCGGGTGATACCATTTATCAACTTATATAGACAAAATAAGAGATTTATAAGTTAAACATAACATAAATACTCTTATGGTATTAAATAAACAATATGAAACAAAACATTACAGTCAGAGTTTCATGTCGATAACGAACTTGTCATGACAAAAAACTATCTTCCAAAAAAATCTGAGAGAGTTAAAATTTGATTGTGTTAGTTTTAAGGATCTATCAATTAAATATCAACAATTGTAACGCAATATTAGCGATTACTAAGTGTAGGCGTTTCGACGTTAAAATTACTACTCTTGGCGTGAAGATGAATTTCGTAACTCGAGTTACAGATTCTTCAATTGCAATCATTAAAGCTCATTTGAAAGTCTGTATTTATCAAATAAACTTAATGTAAGATAATTTGTTATAACGTGTTTTACTAGTTAGTTTTTGGAGATTTTGGACCAAGGTCTTAATTATAGAGAGGCATTACCTCGGTATTACTAAAAGACCACAAGTCTACATTACTATCTTACATAACAGAGTAGTAGTCTATAAGTCAAGTGTAATACGAATAAATATGTAAATAATAAAATCCTTTACATTATTGATATTGTTTTTCATTATAAATTTATATTTATCTGAATAATAAGGCGTTATATTTGTATTACGAAAATTTATCTAAATCTTAGAAATCAAAGCGCCGTTTACAATCTAATAAATCAAATAGATCAGATAGTTCCATACAATTGCGGCCACCGGCGATACTTACAATTCAATGTGCGGTAGTCGTTTAATAATAAGCTTCCTATGCGCTTGAGGCGATTTTGTAGATCCTTTTGATACAGATAATGAAGTTATTATTGAGATTTGTGTTAAGCTTTCTACTATCCGAATGACAGAAGGCGACTAATACCTGTTTTATTCATCGTATCAGAATATAGACATAAGTACTAAATAAATATCTAACACTTACAGGGGAGAAATTTACCATACGTTTGTCTTGTAATAACAAACCGTGAACATTATAAAAAAGTCATAACACTGATGTTCAAACAAATCGTGCTAAATGTTTTCCAGTAATTACCTGAAACAAAGTAAATAAGTATTTAGCAAATCTGTATTTGTATACAAATTTTACGCATAAATATTCGTTTCTTGAAAGGACCATAATAAGTCAAGGCTTACGCTATCTTAAGCTACAACATACATAGTATATTGATTAATTCGTAGTCTAGATCCAAAAACTTTCGACGTGCTTCAGGTACGGAAGTCTGTTTAAAAGGAAAAATAACTCATGAAACATCACTCACAAATATAGAGTGTATTATTCGCACACACACCCATTCGCGCATACATAAGGTCTGATTTTTGTTTGATGAGATGTAACAAGACAAGACTACTTTTTCTTAAAGAAACTGTTTTAAACATGGACCAAGTACCACGGAATAAATGTAATCTAAGTTACCCACAAAGGGTGGGAACTCCCTAGTGTGAAGACTATAATAATAATATTAATTTTGTCACATCAATATTTCTGTCATGAATAATGTGTTTTAATATGATTAAATAAAAATCTATAGTGCGACATGGATATAGTAATTATGTATTAATACGATCTCCACTCGCTTCACGGTGTATGAATTTGTTAATGCACTTCGCAGCCGGAAACTGAGAGTCACGACTACCTTCTGTTCAAACAATTAGGCTACCTTGAGCGAATTGTGATGCCTTTGAAACGTTTTGGTTGTTATTGAAGTTAAGTTACGATAGTTAACGTTGCCTAATAGTACATTAAACTACGTTAGGTAATATTCATTATACCATTTATTTTGTATGTTACAAGCAATTTAAATCAAACATTGTAGTGTATCTTTAGTTTCGGTATAAAGTAGTTCTGTAATAATAATTTCTCAAAACCATTAATGTTTTACCATGTTTATAACTGAATTTCCTTTTTTATATTGTATGAAGAGAACTAGTAGTATACATTCTTGGTAAAAAGTGAGCTTGATGTAATACCATTTTAACTATTAATTGCTGTTCTTTTGTTTCGGTAAGCTGGAGAATGCCTGGACCAATTTGGTGAATAATGATCTTGAAATATTTGTGGAAGTTCAGGAAAGGTTTAAATCATGCGAAACATGTATAATTATATAATAAATAACAAAAACATAAGCATATTCATTAATATAATATTTTGCTGTCAAATATATTATTTATTGACTGTTACTGTGTGAGTATATCTTTAGTGAGTCGATGCGAGAATAGTTTAGATTTACAATAAGATGTTTTTTATTTAAGTCCTGTATACAGGACATCTGTCGGGTCCGTTAGTTTATTAATAATTGTGTAATTAAAAGCGTATACACAGCTTTCGGGGGAAGCAAAAAGCATTTAAGATAATAATTTAAATGTCTACAATAATAAGGATGAGATCAGCGAACGTGAGTCATATGCTATTGACCTATTAAGATAGCAACATTATTAATAATTAATTTAAATCAATATTCCTTATTGATAAAGAAGGCAAATTATATTTATGGTTACTTTGAGGCTTTCTTCATAAGACATTTGGGCAAATTGAAGGATGATTATTTAAACTACAACCAATTACACTTGGCAAACGTGTAGTATCATTAGTATTAGTTCCACTAAAATTTAATGAAACGTTTCGTAGGATTAAACCTTGTTCAATCGATTTGAACCAAGCGCGATGCCTATACAATTTGAGGTCCCTACACCGACGGCAGCCAGGCTTAACGCTAACTCCCGTTCCTGAACATAACCCTAAGTTTAAAAGAATATTATTACGCAAAACGTATTAATTATTTTAAAAGTTTTCTCGTTTACACCATAGTTGACAGTTTCTTTCAAAAAACATGATTTAATTTATTCCGATTCTGATTTCAACACTGTTTTCGTACCATGCAATTTCATGTTTGTGGCATTGGATGACGTTATTTAGAATTAGAATAATTATTGAGACGCTCACCGAAATTGTTATTAAGATTCTGCTTGCAGCTCCCACAAAGCAATTTAAACAGGTCACAACAAAGCTTGTAACACACATACTACCAACTCTAACAATTAAAACTAAATTGAGCCTAACTAATATCTGAGACCCTGGCGTTGTAATTGAAAACAATATGAGTATTGTTAATTGTACCCATAGGGAAGTGACAACAATCAAGATATTTAATTACTAAGCAACAGTAACCATCAACCAAATTGAAAAGTTTTTAGTCATAGCAAAGAAGTAAAAAAATCTATCAACCAATAAAAATCTATCTGAAACCAAATCGTTTGTCGTATAAAGGACCTTATTACCCTATAGTTCCATTTCTTGTTTGAGTGGAGCAACTATCATACCCTACTACAACAAATGATCTACATATATCAAGCCTGTTCATAATAATCACAAATAGAATTTGTATCACACTTCATTATTTAAACATCGTTCTAAATTTCAAGTGGTAGTTTATGAGAAAACCGAAGGCGATAACGAAGAGATAAAATTGATGACCGGTCAATAAACCTATGAGAAAATATCTAGTACGTGAATTAAGGCCAAGTACATTACTGTGCGTTTGTAGGAACTATGTTTATTATATCTAACTACAAAGCAAAATAATGATTAATGTATACTTATATGACTAAAGACGTTGGAAGGATAGTATAGATAGACAGAAAGCGACATCAAATTTGGCCTAAGTTTATTATTAAGCTGATGTAAGCAGTACCTATTTAAATCCTTTTTAAATAATTTTGTGTTATTGTGATGTAAATAAAGTGTTATTATTTATACCAATGTATCGAGAAGATCATAAAAAGTTGCTACCCGCTATTCAGTCAGTTGTATAATTAGAACATGCTCTAATTCTGTATTCATCAAGTAGATCACTTAACTTCCTAGTGTTACAAAGACCTAACGCCCTTAAAACCCTTTAAGCCACACGTCGCTCTGATTACGATGTTCATACCGCAACTTTCACATATTTATTAATTAAGGGCATATAATATGACATCGGTGAAACTGATTAACACAGTGTGACATTGATAAATAAAAGAACTCTGCAAGTAAGTAAAAATCAAGTCATAATTAGATATAGATCAAACAAATTCGAATTGGAATCCTTCAAGATAAGAGCATACTAATTCTTAAAAGGCCGACAACGCACTCGAAAACCTTCTGGCATTGAATGTCCATGGGTGGCAGAAATTATTGAATATATCACTTAACATCAGGTAGCCTTCTGCCAGTTTGCCCTCTGTTCTATAAAACAACCGATTATAAACGTGTAAAAACATTATTTTACTATGGCAATCTTTTGGCTTAGTGTGTGTCTATAGGAGATATTACAACAGGTAAATGATAATAGCAGAGATTGGCTGTATAAAAAATAAGAAAATGTAATGAACTTTTAGTACAAAGTATACCGGAGACAATTTGACCCTTGACTGAACCTCACGTAACGAATATTGAAGAGTCATGATAAATGTATTGATTAATGGTGAGATTACAACACAATAATACATTACAATCGTAATATATCACTTTACGGAACGTTGATCCCAATCACAAACTTTCTGATGCTACATTGTTTTTAATTATTTAATCATCGGCCCACGTAAGAATTCAGAACAATATTGGGAAAGTTTAAGAAATGCAAAAAAATTTAAGTACATAAGCTTAGGCCACAAAAACTTAGGCAACATAGCAATGAATTGAACAATATAGTTGAACTAAATATATGTATTTAGATATAGAGTCTTTTATTACAAAATTTTAAAATAGAAAGAAAGAAATGATATACCTAATGAATCTAAACGAGTCGATATGTTAAATATTTCATGTGAACGTATAATGATGAACATTGAACATATCCAGATCGATATTTAGCTTGTATCTAAGTCGGTTCATTGATAACGCTTATCATATTTACTTTATTGGGGAATATATTGTAACTTAAGCCTTATGAATGTAATATTACCATCGGATATTAAACTTGCTGTAGAAATAAGCTTTGAGAATGTTTAATATCAAAACATGAATATATAAATTTTTTATAACGTTTATCTATAATTTTACTCCTTCAAATTGATTGTCACAACACACATAAATAAAAAAAGTTATTAAATTTATTTTATTAAAGTGTCAAATCATGTCAGAAATGCAAATTCGGCTTTAATCATGTCAAAAAAACTAGTTGACAAATCTTCAGCTAAAACATTTGATTAAATTAATTAATGAATCACTTTTTTATTGGTGATGTTATAAGTCTTTCACTACCCGAAATTCCAAATGCTATAGTTTAATTTTAGAATTTAAGATTACTCGTAGTAGAATCATTTGACAAACATGGGCATATTATTGTTGCAAAAAATAAGGATAGATGAAAATGTTAAACCTTTTAAAACAAAACTAGCGGTTGTAAAATAATTTGTCTCTATTGCTCTGTATACGTAGAATTCTCGGCTAAATATGGCACACAATGCAGCTTCAAAGCTAAGAATGTTTACATCTAAAAATAAGGCAATTTGCGTTGGGCTAGTGAAATTCATCTCTTTAACGATATTCAAGATAATGGCAATATAATCGTTAGTGTCACGTCTAAGTAAAAGAGAAAGTTGGCAAATAACAAGCGTGGAACAAAATTTTAAATGATTTAGGGCCGTGCAACATCGACATAGAGTAGGTTAATCGATGTAAATTGTTTGAGCCGTTTGTGAAGATCTTGTGTTTAGAAAAACATAGAATATAACCGCGGCACACTTTCTAGACGAAATTGTCTATGGAACTACTTGAATTTCTACCTTGAGCCCTATACTAATACCTCATGAATACAATAGTGTATTATTATTACTACTTTTGATTCCCTATGTAAGGCACCGAGGCAATCTTAAAACTCCAAGATTTTTATTGTCATATGAAGTGCAATTTTTTACATTATTCTTTTTAATTTTAGCTTAGAACCTTTGAGTCAAAATGTCCCAAAGCCAAAATAAGTTTAACAAAAGCATTACTGGAACCATTATTAAGAACAATTTTAACGCTTGTGCATGACAAATTTTCTAGAACATTTTAATGTGCACATGGATATTGTCCATTGGTTTCCCGGTATTATATTTGGTTAGTCACCGCTGACTTGTGTTTTAATACTTCAGGATAAAATTCTTATATGTGTGCGTTCACTATGCACTGAAATTGTACTATATTTAGCTTAGTTATTTAGTTTTTTTTTTGCTGTTTTACTTTGCGCATTAATACCTACTGTTTCTGCAGCGATAATAAACACTTAGGCATTTCTAGTACCTAAGCAAAATTCGTGTTATAATTGTAATTTATTATTTATAATAATATTTTAAAAAAAAGTAAATGCCTTTTTTATCAGATAATAGTGATTTTTTTGTACTTTTGCCGTCATTATATTCTGCGATGATCCTGTTATATTCTATATATTACATAGAACTCTGATTTATACGGTTTGTAACAAATTGTGAAGCGTAAAAGTATGGGCAAAATAATCGAAACATAACGACTTATCTCGGACTTATTAACTGTATTTAAAGTAGAGATAGCAAATGTGTTCAGGATAATATTAATTAAGAGGTTTTGTGTGTGTCTGTAGTTTAAGGAAACTTCAAAGAAATTGGTCTTCTCCAAGTACATTTAACGCATTTCAAGGACATAAATATTTTAGGGTTTTCATGAAACCTTAAAACCTATGCGATCGAAGCGATAGTCAAAGGGTTAGCTCACATCAAAAGAAGCCAAATAAAAAAGCTATAGTTTTTAGCGAAAAATTTGAAATTCAATCACGCAACACACGTTTTTGTGTTAATTAAATGCCTTAGTAAATAGCCTTTCATAGTTTAAGCAAACTTTTTATTCACACAAAGCAGTGTATATACTTAAAAACTTTTTACATAAATCAAATATTTCGAAATTTATATTCAAACCAGGAGTACCAAATAAACATACATCAATAAGTCTTCCTTCATTTTTATTAATATTTATTGTTCTAATTTGGTTGCATGTTTATTCCTGCAATTCATTGTTCAAGAACAAAACTGAACTTCCGTAGTTACTAATATTTAACCTTAAATTAAATCTGTAGACAGTATAAGTACGTAAGAACTTTTAAACAACGTATACACGTTCTTAGACCAGTGTTGGCCTAGCTTGCGCGTGGGACTATCACAAGTGGTATTTTATTCTTATGTGCGGATTTCCGCACGTATAAGCTTAAGCTTCGGACTTCGACTGAATTAAGATTCAAATATCGTTATCTTTCATTACCTAAGAAATATATGGAACATTTTTGTCTCTTTGCCGGTTTTCTTCCGATGTTTTCCGTCACTGTCCGAGCAAGTTTGCGCACATTGACAGAAAGCCAATTGGTGCACAACCGGGGAACGGACCTAAGACTTCTGGTATGAGAATCATATACTAAAGTCACTAGGCCAACATTGGTTGCCCAGCTAAGTCAGTTCCCTTATTCAACTAAATCTAATCGCACCGTTTTAATTCACGTACTCAGCTTCGTCACGGTATAAACAATGTGTCAGAAAGAGACGAAATGTAATAATTGAATCGAACAATACCCAATATTAAATAGAAAAATAATTTAATATGCGTTATTCATAATTTCCAGTTTAGATTTAATAAGGGTTAACTTAAGCACCAGTCAAGTGTCATAACAACCCCAGAGCACGTGATTGTTTGCCCACATCCCCTAATAGTTTAACAGAAATGTGATATTTTGAATGTACACAAAGACCAGTACGTAACAGAGGTTGCATAATGTATAAAAATCTAATTCCGTTACAGCTTTTTTTTTCAATTAGTACCTACTTTTAAGTTTTTAGTACAAGTGTTAGTAACTAGTTTCGCATAATATTGTACCTAGATACATGTTAGAAGGTTTTCATGTAAGTTATACTTTGTTTTTTTTAATGAGAAATAATAATCTTTGCAGTACCTAATACCAATGCAACTGTTTTTTTTTGTTTTTTCATATTTTTTATATAACTATAGCTACTCATTATATTAAAATCCCTTAAATTATCCAGTTCATTAAAAAAATAAGACCATTATGGATATCATAATTAAAAGATTTTTCAAAGCTTAAGACCTCTATCTCTATAGTATAATTAATCTATGACCAGCATCACCATATAAATTTAAGTTGCATCCGCCCCACACGCTGAACTAATGAACACGGACAGTTTGTTCTCAGGAATTGATAGATTTATACTCCTTTTATTGAATTTAGTACGGTTTGTCTACTGATAATGATATTTTACTAAGATAAACTCACAACATAAGCCATAAACTTTCAAATTACCAAGATATAAATACTGTTAGTGCTATAGATTTTGGCATAGTACATATAGAGCTGAAAGACAACTGAAAAGAACTCCAATATGTATTTGAATTTCGAATGCGTCTGAATGTTTTGAAATAATTTTGCTTTATAATAGCTTTGCTAGTGAGATAAGAGAATTGTATAATTAATTACCGGACTTATAATGAGTACATAGATCACACTTCTGCGTGTATTTAATAATCATGTACATAATTCAAGTCAGTGGCGATTCCTACTGTGCCTGACACATGTATTCTTTGTGTATAAGACATTCTGTAACTCTAATAATAATAGCTATCTCGACGTTTTTCAAAAATTTGGGAGTTACTACCGCCATCCCTTTCGAAGTACGAGCAAGAAATAATTGCGCACATAAAAAACAATTGGTGCTTAGCCGGGCTTCTAACGAACGACCTCGGTTTAGATTTTTGCACTTAACTATAAGGCTTACGTCACACGAGACATTGTATTTGTCACTGATGCCATCTCAGTTCAGGATATGAAATGAGTCCAATTAATAATGGAATTGTCATATCTCAAAACCATCGAAACTGAGGTGACATAATGCGTGAAAGTTTATGGTTAACTCATTCATTATTTGCAAATGTACGCTCGTGTAATTTGTGTGCAAACAGGAAGTGAATTTTAAGAGTTAAGTGAAAATACATAGCATAGAGGTCTAACGTCCGATTCTATACCCTGGGGTAGTGCGCTCAAACCCTGGCTATACACTAGTCGAATATGTATTTATATGGTTTTGCGTAAAATAATAATTTACACTCAGGAGCGGCTAGCGCTATGTTACGCCCAACAAAATATCGGGTTTTGCATAAGGAGCCTAAAATGCATATAAATAAAAAACTAACTAGTAGTACCAAATAACAAAACCAATGTTTAACAGAGAAAAACTAGTAATCAATTAAACTATTTCCTTAATTTAATGGCTTGTAATTGGCTCGAGATATCCAAATTATAGGTTAAATGTACGGGGCATTGTACCAGCATCTGTCGATCATGTGAGCCGCGACCAGATGGACAAACATTCACTATTGGGGGAGCTAATGCTGTAATGACAAACAATATGGAACTTATCGATAGTAGGATTTTTTGTGAAATTGAATTTAACTATAATATGATATAAGTAAATAATTTAAGTAAAATTAAACACACATTACTTGGTTTTACAACTACAAGATTTTAGCTCGGTGCTGAGCCCGATTATTAAAATACTTTTTTATCCTTTATTTGTATTGTAGTAATTGTTCTCATAAGGAATAAAGTACATATGTCGCATAAATAATCATTAAACAAATAACTCTATTTTGTTTATCTTCAGTAAAACACAGTAATAATACTTTATACTTTGTACATATAATACTAAACCTAACTGTAACGTCATAGAAACAATATTGGAGCTTTTATCACTGGAATATCATACATTGCCCCTCCCCAAGCTATAAACGTAAAATTAATAATTACTCATGTTCAGCATAATTACGATAATATTTCAATAAAAACCGGCTTGATGCTACCATAAAATCGGCGATTATAAAGACTAGTGAAAGCTCGAAATAATTAATAATTAATAAAAAGTAGAATTAATTCGCGTAACTGTCGTCACTTCTTTAAGGGCAAGGCTACACGGGCGGTTCTCCCGCCGCGGGAAACCGCTCGACAAAGCTGCCGCAGACCATCAAACTACACGGGACGCGGTTTAACGCTGCCTTTTGTTCATTTCAACATGGATCCGCCAATGATAACTGCGCTTGCAGCTCTCATATTAATATAATTATTAAATAAATTAATTAATTATTTAATAATTAATTAAATGGATTGGCGTAATCCTTCGACTGCACATCATACAAAGCAGGTCGATCTTGTACGTATTTCTACAATAAAACGCTCCGTATCGAACATTTTGACGCGACACTAGCCACGCAAGCGCACGAACGACGAGCGAGCGCCAAGGTCCCGCGCAGAATGACGGCGGGATAGCGGGAAACCGTCCGTGTAGTTTTAAGCGTCGGTTATCAGCGGCGGTTTGACGCTGCATGCGGCGGTCGTATTTCTCCCGCCTGTGAGCCGCGACGGGAAACCGCGCAGTGTAGTATGCAGCATACAACTTCATATTAAATTGTGTCCAGTGCGGTTCAGAAGCGGTTTTCCGCGGCGGGAGAACCGCCCGTGTAGCCTTGGCCTAAAGATGATTAATTACAAGTATAAAAAATAATTTCTTCAAATAAGATTAGAACTAAACCCACTGTAGGTGAGGAACAATACGAGGCATTAAATCTTTATTTATTAAATATACTTTAATCCAAAGGAATAAAGTCGAATGCGCGAAAAAAAATTTACAAATAAAATATTATTAATAGAGGTCATGTTATGTTACTCGCGGATTTCATTATCAGGTAACATTATAAATTTATTATGTAGACAAAACTTTCAACCAGATTAACAAGGGTATGTAGAATTTCATTCGCATTTTTTGCTATTAGGGGCCATCCATAAAGTACGTCACACGTTAATGGGGAGGGAGGCTATCACCGAAGTGTGACATCGTGTGACAAGGGGCATGGGGGGGTCAATACTTTTGTGACGTCACATGTTAAAATTTTAAATACTAAAACCATTGATATACAAAAAACCCAAGATACATAGTCTCGAATAAAAGTAACGCTCGAAAGTGTCCCGAAACACTATTTCTGTCTCTTTCTATAAGTTACAAGCATAAATTATTGCAAAATCAACCTTACGCGAATTGTTAAAGTTGTTATTACAACGATTATTTTTAAATACATGCATAAATTTTAAAAATGTGTGACGTCACATCAGGAGGGGGTTATAAAAATGTGACAACCTGTGACAAGGACGGGGGGGAGGGGTTCAAAAGTCCTAAAATTCGTGTGACGTACTTTATGGATGGCCCCTTACGGTAATTGCAATTGAAACAATTTACTTTGGAAAAGCAGGTACAATATATGTTAAAAAAATCTGTGGGAAGATAAGACTGAATCGAATGCTCGTGTTAATTCACGGTCGAATCAGTAGACTAGAAACGACCTTGCCGTTAAAACGTGTAAATTAAAACTACCTTTTTAAATAATTATACAATAAAAATACATTAATAATATTACCACATTCATTTCAACATACCATCTGTTTCCCTTTACAAAAATAGAAAACAAAAAATATTTGAGCATAGATAAAACATAATTAATCATAATCTCTCAACCATTATATTGGGTGAATGATTTGCGATTTCCGTGTATTGTTGCCATAATCAATTTAAAAAAATCGGTTGTCTGTAAAGTCGGTTTACTAACGATAGTTGAACGTGACAACGTCATAAAAAATATTGATGGGATGGTTGCATTTTTAAAAAAAAAATTTAAATTTTATTTGTTTGATAGGTATTTTGTATGGATATAGAAAAGGAGGTAAATGGAAATCACAATTGAATTGATCAAGTTACATTTATTTGTACGCATAAATAAAGAGTCTTTCATTAAGGGCTTCCTATCTTCAAATTTAAATAAAACAAAATTTGTGTTAGATATCATCAACAATTTTTATTATGTGTGGAATAAAACATCGTTCAAATGTCCGCCCCGGCTTCTCTGGGTGGCGCGCATCCGAAATGTCAAATTTTCCATGACGCTGGTGCGATCCACGAGCGAGGTGAATCAGGCTGAATTTGACCGATGGCATGGGTTATGTTGGCTTTGAGGGCCGCTGTGGTTTGTGGCTTATTCGCATAGACTTGCGACTTAAGAAAACCCCACAAGAAATAGTCTAATGGGGTCAAATCGCACGATCTCGGTGGCCAGTTCACATCATCTCCACGTGAGATGACCATGCCATCGAACCGCTCATGCAGAATGTCCAATGTGGCATGAGCTGTGTGGCACGTAGCGCCGTCCTGTTGAAACCACATGTCGTTGGTGTCCATATCATCCAATTCAGGCCACAAGAAGTTGGTAATCATCGACCTATGGCACTCTCCGTTTACGGTGATGGCCTGGCCAACGTCGTTTTCAAAGAAATATGGACCGATGATGCCGCCAGCCCAAAATCCACACCAAACAGTGACTTTTTCGGGATGCATTGGACGCTCTTGGATCTCATGTGGATTTGTATCGGCCCAAATTCGACAATTTTGTTTGTTCACGTACCCATTCATCCAAAAATGGGCCTCATCGCTGAAGATGATTTTTCGATGAAAATTAGGGTCAGTTGCCAACTGCTCCAGAGCCCATTCAGCGAACACTTTGACCATTGACAAGTCTTTGTCTATGGTCGTTTACCTTCAGCTCCTGGGTCAGTTGAATTTTGTACGGGTGCAGGCCCTAGTCACGACGCAAAATTCGCCAAGTTGTGGTCTGTTAAAGGCCGAGTTCTTGTGAGCGACGCGAAATCGACTGCCTCGGATTCTCCTGCATGCTCTCACGGACAGCGGCGATGTTTTCGGTAGATGGCGGTAGGTGGCGTTTCGTCGACGTACGGGAGTTGGTTGATCGTTTACTGAACCAGTGGACTCAAATTTATCCACCACACTGCGAATAGTCCTCTCGGTAGGACGATTATGGCGCCCGTAAAATGGGCGAAGCGCGCGGAACGTTGCCCGAACAGAACACCCATTTTGATAAAACAATTTTATCATTTGCACGTGTTGTTGAACGCTATATCCATCCATGGTGATTTGTCAAAACAGACTGAATAAATGACAGCCAATTTGACAGATGTAGCTTCAACAAGATGGCCGCTATCAACTGTAAAAGTTCGGAAGTCCCTATTGGAAGACCCTTTACAATTATGTCAATTTTAAATGGAACGCCTCAGAGCGAGGTAACGCCTCAGAGCGAGGTAACGCCTCAGAGCAAGGTAACGCCTCAGAGCAAGGTAACGCCGCATGAGTCATGTTTTTTCGTGCATGCAGCCGGCTCCATCGAATTATAAGACGTTGTCACGTCAAAAAAATGAGTATTGTGATAAAAACGATTTGGTTTAATTTAGCAATATTAGTATTACTAAGAGAGGTAAAAAAAGTATTTGATTTTCGTGTTTTTTAAAACTTTGTGTTGTGTCTATAGTAGAAAAAAGCTAGCTAAAATAAAATCTAAAAAAAAAACTTGAATAGACTGATCTCAAGAACGAAATAAATTTGACTAAAAAAAGCTTTCTTACAATTCATAGAGTAAATAATGATTCTCCATTCTCTATCGATCAATTCATTTAGCCATGTTACAATAATCTCGCAATAGATTAGCAGTCGCTTATAGTCTACAAGTGTACACGAACTCTCTTCCATCGAAATAACAAACCCGATGGGATGCTAATCGAACCCAACCGGAATGAGAGTATACATACCAAACATCATATTCATAGATCCTTACCTGTAACAAAATAACAATTATGAATATTGTGAAGTGCTGTTTAGAAATAAAGCTAAGTTGTGGTAAGCTTCGACCCTTCTTTGATTACTGCGTTGTCAATATATGTAATGCGTGAGGCAGTTGGAATTGATGGCAAAACACCTATTTCAATCTATTACCAAAATGACTAGTAACAGGAAATGACAAATAACTATTTAAATTTAACATAGCCTATTATTATATATATTATAGCTAAATTTTTTATTTTTTATTAATCGTAGGGCTTCGCGAAGATTATAGCAAGATCTCGGTACATATTATATGACTTGAGGATTCAACTTTTTGAGAGTCTGTCGAGCTTATGCTAATCAATCTTTATTTTCAACTCTGAAAGATAAGCGCGAGTACAGACGTAATTTTAGTAGAGGTCGAAAGATGGCTTATTTTATGTAAAATATGTTTAAAAATATTCAGTTAAAATAGTATCTACCGTAATTGAAAGTATAAGACTATAATGGGATTAGAGAAAAAATAAACGTAGCTCACTGCCGGTTTAATGACCGGTTTAGAAGATTTATGACTTGCAATAAATAAATTAAATACCACACACCTGAAATCGAGCTGTTTTTTTTAACACAGTTTAATCATTTAATGTTTCAAATAATTAATTGTAACTATTATTTTACATTAAGGTATGGAGATAATTAGCCGCTACGCAACTGCTCTATTGTATATTACAACGTAGTAATAACCCATAAGAAAAATGGAAACAAAAACACATACTGAATTTATACAATTCAAAATACATATTTTTCTTTCAAGTCTGTATTATTAACTTAAAAAACCTACTCCGTCTGCCTTTAATATAATATTTTTCATCTACAATGAAACCGCACTAACCACAACGCTACTACAGGACACAAACTGTATGTACAACGTAACCTGTCTTATAAAAATATCCTTAAAAACCTAAATATTAAGTTACCCGTGCTTAACGAGCTTGAATAATCAAAATTGCAACCAGTTTTTACTTTCACAACACACTAGCGGTCGGCCCTTACATCTTACCACAAATACTTATAAAATAATATTGCGATAGTAATATTATTTACAAATATATAGGAAAAAATGTATATTCTTAATATAACACAATAAATCCTTGAAAATAAAAAAATCTATGGCGTTTCACGATAATAATAGAGACACGAAATATGTACAATTGTACATATTTAAAAGAACTTATGGAGTGCAAGAGTTTATGCCAATTACCAGCTTGACAAGGAAACATAGAGAACCGAGTTTTACGTTAATTTGTAATAATACATGCTTAACGTAGCTGGGCCCAGAGAGATGGTCTGGATATGGATGAAGCTTTTCAATATAAAAATATCTCGTTAATCTATGTCTTGTGACATTTCAGAGTTACGAAGTGTTTG
The DNA here is from genome assembly GCF_905475465.1 of Pieris napi. Taxonomy (NCBI): domain Eukaryota; kingdom Metazoa; phylum Arthropoda; class Insecta; order Lepidoptera; family Pieridae; genus Pieris; species Pieris napi. The sequence goes on along the minus strand of NC_062241.1, from coordinate 6,615,087 downwards.
TGATTACAATCGTAATTATTTCTGCGTACGCGTATTATGTAAGTTAGTAATTGACATGATTTACTGATAAACAGTGAATGTAATTATTTTTTTTATGCTAAGTGTTGTGTCAAATACGCTTTTTGATAGATATATTTATACAGTAGTTGATTTAATAATAAACATTAGGAAACAATCTAAAGACATAAGAAAATATAAAATTAGAAATACAATATGTGTAGGTGTGTCTTGAGAATGATTTACAGAAAAAAAAAGGATTTGTCTATGTGTGATTCAGAAAATTAATTATGTTTAAATGCTTGTAACAACTTTTGGTCTTGAATTATTTTCTACTCACATTTCTACTCTCAAATTGTTTCTTTAGTTTAAAGTTATATTAATTTGTAAAAATATTGTTTTGCAATGTATTCTTTATTACAATTTTATCTGGTTTCACAGATTAGTAAAAAATAGTTTTATACAGGGTGGCCAAAAAGTCGTGGATAAAACGCAAATAGGGGATAGATGAGGTCATCAGCGGCAAAAAATTGTTCTACGGGAGCTCTCTAAGGTCAACCCCTGCAGAGTTATGATTTATTTTGGTTTTTATATGAAAATTGCCTTTTTTTTACTAATTCTTCTTAAAACTCGAAAATATCATCATCCTGTATCTTTCTCATAATATCCACTAGATTGGTACTGATGAGTTCTTGCGTTAGACATACTATTTATTGTTGTTTATTGAGTGTATTCAAGATAATATTAAGTCATACGATACAACATTTTTTCAAATCATAAATTTTTCTTTACTTTGGACCCCACTGTGAAAAAAAATTACTCCACCGAAAAGTGTCCCTGTACTACAAGTTTTGGCGCATTTAATAGGGATTCTGAAAAGGTATTACACGTGGCCATGAGTCGCTCTAATATCTTTCTAGGAAGAATTACAAACAACGATTGTGAAATAATAATTGTATTAAAACAATTATTTCTCAATGGTTGTTTGTAGGAAACCAAATATTTTACAATAAAATATGCTCAAAATTCCTGACTCTGACCATAATACTAAATCTGCACCGTCTAATCAAATTCCTACGTAACACTCCAGCCTCTGTCCAATTTTTTGAATCTAGTCCGATTCACACAGTACTGGTCACAGGTAGGTAAATAATCTATCATAAGTCCGAATCGTTGTTGTTTTTTCGTCCTAGAAAGATATTAGAGCGACTCATGGCCATGTGTAATACCTTTTCAGAATCCATATTAAATGCGCCAAAACTTATAATACAGGGTCACTTTTCGGTAGAGTAATTTTTTTTCACAGTGGGGTCCGAAATAAACAAAAAGTTTTGATTTGAAAAATAATTATATCGTATAACTTAATATTATCTTCAATACACTCAATAAACAACTATAAATAGTATGTCTAACGCAAGAACTCATCAGTACCAATCTAGTGGATATTATGAAAAAGATACAGGATGTAGATTTTTTAGAATTATAATAAGAATTAGTAAAAAAAGGCAATTTTCTTATAAAAACCAAAATAAATCATAACTCTGCAGGGGTTGACCTTAGAGACCTCCCGTAGAACAATTTTTTGCCGCTGATGACCTCATCTATTCCCTATTTGCGTTTGATCCACGACTTTTTGGCCACCCTGTATAATCATACTATAAACAAAAGAAGCCAGACAGCGAGTTTGACAAAAACAATGTTTTATCTACTTGACAAAGGCGTCTTCAACCGCCTTTCAGTAACGAATACTAGCCTAAGTATTTATTGGAGATTCAGCAATTTTAATCTGTATGAATTTGTGTTAGTGTTGTAAATATTCTCGTCTGCGATACAAACTAAAGAATTACTATATTAAAAAAGAAACTTTTAAAATATAAAATAATAGTTTTTGACTCCGGCGTTCAAACATTTATAATCGATGTTTGCAATCAACTTTAACATACACTTTCCGATTAGCAAGTAGTTATGTCCGGTACAAATGTATGTCTCAGTACAAGATAGTGTTGAACAAAAACTAGTCTACCACAAGACTTTCTATAAATCGAGAAAAAATTGTCGCTTCGTTAATCAATCGCATGAGCTTTATCCTAACAAAGTCAAATAAACATTATTTGTTTCCGGAGAAGCGCCTAAACGTTGCCAATAATAATAGTAGGTACTTTACTTTTCTTCCAAAAAATTATTCAAACTATAACCGACTGTTTGTTACGATATTTTAGTTTGAATAATAAAATTACAGTAATTTAAGATCGTCTACGCTTTGCGTAAAGTTATCCTTTATTTCTGTATCCCACTAACAGCTTATTAAACGAACAGAGCCAATAATAAACACATATCTCGAGCATCGAGACTGTAATTGTTACAGCCTTGCGATTCTGTAACTCACTTTTCGATAAACTGACGGATCTTGTAGTTTATTGTTTATCAGAATGCCAAATCGTAAAATGACTGCTTCACGACAGATTTGAGCGCGTCCGACGCTGCTAAAACCGCTGAGCGAGTTCGAAAAGTGAGTTACAGAATCGCAGGGCTGGTCGAAAACAGACAGAAGCCTGTTAAAAACATACTTAGAAATGTTTTTGGGTCGTCACACATGCTATTATAACTACAATCTTTTACTAATAATATAAATGCGGGACATTAGACACAGAAATCGCCACAGGTTTTATAAAACGCGTGATGCAAATAATGTTGCTATAGTAAAATACGTATTGCTCTTATAGGCTAACCTTGGCATTTTTTTTATTAACAGATGGGGCAATGGATATTACGTAAATATTTCAAACCGGAAGCACGATTTAACGATATACAATAAAATAATTCGTACGTGAAAGTGATCCTTAATTTCGTAACATAAAATAGATTGTTATGTTTGAATGCTATTATTATGTTCTTATGATTAGAATGGAAGTATTAAATAATTGTGAAACAGTGGTGGGTAAACTCTTCATAATTGATTGGCAGAACCTCCATAGAATATAACACCGGGGTCGATTTTAGCAGTAATTTAAATGTTGTTCTTGTAATATCTCCTCTTTAAAAATTATAAACCTTTATCTATCACTCATCTGAGCATAAAGAAAATGACAGAAGCGTCATATATTACGACAGGACAGACGTAATATATTCAAGATTAAATAATAATACAAACAAAATACGCTTACTGCATTCACAAAAAGTATTACTAAGACCATAGTTCATCTAACAGGTAATTGGAATGTTTAATATGAATTTAAAACGTTTCCAGCAATAAAAATCGCCGTAAAGAGAAATTAAAGTGACATGTCACGTTATAACTACTAGCTGATAAGATCTTGTCATGTACTGCTCATTATAACTGTAATACACCTTGAATACTTATGTGATAATAGGATAAAATCATAGAAGATTATATTTATTCAGTTTACAAGTAAAATTCCGGTTTTACTACGTAATATTTTTCTTAAGCGAAGATGTAATAAATTTTACATAATTTCGTTCGAAGTCGACGTGTATATATTTTCAAAGTTTACCATAGTTTCTAATTTATTATATATATTACAAGATATTTCAAATGCAATATTTCGAATAGGTATTTACGCGTAGCAATGAAACATTGTTCTATAAATAGAATATTTTAACATACAAAATCCTATCAAGGACCTGTCAACTCGCATCTGTAATAAATAATTGACTTTTAATTTTTCGTTTACAAAAATACAGTGATATATTTATATAAACACTAGCTGACCCGGCAAACGTCGTTTTGCCATGATTATTATTTCTAGAAAACATTTTTTGAGTTCAATAAAAATAGCTATCTACTATAATAAAAATAGGGGTTGATGGTAGAGGATTGACAATTAAGGGTTGTATGTATTTGTGTATGCTGTATCATAAAAAAAAAATTTTTGTCGAAAAAATTAAAATTAAAACTTAAGGGTTCACCACCCTTAACATTTAGGGGGAAGAAAAATAGATGTTGTCCGATTCTCAGACTTACTGAATATGCATAAATTCATAAGAATCGGTGCAGTTTCGGAGGAGTATGGAAACGAACATTGAGACACGAGAATTTTACATATTACATTAAAATCAATATCTGTACATTCTCTTTAATTAAACGAATAACGTGATCGATTCGACCGAGTTATGAAATTATATGTATCGGTTTCACACCCATCTCACACGATCGTAAATGTTTACGTGACTTATGTAATATGTCGGATTTATTCAAATTATTTTTTTAATGGATCGCTTGCCCCTTGACAGGTCTTTCTTCTTGAGGTTGGATGTATTATGTATAAAAAATATACATAACCGTTAATTTAACAAGTATATTAATGAAATGTTTAATAAATAATATAAAATAAATTCACAAAATCTGAGAGATTAGCAATTAACATAAACTATGCTAAAACTATTAATGCTACGACTTATATACAAGTGTGTTTTGTGTATATTATAAAACATACAAATAAATTATATGTCAGACAAAGTTCTGCTTTTTATAACAACAAAATCAATCTCGTAGTACCTACAGAGTATTAAATAACAAAAGTAGAATTCATGTTTTACTAAATTGCCTACCCGCCATATACTTTCTCTGAATAGCACTATTAAAGTAATCAGATTACTTTAGGCTATAATTCAACACATTGCACAATAACTCTAATATTAACGAATTCCGGAGATAATCTCCGTGCATATGAAAATAACTGTAATTATTCTTATACCGCTACAAACTCTAACGTACGCGTAATGGTCTTAGGAAAAAATTAAGAGATTGCTTCAATTTACCTATACAACTTTTATCTGCGCCATCATATGAGGAAAAATATTTAATCTACAGAAGAAGAAGGTTTAGGATTTGGGTATTGCAGATCACCGAGGTGTCATTCCGCTCAATTGTGAAATGAGGAAAAAGGGTTTTGGTCCGACGCTTTTGTTTCTATGTTCCACGTTCGACAGTTCGACCGAACGAATTCGATTTAGGGTCCTTAAAAAAAAGAGCGTATCAATTCTTAAAAGACCAGCAACACACTCGCGAGCCCCAGGCGGTATCACTTAACATCAAGTTATGGTTCTGCCCGTTTGCCCTCTTTCCCTTAATATGCGTAGTAGCGCGTACGTCGCAAACCTATGGATCGCGTGGTACATAAACTCATTATTGTGATCGGGATCGGGATCGGGATCGGGATCGGTATCGCTATCGGTATCGGTTCACTATCGGTTTCACAACATTAATTACATTCTTGGAGGCCGATGTGTTAATAATATGGTGTTAGCGTGAAGAGACACGTTACTTTCATATTAAAGGCATATAATGCTTTCGATTTTTAACTTCCTGTATTGTGGCATAATAAGGATATATAAAAAGGTCAACATTTGCGCCGGATTTTAATCTTTATAAGTTAAATCCCTGTATAGTAAAAAATCTGATAATGTTATGCAAATATCAACATTGCACTCAAGAAATAGGGTGTATTTTGAAAAATAAACGAATATACATCCGTTTATGGTTTAAGCAGGTGCCATTGCACCTTGTTGAAGAAAAAGGACGAAAAAACAATATACGGCAGATGTTACTCAGATTTCAAACTGCATGAGATCGATACATGAGATCCAGGAAACATTTATATAAAAAAATTATTAGCATTCGATTTCCACCATATTTACAATTAATTAAAACTTACGACGCGAAATCAAATGTATCCATTTTTAATAGTTGATTAATTGCAATGTATGTTATGACATTACACACACATATAACCGTCACAACTACTAAAATTAAATAACAGTTAAAAAAAACTAAAAAACACGCTTTTAAAGGGTTGCTCGATAGACGAAAAATATGGCGCCCCACGCTTTTTCACAATAATACCAGTATTTTTTGTTTATTACCATTTTCAGCCTAAATAAGGAATTATTTTTCACTTTTTAGTTTGATGTGCTTTAAAAGCGTGTTTTTTTTTAACTATTATTTATTTTTTATTTTTTAGTTATATATTTTTTTTTCGGATTATTGCATTGTCATCGATCTTTGACAGGTGCGCAAAGTTTGATTTAAATCTGTCCGTTAAAAGTGGGTCAAAATCGAGTCCGAAGGAGTCGGTTACATACATACATATACATACATACAGGTGAAGCTAATATAAAGCGTGTAACAATACAGAGGGACAGTTTTAATTTTTAAAAACAACTTACATACATATTTAAAAATACAAACGAGCTAGGATCTCCAACTCGATGTGTCCCTATCTTTATTATCACAAGTGTTTACAAAACAACTTGGTTTAAAATCGGATGAAGTACTAAGACAAGCCGATCACGAAAATATCTCAAGATCTATTATTATCCTAAGCAACCTATTATTTATAAAAAAAATCATGGCCGTTTTTTGCGATCCAACTAACAAAGGCTAACGCAATAGTGATGCCGTCATCTATATGTACATAACATTGAAGCGTCATTTATGTTTGTACATTGAAAATATTAAAATAAATCGAGGTTACATTTAGAGTGTAACTTAGTTTTTCAGTTTCACTAACCCAACTTCCAAGTAGGTATAGAGGCAAATTAATGTGTTTTGAGAATTATTTCTTAATAAGAAGGTAAAGTAAAAACTGGTAAGAAACTTCTTTTTTGTGGAAATAAATTTAAGAAGTAGTGCTACCCCTATCATTGCCAGTTTGGTATATTACAATATTATTTTCGTGTTCACGCAACAAATATATATGAGATTTATACGTTACAATTATATCGTATTCATACAATCTAATATATAAAATTCTCGTGTCGCAATGTTTGTGGTTAAAATCCTCCGAAACGGCTCGAACGATTCTGATGAAATTTTGTGTGTATATCTGAGAATCGGACAACATCTATTTTTCATCCCCCTAAATTTTAAGGGTAGTCCACTCCTCAATTATTATTTTTTAATCCTTATAAATTATTTTTATTTAATTTTTTTATGATACAGCATTAAAAGATACATACAACCCAACTTTCACCCCTCTACGATCAACCCCTATTTTTTATTAAAAATGATATACATGACAAAACGACGTTTGCCCGGTCAGCTAGTAAACTATAAATATATATTCAATTTGGCCTTATCAATTTTGAACCACACTAATAATACGTATTTAACCTATAATTATTTGACAATTAAGCTACGCGAAGTTTGTTATAACTATAGGTGATACAAATCTGGGGCAGACACTAGTCAATACGTAGCAGACATGCGAAAGATTCATTTAATTTTGGCCCGCAGCAATAGCAAGAGATTAGGACTCACGGCCTTTGTAATTAGAAAATACTCCAATTTTTTGCTCCGTGTTTCACAGAAATCCGGTTACCACGTAGTCCACAAAAAACTATAGGCATCGGTAATGGGTAAATACTTGTATTTTGAAAGCTTTTAAATTAGGAAAATCAAATATTATTTTTTCTTAATATCGAATTCATATTTTTGATTATATTGTTTTGCTAGAGGTTTGGTTAAATATTTTTTATACCATTTTTATAAACGATGTATTTGGACTGTATATTATATAATACCAATATACACACAAAAGAGGGAACGCTGCCAGTATTGGAAACTTGCCTAAAAGGACTCCTTTTAATAATATATTTTAGTTATCATATTATTTTTTTAAGGTTATTAATATTACTTTTATATTCAGTAATTTGGTTGTTGTATATTGAATAGATTTATACCTATAATCTATATATTACTAGTCAAATGTTGTGTCACAAAATTTTTTTTAATAGATTATTAAGTGCATATTTAACATGCGTTTTACATAGAATTAGTTTCAATGAAACTTTGACTTTATCTGCGTTAAAAGTATAAAGCCTAATCTAATACTCTTTTTTAAAAAAATCATATTACACGTAACAAAGTCCCTAATTGCTATTAATTTCACATGCTTTACACAGCCTAAATGTTTGGCACCTTGCTTTGGTGTGCTAATCTATAATAACAATATATATAGAATTAACAAATATCATTAAATCAAAAGGTGCTGTACAGCAGGATATAGCTGGAAAGTTTGTTATTGCAATTGAATAGAGTATTAAGCACAATACTGGCCAAGGCGTGAGATAAGATGTTAGATATTAAATCACTTTATGACAATGTTACTGTGAAAGGCTTAGGAAATGTGCCATTGTTCATATTTAGATTGATGTGTGCACTTTCTCGAAGCTATATACATGTATATTAAAATAAAGGAAACTTAATAATAATTGTGCTATGCTTCCATTCGAAAAACACTACGACACAACATACGATTCTGTGGAGTTTGACAGTTAATTTAAAAAAAATTGCTTCAAGAGTATTTTATGCTCAATGGTGAAAAATATATTGGATTAGACATATGGGAATCACATTTCCCGCGTCCCGATTCTGACCCGTAACAGCAAACGTTAACGTGAATTTGTGGCAATAGCGATAGCGACGTCGGGATCTTCAAAATGTGTTTGTATCAAACAGAAATTTGCAACCATACTTTACACAAATTGGTTTTAATAGTTACGGATTGCTGTACAAAATTACCGTCATAGTTCTCTAAATATACCTTAGTATGGTAATCAAATAACATAATTGCAGTACTTCTTCATACGCATAATATTTAAACATCTTTATTTTAAATCAACTATAAGGAGAATATAATTAAATATTTATTTAAAGGTATATAACACTTCCATCAAGCTCAACCGTAGAAGACACAATTCTCTATACAGATATTCGTACATAGTCACAGGCAACTCTTAGTCAAGAAATAAATCGCAAAATATCTCGCGCGAAACGAAACGCGCTTTCTTTATTCGATTTCACAATTATTTAATTAAATAAAATTAACTGTGAGATTTATTTACTACAGTTAGGTTTGAAATTAAAAATATAACAATCAAAACTTTAATCGACTACAATAGCTAAATATAGCGTTTTTGTAAACATGTATTATTGAAATTAATTTATCTTATATTCCGTTTATTAGCTTCGATAAAAATACAAGTAATACGTGAATATAAAAGTGAGATTTGTTTTCGTTAATGTACGCTATCGCTTTTAAAAGGTCTATATATCGTTATTTTTGTTAACTGACCAAATATTTTTGAACTTCGAAACGATTATTGTTACGCCCGGAACTCGAACCAAGACCATAAACAAACCAAACTATACAATCCGTTTCCTATTCCATAAAGTAAAATATGTATAAATAAAGTGTATTATATAATAAACTTTCGCGCAATATCCTAGCGACCTTTATGTAAATTTAAGCTTGTTAAATTCGCTTTCTACAAACCCATAAAGCATAGGTTAAAGCTCTACATATTAACACTATTATTTATCTTAAGTAACTCAATATAGAAAAGAATCTAGCAATTTTTATTACATACAAATATTATTATTTGTAGAAGGAGTTTCTTGTACTATATGCTCAAGTTCCTCCATCTCTTGATGATTTAGATTCAGCATTAACGGAGACATACAAACATATCTAAGAAGATCTTCTTCAATCTTCATATTGATAAACTTTTAAACACAATGAATTATCTTATTAATATTAATCATTTATAAAATGAAAATGAGTCAAAAGAATTGAATAAATGATTTATTGATATATATGATATTGAGTATTGACCATACAGAGCCAAATAGCAAAATTGGCCAGTACAAACCAACGTTCTTGTATTAAATAAATTGAAGAAATTTATCATAAATTCACGCTAAAAGGCTACAATCAATCAAGGCAGACAAGCTATTAATATTCTATCAATTACGAGATGTGTTATTACATGGTGTTAAGTGTCAAATTAGAGAAAGTATTTATTAAATGTCCTGAGGCGCATAGACTTAATGAGGCACATCTAAAACTCTTTCACACGCAAGGAAATGATTGAAATTATTTTATCAGTTTCATAATTCCGGACCGGAATCAGAAGGATCAAAGTCTATTACGGTAATAAGATTCAATTGTAAGAGTGTGCACCATTTTCCTCAGTCAATAAAAAGAGTGTACGACAACGAACATGTGTATATGTTGCAGCCAACTAGCTTATTTCTAACTAGCTGTTCAATTAACAGCCTTGCCTTTTAATTAAACAGCTCCGTTCAACTTGCGGCCTGAAAGATATTCAGCCACAGCGTTTGTTACAACATTTAATAAACTGGGTGGCTGATGTTTTGGCCATTCGTACGATAGAAAGATTCTAGAATATGTATATGTGCAAGTAATGAAACGTCACTGATCCAAGTCATTTGCCTAGCTGTTTGATCAACTGACTGATATCTTTCAGGCCGCTAGTTAAACGGCGCTGTTTAGTTAAAAGGCTAGGTTGTTAATTAAACGGCTGATTAAGTTGGCTGAGACATATATACTACGGTGCATCATACATATGACAATGACCAACATGTAAGCTGTTAAGCACAAACATCTGTTGAATTGAGATGTAAATATAAGTGGGAACGTCAGGAACTTCAAAGTAATCCAAAAAAAAGGTATAATATAAAAATGCGCCACGTAGCTACGAATAAGTTTTCTTTATAAACCCTCAACCTCAACCCTTTATTCAAAAGTGACAAAAGTGATAATGAATAAACAATAGTTAATAAGAAGGCCTAAGTATAATATTAATTACAGATCTTAACGACAAACCAGTTACACCATACAATAACAAGATTAAACGCAGCCCGTATACAAACCAGTGGTCTCTCGACACGTTATTAACACCCACAATTTTTCACTTACATTTAACAAGACATTTGAATGGATGAGGTTAGGGGTCAATCACACTAGTTTTTATTCCTTATTGCAATAAATCTATTACCTCACATTGAATAATACTTTCTACGTTGATTGATCGTTGTTCCCATTTGTTTTGATTTTCAAAACATCTTTCACCCACTCATAGATACGTATTCAACTCTGGAAAGATACTTTTGTTTAATGTGTTAAGCTCCGAGGTCTGGATAACTCATCCAATATATAGAAGTGTTTTGGTTTAAGAAGCGTAAACTACCGAGTGCTAAATTATAACAAAATCAGCACAGATCTGTGCATTGAACTCACCCCACAGGGATTACAGGATTTCACTATGAACTCGACTACAAGCTATATTTGTGTTTTATGATATTAAGTGCCAATCCACTTTCACCCTTTAGCGCGGCATGGCCACTTTCCAATCTTAAGGACGTTCTGAAATATCTTGTATTTATTGAAAAATATTCGTCACAAACTGATTCAATTAAAAACGAGAACCCACAACATTGGGTTTGCGAAAAATAGCATGGACGTTTCGTCACGGATATTTCTCAAATTAATTGTGTGACTTTCAGCAAGTATATTAAACATTGCAATACAGATGTTAATAAACGTATATATAGATCTAAGAAAAGCGCATTACTTCATATCCTATTACCTATGTTATTTGCAAGCGGTTGGTAAAAAAATAAATTAATAATATTGGCAGTTGTCCAGCAACCTTGAGCCGCTTAGGGAATTCTCTCACGCGACGGTAACTTGGTCTACTTAAGCCGTAGAGCCGATTGCAAAGATAACGTAAACTTCATTCTTCATCTAATAATACTCTTGATCTACCAATTACTTTAACAATTAAATTGATCAGATATATTTAACCCTTAGTTGTGACACGGATTAATGAAATCGGAGACAGAAATAGTGTCGTTTTGAATTTCCGAACCAATTCAACTTCCTTCAAGAAAAGAGCGTACCAAGACCGGCAACGCAATCGCGAGCTCTATGGTGTACATGGGTATCCATTGAGAGTGTCCATGGGCGGCGGTATCACTATACATCAGGTGAGCCTACTGCCCGTCTGCCCCCTGTTTTATAAAAAAAAGAGTTGTCTTTGTGTTGCGTGTGTATTGAGGTTGTCGTTCAGTGTAACAAAGTTATCAATACAAATATTCAAAAAGCACTTGTCATATGCCTAATTATAGTGAAACCCGGATCAAAATTGTGTAAGGTAGTGAAGAAAAGAAATGAGAGAAATTAATAACAATTTAATATTATCTTATTAAAGCATGACACAATAGTACATATCAAGTACTATAATTAGAGATTACACAATAATTTTAATAATTGCAAATTGCGTACTTTTTGACGGATTGATGGATGGGTGATGTAATTGCGAAATCCTGATTTTTATCGTTGATGTTTTACATGTTTATATAATACAAAAAGGGTTAAAAAAAATATACGAATGTTATGCCAGTCATTACCAGCAGTTCCGTTTACCATCAACAATTATATTGTATACGAGAATTCTATTAAGTTACTCTAAGAATAGAAAATAAGGGAAATAAATATTAATTTGCAACTATTTTCATATATGGCTTTACCAAATTACACGTGTAGTACTTATGTACGTGATGCCGCAAAAGACAGTGTTTAAATCGCTTTTGACAAATTTAACTGTATGTTAACTTGGGGATTTAAATTGAAAAAATGCCGCAATTTAAAGCTCATTCAAAAACTACTGTTTACATTTATAATTTACAGCTACATACAGTACGAATTCATACCGATCGAATTGAGGATCTTTCCTTTAGGTTGGTAGTAGTAGTAGTAGTAGGTACACCTTCCCTTCCTTCACATAACAAAATCTTAAACTGAATGAATATAATAAATATCTTGTTCGTAGAATCGCTAAGGCCACGTTCACACGGCGATTATTTTCCCGTATACCGTATACGAGATTTAATCGTATACGGAAAAACCGTATACGTGAAAAAATCGAATCGAATGGTCGCCGTGTGAACGTGGCCTAATTATCGTGTAATTAATATGAATAATTTATTTTATAAACGAAATTCAATTTTGTAACAGTTCTAACCCTTTCGTTCACAAAAGGCAAGACACCAAAACATAATTAAAATACGTTATTTCAAATATAGCATTCAATAAACACTTCAATGTATAAATAATCATATTCTCGAGAACCCCAAGTAACAGGAATTAGGTCAAATACTGCGTGAGAGAATTCCGAGCTGTTTGCAAGACTGATCCCGAAATAAATCTTAAAGTTCATCTTAACTATTGATATTTTAAGCTATAACCTTGGTACTAAATCCTATGAACATTTAACACATCTACACTAATATTATAAAGAGGAAAACTTTGTTTGTTTGATTGTAATGAATAGGCTCATAAACTACTGGACCGATTTTAAAAATTCTTTCACCATTCGAAAGCTACATTATCCACGAGTAATATAGGCTATATTTAATTTTGAACAAAAATAGGGTTCCGTAAGATATTAGGGTTTTTCGGACACAAGGTGTAAAAAATCAACCAAAAAAGTTACTTATTTTGCGTACCCTGCCTAAACTATTAAAGATAGAACCATAATATCTACAAAAAAGTCCGCGACACACTATACCTATCTATGTCGAGTGAGGCACAATAACCATAAATGATATATGTCATGACATGGCAAAACGGCGTTTGGCGGATCAGCTAGTCGTATATAAAACTAAAGTAGATATTCGTTTCTCTCGTACAATTGTGTTTACGCTACGATGAGACATCATTTTGTCTAATAAAAATAATGTATGTGATATATTTTGAATCTATTTTAGTCTGTGCAACATTTGTTTGGTGTTTCTATGTAGTCGTTGATATTGTATCTATATTTTAAGGAACTACTAATACAATTTTAATCCGATTAAACATGAGTGCGTGTGTTGGTTACAAATTTTACAGATACCAAAATAAATAGGTTCCATATTTAATGTACTTAGGATACTTCTATGTATATATCGCACTTAATATAATGTGAATAAAAACATTTAATACAACTTTTAAATTACGCAACCCATTCATTATGGATACAAACTTCAAGGCCCGTCAATTACTTCAATTAGAGGTTTAAAATCAGTTATACTTTTGTTATTTCAACTGTAAGATTGCATCATTGAAGATTTACAAAGTGTATAGATTTATGCAACAGCAATCTAACCACTCGATATGTCAATTTTATTTTTAATAAGCTACTTATTCCGTTATATAAAGACTTTCACTATGCAATTTAATAGTACAGTATAATGATATGATTACGAATCAAAGTCTAATTAGAGATTGACAACAAAATTGTTAATGTACTTAAAACATCAAATATGCAACTGGATTCCGTCGATATCTCAGTGACGCAATTTTTTATATTTCAATGTTAAATTAGCGATATGCCGAAATAATTATATCCTTTAAAATACTGGTAATTAGCCGTTTGGCAAAAGTGAATTAAAATAATAATTATCTATATCATAAAGGATTAGCAGTGTTGGCCTAGTGGTTTCAGCATGTTGCAGTCATCGCCGAGGTCGTAGGGGGACTTTTCCATTAATGCACAGCCATTCTGTCATTTAACACTCGTACGGTAAAAGAAAACTTGAGAAAACCGAAATGCCTCAGACCCAAAAAGTAGACGGTGTGTGTCAGGCACAGAAGGCTGATCACCTTTTTATATCTAAGCTCCTAAAAAGTAATAAAGTTTAAGCCTTCAAACATTTTTAACTTATGTTAAAAATAGTGCGTACCACATTTTAAATGGCTTTAAAACAATGGTCCTTAAATGATGAAATCATACTTAACTTTTGCGAGTCTATTAACGTCAGTAATAGTGAATTTAAATCATACAAACTATTACAGAAGATATTGGTAGATTTAGTGGCGCAGTGGAGGCAAATCTAAGAGATAACTTTGTTAGTACAGTAACAATTTCTTTCACATTTCATCGAGTGAATTGTAATGTGGAATATAAGTTAAACAACAACGATAATTAACTAATATAATGCGTAAGTAATGGTTATCTTACCAAAGTTACGACGTCTTTTTAAATCTGTTTAGAAGTTTCTTACCTGTAACAAGAAATTATTTGATTAGTACAACTTATTTTTCTAGAACGACAAACAAAAACTCTTTGCATTTGAATTCAAGGTTATGTAAACGAGAAAACCAGATTACAGCGGATGTCATAAAATTAATTAAATAAAGCAAAAACTTTGGGTCAAATAATGTTTTTTATAATGAAGGTTGTTATTTGTATTCTTGTAATACTCCAGTAAATTTTTTTGTAGTGCTTACTTATAAGATCCTTTTATTTAGTTTCGATCGAAGATTGGAGAAAGAGTGAAGTACCACTTTGAGAGATACAACGGAACGTGTGAGAAGGAGAAGATTAAACCGTCTTCTGCTAGCTATAGTCCCGGCAAAATTCAACAGCGACTCCGAGGGCCTCTTTAAAGCGGTTGTGTTGGAACTACCCGAGGTAGGTTTAGTGTAATAGCTCCTTTGTTTCTAGGCATGTTTCCCAATTACTACAAAGTTACACTCATCAAGAAGACAATACAAATTTCTATATAACTAGATCGGATTTCATAAGTCATTAGTTAAAGATAGCTAAAGTGACGCTATAGTGGACTACCGTTCTATCGGCGACTCATAGTTTGTGGCGTTATAAATGTCAGCATGTGTCATTACCCAAAATAGTGTGACCGTTATAATTCGGTGTCAAAAATGACGCGGTAACAGATGTCATCCCTCCCACAGATACACGATTTTTTTGTTACACTTCAGCACAGGACACGTTATGTAAATGTAATTCTTCGTTTACAAGCTTTTTGAAGTTATACTTCTTTAAGGCCGATTTACATTATCTTAGTGTTTAGGAGAGTGCTTTAGTACAACTTGAAAGGCAAGTTCTTTAGCGTAGCGTTTACTAAAGCAAGTAGCGTTTACATGTTTCAACTAAAGTACTATCCTAAAGCACTCTGCTAAACACTAAGATAATGTAAATCGGCCATTAGGCGCGTTATGAAAAATTTATGAGAGTGAAATTTTACGTTGCGCGCGCACCGTGACACAAAATTAACAGAATGAAGTTGCCCACGGAAGATGCTACGGCATTGGCCATAATTTAAAAACAAAATTCGAATAATAATAGAATTTATGTTACACTTAATTAAAGAGAATAATAATAAATATTTATTTATTTAATGTTTCAAATGTAAACTGAACTTTATTGACTATAATGACTCCTTTTCCAGTCTTTGATTATTTAATTGTAATTAATTATTTGCTTGCAATCAAAAACTATTTTTGATACTTAATGCCAAAGAAGTATAACTTCTTACGCGCGTACATGTTTAAATTTAGAACTTAAATCATTATGTAAACTTCAAACTAACATTATTTAATAACATCAGACTATATCTTAATACATTTAAATAATTTGTTTATACAGTATTGCCAGGACACACATAAGTCAGTTTTATAAAGTGTTCGTGTTATTTGATTTGTTATCAGTAGCAATCTCTAGTACGTAGTGATAATCTCAGAATTTCTACCAGTTCCTATCGTTTTCTAAAAATACTTGTGATATCATGTGAGTCCTTATCGGGATTTACCTGGCAATCAATAGGATTTTACGATAATTAGAACAAAGACAGCATTAAAATTCTTGGATCCTTTACAAAACTAGTTTATATAGTAGGCAGCGTGCTATAGTCAGTACTTAACGGACGTACAGGCTGTCAAATACATATAACTTGGCGTTCAGGCGGCGGTGCCACCTACCGCAAAGAACGACGCTTAAAAAAACCACCGAACTTGGAGACATTTGTGAAAATCGGTTCTATTTTGTACACGCCAACATTACATGGGTAATATAATAATCAATATTATAGTATCTGAGTTATCTAATGATATATGTATTAGTAGTATAATAATTGTTTTCTTGAGTGTTTCTCCAGAGTTTAAGATTTTTACCCTTACCAGCCAATAGCTTACGAGCTTAGTTTAAGCAGACTTAATATCTTCTTTAGAAAGAATAATTAATCTTATCGTTGGTCTTGCTAACATCTGATGACGCATACATTTGCCTAGTTAAGTGGGTCATTTGAAGAGTCATAGTACTTTGTGTGAACACTTGACAATATTTATCAGATCTATTCATCAACTCAATATTCACATACATTTAAAAAAAGGTCAATAGCTAGATAAGCTCTTAATTTAATCACATAGTTAATATCTTTGAATCTCTATAGAAAGTAATTAAGAAAAAGTTCTTTGAAAGTTCTATATAAAACTTTATTGGCCCTAGGCAAATTATACAAACATGTGACCTAAATAATATTCCAATAGAGATTAACCAGAATCTATTGATTACATGTCCAATTTGATGTCGGCAAAGAAAAACACTGATTGGCTTGTTATGTATGATTTATGTGCGTTTTGATCTAGATAACCGATTAATAACACGCTTCCTATAGACGATGACCTTCTTTAGAATCTAATTTTATTGGCTTTAAAAACTCATAAACGTTATTGCATTGTAAGAAATCGAGGGTATGAAACTCATCTCTCTTCTACTAAAGTTTGTGCGTGAACTAAAATGGAGAGGGACTCTTCTACCTACGGTGAGTAGAAGGGTCAATAGGTTTGACCAGATAAAGATCCTAAGGGAACTAAGAAACACAATTGATGACAGTTGATATGGACAATGCAAATACAATTCAGAACAAACATGCCTCAATGGAGTACACAGATACTGTTCTTACTTCTAAAACTACTATTTCTAAGTTGAGCAGTCATTTTGACGAAATAATATAGCAAACGTGTACTCCCTGATCGTGAACCATCTCGAGAATAAAGCTTTAAACATGCGAGTGGTGCTCATTCTGGTTAATGGTTTTGAGAGTAAAACAAAGGCGTTTGAAATATTTATCTATTAGTGAAAAGAGTGGAGGAGGCCCTTGCCACTTGGCAAGTGGTTAAGGAGCTGATGCTAGATATAATATCATTAGAATAAGACATAATTAAAAAATAATTCATGGAAAATCATTTTTGTCTTACATAGTAACTTGGACACTACCATGGATTAAAAAAATAATTAGCCTCACAATGGGAGATATTTACGTATTGAACAGTACACAATAAGAAATGTCCTTTCCACACGTCATATTTCACACGTATTCAGTGTTGCCAACTCTACGTCTTTTTACGTAGATCTACGTATTTTAGGCCTTTCCTGAAAACCTACGAACTTCAGTCACAGAATCTACGTATTTTTAATCAAATTGTAAAATTTTGCACAATATCCAAATTAATTCGGCTGAATAGGCATAACATCTATTACTTTCGAAAAAGAAAAGATAAAAACAATCCGACCGGGATGGAGAACTTTAAGAAACACAAATCTTCCATTTCAAGAGGATCAGCTAATCAAAGCAGATGAATTTTGGCGTCATATTGACAAAACCCTCACAGGATTACTTTTTACAAAAAAGTGGTCTAAAAAGTAACCCTGAGCCAACGCAAGATCATATTAAACTTTTTAGTATAAAACATGCACAAATTTAATTTACCAAAAAATAATTTTTGTAGTTATACTTCTTTAGGCGCGTTATGAAAAATTGATGAGAGTGAAATTTTACGATGTGCGCGCATCGTGACACAAAACTAACAGAATGAAGTTAGTGGCGCATGTTGGCACGCACGCCGCCTCTGTTTACTGTGTATTTATATTTATAATATTTATCCACATACTTTGAGTTTCTACATTTAAAACACCTGTTTTCATTATACAAGTGCGAATTTTATATGTGCGTCTGAATTATAATGAAAAGAAAAAAAAGAAGTACTAATTAATATTAGAAAATAATAATAAATATAAATATAATACTAATAATTATTTATTTATTTAATTTTTCAAATGTAAACTGAACTTTATTGACTATAATGACTCCTTTTCCAGTATTTGATTATTTGATTGTAATTAATTATTTGCATGCAATCAAAAACTATTTTTCATAAAGACAAAGAAGTATAACTTCTTACGCGCGTACATTAAAGTACACGGACCCTTTTTTATTTTTAATAATAATTTTAAAATAAACCACTAGTTTTATTCAGTTTTACCTACTCTACCCTCTTCATTTCACTCATAAAAAAAAAGTACGTAGATCTACGAACTTTTCCTATACAATTTTTACTAAATCTACGTAATTTTCTAATCTGGCCTACGTAATTTTCAAAATCCGAGTTGGCAACACTGCACGTATTGAATAAAAGGTAAACCGTGTAGTATACCGAAGCACACTAGTGGGAGTCAGTCGACTGTCTACCGCCGTGGCGTGCGGACGTTACTTGAGTTCTGGTATCGTACCGCTTATAAAGTGTACCTATCGGTGGTGTTTCCGAGTATTTTACAAGTGGCGACGACGGAGAATGTGAGTTTTGAAAAGACATAAGGAAACATGGTATGTAAGGAAGAAACGCGTGTGAAAGAGAAATGTAAGTTTGATTTTATATAATGTTGGACCGTGACTGTTTTATCAGTCTTTTATAATGTCAACAAACGAAAAGGTTTCATAAAATAAGTACCGGCCAACCTGCCAAACGAAATAATGTGCGTTAGTAACAATGAGTCACGAGTTTGCGCCTGTGGGCTGCGCTTGTTGTTTTTATTATATTGTTCATATTATATTGTTCACAATTTGATAAACGCTTTTATTATATTTTAAAAGGAAATAAAACAAACAAGCGCTGCTACAAGCAGGTGTTGACTGAGTGCAATAAAATGCCAAATATGTAGGTACCTACCTGATTTTGTATTTCTCTTACAAGTTCTAGTTACAGTTACAATGGTTAGATCAATATGAAAGATCGATGTTTTGTGAGGTCAATTTGAGAGACCCATGTTTTGCTATCACGGCCAATATGAAAGGTCTTGACGATTAGTAGATAGCAATGGTTAGATCAATATGAAATATCGATGTTCTGTGAGGTCAATTTGAGAGACCCATGTTTTGCTATCACGGCCATTGCGTCAATATGACAGGCCAAAACGTTCTTAAAGTCAATAAGATAGACTAAGAGAATGGTGTTAAGGTCAATATGACAGGCCAAAAACGTTCTTAAAGTCAATAAGATAGACTAAGAGAATGGTGTTAAGGTCAATATGACAGGCCAAAACGTTCTTAAAGTCAATAAGATAGACTAAGATATGGTGTTAAGGTCAATATGATAGGCCAAAACGTTCTTAAAGTCAATAAGATAGACTAAGATAATGGTGTTAAGGTCAATATGATAGGCCAAAACATTCTTAAAGTCAATAAGATAGACTAAGATAATGGCGTTAAGGTCAATATGATAGGCCAAAACGTTCTTAAAGTCAATAAGATAGACTAAGATATGGTGTTAAGGTCAATATGATAGGCCAAAACGTTCTTAAAGTCAATAAGATAGACTAAGATAATGGTGTTAAGGTCAATATGATAGGCCAAAACATTCTTAAAGTCAATAAGATAGACTAAGATAATGGCGTTAAGGTCAATATGATAGGCCAAAACGTTCTTAAAGTCAATAAGATAGACTAATTCTGAGTACATGCTTTAAAGTCAATTTGATAGACTACTTTTATTAGTAAGGTTTATTAGATTAGACCGTATTTGGTTTAGTGACAATAATCATTGATATTCAGATCAGATTATTGTGCGAAGTATGCGTGATTAATGTTTCGTAAATAAAGAAGATATATTTATACGGGTATAAACCTGTAGGTGATTAAATACGGTGTCGTAATTATACAGTGATGTGTTCTGCCACGAACAGATCAGAATAGATACGGTTGTGTGTTCTGAAAAGAACAGTTTCATCGTTGTCGCAAGTCACGGTAATATGTCCTGACAAGGACAGTTGTTAAACGTTTTCGTAAGATACGATAATATTGTTCTGAAAAGAACAGTTTATTAGCGTTATCGTAAGGCCACGATATCGAAGTGTTCTGAGAAGAACACGTTCGTACGCTTCGATGGCTGCGCGCAGAAAAGGGTCAACTTTTTGGCGCGCCGAGTTTTTATCGCTAGACACATAATGTTTGGCCGCTAATATTGATTCAAGCATTAAAAAGCGAGCTTCTTTATTACACGTTGGTGGGCTTGCATTGCAAGAGGTGTATTACAACTTGCCTGGAGCTCATGTCCATGAGAGCGATGGCACTGACGTTTATGAAATAGCTATACAAAAAATTAAATTAATATTTTTCACCAAAACAAAGCAGATACTACGAAGGATATTATTAGACTGACTATCTAACAAGAGGAAGGGAAGAGGTTTGAAACTTTCCTTTTACGGTTGCGAACTCAAGCTGGTAACTAAATGCCAGTTTCCTGCTAAAGATGAACACTTAATAGACCAAATCGTAGAAAAGGGCCGAAGCTCAGCATTAAGGAAGAAAGGCTGGCAGCTGAAGATTCGATAACACTTCAACAAGTAATTACAATTGCTATTACGTTGAGACGGTTAACAGACAGCTTGATTCGTTTGATAAGCAAGGATCAAGTAAAACTTTTGATACGAAAATTCAGAAATTAACCGGGTATATGCAAGAAATTACGTACGGTTCGAAGAAAACATGTATTCGTTGCGGCAACAGCAAGCATTTACATTTGATAATAATTGGCCAGCCATAGATAAAAAAATGTTAATATGTGGAATCGTTGGCCATTTTAGAGATTATTGTAAGACTAAGGTACATAAACGGAAATTACATACACGAAATGACGAATACAATAGAACAAAGAGACTGAAAATGAATAAAGGAACAAACCAAGATACCGATGAAGTGGATTATGTATTCCATATGGATGATGACACAACTAACTATCAATTGTAAAGTAGGTGAAGAATTTGTTGCTCGGTTATGAAGGGACAGCGAATTTTACTGACGAAATTATGGTACATGGATCTGATGAGTCGCAACACGATAAACGGCTTGGAAAGGTGTTACAAATACTGAAAGATAACAATGTTTTTCTTAACCACGACAATGAATCTTTAAGAAAACAAAATTGAATTTCTAGGACATCTATACTAACTGAAAAAGGAATAAAGCCATTGGACAAATACATTCAAGCAATCCAGGCTTCAAAAAAGCCATCCAACATTGAAGAGATACAGAGTTTCTTGTACTCGTTAACTACGTCAGGAAATGGATACCCAATTTGGCAACACTTACAGAACTCCTTTGGCAAATAATAAGACTTAGATTGAGTAGATCTACTTACATTAAAAAATACTGGACAGACGTTCAAGACGCTTCATTTGAGACCCTCAAGATACGACTGTCAAACTTAAAAACACTTGGCTACTACAACCTGATGGATAGAACGCAAATAATAGCAGATGCATCTCCAGTTGGTCTGGAGCGGTGCTCGTACACATTGATCGTCATGGACCTCGGATAATTGCGTTCGGCAATAAAATTCTTACTGATTGCGAGAAGAGATACTGTCAAACGGAGAAAGAAGCCCTGGCTCTGGTATGGGCAGTAGAACATTTTAGGATTCATCTACTGGGCAAAGAGTTTGAGCCCATAAGTGACCACAAGGCTTTGGAAAATATCTTCGGTAACAGATCCAAGCCGCACGCATCGAAACGATGGGTTCTGCGGCTGCAGGCTTACAAGTATAAAGTAGTCTACCGATCAGGGAAAGAGAACATCGCAGACCCTATTTCACGCCTTTGTCAATCTGCCTACCCAGTTCCATTCGACAATGAAAACTACATAAATGCAATTGTAGAATACTGCAGACCGATAGCTGTTCCACTTGTTGAAATTGAAACAGCCAGTGCAACAGACAGGGAAATAATAGCATTAAGAACTGGTGTTTTCGAAGATAAGTGGAATGAGTGTTATAAGTGAGTGTTATAAGGTAATAAAGCCCTCAGAGGGAATAAACTTATTATTCCTAAACAACTTCGTGATCGAGTTCTTGAGGCTGCTCACCAAGGACATCCTGGCTTTGTTGCCATGTAAGGTCATCTAAGAACAAAGGTTTGGTGGCCTAAAATTGATAGGGATGCTGAAAGTCGTGTTAAAACCTGTAAAGGTTGTACGTTGGTTTCATCACCTAAACCTCATCCAACTAAAAGACGAGACCTTCCAAGTGAGCCTTGTCTTGATGTGGCGGTAAACTTTTGGGACCATTACCATCAAACGATTACCTACTTATACTAGTAGACTACTAGAGTAGGTATAAGGAGATTAAAATTATGAGGAACATTAATGCTCGATTGGGATATCCTGCAACCCTAACTTCCGATAGTGGCAATCAATTTACAAGTGACAATTTCAAAGCGTTTTGTAAGGAGTGCGGAATTGTAATTTACAATACAATACCCTATTGGCCACAGGTTAAGTAAAAAAGTTTGGTAAAAAGGATTGGAAAGAGGACCTTCTAGAAAACCTTGTAATGTACAACAGAACCCCTCATACAGTAACAGGAAAAACCCCGGCTGAACTCTTCTTTTGTAGACAGTTTCAAGATAAAATTCTAATGGCTACAGACATGGAACATAAAGTCATATATTCAGATTTTATAGACAGAGATAGGGAGAATAAAGAAAAAGGAAAGGAATATGCTGATGAAGAGAAAAGCGGCGGATAGTCATTTGGGAATTGGGGAAATCTAGACTTCAAAATATGATAAGAGAAAATAAATTGGCCCCTAATTGTGGTCCAGAGTCTCACACGGTAACAGATGTAACGGTGGAGACATTAGGGTAAGAAATGATTCAACGAGCAAAGAATACCGCAGAAATATTGTCCACCTTAAGAGGGTTGAAAATGGTGAGTGGCAAATCATTAACCACCACGCAGACGACGAGGTAACGAAAATGAAGATTAATGACTTATCATCCTAAAATGTAAAAGAAACAAAATTAAAGTTAATTTTCGAATCATTTGATAAGTTTTTATTAATTTTAATAAGGAAGGGATGTAGTATACCGAAGCACACTAGTGGGAGTCAGTCGACTGTCTACCGCCGTGGCGTGCGGACGTTACTTGAGTTCTGGTATCGTACCGCTTATAAAGTGTACCTATCGGTGGTGTTTCCGAGTATTTTACAAACCGCATGAAACTCTCGGTCACCTGACTATCGTCACGTAAGCCTGGGAACTCGTAAATATTTTTCATACAGATAACAAATTTGATAAATGAGACATTCGTACTTTTCGATATACATATCTATAAAACGGTAATGTCATATTATTTCAGCAAAATATTATTATTCATGAAACTATTACTTATACTATAAAATATCTTGAAGTTTCTTTTTATTGTCTCTTTTCTTATGATTTTATCAAACATTACGTCTAATACACAAGTCTAATATATCTACGCTGATATTATGTCCAGTATGAAAGTTTGTAAAATTTTATCAGAAAGTTAAATTAATTAATAAGTCAATTTTTTTTATTAATAGGTATAGCTATAATATATATATATATATTTTATTAAATCAATCACACAGTAAAAAAACAAGTATTTAATCAATATAAAATAAATTATATTAACGTTTCAGCGTCATTTAAAATATTTTACAATTTAAATATTCATTGCAACGAAAGGGAAATCTAAAACAGTCGACAATATTAAACTGCATCCTGCTATTACTTAAAACGGGTCAACTCATGTAATCGGTGGCTATTTATGGTCAAATATTTGAGACGTAATAGCATGAAAACTATACGGAAGAATACCGAACATTTTGTACAACACTGAACTAAATATTTACGATTAACACAATGTTTAATGACAGGACTGTGAAGTTATTATCCACGTAATGAAAAATAAACGAGGATATGTAAATACGTACGTACGTACGTATTATGTACATTATCTCACGATAATTGGACATGCAAAAATTCTCCTAATGTGTAATCGATTGATTGTGCCAATTCCAAATTATCGTATCAGTTTTTACTAAACAAATGGCGTAGTAAATAAAACAGTCCAAGTTTTTTAATACTCTAATTCGTATATGTATATACAAGTTCTCAGAATTATATTTACAATGCTTTTTATAACGAGCTTTGATAGCTCGATTGTAGCCATTTTAGGGCAACACATGTCGTACAATTACGAGTTCATTGCCAATAGAAGACGTGTCGACTTATGACGTCATTAATGAGAGGATTGGCGCCTATTTTTTGTGACGTTTGAGTACTAGGCGAGTGACTAACGCTCGGGGTTCTTTATTCAAATAATAATGCGCGCGCATTCGCAGTTCTTTTTTTTATAAAAAATATTATCATATTATTAGTTTAAAAATAGAAGGACCTCGAACAGGTCTACAATTCGACGTGGATATTTTTAAACGGTACTATAATAGGCAACATTTTTTCATTGAAATGTGAGTAATTGGCGTTATGCCTTTAAAACCAAATAAAAAAAAACAATTTATAAAATTCAGCTAAATCTAGCTATTATACTTACAAATACCGTCCTATGACATAATTGTGTACTTTGCTTAAATTTTAATTTTAAAGCAACGTAATATTATTGTTTTAAACATACAACCGAAATAGCCATTTAATATTCATAGAACACAGGTATTTTAAAAAAAACGTTCCCGGAAAGGAAACAGCTTGTATAGATCGGGCCATTACCACTTCCTTTTGGGAGCGTCACCGTCTCCTGGTTACATCATGCGGAAATAAAAATATTCTTTGATGTTATCTTCACTTAGGTGTGACATTAGGAAATTTTATGGCTTGATTCCCGAATTTGTGGCCAAATTAGCATTCAATTTCATGGAACGAAAGTCAATTTAGTTTTTGAAGAAATTTAACGATATAATTAATTATTTATCTAAGTATATATACCTATAATATATATCCACTCTAGAAATCTCAAAAACTATACGTCCGACTGTGATGAAACCTGTACTATACCTCTAACTGGACTATACGTGATTAAAATGGATCATCTCGATGTGACGTTTACTCTCCGAGTAATTCGTGGACAAACACGCAAACATTTACAAAATGTAATGCACCTGTTTGGGAGCTTAAACAGATACTTTATAATTGATATTATTAATTTTTAAAATATAGTTTGGAATACAATAGCCTCCAAACGTTTCATAAATATGTGACAAGCTAATACTACCCCAATTTTTATTTTTGGAGTATATTTTAAATGTATGCATAGTGTGTAATTAAATTAGGAACTTTAATTAAATAACAAGGGAACATGAAAATACACTATGAGATATTGAAATAAATTCGTTCGTTTACCTTTCCCTTTTATACGAATTTAGCACGCGAATCTAACCATCATTAGCTAATTAACTTTGTCAGTCTCTCAGTTGTCTATGATACAATTAATTATCTTTTTATTACCTACCACAGCTCTAGTCTGAATGAAATTCAGAATATATAAAGGAACATATTTCACATTTGATTAAAGTCCAAGGTAATTATAAAATGGAATGAATGGTAAGTATGTATGTAATGGAAAGAAAGAACCTTATAGATTTCTATAATGTCAGTTAGTTTAAAATATCTATAATTTTATAAGTATATTGCAAAAACAGAGCACTTCTTCACAATTAGTACCTACAGCGAATTTTATTCATAATTTATCCAAAACAAAATTTATTTTGTACAATTTATTGTTTCATCCATTTTCATTTCACAATAAAATCGCCATCCATGTTGCAATTCTCTCACTTTAAAAACTGAAAATTACTTATATTAATCATTGCGAGCATGGCCGCAAAAATGTCTACCATAAACAATATTTAAACATATCTTATTTTTTATTACAGGAATCGAATCTACACGTACAGCCCATTCACAGTTCACCATAATGTAGGCGTTAATGTTTAAGACTATGTGTGAAAACGGGAAGTTACCTATTTCACTAATATCTCAAAATAGAGTTGAACTACATTTGAACGTTTAATAAATTGCTTCAGGTTCCATTCTTCCGTTAACCTAATTCATTCTTCAATAAATCAGTAAATAAACAAGTGATTTAGTATTGATTAGCGGTTTTTGATTTAATTTAGAACAAAATTTTTTCCGGTTTAGAGGCGTATGTTAATTAGAATTAAGAAACATTTACCAAGAGTAAAATTTTATATTCTTAATCTAATATAAAAAGAATAAGGAGTTGATTATATAAAGTATATAAAATACGGGAATCTTTACAACAGTAGTCTTAAGAGACTGTAAATCTAATATATATTAGAAACTATAGTTGGGCAAGTGAGACTTTTTCATTAAAGTAAAAAAGTCATTAAGAAACATCGTTTTATTTAATAATCTATAAAAATTGCTAATTAAAAACGAAATCTTCTTTCTCTTTTCATCTTTGAATTTA
This sequence comes from Pieris napi, assembly GCF_905475465.1. Taxonomy (NCBI): domain Eukaryota; kingdom Metazoa; phylum Arthropoda; class Insecta; order Lepidoptera; family Pieridae; genus Pieris; species Pieris napi. Next base: position 6,587,901 of record NC_062241.1, on the reverse strand, counting down.
GCTTAATTTCAGGTTTAAATAGAAATGTATTTCATACTGTATTTGGAGTGTTAACTTATTCATGTCTATATTTTAAAATGCGTAAGAAACATATAATTATTTTTACATTTAAAAACCAATACCTTAAAAACCTTACACCTGCACGTGTACGTGTACGAGTACGTCGCGTGACAGCCACGCCTACATACTACAGACTTTATTGAACCACACTCTACAACTAGTGTAGCATACATAGCCACACAAATTGCTTGTCTACTGTGCATTTGAAATGACATTAAAGAAATACCTATATAGCTTAGCTTCCAACAAAACAGATGAAGTTCTTAATTCCACGTGTGTTTCATATACTCTAAACAGGTGTCCTCTTCAGCATATTATGACGTTTACTTAGGTCCTTGAATTGTTTACGAGTGAACATCACATCAAACGAGTACTTTTTATTAATCCCACAGATTCGGGAATTAATTAATCGTTCTAATTTTAAAATAACTTTAATATTATTTCTCTCAGTCTACCACAGTACTTCATATAATACAAAAACACTTTTAAAACTAAGACCCGTCTTTTTGAGTCGGCTTACACTTAAAGTTGCCCTAATAGCGGTGAATGATGTGAAAGGAATAATTATTTTCTGATTTCAGAGGGTGCGGTATATAGAGCAGGGCGCGGTCGTTGACATTACGTTTCAACAAATACCTTACAAGCATATACTTAAGTAAAAAACTATTTGCATTCTTTGTCTCAAGTAAATAATTTAAAGCTAAGTAAAACTATCCTTAAACTCTTTAAACCTCGAAAACGATTTAATTTTAATAAAAAATGGACTTTCAACTAAAATTCAATCTGAACATTATTATAATTTTACATGCACCTATAGTCTGATTTTTAATTCCGTAGAATTCTGACATTTCATAAGTGTTGCTAATAAAAAAGTTCTCCACCGAAAAAGGGACAAATGTGACTTATTTGAGGGCATTTAAAAAAATGCTGCGTATTTTTTATGATTTACCTACAAAAAGGTAAATCTAAATATTTACTTACTCAATTCAAGTGACATAATACAAATATTTCAATATTACGAACAATATATCGAATTAACTTTAATTACTTAGTTTATTCTTTAGCTGGCATCACTGCCTACTAATTCCAGTTCTTAGTAAACCTTTTTAAAAAAATAAAATTGTATCTTTAATTGTGCGTTTTTGACTGTTTGTAACGTAATTACCACTCGCCGTTAAATCACTCTTAATAAAATGGGTACATTAACTAACAATAAAATGTATGTATAGACTCAGATGTTCAGACTCGTATTGAAATTGAAAAATGTGCCCGGCCAAAAAGGATTGCCATCACTGACATGTCAAAAAATGATAGCTGTCAGAATTCTACGGAATTAAAAATCAGAGTAGAGCATCGCATACAAGGTTTTACTAGCCAAGAACGTCGATTTTAGGCATCTAGTATTTTTGTTTTGGTAGAACAGAAAGCTTAACATGCCTATGAAATAAACAGGCAGCACGCATAAATGTGTTTGCCCCATGCGCGAGGGGGATTACGACTTATCGGACACATGTCCGTACGTGACCTAATTATGGTTGGAAAACTATTATAATGGTTATTCAGTCATAGGCCTTGTAATAATTCCACACAAAAGTTGATCGACGTAATATAAAATGCATTTCTAAACTAATGTGGGCCGAATTTATAGAGGAACAATACGAACAGAGAAAATTGTTTCTAAATAAATACAAATTACACATATAAAGACGATAATTGGAATTATATTTCTTTGTCTTCCTAAGACAGGACGTGGGCGAATGCGTTTATGGTAATAACATGACTCCAAGTCAGTGATGTGACATTATTACAGTCCTATACATTGTTACGCCTTCTCTATAAACCCGAACCCGTTTTACTTTTGTATAGTGATGAGAAATTGGTAAAAAACCTGTCTCAATTATTTTAATAAACTGTTCTACTATTATGCGTCCCATACAGAGTGCACAGGGGTAAGATTTTTATTATGGGACAGGAGGCGAATGAGTAATCTTAATGCCCCCTTGAACACCTGCAATCCCGGGGTGTTTGCGGGTGTGCTGTCGACCTTTGAATTAATTTGCTCTTTTCTTGAACCACTGTCGGAAGGTTCGAATAGAAGTAGCTTCAGTTGCCCATTACTGAACTAGGACAATCCCATTTAAAAACTTATATATTATTATTTTTTCAAAATCACTAGGCATAGATTGAGGTTTTCACAACTTGTATGAATAAGTACGTAAGTACCCTTCAAAAAACAAAACACGACCATTTCAATGTATATCACCGCTTTAAATGCTTTATACCACGTGATGATCATCAAAATGTCTGACAACGGCAGCGTACCTAATTTCCTTACAAATTCTGTTATAAAAGATCCGTTGTGTTTACACGCGAATATATACCATATATACATCGATTAAGTGTGCATTTCATTCAATATCACGATCAAATCCCCCACATCGCGTGAGTTTCATTCATTGCGACGCATGCGATCGCTTTCTTTAAAACAATGAATTCTTTTTGATATACTGTCAGTCTGTTTTTGGCATAAAAATGCAATACATACATAAAAAGATTATCGTTATTGTAGCAAAAAAATATAAGGAAGCCATGCAAGAGCAGTTTAGGCCGATTCCGTGTGCGATTGTCATCCCTGATGTTTGACTTTCTGTCGAAGTACGCATTTAACACCCCCAAGCATGCCGACATACTGTAGGCACCAAAAATCTTGCCTATTAGAAAAAAAACAAATGATCACGAAACAGATATAGAAATATGAAGCCCAGATCTAAAAGGTGGTAGCACTACTGGTTTAGATATAGCAGCTAGCAAACTAGTTAAATTCAACATTAAAGAAAGTGCAAGCCAATTCTTTAATATCTATGTAAAATGGTGGCAAAGGGTCTGCTATATTTAAAATTAACCGTGAAATTTGTCAAAAATACATCAGCCGTGTGACATTTCCGTTCGTAGTTAAAACAAATTAATGAGAAACGCTACATCCAAACTTCTTTTAAACTAACAAAGATTTGACACTGTTAATTGATATGTATACAGTTGACTATTAAATAAAAATCTCGTATTACTTTAATAATAAAAGCAAAGTGAGTTTAATGAGGTACATTTAGGTTACATTTAATTAGAGGTACAAATGTTATAAAAACTTTTTGATAATTTAAAACAAAAGACTTCGTTGTTTTTTTTTTGATTAAACAATCATAAGAGATCTCTTAAGGCGCCATAAGGCTGTTCAAGCGTTCTATTTCTGCTTTTTTTTTCTGTACCATATTCTAAATACGTAACACTGTATACAGATGTTAAATGGAAAATACATTGTTGTTTTAGTCCTAATTAGGTGAGCCTTCAACACCAGTTTTCCTTAACAAGCTATTTTCTGCTCGCGGTGATGAATGGTGAATGACCTAATGACGTTGTTTACGGACATACATACATATCTACAGTGTTTATAAAGTATTTGATATAACGGTAAGATAAGATTAAATTATCAGTATGATACTAATAACGAAATTCGTTTCGTACTGAAATTTTTAATTAGATAACAGCACATTTTGTTTTCAGTATATTAAATCTTTAATATTTGATTTACGTCCTGTTAGATTCATAGGCATATGTAAATTAAGTTTCTATAAAAAAAGGTACGACTAACGACTGGTAGCAACTACGAACGGTTTAAAAGTGTTCAGCGCACGGGACCGCGTCCCTCGGAATTATGTTACTATTTAAACATGTTATTATTAAAAAGGAATCCATTGAAATCGGTTGGAAAACGCACCAAGAATAGCTATTAGTAAACCTGTATGTGTAGTCTACCAGGCTACCATTTACGGGAATTCTACATAGCCGTTTATGCCGATCCTGAAACAGTGAGTAAAGACAAATGAACAAACAAGCGTTACTTGAAAACAAAGCGATCTGTATTTAGGCGCCCGCGTACCTAATGAGCTGAGGGGAGCGTGGGGTCGCCGGGAATCAAACACGTGTCTGCCCGTTTCCGTTACTGTGTTTAGACCAGTCATCTCTAACTATGGTTAACACCCTATGTTGTTGATTAGAATTTATCCCTGCAATTTATACACAACAGGATATATTTCTACTGAGGTATATACTAAAATTTGTCATAATCAGAATTACACATTGAAAAGTAACTAGTATATGTTATAATAGAAATGAGGAGCCTTTTTTGGCGGTATAATTGTGTGCCCACTGTGCAGCTAAGGGAAGAATCAAGAATTATTTAACGAATTTGGGGGTGGGGATTCCTGTTGTAAAACGTTACATTACGATGCGGGGATTGAATTACGCGTTATTGTTAATATTATTTTCGACTTTCCGGTATTTTACACCACATAATGGTAACTTTTAGGTACAAAATATCACTGGGTGCTCATGAAACGATTTACTATTGGGTACAGAAAAACGTTACGGCGCGTTACATGGGGAGGGAGTCAAGAATCTCCAAATATTCCCTCCCTAACGGTTTGGACCAAATATCGGATAGCTGTTCACACAATACCGGATAGGCGTACTGATCAGTCTACATTAGCGTTTTGATAAATCCTTTGACTGTAATGCATGAAAACTCGAATGTAGCATTCAATTACAAACGAACGTACCGCCTATGGCGTTTGTACACATTGACCAATGGAGAATCTGTTAACCCGATGCGTACAGCAGGCATTACATTAATATACGAAGAACTTAGAAACTTACAATGTATGACAGGCTAATAATAAATTACGTTATATAGTCACCAGGAAAATTGAACTAAATAATCACTTATTTCAATAACTTCAACTGTAATCCGTACCCCGTTATTTTCAATTAGCTACAATTACTGCAACATGCGAGGGTTATCAGTAAAAAATAAATGTATTTTTATGACTTCAACTTAAATATGCAAAAACAATTCTGAAAGGCAAATTTACGTCTGAATACGGCTATCAATATTTCTTAGACTGTTTTAAGATTGTCATTGTAAATAAACAATATTTTTTATTGTTGGTAACCCTATTTAAATGCGGTGTGTCTTATGTCAGTAATTTACGGCCAAGTAAGGTTTCAGTTGATTAAAGCCAGTTTCTTTACTTTTGCCGCCTGCAGTTCACATAGAACGGATTTATTATTTCTCAGAACTTAAGCCAAACCCGCCCTATTTCCTCAATGCGTAAGTGTAAAATGGTAATATCCTTTCATCCTTTAGACGCAAACTATATAATTATATTTGTTAAGTCCAGTTCTGTATATCTATCGCTGATGTTGGAAATTTATAAATAAATATGTGTGCAAGTATGTATGTCCGAACAGTTTTCACCAAGTGAATCACACGACACACACCAAATAGCTTCTCAAATGAAATCCGATAATTTCAAACTTAATGGTACCACAAAGCTACTATATTTCAATTATTAATTTAAATAACAGTCGTTATTTCTAAATCGATCTATATTTTAATTACCTATTAATAAATATTTTCTCTTCGACGACAATAATTCACAAGAAAGCCACTGATGAGATTTTCAATAAAAATTGTTTTTAATTTAAACTTGAATTATGATATTAATTCTAGAATAATTTTATAAGTGATACCTACTCCAACAACAGGCTGATGTTCAAATTATGAGTACGTAAGCGCAAGTTTCACACGCCGTCGCAGCACAAAAATTCTTTTCCCACAGCGGCACGCACAACTATTCCAGCGTTCATAGTTTTAGTGACAAAACCCGATACACAGACAGATCGACAAACAATGGTAGCAAGTGATCTCGTTACAAGTCATCTAAGTTCCCACGCGCTCGACCCCGTGGGAGCCTTGTCTATAACTAAGAGTACCTACGACTTCTATGAGCGAGTCCATTACTTTTATCTTAAATTGTACTTAGCTTGCAGTTTCGTTTGCAGTACATTTAAATACGATATATTTTTTTTTACGTTTCAATTAGTAATTGAAAAATCCCATTCGCATATTTGTAAAATTTTTACGATAATTATATATTTTTTTCTCTTTTTAATTAAAGAAAGCTGGTGTTATAAATTTTACAATTTAATTAAAATTTTCATTACGTAATCAAGCAATTTCTTTATCAGTACAAAGACACTTACTTTTCTTGTTACTCGTATATTACTAATTCGCTTACCTGGAACAAAACAAACATGTTATCAAAAAAACATTAATCACTACGATACGTCATATGGTACTACTATATAGTCAGTTTACACACAAGACAATTTAAAGCTTTTCACAGGTTAACGGACCAACAGGGCTCTGAAAAACTATCCCTGTACATTTGTTTTCGTACGCACAAACACGGCCACGATCACGGGCTTTAGGCGTGAAGTCCTAAGACAGAATTTTATTAATTGTTTTGTACATAAATAGACGCGTAACCGATCGCATTTGGGTAATCAACACCCTTCTGTTAATTTCAGATAATGCTCGGTTACCGGTGTTTAAGAATCATATTACAAAGACCACTGATTGACAGCTGAATTAATATGTAGGGATCATCTTTAATAGTTCATATAAGAGAGATCCTCGTCTCTACTCTTGCTTCAATTAATAATTTTACCATAAAATAATTTATTTAGGCCACCACACGTAACCTAAGTTACAGTTTTACTAATCTTCATCTGGTATTTTACAATTAATTAAAATAGATGTTATTCAAATCATAGTGTTTAAGAAACTCCATAGAATTATAATCAAAATGTAACAATAGTAAACATTTGAACAAATACCTCCATAATAAAAAATCTAGGTAGGACATATTATACTATGCCACGCTTTGACACATTCCCCTTTCAGTCATAGTATCAAAATCAGTGCCATAGGATCATGTTAACTAAAGTACTATCTCTGTAAGTTGTGTGCGTGTGAATTTGTCACCCTGTGATGAAAGGTCAGCATACGACTGATTTAGGCATTGTGGATAAAAGTGTTATTTTGTATAATTGCCTATGTAATAAAAACATCCAATTTAACCCGTCAAACGAATATAAATAAATAAATAAAATTCCTAAGCCCCAATACAATACATGTCCCTAACGAAAATCCTACCAATATCTCAAAAACTATTGAATCTATATTTTGCTTAAACTAGAAATGAACTCTTCTTAGATGGAATAAACCTGATATATAAATCAAAAGAGGTCATCTCGATATGACTTTTAATAGAAATTTGTAGGCAAACATACAACTCATACAATTTGGCAAAATTGTAAATCCTCAACCACCTTTTTTGAAGTCGGTTAATAAATATTAAGTATCATGATAAACATCTGTGAGACAGTTCATAAATTATGGAAAAGACAAATTGCATCACAAAATTGAGATGCAACCCACGCGACATGCATTCACTGGAGGTAATTAAGTATTATAAAGGTCGAATAGAGCCTCTACATAAATTAATTACATTTTTGTATGCGAAATCAAGATAAATTTGATTTCGAAATGCTAATGAGCCATACCGCGACAATCATAAATTAAAACTTGGTATTTTAATTGACACTTAATTATAATAACGCATATTCATAATACTTCCATTAAACTATTAACTATATTATTAATTGAAATACTAAGATTGAATTATACATGTATCTTATAAATATATTATGTTATCTTTCACAACATAAATATAATAATTTTTAAAAACGTTATAAAATGTCGTTGTAAATTGTATTTACTTTCTTCAGTGTAATATCGTAATAATATATATCGTATCGTAAAATAATAAATACCACTTACAGAATAGTAGCTTATGTTGACTACGCGGGATGAATAAGGCCTAAATAATATCCTAGCAACCTCTTTCACAATAACATTACCCTCACAAGAAATAAATTACCGTACTCGACGCTATTGTCCTATTAGAAGTAGATAAAACCTACGTTCCTTTTAATTAAACCATTTAAATAAAATAATCTCAAATCATTTGGTCACGGGCCCTACGTGGTGTGGTTACGCGACTGTAAATTTTTTACCATAAACAATTAGCTCACTTTCATTTTATCAAAATCGGTCACACATTAACGCGACATAATGAATTACATAACCAGTGCTATACTTTTATATTTCAGAAACATTTAAATATTTTATTAGTGAAAGCAATTAATGTACATTGATTATTTCAAGTAAAGAATAATTTATTGCTTACCATTAATACATTTGCGAAGCTTTTCTTATGATAAGACACATTATTTATATAAGATTTGTACTTACATACTTACTTATTTTGTACTTACATTTAAGACATTTTTTTTTATATTATGGCTCTGGCACGGTTTGTGCATTAGCCAGCGTCAAGTGTAAGATTTTTATAATTCGTGCTTTTTGCCTTAGAAATTCGACCATGTCCTCCATGTACGGTTTAGGCACTCGCCCGGTACCGCACAACCCTCCCAAAGGCCGAGAACAAATTTAAATTAAATTAAAACTTGCCCTCGAACCGGGAATCGAACCCGGTATCCCTCACCTAGCTGCCACTTAATAAGACCGCTAGGCAAATTTACTTTTCAATATGTATTTAAACCGCTATGAATGTAATGGCAATCTGTCAATACCAGTTAAGTTTAAGAGTATTTTCGCTAGAGGGCACTAAAATGACGGGATAACGATATCCAAGATGTATGGTGACAGAATATGATTGCCTACATTATCCAATTTTGCATTGAAATTGTTCTTAGAAAGGAGTTTCAATGCCTAGTTCTCTAGTATAAACTAGGAGTGTCCAAGGCAAAAAGCCAATCGCTTAGGCTACATTTATAGGCATATTTTTTACTTCTTTTTATAACACTGTTGTACTGGAAAACACGGAGTTTTTTAAAGTTGTTATTTTAGAGACTCTTTTTATGAGTATATTGAACATATGTAGAAATTGCAAAACTGCTACATATACTTATGTAGATTGTATCTTCGTTAATCATAAACATTCCAAGCCTCAAATAACTTTTTAATGATTTATCACTGGTGACGTATTTGCAATGTGCAAGTAAAAAAAATATCAGTGGCGCTACAACTTCTTTAGGTCTTGGCCTCAGATTTCTGAATCTGTTACATGATCGTTTTTCAATGTAATAGGCGAGTAGGTGATCAGCCTCCTGTGCCCGACACACGCTGTCGACTTTTTGGGTCTAAGACATGTCGGTTTCCTCACTATGTTTTCCTGCACCGTTCGAGCAAATGTTAAATGCGCACATAGAAAGAAAGTCCATTGGTGCACAGCCGGGGATTGAACCTACGACCTTAGGTATGAGAGTCGCACGCTGAAGCTACTAGGCCAACACTGCTCTATGCAATGTGCAAATTATCAAGAAAATACATAATTTAACTAATTAATTTATGTAGCGACTTATTGTACTTTAATATTAAGGTAAATCGTCACGTAAATCGACTAGTGTTCTCATCATACAACTAAGTCAATTAATTCAAACAGGAAGCGTGTAAGGAAAGGAAACTATTAACTTGTCGCAGCTCTTCCTATTAACTGTAACATCGCTTTTACGTTAAAAATAACCAGACATTGGGGCGTAGGTAAAATATTAGGTCAGGGATTCGTTGTCGTAACAAAAATTCTGTTGTCTCACAAATATTTGATACCTTGAGCGCTATTAATAGTAAGATTTTACAAGGGACTAACAAAATTGGTTGCGGCAAAATTTATCAAACCACATATCTTTAAATAAAAATGCAGCTTTAATTTTTTATAGATCATACGAAGGGGCTACGCGTTATTGAATTAGATACATTTCGTACGTATTATTAACCTGCTTTTCGATGCGTGTAATCAAATTTCTGCGTGTCATGACAACATAACGAAAAACAATTGAATAACAAAGGGCTCGTGAGATTTCATTCAAACGAACTTTGAAGAAATTATGTATATTAGAATATAAAAGCTCTCTCTAAACGCCTTTAGGAGTTCTGACCTTCACCTGACAATGTTTTAATCACCCGTCTCTAGTAACAACTCGTTTAGTGAAATTTCGGGTAATTTTGGTCAAATGCCGACAAAAAGTGACCTAGTCTTGATATCAAATGACTGCAACGTAACGGTAATCTAAGATTACAATTTGTATCTACTTTCGGCGGCTTTTGTTACATTGTTACACGCTTTTTACACCGTCAACCATTTAAGTAGAATATTGACACCTCGCGTCTTCACTTACAAAATAAAGAACTTATTCATAAACAGATAAATTTCCATCTCAACAAAATTATGTAAAGCAATAACTCCGGCACAAATTAATGCACTTTTGGTATTTATTAAAAATCATGTGCGAAACTTTAATATTAGAAATAAATTAACATTTTATTTGCTATATGACGTATTTTGATTTCAACTTGTAAGAAAAAAGTATGAAGTGCAAAATGTATGAAGTCAATTGAATCACATTCACCATAGGAAAATATTTAATCGTGCCTATAGATAGAAACGTATATTTGTCTATAGCTAGAGTTTTAACGCACAAGCTGAGTATTGAAGATTTTTTCTTGCATTTAAAATACATTACAACAGAAATACTTCCAGTCTGGAAAAGCATTGTCGGGATTCATTTAATCTTGACACAGATAACAACTGGGGTAGGACCGACTTGTCCTTTCCGAGGACACACTTTTACCGTTAAACAATTTTCGTTACGAAAATGTCATACTTGACTTTGATAATAATTATTATAATCAGGTTTTTTGTAGATTTCGTCATTATCAATGCAAATATTTACTTTTTTGTCTTAATGTTTTTACCGAATAAAACACCAGATAAGTGTCATTACTAGAGCAGTCTTTTAGCTTACGCATCTCTTAAGGTCGTAGGTTTGAAGCCAGGCTATCAAACATTCGCCCGTACGGTGAAGGAAAACATCGCGAGGAAACCAGCACGCCTAGATCCATAAATACGACGGCGTATGTCAAGCACAGAAGGTTGATCATCTACATGCCTTATAAAAAGAAAAAAAATCACGAAACATAAAGAAAACTAGGGCAATATATACACAACAACAAATTGTTTTCATATCTTAACTATTAGATATTTATTTAATTCCGATAGAGAAAGTGCTTTAGTTATGAAAAAGTCCTAGAAGTAAAATTTACGTTTCGTTATTGGGTGTTCATTACAGGTGATAAGTTTAATATAAGAAAAGGTGTTCTATACAAAAAGGCACAATAAGTAACGTAAAGTGAACGTCGTATTTAGAGCATGAAGAATTGCATTGAGCGTTAACTTTAGGAAGTTGAATAGTTTCTAGTGTAATCAAAAGAAAATCTTTAGATATTATAATGTCAAAGGAAAAGTGACAATTATTCAGCGAATTATCGGCATAAATTTAGTTCTCTATACGAAATCCTAGCAGGACTAGTAACGATGTATTGACTGCGGACACCGCGACCGCAAAAATATGTAACAAAACTGGGGTCATTTATGGTAAGTATTTATCACCCATACTTTCTAAGTGCACTCAAGACACACCTGCACAATTTTATGCCATAGGTGCATACATACATATATATTTATTTTTAAATGTTAAGTTTATGGTGTCTATGGTTAAACCATTTATAGGGGAGGCTTTAGAACGATACGAGTTAATAACACGGATGAAACAGGGTACACTAAATAATTCATATTAATAGTTATTTTTAACTTTTGTTAACTAAAATTGTTTAAACTATTATTCCAATTATAATTCGCTAAAAGATATTAGAAACCGGATGCACCGAAAACTCACGAGCGTGTAATGAAAACATTCTTGGGGCTTCGGATGTATGAAATAAACTAAATAAAATACATTCTTAACCTACACTAGGTTAAGAATTTATTTGGTAAATTATCCTTAAACCTATACTTTAAATTGAGAAGGGACTATTAAGGAGCTAAAAGAAGAATTATGGAATATTTTTTTTAGCATTAGTTTACACAAATTTGTAGAAATAATTAGGATGTACGATTTATATTATCTCCTTTATCTTACTAACAATGTAAGTAAGGTCACATGCGCTATCGATATAAAAATATACCTACGGCTAGTAGCTTACGACTTGTATTTCGGATATAGAAACCGGGCGTTTAGTTTCGTATTCATTGTAATACCTATAATGTATAAATAGATTTCAAAACAACCAGCATCCGGATTTTGAATGGAAATCAAATTAGCAACTGTGGTGTAATAGTTAGTTTTGAATTACTATAATAAAAGCAAATGTAACTAGTAAAATATTCTGTGGTAATAAGGTTAGTAAGTCAACAATTAAAGATGAAAAAAGGCGGAAACACAATTCTATCATGTGACAAATGTAGACATAGATTCTATAATAAAATATAAGTACTAATGTCCTGAAAAGACGACTTTTAAGTGGAATTAAGTTATAACAAAAACCTTTATAATTAAAAAACTTCACTAATACATTGTCGAAGAGAACAAATATGTTTTAGGATGAAAGTTTTGCATTCATAATTTCATTTAATATAAGCGTTTTCGAAAGTAAACATAGTCTAGATCAAGACATCGCATATATAAGGTAGATACTAAGCTTTCGAGTAGCATAATTAAGTCATAAGATAGTTCTAATTAATACAATCATAAAGATTATTACGGAGCATAAAAAATTTCCTCAACAGAATCTTACCGTTCAGTATTCGACCCACTTTTGACTCGTTAATTTGTAATGGCCAATCATGATCAACCATTGAAAACTGTTAGGAGCAATTTCTACAATAGCAGTAGATTGCATTATCAGCAGAAAATATTATTTATCAGCTACTGACGAAAATACGCGCCTTTACGACTTTGAGTTGCGGTTCTTAGAGTATGTGGTGTTGTTTAAATTAGTTTTCTTTTTGGAGTTATACTTCTTTTTGGCGCGTTAGGGAAAAATTATGAGAGTAAATTTTGATGATGCGCGCGCGCACACCGTCACAAATAACCGACACCCTGAAGTTAGCAGAGTCAACATTTTAAATTAAAATAAAGTCAATTTCTTACTTCTTACATACATTACTTAAGAGACATGATTGATATGCAATAAGTGAGCATACATAAATGTTTGTTTTATAACAACATGGCTATAAGATTTTAAAAGATAATTACACAGCCAGCACGACCTCTTAAGAAAAAAAAATAGATTTAAGACAGCTCAAAGTTTTTCCTTACACTAAACAAATGTAGCTTTAGTCTCATCCAGGTTCGAGTGTATAGTTTATTTGTTCATAAGAATGGGCAAATAGCCGTTTATTTGCACCCTACCGACTATAACACGTTTAATTTCTCCAAGATAAGACTAGAGTGTATTTATAGACTTAAAGGATAATTATATAACAAACGTACCTAATATTTTGTATCATCCCACATAACGAAGAATAGACAATCCAATATCATGAGCTCCAATCGTCCCACGGTTCATGAAGTTCACAGAAAAATGTCTCAAAAAATATGTTAGCTCGTCGGTTTTACACACTTTTATTAATATCTTATACTAATGTAACTTGTTCGTCTACAAATGGAATGTGGACGTGTCTTTTGGGTACCAAAATTGTTTGTATTTGAACATGCAACTATAAAAAACTTGTTAAAATTCTATAGAACCATGCCTCCTCATAAAATATGTTTATGGTCGTTAATAGAAAATACATGCGGGCGTCTTTATAAGATTATGATTTTGTAATATAAAAGGGACATTATGAAATGTATCCTTCCGATATTTTTAAGAGTATCTGATGTAGTGCAGCTATTATTTTAAGATGTTAAATGTAACGTTAATTAACGTATACAGCACTTGTACGCTGTCTCAATAACAGACACATGCAAAGTGCTGTTAAACTTTTTACAGCAATCAAGGGTTATTAAGCTCTATGATTCATCCAGCAGACTTACGCCACACACTTGAGTTCATTATTATCTGTTTGCTTTTAATTTCATTATTCAAGCAATACTACTATTGATTAAATTTTATATAGAAAACCACGATTGAAATCATTGCGTTTTTTGGAGTGTTGCCATTATCAAATTCACACCAGAATGTATTACTTGCGGTGAGTCACAAATCTTAAGTATAAAGAAAAAGATTTATGTAAAAACTACTCAATTGAATTGGGCAATCTAACAGCGAGATTCAGGGAATGCTCAGCAAAAACTGATAAATGAAATCACGTTTGCTGAATTTAGCCATGCGCAACAAGTGGTGAATAAAATGTGAGCGACTAAGACCGGATTAATGTAATGCAACAGGCTATCATCGGATTTATTTACGTCGATATAACTGCAATAGATAAGACCTCACATAGACGGTAGACCGATATATCATGAGGCGTCGTTTTATAATCAAATTTATGTTATTGAATTAGAACAGATGTCTGTGCTTATCATTTTTCAGTCGGCGTATTGAATTAGTCATTTCACACTTTGATTGAATATTATATTGAGTTTTGTTAGATATAAAATTGTATAGGTGTTAGCATAAAATGTAGCATGATTTTAACAAACACTAAAAGTTTATACAATTGAATGAATAGCGGTTACGCTATGCGAAGTAATAGTTGTCATAAAACAAGTAATCTCTAAATGGTCAAAGGACTCGTCTGACCTCGAAATCGAAAGGCTCAGACTGAATTGATAAATGGTCAAGGTAAAAAAATATATGCTTCAGTGCAGTAACAAAAGCCATAAATGGAGCGATAAAATTTCACGATAACAATGATAACAAAAGAAATTTAGCAAGTGTTCGCTTTGCATCATATGGTTAGCAAATGTGTTGACTGAAACTATAGGGAATATTGAAAGGCATTTGTAGACAGCCCGCATGTATCTCAGGAACCAAACCTCACGGGCAAACTGGTTTGGTGCACTATTATTATTAAAGACTCGTGCCAAAACGTGCACCAGAAGTAAACCCAAAGCACAAAAAGAAGTTAATTGCAATTTATACCAAAAAGACACAACACTCTAAGATATCAAAACACATTCACTATTCATCGGTTCATTTCATGCTAAATCACACGTTAAGGCACTGTTTATTTATTAGATGTAAATAAAATTTGTTAAAAATTAATAAGTTGAGCGTAACGGACTGTCTGCTCAAGCTAGCCATGCGCGGAGCCGGCGACTTGCAAACTGTTCGCGTCGTGTCGAATACCAACGGCCACGAGGCGCCCTACCTCTCCATCTCCCTCACCGTACAAAACTATACAACGGATGAAAGAGATGACAATATTTCTCGCACACATGCCTTATCGAAGGATACACTTTACGACGGGAATAGTCTCCGAACGTTAAATGAAAAGATAATTATTTTGTTTAGTTGCCTTTTTTCCGTTATTTCAAACTAGTTTGACAAGCTTAGTTGCAATTGTACGAAAACAAAAGCTTGATACCTTTATATGTAGTATTGTTCACGTAAACAATATTAAGTGTGCAAATTGTTAGTTTAACCTATAATTTAATTAAAATATTGAAGTTACCTAATACATTAAATATTTATAACTAACACATATAAGAAACATGACTAACTTGTCAGCCAAAAGATCAACAGTTAACAAATGAGAGCAATCCATCTTCAGTGTAATAATTGCCCTTTTAGACTTGCGTGAGTTTTCCAATATTACTAATAAGTGGTTTTGCAATATTCAGTTCTGTAATGCCGTTCCTTTGAGTTTGCCCTCAATTCGGTATCTAAAGAGATCTCCAATCGATCATATCGCATATCAAACCTGACGTCCCGATCGTCACGAATTTCGTTAGTACGTTTTCGTATACACATTTTATACCTTTGTCGTTTACATAATATTCTCTGTACTAAATTGTACTAAATACGTATAAGTATTTTTAATAAGGCGCAGAAGACTTAACCGATGTCAGTGATGTCGCTTGTAGACAATGTCGAAAGCGAGTGCGTTGCAGATCTTTGAATTTATAACACTCTTTTAAAAGCACCAGTAAGTGAACTTATTGGTATACCTATGTCATCTGTCAAATCAAAGTTTGAAATCACTTTATTTACGTCTGGAAAAATAAATAAATTAAAAATTATAATTTCGTATAGAACATCATAGAAATAGCTTTCTAAAGCGCGTAAATAAAATAACAAAAGCGAATTAATTGCAATAAACAAAGCGCTGTCGTAACATCTACTTGACTTCCGTAACGAGATTTGCAATCGGAACTAATTTCGTTAACAAGAACATTTGCCACTAAATGGATTTGTTACTGTATCGAATTTTTTGCTTATTTAGTCAAGTGATCTAAATAGCCTTCTAACGTTTTTACATAGCTACAAAATCTACTAAGTTTCTAAATTGTGTGTGTGAGTGAGTTGTAAGTGATGGATACATGACGTGCGAATTAAAGAGGAAATTTTGCCTAAATTTACGGGTCGCGTATGTATTTATGGTCATTTTCCAGAAAGCCTGGGCTCCCATATAATTTTTTTTAAGTGACTGGAATGAGCATGACAAACACCCCTTCTATATACCTACAACTATAAGCGGACTTTTTATTCTAATAGAATTAGCATAAAGAAAGGAGAAATGTGACACAAATATACTACAAATATTATATCAATATAATATGCAGTACAATGACTGCTTTGTCTACAATATTAAATATCCGTATTTTTCAGTCTGCGTTTTATCCTGTTACATCCATTACGAATTATTAATGATGAGCTAGTGAGATATGGCGTTTCACATATAAATAAATGTAACTATAACATCAATAAGGAAGTATTACGACAATACATTACATAAACAAAATTCTAAGGAAATAATGACAATATGGAACAAAGAAAAACGCCGTCAGACAATCGATGCTCGCTTTCTCCACTTATATATCTGATGTATAGGAAATAACAGCATAATCTTTTGGAATGCGGCGACAACAATACTGGTACTAATAGTTAATCGATATATCTACAAGAAAAGATTAATCTGATGAATTTATTGTTGAGTTTATTTTTAATTTTTTAATGAAACGTTCTAATGGTCAAATAGTATAGCAGCTTGTTTCTAATGTAGATTTGTTTATCTGTGAACTCGATAAATTGCTTAATGCAATTAATAATCATAAACTTTATTCGTAACAAAATATGGTTGTGACAAAATTGATCTAATGGCCGATTTACATTATCATTAGTGTTTAGGAGAGTGCTTTAGGATAGTACTTTAGTTGAAACATGTAAACGCTACTTGCTTTAGTAAACGCTACGCTAAAGAACTTGCCTTTCAAGTTGTACTAAAGCACTCTCCTAAACACTAAGATAATGAAAATCGGCCTCTACGCTAGACTTGAGAGCCCCTGTAGGGTGGATGACCAGTTGTTCAGTGGTACATAATGCATGTTTAAAACAGTAGGTATATACCTCAGTTATAAATGAAAATATTTTTTAAGAATACGTAGTCTTAATGTTAAATCTAATGAAACAAACATCGTGTAGAACCTTTAGTATGCGTGCGTATAGTACTATGTATATTAAAAGATATTGCTTATTAGATTATGACACCATTTATCTTTATATATATAAATCTTTAATGTGGGTGTTTGTAATTAAACCCTTCCTCCGGCTGGATCAATGTTTATGAAATGCTGGTGTGTTCGAGAATGATTTAATCAGCTGATATATATATTATTACTAGCAGATTCGGCCAAGCGTTGCTGTGGCTAAGGTTTTATAAGGTTCAATATTACATAGTGGTAAACTTATCAAGGGAAACGGTAGGAGAACACCAGTCATGGGGACCACCATCCTTTTTGGTTGCTATGCCATTAAATTGTAGCTTAACAGCTTACTTTCAATACAGCGCCATCTGTTAGAATTGTGACTATCAAATAATAAACAAATATTTTGCAATAAAATAATATTGCGGGTATAAATTGAGATGTTAGCTATCCTATCTTGTAAGTTGGATCAAACTACACAAGGTGTGAAAATTTGATTGATATCGGTTCGGTAGTTTAGGAGTCCATAGCGGACAAACAACGTGACACGTAATTTATATATATATTAAGATAAATTAAGGATTTATTAAAAACGAATTATTAAAGACAACTGTGAGACTGTAAAAATAGACATAAATAGTATCTGAAATTCTGACTCTTCTCAGATCCAGGCATTTCTGAATGACCTATAATCTCTTATAAAACAAAAGCTTGGCTTCTGTTTTATAAGAGAACGTGTCTATGACTAGATTAATAAACCAATTTGACATTGACATTTCCAACCACTTTCTACCAATAAGAGTAAAACAATCTCAATACAAAAGATTGACGTTTGAGACGAATCTGGATCAGGGCTTACAATGAGTTCTGAAGACTTTCTCTCGGCCCTACGGCTTCGTAAACCTCGCAATTAGGGACATTTATCTTTTTCGACACATCTGTTCATCAATTTTGGGCACGCTTCAACACAAAGCTTTTGAAAAAGTGGCAACCGCTATCACTTTTTGTGTGTGGTAAAAACCCGTTTGATTTTTATGCGTCCACGATTTTAGAATACGAATGCAATGAGATCTTAATATCTTTTAGCTATTCCAAACGTTTAACTGTAACATTTTTGTCTTAAATGTGTGGGTAAAGGTACAAAACAACAAAAGCCTACATCATAAAGCTCAGCAGTTTCTCATAATTATTATGCACGAAGCATCGCTCCCCAAAATCTCTGAGAAAAGCGAAAGCTGCGTGCAATGTGTACGGGTTTACCATGAGTTTAGTATATACAATAAGCGGTAATCGTTTTTTAATGGCATACTGCATGTACGTTATATTTCGGGTATGGAAAACTATGAAAACCGTTACCATATCCGGCTAATGGATATTATGCTTTATATCTCACTTCCTACTGACATCAATGTACTCGGTATATAATTTCTCCTATAAAATTAAATAAATAAATCAGTGGCGCTACAACCTCTGCGCCTCAGATTTATGTATCTGTTTCTTGATTTGTCAATCTAATAGGCAAGTAGGTAATCAGCCGATGTTTTCCTTCACCGTTCGAGCGAATGTTATATGTGCACATAGAAAGAAAGTCCATGGATGCACATTCGGGGATCGAACCTACGACCTCAGAGTCGTAGCTGAAGCCACTAGGCCAACACTGCTCATGTCATATAATTTCCTATACAACGCAAAATTAATAATTTGTTTATAGCGGCTGTAAATTCAGTGAACCGAATTTACGCAAAAGCAATTTAAAAAATGTCAAACTGATAACAATGTTTGTCGTCTGATTTGTCTAATCATAATGAAATATATTGATTACTTTTTATTGTGAATAGTTATACAATCTATGTAATTGAAACTAATTCACCTCAATGATTGAATACATTATCATGGGAAGAAAAACAATTACGCATCGAAATGCGTATTTGTTTTTCTTATCTTGAACTGTAAACCTCGATTTTCGGATTTTTTAAGATTAAAAAGGTATCACGCGAGAGCAAACGCGAGCATTATCTACTAGTAAACTTTATGTTTAATTGTTGAATTTACTGGGGTACATTGTGCCCAGTAAGCTTGGTAATTAGGTCTTAAAGTACCAGGACAATATGAGAATATGAGAGATTTCGCAACGTAGATATAGATTATACGCTCACGCGACACTAATTACAACTGACAATAGATCAT
Organism: Pieris napi; assembly: GCF_905475465.1. Lineage (NCBI taxonomy): Eukaryota > Metazoa > Arthropoda > Insecta > Lepidoptera > Pieridae > Pieris > Pieris napi. Next base: position 6,568,239 of record NC_062241.1, on the reverse strand, counting down.
TTAGTTTCGATTAAGATTAAAAAGTCTATCCTTCCTGAAGATTATCAGTTCATTTGTATCGAGTTACAATTACGGTTTGCTTCCCGGTGCGCGCATTTCCGTATTGCGGATAGCCGATGCGTACGGTATAAATATATCAGGTGTGTGAAATCGCTTGGGTTAGTAGAACCAAGAAAAACATACTAGAAAATTATGAATAGCAAATGTATTCAATGGAAAATTTGTAAGGAAATTCGATATAAACAGTTGAAGCTTTTAGATGTTTGAATAGAATGATGGAGACATTAAAGGTCGTGTTTTTGTGTATATAGATTTAGTCACACACAATATAGTAATTTATCGATTTTAGTGTTAGAAACAAATAATTTCAAATTATATTAGTAATACATGAGGTGTTAACTTCCACGCTGACACAGTCAATAATAGACAAAAAAGAACCATTGAACTGTTCTCTGTTTCTGCTTTCTGTTTTGGCTTTTTGTACTGTATAAGTGTTTGTTTTGTAATATTATGTATGTTAGCTGTAAGATTACTTATAATTAAATAAATAAATAAATAAACCCACTTCATCCCATTACAAGGTTCCGACTTTGGGTACCTGCCAATGATATTTAGGAGTGACGTCAAGACTGGTTAAAAATGATCTACTCGAAAATTCAGGATAACCAAATATTATATAGACATTAATTAATTATTTTTGTGAATACTGACGCAATATTAAAGTTATCTAGATAATAGTTTGTGACCTGTTTCAGTTATATATAAGTTTATATAATTGAAATAAAAACAAATTAGTTATAAATATTTAAATGTTGAAATAATATTTTACCGTCACTGTCCATTAAAAAAACAATTGCAAAGACAAATGCTTGGCACGTTTTCGCTATTACAAAACATTTTAATAGGCAACCTTTCGACCCTTAATTAGTTTTTTCTGTTACCAATATTACGACCTAGGACATGAGGAGCTGAACACACTTTTAATAGAAACATAAAAATGTGTAAAATTCACCGGTTTTACCGGTAACATACACAAAGTCAATAGAATAAACCGCTCACGGCTTAACGGTTATACATATACTTATAGTTTATACATAACGGTTTATCTATTTCAAAATATTAAGAAATCCCTTTTAAGTACTATAACCAATATACAAACAAATGAATTCCCAAAGCCCATAGACCACTAACAAGATAATAAATAATGAGAGATACCGTAACTATTAATTCAAAGCTCACGATGCAACCGGCGTTATTTACGTAGTGCATCTGCCTGCGCCTACGCACCCACCCACATCACCCTAATGACTGTGCAATATCACTAGACAGGCATACGAAATTACATATAATTCAGATTTTAGATAAATCGAACGTAAAGTAACAATTGTAATTACAGTAAGCAATTTCGTAAGCGATGACGAAATTCAAAAACTTAGATATAATCTATATTAACAAACTTCGGTTACGGCGTTTGTTAAAGTATGGGGTGCGAACCTAATTGAACTAATTTTCGAGATAAATCTAAGCGTAATTTCTTTGAAAAGCTGACTATTAAATTACATACTTCTACTGACGCAATGTTAGATAACAATTGACACAAATATAAGAAGTAAACGCCTGAATATTGCAATGATAACTTTAGCATCAGTTTCTCACTTTGTTTGCGTACATTAGAAAATATCAGCACGGGAGAGTAGGAATATGTTAGTATTTTAGGTTATTAATATTGTATTACTAAATGCCCCCGCGAACTTCGTTTCGCCTTAGTATGTTTTTTGTTACTTAGCCTTATTAGTAGCTACATACCAAAATATGGATAATTTTGCTATGTTACCCCATAAAGACTGTTCGCTTTTCAGGAATAAAAATCTGAGTGTTAAATAAAACTAAATTTATACATTTTTATATCTATAAAAACTTTTGTCAGAATTCAAAGAATAAATAAAAAAAATACTCAAATTGGTCCAGCCGTGTTAGAGCTTTGAACTTAGCAGCATACCTACTCGTATTTTGCGATTAGTTTTTATTTATATAGATGCAGTATAGTGACATTGTTTTCCCAATTTTATATTTCACAATAAAACAGTGCTGATATTCAAATTTTTGATAATCTTCATAACTTTAGTAGCATTTACAGATACACGACTTTTTTGTTTTATACTTATATATGTAGATATAGAAAAAAACATGTGATTTTGTATGAATTGTCACTACAATTGGTCTAAGAATGTTTACCTTCATTCGATAAAAACAATCTCGGTTAATAAGACTAGTCGCTATCTATAATCTGCAAATTCGCTAGCGCTCGCTTGAAAATTCGAACATAAAAACATTTCAATGATGAAATTTAATTTAACAATGGCGTTCCAATAATGCATATTACAATAAGGTATATAATTTATAGGTTAATAAGTTTAAAAAGAAGAGAGGTAGGCCATTGGAGCGGTGGTCTGATGGAACTAAAGAAGCGAAAGAATTTTGGATAGACTTGGCGAAGGATAGAGAAAAGTTTGTGATGAGGAGTGGTCAAGAGGAGGCATTTACTTGTGAAGAGGCCCTTAAGAAGAGGGCAACTAAAGATAAAATGGGATTAAGTTCTTTTATTTTATATTTGTTTATATATAAGCCTCATTATAATCTCAATTTCAAAATTGTATATATTTGTAATAGTTGTAAAGTTTTTCACGGGACAATAGCGGAGATTGTGCGGGTTATCTCGTAATCCTAATATGTGAAACGAACCGTGAAGGCAACGTGATGCAATGAGGTTGCAAATGCAATCGTGACAAAAACTATAATTGCATTGAGCATTGTGACTGTCGCTGTCACAAAACTATGCAATATTTAAAGGATTATAAGGACGAATGGCGTAAATTGGCATATAGAACACGTTTTATAAAGCAGATATTATGGACAGTTAAACTTCCACGCGTGGAGCGATTGCACTCATGTTATACAAACATCGGAAAAAGTATGGACTAAATCAAATTAGGTCGTAAAGTTTTGAATAAAAAATGTTTTGTTAAAAAACTCTGTATGAAAACAGAATTCATCAACACGTAGATGTAAACTTGTTGCCAATAACATCGAACACTTAATACTGGTCCATATGTTTCTACGTAGACGGCAGCTTCTCCCGTCCTTAAATCGATTTCCAGTGAAATAATTGTTAATCATTAGCTCAGAAGACTGAGTACTTCCTTAAATATCAATTAAACAAATGTAGAAATGTGATACACATTAGGGGTTCCAGTAGCGCTACAACTCTATATGGCCTCTGATTACATCCGTTTCTTTGATCATTATTAATTCTTAGGCAAGTAGGTTATCTACCGAAGATTCACTGTCGATTTCTGAATTCAAAACATGCTGGATTCCTTACGAAGTTTCCTATACCGAGCGCATGTTAGGTGCGCACATAGAAATTGGTGCACTGCCGAGCATCGAACCTTAGAGACGAGAGTGGTACCCTGAAGCCACTAGGTCAACACTGCTTGGAAAAGGATTTAAATTAAGTGACTTTAAAAACAGCAAGTAACGTATTGTTACACCCCTAGATTGCTAGCCATAATGCTAACTCATCATCTGCATCATCAATGCATACTTTTAGAGGATTACGGCATTTTAATTCCACGGCCTAACAGTATGAAGTGAACCTAGAAACTGTGCTGTGATTTCTAATTGTACATAACGCCTCTAGAACTAAGAACCTTCATCACCTTTAACCCCCATTTTCCGTAATACAAAACCAATGTGCCTTTCCATTAATTCTAATGATGGTACGATTATCGTTCTATCGGTAATAGTTATCCAATAGGAATCACCTGAGGCAATTAGTTAATACATGACCTCTTACTTTCGCTATCTGCATGTGAATCTTGTAAATACAAGATTAAATAAACGGCAATCTAGCATTTGGCATATGACCTCGAGGCCGCTGTCTAGGGTTGTCAAAATATGCTTTATGTGTTTGAACGTGTTTAAACAATGGTGTTATATGTAAGAGGTAATTAGTAATATGTGCATTTAACACAAGAACAAATGAAGTTACTATCAATAGCGCATTTGACAACTGTGTCTACAGAATTATGACGTTTTTATATAGATAAGTTGGTACAGCATAACTAAATAGGTAAATGTATATTATTTACTCACAGTTTCGTTGTATACGTCTTTACTTGCATAAAAAAATCACGCAAATTTTTTAAATATTAAAAAAAATATTTCTTTAATGTAATCGTTGGAAAATTATATAAAAAGTTAATAAACTTTCATATATTATTCTACTTTATTTTTATGTATGCTGTGTTAACTATAAAAGTTTAATTTACAATTTTAATGTTTACGTAATTTATTTAATCATATTATAAGTAACTCCTGTAATTTTACCAACAAATAAATAAATATGTTGGACATTAGACCTGGACGGAGTCGTATTTGAGGGGTACTACTTTACATTATATATCAACCCTAGTCAAAGTTGTTAAAACAAATACAATCGAAACCGGAAGAACATTGGGTATAGACTATAGATCGATATTGTGACGTCACGCCACAGTGACTCTTCGATCACTTGTGAAGCCGGGTGGTTCACAGGTGGTGTAAACGTATTACATCACGCGGAAAGAAATTATTGTAATCATATAAATCGAATTTATCGATACTTAATTACCTCTTCATTATTAAATTTTTGATCAATAGTGCGTAGAAACGAAACGACAAAAAACTATTCAAATTAATGGTTGGTTTTTAGTTGATAAACCTAAAAAGCTCAGAAGAGATACCCGCACTGAAAAACTAATTTTTGACAGAACAAAAGATCAATGTTAAAATTACCTATATATCATAGATTGGCCGAGATAATATTAATAATTTATTGGATAAGAAATTAAACAGTGTTAAACCGAGTTCTGGAAAACTAAAAGTAAGTATAACACACAAACACAATACGTGAAACTGTATAAAAAACTACGCACACCGTCATCTTTAAGAAATCGCGAAAAAATTTAGTGTAATCCAATTACTGAGATTAAAGATTACATCTCCGGCAATAAAAGTCGTAGTAAAGGCTTACCGTTGAAGGTAATAATAATTACGAGGCCTAATTTCAGTCATCGTTTAAGTAATCTGAGTAACTTTATAGTTTATTAACATTTTTTAATTAGCGTTAATAATCTTAAGGTTTATAATTTAACGTGTAAGGTGTATGTATGGCGAATAGCTTTTGACCGACCTTATTTGAGTTGTTATTCGTCACTACTGAGAAAAGATTCTATAGAAAGGTTATGACATCGTACTTCTAACTAATCTTTGTCTTAATAAATACAAATGATATTATTTAATTACATACATATCATATATCCTTTAGTGCATTTCAAAACAATACTAATATTCTCATTCTATTGGGTAATATATAGGCATAGAAAGAAATTGAAAAGATACATTTTATAGAAGTACTTTGTATTTATATAAGATTGGTATACAACTTTCCACTGTGACGGATGATTTCCCAAGAGAAAACGTTCTATCGGATAAAATTTTGATAAAATCAAGAGAGATTAGCATCTACCAGCCATTATTCACTTTGAGCTATCATACAGTGTTTTTATCGTTGATTTATGTTTGAAAGATTTACGGTGTTATTCATAGGTACAATAAACCTGAAATAGTTAATTATAACTTTGAAAATAAATACAGTGACAAACAAAAAAACAGTGACATTACCACTTGTAAGAGTTTGCCCTTAGATTTGTGTATCTGTTTCGTGATCATCTGTTTTTGTTTATAATAGGCAGGTAGTTCTATTATTCGTATGTTATATTACATAGTAGTAAACCATTCAAGGGAAACGGTAGTAGAACGCCAGTCATGGGGACCATGCTTTTTTGGTGGTTAAGCCATTAAATTGTAGCTTATGTGAAACGTTGGTACTTTCAACACAGCGCCATCTGTTAGAATTGTGACTATCAAATAATAAACAAATAATTTGCAATAAAATAATATTACGGGTATAAATGAAGATGTAAGCTATCCAATCTTTTAAGTTAGTTCAAACTGCACACGGTATTCAAATTTGATTGAAATCGGTTAAGTAGTTTAGGAGTCCATAGCGGACAAACAACGTGACACGTAATTGATATATATTAACATAGAATAGAATCGGAAAAAAACAGCTATCAATAAATTATTTCCTATTGGCTATTAGTTTATAAAATACAATTGCTATTGGTCAATACTTACCGCAGGGGATCAAAGGGGCTTTTGTGCAACAATATTCTGTAAAATGCTGAAGTTATATAACTAATTATGTTTGACGACCATCCACTGTTTAAGGCTTATTTATGAGGAGCTTATAAGTAATATTAAATAAAAAGTACCAGCAATGAAGATATCCATGGCTTACCTGTAACAAAAAGGTAAAATAGATATTAATATATCCACTAGAAATCAAATTTAAAAGAAAAATTATCATATCACACAAGGGGGCGTCCATAAATTACGTGAGGTGTTTAAGGGGGGGAGGGGGGGGGGGGGTCGAGTCAAATCTCATTTAATCTTACGTTGGAGAGAGGGGGGGTCGAGTCAAATATCACGCAATTTTTTTTCTGATTGAAAAAAAAAATTAGGAAAATGGTTGACCCTTAAGGCCATCTCTGCAACTTCCCGCTAACTCCATACCTAAACGCTCAACATTTCAATTATTTTGTTTTTGAGCTGTTCAGCTCAATGGAACGATTCTGTGTTATTTTGAGTTCTCCGAGCTCAAAAAGATAGCTTCTTACGCGTTTACGTAAGAAACCCACATTTTGAAAAATCTCATGTGAGATTGGGGGTTGGGGGAGGGGGTTGAATAAAATCTCACGACATCTCAACAGGGGGGGAGTGAGGTACAGACAATTTAAAAAAACACCTCACGTCATTTATGGACGCCCCCCAATCAATATTTCGGTCATCGCAATCAATTTGGTTACTAAGAGTGAAATCTAAGAAGAAATATAAAAACTTTACTTGTACGACAAACAATTTCACTTAATACGAATATTCTAATATTACAAACATCGCGGGCATTTAACAAGTATAATTTCCGTTACATAATTCAGCCTTCCCTTAAATAAGAGTATCGCTGTACATTGATTAGATAGGAAATGTTATGGCCCAATGATTTGCAACAGCTCAAAGCGTTGTCCATCTATCAAGGCGAGACTTATATGAATTATTGTCGGAGAATTATTTATCGAACACAGTTTCACCTGTCATAATGCCTGATGGAAATAATCGTTATATGGTGACATGTTATATCATAACTGACCTCAACGAAAACAATGAGTCGGAAAGTTGAGACTCAATAGACATAGGAAAATGTACATCACATGCCCTATGACACACAATGATTATGTCAAACTATTTACTACCAGAAAACATATGTTAGTTACTACCTAATGAATAATATAACACACAAATAAAGTTAGTAACTAAGTAATATAACACACAAATAAAGATAGTAACAACTAAAATTACGCTGCAACGAAAGGGGAGAATTTTAATCTTTACTAACCTATGACATCAATAAATTTAAAATTCAGCCCTGAACATGAGATTTATCTAACAGAAATAATATCAGGAAATTAGCGAGCAGGTGTGGCAGAACATAAAATTATTACCGAACCCGGAATGCCCGGACTCTTGCATAAAGCTATAGCGATTATAACAACCGTACCAAATTGAAGTATCATTAGAGACGAGGAAACGATATTATTGAGAAGGAAAGCCCTTCATTTGCATCACTATTTGAGGAACATACAGCTCAATTACGGTTCACGTCAGATATCGAGTATTTACTCTCTAGTAAACAACTGTATTCCACCAACGCATAATCAGTAATTGAAAGCTCATTTTACGACGAGAATTTTGAAGGCACCATGTTTATGCTAATGCCGGTAAGACTTGAAGAGTCTATTGTCTACTTAAACGACGGTAATAATGATCAAGTTGTAACTAAACCCTGCTTATTACGGCTTTGAACATTGAAATCGTCATTATTTTACTTTCTACGGGCATTGTAATTATCGCCAGATTTGTGTCTCTTTGTTTGACCTCGTCGGTAAAACTGAGAATTATCCAATAGTACCGAGAGATAAAGTGAAACTTCCGCGGAGCTTTCAACATTGCATGTATTGCTTGGATCGTGACGGTGTCGCCAATGTTACTGTTATCAATAGCGCAATCGTCACTAAGTGCTACTGCAATTTCTAATATACGACGGGCACACGAAACTTATTTGTTCACTTTGTTTTGTTCCTGAATTAAAACACTTTCATTCTTTGTCAGTAATTAAGTTAATCTGTAATATACATAGAACATTATGTAACCGACATAGTAATTACTTCCTGAATATGCCCTTTAACTGACTCAACCATTGTACAGAATTCGCATAAATATTTTTGCTAAAAGCGTAATATAATCATTTAGTTGTAGTCACTGAATGAAATTATTATAGTCGAACATACAGTTTTCGTACCATTTCAGATAATACTTAGTGCAATACACAAGAGAAACTTAAACAATACTGTTGAGCGTATACAAGTGTAGTTTAGTTCAAATTGCCGTGAACGTTGTCTTTGAAAATGCATCCTAAGTTGCAAGTGTCACGGCTTAACAGAATAATGACGCTGCTGAACCTGACGGACACCACACGAAGGGTGAAAGTAATAAAGCTGAGGTCAATGGGTAATGCGCGGAACAAATAGCAGATCTTTAAGACTCGGTAGGAGCGCTGAATATTGCGCTGGTGCAAAGATATTTTTTTGTTATATTTTCAATTTTGTGTTTTATTAACACTAATAAAGACTGTATTGCTCGTTTAATTTAAATTAATCTACATTTTCGACAAAAGGCAGAAATTTAAAAAATCTAATCTTTCTGTAGTGTGTCTAGGTGTTGCCGTTAAAAGTCTTTGTGACGTTGAACATATTTGACGAGGAAGTACTGATAAACTATGTAATCCAAACCATTATTCTACTCTGTACGTACTGAAAATGTCAGTACTTAAGATGTATGGAGGTCAGAAATAACGATAGGTTCCTCCTAACAACTTCTTTGTCATTGGAACACAGAACCATGTAACAAATTATCTCGCCAGCGTTATTCAGAGAAACGGTTAAAACTAGGTAACTATGGGTCTAATTATAACGGTGTGCAACGATGCAGCACAACGTGACATATGAGTGTTGCAATCACACAGTAATGACACCACTAACATAAAATTACTGACAAATGACGGTCCACCAAGTCTGAAAACGGGTCAATGATTATTAGATACGAAGTTTTTATAAACGGATGCAAAACATTATATGATTGGCTAAATCCTAATAGAATTTAAAGATCAGCGAAAGCAAAAACATAATCTGCAATATGTTCACAAAGATGCATTAAACAGGAAGAGATCCGTTGTCAATGAACAAGTAATAAGTCGTAAAAGTAATTTAATGAAGGAGTGACAGGATGTATGGTACAATACGAGCCGGATATTCGGATTAAAAAGGGTCCGACCTTGTCCTACGATAGATAAAGGGCAATTGTAAAAGGTTGACTAAACATGGCTAAGGCTAAGCTCCGATATTTGCGAATCAAGAAATTACGTAAGTCTCCTAATAAACCTTTAAATTCTTTTTTTTAATAGCAAAGTAAGGAGCCTACGGGACGCCCAAAAACGTCACTCATCGCAGCTCATGGACTGGGTGTCCAGTTTGTGAGATGCCAGCAGGAGTATGCTTTTTTTTAAACAGGTTGAGGGGACATCTCCCAAGGAAGGCCCTCACCGGGAGTCGGCATTCGCAACAATGTTACCACTTACCACTAGCGTTATAAGAGAATGTTTTTAAGTGAATACTCTCTAGAGGAGATTACAATAAAAGCCAATAATCTTTGTTATGGTCGATGTAGCAATTACCAATTCGCTTGTCGATTCAAACAGACATTATGTCCTTGCGTATTAAACCCGTGCTCTATTATTAAGAACAAGAACTTTCCTGGATAACGTGCCATAATTACGTAATGACCAGTCTGAGTTATGGTCTAATTGTGACCACGATAACACGAAACTAAAATTTATAGCTGATACTGATAGTACTAAAAGATCAGTAAAATAGGCCTGTGGACATATTTAATAATGTTACATAAAACTAATGTAGGCCACATTTAGAGACTTATAGTTTCAGTTGTAGGATTGTAATCGAAGTTGTAGATTGTATCTACCGTTGCGAATGCTTCATTAGAGCAAACACATTTTAACGTTACAAGCGATTGGACATGTTAATTAAGTGCATGACTACTTAATAAAAGCTTATTGTATGTTAAGTAGTCTTATAAGATATATACAAGTAATAATTTATTAACAAATTTTTGATTGATATCAAATTAGACGTATTACTTATAAGTCTTTTTAAATATAGTTTGTCTAATTCTAACCAAATCTTCTTATACATAAAATTCTCGTGTCACAATGTTAGTTACCATACTCCTCCGAAACGGCTCGACTGATTCTTATGATTTTTTTATGAGTATTCAGTAAATCTGAGAAACGGCTACTATTTATCTTTCAAACCCCCAAGTGATAAGGTGTCTCCACCCCAAAAAAAAATGTTTATATCTTAGAATTTATTTTTTATGATACAGAATACAAAAATACATACAACCCCTCTACGATCAACCCCTATTTTTTATAATTGTAGATAGTTATTTTTATTGAACTAAAAAAAAGGTACCTAGATATAATATGCATGGCAAAACAAACGTTATCCGGGTCAGCAAGTATATAATATAAAATTGTAATGATAGTCATTTGTTTAACATAGTATCTGTCAATACAGCATTATCTCAATGTATCCAACAGATAAATGAAAAATATGCCAGCAAATTCTATGAATTAAGCTATGCACTAGTTAACACATTCTAATAACATCAGATAAGCATCAAGTGGCCTGTATTAGAGTACAACAATAGATTGCTTTATCAATAAAAATGCCATAGAATAAATTAGTTGTCATGGTAATGAACCAGCTAATATATAAAGACAGATACATAGTTTGCTAGACAAGTGAATAAATAATTCACGACAGCAACCGATAAAGGATAAGATAAGCTCACTATCAGCTACCCTTTCAAATAAAACCTTTAGATATTCTAACTTATCTGTAATACTCCGACAAAACGGTATGATTATACAATTTTCTTATTACAACTAATTTGTTACATAAATACTGAGGTCGTATTAAAGCAAACGTTCAAAGAACCATTACTAATTCCTAGGAAATTGATCAAGCTATTACTTATTCTCACACGCATAATACCAATAATAAATCTATTTTATTTTATTAGTAAGGAAAGAGATAAATCGTCCACTTCAAATTGTGGCAGGTGCGGAAATTTGTTATTAAATCTAGTTCCAAAGCGTGAAAGTCTAATTAATTGTAACCAATCTAAAACGTTAGCCGAGACCCGCCATTACGATAGTACCAAATACGTACTGTATGCAGATATTGAGATAGGACGTAGTGAATTGCAAAATTGACTAACATTAATACAGAAAGCAACTTAATGAAACCGATACGATGATATAAAAGCGGGCTATTACAAATTACTTCAATTATAAGATAACTGAAAGGCGCTGACAATATAGAGGAAGGCAATATTATTTGAATCTACCTTCGAGATTCTGAAAATAATATTCATAATTGTACAACATTAAAAGTCAAATCTGAAACAAACGCGAAAATAAACGATTACAAACTTTCCCAACAAAACTTAATTATAATGATTTAAATTAGCCACGGACGCAATTATCAGATTGAATAGCGTCAAAAGAGGAAAGGCTTCCAGGCGAATATGAGTGAAAGTTAAAATTGCAGAATTTCCGAGTATTTCAGTCCAGAGGGCAATACGCGTAGCAAGTGACCTATCACCTACCGAGATGAAGATATGCACGCGATAATTGAGCCGTAGAACAACCAATTGTATGTAGTATGAATTGCACGGTTAACGAGGCCCTTTGACATCGGTGAAACCGTAAGCATATGATTGGTTTATTTAATAAGGTTTTTTTTGTTAATATTACGAGTCTGTTAATCGTATTATGATGTTGATTCTTACTGTATTCATATAATTAATTGTCTTTTTGTATGTAACGATTTATGAATACGTGGTGTATTACCTATATGTTTTCTAATTATTTAATAAACCATTTAATATTATTTACACATATTATGGGTTACTCCATTGGAAGTAGGTTGTTTTGCTAAAAGCTCTTGTTTTAAAGATCAATGCAGCTTTACTCTAATGTATACAATGTATATGATATAGTACCGACCCTAGTTTACAAATTAACTCTGCATATTTTGTAATAAAGCTATTATTTCCCTGTCAAACGTCACTGTATCCGACTCTACCCGAAATTCCGGGTTAGATTGGTTAATACGCAATTTCGTACATTTATATTATGCAGTTAATTTTCTCGAGTCACTCGACGTCAGTCGCCTGGGGCACTGCAGGCGAGCATTGTTACTGATTTTTGCCACACAACATTATCTTATTGCGTAGTGAGACCACTTTCGCAACTTTCTAAATTTGCAAAAAAGATTAGACCACTATATCAGCGCATGTGTGGAATAACAAAGACGATTTTGCTTCATAATAACTTGTTGAAAGGCGTAAAGCTTTTATATTAGTGCCTTACATAATATTTAATTAATGGTCTATCGTAAAACACAGCGCGATTGGCAAGTGTTTTACGTTCTTGAATGATAAAAAATATACGCGCCCAATCATAAACCACCTCTTTCTGGTATTTTGATTCGGCTAATAAAAAGTGCGTGCGTACAAAATACACATGTCAGAAATGAAACTTCTTTGGCAATCTAATTTTTAAGTCTTGTTCATATTTATACAAATCTAAAACTTTAGATTTTCGAGAGGGAGGGAAAAAGGAAGATATTTTAGGAATTTAATTGTCATTAAAATAAGTGTCGCAAAATTATAAATTTAATTTTTTAATTTATTTCTTCGATAATTAAAATACGAGGCATTTTAATTTACAATTCGTCATTTGAGATTTCAATAAATTCTTTTGCATAAAATATAAAATACTAATATGTATTTCATAAATTCTCTTTTCGAAATTTTAATTTTTAAAATAGAAATTCTATAAAGTAATTCGCCCTTCTCACTCTCTCTCAATCGGTCTCAATCGCTCTCTCCCTTTACTTCAACAAAAACGCTGCACATCTTCGTGACGCTAATATTATTATTATTGCGTTTCATCCGTAAAAAATTAAGTTTCACTTCAAAAATCCTAACTTTTAATTATAAATTAGCTCTTAGGGGCATAATTCATTTCTTCAGATTCCGAGTGAAAACAAACCATATCTGTTGCAAGTACACAGACTTGACCAATCCAAAATTAATTCAAAGAAACATATTATAGAAGAAAGTTTAGATCGAAGTTTCCTTTCAACAGAGCATAATTTTCGCTTTCCTTACACCTTCCTGCTACCGGGGGGCACGATGCTATCTCCTCACCGACTTGAGAAATAACCTCGACTCCTTAATCGTTGTAACTGGTTCTAATCTTTGAAAAATATTTCCGCTCCTGCCAATTGTCGACCCTAGAATCTATGGTTTCCTGATCTTTGTTTTGTCCTAGTTTATGGACTGTACTCGTTTTATGAACTACCTTCGTTACTCTAGTGATCGCTTACTTAGTTTTGTCAATAACTTAACTGTATAATTTTAGGAGAAACATTAAAAGTATAGTATCTGTATACAGCAAGGTATTCAAACCTGCTGAATACTTTCTTGTGTTACTAATGTTCATAATCACTTTAATCATTTATGTTACATTATTGACTTATGTTGGCATTGCATACAACAGCTTGTTAAGGTGTTTCTTCATAACAACCTTTACGTGTTTGTGGCTGGAACAGTTTACTATAGGATGAAAATGAAAGACAACTGTGTCCCAATCACAAAATTAACAACCAGTTTTGACCGAAAGAATTATTTAGGATTTTTAAACAAAAATAAAAATGGGCGTAGATGATATTATAGGTGCATGACTAAAAACATCCTAACTCTCTTAAATTAATAATACAATAGATAGTCGAAACCTTTGCGATATTTGAGTCAAGTCAAGTCGACTAGTTGCCTCTTCCAAAAGGTAGTTTCGTGTGGAGAAGATTGGGCAAGAAACTCCACACTTATTCTTTTAAAATAGGTTTACAATATTTTGTTTACATTAGTTAAATAATTATATGTGAAGACAATGTACTCTTAGAATAAAACTACTATACTAAAAAAGTTAGTATACATGTTCCTCACATATTAACATTATATTTACTTTTTTATTTACAAATGAGAAAGTCGTTAGCATCCTAAACATGCTAACTGCTAAGTCAATCTCAAATCAATGTTCATTAAATCCGATCTAGATGTTGGGCACACGTTCCCCTGTCCAGTTTCTAGTTAAAACTAAACGCAACAAGCAACAACGAATGTTAATTAAACCCGTATAAATCTCGAAGCGAAAGCAACTGATCTTACGCGTCGATAAATTTATTAATCACCCAACTCAACGATTCAAACATCTCGATTCAAATTGCATTCGAGTCGAAATCGATATAGTTATCGAGTGCGACATAATCGTTTGCATTTAAATCACTGTTTATATCACCTCGGATTAACGCCTACATTGAATCGTTCTAATTAAGCCGTTGAATGAATTTATTTCCGCCTCATTTTGTTCTCTCAGCGTCGCCTACGCCAATCAAAAATCAACTCAAACTATGAGGTATCTTTTACATGCATTTCAGACGCATTATAACAGGTTGTAATTTAGCTGTACAATATGTGTACTGTGTTTTTGTGCAAATATGACATGCTATTCTTATGGGTGTAAAATTAACAGAATCAAGTCAAAGGTGCGTAGTGTGTCTACACATAGCTTTATTTCGTTTGAATTTGCTATATCCATAATAAGTGACCAATAACAAATATGTGTTTAATAATAAAAATCATTACTATAATTATTTTAAAGAATGATAATGAGTCTTTCTTTAAATATTGATGTACGTTTCAAATATAACATAGCACACCGCTTCACAGGTAACATGAAGTCCCGCAAGTGTCAACAACCCTTCATCACCGCAAATGTTGCAGGGCATGTCAACGTGTGTGCTGACGACTTGTTAACAAAGGTAATAATTCCATAGACGCAACGATTTTTGAATGTTCATTCAAAAATATTTTAATTAAGTCACTTTATGCGTAATGTATTTCTACGTTATTAACTAATCGCTTGATTTAAGAGTGCGCCTAAAGCAAGCAAAATTTATGAATTTAACAGTGTGTCTTCTTCCGCTCGCTTTAGTCACAAACTCAATCACCGTACCGCAATGGTCGCGCATCTATAGTACACAGAACGGGTCACTCAAGGGCATTTTGTACGGTGCGTAGTATATGCAATAAAATTAGATCAAATATTATTAATATCCGATTTACTTAACGATTGCCAGATTCACCACGTGGCAACAGTAGCAATTAAACCTGCTCACCTGTACCTAAGTGTAGTTTTCTTGTAATTGTCAGCCGAACAGGGCCTTTACTAATCTATTGCACTATTGAATACCAACAAAATTCTAAACCGTAGATAGTAGGTAATATGTATTAGTTTATGATTCTTGTCAATTGTAATGCTTGTTGATTATAGTGAAAACTTGCACGTAAAATGTGGACCAAATGTATAAATTTGGGGTTATCTATACTATTACATATATATAATACACATATTAAATTAATTTTCATAGTTTGTTGGTAATGGCAAACTCTATAACTACTAAACCGATTCTTAACATTATTTTGATAATGATCATCATTTCTATACTCTAGCAAAAATATAAGAGTGAGTCTTTTTATATTTTTTACCATTATTACTATTAGTTGATTTGTTTTATCTATTTATTAACACACTACACTGGCAAATAAATTTGTATACGTATCATGCTCAATAAAATCAAAAAATACCATTTGATTTAAAATTTAATTGATTTTTTTCATTTGAATTATATACGAGTATTACTACTAACGTATAATATATTACTACTAATATTATTAATTTGAAAGCGTGTTAGTTTAGTTTTATTATGACGAGCTTGAAAGAAACGTATTGTATTCGTCTCAATGAAGCGATTCGCCACTGACTGGTAAAACAAATATATGGCAAAAGTTCACGTGACATGAGACAGTGTTTTGCGGAAAAAAATTAAGTAAGCGCCAATTGCTTTTTATTTAAATAACACGTAAAATATACAATATTTAATATAATCGCTAATAACAGCTCTCGAATAAAAAACTTAATTATTCAAAAATTAGAGGTAACTTGGTGATTTTTTTTTTGTGTTTTTAATTATAAATTCAGCTGCAATTGTAACGAAGGATCAATAGATATTTATTGTTTTTAATTCAATAATCACACACTTAGTTAAAACTTAAAATCAAATAAGTGATTTTGATTTAAAACTTCAAACATCCGCTTGAAAATATAAAAAAATACTTTTATCATTTATAGAACACAAAACAAAATCCTATCAATTATTTAAAATATAAATTATCGAACCTTTTATTGTTTCAGGCCTAAACGACCATCTTTAGTCGTAAACGTTTTATTTACTACTTATCTTACGAATTAGCAATAAATAACCAACGCATTTGCGTAACTCAAAAATTGGCTCCCTACAATCTCCATAACGTATGCCTGTGATTTATTGAGCGTTTGTGCGCGCTTTACGAGCAAGGAGAAATGGTGATAGCGTGGTGGATTTTAAATACAATCATAGGAAATGGACGTTGTTTGTACCTGTCTATGATTTATAGATTGTGTTATGATAAGGCTATGAAGCTTCAATGGTAACTGTTCATGCTAAGCACATTCATAGTCAAGTCTTACGGTTATACCATTGGACAGCTTTTATACTGCTTTAAGTTGATATTCAAAGATATTATTTTTTTTCATTCATCTTAAAGAATGAGCCCGAAAACTGAACATATCGTCATGATCGTAGAACAATGTCGGATTTGAAAAAAATCCAAAATCCACTTTTTATCATATTTGGATACTACATTGACTAAATATTACGGCGACAGATTTGATAGAAACATGTGATTTTTTTAGAAAACTGTGTAATTTAATGTTATTATTTTTATTTTGTTTCAAAACAAACCCTTTTGTTTGCTTGTATGCCAATTTTCATAATACACAGAATTTGAATTTGAAAGTTATAACAAAAACTAACATGATTATATTATGTATTTTGAAATGGCTGCCCTGTAAAGTTTACTATTTGTCAGATCCGTCACTATTCTACGACTATGACGATATTTTTGTACAATTTTCACCAATAGATAGTGTAAATTCCTGAGAAGTCAAAGTTATTTTGGTTATAAGATATTAATTGTTGAAGAGGTCGCAAAATTCTTGCTTAAATACACGAAACCCACGCGGTCGAAATTGTGGCAGAATCTAGTTTGAACATAAATATTGAATTCAGAAGATACCATCTTA
This sequence comes from Pieris napi, assembly GCF_905475465.1. NCBI lineage: Eukaryota > Metazoa > Arthropoda > Insecta > Lepidoptera > Pieridae > Pieris > Pieris napi. The sequence continues at coordinate 6,550,631 of NC_062241.1, read as the reverse complement.
AAGTGAAGTTCAAGAGAAAACCTAATTTCTGATCGCTACGTTCTTCCGAAAAAATATTCAACATAATTGTTACAAGTAGTTCTTTCCTATACAAAGCATATTTTAGGCGCTAAATCTACGTTTCGTTATATATTATAATTAAGATATATATTATAAGTAATTGATATATAGCAATACAATTATATAAAGGACTTCAGGTGACAGAGGCAGTAAAATTACGGTTACATTCCTCGATTATATAGGTATAGTCCTCAAACCTAATAACCCAAGAACACAAATTACTTTTAGATTCACAAAACAAATTGAAAATTTCCCATAAGGAGTAGAAAGTCTTACAAATCGAATCAGTAAATTCTTGTGTTTCTTAATGTATAACAGATTTTGGATTCACTTTGCGAATACATATATTGGATTGCTTAGTCAATTGAATTATTATTTGCAAGGCTCTATCCGATTTAATATACCTAACAATTATTCTTTTTCTTCAAACAATACTTCCTTATATAATACCACAAACACGCGAGCATTCTGCTCTATGAGTGTTTATAAGCGTTTATATTTTATATCAAATGAGTGTCCATAAACAAATACGCGGGATTTATTACATAATATTATTTATTAAGATTAATATTATATTATTTATTATGACAATATATTATTTATTAAGATTGTTAAATGAATATGATTTATAGGCGTCAATGTCCAATATTTTTAAAAACAGACCGATATTTATTAGGTACTAGTAATATCTTTTAGCCATCCGTGAATGTTGTTGTTGGCTCCATAAATTTAAGATAGATTCAATATTATGTATAAGGTATAACGTTTAGTTTTTCTGTTTGTTGTTGTTTTCGTTTAGTTTTTTGTCTTAATTGTATTTTTTAAAGATATTTAGTTTATAAGGAATTTAAAATTTGTACTGTAGTGTAGCCCTTCAGATACCAACTTTAACACTTTTTTTGGTGTTTTTTGTACTTTTAGATTATATATGATATATTAAGCAATAATAAATATTAAAAAATATATATATACCTACCTACCTATCTAGTAACGCATTATGAGAATTTTATATCATATTTGTTTTTTACTGCATGTAGATCCTTGCTATCACTTTCATCCGAAAACGCTAACAATTTAACTATCCATTCAGTGAGCTTTACGTGCTCATTACACGTGCGAAAATGATAAGCCAATTAAACAATACAGGTCATCTGATGAGCACGAGATAAACTTTCTCATGTTAATTACAGATCTTGTATGGTAAGAGAAAAACTCTTCTCTAACCATAGTTTTATTAGAAAACCGCTGTCGCCTCGCATTAAGATTTAAATTTAGTTTACATATCATTAAATATAATTTAAAGGACGGCAGCACGACTTTTATGGAAACATTACGTCCATAATCGTGTTTATAGTTAGGAATATATAAATTTCTATATGGTTGTTCTGAACTGAAACCCACTATTCCCACACTGTCCCAATATAACATACGGTATAAATTACTATACATAAAATTTTTTTATTACTTCATTGAAGTGATGACGTTCGAATTTTTAATTATATTAGTACAGATTAAAACACAACACATTTTTTTATTATGTAAGAAAATACTTATCGAAGTTCCTCCACATGTGGTATATCTATTGTTTACGTAACACAAGACTAATAAATGTAATAGTAAGTCGTGTTACTTTTGTACTTAAAGCTTATCGGACTTGATCAAAATTATCATTAAAGTACGGAAAAGAAAGTAAACACTGCATTATGTGACAAAACCTATGGAGTAAGAATAGGGTTTTGTCACAGTGCACAGACTTGTAAATTAGGAAATTATGGGTATATTCACGGATTCACATGATGAGCAAAAAGACAAGGCAAGTCAAAAAGACATGAAATTTTGAAATATAATCTAAAATTATTTTAAGAACATTTTAACCAATACTTATATCGTAAAGAGCTATCTATAGTTGTAAGAATCTCTGAACTACTATAAACTATTACTCTCTCCTAATTAATTATTACGATTGATAAGACCCGTAGTACACTAATTTACTTGGAACATGTTGAACACAATATCGATGTAGGGCGTTACAGTAATAATTATAAATATATTAATAACTAAGATTATGTACATGCATCATTAAAACTATGAGTTTTGTATTCCAGAATAAGTCTTATCAAAATACAATATAGGGATAATATGGATATAAATCCGTAGTGCCTTGAGACAAGCCGAGGATAGAGCTACTTCCAAGCACAACCTTCAAAAATGAAGACTACGAAAAATTAAGTATTATAATCTGAACAAAGTATTTTTCCCAACTGACGGTAGTTAGTAAACTGCATCACTATATGTAAAACAACTCGTGCAGCACACGTCACGAAGTTACGCTCGTTGATAATCTGGCCTCATTATTGTAACACCAGGAACGAATAACGATAATGTACCAACATAATTAGAGCATTGTCGTGGCATAACATGGAATTAATTTCATCTAAGAAAATGTAATAAGTTCGGCTTGATTCGCAATGTCCGTGTATCAATTCCTCGTTTCTCTTCAACATAGGCTTAGAGCCTATTTTTTTTGTCAGTCTACAGCGAATTTAAAATGAAGATCAAACTGCAACTTGCCCAAAGTTCGCGCATGTAGTTTAAAAAAAACTAAGTTTTTTTGATAAGATTTTCACGCATCTTAGGTTATCTTATATACCATAAGTCTTCTATTTGATTTAGATTGTATTCCGAACTCTGCTAGGAGAACTTACGGAGTTGATATGCTAAGCTATACGTATTAGGAAGTTTCATTTTGACTGGCTATTTAAGCATCTAACCGAGGAGATCACCGCTATTATTATTATTTATACTATGACTAGCAAACTCGGCGAACTGTTTCGCCACCAGATGGCTTCGTTTTATGTAACATTTCGTTTGGTGAACCCGCTTTTCTGTTGAAATTTTTCCTGAATTTTCTTTGCTATAAACCTCACGGAGCCCGAGACCTTTCTAACGAATGAAAAACCGTGGAAATCGGTTCGTGCGTTCTGGAGTTATAGCGTCAGGAAGGAAAACCCGACTTATTTTTATATAGTAGATTGCATACCCGTAACTAAAGGCCATGGGATGCATTAAACATTAAGCGACGGAGGCGATTAGTATTAATAAAGTTCAGACAAAATGTTTTAAAATTAAGTCATAAATCTCCTCGATACACTGTACCTATGTTGCAAGGAAGCAGTATTGTCTCGCTAGATGGCGTTAAAATAAACAGCTTATTTAAAATGAACACACCAACTGAGAAAATATTCTATTATTATTTGTGGTCAGCTATTATCTAAAAACAAAAGCTAGCGTAAAAAACTAATTGAAAATATCTTATATTACCGTACCATGAATGTTATGGTACGGTAATATAAGATATTTTTTTAATTTTTTTTTTTCAATAAACCGTTGATACATAATGTGAACTAACCTGGTGTTCGCGTAGTTTTCGCATCAGCTCATGGTAGGGTGAGGCGCGGGCAGCAGCTAGGGAAGGCGGCGGTAAGCGGCCTTCCATTCCGTGTAACCAACGGCGAAGGCAACGGAGCTCGTGAGCAGTGTCTAATACAAAAATATTATATTATTTTAATTGCATTTATATGAATCAGATGGTGGACTATTTATAACTAAGATATTTAGGATCGGTTTTAACTATAACAACATATTATATTTTTTTAAAACGCAAGCCCTTGTTTGTTTTCAAATATGTATGTAAAAATTTGAACATCAACTACATCAGAATTTAAAAACTAACTTTTTCTTTTAACTTAACATATCCTGCAGCAGGATTATCTGTATCGTACCAGCTTGCTTCAAGCTGTCTCAAAATCAAAATCTCTATAATGTCATGTTGGCTTTGTTAAGTACAAAGACATCATGGCATTAAAGATTAATAGGCAAAATCAAAAAACAATAAAGTTTTGAAAATAGATATCCTACAAATTAATTAATGTGATCAAAAAATAATTTAATCCAAATTTCATTTTAAAATGAAGGTTTAAAAAATTTACGTCTTACCACAAGTTATGAATTTGGTTTCACTTATGCGAACAATACAATGTTACTATTTTCCAAACAACTTTAAACATGTATAAACTTAGTGATCTTAAGTTATCATATCATCAATCATTTGTTTATCAGAAGACGACAAGGCCGATAGTAATTTTACTTGTTAACACTATTGTTATATAAAGATTTATGATTTACACATTCATCACCATCATTATTTTTTAATTATATGAATACATAATTCCTTATTATTATAAGTAAAGTATCTCGTCTCCATTTGTAATACAGTTTAATTTTAGTATAAATTAAAGTAAAACCGCGGGTTTATGCTTAAATAAAAGCTAAATTGCAGAGTTTCATAATCTACTGTAGTACTAATAAATAATGTTAGATGGCAGCACACCAATAAAACAGTTTATATAACACCAACACTAGATGGCAGGTATTTCTATGATTTATTGGAAAAATGGCGTTCAATGGAAGTTATTAAATATATTATATACTAGCTGACCCGGCTAACTTCGTTCCGCCTTAATAATAATATCGTTGTTACTTTAGTTAAACTTATTTTAGGATTTCATTAAGGTGATAACTTTTTTGCAAATAGAGAAATGTTTTATTGCTTGCCATTGCAAAAGAAGAATGGCAGTTTTACACATTAGGCCTCTTCTCTCTATTGCCAATATTGCGATACTGCATGTTAAAGCACTTTCTGCTTTACAACATTTTTTGATGAGGTAACACATGTTTTCGATCAAGATCAAAGCCTGGTTATGCATCTCCTCATTTACTTCAAGTTCGGAATTTCTTGAAGTGACACGAATTCGACGTAAAATGATGCGTAGTTTTGTCAACAAATGTCACCACATGCCGTGTGCATTCGTAAAATTAATTAATTAATTTATTCTTATTCGATAACTTATCCGATATTTTATTACTTATTCTGCTATTCGGAGTAGAGAAAAATCCATCAAAAAAGACATAACTAACATCGGTCCAGCCGATCTCGAGTTATAAGTGTTGTAACAAACACGACTTTCTTTTATATATATAGATCAACCTTGTGACAATAAAAATTGGAAACAGCACAACAATATCTATAAAATTAACGCTTAAACTTACAGAAAAGTTTCTATATTTAAGTACCTAATTCTTCTATAGGCTAGCAACATTAATTTAACTAACCAACAGTATCGGAGTTGTCTCCATCACGCTGCTGCTGTTCTGGACTCAATAGCAGGCGGAGACTCTCCCACTTCACGTTTAGATGTTCCACGCGCCATCCCACCTGGAATACAATATATTATTCATGCAGACTTTTACATGACGTTCCCGTAGATCGGTTGATCAATCGCGTTGTAAATGCAATCCATTCATCATGGATGTTTTAAGTTCGATTTCTATTTTTATTTTTAAAATACATCTTAATAAGTAATTAGGAGCACTAAGAGTTCCAAAACTATTTTTATGGGAAACAAATATAGACTTACAGACATAATATTAATCATTATACAATTACTAGCGGACCCGACAGACGTTGTCCTGCATGATATTTCAAGCCATTAGGATATTAAACAAAGTATGGAAGTACCGACTGCAGCGCCATCTGCCGGGCTGATTTGTGAATCTAAACAGTCGGTCCAGCCGTTTAAGAGGAGTTCAGTGACATACACACATATGTAAGCTATTCTATCTTTTAAGTTAGGTCCAACTGCACACGGTGTGCAAATTTGATTGAAATTGAAGTAGTGTAGGAGTAAATAACGGACAAACAACGTGACGCGTAATTTATTTATATATTAAGATTTTAGCCTTAACTATGATATTATTAATATTCCTTAAAAAAGTACTCCTTGTATAAGAAAAAAAAGGGTGCGTGTACTTATGTACGCGCATAAGAAGTTATACTTCTTTGGCATTATTAAAAATAGTTTTTGATTGCATGCAAATAATTAATTACAATTAAATAATCAAAGACTAGAAAAGGAGTCATTATAGTCAATAAAGTTCAGTTTACATTTGAAAAATTAAATAAATAAATATTTATTATTATTCTCTTACATTAAGTGTAACATAAGTTCTATTATTATTCAATTTTTTTATTTAAATTATGTCCAATGCCGTAGCATCTTCCGTGGGCAACTTCATTCTGTTAATTTTGTGTCACGGTGCGCGCGCATCGTAAAATTTTACTCTCATCAATATTTCATAATGCGCATAAAGAAGTATAACTTCAAGAAACGTTTGTTTTTTGTTAGGAATATATCTTAACGTCTCGACTTCAGGATTTTTACAAAAATAGTTACCTCAGCGCCTGCCTCGGGTATTCTGTCGAGGATGGCAGAGGATTGCTCGATGAACTTCGCGCGACGTGGCTCAACTGACACCAGCTCAGACATACGATTCTGAAATAGAGTTGACATTGTGTATATTCAGAAATAAATCATTATTTCAAATTGATAGTAAAATATAATGAATAAGCCTTTAAATGGCCAAGCTATATGTAGACATAACAATACTTATATTATCATAATGTGAAAATTATCATCGTCATAGTTTCAAAATTTATCGCTATAGATATTGCACCTTAAAAATTCAAAATCATTGATTCATATAGGTAACACAATATACACTTACGAACGTCATAAAACATTATTAAATGCTTCTAATTTTACATTTATAGCCAGTTCTCAAATCAAGGGCGTAGAACGGAAGAGAAGAACTGGTAATAAACTCTCCGCCACTCTATTTAATCGCCAAGTTTTTTGTTTTACACAACGTTTGTAAGGAGTTGCAACCATTACACCATGTTCCACATGACATCTTAAGTAATTAATAATAGTAAAATAAATTAAAAACAAAGATTTGTCCTCTATCAGCAGGAGGCGTGGTGAAATAGGAGCACGCGCTTACATTCTCATTAAAGAAAAGCTGTGTAAAAGGCTTACTATAAAGTCAACGATTATCTAGTTGATAAAAGGGCCTGGGACTAGTGCTAGACAGGCTGCTTCTAATTAATTTGCGATATTTGTTTTAAAATAAGTGTTGTTTGATGATTTGCCATTTTAAAAGAGTACCGAGAGTTTTTTACGCCGGCTTTTTCTCTCGGCCTACACCCTCTGTCTTCTTTGCCGATGAGTAGGGATGCCTACAAATTCAAATTTAATGACGTGGAATAAGTGATACATGTATCTTATGTTCCTTAATAAACATATTTATTTTTTTTATTTTTCTCGTGGGAACAACACGCAAGAAATAGAACTATTCCTACAAGTAATTCTACTCGTAGAAAAAGTTCTAGTTGCATATTAAATTAAAAACAAATTCATATAAAAATCTAGTTTATCTCTATTTAAATGCCTACTTTACTGTACTAACATGAAATTGAGTTTGTTTTGATCGCTCCCTCTAAAGACTTATTGCATTTATAGTAACATTTAAACTATTACCAAATTCTACTTATGAATTAACTAAAATAAAAATTCACTTACCGTCCTTAGTTTCCTGCTGGACAAATTTTCTGGACTAGAATATATTTCTTCTTGGACATGTGTCAGCCATTGACAGAGTTCAGTGAACTCGGATATCAGCTGACTCAGCGACCATTGGCGGTTGAAGGTGGACGTGTGATTAAGAAGCCGTGGTCTATTTTGCAGTACTGACGGGTTATTTGATAATAACTCGCCGTTCGCTTCCTGGAATTGGTTAATATAAATAATATTATATAAATAGTTAGCAAAAGTTAATAATTTTCACTATCTATATATATAAAAATGAAACCCGTTTTCCGTTGTCACGACATAACATGAAAACGGTTTGACCGACTTGTCTGTTTTTTTTATAATATACCTTGTAGTACGAGGATGGTTCTTACGGAGAAAATTTTAAAACAAATGAGTGAAAAAGTCTAAAAACAACACTTTTCTATATTCCGATACAAAATATATTCGACTCGTAATAATACTTAAAAGTCAATTTGAACTTTAATACCATAGCATAAAGTTCAAGTGTTAGTGGAGGCTGGAGGGGTTCCGGGAAGGTAAATTTTTATTTTTTGACATAATGTAATTTTGTTGTCTTATCAATTTTCTTCTTTTTATCTTACTAGCTAGACCGGTGTCCCGAATAGCAGAATAAGTATTTTAAACAAATAAAGAATCGACTGTTAGGCGGTACGATGTCGCCAGGCCAGCTAGTTAAAAATAAATATGATAAACTTGAGAAGAACTCCCTATACACGTACATATTTGGAAATGTATGAAAGCACGAACATACACTGTTCAAAAGCATTCGTAAACAACATACAGAAAGCGAAGGCTTTGGACATCCGTAAAAGCTCAAAGAAAATCCGTACCACTCATGACCAATGTTTTAGGAAATCAATTTTGTTCGATTATTTGAAATTCTGAACCTTACCGCAATTTATCTGTATTACCACTAAGATCTCTCTCTAACATAGTATTTTATCATGTTACACGTTAAGGGCTCAAAATTACCGGCCATATCTCCCGCCCGTTTATACTCTATAAAAAAAAGTATTTTTACCTTGCAGCTATCTATGATTTGGTTATCCATAATATAGTCATAATGATGCTGAAGCAGAGGCCACAGATCGTCAGCCACGCTGCCACCACTCGCTGCTGAGCCCCAACTTCTGCGCCATGCTTCGCGACATGGCTCTTTCCTGGAATTAGCAATTACAATATTAATAAGAGAAAAACAAATGACTGCGTTTCATAGGATAAAAAGATCTAATATAAGCGTATTTTAAAGTTTTTATTTCGGTTCGCGAAAACTTAACATATTTTTGAGTGAGTCGCTTATAAGAAATAGTTGGAAGAATTTGGAGAAATAATTCATCTATGATAATATACGTAAGTAATAAGAAACAGCACTCCAAACAAATATCCAAATTATTATGATTTTAAAAGTTTTTGTTATATCTATCGTACGATAAGGAAAAAAACATGGACAAAAAGAAACGGTAGGAGCAGAAAAGCATTGTTGAATAATTATGAGCATATTATCATTATTATATTATATATACCTAGATACCTATTATTACCATTACACACTTATTATTATTGCATTTATATTAAAAAATTCAAGCTCGTAACTACGTCTATCAAAATCTACTGTTCGCGCCGACATACTACAAATAACAATACATCAACTATTAGACGTAATGTCAACTTACAAAAACGCGTCATTCTTTCTTAATCACTGTATTACACAAACTTCCTTTGATAACACCTGATTAGCGTTTAAAAACTAGGATAGGAATACATATGTGTTTATAGATTAGTTACCTTACACATTACAACATTCCAGACAAGATAAAAGTAGGTACCCGCATGCCTAAATATACGTTACTTTCCCTACTAAGTTAACTTAAATAGGAAATTAATCAGCTTGATGGCATCAAGTGTATAGAAAAAAAACATGAGTGTACTTATACGTGTACTTGTACTATATACGTACGTACACGCGTTAGAAGTTATACTTCTTTGGCGTGACAAGATAAAAATCTTTATAAAATTTTTATCTTTCGCCTTATTCTACGTTTATAGAAAAAACTACACTAACAATAGAAAAAAGGTATTTAATACATTGAAAGTTTTATTTTAACGCAATCTAGTTAAATACAGTTTATTTACACAAAAAAAAAATTCTACATAATTAAAGAAACGGACAATTATTTATTTTAAAATGTAGACTATGCTAACTTCAGGGTGTCGGTTTTTTGTGACGCATCGTAAAAAAATACTCTCATCATTTTTCCCTAAAGCGCCACAACTTCAAAAATGATTACGTAACAAAAAACTTCAAATAAAAAAAAAACTCGTGGCCTTTGTATTTGTTTATGATTTCTGTATCTATTTCCTAAGTCGGATTTTCTTTACAGGCATGTATGATTTAGCCTACCGTACCTAATACATACAGCCGCATTTAACCTCTTCGAACTGCTGTTTTCCACCACCGTCCAGAAATTATAAATTATATTCATACTTATTACATTTATCGTTCCTTGGTAATGATTTAAACTTGAATGGTTTATGTTAGTACAGCTGGCATTAACGTATGATTGTTGCACTCAATACAGGTAAGCGGTTAGCCCTATATAATTGCTATTACCTCTTTTTGGTAAGACTATGATACGGCCTCTCAAGCTGTTCGCAAAGTCCGTTGGGGTAAGCGGCACTCTTCAGCGAAGACAGGGAGAAGCTACTCTTCATAGCCGAATTCTCGAAACCTGGAAATTTATTTAGAAAATTGGTAATAACTTTCTCAACTCAACTAAATTATTAAGATAGGACACAATGATTTAATTAATGATTCTTTTCAATGTACTTATTGTAACAAAATCTTTTTCCAATTCAAACCTATATGCTTCACGAGGCAGGTTATACATAAGGTGAAGCAGGTTGAATAGTAATAACTAATAATCATATGATCAGCCGTCTGTGTCGAAACAAAAGTGCTTTTAAAGTTAACTTAGGTCTACTTTGGTTTGAATAGCCTTAAAGGTGACTTATGAGGAGAAATTTTAGAAGCAATAAAAAATACTCACTGGCAGACATTTTGTATCGATTTCCGGGAACCAATAAATCAATTTACATCTAAACCAAAAATTAGCGTCCCTTTGTACTCTCTTTGTACTTATTCCCTTGGTTCAATTCCAATGTATTACTAAATCTTCGTTAAACTATTGCGACTAGAATCGTTAATTAATAAATAAGATGTCTTAATCATGTAATCAAGATAGATTCATGAATTTGAAGAACTAATTTCTGTTTTGGTTTTGGTGAGTGTGTCGGTGGTCACATTTTGTTTTGACAGGTATTCCCCGGCCCTCCTTTTCGGCTTGCTTTGTTTCTGTAACAAGAAAAGCGTAATGAGCGATAAACATTTAAAAAAAAAATGGTATGAGACATTTAATTGTAACGTGTTCATCTACAGGAAAAGTTATACAAAAATACAGACTATGTATACCTACGTAAAATTTTTAATACATACATATTTGTAAAGAAATTAGTAATCATATGAATTTAGTTCGGGGGTTATGTAATTTTTGATTTAACTGACCAGTTTTAATTGTTGTTAAAACAATGAAACCAGCAATTAGATTTGGTTTAAGAATAAATGTAATGAATTAAGTTATTGTAAACTTAACTGTTAAACTTAAATGATCCATCATCCACTCTATCAACGAAAAGTAGATAATACTTTTAAGATTAGAAAAATATTATATATATATATATATATATAGTAAAATCTTTTAAATTTAAATATAGGTAATCAGAATCAGACATTATTTTCATCGCATTACAAATGTATTATATTCGCATTTCATGGCTATTGGATTACAGGCACGTGATACATAAAACATTTCATATCGGAATGTAGCAATCGGTTTAAAAGGTTTAATTTATAAAGAAAACGTTAAAGCCAAATAAGATTTTCTAAGAAATTTATTGATAGAAAGTAATATTATTTAATTGTCTTCAACAAGGAGATAATCTCATTATGTGTGTTTCCGATTTCAACATTACTTTAGGTAACAAAATAAATGAATGTCTAAGTTTTTGTAGGTTTTTGACATGTTTTCTATATAAATAATTATTTGATATAGTTTAAATTATGAACTTTAAATTTAGTATTTATTAGGATTTTGATTGATCTACTATACAGTTAAGCTTAACATATTTATATGCTTCATTTAAATTAGGCCTACGAGATTCACAGGGTATAACAATAATATAAGTAATGTTTTATTAAATTTTTTGGTACATAATAATACATATTTAAATTGATTTAATAGAGCTGTCACTCCAATTATGGGTTAACTGAAGTGTGACTGGTGACAGCTTCAAAGATCTGAAAGGAGCTGTTAATTTTTGATTATAGAATTTTTATTTTGCTTAAATGGTGTATTTTTTTAACCACATAAAACTTTTTTCATTTAAAACATAAAGGAGCATTTATTACACATTTTTCCGTCGCTGTCAAATTATGTTTACCTACTCTGCGATAAAGATAATCTGTGATACGTTATTGAGATAATACAGTGTAATTGTTTATTTTTTTTGATTGGACAATTTACACCAATTGACCTAGTCCCATGCTAAGCTTGTGTTATGGGTACTAGGCAACGGATATACATACATATTATAGATAGATAGACATATAAATACATATTTAAACACCCAAGACCTAAGCACAACACCAAATGCTCATCACATCGATGTTTGTCTCAGCCGAGGATCGAACCCGGGACCCATGGATTCGCAGTCAGGGGTACTAACCACTAGACCAATGAGCCGTCTAATTGATTTAATTTTATAATATAACTAGATACATCTACATATATAACATCGCTATTTCGGACAGTCAAATTTAAAGCTACACATCGTACCTAATGCGTACTCTTAAGTTAAGGTTTTTAGGTCATTACCGTAGAGTTAACCACGAAGACCAAATACCACCATGACAAATATACAGGCTCTACCATTCAATAACTTTCACTGCAAACCGATTGTTTTCGACAAATATCTAAGGGCATGGAAAGTGACTGCGGGTGGGCAATTTATTTTTATAGTTTCACACCAATTTGCTTTAAATACTGGTAGTTTTAACACAAGCGAAGGTAACACTTTCAATTTGACTCTATAAACAATACAACAGAGCTTGTATAGGCCCATCAACATCGGCAGCTTAACACGTATTTAAGATGCAGATAACTTTAAGTTCAGAGATTTTTATGTAAGGGAATCTTCTTGAATCACTATTCGTATCTCCTTGTTAAGACCTCCATTGAGAGCAGATTCCACATCGCATCGCATTTCTAATTCATCTCGTTCGTTAAATAAAACAAAGCGAACGGTGGAAGCGATTAAATCTTCAGTTTATACGAACAAACGATATTAATGAAATTAACTTAGACAACCTTGGCAATGGTCTACGTCTGATAATATTATGATCTGTGGTTAATATAATGAAAACGCTTGCGTTTCCGTTTTGTTATTGTAATGAACACGATAACTAGTGATGCATGCGCACTGCGCATGTACTCAGCAATATATAAATCAGTTTTGTAAAACCCTATGATTAGATACTAATGGTAAGATTTAGAATAAAGCCGTGCTAAAACTGATTCCTATATGTCAAGTAAGATATATTTTTGACATACATTCCTCTTGTGCCAGATCCATTCAACGCTTATAAATGTTGAAAATATCTATGCATACAAGTCGCAGCCCACTAGCTAAATTAGTCGTTCAATTAACGGCCTAGCCTGTTAACTTAACGGCGCCGTTTAACTAGCGGCCTGAAAGATATTCAGCCGTAGCGTAACATTTAATAAACTGGCTGGCTAATGCTTAGGCCATTCGTACGATAGAGTCTTTATTTGGCAGAAATAAAAAAGATAATCATATGACATAAAAAATATTTCTTTTAAAATGAAATTGCTTAAGTCAAATTTACATTATTATTGTCACTACACTCTTCCATTGTACTTGTTGTTTTTCATGAAAATTTGGAAATAACCATCAAAGTTGTGGTTTTCCGATGCCATATTGACAGTTTTAAGAGATTCGTTTCGAATTTGAGAGTGGCAGGTGGAGTTAAATTTAAATTAACAGTCAACAGGCTAGGCAAGTAATGAAAGGTCATCGATCCAAGTCATTTGCCTAGCTGTTTAATCAACTGGCTGAACATTTCAGGCCGCTAGTTAAACGGCTAGGCTGTTAATTGAACGGCTATTTAAGCTAGATGGCTGCGACATATATACGACACTTTGTTTTAGTTTAAAAGTAGGCGAACTCCGTACCGCCTAACAATGAATGTCGTGTTACAGATTAGCTCAACTTAATTTATGATTTTAAGAGAGTAATACAATGAATACAAAATAAATAAGTTCACTACTTTATTAAGGAAGATTTAATAACATATTGTCTAAACCCAAACATAACAAAAATAAACGTCATTGTTTAACAAACATATTATAGTCCATTAACCTGCGCCACTAAATACGCTTCCTCACGCAACAAATTCATTATGACTAAAATAAATTCGTTTGTCACCCTTCGGGAAATGGAATCCGTTCATTAATAGAGATATTATTTTTAAATTCATAACAAGCATACCAACTTGACATTAGCCCTATGATTAATTACATGCTTATTCAATAAGCATGGAAGGAAGCAAACGAGGGATTGACACTGATACAAAAAAAAAATGTGTGCGTGTACTAGGTGTACACACGTAAGAAGTGAAACTTATATAAAACCTTTGTTATACGCAGAGCCATAATTGGTTTGTTTTAAGTTTAGAGGTCCGAAACTATTTCTTTAAACACAGTAAATTTTGATACACTGCCTATCATACAATTTACAAATTAATTGCTGCAAATTGCGATTAGCAAATTTCAAGTCGAAAATGTAATCCGTTGTCAAACTTCAAAGTCAAAAACATACTATATGTCATATTTTAACGCCGATAAAGAAGTTTGACTTCAAAAAGCAACATGGAGAGTAACGGAAAAATGTGACGCGTAACGCAAAAATGCTACACTAAATTTTTTTCCAACCCCGATAAAGAAGTTTCACTTCAATAAAAGGGAAGAATAGAATCTTGGTTAAACTAAGTAAACCCAAAGGTATGAAAGGTGACGAGCATTGCTACTTTAAATGCACACGCTACAAGAAATAATAGAATAGACAAAAATACTCAACAACTCCTTCGACGCTCCCACCAGCACAGCAATTATTGCACTATCAACATTCCATGCAAATTTACGCTAATCTAGCGTTAAACGACCCAGATATAAGATAGATATTGCTGTAACAATTGATATTTAGATCAATGTGATCCGTATGGAAAGCATGAAGCATGTTTTGCGTTAAACAAACGTTTACTTTCTAATAACCCGGTAATCGCTTCGACCCTCAATAATTTCATCTGTAATGTTAGTAACGGTATGTCTTATTGATTTGTTGAAAAGGTGGACATACATAAGCTAAACGTGTTTGCGAATTAGTGCAGGCACTTATGCAGTAGAGCAGTGTTGGCCTCATGGCTTCAGCGTGCGACCCTCATACCTGAGGTCATAGGTTCGATACCCGGCTGTGCACCAATGGACTTTCATTCTATGTGCGCATTTAACATTTGCTCGAATGGTGAAGGAAAACATCGTGAGGAAACCGACATGTCTTAGACCCAAAAAGTCGACGGCGAGTGTCAGGCACTGAAGGCCACCCAATTTAGACTTAAAAATGATGATGAAACAGATTCAGAAATCTGAGGCCAAGACCTAAAGAAGTTGTAGGGCAACTGATTTATTTTTATATTTAACTTATGCAGTAGATTGGTTAATCTAAAGAATTTATTTTATTTATATTTATTAACACTTCATTGCTAGGATACAGAAACATAGTAATTAAAATAATTAAATATAAAGGAGGGCAACAGGCGGCCTTAGCGCTTTCCAGCGACCTCTTTCAGGTAACCACTGTGATTAAAAAATTAAATTAGATAATGTTAGCGCAAGCAGTGCAAAAATACGTAAGTCATATGTTATTTAGATAGAACTAATAGAACAAAACAAAGCAATTAAAACATATGTAAACAGCGAAAAGGACAAGAATATGTCTAATAAAACTTATTAGCTAGTATAACCAAGCTCTGAACAATTGGCAGTGGTGAACTTTTGTAAAAGAATTCACAATATAATAAGTAAATTTGTTTCTAAAATTGTATATTTTAGGACTAATTACCATACAATTACATGGTAAATTAAACATAAATTGCAGCATTTAAATGAGATAATTAATTTCTTGCATATTGGAAGCTGGGAACATTTAAAACAATAAATTAAATGAATGTAGATTGTGAGCGATAAAAACTGCGACCAAAATCTAATGAGACAAAAGAATTACCAAAATTAAATTGAACTTAAAGTGATTAAGTGTGTGTGAAAGTGTAAATGTTAATATGAGAATTCGTTATTTCGATCACTAGATTTGAATTATGATAAATGACTATACCACAATTACGCGTGCGAAATGTTTTAACAATATGGCTTTCGCGAAGCAAAACTCATTTAGAAATCATAGTGTTACACGGATGTGAATATAGGAAAGATTAGTTCCTAATGAAACTCAATAAATCTTGTGGAAACAAATTTTCTACGCAAATTAATATTTCAATACAAAACATATTATTATCAAGGGATAAAAATGTATTAAAAAACATTGAATAAAAATAATGATTTACACAAAAGTATCTAAAGGTGCAAAGGTAATTCTCAGGTGATCAACCAGGGTATTTTTAAAAACAATTACTGTCTAACAAATAATAAAACTAGCCTCCAAATGTCTTTGACCCAACAGTGCCCTCTTTACGACAGTATAGTCGCCACAGGAACTTCACCGTCTTCGCTATGAGGGGCTTGACTAATAATTATAATAATATATATAAAAATAGTTCATTAGGTATAAAACTTCTATCATTTTCTATATTCTGTGTGCGAAAACAAAGAAAAAATATATGCATATAATATGTGCTCAGGGTAACCAGAGATAAAGCTCATAAGTATGTCTGTTAAGATTTTAATTAAAACTAGTCAATCAAAACACGGTGTATAAATAGTATTGTTCATAGTATAGATAATTTTTTCCATACAAGACGAAATATCCAAGAACATAATTCACACATTTATACATTTTAGTGACACCTAAATTCAAAATGAATTTTTCCAACTTTTAAATGAATGTATTGTATAATAATCTTGTATCAAAATACAATTTTCTTACTTATATAATTATCGATTTCAAATTCGAGCTTTAAAAGGCATGACACTAAAGTTTTAAGAGCACATAATTTCTACAAAACGTACAGTTTAATTACACTACGCGGATACATAATAAGAAAGTTATTATATAATAAGTATTATTATCAACTGTTGTAATAATCAATTTTAATTTTATGTATTAGATAATTTTAAGAAACCTGAGTAAGAAACGATTTTAACCCTATCCGTCACGGGTTCGTGATTGGACACTACAATGGTGTAATTACGAGCGACGGATCAAAAGGATATCACGTGATATACAGGTGTTCAGTTAAATTATTTCATTCAAAAGAACTAGAAACACTACACTTATTATATACAATATGTTTGTTGATATTGGGACACAGATCGGTGCATTAATGCATGTGAATTAGGCTATATTAAAAAAAACATTTCCTTTCATTAGTAACATTTACTTGGGTATTCCGTTGAATCTATTATTTTATGAAATATTACAAAAGAAAAAAAATTATAAGTACTAACCACCATTATCTAATAAAACAAGAAAAGCAATGAAAAACTCAACTCGCAGATAAAACTAACTATTTCTTAATAGAAATACTATCCAATAAAACTTGTCGTTTCAAGACAAATAAACTGGTATAGGACTAAGTATCTAGAAGAACACACTGTATAAAGCTATAACAAAATAACACTTGTACACCAAGACGAATTATATGCTATAAAAAGAAATTTTTGTCTGTTGGAATGTTGGGAAGCATTGACCCTAATACAAATGGGTCCCAGGATAAATTACTCTTAGATTGCTGCTTTTAAGAAGATTCTTGGAAGGACATAAGATTGTATCTACTTCAAATATAACATAAAATTATTTCTTGTCTATTCTTATAAATAACACTCAAAGTTTAAGAGTTACCAGCTGCGGCTATAAATTCAATTATTATTATTAATGCATTGCTAAACATAAT
The DNA here is from genome assembly GCF_905475465.1 of Pieris napi. Lineage (NCBI taxonomy): Eukaryota > Metazoa > Arthropoda > Insecta > Lepidoptera > Pieridae > Pieris > Pieris napi. Next base: position 6,532,802 of record NC_062241.1, on the reverse strand, counting down.
ACATATAAGGGGGCGTCCATAAATTACGTGAGGTGTTTTTTTTTAATTTCCTGTACCTCTCTCCCCCCTGGTGAAATGTCGTGAGATTTTATTCAACACCCTCCCCCATCCCTCAATCTCACGTGAGATTTTTCAAAATGTGGGTTTCTTACGTAAACGCTTTGGATTGTTATTGTAAAAAGAAAAAAAAATTGCTTCGTGCTTTAATTTACGACTAAAACAAAATAAGTGAAATGTTGAGCGTTTAGGTGTTAGCGGGAAGTTGCAGAGATGGCCTTTAGGGTCAACCGTTTTCCTAAGTTTTTTTTTTCAATCAGAAAAAAAATTGTGTGATATTTGCCTAGACCCCCCCTCTCTCCAACGTAAGATTAAATGAGATTTGACTCGACCCCATCCCCCCCTTAAACACCTCACGTAATTTATGGACGCCCCCTAAGCCACAAATAGGTTTTGTTCTTATCATTCTTGTAAATAAATAATTGTTATAAATCGCACTTTAACTGATTCGGCTATAAATAATAAAGCGATCTAATGAAAGTTAAAATATTGTAGGTATTTGAAGAATCAATACGTATATTTTACTCTTGAAATTATATTTTGACCAATAACCAATTTAGAAAAGTTATTTGGGAAAACCTTGCTTTCTTAACACTTAACTAATTAATAACATTATTTTCATGTCTAGCATGCTGCTCTAGCCCGAAGCTTTAGAAATTCAACAGTTTCGCAATACACATTAAGAGTTAATACAAACATACTTTCGCTACGTATTATATGATACAACATAATAAAGATAAGACAATGCATGTCGCATTTTGTTATGCTCGATTTCTTTCGCTTCGATAAAATCTCATTACACTTGAAGCAATCTCCGAGATTATTGTCTCAGAAGAAAGCTTATGTTTCCGCAATAATTGCTATGATCGATGTTTAATGAAAGTCACGATCGGTGGCATTCATGTGACTACGCCGGTTATTGTGTATGAATTAGACAATTGAATTCTTTGTGTCGACCAAGCATAAACGACGAAGTTAAAGCAAGTCATGAGTTTGATACGACATGTCATGAGAATGAAAACACTAAGGGCCGGTTTTTTGATCCGTAGTTAACTCAACTATTGGTAAAAAATCGTTACTATTAGTTAAATATCAGCAAAATGCGTTTTTTGATCCGTGGTAAGAGCATCCAATGGTAAAATATCTAACCATTAGTCAAAAAAGTTAACTACTCAGTATCGGAGGGTTAAAAAGATGGCCGCTGGTAATTTATATAGTAACAGCTGTTTGTCACAGAAATCAAACTATGATAAATACGTTTATTACTATCTAATGATGAATTTAAACATATTGAGATACTTTAATTAATGAGACGATGAAGAAGACGATAATATTATATGAGAATGTGTTAATGAGTGACCAAAAATATTTAGGCAATGTCATCCGCCATTAGAAACCTGGGATGATGTAGATTTTTGTCACTGTTACCCCCTATCGAAGGGAACAGTGCTCTGGATTGTTACTGAAATTGGGAATGATTTTAAACTGCCAATGAACAAGAGTATATATAGACAGCAGCTCATACCAACCTATTTTGCTTCATTACTAACTATAGAACCGCAGCAGTATATAATTAAGTATATTACTAATTCATTATGTGTTTAATTGCCTATAATATTAACTTATAATTATTATAATTAAATAAAATACAAGAACAAGAGTATATATAGACAGCAGCTCATACAAACCTATTTTGCTTCATTACTAGCTACAGAACCGCAGCAGTATATAATTAAGTATATTACTAATTCATTATGTGTTTTATTGCCTATAATATTAACTTATAATTATTATAAGTTAATATTATAGGCAATAGAATACATAATGAATTAGAGTTAATATTATTTATATATTACTAATAATATTAACTTATAATTATTATAAGTACATACAAGTATGTACTTATACTAAAAACTACAGCTACACATTAGTTAGGGACCTATGATATTCTTTAGGGCTTTTATTACATTTGTGAGTTAGCATCTACCTACTTTATTACAAGAATTTATAAATAAAACATTTGACTTGATTAATAAACTGTTTAATTATAACTTAAATACAAACCATTTTTATTAAAAAAACATTACAAAATTTACATGAAACCCTAAAGTAGCAATTAAATATTTTCTAATTGTTTCTTCTTGCATTTCACCTCAATTTGATGCAACTCTTTTTGCTGCTACATATATTTATTGTGCCTTTCTTCCATCTGCTGCATCACATTTTGGTGCACCTCCTCTTTATGCAGTATGGATTTTTGGTGGGCCTCTCATTGGTGCAGCAAATGTTTTTGATGCTCTTCCTTAGCATAATTGAACAAATCATCCTCTCTTATTTGTCTTTGTTTCAAAAACTCATTTTTTTTATTCGTGTGGATCATAATCCGCTTCCTTGTTTCCAAAGGGTTAAAAGATTTTTTCCTTTTGTTGTAGGACACAGCTATACAAGAATAAATATAAAAATGTGCCTACACCTTCATTAAATGTATATTAAATTTAACACTTCGGTGTCTAGACCCATCTGAGTTAAAAACGTCACAGAGATTTCCAAGCTGCATCTTTTTGTAGATTGCTGCAGTGATCAGTTGTTTGCAGGTTACGACTGTGTAATCCTTGAGAAGCATCACCAGTTTGGCAGTTTCTTTTTTGGCGAAGTTAGCAGTATGGTCCCTTTAACAAAACATAAATGTATTACTTTCTATTACGAAACACAAGATAAACCGGAATAAATAACACGAAAATATGTTTGTACTTACTTATTTGACCGTTGGCTGTTTGCGGACATCGTTATTTATATATTTAAGTATCGTAAAAAGTGTAAACCGTATTAAAACACAGAAAAACAACTTTATTTATATCGTGTTATTTAGATTAATTTGACACTTCAAACTCTTCAAAGCGCAAATAACGAATGAAGATGGCAAAAATGGATTTCATTCACTCAATATGTCTAGTGTTGTCATACAAAATAAATGTTCCCCACAAAAAAGAACCACATTTTTTGGGATGTCATTGCTCATTGCACTGGCAACAAATTGACAAATTGTTAAGATTAACTATAGTTAAAAAAGGCATTGAAAAACGCATTTACGATTTTACCAATGGTTATTCATTTAACTATAGTTAATGTAACAAATGGTAAAACCATTTTTTACTACGGATCAAAAAACTGGCCCTAAGGGTACGTTTCAGACACGACTCAGCGCGAACTATGTCTCCAATATGTCAAAGTAGAGATGTTATGGATATGATATTTCGGATCTGGATACGGATATGGATATAGGAACAAAATTATATCGGTTTCGGATACGGTTACGGATATGTAATTATTTCGGATTATCCGTTAGTTTCGGATAGTTTCGGTTACGGTTATTAGATTGAAGTAAAATATAAACACAAATAGTATATAATTTATGTATTAAATGTTTTCTTTTTAATTATTTGTGTGAGAAATGAAACCATTAACAAGAGCCTGTCGAAACATGTAGTTTTATCTAGATTTTGGACTCTGCCTTTATCCGAAACTATCCGAAAGTTGTGAAACGGATACGGTTAAGGTTACGGATATATATTTTTTTCGGATATCCGATTGTTTCGGTTACGGTTACGGAGCTCCATAACATCCATATGTCAAACCATACATGCATTTTGAAGTACTTAGCTATAAGTCTCCGGTCTAAATCTCACTAGTATTTCAGAGTATACCCTCTATATTATGCCTCTATAATTCACTTAAGAAATTAACAGAAAATCGATAAGCGAAAAACCACGTTGTTAGTTCCTCAGCTGAGTGAAATAATGGATTGAAATAGAAAATACTTATTTGACATCGGAATCAGAGCATGAAATCCCAAAACAATACGTATGCATTCAAATAGCTCAATACCGTACAATAATTGCAAATCAATGGCTGAACGTCATTACATCGGCTTTCAACGATAAGCTACAATAATCTGATGTACAGTTAGAGAAAAAAGTACCGCTTGCTTTGCGCAGAGCTGCAATTTGTTTCTTCGAGCTAATAAACTGCACTTGTACCGATTATACTATTATAAAAGAAATGTAAAGGCCGGTCATTTTGATTGACCGACGATATGTTTGACCGGATATAGATAAACTATATCGATAATCAATTCTTCAGGTATACGATATTTTTCTAATTGTTTAGTTAAGTTTCTTAAAACTATTGATATTCATAAAAAAGTTGAAGGTAAACATAGTAGTTCCAATCACAATTTACAAAACAAAGAGAACGATAATGAAGTTATTAATTTTTTAAATTACATCTCGCACGCTATAATTCTTTCGAGTGTTAAGACCTCCCAACACATTAATTATAGATAAGTACGTAATAGCTAATAATTTGTTTGAAGGGCCAAGTTCAAGAGCAAACGATTTCACTTTTCACTTGTCAAACAAGAGTGAGAGTATACATATAAATAATATCTATCATGTTCCATTCAAGAAAAATACGATGCTTAGTATTTACTATTTACCCTATGATAGGATCTAAACGAATTTAAACTTTGACACATTACTATAAAGTCTATAATACGCCACATAAGTTCAAGTTTCACTAGATGATTTGTGAGATAAGAATTTTACTAAGAAAAGGTATCGATGGTTTCACAGAACTACTAAGCAGGCGTGTTTGGTTTACTTTGAATACTTAAAGATAAGATAGGTTTAGATTAAATTGCTATGCTATGTTGTTACAGTACTTAATAGTATAACTCCCTGTTATATGTGTGCGATGGATCGCTAGAGTTCCATAGGATTACGGTGTTAGGGATCGAATCGCAGAATGCAAAAAAGAATAATATTATCCCCTTAGTAAAGTTTTTGGTGCTCATTTTATAATTGTAAACAGGTAGTTTTTGTAATATATTCTTTGTTTAAACTAGTTTTTATTAGCCTGTATTCCACGATAACTTCCGCAAAATAGTTTAAAAATTGAAATACAGTACAAATTAACCCAATTACCGGTATAAAATAGCGTGTTATGTTAACAGATCGTCATAACGTGTCTAAAACTTTAAACGTTAAATTGCTATACTCTGCGTCTTAACAATTTACCAACGATTTGCGTGACAAAACATCAAGCTATGCCAAGCACGCTACGATCCGAAATAAAGTTTAAACTAAAGAACTTTATGTAAATATGTCGAAACGCCCGTCGTTTCTATTTACGTTGTAAAATTCCAGTAGCGAAGTAAAGATCACAAAGGAATACTTAATTTCCGCGTCTCGAGTTAATTTTAACCTTCGTTACGCTAGTTCAAACGGTACATCAACATACCGTTACATGTGACAAACGTAGCTGATAGCTCCTTACGAAATTGATTGAGATCCTGGGATTTACAAAGATGTTCCCAGCTACAAAAAGTGCCTGAAATATTAATAAATGTGTATGCAGTGAATTTAGCACCACTTGCACTGTGCTTAAGTATACCTCTAGTTATCAGAAAATTGATGGTGATTGTCACTTTCAGGAACGGTTAATATATCAGTGATGACGTGTAACATTATTCGCTAGTCTTTTGTATTGTATCTATCTATTCATTATCAAATTAATAAAAGCAGTACACAAAAAAATTTTCACGTTGTGTTTCCAATCAATGTCTACATCTTTTAACAACAAACATATACTTGCTCCCTGCAGCACCCCATTAGTAACTTTGACAGTTCTAACTTCCTCTTAGTAACATTTATGGTAACGTTTATCTATTCAATTGACGTGAAGGCGTTGATATTCGAAACAGGTTGACTTGTATCGAGTCTTGTACAATGTAAATTATACGTCGGCGTTCGTGGCATATCTCCACGTGTGAATTCTTTCAATTGTGGGAGTGTGCGTAAAATAACAGGTAACATGCAAAACGGTATTGGCATACTTATTACTTGCATAAGATTATTATAGATCATATTTATCATAACATAGTTTTCATTCCTAGCAAATTTAAACATCTAAATTCTAAGTAATCCTCCAAACTTGATCACCGAGTCTTCTACTCGTTATTCTTGACATACATATAGGTGATCAGCCTACATTTAATTATAAACGGACACAAAACTATACAATTCTTAGAGATTATAAAGTTGCTCAAACTAGTCCAAGAGTGTTTCAATGACGTTTCCGTTTGTGTCAAATTATCTTGTTAGATCGTTTAAAATGGCTAACTCAAACCTACTTATTTGTGAAATTTTTATCTCAAATTATAAATCTCATTCAGGCACTCGACGCCCATTCAACACCATAAACAGAAAGAAAGGTTGCATTTCTTAGAATTTTCACTAGTCAATGTACATCAAAAGTGGTTCAACAAACAAGCAGCGTGTCGCTTTCTTGTAAGCACACTGCTAGCTTGAGAAAGCTAACGATAGGGTTGTCATCTGCAATTAATATCTGCGAAGAAAGGGTAAAAAGTTATTATATGTTCCTCTAAGTGTAAGAACGAAGAAGGATAGCCTAATCGAACAACCGCAAAAAACCGATAAAGTTTTTACCGGAAATCTCTTAACGAACTATCGTACTATACCGCAGTACACTTTCAATAGTTTATAAGATATGAACTTATTTATATTTCAAAAGTTTTAACCCTAAAAGTGGTAACCCTATCTCGCCATAAGTACTTATCCTAGGACAGATGAATCACTGACCACTATTTCATAACCTCGTATCATGATTCACGACAAATGCATAACTTAGTTATGAACTCAGTGTGACCAGCGAACAAATATGGATATTTCAACGAAATTGCTACGTGATATAACCTATCGGCTAGAACTTAAAAAATGTTAGCCAAAGTTTCTTGAGTTAAAAAGCATTTCCACTTATACAGAGAATATGCTAAAGTATTTATAATACGTCATCATTTCTATACAAAAACAGCAATCGATAATCAGACTGGTAGCTGTCATATAACAAGTGATTCCTCTAATAGGTTCTACATATGAATTAATTTGAAATGTGGAACGAACGCTATGATCCAAAATAACGCAAGTATTCCAAGTTTCGCGACAAGCTAAATTACTAAGCGCCTTATATCCTGCGAGTGACCAGTTGTAGAAACAACGTGGGTATCTGGTTACAACCGGTTTGCGGTACATCACTGCTACAAAGGACACCCGACACCACTGACAGACGCAATCCATATATTTACTATTATACTCTATAATTAATATATTGTTACTACTTTAACATACTTTTACTTACCTTAGAAATATACATAATTGATTAAATATTTATAAAAGTTACTAGTCTCAATTTTGGGATGGATTAAATCGTTCGAATCTTTAAGGTAAGATCGATTACCTAATCTGTCGTGGCGTTACGGCGCCATTCTATGAGCCAAGGCCAGGCGTCATCTGTGCGACACTTTGAAATTTCCACGGCGCTTGATACTTAAATATTTAATAAAGTGTGATAGAGTTGACGAACTTAAATCTTGATGTGTTTAGGGATAATATTATCCGTTTATCGCTTTTTAAAAGTATTGACAAATATTTTCCGGAAGTTATTAGTAGTGATTATTATTAAGGCTTTATCGAAGAATCACCACCAGGCATGTTTATTTATTATACAGGGTGTCCCAAAAGTCGACGTCAAGTAGAAATTTTCTCATAGGTAATGCCACACCAGTAATCACACCATTTTCTGGAATAACAAAAAAATATCCATAACTTCAAAAATACATGACTTAATTTTTTTTTTATTTTTCTGATTACTGGTGTGGGGACACCCTGTATATATAGTGGTCGTCGAATTGATAAGATTTTTTTTAAGTCTACCCACCTCACTCCAAAAAATTAAAAAAGTGTAAACTGTACTTTAAAATAAACCAATTACATAAGGAGACATTAAATTTATTATAATTTATGTAACGCCATTGTTTTCGGACTTAAAGTACACTAGAAACTACAAAATTATAACATTCTAACGCAAAAACATCATTTCATAACGAGATATAATTTTAATTAACGTTACCAACTTCCTAATCAAATAAAAATTAATTTACCTTAAACATTAAAAGAAGACCTTGGAATTTAAACGACACCAAACTACACGAGGAGAGCAACGCAAGGAAGAATATCAAGAATATAATTAAATAATTAATTTTAAATCAGAACAAAGAACTGTATTAGAGTGAAAGGCTTTCACGCTTAAATAGAAGAAGTAATTGGGTTTTACTTTGGTCCAAAGATATGGGGAGGGATTCTGCAGAACTGTATCAAATTGTTGACTTAACTAAACAAGCTATTAAAAAACGTAAATAAAAACCTACCGAATTAAACTAAGTAAACATTTTAATCGTCTCCTGATTCTTGACACACATCCTAAGCAAGGCTTTTAGTATCTATTTAATTTAACTTTTGTAAAGCATTTAATGTATATTGCTTTTTTGACGTTCATTAGACGTGTACATTGTGTTACCTATATAAATAAATGATTTTTGGCTTTTGACTTTTGACCAACGTTACTACACAAAGAACAGTTACTGAAATTAAATAATTCTCATCGTAAAGATACGGTGCGTAAACTGTAATAAAACAATTTTTTTTGTAAACCCGACTTGTTTTATCATGCTTCATCTCTAAAGTCGTAAACTAACCAACAACTAATTCATATAGGATCTTATGAATATTATAATTATTATTCTTTATGCGTTCTTTCATTCAGTATAAAAATGACAAAGTTTGGCTTCTATTAGAGGATCAAACTATTTAATTCACATACAAAGATACAAATAGAGTACGAAATCTAACCGATACCTATTCTTAGACGTCCTAAAAAGAAACAGTGCTTCTGGCGATTCATGTAACAATCATTTCCGTGTGGCTTTCTAAAATCATTAGTGTATACTATTATCCTCTAGCATAAGCGAAAAAAGCCTTATCATTAATCAATCTCTAATCTAAATTAATATGACGGTACATATGTATTTGTTAACGGAGCATATCAAGCTAGAGGTATCGTATGGTGAAAATCGCTGGCTAGATTTAATCTTACGTGAAAAGCAGGGAATGTATGAGTGATGTCCTATAAGACAAATCTTCCTACTATCCATACTTTTGTACAGTACAGGAATGGTGACACATGTTGTATAGAATATAAGAACAATTTCCTTATGTAAAAACGTAGGCTACCGGCATGAACATCGCTTTCGTGTATATTTAGACATTTGTCCTGGTGAAAAAGTCCAAAGAAGTACAATGTACCAAAACATACCCATCGAAATTAAATAAGTAAACAAGTATAAAACAATTTATTATTTCTCCTACGTGAGCTAGTGGTTTCAACGTGCGATTCTCATCCCTGGCGTCGTAGCTTCGATTCCTAATGAACTTTCTGTCTATGTGCGCATTTAACACTTGTACGACGATGTATCGTGAGAAGCCGGCATGCCTTAGAGCCAAAAACAGTCGACGGTGTGGGTCAGGCCCAGAAGGTTTATTTGAAATCATCACGGAACACATACAGAAATCAGTGGCCTAGACGCCATTGACAGATATATATAACAATATACATATATTGGTATTACAAGTGAAAACCTCACTAACATATACAATTGATCTATCTCTTACGAGAAATTAATATGATACTAACATATTAAATGACGTCATTTAATAATGGCTAATTATAACGAAGTCAATGAAAAGTATACACAGCCTTGCTAGGCCTGATACAGAAAGGTCGGCTCATGGTCAATATAGACTTTTTTGGTCAGTACACTGCGTGAATTGTAGTTATACGGCGTCATATGTTATAATTAAATATTTTTTAAGTAATTACTTATGTTATATCGTTGTATTAATTCGATGTATAGTACGGCTGTAATAACACATTTCTTTAAATGTATTTTTCAGGACCAGATTTAAATGTAATACAAATTACTAGTGGACCCGACAGACGTTGTCCTGCATGATATTTCAAGCAATTAGTAAAGCAAAGTATGAAAGTACCGACTGCAGCGCCATCTGACGGGCTGATTTGTTCGACCATTCCCAGATCCCCTTGAACACACACAACAAATTTCATCAAAATCGGTCCAGTCGTTTGAGAGAAGTTCAGTGACATACACACTAACAGAAGAATTATATATATAAAGATATGCAACAAACGAATATATGCTCAAAGGTTACTGATATTATTGCAAAAGTATACTATATTCTTAATACGCTTAAATATCGGTTCGTAATCTATGAGTAAAAGTATTACAAATACGCACCTTCGCGCTTTCATTAGTCCTTTAGAATATTAAAAGTATCTATTGCAAAACACTAAAGAGTCCTACAGTTTCCCTAAGTGTACAGTAATAAAACGTTTAACCTTTGCCCTAAACACTTGCTCTTTCATTCAGTTTATGAGGTTTGTCGATTACATTGCACAAACTGTTGCACTACTGAAAGCTTACAAAATCTTAGGGCTGTCACAGGCTAAGATTCAAAGTTTGAAATCATAGGCAATATAACTTTGATATTTCCCAAGAATCAATTAATCCCCAAGTTTCGATATTTTCAGGAGATATATTTCCGAAGTGTTTTGCTTTCTATGATTTCTAAACGCAAGTCTTATGAATTTGAGTTGTCTATATGTATTGGCATCGTAGCTCTTAATCGTGGACCGATTATGATGCGATCCTTTTTTTATAAAGCTGACATGATCGAGACGGTTCCTTGCTCCTTAAATATTAGGAGATTCAAAGTCATCAGCTATTATTGTTAGCTGCGGTAGAAATCTTACATGCGTAATGGGTATTTACTTTATTTTCAAACATAAGTTTGATCTTGGATGCTCAAGATCCCTGGACAGCGAAAAGGACAAATTTGTCAATTCTGACACGTGACAACCCGTCTTTCTTCAGTTTTTTACCAAAAGATCCTGAGCTTCTTTAGACATTAGCATGCTGAGATCCCGATAACTTTCAGAAGTTTGTGCTGACCGGAAGAGTGGAAGGCCAGAGACCCCGAGGCTGATGCTTTACTCGCTGGACGAACCAAGTCTAGGTCCTTGGTATTACACAGGCTTAGGCAAGCCGAAGACAGGTTGGAAAGGAGAATGATATATGACACCAACACGACCTTCACTAATGAAGAACATAAGAAGTTTGACCTAACATTGGGAACACCCATGTATAGTCTAGCTAGTTCCATTGAGCTGCTCTAATGAGCTCGAAGTACATGTATTGCCTATACTTAGAGCTCATTGCTACTTTGATAGTAGGTACCTACTGCACCGGCTGTACTTTGTAACAAAATTTTTGTATGCAAGTTCAATGTTCTCTCAACAACCGTCGCGCTGATATCTCATCTCAAACTTGGCAACGCACGGTACAAAAACTCTTTATTGAGTCGCTGTATCACTATTGTTATTACAGAGTTAGGGGCCCGGTATAGTAAAGTTTATATATCTTTACACACAATTTTTCTCGCATTTTCAACAAGCAAAAATTTAGATATTTGTAACTTCTAAATATTTTGTAGTAAGTAACTTTAAAACATATATGTAAATTTTTCTAATTAATTTCTAATAATAAATTATTATTTTATTTCTTATCTACCACTAAATGCTTCACCGCATTAACTAGTCGTATTAAATGGAAAATGTCATGTACTTTGACAGCTAACATGACAATACCACATGTTTAAACTAAGACAATAGGTACTGTTGCGAATTGCTATCCTAATCCGTTCTTATTCACATAGCTATATGTATAAAGTAGCTAAGATTCTTTTCTATACTTCATTAAGTACAATTCAGATTCTTAATTAGGGTACTTTCCTGAAAAAAGGGTTGAAAGTAAAAAAAATCTACTCACTATATATATATGGAATCTTGATTTTTTTTTATCGTAGATATAGTTTTGGGAAGCAGTTGAGGCATCCCTACACCCAACTATCAGCCAGTCACACCCAGTTTATTATCTTTGCGTCCAGATAAACGTCACGATTTACGAATACAAGCATTTACCACAGAAAAGTTTAAATGACGAGTGCAGGTCATTGTAGTTGTGTTCAAAATAAATGCACTGTGTCGTCTAATTTACATATAATTAGTTTAAGTTTTAATTCAATATTATGGAAGTAAAATATCTCCATTATCAAATATTACCTTCAGTAAGAAGAATGAGTGAATGTGTTATAAATATTACTCAGTAGGTGCAATAAGTGACAGGAAGATTAGACTCTTTTTCTATCCAATTTTGAAACCAATGATTACTGTTTTTTTTATTTTATTTCTGATTTAAATCGTACTATAGTAACCTGAGAAAAACTTACTATAATAACTTAAAGCGTGATTATGTATGTATATATTATAATTTAAGCGATTTAAATTATAAGAAAATATATAGAAGTTTCACTCTTAAATCAAGTAGAGGTCAAAATTAACGTCAATTACATCAATCAAAAATATAATCCACAAATAAAGAAATGGTCATTTGTCTTTATTTAAAGAGAAACTTCGACGTAACAATCGCCTACGCATTAAAATAGCAACATAAATTAAATTTAAATGACAAAAAGATACCCACGCGAAACCTATGTCAAAAAATCAAGTGCCGAATTCTTAATTGAAACTTTTACTTATTGTCTAGAAGTGCACTTATGGTAGGGGAGCCCAAGAGGGGATTTCGGGATTTACTAAAGCGCGGCAGATTAATATATAGGGGGATACCTTGTACCCGGTTAAGTACCTTCACAAAATATGAGGCACATATATAAGGCCGCCCGTGAAGGAGACAGGATCAGATTAGTAAAAAAAAATTGACCATCAGAAATTCCCGAGCGCATCAGATTAAGGTAGGGTGAGTTAATTACATCCTAAAAAGTGTATATTCCACTAATCTGACAATTTGAGAGTGACGGAAAAAAAGGGGAGGGCAACAAAGTTGTAAAAAAAAACGTCATCTCGACATTCTCGAGCGTAGCTAATTTTTTTTTTATTTTGAAGGAAATAATTCAAGAATAATGAAAAATATATAATCTGACGATTTCCGCAAGCCGAAATAACAAAAATTCGTCGATAAAGTTAAATGCGTGCAGCTGTGTGATGCCTACATATTTTCCTTAAACCGATCGGAATCTACTAAACGGCGTTCTAAATATTTCCCTCAAAATTACATTTCCTGTGAATTTGAACCGATTCAGACCGATAGATTTTGAGAAATTTTGAAAAATCTTAAAAAAATAAGTTTTTTTTTTTTAAAAGTGGTTTTTTATCGATCAACTTCAAAAACTAATCCGCCTTTGAGCTTGAAAAACCACGTCGATCGCCACCAAGCTGGTCAAAAGCGGTTGATTCGTTCGAGAGATATTGTGAACGAAAGAAACCCGAAAAAGTGTTTTTTCGGGATTACTCCGAAATTTGTGGTTCGATCAATTAAAATTGCAAAATTACTTATGAGGATGATAAAACTGCGTCGAATGCCGCCAACCGCATGAAAATTGCTTGATCCATTCAAAAGTTATTGCGGTTTGAAAATTCCAAAAATAGTCTTCTATGAAACTTCTATCAGACTTTCGAGCTGGGAGAGCTCAAATGCATAGAAATATTATTTCTTTGAACTCAGCGAGCTTAAAATATCAATTTTAAGCACCCAGGAATGGAATTAGCGGGAAGTTGCAGGGATGGCCTTTAAGGTGAACCGTTTTTCTAATTTTTTTTGTCAGATCAGGCGAATCCCTCTAGATAATCGTCAGATTATGAGACAGTACGTTTAGAACATAAAGATGAACCACATATATCTTAATCTGACGCGCTTGAGTATTTCAAAATGGCGATTTTTTTTTGCAAATTATGAAAATGGCTGCGGGTTTGCGTCCCATCGAAATCGTCAGATTAGTGAATGAGAGCTTTTTTTTGATGCACTTAACACTCCCTTAGAAAATCTGACGCGCTCGATAATTTTTATTTTTTTTTCATTTTCAACCCTTAAATACAACCACCCGCATCATGCAAACGATCAGATTAACATACGTACATTATTAAAAATACGTAGGGCATTGATGCTATCAATATCTGACGCACTCGAGGATGTCCATGCAACAATTTTTTTTTACATATTAAACAATCTATAGCCGCTTCCCCCACCGATGAAAAGGTATATATCATATAACATTTTTTTCTTCTTATTATCTAAGCTTTGCATCCCAATAGGTCTCTACGACGCTCGAGTAAATCCCCATTTAGCATCGTGGGCTCCCCTACCATTATTGACTCTTAAATAATATATAGCTTATTAATCTTCGTTAGTAGTTTTTCTATCCCTTTTTCACACACAGTGACAATAACCCGAAAGACTTGGGTTCAATTCGCTGTAAAACAGATCAAGGAAGAGACAAGGCTTGGCGCTCTCTTTTCCCATGTATAATACTAGCAATTGACGAGTTAGTGTGACAAACCGGGTATTAGACATGCATTTTAATTAAATAAGCAATAAAAGGCCGCTCTTACATCGTAAACCACATGCCACGATTATACGAACACAAATTTAAATAGAAAATTCATTAGTGTCTAATGAATTTTTATTTTATTGAGCTAAATCTATGAATTTTTATTGTGTAATAGTCTACGATTAGTTAAGCAGCGTCTTAAATAACAGTTATACAAACAAAGTAATTGCAATCGCGCTAAATAATATAATATTTTACTTGTAAAATACATTGTTTTCATGCGATGGCCAAGTCGATCTATTTATTAAAAATATAAAAGTGTTTTAATGTTGATATGGTCAGCATAAGATCATGTAAGGTCAGTTAATTACGAACCCTAGAAGGTCCCTTAAGTAGGGACTGAATAAATTAACCGAGTTAGTATTACAGGGATCCCACAACTATTTACGACTTATACTTGGGTTATTTAAAAGTTATGTTTTTGATGGCATTTAAATTTTTTTATAAGTTTTAATCTAATTACGTCTTAATACCATTTTATTTCCTAATTAAATAGTAGTATATTAGTATTATTAAAATGTATAATTAGTTTGAATTCCCAAGGTCAGAGACACTACATTAGTCTTATACGTTTCCGAAACGCTCTGTTAAACGAGTAGTTAAAAAACTAGTAGGCAAGTACCTATTGTAGATTCGCGACCGGGGACCACGTGACGAGTGCTATATAGTGACAAATATATTGTGTGGTACCATACGTAGCCAGTAATTTTGTTATATCGTTGTAATCCTTCCAAAACACTTTCAAAACGGAGACCATATGTAGCTGAACACCGTTTCATTCCCACCATTTCAGCTTGCAGCATCTCTTGCCATCCTACATAGAAACTCCAGCAGATGTGGGACTCTTTGTCTGCTAAGCTGAGCTGGGACTTTTTCAGTGATATATGTTTGATTTCTGTTTCAGTTATACGCCAACAAAACGTTCGTCATTCAAAAGTAACAGGAAACTAAATTAATGTATGTTACCAAAACAGTAATTACAAATCTCACCCCACGTAAAACCCCATCAGATAATATTTTCATTACACCAAACTAACACCAACGGTTTTGAACGCAAGCAATAAATATAACTTGAAATGTTTTCACAAACGCTTCTCAAATAGACGAATTACAGTACCCGTTAACTGCGCAGACGCATTAACTACCCATATAACACTTTAGAGGTGTCTAAGAATTTTAACGCATCCCTTTCAGCCAATCTCAATAACTTCTATAGACTTAAATGTATAAATACATTATCACGCATTTTATTTCAAATTCTAAGGAAAAATTAAATTGAAGAATTATATACAAAGAAAACGTTCCTTTTGTATTATATATATATTTTTTGGTATACTTAGATATATAGCCTTGAAACAGGACACAGGCTGGTTTTCATTCTCTGACGAGCTCCTATTGTTATACTCGTAATTCCCGGAAAATATGTTGGCAAGACAAAATGAGCCGGATTCGTTTCTTAGGAGTTTTGCAAAGCGAAAATTGCCATCATGCTAACAAATAACAATTATAACTCCGGAAACATTAGGGCATAAGGTAGGCTTTGAGTACCGTTTAATTTTTCTTTACCGTCTGTTTTCGAGTCTATAAAATGTTTGTCCGATGTTTTCCTTTACAAAAAGATAGCCGACATGGAAAGAAAAACCACTGCACAGACAGGATTCAAAGACCCGCCATACGGTTTGAGAATCACACGCTTAACCTCTAAGTGTTAGCTTAGAGCTTACCACATAGTATTAAATAAACCACGTAAAATTCGTTATTGAGATTGGCCATCAATACGAGAATAGTACAAGGCAGCGTTGATGGATTGAATGTACAAATAGCATTCTTAATAGTAAATGGTTAATGTGTATTCTTAGAATAGGTAAGAAAGGATTTATGAGCCAAACATAAGGTTGAAATAAAAAGGTCTGATTTACGCTTACAATAATCAGAAAAAAAATATTTAATATTTTTCTTGAAGGCCTTCAAGTCGTAGCGATTCGCATATAGCTCTACTGACAGCTGGTTCCATAACGAGCTGGAGCGCGGCAGAAGTTGCTTTAAAAAGCGCTGTGTTGTGGAACTAGGGGTAGAGATGAATTTAAAAATCGGTATGATATCTCTTTTAGCCGATTCATTGCTTATTGGACGATTTATTTAGTTAAACGTCGCTTAATATTTTCCATGACATTTGAATCGTTAAGGAACAAAACTAAACTAAAAAGCGTCATAAATCAAGAAAAAATTATATATATAACGTCTGATAGGTCATCAAAAACTTTGGTAAATGCTCAATCGGAAAACCACATAAACAAGCAATAACCGATCAAAATCAAGTAAAATTTATGCCTCAATAGATTCACGGGTATCGTGAGAAAAGCGAATGTATTTAAAGGTAAATGTCGGTCACCGGTCCACAACGATTCATAATTTTTGATGCTTTGTACAGTCCGATAACCTCTGCATCACTGACACCTCTATAATTTCACTAAAATTTTGACTTGATTTGTACTTTTTGATTTGAGTAAATAAAACACTTCGGTTGTTTCATACATTGTATTTTATTTTTTAATAACACGTATAACATATTAATAAAAACTTTTACGGCATTTAAACGAACTGACTCCGTCGAATAGTTTATCGATTATGATTCTTTATTTTGATTACATACATTATCCCTACTATATCTTATTTTACTATATATTTACGAATTAATTTTATAAAACATCCAAATTAATATAATGTTAATACTATCTGTCTGAACTAACTTAATACCTCACGTTGCCGCACAAGGTCACGCAAAACTTGTTGTTTTATAGCCAATTAGCTTATAAATTCTGGGTTAGACCCCTTAGAACGTATTATTTTAAACAAGGGTTTTTTAAGTGTATGTTATCATATATTAATGTTATTCAGTCTACGGATTAGTTTTATCAACAAAGTTTATTATAAATGGTTGTTGATTAAATACTCAAGCTCAATCATTGAACCTCTAAACGGTAATAAAAATTTGGTGTTTAACAAATTTTTGCCTATGCTGCATAAACAAAGCTTTAAAATCAATGAGAAAATATAAAGGAGCTAAGATCGTATAGTCGTACTAAATTGACGCCCAGTTTATTGACATTTGAGAAAAAAGGATGTGGTATTCCTTCCTATTCATCGAATAAACCACAGATTCGCAAAAAGTAACCAAAACAGCGTGCGCCTGCGCCGGTCGGATGCGTTGCGGTATTACAAGTTTTATATTGTTCAGATGGACCACTTGACTTGTATAAAAACCAGTTTTCAATTCATAAGTTTCTTTAATCTGTAATTTATCAGGGTTATCTATACCTAGCAAATTGTATGATACCTTTCGTTCTTTACACTATACGCTACTATTTTTTTTATTTCTTGCAAAGCTATTATGCGATATATTATAATTCCTCTATTTAGCAATAAAACTTTTTACAAACTATTTGACTTAACATTGTTTCAGCTCCACTATACCCGCATCAAAAACACCCACTTGGCCACATTCACATACCTAACTGTACAAAAATATTTTCTCACAAAGCCTCTTCCCGTATAAGTAAATAAATAAAGCATGTCATAGAAATATGCATCTCATATAAATAATCCGTTAGGGAATTTACATAAAAGTCATATAAATGCACAAAGGCAGTAAAAAGCTGTGAACGGTGATATTTTTCTTATAATAATTGGATGGGAATTGGGATATGCAAAGCATTAATTACTTGTACAATGAATCACATTTTTTAACCATTCTGTTGTTTACGTTTTTGGACCGTGCATTGTATTATTGATTACTATGATATATGTTAAGTTCAAACATATTATGACTGGAATAGGCTTCCGGAAAGTGAACCCTCTTTGAACTCTTAAAAACAGGTGGATAATTTCTCCAAATCCGCGAATACGCGCACATCTGTTTATTAAGCTGCTAGTATATCTACATGATAATACTAAATGTTATATTTAGTAATTGGTTTGTATTCATTTGGAATGACATTATTTAAATGGAGCAAGCCTAGATTATAATAAAACGATAGTGATAGCTTACAATTGTAAGGAATATTCTAACAAAGACACGCCAAATTTCTACCGCAACAGTATAAATAAAAGTGCTAAACATCGTTCTAAAATCCAATCATACAATTGGATACAATAACCGACACAATTATCTATTAAAACCCCATCTCTTTGTCCCACTAACGCCAATCTTAATTTATAGCGATTGTACTACTTTATTACCAAAAGCTACTATATAGTCGGATTAACAATACAGTTAACAATATTTTTTGTTGTTGAGATCGAATAAGGCTAAAATTATTCCTTATGCGCATAAGCAACTTGATTTGCGTCGCAAGTCAGCGGAATGTCGTCGTCTGCTAAATAGTTTTATTATAAACACAGGAAAAGGATAGGTAACGCGCTTGGCAACTTGTTCTATCCTGAAGTCGCAGCCGTTTTGACAATTTCTTAGCACAATTTTTGCAATAGACAAACCTTTCGGACAAGTCGCTTGATTGAAATTTTAGTTGCTTAAGAATAGGTTATAATTGTTATGATATCGCATTACGGGTAATAAATAGGTTATCTATATAATATTCTGAATATTATTATTGATCATATTAATAATTGAGCGATAATCATGAGCTTAACCAATGAAAGCCCTAATTTTATTTCATTGTTCACAATTTCCTAGATTTATCGTAATAAAGTACATTCAAAATCAAAGGTCCCGTCTAAATTCTATTGTATTAGGTACTAAATAACAACGTCTTTTTTTACGACCAAATATGAGGTACTCCCTTCGATGTCGTTTTAACAAAATTTGACTGTATTTATAATTATCATAAATAAACTAAGGACTAAAAGTTAAAAAAAAGTACCACCAAATTTCGAAAGTCTAGCAACAATAATACAATTGTCCACTTAACAGTGAATTCGTAAAATTAAATAACCCATTATACGCACTAGCACCGGCACTTTAATTATTCGCAAAAATGCGTGCTCTACTTAATGCTCTATAGAATCATTAGCGAGTCAAAAGAAGTACATTTCACTTTCATATACGATTTAAAAATGATTTATCATCCAAATCAATCAACAAACTACGTATTGCGACCACAATAATTTTAATAAAGATTTATGTCTCGTAATAATAAAGGCATTAAGGAAATTAAACGTTACATAAAAACAGTAATTGTTAGATGTGTAGATAATAAGAGTAATAGAAAATGAATAGCTGATAGCAAGGCCGCGAGCATTACTTGCATAAGCTTAATATCCTATTCATATTAAGGTTATAGCAAAGCAAAAAAGGTAATATAAACGATCAAATAAAATAGTTCTTTAATGATCTGTTAATTTAATAAACGGATAATTCTCGACCACTAAAAAATACTCTGACAATTCTAGTAGTATTGCGTATCTGTTTACGGTCTTCGAAATCTGTGATTCCCATAAAGCACACTTTTAGAACAGCTATATTAGTGTCATAAAGAATTTTTAATTTTCATTAAATAACCACACCTACCGCCCGTTTATCTCATGAACTCATACATTTTTGTTAGTTTAAGTGTAGGTAGATTACCAGGATTGGGGCTCAACTGGAATCACAAAGGCAAACTGGCATTCTTAACAGAATTGTCTGCAAGTTATCTTTGCAGAAACAAAGGAAGCTAGAAAGGTCTGAAGTGATATTAAACAAGATGCTTAAGACTGATAAGATTCGTGGAATAAGGCTCTGGATGCCTTCAGCCTTATCTAGGTGTCTTTAACTAAGTAGAACTTTGAGTCTGCGGTATCATAAAAAAACAAAAACAAAAAAAAATTCTAAAAAATAAAAAAAAATTGCAGTGGACACCTTATCACTTAGGTGTTTGAAAGTATAGTAAGTAAGTATAGTAGCCGATTCTCAGACATACTGAATATGCATAAAAAAATTCATAAGAATCGGTCGAGCCGTTACGGAGCAGTATGGGAACGAACATTGTGACACGAGAATTTTATATATTAGATGTGACAAACACCATAATATAGGTATAATTTTCAACTGATATGCAATTTCAATATCTTAACAGATTGAATAACAAGTGAAAATGAATACCTTACATTAAAGCTTGTCTCATGCTGTGAACAATATACTATGGTAAATTATTTAAGGCTCACTTTCGCTGTCGTTACCATAGATGACATCGATAGATTACCGAAGAATGTACCGGTCGTAACTAGAAGGTTATTAATATGTAATACAAAAGTTGGATACAGGAAATGCCAAGTCATGAAGGAGCTCCGGAAGTGTATAGATAAGGATTGAATTATCCGACGGTAACCCGATCTTCATTACAAGATGGATAAATAGATCCTTAAAAAAAGTAGTTGTGGTTTTGGAGTTTGACATCACATAAAATGGAGCCTGGGCAAATTTATATCGGTATGTGGCATTGTTTATTTTTAATCAACTTAAAAAAAGCGTGTTATCAATACGTGTTACCAAGCCTAAACAAATGATTGTTTCATTTACCCAACCGTTACCAACTAAGACATGGATCTCAAGTATAATTTTATAACCTCCAATCATCACAGTATAGGTTTAATTACCTAGATATTTTATATTACCAGTTGGTATGTAGAAACAATGCTTTCTGACTTTATCAAACATTACTACACTAACATTAATGATTAGACCATAAATTAATATCTGTCATACAACCCAAAGCCTCCGCAAACAATCAATTCGGGCTATTGACAGCCTAACACCTTACAAGTAATTATCATAACGAGTAAATTCAAAGTGAAAGCTTACATCCACATTGATGAGTGCTTTAGTTTATGTAAACAATTTGTACATTATCGAGAAAGTGGACTGATACAAAGCAATTGAACCATTAGTGGTGCGGCCTATTGTTGCTCATTGCCATCACCCAACCTCGCTACTTATTTTGTGTTATTTACGACAAGTTAGATAGATTTATACAATACTATTGCACTCATCGAAATCTTGCGCAATTTCAAAATTTACCCGGATTCGTGTAGTTTTTTCGAAATGACTGTTTTTCGATGTTCAAAGATTAAAAATAAAAAAACCGATACATTCATTAATTACATTTATCAACTCCTTTTTGAGCGCGGTATTTTATATTAAGACGTTTTGTCTATTGCATTAATAATTAATCTTTGGTCATATCAAATCAAATCAAAATCATTTATTAATTTAGGTAAAACAATGTACACTTATGAACGTCAAAAAGAGATATATACTAAATGCTTCTACATTTACTGCCAGTTCTCAAATCAAGGGCGTAGAACGGAAGAGAAGAACTGGCAATATACTCTCCGCCACTCTTTTTAATCGCCAAGTTTTTTGTTAAGGATCTGCAACCATTAGGTAAACCATGTTCCACATGACATCTTAATATCCATAGTGAAGTTAGTGAAGGAAATGTAATATTCGGTAATGCACGCCGACTTCTCACGATGAAGGTACACAGTAGTGACATGAGTCATCAGTCCTATGATTCGACAACATGTGCCTCTGTCCCACGTTAGTAGACTCATTTGTTCTGATTACCTAATGAATGACTAGAGTACAGGTAACTAAATAAAAGGACTATATGACATTTTTTAACTTCTGAGGTGGAAAAGGCTTTTACCCCCAAGTTAGAACGTATGTGATACACACTGGATTCAAAGGGGCCAGATGAGCACATTTTTCCTATACGCTAGTACAGGATAGCATCACCTCGCTGATCGAACTTCATGCCTAGTAAAATTGCAATAAATGCGACGCTCTCAATTATATTATTAAGAAAATATGGGACCGTTCAAATATTACGTATGCACTATAGAGGGGGTCTTTGATTTTCTTATTTGGTGATTGTGTCAACAGTAAGTATTTACTTTTTTAAACATATTACCCACACATTGTCTATGCTTGAAAACGAAATTCATTTTCGAGGATTCCTACAAAAACGTTTGTCCTCTTATTTTGAGAGCTTTACTGACAAGAGGAGGGGGGGGGGGGGGTAAATTGCAGTAAATCTGCTTCAGCCCCTATGGTATAATACTCCTAAGAACTAAATAATGTTTTGTCATAATATGATCAGCTTTTCAGATGCTTGGATTTAGGCAAGTAGTAATTAATATCCATTGCTACTATTTAGACTTCGACCACAGGTTTATTAAGTTTTAAAATGCACACTCCTTTGCTTTGCTTTCGTATAAAGCTTAGTTACGTATTTATATGTAGGCTGTGTCCTTGTTTATAGAAGATACTGTAGGTTGGCAATAACAAGGTCAAGGGGATAGAACCTACTTTTGGTGGCGCTTTGTTATATCTTCCGAAAGTTAATATAAAATCATACAAATAATTATAGAAAAAACGTTTTCTATAATTATTTATTTCGAAAATTAATTATTTCGAATATAACACTGATTAAATCAAGGCTTAGCTCCTATAGCTATTTTAAATTCTCTTGGCTATAAAGTATTTAAATTGAAGGTAAAGGTAGAATAAAATACCATTACACTATTATAATCCTAAATAAAAATAAAGAAACAATCGATTTTAATGACTTTACATTAATGATGAAGAAGCAATTACCACGTTTATACTTAACACATGCGCCTGCGCGTTTCCGAGAAAACGTTTGAGAAATACGTGTACTTTGAACAAACAGAATTATTACGAAATTACAACTGTGAACACTTAAACCATGGCGTAGTAAACGAAGTAGGTTATGTATATTTACATTGACGAATTTATTTGTCTACGACCCTTCATGAAGTTTGTTTACCTACTTTTGTAACAGATTAATCAAAAATGTTACACTACAATCGAATATAAATTATTTACTTACGATTACAAAATAGTCATAGTCATCTTCCTCATTCTAACCTGAAACGAAAGAAACAAATATTATACTTCATACAAACAAAAATAATAATTAAATATTGTCAACTATATCAAAATCAGATTATAGGTGAGCGTGTGTGGAAATCTACCTGATTTTTTAATTAGAGAATTTGTCTTCGTATAAAAAAAACCAAAGAAATAGTATATATAGTATGGTAGAAGCATATATCCAGTTGTAGCTATAGAGTTTAACAGACGCTGTCTTCGGGAATAACCGCAATGAACCGCACGAAATCATAGCTACAGTGCAGATTATTGATTTTATTTATTTCGTAATCCCACAGCTTACAAAAAATATATCCAGAGATGGAATACATAATATTTAACAAAAGGGTTTAACATTTTACAATAGGAAACAAACAATAAAAATTATTCACTACATTTAACTAATACATGTACCTACCTAATTTGGCTGTGTTGAGTGATGGTGTGAGAGTGAGGGTAAGTACGTGAAGGTGTGTATGTGGGGTATCATCATGATTTTGTGAGGCAAATGTAATCCTACCACCACTAAACACATTCCCCTTTATAAACCCACTATAAAATTTAAAAAGCTATTGAATGTTTCGTACTAATTTGCAAAAAAACTGAAAATAAATAACAGTAATAAAAGATTGTTTCTGGTTAATTGAAGTACGTTTAGGAATTCATTTATGTCCATATGATAATAACGATTTTATCACGCTTAACAAAACAGTTCAATGTATTGTTAGTGATTGCTGCAAAGCGAAAGTGTGAAATGTACTATGTAGGGCAGTATTGATCCCGAGTTGCGGTTTAGGTCAATAACCAATAGCCACATTGTATGAAGAAACAATGATATATTTGTTACTTCTATGCACATACTTAGAAACTCACGAATCGATCGAATTTACTTTTCTCCAACATTTTTGTCAACAGGATAATTTCTTAGTAAAACAGACCGCTGTAACTATAGCGGCGAGCCATTTGGCGGGCACTTGAGTGGCACAAGACAAGGGGCGCTGGACATTTCTCGTTTCAGAGGTCAAGACAATGTTTGGGCCGCAAAGCCAGCGTAGTGAATGAGTGAGTCAAAATAAGGTAAAACAGACCGCTGTAACTATAGCGGCAAGCCATTTGGCGGGCACTTGAGTGGCACAAGACAACGGGCGCTGGAAATTTCTCGTTTCAGAGGTCAAGACAATGTTCGCAAAGCCCGCGTAGTGAGTGAGTGAGTCAAAATAAGCTATACTTTTAAATGACTCAGGGTCAAAATCACACTTAAAAGCGTAAGAACCAATATTGAGTTAATACAACTAAACTGTCGACTTCAGGACATTGGCTCTACAGATATTGAGAGGATTACAACGAAAATTGGTATCGTTCTTAGAAATGCACGTGTATGCGACTAATTTTTGTTTCAATCGTTGAAATTGGTATTTAATAAGAGAGTTCTGGCATGCTAAAGAAAGCATTTAAGTAAACATTATTTTACTTTATTAGTGACCTTTCTGAATACGTGGATACAATATGCTACAATGGTCAGTGACGTCACGATTGCATATGGCACACTTTTGACAGACGCAAAACATCGGTTTACGCAAAAACTGACGCCACTTGAATACAGATGACTATAAAAACAACGTTCCCAACTTTTTGTGCAAATCAGTCAGCTGACAGTCCTCGCTAACTCGAATCATATTATACGTCGAAGTCTATATGAAATACTTAATAACTGAATGTAGACATTATTTGAACGTAAAACTAATAAGCTCATCACAAACATGTCAAATATTTTAGGCTTTAAGTAATAAAAACGAAATTATTGTAATTTAGGAGATTCCGCGAATTCAAACAAAAATATGTTCATTGAATTAAAGGCAAAAATTTAGCAACAACCCCAAATTTTAGCAGGGAATCGAGTTATATAACAAATATAGTTTTTAGAATAGGTATGTGAAAATCCATATTTTTATACCCATACGTTTAGTAAAAGTTACTTTACAATTTGCAGACCCATTTGAAGAACCATTTCCATTCACCAAAAAAACAATTAAACTGTGAAACTGCAAATTTAAATTACTCACACCTTACCAATTACCACGGTTTGTTTATGGGTGAATCAAATTCAAATCACTTTAAGATAACTGTCTGCCGGATGGACGTAGGTGTGACTTTAAATACACGGAAACAATAATGTACAACTACGGAAAATAAAGAAAGTAGGAACGTTGACAATTGACAGTTTGATTTATTATAATCCGTTGAATGATTAGTATAATGACTTAAATTCCATCATAATCAATACAACAAAAAAAATATTTTTATATTAAGGATTTATATCTCTGTAATTTTTTTTGCTTATATCCAAGATCCCCAGAAGAATCTAAGATAGAAATGCCTCTTAAATACCGATCACAGATCAAAAAGACAAGTGTTAGCCAGAAATCCTTTAAAATAAAAGAGAGAGTTATCCCTACCTATGCTCTCTCAATACGGCATAGAGATTTTGCATTCGCATTCGACCAACAAGTAACAATCGTAGCCAAACTGACATTGTCACAAGGAAAATTAATAGGCCATTTCTTTCCGGGAGTGCGTACCAGCAGTACCTTGTCTCGAGGCCTATTAACACCGATAAGAAAATAGTGGTATCAGCTACAATGACACTTAACAAAGAACTAAATGATTCAAAGCATCACATTATACAGCCTTTTATGGAGAATAATAATGGAAACCAATTAGACGTTTCACACGTTCCACAGTTTAACCGGTTTAAATGGTGTTAGCGGTAAAGTGTCGTTTGATATCACTTGACACATATCCCAACTGCGCTGATTTTGCCAATATAAAAACTTAGGGTACAACAGGTTTCCTTCAATAGCTTCTACGTATAAAAAAACACGATGTTTCTCGTACTGCTATTTCGACATAAGCATGAAACTATTGCAAGGCTTTCTTATTATTACTATATATTTAGATGAATTTCTTTTGAAACATTTTGAGATAGGTAAATGTAGAGTTCAGGAACCACTTATTTAATCAATGATATGTAAGTTTGCTTTTGTAAATAATAGGCATATTATTTCCAAGCGGTCGCGACGGTCCGTCTAGCTAAAACATATCCGATCTAGATTAGCCCCCTAGTACGGCTTCACAAGATAGTGTTTCATCAGCTACATTTGTTTAGTTACCCTGACCAAGTTAGAAAACATTCGTGGATTAAGATCATGGATTTTGATTTGGGCTAATGCTTTTTATATCCAATAATACATTAAACATTTGGGGTTTTGTAGCTATTACATTAATTCTCTTGACTTTAAAAACTCGAATTTCACATATTCCTATCGTTCTGATAGATAATTTACTACCTACTCAGACTAAATAAACGGTAAAATATAAGTTAAAATAAGTATTAAGAGATTATAGAACAATATGAATTCGATCAAGGCACAAAACGCATTTACAATAATAATCACTTCCGCTCCGAAATCTTAAAATATCATGACAAACAAGCCTTAAAATAAATACAAATGGTCTCATTTAATTTTGACAGAGTATGCCATTAGATGAATGAATAATTTCCATTATGCAATCACCATAACTCACAATTTACTTTCATGATAATTTATGCCAGTAACAAATTTAAATTTCAGCGTAAATACATTTTCTATTATACATGAAATAAATATTATCCGAGATCAACAACAATATAATGTAATGGTCTAAGATCCCGCATTTCATACCGGTGAAATGTTTAAAAAATTTTTTTTTTAAAAGTATTAATTAAACATACTCTGGACTGAAATTTGCTAGGCAACCCATATGGATTATATTTATTGACATATTAAATTAAATATAAAATAAGTTTCATTAAATAAGCATCTCGGTGAAGGTCGTTGTATAGCGGGATCTTATACTATAACAAAAGTACCAACTAACCAACAAGTATCAATATTTTACAAAATATTTTTGCTAGAAGCAAAGTATTTCCTTCATTATTGTTGTGCAAATTTAAAACGCTTGCAAGCATTTCTAAAGGATTTCTTTATGAAGTTATTAATTATTAAAGTCACTCTCTAATTTGCTCAGAGCTCACTAGGACTGTGCAAGACTTGCTCAGTATTATGTGAATAAAGTAAAAACTTACTATTTACTTCTAAACTAACAGAGGGTATGGTATAAATTAGTACGTGTTCCGCGGTATGTCTGAACTTTAATAGAACTACGTATTGTTTTATAACTTCCTCTTATATATATTAAGTTTTAATACAGGAACAAGGTCTTCATATCAAGGGCGGCGCATCGGAAGGAAGAGCTGATATCCGGTATTTAGACACCAATGAGTAATTTACCTTTATATCGGAATTTAATATCGAAAAAACCTTGACAAAGACCTTGAATAAAGCAAAAGAATATCTAAATAGATAACTTCTTTAGAACGAAGTATAGGACGTGCCTGCACATCTGTTCTTGTACGCAAATTATTTTCTTTAAAATAATAGATAGTTTAAGTACCGGTGTAGATCCCATGTAGTTTTATCATTAGCACCGACTCCAGACATATTCTATTGTTCTACACTTTAAGTATGTCGCCTTAAATGTAGTAAAACTCAAAGACTTATAGGCATAAACTCATTACGTACTGCATATATAATAATCGTCTAATGGCGCCATTTCAAAAATTGCCTAACTACGACTGCGTTAGTGCTGTAATTCACTGCATTGTCAGGCTATAAATATATCAAACTGGTGTCAAAAGTAGTATTTAACATAATAGAAACGCGTAAATTCAGAGACACGATTACCATCTATTACATAAAGATAAAACAATTATGAAACACCATAGTCAGATGCACCTGCGGCTGAATGTAGACTAATTACAGGGAAGCAGAGAATAATTGCTTCCAAAGGTAATTACTTTATTACAATAACATAGGAAAGTTGACTTGAACTCGCATTCATGGAGTTCATTCATTTGTTTAAAAATGGGAATAGCGTATAATTTATTGCAATCGCAAACCTCATTTTTACTTATGAAAAGCGTCGTGAGGATCAGCGCCTCTAAGAGTCAAAAATCGTAGCCATGTGACACGCACAGAATTTCGTATCTTCATTATAGAAATTTAAATCAAAACAAAGAGACAAATTCTTATTAGATTCGTGATTATATTCGTAGTCTGGTTAGAATTAGTTCATGTGTAAAGTGAAACGAAACATTATAATTGGATAAGTATTCTAATACTTTATAATGGCACATTTACGCAATTATTTAATTTAATTATAAAGTATACTTTTACCGGAAACAATAACCAGAACAAGACCTAATACTAAATTTTTATTAGTCTCCAAATTTTATAATTGTCTTGGTTCGATCCTAAAGAAACTTGTTACTTAAATAGATATATAGATTAGATAGATAGATTTAGAATTTAGATGATAGTGATATCCCCACGATGAAAACAATTATCTTATTATATTATATATCTCCACAATATTATTTGATGTAACTAGAAACGCACGAAAACTACATTTCTATAAATAGATAATTTATAAAAATACCTAAAAGCTATTTTTAACTGACCGGATGTATGGCATTTATTTAATTACTGCATTAGCATCGATTTGCAATACGCCACCTACATAGCGATAAATGATACAAAGTTTGCAGCAACACGGACATGCACACCGGAAAAAGGGCCCAGACTATTGAACTTTCCACCAATCAAATCGCGTTGCACATCACGAATTTTAAATATGACTCACGTTATATCACACATATCCTGGAAGTAAAAGACGTAACTGACTTGACACTGCAATTAAAATTGTTCTTTATGCGCATACAGTTGGCTCTCTTTTCATCAACTTATATATACTGGTATTTAGTTAGTAAGTTTATATATATCCACGTATGGTGGATGTTATAGCAGATTGACATTAGTTATAACTAAAATTATCATCCTTATCTAATCAGGCCTAGGTCAAGGTATATTCGTCAAAATTACCATTCTTTTCACCATTAAATACCAAGTACCAACTGCTACTGTTGTTAAATATTATCATGCCTTTGCAACTTTGCAATTTAAGACAAAACGTAAACTAGTTTTGCGGTTATTGAGCCAGATCGAATCAATTTAATCGAACGTAATGAAAACATTCCGTAAGAAGTTTGTTGTCAAGTTATTTCTATACAAGTAAAACAATAGTCTTTAAAAAATGTACTACATATTTCAATTGACAAACAGTGCTGTCAATCAATCAGACCACATCCTTTATAACAACACAAATGATTTGCTAAATTCCATCATTTTATTTAGATACACACAAAAGCGTTGATATGAACCTGCATAATGATTGGATTTTATAATTGAGCAAGAACAGAATGTACCTATAAATTACCTTCATTTTCATAAAAACGATATACATCAGGATGTTGAGGGGCGTAACCCTTATAGTTAAAGAAAAATTACAGTGCACGCTTCAATTCTGCGTTCTATCAGAAAGCCTGTATAAGGCCACCCAAACAATCAAGGGTATTATAATAAAACGATAATAATAAATGTGTAGATGAACTAAAAATATATAAAACCGATAAAGATCACACTTCAATAAAAATCGATGGCTAAAAAGCTCGTGCTTTTTTATCCAAATGTATTATTAAGTTGAGATAGTTAAAAGAATGCAGCTAAATTAGTAGAAGGAATTTATCATTCAAGTTGAGGTTGTGTTTCTCATTTGAATATATAAAAATAACTTATTGAGTCACCTCGTGGTTACGGCCAAGATATACCATTTCCGTTCATATATCAAACGACTAAACATAAATCTACAAACCGTTAAGCCATAACAAACGAAATGCACCAATATATATATTTTACTGGCGGATACATTGAAAAGCACAGTTAGCTTTCCACTACAATAATAAATTTATAGCCATAAATAATTATAATAGATTGCAGAAAGTTAACCCAGTCGAAAGAGAATCAATTATTTTCTAATACACATACAAACACAAGAAGGTAAACGTGAAACAACTCTATTATTGCGCAGATCAATCAAGATTACTTTGTGGCATCCAAAAGTATGACTGAATATCAAAATAAATGATAAAAATCTTAGGTCACGTTGACCCCACGTCAAAGAAATAGACAGATCTAGTAAGAGCAATTAAATACCGATTTCATTGCAAACTGGTAATGAAGAAAGTGGGAGGCAATTGTACGTGCACGATTCTCCATATTTTGTTAGGTTCGTGACGAAAGGGTCAAGGGTGTGAGAGCTCGTGTGATTGTTTACTATAGGAATACCTAGGTCAAACTCTCCAGCTTGATTCTCAGATAACAATGTTTATGGAGTGAAAAACGCGATAACGCTATTGGTACCGTGTTTCTGATAAGCGAAAAATCGGAGCATGAGTAGGTTATTAAAGTTGACATAAAAAGTAGTTCATTTTGTAACAAAAAATGAAATCAAATGATCGTGAGAGCATGAGTGAGGAGATTAAATTGCGAATCCGATTGGAATAATTAAAAATGTGTACTCATTGTGACCCACTTCTTCACAAAAGCTAGACATTCTAGTTATAATAATTAATAAAAAAAGTAAATTTTAAAGAATCTTAATTCTATTTTCGATATATTTTTAGCTTTGAAAATTATACACAATTTAATAGTTAAATCTAAGCGCTAGAAACTGCAATGAATACATATTATACCTACTTACATTGCAAGTTCACTCATTTACAAGGTCCTATTGAAATGTTACGAAAGGTAGTTTTATTAATTTAAGGTAAACAACTTTACTTGATCAAATAAAGTATTATATAGTATTGCGCATCTCATAACTCGTTTGAAACTACAACCGTGAATTATGAAGTTAATTTTGGCGTGACGTACCTTAATGATGTTGATAGATAACACGTTTCCTTAATTTATAAGTTAACACCACTGTTTCACTGTAGCAAATCCTATTCGGAATTAAACTTAAGGGAATGCTTATAAACCACTGCACTAACACTGTCGTGTTCACAGCACAACACACGTTTCCTCACAGTTATCTGTTAAGACTTAGCGTAACAGAGTGAAGCAATAACACCTTCGCAATGCGAAATTTGGGCGGTCACAAACGCGCTATTCAAAAGATGACAGTTAAACCGACTTTACCGGTCGGAATCGTTCCAAATTCGAATTCAGAAAGTCGATTTTGTTATGTCATTATAAAAAGTATACACGAGTGAGCTGCGCGGGCAGCGCCAGCATACTAACTTCGGCAATCGGCGCCGTCGAGCGTGACTACGCGATGCATCCGAGAGCGTGGACTTCAAACTTAACACTACTAAGTGCTGTATCGACTCCTCCAAGCTTACTAGAATGGCAGATGGTGGATTCGTAATTTGGTAGGGTTATAAGGTTGCAAATAAGCTCGTAATGCAAACTGCAAGTTAACTGGCCAGTGGGCAAAGTGTGACATTCAAGTATAATGCATAATCGTGATCAACTGACTTATTTGGAAATGGAATCTTACTTCATGGTCGAATGATGTATGATAGTAATTAAATAACTAGTTTGGCCCCAAACTGATAAATCTTGGGCTCAGTCATAAAAGGAATAAAAACCGACAGATTTTCTTGAAAATGCTTATAGATTTCTATAATACGTGGAAGACTCGTTTTATCAGCCTTTTAGGTATAACGATCCC
This sequence comes from Pieris napi, assembly GCF_905475465.1. Lineage (NCBI taxonomy): Eukaryota > Metazoa > Arthropoda > Insecta > Lepidoptera > Pieridae > Pieris > Pieris napi. The sequence continues at coordinate 6,500,726 of NC_062241.1, read as the reverse complement.
TTTTTTTATTTACAAACTAAAAAAATTAATATCTTTTAACACACCTGCAAATTATTATTATTGCCCCTCTCCCCTCCGGACCGCGGAAGCGCTTGGACGTGTCCACTGTGTGAGTTTTGTGAGAAATTTAAATTTAAAATCTTAAATTAAAATACTAAATTGAACTATTTGGAGTTTTGTGGTTTTGAACCCGTGCCTCTCCTTGGATAAGCTGTGAAGTGAGCGCTGTTGTTTGCCATTACACCAAACGGTTGAGTGCCGGCGAGTCGAAATTCTACATCACATTCGGCTAATGACGTAAGTTAGACTACGACGCTTGTGATTTGCTACGGTACTACATAGCTGTTATACCTGCTACGATCAACTGGTGCGATTGTCTATTGTTGCTTTGCGATATTGAACTCTGGGTTCATTGAAGATATGCCCAATCTCCAACGCTCACCCCCTCGTAACACTTCTGTGATGTCTTGTTCCCGATCGGAGTCTGATCTTTCGAAGTCTCCGATGACGAGTGCGGGCTGTATTGCCAAGGGTGACACCAATATAACAACGCGCTCCAAGCGACAACGAATGGAGACCTCTTCCCCGAATGCTCATTCTAGTTCCGAAAGTAGCGACTTAAGAGCGGATGTCCTGAAAATGCTTTCTGAATGGAGAGAGGATCAAGAACAAAACCTACGTGAATGGAAGTCCACTCTAAATGACACCTTAAACAAATTATTTTCTGAATTATCCAATATAAAAACTGAATTCCAGGAAATAAAGAAGTCTAACTCAGAAATAGAAAAAGGAATAGAATTTATTAACAAGTTTCAGGAGGAGACCAATGACAGAGTAAAGGAAATTGAAACTAACCAAAAAAATAATAAAAATGCCATAAAAAACTTAGAATCGCATATCCAGGATATACAGTTTCGTACAAGAGATGCAACTCTGGAGATTCGCAATATCCCGATTTCTGAAAACGAAAAGTTTGACAACTTACTCTCGACCCTTTCTGTCATCGGCAAAGCTGTGGATGTCGATATAAATAGGAGTGATGTACGTGACTTGTATCGGCTGCCGGGTAGACCAGGAGTATCAAGACCTGTTGTTGTCGAATTTACGAGTGTTAATGCTAAAAATGATTTATTGACTAAGCTGCGAAACTTTAACAAAGGAAGGCCGGTTTCTGAGAAGCTCAATACTCATACTATCGGTTTGCCAGGAATAAAGACTCCACTTTACATTGACGAACATCTAGGTCCATCTCAAAGAAAACTTATGTTTGAAACCCGTCAATTTGCCAAGAAACATAACTACTCGTGCTGGCATTCAAATGGAAGAATACTTTTGCGTAAGGATTCGACTGGTAGACCGATTTTAATCCAATCAGAAAAATGCTTATCTCAGCTGGCAAAGGAAGCATGACTCATTGCATGTAACTGCTTTCTCATTAACCTATATTGCCAATTAACTGTATATTGTTATTTATTTCTATTGATTTACTTTAGTCTTGCTAGTATTAAAATTACCTTAGTTAATTTTTTCATGTTAAGTTCTCGTTTAGTCTATAATGTATTTTCGTTTGAATTTGTATTTGCTCCTACACTTATTTTAACCTATATTCGCACACTCACTGAAATTATACATCACTTGCACTCAATATATACAAAGTGTACTCATAGAAAGAATGTAACTGTTAACAACAATCTCAGTCTGTTTTCGTGCCGTGTGTATGTGTATTGTGTTGGTCTCATTTGTGTGGCGTTGTCCCCGGGATTGTGGAATCCTCGTAGGGTTGTGCTGTACCGCGTGCCTTTTTGTCTTACCATAGTTGCGGACTCAATAAATAAAATTCGATAAAACTAATGCAATTATAAATGATATCGATAAACTTGATGTTGCACAATCTTCTCTTTGTGACATAGAGGACTGCCAGAGACTTATGAACTGCCCGAATAAGTGTCTAAAAATTATCCATCAAAACATTCGTAGTATAAATCGTAACTTTTCTGATTTTCAAACCTTATTGTTTAGATCCAGGACTGATTGGGACTTAATAATCTTAACGGAATGTTGGCTGCATAATAATCGTAACTTACCATCTCTTGAGAGATACAACTCTGCTCTAACCGAGAAAAACTTCACACAGAATGAAGGAGTTGTAGTATTTTACAAAAAACATTTGAAATTAGTTATATCCGAGCCTGACCTTTGTGATGCCAACTGTTTACTGATTAACCTTGAGGATAATGTAACACTAATTGCAGTATATAGACCACCTGGTTACAAAGATGTTCAACGGTTTTTGGTATCTCTTGACAAACTTCTTTCTGAGATTAGTAGTACTCATAAAGTTCTGATAGGTGATATCAATATTGATATATTGGATAACAATAAGGATGTTAATTCTTCAACGTATTTGAATATGTTGGCTTCTCACGGTTTATTGCCAGCCCACATATTTCCAACTCATGGCAGGACTTGTCTTGACCATGTAATACTAAAATGTTCTTATCGCGTCTTTTGTTATGTTGCTGAAACCTCAGTCACGGATCACGACACTTTAATTCTGAAACTTGAACGTAGCACTATGACTGACAAATACTCTTCTCTGAAAAAGATTGATTACCCGTCTTTGGACGATGCTATGAAGAACTTAAACCTAAGCCTTGTATATAAAATGACTGATCCCAATGAGGCAACAGCATTTCTTCTGACTGCGCTTGACACTGTAATTAAAGCAAATATGAAAACTTTAACCATCCCAAATCGTAAAAGGATCAAGAGGCCTTGGATGACTGCAGGTCTACTAAGATGTGTAAAGCATCGTGACAAACTACATCAAAAATCAAGAAAAAATCCTAGTAACGAAATATTAACGTTAACTTACAAGAGGTATAGAAATTTTTGCAACTCACTTTTAAAAAATATTAAAAATACCTATGAGAGCAACCGCCTACTTAAAGCTGCTAAGACTAATACAAAAGTTCTCTGGGACACTATCAAACAACTAACCTACTCTAACAATACAACTAGCACTGCACTTGAATTGGTCTCTCCACTGGACCCGATGGTCTCAGTCAACAACATTAATAAATATTTCGTTTCTATCGGGAAAGATATTGCCGAAAAAGCATATTCTAATAGCTCTTATAAAAAACCATCAATCAATCCTACACTGTCCTCATTCGTCATGCTACCTACTGATGAAGTTGAAGTTCAATCTCTTATCTTGCAACTGAAGAAGGACGGTGCTGCGGGCAGAGATAATATTTCTGGAGCCTTTCTCAAACGTTATCATGAAATCCTAGTCCCTCCACTTACATATATATTTAATTTGATTCTTTCTACAGGGATCTTTCCGGACCTATTCAAGCTAGCTGAAGTAATTCCGGTTTATAAAGGTGGTAATAGAGATTGTGTCGGTAACTACCGACCTATTTCTAAACTATCTACGCTATCCAAAATCATTGAGAAATTGATAAACAAACGCCTCATCGATTATTTAGAAAGTAATAACCTACTCTCCAGCTCACAGTTTGGATTCAGACCGGGTTCATCAACAAGCGACGCAGTTCATCAATTAACTGATCATATTGTTACAAAACTAGATAAGAAAAATAAAATTTTAGCTGTATTTTTGGACATTGCAAAAGCTTTTGACGCGGTCGCTGGTCCTATTCTGCTGGATAAATTGGAGGCTTTGGGTATTCGTGGTTTGCAGCTTAAACTATTTGAAAGCTACTTGAGTGATAGACAGCAAAGAGTAAGGGTGGGCAACATTGTTAGTGACGATTTGCCGATACGCTATGGTGTGCCACAGGGTAGTGTTTTAGGTCCGACACTGTTTCTGGCATTTATCAATGATCTTTGTGACCTCCAGTTACAAAATGGTAAAATAATAACATTTGCAGATGATACTGCACTTGTGTTTCATGGTGATAGCTGGAAAGATACTGTCGACATTGCTCAAAGAGGATTCGACGTTGTTAACAAATGGCTCAGAATGAATGCCCTAACTATCAATGTCAATAAAACTAAATGTATACCGTTCTATATAAAAACTCCTGGTTCTAGTACTAACCTTGGTTTAACTGCTCATGTATGTTCTGATACTGATTCTTGTGACTGTCAAAAGATCCTTGTTGCCAACAATACTAAGTATCTAGGTGTCGTTGTTGATAGCACGCTAAATTTTAACTACCACATTGACCTGCTACTATCGCGAACTCGGAAACTTATCTTCACCTTTAAGAATCTCCGTAATATTGCTGAAAAATCGATAATTAAAATGGTTTATCAATCCCTCTGCCAATCCGTTTTAAGCTATTGTGTTACTGTCTGGGGAGGGGCTTGTAAAACTAATCTTATAAAACTGGAGAGGGCTCAGCGTGCGTTATTGAAAGTAAGTTATTCTAAACCATTTTTTTACCCTACCAAAGATCTATATCTTCTATCTGACGTGTTGAGTGTTCGTCAACTATTTATACTGAACACTGTGCTCAAACAACACTCCATAACTCGCTATGATCCTTCTTTGAATGACAACAAACGATGCAAATATAAAGTCTGCACCTCAGATACCCGTTGGTCCACAGCTTTCTCAGGAAGGTTTTTTGGTTTTATGGGCTGTCACCTATATAACAAGATAAACAGGTTGATCAACATATATCCGCTTACTAAATATGAGTGTAAAAAAGCTACAGTCAAATGGCTTAAAAATCTAGACTACGAGGGGACTGAGAAGTTGTTAGTAGTCCTCAGCTAATACCTAACACTAACACGTTATGTATACGAGTACATAGGTACACTATCACCCATGCTCATATATGCTTCACTAAGACATATATACACTAAGTCATAAATTCACTAACACATACATACATTAACACTTACATACACTAAACCATACATGCACCATCACATACACCCACTTAAATGTGAGTATATTTGTAATATTTGTAATAGTTTCTCGATCAAATTGATGTACCTACTTAAATTCCATTCGGTCCGGATGCGGAGGGACTGGCAATCTGTAATACAGGTATCCTAGTACAGTCGCCAGTCTCTCACACAGATTTTGCCTGTTAATGCTGAAATTTGTATTTTGTGTCTGTATTTTTTTGTGTGAGAGAAAACAAATAAATATTTTATTTTTTATTATTATTGCAATGCAAGTGTAAAAATAGCAAAGCAATAAATATTAATTTTAATCAACGGAAGGATGCTTATCGATACCTGTTCTGTGTTATGCAAATGATCACGGGAATAAAATTAGAGATAAAGGAATTTCATACCTCTTTAAGGTATTCAAATTACTTTACTTATTAAAGTGTGTTCTGGTTTCACTTCGTAATACGTGAACCTCAACACGAGTTCTACATTGTAGTTTTATTAGTAGATTGTTACGTCTTTTATAGAGAGATATTTCTACTAATAATTCATAGTGAATTTTTTAATGAGGCACAGTAAAATATGCTAAATACCTATAGTAATTATATAAATGTAATTATTATTCTTAAATAATTTCGAATAGAGTCTCAAAGACATTAGACTAACAAAATTGAGGTTTTATTGTTCTTCATTTAATTTTCTCTGTTTTATTTTCTTTGTCTTAATATATACAATAAAAAAAATAATGATTTTATTTTAGGTCATTGAAGGTAGTCCTTCTTAGATGAATTGAAAAGTAAGGATATTTTCTATTACATAGAATTTAAGGTTAAATTGTAATAATTTATATACAGTATGTCTATAGCCATTTTTCATATAAATATTAGTAAAACTCAAGTAATATCTACATGTTTAGGTAATGAGTGCTATGGTTAAAAATGAGCATACAACTACAGTATTTAATTGGTATATGCTAAAATAAATTGTCCAATTATAAGTAGTAGTCTATAGAGCAAACATAGGTACTTCTGCCTTTCTGTGCTTTCCGATCCGGTACAAATACAGCTTCGGGAATCAATACCCAGCACAACGGTTTTGCAACTAAGATAAGGAAGCACTTACATTATTATGTGTGGATTAAACTGTATGCAACGTTCTGCGACAGCAAGGGCTAGACAAGCTAGAGGCGACGTGAGAATGTAATTACGTATAGTGCTCAATCAGCAATCAACGATAAACATCACTGATGCTATTACACCGATGGTTACACTGAAAATATCATGAGAAATACAAGCTTCTATTAAACCGGCTGCCAGGTCTCAAAGACACGAGCACGTTGGGCCACGAAATGAACTTCATCACTGAAGGATAACAATTAACAATGCATACGGCGCTAGTCAACTATTTGTTTTATATCTTTCTACTCTATTACATTTACAAGTGTCATTTTATGTGAAGGCTTTTTACCTATAGGCTATAGCTTATAAAAAAACTTAACCTAAACTTAATTTACATCAAGGTGTAATAGACGCAGAAATTATACGGACAAGACTAATGTCTAAAGGAACTGGTTTCATAAAAGCTAATGGATAGAAAATTATGAAACATCCCTTATGTTTGCCTCTGGCAATGGCAAACTATACATACATAATGACTCCATAAATAATAGTATGTTGTTCGTTCACTTCGGTTGATATATTCATACAAGGTAGTAAACATTTAAAAAGAGAATTGTTTTGAATTAAAACGTTAGCGATCACGGATTCCATCTAACCTCCTATTTTTTTCTAAAGTACCTATTAATGTTGGTGACAAATAGTTCGGACATTTAGCGCGATAAAGTAGTCCAAACACCATTTATAATATAAAGAAGAAGTACGGACTATTATCATACATCTTAATTATTATCTACGATGCCCTGATATCGCAGTTCGCATGAACATAAACTATTTGTACTTTTTCAATATGCAGAGCATAAAAAAAGAGTGTAAATATATAACATACCTTGTCTAAAAACACTTTATTCATGTATCGCTTTTCAAGTTTCTTAAGATTTATATTTGATAATTTTTTACTTCGGTAGTTCTTTCCGCATTAAGTTTCGTGTTTTAATTATGTAGAGCTATTTATGTTTGATTCTTATTAAATAACAGTCGTGGAATTTTCATTGCTGAGTAAAACTAGCTCGTTATAATGTTAACCCCTTTAAAACCACAATGAATACAGCTCTTCCACGCTTGATCGAAGTAACAGTTCTAAACAGGTGTTCCGGGTTAGAAACCCTGGTATTATCATGTAACAACCTATAACTAACCGTTAATAGTAGAGACTAGTACGTCTGCCATCTAGATCTACATTTTCTCAGACTTTTTAATCACAGTGATGTACAAACTCTACTGCTCTGCATACTGTCTATTCATCAAGATATTCTCTGGCTCTGATTGAGCCTATTGGTCATCAACTTAAATTGATACTATAAAACAATTTTACCGCAATGTAAAAAAATCTCAACTCATCTACGTGATAAATTAAGTTCTTCATCTAAATTGATCATTAGTGGTTCAAATTGAACCGAAGGTAAAAGCTATACAATAACCACTTCCGTAACAAATAAAAAACACCCAGTTACTAATGAATTTAACAATGAGATAGAAATTTATCATCTAGTATTAGGCCGCGGTTTCGTTTTCTTATTAGGAACGATTGAAGTATGCAAATAATTAGGTTTATCATATCCATTCATTAACAATGTCTTAACCTTTTCACAGTTATTTTAATATTGATTAAAACAAGGTTAATCTTTTCTATTTGTTTAAAGTATACTAAAATGTTTGTCATATATATTTTTTTAAACACAATCTATACGTTAATATTCAATACAGATACCGGCAAACTTCTTGAGCGTTTACAAGTGGGGGGAAAGTTTGCGCATTGTACGGGACGCGCACAAACGTCAACTGTCCTCAATTTACCAATCACGCGATCGACACGTCACTCTCCCGCCGCCGCGCACCACCCCCCGCAAGTGATACCTAAAAATCGCTTCTGCGCAGGCAAGGACATTTGTTCAAGATGTTTGCCGGTATTTGTACATAACGACAGGTTCCCTATTTATACCAATAACGATTAGAACATTTTCTAAACAAAGGCTGATCTGGTATTTTGTGTCATAAATAAGGTATTTTACAAAAAATGTTTCGAATAACTAAGGCATCCTAGACGAGTAAGGCTTGTAATGGAGTAAATTATAAATCATTTTGTTTAAGATTGCTCTATATCCGTTTAATTACTTTTAACATAGAGGACAAACATACAAACTTTCACTTTACTATATAGGAATTTAAAACTGGGCCATTTCACACCATTGACTATTAGGAAGTATTTGTCGGAATATTCGTGTTTAATCTCATTCAAAATTCGCGTAACTCTTAATTGTTTTATGAGTAGCACAATGTTATTTTTGTAATTGGCGAACATATTAAAAAGCCTATTATTAAGTTAACAAGCAAAGATGAATGGTATTACGCGAATGAGAACTTTTTATGGGAACAGAACAATTCCAAAATTGCTCGTATAATGTTGCATTTTATGTAATCAATTAATGTGTTTCTACAATACACGTGCCCAAATTCTACATTCTTTCATTTGTATTGTCACAAGGCAATTTTTATACCCAATTTGGATACTATAAAAACCAAATTAATTCTTACAATTACCGTAGCCAATGATCACGAAAGAATGTCATACATCCAACAGCTGATATTATAAACTATTAAATGATGATGATGACCTTTAAAATCTACTTTTTAGCATAGCATCTGCCATCAAAAAGTACAATTTAAAAGGGTAATAGAACAGCATCATCATCATTGAACCAGAATTACTATTACATCCCACTTGATTATCTAAAAATACACTTCGGATCTAATAAAATGTGTTTAATTTTTATTAATTGTAACAAAATTTTGCATGCGTTACCGATTATATTACCGAGTAGAGTCACGATGTGATTTGTGTCGATAAACAAAAGAATATCAAATTAAATAGATGTAATATATATTTCAAGCGCGTTATCGAGATGTGTGATTCTATGTCCACAAGTCAATATTTTTAGTCAATAATAATTTAATTGCCAACGTTAAAGGTACACTGCCTTAGGGACCAAACTTTTAAAATTTGTTTTAATTTTCTTTTTAATAATTTTAAATTATTTTTATTATTACTTTGTAGGTTAACAAAATTTTAAATACAAATTATACGTATGTAGCATGATTAAATGATTCAAGAAATATTTAAAATGATAGGTTACCTAACCTAATAAATGACACAATCAGTTCAAAGTTCTAATCACAGTTTTTATTTCTTAGTTTATGTTCGTTAACCTGTTTTAGTTAATAATTATAAATAATAAATTCCAATTAATAAGCGTATGGTACTTTGCCCATTTTTATAACTGTCCGAATTGGAAGGTAAATTAATATGAAACACATGTTTATCTAAAACTATAAAATACCCTATCTTATTACTAAAACGATTCTCTAACCTAATTTTTACATGCATTGAAAGTACGTTACTATTAGTTAAATGATATCGAAGGCCTTAATCTTGATTCCGGACAATAAATAATGTCTAGTAAGTATAAAGTTTTCGTTATATGTTATATATATATTATGTTAAGTTAGAGACGCGACGTAACTTCAGTATCTTGTTACAGTAGTTTAGCAATCGTAGATAGAGAAACCGCGACGAATCTTACACGCTGTTTGTCATGTGTCAAAATTAAGGGTTTATGTCGTAATGAGGACAGATTATAAAAATTAATTTTGTAATCTTGCTCAAGACATAGCAATGGGACAAATTGTAAAACGCTGTCTACGACATTTAATTATGACATTTCTGAACCGAGGAAGTGCAAGTCAAGAGATCTATCATTTAATATTTAGAACTATCAAATAATATTTATAACGATATTGCGTATAAACCCCAAGAGTCGAGTAGAAAGGCTAAGCTTCAGGTTATCAGAGTGATAGTATCCATCAATAAAAAATATTCATACTCATAAAAGTGCGTGTGTTTGTAATTAATCTCCTCCTGGCTGGACCGAATTTGATGTAATGTTTGTGAGTATTTGAGATTTACAATTAGATTTATTTTAATTAAGATATGTGTACAGGACAACGCCTATCGGGTCTGCTAGTTTCTCAATAATCTCATAATAGATAAGCAACATAAATCCAACATATTGAGAATACGATTGAGTTAAGTTTACTAAAGTTGCCTTACTATGCGACACGAAATAGTTGTTTACATAGCTGATGTAATACAAATAGTAAAGAAAACTCTCGCATCATGGTAAAATAAGTGTAACATTAAAGGTAAATATTTCAAAATTGGTTGGCCCATCGAATCTAAACAAAAAATTGCAAGTAATTGTTCTCTAATATTATGTAAGACATTTCGATTTTCCATACATTGTTCACACAAAGCATCTTTCGTTACAACATATATGTATTACAAATGTTTACTCATCTATTAATCACATACGTATGCACATTGTTGGTTATTTAGTTAGTTGAAATTCAAGCCGCGTTTCCGCTATTATTAATGAGAATAAATAAATAAATGATTTGTTTTCATTAATTAATGACTAATAGTTCACTATCATCTTCCACCGACCTTAAATACGTAAACTATACACATAGTACAAGTACTGAGTCGCAACATTTTCAGATATGTGTAATCACCACTAGACGTAGGTAATAAAATGGAAGGCTTTGAGTCAGGCTGTTGGGACAACTAATGCCATAGATTTACATAGATTTCAAGGGGGTAAATAACTTACACCAAATTACAATAAATAACTTAAACAAGTAGTTTTAAAGTACATATACCTACAATGGTACATTTGTTAAAAGCCAAAATACCTGTTGTTACTTGTAACAATTACGGAGAACACATGAAACTGGTTATGCAAATTTTAAAGATTTTATCAAAGATCTAGGACAAATGTCACAGCAGCATTATACCTTCAAGGTCTGATGAAGACGGATGAGAAACTGGATTCAATTGATCAATAGATTGAGAAATCAGACCATTGTTTTATAATAACAATGATTACAACAATATAATTAAATTTATATTTACAATTAAATCAAGAAATATCGTGATAAGTTTCTTACTAAACATTTCAGCTGTAGTTGGATAGCGTATAGCCACCATATTTACTAACAATAACACACCAAATAAAATAATTTTAGGTAAAGATGGTCCTGATTATTAACAAACCAATGAACTAATGTTGTCGCGTTTTTATTTCGAAATTGACGCGAGACTGATAAGGAATGAACAATAGCAATCAGCTGTTACACGCTCATGAATAAGAGACTAAACTGTAAGCTGAAGTTTTCACCACTTGATCACGTTATTTTAAAATCACACAAAAACCCCTTTACTTGAGTGTCATAACTCTTGTATACCTTAGCGTTATCTAAACTGCTTTTTTAGTGGGAAAATTCATTATTAATGCGACTTTATTAAGGGGGCGTCCATAAATTACGTGAGTTGTTTAAGGGGGGGAGGGGGTCGAATCAAATCTCATTTTATCTTACGTTGGGGGGTCTCGGCAAATATCACGCTTTCTGATTGAAAAAAAAATAGGAACGAAACGACCATAAAGGCCATCTCTGCAACTTCCCGTTTACTCCATACCTAAACGCTCAACATTTCACTTATTTTGTTTTTAAGCTCTTCGAGCTCAAAACTACGAATTCTGTGTTATATAATTAAACTCTCAGCAATTGTGATAACTAGTCTTAATTGGTCGTAAATAAAAGCACGAAGCAATATTTTTTTCTTTTTACAATAACAATCCAACGCGTTTACGTAAAAAACTCACATTTTGTAAATCTCACGTGAGATTGGGGGCTGGGGGAGGGGGTTGAATAAAATCTCACGACATCTCACCAGGGGGGGGGGGAGGTACAGAAAATTCAAAAAACACCTCACGTAATTTATGGACGCCCTAAAGTTAAACAGATAATTAAAATCAGTATCTATAACGTCTTTAAACAGAATGTATATAATCCCACACAGTAGGTGTTGTTCTTAAAATTAAATTTTTCATTCACATGCCATATTGAGTGTAGTGATTAATCAAGGCGTGCGAAATCGAAAGTTGTCGATAAGCTCATTGGGTTTAAAATTTAAATCATTATAATTAGTTCATTACAATGTGTTAATAAGGAATCACTTTTAAGTCTATTCACTCTATGTTAATGCCACACTACGGGCCTATTCCAAAACTATTGTTGTAATAATAGGTTATTATTACCATACAATATTTATTAGAGACACCCCATTTACATGATGATAGTTTTATTAAACACCTGTTTATTAACTGCCTAATGTTAAGGAATAACTTATGTTTTCGAATTTACGCCGTCAACTGATAATAATATTTCTAATGACAAATATAATAGGATTTTTAAATATTTTTGAAGTGCACTTCTTTAGGCGCCTAAGAGTAAAATTTTACAGAACGTCACGAAAATGTGCAGCGTTTTTGTCGAAGAAATGGGAGAGAGCGATTGAGACCGATTGAGAGAGAGTGAGAAGAGCGTATTACTTTAAAGAAATTATATTTTTAAAATTAAAATTTCGTAAAGAGAATTTACGAAATATTATATTTTATGCAAAATAATTGATTGTAATCTCAAATGACGAATTGTAAATTAAAATGCCACGTGCTTTTATTATCGAAGAAAAAAATTAAATTGATTATTTGTATTAATTTTCGACACTTAATATTTTAATGACAATTTAATTCATTAAATTCCTAACATATCTTCCTTTTTCCCTCCCTCTAAGTCTCGGAAATCTAAAGTTTTAGATTTCTATAAATAAGAACAAGAGTTAAAAATTTGTTTGCCAGAGAAGTTTCACTTCTGACATGTGTACTTAGTACAAACGCACTTTTTTCTACCAACTTTTGTTATGGTTTAAAATTTCATATATCAAATTTTAACATAAACACCAAACATAAGACATATTTTTTTGATGAAAAATGACATAAATAATCGCATTTTAATCCCCTTGTAACTCAAAGTTAATTTTTAACAACACAAGATACTAATAAACTTAAATCAAACAGAAATAGAACTAATTAATGATACGGAAGATATAAAACAGATGAAGTTCCTTATATCAAAAGTAGAGCAAACCAGGGCGGTCATGTCGGCGCCGACGCCACACGATGAACTACTATATTCGGATATAAATCTTATGAATGTTGACATATATATGTCGCCTTTACATCGCTCGCAAGCTTTTACATTTGTCCTGACTGATCTATTTTTCTTTGCGAATCTATAAATCTTTATAATATTCAAATAGGCACCATTAGGAGGCATTGACAACAGCAATTTCGGTAAAACGAAATGTCCAATCTTATTAGAAAAAAACTATAGATGTTATGATTAGACATTTTAGACCAACGCTAATGGACTTATGTACAATAGAGGAAGACGATTCAAAAGGTGGATAGTCTAGATTAATGATAATATCTAGAATGAATGAGATAATAGAAATATATTTAAATATTAAGTATCTGAAATAAAAGGCTTTTATTATTATTGTTATAGACTGTGATAGTACCTATGATAAAGAAGTTTTTATAGTTCAGACGCGGTACAAAATTAAATAGCAGGTTATTATTAAGGCTTTCCTCGGATAAATTTAGGGGAAAAAGGATTTAATGAACGTAATTAAATATATAGCAGAAAATATAAAATGGCGCAGGTTTCGCAATCGCTTTTATTCGTTCGTAAACGCCATTTCTTTGTCGAATATTAAAAACATATAATTATAATTACAGTACGATATGTGCATTTTCTTATGCATAAGCTTTAAGAGAGAAATTTTGGCTACTTTGTTAATTTTTATTCTGACTTCTAAATTAAAAGTTTAACGCCACTAACAAAATTTACCAGATACCGTCCGTAAACCTAGTTAAGCTTAATGAGCTACGTCGGTTGTCAGTTAAATGCTAGAACTTCAAACGTAAAAATCCAGTTTCCGTAATGTATGGAGTTTCATATCCTTTAACATAATTATCTAACAAAAATAAAGCTCCCATTTCTCATAGTATTTACGTAACAGACGTCCGGAACACACTTTTATCGTTTTGTTGAAATGATTTTCTTTCCGACTGTCAAATGTAGTATGTATTTAAAACACATTAAAACAAGCCCCAAGTAGGCAATACTCATTTCTGTCTATGTTTTGCAGATCCTTTCGCTTTTTTGACAAATATGTAATCAGCCTATGCTTATATATTATAAAAACTCAAAAATATGCACCATAATATGCTTTACCAACAAAACCCTTAAAGTACATAATGTAATACTTTTATCTTTCAGAGAATATTATAATTACATATTTTATTTATTTATTTATACTTTAATACCTTAATCAAAAACATACACATAACCAAAATAAAAAACAGGTTACAAAAGTTATAAGGCAACGGGCGGCCTTATCGCTAACAAGCGATTTCTTCCAGGCAACCCTACCTTACATATTGCAATAGGAGAATAATTGCAAACATTCATTTAATTTTGCAACCTTATGTATAAAAAAAAATTATCTTTATAAATATTACGAATAGGAATAAAACCTATAGATCATTGCGTGAAATTCGATTAATCTATTACCATTTTGACACGAGCTTACACGAAATAAGAATAATTAATCATAGACATATCACATAACATATTTAAAACTCCTTACATCATACCTGATTAAAATTTATCTTCGTCATTTATATTTACTTAACCATTTATCATTTCATTAAATAAATCTATATTAAGTTTTTGATATCATCTGAAATCAAATTGACCTACACTTTAAGACATATATATATATATATATATATATATACACAGTCGAAACCGTTCAGAGCAACACACCGGTTATATTGACATAAATCAAAGGTCCCGTCTGAATTCTATTGTATTAGGTACAACAACATCATCGGCTGTTACGACTATCGTTTACGACCAAATATGAGTAGTCCCTTCGATGTCGTTATAAATGATTTTGACTGTTTATACAAATAATTACAGATTCATTATTTGTGTTACAAATCAACAGTAGATAATAACTATTGATATGTCTTTTAGATTGGTATAGTTATAGCAGTATAATTTTAGCCCATTTTTAATCACTCCAAAATCCCTTCACCGTAGTCAATACTTCCTGAAATAATATATTAAACTCAATTCAATTTCGGCTTCCGTGTTGTTTTCTTCCAACTCAAATAAAATAAGAAAAAGCCATTTCCTACAGCAACTTTTGAGCAACGAAAAAATTTCTTTTAACCTCATTCTTGCCTTGTTTTCATTTCACTAACGTTCTACAAAATCCTAACTAATATACGAATGCTGTGACTTAACAGCAATGATTATTAGAATATAGGTACACAAACAAATTTTCTCTTTACTGCAGACAAATTTATATGCATATTCAGTAAGTCTGAAAATCGGCAACTATCTATCTTTCAAACCCTAAGTGATAAGGGGTGTCCGCAAAAATTTATTTTTTATTTTTTAGACATTTTTTTTTGTTTTTATTTTTTTATGATATAGCATACAAATATACATACAACCCCTAATTTTCACCCTTCTACGATCGAAGCCTATTTTTTATTATTGCAGATAGTTATTTTTATTGAACTAAAAAAATATTCCTAGAAATAATATACATGGCAAAACAACGTTTGCCGGGTCAAAATCTACATTTTTCTTAAAAGTTTCTTTTGTTTCGGACGCAAAGGCTCAGTTTGGATCGCAGTGCCAGCGAAGTTAGTAAAGTTCTAAAACATGCCTCAGAAAAAAACTATAAACAGTATTGTAACTTAAGCATAAATGAGTTCACTGTCGGTCCTAAAAATACTTTATACCTATGTGGCTATACATATATATATTATCTTTACATTCCGAATATGTACACATAAAGACACCGATTCAACATAAGTTAGTTTCTTCAAACATAGTAGGTACTATCTCAATATCACAGTCAATAAAATCAATTTCTAATGAATGCAATTTAATTACATACGTAAGGTCTGTTTTCCCTTTTAACAGTTGACTATCGAAAGTGATAGTTGATATAGATTAAACGTCAATGGTCAATAGTCAATACAGATCATATATCTTCCTTTCAAAAAGAATTACATACGATGAAATTGATGATTCAATTTGAAGTTATATAATTGTATTTTTTAACTAGTAAATGTTACGAAATTAACAATCCATTGGTTAATTGCTTTAAAAAACTAAGCAATCTAAAAACATAAAGTATGGTTATTTACACAATGCATTTATAACTTGTGTACTGTGTGTATTTCTGGCACAAAAATAGAGAAAAACAAATGACTGTTGCTAAATAATAACACAAAATATTATCCTATTAATTTTTTTCCTTCAACTCAAATAACCTTACTTTCAAGATTGTATCGCTTTTATTTGAATCTCTTAATTATTACTGCAATAATATAAACTCGTAATACTTTCGAAAATGTTCTTATCTGGATCTCAGTTGTATCCTCCTATTTATCTATCCCATTCCTATCATACAATAAATCAAATACTTACCTATATTATTTTAAACGATATTTTTTCATACTATATTCAAGTACTGAGAGCACAATGCGCGGAAATTGAAATAAAGGCATACCGAGAAATAAGAAAACGTTTAGGCTCTGAACACACAATAAAGCGACAATATTAATAATTAATTAGTACGCTATAACGTTATAACCATTATTTCTATAACAAAAAGTAAACGGTTGAAGCTATGGGTATAAAATACCAAAAAAATGTAAGATAAAATATTATTAAACTGACCCAAGATAAAAAAGCACTACTTCGCAAGTGGCGAACGCAACTCATTATTCAAAATATGACATTTCAGTAATAGCCTAGATGCACCTGTACGTCCAGAATGCGCTACTAAATAAGGAGCCATCTATCATATGGTGACATACATTTAAAAATAATTGGCAGGTGCACATCGCGGGCAGCTAGTAATAAAAATAGCTCATTAAATTCCATAGATCTTTAAAATATTGCAGCTAGGAATGTTTGATATAAGCTGTACATGAAATTGGCGATTCATTAAAACATTGTTTATATGAAGGTCATTTTTTACAGAAAGCTTCACTTAAAGGTGCGCCCCATCTTCGGATGTAAACATCAGATGTGAAACATTAAAAAAATATTAATAGCCAGGTGCGTAGCACACGCCAACATCGATTATCAACCAACTAGCAAATATAGTTAAGAATTTTGAAACAGCTGAATGTAGAAAAATTTGTGTATGTACCTGTTTTAATAATTGTTTACAGAACAGCAACTAAAAAGTAAAAAAATAAATGTCATTTTTAAGATATGTGGTAAATATCTCTGCTGTCTCTGTCAAAATTTGAATGATATACATTTAATCGCAAACTTCTCTTTAAAACTTATACTGTAAAAAACAACATGTTGTTTTCCCATAGTTGTCAAATATACACCGTTATTCGTAGCGGGCCGCTAACAAGATGGTTCGTTCATCTCCATCAACAATTACGGAATATTTGATGTTAGATAACCTACACTAATGTGCTGAAACACATAATGTAGCTAATTTATTATCCTTTCGTTATCTTGTTGAAATGTAAGGCAACGAGAACATCCGTTCATGGACACTCACCATTAAGAAGAGAATATATGTGGAGCTTTCATAAATGATACAACATATTTCGTAAATATATAACACCGACTAAATCTGTGCTGTCTGTAGGGTAAGCTTTTCCGAACTACTACGGATATTATGCGGCTTTCATAAGTAGGCAAATTAAGGTTCATTATTTTGCACTACAGGCCGAGAGAAAAAGCCGCCGTAAAAAACTCTCAGTACTCTTTGAAAATAGCAAATCATCAAACAACACTTATTTTAAAACAAATATCGCAAATTAATTAGAAGTAGCCTGTCTAGCACTAGTCACAGGCCCTTTTATCAACTAGATAATCGTAATAAGCATAGTCTTGCTAATTTTAAATTAATGTAACAAGTCACTTCTAGTAGCAATAATTTCATTAAAGATAAACAATGCTTCCAGAACCAACTTTGCAGTCTAATTTCTGTTTTAATTTACTTTTTTAAGGCATATAATAACTTTGTGATAACTCTTATCCGGGTGGTCCTAACAAATGAACCAAAGTAAAACCTTTGATTAACTTCAGTAATATACTTTATCTCTTTAAATCACCGTCAAATGAAAGTTCATTTCTAAACGTTAATTTTTCCAATTTCCTCTTATAGTTAATCGTAGATTTATTATGACATCTATTTCCAGTCCGATACAAGACAGGCCATTAATCGTTGGTTTTGACCTTTGAACATAAACTGTACCTTTAACGTTATCGTTCAGTTTATCAAAGAAACCGTATCAATAAGATTTGTGTTTGAAAGTGTGATTAACAAGTATCTTACGACTTTGATCTTTATGGCGCAAAATGTCTCGGTTACCACTGCCGGTCACCTTTAAGAGTTTAAATAATGCTTTTATTAAATGATATTTTTCACATCTTAAAGAAGATTTCATAAGCATGATGAGACACGACGAATATCCTACACCAAAGCATTTCAGCCGGTAAATAAAATTTCGTAGTCTATAACGCTAACTTAAATCTAGTTTGAAAGCAAACCATTTCTATATAAGGGCCGATTTACATTATCTTAGTGTTTAGCAGAGTGCTTTAGGATAGTACTTTAGTCGAAACATGTAAACGCTACTTGCTTTAGTACGGTTCTACTTGACTTTCAAGTTGAATCAAAATAGAATCGCTTTTATTTTTGTATCAAGTGATACAAAAATAAAACCCCTCCCGCGCCCGCGCAACCCCCGAGATCTTCCCTAGTTGTGTGTAAGTGGAAGAAATGTAAACGTTCACTCGCAACGCACTAAAGCACTAAAGAACTTGCCTTTCAACTTGTACTAAAATACTCTCCTAAACACTAAGATAATGTAAATCGGCCTTTAGTGACTTTAACAGCACCCGAGTCAAGATTATGATTTACGATACAAATAGTAATACGGGTGCCTTTTAACGAAGGTTGGAATTGCTCAATGTTAACTCTAATAACGTAAATCCATTTATATTTTTTAAGTCTACACCCACATAAACCATATTATGCTTTCAAATAATTCATGTAGCACTCCAAATAATCATTTAGCTCTGACAGACTCAAGTGGCTGCCTCTGATATGGAAATTATCTTCAAATATAAGAGCTAGCAACACTTCCTTATTGTTATTCTTTCCGGTTTTATTATTATTGCCTTAGATCGTTATGTTTAAATGATGGTATATCAGTAGTTTTCGTAAGTCCATACTAAACTAGCCAAGATAAAAATATACGACTAAAGTTATAACATGATACAATATTAAATAACAAAGAATTGTTTTAGTATGATAAGTTTTATTAAGAAAAAACAAGTAGACAGCAAAAATGGTATATAATTTTTTGACGTGATAACGTCTTTAAAATCGTTTTAGTCGGGTGACATGTTCTGAAACTTGTGTCACACCAAAACCTCACGAGCGCGATCGCAGGTATAACGAGAGAGAGAGACGGACCGATCTCCCGTCTCATCTCGAGCGCTGCCAGTCATTCCGTG
Organism: Pieris napi; assembly: GCF_905475465.1. Lineage (NCBI taxonomy): Eukaryota > Metazoa > Arthropoda > Insecta > Lepidoptera > Pieridae > Pieris > Pieris napi. The sequence goes on along the minus strand of NC_062241.1, from coordinate 6,481,128 downwards.
AATGTATGAAGAAAAATGTATATCATAGTCGAATAAGTAAACTTGTCATTTTGCACCCGAAATGTATCATCAAAAGTGTGAATAAAACGATAGATGTAATTTAAAATTTGAAAAAATTGTTATCTTCATTAATTCCTTACTTCCCAAAAACTTATATCACCAATAAGACGTTATCACGTAAACATCTCGATCGTAAACCTACTTTACAAACAACCAATATTTTTTATGTAAGCTAAAAAGGTATATTAATTATTAACACTTAAAAAGCGAATATTTTAAAATTGTTGCTTTTTAAAAATATAACATAAGTATATACATTATACAGTCTAAATGAATACGATTAAATAATAATTAAGCCATGCTATTAGTTCAGATTTTCGGCTAATAAAGAATAGATTGATTAACAAATGAACTAAGAGAACAGAGATCATAATCATAATCATATTGGTGTTGACGGCCAACAACACATAGGTATCATGTTATAAATTGTAACTTTCTCGCATTGAGACTGAGCCATTGTAGGTACTAAGTATATGTGAAAGTGATTGAGACAAATAGCCCTTATAGCTAAGAGCTAATAAGTCGTAATGGAAGCCATAAAGACAGCAACAATCCAATTGAGTTTATTGTACCAAATCCATAATAATAAAGTGCGCAACACTTTAAATTATACCATTATTTCAGCGCTTGAAAAGTTAACATAATATTTTTCTTAACAACAGTTTCGAGCTCTAAAATCGCTACGATCGCTCGTAGGATTTCCTCTAATTAAGTTGATATTTGAAAATTTCATAAACCATTCTCCGTCAGAAATATTTCGTAACATTTTCAAAATATCACAAAATTGGTTTATGAATTTTTCTCTTATTTCCTACATAGAGGTACTTAATTATTCATTTGGAAGTTTTATTTATGTAGTGGATTAAAAATAAATAAAAATGTACGTATTTGTAATCTCTATTTTAGTTGCCCCAACATGTGCGTGGGCTGGTGGGTGGCAATAACGATAATATAAGATTACATTAATCGATCTATTGTGACAACTATCAAACCTGCCCCTTTACTAAATAATTTCTGCTGATATTATCACACATATAATGAATTATTTTCAATAGAACTAGGCCAGTACGATATAAATATGGAGACTTGTCCTCTGAGTAACAAGTTCCATCTATAGAAATATATTGTGTCTTTCATGCAGCTTTGGTAACTTATAATTTCAAAGTAAGAGACAGTCTCGTTTCTGAATTATATCCTAAGTTTTCGTTCCACGTAAATAAAAACTTCATATAACACAAATATTAATACACAGAGTGAAATATAATGAAATACTTATATTGCATTTGGGTTTTTTACTTAGATGACGTCATGGGTTTTTCGTTAGGGATTGCAAATGCACTCCCTAACAATTAATAAATAATAATTGAGTCAATTATTGAAATCAGTTTGGATTTACAGAATAATCGCTGGATTCAAGGCAAATGCGAATCTGAGCGCAATATTAAAATAATAATTACGATTTGTATTTAACGTGTACTAGTTTTGAAATAATTTTCAGACCTTTAGACACGTAGTCAGTTAATAAGCTTTTCGTTAATATCTTTGATCTTATCGCTTATTTGCAAAAGCTAATTCTGATTGTGATGATATTAAATGTCAAACTGATAGTATTGTTCTTAAATCGAAACTACATTCTAGTTAACTGTGAAGGGTCATGGTCTATTTATAATTGTTACTGTCCTAAATAATTGTGCAGTATTTTGTTACTACAAAAACCATAAATTCAGAACGTAAAGTATTAAAATTGGCTAGTCTAATAACAGTAATTTTTCCACAGAACGATTTCTTTTTAATTTTTTCCAGATTAGCGGCTCTAACCTTCAATTATGAATTTCCTAAAGTAGTTCTTTAATTCTTGCATTGCTTAAGTATTTTATTACATTAACACTTAAAGCACCTAAAGCACTGAAAGTACGTATAAAGCCAAACAATAATCATCTTAAAGAATTATCATTAAAAACTACTTCTAATAAAGTTACTTCCACGACTATTTTTTCATGACCAAAACATAAAATTCCATGCCTTACTAGTTCAAGAAGTATCTTTCATACTCACATAGTACATACTTGATAACTCTGTAGATAGTAAAGAATCTGATTTATATGGACATAAGCTCATATTTGCAAAGAAAAAGCTTACTCACATGATGCTTACTTCCTCTGTAGTTATATTGCAACAACTAAGCTTTCTCCTGTGATATTCGTAGTAGTGATAATTAAAAAATAAAAACATTTTACACTTTGAATAAATCATGACGTTATTTTGCTGTAATGAACCTGTGACAAGTAGAAACTTTACTTTAATCCTGTTATGGTCATGGATATTGAATGCTTATAATTTTTAACCAATTTCATTATATCGTTCTGCAATTATAATGTAATCAAGACCGGTGGGATATTATTTGCATGAGTACTTGCTTTAGATAAATCCATGCATCATAGCTTCCCAGTCAACCGTCACGATGTATATGCGGTTAACGTTCAATACTTATAAATAGTATTTAATATAAAATAAGTGATGTAGGGTGGTGAGAATGTAAAACATAAGACAAAACTGTACGTTTGGACAAACGTACGTAATATCATCCTCTCCATCACGACGCCTGGCGTTTCACAACACAGCGCTTTAAGGCACTGTCTGCGGCGCACCACCTCGGTTTGGAACCAGCTGCCAGGAGAGGTATTTCTGAACCGATACGACTTAGGGACCTTCAAGAAAAAGTGAACCGGTCCCTGAAAGATTGGCAACACGGCAGCTAGCCCCCGGAGTTGGAGGTGTCCGTTGGCGGCGCTTATTACTTTATTCAAAGTAACCACCCGAGTCGTCTGCCTTCAATGCCAAAAAAAAATTTCATGACACGTCATATCACTTCTCGACGCGTCATAGGCAAGTGCTGTTGCTCTATAAACAAAAGGAACGCGCCGTCGTTTCATATTTAGTCTTACACTCTGACCCCCCAGGGCGGCCCATTGCTTTGTACCATATGAAAGAAGAAATCTTATAAGATGTATGAGACCAATCTACAGATTCACTTAGTATGATTTCCACATATCTTATTACGTAAGACAAGACAGAAACACTTTAACGTCGTCTATTATTTGTTATTCTTTTTATTAAATAGTAATTTAGTTAAATATATTTGCTATATAGTAAAGCTGTTAATAGAAAAAACCAACACTGAGACTTGTTAAGTTTGTGAGACATATATTGTTGTTGTGTTCAAAAGTGTAAAAGAGTGTTCAAATAATTGCCAATGTTGTTCTTTTCTTTTTGCAGATAATGTTCTAATGCTTTTGTTTTGCGAGTTCTCAAAAATAATAGAAAAATGTGTTTAATATATGTATTACGCTATCTGAAAAAGAGACATCTTAAGGCCTATTTACGCTTTGAAATGGAACTAACGCAAATGTAATGCTCAGGCGCATTCCACCGTGAACTTTATTAGGACTAATAATAACTTGGCAACAACATATTTATACATTGCTATTTCAACCAGGGGAATACTCTATACACTACCATCAGCTGTCTTTGTCAATTCACAGACAATGAAAATATAAGATTCGTGCTTTTTTCCAAACGAATTTTAAAGTACGTATATTATTTTTAACGACTATATTATATATACATTTCAGAAGTTTATTTTTATATTATATATTAAGCTGCATTATTTGGCATGCGTTGCATATCCTCTAGCGCATAGTCAGGGCTCGATTGTTTTCTATGAGAGATATTACGAAGTTAAGGGACTTTTTACATTTTCAAATTCAATCGCTATATAAGGGGTGTTACGACAATGGGTACGAATGGGTGGCTATGTAAAACACTGTTTACTCATAAACAGATTATGTATATATAATATATATGGTATATAATACTTAAAGATGTTATGTAAGCCTAAATTCAACTTTGATATAATTTATTACAAGTTTGTATGTTAATCTCCGTCCATACTTTATCTAAATACCTTATACCACACACGGATACACAGCTTTAACCTTTCAAGAGGTTAAGATGTCATAGCATACGACTTAGATGAAGTTAGGATTATTTGAAATAATGTAAATTAAGTATGCCATTATGACTCGGATAAGGGACTTTAAAGATTAATATATTATGAATAATATAAGGAATATCAATAACTGGGTGTAGGAAATACGAATTCATCTCTTGGTTTCTTTTAAAATGTATTAACGATATAAGAACTTTAGAAGAAGTAGGCTTCAATTAAATCATAACGTGGCGTAAAGTTCTTATCAGCAAATATTTTTAAGAGACACGTCTAGACGCACCCGATATGGTACAACTAATTGCGAAAGACCAGGCAGACATAACGGATTGGATTATATGAGAATTATCATCTGCTAACGGCACAAAACACATGTTTAACCCACGTCAGAACATCAGGTATTAACTTTAGTATCTCCATTAGCTTCCTTGATTAATGCTTGATTAGCTTTTCATTTCTAATTTCTTAAAAGTATTTACAATCTATATTTCGATCTATCTATATATGTCTTATCTCTATCACATCTATAAACATAACTTTATCAGTTTTATTAAGTTTGATTATATCAAAAACACTGCGAATCTTTTGCGATCTAAGGGTATTAAAGTAACAAGTTAAACGCTAAAGTGCATCTCTATTCCAAATATCATAGCCAGATTGGACGTATGTTTTAAAGAGCCAAGGCGCATGACAGAGTCATACGTGCTCCGAGGCACGAGATTATTCTAACATCGCCACTGAATCAATGAGGCAATAATCTACCAACTGACTGATCAAATGACGGCGATTTATATTCTATAGACAGTGTGTCCTGTATTGGTGTTGTGACCAAATTATAAAGACAAATGATAGAACGGTAAAACGTATGCAAATGATTGAGTCACCGAAATTACGGAAACAAGTCCAGAAATCGTACTCAAGAGTTCTCCATTAAATTATCTCAATAGTTAATATTTCTTTATCTAAAGGATAGTGGCCATATTTTATGCCCGATATGTTAGAGGATTAAACAAAGCAACGAAATACTATTTAGCTCCATTAGATATATCATGAACCGTTTAAAATCTTTACTAAATTATCCGTTAACTAATAATTAACGACTTTAATGCTGACTTTCCATATTCCATCCATAAATATCTTATTAGGATATATGATTGCTACGTAAACACGAATTAGTAGGCATTAGCTGTAATAAAATCAGAGAGAATAAGAAGTAACGCCTGTATTAGTATAGAGTGGATGAGGTCATTGACCTGGCAAGGCCGTATTGTCTTCCTAGCGACGAAGATTTGTTGGTTTTCTATCAATAGTATAATGACATTACGTCAACTAATCGGTTTTACGTGATTGTTTAGTCAATATTTTTAGACGAATTAATTCCTTGACTATATTTGCGTTTTTAAAAGTAGAAGTTCGGGTCCAAATGTTAAAACGACGTACAAAAAATACGATAAATAGATATTAGAAATACCTACACTGAAATTTGTTTTTAATAAAATTTTATTATTTTAGTCAATAACTTATCAATAATACTATGATCCGTTGCTATGTATTTATTTCTCCTGTTATTTCGAAAATTTCGATATTAGGGAAGTTCGTATCCATAATTTCTAATAAAAAATATTACTTCTATCAATTCATTCAAATCGAAGCTAAGTGAATATTTTAAACAAAATTACTTTTAAATTCATTTCTTATAATTACTTTTAATTCATATTTCTTTGTTTACTTTTATTTTAAATTTATTGCATGTACGGCTATATTTTATTGTGATTATTTTAAGAACGACTACAATGTTATGTTATCTAGAGTATTATTCTCATGTAAGTGACATTTATTGTCTTTTTTGAGAAATAAAGTCTTTAAACCTAAGGTATAGACTTATTATCATGGAGCTTATTAAGATCATGTGAGATCCTCAAAAGTAACGAAGCACAACGATAGCAAATAGTGCCGGTTTCTTAAATTATTCATCAAGCTAATGGTCTATACTAAAAATAATAATTTAAACAGTTCTAACATCATAAAAGCATAGTATTTTCTTCTAAAGACATAGAAATAGGTTATCTATTAGGAAGATGTTGTTAAACAAACCTCCAACAAAATCTCCATTCTCATTATAACTAATAATTTGCATTCCGACCTCTTTTGCTAGCCCAGCATAAAATAGTGACCAAAGTTGGCATCTTGCCAACAGTTGAGATATTCTTGGAGGGCTTTTTACTGGTTTTATTCATTTCCCTTTAAAGTTATTTTCTCCGTGGACGCGAAAGGGCAGTGTTCTTTTGTTTTTATAACCAATTAACAACTTACTGTTGACTAGCTTCATACGTTTGTCGCTACAACAATTATTCTTAAATCTCCCAAGAAATAGTTCATATTTATAACTATTTTTGACGTCCCCAGGAGGGTGTGGTTCAGACATATTTCTGCGTCTGTTTCATAGAACACCTGTTAATATAAAAGATAGATCTTGTTAGCCTACTAAAAAAATTAACCGAGGATTCAACTCTGGCTTAAAAGAAATGCGGTTTATCGCAACATTCATAGCGGAACTTGAATAATACCATCAGGAACATTATTACACAAGTAAAACATTCATTGCCTTTGTTACCGCCATACAAAAACATCAACCTTTAGCATGTTATGTCACAAACAATCTTCAATCATAATGCAGCTTCGCAAAATCGTGCTTTAAGCCATGACAAATCATGCCTTGAGAACTAGTCTAATTATAAGTACATGCCAGTTATCTAATATGGCATTTTAGTGATTGCTGTTCATTTGTCTTGACCCCAAGCTTAGAAATGTCAAACGATTTGAACCACTTACAATCGATCCATATTTATCTAAGTGAGTAATGGTACAATTGTATTTGTTTCACTAGTATTAAGTGGGTGCTGTACAACGTTGCTTATTTGATATTATTGTTTAAGGTATTTTTTGACTTGCGATAAAAGCTTTGATATTGTCGTTTTCAAAAAACTAATTTAAATACTTTAAAAATAATGTAGTTTAAATAGGCCATTTGTACTAAAGTCCCTCCGTAATCCGCACCGGTAAATAAACAAAAAGAAAAAGGCTTAACTTGAAAAAATCAAGATACGGCATACCCTAAAGTTTTTTTGTGTGTTTTAGGGGCTAATTTTTACGAAAAAACTGTTATTATTATTAATTACTACACTACTAGCTAATCAGTATTTCAAGCTGTTTTGTTAAATGCCTCATATATATCGTATACAAACTTACACTTAAAAACAAATCTAAAGAAATAGTACTTTCCTTTAAATAAACAAAGCGGAGATTAAGAAATCATTAAACACGATATCCGTCAAAATGCCTTTAATTTCTAGAACTTAACGGCAGCTCACTTTCAATCTAATTGTAATTATAAACGCAATTACTCCCACTTATTGCCTACGTAAATAAACTGAAACTAACATAAAATCAATTTGATATAACTTATTGAACGATAACTGAACCAGGTCTTAATTTGAAATGATGTAATTACTAGATTCTAAAGCAATAATGTTAGTCCATTTATTGAGCATTTTGGTCAAATCTTATCATGAAAATATGTGATTTTATTAACTTACATGCGAATATCTGCTTAGAACAATAGTATTAAATACTATCAAGATTTCTAAAGAATTTTTAAAATCTTAAACGTAACAACAATCTATCGTATTGTTGTTACGCCTAAACCTTTCGAGCTTATCGCTTTTCCAATTGCTGAAATATAATTTTATTAAATTTAGTTCATACACATATAAGAAATAAAATATAGATCGCTTTAACCGTTGATATTAGCTGTTTTACACATATATCTAATATATATCTACTTAAAGAATAATTTATAATCTATTAAATGTGTCAATAACAAAAGAAAACGTTACATGGAAAATCTCAATTGGCGGAACACCGGCGCATCTTGCCGATGCTATTTGAATTCTGCTTAGACGTAATTTATTTTCAAATCTATGTAATGGTGTAACAAATAAATAACAAAACAAAAGGAATCATACACAAAATAGATGTGGAAAGTGATCAATTGGATTTGCAAGATTTCCATTGACCGATAGCTTTGGGCAAAAAGCAATCGGCGGGAAATGCTGTGTTATTCAAATGTAACAATTCCCTTGCACTTGGAAAGCGAGGGGTCAATTGTGGTCACTGGCACATAAGCTGCAGTCAAATTGCAATGAAGGAAATTATATGTGATTTGAGTTAATGCGTTTGCTGAATGCTTTGTAAACAAGTTTCCTATTGCATTCGATAATATGAAGAATCTAAAAATATTTAATTATGTGTTTTATACTGTTTATATTGATCTGCTTAGACATTAGTTCCAACAATTTACAATGAACAGACAATTTAAACCGTGTTTAAAGTTTAAGCATTAACCCCTAATTCAGGCCTAGTGTTAATCTATCGCAATGACAATAATTCGTTATTTACCTACCACTATAAAATTACCCTTTCATTTGTTGATTAATAAACTACTTATTATGTCATGCCTTTAGGCAATATCTATTGCTGAAATAGCCCTTCGTGGTAAGCGGAGTTTATCCCATATCACATACCTAATACGGCAATCATATCACTAATAGTAATTTCCACATCACGCCGACATTCCTTATAACTGTAAAATATTCGCCGAGCCCTTATAATCTCATGTTGCTACACTTTAATCCAGTTGAACAAGTACATAAATCACTTCTATGCGGACTATGTTAATGTAATTGTCCCGCTAAAATGAGATTTCTCTTGAATTTGTAGGTTGTTGTACTTCAAATTGATTTCCAGAAAATGAAGGTTGGGTAATAAACCCCATTCTGAAGAATATGTACTGCAAATGTCAGAAATTTTTTAGGGTCTGAGTCTATACCGCAAAAGTATTAAAAAATTGGACTTTAAAATCTTGAATTGTAACGATAATCTTAAAACTAATGTTGTAATAATGTTTTTTGATTTTGAAAATTAATGTAACTCCTCCAGACTACACGAGCACAGTAAACGTACTTGTTCTGTGTTCTTCTAACTTCTACAGTAATTTATACAACTCTGTTAAATTTAGGATAGAAACCGAGTTCTCAGTGCATACTATTATTACCATTGCATATTATTATTAAATTCTTCTTCACTCAAGGGATATTTGTATAAAAGCTAGCTAAGCTAAAACTTATACGACAGGTCTAGTTTTGCAAAACATATTATCATTTTATATCTGTACTATAAGTAACAAGTCACAGTTGTGAGGTTTTTATTAACTAATTTAATTTGAAAAGCGAAAATTTCGTTTCACTTGAAAAAGCATACACTCTTGTCTTAAAGTATGTCAAACATTGAAAACCTATTTCATTTAAATGCATTAGTGGAAAGCGTCAATAATGCACTGTTATTCGCTTAAAAAATAGCTTTACTTTTACCAAAGAATGATTTAAATATTTCATGATTGTTAGTTATCCATAAAAGTGTTAAACCGTTAACTGTGGGTTTACCTAAATACATAATTCAGAAATTTACAACTTTTAAATCATTCAAACCTGCTCTACTTTTAAATAAGCTGTGCCGAGTAATAACCAAGACGTATTTGATAATATATATATAATATTAGTTTACATGTGGCACTATGTTAAATGATAGCTGTGATTTTATTCTCCACGCAAACAAGCGTCTGTTTTTATTTTAAGCATTTATAATCAGACTCAAAACAATATTATTTTCATATCAGAACCTTTTCAATTAAAGTGAACGTAACGTAAATATCAATAAAATACCGAGTAGTAAGGGGCAACACCTCGCCCCTAAAGATCCTTTCTTTGATAAAATCCTTAATTTTATTAGCCAGGCTCAATATCAAACAAAATGCCCCTTCAATAAATAAACCAAACGACCGCGTGTTGCCATGACAACGGCCGAGCATAGTAGTCAAAGCAAAGCTAGAATCGAAAAACGACATTTTCGATTTTAAAGTAGTAACATCCAAGACCGCTAGTTAACTAAATACTATGCTTAACATTCCCAACAAAACTGTAATTAGAAGGAGTCTACGTTCGTAGACTTCCTACGAAAATCAATCGTAAAATAAAGTTGTGATGCGTTACGAGAATACACTGACACATTAGGAAGTCATTTTCTATGATAAAATATCAAATTTATCTTCCGTACAAAATAAGTTGTTTATAAACGACAATGCGCTACCTACTACCTCGTTAGTTAATCGTGAAAGTTCTAAGTCGCAAATAAATTCATCTCATTAAAGTTATAAAATTGACACAGGACAGTTTCACTGGCGGGTCATTACTCGTGATTTGTACAAAACATACACCTACATGAGATCTACTTTCGCTCCAATACTCTTCATGCACTTTCTACTATCGATTTAACCTTTTCAAACACTAAAGAAACGCCCGATAGCATCGCAACTTTAATTGTATTTCCAGTAAATAGAAAATTTGTTGGGCTCTCAGTTAAAACATAGTTTTAAAATAAAAATTCTTGAAAAGTATCATTTGTACCCAACATTATAATAATTAAGTTATTTGGCGTTTCGTTGTCGTACCTATTTATGTTAAAATAATTATTAACAATAATGACATAATATGCATCTTAAACTTATAGACTGAAGTACCTCTCTGAGAAGTTAGTTGTTCCCATAAAGAATCATGTGCACAGAATAATTCAATTACATATTAAAATGGAGTACCATCCCAGCCCTATCATCATTTTAATTATCATATTAGTTCTTTTAAAAACCTATGACGATTTCGACCATAAGGACGAATAGCTACCTATATAGTTTTAAAAAAATGTTAATTAATGTCTGCCTAAATCTTAACCTCTATTTAAGAGCATTTGTTACATCAAACATACATAATATTAGAGAGGTTTATTTACAAACAACCCGACATGTTTAACGATATATTACTTAGCATTACAGTGGCTAACATTAACAACCTTTATAAACATGCCATGTTATGTAAAGCCCCATCCACACGCTTGACAAACAATGGCAAACAGCCAACAGCAAACAGCAAACACGGACGTGTGGATGGGTGTTTGTCGTTGTTTGCCTGTTTGTGTTTGTGTTGGGCAGTGTTCGGCATCGGTGTCGGTTTATCTTGCCAGATCAAAGGATGTTTGGCAAACAGTTTGCTACGTATCCACACGTTTGGCAGCGATCAGTATGTGCGCGAGCTTGCGGGAGGCGGACGTATTTGCTTGCTACACTTTTTCAATTAAAGCCCAAATAATAAAGTCTAAAGCAGTACCTTGTACGATTTCTATGTATTTTAATCATCCACCATCGTCTATGCTTTCTTCTTTTTTTCCTTTTTTCTTTCTCTTGCTTTAATTTATAATAAAAATATGTCAACCCGAAAGTAATAGCTGCCACAAGCTCGTCGTCCGCCATGTTTGCCGATTCGGAATGTTATGAACGTTCGCCAAGCATGTGGATGGCTGTTTGTGTTGGGTGATTGTGGTTGGTGTTTGGGACTTCGTTTGCTGTTTGCGGTGTTTGTGACAAACAGCCAGCGTGTGGATGCCCCATAACTATTTTATAATGAGTTGCAATATGATTTTCAAATGATATTAGCTAACTTTTACTGAAAGGGAAGTTGTTTTACTAGGCATTTTATACTTATAATAAAAACACTATCAGAAATGAATGTTCACCTATATTAAACAGAAACGACTCAATTAAGGTAGTGCTATTTGTTTAGCTGCATATATATTAAATATGTTTTGATAATTAATCGATGCGGTTTCAATGTAAACAGGTTCAGTATACAATCTTTTAATAAACTCCTTTTTTGTATAGGTTAAAGTTAAATAAACAGCGTTACAGTAACAGTTAAAGCGTAAAAATAACCTGACCTCGTGGATAGAAATCAATTGTGTTTCGACTCCCGCAGCGTCATTTTAGCCGAATAATAAGTTTTAAAAGAAGCATCAAATACCATTTATTTAGATACCTTTCGCCTCTTCTTTATATTGATTTTGAGGATCATGTGAGAATGGTCAAACGCGTGGGAACAAACTGATAAAATGTTAACCTTGACTGATACTGAAGACGTGATTTTGATCGCAAACATTTGCCCTCGACGATGTGTTAAAATCTCTAGAGTTGGGGTTATAATTAAATAATTGCTTACCAATAAAACGAATTATATAAGTTCTTTTATTATTTTCTGGTTATTTTATTCGTTTCTGTGATCCACCCATAGTTACTATTGAATTGGTGCCGTAAATAGATTCACTTTTACGGTACGTTAATTTATTTAGGAAAACTTCAAAAATACAAGTAAAAGTTAACATTTAAATCTGCACACTTGATAGCGCTGACCCGCATAGAAACAGCCAAGGCACCCTTTAAAGGAATTGTATAGAAAGCCGGAAAATCGTGAGAGATGAGAGATTGCGACGACATCGAAATGAAACATCGTATGCTAAACGACTACCTAGTACCTAGTATTGCTTGACACTGTAGAACATAGGTTTATCGATCGTGTTTGATGAACATGGAAGTTAATACTACGTAACATTATAGAGTAATTGATGAAAGGAAGAGCGAGTTGTTTTTGTAAACATTAACTTGAACATGAGGTAGAAAGTATGTATTGTTTGGGTTATACCCTCTATTGGATTCAAGCGCGATTTTTAAATCACTCAAACTTCTTGAGTTGTTTATTATTATTATTCCAGTTTTTAGCTAGAAACTATTGTTACAATTTGTTGCTGATGTATGTCTATCTTAAATTAAATAAAGTTAATTAAAGTAAGTAATTAAAATAAGTAATAAGTAATGTTAATGTTCTTGTACTTAGAACTAACATATAAATCAATAATTACATTGAGGGGTATCGAGTTAGAGTATTCCCGGATCAATGTGAATTTATCAAACAAATAGAATAGGCTAATCTTTATCGAAAGATAAACATTAAGTATTTTTATATTAAAGCACAGAAATCACATATTATTTTGTTAAACAGACTGTCTACCCCATGGGGTTACGCGAATACTGAATAGAAATAACTAGATTTTCCATAAAGGTTTTGTTTAATTTTAATTAGCGAATGAAGCTATACAAAGCAATAATGCACAGCAGTGCAGCCCCATGAGTCACCCTTATGTTATATTTACCGAAAACATTTATTAATGAAATGCACGCAATGTTAACGCAATATTAAAATTAAAAATCGAATAAAAAACGAATTACTAGAAATTTCATTATATATTATGTCATTTTTTAACTATTTATTTTAATTACTTTCTAAACTGTACATGTTATACATGCTCTACGAATCTCATGTGTTGGTCGCATTGTAATGAAAGTTTTTGTGCGAATGCAAATGCAATCTAGATATTCATTACATAACTAAATTATAGATAAATTAGATATTAATCACAATAGCTTTGTTGGCTCGGTATTGTACGTGCTGGTTGATGAAAAAAATCAAATGTTATTGTATATTAGGTAGTAAAGTAAATCGTCATTGTAAAATCAATATATGAAAATAGCGAGAACGTATATAGATATGTTATGTTAATATCTTCGTACATAACCTTATTACAGTTATATAAGATCAAATTAATTTATTTCAAATGTGAGAATATACACCGACAATTAATCACTTCAGTACACTTCCTTTGTTCGACAATTTGGAAGCAATTATATAAGCCCAGTTAATATTTACATAATATCCGTAAAGTTTTAAATACATCCGCAGTTGTCATTAAAGTTGTTACTAATTAGATGCAGATTTATTAATTTTGTATAAGTTCAACTTTTCTTAATAACTACCTAATATCATTATGTAGTTACATGGAAATGTTACATACGAAATATACATATTAATATTTTAATTTTCCTATATTAAAACTTTTTTTTTGTAATTACGAACTAAGCATTCATATGAGTCCAGAGATAAGTGATAGTAGTTAATCAACATAAGTGTTTTACACAGCTTTAACCCACCCAATTTTATTTTTAACATGAGGATTCATACAATAAACACGTTTTAGTGAATATGTTATCGCAATTCTTTGTGAAGCTTCCATGAGTCAAGCGTACACGAAATCAATGTGTCTATCACGCACATTTTGTTGCAGCTCCTTTGTTCAATTGCAATAATGATGATCACGAATTCAACAAAATTAAATTACGATATTGTCTTCAGAATTTTGAAACAACATACTCATGTTTTTTTTTTTGTTTTTTTTATTGGACAATTCACACCAATTGACCTAGTCCCATGCTTAGCTGGCGAAGCTTGTGTTATGGGTACTAGGCAACATATAAATACATATTTTAAACACCCAAGACCTAAGCACAACACCAAATGCTCATCACATCGATGTTTGTCTTAGCCGGGGATCCAACCCGGGACCCATGGATTCGCAGTCAGGGGTACTAACCACTAGACCAATGAGCCGTCAAAGCCGTCGTTTTGAATTATGTACCAATATTCGTCAAAGTCAAAGGACAAAACAGATGTTTGCGAATTACGGAAACCAATATCCACTTTGGAGTCAGTTTTGAAAACACCACAATTTAGAGGTTTCAGAAGGCTGATAAACTTGTTAGAAGCCAGAATTAAATTAATCTTTAATTGCAATTATTTCTTTGGATATTCTAAGCTTATTTATAGAAAAATCCACCTAAGTTAACTTTAAAATATAATAATCATTTTGAAATACCATTTAGCTTCGTTGATGCCGAAATAAATCACTTTCAAGCTTCCGTTCCCATATCAGAAAGCCAAGCCAATTTATCAGGAAAGGCAAATGTCATTTGCATATTACATAGGCCTACATTACGTCACGTAACTAGTCATACTATGAATTGTTTTAGATTGATAGGGAAATTTATATAAAACTAGCTGGCCTGGCGAACATCGTACCGCCTAACAGTCGATTCTTTATTTGTTTAAAATACTTATTCTGCTATTCGGGACACCGGTCTAGCTAGTAAGATAAAAAAAAGAAAATTAGTAAGACAATAAATACATTATGTCAAAAAATAAAAATTTACCTTCCCGGAACCCCTCCACTAAAACTTGAACTTTATGCTATGGTATTAAAGTTCAAATTGACTTTTAAGTATTATTACGAATATTTTGTATGGGAATATAGAAAAGTGTTGTTTTTAGACTTTTTCACTCAATTTTTTTTTAATTTTTCTCCGTAAGAACCATCCTCGTTCTTCAAGGTATATTAAAAAAAAATAGACAAATCGGTCAAGCCGTTTTCATGTTATGTCGTGACAACGGAAAACGGGTTTCATTTTTATATATATATAGATAACTTAAACTGTGTAGTACCACAGTAAAATAAATAATAGTTTAAAAAACAAAAAATACTGGTATTATTGTGAAAAAGCGTGGGTTGCTCGATAGACGAAAAATATGGCACAGAGCGCCCCACGCTTTTTCACAATAATACCAGTATTTTTTGTTCATTATCATTTTCAGCCTAAATTAGGAATTATTTTTCACTTTTTAGTTTGATGTGCTTTAAAAGCGTGTTTTTTAGTTCTTTTAAACTATTATTTATTTTTTAGTTAATTTTTTTTTACTTTTCATTTTTTTTTTGGGATTATTGCATTGTCATCGATCTTTGACAGGTGCGCAAAGTTTGAATTAAATCTGTCCGTTAAAAGTGGGTCAAAATCGAGTCCGAAGGAGTCGGTTACATACATACATACAGGTGAAGCTAATATAAAGCGTGTAATATGAATAAGAGAACCAGCTAAAGGGTGTACCAATTAGAGTAGACTTGTGAGTATAATATTCATGTCTCTACTTGGCAACTGCTACACCTATATATCTCAATCACTGACCTGACTTGAGATGTGAAAATATAATAATACTGAAACGTATAAATCTTAAATTTACAGGCTTAGCTCTCTAGGTACAAGCTTAGAAGTTTAGCAAGAGGCCTCCGAACGGCCTCTTAGGGTAAGCTTGTACGGTGTACCCCTCATAAGCGTAAAGGACCGCAAACCGACTTTTGATGATTACTTATAATGAATATGTAATAAATAATAGTTATAGAATAAAGGCGTGATCTCCGCGTTTATAACATACATTAAAAGGACAAATGACGCGGAAGTTCGAGGTATTTAGTCGAAGAAGCTATCAGCGGGCGAGTGCATAGCTTCATGATTGCTGGTACCAGTATTATTATGCTGTAACTGCAATAACTTCCTTTAAATTGCACGCCTTCTACCTGCAAACGTGTAACTTTTTGAAAAGCTGCCATCCAACATTGTAAAAATTAAATACGAGAAAAGATATATTTGAACATCAAAAGTAATGTATTATAATGAGAATGAGCCTCTTATCCTATTTACCGTACTCTATAATAGCTGCATGAAGTCCCGAAACCTCTGCTTAGGGTATAACTCAATGGACACTTTTCCGTATTTGTTAGGTACATTGTGTTAAAATTATTGGTATGAGCTGGGAAGCAAACGCACACTACATTATAAAGTAATATAATATTTTTTTATTATACGAAGTGATATATTCAATCAATGTGATTAAACCATGGTAGTAAAATTATTAGTCCATTGAAAAGTTACATTTGGGGTTGCGTTTTTTAGAGGACGCAATTTTATTTATGGAACATGTAGGGGGGGTCAATACAAGCTTAACTCCAAGTTTGTGGGGTTGGCGTGCTTGTCCCCCGGCCGCCATCTTGGATAAAGGGGTCCAAAAACCATGTTTTTGGCTATATCTCCTGAACTATCCATCGTACATAAAACTTGCAAAGACACATTTTGTAGCAAATCGCTGTGTCTACGATTATGTCCATGTAACTTTTTATCATAAATCCAAAATTCAAAAAGTTATAAATAAAAAAGTGATAGCTAGCTACCATTCTAATAACTGATTGATAATATAATTATGTCGAAGATTACCATATCAGCAAGTTGTCTGTGGAATAGGCCTACTAGGAATACCAATAAGTAAAATTGTAGGAATAAAAAAAAAATAAAAAAATATATATTTGGAAAATTTGTTTAAAATAAACGAGAGATCTTAAAAGTAAGGTAAAACTGCTGTTTTGATCGGCTTCTCATGAGCATTGACGCACTTAGTCAACTTTAGAAATAGAAAATATTTTCACTTTTTTTACTTATAACTTTTTAAATTTTGGATTTATGATAAAAAGTTACATAAACATAATTGTAGGCACAGCGATTTGCTACAAAATGTGTCTTTACAAGTTAAATGTAGGATGGATAGTTTAGGAGATATAGCCTAAAACGTGGTTTTTGGACCCCTTTTTCCAAGATGGCGGCCGTGGGACAAGGGTGGCGACCCCACAAACTTGGTTTTAGCTTTACACTGACCCCCCCTACACATCAAAAAAATAAAATTGCGTCCTCTAAAAAACGCAAGGTTAGGCCTAAAAAATGTAACATTTCAATGGACTATATAACGACTATACAAAATAGGTCAACATTTCCTCCAAAGCTCATAAACCCTTGTGCGATCAACCGTAAAAGATCCATAATAATTTGAACCTTTGTTTAGATCGTCAACCGTTAGCTCACCGTGAACAAATTATGGAGAAATAAAAGAGCTTTATAACGAAGTACTAGTTGTTATACCGCATTTAGTTAAGTTGAAAAAAAATATTAAGTAACTACGATAATTTATATTTTAAATAATGGGGATACTAATTCATAAAAAACACAATAAATACTATATATTTTTTGAAGTATTCACTAGATTATCTAATGTAATTTAAAAAATTCTCGTGTCACAATGTTCGTTCCCATACTCCTCCGAAATGGCTTGACCGATTCTTATGAAATGTTTTATGCATATTCAGTAAGTCTAAGAGTCGGCTACTATCTATCTTTCAAACCCCTAAATGGTAAGAGTGGTCCACAAAATATCATTTTTATTTTTTAGATAACATTTTTTGTTTTTATTTTTTTATGATACAGCATACAAAAATACAAACAAACCTTAATTTTCACCACTCTATGATCAAGCCCTATGTTTTATTTGTTAATTAAAATCTTATGACCTGAACTCTGAGGTTTATATAGAGGAAAATATACAGAAATAAAAAGTTGTCATTCCAGAAAATCAAACAGACTCTGGGGTAGCATAGCAAAATGTTGGTATGTACTAAAAAGGTAGGCTAAGTAAAATCACATTAAGGAGAAACGAAGTTCGCGGGGGCAGAATACTGTCATACTTAGTAGAAGCTGGATCATATATTTTAGCTTTTGTATAAATTAAAGGTTTCAATAGAATAATATTATTCCATCATATGACTACCATTCTCACTAACCTGAGATACGAATAGGTACCTAGTGGTTCACTTTAATAGTTAATATCTTCAATTATCATTGTATCTTGCTTGATCGTCAGACATGGTATTTTTATATTTCTTTAAAACAAATACATAAAATCTGCAACTGGAGCAACTCCGTCGGCAGGGTTGCCATGTAAGGTTCAGGGAGATAAGTAATCAAACAATTGGATGATCTAATAATACTGTCACTATATTTGAGTAAATGTTCCTTAGATACTAGATACACATCAATAGAGTATAAATTATGTAGAGGTCACACCACAGGCTGATCCATGTCTATATTTTTTGTCTTTGACTTTAACAATCTTACGACTTTACTACATATTTGTCTAATTCTATGATAATTGTTCAGTCTTTTCTGTAACTCAATGTTGAATTTACAATAGCATAGTAGTGGCACAGTTATTCTTCCTAATTTTGTAAATATAAACATTATAGAAAACTTATGAAGTTGTAACTTGTTTAACACCACTTATATACTTGATATTTTACTGTAGGACAAAATTGACTAACACACAATCTAAACCTTAAATGATGTATATATATATATACTAGCTGACCTGGCTAACTTCGTTCCGCCCTACAACCTTATAATATCGTTGTTACTTTAATTTAACTTATTTTAGGATTTCATTAATGTTAAGTATTACATTAATACAACTTTTTTGCAAATACAGAAATGTTTTATTGCTTGCCATTGCGAAAGAAGAATGGCAGTTTTACACATTAGGCATCTTCTCTCTAGCGTCAATATGGCGATACTGCATGTTAAGCACTTTCTGATATCCAACATCTTTTGATCAGGATCAAAGCATGGTTATGCATCTCCTCATTCACCTCAAGATCGGAATTTCTTGAACTGACACGAATTCGACGTAAAATGATGCGTAGTTTTGTCAACAGATGGCACCATATGGTTTTTGCATTCGTAAAATTCATTAATTAATTTATTGTTATTCGATAACTTATCCGATATTTTATTGCTTATTCTGCTATTCGGGACGGAAACAAATCCAACAAATCAAAAACCATGGCAATCGGTCCAACCGTTCTCGAGTTATAAGTGTTGTAACAAACACGACTTTCTTTTATATATATAGATATATATATATATTTTAATAAATCATTATACTACTTATTTTAGGTCATGGCAAATAGAGTAACAACAATTTATTATCTTTTTTTAAGGATTATCTGCTGACTATGTAACGTGTATTATTATTTTAATAAATTCTCGTACTGTATGAATACAAAGTTAAATTTAAGCATAGTATAATAGGTAAATTAGTTTAACAGTTTAAGCATAGGTAGTAAAACTTAAAATTTATAATAATTAATTTGATTCAAATTTATATTAGGACTAGAGATAATGTTAAACAAAAACAGAACCCGAAAGAGTAGTTTAGATCTGTAAATTATAAATATACATAAGAATAAAGCTTACTTAGCTCTGATAAAACATTTTATTTACCACATACATTTTGTTTAAATAATTAAAAAAATCATTGATGCTACAACTTTTTTAGAAATTATTTTATTTTTCTTAATATAATACCTAGACTCTTATTTATATTAATTTTTAAGTATAAATTAAAACCTCTCGAACAACATTATTTTTTTCATTTCTCTCAAGCTAAACTGATAAATTCAAGTCCAATTAAGTAAAATATTGAGCTATTTTTGTACAAAACAATAACATACTATAAATATTTCAAAGAATGTCTCTTTTAATTTCTTTGCCTTGAGGATGAGTAACACAACACAGGAAAACGAGCAAATCAATAAATCAATGTAGTTTTCATTATTCCATTTGGTGTAGTAAGGGATTAGTTTTAATAATGTCCTGCATGTTTGAAGTGTACACTAATAATAAAATCATATACTTAACATATAAATAATGTAACATACCCGGCGACAGGTGTAAAGAATGCAGGGGAGTGATCAATGAACAGAAACACACATTTCACTGAATATTATCAACGGAATTCACTATTACACATACTACAACACTTTTAAATACTAAGTACTAACCGATATATTCTACTACTTCTTAAGAACGGCCTATAAGAATTTTTTGGCGATCTTTATTATTGTTATAAGTTTTTAATTAGTTATGTTACGTCAACTATCACTTCTAAGTTCCAACTTCCAATTCAACCGACAACCATAACTTTTTTTTTTGATATATATGACAGCTGTCTGTTTACCCTGATTATTGACTTGAATGACAACCCGTTTCAATCTGAAAGACAAATTAAACAATCGTAGATTTTACTTGAAACTGGCATAAAGTTGAAGCTGTTGCTATAATATTAAAAAAAGAAAAACAATCGTAGAGTTTTTAGTTGAAACTGGCATAAAGTAAAGTATTGCCATTAAAAAAAAAACAATCATAGAAGAACAAGTACTAGCATTAAAACCGTGCTGAAATACAAAACGAAAAAATATGTAGATTCCTAATTTTCCAACGCTATCCAAATCCAAAAAAAGGAGAGCTACAGCAATGTTTATCATGTTTTGTATTCGGCAAGCCAAGTTTTTCTATTGTTTTTCGGAGTACTGCAAGAATTAATTTTTGAAGGACTGAACTCTGAAGTATACTACTGAGGAAAGATAAAAATGAAATAATGCATTCATTGTCCATTGTAAATCATTAATATTATGTGTTACACCGAGAAACATGCATTTCATAGTGTCAAACTGTAAAGAGAAAAAATTAAAGTACTTTTAACCAATAAAATAATGTGAGAAATTCTAATTTTAGATAATAATTTATTTATTTAGTGTAGTAAAGTATATTAATATTAAATTTGTGTAATGTGTTAAATATTACATTATTAATAAGTAATAACTGTATTTTTAATTACATGATAGTCCGTTTGGTGCCACCAGATTCGCAGCTTTAGTGAGAATTTAGTTCTTGCCTCTTTGTAAACATTTTGAAATGATAATGCTATGGCTATTATCTGGCTGGTCATAGACGCGTACGATTTCTCGCACTAAAACGTGCGAGAAACTCTCCATCTAAATGAGCTTTTAGTCTATATCCCCGTGTATATATATATATATATGGGAGTCATAGTGTGTAGACCAAGTACAGGCAAAAAACAGGTCTATATTATTATTGTGTTTCATAAATTGAGAATATTAAAATAAATGATAATGCAATACAGAATGAATGGAATTTATAATAAGGCATTTATTACTTTTCAACTAAATCTTAAAATATTTTTTTTATTCTACAAACAAAATTTATCCAAGCTGGGATTTTGGTGCTGTAATTACACGTTTCCGAGCAGTTTTTTTTGTAGACATTCTCATTTGCTGTAATTGATTGTAAACTTCACCCCATATTTCATTTTGGTCTTCGATTGGTACAGTTTTTCTAAAACAAAAAAATACACAGAACCCTTTATTTCCAACAGATGTTTCCAAATAACTATGTTGCATGGATGTTTATTATACACCACTGTACATAATATATTATGGGTAAAATAAAAGCAAAACTGTGTGATACTGGATGTTGAACATTTAGTAGTAGTAAGTAGCAACAAGCTAGGCCCATCAGTTGTATGACATATATTTTGTCCACATTCATTAGTTATCTGGCAATAACTTTTAATGTATTCATTTAAATGTATGATATCATGGTCAACTTTATCCACTTGAACATTTTAAAATAGAAATTTTTTCTACTAATATAAAGAAACAAATTTTAAAGACATCGCTTCTGAAACACAATCAGACTGTTTTTTTAGACATTATATTAGCTTAATTTTAGCAAAACATCTATGTGCTGTGTTTTTATGTAATATAATTAAAAACTTTTGCAAAAAGAAGGACCACTGTTTTCATCATCAAAGCCGTCTTTTTTGGTACATAAATATAAAGCAAGTGTTGGCCTAGTGGGCTCAGCATGCGACTCTCATACCTGAGGTCGTAGGTTCGATCCCCGGCTGTGCACCAATGGACTTTCTATGTGCGCATTTAACATTTGCTCGAACGGTGAAGGAAAACATAGTAAGGAAACCGACATGTCTTAGACCCAAAAAGTCGACAAGGTGTCAGACACTGGAAGTTGATCACCTATTTGCCTAATAGATTTAAAAATGATCATGAATCAGATTCAGAAATCTGAGGCCAAGACCTAAAGAGGTTGTAGCACCACTAATTTTTTTTTACATATATATTGATTCAATGCAAAGAGCATGTAAGTTTGTTCCACTACATAAAGAGTAAATTATCACTTTGTATGATACTAACTGAAGTAACACAATGATGTTTACCTGTACTGTTTCATAAGGTCATATTTTTCCCACGGAGTCTTCCTTAATTCTCTTCTTACTCTATCTTTTTCTTTTAAGTGTTCTTCAATATTGGATACACCTTTCAGTTCTTGCCTTTCCCATCTTTCCAGCCATGGTCTCGGTTTTAATTTTACCTAAAATATATCTTGTATTGTAAAAAAAATGTTTCCTTAACTCAAAAGTAACTCAAGAGTTAGTGAATATTTCATTATATGTAATAGGATAATATAGCCACTATTCTGTTATTTATCCAAAAATAATGTTTATTAAATCCATAAAATATCTTCTTATTTCATTTGCATCAATTAATTTTATAATTCACATTAAATAATTCATTCACATGAGACAGTACAACTTTATATTACATACCTGAACTGGATTAACTGGTACCGCGGTTCCTTCTGGTAAAATTTCAGGATCCATATCAACAGGAAATGTGCTGTATTCAGGGAGAGCATCTCTAAGATAATACAACTTGTCATCCAGTCTCTTCTCAAGACGTAATACTTGAATTGTCTGTATTGTAGGGTCATACAATTCATAACGTACCTATAAAATCATTTGAGAATTGAGGAAATGACATTGTATATGGCATTTATACTAACTTGAGATTGAGAGTGCAAGATGGCAAATGTAGTAGAGGATATCAACCAACAATTTAGGTAAGCAACGATCGCCTTTTATCAACGCAAAAAGATGCTGGGCGTTAAATGGGGTTTATCGCCTAGGACAACTGTATGGCTTTACACTGCCATAATCAGGCCAATGCTAGCATATGGACCCCTGGTTTGGTGGCCGAGAACAGAACTCCAAACGGCAATCATGAAACTTGGACGTTTCCAGAGGCTTGCTTTGCCCGCTGCTAGCGGTTGCATAAAAACTACGCCAACTGCAGCAATGGAGGTAGCCCTGCAAGTTTTACCCCTGGACCTACACATACACAGGAGGCAGCATTAGCTGCCATCAGGCTTATGGTACTGGATCTATGGGGTAAAAAGCACTACAACACACACAGCGATTCTTAACAGGGCGATAGAGTACCGACCTTTAATAGCCGCGCCATAATAAGATCGTTAATCAACACATACTCAACAGGAAATACCACGTACAAATGAGAGAAGAGGAACGTGATTAATCGTCCCTGAATGAGCTACGCAAATATACCGATGGCTCAAAAACAGGGCGTGGTTCCGGCTCTGGCTAATTCTCTCTTTATCTCAACATCAACATACACTTATCTCTAGGCACACACTCTATTTTTCAATGTGAATACCGCCGCCCATGGACACTTAATGCCAGAGAGCTCGCGAGTGCGTTGCCGGCCTTTTAAGAATTGGTACGCTCTTTTCTTGAAGGACCCTAAGTCGAATTGGTTCGGAAATACTTCAGTGGGCAGCTGGTTCCACAAAGTGGTGGTGCGCGGCAAAGACTGCCTTGAAAAACGCTCAGTTGTGGAACGGCGGACGTCGAGGTGATACGGGTGGAATATCGTATCTGCTTCGAAGTCCAACAATGCACTGGAGTGGAATAACCCTGACAAACAGAGTTACCCTCCAGTGGATCTCTCTCAGAGGAATCAGTCACCCACTTAGTCCTGGAATGCGAGGCTGTGGCTAAACATGCAGAAATCCTCGGAACAGTGAGGTCGCTCTGTGTAGCTCTGTGTAGGTCAGCCTGCGAAGCCCAGGAGGCTTCTGTGCTTTTGGGAGGAGTAAGGCTGGCTTAGTTAGCCAGGACTTTACGCTAAACAGACCTATTGAGAGTCTAAGTGAAACTGAGTCCACAAAAAAAAAATAACTAATAATTACTATTACTCAAGGAAGTTCAGTAATAGTAATTGCCATATTATGTTAGGAGAAGTCCTATGTTTACATTGTCCATTTGAACAATCTAATCAGAATGACATGCTTAAAGTATTATTCTATATATTCTTTTAATATTATAGTGTCTGACATTATGTTTTTTATTAATATCGGAATTTAAAGCAACTTTTATATTAAATTTTTTTAAACTTATACCTGCTATTAAAATAAATCAATTTTAATTTAAAATTAAAAATTTAATTTAATTACCTCAACACCTTGATGATCTACAACATTTCTCAAGGTGAACTCTGCCCTTAAACCACAACCTTTACGTTCAATGCATATTCCTACAAATCTGTTTGTTTTCCCTTGAGCATGTGGATCTGATATGGTTACTGCTAATATAGAACCTGGAATTGTATAAAGTGATTGAAATTTTTTAATTATATGAGAGATAAATTTATAAAATGTCTGATTTTTATAATGGCACTAATAGCCTTTAAAAAATTTAGACAACAATAAGATAGTAGGAGGCTGTTTCCTACAACTTATATAACTGTATTTCTCATTAGAGAGTGGCTTAGGTTTTTACAACTAAGATGTATATTTTAATGGTAGTATTAATTTTGCTAAATTTTAGTATAGATACTAATATAATATTAAAACTGAAGAGTTAATGTCTTTTAATGGTTGAATGCACTACTAAGGGACTACTAGGATGGAAAGAAAAATTATTTTCTCTTGGAAGGTTATTTAACAAGGAAGTCTAAGCTAAATAATACCACACAGCAACAAATAGGACACAACAATACAAGGGGGTTTACCTAAAGGCGAAAAGTTCTTAACATAACGCAAGTGAAACTGCATAGAAGACTAATTTAGTTTAAGTTTGATTGAGTATAGCAAGTTATACATCACAAGATGCCTTCAGACACAACTTTTTTATACACATAACAATAGTATACATTATTCGGTTAAAATATATCAAAGCCTTTTTCTTAAGCTGCATTTCCAAAAAATATGTTAGTCTTGTTTAGTTTTTTTTAACCTATGAAATTTATTTTTTATTGGTTTTTTAGTATTTATAATATAATACTGTATATGTTTCTTGCTAGTTTACCTAGGTGAAAGATTTATTAAGTTAATTCTTAAATTTTTTATTGTATTTATCCTTTACTAACAAACATACAAAAATCTAATCTTTTTACTCTATATAATATTTATTCAAATATTTCTTATAATCCGACAGAATAATTATATCATTATTTTACAGCCGATATTAGCCAGCAAATACTCTTAATTCAGGATATGGTTATAATTACTTACCAACATAGAATTCTGGTATATCAATTTGCTTCCTTCTTTCAAGCATATCTGCTCTTTCAAGTTTTTCTCTTAAACTATTACGCCAATTCGGATTAGGATCAGGTAGAAATTCTGGATAAATATGCCTGTATTCCAGCATTGGGTTCTGCGACCGTGGTCGTCGTCCTATGCGAGTCATTTCATCTTCATCTGCATTTGTTTTTTCAACTTTCTCAGGTAGGGAGGACAGACACGACCGTATATCTGTAAAAAAAATATTTTATTACAAAAATAAAGTAATTGGATTAATTTCTCGTATGAAATTTTCGAAATTCTAACCTTTCCGTAAAATCCATTTTGCTGCTTTAAATAAATCAAATGATTTACTGAAAACAAGAGACATTTTTGCAGTTACTTCATTCACCTAATTTTTTTTCAACATTATTTAAAAAATAGTAATTTTAAATGGATGAAGTTATTACTATAGTCGTATTTTTAATTAGACGAAGCGAACTGACAGTAGCTAATGTCACTTTGTAAAATAATGTTGCCATATTTAAAGTAATAGTGATGCGTTCAGTTCTTGTTCAATCAGATGAATGAACAATGAGTGTGAATAGTCAATCATTTCAAACAATAAAAGAACAATTATTTCTATTTCAAAATTGTATAAAAGTGCTCTGATATAAGTTAGGTACTAGTACTATGTAACTACAATCAGTTTTTTGACGTCTTATTACAAAGCGCGGCGCGGTGACTAGTGCCATCACCGATCATTAATTCAGGGGTTTTTACTTTGTCACAACACTATTTTTATTTCATTAAAAACTGACAACACCGTAAACGTCATTTGACTTCGTTTAATGGGGACCCGTAACGGTTTTATGTTATAAATGCAGTTTTATAGTCCTTGAGAAACTAAATCATAAGGTGTAATAAATTTTGTTCTACGACCAAAACTGACAAAGTTATGGGCAAAATACCAAACAAGGTTTACTGACCGCGCAAACGCAAGCGATGACGTCACAATATCTCAACGCTTGCCGCTGAACCACAGCGCGCCCCGCGCTGTTTATTCTGTTCGCGATACTCGTCCAACACGGAGCGTAACGTCACCAGTTTATACCCAATCGATTAATAAGTGATTTGATTTGTTTAATATTATAATATAACAAATCAGTGGTAGAAATAAGGTAGATATCGGTTTTGAGCAAGCGCAATCCGATAATCTACCTAAATGGTATTTGATTATCTTAGTAATCATTTAAACTACACAAGCGCTGAAATTCGTGGTTGGAAACTTCAGAGGTAAGCAAATCTCATTGTCAACCTAATCAAAACAGCAGGATAATAAGTAGGTCAGGAATACAGGGTCGTATTCAGGCCCGGGAAAATTCCCAGTAAGGTTTATGGATATGAACATGGAATATTCTTCTCAATGTTTTTGGGTGCATTGCCAGTCGGAAATCTTATTGGGAGTTAGTTCCTAGTATTGTTAGTAGGCAACGGACGGCACATTGCTGGTAAGTAAGTAAGAAAAGTGCCCGACGAAATGATTAATTTTATTTCAATCTCATTGACTTGCGTATTGTTGTCGTCTAGTTTTGTCAGTGCAAATGAATATAAGAAACAAAGTAATCGGTAGGTATACTTTATTCGTATACTTTGGATTGTTTGAACAAGCAATCCTAATGAGATCGCTTATAATGTATACGTATTCTAAACGCTTACGATATTTTTTTTCAGGTCAGGGCGTGAATCATATGGTGATGAAGCTGTGGGATTTGTTCAAGTGCAAAAAACAGGAGATATATCACACACATATATAGCACAGTCAAAGCAAAAATTACACCAGAACATAAAATAAAAGGTAAAGCTTATTGCTGCATTTACTTGTGATGAAACACAAGAAATAATACTAAACATTGAGTGTCATGATTGTGCTGCTCAACTGGGAGGTTGTAAGCACGGTGTAGCATTTCTTATGTGGCTTCACAGACGAAGCGAGAAACCATCCCCAACAGAAAAAAATGTTATTGGACTAAGCCTAAATTAGCTACAGTGGGCACCACTTTAAAATTTATAAAGGCTAAAGATATGGGATCAGGCACACCAAAAAATCAAGATGACAGTTACGTCAAAGGTCAATTTGTAGAAGCTGTAAAAAAAACGGTACCAGAACAATCTATATATATATCATACCCAGCTGGCAGCCTATTGCGTACCACAAAGCGCGTTAAAAAAATGTCATTACATGTATTAATAAGTGAGTTTAGAAAAGAGGGTATAGATATAAACGATGCAGCTCATTTTATTGACTTCTGCTCAAGTCGGATGACTATAGATGACTGTAGCAAAGCAGAAGAAGCAACATTATCGCAAGCTGATTCACCATTATGGAGGGAACTAAGATACTGCAGAGTAACGGCGTCAAAATTCACGAAACTGCAAACTGCAAGACTGATGGTGTTTTAGGTGAACAGATTTTCGGGGCATCCATACAGGAGACAGTCGCTATGGAAAGAGGAAAACGTCTTGTAAAAATATTCGCAAAGAGTTTTAAAAAAAGGCGTAAAATACGTCTAGCGGTTTTCGCGTGAGAAGCGTTCAACAGACAGACAAGAAATTCAAAAACAATATTTTTGGTTTCTATTGCGTGTATGGAGCTCTCATAACTCGATTATTCAAAAAAATATTCAATGTATAGAATTCACTTTGACTACAGTTTTATTACCTACAGATACATATTCCCCAAAGCGGGAATGTTCCGGCATTGGGAAATATTCCCGGGAACGGCACATTTCATTTAGTTGAGCCTCAGTACGACCCTGGGTTTTACCAGACTACTGAGGAAGGGTCATTAGAAATTTCACTACTTACACTTTTTATCATTTATTTATTCATTGAAATATACCTAGTACGACCCTGTATTTTTCTTTAACATTCGTAAACAAGTTTTACTAAGATACTGTTTACCACATGAGTAATGTAAGGTGTACTGTCACCCCTCTTAAGTTGGCGGGGGGAAATTAATTTTTTGCACTTTTTTTTGGCTCTATCAACTGTTCGTTAACTGTTCTTCATTGTTCTATCAAAAAAAATTTTTGTTCGTTCTTATTTTTTTTTTAATTATAAAAAAATTGACCCTCAATTTGGCATGAACTATAGATATTTTTATTTTTTTTTCTAATAGTTTAGAACTATTCAATAACTGTTCGTTCAAAATAAACAACTGTTCGGCTTTCATTATCCTGTAATTTAATAATAATTAACTTTTTTTTATAAATCTTAATTAAATGTTATTGCGCATGCGCAGTATCAATGCGCATAGTCTCATAAATTATGCGCGGCCTATTTGAATTCGATTCAAAGAGACAACACAACAACAACAAAATCATCATCATCATACTTTCTATTTGCAAAGTTTATTTATTAGATTTTGATATTAATTTTAAATTAAAATTCTTTTATATTAAATTTGAAGTAAAAATCTAAGTCAACTTATAACCAAAGGGTATAGATATAAACGATGCAGCTCATTTTATTGACTTCTGCTCAAGTCGGATGACTATAGATGACTGTAGCAAAGCAGAAGAAGCAACATTATCGCAAGCTGATTCACCATTATGGAGGGAACTAAGATACTGCAGAGTAACGGCGTCAAAATTCACGAAACTGCAAACTGCAAGACTGATGGTGTTTTAGGTGAACAGATTTTCGGGGCATCCATACAGGAGACAGTCGCTATGGAAAGAGGAAAACGTCTTGTAAAAATATTCGCAAAGAGTTTTAAAAAAAGGCGTAAAATACGTCTAGCGGTTTTCGCGTGAGAAGCGTTCAACAGACAGACAAGAAATTCAAAAACAATATTTTTGGTTTCTATTGCGTGTATGGAGCTCTCATAACTCGATTATTCAAAAAAATATTCAATGTATAGAATTCACTTTGACTACAGTTTTATTACCTACAGATACATATTCCCCAAAGCGGGAATGTTCCGGCATTGGGAAATATTCCCGGGAACGGCACATTTCATTTAGTTGAGCCTCAGTACGACCCTGGGTTTTACCAGACTACTGAGGAAGGGTCATTAGAAATTTCACTACTTACACTTTTTATCATTTATTTATTCATTGAAATATACCTAGTACGACCCTGTATTTTTCTTTAACATTCGTAAACAAGTTTTACTAAGATACTGTTTACCACATGAGTAATGTAAGGTGTACTGTCACCCCTCTTCATGACAGTACACCATTTTTTGCGCACTTTCAGGTCCCTTGGCACATTAAAAAACAGTTTTTCAGGTGTACTAGTTGAAGTTTTAGTACATTTCGGTACTATACAGTACTTATAATGCGGCATATTTTCACATAAAAACCACAAAACCACAACACGACCCGCGCAGATCGAGTGAACTTTAATAAATGAATGGCGAAGAGCGAGCGCGCGGTCCGTAGGGAAATCGTGACGTCACATGAGCATTTCGGCCGCGCCGCGGATTTACCGATTTCAATGATTTAAAAAGTATTGTACCTAATCGAGTAAAAGGAACACCATTATATAGATAATATATGCATTTTCCGACTTGTTACGGGGACCCATTAAAAATTCGACTACAGTTACAATGTACAATAATTTAAAATAATAATAAAATCGCGACTCAAGACTTCAAGAGTCTATGAAATTATGGATCATAGAGTACATTATATATTAATTATTTTTATGGATTTATCTTATTATCTGTACACCCAATGTATCTATATTAAATTTTTAATTCTCTACTCGAACAGGCTAGAACTAAATTCTCACTAAAGCTGCGAATCTGGTGGCACCAAACGGACTATCATGTAATTAAAAATACAGTTATTAATAATGTAATATTTAACACATTACACAAATTTAATATTAATATACTTTACTACACTAAATAAATAAATTATTATCTAAAATTAGAATTTCTCACGTTATTTTATTGGTTAAAGAAAAGTACTTTAATTTTTTCTCTTTACAGTTTTACACTATGAAATAGTGATGGGACTCGAGTGATTTTTATTGTCTCGAGTGAAAAGCAACTCGAATCCCATCACAACTATGAAAAGTATGTTTCTCGGTGTAACACATAATATTAATGATTTACAAAGGACAATGAACAAGGACAATGCATTATTTCATTTTTATCTTTCCTCAGTATAAAACTTCAGAGTTCAGTCCTTCAAAAATTAATTCTTGCAGTACTCCGAAAAACAATAGAAAAACTTGGCTTGCCGAATACCAAACATGATAAACATTGCTGTAGCTCTCCTTTTTTTGAATTTGGATAGCGTTGGAAAATTAGGAATCTACATATTTTTTCGTTTTGTATTTCAGCACGGTTTTAATGCTAGTACTTGTTCTTCTACGATTGTTTTTTTTTTAATGGCAATACTTTATGCCAGTTTCAACTAAAAACTCTACGATTGTTTTTTTTTTTTAATATTATGGCAACAGCTTCAACTTTATGCCAGTTTCAAGTGGGAACCTTAAGTTGGCGGGGGGAAATTAATTTTTTGCACTTTTTTTTGGCTCTATCAACTGTTCGTTAACTGTTCTTCATTGTTCTATCAAAAAAAATTTTTGTTCGTTCTTATTTTTTTTTTAATTATAAAAAAATTGACCCTCAATTTGGCATGAACTATAGATATTTTTATTTTTTTTTCTAATAGTTTAGAACTATTCAATAACTGTTCGTTCAAAATAAACAACTGTTCGGCTTTCATTATCCTG
Source organism: Pieris napi (assembly GCF_905475465.1). NCBI lineage: Eukaryota > Metazoa > Arthropoda > Insecta > Lepidoptera > Pieridae > Pieris > Pieris napi. The sequence continues at coordinate 6,449,536 of NC_062241.1, read as the reverse complement.
TAATTTAATAATAATTAACTTTTTTTTATAAATCTTAATTAAATGTTATTGCGCATGCGCAGTATCAATGCGCATAGTCTCATAAATTATGCGCGGCCTATTTGAATTCGATTCAAAGAGACAACACAACAACAACAAAATCATCATCATCATACTTTCTATTTGCAAAGTTTATTTATTAGATTTTGATATTAATTTTAAATTAAAATTCTTTTATATTAAATTTGAAGTAAAAATCTAAGTCAACTTATAACGTAAGTAGTACAGAAAAAAATTGTTAAAGTTTTCGTATTCGAAAATGAAATTATATTATCATCTATTTTAAATGAATAATTAAAAATATTGACTGAGAATGAAAAAGAATTGGTTCTAGAATATATTATATCAATATATAAATATATAGTTTGCATGGGACTAATCCTTTTCTATTTTTCTCAATCAATATATTTAATCAGGAATGTTAAAAGAATGGATAAGTACAAGAAAACGACTTTAGATGTTAAGAAAGAGTTCATTTTGTTTGTATAAAATAACAAAATATAAATGAAAGTAAAAACCGGGTGATGATGATGATTTTGTTGTTGCTGCTGTTATTGTTGTGTTGTCTCTTTGAATCGAATTCAAATAGGCCGCGCATAATTTATGAGAACTATGCGCATTGTTACTGCGCATGCGCAATAACATTTAATTAAGATTTATAAAAAAAAGTTAATTATTATTAAATTACAGGATAATGAAAGCCGAACAGTTGTTTATTTTGAACGAACAGTTATTGAATAGTTCTAAACTATTAGAAAAAAAAATATCAAAATATCTATAGTTCGTGCCAAATGGAGGGTCAATTATTTTTATAATTAAAAAAAAATAAAATAAGAACGAACAAAAATTTTTTTTGATAGAACAATGAAGAACAGTTAACGAACAGTTGATAGAGCCAAAAAAAAGTGCAAAAAATTAATTTCCCCCCGCCAACTTAAGGTTCCCTAAATTTCACTAGTCTGTGCGGAAAGAGAACCGTTCGTAGAATTTAATGTCACATGCCACGATTTTGTTACAGACTACAGTTTAGAGTTTAGACTAGTAAAAGTATATGAGATTTCTGCTCTGTGCCTGTTCTTTGGTTAACGTTAAATTTTGAATTAGTGATTAGCGGAATAATTTATTTTACGTGGTGATAACTGATAAATCAATAATATTTCATTTACTATTTACACTATTTTAATTTTTAACATCAGTTTGTGAGGTTTAAAAGAAAGCCAAGTATTTCAATAACTATGAATAATTCGACACTTTTTAATAAATCAGAGCCACGAGAATTATCAGATGGAAAAATAAATGAATGTTATGTTCTTCTCAAAAAACGATACGATACCCTATTTTACAATTTAAATGTTAAAAAGCAAGATTTGGCAGATATTAGAAGAAGTTATCAAACTGCACTCGGTGTAGAAAGTCAACTGAATGCTGATCTAGAATCTTACCAATTAGAAGAACAAAAACGTAGAAATGAACTCCTTTCTCGAGTTGCAATTCTTCAAGAAAAAATAGCGTCGTTGAAATCCGAATGTTCAGAAATAAATGAACAAAATAACGTTGAAATTAAGAAATTGTATCAAGAAAATTGTCTTCTCAGGGAGGAAAAACCCGTAACATCTTGTCTATTACCAGAATGTGATACCAAGGAAATTGATGAAATTCGTATAAAGTTGTCTTCTGCAACAACTGATTCAGTAGTAGCTAAAGCTACCCTTGAGGAGTCCAAATGCGAAATTTCTTCATGGCAATCAAAAATAGAAGAATTAGTATTAGAAATAAGTGAATTACGTGCAGGCACTGATATTTGTAGAGAGGAAAAACATGAAGCTAAGGAGAGAGAAGCTTTTGCCATAGCTCAACTTGCAGCAGCCAAGGCATTACTTCATCAAGTTCATTCTGTTGATCTAGAGCCTCATGGTTATTGTAACATTACATTATTTTATTATTTCTTAATTAAATTGTTGTTTTTTAATTTTTTAATACTTTGTTACAGCCACAAAAGGAAATTCAGTATTTGCAGAAGTTGAAGACAAAAGACAGGATATGGCTAAAAATCTTATTCAAATGAAACAAACCAATGCAAGAGTAAGTGTTGCATAGAATTAGTTTGTTTTAGATGAAACACATTGTCACAAATACTATACAGATTTACAGTAAATAATTAATCATTTTTTAAGCTTCGTCGCGATTTAGCTAATAAACAAGCAGAGGCTGAAGCTCTTATTCATGAGAAGCAAACAATTTGGATCCAACAAGCTGGTGCTACCTCAGAATATGATAGAGAACTTATTGGTAAATTATTATGGTAAAACACCCAATTAGGGAGGATATGTAATTTTATTCTTTTGTCATGTTACTAAAGTTGTAGTAAGTAGTGTGTATCTACCCTATAGTTAGATAAAAATACAGAATGAAATGTTGAAACGTCTTGTATCAGTTATTGATTCAATCAAATATTAATATTACAGAAAGCTATGAAGATCGAATTGCTAAGCTGGAAGCAAAATGTGAAAATCAGTGGAGTGAAATAAATCAAGGTTTATCTAAGCTGTGCGAATTCTCATATTGGCAACCTGGAATTATTGCTCATTTAAAGTAAGTTTAACTAGTTTTTTTGGTTTATACAGAACTGGAGAGGCATTTGGCCACAATACCACCTAATGTTAAGTGAGATGTGGTCTAACGGATGGCACACCTGTCCATAACCCATGTGTGACCAAAGTATGAGATGATGTGTTGTTGGGATATAGTTGTTGGTCTTTATATAGAGCTGGGTAAAGATCGAAGCACTGGTGCGTTTAGTGGTCCTTGATATTCTTAACATATTTCTCTAGCACCACATTCCAAAAGCTTAAATACTTTGCCTTTGGCCATTCCAATTCTCCTTTTATCTCGGGGACAGTGCTGCCATCATTGCAGCTTTACAATCCCTAGTACACATATAGGTCGACAATATTGATGCCTGGGATGTGCAAGTGACATTTAAGAGTTATTTGGCTCTACAGTATTATCATTTTGGTTTTTGCTCTGTTCAGTTCAAGGCCAATTTCTCACTTTCTGGCTTGAGTATTTGGAACAGAAGATAGGAGACACTATGGAACCTTGTCTTGCTTTTTTTTGTTTGGAACATGGAGCGTTCTGTGCCTATCCTGATGAATGATTCGTTCTCAGTATACAAATTTTGGATTGTTAATTGAAAATTATGGAAAATATTTATAACAAGATATTATTTTACAATTTAATTTTCAGAACAGAACGGGAACAACTTCGCGCTGAGGTATTGGCGAAAGGGGCTGCACAGTTGGCCAGCGCCGCGCAAATTCGTGAACTGCGCAGAGTGGTGACCCTACAGACCATAGATACAAATAAACAATTGTGTCAACTAGATTGGACAGACAAAATTATAAATTCCACAGATCGGCAATACTTTAAAAGTGATATGAAAAAAATAAAATGAAAATAATAAAATAAAAATAAATAATGGTTAAAAGATTTCAAAAATTGAGTGCAGCCTATGACATAGAGCTGGCAATATGTATAGTCATTTGATGCCCTGAAAACCTTGGATCCATTACTAAAAGCTTGTCATCTTCATCTTTATCATAACAACAAATCTGAAAAATTATACCAGGCTAAGATACGGCTACAAGTATATTTTATTGGAATATAAAAAGCTGTCATGACTAAGTTATATTTATATCGAAAGAATATTTTTTCATTTAACAGCCATAAAGTAATGAAAAGTGTTATGTAGACTACATACATAGAATTGTATTGCTATGTAATCTTAAAGGCATATTTTATTCACCGCTGGCGAGAGCGCATGAGTCTAGACATCAGAGACCAGTAAACACTCTATTGCCTTGCTATTCTCACGAGAGAGGATCCAAGTGTCAAGGAAGACATCAATTACATTTATGTTAAAACTTGTGTACAAGTGTACAAAGTATGTCCATAATAAAAAATATATAGGAATTATACTAAGCTGGTAGACTGAATGATTATTCTAAAACATTATTATGCTTGATTAAGTAATAGATATTATACTTATACCTATTATATATTTATTGCATCATCCCTATAACTGTAAAACCGTACATTAATAATTAAGGTCAAAGCACACATATCAACTCTCAAAGGGATCGCCACCGCATCACCTCGAGCCGTTAGTATTGTTTTGTATGAAACTCTTTACTGGAACGCACACTAATCGGAATCATAACGTAATCGCCTCGCGTCGGAACAGGCTCCGAACCGCGATGCGGTGCGTAGTCAACTTGCAGTTACCGCGCTTACGTCTCTCCGTACCCGAACTCACGTCTCTTCGTCCACCCTTGCCCCTGTCCACTCCTGCTTTGCTTTATTCATATTGTGTATGAGTATGTGTACCTTTTCTTCGATTTTTGCTTTTTTCCTTTTCGATGAAAATATTATACCCTGCGAACAGCATGGATTTGTACCAGGACGATCTGTCGCAACTAACCTTCTCATGTGCCTCAAATTCAAATTCAAAAATCATTTATTCACGTAGGTAACACAATGTACACTTGTGATTCGTCATTAAAGAAATATATATTAATGCTTCTAATTTTACATTTACTGCCAGTTCTCAAATCAAGGGCGTAGAACGGAAGAGAAGAACTGGCAATAAACTCTCCGCCACACTTTTTAATAGCCATGTTTTTTTTTACACAACGTTTGTAAGGAGCTGCAACCATTACACCATGTTCCACATGACATCTTAAGTAATTAATAATAATAACATAAATTAAAAACAAAGACTTGCAGGAGCATGGTGAAATAGGAGCACGCACTTACATTCTCGTGGGAATAACACTCAAACACATAGTCGAAATAATTAACATCACCGCATACACGAATTCAAGTACGACCAGTCACCACAAGTAGCACCCGTTCACGAGTATGACGCATGGCCAGCCATCGGCCCCCCCTCGCCATATTTTAGGGAGAGAGACAACCCGACGCATGGACGCCGCCACAAGCAATGACATTTAAGCGAGCATGACGATCCTTGAAATGTGGACTTGGCTACATAAGAAAATAATAATACTGAAATAATTGGATACCACATGGATCACGGTTTGTTCCCACTTTACATTAAAACAGTCGTAGATGTTGGCGATCGCCCCAAAGTCTGGAAATGCAGCCGAGAGATTCAGTCGTGTTACCTATAATATATACTGGAGCAACTCATATCCAAGCACTAGGATCGTTTAAATATTCATTTATATTATAATAAGCCTTAGCAAGCAGTTTTACTTTCATGTACGATTTAAATTTATTTATTGACAACGCTTTTATCTTACTAGGGATTTTGTTGAAAAAACGTATAATTGTATACCTTTATATATAGCCTATATAGCCTTGGAAAAAATTACTCGTTTTATGCAGCCTTCTGGTTGGTGCGATAATTTTGTCTTTATTACGAGTACTATAATTATGGAAGCTACTATTCTTTTTAAAGATATCTATATTTTTCCGCACATACAAAATATTCTCATAAATGTATTGACTTGCCAGAGTCAAAATATGTAATTCCATAAATTTGCTTCGGACCGACTCCCGTGGGGACAACCCACAGATCGCTCTTATAGCCCGCTTTTGCACTACAAATATCGATTTAATGTCAGCTGCATTACCCCAAAAAATAACACCATATGACATAATACTATGAAAATAGCTGAAATAAACAAGCTTTGCTGTGTTCTCATCCGTAAGATCGCGTATCTTTTTTACTGCGAACGCTGCGGAACTTAGCCTATTCGAAAGACCTTCTATGTGTCGGCCCCACTGGAGTTTACTATCTAAAGTAATTCCCAAGAACACCGCATTATCAACAAAGTCTATTTCCTCGTCTTTAATTATTATTTGAGAATGACTACTTTTTACATTTGTAGTTACAAATTTAACACATTTTGTCTTCTTTTCGTTTAACTTAAGATAATTTGTATTAAACCAGTGAACTACACTGGAGATGGCACTGTTTACGTTATCAAGTGATGGATTTTGTCGTTTCACTTTAAATAAAAGCGAAGTGTCATCAGCAAACAGTACTATCTCGTGAAGCTCCTTTACAAGAAATGGCAGGTCATTTATATAGACGAGGAATAAGAAGGGACCAAGTATGGAGCCTTGCGGTACTCCCATAGTAACAGAGGATCCGTGTGATATAGCTCCATTTACATTTACCTTTTGAATCCTATCGCTCAGGTATGATTCCACAAGATTTAGCGCTTTTTCGCCAAATATGCCATAGTGTTGAAGTTTTTTGATTAGGATTTCGTGATGGACACAGTCAAAAGCCTTTGATAAGTCGCAAAAAACTCCAATGGCATCATGAGAATTTTCCCAAGCATTTAAAATCTCGGAAATTAATTGAATGCCAGCATCTGCTGTGGAGCGACCTCTTGTAAAACCATACTGCTGGCTATGCATAATTTTATTATTATTAAAATGTATCAATAATTGTTCAAGAATGATTTTTTCAAAGATTTTACTCAAAGCCGGCAGCACAGATATGGGTCTAAAATATGTGGGGTCCGAAGTACTGCCCGTTTTGAATAACGGTGTGATTTTACTTATCTTCATCTGGGGGCCTACCATGAACTTTCTTAAAACAATCCAGTTGAGATGCAGTTGAGTTTAGGTACCTAAAGTCAATAGCATTTTTTCGTACCATGACCGCCTATAAGCTGAAACGTATTTGCATCGCAAGACCGAATGAAAGAACGATAATTTTGTTTGTGGTTTCTATGTAAGTTTAGAAATTTAACTGTCAAACTTACTTCGACAGATGTTTCTATAAAAATAAATAAAATATAAAATTATATTAAATAATTCATCAATTACAATAAGCTATTATGTCTTAATATATATTATATTTATTTAATATAAAACTATTCTTTTGATATATTTTAAATGTAAAGTTTTCTGGTGCAGTTGACACTTATTATTTTTAAACGTTTCCTTCAAATTTTGATAGGAGCTTTCAATATATTTATTGTTTACAAAATTTCGGTTTCATAAATATAGTTTTACAAATTGTTTAACTTATAAAATAATATGATGGGGTAAGTATTGTTCAAAAATTGGTTTATTAAAAATAAATATCTATATCGAAGTGAATTCCTGATATTAAACTCTTTGCATAAGATAATACAATCAACCTATTACTCGAAAATCATAAGTAAATAATGATACAAATTGATTCCTTAAATTGTACAAATTCAGTTTATACGTTAACTAATTCATATAATATAAATAATTATATTTTCTTTACAGCTTAAACCTGACAAACTCGCTGAATTGAGAGAATGAAATATATAATTGAATATATGTTTATATCCAATTGAACATTGCCTGATTCAAGACAAGACATCTTTTTCTATCTTGATGGAGTCATCCTAACTAAATAAATATTGTTATTATAATACTTTCAAATGGCTTATTATTTACACATTATAAATTTGAGAAACACCTCTGCTTTTTCTTTAAAATTTTGAATAATACAATTCATGAACATAATGAGGAAAAAATTTAATTATAATAAATATCTACTAGTGATATGGCATTATTATTAATTGTAAATATGATATATTGGGGAATTATGTTTTTGTTAGACAGGCCTAAATAATTAATTGAATATTATTGAACCCTGTGCAATTATTTGTAGGTACACTGAAATCTTCAATGAGCCAAAGTAGTTAATCTATAATAAATTATAAACTCAATATCTATGAAGTCGGTAGAAGGGCATTGCCGTCTTGTTTCTCATCTCCGTCGATATTTTAATAATTTATTTATTATCACACTCTCTAAACTCAAAGTACCCCAAAATATACAAATTATATTTTTTTTTCAAATATTAGCCATAGTAGATAAATCTTATTATTTTAACTTTTTTAACAAGTTTTAATACAAATATTGAATTTTATAGGTTCTAAACTATTATTTGGACATTTCGATACAAAAAAGTTGAACAAAAAGTAACTTTTTTAGAATCGCTTATTCTGTCATAGTTGGAAGGCGCAACTGTCAAATTTCGGTTCAGCCGAGCGATCATGGTACGGATTTTCATACAAATTGAACGAACGAAATCTGATAATCGCTAAGGTCACGTGGGAACATAAACTGTGTCGTTTTTTCGATGTCATGGTACGAATTAGCGATGCAACTCAGTTGTAGGTTGTCAATAGGCTCGCAATAAGAGCTCATGGTAGGCCCCCTGGTCTGGAAAGACTCCACAATCTACACATTCATTAAATATTATAGCCAACTCTGAACTGATAGTATTGATTACTGATTGTAAAATGAAAACAGATACACCCCAAAGATCTTTATTTTTTTTTATTTTTAGCTGTTTAAATGTTTTTATAATGTCATTGCAGCTAATGCGGCTAAATACAAACTTATGATTGCATACAGGAACATTCTTTTTCAATAATAAAAGGGCGGCTGATGGTCTAAATCAATGGGTAAGACGTTTCGACCGGGGTGATCCTATAGATATAATCTACCTAGATTTTGAAAAAGCTTTTGACCGACCGACCCAGTTCGCCGACTTTTATGCAAATTAGAGCACTTAGGGATCCGAGGAAAAATATAAGCTTGGATTACGAATTACCTTACGGAAAGGTGTTTTCGAGTTCGCATTGGAGATACACATATAAACAGACAGCGCCCGTTATACTCATAAAAGAGCACCAGCACTAAGGCTGTCAGGCCTGCGCCTGATATGTGTTCAAAGATCACATCGCACCTTCAGAATAGTAATTAATAGTGACTTAACTCAAAAATCTAAGAAATTGAGTTACGGTCATAGAGGGTCACTAAAAGGTACGCACTTTTAGGTGAATAATAAAGAAGCGGCGTTTTAATGTTAGAATAAAGATTACGATACTTCGGTCTCTTTGAACTGACCTAAAACGTAATAAGTCACACAAGTGACTTATTGTATTGTATCAGTAGTCCTAGTGTATCAGTGTATCAGTAGTCCTAGTGGGAGTGCCATGCTGTTGCCTTCGGGCTTCAGCCAAATGGGCAGGCACGACCGGGGCAGTACCACTGTCTCTCAGAAAACCGGCGTGAAGTGATGCAATAGGTTCGCCCTATTGTACTCGCGTTTCGTGCGGTGAGAGAGACTCCCGGAGCCCATCCCCCTCCCCCCCCCCCTCTACAAGAAATATGAAGGTGCAGAAAAAACAGAAACTACCCCAGGGGGGTACTACACGCGCTCGCGGTGGAGAATCCCCCTCTGGGCGTCCAACACCGGGACACACAGCACCCGGTGGTGGACGCACAGGCTTCCCTTCGTATTCTGGGGGGGGGGGGGGGGCAATTCTGCGCTCGATAAAAACAACAGTAATCGTTCTCGGGGCAAACGGAGCAATTTAACAAAGGCTACAGATTCCCTGCTCGAAAGGGTTCCTACCGCTGAAATCGTGATACTTGGCGATTTTAACGCCCACCATGCCGATTGGCTCGGCTCTGAAACTACCGATCACGCGGGAAGATCCTTTCACGACTTTGCTTTAGCCTACGACCTGACACAAATGGTCCCTTCGATTACGTGAATACCAGATGTGGATGGTCATAAACCCTCTTTGTTGGACCTTCTGCTGACTTCACATCCGGAGAACTACCAAGTCTCTGTTGAACCGCTATTGGGTTCATCAGATCATTGTGTGGTCCGGAGCATTGTGCCGTTCACGCGCCCTCTACGGCCTAGCTTCGCGGGCTGTCGCCGCGTGTGGCACTATAAGTCAGCAGATTGGGATGGGATGCGGTCTTTTTTTGCGTCCTACCCTTGGGGGCCCATTTGCTTTTCGTCGAGTACTCCAGATGCCGTCGCTGACTCTGTCACCGAGGTGGTCCTGCAGGGTATGGATCTTTTTATTCCATTCTCTGCGGTGCCGGTCGGTGGCAAGTCCCAGCCTTGGTTTAGGCGTTCTTGCAAAGCGGCTTTGCGCCGTAAGCATGAATGCTTCAAAGCCTGGGCAGAAGCGGTGACATCCTGTGATGTGACTATCGGCGAACGTAAAAAAGCATACAATTCAGCCTCCAGGTCCTTCAAGCGGGAAATCGCTAAAGCAAAGTCAAAGCACATTGCCAGATTTGGTGAGAAGTTGGCCCACCTCCCTTCGGGAACTCGAGCCTTCTGGTCTCTTGCCAAAGCTGTCCAAGGGAATTTCTGTCAGCCCTCAATTCCACCATTGCATAGGGAGGATGACTCACTGGCCCATACCGCGAAAGAGAAGGCCGATCTTCTAGGCTGTCTCTTTGCGTCGAACTCCACTTTGGATGATCAAGGGAAGGAACCACCGACACTATTGCGGTGTGATGTCGAAACTATTTTCATCCTGCAGAAGAGGGCTATTCGTGCAATCTATAATTTAAAATGTAGGGAATCTCTTAGAGATAAATTCAAGGAAATTAATATACTTACCTTTCCCTCGCAATATATTTATGAAAATATTATGTATGTATACAAAAATAGTGATAAGTTTACTAGAATAGAACATACGCACAATGTTAATACACGGAACAAACGCAGGCTGCAATTTCCCCGTACTAGACTATCTAAAGTTAGTAATTCTTTTTTGGGGAAAGGGATACTCTTCTTTAATAAAATCCCAGAAGCTCTTTTATCACTGCCTTTCAATAAATTTAAGAAATGTATTAAAGAAAAGCTGTGTAAAAAGGCTTACTATAAAGTCAACGATTATCTAATTGATAAAAGGGCCTGGGACTAGTGCTAGACAGGCTACTTCTAATTAATTTGCGATATTTGTTATAAATAAGTGTTGTTTGATGATTTGCTGTTTTAAAAGAGTACCGAGAGTTTTTTACGCCGGCTTTTTCTCTCGGCCTACACCCTCTGTCTTCTTTGCCGATGAGTAGGGATGCCTTCAAATTTAATGACGTGGAATAAGTGATACATGTATCTTACGTTCCATAATAAACATATTTTATTTTTATTTTATTTTATGATACTACGATGCCCGAAGTTATATTCCGGCAACGTGCTATCCGTAAAGCTTTGTCTTCCTTGGACATCCATAAGTCGAGCGGGCCTGATGGCATTCCCCCAATTGTGCTGCGTACTTGTGCTCCTGAGTTAGCTCCGGTCCTAACGCGCCTTTTCCGGTACCTTTACACGCTCGGCACTGTTCCGAAGTGCTGGAAGATCGCTTCGGTACATCCGATCCCTAAAAAAGGCGATCGCTCTGATCCGTCCAACTATCGCCCAATAGCTATAACCTCCTTGTTCTCCAAAATAATGGAAACCATTATTAACAGCCAGCTCTTGAGGTATCTAGAGGGCCACCAGCTGATTAGCGATTCCCAGTACGGCTTTCGTCGTGGTCGCTCGGCTGGTGACCTCCTTGTATACCTTACACATAGGTGGGCAGAGGCAATTGAGTCCAAGGAGGAAGCGCTGGCGGTAAGTTTGGACATAGCGAAAGCCTTCGATCGGGTGTGGCACAGAGCATTGCTCTCGAAGCTTCCAGCCTATGGGCTCCCTGAGAAATTATGCAACTGGATTTCCAGCTTTCTCGCTGATCGAAGCATCAAAGTCGTCATCGACGGAGCATGCTCCGACCTGAAACCTGTGAATGCTGGTGTCCCACAAGGCTGTGTCCTATCCCCGACCCTGTTTATTCTGCATATCAATGATATGTTGCAGTTTAGCAACATTCATTGCTATGCGACAGCACTGGGGATACTTTTTACACTGGCCGGGCAGGTATTTCTCGGGCTGTTGTCGATGAGTACCGGAACAAACTTGTGTCTGAAGTCGAAACTCTTCTACGTGGAGTCTCGGACTGGGGAAGACTAAATCTAGTCCAATTTAACCCCAAGAAGACACAAGTATGCGCGTTTTCCGCTAAAAAAACTCCCTTTGTCGCTACTCCCCTCTTCGAAGACACTCTCCTTAAAGCCTCAGCTAGCATCGGAATACTGGGCGTTGACATATCGAATAACGTTCAGTTTCGCGGTCATCTGGAAGGAAAGGCTAAATTAGCCTCCAAAAAGCTTGGTGTGCTCAGCAAGGCGAGACGGTACTTCACTCCGGGCCACCGCTTGCAACTATATAAAGCGCAAATTCGGCCCCACATGGAGTACTGCTCTCACCTCTGGGCGGGAGCTCCCCAGTACCAGCTCCTTCCACTTGACCGTATTCAACGAAGAGCGGTTCGAATCGTCGACGACCAGTCACTTTCCGTGCGGCTTGATCCCTTGGCGTTGCGTAGAGATGTAGGATCTCTCTGCATCTTCTACCGCATTTACCATGGAGAGTGTTCAGAGGAGTTGTTCGGTCTAATACCTGCAGCTGAGTTTCATCATCGGACGTCAAGGCAAAATACAAAATACCATCCGTATCACCTCGACGTCCGTCGTTCCACAACAGAGCGTTTTCTAAGGCAGTTTTTGCCGCGCACCACCACTATGTGGAACCAGCTGCCCACAGAAGTATTTCCGAACCAATTCGACTTAGGGTCCTTCAAGAAAAGAGCGTACCAATTCTTGAAAGGCCGGCAACGCACTTGCGAGCCTTCTGGCATTGTGAGTGTCCATGGGCGGAGGTATCACTTAACATCAGGTGAGCCTCCTGCCCGTTTGCCTCCTATTACATAAAAAAAAAAAAAAACAGGTAAGTAAACTTCTCAATCTTTAGTATAAGAGAGACTCTTTTTTCTATTAGGTCTTTTTATTCCTGATTTTGATTTTTACATATAGGACTCATTGTAATTAGGTCCCTTTAATACTTAAATCTAAGAATAGTGACAAGGACTAAACAGAATTGAGCCCCTTTTAAAATAAAACCAAGGACTTCAATACATTTAACATCAAAATGTGTCATGTCTACACTAATTTGCCGACAAATAAATGAGCTATTTTATTAAATGAGTCCTTATAATTATATAATATGGGTGTTTTTATTTTCCGTAATGAGATTTAGGACTCTGTATTTCCTAAATACGTAATAATAATAATAATTCAGATAAGAATAAAAATGAAGAGAAGAGCAGACTTCATATTTGAGAAATTACAAATAAATGAGCAGCAAGAGGTTATTTCTTTCACACATGATGTACCTAGACACATGAGATTACACATAATTTTTACCAAGTATTAATTTTAAAATGTTACATTTTAGGAACCTGTGGCAGATGAAGTGGACATTCTGAAATGTACACAGGGACAGAACCAACTAGAAAATGAACTGCCTAGGCGAGCTCGCAGCAAGTCATCGTCCAGCAGTTCCTCGTCTTCTAGCTAAAGTAGCTCATCTTCCTCCAGTCGCAATTAGCCCGCTCTATAATGGTAACACAATTGAGTCGAATACAAATATAGGTGAACCCTCAACCTCTACAGGTAGGTACATATCGTAACACTAACGTACACCTAAAAATTATTGTGAGTCGCCTATTCATACGAACGAAAGTGATGCAGACTTGAGTGACGATGACCCTTCGTATTCAAATAGACCTCGTTCACGTCTTGGGGGTGCAGTCAGAGTATCTGCGTCGAGTAGTTCCTCATCATCTGATACTACAGACAGTGAACCCGAAAATGTTAATGCTTCTGTTGTGGAAGGTCCAAAGAAATCCCGCAAACGTCTACGAAATCCCAACAATTGGAAACAAATTGTTGCCAAAACTTTGCGAAATACTGGGAAAGAATATGTTTCTAACACTAAATCTAAAAAAATTGTTCCTGCTCGTTCAATAAAAGATCCATGTACCAGCAAATGTAGAGTCAAATGTGTCGATAACATAAAATATGAGATCGATAGAAATATATTATTTAAAAAATATTGGGCACTAGGAAACGTAGAATTACAGAGATCTTTTGTTAGAAATTGCATGATAGAAGTAAAACCAAAATATAAATATACAAATGCAGCTAGACCAAGACAGCCTAATAATGCATTTTATTTTACAGTTAATGATACTAAAATTAGAGTTTGCAAAACTTTTTTTATAAGCATGTTAGGTATATGTGACAGGCAAATAAGAACTGTTAAAAAGAAGACAGATGCGCAAGGTTTCATAGAGAAAGATAACCGAGGTAAAAACCTGAATAGAAAAAGGATAGAACCAGCAATCCTACAAGATATAAAGAACCACATTAATTGGATACCAAGGATTGAATCGCATTATTTAAGGTCTTCAACTTCTCGCGAATATATAGGTGGAGAGAAAACAATAATGGATCTTTGGAGAGATTTTGATAAAGATCAACGCGACGCAGGAAAAGCTACATGTGAATATTGGTTATATTATGACATTTTCACAAAAGAGTTTAATATTGGATTTTTCCAACCCAATAAAGACAGATGCGACCTATGTTTTGAATATGAACTAGTTTCTCCAGAAAAAAACTACAACTAAAAGAAAAATATGATCGTCATTTAAAAGAAAAAGATTTATCCCGAAAAGAGAAACACAATGATCGACTCAACATTGATGAAACCCATATTTGTGCAGTGTTCGACCTACAAGCAGTAATGCAATGTCCTAGCGGTGATTCGTCTTCATTCTATTACAAAACAAAACTGAATTGCCTCAACTTTACAAGCGTGGAATTACTAAAGAAGAGAATCAACAATTTGGAGGAAAATACAGAAAGTGTACACAAACGTGATATTGGAGCTTATGGAGACGTCTACAGTTTTTTCTGGGACGAAACTCAGGGGAAACGCGGATCTAGAAAAAATCGGATCGTGTGTTCTTAATTATTTGGAGATTTTAAATGCAAGACATCAGGGTCAGGCCATTCACGTTACGTTTTATTCCGACAATTGCTGCGGACAGAACAAAAATAAATAGGTAGCTTGCTTATATTCTTATGCAGTATCACATTTTGAGAACATCCAGTCTATAACCCAAAAGTACCTAATAAAGGGTCATACCCAAAATGAAGGGGACAACGTCCACAGCCTCATTGAAAAGGAAATCCAACGGAATAAAAAGGCTGGACCCACATACGCACTTTGTCAATACGTCACTTTAATAAAAAAATCGCGAAAAAACGGAAAACCGTTGATTGTTCAGGAATTAACGTATGATTTTTTTTGGGACTTAAAGATGATTCAAGAGAAATGGGCTTATAACTTTAGTAAAAATGAAAATAAAGACAATGTGACTTGGGATGATCTAAAAATTCTTAAATTTACTAAAGATGATACGTTTACGTTTTACTATAAAACATCTTATAGTCAAAATGAGTTCAACAAGGTAAACATGAGAAACAAAAGGAAGAAGATAAGTGATATGAGAGAAATAGCTATGACCAAAGCATACTCCCAAAGCTTGGTGTTCACGCCATCCAGTTACCGTTAGTCCTCTCTGATCACATTTTCTATCCTTACCGCACCCATTCACTAAACACCACTCTGTCTCTTTTGCGGTGTTCAAGCGTAGAAGGAGGGGACCGTATTCTACATGCTCCGCAGAGAAGATTCACCCGCCGCCGCGAGCTTACGCGTGTGCTTTCGCTTGCGCTTACGCTTCATCCGCTTATTGTTCATATAGTTTTATTTGTGGTCTTCTCTCACGAAGACAGGTGAAGAGACGGAGGACTTTAGGTGAGTGGTGTTTCCATTATTTTTACGTTGCATTCCACTTGCCCCTCGGCTTACTTCTCTTTGTCTTCGCCGCTACATTCAGTGCATGTGCGCTTAATAGATAATATTAAAGCTTATTTAGTGCGTTTGCCCTTAAGAGATAAGCTTGTTCAGTGCATATGCCCTTAACAGATAATAGCTTATTCAAAGCATATGCCCTTAATAGATAATATTAAAGCTTATTCAGTGCGTTTGCCCTTAAAAGATAAGCTTGTTCAGTGCATATGCCCTTAATAGATAATATTAAAGCTTATTCAGTGCGTATGCCCTTAATAGATAAGCTTGTTCAGTGCATATGCCCTTAACAGATAATAGCTTATTCAAAGCATATGCCCTTAATAGATAATATTAAAGCTTATTCAGTGCGTTTGCCCTTAAAAGATAAGCTTGTTCAGTGCATATGCCCTTAATAGATAATATTAAAGCTTATTCAGTGCGTATGCCCTTAATAGATAAGCTTGTTCAGTGCATATGCCCTAAATAGATAATATTAAAGCTTATTTAGTGCGTTTGCCCTTAATAGATAAGCTTGTTCAGTGCATATGCCCTTAACAGATAATAGCTTATTCAAAGCATATGCCCTTAATAGATAATATTAAAGCTTATTCAGTGCGTTTGCCCTTAAAAGATAAGCTTGTTCAGTGCATATGCCCTTAATAGATAATAGCTTATTCAGTGCATATGCCCTTAATATATAATAGTTTATTTAGTGCGTTTGCCCTTAATAGATAAGCTTGTTCTGTGCATATGCCCTAAATAGATAACAGCTTATTCAGTGCATATGCCCTTAATATATATTATTTAAGATTATTCAGTGCATCGGCCCTTAATATATAATAGCTTATTCAGTGCATATGCCCTTAATAGATAATATTAAAGCTTATTCAGTGCGTATGCCCTTAATAGATAAGCTTACTCAGTGCGTTTGCCCTTAATAGATAAGCTTGTTCAGTGCATATGCCCTTAATAGATAATATTAAAGCTTATTTAGTGCGTTTGCCCTTAATAGATAAGCTTATTCAGTGCGTATGCCCTTAATAGATAAGCTTGTTCAGTGCATATGCCCTTAAAAGATAATCTTGTTCAGTGCATATGCCCTTAATAGATAATATTAAAGCTTATTCAGTGCGTTTGCCCTTAATAGAAAGGCTTGTTCAGTGCATATGCCCTTAATAGATAAGCTTGTTCAGTGCATATGCCCTCAATAGATAATATTAAAGCTTATTCAGTGCGTTTGCCCTTAATATATAAAAGCTTATTCAGTGCATATGCCCTTAATAGATAATAGCTTATTCAGTGCATATGTCCTTAATAGATAATATTAAAGCTTATTCAGTGCGTTTGCCCTTAATAGATAAGCTTGTTCAGTGCATATGCCCTTAATAGATAAGCTTGTTCAGTGCATATGCCCTCAATAGATAATATAAAAGCTTATTTAGTGCGTTTGCCCTTAATATATAAAAGCTTATTCAGTGCATATGCCCTTAATATATAAAAGCTTATTCAGTGCATATGCCCTTAATAGATAATAGCTTGTTCAGTGCATATGCCCTTAATAGATAATAGCTTTTTCAGTGCATATGCCCTTAATAGATAAGCTTGTTCTGTGCATATGCCCTTAATAGATAATATTAAAGCTTATTTAGTGCGTTTGCCCTTAATAGATAATATTAAAGCTTGTTCAGTGCATATGCCCTTAATAGATAATAGCTTATTCAGTGCATATGCCCTTAATATACAGGGTGTCCCAAAAGTCGACGTCAAGTCGAAATTTTCTCATAGGTAATGCCACACCAGTTATCAGAAAAAATAAAAAAAAAGGGTGCGTGTACTTATGTACGCGCGTAAGAAGTTATACTTCTTTGGCATTATTAAAAATAGTTTTTGATTGCATGCAAATAATTAATTACAATTAAATAATCAAAGACTGGAAAAGGAGTCATTAAAGT
Source organism: Pieris napi (assembly GCF_905475465.1). Lineage (NCBI taxonomy): Eukaryota > Metazoa > Arthropoda > Insecta > Lepidoptera > Pieridae > Pieris > Pieris napi. The sequence continues at coordinate 6,431,896 of NC_062241.1, read as the reverse complement.
CAATTAAGTTCAGTTTACATTTGAAAAATTAATTAAATAAATATTTATTATTATTCTCTTACATTAAACAAATAAAACACTATTTATCTTTAAAACATTTTTATTTCATTATACTATTTATTTTTAAGTGACTCTAATGTCTTCATCAGAATTTCGGTTTGTAATTTTAAATTAATCATTACTTGGTTGTGCATCTACGAGGCTTCTCCAAAACTACTTGCTTTCTGCAACAAATAAGAGAATATTAATTTAAGCTCTGTCCATGCAAAACTTAAAATTTTTTATAATTCATATTATAAATTTTTTAACAAATTTATATTAATATAATTATATAAATGTGTTAATAATATAATTTGTAGCACATGCTACAGACCTGGATAGCAACTTTCTTTTATTCTATTTAGAGATATAGATAATTTAAATATAATACCGGTGTCTTCCTTGTAGGTTTCTTTGGAGTTGTTTGGGGATTCTTGTTGTTCAGTTCGACATGATTTTCTTTAACCTTTCTTTAATCCTACAAAATAATGAAATTGTTAAGTTATGTTGTCACTGTTGTGCACACCTTTGTTTGGCTTTTTTAGTATTCAAGTTATGTCAAAACTGATTTATTACCTTGTCATTGTTGGCTTTATTTGCTTTTGGGATATCAATTGTTTCCAAAATGATTTTATTTGTAATAACCTGAAATATATAAATAACATCTATTAATTTAAGTATCATGGTGAGTGGTTCGCACTCAGGTATTAAGGTGTATTATACCCACTGTCCATTATAAGTGGGAATGGGCTCACTTCTGGCAGGACAGAGTTTCGGTACTACAAGTGCAACATGGATGTTTTGAGGTATTACAATATCTCTAACTACCCTGTAGGGGAATAAAGTAATGTTGTAAGCATATGCCTATGCTTGAAAGGTTGAACCTTGAACATCACCATACATCATATTTATAATTAACATTCCTACCTCGACACCATCACAATCAAATTCATTGAAATCTACTTCAAACCATTGTGTCTCGAGAAGGTGATGGTGGCTTTGTTCCACCTCCAGTTTTTGATGTTTCACGGCGATAAGATGACAACTCTTTTTTTGTATTCAATTTAGTGCACTTCCATTGATTCATCAATTGTTTTTTGTCTCTTGTCCTTATATTTGCTAGATTAAATCTGATGTTTTGATTAAATAATGTGGTCATTTTTTTGAGATGCAGGTACTTATTAAAATGTTTACTTCTCTGTTATATCGCTCCAAGCCTTCATTTTCTCCTTATTAGTATTCGTGCTTAAATCTTTGTTCTCAATTATTGATATATAGGGTCGTAGAATATTTCTAAAAAGTTGCTGTAACAAACGCAATAAACAAAAGCAATGAATAATGGTTCATGTTTCAGTTTTAATCAACAATAATACTCGATAATACATACGGATAGTTAACCTCAACTGTATTGAAGCACTCAGGAAGGTTAGCACAGTTTTTTCACAAATATTTTATATTATTTCACAAATATTTTGTATAATGAAAATAACTAAGTATATAATTATTAATTTTAAACAATAATTAAAACTCCTATATTTGTTTAAAAGGTAAATGTCATTGTCAGATGTCAATTGTCATGGTCATTCAAAATTCTTGTTAAGCTGCTAAGCTAGAATATGCGTGAAGTTAGCTTCACGCATATTCTATTTATTTTTACTTGTAGTTTGTCTTATTCCCATCTCGCTCGCGCACGCTATATCACACTGCCAATTTTGTGTCATAGGTGCGCGCGCAATCGTAAAATTTCACTCTCATCAATTTTTCATAACGCGCCTAAAGAAGTACAACTTCAAAAAAAATTAAGTCATGTATTTATGAAGTTATGGAAATTTTACTTTTATTCCAGAAAATGTACACCAAGTGACGCACTATTCGGGATGACGTAAGTGAGTGTGTTTTCTTTTACGTCATCCCGAATAGTGCTTTATGTAACCTATGATCCTAAACCCTGTGCTGATCACTCCAACTTGTAGGAAAATGTCATTTTATACCGTACCAAGTTTTCAAAATTAATTTTTCGCCCAGATTTTCTTTTAATGCAAGATAATGCCAGGCCGCATACTGCAGCCATCACGTCAGATTACTTACGACAGCAGGAAATCCGTGTAATGGAGTGGCCTTCCATGAGCCCTGACCTAAATCCAATTGAACACATTTGGGACTTGCTTGACAGGCGCATCCGGAAGCGTCAGATTGCACCTCAAACACTGCAGCAGCTCACTGAAGCGTTGATTGAAGAATGGGAGCTAATTCCACAAGAAGATATTCGGAGGATCATACGAAGCATGCCGCGTCGTTGTCAAGCCGTGATTAGGGCTCATGGAGGCCACACACGTTACTGAAAGTCACTAAAGACGAATATTCAAACGATATAAGAATATTTCTTTGATGGACCTTTTTTATCACCAATTAGTTTTTCGTCTACAATGCACATTTTAATTTTTTTTAAATAAAACAAATACAAATTGATTTTTTTTTATTAATTGTAGTAATTAACAAATTAACAAGGTAAAAAATAGCGTACAAGTTAATTTAAATCTAATTTTAGTTTAAGCAATAGAAAAGAGAAAAATCTTGTTCCGCTAATTATTTTGAGCAGTATATATTATTTAAGATTATTCAGTGCATCGGCCCCATTGATATACAAAAAACCCAAGATGCACAGTCTCGAATAAAAGTAACGCTCGAAAGTGTCCCGAAACACTATTTCTGTCCCTTTCTATAACAGTATATGTTACAAGCATATATTATTGCAAAATCAACCTTACGCGAATTGCTTAAAGTTGTTATTACAACGCAGTGTATACGTACTTAAAGCAATAAAATTTTACGACCGACCGGTCGGTAGGACAAGGTATTGAGTGGAGTCGAACATGACTTTTTTATTTACAACTATTTAACATAATTTTAAATTTATCCGACTTTTCGGGTGCTTTACAGCGTACGTGGTCACGGTAACTAAAGACAAAAGGTGTTGGATGTTAAATAGTTGTAAATTTGTAATAATACATAACTTTAATCCGGTTAAAAAGTTTTTCTTTAAATTAAAAAAAAATGTTAAATTGTCTACTTCCTGACCTACACTTAATACAGCGTTAATATATATTTTGTCAAAAACTACACACAAAAAAGTTCAAAAGTACATAAATTTATTAATAAAAAAAAAACACAAATAAATAACATCGACTCCACTTATAAGACGCGAGACTATTTGAAATGAGCGCACAATTTAGAATGTTGCGCTCATTTTTTGAGGACGTTTTTTAGACGTTGAGTGTGCATCTTGGGTTTTTTGTATATCAATGATCGGCCCTTAATATATAATTTATTATTATTCAGTGTATATGCCCTTAATAGATAATAGTAAAGCTTATTCAGTGCGTTTTCCCTTAATAGATAAGCTTGTTCTGTGCATATGCCCTCAATAGATAATATTAAAGCTTATTTAGTGCGTTTGCCCTTAATATATAATAGCTTATTCAGTGCATATGCCCTTAATAGATAAAATTTGTGTTCTTTCAGGTCAGCAGCCGTAACACTCTCAAAAGAGCTAACTAAGGCTGTGTCAGGGACTGCGCCTGACTTTTGTTCTTTCAGGTCAGCAGCCGTAACACTCTCAACAGAGCTCCAGCACTAAGGCTGTGTCAGGGACTGCGCCTGAATTGTGTTCTTTCAGGTCAGCACCCGTAAAACTCTCAAAATAGCTCCAGCACTAAGGCTGTGTCAGGGATTGCGCCTGATTTGTGTTCTTTCAGGTCAGCACCCGTAACACTCTCAAAAGAGCTCCAGCACTAAGGCTGTGTCAGGGACTGCGCCTTATTTGTGTTCTTTCAACATATCTTTCAGGTCAGCACCCGTAACACTCTCAAAAGAGCTCCAGCACTAAGGCTGTGTCAGGGACTGCGCCTGATTTGTGTTCTTTAAGGTCAGCACCCGTAACACTCTCAAAAGAGCTCCAGCACTAAGGCTGTGTCAGGGATTGCGCCTGATTTGTGTTCTTTCAACATATCTTTCAGGTCAGCACCCGTAACACTCTCAAAAGATCTCCAGCACTAAGGCTGTGTCAGGGACTGCACCTGATTTGTGTTCTTTCAGGTCAGCACCCGTAACACTTTCAAAAGAGCTCCAGCACTAAGGCTGCGTCAGGGACTGCACCTGATTTGTGTTCTTTCAGGTCAGCACCCGTAACACTCTCAAAAGAGCTCCAGCACTAAGGCTGTGTCAGGACTGCGCCTGTTTTGTGATCTTTCAACATATCTTTCGGGTCAGCACCCGTAACACTCTCAAAAGAGCTCCAGCACTAAGGCTGTGTCAGGGACTGCACCTGATTTGTGTTCTTTCAGGTCAGCACCCGTAACACTCTCAAAAGAGCTCCAGCACTAAGGCTGTGTCAGGGACTGCGCCTTATTTGTGTTCTTTCAGGTCAGCACCCGTAACACTCTCAAAAGAGCTCCAGCACTAAGGCTGTGTCAGGACTGCGCCTGTTTTGTGTTCTTTCAACATATCTTTCAGGTCAGCACCCGTAACACTCTCAAAAGAGCTCCAGCACTAAGGCTGTGTCAGGGACTGCGCCTTATTTGTGTTCTTTAAGGTCAGCACCCGTAACACTCTCAAAAGAGCTCCAGCACTAAGGCTGTGTCAGGGAATGCACCTGATTTGTGTTCTTTCAGGTCAGCACCCATAACACTCTCAAAAGAGCTCCAGCACTACGGCTGTGTCAAAGACTGCGCCTTATTTGTGTTCTTTCAGGTCAGCATCCGTAACACTCTCAAAAGAGCTCCAGCACTAAGGCTGTGTCAGGGACTGCGCCTTATTTGTGTTCTTTAAGGTCAGCACCCGTAACACTCTCAAAAGAGCTCCAGCACTAAGGCTGTGTCAGGGAATGCACCTGATTTGTGTTCTTTCAGGTCAGCACCCATAACACTCTCAAAAGAGCTCCAGCACTACGGCTGTGTCAAAGACTGCGCCTTATTTGTGTTCTTTCAGGTCAGCATCCGTAACACTCTCAAAAGAGCTCCAGCACTAAGGCTGTGTCAGGGACTGCGCCTTATTTGTGTTCTTTAAGGTCAGCACCCGTAACACTCTCAAAAGAGCTCCAGCACTAAGGCTGTGTCAGGGAATGCACCTGATTTGTGTTCTTTCAGGTCAGCACCCATAACACTCTCAAAAGAGCTCCAGCACTACGGCTGTGTCAGGGACTGCGCCTTATTTGTGTTCTTTCAGGTCAGCATCCGTAACACTCTCAAAAGAGCTCCAGCATAAGGCTGTGTCAGGGATTGCGCCTGATTTGTGTTCTTTCAACATATCTTTCAGGTCAGCACCCGTAACACTCTTAAAAGAGCTCCAGCACTAAGGCTGTGTCAGGGACTGCGCCTGAATTGTGTTCTTTCAGGTCAGCACCCGTAACACTCTCAAAAGAGCTCCAGCACTAAGGCTGTGTCAGGGACTGCGCCTTATTTGTGTTCTTTAAGGTCAGCACCCGTAACACTCTCAAAAGAGCTCCAGCACTAAGGCTGTGTCAGGGACTGCACCTGATTTGTGTTCTTTCAGGTCAGCACCCGTAACACTCTCAAAAGAGCTCCAGCACTTAGGCTGTGTCAGGGGCTGCGCCTGATTTGTGTTCTTTCAGGTCAGCACCCATAACACTCTCAAAAGAGCTCCAGCACTAAGGCTGTGTCAGGGACCTCGCCTTATTTGTGTTTTTTAAGGTCAGCACCCGTAACACACTCAAAAGAGCTCCAGCACTAAGGCTGTGTCAGGGACTGCACCTGATTTGTGTTCTTTCAGGTCAGCACCCGTAACACTCTCAAAAGAGCTCCAGCACTAAGGCTGTGTCAGGGACTGCGCCTGATTTGTGTACTTTCAGGTCAGCACCCGTAAAACTCTCAAAAGAGCTCCAGCACTAAGGCTGTCAGGACTATGCCTGATATGTGTTAAAAAAACACATCTTTCGGGACAGCGCCCGTTGTACTCATAAAAGAGCACCAGCACTAAGGCTGTCAGGACTATGCCTGATATGTGTTAAAAAAACACATCTTTCGGGACAGCGCCCGTTGTACTCATAAAAGAGCACCAGCACTAAGGCTGTCAGGACTATGCCTGATATGTGTTAAAAAGCACATCTTTCGGGACAGCGCCCGTTGTACTCATAAAAGAGCACCAGCACTAAGGCTGTCAGGACTATGCCTGATATGTGTTAAAAAAACACATGTTTCGGGACAGCGCCCGTTGTACTCATAAAAGAGCACCAGCACTAAGGCTGTCAGGACTATGCCTGATATTTGTCAAAAAAACACATCTTTCGGGACAGCGCCCGTTGTACTCATAAAAGAACACCAGCACTAAGGCTGTGTCAGGGGCTGCGCCTGATTTGTGTTCTTTCAGGTCAGCACCCATAACACTCTCAAAAGAGCTCCAGCACTAAGGCTGTGTCAGGGACCTCGCCTTATTTGTGTTCTTTAAGGTCAGCACCCGTAACACACTCAAAAGAGCTCCAGCACTAAGGCTGTGTCAGGGACTGCACCTGATTTGTGTTCTTTCAGGTCAGCACCCGTAACACTCTCAAAAGAGCTCCAGCACTAAGGCTGTGTCAGGGACTGCGCCTGATTTGTGTACTTTCAGGTCAGCACCCGTAAAACTCTCAAAAGAGCACCAGCACTAAGGCTGTCAGGACTATGCCTGATATGTGTCAAAAAAACACATCTTTCGGGACAGCGCCCGTTGTACTCATAAAAGAGCACCAGCACTAAGGCTGTCAGGACTATGCCTGATATGTGTTAAAAAAACACATCTTTCGGGACAGCGCCCGTTGTACTCATAAAAGAGCACCAGCACTAAGGCTGTCAGGACTATGCCTGATATGTGTCAAAAAAACACATCTTTCGGGACAGCGCCCGTTGTACTCATAAAAGAGCACCAGCACTAAGGCTGTGTCAGGGACTGCGCCTGATTTGTGTTCTTTAAGGTCAGCACCCGTAACACTCTCAAAAGAGCTCCAGCACTAAGGCTGTGTCAGGGACTGCACCTGATTTGTGTTCTTTCAGGTCAGCACCCGTAACACTCTCAAAAGAGCTCCAGCACTAAGGCTGTGTCAGGGACTGCACCTGATTTGTGTTCTTTCAGGTCAGCACCCGTAACACTCTCAAAAGAGCTCCAGCACTAAGGCTGTGTCAGGGACTGCGCCTGATTTGTGTACTTTCAGGTCAGCACCCGTAAAACTCTCAAAAGAGCACCAGCACTAAGGCTGTCAGGACTATGCCTGATATGTGTCAAAAAAACACATCTTTCGGGACAGCGCCCGTTGTACTCATAAAAGAGCACCAGCACTAAGGCTGTCAGGACTATGCCTGATATGTGTTAAAAAAACACATCTTTCGGGACAGCGCCCGTTGTACTCATAAAAGAGCACCAGCACTAAGGCTGTCAGGACTATGCCTGATATGTGTCAAAAAAACACATCTTTCGGGACAGCGCCCGTTGTACTCATAAAAGAGCACCAGCACTAAGGCTGTGTCAGGGACTGCGCCTGATTTGTGTTCTTTAAGGTCAGCACCCGTAACACTCTCAAAAGAGCTCCAGCACTAAGGCTGTGTCAGGGACTGCACCTGATTTGTGTTCTTTCAGGTCAGCACCCGTAACACTCTCAAAAGAGCTCCAGCACTAAGGCTGTGTCAGGGACTGCGCCTTATTTGTGTTCTTTAAGGTCAGCACCCGTAACACTCTCAAAAGAGCTCCAGCACTAAGGCTGTGTCAGGGACTGCGCCTGAATTGTGTTCTTTCAGGTCAGCACCCATAACACTCTCAAAAGAGCTCCAGCACCAAGGCTGTGTCAGGGACTGCGCCTTATTTGTGTTCTTTAAGGTCAGCACCCGTAACAGTCTTAAAAGAGCTCCAGCACTAAGGCTGTGTCAGGGACTGCGCCTGAATTGTGTTCTTTCAGGTCAGCACCCAAAACACTCTCAAAAGAGCTCCAGCACTAAGGCTGTGTCAAGGACTGCGCCTTATTTGTGTTCTTTAAGGTCAGCACCCGTAACACTCTCAAAAGAGCTCCAGCACTAAGGCTGTGTCAGGGACTGCACCTGATTTGTGTTCTTTCAGGTCAGCACCCATAACACTCTCAAAAGAGCTCCAGCACTACGGCTGTGTCAGGGACTGCGCCTTATTTGTGTTCTTTCAGGTCAGCATCCGTAACACTCACAAAAGAGCTCCAGCACTAAGGCTGTGTCAGGGATTGCGCCTGATTTGTGTTCTTTCAACATATTGTTACGAGCTAGGGGATCGGATAGAAACGCCGTAAATCTCTTCAAGGGTTTATTTCTAATTAAATCTACGAGGAATTTGTTAACACTAAAAACTGGAAATGACGCACAAAAATTCACTAAATACACACACAAAATACTGTCACTAATTACTCTAATAACATGCACTTCACACTGTACTTGTATTCACTTTTCTTCACTATATTCGCACTTTGTCACTCCGGTGTTTATCGCTTGGTATCGCATTCAAAACTGAACTAACTGGTCGCGTTTCGGCTCGCTTATATATCCCTGGGACGATGTTCGAGAACTCTCTAGGCGGCAGCGCAACTGAGTAGCGATCGCACAATTCTAGAACGTGCGTACTAGCTATCTCTTTCGCACATTGCTCCGTCCTTGTCGTACGGCGTTCTAGAGTGCTCGGTCTAGCTTCGAGAAGGTTCCGATCTTCCGTCTCTCTCGCGTATCATTCCGTCCTTGTCTCACACCTAGAAAATTCGTTCTAGAACATTCCTTCATCAAAGGGGTATAACCAGGCCTGAAAACGCCTGAAAACGGGTTTCCTGAAAAGTGTACCATTCGACTACACATGTTCTGAAACGGCCTGAAAAAATGTTTCAGGCTCCTGAAAACTAGGGTAACATTATGTAAATTACGATTTTCTAATATGTGATTGACCCTCTCCTGAAACGGTCAGAAATCACATTTCAGCCTGCTGAAAACTTCTCTAAGTAGTGGAAAAATCAAGAAACATTGCAGTCGACCAATCTTCGTAACAATATCTTTCAGGTCAGCACCCGTAACACTCTTAAAAGAGCTCCAGCACTAAGGCTGTGTCAGGGACTGCACCTGATTTGTGTTCTTTCAGGTCAGCACCCATAACACTCTCAAAAGAGCTCCAGCACCAAGGCTGTGTCAGGGACTGCGCCTTATTTGTATTCTTTCAGGTCAGCACCCGTAACACTCTCAAAAGAGCTCCAGCACTAAGGCTGTGTCAGGGACTGCGCCTGAATTGTGTTCTTTCAGGTCAGCACCCGTAACACTCTCAAAAGAGCTCCAGCACTAAGGCTGTGTCAGGGACTGCACCTGATTTGTGTTCTTTCAGGTCAGCACCCATAACACTCTCAAAAGAGCTCCAGCACTACGGCTGTGTCAGTGACTGCGCCTTATTTGTGTTCTTTCAGGTCAGCATCCGTAACACTCTCAAAAGAGCTCCAGCACTAAGGCTGTGTCAGGGATTGCGCTTGATTTGTGTTCTTTCAACATATCTTTCAGGTCAGCACCCGTAACACTCTTAAAAGAGCTCCAGCACTAAGGCTGTGTCAGGGACTGCGCCTGAATTGTGTTCTTTCAGGTCAGCACCCATAACACTCTCAAAAGAGCTCCAGCACTAAGGCTGTGTCAAAGACTGCGCCTTATTTGTGTTCTTTAAGGTCAGCACCCGTAACACTCTCAAAAGAGCTCCAGCACTAAGGCTGTGTCAGGGACTGCACCTGATTTGTGTTCTTTCAGGTCAGCACCCGTAACACTCTCAAAAGAGCTCCAGCACTAAGGCTGTGTCAGGGACTGCGCCTTATTTGTGTTCTTTCAGGTCAGCACACTTAACACTCTCAAAAGAGCTCCAGCACTAAGGCTGTGTCAGGGATTGCGCCTGATTTGTGTTCTTTCAACATATCTTTCAGGTCAGCACCCGCAACACTCTCAAAAGAGCTCCAGCACTAAGGCTGTGTCAGGGACTGCGCCTGATTTGTGTTCTTTAAGGTCAGCACTCGTAACACTCTCAAAAGAGCTCCAGCACTAAGGCTGTGTCAGGGACTGCGCCTGATTTGTGTTCTTTCAGGTCAGCACCCATAACACTCTCAAAAGAGCTCCAGCACTAAGGCAGTGTCAGCGACTGCGCCTTATTTGTGTTCTTAAAGGTCAGCACCCGTACCACTCTCAAAAGAGCTCCAGCACTAAGGCTGTCAGGACTATGCCTGATATGTGTTAAAAAAACACATCTTTCGGGACAGCGCCCGTTGTACTCATAAAAGAGCACCAGCACTAAGGCTGTCAGGACTATGCCTGATATGTGTTAAAAAGCACATCTTTCGGGACAGCGCCCGTTGTACTCATAAAAGAGCACCAGCAGTAAGGCTGTCAGGACTATGCCTGATATGTGTCAAAAAAACACATCTTTCGGGACAGCGCCCGTTGTACTCATAAAAGAACACCAGCACTAAGGCTGTGTCAGGGACTGCGCCTGATTTGTGTTCTTTAAGGTCAGCACCCGTAACACTCTCAAAAGAGCTCCAGCACTAAGGCTGTGTCAGGGACTGCGCCTGAATTGTGTTCTTTCAGGTCAGCACCCATAACACTCTCAAAAGAGCTCCAGCACTAAGGCTGTGTCAGGAACTGCGCCTTATTTGTGTTCTTTAAGGTCAGCACCCGTAACACTCTCAAAAGAGCTCCAGCACTAAGGCTGTGTCAGGGACTGCGCCTTATTTGTGTTCTTTCAGGTCAGCATCCGTAACACTCTCAAAAGAGCTCCAGCACTAAGGCTGTGTCAGGGATTGCGCCTGATTTGTGTTCTTTCAACATATCTTTCAGGTCAGCACCCGTAACACTCTCAAAAGAGCTCCAGCACTAAGGCTGTGTCAGGGACTGCGCCTGATTTGTGTTCTTTCAGGTCAGCACCGGTAACACTCTCAAAAGAGCTCCAGCACTAAGGCTGTGTCAGGGACTGCGCCTTATTTGTGTTCTTTCAGGTCAGCATCCGTAACACTCTCAAAAGAGCTCCAGCACTAAGGCTGTGTCAGGGATTGCGCTTGATTTGTGTTCTTTCAACATATCTTTCAGGTCAGCATCCGTAACACTCTCAAAAGAGCTCCAGCACTAAGGCTGTGTCAGGGATTGCGCTTGATTTGTGTTCTTTCAACATATCTTTCAGGTCAGCACCCGTAACACTCTTAAAAGAGCTCCAGCACTAAGGCTGTGTCAGGGACTGCGCCTGAATTGTGTTCTTTCAGGTCAGCACCCATAACACTCTCAAAAGAGCTCCAGCACTACGGCTGTGTCAGTGACTGCGCCTTATTTGTGTTCTTTCAGGTCAGCATCCGTAACACTCTCAAAAGAGCTCCAGCACTAAGGCTGTGTCAGGGATTGCGCTTGATTTGTGTTCTTTCAACATATCTTTCAGGTCAGCACCCGTAATACTCTTAAAAGAGCTCCAGCACTAAGGCTGTGTCAGGGACTGCGCCTGAATTGTGTTCTTTCAGGTCAGCACCCATAACACTCTCAAAAGAGCTCCAGCACTAAGGCTGTGTCAAAGACTGCGCCTTATTTGTGTTCTTTAAGGTCAGCACCCGTAACACTCTCAAAAGAGCTCCAGCACTAAGGCTGTGTCAGGGACTGCACCTGATTTGTGTTCTTTCAGGTCAGCACCCGTAACACTCTCAAAAGAGCTCCAGCACTAAGGCTGTGTCAGGGACTGCGCCTTATTTGTGTTCTTTCAGGTCAGCACCCTTAACACTCTCAAAAGAGCTCCAGCACTAAGGCTGTGTCAGGGATTGCGCCTGATTTGTGTTCTTTCAACATATCTTTCAGGTCAGCACCCGCAACACTCTCAAAAGAGCTCCAGCACTAAGGCTGTGTCAGGGACTGCGCCTGATTTGTGTTCTTTAAGGTCAGCACTCGTAACACTCTCAAAAGAGCTCCAGCACTAAGGCTGTGTCAGGGACTGCGCCTGATTTGTGTTCTTTCAGGTCAGCACCCATAACACTCTCAAAAGAGCTCCAGCACTAAGGCTGTGTCAGCGACTGCGCCTTATTTGTGTTCTTAAAGGTCAGCACCCGTACCACTCTCAAAAGAGCTCCAGCACTAAGGCTGTCAGGACTATGCCTGATATGTGTTAAAAAAACACATCTTTCGGGACAGCGCCCGTTGTACTCATAAAAGAGCACCAGCACTAAGGCTGTCAGGACTATGCCTGATATGTGTTAAAAAAACACATCTTTCGGGACAGCGCCCGTTGTACTCATAAAAGAGCACCAGCACTAAGGCCGTCAGGACTATGCCTGATATGTGTTAAAAAAACACATCTTTCGGGACAGCGCCCGTTGTACTCATAAAAGAGCACCAGCACTAAGGCTGTCAGGACTATGCCTGATATATGTTAAAAAAACACATCTTTCGGGACAGCGCCCGTTGTACTCATAAAAGAACACCAGCACTAAGGCTGTCAGGACTATGCCTGATATGTGTTAAAAAGCACATCTTTCGGGACAGCGCCCGTTGTACTCATAAAAGAGCACCAGCACTAAGGCTGTCAGGACTATGCCTGATATGTGTTAAAAAGCACATCTTTCGGGACAGCGCCCGTTGTACTCATAAAAGAGCACCAGCAGTAAGGCTGTCAGGACTATGCCTGATATGTGTCAAAAAAACACATCTTTCGGGACAGCGCCCGTTGTACTCATAAAAGAACACCAGCACTAAGGCTGTGTCAGGGACTGCGCCTGATTTGTGTTCTTTAAGGTCAGCACCCGTAACACTCTCAAAAGAGCTCCAGCACTAAGGCTGTGTCAGGGACTGCGCCTGAATTGTGTTCTTTCAGGTCAGCACCCATAACACTCTCAAAAGAGCTCCAGCACTAAGGCTGTGTCAGGAACTGCGCCTTATTTGTGTTCTTTAAGGTCAGCACCCGTAACACTCTCAAAAGAGCTCCAGCACTAAGGCTGTGTCAGGGACTGCGCCTTATTTGTGTTCTTTCAGGTCAGCATCCGTAACACTCTCAAAAGAGCTCCAGCACTAAGGCTGTGTCAGGGATTGCGCCTGATTTGTGTTCTTTCAACATATCTTTCAGGTCAGCACCCGTAACACTCTCAAAAGAGCTCCAGCACTAAGGCTGTGTCAGGGACTGCGCCTGATTTGTGTTCTTTCAGGTCAGCACCGGTAACACTCTCAAAAGAGCTCCAGCACTAAGGCTGTGTCAGGGACTGCGCCTTATTTGTGTTCTTTCAGGTCAGCATCCGTAACACTCTCAAAAGAGCTCCAGCACTAAGGCTGTGTCAGGGACTGCGCCTTATTTGTGTTCTTTCAGGTCAGCACCGGTAACACTTTCAAAAGAGCTCCAGCATTAAGGCTGTGTCAGGGACTGCGCCTTATTTGTGTTCTTTCAGGTCAGCATCCGTAACACTCTCAAAAGAGCTCCAGCACTAAGGCTGTGTCAGGGATTGCGCCTTATTTGTGTTCTTTCAGGTCAGCACCCGTAACACTCTCAAAAGAGCTCCAGCACTAAGGCTGTGTCAGGGACTGCGCCTGATTTGTGTTCTTTAAGGTCAGCACCCGTAACACTCTCAAAAGAGCTCCAGCACTAAGGCTGTGTCAGGGACTGCGCCTGATTTGTGTTCTTTCAGGTCAGCACCGGTAACACTCTCAAAAGAGCTCCAGCACTAAGGCTGTGTCAGGGACTGCGCCTTATTTGTGTTCTTTCAGGTCAGCATCCGTAACACTCTCAAAAGAGCTCCAGCACTAAGGCTGTGTCAGGGACTGCGCCTTATTTGTGTTCTTTAAGGTCAGCACCCGTAACACTCTCAAAAGAGCTCCAGCACTAAGGCTGTGTCAGGGACTGCGCCTTATTTGTGTTCTTTCAGGTCAGCATCCGTAACACTCTCAAAAGAGCTCCAGCACTAAGGCTGTGTCAGGGATTGCGCCTGATTTGTGTTCTTTCAACATATCTTTCAGGTCAGCACCCGTAACACTCTTAAAAGAGCTCCAGCACTAAGGCTGTGTCAGGGACTGCGCCTTATTTGTGTTCTTTCAGGTCAGCACCCGTAACACTCTCAAAAGAGCTCCAGCACCAAGGCTGTGTCAGGGACTGCGCCTTATTTGTGTTCTTTAAGGTCAGCACCCGTAACACTCTTAAAAGAGCCCCAGCACTAAGGCTGTGTCAGGGACTGCGCCTGAATTTTGTTCTTTCAGGTCAGCACCCATAACACTCTCAAAAGAGCTCCAGCACTAAGGCTGTGTCAGGGACTGCGCCTTATTTGTGTTCTTTAATGTCAGCACCCGTAACACTCTCAAAAGAGCTCCAGCACTAAGGCTTTGTCAGGGATTGCGCCTGATTTGTGTTCTTTCAACATATCTTTCAGGTCAGCACCCGTAACACTCTCAAAAAAGGTCCAGCACTCAGGCTGTGTCAGGGACTGCGCCTGATTTGTGTTCTTTAAGGTCAGCACCCGTAACACTCTCAAAAGAGCTCCAGCACTAAGGCTGTGTCAGGGACTGCGCCTGATTTGTGTTCTTTCAGGTCAGCACCCATAACACTCTCAAAAGAGCTCCAGCACTAAGGCTGTGTCAGGGACTGCGCCTTATTTGTGTTCTTTAAGGTCAGCACCCGTAACACTCTCAAAAGAGCTCCAGCACTAAGGCTGTGTCAGGGACTGCGCCTTATTTGTGTTCTTTCAGGTCAGCATCCGTAACACTCTCAAAAGAGCTCCAGCACTAAGGCTGTGTCAGGGATTGCGCCTCATTTGTGTTCTTTCAACATATCTTTCAGGTCAGCACCCGTAACACTCTTAAAAGAGCTCCAGCACTAAGGCTGTGTCAGGGACTGCACCTGATTTGTGTTCTTTCAGGTCAGCACCCGTAACACTCTCAAAAGAGCTCCAGCACTAAGGCTTTGTCAGGGATTGCGCCTGATTTGTGTTCTTTCAACAAATCTTTCAGGTCAGCACCCGTAACACTCTCAAAAGAGCTCCAGCACTAAGGCTGTGTCAGGGACTGCGCCAGATTTGTGTTCTTTAAGGTCAGCACCCGTAACACTCTCAAAAGAGCTCCAGCACTAAGGCTGTGTCAGGGACTGCGCCTGATTTGTGTTCTTTCAGGTCAGCACCCATAACACTCTCAAAAGAGCTCCAGCACTAAGGCTGTGTCAGGGACTGCGCCTTATTTGTGTTCTTTAAGGTCAGCACCCGTAACACTCTCAAAAGAGCTCCAGCACTAAGGCTGTGTCAGGGACTGCACCTGATTTGTGTTCTTTCAGGTCAGCACCGGTAACACTCTCAAAAGAGCTCCAGCACTAAGGCTGTGTCAGGGACTGCGCCTTATTTGTGTTCTTTCAGGTCAGCATCCGTAACACTCTCAAAAGAGCTCCAGCACTAAGGCTGTGTCAGGGACTGCGCCTTATTTGTGTTCTTTAAGGTCAGCACCCGTAACACTCTCAAAAGAGCTCCAGCACTAAGGCTGTGTCAGGGACTGCACCTGATTTGTGTTCTTTCAGGTCAGCACCCATAACACTCTCAAAAGAGCTCCAGCACTACGGCTGTGTCAGGGACTGCGCCTTATTTGTGTTCTTTCAGGTCAGCATCCGTAACACTCTCAAAAGAGCTCCAGCACTAAGGCTGTGTCAGGGATTGCGCCTGATTTGTGTTCTTTCAACATATCTTTCAGGTCAGCACCCGTAACACTCTTAAAAGAGCTCCAGCACTAAGGCTGTGTCAGGGACTGCGCCTGAATTGTGTTTTTTCAGGTCAGCACCCATAACACACTCAAAAGAGCTCCAGCACTAAGGCTGTGTCAGGGACTGCGCCTTATTTGTGTTCTTTAAGGTCAGCACCCGTAACACTCTCAAAAGAGCTCCAGCACTAAGGCTGTGTCAGGGACTGCGCCTTATTTGTGTTCTTTAAGGTCAGCACCCGTAACACTCTCAAAAGAGCTCCAGCACTAAGGCTGTGTCAGGGACTGCGCCTTATTTGTGTTCTTTCAGGTCAGCACCCGTAACACTCTCAAAAGAGCTCCAGCACTACGGCTGTGTCAGGGATTGCGCCTGATTTGTGTTCTTTCAACATATCTTTCAGGTCAGCACCCGTAACTCTGTCAAAAGAGCTCCAGCACTAAGGCTGTGTCAGGGACTGCGCCTTATTTGTGTTCTTTCAGGTCAGCATCCGTAACACTCTCAAAAGAGCTCCAGCACTAAGGCTGTGTCAGGGATTGCGCCTGATTTGTGTTCTTTCAACATATCTTTCAGGTCAGCACCCGTAACACTCTCAAAAGAGCTCCAACACTAAGGCTGTGTCAGGGACTACGCCTGATTTGTGTACTTTCAGGTCAGCACCCGTAAAACTCTCAAAAGAGCTCCAGCACTAAGGCTGTCAGGACTATGCCTGATATGTGTTAAAAAACACATCTTTCGGGACAGCGCCCGTTGTACTCATAAAAGAGCACCAGCACTAAGGCTGTCAGGACTATGCCTGATATGTGTTAAAAAAACACATATTTCGGGACAGCGCCCGTTGTACTCATAAAAGAGCACCAGCACTAAGGCCGTCAGGACTATGCCTGATATGTGTTAAAAAAACACATCTTTCGGGACAGCGCCCGTTGTACTCATAAAAGAGCACCAGCACTAAGGCTGACAGGACTATGCCTGATATGTGTGAAAAACACACATCTTTCAGGTCAGCACCCATAACACTCTCAAAAGAGCTCCAGCACTAAGGCTGTGTCAGGGACTGCGCCTGATTTGTGTTCTTTCAGGTCAGCACCCATAACACTCTCAAAAGAGCTCCAGCACTAAGGCTGTGTCAGCGACTGCGCCTTATTTGTGTTCTTAAAGGTCAGCACCCGTACCACTCTCAAAAGAGCTCCAGCACTAAGGCTGTCAGGACTATGCCTGATATGTGTTAAAAAAACACATCTTTCGGGACAGCGCCCGTTGTACTCATAAAAGAGCACCAGCACTAAGGCTGTCAGGACTATGCCTGATATGTGTTAAAAAAACACATATTTCGGGACAGCGCCCGTTGTACTCATAAAAGAGCACCAGCACTAAGGCCGTCAGGACTATGCCTGATATGTGTTAAAAAAACACATCTTTCGGGACAGCGCCCGTTGTACTCATAAAAGAGCACCAGCACTAAGGCTGACAGGACTATGCCTGATATGTGTGAAAAACACACATCTTTCAGGTCAGCACCCATAACACTCTCAAAAGAGCTCCAGCACTAAGGCTGTATCAGGGACTGCGCCTTATTTGTGTTCTTTAAGGTCAGCACCCGTAACACTCTCAAAAGAGCTCCAGCACTAAGGCTGTGTCAGGGACTGCACCTGATTTGTGTTCTTTCAGGTCAGCACCGGTAACACTCTCAAAAGAGCTCCAGCACTAAGGCTGTGTCAGGGACTGCGCCTTATTTGTGTTCTTTCAGGTCAGCATCCGTAACACTCTCAAAAGAGCTCCAGCACTAAGGCTGTGTCAGGGACTGCGCCTTATTTGTGTTCTTTAAGGTCAGCACCCGTAACACTCTCAAAAGAGCTCCAGCACTAAGGCTGTGTCAGGGACTGCACCTGATTTGTGTTCTTTCAGGTCAGCACCCATAACACTCTCAAAAGAGCTCCAGCACTACGGCTGTGTCAGGGACTGCGCCTTATTTGTGTTCTTTCAGGTCAGCATCCGTAACACTCTCAAAAGAGCTCCAGCACTAAGGCTGTGTCAGGGATTGCGCCTGATTTGTGTTCTTTCAACATATCTTTCAGGTCAGCACCCGTAACACTCTTAAAAGAGCTCCAGCACTAAGGCTGTGTCAGGGACTGCGCCTGAATTGTGTTTTTTCAGGTCAGCACCCATAACACACTCAAAAGAGCTCCAGCACTAAGGCTGTGTCAGGGACTGCGCCTGAATTGTGTTTTTTCAGGTCAGCACCCATAACACACTCAAAAGAGCTCCAGCACTAAGGCTGTGTCAGGGACTGCGCCTTATTTGTGTTCTTTAAGGTCAGCACCCGTAACACTCTCAAAAGAGCTCCAGCACTAAGGCTGTGTTAGGGACTGCGCCTTATTTGTGTTCTTTAAGGTCAGCACCCGTAACACTCTCAAAAGAGCTCCAGCACTAAGGCTGTGTCAGGGACTGCGCCTTATTTGTGTTCTTTCAGGTCAGCACCCGTAACACTCTCAAAAGAGCTCCAGCACTAAGGCTGTGTCAGGGACTGCGCCTTATTTGTGTTCTTTCAGGTCAGCACCCGTAACACTCTCAAAAGAGCTCCAGCACTAAGGCTGTGTCAGGGATTGCGCCTGATTTGTGTTCTTTCAACATATCTTTCAGGTCAGCACCCGTAACACTGTCAAAAGAGCTCCAGCACTAAGGCTGTGTCAGGGACTGCGCCTTATTTGTGTTCTTTCAGGTCAGCATCCGTAACACTCTCAAAAGAGCTCCAGCACTAAGGCTGTGTCAGGGATTGCGCCTGATTTGTGTTCTTTCAACATATCTTTCAGGTCAGCACCCGTAACACTCTCAAAAGAGCTCCAACACTAAGGCTGTGTCAGGGACTACGCCTGATTTGTGTACTTTCAGGTCAGCACCCGTAAAACTCTCAAAAGAGCTCCAGCACTAAGGCTGTCAGGACTATGCCTGATATGTGTTAAAAAAACACATCTTTCGGGACAGCGCCCGTTGTACTCATAAAAGAGCACCAGCACTAAGGCTGTCAGGACTATGCCTGATATGTGTTAAAAAAACACATATTTCGGGACAGCGCCCGTTGTACTCATAAAAGAGCACCAGCACTAAGGCCGTCAGGACTATGCCTGATATGTGTTAAAAAAACACATCTTTCGGGACAGCGCCCGTTGTACTCATAAAAGAGCTCCAGCACTAAGGCTGTGTCAGGGATTGCACCTGATTTGTGTTCTTTCAGGTCAGCACCGGTAACACTCTCAAAAGAGCTCCAGCACTAAGGCTGTGTCAGGGACTGCGCCTTATTTGTGTTCTTTCAGGTCAGCATCCGTAACACTCTCAAAAGAGCTCCAGCACCAAGGCTGTGTCAGGGACTGCGCCTTATTTGTGTTCTTTAAGGTCAGCACCCGTAACACTCTCAAAAGAGCTCCAGCACTAAGGCTGTGTCAGGGACTGCACCTGATTTGTGTTCTTTCAGGTCAGCACCCATAACACTCTCAAAAGAGCTCCAGCACTACGGCTGTGTCAGGGACTGCGCCTTATTTGTGTTCTTCCAACATATCTTTCAGGTCAGCACCCGTAACACTCTCAAAAGAGCTCCAGCACTCAGGCTGTGTCAGGGACTGCGCCTGAATTGTGTTCTTTAAGGTCAGCACCCGTAACACTCTCAAAAGAGCTCCAGCACTAAGGCTGTGTCAGGGACTGCGCCTGATTTGTG
Source organism: Pieris napi (assembly GCF_905475465.1). NCBI lineage: Eukaryota > Metazoa > Arthropoda > Insecta > Lepidoptera > Pieridae > Pieris > Pieris napi. The sequence goes on along the minus strand of NC_062241.1, from coordinate 6,412,452 downwards.
TTCTTTCAGGTCAGCACCCATAACACTCTCAAAAGAGCTCCAGCACTAAGGCTGTGTCAGGGACTGCGCCTTATTTGTGTTCTTTAAGGTCAGCACCCGTAACACTCTCAAAAGAGCTCCAGCACTAAGGCTGTGTCAGGGACTGCACCTGATTTGTGTTCTTTCAGGTCAGCACCGGTAACACTCTCAAAAGAGCTCCAGCACTAAGGCTGTGTAAGGGACTGCGCCTTATTTGTGTTCTTTCAGGTCAGCATCCGTAACACTCTCAAAAGAGCTCCAGCACTAAGGCTGTGTCAGGGACTGCGCCTTATTTGTGTTCTTTAAGGTCAGCACCCGTAACACTCTCAAAAGAGCTCCAGCACTAAGGCTGTGTCAGGGACTGCACCTGATTTGTGTTCTTTCAGGTCAGCACCCATAACACTCTCAAAAGAGCTCCAGCACTACGGCTGTGTCAGGGACTGCGCCTTATTTGTGTTCTTTCAGGTCAGCATCCGTAACACTCTCAAAAGAGCTCCAGCACTAAGGCTGTGTCAGGGACTGCGCTTGAATTGTGTTTTTTCAGGTCAGCACCCATAACACACTCAAAAGAGCTCCAGCACTAAGGCTGTGTCAGGGACTGCGCCTTATTTGTGTTCTTTAAGGTCAGCACCCGTAACACTCTCAAAAGAGCTCCAGCACTAAGGCTGTGTCAGGGACTGCGCCTTATTTGTGTTCTTTAAGGTCAGCACCCGTAACACTCTCAAAAGAGCTCCAGCACTAAGGCTGTGTCAGGGACTGCGTCTTATTTGTGTTCTTTCAGGTCAGCACCCGTAACACTCTCAAAAGAGCTCCAGCACTAAGGCTGTGTCAGGGATTGCGCCTGATTTGTGTTCTTTCAACATATCTTTCAGGTCAGCACCCGTAACACTGTCAAAAGAGCTCCAGCACTAAGGCTGTGTCAGGGACTGCGCCTTATTTGTGTTCTTTCAGGTCAGCATCCGTAACACTCTCAAAAGAGCTCCAGCACTAAGGCTGTGTCAGGGATTGCGCCTGATTTGTGTTCTTTCAACATATCTTTCAGGTCAGCACCCGTAACACTCTCAAAAGATCTCCAACACTAAGGCTGTGTCAGGGACTGCGCCTGATTTGTGTACTTTCAGGTCAGCACCCGTAAAACTCTCAAAAGAGCTCCAGCACTAAGGCTGTGTCAGGGAATGCACCTTATTTGTGTTCTTTAAGGTCAGCACCCGTAACACTCTCAAAAGAGCTCCAGCACTAAGGCTGTGTCAGGGACTGCGCCTGATTTGTGTTCTTTCAACATATCTTTCAGGTCAGCACCCGTAACACTCTCAAAAAAGGTCCAGCACTCAGGCTGTGTCAGGGACTGCGCCTGATTTGTGTTCTTTAAGGTCAGCACCCGTAACACTCTCAAAAGAGCTCCAGCACTAAGGCTGTGTCAGGGACTGCGCCTGATTTGTGTACTTTCAGGTCAGCACCCGTAAAACTCTCAAAAGAGCTCCAGCACTAAGGCTGTGTCAGGGAATGCACCTGATTTGTGTTCTTTAAGGTCAGCACCCGTAACACTCTCAAAAGAGCTCCAGCACTAAGGCTGTGTCAGGGACTGCGCCTTATTTGTGTTCTTTCAGGTCAGCACCCGTAACACTCTCAAAAGAGCTCCAGCACTAAGGCTGTGTCAGGGACTGCGCCTTATTTGTGTTCTTTCAGGTCAGCACCCGTAACACTCTCAAAAGAGCTCCAGCACCAAGGCTGTGTCAGGGACTGCGCCTTATTTGTGTTCTTTAAGGTCAGCACCCGTAACACTCTTAAAAGAGCTCCAGCACTAAGGCTGTGTCAGGGAATGCACCTGATTTGTGTTCTTTAAGGTCAGCACCCGTAACACTCTCAAAAGAGCTCCAGCACTAAGGCTGTGTCAGGGACTGCGCCTGATTTGTGTTCTTTCAACATATCTTTCAGGTCAGCACCCGTAACACTCTCAAAAAAGGTCCAGCACTCAGGCTGTGTCAGGGACTGCGCCTGATTTGTGTTCTTTAAGGTCAGCACCCGTAACACTCTCAAAAGATCTCCAACACTAAGGCTGTGTCAGGGACTGCGCCTGATTTGTGTACTTTCAGGTCAGCACCCGTAAAACTCTCAAAAGAGCTCCAGCACTAAGGCTGTGTCAGGGAATGCACCTGATTTGTGTTCTTTAAGGTCAGCACCCGTAACACTCTCAAAAGAGCTCCAGCACTAAGGCTTTGTCAGGGATTGCGCCTGATTTGTGTTCTTTCAACATATCTTTCAGGTCAGCACCCGTAACACTCTCAAAAAAGGTCCAGCACTCAGGCTGTGTCAGGGACTGCGCCTGATTTGTGTTCTTTAAGGTCAGCACCCGTAACACTCTCAAAAGAGCTCCAGCACTAAGGCTGTGTCAGGGACTGCGCCTGATTTGTGTTCTTTCAGGTCAGCACCCATAACACTCTCAAAAGAGCTCCAGCACTAAGGCTGTGTCAGGGACTGCGCCTTATTTGTGTTCTTTAAGGTCAGCACCCGTAACACTCTCAAAAGAGCTCCAGCACTAAGGCTTTGTCAGGGATTGCGCCTGATTTGTGTTCTTTCAACAAATCTTTCAGGTCAGCACCCGTAACACTCTCAAAAGAGCTCCAGCACTAAGGCTGTGTCAGGGACTGCGCCAGATTTGTGTTCTTTAAGGTCAGCACCCGTAACACTCTCAAAAGAGCTCCAGCACTAAGGCTGTGTCAGGGACTGCGCCTGATTTGTGTTCTTTCAGGTCAGCACCCATAACACTCTCAAAAGAGCTCCAGCACTAAGGCTGTGTCAGGGACTGCGCCTTATTTGTGTTCTTTAAGGTCAGCACCCGTAACACTCTCAAAAGAGCTCCAGCACTAAGGCTGTGTCAGGGACTGCACCTGATTTGTGTACTTTCAGGTCAGCACCCGTAAAACTCTCAAAAGAGCTCCAGCACTAAGGCTGTGTCAGGGAATGCACCTGATTTGTGTTCTTTAAGGTCAGCACCCGTAACACTCTCAAAAGAGCTCCAGCACTAAGGCTGTGTCAGGGACTGCGCCTGATTTGTGTTCTTTCAGGTCAGCACCCATAACACTCTCAAAAGAGCTCCAGCACTAAGGCTGTGTCAGGGACTGCGCCTTATTTGTGTTCTTTAAGGTCAGCACCCGTAACACTCTCAAAAGAGCTCCAGCACTAAGGCTGTGTCAGGGACTGCACCTGATTTGTGTTCTTTCAGGTCAGCACCGGTAACACTCTCAAAAGAGCTCCAGCACTAAGGCTGTGTCAGGGACTGCGCCTTATTTGTGTTCTTTCAGGTCAGCATCCGTAACACTCTCAAAAGAGCTCCAGCACTAAGGCTGTGTCAGGGACTGCGCCTTATTTGTGTTCTTTAAGGTCAGCACCCGTAACACTCTCAAAAGAGCTCCAGCACTAAGGCTGTGTCAGGGACTGCACCTGATTTGTGTTCTTTCAGGTCAGCACCCATAACACTCTCAAAAGAGCTCCAGCACTACGGCTGTGTCAGGGACTGCGCCTTATTTGTGTTCTTTCAGGTCAGCACCCGTAACACTCTCAAAAGAGCTCCAGCACTAAGGCTGTGTCAGGGATTGCGCCTGATTTGTGTTCTTTCAACATATCTTTCAGGTCAGCACCCGTAACACTCTTAAAAGAGCTCCAGCACTAAGGCTGTGTCAGGGACTGCGCCTGAATTGTGTTTTTTCAGGTCAGCACCCATAACACACTCAAAAGAGCTCCAGCACTAAGGCTGTGTCAGGGACTGCGCCTTATTTGTGTTCTTTAAGGTCAGCACCCGTAACACTCTCAAAAGAGCTCCAGCACTAAGGCTGTGTCAGGGACTGCGCCTTATTTGTGTTCTTTAAGGTCAGCACCCGTAACACTCTCAAAAGAGCTCCAGCACTAAGGCTGTGTCAGGGACTGCGCCTTATTTGTGTTCTTTCAGGTCAGCACCCGTAACACTCTCAAAAGAGCTCCAGCACTAAGGCTGTGTCAGGGATTGCGCCTGATTTGTGTTCTTTCAACATATCTTTCAGGTCAGCACCCGTAACACTGTCAAAAGAGCTCCAGCACTAAGGCTGTGTCAGGGACTGCGCCTTATTTGTGTTCTTTCAGGTCAGCATCCGTAACACTCTCAAAAGAGCTCCAGCACTAAGGCTGTGTCAGGGATTGCGCCTGATTTGTGTTCTTTCAACATATCTTTCAGGTCAGCACCCGTAACACTCTCAAAAGAGCTCCAACACTAAGGCTGTGTCAGGGACTACGCCTGATTTGTGTACTTTCAGGTCAGCACCCGTAAAACTCTCAAAAGAGCTCCAGCACTAAGGCTGTCAGGACTATGCCTGATATGTGTTAAAAAAACACATCTTTCGGGACAGCGCCCGTTGTACTCATAAAAGAGCTCCAGCACTAAGGCTGTGTCAGGGACTGCACCTGATTTGTGTTCTTTCAGGTCAGCACCGGTAACACTCTCAAAAGAGCTCCAGCACTAAGGCTGTGTCAGGGACTGCGCCTTATTTGTGTTCTTTCAGGTCAGCATCCGTAACACTCTCAAAAGAGCTCCAGCACCAAGGCTGTGTCAGGGACTGCGCCTTGTGTTCTTTAAGGTCAGCACCCGTAACACTCTCAAAAGAGCTCCAGCACTAAGGCTGTGTCAAGGACTGCACCTGATTTGTGTTCTTTCAGGTCAGCACCGGTAACACTCTCAAAAGAGCTCCAGCACTAAGGCTTTGTCAGGGATTGCGCCTGATTTGTGTTCTTCCAACATATCTTTCAGGTCAGCACCCGTAACACTCTCAAAAGAGCTCCAGCACTCAGGCTGTGTCAGGGACTGCGCCTGAATTGTGTTCTTTAAGGTCAGCACCCGTAACACTCTCAAAAGAGCTCCAGCACTAAGGCTGTGTCAGGGACTGCGCCTGATTTGTGTTCTTTCAGGTCAGCACCCATAACACTCTCAAAAGAGCTCCAGCACTAAGGCTGTGTCAGGGACTGCGCCTTATTTGTGTTCTTTAAGGTCAGCACCCGTAACACTCTCAAAAGAGCTCCAGCACTAAGGCTTTGTCAGGGATTGCGCCTGATTTGTGTTCTTTCAACAAATCTTTCAGGTCAGCACCCGTAACACTCTCAAAAGAGCTCCAGCACTAAGGCTGTGTCAGGGACTGCGCCTGATTTGTGTTCTTTAAGGTCAGCACCCGTAACACTCTCAAAAGAGCTCCAGCACTAAGGCTGTGTCAGGGACTGCGCCTGATTTGTGTTCTTTCAGGTCAGCACCCATAACACTCTCAAAAGAGCTCCAGCACTAAGGCTGTGTCAGGAACTGCGCCTGATTTGTGTTCTTTAAGGTCAGCACCCGTAACACTCTCAAAAGAGCTCCAGCACTAAGGCTGTGTCAGGGACTGCACCTGATTTGTGTTCTTTCAGGTCAGCACCCGTAACACTCTCAAAAGAGCTCCAGCACTAAGGCTGTGTCAGGGACTGCGCCTTATTTGTGTTCTTTCAGGTCAGCACCCGTAACACTCTCAAAAGAGCTCCAGCACTAAGGCTGTGTCAGGGACTGCGCCTTATTTGTGTTCTTTCAGGTCAGCACCCGTAACACTCTCAAAAGAGCTCCAGCACCAAGGCTGTGTCAGGGACTGCGCCTTATTTGTGTTCTTTAAGGTCAGCACCCGTAACACTCTTAAAAGAGCTCCAGCACTAAGGCTGTGTCAGGGACTGCGCCTGAATTGTGTTCTTTCAGGTCAGCACCCATAACACTCTCAAAAGAGCTCCAGCACTAAGGCTGTGTCAGGGACTGCGCCTTATTTGTGTTCTTTAATGTCAGCACCCGTAACACTCTCAAAAGAGCTCCAGCACTAAGGCTTTGTCAGGGATTGCGCCTGATTTGTGTTCTTTCAACATATCTTTCAGGTCAGCACCCGTAACACTCTCAAAAAAGGTCCAGCACTCAGGCTGTGTCAGGGACTGCGCCTGATTTGTGTTCTTTAAGGTCAGCACCCGTAACACTCTCAAAAGAGCTCCAGCACTAAGGCTGTGTCAGGGACTGCGCCTTATTTGTGTTCTTTCAGGTCAGCACCCATAACACTCTCAAAAGAGCTCCAGCACTAAGGCTGTGTCAGGGACTGCGCCTGATTTGTGTTCTTTAAGGTCAGCACCCGTAACACTCTCAAAAGAGCTCCAGCACTAAGGCTTTGTCAGGGATTGCGCCTGATTTGTGTTCTTTCAACAAATCTTTCAGGTCAGCACCCGTAACACTCTCAAAAGAGCTCCAGCACTAAGGCTGTGTCAGGGACTGCGCCAGATTTGTGTTCTTTAAGGTCAGCACCCGTAACACTCTCAAAAGAGCTCCAGCACTAAGGCTGTGTCAGGGACTGCGCCTGATTTGTGTTCTTTCAGGTCAGCACCCATAACACTCTCAAAAGAGCTCCAGCACTAAGGCTGTGTCAGGGACTGCGCCTTATTTGTGTTCTTTAAGGTCAGCACCCGTAACACTCTCAAAAGAGCTCCAGCACTAAGGCTGTGTCAGGGACTGCGCCTTATTTGTGTTCTTTAAGGTCAGCACCCGTAACACTCTCAAAAGAGCTCCAGCACTAAGGCTGTGTCAGGGACTGCGCCTTATTTGTGTTCTTTAAGGTCAGCACCCGTAACACTCTCAAAAGAGCTCCAGCACTAAGGCTGTGTCAGGGACTGCGCCTTATTTGTGTTCTTTAAGGTCAGCACCCGTAACACTCTCAAAAGAGCTCCAGCACTAAGGCTGTGTCAGGGACTGCGCCTTATTTGTGTTCTTTCAGGTCAGCATCCGTAACACTCTCAAAAGAGCTCCAGCACTAAGGCTGTGTCAGGGACTGCGCCTTATTTGTGTTCTTTAAGGTCAGCACCCGTAACACTCTCAAAAGAGCTCCAGCACTAAGGCTGTGTCAGGGACTGCACCTGATTTGTGTTCTTTCAGGTCAGCACCCATAACACTCTCAAAAGAGCTCCAGCACTACGGCTGTGTCAGGGACTTCGCCTGAATTGTGTTATTTCAGGTCAGCACCCATAACACTCTCAAAAGAGCTCCAGCACTAAGGCTGTGTCAGGGACTGCGCCTGATTTGTGTTCTTTAAGGTCAGCACCCGTAACACTCTCAAAAGAGCTCCAGCACTAAGGCTGTGTCAGGGACTGCACCTGATTTGTGTTCTTTCAGGTCAGCACCCGTAACACTCTCAAACGATGGTGAAGTCCCTACCTTCGACACCATAAGAAACGGAAAAAGGTTCACGAGCTTCATCGATGTAACTGCATGTACAGAAGACATCCTTGGCAGAATAGATGACTGGAAAGTCGAACCAGATCTAATATCCTCTGATCACAACGCAATAACCTTCAGGATAAAATTAACAAAATCTGAAGGCGCACCATTCAAGAGAACAACTAGGATATACAACACTAAAAAAGCGAATTGGTCGTTATTTAAAGAGAAAATCACACAATTACTAACAGAACACAAAATAAATAGAGAAAATGTAACGGAAAGCATAGATACTAAAGATATTGAACAAGTCGTGGAAAAATATACAGATATAATAATAGAAGCCAGTAACTGTATATTACCCAAAATAAAAACAAAAAATGAAACAAAAGTGCCATGGTGGAATAAAGATTTGGACACGCTCAAAAAAGCAGTCGCAACAAAAAGACGTCGCATTCGTTGTGCAGCTGCTGTTCGAAAAGAAAAAGTAATACGAGACTATCTAGACGCGAAAGAAAAATACGAAACCCAAGCTAGGGAGGCGCAAACAAACGGTTGGAAAAACTTCTGTAGCAAACAAGACAAAGAAAATATGTGGCAAGGAATATACAGAGTCATCACTAGAACATCCAAAAGATACGAAGATCAACTATTACTCAAGGACGGTGAATACAAGAGTCCCAAAGAATCCGCGGAATTACTTGTCAAAACCTTCTTTCCGGACGATGATCAGGAAAATGATACTGAAGAACACAGGCGAGTCAGAGAAACAGCAAGTAGGGTAAACAAAGTGGAACATAATGAAACCCACGATCCACCGTTTACGTTGGAGGAGCTAAACACCGCCGCTTGCAGTTTCAATCCGAAGAAAGCTCCGGGAAATGATGGCCTTACAGCAGATATCTGCTGGCATGCAATTAATGCAAGTCCAGATATATTCTTAGCTGTGATAAACAAGTGTCTCGAAGCAGGTTACTTTCCAAACAAATGGAAAGAAGCAGTAACCATAGTACTGAGAAAGCCAGCCAAAGTAGACTACGGTGACCCAAAGTCGTATAGACCGATCGGTCTACTGCCTATATTGGGAAAAATTTATGAAAAAATGTTTGTCAGCAGACTTAAGTGGCACCTTATACCGAAAACCAGCAAGCACCAATACGGATTTATGCCTCAGAAAAGCACCGAGGACGCTCTCTATACTACAGTGAAATATATACGCAAAAAACTGGAACAAAAGAAAATACTTACTCTCGTCTCACTCGATATAGAGGGCGCCTTTGACAGCACGTGGTGGCCCAAAATAAAAATTCGACTGGCAGAAGAAGGCTGTCCGGTAAACCTCAGAAGAGTTATGGATAGTTATTTAGAAAATAGGAAGGTGACACTAAGATATGCTGGAGAAGAGATAAGCAAGGGAACAACAAAAGGGTGCGTCCAAGGCTCTATCGGAGGCCCTACCATATGGAACCTGTTAATTGACCCTCTTCTTAAGGAGTTGGCACATAGAACGGAATATATGCAGGCATTCGCGGATGACGTACTGATAATATTTGAAGGGAACAGTGGGCAGGAGATTCAATTGAAAGCCAACCGTGTCCTTGCCTTCGTACACGAGTGGGGTGCCCGAAACAAACTTAAATTTGCGCCTCACAAGACCAAAGCCATGGTGGTAACGCGCAAACATAAGTTTTATACCCCACGCCTTACCATGAACTCAGAACCAATCAGCATCGATAAACAAATTAAAGTATTGGGAGTTGAAATAGATCAAAAACTTACATTTAACGGCCATATAAAAAACGTTTGTAATAAGGCAATCAAAATTTACAAACAGCTATCTAAAGCAGCCAGAATTAACTGGGGACTAAATTCGGATATTATCGCAAGTATATATCACACTGTAATAGAACCTATTATTACTTATGCTGCTGCGGCCTGGGCACCATCTGTGAAAAAGCTTTATGTACGCAAAACACTAGGCAAGCTACAACGAGGCTTTGCCCAGAAAATATGTAGGTCCTACCGGACGGTTTCACTGAACGCCTCCATACTACTCTCAGGCACACTGCCTCTGGATTTAAGAGTACAAGAGGAAGCTACTATGTATGAAGCCAGAAGGGGTTTATCTCCGAGTGGATTAGAGGATCTTAAGATAGAACGAAGGTCATCATTTAAGGATCTACCACACCCTGCAAAATAAACAGGCCTACATTTTAACATCGTTGATAACCACGAACGGCTGGATAACGAAGAAATCCTAAAAATGTATACCGATGGTAGCAAGACTAACCTCGGAGTGGGCGCGGCTTGGTCTAAATGGGAAAATGGAAGCGAAACGGAAAATCTAAAAATCAAGCTATCACGACATTGTACTGTATACCAAGCTGAATTAATAGCCATCCGCAGTGCAGTCGATGATGTCATCAAAAACAAAAAACATGCCGCAATTTATAGTGACTCACGCGCGTCCCTGGTAGCCGTCACGGGCGAACGCTCTCTAAATCCTCAGGTAGTTGAAATTCGTCATAAGCTAAGAACAAGCCGAGAAAAAGGCATCAACATAGACCTTCATTGGATTAAGGCCCACATCGGTATACCGGGAAATGAGAGAGCGGACGCCTTAGCAAAGGAGACGGCGGAAACATTGGGGACAAAAGTGGATTACGTAAAGATACCGCTTTCTTACATCAGGAAAGAGGTTAGACAGAAAACGATATCGGAGTGGGACAAACGGTACAAAGATACCCATACCGCTAAAACAACAAAATTCTTTATAAGTAGTGTTATAGACGGGTACAAAATTATTAGACAAAAAAGACCTAGCCCACAAATGATGCAGATCTTAACAGGACATGGGGCGTTTGCTGAATACCTGCACAGATTTGGCTTGAAGTCAGATCCGTCGTGTACGTGCGACTCACAAACGAGTCAGACAGTGATACATCTCATTGTAGAATGTCCTGTATTCGGAGCCTCCAGGTGCGATCTCGAGCAACAAATCAATACAAAGGTAACAACCGAGCATTTACCGGATATATTAAAAAACTTCAGATCGCAACTGGAAGATTTCTGCAGTAAGGTAGTGAGATGTGTCACTCGCTGCAACAAGAGCGTAGCAGAGGTGAGACGGGCCCCCACTGGCCCATGAATATAAAATAGAAACATGTGTATTTTTATATATGGATATATATGTATATTAGGAAATCTCTTAGTGTATGTATGTATGTATGTATATGTTTCTACAAAATATATGTACAAAATAAGGTCCCGCACCACAAGAGTCGGGGATAGTGGGAAATTTATAATAAAAAAAAAAAAAAAAAAAAAAAAAAAAAAACTCAAAAGAGCTCCAGCACTAAGGCTGTGTCAGGGACTGCGCCTTATTTGTGTTCTTTCAGGTCAGCACCCGTAACACTCTCAAAAGAGCTCCAGCACTAAGGCTGTGTCAGGGACTGCGCCTGAATTGTGTTCTTTCAGGTCAGCACCCATAACACTCTCAAAAGAGCTCCAGCACCAAGGCTGTGTCAGGGACTGCGCCTTATTTGTGTTCTTTAAGGTCAGCACCCGTAACACTCTTAAAAGAGCTCCAGCACTAAGGCTGTGTCAGGGACTGCGCCTGAATTGTGTTCTTTCAGGGCAGCACCCATAACACTCTCAAAAGAGCTCCAGCACTAAGGCTGTGTCAGGGACTGCGCCTTATTTGTGTTCTTTAAGGTCAGCACCCGTAACACTCTCAAAAGAGCTCCAGCACTAAGGCTTTGTCAGGGATTGCGCCTGATTTGTGTTCTTTCAACATATCTTTCAGGTCAGCACCCGTAACACTCTCAAAAGAGCTCCAGCACTAAGGCTGTGTCAGGGATTGCGCCTGATTTGTGTTCTTTCAACATATCTTTCAGGTCAGCACCCATAACACTCTCAAAAGAGCTCCAGCACTAAGGCTGTGTCAGGGACTGCGCCTTATTTGTGTTCTTTAAGGTCAGCACCCGTAACACTCTCAAAAGAGCTCCAGCACTAAGGCTGTGTCAGGGACTGCGCCTTATTTGTGTTCTTTAAGGTCAGCACCCGTAACACTCTCAAAAGAGCTCCAGCACTAAGGCTGTGTCAGGGACTGCGCCTTATTTGTGTTCTTTAAGGTCAGCACCCGTAACACTCTCAAAAGAGCTCCAGCACTAAGGCTGTGTCAGGGACTGCACCTGATTTGTGTTCTTTCAGGTCAGCACCCATAACACTCTCAAAAGAGCTCCAGCACTACGGCTGTGTCAGGGACTGCGCCTTATTTGTGTTCTTTCAGGTCAGCATCCGTAACACTCTCAAAAGAGCTCCAGCACTAAGGCTGTGTCAGGGATTGCGCCTGATTTGTGTTCTTTCAACATATCTTTCAGGTCAGCACCCGTAACACTCTTAAAAGAGCTCCAGCACTAAGGCTGTGTCAGGGACTGCGCCTGAATTGTGTTTTTTCAGGTCAGCACCCATAACACACTCAAAAGAGCTCCAGCACTAAGGCTGTGTCAGGGACTGCGCCTTATTTGTGTTCTTTAAGGTCAGCACCCGTAACACTCTCAAAAGAGCTCCAGCACTAAGGCTGTGTCAGGGACTGCGCCTTATTTGTGTTCTTTAAGGTCAGCACCCGTAACACTCTCAAAAGAGCTCCAGCACTAAGGCTGTGTCAGGGACTGCGCCTGATTTGTGTTCTTTCAGGTCAGCACCCGTAACACTCTCAAAAGAGCTCCAGCACTAAGGCTGTGTCAGGGATTGCGCCTGATTTGTGTTCTTTCAACATATCTTTCAGGTCAGCACCCGTAACACTGTCAAAAGAGCTCCAGCACTAAGGCTGTGTCAGGGACTGCGCCTTATTTGTGTTCTTTCAGGTCAGCATCCGTAACACTCTCAAAAGAGCTCCAGCACTAAGGCTGTGTCAGGGATTGCGCCTGATTTGTGTTCTTTCAACATATCTTTCAGGTCAGCACCCGTAACACTCTCAAAAGAGCTCCAACACTAAGGCTGTGTCAGGGACTACGCCTGATTTGTGTACTTTCAGGTCAGCACCCGTAAAACTCTCAAAAGAGCTCCAGCACTAAGGCTGTCAGGACTATGCCTGATATGTGTTAAAAAAACACATCTTTCGGGACAGCGCCCGTTGTACTCATAAAAGAGCACCAGCACTAAGGCTGTCAGGACTATGCCTGATATGTGTTAAAAAAACACATATTTCGGGACAGCGCCCGTTGTACTCATAAAAGAGCACCAGCACTAAGGCCGTCAGGACTATGCCTGATATGTGTTAAAAAAACACATCTTTCGGGACAGCGCCCGTTGTACTCATAAAAGAGCTCCAGCACTAAGGCTGTGTCAGGGACTGCACCTGATTTGTGTTCTTTCAGGTCAGCACCGGTAACACTCTCAAAAGAGCTCCAGCACTAAGGCTGTGTCAGGGACTGCGCCTTATTTGTGTTCTTTAAGGTCAGCACCCGTAACACTCTCAAAAGAGCTCCAGCACTAAGGCTGTGTCAGGGACTGCACCTGATTTGTGTTCTTTCAGGTCAGCACCCATAACACTCTCAAAAGAGCTCCAGCACTAAGGCTTTGTCAGGGACTGCGCCTTGTGTTCTTTAAGGTCAGCACCCGTAACACTCTCAAAAGAGCTCCAGCACTAAGGCTGTGTCAAGGACTGCACCTGATTTGTGTTCTTTCAGGTCAGCACCGGTAACACTCTCAAAAGAGCTCCAGCACGGGACAGCGCCCGTTGTACTCATAAAAGAGCACCAGCACTAAGGCTGTCAGGACTATGCCTGATATGTGTTAAAAAAACACATATTTCGGGACAGCGCCCGTTGTACTCATAAAAGAGCACCAGCACTAAGGCTGTCAGGACTATGCCTGATATGTGTTAAAAAAACACATATTTCGGGACAGCGCCCGTTGTACTCATAAAAGAGCACCAGCACTAAGGCCGTCAGGACTATGCCTGATATGTGTTAAAAAAACACATCTTTCGGGACAGCGCCCGTTGTACTCATAAAAGAGCTCCAGCACTAAGGCTGTGTCAGGGACTGCACCTGATTTGTGTTCTTTCAGGTCAGCACCGGTAACACTCTCAAAAGAGCTCCAGCACTAAGGCTGTGTCAGGGACTGCGCCTTATTTGTGTTCTTTCAGGTCAGCATCCGTAACACTCTCAAAAGAGCTCCAGCACCAAGGCTGTGTCAGGGACTGCGCCTTGTGTTCTTTAAGGTCAGCACCCGTAACACTCTCAAAAGAGCTCCAGCACTAAGGCTGTGTCAGGGACTGCGCCTTATTTGTGTTCTTTCAGGTCAGCACCCGTAACACTCTCAAAAGAGCTCCAGCACTAAGGCTGTGTCAGGGACTGCGCCTTATTTGTGTTCTTTCAGGTCAGCACCCGTAACACTCTCAAAAGAGCTCCAGCACCAAGGCTGTGTCAGGGACTGCGCCTTATTTGTGTTCTTTAAGGTCAGCACCCGTAACACTCTCAAAAAAGGTCCAGCACTCAGGCTGTGTCAGGGACTGCGCCTGATTTGTGTTCTTTAAGGTCAGCACCCGTAACACTCTCAAAAGAGCTCCAGCACTAAGGCTGTGTCAGGGACTGCGCCTGATTTGTGTTCTTTCAGGTCAGCACCCATAACACTCTCAAAAGAGCTCCAGCACTAAGGCTGTGTCAGGGACTGCGCCTTATTTGTGTTCTTTAAGGTCAGCACCCGTAACACTCTCAAAAGAGCTCCAGCACTAAGGCTTTGTCAGGGTTTGCGCCTGATTTGTGTTCTTTCAACAAATCTTTCAGGTCAGCACCCGTAACACTCTCAAAAGAGCTCCAGCACTAAGGCTGTGTCAGGGACTGCGCCAGATTTGTGTTCTTTAAGGTCAGCACCCGTAACACTCTCAAAAGAGCTCCAGCACTAAGGCTGTGTCAGGGACTGCGCCTGATTTGTGTTCTTTCAGGTCAGCACCCATAACACTCTCAAAAGAGCTCCAGCACTAAGGCTGTGTCAGGGACTGCGCCTTATTTGTGTTCTTTAAGGTCAGCACCCGTAACACTCTCAAAAGAGCTCCAGCACTAAGGCTGTGTCAGGGACTGCACCTGATTTGTGTTCTTTCAGGTCAGCACCGGTAACACTCTCAAAAGAGCTCCAGCACTAAGGCTGTGTCAGGGACTGCGCCTTATTTGTGTTCTTTCAGGTCAGCATCCGTAACACTCTCAAAAGAGCTCCAGCACTAAGGCTGTGTCAGGGACTGCGCCTTATTTGTGTTCTTTAAGGTCAGCACCCGTAACACTCTCAAAAGAGCTCCAGCACTAAGGCTGTGTCAGGGACTGCACCTGATTTGTGTTCTTTCAGGTCAGCACCCGTAACACTCTCAAAAGAGCTCCAGCACTACGGCTGTGTCAGGGACTGCGCCTTATTTGTGTTCTTTCAGGTCAGCATCCGTAACACTCTCAAAAGAGCTCCAGCACTAAGGCTTTGTCAGGGATTGCGCCTGATTTGTGTTCTTTCAACAAATCTTTCAGGTCAGCACCCGTAACACTCTCAAAAGAGCTCCAGCACTAAGGCTGTGTCAGGGACTGCGCCAGATTTGTGTTCTTTAAGGTCAGCACCCGTAACACTCTCAAAAGAGCTCCAGCACTAAGGCTGTGTCAGGGACTGCGCCTGATTTGTGTTCTTTCAGGTCAGCACCCATAACACTCTCAAAAGAGCTCCAGCACTAAGGCTGTGTCAGGGACTGCGCCTTATTTGTGTTCTTTAAGGTCAGCACCCGTAACACTCTCAAAAGAGCTCCAGCACTAAGGCTTTGTCAGGGATTGCGCCTGATTTGTGTTCTTTCAACAAATCTTTCAGGTCAGCACCCGTAACACTCTCAAAAGAGCTCCAGCACTAAGGCTGTGTCAGGGACTGCGCCAGATTTGTGTTCTTTAAGGTCAGCACCCGTAACACTCTCAAAAGAGCTCCAGCACTAAGGCTGTGTCAGGGACTGCGCCTGATTTGTGTTCTTTCAGGTCAGCACCCATAACACTCTCAAAAGAGCTCCAGCACTAAGGCTGTGTCAGGGACTGCGCCTTATTTGTGTTCTTTAATGTCAGCACCCGTAACACTCTCAAAAGAGCTCCAGCACTAAGGCTTTGTCAGGGATTGCGCCTGATTTGTGTTCTTTCAACATATCTTTCAGGTCAGCACCCGTAACACTCTCAAAAGAGCTCCAGCACTAAGGCTGTGTCAGGGACTGCACCTGATTTGTGTTCTTTCAGGTCAGCACCCATAACACTCTCAAAAGAGCTCCAGCACTACGGCTGTGTCAGGGACTGCGCCTTATTTGTGTTCTTTCAGGTCAGCATCCGTAACACTCTCAAAAGAGCTCCAGCACTAAGGCTGTGTCAGGGACTGCGCTTGAATTGTGTTTTTTCAGGTCAGCACCCATAACACACTCAAAAGAGCTCCAGCACTAAGGCTGTGTCAGGGACTGCGCCTTATTTGTGTTCTTTAAGGTCAGCACCCGTAACACTCTCAAAAGAGCTCCAGCACTAAGGCTGTGTCAGGGACTGCGCCTTATTTGTGTTCTTTCAGGTCAGCATCCGTAACACTCTCAAAAGAGCTCCAGCACTAAGGCTGTGTCAGGGATTGCGCCTGATTTGTGTTCTTTCAACATATCTTTCAGGTCAGCACCCGTAACACTGTCAAAAGAGCTCCAGCACTAAGGCTGTGTCAGGGATTGCGCCTGATTTGTGTTCTTTCAACATATCTTTCAGGTCAGCACCCGTAACACTCTCAAAAGATCTCCAACACTAAGGCTGTGTCAGGGACTGCGCCTGATTTGTGTACTTTCAGGTCAGCATCCGTAACACTCTCAAAAGAGCTCCAGCACTAAGGCTGTGTCAGGGACTGCGCCTTATTTGTGTTCTTTAAGGTCAGCACCCGTAACACTCTCAAAAGAGCTCCAGCACTAAGGCTGTGTCAGGGACTGCACCTGATTTGTGTTCTTTCAGGTCAGCACCCATAACACTCTCAAAAGAGCTCCAGCACTACGGCTGTGTCAGGGACTGCGCCTTATTTGTGTTCTTTCAGGTCAGCATCCGTAACACTCTCAAAAGAGCTCCAGCACTAAGGCTGTGTCAGGGATTGCGCCTGATTTGTGTTCTTTCAACATATCTTTCAGGTCAGCACCCGTAACACTCTTAAAAGAGCTCCAGCACTAAGGCTGTGTCAGGGACTGCGCCTGAATTGTGTTTTTTCAGGTCAGCACCCATAACACACTTAAAAGAGCTCCAGCACTAAGTCTGTTTCAGGGACTGCGCCTTATTTGTGTTCTTTAAGGTCAGCACCCGTAACACTCTCAAAAGAGCTCCAGCACTAAGGCTGTGTCAGGGACTGCGCCTTATTTGTGTTCTTTAAGGTCAGCACCCGTAACACTCTCAAAAGAGCTCCAGCACTAAGGCTGTGTCAGGGACTGCGCCTTATTTGTGTTCTTTCAGGTCAGCACCCGTAACACTCTCAAAAGAGCTCCAGCACTAAGGCTGTGTCAGGGATTGCGCCTGATTTGTGTTCTTTCAACATATCTTTCAGGTCAGCACCCGTAACACTGTCAAAAGAGCTCCAGCACTAAGGCTGTGTCAGGGACTGCGCCTTATTTGTGTTCTTTCAGGTCAGCATCCGTAACACTCTCAAAAGAGCTCCAGCACTAAGGCTGTGTCAGGGATTGCGCCTGATTTGTGTTCTTTCAACATATCTTTCAGGTCAGCACCCGTAACACTCTCAAAAGAGCTCCAACACTAAGGCTGTGTCAGGGACTACGCCTGATTTGTGTACTTTCAGGTCAGCACCCGTAAAACTCTCAAAAGAGCTCCAGCACTAAGGCTGTCAGGACTATGCCTGATATGTGTTAAAAAAACACATCTTTCGGGACAGCGCCCGTTGTACTCATAAAAGAGCACCAGCACTAAGGCTGTCAGGACTATGCCTGATATGTGTTAAAAAAACACATATTTCGGGACAGCGCCCGTTGTACTCATAAAAGAGCACCAGCACTAAGGCCGTCAGGACTATGCCTGATATGTGTTAAAAAAACACATCTTTCGGGACAGCGCCCGTTGTACTCATAAAAGAGCTCCAGCACTAAGGCTGTGTCAGGGACTGCACCTGATTTGTGTTCTTTCAGGTCAGCACCGGTAACACTCTCAAAAGAGCTCCAGCACTAAGGCTGTGACAGGGACTGCGCCTTATTTGTGTTCTTTCAGGTCAGCATCCGTAACACTCTCAAAAGAGCTCCAGCACCAAGGCTGTGTCAGGGACTGCGCCTTGTGTTCTTTAAGGTCAGCACCCGTAACACTCTCAAAAGAGCTCCAGCACTAAGGCTGTGTCAAGGACTGCACCTGATTTGTGTTCTTTCAGGTCAGCACCGGTAACACTCTCAAAAGAGCTCCAGCACTAAGGCTGTGTCAGGGATTGCGCCTGATTTGTGTTCTTTCAACATATCTTTCAGGTCAGCACCCGTAACACTGTCAAAAGAGCTCCAGCACTAAGGCTGTGTCAGGGACTGCGCCTTATTTGTGTTCTTTCAGGTCAGCATCCGTAACACTCTCAAAAGAGCTCCAGCACTAAGGCTGTGTCAGGGATTGCGCCTGATTTGTGTTCTTTCAACATATCTTTCAGGTCAGCACCCGTAACACTCTCAAAAGAGCTCCAACACTAAGGCTGTGTCAGGGACTACGCCTGATTTGTGTACTTTCAGGTCAGCACCCGTAAAACTCTCAAAAGAGCTCCAGCACTAAGGCTGTCAGGACTATGCCTGATATGTGTTAAAAAAACACATCTTTCGGGACAGCGCCCGTTGTACTCATAAAAGAGCACCAGCACTAAGGCTGTCAGGACTATGCCTGATATGTGTTAAAAAAACACATATTTCGGGACAGCGCCCGTTGTACTCATAAAAGAGCACCAGCACTAAGGCCGTCAGGACTATGCCTGATATGTGTTAAAAAAACACATCTTTCGGGACAGCGCCCGTTGTACTCATAAAAGAGCTCCAGCACTAAGGCTGTGTCAGGGACTGCACCTGATTTGTGTTCTTTCAGGTCAGCACCGGTAACACTCTCAAAAGAGCTCCAGCACTAAGGCTGTGACAGGGACTGCGCCTTATTTGTGTTCTTTCAGGTCAGCATCCGTAACACTCTCAAAAGAGCTCCAGCACCAAGGCTGTGTCAGGGACTGCGCCTTGTGTTCTTTAAGGTCAGCACCCGTAACACTCTCAAAAGAGCTCCAGCACTAAGGCTGTGTCAAGGACTGCACCTGATTTGTGTTCTTTCAGGTCAGCACCGGTAACACTCTCAAAAGAGCTCCAGCACTAAGGCTTTGTCAGGGATTGCGCCTGATTTGTGTTCTTCCAACATATCTTTCAGGTCAGCACCCGTAACACTCTCAAAAGAGCTCCAGCACTCAGGCTGTGTCAGGGACTGCGCCTGAATTGTGTTCTTTAAGGTCAGCACCCGTAACACTCTCAAAAGAGCTCCAGCACTAAGGCTGTGTCAGGGACTGCGCCTGATTTGTGTTCTTTCAGGTCAGCACCCGTAACACTCTCAAAAGAGCTCCAGCACTAAGGCTGTGTCAGGGACTGCGCCTTATTTGTGTTCTTTAAGGTCAGCACCCGTAACACTCTCAAAAGAGCTCCAGCACTAAGGCTTTGTCAGGGATTGCGCCTGATTTGTGTTCTTTCAACAAATCTTTCAGGTCAGCACCCGTAACACTCTCAAAAGAGCTCCAGCACTAAGGCTGTGTCAGGGACTGCGCCTGATTTGTGTTCTTTAAGGTCAGCACCCGTAACACTCTCAAAAGAGCTCCAGCACTAAGGCTGTGTCAGGGACTGCGCCTGATTTGTGTTCTTTCAGGTCAGCACCCATAACACTCTCAAAAGAGCTCCAGCACTAAGGCTGTGTCAGGAACTGCGCCTGATTTGTGTTCTTTAAGGTCAGCACCCGTAACACTCTCAAAAGAGCTCCAGCACTAAGGCTGTGTCAGGGACTGCACCTGATTTGTGTTCTTTCAGGTCAGCACCCGTAACACTCTCAAAAGAGCTCCAGCACTAAGGCTGTGTCAGGGACTGCGCCTTATTTGTGTTCTTTCAGGTCAGCACCCGTAACACTCTCAAAAGAGCTCCAGCACTAAGGCTGTGTCAGGGACTGCGCCTTATTTGTGTTCTTTCAGGTCAGCACCCGTAACACTCTCAAAAGAGCTCCAGCACCAAGGCTGTGTCAGGGACTGCGCCTTATTTGTGTTCTTTAAGGTCAGCACCCGTAACACTCTTAAAAGAGCTCCAGCACTAAGGCTGTGTCAGGGACTGCGCCTGAATTGTGTTCTTTCAGGTCAGCACCCATAACACTCTCAAAAGAGCTCCAGCACTAAGGCTGTGTCAGGGACTGCGCCTTATTTGTGTTCTTTAATGTCAGCACCCGTAACACTCTCAAAAGAGCTCCAGCACTAAGGCTTTGTCAGGGATTGCGCCTGATTTGTGTTCTTTCAACATATCTTTCAGGTCAGCACCCGTAACACTCTCAAAAAAGGTCCAGCACTCAGGCTGTGTCAGGGACTGCGCCTGATTTGTGTTCTTTAAGGTCAGCACCCGTAACACTCTCAAAAGAGCTCCAGCACTAAGGCTGTGTCAGGGACTGCGCCTGATTTGTGTTCTTTCAGGTCAGCACCCATAACACTCTCAAAAGAGCTCCAGCACTAAGGCTGTGTCAGGGACTGCGCCTTATTTGTGTTCTTTAAGGTCAGCACCCGTAACACTCTCAAAAGAGCTCCAGCACTAAGGCTTTGTCAGGGATTGCGCCTGATTTGTGTTCTTTCAACAAATCTTTCAGGTCAGCACCCGTAACACTCTCAAAAGAGCTCCAGCACTAAGGCTGTGTCAGGGACTGCGCCAGATTTGTGTTCTTTAAGGTCAGCACCCGTAACACTCTTAAAAGAGCTCCAGCACTAAGGCTGTGTCAGGGACTGCGCCTGATTTGTGTTCTTTCAGGTCAGCACCCATAACACTCTCAAAAGAGCTCCAGCACTAAGGCTGTGTCAGGGACTGCGCCTTATTTGTGTTCTTTAAGGTCAGCACCCGTAACACTCTCAAAAGAGCTCCAGCACTAAGGCTGTGTCAGGGACTGCACCTGATTTGTGTTCTTTCAGGTCAGCACCGGTAACACTCTCAAAAGAGCTCCAGCACTAAGGCTGTGTCAGGGACTGCGCCTTATTTGTGTTCTTTCAGGTCAGCACCCGTAACACTCTCAAAAGAGCTCCAGCACTAAGGCTGTGTCAGGGACTGCGCCTTATTTGTGTTCTTTAAGGTCAGCACCCGTAACACTCTCAAAAGAGCTCCAGCACTAAGGCTGTGTCAGGGACTGCACCTGGTTTGTGTTCTTTCAGGTCAGCACCCATAACACTCTCAAAAGAGCTCCAGCACTACGGCTGTGTCAGGGACTGCGCCTTATTTGTGTTCTTTCAGGTCAGCATCCGTAACACTCTCAAAAGAGCTCCAGCACTAAGGCTGTGTCAGGGACTGCGCTTGAATTGTGTTTTTTCAGGTCAGCACCCATAACACACTCAAAAGAGCTCCAGCACTAAGGCTGTGTCAGGGACTGCGCCTTATTTGTGTTCTTTAAGGTCAGCACCCGTAACACTCTCAAAAGAGCTCCAGCACTAAGGCTGTGTCAGGGACTGCGCCTTATTTGTGTTCTTTAAGGTCAGCACCCGTAACACTCTCAAAAGAGCTCCAGCACTAAGGCTGTGTCAGGGACTGCGCCTTATTTGTGTTCTTTCAGGTCAGCACCCGTAACACTCTCAAAAGAGCTCCAGCACTAAGGCTGTGTCAGGGATTGCGCCTGATTTGTGTTCTTTCAACATATCTTTCAGGTCAGCACCCGTAACACTGTCAAAAGAGCTCCAGCACTAAGGCTGTGTCAGGGACTGCGCCTTATTTGTGTTCTTTCAGGTCAGCATCCGTAACACTCTCAAAAGAGCTCCAGCACTAAGGCTGTGTCAGGGATTGCGCCTGATTTGTGTTCTTTCAACATATCTTTCAGGTCAGCACCCGTAACACTCTCAAAAGATCTCCAACACTAAGGCTGTGTCAGGGACTGCGCCTGATTTGTGTACTTTCAGGTCAGCACCCGTAAAACTCTCAAAAGAGCTCCAGCACTAAGGCTGTCAGGACTATGCCTGATATGTGTTAAAAAAACACATCTTTCGGGACAGCGCCCGTTGTACTCATAAAAGAGCACCAGCACTAAGGCTGTCAGGACTATGCCTGATATGTGTTAAAAAAACACATATTTCGGGACAGCGCCCGTTGTACTCATAAAAGAGCACCAGCACTAAGGCCGTCAGGACTATGCCTGATATGTGTTAAAAAAACACATCTTTCGGGACAGCGCCCGTTGTACTCATAAAAGAGCTCCAGCACTAAGGCTGTGTCAGGGACTGCACCTGATTTGTGTTCTTTCAGGTCAGCACCGGTAACACTCTCAAAAGAGCTCCAGCACTAAGGCTGTGTCAGGGACTGCGCCTTATTTGTGTTCTTTCAGGTCAGCATCCGTAACACTCTCAAAAGAGCTCCAGCACCAAGGCTGTGTCAGGGACTGCGCCTGATTTGTGTTCTTTAAGGTCAGCACCCGTAACACTCTCAAAAGAGCTCCAGCACTAAGGCTGTGTCAAGGACTGCACCTGATTTGTGTTCTTTCAGGTCAGCACCGGTAACACTCTCAAAAGAGCTCCAGCACTAAGGCTTTGTCAGGGATTGCGCCTGATTTGTGTTCTTTCAACATATCTTTCAGGTCAGCACCCGTAACACTCTCAAAAGAGCTCCAGCACTCAGGCTGTGTCAGGGACTGCGCCTGAATTGTGTTCTTTAAGGTCAGCACCCGTAACACTCTCAAAAGAGCTCCAGCACTAAGGCTGTGTCAGGGACTGCGCCTGATTTGTGTTCTTTCAGGTCAGCACCCATAACACTCTCAAAAGAGCTCCAGCACTAAGGCTGTGTCAGGGACTGCGCCTTATTTGTGTTCTTTAAGGTCAGCACCCGTAACACTCTCAAAACAGCTCCAGCACTAAGGCTTTGTCAGGGATTGCGCCTGATTTGTGTTCTTTCAACAAATCTTTCAGGTCAGCACCCGTAACACTCTCAAAAGAGCTCCAGCACTAAGGCTGTGTCAGGGACTGCGCCTGATTTGTGTTCTTTAAGGTCAGCACCCGTAACACTCTCAAAAGAGCTCCAGCACTAAGGCTGTGTCAGGGACTGCGCCTGATTTGTGTTCTTTCAGGTCAGCACCCATAACACTCTCAAAAGAGCTCCAGCACTAAGGCTGTGTCAGGGACTGCGCCTTATTTGTGTTCTTTAAGGTCAGCACACGTAACACTCTCAAAAGAGCTCCAGCACTAAGGCTGTGTCAGGGACTGCACCTGATTTGTGTTCTTTCAGGTCAGCACCGGTAACACTCTCAAAAGAGCTCCAGCACTAAGGCTGTGTCAGGGACTGCGCCTTATTTGTGTTCTTTCAGGTCAGCATCCGTAACACTCTCAAAAGAGCTCCAGCACTAAGGCTGTGTCAGGGACTGCGCCTTATTTGTGTTCTTTAAGGTCAGCACCCGTAACACTCTCAAAAGAGCTCCAGCACTAAGGCTGTGTCAGGGACTGCACCTGATTTGTGTTCTTTCAGGTCAGCACCCATAACACTCTCAAAAGAGCTCCAGCACTAAGGCTGTGTCAGGGACTGCGCCTTATTTGTGTTCTTTAAGTTCAGCACCCGTAACACTCTCAAAACAGCTCCAGCACTAAGGCTTTGTCAGGGATTGCGCCTGATTTGTGTTCTTTCAACAAATCTTTCAGGTCAGCACCCGTAACACTCTCAAAAGAGCTCCAGCACTAAGGCTGTGTCAGGGACTGCGCCTGATTTGTGTTCTTTAAGGTCAGCACCCGTAACACTCTCAAAAGAGCTCCAGCACTAAGGCTGTGTCAGGGACTGCGCCTGATTTGTGTTCTTTCAGGTCAGCACCCATAACACTCTCAAAAGAGCTCCAGCACTAAGGCTGTGTCAGGGACTGCGCCTTATTTGTGTTCTTTAAGGTCAGCACCCGTAACACTCTCAAAAGAGCTCCAGCACTAAGGCTGTGTCAGGGACTGCGCCTTATTTGTGTTCTTTCAGGTCAGCATCCGTAACACTCTCAAAAGAGCTCCAGCACTAAGGCTGTGTCAGGGACTGCGCCTTATTTGTGTTCTTTAAGGTCAGCACCCGTAACACTCTCAAAAGAGCTCCAGCACTAAGGCTGTGTCAGGGACTGCACCTGATTTGTGTTCTTTCAGGTCAGCACCCATAACACTCTCAAAAGAGCTCCAGCACTACGGCTGTGTCAGGGACTTCGCCTGAATTGTGTTATTTCAGGTCAGCACCCATAACACTCTCAAAAGAGCTCCAGCATTAGTGCTGTGTCAGGGACTGCGCCTGAATTGTGTTCTTTCAGGTCAGCACCCATAACACTCTCAAAAGAGCTCCAGCACTAAGGCTGTGTCAGGGACTGCGCCTTATTTGTGTTCTTTCAGGTCAGCACCCATAACACTCTCAAAAGAGCTCCAGCACTACGGCTGTGTCAGGGACTGCGCCTTATTTGTGTTCTTTCAGGTCAGCATCCGTAACACTCTCAAAAGAGCTCCAGCACTAAGGCTGTGTCAGGGATTGCGCCTGATTTGTGTTCTTTCAACATATCTTTCAGGTCAGCACCCGTAACACTCTCAAAAGAGCTCCAGCACTAAGGCTGTGTCAGGGACTGCGCCTTATTTGTGTTCTTTCAGGTCAGCATCCGTAACACTCTCAAAAGAGCTCCAGCACTAAGGCTGTGTCAGGGATTGCGCCTGATTTGTGTTCTTTCAACATATCTTTCAGGTCAGCACCCGTAACACTCTCAAAAGAGCTCCAGCACTAAGGCTGTGTCAGGGACTGCGCCTGATTTGTGTACTTTCAGGTCAGCACCCGTAAAACTCTCAAAAGAGCTCCAGCACTAAGGCTGTCAGGACTATGCCTGATATGTGTTAAAAAAACACATCTTTCGGGACAGCGCCCGTTGTACTCATAAAAGAGCACCAGCACTAAGGCTGTCAGGACTATGCCTGATATGTGTTAAAAAAACACATCTTTCGGGACAGCGCCCGTTGTACTCATAAAAGAGCACCAGCACTAAGGCCGTCAGGACTATGCCTGATATGTGTTAAAAAAACACATCTTTCGGGACAGCGCCCGTTGTACTCATAAAAGAGCTCCAGCACTAAGGCTGTGTCAGGGACTGCACCTGATTTGTGTTCTTTCAGGTCAGCACCGGTAACACTCTCAAAAGAGCTCCAGCACTAAGGCTGTGTCAGGGACTGCGCCTTATTTGTGTTCTTTCAGGTCAGCATCCGTAACACTCTCAAAAGAGCTCCAGCACCAAGGCTGTGTCAGGGACTGCGCCTTATTTGTGTTCTTTAAGGTCAGCACCCGTAACACTCTCAAAAGAGCTCCAGCACTAAGGCTGTGTCAAGGACTGCACCTGATTTGTGTTTTTTCAGGTCAGCACCGGTAACACTCTCAAAAGAGCTCCAGCACTAAGGCTGTGTCAGGGACTGCGCCTTATTTGTGTTCTTTAAGGTCAGCACCCGTAACACTCTCAAAAGAGCTCCAGCACTAAGGCTGTGTCAGGGACTGCGCCTTATTTGTGTTCTTTCAGGTCAGCATCCGTAACACTCTCAAAAGAGCTCCAGCACCAAGGCTGTGTCAGGGACTGCGCCTTATTTGTGTTCTTTAAGGTCAGCACCCGTAACACTCTCAAAAGAGCTCCAGCACTAAGGCTGTGTCAAGGACTGCACCTGATTTGTGTTCTTTCAGGTCAGCACCGGTAACACTCTCAAAAGAGCTCCAGCACTATGGCTGTGTCAGGGACTGCGCCTTATTTGTGTTCTTTAAGGTCAGCACCCGTAACACTCTCAAAAGAGCTCCAGCACTAAGGCTTTGTCAGGGATTGCGCCTGATTTGTGTTCTTTCAACAAATCTTTTAGGTCAGCACCCGTAACACTCTCAAAAGAGCTCCAGCACTAAGGCTGTGTCAGGGACTGCGCCAGATTTGTGTTCTTTAAGGTCAGCACCCGTAACACTCTCAAAAGAGCTCCAGCACTAAGGCTGTGTCAGGGACTGCGCCTGATTTGTGTTCTTTCAGGTCAGCACCCATAACACTCTCAAAAGAGCTCCAGCACTAAGGCTGTGTCAGGGACTGCGCCTTATTTGTGTTCTTTAAGGTCAGCACCCGTAACACTCTCAAAAGAGCTCCAGCACTAAGGCTGTGTCAGGGACTGCACCTGATTTGTGTTCTTTCAGGTCAGCACCCGTAACACTCTCAAAAGAGCTCCAGCACTAAGGCTGTGTCAGGGACTGCGCCTTATTTGTGTTCTTTCAGGTCAGCATCCGTAACACTCTCAAAAGAGCTCCAGCACTAAGGCTGTGTCAGGGACTGCGCCTTATTTGTGTTCTTTAAGGTCAGCACCCGTAACACTCTCAAAAGAGCTCCAGCACTAAGGCTGTGTCAGGGACTGCACCTGATTTGTGTTCTTTCAGGTCAGCACCGGTAACACTCTCAAAAGAGCTCCAGCACTAAGGCTGTGTCAGGGACTGCGCCTTATTTGTGTTCTTTAAGGTCAGCACCCGTAACACTCTCAAAAGAGCTCCAGCACTAAGGCTGTGTCAGGGACTGCGCCTTATTTGTGTTCTTTCAGGTCAGCATCCGTAACACTCTCAAAAGAGCTCCAGCACCAAGGCTGTGTCAGGGACTGCGCCTTATTTGTGTTCTTTAAGGTCAGCACCCGTAACACTCTCAAAAGAGCTCCAGCACTAAGGCTGTGTCAAGGACTGCACCTGATTTGTGTTCTTTCAGGTCAGCACCGGTAACACTCTCAAAAGAGCTCCAGCACTATGGCTGTGTCAGGGACTGCGCCTTATTTGTGTTCTTTAAGGTCAGCACCCGTAACACTCTCAAAAGAGCTCCAGCACTAAGGCTTTGTCAAGGATTGCGCCTGATTTGTGTTCTTTCAACAAATCTTTTAGGTCAGCACCCGTAACACTCTCAAAAGAGCTCCAGCACTAAGGCTGTGTCAGGGACTGCGCCAGATTTGTGTTCTTTAAGGTCAGCACCCGTAACACTCTCAAAAGAGCTCCAGCACTAAGGCTGTGTCAGGGACTGCGCCTGATTTGTGTTCTTTCAGGTCAGCACCCATAACACTCTCAAAAGAGCTCCAGCACTAAGGCTGTGTCAGGGACTGCGCCTTATTTGTGTTCTTTAAGGTCAGCACCCGTAACACTCTCAAAAGAGCTCCAGCACTAAGGCTGTGTCAGGGACTGCACCTGATTTGTGTTCTTTCAGGTCAGCACCGGTAACACTCTCAAAAGAGCTCCAGCACTAAGGCTGTGTCAGGGACTGCGCCTTATTTGTGTTCTTTCAGGTCAGCATCCGTAACACTCTCAAAAGAGCTCCAGCACTAAGGCTGTGTCAGGGACTGCGCCTTATTTGTGTTCTTTAAGGTCAGCACCCGTAACACTCTCAAAAGAGCTCCAGCACTAAGGCTGTGTCAGGGACTGCACCTGATTTGTGTTCTTTCAGGTCAGCACCCATAACACTCTCAAAAGAGCTCCAGCACTACGGCTGTGTCAGGGACTGCGCCTTATTTGTGTTCTTTCAGGTCAGCATCCGTAACACTCTCAAAAGAGCTCCAGCACTAAGGCTGTGTCAGGGATTGCGCCTGATTTGTGTTCTTTCAACATATCTTTCAGGTCAGCACCCGTAACACTCTTAAAAGAGCTCCAGCACTAAGGCTGTGTCAGGGACTGCGCCTGAATTGTGTTTTTTCAGGTCAGCACCCATAACACACTCAAAAGAGCTCCAGCACTAAGGCTGTGTCAGGGACTGCGCCTGAATTGTGTTTTTTCAGGTCAGCACCCATAACACACTCAAAAGAGCTCCAGCACTAAGGCTGTGTCAGGGACTGCGCCTTATTTGTGTTCTTTAAGGTCAGCACCCGTAACACTCTCAAAAGAGCTCCAGCACTAAGGCTGTGTCAGGGACTGCGCCTTATTTGTGTTCTTTAAGGTCAGCACCCGTAACACTCTCAAAACAGCTCCAGCACTAAGGCTTTGTCAGGGATTGCGCCTGATTTGTGTTCTTTCAACAAATCTTTCAGGTCAGCACCCGTAACACTCTCAAAAGAGCTCCAGCACTAAGGCTGTGTCAGGGACTGCGCCTGATTTGTGTTCTTTAAGGTCAGCACCCGTAACACTCTCAAAAGAGCTCCAGCACTAAGGCTGTGTCAGGGACTGCGCCTGATTTGTGTTCTTTCAGGTCAGCACCCATAACACTCTCAAAAGAGCTCCAGCACTAAGGCTGTGTCAGGGACTGCGCCTTATTTGTGTTCTTTAAGGTCAGCACCCGTAACACTCTCAAAAGAGCTCCAGCACTAAGGCTGTGTCAGGGACTGCGCCTTATTTGTGTTCTTTCAGGTCAGCATCCGTAACACTCTCAAAAGAGCTCCAGCACTAAGGCTGTGTCAGGGACTGCGCCTTATTTGTGTTCTTTAAGGTCAGCACCCGTAACACTCTCAAAAGAGCTCCAGCACTAAGGCTGTGTCAGGGACTGCACCTGATTTGTGTTCTTTCAGGTCAGCACCCATAACACTCTCAAAAGAGCTCCAGCACTACGGCTGTGTCAGGGACTTCGCCTGAATTGTGTTATTTCAGGTCAGCACCCATAACACTCTCAAAAGAGCTCCAGCACTAAGGCTGTGTCAGGGACTGCGCCTTATTTGTGTTCTTTAAGGTCAGCACCCGTAACACTCTCAAAAGAGCTCCAGCACTAAGGCTGTGTCAGGGACTGCACCTGATTTGTGTTCTTTCAGGTCAGCACCGGTAACACTCTCAAAAGAGCTCCAGCACTAAGGCTGTGTCAGGGACTGCGCCTTATTTGTGTTCTTTCAGGTCAGCATCCGTAACACTCTCAAAAGAGCTCCAGCACTAAGGCTGTGTCAGGGACTGCGCCTTATTTGTGTTCTTTAAGGTCAGCACCCGTAACACTCTCAAAAGAGCTCCAGCACTAAGGCTGTGTCAGGGACTGCACCTGATTTGTGTTCTTTCAGGTCAGCACCCATAACACTCTCAAAAGAGCTCCAGCACTACGGCTGTGTCAGGGACTGCGCCTTATTTGTGTTCTTTCAGGTCAGCATCCGTAACACTCTCAAAAGAGCTCCAGCACTAAGGCTTTGTCAGGGATTGCGCCTGATTTGTGTTCTTTCAACAAATCTTTCAGGTCAGCACCCGTAACACTCTCAAAAGAGCTCCAGCACTAAGGCTGTGTCAGGGACTGCGCCAGATTTGTGTTCTTTAAGGTCAGCACCCGTAACACTCTCAAAAGAGCTCCAGCACTAAGGCTGTGTCAGGGACTGCGCCTGATTTGTGTTCTTTCAGGTCAGCACCCATAACACTCTCAAAAGAGCTCCAGCACTAAGGCTGTGTCAGGGACTGCGCCTTATTTGTGTTCTTTAAGGTCAGCACCCGTAACACTCTCAAAAGAGCTCCAGCACTAAGGCTTTGTCAGGGATTGCGCCTGATTTGTGTTCTTTCAACAAATCTTTCAGGTCAGCACCCGTAACACTCTCAAAAGAGCTCCAGCACTAAGGCTGTGTCAGGGACTGCGCCAGATTTGTGTTCTTTAAGGTCAGCACCCGTAACACTCTCAAAAGAGCTCCAGCACTAAGGCTGTGTCAGGGACTGCGCCTGATTTGTGTTCTTTCAGGTCAGCACCCATAACACTCTCAAAAGAGCTCCAGCACTAAGGCTGTGTCAGGGACTGCGCCTTATTTGTGTTCTTTAATGTCAGCACCCGTAACACTCTCAAAAGAGCTCCAGCACTAAGGCTTTGTCAGGGATTGCGCCTGATTTGTGTTCTTTCAACATATCTTTCAGGTCAGCACCCGTAACACTCTCAAAAGAGCTCCAGCACTAAGGCTGTGTCAGGGACTGCACCTGATTTGTGTTCTTTCAGGTCAGCACCCATAACACTCTCAAAAGAGCTCCAGCACTACGGCTGTGTCAGGGACTGCGCCTTATTTGTGTTCTTTCAGGTCAGCATCCGTAACACTCTCAAAAGAGCTCCAGCACTAAGGCTGTGTCAGGGACTGCGCTTGAATTGTGTTTTTTCAGGTCAGCACCCATAACACACTCAAAAGAGCTCCAGCACTAAGGCTGTGTCAGGGACTGCGCCTTATTTGTGTTCTTTAAGGTCAGCACCCGTAACACTCTCAAAAGAGCTCCAGCACTAAGGCTGTGTCAGGGACTGCGCCTTATTTGTGTTCTTTCAGGTCAGCATCCGTAACACTCTCAAAAGAGCTCCAGCACTAAGGCTGTGTCAGGGATTGCGCCTGATTTGTGTTCTTTCAACATATCTTTCAGGTCAGCACCCGTAACACTGTCAAAAGAGCTCCAGCACTAAGGCTGTGTCAGGGACTGCGCCTTATTTGTGTTCTTTCAGGTCAGCATCCGTAACACTCTCAAAAGAGCTCCAGCACTAAGGCTGTGTCAGGGATTGCGCCTGATTTGTGTTCTTTCAACATATCTTTCAGGTCAGCACCCGTAACACTCTCAAAAGATCTCCAACACTAAGGCTGTGTCAGGGACTGCGCCTGATTTGTGTACTTTCAGGTCAGCATCCGTAACACTCTCAAAAGAGCTCCAGCACTAAGGCTGTGTCAGGGACTGCGCCTTATTTGTGTTC
Source organism: Pieris napi (assembly GCF_905475465.1). Taxonomy (NCBI): domain Eukaryota; kingdom Metazoa; phylum Arthropoda; class Insecta; order Lepidoptera; family Pieridae; genus Pieris; species Pieris napi. The sequence goes on along the minus strand of NC_062241.1, from coordinate 6,382,395 downwards.
TTTAAGGTCAGCACCCGTAACACTCTCAAAAGAGCTCCAGCACTAAGGCTGTGTCAGGGACTGCACCTGATTTGTGTTCTTTCAGGTCAGCACCCATAACACTCTCAAAAGAGCTCCAGCACTACGGCTGTGTCAGGGACTGCGCCTTATTTGTGTTCTTTCAGGTCAGCATCCGTAACACTCTCAAAAGAGCTCCAGCACTAAGGCTGTGTCAGGGATTGCGCCTGATTTGTGTTCTTTCAACATATCTTTCAGGTCAGCACCCGTAACACTCTTAAAAGAGCTCCAGCACTAAGGCTGTGTCAGGGACTGCGCCTGAATTGTGTTTTTTCAGGTCAGCACCCATAACACACTCAAAAGAGCTCCAGCACTAAGTCTGTTTCAGGGACTGCGCCTTATTTGTGTTCTTTAAGGTCAGCACCCGTAACACTCTCAAAAGAGCTCCAGCACTAAGGCTGTGTCAGGGACTGCGCCTTATTTGTGTTCTTTAAGGTCAGCACCCGTAACACTCTCAAAAGAGCTCCAGCACTAAGGCTGTGTCAGGGACTGCGCCTTATTTGTGTTCTTTCAGGTCAGCACCCGTAACACTCTCAAAAGAGCTCCAGCACTAAGGCTGTGTCAGGGATTGCGCCTGATTTGTGTTCTTTCAACATATCTTTCAGGTCAGCACCCGTAACACTGTCAAAAGAGCTCCAGCACTAAGGCTGTGTCAGGGACTGCGCCTTATTTGTGTTCTTTCAGGTCAGCATCCGTAACACTCTCAAAAGAGCTCCAGCACTAAGGCTGTGTCAGGGATTGCGCCTGATTTGTGTTCTTTCAACATATCTTTCAGGTCAGCACCCGTAACACTCTCAAAAGAGCTCCAACACTAAGGCTGTGTCAGGGACTGCGCCTGATTTGTGTACTTTCAGGTCAGCACCCGTAAAACTCTCAAAAGAGCTCCAGCACTAAGGCTGTCAGGACTATGCCTGATATGTGTTAAAAAAACACATCTTTCGGGACAGCGCCCGTTGTACTCATAAAAGAGCTCCAGCACTAAGGCTGTGTCAGGGACTGCACCTGATTTGTGTTCTTTCAGGTCAGCACCGGTAACACTCTCAAAAGAGCTCCAGCACTAAGGCTGTGACAGGGACTGCGCCTTATTTGTGTTCTTTCAGGTCAGCATCCGTAACACTCTCAAAAGAGCTCCAGCACCAAGGCTGTGTCAGGGACTGCGCCTTGTGTTCTTTAAGGTCAGCACCCGTAACACTCTCAAAAGAGCTCCAGCACTAAGGCTGTGTCAAGGACTGCACCTGATTTGTGTTCTTTCAGGTCAGCACCGGTAACACTCTCAAAAGAGCTCCAGCACTAAGGCTTTGTCAGGGATTGCGCCTGATTTGTGTTCTTCCAACATATCTTTCAGGTCAGCACCCGTAACACTCTCAAAAGAGCTCCAGCACTCAGGCTGTGTCAGGGACTGCGCCTGAATTGTGTTCTTTAAGGTCAGCACCCGTAACACTCTCAAAAGAGCTCCAGCACTAAGGCTGTGTCAGGGACTGCGCCTGATTTGTGTTCTTTCAGGTCAGCACCCATAACACTCTCAAAAGAGCTCCAGCACTAAGGCTGTGTCAGGGACTGCGCCTTATTTGTGTTCTTTAAGGTCAGCACCCGTAACACTCTCAAAAGAGCTCCAGCACTAAGGCTTTGTCAGGGATTGCGCCTGATTTGTGTTCTTTCAACAAATCTTTCAGGTCAGCACCCGTAACACTCTCAAAAGAGCTCCAGCACTAAGGCTGTGTCAGGGACTGCGCCTGATTTGTGTTCTTTAAGGTCAGCACCCGTAACACTCTCAAAAGAGCTCCAGCACTAAGGCTGTGTCAGGGACTGCGCCTGATTTGTGTTCTTTCAGGTCAGCACCCATAACACTCTCAAAAGAGCTCCAGCACTAAGGCTGTGTCAGGGACTGCGCCTGATTTGTGTTCTTTAAGGTCAGCACCCGTAACACTCTCAAAAGAGCTCCAGCACTAAGGCTGTGTCAGGGACTGCACCTGATTTGTGTTCTTTCAGGTCAGCACCCGTAACACTCTCAAAAGAGCTCCAGCACTAAGGCTGTGTCAGGGACTGCGCCTTATTTGTGTTCTTTCAGGTCAGCACCCGTAACACTCTCAAAAGAGCTCCAGCACTAAGGCTGTGTCAGGGACTGCGCCTTATTTGTGTTCTTTCAGGTCAGCACCCGTAACACTCTCAAAAGAGCTCCAGCACCAAGGCTGTGTCAGGGACTGCGCCTTATTTGTGTTCTTTAAGGTCAGCACCCGTAACACTCTTAAAAGAGCTCCAGCACTAAGGCTGTGTCAGGGACTGCGCCTGAATTGTGTTCTTTCAGGTCAGCACCCATAACACTCTCAAAAGAGCTCCAGCACTAAGGCTGTGTCAGGGACTGCGCCTTATTTGTGTTCTTTAATGTCAGCACCCGTAACACTCTCAAAAGAGCTCCAGCACTAAGGCTTTGTCAGGGATTGCGCCTGATTTGTGTTCTTTCAACATATCTTTCAGGTCAGCACCCGTAACACTCTCAAAAAAGGTCCAGCACTCAGGCTGTGTCAGGGACTGCGCCTGATTTGTGTTCTTTAAGGTCAGCACCCGTAACACTCTCAAAAGAGCTCCAGCACTAAGGCTGTGTCAGGGACTGCGCCTGATTTGTGTTCTTTCAGGTCAGCACCCGTAACACTCTCAAAAGAGCTCCAGCACTAAGGCTGTGTCAGGGACTGCGCCTTATTTGTGTTCTTTAAGGTCAGCACCCGTAACACTCTCAAAAGAGCTCCAGCACTAAGGCTTTGTCAGGGATTGCGCCTGATTTGTGTTCTTTCAACAAATCTTTCAGGTCAGCACCCGTAACACTCTCAAAAGAGCTCCAGCACTAAGGCTGTGTCAGGGACTGCGCCAGATTTGTGTTCTTTAAGGTCAGCACCCGTAACACTCTCAAAAGAGCTCCAGCACTAAGGCTGTGTCAGGGACTGCGCCTGATTTGTGTTCTTTCAGGTCAGCACCCATAACACTCTCAAAAGAGCTCCAGCACTAAGGCTGTGTCAGGGACTGCGCCTGATTTGTGTTCTTTAAGGTCAGCACCCGTAACACTCTCAAAAGAGCTCCAGCACTAAGGCTGTGTCAGGGACTGCACCTGATTTGTGTTCTTTCAGGTCAGCACCGGTAACACTCTCAAAAGAGCTCCAGCACTAAGGCTGTGTCAGGGACTGCGCCTTATTTGTGTTCTTTCAGGTCAGCATCCGTAACACTCTCAAAAGAGCTCCAGCACTAAGGCTGTGTCAGGGACTGCGCCTTATTTGTGTTCTTTAAGGTCAGCACCCGTAACACTCTCAAAAGAGCTCCAGCACTAAGGCTGTGTCAGGGACTGCACCTGATTTGTGTTCTTTCAGGTCAGCACCCATAACACTCTCAAAAGAGCTCCAGCACTACGGCTGTGTCAGGGACTGCGCCTTATTTGTGTTCTTTCAGGTCAGCATCCGTAACACTCTCAAAAGAGCTCCAGCACTAAGGCTGTGTCAGGGACTGCGCTTGAATTGTGTTTTTTCAGGTCAGCACCCATAACACACTCAAAAGAGCTCCAGCACTAAGGCTGTGTCAGGGACTGCGCCTTATTTGTGTTCTTTAAGGTCAGCACCCGTAACACTCTCAAAAGAGCTCCAGCACTAAGGCTGTGTCAGGGACTGCGCCTTATTTGTGTTCTTTAAGGTCAGCACCCGTAACACTCTCAAAAGAGCTCCAGCACTAAGGCTGTGTCAGGGACTGCGCCTTATTTGTGTTCTTTCAGGTCAGCACCCGTAACACTCTCAAAAGAGCTCCAGCACTAAGGCTGTGTCAGGGATTGCGCCTGATTTGTGTTCTTTCAACATATCTTTCAGGTCAGCACCCGTAACACTGTCAAAAGAGCTCCAGCACTAAGGCTGTGTCAGGGACTGCGCCTGATTTGTGTTCTTTAAGGTCAGCACCCGTAACACTCTCAAAAGAGCTCCAGCACTAAGGCTGTGTCAGGGACTGCGCCTGATTTGTGTTCTTTCAGGTCAGCACCCATAACACTCTCAAAAGAGCTCCAGCACTAAGGCTGTGTCAGGGACTGCGCCTTATTTGTGTTCTTTAAGGTCAGCACCCGTAACACTCTCAAAAGAGCTCCAGCACTAAGGCTGTGTCAGGGACTGCGCCTTATTTGTGTTCTTTCAGGTCAGCATCCGTAACACTCTCAAAAGAGCTCCAGCACTAAGGCTGTGTCAGGGACTGCGCCTTATTTGTGTTCTTTAAGGTCAGCACCCGTAACACTCTCAAAAGAGCTCCAGCACTAAGGCTGTGTCAGGGACTGCACCTGATTTGTGTTCTTTCAGGTCAGCACCCATAACACTCTCAAAAGAGCTCCAGCACTACGGCTGTGTCAGGGACTTCGCCTGAATTGTGTTATTTCAGGTCAGCACCCATAACACTCTCAAAAGAGCTCCAGCATTAGTGCTGTGTCAGGGACTGCGCCTGAATTGTGTTCTTTCAGGTCAGCACCCATAACACTCTCAAAAGAGCTCCAGCACTAAGGCTGTGTCAGGGACTGCGCCTTATTTGTGTTCTTTCAGGTCAGCACCCATAACACTCTCAAAAGAGCTCCAGCACTACGGCTGTGTCAGGGACTGCGCCTTATTTGTGTTCTTTCAGGTCAGCATCCGTAACACTCTCAAAAGAGCTCCAGCACTACGGCTGTGTCAGGGACTGCGCCTTATTTGTGTTCTTTCAGGTCAGCATCCGTAACACTCTCAAAAGAGCTCCAGCACTAAGGCTGTGTCAGGGATTGCGCCTGATTTGTGTTCTTTCAACATATCTTTCAGGTCAGCACCCGTAACACTCTCAAAAGAGCTCCAGCACTAAGGCTGTGTCAGGGACTGCGCCTTATTTGTGTTCTTTCAGGTCAGCATCCGTAACACTCTCAAAAGAGCTCCAGCACTAAGGCTGTGTCAGGGATTGCGCCTGATTTGTGTTCTTTCAACATATCTTTCAGGTCAGCACCCGTAACACTCTCAAAAGAGCTCCAGCACTAAGGCTGTGTCAGGGACTGCGCCTGATTTGTGTACTTTCAGGTCAGCACCCGTAAAACTCTCAAAAGAGCTCCAGCACTAAGGCTGTCAGGACTATGCCTGATATGTGTTAAAAAAACACATCTTTCGGGACAGCGCCCGTTGTACTCATAAAAGAGCACCAGCACTAAGGCTGTCAGGACTATGCCTGATATGTGTTAAAAAAACACATCTTTCGGGACAGCGCCCGTTGTACTCATAAAAGAGCACCAGCACTAAGGCCGTCAGGACTATGCCTGATATGTGTTAAAAAAACACATCTTTCGGGACAGCGCCCGTTGTACTCATAAAAGAGCTCCAGCACTAAGGCTGTGTCAGGGACTGCACCTGATTTGTGTTCTTTCAGGTCAGCACCGGTAACACTCTCAAAAGAGCTCCAGCACTAAGGCTGTGTCAGGGACTGCGCCTTATTTGTGTTCTTTCAGGTCAGCATCCGTAACACTCTCAAAAGAGCTCCAGCACCAAGGCTGTGTCAGGGACTGCGCCTTATTTGTGTTCTTTAAGGTCAGCACCCGTAACACTCTCAAAAGAGCTCCAGCACTAAGGCTGTGTCAAGGACTGCACCTGATTTGTGTTTTTTCAGGTCAGCACCGGTAACACTCTCAAAAGAGCTCCAGCACTAAGGCTGTGTCAGGGACTGCGCCTTATTTGTGTTCTTTAAGGTCAGCACCCGTAACACTCTCAAAAGAGCTCCAGCACTAAGGCTGTGTCAGGGACTGCGCCTTATTTGTGTTCTTTCAGGTCAGCATCCGTAACACTCTCAAAAGAGCTCCAGCACCAAGGCTGTGTCAGGGACTGCGCCTTATTTGTGTTCTTTAAGGTCAGCACCCGTAACACTCTCAAAAGAGCTCCAGCACTAAGGCTGTGTCAAGGACTGCACCTGATTTGTGTTCTTTCAGGTCAGCACCGGTAACACTCTCAAAAGAGCTCCAGCACTATGGCTGTGTCAGGGACTGCGCCTTATTTGTGTTCTTTAAGGTCAGCACCCGTAACACTCTCAAAAGAGCTCCAGCACTAAGGCTTTGTCAGGGATTGCGCCTGATTTGTGTTCTTTCAACAAATCTTTTAGGTCAGCACCCGTAACACTCTCAAAAGAGCTCCAGCACTAAGGCTGTGTCAGGGACTGCGCCAGATTTGTGTTCTTTAAGGTCAGCACCCGTAACACTCTCAAAAGAGCTCCAGCACTAAGGCTGTGTCAGGGACTGCGCCTGATTTGTGTTCTTTCAGGTCAGCACCCATAACACTCTCAAAAGAGCTCCAGCACTAAGGCTGTGTCAGGGACTGCGCCTTATTTGTGTTCTTTAAGGTCAGCACCCGTAACACTCTCAAAAGAGCTCCAGCACTAAGGCTGTGTCAGGGACTGCACCTGATTTGTGTTCTTTCAGGTCAGCACCGGTAACACTCTCAAAAGAGCTCCAGCACTAAGGCTGTGTCAGGGACTGCGCCTTATTTGTGTTCTTTCAGGTCAGCATCCGTAACACTCTCAAAAGAGCTCCAGCACTAAGGCTGTGTCAGGGACTGCGCCTTATTTGTGTTCTTTAAGGTCAGCACCCGTAACACTCTCAAAAGAGCTCCAGCACTAAGGCTGTGTCAGGGACTGCACCTGATTTGTGTTCTTTCAGGTCAGCACCGGTAACACTCTCAAAAGAGCTCCAGCACTAAGGCTGTGTCAGGGACTGCGCCTTATTTGTGTTCTTTAAGGTCAGCACCCGTAACACTCTCAAAAGAGCTCCAGCACTAAGGCTGTGTCAGGGACTGCGCCTTATTTGTGTTCTTTCAGGTCAGCATCCGTAACACTCTCAAAAGAGCTCCAGCACCAAGGCTGTGTCAGGGACTGCGCCTTATTTGTGTTCTTTAAGGTCAGCACCCGTAACACTCTCAAAAGAGCTCCAGCACTAAGGCTGTGTCAAGGACTGCACCTGATTTGTGTTCTTTCAGGTCAGCACCGGTAACACTCTCAAAAGAGCTCCAGCACTATGGCTGTGTCAGGGACTGCGCCTTATTTGTGTTCTTTAAGGTCAGCACCCGTAACACTCTCAAAAGAGCTCCAGCACTAAGGCTTTGTCAGGGATTGCGCCTGATTTGTGTTCTTTCAACAAATCTTTTAGGTCAGCACCCGTAACACTCTCAAAAGAGCTCCAGCACTAAGGCTGTGTCAGGGACTGCGCCAGATTTGTGTTCTTTAAGGTCAGCACCCATAACACTCTCAAAAGAGCTCCAGCACTACGGCTGTGTCAGGGACTGCGCCTTATTTGTGTTCTTTCAGGTCAGCATCCGTAACACTCTCAAAAGAGCTCCAGCACTAAGGCTGTGTCAGGGATTGCGCCTGATTTGTGTTCTTTCAACATATCTTTCAGGTCAGCACCCGTAACACTCTCAAAAGAGCTCCAGCACTAAGGCTGTGTCAGGGACTGCGCCTTATTTGTGTTCTTTAAGGTCAGCACCCGTAACACTCTTAAAAGAGCTCCAGCACTAAGGCTGTGTCAGGGACTGCGCCTGAATTGTGTTCTTTCAGGTCAGCATCCGTAACACTCTCAAAAGAGCTCCAGCACTAAGGCTGTGTCAGGGATTGCGCCTGATTTGTGTTCTTTCAACATATCTTTCAGGTCAGCATCCGTAACACTCTCAAAAGAGCTCCAGCACTAAGGCTGTGTCAGGGATTGCGCCTGATTTGTGTTCTTTCAACATATCTTTCAGGTCAGCACCCGTAACACTCTCAAAAGAGCTCCAGCACTAAGGCTGTGTCAGGGACTGTGCCTGATTTGTGTACTTTCAGGTCAGCACCCGTAAAACTCTCAAAAGAGCTCCAGCACTAAGGCTGTCAGGACTATGCCTGATATGTGTTAAAAAAACACATCTTTCGGGACAGCGCCCGTTGTACTCATAAAAGAGCACCAGCACTAAGGCTGTCAGGACTATGCCTGATATGTGTTAAAAAAACACATCTTTCGGGACAGCGCCCCTTGTACTCATAAAAGAGCACCAGCACTAAGGCCGTCAGGACTATGCCTGATATGTGTTAAAAAAACACATCTTTCGGGACAGCGCCCGTTGTACTCATAAAAGAGCTCCAGCACTAAGGCTGTGTCAGGGACTGCGCCTTATTTGTGTTCTTTCAGGTCAGCATCCGTAACACTCTCAAAAGAGCTCCAGCACCAAGGCTGTGTCAGGGACTGCGCCTTATTTGTGTTCTTTAAGGTCAGCACCCGTAACACTCTCAAAAGAGCTCCAGCACTAAGGCTGTGTCAAGGACTGCACCTGATTTGTGTTCTTTCAGGTCAGCACCGGTAACACTCTCAAAAGAGCTCCAGCACTAAGGCTTTGTCAGGGATTGCGCCTGATTTGTGTTCTTTCAACATATCTTTCAGGTCAGCATCCGTAACACTCTCAAAAGAGCTCCAGCACTCAGGCTGTGTCAGGGACTGCGCCTGAATTGTGTTCTTTAAGGTCAGCACCCGTAACACTCTCAAAAGAGCTCCAGCACTAAGGCTGTGTCAGGGACTGCGCCTGATTTGTGTTCTTTCAGGTCAGCACCCATAACACTCTCAAAAGAGCTCCAGCACTAAGGCTGTGTCAGGGACTGCGCCTTATTTGTGTTCTTTAAGGTCAGCACCCGTAACACTCTCAAAAGAGCTCCAGCACTAAGGCTTTGTCAGGGATTGCGCCTGATTTGTGTTCTTTCAACAAATCTTTCAGGTCAGCACCCGTAACACTCTCAAAAGAGCTCCAGCACTAAGGCTGTGTCAGGGACTGCGCCTGATTTGTGTTCTTTAAGGTCAGCACCCGTAACACTCTCAAAAGAGCTCCAGCACTAAGGCTGTGTCAGGGACTGCGCCTGATTTGTGTTCTTTCAGGTCAGCACCCATAACACTCTCAAAAGAGCTCCAGCACTAAGGCTGTGTCAGGGACTGCGCCTTATTTGTGTTCTTTAAGGTCAGCACCCGTAACACTCTCAAAAGAGCTCCAGCACTAAGGCTGTGTCAGGGACTGCACCTGATTTGTGTTCTTTCAGGTCAGCACCGGTAACACTCTCAAAAGAGCTCCAGCACTAAGGCTGTGTCAGGGACTGCGCCTTATTTGTGTTCTTTCAGGTCAGCATCCGTAACACTCTCAAAAGAGCTCCAGCACTAAGGCTGTGTCAGGGACTGCGCCTTATTTGTGTTCTTTAAGGTCAGCACCCGTAACACTCTCAAAAGAGCTCCAGCACTAAGGCTGTGTCAGGGACTGCGCCTTATTTGTGTTCTTTCAGGTCAGCACCCGTAACACTCTCAAAAGAGCTCCAGCACTAAGGCTGTGTCAGGGACTGCGCCTGAATTGTGTTCTTTCAGGTCAGCACCCATAACACTCTCAAAAGAGCTCCAGCACCAAGGCTGTGTCAGGGACTGCGCCTTATTTGTGTTCTTTAAGGTCAGCACCCGTAACACTCTTAAAAGAGCTCCAGCACTAAGGCTGTGTCAGGGACTGCGCCTGAATTGTGTTCTTTCAGGTCAGCACCCATAACACTCTCAAAAGAGCTCCAGCACTAAGGCTGTGTCAGGGACTGCGCCTTATTTGTGTTCTTTCAGGTCAGCACCCATAACACTCTCAAAAGAGCTCCAGCACTACGGCTGTGTCAGGGACTGCGCCTTATTTGTGTTCTTTCAGGTCAGCATCCGTAACACTCTCAAAAGAGCTCCAGCACTAAGGCTGTGTCAGGGATTGCGCCTGATTTGTGTTCTTTCAACATATCTTTCAGGTCAGCACCCGTAACACTCTCAAAAGAGCTCCAGCACTAAGGCTGTGTCAGGGACTGCGCCTTATTTGTGTTCTTTAAGGTCAGCACCCGTAACACTCTTAAAAGAGCTCCAGCACTAAGGCTGTGTCAGGGACTGCGCCTGAATTGTGTTCTTTCAGGTCAGCATCCGTAACACTCTCAAAAGAGCTCCAGCACTAAGGCTGTGTCAGGGATTGCGCCTGATTTGTGTTCTTTCAACATATCTTTCAGGTCAGCATCCGTAACACTCTCAAAAGAGCTCCAGCACTAAGGCTGTGTCAGGGATTGCGCCTGATTTGTGTTCTTTCAACATATCTTTCAGGTCAGCACCCGTAACACTCTCAAAAGAGCTCCAGCACTAAGGCTGTGTCAGGGACTGCGCCTGATTTGTGTACTTTCAGGTCAGCACCCGTAAAACTCTCAAAAGAGCTCCAGCACTAAGGCTGTCAGGACTATGCCTGATATGTGTTAAAAAAACACATCTTTCGGGACAGCGCCCGTTGTACTCATAAAAGAGCACCAGCACTAAGGCTGTCAGGACTATGCCTGATATGTGTTAAAAAAACACATCTTTCGGGACAGCGCCCCTTGTACTCATAAAAGAGCACCAGCACTAAGGCCGTCAGGACTATGCCTGATATGTGTTAAAAAAACACATCTTTCGGGACAGCGCCCGTTGTACTCATAAAAGAGCTCCAGCACTAAGGCTGTGTCAGGGACTGCGCCTTATTTGTGTTCTTTCAGGTCAGCATCCGTAACACTCTCAAAAGAGCTCCAGCACCAAGGCTGTGTCAGGGACTGCGCCTTATTTGTGTTCTTTAAGGTCAGCACCCGTAACACTCTCAAAAGAGCTCCAGCACTAAGGCTGTGTCAAGGACTGCACCTGATTTGTGTTCTTTCAGGTCAGCACCGGTAACACTCTCAAAAGAGCTCCAGCACTAAGGCTTTGTCAGGGATTGCGCCTGATTTGTGTTCTTTCAACATATCTTTCAGGTCAGCATCCGTAACACTCTCAAAAGAGCTCCAGCACTCAGGCTGTGTCAGGGACTGCGCCTGAATTGTGTTCTTTAAGGTCAGCACCCGTAACACTCTCAAAAGAGCTCCAGCACTAAGGCTGTGTCAGGGACTGCGCCTGATTTGTGTTCTTTCAGGTCAGCACCCATAACACTCTCAAAAGAGCTCCAGCACTAAGGCTGTGTCAGGGACTGCGCCTTATTTGTGTTCTTTAAGGTCAGCACCCGTAACACTCTCAAAAGAGCTCCAGCACTAAGGCTTTGTCAGGGATTGCGCCTGATTTGTGTTCTTTCAACAAATCTTTCAGGTCAGCACCCGTAACACTCTCAAAAGAGCTCCAGCACTAAGGCTGTGTCAGGGACTGCGCCTGATTTGTGTTCTTTAAGGTCAGCACCCGTAACACTCTCAAAAGAGCTCCAGCACTAAGGCTGTGTCAGGGACTGCGCCTGATTTGTGTTCTTTCAGGTCAGCACCCATAACACTCTCAAAAGAGCTCCAGCACTAAGGCTGTGTCAGGGACTGCGCCTTATTTGTGTTCTTTAAGGTCAGCACCCGTAACACTCTCAAAAGAGCTCCAGCACTAAGGCTGTGTCAGGGACTGCACCTGATTTGTGTTCTTTCAGGTCAGCACCGGTAACACTCTCAAAAGAGCTCCAGCACTAAGGCTGTGTCAGGGACTGCGCCTTATTTGTGTTCTTTCAGGTCAGCATCCGTAACACTCTCAAAAGAGCTCCAGCACTAAGGCTGTGTCAGGGACTGCGCCTTATTTGTGTTCTTTAAGGTCAGCACCCGTAACACTCTCAAAAGAGCTCCAGCACTAAGGCTGTGTCAGGGACTGCACCTGATTTGTGTTCTTTCAGGTCAGCACCCATAACACTCTCAAAAGAGCTCCAGCACTACGGCTGTGTCAGGGACTTCGCCTGAATTGTGTTATTTCAGGTCAGCACCCATAACACTCTCAAAAGAGCTCCAGCACTAAGGCTGTGTCAGGGACTGCGCCTTATTTGTGTTCTTTAAGGTCAGCACCCGTAACACTCTCAAAACAACTCCAGCACTAAGGCTTTGTCAGGGATTGCGCCTGATTTGTGTTCTTTCAACAAATCTTTCAGGTCAGCACCCGTAACACTCTCAAAAGAGCTCCAGCACTAAGGCTGTGTCAGGGACTGCGCCTGATTTGTGTTCTTTAAGGTCAGCACCCGTAACACTCTCAAAAGAGCTCCAGCACTAAGGCTGTGTCAGGGACTGCGCCTGATTTGTGTTCTTTCAGGTCAGCACCCATAACACTCTCAAAAGAGCTCCAGCACTAAGGCTGTGTCAGGGACTGCGCCTTATTTGTGTTCTTTAAGGTCAGCACCCGTAACACTCTCAAAAGAGCTCCAGCACTAAGGCTGTGTCAGGGACTGCGCCTTATTTGTGTTCTTTCAGGTCAGCATCCGTAACACTCTCAAAAGAGCTCCAGCACTAAGGCTGTGTCAGGGACTGCGCCTTATTTGTGTTCTTTAAGGTCAGCACCCGTAACACTCTCAAAAGAGCTCCAGCACTAAGGCTGTGTCAGGGACTGCACCTGATTTGTGTTCTTTCAGGTCAGCACCCATAACACTCTCAAAAGAGCTCCAGCACTAAGGCTGTGTCAGGGACTGCGCCTTATTTGTGTTCTTTCAGGTCAGCACCCATAACACTCTCAAAAGAGCTCCAGCACTACGGCTGTGTCAGGGACTGCGCCTTATTTGTGTTCTTTCAGGTCAGCATCCGTAACACTCTCAAAAGAGCTCCAGCTCTAAGGCTGTGTCAGGGATTGCGCCTGATTTGTGTTCTTTCAACATATCTTTCAGGTCAGCACCCGTAACACTCTCAAAAGAGCTCCAGCACTAAGGCTGTGTCAGGGACTGCGCCTTATTTGTGTTCTTTCAGGTCAGCATCCGTAACACTCTCAAAAGAGCTCCAGCACTAAGGCTGTGTCAGGGATTGCGCCTGATTTGTGTTCTTTCAACATATCTTTCAGGTCAGCACCCGTAACACTCTCAAAAGAGCTCCAGCACTAAGGCTGTGTCAGGGACTGCGCCTGATTTGTGTACTTTCAGGTCAGCACCCGTAAAACTCTCAAAAGAGCTCCAGCACTAAGGCTGTCAGGACTATGCCTGATATGTGTTAAAAAAACACATCTTTCGGGACAGCGCCCGTTGTACTCATAAAAGAGCACCAGCACTAAGGCTGTCAGGACTATGCCTGATATGTGTTAAAAAAACACATCTTTCGGGACAGCGCCCGTTGTACTCATAAAAGAGCACCAGCACTAAGGCCGTCAGGACTATGCCTGATATGTGTTAAAAAAACACATCTTTCGGGACAGCGCCCGTTGTACTCATAAAAGAGCTCCAGCACTAAGGCTGTGTCAGGGACTGCACCTGATTTGTGTTCTTTCAGGTCAGCACCGGTAACACTCTCAAAAGAGCTCCAGCACTAAGGCTGTGTCAGGGACTGCGCCTTATTTGTGTTCTTTCAGGTCAGCATCCGTAACACTCTCAAAAGAGCTCCAGCACCAAGGCTGTGTCAGGGACTGCGCCTTATTTGTGTTCTTTAAGGTCAGCACCCGTAACACTCTCAAAAGAGCTCCAGCACTAAGGCTGTGTCAAGGACTGCGCCTTATTTGTGTTCTTTAAGGTCAGCACCCGTAACACTCTCAAAACAGCTCCAGCACTCAGGCTTTGTCAGGGATTGCGCCTGATTTGTGTTCTTTCAACAAATCTTTCAGGTCAGCACCCGTAACACTCTCAAAAGAGCTCCAGCACTAAGGCTGTGTCAGGGACTGCGCCTGATTTGTGTTCTTTCAGGTCAGCACCCATAACACTCTCAAAAGAGCTCCAGCACTAAGGCTGTGTCAGGGACTGCGCCTTATTTGTGTTCTTTAAGGTCAGCACCCGTAACACTCTCAAAAGAGCTCCAGCACTAAGGCTGTGTCAGGGACTGCGCCTTATTTGTGTTCTTTCAGGTCAGCATCCGTAACACTCTCAAAAGAGCTCCAGCACTAAGGCTGTGTCAGGGACTGCGCCTTATTTGTGTTCTTTCAGGTCAGCACTCATAACACTCTCAAAAGAGCTCCAGCACTACGGCTGTGTCAGGGACTTCGCCTGAATTGTGTTATTTCAGGTCAGCACCCATAACACTCTCAAAAGAGCTCCAGCACTAAGGCTGTGTCAGGGACTGCGCCTGATTTGTGTTCTTTAAGGTCAGCACCCGTAACACTCTCAAAAGAGCTCCAGCACTAAGGCTGTGTCAGGGACTGCACCTGATTTGTGTTCTTTCAGGTCAGCACCCGTAACACTCTCAAAAGAGCTCCAGCACTAAGGCTGTGTCAGGGACTGCGCCTGATTTGTGTTCTTTCAGGTCAGCACCCGTAACACTCTCAAAAGAGCTCCAGCACTAAGGCTGTGTCAGGGACTGCGCCTGAATTGTGTTCTTTCAGGTCAGCACCCATAACACTCTCAAAAGAGCTCCAGCACTACGGCTGTGTCAGGGACTTCGCCTGAATTGTGTTATTTCAGGTCAGCACCCATAACACTCTCAAAAGAGCTCCAGCACTAAGGCTGTGTCAGGGACTGCGCCTGATTTGTGTTCTTTAAGGTCAGCACCCGTAACACTCTCAAAAGAGCTCCAGCACTAAGGCTGTGTCAGGGACTGCACCTGATTTGTGTTCTTTCAGGTCAGCACCCGTAACACTCTCAAAAGAGCTCCAGCAGTAAGGCTGTGTCAGGGACTGCGCCTTATTTGTGTTCTTTCAGGTCAGCACCCGTAACACTCTCAAAAGAGCTCCAGCACTAAGGCTGTGTCAGGGACTGCGCCTGAATTGTGTTATTTCAGGTCAGCACCCATAACACTCTCAAAAGAGCTCCAGCACTAAGGCTGTGTCAGGGACTGCGCCTGATTTGTGTTCTTTAAGGTCAGCACCCGTAACACTCTCAAAAGAGCTCCAGCACTAAGGCTGTGTCAGGGACTGCACCTGATTTGTGTTCTTTCAGGTCAGCACCCGTAACACTCTCAAAAGAGCTCCAGCACTAAGGCTGTGTCAGGGACTGCGCCTTATTTGTGTTCTTTCAGGTCAGCACCCATAACACTCTCAAAAGAGCTCCAGCACTACGGCTGTGTCAGGGACTGCGCCTTATTTGTGTTCTTTCAGGTCAGCATCCGTAACACTCTCAAAAGAGCTCCAGCACTAAGGCTGTGTCAGGGACTGCGCCTTATTTGTGTTCTTTCAGGTCAGCACCCATAACACTCTCAAAAGAGCTCCAGCACTACGGCTGTGTCAGGGACTGCGCCTTATTTGTGTTCTTTCAGGTCAGCATCCGTAACACTCTCAAAAGAGCTCCAGCACTAAGGCTGTGTCAGGGATTGCGCCTGATTTGTGTTCTTTCAACATATCTTTCAGGTCAGCACCCGTAACACTCTCAAAAGAGCTCCAGCACTAAGGCTGTGTCAGGGACTGCGCCTTATTTGTGTACTTTCAGGTCAGCACCCGTAAAACTCTCAAAAGAGCTCCAGCACTAAGGCTGTCAGGACTATGCCTGATATGTGTTAAAAAAACACATCTTTCGGGACAGCGCCCGTTGTACTCATAAAAGAGCACCAGCACTAAGGCTGTCAGGACTATGCCTGATATGTGTTAAAAAAACACATCTTTCGGGACAGCGCCCGTTGTACTCATAAAAGAGCACCAGCACTAAGGCCGTCAGGACTATGCCTGATATGTGTTAAAAAAACACATCTTTCGGGACAGCGCCCGTTGTACTCATAAAAGAGCTCCAGCACTAAGGCTGTGTCAGGGACTGCACCTGATTTGTGTTCTTTCAGGTCAGCACCGGTAACACTCTCAAAAGAGCTCCAGCACTAAGGCTGTGTCAGGGACTGCGCCTTATTTGTGTTCTTTCAGGTCAGCATCCGTAACACTCTCAAAAGAGCTCCAGCACCAAGGCTGTGTCAGGGACTGCGCCTTATTTGTGTTCTTTAAGGTCAGCACCCGTAACACTCTCAAAAGAGCTCCAGCACTAAGGCTGTGTCAAGGACTGCACCTGATTTGTGTTCTTTCAGGTCAGCACCGGTAACACTCGCAAAAGAGCTCCAGCACTAAGGCTGTGTCAGGGACTGCGCCTTATTTGTGTTCTTTAAGGTCAGCACCCGTAACACTCTCAAAAGAGCTCCAGCACTAAGGCTGTGTCAGGGACTGCACCTGATTTGTGTTCTTTCAGGTCAGCACCCATAACACTCTCAAAAGAGATCCAGCACTACGGCTGTGTCAGGGACTGCGCCTTATTTGTGTTCTTTCAGGTCAGCATCCGTAACACTCTCAAAAGAGCTCCAGCACTAAGGCTGTGTCAGGGATTGCGCCTGATTTGTGTTCTTTCAACATATCTTTCAGGTCAGCACCCGTAACACTCTTAAAAGAGCTCCAGCACTAAGGCTGTGTCAGGGACTGCGCCTGAATTGTGTTCTTTCAGGTCAGCACCCATAACACTCTCAAAAGAGCTCCAGCACTAAGGCTGTGTCAGGGACTGCGCCTGATTTGTGTTCTTTAAGGTCAGCACCCGTAACACTCTGAAAAGAGCTCCAGCACTAAGGCTTTGTCAGGGATTGCGCCTGATTTGTGTTCTTTCAACATATCTTTCAGGTCAGCACCCGTAACACTCTCAAAAGAGCTCCAGCACTCAGGCTGTGTCAGGGACTGCGCCTGATTTGTGTTCTTTAAGGTCAGCACCCGTAACACTCTCAAAAGAGCTCCAGCACTAAGGCTGTGTCAGGGACTGCGCCTGATTTGTGTTCTTTCAGGTCAGCACCCATAACACTCTCAAAAGAGCTCCAGCACTAAGGCTGTGTCAGGGACTGCGCCTGAATTGTGTTATTTCAGGTCAGCACCCATAACACTCTCAAAAGAGCTCCAGCACTAAGGCTGTGTCAGGGACTGCGCCTGATTTGTGTTCTTTAAGGTCAGCACCCGTAACACTCTCAAAAGAGCTCCAGCACTAAGGCTGTGTCAGGGACTGCACCTGATTTGTGTTCTTTCAGGTCAGCACCCGTAACACTCTCAAAAGAGCTCCAGCACTAAGGCTGTGTCAGGGACTGCGCCTTATTTGTGTTCTTTCGGGTCAGCACCCATAACACTCTCAAAAGAGCTCCAGCACTACGGCTGTGTCAGGGACTGCGCCTTATTTGTGTTCTTTCAGGTCAGCATCCGTAACACTCTCAAAAGAGCTCCAGCACTAAGGCTGTGTCAGGGACTGCGCCTTATTTGTGTTCTTTCAGGTCAGCACCCATAACACTCTCAAAAGAGCTCCAGCACTACGGCTGTGTCAGGGACTGCGCCTTATTTGTGTTCTTTCAGGTCAGCATCCGTAACACTCTCAAAAGAGCTCCAGCACTAAGGCTGTGTCAGGGATTGCGCCTGATTTGTGTTCTTTCAACATATCTTTCAGGTCAGCACCCGTAACACTCTCAAAAGAGCTCCAGCACTAAGGCTGTGTCAGGGACTGCGCCTTATTTGTGTACTTTCAGGTCAGCACCCGTAAAACTCTCAAAAGAGCTCCAGCACTAAGGCTGTCAGGACTATGCCTGATATGTGTTAAAAAAACACATCTTTCGGGACAGCGCCCGTTGTACTCATAAAAGAGCACCAGCACTAAGGCTGTCAGGACTATGCCTGATATGTGTTAAAAAAACACATCTTTCGGGACAGCGCCCGTTGTACTCATAAAAGAGCACCAGCACTAAGGCCGTCAGGACTATGCCTGATATGTGTTAAAAAAACACATCTTTCGGGACAGCGCCCGTTGTACTCATAAAA
Organism: Pieris napi; assembly: GCF_905475465.1. Lineage (NCBI taxonomy): Eukaryota > Metazoa > Arthropoda > Insecta > Lepidoptera > Pieridae > Pieris > Pieris napi. Next base: position 6,364,694 of record NC_062241.1, on the reverse strand, counting down.
GAGCTCCAGCACTAAGGCTGTGTCAGGGACTGCACCTGATTTGTGTTCTTTCAGGTCAGCACCGGTAACACTCTCAAAAGAGCTCCAGCACTAAGGCTGTGTCAGGGACTGCGCCTTATTTGTGTTCTTTCAGGTCAGCATCCGTAACACTCTCAAAAGAGCTCCAGCACCAAGGCTGTGTCAGGGACTGCGCCTTATTTGTGTTCTTTAAGGTCAGCACCCGTAACACTCTCAAAAGAGCTCCAGCACTAAGGCTGTGTCAAGGACTGCACCTGATTTGTGTTCTTTCAGGTCAGCACCGGTAACACTCGCAAAAGAGCTCCAGCACTAAGGCTGTGTCAGGGACTGCGCCTTATTTGTGTTCTTTAAGGTCAGCACCCGTAACACTCTCAAAAGAGCTCCAGCACTAAGGCTGTGTCAGGGACTGCACCTGATTTGTGTTCTTTCAGGTCAGCACCCATAACACTCTCAAAAGAGATCCAGCACTACGGCTGTGTCAGGGACTGCGCCTTATTTGTGTTCTTTCAGGTCAGCATCCGTAACACTCTCAAAAGAGCTCCAGCACTAAGGCTGTGTCAGGGATTGCGCCTGATTTGTGTTCTTTCAACATATCTTTCAGGTCAGCACCCGTAACACTCTTAAAAGAGCTCCAGCACTAAGGCTGTGTCAGGGACTGCGCCTGAATTGTGTTCTTTCAGGTCAGCACCCATAACACTCTCAAAAGAGCTCCAGCACTAAGGCTGTGTCAGGGACTGCGCCTGATTTGTGTTCTTTAAGGTCAGCACCCGTAACACTCTGAAAAGAGCTCCAGCACTAAGGCTTTGTCAGGGATTGCGCCTGATTTGTGTTCTTTCAACATATCTTTCAGGTCAGCACCCGTAACACTCTCAAAAGAGCTCCAGCACTCAGGCTGTGTCAGGGACTGCGCCTGATTTGTGTTCTTTAAGGTCAGCACCCGTAACACTCTCAAAAGAGCTCCAGCACTAAGGCTGTGTCAGGGACTGCGCCTGATTTGTGTTCTTTCAGGTCAGCACCCATAACACTCTCAAAAGAGCTCCAGCACTAAGGCTGTGTCAGGGACTGCGCCTTATTTGTGTTCTTTAAGGTCAGCACCCGTAACACTCTCAAAAGAGCTCCAGCACTAAGGCTTTGTCAGGGATTGCGCCTGATTTGTGTTCTTTCAACAAATCTTTCAGGTCAGCACCCGTAACACTCTCAAAAGAGCTCCAGCACTAAGGCTGTGTCAGGGACTGCGCCTGATTTGTGTTCTTTAAGGTCAGCACCCGTAACACTCTCAAAAGAGCTCCAGCACTAAGGCTGTGTCAGGGACTGCGCCTGATTTGTGTTCTTTCAGGTCAGCACCCATAACACTCTCAAAAGAGCTCCAGCACTAAGGCTGTGTCAGGGACTGCGCCTTATTTGTGTTCTTTAAGGTCAGCACCCGTAACACTCTCAAAAGAGCTCCAGCACTAAGGCTGTGTCAGGGACTGCGCCTTATTTGTGTTCTTTAAGGTCAGCACCCGTAACACTCTCAAAAGAGCTCCAGCACTAAGGCTGTGTCAGGGACTGCGCCTTATTTGTGTTCTTTAAGGTCAGCACCCGTAACACTCTCAAAAGAGCTCCAGCACTAAGGCTGTGTCAGGGACTGCGCCTTGTTTGTGTTCTTTCAGGTCAGCACCCGTAACACTCTCAAAAGAGCTCCAGCACTAAGGCTGTGTCAGGGACTGCGCCTGAATTGTGTTCTTTCAGGTCAGCACCCATAACACTCTCAAAAGAGCTCCAGCACCAAGGCTGTGTCAGGGACTGCGCCTTATTTGTGTTCTTTAAGGTCAGCACCCGAAACACTCTTAAAAGAGCTCCAGCACTAAGGCTGTGTCAGGGACTGCGCCTGAATTGTGTTCTTTCAGGTCAGCACCCATAACACTCTCAAAAGAGCTCCAGCACTAAGGCTGTGTCAGGGACTGCGCCTTATTTGTGTTCTTTAAGGTCAGCACCCGTAACACTCTCAAAAGAGCTCCAGCACTAAGGCTTTGTCAGGGATTGCGCCTGATTTGTGTTCTTTCAACATATCTTTCAGGTCAGCACCCGTAACACTCTCAAAAGAGCTCCAGCACTAAGGCTGTGTCAGGGATTGCGCCTGATTTGTGTTCTTTCAACATATCTTTCAGGTCAGCACCCGTAACACTCTTAAAAGAGCTCCAGCACTCAGGCTGTGTCAGGGACTGCGCCTGATTTGTGTTCTTTAAGGTCAGCACCCGTAACACTCTCAAAAGAGCTCCAGCACTAAGGCTGTGTCAGGGACTGCGCCTGATTTGTGTTCTTTAAGGTCAGCACCCGTAACACTCTCAAAAGAGCTCTAGCACTAAGGCTGTGTCAGGGACTGCGCCTGATTTGTGTTCTTTCAGGTCAGCACCCATAACACTCTCAAAAGAGCTCCAGCACTAAGGCTGTGTCAGGGACTGCGCCTTATTTGTGTTCTTTAAGGTCAGCACCCGTAACACTCTCAAAAGAGCTCCAGCACTAAGGCTGTGTCAGGGACTGCACCTGATTTGTGTTCTTTCAGGTCAGCACCGGTAACACTCTTTAAAGAGCTCCAGCACTAAGGCTGTGTCAGGGACTGCGCCTTATTTGTGTTCTATAAGGTCAGCACCCGTAACACTCTCAAAAGAGCTCCAGCACTAAGGCTGTGTCAGGGACTGCACCTGATTTGTGTTCTTTCAGGTCAGCACCCGTAACACTCTCAAAAGAGCTCCAGCACTAAGGCTGTGTCAGGGACTGCGCCTTATTTGTGTTCTTTCAGGTCAGCACCCGTAACACTCTCAAAAGAGCTCCAGCACTAAGGCTGTGTCAGGGACTGCGCCTGAATTGTGTTCTTTCAGGTCAGCACCCATAACACTCTCAAAAGAGCTCCAGCACCAAGGCTGTGTCAGGGACTGCGCCTTATTTGTGTTCTTTAAGGTCAGCACCCGTAACACTCTTAAAAGAGCTCCAGCACTAAGGCTGTGTCAGGGACTGCGCCTGAATTGTGTTCTTTCAGGTCAGCACCCATAACACTCTCAAAAGAGCTCCAGCACTAAGGCTGTGTCAGGGACTGCGCCTTATTTGTGTTCTTTAAGGTCAGCACCCGTAACACTCTCAAAAGAGCTCCAGCACTAAGGCTGTGTCAGGGACTGCGCCTGATTTGTGTTCTTTCAGGTCAGCACCCATAACACTCTCAAAAGAGCTCCAGCACTAAGGCTGTGTCAGGGACTGCGCCTTATTTGTGTTCTTTAAGGTCAGCACCCGCAACACTCTCAAAAGAGCTCCAGCACTAAGGCTGTGTCAGGGACTGCGCCTGATTTGTGTTCTTTCAGGTCAGCACCCATAACACTCTAAAAAGAGCTCCAGCACTAAGGCTGTGTCAGGGACTGCGCCTTATTTGTGTTCTTTAAGGTCAGCACCCGTAACACTCTCAAAAGAGCTCCATCACTAAGGCTGTGTCAGGGACTGCACCTGATTTGTGTTCTTTCAGGTCAGCACCGGTAACACTCTCAAAAGAGCTCCAGCACTAAGGCTGTGTCAGGGACTGCGCCTTATTTGTGTTCTTTCAGGTCAGCATCCGTAACACTCTCAAAAGAGCTCCAGCACCAAGGCTGTGTCAGGGACTGCGCCTTATTTGTGTTCTTTAAGGTCAGCACCCGTAACACTCTCAAAAGAGCTCCAGCACTAAGGCTGTGTCAGGGATTGCGCCTGATTTGTGTTCTTTCAACATATCTTTCAGGTCAGCACCCGTAACACTCTTAAAAGAGCTCCAGCACTCAGGCTGTGTCAGGGACTGCGCCTGATTTGTGTTCTTTAAGGTCAGCACCCGTAACACTCTCAAAAGAGCTCCAGCACTAAGGCTGTGTCAGGGACTGCGCCTGATTTGTGTTCTTTCAGGTCAGCACCCATAACACTCTCAAAAGAGCTCCAGCACTAAGGCTGTGTCAGGGACTGCGCCTTATTTGTGTTCTTTAAGGTCAGCACCCGTAACACTCTCAAAAGAGCTCCAGCACTAAGGCTTTGTCAGGGATTGCGCCTGATTTGTGTTCTTTCAACAAATCTTTCAGGTCAGCACCCGTAACACTCTCAAAAGAGCTCCAGCACTAAGGCTGTGTCAGAGACTGCGCCTGATTTGTGTTCTTTAAGGTCAGCACCCGTAACACTCTCAAAAGAGCTCCAGCACTAAGGCTGTGTCAGGGACTGCGCCTGATTTGTGTTCTTTCAGGTCAGCACGCATAACACTCTCAAAAGAGCTCCAGCACTAAGGCTGTGTCAGGGACTGCGCCTTATTTGTGTTCTTTAAGGTCAGCACCCGTAACACTCTCAAAAGAGCTCCAGCACTAAGGCTGTGTCAGGGACTGCACCTGATTTGTGTTCTTTCAGGTCAGCACCGGTAACACTCTCAAAAGAGCTCCAGCACTAAGGCTGTGTCAGGGACTGCGCCTTATTTGTGTTCTTTCAGGTCAGCATCCGTAACACTCTCAAAAGAGCTCCAGCACTAAGGCTGTGTCAGGGACTGCGCCTTATTTGTGTTCTTTAAGGTCAGCACCCGTAACACTCTCAAAAGAGCTCCAGCACTAAGGCTGTGTCAGGGACTGCACCTGATTTGTGTTCTTTCAGGTCAGCACCCATAACACTCTCAAAAGAGCTCCAGCACTAAGGCTGTGTCAGGGACTGCGCCTTATTTGTGTTCTTTAAGGTCAGCACCCGTAACACTCTCAAAAGAGCTCCAGCACTAAGGCTGTGTCAGGGACTGCGCCTGATTTGTGTTCTTTCAGGTCAGCACCCATAACACTCTCAAAAGAGCTCCAGCACTAAGGCTGTGTCAGGGACTGCGCCTTATTTGTGTTCTTTAAGGTCAGCACCCGCAACACTCTCAAAAGAGCTCCAGCACTAAGGCTGTGTCAGGGACTGCGCCTGATTTGTGTTCTTTCAGGTCAGCACCCATAACACTCTAAAAAGAGCTCCAGCACTAAGGCTGTGTCAGGGACTGCGCCTTATTTGTGTTCTTTAAGGTCAGCACCCGTAACACTCTCAAAAGAGCTCCATCACTAAGGCTGTGTCAGGGACTGCACCTGATTTGTGTTCTTTCAGGTCAGCACCGGTAACACTCTCAAAAGAGCTCCAGCACTAAGGCTGTGTCAGGGACTGCGCCTTATTTGTGTTCTTTCAGGTCAGCATCCGTAACACTCTCAAAAGAGCTCCAGCACCAAGGCTGTGTCAGGGACTGCGCCTTATTTGTGTTCTTTAAGGTCAGCACCCGTAACACTCTCAAAAGAGCTCCAGCACTAAGGCTGTGTCAGGGATTGCGCCTGATTTGTGTTCTTTCAACAAAACTTTCAGGTCAGCACCCGTAACACTCTTAAAAGAGCTCCAGCACTCAGGCTGTGTCAGGGACTGCGCCTGATTTGTGTTCTTTAAGGTCAGCACCCGTAACACTCTCAAAAGAGCTCCAGCACTAAGGCTGTGTCAGGGACTGCGCCTGATTTGTGTTCTTTCAGGTCAGCACCCATAACACTCTCAAAAGAGCTCCAGCACTAAGGCTGTGTCAGGGACTGCGCCTTATTTGTGTTCTTTAAGGTCAGCACCCGTAACACTCTCAAAAGAGCTCCAGCACTAAGGCTTTGTCAGGGATTGCGCCTGATTTGTGTTCTTTCAACAAATCTTTCAGGTCAGCACCCGTAACACTCTCAAAAGAGCTCCAGCACTAAGGCTGTGTCAGAGACTGCGCCTGATTTGTGTTCTTTAAGGTCAGCACCCGTAACACTCTCAAAAGAGCTCCAGCACTAAGGCTGTGTCAGGGACTGCGCCTGATTTGTGTTCTTTCAGGTCAGCACCCATAACACTCTCAAAAGAGCTCCAGCACTAAGGCTGTGTCAGGGACTGCGCCTTATTTGTGTTCTTTAAGGTCAGCACCCGTAACACTCTCAAAAGAGCTCCAGCACTAAGGCTGTGTCAGGGACTGCACCTGATTTGTGTTCTTTCAGGTCAGCACCGGTAACACTCTCAAAAGAGCTCCAGCACTAAGGCTGTGTCAGGGACTGCGCCTTATTTGTGTTCTTTCAGGTCAGCATCCGTAACACTCTCAAAAGAGCTCCAGCACTAAGGCTGTGTCAGGGACTGCGCCTTATTTGTGTTCTTTAAGGTCAGCACCCGTAACACTCTCAAAAGAGCTCCAGCACTAAGGCTGTGTCAGGGACTGCACCTGATTTGTGTTCTTTCAGGTCAGCACCCATAACACTCTCAAAAGAGCTCCAGCACTACGGCTGTGTCAGGGACTGCGCCTTATTTGTGTTCTTTCAGGTCAGCATCCTTAACACTCTCAAAAGAGCTCCAGCACTAAGGCTGTGTCAGGGACTGCGCCTTATTTGTGTTCTTTCAGGTCAGCACCCATAACACTCTCAAAAGAGCTCCAGCACTAAGGCTGTGTCAGGGACTGCGCCTTATTTGTGTTCTTTCAGGTCAGCATCCGTAACACTCTCAAAAGAGCTCCAGCTTTAAGGCTGTGTCAGGGATTGCGCCTGATTTGTGTTCTTTCAACATATCTTTCAGGTCAGCACCCGTAACACTCTTAAAAGAGCTCCAGCACTAAGGCTGTGTCAGGGACTGCGCCTGAATTGTGTTCATTCAGGTCAGCACCCATAACACACTCAAAAGAGCTCCAGCACTAAGGCTGTGTCAGGGACTGCGCCTTATTTGTGTTCTTTAAGGTCAGCACCCGTAACACTCTCAAAAGAGCTCCAGCACTAAGGCTGTGTCAGGGACTGCACCTGATTTGTGTTCTTTCAGGTCAGCACCGGTAACACTCTCAAAAGAGCTCCAGCACTAAGGCTGTGTCAGGGACTGCGCCTTATTTGTGTTCTTTAAGGTCAGCACCCGTAACACTCTTAAAAGAGCTCCAGCACTAAGGCTGTGTCAGGGACTGCGCCTGAATTGTGTTCTTTCAGGTCAGCACCCATAACACTCTCAAAAGAGCTCCAGCACGAAGGCTGTGTCAGGGACTGCGCCTTATTTGTGTTCTTTCAGGTCAGCACCCATAACACTCTCAAAAGAGCTCCAGCACTACGGCTGTGTCAGGGACTGCGCCTTATTTGTGTTCTTTCAGGTCAGCATCCGTAACACTCTCAAAAGAGCTCCAGCTTTAAGGCTGTGTCAGGGATTGCGCCTGATTTGTGTTCTTTCAACATATCTTTCAGGTCAGCACCCGTAACACTCTTAAAAGAGCTCCAGCACTAAGGCTGTGTCAGGGACTGCGCCTGAATTGTGTTCATTCAGGTCAGCACCCATAACACACTCAAAAGAGCTCCAGCACTAAGGCTGTGTCAGGGACTGCGCCTTATTTGTGTTCTTTAAGGTCAGCACCCGTAACACTCTCAAAAGAGCTCCAGCACTAAGGCTGTGTCAGGGACTGCACCTGATTTGTGTTCTTTCAGGTCAGCACCGGTAACACTCTCAAAAGAGCTCCAGCACTAAGGCTGTGTCAGGGACTGCGCCTTATTTGTGTTCTTTCAGGTCAGCATCCGTAACACTCTCAAAAGAGCTCCAGCACTAAGGCTGTGTCAGGGACTGCGCCTTATTTGTGTTCTTTAAGGTCAGCACCCGTAACACTCTCAAAAGAGCTCCAGCACTAAGGCTGTGTCAGGGACTGCACCTGATTTGTGTTCTTTCAGGTCAGCACCCATAACACTCTCAAAAAAGCTCCAGCACTAAGGCTGTGTCAGGGACTGCGCCTTATTTGTGTTCTTTAAGGTCAGCACCCATAACACTCTCAAAAGAGCTCCAGCACTAAGACTGTGTCAGGGACTGCACCTGATTTGTGTTCTTTCAGGTCAGCACCCGTAACACTCTCAAAAGAGCTCCAGCACTAAGGCTGTGTCAGGGACTGCGCCTTATTTGTGTTCTTTCAGGTCAGCACCCGTAACACTCTCAAAAGAGCTCCAGCACTAAGGCTGTGTCAGGGATTGCGCCTGATTTGTGTTCTTTCAACATATCTTTCAGGTCAGCACCCATAACACTCTCAAAAGAGCTCCAGCACTAAGGCTGTGTCAGGGACTGCGCCTGATTTGTGTACTTTCAGGTCAGCACCCGTAAAACTCTCAAAAGAGCTCCAGCACTAAGGCTGTCAGGACTATGCCTGATATGTGTTAAAAAAAACACATCTTTCGGGACAGCGCCCGTTGTACTCATAAAAGAGCACCAGCACTAAGGCTGTCAGGATTATGCCTGATATGTGTTAAAAAAACACATCTTTCGGGACAGCGCCCGTTGTACTCATAAAAGAGCTGTGTCAGAGACTGCGCCTTATTTGTGTTCTTTCAGGTCAGCATCCGTAACACTCTCAAAAGAGCTCCAGCACCAAGGCTGTGTCAGGGACTGCGCCTTATTTGTGTTCTTTAAGGTCAGCACCCGTAACACTCTCAAAAGAGCTCCAGCACTAAGGCTGTGTCAAGGACTGCACCTGATTTGTGTTCTTTCAGGTCAGCACCGGTAACACTCTCAAAAGAGCTCCAGCACTAAGGCTGTGTCAGGGACTGCGCCTTATTTGTGTTCTTTCAGGTCAGCATCCGTAACACTCTCAAAAGAGCTCCAGCACCAAGGCTGTGTCAGGGACTGCGCCTTATTTGTGTTCTTTAAGGTCAGCACCCGTAACACTCTTAAAAGAGCTCCAGCACTAAGGCTGTGTCAGGGACTGCACCTGATTTGTGTTCTTTCAGGTCAGCACCCATAACACTCTCAAAAGAGCTCCAGCACTACGGCTGTGTCAGGGACTGCGCCTTATTTGTGTTCTTTCAGGTCAGCATCCTTAACACTCTCAAAAGAGCTCCAGCACTAAGGCTGTGTCAGGGATTGCGCCTGATTTGTGTTCTTTCAACATATCTTTCAGGTCAGCACCCGTAACACTCTTAAAAGAGCTCCAGCACTAAGGCTGTGTCAGGGACTGCGCCTGAATTGTGTTCTTTCAGGTCAGCACCCATAACACTCTCAAAAGAGCTCCAGCACTAAGGCTGTGTAAGGGACTGCGCCTGATTTGTGTTCGTTAAGGTCAGCACTCGTAACACTCTCAAAAGAGCTCCAGCACTAAGGCTTTGTCAGGGATTGCGCCTGATTTGTGTTCTTTCAACATATCTTTCAGGTCAGCACCCGTAACACTCTCAAAAGAGCTCCAGCACTCAGGCTGTGTCAGGGACTGCGCCTGATTTGTGTTCTTTAAGGTCAGCACCCGTAACACTCTCAAAAGAGCTCCAGCACTAAGGCTGTGTCAGGGACTGCGCCTGATTTGTGTTCTTTCAGGTCAGCACCCATAACACTCTCAAAAGAGCTCCAGCACTAAGGCTGTGTCAGGGACTGCGCCTTATTTGTGTTCTTTAAGGTCAGCACCCGTAACACTCTCAAAAGAGCTCCAGCACTAAGGCTTTGTCAGGGATTGCGCCTGATTTGTGTTCTTTCAACAAATCTTTCAGGTCAGCACCCGTAACACTCTCAAAAGAGCTCCAGCACTAAGGCTGTGTCAGGGACTGCGCCTGATTTGTGTTCTTTCAGGTCAGCACCCATAACACTCTCAAAAGAGCTCCAGCACTAAGGCTGTGTCAGGGACTGCGCCTTATTTGTGTTCTTTCAGGTCAGCATCCGTAACACTCTCAAAAGAGCTCCAGCACCAAGGCTGTGTCAGGGACTGCGCCTTATTTGTGTTCTTTAAGGTCAGCACCCGTAACACTCTTAAAAGAGCTCCAGCACTAAGGCTGTGTCAGGGACTGCACCTGATTTGTGTTCTTTCAGGTCAGCACCCATAACACTCTCAAAAGAGCTCCAGCACTACGGCTGTGTCAGGGACTGCGCCTTATTTGTGTTCTTTCAGGTCAGCATCCTTAACACTCTCAAAAGAGCTCCAGCACTAAGGCTGTGTCAGGGATTGCGCCTGATTTGTGTTCTTTCAACATATCTTTCAGGTCAGCACCCGTAACACTCTTAAAAGAGCTCCAGCACTAAGGCTGTGTCAGGGACTGCGCCTGAATTGTGTTCTTTCAGGTCAGCACCCATAACACTCTCAAAAGAGCTCCAGCACTAAGGCTGTGTAAGGGACTGCGCCTGATTTGTGTTCTTTAAGGTCAGCACTCGTAACACTCTCAAAAGAGCTCCAGCACTAAGGCTTTGTCAGGGATTGCGCCTGATTTGTGTTCTTTCAACATATCTTTCAGGTCAGCACCCGTAACACTCTCAAAAGAGCTCCAGCACTCAGGCTGTGTCAGGGACTGCGCCTGATTTGTGTTCTTTAAGGTCAGCACCCGTAACACTCTCAAAAGAGCTCCAGCACTAAGGCTGTGTCAGGGACTGCGCCTGATTTGTGTTCTTTCAGGTCAGCACCCATAACACTCTCAAAAGAGCTCCAGCACTAAGGCTATGTCAGGGACTGCGCCTTATTTGTGTTCTTTAAGGTCAGCACCCGTAACACTCTCAAAAGAGCTCCAGCACTAAGGCTTTGTCAGGGATTGCGCCTGATTTGTGTTCTTTCAACAAATCTTTCAGGTCAGCACCCGTAACACTCTCAAAAGAGCTCCAGCACTAAGGCTGTGTCAAGGACTGCGCCTGATTTGTGTTCTTTAAGGTCAGCACCCGTAACACTCTCAAAAGAGCTCCAGCACTAAGGCTGTGTCAGGGACTGCGCCTGATTTGTGTTCTTTAAGGTCAGCACCCATAACACTCTCAAAAGAGCTCCAGCACTAAGGCTGTGTCAGGGACTGCGCCTTATTTGTGTTCTTTAAGGTCAGCACCCGTAACACTCTCAAAAGAGCTCCAGCACTAAGGCTGTGTCAGGGACTGCGCCTGAATTGTGTTCTTTCAGGTCAGCACCCATAACACTCTCAAACGAGCTCCAGCACTAAGGCTGTGTCAGGGACTGCGCCTGATTTGTGTTCTTTAAGGTCAGCACCCGTAACACTCTCAAAAGAGCTCCAGCACTAAGGCTGTGTCAGGGACTGCACCTGATTTGTGTTCTTTCAGGTCAGCACCCATAACACTCTCAAAAGAGCTCCAGCACTAAGGCTGTGTCAGGGACTGCGCCTTATTTGTGTTCTTTAAGGTCAGCACCCGTAACACTCTCAAAAGAGCTCCAGCACTAAGGCTGTGTCAGGGACTGCGCCTTATTTGTGTTCTTTAAGGTCAGCACCCGTAACACTCTCAAAAGAGCTCCAGCACTAAGGCTGTGTCAGGGATTGCGCCTGATTTGTGTTCTTTCAACATATCTTTCAGGTCAGCACCCGTAACACTCTTAAAAGAGCTCCAGCACTAAGGCTGTGTCAGGGACTGCGCCTGAATTGTGTTCTTTCAGGTCAGCACCCATAACACTCTCAAAAGAGCTCCAGCACTAAGGCTGTGTAAGGGACTGCGCCTGATTTGTGTTCTTTAAGGTCAGCACTCGTAACACTCTCAAAAGAGCTCCAGCACTAAGGCTTTGTCAGGGATTGCGCCTGATTTGTGTTCTTTCAACATATCTTTCAGGTCAGCACCCGTAACACTCTCAAAAGAGCTCCAGCACTCAGGCTGTGTCAGGGACTGCGCCTGATTTGTGTTCTTTAAGGTCAGCACCCGTAACACTCTCAAAAGAGCTCCAGCACTAAGGCTGTGTCAGGGACTGCGCCTGATTTGTGTTCTTTCAGGTCAGCACCCATAACACTCTCAAAAGAGCTCCAGCACTAAGGCTATGTCAGGGACTGCGCCTTATTTGTGTTCTTTAAGGTCAGCACCCGTAACACTCTCAAAAGAGCTCCAGCACTAAGGCTTTGTCAGGGATTGCGCCTGATTTGTGTTCTTTCAACAAATCTTTCAGGTCAGCACCCGTAACACTCTCAAAAGAGCTCCAGCACTAAGGCTGTGTCAAGGACTGCGCCTGATTTGTGTTCTTTAAGGTCAGCACCCGTAACACTCTCAAAAGAGCTCCAGCACTAAGGCTGTGTCAGGGACTGCGCCTGATTTGTGTTCTTTCAGGTCAGCACCCATAACACTCTCAAAAGAGCTCCAGCACTAAGGCTGTGTCAGGGACTGCGCCTTATTTGTGTTCTTTAAGGTCAGCACCCGTAACACTCTCAAAAGAGCTCAAGCACTAAGGCTGTGTCAGGGTCTGCACCTGATTTGTGTTCTTTCAGGTCAGCACCGGTAACACTCTCAAAAGAGCTCCAGCACAAAGGCTGTGTCAGGGACTGCGCCTTATTTGTGTTCTTTAAGGTCAGCACCCGTAACACTCTCAAAAGAGCTCCAGCACTAAGGCTGTGTCAGGGACTGCACCTGATTTGTGTTCTTTCAGGTCAGCACCCGTAACACTCTCAAAAGAGCTCCAGCACCAAGGCTGTGTCAGGGACTGCGCCTTATTTGTGTTCTTTCAGGTCAGCACCCGTAACACTCTCAAAAGAGCTCCAGCACTAAGGCTGTGTCAGGGACTGCGCCTGAATTGTGTTCTTTCAGGTCAGCACCCATAACACTCTCAAAAGAGCTCCAGCACCAAGGCTGTGTCAGGGACTGCGCCTTATTTGTGTTCTTTAAGGTCAGCACCCGTAACACTCTTAAAAGAGCTCCAGCACTAAGGCTGTGTCAGGGACTGCGCCTGAATTGTGTTCTTTCAGGTCAGCACCCATAACACTCTCAAATGAGCTCCAGCACTAAGGCTGTGTCAGGGACTGCGCCTTATTTGTGTTCTTTAAGGTCAGCACCCGTAACACTCTCAAAAGAGCTCCAGCACTAAGGCTTTGTCAGGGATTGCGCCTGATTTGTGTTCTTTCAACATATCTTTCAGGTCAGCACCCGTAACACTCTCAAAAGAGCTCCAGCACTAAGGCTGTGTCAGGGACTGCGCCTGATTTGTGTTCTTTAAGGTCAGCACCCGTAACACTCTCAAAAGAGCTCCAGCACTAAGGCTGTGTCAGGGACTGCGCCTGATTTGTGTTCTTTCAGGTCAGCACCCGTAACACTCTCAAAAGAGCTCCAGCACTAAGGCTTTGTCAGGGATTGCGCCTGATTTGTGTTCTTTAAGGTCAGCACCCGTAACACTCTCAAAAGAGCTCCAGCACTAAGGCTGTGGCAGGGACTGCGCCTTATTTGTGTTCTTTAAGGTCAGCACCCGTAACACTCTCAAAAGAGCTCCAGCACTAAGGCTGTGTCAGGGACTGCGCCTGATTTGTGTTCTTTAAGGTCAGCACCCGTAACACTCTCAAAAGAGCTCCAGCACTAAGGCTGTGTCAGGGACTGCGCCTGATTTGTGTTCTTTAAGGTCAGCACCCATAACACTCTCAAAAGAGCTCCAGCACTAAGGCTGTGTCAGGGACTGCGCCTTATTTGTGTTCTTTAAGGTCAGCACCCGTAACACTCTCAAAAGAGCTCCAGCACTAAGGCTGTGTCAGGGACTGCGCCTGAATTGTGTTCTTTCAGGTCAGCACCCATAACACTCTCAAACGAGCTCCAGCACTAAGGCTGTGTCAGGGACTGCGCCTGATTTGTGTTCTTTAAGGTCAGCACCCGTAACACTCTCAAAAGAGCTCCAGCACTAAGGCTGTGTCAGGGACTGCACCTGATTTGTGTTCTTTCAGGTCAGCACCCATAACACTCTCAAAAGAGCTCCAGCACTAAGGCTGTGTCAGGGACTGCGCCTTATTTGTGTTCTTTAAGGTCAGCACCCGTAACACTCTCAAAAGAGCTCCAGCACTAAGGCTGTGTCAGGGACTGCGCCTTATTTGTGTTCTTTAAGGTCAGCACCCGTAACACTCTTAAAAGAGCTCCAGCACTAAGGCTGTGTCAGGGACTGCGCCTGAATTGTGTTCTTTCAGGTCAGCACCCATAACACTCTCAAAAGAGCTCCAGCACTAAGGCTGTGTCAGGGACTGCGCCTTATTTGTGTTCTTTCAGGTCAGCACCCATAACACTCTCAAAAGAGCTCCAGCACTACGGCTGTGTCAGGGACTGCGCCTTATTTGTGTTCTTTCAGGTCAGCATCCGTAACACTCTCAAAAGAGCTCCAGCACTAAGGCTGTGTCAGGGATTGCGCCTGATTTGTGTTCTTTCAACATATCTTTCAGGTCAGCACCCGTAACACTCTTAAAAGAGCTCCAGCACTAAGGCTGTGTCAGGGACTGCGCCTGAATTGTGTTATTTCAGGTCAGCACCCATAACACTCTCAAAAGAGCTCCAGCACTAAGGCTGTGTCAGGGACTGCGCCTGATTTGTGTTCTTTAAGGTCAGCACCCGTAACACTCTCAAAAGAGCTCCAGCACTAAGACTGTGTCAGGGACTGCACCTGATTTGTGTTCTTTCAGGTCAGCACCCATAACACTCTCAAAAGAGCTCCAGCACTAAGGCTGTGTCAGGGACTGCGCCTTATTTGGGTTCTTTAAGGTCAGCACCCGTAACACTCTCAAAAGAGCTCCAGCACTAAGGCTGTGTCAGGGATTGCGCCTGATTTGTGTTCTTTCAACATATCTTTCAGGTCAGCACCCGTAACACTCTTAAAAGAGCTCCAGCACTAAGGCTGTGTCAGGGACTGCGCCTGAATTGTGTTATTTCAGGTCAGCACCCATAACACTCTCAAAAGAGCTCCAGCACTAAGGCTGTGTCAGGGACTGCGCCTGATTTGTGTTCTTTAAGGTCAGCACCCGTAACACTCTCAAAAGAGCTCCAGCACTAAGGCTGTGTCAGGGACTGCACCTGATTTGTGTTCTTTCAGGTCAGCACCCATAACACTCTCAAAAGAGCTCCAGCACTAAGGCTGTGTCAGGGACTGCGCCTTATTTGTGTTCTTTAAGATCAGCACCCGTAACACTCTCAAAAGAGCTCCAGCACTAAGGCTGTGTCAGGGACTGCGCCTTATTTGTGTTCTTTAAGGTCAGCACCCGTAACACTCTCAAAAGAGCTCCAGCACTAAGGCTGTGTCAGGGACTGCGCCTGATTTGTGTTCTTTCAGGTCAGCACCCATAACACTCTCAAAAGAGCTCCAGCACTAAGGCTGTGTCAGGGACTGCGCCTTATTTGTGTTCTTTAAGGTCAGCACCCGTAACACTCTCAAAAGAGCTCCAGCACTAAGGCTGTGTCAGGGACTGCGCCTTATTTGTGTTCTTTAAGGTCAGCACCCGTAACACTCTTAAAAGAGCTCCAGCACTAAGGCTGTGTCAGGGACAGCACCTGATTTGTGTTCTTTCAGGTCAGCACCCGTAACACTCTCAAAAGAGCTCCAGCACTAAGGCTGTGTCAGGGACTGCGCCTTATTTGTGTTCTTTCAGGTCAGCACCCGTAACACTCTCAAAAGAGCTCCAGCACTAAGGCTGTGTCAGGGATTGCGCCTGATTTGTGTTCTTTCAACATATCTTTCAGGTCAGCACCCGTAACACTCTCAAAAGAGCTCCAGCACTAAGGCTGTGTCAGGGACTGCGCCTGATTTGTGTACTTTCAGGTCAGCACCCGTAAAACTCTCAAAAGAGCTCCAGCACTAAGGCTGTCAGGACTATGCCTGATATGTGTTAAAAAAAACACATCTTTCGGGACAGCGCCCGTTGTACTCATAAAAGAGCACCAGCACTAAGGCTGTCAGGATTATGCCTGATATGTGTTAAAAAAACACATCTTTCGGGACAGCGCCCGTTGTACTCATAAAAGAGCTGTGTCAGGGACTGCGCCTTATTTGTGTTCTGTCAGGTCAGCATCCGTAACACTCTCAAAAGAGCTCCAGCACCAAGGCTGTGTCAGGGACTGCGCCTTATTTGTGTTCTTTAAGGTCAGCACCCGTAACACTCTCAAAAGAGCTCCAGCACTAAGGCTGTGTCAAGGACTGCACCTGATTTGTGTTCTTTCAGGTCAGCACCGGTAACACTCTCAAAAGAGCTCCAGCACTAAGGCTGTGTCAGGGACTGCGCCTTATTTGTGTTCTTTCAGGTCAGCATCCGTAACACTCTCAAAAGAGCTCCAGCACCAAGGCTGTGTCAGGGACTGCGCCTTATTTGTGTTCTTTAAGGTCAGCACCCGTAACACTCTTAAAAGAGCTCCAGCACTAAGGCTGTGTCAGGGACTGCACCTGATTTGTGTTCTTTCAGGTCAGCACCCATAACACTCTCAAAAGAGCTCCAGCACTACGGCTGTGTCAGGGACTGCGCCTTATTTGTGTTCTTTCAGGTCAGCATCCTTAACACTCTCAAAAGAGCTCCAGCACTAAGGCTGTGTCAGGGATTGCGCCTGATTTGTGTTCTTTCAACATATCTTTCAGGTCAGCACCCGTAACACTCTTAAAAGAGCTCCAGCACTAAGGCTGTGTCAGGGACTGCGCCTGAATTGTGTTCTTTCAGGTCAGCACCCATAACACTCTCAAAAGAGCTCCAGCACTAAGGCTGTGTAAGGGACTGCGCCTGATTTGTGTTCTTTAAGGTCAGCACTCGTAACACTCTCAAAAGAGCTCCAGCACTAAGGCTTTGTCAGGGATTGCGCCTGATTTGTGTTCTTTCAACATATCTTTCAGGTCAGCACCCGTAACACTCTCAAAAGAGCTCCAGCACTCAGGCTGTGTCAGGGACTGCGCCTGATTTGTGTTCTTTAAGGTCAGCACCCGTAACACTCTCAAAAGAGCTCCAGCACTAAGGCTGTGTCAGGGACTGCGCCTGATTTGTGTTCTTTCAGGTCAGCACCCATAACACTCTCAAAAGAGCTCCAGCACTACGGCTATGTCAGGGACTGCGCCTTATTTGTGTTCTTTAAGGTCAGCACCCGTAACACTCTCAAAAGAGCTCCAGCACTAAGGCTTTGTCAGGGATTGCGCCTGATTTGTGTTCTTTCAACAAATCTTTCAGGTCAGCACCCGTAACACTCTCAAAAGAGCTCCAGCACTAAGGCTGTGTCAGGGACTGCGCCTGATTTGTGTTCTTTCAGGTCAGCACCCATAACACTCTCAAAAGAGCTCCAGCACTAAGGCTGTGTCAGGGACTGCGCCTTATTTGTGTTCTTTCAGGTCAGCATCCGTAACACTCTCAAAAGAGCTCCAGCACCAAGGCTGTGTCAGGGACTGCGCCTTATTTGTGTTCTTTAAGGTCAGCACCCGTAACACTCTTAAAAGAGCTCCAGCACTAAGGCTGTGTCAGGGACTGCACCTGATTTGTGTTCTTTCAGGTCAGCACCCATAACACTCTCAAAAGAGCTCCAGCACTACGGCTGTGTCAGGGACTGCGCCTTATTTGTGTTCTTTCAGGTCAGCATCCTTAACACTCTCAAAAGAGCTCCAGCACTAAGGCTGTGTCAGGGATTGCGCCTGATTTGTGTTCTTTCAACATATCTTTCAGGTCAGCACCCGTAACACTCTTAAAAGAGCTCCAGCACTAAGGCTGTGTCAGGGACTGCGCCTGAATTGTGTTCTTTCAGGTCAGCACCCATAACACTCTCAAAAGAGCTCCAGCACTAAGGCTGTGTAAGGGACTGCGCCTGATTTGTGTTCTTTAAGGTCAGCACTCGTAACACTCTCAAAAGAGCTCCAGCACTAAGGCTTTGTCAGGGACTGCGCCTGATTTGTGTTCTTTCAACATATCTTTCAGGTCAGCACCCGTAACACTCTCAAAAGAGCTCCAGCACTCAGGCTGTGTCAGGGACTGCGCCTGATTTGTGTTCTTTAAGGTCAGCACCCGTAACACTCTCAAAAGAGCTCCAGCACTAAGGCTGTGTCAGGGACTGCGCCTGATTTGTGTTCTTTCAGGTCAGCACCCATAACACTCTCAAAAGAGCTCCAGCACTAAGGCTATGTCAGGGACTGCGCCTTATTTGTGTTCTTTAAGGTCAGCACCCGTAACACTCTCAAAAGAGCTCCAGCACTAAGGCTTTGTCAGGGATTGCGCCTGATTTGTGTTCTTTCAACAAATCTTTCAGGTCAGCACCCGTAACACTCTCAAAAGAGCTCCAGCACTAAGGCTGTGTCAAGGACTGCGCCTGATTTGTGTTCTTTAAGGTCAGCACCCGTAACACTCTCAAAAGAGCTCCAGCACTAAGGCTATGTCAGGGACTGCGCCTTATTTGTGTTCTTTAAGGTCAGCACCCGTAACACTCTCAAAAGAGCTCCAGCACTAAGGCTTTGTCAGGGATTGCGCCTGATTTGTGTTCTTTCAACAAATCTTTCAGGTCAGCACCCGTAACACTCTCAAAAGAGCTCCAGCACTAAGGCTGTGTCAGGGACTGCGCCTGATTTGTGTTCTTTCAGGTCAGCACCCATAACACTCTCAAAAGAGCTCCAGCACTAAGGCTGTGTCAGGGACTGCGCCTTATTTGTGTTCTTTCAGGTCAGCATCCGTAACACTCTCAAAAGAGCTCCAGCACCAAGGCTGTGTCAGGGACTGCGCCTTATTTGTGTTCTTTAAGGTCAGCACCCGTAACACTCTTAAAAGAGCTCCAGCACTAAGGCTGTGTCAGGGACTGCACCTGATTTGTGTTCTTTCAGGTCAGCACCCATAACACTCTCAAAAGAGCTCCAGCACTACGGCTGTGTCAGGGACTGCGCCTTATTTGTGTTCTTTCAGGTCAGCATCCTTAACACTCTCAAAAGAGCTCCAGCACTAAGGCTGTGTCAGGGATTGCGCCTGATTTGTGTTCTTTCAACATATCTTTCAGGTCAGCACCCGTAACACTCTTAAAAGAGCTCCAGCACTAAGGCTGTGTCAGGGACTGCGCCTGAATTGTGTTCTTTCAGGTCAGCACCCATAACACTCTCAAAAGAGCTCCAGCACTAAGGCTGTGTAAGGGACTGCGCCTGATTTGTGTTCTTTAAGGTCAGCACTCGTAACACTCTCAAAAGAGCTCCAGCACTAAGGCTTTGTCAGGGACTGCGCCTGATTTGTGTTCTTTCAACATATCTTTCAGGTCAGCACCCGTAACACTCTCAAAAGAGCTCCAGCACTCAGGCTGTGTCAGGGACTGCGCCTGATTTGTGTTCTTTAAGGTCAGCACCCGTAACACTCTCAAAAGAGCTCCAGCACTAAGGCTGTGTCAGGGACTGCGCCTGATTTGTGTTCTTTCAGGTCAGCACCCATAACACTCTCAAAAGAGCTCCAGCACTAAGGCTATGTCAGGGACTGCGCCTTATTTGTGTTCTTTAAGGTCAGCACCCGTAACACTCTCAAAAGAGCTCCAGCACTAAGGCTTTGTCAGGGATTGCGCCTGATTTGTGTTCTTTCAACAAATCTTTCAGGTCAGCACCCGTAACACTCTCAAAAGAGCTCCAGCACTAAGGCTGTGTCAAGGACTGCGCCTGATTTGTGTTCTTTAAGGTCAGCACCCGTAACACTCTCAAAAGAGCTCCAGCACTAAGGCTGTGTCAGGGACTGCGCCTGATTTGTGTTCTTTCAGGTCAGCACCCATAACACTCTCAAAAGAGCTCCAGCACTAAGACTGTGTCAGGGACTGCGCCTTATTTGTGTTCTTTAAGGTCAGCACCCGTAACACTCTCAAAAGAGCTCAAGCACTAAGGCTGTGTCAGGGTCTGCACCTGATTTGTGTTCTTTCAGGTCAGCACCGGTAACACTCTCAAAAGAGCTCCAGCACAAAGGCTGTGTCAGGGACTGCGCCTTATTTGTGTTCTTTAAGGTCAGCACCCGTAACACTCTCAAAAGAGCTCCAGCACTAAGGCTGTGTCAGGGACTGCACCTGATTTGTGTTCTTTCAGGTCAGCACCCGTAACACTCTCAAAAGAGCTCCAGCACTAAGGCTGTGTCAGGGACTGCGCCTTATTTGTGTTCTTTCAGGTCAGCACCCGTAACACTCTCAAAAGAGCTCCAGCACTAAGGCTGTGTCAGGGACTGCGCCTGAATTGTGTTCTTTCAGGTCAGCACCCATAACACTCTCAAAAGAGCTCCAGCACCAAGGCTGTGTCAGGGACTGCGCCTTATTTGTGTTCTTTAAGGTCAGCACCCGTAACACTCTTAAAAGAGCTCCAGCACTAAGGCTGTGTCAGGGACTGCGCCTGAATTGTGTTCTTTCAGGTCAGCACCCATAACACTCTCAAATGAGCTCCAGCACTAAGGCTGTGTCAGGGACTGCGCCTTATTTGTGTTCTTTAAGGTCAGCACCCGTAACACTCTCAAAAGAGCTCCAGCACTAAGGCTTTGTCAGGGATTGCGCCTGATTTGTGTTCTTTCAACATATCTTTCAGGTCAGCACCCGTAACACTCTCAAAAGAGCTCCAGCACTAAGGCTGTGTCAGGGACTGCGCCTGATTTGTGTTCTTTAAGGTCAGCACCCGTAACACTCTCAAAAGAGCTCCAGCACTAAGGCTGTGTCAGGGACTGCGCCTGATTTGTGTTCTTTCAGGTCAGCACCCGTAACACTCTCAAAAGAGCTCCAGCACTAAGGCTTTGTCAGGGATTGCGCCTGATTTGTGTTCTTTAAGGTCAGCACCCGTAACACTCTCAAAAGAGCTCCAGCACTAAGGCTGTGTCAGGGACTGCGCCTTATTTGTGTTCTTTAAGGTCAGCACCCGTAACACTCTCAAAAGAGCTCCAGCACTAAGGCTGTGTCAGGGACTGCGCCTGATTTGTGTTCTTTAAGGTCAGCACCCGTAACACTCTCAAAAGAGCTCCAGCACTAAGGCTGTGTCAGGGACTGCGCCTGATTTGTGTTCTTTAAGGTCAGCACCCATAACACTCTCAAAAGAGCTCCAGCACTAAGGCTGTGTCAGGGACTGCGCCTTATTTGTGTTCTTTAAGGTCAGCACCCGTAACACTCTCAAAAGAGCTCCAGCACTAAGGCTGTGTCAGGGACTGCGCCTGAATTGTGTTCTTTCAGGTCAGCACCCATAACACTCTCAAACGAGCTCCAGCACTAAGGCTGTGTCAGGGACTGCGCCTGATTTGTGTTCTTTAAGGTCAGCACCCGTAACACTCTCAAAAGAGCTCCAGCACTAAGGCTGTGTCAGGGACTGCACCTGATTTGTGTTCTTTCAGGTCAGCACCCATAACACTCTCAAAAGAGCTCCAGCACTAAGGCTGTGTCAGGGACTGCGCCTTATTTGTGTTCTTTAAGGTCAGCACCCGTAACACTCTCAAAAGAGCTCCAGCACTAAGGCTGTGTCAGGGACTGCGCCTTATTTGTGTTCTTTAAGGTCAGCACCCGTAACACTCTTAAAAGAGCTCCAGCACTAAGGCTGTGTCAGGGACTGCGCCTGAATTGTGTTCTTTCAGGTCAGCACCCATAACACTCTCAAAAGAGCTCCAGCACTAAGGCTGTGT
The DNA here is from genome assembly GCF_905475465.1 of Pieris napi. Taxonomy (NCBI): domain Eukaryota; kingdom Metazoa; phylum Arthropoda; class Insecta; order Lepidoptera; family Pieridae; genus Pieris; species Pieris napi. The sequence goes on along the minus strand of NC_062241.1, from coordinate 6,343,452 downwards.
CAGGGACTGCGCCTTATTTGTGTTCTTTCAGGTCAGCACCCATAACACTCTCAAAAGAGCTCCAGCACTACGGCTGTGTCAGGGACTGCGCCTTATTTGTGTTCTTTCAGGTCAGCATCCGTAACACTCTCAAAAGAGCTCCAGCACTAAGGCTGTGTCAGGGATTGCGCCTGATTTGTGTTCTTTCAACATATCTTTCAGGTCAGCACCCGTAACACTCTTAAAAGAGCTCCAGCACTAAGGCTGTGTCAGGGACTGCGCCTGAATTGTGTTCTTTAAGATCAGCACCCGTAACACTCTCAAAAGAGCTCCAGCACTAAGGCTGTGTCAGGGACTGCGCCTTATTTGTGTTCTTTAAGGTCAGCACCCGTAACACTCTCAAAAGAGCTCCAGCACTAAGGCTGTGTCAGGGACTGCGCCTGATTTGTGTTCTTTCAGGTCAGCACCCATAACACTCTCAAAAGAGCTCCAGCACTAAGGCTGTGTCAGGGACTGCGCCTTATTTGTGTTCTTTAAGGTCAGCACCCGTAACACTCTCAAAAGAGCTCCAGCACTAAGGCTGTGTCAGGGACTGCGCCTTATTTGTGTTCTTTCAGGTCAGCACCCGTAACACTCTTAAAAGAGCTCCAGCACTAAGGCTGTGTCAGGGACTGCGCCTGAATTGTGTTATTTCAGGTCAGCACCCATAACACTCTCAAAAGAGCTCCAGCACTAAGGCTGTGTCAGGGACTGCGCCTGATTTGTGTTCTTTAAGGTCAGCACCCGTAACACTCTCAAAAGAGCTCCAGCACTAAGGCTGTGTCAGGGACTGCACCTGATTTGTGTTCTTTCAGGTCAGCACCCATAACACTCTCAAAAGAGCTCCAGCACTAAGGCTGTGTCAGGGACTGCGCCTTATTTGTGTTCTTTAAGATCAGCACCCGTAACACTCTCAAAAGAGCTCCAGCACTAAGGCTGTGTCAGGGACTGCGCCTTATTTGTGTTCTTTAAGGTCAGCACCCGTAACACTCTCAAAAGAGCTCCAGCACTAAGGCTGTGTCAGGGACTGCGCCTGATTTGTGTTCTTTCAGGTCAGCACCCATAACACTCTCAAAAGAGCTCCAGCACTAAGGCTGTGTCAGGGACTGCGCCTTATTTGTGTTCTTTAAGGTCAGCACCCGTAACACTCTCAAAAGAGCTCCAGCACTAAGGCTGTGTCAGGGACTGCGCCTTATTTGTGTTCTTTAAGGTCAGCACCCGTAACACTCTTAAAAGAGCTCCAGCACTAAGGCTGTGTCAGGGACTGCGCCTGAATTGTGTTCTTTCAGGTCAGCACCCATAACACTCTCAAAAGAGCTCCAGCACTAAGGCTGTGTCAGGGACTGCGCCTTATTTGTGTTCTTTCAGGTCAGCACCCATAACACTCTCAAAAGAGCTCCAGCACTACGGCTGTGTCAGGGACTGCGCCTTATTTGTGTTCTTTCAGGTCAGCATCCGTAACACTCTCAAAAGAGCTCCAGCACTAAGGCTGTGTCAGGGATTGCGCCTGATTTGTGTTCTTTCAACATATCTTTCAGGTCAGCACCCGTAACACTCTTAAAAGAGCTCCAGCACTAAGGCTGTGTCAGGGACTGCGCCTGAATTGTGTTATTTCAGGTCAGCACCCATAACACTCTCAAAAGAGCTCCAGCACTAAGGCTGTGTCAGGGACTGCGCCTGATTTGTGTTCTTTAAGGTCAGCACCCGTAACACTCTCAAAAGAGCTCCAGCACTAAGGCTGTGTCAGGGACTGCACCTGATTTGTGTTCTTTCAGGTCAGCACCCATAACACTCTCAAAAGAGCTCCAGCACTAAGGCTGTGTCAGGGACTGCGCCTTATTTGTGTTCTTTAAGGTCAGCACCCGTAACACTCTCAAAAGAGCTCCAGCACTAAGGCTGTGTCAGGGATTGCGCCTGATTTGTGTTCTTTCAACATATCTTTCAGGTCAGCACCCGTAACACTCTTAAAAGAGCTCCAGCACTAAGGCTGTGTCAGGGACTGCGCCTGAATTGTGTTATTTCAGGTCAGCACCCATAACACTCTCAAAAGAGCTCCAGCACTAAGGCTGTGTCAGGGACTGCGCCTGATTTGTGTTCTTTAAGTCAGCACCCGTAACACTCTCAAAAGAGCTCCAGCACTAAGGCTGTGTCAGGGACTGCACCTGATTTGTGTTCTTTCAGGTCAGCACCCATAACACTCTCAAAAGAGCTCCAGCACTAAGGCTGTGTCAGGGACTGCGCCTTATTTGTGTTCTTTAAGGTCAGCACCCGTAACACTCTCAAAAGAGCTCCAGCACTAAGGCTGTGTCAGGGACTGCGCCTTATTTGTGTTCTTTAAGGTCAGCACCCGTAACACTCTCAAAAGAGCTCCAGCACTAAGGCTGTGTCAGGGACTGCACCTGATTTGTGTTCTTTCAGGTCAGCACCCATAACACTCTCAAAAGAGCTCCAGCACTAAGGCTGTGTCAGGGACTGCGCCTTATTTGTGTTCTTTAAGGTCAGCACCCGTAACACTCTCAAAAGAGCTCCAGCACTAAGGCTGTGTCAGGGACTGCGCCTTATTTGTGTTCTTTAAGGTCAGCACCCGTAACACTCTCAAAAGAGCTCCAGCACTAAGGCTGTGTCAGGGACTGCGCCTGAATTGTGTTCTTTCAGGTCAGCACTCATAACACTCTCAAAAGAGCTCCAGCACTAAGGCTGTGTCAGGGACTGCACCTGATTTGTGTTCTTTCAGGTCAGCACCCATAACACTCTCAAAAGAGCTCCAGCACTAAGGCTGTGTCAGGGACTGCGCCTTATTTGTGTTCTTTAAGGTCAGCACCCGTAACACTCTCAAAAGAGCTCCAGCACTAAGGCTGTGTCAGGGATTGCGCCTGATTTGTGTTCTTTCAACATATGTTTCAGGTCAGCACCCGTAACACTCTTAAAAGAGCTCCAGCACTAAGGCTGTGTCAGGGACTGCGCCTGAATTGTGTTATTTCAGGTCAGCACCCATTACACTCTCAAAAGAGCTCCAGCACTAAGGCTGTGTCAGGGACTGCGCCTGATTTGTGTTCTTTAAGGTCAGCACCCGTAACACTCTCAAAAGAGCTCCAGCACTAAGGCTGTGTCAGGGACTGCACCTGATTTGTGTTCTTTCAGGTCAGCACCCATAACACTCTCAAAAGAGCTCCAGCACTAAGGCTGTGTCAGGGACTGCGCCTTATTTGTGTTCTTTAAGGTCAGCACCCGTAACACTCTCAAAAGAGCTCCAGCACTAAGGCTGTGTCAGGGATTGCGCCTTATTTGTGTTCTTTAAGGTCAGCACCCGTAACACTCTTAAAAGAGCTCCAGCACTAAGGCTGTGTCAGGGACTGCGCCTGAATTGTGTTCTTTCAGGTCAGCACCCATAACACTCTCAAAAGAGCTCCAGCACTTAGGCTGTGTCAGGGACTGCGCCTTATTTGTGTTCTTTCAGGTCAGCACCCATAACACTCTCAAAAGAGCTCTAGCACTACGGCTGTGTCAGGGACTGCGCCTTATTTGTGTTCTTTCAGGTCAGCATCCGTAACACTCAAAAGAGCTCCAGCACTAAGGCTGTGTCAGGGATTGCGCCTGATTTGTGTTCTTTCAACATATCTTTCAGGTCAGCACCCGTAACACTCTTAAAAGAGCTCCAGCACTAAGGCTGTGTCAGGGACTGCGCCTGAATTGTGTTCTTTCAGGTCAGCACCCATAACACTCTCAAAAGAGCTCCAGCACTAAGGCTGTGTCAGGGACTGCGCCTGATTTGTGTTCTTTAAGGTCAGCACCCGTAACACTCTCAAAAGAGCTCCAGCACTAAGGCTGTGTCAGGGACTGCACCTGATTTGTGTTCTTTCAGGTCAGCACCCATAACACTCTCAAAAGAGCTCCAGCACTAAGGCTGTGTCAGGGATTGCGCCTGATTTGTGTTCTTTCAACATATCTTTCAGGTCAGCACCCGTAACACTCTTAAAAGAGCTCCAGCACTAAGGCTGTGTCAGGGACTGCGCCTGAATTGTGTTCTTTCAGGTCAGCACCCATAACACTCTCAAAAGAGCTCCAGCACTAAGGCTGTGTCAGGGACTGCGCCTGATTTGTGTTCTTTAAGATCAGCACCCGTAACACTCTCAAAAGAGCTCCAGCACTAAGGCTGTGTCAGGGACTGCACCTGATTTGTGTTCTTTCAGGTCAGCACCCATAACACTCTCAAAAGAGCTCCAGCACTAAGGCTGTGTCAGGGACTGCGCCTTATTTGTGTTCTTTAAGGTCAGCACCCGTAACACTCTCAAAAGAGCTCCAGCACTAAGGCTGTGTCAGGGACTGCACCTGATTTGTGTTCTTTCAGGTCAGCACACATAACACTCTCAAATGAGCTCCAGCACTAAGGCTGTGTCAGGGACTGCGCCTGAATTGTGTTCTTTCAGGTCAACACCCATAACACTCTCAAAAGAGCTCCAGCACTAAGGCTGTGTCAGGGACTGCGCCTTATTTGTGTTCTTTCAGGTCAGCACCCATAACACTCTCAAAAGAGCTCCAGCACTACGGCTGTGTCAGGGACTGGGCCTTATTTGTGTTCTTTCAACATATCTTTCAGGTCAGCACCCGTAACACTCTTAAAAGAGCTCCAGCACTATGGCTGTGTCAGGGACTGCGCCTGAATTGTGTTATTTCAGGTCAGCACCCATAACACTCTCAAAAGAGCTCCAGTACTAAGGCTGTGTCAGGGACTGCGCCTGATTTGTGTTCTTTAAGGTCAGCACCCGTAACACTCTCAAAAGAGCTCCAGCACTAAGGCTGTGTCAGGGACTGCGCCTTATTTGTGTTCTTTCAGGTCAGCACCCATAACACTCTCAAAAGAGCTCCAGCACTACGGCTGTGTCAGGGACTGGGCCTTATTTGTGTTCTTTCAACATATCTTTCAGGTCAGCACCCGTAACACTCTTAAAAGAGCTCCAGCACTATGGCTGTGTCAGGGACTGCGCCTGAATTGTGTTATTTCAGGTCAGCACCCATAACACTCTCAAAAGAGCTCCAGTACTAAGGCTGTGTCAGGGACTGCGCCTGATTTGTGTTCTTTAAGGTCAGCACCCGTAACACTCTCAAAAGAGCTCCAGCACTAAGGCTGTGTCAGGGACTGCACCTGATTTGTGTTCTTTCAGGTCAGCACCCATAACACTCTCAAAAGAGCTCCAGCACTAAGGCTGTGTCAGGGACTGCGCCTTATTTGTGTTCTTTAAGGTCAGCACCCGTAACACTCTCAAAAGAGCTCCAGCACTAAGGCTGTGTCAGGGATTGCGCCTGATTTGTGTTCTTTCAACATATCTTTCAGGTCAGCACCCGTAACACTCTTAAAAGAGCTCCAGCACTAAGGCTGTGTCAGGGACTGCGCCTGAATTGTGTTATTTCAGGTCAGCACCCATAACACTCTCAAAAGAGCTCCAGCACTAAGGCTTTGTCAGGGATTGCGCCTGATTTGTGTTCTTTCAACAAATCTTTCAGGTCAGCACCCGTAACACTCTCAAAAGAGCTCCAGCACTAAGGCTGTGTCAGGGACTGCGCCTGATTTGTGTTCTTTCAGGTCAGCACCCATAACACTCTCAAAAGAGCTCCAGCACTAAGGCTGTGTCAGGGACTGCGCCTTATTTGTGTTCTTTCAGGTCAGCATCCGTAACACTCTCAAAAGAGCTCCAGCACCAAGGCTGTGTCAGGGACTGCGCCTTATTTGTGTTCTTTAAGGTCAGCACCCGTAACACTCTTAAAAGAGCTCCAGCACTAAGGCTGTGTCAGGGACTGCACCTGATTTGTGTTCTTTCAGGTCAGCACCCATAACACTCTCAAAAGAGCTCCAGCACTACGGCTGTGTCAGGGACTGCGCCTTATTTGTGTTCTTTCAGGTCAGCATCCTTAACACTCTCAAAAGAGCTCCAGCACTAAGGCTGTGTCAGGGATTGCGCCTGATTTGTGTTCTTTCAACATATCTTTCAGGTCAGCACCCGTAACACTCTTAAAAGAGCTCCAGCACTAAGGCTGTGTCAGGGACTGCGCCTGAATTGTGTTCTTTCAGGTCAGCACCCATAACACTCTCAAAAGAGCTCCAGCACTAAGGCTGTGTAAGGGACTGCGCCTGATTTGTGTTCTTTAAGGTCAGCACCCATAACACTCTCAAAAGAGCTCCAGCACTAAGGCTATGTCAGGGACTGCGCCTTATTTGTGTTCTTTAAGGTCAGCACCCGTAACACTCTCAAAAGAGCTCCAGCACTAAGGCTTTGTCAGGGATTGCGCCTGATTTGTGTTCTTTCAACAAATCTTTCAGGTCAGCACCCGTAACACTCTCAAAAGAGCTCCAGCACTAAGGCTGTGTCAAGGACTGCGCCTGATTTGTGTTCTTTAAGGTCAGCACCCGTAACACTCTCAAAAGAGCTCCAGCACTAAGGCTGTGTCAGGGACTGCGCCTGATTTGTGTTCTTTCAGGTCAGCACCCATAACACTCTCAAAAGAGCTCCAGCACTAAGACTGTGTCAGGGACTGCGCCTTATTTGTGTTCTTTAAGGTCAGCACCCGTAACACTCTCAAAAGAGCTCAAGCACTAAGGCTGTGTCAGGGTCTGCACCTGATTTGTGTTCTTTCAGGTCAGCACCGGTAACACTCTCAAAAGAGCTCCAGCACAAAGGCTGTGTCAGGGACTGCGCCTTATTTGTGTTCTTTAAGGTCAGCACCCGTAACACTCTCAAAAGAGCTCCAGCACTAAGGCTGTGTCAGGGACTGCACCTGATTTGTGTTCTTTCAGGTCAGCACCCGTAACACTCTCAAAAGAGCTCCAGCACTAAGGCTGTGTCAGGGACTGCGCCTTATTTGTGTTCTTTCAGGTCAGCACCCGTAACACTCTCAAAAGAGCTCCAGCACTAAGGCTGTGTCAGGGACTGCGCCTGAATTGTGTTCTTTCAGGTCAGCACCCATAACACTCTCAAAAGAGCTCCAGCACCAAGGCTGTGTCAGGGACTGCGCCTTATTTGTGTTCTTTAAGGTCAGCACCCGTAACACTCTTAAAAGAGCTCCAGCACTAAGGCTGTGTCAGGGACTGCGCCTGAATTGTGTTCTTTCAGGTCAGCACCCATAACACTCTCAAATGAGCTCCAGCACTAAGGCTGTGTCAGGGACTGCGCCTTATTTGTGTTCTTTAAGGTCAGCACCCGTAACACTCTCAAAAGAGCTCCAGCACTAAGGCTTTGTCAGGGATTGCGCCTGATTTGTGTTCTTTCAACATATCTTTCAGGTCAGCACCCGTAACACTCTCAAAAGAGCTCCAGCACTAAGGCTGTGTCAGGGACTGCGCCTGATTTGTGTTCTTTAAGGTCAGCACCCGTAACACTCTCAAAAGAGCTCCAGCACTAAGGCTGTGTCAGGGACTGCGCCTGATTTGTGTTCTTTCAGGTCAGCACCCGTAACACTCTCAAAAGAGCTCCAGCACTAAGGCTTTGTCAGGGATTGCGCCTGATTTGTGTTCTTTAAGGTCAGCACCCGTAACACTCTCAAAAGAGCTCCAGCACTAAGGCTGTGTCAGGGACTGCGCCTTATTTGTGTTCTTTAAGGTCAGCACCCGTAACACTCTCAAAAGAGCTCCAGCACTAAGGCTGTGTCAGGGACTGCGCCTTATTTGTGTTCTTTAAGGTCAGCACCCGTAACACTCTCAAAAGAGCTCCAGCACTAAGGCTGTGTCAGGGACTGCACCTGATTTGTGTTCTTTCAGGTCAGCACCCATAACACTCTCAAAAGAGCTCCAGCACTAAGGCTGTGTCAGGGACTGCGCCTTATTTGTGTTCTTTAAGGTCAGCACCCGTAACACTCTCAAAAGAGCTCCAGCACTAAGGCTGTGTCAGGGACTGCGCCTTATTTGTGTTCTTTAAGGTCAGCACCCGTAACACTCTCAAAAGAGCTCCAGCACTAAGGCTGTGTCAGGGACTGCGCCTGAATTGTGTTCTTTCAGGTCAGCACTCATAACACTCTCAAAAGAGCTCCAGCACTAAGGCTGTGTCAGGGACTGCACCTGATTTGTGTTCTTTCAGGTCAGCACCCATAACACTCTCAAAAGAGCTCCAGCACTAAGGCTGTGTCAGGGACTGCGCCTTATTTGTGTTCTTTAAGGTCAGCACCCGTAACACTCTCAAAAGAGCTCCAGCACTAAGGCTGTGTCAGGGATTGCGCCTGATTTGTGTTCTTTCAACATATGTTTCAGGTCAGCACCCGTAACACTCTTAAAAGAGCTCCAGCACTAAGGCTGTGTCAGGGACTGCGCCTGAATTGTGTTATTTCAGGTCAGCACCCATTACACTCTCAAAAGAGCTCCAGCACTAAGGCTGTGTCAGGGACTGCGCCTGATTTGTGTTCTTTAAGGTCAGCACCCGTAACACTCTCAAAAGAGCTCCAGCACTAAGGCTGTGTCAGGGACTGCACCTGATTTGTGTTCTTTCAGGTCAGCACCCATAACACTCTCAAAAGAGCTCCAGCACTAAGGCTGTGTCAGGGACTGCGCCTTATTTGTGTTCTTTAAGGTCAGCACCCGTAACACTCTCAAAAGAGCTCCAGCACTAAGGCTGTGTCAGGGATTGCGCCTTATTTGTGTTCTTTAAGGTCAGCACCCGTAACACTCTTAAAAGAGCTCCAGCACTAAGGCTGTGTCAGGGACTGCGCCTGAATTGTGTTCTTTCAGGTCAGCACCCATAACACTCTCAAAAGAGCTCCAGCACTTAGGCTGTGTCAGGGACTGCGCCTTATTTGTGTTCTTTCAGGTCAGCACCCATAACACTCTCAAAAGAGCTCTAGCACTACGGCTGTGTCAGGGACTGCGCCTTATTTGTGTTCTTTCAGGTCAGCATCCGTAACACTCAAAAGAGCTCCAGCACTAAGGCTGTGTCAGGGATTGCGCCTGATTTGTGTTCTTTCAACATATCTTTCAGGTCAGCACCCGTAACACTCTTAAAAGAGCTCCAGCACTAAGGCTGTGTCAGGGACTGCGCCTGAATTGTGTTATTTCAGGTCAGCACCCATAACACTCTCAAAAGAGCTCCAGCACTAAGGCTGTGTCAGGGACTGCGCCTGATTTGTGTTCTTTAAGGTCAGCACCCGTAACACTCTCAAAAGAGCTCCAGCACTAAGGCTGTGTCAGGGACTGCGCCTGATTTGTGTTCTTTCAGGTCAGCACCCATAACACTCTCAAAAGAGCTCCAGCACTAAGGCTGTGTCAGGGATTGCGCCTGATTTGTGTTCTTTCAACATATCTTTCAGGTCAGCACCCGTAACACTCTCAAAAGAGCTCCAGCACTAAGGCTGTGTCAGGGACTGCGCCTGAATTGTGTTCTTTCAGGTCAGCACCCATAACACTCTCAAAAGAGCTCCAGCACTAAGGCTGTGTCAGGGACTGCGCCTGATTTGTGTTCTTTAAGATCAGCACCCGTAACACTCTCAAAAGAGCTCCAGCACTAAGGCTGTGTCAGGGACTGCACCTGATTTGTGTTCTTTCAGGTCAGCACCCATAACACTCTCAAAAGAGCTCCAGCACTAAGGCTGTGTCAGGGACTGCGCCTTATTTGTGTTCTTTAAGGTCAGCACCCGTAACACTCTCAAAAGAGCTCCAGCACTAAGGCTGTGTCAGGGACTGCACCTGATTTGTGTTCTTTCAGGTCAGCACACATAACACTCTCAAATGAGCTCCAGCACTAAGGCTGTGTCAGGGACTGCGCCTGAATTGTGTTCTTTCAGGTCAACACCCATAACACTCTCAAAAGAGCTCCAGCACTAAGGCTGTGTCAGGGACTGCGCCTTATTTGTGTTCTTTCAGGTCAGCACCCATAACACTCTCAAAAGAGCTCCAGCACTACGGCTGTGTCAGGGACTGGGCCTTATTTGTGTTCTTTCAACATATCTTTCAGGTCAGCACCCGTAACACTCTTAAAAGAGCTCCAGCACTATGGCTGTGTCAGGGACTGCGCCTGAATTGTGTTATTTCAGGTCAGCACCCATAACACTCTCAAAAGAGCTCCAGTACTAAGGCTGTGTCAGGGACTGCGCCTGATTTGTGTTCTTTAAGGTCAGCACCCGTAACACTCTCAAAAGAGCTCCAGCACTAAGGCTGTGTCAGGGACTGCGCCTGATTTGTGTTCTTTCAGGTCAGCACCCATAACACTCTCAAAAGAGCTCCAGCACTAAGGCTGTGTCAGGGACTGCGCCTTATTTGTGTTCTTTAAGGTCAGCACCCGTAACACTCTCAAAAGAGCTCCAGCACTAAGGCTGTGTCAGGGATTGCGCCTGATTTGTGTTCTTTCAACATATCTTTCAGGTCAGCACCCGTAACACTCTTAAAAGAGCTCCAGCACTAAGGCTGTGTCAGGGACTGCGCCTGAATTGTGTTATTTCAGGTCAGCACCCATAACACTCTCAAAAGAGCTCCAGCACTAAGGCTGTGTCAGGGACTGCACCTGATTTGTGTTCTTTAAGGTCAGCACCCGTAACACTCTCAAAAGAGCTCCAGCACTAAGGCTGTGTCAGGGACTGCACCTGATTTGTGTTCTTTCAGGTCAGCACCCATAACACTCTCAAAAGAGCTCCAGCACTAAGGCTGTGTCAGGGACTGCGCCTTATTTGTGTTCTTTAAGGTCAGCACCCGTAACACTCTCAAAAGAGCTCCAGCACTAAGGCTGTGTCAGGGATTGCGCCTGATTTGTGTTCTTTCAACATATCTTTCAGGTCAGCACCCGTAACACTCTTAAAAGAGCTCCAGCACTAAGGCTGTGTCAGGGACTGCGCCTGAATTGTGTTATTTCAGGTCAGCACCCATTACACTCTCAAAAGAGCTCCAGCACTAAGGCTGTGTCAGGGACTGCGCCTGATTTGTGTTCTTTAAGGTCAGCACCCGTAACACTCTCAAAAGAGCTCCAGCACTAAGGCTGTGTCAGGGACTGCACCTGATTTGTGTTCTTTCAGGTCAGCACCCATAACACTCTCAAAAGAGCTCCAGCACTAAGGCTGTGTCAGGGACTGCGCCTTATTTGTGTTCTTTAAGGTCAGCACCCGTAACACTCTCAAAAGAGCTCCAGCACTAAGGCTGTGTCAGGGACTGCGCCTTATTTGTGTTCTTTAAGGTCAGCACCCGTAACACTCTTAAAAGAGCTCCAGCACTAAGGCTGTGTCAGGGACTGCGCCTGAATTGTGTTCTTTCAGGTCAGCACCCATAACACTCTCAAAAGAGCTCCAGCACTAAGGCTGTGTCAGGGACTGCGCCTTATTTGTGTTCTTTCAGGTCAGCACCCATAACACTCTCAAAAGAGCTCTAGCACTACGGCTGTGTCAGGGACTGCGCCTTATTTGTGTTCTTTCAGGTCAGCATCCGTAACACTCAAAAGAGCTCCAGCACTAAGGCTGTGTCAGGGATTGCGCCTGATTTGTGTTCTTTCAACATATCTTTCAGGTCAGCACCCGTAACACTCTCAAAAGAGCTCCAGCACTAAGGCTGTGTCAGGGACTGCGCCTTATTTGTGTTCTTTAAGGTCAGCACCCGTAACACTCTCAAAATAGCTCCAGCACTAAGGCTGTGTCAGGGACTGCGCCTTATTTGTGTTCTTTAAGGTCAGCACCCGTAACACTCTCAAAAGAGCTCCAGCACTAAGGCTGTGTCAGGGACTGCGCCTGAATTGTGTTCTTTCAGGTCAGCACCCATAACACTCTCAAAAGAGCTCCAGCACTAAGGCTGTGTCAGGGACTGCGCCTTATTTGTGTTCTTTCAGGTCAGCACCCATAACACTCTCAAAAGAGCTCCAGCACTACGGCTGTGTCAGGGACTGGGCCTTATTTGTGTTCTTTCAACATATCTTTCAGGTCAGCACCCGTAACACTCTTAAAAGAGCTCCAGCACTATGGCTGTGTCAGGGACTGCGCCTGAATTGTGTTATTTCAGGTCAGCACCCATAACACTCTCAAAAGAGCTCCAGCACTAAGGCTGTGTCAGGGACTGCGCCTGATTTGTGTTCTTTAAGGTCAGCACCCGTAACACTCTCAAAAGAGCTCCAGCACTAAGGCTGTGTCAGGGACTGCACCTGATTTGTGTTCTTTCAGGTCAGCACCCATAACACTCTCAAAAGAGCTCCAGCACTAAGGCTGTGTCAGGGATTGCGCCTGATTTGTGTTATTTCAGGTCAGCACCCATAACACTCTCAAAAGAGCTCCAGCACTAAGGCTGTGTCAGGGACTGCGCCTGATTTGTGTTCTTTAAGGTCAGCACCCGTAACACTCTCAAAAGAGCTCCAGCACTAAGGCTGTGTCAGGGACTGCACCTGATTTGTGTTCTTTCAGGTCAGCACCCATAACACTCTCAAAAGAGCTCCAGCACTAAGGCTGTGTCAGGGATTGCGCCTGATTTGTGTTCTTTCAACATATCTTTCAGGTCAGCACCCGTAACACTCTTAAAAGAGCTCCAGCACTAAGGCTGTGTCAGGGACTGCGCCTGAATTGTGTTATTTCAGGTCAGCACCCATAACACTCTCAAAAGAGCTCCAGCACTAAGGCTGTGTCAGGGACTGCGCCTGATTTGTGTTCTTTAAGATCAGCACCCGTAACACTCTCAAAAGAGCTCCAGCACTAAGGCTGTGTCAGGGACTGCACCTGATTTGTGTTCTTTCAGGTCAGCACCCATAACACTCTCAAAAGAGCTCCAGCACTAAGGCTGTGTCAGGGACTGCGCCTTATTTGTGTTCTTTAAGGTCAGCACCCGTAACACTCTCAAAAGAGCTCCAGCACTAAGGCTGTGTCAGGGACTGCACCTGATTTGTGTTCTTTCAGGTCAGCACACATAACACTCTCAAAAGAGCTCCAGCACTAAGGCTGTGTCAGGGACTGCGCCTGAATTGTGTTCTTTCAGGTCAGCACCCATAACACTCTCAAAAGAGCTCCAGCACTAAGGCTGTGTCAGGGACTGCGCCTTATTTGTGTTCTTTCAGGTCAGCACCCATAACACTCTCAAAAGAGCTCCAGCACTACGGCTGTGTCAGGGACTGGGCCTTATTTGTGTTCTTTCAACATATCTTTCAGGTCAGCACCCGTAACACTCTTAAAAGAGCTCCAGCACTATGGCTGTGTCAGGGACTGCGCCTGAATTGTGTTATTTCAGGTCAGCACCCATAACACTCTCAAAAGAGCTCCAGTACTAAGGCTGTGTCAGGGACTGCACCTGATTTGTGTTCTTTAAGGTCAGCACCCGTAACACTCTCAAAAGAGCTCCAGCACTAAGGCTGTGTCAGGAACTGCACCTGATTTGTGTTCTTTCAGGTCAGCACCCATAACACTCTCAAAAGAGCTCCAGCACTAAGGCTGTGTCAGGGACTGCGCCTTATTTGTGTTCTTTCAGGTCAGCACCCGTAACACTCTTAAAAGAGCTCCAGCACTAAGGCTGTGTCAGGGACTGCACCTGATTTGTGTTCTTTCAGGTCAGCACCCATAATACTCTCAAAAGAGCTCCAGCACTAAGGCTGTGTCAGGGACTGCGCCTTATTTGTGTTCTTTAAGGTCAGCACCCGTAACACTCTCAAAAGAGCTCCAGCACTAAGGCTGTGTCAGGGACTGCGCCTTATTTGTGTTCTTTAAGGTCAGCACCCGTAACACTCTTAAAAGAGCTCCAGCACTAAGGCTGTGTCAGGGACTGCGCCTGAATTGTGTTCTTTCAGGTCAGCACCCATAACACTCTCAAAAGAGCTCCAGCACTAAGGCTGTGTCAGGGACTGCGCCTTATTTGTGTTCTTTCAGGTCAGCACCCATAACACTCTCAAAAGAGCTCCAGCACTACGGCTGTGTCAGGGACTGCGCCTTATTTGTGTTCTTTCAGGTCAGCATCCGTAACACTCTCAAAAGAGCTCCAGCACTAAGGCTGTGTCAGGGATTGCGCCTGATTTGTGTTCTTTCAACATATCTTTCAGGTCAGCACCCGTAACACTCTTAAAAGAGCTCCAGCACTAAGGCTGTGTCAAGGACTGCGCCTGAATTGTGTTATTTCAGGTCAGCACCCATAACACTCTCAAAAGAGCTCCAGCACTAAGGCTGTGTCAGGGACTGCGCCTGATTTGTGTTCTTTAAGGTCAGCACCCATAACACTCTCAAAAGAGCTCCAGCACTAAGGCTGTGTCAGGGACTGCACCTGATTTGTGTTCTTTCAGGTCAGCACCCATAACACTCTCAAAAGAGCTCCAGCACTAAGGCTGTGTCAGGGACTGCGCCTTATTTGTGTTCTTTCAGGTCAGCACCCATAACACTCTCAAAAGAGCTCCAGCACTAAGGCTGTGTCAGGGATTGCGCCTGATTTGTGTTCTTTCAACATATCTTTCAGGTCAGCACCCGTAACACTCTTAAAAGAGCTCCAGCACTAAGGCTGTGTCAGGGACTGCGCCTGAATTGTGTTATTTCAGGTCAGCACCCATTACACTCTCAAAAGAGCTCCAGCACTAAGGCTGTGTCAGGGACTGCGCCTGATTTGTGTTCTTTAAGGTCAGCACCCGTAACACTCTCAAAAGAGCTCCAGCACTAAGGCTGTGTCAGGGACTGCACCTGATTTGTGTTCTTTCAGGTCAGCACCCATAACACTCTCAAAAGAGCTCCAGCACTAAGGCTGTGTCAGGGACTGCGCCTTATTTGTGTTCTTTAAGGTCAGCACCCGTAACACTCTCAAAAGAGCTCCAGCACTAAGGCTGTGTCAGGGACTGCGCCTTATTTGTGTTCTTTAAGGTCAGCACCCGTAACACTCTTAAAAGAGCTCCAGCACTAAGGCTGTGTCAGGGACTGCGCCTGAATTGTGTTCTTTCAGGTCAGCACCCATAACACTCTCAAAAGAGCTCCAGCACTAAGGCTGTGTCAGGGACTGCGCCTTATTTGTGTTCTTTCAGGTCAGCACCCATAACACTCTCAAAAGAGCTCTAGCACTACGGCTGTGTCAGGGACTGCGCCTTATTTGTGTTCTTTCAGGTCAGCATCCGTAACACTCAAAAGAGCTCCAGCACTAAGGCTGTGTCAGGGATTGCGCCTGATTTGTGTTCTTTCAACATATCTTTCAGGTCAGCACCCGTAACACTCTCAAAAGAGCTCCAGCACTAAGGCTGTGTCAGGGACTGCGCCTTATTTGTGTTCTTTAAGGTCAGCACCCGTAACACTCTCAAAATAGCTCCAGCACTAAGGCTGTGTCAGGGACTGCGCCTTATTTGTGTTCTTTAAGGTCAGCACCCGTAACACTCTTAAAAGAGCTCCAGCACTAAGGCTGTGTCAGGGACTGCGCCTGAATTGTGTTCTTTCAGGTCAGCACCCATAACACTCTCAAAAGAGCTCCAGCACTAAGGCTGTGTCAGGGACTGCGCCTTATTTGTGTTCTTTAAGGTCAGCACCCGTAACACTCTCAAAAGAGCTCTAGCACTACGGCTGTGTCAGGGACTGCGCCTTATTTGTGTTCTTTCAGGTCAGCATCCGTAACACTCAAAAGAGCTCCAGCACTAAGGCTGTGTCAGGGACTGCGCCTGAATTGTGTTATTTCAGGTCAGCACCCATAACACTCTCAAAAGAGCTCCAGCACTAAGGCTGTGTCAGGGACTGCGCCTGATTTGTGTTCTTTAAGGTCAGCACCCGTAACACTCTCAAAAGAGCTCCAGCACTAAGGCTGTGTCAGGGACTGCACCTGATTTGTGTTCTTTCAGGTCAGCACCCATAACACTCTCAAAAGAGCTCCAGCACTAAGGCTGTGTCAGGGATTGCGCCTGATTTGTGTTCTTTCAACATATCTTTCAGGTCAGCACCCGTAACACTCTTAAAAGAGCTCCAGCACTAAGGCTGTGTCAGGGACTGCGCCTGAATTGTGTTATTTCAGGTCAGCACCCATAACACTCTCAAAAGAGCTCCAGCACTAAGGCTGTGTCAGGGACTGCGCCTGATTTGTGTTCTTTAAGATCAGCACCCGTAACACTCTCAAAAGAGCTCCAGCACTAAGGCTGTGTCAGGGACTGCACCTGATTTGTGTTCTTTCAGGTCAGCACCCATAACACTCTCAAAAGAGCTCCAGCACTAAGGCTGTGTCAGGGACTGCGCCTTATTTGTGTTCTTTAAGGTCAGCACCCGTAACACTCTCAAAAGAGCTCCAGCACTAAGGCTGTGTCAGGGACTGCACCTGATTTGTGTTCTTTCAGGTCAGCACACATAACACTCTCAAAAGAGCTCCAGCACTAAGGCTGTGTCAGGGACTGCGCCTGAATTGTGTTCTTTCAGGTCAGCACCCATAACACTCTCAAAAGAGCTCCAGCACTAAGTCTGTGTCAGGGACTGCGCCTTATTTGTGTTCTTTCAGGTCAGCACCCATAACACTCTCAAAAGAGCTCCAGCACTACGGCTGTGTCAGGGACTGGGCCTTATTTGTGTTCTTTCAACATATCTTTCAGGTCAGCACCCGTAACACTCTTAAAAGAGCTCCAGCACTATGGCTGTGTCAGGGACTGCGCCTGAATTGTGTTATTTCAGGTCAGCACCCATAACACTCTCAAAAGAGCTCCAGTACTAAGGCTGTGTCAGGGACTGCGCCTGATTTGTGTTCTTTAAGGTCAGCACCCGTAACACTCTCAAAAGAGCTCCAGCACTAAGGCTGTGTCAGGAACTGCACCTGATTTGTGTTCTTTCAGGTCAGCACCCATAACACTCTCAAAAGAGCTCCAGCACTAAGGCTGTGTCAGGGACTGCGCCTTATTTGTGTTCTTTCAGGTCAGCACCCGTAACACTCTTAAAAGAGCTCCAGCACTAAGGCTGTGTCAGGGACTGCACCTGATTTGTGTTCTTTCAGGTCAGCACACATAACACTCTCAAAAGAGCTCCAGCACTAAGGCTGTGTCAGGGACTGCGCCTTATTTGTGTTCTTTAAGGTCAGCACCCGTAACACTCTCAAAAGAGCTCCAGCACTAAGGCTGTGTCAGGGACTGCACCTGATTTGTGTTCTTTCAGGTCAGCACACATAACACTCTCAAAAGAGCTCCAGCACTAAGGCTGTGTCAGGGACTGCGCCTGAATTGTGTTCTTTCAGGTCAGCACCCATAACACTCTCAAAAGAGCTCCAGCACTAAGGCTGTGTCAGGGACTGCGCCTTATTTGTGTTCTTTCAGGTCAGCACCCATAACACTCTCAAAAGAGCTCCAGCACTACGGCTGTGTCAGGGACTGGGCCTTATTTGTGTTCTTTCAACATATCTTTCAGGTCAGCACCCGTAACACTCTTAAAAGAGCTCCAGCACTATGGCTGTGTCAGGGACTGCGCCTGAATTGTGTTATTTCAGGTCAGCACCCATAACACTCTCAAAAGAGCTCCAGTACTAAGGCTGTGTCAGGGACTGCGCCTGATTTGTGTTCTTTAAGGTCAGCACCCGTAACACTCTCAAAAGAGCTCCAGCACTAAGGCTGTGTCAGGAACTGCACCTGATTTGTGTTCTTTCAGGTCAGCACCCATAACACTCTCAAAAGAGCTCCAGCACTAAGGCTGTGTCAGGGACTGCGCCTTATTTGTGTTCTTTCAGGTCAGCACCCGTAACACTCTTAAAAGAGCTCCAGCACTAAGGCTGTGTCAGGGACTGCACCTGATTTGTGTTCTTTCAGGTCAGCACCCATAATACTCTCAAAAGAGCTCCAGCACTAAGGCTGTGTCAGGGACTGCGCCTTATTTGTGTTCTTTAAGGTCAGCACCCGTAACACTCTCAAAAGAGCTCCAGCACTAAGGCTGTGTCAGGGACTGCGCCTTATTTGTGTTCTTTAAGGTCAGCACCCGTAACACTCTTAAAAGAGCTCCAGCACTAAGGCTGTGTCAGGGACTGCGCCTGAATTGTGTTCTTTCAGGTCAGCACCCATAACACTCTCAAAAGAGCTCCAGCACTAAGGCTGTGTCAGGGACTGCGCCTTATTTGTGTTCTTTCAGGTCAGCACCCATAACACTCTCAAAAGAGCTCCAGCACTACGGCTGTGTCAGGGACTGCGCCTTATTTGTGTTCTTTCAGGTCAGCATCCGTAACACTCTCAAAAGAGCTCCAGCACTAAGGCTGTGTCAGGGATTGCGCCTGATTTGTGTTCTTTCAACATATCTTTCAGGTCAGCACCCGTAACACTCTTAAAAGAGCTCCAGCACTAAGGCTGTGTCAAGGACTGCGCCTGAATTGTGTTATTTCAGGTCAGCACCCATAACACTCTCAAAAGAGCTCCAGCACTAAGGCTGTGTCAGGGACTGCGCCTGATTTGTGTTCTTTAAGGTCAGCACCCATAACACTCTCAAAAGAGCTCCAGCACTAAGGCTGTGTCAGGGACTGCACCTGATTTGTGTTCTTTCAGGTCAGCACCCATAACACTCTCAAAAGAGCTCCAGCACTAAGGCTGTGTCAGGGACTGCGCCTTATTTGTGTTCTTTAAGGTCAGCACCCGTAACACTCTCAAAAGAGCTCCAGCACTAAGGCTGTGTCAGGGATTGCGCCTGATTTGTGTTCTTTCAACATATCTTTTAGGTCAGCACCCGTAACACTCTTAAAAGAGCTCCAGCACTAAGGCTGTGTCAGGGACTGCGCCTGAATTGTGTTATTTCAGGTCAGCACCCATAACACTCTCAAAAGAGCTCCAGCACTAAGGCTGTGTCAGGGACTGCGCCTGATTTGTGTTCTTTAAGGTCAGCACCCGTAACACTCTCAAAAGAGCTCCAGCACTAAGGCTGTGTCAGGGACTGCACCTGATTTGTGTTCTTTCAGGTCAGCACCCATAACACTCTCAAAAGAGCTCCAGCACTAAGGCTGTGTCAGGGACTGCGCCTTATTTGTGTTCTTTAAGGTCAGCACCCGTAACACTCTCAAAAGAGCTCCAGCACTAAGGCTGTGTCAGGGACTGCGCCTTATTTGTGTTCTTTAAGGTCAGCACCCGTAACACTCTCAAAAGAGCTCCAGCACTAAGGCTGTGTCAGGGACTGCACCTGATTTTTGTTCTTTCAGGTCAGCACCCATAACACTCTCAAAAGAGCTCCAGCACTAAGGCTGTGTCAGGGACTGCGCCTTATTTGTGTTCTTTAAGGTCAGCACCCGTAACACTCTCAAAAGAGCTCCAGCACTAAGGCTGTGTCAGGGACTGCGCCTTATTTGTGTTCTTTAAGGTCAGCACCCGTAACACTCTTAAAAGAGCTCCAGCACTAAGGCTGTGCAGGGACTGCGCCTGAATTGTGTTCTTTCAGGTCAGCACCCATAACACTCTCAAAAGAGCTCCAGCACTAAGGCTGTGTCAGGGACTGCGCCTTATTTGTGTTCTTTAAGGTCAGCACCCGTAACACTCTTAAAAGAGCTCCAGCACTAAGGCTGTGTCAGGGACTGCGCCTGAATTGTGTTCTTTCAGGTCAGCACCCATAACACTCTCAAAAGAGCTCCAGCACTAAGGCTGTGTCAGGGACTGTGCCTTATTTGTGTTCTTTCAGGTCAGCACCCATAACACTCTCAAAAGAGCTCCAGCACTACGGCTGTGTCAGGGACTGCGCCTTATTTGTGTTCTTTCAGGTCAGCATCCGTAACACTCTCAAAAGAGCTCCAGCACTAAGGCTGTGTCAGGGATTGCGCCTGATTTGTGTTCTTTCAACATATCTTTCAGGTCAGCACCCGGAACACTCTTAAAAGAGCTCCAGCACTAAGGCTGTGTCAGGGACTGCGCCTGAATTGTGTTATTTCAGGTCAGCACCCATAACACTCTCAAAAGAGCTCCAGCACTAAGGCTGTGTCAGGGACTGCGCCTGATTTGTGTTCTTTCAGGTCAGCACCCGTAACACTCTCAAAAGAGCTCCAGCACTAAGGCTGTGTCAGGGACTGCACCTGATTTGTGTTCTTTCAGGTCAGCACCCATAACACTCTCAAAAGAGCTCCAGCACTAAGGCTGTGTCAGGGATTGCGCCTGATTTGTGTTCTTTCAACATATCTTTCAGGTCAGCACCCGTAACACTCTTAAAAGAGCTCCAGCACTAAGGCTGTGTCAGGGACTGCGCCTGAATTGTGTTATTTCAGGTCAGCACCCATAACACTCTCAAAAGAGCTCCAGCACTAAGGCTGTGTCAGGGACTGCGCCTGATTTGTGTTCTTTAAGATCAGCACCCGTAACACTCTCAAAAGAGCTCCAGCACTAAGGCTGTGTCAGGGACTGCACCTGATTTGTGTTCTTTCAGGTCAGCACCCATAACACTCTCAAAAGAGCTCCAGCACTAAGGCTGTGTCAGGGACTGCGCCTTATTTGTGTTCTTTAAGGTCAGCACCCGTAACACTCTCAAAAGAGCTCCAGCACTAAGGCTGTGTCAGGGACTGCACCTGATTTGTGTTCTTTCAGGTCAGCACACATAACACTCTCAAAAGAGCTCCAGCACTAAGGCTGTGTCAGGGCCTGCGCCTGAATTGTGTTCTTTCAGGTCAGCACCCATAACACTCTCAAAAGAGCTCCAGCACTAAGGCTGTGTCAGGGACTGCGCCTTATTTGTGTTCTTTCAGGTCAGCACCCATAACACTCTCAAAAGAGCTCCAGCACTAAGGCTGTGTCAGGGACTGGGCCTTATTTGTGTTCTTTCAACATATCTTTCAGGTCAGCACCCGTAACACTCTTAAAAGAGCTCCAGCACTATGGCTGTGTCAGGGACTGCACCTGATTTGTGTTCTTTCAGGTCAGCACACATAACACTCTCAAAAGAGCTCCAGCACTAAGGCTGTGTCAGGGACTGCGCCTGAATTGTGTTCTTTCAGGTCAGCACCCATAACACTCTCAAAAGAGCTGCAGCACTAAGGCTGTGTCAGGGACTGGGCCTTATTTGTGTTCTTTCAACATATCTTTCAGGTCAGCACCCGTAACACTCTTAAAAGAGCTCCAGCACTAAGGCTGTGTCAGGGACTGCACCTGATTTGTGTTCTTTCAGGTCAGCACACATAACACTCTCAAAAGAGCTCCAGCACTAAGGCTGTGTCAGGGACTGCGCCTGATTTGTGTTCTTTCAGGTCAGCACCCATAACACTCTCAAAAGAGCTCCAGCACTAAGGCTGTGTCAGGGACTGCGCCTTATTTGTGTTCTTTCAGGTCAGCACCCATAACACTCTCAAAAGAGCTCCAGCACTAAGGCTGTGTCAGGGACTGCACCTGATTTGTGTTCTTTCAGGTCAGCACACATAACACTCTCAAAAGAGCTCCAGCACTAAGGCTGTGTCAGGGACTGCGCCTGAATTGTGTTCTTTCAGGTCAGCACCCATAACACTCTCAAAAGAGCTCCAGCACTAAGGCTGTGTCAGGGACTGCGCCTTATTTGTGTTCTTTCAGGTCAGCACCCATAACACTCTCAAAAGAGCTCCAGCACTAAGGCTGTGTCAGGGACTGGGCCTTATTTGTGTTCTTTCAACATATCTTTCAGGTCAGCACCCGTAACACTCTTAAAAGAGCTCCAGCACTATGGCTGTGTCAGGGACTGCGCCTGAAATGTGTTATTTCAGGTCAGCACCCATAACACTCTCAAAAGAGCTCCAGCACTAAGGCTGTGTCAGGGACTGCGCCTGATTTGTGTTCTTTACGGTCAGCACCCGTAACACTCTCAAAAGAGCTCCAGCACTAAGGCTGTGTCAGGGACTGCACCTGATTTGTGTTCTTTCAGGTCAGCACCCATAACACTCTCAAAAGAGCTCCAGCACTAAGGCTGTGTCAGGGATTGCGCCTGATTTGTGTTCTTTCAACATATCTTTCAGGTCAGCACCCGTAACACTCTTAAAAGAGCTCCAGCACTAAGGCTGTGTCAGGGACTGCGCCTGAATTGTGTTATTTCAGGTCAGCACCCATAACACTCTCAAAAGAGCTCCAGCACTAAGGCTGTGTCAGGGACTGGGCCTTATTTGTGTTCTTTCAACATATCTTTCAGGTCAGCACCCGTAACACTCTTAAAAGAGCTCCAGCACTAAGGCTGTGTCAGGGACTGCACCTGATTTGTGTTCTTTCAGGTCAGCACCCATAACACTCTCAAAAGAGCTCCAGCACTAAGGCTGTGTCAGGGACTGCGCCTTATTTGTGTTCTTTCAGGTCAGCACCCATAACACTCTCAAAAGAGCTCCAGCACTACGGCTGTGTCAGGGACTGCGCCTTATTTGTGTTCTTTCAGGTCAGCATCCGTAACACTCTCAAAAGAGCTCCAGCACTAAGGCTGTGTCAGGGATTGCGCCTGATTTGTGTTCTTTCAACATATCTTTCAGGTCAGCACCCGTAACACTCTTAAAAGAGCTCCAGCACTAAGGCTGTGTCAGGGACTGCGCCTGAATTGTGTTATTTCAGGTCAGCACCCATAACACTCTCAAAAGAGCTCCAGCACTAAGGCTGTGTCAGGGACTGCGCCTGAATTGTGTTCTTTCAGGTCAGCACCCATAACACTCTCAAAAGAGCTCCAGCACTAAGGCTGTGTCAGGGACTGCCCCTGATTTGTGTTCTTTCAGGTCAGCACCCATAACACTCTCAAAAGAGCTCCAGCACTAAGGCTGTGTCAGGGACTGCGCCTTATTTGTGTTCTTTAAGGTCAGCACCCGTAACACTCTCAAAAGAGCTCCAGCACTAAGGCTGTGTCAGGGATTGCGCCTGATTTGTGTTCTTTCAACATATCTTTCAGGTCAGCACCCGTAACACTCTTAAAAGAGCTCCAGCACTAAGGCTGTGTCAGGGACTGCGCCTGAATTGTGTTATTTCAGGTCAGCACCCATAACACTCTCAAAAGAGCTCCAGCACTAAGGCTGTGTCAGGGACTGCGCCTGATTTGTGTTCTTTAAGGTCAGCACCCGTAACACTCTCAAAAGAGCTCCAGCACTAAGGCTGTGTCAGGGACTGCACCTGATTTTTGTTCTTTCAGGTCAGCACCCATAACACTCTCAAAAGAGCTCCAGCACTAAGGCTGTGTCAGGGACTGCGCCTTATTTGTGTTCTTTAAGGTCAGCACCCGTAACACTCTCAAAAGAGCTCCAGCACTAAGGCTGTGTCAGGGACTGCGCCTTATTTGTGTTCTTTAAGGTCAGCACCCGTAACACTCTCAAAAGAGCTCCAGCACTAAGGCTGTGTCAGGGACTGCACCTGATTTTTGTTCTTTCAGGTCAGCACCCATAACACTCTCAAAAGAGCTCCAGCACTAAGGCTGTGTCAGGGACTGCGCCTTATTTGTGTTCTTTAAGGTCAGCACCCGTAACACTCTCAAAAGAGCTCCAGCACTAAGGCTGTGTCAGGGACTGCGCCTTATTTGTGTTCTTTAAGGTCAGCACCCGTAACACTCTTAAAAGAGCTCCAGCACTAAGGCTGTGCAGGGACTGCGCCTGAATTGTGTTCTTTCAGGTCAGCACCCATAACACTCTCAAAAGAGCTCCAGCACTAAGGCTGTGTCAGGGACTGCGCCTTATTTGTGTTCTTTAAGGTCAGCACCCGTAACACTCTTAAAAGAGCTCCAGCACTAAGGCTGTGTCAGGGACTGCGCCTGAATTGTGTTCTTTCAGGTCAGCACCCATAACACTCTCAAAAGAGCTCCAGCACTAAGGCTGTGTCAGGGACTGCGCCTTATTTGTGTTCTTTCAGGTCAGCACCCATAACACTCTCAAAAGAGCTCCAGCACTACGGCTGTGTCAGGGACTGCGCCTTATTTGTGTTCTTTCAGGTCAGCATCCGTAACACTCTCAAAAGAGCTCCAGCACTAAGGCTGTGTCAGGGATTGCGCCTGATTTGTGTTCTTTCAACATATCTTTCAGGTCAGCACCCGGAACACTCTTAAAAGAGCTCCAGCACTAAGGCTGTGTCAGGGACTGCGCCTGAATTGTGTTCTTTCAGGTCAGCACCCATAACACTCTCAAAAGAGCTCCAGCACTAAGGCTGTGTCAGGGACTGCGCCTGATTTGTGTTCTTTAAGGTCAGCACCCGTAACACTCTCAAAAGAGCTCCAGCACTAAGGCTGTGTCAGGGACTGCACCTGATTTGTGTTCTTTCAGGTCAGCACCCATAACACTCTCAAAAGAGCTCCAGCACTAAGGCTGTGTCAGGGATTGCGCCTGATTTGTGTTCTTTCAACATATCTTTCAGGTCAGCACCCGTAACACTCTTAAAAGAGCTCCAGCACTAAGGCTGTGTCAGGGACTGCGCCTGAATTGTGTTCTTTCAGGTCAGCACCCATAACACTCTCAAAAGAGCTGCAGCACTAAGGCTGTGTCAGGGACTGGGCCTTATTTGTGTTCTTTCAACATATCTTTCAGGTCAGCACCCGTAACACTCTTAAAAGAGCTCCAGCACTAAGGCTGTGTCAGGGACTGCACCTGATTTGTGTTCTTTCAGGTCAGCACACATAACACTCTCAAAAGAGCTCCAGCACTAAGGCTGTGTCAGGGACTGCGCCTGAATTGTGTTCTTTCAGGTCAGCACCCATAACACTCTCAAAAGAGCTCCAGCACTAAGGCTGTGTCAGGGACTGCGCCTTATTTGTGTTCTTTCAGGTCAGCACCCATAACACTCTCAAAAGAGCTCCAGCACTAAGGCTGTGTCAGGGACTGGGCCTTATTTGTGTTCTTTCAACATATCTTTCAGGTCAGCACCCGTAACACTCTCAAAAGAGCTCCAGCACTAAGGCTGTGTCAGGGATTGCGCCTGATTTGTGTTCTTTCAACATATCTTTCAGGTCAGCACCCGTAACACTCTTAAAAGAGCTCCAGCACTAAGGCTGTGTCAGGGACTGCGCCTGAATTGTGTTATTTCAGGTCAGCACCCATAACACTCTCAAAAGAGCTCCAGCACTAAGGCTGTGTCAGGGACTGCGCCTGATTTGTGTTCTTTAAGATCAGCACCCGTAACACTCTCAAAAGAGCTCCAGCACTAAGGCTGTGTCAGGGACTGCACCTGATTTGTGTTCTTTCAGGTCAGCACCCATAACACTCTCAAAAGAGCTCCAGCACTAAGGCTGTGTCAGGGACTGCGCCTTATTTGTGTTCTTTAAGGTCAGCACCCGTAACACTCTCAAAAGAGCTCCAGCACTAAGGCTGTGTCAGGGACTGCACCTGATTTGTGTTCTTTCAGGTCAGCACACATAACACTCTCAAAAGAGCTCCAGCACTAAGGCTGTGTCAGGGCCTGCGCCTGAATTGTGTTCTTTCAGGTCAGCACCCATAACACTCTCAAAAGAGCTCCAGCACTAAGGCTGTGTCAGGGACTGCGCCTGATTTGTGTTCTTTCAGGTCAGCACCCATAACACTCTCAAAAGAGCTCCAGCACTAAGGCTGTGTCAGGGACTGGGCCTTATTTGTGTTCTTTCAACATATCTTTCAGGTCAGCACCCGTAACACTCTTAAAAGAGCTCCAGCACTATGGCTGTGTCAGGGACTGCACCTGATTTGTGTTCTTTCAGGTCAGCACACATAACACTCTCAAAAGAGCTCCAGCACTAAGGCTGTGTCAGGGACTGCGCCTGAATTGTGTTCTTTCAGGTCAGCACCCATAACACTCTCAAAAGAGCTCCAGCACTAAGGCTGTGTCAGGGACTGGGCCTTATTTGTGTTCTTTCAACATATCTTTCAGGTCAGCACCCGTAACACTCTTAAAAGAGCTCCAGCACTAAGGCTGTGTCAGGGACTGCACCTGATTTGTGTTCTTTCAGGTCAGCACACATAACACTCTCAAAAGAGCTCCAGCACTAAGGCTGTGTCAGGGACTGCGCCTGAATTGTGTTCTTTCAGGTCAGCACCCATAACACTCTCAAAAGAGCTCCAGCACTAAGGCTGTGTCAGGGACTGCGCCTTATTTTTGTTCTTTCAGGTCAGCACCCATAACACTCTCAAAAGAGCTCCAGCACTAAGGCTGTGTCAGGGACTGCACCTGATTTGTGTTCTTTCAGGTCAGCACACATAACACTCTCAAAAGAGCTCCAGCACTAAGGCTGTGTCAGGGACTGCGCCTGAATTGTGTTCTTTCAGGTCAGCACCCATAACACTCTCAAAAGAGCTCCAGCACTAAGGCTGTGTCAGGGACTGCGCCTTATTTGTGTTCTTTCAGGTCAGCACCCATAACACTCTCAAAAGAGCTCCAGCACTAAGGCTGTGTCAGGGACTGGGCCTTATTTGTGTTCTTTCAACATATCTTTCAGGTCAGCACCCGTAACACTCTTAAAAGAGCTCCAGCACTATGGCTGTGTCAGGGACTGCGCCTGAAATGTGTTATTTCAGGTCAGCACCCATAACACTCTCAAAAGAGCTCCAGCACTAAGGCTGTGTCAGGGACTGCGCCTGATTTGTGTTCTTTAAGGTCAGCACCCGTAACACTCTCAAAAGAGCTCCAGCACTAAGGCTGTGTCAGGGACTGCACCTGATTTGTGTTCTTTCAACATATCTTTCAGGTCAGCACCCGGAACACTCTTAAAAGAGCTCCAGCACTAAGGCTGTGTCAGGGACTGCGCCTGAATTGTGTTATTTCAGGTCAGCACCCATAACACTCTCAAAAGAGCTCCAGCACTAAGGCTGTGTCAGGGACTGCGCCTGATTTGTGTTCTTTAAGGTCAGCACCCGTAACACTCTCAAAAGAGCTCCAGCACTAAGGCTGTGTCAGGGACTGCACCTGATTTGTGTTCTTTCAGGTCAGCACCCATAACACTCTCAAAAGAGCTCCAGCACTAAGGCTGTGTCAGGGATTGCGCCTGATTTGTGTTCTTTCAACATATCTTTCAGGTCAGCACCCGTAACACTCTTAAAAGAGCTCCAGCACTAAGGCTGTGTCAGGGACTGCGCCTGAATTGTGTTCTTTCAGGTCAGCACCCATAACACTCTCAAAAGAGCTGCAGC
This sequence comes from Pieris napi, assembly GCF_905475465.1. NCBI lineage: Eukaryota > Metazoa > Arthropoda > Insecta > Lepidoptera > Pieridae > Pieris > Pieris napi. Next base: position 6,316,571 of record NC_062241.1, on the reverse strand, counting down.
ACTAAGGCTGTGTCAGGGACTGGGCCTTATTTGTGTTCTTTCAACATATCTTTCAGGTCAGCACCCGTAACACTCTTAAAAGAGCTCCAGCACTAAGGCTGTGTCAGGGACTGCACCTGATTTGTGTTCTTTCAGGTCAGCACACATAACACTCTCAAAAGAGCTCCAGCACTAAGGCTGTGTCAGGGACTGCGCCTGAATTGTGTTCTTTCAGGTCAGCACCCATAACACTCTCAAAAGAGCTCCAGCACTAAGGCTGTGTCAGGGACTGCGCCTTATTTGTGTTCTTTCAGGTCAGCACCCATAACACTCTCAAAAGAGCTCCAGCACTAAGGCTGTGTCAGGGACTGGGCCTTATTTGTGTTCTTTCAACATATCTTTCAGGTCAGCACCCGTAACACTCTCAAAAGAGCTCCAGCACTAAGGCTGTGTCAGGGATTGCGCCTGATTTGTGTTCTTTCAACATATCTTTCAGGTCAGCACCCGTAACACTCTTAAAAGAGCTCCAGCACTAAGGCTGTGTCAGGGACTGCGCCTGAATTGTGTTATTTCAGGTCAGCACCCATAACACTCTCAAAAGAGCTCCAGCACTAAGGCTGTGTCAGGGACTGCGCCTGATTTGTGTTCTTTAAGATCAGCACCCGTAACACTCTCAAAAGAGCTCCAGCACTAAGGCTGTGTCAGGGACTGCACCTGATTTGTGTTCTTTCAGGTCAGCACCCATAACACTCTCAAAAGAGCTCCAGCACTAAGGCTGTGTCAGGGACTGCGCCTTATTTGTGTTCTTTAAGGTCAGCACCCGTAACACTCTCAAAAGAGCTCCAGCACTAAGGCTGTGTCAGGGACTGCACCTGATTTGTGTTCTTTCAACATATCTTTCAGGTCAGCACCCGTAACACTCTTAAAAGAGCTCCAGCACTAAGGCTGTGTCAGGGACTGCGCCTGAATTGTGTTCTTTCAGGTCAGCACCCATAACACTCTCAAAAGAGCTGCAGCACTAAGGCTGTGTCAGGGACTGGGCCTTATTTGTGTTCTTTCAACATATCTTTCAGGTCAGCACCCGTAACACTCTTAAAAGAGCTCCAGCACTAAGGCTGTGTCAGGGACTGCACCTGATTTGTGTTCTTTCAGGTCAGCACACATAACACTCTCAAAAGAGCTCCAGCACTAAGGCTGTGTCAGGGACTGCGCCTGAATTGTGTTCTTTCAGGTCAGCACCCATAACACTCTCAAAAGAGCTCCAGCACTAAGGCTGTGTCAGGGACTGCGCCTTATTTGTGTTCTTTCAGGTCAGCACCCATAACACTCTCAAAAGAGCTCCAGCACTAAGGCTGTGTCAGGGACTGGGCCTTATTTGTTTTCTTTCAACATATCTTTCAGGTCAGCACCCGTAACACTCTCAAAAGAGCTCCAGCACTAAGGCTGTGTCAGGGATTGCGCCTGATTTGTGTTCTTTCAACATATCTTTCAGGTCAGCACCCGTAACACTCTTAAAAGAGCTCCAGCACTAAGGCTGTGTCAGGGACTGCGCCTGAATTGTGTTATTTCAGGTCAGCACCCATAACACTCTCAAAAGAGCTCCAGCACTAAGGCTGTGTCAGGGACTGCGCCTGATTTGTGTTCTTTAAGATCAGCACCCGTAACACTCTCAAAAGAGCTCCAGCACTAAGGCTGTGTCAGGGACTGCACCTGATTTGTGTTCTTTCAGGTCAGCACCCATAACACTCTCAAAAGAGCTCCAGCACTAAGGCTGTGTCAGGGACTGCGCCTTATTTGTGTTCTTTAAGGTCAGCACCCGTAACACTCTCAAAAGAGCTCCAGCACTAAGGCTGTGTCAGGGACTGCACCTGATTTGTGTTCTTTCAGGTCAGCACACATAACACTCTCAAAAGAGCTCCAGCACTAAGGCTGTGTCAGGGCCTGCGCCTGAATTGTGTTCTTTCAGGTCAGCACCCATAACACTCTCAAAAGAGCTCCAGCACTAAGGCTGTGTCAGGGACTGCGCCTTATTTGTGTTCTTTCAGGTCAGCACCCATAACACTCTCAAAAGAGCTCCAGCACTAAGGCTGTGTCAGGGACTGGGCCTTATTTGTGTTCTTTCAACATATCTTTCAGGTCAGCACCCGTAACACTCTTAAAAGAGCTCCAGCACTATGGCTGTGTCAGGGACTGCACCTGATTTGTGTTCTTTCAGGTCAGCACACATAACACTCTCAAAAGAGCTCCAGCACTAAGGCTGTGTCAGGGACTGCGCCTGAATTGTGTTCTTTCAGGTCAGCACCCATAACACTCTCAAAAGAGCTCCAGCACTAAGGCTGTGTCAGGGACTGGGCCTTATTTGTGTTCTTTCAACATATCTTTCAGGTCAGCACCCGTAACACTCTTAAAAGAGCTCCAGCACTAAGGCTGTGTCAGGGACTGCACCTGATTTGTGTTCTTTCAGGTCAGCACACATAACACTCTCAAAAGAGCTCCAGCACTAAGGCTGTGTCAGGGACTGCGCCTGAATTGTGTTCTTTCAGGTCAGCACCCATAACACTCTCAAAAGAGCTCCAGCACTAAGGCTGTGTCAGGGACTGCGCCTTATTTGTGTTCTTTCAGGTCAGCACCCATAACACTCTCAAAAGAGCTCCAGCACTAAGGCTGTGTCAGGGACTGCACCTGATTTGTGTTCTTTCAGGTCAGCACCCATAACACTCTCAAAAGAGCTCCAGCACTAAGGCTGTGTCAGGGACTGCGCCTGAATTGTGTTCTTTCAGGTCAGCACCCATAACACTCTCAAAAGAGCTCCAGCACTAAGGCTGTGTCAGGGACTGCGCCTTATTTGTGTTCTTTCAGGTCAGCACCCATAACACTCTCAAAAGAGCTCCAGCACTAAGGCTGTGTCAGGGACTGGGCCTTATTTGTGTTCTTTCAACATATCTTTCAGGTCAGCACCCGTAACACTCTTAAAAGAGCTCCAGCACTATGGCTGTGTCAGGGACTGCGCCTGAAATGTGTTATTTCAGGTCAGCACCCATAACACTCTCAAAAGAGCTCCAGCACTAAGGCTGTGTCAGGGACTGCGCCTGATTTGTGTTCTTTAAGGTCAGCACCCGTAACACTCTCAAAAGAGCTCCAGCACTAAGGCTGTGTCAGGGACTGCACCTGATTTGTGTTCTTTCAGGTCAGCACCCATAACACTCTCAAAAGAGCTCCAGCACTAAGGCTGTGTCAGGGATTGCGCCTGATTTGTGTTCTTTCAACATATCTTTCAGGTCAGCACCCGTAACACTCTTAAAAGAGCTCCAGCACTAAGGCTGTGTCAGGGACTGCGCCTGAATTGTGTTATTTCAGGTCAGCACCCATAACACTCTCAAAAGAGCTCCAGCACTAAGGCTGTGTCAGGGACTGGGCCTTATTTGTGTTCTTTCAACATATCTTTCAGGTCAGCACCCGTAACACTCTTAAAAGAGCTCCAGCACTAAGGCTGTGTCAGGGACTGCACCTGATTTGTGTTCTTTCAGGTCAGCACCCATAACACTCTCAAAAGAGCTCCAGCACTAAGGCTGTGTCAGGGACTGCGCCTTATTTGTGTTCTTTCAGGTCAGCACCCATAACACTCTCAAAAGAGCTCCAGCACTACGGCTGTGTCAGGGACTGCGCCTTATTTGTGTTCTTTCAGGTCAGCATCCGTAACACTCTCAAAAGAGCTCCAGCACTAAGGCTGTGTCAGGGATTGCGCCTGATTTGTGTTCTTTCAACATATCTTTCAGGTCAGCACCCGTAACACTCTTAAAAGAGCTCCAGCACTAAGGCTGTGTCAGGGACTGCGCCTGAATTGTGTTATTTCAGGTCAGCACCCATAACACTCTCAAAAGAGCTCCAGCACTAAGGCTGTGTCAGGGACTGCGCCTGATTTGTGTTCTTTAAGGTCAGCACCCGTAACACTCTCAAAAGAGCTCCAGCACTAAGGCTGTGTCAGGGACTGCACCTGATTTGTGTTCTTTCAGGTCAGCACACATAACACTCTCAAAAGAGCTCCAGCACTAAGGCTGTGTCAGGGACTGCGCCTTATTTGTGTTCTTTAAGGTCAGCACCCGTAACACTCTCAAAAGAGCTCCAGCACTAAGGCTGTGTCAGGGATTGCGCCTGATTTGTGTTCTTTCAACATATCTTTCAGGTCAGCACCCGTAAGACTCTTAAAAGAGCTCCAGCACTAAGGCTGTGTCAGGGACTGCGCCTGAATTGTGTTCTTTCAGGTCAGCACCCATAACACTCTCAAAAGAGCTCCAGCACTAAGGCTGTGTCAGGGACTGCGCCTTATTTGTGTTCTTTAAGGTCAGCAACCGTAACACTCTCAAAAGAGCTCCAGCACTAAGGCTGTGTCAGGGATTGCGCCTGATTTGTGTTCTTTCAACATATCTTTCAGGTCAGCACCCGTAACACTCTTAAAAGAGCTCCAGCACTAAGGCTGTGTCAGGGACTGCGCCTGAATTGTGTTATTTCAGGTCAGCACCCATAACACTCTCAAAAGAGCTCCAGCACTAAGGCTGTGTCAGGGACTGCACCTGATTTGTGTTCTTTCAGGTCAGCACCCATAACACTCTCAAAAGAGCTCCAGCACTAAGGCTGTGTCAGGGACTGCCCCTGATTTGTGTTCTTTCAGGTCAGCACCCATAACACTCTCAAAAGAGCTCCAGCACTAAGGCTGTGTCAGGGACTGCGCCTTATTTGTGTTCTTTAAGGTCAGCACCCGTAACACTCTCAAAAGAGCTCCAGCACTAAGGCTGTGTCAGGGATTGCGCCTGATTTGTGTTCTTTCAACATATCTTTCAGGTCAGCACCCGTAACACTCTTAAAAGAGCTCCAGCACTAAGGCTGTGTCAGGGACTGCGCCTGAATTGTGTTATTTCAGGTCAGCACCCATAACACTCTCAAAAGAGCTCCAGCACTAAGGCTGTGTCAGGGACTGCGCCTGATTTGTGTTCTTTAAGGTCAGCACCCGTAACACTCTCAAAAGAGCTCCAGCACTAAGGCTGTGTCAGGGACTGCACCTGATTTTTGTTCTTTCAGGTCAGCACCCATAACACTCTCAAAAGAGCTCCAGCACTAAGGCTGTGTCAGGGACTGCGCCTTATTTGTGTTCTTTAAGGTCAGCACCCGTAACACTCTCAAAAGAGCTCCAGCACTAAGGCTGTGTCAGGGACTGCGCCTTATTTGTGTTCTTTAAGGTCAGCACCCGTAACACTCTCAAAAGAGCTCCAGCACTAAGGCTGTGTCAGGGACTGCACCTGATTTTTGTTCTTTCAGGTCAGCACCCATAACACTCTCAAAAGAGCTCCAGCACTAAGGCTGTGTCAGGGACTGCGCCTGATTTGTGTTCTTTAAGGTCAGCACCCGTAACACTCTCAAAAGAGCTCCAGCACTAAGGCTGTGTCAGGGACTGCGCCTTATTTGTGTTCTTTAAGGTCAGCACCCGTAACACTCTTAAAAGAGCTCCAGCACTAAGGCTGTGCAGGGACTGCGCCTGAATTGTGTTCTTTCAGGTCAGCACCCATAACACTCTCAAAAGAGCTCCAGCACTAAGGCTGTGTCAGGGACTGCGCCTTATTTGTGTTCTTTAAGGTCAGCACCCGTAACACTCTTAAAAGAGCTCCAGCACTAAGGCTGTGTCAGGGACTGCGCCTGAATTGTGTTCTTTCAGGTCAGCACCCATAACACTCTCAAAAGAGCTCCAGCACTAAGGCTGTGTCAGGGACTGCGCCTTATTTGTGTTCTTTCAGGTCAGCACCCATAACACTCTCAAAAGAGCTCCAGCACTACGGCTGTGTCAGGGACTGCGCCTTATTTGTGTTCTTTCAGGTCAGCATCCGTAACACTCTCAAAAGAGCTCCAGCACTAAGGCTGTGTCAGGGATTGCGCCTGATTTGTGTTCTTTCAACATATCTTTCAGGTCAGCACCCGGAACACTCTTAAAAGAGCTCCAGCACTAAGGCTGTGTCAGGGACTGCGCCTGAATTGTGTTATTTCAGGTCAGCACCCATAACACTCTCAAAAGAGCTCCAGCACTAAGGCTGTGTCAGGGACTGCGCCTGATTTGTGTTCTTTAAGGTCAGCACCCGTAACACTCTCAAAAGAGCTCCAGCACTAAGGCTGTGTCAGGGACTGCACCTGATTTGTGTTCTTTCAGGTCAGCACCCATAACACTCTCAAAAGAGCTCCAGCACTAAGGCTGTGTCAGGGATTGCGCCTGATTTGTGTTCTTTCAACATATCTTTCAGGTCAGCACCCGTAACACTCTTAAAAGAGCTCCAGCACTAAGGCTGTGTCAGGGACTGCGCCTGAATTGTGTTCTTTCAGGTCAGCACCCATAACACTCTCAAAAGAGCTCCAGCACTAAGGCTGTGTCAGGGACTGCGCCTGATTTGTGTTCTTTAAGATCAGCACCCGTAACACTCTCAAAAGAGCTCCAGCACTAAGGCTGTGTCAGGGACTGCACCTGATTTGTGTTCTTTCAGGTCAGCACCCATAACACTCTCAAAAGAGCTCCAGCACTAAGGCTGTGTCAGGGACTGCGCCTTATTTGTGTTCTTTAAGGTCAGCACCCGTAACACTCTCAAAAGAGCTCCAGCACTAAGGCTGTGTCAGGGACTGCACCTGATTTGTGTTCTTTCAGGTCAGCACACATAACACTCTCAAAAGAGCTCCAGCACTAAGGCTGTGTCAGGGCCTGCGCCTGAATTGTGTTCTTTCAGGTCAGCACCCATAACACTCTCAAAAGAGCTCCAGCACTAAGGCTGTGTCAGGGACTGCGCCTTATTTGTGTTCTTTCAGGTCAGCACCCATAACACTCTCAAAAGAGCTCCAGCACTAAGGCTGTGTCAGGGACTGGGCCTTATTTGTGTTCTTTCAACATATCTTTCAGGTCAGCACCCGTAACACTCTTAAAAGAGCTCCAGCACTATGGCTGTGTCAGGGACTGCACCTGATTTGTGTTCTTTCAGGTCAGCACACATAACACTCTCAAAAGAGCTCCAGCACTAAGGCTGTGTCAGGGACTGCGCCTGAATTGTGTTCTTTCAGGTCAGCACCCATAACACTCTCAAAAGAGCTGCAGCACTAAGGCTGTGTCAGGGACTGGGCCTTATTTGTGTTCTTTCAACATATCTTTCAGGTCAGCACCCGTAACACTCTTAAAAGAGCTCCAGCACTAAGGCTGTGTCAGGGACTGCACCTGATTTGTGTTCTTTCAGGTCAGCACACATAACACTCTCAAAAGAGCTCCAGCACTAAGGCTGTGTCAGGGACTGCGCCTGAATTGTGTTCTTTCAGGTCAGCACCCATAACACTCTCAAAAGAGCTCCAGCACTAAGGCTGTGTCAGGGACTGCGCCTTATTTGTGTTCTTTCAGGTCAGCACCCATAACACTCTCAAAAGAGCTCCAGCACTAAGGCTGTGTCAGGGACTGGGCCTTATTTGTGTTCTTTCAACATATCTTTCAGGTCAGCACCCGTAACACTCTCAAAAGAGCTCCAGCACTAAGGCTGTGTCAGGGATTGCGCCTGATTTGTGTTCTTTCAACATATCTTTCAGGTCAGCACCCGTAACACTCTTAAAAGAGCTCCAGCACTAAGGCTGTGTCAGGGACTGCGCCTGAATTGTGTTATTTCAGGTCAGCACCCATAACACTCTCAAAAGAGCTCCAGCACTAAGGCTGTGTCAGGGACTGCGCCTGATTTGTGTTCTTTAAGATCAGCACCCGTAACACTCTCAAAAGAGCTCCAGCACTAAGGCTGTGTCAGGGACTGCGCCTGATTTGTGTTCTTTCAGGTCAGCACCCATAACACTCTCAAAAGAGCTCCAGCACTAAGGCTGTGTCAGGGACTGCGCCTTATTTGTGTTCTTTAAGGTCAGCACCCGTAACACTCTCAAAAGAGCTCCAGCACTAAGGCTGTGTCAGGGACTGCACCTGATTTGTGTTCTTTCAGGTCAGCACCCATAACACTCTCAAAAGAGCTCCAGCACTAAGGCTGTGTCAGGGCCTGCGCCTGAATTGTGTTCTTTCAGGTCAGCACCCATAACACTCTCAAAAGAGCTCCAGCACTAAGGCTGTGTCAGGGACTGCGCCTGATTTGTGTTCTTTCAGGTCAGCACCCATAACACTCTCAAAAGAGCTCCAGCACTAAGGCTGTGTCAGGGACTGGGCCTTATTTGTGTTCTTTCAACATATCTTTCAGGTCAGCACCCGTAACACTCTTAAAAGAGCTCCAGCACTATGGCTGTGTCAGGGACTGCACCTGATTTGTGTTCTTTCAGGTCAGCACACATAACACTCTCAAAAGAGCTCCAGCACTAAGGCTGTGTCAGGGACTGCGCCTGAATTGTGTTCTTTCAGGTCAGCACCCATAACACTCTCAAAAGAGCTCCAGCACTAAGGCTGTGTCAGGGACTGGGCCTTATTTGTGTTCTTTCAACATATCTTTCAGGTCAGCACCCGTAACACTCTTAAAAGAGCTCCAGCACTAAGGCTGTGTCAGGGACTGCACCTGATTTGTGTTCTTTCAGGTCAGCACACATAACACTCTCAAAAGAGCTCCAGCACTAAGGCTGTGTCAGGGACTGCGCCTGAATTGTGTTCTTTCAGGTCAGCACCCATAACACTCTCAAAAGAGCTCCAGCACTAAGGCTGTGTCAGGGACTGCGCCTTATTTGTGTTCTTTCAGGTCAGCACCCATAACACTCTCAAAAGAGCTCCAGCACTAAGGCTGTGTCAGGGACTGCACCTGATTTGTGTTCTTTCAGGTCAGCACCCATAACACTCTCAAAAGAGCTCCAGCACTAAGGCTGTGTCAGGGACTGCGCCTGAATTGTGTTCTTTCAGGTCAGCACCCATAACACTCTCAAAAGAGCTCCAGCACTAAGGCTGTGTCAGGGACTGCGCCTTATTTGTGTTCTTTCAGGTCAGCACCCATAACACTCTCAAAAGAGCTCCAGCACTAAGGCTGTGTCAGGGACTGGGCCTTATTTGTGTTCTTTCAACATATCTTTCAGGTCAGCACCCGTAACACTCTTAAAAGAGCTCCAGCACTATGGCTGTGTCAGGGACTGCGCCTGAAATGTGTTATTTCAGGTCAGCACCCATAACACTCTCAAAAGAGCTCCAGCACTAAGGCTGTGTCAGGGACTGCGCCTGATTTGTGTTCTTTAAGGTCAGCACCCGTAACACTCTTAAAAGAGCTCCAGCACTAAGGCTGTGTCAGGGACTGCACCTGATTTGTGTTCTTTCAGGTCAGCACCCATAACACTCTCAAAAGAGCTCCAGCACTAAGGCTGTGTCAGGGACTGCGCCTTATTTGTGTTCTTTCAGGTCAGCACCCATAACACTCTCAAAAGAGCTCCAGCACTACGGCTGTGTCAGGGACTGCGCCTTATTTGTGTTCTTTCAGGTCAGCATCCGTAACACTCTCAAAAGAGCTCCAGCACTAAGGCTGTGTCAGGGATTGCGCCTGATTTGTGTTCTTTCAACATATCTTTCAGGTCAGCACCCGTAACACTCTTAAAAGAGCTCCAGCACTAAGGCTGTGTCAGGGACTGCGCCTGAATTGTGTTATTTCAGGTCAGCACCCATAACACTCTCAAAAGAGCTCCAGCACTAAGGCTGTGTCAGGGACTGCGCCTGATTTGTGTTCTTTAAGGTCAGCACCCGTAACACTCTCAAAAGAGCTCCAGCACTAAGGCTGTGTCAGGGACTGCACCTGATTTGTGTTCTTTCAGGTCAGCACACATAACACTCTCAAAAGAGCTCCAGCACTAAGGCTGTGTCAGGGACTGCGCCTTATTTGTGTTCTTTAAGGTCAGCACCCGTCACACTCTCAAAAGAGCTCCAGCACTAAGGCTGTGTCAGGGATTGCGCCTGATTTGTGTTCTTTCAACATATCTTTCAGGTCAGCACCCGTAAGACTCTTAAAAGAGCTCCAGCACTAAGGCTGTGTCAGGGACTGCGCCTGAATTGTGTTCTTTCAGGTCAGCACCCATAACACTCTCAAAAGAGCTCCAGCACTAAGGCTGTGTCAGGGACTGCGCCTTATTTGTGTTCTTTAAGGTCAGCAACCGTAACACTCTCAAAAGAGCTCCAGCACTAAGGCTGTGTCAGGGATTGCGCCTGATTTGTGTTCTTTCAACATATCTTTCAGGTCAGCACCCGTAACACTCTTAAAAGAGCTCCAGCACTAAGGCTGTGTCAGGGACTGCGCCTGAATTGTGTTATTTCAGGTCAGCACCCATAACACTCTCAAAAGAGCTCCAGCACTAAGGCTGTGTCAGGGACTGCGCCTGAATTGTGTTCTTTCAGGTCAGCACCCATAACACTCTCAAAAGAGCTCCAGCACTAAGGCTGTGTCAGGGACTGCCCCTGATTTGTGTTCTTTCAGGTCAGCACCCATAACACTCTCAAAAGAGCTCCAGCACTAAGGCTGTGTCAGGGACTGCGCCTTATTTGTGTTCTTTAAGGTCAGCACCCGTAACACTCTCAAAAGAGCTCCAGCACTAAGGCTGTGTCAGGGATTGCGCCTGATTTGTGTTCTTTCAACATATCTTTCAGGTCAGCACCCGTAACACTCTTAAAAGAGCTCCAGCACTAAGGCTGTGTCAGGGACTGCGCCTGAATTGTGTTATTTCAGGTCAGCACCCATAACACTCTCAAAAGAGCTCCAGCACTAAGGCTGTGTCAGGGACTGCGCCTGATTTGTGTTCTTTAAGGTCAGCACCCGTAACACTCTCAAAAGAGCTCCAGCACTAAGGCTGTGTCAGGGACTGCACCTGATTTGTGTTCTTTCAGGTCAGCACCCATAACACTCTCAAAAGAGCTCCAGCACTAAGGCTGTGTCAGGGACTGCGCCTGATTTGTGTTCTTTAAGGTCAGCACCCGTAACACTCTCAAAAGAGCTCCAGCACTAAGGCTGTGTCAGGGACTGCACCTGATTTGTGTTCTTTCAGGTCAGCACCCATAACACTCTCAAAAGAGCTCCAGCACTAAGGCTGTGTCAGGGACTGCGCCTTATTTGTGTTCTTTAAGGTCAGCACCCGTAACACTCTCAAAAGAGCTCCAGCACTAAGGCTGTGTCAGGGACTGCGCCTTATTTGTGTTCTTTAAGGTCAGCACCCGTAACACTCTTAAAAGAGCTCCAGCACTAAGGCTGTGTCAGGGACTGCGCCTGAATTGTGTTCTTTCAGGTCAGCACCCATAACACTCTCAAAAGAGCTCCAGCACTAAGGCTGTGTCAGGGACTGCCCCTGATTTGTGTTCTTTCAGGTCAGCACCCATAACACTCTCAAAAGAGCTCCAGCACTAAGGCTGTGTCAGGGACTGCGCCTTATTTGTGTTCTTTAAGGTCAGCACCCGTAACACTCTCAAAAGAGCTCCAGCACTAAGGCTGTGTCAGGGATTGCGCCTGATTTGTGTTCTTTCAACATATCTTTCAGGTCAGCACCCGTAACACTCTTAAAAGAGCTCCAGCACTAAGGCTGTGTCAGGGACTGCGCCTGAATTGTGTTATTTCAGGTCAGCACCCATAACACTCTCAAAAGAGCTCCAGCACTAAGGCTGTGTCAGGGACTGCGCCTGATTTGTGTTCTTTAAGGTCAGCACCCGTAACACTCTCAAAAGAGCTCCAGCACTAAGGCTGTGTCAGGGACTGCACCTGATTTGTGTTCTTTCAGGTCAGCACCCATAACACTCTCAAAAGAGCTCCAGCACTAAGGCTGTGTCAGGGACTGCGCCTGATTTGTGTTCTTTAAGGTCAGCACCCGTAACACTCTCAAAAGAGCTCCAGCACTAAGGCTGTGTCAGGGACTGCACCTGATTTGTGTTCTTTCAGGTCAGCACCCATAACACTCTCAAAAGAGCTCCAGCACTAAGGCTGTGTCAGGGACTGCGCCTTATTTGTGTTCTTTAAGGTCAGCACCCGTAACACTCTCAAAAGAGCTCCAGCACTAAGGCTGTGTCAGGGACTGCGCCTTATTTGTGTTCTTTAAGGTCAGCACCCGTAACACTCTTAAAAGAGCTCCAGCACTAAGGCTGTGTCAGGGACTGCGCCTGAATTGTGTTCTTTCAGGTCAGCACCCATAACACTCTCAAAAGAGCTCCAGCACTAAGGCTGTGTCAGGGACTGCGCCTTATTTGTGTTCTTTCAGGTCAGCACCCATAACACTCTCAAAAGAGCTCCAGCACTACGGCTGTGTCAGGGACTGCGCCTTATTTGTGTTCTTTCAGATCAGCATCCGTAACACTCTCAAAAGAGCTCCAGCACTAAGGCTGTGTCAGGGATTGCGCCTGATTTGTGTTCTTTCAACATATCTTTCAGGTCAGCACCCGTAACACTCTTAAAAGAGCTCCAGCACTAAGGCTGTGTCAGGGACTGCGCCTGAATTGTGTTATTTCAGGTCAGCACCCATAACACTCTCAAAAGAGCTCCAGCACTAAGGCTGTGTCAGGGACTGCACCTGATTTGTGTTCTTTCAGGTCAGCACACATAACACTCTCAAAAGAGCTCCAGCACTAAGGCTGTGTCAGGGACTGCGCCTTATTTGTGTTCTTTAAGGTCAGCACCCGTAACACTCTCAAAAGAGCTCCAGCACTAAGGCTGTGTCAGGGATTGCGCCTGATTTGTGTTCTTTCAACATATCTTTCAGGTCAGCACCCGTAACACTCTTAAAAGAGCTCCAGCACTAAGGCTGTGTCAGGGACTGCGCCTGAATTGTGTTATTTCAGGTCAGCACCCATAACACTCTCAAAAGAGCTCCAGCACTAAGGCTGTGTCAGGGACTGTGCCTGATTTGTGTTCTTTAAGGTCAGCACCCGTAACACTCTCAAAAGAGCTCCAGCACTAAGGCTGTGTCAGGGATTGCACCTGATTTGTGTTCTTTCAGGTCAGCACACATAACACTCTCAAAAGAGCTCCAGCACTAAGGCTGTGTCAGGGACTGCGCCTTATTTGTGTTCTTTAAGGTCAGCACCCGTAACACTCTCAAAAGAGCTCCAGCACTAAGGCTGTGTCAGGGATTGCGCCTGATTTGTGTTCTTTCAACATATCTTTCAGGTCAGCACCCGTAACACTCTTAAAAGAGCTCCAGCACTAAGGCTGTGTCAGGGACTGCGCCTGAATTGTGTTATTTCAGGTCAGCACCCATAACACTCTCAAAAGAGCTCCAGCACTAAGGCTGTGTCAGGGACTGTGCCTGATTTGTGTTCTTTAAGGTCAGCACCCGTAACACTCTCAAAAGAGCTCCAGCACTAAGGCTGTGTCAGGGACTGCACCTGATTTGTGTTCTTTCAGGTCAGCACCCATAACACTCTCAAAAGAGCTCCAGCACTAAGGCTGTGTCAGGGACTGCGCCTTATTTGTGTTCTTTAAGGTCAGCACCCGTAACACTCTCAAAAGAGCTCCAGCACTAAGGCTGTGTCAGGGACTGCGCCTGAATTGTGTTCTTTCAGGTCAGCACCCATAACACTCTCAAAAGAGCTCCAGCACTAAGGCTGTGTCAGGGACTGCGCCTTATTTGTGTTCTTTCAGGTCAGCACCCATAACACTCTCAAAAGAGCTCCAGCACTACGGCTGTGTCAGGGACTGCGCCTTATTTGTGTTCTTTCAGGTCAGCATCCGTAACACTCTCAAAAGAGCTCCAGCACTAAGGCTGTGTCAGGGACTGCGCCTGAATTGTGTTCTTTCAGGTCAGCACCCATAACACTCTCAAAAGAGCTCCAGCACTAAGGCTGTGTCAGGGACTGCACCTGATTTGTGTTCTTTCAACATATCTTTCAGGTCAGCACCCGTAACACTCTTAAAAGAGCTCCAGCACTAAGGCTGTGTCAGGGACTGCACCTGATTTGTGTTCTTTCAGGTCAGCACACATAACACTCTCAAAAGAGCTCCAGCACTAAGGCTGTGTCAGGGACTGCGCCTGAATTGTGTTCTTTCAGGTCAGCACCCATAACACTCTCAAAAGAGCTCCAGCACTAAGGCTGTGTCAGGGACTGCGCCTTATTTGTGTTCTTTCAGGTCAGCACCCATTACACTCTCAAAAGAGCTCCAGCACTAAGGCTGTGTCAGGGACTGGGCCTTATTTGTGTTCTTTCAACATATCTTTCAGGTCAGCACCCGTAACACTCTTAAAAGAGCTCCAGCACTATGGCTGTGTCAGGGACTGCACCTGATTTGTGTTCTTTCAGGTCAGCACACATAACACTCTCAAAAGAGCTCCAGCACTAAGGCTGTGTCAGGGACTGCGCCTGAATTGTGTTCTTTCAGGTCAGCACCCATAACACTCTCAAAAGAGCTCCAGCACTAAGGCTGTGTCAGGGACTGGGCCTTATTTGTGTTCTTTCAACATATCTTTCAGGTCAGCACCCGTAACACTCTTAAAAGAGCTCCAGCACTAAGGCTGTGTCAGGGACTGCACCTGATTTGTGTTCTTTCAGGTCAGCACACATAACACTCTCAAAAGAGCTCCAGCACTAAGGCTGTGTCAGGGACTGCGCCTGAATTGTGTTCTTTCAGGTCAGCACCCATAACACTCTCAAAAGAGCTCCAGCACTAAGGCTGTGTCAGGGACTGCGCCTTATTTGTGTTCTTTCAGGTCAGCACCCATAACACTCTCAAAATAGCTCCAGCACTAAGGCTGTGTCAGGGACTGGGCCTTATTTGTGTTCTTTCAACATATCTTTCAGGTCAGCACCCGTAACACTCTTAAAAGAGCTCCAGCACTATGGCTGTGTCAGGGACTGCGCCTGAATTGTGTTATTTCAGGTCAGCACCCGTAACACTCTCAAAAGAGCTCCAGCACTAAGGCTGTGTCAGGGACTGCACCTGATTTGTGTTCTTTCAGGTCAGCACCCATAACACTCTCAAAAGAGCTCCAGCACTAAGGCTGTGTCAGGGACTGCGCCTTATTTGTGTTCTTTAAGGTCAGCACCCGTAACACTCTCAAAAGAGCTCCAGCACTAAGGCTGTGTCAGGGATTGCGCCTGATTTGTGTTCTTTCAACATATCTTTCAGGTCAGCACCCGTAACACTCTTAAAAGAGCTCCAGCACTAAGGCTGTGTCAGGGACTGCACCTGATTTGTGTTCTTTCAGGTCAGCACCCATAACACTCTCAAAAGAGCTCCAGCACTAAGGCTGTGTCAGGGACTGCGCCTCATTTGTGTTCTTTAAGGTCAGCACCCGTAACACTCTCAAAAGAGCTCCAGCACTAAGGCTGTGTCAGGGACTGCGCCTTATTTGTGTTCTTTAAGGTCAGCACCCGTAACACTCTTAAAAGAGCTCCAGCACTAAGGCTGTGTCAGGGACTGCGCCTGAATTGTGTTCTTTCAGGTCAGCACCCATAACACTCTCAAAAGAGCTCCAGCACTACGGCTGTGTCAGGGACTGCGCCTTATTTGTGTTCTTTCAGGTCAGCACACATAACACTCTCAAAAGAGCTCCAGCACTAAGGCTGTGTCAGGGACTGCGCCTTATTTGTGTTCTTTAAGGTCAGCACCCGTAACACTCTCAAAAGAGCTCCAGCACTAAGGCTGTGTCAGGGATTGCGCCTGATTTGTGTTCTTTCAACATATCTTTCAGGTCAGCACCCGTAACACTCTTAAAAGAGCTCCAGCACTATGGCTGTGTCAGGGACTGCACCTGATTTGTGTTCTTTCAGGTCAGCACACATAACACTCTCAAAAGAGCTCCAGCACTAAGGCTGTGTCAGGGACTGCGCCTGAATTGTGTTCTTTCAGGTCAGCACCCATAACACTCTCAAAAGAGCTCCAGCACTAAGGCTGTGTCAGGGACTGCGCCTTATTTGTGTTCTTTCAGGTCAGCACCCATAACACTCTCAAAAGAGCTCCAGCACTACGGCTGTGTCAGGGACTGCGCCTTATTTGTGTTCTTTCAGGTCAGCATCCGTAACACTCTCAAAAGAGCTCCAGCACTAAGGCTGTGTCAGGGACTGCGCCTGAATTGTGTTCTTTCAGGTCAGCACCCATAACACTCTCAAAAGAGCTCCAGCACTAAGGCTGTGTCAGGGACTGCACCTGATTTGTGTTCTTTCAACATATCTTTCAGGTCAGCACCCGTAACACTCTTAAAAGAGCTCCAGCACTAAGGCTGTGTCAGGGACTGCACCTGATTTGTGTTCTTTCAGGTCAGCACACATAACACTCTCAAAAGAGCTCCAGCACTAAGGCTGTGTCAGGGACTGCGCCTGAATTGTGTTCTTTCAGGTCAGCACCCATAACACTCTCAAAAGAGCTCCAGCACTAAGGCTGTGTCAGGGACTGCGCCTTATTTGTGTTCTTTCAGGTCAGCACCCATTACACTCTCAAAAGAGCTCCAGCACTAAGGCTGTGTCAGGGACTGGGCCTTATTTGTGTTCTTTCAACATATCTTTCAGGTCAGCACCCGTAACACTCTTAAAAGAGCTCCAGCACTATGGCTGTGTCAGGGACTGCACCTGATTTGTGTTCTTTCAGGTCAGCACACATAACACTCTCAAAAGAGCTCCAGCACTAAGGCTGTGTCAGGGACTGCGCCTGAATTGTGTTCTTTCAGGTCAGCACCCATAACACTCTCAAAAGAGCTCCAGCACTAAGGCTGTGTCAGGGACTGGGCCTTATTTGTGTTCTTTCAACATATCTTTCAGGTCAGCACCCGTAACACTCTTAAAAGAGCTCCAGCACTAAGGCTGTGTCAGGGACTGCACCTGATTTGTGTTCTTTCAGGTCAGCACACATAACACTCTCAAAAGAGCTCCAGCACTAAGGCTGTGTCAGGGACTGCGCCTGAATTGTGTTCTTTCAGGTCAGCACCCATAACACTCTCAAAAGAGCTCCAGCACTAAGGCTGTGTCAGGGACTGCGCCTTATTTGTGTTCTTTCAGGTCAGCACCCATAACACTCTCAAAAGAGCTCCAGCACTAAGGCTGTGTCAGGGACTGGGCCTTATTTGTGTTCTTTCAACATATCTTTCAGGTCAGCACCCGTAACACTCTTAAAAGAGCTCCAGCACTATGGCTGTGTCAGGGACTGCGCCTGAATTGTGTTATTTCAGGTCAGCACCCGTAACACTCTCAAAAGAGCTCCAGCACTAAGGCTGTGTCAGGGACTGCACCTGATTTGTGTTCTTTCAGGTCAGCACCCATAACACTCTCAAAAGAGCTCCAGCACTAAGGCTGTGTCAGGGACTGCGCCTTATTTGTGTTCTTTAAGGTCAGCACCCGTAACACTCTCAAAAGAGCTCCAGCACTAAGGCTGTGTCAGGGATTGCGCCTGATTTGTGTTCTTTCAACATATCTTTCAGGTCAGCACCCGTAACACTCTTAAAAGAGCTCCAGCACTAAGGCTGTGTCAGGGACTGCACCTGATTTGTGTTCTTTCAGGTCAGCACCCATAACACTCTCAAAAGAGCTCCAGCACTAAGGCTGTGTCAGGGACTGCGCCTCATTTGTGTTCTTTAAGGTCAGCACCCGTAACACTCTCAAAAGAGCTCCAGCACTAAGGCTGTGTCAGGGACTGCGCCTTATTTGTGTTCTTTAAGGTCAGCACCCGTAACACTCTTAAAAGAGCTCCAGCACTAAGGCTGTGTCAGGGACTGCGCCTGAATTGTGTTCTTTCAGGTCAGCACCCATAACACTCTCAAAAGAGCTCCAGCACTACGGCTGTGTCAGGGACTGCGCCTTATTTGTGTTCTTTAAGGTCAGCACCCGTAACACTCTTAAAAGAGCTCCAGCACTAAGGCTGTGTCAGGGACTGCACCTGATTTGTGTTCTTTCAGGTCAGCACCCATAACACTCTCAAAAGAGCTCCAGCACTAAGGCTGTGTCAGGGACTGCGCCTTATTTGTGTTCTTTAAGGTCAGCACCCGTAACACTCTCAAAAGAGCTCCAGCACTAAGGCTGTGTCAGGGACTGCGCCTTATTTGTGTTCTTTCAGGTCAGCACACATAACACTCTCAAAAGAGCTCCAGCACTAAGGCTGTGTCAGGGACTGCGCCTTATTTGTGTTCTTTAAGGTCAGCACCCGTAACACTCTCAAAAGAGCTCCAGCACTAAGGCTGTGTCAGGGATTGCGCCTGATTTGTGTTCTTTCAACATATCTTTCAGGTCAGCACCCGTAACACTCTTAAAAGAGCTCCAGCACTATGGCTGTGTCAGGGACTGCACCTGATTTGTGTTCTTTCAGGTCAGCACACATAACACTCTCAAAAGAGCTCCAGCACTAAGGCTGTGTCAGGGACTGCGCCTGAATTGTGTTCTTTCAGGTCAGCACCCATAACACTCTCAAAAGAGCTCCAGCACTAAGGCTGTGTCAGGGACTGGGCCTTATTTGTGTTCTTTCAACATATCTTTCAGGTCAGCACCCGTAACACTCTTAAAAGAGCTCCAGCACTAAGGCTGTGTCAGGGACTGCACCTGATTTGTGTTCTTTCAGGTCAGCACCCGTAACACTCTTAAAAGAGCTCCAGCACTAAGGCTGTGTCAGGGACTGCACCTGATTTGTGTTCTTTCAGGTCAGCACCCATAACACTCTCAAAAGAGCTCCAGCACTAAGGCTGTGTCAGGGACTGCGCCTTATTTGTGTTCTTTCAGGTCAGCACCCGTAACACTCTTAAAAGAGCTCCAGCACTAAGGCTGTGTCAGGGACTGCACCTGATTTGTGTTCTTTCAGGTCAGCACCCATAACACTCTCAAAAGAGCTCCAGCACTAAGGCTGTGTCAGGGACTGCGCCTCATTTGTGTTCTTTAAGGTCAGCACCCGTAACACTCTCAAAAGAGCTCCAGCACTAAGGCTGTGTCAGGGACTGCGCCTTATTTGTGTTCTTTAAGGTCAGCACCCATAACACTCTCAAAAGAGCTCCAGCACTACGGCTGTGTCAGGGACTGCGCCTTATTTGTGTTCTTTCAGGTCAGCATCCGTAACACTCTCAAAAGAGCTCCAGCACTAAGGCTGTGTCAGGGATTGCGCCTGATTTGTGTTCTTTCAACATATCTTTCAGGTCAGCACCCGTAAGACTCTCAAAAGAGCTCCAGCACTAAGGCTGTGTCAGGGATTGCGCCTGATTTGTGTTCTTTCAACATATCTTTCAGGTCAGCACCCGTAACACTCTTAAAAGAGCTCCAGCACTAAGGCTGTGTCAGGGACTGCGCCTGAATTGTGTTATTTCAGGTCAGCACCCATAACACTCTCAAAAGAGCTCCAGCACTAAGGCTGTGTCAGGGACTGCGCCTGATTTGTGTTCTTTAAGGTCAGCACCCGTAACACTCTCAAAAGAGCTCCAGCACTAAGGCTGTGTCAGGGACTGCGCCTTATTTGTGTTCTTTAAGGTCAGCACCCGTAACACTCTCAAAAGAGCTCCAGCACTAAGGCTGTGTCAGGGATTGCGCCTGATTTGTGTTCTTTCAACATATCTTTCAGGTCAGCACCCGTAAGACTCTTAAAAGAGCTCCAGCACTAAGGCTGTGTCAGGGACTGCGCCTGAATTGTGTTATTTCAGGTCAGCACCCATAACACTCTCAAAAGAGCTCCAGCACTAAGGCTGTGTCAGGGACTGCGCCTGATTTGTGTTCTTTAAGGTCAGCACCCGTAACACTCTCAAAAGAGCTCCAGCACTAAGGCTGTGTCAGGGACTGCACCTGATTTGTGTTCTTTCAGGTCAGCACCCATAACACTCTCAAAAGAGCTCCAGCACTAAGGCTGTGTCAGGGACTGCGCCTTATTTGTGTTCTTTAAGGTCAGCAACCGTAACACTCTCAAAAGAGCTCCAGCACTAAGGCTGTGTCAGGGATTGCGCCTGATTTGTGTTCTTTCAACATATCTTTCAGGTCAGCACCCGTAACACTCTTAAAAGAGCTCCAGCACTAAGGCTGTGTCAGGGACTGCGCCTGAATTGTGTTATTTCAGGTCAGCACCCATAACACTCTCAAAAGAGCTCCAGCACTAAGGCTGTGTCAGGGACTGCGCCTGATTTGTGTTCTTTAAGGTCAGCACCCGTAACACTCTCAAAAGAGCTCCAGCACTAAGGCTGTGTCAGGGACTGCACCTGATTTGTGTTCTTTCAGGTCAGCACCCATAACACTCTCAAAAGAGCTCCAGCACTAAGGCTGTGTCAGGGACTGCGCCTTATTTGTGTTCTTTAAGGTCAGCACCCGTAACACTCTCAAAAGAGCTCCAGCACTAAGGCTGTGTCAGGGATTGCGCCTGATTTGTGTTCTTTCAACATATCTTTCAGGTCAGCACCCGTAACACTCTTAAAAGAGCTCCAGCACTAAGGCTGTGTCAGGGACTGCGCCTGAATTGTGTTATTTCAGGTCAGCACCCATAACACTCTCAAAAGAGCTCCAGCACTAAGGCTGTGTCAGGGACTTCGCCTGATTTGTGTTCTTTAAGGTCAGCACCCGTAACACTCTCAAAAGAGCTCCAGCACTAAGGCTGTGTCAGGGACTGCACCTGATTTGTGTTCTTTCAGGTCAGCACCCATAACACTCTCAAAAGAGCTCCAGCACTAAGGCTGTGTCAGGGACTGCGCCTGATTTGTGTTCTTTAAGGTCAGCACCCGTAACACTCTCAAAAGAGCTCCAGCACTAAGGCTGTGTCAGGGACTGCACCTGATTTGTGTTCTTTCAGGTCAGCACCCATAACACTCTCAAAAGAGCTCCAGCACTAAGGCTGTGTCAGGGACTGCGCCTTATTTGTGTTCTTTAAGGTCAGCACCCGTAACACTCTCAAAAGAGCTCCAGCACTAAGGCTGTGTCAGGGACTGCGCCTTATTTGTGTTCTTTAAGGTCAGCACCCGTAACACTCTTAAAAGAGCTCCAGCACTAAGGCTGTGTCAGGGACTGCGCCTGAATTGTGTTCTTTCAGGTCAGCACCCATAACACTCTCAAAAGAGCTCCAGCACTAAGGCTGTGTCAGGGACTGCGCCTTATTTGTGTTCTTTCAGGTCAGCACCCATAACACTCTCAAAAGAGCTCCAGCACTACGGCTGTGTCAGGGACTGCGCCTTATTTGTGTTCTTTCAGATCAGCACACATAACACTCTCAAAAGAGCTCCAGCACTAAGGCTGTGTCAGGGACTGCGCCTTATTTGTGTTCTTTAAGGTCAGCACCCGTAACACTCTTAAAAGAGCTCCAGCACTAAGGCTGTGTCAGGGATTGCGCCTGATTTGTGTTCTTTCAACATATCTTTCAGGTCAGCACCCGTAACACTCTTAAAAGAGCTCCAGCACTAAGGCTGTGTCAGGGACTGCGCCTGAATTGTGTTATTTCAGGTCAGCACCCATAACACTCTCAAAAGAGCTCCAGCACTAAGGCTGTGTCAGGGACTGCACCTGATTTGTGTTCTTTCAGGTCAGCACACATAACACTCTCAAAAGAGCTCCAGCACTAAGGCTGTGTCAGGGACTGCGCCTTATTTGTGTTCTTTAAGGTCAGCACCCGTAACACTCTCAAAAGAGCTCCAGCACTAAGGCTGTGTCAGGGATTGCGCCTGATTTGTGTTCTTTCAACATATCTTTCAGGTCAGCACCCGTAACACTCTTAAAAGAGCTCCAGCACTAAGGCTGTGTCAGGGACTGCGCCTGAATTGTGTTATTTCAGGTCAGCACCCATAACACTCTCAAAAGAGCTCCAGCACTAAGGCTGTGTCAGGGACTGCGCCTGATTTGTGTTCTTTAAGGTCAGCACCCGTAACACTCTCAAAAGAGCTCCAGCACTAAGGCTGTGTCAGGGACTGCACCTGATTTGTGTTCTTTCAGGTCAGCACCCATAACACTCTCAAAAGAGCTCCAGCACTAAGGCTGTGTCAGGGACTGCGCCTGAATTGTGTTCTTTCAGGTCAGCACCCATAACACTCTCAAAAGAGCTCCAGCACTAAGGCTGTGTCAGGGACTGCGCCTTATTTGTGTTCTTTCAGGTCAGCACCCATAACACTCTCAAAAGAGCTCCAGCACTACGGCTGTGTCAGGGACTGCGCCTTATTTGTGTTCTTTCAGGTCAGCATCCGTAACACTCTCAAAAGAGCTCCAGCACTAAGGCTGTGTCTGGGATTGCGCCTGATTTGTGTTCTTTCAACATATCTTTCAGGTCAGCACCCGTAACACTCTTAAAAGAGCTCCAACACTAAAGCTGTGTCAGGGACTGCGCCTGAATTGTGTTATTTCAGGTCAGCACCCATAACACTCTCAAAAGAGCTCCAGCACTAAGGCTGTGTCAGGGACTGCGCCTGATTTGTGTTCTTTCAACATATCTTTCAGGTCAGCACCCGTAACACTCTTAAAAGAGCTCCAGCACTATGGCTGTGTCAGGGACTGCACCTGATTTGTGTTCTTTCAGGTCAGCACACATAACACTCTCAAAAGAGCTCCAGCACTAAGGCTGTGTCAGGGACTGCGCCTTATTTGTGTTCTTTAAGGTCAGCACCCGTAACACTCTCAAAAGAGCTCCAGCACTAAGGCTGTGTCAGGGACTGCGCCTTATTTGTGTTCTTTAAGGTCAGCACCCGTAACACTCTCAAAAGAGCTCCAGCACTAAGGCTGTGTCAGGGACTGCGCCTTATTTGTGTTCTTTAAGGTCAGCACCCGTAACACTCTTAAAAGAGCTCCAGCACTAAGGCTGTGTCAGGGACTGCGCCTGAATTGTGTTCTTTAAGGTCAGCACCCGTAACACTCTTAAAAGAGCTCCAGCACTAAGGCTGTGTCAGGGACTGCGCCTGAATTGTGTTCTTTCAGGTCAGCACCCATAACACTCTCAAAAGAGCTCCAGCACTAAGGCTGTGTCAGGGACTGCGCCTTATTTGTGTTCTTTCAGGTCAGCACCCATAACACTCTCAAAAGAGCTCCAGCACTACGGCTGTGTCAGGGACTGCGCCTTATTTGTGTTCTTTCAGGTCAGCATCCGTAACACTCTCAAAAGAGCTCCAGCACTAAGGCTGTGTCAGGGATTGCGCCTGATTTGTGTTCTTTCAACATATCTTTCAGGTCAGCACCCGTAACACTCTTAAAAGAGCTCCAGCACTAAGGCTGTGTCAGGGACTGCGCCTGAATTGTGTTATTTCAGGTCAGCACCCATAACACTCTCAAAAGAGCTCCAGCACTAAGGCTGTGTCAGGGACTGCGCCTGATTTGTGTTCTTTAAGGTCAGCACCCGTAACACTCTCAAAAGAGCTCCAGCACTAAGGCTGTGTCAGGGACTGCACCTGATTTGTGTTTTTTTCAGGTCAGCACCCATAACACTCTCAAAAGAGCTCCAGCACTAAGGCTGTGTCAGGGACTGCGCCTTATTTGTGTTCTTTAAGGTCAGCACCCGTAACACTCTCAAAAGAGCTCCAGCACTAAGGCTGTGTCAGGGATTGCGCCTGATTTGTGTTCTTTCAACATATCCTTCAGGTCAGCACCCGTAACACTCTTAAAAGAGCTCCAGCACTAAGGCTGTGTCAGGGACTGCGCCTGAATTGTGTTATTTCAGGTCAGCACCCATAACACTCTCAAAAGAGCTCCAGCACTAAGGCTGTGTCAGGGACTGCGCCTGATTTGTGTTCTTTAAGGTCAGCACCCGTAACACTCTCAAAAGAGCTCCAGCACTAAGGCTGTGTCAGGGACTGCACCTGATTTGTGTTCTTTCAGGTCAGCACCCATAACACTCTCAAAAGAGCTCCAGCACTAAGGCTGTGTCAGGGACTGCGCCTTATTTGTGTTCTTTAAGGTCAGCACCCGTAACACTCTCAAAAGAGCTCCAGCACTAAGGCTGTGTCAGGGACTGCGCCTTATTTGTGTTCTTTAAGGTCAGCACCCGTAACACTCTCAAAAGAGCTCCAGCACTAAGGCTGTGTCAGGGACTGCGCCTTATTTGTGTTCTTTAAGGTCAGCACCCGTAACACTCTTAAAAGAGCTCCAGCACTAAGGCTGTGTCAGGGACTGCGCCTTATTTGTGTTCTTTCAGGTCAGCACCCATAACACTCTCACAAGAGCTCCAGCACTACGGCTGTGTCAGGGACTGCGCCTTATTTGTGTTCTTTCAGGTCAGCATCCGTAACACTCTCAAAAGAGCTCCAGCACTAAGGCTGTGTCAGGGATTGCGCCTGATTTGTGTTCTTTCAACATATCTTTCAGGTCAGCACTCGTAACAATCTTAAAAGAGCTCCAGCACTAAGGCTGTGTCAGGGACTGCGCCTAAATTGTGTTCTTTCAGGTCAGCACCCATAACACACTCAAAAGAGCTCCAGCACTAAGGCTGTGTCAGGGACTGCGCCTTATTTGTGTTCTTTAAGGTCAGCACCCGTAACACTCTCAAAAGAGCTCCAGCACTAAGGCTGTCAGGACTATGCCTGATATGTGTTAAAAAAACACATCTTTCGGGACAGCGCCCGTTGTACTCATAAAAGAGCACCAGCACTAAGGCTGTCAGGACTATGCCTGATATGTGTTAAAAAAACACATCTTTCGGGACAGCGCCCCTTGTACTCATAAAAGAGCACCAGCACTAAGGCCGTCAGGACTATGCCTGATATGTGTTAAAAAAACACATCTTTCGGGACAGCGCCCGTTGTACTCATAAAAGAGCACCAGCACTAAGGCTGTCAGGACTATGCCTGATATGTGTTAAAAAAACACATCATTCGGGACAGCGCCCGTTGTACTCATAAAAGAGCACCAGCACTAAGGCTGTCAGGACTATGCCTGATATGTGTTAAAAAAACACATCTTTCGGGACAGCACCCGTAAAACTCTCAAAAGAGCTCCAGCACTAAGGCTGTCAGGACTATGCCTGATATGTGTTAAAAAAACACATTTTTCGGGACAGCGCCCGTTGTACTCATAAAAGAGCACCAGCACTAAGGCTGTCAGGACTATGCCTGATATGTGTTAAAAAAACACATCTTTCGGGACAGCGCCCGTTGTACTCATAAAAGAGCACCAGCACTAAGGCTGTCAGGACTATGCCTGATATGTGTTAAAAAAACACATCTTTCGGGACAGCGCCCGTTGTACTCATAAAAGAGCACCAGCACTAAGGCTGTCAGGACTATGCCTGATATGTGTTAAAAAAACACATCTTTCGGGACAGCGCCCGTTGTACTCATAAAAGAGCACCAGCACTTAGGCTGTCAGGACTATGCCTGATATGTGTTAAAAAAACACATCTTTCGGGACAGCGCCCGTTGTACTCATAAAAGAGCACCAGCACTAAGGCTGTGTCAGGGATTGCGCCTGATTTGTGTTCTTTAACATATCTTTCAGGTCAGCACCCGTAACACTCTCAAAAGAGCTCCAGCACTAAGGCTGTGTCAGGGACTGCGCCTGATTTGTGTACTTTCAGGTCAGCACCC
Organism: Pieris napi; assembly: GCF_905475465.1. Classification (NCBI taxonomy): domain Eukaryota; kingdom Metazoa; phylum Arthropoda; class Insecta; order Lepidoptera; family Pieridae; genus Pieris; species Pieris napi. Next base: position 6,291,230 of record NC_062241.1, on the reverse strand, counting down.
GTAAAACTCTAAAATGTGTGACAATTAATGTAAACGTAAGTTTAAAAAAATAATAATAATAATAATTTAAAAAAATACAATTAAAATACATACATACTTATACGGCCTTTCCTGACTGTGCACCGTCCTCGGATGCACTGGTGATCTCTTCTTCGGGAGAACGGCATCTTGCTCGCCAGGGTCACCAATATGTGGATCGTGTATTCTTGAGGAAGCAGAAGGATCAGTACACGCAGCTTAAGGCTCACCAAAGTCATCTTCGCGATCTGTGCAACAGTAATCCTGTTAGTTAATCACGACGACATTACGTTAGTGCCTAGTCTATCATACATCACGCATCCAAGGCCCTCATACAAAATCGCACTACCACAACTATAGTTAAAACACTTCACTTTCAAAAACCACCGAATAAAAATAACACAAAAACGTACTCACAGTATGCGGCCTCGACACCAACCACTTGTCTTGTCAACGTCCGAGCAACAACAGAGCGCGTAGCACACTGACGCCTTTCCTTTATTGAAGGCGGGTGGGGATCGAAACCACCCACTATGACTTCTGCTTATATTCATTTATTTATTTATTAAGCTTACAACATCACACACAGTAAAAAATCTACTAATTATTTTACGAAATCTTACATCTAAAATGTGTGACAATTAATGTAAACGTAAGTTTAAAAAAAAAAAATTAATAATTTAAAAAAATACAATTAAAAAACTTACATACATACTTATACGGCCTCTCCTGACCGTGCACCGTCCTCGGATGCACTGGTGATCTCTTCTTCGGGAGAACGGCATCTTGCTCGCCATGGTCAGCAATATGTGGTTCGTGTGTTCTTTAGGAAGCAGAAGGATCAGTACACGCAGCTAAAGGCTCACTCACCAAAATCATTGGAGTATTCATCTTCGCAATCTGTGCAACAGTAATCCTGTTAGTTAATCATGACGACATTACGGTAGTGCCTAGTCTATCATACATCACGCATCCAAGGCCCTCATACAAAATCGCACTACCACAACTTTAGTTAAAACACTTCACTTTCAAAAACCACCGAATAAAAATAACACAAAAACGTACTCACAGTATGCGGCCTCGACACCAATCACTTGTCTTGTCAACGTCCGAGCAACAACAGAGCGCGTGGCACACTGACGCCTTTCCTTTATTGAAGGCGGGTGGGGATCGAAACCACCCACTATGACTTCTGCTTATATTCATTTATTTATTTATTAAGCTTACAACATCACACACAGTAAAAAATCTACTAATTATTTTACGAAATCTTACATCTAAAACGTGTGACGATTGATGTTAACGTAAGTTTAAAAAAATAATAATAATAATAATTTAAAAAAATACAATTAAAATACATACATACTTATACGGACTTTCCTGACTGTGCACCGTCCTCGGATGCACTGGTGATCTCTTCTTCGGGAGAACGGCATCTTGCTCGCCAGGGTCACCAATATGTGGATCGTGTATTCTTGAGGAAGCAGAAGGATCAGTACACGCAGCTTAAGGCTCACCAAAGTCATCTTCGCGATCTGTGCAACAGTAATCCTGTTAGTTAATCACGACGACATTACGTTAGTGCCTAGTCTATCATACATCACGCATCCAAGGCCCTCATACAAAATCGCACTACCACAACTATAGTTAAAACACTTCACTTTCAAAAACCACCGAATAAAAATAACACAAAAACGTACTCACAGTATGCGGCCTCGACACCAACCACTTGTCTTGTCAACGTCCGAGCAACAACAGAGCGCGTGGCACACTGACGCCTTTCCTTTATTGAAGGCGGGTGGGGATCGAAACCACCCACTATGACTTCTGCTTATATTCATTTATTTATTTATTAAGCTTACAACATCACACACAGTAAAAAATCTACTAATTATTTTACGAAATCTTACATCTAAAATGTGTGACAATTAATGTAAACGTAAGTTTAAAAAAAAAAAATTTAATAATTTACAAAAATACAATTAAAAAACTTACATACATACTTATACGGCCTCTCCTGACCGTGCACCGTCCTCGGATGCACTGGTGATCTCTTCTTCGGGAGAACGGCATCTTGCTCGCCATGGTCAGCAATATGTGGTTCGTGTGTTCTTTAGGAAGCAGAAGGATCATTACACGCAGCTAAAGGCTCACTCACCAAAGTCATTGGAGTATTCATCTTCGCAATCTGTGCAACAGTAATCCTGTTAGTTAATCATGACGACATTACGGTAGTGCCTAGTCTATCATACATCACGCATCCAAGGCCCTCATACAAAATCGCACTACCACAACTTTAGTTAAAACACTTCACTTTCAAAAACCACCGAATAAAAATAACACAAAAACGTACTCACAGTATGCGGCCTCGACACCAATCACTTGTCTTGTCAACGTCCGAGCAACAACAGAGCGCGTGGCACACTGACGCCTTTCTTTTATAGAAGGCAGGTGGGGATCGAAACCACCCTCTATGACTTCTGCTTATATTCATTTATTTATTTATTAAGCTTACAACATCACACACAGTAAAAAATCTACTAATTATTTTACGAAATCTTACATCTAAAATGTGTGACAATTAATATAAACGTAAGTTTAAAAAAAAAATATTAATAATTTAAAAAAATACAATTAAAATACTTACATACATACTTATACGGCCTTACCTGACCGTGCACCGTCCTCGGATGCACTGGTGATCTCTTCTTCGGGAGAACGGCATCTTGCTCGCCATGGTCAGAAATATGTGGTTCGTGTGTTCTTTAGGAAGCAGAAGGATCAGTACACGCAGCTAAAGGCTCACCAACGTCATCGGGGTATTCGTCTTCGCAATCTGTACAACAGTAATCCCGTTAATTAATCACGACGACATTACGTTAGTGCCTAGTCTATCATACATCACGCATCCAAAGCCCCTTATACAAAATCGCACTACCACAACTTTAGTTAAAACACTTCACTTTCAAAAACCACCGAATAAAAATAACACAAAAATGTACTCACAGTATGCGGCCTCGACACCAATCACTTGTCTTGTCAACGTCCGAGCAACAACAGAGCGCGTGGCACACTGACGCCTTTCTTTTATAGAAGGCGGGTGGGGATCGAAACTACCCACTATGACTTCTGCTTATATTCATTTATTTATTTATTAAGCTTACAACATCACACACAGTAAAAAATCTACTAATTATTTTACGAAATCTTACATCTAAAATGTGTGACAATTAATGTAAACGTAAGTTTACAAAAAAAAAAAAAAGAAATTATTAATTTAAAAAAAATACAATTAAATTACTTACATACATACTTATACGGCCTCTCCTGATCGTGCACCGTCCTCGGATGCACTGGTGATCTCTTCTTCGGGAGAACGGCATCTTGCTCGCCATGGTCAGCAATATGTGGTTCGTGTGTTCTTTAGGAAGCAGAAGGATCAGTACACGCAGCTAAAGGCTCACCAACGTCATCGGGGTATTCGTCTTCGCAATCTGTGCAACAGTAATCCTGTTAATTAATCACGACGACATTACGTTAGTGCCTTGTCTATCATACATCACGCATCCAAGGCCCTCATACAAAATCGCACTACCACAACTTTAGTTAAAATACTTCACTTTCAAAAACCACCGAATAAAAATAACACAAAAACGTACTCACAGTATGCGGCCTCGACACCAACCACTTGTCTTGTCAACGTCCGAGCAACAACAGAGCGCGTGGCACGCTGACGTCTTTCTTTTATAGAAGGCGGGTGGGGATCGAAACCACCCACTATGACTTCTGCTTATATTTATTTATTAAGCTTACAACATCACACACAGTAAAAATCTACTAATTATTTTACGAAATCTTACATCTAAAACGTGTGACGATTGATGTAAACGTAAGTTTAAAAAAAAAATTATAATAATAATTTAAAAAAATACAATTAAAATACATACATACTTATACGGCCTTTCCTGACTGTGCACCGTCCTCGGATGCACTGGTGATCTCTTCTTCGGGAGAACGGCATCTTGCTCGCCAGGGTCACCAATATGTGGATCGTGTATTCTTGAGGAAGCAGAAGGATCAGTACACGCAGCTTAAGGCTCACCAAAGTCATCTTCGCGATCTGTGCAACAGTAATCCTGTTAGTTAATCACGACGACATTACGTTAGTGCCTAGTCTATCATACATCACGCATCCAAGGCCCTCATACAAAATCGCACTACCACAACTATAGTTAAAACACTTCACTTTCAAAAACCACCGAATAAAAATAACACAAAAACGTACTCACAGTATGCGGCCTCGACACCAACCACTTGTCTTGTCAACGTCCGAGCAACAACAGAGCGCGTGGCACACTGACGCCTTTCCTTTATTGAAGGCGGGTGGGGATCGAAACCACCCACTATGACTTCTGCTTATATTCATTTATTTATTTATTAAGCTTACAACATCACACACAGTAAAAAATCTACTAATTATTTTACGAAATCTTACATCTAAAATGTGTGACAATTAATGTAAACGTAAGTTTAAAAAAAAAAAATTTAATAATTTACAAAAATACAATTAAAAAACTTACATACATACTTATACGGCCTCTCCTGACCGTGCACTGTCCTCGGATGCACTGGTGATCTCTTCTTCGGGAGAACGGCATCTTGCTCGCCATGGTCAGCAATATGTGGTTCGTGTGTTCTTTAGGAAGCAGAAGGATCATTACACGCAGCTAAAGGCTCACTCACCAAAGTCATTGGAGTATTCATCTTCGCAATCTGTGCAACAGTAATCCTGTTAGTTAATCATGACGACATTACGGTAGTGCCTAGTCTATCATACATCACGCATCCAAGGCCCTCATACAAAATCGCACTACCACAACTTTAGTTAAAACACTTCACTTTCAAAAACCACCGAATAAAAATAACACAAAAACGTACTCACAGTATGCGGCTTCGACACCAATCACTTGTCTTGTCAACGTCCGAGCAACAACAGAGCGCGTGGCACACTGACGCCTTTCTTTTATAGAAGGCAGGTGGGGATCGAAACCACCCACTATGACTTCTGCTTATATTTATTTATTAAGCTTACAACATCACACACAGTAAAAAATCTACTAATTATTTTACGAAATCTTACATCTAAAATGTGTGACAATTAATGTAAACGTAAGTTTAAAAAAAAAAATTAATAATTTAAAAAAATACAATTAAAAAACTTACATACATACTTATACGGCCTCTCCTGACCGTGCACCGTCCTCGGATGCACTGGTGATCTCTTCTTCGGGAGAACGGCATCTTGCTCGCCATGGTCAGCAATATGTGGTTCGTGTGTTCTTTAGGAAGCAGAAGGATCAGTACACGCAGCTAAAGGCTCACTCACCAAAGTCATTGGAGTATTCATCTTCGCAATCTGTGCAACAGTAATCCTGTTAGTTAATCATGACGACATTACGGTAGTGCCTAGTCTATCATACATCACGCATCCAAGGCCCTCATACAAAATCGCACTACCACAACTTTAGTTAAAACACTTCACTTTCAAAAACCACCGAATAAAAATAACACAAAAACGTACTCACAGTATGCGGCCTCGACACCAATCACTTGTCTTGTCAACGTCCGAGCAACAACAGAGCGCGTGGCACACTGACGCCTTTCTTTTATAGAAGGCAGGTGGGGATCGAAACCACCCTCTATGACTTCTGCTTATATTCATTTATTTATTTATTAAGCTTACAACATCACACACCGTAAAAAATCTACTAATTATTTTACGAAATCTTACATCTAAAATGTGTGACAATTAATATAAACGTAAGTTTAAAAAAAAAATATTAATAATTTAAAAAAATACAATTAAAATACTTACATACATACTTATACGGCCTTACCTGACCGTGCACCGTCCTCGGATGCACTGGTGATCTCTTCTTCGGGAGAACGGCATCTTGCTCGCCATGGTCAGAAATATGTGGTTCGTGTGTTCTTTAGGAAGCAGAAGGATCAGTACACGCAGCTAAAGGCTCACCAACGTCATCGGGGTATTCGTCTTCGCAATCTGTACAACAGTAATCCCGTTAATTAATCACGACGACATTACGTTAGTGCCTAGTCTATCATACATCACGCATCCAAAGCCCCTTATACAAAATCGCACTACCACAACTTTAGTTAAAACACTTCACTTTCAAAAACCACCGAATAAAAATAACACAAAAATGTACTCACAGTATGCGGCCTCGACACCAATCACTTGTCTTGTCAACGTCCGAGCAACAACAGAGCGCGTGGCACACTGACGCCTTTCTTTTATAGAAGGCGGGTGGGGATCGAAACTACCCACTATGACTTCTGCTTATATTCATTTATTTATTTATTAAGCTTACAACATCACACACAGTAAAAAATCTACTAATTATTTTACGAAATCTTACATCTAAAATGTGTGACAATTAATGTAAACGTAAGTTTACAAAAAAAAAAAAAAAGAAATTATTAATTTAAAAAAAATACAATTAAATTACTTACATACATACTTATACGGCCTCTCCTGATCGTGCACCGTCCTCGGATGCACTGGTGATCTCTTCTTCGGGAGAACGGCATCTTGCTCGCCATGGTCAGCAATATGTGGTTCGTGTGTTCTTTAGGAAGCAGAAGGATCAGTACACGCAGCTAAAGGCTCACCAACGTCATCGGGGTATTCGTCTTCGCAATCTGTGCAACAGTAATCCTGTTAATTAATCACGACGACATTACGTTAGTGCCTTGTCTATCATACATCACGCATCCAAGGCCCTCATACAAAATCGCACTACCACAACTTTAGTTAAAATACTTCACTTTCAAAAACCACCGAATAAAAATAACACAAAAACGTACTCACAGTATGCGGCCTCGACACCAACCACTTGTCTTGTCAACGTCCGAGCAACAACAGAGCGCGTGGCACGCTGACGTCTTTCTTTTATAGAAGGCGGGTGGGGATCGAAACCACCCACTATGACTTCTGCTTATATTTATTTATTAAGCTTACAACATCACACACAGTAAAAATCTACTAATTATTTTACGAAATCTTACATCTAAAACGTGTGACGATTGATGTAAACGTAAGTTTAAAAAAAAAATAATAATAATAATTTAAAAAAATACAATTAAAATACATACATACTTATACGGCCTTTCCTGACTGTGCACCGTCCTCGGATGCACTGGTGATCTCTTCTTCGGGAGAACGGCATCTTGCTCGCCAGGGTCACCAATATGTGGATCGTGTATTCATGAGGAAGCAGAAGGATCAGTACACGCAGCTTAAGGCTCACCAAAGTCATCTTCGCGATCTGTGCAACAGTAATCCTGTTAGTTAATCACGACGACATTACGTTAGTGCCTAGTCTATCATACATCACGCATCCAAGGCCCTCATACAAAATCGCACTACCACAACTATAGTTAAAACACTTCACTTTCAAAAACCACCGAATAAAAATAACACAAAAACGTACTCACAGTATGCGGCCTCGACACCAACCACTTGTCTTGTCAACGTCCGAGCAACAACAGAGCGCGTAGCACACTGACGCCTTTCTTTTATAGAAGGCGGGTGGGGATCGAAACCACCCACTATGACTTCTGCTTATATTTATTTATTTATTTATTAAGCTTACAACATCACACACAGTAAAAAATCTTCTAATTATTTTACGAAATCTTACATCTAAAATGTGTGACAATTAATGTAAACGTAAGTTTAAAAAAAAAAAAAAAGAAATTATTAATTTAAAAAAAATACAATTAAATTACTTACATACATACTTATACGGCCTCTCCTGATCGTGCACCGTCCTCGGATGCACTGGTGATCTCTTCTTCGGGAGAACGGCATCTTGCTCGCCATGGTCAGCAATATGTGGTTCGTGTGTTCTTTAGGAAGCAGAAGGATCAGTACACGCAGCTAAAGGCTCACCAACGTCATCGGGGTATTCGTCTTCGCAATCTGTGCAACAGTAATCCTGTTAATTAATCACGACGACATTACGTTAGTGCCTTGTCTATCATACATCACGCATCCAAGGCCCTCATACAAAATCGCACTACCACAACTTTAGTTAAAATACTTCACTTTCAAAAACCACCGAATAAAAATAACACAAAAACGTACTCACAGTATGCGGCCTCGACACCAACCACTTGTCTTGTCAACGTCCGAGCAACAACAGAGCGCGTAGCACACTGACGCCTTTCTTTTATAGAAGGCGGGTGGGGATCGAAACCACCCACTATGACTTCTGCTTATATTCATTTATTTATTTATTAAGCTTACAACATCACACACAGTAAAAAATCTACTAATTATTTTACGAAATCTTACATCTAAAATGTGTGACAATTAATGTAAACGTAAGTTTAAAAAAAAAAAAAAAGAAATTATTAATTTAAAAAAAATACAATTAAATTACTTACATACATACTTATACGGCCTCTCCTGATCGTGCACCGTCCTCGGATGCACTGGTGATCTCTTCTTCGGGAGAACGGCATCTTGCTCGCCATGGTCAGCAATATGTGGTTCGTGTGTTCTTTAGGAAGCAGAAGGATCAGTACACGCAGCTAAAGGCTCACCAACGTCATCGGGGTATTCGTGTTCGCAATCTGTGCAACAGTAATCCTGTTAATTAATCACGACGACATTACGTTAGTGCCTTGTCTATCATACATCACGCATCCAAGGCCCTCATACAAAATCGCACTACCACAACTTTAGTTAAAATACTTCACTTTCAAAAACCACCGAATAAAAATAACACAAAAACGTACTCACAGTATGCGGCCTCGACACCAACCACTTGTCTTGTCAACGTCCGAGCAACAACAGAGCGCGTAGCACACTGACGCCTTTCTTTTATAGAAGGCGGGTGGGGATCGAAACCACCCACTATGACTTCTGCTTATATTTATTTATTTATTTATTAAGCTTACAACATCACACACAGTAAAAAATCTACTAATTATTTTACGAAATCTTACATCTAAAATGTGTGACAATTAATGTAAACGTAAGTTTAAAAAAAAAAAAAAAGAAATTATTAATTTAAAAAAAATACAATTAAATTACTTACATACATACTTATACGGCCTCTCCTGATCGTGCACCGTCCTCGGATGCACTGGTGATCTCTTCTTCGGGAGAACGGCATCTTGCTCGCCATGGTCAGCAATATGTGGATCGTGTATTCTTGAGGAAGCAGAAGGATCAGTACACGCAGCTTAAGGCTCACCAAAGTCATCTTCGCGATCTGTGCAACAGTAATCCTGTTAGTTAATCACGACGACATTACGTTAGTGCCTAGTCTATCATACATCACGCATCCAAGGCCCTCATACAAAATCGCACTACCACAACTATAGTTAAAACACTTCACTTTCAAAAACCACCGAATAAAAATAACACAAAAACGTACTCACAGTATGCGGCCTCGACACCAACCACTTGTCTTGTCAACGTCCGAGCAACAACAGAGCGCGTAGCACACTGACGCCTTTCTTTTATAGAAGGCGGGTGGGGATCGAAACCACCCACTATGACTTCTGCTTATATTTATTTATTTATTTATTAAGCTTACAACATCACACACAGTAAAAAATCTACTAATTATTTTACGAAATCTTACATCTAAAATGTGTGACAATTAATGTAAACGTAAGTTTAAAAAAAAAAAAAAGAAATTATTAATTTAAAAAAAATACAATTAAATTACTTACATACATACTTATACGGCCTCTCCTGATCGTGCACCGTCCTCGGATGCACTGGTGATCTCTTCTTCGGGAGAACGGCATCTTGCTCGCCATGGTCAGCAATATGTGGTTCGTGTGTTCTTTAGGAAGCAGAAGGATCAGTACACGCAGCTAAAGGCTCACCAACGTCATCGGGGTATTCGTCTTCGCAATCTGTGCAACAGTAATCCTGTTAATTAATCACGACGACATTACGTTAGTGCCTTGTCTATCATACATCACGCATCCAAGGCCCTCATACAAAATCGCACTACCACAACTTTAGTTAAAATACTTCACTTTCAAAAACCACCGAATAAAAATAACACAAAAACGTACTCACAGTATGCGGCCTCGACACCAACCACTTGTCTTGTCAACGTCCGAGCAACAACAGAGCGCGTAGCACACTGACGCCTTTCTTTTATAGAAGGCGGGTGGGGATCGAAACCACCCACTATGACTTCTGCTTATATTCATTTATTTATTTATTAAGCTTACAACATCACACACAGTAAAAAATCTACTAATTATTTTACGAAATCTTACATCTAAAATGTGTGACAATTAATGTAAACGTAAGTTTAAAAAAAAAAAAAAAAGAAATTATTAATTTAAAAAAAATACAATTAAATTACTTACATACATACTTATACGGCCTTTCCTGACTGTGCACCGTCCTCGGATGCACTGGTGATCTCTTCTTCGGGAGAACGGCATCTTGCTCGCCAGGGTCACCAATATGTGGATCGTGTATTCTTGAGGAAGCAGAAGGATCAGTACACGCAGCTTAAGGCTCACCAAAGTCATCTTCGCGATCTGTGCAACAGTAATCCTGTTAGTTAATCACGACGACATTACGTTAGTGCCTAGTCTATCATACATCACGCATCCAAGGCCCTCATACAAAATCGCACTACCACAACTATAGTTAAAACACTTCACTTTCAAAAACCACCGAATAAAAATAACACAAAAACGTACTCACAGTATGCGGCCTCGACACCAACCACTTGTCTTGTCAACGTCCGAGCAACAACAGAGCGCGTAGCACACTGACGCCATTCTTTTATAGAAGGCGGGTGGGGATCGAAACCACCCACTATGACTTCTGCTTATATTTATTTATTTATTTATTAAGCTTACAACATCACACACAGTAAAAAATCTACTAATTATTTTACGAAATCTTACATCTAAAATGTGTGACAATTAATGTAAACGTAAGTTTAAAAAAAAAAAAAAAGAAATTATTAATTTAAAAAAAATACAATTAAATTACTTACATACATACTTATACGGCCTCTCCTGATCGTGCACCGTCCTCGGATGCACTGGTGATCTCTTCTTCGGGAGAACGGCATCTTGCTCGCCATGGTCAGCAATATGTGGTTCGTGTGTTCTTTAGGAAGCAGAAGGATCAGTACACGCAGCTAAAGGCTCACCAACGTCATCGGGGTATTCGTCTTCGCAATCTGTGCAACAGTAATCCTGTTAATTAATCACGACGACATTACGTTAGTGCCTAGTCTATCATACATCACGCATCCAAGGCCCTCATACAAAATCGCACTACCACAACTTTAGTTAAAACACTTCACTTTCAAAAACCACCGAATAAAAATAACACAAAAACGTACTCACAGTATGCGGCCTCGACACCAACCACTTGTCTTGTCAACGTCCGAGCAACAACAGAGCGCGTGGCACGCTGACGCCTTTCTTTTATAGAAGGCGGGTGGGGATCGAAACCACCCACTATGACTTCTGCTTATATTTATTTATTTATTAAGCTTACAACATCACACACAGTAAAAAATCTACTAATTATTTTACGAAATCTTACATCTAAAACGTGTGACGATTGATGTAAACGTAAGTTTAAAAAAAAAAAAAAAAAAAATAATTTAAAAAAATACAATTAAAATACATACATACTTATACGGCCTTTCCTGACTGTGCACCGTCCTCGGATGCACTGGTGATCTCTTCTTCGGGAGAACGGCATCTTGCTCGCCAGGGTCACCAATATGTGGATCGTGTATTCTTGAGGAAGCAGAAGGATCAGTACACGCAGCTTAAGGCTCACCAAAGTCATCTTCGCGATCTGTGCAACAGTAATCCTGTTAGTTAATCACGACGACATTACGTTAGTGCCTAGTCTATCATACATCACGCATCCAAGGCCCTCATACAAAATCGCACTACCACAACTTTAGTTAAAACACTTCACTTTCAAAAACCACCGAATAAAAATAACACAAAAACGTACTCACAGTATGCGACCTCGACACCAACCACTTGTCTTGTCAACTTCCGAGCAACAACAGAGCGCGTGGCACACTGACTCCTTTCCTTTATAGAAGGCGGGTGGGGATCGAAACCACCCACTATGACTTCTGCTTATATTCATTTATTTATTTATTAAGCTTACAACATCACACACAGTAAAAAATCTACTAATTATTTTACGAAATCTTACATCTAAAATGTGTGACAATTAATGTAAACGTAAGTTTAAAAAAAAAAGAAGAAGTTATTAATTTAAAAAAAATACAATTAAATTACTTACATACATACTTATACGGCCTCTCCTGATCGTGCACCGTCCTCGGATGCACTGGTGATCTCTTCTTCGGGAGAACGGCATCTTGCTCGCCATGGTCAGCAATATGTGGTTCGTGTGTTCTTTAGGAAGCAGAAGGATCAGTACACGCAGCTAAAGGCTCACCAACGTCATCGGGGTATTCGTCTTCGCAATCTGTACAACAGTAATCCCGTTAATTAATCACGACGACATTACGTTAGTGCCTAGTCTATCATACATCACGCATCCAAGGCCCTCATACAAAATCGCACTACCACAACTTTAGTTAAAACACTTCACTTTCAAAAACCACCGAATAAAAATAACACAAAAACGTACTCACAGTATGCGGCCTCGACACCAACCACTTGTCTTGTCAACGTCCGAGCAACAACAGAGCGCGTGGCACGCTGACGCCTTTCTTTTATAGAAGGCGGGTGGGGATCGAAACCACCCACTATGACTTCTGCTTATATTTATTTATTTATTAAGCTTACAACATCACACACAGTAAAAAATCTACTAATTATTTTACGAAATCTTACATCTAAAACGTGTGACGATTGATGTAAACGTAAGTTTAAAAAAATTATAATAATAATAATTAAAAAAAATACAATTAAAATACATACATACTTATACGGCCTTTCCTGACTGTGCACCGTCCTCGGATGCACTGGTGATCTCTTCTTCGGGAGAACGGCATCTTGCTCGCCAGGGTCACCAATATGTGGATCGTGTATTCTTGAGGAAGCAGAAGGATCAGTACACGCAGCTTAAGGCTCACCAAAGTCATCTTCGCGATCTGTGCAACAGTAATCCTGTTAGTTAATCACGACGACATTACGTTAGTGCCTAGTCTATCATACATCACGCATCCAAGGCCCTCATACAAAATCGCACTACCACAACTATAGTTAAAACACTTCACTTTCAAAAACCACCGAATAAAAATAACACAAAAACGTACTCACAGTATGCGGCCTCGACACCAACCACTTGTCTTGTCAACGTCCGAGCAACAACAGAGCGCGTGGCACACTGACGCCTTTCCTTTATTGAAGGCGGGTGGGGATCGAAACCACCCACTATGACTTCTGCTTATATTCATTTATTTATTTATTAAGCTTACAACATCACACACAGTAAAAAATCTACTAATTATTTTACGAAATCTTACATCTAAAATGTGTGACAATTAATGTAAACGTAAGTTAAAAAAAAAAATATATTAATATTTTAAAAAAATACAATTAAAATACTTACATACATACTTATACGGCCTTACCTGACCGTGCACCGTCCTCGGATGCACTGGTGATCTCTTCTTCGGGAGAACGGCATCTTGCTCGCCATGGTCAGCAATATGTGGTTCGTGTGTTCTTTAGGAAGCAGAAGGATCAGTACACGCAGCTAAAGGCTCACCAACGTCATCGGGGTATTCGTCTTCGCAATCTGTACAACAGTAATCCCGTTAATTAATCACGACGACATTACGTTAGTGCCTAGTCTATCATACATCACGCATCCAAGGCCCTCATACAAAATCGCACTACCACAACTTTAGTTAAAACACTTCACTTTCAAAAACCACCGAATAAAAATAACACAAAAATGTACTCACAGTATGCGGCCTCGACACCAATCACTTGTCTTGTCAACGTCCGAGCAACAACAGAGCGCGTGGCACGCTGACGCCTTTCTTTTATAGAAGGCGGGTGGGGATCGAAACCACCCACTATGACTTTTGCTTATATTTATTTATTTATTAAGCTTACAACATCACGCACAGTAAAAAATCTACTAATTATTTTACGAAATCTTACATCTAAAACGTGTGACAATTAATGTAAACGTAAGTTTAAAAAAAAAAAAGAAATTATTAATTTTAAAAAAATACAATTAAATTACTTACAAACATACTTATACGGCCTCTCCTGATCGTGCACCGTCCTCGGATGCACTGGTGATCTCTTCTTCGGGAGAACGGCATCTTGCTCGCCATGGTCAGCAATATGTGGTTCGTGTGTTCTTTAGGAAGCAGAAGGATCAGTACACGCAGCTAAAGGCTCACCAACGTCATCGGGGTATTCGTCTTCGCAATCTGTGCAACAGTAATCCTGTTAATTAATCACGACGACATTACGTTAGTGCCTAGTCTATCATACATCACGCATCCAAGGCCCTCATACAAAATCGCACTACCACAACTTTAGTTAAAACACTTCACTTTCAAAAACCACCGAATAAAAATAACACAAAAACGTACTCACAGTATGCGGCCTCGACACCAACCACTTGTCTTGTCAACGTCCGAGCAACAACAGAGCGCGTGGCACGCTGACGCCTTTCTTTTATAGAAGGCGGGTGGGGATCGAAACCACCCACTATGACTTCTGCTTATATTTATTTATTTATTAAGCTTACAACATCACACACAGTAAAAAATCTACTAATTATTTTACGAAATCTTACATCTAAAACGTGTGACGATTGATGTAAACGTAAGTTTAAAAAAAAAAAAAAAAAAAATAATTTAAAAAAATACAATTAAAATACATACATACTTATACGGCCTTTCCTGACTGTGCACCGTCCTCGGATGCACTGGTGATCTCTTCTTCGGGAGAACGGCATCTTGCTCGCCAGGGTCACCAATATGTGGATCGTGTATTCTTGAGGAAGCAGAAGGATCAGTACACGCAGCTTAAGGCTCACCAAAGTCATCTTCGCGATCTGTGCAACAGTAATCCTGTTAGTTAATCACGACGACATTACGTTAGTGCCTAGTCTATCATACATCACGCATCCAAGGCCCTCATACAAAATCGCACTACCACAACTTTAGTTAAAACACTTCACTTTCAAAAACCACCGAATAAAAATAACACAAAAACGTACTCACAGTATGCGACCTCGACACCAACCACTTGTCTTGTCAACTTCCGAGCAACAACAGAGCGCGTGGCACACTGACTCCTTTCCTTTATAGAAGGCGGGTGGGGATCGAAACCACCCACTATGACTTCTGCTTATATTCATTTATTTATTTATTAAGCTTACAACATCACACACAGTAAAAAATCTACTAATTATTTTACGAAATCTTACATCTAAAATGTGTGACAATTAATGTAAACGTAAGTTTAAAAAAAAAAGAAGAAGTTATTAATTTAAAAAAAATACAATTAAATTACTTACATACATACTTATACGGCCTCTCCTGATCGTGCACCGTCCTCGGATGCACTGGTGATCTCTTCTTCGGGAGAACGGCATCTTGCTCGCCATGGTCAGCAATATGTGGTTCGTGTGTTCTTTAGGAAGCAGAAGGATCAGTACACGCAGCTAAAGGCTCACCAACGTCATCGGGGTATTCGTCTTCGCAATCTGTACAACAGTAATCCCGTTAATTAATCACGACGACATTACGTTAGTGCCTAGTCTATCATACATCACGCATCCAAGGCCCTCATACAAAATCGCACTACCACAACTTTAGTTAAAACACTTCGCTTTCAAAAACCACCGAATAAAAATAACACAAAAACGTACTCGCAGTATGCGGCCTCGACACCAACCACTTGTCTTGTCAACGTCCGAGCAACAACAGAGCGCGTGGCACGCTGACGCCTTTCTTTTATAGAAGGCGGGTGGGGATCGAAACCACCCACTATGACTTCTGCTTATATTTATTTATTTATTAAGCTTACAACATCACACACAGTAAAAAATCTACTAATTATTTTACGAAATCTTACATCTAAAACGTGTGACGATTGATGTAAACGTAAGTTTAAAAAAATTATAATAATAATAATTAAAAAAAATACAATTAAAATACATACATACTTATACGGCCTTTCCTGACTGTGCACCGTCCTCGGATGCACTGGTGATCTCTTCTTCGGGAGAACGGCATCTTGCTCGCCAGGGTCACCAATATGTGGATCGTGTATTCTTGAGGAAGCAGAAGGATCAGTACACGCAGCTTAAGGCTCACCAAAGTCATCTTCGCGATCTGTGCAACAGTAATCCTGTTAGTTAATCACGACGACATTACGTTAGTGCCTAGTCTATCATACATCACGCATCCAAGGCCCTCATACAAAATCGCACTACCACAACTATAGTTAAAACACTTCACTTTCAAAAACCACCGAATAAAAATAACACAAAAACGTACTCACAGTATGCGGCCTCGACACCAACCACTTGTCTTGTCAACGTCCGAGCAACAACAGAGCGCGTGGCACACTGACGCCTTTCCTTTATTGAAGGCGGGTGGGGATCGAAACCACCCACTATGACTTCTGCTTATATTCATTTATTTATTTATTAAGCTTACAACATCACACACAGTAAAAAATCTACTAATTATTTTACGAAATCTTACATCTAAAATGTGTGACAATTAATGTAAACGTAAGTTAAAAAAAAAAATATATTAATATTTTAAAAAAATACAATTAAAATACTTACATACATACTTATACGGCCTTACCTGACCGTGCACCGTCCTCGGATGCACTGGTGATCTCTTCTTCGGGAGAACGGCATCTTGCTCGCCATGGTCAGCAATATGTGGTTCGTGTGTTCTTTAGGAAGCAGAAGGATCAGTACACGCAGCTAAAGGCTCACCAACGTCATCGGGGTATTCGTCTTCGCAATCTGTACAACAGTAATCCCGTTAATTAATCACGACGACATTACGTTAGTGCCTAGTCTATCATACATCACGCATCCAAGGCCCTCATACAAAATCGCACTACCACAACTTTAGTTAAAACACTTCACTTTCAAAAACCACCGAATAAAAATAACACAAAAATGTACTCACAGTATGCGGCCTCGACACCAATCACTTGTCTTGTCAACGTCCGAGCAACAACAGAGCGCGTGGCACGCTGACGCCTTTCTTTTATAGAAGGCGGGTGGGGATCGAAACCACCCACTATGACTTCTGCTTATATTTATTTATTTATTAAGCTTACAACATCACGCACAGTAAAAAATCTACTAATTATTTTACGAAATCTTACATCTAAAACGTGTGACAATTAATGTAAACGTAAGTTTAAAAAAAAAAAAGAAATTATTAATTTTAAAAAAATACAATTAAATTACTTACAAACATACTTATACGGCCTCTCCTGATCGTGCACCGTCCTCGGATGCACTGGTGATCTCTTCTTCGGGAGAACGGCATCTTGCTCGCCATGGTCAGCAATATGTGGTTCGTGTGTTCTTTAGGAAGCAGAAGGATCAGTACACGCAGCTAAAGGCTCACCAACGTCATCGGGGTATTCGTCTTCGCAATCTGTGCAACAGTAATCCTGTTAATTAATCACGACGACATTACGTTAGTGCCTAGTCTATCATACATCACGCATCCAAGGCCCTCATACAAAATCGCACTACCACAACTTTAGTTAAAACACTTCACTTTCAAAAACCACCGAATAAAAATAACACAAAAACGTACTCACAGTATGCGGCCTCGACACCAACCACTTGTCTTGTCAACGTCCGAGCAACAACAGAGCGCGTGGCACGCTGACGCCTTTCTTTTATAGAAGGCGGGTGGGGATCGAAACCACCCACTATGACTTCTGCTTATATTTATTTATTTATTAAGCTTACAACATCACACACAGTAAAAAATCTACTAATTATTTTACGAAATCTTACATCTAAAACGTGTGACGATTGATGTAAACGTAAGTTTAAAAAAAAAAAAAAAAAAAATAATTTAAAAAAATACAATTAAAATACATACATACTTATACGGCCTTTCCTGACTGTGCACCGTCCTCGGATGCACTGGTGATCTCTTCTTCGGGAGAACGGCATCTTGCTCGCCAGGGTCACCAATATGTGGATCGTGTATTCTTGAGGAAGCAGAAGGATCAGTACACGCAGCTTAAGGCTCACCAAAGTCATCTTCGCGATCTGTGCAACAGTAATCCTGTTAGTTAATCACGACGACATTACGTTAGTGCCTAGTCTATCATACATCACGCATCCAAGGCCCTCATACAAAATCGCACTACCACAACTTTAGTTAAAACACTTCACTTTCAAAAACCACCGAATAAAAATAACACAAAAACGTACTCACAGTATGCGGCCTCGACACCAATCACTTGTCTTGTCAACGTCCGAGCAACAACAGAGCGCGTGGCACACTGACGCCTTTCTTTTATAGAAGGCGGGTGGGGATCGAAACCACCCACTATGACTTCTGCTTATATTCATTTTTTTATTTATTAAGCTTACAACATCACACACAGTAAAAAATCTACAAATTATTTTACGAAATCTTACATCTACAATGTGCGACAATTAATGTAAACGTAAGTTTAAAAAAAAAATATTAATAATTTAAAAAAATACAATTAAAATACTTACATACATACTTATACGGCCTTACCTGACCGTGCACCGTCCTCGGATGCACTGGTGATCTCTTCTTCGGGAGAACGGCATCTTGCTCGCCATGGTCAGCAATATGTGGTTCGTGTGTTCTTTAGGAAGCAGAAGGATCAGTACACGCAGCTAAAGGCTCACTCACCAAAGTCATTGGAGTATTCATCTTCGCAATCTGTGCAACAGTAATCCTGTTAGTTAATCATGACGACATTACGGTAGTGCCTAGTCTATCATACATCACGCATCCAAGGCCCTCATACAAAATCGCACTACCACAACTTTAGTTAAAACACTTCACTTTCAAAAACCACCGAATAAAAATAACACAAAAACGTACTCACAGTATGCGGCCTCGACACCAATCACTTGTCTTGTCAACGTCCGAGCAACAACAGAGCGCGTGGCACACTGACGCCTTTCTTTTATAGAAGGCGGGTGGGGATCGAAACCACCCACTATGACTTCTGCTTATATTCATTTTTTTATTTATTAAGCTTACAACATCACACACAGTAAAAAATCTACAAATTATTTTACGAAATCTTACATCTACAATGTGCGACAATTAATGTTAACGTAAGTTTAAAAAAAAAATATTAATAATTTAAAAAAATACAATTAAAATACTTACATACATACTTATACGGCCTTACCTGACCGTGCACCGTCCTCGGATGCACTGGTGATCTCTTCTTCGGGAGAACGGCATCTTGCTCGCCATGGTCAGCAATATGTGGTTCGTGTGTTCTTTAGGAAGCAGAAGGATCAGTACACGCAGCTAAAGGCTCACCAACGTCATCGGGGTATTCGTCTTCGCAATCTGTACAACAGTAATCCCGTTAATTAATCATGACGACATGACGTTAGTGCCTAGTCTATCATACATCACGCATCCAAGGCCCTCATACAAAATCGCACTACCACAACTTTAGTTAAAACACTTCACTTTCAAAAACCACCGAATAAAAATAACACAAAAAAGTACTCACAGTATGCGGCCTCGACACCAATCACTTGTCTTGTCAACGTCCGAGCAACAACAGAGCGCGTGGCACACTGACGCCTTTCTTTTATAGAAGGCGGGTGGGGATCGAAACCACCCACTATGACTTCTGCTTATATTCATTTATTTATTTATTAAGCTTACAACATCACACACAGTAAAAAATCTACTAATTATTTTACGAAATCTTACATCTAAAATGTGTGACAATTAATGTAAACGTAAGTTTAAAAAAAAAGAAAAGAAATTATTAATTTAAAAAAAATACAATTAAATTACTTACATACATACTTATACGGCCTCTCCTGACTGTGCACCGTCCTCGGATGCACTGGTGATCTTTTCTTCGGGAGAACGGCATCTTGCTCGCCAGGGTCACCAATATGTGGATCGTGTGTTCTTTAGGAAGCAGAAGGATCAGTACACGCAGCTAAAGGCTCACCAACGTCATCGGGGTATTCGTCTTCGCAATCTGTGCAACAGTAATTCTGTTAATTAATCACGACGACATTACGTTAGTGCCTAGTCTATCATACATCACGCATCCAAGGCCCTCATACAAAATCGCACTACCACAACTTTAGTTAAAACACTTCACTTTCAAAAACCACCGAATAAAAATAACACAAAAACGTACTCACAGTATGCGGCCTCGACACCAACCACTTGTCTTGTCAACGTCCGAGCAACAACAGAGCGCGTGGCACGCTGACGCCTTTCTTTTATAGAAGGCGGGTGGGGATCGAAACCACCCACTATGACTTCTGCTTATATTTATTTATTTATTAAGCTTACAACATCACACACAGTAAAAAATCTACTAATTATTTTACGAAATCTTACATCTAAAACGTGTGACGATTGATGTAAACGTAAGTTTAAAAAAAAAAAAGAAATTATTAATTTTAAAAAAATACAATTAAATTACTTACAAACATACTTATACGGCCTCTCCTGATCGTGCACCGTCCTCGGATGCACTGGTGATCTCTTCTTCGGGAGAACGGCATCTTGCTCGCCATGGTCAGCAATATGTGGTTCGTGTGTTCTTTAGGAAGCAGAAGGATCAGTACACGCAGCTAAAGGCTCACCAACGTCATCGGGGTATTCGTCTTCGCAATCTGTGCAACAGTAATCCTGTTAATTAATCACGACGACATTACGTTAGTGCCTAGTCTATCATACATCACGCATCCAAGGCCCTCATACAAAATCGCACTACCACAACTTTAGTTAAAACACTTCACTTTCAAAAACCACCGAATAAAAATAACACAAAAACGTACTCACAGTATGCGGCCTCGACACCAACCACTTGTCTTGTCAACGTCCGAGCAACAACAGAGCGCGTGGCACGCTGACGCCTTTCTTTTATAGAAGGCGGGTGGGGATCGAAACCACCCACTATGACTTCTGCTTATATTTATTTATTTATTAAGCTTACAACATCACACACAGTAAAAAATCTACTAATTATTTTACGAAATCTTACATCTAAAACGTGTGACGATTGATGTAAACGTAAGTTTAAAAAAAAAAAAAAAAAAAATAATTTAAAAAAATACAATTAAAATACATACATACTTATACGGCCTTTCCTGACTGTGCACCGTCCTCGGATGCACTGGTGATCTCTTCTTCGGGAGAACGGCATCTTGCTCGCCAGGGTCACCAATATGTGGATCGTGTATTCTTGAGGAAGCAGAAGGATCAGTACACGCAGCTTAAGGCTCACCAAAGTCATCTTCGCGATCTGTGCAACAGTAATCCTGTTAGTTAATCACGACGACATTACGTTAGTGCCTAGTCTATCATACATCACGCATCCAAGGCCCTCATACAAAATCGCACTACCACAACTTTAGTTAAAACACTTCACTTTCAAAAACCACCGAATAAAAATAACACAAAAACGTACTCACAGTATGCGGCCTCGACACCAATCACTTGTCTTGTCAACGTCCGAGCAACAACAGAGCGCGTGGCACACTGACGCCTTTCTTTTATAGAAGGCGGGTGGGGATCGAAACCACCCACTATGACTTCTGCTTATATTCATTTTTTTATTTATTAAGCTTACAACATCACACACAGTAAAAAATCTACAAATTATTTTACGAAATCTTACATCTACAATGTGCGACAATTAATGTAAACGTAAGTTTAAAAAAAAAATATTAATAATTTAAAAAAATACAATTAAAATACTTACATACATACTTATACGGCCTTACCTGACCGTGCACCGTCGTCGGATGCACTGGTGATCTCTTCTTCGGGAGAACGGCATCTTGCTCGCCATGGTCAGCAATATGTGGTTCGTGTGTTCTTTAGGAAGCAGAAGGATCAGTACACGCAGCTAAAGGCTCACTCACCAAAGTCATTGGAGTATTCATCTTCGCAATCTGTGCAACAGTAATCCTGTTAGTTAATCATGACGACATTACGGTAGTGCCTAGTCTATCATACATCACGCATCCAAGGCCCTCATACAAAATCGCACTACCACAACTTTAGTTAAAACACTTCACTTTCAAAAACCACCGAATAAAAATAACACAAAAACGTACTCACAGTATGCGGCCTCGACACCAATCACTTGTCTTGTCAACGTCCGAGCAACAACAGAGCGCGTGGCACACTGACGCCTTTCTTTTATAGAAGGCGGGTGGGGATCGAAACCACCCACTATGACTTCTGCTTATATTCATTTTTTTATTTATTAAGCTTACAACATCACACACAGTAAAAAATCTACAAATTATTTTACGAAATCTTACATCTACAATGTGCGACAATTAATGTTAACGTAAGTTTAAAAAAAAAATATTAATAATTTAAAAAAATACAATTAAAATACTTACATACATACTTATACGGCCTTACCTGACCGTGCACCGTCCTCGGATGCACTGGTGATCTCTTCTTCGGGAGAACGGCATCTTGCTCGCCATGGTCAGCAATATGTGGTTCGTGTGTTCTTTAGGAAGCAGAAGGATCAGTACACGCAGCTAAAGGCTCACCAACGTCATCGGGGTATTCGTCTTCGCAATCTGTACAACAGTAATCCCGTTAATTAATCATGACGACATGACGTTAGTGCCTAGTCTATCATACATCACGCATCCAAGGCCCTCATACAAAATCGCACTACCACAACTTTAGTTAAAACACTTCACTTTCAAAAACCACCGAATAAAAATAACACAAAAAAGTACTCACAGTATGCGGCCTCGACACCAATCACTTGTCTTGTCAACGTCCGAGCAACAACAGAGCGCGTGGCACACTGACGCCTTTCTTTTATAGAAGGCGGGTGGGGATCGAAACCACCCACTATGACTTCTGCTTATATTCATTTATTTATTTATTAAGCTTACAACATCACACACAGTAAAAAATCTACTAATTATTTTACGAAATCTTACATCTAAAATGTGTGACAATTAATGTAAACGTAAGTTTAAAAAAAAAGAAAAGAAATTATTAATTTAAAAAAAATACAATTAAATTACTTACATACATACTTATACGGCCTCTCCTGACTGTGCACCGTCCTCGGATGCACTGGTGATCTTTTCTTCGGGAGAACGGCATCTTGCTCGCCAGGGTCACCAATATGTGGATCGTGTGTTCTTTAGGAAGCAGAAGGATCAGTACACGCAGCTAAAGGCTCACCAACGTCATCGGGGTATTCGTCTTCGCAATCTGTGCAACAGTAATTCTGTTAATTAATCACGACGACATTACGTTAGTGCCTAGTCTATCATACATCACGCATCCAAGGCCCTCATACAAAATCGCACTACCACAACTTTAGTTAAAACACTTCACTTTCAAAAACCACCGAATAAAAATAACACAAAAACGTACTCACAGTATGCGGCCTCGACACCAACCACTTGTCTTGTCAACGTCCGAGCAACAACAGAGCGCGTGGCACGCTGACGCCTTTCTTTTATAGAAGGCGGGTGGGGATCGAAACCACCCACTATGACTTCTGCTTATATTTATTTATTTATTAAGCTTACAACATCACACACAGTAAAAAATCTACTAATTATTTTACGAAATCTTACATCTAAAACGTGTGACGATTGATGTAAACGTAAGTTTAAAAAAATTATAATAATAATAATTAAAAAAAATACAATTAAAATACATACATACTTATACGGCCTTTCCTGACTGTGCACCGTCCTCGGATGCACTGGTGATCTCTTCTTCGGGAGAACGGCATCTTGCTCGCCAGGGTCACCAATATGTGGATCGTGTATTCTTGAGGAAGCAGAAGGATCAGTACACGCAGCTTAAGGCTCACCAAAGTCATCTTCGCGATCTGTGCAACAGTAATCCTGTTAGTTAATCACGACGACATTACGTTAGTGCCTAGTCTATCATACATCACGCATCCAAGGCCCTCATACAAAATCGCACTACCACAACTATAGTTAAAACACTTCACTTTCAAAAACCACCGAATAAAAATAACACAAAAACGTACTCACAGTATGCGGCCTCGACACCAACCACTTGTCTTGTCAACGTCCGAGCAACAACAGAGCGCGTGGCACACTGACGCCTTTCCTTTATTGAAGGCGGGTGGGGATCGAAACCACCCACTATGACTTCTGCTTATATTCATTTATTTATTTATTAAGCTTACAACATCACACACAGTAAAAAATCTACTAATTATTTTACGAAATCTTACATCTAAAATGTGTGACAATTAATGTAAACGTAAGTTAAAAAAAAAATATATTAATATTTTAAAAAAATACAATTAAAATACTTACATACATACTTATACGGCCTTACCTAACCGTGCACCGTCCTCGGATGCACTGGTGATCTCTTCTTCGGGAGAACGGCATCTTGCTCGCCATGGTCAGCAATATGTGGTTCGTGTGTTCTTTAGGAAGCAGAAGGATCAGTACACGCAGCTAAAGGCTCACCAACGTCATCGGGGTATTCGTCTTCGCAATCTGTACAACAGTAATCCCGTTAATTAATCACGACGACATTACGTTAGTGCCTAGTCTATCATACATCACGCATCCAAGGCCCTCATACAAAATCGCACTACCACAACTTTAGTTAAAACACTTCACTTTCAAAAACCACCGAATAAAAATAACACAAAAATGTACTCACAGTATGCGGCCTCGACACCAATCACTTGTCTTGTCAACGTCCGAGCAACAACAGAGCGCGTGGCACACTGACGCCTTTCCTTTATTGAAGGCGGGTGGGGATCGAAACCACCCACTATGACTTCTGCTTATATTCATTTATTTATTTATTAAGCTTACAACATCACACACAGTAAAAAATCTACTAATTATTTTACGAAATCTTACATCTAAAATGTGTGACAATTAATGTAAACGTAAGTTAAAAAAAAAATATATTAATATTTTAAAAAAATACAATTAAAATACTTACATACATACTTATACGGCCTTACCTAACCGTGCACCGTCCTCGGATGCACTGGTGATCTCTTCTTCGGGAGAACGGCATCTTGCTCGCCATGGTCAGCAATATGTGGTTCGTGTGTTCTTTAGGAAGCAGAAGGATCAGTACACGCAGCTAAAGGCTCACCAACGTCATCGGGGTATTCGTCTTCGCAATCTGTACAACAGTAATCCCGTTAATTAATCACGACGACATTACGTTAGTGCCTAGTCTATCATACATCACGCATCCAAGGCCCTCATACAAAATCGCACTACCACAACTTTAGTTAAAACACTTCACTTTCAAAAACCACCGAATAAAAATAACACAAAAATGTACTCACAGTATGCGGCCTCGACACCAATCACTTGTCTTGTCAACGTCCGAGCAACAACAGAGCGCGTGGCACGCTGACGCCTTTCTTTTATAGAAGGCGGGTGGGGATCGAAACCACCCACTATGACTTCTGCTTATATTTATTTATTTATTAAGCTTACAACATCACGCACAGTAAAAAATCTACTAATTATTTTACGAAATCTTACATCTAAAACGTGTGACAATTAATGTAAACGTAAGTTTAAAAAAAAAAAAAGAAATTATTAATTTTAAAAAAATACAATTAAATTACTTACAAACATACTTATACGGCCTCTCCTGATCGTGCACCGTCCTCGGATGCACTGGTGATCTCTTCTTCGGGAGAACGGCATCTTGCTCGCCATGGTCAGCAATATGTGGTTCGTGTGTTCTTTAGGAAGCAGAAGGATCAGTACACGCAGCTAAAGGCTCACCAACGTCATCGGGGTATTCGTCTTCGCAATCTGTGCAACAGTAATCCTGTTAGTTAATCATGACGACATTATGGTAGTGCCTAGTCTATCATACATCACGCATCCAAGGCCCTCATACAAAATCGCACTACCACAACTTTAGTTAAAACACTTCACTTTCATAAACCACCGAATAAAAATAACACAAAAACGTACTCACAGTATGCGGCCTCGACACCAACCACTTGTCTTGTCAACGTCCGAGCAACAACAGAGCGCGTGGCACACTGACGCCTTTCTTTTATAGAAGGCGGGTGGGGATCGAAAGCACCCACTATGACTTCTGCTTATATTTATTTATTTATTAAACTTACAACATCACACACAGTAAAAAGTCTACTAATTATTTTACGAAATCTTACATCTAAAATGTGTGACAATTTATGTAAACGTAAGTTTAAAAAAAAAAAATAATAATTTAAAAAAATACAATTAAAATACTTACATACATACTTATACGGCCTCTCCTGACCGTGCACCGTCCTCGGATGCACTGGTGATATCTTCTTCGGGAGAACGGCATCTTGCTCGCCAGGGTCACCAATATGTGGTTCGTGTATTCTTGAGGAAGCAGAAGGATCAGTACACGCAGCTTAAGGCTCACCAAAGTCATCTTCGCGATCTGTGCAACAGTAATCCTGTTAGTTAATCACGACGACATTACGTTAGTGCCTAGTCTATCATACATCACGCATCCAAGGCCCTCATACAAAATCGCACTACCACAACTTTAGTTAAAACACTTCACTTTCAAAAACCACCGAATAAAAATAACACAAAAACGTACTCAGTATGCGGCCTCGACACCAACCACTTGTCTTATCAACGTCCGAGCAACAATAGAGCGCGTGGCACACTGACGCCTTTCTTTTATAGAAGGCGGGTGGGGATCGAAACCACCCACTATGACTTCTGCTTATATTTATTTATTAATTAAGCTTACAACATCACACACAGTAAAAAATTTACTAATTATTTTACGAAATCTTACATCTAAAATGTGTGACAATTTATGTAAACGTAAGTTTAAAAAAAATAATAATTTAAAAAAATACAATTAAAATACTTACATACATACTTATACGGCCTCTCCTGACCGTGCACCGTCCTCGGATGCACTGGTGATCTCTTCTTCGGGAGAACGGCATCTTGCTCGCCATGGTCAGCAATATGTGGTTCGTGTGTTCTTTAGGAAGCAGAAGGATCAGTACACGCAGCTAAAGGCTCACTCTTCAAAGTCATTGGAGTATTCATCTTCGCAATCTGTGCAACAGTAATCCTGTTAGTTAATCATGACGACATTATGGTAGTGCCTAGTCTATCATACATCACGCATCCAAGGCCCTCATACAAAATCGCACTACCACAACTTTAGTTAAAACACTTCACTTTCATAAACCACCGAATAAAAATAACACAAAAACGTACTCACAGTATGCGGCCTCGACACCAACCACTTGTCTTGTCAACGTCCGAGCAACAACAGAGCGCGTGGCACACTGACGCCTTTCTTTTATAGAAGGCGGGTGGGGATCGAAAGCACCCACTATGACTTCTGCTTATATTTATTTATTTATTAAACTTACAACATCACACACAGTAAAAAGTCTACTAATTATTTTACGAAATCTTACATCTAAAATGTGTGACAATTTATGTAAACGTAAGTTTAAAAAAAAAAAAATAATAATTTAAAAAAATACAATTAAAATACTTACATACATACTTATACGGCCTCTCCTGACCGTGCACCGTCCTCGGATGCACTGGTGATATCTTCTTCGGGAGAACGGCATCTTGCTCGCCAGGGTCACCAATATGTGGTTCGTGTATTCTTGAGGAAGCAGAAGGATCAGTACACGCAGCTTAAGGCTCACCAAAGTCATCTTCGCGATCTGTGCAACAGTAATCCTGTTAGTTAATCACGACGACATTACGTTAGTGCCTAGTCTATCATACAAAATCGCACTACCACAACTTTAGTTAAAACACTTCACTTTCAAAAACCACCGAATAAAAATAACACAAAAACGTACTCACAGTATGCGGCCTCGACACCAACCACTTGTCTTGTCAACGTCCGAGCAACAACAGAGCGCGTGGCTCACTGACGCCTTTCTTTTATAGAAGGCGGGTGGGGATCGAAACCACCCACTATGACTTCTGCTTATATTCATTTATTTATTTATTAAGCTTACAACATCACACACAGTAAAAAATCTACTAATTATTTTACGAAATCTTACATCTAAAATGTGTGACAATTTATGTAAACGTAAGTTTAAAAAAAAAAATTAATAATTTAAAAAAATACAATTAAAATACTTACATACATACTTATACGGCCTCTCCTGACCGTGCACCGTCCTCGGATGCACTGGTGATCTCTTCTTCGGGAGAACGGCATCTTGCTCGCCAGGGTCACCAATATGTGGTTCGTGTATTCTTGAGGAAGCAGAAGGATCAGTACACGCAGCTTAAGGCTCACCAAAGTCATCTTCGCGATCTGTGCAACAGTAATCCTGTTAGTTAATCACGACGACATTAAGTTAGTGCCTAGTCTATCATACATCACGCATCCAAGGCCCTCATACAAAATCGCACTACCACAACTATAGTTAAAACACTTCACTTTCAAAAACCACCGAATAAAAATAACACAAAAACGTACTCACAGTATGCGGCCTCGACACCAACCACTTGTCTTGTCAACGTCCGAGCAACAACAGAGCGCGTGGCACACTGACGCCTTTCCTTTATTGAAGGCGGGTGGGGATCGAAACCACCCACTATGACTTCTGCTTATATTCATTTATTTATTTATTAAGCTTACAACATCACACACAGTAAAAAATCTACTAATTATTTTACGAAATCTTACATCTAAAATGTGTGACAATTAATGTAAACGTAAGTTAAAAAAAATATATATTAATATTTTTAAAAAATACAATTAAAATACTTACATACATACTTATACGGCCTTACCTGACCGTGCACCGTCCTCGGATGCACTGGTGATCTCTTCTTCGGGAGAACGGCATCTTGCTCGCCATGGTCAGCAATATGTGGTTCGTGTGTTCTTTAGGAAGCAGAAGGATCAGTACACGCAGCTAAAGGCTCACCAACGTCATCGGGGTATTCGTCTTCGCAATCTGTACAACAGTAATCCCGTTAATTAATCACGACGACATTACGTTAGTGCCTAGTCTATCATACATCACGCATCCAAGGCCCTCATACAAAATCGCACTACCACAACTTTAGTTAAAACACTTCACTTTCAAAAACCACCGAATAAAAATAACACAAAAATGTACTCACAGTATGCGGCCTCGACACCAATCACTTGTCTTGTCAACGTCCGAGCAACAACAGAGCGCGTGGCACGCTGACGCCTTTCTTTTATAGAAGGCGGGTGGGGATCGAAAC
This sequence comes from Pieris napi, assembly GCF_905475465.1. NCBI lineage: Eukaryota > Metazoa > Arthropoda > Insecta > Lepidoptera > Pieridae > Pieris > Pieris napi. The sequence continues at coordinate 6,261,676 of NC_062241.1, read as the reverse complement.
CACCCACTATGACTTCTGCTTATATTTATTTATTTATTAAGCTTACAACATCACACACAGTAAAAAATCTACTAATTATTTTACGAAATCTTACATCTAAAATGTGTGACAATTTATGTAAACGTAAGTTTAAAAAAAAAAAAAAATAATTTAAAAAAATACAATTAAAATACTTACATACATACTTATACGGCCTCTCCTGACCGTGCACCGTCCTCGGATGCACTGGTGATATCTTCTTCGGGAGAACGGCATCTTGCTCGCCAGGGTCACCAATATGTGGTTCGTGTATTCTTGAGGAAGCAGAAGGATCAGTACACGCAGCTTAAGGCTCACCAAAGTCATCTTCGCGATCTGTGCAACAGTAATCCTGTTAGTTAATCACGACGACATTACGTTAGTGCCTAGTCTATCATACAAAATCGCACTACCACAACTTTAGTTAAAACACTTCACTTTCAAAAACCACCGAATAAAAATAACACAAAAACGTACTCACAGTATGCGGCCTCGACACCAACCACTTGTCTTGTCAACGTCCGAGCAACAACAGAGCGCGTGGCTCACTGACGCCTTTCTTTTATAGAAGGCGGGTGGGGATCGAAACCACCCACTATGACTTCTGCTTATATTCATTTATTTATTTATTAAGCTTACAACATCACACACAGTAAAAAATCTACTAATTATTTTACGAAATCTTACATCTAAAATGTGTGACAATTAATGTAAACGTAAGTTAAAAAAAATATATATTAATATTTTAAAAAAATACAATTAAAATACTTACATACATACTTATACGGCCTTACCTGACCGTGCACCGTCCTCGGATGCACTGGTGATCTCTTCTTCGGGAGAACGGCATCTTGCTCGCCATGGTCAGCAATATGTGGTTCGTGTGTTCTTTAGGAAGCAGAAGGATCAGTACACGCAGCTTAAGGCTCACCAAAGTCATCTTCGCGATCTGTGCAACAGTAATCCTGTTAGTTAATCACGACGACATTACGTTAGTGCCTAGTCTATCATACAAAATCGCACTACCACAACTTTAGTTAAAACACTTCACTTTCAAAAACCACCGAATAAAAATAACACAAAAACGTACTCACAGTATGCGGCCTCGACACCAACCACTTGTCTTGTCAACGTCCGAGCAACAACAGAGCGCGTGGCTCACTGACGCCTTTCTTTTATAGAAGGCGGGTGGGGATCGAAACCACCCACTATGACTTCTGCTTATATTCATTTATTTATTTATTAAGCTTACAACATCACACACAGTAAAAAATCTACTAATTATTTTACGAAATCTTACATCTAAAATGTGTGACAATTTATGTAAACGTAAGTTTAAAAAAAAAAATTAATAATTTAAAAAAATACAATTAAAATACTTACATACATACTTATACGGCCTCTCCTGACCGTGCACCGTCCTCGGATGCACTGGTGATCTCTTCTTCGGGAGAACGGCATCTTGCTCGCCAGGGTCACCAATATGTGGTTCGTGTATTCTTGAGGAAGCAGAAGGATCAGTACACGCAGCTTAAGGCTCACCAAAGTCATCTTCGCGATCTGTGCAACAGTAATCCTGTTAGTTAATCACGACGACATTACGTTAGTGCCTAGTCTATCATACATCACGCATCCAAGGCCCTCATACAAAATCGCACTACCACAACTATAGTTAAAACACTTCACTTTCAAAAACCACCGAATAAAAATAACACAAAAACGTACTCACAGTATGCGGCCTCGACACCAACCACTTGTCTTGTCAACGTCCGAGCAACAACAGAGCGCGTGGCACACTGACGCCTTTCCTTTATTGAAGGCGGGTGGGGATCGAAACCACCCACTATGACTTCTGCTTATATTCATTTATTTATTTATTAAGCTTACAACATCACACACAGTAAAAAATCTACTAATTATTTTACGAAATCTTACATCTAAAATGTGTGACAATTAATGTAAACGTAAGTTAAAAAAAATATATATTAATATTTTAAAAAAATACAATTAAAATACTTACATACATACTTATACGGCCTTACCTGACCGTGCACCGTCCTCGGATGCACTGGTGATCTCTTCTTCGGGAGAACGGCATCTTGCTCGCCATGGTCAGCAATATGTGGTTCGTGTGTTCTTTAGGAAGCAGAAGGATCAGTACACGCAGCTAAAGGCTCACCAACGTCATCGGGGTATTCGTCTTCGCAATCTGTACAACAGTAATCCCGTTAATTAATCACGACGACATTACGTTAGTGCCTAGTCTATCATACATCACGCATCCAAGGCCCTCATACAAAATCGCACTACCACAACTTTAGTTAAAACACTTCACTTTCAAAAACCACCGAATAAAAATAACACAAAAATGTACTCACAGTATGCGGCCTCGACACCAATCACTTGTCTTGTCAACGTCCGAGCAACAACAGAGCGCGTGGCACGCTGACGCCTTTCTTTTATAGAAGGCGGGTGGGGATCGAAACCACCCACTATGACTTCTGCTTATATTTATTTATTTATTAAGCTTACAACATCACACACAGTAAAAAATCTACTAATTATTTTACGAAATCTTACATCTAAAATGTGTGACAATTTATGTAAACGTAAGTTTAAAAAAAAAAAATAATAATTTAAAAAAATACAATTAAAATACTTACATACATACTTATACGGCCTCTCCTGACCGTGCACCGTCCTCGGATGCACTGGTGATATCTTCTTCGGGAGAACGGCATCTTGCTCGCCAGGGTCACCAATATGTGGTTCGTGTATTCTTGAGGAAGCAGAAGGATCAGTACACGCAGCTTAAGGCTCACCAAAGTCATCTTCGCGATCTGTGCAACAGTAATCCTGTTAGTTAATCACGACGACATTACGTTAGTGCCTAGTCTATCATACAAAATCGCACTACCACAACTTTAGTTAAAACACTTCACTTTCAAAAACCACCGAATAAAAATAACACAAAAACGTACTCACAGTATGCGGCCTCGACACCAACCACTTGTCTTGTCAACGTCCGAGCAACAACAGAGCGCGTGGCTCACTGACGCCTTTCTTTTATAGAAGGCGGGTGGGGATCGAAACCACCCACTATGACTTCTGCTTATATTCATTTATTTATTTATTAAGCTTACAACATCACACACAGTAAAAAATCTACTAATTATTTTACGAAATCTTACATCTAAAATGTGTGACAATTAATGTAAACGTAAGTTAAAAAAAATATATATTAATATTTTAAAAAAATACAATTAAAATACTTACATACATACTTATACGGCCTTACCTGACCGTGCACCGTCCTCGGATGCACTGGTGATCTCTTCTTCGGGAGAACGGCATCTTGCTCGCCATGGTCAGCAATATGTGGTTCGTGTGTTCTTTAGGAAGCAGAAGGATCAGTACACGCAGCTTAAGGCTCACCAAAGTCATCTTCGCGATCTGTGCAACAGTAATCCTGTTAGTTAATCACGACGACATTACGTTAGTGCCTAGTCTATCATACAAAATCGCACTACCACAACTTTAGTTAAAACACTTCACTTTCAAAAACCACCGAATAAAAATAACACAAAAACGTACTCACAGTATGCGGCCTCGACACCAACCACTTGTCTTGTCAACGTCCGAGCAACAACAGAGCGCGTGGCTCACTGACGCCTTTCTTTTATAGAAGGCGGGTGGGGATCGAAACCACCCACTATGACTTCTGCTTATATTCATTTATTTATTTATTAAGCTTACAACATCACACACAGTAAAAAATCTACTAATTATTTTACGAAATCTTACATCTAAAATGTGTGACAATTTATGTAAACGTAAGTTTAAAAAAAAAAAATTAATAATTTAAAAAAATACAATTAAAATACTTACATACATACTTATACGGCCTCTCCTGACCGTGCACCGTCCTCGGATGCACTGGTGATCTCTTCTTCGGGAGAACGGCATCTTGCTCGCCAGGGTCACCAATATGTGGTTCGTGTATTCTTGAGGAAGCAGAAGGATCAGTACACGCAGCTTAAGGCTCACCAAAGTCATCTTCGCGATCTGTGCAACAGTAATCCTGTTAGTTAATCACGACGACATTACGTTAGTGCCTAGTCTATCATACATCACGCATCCAAGGCCCTCATACAAAATCGCACTACCACAACTATAGTTAAAACACTTCACTTTCAAAAACCACCGAATAAAAATAACACAAAAACGTACTCACAGTATGCGGCCTCGACACCAACCACTTGTCTTGTCAACGTCCGAGCAACAACAGAGCGCGTGGCACACTGACGCCTTTCCTTTATTGAAGGCGGGTGGGGATCGAAACCACCCACTATGACTTCTGCTTATATTCATTTATTTATTTATTAAGCTTACAACATCACACACAGTAAAAAATCTACTAATTATTTTACGAAATCTTACATCTAAAATGTGTGACAATTAATGTAAACGTAAGTTAAAAAAAAAATATATTAATATTTTAAAAAAATACAATTAAAATACTTACATACATACTTATACGGCCTTACCTGACCGTGCACCGTCCTCGGATGCACTGGTGATCTCTTCTTCGGGAGAACGGCATCTTGCTCGCCATGGTCAGCAATATGTGGTTCGTGTGTTCTTTAGGAAGCAGAAGGATCAGTACACGCAGCTAAAGGCTCACCAACGTCATCGGGGTATTCGTCTTCGCAATCTGTACAACAGTAATCCCGTTAATTAATCACGACGACATTACGTTAGTGCCTAGTCTATCATACATCACGCATCCAAGGCCCTCATACAAAATCGCACTACCACAACTTTAGTTAAAACACTTCACTTTCAAAAACCACCGAATAAAAATAACACAAAAATGTACTCACAGTATGCGGCCTCGACACCAATCACTTGTCTTGTCAACGTCCGAGCAACAACAGAGCGCGTGGCACGCTGACGCCTTTCTTTTATAGAAGGCGGGTGGGGATCGAAACCACCCACTATGACTTCTGCTTATATTTATTTATTTATTAAGCTTACAACATCACACACAGTAAAAAATCTACTAATTATTTTACGAAATCTTACATCTAAAACGTGTGACAATTAATGTAAACGTAAGTTTAAAAAAAAAAAAAAAATTATTAATTTTAAAAAAATACAATTAAATTACTTACATACATACTTATACGGCCTCTCCTGATCGTGCACCGTCCTCGGATGCACTGGTGATCTCTTCTTCGGGAGAACGGCATCTTGCTCGCCATGGTCAGCAATATGTGGTTCGTGTGTTCTTTAGGAAGCAGAAGGATCAGTACACGCAGCTAAAGGCTCACCAACGTCATCGGGGTATTCGTCTTCGCAATCTGTGCAACAGTAATCCTGTTAATTAATCACGACGACATTACGTTAGTGCCTAGTCTATCATACATCACGCATCCAAGGCCCTCATACAAAATCGCACTACCACAACTTTAGTTAAAACACTTCACTTTCAAAAACCACCGAATAAAAATAACACAAAAACGTACTCACAGTATGCGGCCTCGACACCAACCACTTGTCTTGTCAACGTCCGAGCAACAACAGAGCGCGTGGCACGCTGACGCCTTTCTTTTATAGAAGGCGGGTGGGGATCGAAACCACCCACTATGACTTCTGCTTATATTTATTTATTAAGCTTACAACATCACACACAGTAAAAAATCTACTAATTATTTTACGAAATCTTACATCTAAAACTTGTGACGATTGATGTAAACGTAAGTTTAAAAAAAAAAAAATAATAATTTAAAAAAATACAATTAAAATACATACATACTTATACGGCCTTTCCTGACTGTGCACCGTCCTCGGATGCACTGGTGATCTCTTCTTCGGGAGAACGGCATCTTGCTCGCCAGGGTCACCAATATGTGGATCGTGTATTCTTGAGGAAGCAGAAGGATCAGTACACGCAGCTTAAGGCTCACCAAAGTCATCTTCGCGATCTGTGCAACAGTAATCCTGTTAGTTAATCACGACGACATTACGTTAGTGCCTAGTCTATCATACATCACGCATCCAAGGCCCTCATACAAAATCGCACTACCACAACTTTAGTTAAAAGACTTCACTTTCAAAAACCACTGAATAAAAATAACACAAAAACGTACTCACAGTATGCGGCCTCGACACCAACCACTTGTCTTGTCAACGTCCGAGCAACAACAGAGCGCGTGGCACACTGACGCCTTTCTTTTATAGAAGGCGGGTGGGGATCGAAACCACCCACTATGACTTCTGCTTATATTTATTTATTAATTAAGCTTACAACATCACACACAGTAAAAAATTTCCTAATTATTTTACGAAATCTTACATCTAAAATGTGTGACAATTTATGTAAACGTAAGTTTAAAAAAAAAATAATTTAAAAAAATACAATTAAAATACTTACATACATACTTATACGGCCTCTCCTGACCGTGCACCGTCCTCGGATGCACTGGTGATCTCTTCTTCGGGAGAACGGCATCTTGCTCGCCAGGGTCACCAATATGTGGTTCGTGTATTCTTGAGGAAGCAGAAGGATCAGTACACGCAGCTTAAGGCTCACCAAAGTCATCTTCGCGATCTGTGCAACAGTAATCCTGTTAGTTAATCACGACGACATTACGTTAGTGCCTAGTCTATCATACAAAATCGCACTACCACAACTTTAGTTAAAACACTTCACTTTCAAAAACCACCGAATAAAAATAACACAAAAACGTACTCACAGTATGCGGCCTCGACACCAACCACTTGTCTTGTCAACGTCCGAGCAACAACAGAGCGCGTGGCTCACTGACGCCTTTCTTTTATAGAAGGCGGGTGGGGATCGAAACCACCCACTATGACTTCTGCTTATATTCATTTATTTATTTATTAAGCTTACAACATCACACACAGTAAAAAATCTACTAATTATTTTACGAAATCTTACATCTAAAATGTGTGACAATTTATGTAAACGTAAGTTTAAAAAAAAAAAATAATAATTTAAAAAAATACAATTAAAATACTTACATACATACTTATACGGCCTCTCCTGACCGTGCACCGTCCTCGGATGCACTGGTGATCTCTTCTTCGGGAGAACGGCATCTTGCTCGCCAGGGTCACCAATATGTGGTTCGTGTATTCTTGAGGAAGCAGAAGGATCAGTACACGCAGCTTAAGGCTCACCAAAGTCATCTTCGCGATCTGTGCAACAGTAATCCTGTTAGTTAATCACGACGACATTACGTTAGTGCCTAGTCTATCATACATCACGCATCCAAGGCCCTCATACAAAATCGCACTACCACAACTATAGTTAAAACACTTCACTTTCAAAAACCACCGAATAAAAATAACACAAAAACGTACTCACAGTATGCGGCCTCGACACCAACCACTTGTCTTGTCAACGTCCGAGCAACAACAGAGCGCGTGGCACACTGACGCCTTTCCTTTATTGAAGGCGGGTGGGGATCGAAACCACCCACTATGACTTCTGCTTATATTCATTTATTTATTTATTAAGCTTACAACATCACACACAGTAAAAAATCTACTAATTATTTTACGAAATCTTACATCTAAAATGTGTGACAATTAATGTAAACGTAAGTTAAAAAAAAAATATATTAATATTTTAAAAAAATACAATTAAAATACTTACATACATACTTATACGGCCTTACCTGACCGTGCACCGTCCTCGGATGCACTGGTGATCTCTTCTTCGGGAGAACGGCATCTTGCTCGCCATGGTCAGCAATATGTGGTTAGTGTGTTCTTTAGGAAGCAGAAGGATCAGTACACGCAGCTAAAGGCTCACCAACGTCATCGGGGTATTCGTCTTCGCAATCTGTACAACAGTAATCCCGTTAATTAATCACGACGACATTACGTTAGTGCCTAGTCTATCATACATCACGCATCCAAGGCCCTCATACAAAATCGCACTACCACAACTTTAGTTAAAACACTTCACTTTCAAAAACCACCGAATAAAAATAACACAAAAATGTACTCACAGTATGCGGCCTCGACACCAATCACTTGTCTTGTCAACGTCCGAGCAACAACAGAGCGCGTGGCACGCTGACGCCTTTCTTTTATAGAAGGCGGGTGGGGATCGAAACCACCCACTATGACTTCTGCTTATATTTATTTATTTATTAAGCTTACAACATCACACACAGTAAAAAATCTACTAATTATTTTACGAAATCTTACATCTAAAACGTGTGACAATTAATGTAAACGTAAGTTTAAAAAAAAAAAAAAATTATTAATTTTAAAAAAATACAATTAAATTACTTACATACATACTTATACGGCCTCTCCTGATCGTGCACCGTCCTCGGATGCACTGGTGATATCTTCTTCGGGAGAACGGCATCTTGCTCGCCAGGGTCACCAATATGTGGTTCGTGTATTCTTGAGGAAGCAGAAGGATCAGTACACGCAGCTTAAGGCTCACCAAAGTCATCTTCGCGATCTGTGCAACAGTAATCCTGTTAGTTAATCACGACGACATTACGTTAGTGCCTAGTCTATCATACAAAATCGCACTACCACAACTTTAGTTAAAACACTTCACTTTCAAAAACCACCGAATAAAAATAACACAAAAACGTACTCACAGTATGCGGCCTCGACACCAACCACTTGTCTTGTCAACGTCCGAGCAACAACAGAGCGCGTGGCTCACTGACGCCTTTCTTTTATAGAAGGCGGGTGGGGATCGAAACCACCCACTATGACTTCTGCTTATATTCATTTATTTATTTATTAAGCTTACAACATCACACACAGTAAAAAATCTACTAATTATTTTACGAAATCTTACATCTAAAATGTGTGACAATTAATGTAAACGTAAGTTTAAAAAAAAAAAATTAATAATTTAAAAAAATACAATTAAAATACTTACATACATACTTATACGGCCTCTCCTGACCGTGCACCGTCCTCGGATGCACTGGTGATCTCTTCTTCGGGAGAACGGCATCTTGCTCGCCAGGGTCACCAATATGTGGTTCGTGTATTCTTGAGGAAGCAGAAGGATCAGTACACGCAGCTTAAGGCTCACCAAAGTCATCTTCGCGATCTGTGCAACAGTAATCCTGTTAGTTAATCACGACGACATTACGTTAGTGCCTAGTCTATCATACATCACGCATCCAAGGCCCTCATACAAAATCGCACTACCACAACTATAGTTAAAACACTTCACTTTCAAAAACCACCGAATAAAAATAACACAAAAACGTACTCACAGTATGCGGCCTCGACACCAACCACTTGTCTTGTCAACGTCCGAGCAACAACAGAGCGCGTGGCACACTGACGCCTTTCCTTTATTGAAGGCGGGTGGGGATCGAAACCACCCACTATGACTTCTGCTTATATTCATTTATTTATTTATTAAGCTTACAACATCACACACAGTAAAAAATTTCCTAATTATTTTACGAAATCTTACATCTAAAATGTGTGACAATTAATGTAAACGTAAGTTAAAAAAAAAATATATTAATATTTTAAAAAAATACAATTAAAATACTTACATACATACTTATACGGCCTTACCTGACCGTGCACCGTCCTCGGATGCACTGGTGATCTCTTCTTCGGGAGAACGGCATCTTGCTCGCCATGGTCAGCAATATGTGGTTCGTGTGTTCTTTAGGAAGCAGAAGGATCAGTACACGCAGCTAAAGGCTCACCAACGTCATCGGGGTATTCGTCTTCGCAATCTGTACAACAGTAATCCCGTTAATTAATCACGACGACATTACGTTAGTGCCTAGTCTATCATACATCACGCATCCAAGGCCCTCATACAAAATCGCACTACCACAACTTTAGTTAAAACACTTCACTTTCAAAAACCACCGAATAAAAATAACACAAAAATGTACTCACAGTATGCGGCCTCGACACCAATCACTTGTCTTGTCAACGTCCGAGCAACAACAGAGCGCGTGGCACGCTGACGCCTTTCTTTTATAGAAGGCGGGTGGGGATCGAAACCACCCACTATGACTTCTGCTTATATTTATTTATTTATTAAGCTTACAACATCACACACAGTAAAAAATCTACTAATTATTTTACGAAATCTTACATCTAAAACGTGTGACAATTAATGTAAACGTAAGTTTAAAAAAAAAAAAAAATTATTAATTTTAAAAAAATACAATTAAATTACTTACATACATACTTATACGGCCTCTCCTGATCGTGCACCGTCCTCGGATGCACTGGTGATCTCTTCTTCGGGAGAACGGCATCTTGCTCGCCATGGTCAGCAATATGTGGTTCGTGTGTTCTTTAGGAAGCAGAAGGATCAGTACACGCAGCTAAAGGCTCACCAACGTCATCGGGGTATTCGTCTTCGCAATCTGTGCAACAGTAATCCTGTTAATTAATCACGAGGACATTACGTTAGTGCCTAGTCTATCATACATCACGCATCCAAGGCCCTCATACAAAATCGCACTACCACAACTTTAGTTAAAACACTTCACTTTCAAAAACCACCGAATAAAAATAACACAAAAATGTACTCACAGTATGCGGCCTCGACACCAATCACTTGTCTTGTCAACGTCCGAGCAACAACAGAGCGCGTGGCACGCTGACGCCTTTCTTTTATAGAAGGCGGGTGGGGATCGAAACCACCCACTATGACTTCTGCTTATATTTATTTATTTATTAAGCTTACAACATCACACACAGTAAAAAATCTACTAATTATTTTACGAAATCTTACATCTAAAACGTGTGACAATTAATGTAAACGTAAGTTTAAAAAAAAAAAAAAATTATTAATTTTAAAAAAATACAATTAAATTACTTACATACATACTTATACGGCCTCTCCTGATCGTGCACCGTCCTCGGATGCACTGGTGATATCTTCTTCGGGAGAACGGCATCTTGCTCGCCAGGGTCACCAATATGTGGTTCGTGTATTCTTGAGGAAGCAGAAGGATCAGTACACGCAGCTTAAGGCTCACCAAAGTCATCTTCGCGATCTGTGCAACAGTAATCCTGTTAGTTAATCACGACGACATTACGTTAGTGCCTAGTCTATCATACATCACGCATCCAAGGCCCTCATACAAAATCGCACTACCACAACTATAGTTAAAACACTTCACTTTCAAAAACCACCGAATAAAAATAACACAAAAACGTACTCACAGTATGCGGCCTCGACACCAACCACTTGTCTTGTCAACGTCCGAGCAACAACAGAGCGCGTGGCACACTGACGCCTTTCCTTTATTGAAGGCGGGTGGGGATCGAAACCACCCACTATGACTTCTGCTTATATTCATTTATTTATTTATTAAGCTTACAACATCACACACAGTAAAAAATTTCCTAATTATTTTACGAAATCTTACATCTAAAATGTGTGACAATTAATGTAAACGTAAGTTAAAAAAAAAATATATTAATATTTTAAAAAAATACAATTAAAATACTTACATACATACTTATACGGCCTTACCTGACCGTGCACCGTCCTCGGATGCACTGGTGATCTCTTCTTCGGGAGAACGGCATCTTGCTCGCCATGGTCAGCAATATGTGGTTCGTGTGTTCTTTAGGAAGCAGAAGGATCAGTACACGCAGCTAAAGGCTCACCAACGTCATCGGGGTATTCGTCTTCGCAATCTGTACAACAGTAATCCCGTTAATTAATCACGACGACATTACGTTAGTGCCTAGTCTATCATACATCACGCATCCAAGGCCCTCATACAAAATCGCACTACCACAACTTTAGTTAAAACACTTCACTTTCAAAAACCACCGAATAAAAATAACACAAAAATGTACTCACAGTATGCGGCCTCGACACCAATCACTTGTCTTGTCAACGTCCGAGCAACAACAGAGCGCGTGGCACGCTGACGCCTTTCTTTTATAGAAGGCGGGTGGGGATCGAAACCACCCACTATGACTTCTGCTTATATTTATTTATTTATTAAGCTTACAACATCACACACAGTAAAAAATCTACTAATTATTTTACGAAATCTTACATCTAAAACGTGTGACAATTAATGTAAACGTAAGTTTAAAAAAAAAAAAAAATTATTAATTTTAAAAAAATACAATTAAATTACTTACATACATACTTATACGGCCTCTCCTGATCGTGCACCGTCCTCGGATGCACTGGTGATCTCTTCTTCGGGAGAACGGCATCTTGCTCGCCATGGTCAGCAATATGTGGTTCGTGTGTTCTTTAGGAAGCAGAAGGATCAGTACACGCAGCTAAAGGCTCACCAACGTCATCGGGGTATTCGTCTTCGCAATCTGTGCAACAGTAATCCTGTTAATTAATCACGAGGACATTACGTTAGTGCCTAGTCTATCATACATCACGCATCCAAGGCCCTCATACAAAATCGCACTACCACAACTTTAGTTAAAACACTTCACTTTCAAAAACCACCGAATAAAAATAACACAAAAATGTACTCACAGTATGCGGCCTCGACACCAATCACTTGTCTTGTCAACGTCCGAGCAACAACAGAGCGCGTGGCACGCTGACGCCTTTCTTTTATAGAAGGCGGGTGGGGATCGAAACCACCCACTATGACTTCTGCTTATATTTATTTATTTATTAAGCTTACAACATCACACACAGTAAAAAATCTACTAATTATTTTACGAAATCTTACATCTAAAACGTGTGACAATTAATGTAAACGTAAGTTTAAAAAAAAAAAAAAAATTATTAATTTTAAAAAAATACAATTAAATTACTTACATACATACTTATACGGCCTCTCCTGATCGTGCACCGTCCTCGGATGCACTGGTGATCTCTTCTTCGGGAGAACGGCATCTTGCTCGCCATGGTCAGCAATATGTGGTTCGTGTGTTCTTTAGGAAGCAGAAGGATCAGTACACGCAGCTAAAGGCTCACCAACGTCATCGGGGTATTCGTCTTCGCAATCTGTGCAACAGTAATCCTGTTAATTAATCACGACGACATTACGTTAGTGCCTAGTCTATCATACATCACGCATCCAAGGCCCTCATACAAAATCGCACTACCACAACTTTAGTTAAAACACTTCACTTTCAAAAACCACCGAATAAAAATAACACAAAAACGTACTCACAGTATGCGGCCTCGACACCAACCACTTGTCTTGTCAACGTCCGAGCAACAACAGAGCGCGTGGCACGCTGACGCCTTTCTTTTATAGAAGGCGGGTGGGGATCGAAACCACCCACTATGACTTCTGCTTATATTTATTTATTAAGCTTACAACATCACACACAGTAAAAAATCTACTAATTATTTTACGAAATCTTACATCTAAAACTTGTGACGATTGATGTAAACGTAAGTTTAAAAAAAAAAAAAAAATAATTTAAAAAAATACAATTAAAATACATACATACTTCTACGGCCTTTCCTGACCGTGCACCGTCCTCGGATGCACTGGTGATCTCTTCTTCGGGAGAACGGCATCTTGCTCGCCAGGGTCACCAATATGTGGATCGTGTATTCTTGAGGAAGCAGAAGGATCAGTACACGCAGCTTAAGGCTCACCAAAGTCATCTTCGCGATCTGTGCAACAGTAATCCTGTTAGTTAATCACGACGACATTACGTTAGTGCCTAGTCTATCATACATCACGCATCCAAGGCCCTCATACAAAATCGCACTACCACAACTTTAGTTAAAAGACTTCACTTTCAAAAACCACTGAATAAAAATAACACAAAAACGTACTCACAGTATGCGGCCTCGACACCAACCACTTGTCTTGTCAACGTCCGAGCAACAACAGAGCGCGTGGCACACTGACGCCTTTCTTTTATAGAAGGCGGGTGGGGATCGAAACCACCCACTATGACTTCTGCTTATATTTATTTATTAATTAAGCTTACAACATCACACACAGTAAAAAATTTCCTAATTATTTTACGAAATCTTACATCTAAAATGTGTGACAATTTATGTAAACGTAAGTTTAAAAAAAAAATAATTTAAAAAAATACAATTAAAATACTTACATACATACTTATACGGCCTCTCCTGACCGTGCACCGTCCTCGGATGCACTGGTGATCTCTTCTTCGGGAGAACGGCATCTTGCTCGCCAGGGTCACCAATATGTGGTTCGTGTATTCTTGAGGAAGCAGAAGGATCAGTACACGCAGCTTAAGGCTCACCAAAGTCATCTTCGCGATCTGTGCAACAGTAATCCTGTTAGTTAATCACGACGACATTACGTTAGTGCCTAGTCTATCATACATCACGCATCCAAGGCCCTCATACAAAATCGCACTACCACAACTTTAGTTAAAACACTTCACTTTCAAAAACCACCGAATAAAAATAACACAAAAACGTACTCAGTATGCGGCCTCGACACCAACCACTTGTCTTATCAACGTCCGAGCAACAATAGAGCGCGTGGCACACTGACGCCTTTCCTTTATAGAAGGCGGGTGGGGATCGAAACCACCCACTATGACTTCTGCTTATATTCATTTATTTATTTATTAAGCTTACAACATCACACACAGTAAAAAATCCACTAATTATTTTACGAAATCTTACATCTAAAATGTGTGACAATTTATGTAAACGTAAGTTTAAAAAAAAAAATAATTTAAAAAAATACAATTAAAAAACTTACATACATACTTATACGGCCTCTCCTGACCATGCACCGTCCTCGGATGCACTGGTGATCTCTTCTTCGGGAGAACGGCATCTTGCTCGCCATGGTCAGCAATATGTGGTTCGTGTGTTCTTTAGGAAGCAGAAGGATCAGTACACGCAGCTAAAGGCTCACTCTTCAAAGTCATTGGAGTATTCATCTTCGCAATCTGTGCAACAGTAATCCTGTTAGTTAATCATGACGACATTATGGTAGTGCCTAGTCTATCATACATCACGCATCCAAGGCCCTCATACAAAATCGCACTACCACAACTTTAGTTAAAACACTTCACTTTCATAAACCACCTAATAAAAATAACACAAAAACGTACTCACAATATGCGGCCTCGACACCAACCACTTGTCTTGTCAACGTCCGAGCAACAACAGAGCGCGTGGCACACTGACGCCTTTCTTTTATAGAAGGCGGGTGGGGATCGAAACCACCCACTACGACTTCTGCTTATATTCATTTATATATTTATTAAGCTTACAACATCACACACAGTAAAAAATCTACTAATAATTTTACGAAATCTAACATCTAAAATGTGTGACAATTAATGTAAACGTAAGTATAAAAATAAAAAAAAATAAAATAATAATTGAAAAAAATACAATTAAAATACTTACATACATACTTATACGGCCTCTCCTGACCGTGCACCGTCCTCGGATGCACTGGTGATCTCTTCTTCGGGAGAACGGCATCTTGCTCGCCAGGGTCACCAATATGTGGATCGTGTATTCTTGAGGAAGCAGAAGGATCAGTACACGCAGCTTAAGGCTCACCAAAGTCATCTTCGCGATCTGTGCAACAGTAATCCTGTTAGTTAATCACGACGACATTACGTTAGTGCCTAGTCTATCATACATCACGCATCCAAGGCCCTCGTACAAAATCGCACTACCACAACTTTAGTTAAAACACTTCACTTTCATAAACCACCGAATAAAAATAACACAAAAACGTACTCACAGTATGCGGCCTCGACACCAACCACTTGTCTTGTCAACGTCCGAGCAACAACAGAGCGCGTGGCACACTGACGCCTTTCTTTTATAGAAGGCGGGTGGGGATCGAAAGCACCCACTATGACTTCTGCTTATATTTATTTATTTATTAAAATTACAACATCACACACAGTAAAAAGTCTACTAATTATTTTACGAAATCTTACATCTAAAATGTGTGACAATTTATGTAAACGTAAGTTTAAAAAAAAAAAAATTAATAATTTAAAAAAATACAATTAAAATACTTACATACATACTTATACGGCCTCTCCTGACCGTGCACCGTCCTCGGATGCACTGGTGATATCTTCTTCGGGAGAACGGCATCTTGCTCGCCAGGGTCACCAATATGTGGTTCGTGTATTCTTGAGGAAGCAGAAGGATCAGTACACGCACCTTAAGGCTCACCAAAGTCATCTTCGCGATCTGTGCAACAGTAATCCTGTTAGTTAATCACGACGACATTACGTTAGTGCCTAGTCTATCATACAAAATCGCACTACCACAACTTTAGTTAAAACACTTCACTTTCAAAAACCACCGAATAAAAATAACACAAAAACGTACTCACAGTATGCGGCCTCGACACCAACCACTTGTCTTGTCAACGTCCGAGCAACAACAGAGCGCGTGGCACACTGACGCCTTTCTTTTATAGAAGGCGGGTGGGGATCGAAACCACCCACTATGACTTCTGCTTATATTCATTTATTTATTTATTAAGCTTACAACATCACACACAGTAGAAAATCTACTAATTATTTTACGAAATCTTACATCTAAAATGTGTGACAATTTATGTAAACGTAAGTTTAAAAAAAAAAAAATAATTTAAAAAAAATACAATTAAAATACTTACATACATACTTATACGGCCTCTCCTGACCGTGCACCGTCCTCGGATGCACTGGTGATCTCTTCTTCGGGAGAACGGCATCTTGCTCGCCAGGGTCACCAATATGTGGTTCGTGTATTCTTGAGGAAGCAGAAGGATCAGTACACGCAGCTTAAGGCTCACCAAAGTCATCTTCGCGATCTGTGCAACAGTAATCCTGTTAGTTAATCACGACGACATTACGTTAGTGCCTAGACTATCATACATCACGCATCCAAGGCCCTCATACAAAATCGCACTACCACAACTTTAGTTAAAACACTTCACTTTCAAAAACCACCGAATAAAAATAACACAAAAACGTACTCACAGTATGCGGCCTCGACACCAACCACTTGTCTTGTCAACGTCCGAGCAACAACAGAGCGCGTGGCACACTGACGCCTTTCTTTTATAGAAGGCGGGTGGGGATCGAAACCACCCACTACGACTTCTGCTTATATTCATTTATATATTTATTAAGCTTACAACATCACACACAGTAAAAAATCTACTAATTATTTTACGAAATCTTACATCTAAAATGTGTGACAATTAATGTAAACGTAAGTATAAAAATAAAAAAAAAATTAATAATTGAAAAAAATACAATTAAAATACTTACATATATACTTATACGGCCTCTCCTGACCGTGCACCGTCCTCGGATGCACTGGTGATCTCTTCTTCGGGAGAACGGCATCTTGCTCGCCATGGTCACCAATATGTGGTTCGTGTGTTCTTTAGGAAGCAGAAGGATCAGTACACGCAGCTAAAGGCTCACTCTTCAAAGTCATTGGAGTATTCATCTTCGCAATCTGTGCAACAGTAATCCTGTTAGTTAATCATGACGACATTACGGTAGTGCCTAATCTATCATACATCACGCATCCAAGGCCCTCATACAAAATCGCACTACCACAACTTTAGTTAAAACACTTCACTTTCATAAACCACCTAATAAAAATAACACAAAAACGTACTCACAGTATGCGGCCTCGACACCAACCACTTGTCTTGTCAACGTCCGAGCAACAACAGAGCGCGTGGCATACTGACGCCTTTCTTTTATAGAAGGCGGGTGGGGATCGAAACCACCCACTACGACTTCTGCTTATATTCATTTATATATTTATTAAGCTTACAACATCACACACAGTAAAAAATCTACTAATTATTTTACGAAATCTTACATCTAAAATGTGTGACAATTAATGTAAACGTAAGTATAAAAATAAAAATAAAAATTAATAATTGAAAAAAATACAATTAAAATACTTACATACATACTTATACGGCCTCTCCTGACCGTGCACCGTCCTCGGATGCACTGGTGATCTCTTCTTCGGGAGAACGGCATCTTGCTCGCCAGGGTCACCAATATGTGGTTCGTGTATTCTTGAGGAAGCAGAAGGATCAGTACACGCAGCTTAATGCTCACCAAAGTCATCTTCGCGATCTGTGCAACAGTAATCCTGTTAGTTAATCACGACGACATTACGTTAGTGCCTAGTCTATCATACATCACGCATCCAAGGCCCTCATACAAAATCGCACTACCACAACTTTAGTTAAAACACTTCACTTTCATAAACCACCGAATAAAAATAACACAAAAACGTACTCACAGTATGCGGCCTCGACACCAACCACTTGTCTTGTCAACGTCCGAGCAACAACAGAGCGCGTGGCACACTGACGCCTTTCTTTTATAGAAGGCGGGTGGGGATCGAAAGCACCCACTATGACTTCTGCTTATATTTATTTATTTATTAAACTTACAACATCACACACAGTAAAAAGTCTACTAATTATTTTACGAAATCTTACATCTAAAATGTGTGACAATTTATGTAAACGTAAGTTTAAAAAAAAAAAAATTAATAATTTAAAAAAATACAATTAAAATACTTACATACATACTTATACGGCCTCTCCTGACCGTGCACCGTCCTCGGATGCACTGGTGATATCTTCTTCGGGAGAACGGCATCTTGCTCGCCAGGGTCACCAATATGTGGTTCGTGTATTCTTGAGGAAGCAGAAGGATCAGTACACGCAGCTTAAGGCTCACCAAAGTCATCTTCGCGATCTGTGCAACAGTAATCCTGTTAGTTAATCACGACGACATTACGTTAGTGCCTAGTCTATCATACAAAATCGCACTACCACAACTTTAGTTAAAACACTTCACTTTCAAAAACCACCGAATAAAAATAACACAAAAACGTACTCACAGTATGCGGCCTCGACACCAACCACTTGTCTTGTCAACGTCCGAGCAACAACAGAGCGCGTGGCACGCTGACGCCTTTCTTTTATAGAAGGCAGGTGGGGATCGAAACCACCCACTATGACTTCTGCTTATATTTATTTATTTATTAAGCTTACAACATCACACACAGTAAAAAATCTACAAATTATTATACGAAATCTTACATCTAAAATGTGCGACACTTAATGTAAACGTAAAGTTTCACAAAAAAGAAAAATAAAAACAAATTAATAATTTAAAACAAATACAATTAAAATACTTACATACATACTTATACGGCCTCTCCTGACCGTGCACCGTCCTCGGATGCACTGGTGATTTCTTCGGGAGAACGGCATCTTGCTCGCCAGGGTCACCAATATGTGGTTCGTGTATTCTTGAGGAAGCAGAAGGATCAGTACACGCAGCTTAAGGCTCACCAAAGTCATCTTCGCGATCTGTGCAACAGTAATCCTGTTAGTTAATCACGACGACATTACGTTAGTGCCTAGTCTATCATACATCACGCATCCAAGGCCCTCATACAAAATCGCACTACCACAACTTTAGTTAAAACACTTCACTTTCAAAAACCACCGAATAAAAATAACACAAAAACGTACTCACAGTATGCGGCCTCGACACCAGCCACTTGTCTTGTCAACGTCCGAGCAACAACAGAGCGCGTGGCACACTGACGCCTTTCTTTTATAGAAGGCGGGTGGGGATCGAAACCACCCACTATGACTTCTGCTTATATTCATTTATTTATTTATTAAGCTTACAACATCACACACAGTAAAAAATCTACTAATTATTTTACGAAATCTTACATCTAAAATGTGTGACAATTTATGTAAACGTAAGTTTAAAAAAAAAAAAATAATAATTTAAAAAAATACAATTAAAATACTTACATACATACTTATACGGCCTCTCCTGACCGTGCACCGTCCTCGGATGCACTGGTGATATCTTCTTCGGGAGAACGGCATCTTGCTCGCCAGGGTCACCAATATGTGGTTCGTGTGTTCTTTAGGAAGCAGAAGGATCAGTACACGCAGCTTAAGGCTCACCAAAGTCATCTTCGCGATCTGTGCAACAGTAATCCTGTTAGTTAATCACGACGACATTACGTTAGTGCCTAGTCTATCATACAAAATCGCACTACCACAACTTTAGTTAAAACACTTCACTTTCAAAAACCACCGAATAAAAATAACACAAAAACGTACTCACAGTATGCGGCCTCGACACCAACCACTTGTCTTGTCAACGTCCGAGCAACAACAGAGCGCGTGGCTCACTGACGCCTTTCTTTTATAGAAGGCGGGTGGGGATCGAAACCACCCACTATGACTTCTGCTTATATTCATTTATTTATTTATTAAGCTTACAACATCACACACAGTAAAAAATCTACTAATTATTTTACGAAATCTTACATCTAAAATGTGTGACAATTTATGTAAACGTAAGTTTAAAAAAAAAAAATTAATAATTTAAAAAAATACAATTAAAATACTTACATACATACTTATACGGCCTCTCCTGACCGTGCACCGTCCTCGGATGCACTGGTGATCTCTTCTTCGGGAGAACGGCATCTTGCTCGCCAGGGTCACCAATATGTGGTTCGTGTATTCTTGAGGAAGCAGAAGGATCAGTACACGCAGCTTAGGCTCACCAAAGTCATCTTCGCGATCTGTGCAACAGTAATCCTGTTAGTTAATCACGACGACATTACGTTAGTGCCTAGTCTATCATACATCACGCATCCAAGGCCCTCATACAAAATCGCACTACCACAACTATAGTTAAAACACTTCACTTTCAAAAACCACCGAATAAAAATAACACAAAAACGTACTCACAGTATGCGGCCTCGACACCAACCACTTGTCTTGTCAACGTCCGAGCAACAACAGAGCGCGTGGCACACTGACGCCTTTCCTTTATTGAAGGCGGGTGGGGATCGAAACCACCCACTATGACTTCTGCTTATATTCATTTATTTATTTATTAAGCTTACAACATCACACACAGTAAAAAATCTACTAATTATTTTACGAAATCTTACATCTAAAATGTGTGACAATTAATGTAAACGTAAGTTAAAAAAAAAATATATTAATATTTTTAAAAAATACAATTATTGTATACGCGCGATTGTAGTGAAAAGTGTATGTGATTTGGAGAAAACTTTTAACTTGTGCTAGAACTATTGGAAACATAGCTATTGTTGTGTAACACTCTAAAAATTAGTAATTTAAAAGTGCTATAAAAGACCTACCCTCAAAAACCAAAGAAAAAAATAAAATAAATATATTGACATTAAAGAGTCCCATCATGTCTCAATGTTTTAAGTGTCTTGCTAAAATGGACGAGAAAAATGTCAAAGTAACTTGCAAAGGGTGTTGCCGACTCATTTGTAACAAATGCAACGGTCTTTCTGCGACCGAACTGCGTGTCTTTGGACTTCAGACGCACAAACTATCGTATCTTTGTAATGACTGTGAGACCGGTTTAAGACAAGTTCCAGAGTTGCGTAGATTGGTTACTGAGCTCCAACAAGAGGTCGAGGTTCTGAAGACCACTCAACCGTCCATTGTCAACTTGGATACTGTTATAAATGAAATAGAGGAGAGAAAGAAGCGCAGTTGCAATGTTATTGTGTTTGGTATACCGGAATTAAAATCATCTTCTTCAGAGGAAAGAAAGGATTACGACAAAGCTAAGATAGCTGACGCCTTCAATCCAATACCAATCCCTGACCCCAAGATAGTGCATGTGTTTCGCTTAGGTAAACCGGCAGTCGTTAACCCCTCAAAGCCACGTCCGATAAAAGTCGTCTTCGAGAATAAACGCGCCGCTACCGATATTTTAAAAAACAAGAGTAAAATTGGTAAACCCGTTAGAGTTTATTCAGATATGACCCCGTACCAAAGAGATCAGCTAAAAGGTCTGCGAGACGAACTTGCCCTAAGGATCGAAAAGGGTGAAAAAGATCTCACTATAAAATATGTAAGCAACATACCAAAAATTACAACAATTACAAAAAACTAGCTTTACCTCATATAACCGAACTTATAAACGCAAGAAACAACAATAAAGGAAACTCCAAAAAACTGATGACGTCCAAAGAGAAAATAACTTACCAAATAACCAACAATTACACAGATATTATTTTTACAAAAAAATCTCTGAAATTTTTCTATGCCAACTCTCGCAGTATTGTCAAACCTGGAAAATTCGATGAGCTTAGATGTATTATCGCTTCTTTACAAGTAACCATACATATCATTATACTAACGGAAACTTGGATTAAGAGTGAAGATGAGGCAAAAATGCTCCAGATACCCTCCTATACCCATTACTTTAATTATAGAGAAAATAAAAGGGGCGGTGGAGTGTCAATATTTGTGTACAACAATCTCAAACATCACCTTGTTGAAGAAAAATGCGTCGATGATACTCATTATCTCTGGGTATACGTGAAAAAATTCTCTCTAAATATCGGTGCCATTTATAAGCCTAATAAAATAAAAATGGATAACTTTCTCGAGATATATTCACAACAATTACACAAATTGAAACGAACAATAGTCTTTGGCGATTACAACCTGGACTTACTCAACCCGGACTCAGCGACACGCAAATATAAGAACACCTTAAAAGAGAACAACTACAAAATCCTGAACAAAATAAGCCCAAAACACTGTACCCGCGAAACAACCTCAACCAGGACAATGTTAGACCATGTATCTTGTAATTTAAGTGAAAATAATTTTCATTTTATCACTACGGAATCTTCATTGTCTGACCACAAACAAATACTTTTAGAGATAAAGCAATACCAACCACCAACTATCATAAAACAGCAATACAACGCAGTTGACTTCAGCAAACTTTATCGATGCCTGGATGAATATCCTAAAAATCATGAAGACGTAGAGTATGATGAATTGGCAGGGAAACTGAAATCCTGTTTAAATAAGTGCAGAATCACAAAATTTAAAACATTGAATCCTCCGCGGCAAGACTGGATTAAAAAAGAACTATTAGAAGAGATAAATAGCAAGAACATATTATGGCAAAAATATAAAACAAATGCGATGGACACGAAATTAAAAGCAGAGTACGAACATATTAAAGCAAGAGTATCACACAATATAAGAAAAGCGAAAAGTGAATATTATCTGAAGAGGTTTGAAGAAAATTCTAGTAAACCACGAAAAATGTGGAGACTTATAAATGACTTAGCTAAAAACAAAGTGCATGACAGACCTGGACCAGACAAACTTGAAACGGCAGCTGGTACTATTACGGACAAAAAAGAAATATGTGAAAGTTTTAACTCATATTTTTCGACCATTGGCTCAACCCTAGCAAATATGATTTCTAAAAAATCAAAAGTACCTCAAATTTTAGAACAGTGTAGTCTAACTGATAGAACAGAATTGCGATTTCTGAAACCAGTAACCACGAAAGAAGTTATTACCATAATTAAAAATTTGGACTGTAACACTGCATCTGGCATTGATGGTATTAGTACAAAATCAATTAAATGCGTAAAAGACATTATTGCCACGGAACTAACAGTCTGCATTAACTATCATTTGGCACGAGGTATTTTTCCCAACGAGTTAAAGGTTGCAAAAGTTGTACCAATTCATAAAGCCGGAAGTAAGCTTGACCCGTGCAATTATCGCCCTATATCAGTTCTCCCAGTGCTTTCTAAGGTCTTTGAGAAGATTCTTTATAACCAATTAGAGTCATTCCTTAATTCAAAAGGTTTCTTTTACCGAAAACAATATGGCTTTAGAGCTCAATCAAATACTCTCGCTGCCACAATTGACCTCGTAACCAAAATTAAAAATAAAATTGATCAAAAACAAGTTGCCTTAGGTATATTTATCGATCTAAAAAAAGCCTTTGACACCATTAGTCATGAAAAATTATTACAAAAACTAAAACTTACCGGTGTTACAGGCAAAGCACTTGAAATTTTTAAATCATATATGGAGAACCGAAAACAAATAGTAAAAATAGGTGAATATGAAAGCAATTCCTGTATCCTGAATTTTGGCGTTCCCCAGGGATCAATATTAGGCCCCCTCATGTTCCTCATTTATATTAACAGTATCAGTGATTTGGGTCTCAAAGGTGACATCTCCCTTTATGCAGACGACACAAGTCTCTTTTACTTTGGAAACTCGATCGAAGCTCTAATAGCCGACGCTCAAAATGATCTTAATCTGTTAAATGAGTGGTTTCAATCAAATCTTTTAACTATTAATATTACAAAAACAAATTATGTTATTTTTGCAGCAAAAAATAAAAAAATAAATAATAATTTCGAACTTAAAATAGACGGAAAAATACTTGAACGAAAACCTAAAGAAAAATATCTCGGACTTATTTTGGATAGTAACCTAACTTGGAAGCCACATCTAGAAAAAATTAAACTTAAACTAACTCCACTCACAGGGGCACTGCGAAACATAACAAATTGTCTCCCACAAAAAGTGCGGTATCTGATCTATAATTCTCTGGTTAAGCCTCATGTCGACTACCTCATTGAGGTCTGGGGTACTGCAGCAAAGAGTAATTTGGATCCTATCCAGAGAACTCAGAATAGATTGATTAAAAACTTATTTAACTATAAACTTCGGACGCCTACTGAAAGGATACACGAGGAAACAAAATTAATGAATATTAAACAAACGTACACATACTACACTTGTATTCTAGTACGCAAAATATTAAATAGGGAAATTAATTCTAATATAAAATTTTTAACCAAACAACAAACACGAAATATTAACTTAAGACGTGCTAGTTACTTGGTGACCCGCCCTCCTAGAACTAACTATGGCAAAAGAAGTTTGGAGTATGAGGGTGGTACAATTTATAATAAGTTACCATCAGTTATAAAAGCAGAACAAAATTATGCCCGATTTAAAAAGCTTCTAAAAACTTACACATTAATTAAATACAAATAAGTGATTAAAATATAATATGTATATATATATATTGACAGGAATGCGATAACACTTGAAATGTTTAATGTCTAAAGAACTTTAAACTAACACTCCTCACGGTGTTAAAGAATTGTATTTGATATTGACCAAAATCTGCCTAAAAGTGATTTTAGTCTGTAAAAATGTTTTATAAACCTTGTACATGCCCTAAATATATAAATTTAGGAATAAACTAAAAATAAAGTAGTGTTATGAAAAAAATTAAAATAATCAATGTAAACTTGTTATATCAGACTATGCCATCAATGCCACATCTAGTAAAAACTCAAATTCGTACATCCGTGTTTTGCTTGGTTGACTGATCAAGTTTATTATGTCTACCCACATTTTTGGTGCTGTTCTGTTTTGTTATTTTATATATGTACCTACATCTGTGCGCTCTAATTTCTAATTTTTAATCTTAGTTTTAAATATGTGTTTCTCAGTAAGTGAATTTTGTATGCAATTCTTATGAGAAATAAAGTTATTCTTAAACCTTAAAAAATACAATTAAAATACTTACATACATACTTATACGGCCTTACCTGACCGTGCACCGTCCTCGGATGCACTGGTGATCTCTTCTTCGGGAGAACGGCATCTTGCTCGCCATGGTCAGCAATATGTGGTTCGTGTGTTCTTTAGGAAGCAGAAGGATCAGTACACGCAGCTAAAGGCTCACCAACGTCATCGGGGTATTCGTCTTCGCAATCTGTACAACAGTAATCCCGTTAATTAATCACGACGACATTACGTTAGTGCCTAGTCTATCATACATCACGCATCCAAGGCCCTCATACAAAATCGCACTACCACAACTTTAGTTAAAACACTTCACTTTCAAAAACCACCGAATAAAAATAACACAAAAATGTACTCACAGTATGCGGCCTCGACACCAATCACTTGTCTTGTCAACGTCCGAGCAACAACAGAGCGCGTGGCACGCTGACGCCTTTCTTTTATAGAAGGCGGGTGGGGATCGAAACCACCCACTATGACTTCTGCTTATATTTATTTATTTATTTATTAAGCTTACAACATCACACACAGTAAAAAATCTACTAATTATTTTACGAAATCTTACATCTAAAACGTGTGACAATTAATGTAAACGTAAGTTTAAAAAAAAAAAAAAAATTATTAATTTTAAAAAAATACAATTAAATTACTTACATACATACTTATACGGCCTCTCCTGATCGTGCACCGTCCTCGGATGCACTGGTGATCTCTTCTTCGGGAGAACGGCATCTTGCTCGCCATGGTCAGCAATATGTGGTTCGTGTGTTCTTTAGGAAGCAGAAGGATCAGTACACGCAGCTAAAGGCTCACCAACGTCATCGGGGTATTCGTCTTCGCAATCTGTGCAACAGTAATCCTGTTAATTAATCACGACGACATTACGTTAGTGCCTAGTCTATCATACATCACGCATCCAAGGCCCTCATACAAAATCGCACTACCACAACTTTAGTTAAAACACTTCACTTTCAAAAACCACCGAATAAAAATAACACAAAAACGTACTCACAGTATGCGGCCTCGACACCAACCACTTGTCTTGTCAACGTCCGAGCAACAACAGAGCGCGTGGCACGCTGACGCCTTTCTTTTATAGAAGGCGGGTGGGGATCGAAACCACCCACTATGACTTCTGCTTATATTTATTTATTAAGCTTACAACATCACACACAGTAAAAAATCTACTAATTATTTTACGAAATCTTACATCTAAAACTTGTGACGATTGATGTAAACGTAAGTTTAAAAAAAAAAAAAATAATAATTTAAAAAAATACAATTAAAATACATACATACTTCTACGGCCTTTCCTGACTGTGCACCGTCCTCGGATGCACTGGTGATCTCTTCTTCGGGAGAACGGCATCTTGCTCGCCAGGGTCACCAATATGTGGATCGTGTATTCTTGAGGAAGCAGAAGGATCAGTACACGCAGCTTAAGGCTCACCAAAGTCATCTTCGCGATCTGTGCAACAGTAATCCTGTTAGTTAATCACGACGACATTACGTTAGTGCCTAGTCTATCATACATCACGCATCCAAGGCCCTCATACAAAATCGCACTACCACAACTTTAGTTAAAAGACTTCACTTTCAAAAACCACTGAATAAAAATAACACAAAAACGTACTCACAGTATGCGGCCTCGACACCAACCACTTGTCTTGTCAACGTCCGAGCAACAACAGAGCGCGTGGCACACTGACGCCTTTCTTTTATAGAAGGCGGGTGGGGATCGAAACCACCCACTATGACTTCTGCTTATATTTATTTATTAATTAAGCTTACAACATCACACACAGTAAAAAATTTCCTAATTATTTTACGAAATCTTACATCTAAAATGTGTGACAATTTATGTAAACGTAAGTTTAAAAAAAAAATAATTTAAAAAAATACAATTAAAATACTTACATACATACTTATACGGCCTCTCCTGACCGTGCACCGTCCTCGGATGCACTGGTGATCTCTTCTTCGGGAGAACGGCATCTTGCTCGCCAGGGTCACCAATATGTGGTTCGTGTATTCTTGAGGAAGCAGAAGGATCAGTACACGCAGCTTAAGGCTCACCAAAGTCATCTTCGCGATCTGTGCAACAGTAATCCTGTTAGTTAATCACGACGACATTACGTTAGTGCCTAGTCTATCATACATCACGCATCCAAGGCCCTCATACAAAATCGCACTACCACAACTTTAGTTAAAACACTTCACTTTCAAAAACCACCTAATAAAAATAACACAAAAACGTACTCAGTATGCGGCCTCGACACCAACCACTTGTCTTATCAACGTCCGAGCAACAATAGAGCGCGTGGCACACTGACGCCTTTCCTTTATAGAAGGCGGGTGGGGATCGAAACCACCCACTATGACTTCTGCTTATATTCATTTATTTATTTATTAAGCTTACAACATCACACACAGTAAAAAATCCACTAATTATTTTACGAAATCTTACATCTAAAATGTGTGACAATTTATGTAAACGTAAGTTTAAAAAAAAAAATAATTTAAAAAAATACAATTAAAAAACTTACATACATACTTATACGGCCTCTCCTGACCGTGCACCGTCCTCGGATGCACTGGTGATCTCTTCTTCGGGAGAACGGCATCTTGCTCGCCATGGTCAGCAATATGTGGTTCGTGTGTTCTTTAGGAAGCAGAAGGATCGGTACACGCAGCTAAAGGCTCACTCTTCAAAGTCATTGGAGTATTCATCTTCGCAATCTGTGCAACAGTAATCCTGTTAGTTAATCATGACGACATTATGGTAGTGCCTAGTCTATCATACATCACGCATCCAAGGCCCTCATACAAAATCGCACTACCACAACTTTAGTTAAAACACTTCACTTTCATAAACCACCTAATAAAAATAACACAAAAACGTACTCACAATATGCGGCCTCGACACCAACCACTTGTCTTGTCAACGTCCGAGCAACAACAGAGCGCGTGGCACACTGACGCCTTTCTTTTATAGAAGGCGGGTGGGGATCGAAACCACCCACTACGACTTCTGCTTATATTCATTTATATATTTATTAAGCTTACAACATCACACACAGTAAAAAATCTACTAATAATTTTACGAAATCTTACATCTAAAATGTGTGACAATTAATGTAAACGTAAGTATAAAAATAAAAAAAAATAAAATAATAATTGAAAAAAATACAATTAAAATACTTACATACATACTTATACGGCCTCTCCTGACCGTGCACCGTCCTCGGATGCACTGGTGATCTCTTCTTCGGGAGAACGGCATCTTGCTCGCCAGGGTCACCAATATGTGGATCGTGTATTCTTGAGGAAGCAGAAGGATCAGTACACGCAGCTTAAGGCTCACCAAAGTCATCTTCGCGATCTGTGCAACAGTAATCCTGTTAGTTAATCACGACGACATTACGTTAGTGCCTAGTCTATCATACATCACGCATCCAAGGCCCTCATACAAAATCGCACTACCACAACTTTAGTTAAAACACTTCACTTTCATAAACCACCGAATAAAAATAACACAAAAACGTACTCACAGTATGCGGCCTCGACACCAACCACTTGTCTTGTCAACGTCCGAGCAACAACAGAGCGCGTGGCACACTGACGCCTTTCTTTTATAGAAGGCGGGTGGGGATCGAAAGCACCCACTATGACTTCTGCTTATATTTATTTATTTATTAAACTTACAACATCACACACAGTAAAAAGTCTACTAATTATTTTACGAAATCTTACATCTAAAATGTGTGACAATTTATGTAAACGTAAGTTTAAAAAAAAAAAAATAATAATTTAAAAAAATACAATTAAAATACTTACATACATACTTATACGGCCTCTCCTGACCGTGCACCGTCCTCGGATGCACTGGTGATATCTTCTTCGGGAGAACGGCATCTTGCTCGCCAGGGTCACCAATATGTGGTTCGTGTATTCTTGAGGAAGCAGAAGGATCAGTACACGCAGCTTAAGGCTCACCAAAGTCATCTTCGCGATCTGTGCAACAGTAATCCTGTTAGTTAATCACGACGACATTACGTTAGTGCCTAGTCTATCATACAAAATCGCACTACCACAACTTTAGTTAAAACACTTCACTTTCAAAAACCACCGAATAAAAATAACACAAAAACGTACTCACAGTATGCGGCCTCGACACCAACCACTTGTCTTGTCAACGTCCGAGCAACAACAGAGCGCGTGGCACACTGACGCCTTTCTTTTATAGAAGGCGGGTGGGGATCGAAACCACCCACTATGACTTCTGCTTATATTCATTTATTTATTTATTAAGCTTACAACATCACACACAGTAGAAAATCTACTAATTATTTTACGAAATCTTACATCTAAAATGTGTGACAATTTATGTAAACGTAAGTTTAAAAAAAAAAAAATAATTTAAAAAAAATACAATTAAAATACTTACATACATACTTATACGGCCTCTCCTGACCGTGCACCGTCCTCGGATGCACTGGTGATCTCTTCTTCGGGAGAACGGCATCTTGCTCGCCAGGGTCACCAATATGTGGTTCGTGTATTCTTGAGGAAGCAGAAGGATCAGTACACGCAGCTTAAGGCTCACCAAAGTCATCTTCGCGATCTGTGCAACAGTAATCCTGTTAGTTAATCACGACGACATTACGTTAGTGCCTAGACTATCATACATCACGCATCCAAGGCCCTCATACAAAATCGCACTACCACAACTTTAGTTAAAACACTTCACTTTCAAAAACCACCGACTAAAAATAACACAAAAACGTTCTCACAGTATGCGGCCTCGACACCAACCACTTGTCTTGTCAACGTCCGAGCAACAACAGAGCGCGTGGCACACTGACGCCTTTCTTTTATAGAAGGCGGGTGGGGATCGAAACCACCCACTATGACTTCTGCTTATATTCATTTATTTATTTATTAAGCTTACAACATCACACACAGTAAAAAATCTACTAATTATTTTACGAAATCTTACATCTAAAATGTGTGACAATTTATGTAAACGTAAGTTTAAAAAAAAAAAAATAATTTAAAAAAATACAATTAAAATACTTACATACATACTTATACGGCCTCTCCTGACCGTGCACCGTCCTCGGATGCACTGGTGATCTCTTCTTCGGGAGAACGGCATCTTGCTCGCCATGGTCAGCAATATGTGGTTCGTGTGTTCTTTAGGAAGCAGAAGGATCAGTACACGCAGCTAAAGGCTCACCAACGTCATCGGGGTGTTCGTCTTCGCAATCTGTGCAACAGTAATCCCGTTAATTAATCACGACGACATTACGTTAGTGCCTAATCTATCATACATCACGCATCCAAGGCCCTCATACAAAATCGCACTACCACAACTTTAGTTAAAACACTTCACTTTCAAAAACCACCGACTAAAAATAACACAAAAACGTACTCACAGTATGCGGCCTCGACACCAACCACTTGTCTTGTCAACGTCCGAGCAACAACAGAGCGCGTGGCACACTGACGCCTTTCTTTTATAGAAGGCGGGTGGGGATCGAAACCACCCACTACGACTTCTGCTTATATTCATTTATATATTTATTAAGCTTACAACATCACACACAGTAAAAAATCTACTAATTATTTTACGAAATCTTACATCTAAAATGTGTGACAATTAATGTAAACGTAAGTATAAAAATAAAAAAAAAATTAATAATTGAAAAAAATACAATTAAAATACTTACATATATACTTATACGGCCTCTCCTGACCGTGCACCGTCCTCGGATGCACTGGTGATCTCTTCTTCGGGAGAACGGCATCTTGCTCGCCATGGTCACCAATATGTGGTTCGTGTGTTCTTTAGGAAGCAGAAGGATCAGTACACGCAGCTAAAGGCTCACTCTTCAAAGTCATTGGAGTATTCATCTTCGCAATCTGTGCAACAGTAATCCTGTTAGTTAATCATGACGACATTACGGTAGTGCCTAATCTATCATACATCACGCATCCAAGGCCCTCATACAAAATCGCACTACCACAACTTTAGTTAAAACACTTCACTTTCATAAACCACCTAATAAAAATAACACAAAAACGTACTCACAGTATGCGGCCTCGACACCAACCACTTGTCTTGTCAACGTCCGAGCAACAACAGAGCGCGTGGCACACTGACGCCTTTCTTTTATAGAAGGCGGGTGGGGATCGAAACCACCCACTACGACTTCTGCTTATATTTATTTATTTATTAAACTTACAACATCACACACAGTAAAAAATCTACTAATAATTTTACGAAATCTTACATCTAAAATGTGTGACAATTAATGTAAACGTAAGTATAAAAATAAAAAAAAAAATTAATAATTGAAAAAAATACAATTAAAATACTTACATACATACTTATACGGCCTCTCCTGACCGTGCACCGTCCTCGGATGCACTGGTGATCTCTTCTTCGGGAGAACGGCATCTTGCTCGCCAGGGTCACCAATATGTGGTTCGTGTATTCTTGAGGAAGCAGAAGGATCAGTACACGCAGCTTAATGCTCACCAAAGTCATCTTCGCGATCTGTGCAACAGTAATCCTGTTAGTTAATCACGACGACATTACGTTAGTGCCTAGTCTATCATACATCACGCATCCAAGGCCCTCATACAAAATCGCACTACCACAACTTTAGTTAAAACACTTCACTTTCATAAACCACCGAATAAAAATAACACAAAAACGTACTCACAGTATGCGGCCTCGACACCAACCACTTGTCTTGTCAACGTCCGAGCAACAACAGAGCGCGTGGCACACTGACGCCTTTCTTTTATAGAAGGCGGGTGGGGATCGAAAGCACCCACTATGACTTCTGCTTATATTTATTTATTTATTTATTAAACTTACAACATCACACACAGTAAAAAGTCTACTAATTATTTTACGAAATCTTACATCTAAAATGTGTGACAATTTATGTAAACGTAAGTTTAAAAAAAAAAATTAATAATTTAAAAAAATACAATTAAAATACTTACATACATACTTATACGGCCTCTCCTGACCGTGCACCGTCCTCGGATGCACTGGTGATATCTTCTTCGGGAGAACGGCATCTTGCTCGCCAGGGTCACCAATATGTGGTTCGTGTATTCTTGAGGAAGCAGAAGGATCAGTACACGCAGCTTAAGGCTCACCAAAGTCATCTTCGCGATCTGTGCAACAGTAATCCTGTTAGTTAATCACGACGACATTACGTTAGTGCCTAGTCTATCATACAAAATCGCACTACCACAACTTTAGTTAAAACACTTCACTTTCAAAAACCACCGAATAAAAATAACACAAAAACGTACTCACAGTATGCGGCCTCGACACCAACCACTTGTCTTGTCAACGTCAAGCAACAACAGAGCGCGTGGCACGCTTACGCCTTTCTTTTATAGAAGGCAGGTGGGGATCGAAACCACCCACTATGACTTCTGCTTATATTTATTTATTTATTAAGCTTACAACATCACACACAGTAAAAAATCTACAAATTATTTTACGAAATCTTACATCTAAAATGTGCGACACTTAATGTAAACGTAAAGTTTCACAAAAAAGAAAAATAAAAACAAATTAATAATTTAAAACAAATACAATTAAAATACTTACATACATACTTATACGGCCTCTCCTGACCGTGCACCGTCCTCGGATGCACTGGTGATTTCTTCGGGAGAACGGCATCTTGCTCGCCAGGGTCACCAATATGTGGTTCGTGTATTCTTGAGGAAGCAGAAGGATCAGTACACGCAGCTTAAGGCTCACCAAAGTCATCTTCGCGATCTGTGCAACAGTAATCCTGTTAGTTAATCACGACGACATTACGTTAGTGCCTAGACTATCATACATCACGCATCCAAGGCCCTCATACAAAATCGCACTACCACAACTTTAGTTAAAACACTTCACTTTCAAAAACCACCGACTAAAAATAACACAAAAACGTACTCACAGTATGCGGCCTCGACACCAACCACTTGTCTTATCAACGTCCAAGCAACAACAGAGCGCGTGGCACACTGACGCCTTTCCTTTATAGAAGGCGGGTGGGGATCGAAACCACCCACTATGACTTCTGCTTATATTCATTTATTTATTTATTAAGCTTACAACATCACACACAGTAAAAAATCTACTAATTATTTTACTAAATCTTACATCTAAAATGTGTGACAATTAATGTAAACGTAAGTTTAAAAAAAAAAAAATAATAATTTAAAAAAATACAATTAAAATACTTACATACATACTTATACGGCCTCTCCTAACCGTGCAACGTCCTCGGATGCACTGGTGATCTCTTCTTCGGGAGAACGGCATCTTGCTCGCCATAGTCAGCAATATGTGGTTCGTGTGTTCTTTAGGAAGCAGAAGGATCAGTACACGCAGCTAAAGGCTCACCAACGTCATCGGGGTGTTCGTCTTCGCAATCTGTGCAACAGTAATCCCGTTAATTAATCACGACGACATTACGTTAGTGCCTAATCTATCATACATCACGCATCCAAGGCCCTCATACAAAATCGCACTACCACAACTTTAGTTAAAACACTTCACTTTCAAAAACCACCGACTAAAAATAACACAAAAACGTACTCACAGTATGCGGCCTCGACACCAACCACTTGTTTTGTCAACGTCCGAGCAACAACAGAGCGCGTGGCACACTGACGCCTTTCTTTTATAGAAGGCGGGTGGGGATCGAAACCACCCACTATGATTTCTGCTTATATTCATTTATTTATTTATTAAGCTTACAACATCACACACAGTAAAAAATCTACTTATTATTTTACGAAATCTTACATCTAAAATGTGTGACAATTAATGTAAACGTAAGTTTAAAAAAAAAAATTAATAATTTAAAAAAATACAATTAAAATACTTACATACATACTTATACGGCCTCTCCTGACCGTGCACCGTCCTCGGATGCACTGGTGATCTCTTCTTCGGGAGAACGGCATCTTGCTCGCCAGGGTCACCAATATGTGGTTCGTGTATTCTTGAGGAAGCAGAAGGATCAGTACACGCAGCTTAATGCTCACCAAAGTCATCTTCGCGATCTGTGCAACAGTAATCCTGTTAGTTAATCACGACGACATTACGTTAGTGCCTAGTCTATCATACATCACGCATCCAAGGCCCTCATACAAAATCGCACTACCACAACTTTAGTTAAAACACTTCACTTTCAAAAACCACCGAATAAAAATTACACAAACGTACTCACAGTATGCGGCCTCGACACCAACCACTTGTCTTGTCAACGTCCGAGCAACAACAGAGCGCGTGGCACACTGACGCCTTTCTTTTATAGAAGGCGGGTGGGGATCGAAACCACCCACTATGACTTCTGCTTATATTCATTTATTTATTTATTAAGCTTACAACATCACACACAGTAAAAAATCTACTAATTATTTTACGAAATCTTACATCTAAAATGTGTGACAATTTATGTAAACGTAAGTTTAAAAAAAAAAAAATAATTTAAAAAAATACAATTAAAATACTTACATACATACTTATACGGCCTCTCCTGACCGTGCACCGTCCTCGGATGCACTGGTGATCTCTTCTTCGGGAGAACGGCATCTTGCTCGCCAGGGTCACCAATATGTGGTTCGTGTATTCTTGAGGAAGCAGAAGGATCAGTACACGCAGCTAAAGGCTCACCAACGTCATCGGGGTGTTCGTCTTCGCAATCTGTGCAACAGTAATCCCGTTAATTAATCACGACGACATTACGTTAGTGCCTAATCTATCATACATCACGCATCCAAGGCCCTCATACAAAATCGCACTACCACAACTTTAGTTAAAACACTTCACTTTCAAAAACCACCGACTAAAAATAACACAAAAACGTACTCACAGTATGCGGCCTCGACACCAACCACTTGTCTTGTCAACGTCCGAGCAACAACAGAGCGCGTGGCACACTGACGCCTTTCTTTTATAGAAGGCGGGTGGGGATCGAAACCACCCACTATGATTTCTGCTTATATTCATTTATTTATTTATTAAGCTTACAACATCACACACAGTAAAAAATCTACTTATTATTTTACGAAATCTTACATCTAAAATGTGTGACAATTAATGTAAACGTAAGTTTAAAAAAAAAATTAATAATTTAAAAAAATACAATTAAAATACTTACATACATACTTATACGGCCTCTCCTGACCGTGCACCGTCCTCGGATGCACTGGTGATCTCTTCTTCGGGAGAACGGCATCTTGCTCGCCAGGGTCACCAATATGTGGTTCGTGTATTCTTGAGGAAGCAGAAGGATCAGTACACGCAGCTTAATGCTCACCAAAGTCATCTTCGCGATCTGTGCAACAGTAATCCTGTTAGTTAATCACGACGACATTACGTTAGTGCCTAGTCTATTATACATCACGCATCCAAGGCCCTCATACAAAATCGCACTACCACAACTTTAGTTAAAACACTTCACTTTCAAAAACTACCGAATAAAAATAACACAAAAACGTACTCACAGTATGCGGCCTCGACACCAACCACTTGTCTTGTCAACGTCCGAGCAACAACAGAGCGCGTGGCACACTGACGCCTTTCTTTTATAGAAGGCGGGTGGGGATTGAAACCACCCACTATGATTTCTACTTATATTTATTTATTTATTAAGCTTACAACATCACACAAAGTGCAAAATCTACTAATTATTTAACGAAATCTTACATCTAAAATGTGTGACAATTAATGTAAACGTAAGTTTCACAAAAAAAAATTAAATAGAAATTAAAAATTAAAATACATACACACTAATACGGCCTCTCCTGACCGTGCACCGTCCTCGGATGCACTGGTGATATCTTCTTCGGGAGAACGGCATCTTGCTCGCTATGGTCACTAATATGTCGTTCGTGTGTTCTTGAGGAAGCAGAAGGATCACCAACGTCATCGGGGTATTCGTCATCGCAATCTGTGCAACAGTTATCTTGTTGGTTAATCACGACGACATTACAAGTTATTAAGCTTACAACATCATACACAGTACAAAATGTACTAATTATTTAACAAAATCTTACATCTTAAATGTGTGACAATTAATGTAAACATAAGTTTCACAAAAAAAAATTGAAATTAAAAATTAAAAAATAATACAATTAAAATACTTACATACTAATACGGCCTCTCCTGACCGTGCACCGTCCTCGGATGCCTCACACTCGCACGGAAGCCAACATATCACGCGCGCATCCTTAACATAAGGAAAAAACACATTAGAAACAGCTTTTGACGGCTACCCTCAATATGAGAGCGAGGCGGCGGCGTCCTAATTGTTCATTCACGGGAAGCACGTGGCAACTTATTCTAAAATTAACGGTTGTTTAAAAGGCTTATTTGTGAGCGAAATCCTATCCCACTTCTGATATTAGCAACAAGAAGTGATAATCAAATTTAAAAAACACCTACGAAGTGATTAAACCAAAAGTAACTTCATTAAAGAACAAATCACGCTATTCTCGAAATCACACTAAATGTATCTTAAAATTTACTTATACGATCAAAACAACACGACTTTGGGTATTTTAAAAACAACCGTTAACCTTAAAACAATTACACAAAAATCACCGAATAAAAATAACACAAAACGTACTCACAGTATGCGGCCTCGACACCACCCACTTTTCTTGTCAACGTCCGAGCAATAACAGAGCGCGTGGCACACTGACGCCTTTCTTTTATAGAAGGCGGGTGGGGATCGAAACCACCCACTATGATTTCTGCTTATATTTATTTATTTATTAAGCTTACAAAATCACACACAGTGCAAAATCTACTAATTATTAAACAAAATCTTACATCTAAAATGTGTGACAATTAATGTAAACGTAAGTTTAAAAAAAAAAATTAATAATTTAAAAAAATACAATTAAAATACTTACATACATACTTATACGGCCTCTCCTGACCGTGCACCGTCCTCGGATGCACTGGTGATCTCTTCTTCGGGAGAACGGCATCTTGCTCGCCAGGGTCACCAATATGTGGTTCGTGTATTCTTGAGGAAGCAGAAGGATCAGTACACGCAGCTTAATGCTCACCAAAGTCATCTTCGCGATCTGTGCAACAGTAATCCTGTTAGTTAATCACGACGACATTACGTTAGTGCCTAGTCTATCATACATCACGCATCCAAGGCCCTCATACAAAATCGCACTACCACAACTTTAGTTAAAACACTTCACTTTCAAAAACTACCGAATAAAAATAACACAAAACGTACTCACAGTATGCGGCCTCGACACCAACCACTTTTCTTGTCAACGTCCGAGCAACAACAGAGCCCGTGGCACACTGAGGCCTTTCTTTTATAGAAGGCGGGTGAGGATCTAAACCACCCACTATGATTTCTGCTTATATTTATTTAGTTATTAAGCTTACAACATCGCACACAGTACAAAATCTACTAATTATTTTTAAAAAATTACATCTAAAATGTGTGACAATTAATGTAAACATAAGTTTCACAAAAAAAATTTAAATAGAAATTAAAAATTAAAATACATACATACTAATACGGCCTCTCCTGACCGTGCACCGTCCTCGGATGCACTGGTGATATCTTCTTCGGGAGAACGGCATCTTGCTCGCTATGGTCACCAATATGTCGTTCGTGTGTTCTTGAGGAAGCAGAAGGATCACCAACGTCATCGGGGTATTCGTCATCGCAATCTGTGCAACAGTTATCTTGTTGGTTAATCACGACGACATTACAAGTTATTAAGCTTACAACATCATACACAGTACAAAATCTACTAATTATTTTACGAAATCTTACATCTAAAATGTGTGACAATTAATGTAAACGTATGTTTAGTAAAGAAATTAATAATTTAAAAAAAATCAATTAAAATAATTACATACATACTTATACGGCCTCTCCTGACCGTGCACCGTCCTCGGATGCACTGGTGATATCTTCTTCGGGAGAACGGCAGCTTGCTCGCCATGGTCACCAATATGTAGTTTGTGTGTTCTTGAGGAAGCAGAAGGATCAGTACACGCAGCTGAAGGCTCACCAACGTCATTGGGGTATTCGTCATCGCAATCTGTGCAACAGTTATCTTGTTGGTTAATCACGACGACATTACAAGTTATTAAGCTTACAACATCATACACAGTACAAAATCTACTAATTATTTAACAAAATCTTACATCTTAAATGTGTGACAATTAATGTAAACATAAGTTTCACAAAAAAAAATTGAAATTAAAAATTAAAAAATAATACAATTAAAATACTTACATACTAATACGGCCTCTCCTGACCGTGCACCGTCCTCGGATGCCTCACACTCGCACGGAAGCCAACATATCACGCGCGCATCCTTAACATAAGGAAAAAACACATTAGAAACAGCTTTTGACGGCTACCCTCAATATGAGAGCAAGGCGGCTTTGTCCTAATTGTTCGTTCACGGGAAGCACGTGGCAACTTATTCTAAAACTAACGGTTGTTTAAAAGGCTTATTTGTGAGCGAAATCCTATCCCGCTTCTGATTTTAGCAACCAGAAGTGATAATCAAATTTAAAAAAACAATTCAAAAAAAACCTACGAAGTGATTTAACCAAAAGTAACTTCATTAAAGAACTAATCACGCTATTCTCGAAATCACACTTAATGTATCTTAAAATTTTCTTATACGATCAAAACAACACGACTTTGGGTATTTTAAAAACAACCGTTAACCTTCAAACAATTACACAAAAATCACCGAATAAAAATAACACAAAACGTACTCACAGTATGCGGCCTCGACACCACCCACTTTTCTTGTCAACGTCCGAGCAATAACAGAGCGCGTGGCACACTGACGTCTTTCTTTTATAGAAGGCGGGTGGGGATTGAAACCACCCACTATGATTTCTGCTTATATTTATTTATTTATTAAGCTTACAACATCACACACAGTGCAAAATCTACTAATTATTTAACGAAATCTTACATGTAAAATGTGTGACAATTAATGTAAACGTAAGTTTCACAAAAAAAAATTCGAAACCACCCACTATGATTTCTGCTTATATTTATTTATTTATTAAGCTTACAACATCACACACAGTACAAAATCTACTAATTATTTTACGAAATCTTACATGTAAAATGTGTGACAATTAATGTAAACGTAAGTTTCACAAAAAAAAAATTCGAAACCACCCACTATGATTTCTGCTTATATTTATTTATTTATTAAGCTTACAACATCACACACAGTACAAAATCTACTAATTATTTTACGAAATCTTACATCTAAAATGTGTGACAATTAATGTAAACGTATGTTTAGTAAAGAAATTAATAATTTAAAAAAAATACAATTAAAATACTTACATACATACTTATACGGCCTCTCCTGACCGTGCACCGTCCTCGGATGCACTGGTGATATCTTCTTCGGGAGAACGGCATCTTGCTCGCCATGGTCACCAATATGTAGTTTGTGTGTTCTTGAGGAAGCAGAAGGATCAGTACACGCAGCTGAAGGCTCACCAACGTCATCGGGGTATTCGTCATCGCAATCTGTGCAACAGTTATCTTGTTGGTTAATCACGACGACATTACAAGTTATTAAGCTTACAACATCATACACAGTACAAAATCTACTAATTATTTAACAAAATCTTCCATCTTAAATGTGTGACAATTAATGTAAACATAAGTTTCACAAAAAAAAATTGAAATTAAAAAATAATACAATTAAAATACTTACATACTAATACGGTCTCTCCTGACCGTGCACCGTCCTCGGATGCCTCACACTCGCACGGAAGCCAACATATCACGCGCGCATCCTTAACATAAGGAAATAACACATTAGAAACAGCTTTTGACGGCTACCCTCAATATGAGAGCGAGGCGGCGGCGTCCTAATGGACCGTTCACGGGAAGCACGTGGCAGCTTATTCTAAAATTAACGGTTGTTAAAAAGGCTTATTTGTGAGCGAAATCCTATCCTACTTCTGATTTTAGCAACAAGAAGTGATAATCAAATTTAAAAAAAACCAACGAAGTGATTAAACCAAAAGTAACTTCATTAAAGAACAAATCACGCTATTCTCGAAATCACACTAAATCTTTCTTAAAATTTACTTATACGATCAAAACACGTACACGACTTTGGGTATTTTAAAAACAACCGTTAACCTTAAAGCAATTACACAAAAATCACCGAATAAAAATAACACAAAACGTACTCACAGTATGCGGCCTCGACACCAACCACTTTTCTTGTCAACGTCCGAGCAACAACAGAGCCCGTGGCACACTGAGGCCTTTCTTTTATAGAAGGCGGGTGAGGATCTAAACCACCCACTATGATTTCTGCTTATATTTATTTAGTTATTAAGCTTACAACATCGCACACAGTACAAAATCTACTAATTATTTTAAAAAAATTACATCTAAAATGTGTGACAATTAATGTAAACATAAGTTTCACAAAAAAAAATTAAATAGAAATTAAAAATTAAAATACATACATACTAATACGGCCTCTCCTGACCGTGCACCGTCCTCGGATGCACTGGTGATATCTTCTTCGGGAGAACGGCATCTTGCTCGCCATGGTCACCAATATGTAGTTTGTGTGTTCTTGAGGAAGCAGAAGGATCAGTACACGCAGCTGAAGGCTCACCAACGTCATTGGGGTATTCGTCATCGCAATCTGTGCAACAGTTATCTTGTTGGTTAATCACGACGACATTACAAGTTATTAAGCTTACAACATCATACACAGTACAAAATCTACTAATTATTTAACAAAATCTTACATCTTAAATGTGTGACAATTAATGTAAACATAAGTTTCACAAAAAAAAAATTGAAATTAAAAATTAAAAAATAATACAATTAAAATACTTACATACTAATACGGCCTCTCCTGACCGTGCACCGTCCTCGGATGCCTCACACTCGCACGGAAGCCAACATATCACGCGCGCATCCTTAACATAAGGAAAAAACACATTAGAAACAGCTTTTGACGGCTACCCTCAATATGAGAGCAAGGCGGCGGCGTCCTAATTGTTCGTTCACGGGAAGCACGTGGCAACTTATTCTAAAATAAACGGTTGTTTAAAAGGCTTATTTGTGAGCGAAATCCTATCCCGCTTCTGATTTTAGCAACCAGAAGTGATAATCAAATTAAAAAAAAACAATTCAAAAAAAACCTACGAAGTGATTTAACCAAAAGTAACTTCATTAAAGAACTAATCACGCTATTCTCGAAATCACACTAAATGTATCTTAAAATTTACTTATACGATCAAAACAACACGACTTTGGTTATTTTAAAAACAACCGTTAACCTTAAAACAATTACACAAAAATCACCGAATAAAAATAACACAAAACGTACTCACAGTATGCGGCCTCGACACCACCCACTTTTCTTGTCAACGTCCGAGCAATAACAGAGCGCGTGGCACACTGACGTCTTTCTTTTATAGAAGGCGGGTGGGGATTGAAACCACCCACTATGATTTCTGCTTATATTTATTTATTTATTAAGCTTACAACATCACACACAGTGCAAAATCTACTAATTATTTAACGAAATCTTACATGTAAAATGTGTGACAATTAATGTAAACGTAAGTTTCACAAAAAAAAAATTCGAAACCACCCACTATGATTTCTGCTTATATTTATTTATTTATTAAGCTTACAACATCACACACAGTACAAAATCTATTAATTATTTTACGAAATCTTACATCTAAAATGTGTGACAATTAATGTAAACGTATGTTTAGTAAAGAAATTAATAATTTAAAAAAAATACAATTAAAATACTTACATACATACTTATACGGCCTCTCCTGACCGTGCACCGTCCTCGGATGCACTGGTGATATCTTCTTCGGGAGAACGGCATCTTGCTCGCCATGGTCACCAATATGTAGTTTGTGTGTTCTTGAGGAAGCAGAAGGATCAGTACACGCAGCTGAAGGCTCACCAACGTCATCGGGGTATTCGTCATCGCAATCTGTGCAACAGTTATCTTGTTGGTTAATCACGACGACATTACAAGTTATTAAGCTTACAACATCATACACAGTACAAAATCTACTAATTATTTAACAAAATCTTCCATCTTAAATGTGTGACAATTAATGTAAACATAAGTTTCACAAAAAAAAAATTGAAATTAAAAAATAATACAATTAAAATACTTACATACTAATACGGCCTCTCCTGACCGTGCACCGTCCTCGGATGCCTCACACTCGCACGGAAGCCAACATATCACGCGCGCATCCTTAACATAAGGAAATAACACATTAGAAACAGCTTTTGACGGCTACCCTCAATATGAGAGCGAGGCGGCGGCGTCCTAATTGACCGTTCACGGGAAGCACGTGGCAGCTTATTCTAAAATTAACAGTTGTTTAAAAGGCTTATTTGTGAGCAAAATCCTATCCTATTTCTGATTTTAGCAACAAGAAGTGATAATTAAATTTAAAAAAAACCTACGAAGTGATTAAACCAAAAGTAACTTCATTAAAGAACAAATCACGCTATTCTCGAAATCACACTAAATCTATCTTAAAATTTACTTATACGATCAAAACACGTACACGACTTTGGGTATTTTAAAAACAACCGTTAACCTTAAAGCAATTACACAAAAATCACCGAATAAAAATAACACAAAACGTACTCACAGTATGCGGCCTCGACCCCAACCACTTTTCTTGTCAATGTCCGAGCAACAACAGAGCCCGTGGCACACTGAGGCCTTTCTTTTATAGAAGGCGGGTGAGGATCTAAACCACCCACTATGATTTCTGCTTATATTTATTTAGTTATTAAGCTTACAACATCGCACACAGTACAAAATCTACTAATTATTTTAAAAAAATTACATCTAAAATGTGTGACAATTAATGTAAACATAAGTTTCACAAAAAAAAATTAAATAGAAATTAAAAATTAAAATACATACATACTAATACGGCCTCTCCTGACCGTGCACCGTCCTCGGATGCACTGGTGATATCTTCTTCGGGAGAACGGCATCTTGCTCGCCATGGTCACCAATATGTAGTTTGTGTGTTCTTGAGGAAGCAGAAGGATCAGTACACGTAGCTGAAGGCTCACCAACGTCATTGGGGTATTCGTCATCGCAATCTGTGCAACAGTTATCTTGTTGGTTAATCACGACGACATTACAAGTTATTAAGCTTACAACATCATACACAGTACAAAATCTACTAATTATTTAACAAAATCGTACATCTTAAATGTGTGACAATTAATGTAAACATAAGTTTCACAAAAAAAAAATTGAAATTAAAAATTAAAAAATAATACAATTAAAATACTTACATACTAATACGGCCTCTCCTGACCGTGCACCGTCCTCGGATGCCTCACACTCGCACGGAAGCCAACATATCACGCGCGCATCCTTAACATAAGGAAAAAACACATTAGAAACAGCTTTTGACGGCTACCCTCAATATGAGAGCAAGGCGGCGGCGTCCTAATTGTTCGTTCACGGGAAGCACGTGGCAACTTATTCTAAAATTAACGGTTGTTTAAAAGGCTTATTTGTGAGCGAAATCCTATCCCGCTTCTGATTTTAGCAACCAGAAGTGATAATCAAATTAAAAAAAAACAATTCAAAAAAAACCTACGAAGTGATTTAACCAAAAGTAACTTCATTAAAGAACTAATCACGCTATTCTCGAAATCACACTAAATGTATCTTAAAATTTATTTATACGATCAAAACAACACGACTTTGGGTATTTTAAAAACAACCGTTAACCTTAAAACAATTACACAAAAATCACCGAATACAAATAACACAAAACGTACTCACAGTATGCGGCCTCGACACCACCCACTTTTCTTGTCAACGTCCGAGCAATAACAGAGCGCGTGGCACACTGACGTCTTTCTTTTATAGAAGGCGGGTGGGGATTGAAACCACCCACTATGATTTCTGCTTATATTTATTTATTTATTAAGCTTACAACATCACACACAGTGCAAAATCTACTAATTATTTAACGAAATCTTACATGTAAAATGTGTGACAATTAATGTAAACGTAAGTTTCACAAAAAAAAAATTCGAAACCACCCACTATGATTTCTGCTTATATTTATTTATTTATTAAGCTTACAACATCACACACAGTACAAAATCTATTAATTATTTTACGAAATCTTACATCTAAAATGTGTGACAATTAATGTAAACGTATGTTTAGTAAAGAAATTAATAATTTAAAAAAAATACAATTAAAATACTTACATACATACTTATACGGCCTCTCCTGACCGTGCACCGTCCTCGGATGCACTGGTGATATCTTCT
Organism: Pieris napi; assembly: GCF_905475465.1. Lineage (NCBI taxonomy): Eukaryota > Metazoa > Arthropoda > Insecta > Lepidoptera > Pieridae > Pieris > Pieris napi. The sequence goes on along the minus strand of NC_062241.1, from coordinate 6,216,834 downwards.
TCGGGAGAACGGCATCTTGCTCGCCATGGTCACCAATATGTAGTTTGTGTGTTCTTGAGGAAGCAGAAGGATCAGTACACGCAGCTGAAGGCTCACCAACGTCATCGGGGTATTCGTCATCGCAATCTGTGCAACAGTTATCTTGTTGGTTAACCACGACGACATTACAAGTTATTAAGCTTACAACATCATACACAGTACAAAATCTACTAATTACTTAACAAAATCTTCCGTCTTAAATGTGTGACAATTAATGTAAACATAAGTTTCACAAAAAAAAAATTGAAATTAAAAAATAATACAATTAAAATACTTACATACTAATACGGCCTCTCCTGACCGTGCACCGTCCTCGGATGCCTCACACTCGCACGGAAGCCAACATATCACGCGCGCATCCTTAACATAAGGAAATAACACATTAGAAACAGCTTTTGACGGCTACCCTCAATATGAGAGCAAGGCGGCGGCGTCCTAATTGACCGTTCACGGGAAGCACGTGGCAACTTATTCTAAAATTAACGGTTGTTTAAAAGGCTTATTTGTGAGCGAAATCCTATCCCACTTCTGATTTTAGCAACCAGAAGTGATAATCAAATTAAAAAAAAACAATTCAAAAAAAACCTACGAAGTAATTTACCCAAAAATAACTTCATTAAAGAACAAATCACGCTATTCTCGAAATCACACTAAATCTATCTTAAAATTTACTTATACGATCAAAACAACACGACTTTGGGTATTTTAAAAACAACCGTTAACCTTATAACAATTACACAAAAATAACACAAAACGTACTCACAGTATGCGGCCTCGACACCAACCACCTTTCTTGTCAACGTCCGAGCAACAACAGAGCCCATGGCACACTGAGGCGGATTTTTATAGAAGGCGGGTGGGGATCGAAACCACCCACTATGATTTCTGCATAATGAATTTGTAATAAACAAGTTTCGTGACAATACGTGTAATTGTTACACGACCGAACCCGAATCGACCACAGAGTCAAACGGCAGTCATAGAAACGAATGTCAAAGATTTCTTTAATATTTATTATTAAGAAGTTATAAATGTTAAAAAACTACTTTCAATAATAATGACTATGGAGTCATTATTTCAATCATCTATGTTATGTCGCGATTAGTTTCCTTCGTTTTTTATTATTCATAAACTGTAAATAATTAAAACTGCGACTTATAAAAATCTTATACCTACTTGACGCTGGCTAATGCACAAACCGTGCCAGAGCCATAAAGAAAAAAAAAAAGTTTGTTACAACTTACAATACAAGTTTGTTGTGGCGATTTTGTATTTCAGAAAGAGCGTTGAGTTGAGCTGTAAGACTCATCCGTTTTTACTGTTGACACTGTTGACTCCGTTTGTCTGTATACCCAATATCCACTTACTATTCCTAAACTCTGCAACAAATTGGCGGATTGGTAAGGAATGGAATAACTTATACGTTCATCTTGTAAGTATCGAACCAACATTGCAACCAAACCAATCTTTTTTCAGACCTTACAATGCATTCTTTTCCGAAACCAGTAAGTTTTCCGGAGCGTTTCAAAACATGGAATACCCAGGTATTGGGTATTGGGTATTACGGTGGCAAATTGGAAACTTAGTCTGACTATACCTACTACAGCAAAAGAAAAGTTTGTGACAAACATTTCACAGACAGGGTTCGAAACCGTTACAAGAGACTTAATGCACTTGCCGTCCCATCACTTCATTTGTTGGGTAAGTTTCATCAATAAACCATTACTTAACTTACAGAATTACTAGTTACAGAGGTTTCTAATAGAATAGGGTTCTATACTTGTCAATAATTTGTTATCTTAATATTATTCTTACTATTTATTTATAAGTTAGTTAAACTGTGGGTCATGCATCTTCAACTCTTCGTCAGTTGTGTCAGTCTATCTACCCATTGACACTACAGAGCTGAAGACGAGAGAGTGGGTTTGTGGGAGTGTTGTGGTCATCATCATCAACCTAAGAATTGGCCCACTGTTGGGACTTGGACACAGGCCCGTCATATAAATTATCCATTCTATATTCCAAAATAAACTCCACTTTGGTTTAACAGACTAAATTATGAGCTGAAGACCTATTTTACCCAAATCATTTGTGTTAAATATGTATGGTGGCTAATCTGGTTAAAAATCTTTTTCCAGACAACTTTGCTGTGCTTGGAGATAGCAACAGGGTCTCAAGCAAGAATCAAGCTCTTCTAAAAAAAAAAAAGAAAGTAAATACAGTACATGAAACAGTAATATCAATAACCGTGCCTACGCTGTCTGTCTGTGGATCTGGTATAAGAAAATAATGTCATTTAAGTATCTTTAGATTCTTTAGTGTACAATAAAGATTTTTATATCTATCCATGATTAATGTTCATTGTTTATTTGTAGTTATAGTGGAATATGTACACAGCATGATGCAGCTTTACTGTCCATCTTAACGGACCACAATTACTGTACGTTCAGCCGGTATACGAGGATGGCTTCCAAGAAAGGTTAATATAACATATATGATAATAATGTATAATATACAAAAAGGTTGAAATAAGACCAGCTTATAATTCAAATATTATATTTAATTAATCTTCATGGGAAACCAGTTATGAAATGCGAATGTGGGGTCCTCCGACAACGAATGTCTATGAGAGTAAATATATTTTGAAGGTTATGCAGGTCTTGTTTCAACCTTTTTTAGTCAGTTTAGTTTTTAATTTTTACTTAAAGTTCTTTACTACCTACGTTTCGTACAGGTAATATTGTGGACGATCTTTGTGTAGAACCATAAAAAATCTATTTTTATTTGTTTTATCAACTATTTATTTTGAAGCAACATATATTAAATTTTTGAAATGGTCTTTAATTTTTGATACACTTGACGATGGTATTGGATCATGATGGTACCCGAGTTTAGTCAGTCATAATGGCACTTGTGATTTTCCTTTTTATATCTTTATGTTTTGAACATGTAACAAACATAAGAATATTATTTTACAGGAGGAACCAAAAATACCGTACTTCGATACTTGCGCAGCGAGATTAGTCGCTTACGTAAGAGAGCGAAATCTTTCAAAGACAGACTATCCCAGGCTGTTAAATTGTGCAAAGTCAATGCCTTTGGAGAGGTGGTGAAAAATATGAGCAAATGAGCTCAGCTCCGAAAGGTCGACGTTTTACCGTTGATGAAAAAGTGCTTGCCCTTTCACTTTATAAAAAAAATCCCAAAGGGTATGGATTGCTCTACAAATATTTTAAATTACTTTCAAGCAAATCGATGAAATGTCTGCTCACTCAAGTGAAAATTCGTATGGGTATAAATCCTACGTATTCCTAAAAATCCGCCATACTGTGCTGCGGAATAAAAAACAAGACCACCTCTGCAGCTTAATATTTGATGAAATGTCATTGAGAGCCCAAGTGACATATAATGCGTCAAAGGACAGTTTGGAAGGATTTGATAAAAGGTATGAGGAACAATTTATTGACAAAAGAAATGCTGTATACCATTGACACCATAGAGAATGGGAGTATTATCAGCAAGTATATGCCGCCGACAAAAGGCGCATTGTTAAATAAAATAACTGAAGAACACTTGGTGCCCGATAAAATGAACAAAATGAGGGTGAAGTTGGCAACACAACTCTTCAGCCACAGCTTTGCCGTGGCAGCGGATCATCTCACTACCAGGGGTGATGTGCCGGAAGAATGCAAAAATTTAATAGACATTACACTTCTATTAGATAATATTTTTGACAGCTTAAATATAAGCTCTTTTCACGTGCCAAATGGCAAAAAGTATAAAGGTGCAGTAAAAAGAAAATCACCCCATTTTAAACTGTAGAGGGAGGCACGAAAAGTTTAAAAAAATCAGGTTTACTGAAGTCACTATTCCGTCAGTAACTAACCTAATAAAGACCATTGAAGGCATGGAAGAAATATGGAAAGTCGTCACAAGGAATACGGCTTGGATGCATTATTAACAAGAAACTTTTAAAACCAAAAGCTTCATCACCGACGAGTACGTATGGGATTGGTGGTTCGTTAATATAATCATTTCTAAGTGGTTGAGAAACAGGTAATGGTAATTCATTTCTCATTAAGATCTTGTAAAGCGTCGAATTTCTAAAAATAGTAGAATCACTTTCCTTTCCATATGCTCCCACGTCGACAAAAACAAACTTATAATTTGAGTCAACAACCGCCAGCAAAACAATTGAAAAATAATTTTTGTAATTATAAAACAGAGAGCCACTTTTGTCCGGTTTTATCAAACGTATATGTTTCCCATCAATTGCCCCAACGCAATGAGGAAAGTTGGCTTTGAGATCAAAATCTAATACAATATTTTGTTGTTTTTCTACTGTAATCTCTTCTATGTACTGTGGTCGAAGATATTTCCACACAGCTTGACAAACTGACGAAATAGTTGTAGAAATTGTTGATCTTCCACGTTTACATTTGAAATGCAAGTCGTTTATCGAATTTCCAATGCCCAAGTACCTGTAATAGAAACACAAAAATTAAACAGGGTGGCTCATTTAGATCTGCAATCATAGATTAATATTCTTTTTTTTTCTTTCTTTTCAGGTAACGAGATCGTGAAAAAATGGATAAGCGTGAGGGACAACTTTTTCGATAAGTAAAAAAATTAAAAGAAAACGGTTCTTCTGGATCAGGGGCAAAACAATTAAAAAATATTTCATTATTACAATCAGTTGCAATTTTTGTTAAAAATTGCCCAAAATAAAACTGACAGTAGCCTTGAAAACGTGCCTGATGAAACGGAACGAAACAAAAACACAACATCATCTTCTCCATCTCAAGAAATGTCCTCGTTACCCCCATGACCTTCTCGCTACGTGCCTGCAAGCCGCAAGAGACAAACCAAGCAATAGATGATTTCAAGGCGCAAACATTAGAAGCGTTGCATGAGACAGAAAACCACTTATCATTTTTTAAAGGAATTTTGCCTTCTTGCCGTCCAAGCTTTACGGAATTACAGAATTTGTCAAAGTCTGTAATTCCAAAGCAAAGATAATATATCGTTACCGAAATGTGGTTCGGGGAACAGACTCAATCACCACCATTGCAGTCACGCGGATATCAAACTGGGCAACAGTATCATGCAACACCATTGCAGTCACGCGGATATCAAACTGGGCAACAGTATCATGCAACACCATTGCAGTCACGCGGATATCAAACTGGGCAACAGTATCATGCAACACCATTGCAGTCACGCGGATATCAAACTGGGCAACAGTTTCATGCAACACCATTGCAGTCACGCGGATATCAAACTGGGCAACAGTATCATGCAACACCATTGCAGTCACGCGGATATCAAACTGGGCAACAGTATCATGCAACACCATTGCAGTCACGCGGATATCAAACTGGGCAACAGTATCATGCAACACCATTGCAGTCACGCGGATATCAAACTGGACAACAGTATGGATATCACACTACACAAAATACCCAGTCACCATCACCATCGGGGTATCGAACAGATGAATTCGACGCTCCCTTCTCAGCCAACACTACAGTTAATAATTTTACACATGATAGTCAAGAAGAAGAATATAACTTTGCTTTGTTGACTAGTAGTAATACTTAAATTAAACTGATTTTAAAGATAATAAATGAATAACTGACGAACATTTTTTTTTTAGCTTTAAGTTTATGTATTATTATTGAAGCGGGGACGCGAATAGGGTACGATGCGTATCCGCTTTCATATTTGCGACGAATGACAAGACTCAAGACTTTAGACACCTGGAACGAGCGCTATGTGGGGAGCGAAACAGCCTCAGTCACAAAAATGTCTTTTATCAATGCAAATTGCAAATGCCGCATACAAGCAAATCAAGACAACGCGTTTCGCACCTCACATAGCGCAGATCCTGACTGGCCACGAGGCTTTTGGACACTATTTGCACAGACTCAAACTGAAGACAAGCCCCGCGTGTGACTGTGACGACAGAACCGACCAAACGGGGGTTCATTTACTTGTTGACTGTGTGACTTTTGATAGGGTCAGGTGCGACCTTGAGCTCGAGACTGGCATGAGAGTATCCTGGGATGTTGCTTGAGCACAGATCGCAGCTGGAAAAATTCTGCGGTAAAATTGTCAGATATGTCACCCACAAAAATAGCACGAGAGGTAACGCGGCTGGCGCCGGGCAGCGGGCCCCGACTCGCCCATAAATATTATGACAATATTTCCGGAGTAGTTGCCCGGCCCGGCGGGAGACGCCAACCCTTCAAGAAAATAATGTCCCTTTTTTAAAAAGGGGAGAATCGACACTCCCCTGCTGCTTAGCCACTCGGTCACATATCTGCCTGATTGCGTGTCTGATAGGCTAGGAGGTAGGGGTCCCTGTACTTAAAAAAAAAAGTACTATCCGGAGTGACCTCTACAGTTGTAGAATAATCTAAGGTATGTGTTCCAGCAGGAAGAGTAAACTCTATCTGACTGGTATTGGCCTCCAAGTATATTGGTATTATAGGTGGTCACTCCTTCGTACAACATGAAGATATATAATTTTCAATCACTATGTTGATAGTGTAACTAGGCAACACAATCTTGTCACTTATCCTAGAATTTGTTATATATTAGATATAACCTTTTTAATATTGTATGCTATTAACATGGCAATCAAATCATTTATTTTTAAAGTGACTTTCCCCCAAGAGCTGTTCTTGAATTTTCTCTTCGTAGATAGATAGGTATTTAATTTAAGGACAGTATGCACGGTTTTTAATTGATATAATTTTCATAAACCCCCATCCACACTGCACGAGGGGTCGCAAACACGAAAGTGGACGACGCGCTCGCGTGGCTCGTTGACGCTCTACTTGAGCCGGTGTTTCGAGCCATCATGTAGTACAAGTAAGTAGATGTACGAACAACTAAATAAATCGATACTGTGCGTAGCAACCACTCGTGCAGCCTCCAATCGCCATGATTGCAAGGCCGAGGACCTTGCGAGAACCTTCGGTGCCTACAATTTCTATTTTTAAATTAGTATTTGTTTCCTAGTGACTAGGAGCCAGACTAGGACCTAGTCTATGCAGTGTGCATCATAGAGTTAAAAATTAAAAGACTACCAAAATATAGTCTACTTCAATATATACTTCTAGTATGATAATATCTAATCTGTGCTTTAAAAATTTTCTGCGTATTGATTTGTTTTGATTGTGAATAAAAGTAATTCATTCTCCATTTAATAATTAATACCATTTACACTACAACTAATTTATAAAGCTTAAAGGTATTGTTATCTTGTAGGATGTCATCAATAATTCAACGAGACGACAACATTCCACTAGCTGACGATGACCCTCAAGTAATTATTAGCGATGAAGTTGATAATAATCGTTTGGACCACGGAAGGTCTATGGACTCTTTACCGAGCTCTTACACAGGATCTTCAAGTCCAGGATTGAATGGTCACCCAAGCTTTGAACCTGATTCAGGAATTGATGAACAAGAAGAAAAGGCTCGGCTCATCTCCCAAGTTTTGGAGTTACAAAATACTTTAGATGGTAAAGAAATACCATAAAGAGGATTATTGTTGTGCGTCTTAAATCCTAATATTGAATTATTGCAAAACTAACATTTGCTATCTTTAACTTGTTTCAGATTTGTCACAAAGAGTGGACTCTGTCAAAGAAGAGAATTTGAAACTGCGTTCGGAAAATCAAGTGCTAGGTCAATATATTGAAAACCTTATGTCAGCATCTTCTGTCTTTCAATCAACAACACCTGCAAAACAGTAAAATATAAATTATCTCTGAGTAAAAATAATTTTTACCAAAATTTTATAACTATTAACTGAATTTTAGGTATACTTATGTAATTTATCAAATATTTCACTCTGGAGGTATAATTATAAATAGTCTATTGCTATAGATTATTTTTGGGCACAAATAGCTTTATAATATATTGCTCAGAGGTTAGATGCTGCTTATGGATAATTATGATTACCAAGCATAACCATTTAAAGTATTTGCAATGTTTATGTGTAAATGTGCATTATAAATTACTTAGCCTATTGATGATGTTTATAATGATTGTATTTTATTTTTAAGTCTGATTTCTTTATGAAATTGAGCAATATTGGTAATTGGGTAATAATAAAATATTCTGTTGCATACATTCCAAATTGTATTTATCAGCTAGCACATAGCCAATTTAGCCAAATAACAAAGGCTTTATGATATCTCATCATAGATTTATGAAATATGTAACTGTATGATTAATATTTTAAGCTTTTAAATATAGTTATTGAAAAGTGTTCACAATACTTTATTATCATGGTTATTAGCCACTATAAATAAATTATTTATCCTGCCAACTGGTAAGTGATTTTCTGCTTGAAGTTTCTGTATCTCATTTGTTTATTTGTATAACTCATATTAATTTATGCTATATTGGTAAGAATTTTCAAGTATCTGTTTTTTATTTGTCTTCTAAATCTTGGGATTTTTTAAGCACAATCCAATTTTAAAGAATGTAATATCTTAATATTTGAAATCTCACTGAGGATCTGCTCAATTTAAAATATTAATAAAATGGCATCAAAATTACTTAGGAATATGTAATTAAATTTGAAAAGGAAATCGTTGGTTCACACTTAAAAAAAACATCACTTACTAATATAAGAAATCTCATTTTAGTTTCAAATTAACTAAAATAATAGATATAAAACTTTTATTATCTTAACACAGTAATTTTATTTATGTAGGTGAAACAAATAAGTAAATAATTAGATCATGAACTAACTTGTGTATAAAAGCTGTATTGTGATATAGATAAATAAACATTACAGATTTTTAATAGACATTTAGATCTCTGCAGAATTTTAAAAATGCTAATTTAAAATTGCTATGGTTTTGGGGAGCTTCTAGGTAGAGGTAAAAAAAATTAATTTACGATTTACATAGTTGCATTTTGTGGGCCGATTCCGAATGAAGTTAAAAGTTTGTCGAAGTGACAATTACTAAAGAGTAAAAGCAATACACAATTATTTTACATAAAAAAGTATCGAAACGTACTGTCAAGTGTCAGCGCTCATTTTAAATTACGTAATGCGTCCAAACCCCAATCTTTGGATGGGTCGATTGAAGAGTTGAATCGAATATCGATGTATTTACCTATTTCTCAACATTACTTTAATACGATCTGATTCGAAATTTGATTTATTCTACGACCACGATCCGATCTTTAAAAAGTACAGCATTGTCCGAAATCAACATCACTAACTTCCAGTCTCAGTCTGCAAAATTTCGATTTCCAAGATACTTCTTTCAAATTCCCTCATGAGAGTGTCAAGGTAGGGCCTAATTTCTCGTTACCAGGCCATAAAATTAAAAAAAAAAAAAAAAAAAATCAGCAGTAATCACTATTCACTAATCAGTTTTTAACCGACACTTCGCGTTGACGTACGCTGTTCAATTATTTGTTTTCCTTTTCTCTAGTAATCAATTATTTAATTTCTGACCATGCCAAAAAAATTGAAAGTCGTTGTGAAATCTCTATATTCTCATGAAATACGCAAAGATGTTAGTTTGGAACAATTAAAATCATTAAAACTTGAAGATGCGTGGCCTTTTATCAGGGAGGAAATTGAAACGGAGATCGGTAGCAGTCAGCTCGTCTGTATACCACATATTACAGAGGCCGATCTTTACAATGTGACATCTCTATTTGTCCCTAATGAAAAGCCTACAAATGGTAAAATGTTCACTCCTCTTGGAGAGCTTAAAATGAACATAAACACGGCCAAATCAGACCCGCATTATGTCAGCTGGTTAAATGAGAGTGATTTCCAAGATACTTCTTTCAAATTCCCTCATGAGAGTGTCAAGGTAGGGTCTAATTGTTTTTATATAAGTTACACATTTCACAACCTTTTCCAGAATTTGACCTTTGTTTGTCCCTTGTGTATTGACCCAAAATCCAAATACTTAGCCTAATTTGGCCTAAAGTAATGAGAATTGGATACCAAATTAATTGAAAGTACATAATCTAAATGGACCTGTAAATTCATTTTTAAAAACCCAAAAATCAGATTTTTGTCATTAATTTGTAATAGCTAAAGTGCACATTAGTTGCTTGTCCTATTTTTAAGACAAATATAAATTAAATAGTTTACCTTTTTGGAGATGGATTTTTTTTGTTAACTATTGATTTTTGAAATCATATAAAATTACAATAATTTTATTCCCAAAAAATATATCTCTATTTCACAACATTCTTACAGATTACCTTACAAGATGAGTCAATTAAGAATAAAGTTAGAGTTATTATGGTGGGCTTCACTAGAACAATTATTCCAAAGGATAAGGATCTTGTCAGTAACATTTACTTGGATGTTGACAAACATAAAGGTTTTTATAATTGTCAATATTTTTGTTATCACATAATTGGATTAGTCACAATTATTACCAATTTATATACTGCAAATTCTTTGTGTCCATTATATACACTAATAATAAGTGATAAAAATTGCTTAAACTTATTTTTAATTAACCTAAAAACTTATATTTTTAGATTTAAAAGGCAAGAAATCTGTGTATATGATTACAAATGTGCTCATTGCAAAAACCATTGAGTTCAGAGTGACTCGAGGTACATCTTCCAGAATTTTTCACCTTGGAAATGCATCACCATTGGTTTTCGGATTAGATGAGTTCATGATTGGTGATGATGGAAAACTAATTAGTAAAGTGAGTATTTAGGGTAAGATTTAATAGTTGTGCAAGCTGACTGCTATATGTCACAAAATCCAATGTTTTTGAATATTTATTTATTTATTTATTAATATGTGCTTATCCCTAACTTTGACCCGGAATCTAAAACATTAACACATTTGTTGTCATCAGTTCACTACTGTAACGGGCAAGTCATAAAAAAAATATGCAAAAATACTAATATAGTGGCAAAAAAATAATTATTGTTTAAATATTAAATGAAGGAAAGAAATCTTTCCAATTTGTATTGCTATATGTATTACATATATATCATATATTGATTTTGTTTCCTGGAAGCGTTCCTGCAACATGTTTTTGAAATTATAAATAGTTTTAAAATAAAAGAAACTTAACACAAAATAAAATATTGTATATAGTGACATGACTAAACAAGGTTGTTACGAGAATTGTATGATCTATATGAAACTACATAACAAACATGAATTAATAATCTCTTAGCAGGATCGGCAAGTGTGACCGTGTGTTTATGTGTCAATAGTGATAATTATATTTCTTGTTAGTAATTTGTAACACAACAGGATTATCTAATATTTTTTTAACAATCTATTATCATTTATGATAAAGTTATTAAATAATGAAATTTAATCATTGAAATCAATAACAATTCATTTTAAAAATAGTAGGTTTTACCAGCATAAAATAGGTGTTTCACAGATTACAAATAAATATTTCTTGTCAATCTAGCAAGAACATGCAAACTGCCCTAAAATACTCATTGATATGATATAATTAGGTTAAGTTATTAAATATTGCTTATTACATTTACATAAGTTATTTTGCAATAAAATTTTCTTATAAACTGATAGTGTTACATTATTACAGGAACTGAAGCCATTTGCTTATTTAACTATACATATCTAAGATAGTTTTCACATTACTTTAAGGTGCACTCCCAAGGCCAAGATAAGATAGCTCTTATGATTATACTTTTATAACCTATATGTATGCAACCTGAAATTATTATTAATACATATAAAACTGGCGATTTGTATTGGAGGAACAAAAAGTAGTTTTTTAAAATAGAATATATTTAATTAATCAATATACGTAGTCAGTCCCAAAGTTTTATCATAAATTGAAATAATGACAAAAACAAAAGTACTGATCAGTTTTTAATGAGTGATATATCAATTTATAGTTTTATTCGTATTATTCGAAATGACCTCCCTTATTTTTAATACAGGCCCTTAAGCGCCGCGGCCAGTCGTATATCGCAGCATGCACCATATTCATGTCGATTTCAGTGACTGCTTTTTTAAAAAGATGACTTCAGACTGTCCAAATTTTATGGGGTTTATGACAGACCATCCAAATTGTATAATCCAAAGGATTAAGGTCCGGACTGGAGAAGGCCAATCCTCATGTCTAATTAAGTCGATGTTTTGACGCTCAAACCAGGCTTGAGTGGTCTTGGCTTTGTGTGCAGGCGCGGAGTCCTGCTGGAGCACTGTCCCGCAAATAGCGTGCTGTGCAGGTCTTTGACAAGCTGGTCCAAAAACGTCTCTTGGTACACTTTTGCACTGGTTTTGACCCCCTTTTCGCAAAAATGAACCTCAGTTGGCCCGTAATAGGACACTCCCAACCAGACCATTACTGATTATGGATGATGTTCATGTTGCACCTACGGATCTTTATTTCCAGCTTCTTCAGAACTCCTAGCGTACACTCTATCATTCTGTTTATTGTAGGTACTTCTGTTCAATATCGAAAAAAATTTTGTCCGTCAAGAGGATATCACGGTGTCGGTTTTTCGCGTACCGCTTTAACAAAACCCGCGATCTCTTAAGACTTATTGCTTTTAGACGAGCATTAAGTACGTGCCCATTATTTTTTTTGTATGCTCGTAGACCAAGATCTTTATTTAAAACCTTTTTTACTGTTTTCCTACTGACACCCATCTGCAAAGCCATCAACTTTTCGGACAGGATTTCTTGCTGTCCGCGCCTTGATAGCTTTCAATACCTACTGCTGGTGTTCTTGGCTCTTGCGGAACGTGGCCGGCCAGTTCTTATCTTGTGCTCAACACTGGAGACTTCATTGTACCTATCAATAGTACGGTACACAAAACCAAGCGTTATATTCAAATTTTTGGCAAATTGAAAATGCACACCCACAGCGGTGCAACGCAATAACAGCTATTCGGTTTTCTTTCAATGTCCACTCCACCGTGAAAAGTTACGGAAAAACATTCAAAAATAGAATGCAATATTTTTTTTTTAAATCATATTCGAATTTAAAAATAATGTGCCAGTGACAGAACTACGTATGTGGTCCCAAAGTTTGCACTTTTGCCATCTTATAGGTAGTTCATTGATCCCTGTACTAAAAAATCGAAGACGGTTTCAACTGCCCCAGCAGAGTTGTTTTTTTACCTTGCAAGAAGTTATCCAAATTTAGTTTTTTTTAAATTCTGTTATAAATCCTTCGAGCCGTTTCTGCAGCACTGGTGCCACGGTGGAACTCTTACCCGTAAATAACGTGATATTTTATGTTTTCCAAGAAATACACGCGTAAATAGTTTTAAAAAAATGAATTTGGAATTCCTAACCATAGAGGTGGTATTTGAGGTCAAAGTGGCCAGTCGTATTGGCAAAACGTCAATTTTATAATATAAGGACTAAGGACCCAATATTTTACAGTATGTATTTGATTTTATACAATTAAGAACTGGCTGATAAATACAGTTTTTTTAGATACATTCTATATTCATTTTAATCAAACAATTATATACATATATAGTATTTTAAGCCAGTAAGTCAGCAGTTATATCAATTGTATAAATTAGTTTTGGTAATAATTTCATTTATTAAAAGTTGTAGGAACACTAAGATTTGGTTTCTGGCAATTTTCCCATGACTAATCAAAGAATGACCGTCACATTATGATGACCTATAAAATATTAGTTTGTTAATGATTGGCATGCTTCTCAAGTGATAGAATGATTTTTATTATATGTAATGTAATGAACATTCGAAGATAATTATCGTTGTTTCCTCTTGATAGTTGTAACAATAGAGGTTAATAGCGAGGGAATTAAAAGACAATTTACTTGAAGGTCAACGATAAATCATTAGGGCATTATTTACGTTCCGACGTTCCTCACTTGCCATTTGCTTTTTATACATATGAAGAAAAAAAACAATGTTATATTGTTTCCAACCAAGGCGTTTATTTCAAGATATTTCGATTGATTAAGTTATGAAAGGTCTTAACTCAGAATTCCATATCATATACGTATACCTAGTCCAGCCATGAGTTCTGTTACAAATGAAAATGCATTATTTTAAATTACGTAATGTAATATTTTTTTCGAAATGGCAACCTTTGGCTTTTATACAGGCCTTTAATCTGTTTGGCCTCGAATCTATTGATTAACGCATTGTTTCCAAGGGAAATTTCGCCACTGTTTGCTCCAAAGATTTTTTAAGAGACTCAATTTCGTTTAGAGCAGGCCATGTCCTCTAAAACTAACCATAATTTGAAGGTTTAAAGGGTTGTGGTCTAGGCTAGATGAGGGCCAGTCTTCAGCTCTTATAAAGTCCGGAACGTTGGTTTCAAGCCAGGCTTGGGTAGTTCGTGCCTTGTGACCAGGTGCAGAATCCTGCTGGAAGTCCACGGTATATTATTAAAAAGTGTATTGCTAAGAGGTTTCACAGCATGATCCAGGATTTGATACACTTTGGCTGAAGTTTTCATTCCTTTTTCACAAGAATGTAGTTGTGTGACTCCTTGATGAGACACGCCCCGCCAAACCATCACTGACCCAAGATGATGACCACGTTGTACCTTTCCGACCACTTGAGCAGATTCTTTAGATGTGTCAGCGTACACTTTATCGTTTTGCTTATTGTAGTTGTTGTTCTACAATCGTGAAAATTGTTTCATCGGTAAAGAGTATATTTCTGTGCTTTTCACAGAAGACGTTTTGATCGATCCACTCTCTTTAATTTTAAAGATTGATTTAGGGCATGTCCTGTATACCGACGATAAGCACCGAACTTCAGGTCTTGTTGATAATACGCGACAGAGTCCTAGCGGGAATCTTCATTTCTTGCGATAAGATTTTGTGCTTCCTAATGGGGTTTCGACGAATTATGGCTTTAACAGAATTAACAGCCTTTGTAGTTTGTAGCCTAACAGCACGCGGCCGCCCCGATCTTTTCCGGCCTTCGAAGTGTTGTTGTATCTGTTGGTAGTACGATATACGGATATACGGCTAATACCAAGCTTTTGAAGTGTCTGGAATATGACCGACGGCTCCACACCTACTTTGTGCAAGGCGATCACTGCAATTCTAATTTCTGTAACACCCCATTCCATATTGTAATTTGATAATGAACACTAAAAATATATGAAATGGCGCAAAATCAAAAACGTATATTTTAAAAATAATATACGTTTTCCAAATTCAAAATAATTAAAAAGTTGAAAAAAAAAGAAAAGTAGCAGTATTTATGGCCAGACTAGTTATATACATATATAATGACAGCTAGTAAAATTGGATAGAAATTGTAATAAAAATATGTATGTTCTGCCAATTTGTACGTATGTAGTTCGTAATCTAAAAACTTAGGCTTTGGTTATTTGAAAATTTTATTATATCAAGGAAAAAAAGCTACGGCATATGAAAAAATATAAATGGCCTGTCGCCTGTTAGACATTCTATAGGAACATATTACAAGATGAGACGAAGAGTGAAGAAAAAAGGGGTACCTTTATTTTATAAGGACAAATACACATTTCAAATAAATATTTTGTCGAAATACACAGTATTCAGGGCTCAAACACAAGTCGCGTCTACAAGTATACGTATATTAAACGGATACATCCTAACAAAATTATATTTGGTACTACGTTTTTCACATACCATATTAATCCAAAGGTTATTTACTTCCACATTTGAATACTAAGAACGTAAAAAATACCGAGTGACATTAATATATGTTGCAAACTAGTTGTCACGTAGAGGAAACCTATAATTCTAGTCAAGGTCACATTTGTTTATTATGAATTATATTGTTCGCAAAATAACTTAACTAATAAAATTATAATCACTTATATACGAGACATTTTAGATTGCTTAATTGAAAACTCTTTCACAGTATTTAAATGATGTTAAATAGTATATTATAAGTTGAGGTTAATAGTTGCGTTGAATACGTGCAATTTTTTGTGTGGATTTTTTAAAATCTACGGAATTATTTAATGTCTAATCTATAAAATCTTTAACTACAAAAAGTAATGTTTCATATAAAATCTGATTTTAGCAAGGTCTATTATGGCTTCTTAATTGAGGTGTGCGTTTTTTATGACTCACGTAAACGGATTACACTGCTAACTCATGTCAGTATATCAATATCAAATTAAATGTATAGAGAAACGTGACAATTTTAAGGAAATAATAAAAGAAAAATATAAAAACTTTCAGGTTCCACCGAGATTTGAACTCGGATCGCTGGATTCAAAGTCCAGAGTGCTAACCATTACACCATGGAACCGATACTAGCTCTGTCGAATTTCACTATTTGATTCTCAATTTTACTACTGTCCGTGTATACGTTTTGATTAATTTATTTTTTTCAGCAACCAGTGACAATTAAATCCAAATTTCTTCACTGGCAGAGACTCCATCCTTCAGACCAGCTGTATATTGCCGAGAAAGACGCAGAAAGTGAAGATTAAAAACAGTAATTTCTAGAATTACTAGTCTGTGTAGGCTTGCATTTTAAAATACTTTACGTATTTCGCTTTTAAAGCAATGTTTTGAAGTAGGTGGCAGTTCTCTTGCTAAAGCAATGAGGTAGATTAATTATTCAGTATTTATATTTTGTACTTAGTATGTACTTATACATACCCTAATTAATTTACTTATATTATTCATATTAGTGTAGGTAGATTGCGTGTTACTTAAATTTTATATTGAAACCCTAAATGTAATACTCTAAAAGATGTGACTTTGTTTATCAAATATTTACTTATTATTTCTTCATTTGACATCACAATTCATAACAAATTGAACTGAAACATTAATGTACTAATTAGGAAATTGTGTTATTAACTGCACAGCACTAATTTAATATTAATAGAACAGCAATAAAAGTTTTTTTGGGTATCTGATTAATGAGCCCTTACACTACAGTATTACATATTATGCAACTAATTTAAAAATGAAGATTTTGATTATTATAATTCTTTGTATCTTATTTATGTAATTTAGGATTATTCACAATTTAAATGTAAGCTAATATTAATTGGTAAAAGTGAAAATTTAAATCCGTTTTAAACATTCCTTAATGCTGGCATTATTTGCGATCATTTCTAACCACTGATCAGTTTGTGATACTTAAGTACTTAACATTTTTGTGTAATAGGTATATAATTAAACAGTATTTAAATAAATTGTGTGTTTAAATAAAATATGATTTGTTTCTTTTATTGCTTTTTTTGAAGCATATATTTTTATTTAAATGGTGATTCAGTCTATGATGCATTCATTTAAAACTTTCTCTAGCATAGGTAACTGGTAACTCTGATGAGGCTATTAAACCCGTTTCTAAAGGAATAGATTATTAGCTTAAACAGGTTTGTTTATCATTTGGAATAAGTACCCAATATATTGGGTTCCTATAGAAAAAAACAGATTGGAATTAATATGTAGTAATTTATTATCTAAAGTATAAAACCTAATTATCTAGTATTTCTTAATTGTTTTTCTAATAAGGGCCATTCTCTGTTTATGTGCTTCTGTTACTGGTGCCCTCTTGTAGGGTCTCAGCTCATCATTGCCAAAGCCGGGTATCCACATATTCCATTGTCTCTCTGAAAATAATAGACATATTATGTAGTTATGAAATCACTTTTTCACAAACTATAGAGCCATGAAAAATCCAATTCTGGATTCCACTGGATTATTTTCACTCTTGTACCGATCAGCTTACAATAGATAGAGCTCATTTTAAAGGGCAATTAACATAAAAAAATCTACACAATTATTACGAGGATTTATATGCATTAAGATTATTTTGCATACATTAGACAGTACCACCATAATAAAAACATAAAAATATATTTTTAGAGCCATTTATAATTTACGTTAAATATCGTTGTTAAATATTATGTTCAAATCAAACCCAGACTTGCAGTCAACTTGCTTTAAATTAACTAAAAAACAATAATAAATTCATGTCTATTACAAAATAAAAGATTCTTATGTCACCTAAATGTAACTGAACATCTTTTAGCTCCACTGTTGGAGCATGTCTATGTTTAGCAAGTGAACATGCAGCATTTAGTGTAGTGTCAATAAAGTCATCAGCTAACTGCAGCAACATCTCCTCCACCTCTTCATCTAGTTGTACAGTTGGGTCCACTTCTCTTACTAATTCTTGTAATCTGGGTCTGCTTAAGAGCTAAAATTAAATATCATTTGTCAGATCTAAATTAATGCTTTATAATGTTTCATATTAAAAGATTTATTGTGAATTGCAATATATCATGCTAATCAACAGAACTTGATTTGATTCTACACTAATGCTTGATTGACGATAAGAAGATGTACAGCCTTTTTACCTGTGTTGTTTGATCACCAGATCCTTGATTGGTTTTTGCAGATACTTGTGTTTGGCCCATTGGACTATGCTGCGATGGAGAGCCCTGCATTGACGATGTTTGTAATTGTGGACTTTGAAGTGGATTATTCACATATTGTATAGTTCCTGGAGTCATACCCCCAATTGTAGGCATATTTCCCCCTTGCGACATTTACACCTAGTTTACACAATTTAATTAATACTAAGAGATCAAAGAATTCACTAAAGGCACAGAGTTATTAATTGTTATTTAAAAGTAAATTTCTTAATTGTTTTGTTTGTAAAACAAATACCACACAATTTGTTAAACCACAATTTGTACTTTATTATGAAAAAAACAGCTGCACTCTGTAGACGTGATAGTTAGACGTCATTGTCAAAACATCAACTTTTTTTTTTTGGAGTTTATGGCCTGGTATCTAGACCTTTAGGCCAAACATCAACGGTTAACCGAACTTTAACACGATTACCAGAGAATAGAAAAAAAATAATTTGCGATAGGCATCACCACTATTTTTATTGACTAACACTAATTTTGGTCATGTTTTGTCTCAAGTCCCATCCCTGTAGAGTGTAGAAGGATAATGAGTATTGTTGCTGTTGCAATAATAATTCACTCATTGGTCTAGTGGTTAGTACCCCTGACTGCGAATCCATGGGTCCCGGGTTCGATCCCCGGCTGAGACGAACATCGATGTGATGAGCATTTGGTGTTGTGCTTAGGTCTTGGGTGTTTAAATATGTATTTATATGTCTATCTATCTATAATATGTATGTATATCCGTTGCCTAGTACCCATAACACAAGCTTCACCAGCTTAGCATGGGAGTAGGTCAATTGGTGTGAATTGTCTTAAAAAAAAAATAGCATTTGTGAAAGTGGTTAAAAGTGGTAAGATCTAAAAAAAGTCCTAAAACTTACATAGACAATACATATTTTTATAGATTCAGTAATCATTTCGTATAGAACAGTGTTGGCCTCGTGGCTTCAGCGTGCGACTCTCATCCCAGAGGTCGTAGGTTCCATTCCCGGCTGTGCCAAAAAGTCGAGGGCGTGCGTCAGGCACAGAAGGCTGATCACCTACTTGCCTAGTAAATTAACAAATGATCATGAAACAGATACAGAAATCCGAGGCCCAGACCTAAAAAGGTTGTAGTGCCATTGATTTATTTTTTATCATTTCGTATGCCCCGTGCGAGACGTCATATGTCAATACCTCTACCCGTTAAACTATTTACGTAAGGTGCGTTTGTGGAGATATTGCATCTTTACATGCGTAAGTAGGCCTGTGGTAGCCATTAATTGCAAAGTGTAGATTTACGAAACAGGTCAACGATGTTAGCTTCAAATACCTGGGAATCTAATCGAACACTTAAATTTTCTAGATATAAAATGATAGACAAAACAAATGATCATATTGTATTTTATGATTAAATAAAATGTATACAGTTTCAATCGTTATGATTCTGCATCAGAATCCATCGATACTTCGGACAGGTCGTCTTCTCCTCTAAACATGTCTGGAGGTATACTAGCTAATCTATAATCGTCACAGAACTCTTTCAAAGCGGCGTGTATATCCCAATCATGTTGTTTTAGGCGCCTGTAAAAATTTACAAACATGTTATTTGAAGTTAGCCATGCAATTTTTACGAGTTAAATGGGTTTTTGAAAGGTAACAAGCGCAGTTTACACGTCCTTCTTGACTTTTTGTACCTTCGAAACCGAATATATTTGAAAATGAAAAGCATTCATTGACAAATTCATAGATTATAAATGCATAGCCATGATAGAGCCTAAGAACATTGTGGAATATTGTATCGACAAATTGTTAAACGTATCAATGTTATTGCACATCAACACTCTCAACGAGGAGAAGCGAGCGCGAGAGTATGGACGGTACACTCCACCTCTCCGCTTTTTATCAAAGAAAAAGCTTAAATGAAATTATATTTGTACCGGCGTGACATGTTATTTTATTTGAGATATAAACGCAAAGCATTATAATATTGGTACATAAAGTAGCTATCATTTTAATCACGTCCATCTTGTCGAGCGAGAGTGTGGATACCACTCGTGCCACCTCGACTCGGCAATATTAGTGCCAAGACGCCTCGCGAGAGTTTGGAGCCTTTAGATACTATCATATGTGTTCATTCGAAGTTATTACTTAATTTTTTAATTGTATAATTAAAATAAGATCATATTAGCGGACAAATTATTAAAAATTGAGTCTATGGGATAATCGCATTTAATAAAAATGATAACGTGAGCCCTGTGAATCGGACCTCTGGCTTAGTAACCGATTTTTTTTTTTTTAAAGACAATTCACACCAATTGACCTAGTCCCATGCTAAGCTGGTGAAGCTTGTGTTATGGGTACTAGGCAACGGATATACATACATATTATAGATAGATATACATATAAATACATATTTAAACACCCAAGACCTAAGAACAACACCAAATGCTCATCACATCGATGTTCGCCTCAGCCGGGGATCGAACCCGGGACCCATGGATTCGCAGTCAGGGGTACTAACCACTAGACCAATGAGTCGTCGAAATTGTATTGTAAAGTGCGTTGTTTGGGAAAATTGCAATTCTTGTTTACCTCTCGACCTCATCTCTCTTTAATTGCGTGTAGTGGGTGAACACTCGACACACCACTTCGCGCTCCTCCGGTTCCGGGTCGATGAGAGTCAGCTGATTTTCGTTTCTTACCGGTGTCTGCAGAACATTTAATTGCCTTTTTAATTATATATTTTTACATCTGATGGTAATGTTCCGAATGAATTTTTGTAGTATATTATATCTACACTAGTGGACCCGACAGACGTTGTCCTGCATGATATTTCAAGCGATTAGTAAAGCAAAGTATGAAAGCCTGGCGGGCTGATTTGTGAATCTAAACCATTCCCTGATCCCCTTGAACACACACAAAAAATTTCATCAAAATCGGTCCAGTCGTTTGAGAGAAGTTCAGTGACATACACACTCACAGAAGAATTATATATATAAAGATAAACAAAAAAGCTATGGCCTTAAAGCTTGTGTGATTTCAAATTGAATCTGAGTAGTGTCTGAACTGAAGTTGCAATAAATATAAGATAAATCAAAAACATATGGTGTATTTTACATTATGTATGCCAACATAAAAGTAGTAGGAACATTATTGTAATTAAAATGTTTTCTTTCTCCACCTTGAAACTGTTGTCGGCCATCTCCTTAGTTGCAAATGTGTAAGTAAAGATTTCTCTATGAATAAAATGTGTTGCTGTGGTACCCTCTGTATGAATGTTAATCATAAATGTTCTTCGGAAAAACATAATTCTTTCATAATCAGCAAGCTTCTCCTTGTATACCCCTTCTATTACCAGATTCAGATTTTTTCTCTAGAACAAAATGTTATACAAATTAGCTTATGATTTTGTCTATGGCCTAGATTCCAAATTCTTGCAGAAATACTTATCGTGTTGCGTTTCCGTACTGGTGATGATATTGTTAATTAATCTATGAAAATCACAAATATATACCTAACATATCACTCACGTTAACTACCAAGATTAGGTGACACCGCAAATAAAATACCAAGAATCTTCATTTAAGTTAGAGCATGTTTTTATTGACTTACATATCTATATATATAAAAATGAAACCCGTTTTCCGTTGTCACGACATAACATGAAAACGGCTTGACCGATTTGTCTGATTCTTTTTTATAATATTCCTTGAAGTACGAGGATGGTTCTTACGGAGAGAAAAATTTAAAAAAAATGAGTGAAAAAGTCTAAAAACAACACTTTTCTATATTCCCATACAAAATATTCGTAATAATATTTAAAGGCAATTTGAACTTTAATACCATATCATAAAGTTCAAGTGTTAGTGGAGGGGTACCGGGAAGGTAAATTTTATTTTTTGACATAATGTATTTGTTGTATTATCAACTTCCTTTTTTTTATCTAACTAGCTAGACCGGTGTCCCGAATAGCAGAAAAAGTATTAAAAAAAAATAAAGAATCGACTGTTAGGCGGTACGATGTTCGCCAGGCCAGCTAGTTAACTCTAATTAGATAAGCAATTCTTATAAAGGCAGGTTGATAAGTATGGACTTACACTATGACCGAGTACATCGACGGTAAACGTACTCCGATCGTGGACTGTGGGGGGTAAAGAACTGAGCATTGACACAATATTTTCCCGCCCTTCAATATATGTTCCTTTACTGTGGACTATTTCTGATCCTGAAAAAAAAAATAGTTAATCGGCGCGCTCAGTTGACATGGTCATGGACTTTTAAGCCGCATTAAATAATATTACCTGGAAAATGGCAATTAATTGTAAATAGAGCAGCTTCGTCGTAGAAGTTAGCAAGATTTGACCGCAAATTAGAGTCATAATGTGAAAAGTAGAGACAAACGAATTTTTCAACCACCATATTTGTTTTCAGTTTTATAGTTCTGATGAATGTTTTGAAGAATGGCATCATTATTCCATGATTGTTAATTTTAATGCCATCCTGAAATCATTCATTTGTAAGCTATGGCAACTTATAATCCAAATACTTTTGATAATTCATAAATGGTTTTTCCGTGATATGAACAAATCCTTTGATTGTTAAAATTGTTTCACTTGCCAACCTTTTAATCTCATCTAGATTCTTCTGGTTTATTACCTAACACTATAAAATGGTCAAATATTACATAGATTAAAAAGTTGGAATAATCCTTCACTGACTGTAATTTTTTTAAAATAATAATTTCAATTAATTTTAAGTGAAAGTTGACAATGTTACACATAATATCAAAATTTATGGAGAGTGTAAGTGTATATCTTATCTTAATATATATAAATTACGTGTCACGTTGTTTGTCCGCGATGGACTCCTAAACTACTGAACCGATATCAATCAAATTTGCACACCGTGTGTAGTTTGATCCAACTTAAAAGATAGGATAGCTTACATCTCAATTTATACCTGCATTATTATTTTATTGCAAAATATTTGTTTATTATTTGATAGTCACAATTCTAACAGATGGCGCTGTGTTGAAAGTACCGACGTTTCACATAAGCTACAATTTAATGGCATAACCACCAAAAAAGCATGATGGTCCCCATGGCTCGTGTTCTCCTACCGTTTCCCTTGAATAGTTTGCTACTATGTAATATAACAAAAACCACAGCAACGCTTGGCCGGTCTGCTAGTAATTTATAAAATATTTTCTTTTACAATGAATCATATTTTTTACCAATTCAGTTAACCTAGGGAATTTCATAGATATCTTCCTAATATAGCTTGATACATCTAATTCCGTACACAGAGGGTTTCCTTCCACCCATAGTTTTTCAATTTTACTGCTTACTCTTTGTAGTTCTTCCAGCGAAGGTATCTACAAGAAAATACAAATAATATTGTAACTCTACGTTCTTTATGGCTTTATTAGTTAGTAAATTAAAAATGCATGTAAAAATATATAGTCCAATCCATCTGACGTCTGGCATAAAATTTAGAAGTACTACAACATTGTTATTCATTATATAATCAGTTTAAAATACATACTTATTATTTTTATAAAATTAAGTTAATGGAAATGGGCAGGAGGTTTCCTGATGTTCAGTGATATGACTCGCTCAGCCAGAGTTGGTATGTTTAATAAAGTACCAAGTAAAGAAACAGGCAATAAGAAAACCACAATTAGACCTATGGGGTAAGAACTCAGTAATATTTATTGCCACCAGTGTTACCAGAAACTGTCGCTGCACCAAATGGGTTGGTTAGTAATAAAAATAATAAAATAAATACAAAAACATAGTGCACATATATAAAGGTGCGTACACACTATATAACATAACATGTTATACAACATGTTTCAGATAATGTGGACACTGAATGTTATAAAACATGTTATAATAACATGTTATTGATATGTATGCTAGGACGAACCCAGCATCTAGGTTTTTTTTGTTTTTCTTTTGTTATTTAAAATGGTTATCTAACATTGTTATATTGCATTGTTATTCTAATGTGTACAGTATTGTTTTATGTTATAATGTTGAATAACAAGGTTACATAATGTGGATGTGTTATAAAACACAAGTTATATAATATGTTACATAGTCTGTATGCACCCTAATAAGTGACTAATCCAACCAACTTATACAAAGACCTAAAGGCAACCCTAACACTAACCTAGTAGGAACTACCCTCTAACAAAAAAAATTTTTAGCCTTGTATTTTATTCAAAATTAAATAAAGATAAATAAAACTTACTTGGTTATAACTTAAATCAACACCAACAAGGTCTCCTTTAATGAAAAAGTTAAGGATTTCTAGGGGCACCTGACTGAAAAAATACAAGGTACATTTGTTTTTGTTTTAGCATAAAAAGCTATAAGTTAGATAATTTATTGTAAATAAATACTACATACTGAAAAAGGTTTCTGACAAAATTGTTTTGAGTTAGTAGAAATTTAGTATTAAAACTTTTTTTTTTGTTTCAGAGGAAAATATTCATGATAAAATTGCTAGTGCATATTCTCATTCTTTCACATTACTATAATAACTTACCTTAAATTATTGTGACTCAAATTTAAATATTTTGTTTCCTTTCCTATTCTTAGCATTAGTATCTTGAATTGTGACAGCAATGAAAGTTTATAAAAATCAATTTTCTTATCCACAAACTCTAAAAAGAGAAAAAAAAATAGATATGTATAATTAAATAACATTTTAGTAAAATAATAGTTTTTTTACATTATTCATTAACAGATGATCAAAATTATCTATATTGAGTTTATATAAATGATTGTGCTTTTTAATGGCTGTTAGAGAATCTAATGGTTAAAAATATGGTACCTTAAAATTCATAAGCATACTATAAGTCTCAAGCGGATCTATTTCTCCTTATAACTTTCAAACAAATAAACATACAGTAATTTATTGAAGATTATATACCTAGTAACCAAGTAGTTACTGAAAATTACCAGTACAAATCAGGAAATTACCTTTATCATTACAGAAGTTAGATAAATTAAGCTCAAAATTAATCCCAAATCTTGAATTAACAACATTTCTTACTATATCTTCCAGAGATACTTGGTAGTCAAACAATTCCATTGAAGATTTGTCATTTAAAAGTATATCTATACTACACATGTTTCTCACATATGGAAATAGGAAGTCCACCTTTATAATTTTTAATACAAAACTTAAACTGCTAGTGTAAAATGTTGTGATTCCATTCTGTGTTACAAAGTTAACAGGGATGAATGTAACAGAAAAGAAACCACTTATAGCTTCATACAGATTCACCTCATCATCGGTCCAATTATGTAGCTGAAATTATATTTTCTTTTTTAAATACATATATACCTTCAATTTTTCTGTAATCAAAAAGCCAAAATGATGTAAGATATAAAATAATAAATAAAAATATAATTACCATTATTTTATGAAAACTGTATTTACAAACATCATCATCTGTTGATAAACATGTTTCCAAATAATCAATTACGCTTGTTGAGATAGTAACTCTATTTAAAAGGAATTTTTTGAACTTTATTTCTGCCATATTTAATCTTTGACTATAAGATGTTATTAATTCATAGAGTGCTTACACAAGCTTATACAAGCCATACAAATTACAAGCAGTAACATTTGTTACTAATATTTATTTGTTACATTTATTATAAATGCAATTCCCAGTATATATTATTTCTCTATAAAGTATAATGCAATTTGCAAATGCTAGGAGTTCTCAATTTTCATAGTTCATAGTCTACAAAATAGAATACAATCAAATGTCTAGTGTCTACAGACTACACTTTTTTTTTTATGGCTCTGGCACGATTTGTGCATTAGCCAGCGTCAAGTATAGAATTTTTTTATAATTCGTGCTTGTCTTTAGAAATTCGACCGTGTCTTTCCATGTACGGTTTAGGCACTCGCGCGGTACCGCACAACCCTCCCAAAGGCCGAGAACAAATTTAAATTAAATTAAAACTTGCCCTCGAACCGGGAATCGAACCCGGTAGCTGCCGCCTGCCACTGAATAAAACCGCTAGGCTATGAGGCCCAGGGTTCACAACCTGAAGCCAGGCAGTTATCGTACCAGGGCCGTAAAATTATCGTATATGTGATCCATATACGATAAATTATCGTACAGTCAGGAAAATGACTAAAAATACTTTAAAAATCATATGAAACGTGAAAATAAAATGTTGCAAACGATTTATAGTTTAAATCTTGTAAACTTGTGTTTTTCAAATTGAAAAAAATTATACTTAAAAAAGAATAAACTTAATTCAATCTCTTCCGTCAAAGAGGAACAAAAATACGCAATATTTTCTCGTTGAACAATACGGTGTTCGCTCTAAGTGATATACCTATTGTCCGTAAACATCGCATATTATTTTTATCACTTAAAATTCGTTAGGTATTAAAATGTTATCGAAGATTTCCAAATCTGCGTCACCATACAAATCGTGAATTTTTTGGCTGTGCATTCTGATGCGTTTTTGTGTTTGTACATTAACGCTTTGTTCATCTGCTGTAGTTGCCTTGTGACAGCATAAGTTCCTAGTAGAAAAATAAGCCAATAGATGGCACTGACACTAAAAACTGTAATTGTTATTGGGCTATCTCTGTAATCATCAAATTTTTTATCAGACTGGAAATTATCGTAAAATCTGCGTACGATAGTCATGTACCATCGTACATCGTACGTTGTTATGAAATTATCGCAAATGTACGATAATTATCGTACGGTTGTGAACCCTGATGAGGCCCCCAGACTACACTTTATATTTCTAAAATCAATTCGGACCACAGACTAAGTAGGGAAAGAGTATAAGAATAATTGTTGTTTAATAAACAGATGGGCTACTCTATTCCCTAACACGGGGTAATAATAAAGTAGGGAGTAGACAAGCCAATGACCAATCTCGTCTAACGACTTGACAAAACTTTAAATTCGTGTTTGTCGTTTATGAAAATTAAATGGTCTTATAACGTAGACGGACTATGGTATAGACCAGACATCAGCATACAGCGTGTGAGATAGCGAATGATTGACCAAACTTCATAATGTTTATCTATATGCCACTAATATTGCCATGAGAAAAATTTTCCCTATTTTTTAACATCATTAACGGAGATTTTAGAGAACACTTAATAAAGAAACAGCTTAAATTAAATTACATATATTTATACCGGCATGATATGATATTTTTTACTTATAATTGTGACGAAAGATATTATATTTCTTGCTAGGCACATAAAGGAGCTAACGCAGTCATTCCAATCAAGTTTTTCACAATACATTTTGACATGTGTTGTAAACCTTTGTATTTAATTGTATTACAAAGACATAGGGTCTTTGTGGCACAGTTTTTTTTTAATATAAAGCGCTTCAATACGGAAAAAGTTGCCTATACTTGTATTGTTATATATATATACAACTATATATATATATATCTTGTATTCGATGGAAGTTGGAAACTTTATTAAAATAAATAATCGAATATTTAAATTAAAAAAAAAACACTCAAAACCACCACAGGGGCAAACACAGATCATACGGGAACATAATGAATGGTAACAACTAACAGAATGTCAGAGATGCATTGCTATTTGCTGTTGACAATTGACACTTCTCGCGAATTAAGCAGATGGCGGATGGACGAAAGCCGATTAGTTGATTTTAAAATTTAATTGTATTCACTATTTACGATCTTACCCATTGAAACTAAGTTTATTTAACATTAACACTAACTGTTGTTTCTATCATAATTGCAATATGAATACTGTAATACTTCGTGTATGCAAAATATTACTTTTCTTTGTAATTTTTATGGGTTTTATTGAACATGTTGTCATTGCTAGTAGCCCTAAAAAATTACAAATTGGTGTTAAAAAGCGACCTGCCGAATGTCCTACGAAAAGTAAGAAAGGAGATTTACTTCACATGCATTACACGGTTAGAAGTATTTTGTTTATTTCTCAAGCAAAAAAATGCGTAAGTGTTTTGATTAATCCTCATTACTCTTGGCTTACTTTTGTTTTCAGGGTACCCTTGATGATGGTACAGAATTTGATAGTTCAATACCAAGAGGAAATCCTCTAACATTTACACTGGGGGCTGGACAAGTCATAAAAGGATGGGATCAGGGATTGATAGGCATGTGTGAGGGAGAACAACGCAAACTAGTAATTCCATCAGAGCTTGCCTATGGAGAGGCTGGTGCTCCACCTAAAATTCCAAAATCAGCAACACTTACATTCCATGTTGATTTAGTAAAAATTGAAAGAAAGGATGAGCTTTAATTTCTTTTTTTACATACTTATAAGTTACATTAATTATAATTTACAATCTTGTAAAAAGTCTTTCATTTAAATATTCAGATTGTGCTTCTATTGTATTGTATTTTTTATTATGATTTTAATTATAAGAAATAATTGATGATGAAAAAAAATAAATAAAATAATAACCTATTTTTACAGTGCATTGTTATACAGTAGATTTATTTTAAACTTGAAGTATAAAGCCATTTTGATATCAAAAATATTTTTATTTTCAAAATAAAGTTACCAAACAAGGTAATATTGTAACAGTAGTGCATCATCATGCTGAAATTAAATACTTTCTCAAGAGCAGCAATTACATCTGTTTTTGAAAATTTAATGTAAATAAAGTGTTACTATTAATATAAATTATACATACTATGAAACGTTATTGACATAATATAAAAAATAAATAAATATTTTTAATTACAGATTTATATTGCTCAAGTTATATATAACTAAAGGAAATAAGTTAAAATTAATAGTTTCCAATATTGTTTTTCCAAGACATTGTCATTGCAAAAACTATGAAACTACAATTATAATTTGCATTTCAATTCCTGATTTATACCTTTTTCTATGTAATTAATTCTAGAACATCTTTATATTTTCCAAATATGATTACTTTCCTATCTGGCAAATACTAGTCTCTAATTCATGTATAGAGAAATGTAGTCTTCCTAGTCAGGCATGTTGGGCATAGTTACTTAAAGCTAACAAAACCTAAGCAGTAGCTCTTCTCCAATGCTGAAACGTCGCGACATCACATTTACCTTTAAATTTGAGTCGTCTGTGGCCTATTTTTCCTCTACTAATAGAAAATCTGTTTAGTATAATTTATACCTGGCTTTAAGGAAATGTTTATAATTTACAGCTTTCCTTACAAATTTATTTTGGCATGTGGTCTGACCCGTTCTTACTAATAAAATCCCTATTTCTAAAGAAAAAGGTTTATTTTTATATCGCAATAGGTACTTTCAGCCTTGCCTGATGCCTCTACTGACAAAAAAACCATCACTGTTCCTGTTGACTGTTGTGACCTGTGACCAGGGTTCACAACCTGAAGCCAGGCAGTTATCGTACCAGAGCCGTAAAATTATCGTATATGTGATACATATACGATAAATTATCGTACAGTCAGGAAAATGACTAAAAATACTTTAAAAATCATATGAAACGTGAAAATAAAATGTTGCAAACGATTTATAGTTTAAATCTTGTAAACTTGTGTTTTTCAAATTGAAAAAATAATACTTAAAAAAAAATAAACTTAATTCAATCTCTTCCGTCAAAGAGGAACAAAAATACGCAATATTTTCTCGTTGAACAATATGGTGTTCGCTCTAAGTGTCCTGTAACCTATTGTCCGTAAACATCGCATATTATTTTTATCACTTAAAATTCGTTAGGTATTAAAATGTTATCGAAGACTTCCAAATCTGCGTCACCATACAAATCGTGAATTTTTTGGCTGTGCATTCTGATGCGTTTTTGTGTTTGTACATTAACGCTTTGTTCATCTGCTGTAGTTGCCTTGTGACAGCATAAGTTCCTAATAGAAAAATAAGCCAATAGATGGCACTGACACTAAAAACTGTAATTGTTATTGGGCTATCTCTGTAATCATCAAATTTTTTATCAGAGTTCAGACTGGAAATTATCGTAAAATCTGCGTACGATAGTCATGTACCATCGTACGTCGTACGTAGTTATGAAATTATCGCAAATGTACGATAATTATCGTACGGTTGTGAACCCTGCCTGTGACTTGTGAGTGTTGAGTGTTGACTGTTGTATGACTTGGTGTCAGTGATGCCAACTTGGGGGTTTTCCCCCCAAATTTAGGGGAATCAAGATGTCAAGGGATTTTTTAGGTGGTAGATTTATTTAGGAAGGGGTTTTTAGGGATTACTTATTCAAGATTTAAAATAAAACTCACGTTTCCATACAATTTATATTATCCTCGAACCCTAACCAATTTAAGCAAATATAAGCTCCTAGGCTCGTGGCTCTCTCTTGGTACATCAACGGTTAGAAAAGAACAAAAAGCTCTTAAAA
Source organism: Pieris napi (assembly GCF_905475465.1). Lineage (NCBI taxonomy): Eukaryota > Metazoa > Arthropoda > Insecta > Lepidoptera > Pieridae > Pieris > Pieris napi. The sequence continues at coordinate 6,186,037 of NC_062241.1, read as the reverse complement.
TAATGTATGAAAAGTAATTAGGACTAACTAAATTTAAATAAATAAAAGTTAAGAAATATAATAATTAATACCCAGACCAAACATTTAGGTCATTAAGTAAAGTAACTAATATGTAAAATGCACCCACATAACATTTAAACTACATGAAAGTATTTTTAGGCAACAGCCATTTAAACAATTTGAAAGTATTTTAAATTGATTTTTGAAATAACCTCTCAGACCGAGTGTACATAAAACAATTTTGGGGTTTATAGTAGGGATGATCGATGTCATAATTGAAAGCCAAACATAGGGATGATCGATGTTAGAAAAACATCGATATTGACATCGATGACATAATCGAAAGCCCAAAATCGATGATTTTTGCATTAATAATTGACAAAGAAATAAAATACAGTGATATGGTTCGAAATTTATTAAGAAACGGAACAAATTATTACATATTCCGATAATTTTATCAACTGACTGAATGAAAAGTAATTTTGATAAAGAAGATCGAACATCGATGATTATCGAGCATCCCTAGTTTATAGTTAATTAGAATTATCTAAAGTTGGTCGTAGGGGGATAATACTGTAAGGAGTTGGCATCACTGCTGAGTGCTGAGTTAATGTTCCCTGTGTCCCTTAATTATATGTTACATATAATTAAGGGATTAAAATTTAAAACTCAGATGTTAAAAATATTAAGAATTCAAAATAGCTGTTTACAATAAAGTTGTTTAATTATTCTTTTAAATATGGTGAAAATAATATTCCTTCATCCGGATCTTGGAATAGGTGGGGCAGAACGTCTTGTATTAGATGCGGCTTTGGCTTTCAAAAGTAAAGGCCACGAAGTCTCATTTTTTACCAACCATCATGATCCCTCTCATTGTTTTGCTGAGACAAGGAATGGGACATTTCCCGTTACTGTCGTTGGAGATTGGATTCCGCGTTCTATTCTAGGAAGATTTAAGGCGGCTTTCGCTTATCTGCGTATGGTCTACGCTGCAATTTATCTTGCCTGGTACGTTATCCCTGTCGAAGAACCAACCCTTATATTCTGTGATCTCATATCATTATGTATTCCATTTTTAAAATTCGCGAGGGGCCCATTCAGAGTTGTCTTCTATTGTCATCACCCAGATAAGCTCTTAAGCACAGAGCGTGGTTTTCTTAAAGATCTATATAGAGCTCCCTTGAATTGGCTTGAGGAACTTACAACTGCACAAGCAGATAAGGTTTTGGTTAACAGTAAATATACTGCAAGAGTATACAAAGATGCATTTCAAAAAATAAAGGATGTCCCTGACATTTGTTATCCATCTATCAATACAGAATTCTTTAAGAATACTACTCCTAAGAATCTCAAAGAAGTAGTTCCTGTTGGAACAGATAAATTTTTATTTCTATCCATAAACAGATATGAAAGGAAAAAGAATCTTCAATTAGCTTTGCGAGCCTTTGAACAACTAAGACATATGTTATGTGAAGAGGATTGGTATAGAGTGCATTTAATAATGGCTGGTGGTTTTGATCCAATAAACTTAGAGAATATGGAACATTTTATTGAACTGACTGATTTGGCAAGTGAACTGGATATTGATGATAAGGTAACATTACTGAAATCACCCAAGGATATTAATAAGGTATCACTGTTATACCATTGTAACACATTAATATACACACCATCCAATGAGCACTTTGGTATTGTGCCTCTAGAAGCAATGTATTACAGTAAGCCAGTTATTGCTGTGAATAGTGGGGGTCCTACAGAGACAGTTGTAAATGATGTAACTGGATTTCTATGTCCTCCAACCAGTGTTGACTTTGCTGAAGCAATGGCAAAATTAGTTCTTAACCCTGAACTAGGAGTAAAATTAGGGGAAGCAGGCAGGAAGAGGTTTGAAAGTAAATTCTCATTTGATGCATTTACTGAACAATTAGATGGTATTTTGACCAGAGAAAGACAGCTTATTTCTGAGGCTAGAGCTATTGAATATGACCATAAGCGTAAATAGCATGAAAGTGACACTCAAACAATATTTGACATTGTTTGAGTGTTAATCTTGATTGGTTGACTATTTCTTTAGTGCTAAATGAAAAGTGCTGTCGATCAGAAGTAAAATATTTATTAGGAATAAAAATCCATACATTTTCATCTTTCAAAATATCAATGATTATTACCAAATTAAGAATTTATGATTTTGCTTTGTTATCAACTTATTGATAGATATAGAAGATTAATGATTAAATAATTTTAGACTTAATTATTTGAGGTGTTATAGTGATAGACTTGACTGATTAAAATGGTTGGATGTAATTTTAAATAGAGATATTAAAACATTTTGTGATATGCTAAAACACTATAATGGTTTAAATTTCATTAACATGTAAAATTAAAATAGATAGTTATTTTCAAAGTTAGTAGTGTATTAGTTGTTATGTATGTCTCATTGTAAAATTGTAAATACATTGTAACATTGTACATTGTAATCTATCTTGTGATATTATTTGTACCACATGTTTTCAGTTCTCATCTTAAGTTTCCCGCACAGCCAATCTTCAGCTGTAGGTTTTTTATTTATTTTCATTATAGATGACCTTAAATAATTATAATAAGTATATATACTAAATGACATATTACCGTATAAAATAATAATAAGAATCAAAAAACACAGAAAAATAACAAAAAAAATATTTTTAAAGGAATAACTGGCCCTGGCTCAGCATTATGCTGAGGAGCAGACGTGCTTTGCAGTGCTGGTCATTCTGCCAGAGACCATAACAGTTAGTTTGCGCCTCAGACGCAAAAAAGAAAAATAATCTAATAATAATAATAGTAGGAAAAATTATAATAGTAAAAATGAACAGTGTAAGTAAAGAAGTCTTAGAAGATTTGTGTGTAAAAGTATAAAGTAAATAAATAAAAATAAGAATAATTGTTAAGAAATAGATAAATATTTTTGGGCGGATTAAAAACTAGATGTCGTTGAGTAACTAGATGTACTTTATAACTGCGACTGCGAGATTTTTCAGCGGATACTATCCCAATATTTCGTCGCACCATATTAGTACTTAAAAAATAAAAACATCTTACGTTTGTCTCTCTGTCTTCTCATACCTATCACAAATATATCCAGTTCTGGTGTAAAACTGAGGGAACGATAAGTAACGAAATCACATGAGACTGCTAGTGAAGGACAGTTCGTGAGCCTCACTCAGACATCATGCAGATGTCTCCGGGATTGAAATACCTTTCAGGCTCATAAAGTCCAAGCCATGCTGGAAGCAGGCCCATACAGTCTGGTTCAATTAATAAGGTTTCACTTTCCATCGTTTCATAGTTCATATTTTATCTTTGATGCATAATAATAAAAAAATAAAATTTTTATTGAAAGCAGTATCACTTTTTTGCTAAAAACATATTTACAATTTTACTGTGATATATCTATTTAAATATGAAACAATAATTATTAGCTAAACTAGAATTGATAGACAAAAGTTTCCTATAATTATAAAAAGGAATATTTAATTAAAACAATTTCAAACAAGATTATAAATAATTTATTTTGAGTTTTACTCGATTATAACTTTTTCAGGTTCATAAACTTTTTCCACAGTTTCAGGGGGTAAGGGATCAATAATTTCAAATTGAAGGTCGTACTGTTGATCCAATCCCAAGTAGCTGTCACTCATAATATACAATGTATAAATAAGGCGACCTGAAAGCAATAAGGACGGTCAATGATAACAGCCGACACTACAACTTCTAGCTCGCAGATTTCTCTGTTTCGTGATATTTTTTTAATAGGAAGGTCATTGTTGTCTTGCGCCTAAGAGCGAGAACACGCGCGTTGGGAGGGCGTCAGCCGCGCGCTTCGAGATACATGAGCCGCCATTTTGTTGTACATTTGAACGCGCGCTTTCGTGTAGAGTGGACGCAATTCACCAAAATGGAGACCGAGCACTTCGATACAGACTTATCGACTTAACGCCGTGCTAAGCGCGCTGTATGTACGCTACCAACGCGCGCCTAACGCAACGCCGAGCGCGTAATGTGTACTGGCCCTTACACACGCCGTCGATTTTTAGATCTAAGGCATGCCGTTTTCTCACGATATTTTCCTTCACCGTACTAACGCACATGAAAAGTCAATTGGTGCAGTCGAGATTCTAAAGCAATCCGAAAGCACCTTGAGGTGCATTAATATATATATATATTAATGCACCTCAAGGCATATAATTTAAACCCTCTGTAAAATTCATAATATAAGGTCTGGTCTCAGACATATAATTTTATACTTGTAATAATTAACTTTTGTTTTTTTTTTCCCTTATGACTCTGGCACGGTTTGTGCATTAGCAACTTTTAGTTTTAATGAAATTTAGTGAGGTGTGTTTTAATTAGTATTAGATAAATTAAAAATCGAATTCGATCGATGGAATAATTTGTCCAGAGCGTAAACCTTAATATATTGATGCTATGACTATTAAACAACCTACCTGTATAATTTGGCGTATAGAATGTGAGGAGGGAATTTCCTCTAGCCGGAACTCGCTTCAAGGCATGCAATTCTCCATATTCCAACGAACCAAGTGTGACAAACCAGCCCTCATTTTTGGAACGGGGGAATCGGGGGCATATCACCGTATTCACATTGCCTCCTCTACGTTGCATCTCCAGTACTATAGTGTATTCCTAAATAAATAGAATAAGTTAGTAGTAGTATAAATATATTAAGTTCGATATATATTTTGACGTTATTAAAGTAGGAACGTATATTCCAGTTTACTTAAATTTTATTTTAAAAGACGTAAAACAAAGAAGGTTATTTGTTTTAATTAAAGGATATTATTTGAGTATGAAGCCTAAATAGGCATATAAGGTCACGTGCGAAATTTAGTGAGAATATTTGATTTGAATATATTCCAATCTAGGGAACAGTCTAACATTCATAAAAATTAGTACAGTCGTTTTTCCTTTTCGGTCGGAGGTATTTAAAGTCGGTAGATTACCCTGAATTAATAGTATAATTTTTCCAGTTACATAGCTGCTAAGCATATCAAAATGAATTGATAAATACAATTTTTTCCGTGTTTCTCTGATATTGAGCAACCACATTTTAAGCTCGTCTTAAATACTCTTGAGAGAATGTGCATTTCAGTATAAAATATGTTAATAACATTTGGGTTACTTATGAACAATATAGTTTACTTAGATTATTTTACTATGAAGGTAGGGGCAGAGACATTTCTGTGTCTGTTTCATTATGCTTTACAGACAAGTAGACCCGAAGTAGTGGCCTACTAAACATCGGATATTTGAGTTTAAGACCCTGGTTTCTTCACGATGATATATCACACACATTCAAACAGAACGTATACGCTCTTGGAGTTTTAGAGAGATACCAGAAATATACCTGATCAGCGTGGATCGGCATCCATTGGTCCTTATGTTGTGGCGTATGAATCTTTTTATCATGTTCACAGTCGCTGTCAAACCATATTCCTCGTATATTTATTTTCACGTCCAATGTGGGTAGGTCACAAATTACCTAAAAATATAATAATCTTAGATTATTATATTTAAGATAAGACTTAGATTTTACACCAAAATGGTAAGTACGACACTATAATATTCAATTAACAGTAATTTAATATTACTCTAATTTTAATTTAATTACAATTTAAAAAAAAAAGGCAATATGTTCTTAAGAATCTCAACCGGGCTCACCGCATGTTTTTCATTTAACCATTCTGTTGGTCTTTAATCATCCATCTAATTTTTAATGGAATTATAGCTATTTTTGGGTTTTCAAGATAGATTTTATATCAACATGGTAAACACAACAATATCATATGTAATTAATAGTAATTAAATATTACTCTAATTTTAATTTAATTACCATTTTTATAAATAATGAAATATTAATATGTTCTTAAGAATCTCAACGTGAGCCCGCATGTTTTTCATTTAGCCATTCTGTTGGTTATGAATTAACGCTAACATCCTCCCGAAGCGAGATGGTCGAGTCAGAGTAATAATAAAATAACACATTATTTACATCACAATAAGACAAAACAGGAAAAAATAAGATTAAATAAATGAAGACAAAGGAATTAAAGGGGCAGTCTTACTGCTAAAAGCAGTTTATTCCAGACAGACTACTGTGTGCTGTGGCACATGCGCACGAGCATGCGAAAAGAAGAATTCTTTTGACTTAAGCGTAATAGTTTAAAATTAGTGAAGTGTAAGAAGTGAATTACAGTGAATTGAGCGATTAATGGACTGTTTAATTTCCTATTCTCGATAGAATTAAAGATAACCTTTATTAAAATTAAAAGTGATACTGACCTTATAAATCTGATCGATTTGATTCTCCTCAAACTCGCGTCTTAAATACTTTGCTAGCAGTTCATAGTTCCGCATACAAGCGACTTTTAGACCATTTAATATTGTACACGGTTTATTTGTGTCTTTGGCCATACTAGAGAATATATAAAGATGCTGCGACTCTATGTGAGGTAAAGTGGTCAAGGGTGAGTCGGATGGCCAGCGGGCTTGGATTATGCACTGCATTAATAGTTGGCAAGACAGACAGACATATAACCATCCGTTTTCAGCTGACGTGTCAATCATGGCCTAAAAACAGGAAAATTGTATATTATGGAAATTCCGTCATTAAATAAAAAATTGCAAATAATATACAACGTAAACCAATTAATAGCATTTAAAATATTTTTAAAATCTATTTCTACAATCATGGACATTTATCCTGAAATACGTCCATATTTCTTATTTCAATATATCACTTACGCAAAAAGATATTTACGTTAATTTCATATTTAACATTTTTTATTTATTGAGAAAGATTTACAGCTTTTTTTTTATGGCTCTGGCACGGTTTGTGCATTAGCCAGCGTCAAGTATGAGATTTTTATAATTTGTGCTTTTTGCCTTAGAAATTCGACCAAGTCCTCCATGTACGCTTTTAGGCACTCGCCCGGTACCGCACAACCCTCCCAAAGGCCGAGAACAAATTTAAATTAAATTAAAACTTGCCCTCGAACCGGGAATCGAACCCGGTTCCCCTCACCTAGCTGCCACTTAATAAGACCGCTAGGCTATAAGGCCCCTGATTTACAGCTTATTACTAACTTACTTACTAAATACAATGTTCTTTTATACCATTCAATAAATCTTTACAAATTGTTAAGTACTAATAACATTAACTGGATTGGTAACACTAAAATGATTTTATTCAACTATACAAATATATATCAAAGAAAGTAATAAACTAAGTAAAAATTGGTTAAGTAACACTTAACAGTTTAGTATAACTATTACACTTATAAAAACTTATTTATTACATACTTATTATAGATTAAGACACATTACCTGAATAATCCTGATAGTTTGATCTAGAACTGATTTAGTATCTGTTAAGTAATCGGTGTTGGGTAATTGTATTCTGGTCAAGTGCGCTTGGAGCAGCAAAAAGGCTTTTACATGAGAGGAGTCTAGAGTGAGTGGGTCAACAGGCAGACGGCAAAGTTGGGATAATTCACTGAAAATACATATTTTTCAATTAATTCGAATAAAACTGAGTGTTTGAAAATATTGTTTAATAATTTTTGGTTGACTTATTAATGGGTATACTGAAAACAAATGATTGAAATGATCTAAATATATTATACTGTATTTTATATACAGTGCATAGTGCGTATAACACATAGGTTCTGGATTCGATTCCTGATAGTAAAAGCGCTGGATGTGACAGTAATCAACGGCCTTCTTTAACACGTCAAAATCTGCCGAGTTACACGTGCTCAAACCCACACCCACCCACCACCACATACATACCACACACCACACACACACAGTATATCACCTACTCACCTAAAAGAGATATAGATTTTTTGCTCACCCTATATCTCTTGTAACTTACCCATTTAAAACATCCTCGTTATGTCTTACAGGTAGAGTAGCATATTCGTGACTGTCCGACAGAACACGTAATAATGCATCTAAATCGAGATTACTTTGCAGATGTTCAGTGAAATGCGCCATTGTCTTGTGTGACAGGTAGTAGTAAGATGCTATCCTACCCATCCATGTAGATTGGACTGTGCGCTGATCCTACAAACAGGAAATACGTATACAAAATTGATATTTTCACAGAAACTTAAATACTATAAGAACCAAGAAATTTGTTCAAAGATAACGTATTCTTAAATCACCAAAATTTTATGATTAACTAACTAAAGAATTTGTTAATATGATTTTCTAAATATACTATTTGTATTACATATACAGCTTATATAGATGAAATAATACTATAAAAAAGTCGAAAACAAACTCACAATCTAGTTATAATTATTACGCGTTATGGCGTATTAAATAAATACTTTTTATAACCATTACTTGTTAATGTATTTAGCGTTTATTGAATTGCATTATCTATTATTTGTTGAGAGAGTACTAATCTCTCATTACTTTTATTTCCAACCCAAGATAATCGAACTTTACCAATATATAAATTTAAAAGAAATAAATTTAATTAAATTTTAGCTTGAATTAAATTTGATTGACACAGAACATTAATTGGTGATAGTATATCTGCTGTATTGTGGTTTAAATCGATTAGTGTCCATCTCGAAGAGACAGTTAATCTTTAGTATACTTAATTTTATTTATGTATCCACTTTTGTCCCTGTGGTACAAATAGTAAAATTTAGTATACCTCTTCAATTTCCACACAACCGGCGTTGGTTAATGCATCGAGCGATGTTTGTACCAAACTTGACAAATAGTAGTTGACATCTTGAGGCTCAATACTCTCTAAGTTGTAGTACGACGGGTTTTTAAGTAACCTCCGGAAGAAATATGTCCAGGTTAAATAATCTAATATATCCTGTTTTGTTTGCACTGTACCTGTAAGATATTTTTTTACATTTCTCTATAGCCGATACAGAAGTATGGAACACCAGAAATTTTGTTGTTGTTGGTCAGAAAAAGTCAGTAAATTGTTAAAAGATAAGTATATCAATGTTTTTATGTTACTCATGTTAACAGGGACAAAGGTATATAGAAGAGACAGAATTCTGTGTCTCTACGCCATGCCATAAGTTATACAGTTGATTTTTTTTTAAAGAAAATTCACACCAATTGACCGAGTCCCATGCTAAGCTGGTGAAGCTTGTGTTATGGGTACTAGGCAACGGATATACATACATATTATAGATAGATCGACATATAAATATATATTTAAATACCCAAGACCTAAGCACAACACCAAATGCTCATCACATCGATGTTCGTCTCAGCCGGGGATCGAACCCGGGGATTCACACCCATGGATTCGCAGTCAGGGGTACCACTAGACCAATGAGTCGTCGATTATGACAAAATCTATTAAATTTTTGCGGTACAAAATAAATCAAAATATAATTTATTCATACAAAAATGTACACTTTTGAAAGTCAGAAAAAAATTATGCTTTTATAAGTAAATTTAATGCCAGTTATCCAGTCAAGGGCGTAGAATGGACGAGAAGAACTGGCAATAAATTCACCTTCACTCCTTCAGAAAAAATAGTTTTTTTTTACCTGCAACCATTATATCATGCTTCTCAGAACATGTAACAGTTAATTATTGTAATACATTTAAAAGACAAAACGCGAGTCAGACTTAGTTTCGTCAAAGTTAGACAGTAAATAAAATCATTAATTTATTTTGCTATATTTTTCAACATTTTGAAAATACCTGCAACAATTTCAGCGTTCAAATGGTCAGCCAATACTTGAAGTAAGCTAGATTCGACGGGGAATGGTTCGTAGAGAAACTTCTTGTAGAAATTCTTCTTTTGATCGTGCACCAATACAACAGCCACACCTTCATTGTCGTACTGAAATAGACATATTAAATTATACTGGGGTTAAATTTTATTAAAAACTAGCTGACCCGGATAACTTAACAGTCTAATAATATCATGTTAACTTTTTTAAACTTAATTTAGGATTAAATTAATACAAAGAAAGAAGAATAGCAGTTTTACACATTAGGCTTCTTCTCTCTAGCGCCAATATTGCGATAAAGCACTTTCTGATGTACAACATTTTTTGATGAGGTAACACATGCCTTCGATCAAGATCAAAGCCTGGTTATGCATCTCCTCATTCACCACAAGATCGGAATTTCTTGAACTGACACGAATTCAATGTACAATGATGCGTAGTTTTGTCAACAGATGGCGCCACATACTGTTTGCATTCGTAAAATTAATTAATTAATTTATTGTTATTCGATATTTTATTACTTATTCTGCTATTCGGAGCGGAGAAGAGTCCACCAAAAAAGAGATAACTAACATCGGTCCAGCCGATCTTGAGTTATAAGTGGTTCAACTAACACGACTTTGTTTTATAAATTTAAATATACCAATCAAGTGAGAATTTAGCATTTCGTATATATGAGTTGTTTTAGTATCTACTTATTTTTAGTTTTAACCTTTAGAAACGTAAGTGAATTAACTTACTCATGGTACACAATCATTACAAGGACAACGAAAATATTATTATTGCTTCCAATTAAATCCACGGTGAACTTGTCTTCATGAAAAGAGAGTACCTGTTCTTAAAAGGCCGGCAACGCATTCACGATCCCTCTGGCATCGAGTGTGTCCATGGGCGGCAAATAAAAAAAAACACATATAAAAAAAGTTAACTTACTTGCGGTCTTCCTGCTCTACCCATCATTTGCAGGACATCAGTAATGGGCATATCGACATATCTCTTTTGTTTCCCGTCGAAATACTCCGTGCCCTTTATCACTACTAGATGAGCTGGGAAGTTCACTCCCCAAGCGAGTGTCGCGGTACATATTAACACCTGTAGTCAAAATCAATGTAATTTATTAATTTACAATCTTATAGTAGATTACTCATTTAAGTAAAAGTTTAAACGCGCCTTGATCTATGAACAGCTAACAGACAAAGTATACAAAATAATATTATATATTTGTACTGAAGCTCATTTCCAAATACAGTGTAAACTCTTTATAATGTCCTCTGTTATAACGAAACACTCTCTATAACGTAAAAATGAGTTAAACTTGTTTGGCTTAACCCAATACCCATATATTTTTTCTTCAATCCCTATAACAAACCCTGTCTATAACGATAAAAATGCTCGGTCCTTTGAAATCCGTTATAAACAGTTTACACAGTATATCGAAAAATCTAGTTCAAATAAGAGAAATGATGGGGTAAACTATAAAGTAAAAAACAAATGAAAAAGAATCCCGTAAGTTTTTTTAAAAGCATTAAAGAACTAGGCGTTTTAATTTGCTTACATTATGTTTAGACGAATTTCTCACTAAAATTTACGTTTTTTTGAGACACGCTTTAATTTTATGCCAAAAAATCTTCGCCAGACATAATTTTATATTTGTCAAAATAACTGGCAAGTAGTATAACAGTAGTAATAAAAAACATATTTACGAAGTATGTGTCACTGAAAATCTTATAGGGTTTTTATGACGTTGCTAAATAGTGTTTGAAATATCGTTATTACCATGTACCTGTCTTTATTAATAAATCTAAATAACATACCTGAATCTTCTGGTTAATAAACAATTCCTCCACCGTAGTTCTATCCTTTTCATGTAGACCAGCATGATGTATTCCAATCCCAAAAGCCAGGGTGAGTTTCAGGTTCGATTCCCGTATATTTGACAGGATTAATTCCATCTCCATCTCTTGCATGTGAAGCCATTGTTTAGGATTCTCCTCAGCTGCTAAATATGCTATAAGGTCTAGTGCCGTTAATCTGAAATGTATTAATATGACTTAATGGTTTTAAAGATCTTTGTAACTTACTCGTAGATCGTAAAACTGTTTCATAAATATAAAAAAAAGGGTGCGTGTACTTATGTACGCGCGTAAGAACTTATACTTCTTTGGCCTCATTAAAAATAGTTTTTGATTGCATGCAAATAATTCATTACAATTAAATAATCAAAGACTGGAAAAGGAGTCATTATAGTCAATAAAGTTCAGTTTCCATTTGAAAAATTAAATAAATAAATATTTATTATTATTCTCTAACATTAAGTGTAACATAAATTCTATTATTATTCGAATGTTGTTTTTAAATTATGTCCAAAGCCGTAGCATCTTCCGTGGGCAACTTCATTCTGTTAATTTTGTGTCACGGTGCGCGCGCATCGTAAAATTTCACTCTCATCAATTATTCATAACGCGCCTAAAGAAGTATAACTTCATATATATACCCAAAGGGACCAGTAGATACGATGGAATAGAAAGAAACAAGAGAAAGAGAATAACTGAGAAAACCCTCAGTTCACTCTTAACACACAAGGACACCCGATCTTATCTGCCAGAGTTTCTATTTAGGATGTCAAAAGATGCTGCAAGCCGTAATGGTAGCAAATGAAACGACGTTTGGTTAAATAAGGTCACCAGGATTTAACAAGCTGGAGGTAAAAGGTTACAAAAACACATACACACCCTTATTTATAAATGTATAAAATAGCTACTGAATGTCTCGCTCTCTTTCACACTAAAAATTAATAAACGAGACAAAACACACTTCAATTAACTATTATATAGTACGTTTCCGATTTAGAACCGGGAGTTGAAAAATCACGACCATACCTTGTCTGTCGCCTACTAGATACGAAGACAAGTGAAGGCGCGCACGGCGAATGCGTACGTATGGCTTGAAACGTAGGTTTATTCATTGTCATCATACGCGGACAGTAGTGACGTCCAGGGTGACCTGATATGTGTACCTGTGTCATAAAAATTGTATTTAGACACCAGAAATTACAGGTGTTCATTGCTTTTAAAATTGATGTTTAAGGCTCGCCTACTAAATTTCACCACAATGCCTGAATATTAAACCTTACACAACAAATGCTAAATGCTTCTTATTTTAATATACATGGCAAAACAATGTTTGCCGGGTCAGCTAGTATATATAAGACAATAGTTTGTATTTCAATTGCAAGAGGCTAAATAAAACTTCTATTTTTTTCTCTGTAAGTAAATAATGCAATTTTATTTATCGAGTAGGTTACACACTGATACAATCCTTACGAGACTAACACAATCTCACCTGTAAGTAAAGAAACGACAATAAAAGTTTATTGTTATCACCTCTCGATGCATATAGCTTAACTAAGTATGAAATTAATTAACAAATAAGATTAAAATACAATTCAACGATCTCAGCATATTTGTCCTTTACATCTTTGACAATGGCAGCTAGCTTGACGTGACACGACGCGGCTCACTCACGAACTAGCAGTGCGCGCGAATATTCAAATTAAAGAGATCATTCTCTTTACATATATATATTAATATATACCATTTGAATATATATATATATATGTATATATAGATATATGTATATTCAAATGGCGTTCATAAGAAAATATATTTTAACATTTTTTGACATAGTCTTACTATTGTGTATTCTTAGCAGTAATAATAAAACATCGAGAAATAGTCCCAAGTAAAAAATTGCTACTGGAAAATGTTTTACCGATTAAATCAATATTGTAGGAACTTACTTCCAAGGGCACAGGTCGCACGGAGGGTCTAAAGTTGTAAAGTCCCATTTCGCCTATGTTCAACCAGTTTGCTAAATCTTTAGCGTTAGCTAGAGCTGTTGACAGGCCAATTATGCGCAGACGCCGTGATGTATGCGATTCAATGAAATTGGTTCTGAAAAAATATAATTTCCATGAGTCCCAACTGAGTTCACATTTCTTTACGCAACGTATTTATTTAAACCGATGATCCAGGATTCGACTGCTAGAGAATCAGTATTTTTCTGTTAGGAAGGTTAGGGGCCTCTTTTGCTTAGTAGCAGTAGATTTTTAATCTTGCTTCAGGTTAAGTAGGCACAGACAACAGATGCAGGAATGTGTTATCATTGGTAAAAGCTGAAGAGAATTAGGGAGCGTTGAATGAATTGGGGGGGGACGGGGACCTTTTGTAAAACGTTACGATGCGGGGCGGGGATTGAATTACGCGTTATTTTCTACTTACACCACATAATAGTAACTAAAGAGTCACTAGGTGGTCACGAAACGTTTTACTAGACTTGGGAACATTAATATACTTGGGTTCTGAAAAACGTTACGGCGAGTTACATGGGGGGGGGGGGGGGATTAAAAAATTGGGTTACGTAATACTTGAACGCTCCCTTATTCATATAAATAGAATATTGTTGAGTTACGTTGAATGATAGTAAAATGTTTTATTACAAATTGCAGACGATTAGCAAGTTCTTATATGGTTTATGATCGTTTGAAGAGAGATACTAAAACACAGTTAAAATAACTAAGACCAACCTTGACACAATAACCTCGAGTACCGGACCCCTATCTTCACCCAATAGATGTATCTCATCAATAACTATCAACGCCACGTCCTGTACGTAATTTCTCGTCTGCCACGAACGACTTATACCATCCCATTTTTCAGGCGTCGTTACTATCACTTGAGAATTTTTTATGGCTCGAACGTCGGGTGATACGTCACCTATTTAAAACAATTAATTATAAAATGGTAATTTCTATGCTTATATTTGTGAACATGGACGAAATAAGAGAGCGAAGCGTTTTTTAAATGGGCTGTAAAGTGAGGTTATCTCACGTTCATAAGAGATCATGTTTGTGGTAGTAAGTGAATATACCAATGTTGACTTCGATAATGGAAATGTAGAATATCGAAAACTTTGGTTTTTCCTAGAAGAGAGTTAAACTGTATTTCATAGTAATCACGAACTGTAAAAAGCACAAAACAGGAGGAAGCTGGAGGTTCTTTCTCGACCAGGTTAAAGCCATGGCTGTAGCGACTCTATGCATTTCCTATAGTATTCAATTTAGATAAATTGTCGTTGCGTTAAAACATAGAAACGGAACGATGAAAATATGAAAAATACATATTTTTATTAATGATGTTTATTGGACAATAATATTTATTTAAAACTAATGTAAGTTGTGATTAAATGAACAGATAATCTTATGCACCATTGTGTGCAACCTTATGTTTACACACAATGATAATGTTTTTAAGTTTAAATAAATAAATTACCTGTCAACTCCACTACTTTCTTCCCGAGTCTCTCCTCAAGTCTCACTTTCCAATCTTTAATTCTTTCTTTGACGAGCGCTTTCAGTGGTGCGATATATACGACCTTAATTATAATAATTTCGTTAAAAAAATTGTCTTAATAAAATAATAAAGGTTGAATTTCTCCATAATTTGTTATAGTTTTATTTGAATTCTCATTCACTTCCATATATTATTATTACAATTTATAGAAACATTTTACTAAAGTCCGATATAAATCGTTAAATAAAAACAGAAGAATTTTATTATTATCTAAGATATTATTCCTTGTTATATAAGGGAGGGCAACAGAAGCAATCAGGAAGGACACCGGCTTAGTCTGCATTAAGTGATCGCTCTCAGGAATCTAAGACTGAAGTAAAAACATTATCAATTTATTACAAATCCCATGTTTTGGCTACTCGACAAAAATCTTCGTAAACAAAAAATAAACAGCGTAAATTCATCTACCTATTATTCCTCATGTTTTTATGAAAACCTTTATTTTTATAGAAACGTGCTTGGAAATAGCCCGTAGACAAACATGTGAGTAGATACGTTGCTAGTTTTTAAATCTTATAAATTAACTATACAGATAAAAAACCTTACCTTACAACCAGGATATTGATTAAAAACCCTAAACATAGCTATTTCAGCCACAATTGTCTTTCCTGAACCCGTCGGTGCACCCAATAACACATTATTATCCGTGTGGTATAGGCAGTGGAATATTTGAGTTTGTATCGGATTGAAATGTGAAAAATTGTAGAGCATTTCGTATGATGGTTTATTGAGCGCTGTAACTGGTAACGGTTGCAGTTCCAATAGGTCTGGAATTTTTTTTTAATAAGCCATGAGTCTAGAAATTGATAAGGATATAGGGCACTTGTTCAATAATAGAGCTAGAGTATTTATTATTCCATACAATCAGTATCTTGGGCAAAGCGAACTAAATAAATAAGGTGCAATTATTGAATTATATAGTTAAATATATCAACTTATAACATACGTACTAAAGTTTGAACGTAAAAATGAATTTAAAATTATCTTTTAATATAATAAGTAGTTTAATTTAAAGGAAACAATTTTTTAACGGATTGAAGTTATGTATTTATGTATTATAAACATACGACCTGTGACCACGCACGCTGTAAAGCACGCGAAACGTCGATTAAATTTAAAATTATGTAAAATAATTGTAAATTTTTAATACATAAATACATAACTTCAATCCGTTAAAAATTTTTTTCCTTTAAATGTCTAAAAGTTATGTCAATAAAAGACAATAACACTAAGTAGTTTGTAGTTCCAAAACACAGATTTCAAGAAGTAGAAAAGAAGGATTATCCATGTAGATATCGCAATAAATTACATATTGATTTGTAGGCGTTATAAATCTAGGTATTTTGATAATCGTTTAAAATTTGTATTACATTTTCCGTTTAGAGAGTAATTTAAGAAAAACGAAACGATTGTACGCTCCTTGATTGTGATTGGTCAACAGAATATCTACTCCAATATCCGTTGACACGTGACATACTATATTGTCCGCTTGACCAATTATTATAAATAAATAAAATAATAAATTACAATCGAACGCAACGTTAAATCTTGCACAGTAACTAAAATGTATCAAAAGTTTTGTTTATACCTGTATGTGGCGGGTGTGTTTCAGGTAAAATCAGATGTTGGAACGTAAGAGGTAGAACACTTTCTGATCCTAACCATCTGGAAATAAATAGAAAATTAATTAGTATTCTAAAAATCATATAATTCACAAATATTTAAATACATTAACGTTGAGGAAAAGTCTTTTTTACTTCCGTTTAATAAATATTATTAATCAAATCAAAGTTGATTTATTCATATTGGTAATACTACAAACTTATAAAATACAATACATATATTTTTTTAATTTACATTTACTAACAGTTTTCTTTTAGAGCGGGCGAGAAGAACTGGCAAGAAAGAAAGTCTCCGCCACTATTTTTGATCACCAAGTTTTGGGGTACAAGAAAATTAAGGGAATGTAAAACGCTTGACATAATGACACAAAACGTCATAATAATAAAATTAAGCAATTACTTAGTCATTTTCGACGCGGCTGATCGCTACATTAGATTTTTTTTCTTTTCATTTCGCTGCCCATATAACTTATTTAATTACGCCAACATATATTGAGCGATTTTGCGTATGGTGAGCTATTTGTGATTTTATTTAAAGGCAAAGTTTTTGTCAGTCTTACCTCTATTATTCCTATAGTAATTGTTTCATTATCCCTACGAATTTTTATAGTTCAAATCAAGGATATATCGAGTTGCCCAATTTATTGTCAAAAAACTATGTATTTTTGAAGTGAAACTTCTTTATCGGGGTTGGAAAAAAATTTAGTGTAACATTTTTGCGTTACGCGTCACATTTTTCCGTTACGCGCCATCTTTTGAAGTGAAACTTCTTTATCGACGTATGGGAGAAATTTTGTAGCAGGTTACGCACCATGTTGCTTTTTGAAGTCAAACTTCTTTGTCGGCGTTGGAAAAAAATTTACACACATTTGTCACATTTTTCGGTTACGCGCCATCTTTTTCTTGTCCCTACCACGGTTGATCCGAAGAGATTCGAAGCCATTAGTAACAAAAATATATAATAACGATAACAATGATAGTAATACTAATAATTCTATTACAATAAATGAAATTCTGTAATAATCTTAGTACTACATAGTAGTACAGTTAAAATGAAATAATTGTATTTGTATTCATGTCTATGATAATAAAAGCCTTTTGTTAAACTTTATCTAATTTAACTTTATTTAACCAATTTCTGTAAAGTTGCATATAGTAGATCATTTTTCGAAAATTAAGGTCATAAAGAAGTTTCACTTCTTACGTGTGTACACCTAGTACACGCACACATTTTTTTATTATCTACAATATTTGGAGACACAATAAATACCTTTCGGAAGTAGCTCGTATGTAGTACTGCGGAGGCAATGGCTCAGATATTGGGATCGTTATAATCAACTCTTGCGGTTCATTTGTTATAACCTAAAAATAAATATAATTTATTGCTATGCTTATTTTTTTTATATACATACAACTTTTCTTTATCTATTATCGGCGCGTTGTTTAGAAACTTACGTATAGAAGCTGATTTATAATTTTTCATCAGCACATTTAATAATGATTTAAAACTTTAAAGCAATATAAAATATTGTATATATTACATGTGAAACACTATTTTAATTAAGACATTAAAACAAAGTAAATAATAAAACAATTTTTTACCGGATTTAAGTTTTAAAAAATTGTTTAATTATGTGTGAAAGTTATGTCAATAAAAGACAATACAAAGTAAATAGTTAAATTAATTAATTATAACACTAACCTGTTTCTTAGTAATTAAAAAGTACTCGTGGTAGTACATAATATCTGATTCCGGATCTTCTACCCATATCCAAAATGCTTCAGGTGCCTTGCCATGGTATTTGTCGTTCCATCTATATTAATAATAAAATTGTTAAAGTTAGGATAATAGTAATTTAAAAATGGTCATAATTATACGACTTTTAGTTTATAAATAAGACGGTTCGTTATTAATTTTATAACTTATATAATGTTAACATTATTTTAATATATGAATAAAAATTAACAAAACTGTAATATGGGAATAAAATTGTGTACGTGTACGTTGTATAGCTAAAAACGATTCCCAGGCAATTTAAAGGAAGTGGAAAAGACTGAACGAAAAAGGAAATGGAAATGAATAAGGTTCTATATAAATATTCATAAGTTTATATTTACTTGAAATTTGGTGTTATTGTAAGTCGGATTCGTAGGACTGTCCTTGTAATGGGGTGTAACGATGCCTCCATTTCTAATAGAGGAAATTCATCAGCGCATTTCTTTACGTGACGCGCCGCTTTCTGGTTTCTTACTAGGTCACCTATAAAAATAATTACTTGTTTAACAATGTATGGATAAAGTACCAAATAGCTATGCAACACATAAATTATTTGGAAGATAAATTGTGGTGTTTGACACTTCAACTTTTGATGGACTTTATGTGACGAAAAGCGCTATCTGACAGTCGTGAAACGCAACAATAGTGTTTATCCTACCAATAAGTAATAAATAGCTAATTTGGAACTTATGTAGAACTTATCCGTACATTGTGAAACAGACCCTTAATCTTTATTTTAAAATAAAATATAGTGTATACAAACTATTCAGACTCTAGTCCCCATACTAGGGCTAGACTGCCGTGGTACATTTACCCTCTTTATTTTCTCACACCTATTAAAAACAATAATACTTTTTAACCTATATGAGCTAATGTTAAATGCGCCCATAGATAGTCTATTGTGCACAGTGCCGGCTTCTTCAAATATGAACAATATTAAAATAAACAAATTTCCTACAAATTGTGAGTAGAAATCATTTTCGCTGCAATTTCTTCTTAATTAATAGTGTAAAGCACAAACTGCTTCCGTCTCCCTTCAACAATTACACCGAACATATGATAGAAAGAGACATACCAACTTCCTTCCAATCCATGTCCCTTATCTGATCGGGTTTCAACATAGGATATTCTAAGTGTTTCATAATTTCTATAGGAAAACAGTTAAACTGTCTCATATCGCTATAGAAGTCCCATTGTTGGAGCTCCATCATTTTCGCCATTTTCAAGTACAAACTGGCCATGTATGCGTTGTTTTTGCGTAGTGTTATCTCAAAAAGTGCGCGGACTATACGTACTGCATTCTAAAAGAAAATATTTTGTAACATTTCCGTATAAGTAATTTTATTAATCAACTTATTTACACATCCCAAAGTAAAATAATAATATATTAAATTAAAGCCATTTTTAATAAACTTATAGGCCTCTTCTAGTAGTAGAATATGAATTACCGGTTATCAAATAATTATGATTATTTTTCCGACCCTAATATCGGCCAATAGAATTGCACCATTCGACGTCACGTGGTACAACCTACATGGTATTATACTGAAAATTTTTTGTGAAAATTTTCTCTGGTCGTTGCTTCAAGAAAAGTATTAAGTAGTTGTTTTATTCATTATGAAATTCTTATTTGTTAACTGTACATTTCGTCTCATGGTGCAATTCTATTGGCCGACATTTGGGTCGGAAAAATAATCCCCCGAATACCACTCGAGCTTCTAAATGATCTGGTATTTCCCTCAAGGTCCCGAACCTATCGGGAAATACCCGATAATTTTGAAGCTCTTGTGGTATTACATATGAAAATCGATATAAGAAAAAATATATAAAAATATTATAATGAAAGAACGTGAAAGACATTTTTTTCGATCGTAAAAATGAATATAATATAATATCACAAAGGCATTATGTAATTTTCTTAGACTTCTATGTGTTTGAAAGCTATAAACAGATGAAAAATCTTTTCATCTATTCGATTTCATTCAAACAACTTTGGTTATTAATTAAAACATATAGGATTTTAAAACACTCAGTAAATCTTAATTATAATACAAAACACATATGTTTATATTATATTCAAGGGATATACATAAATAAATTGCATAGATACCTGACTAATATAGTTCAAATCAGACTGCAAAGAAGATTGATTAACGCGTCCTTTAGAGAGAAAAGTTTGTAATAGTATATTGATTTTCCAATGTATGTCCTCCGGCGCATCTTCTATCCTTAGCTCACAGTATCGATCCTTAAGTTCCCATAGCTCTGATAACTCTTCTTTTCGAACCTGCGATATTAATTATATATTATTTATTTATATATTTATATTAATTAATTATTCTATAGTTAACCTTGCACAGCTGAAACTTTCTTTTAATATTTTGTTAATAAATATAGCCTAGGGGGGCCTCATAGCCTAGCGGTCTTATTAAGTGGCAGCTAGCTGAGGGGTACCGGGTTCGATTCCCGGTTCGAGGGCAAGTTTTAATTTAATTTAAATTTGTTCTCGGCCTTTGGGAGGGTTGTGCGGTACCGGGCGAGTGCCTAAACCGTACATGGAGGACATGGTCGAATTTCTAAGGCAAAAAGCACGAATTATAAAAATCTTATACTTGACGCTGGCTAATGCACAAACCGTGCCAGAGCCATATAAAAAATATAGCCTATGTTATTTAGGGATAATATAGCATTCTAATGGTGAGGCTGCTGAGCGATTGAGGTCTCAGCCTCGATCGACACGGAACCGCAGGTCTTGATTGAGCTCTATTGCGGATATAAGCCCCTTGGGTTGAATTCCTTGGCGAACCCCGTGGGCCAACTTAAGGGCGTGTGGAGGGCTGAGGTGTTGTTTTAGTGGGTAGGGTCTCGCTACCCCTCTGAGTAGCCAGGTCCACAGACCCCGCGACAAGCTCTAACTTTTTTTGACTAAAGATTATTTCCTAAAAGATAAAATTTTACAGATGCTACACAGGGCACCCCTGTGTGTCGGCGATTACTCTTTCATACTAGATCTACAATCACCAAAAAATTAAAATTATATAATAGATAAATGAATAAAACATAAGTTAGTAAAACCTTGAATAGATTCGTAGCTACAACGTAACTTTATAAATTGGTAAATATTTACTTTTAATTGTTGGAAATCTGAACATCTGGTCAGCATTTCCAGTACGTATCCCTGCGTCATAGACTTGCGAACCATAGAGTTGAAAACATCCATAGTCTCACAGGTTATATAGTAGTGACTTGCTGTTCTGCCTAGATCTGTGGATGTTATTTTAGTTGTAATTCAATAATCATCTTTTTGAATAAAAATTAAAATGACAAATGCCGTTAATATAAATGGATTTAAAGACAGCGCTGGGTTTACTATTTCTAAACCAGGCCGCACACCAGGCATACATTTGTTATTTACGGTATTTACGTCGCCACAATCGTTGCGCTACAATTGTATGCATATACAAATGTATTGTATATGCGCACATCGGAAGCACAGTTGTAGCGTGGCACCGCTTTGAGAATGTCGACATCATCGTCTGATGACGAAGATTTCTTGATGTGGCGATTAATGAGAAAAAAAAGACGTTATTGGGTTCATCCGTTTAATCAAGATTGCACAATGTACGGGAATTTCAAAATTTCGCAAGAATTACAATCCGATGAAGAAAAGTTCCAGTTATATTATCGAATGCCTGAAAACACATACAAGCTATTATTAAATTTAGTTATATTAAGTTTAACAAAACAAAATACCCACTTCAGAGAGTGTATTTCGGCTGAAGAGCGTTTGCTCATCACTTTAAGGTATGTAAGATATTAAGTAAAAATTGACTTTCAGACTGAGGAGTCTCGTTTGATTGTTGTGCAGGTGACTCATCTGATTGAAGAATTGTACATGGTGCTTGCGAAGGCTGGTATTCTGATTGAGCAATCTCGGTTGCCCTTTGCAACGGACGGTCATCATTTAGAACTTGAGAAAAATTTGTATAAAATGTTGATAAATTTGACGAACTCGTATCCAATGATCGACGTGGTAGCTGCCTGTACTTAATGTTTTCTATTAAGTCCAGTACCCCTCTTTGAAAGCTTAATTGCTGTTGCTGGGACATGGATGTCATGTGTGGAACTAAACTTAAAAGAAACATTTCACATGGATTTTTTGGTTGTTTCTCAGATCGTTGATTATTTTCCAGTCTTTGTTTTTTAGTGTAAAATATTCAATAGTACATCTGTCTGCTTCATTCATGTGTTTCCGAGATTTTGATGGTTGAGGAGTCTGTATTGAGCTCGAAGAATGGGGACTGGGTACAGACGAACCAGCTGCAGGCGTTTCATTTCTCAGTGAATCTTCCTCGGCAGATGTGAAATCGGGAACATTGTTTGAAGTTTCCTCAATCTGGGATTGAGATTCATGAGATTGGGATTCATGTTCAGAACGTTGTTCATCTTCTTGTACTGGTAAATTACCCTCTTGTGGTCGGTTTTTTGTAAAAGGGTTTAGAAATTTCAAATATGGCGCTAAATAGTACTCCTTTTTCGACCCAGCAGCGGACCCACTTTTAGATTTTGTATTGAGAGATCGTATGTAGGCTGAACGTATGGATTTCCATTTGGACTTACAATCATCACCTGCAAAAATCAGTATTATTAATTAAAGTCAAATTACACGAATTGTTTCAGGTACTTGGCGACTGGATCCTCATTTCAATGTCTTACGTATTTAAAAGAGGTGAAACAACTATTGGAAAAATTATCGATGAAACTTGTGATGTTATATGGACAGTTTTACAGCCAATGTACATGAAAATACCCACAACAAATGATTGGATAGATATTTCAAAAGGATTTCTCGAAAGATGGCATTTACCTCATTGCATTGGAGCCATTGACGGAAAACATATTAGAATGAAGAAGCCTATAACCTCTGGATCTTCATACTTTAATTATAAAGAATATTTTTCTATTAACCTTATGGCGTGTGCAGATGGAAACGGATTATTTACGAGTATCGATGTGGGTGATTATGGGAGGAATAATGATTCAGGAGTATTTAAAAATTCGAGATTAGGCCGAGCATTAAATAATAATACTTTAAATATACCTACGCCACGGCCCTTGCCAGGTGAAGAAGAATTTGGACGGTCATTTCCTTATTACTTTGCAGCTGACGAAGCATTTCCCCTGTCCACTAATATAATACGACCGTACAATAGTAGATCTTTAAACAATGATCGCCGAATATTTAACTATCGACTATCCCGTGGACGAAAGATTGTCGAGTGCACCTTTGGTATGCTAGTGTCTAAATTTCGAATTTTTGAAACTCCAATTTCATGTTCAGTCGACAAAGCAGTCAAAATTGTTAAAGCTGCTTGTATTTTACATAACTTTATAAAAAAGAATGATAATATAATTTTAACTCCAACCGAAAACGGAAATATACCTAACCCCACTACCAATCATATAAATCAAGGCAGACCGAATAACGATGCTACAGAAAATCGAAATTATTTGTGTAATTACTTCTTAAAACCATACGGGCTGGTGTCATGGCAAAATAATTACACAGTGTAGCACGATTAAGTACAAAGAAAGGTAGGTACTTACTCTTTTCATTGAATTTTTCGCCAATCTTAGTCCAAATAATTTCTGTAATCCGTCTGTTACTATAATCATTGAGCGTGTGATTGTATAATACAGGGTTTTTTTCAACCTCTGCAATAAACTCAACGTAAAATTCAATGTTGTCTTTCATTTTTGCAAACCAACGCGACACAAAAAACGAACGTGTTCGATCTTGAATTCGTGTAGCGCGGACAACGTCTCGCCACAAAGTGCGCCCGCCACAAATGTTTCCTCGGTGTGCGTGCTCACGTACAAATGTATGGGGGCGATAAATGTGTCGCGTTTCAAATGTAGCGCCACAATTATCGAGTTACAAATGTATGGCTGGTGTGCGGCCTGCTTTAGTCGAAAATCACAGTTACCATGGTAACTTACAGACTTTATGTTGTACACATAAGAAGGCTAAATATGTCTTGTTTAGTTAATGTTTGTAATAGGCACCGACTGTAGTAAACGTATATTTACCATACTTTTCTATAAAAAGCTTTTTTTTTCTGCGGTTACTTGCAATCAGCCCTTTGTAAGGCTATAAGCGAAAATGTGGAGTGACTTCCCATTGGAAGCATCTACTCATCTTCTGTCTAGAGCTACTGCCGGTCTTCTAGCTTCTAGAAGTTGGAGGCCAAGGAAAAACTAGGACTCGCACATTATATATTAAATCTGTTTGTAAGTAAATAAATAAGTCTTTACCTGTAACATTTAAATCTCCAGTTCGTTCGTTGTACCTTAACATTTGAGTCTTATCGAGTTGCATGGCGGCGCTTGTTATGAGCTGTCGACGTTTTGTCTCTAACATTGGTTCTTCTTGTACGTCGCTATATGATAGACCGTATACCTAAAAATATTTAATTTATTAAATTGTTAATATTATGTCAATGTAAGCCTCTAGAAATAATTGTATGGGCTTTGTCTGCGCTTAATCGGTGTCAGTCAAAGAAGGATTACAATTTTCGATTCTGACACATGAACTAGAAATGGAAGGTGGTGTTCCGGCATGGTTCAAGGATACACAGTTGGAAGTAACAGGTATCGGGTGCGCACTGATATTGTAACGCACCGCATTTTCTTTCTTTATTTATAAAGGATCCAATGCTTGGAGTAGGACACACCACCGTTGATGGTAAGTCTTAGTCTAATCGATTTTGGATTCCTTCTTTTACTATACTGATACGCGATAGCCGAACCAGCGCATATTATTTTACCAAGGGAATGGATCATCCTGGAAACAGCTTCCAGATACCCAGGCCCACACAGGCCCATTGAAAATCAGTGTTTCTGGCGATAGCAACCTAAAGTTGGGCCTCGTTTATGGTTAAAGTGATTTTGAATATTGCTTAATTTTAACCAAATTAATATATGTCGGCGAGGTTGCGTTAAAGCGATCATAGATGTCGTTATTAGCTGTTAAAAAGCGTCAAATGCTGTCTCTTTAAGAGATGGCGTTTGAGTGATGTCTGTGTATGGTTCGAGAGTGGGGACGGAACGGGTCGAGAGGTGGTGGCCGATCGGTCGGTCAGTTTGGTTTTGGACGGCACCCGGCGGAATCGTGCGCAGAACTCACTGCGCTTAAAATCTATATGCGAAATATGCCACGTGGTGGCGAAAGCGACGGTGACAACACGGGGACCGGCGTACCGCGACATACATTTTTTTTTCTTTAAATATAAAACAATTTTTTTATTTAAGTTGTAGCCCGTGTTTGCGTAGAAGTGGGAGAACATAAATATCAACAAAATGGCACGATTGCATGTGATGCATGTGATATTTGAGAAGAAGCATTCTGTGCGAGACATAAAATCCATAGCTAAAAAAAACTTAACTAAATTTTTTATCTGTTCTGTATTGAACATGTAATAAGTAAGAACCGTGGCAAAAAATACCTGTGGATTAATCCTCATACGAACGAACAGATAAGTGTAGCTGAGCCATTCAACTGCTTCATCAATATTCGTCACTGTTCCCAAAGCAACCTGAATATTACAAATATATATTTTTTATAGTAAGTGGATTAGTTGTGTTGTTAAAAGAAATGTTTAGCAAATTAATAAAGAAATAAATTACGTAGAATGAATTACGAACTCTACGAACTCCTGAAGCTCGTAGAGCCAACATAATAAGAATTAACAAAATATAAATATAGTATTGTCTTTTACACATGTGTGGTCACGGTGACCGACTGTAAAGCACGAGAAACGTCGGTTAAATTTAAAATTATGTAAAATAATTGTAAATTTATAATAAAACATAACGTCAATCCGGTAAAAAAGAATTTTTCTAAAATATAAATAGTTCGATCAGAGTGTAACTCGGAAAATAAAAATATTTTTTTTCCTCACTAAAGTACTCATCTGTCCCTTTTCGTCACAGCCTAAATACTATTTGTCAGAAAGAGACAAAAGAGTCTTTTAATTTTTAAACTTACCTCAGCATTCAAATTATCAGCCAACAAATTAATAAAGTTACTCTCAATAGGAAATTGATTGGTCATAGATTTGAGGTAATGCGATAGTTTATCGTGTGTTGTAATAATAATGCCCGTTCCAGAAGTATCGAATTGCGGACGACCTGCACGACCGAATATTTGAAGGACATCTAAGATACTTAAATCCACAAATGTACCATGACTTTGGTCGTAGATCTCGGTACCCTGAAAGATAATGGTTTATAAGACAACAGCATCAGAATAGCAAACCGGCAAGGGGCAGACACAGTTATTGCGCCTGTTTCATTACAAATTTAAAAAAAAAAGGGTGCGTGTACTTATGTACGCGCGTAAGAAGTTATACTTCTTTGGCATTATTAAAAATAGTTTTTGATTGCATGCAAATAATTAATTACAGTTCAATAATCAAAAACTAGAAAAGGAGTCATTATAGTCAATAAAGTTCATACATTTGAAAGATTAATTAATGAAATATTTATTATTATTCTCTTACATTAAGTGTAACATAAATTCTATTATTATTCGAATGTTGTTTTTTAATTATGTCCAATGCCGTAGCATCTTCCGTGGACAACTTCATTCTGTTAATTTTGTGTCACGGTGCGCACGCATCGTAAAATTTCACTCTCATAAATTTTTTATAACGCGCCTAAAGAAGTATAACCTCAAAAATTGCATGTTTGAGAATTAAATTACCACATAATAATTCCACAACATCATAGCGCCGTAGTCGTTCAGAGGTACGACTTTATTTTAAAATTATGAGAACTTGTACAGTATAGAGTTTGGCTTATATTATGCAACCAGGGAAATATGATATCAACATTATTTTGATACAATTTTTTTTACCATGTGATGTCTTAGAATTAGAATTATTGATTGTTTCATTCCTAATTCTATGGACATAGAACGGTCTACTATAAAGCCGACCAATCAGGGACAGTTAACAATTTGACAATTTTAAGATTGTAATTTGACGGTTTCACTTCGATAGATTACAATCTACTGAATAATAATACGTTAAATTGTAAACAGTACGTTAGGTTCACAATCTCCCGAGATAGATTACAATCTAACGGTGTTTACAATTTTACGGTGACATATATATGTGATAATGACAGCTAAACTTACCCTTATAACAACCGCGTGTGCTGGTAAATTAACTCCCCAAGCTAACGTCGATGTACAAACTAATACTTTTATATAACCATCGGAAAAGTATTTCTCAACCATATTCCTGAAACATTTGCCATACATATCAGGAAGCCGCTAAGGAACATTATTCAAGTTTATTTTTACACATGAAAGAAAGAAGCTAATACGCCAGTTACTATTAGACGTAATTTCTATCGCATTGCTAACGCACGTACTTCTGTTTTTCCGCACAAATATATACGACTATTATGGTTATATCAAATAACTAATATGTAATAAAATCTAAACTAAAAACATTTTATGGTTTTGGTTCTGGACTTCCGTATTATAATATATTCCGCTATCCAACTACTAAGCTATGAAGTGAATACGTACCTATCACTTCTTAGCATCCCAGCATGATGGCAAGCGAACCCAAAAGCAAATAGCTCAGCTAGCTGCTTATTGGGACTGCTGCCGATAGATTTTTTAGCTTTAAGAAAACCTGAAAAAGTAATAATATATACTATATTTTTTTAATTTTTGCAACGGATACGACCGCTCTATATAACATATAAAGAAACAAGTAACAATGTCTAAATTTATAGTTTTACAGTTTCTTCTCGGTTACCCAGTATGTTCCGTGATTAAAAAGTAACAATCCTGGCAACGTCGCCCGTGGTGACATTAGTAGCAAAACTTTTAATTTCCTCGGTTCCTATTGTTTAAATAAGTTTAACATAAGAAGCCGCGAAATTTATGCCCATCTACTATAATGCATGATGTATAGACAGGATTCTCAAGATTATATAAGTTACTAGCAGACCGGCCAAGCGTTGCTGTGGCTAAGGTTTTTGTTATATTACATAGTAGTAAACTATTCAAGGGAAACGGTAGAAGAACACCAGTCATGGGGACCACCATGCTTTATGGTGGTTATGCCATTAAATTGTAGCTTATGTGAAACGTTGGTACTTTCAACACAGCGCCATCTGTTAAAATTGTGACTATCAAATAATAAACAAATATTTTGCAATAAAATAATTTTACGGGTATAAATTGAGATGTATCCTATCTTTTAATTTGGATCAAACTACACACGGTGTGCAAATTTGATTGATATCGGTTCGGTAGTTTAGGAGTCCATAGCGGACAAACAACGTGACACGTAATTTATATATATTAAGATATCTTACTAAAACTTTACTGAAAAATCTTTGAAAACTTACCACCAGAATCCTCTGGTTCAAAGTGCTTCAAATGACCCTTCTTTTGCGCTAGCTCCTTCAAAACCATTGCGGTCTGATGAGTCGCATTACGCGCGTGAACGAAGACCATCACCTGGTGACCCTTTTGTACCATGTCTACTGCTTTTTCGTAGCAAATTTCATTCATTTGCTGGATCTATAAATTGGAGATAGCTGTGTGTATGTACCAGATTAAAACATATGGCGGAGTAGAGCGTCGATTTTGATAAAATATAACCAACCCAAATACGCATAAAACATGCCTTAAAAAATATCTTTGAAAAAGATACAGATTAATCTAACTCAATCTCAAAATATCTTTATTCATGTAGGTAAACAAGTACAATTATGAATTGTGAGAAAGAAGTTAAATTAATTGTAAATTTACATTTACTACCAGTTCGCAAGTCAAGGGCGTAGAGTGGGTAAGAAGAACTGGCAATAAACTTTCCGCCACTCTTTTTAATCGCCAAGTATTGTCATACAAATTGTTTGAACTGTAGCAAATCAATACCAAGGATTAGGATCTCTATGCGAGTTGCCGGGTTGCGGAACTTCAAAGGAAAATTCGTGGATATCGATTCTCTGCTACCTGTTATTAACTTTACTTTAAAATAATTTTAACTCTACAAAAATATATCTATTACAAAAATAATATTCCTATCTTATCTATAATTATCTACAAAATCATTTGTAAGAGCTAAACAAGATGTGAGATGTGTAACTTACATTAAAAAAACTGTAGCTTTTAGGTTGAAATGTATAGAAATGCTTTGTAAAAGATATTAACACTCCACTCGACGCATTTTAAAATGTGAATCAAGGGCGTAGAGCGGGCACGAAGAACTGGCAAGAAAGAACCCATAGTCTTACCTGTCGTAAGTGTGAACCACCTCCACTACCAACATCTTTCACGCCAATAAATTGCTGTTCCAAGGGCACAGGACGGAAACGTGAATCGAAGTAAAACAGGCCAATGTTAGGGTTTACACGGAGGAACCTGTAATGAAACAGAAAATATTTAAACCATGCGAACTTCAATTTTATGATTTAAAAAAAGGATTTAAAATAGTGCTTGCTTACGTAGTACTACGTTAAAACTTGTATATTATTTCTTTAAATTCAATCAAATTTCATAATTATACTCAGATTTTTCATTCCGTAGAATTCTGACATTTCATAAGTGTTGCTTACTAAAAAATTCTCCACCGAAAAAGGGACTGATTTGACCCATTTGAAGGCAACAAAAAAATAAAATGCGACGTATTTTTTATGTTCTATCTACAAATACAAAAATAACAAATATTTCAATATTACGAACAATATATCGAATTAACTTTAATTACTTCATTTTATTCTGTAGCTGGCATCACTACCTACTAATTCCAGGTTTAGCAAACCTTTTAAAAAAAAAAAAAAATTATTTTTACTTGAGAGTTTTTTACTGTTTGTGATGAAAAGGGACGGGAGTAATAACTCGCTGTAAAACCAACATAAAATTTATGTATAGACTCAGATGTTCAGACTCGTATTGAAATTGAAAATGTACCCAGCCAAAAAGATTTGTAATCTCTGACATGTCAAAAAATTATAGCTGTCAGAATTCTACGGAATTAAAAATCAGAGGGTAGTCATTAAGAAATATCTCAACTTTTCTACTGGTAGTAGTTATATCTTCATAAAATTATATAATAACAGTATTTAAAAGCCTTGGTGGCCAAACAACATTATTAAAATTTACTTTTAAGATATTTTTCTATTTGATTTCAATTTTCGTATTAAGAAAAATTACCTGGCAACATCCAAATAATTCGGCAAAGTAGCTGATAAACCGACAATTCGTATCATATTCTGTGAAGACTCGACTTGTCGTAATGTACGTGCAACGATCGCTTCCACTATGGGACCCCGATCGCCGTGCAATAAGTGAACTTCATCTATGATCAACAGTTTGACAATGGATGCTAGTTCCGTGTCCGCTGTAGAAAATATATGAAATGCATTATGAACCACACAATTTTCAAACAACAGTTACTTTTCAGAAAGTTAATAGCCAAAAACAAACTTCAAATAAGAAAGATGTAGATACTTATTACTTATTGGTTGCCGCGTCTTACTTAATTTTTTACTGTCATTATTATATACTATACTGTATCAAAAAGTTTTTCGGGTTTATGAGTAAAAGCTAAAGTTTAAAAGCTTCTCGAAAACAAGGCCTTACATAATTTGCATAGACAATTCTAATCTCTCAGCCAAAAACAAAACGCATTAAAATTGATACATTATTCTTTTTGACGTGACAACGTCTTATAATTCGATGGAGCCGGCTGCACGCACGAAAAAACATGACGCATGCGGCGTTACCTTGCTCTGAGGCGTTCCATTTAAGGCTTGAAGTGCAAGCGAGAGCGCGGAATGAGTGACAAAGAGGCACAATCGGCCTCCGCGTTCGGCAGAGTTCGTTCGTTAAATAATTGACATATTAATTGTATTTATGCGTACAAATAAATGTAACTTGATCAATTCAATTGTGATTTCCGTTTACCTCCTTTTCTATATCCATACAAAATATCTATCAAACAGATAAAAATAAAAATTTCTTTTGAAAAATGCAAACATTCCATCAGGCTCAATCATCATCATTTTCTTATGACGTTGTCACGGTCAACTATCGTCAGTAAACCGACTTTACAGACAACCGATTTTTTAAAATATATTTTTGAGTTTTCTGATTAAAACAAATAGGAAATGTCTTAAAATATAAAGATCTACTGAATTGTAAAAATCACTCACTCGCTCCTTTACGTGTAACTACATCCCATTTTTCAGGTGTAGTGACAATCATTTGCGTCTGTTGCACTTCGGTTTTAGTTAATTTCATGTCACCCGTTAATTCCCTCACAGATATACCAAGACCTTGTAGTCTTCGGCCAAAACTCGCTGTCATTTCCGACGCTAAAGCTTTCATTGGTGCTATGTAGATAATCTAATAAAAGGAAAATAAAGAGTATGTTGTTAACGTAGGTTTGCCAATTTTTGTATAGTTTCTGTAATTTTTTTATCAAATAAAATACTAAAATAACTAGCAAATAATAATTAACTTATAAAAAAAACATAATTTTGATCGAAATATAATATGTAAAGTTTAAATTATATCAGTAAATCATTCGATCAACATGTAAAAAGGTCGAAGTTTGTTTACTTGTTTTTCGACATGGTTCGTTATAGGGTCCGACGCCATCTTGCCTAAACAAACCGTTGTGGCGGTTGGAATTTATTAAGCCAATATCTAACCGAATTAAAAATAACAGTGTGTATAGTCTATAGTCACTAATAAATTTTGACAAATGCTCATTGGATAAACAAATATACGGAGGTAGCTATTAACATTCATACCTTAAATTTGTTCTTCATAATAACATTATTCTCGATATATTGTTTAATTTGATGTACCACAGTGAGTAAGGCTATATTAGTTTTGCCCGCACCAGTTGGAGCGCATATTAACAAATTCTCATTCGTATTGTAAGCTGTATTAAATACAACCGACTGTATTCTGTTTAGTTCTTTTATATTCTCGAATGCCATTTGACCAACCTGTAAATAAAAAATAAATCTAAATGTAAACTTTGCAAATTCCAAAAATATATATTTCCTTCACCGTACGAGCGAGTATTAAAATGCGAGAGTGTCCATTAGTGCACAGCCGGGGATCGAACCTACAACCTTAGGGATGAGTAGCACGTTGAGGAAAACACTACTCTACAGGTTGGTAGGTATTCGCAGCGAAGATGAGTGGGCGTGAAAGAAATTCATCTTCTGAATAACAGTTGACTTTTTGAGGTGATGTTATTCAAAAATCTTTACTTGTATTTTATGTCTTGTCTATATATATAAGAAAAATGGTCTTCGTTTGAGGCTCCTTCACGCCTAAACCACTGATCGTATCGACATAAAACTACTGCCATTCGATGCGAAATCCTAGATGGTTTATGGCTATTTATTTTTTACGTTCCTTCATTTTTTTATTGCTGTTTTACTTTTATGAAAATTTATACATACGGACTTCACCGCGGAAACATTCGGGGAGGCTTCCTAGAACCTCAAAACGTCAACATCTGTTAAAAACTCGATGTTCGAACATTTTCAATTTTCTTAGCAGGAAGTTAAGAAGAAGAATAATAAAAATATGAAAAATATAATAATAATGAAACATAAAATTTTATTTATTTCCTATTTTAATTCGCCCAGCAAAGCGGGCGGGAAACGGCTTTTTTATAAACCAAACAAAATATCATCTTACTTCATCCAAAGCCGCTATAGGCACGCGCTTGTTGCCGATTTCCAATGGCCCTGATTCCATCTTGGGAATGATCACTTCTTCGTACTCTTTGAGATCTTTTCGTACTGCATTCTCGGGGAGAATTAGTTTCATACCAGAAACAAATCCTGAAATACGAATTGGACTGTTTAATGGTTTTTTTTTGCGTTTTAAATTATAAAACTGTTCAAATATTTCGCGTGCCTCATAACTTGCTTGCTCACGAGTTAATAATGTTTCTAAGTGTAACTTAGAGGCTCGAGACTTAGAGCTAACAAAACGACAATTTCTATTTTCATGAGAACTTAGGTATTATGCAAATTGCACGTCGCCATCGGACAGCAGTTTTAATTTTGTAATTTAGTCTTCTGGGCTTTAAATTTTAGGAAATAATCTATTAAATAATTGACAACTTATTGGATTTGACAAATGGAAGTCATGCTCAAAAATTTAGTTTATCTTATCCTGAGCATGGATATTATTTGTTTATGAAAAAGTCACAATCAATGGTTCTATGGAAAACCCGAGCACTGCTAGAACTAATGATGATATTAATTTGTGCTAGAACTAAGCGGAATACGACAATTGGTGAAGTATTTTTGTGTCAGCTGTCAGACACTGACTTAATCTTTTCGAAGGTTACTAGTGCTAGACAGGCTACTTCTAATTAATTTGCGATATTTGTTTTAAATAAGTGTGATGATGATTGCTGTTTTAAAAGAGTACCGAGAGTTTTTTACGCCGGCTTTTTCTCTCGGCCTACACCCTCTGTCTTCTTTGCCGATGAGTAGGGATGCCTACAAATTCAAATTTAATGGAGTGGAATAAGTGATACATGTATCTTATGTTCCATAATATACATATTTTATTTTTTTGAGAGAATGTCACTTTTCGACAGTCGTGACTCACTAACGCTAAAGAATTTATATGGGGATGACATTAGCTCACGCTTTATCTCAAGCACCGGGTTATTATTGAAATACTCATAAATGTTGCTTGAATAAAAAAAAATTACCAGCTGAATTTTTCGCATTAATCGAAGAGTCATATACATTAGGATATTGCACTTTCGTTTGGAAATACGATATCTTTTGAAGTACAGGATCCACGTTACTTTTCGACGAAGAAAACGGTACCACTGGTTTCGTTAATTCTGCAATCCTGTAAATTGGAAAGAAAAATAACTTATATATAAATAAATTATTTACTAATTACGTCTTTCAATCAATCAAGTAAATAGATAGATATATAGATTAATATGAGATAGGTGTAATAATAGATTACACCTATAATTTATATATTTACTTTATGATAACGACACTAGGTTTTGCAGACGACTAGGGTACGGTTTGTACGATCGTTTCTTGAAGGCTCCGTATTTTTATAGGTTCGGTACCTTTACTGGCAGCTGATTCCATAAATCGCCAGACGTCAAGATGAAAAATATGGGATTTTGCCTCAAAGTT
The DNA here is from genome assembly GCF_905475465.1 of Pieris napi. Taxonomy (NCBI): domain Eukaryota; kingdom Metazoa; phylum Arthropoda; class Insecta; order Lepidoptera; family Pieridae; genus Pieris; species Pieris napi. The sequence continues at coordinate 6,151,209 of NC_062241.1, read as the reverse complement.
CGATTATAGAAAGGAGGTAACAGTCCGAAAAATTTTTTTTAGAAAACTCCCTATTAAATATGAGAAGACAAGACGCTGTGGGAACTAACATCTCTACGCAAAGCCACAGCATCAAGCCGGTCGGTTGGGGCAGGGTCATCGATGATTCTAGCCGGTCTAACTCAAATTCGATCTAATTAAAGGAGCTGGTATTGGGAAGGTGTCTATTTTTGTCAATAACTTCAAATCTGACAAATAAAATAAATTCAAATGTGAATTACATTTATGTAGTATATAGCCTCACTTAAATTAATATGTTCATACGTTATCATCAAAAATTATATTCTAAATATTTTGTATGTGTAATTATGGGGAAAAAATTATAAGGACAAGCAATATCAGAGAAGTTTCAAGAAGTATTTTTATTAGTAAAATTAATAGAAAAAATAAAAGTTTCAGTATTACCTTTTAGCTCGAAGTTGAGCAACATTAATTTCCGGTTCATCGTCATCATCATCACCCTTTTTGGTTTTGGATTTCTTTTCTCCTTTCCTCACAAGCTTAGCCAACAGCTTCTCTTGTTCAGATCTAACTGATACTTGACAGAGATACTGTGGCATTTTATTTTCTGGTAACATTGCAGCCACTGAAATTTGTTACATAATATCATTTTTTTTAAGGGGGATTTAAATATCTAAGCGAACCAAACCGGACCGAGGACCTGATTATAACCTATTTCCGCTATGGACACGAATGCGTTAATAAAGTAACATTTATATAGGTATAAATTAATTGTTTAGGGTAAATAGATTTTTTAATCCGTTTAATTTGAAAGCTTTAAAAGGGAGTATTAAGAAAATTAATAGCGTCACCGGAATCATAAGCATACACCACATACACACCCACACTTCCACACCATCACACAGCACAGCTGAATTAGGAATTACTTAGTTAAATGTATTTAATAATTTTTATTGATATTTTTCCTTTCTAAGTTTCCTTAACATTCGAACCTTTTGTATATATTATGTATGCCATCTTTTCTATATCTTTAGTACAATTCTCTTTTGTTATATATGATTAATGTTAGCTGTAGGAGTACAAATAAACAAATACATACTTATTTTATGCAAATGACCGTGGTTACTACCACGGTCATTTGCATAAAATTACACTAAATAATACTTTATTTAGTGTATTTTTTAATATTGTGTAAATTAAGTAATTTAATTAAATGATTGATTAATACAAACTTTCAGCTACGCTAGGTTGTATAGGCGCTTTCAAGCTATCCGTAATATCCTGACGATGTTCTAAAATCTCTTGTATGAATTCAAACTTATCAAAACCCAGTAACTCAAACAAATCATTTTGCATTTCGTCATTGGATCGTGGGGAGTTGAGTAATGTTATAATTGACTGTAATACATCTGCACTTGTCATGCCTCCTGAACTTTCATATAGTTCTCTCACTTTTGTTTCTAGCCATACTTTTCCAAACTGAAAAACAAAGATATGTATGTACTATGATTTCGTAAAAATAAAAAAAAATATCTTGTGTAAACATAAAACATATCTTTGACATCAAAACCTGTCGTAGGTTAAGGTAAGTCAGGCAGAGAAAATTAATTAATAAAGTGAAAAGATTAGTGAAACCAAATGAAAATATTTAAGAACAAGACCTGTTTAGGGTTTTTGAGTGTATACTCTAATCAACTATGACTTCGGGTAAGATTAAAAGTCAAAACTTAGTGTAAAGTAAGACTTCCGCATGTTAAAATCCAATTTTGACATACATGAATCATACTTAGTACTCTCTTGATTTAAAGCAAAGGGCTGTATTTTATAATATATCAGCAATAAGTCAATTAGTGATTAATGAAATATCTTGAACAATAAATCTTATCTATGTATCTCTGATTAAATAAAAATATTGTACAAGCCATCTTAATCAGATAATATGTATTTACCTTTGGTTCCTGCCGAGGTTTTACTTGTTCAAAATTACTTTTGTTATTCTCATTGCTGTATTTCATTGAGAAATCATTAACAAATGAGCTTTCTGTTGCAGGTTTCCTTGTCAGTTTTGCTAATTTTTTCTTCAAAGGTTTGTAAGGGATGTAGACACATTGTATATTTTCACCCCAGAGTTTTGTATATTGCTTAGTTTCCACCATTTCTTTTTTTATATACTCTTTAGTGTCTTCATTGAGGTAGGTAGAAATTTCTAATACCAACTACAAAAGCATAGAAAATCACCTATATTTCATTTTTTAAGGCCAACACAAAGATGTGACAAGTATGCTGTTTAAAAATAAATTGTATAATTTATGTTTTAAAATATATTTATATTGATAAATCCATCAAGACAGTCACAAAATTATCTACAATATACAAATAAATAAGGAATTTTACTTATGATGTGTGAGTTGACATACAGTTGTTTTTAATATTAATTATGATAGTTTGTTAATATTATTTAACAAATAATTGAAAGATAGAAATTTACGATACCTTACAAATTCTGTTAGCAGTTGCGGTTAGAACATTTCCAAAGGTCTGTCGGAGCTGTGATAAGTGCTTTAACATAACTATATCTTGGTCTAAAAACATTCGTAATGATAACACAGCCGCATCTTCTACTACATTATCGCTTTGGTCTCCAGTTAGCTGCTTACATTCTACTTTCAACTTTTGTAAAAGTGGTAATATTTCACTACATTGTAGTTCATGGTTTTCAATATATGCATAGATATCAGTAAAGGATTTATATCTGCAAAAGTAATAATTAAGTTAAATTTTATTAATTTCAATGAATATTTCTGATTCTTAATGAATAAGTAGTATCATATATTATTATTAAAAATATTAAATGTATTTTAAAATGTTTTCTGCATATACCTGGGAACATTAGTTTTAAAGTTTATAACTAGTGGTGCATCTCCACTTGGCTTTAGGCACCGTGGTTTATCAAGCTGGGTGTGAGCTCTTAGAGCCCTTGTAATCCTAGGCAGCTCAATCATTTTTAAATGTATATACTGAAATATTAAAACGTCATTTTTTTACTTTGACAATGTTATATTATGTGGTGCAATAAAATATGTAATCTTTAAATATTATACAGGACTTACTTACTCTTTTAGTATAGACATCATATTACTATTAAATTGATTGAAATATATCTTCGAGTAGAAAATTTAGTGCGACGTCTAATTCTTATAAAATAATATTAAAAGAAAAAAACAATAAAATACTCACCAAGTAATAATTAAACGAATAAGATGTTTACAGTTTACATGTTTTTCCTGAAAATGGAATATAATTTTTACTTGGAACTTGAATGTAACAAATTTTTATAATTAATAGAAAGTTAAAAAACTTCTTCACTTTACCTACGTAAACAATAATTGATAAAATTAATAAATTATGGTATTGGTATTTGGTAATTGGTAAATGAAATATATCTTCAACTTTAAAAATAAACAATGCCCGGTCACTAGTCATCTGTCAGAAATACATTTTTTTTTTTTTTTTTGGGATTTTATGACCTGGCATTTACAACCTTTAGGTCAACTCTTAATTTTCATAGACGTAATGTTACGCCTATGAGCATATTCCATTAAATTGTTTTTATTGTATTTTTTATGTAATTGTAGATGTGCTTATAAGTAAGTTCGTCTTGTAACAATTGTTTTAAAGGCGGCGGGCGGGACAATAAATCACACTTATTTTCAACATCACTAAGTTCACTGGCCAACACTAGTCTGTCGATCAAAAATTTTTGACAATCGAAGATAATGTGTTCCACAGTTCCATCACTTGAATTACAATGTGAACATGTTTTATTCGCAATAATGCCGAGTCGAGCAAGGTGTGACGGTGCAGTATTATGACCAAAACGCAGTCTATTTATGATAGTAATAAAGTCTCGAGGAACATCTGGCATACGATGATACCAAGGTCTTGCAGGTAAGTCTACTTGTATGCTTCCATACCATTTTCCTTTCGTATCTTGATCTTTCTTCCACATTTCTAACCACAAATTTTGAATATTCTGGTCAATACATTGCAAGTAATCGGACATAGGAACATTCATTGTATTTCTAACGTCAACAGCATTAACTCCTTCATATGCAGTTTTATCAGCCATTTCATTGCCAGAGATACCTTTGTGGGAAGGTACCCATAGAAAGAAAATTTGAATATTGTTATTGTGATATTGTTGAATTATTTGTTTAATGAAGTAAAGGATATAATTAGACTTGAATTTAACTGTAAGGGTAGTTAAAGCTGTTATCAAACTCAAGGAATCAGAAATTATTAAAAAATATTTAATATTATTGATTTCGCGAATACGCATTAATGCCTGATACACTGCATATGCCTCTGCCGTAAATATAGAGCAGGGTTCATGCAGAATAAAACTTGAAGAAAATTTTGCTTGTGGATCATATAGAGCAGCATGTACATAATCACTTGCTTTGCTCCCATCAGTGTAGATAACATAGTACATTGTATTTTCCTCCAAAAATTGAAGCATTTCCGAATTATTGTTTATTGTCTGATGGACTACATTAATTGGATGTGAAATACACTGATAAGAGAAAGAGTAACATGGCCATGGACACTGTTTTCTAATTTTAGAAAAACTATTGTCTATTTCCAGAAATATATCGGACATTGTTGGAGAATTACCACATATTAGACCTTGTGCTGTTGTTAATGGTCTTCTTGGGGATCTATCTATATAAGGTACAATTTTGTTTATTACTTGAGTGTTGTTTGATGCTATTAATTCGAGACAGTATCTTTCAGCAAGTAAGATTCGCCTCAAAATCAAAGGCATCACTTTTGTCTCAACTTCCATGGCCCTTATGGGAGTTGAGCAAATAGCACCAGATATTATTCTTAAAGCCTTATTCTGCAATATGTCTAATTTATTTACATGAGAACTATTCATATAAGCGAGTGAGCTATAATCTAAGTGACTTCTAACAATACTTTTATACAATATTGACAATATTTTAGGGTCTGCACCCCATGTTACACCACACAGTGATCTGATAACATTTAGTCCTCTGTGAGCATTTTTGGATATATATTTAATATGTTCTTCAAAAGTTAGTTTTGGGTCTAGTATTATTCCTAAAAATTTCTTTGAAGTGACTCTATTTATAATTTCATTATTGTAAATAATATTTGAATTTGAGGCTTCATTGCCAAAAAACATAACACTACTTTTAGATGGGTTAATTTTTAAATGTAAACGATAATTATAATATTGTAATAGTTGAAATAAGGATTTGTTCATATTATCTATTGCAATCTCTAAGTTGTAATTACTACTGTATAATACAATGTCATCAGCAAATTGTAAAATATTTACATTCCTATTATTTACATATTTACAAATTTCACTTGTGTATATATTGTACAGTAATGGAGATAGTGTGGCACCCTGCATTGTACCTCTCGAGGCACATTTGGGTCCATATAGAATATTGTTATGCCTAGCATAGATTGTTCTGTTGTTCAAAAAATTAAAAATCCACTTACATAAGTGCCCGGGCACACCCAACCTAGACATGATTTGAACTAGTATACCAGGATCAACACTGTCAAAAGCACTTTGAACGTCTAGGAATACGCAAACTGTGTTTAATTTTCTATGTTTTGCATTTTTCAGGTCAGAGATTAAAGAGGTGAAACTGTCTGCACTACTACGCCCTCTACGGAAGCCAAATTGTATTGGTGGAATGAAACACTTAGATTCAACATACCAATCGAGACGGACTTTCACCATATTTTCGAATATTTTACCAAGACAGGATGACAAGGAAATTGGTCTATAAGAACTAGCAAACTCAGGACATTTGTCGGGCTTAAGTATTGGGACAACACATTGTGTTTTCCATGACTGTGGAATACATTTATTACTCCAAAGCAAATTGAGGATGTTAAGAAACAACTTTTGGGCAGAAACATCTAAGTTTTTAATTACAATGTAAGGATAATCATCTAAGCCAGGAGTTGTATTTCGTCTAGAGTGCAAACTTGTTAAAAATTCAGACCATGAAAATGGATCCAGTAAAAATTTTGAATTTGGGTTATCATTGTTGATTTCAAAAACAATGTTCAGTTGATCTACTTCAATTAAGTTGCTATTATCTGATAATTTATCCAAGAGTGGAGATATAAACACATCTGTATATGATTTATTCTTAGGTCTTATGCCTTTGAACATTTTTAATAAATTCCAAATTTTACTTATGTGAGTATTTCTATTAAAAGTGTTACATAAGTTATTCCATCCAATTTTTTTCTGTTCTGAAATTGTTCTCTTTTTCTGGGCATCTTTTCTTTTGTAATTAATATAATTTTCAATAGTAGGTTCTTTTCTATATAGTTTTAGTGCATTATATGAAGCAATAACACTTTGTTCACATATACAATTCCACCAAGGAGATGGTGGTCTGCTTATGAAAGTATTTGTTTTAGTGAGTTTTGGAATTGACATTTCTTTAAGAGTATCTAAATGAGAACAGAAATTATTATATGTTGAAATAGGATCATGTGATTGAAGTATCAAATCATTAAACATTGTTTTTGAAAGATCTGTGTATGTTTCCCAGTCAGCTCTTTTATATATAAACCTATCTATAGGGGAATTGAGATGATATTTATCTATATCTAATGAAATCTCTGTTATTGTTGGATAATGGTAACTTCCCATTGTATCATCATGTACAGACCATTCACATAGTGGTGCGAGGCTGCCACTAATGAAGCTTACATCAATGGCAGAAGCAGATTGTCTAGGGCGATTTAAGGTTGTAGGTCTACCATCATTTAAAATACACAAATCTAAGTCATCAATTAAATTAAATAACTCCTGACCTCTACTTTTGGTTGACTGACAACCAAATGCAATATGATGAGCATTAAAGTCACCACTCATAAATATGGGCTTTGGTAAATCATTAATAATGTAACGGAGTCTATTAAATCGTATACGCCCACTTGAAGGTGGACAGTATATACAGAGAATTGTTAAATTACTATGTCCAGTTGATACAGATACACCAACTGTTTGTATATCTTCATAAAATCTAGTATTTAATATATTATACTTAAGGTATGGTTTTATTAGTATTGCAACTCCATTATGTGCATTGTTTGAATTTTTGTTGTAAATATTATATCCTGGTATTTTAAAATTATTATCTTTAAACCATGTCTCATTTAGAAGGCAAATATCAATATTTTGTTGTTTTAAAAATTGAATTAATAAAGGTTTTTTACTATTTGCACTTTGAATATTAAACTGAACAATACGTAGCTTGGATTGTGTAGAACTAGGCCCTACACAATCCATTATGTTAAATTTTTTAATAATGCATCTTTTATAGTTTTCATATTCGTGGGTGTACTGTCATCTTTATTGGCTAATTCCACCAACGTCTGCACTAGGGCCATAAGTACATCGTTGTTGGAAATTATTAGATTTTTAAGGTCCTTAGAAGGGACTATTTTAACTTTATTTACATCCGACTTATTTACAATAACATTACTATTTACAAGTTGTGGTTTTGGTGGAGGAAGTGGAGGGAAATCTGTTTCATTCGTGGTAACTTGTTTTGTTAAGGCAACACTTGCATAAGAAATGTTGCTTTTCTTTTCACTAATCTTCTTTATTTTGATAGGACATAATCTAGAAATCGCAAGATGAGGCCCACTGCAATTTATGCAGCTGATCTCAGTTGGTTTATCACATTGCTTATACAAGTGTTCACCTCCGCAAATACTACATCTTTGTTTCCCATTACAAATCTTAGCTGAATGATTAAATTTAAAACACCTATAGCACTGTAGTAAAGGTGGAATGTATTCGAAAACTCTGTACGAGAATAGATCGTATTGTACATTATTAGGCAGTACATTAGATAAGAAAGTGATGCTTACAGTTTGCAATGCAATGCGCTCTTGTCCTACCTTCTTTGTAAACCTTCTTATTGCCACTATTTCATATATCGAAGAAAGTCTAGTATATAGTTCTTTGTTAGAGATGTTCGCTGGAACAAATCTAATTATGCCGGTTTTTTCAATTTGCGCTGCCGGTATGAACGCCTTCATTTCATATTTTGTCAGAAAAGTGGTATTGTTAATAAAATTATTTGCCGTATTATACTGCTTGAATAATACTGCTATTTTATTGGCATTCACCCTCTGAATGCCCGTCACACCTTTTATGTCCATTGCGAAAATATGATTTAAATATATAGGGCTCTTGTTGCCCAATCTATCGTCGTTTGTGGATTCCACATACACTTTAAAGTCTGTGTTGGTTGAGTTTTCTGGATAAAGTCTTTTATAGTTCGGTTTGTAATAGGGCAGATACGCATCTCGCTCATCGCCGCAGTCCGATCGTCCAGCGCCTACGCCTCCTCCTTCATCCGTAGGCCTTGGCCGTTTTATTGAGGCGGGCGGGTGAGACCCGCCCCCCTCGTTTACCTCCATTGCTATTGTGCTTTTCAGCAGCTAATAGCAATATTTAAAATCACTTTAACTATAAAAAAATCACTATTCATAGAAAAAAATTAAAGTTTAAAGACAACCGCGCTTTTTCAAGGTTCCCGCCAGAATCCGTCAGAAATACAGAGTACGGTACACAGACTAGAGCCCTTATCCATGAAAACTAAAACAGTCTAGTGGGACTTGTTAAACTTAGGTATTATTTCATTTTTTAACCGGCTTGAGGCTTCATATTGTATTTAAAACGCATCAATACCAAGACTTACAATTTACATATTGTAAAATGTATTTATACGATATATTTTACACTGCAACGGGTGTACTTATCGGGAGCCTGACACTCCGTGAGATCGAGGCTCTCGTCGACTCATTCACTTCTATTTATTAGGTTAAAAAATCGTCAACTTACATAAAATACATGGAAAGTCTCTATTGTATAAAGACGTTTTGCGAATGCTGTTCAACTTTATCTATCTATCTTTATCGTTAAATTATTTTAAGTAATTATGAAATGTAAATTAAATTACTACTTAGTATTAATCTTAAGTTATACTAGATTTTTATGTTAATATATCGGGAATATATAATATGTGCCAGGAAACAAATCTGACAAAAAGTTATTAATTAATAAAATGAATACAAGTGCCAGATAAAAATCTAAAATAACGTAACTATGTATATATTTTATGCTTATTAATATTGTGGCGGATAGATTAGTATCTATTAAGCATAATATTTTGTATTGAACATTGAAAACATAGTAACATTTATATCAGTATTTGTAATATTTTATAATTTCTAAAACTAATTGCGGAAATTGCTTTTTTATATGACGGAAATAAATTTATCTTTCTTTAGGAAGCTTGCTTAGTGCTTAGTAAATGTGGAATTTCGAATCCAAATTCAATTTTATTCGAGTAATTTAGTTAATAGTAAGATTTTTTCAGAAATAAAACGAAATATGTCAAAAGGTAGTAATGTATACAGGGAATGTATGTAAGCCTCTATCTCTAAAAAATCGACTCGCAATTTTCCATTACAGTATTCAATAATTTGTTTTAAATAAAACGAGTTTAGTATTTAAATTCGCTTTTTATTGAAGCAATACTTTTACATAAAATAATGCTATAGATACATTAAGTTTCCCTATATTTTCAATAAGTTAGTATTGATTATGTAAGTAATTTAACTATGAACTATTCAATGGTTTTAACTCGCACAACAGCTAGGCAGGTTTCAAATTAAATAATTAATATCCCATTACGATAATATTAATAAATTGTAACATCAAGTGCTATATTATACTTAGACATTCTTTTTTTTGTTTAAAATAAAAATGAGATACCTACTTATTAAAAAAATGGGTATTAACAAATAATGGGATAATTATTATAGTCTCATTTGTTACTAATATAATATTCTTCGTAAACATTTTTTTAAATAATAAATGATGTATTATAATCGTTTAAGGTATCTGTTTTTGTATTAACATAACATTTTGTAATAAAACTATATTAATAATAAAATAATTAATAAATCACTCAATTATAATATGTACACAATATCGTAGGTCTCAAATCAAATTCACTACGTTATCTATTAAATTATTACGCTTCAAATATTATTTTCCTTATAATGAATATTTATGTTATCTATGATTAAAGGTACTTTAATATATTTATCTCATGAGACTCTGGTGTATTTCTTTTACCTTACAGTGAAAGAGTGTTTCATGTTATAAACGCGTCCGAATGTAACATAAGCAAAAATTATATTAAATATATACGTATAATATAATGTTCTCTGTGGGCTCATCACAGATAGTAAACATTATACTAGTATAGCAAGTTCGATTTCCAAATTATATTAACAACATTCAGAGCTAACTTTCATAGTTTACATTTTAATTATTAAATATTGTTCACTTCATCATGTTCTAAATTTGAAATTTTATAAAACAGTAAAGGACGCGTTAATAAGATGAATTTAGTTGTTTAACATGATTCTATAATCTAAATCAAACATTTATTTATGATAATCATTAAAACACCAATTGGTTATACTTATCGGTTAATGTAGTTTTTCTAAAAATTTTCAAACCTCTGAAACATTACTCTAATATATTTTATTTACACGCTATAATTTTCTATTTAAATCCTACTAGGTGATGAATTTACGACATCAATATGAAATATTTTGTATTGTAACTATAGACCATCATTAGATATAATCTTTATGAATATAAAATAATCTTACGAAAAAAAATATAAATCCTTTATTTGAAACGGAAAATTAAGCACATACTTTTTTAAAACAAAAAAACATACGTGGTACAATTCTGATGTACAGAAAAGATTTCTAGGCATAACGAAAGAAATACAACAAATATATGAATTGTTAAGTCTATATCAGATTTATGTACAACAGAATTAGCAATATCTAACTAGAAAGCAGTTAAAAATCTACATCAATTTCTCACATGTTTTAAACACACAGATTTTTTTAAATACACGAACTGGCCAGTAATAAACCCTTATAAGAAGGTATATTGTGACACATCTATACAAATTGTAATATATTTAACAATAATTTTATTAGGTATAAAACTTCGTTTCAAATCTATGTAACTAAGTTTAAATGGTTACATTGTGAAACGGCTAATAGGTATACATTTTTAACAAGTTACAAAACCGCTCAAGGTGCTGTGCAGCTTCCCATAACACATTTTTTATATATTAAAAAACATATAGGTGTAAATAGCATGACAAACTTTAAGCGATTTAAAGGACAAATCTTTGCGTTGAATAAGTGTCGAAAATTAAATTTTAGAAAATTAAATTCTACTTTGTAACACGGTCTCTAAAACAACATTAACAGGTCTCTAGGGATAACAAGTTTTAAAAAATTTGGTCCAAGTATAAAAAGCAAAATTAATAAAAATATTTATATTGTTGAACACAATTAGAAAATATCTTGATATGGTATATTTTTGATAAGCCTTATTGTAAGGGCCAGCGGAAATTTTCGCTATTCAACAGTAAATGTTAATAAAGAAAGATCTTCTAAAAATATTCTATTAAAACATTACTTATGGCAAAATAGTGACAGAGTCGGTAAGATAAGTGATCTCAAAAATTTACAAATTCTAAGATATTTAGCCTCAATATTTCGATATTATACTGTTTCATTTTTATATAATTACGAAAACATTCAACAACACTAATCTATATAGAACGATAAAATTATTATTCGGGTTAATTGTAGCCGGGACCGAAAAGCAGCGAAGGCGAGACCTGTAAAATATATAATTTCAGTATTGTTTTTTAAACCTTTCCCTCTATATAAATTATTGTATTCTCGAAAATCTGTTCAGTAGTTTTTTTGAGTCATAAACAACTAACAACTTTTTATATATTATGGCAATAGTTTTAACTTTATGCCAGTTTCAAGTAAAAGGTTGGGAAACTACACGCGAAAAAAAAAACAAAGACATCAAAAGAAAATAAAGGGATAAGCTGGTTAAAAACTAAAAAACATATTATTACATCTTAATATTATTATTGATTATGAAAGAAGATAATACATTATAATACAATAAAGGATAAAGCAAAAGGCAGGAGATTTTAGTCGAAAACGGAACATGAAGTAATTGTGAAGAATTCAGAAAGGAGGTGCGCGGTCATATTGGGAACAAGAAAAGAAAATATGGTCGAGGTTACCAATATCTTCTCCACACTCGCAAAATATATTACTATCACAACTAACAATTGCTACTTCGTTAAAACTTTATCGTCATAAATAATATAAGAAACGCCATACCTCGGTTAGCCACAAAAGATGTTTACAGACCTAAAAAATAAATCAAAGATTAGAACACTGTTTAAAATTTCACAAAAAGGGTTATGATGTTTTTATTCTCTGTAGGGATTTTTCAGCAAATAACAAGCTATTAGTTTACGTCAGCAACGACTATATTTTGCCCCTGTGGCGCGACAATTGTATAAACAGCAATGATTGTATTACAAATTTTTAATCTTTACAATCTATAAGCACACTTTACCAATTTTTCTACAGATTATTTTAGTTTAATGAGGTTTTCAGCTATGCATTTCTGGGTTATCGGAAAGCAGGCATATTGCTAACGGGGGCAAGCACTCAGAAGAATGAAGATTGGATCAATTGGGAATGCCCTAATTATCACGTCACGATGGTAGTACATAAAGATAGATTATAGACATTTTACACAAGAAAACATGTTTTTAAAAGCAGCTGTGTGATTTAAATATAACAATTATTTTTGTTTTTATATTGTTTGAAAATAAATATGTTTATTTTAAACATTATATTAATTTTTGTCGTGTATGTAGTGTCCATTAACTTTAGTTTTTAGTATTTCTAATATTTTTAAAAGTTGTCTTGTACATAGTTAAATCACAGTTGTTCTATAAGAACGATTTTAGACACTCTTATCTGATAGACAAGAGACAGAACAGAGAAAGCCAACATGTAGACCAATACATACTCTGAAGCAAATTTATATCCGACTTTAGATATACTATATGAATAATGTGGTTTGTCTATTTAATATGTGAAGTTGTACATCTGTGAAAGTCATACCATTTGAGTGTTTGTCTCGTTTATATAATGAAAATGTATTATGTACTTTTAAATGTATGTTTATACGTTTCAGGGTATGTAAGGTAAGTAACAACGACACAACGAGGCCCACTTACCAAACAGGCTTAATATCAAAATATTAATAAAAAACAACATACTGCATTATATCTATTCATAATATAACAAGTAACTTCTAAATTAAACTTCGGTTACCGAAACTTGTTCACACAAAGTTGGCTGAAAATTTAAGAAAAAATAATAGCATGATTAGTCTAAAAATTTGTTTGTTAACAACATAGAGCGACAATCTAGAGTGCAGTCGTGAAATTATTTTATTACTTACCAATGATTAGAGCCAAAATTATAATTCCAATGACAGCTGCGATTATCATCATCTGAAATTATAAAATAACTTTTAATATTGTCCTATTATAATTTATTGAGCGAGATTTTTTTTTAATTTTGTTAGGACGATAATTTTTTTTTATTTTTATGATTGGACAATTCACACCAATTGACCAAGTCCCACGCTAAGCTGGTGAAGCTTGTGTTATGGGTAATAGGCAACGGATATACATACATATTATAGATAGATAGACATATAAATACATATTTAAACACCCAAGACCTAAGCACAACACCAAATGCTCATCACATCGATGTTCGTCTCAGCCGGGGATCGAACCCGGGACCCATGGATGCGCAGTCAGGGGTACTAACCACTAGACCAATGAGCCGACAAATTTTTAATTAATACATAATTTAAAATGACATTACTTTTAAGTTCTGCAACCAAAATTTGCTCTTCAGCTTGCCAGCTTGTTGTTCAAACTGTGAAGCGCCTTGTTGCAGTGCATCTGAAATTAAGAAGTTTAGTAGTAAGTAACAATGTTAAACTTCCTCGAAGTTTGTCAAGACATTGAAAATGTTGATGGCTGTACGGTGCAGTGTGTTGTATATTAGTAAAGAACGCATTTAAAACTGAGTTCATTATGAAACCCAGACTATTTGGCCTGAAAATTAAATTGAGTACATAACAGTATTTTTTATAAAAGTAATTCTTATATAATCTATAGAACTTGGTACCCATTTCGAAAACAAGTCTTGTCTGATTTTATATTTTGCAAATGTATGAGACGATGACAACTATGTTCCTGTTTTAGAAAGACTCAATTTTTTTTTATGCTTGGACTAAATGTATTGTCATATTGGTATTATAGTTGTACCTGCTCGGTCATCAAGTTCTGAAAGCTTCTGATCTCTCTCCAGCACCTTTTCGACGTTTGTTTTCATAATATCCACCACCTGGACAAAATAAATAAGTACAATAACATACATTTTGTATATAGTATATTATTATTGTAGTCAATAAAATAATGAAGTCTAAAGAAAATCTAATATTAACTAAAGAATCTAGTAATTAGTCTAGTTAATTCTTGTGTGTAACTAAAACGGTAACATTTTTCAACATTTAATGTGATGATTGATATTTAAAATGTTGGATATGAAGGGGAATGGGCATATGAAATGTTCATGACATGGTTTGAAGCAATATACCTCATCGACTTGCGCCTGTGTCTGTTGAAGACGGCGCTGGGCAGCAATCTGTTGGGGCGTCTTGGGTCCGCCCACTGGCATGTCATCGCTGCTTGGAGCTAAACCACCCTCCGTCGTTGCCCTATAACGAAGATTATTCGTAATTACGAATTAAATTAAAATAATTAAGTATTCTGCGGGGATTTTGTTCACAATGGAGAAGTGTTTCCAAAATGTTATATTACAATGCCTGTGATTAAATATTTAGTTATACATTTATTGGAAATGACATCTGCATTATTATTAAAATAATTTATTTATAAAAAAATATCTTAATATATATAAATTACGCGTCACGTTGTTTGTCCGCTATGGACTCCGAAACTACTAAACCATTTTCAATCAAATTTGGACACCGTGTGCGGTTTGATCTAACTTAAAAGATAGGACAGCTTACATCTCAATTTATACCCGCAAAATTATTTTATTGCAAATTATTTGTTAATTATTTAAATATCATAACAGATGGCGCTGTGTTGAAAGTACCAACGTTTCACACAAGCTACAATTTAATGGCATAACCACCAAAAAAGCATGGTGGTCCCCATGATTTGTGTTCTCCTACCGTTTCCCTTGAATAGTTTACTACTATGTAATATAACGAAAACCTTAGCCACAGCTACGCTTGGCCGGTCTGCTAGTAAAAATATATTTATGATACGTAGCTCGCTTGCTATCATTAACTTCTAATTGGAACTAATTTACTATCTTAGTACAAAGTGCATTTTACCGTCGCCACTTTAGATGTATTAGAGTAAATGTCATAAAACAACTGTGTAAGTTATACATACATTTAAAACTGAAATCCCACTCTCGCGCAAAATAGTGTCCTAACAATAAAATATTTTTCGGTTTTTATTATCTTTGTACTCAATTTGCACTGATAGTGTCCTTCGACCACAATTTGGTATGTTTATATTGTGTATGTATATACGTAGTATATGTTATCAGCTTCGTCGCTATGTCGTCTGTGATTAGACCGTGGTGTTGATAGGATTAGCCCTAGTTTTAAAATTGAAACATATCAAAAGTAAACTAGTAAGTGACGCAAGTGGAAATGGATTGGCCATACACACCGAAGAGATTCCAATCATATCCCCAAGCAGGCGCTTGATTGGAAACCGCAAGGACCGTCCCAAGCTAATCTGGCACCCTACAGATGAGGCAAAGAGAGCCGGAAAGACTTGGAGTGAGGTGAAATACGGGGCTCAAGACTGAACACGATGGAGATATATTGTGGACGCCCCCTTCCCCCATCTAGGGGCTATAGGTTATTTATTTAGTAAGTCAAGTGAATCAAAAGTAAGCTCAGGCATTTGTACAATTAAACTACTAAGTGGTGGTAAATTAATATTAAGAGGACTAGTGACTCGAGACAATGAATCCGTGGGCGAACACATTATTAGTAAATTTGTATTACCTTACTGCCCACGTAAGACATGTTAAGGTTAATAAGGTGAAATAGGTAAATATCAGCCTTAAAGGTCGCTGAGTAGAGGTGAAGGGTAACTAATGATTTGGTCACACAATTAGGGTCGGTTTTGTGAGTATGTGATACAAGTGATGGGTAAAATAAAGCTGGGCTGGGTGTCGTCCAGTATGGTAAGCAAAAATTGTTACTTATGATGAGTAATATTAAAGATATAAAATAATTCAGAATATTTTTGCTTTTTACTGTCGTTTTAAGATTAATATAGTATGGCAATAGAAAGATGAAATTCGGCAATTAGCAAGTATTTTCATGTATATAAATAAATGTGAAGCTCACCATTTTATGACGGATATCAGGTTTCGTTTTTCTACGTCATACGGTGAAAGGTCACGAGTAGCTAGAGAGATATTAATTTGCGTTCTAGATTTTCTTTTTACATGGTCATGAAGTTTACAATCTTAAGAAATGCTTGCTTGGGCTTCAGTTTAAGTGTTATTTTTTGAATATGTATACTTTAACAACCTAGAATCATTAGATTCTCAAACAATTTAGACTGACATCTTTAAAATATCATTTCAGTAACCAAACGATGTCACCAATCTCAACTTTAAATTCAAAAATCATTTTTTCATATAACATAGGTACAACATTTCAGGTAATAAATGTACACTTATGTACGTCGAAAAATAAATATACATGAAATAATTCTAATTTTACATTTACTGCCACTTCTCAAATCAAGGGCGTAGAACGGAAGAGAAGAACTGGCAATATACTCTCCGCCAGTCTTTTATTTTATTTTCAATCTCAAACCGCGAAACCGCTTTAATAATTGTTTTTATACAATATTAATACATTTGTACTATAATATTTTAAACTGATATGTTATATAAGAAAAAATCTACTATTCAGATAATAATATGAGCGTACCCATAGTATTGCATTTGTAGAATTTATATTTAATTGGTTTCGTTTGAACTTACAGATCTATAGATTCGATTGTGTTAATCACCCGTTAAGCTTGATAATATCGAAGTCTACCCCTATGTCCTCATTACTTTTCTCCGATAAAATGGTTTTTGTATGTAGCCTGAATAAACTCATATATTAACAGTTTAATGTTAGAAATTTTATATGAAAAGCTTGTTAATATAGGTTTCATCATCATCGACAGCCTTTTATTATTGTAGTAGATTGTCAAGGTGTCAGAAGCCTCTGAGTTTGGGAGTGTGAAAAGCACCCGAGGTTTTTGAGTATCACACCTTCAGTTAGTCAAACGCCAATTCTACCCAGAATATGAAAAATACTAATAAAAGGTTGGACAGTGCAGCGGATGACACACGCCGTTATTCTAAGAAAGGCCGGTTTCCCAATCGTGTTTTCCTTAAAGGTGAGCTGGAGTTACGATCTAATTACCTAAAGGGTTAAAATATAACTCTTTCTGTTTTGTCACTTGATATTATGTCGCTATGATAAAGGTTTCGATTATTTTCTTTTGTTGGTATTCAAATTTGGGAACGCGGTATTTTTTTAACCCATCCCGATATCTACAAATACAATGAGTAGACCTCTGTAAGGTTATAAATGTATTGTATAGTTATATATAATATATGATGTCGAGTGACACGATTAAAACGTGTCTGTAATTCTGAAACTGAAGCATATTGCTAGAAGAGTACATATAAATCATTGTATCGAAGTATGAAATAACACTTATAAGAGTTATACCATTTGGTAGAAAATGGGCCTAGGAAGCTTTATAATTTAGATTGAAATGTAATACTTCGATAGAAAATGCTTTTTCTAGTTGATATACAATTTAGCTACATTATAGTTATTTAGTCAAGCGAAAATGATAATAGTCACTAGTCAGTCAAATAGATCATGGTGTCGTCATTCCTTTTCGGATGGAACGCCATTGGGCGATGATGATAACCAAGCTAAAATGCAGAGCTTCTCTGTAAAGTATGTCACTAACGTGTATAATCCAGCCAAAGTATGATAAATATTATAAGTAGTGACTACAGATAGGTCAGTAGTGAATTATCAATAAGTATTCTAGTAGTACATAAATAGTATACTTACATTTTCTTTAAATTACTGCTTTCTCGTCGATAAGAAAATCCTTACTTCAAGAAGTCTTGTAACCGGATTCCACGAGTATTGATTAAAAATCCATTCACTGCAACTTGAAAATTTTCCCCTCTCCGACCGTGTCTTCCCAAATGAATGTACTTTATGAATGGGGCACTCGATTCCCACTAGGAAATTGTCTCAGGCTATTTATAGCAACTCAAAATAAAACCTACCCCTTTATATCTGCTTTTACACTATTTCACATATATATATGATTTTTAATCTGAGTTAACGCTGATGAATGATAAAACGTGCGATTTTCAGAAAATTTAGACTAAAGAGAAAACCTTCCGCGACAGGGTTTACCGATTTGTATGGGAGAGGGCGCGTCTGTACTTTCCTTAATAGGTACGAATGGACTAAAAATACCACTTCTGAATTCATTCCAAAATGATCCGTACTAAGGTATAAATAAATGCCATTTTCGCTTAATTTGTTATATATAGCGAAAGCGCATGTGTGAATGTATTTTTGTGTATGTATTGGTCGGGCTATTAACGCATGCGCTGTAGGCTTTTCCGAGGGTAACAAAAATCAATTCTGTGAGTATGTGGGTGTTACGTAATGGCGTAGACATGCTTGCGTTGGCAACTTTCTTTCTTCTCATTAGGGTTAATCCCATTCTATAGTCATCTTATTAACATCGATATAAAATTCCTTGTCAATTACACCTACAATAGTATTGGACACATTAGGGTACTCTAATTATATACATATATGAAAACGTAAGGAGTTACATTCGTAAAGCAACAGCTTAAGCCAAATGTTAGAGGTTTTCATTAAAAGTCACAGAGCATTTCACGAGACAAGCATTTTATGAGCACCATTGATTTCTTGTTTTTAGTGATTTAATGTGATTAACTAAAGGGTAAATGACTTTCTAATTGCCTAAAAATAAAAAATAAATAAAAATTAAGCACTTAACTTTACCTCTTAAATGGTAGAGTTCTCAAAAAAATCATAAAACTTGCTAAAATTCAAGTATCTTACCCTAGTTCTTAAAACCAAAAAGAAATATTTATTAGGTATACACTAACTAAATATTCAATTGTAGGTATCTAAATTTTTCTACTCCGTTATATAAACTTCTTAATTACGAAAAGATTAGAAATAAGAACGTATCGTATTTCTAAATTCTTTGAAGAAGTTTGTGCGTCATTCCCTTATTTGGTGAGTAATTTTCCACAATACTTCTTTTAATATTGATGAAGACAAATTGCCGTTTTTTTTAGTTTTGTTTTTCAAGGGATTTTTATACATCAATACAGCAATATTCGTCCGATGACATGTCATACACACCTAATTTGAACAAATAGCTCACGCACGTCATAAATATTCAGGAACAAACAATCGAACGATAATAATTTTCAATTGTTACCACACGTATGTATTATTTATATTACGTAAATACAAAAAAATATGTACAAAATGTTACAGCGTTTCTGAATAGGTAGTTATTTCTCATTTCCTTTCAAATTCTTTGTCTATTCAATCAAAATAAGTAATATGAATTAAATTGAATTTATCTTATTATAGAAAATTATATGAGACTTTTAAAACTTATTAAATATCATAAAAATGCTTTCTTTTCAAGTGTAGAAATGGTGAAATTTTAATTAGACGAAAATTAAAGATGACCTAGGACTTATTTGTATTTCAATAGAATTACTCGGGTCCATTAACGCCTAATTAACATTATAAATGTGTTTTACTTGAAGGTGCTACAATCGATTTTGAGTAAAATAATAATTGTTTTGTATCAGAATTATCAGAATGCACTTGCGTTTAAAAATAAATTATCCAACTCCACTCACATGACATTCGCACAAGCATCTTAAATTCATTGTGGTAGGGGAGCCCAAGAGGGGATTTCGGGATTTACTAAAGCGCGGCAGATTAATATATAGGGGGATACCTTGTACCCGGTTAAGTACCTCCACAAAATATGAGGCCCATATATAAAGCCGCACGTGAAGGAGAAAGGATCAGTTTAGTAAAAAAAAATTGACCATCAGAAATTCCCGAGCGCGTCAGATTAAGGTAGGGTGAGTTAATTACATCCTAAAAAGTGTATATTCCACTAATCTGACAATTTGAGAGTGACGGAAAAAAAGGGGAGGGCAACAAAGTTGTAAAAAAAAAACGTCATCTCGACATTCTCGAGCGTAGCTAATTTTTTTTTTATTTTGAAGGAAATAATTCAAGAATAATGAAAAATATATAATCTGACGATTTCCGCAAGCCGAAATAACAAAAATTCGTCGATAAAGTTAAATGCGTGCAGCTGCGTGATGCCTACATTTCCTTAAAGCGATCGGAATCTACTAAACGGCGTTCTAAATATTTCCCTCAAAATTACATTTCCTGTGAATTTGAACCGATTCGGACCGATAGATTTTGAGAAATTTTGAAAAATCTTAAAAAAATAAGAAATATTTTTTTTTAAAGTGGTTTCTTTATCGATCAACTTCAAAAACTAATCCGCCTTTGAGCTTGAAAAACCACGTCGATCGCCACCAAGCTGGTCAAAAGCGGTTGATTCGTTCGAGAGATATCGTACACGAAAGAAACCCGAAAAAGTGTTTTTTCGGGATTACTCCGAAATTTGTGGTTCGATCAATTAAAATTGCAAAATTATTTATGAGGATGATAAAACTGCGTCGAATGCCGCCAACCGCGTGAAAATTGCTTGATCCATTCAAAAGTTATTGCGGTTTGAAAATTCCAAAAATAGTGTTCTATGAAACTTCTATCAGACTTTCGAGCTGGGAGAGCTCAAATGCATAGAAATGTTATTTCTTTGAACTCAGCGAGCTCAAAATATCAATTTTAAGCGCCCAGGAATGGCATTAGCGGGAAGTTGCAGGGATGGCCCTTTAGGTGAACCGTTTTTCTAAAAAAAATTTGTCAGATCAGGAAAATCCCTCTAGATAATCGTCAGATTATGAGACAGTACGTTTGGAACATAAAGATGAACCACATATATCTTAATCTGACGCGCTTGAGTATTTCAAAATTGCGATTTTTTTTTGCAAATTAAGAAAATGGCTGTGGGTTTGCGTCCCATCGAAATCGTCAGATTAGTGAATGAGAGCTTTTTTTTGGTGCACTTTTTTTTTTTTTTAATTTTCAACCCTTAAATACAACCACCCGCATCATGCAAACGATCAGATTAACATACGTACATTATTAAAAATACGTAGGGCATAGATGCTATCAATATCTGACGCGCTCGAGGATGTCCATGCAACAGTTTTTTTTTACATATTTAACTATCTATAGCCGCTTCCCCCACCGATGAAAAGGAATTTATCATATAACATTTTTTTCTTCTTTTTATCTAAGCTTTGCATCCCAATAGGTCTCTACGACGCTCGAGTAAATCCCCATTTAGCATCGTGGGCTCCCCTACCATTGATACTATTAATTAAAATAGACGTGTCAATATGTAGTTATTTCTATGTCTCTCTTTGTAATTTTCCTTTTGATTTTATTTTGTTCTGCCCAAAAGAATTTTAATATATCGCATATTTTTCTTAAATATCTGATCTTATTAAGTTCCTTAATTTAAATATTACAAAAATAATTGTATAAATAATTCGTTCAAACGTTGTCTCGAGAAGCTGACTGTTTTTATATTTATGAGTATTATAAAGATCATGGAATCAATTTCATTCTGAAAAACAAATATTATTCGTAATTTCTATATTGAACGTACGTAAATAATGAGTACTAATAATTTAGGTAAGTGTATGTATTGCATATGACATTATTTATCGTTTAAATTTGGGTCTGTTACATCATTTGAAACAAATATTTTCCTTGAATTGTCAATATTTTTAAAACCGTGTCTTAAGTTCAAACAACCTTGACAAAGCCTTCGACGAAAAACCTCATAACACTTATGATTATAGGCTCTTATGCAATTATGCATATATTTAATTACGTACACACTACACATATATATTAAAACTCTTTTAATTCTAAGTGGCTCTTCAACCTTGTGTATTTTATCTTCCTACTAAATTAACAGTTTTGTCGCGATGGCGTGAAAATAAGTTATAATTATTTAAATCGATTGAAACAACCACAAAGAGGATATATAAAATTCTCGTGTAACAATGTTAGTTACCATACTCCTCCGAAACGGCTTGACCGATTTTTATCCAATTTTATATTCATATTCAGTAGGTCTGAGAATCGTATACTATATATTTTTCATACCCCTAATTGATAAGGGTTGTCCACCCCTAACTTCTTATTTTTATTTTTTTATGATACAGTATATAAAAATACATACCATCCCTAATTTTTATTTGATAATTAAAATCTTATAACCTGAACTCTGAGGTTTATATAGAGAAAAATACACAGGAATAAAAAGTTGTCATTCCAGAAAATCGCTGTTCGATTTTCTGGATTTTCCCCAGAGTCCAGACTCTGGGGTAGTATAGCAAAATGTTCCAAGTTGGTATGTACTAAAAAGGTAGGCTAAGTAAAATCACATTAAAAAGAAACGAAGTTCGCGGGGGCAGCTAGTGTATAGACATAAAGTAGTATCAGTATATTTAGTAGACATAAAGTATTTTTAGATGAGTTATCAGACACAGGTTAGTGTACAAAGAATTAGTTTCCACTATTTTGCATCACAAACATTTAAGAACTGTTTAATAATGTTTTCCATTTTTAAACAGCACTATTTCGCTACGCTTTCTATTTTCATAAAATAGTTTAAACTTTTATGAACCGAACAAAGCGGCAGTCGCCTTTGATTTTATACTAGAAAGATATTATTATTGATAAAAACCGTCCTCTTATTTCGTCCGATGATGAAACATGAACATTTGTTGTATAATTTAAAGATAGTGTAAAACAGCGATAAACAACTTTATTTTATAGTACAAAAATATAAAAATCATTTGTATTTTATCAACACGCGTATGTATTGCGTATCTGGTTGTAGTACGAGTATGTAGCACAACCAGGGCATTGTATGGTTTCAGTTAACTAGTTAACGCATATGCAACTAGAATACATACGACTTGAGAAATTCTAGGTTCGAATTAAGCACACATAAATATGTTTCAATATGTATTTTAATACACAAACTTATCTTTAGTTTTTAACAATATTCTTAACTTAGTAGTAATAATAAAAAAATTATAAATAGAATAATAATACTTTTAAATACTTCGGTAACTAATACATACGATCCTAAATTACTTATAATTTTATAAATAAAATATAATTAATTTTAAAATATAATTATTTTATAATTAAAATTTAATATAATTTTATTCTAAAAATCTTGAAATTTATTTAGGTTCGTAAATAGTATGCGACGATAAACATGCAATTTCATACAACTCTACATTTATTGCTATGTACGTCTACCTAATAAATCTAAAATATACATTATACACCTCGTAACGTGTGACGGCGTAGAGAAATTGTAATATTAAATATATGAATTGACTGATTATCTATAAACTTGCTATAATTGATGTTTATATACTATGAAACTACGGATTGTTCAACATTTGATAGTGTGTTAAATTACAGTGATATTAACTCAAACATACGTATATATATTTCATTTGTTTTCAGTTTGTCTATTAATACCATATCCATCTAAACAGCACTTTGTTTGGGTAAGTAATTTCAAAATTTTTAATTTTATTGGTATGAATAGTACCTACAATAGAATTATCGACTTACATGAAAATATCTTTGAATTAAATTGTAAGAAATTGTCTTAGTAGGTTTTATAATTTATCAATAACCCATAAAGTTAAATCAAAGCCTGAAACTATAATGATTATATTCTGTACATTACATTAGTGATAAAACTTTTTACTTGGCAAATGTATTATATTTTCAGCCATTACATTGGTGTTTGCTAGCTGATATTTGTAATCACACCTGGATCCCAGAGTGCGGGGCTGAAGATGAGATACCAACTAACAGGAAATTGTTCATAGATGAATGCGATATGTACGAATACAACTGTGACTATGAGAGAGGTAAAAAATAGATTTTCATTATTAAAAAAGGTACTAACTGTATTTTATCCTCTATTACTAACTATATATATTCACTATATCTATTATTATCCACCCAAGTTGCAAGGTTTTATGACATCTTAAACAAACACATTCATTAACCCTCACTGTGTTTTGAATAATACTTACAGCTTTGGCAGTCTGATTCTCATGTTCGAATGATTATCAGCCTTGCGATTCTGTAACTCACTTTTCGAACTCTCACAGCGATTTTCGCAGCGGCGGTCGCGCTCAAATCAGTCGTGAAGCAGTCATTTTACGATTTGGCATTCTGATAAGGAGGGAGCTTGTAGTTTATTGTTTCAAGAAGTTGACAAGAAGAATCGTGGAAAATACTTGTGTGTAAATCCAATACCTACAATAACTCTTTCATGATTACAGATTTTGAGCCTATAAACTATTCGGATTGCTTCAATTTACCAATAAAAGAGTGTCCTGTTGTCCAACCATGTCCATCAATACCCCCGTGTCCTGATCACAGATTGCATAAGAAAGGAAATAGGTACAAATTCGTTAAAACTCCCCCGACGGATTCTTTTAGGCGATGGGGTTTTAAAAGAACTACGCTTACGTCATTACCGAGACATATGCTTAGAGGAAAGCGACGGTATACACCATGGCATACTCGGAATATTAGAAGAAGTGCATCGAAAACAAAAGCCACATTCACAACAGTTGTTTTAAAAAGAGAAGAGGTGATCAAGAATGGAAAACGTATGATGAAAGTAATAAGAAGAATATTTAGAACTGTTACGAAAAAGAAGGTTACGGAAGATGAAGATTTTCTTGAATAAATATTTATTGTCTATTCTTACAGTAACTCAATACTAATACAATAGAAAACGTATTTATACAAAATATAACTAACATATTAACAAAACAAGAAAACATAAAATCTAAAAGAAATTATAAATAATGCCATCCTTGTGAATTCTGACAGTGTGCAATAAAATATCAGCCTTGCGATTCTGTAACTCACTTTTCGAACTCACACAGCGGTTTTCGCAGCGGCGGTCGCGCTCAAATCAGTCGTGAAGCAGTCATTTTACGATTTGGCATTCTGATAAGGAGGGAGCTTGTAGTTTATTGTTTAGAGAGTTCGAAAAGTGAGTTACAGAATCGCAAGGCTGATCTCAAATGTCATACTATTGAGGGTGCACAAGACACACGGAAATAGTGCTTCCTAAGTAAATTTGTACGCGCTTGCAGCACTGCTAGTAACTCCGACCGTTTACCACGACGAGTATGATTATTTTGCAGTCGCAGCTCCAATCTCTTCAACATATCCGAATTATATGCCCTACCTCTAAGGACCTTAAAATAATATAGTGAGATAGCAAGGTTCCTTATCTGTAACTGGTTGTATTCTAACATACGTAAGACAAACAAAAATTGATACATAACCGTTTAAAATGAGTACACTTCATATAACCTCATGTAAATATATATATATATATATAGTAAATTTATTTTGAATTCGCTCCACCATTAAAGAGTTATTCTTTTATTTATATAAAGGGAATATTGTATTTTTCAAGCAAGTTTATTGCAACGTGTCATAAAAATAAATGTATGCTATTTCAAAAGTATTATATTTTTACACCACGTCTCGTGTTTTATAATGATTTTTATTTTTTGGCGTAGTTAAGCCATATGAAATGACTTTAATACTATATAGTTACTCGTATATAGTAGTTCTAACTGTATTTACTCAGCATACATTACAACACTTCATACCTGTGAGTATTTTATTATAACAAGTTTAACAATACATACATAAAACACATAGTATCAAATAAGAATCTTTTCAGCCCCCCTCGCCGTGTCTATTGGCAAAATTCTGTAATCACACTGGTATTCCACTCTGTGGCAAACAAAAAGAAGAAAAGCGGAAATTCATAGACGATTGTGACATGTTCGAATTTAATTGTGATTATCATAAAGGTGAGGTTGGATTTTAAATAAATAAAAAAAAAATGTTGTGATTTCTGTCATGTATACATGAAATAAATAAAATTAAGTAGCGTCATTGAGCATACACGCGGAGGCTTTTAGTCCCAAAATATATATAAATAAGAAAACTCGTCCGTTCTGTTGTATTATAGATATCTTACAAATAAATTAGTCACATTACAACCCTAAGCCTTGGTTTTAGATTTCTGTACATATTTCTTGGGTCTTTTTCTAATAGGCAAGTAGGTGATCAGATTTCTCTGCTTGACAGATGCCGTCGACATTCTGGGTCAGAGCTGTTTTTCTCACACATGTTTTCTTTCACCGTATGAGCGAGTATTTAATGCACATGAAAAAATAATAGTTCATACTGGTGCACAGTAGCGGTCGGTATGACATGATTTTTTTTCTAACATATAATACCGTGCTAAATATAATTGTCAAACTTAATTTATATGGCAGATTTATCTCAAAAGCACTTTAAGTAATAAATGTTAAGTATCATGTTCATATATCACTATGTTATGGTTATATTCAGGTGGTCGTAAACGTAAATATTTCAGAATTCAAAAAAGTTTCTGACGAAGACTGCAGAATAATACCTGAAACTAGCTCAATGGCGACTAGCATTCCTAGTACAACAGAAAGTATGTCTACGAGTAGTTCAACAGAAAGCACAACGCCCACCACTATTCCCAGTACAACAGAAAGTATGTCTAGTTCAACCGAAAGCACAACGCCGACCACTATTACCAGTACAACAGATGGTATGTCTAGTTCAACCGAAAGTACAACGCCGACCACTATTCCCAGTACAACTGAAAGCACAACGCCCACCACTATTCCCAGTACAACAGAAAATATGTCTAGTTCAACAGAAAGCACAACGCCGACCACTATATCCAGTACGACAGAAAGTACAACTTCTAGCAGCTATGAAAGTACTACAGTTCAAGGCAATACTGAAGCCATATCTGCCACTACAATTACAGAAAATACACAAGGTGATAAGCAAGAGACGGAAAATTATACATGTACATCGGGTGTGACCACATTAGCTACAGAAAAATCTTCTGTAATTACTTCAACAATACCAGCTTCTATTAACACTGAAACATCATCTGCCCAAGCAAAAACGAATTCAACAACTATGACCACACATTCTTCATTTCCTGTTACATGTAATATGTATCCTAAAGACTGCGAGAGACCAGTAACATGGGAAACAACATCTAAAGGGGAGACTCGAGATTTCTATCAAATACTCAGAGCTAAATACGGAAATCGCGTTAAAATTTTAAGAGCTACTACACACTGGCCAACCCCTGGTGTAGTTCACAGATTTAATGAGGAAAATTTTCGATTCGGTCGACATAATGAGAGTTAAGGCTTTGTTAAGACGTAATAGGCTCTTGGACCATAATGTAGGTTAATAGACTAAAGTGCACTAGGTATGGTTTGAGCCAAGTTTACAATTGGGCTTGGCTAACGGCCAGGTTTTAGTAGAACAGACTTTAGGGTTATTCATCTGTTTGTGTATCAAGCGTTCAGACAAAGACGTACTTAGGGGCTGTGACTTTTTTATCGCGTCTGGCTTCTATTCAGTTTACGACATCGTATCACATTATGGCTTTATTAGATCTTAAACTAGAGGTGATTTAAAGAACTTACAGTTTATCATTTAAATAAATAATAGTTAAAAAAACTAAAAAACACGCTTTTAAAGCACATCAAACTAAAAAGTGAAAAATTATTCCTAATTTAGGCTGAAAATAGTAATGAACAAAATATACTGGTATTATTGTGAAAAAGCGTGGGTTGCTCTATAGAAAAAAAATATGGCACGGATAAGAGGATAAGAGTACTTTGGCGCTATTTATTTTTTAGTTAATTTTTTTTTCTGATTATTGCATTGTCATCGATCTTTGACAGGTGCGCAAAATTTGAATAAAATCTGTCCGTTTAAAGTGGGTCAAAATCGAGTCCGAAGGAGTCGGTTACATACATACGTACATACGTACAGGTGAAGCTCATATAAAGCGTGTAAAAATACACCATTTTGATAAATCATTCTATGGCATTTATCACCACCAAAGCACGTGATATGGTGCAGAATAATGGTTTCATTTTAATTGCTGAGAAATGTGTACACTGTACAAGGTTCACCCAAGGATATCACATTGTTTATAAATATCTGACGGTGCTTAACAAAAGTGTAATTATAGACCAGTACATTTTTGTGATTTACGATAAGATTGGTAAAATATTATTAAATAATAATTTAAATATTTAATATAAGAAAGAATTAAGTCGTAGCTTAGTTAATAGTCCCACACGTTTGACGTTCGTTGACCTCGACGTTAATCGAATATTGCAATGAACTTGGCCCCGAGCGAACGCAATCGTTAAAGTCTATACGTCTCGGAAACTATTGATTTTGTGACTTTTCGAGTCGCTCTTGGTTTTTGGTATCTTATTTGTGTTATAATTACTAGCATTTCAAGTTGAAAATACATTTTAAAGGATAGTTAAATTCACACCATATAATTTTTATATGTCATCTCATCGTTAACATTTAACGATTAATAAGTTTTACAAAAACGGCTGTTTTAACATAATACTATTTCCATAAAATATAAGTACAAACTTACGAAACAGTTTCTACAAAAAGAACGAGTGCTCAAAACTTGTATTATTATTTTGGTATATCAATTATAACTCAGCAAATACACAATTATTTTTAGAACTTACTAAATTGTTTTGTCAAATCATCTTCGAATTTTTCAAAGAAAATTTAAACTATTTTTTTTTAGTCCAGATGTCCATTTAATATTGTGCAGAAAAGGCATACATTTTTATTCATTAAGATTTGCGTTTAAAAATTAATTGTCTTTTGACTTAAATATAATATCAAAAGGAATCAGTAAATGTAGCCTTAATTAAAACTTGTCAGAGTAATAAAATATTAATTTGTGTAATTTAATACAATTACTTTGTGTACCCTACATCAGTTTAAGGTTAATATTTTTAATTACACTCACTGGATTGCGACATGTATGTTGGCAATTTTTTTAACGTCAATTTTCATGTCAAGTTTTTTAAGTCAAATAAATATTTACTCTTTCGACCCGAAGTTTAAAAGATAAATTGATCTTGACTTCCTATTATTAAGAGATAATGGTAAATATAATTAATAATTAATGGTAAATATAATTAATAATTAATGGCACATATAATTTGGTGTATAACTTTAGTTAACGAATTACATAGGTTAACGGACCTTTTAAATTGTCCGTTGAGTGAACTAACAAAAGTTCTATTATTTGTTAATAATATAACTTTTTATCAGTAGTTAGTTAGGTTTTTTATTTATTTTATTATGTAATTTTGTTTATTCTAATTAATTTCTTATGCTTTTTCTATTGGTAATTGATGTTTTGTGTGTAATTTTTTTTACACACGAATTTTGTATTGTATTCTTGTCGATTTAAGGTCACCTGCTAGGACAGGGTTGTCTTATTTATAAATATAAAAAAAAAAAAAAAATAGGATTTTTTTAAGGATAATAAAATATAATAATAATAATAATGAAATCAATCTTTTTCTTTACCATGCATTGTTTCATAATGTGTATGATGAAACAGGCAGATAATATTGCATCAAGTGAGCTTTGACAATTTATTTAAATATTACGTGTCTTCTTTCTTTAATGAGATGTTGTACTGTTTTGAAATTTGTAGTACACCAAAGTTACGAAATGTAACCATTTACAGTAAATGATGATATACAGAGATGAGTTGAATCATTAAGTACTTGTATTACCGTTTACTAAGTAGACTGCAAAACTACCGAAGAAAATAAAAACTTCAGATATAAAATATAAATTGGCCAAATATTTCTACGTCCTTTGCTACACTATGTATCATTACGTAATCCAGGAAGATGGTATGTTAAGTCCACCATTATATTATAAATGTCACCCTGGAAGGACTTTGTGAGCAGTGCGTACCACTATCGATTTTTAAAACCGGCATGTCTGGGACAAAAGTCGACGTCATTCAGGCACAATAGGTCATCTCATTGTCTAAAAATAAGCAATCAGATCTATGCTAGATTCTTAGTCTTCCCCATTAGACAGGTCTTCAAACACACATGGTAAACATTGAATTGATTGATCAACGGAAGTAGGAAGCGACAGTTCTGAAGTATACAAGGCAAACTTGTAAACTTATATTACGGTACTAAATCATGTTAATCACATGGTGATTAATATATGTAATGACCACTTGTTGTTCCTATTTTCATTTAATTGTAAAATGCGTAACATATTTCTATATAGTAAGTAATAATGTGTGATAGTGTTTTTGTGTAATAATTATACTGAATGATATCTCGTGATTTCTTTACATAAGACGTATTATTTTTTAAAGATAAGGTATAAATAGTGTCTTCATCATGTTTGCTATGACATATGGCTCTTGAATATCGATGCCTCTTATTACGTAATATTTACAAAAAAGTAAAGTAAAGTAAGGAACAAGTTACAAATCGGAACTCGGAAGTCACCGGAAGGTTACTGCAGAGCAAGCTATATATTATGAACATTACCTGCGCCCGCGCAGTGCTCGTTATAACGTGACCGTGACTTTTGTGAACGTAAGTGCTGTTTTTCTACTGTTCTTAATATAGAAGATTGTTTTAATTAGTGTGTTTGTTGCATGGTTATCCATTTTATTTGGATATAATGAAGCCTGTGTCTCTTTAGTGTTTACTGCTTACATTCTACCTACCCAATACCTTTAATACAAGCAATTGTCTTGGTACAATAATGTAATATAGTTTGATACTATTAAAGTGTTTAAATAATTCAAAGTAAACAAACTTCTGTAAGCTAACTCCTTAACTTATTAGCTTAGATAGCTAAAAGTCAATTAAGTTTAATTCTTTTTACTTTCGGTAAGTCTGTCTTTAACTTTCAGGTGAACCGAAAACATGCACAGAATACTTTTGCTTGCCGTTCTAGGGATAGCGAATGCTTACCCAGTACTATTCGATGAACCCTTACATGCAGGGATCGAATATGCTCCCCTAGCTCCAGCAGTACACTCCCACCCTTCTGTAGAACTTAATGCAGCCAGCGAAGCACAACTCCCAAGGGAACTCCTTAAATCAAATGCCTTTTATGATAACCCCGCAATTGCTGCTGGCTTGGCGAAAGAATCATGGTTTACTAATAAGGAAATGCAGGTAGTTGAGCGTGAGGCTGAAAAGATACCGAGACAGAGGATCTATGATATGGTGAAAGGTGCTGGCTTCCTTGATCAGCACTAAACATTGATTACCTACCTTACATATTCTTTTGACAACTACAATTAATTTGTGTATCATAGATTTTTATCTACAGCTGCAATGACTTTTCTTCACACATTATTATTTAGATAGTTAAAATATATGTTAGTTAAAATATTATATTTATTTAAGTAGATAATATTGTTGTCTTATCTTAGTTTGAATATTTGTTGCGTGAATTCCGTTGATTATAAGTATTTTTAAGTCGTATATTTTAAACATTTTAGTTTGTAAGCCTTGTATATGCACGTAACTTTAATTAAGGGCGTCACCTAGTTTGATTTAATTTTAATTTAATTGTGTGAATGTGTAAAATTAATACCTGTGATCTCGAACAATAAGTACTAACGTAAGTTATTGTTTCGTATACTATTTATTGAATAAAACAATTGTTTGTTATTCCGGTGTTTTCTTGGTTTTTTACTTATTATGCAACTCTCGTTGAATTTCAGAACTTGAATTAAAGCAATATATCATTTATTTTTGTAAAGTATTATTTATTATTAAGTTTCTTTATGAAACAATGTCAATACCATCCGCTTTTGAATAGGTGTTGTAAATTATAGAAGTATTTGATACATATTTTATATCTTATTATATTGAGGGAAATTAATCCATATATTTAAATTAAAACCTAAATATTTTTTTATGAAATACTGTCTATATTTCCATTGTTGTTTTGCCACAAGTTAATACCATAAAACTAGATTACAGAATTTTCTAATTCACAACCATCACCATATGCTGGTTTCTTGAAGCTTCTTCCTCGTTTGCAGGTCACCCAGCATTCATGAACAGGTTTTTGAACAAAATCTGTAAGAAGAAAAGTCACAGCAATTTCGGCTGTATTTATCAGACAATAAAGATATATTAAAAATGTATACTTCATCCCTCTGATATAAAAACAAAGTATATAGTAGTTTTTAAAATATTCAGGATTGTTACACATACCGTCGACAGTACAACATCGAGAGTTTTACATTGCGGGATTTCCAATATGCTGTGACGATGTTATTGCACAATAAAAGCATTGTACGGAGGATATTATACTTTCATAGATATTAACAATACCCTAGTTATAACATGTTCCTATCGCAAACGGTAGATCAATAGTTCAGGTGACCTAATTTTAGGTCAAAAACCGATCTATTTGTTTTACTTAAACATACCGTTTTAATAATAATTAATTGATTCTTTATTAGTTTTATTATTAATAGCTTTGAAAAGCAGTAAGAAATAGTTTTACTCGTTATTTGAATTTATAGAATATTAGGAAGATAAAATTTTAACTAGGTACTTATTAAAAATACACGTCGATTAACGTCTGTGATGTATTATATTAAATAACAAAATTCGCACAACAAAAATGAATTAAATTATCAATAAATTATTAAAACTCCCAAAAGACTTACGAGATAAACTCCTTTTTCGAAACCAACTATTAAAACAGTTCAGAGGAAAATTAGTTTGTAGATCAAGCAAAGAGTTTTTAATATAATAATATGCAAAGGATATCATTATAATAGGTAGTTATATTTATGAGAACTATAGGGCTTGTAAAAGTATAGGATATATATTTTTTTTTTGATGTTTGTAATGTATCCAAATTTTGAGATTACCATATGGGGTACCTGTTTAACTGGTTAGTGTTATAAAGTTTCAAATAAGCGAATTCTATTTAGATTGTAACTTACTTAAATTATTTGTTATAATAATAATAAAATAATGGTTTTAGTTAAGTTAAATAGATCAGGTTCCAGAGTAAAGCGTAGGCGGATTATATTGAATCGATTTCTGAGAATTCATCCGAGTCACTGGTCTTAATGATCTCGTTAAGATTTTCTATTCAGATCTACATTTTTGTTGGCAAGTATTTTTCGTAAACAAAATGTATCACTCTTGAGCTAATTATCCTGTATTCAAAGCATTTTTGGCGTTAATGTTTCTCCTGGAAAAGAGCTTAAAAATGTTTCCTTTTAAGTAGACTAGTTTTCTGAATGTCAATTTGGACATACGGGATTCAACTATGGGGTTCGGCGTGTGACTCTAACATAAGTATCATACAGAGGGTTCAAAATTACATCTTGAAACAAATATCCAACTGTCCGTGGTTTATAAAAACATCGGAGATTCATAAGCACCTCAAAATCAGGACTGTCAGAGAGGAGATCAAGACCTGGAGTATGAAATACAGAAAAAGGCTAGAAATGCATCCTAATAAGCTTGCCACGCAAAAAACCATACCGGACCTAATAAATAGGCTTAAAAGGCGACAACTCCTAAGTCTTGATAGACACGGTTGAAAGAGAGGAGCAGTCTCGATAGAGATTTTGCTCTGAACGTCTAACAGCTCTCAACACATCTGCTCATAGTCTAGCTGACTGATTGCAAGATAAAGTCTTATATAAAAAAAAAGTTTTCTGAATGAAATTACCTTTTCTGGTATCGCAATTAAACTCATGCATGTCGCACGTGTCGATAAAAGTGCGCATTTCACCGCACGAGTCGATTCCGCAAATTGGGACTTGATCGTGTCGGCAAATGTCTGCTATTTGGCACTCTTCTTTAAGCTTAAAACAAGTAATGCACATGATTTACGAACATTATTTTTTACTGGAACATGCTTGTTAGAATAATTTCAAGTTAGAATCTTTATGACTGACTTCATTTACGATTTGGGTGATAAATAGAAAAATATATTTTATTTACTTATAATACCTGTATTATTTATGTAGTAAAATACAATAATAAATTAGTGCCTCTTTAGTTTATAAATTAGTATTTTCAAATGTTACCTTAGCACCGTCGACATGAGCTAAGCAGTTTTTTACATTTATTGCCAACACTGTAATACAAACAAGTAACATATTTCGAACATGTTTTATTATCGTATTTTAAATGGATTGTATTGTATGTAAAATCACAATAAAATCTTAAACAATTATTATAAACATCTATTTTTAATGGAAAAGTGAATTTGTTTCTTTCGCATTAGGTATTAACTAAGACCATTTCTTTAAAATTATTATATTTATTACCGATTTTGGATGAATGGTTGCCTAGCAACACTAAACCATATATACCTTAAAACACATTGTATACAGTATTTAGCTTAGACAAAGTAAAACCTAGTATTTAGTTAGTATATGGCGTAAGATTCTGATGCTTTAGGGGCAGCAAAAACAAATGAAATAGAAGACTATTGATAGAAAAAAACATATTTATAAACTTCACACACACGCACACATTCCAGAAACAATTGAATGCGGGTAGTTAAACAAAACACGGCGTAATAGTGTCCTAGGCTAACGCAAAAATCGGTCTTGAAAGATTTAACTTTGCGTTTTGTCCTTCATATGACGAAATTTGTGCGCTGGAACACAATCAGTGTGGCAAATGATAATGATCAGTTATCGGTTTAATAATTTATTTATATTTTGGTTTCATATTTAAGTTACAGTCGGTTCGATATTCTGGCTTCTTAAAGGATCGTCCTCTTTTACACGTTACCCAACACTCGTGAATTGGCCTCTGTTTGAAATCTAGAAAATGCAAAGATAAAGATTTCACCGTTTCATTCTGTAAGCGATTGTTTGATATCGGATTAAAACGATTCTTTGTTTAACGCTGTTCGTAATTAAAGTTCTGTAGATGTCATTATGGAAAATTTTACAATTATTTTTTTTATAAAATAGGTTGATAAATCATGGGATGTCACTCGCATCAATAAGCACAGCATTGATTAAGATTTATTAACAAGTTATACGTTTCTCAATCGTATAAATTTAGAACTTTGTAAGAAATTTGTAGTAGAGGTATAATCAAGTGGGCGTACTCGTGTCGTACCTCGAGCATCAGTCTCCATATAAAAAAACCAGTCGTAATTTCTGCGAGTCGTAGATTTTTGTATTAGATATTTTTATTCGATAGCGGTATTTTTTAACCGAGGACACCCGAAAGAGGTGTAGAAGGGAATTGGTTCGGAATATTACGATTACTATGAATTACAACTGGTTCCTTAATTAGAGAAGGTTCGTTGATAGCTTAGTACTATAATATACCTAATATTGTAGTACTAAGTTATCAAGGAGGATCATCAGTCTACCTTAATTCTTCTATCTATTGAGTGTTTAAATAGCAACTCTTTCTAACATTAAGTTTTTTTTTTTAAATTATTATTGATTAAACATTATAAATTAACTAAACGTATATAAAACACGAAATTAAATTAATTAATAAACTAATGGATTTCACCTTGATGCCTTGGTGAATTCCTTATAAACTGTGTTAAAAAAATACAATCAATACAAAAAACGAAATAAAAACTTTACAAAAAACAGAGAGAAAATGAAACATTTTTATACCGTATGCATGTTAACGTAAAATTTTAAAAACCGTTAGATTGTAATCTATCTCGCGAGATTATAAACTGTCGAAAGATTGTGAATCTCAGCGTACTGCTTACAATTTAACGTATTATTATTCGGTAGATTTTACTACACTAACTTAGTTATCATTCAAACTTCTTTGGTCAATTACAGATTAATTTTACTTGCCAACAATTTCATATAACTACCGAATAATAACACCTTAAATTGTAAGCAGTTCGTTGAGGTTCACAATCTTTCGACAGTTTACAATCTCGCGAGATATATTACAATCTAACGGTGTTTACAATTTTACGGTGACATACATAATATAACATCAATTTTAAAGTCAAGCAATCACATCCCAGGTTGGCTAAAAAATAACTTAGTGGGACCGTTGCAATTTTCGAGTGTTATTTTGAAATTTGAGGGTAAACAATTAACGTATACATTATTTGCGTAGTATGTAAAGCTATTTTCTAAACTATCGGCAAATCAATATCACAATATGATGTATGTATTTTAAATAAAATTCTATTTATGTATTAGTGAACCTATGAAAGAGAACGCGACTCTAGTCAATGAAGTTCTAAACCTTTTTTGCTGTCACAGTTGAACTCATGCATGTCACAAGTGTCTATGAATGTTCTCATCTCCCCGCATGAATCTATTCCACACATTGGTACTTTATCGTGGACGCATAAGTCTGCTATTTTACATTCTTCTTCATTCTGAAATATATAATAATACGAGAATGTATGTGCGTGCTCCTATTTCACCATGCGTAATGTTGATAGAGGACAAATCTTTGTTTTTTATTATTATCAATTAACATTTAATTACTATAAGATTTTACTGGTGTAATGGTTGCAGCTCCTTACAAACATTTTGTAAAACAAAAAACTTGGCGATTAAAGAGAGTGGCGGAGAGTTTATTGCCAGTTCTTCTCGTTCGTTTTACGCCCTTGATTTGAGAACTGGCAGTAAATGTAGAATTAGAAGCATTTAATATGTATTACTTTATTGACGAGTGTACATTGTGTTACCTAAATAAATAAATGATTTTGAATTTGAAAAATGCGAGAAATAATTGTAGTTATTAGTATAAAGACAAAACAGTTATGTTAGTTTTCTGTCAGTCAGAATTCAGCAACCGACGAATTATATTGGTTTAAGAATTTAGGTTAACATAGTTCTGGAGTATTCTATGGTCTATAAACCCGTGTACATACTTTTAGAGCTCGTGAAACGTAAATATTAAACGTATAATTTTTTAGACATATTATATTTGGTATGACAAATGCGAAAAGTCTTTTCTTAGTTTGTATATACTAAAATATATCTATTTTTTAATACACATCGTACCTTTATGGTTTCACTGTGTGCCGTCACAAGACTTATGTAGGCCAGTAGACTTGGTATAACTAGAATAAAAATTAATTATATTTTAATTGTAAATGTTCACGTTGACCATTAACACTAGATCGGTAGCCAGATACATGAATTTTTATGAAGTATTTTTAAGAACTTAGAAAGTCATCGACGATACAAACCGCTCTACATTGAATACGGTCAAGTGGAAAGACTGGAAGGAAGGTGGAAGTACTGGGGTGCTCCCGCCCAGAGCCTAATATTCAGAACAGTACTGCCGAATTTGTGCTTTATAGAATTACAAACGATGACTCGGAGTGAAGTACCGTCTCGCCTTGTTGAGCACACCGACACCAAGCTTCTTACAGGCTAATTTGGCGTTCCCTTTCAAATGACCTCGAAACTTAACGTCATTCGATATGTATATTTTTTTAGGTTTTTGTAACTTCTTAGGGTTAAATTGTACTAGATTAAGTCACCAGCTGAGCAACCACGACGAAAACCGTATTGACGATCGGTAATCGGTAATAATAAGTAATAATTGGTGGCCTTTTAGAAATCTCAGGAGCTTAGTTAATAATAGAATCCATTATTTTGGAGAACTAGGTGGTTAAGGCTGTTAGTCGTTAGACAGATCAGAGCGATCGCCTTTTTAGGGATCGGATGTATTGAAGCGGTCTTCCAGCACACTGCAGCATAGTGCAGTAGCACAGGACAATTTTCAGGCCGGTACCTGTACCTACCGGAAAATGCGCGTTATGACACAAGCCAACTAAGGAGGATAATTGAGGGGATGCCATCAGGCCCGCTCGACCCAGGAAGATAGAGATTTGCGTATAACACGTTGCCGGGATATAATTTCAGGCATCAAAGTATCACACCGCAATAATGACAAAGGTGCCTTCCCGTGGTCATCTAAAGTCAAGTTCAGAGCCTTCTCCTTCGCGGTGTGAGCTTCGCCCCTGTGCAGTGGAGGAATGTAGGGCTGAATGTATATAAAGGAAAATATTTTTCCTGTATTTTAAATTGTAAGTTGTAAACTACTTACCTATAAAAATAATCATAACGGAGCATTGTGGTTAAACACGTTTGCACAATAGTAACATGCTATAAAATTTTATCTTTTGACGACTTTAAATGGCTTACTTGAAATCAAATATGTTCAAAGCGAAAAGGTATATATTAAAATAATAAATTGTGCGAACATTGTCGCTGTCTTTTAAACATTGTTATGTAGTCTATGTAACGTATCAAAATACATGTTTTATCATGGAATATATAATTAATGTGTCACCTTTTCGAGTGCGACTTTCACAAGTTTCTTCCTTATATATGATTGTTTAATCAGCATACTTGCCATGCAGCCCTGCGATTCTATAACTCACTTTTCGAACTCACACAGCGGTTTTCGCATCGGCGGTCGCCCTCAAATCAGTCGTGAAGCAGTCATTTTATGATTTGGCATTCTGAAAAGGTGGGAGCTTGTAGTTTATTGTTTATTAGATGCCAAATTTTTAGATTTTAGAGCGACCGCCGATGCGGAAACCGCTGTGTGAGTTCGAAAAGTGAGTTACAGAATCGCAGGGCTGATATCCTTCAATGTTTCCATCTATTCCGTGTTTTAATTGTATGGCGTCATAACCTCAAGTAATGTAGGTTATATTTATTTACTCGCATTTTAATTAGTACGGAAGAGCATGTGACATCGCTATTAGCTATGTGAGAACCGCATCAATGTTTCTAATTTAATCACAACTCGCTTAATACCTATAAATCACATACAAGTTATAGACTAAATCGTTTTAATATTTGCAGAATATAAAAAATTTGAATGTGTATATTAAAGCTGTTATAGAAACCGAAACTTGAAATTTTAGTCGACTTACATTAGATTGTATAGTAATTTTCATTGTTTTACAAACGACCATTCCACGAAATAAATTTTTAAACGGTTCCACTTTTATTAAATATTATGGTTACATAAAAACCGAAAAGAACAAAGGTCAAATAAATGAAGGCTACGTTAGAATTAACAAAGTGCCGCCCACGCGAGCTCTTTGATGAAAATAAAGAGAATTCATATTAAACAATGTAATAAAGAAACAGTTACAAGCTGTCTATGTTTTAAATTGGCTCATTTTAGAGTTTAAAAAAGTAATTTTGATCTGGAATTTGAGAAATACGATAGTATGAAACTTTTTATTTAAAGGGTGTTAAAATATGTTAATATATTAAAATTAATACTTCAAGTATTAAGATCCTTCGTATCATACTTCCAATTACCGACACTATAAGTGGATTTCTTCGCCACCCTTTCTAAGTGTGTTGCTTCAAAAGTCCAACATGAAGTTCATATTTATTGGTAATTCTCTTTTAATAAGGGCTATTCCATTAAGAAAGTTAATTTAAATGTTATCTACCTAATATTGTTTCAGTTGCGGTGATGTCCTGTATATATATGTATACGAATCAAGAACATATAGAAGGATTAGAAGACGTGGTAGTTTATAGAGCAGAAAGACCAAAGGTGAGCAATTAATATATTTTTTCACTTAATTACTTTCAACAGTCCCAATAAAGGCGCTTGTTCCACCAGAAAACTAAACGCGAAGTTGAGGAGACAAATGCGAGCATGCAGTCACATTTCCTCCACTTCATCGAAGAAAAGTTAATAGAGCACACTGAAGCATTAGAAAGTATTTTTAAAACAGCAGCAAACAACGAGGAATTGTTAAGGGAACTGAAAGAAAATTTTTCAAACAACATGGATCAGCCTAAAATGCCTGAAAAGATCCAGGAACATCAACCTACGAGGAGGAGCTCGAATGTAGATTCAGAGAACTCCCTGGTTAAATTTGGAAAAGGGTTTCCAACTTATGGAAGCCTGTCAAAAGACATAATAATGCGGAGGTTTGAACCAGATGAAATGCCAAAAGCACTTGTTGAAAATTCCATAGAGGTATGTGCGTCGTAAATCTTTTGAAGCTTGTGGGTTTTCAGAAGATTTTACTACACACTTACGCCTGTTTTTCGAACTAATCAAAATAAATAATTATGACGCTGTTAGTAAATATCTACAGTCAAAACCGGTTATAACGACATTGAAGGGACCGTATAGTTGCCGACGTTATATCCGATAGTCGTTATAAGCAATGTCATATACACAAGTACAGTACATATGTATGTACATAGTTATATTATCATAGTTATCGATCTAGAATAGGTAGGTATGGGTTATATGGTATGTTAATATTATAATATGTAAACGAGTCAAAAAAGAAACAAAAATATTTATTACGAAATAGTTAGGTACAAAAGTAATCAGTCATCCTGTTTTTTTTTAGCCCAGTCTCAAATATTTTTTGCATTTTACGTTTCATACTCCTCAAGGTATGAGTATCACCAGTATCAAACTGTTGGTTAAAGGCAACAAATTTTTGCAAAATCGTTACAGCGTTAAGAGCCTCGGAAATCGTTGTTGGCTGAAACTGTTCGTTGGGAGAAAGTGCGTAGGTAATAATATGCCTAAATATTCATTCAATGCTTATAAATAAGATTTAAAATCGTTTGTATTGTTTTGTTTTGCTGAGACAGGAAGCGGTTGGTCGTTATAGCCGATGAATATCGATAAAATTTCGTCGTTGTAAGCGATATGTCGCTGTATCCGATGTTGTTATAAGCGGTTTGTTTACTGAATAGTTTAATAGGGATTCGGACGGGACCATACAATCTGGTTGTAATAACCGATAGGTCGTTGTAAACGATGTCGTTATAAACGGTTTTGACTATTTTGATTTAACAATATGCTCTAAGCAATCCTTAATTTCTTTTATTTTGACAGTTTTGGCACTCTCGAGAGGTTCGATTAATTGAAAACCATGTTGACACACATGTGTGTCTCATATATTATAATTTAACGGACTAAGACCCCAATCTTAATCCTAGTATTTGATCATAACGCAGCAATTATTTTCAGACCCGTGGAGATTATGGAAGAAACCCGCTAATAACTCAAAGTAAAAATTATCGCAGTCCGAGTCCGTGGTGTTCCATCGCAGTACTATGCCACAGGAAATTTAACCCTATCTGTGGATACGATGACAACTTTGGATATGGAAAATTTGACGATCTTTGCCATATGTTACAAGTTAACTGCTATTGGAAATACAGTAAGTTATTATTTGTAGTAGGTATCTTAACGAATTTGCACGGTCTGTCAGACAATCATCCCATAATTCCAAAATAATTTAGATTTTTTGCTTCCCCAGCTTAACCATTGCTGCACTTTTTGAGCAATTAACATTCAGATATATTTCTACTAGAGGCCTACGATGTTTTAACCGTTGCAGACGAGTTGGAGGTATACGCATGAAAATTAATAATAATACCTTGTTTCAGATTTTGCTCTTGTGCCGTCTTGCAGACCAATAATGAAAAAGTAGAATTCATGACTTCAAATATTTATTTAATAAATTATGCTAATAATAAGTTTTTATCCAACTCCTTGCCCCAACTCTCTTGGATTTGGGCAAATCCCTTCCTCTTCTTTGACGTGTCTGAAAACTATAAGAAATAATTGTAACGTCTAAAATAATTCCTTGGATGCAAAATTGCATATGCGGTGCTCCGTTTGGTATGGGGCTACTCTTTCTATGTGATTAATCTGGCACTCGTTAAGTAAACCACATATTAATATTTTATCTAATTGTATATACCTACTACGCGCAATTCAAATGCACTCGAGTTTGTACTATAGATGCGCGCGGAGGGAAACGCGCGGGTGAAATCATAAATTTTCCTAGCTTTAGGCCTACTCTTAAGTAAATAATCGTCCCTCCGTCGTTTGCCTAATGAATCAACGTAAACCAACTATTTACGTAGTACCGATCGGCATATTGGGTTTACGTAGCGTATTTGAACAGTATTCGATGTTTGGCACCGCTAGCTACTAATCCAACTATTTAATACTACGAATAATCTAGTTAAGCAGTTTCGTCCACTGAATTCTATCTTTTTAACATATACAATACATTTACATATATATTTTAAGCACAGACAGAGAGAGAGACAAAAGGAGCTTATAAGAAAGGTAAAACAATAAATAAAGTCTTTCAGATCAATTCAGCTACGGCGGTTAACAAATATGTAGTTTAAAAAAACTGATAATATTTTTTTAAATGTATTCCTACTCTAGAATTTGAAACTAAGACTCCTTGATCTAAAGTGGAACACGCATATACTTTTTATTAAGCTTGTAAAATACGTACCCATGTTGTATTCACAAGAATACTCATATAAATCGCAAAGATCAAGAAAAGTCCTCGCCTCATTCACTGATTTCCCGCAGGTGATTACAGTGTCGTGGAAACAGGTGTAGGCGTGCTCACATAGTTTCTTTAACTCACTCTGAAATATTACAAAGTTCAAATAAGTAAGGCTTAGTACAATCATATTTTATAGTTACACACACAATCTAAGACTACGTGACAGATATATTATTTGACAGACCTTAAATACTAGCTTTTTGTATCTATACCGTAATGCATGATTGTGTTATAAGTTTTTTTTATTTTTGAAGATAATTCTTACCAAATGCGCTTTATCCCCAACTAAATGTAAATACGAGTCTTGAAAAACAAGCATCAATGTTAGTAAGAAAGTAAGATATTTTCCTAACATTTTTACAGACACTTTGATTATATCTTTGAATAGATAATCAAGAAAGTCAGGGTATCTATCGAAGCACAATTGGTTGTCTAGTTAACAGGTGCGTATTAAGGTTTAAGAAAGCCATTAAATTATTTGATTATTCTGAGTTAGTAATTTTTTTAAATGCTATAATACGCGATTTGCTCATCTACTGTGTGACAGCGATCGTGATATTCTGGGAGGTTTTCTGGTTTAAGCAAATACAGAAGAAGAAGAAATGTGTATACAATTGTGAGCATTAACAAAGAGGCTTCAAGGCGCCAACAAACTGAAGTTCCTTTCTTTTCAATAATTAATTTCCTTTAATTGAGGGTTAGACATAGCTATATATAGCCTCATAAGATTAAAGAAATTCTAGAATTCTAACATTGGAAACGGCAGTTGTTATAATTATAAATATACTGAACTTTAATGAATTAGGGTAAATCGTGGGGATCTTTCTAAATAAGATTAGACAAAATCTTGATCATCCCTAAACAAGTATTTAGCAGTTTAGTATAATAATTAGTATTCGTGCATTTCAGTCCGTCTCTGTTCCATATTAACTTGAAGAATACAGGCAGGATGTTCTAAAGGTTGTATACATAGTATATTGTTAGCTGTTCTGAAAACTATGTTTGAGTATCATGTCAATGTTTCTATGAAAATTTTCTGATGTTTAAGATCATCTGCAAATGTTCTTTGTAATATGTATATATTATGATTATATATTTAAAGTATATACAGAAGTACTCGCTATTACCACGTTGTTAAACTGTAGCAAATATTTTTCACCAAGACCTATTAATGGATCAGTAAAATAAAAGTATCGACAGGTAAAAAATTACAAATTTGTTTAAGTTTTCAAATAATAAAAAATATTAATATACAGAGAAAGAACGTTTTAAATGTCTTAAGACAACTTCATATATTTAATATAAATTGTTGTTATTTTGTAATTAGTGCGTTTTGATATGAAATCATAGTGCGATATCTGTATTTACTCAACAATATTTTTACTATTCCCGTTTTAATACAGGACCTAAGGTGGTGAGGGTTTTCGTGAGAATAATATTCATGTAAAATAAAAAAAACTGTGTCTGTCATCTTTAAATGAATTTTCCAGCCTCTGCAGAACCTATTGTTATAAAATCTGTACATTTTTCAAGCTCTGACGAGTTATTTTGTCTAATTTTTGCCTAGCTACGTTCTATACCTCGGAAACTTTTTTAAATAAACTATGAATTGGATGGTGAAATGTTCGATGGGTTTATTTACCGAACCGTCAGTTCCAACTTTTTCATAGTTTGATGGAGTATGTATCGTATCGAACACGCACTTAAACATCAATAAATTATTTCCAAAAAAAATATTATAAAAATACTATACCGAGTCATATTTGTGAGTCTATTTTTAGTTCGAAAATTTATTCACAAAACTCAATCTTTCTAATCAAATATTTATAGTTTTATTA
This sequence comes from Pieris napi, assembly GCF_905475465.1. Lineage (NCBI taxonomy): Eukaryota > Metazoa > Arthropoda > Insecta > Lepidoptera > Pieridae > Pieris > Pieris napi. The sequence continues at coordinate 6,106,653 of NC_062241.1, read as the reverse complement.
AATAAACAATTCGACTGTGCGTATTTTTCACACAAAGATTTCTGTTCCTAATAGACTTTAAACAATCATTACTACGGCACCACACTCTAGTTGGTGTAAGTATACGTTTTAAGTAGGCGCTATTTAACTGTGACGTTTCTTCAGTCTCTCAAAGATTCTCTTCTATCTATATTAAATTATATTCAAACTACGTTTAAATTGCCAGTGAAGTAATTAATTATATTTAAGAAAGTATGCGTTGTTGTTGCACGCATTAAATATAAGGAATTCACATCGAATAGAAGTGAATGAGGATACAAAATAAGTACAACCCTATAAGGATGGTTAATAAAAATAGGGATTACTTTATTTACTTTTCTTATACATATTTATTTAACTTTGTAGTTGGTGAATATTCAATTTTTAATCATCATAATAGCTGTTGGTTGGTCGACGAGATGCAGTCAGAATAGATTTGTCTTGAGGACATCCAGTCTGTTTATAATCTGAAATAAGTTGAAAGTATTAAGCAGATGAAGGTTTCTTTACACAGGCGCACGTATTTCTAGCTAAAATGCTTTACTGTATAGTTTTCGGCCTTGTTCGACTACAGATAATGAAATCTCGGGTTCATACCATAGGTCGAAATAGTAAAAACGATCTTTTAAAATAAATTAAAATGGCAGCCCTTGTTGAAAGTTGACAGCGCTACGCCTTTCCCGATGTTTGATATGAGCTCGTAAAGCTGAGGCTCTGGACGTGTCGGAAACCTGTCCGATCGGTGTTTGCGAGTTATGGAGCATTTGTTTACTAGGATAAATTGGCTAGTATCAATAGTAAAACGCCGTCTCAGCCTCGATAAAATTTCAGAATGTTCAGGAGTATTGCCCTAAGGCAAAGGGTCGTTCTGAGCGTCGTCTTAACAAGCTTTTATCGGTTATATAATCAAATCAAATCCATTTCATAACTCACTTCGCCGCCTTATACAGTTATAGTCGAACATGTCACACAGATCGCGGAATCCCATGACGTCACCAGCATGGCTAACACCACAGATTGGTATACGGTCGTGGTTGCATACTTTGGCCATGCTGCACCATTTGGCACCCATCTGCGAGAATACAAGAAAAGAAATGTGGCTGTAAGAGTACAGAATTCTACTCAAGTATATTAAGAATATTATAATAAAAATCTTGTCCTGCCCAGTTACTTCTATTCTACTAGTAGTTGCAACGTATTTGATAGATAATAACTGTTGTAGTTTAAGGTTTTGTATAAAATAATCTACGAGTATCATGACTGTCTTTAGAACTTGGAGGGTTAACCTTGTTGCAAGGTCGGTCAATGTCATATTTATTTATTTTTTATATTTATTTATACTTTATTACCTTATACAGGTTACAAAAGTTATAAGGCAACGGGCGGCCTTATCGCTAACAAGCGATTTCTTCCAGGCAACCCTAATGTGGAAAGATAAAAAAAAACACCTACAGAGGGTAGAGTACAAGAAGTGCATAAATAATTAACAAAAAAAAACTAAACTAAAATAAAATAAAATCTTAAGAAAAAATAACAATAATAATAAATAAAAATATATTTAAACACAAATTTAAAAGCCAATCAAAAGGTTAACTGAGTCACAATAATTAATATATATCAGCAGAGCTAATTACGAGGCAGAAAGAAAATGATTAAAAATAAGCTTTTTAAATAAATTTAAAGACTGAGCTCGTCTAATATCAATTGGTAGGGAATTCCATAGCATGATACTTTGCACAGTAAAGGCATAATAAGTAATAGCACATCATCACTTAAATTATTTAAAAATAATTAAACCTTCCGCCCCATAGCGATATCTTCATTGTCTCTATCTCGCGGTGGTCCGTGGGCAGCCACAACGTAGAAGACCATCATAAGGACTGAAATCATTTTCAAAATAATGTTTATACTTTAACATATTGTTGTTAGAATTGATTTGAAATTATAAGACGACATTTCGCATTGGGAAAGCGAAGCGATTGGCTTAGGGAAGGTTAAGTAGAAAAATTGACAAAGAGAATGCTTTGAAGAGATTGATAAGCCAGACAGCCATGCGTCTGCTCCTACCCTAGTGCATCTAGTTTAAAAATAAAAGAGGCTAAATAAGAATAGATTATAGAAACTAGAGATGGATGGTTTTCTTTTCCTTTGGCAAAAGATGTAAGCTATTTAAATAAATATAAGAATGTACTCACGAGTAATTTTCGTAAACATTTTCTTTGTGACTGCTGTGGTCGCGCGATTAGGTTTAAGTAACTTATTGTGCTAAACATTGTTGAAGTTAGCTTCTATTGTCTATGACTTCCTGTTTGCTTTTGATTTGTATATACTGAGTTGTGTGTAGGTACTCGGAATACGTATCAAATAATAATTAATACTATAGTAGGTAATTGAATGTTTATTTTTTGGTATTTTCAACCAAATAACTCACATCACTCAGATTATTATAAAAAAAATATATTTTTTTATTGATAATACTCTACTCCCCTGTCATTGTGTCAAGGCCTTTTTCTATCTCTCAAATTTTTATAAAAAAACATGATACATTATATTAATTACAATAAACTACTTCACAATTGGTAATATTTTTATTTTCAATATTCATGGTGGAGCCGGGGCGCAATTCCTCGCGAGACCCGCTCTTTCAGTTTTGTACATATAGTCCAGTCAAATTATGGCTAAAAACGGGTTAAATAAACATGAGCGAACACAGTTTGGGGGGGGGTTTGTATTCTGAGCATAAATTCCAATTTGAGGGGTTGTACTGAGATCAGCTCAAGGTCATTTCGATGGAAACGCGTTTAATTCGATATCTCGAGAATGGTTAGTGTTAGGCGAAAAATTGTAGAGACCTTTTCTTTTCCAAACAAATTTTTTTTTTTTATAACATTAATATTTTGCAACTTATTACTCCTGCAAGGCAAAAATTTTAATTTTCGTTGTTTTCTCTAAAACCCCTAGTAGCTTACCATTCACACATCTGACATCACAAAATCGTGGCCGAAATTATAAAAATCATGTTACGGAAATTCAATTTGCTTGCTTGGTTTCGGTTAACTTCTATTTATATTGTAACTAATGATTGATTATAATTAAAGGTTTAAGCTATTAATAAACAACAAAAGAAATGTATAAACATGGTGAATTTTTAAATTTAATATTACATAGTAGGTTCTATAAAGGTGGTACTTGTTGGCACGAAACTCGGTTGAAACCTGAAGAAGGACATGTTTACTAGTAACTAGGAAAAGCTTTTGCTAAAATTTTGTTTTAGAACCAATAACACCGATTCAACTGATACTTCATTTAATTTGAAATTAAATATACATATATAAAAAATTTCACGTGGTAAAATTAAATTAAATTACTAACTCTACTTCTAGATTAAAATCATTTCATTCATCAAAAGTTAAAGGAACATTTAGTTTTTACCGCGCGTATAAATCGATTCTGTGCTAAACTGTGATTATCTCTGTGCTAGGCTGCATTTAAACAATAATTTTTAGCTTTATTAGGAACGGATGGATGACCACAGAGTACTTTTTTATATTGCCCAAGGAAGGCAATGAGGAGATTAATAAATAGTATTTCCTCTAAGTTAGGCGAGCAGTGTTGGCCAAGTGGCTTCAGCGTGCGACTCTCATCCCTGAGGTCGTAGGTTCGATCCCCGGCTGTGCACCAATGGACTTTTTTTTCTATGTGCGCATTTCACATTCGCTCGAACGGCGAAGGAAAATATCGTGAGGAAACCGGCTTGCCTTAGGCCCAAAAAGTCGACGAGGTTCGTTAGGAGGGAGGCTGATCACCTACATACCGATTAGATTACTTACCAAAATATGATAATGAAACAGATACACAAATCTGAGGCCCAGACGTAAAAAGGTAGCGCCACTCATTTATTTTTTTATTTTTATTATTTCCTCAATAGTTTAAAAAAAATTAAATTGACTTACTGGCATTATATTGGCAGTTAAATTCCAGAATATCACATTGATCAAGGAACCACTTCACCTCATTGTTGTTCTTTTGGAAACCACATTTCCGTCTTCCATCATGTACGCATAACGCAGCTTCCAGGCATGGTGGCTGAAATATAAAGATATACTATGTAGAAACTTATGTACTTGTACCAAGTCTCCATCTGTTTCAATTAATTATTATTAGTTAGACGTCTACGTTTTAAAGTTTTGACACAGTTTCGCACTATAAACAGATACTGGCAGTTCTATTAACTGACGAAATATGTTTATTTGGACTAAACTGAATAATGAGCAGTGAGCAGTGTTGGCCTAGCTTTTGCCTCTCAACCCTTAGGTCGTGCGTTCGAGTCGCGGTTGAGCACCAATGGACATCCTATGTGCGCACTTCGTCGTCGTACGGTGAAGAAAAACGTTTCGAAAATGGCATGCGTTTTATTTATGGCTCTGGCACGGTTTGTGCATTAGCCAGCGTCAAGTATAAGATTTTTATAATTCGTGCTTTTTGCCTTAGAAATTCGACCATGTCCTCCATGTACGGTTTAGGCACTCACCCGGTACCGCACAACCCTCCCAAAGGCCGAGAATAAATTTAAATTAAATTAAAACTTGCCCTCGAACCGGGAATCGAACCCGGTACCCCTCACCTAGCTGCCACTTAATAAGACCGCTAGGCTTTGAGGCCCCTATGGCATGCGTTAGACTTAATAAACGATGACGTGACGTGTCAAGCACAGAAGACTGATCGCCTATTTCGCGATCCGACACTGACATCGTTCGTCCAAGGCTCGAAAACAAATATACCAGAAATATTCTTACTAATTGTCTTAATTCCTCTTTAAAGCGTCGACATCCATTAATACATACAATAACGATAGATAACAAAAGAAAACTCTTTGAGTATTTCATCACAAAATATATGAAAAATTAAAATCATAAAATTTTTATGGAAAGTTATTGCCGTTGAGATTGTTTCGTAAGACCTTGAATTGTACAATATTATCGATATGCGTCTCAAAGCCGTTTTAGGTAGGTCGTTGAATGTGCAATGTTTCATACAATTTTTATTTTGAATTTTGTTTTAATGTTTCATTGTAGTTTTGTTTATTTTTACATGTATCTGTGCGAGGTCATACGGTAATAAAGTAAGATTTATTTTTTCGTTTTATTCCTAAAATAAGTTCTATATTTATTTATTTATACTAAAATACGTTTTTAACATTTATTAAAATAATTGTGTTGTGTTAATTTTAATATTTTACCGTGGATTTTTCAAGATAAGTGGGATACAGTTATTACAAAGTTATTCCAATTGATATTATTAAAAGCACTGTTTTCAGAAATGTTACTTTGCCAAGACTTGTATTCATGACGCTAAAGAAAAATGCGGCGAAGATGAAAAAGGAAACGTGAGACGATTTTTAGATTCATGTGATATTAAAGAATATAACTGCTTGCATGGAACAGGTATTAAATACAGTTTAATCATAATACCAAGATAAAATATTATAGATGATTCCACGTAAATCAACTAAAAAACGTGTAAATTGTAAAATAAATTTAATTACTTTTAGATTACAAGAAAACGTCTCTTGAAAATTGCCATTCACTTCCCTCCATCCAAGACATTCAAGTACAAACGACACTTCCTGCAACAAATAAGGAGAAGATTAAAGAGACATCGGAAGAAAAGAGTTCCACACAAGCTCAATTAGAACATGAAGTATCAGACAAGGAAAGCGTATCTCAACATCGAAGCTCTACAGAAACAAGAGAGGATAAGCAAACACCAAAAGATCAAATTGATCCCGACGTAGGGTCTAACGCAAAAGAATCTATTGAACAACAAGAAGAAAATGCCTCAAACCTTAAAGGATCTAAAGAAGAGGAGGAGCAAAATCATTTAACCAATGCAAATGAAACTGAAGTAAATGATGAAGCAACACACGAAAGCAGTAATGATAATACAAAACAAATTTAAAAAATATGCTTTTTACTTATAATATCCAAATATCTATGAGACTTCAGAGGTATATTTAAGAAAGGATGATGTTTTATTGGGCATATCGCTTTTGCAACATATAATTTGTTGCTATTCATTAGTAGTAGAGCTAGATAATGTCATGCCCTTATATAAAAACGAACGTATATAAAAACAATTTACACAAAACTCTTAAATAAATTACCTATTTATATATGTAACAATTGACAACGAAATTAGAGATTCATAAAAAATCTAAAAAGTACAGATAGCCAAAGCTAATTTAATTTAAGAAAAATGACCTTTACAAGTTTTAATAACTAAGAAATATTAATTAAAAATAATTATACAGAGACCACTCCCAACACAAGACCCAGGTTTGGCAAAAGTAATCAATGAGTACTGGTGCTGGCGAGCAAGGTACTGTGAGAATGAGGGAGAGACAGTTTGCGCTAGAGAAATACGTCTCAACCTCTGGAGAAAATTCGAGAACGCCTGTAATATGTACAAAGCCAACTGTCGGCACGGATACGGTGGGTATTAGATATATTCAAAATAGATATAACTAACAATATTACTATATGGCTATTATTGAAATGTATTTACCGATACATAATTAAACGTGTTTATTATGTTTGACTAAGAGTTTGGTACGTTTGTTTCAAACCAAGATAAGGTCATATGTTTTTATATTTGTTCTCATATGAACAATGGAAATACTACCTTAACTTTATTGCAATGTTTATAATGATTATTGAGGGTACCAGATTAATGTACAAGAACATAACATTTCATATTCTTTTCCAGATTATAAAGCCACGGATAATAAGAAATGTTAGGTTATTAAATCGCCCATTAATACTGACGTTTCAATTACTGAAAGCCTGTTATCTCACGGACTTTTAATTAAGAATAATGCTTACTGTGTATACCGTAAAATATAAAGCAATTTAACAGTGAATTTTGAGTTTTAATTCGTGAACATGCGTCGTTTAAATGTTGTTGCACACGGTAGGTTATACTATTAATTAAAGACCGTTCAAAATACCGTCACTACGCAATGGAGTAGGGGGCAGTAGCAATTCTGCATCTGTTTTAGTAGACAAGGTCAAGACAAACAACATATTGTTAATTGTCCAGGAATCAACTTCGTCCTAAATTACATTAAGTGACATGGGCAAAAACTAATAATACTATTTTCATTTAATATGTTTTCAGTGTATTTGTTAAGTTTAATACGCGCTGAAGATATATATAGAGTAAGTAATAAATAATAATACTAAAATAATCGCCTGGCTAACCTAACCTAACCGACGTGAAATATTTTTTTTTAAATAATTATTACTTCGCATAGACCGGGCATCAGCTAGTTCTATTGGTAAAACAAAGAGTAGGTAGCAATTTACTTCATTGTGTTTTGCATCTACTGTGAGCCTTGAGTCTTCTCTGAACAAAAACCTTAAGAAAACAAATAGTGCGTGGAGTCACTCTCGCTCTGTCTTTTTCTATTTCCCCTCCCCAGGAGTGTTAGACGTTTAACGCAACCTTGTTGGAAGTAGCATTAGAAGTTTCACTTCAAAAAGGCACTCACGTCCCCATTTATTTTATAATTTCCTGTAGGTTTTGTATAGTGGTCATGTGGTGTATCAGATTTATGTAGACATACTATATCTCCATCACTTTATTGTGAGGTGTTATGTTTGAGGTGTCAATGGTAGCATGATTTTGGAGAACGGTGATGTCTATAGAATCATTGAATTGTTGATTGTATTCATAATAATAATGTTCATTTGTTTAGAGTTATATCATAACGCGAGTATTTATTAGGCTTTTACAGAATTTTATTAATTTTAATCAGCATTTACATTTACATTGAAAGGAAAATAACTTATATAACATGTTGTTTTTGGTTTATCCATGTTCTACACATTTATGTAACATGAATTTATTAGATTATTCACATAACTCAACGCTTAAAGTGGTTTGCTGCAGACTCCGTTGGTCCCACATAACGCAAAACTCTAATCTCGTTAATAATATACTAAACTACGGTTTATTTCCATTAAATAAATTTTATACAAATGACAAAACTTATCTAACGTGACATGTTTTAGGAGATAGATCCGCTAGCGTTACAACGATTCGCAGAGTTTAATTGCTTCAAGTTAAAAACTTGCACTCGGGGAGGTGTACCTGTTTGCGGTTTTGACGACACCCGTAGAGTACTAGCTCAGTTTGAAGACATGTGCACACTCTATCAGGCTAACTGTGAAGGAAAAGGCGGTAATTATATATAAATTATAATCAGCGGTACCATCTCGTTGCAGACATTAGTTAGTACAAACAAAAATATATAAATAATAACGAGAGAAATATGCGATATTATCCTTGTTAAGAATTCTCTTCTAAGAAAACTTTTAAGCAAAAATCAACTTAAAGAAGGTGAGCGCAAAAAGTGCGAAAACTACATAAAAAACTTTAGAGGTGTCAAGGGACACCCGGATGGAACGAAATTCCTTTCGATTAATTTATATGTTAATTGGTATCATAACAGTATGATAGATTTTCTCGACACCAATCTTACGCCGAAAAAAATAGCCAACATCACGAGGTGTTCCCAGGCGGTCACCCATCCAAGTACTGACCTCGCCCGACGTTGCTTGACTTCGGTGATCGGACGAGAACCGGTGTATTCAACGTGGTATAGACGTTAGCGAAAGTTAAATCAAAAATGTAAAATATAACAACTATATAGTATAAGATCCCGCTATACAACGACCTTCACCGAGATGCTTATTTAATGAAACGTATTTTATATTTAACTAGCTGACCTAGCTAACTTCGTTCCGCCCTACAACCTTATAATATCGTTGTTACTTTAATTTAACTAAGGCTGAATTTAGTGTCACGCCGACCGCACGCGCACCGTCGGCGCTGATGGTCGAGATATATGAACTTCTAGGAAGCGTTTTTGAATGACGCGTAGCTATCAGCACGCACGGTGGTCAGCGCCGATGGCTGCGCGGCCGTACGCGTCGCGCGTCGGCCTCGCGTAGCTGTCAGCGCTGACAATCGCTAGAGCGCCTCTGCTTTCAGTGAGCGTTGTAGTGTCAAACGGACGTCGTCAGCGTGTACAGTCAGGGCAAATCGCGAAGTGGATACAGGTCGAGTAGGGCGGTCAGTACGATACTAAAACGAACCACGCTGAGCGTCAGCGCTGACGAACTACGCGCTGATCTATGAGCGCTGACGGTGAGCGTGAGACTAAATTCAGCCTTATTTTAGGATTTCATTAATGTTAAGTATTACATTAATACAACTCTTTTGCAAATACAGAAATGTTTTATTGCTTGCCATTGCGAAAGAAGAATGGCAGTTTTACACATTAGGCATCTTCTCTCTCTTCTCTCAATATGGCGATACTGCATGTTAAGCACTTTCTGATATCCAACATCTTTTGATCAGGATCAAAGCATGGTTATGCATCTCCTCATTCACCTCAAGATCGGAATTTCTTGAACTGACACGAATTCGACGTAAAATGATGATTAGATGATAGATTTAATCTATATATATAAAAGAAAGTCGTGTTTGTTACAACACTTATAACTCGAGAACGGCTTGACCGATTGCCATGATTTTTGATTTGTTGGATTTGTTTCCGTCCCGAATAGCAGAATAAGCAATAAAATATCGGATAAGTTATCGAATAACAATAAATAAATAAATAAATTTTACGAATGCAAAAACCATATGGTGCCATCTGTTGACAAAACTACGCATCATGAGAGAAGAGAGAGAAGATGCCTAATGTGTAAAACTGCCATTCTTCTTTCGCAATGGCAAGCAATAAAACATTTCTGTATTTGCAAAAGAGTTGTATTAATGTAATACTTAACATTAATGAAATCCTAAAATAAGGCTGAATTTAGTCTCACGCTCACCGTCAGCGCTCATAGATCAGCGCGTAGTTCGTCAGCGCTGACGCTCAGCGTGGTTCGTTTTAGTATCGTACTGACCGCCCTACTCGACCTGTATCCACTTCGCGATTTGCCCTGACTGTACACGCTGACGACGTCCGTTTGACACTACAACGCTCACTGAAAGCAGAGGCGCTCTAGCGATTGTCAGCGCTGACAGCTACGCGAGGCCGACGCGCGACGCGTACGGCCGCGCAGCCATCGGCGCTGACCACCGTGCGTGCTGATAGCTACGCGTCATTCAAAAACGCTTCCTAGAAGTTCATATATATCGACCATCAGCGCCGACGGTGCGCGTGCGGTCGGCGTGACACTAAATTCAGCCTTAGTTAAATTAAAGTAACAACGATATTATAAGGTTGTAGGGCGGAACGAAGTTAGCCAGGTCAGCTAGTATGTCAATAAATATAATCCATATGGGTTGTCTAGCAAATTTCAGTCCAGAGTATGTTTAATTAATAATTTAAAAAAAATATTTTTTGAAACATTTCACCGGTATGATTATTAGATAAATTCTATACCAATCAAAAGTATGAAGCCCATAGAATATGCAAACTTTATGCTGCCCATTCTTTTCCGGTCACAACTATCAGGTTGCCAGGTATAAACAGGTGAATCTGTACTAGCATTTTGCAACGGTCTGTTTATTGAATGAAATTTAAATGAAATTAAAGATTATTTTATTCTGAACACGGTGGTATAGGGTTGGCTTCGAAAAATCAGTCCAGAATTGCGGTTGTCGAATTTTAAAAAGTAAAATATTGCTCCAAGTGAATGCGTGCGACTGAGAGGTCCCAACCGACCATCCCATGCGATAGAAGAGTACACAGCATAGCAGCTGTTTAAAGTCCGCCCACTTAATGAAAGAGAAATGAAACTATACATAATTTTGGAGTAGTTTATTATTTAAATAGAGAAATAGTTATTTAATTTTTTTTAATAAATTAATTATTTATGTGTATATTTTTTGTGACACTAAAGTATATATATGTCACCGTAAAATTGTAAACACCGTTAGATTGTAATCTATCTCGCGAGATTGTAAACTGTCGAAATATTGTGAACCTCAACGAACTGCTTACAATTTAACGTATTATTATTCGGTAGATTGTAATCTTTCGAAGTGAAACCGTCAAATTGTGAAACGGATTGCACCTCGCGCGCTGATTAATAGAACAGAATATGCCCCGCGCCACCATATTTGTTTGTTTGTTGTCGAATGTAAATTGATTGTTTTGATGAATGTAAATTGATGCCGTGTTGTAAGTAACTCACAGCTTTAGAATTAGTGATATGAAATTATTGGGAAGTAAAATTAATCTGTGATTGACCAAAGAAGTTTGAATGATAACTAAGTTAGTGTTGGAAGTGAAATGAAAGAAAAAAAATATTGGTTGTTTGAAAAGTAGGTTTACGATCGAGATGTTTACGTGATAACGTCTTATTGGTGATATAAGTTTTTGGGAAGTAAGGAATTAGTGAAGATAACAATTTTTTCAAATTTTAAATTACATCTATCGTTTTATTCACACTTTGATGATAAATTTCGGGTGTAAAATGACAAGTTTACTTATTCGACTATGATATACATTTTTCTTCATACATTCACGGAATTACTGGCAGCGCTCGAGATGAGACGGGAGATCGGTCCGTCTCTCTCTCGTTATACCTGCGATTGCGCTCGTGAGGTTTTGGTGTGACACAAGTTTCTTAACATGTCACCCGACTAAAACGATTTTAAAGACGTTATCACGTCAAAAGAAGGTTGAAGAGAAAATATTGTTACGTTTCAAATTTTTTTATTTTGATATATTTTTTTTTATCATGTGATGTCAGAATTATGATTACCTACTAAGTAATAAATACTAATTTTTGAAGTGCATTCATTTTATTTGACCGATACCCTTGTTTAATTCCTAACTCTATGGACATATAACGGTCTATTATAAAGCCGACCAATCAGCGCTCGAGGTGCGTACCGTTTCACAATTTGACGGTTTCACTTCGATAGATTACAATCTACCGAATAATAATACGTTAAATTGTAAGCAGTACGCTGAGGTTCACAATCTTTCGACAGTTTATAATCTCGCGAGATAGATTACAATCTAACGGTATTTACAATTTTACGTTAACATATACATCTTTAGTAAAAAAGAAGGTTATAGTGATTCATATATAATACTAGCCTGATTAAAAATATTGATTGAAAAAAATTAAAAAATTTACTACATGCAAATTATAAATCTATAAATGTAAACAGAGAAATTAAAATCAATTGAAACTATTGGAAAAAATTCAAAACCCATAAAAGTGAATTTTTTTAATCAGGGTAATCTTGCAAATTTTATTTTTATTATAAGAAGACAAAATAAAAAAACAACAATTAAAAAATTACTTCTATTTATTGTAAAAAATTAAAAATACATTTTTTTTTAAATTATTCAGAATCCGAGTCATCGGACATAAAACTACGATCTTCAACTTCTGAATCTTCTTCGTCATCACTCTCTGTTTCACTTTTTTCGACAATGTCTTCTATCTTTAAAGGTGTATGATCCCCAATGAATCCTACTGGTTTTAAATATTCATCTAAGAACCATCCGCAGTTCTCAGGCTCAAGTTTCACATATATTTATAGATTTATAATTTGCATGTAGTAATTTTGTTTAATGTAAAAAGCTTCAAATCTGGTTACATTCTTTCAACTAGTTGACTTAACAACCTATTTTTATGAATAACAGTAAAAGGAGGTTAGATAAGAAAATTAAAAATAAAAATCAGATTTGACGTTAGTGATTATCAAAATTATTTTCTTGTTGTGTTTTTTCTTTAATAAAGTTTTTTTGGGTTTAAAGTATAGTTTTAAACATGTTGGTCCTTCTTGAACCGGATTAGAAAGTGTAATAAGTGCAAAAAACAACTGTAAGTAAACAGCGAATGCACTTATTGCTCACAAAACCATTATATTTGTCATTGTAAAGAATTCGCCGCATTAGATGTTCCTCAACGTCACGATTTTATTAAGAAGACTGGCATTTGTTTTAATTGCCTTGTAAAGGGTCACTCCGTTAATGCGTGTTGGCAGAGCACTAATTGAAGAAAATGTCGACGACATCACACTCTGCTGCACTTCACAAACCCTAACAAGTTCACATCAGTGCCAGAAAGCGATGCAGCAACATCCAGTACATTATTAAGAAGAATGGCATTTGTTTTAATTGCCTTGTAAAGGGTCACTCCGTTAATGCGTGTTGGCAGAGCACTAATTGAAGAAAATGTCGACGACATCACACTCTGCTGCACTTCACAAACCCTAACAAGTTCACATCAGTGCCAGAAAGCGATGCAGCAACATCCAGTACACCTGAAACAAGCCAAACCACATCAACCGTCGTTTACAAAGCTGAGGTTGACAGCGACAGTGAAGAAGTAATATTGGCAACTGCACGAATTGCAGTTAAGTTGAGGAACGGCGATACTATAGTCTTGAGAGCACTGATTGATCCATGCTCGTAATCAAACTTTGTTACTAAAGCGGCAGCTCAACTGCTTAATCTCGAGCGCACTTCAATCAGCGGAAAAAATACTGGCATATCATCTATACCGCTGACAACAAAGTCACAAGTTACGTTGAACTTTCATGCTATTAGAAATCCATCACACATGATCACATCTAAGGCGTACGTCCTTAGACGAATAAATTCGAGATTACCATCACAAGAGCTACTATCAGATACCTGGCCTTCTTCTGAGATTTCGGATCTTGCGGATCCACACTTTCACAAGCCAGGATCTATCGACGTGCTATTAGGTGCAGTTGTATATGCGCATATTATTCTTGACGGAATAATAAAACGCAATGAGTCTCTGGTCACTTTGAACTCAAGATTGGGATAGCCAGTAAGCGGCGAAGTTGCGCAATCTGGCCATCAGTCACACAATGTAGTTGTTATGCACACAGAATTCGAAGTTGATTAGTTGCGACGTCAGTTTTGGGAGATCAATGAATATTCACCAAACGTGAAGCCTCTGTCGAAATGCAGTGTGAAGAGCATTTTAAGAAAACTCACACTCGAAACACTGTCGGTCGATATGAGGTTAGACTACCCTTCAAGGACGAAGACGCTCCAAATTTAGGCAACTCCAGACAACTTGCGTTGAAGCGTTTACTTCAGATGGAGAATAAGTTTAAGCGAAGACCCGAGTTTCACGAAGAATACTGCAAGTTCATGAGGCAATATGAGTCACTCGGTCACATGGAGGTCGTCCCTGAAACAGAAAAGAAGAATAGAGCTTATCACCTACCACATCATGCTATTCTGCGTGCTTCGAGCCTCACTACAAAGTTGCGCGTAGTTTTTGACGGAAGCGCTAAACCTGTAGACGGAAACTCACTTAACGATGAGCTACTCATCGGCCCACCGCTGCAACAAGATATACGAGAATTAGTAACACGGTGGAGACAACATAAGTACTGCATAGTAGCTGATATACAACAAATGTACCGACAGATACTTATCTCAAAGCAAGACACTGATTACCAGAGAATCTTGTGGCGCGAGTCATCGGAAGATCCGATTAGAGAATATCGGTTACTTACCGTCACATATAGCAGTTCATGCGCTCCATATCTTGCCATAAGGACACTTCATCAACTTGCAGAAGACGAACGTGAAGAGTTTCCTGAAGCTGAGCTTCTAAAAACTGATCTCTATATGGACGATTTGATGACGGGCTCATCTACAGAAGAAGACACTCAACGGCTTCAACGTCGCTTAACTGAACTGTTTAAACGTGGCGGTTTTCTTCTACATAAGTGGTCGTCTAATAGTGAAACTGTTTTAAATGAAATTCCCGATTCGAAAGAGGCATTAAAAAGTTCAGTGAATATTAAATTGGATGATTCGGTGAAAGCTTTGGGCATAGCCTGGAAACCACAAAGTGATATATTTGAACTGGTAGTTAATTTACCTCATGACAACGATGTTGTTACAAAACGAAGTGTGCTATCTGCGATAGCAAAAACGTTTGACCCTCTGGGTTGGCTAGCACCTTGCTTAGTTATGTTAAAAATGTTTATGCAGAAGTTGTGGCTAGCCGGCCTGGACTGGGACTCTGAACTTCCAGAAGACCTGAAAACTGAATGGCAGAATTACCTGACTAATTTTGAACACATGCAAGCCATTCAGCTTCCACGTTGGTTAGGGATTGCAAATAATGTAAAAATTTAATTGCACTGTTATTGTGACGCCTCTTGCGCCGCCTACGCTGCGGTTATTTACATCAGAGTCATCACGGACAATGAGATAAAAGTAAGTCTGGTCGCAGCCAAAACAAAAGTCGCTCCTGTTAAACAGATCTCATTGCCACGTCTTGAACTTTGTGGAGCAGTCCTATTGTCTAAATTGACACTGTATGTCAAATCTAGTCTAAATATTGATGATAATTGTGTATTTGCTTGGACAGATTCCACAATAGTTTTGGCTTGGTTGCGTAAAACTCCAAATACTTGGAAGCCATTCGTTGGTAATCGCACTACCGAAATCTTGAATGTTACGAATAGTAGTCAATGGCATCATATTAAGTCTGCGGATAACCCCGCGGACTGCGCCTCACGCGGTATCAGTCCTGGCGAGCTGATGCAGTCACAACTATGGTGGGAAGGTCCAGCCTTTCTTCGCGAGTCTGTTGAGATTTGTTACCCTAATTTCACTATACCTACAACCACACTCGAAGCAAAACCGAGAGCAAAAGTTAGTTATTTATGCACCTCTGAACCCAATGAATGTACTATGTACCTCAATAGATACTCAAATCTACTTAGACTTATACGTGTGACAGCCTATTGCTTTCGATTTTTGCGGCTATGTAAAGATAAGGTTCTCAAAAGAAACGATAACATAAAACTGACATATCTCACTACTGATGAAATTAAAAATGCATTAAAACCTTGCATTCGAATGTCACAGTCTGTTTACTTTGAAAGTGAAATAGGATTCTTATCACAGAGCAAACCTATCCCAAAAAATAGTAAACTTTTACCTTTAAATCCGATCCTAGACAATGAGAAAATTATTAGAGTCGGTGGACGTCTTGTAAATGCTCAAATACCACCTGATATGAAGTCTCCTATAATCTTACATCACAAATGTAACTTAGCAAAGTTGATTGTAATTGATGCTCATTTGAGAACACTACATGGTAGAAATTCGCTCACATTAAATGTTGTCCATAAAAAATATTGGATTCTCCGAGCAAAAAACTTGGTAAAAAAGATTTTAAGATTATGTCAACCTTGTTTTACCCAAATTGCACGACCTATGACTCCGTTAATGGGTAATTTACCACAGTGCAGAGTCAATCCGTCACGCCCATTTTTGACCAGCGGCGTAGACTTTTGTGGTCCATTTACGCTGAAACTGTACTCTGGTAGATGCACAAAAACTTGTAAAGCTTACATAAGTGTGTTTTTGTGTATGGTTACAAAGGCTATTCAGCTTGAGCTGGTTAGTTCACTATCCAGTGCCTCTAGCTCCTTCAGAGCCTTAATTAAATTATAGTTCATAGTCTTGTTTTGTAGATTCTCACTATTTAAGTTAAAGTTCAGATGTTTGTATCTTCCACGGTTAAAGGACCCATATAGTCCTTGGGCCGCGGCATGTTTAATGTAAAAAGCTTCAAATCTGGTTACATTCTTTCAACTAGTTGACTTAACAACCTATTTTTATGAATAACAGTAAAAGGAGGTTAGATAAGAAAATTAAAAATAAAAATCAGATTTGACGTTAGTGATTATCAAAATTATTTTCTTGTTGTGTTTTTTCTTTAATAAAGTTTTTTTGGGTTTAAAGTATAGTTTTAAACAAATTTTTTTAATTTATTTTTAATCAATATTTTTAATCAGGCTAGTATTATTTATGAATCACTATAACCTCCTTTTTTACTAAAGATGTAAATATACTTTAGTGTCACATAAAAAATATACACATAAATAATTAATTGATAAAAAAAAATTAAATAACTATTTCTCTATTTAAATAATAAACTACTCCAAAATTATGCATAGTATATACGAGTCTATCGCTATCCTTTTCTTTTCCAAGCCCAAATAGCATGCGCACGCTCTTTCTTTAAGTGGGCGGACTTTAAACAGCTGCTATGCTGTGTCCTCTTCTATCGCATGGGATGGTCGGTTGGGACCTCTCAGTCGCACGCATTCACTTGGAGCAATATTTTACTTTTTAAAATTCGACAACCGCAATTCTGGACTGATTTTTCGAAGCCAACCCTATACCACCGTGTTCAGAATAAAATAATCTTTAATTTCATTTAAATTTCATTCAATAAACAGACCGTTGCAAAATGCTAGTACAGATTCACCTGTTTATACCTGGCAACCTGATAGTTGTGACCGGAAAAGAATGGGCAGCATAAAGTTTGCATATTCTATGGGCTTCATACTTTCGATTGGTATAGAATTTATCTAATAATCATACCGGTGAAATGTTTCAAAAAATATATTTTTTAAATTATTAATTAAACATACTCTGGACTGAAATTTGCTAGACAACCCATATGGATTATAGACCAGTGCCGATAATTTTTGAAACCAAAAAAAATTACAGTAGGATAAAACCCATTAGAAAAGGAGGGGAATATGATCAAAATGAAAGGAAAAATAAATTACGGTCGATCTGAGGTCGGGAAGGGGTCGGGGGGGGAGTTTTAAGGGTAAAAAACGGTTTATCTCGATTTCCGGCAAAACTAAAAGTCCTATCGAAGAAAGTTAAATGGCAAAGTTGTAGGTAATAAAAAGATCTAAAACTTTTGTATTCACACATATTTTCACATAACCTCAAAATTTATGTGAAAAATTCAAAAAACCAAGTTTTTGGTTTTTAATTTTTATCTTTAACAAAAATAATTTTTTTTTAACGAAATTTGGTGAAAACTTACCTTTCTATGTCCCAAATACGCTGTAATTTATTTGATTAAAAATATTTATTTGTTCACCTTATTTTGAATTAATATCGAAAAAACACCCTAATTTTCAATCGAAAATTCTGACGTCAAAATTTCAGCTTTTTTCAAAAAGTTGGTGTGCTTTCAGTTCATTGAAATCTCTACTTTCCTATGGTAAAAAAATATATATATATTACCATAGTAAATCTTCTCAGAAAACGCAAAAAATCGAATGCAGTAACGCCCAGACCTGTCATCCCCTTCCTTACTTCTCTATGAAATACGAAAATTTTAGCCCATCTAAAGGCTAAATTTTTTTTTAGGTCACTCAGGTATATATAAGTTATCTTAAAATAGTAATAAATAGGCATCTGATTATAATTTAAAGAAGATTCATAGAGATCGACCGTAATTTATTTTTCCCTTCATTTTGATCATATTCCCCTCCTTTTCTAATGGGTTTCATCCTACTGTAATTTTTTTCACTTTTTATTTTAAAGGCTATCTGCACTGGTCTATTATATTTATTAACATATTAAATTAAATATAAAATACGTTTCATTAAATAAGCATCTCGGTGAAGGTCGCTGTATAGCGGGATCTTAGACCAACAGCAAAAAGTGTCGTTACAACTTTTGGTCTTAATTTATTCCGTCTAGCCCCCTTTCGCAACGCTCGATAACTTCGTTCCAACAAGACTAATTTAGTTACCTAAGTGATTCCAAAAATAATTTTCATTTCTTATCCCTACAAAAAAAAGCCAACATCACGAGGTGTTCTCAGGCGGTCACTCATCCAAATACTGACCTCGCCCGACGTTGCTTAACTTCGGTGATCGGACGAGAACCGGTGTATTACAATAGCAAAAAAGTGTCGTGACAACTTTTCGTAAGAATTTTTTCCGTCTAGCCCCCTTTCACAACGCGCGATAAGGAACTTCGTTCCAATATATACTATAACGAAAACAAAACAGTATGACAGTATTAAGTAGTACTTGGTACGGTAGAAATTTAAAGGAAAATAGAGAAGGAGCTAAGAGAATTCCATAGCCTACTGAGTTTTAAAGGCTTCACTATTGCTTTAGGAATAGTAAAAAAACAAACGTCAAATTTGGAGTAGAGACTTTCGTACTATTGATTTAAAAATAGTGAAAAACTATTCTAATCAACGCAAAAGCGCAAGAATTTTTAATAAGTTTTTATTTGTTTTTCAGTATTTATGTACGTGGAAGAAAATATTTGCGAAGGACAGAAACGATTTGAACTTGAATACAAGCCATTTGACGAAAATTCTAAGTATTTTATTGGTTAACATTATTTAATTTATTTATAATACTAATATTGTTATGTTGTTCTTATTATATAATACATATATTAAATAAATATGATTTAGAATTAAGCTAGATGATTTTAGTCACAGCGCCATCTCTGCCAAGATCCAAGAACTTTCTTAACACGCATTAAAACGTATTCGTGTTTTCACTCTATCCGTGACGATGTTCGTGTTTGTGCATCTTGTAGTATGTGTAATAGAGAGCGCTTTAATTAAACTTACTAATAGTTTATTGTATCATTCTCGGTAGGAATTTCGAATTCATAGTATTTGAATGTTTCATAATGCGATTTTTTTAAACTGAAAATAGCGTTGGGAACGAATTAAACCTAACCTTAACCTAACGTAACCTTCTTAATTTTACCTTTTACCTTAGGTACCTTACCTACGTTCTACGATGGCAAATTCAACTTTACATAATATATAAGTGCAAAATTAAAATTCGGTAATTTTGTATTTTCATAAGTTTCGAAAGGTATGAAAGCTTAACCAATAAAGTACCTTCCTTATATTTTGCTTTGGTTTTTTCAACGGATACAATTTTCAAGTTCTAGTAAAAACTAAAACATTCCTAATTTAGAATTGTGCACGTGCTGAGTGAAAATTATGGCGAAATTCGCAAACGATACCATTTACAGAGTAAATGGTGGTACAGATTAGATTAAACCACCTGTTCCCACGATCTCGTGACAATGGAGTCTTATTTACGTTTTACACTATATACGTATGTACGTATGCACTACGAGTGAGCGAATGACTTTTTAAACTGCGATTTTATTATTCTTATCAATACTATAGTCCAACACAGATGGCAGGTTTACTATGTATGCAGGCTGACATAACATTACAGATCATGCGCATCCATGTATAGTGCACGTATCTCATGTACGTTGATTAAAACAATTTCATATAACAACCGGTGACTTTCGTTCTTTTTTTATAGTTTTAATAAGACGCACCTATACAAAAACTTATTTTCATTATATTTTATATAATAATAATAAAACTTTATTCATAGACAAAATTGATCTTAGGCTAGTCCCAACACTAGGGAGTGTGTTGAGAGTTGTGGGTAACTAGATGACAAAAATTCCGTGACATTTGTTTAATAAGAAATAGTTGTCAGTGTTATTGTAATTATATATATTGTTATGGTCTAAGATCCCGATATACAACGACCTTCACCGAGATGCTTATTTAATGAAACTTATTTTATATATAATTTAATACGTCAATAAATATAATCCATATGGGTTGCCTAGCAAATTTCAGTCCAGAGTATTTTAATTAATATTTAAAAAAATATATTTTTTTTAACATTTAACCGGTATGATTATTAGATAAATTCTATACCAATCGAAAGTATGAAGCCCATAGAATATGCAAACGTTAAGTTGTTTTTAATCTATTAATTATTTATGTGTATATTTTTTATGTGACACTAAAGTATATATACATCTTTAGTAAAAAAGAAAGTTATAGTGATACATATATAATACTACCATGATTAAAAGTATTGATTGAAAAAAATTAAAAAAGTTTACTACATGCAAATTATAAAAAAAAAAAATTTTTAAATATTAATTAAACATACCTACTCTGGACTGAAATTTGCTAGGCAACCCATATGGATTATATTTATTGACGTATTAAATGAAATATAAAACACGTTTCATTAAATAAGCATCTCGGTGAAGGTCGTTGTATATCGGGATCTTATACTATTAGTGTAATTAAATATAAATAAATAGATTGTGTAGTTTTTAAAGAAAATTGTAAACATTTCTAAAGTTCATTTTTAACTTTAAAAAATCCTGAAGCAGGGTAAGTGTAAACCACACTATGACGCCTGTTTGATGTTTTTTATACAATCATAAGATTTATATTATACTATAATGTTATACAGAGGATTATTTCTGTATACATGAAACGAATCAATTTAAATACTTGAAATCGGTCAAAAATCTTTTACCATTTTAGTTAGGCAGTTAGTTCAAATTCGATTCGACATAATATTTATTTAAGAAACCGATTATAAATGGTATAGTCTATAGGAGTTTATTTTATGTCGACTTAATTATAAAGAACAAAGGCATGCCGCCGAGCACCGATTCATTTCCTATTTGTTTAATAATCCCGACGTACTATAGCGATAATCATTTTAAGAAATGCCGAAACAGTTATGCTTTTGTCGGTATTGATGTCGCAGGTGTTCGATTTATTTTAGAATAATATCTAAAGCAAACATTGTAGCAATTTGTATTATATACCTCAACTTCCGTACAATCAACTTAGTTGATATTTATTAGAATACTAGCTGGCCTGGCGAACATCGTACCGCCTAACAGTCGATTATTTTTTTTTTAAATACTTATTCTGCTATTCGGGACACCGGTCTAGCTAGTAAGATAAAAAAAAGAAAGCTGACAAGACAACAAATACATTATGTCAAAAAATAAAAAATTACCTTCCCGGAACCCCTCCACTAACATTTGAACTTTATAATAAAGTTCAAATTGACTTTTAAGTATTATTACAAATATTTTGTATGGGAATATAGAAAAGTGTTGATTTTAGACTTTTTCACTCAATTTTTTTTAATTTTTCTCCGTAAGAACCATCCTCGTACTTCAAAGTATATTATAAAAAAAAATCTGACAAATCGGTCAAGCCGTTTTCATGTTATGTCGTGACAACGGAAAACGGGTTTCATTTTTATATATTAGATTTGAATGAACATAAACACACACAGCGACATAGTGTCGTGAAAAAAATGTCGTGCATGTTAAAAAAAATGTAAATATTAAATTCAGAATTAGTCACTTGAGTGTGCGCCTCTCATCCCTGCCGTCAGATCAGCTGTGCAACAATGCACTTTTCTTTCTCTTTGCGCATTTAATACTTGTAGCCTGATGGAATATATCGAGGTGAAAACGGCATGCCTAAGACCTAAAACTTGACAGTGTGTCAGGCACAGAAGGCTGATCACTAACTTGCATATTAATAGAACCAGTATCAAGAGACGTAGACAAATGTGAGGGCACGGCCAAGGCGCTGCTGGAAGTTAAAAAATCAGAACGGAACCGTTGAGCAAAGGAAATATATTATTTTATTATTACCCGCGCTAAAAGAGCTCAAATAGAATCAATACTCCATATGACATACCAGACTGGTAGAATGCGCAAGGGACTCTGCGAGCCTCTCATATTCGGTCATGTTAAAACTACCCAAGGTGGTTAAAAAGAGGATCACTCGGCTCTGAGTTGCAGAGTGCCCCAAAATTAATTAAAATAAATATTTCGTTTACTTTACTCCACGATTTTCATTTTTAAAGAATGACTACAGATTTGTTTGAATTTTCTTATTTTATTTCTTTATTTATTTACACTTCGTTATCATAATATACAAAATCATACATTTGAAAAACAAAAAAAAAGCAGGTTACACAAGTTATTAGGCAACTTATATCGCTAACAAGCGATTTCTTCCAGGCAACCCTAATCTGGAACAATAAAAAAAGAAACACCTTATTTGAATTTTACGATAAAATTTATTCGTTAAAATTGATTTATTCAAAATCATATTTAAACCGTGTTATTTTAAAGTCAATTTAAATTCAACCGCCTCTCCTGGCACGTGTTTGAAAAGCGTGCGCATATAACAATTAGAAAGGGTAAAAACAAAGAATAATTTAATAAAACTTGTTATTAATTCTGGGTGAAGTCGGTTGTCGTGTATGTCCAGTAAACACGTGGCAAATGACATGAAAATCGTGAGTTTATGAAGAAAGTCGGAGAATATATCGATATTGATGTTATAGGTTGTTGAACTTTTTTCTTGGAATGCAATTATTATGCAAAATCCGGTGCTTAGATATGTATTATATTATCCCTTAATAGCTTATGAACAATTATTGACGGATTTTTTTAAATAGGCACTATGTAACTAAGAGAGCAATTGAGACCGATTGAGAGAGAGTGAAAAGGGTGAATACCTTATAGAAATTCTATTTTTAAAATTAAAATTACGTAAAGAGAATTTATGAAATATTAGTATTTAATATTTTATGCAAAATAATTTATTGAAATCTCCAATGACGAATTGTAAATTAAAATGCCACGTGTTTTTATTATCGAAGAAATAAATTAAAATAATTAAATTTATTATTTGAATTAATTTTCGACACTTTTAATATTTTAATGACAATTAAATTCATTAATTTCCTAACATATCTTATCTTAAAAATAAAATTAAATAGATCTTTTAGATTTGTATAAATATGAACAAGAGTTAAAAATTAGTTTGCCAAAGTAGTTTCACTTCTGTCATATTGTGTACTTTGTACGCATGCATTTTTTTAAATATGTGGATTGTATTTTGAATTGAAAATATTAACCCAATTTTTTTTTAGCATTTATAAAAACATTCTATATAATAATATACATTAATTACCCTGTTATTTAATTAATAACGTGTTATCGATAATCGTCTAAATTGTAACCTCACTAGTGAGCTCGTGCTACGATTGTTTTCAATATGGTTTTGATTAACACGATTTAAAGAGTCGGAGTACTTTGTTTGTATGCAAATTGATTTCAGAGGCGTATACGTTTAGACTACTGAAACCATTTTCATGAATATAGTAACGAATGAGTGATATAGGTAACCGGTTTGAACAGGTTTGAACTGGCAAATGTTTTACAGTAAGGGGCATATGAATAGATGTTTGTTGGTTTCTCTTTTGGATTGGGTCTCTTTACATGGTGTTGTTGCTGCTTCTTACAAACATTTTGTAGAATAATAAAATCGGCCATTTAAAAGAGTCACGAAAACTTTTTTCCAATTCTTCTCTTCATAGTGAAAATGTAAATTTCGAAGCATTAAATGTTTTATTGATAAACGTTAGCTATACGAATAAATTATTTTTACTTAAAAAATGTCAATCATGACTTTCAACGCTTAAAACTACTATAATTTTCCTTATACCTGGATTAGACGTTCTATGCATATTTAAAAACTATTATTTTTAAGGCCCAAACGTCATATTCGTGGTCTCACACCACATCATATTATCGAACTGAATCTAACCTTTGTGGTAGAAAATACAAATGACCGATGGCACCAAAAATCAACAGAGACAATATCATCGCGCATGCGCTCGAACAGTCGCTATCACAGAAAAGTAAATTATTATTTTACATGCCATAGAGATGGCGCTAACTTCCACATTGCTTCAGTTTTCGTTCTACCGGCAAAAAATAATTAAATTAACCTCAATTTTGACAAATAAAAACAATTAGGATACTCTATTACGTACTACTGCTTTAGCGTTATAATATAAATAATGTTATATTGTAAGAAACCCAATATGAAAATTGAACAAAGATGAATCATATATTATCAATATTTAAAACGGAACTAGAATTCTTTGTATCAAAAAATATTCTGCTCATGATTCAATAATAGATAATTAATTGATAAATTCCACATAATTACGTATTATATTTAAATTAATTAGTTATTATATTCAAATGTATCGCGTGCGTACAAAGAAATGGAAATAATAATTTCCTTAAAGGAAATGAATTGATTTTGCACGATGGCCTTTGTCGTAGGTACGTATTTTAAATAAACTGGTACCAGTGAATTAAAAAGTAATTTAGATTTAGGATCTGAAATTGTCATATTCAACTCGTGTTCGTAATTATTTAATATAAAACATTGGTGTCAGATAAAACTTTAATCACAATAGGTTTAATATTAACAAACTACATAATCGATTTTAGTAATTTAATTAAGATGTTTTTTTAAAAGCCATGTGCCATTATTAACATAATATATCCTAATTTATTTAGGAAAGGTATAGTATTTAGTGATATAATACGATTATATTACTAACTACTACTCCTCGGATACGGTAATCTTTTTTACGCAAATTCTTGAGTTTTTAGCAAAAATACACATAAATATATTAATCAGGTTAGGTACAAAAATATAGATACGTAAAAACAATGTCAACTTTCATTCACTTGATGGTTGCGATCCCAAGTCATATCAAAAGTTAATCTAGCCGCGTTCTTATTTTCCTTTTTACAAGGAATCCAGGATGTATTTGCATGAATATTTATCATATATTGTCGGGTTTGTCGTAAAACGCATTTAAATGCATTTTTATCTGACACTTAGGTTATCTAAAACTTTGCACACGACAGAGTATTTTAGTGCGAGTATTTATTTTGTTGTTTATGGGCATTTAAATTTATTGCTTTGGCTATTATCTGTTTGTTATCTGTAGTTTTATTAAAAGTAAAGTCAAAAAGTAATTTTATACCTATAGGTAGAATTACTCTATTTCGAGGATGCGTGTAATGTTATCAGTGACCCTTTTTTTCAAGGTCATGTTTACTCTGATTCTAGGATCACGATTTTATAGAAGAAGTTGTATAATAATGACCACTCTCGTTTTTAGGGTATAGGACCAGCAATATCTTTCAATATATATGAGCAAAAGATTCCTTATTTTCTGTCCAGTTACTTTAAAGAAGTTCAATAGTAATCCAAAACAGCAACCCTTATAGTCTCTTGATGTCAATAATACATTCTTTCTACAGGTTAGCCTCTGAAGGGAAGATGCACCCCACTTTTTATTGGAACTACAATTTTTATTGAGAGTTTGGCCAAGTTCACCGAACGGGTTCGCCGGGTCAGGTAGACCCGGCGATATTTGTACCGCATAACAGTCGTTGAATAAGTGATCCATTTTAGCTAAACTTCAAATTTAGAACTTACTGCTTTGATCACCTTTTTCGTACGAACACTACGTGGACGACAGATCTTTTCCTGTCACAAACAGAGGAGGTTTTATTGTACCTATTAATAGCGCGATACACAAATATTTTACTAATACCAAGCGTATGGAGTGTTTTAAAAGTTGGCTCCATACCTACTTTGTGTAATGCGATCACAGCGATTCGACTCTCTTCATCACCGCACTGCATTTTAATATCGCAAAATATTGTACAATGTATTGGCGCCAAAATGAGAAAATAATATAAAAATGACAGATTCCAAATTCAAATGTAATATTTTATTTATTTTTAATTGTAACAGTATTTATGGCCAGACTAAGTATAGACTAAAAGTTTATTAAAGTGAATTTACCAGTTTGAACCTGGAAGCGAAACAAACTTTCGCATTTAGTTAGGGTTATCCTATATATAATTAAAATTAGCACGCCTGGCCACGTATGCAGTGTTTACAACCCAGTTAAATAAATTAATCGTTCAGTTTTCCCACGAGCACGCTCCAAGTATAATTTATTAATTTGTTTTCTACTAACGATCCTGCTAATGCTTAAAGCTTTGCCTCTAAACAAATTGGATGGGTTATGCGAGAGGGAATCATCGATTGATACCAAAGTAAGGCAAAGGAGGAATAGATCTCTGTAAGGAATATTTATGTTTAATTTGGTGATATTTTGTAACATATCCAACCTAAAACTAGTCCTTATTACACAACAATACATTAGAAACCTTTTCAAGTAATTTATATGTCTTAAAGTTTAACCGGAAACGGAAAAGGTGTTATTTTAGTAGTTAAGTTCTTGTTTACCTTTATTAATATTACTGTAATATGACTTAATAACTAAAATATTTCAATGAAACTTTTGGTTAGTTGCTAAAGCCTAAAAATTTATAATAGACTTTTTATAGTCGTATTAAACGATATTTAATTTTAGTTAAAATGGTCATAAAAAGCCACGAAGTTGGAATTTCGCGAATGTGAGATTAGTGCTTGATTGCGTAATTGTATTGTTTTATCCAAATCGATTAGTTTTTGAACGTCACATCAGAAGGTAGTCCACATAATCCAGGGTTGCATATGGATCACGTAGTATTGTAGACATCAATAATTCATCATACTCGCAGTCATACAGACAGGCTTGCAATAACAATGCATCACTGTTTAGTAGGAGCTTTTGTGGTGCAAGGTACAAGAGTGTAAATTTTAACGTAAAAATCAGAAATGTTAGGTTTTAGATTATATGACAAGGATTCAGCAGTTCAATTCAATCATTATGTATTTTAGTGTTACGTGATATATGTATATCTCTGAGAAATATTAATCCTTGACTGAACATGGCGAGCTGTAATGGCAAAAATTTTACAGTGAAAAAAAAGTGTCTACTTATCTGTTGTCTATCGGCTAGTTTCCCTCCGTTTTTAGAAACAGATTAAAATAACATTTTAAAATTGGAACTCGCTTTGATACTTGGACTACGCGTAGCGGGGTAAGCTTTGTTCATTTGACTTTTGTAGCGCCACCATTATAAAGTGACCCATAGATACCTACGTCTAGTATAACTTAAAACAACCTTGGCGGTATTCTAAGAATGGTCCTTGACTATTTACATCCTATTAAAGAGTTTGATATCGGATTGCTAATGTAAATTATCGTATTTAAACTAATTCGTGTTACTTATGTAATTGCATAAGGGATAGTGTACTTAATACTAATTATGACAGGGATTTGTAAATAATGAAAATGTATGTGGGAAAAGTTAAGCGGAAACTGTTCAGCATGTATTTGCAATTTTGACGTAAGGTATGTTGAATTTGTTTCCCGTAGAATGTGAAACAGTGAATCAACTCATTTTGCCTGAGTCACAATAGTACATTACCGTCGAGTGGAAAAGTGAGAGTCTGCTCTATACATTGAAGGTTG
Organism: Pieris napi; assembly: GCF_905475465.1. NCBI lineage: Eukaryota > Metazoa > Arthropoda > Insecta > Lepidoptera > Pieridae > Pieris > Pieris napi. The sequence continues at coordinate 6,078,676 of NC_062241.1, read as the reverse complement.
GCAATGGTTTTACAATTGTTATTCTCTGGAAAATGGCCACAGACTGATTATTGATTATTGTAATTTATATTTAGAATTTAAAACACCGTTTTATCAGTTAGGGCTCGTGCCATCCCTTAACTCTAATACAATCTATGGCTAATATACTATTAAAATAGAATTCGTAAAACTTATGTTCGTTTGAATATGGAAAAATATATTTCCATTTAAAATATGTACGTATGCTTATCTTTTGATATTGTTGACTGATACGGAAAAATAAGGTGGGAATTGTAACCCCTTTTAATAAGAAATTAGTATTAAATAAAATATATTATAATATTAAAAATATTTATTGCTCATAACTTAAAATATTTAAATGCAATATTTACATATAAACTATAATAATTTACAAATTGGACGGTACAATACATTATAAACTATTACTTTGGAATCAACTATAATTTGGACGGAATCAATTACAATTGACAATTAGCTACTTCAAAAACTTATTTTAACTATACTGACAAATACTTTAACAATACTGAAAATACTAAAATAAATAAATACATAACTTATTCTTTGTAACCTAATATACATATATACCCCTCTTGCTTGACCCTTATATTTTAACTCGTTAAGTCACAAACGCAATACTACACATGTATTATCAACAAACATAATTAAATATACCAGGCATCGAAGAAAAGATTTGATATCAAAAACACACAAGTAATTAAACAATGAAAAAATTATTAATTGTATGAAAAATACAGTACTATATAGGTAGATACTCTCTTAGTGTACTCGCAGTGGATCTAGGCTGTCTGTACCAATGAATGTCCAACAATGATTTAAGTATGAAATGAAAGATAGTAGTATAATAATATAAGTAGTTAATATAAATTGTTCTAACGTCAAATGGGACTAAAACCTACAAGACTCGTAGTAAATACGACTGGTATTTATATAAAGAAACCGGGCAATTGAATATGAAACATCAAAAGAATCTAACAACACACAATTTTTTGTGTCAAATTGGTTTGTATCTCGACCGGTTTGTTGATAGTACTTTGTATTTAAAATTTCATGACAGATCAACGGAATTGGTAATTCAAACATAAAATAGACTTAATTAAGTAACCATAGCTCTTTCTGTGGGCATTGGAAGTATATTATACGAGAACCTTTGTGTATAGTCTGTCATTTTGAGGTTATCTGACCATGGAGGACTTGGATTCCACCGCTCCATGCCATCTGCGGGTTCCATCGAAACTCCAAGGTTTGTAAGACGCATTCGCTTTGGTGAGGGATATTCTGTACCTGAAATAGAAAAATATGTTATTCTAGGCAGATATAGTCTGTAAGATAATATTTCAACACGTATAAAAAATCGTATTATTATAGTGGAACAGAAGCTGATCGAAGAGGATATTTCATAGCGCGTTTCTAAGAGCAGTATTGGCCACTATATATATTACTAACCATCCATACAAATGCTGGTACAGGGTTCTTGTGGGTAAGTTACTGTGGAGAATTGTTCATACTCTCTTTTGCCGGCATAGGTATACGGGTACATAGTCATTGCTTCAGGCGACATCTCGTAGTGATTCGGTGACCTAAAACAATATGACACGTCAAACTATAAGTACTGAAACATTATTAAGCCGGTTATTAATGTAATTTAGGCATGTTTTGAAACTGTTCAATAAACAAATCTTATAATTTACTAGGTAAAAATATCCCTATGAATATTCGGCCTTTGTGGGAAAATTAAGGGTTATATGTATTTATAATGCCAATTAATATATTCTTTTTGTGGTGTGTGTGTGTGCTACCAATATCAGGGGGGTATTAAAAATAGTTGACGATAATATATTCTCTGTATCGGTCAAACCGATTCAGAGGAGTTAGGTTACAAACACGATTTATATATAGAATTTCATTACCATAAAATTAAAAGACAAACTTAATTTCGTAAACGAATAACAATTAATTAATTTGTAACCAGTAATGTATAATTGGAATACTAAACGCAATCATTTATAAATTGTAAAACAATTTTTATTTGTACGAAAGCGTGAATGAGATTTATGACGTGCGGAGGGTTAAGCCAATAAATATGGTAATAAAGGTGTCAAAGTATGAAGTGCGACGGACGTACGGACACATGAATGTACTTTTAAGAATAAATAATATTCTAGTAATATCCACTTATTATTTATTTTATATGAGACAAACGCTTACAAACTTATATTACGTAATACCGCGCCCATGGACATTCACATAGGCTGAAGGCGTGCGAGTGCGTTGCCGGTTTTTAAGAGCCTTCTTTTCCAGATGATTGTGTTTATTTCTTAATACTTTATTGTAAAAAGTTTTTTTACAATTCTGTATCTATTGCCTATAGAATTTCTAGTAACTTTAAAAATATGAATGCATCAAATACCATAACCTTGCGTTTTTAACTATATAAAGAATATGATTAATAGACCTAAATGGGCTTTCAACAGAACTTTAAAGGCTTAGCTCATACTAAGGTCTTACCTTTCTTCACTTATAGTTGATTGTGGTGAATGCGTAGAATAATCCACGGGTCCTCTATCAGTAAACATCCGTTCGCACACATACTCTTCTGGTTTATGAACATATGGCATATAACCATATTCCAATTCCGTGTTTTCCACATATTGGTATTCTTGATAGGGTTCTTGGAATTGTTCCCGTCGGAAGAATTTTTGACAACGCGGGTCCAACCCACACGGTTGGTGCTGGTAGCCGTAGTATTGGTATATCCAGGAGTTGGCCACCATTATTGCGGCTTCTTCTTCGCTGTAGAAGTAAAATTATTATAACGTGATAATGTATTTTTTTAATATTATTATGTTATACTAATATTCCTTATGTGTTAATCATGTGTTCAATTTTGTTTTATTGTTTTTTATTCTTATAAGGTCCGAAATACATTTGTTGAATTTGATAATTATAGGATATTAGCTGTACCCTGCGTTTTCAGATGCGTTAATTGTGTAGTAACGCGAGGTCAAAGTTTGGCCTATAGATTTTCGCTGTATCGTATATTTCTGATATCGATCCTAAATTAGCTCTTTCAACCAAACAAGGGAAGCTCTCAAAAAGAAATACATTTGACGAACAAGATTGTAACGTAGGGTATATATATATATATATATAGTTTATACATTACAAATATTAAATCAAGTCTTTACTTATAAGTGTAGATTACAATAGGTAGGTATAGTTTATAATATGATTGTCTACATCACTTAAATAACCGTTTTACTCATAAAAACAAAAAATAGTGTAATTAGACGGATTTTATCGACAAGTGGAAAGGTCGTAAGTGGAAAGGATGTACCTATATTAAAAGACATCAGAAGTAGATAGATATATTATGACATATATTTACATAGAGTAAAAGATAAATTACCTTAAAACTTGATTAGTAGCAACGATGAATTGTCTAGGTGCGTCCGTTGCTTCCTTGACTTGTAAAACCATATGTATCCATAGGAACTCGCCTGATCTCTGTTGCAGCCTCACTAGTAATATACAACATTTGTCTTGTTCCGATTGTGTAACTGCAACACATTTTATTATTTTAACCTTTCTGTCTTGTTTTCAGACGAATTTCTTTATATGGATATTGTCAATACTATAAAAGTAGAATTGAAAATGCAATAAAAATTTCATTTACTAAGAACTTTTTATTTTCTATGAGGTTGAATAGTTTAGGGGTTTTAGTACCCTCTCGTTCACAGTAAGATTTGAGTTCTTTACTACTTAAGGCTTCTGTGAAGTGCATCAAAAACAGTAGAACACAAGGCCAACACACGAAACTAAGACATTCATTACATGAATTGTAAAGAAACTTACTTAATTTATGTTTGGCTTGAGCTTCTCGTAAACTATCCCAATGTAGTATTTGGTACCACGATACATCTATAAGTTCCGATTTATTCCATCCTAAGTACCACTCGCCACTGAAAGAAAATATTCATTTAATACAACTTATAAAAATGTATGTATTTTTACTCATACCTTCACCAGTTACTATTATAGAAGGAACTCAAGTTACTATTTATTGTTTTTTTTAATACACAGAAAAAAGTAAAGCAATCAAACAAAATATTAAATTTTTGATAATAAATTGACACTGTATGACAGTATTTTTTGGTGGGAATAGCTTACTTGGTATCGATATGCAGTATCTTCATGTCCATGGCGTGCACAGTGGTAAAGACGTTGGTGGCGCCGTGGACTACGCACTCGCGCGTCTCCGGCATCGCCAGAGGCGTGCACGACGCTAGGAACACGGGCTCGTTGCGACTGCATAGCGGTAGGTAAGACACGTAGTGGCCGCGGACTAGAACTACCTAAAATATATTTTTATTAAAAAATATTTGTATACGATTTAAAGAAAGCCGGGCTATGGATATACTCATTAAGAACAATAAGAGTTATCAAAATTCAAATTCAAATTCAAAAATCATTTATTCACGTAGGTAACACAATGTACACTTGTGATTCGTCATTAAAGAAATACATATTAATGCTTCTAATTTTACATTTACTGCCAGTTCTCAAATCAAGGGCGTAGAACGGAAGAGAAGAACTGGCAATAAACTCTCCGCCACTCTTTTTAATCGCCATGTTTTTTTTTTACACAACGTTTGTAAGGAGCTGCAACCATGTGTGTGTGTATGTTAAGCTTTTGTCGATATGTGAATGTTTCATTTAGTTGAAGTTAAATAAAGGTACATAAAAAAGTAGTCGATGAAAAAAAAATTTTTTTTTTGAAACACATTCTTTATGCTCATAACTTTGACTACTTACTTTTTGGTCACCAAATCTCATTTGTCTCCTAGCGTTTCTCGATACATTCATTCTACAGAAGAAATGCCTATTCTTTGGTACATTTTCAGTCTCTCCGTTACTTCCTCTATTCAGCTCTAATTGAACCATCTGATGGTCTTGTCTATCTATTATATCATATACGCTATCTCCATGTATTAGTAAGTCTTCCTAAAAGAAAATAAAAATCTATTAGCAGATGCTAATCTGAATCAGGAATTGTTGAACGCTCTAATAATTGTATCATTAGTTGGTATTAAGATAAATCATATTCTTATTAATCAGTCAATACAGTTTAGTTTTTTGTAATTTGATTTTTTTCTTTAATTAGTAATTGTTTTTTTTTTTGTAATGTTTGTTTTGTTTAATAATAGGTTATGATCTCTATATATATGTCATGTTTGTCTTTAAGTGCTTGTCACATTAAAAATTGTATTTTGTGTTTGTTTTTACCAATGTGTCAGTGTGCCGAGCGTTGGCAAGCTTTTTCTCAATTAAAAAAAAAAAGATACACTGTATCAGTTTAATACACTGTTTAACTAAATCGCTTATTAGTTTTTTTGAACAAATGTTTATGCTGTTATCAAAAGAAACATTTAAGAGAATAAGAGGGCAAAAACAATAAACTACAAATAACAAACCATAGAATGTCCTAAGTATTCAGCTGCATTTTCCGATATGTACAACAATTTTCCGTTCTGTGTCATCATCATCATAAAACCGTTCATTGCCTGAAAGACATTGTAAGTATTAGTATTTTTCACGGACATTAGTAAACGTGAAGCTAGGGATGACTTCCAATGCATCGTTGATATTATAATTACATATGATTTATTAAGTTAATTGGATATTTTATTTTATGAAAATACATTTACTTAAGATCGAAAACCTAAATTAGAGTTTGGGGTGCAAGCAATAAGGGCCGTAGTTTTACACTTCATCTAAGAATAATTAAAGTTACCTAATCATAAAAAATCAATTACAAACTTAATGTAATTTTAAATTTAAAAAATACTTTTACAATAGTGTATGTTACAATGTCAATAACATATATACTTATGAGTTACAATTATATGTTAACTCCGATGGCCATATAACAGACTCAATTATACACCCATTTATTGATTTGCTCTAAATCCAAGCAATTAAGACTAAGTAGGTAACCTATACTGTTAATCGTGAATATTGATAGTAAAAAAATATATTAATGCGATAAAACATCTTCGCTTCGCCCCTACTGAAACATACCTTTGAAAATCCAATATTAGGTGTGGGTGTACTTTGTTCTTGATACTGATAGGTAAAGTCGTGACTCTTGAACACTAAAACAGAAAGAAAGACGGAATTATGGGTGAAGTTATAGCAACCAGAGATAAGATAGTGAACTAAATGTTTTTTAAACGTCTTAATATGCCTTTTCGTGACTGAAGGTGAAACAAAAAGTTTTGGAGACGTTTTGAAAACATGAGACAAGATTTAGGATATGAACGTGATGAGTTTCGACAATCGTGTGGGGCATGGGAAAATTTGGAAAAATTTATATGAAAGTTGTTAGTGTCGTAGTAGTATAAACAATGATATGTTTATACCTACTAACTACGAGTATATTTTTTGTACAACACTTTTTTTGAACGAGGACTTGTCCTAGTATGACAATTTTTTTACGAAACAAACATAATATGTATGCTTCATGGATGAAATAAACCTGTTTGAAAGGCACAGGTTAGTCCTTATCTGAATCTGTTCACGTTCATTTGTTTTTTGAAGTTATACTTCTTTTGGCGCGTTATGAAAAATTGATGAGAGTGAAATTTTACGATGCGCGCGCACCGTGACACAAAATTAACAGAATGAAGTTGCCCACGGAAGATGCTACGGCATTGGACATAATTTAAGTACGTAAGAGAATAATAATATATATTTATTTATTTAATTTTTCAAATGTAAACTGAACTTTATTGACTATAATGACTCCTTTTCCAGTCTTTGATTATTTAATTGTAATAAATTATTTGCATGCAATCAAAAACTATTTTTAATAATGCCAAAGAAGTATAACTTCTTACGCGCGTACATAAGTAAACGCACCCTTTTTTTTTAATTAACTTTGTGATCAGCCTTCTGTTCCTGACAGTGGACTTTTTAGGTCTAAGGTACGCCGGTTTCCTCAGGATGTTTTTCACCGTACCAGCGAGTGTTAAATGCGCACAAAGTCAGAAATTCCATTGTTGCACAGCCGGGGTTCGATCTTACGACCTCAGGTCTGAGATTCGCACGCTAAAGCCATTTGATTAAAGTAGGTTGATTTACCTTGTTGAAAATAATTCATTTTCCTTACATACACGCAGACCAGAGCCATCAGCTGTAATTGCGACAATCTCTGTCTGGTGGAGGGAGGAAGGGGTAGTAGATCTCGAAGGTTGGATATCTCTGCGTTGATGAGATCACGACGCATTTTACTCGCACCCTTTGTGGATTTTGTAGGCTCGAATCTAAAACAAGATCCATACCAAATATTATATTACTTACTACCAACCATTCACAGAACTAGGGCTACTAAAGAGGATCAAATGGCAGACCCATAGATATTTTTTTTTTAAGTTGTACGTAAAACAAAATGTAAATTTAATTTAGACCATGGGTATCTACTTCTACATTTTATGTGGTAATAATCTAATAAATCTAATTTTGAATATGCACAGAGGATCTAAAAGGTGAATTGAAGGATGTGTATTGATGCCAAAGTTGTTCAAAATTGCGTCAATGATTTATTGGTTTATATTTAATATTTATTCATTAATTTACCCCTCGTTGGAAGGAATATAGTAAAATTAAAAGAATTAAATAAAAAGGAAACTTATGGTCAAAATAAAAGAAACATCTCGGTCCTTGACGCTGTACAATAAAGATCAATCGAAATGTCATTTGTCAAGTTTCGTACTACGTGACGTGAGATACGAAAGGGAATTGAGAATACAGGATTACAATTAGATACCGACGGAAGTCGTGAAAAACTTTAAGAAATTAATGTTTAGGAATCGTTTTAATTCTTAAGGAAATCCCATTGATAAAAAAGATTTATTTGTAAACAATGTGCGGATATTCCGGTCGGACAGGTGTCCGTTTGTCGGCTCGTTCTATAGAAATGTATTAACATACTTGCAAACATTACAACCATTTTAATAACACAGTTTATACAACTTGTAGTGGTAAAAGAGGTTTACGTATTCAAGAAAATTAACCGAACACTTTTATATAAGTATTAATTCATCCTTAGATTTGTAGTTAAAAGCCGAATTTTAAACGAACATCAATAATTTTGTACTTTAATACTTGTACCGCATACCTCAGAAATCAGTATTGATTGCAATGCAATATTCAAAAAACTCTTTCACCGTCATTACTATCTATAGAAAAAAATATAAATAACTATTCAGTTAGTTTTTGAAATCGGATGTAACTTAGGATTGGACAAAGGCGGTCGAAAACTATCCATTTTAACTAACGCTTAACTTGAACCACTTTCTATATTGTAAACTGTGGCAGGTCGACGGAAACCATGTGTAAATTTATTGCTTTACGCCTATATTATAATATCCATATTGTTATGCAAATTCTTCCGAGAGCTCATTCTGAATGCGTTCAATTTCTTTTCCTATATCATGATATTGAATACAAATTATGAGGTTTATTTCTTTGTAAATCAATGTATAATTTAATTAATATTAATAGGTTGTGAGATGAAAGTAATTATATCGTGATTGGAATATTTGATCAAACACTATATTTTATTACGAACTGGTTGATATTAGCGTATATTAACAAAATACAAACGTCAAAATAATTATTGAATTCTATTTTTTCCTTGTAGTTAAGCTACCACCTAGAATCTCGAATAACGTTAGGTTTTTGTTTCTTTAATTTTGTATATATATTTAATACCTACAGAAGGCTAATCACTAATTGCGTATAAAGAAAAATGATTCATAAAATTACGGCGACGCGATCCTTCATAAAAGCTTTGGTGGTATACATAGAATAGTTATTCTTAAAAATGACTATTTTCATGATTAAAAACAATATAAATAACAGTTGTATTTATAATATTACGTACAAACAAGTCACTTTAAATAATATCATATACAAATTAGAATACAATAACTCTTCGAAAAAACTTTATAAATTACGGATGTCCCTAACACGAGTCGCTGTTTGATCTCACTTGGGGTTCCTTTTTACGGCTTTAACGATTACTTTTTTTTGAAGTGATTGTGGGAAGTGGTAAGCCGTTAAGTTTATTTGATTGTTATTGTAGTGTTTGATGGTTATAGACTGTTAGATTCATTACAAATTAATTAAGTCTTCTTTTTCTTGTAGGAGTCTTAGCTGGAGTATCTTACCTCTACTAGGAGTTCATAGTATAAGATCCCGATATACAACGACCTTCACTGAGATGCTTATTTAATGAAACGTTTATTATATTTAACTTAATATGTCAATAAATATAATCCATATGGGTTGCCTAGCAAATTTCAGTCCAGAGTATGTTTAATTAAAATTTAAAAAAAATATTTTTTTATAATTTGCATGTAGTAAATTTTTTAATTTTTTTTCAATCAATATTTTTAATCAGGGTAGTATTATATATGTATCACTATAACCTTCTTTTTTACTAAAGTTAATAAAAATTTTGATATACCTATTAACGATTATTAAAGTCAAGATAAAGTTTTGCGAAGGAGTTTTTGGTACTTTAAACTATTTGGTACTTTATACTATATTTTTGTATATTAAAAATAATTTATTTTTGTACAGTACAATAACTATAATATACACAGCTACTATTAACAGTCTCGAAGCGAGAAATTCAAAAATATTCAAGTAAAATGTAAATCATTTACCGACGATCAGTGTTGGGGCAAAAAGCTGGCATTCCTAGCATAGTTGTAACCATGACAACGTGATGCTTTCACGGGCCACATTACACCGTGTAAATTCTTACGATACAGTTTCCCCTTTTTTATTGGGCACGTGTTGAAATTTTATGTAAAAACTGACCTTTCTCAGGAAAGTATTAGGCATTTATCGGAAAGTATTAGGCTTTTAGTATTCTATTGGTTTTTATCAAAACACTTTTCACAGGTATCTAACAATTTATACAAGATGTAAATAAAAAAAAGGGTGCGTGTACTTATGTACGCGCGTAAGAAGTTATACTTCTTTGGCATTATTAAAAATAGTTTTTGATTGCATGCAAATAATTAATTACAATAAAATAAACAAAGTCTGGAAAAGGAGTGATTATAGTCAATTAAGTTCAGTTTACATTTGAAAAATTAAATAAAAAAATATTTATTATTATTCTCTTACATTAAGTGTAAAATGAATTCTATAATTATTCGAATGTTGTTTTTAAATTATTTCCAATGCCGTAGCTTCTTCCGTGGGCAACTTCATTCTGTTAATTTTGTGTCACGGTGCGCGCGCATCGTAAAATTTCACTCTCAACAATTTTTCATAACGCGCCTGAAGAAGTATAACTTCAAAAATACAAATAAATCAAGTCAATAAGTATAAACGGAATAAAGTAAACGTAACCAGCTATTGTAATCTTCAATTCATCACTAGGTATCATATTATTTTACGGTATGAGAAGTAGATCTTGTAGGTCTTGTATCTGTTAGTTATTTATGATATTTCATGTTTACTAATACCAGCATCGCTTTTACCGGCGTCGGGACGAATGATCAACTTTTAAACTGTTGAAATATCCAGTGACAGAGGTTATTTCATAAGTGTTTTGTCACGGAGGCCTAATGTTGAACGACTAATAAATAAATATGAATAGAAATTTTATGAAATATTTATAAAGTATTAAAAATAAATTAAAAACATTATATTTCTAAATTATGTTAAATGTTTTGTTGTTGTTTTTCATCTGCTTCTGACTTGGAAAAACTGAAGTTTTGGATTATTTTGAAAGTGCTAATGGATACTAATGTATAAGCGACCTTTGTATTTCATACTTTAAAATATGTGTGGTTGGCTAAAATGTGATTAACGTCAATAAAACTTGTTAAATGCGGTTGCTGAAGATAATTTTACAACGGAAAATGCCGTCGGGATACCTATGTGTTTTGGTACTATGACGAGTTAATAGAGAAAATACGAAATGACTGTAAAGTCCGTTCCGTTGAGATTTGTCAGCAGAATAACGACGGTCGCGTCGACACGCAATAAAAATTAGAAAAATTAAATACTACAAAGAAGGATATCAAAATCACTTTAGCCTGGCTGTTGACATTAAAATTTCCAGTTTACAATTTAAATATTCTTTGCAAAGTATATTAAAATAAGCTACGAGTGTTAATTTACTGCGTAGTTATATAGGTACAGTAAACATGACGTCACAAAACTAAACTTCAACTGATAATGGAAATAAGTGACAATTTAGCATACATGTAGCAATTTTATGTACGGTACATTATGTAACTTTCAACCTTGTACGAAAATATATACGAACTAATTTTTCAACAAATAACTTTACATAAGAATTTCCGCCCACAGTTTTGCCTAATAGATTTCACATTGCTGAAAATCATTTATAAACTACTTAATACTTAATTTATAAAACTAAATCTCTCTATTCCACTGTTTTGATGTGATGAAAAATTAAAGTATAAGCACTTTATTTAAGCCTGATTTAGATTCTATGAATTTAGCGTAACACTAATTAAATGGCAAGACAAATAATTAATCGGTTAATTATAAGGATGTAATCGGTAATCGGTATATAATACATTACACATTTCAAGATTTCAGTGTGTAAGTTTGAGAGCATATCAGGACATTTTAAAACCTTAATTTATTTTAATTACATTTATAATATTGTGCTGTCTCTTTATACTAGCGTTCATCAAAGAGTTGTAGCAATGACTAGCGGTTATGCTCAATTATCTATTAAATACTAATATTGCATTTTCTAAGACAGTCTCCGTCGCTTAGTCCTGGAATCGATTTTGGGCGAAACAATACTTCGGGTACTAAAAATACTGATTCTCTACTTGCAATCAAATTATCTATGAAACAATAAAAAATATTATAGATTTGTTTCGTTTCAGTCGAAAAATTTGATGTGATACGCAGGAATAACACCATATCTTAGTATATTAGTCATCACTTACTAGCATTAGGAGGACATTTCTTGTAATAATGCTATAATGTAAAAGTAGCTTTATGTCTCCGTAGACAATAGAAAAACCCTGATATTTTAACTTAATCAGTAACAAGTTAGCCTTAGCAATCTCAACTATTCAATTCAAATCGAATCGGACAAACTACAGATCTGATATCATTTTGTCTGTCTGTCGATCGAGTGCGGATAAAATACTCGAGTCGTCATTATGTCAAACTGCGCGTACCTTTGACAGGAATTATCGTGTTATCGAGTAATCATGGGTCATTGTCGAGAGAAATCATTATTTCTTAGTACGTATAGAAATATTACGAAATTGGTATGACTGTTTGAAATTGGTAGATATATATCTATTGGCAGATTTCAATTGCTTTTGTATGTTTCTGGTAAACGTGGTAAATTTGGTCAATTCCACTATTAGGTAATTATTCATTGTTTCATTGTAACATAGTTGTAATAATACCTTTATAAGTTGTTGTGGTGTTAAGGTTAAAAAATAATGGTAATTTACGACGCCCATAGAATAGGAGATAAATATAAGATGTATCTTATATTTATTTTAGGTAATATGCCTAATGTTCAATTAAATATAATTCTTGGTATGCCGACTGCACAATATTTTAAATCTTGAATACAGAAGTTTAAAATTAATGTCAAAAAGTTTTGTCTTTATAAGCAATTTAATGGTCGAAGACTGCATATAATATTAATTAAAATTTGCATAAAATGTTAGCTATGCCTAAGTTATGAGAACTGTATCTTACGTCGGTGTAATTATAATATGCTTTGAATTATTAATTGCACGTTGCTTTAGATTCAGCGCTACAATATTATTTCTAAGAGAATGCGAGACCTGGCCATAATTTTAATTTAAATAAATATTGAAAACTTAATTTTTGTGTGTGTTTGGTTTAATTATTACTTAAATAGTTATATTACAAAGCTATAGAAGGTAATTTTTACTTATACCTTTATTTATTAGTGATCATAACAATAAAATATACAGTATTTACAATTTTCTTTACCTACATAGTAATAATAAAAATAATTAAAAAGTTAAAAAAAGTTAAATTAAGCTATAGAAGATTAAATTCACAATATAATCTACCACCAAAGTTATTGCAAGTTTTGTGGTTATTTTTTAAATATATAATAGTGCAGTATTAAAAATATAGAAAACTGAAATTGTTGAACAGCAGTGTAGCAGTTTTTTTATTCAACCATTGTTATAAAAATGGCTTGTTAATTTGTGAATAAGTATCTAAATTTGGTCAAATGCTTTTAATTAGATATAATGGTTTATTCTATAAGGATGTGATGCAGATTACAATTTAAATTGTAGCTGATTAAAGCTGTACTAAGCAAGTAAGTTTAAGGAAAAGATATAGAAATAGGCAACGTCTACAAGTCTTCTACATTTTTAAAAAAAATTCATTTATTAATATTTATGACTTAATATGTTATTTGAAATCTTAATGTTGTAAGTGTATTTTGTTTGAAAAGTAGCTTAAATAGTATAGGGATGCGCATGCACGTTTATTACGTTCAAAAAAAAATATTTCAGTCTTATATTTTTCTATAATAATTACATCCTTTTCTATAATATAACGAATATAAACATAAAAATTATTTTAAAATGGTTCTTTAATATAGGTTAAATTAATAAGTATACGGTGATAAAAGCTTAATGCAGCTTAGAAATATAAAAACAAAACTCAATTATTAAATAATAAACTAATACTAATCGGAATCTAACAAGAAACAGATAAATCGACTTACCTTAAAAACATTTTGACTGCACTATAATTCCTTAACAACAAAATTCCCACATAAATGTCAATTCATTTCGATTAATATCAAAAATAAAATAAATTAACACGACCGCACAGTCCGAACGATGTAGACTTAATGATGGCTCAATAAGGACGAACCTTTTCATAAAAACTCACAAAATTAATGTCATATTAAACCATAAAATTAACAAGCACGTGTTCAACATAATTTAACACCTATGCCTCACACAATAAGAAAAAACCATTTTAAATTCTAACAAAACCGCGTCAATTTATGCGTAAGCTTTTTATTGGAATGAGATTAAGGACCGATACTAAAGCTCCGATACTTCCGTGCGCGAGCGCATCAGGACAACGACTATAAAAAGCCTCGCAGCGAAACCTCTCTTTCTCGCGTAGTTCTTTTTTTGAAACAAAAAGCGCCCGAGTTGCTGACCCTTTACCGGCCAATTTCAAAATAGATTTTTAGAATTTTGCCTTGTCATCAGAAAGGGGATTTTGAAAGAAAAGTTTTAAACAATTTCAGTTGTCACTCAGCGTGCGACAGAGACGGATACATGTCACCTTCCGCTGATTTCAGTGGGAAAGAAATAGAGAGCTATTTTCTGCCGGCTTCGTTTAAGATTAATGAGTCTGAGAGAGATGTAAGTAATGTAATTACTGGAGGTTTGCGTAAGGGAGACGGCATAATGATTGAAAATAGCGACAGTTATTGATAACATAATGTGCGTTTATTTGCGATTTGCCGTGAGAGCCGCGATACATTCGAGTATGACTTGAGTTAATTGTGCTGTAATGAGACGGTTTTGAGGCGATGTAGCAGAGGGGACGATAGGTCTTTTTTCTTTTGAAACGTGTGCAGTAATGTCGCGTTTTAATTGGAAAATGTCGCTGTAAATATGAGTTTATATACTAAACGTGTATGAGTGTGATAAAGATTGTTATCAAATGTATTGGTAAATGTAATAAGTGTTAAATGATGTTTTTGTGTATTAATTTGAAACTATATTGTTAGTTTAAATATTTGATGATATTATAGTTGCTACACATAGTTTGCCACTGCCTGGTCTGAGCCAGTTTCAATATTCTATATGCCCTGATTTAATTAATTGATTGTAAAACTTTTTCATTCATATAAACTTTAAAAAGTATTCTTTGTCCGATTTGAAAAACCTGGATAAAAATCGGATAAAAATATTCAGTAATAAGATATGAGTAAAAACACTTGTTTGTACAAGTGAATATGAAAATTAATGAAACGAATATGTAATACAAAACTCTTTAATATTTTAATAACTTTCCGTAATTTATTTATTAAAAATTTCTACGTATCAAATAATACATTTTTTAGATAGATTACAAGGAATTTCGATTTAAATTAGGGATCACATCTGAAAAGCAACATCGCATTTTATGTTAGTGATAAGAAAAAAAGAAAAAGGTTCAGACGTCGCCCAAGGGCAGCTACCGTGCTACTCGAGATTAAACACGTAATCACCGACATCTACCCTAATATAAGAGAAGTTTTATTCAAATTCTTACATGAAAAATAGCTATAGATAGGTGGGAAAGCGATTTTAATAAGTATTATATGAATCATGCGAGAACTAGATTATTAGGACTCATTTAGGAGCTATTTTACATAACAGAGTTCCTGCGATTTTTATTGTTACACCGTCGAAGTTACGAATTTTGGATGGTAATTAAAACTTCGAGTACATTATTTGGTATTATATTTACTCTGATATAACACAATTAAGAAAGGTGGTTATCACAAGTATACACTTTTATTTAAGTGAAACCGCATTTAAATATGTAGGTACAATCAAATACCTTTTTAATTAAGATTATGTTATTGACGCCCGTCGTCTATGGAATTAGCATTACGATTCTTGATCAGGAAAACTCAAAGCTTGTTAGTCATAAAAAAGCTACTACTATGAACTTTGACTTCATTACAAATATTTATTTTGGATTTAGTTAATTTAAATAGGTAAATAAGTATCGCAATATAGCGAGGAAATGCGGGCAGCGTTAAAGATACACTGCCGTCTGCCACAGGGACCAAACTTTTTAAATTTGTTTCGATTTTCTTTTTAATTATTATTATTATTATTACTTTGTAGGTTAAGAAAATTGAAAATATTGTAAACATGATTGTAATCAATAAAATAATGTGTTAATTTATGGTTACATTATTGTTTTACATATAGGAATTCATATTAGTTTATGATTATATTGTATGTATTCTCTTTATCTTTGTTTATTATTTATTTAAAGTAACTCTCATGTTTTCATTTAAATAATTAATTTGTGAATGAGATGTTGACAATACATATTTACTTCTAAGTAGAATCTCAGTTATTTCTGGAGTAACGTTTAATTTATATGGGCTACAAATCTGTTTTAGAGTATTCTTGACCTAGCCCAAGAGATCCCACACACCTGAATCGGTAAAGTCTCTTCCGATCCTCGGTGTATCAAAGCGTGGGTGACGTCCGGTAACGTAGGGTCATTAGCGCGCTGCTCACGTGCCGCCTAAACTGCGACACGTGCGATGGTCCACCCTTATACATGGTGGTTTTTGGCTTAGAAACTTTAGTTAAGTAAATGAAAAGAAATGAGCCTAAGAAATTCTTTGGGATTAACCTTATTTAAGTTATTACGTTCTGATTCGTCGGTGTAGCTACTTGTAGTCGAAGTAAATCAAAAACAAAACAGATTTAATAATAATAAACAAGAAAAAAGTTGCTTTGCATGTTGAAGAAAAGCTATGAAAATTTTTAAATTTTCTATTATCTTGTGTACCTACCTGTGTTTAAACTTTCCGAGCTGTGAATAATTTATCATTAATAAACTCAACAAAGTCAAGTATAACAAGGTCTTAAGTACTGGCTCTGTGAAGGTTTTAGTGCCCACTAGATTTTTTGAACTGGAGAAAAACTATTTGCTTAATAACCTTAAATAAAATTTCAATCAGCCTATATCTAGCCAATCGGCTTACTAATAACAGCAGGGAGGTCCACCAAAGGTGCCGGCATGACTTACAAAATCACGTCCCACCCTAATGTAAACAATAGACAAAGGATCCGACAGATTATTAAACTAGCCGATGCCTATCAGTATACCCAGAATCTCTGGGTGCTCTGGTTTTGGACAATTTTTGACTAAACACCGAGCGATTGCATCTTATCTCACGGGGGTGAGTACTTGGTAAAGATATACCTAACCTTCATGAGTTAGAGAGTAAAGAGTAATAACCAATATAGGTTATATATCTATACCATTTTATTATTTATCTCTTACGTTTTAAAATGTAAATATTTATGAATAACGTCAGTTATAATTATCTACCATAGATATATATATATACCATAGATTTATATTATAGATACATTGAAAATTATTTTTGAAAAGGGTGTTGAACTCTGCGGCTTATTGGATCTAATAAAGTAAGTTACGGTTTATTCATTCTGGAAAACGATAAATCTCTTGAAATGTTTAATAACTGAATAAAACTGTGATGCGTTAACTAAGAGTTTAACATGTAGATCCTTAATTTAGTCCATGCATCAAGCATGGATAGCTCCAATGTGAAGCTTAAAAGTATTTTTTACTGTCATGTGCTTATTTTCATAAGTTAATTCTGATATTTTCGTAGCTTAATTTTGAGACGACGCAACAGTTTAAATTCTTAACGAAGACGTTCAGAATTTCAACATAAAAGTTTATAAAGCTTTTGGGCGGTGTCCTTGACCTCTGCTCCAAGTTCTGAACTTGACCCTGGGTAGCTAATCAACGAAATCGCGGGCGGGCAAGCCGACCGGTGATTTAATGCAACGCTAATTATGGCTTGTTCAAATTGTACCTTTCTCACGGATACTTTGGGCCGGTTGCTCCGCTATCAGTTAAACAAAAGTACGCAAAAAATCGGAGAATGAGAATGCGAATAGTAATTAAAGTGCTATTTTAATATTAATTTAAATATTAAATAATTAAATATAAATTTGGTGATTATCTAAAATTCATTAACAATAACAACATTATATGTAACAATGTCAACGTCAAACACTTTTTAAATAATATATATAAATTTAACAGATATTGCAATTATGTGTCCATACCTTAAACATTGTTTAACTAGAGTTTATTTTCAGCAGAACAATGGTGCAATCGAACTTTACTGTACCTTACTGCATTCGCTATACTTATTCCATCTGCCCTAACCTGTTACTTAGCTTATACCCTCTCTCTTTGTAACATATTATTTCACATAAGTCTATCTCTATCATTTTTCTCAGGTCAGACCCACATATTACCGTAATGGTACATATTTAAGTAAAGACGTTGAAGAAAAAAAATGTTAGGTTTATTCAACGCCTAAGGCTCATGTACGTTTTAATAAGTGCTTAATTAAATTAATTTGTTTTAAATCTAGCAATCTGCTTTTTATTATTAAAATTTTAGTTTAGAGGTAAAACCATTTTTTACTATATAGTCGTGCTTTTACTATTCAGCTGTATAAATAAGTTGTACACAGCAACATATAAAATATAACAGATTTTCTTTGTTTAATTAAATTTTGATATAAACTTAATTTACTTGAAAGCATTTTTTTATATATAAAGAATGGTTGCCTTAAATACAAAACTATACACAAAGTTAAAACTTAAATACTGGACATCCTTCCATGTCATCTACGTGCGCGAACACTGAAATAAAAAGTTCACAGATTCAATACAATGTTGTACAGTGTTCTCAACAAAATTTTAATTAAATTTTCTAATTCCAAAACCCCATAACGTTAATATTATCAGTAAACACGTGATAATTTATGTCTCGTTAACTTTACCTTGATTGGTATCGCAAGCGAACTCCAACAAATCGCAAAGATCGAGAAACGTTCTCGTTTCTTCGCCCATTCGTCCGCATATCGGTATCGTATCGTGAATACACGTGTCCGCAAGACTGCAGAATTGGTCGATTTTATTCTGAAATTTTTAAATTTAAGTCAAAATTCAAAACAAACATCACAAGGCATGTTAACAGTTTAACGATTTAAACTTGGAATCATTTGAATTTTCAACAGAGATAGTTATTTGTTTTGCCGTTTATAAGTCACTTTATAAACATAATTATTAATTAGTAATTATAATTATTCATAAAAACCGTGGACTGAGTAAGTGATGGGCAAAAAGTTTAGCCACTCGTATACTGTGCCCTCTTAGGGCTAGCTACACGTACGTTCTAGTATAAAATTAATTGACTATAGGATATAATGATAAGTACCAATGATGTCTTGGATGGATATCGTTATTTTTATTATGCAAAAAGACAAAAACAAAAGAATAAAGTAGAGGTACGTCGAATGACTTAAGCTAGGCTTTTAAGTTTGTAACATTACCATTAGATCCGCTTAGCCGCAAACAATTACATCATTTATGTTAATAAACACCGATAAATGTAATTAAGTACACATTTCAATGATATCCACTTACATTAAATATAATCTATTACTATATCACTGCACATTAATTAAGTTTTATGTCAAAGTTTACACAAACACAATAGAGCTTTTAAGATCTTTAGATAACTACTATTGCGAATAAATATGAAATAAATCATTTATGTTATTTAATTACCAGATGAATAATCTACATAAATTGAATTACCTATATTTTTTTAATGTATAACTTTGTAATCCAATTTCCTACCTATGGTAAGTTACGTTTTGCCAACTATAGTTAAGATTTTGAATAATCAAATTTTGAGATATGAGTAGTAAAATTACCGAAGGTGTGGAAGCGTGTTCTGGAAGATGACACCATATGGAAGTCATGAGGCGGATCCAAAGCATGCCTGAACAGACAACACAATTAGTTAGTATATCATAAATTAAGAAGACTCTAATTCCATTTAATCTGCAAACACAGATTTTAGAATTTCCATTATTTTTAAAAACAATTATAAAATTTATCTTGATGTTATAAGTAGAAAATATTTTTAAAAAATTACGTTGTTTTTTTTAATTTTATGGCCTGGTAACGACACCTTTAAGCTAAGTCTTACGTTGTTGTTTTTGGCGCCCAATCATAAACTAAATAATGCAGACTATTAAAAAAAAATTGGTTGTCTGTAAAGTCGGTGTACGGAGGATAATTTTATGTGATAACGTCATAACAAACAAAACATTGATGAAAAATTGCGTACTTTAATAAA
This sequence comes from Pieris napi, assembly GCF_905475465.1. Classification (NCBI taxonomy): domain Eukaryota; kingdom Metazoa; phylum Arthropoda; class Insecta; order Lepidoptera; family Pieridae; genus Pieris; species Pieris napi. The sequence goes on along the minus strand of NC_062241.1, from coordinate 6,058,618 downwards.
TTGAACTGAATTATTATCACATAATTAGAGTTGATTGAAAATTATTATTGTTTCGTTAAATAAACATCTTATAAGAACAACAACTCGTTAGTTCAAATATTTTTTTAAATAATCTATAAAAATAAAATGAGTCTGAATATCCATACAGTACCATTTTCATAGACTAAATGTTTAGGTAAATTTTAACCTTTTTAAAATTAAATTAATTAAATAACGTCAGTGAATATAATTTTATGATGAAAAAAAAATATTTGCATTTTTATTTCCCGCCTAAACGGACAATTGTCAGAGGCTGACATTTGACACAATAACACGACATTCGTCAAGGGATTTGAGACATAGTCACTTTTCTGTATAGAAATGAGCTCACATTTTGTCACGTGACCATTTTCATCCCAATTCGTTGCCCAAAAATGTTTTTTTCCCACGCCAAAGATAAGTTAAATTACGAGATTAGGAAACGGAACGGGAACTCCGTTTCTATTACATAAAAAAGTGTATATATATCAAACTACCTTTCGTAAATACTTACAATAAATGATGATGTTAAACCACATCCTCGTTTAGTATTGATCTGGTAAATGATAATATCCGATGCGTTCATGTTGTGATTAATAACTAATGTGTAGTAATAACTACAACGTATTAGCAACATTTGGTTCACGCTTGATAGACTTAATAGAATTCTTGGTCTTTAAAATCGGCGATACTTTAATAGACATGTTTTTTTTTTACAAACCATCTTAGATATATACACTCTCCGTGTAAACGTTAATAAAATTTGTTTTAAAGGATGTAACCTATTTTTTGCTTAATTATCAACGAAAGTTTATAAGATACCAAACGTTTTCATACAAACCAAAGTTGTTTTGTGATTCAGTTACAAAACCTACAAAAACAATCTATTTGACATTTGACAAGATTGTAAAGACCATTTCAGATTATTTAAAAGTGACTATGGAACCTTTATGGAACCCGCCAAAACGCTTTACTTTCAAGATGGCGTCGTACCAGTTCCTATGATGTAACGTACTTGTACCTACACGTAAACAAATGTCAAGATTTTGGTGTTTAGAATTCTGCGATTTGTTTGAAATATATCACAAATGGTAATCAGTGCCAACATTTTTATATACCTACATATGTAAAAATGCTTCGTTTCTAAATGGACCTTTGTGCTCTAACATTATATTTTACGAAGACCTGATAAGGAGCAGTTATACGTATCCAATAGATCCCTATAGGATTTAGGATTTCTTGCTGGCTTACAAAAGTAAACAATTAAACAAAAATAATTGTACACACATTTGCTCAAAACTATCCTGTAACATGATAACCTAACTTGATATGAAAGTGCATTATTATTTGACCATTATATGATAAACCATTTCCATTACTTTTAAATAAGTTTTAATCGTACTTTTATATCAGTTATATTTTTTAGCTTAAGAGCAAATTGAGTTTTTTTAAAACACTCCCGATTGGCACTATTATGCCATCAATCAATTTTAGCCAAAACACACATAAACTAGGAACTACAAATCTTCTATTCGACTTATGTCACGTGACTAACATATAAAGATAAATATTTTTAATTATGGATTTTAGATAGTTTAATAATTATTTACAAGTTATTTTACTCCATAACGCTTTTTAAAGTATTTTTTCATACTGTCAAATATTAATTAATGATTGAAAATTTCTCTTGTATTACGAATATACCTATTGATTATTTATGTTCCACGTCTTTCAACATAACCCATGTTTAGATTTTATATCCTGCCTTTGGTAACCTAGAGTCGCTTAGATTCTAACTAGATCTAACGACGTACAGTTGTGCAATTGTTATTAGAATGATATTTAAAAAGCTAATACCGAGTAAGTAATTTAAAAAAATATTTTTTATAAGTAATGGGTTTGATATCTTATTTTTGTTACAGGTTTAATAATTTTAGTGATAGCGGACGAAGTATGGACCCATGTTGAAATAGAAGCCGAAGATTACTTTTTTCCATTAGAACCAGTAAGTACAGTTTTTAAAATCATTAAATCAGTGGCGCTACAACCTTTTTAAGTCTGGGTCCCAGATTCTGTATTTATTTCATGATCAAGTAGGTTATCAGCCTCTAGTTCCTGACACAAGCTAAGGTCTAAGGCAAGCCTCAAGCAAGTTTTCTCACGATGTTTTTCTTCACCGGTCGAGCGAATATTAAATGCGCACATAGAATTAAAAAAATAAAAATCACTTTATTTGACACAAAAACCATTAAATTTTCTTCTTACATTCAAAACAGAAAGAATGTCCATTAGTGCACAGCCGGGGATCGAACCTACGACCTCAGTGATGAGAGTCGTATACTGAAGCCACTAGGCCAACACTGCTCTTGTACAGTTTATAACCGACTAAAAAAGCCGAAGGAGGTAATCAATGAATCGTGTAGCTTTTTTTAAGGAATTAATCCTCTTTTTAATTTTAAGAATTATTATGAAGTTCGTATTACATAAGCAATGTAATCACGGATTATGTACCACTTTATATGTTTAAATCATGAATGAAATTAAAAACAAACTAAGTAATAAGTTGTAATAGGCTGTTGGACTTGGTTATACAAGTACCATCAAAGGGCTAAAGTCAAATTAAAATATAAAAGAACGCACAACGCGCTATTTTAAGATATATATGTTTATGGTACAATGGCACAGCTACTATTTATTTAATTATTTTACGCTTGAGTAAATAGACCCTGACGCCATAGGAAAATATAGTAGTACATAGATGTTGGTACAAGTATAATTGAAGCTAGTATTACATAAGCAAACAAACGATTCTTATCATGAAAGTAATTTCTAAACAATTTATTTAGTAATTTCTCTATTTTGTTTCTGTTTTCTATTTGTAATTGTCATGAGAACAATAGCGCAAAGGCGTTCAAACTATTTCCTCTATTGAGATATTGTAATTTATAGTATTTGTAACGAAAATTTGTCTACCAGGTAATAAATTTCTGCAAAATGGCCGACCAGTGTCAGCATGACTTTGTGGCAATTTGCGGGCAAGATTCTTTAGGTATTTCTAGAATGTTCAACGACAACTGCGATCTATATGAGTACAACTGTGATGAGAAGAAACGTAAGTATGCGATTTTAAGTTATTAATGTTATTTATAACGTATATTAATGAATCTACTTAATTAATTTCAACACACAAATATACAGAATTTACAATTGTTTTAACCTTAATAGTAAGAATAATAATAATTAAAGAATAATATATAGAAAATGAAAACAAATTTAACCTTTACCGTACTACCGTGTCGTCTCATGCAAAGACAGGTATTTGCACGCGACGAAAAGATTTTGTATCTAGTACCCCTTTTTCCCTCTGCAAGACGGTCCTAGCACAGTTATGACGTGAAGTAGGGTGAGATTAAAGCGATTGAGATATCAATAAACATGTTAGTTAATAACATATAGATTACATACCAATTTTTTTATATCCGAGGTGGAAATGCAATTGCGCATGTCCCCAGAAGTTGCAGGGGTGTGTGCGACTCGATCCTCACCAGAATCTCTACTACAGAGACTGGGTGAGCAATACCCACTAAAACCACCTCGAGTAGTTCCTACAAGGCCGCGTTACAGAGGCTCCGGGGTCGCTCTCTCATTCTACCGGAGCCTCAACGGCAGAACTGTTAGGCTCGAAAACTCCGCTGCATTATACACTAGGTAGGATATGGGCATATCTTCCCCTATATACTCCCCGAGGTTTAAGACCTAGGAGAAATGTGATTTAATTTAAATTATTTTATATGGTATTAAAACTCCATTGATATAAAAATGAACAGTGGTACAGATTATTACGTGGGTACACAAAAGGCACTTGGAATTTATTTCACGTTTGTATTATAACTAAAACTCTAAGATCTCTTTTTTATTAATTCCAGAATATCGCCACGTAAAGCTAGATGTGTGCAAGTATGAAGCAGCCGCTTCTGAGAGGGCACAGTATAGTTAAAGTAGTTACTACAGTATGTTACAGTATAGTTAAGTAGTGGCTTTTGTTAATTGCAAATAAATTCTATTATAATATAACTGACGTACAATCCAGCTAACACAACATCATGCAATACTCTTTTTCTTCCTAACTCTAAGTAAGTGTAATGATATATCATTCCTATGGAATATACGTATATTCTAAAGCAAAGATAATCTTGGAGAGATATTGTCTAGAAAAGATACACGTTTTTAGAAAATATCTTTCGAAGTAAAGAAGTGGTTTTCTTATTTGATGAAATTTTCATATTTTTTTTTAATTTTGTTAAATCTGGATTAAAGTATTTAGTTATTTTCATTTCACCTTCTTTGTAACATTTAGATTATTAATATGCAGTGTAAATAAAATTATAAATGAATCTAGTAAAGTCTAATAAGCAAAAAGTCTCCAATAAAATTTACCCCAAATAAAACGAAAACATTCATTTCTTTATTTTTATAAGTGTTTTAAGTACACATTATGAAGTCTCCAGTATTTGTCATCACGAGTAACTACCACACATTCCTAGTACCCTAGTCTTAGTATTTGCGTCAAACATTTACTTAGTAATCTTGCCAATGTTACAAAATCTTCGTGTTTTTTAATACTCGCTGCTGTGTTACTTGTGAAATCCTGTGGCTTTTCTACACAGAATTTCTGCATTAACCAATGTAAAAAATTGCCATAAATTTCTTGTTTAAAGTCCCATTTATAATTAATAATTTATATAATTAAATAAAAACTTTTTTAGCTGATGTGCTGAATGTGCAATATTTAGTTAAGTATGCTTTTTAATCAAAATTAGGTACACGAATATGTATATAATAATAATAATAATAATTTATTAATCAGACAAATACAGTCCATTGATTGATTAGTGAGTTAGTAACAATAGTTTCTTAAGATCTATGTTAGTAGAATTAGTAAAAAGTAGGAAAAAAAGTAATTATTAGTATATGATTTTTTTTCGAAATGAACTCTGTGCATATAAAAGTTTAAAATTATACAAAATGCAGATGATCCTAGCTGTTAAATTCCTTCCGTGAACTTATACAATTTTCCAGACGTCATTCTCGAAAGACGATATCTTGAGCTGGCACCCAATAATTCTCAAACGGGTCGTTATAGATAGGCTCGGCTCCATTACCCGTACAATACTCAATTAATGGCTCAGTGGAAAATATTTGCTGTGAAATGGTCGGAAGATCAACTTGTTTATTAATGGCTGGCAAATTAATCGAGGAAGCGGTTTTGAATAATTCCATGAAATCTGTTACATAAATCGGAATATTAGCGTTGTATACGTTGATTTTCTGCCACGTGTTTTTTTTGATTAAACACTTTCAATACGACTGATTTGAGCGCGACCGCCGCTGCGAAATCCGCTGTGAGAGTTCGAAAAGTGAGTTACAGAATAGCAAGGCTGGTCAATTTCTTATATTAGTTGGTGTTGGACATAAACGTCTGAACTCTTTGTCAATAAAAATAATTATTAGTAAAACATTCCGTAATGTGTGTGTTGGCCGTCCATCGCAAGTTCAACAATCAGTGTGTTCAACATAGAGGTTTAAGACTTACAATACTGCAGCAAAATATTTGGGCAAATTTAGGTTGTAGTATTCCAAAACACTTAACAGTAAAAAAGAGTAATTCCGCTCGTGGAACTGAACCTACTCCAAGTCCTTCCTTGATTATTAGAAATCATAATTTTATTTCTTGTAGCAGTAGTTATTTTAAGAATCATTGTCTTGCAAATAAGGTTTCTTCAGGGAGCGCTTTTCTGCTATAAAAGCATTATATTTAAAGGAAACAAATTTCCTGGTTGCCTTATTTAAACAGATGTTGCGCGCACCCGTCCGACCGATTACCATGTAAGTGATAATGCGAGCCGAAATTTGTCTGAAACCGACAGGGTGACACTCCTCTTGACAAAGTCACGCTAAATACCCTGATTACTGGCGACAAACTGGTATCGGGTTTGGTCTAGTCGTTCTAAGCTTGGACGATAGATCTATTAATATATTAGTACTTTTATACGCTTAGATACGACAACTATGTACTTACAAATAAATGAAATAAAACAAAGGAGTTTCAACAATATAATGTCCAGTATTTGTCAATTGTCATCATACGTTTTAATTATTGCCAAGACTGAAGTATGAAGACTAAAATTGTAATTAATAATTAATATATTGTTTAATTTCTTTTTATCTGCAATTAGGATGTCAGAGATATGTGTTATATTTGCGGAAACTAGAAAAAACAAACATTTTAAGAAATTATTATGCATCATTTTGAATATCTCAGTTGCGTAAATTTATTTCATAAGATATCACTTCATACCGAACCAATAAGACTCATATTATACTACTATGACAATATTGACGTATATTTGTGACGTCGAACAAATTGCTCTCCTCGAAACTATTTAAACATGGCAACAAATATCAAAGTCGGCGTCTTTTTTTAAATATTGACACTTCTAATGGAAATTTTATGTCAAATTTGTTACGGTAGCCGCGTGGCTACTTTAAAATAATATAATTTGTTAATACAGAAAATTGATAGTTAAAATTCGTTATAAGAATAACTCTTCATTTTAAAATACACAAGGACCGTTAAAAATACATCCGTTTGCTGCCGAAAATAATTCAATAATATAATAATACCTAAATATATTCGTTTAATTTTATTAAACTTTACTACCTAGCAATTGGCATGAGGTGGTACAGATTACAGAACAGGGAGCGCTGGAAGTTTCTCGTTTCGGTGACCAAGATACTTTTTGGCTGCGATCCAAAAAGTATCTTGGTCCCAGTGTGTAAAGTAACTAGAACAACCATTACCTAACTAGAACAACACAATAAAACTTGATGTATGTATGTATTAGTTTTTTTCTTCGCATTATCGGATTTTGTTTAATTAAACCTGAAATAAATCTGTCCGCTTGCTGTTTTAATACTTAATTTGTAAATGGAATATAAATATGTAGCGGGCATCTAACACAGGTCAGTGGAATTACAAGTTTTTATTATGAAGCAGATTCATAAATATTTGAGTTAAATACGGAGCAAAACGCTAGCGATACGTAAATACGACGTCTTATTAACCTAAAAAGTTAACAAGGATCGGCCAGCACTTAGCCAAGACACGCTAATTTTGTGGACAAAGCTTAGATTTATTTACTGCGCCTAGTTGTGGGTTAGCCGGACTAATTGTGAATAGAATGTCAGTTGACTTAACTTTGACCTTCGAACATCAGGAGTACGGTTGCATTCTTCAAACTGTGTACCTTTAATTAAGAGGACCTTAAAGTTAAACATGTCAAAGTATCTGACGCCAAGGGACAAGAATATTCATTTTGTATTAGGAGGAACTTTAATTTTTATATTCTTCATGTGCGCTTTTCTTTTTCATGTGTCCTTTTTTTATTATTGCTCCTTTCATTGTTTACATATGTTTGAATTGCTTTGCTTTGTTCTATTAGTTTGGTCTAAGTAATTTTGTCTTTTGTCTGGAAAAAAGACTCGTTTTGCACTTCTTGCGCCCATCATCTAATTTAATTTTGTTTTTCTCACAGAGGTTGCCTGAAAGAGATCGCTCGAAAGCGATAGGGACGCTTGTTGTCCTTTTTATTTGAATATTTTAATTGTACTATATTTCTGTATTGCTGCAACGAAGTGAAAATAAATATAATAATAAATACAGGATTTGCCCATACAAATACATATAATTGAATACTCTCTTGCCAGAAAAGACAAGGAATTGATATTTTTTGTTAGAGAACGAGCCTTTTGTAAATCATAGAGAAATTAGTTATAAGTTGTAATACCTGGAAATATAAATATATGTATAATATCAACATTTATAATATAATATACACTGTATTTATATGACAAATTTGTAATATAAAGTCTAAACAATGATGGTGTGAAGAAGAGTGAATTGTCTACGTACGATAAGTACCTACACACATTGAAACTTATATTACAATGTTGAATTGAGAACCTTCACTGCTCTTCATACGCCGTAATTTTTCACTACTCGCCGCAAATGAATGATTGAATTAAAAAAAAACTATCGCTTTTGTGGTCTTGCATCACTACGCTTTTCGTATTGTGACTGTACTGTTACATGCTATTAAACCTTAAAATTAAATAAAATCTTTATCTTTAATTAATATAGGGGAGCGTGGGGCTTGTTGTAACAGGGGTAAATAGTAACAGACCTTTTTCAATAGGAATTTGAATTTTATTCAGGTTTTTTTTTTACCTAATCTTAAACCTATAACGTGCCACGCCACTTTACCACAGCCAGGGTCCCACCAGGCGGCTCAGTGAGTGGGTGTGTGCAAACGCTTTATTGTTGACAGGTAACCTATAATTTTACTAACGTACATTTTTGGTTAGTTTCAATATTTTCGTAGCTTTGAAGTTTAATGTATTTTATTTTATGCTAAAATATAACTATTTATGATGTTGTATAACAGTTTTCAAGATTACTAAGTTGATTTAATAGTTATCGTGATAAATATTAAGAACTATATCAAGGGGCTAGTTGTAACAAAACCTCGGGGTTTGTTGTAACATGTTACAATTTGCCCCCAGATTGCTGTAAGCTACTGACGGCCGATGTTCATTTTTCCCCGGCTTAAATACTCAGAAATGTTCATTCGCGGTGGACCTCAAGATTGCATTGGAGCTGGTAATTCTTCAGGGTGGATGGGTGGCTTCTGGGTGGACTGATAAAGAATTTTTGATTTTTGTAGAACATTTTAACAAAGACGCGAAACCTACCAAGAAAGAGCCAGTTCTGTTACTGCTTGATAACCATAGCTCACATGTGAATATTGCAGTTGTCGAAAGAGCCAAAGAAAACAATGTTATCATGTTATAGTTTCCCTCCCATTGCTCCCACAATTTGCAACCTGTAGGAGATGTAGCAGTCTACGGCCCTTTTAAAAACTACGTGAACAGAGCACAGACTGCATGTATAATAAGTGCCATGTTGACATGATATAAGTACCTTATATACTTCATGACATGATATAAGTACCTTATATATATTATACTTCAGTACAGAATAAGAAAGATAGTTAAAATCTTAAATCTTTAATTTGTTGATTATATTTTCCAGTTAACTATTTCATAAAAAACACATTATAGAAATACCTAGTTAGTTTTTGTTGTATACAAAGCAAAATGATCCAAGATGTGAAAAAATTCAACAATTGAAGGTGTCATTTTTGTTGTTACTACTTGCTCCAGCAGATGTTACAACTAGCCCCAACCACGGGGTAAGTTGTAACACTTCCCTTTTTTCAAAAAAATAATAATTGTGAGATAGTTGCCTGTAGATTTGATAATATTTCGATTAGACTTCATTGATAAATAGTTAGAGTATCGATCAAAGTTTATTTAGTAGTAATTTTGCCAATACACTTCATGATATTCAATTATTTGTTAAAATTGTTACAACTAGCCCCACGCTCCCCTACCTTAATAAAGGCCTTATACAACGAATAACAAATTATTACAGTTGTTTAATTAATTTAATATTCTTAAAATTAATGAATTAGCTTAATGCACTGCCTCGGGCTGGAGTTATTCAAAAGCAAAGTCAGCATTTGTTTAGTTCAGTATTATTGGTTATTGAATTTAAGTACCCATACATAAGCGTTCATTAAATCATAATTTATACAGAAATAAAGTATATTTGAAACGATACATTATATATAAATGTTTTTTTATAGTTATCAATTTAGTATGACATCACTATATACTAAGTTTATAGTTTAGAACTATAAAATAATAAAAATAATATTATTAATTAATAGAAGTTTAAGTGTTTTTGGGTGTGATTTAGGTATAAATAACAAACAAAGAGGCTTGTTTTAAAATTTATATATTATAATTGATGTGTAAAAAATGATGGATCCCCATTTGCCTTTCTATAGCATTAGACTTTAATTATCTAATGAACTGCTGGGAATTCATACGACAAATAGTTTTCAGCAATCGACTGAATCTAATGACTCTACTTCCATTTTTATAATCTAAACACTTACAATAATTAATAGGAATAATTACAATAAAAAACATATCGATTTATGTTGCCGGTGAGCTGTGGGGCCAGTCAATTGATTAGTTGGGGGTCTTTGTGCGCCCGCGCCGCCGCTCTGAACAATTTGCTCGCGGCCGACCGCCCTAATTTTAATGGCCTTATAAAATTTATACTTAATGTATTTATCGTATGATGGGTTTGTATGGATTGGAATTTTCTAGTATTTTATGATTGAAAGACAAATAAAAAATACAGAGTTTTAAGCTGCTATAACCATTAAATATAGGACTAACACTTCTGGTGCGGAAGTTATCGTTTACTCATATATTTCCTATAAGACATGAAAATTACATAATTTACTTTACTTTAGTTTTTCCGTACTTTTGGTTTTACTATGAAGTTTTCTATATAATTTAATATAGAGAAACCACGGAAAAAGCCTTCCGTTTACTAGTGGATTATATAAACGTCTTATCCATATGATACGAACACACGCAGCCGTTTAAAAATTGTATTGTTTTATTGTTACATGCATTAAGTGCCGATGTAGAGTCATTACAACAACAAGCTTTAAACAAGGCTCTGGTGATAAAAAGGATGTATTGAACTTTTGTCTTCTTTATATGCTTAATTATTTAACTAAGTATTGGGAAGGGATCAGGATTTGCACGCATTTCTCGAAGTTAGATGTAGGGTACATTTAGTTGATTTAGAATTTTGATATAAGTTTACCCATGAACAACTAACACGTATATAGCAAAAATCACCGTGAAATCTTAAATATATGATAGTATTGTAATTCTATCTCGTGATATTGTTTTTTTTCTGTGATTGGAAACACGACTACTCTACACATAATAAAGCATTATTTTACACAATAACACATCAAAGACATATATTATAATATATCAAAGTCATATAATATACAAAATACCATTATCCTGGGGACTTATACATAAATACCCAAATTGGATTTTGAAAACCTATCCTCTGATGTCGGTTATATTTTTTTGATTGATTGTCTTACAATCATTGTATAAGGTTATAAAACTTATGGTGAAACCAGTAATAAGCTTTTATGTGTGGAATTCTTTTCATTGATGAAGTGAAGTACGTGCGACAAACCCCGGACCTACCTCACGAGTGCGCAATACGTAATCGATGCCGAATACAGGCATCGCGCACGCGCACTCGTCCTTGTATAGTCGGGTGGAAAAGGTTTTATTACTGATTTATTTATGAAGTTATATGTCCAATGATATTCCCACCAGAAAGCTGGGAAGTTGAATGAAATGAGAAAGCAGGGTAAGATTGGAAAAAGTAAGAACATAAGAAGTAAGACATTAAGAGAATAAGTGGTAGAATTTGGACGCCTTCACTACGTCGGAGGTCGTGTGTATTAAATACAAGAATAACATAAACCTAAAGTAATCCTTATTATAGTACTGGAATATAGGCTATTTTCATTTTCTTTATCTACTATATAAAAATAAGTCGGGTTTTCCTTCCTGACGCTATAACTCCAGAACGCACAAACCGATTACCACGGTTTTGCATTCATTGGAAAGGTCTCGGGCTCCGTGAGGCAAAGAAAATTCAGAAAAAAAATCAACCGAAAAGCGGGATCACCAAACGAAATGTTACATAAAACGAAGCCGTCTGGTGGCGAAACGGAGTTCGCCGGGTTTTCTAGTTAATATTATTATTGTGACCGGCACTGGTGATCGGTAACTATGTGATTATGCGTTTACCAATTTAATTTTGCTAAGACTGTGTGAAAGCAAAGTGAAACAGTCCAAGTCTTGTGTCATTAAACATGTGTCTCATACCCATTTGATTAAAATAAAGCGATTGGCAATTATTATTTGTTTTGTTACATAACTATAAACTTCTTTCAGTATACTCTGTCTCAAAGCCTACCCGACTGCATTCCCAAAAGTTAATATCAAAACTAAGTTATACACACAGCAAGCGAGAAATGCCTAATAAAATTTGCACGTCATTAAGGTAGATGTATTTTTAATTAATATAGATACAGCACTTAACGCACACATGAATTCAATACAATTTACAGTAATACATTGGTGAAACTGTTAACATTGTGTGCGCGATGTTACTGCGGCCGGCTATTCGTGCTTTGCGGCAAGCGTGATTCTGAAGCTCAGGCGAAAGCTCTTCCTTTCAGTGCTCACTTTCAGCAACATTGTGTCTACGCGTTAACTCTAACAAGTCAAAATGTAAGTACCAACTATTAAAAATTTGTCATATTGAGTAATTGATTAACTGCATAAGGTTTTTGTAATAACAGTATGTTATTTATCTATAAATGAACACTCGATTCGTCCGTGAAAATGTTAATAAATGTATTTATAATTTTATAGTATAACCGTTTTTTTAAATTATTTAAATTATCATTTATGGTTTTAATTCAGTCGCTGCAGTAAAGTTAAAGTCGTAGTTTTTTAATTTCAATATCCTTATTATAAAATTCATTAGAAATAAATAATTTAGTTCACAATATTTCGGAGGTTTATTACCTTGCTCGTCATATGCACGAAAAATAGGACAGATAACCTTGGTACACTGCAACTAGCTTTTGTAAACAAGAAATGCCGCATTATGTTGGACTGTGGCAGTGTGCCAGTTGCTATTGATTGATATACTTTTATCATGACATTGTCATTAAACTGAAAACGTATTGATAACAGCTTTTAGTAATGACATATTTGGGAATTTAAAGAAATTATCTAAATACGTAATTATTTATTAACGTTAAGTAATAAATATTTAGTTCATTTTATTTATTAACACTTCGTTGCATTAACACATTAAAAATTTAACACAATTAAATGGAAAGGAGGGCAACTGGCGGCCTTAACGCTTTCGAGCGATCTCTTCCAGGCAACCTCTGTGAGAAATAGTAATTGGAAAAATATGTATTAAATTAGATATGGTAAGCAAGTAATTTGTCGTAGTTAAAGATAAGTAAGAATTATTTCTAGTCTTTCCGTGATTTTGTAGAGATAGAGGGAGATAGAGAGGGGATAAGAAAGTCTTGGTTACGATTTCTGGAATAAAAATTGCTTAGGAATGGACTCACATAACACACACACATAAAATAAATATCACAGGTCTACTGACCCCATTTCCCACTTATGTAAAACCTTTATAAACATTAATAGGGCGGAAGAAGGCGGTACACAGGATGGGCTGGCGCCACCACAAACTGAGACTGGAGCTGATGGAGAGATTGTTGGAGGGCCAAGAACACCCCAGCAAATTGCAGCCCAGAAGAGGCTGCAGCAGCAACAGGCCCAAGTTGATGAGGTATATCACATATTAGATATATGAGGTAAGGTAAACAGGTAATAATAAACAAGAAAACGTAGTTTAGTAAAAGAGTAGTAGTTGTATGTCTAAGAATTTGTTACTAGAATAATCAAAATTTTAAAAATTTCAGGTGTGTGAAATAATGAAATCAAACGTTGAAAAAGTACTCGATCGAGACGCAAAGTTATCAGAACTTGATGATAGAGCGAGTAAGTTTAATTGGTTTGATAATCTAAAATGAAATTCGTGTGAAGTATGAAAATAATATGCCTTTTCTTTAGACGCCCTTCAGCAAGGAGCATCCCAATTTGAGCAGCAAGCAAAGAGTTTGAAGAACAAATTTTGGCTTCAAAATTTAAAGGTATTATTATAACTTTTATATATTTTAACCGTTTAATCAGTTATATAGAATTTTGTCAAATAATGGGATAATGGAGAAAAAAACATTTATTCTAAAAATAAATTTTGAAAATCAACCTGTTCTTTGTTTAAAAATTAGTTTTTTTCGTAAGTTACATTGTTATGAATAAATAAAAAATTGATTTTGTAAAAAAAATTTTTTTATAATATTATTTGTATTAATATTTCAGATGATGATTATCATGGGCGTAATAGGAATCGTGATAATAGGACTGCTCTTTGGTGAGTTACAGCGTTCGAGTTCAGAATTTATGAAAGCAAAATTTAGTACAATGCAAATAATATGCTTGATTGGACAAATAACTGTTGTGAATTAAATAGTATAGTAGACGCTATCAATGTGTCTCAATGTTAGAATTGGCTGAAACCAAAAAACTATATAAAAGCTTTGAAATCTTCTAGCCATCTCTAAATGTTGTGTGTGCTTCTGTCTCTCTGTGTGTCTTATTTAATGTGGGCATTAAATTGAACAGTAACACATTTAATTGCAAAACGCTTGATAAGATTGCCGTTCCAAATGTCGTTTGTCCTTAAAATTAAGATAATTTGAAATAAGAGGATTAAATAGGACAAAACGCTCTTTTAACTAAATGAGTCTTACAAGCGTTAAGCACATCGCTGTAACTAGCTACTTTTGTCAATTTTAATAAACCCTTTGTTTGTATATTTAAATGATTTCATATCAAATATTTATATTGTAAATTAATAATATAATATATATTATTAATTTACAATTAAATAAAAAAAAAATACCTTTACAAAAATTTACTTACTGCTTTATATAGTTCATTGTAATAGTTATTTATTTATTTATTTATAAAAGTTTGCCAACGCTTGGCACATTAATACATTGACAGAAGAAAAAATAAAATACAGTTTTCAATGTGTCAAACACTTACTGGTTATAGTATTTTATTTTCATTAACATCAAAACAAAATCATTTTACTTGACTTTCAAATTGACAATGGGTAAAGGCTTTATAATCTACGTATAATCGCTCACTGAATTGTATTAGCTTGTCGAATTCCGTTTAATGTCTGCATTAGTAAAGACAGCTAGATTAGAAGCTTCGTGGCGTATGTTTTGCTTTACGCTGTTTGCAGGTGATAACATAAAACAAATGTTTGGTTAGTTCGATATCGCGGCACCCCGTCTATGCCCAGCATCACTCCTGTGGCAGCCACCAATGCTACTCTGCCCGTTGCCTCTACTAATTGTAAGTTCTTTCTTCTCTTCATATCCATTGACTTTCATCCTATGTCTGTTGATTCTGAGCAATATACTCTGTGAACAGAATATGGTATAAAATATTGCATACATCTCTTATAAAAAACGGTAAAAACAATGGTTTTTGAAATTAGTTGACTTTTATTGAAGTATCAAAAACGAATACTGTACAAGTCTAGTAATGCAACTAGGTTAAATTAGGTCATTATTAAAAAAATCCTTATTAATATATGATCGTTACTAAACTTCTAAGGCAACTAAGCTTAGAATTATTTAGTAATTTGCATCATTCAGAATAAAGCTACTGTTATTGTAAATACATAAATAACAATTAATACTAACAACTTGCGCTATGAATTTTAAGAATGACAGCTAACTTTATAGTCTGTTATTGTAACAGCACTGTAATCTGTGGTACTTTTACGTAGATATGAAATGAAATCTACCAAACATTTTACTGTGAATAAAATCTGCGAAATTTGAAATCAAAATTATCACATAAACACGTTCACATGAACTTTTAAAGAATATAAATTAAAGCATGCTGATAGACAGATCTAAACTACACTTAGGTTTCACCATGTCACATAAAGTCCATCATAAGTAATGAGTATGAATGTCAAATAGCACAATTTATCTTCCAAATAATTTATGTGTTGCATAGCTATTTGGTACTTTATCCATACATTGTGAAACAGACCCTTAATATGACAGACAAAAAGTATTTTCAAATCGTTAGCCTTAGGTTTTGCTCTCTGCATGACCGCTTTAATTCTCATATGAATGTAAAGCGCATTAAACTGTATAAAATTTAATATTGATGTTGCATGGTCGACTGATACTACAAAGATTGGATGTCAGTGGTTAGAAATATTTTTGATTAATAGCCGTACAGTTCCCGTCGTAAATTCATTATTAAATTAGGAAAAACAGACGGTAATAAATATATTTATTTAAAAGTTATTTGAAGTTTATAAATAATTCACTTAACATTTTCAGGAAAATACATGTAGAGAATTACGTCAATCTTCAGGTAAGATTATTTAGTGTAAATTTCAATGTACCCAATATAGATGTAATTAAAAAAATATATATTTATTCCTATTACATAAAATCTATTAGAATTGTATAGAACTGTATTTACTCTATATAACTTTCTAATAATACTAACTTAGGTTAATAAATTTAAATTGAAAGTCTATTCAATTGTTGTTTAAGGAATAATACTCTATAAAACAATATTAATAAATAATAAAAGTTGAAAATTCCTTCAAAGAGATCTATGTTATAGAAGACAGAAGCATAACAATGTCTTTGCTTTTGTATGAACGAAAGGAAAGTATCTTTCATACCAAATTTAATGATGCAGTTCACTGAAGTATATTTTGACTTCACAGATATATGTAGGTTAATTCAATGCCATTAAAAGTACTGCTTTCAAATTAAATATTAGGCAAAACGTTGTAAATTGCGCAAATTTTGGCTTAAATGTATCATTCCTTAAATAATAAATAAGTGTTATTATAAATGTTATTATAAATGTTGACCTAATTTTTCACGAACTCATATTAATAAAATATTACTTAGTCACAAATTAATTTACTTCCTTTGAATTTCTGTTAATACTATGAGCTACTCATGTTCCTTTCTTTAATTGCTAAATAATTTATTAAGATTATCCTTAAAGCGGAATATACCTAATTAGTACAATGGTAATTAATTTAATTTCGAAAATAAAAATGTGGGGTTAAAGGGCTGGCAAAGACGGTGAAATAATATATACAAATTGATTTCACTTGAAATATATGATTTTATTTACGCTAAACTATTAAGAAATGATTTGCGTGCCTTTATAGCTCTTAATTAATTATATTGATGTTATTCTAAGTAATTTTACAAGTCTCTCAAGTGAAATTTAAATTCGTTTTTTGTGTAATGTAAGATGACTTAATTATCTTCCTTCCGAGACTATTTTAAATGACTTTATTTGTTTTTTATTTGGATATATGATGTTAAAAGTATTGTGGGAGTTAGAATACGTAAGAGGAAGCAATAGAAACGATTCGAAATATAAAAGCCCGATGGAAGTCGGATTACACTCCAGAGTAATTCTTTAAATTGTTTTTTTTTGAAGTCCGTAATCGAACCGTGAACTTCCATAATAAGAATTAGATTGTTATTATTATTGGTTTTATATACTATTTAACACAATTATAAACTACTTTTTTTAAATATGTAGTAATAAATAAATAAAATTGAATTCTGATTAATTTAAATGAATTTAGGTTATCTGTAATAAATCGGGTCTAAAAATATATTTTACGTAATTTAAATTACTCAGTTCATAACTAATGCTTAAATCCTTTGGAGACTTGTAATATTCCATACTCTCTCAGTAAGTTTATTAGATATATAATACTATGTTTAATGTCAATAATCGAAGGGTTTCACACGGCCTATATATAGTAGACGGAGTCAATTTTAAGTATATATAGTCAAAGTATCTGTATAAATTACTCTTAAAGTTGACATCCACAACGGGGCAATTTTTAAAAAAGGAATATATTTCATAAAGAGCCTAAAAGCTCTGACGTCGTAAATGTATTTACACGATGAAAGCATTTTTTTGTGACCAGTAGATATGAGCTATATATGTTGTGTTATAAAGAAACTTACGAGAACAACACTTTTGAATGTATTGTATACTTATTAGATTCATCTACACTTCAGTATGTATAATTTTCAAAATTGATGTTTACAGTGAGGAAAATAAAACTATCCGATAGCGATACGATTAAGCGACAGAAGCGTTGGCTACTTAATATTCCTTTTTTAAATTGTCTCATTTAGCAATTAGGTTTAGGGAAGTTAATTGTAACACCAAGGTAGGGAAGGTAGAAATTGGTAGGGATCGTGGAATTGATTACGGTAAGACTTACTATGTTACTTTGAAGCTTTAAAATCACGCGTTTCGTCAATTATGTATCAATATGTTAGAACTATAATACTATAATTTAACTTATATTAATATTGTAGAATTTTAGAATTAGTTTCAATCTCGTAGCAGGACTACGTTTAATGTTCAAAAATACTATAAATATTTAAAATAAACTATAAACTTATTTGGACTTTAAAGTAACATTTCTTTCATTTCTACATGAAATAAATTGTTTTTTTAAAAATAAGAAATTTGGAAGAAGCCAAAGATACTTTGCCCGGCAAATGTATTCTTAAGCTATATACTTAAGTATGTACAGGAAATGTATGGTGCCATTGACAATATTAGTTCTCTTTACTATTCTAATGATATTATGGATATGTTAAGAAATTTGTTCTTCATGTATGAAAAACTTTAAAATTTAAGACTTATATAGTTATTAAGGGATGCCAATAAAACTAAAATCTATGACAACAAATATTTCCTATTATGAGAGATTAATATTTTATTTGGTTATTTGAACATATATATTGGTATAATTGGCTAATCAATCGTAAATTTATTTCTGAAATAACGAAAAAGATTGAATTGAAGTGTGAGTTTTTATCATAATTACTTCTGCCATTTTGATGTATTTAGTAATCATTCTGTATTTTGTGTTTTACTTAATAAAGATTATGTTATTACAATTTAAATTTTATTTTGAACATATTTGAACATTTTACAAATTTCCTACCACAATTTAAAAAAGATATTTTTTTTCTTTAAATCAAAATATATAGGCGAGGTGAGTTATGGGCGATGTAAAGTATCGACCAGCACTACTATAAAGCGGCGTATATTATAAAAAAGGTATGTACTGTTATATCATGGTTAATATACTTATATAATATAATACACGACTTAGACATAAGCTTTACTGTGACTATCACTTAAGCCAGTGTACTTATAACATACTAGATTTATATATGTCCTTACACAGTCTACAGAACTGATACAGTATTTTAGGTTACTCAATAATTATTGATTCTATATTATGATACCACCAGTAACACTACCTCGAGTACAGTTTAACGTGTTAATACACTTTCATATTAAATTAATAAATTTTGTCCTGTCAAATATATCTTACCGTGAATATGTGTCTTAAGTCCTTACATTAAGGTACAATTTATTAGTAAAACACAATCCCGTAAGCATGCCATAGACTTAGGAGAATGATGTGAGAGCTTGTGCGCTTTCTCTTTGATAGTTGCCCGCCATTTTGACTTACAGTAATGCTGAGAATGACGTGAATTATGCGCTCATGTCATTGTTTCTTAAGTAATGACGGTAGTACTCGCATTCTAGAAGTAATAGATGAAACAAGCGTATTGAGCTTAAAGTACAACTAATTATGTTATTAGTAATTTGACTAGTAAATATTTTCACAAAAATATTTCAAATGACGTTTGACGGAGATTTAGTGAGAATTTGAATGTCACATGACGTGAATTTGTCATTGGACATCATATGTGGTCTGTTTTACTCTTACACGTTGTTTAACTAATTATTGTTTCATTTTGTGGGCAAGTTCTGATCAACTGTGGCTTCAACCCAAAATAACAATCCCGGGTATCGCATCCGTGTAAACATATCAAATTTGTCAAGCAGTGAAAACTGCCCGCACAGCGGTTTATAGATGTGAAGATCTGAATTTTGAAAAATTAATATTGAACACATCAAAACAATGTTGAAAGCCTTCAAAAATTTAACCAATTCAGGTTATTCCTAAGTTAGCGTAAGTATTAACTTTGCACAGATTATAAGCTCCATCGTATATCCTGTAGAATAATGTGTAAACATGATATTACACTGAGCAGACACTCAATTATTTTCTCTGTGGGAACTGTCTAGATACAAAGGGGTTCAGTTTCAACTGTTCTTAAATTCCGCTCTGAATCACTTACACTTAACACCTCGTTAGTGTCTCGTATTTTCACCCGTAGTGTTTACATTTAAAATTTTGATCAATACCAAATAAATACAGTATAAATAAAATATAAATCAAAATTTAACTCTATATAGGTGTTTAGACACAGAATTAAATTACTTTTCGGCTAACACATAATATGACGGTGGGCCACCTGGAGGAATAATAAATATAGAGAGAGAGGAATATAATAAATCGATATTATTTATCAGAGACAAAGAAAACTTTTCCGTGAATGTATTTACAAAAACATATTATAATGTCTTTTAGATGTAATTGTAGATGTATTGAATAATAACATCCCTAGGGAGAGCTCTACTATCTATATATTGTTGCACTGAATTTTTTCTTAGAGATATTGGAATAAGGTATTTTTAGTCACCAGGGAATCGAACCCGAGACCTCGTGGAGTTCAGTGAAACATCCTTACCACTAGATCATTTATAGCTTATAAGGTGTGTGGAATTATGGTTGCAAAGGGTTTCAGGCGTTGCTGGGGGATATTGAATCAAGTGTGAAGTACATTATTTAATTAAGTGTCAGACGGGTGAGAGGTGATGCTAACTGGGAGTAAATGGATAAACACTGGTTATTAAACGGTAATTTTATAATACTGGTGACGTACTGAGTTGTTACGTAGTTATAAATAAGAAGTAAGGGCCTAAAACCAAACCTACTTTGTTAAAACTTCACTTATAATATTTAATATATTCAACATACCTAATAAAGAATTGTTAAAATAAACAGTTCCATATTTAAATTTTTACTTCTAATATACTTTTATCTTAATTAACACCCTACCGTATAGTTTCTTATTTATGGTAATAACAGGATTTTTCATCCTACTATAAGGGAGAAAAAAATTGTTTTGTAAATTATGGAACTAAAACAAAGTTTTTGTTATCGTTAAATTCGGCGAATATTTGAGTGAGATAAACATAATGAGTTTAGGCCTTCAATATAATTTAAATACGAAATGTTCTAAAACGAAATTTAGATGACTTGCGCTCAACAAAATTTTACAGTTATTCATTAAATAATTTTATAATTAAAAGTAGATACGGTAACTGATTACCATGTCATCTATATAACCAAATAGAACTAAAAAATTCTTCCATTTAATTTGAGCGGTGATAGTTCGCGGTAATAGCTCTGTCAGGTGTTTGAGGAGAGTCGTTTATTTTGCCTCACTGTTTATTTCTGCCTTCGACCTCGACCCCTCTGACAGCTCTAAGCGATGCAGTCTAGACTTTTTATTTGGAGTGAATGTTTTACTATGGTAAAGTTTTTATTTTCGTAGTTGAATACTTATAACGTATATTGTGATTAAAAATTATCAAGTATCACAAATATTACTTTTACACATACAAAGCTAAGTCCGTAGGTGAATTGACATGTTTCGAACCCAATTTTTTTTAAAGGAACCTCGCTGTTAGTAGTTGAAAGTTTTGCCCTATGTGAATAAGGGAATTCCTTACATCAGTTTTCATACAAAGATATATCATCCGTTACATTATTACAAATGTGACAAGGAGATGGTCTTTATAGTGAGAATGGTATCAATAAGGTGACAAGTTTTTTATTAGTTAATAGCTCATAGTTGTGGTCATTGATATATATATAATATATATATTTAATAAAGCTTCAATAACAGATATACACGCGATTTCATTACATTAATTACAGATTTTAGTCGCGACTGTCACATTCGCGAAAGTTAAATCGGTTTAAAAAGTTCATTTTAAATTTGTATACAACAATATAAGTCGCTGGAATGTTAGAAAAAATCTTGGTTATTTTAATTACGATTAATATTAAATTGACCAAGCGAAAAGAAACAGTAGGTGCAAATCTTAAACTTAATGTTTAATGCCCCTATATTAAATTTAAAATAAATTCCATGCTAACCAGAAGCACATTGTATTGAAACCGATTTACGCGGTAATCATATTCGATCTCATTCCGATATTGTTCAATTGAGAAAATTACATTAGGCTCAAGTACCATTTCTAGAACATTGACTTTGACCACTGCTTGCTTTCTTGGAATACATATGACAGATATTCCTAGTATTATACGCATGCTATAACTACCGGTAATTCATTCATGGCGTTATAATTGATCAGTTATGACAATTGACATTCTGTAATTGTCAAATTCTCTTGAGTACTTTGTTCAGAACACCGATTTATCGACTACGTGTCTTCGGCCATCGCAAAGCTGTGTTACGTGAGTTCGAGTCGAAATCACTCTCCTTCAAATCGTTAGCATGAAATCTATCGAGTATTTTATTCATGTCCCGATTTCTTACAATATAAAGTACCAGATGTATTTTAAGAACATAATATTAAATTCTATGTATAGAGATTACAATTGTATTATTTCAATCGAACTATACATTCAATACCAGAAGTATTATCAAGGTAATTCCATCATTATTTTTGGTCATAAAGCACTTACCATAATCGTTATAAGTGGCCTGCTACCGTCACGCACGCACGTGCTCTTGAAAATGGCATTCCGTATCAAATTGATGGTCATATTGTTCCAAGATATAGGAATTGATTGCCAATATGATTGAAATATAATGTTTTAGCAGACTTCGAAACATTTTAATACTTTTATTGAGAATACTTAAAAAGATACATTTTATGATATATCTATCTATATGTCTATTTAACGCGTGATTGCTTCCCGCTCAATAAAAAAATGTGACTGGTCTGATCTGTCCAAGTATCGCCTAATAGTCCATTATTAAGTTAGGCCAGCTCCTTCGGTATATGGAAGAGCAGCAGCTGATCAGTGATCGTCAGTTCTTTTAAACCAACCATGTGATTATGTAATGAACTTGTCTTAAATCGAAACTAATAGGATATAAGTTTGCATTAAAAGCATAAGCTAGTATCGGAATACTAAGTGTCAACATATCGAGCGACTTTTAGTTCTGCAGGTATCTGGAAGGGAATTAGGAAAAAATTGCCTCTAAGAAGCTTTGTATACTCAGCAGGGTGCGACAGTTCTTCACTCCGGGCCATCGCTTACAACTATATAAAGCGTAAATCCGGCCCCACATGGAGTACTGTTCCCCCCTATGGACAGTAGCTCCCCAATACCAAGTCTTTGTTTTAGACCGCATCGAACGCAGATAATCGTCGACGACCTTATTCTTTCTGATCAGCTAGATCAAGGCAGAGATGGAGGCTATCTCTGCATCTTCTGTCGCATATATCATCAGTATTCCGAACAACTCTGCGGATTAATACTTGTGGTTAAATTTCATCATCAGACGTCAAGACTGAATGCAAAATTATGATGGTAATTAAAAATGTATAAAAACATTTGTAATGATTTTTAACTAAATTATTGTCAGTTCATATTTACGGAATAATCTTATATACTGGGATATAATAGCTGAAAGATGACTAAGTGTGTTTATAATAGATTTTATCCTATAATTGCTAAACGTTTCTCATATTTCGATGTCTTATCGTAACTACTGACTTAGCTTTGCTATCGTTATCTGGCCTTGTAAGCTATTAACTTTAACATGCAGAATTAATTTTCCTTATGTTTACATACAATACAACTTTATGTGTTCAATACTAAGGTTTTGTATAGTGAAATACCTTAAGATATTACCTAGAAATTTCCATAATATTTTGATAATAAAGTAAATGATCTAAATAATACACTTATAAGTGTTCGCATAAAGCCAGGGCGGAAGCTAAAATATTGGCACAAAAGCTAAGTGTGGGTAATTGAGAGGCTAAAAATAAACTCGACATTTACTGTAAACTAAGCTATTAGAGGCAATAAGTAGCAATTTTCTATCGATATAAAACAGCCTAAGTGGTACATACAATACAATTTTATTGTACTGTGGATTTCGATTTCAGACTGTGCTAAAGGCGGCAAAGGCATTTTGACGTGTATCATCTGTCCAAACAATAAGTAGCCATTTGTACCGTGATTTAAAAAAAAACATTGAAGAAGCTAGGGGTCTGTGATCTGTCATTCTCTAACAACGAATGACTAAATTAAAGTTTCTCCTATGTTTTACTGATATTAAAAGTTCGTCATACAGACTTAACACTCATTAAATTCTATTTGGCATTCCAAAAATAAATTAAGAAAACAAACGACTGTTAAAATAAATTTCAAGTATCAAGGCAATGAATCACTAAATACACATACAAAATGCAAATATTAACGCTTAAAAAACAAAAAAAACGCCGAGGACTAATGTGTAGATAAGTTTAAATAAAAGGTCTACAAAAATAAATGTCTGTCGACCTCGCAAGTCATTATGAACCGCATTTGCACTCGATACCATCGGCCAAGTGACATAAAATTGTACTACGCTGAGTGGACCACATCGTTCGTCTGTGTGAAGAAATATCTTGGCAACGAATGAGCTAAGGTACTGGATGGGTTTATAGTATATATTTAGATTCAATTCCCAGCTAATAAATATTTAATAGAGTATACAGAAGGGTGATCAGATCACCTTATGATAATATAAATAATAAAACAGTGGCGCTACAACCACTATACCTTGGACGCAGTGCATTCGATTCTTTGATCGTTTTTATTTTATAAACAAATAGTTGATCAGCCCTATGTGCCTTCCACATGTGGTAAGTATTGGGGTTTTAAGCTGTTAATTGCAAACATATAAAGAAAATCCCATTGGTGTCACAAAATTTACTTGCAAACTTTTTATATTGACCATTGTATTCACAATGTTATTGAAAATTGTATACATATGTTTGTTGCCACGTCAGTTATACTCCTGAATTTTTTACCGATCTTTGTAGGCTTCTTAGGCAACTAAAGAAAGCATTTATAACACTCAGTTTCTTATTAAATTGTGAGTCATGTCCATAAACTTTATATCGTGGTCCAAGACATGTTCTAGGGTTGTACGGTGGCTGTAGTTATAGGTCCTGCTGGGTCACGTTTCAGAGACAAAGCCTATGGGTTTATGTCTTAATTAAGGGACCACACCATTACACTCTCGTATGTAGGAATGTCAGCTATTTGAAAGGTAACCTAAATTTTGCAGTAAACTTTGCGTTTAACTGTGATTTGGCGATGTGTTTTTTTGTGTTTCGATTTCTTTAAAGTTGAATGTCCAATGCAATTAATATTATATAAACAAATGACTTTTCGTTAATGTATGGAAGATGCTAAAACTGAAGTTAATAACAATGCTCTGTTACATTTAATCATCAGACTAGTTAAATAGGAAACTATCCCAAGGTATTGACGTATTTGTTTTAACTGTAACATTATTTTTTTCCAGCGTAAAATTATTTGAAAACTTGTTGTTAACAGAGCAACAGAAAGTGAATATTTTTTAATAATTACATGCTAACATACATAAAACAGAATCCACAGGGGGCAAACGGGCAGGAGGCTCACCTGATGTTAAGTGATACCATGGACACTCTAAATGTTGGAGGGTTTGAAAGTGCGTCGCCGGCCTTTTAAGAATTGGTAATTGAATTCAAATTGGTTCAAGAATACTTATTGGGCAGCTGGTTCCACGTAGTAAAAACTGCTTTAAAAAACGCTCCTAAAAAAAGATTAACCAAAAGAATTGGTGCACACAGTTCAACACGGTGTACACCTTTTTAGGGTTTTTTTAATTTTATTATACCGAATAGGGACTACTATACTCCCACAGCATAAGTGTTATTAAAGACTAATTTTAATGTACATTATAATTCGCACCGCTATCAAAATATTACACGAGACATTATGTAGAGAAAGCTGGTAGAGATTACTAAAATATTTATTGCGTGAACATTGCCTTTATTAATAACAATATACAGGCATTATGTCATGGTACCGAAGTAATCAAGGTATCAAGTAATCTAGTTGAGATAGGCAATGTCGAAATTGTTAATTAACTGGTGGCACTTAGTGCACTTAAAGGATTTACGACGCCAGCCGTTCGTGTAAACACCGAAATATAATATATTACAGTAACGGGCGGACATTAAACTGTGTCATATTTGGTAAAACTGGTTTTATAGGAAATAACTTAATTAGATTAAGGAGCAGTCGCTTGGTACATACAAATATTTATTAGTTTATATATTCTCTAGCTTAGGTGTCGTTAATTAAAGCCTCCATTATAGGACATATATCGTAATTTTACTGATGCCCGAGATTGTTCCGACGGGAATCAAGAGTTTTACAAATTCCGTTCATTTATCCTGAGAGCGAAACACGCGTTGTACTACTATACAAATAAAATACTAATGAATATATTCAGTCCATTAGGTTTTAATTAGAATTTGCATTTTATATAAACGAAATGATATTATTATAAAAATGTATACATCAAAAAATCATATTTATATTAGGCGATACATACTTTAACCTTAAAATTGTTTTTTTTAAAGTAAGGTTTAATACCTTACTTTATTTATAACTAGCGGACCGGACAGACGTTGTCCTGCATGATATTTCAAGCGAATAGTAAAACAAAGTATGAAAGTACGGGCTGATTTGTGAATCTAAACCATTCCCAGATCCCCTTGAACACACACAAAAAAATTCATCAAAATCGGTCCAGTCGTTTAAGAGAAGTTCAGTGACATACACACTCACAGAAGAATTATATATATAAAGATAATTGGGCTACTAACAGTATGGTATGTTATTAAACCAAATGTTTACTATGTATGAAACAGGCTAATGTATTAAATTATACACTGAATATTGAATTCGCACAATGAATCACTTTGTTTTTGGAACCGTTTTGCCCTGTTAACCTAACTAACCAACCAGTTTTATAGGTCAAAAGGGTAAAGACCTGGACTCCCGGTCGCCGGCAGGATTCAGGGCGTCGGCTTTCGGTCAGGTGTACGTTTTAACGCAGTTCGTATGAACATTTTCGCACCTACTTGATGAAAAATAAGTAATAAATCGACGCTGTTTATATGAATTAAATCAATCAGTGGCGCTACAACCTTTTTAGGTCTGGGCCTCAGATTTCTGTATCTGTTTCTGCATACTGTGCCTGGCACACGCCATCGCTTTTTGGGTCTAAGGCAAGCTGGGTTCCTCACGATGTTTTCCTTCACCGTTCGAGCGAATGTTAAAAGCACACATAGAAAGAAAGTCCATTGGTGCACAGCCGGCGTTCGAACCTGGAGCTGAAGCTCTAAGCTCTAAGCTGGAGCTGACTTCTGTCTAAAAAATAATAACGAAATCAACAAAAACCTGCAAGTAGCTCCAATCAGAACGATAACATTCTGCCCTGAATCGCGTAATCGAAGTTTCAGACTTCTAATCACATGCACTCCAACATCAGCCATTGGGGCTTTCAACGTCCAGTGTGGTTAAGAATCCCGTCTTTAAGTTGGAGGTATAGTATACCTCCGTACCTCAACAAACCTATAAAAAAGAATCGAATTGCTTAAAATAACTATAGTAGATACGACAGGCCTAGATAGATCGTCGAGTTTTATCTTGTTTTTGTTCATCAAAATTGGCATCACTAGCTGTTTTCAATTCTAGAATTGAGAATGGCTTAGACAAGCGCATGAGTCATGGACTGGACCGAAATAAAGCTACATATTAATTGAGCTACACCTGGGACAATTAATCTGTTATTACCGTCTGTACTGCAATTAACAATGACCAAACCTCAATATGAATTATATTTGATATATTGGTGACAATAAAACTCTTGTAATTTAATATCGACCATTAATTGTCGCAGAGGTATTTTTTTCTAATAGTAAAATTTAATTAATTAATCTAATTGTTATTTTTTAATTAAATTAATCATCTGTCACCCTTCATCACAGCGTAAACAGAATTTGACAGAAAGAGAACTATACAGTACATTAGTAGTGCAATTATATTAGTTTATATGAATGAACTGTTTATATTCTAGTTTAAAGTTTAGGTTTCTTTTTTTACAGACAAACATGCCATGTTTATACAAAACAAAAAAAAAATTGATGGGTTAATTGAAATTCCAATGGGACATAGATTCGTAATAATTATTAATTACATATGTTAGGAATGAAAACTAGGCTACTACTACTACTCGTACTTATTCATATTGTATTTGTAATCCCGAAATAGTGTTGATAATATGTACAAGATATATATTTCCTGATATTATAACATATAACGTAATTTGACAGAACTGCAACTTACTATGTGTCGAACTGTTTGGTATTGGTTACCGTAACTTAAAACTAGGCTTTCGCAGGGTTCAATTATAAACCAGCCTTAGTAAAAGGTACTTCTCGTAATAAATTTACAGCCTCATTATAAATAATATATTGCTTAAAAAGGTCGGCAACGCACTCGCAAGCCTTTTGACAATGGGTGGTTTAATTAAAAACAGTCGTGGGAAATATATACCGTATTCAAAGATTGACTCAATAACCTTATAATTGGCTTTATCATTGGCAAAAAAAAAATCAGTGGCACTACAACCTCTTTAGGTCTTGACCTCAGATTTCTGAATCTGTTTCATGATCATTTTTAAATCCAATAGGCAAGTAGGTGAACAGCCTCCAGTGCCTGGACACGCCATCGACTTTTTGGGTCTAAGACATGTCGGTTTCCTCACGATGTTTTCCTTCACCGTTCGAGCAAATTTTAAATGCGCACATAGAAAGAAAGTCCATTGGTGTACAGCCGGGGATCGAACCGACCTAAGGAATGAGTGTCGCACGCTGAAGCCACTAGGCCAATACTGCTCTTTGTTATTGGCATAACAAAATTCCAAACTGATTGGATCCTTAGATTACGCGAAGGACGAATAAAAATATGTATTTTTATTTTCGTCGAAAAAATTATTTAAAAGAAAGATACCCCTGACCTTTTAAGAAAATTTTCAAAACCTTTCTTAGTCTCCTAGTCGTAAATATGAACTTGGCAATGCATTTAAATAACTTGTTTTGAAATTATGACATCGCCACTACAAAGCTCCGAACATTTCCTTTTTAAGATCCCAACATTAAGTTTAACACCTCTTTAGCTAAAATTTATGATGTTTTGTAAGTCATTGAGTGTGTTTATGTTGTAATAATTTATCGCTTCGGGCGGAGTTTTTGTTCAACGTGGATTTATTATGAACGTTTCAATCTGGGCGATCTTTGTTTTTAAGTATAATTTTTATTCGTATCGGCTTAACAGGTGGTTTGTGATTATTATTCGAAATAGGATTATATAATTTAATTTTAATTAATACTTTGTTACTAGTTTATACTTTAGTGAAAAAGGTACAATTAGACGTTGAGAGGGTTGTGTGTCATGTATTTTTTTTGACATAACTACGAGAAATATATTCGACAAATAAAGAAAAAGTTAAGAAATTTGAATTGGCCGACGTTGAGATATTTCACATTTTTATTCAAACCGACTTGCCCTCTTGAATATAAGGTTTTTTAAATTATAATAATGCCTAAAGCAGCCCATGAGCATTAGCGCTAAATTTAATTTATTAGCTCACAATTTTCTTGGGATATTACAAAAATATGCCATAAAAACCTGTTTTCATTTCATCGAATTTCATTAAATCGAAGGGTTTTATAATGAGTCATAATTATAATGAACTTAATTAGCATACAAATAATAACTGTTCTTAGAAAATCTTGATTTTCCTGTTTGTCTGATTTTATTAGGGTTATTGTTAGAAGTATGATGCTTTTAATCAACGTAATGGATGACATCATTGTTTCTGAATTGTGAAATGGAAAAACCTTAATTGTAGGTTCTACATTAGGTGGTAAAGTTAGTAATCTCATTTTAGTTATAATTTAGATTTTCCCTCTAGATATGGGAAAATCGTTTTCTTAAGAATTTATCTTATACGAGGATGAATTTACGATTTTTATAACTGTAATAACTAAATGTCGAGATGGCATTTGTAGTTTTTCTTTCGACACAAAAAAATTCAAAACATAGTAAATTCTTTATTATGCTAATAGATGGCATTATTATACTGTTGTTTGCATATTTTATTTTAACACTGTTAAAACAGATAAGATTATTAATTTATGTATCTAATAAAAGTTTTTTTAAGTAACAAATCTACTCTCTGCGTAGAGATGTGAGGTCTCTCTGCATCTTCATCGGACGTCATGGCAGAAAATTCCATCCATATCATACCAATTCTTAAAAGGCTGGAAACACACTTGCGAGTTGTGAGTGTGAGTGTTCATGGGTATCGCTTAACATCAGGTGACCCGTTTGCACCCTGTTCTATAAAACTCTATGACACTGATTCTCTTAAAGAAACAAAAGATAACACAAAAGTCTACTTCCATTTTTTATGTTCGCGCTCATTTAGCACAAAAACAATAGTATCACACCACAGACAAGGTAACATCAGTTACCAATCCTTATTTAAAATGCTTCCAGCAATACCTAAAATGAACATAGAAATCGAATCAGAGCAGTAATCGTAATCAAAGCTGCCGGCGAACAATAACTCGCCTCGAACCCGCTCGCGCACCCACAGATTAGATTAGCCCATCCTTGTTATAAATAATTACTTATGTATAAACATATTTAAACTTTACTAGATTACGCGTGGGGATACGTAGAAATGCTCTTTAGTATGTGGCAACTGCGTCTGTGAGATTTTTAATAATAATCAGTTGTGCATCTCTTATCTCATTTACATATTTTAAGCCTAGAAACACTTCTAAGACTCGACTCTTTATATTGAGTATTAATTTTGACAAATAAACTGTTCTTGAATATTTACCATGGAGGGGTTACCATAATGCAGTGGTTGAATATCACCTAGAAAACATTAGGTTATTCTCACTTAGTGAAAAAATATAACAGGTGTTCAAGTGCGCAAGTAATATCTATAAATTCTTTATTTTCTACCATATAACATTTGCAAAAAACAATACGATTTCAGTTAAGAAGGTATTGGGATACTGGTTTCCAAACTGTCAAAGAACCTGTGATATGGTTGACCAGGCTTCCATTTCACAGAAATGTCATACGGAGTGATAACAAAGAGTACATACATATTTGAATTTTTTTTTTATTAATTTAATTACGCACCTTTAACTCATATCTGTCTAGTTAGATTTAATTAAATTTTAAAGTAAGTTTACTTTAGTATAGATTCATTAAAAAAAAGTCCCTGTCCGTCAGACCACCAGCACAGTAGCCCACGGTCAAAGGTCTCTGCATATCCAGCAAATAAATATTGTCTACAATAATACTGGTCATTTTTCTGAACATGTCGTTCATGGTATTTATTGAATGCTGCTACCATTGTTGGAGCCTCATTGTTTATTTACATTATGGAACTCTTGGATTATTCAGGACTGTTTTTATGTATTTTAGATTATGCTTAAGTTCAAAATTCGAACTGCACGATTACGCTTATTAAGTTTTTAGATTTTAGCAAATGTTAATGTTAGTAAATGTTACGTGTCTTATTTAAAAAAACCTATTGTGTTTATTAACAACACAAATTGATGAGTGCCATTTTACAGACAAAATGCAACAACTCACATTCTATATCTGGTACATTAATACCAATTAGTAACGAAGAGTGATTGTAAAATCTAAATTATATTAGTTAAAAGCTATTTGTCAGTTTCAGGAAATAAAGCACAAAAAATCGTATTTGTTATTATGGATTTAATATCAAAATAGAATGAGAGATGAAATTTATTTTAATTGAAAACTATTGACTTTACTACGTTTATATGCCAGCATCAGTTTCGAACAATTGCTTATAAGAAATATATAATATATATATCTTATGTGATTTAGCAATAAGAACAACATATTATAATAAATAAATGTTTATAATAACAGATAATTAGAACGTATTACAGTGTATTACTTTATAAGATAGAAATATTTAAAAATTCAATAAATATATACAATAAATTAATAACATAAATAGAAGTACTTAGACATTAGTATACCTAACGTAAGTAATTGTAAAATCCACACGATTGTTTGAAAAACAGAGCGCTATATGATCGCCAACAAACTGTTAAACAGTTTGGCAATTTTTTGATGTTGTTGTAAGTGTTTGTCCATGTTTTGATTAATAAATTTAAAAAAAAATAGTTCTTCTTTAAAAATAGTAAGTAAAATATGTAAGTTTATAGTTAACGTGCAAAGGCGAGTTGCTATTTATCTTACAGCGGTGACGAGGTGACAAAGTGACAGGCGGCGTTCACAAAAGTGTTCCAATCAATTTGTACTAGATATAAATAATTCATTGCACATCTACTCGTACTTGTTAGAGGCAATTTTATTTTCTATGTGAGAAATTGTGTGACATAGATTCATTTATTGACTTCGCATGTAACGAATAGTTTTTTTTGATTGCTTACGACAAACAAATAAAGACAAAGACTTTTTTAATGGTTATAAGTCGTAATTAATATATTAAGAACGGAGCAAAAGATTTTTTATGTAATAATTTGTATATTGGACGTCAAGGCAGAATACAAAATACCATCCGTATCACCTCGACGTCCGTCGTTCGACAACTGAGCGTTTTTTGAGACAGTTTTTGCCGCACACCACCGCTATGTGGAACCAGCTGCCCACTGAAGTATTTCCGAACCAATTTGACTTAGGGCCCTTAAGGAAAAGAGCGTACCAATTCTTGAAAGGCCGGCAACGCACTTGCGAGCCTTCTGGCAATGTGAGTGTCCATGGGCGGCGGTCACTTAACATCAGATGAGCCTGCCCGTTTGCCTCCTATTACATAAAAAAAAATTTAGTATACATCTTACTCATATGAGAAAAAAACAAACATTATCTTAGCAATACTTATATTATGTTATATTTGTAAAGTTATTTTTATAGATTAAATATAGCTGAATCCTAAGTCCCTTATAAAAACGTAATGAGTCTAATTACGCCGTTTTAACAAAAGCTGAAAAATTATCTGTTTCTTTTCGGCGTACTGCAATTTGATGGATAGTGACAAAAGAGTAGGTGAAGACGGGTGTTTAATAATAACAGGATATAGAATTTTTAAACGCCAAAATTAAATAATAACTGCGTGATTTCTGTACGAAACTTGAAACATTTATATACAAATCGTTTCAGTTTTCATACGTAAAAACTGTATTTTGCCACCAGCTTGTTAAAAGATCTTACGTGATATTACAGATTCAAAATAGCGTAGAAGACCAAGATAATGCTAGTATTCCTATTGTAGAAGGGCACTATTAGGAAAATTATAATCCTATTCCGACGCGTTACGATAAGTGATTTGAAAATTATTATGTAGGATCGAATACAGCTTAACAAGGTACCTTAGTTTTGCAGTTAGGTTTTATAGGAATAAAGCGTTTCATATAACTCCATATCATTAGAAAGGAATAAGAAAAATGACAACCACATTCAGTGGCGTAGCTAGGCAACCAAGGGCCCTGGGGCAAATTGAAATATGGGGCCCCCTGTTGTGTAAAAAAACAACAGGGGGCACACAAATACTTTAAACATGCTAAGCTACTGGATAAGCAACCTGTCATATTTATTTTGAAAATGGGAGAAACTTCCAAAATTTCAGTTCGATCGAGATTTCTGGTAAGGATTTGAGGGCCCCCTGAGCTTGAGGGCCCCGGGGCACTGCCCCGCCTAGCCCCTAGGTAGCTACGCCACTGACCACATTGAATTTGTAGAAAAGATTTTGATTTTGTGACTACGATGCGATAATGACAGTTTATTTTTGTTAAGGCATATTTTATTTTAAGATATTAAAACGCGAACACTTAGGGTAGTATACTTGAATGACTTTATAAATTAAATTCGTAGAAATGTGAAATTTATTTAAATACATATAACTTCTTTAACGAACATAAACGCGACTAGTCTCGCAAAACACGATAGCGAGGCACAGGAAGCGTCTAATTTTGTAAATTTTTAACGCTTTTTAATTTAAAAATTTCGAACACAGAGAAAGAAGAAGTGTTAAACGAAACAGAGGAAGACCGCTCACGAGATGGGTGGACGACATTGCTCAAACGGCTGGCTCGAGCTGGATGCAGCTTTTGTTATTTTATGTTTTTACGACCAAATCGATACATGGAGGAGGCCTACACCTGCGGAAGGGTTCTTGCAAAATAATTTGGAAATAGATATAAAAATTAGGAAAATAAGAAAAAATTGTGTAATTTACTTTCTTAAAAATATTATGTGTAAAAATAGTATTAAGTTTACTTTGTTCTTTTTCAAGAAATAAAAAGGCTATTTATTTTATATTTTATTTATTAATTCAAAATTTTTATCAATAATCACAATTATTAAAGTCTCTTTTTAAATCAATCTATTAAATTAATCATATTTCATTCTCCTATATAAACCCTACAAAAGCTCCGCACATTTGAAAACTTAACAGTTAACTTTTTCTCATAAATTAAATAAGCTACACCGTAAAAACATAAAATAACAAAAGCTCTTAGCATTCTTGTGTTTAGATTAAAAACACATTCCCTATATCATTTCAATATTAGTCCTGTATCGTGGACATATTTATTGTTCGACTATCTCAACTCGACTACCGTATTTCAAGGTACTGTGGACGTCCAATAAACAATCAGAACAATACCTTTATACTCATAAACCGAATGGAATTTTACGTATGCAATACAACCTTCGACATAGCGAATAGGACTTGAATAAAAACATTTAAAAAAGGAATTCGCTTGGATTTTGGATTTAATTTTGTCGTTAGTAAAAGTACTGTATTCGGTGGTACTTAGAGCTGAGATCTTCATGTTGTACAAACATCAAATGCAAGTTTTATTAAGTTCGAGTAATTAAGTAAGGTATTATATTAAGCTTAATGCTTTCGGTTGATTATTTGCCTTTTGACGTTAGTTTGTCTCTTGGAATAAGCGAGTTTTCTACTTACAGTTCTACGCTACGACGACAAATTGACGTTTCTTGCAGTTAGATTGATATTTATATGTTTAAATATGTTTGTGCAGTAAATACTTTATTGAATGTTTATATGGCTTCACAGATTACAGAAGGTTTTCTCTGTTGTCATACCAAAAACAATAAGAACTAGACTGTGCCAGGTATGATTCTAAATAAGAGCTTGTAGACTGTCAAGAAACTTAGCATATAAAAGAAAATAAGTTAATCAAAAAACGTAAAAATGCTTAAGAATTTTGTATCTGTATTTCAAAAATGTGCTTTTTCTGTAAGTACCCAGTCAATCCCTAAAGGATTGATTAAGGCGTTTACTTGGACGAAATTGGGTATCCTCTTTACCAGTATAAATTGAGCTCTGACTGTGGAGTTTTAGCTTTGATTGTGTATAAAAAAGAGACCAGGTAGGGTGGTCGATTTTAAATACCTACACGCTTGCACCGGATCGTATCAATTTCGGTACACATCGCTATTTGAGATATTTCGGAAGTTCTTTTGAATTCTTTAGAAGCTTTATTTTACAAAGTTTAGAACACTGAGCAACAATTAATGTAATTTTTTTCTGGGAATCCAGAAAATGTATATAAGAAATCTAAATTTACATAGGGAATAGCCTTATAACATACTATGTAGAAGTTATTATTTCGTGGTCAGATTAACCACATTCTGAAAGGGTCAAAAGAAAAAAGAGATTCTAATCTATTGCAGCGTTTAAGGATTTCGTAAAATAATTTTTAAATACATTGGTTAGGCTTAAATCGGATTTACATTTAAACCATTGAATAAGAAAAAAAATTCATAGACATATACATATATGAAACTGAAAATACTTCCTTATGTGGGTCATATACGCAGTCACCATTTCTGCGTATGATTTCGCTGTAAACTGTCAACAACTTTATCACAGTTTTATTTATTTAGTAGTCGCGTAAACCAAATAAAAAAGTAGGCTATTGGACAAGATTTAAAAACTATTACAGATTATTTATTACTGACATAGAACCTTAACAAAATGTTATATTTAATCCTGTTTAGTATTGGCTTTTAAAATTAAAATCAAACATTAATAATTTCAAGAACCCGCCAAAACGCTACTCTAAGCAAGATGGCGGCCCAACGAACGAATTTTCAAGGTTTTTACGTGTTATTTATTCCTAAATTATACAAATATATTTCGATCAAAAACTGTCTCAGACGATATTAAACTCCAAGAGTTAGACAGACGTAAACATTATTTACATGTATCCTACTTTTCGTCGACTAATCTGTGAGCGTTTTGTGTCACGTGGTTGACGTATAAAAATCAATATTCATTATGGATTTTTTAAAATGAAATTCACAAGTTTCACTCCACAATGCCTTTTAAAGACGTATTTTATGTAGATTACTGTTATTAATACTTTATTTTTCATACTATCACATAGCATATTAGAACATTGCCTTCAGAAATACTATGAACATTCCAGCATTCATGAAATATCCGATATGCGAGGTTGTTACAATTGACTGCATAGCTATGCGTTTTTGTGACCTAATAAATTTCACGCCACAACCCGACGCCCGTTTTTACTGTACGTAATTGAGTTGAAATTTAAATAATAGAAGCCTGATTAAGTAATTAACTTAACGAGTGATATTTTAGTACAATTAAAGAAAATTAAACTTGCTGGTAACAAGTTCAATTAAAATATTATTACATATAGAAGTTTTTCTATTAAGCCTACGCTTAAAAAGGGCAGTGGTTGCGTAGCCGACCTTTGACGGATTAGTATACTCCTTCTTCAAGAATTGCTGGTCGTATCTTTTAGGGAAGACCCCCACCGGAAGTCGATTCCACAGTTCGCTAGTTTTATTTGTGTAGTTCTCGTTGGTATACCAAAGACAATATTGCATTAAAAAATTTAACATCAAAAACAAGATTTACAAACGGTTTACGCTCTTATAAAACGTGGACTAGTGATAGTACCGTGTTTGTTACCCAGGCTAAGACGATTTTTTAATATGAAAAAACGATAGGTCAACTTATGTCTTAAATCCTTGTTTGATTGAAATTGGTTGTGTGGTCTAAGTAAACCAGCGTAAAACAGATACCCTTTTTGATATTATCTTGAAATATTCTTAAAATGTACCGTGTTAAAATAAACGGGTTACTATTATAAAAAAAACGCCTAGCGGTAATTTAATCAAAATCTTAAATATCGTGAAAATGTTGAAGGTTATACAAGTCTTTTAAAAAAGGTGATTTCCATAAATTTATAATTGAATACGACTCGAAGGTAGGCATATTTCCTAGAACTAAAAATTTTATTTTAAGAAAAACTTTGTTGTGGTGCGCACAAAAAATTGTTGTCTGCAATTTGTGCAAGCTTCCGGAACTTTAAGTTCATTGACATTGATCTATATTTAACAAAAACTTAAATAACTTTAAATTCGTGAAAAATGCCGCGCAATCCGGCTTATTATGTTTTGTCTTTATCTTGCTATATAACCCTGCATAAGTGTAAGTGAGAAAGACTGTGTTCTGTCTGTGAACTAATTCAGTGGGCAGTCTTACGCTGCGAAGCGTGGCATCTATTTGAAGACGAAGCTACAAAAACAGTATGAATATAGAACATAGAGCTGTCTTGCTCTCGCATTTTTCTAGCCTCAGACGTAGTGTGACGCAATAAAATTATCACTTATCACAGTAATTGTTTACCTTATTAGGTGCTAAATACAGTTTACAACGCAATAAAACTACGTTTTTAGTTTTTTCAAAACCGTATAACTAAAAAATATAATTTTATATTATATTAATATTCAAAATCTATATTTAGGACAATATAATCTGGTCGTGCATAATAATCCGAGGTTTTACAAAATAAACAACACAGTAAATGATTTAATATATATATAAAAAATAACATATTCAAAGAAATGACGATTTTACTAATTATGCTATATTAACCTATTTATCCCTAACCTATATGCTATATTATTACATGGTAAAAATGATTTTTTAAATGTGTTAAATACACATTTTAAAAATTATTTTAAAACATCGCTCTTTTAGTAAGAAAATAACGGGTTTGTATTATTATTCACATCCAAAAACAATACCTAATAGAATAAAAATGCACCAGCTGTAATCATTTTCAGTGTCTGGTGTAGCTTGAAATATGTCTTTACTTTTTTTTTGGAGTTTATGGCCTGGTATAGACCTTTAGGCCAATGTCTTTACTTTATTTAATGTTGACACAGGCAACAACAGCGCTTTATTTCATATTAACTATCTGTATATACTGCGCGAGTGAAAATACTTCATCAACTGCACTCTGCGTTGAACTCTTTTGTGGGAAAAAGCTTCTATAGCAAAGCTTTATAGAATATGTAGCTTAGAACCGGTGCTGAAACTTGATATATTAATATTATTTCAATAATATAAATTCAAATATAATAATAGGCTGGAGTTAAATTATTAAATTTAAATTTATTTCACATCTCTAACATTAAGCTAATTAACTTTCTTTGGTGTGAAACTTATATAATATCTTACATTATCTGTAATTATAAAATATATATAAATAAGCTACTTTAAAACATTACTTAGTTGGTAATAAAATAAGACATATGGATTTTTCTTGTTGAAGTAATTATTAATTATACCTACCTTATTATATTGTTACAATATATTGTTATAATTGGTATATATTATGTTACAACTGTCATATGCTTTTAACATACATATTATATTCCAATGAAAGCTTTAACAAGTAGATTTCCTAAAGCTTACAATACGTTGGTCATGATGAATGTACATTATTATTTGTATGCTTCTATTAATTATTATTAGGTTGTATTAAGAAAATAACGTTTTAAAATTAGAACAAAGTTAGTCAAGATCATCCTAAGATGCGGGTCCGTTCGTGAGTGTTCAAGATAGAAGGTGAGACGAAAAGCGCGCGAACCAGTGCAGTGCCGATGTTCGTGCGCTCCACACGCGCATGCGCGTATTACTGACAGCGCGCCACTACGACCCGTCAGATCTGTCAAAACAAACGAAAATGGAACGAATTTAATTTTTGTCTTTTTTTTAACGCATAAAACTTTAAAGAGGTTGCAGTGCTGTGCTTCAGTGACATTAATTTTTATTTAGTGTTCGGATAGTGCTAAATATTCAGTAAGGTCCAGTTAATTTTGTTTAGTTAGTTTAGTGGTTACAAGGGCGTGAATTTTGACTCGTTAGATGTGTAAATGAACGTGTTGAAATTATTTTTCATAAATATACAGGAAAGGAACTTGTTTTAACAGCCTGCCGCTTTTATGGTGAGATTATTTTTATTCAATAAATACTCAAATATTAACTCAAGAGAAATTTAAACAAAAAAGTAATTTATTATTAAATAGAATTTATGTTTATGATGACAGTATATTGAGTCCAACTCCTCACTGTCAATAACATTTTTCTATTATTGACAGCAAGAAGTTTAATATAATGATTATAATTTATAGTAATTCCATTCTTATAACTATAATTATACGAAAATAAATTACGTGTACAAACAATATAACATTTTACAGAATTGATAAGTAAAGGTTTCCGCAAAGCATTTTAAAGAGATTCAAGACCTTACTTGCAAACAGCATATTCACGAGAAACTTTCGTGCAAACAGCATATCAATTTTGTTTTAATTCTCTTTGGCTTTGTAATAATGGCTTATCATTTGGAGGTTCTAAGATCGATTCTCACATAAGCCAACACGCACTAATGTATCGGTTTGGTTGCCAAGTACTCATTTGAGTAAAACAAAAAAATATATTTTAAAGTGGGTACAAAAAATGAAATCTTTTCCGTTGCTTATTATACTAAAAACACATTTCAATAAAATTAAGCCCAATTCTATTGTATCTCGAGCAATAAAATGGATATAATATTCCTCATAATAGCATAATTACCAACCGTATAGAAGATATACAAGGATGATCTATTGAATGGGAATTAAGTTTTTTGTACGATACTTATAGGTCAAATGAATGACGCATTCATACTAAAATGTATTTACGCAACGCCTGCAATGAATTAAAAAGTATTCTCTGACATATTGAAATGCATAAAATCAAATAAGGCCTATTTATATAACAATTAACTAAACTATATTAAGATACTGTTGGATGAAACGTAAATTTATTGTTCTAAAATGGTTCATTTAATATTAATTATATTAAAATAATTTTAAATTCAACGAACCCACTGAAAATCAGTGTTGCTAGTGACAGCAACTTCTGAGCTGGGATCATTTCTTTAAAGAAATAAGTGTTTTGTTTTTTCTTTCTTTAAACCGACTATTTCAGTCTTTGTACTTCTATATTAACCGGCTCAGTGAGAGTCACCATCTTACTCAAACCAATAGTCCCAGGGTTCTATGTTTATCAGCAAATAGGTTACGTAAACCACAAAAAAGAGCCGTGACGACGGCGAGATAAATCTAGTGAATGCTGCTCCATACTTAATCGTGTTAATCCAACGACAAACTCATACCAAAATAGAAGGGTATGTTGTGATAACACTAGAAAAATTGGCAAACAAACACTATAAATGGTTTTTAACTATAAGTCTTTAGTCTTGAAACACCTGAAATTTATAGGAATAGAAATCAATAGAACGAACCTTCGTTTATTAACATTTTAGATAAATGAGGAAGTATTAGAGGAACAGAAATTCTGATTTCTCTGCCTCTTTCTCTACCTAAAAGGTTGCGTCGTTCTCTTATTTTATCGGTTTATGAAATTCCACAAAACCTTCGTATACAGTATATATTTCAGTAGAATTTTTATATAAAACAAGAGCAAACGAGCTACAAAGGTAGCTACCGCAGACCTAGCCCATGAATACCTATGTAAGAAAGTGCGTTGCTGGCCTTTAAACTATTATATTATATATTAAAAGATA
Organism: Pieris napi; assembly: GCF_905475465.1. Lineage (NCBI taxonomy): Eukaryota > Metazoa > Arthropoda > Insecta > Lepidoptera > Pieridae > Pieris > Pieris napi. The sequence goes on along the minus strand of NC_062241.1, from coordinate 6,017,785 downwards.
CCAAGCTCTTCTTAAAATAGGTTGACCGAAGCTATGAATATCCATAAAATAATTATAAAACAATAAAATTATAGTGTTACTAAACGATGTGTTAAAATCCACTTATAAACACCTTGATCAAAGCTTATATTTAAATAGATAAGTATCATTATTAGCAAATGGTTCGCTGTTAAAGGGAATTGGAAATTAACACGAAATACCACCTATTGTTAACTAGAACTACATTTAGTTTACAAGATTAATGACAAAGATAACTAACTGTTGTTAAAAATATTCTCTAAGCCTTTAACATTTGCATGGAATACGTTTAACTATCGATTATTGTATTATTTAAATAATACTCGCGTAAAAAGAAGGAATACAAGGTTTTAGTGTTTAAAGCCTAGTCCAATCCTTCAAAATTAATGTATATTGTATTAGTATTGCCTTTTATTAATATAACCTTTACACATTTAAAGAAAACACTTTTTTACCGGATTGAAGTTATGTATTATTAAACTTATAATTATTTTACGTAATTAAATTTTTTTCCGACCTTTCGCGTGCTTTACAGCGTGCGTGGTCACGGTGACTGAAGACAAAACGTGTTGAATGTCAAAAAGTATCACAGCTGTAGAAAAAAAAATTAATTATGTAAAATTAAGTTTGTAATATATAACTTCAATCCGCTAAAAAAGGATTTTTTTTAAATGTATATTGTGGTCCAATCTATGTTTAAAGGTATATTAGCTTATTATTATTATTGTAGTTTAATAAGTATAGAAAATTTCATATACACATAGTCTTATTATGATTTTTTTGAAAAAGCACTCGCTTAAACTAAACTTGTTATTCTCAGTTTGAGACGATCACAAATCGGGTAAAGCTTTACATTAAACTAAATATTTTTAGATGTACAGCTCTCTATGTTAATAGGAATAAAAAATGCTTTCAATTTGACTTATGATACGTATCTAATAGAAATCCGTGTAAAGTTAAAAGCCATGCCAAACAAAGTCACGAGCAAAATTGATATGTTAATAAACTCTAAGCTTCATTAATGTGTACTTTGATTGCCTGTCTTAACTAACGTTTTAAATCTATTAAAAAACCAGTCATCACCTCAGCGTAACAGTTACAAATAGCCGATATCGCCCTGTGACCCCAGTTCCGTAAAACTCAATTAAATTTCTATGGTCCAAATATTCTTACTTGGTGTTTAAAAACAAGTTTCGTTCTCAATTTATCAATGCTCATTTTCACTACGATTATAAATTATATACACTAAAACTGGCAACTACTTATCTCGCGCAGATGGAAATATACATTAACATTTAAAAGATTGGAATCTGCAACATTTTAACATAGTAAATATTAAGATGGCAACACAACGATTTCAAAAAGAGAATAGCCGATGAAGTCCGTCCGTAACCGCGGGCAAATATTTAAATTTCAATTCGAACGTCGCATATCAATGGGGAGCCATAAGCCACCGTTTATTTTTTCCTCTTAAAGGCCGTGGCCGCACAGAGACAATAAAGAAAAAGGTAAGGAAAAGACAAAAAAGAAATAAACAGAATCTAGATTCGAAATACTGGCTGATTCGAGGTTGGAAACAAAAGAAGTCGGCTCCCGCCTGACCGAGATCTTGGCGTACGCGGTCGCATCGCATAAATACTTTTTTGTTTTGCTGTTTACCTTTGCATCCAAGTGATTCCTTAGCCAATGCTTCACAATAAGACGTATCGTCAGTAGCTATTTTAGAAATAATTACGTAAGAGCACCTTATTCCTATGGTATACACTCAATTAATTCCATAGACTGGCTTCGTTAATTTATGATACAATTACGCGTTCAATGCGAGATTCTTTACTTATAACGTTTCTTCTACATTAACTGGAGTTTATAAAGCGAATTATCTACGCTAAATATATTTTACGATTCCATTGTTTTTATATTAATGTTACTTGAATCACTGTTTCTTTCGAATTAAAAAAAAAGTGATAGTAATATACCAAAAGTATTTTGGTATGTGACTTATGCATATGGCGTTACAGCTGGACGGGTTAGGCATCGATTCCTGGGGTAACAATCATGGTTTCAGCTTGGTGGAAACCAATGGCTGCTGCTCACGTACCCTAAAAGTCCAAGACTCAGAAATGTATCTGTTCTATGCATCATACAAGACTGAAAACACCAAAAAAAGGCTGGCTTTAAGCTGGGTTCCATTTCTGGCAAACATAAAATGAAATATATAAATTGAATTTGTTCAATAATGCCAGTTAGAGCGTTAAGTTGAGAAAATGACGAAGTGGCTTATGTAAGGACTAGATTATTATAATTAAGTTTATATTACTCGTTCATTAACCATTAGATCATCGAGATGTTTATTTCATGGGAACCCAGGATTCGTTTCCGGGTCAAATTACTCATATTTTAACTGATGTAATTTTAATTATATTTAAATGACATGTCGATTCAATTTACCATAATTAAATGTGACGTCAGATATATCCTTACTGGATTACTCATAGAAATTCATTAATTACACCTTTTTTGAGAATTATAACCTATTTTTATTCTAATCCAAATTTAGGTGTTAGAAATTGTAGCGTTTAGCCATATTCAATAATTATAGAGTTTTTGAAGTTCAAATTACTAGCGAGGGAGCAAAAGACACATTTTTGCGACACTAATCTAAGCGAAGTATGCACAACAAGTGTGATTAGGGTGACTAGTCTAGTCTAGTTCTAGCTTTCCAACTGTAAAAAATTTTCGCCTGGTATCAAACTCAAGACATTTGAGCAAAAACAAAATAGCATTTAATTGCTCCGGAGGTGGTAGAAGTAAAGATAGATCAGTTAATACGTTATAAGGAAAATATTCATCGTTCTGCTTGTCAATTAGTATTAATGGTATTACATCAGCAACACTTCTTAGCTCTTAACTAGCTTTTATGATATTTATGACTGCATTAACTCGTATATAATGTATTGAAAAGGTAATAATAGATAAGTGTGACGTATATATGGGTTTTGTGATTTCGAATTGCAAAGTGCGCGTTTATATATGGCATTTGGCTTCTCTATCTCAACGATAGCCAGCCAAATGCCATCAAAACATAATTTTAAAAACACACCTAGTCTCGCCACACTTCTACCGTAAAAAGTTTACGTCGGATTAATATTCAGGCCCCACTTAAGCGACCTTCTGTCTTAAATTATTACGTATTAGCTTATAAAATATAAATATTTTATGTTTTAAAAATAGATTAACTTGCCTTTCGTTTTATACACAATGAAGTTGAAGTTTGGTCGAAAATGGCCGGAACTGTTTCGAGAAAAGGATGGTACGGCCGTGCCGCTTTTGTGCTCCACTTGGAAAATAATATAATCAAAGATATCATTTATAGTTTCTTATAATAGCATATACAGTCAAAACCGGTTATAACGACATTGAAGGGACCGTATAGTTGCCGACGTTATATCCGATAGTCGTTATAAGCAATGTCATATATTATATATACACAAATATAGTTCATATGAATGTACAATACATACAAGTTATATTATCATAGTTATCTATCTAGAATAGGTAGGTATGGGTTATAATATGGTATGTTAATATTATAATATGTAAACGAGTCAAAAAAGAAACAAAAATATTTATTACGAAATAATTAGGTACAAAAGTAATCAGTCATATTTTTGGTCTGTTTTTTTTTAGCCCAGTCTCAAATATTTTTTGCATTTTATGTTTTCATACTCCTCAAGGTATGAGTATCACCAGTATCAAACTGTTCGTTAAAGGCAACAAATTTTTGCAAAATCGTTACATCGTTAAGAGCCTCGGAAATCGTTGTTGGCTGAAACTGTTCGTTGGGAGAAAGTGCGTAGGTAAAAATATGCCTAAATATTCATTCAACGCCGTTAAAATTTCGTCGTTGTAAGCGATATGTCGCTGTATCCGATGTCGTTATAAGCGGTTTGTTTACTGAATAGTTTACTAGGGATTCGGACGGGACCGTACAATCTGGTTGTAATAACCGATAGGTCGTTGTAAACGATGTCGTTATAAACGGTTTTGACTGTATTAGTTATAGAATGTCATCACCATCAATCGGACCTTATAACCTTCTTGAAGATTTTATCCAGGGCCTTTTGCGTTCGATTTAGTACTCCTAAGTTAACGAAGGGGGTGATAATTTTAAACGAATCGAAACGAATTCGTTCAATTGTAGTTTGTCTACAGTATCTAGTTCAATACGCATTGACACATGACATGATACGTTATGTTATTAGAGTCTGGCTAATGAAAGAAGATAATTGAATTATTTGAAAACTTTCGGATGGCAACACAGAGTGTCATTGAATTTCTTAAGTTAGTATGACTTATTGTCTTGATACTTCATGTAATTAACTCATTTTTATTTCCATTTTATATTTTTTCCGAATACTTAATAGGTATAATAATAGCCTAAACTTTGTTTTGTTTGATAGAATATTTCGTTTCTATCGCAGGAAATCTGGAAGATGTAAAAGGAGTCGATGCAATAGTGAGAACTATTGGTAAGCTCAGTGATTTAGAGCAGAAAGATAGAATAAAATCCCAGAACCAGTATGTACTTTAAAGAAATCTCTTCCATCACTGGTAAAATTTTCAATACTTTTCAAGATTTTGATTATTCCGAATAAGGTTATAGTTTTAGTTTTCCATGGAATGCTAGTTATTTTAAGTATCAATAGTAAAAGACTAAATACGTTACTATCTATGTAAAAATTAAATCAAGTATCAAATAAGTTTAATCCACAAAATATATCAAACTTTTAAGGGATACCAAACTAAATTATTTTGAATTTGCCGCTCTTTTTCGTTATCTTCTTTCATTAGCCAGACTCTACTTTCCATTGACGAGATGCTCACCGTCCAAGCCCTTGGCAACTCTGTCCCGCAGACGCATACAACTAGATAATTAAAATGTCTTCTTACGAAATAAACAAAGCACATTAGATGTTGTGATAAGAAAGTTTTAAACCACTTAGATTGTTTTTGGTTGTATTGCCGCCATAACCTATTAAAGATGTGACCGAAGTCACTTCAAAAAACCCAAAAATCCGTCACTAGAATTAATAACCGTACCGAAAACACAAGTTTGTCATAGAACTCATCTAAATGTCGATTCAAATTATGATAAGATGTGGAATTAGTTCCGCTGTCGTAATGATTGTACTGAGTACGAAGCATGGATGCGTTCTTTATTGTATTTTAATGTTTTAAACATGTTATGCTCTATTTCATTAGTGATAAGCATAGCTGTATTTTACCGCCAAAGACTTTATACAAACCCATTTAGACTGGATTTTTGATTCAAATAGGTAGGATTTTGGTATTTCACTGTTATGTTACCAAATCAAACTAGTATGAGTTTGATTTAAGCTCATTACAATATTAAAGATATTATATAGCTTTGTTAAGTTTTTTCAAATTAATATCAGTACTCAAAAAAAATATAGGAATCCTATCAAAAGAACCAAAAGCATCAGACTTATTTATCTAATCTGTGATCGATATTAAAAGGGCTTTATTAGATTTTTATGGTAATATGTATATCGAATTAGGACAGCTGTAAAAAAATGGAATGAAAAATGTTTTGTTTAACTAAACAAAAATTTGTACTGCCATATCCAAAACAATTTTTAGAACATCCGTAATAACATTCAAAAGCATAATGGTTTGATGTACAGCACATTGTGTCTTTAAATAAGCTGTGCTTAACATTTAAACTAGTCTGAAGAATTTTAAGAGAAAAGCATATAGAAATATAGAGTTTACTATACGGAGTACGTTTACTTATTTAAGCGCATATCGCCATAGTTCAAGTTATAAAGATGTAAAAATTCTAAAAATTACGGCAATTTTAGTTTTCATACACAATGCAAAATTGTAAATCCTATTAATACTAGTATGTATTTAAATATCGTTAGCAAACACAACAAAATGGTAGTTTAAGGAACATACTTTACCATACTATATGTCACATTCGCTCGAACGGTGAAAACGGTTGAAAAGTCGACGGCGTGCATCAGGTACAGGAGGCTGATCACCTACTTGCCGATTAGATTAAAGTAAATGATCTAGAACAGATACAGAAATTTGAGGCCCAAACCTAAAAAGGTTGTAGCGCCACTGATTTATTGTGTCACAAATCTACAGTATTGTACCTACATACGTTAATATTCAGAATAGATACAAATATACAGTCTGCAAGCTTCAAAAAGTTTTTGAAAACTGATGTTTTTATTAACTTGTTTAACCCGATTAAATTTTTCATAATAACCCATACCCAAACCCATTTAATAACCCAGCCAGCACCAAAAAGTGAAAACAAGTAAAGAGGTCGTATAAACACATTAAGATCCTTTTAAAACACCAAAACTCTCAAACAAAGACCACCTGCGTCCTACCACACCTGCTAACTGGCTGTGTTAATGAAAACACCCTGTCCCTTTTGTACGCTAATGTGAGGAAAAATGCCGTAAATATTGATTTATTTAAGGCCATGTAAATTGGTACTGATACCTATTTAAAACTTTAAGATGTTTTTGAAGTAATACTTCTTTTGGCGCGTTAGGGAAAAATGATGAAAGTATTTTTTTTCAATAGTTAGTGTAGTTTTTCTACAAACGTAGAATGAGGCGAAAGATAAAATTTTTGAAAAGATTTTTATCTTGTTACGCCAAAGAAGTATAACTTCTAACGCGTGAACAGAAGTAGACACATGTTTTATTTTTATTTTATAAATCTGTAGCATTGGCAACATTATTAATTAAATTGACTTCTTATGCATATGTGGGTGAAGTTATTTTTCTGTTATGCGTAGATATGTAACGGAATAAAAATTGTTTGTTTTATCGTCATTCTCTGTGCATTAATATTTGTCTTGGTAAGCTGAGCAGTATTATTTCTTCAGCGTGCGACTCTCATAACTGAGGTCATAGATTCGATCCCCGGCTCCAATGGACTTTCTGTCAATCTGCGCGTTTAACATTCGCTCGAACGGTGAAAGAAAACATCGTGAGGAAACCGGCTTGCCTCAGTCCCAAAAAGTCGACGGCGTGTGTCAAGCACAGACTGATCACTTACTTGCCTATAAGATTTACAATGGATCATGAAACATAAACAGAGATTTGAGGCCCAGACCAAAAAGGTTGTAAGCTCCAATGGTTTCTTTTTAATAATTGCGTTAATTACCAAAGAAAACATTAAAATTTAAATGTCAAAAATTGTTTGTATACCTACTGTTGGGTGTAGAGTTGTTGAGTTATTAATTCAGAGCAACCCTATTCGGAACCAATAATCTGTATTTTATTAATATGTACTGAGAGCCTACGATAGTTATTTCAAATAATACACCAGCAAATTGACTATAGCTTTCGTTTACCACTGATAAACGAAATTAATTAATCCGATAAACATTATCTTTGCGTCCATGTTTGCTATTTCCTCTAAGACAATTCAATAACTTCAAATTATAGCACAATTAATTTCAGCACTTGCTTATCAAAAGTCATCGAAGGCTTTTGCGGGATTCTGCTAAATCCATTGTTCAAGCTAACTACCTATAAAAGTCACGGTTGCTTCCATATTGGCATATTGCAAGCCTAACATGGTTCAAACCTTACGACCTTTCACATTTCAACTATGCGCTATCTCCCTCTTATCGCTCAAGTGGGAGAAGAAGGCGAGATCAGAATACAATATTGGTGTTTTATTCGATTTGTAAGTGCCTAGAATTCAGTATTCCTAGTTTCTCATATTGTTTCTTTAGTGTTGCTTTGTATTTTAAGTGAATATGACATACCTTAGCTGTAGCTTAGTTGATACAGGTTTTCGATGGCCGTTGGGAAGAAATTAGTTTGAAAGAAAGAAATTAATTTTAGTAAGAATAACAAGGTAATAGCGGGTTTTGTAGTTTTGAAGAGTCAATAGAGATTTAGGAATTTGAACTGTAGCAAACTAAAGAAATTTAAGTAAAAAAAAAGAAAGGTACAAAGTTACCCCTATATCATGTTCTCTTTATAAAGCATAATTAGTACTACACAATTTATGATATAAAATTCAAGCCATTCTAATTTAATTCATGTTGAATATGGATCCCATAATTGGTAATAATAGACATCTGAAACAAAAATGAAAATTCCATTCCATAATTATAAAATTCATCAAAAAGCTTTCACTAAAAGCAACGTGCCTTTTAACAAATAATAAAAATTACACTAAATGTGTCCAATCACCGAGCCAAAGTGGTCGTAATTGGTCTAAATATAAGCCCTTTGCTCCAAAATTATTGACCCGATGAAAACCATAATTTGTGTTAAAATACTTAACAGTTTGTTTACGCAATATTAAAACGTATACCTAGTTAATACGTTTCATAATTGCGTGAATTTGTTGGATAAAATTTTTGAACGTAGGTGGTAAATACTATGGATTACAATGTTGTCAATCAACCTTTTATAACATGATTAGAATCTACTTAGGGCCTTATAAGCTCGTAATTTAATTAAGGCGCAAATATTTTTTTTAAATATTAGTAGATTAAAACTTGGTGTAATAAGTATTTGCTTTACGCGAGACCTACACATTAATTAAATTAAAAATCGTTTGTCAGCTGTTTTTTTGGGTGCGTGATATAAAATATTATATGATACTAGCTGATCCGACAAACGTCGTTTTGCCATATATATAATTTATAATAAAATATAGGGGTTGATCCTCTACGATCAATATCGTAGATATAGATCAATAATCGATCACCCCTCTACGGGTGAAAGTTATAAAAAAATAAAAACAGAAAAAAATATCTAAAAATAAAAAATAAATATTTAGGGATGGACTACCCTTAACATTTAGGGGGATGAAAAATAGATGTTGTCCGATTCTCAGACATACCCAATATGCACACAAAATTTCATGAGAATCGGTCGAGCCGTTTCGGAGGAGTTTAACCACAAACACCGCGACACGAGAATTTTATATATTAGATCTTAATAACACATAGCGGACTCAGTTCCAACTCTGAAACAGCCTTACGAAATATATAAACGAAACTAAAGCTTTTAGTTTCGTTTAATACTAGAATTAACTCCTCCTGAATCTTAAGACTACTGTCATAGCAACTAAAGACGAGATTGTGATATTTACACGAGGTACGAATTATTGAAAAACGAGTCATATCACTCATAAGCCTGTCTCTGAAAATATTCAGAGTAATAAGTCTATAAAGGTATTCACGTTAATAAGAAGACGTCACACACGTCAAGACACGTCAAGAACGAATAGACCTTTGTTTACTACATTTTCCGTACCTACCAATCTGAGCATGTTGATTTGTGGATTCAAATATGGAATTATTAACACGAATTTTGCGTCCCTCCCATGCCCATTTTGGGATTTTTCGTACTTGCTGATTGGTGTTGGGATAATTACTATCTAAGTAGAATTTTTAGCATACCATATATGGTTTGGTTGACGATTTAGCGCTTGCCATATATGGAGCTTATACGCCTTTTTCCTTATTTAAAAATAGGTATTTTAAATTTGCCATGCCACGTTTGTTATTTTTGATGTATCAGGGTATTTTTGATGTAAAACAAAGTGAGTTTTTAATGAAAACTTTTTCTCACGGATTTAAAACCATTATATGCGGTATTTATGTGATAATGTATGTATAACCAATTCGTCAGAACTTACTATTTGATAAAAACTATAAAATAACCTATATAATTTAAATAAACATGATCAGCCACAATACAGCTCTAGATCCACTAAGTATTATTTTCGATGAATTAATATTACATATTTTGTTTCCAGGTGTCGAAGTCGAAGCGATCGGGCGTCAGCGCTCGTTAATAATGTTAACAAGCGCGCGGGGACGCCTCACAGAGCGTGCCACTCTCGCACTCATCGGCTAGCCATCATGTTCACAAGGTAACTGTCAAATGTCACGTGTCAAATAATACCAATAAGGTTTTTAATACTCGATATTCGTTTAGGTGGATTAACATTGAAACTTATTAGTTGTATATATAAAAATAAATTCAATTTTCCAATTCAATTCGTTTCTAGCTTCAAAACATTTGATGTCTTTTGCTTTTTAGAAATTAAATTAACTCTCGGTTCGTTCAGAAATTTGTCTATTTAATAGCAATCGTATGAAAGCAGTTTTATTTTCAAAACAATTCTGATTCAGAAAGCAGAAAGAGTAAAAGTGGTACTAAGGTTCAACCACATTTTACAGAAATATATGTAGGTGATACGGAATATGAAGTTCTCCGGGTCATCTAGTTAAATATAAATATTATATGGGAAAGACACGAGGTTTTCGTGTTTGTTTATAAACAGTGTTTGCCGGAAATTGAATCTGAATCTGCCCAATCCCAGAATATTATTGCAATCACGTAAAATCCGGTAAATTCTGCCATTAAAAAAATCAAAGCTAAATTAAAACAATGGTACAGTTACGGAGTCGTGACAAGTTTTCATGTAATACGAGTTTGATACGTCGAATGTGATTTTCGTGACAAACAGAACACGGTTTTGAACCGTTAAGAAGTCCCGAAATACTACAATTAGCATACGACACATCAAGGATATATTTTTTAGAATACGATAATTGTAAAGCCAAAACGTTGCCGTAAATTATATTTCTAGTGCTAGTGTTGCTATGATATATCAAAAGTAAAAAATCATTTATTCATATAGGTAACACAATGTGAAATATATATTAAATGCTTCAAATTTTACATTTACTGCCAGTTCTCAAATCAAGGGCGTAGTACGGAAGAGAAGAACTGGCAATAAACTCTCCGCCACACTTTATCGAATATGGTATAAAGTAAGTAATACTTTCGTTCAGTGTTCAATTCATCTAAATTTCTTTTCTTTAAAAACGCGAATCATTTAAGCCTAAATATTACAGATTCTTGCTCTCATTGAAATTCCAGTATAGAAACCAAACAAGTTTACTCATTGTATTGAAGGTTCAAAGTATTTGCTTTTTACTAGCAACTTTATAGTAAACAATCTTTTTGATATCCAGAGGTATGACTGACATTATATACCTCATAATATATAGTTAAAATATCAAGAAGTATGGTACGAAGTCTGTAGCTTTGCAAGAACAATGATTACTTAATATGAATTTGTATCTCATCAAAATTAGGTAAAGCTTCTTGATGTTGAATAACATTTTCTTTAGGCGCTTTAACCTCTAGTGGCTTGTATAAATTTCATAAGCGAACTCCAATAATTATGTACATGAATAGAAGAATGAATTTCAGTTTTCACTAAATTTTCACCAAGACTTATGTACATAGTTCCATTACAGTGCTAAATACGCTAATTATGACGTTTCCGAAACCGTGTGACGTATGAAGTGTTAAATATATATCAATGTGGTGTAACTCTTATATTTGTTTTTCGAATTTATATTATTGAAATAAAGTGTTAGGTACATAATTTAAGGAGTAAATTAAATTAACGAAACGTAATTTTCGTCAGATATATGTTGTCTTCCTAACTTTGGGTGTAACATACACATTACACATACATAGTTGAATATCATTGAATAATTGTGATATAGGGTATTGTTGAGAATTAATCTCGATTGATTCACATCCGAATTCACATTTCAATTTGCCGATTACCACGAACATCGAAACTACTCTATATGTTATTAGGTGTAACATACATATGCTATGTTGAAGGTAATCAAAAAATTGTGAAGTGATACTGGGCATAGTTGAGAAATGAAATAATATCGATTGATTCAAATCCGAATTTGCAATTCAATTTGTCGATTATCCACGACCATCGAGACAACTCTATATGTTAATCTTATATAAACTAAATTAATATAATATATTTTCGCGTTATTGCGATTTTAATTTACCATTGGTTGTTGGTAACAGAATTATCGGAAATATACAGCCTTTTTTTCTATGGAGACGAAGACGAATGCGTAACATCAGTTACTATATTTTTAGACAAGGATTTCTTTTTGATTTTTTTTTGTGTTTTTTCTTGACTTAGGCTATGTTTCAAATAAACGTTGTTGCCGACGAATGTTTTCAGCCAGTATTTTTATATTCCTTAAGTATTCTTCGCTGATATATCATTCGGCAAATATATTTTGTCAACGTCTTAAATATGATGGGCACAAATGCCAGACCAACCTCTGCGTTCCTCACATAACTCATTGTCTCTACTTTTTTTGTTCAAATCGCTCAAAATAACGTAATGCGCGTAAGACCATTATGTTTCTAAGGTCGAGTATCCACTTTAAGCTATAAAGGGTCCAATGGTAGAATTGTTATATTTGTGGAAATAAATACATTCTGCCCACGCAATATAAAGAAGAATATAAACATATATATACATAGTGTGCAAAAATAGTTAAATGTATATAAATATAACTTTACTCAGAACACTTCAGCCTGAAGTGTCAAAAAAGTTACAAAATACAAAAAGTTCTGTCTGTGTTCATACCATAAATAAAAGTATGATACCAACTTGATATTACAAAAATCATATTTTTAGCAAACGAATAATTTATTTCTGTACTTTTTGTAAAAAAAAATAAAACCAAAATTTACAAACAAATATAATATTCATTTAAATGGTTGTTTTTAATAATGCTTTCACTGTATAATAGCAATACATACAGTCATAAAAGAGATTTATAAGAAAATAATTATTAAAATAAATCAACTTGACATAAAATATATCTTTTAGTGATGAGCAATCCTTATCTGGTTTAATGCTAGCTATTTATATTAGGCCAAGAATGACTTGCTTTTACAGTGAGTTGGTTAAAAAGTAAAAGGCAGAGCTATTTTACCATAGAATTCCGAAATTATGCTCAACGACCTTTTTAGATAACTGATGCTGTTCGTAGACACATTGACAATTGGGTTTTACTTTTTTATACCTATAAAGGACGAGGTTTATTACCGTTAAACTATTTTAAAAATGGAACATTTTTGTACCAGAATAGTTCAAATAAGAAAGGTTGATTTTTGGTTTTTACACGTCCATAGTCCCTAGGCTGCTAAGCATTGGTAAAAAATGAAGTCTAGCAAATAATAAAGTAAAGAGAAGTTGCGTTTAAATCTCCAGACTAAATTTTATTAGTTTACTCCGTAGAAATAGTTCATATTAGGGTTGGTATGTAAAAAAATGACCGATTTATTGAAGGAGGCTTTGCCAGGTCGATAAATCTTATTTATTTCATGCTATATACAATTATGTATTTGTCACCGTAAAATTGTAAACACCGTTAGATTGTAATCTATCTCGCGAGATTATAAACTGTCGAAAGATTGTGAACCTCAACGAACTGCTTACAATTTAACGTATTATTATTCGGTAGTTATATGAAATTGTTGGGGAGTAAAATTAATCTGTAATTGACCAAAGAAGTTTGAATGGTAACTAAGTTAGTGTCCTAGTACAATCTACCGAATAATAATACGTTAAATTGTAAGCACTAAGCTGAGGTTCACAATCTTTCGACAGTTTATAATCTCGCGAGATAGATTATAATCTAACGGTGTTTACAATTTTACGGTGACATATACATATAGCAAAATTAAATCGTTTAATCTGTAATTGACGTGCAATATATAGATCAATAAAAGCACATTTGATTCTAAAAATAATTTTCTCAGAAGACAATTAAGTTGAATTTATTACTGGATAAGTTAAGCCTTCGGCGATAATATTAATTATTCATTTCATTGTATATTCCTAACGTAACAATATCGTTTACTGTCCACCTTTATTTATCGTTCTAACCTTGTGACATAGAATAAGGCACTCACTGGTGTCTAATAGGGTTACCAGCTAAAAAAATAATCGACTTTAAAATAATATAAACGATATTCCAAAATTAAAGCTAGAATATCGATTTAACTCAATTTTGACCGAATTGCGTTGTAAGCTGAAAAAAGTTTAAGATAGAAAATGACTATGATGTTATAATAGATATTTCAAAGTAATAATAATAATAAAATAAAAATAGTCTTTATTCGGGTGCTATTATTTAAGTTACGTTAAGGTGATGTAGTGTGAAAGAGAGAAGGCCTCCTCCAAATCTTTCCACTCGTCCCTCGTCTTCGCTACTAGTTTCCAATCCATCCCCGCTATCTCTTTTGATTCAAAGAAATATTGTGAATTAAAAATTCAAATACTTAGTAATAAATAATTTTCAGGGGAGTTTATAGGAGAATCAGTAGGAATCTGTGCGGAACGAGAAGCTGTGGAAGTTATGCGAATTAAAATAATTCTTATTTATCATTTGAATTATTCCCAAAGTACTTTAAATTTTTCCACATTTAGTATCAAGGTTTGTGTCAAACTAGAATTTGTGTTGACATTACAAAAAAATTATTTAGTACTGCTGTCAAATCCCACGACGGTTCTCTTGACATATTATAATTTATCCTTTCAATAATGATACCAGAATGCAATAACACATGTCAACAAGTTACACAGACATATATTAATAAAGCAGGTAATGTCTCCATGTGTGAAAACATTTGGATCAAATACTTAAAACTATATTTCTTACTTAAAACAAATATGCATAACAAAAATAATAATTAGTTTGGTCGCGGCAATTTTTAGGTTCAGTTTACATTTCATTAAACTTAGTATAGACAACCACTTACCACACAATTTTAACAGAGATTTCTTTTCATACCAACCTTACGACGGAAACGGATGTAAAATTACTATTTTTTTTTTAATTTTGTTTCATGTCATTCATAGTTGTTAGTAACAATGCCGGGCGAGTTTACTTATATTAGTTAATCATTGAATTCGCAATTTAATTTACGTGGTAACCTTGCTGGTTCTATTTCTATAAGTACAGCTACTAATCCATCAAACCCCAAAACCAAAGTTACATGTATTATAAAACTAATACATATATCGAATTTAAGTAATGCTAATTCAAAAATACCTGAAATATTTAAACCAACATATACGATACAATAGAAATAACATTTTACTTACGACCTTTCGCAATCAGGCCTTTACCTTCGACACGCTTTATAGAGTATCATCTTACACCGATGTATATCATTGTATCTCCCCTTCAATAACTGTAACATTAAATAAAGCGAGATATAGTTGATTTAATGTGTATACGGATATTGGTGCGCGAATTTATTGCTGGCCCTCGTGGGAATAGCGCCTTACTAGCTCGCAGGCGCCTTTTTACATGGACTTATGAAAGTACTTTTGCTCTTTAATCTATTGTAGAGTGTAGAGTTATTTATATATATAGAACTGTTTGTTTTATAATACAGAGCCAAGAGGTTAGAAACTTGAAATTTGATTAATATTGTCAACATTTGTGATTTCTATTATAAATATTATATATTAGTGGATCCTTTGTTTATTTATAAAGAACAGGAGGCAACTTGAAGCTCATCTTATGTTGGCATAAGATTTGGTACGCTCTGTTCTTGATGGACTGCGTCTGACTCTTGTACAGCAAATATGTATTGGATTTTGACATACAGGAATCATTGCTCGCGATAATTTACTATTGTAAGAGTCGGATTGATTCAGAAATAGTTCGATATATAGTAAGGATATTCCTACAGGCTAATAAGATATCGACACATATATTTTATTTTATTTTAATGGAATTTTATGCCTCTAATAAAATATCATTAATCAGCAAAAAACATTATTAATATATACGTATTCCTAGAAGAATTATAGCAGGATACAATCCTTAGAAGCTATTATCATTTAACTTTCAACTGTAATTGCAGTAATAAATCAGAATTAATATTGACCTTTATTTATATTCCTGTCAAAGAAAAAAACTCGTTATTTTGCGGTTAAAATTAATGCTTAGAAAAGTGGCTTGATGCCAATGTCAATCATATCTGAAAGTGACTTATGTGTGTCTATTAATTGTCACAGTTTAACAATTTGAAGTTGAGTTTTAAATTGACTTTGAACACGTTTCGTTTGTTTTAGTGTCTTGTCACGTTGACGTAATTTTGACGGGTTTTCGATTTGCCGCGTGAAAAAAAATTTGTAACCAACTTCGATTAAGAATAAAAAGTTTTATTCTCAATTTTTATAATTGATAATAATAGAAATGCTTAAGTCGTAAATAACCTAAGCTAGTATCGCCTCGCACCGTAACATAATATCTATTAGTTATCACGTACCTATTCTAATACATGGTATTATTAAATTCATTCTCTGGACGTACTAATGTTATGTATATGATAATATAAATATGTCTCGAGAACAATTGATCTTAAGCTATGCTTTATAGAGAACAGTGAGATATATATAGATAGATAGATATGTGTTTCGTTCACGGTCAGCAATACTAACAATAAACTTGTTTCAAAAATTTTGCACAAGAAAGTGTATGCGTAACAATAAAATAAAATTATCGTTAAGTAATCATTTATTTTAATAGGCTTTTGGGTGAGTTTGAAACAACGATCTGAACTCTTTGAAAGTCAGAGATTTAAGAGAGCTATGTTGTCTTAATTTTTTAACACGTAGTATTGATACTGCAAATTATATGTAATTTATTTTATGGCAGACACCGATGAAGCAGGATCTAAGAGGATAAAATTAAAAAACTAAAGATGTAAAAAATCCTAGTCATTTGAGCTTCCCATTGTTGTCTTTGTTATTAGTTTATAGTTTTTGTATCAAGTATAATTTTGTTAATCTCTTAGTTACTACAGTTTTGATTTCAGTTCCGTCACAGATAAATATTATTCAAAATTGTTCGTGGTAACGAATAGAATCTTTTTATTTATTACTTTTTCATTAGATATTAGGATAATCAATCATTCATCGAAATTTAAATACTATTCGATAGATTTGTTTGCACATTTTGATAATAAACATGTAACCCATATAAAGTATTCGTATTTATTATTTTTTTTATTTCGTATTTTATTTATATTAAGTATTCTGTCTACGTTTGAGTAATAGTAGTCGTAACGCCAAACTTTCGCTAGATGGCGTTATGTGGAAAAAAAATCGTAAAGAAACTAGGACTATGGTGTTTACCACTTTACTTAGGGTCGATTCGACCAAACAAGAGTAAATCTTAATCTTAGAATAAATCGTTAGTTAATCGAGAGTAAATCAATTTTACGTTTTACCAACTACAAATTCTAAGAATAGTGGGCTTATTCGGGAATTTCTACTATACCGCCGTTTCGCACGGAATAACAGCTATTCCTAGAATAATTTAATGGCGTCAGTCAGTCCAATCAGCTGATTTCTGTCATTTCACAAATATGTATTCTGTGTTTTAATTTCAAGTCAACGCAACGCACTAAATTAATAGTCTAGCATTGTATAATGAAACGTTTAAACAATTTATTATTTATTTATATGTTTTTAGATTTTTTATTTTCTATAATATTAGAATGAAATTCAACTGGGCTCAACAGAAGTTCCTTTTTAGACGAAAGCCTCATACAAGCCTTACACAAACAAGAAATAAAAACTTTTTGTTGTCGTTTGACACCTGTTAAAAGCTACTTTTTCACACTATAATACGGCAAAATCGAGTTGACATGATGTATGCTCTTACACTGTCCCGTTGTAGAACAACATTTATTTGCCGAGTTTTATTTTCGTTCACCATTCTCTTGCTATTCGCGTATTGTTATTCCTAGCACAATTATACTATCGATTACGTGGACAAACGACTATGGATTTACTCGAGATTAAAATCATGGAATAGATTATTCTTGGTATAGTTACTCGTGTATAAATTGAAGTTTGGTCGAATCGACCCTTAAACGTTTATTTAGTAACTGTAGGGGTCATTTTGTACATTATGTTCTATGTATAAGATAATATTTCCGAAATTAACTAGTGGAATGTATAAAAAATAAATTGTGGCCATAGTTAAATAATTTATCTTGGTGTTAGTTTTTATACATTCCATTGATATGAAATTAAGCAAACATTTAGCGATATAATGCATCTAAACGCTTCCTGATCATCAATTGAAGGTCACTATGACTAATTGAACTTAACAAAAAGCTCGTTCAATGATTCACTGATTGTTATCACAAATATTGAATTGTTGGAATTATGATTACCGACATATTAAATAGAATATAACTGGAATTTTATATGATTAACTAGCCGTTTCTCGCCCGCTTTGCTGGACGAATTAAAATAATTTTTATGTTTCATTATTTTATTTTTTTCATATTTTTATTATTCTTCTTTTTAACTTCCCGCTTAGAAAATTGAAATATTTCGTAAATCGAGTTTTTGACAGATGTTGACGTTTTCACGTTCTAGGAAGTCCGTATGCATAAATTTTCATAAAAGTAAAACAGCAATAAAAAAATGAAGGAACGTTGGAATAAAAAAAATAAATAGCCATAAACCATCTAGGAAAAATTTCGCATCGAATGGTCGTAGTTTCATGTCGATACGATCAGTGGTTTAAGCGTGAAAGAGCCTCAAACGAACACCATTTTCTTTTTATATATATATAGAAGATAAACAAGAATATTTGTATTATATTACAATACTATATCTCAAAAAAGGTGGATTAGATCTTAAGGAATGCTGTATTAGAGTAAATTTTCTTACCAACATTTTGTTGCTTAAACAAAATCAAAATCTTGAAAACTATACACTTTTAGATATAAGTGCTTGTACCAGTTACCGCGCTGTCCATCACCAGTGTCTCTAACAGCAATGAGAACAAAAACTGCCGCTAATAAAATTCAATTACACCGATCGCCCTCGGAGCGCATAAATAAAACAATAAACAAAGGATTTATATTATAATGAGCGTGAAAAACAATTATAAACCGATCGGCAGTATATAACGATGGTCTTAAACAACGATCAGACACAATGTTCATTAGCTGACAGTTAATTTTAATCCCCGATTAAATAGACTGACAGGAATAATGACCCGCGGGGATTATATCTTGTTGTTGACAGATTTGTAGCGTCTGAATCAAATACTTGTTACTTCGTTGCTGTGAGATTTTATTTTAATTCTCACTAAAGCCTCCGTAAAGGTTGCACACACGTTTGATTCAGTTACGTCCACACCTAAATGTCTTATAATATATTTAATAATAAATATATTATTAAAACGTCTAAGGATTTTTAGAAAATTAAAATATATTTAAAGTGTTATTTTTGCTGATTTTAGGTACTTGTACAAAATCCGCATGACTAATATATCGAAATATATTGTTTTCTTTGCTTTGTTTTTACAAAGAAATATGTTTTTCGTAGGAAAGAAGAATAAATGCTAGGTAGATTGCCTCTGATCTTAGGAGATGAAATATAAGATTAAACGGTCTTATTGCGTAAGATCTCTTATACCATCGAAGTTTACAAACGAAGCTAAAAACTACTTTACCTTACTTATATTTAACTCAATAAAGATTAAGCCAAAAATAAGCTAAGGTCACATAGGCTTACAGGTCAAGTAAAAAAATGAAGGTTAATGGACCACTAATAACCTGCCTCATTAGAACACTACCACAGTAACCATAGATTGTAAAATACGAGGTCCAATCATTATTTTTCGTTAAGCAAAAGTTTAGTAGGGAATCCGTCAGGACGCAACAAACTTTTTAAGTTGCAAGACTACTCCTTTTGTAAGAAAAAACTCTATATTAATAATAAAAACCTTATTTCGATATAATTACTCAGTCTATGAACAACAAGGAAACAAAGTAATATCGGTTTTATTACTAGCACTTATCGTCGAAGAAAAACCTATGTTGCTGCAGTCATGAAGTTTATCAAAGCATTTTGTTCATAAAAGGATGTTCGGGCTTAAACAAATGTACTATAGATTCTTTTGTTTCTATATTGCGATGTTTTTTCCATGTAAAAATTGTAATTATGAAAAAAATGTTTAGTCCACGTCTACCGTACGTATGTGGCCGTATATATATGTCATTATATATTCCAGTTCAATAGTGAAACTGGAAAGTAATATGAAAATTGTGAATGTCAGCCATGATTACAGGTAGTACACTTAAAGTACACTTCGTTAATAGAAATCAAGGGCCAGAACTAAATATTTAGATAAATACTTATGTAGATATATAACTGACAAAACAAAGCGGTGAAGTGTAAGGTCGCCGCACTTGCACTTACAATGGCCCTCGTTAGTACGCTGTTTGCGTGCACTAATTATTGCAACACGACCAATGTCAAACACCTTTGCTGATAATTTTCTTTTCATATTATAAGTTAATATGTTGTTAATCTATTTCGTCGTTAAAAACTTACTTCAGACGTAATTAAGTTGAATATACAGTTTAGATAAGACAGTACAACCTTCTTACCCTACATAGTAATAATAAAAAATTAATGAAAAGAAAATTAAAACAATTTTAAAAAGTTTGGTCCCTGTGGCAGTGTACCTTAAACGCTGCCAGCATTTCCTCGCTGCATTGCGATACTTATTCGTTGAGCCAGAAAAGCACCAGCTCTGGGGTCACCGGTACTATCTACCAGGTGCCAATATAAATCTTTAATTAGCACGTATGCACATGAACCCTACGGCCCAAGAGTCTCTACTCCAAAGGGAATAAAATTTGGAGGAAAGACTCTTATATTTGAGCCGTTTATTCTCTCTGCGGCCGCCCCAGCTTTTTTCCTTGTCCGAGGGAGGTGAGACGGGGCAATTGGAATTGGATTGGAAAGACGGATGGGTATTGCTTAAGCTTAGCTTAGAACGCCCTTTGAACAACAGATAGGGCACCGTCCGATTCACAATCGAAACTTAGCTCTATGTACTCTCCCGTATTGGATTGACTTACTTAACGCTAAGAGTCGATTTGAATTTCACTCTTACGTTCGAGTATCTATATAATTGTTAACTTTTTCGATAAATTACTACCACTTCACCCGAGCTAAATAAAAAAAAGGTCTTAGGTCTACCCGAGCTAGATTCAGAAATCTGAGGTCTGGGCCTCAGATTTCTGAATCTGTTTCATGATCTTATTTTTTTAAATCTAATAGGCATAGGTCTAAGACGGTTTAATGTCGGTTTCCTCACGATGTTTTCCTTCACCGTTCGAGTGAATATTAAATGCGCACATAGAAAGAAAATCCATTGGTGCACAGCCGGGGATCGAACCTACGACGTCAGGGATGAGAGTTGCATGCTGAAGCCACTAGACCAACACTGCTCCACAGTCCACACTAGCTAAAACTGGCATAAATTCTTCCTAAAGTTTTCAACGTATCCCATATTGTCGCTTAGATTTCTGGCGTTCTTAGATGTTTATGTATGAAATATTGTTGGTTATTAGAAAATCACGAATATCCAAGACATATATTTACGTGTTTAGCGTGTGATATGAAGAAAATTATCTGCCGCAGGGTGCACTTATCGCACTCAAGCAATTGTGGGCTATCATAATCAAGCTTTTAATGAAAAGATACAGCCTTAGTGACTGAAGGGGCAGAACGTAAATTCAACCTTTTTTCAATGTACTAGGTTTGTACTTACTATGTTTGATTTAATCCATTAGAAACATTACAACAGATTTTACATAAATAATACAAAAATGTTTAACGGTTTTTGAAAGTGGTAGCTAATACATAGAAGTTAAGATTCATTTTAAGATTCTTGCAACATAATAAATAACTCCAGTACTCATCATTTATAAAGCCGTGATTCCTAATAATTTCTCTATTTAGATTCTTAATACAAACATTGTTCTATAATTAATTTACATTTTTAATTAATGACATTTATTTCTTCTGTATCACTTGTAGATCTTTCGTAATCGATCTGATATCTTCCTATAGTATTAAAGTTTATAGATCGTTCAATAGATAGAGGAATGGACCATACGAAGTAATGTGGGTCCGTGTTAGGTTCAAAGATAGCATGTTGCGGTTTATATGCACTGTCTTATAAGCGGTCTAAATTATAAGCAAGCGCGTGTCGTTAAAAAGTTAAATTTGAAAGAAAACATTAGTTCAGTGTAATACTTATTTGGATAAAGTAAGACTATTATTATCAGTAGCAAAATTATACTAGACGTGGACTTCACAGACGTCATGTAAACACGTTTTAAATACAAAAACTAAATCATCTCATTGCAAATCGGTCCAGTCGTTTAGGAAGAGTTTTATTACTAACATACGCTCAAAAGATTTATATTTATATAAAAATTTGAAGAACTGATGAGTCGGTGTTTAGCGTTTGTTTGTTACCGCTTTGGAAGCTATTCCGTGTGAAAATTTAGGCATAATAGCAGTCACATAACTCAACATTAGCATTATTAAAATTTTAATTAATGTACCTATAGTATTTGAATCCGCACCTGTAACATGGACCCTAGACAGCGATATTGGAAAATTGTCTAAATTATTGAGTACTCATGTTGGCGTACAGCGTGGGAAAACAGGTGGAGTTTTCACGTAAAATAACAGCTTGTCTCTACCAAACACTACCGTACAGTCGGTATGATAAATCGATAATCATCGGTCATTCTAAGGTACTGTCGACAACAAAGCATTGATTAATACCGTAGACCAAATTGTCTAGTATACAGTAATTGTTTGAGGTTATTTCATTGTATATATACATTAAAAACATGTGCAAATTCGTTTAAAAGTTCAGACAGTCATAGATAATAATGTATTCATTTTACGAAAACTTGTACTAAATATGTATGATTATTAAAGAGAAATCAACGTAAGGATATATCTTTTGACTTAATCATGTAGATTTGTCTCAAATTAATTTTCAATTTTTAAACAGCTCAGTGATTCAACCAATTATAAAAAAATTAAAAAATGTAAATACAAGTTTATATCCTTTTTAAAATGATAAAATAAAACGATTTTTCTTACATTTAAAAATGATGTCATTCTCGCAAAGTCATGTTAATTGTATCTGCTCGTAATAAAAATATTGTAATTGCCTTAATGATAGTCTATTTCAATTATACGAAGGTTGATCGATTTTAGGAAATAAAATGTGCGTAATTGTATATTATATTCTTAATAAACGATAATCAGGAAGTGCAGTGTTTTATTATCATAGTCATGTTTTTATTTTAGATTTGTTTACGAATTACGTTAATACCTAATCTCGCTCGATAGCCTTTAAAATATGTTGCATCTTTTCCAGTTCTATAATTATTATTATGTCATTTAAAGACGCTCATAAACAGTCCTATTATAACATATACTAATGCCTTATAGATAATTTAAAATCCACGCATACCCTTTAAAATGTGTCTCATACGCAAAGCTTCGTCTTGTGGAGGAAGGTAGCTACTCTTCCTCTGACCTCAAGGGAGGATCCTCGACCAGCCTTACTGCTAACTAGCCTGAAGGCCTCTTGGCTAAGGTTCAGAAGTTGTATATCCTTAGCGGCCGGAATAACAATGTTTTTGAGCGTTTCACGTCATCGCAGTGGTCATAACCTGGAATTGTAGGTGTCACATCTACAGTCTTATAACACTTCATATACAATACGTTTAGTTATTACTTTACTTTGCACTACACTATAACTTGAATTTTGTGGATACTGAAGGATTAATATTTGTATTGTTGTTATATGTGACAGAATTCTTTCACTTTTATTCATATCTTTTTTCTTCATATCACATATACTCTTCATTCGATATATTGTCCTAGTATTATTTTGATATTTGCTCTTGATTGCCTAGGACATCGAAAACATTGAGAAGAGTATGTTCTTAGTGGCTTCTAAGTAATTCCAGAAAACAATGTAGGTTTTTTTATAAAGTTTTTATTTGTATAAAATAAAATTTCATACCAAGTCATAGGAATTCTATCGGTCGATTCAGAATAAATTAAGAGTATTATTAACACGTGTTGCTCTTTAGCTCCAAATTACTTCATTTTTTCTGAGTTTACATATAGATATAGTAGGTAGGTAGTAGTAGGTAATACAATAAACACATTATGTTCGACTAAATTGCCAATATTTTCACACGTCGCAAACACAAAGGAATCGTAAAAATATAATCTGGTAGATATCCATTAAAATCAATTTAAATAGTTTATAAATTTCCCATAAATGGTTAAACCTGTTAATATAATTATTCGCATAGCGAATCGGCGAAGTTTTTCGTCGAACTGACAAATTGTACCACATTAAAATTTAATACTCCGTACTAATATACATAAAAATTTGCATATCGGGTGTCGAGATGTATAATGTGTTGTAAATATTAGTAGTCATTTATTATTGTTTAAATACAAATGAACGGCAATTTGGATATTAAGTTAGAAAACATTCAAATGTGTTGATAGCCATTTTTAAATTTTAATCTATTTGACATAAACTGATCCTACTTAATAACGAAACTTTCTTTCTTTAAGAGGCAATTAAAAAACCTTATCTTAAGAGATACAGTTAATTAAGTACTACTAGGCAAAACAAATGATCACTGCCAGACAACTCAAGGGAATCCTGCAATCTTGATTAACTGCTAATCGTTATTGGTGAATCCTGGATTATATTTAAGTCTATGATGCGTAGCGCAAGCGCATTCGACAGTATTTTTTTTACGTATAGAATTAGTCGTGGCAATTACAATAGATATAAATATAGAAAACTGGTGTTATTGTTATTCATAGGCGTTATAATGGAAGTATATACACAATACGACACAATATTAATATGTGCAATACTTAATAATAAAAGGCAAATATGAACGAAATAAAATCTTAATTTATTTCCTTTCAGGTTCGACCAAGGCAAATCAACAAAAGGCGCGAGCAAGCTTCGGCGCGACCTCATCAACGCAGAGATCGCCAATCTTCGGGACCTTCTGCCTCTACCACCTTCCACTAGGCAGAGGCTATCACAACTACAACTGATGGCACTAGTTTGTGTGTACGTCAGGAAATCTAATTACTTCCAACAAGGTTTGTTTATAAAATACACTAATGTTTACGATGAGCAGTGTTGGCCTAGTCCTAGTGCCTTCAGCGTGCGACTCTCATAACTGAGGTCGTAGGTTCGATCCCCGGCTGTGCGACCAATGGGCTTTCTTTCTATGTGCGCATTTAACATTTCCTCGAACGATGAAGGAAAACATCGTGAGTAAACCGACATGTCTTAGACCCAAAAAGTCGATGGCGTGTGTCAAGCACTGGACGCTGATCACCTACTTGACTTTTAGAATTAAAAATGATCATGAAACAGATTCAGAAATCTGAGGCCAAGACCTAAAGAGGTTGTAGCGCCACTGATTTATTTAATTTTAATGTTTACGATCTTACTTAAATAGATTGTTACTAAAAATCACTTCACTCCGATCTAAGTTTGGGTGAAGACGAATATATCGAATTTACAGAATTCGAGAGTTGATTAATTCTTAAGTTCATTGTACATAATTCTACATCTGCTTTATCTTATTAAGAAGAGATGTCTTCTGTACGTTAAATGTTGTCAACAGTAATACTATAACAATAGATTGACAAAATACGAAAAAAAACAATATTGGAGTATAATGATTGTAATTTGAAACTTATATGACGGCTGATAATCTTAAGCAAAAGGTTAATTATAAAATCTAATAAGCCTAACAGATCGACATAGCAATAGAGCAGAGGTTATGTCAGCATTAGCTTATCTTAAGGATATCTGTGTAAAGTATTTCTTGAAATAATCTTGTCTATTATAAACTCATAAATAACTCTTCGACGTCATCGGGTTGTATGTAATTACATGCAGAATGCACGTTTAATTTATAAACCAATATAGGTATTTAACTATTTATAACGACGGGTTTCATAAACTGTGCATTTCTTTCTACATGTGCCCCGTTTCAATTATACAATAGGTAGATCTAAGCTTAAAATAGTCTACCTCATTAAATGACGTGTAAATAATTTTCCAATTCATAGTTACTGAGAATCAAACAAAGCAGGCTTCTTCATATTAATTTTTTAAATTAAAATATTACCTTTTGTGTAATGCAACAGCCTTATGCGTAAATGAGATTGAGAAATGAGAATACCTTAAGTCATTATAACCGAAGAAAAATAGTTAGTATGTAATGCATTTAGTTTTTTAAACAATAGATGAAAAAAGAGATACCTACACTTAATACAGTGCAACCTCGATATAACAAATTGGAGGGGAACAAGAAAATATTCGTAATATCAAGTAATTCGTTGAACTGAGGTTTGTTATGTTGAGGTTAGATTGGCCTAAAATTCGTTATAAAGAGGTAAATAATAGTTTTTTAGAACACCTTTTACGTTTCTGAGCCATTTTAACTTAAATCTTTAACAATAGTGACGAGCAGAGGTGTTTACATTACTTTCCATCAAAACAACAATGATTACAAACAAAAGCGTGTCGAGACATTAATCACATTATAAGATTAAGAGTTATATTATTATTGGTGGAAACTTTATATAAAGGTTTTGGGTTGGCAAAATTCGTTAATTAGAGGTATGAATACTTTTTCTTGATAGTTGAAAATTCGTTATAAAGAGGTTGTACGCAAAGAATGTTCGCAATGTAAAGGTATATTTTATATTGACTCTTATGGACGATTCAAGGGGATTACGAAGAATTTGTTAAATCGAGGAAGTCGTTATATTGAGGTACGTTATATTAAGGTTGCACTGTATAAGAAAGACAATACCTTTAATAATAAAAGCTAGAATAGGTCAAAATTTATATTGTATTATTTATACTGTATATTGACAGAATAACATAGTATGTTAACTAAATGTGGTGCTGACAGCGTTCCGGTGCGTTAGAGATTAATGCCGTCATGGTTGATTATCTTCAAATGTGCCTTCTTGAATGATTCACACAGATTTAATAATCATAATTTATATTAACATACATAGTTGAAGTATGAATTTGATTGAATCTGTAATTATAAAAAAAAATATATGAAAATTAATCATGCCAAATATGTTTGGGTGAATTAATAGAAACACGTCTTACGATTCGGGTTTGATGTCCGAAGAAACAATAAAACGTAATTCAATTAAATTGAATTGGCTGAGTAGTGTAAGAAATAATCGGATTTTTTTTAAATCAATGGAAAATTAAAATTTCGGATTATATCAAATTTATTTTAATAGGAATAATTACTAATTACATATAAACAAAGTTGTGATTAATCTGGAATATTGATAATACTACACACATTTTTTTTATAGTAGGTACAGGGGGCAAACGGCTAGGAGGCTCATCTGATGGTACTTACCATGGACACTTGCAATGCTAGCGGGCGAGTGCGTTGCCGATCTTAGCATCTGCTTGGCTATTGTTTTTAATATAAAGAACAAGAAATATTAATAAACGATCAATCGTCAATATTCCCACGAAACAAACGGCCTTATCAATAAAAATTCACACATATTAACCTACAAATATTATTTATACACACGCCTTTCTAACGCATATTTCCTTCAAGCTCAATTTACCGATTTTCGCAAGGTCGATTATATGAAAAAATATCGAAAACCCAACCTTGAAACGTAATTGATAATCGTTTTACGTAACCAAAACGATTCTCACGATTCCGAAAACAGTTATTCGATTTAAACAGTGGTCGAGTTTGATAGGAAAATTGGGGAAAATTAGCGAGTTGAGGGCTACTAGTTGATGGTTATTGGGACTAATGGTGCCCGGGGGGAGCCACGCCCCCTTTGCACGCCGGCGGCCTCTGGGGGTTCACATCATTTTGCGGTATGTAAGATATGTCGTTCAAAACCAAACGCCTGGGATACAGCTTTAAAGAAAATACACACGCATTTCCGCATTTTTATCTAAAATGATACATTTAATATGATTGTGCACCCAAAGGTATTTTCTTATTTGCTTTTGTAGTTACTGTATAACAGCTACTAAATGTTCTTTTCAGTTAATATTATCCGTACAAATTCCATTAGGTAACTACATAATAGCAATTTAATAAATATTATCATTATCTGGATATTGGTATATCTTCAATACGTCGAAGATAATGTATAATCTTTTGAAGAGTATACAAAGCTGACCCATCAACCTTTTAAAAAATTCCATACAAATGGCTAGTTATTGGCCATAGTACACGATGGTAAGCCTGAAGCCTCGATAAACGGTAGGAGAGCGTGGGAACAGATATCGCATTTATGATTCAGCTCCGTGTTTACTTAAATCAATCAGAGGTTAACCAAAGATAAACACTAATTATATATTTTTTTACATTAGCACTCTGCTCTTATTGTACTGAGTTGTGGTTAGAAATTCCTATCGTTCAATATGAAATATTTGATAACGAAGGCATCGAATCGGAAGTAGTGACAAACTGGTTTATATTAAAATACAATTTTATAAAGGCTGTGTCCTTTGTTGTGTTTGAACCTAAAGTTAGTATAAGGGTTGATAAATACTAAACATATATAAATCTAAATTATGATAAGTTTAATCATTTTTATATTAACAACTAACACGTCAAACTGAGATAAAAAACACTCACAACTAGATTCGAACTTGAGTCATACATTTAAACAGCGCTTTGATGAGAGGCAAACAACAATTACTTGGCTCCAATATCGTTCTAAATGCTGAAATTGCGCAAAACCGGCTTCGAATTATCGTTCACGCACCTGAATATTTTCTCAACAATTTTTGCATACCTCTCTGGGAACTATCCTTTCAGTCTAATTGCTGTACCGGATCCATAATATGCATTTTGTATTGCTTCTTTCACTGCATCAATAATTGGTGTGGCTTTGATGTTTTTCGGTTTGCGTGTCTTTGTTGTATTTGTTGCTTTGTGATTTATGCCGAAATATTTTTGAACAGAATGTTCAAATATTCATTTTTGAACGTTCGTACACGCATCCACATAAGTATAAACAGTATGATCAAGATCTATAGGTCTATTCCGCGTTGAAGCTATAATAATTACTCTAGGGTAATTATCATAGCATCAATATTCATTGCTCTTTTGAAGTGAAAACTTCTTTAGCTGCATTGTACACTTTTTTTGGAATGGGTAAAAAATGTTAAACTCGCGTCAGGACACGTGACCTGATCGAAAATTCGTAAGACGGATGGAGAGTAGACAGCTGCCGCGGCGTATTTAATGTAATATAAATTGTCATGTTTGTGTACGATAGCGCAATAAATAAATATTGTATTCTACCACATAAATGATAGTACTTTTATACTGATAATTAAAGCAATTCGTGCAAAATTATTCCCTAACCATTCCAAAATATCACAAATGCACAACGTTAATATTCAAGTATTCACTTCTGCCGGCACTCCCGGAGTGCAACCCGTCGTTTTTTTTAATTCAGCACATGCTATACAGATTAAATGTACTTTACTTATTAACAAGCTAAGTAGGAGTCTTTTCTTTTCAAAATACAACCGTTCAACGTAAGAAACGTACCACCGGTGAACATGGAATATGCTGGTGTATTTATTTACGGAACATAAAACATATATCTATGCGCGGATCTTGTAATTTAAATGCTAGAAGACAAGATTAATCGCTTACATTCACACAACTAATTTCTACATTTAGCTATCAAGTACTTAACACTAAAATAAAATTCGTATCTGGGTAACATATTTACGTTTTAAAGTAATCTGTATTTAGCATAGCGTATTGATCAAGTCTCGCTACGATAGGACTTAAGTGATCGTCCTTGATTAATTATATGAACAAATGGATTTAGTATGTGTACGAGAAGGGTCTTTTTAATTCTAAATTTAAATAAGCGAAGTCTTTTTTGAAACTTACTTTTACTTTTAGACTTACTATAAACATGATTGGTCCTTTATTAATTTTCTACATAATATATTTTAAGATTAACATGCAATAAAGCAACTTTGGTTATTTCCAATTTCAAATTGACAGTCTTTTGTAGTACCTAATTCGTGGTTTATTAACAAAAATCTTGGCTTGTTTCACTTGTCTATTGCCGTAGTAATTTGCTATATTATATTCTTATTCACAAGATTATAGAACAGTATTGTAGAAGTAGTTCAATCACTAACACACGACATGATATTAACGTTTTATCAATCTCAATAAATCAGAAAGAACCTTCGTTTTGTAATTTTTCTAACCCCTCAGATGTTTCCCTATACCAAAAAAAATATTTTTCTGAGGACCTTTTATTTTTGTAGTCAAAAAGAAAGATTTTCACATTCACACAACTAAAATTACCACCGAAAACGAAGCACTCACAATTCAATACAAAACAGTTCATTCATTAATTACAATCTATCTTATGTCAATCAATATTGAAAAAGTACAAACAAACAAAGTATCGTAATTTATCTTATTACAAATTACAACCTCTTATTACAGCAATACAGTTATTAAATATAATTGCAAAGTGGCCAACAAGCGTTGCTAATGTTCACACCTTATATGAGGAATGCAAGGAAAAATACGTATAAATATTAACCAATTCTCAATGAACGCGTGGAAAATATACTGAATTCATTTTATACATGTTACAATAGAAACAAGTGAAGCCTTACGAAGAGCAGTGTTAGCTTATTCATTAAGCATGCAGTTCTCAATCCTTATCGTGTGTTTGAATCCCGGGCGGACAAATATTTTTTTCTTTCTATGTGTGCCATTGTTACTAAGAAAACAAGTAAAGTTATCATACCTATTTGTATAATGGAAAATGTTTGAAAAAAACCGCAAAATCTCTGGTGTGTTTTGGTTACGCTATTTCATAAAATTTCCATGATAAAAATAAAAGCCTCTTATTTCATGTAGTTTTTATGACACGATAAAAAGATGAATTCTTAAATTGTCCCAATAATTAATGTCATATCAAAGTCATATAAATTATAATTCTAGAATTTTTTGCAAATGTTTAGTCTAGTATTCATAGATTCTATAGTCATGTCATGTCAGTCTTAAGAGTAGTACTAAACCTTCCTATTTAAAAACTAAACAGATTCGCATCGAAACCAATAAACATATTTAAATAACCACGCTTACAAAGTTAATCCAATTAGTGCATGTGGCGTTGTCACATTTGCATAAATTTGAATTTTAAAACGAGTAGAAAATTACTTAGTTACCTACGACAGGTGTAGGTGCATCTTAGTACATGCAACTGTGTAAATTATGGATTACATGTCTAGATTTATTTAAGGTAGGTCCGGGTACTGCGGAGGTTAGATTGGAGCATGGATTGCCGTGAGAATAAGTTGATAGTATTATTGGATTAAATTTTGAAGGATGTGTAATAGACGAACATTATTATGAACACATATCGGCGTGAAAGAGAGTTGTTCACTTGCAATGGAAGAGACAAAATGTTTTGTGAATATTCTTTTTCTTTTCTTTTCTTTTTAAAATACATTTCACACCAATTGACCTAGTCCCATGCTAAGCTGGTGAAGCTTGTGTTATGGCAACGGATATACATACATATTATAGATAGATAGACATATAAATACATATTTAAACACCTAAGACCTAAGCACAACACCAAATGCTCATCACATCGATGTTCGTCTCAGCCGGGGATCGAACCCGGGACCCATGGATTCGCAGTCTGGGGTACTAACCACTAGACCAATGAGTCGTCCAATTAAACAATACCAATAAGTTCCTAGAACCATTCTGAGCTCTAATCTTTGCTCTCACCACAAAATGCTATTAATTAGTATTGTTATTAAATTTAAGAATCTATCATCTAGATTTTTCCATATTTTTTTTATAAAATGTTTATGTTTTTAATATTTTTAACTCAACAACTAGGTATCAGTTAATACCAATGCGATAATGGTTGATTTTAATAGGATTCATCTAAAAAAAAGAACATTAAAAGAATAAAAACTAGACATATGTACTATTAGTACTAAATATTTACAACAAATTCATTTATACTACATTGAATTTTATTTCACATTTAAATGAAACTTACAGAACGATTGCAAACGCGAATATATTACATTATATACATAAGTCGCTACTGCTGAAAAGCACTCGAAACGTCGAGTTAAGGAACAGATTCACAATGGTTTTTCATATTACAAAATAACCACCAAATTCTTAAAAAAATACTATTTGCTATATTACAAAGTCTGCCTAGCAGTAGACATTTATTATAACTACTTATGTCTAACGCATAAGCTTCAACCCGTTATTGGGTCAAATATACTTAGTGGGTCAAGGTTACACACGTCTTAGCTG
This sequence comes from Pieris napi, assembly GCF_905475465.1. Classification (NCBI taxonomy): domain Eukaryota; kingdom Metazoa; phylum Arthropoda; class Insecta; order Lepidoptera; family Pieridae; genus Pieris; species Pieris napi. Next base: position 5,985,548 of record NC_062241.1, on the reverse strand, counting down.
TACATTACCTACATTACAATTTATTTTGATAATATAACGAGTCTTGAAATCAACTTTGCAACCTTGAATTTGTGATTCTCTCCGCTTAACTTTTAAACGGTAATAGTAAAAATGTTATGAGTTAAAAGTGAGACGGATCTGGATGATCTCATCGTTTTTATATTATTTAATGTATGTAAATAGCCGATCGCGTTTTCTGATATATTATATATGAAAAGTATTTATATGGTAATTATGAAAAAATTAACAACTTTAATTTTAATAACCTAAATTTTACATTTAAATATTCTTATCTTTTAGGAATTCTCTTTTGTATTTTTAATACGTTCAACAGGCACCTAACTATAATTTATTAGACTCCACGTTTTACGTAATAATTAAATAACACAATGAAGCTACAGCGTACTTAGCCTTACACTTCATAGATTATTAATCATATTCGTTGATAATCGATCAGTAGTCCTGCTTAAGCAACTCCGTTGCCGAAACTTAATTAAATTAATTGGCCCCACACAAGCAATTCTAACAACAATTAACTCCCGCGGTAAGGTCGGAAATAATTATTTTCATATCGATTGTAATAATCGATTACGATACGGGATTACGATTGAACAATGACCGATTCGAATCGATGAAAGATGTACTGACATTGTGTTATAAGTGTTTGACATGTTTTGAGATAAACACGTCGAATTGTATATTTTGGAGTTTCGATTTATTCTTAAATCTAAGACTATCCATTATATCGATATTTCGATTCAATTCGAATCGAATTGATTTTTTTCTTTGCAATGTTTGCCTGGGTGAGATAGCTTGATAGGGATAAGACCGCCCGTTGGTCTTCTAATTATTTAATTATCTAATGCCAGTTTTGTAATGCAACGAAGATAACATAAAATTACTAAATACTTCAGTTTTATGGTCCTAAGTGTAGTCCCCAGCGACACTCATAAAAACATAAAGTATAAAACGTTAAATGAAATCATTTAATATATACCATATAAGTACACACACACACACACGTATGCCAATATTTATCAGTTTTTTTATAAGGACAGACATCCTATAGAAATAGTATAGATAAGCTTCTCATCTGTCATTTCACGGACACTAGCAATATATACCTAATGATTGTAATATTCGTAATCCGATACCTTGTTATCGGGCTATTAAAGATATATTTCTTAAGCCATATTAATATACCCTTTTATAAGGTGATAATCACGGCGTAATTTCGGTCATCCGTCATTATACAAGGTTAAATCACTCAATACATCTATTACTTCGACATGACCTTACATACTATACAATTGTTTTATCAAAGAGATTGATCAATGACAGAGGTCACACTATTATGAACGTATGATGAATAAAAAATCCCTTTTATAATTAATGTGAAATAAGGCGCAGTTAATTTTATCTGCAAATTATTATTAAATGTTCATGTTGTTAATACTGTAAAGTTGGGAGTTACTTTTTCATGTTCAAAGACTTGATTTAGCTGGAAATCGAACTGGAGATCATATAAGATGGTAAAAAACGTTTGTAGCACGTAACTTGGTATGGTTTTCATGAGGAAATATATAGTCAAAATAGCAGTACTAGAGTTTCTTTAATAAATGTAATAATCGTTTCTATAACATATATCTTTAGAAGTTATTTCTTCTAAAATATATTACATACTTACTCCGCTGGCGAAGTGGCGCAAGCCTTGGTCTCCGACACTAGAGAACCTTTGCCGATCTCGCGCTACCGCTTTCCAATCGGGAGCCAATTGGAGATCTACTCTTCCACGGCGGTTTCTAGAGATATCTGGTCCAACCGACGGCGGACGGTTGAAGTACCGAGTTTTAATTAACACTCTGATCTTCTCCTATATTCTCAACACGACCAGCCCAAGGAGGAGGGTTGGTAGCTCCACGTTAAAAGCATTGTCACAAAACCGAACAGTCAGAGCATATTATATAACCATGGAATATTTTATGATTATATAACAAAGATCTGTTAAGACTATGTATGCCAATTATATGATTACACTTATGGTAATCAAAAACATGTACATACTTAAATACATTCAGATTTTATCGTTTACGAATAAACTAGTATTTCAATTAAAAGATCATTCCGATAATAATTGAAAGATGTTTGCAGATTTTTAATTAACTCTTAAGCTAAATAATTGATAAATATAGTAATGTTAGTAAATTTCACTTGAAAATTTCGCTCGCCATTTATCACAATTACTTGTAAAAGTGTCAATAGAGGAAGAATAAATTACTATCGTAGGGTTTTCGTATCGCCAATCTGTCATTATAATATTTCCATTCATTCGACAGACTGACGATATGTCATTCGATAACGTTAAGGCTATATTTTAACTGAATTTGCACTTGACTGAGAGTCAAATTTCCATATTTGGGTTATACTAGTTCCATAGTTGTATGTACAGAAGTCGCTAATGTCCTATGGAGTTTAAATTTCTGTTATAAAAGTTAATAAGAAACGAAAGGTTTGGAATCGCAAGACTATTAATTACTGTATATCAAGCCATAACTGGTTAAGCGAGTAGCAATATAACTAATAAAAATGAAATATCACAAGTCCTGAATCAAATTACGAATGCACCATAGACCAGACGTCTATAATCTTTGACTTTTTCATTGTTTGAAAACATGACGAATATTTAATTGTGATGGCTCAATCATAGTTTATGAAAAGAAATATAATTTTTGATGTGTGATTATATCGCAATTTTTGTTTGTCGAAGTTCGACAGCCAATTTAGTTTCTAATCATTCATTTGAAGTCAGTGACCGTGATTGAAGTTTCGTAAAATTATTGTTTATGTCATGCGTGTATCCTTCGCGTATAACCTCGATTGATACGCTGTTTAAGGACTCCCTTATTATCTATAGATTTAAATTAGACAAATTTATAATAGTTCATTTGTTAAGGTCCTTTTAATAATGATGAGAACAATGGCTAACATGAATCAACTGAATCATATTTTCCTAAACGTTTATCCTTTTCGCGATGTTTTTAGTAGTATTACATTACATTTCAGACGTCTTAGATTCTTTGATAAAAATGTTCTGGATCAACAGGCGACAGTTAAAATCTATTAACATGAAAGACAAGAAGAGAACGAATATAATTGATTAGATATTTTTAATATGTTTAACAAATCTAATAATAAGAATATATATATATATATACTAGCTGACCGGGCAAACGTTGTTTTGCCATGTATATCATTTATAATTAAAAAATAGGGGTTGATTGTAGAGGGGTGAAAGTTAGGGGTTGTATGTATTTTTAATGTTGTATCATAAAAAAATAAAAACAGAAAAAAATATCTAAAAATAAAAAAAAATATTAAGGGGTGGACTACCCTTAACATTTAGGGGGACGAAAAATAGATGTTGTCCGATTCTCAGACATACCCAATATGCACACAAAATTTCATGAGAATCGGTTGAGCCGTTTCGGAGGAGTTTAACCACAAACACCGCGACACGAGAATTTTATATATTAGATATATATTTTATAACCCACATGTTGAAATGTCATTGTAGTTCTTGTTGCACTAGTTAACGTCTCTCGTAATTAAGCTTTAACACAAGCCTCTGAGTGGGTTTCCGCCTATACGTTTTGAGATCTAAGTCATATATCAGACACGATCGCCGCCCAACTACTATCTAATTTCTAATCTAACTACAAGTTAATTAATAGCCACTTGTTGAAATCGATTTTAAACTTGATTTATATATCAAATGACCTGCATCGAATAACGATTAACAAAACTAGAAACTAAGGGTATCGCAAATCCATTTGATAGTGTGATAAAATCAAAGAGATTTGAGGAAAAGATATCATTGGTAAAGACGCTTACAATGAGGCGACCTATTTCAAACAGTTTTGCTATACCACTGTTTTGTGTACACTGAAATATTGGTAATGATTTTTTATTTATTATTAATACGGAAACATTTTGACGGCTCATTGGTCTAGTGGTTAGTACCCCTGACTGCGAATCCATGGGTCCCGGGTTCGATCCCCGGCTGAGACAAACATCGATGTGATGAGCATTTGGTGTTGTGCTTGGGTCTTGGGTGTTTAAATATGTATTTATATGTCTATCTATCTGTAATATGTATGTATATCCGTTGCCTAGTACCCATAACACAAGCTTCACCAGCTTAGCATTGGACTAGGTCAATTGGTGTGAATTGTCCAAACAAAAGAAAAATAAAAAAAAACAAACATTTCATTAAAAACACTAACTGCTATAACAATTTTACAACAACTAACATAAATAAGCGATGTGGTCTAATAGAAAATTCACGCAGCATAAACTGAGACTTAACTGAAAAAGGTACCGAACACTTGTCTTCTGGGTCCTATTGGAGCCCAATGCTATTAAACCAATTAACAAAAATAATGAAATTCATCGATCATTAATTCTATAAATATGTATTTGTTTAATAGATAATTTATACACGTTACAAACGAAACTGAATAAAGCAATTAAAATATAATTTTTATGTTAATTTAACGTCATAATTAATCAACTACCGTTGATTGTAAATGTCATATCCATCATAAGAACAAATCATATATTTTATAGTAGTTGATTGGCATACATAATTGTTCATTTAAAAATAAACATATTACCGGAATATTTTAAACAAATAACGGTTTTCATAATCTTCGCAAATGTCAAGGAAAATTCAATAAAATCGCATACACGATTTTAAAAGGCTTCCTACGAATGGGCACAGAAACAGTTCATATTGGTGAATTTAATCGACTCTTTTTCCGTAAAGCAAGACAAGGCTTTGTTCTATGTCAGACCCAATCAAATTTCTCGCCGCGGCATGTCTTGCTTAACTTTTTTTATCGATGAATACTTGCAGCACTCATAAAGCAATGCCTGTCTAAACATATAATTAACAAAAATATTGCAACAGATGTTCGGAAGCTAATAAATTTGTGTAAATATTATTACTCACTAATAATACATTTTTACAAGAAGGTTAAACATTTATTTTTAATCGGTTTCACGCTTTTTTACTGTTTGCTGATTTAATGGTATTTACATTTAGCCTTTGAGATAATGTGGAGTTTATGTCTGACCTGATGACCCTTGATTAAAAAATGTTTTATGAGATATGACTCATGTTCAAATTATTTCTAACTCACCAATATGTGAGGCGTATTTGTTCATGATATTACTAGGTCGAGCTCATTGCGTACGCATAATCAAATTAAAACCTTATTTTACCCGTCTTCAATCTAGAAGTTTTTAACGCGTACTCACGAATTTATAAAATCTTCATATGAGAACTGCCCTGCGATTCGCTCTCAAATCAGTCGTGAAGCAGTCATTTTATGATTTGGCATTCTGATAAAGAATAAACTACAAGCTCCCACCTTTTCAGAATGCCAAATCATAAAATGACTGCTTCACGACTGATTTGAGAGCGACCGCCGATGCCAAAACCGCTGTGTGAGTTCGAAAAGTGAGTTACAGAATCGCAGGTCAGATAGAGAGAGAGAGTTTACGGACTCAGCTAATTTAAAACGCATCGAACCACAACGAAAAGAAAGGATATAATATATACATACGTGCAAGAGCGGTTGTATTAAACGGTTAAGGTAAAAAATCTTTCAATACTATTTCGTCACAGCAAGGTTTTTACCTCCCTGAATTTCCCGTCAGGGGAAGCCGCTAGATATGCTCTTGGGTATGTCGTAGAAAATGTATGGTATACAGAAACCCATGTATAAGCTATGTTTTTGGTAAGAAGCAATTAACACTTATGTACTTAATTAGAAGTGATAACCGCTTGGCTAATAGGCTGTCAAAATCTGACGCCTGACATTGCCTATTTGCGGCAAACCACAATTATCGTTTCACACGGCTGAAATTGGCCAGTCATTTGCTTATGCGTCACATTAGTAGGATTAATAGTATTATTATAAGTTATACTGTTATATACTATTCTTAATTCGCCGCCTTAGTATTGTTCGAATCCACTGGTAAAAAAATATTCACTTCAGAATCTTTATGGACGAACTCTCCAGGATTATAATCGAAATTCTCATTATAAATGTACCATTCTAGTGGTGTAAAGATTATGAAATCGGTCATATAGAATTTAAGTTTAATCATTACTGATATGCAAAAATACAATCATACTCTTTGTAATATTATTAAGTAACTACAGAAGGCAAAAGCCCAAAAAAGTTTTCAAATTTAGAACGAAATTAAATCAAAAATCATCAATGACTGCAGCGTCTACTTAGTTGGGTGTTAAGCAAATGAATGTCTTCAAACCTATTCACTTACGCTAAAACAACGTTTTCTTCACAATCACTATAATGCTCCATGAAAACCAAGTAGACCTTTTTATGCAAATCACATTGGCAATTACCAGAAAGAAATGGTTACTTCACGTATCTAAGCTGTGGTCGTGCGATGCCTTTTCGGGTTTTGTTTTAAACAAGTCTATTGTTCGTCAGTTTAGTAATTATGGTTACTGTTAGAAGAATTCTTACCACCCTAATTATTATTCCTGGATACCAAATACTAGATAACGTACCATTATTTGGTAAGAACCGTTGCATATGATGCTACAGATGGGATTACTTTATAGCGTTAACGAAATAGATGACCGAAGATTATCTATTAAAAAAAAAATTGTAGTATGTGTATAAGATCCGTATGATGAGTCTGGGTCTGTTTTATTGTAACTATATATATATATATATATTGTGTTGTGCTATACCTGGTACACGTAAATTTTGAGGCTAAACATGCAAGTATCCTCCTGATGATAGTCGTTCTCCGTAAACGCATTTAACTTAAATTTCTGTGTCATCTCTGTACTAACTCGATTCGTTTGGCGTTGATGCGCTTAACATTCATTCGGTTTGTTTCATTGAAGAATGCCAGCTATTCAGCTTCAGAATGGAAATGGATTTATCGAACAAGGCAGGTGGCTAGCTAAATTGAGATGTTCGTTAGTCCAGTAATGTTATGTATCTGGACAATCTGTCCGCTTGTTCGCCCACCGTCGATCGTTGGACGCCTCACTGCACCGGTTTTTGAGGCAATTAAGTGGCGTGAGGATTGTGACGTCAGTATGTGATTATTGATAATTCAAAAATAGAATTTGTGAAAACGTAAGGTCAAACTGAAGGTACTAGTTTTTACGCTAAACAGGACAAGGTTTCTTTCGTGCTATGTGAAGGGAAAGGTAAGATGCTGTGACTTAATTCATTAATATTGAATAAAAAACACATAAATTTTTCTAATACATGATTTCAAATGAGCACATGGGTCACCCAAGTGATAGCTGAAGCATCACGGGCGCATTGTCGGATATACGTCACAAAATGACACATTATATTTCCTATTACATACATGGTTGCGAATCGGCTGATGGGTCACCCAATAGAGGCACCAAAAGCGACACGAGTCCGTCGCCAGCCTCTTGAGTATACAACTTAACCGCAATAATAAGCAAAGAAGTACGCACCCTCATAAGAAAATTCAGATTTTCCTTGAAGAAAAAACTTCTCCTGGAATTAATAATCTTATAAAACCAATTCATATAAACTGTTATGAAATTCAATCAATAATTTCAATTCTCGAGCATTAAATGTAAATCTGTCTCCTTAAAATACGCTGCACTAATTGCATTAAATAATGTTTATAGCAAACTATCAAGCTGCTCATAAAACTCATCATATATCGTCCTGGAGATATATTGATTAGTGCTGGAACATCACTGCTATTTTAGAACGGTATGTCACTGTGTCCTGTTCTAAAATAGCAGTGATATGCTTATCAGTATATTGATCTTAAGAATATTTGCTATTAAAGTATATCTTAATAATTTTTGGTTACTGTTGATTGACTAAATCAGACGCAAACAACTTACTAATATTGGGCAACCGATAGATACCTCACGGTAGCGTTGTTCTTGAGTATGAACCTGACATCCTAGTATGATTTAATAAAATTACAAAAAATCGGTTGTCTGTAAAGTCGGTTTACTGACGATAGTTAAACGTGACAACGTCATAAAAAAAATATTGATGGGATGGTTGCATTTTTCAAAAAAAAAAGTTTTTTTTATTTGTTTGATAGGTATTTTGTATGGATATAGAGAAGGAGGTAAATGGAAATCACAATTGAATTGATCAAGTTACATTTATTTGTACGCATAAATACAATTATGTCAATTTTAAATGGAACGCCTCAGAGCGAGGTAACGCCGCATGAGTCATGTTTTTTCGTGCGTGCAGCCGGCTCCATCGAATTATAAGACGTTGTCACGTCAAAATAAAAAATATGTTTATTATGGAACATAAGATACATGTATCACTTATTCCACGTCGTTAAATTTGAATTTGTAGGCATCCCTACTCATCGGCAATGAAGACAGAGGGTGTAGGGCGAGAGAAAAAGCCGGCGTAAAAAACTTAAAATATTGAATATAGTTAAATATTTCAATCAATTACAACAAATTGTTACTTAGATGTGTACCTTACAAAATCACAGCTAAGTATCCAGATAAGAGACCATCCCTAGTCATCGTTATTTCAACGGCATGCTAATAGATGAGTGGTACTTAGAATTGATTAACATTACTCGAATGCGTTTCAAAACGATCGCCCGCGAGTCCTAATTAATTGTAGTAACAATTAAATATGTGTGTTATTAATAGACATTTAGGTTTTTGTATATCAACAGTTATTTTTATTATTTTAAGAGCTTTAGAATCTCCAACCGTTATTTTATTATTTCTATTAATCGACAGAGTGATAAGCATAAAACAAAATTCGCTTTTTGTTGTGACTTAGAGCAAATGGTAGCCGTATGTCAAAATACAATTTTTTTTTTCATATTTAGTAAGTCTCAAATCTGAGGGTGAGATCTTTCTCTTTTTTCTTTCTCACTTTTTTACTCGCGCAATATCTAGTTTCAGATACATATTAAATACATTAAGACGGTGTTTAATATAGTATCAGGAAAACCCTTAAATGTTTTTCTTTCTAATTCTTTTCTGTTATTTATTCACATAAGTATTTTATATTTTTACATGGTATGGAGACTGTGGCTGACTCTCTATTTGATGCAATTTTTTGACAGGCCACCTCCAATTTTAACAGACTTTAAAAAACTGTTATAGAGGTTAACTATTCGACCTATATTTTTTACTCCATTGTAGTGTATAATAATTTAAATATTCACTTGTGATTTATAATTTCTTTGGCGAAATACACATGTCAAAGATGTCCTTTTCCTCTGGAATATATTCAATACTTAATCATCCAGACATAGTAAATAGACAATAGACACAGTAGACATATAGAGCTTGATATTTAATTGTGCACGTTCATATGTCAATTTATGAAACCGCGTGAGAGCGTCAAAACTAATGTTCTAACATTAGAATCAGTTACAATTCGTGAGGCGATTTATACCGACTTTGAGTAATCGTAGGGACGAGTCAGCTATTATATTTGTATTAAGGATTCATTTGTTCAGTTGTTCAGACTAAAAGGAATACTGGCATTCGCAAAACACGGAGATGTGTCGATGAATTAAGTAATTAATTAATATCAATGCTGGTATAACATTTATTTAAAAGAGCGAATGTGTTAAATAAAAATGTATTTAAAAACTATTTAATACGGGAAATAGATAAAATGCTATATTTGTAAGTAATGGACTATTTTTCATACTTTTGCCATCTTTATCACTTTTTTGTAATGGGTGATGATTAGTGATACCTGATGTTAAGTGATACCGCCGCCCATAAACACTCTCAATGTCAGAGGGCTCGCGAGTGCGTTGCCGGCCTTTTATCACGGTCATACTCAATGATAGTTCAGGATTGTAAGTAAAGCATTTGACGGTAATTTGATTACTCAATTCGTAAATCGAATCAGAATTATCAAATTATCATTGAGTACTCATCAGAATATATTAGCAAACCGTAGATTGCAGTTACCTAGCAACTAGATCTTAGCAAACGCTAGGCTTATCAATATTCTAATCCATCCTTAGAAAACCCTTTTAGAAAGTGTAAATCCCCTTATGTAGGCCCATTAGAGTCTGGAATTATTCGATATCTTATCGATGTAATCGGGCTCAGCTTATTGTTTATCGTTGTTAGCTTGAGAAAGTATCGATATGGATCGATTATGAACGGCTCGTAAGTGCAGTGACATCGATTTTTTTAACAATGACAAATTTTGCTGTCAAATGGTAGTGCACGTTGTGAAGTTAAAAATCAGCACATTGCATCTGTGTATATTTAAATTAGGAATAGAACATTCTTTATGCATTCGAAATTTAAATTTGGGTGATTTGTGAAACTTTTTAACGGAGATAAAATAAAAATCATTGTGTAACCAGTATAGCACTACCAATGTAGTAGATTATTATACCATCCATAGTAGCTATATAATTATTAATATAATCGAAGGTTGAATACAAACCACAATAATTTCGGATCCGCATTCTAAAGTACTAGGTATTTTTTTCTTACTAAATGCAACATTGGTAATTTCGTAATTTTAACATCAGAATTCGTAATGAGCCGGATATAAAAATATTGTATCACTTTTAATAAACTCATTAGTAATATAAGTACACAATACAATAATGATAAGGGTAATAAATGTTTGTGGAGAAAAAGTATTTGGGTGGAATTTATCAATTTGTTGGGACATCAACAGCAGAGCAAGAGTTCCCCTCTTGGCAGAATACTATAGCGACCCCATTTGTTTATTAGTGTATGTGAGTTTCGGTTTATTAGGTAGAACTTACGAATTCCAAGCAAACATTACCATAAACAAAAATATGCTTTTAATAGCTATATTCTGTCAAACCACCTTAGGATATGGATATGGCTTCATGATCACTTTTGAATTCTCAATAGGCATGAATAGTTTAGCTACAATAACTCATTTTCTTTCGTAGTTAAAAACTTACTCAGAATTTTTACCGAATATCAAAGTATTGCGTGTAGTAAAACTTAGAATGTTGGCCAAGTGGCTTAAGCGTGCGACTCTCATTCCTCAGGTCGTAGTTTCGATCCCCGACTGTGCACCATTGGTCTTCCTTCCTATGTGCGCATTTATCATCTGCTTGAAAGTTGAAGGAAAACATCGTGAGGAAACCGGCTTGCCTTAGACCCAAAAAGTCGACTAGGTGTGTCAGACACAGAAGGCTGATCACCTACTTGCCTATTAGATTATAGCCCCACTATTTTTTTTTTATAACTTATAATACGTTATACTGAAGTAACAGACTTAACAATAAATTGGGCCACCTTAAATTGTCGATTGTTAGCTTTTGCTTATCAGTAATCAACTCCATATATTATTTATGGTCTGAAAGTATTATATATAGTTAATTTATGTGTTGACTGATGATGATAAGATTTCCTTACGGAGAATGTAATCTTTACTTTCTTGTCTTATAAATACAATCGCTTTAGGACATTTCTTGTTTTCAATTCTGCTATAGGAGACCTGGAAATACTATTAAATACGCAGTTTAAAATTTTAAACATATTATTGAACAATACCACTGTTAAATCCCGTGTGCTCCCTGTTGATAAAAAATGTGTGCGTGTACTAGGTGTACACACGTAAGAAGTGAAACTTCTTTATGACCTTATTTTTCGAAAAATGATCTACTATATGCAACTTAACGAAATTGGTTAAATAAAGTTTAACAAAAGGCTTTTATTATCATAGACATGAATACAAGTACAATTATTTCATTTTACCTTATTACTACTAAGATTATTACAGAATTATTAATTGTAATAGAATTATTAGTATTACTATCATTGTTATCGTTATTATATATTTTTGTTACTAATGGCTTCGAATCTCTTCGGATCAACCGTGGTAGGGACAAATTTCTCCCATACGTCGATAAAGAACTGTCATTCCAACGCCGATAAAGAAGTTTGACTTCAAAAAGCAACATGGCGCGTAACGGAAAAATGTGACGCGTAACGAAAAAATGTTATACTAAATTTTTTTCCAACCCCGATAAAGAAGTTTCACTTCAAAAATTCTGACGTATCGGCCCGGATGTCCACGCCAAATTGGATAAGTACGCCTCAGCCCTGGAAGCTAGGGATAACCACAGCACTCTTCAGCGGAACACCGAAACAACATAATTTTTGTTTTTGTATATATAATACAAAAAATAAAACCGACCAGGATTTTTAAAGAAATAATCTTGGTAGGTAATAGTCGTTTCACTCTTACCCTGTATTATTAATTAGGGATATCAGTTCGAATAATAAGTTTTTGTTACGCTATCCCAATGTTGCGGCATCATAGCTACATGGAGAGAACTACTACAACTTACAAACGCTATTAGAAATTACAGAGTATGGACGCTGATTTTTGTAAGCCCACGTACAAACAAAATAGAGGTGATTATAGCGGAATAAAAGTAATAATTATTTTCACTTGTACCGGAAGGATTTTTTTTCTTGTTTCTATTTATTATTAATAAGCTTACGCTGTACGACACAAATCAGACTTTTGAAAGTCAGTTCTAATTTAAAATAAGAAAAGGAAATGTTAAGGAATATTATTACATTTTTCAAATAAAATGTTTGAATACCCTTTTTAATCAGTGAGTTCCGTGTCAGTGTTTATGTTAACGTAAAATTGTAAACACCGTTAGATTGTAATCTATCTCGCGAGATTATAAACTGTCGACAGATTGTGAACCTCAGGTTACTGCTTACAATTTAACGTATTATTATTCGGTAGATTGTACTACACTAACTTAGTTATCATTCAAACTTCTTTGGTCAATTACAGATTAATTTTACTTTCCAACAATTTCATATAACTACCGAATAATAATACGTTAAATTGTAAGCAGTTCGTTGAAGTTCACAATCTTTCGACAGTTTATAATCTCGCGAGATAGATTACAATCTAACGGTGTTTACAATTTTACGGTGACATTTATATCTTCTATTGATTTTGAGTGATTTTTATTAACATATACAATTCTAAATCGCAACGAAACAATAACCAAATCCTATCGAATTATCAATGCTCGTGTTCGCATTTCGAATGCTACCATTTTCATACACCGAAGAACATTATCTTACTATTAACTGTTTTATGAACAGAATATGTGTGTAATCTAAATGACAATACATATGTTTCTCGGCTTGTACTTTCTATTCAACTGTAAAATGAAGGCTCTAATGAGTTGGATGACTTAGTCTGTGGAATTCAAGGTATACGGTTGTCTTTGATATAAACATTCATTATTCCCAATGGTTTCTTGATGTCTTATATAAGATTTAAATACTTTGTTTTAAGTATCTTTAACTAAAGTGGAGCTATGGCGAACAGATACATATAACGTCTTAGTTTTATTTTTGGTGGTGGAGACATTAGATCTTTAAAACATAGAATCTCTTTTTTATTACCGAAAACATACAATTAAAAGCCGGAAACGCACTCGCGAGCCCTCGGGGATTAAGAGTGTCGATAGGCGGTATCACTTAACATCAGGTGAGCCTCCTGCCCGTTTGCCCCCGTTGTAATGTCCTTGCAACACACATACAATACAGCTGTAAATATAATACAAAAAGTTTTTAACATAAATAATTACATAGTAAAGAAAAAACTTTTTAACCGGATTTAAGTTACGTATTATTATAAATTTACAATTATTTAACATAATTTTAAACATCCTACTTTTTCACATCCAAACACCTTTTGTCTTCTGTCACCGTGACCACGCACGCAGTAAAGCACGCGAAACGTCGGTTAAATTTAAAATTATGTTAAATAATTGTAAATTTATAATAATACATAACTTTAAACCGGTTAAAAAGTTTTTTCTTTACTATGAAAAGGTTATGTCAATAAAAGACAATACTAATTACATAGTACTTAATCATACTAATTACAAACACGATTTTGCTTACCTCCGACGACAATATAGTCGGTGAATTAGCCAAAGCAAATATACTATTTAAAAAGTTGCGACAAAAGAGTTTAAGTCAGGAGATTGATTTAAATTATAAAGTTAAAAAAAATATAAGAAATTAATTAAAAAAATAAACTGTGATTATTCATAAGTTGAACTACATTGGTTACGATATTCGCGGTATTTAAAATTTTTGCTCTTTTTAACAACAATTTTGCTCGTAAATTAAATGTCATTAGGGAGCGTTCAAGTATTACGTAACGAATTTTGGGGGGGAGGGGGTCCTTTTGTAAATCGTTACGGTGCGGGGCGGGGATTGAATTTCGCGTTATTGTTAATATTATTTTCGACTTTCCAGTACTTTACACCACATAATGGTAACTTTTAGGTAAAAAGAGGTGGCGTAGGTGGTCATGAAACGTTTTACTATTGAGTACAGAAAAACGTTACGGCGCGTTATGTGGCGGGGCGGTCAAGAATCTCCAAAACTTGCGTGACGTAATACTTGAATGCTCCCTTAATTACATTTAGAAATATTTACACAAAAAAGAACAAGTTGGGAGGCATACAATTAAAGTAAAAAAAAATTTTGTTACAGTTTTCAAACGCTTCGACATCACGCAACAACCAAGTACTGGACAAAATTTTGGCTTCTCAAAGGTAAGATACTGCCGAAATACTACTTAATACCTCGGCTATATGGTTTTATTTAGTTATTTTCTGCTTTAATATATTTACGCACACTAGAATGTATAAAGATACTTAAGTTGAAAAGTCTACCTTACACTACTAGTTTTTATAGTAACAGTACATAAATAATTTCAATAAAGGAATTATAAAAACGTTCTCTTGTATAGCATGCAGCTTCTTACAATTTCGTTTCCCACGCCACAATGCAACAAATTAATAATTATCTTCTGTCACTTTCTTTATTGTATAGAGCTCATAAAACAGAAAGAGACAAATGAAAGTTATTTCGATTTAAGTAAACTACACATTAAACAGGCGTGGTTTCTGACAACCTGTTATTAACTTCAGTTTAATTTTGTGTTTAAAAAAAACATTTTTTCTTATGGAACCGATCGGTAAAATTGAATACGGTTTTAATGTAGAAATCAGTTAATTCTAGGATTACTCACTAGAAGACGAAATGCCTAAAAGACTTAGATTTTTAGTCTAAGTATTTTAGGCATTTCGTAAGTGTATAATTTAAATTTCGTTCACATATAATCTGTTATATAAAGCTAATTAAGTCTTAAATAGATGCAAACGTATAATTATTATTAATTACCATGTCTAGACCATGTTTCTAAGTAGGTTGAATCATCTATGCTATCCGGGCAACGTACGATATTCTCAGACACTTTTATTTTGACCAATCTTTATTATATTCAGCGTCTAAAAAGCTTCCTTTATGCTTCAAATATCAACAAATCACTCTAGTAAATTACGAATAGTTTATTAGGACTAAATGCAGGAAATCCAACCGTTTACAATTGAATATCACCGTGAATCTAGTTCTTGTTAAATTGGAATAAATAATAAATTAAACGGTGTTTCATACCGGTGGGTGTTAGTTGTAAAGATCTAACGCACAGTTACGAAACTATGCCCATTCTGTTAACTTGCGCATAGACAATATAAAGCTATAATAGACATTATATGTTTATTTATATGGTGTCCAGGCATTATGCCAGGGTACTAATTATTTATATGCGTCTGATTTTTATCCTTTTGTCAAGAGCCTTCTACTTCTACTTCCTTCGCCGTATGAATAAGTTATTTATAATGCATATACTCGTAGAAAGAAAATCTACAGGTACAGAAGGGATCTAAACGTTTGACCTCAGGGGTTAGAACGCTTAACTGAGAGTTTTAATTCTCCTGTCCTAGTAGGTCTTGGGCATGCTAGCCGTCTGCTGGCGCAGGCTTGCTCAGATCGATCTGGTTCTTTCTTCCAAAGACCAGTCCAGTAAATACTCTGCATTTGTTTACACCAACTTATTAATTTATTATTGTATTATCTGGACTATAAAAGAGACCAAGACCCCCGAGTTTGTTTCGACATTTCTTCTCAGGGCAGTCAGTTAGGAAATGTCGACTTCATCTAGTTTAGGAAGACATTGTAAAAGTGATTTATATAGTCCTACTTGCAAGAATAAACTATTTCATTTCATTTCATTTCATTTCATTTCATAACATGCTAATTAAGATTAGTATTATTTATAAAGAACTCGCTTAAGTAAAACAGTGCAAGTGTTAACAGAGAGCTAAAATGAGGTCCTTATTTATAATATAAAAAATTATAAGTCACAGTCAATCTTTAGATAATGAAAATGTTCTATATGTGTAAATATCTGATTTTTGGTTACGATTATTAATCTTTACTAGAGAAAGCAATACAAGAAATCATATTGACCTATTTATTTATTTCATACTCCAACAGCAAACTAAAATTATATATTAAAAAATAACAACTATAGTAAAGATATAGCCAAAGATGAAATACATATACAAAAAGGTTCAAAAAGTTAGAAAGGAAAAAAAATAAAAAGCAATTATTAAATAAGTAATACCTAATTCGGCTGTGTTGTGTGATGGTGTGAAAAGGGTATGTACGTGATTGTGTGTAAGTGGGGTGTGCTGATGATGCTATTTATTTAGCGCTAGAATTGGATAGAGTTTTATTGAAGATAAAAATATTTAAAACAAGATAAGACAGTATTATTTCCTTAGTGGTTTCAAGTTCACGCTTTCAACTTTGACAATGCTTAACCTTTATTATATCCGCGTCGGGATTAGGTCATAATATATACATTACCATAATACAGCTTCAATGGTTGCACTAAACTGATATTTCTAGTTCACTAAGCTTAAGCTCTTGAGCCCATACAGAATCATAAACTGGTTAAAAGATTCTCAGTTCTGTCATCAATATGTGAATTCTTTATTGTATTTATATACGGTATATTATTCCGTTACATAAGTTAAATATGTTCTGTAGAATTATATATATATATATATATATATGTTATATATAAATAAAAATGAGAAACGGTTCTTTAACATTTAATACGGAAAACAAATATATAAATAATATTGACGTTAAACATAAATAGGGCATTATGGAAGCAGGGAGAAAAAACTATACAAGAATACACGAACATAAAATTTATTTATAATGTCCACAGTACATCCGTCTATATATCTTGATATAGTGGTACGAGATAGTATGACTTACGTTTTCGTACCAATAGATTTAAGATACAATAGTACGATGACTCACGCATGCAACCAGTTTATAAATTGATATATTTTGTCGACAGGCTCTCAACGGTTTTCTCATGATGATGACGCAGAACGGGAAACTTCTGTATATATCGGATAATGCTGCGGAGTATCTTGGGCATTCTATGGTAAGTTCAATTAAATATGTATATTGTATACAGTGATTCGTGCTAAATCTTATTAGATTTTTAACATAAAACAACTGTTTTTTAAAGAATCTCCAATATCATATTATAGTATATATGTCCTATTAGTACGAGTGTCTATCGCAAACAATAGCGATTTCGTAATAAAGCTAATTTATCAAGGCACATACTGGCTGTTGATAAATTAAATGACACATTACATGTTATCATAATTAATATTCTTTCGTATTTTCCACTGTTAACGCTTTCTGTTATCTTAAAACAATCAAACCCGACAATACAATGTGACCTTTCGAAATTTAAAGATGAAACACGCCGCGAATATCAATACGTG
This sequence comes from Pieris napi, assembly GCF_905475465.1. Taxonomy (NCBI): domain Eukaryota; kingdom Metazoa; phylum Arthropoda; class Insecta; order Lepidoptera; family Pieridae; genus Pieris; species Pieris napi. The sequence goes on along the minus strand of NC_062241.1, from coordinate 5,967,773 downwards.
CTATAAGCACAGGAAATAAATAATAGTTAAGTATCAATTTATCAATATCACTACTATAAATCATAATTTGAACACATTGACTTCCTATCATTAGGCTCATCAATGCTTCACGCGGCGAAAACTAAATTATACCTCACAAGTTGTATTTAATTTTACCATTATTTTTATTCTGAGATACTGTTAGAAAGCGCCAGAATAATGCACAGAAATTACTATTGCAATCACAACCTAATAATTATTGTATAATATTACTTTTCGTTGTTCTATATTAGTCACGTTACATAAATGTAAATGTTACAAAAATAAAAATACAAAAAAAATATATATATAATAAAAAAAATACTAGTAATTTTTTGCTTATTGCCAAGAAAAACAGCTGAGATATAAAATAGGCAATGCTTTCTTTAAAATTGTTCAGCCTACTATCGAAATACCTAATGTATCCAGCTCCGGATATTTAATCCGTTTAACAGCGAAGAATTTGAATGAGAATTGCCTGAACTCCTAGGTTGGTTTTTGCAGACGAAATCTGGAAAATTCTGGTAATTTTAAACCTTGAGAATGAATAAGGGACGACAATATCAATATATTGTATTTGACCATTTAGCAATTTGTATAAGAACGTAACACGATATCCAAATCTAATAGAAAATTGTAATGTTTCTAAATCATTTACTGTATTTTTAATAGTTACAAGATTAAATGACTAACGTGAATGGAAACAAATTCTTTCCCTATTTATTTCGATTCAAAATAATTTAAAATTCACGAAAGACTAAAGTATAGAAATATATATGTATTAATACCTTTATAGACGAGTCAGTTTGTATGTTGTGATCTGGTACCTACAGATTGTCAGATGTCATCTGATAAAAGTGTCCAATCAATGTTGTATCTGATCTTCATTGAATCGTTACTGTACTGTTGAGCAATACTTTGACTTTTCGATTTAACTGTTATTTGAAATGCTTTAGTTATCCAAGGTTTGAATTGTTCGTGTCAGAAAAGATATTTTTATATGACGCAATGTATATTGAATGTTCTACAGATTTATCAATCCAAAATTGCTTAAAACCTCTAAATGGATACACATTTTTGCATCTGTTTCAATATTTTATACACGTTGCAAAGGCAATAATATAAAAAAAGTTATCTAGATAAAATATTTCAGTTACCAATTGTATCCTAAATCGGATAGGTAATTCTATACCAATCCGCGCGTGGTTCGCCACAACTAAATTTCATACTCACATTTTAGCACTTTACATTGCTATAAGTAAAAAGTCCTCATTTTTCAGTTCTTTTTTCTAATAGGCAAGTAGTTTGACGACACAAGCCTTCTATTATTAGATATTGGGCTGCCGGGTTCCTCACTGAGCGAATGTTAATCGCGCAGAAAGAAATGTCCATTACTGCAAGGATATGTGTCGAACTATCTGAGGGTTGAGAGGTGCACGCTCAAGGCACTAGGCTAATATTTTTATGGTCTAATCACCAACTTATTTTGAATATTCACTAACTTATTTTGATTATTTTATCATACAATACAGACACAATTCAGGCGCAGTATACTGCTTTACATGTGGTGTTAGTTCCTACTCTGTCTAGAGAAATGTACCTATGTATCAGCTCGAGTAAGAATCATCAAAAGTGACTTTAGAATCACAGAACAACAAAATTGGCATCAAACTGAAGTTATTGAAGTCATCAGAATCTCATAACTCAACTATCTCCATTATTCCCACGATCCCGTTCTTATAAGCCGGTAATAATGATCAAAATCGATCATTACTATTCACAACTATAATTTGAATCTATTTTGTCTATATTTAAAGTCCAATTTCTAATGCCATCTTTACCAAGTATAGGCAATATTTTATTGTTATTCCGCAATTAAGATTAATGATAAGATTTTAGAGTAAGTACTTAATATTGTCTAGTTAAATCCAGAGCAGTGCGGTGTTTAGAGAAGAAAATTAGTGTGTAGGCGGATTATTGGATAATACTTTAATCATTAGTAATTGTTTTAGTGGTTCTCATACGTTACCGCCTCTATGACTCGGTTGAGCAATACTTGGACGATGCCTGCCGAGGGCTTCGGATCGTGTCTTTGGAGATATTTTCAAATATATTTATATTAAGTAAGGTGAAACTTTAAATAAGTCCGCTTTCTCCGTCGAAAACTTCCATTAGATTAATTAATTTCAATATAATGTGTATACATTAATTAAATTATAATTGTTTATTTTTCAATTGTTATACTCTTCAGGGAAATTGAGTTTATTGTCAATAAATAATTTAACGAATCTTTTTTTATATTGCTTAATATATGAATTTTACATGTAATATCAAAGACTTCCTAAGGGCATATTTGGTTTTCCTGTATTATTATCCCATCAAGCATACGCCACACACGTAGTCATAAACAATACGCTCACAATTCAATATGCAAGTCGATAATGATAATGCCATGTTTCGTCGCTCACCTATTTATTGATAACCATTAATACACCGACCAATTTATTTAGAACCCTTGCGTAAGTACTCTTTTCCCCTTATTTGCGATAAATCAGTCGTGAAGAGAGGAGTGAGGAGGATCATCTGATTTTGGTTTTGTCAAATGGCAAGGAAGTGCCTGAGGCACCGACTGGCCTGTTAAACATTGTATGAGCAAGTGAACAATTGTATGATTGTTCAAGTGAGAAATAAATCAAAGAGATATTTTCCTATCTACGACTTCATGTATAAATAGGTATAATATAAGTCTTTGAGTTATTCGTCAGAACCGAATTCAAACAAAATAACGTATATATATGTATGAGGTCTCAGCGTAACGTTTCTATAGTTTTATTTAGTACTAGCTGACCTGGCGAACATCGTACCGCCTAACAGTCGATTCTTTTTTTTTTAATACTTATTCTGCTATTCGGGACACCGGTCTAGCTAGTAAGATAAAAAAAGAAAATTGATAAGACAACAAATACATTATGTCAAAAAATAAAAATTTACCTTCCCGGAACCCCTCCACTAACACTTGAACTTTATGCTATGGTATTAAAGTTCAAATTCACTTTTAAGTATTATTACGAATATTTTGTATGGGGATATAGAAAAGTGTTGTTTTTAGACTGATTCACTCAATTTTATTTTAATTTTTCTCCGTAAGAACCATCTTCGTACTTCAAGGTATATTATAAAAAAAAATCAGACAAATCGGTCAAACCGTTTTCGTGTTATGTCGTGACAACGGAAAACGGGTTTCATTTTTATATATATAGATACCATATTGTACCAAAAAGAACGGTTCGGTGGCCGTTGATACAGGATCTTAAAATAATAAGACCTGAGTATATACCTCGTATCCATATATTATTTACATGAAAGGGACACAATTGTCAGTCGTAAGAATATGGGGAAAATTAGTTTGGGAGCAATAAGGGAGGTTAGACTTATAATATATTACTATTACTTTCCCGTTACAATAGATCACAACATGCTCAAACACTCGCTAAAAGAATATAAAATTTAAGACGTAAGTAACAATAAATATAATAGGCAAAAGAGTAATAAAAATAAAAATACGTCTAACCTAACCCGAGCGAAACATAAAAGCAAGTAAATCAAAAAGTGACGATCACCCTCATCAAAATGAAAGGAATATTCAATCAAGTGATAAAATTAGTTAAGCGAGTAGTAGTTGATTCCGCAGGTTCATTGCACACTTGAAACTATAATTTTGAGGTTTATGTTCAGTTCATTTGCGCTGCGCTAGATTTCCATACAATGAAATACAGTTAACTTTTATTTCAAAGTTTCGTCTTTATATGTTGGTATAAGGGACTCATTCATAGATATTGTTTGTAAGTCCTATTGGGCCTAATGGTAATGATTGGTGAGCAGGCTATAAATCACAATATATTCATTTGTAATACAATTACATATAGCTTTCGTTAACATCATTAATCTGTACTAGAGGCAAGAACATATGTTAACAGAGGCCGTGTTTATATTATGTTAATTATTAACAACTTTGTTTGATTTTTGATTGATGGTAACCGCGGGCTGTGTTTGTTAACTAGACACATTTGTAATAATAATAATATTGTTGATGCGTCTTTGGCCCCAGATATCCTCAAAGAGTATGATGCAGGGTCGACAGTGAGCGCGAATAATGACTTTCGTATATGTACGTTTTGAATTCGTAGCTAACGTTAATACCCTTAGAGACGAGTAAGATATACTGGGTGGCGCTAAAGAAAATTTGTTTATTTTTTTTATATGACATTTCCTGTCATTCTGTTGTTGAAAATTGTGTAGTGAACAAATGTAAACTGAAAATAAACATGGACCGTTTTACTCCCCAAGAACGTGGAATAATCGTGTCAATGTCTTGAGGCAACTGGCTTAACATTGGATAGACCTAAGTCTGGGAGACCAAGAACAGGCCGTTCAGCTGAAAATATCGATGCTGTGCGCGAAGATGTGGAAGAGTGGGCATTTCCAGACGGACCCTGCAGCGTATTTTGGTGAAAGACTTAAAGATGTTCCCGTAAGAACATTGACACGATTATTCCACGTTCTTGGGGAGTAAAACGGTCCATGTTTATTTTCAGTGTATTTTACATTTGTTCACTACACAATTTTCAACAACAGATTGACAGGAAAAGTTATATAAAAAAATAAACAAATTTTCTTAAGTGCCAGTACTTTTGCGCCACCCAGTATATACATAGAAAACTTGATTACACAGCTGGGATTCAAGCGCAAGACAGGGCTTAGAATCATAAGTGAAGCCTATGTAAGATGATAAAAAGCTAAATAAATATAACCAAAACCATAGATAACTAGTTCGTAAAACAATATTCAGTGAAGCAAGACCCCCATGGTTGCGTGGGCGCACAATTATGTCTTAACAGGTGGGTCGCGACAGGGGGCGTGTCTGAATGACGCGCTTCGGGGATCCCACGTGGCTTGTACATAATTTTTTGCAGGAATTACAATGTTATTACTAGCGATAATATTAGTATTCAGACAGTTAATTTTATACGATCGTTAACGGTGCACAGATAATAAAAACACGTAAATAGCATTATACAGTTTTATATATACAGTTTAGGAAAATATGCAGAGTATAAATTAAGTATTAATTTTGCCCTTTTATTAATTTATTTGTGGTTTTTGTGTTATGTTTATTAGATTTTAATAGTTTATTCGTTACAACAATATTTAATAAATATTTCAAACAATTATTTCACTTGTCGTTCATCTAAAGACAAAATAAAAAAACGCATTTAAACTTTTTTATTCAGACAAAACGAATAAGGGCGATAGACTGTACAAAATACCTTCGATAACAGTATAATTGTATTTCTGTTTTATGCGGCACTTAAACGCAAGACGATCACCAAACCTATACCTAACTGATATCTAAACACCTCTTCAATACTACGGTGTATATATAGTTTATACATGATATTGGAAAAAGGCAAACTCTTCTCAAACAATGCTCTTCAAATTAATACCTGCATTATTCCTTTATATTTTTGAAGTCGGTTAAAAGCTGAACCGACTATGATTTAATTAAATGCAGCTAATAAACCCGACCTTAATTGAAATTTGTTTAATGTATAAACAACAAGGATTAAACTGGATTTAAACAACAATTTTATTAACCCTGTCTGACCTCCGGGCAGGTTTGCTCTGAAGAACCTCATAATTATGCTTTACCTTAGATTTATTCCAGACTTTTGTGCCTTTTTGCTCCTTTGACGTATGTTGCTTTAAAATTTTAACTTAATAGTTTATACAGATTTATACCTCTGAATTTAAAGTAAACGTAACAAAAAAGTATTAGGAATTTAACCCCGGGATCATCCGTTTAGATATTTCAATTTCAAAATATATCATACGTGTGAACATTTGGTTAATCCGACGAAAACAGTTAAGTGACATAGTTTCTCGATAAGACCCAAAGTAATCGTCCAGTATTTTTTGGTACCTGTAGCGTCTAATATACTGTGTTAAGGCCGGTATTCACTTTTATTAGTGCGAGTGCAAGTGATTAGTAATCGAGTATGATTAGTGCAGGTGTGTAGTGCAAGTAGTATCCAATTATTGTTTAGTGGCTCTGTTAAGTAAATTCAGTTGTCATATAGTTTGGCAGACACGCTGTGAGTGAGGGGGAAGGGAGGGCGCAAGCGACGTCACTACTCGCAGTTCACTCGCAAAAAAATAGAACACGCTTCTAATCACTTTACTACACAGCCAACTAATCAACTGCACTAATCACTAATCAAAGTGAATACAAGTCTTTTGTCTGTGTCTTTGTTTCGTCTGTGATTATTCAAGTCCCTCTATCACAACATAATGTCATTCAACGGTGTCATTAAAACTTGATAATTTTCTGCAATATGGCATGTAGCTACAGACTGAAGTGTCAGCCCCACAATTAAAATAATACCCTGCGGTTGGGGCAATGATGAAAATGTTGAAGTAATCTCCGAGTACGCCTTAAAAATAAAAGCGTTTGTGCTAATATTGTGGTTATGTAATGAGACATTAGCGCGGTTCCTTTATTAAAATTCTTGGCTTCTTAAATCTACCTTGTGCCGTTGTGATATTATATTTTATGCCAAATCTTCTCAATTCATCATAAGATTTGTGGTAGGTTATTATTTATAGTTTTAAATTCTAGACGATATAATATAGGTTTAATCATTAATTATTATTTTCATGATGTGTCTGACGCAATTCGATATTATGTATGTCAGATTTTTGTCGGCTAGCTAACACCGATTTGCCTATAATGAAAAATTAAACAAACGTATGAAGAGACAAAAAATAATTTAATATTTATTTATTCATTAGGAAAAGAGGCAGCAACAGAATAAAAACTCATTGTACTCTACTACGCTACTCATTATAATTATTATAATATCATAATGAAAACATAATTGTTTTGTAGTTAATAGCTATATAAACATATTATTAGAGCTCATTTTTATTTGCAGGAGGATCTATTAATCCATGGAGACAGTGTATATGACGTGATCGACAAACAGGACCAGCAAGCTGTGAGGACAGAATTGTCAAGAGCGCCATCTGATGGTGAAGATAGGGTATTTCTTTGTCGGATGAATGTCGCCAGGAATGCACGACGGCAGATGCGATTCGGAGATCAAAAGGTTAGTAGACATAAAAAATCTAGTAACGTCTTCATTGGAGAACTGTAGATATTAAAATACACAACACTATGTTACGTATATGAATTATTATGAATAAACTATATTTTCGTGTTGATTCTTACATCATTGTGATAAAACGAGTATTCAGGATACAACAATTAAAGATATTAGCCCTAAGTCTTGTTTTTATCTTAGCTGTAGATATAAATATTATTATAAAAACACTGAATTAAATTTAAAAACTTAGATTACTCTGTATTACGATACTTATACGTGGAATTTTGTAAATAAACTCGGTAGGTCCAAGATATGAACTACATATTATGTTAATTTTATTAAAAAATATAGAATAAAACGCGGCTCAACTCCCATTCCTTTATTTCGAGTTAAAGGAATGGGAGTTTAGCGTGTAATAACGTCGGGGTTGTTTTATAAGTTTAATTAATTAATTAAAAATATTAATAAGATTATATAATCACAAAACCAAATCTAATGATGAAAGCGATACAGAAAATATTAGGTAAGTTTTAAATTAATGATTTTCCCCACATATGCCTACTATGAATTAAAAGTAGCGTATTATAAATAATACCATGCCTGCATCACAAGTCATATTATATTTAAAATATTTTGGTAATAATTGTATACCCTACAATACTATCATAATGTAGCATTCCAATGGTGAATGATTTTATTAAATGGGTCCAACATACAAAATAATTATATTCATTTCTATAATTTTAGTATAGATTGATATTATACTGTGTGATGATAAAATCTAAATTCTTATGCAACTAGATTTGCAACATCTTTGATTGAAAGGTTTAATGTAATTAGATCTAAGAGAAAGCAAGATGCATTAAGTGGCAATTTAATGAAAATCAATCAATATTTATTAGTAGTATTAAGACTAAAGAACTTAATTAATTTATTATCTATGTTATCATAACTAAAATACGTGAATAATATACACGGAATTAATTTTAGTCTTTTTAATCTTATACAGACAAATACTAAATAAGATAGGATTAGTAGTAAATAGAGTATATTAAAATATTTAAAAGTAATATTTAACTTAGTTGAATGAATGATGTGAATGAGATATTACATTTTAATACATCGCTATTCATATTATATTTATTTAATTTCATTGGTTTTTATATGAGAAGCAAAGTACCCATGCCAAATTCATTATAGCGTTCATCTTTATCCAATCAAATATTTACGTAATTATAGCCAACCAAAACCATCAAACATCGATATAAGTAATTTATTTCATAATTCAATGGTGATGGGTCTCAATAAACAACTTTCATAACATTTAAGTGCTCGTAAAAATAATCGTGCGAACACATGTCCAAACTATCAATTATCGGTAACTTATTTCAATCACTTGTAATATAGAACTTCAATAAAACTTTGCTTATATAACACAGTATGAAAGTTGGGAATATAAAAATACACGTTGTAAGTTATTATTAGCGAATAGATGGCGACAGCAACGCTTCTGCTGCCTATGACCTTAGTATTTTAAGTTTTTTTTGGTGTGATTATATATTTGAAAATTTTAAACGTCCGTAAAAAATATTACATATATAGAGACACCTTTAATAAGCCTTAATTTTTATTCACATTACCTAGCAAAACAAAAGAACTATATTTTGTACTAATACTAATCATTATTAATTGTTGTGGTTAATTCAAAAAAAAACATTGTTTTAGCTACCTAAAATTTAATACAGAATAACATATTTTCTCAGTAAAGACTTTATTTTTAGTGTCGTTGAAAATATGTAGATTACTTAATAATAAAAGCAATTCCTGGCGTTCAACAGCACAGCGCTTTTTAAGGCTATTTCTGCCCGCACCACCTCTTTGTGGAACCAGCTGCCAGTAGAGGTATATCCAAACCGATATGGTTAGGGGCTTCAAGAACCATTTCTTGAAAGGTCGGTAACACACCAGCTAGCCCCCGGCGTTGCAGGCGGCGGTTATAACTTTATTCAAAGTACCCGCTGCTCGCTCATGTCCCATAAAAAAATATCACCAATGTCACTTAAATATAATAATCGAAAAATGTATTCGAATCGTTAGTAAATATTCACCTAAATATATATATATATATTTATTTAGGTGAATATATTTTAGTTTTTTACCATTACAGTTTAACACTAATTCGATAGAATAGGAATAAATTAAAAAAACAATAATGTATTAATGTCTCTTTTGTTAATCTTTTAAATAAATTCTTTTAAACAGATCTTAAGGAAGCGATGCTTGGTTCAATGTGTACAATAACTGCTTGTGGGTCAATATATCTCCTGTAAAGCAAGCGTTTGACAAACACCAGCCATCTCCGCTGGTATAGTAAGCAATTAATTTTATTGCACGTGCTTCAAAGACTCTCGCAATATTTGCTATGAGCAAGTATATTTGCAATACATCATAAGGATAGTTTGTTTAAGCACCGTCTATTATGGCACTTAATAATGAATTTTCTGAATGTGACTAAACTTTGCTAAATTAGGTGCTTTGTTTTTAATAGTAAGCATAAACTGGAAGATTCATATGCTATTTTTTATACGATAGAAGGCTACATTTACTAGTTTTTCTCAAAGAAATGTCGAAGATTTTGAACTAATAAACTTTAGCAAGACTTACGTGTATATAGACCTTCATTATACAATTTCTTTTATTTTAGATTTACCGCTTTAGCTCGGACTTATTCCAGTGTTAAATTTGACTTTTAATATGTTGGCTTTAGGCTCAAACCTATAAAAGGGAACCTAAAAACTATATGAACTTGAAAAAAGGTTTAAACTTGTTTAACACCTTGCAATTGTTATCCGTATTTGTAGTTACAGCAGCGTCATTCTGACTTATGTTAGGTCACAATGTCATCACAACAATAAACCACTACAGATAGGGGACCGTACAAGTTAGCATTAAACATGTACAGTTAAAGAGTGCTATTAGCTTAAGCATTTACTTGTATCAGCTGATGAAGTTGAAGTCACTAATGAGGCTTATCTACAGATGACACTGGCGATGGTAAGCCTAGCTGGCTTGTTAGTGGAGGTTTGGGACGACTGCCTTGTGTTCCTTTTATTTTGTAATTCGAATGTTTCTTTTGTATGACAAAATGTATTTACGAGTTTATTTTGAGCTTTATCTGATGATTATTGCTATTATATTTATATTCATCTACTTTGTTGTGTCAGTATATTATCTTTCAAGAGGTCATGCAACAGGCTACTCAAATAGGGTCATGGGACTGTCATGTTTGCTAATAATCTAAGGGAATCTATAACAATGAGGGATACGCCAGTATTCAGGTGTTACTACAGTATATTTTTCAACATATTGTCCACAAGCTTTGGTTCAGGTAATTAATAGTCTTCGCTGTCAACATTCCGTTCTACCAAATTGTTTTCTTCATTTATTACTTTAGCCTCAGTCAGTATAAACAACCAAAAAGTCCTACAACATATTACTAACAAACTTGCAGCAAGCACTATGAAGACCGCACATAAAACAGAGTCTAAACTATTCCAAGCATCGTCGTTTATGTCATCATTATCTTTATTATCATTATGAGTATATTGAGTTATGTTCTCTCTAAATGGTTTTTGTAGTAATGCATCATTAACGTCTTTAGCAAGGCGATAGAAAACGACTCCGCCAAGCCACTTCTGCCAATTTGACGCAGTCGATGCGCTAGGAATTCGTGTGTTTTGCTCAAGCTATCTTTATCATTACTCCATTCTAGTAAGAGCTGGATACAAGGCTTTTTGGTTTGTATTATTTTGGTTTTAGGGAACTCATACGTGTTTGTGTATAAAGATGGTATCAGTTGTAAACATTCGGATTCCGATAAAGATTTGGCGATAAATGAAAATTCTGAATTATTCATATCCATAACAGAAAATGACGTCGTGAGTAACAATGGAATAACGAGAACTACAAATTCCATTAATTATTTTGTTAAATTTACAAATTTGATAATATTAAATCTTTTCAATACTATGACACGAGAAATGTCATATGTACGAAACCTTTTTGGTTAAAGAATAATAATGAAACTTGTCTCAATAAAAAAGAAAGCACGATTCAATGTCTATCTTAAAGTGCCGTTTATAAATTAAGCCGTATATTACAATGACACCGAATTATGAAGACTTACCTAATCACGATAATCCATCAAATGACACCTTTAAATCAATTACCAACCAAAAAACCCACGTTAGTGTAGCCATCGATCACAGTATCAGAAAATCTGATTTCATTTGCACTCATTAACAATTATGCAACCGACTGTACACTTTAATACCATCTCTTAAGAGTTAAAATATAGCTGTAATATATCATTGGTTATTAGTAAAAGAATGATCCATTTCTGTATGGCACACAAGTCTAATCGAAGTCCATTCCAACACACAAAACATCGCTAACCATCATTATACAATGACAAAAGAAACTTGTGCAACTGCTTCGAATGTACAGTCAGCATGACAATACAATATCTCTTATCGAAATTTGAGATTGAAACGAGCAAGCGGACAAGACAAAATAGACTTTTTTTAATTAAATCAGATAGTACCGATTGGTAATTGAATGATTTTGGTATTGACTTTTTGAACTAGCGGTGTTTTAATAAAGTAAGAAAAAATAATGTACGATAGTCATAAAATCATATCTATTGCACATAACTTTCTAAGTAAAACATACAACTTAGACCGTTTAGTTTTAAAAGCCATACATCGAGTAAAAAACACTTTTTACTATAGGAACCACATATTCTTAACCTTACGAATCTTCTACCCAAACGTTTGTATAGACTGAATTAGAACCCCTGAATTTGAAATATGATTGAAATTACAAATCAACAGTTATATATTTATGAATTATGTAAGTTAATATACTGTTAACGTTAACATTAACAGAAACAATATTACAAGAAATACGCATTGATAATAAAACATATCGTTCTAATTTCCGTTGCTATCCATACAGTTTCGTTCAATATACTAATCTTATTCCACATTATAATAACGGCTCGGATCTCTGAGCAAAACATTACTATGCAATACTTTACTGTATACCTAACGTTTATGTATCTATTGTATTTTATTTGTATGAAATACATAATACGATACTATGCTACGTATGTTAAACATTTTGCTCAAAAGAAGAAGTCTTTCTCATAGTTTCTCTGAAAAATTCCATGAACTTATTTTATGCATGCGTGTTTGTGTGTGTATGTGCGCATGTGTGTGTGTTATGTATGTATGTCTCAAACTAGCGAATTCGTATTAAAATGTGCTCAGTACCCTCATATATTAAAGTTTTAGCCAATCTGTTATAACTTTCTTACATTCATATAAAACTCTAGGATGAAATTGACAGCTAAGGAAACACACGTGTCTAAACTAAGACGTTAATAGGTAAAAAATCATCTTTCGACACTTTGTTACCAACGCATCCTGAGTTAATTGGACATGTAACACGCAGGGATCCAGAAAGTCTAGAAAAATTGGCAGAGTGGAGAGCATCTGACCTCGAGGCCAGTCCCCTACTCGCTAGACCGATCGAGTAAAGTCTCTTAGAGATCTTACCATCATTATGGCATGCCGAAGACAGGGGAGAGTGGAGGGAGTTGTTCGACGCCACTAAGAGCTATTACGCACTGTCGACTTGTCACCGGCGCGGCGGCTCGGTCGCCTCGGCGACCAAAACATAGGCAACTAGGCAGGAGACCAAGCCGAGCGACAGTATTCCAAGTACATTCGTATATATACGTCCAGTCGTTACTACAGTTGCTCGCAGTGTGAATGCTTCCATTTGAAGCCGTGCTCCTATTGGTCGCGACCGGTCAGCGACCGAGTCGCCGGCGACAAGTCGACAGTGCGTAATAGCTCTAACACGACTGTTTGAAATGAAGAGTGCGACTGAAGAAGAAGAACCTAAAACAAGTATTGTTTCATAGAGAATCTTGGAAGATAAGCATATACAGGTATATCTGTATATTATATGAAAATATCATTATTAAACAGTGTCAGACTTTATTTTAATGAAAGGGGGCAAGTATATCTTATACAGCTCTCTTGCATCTATGCGTCATTCTCTTTACGCTTAGCTTATTACGTCTTGATGTATACATCTTCGATTGCATTACTCGTCATATCCAATCAAATCATACACGGTTAAACAAAATAAAATTTCACAATCTCACCTTCAAATCGACCTTCGTAATTAAAGAATAATATAGATGCCTCTAATTATATATATTCGGTGTTTTCTAGTGACGAAATCGGTCATTATTTGAATTAATATAGGTACGTGCGGTTCAAGAGTGTATGTAATGAGCAATTTTTATAATCGTGAGAACTTCAAATGATATGTCTCCGATCAATACACGTATTGATATGTAATTAGCTACGATTTGAAAGCTATTTATGTAATAAACCCGAATGTGGATCTCAATGATATAATTAATCGTAATTGTAGGGTAGATTAACACTTGTGAAAGTGAAATTACGATTTTAATTTATGGAGATGCGCGTTTCGATTCGCGATTTACAGTTGGATCGATTTTGTGTTGTCTTCTTCCATCTTTACTATTCATAAATCTTACATCCATTGACGATATAGTGTATGTTCAACCAAAGACAATGAAAGTAAACTTAAAGTTCTTTAATTGTCTGTCTGGACTAACAACAACCAGAAGTTTTTGTTATTTTTACGTCATACATGGCTTCCTCGCATTAAATATCGCGTGGCACTACCAATAAATAAACTATATATTTATTATTACAATATTATGCAATTGGTTTAGATTTTCTCTTTGTTGGGTTTGTCTTATATGGCATTTAAAGAAACATAATTTAACTATGGTATGTGTTACTTTATTCACGAATTATGAGTTTAAAATAAACTTATAATTAAGTTAATTGAGAAATTTGTACGTTATGAAATCATAATTACAACATTTAGATTTGCTAGATAGTTTACAGTCCAGTAAGCTAGTTGTAATACTAGTAATAACTATTAAAGCCAGTATGATCATCGTAAACATCTAAAACTCATTACTAAATGGTAAGCTAATAAGATTAATTAAATAGTAACGTTTATAGATCTCGGAGTAATTACGAAGAAGGGTGTTTCGCAATATATATCTACATTATTTGTATAAACACACCAGTTTATAGGACTAGCTATTTTTACATATATTATCTACACTTATGGTTCTTCCTTAAACCACCGTAGCACTTCTTAAAGTGTCAGTAACGCACTTCAGACTCCTTTGGCAGTGTGAGTATTCATGGGCAGTGCTATCACTTCACATGAGGTGCTTCAACTGCCCATTTGCACTATGTTCTATAAAATAAAGAAAAGAAAAACTTTATTACAAAATAAATAACCTAACAAAATGTTATTTTAGGTATAACAGCTTGGCATCAAATAGCGTTTTATATCAAACATTGCCTTAACAAAACATCTCTATTCAAAACCGTAAAGTAACAATTCGTTCCGAATGCCTCGAAGTGAGGTATCCGATATTGAAAAGCCAAGTTCACACGTCGAAGCGTGCCAGGCTATTTAAATTAAGGCAAAAACAGAGCTGCGTCGTTAGCAAGCAAGAGATGCATTTATTTATGAAATGTAAATTTAACTGTTTGTAATAACAAAACTGCGAGCCTCCGTACTCTATATTAAGATGTATTATTTGCATATTTAAACATATTGAGAATGTGTTGCAATGCGTTTATTTTTCAATATGTTTATATTTATAACCGAGACGTTCTTGAATACTTCATATAATATTGTTGTTGGGTAATAAAATGTTCTTACGGAATTAGTGGCCGATCTTCCTGGTAAGTTTTGTTCGGGAGCTGTGGAAATGGCGATTAAATTATTGAAAGATTTTATAAGGAATAAATATTTCAAATTAAAGTGTTGCAAACTAGACCGGACGTTCACCCTTAGTCAGTGGGCAGTTCACAGTATATTAACATCGTGACGAGCAATGACTCAGCTGCGAGCGACGCGTGCGCAGCCTGCCCGAATTCACACAGACAACACGAACTACGATAAAGAATGTCCTGAAATTATTTTCTAGCTAAAAAAAACTATAACCTTTAATAAAATTGAGTTCAAATATTTCTTATTTTAATAATATAAGCATTTTTAATTTTAAATATTATTTAAGATAAAAGTGACACTTCAATCGTTCTCTTAGTGCATATCTTCATTATTTCTTCTTATTAATTTCATCTCATTGATGGCTTATTTAAAAATTCTACGTTTTAAGATTTGGAAGCTCTTATAACTGTACGATATTCCTAAAATAGTTTTTAAAAAATTGGTTTTGTTATATATAATACGTTAAATCTTGAATATGCAATAAAAATCAACGACTTGCGACGTAAGGTTTAAGTTTTTCAACGAACATAATATTTTTTTAAATACTAACCTTGTCCTTTATATTTCTAAAACCTATCTACCGTTATATACTCGGAGGATCTTATAAAAATAATTGACGTAACGACTCGTGACTTGCAGGCGTGACTCTTTTGACCACACTTTTAAATTATTCAAAGTTATATTTTATTGTTTTAGCATTGATACGTAAATCACTGCTTAATATGCTTTCGCTATTTACAAGTGTATTTATAATTCATATTTCTTGAGATAAATATAGCAACATTTCCATAGATATACAACACCTTGCCATTGCATTTTTATACGCTTAAATCGTAATCAGTTTCTCAGTTTACGCATTTAATAACTTATGTGAAGGAACAAAAATCCTTTGCTTGATATGCAAAAATATGGTCGTTTTTTGTACCAAAATACCATAAACTTATTTGCCATATCTACATATCATTAATCTTATAAACTATACGCTCTATGGATACATCATTAATGTCATGTTTTTAAATGTTTTCATAGACAAAATATGCACAGAGTCACCTTAAACTAAAATAACATGTCTGTATCAATCGGTCAGTTGCAGGTCATTCTGGTCACGACACATTTGGTAGAAAGCTGTGTATTGTCTAGAGCTAGAACTTGATGCAATCATTAAAGTTTAATGTTATAGAAACAAATGATACTGAAACCTTTATAACATTAAAGTCCATGAGCAGACATATATTTAAAATACTCATTTTGCGTATTACTCACTGAGCCACAAAGGCGGTATATATAACATGGCTTAAACTTTAGCTACGTACAATGTGTATAGATAGATAGATAGATAGTCAGAAGTCATCCTTAATCCACTGTAAAATGATATAGTAGAAAACGTCTTATAATAAAAATATATGTCGCGATTCTGTATAAGTGGGATTTGAGGATCTTGACTTTAATAGGCCCTAACTACTGAAGCCTGTATAAAGTGAAACAGCTGTAATTTAATCGTATAATAATGTTTTAGCAATATTTAAGTTCCATTTAGGTATAGCTGTCGACTTATTAGTTTAAAATAAATCTTTCACCGCCGCAACATTTTCGAAATAATTGCTCAATATTATGTACAATTGTTTTTATTTGTATCAATTAATAACAGTTACAATAATAATTAATGTGTACTTAATGATTACTATTAGTCGACGTTTGATTTGTATCCGGTTTCGGTTGTAGGCGGGCAGCGTTGACGCAAACTTTGTAAAGATAATCTAGACACAATATCTGCTATTGAGTGTTAATGATTGTAATTACATGACTCGTACAGTTTTTATAATACTTTTTATAAACCATATTCGACTTGGCGAACAGTAGATTGGTGTTATTCAAATGATGTAAGTGTATTTTATAGTTCCCAAACTACTTTTTTATAAGTTGTATAATATTTGTTTTGATTAACGCAAAACTTATTTCGACGTCTTATTAAACTGACGCGTCGAGATATGTGAAGACGTTTATATCCCTTTTATTTTAAAGGGAATTGTCTTTCAATATATTTATTTAGAGCATAAAAAATCCAAACAGTGAGGTACACTTACCTTTAAGGTCTGTAGATTTATGTATCTGTTTCGAGATCATTTGTTTTTCCTAATAAACAAGTGTGATCGGGCTTCTGAATTTTGGGCCATGTTATGGTGGTTTCCTACACCTTACGAGTGCGTGTTAAATGCGTCCATAGACAAGAAATCTATTGGTGCACAGCCGGATTCGAATCTTTGAACTCAGGAATGAGAGCCGCACGCTAATGTCACTAGGCCAAAGCTGCTCGAATTTCTAGCAGTGCAGCATCCTGCAAGTCGGTAGAATTAAACCATTAAAATTCATAGATTTTGCTAATGTGTGAAATAAATAATGGAAATCAAATTCTAAACTTATCCCATTTGTAAAACATTCATGCCACAAAATGTTCTAAATCATATTTCTGAAACCAAAATCACTTAACATATAATTTAACACCATTTATAACCAAGTTTAATCATGATTTATTGTTCTTGTGTAAGTTGCTATATTAAATAGGAGGAAAATCATATATTACTGAGTATTGGACAGAAATCTGTTACGATTATTCAATTTTGATAAAATATTTTTATAT
This sequence comes from Pieris napi, assembly GCF_905475465.1. Lineage (NCBI taxonomy): Eukaryota > Metazoa > Arthropoda > Insecta > Lepidoptera > Pieridae > Pieris > Pieris napi. Next base: position 5,950,028 of record NC_062241.1, on the reverse strand, counting down.
TGTTATTACGTTTCGCGTACCTTAAAGCCCATCGAACCACGGGTTGACACATTTTCAATTTGTATTCTCAATGGGTTGGTTATAATGTACTTGTAAATTTGTGGACAGAAAAACTATGGTTTGTATATGTATAAACTACGAACATAATAATAACAAATAAAGTAAATAAATTGTATGTGTTCGTAGTGTATTTGGTAAAAACACAGTTTAATAGTTACTAACAACTAATTATAACAAGATCCGCAACAGCCGCTCTACAATTGTATGAATATAAAAATTGTTTATCGTGAAATATATACCAAGGCCATGTGCAGACGATTACCTCAGTGAGCGGTTGATCTGTGAACTATTGTCTCTTATCTCTCCATTGTTGTTAAAACTTTGAAGAATGTCAAAGCGCCACGCCCTTTGATGTCAATTTTAGGTTAGAGTTGAACGCCGGTTAATAGAAATACCATTCGACACGGGTGACCTTCGGCAGTTATGCAATGTGTCTGTTACTCTATTTAATTCGCTTTGATATATCCGGACGTACTATTTAGTATGTTCCTGAAAAATACTACCATTTTTTACACGTGATTCAATTGTATGGGACATCGTTACTTACTGAAGCTCTAATAATTGGCAAATCTGTATGTAATCATTAAGAAAAGGATTAAACATAGAGAATTGCCAAATATAAAGACCTTTTTATTAGGAAGGTATTTGTTTTACTATAAAAATTGTCTTATGTTTTAAAACTTTGATTTCCGGAGATGCAATAATCGTTAAGGATTAGCCATGCGCATCCGGGCACTGGAATGACTTATATGATCAGTAAAACATAAAATGTGCCTGTGTGTCTGTAAAGCCTGACAATCGTGGGTTCGGTCCCCGATTTTCCTTTCTATGTGCGCATTTAATACTAAAACTTATGAGAAATCAATAAAAAGGGATGTACTGAATAATTATTATTTTAAAGATTTTTCACTTAAATGAGATCTCCTTTCTTAGGTAGTTCTAGTCCGCGGCCACTACGTGTCTTACCTACCACTATGCAGTCGCAACGAGCCCGTGTTCCTAGCGTCGTGCACGCCGCTGGCGATGCCGGAGACGCGCGAGTGCGTAGTCCACGGCGCCACCAACGTCTTCACCACTGTGCACGCCATGGATATGAAGATACTGCATATCGATACCAAGTAAGTTCTACCCACATATACCTAATTAAGTGACACAATTTTTTTATTATAAATCAAACAAAGGTTTAAACTAATACAAAGCAAGAAATAAATAATCTTTTAAGTCTTGGTCTGAATATTTTGTAATTATTTTAAGGCTAACAGTGAAAAACCTTTGGGCATATGATTGGATGAATGGTGAACATATTTCAATATTTTTTAGTGCTTTAAGCTAAAACTTAATTATTCTACTATTTTCTACTTAAAGTACCACTACCACTCTCAGTACTATTTATGTATTATTTTAAATTAATTTATAAAAAGTTTACACAGAAATCAGAACAACGTACTACCTACAATCTGTTATTAAACAATTACCTTGAGTATATTTTTACAATTACAAACCACTCAAGTAGTGTACGCTAATCTTGAGTTATAAGCATCTTGAAAGCCTAATAACCTTGTTTTTGATGATATCGTTTAATCGTAATGATATTAAGGTCATATATGAAAAGACGGCCATGGAATAACAAAAGACCAAGGGCGGAGCAGGAAAAGAGAAGCGTGTGTTTCCTAGTTACATACTCTAGTCTATACAAAGAAAAAATAATTGTTTATTTGACAACATTGTTCAGAAATTTAAATTTTTAGAAACGAAATACACTATTTTTTCGTGTTTTTATAAGTTTCCGCGAGAAATATAAACAAATTACGTACATATATGTGAAGTTATACATCTTCTTCTTCTTATAGTGCCATCTCCTTGCGAAGGTTAGGAATCATCATGGCTATTTTAATTTTCGATGCCGGGCTTCTAAACAATGACTTGGTGCTTTGACCGTACCATTGTCTTAAGTTTTTTAACTAAGACGTGCATCTGCGGCCAGGTCTACTTCTACCTGCCACTTTGCTTTGTATGATAAGTTGAAGAAGCTCGTATTTTTTTAACTGTATGTTACCCACAAAAAAGCATTAGTTGACATGGTTAACTATTATACTTAAAACAAATTAATATTTTGTTTAATCAATGGTTATTCATACTAAAATCTTAGTGCAAATTATCTTTTATTTCTTCAAATAAACTTCTATGGATTGTATCTTGTGCTCGGGTTACTAGATGCATAGCGACTACTGTCCATCATTGCAGATGTATGACGTCTCTATTGAGGTGTTTCATATTCATGTACTGTTCTCAATGGCACGAAATAATAAGAGGAGTTGTGATAATGCAATGGTAATACAGTGGTCCGATGGCTTCGTCACTACTCACTCGAAGATCGCATATGTCATGTTGAATCATTGTAAGGAGATGTATTTAAATACGCTTTAAAGGTCTACAAGTTTGATGGAATATTTTGTGTATAAAATATTGGCATAATTTTATTCCCTTTGAATATTGTTTTTTTTTGTTCGATGCCCGGATTTGCACCAATGGACTTTATGTATGTATGCACATCTACCACCGAAACTGGCGCATATCAAATCCAAAAATCGACATTTGTCAGACAGAAATCTGATCACTTACTTGTCTATGAAATCAAAGTGATCAATCGAATGCAACTTGAGGCAAGACACATATATAGGGTTATTAAGCCACTTGGCTTATTATTGTATACATACAGTATGTTAATTCCAATTTACCATCGCGTTTAAAATAGTCTTAAAAAGGAAAGGTTTACGAAAACTACTTGTAGTCTATGAAAAATGATTGCAGTAATTATTTTAAGCGCTTTAACAAAGTAACATTCTAACAAACAATTATTAATAATACAGCATTCAAAATCATTATTTAGATAAGATATTGTATTTAATAATAAGTTCTTATGTTTGTTTTGAAAGACGCACTCGTCACCTGCTCAGAAGCGAGCAAACTTTGCATACAATGACAGGCATACAAGCTCTCGAGTGTCTTTAGAAATATAGGCCGTGCGCACACCGGTGTGGATTAGCATTTAAGGCTTAGATATCAGTGTTTACGTTGATTTATTGTTTACTAAGCAGAAAGGGCAAAATAGCATTAGTAATATCTTCGATATTTATTGCGACCGTCTTTGTTATTACAATTCATACTTTTTAAGTAACTTTCTAATTGTATTTCCCCATTTTATTTATAATTAATTAAATTATCTTTTTAATGGAAACACTCCTTATTTCTTGCGTAATCATTGAAAGTCTTTAATTAGTGAAAGAAAGTGACTTTATTTTCAATTATTGGTAACAAAATTTTATAGAATTTTCTTGTTTAATATAATCCATAAATGATTTATATCATCAAAACATATAAATGAGCGCTATTAATCAATGAAAACCAAAACCAATATGATTGATGAAGCAGCATAATTCTTTTAATAATATTTTCAACTTACCCATTTTTTTTTTTATTTATTCCTCAAACATTATGTTATTCGTACTGATGAATGAAATTGGAAGTTCCGTTCAGTAAAGGCTTTAAATTAAAACATTTATACACGCTTTTATATGGTTAAGTGTGCTTCATTGTGGCGAAATCCTTATAATATTCGCAGTACTGTTGAAGTATATTCAGCGCGTACGTCATAGCGGTCATGTCCATATTTCATTTACAAGTCCTCCTCGTAAATTAAAATATAAGAAATAACTATTCACATTTATTCCACTGTCACTTCTCCAACTATGAGTACGACTAATTAACATTTTGAAAAGTTTTTAAATAAATAAATAAATAAATCCTTTATTTGCCATGATAGTGGTACAAAAAAATAATAATAATACTTTTTTAAATTACAATAATAACTACATACAAATTCCGGTTTTTACAAGTGTAAGATGGAGTTACGAAAAACTCGTAAAATCAAGAGAAATCAAAAATTACTCTCCTAGACTACTATCATTTATTTTTTAAGGAACTCATTCGAAAATCTAGGCCTCGATTACGTTAGCTCATTAGTACAAATTTGACCTACTATAATTAATAAGGAACAAATTATACAACCGTACATCATGGATGTTATCGCGCGCCCTTATAAATTGCATGGCTAATTCAAATGTTGAATACGAAATGAGCTGTATATTGCCAAGTAGAGAGGAATCGGGTATAAATCTATCCAAATAATTGATGAGGCGATTGCTAAATTTACAATTTAAATTTGTGTTTTGATCTAGCGATTACAGCTGATATCTAGACGTATTTAGATCTGGTGAATCGATCAATAAATCACAATTTCTACCTAATGTTCTTGGTTAGTGAAGTTCTTTAAATGTCTATCATCTATATACATATATAAAAATGAAACCCGTTTTTCGTTGTCACGACATAACATGAAAAGGTCTTGACCGATTTGGCCAATTCTTTTTTTATAATATTCTTTGAAGTTCGACGATGGTTCTTACGGAGAGAAAAATTAAAAAAAATGAGTGAAAAAGTCTAAAAACAACACTTTTCTATATTCCCATACATAATATTCGTAATAATACTTAAAAGTCAATTTGAACTTTTATACCATGTCATAAAGTTCAAGTGTTAGTGGAGGGGTTCCGGGAAGGTAAATTTTTATTTTTTGACATAATGTATTTGTTGTCTTATCAACTTTCTTTTTTTTATCTTAGCTAGACCGGTGTCCCGAATAGCAGAATATAAGAAGTATTTAAAAAAAATAAAGAATCGACTGTTAGGCGGTACGATGATCGCCAGGCCAGCTAGTACTTAAATATAAATAGGTACTTATATAAAAAGGGCATTTCGCTAACAAAAAAATATTGTATAAAATTAATGCTAAATAATATTAGCTTTACTTAATTTATTTATTTGTCACTAATTTTATCACTGGCTTTACATTCAGCATACAGCGTAGCTCGTGTTGACTACAGCGTTTATAAATATTCACGATATAGCTTCTAAATCGTCGAGGTCGTTATTCAGCCAAGCAACGTTAATTCATTTTCTACCATATGGTTACCAGCACTCTTTAACACCCCATATAAAACCTCCAGATAAGCTAATCGAAACGATGGCGCAATCCGTTCGATTCTGATTGGTTAAGAGCATTCTAGTTTCGCGTTATACGTGATAATATTAAGTTTCGTTCTTCAGCCGTCGTGTCAGAGTCACCCCGTTAAAACTGAAAGCAATCCAGACTGACTACGACATCACAGCGGAAAAGAGGTGCTAGCGTCCCCTATTAGTATTTCAGTAACTTTATTTCGGTGTTTAGTAAAAGAAATGATAGTAAATTACGCTGATACATTTTATTTTGTACTGCGTTTATTGGCTAAGCAATATAGTAAAAATATTATCTCTATAGAATTATAAATTGAAATTAGTGAACCTTTGACTACTACAACAATAAATCAGAACGTTATCTTTACCACCTTTAAAGTTTAAGCAAATAATATTGAAAATATACAAATAAATTTATTAAATTGTTATTTTATTGCTTATTAGCTTCTGATTTCATTTGTACTAGGTATAACACTGAAAATTATTTTTGTGTATTGTCCACAGATTTTAACTCTGCCGTAAAATCGGTACAGTGATCCGAGTGATCTTAGGTTTTTAATACTGGCAATACACAAATATTTCAGGCATAGACATTCATGGCATGGTATAAATATGCCATGCCATATTTATACCATGCGTCATTAAAGGGTCTTCACTCATTAAAAGACAACAAAAATCTATATTTTTTTTATGAAATATGAATAGATGTCGTATACTAATTAATCGTAGTATTCAAAGTTAAAAATCGTTTATTCATGTAGGTAACACAATGTACACTTATGAACGTCAAAAATAAATATACATTAAATGCTTCTAATTTTACATTTACTGCCAGTTCTCAAATCAAGGACGTAGAACGGAAGAGAAGAACTGACAATAAACTCTTGGCCACTTTTTTAATCGATAAGTTTTTTGGGTGTACCAAGTGTTTTGATTTATGTTTTTTATTTTTATTTTTCAATTGATCCAATTATTTAAAGTTCAGTCTTCTAATAAGCAACATTTAGATTATTATGTGAAAGGTAAACACATCAAGTTAAAATTATTTTATTAATCAGTTCTCGGTAAGAGAAAATTTCATGAATTTTATATTTGAAGCACTCCTTCAATAAAAAAAATGGCATTGTATTTATAAAAATTAATCATTTGCTATTTGATTGTAGTGTTTTGTTTCGATATTTACATTTGCATTCGAGGATTCGATGCATTGAGGTCACGGATGCAACATATTGTAAGATTTATTTGTCTTTCGACAATGCCTCTTGAGGTAATTATACAGAAAACAGCAGTCGACAATCTGAATGTCAAGTCCTGCCAATAAAAGAATTATTATTTATTAAAAGATCTAAGTGCATACTCATCTATTACGGAACTTTTGTAACATCAATACTTAACCGAAAGAGTCTCATGGTATTTTTTTTAATAACGTTGACAGAGTTTATTTTACTGTAAAAAATACTCCTAACCGACTCGGGCATGGAGACTTTTTGAGAGTGGCCATGTCGAAAAATTACAATTACTATAATTTACAAATTACAATTAGGTACTTGTAATTTGTAGGTCTCTCTATTCCATAACTCTTATAGCCAGATGCCATGGGTCACGGACATAAGCAGACCAAGAATAAATTATACAGGGTGGCCAAAAAGTCGTGGATCAAACGCAAATAAGGGATAGATGAGGTCATTAGCGGCAAAAAATTGTTCTACGGGAGGTCTCTAAGGTCAACCCCTGCAGAGTTATGATTTATTTTGGTTTTTATATGAAAATTGACTTTTTTTTACTAATTCTTATTAAAATTCGAAAAAATCTACATCCTGTATCTTTTTCATAATATCCACTAGATTGGTACTGATGAGTTCTTGCGTTAAACATACTATTTATAGTTGTTTATTGAGTGTATTGAAGATAATATTAAGTTATACGATATAATTTTTTTTCAAATCAAAACTTTTTGTTTATTACGGACCCCACTGTGAAAAAAAATTACTCTACCGAAAAGTGACCCTGTATTACAAGTTTTGGCGCATTTAATATGGATTCTGAAAAGGCCATTACACATGGCCATGAGTCGCTCTAATATCTTTCTACCGCAATAATAATAATAATAATAATAACTAATATCTATATCCGCTGATGACCTCATCTATCCCCTATTTGCGTTTGATCCACGACTTTTTGGCCACCCTGTATATGAGAGAAAATAGGGAAAACAGGAGTAGGTCACACAACCCAATCAACTTCCAAATTTAAGGCTACCATTGAATTTCTTTAAAAATTGCAATGCTTAAATTTTTTTTGAACTCCTTAGAACCCGACACAAAATTGTTTCAAATATAACAGGTTTATTAGACCAAGCGAAATAATAATATCAAGACGCGTGAAAGTGTCAAAACCATTATAATCGAATTTTTAATCTTAAATACGATAAATATAATTAAAGTGTACTTGACACGATAAAACAAACATTCGTTTCGGGTCAAAGAATCAATCAATCACACAGGCCTTGTCAGTTGCACAAACTAGTTCCGACTTTTGTAATCGATAGGATTTTTCTATTCATTCATATTTTTTGCATTCATACTTTAATTGGTATTACAATTCTTGTGTTAGTACGTATATTTTGAATGATTAGTTTCAAGTAACTGTTGTCTCTGTCATATGTCATCTAGGATCTTAGCCAAATGTACTTTACGCCATGCGTTACCCACTAACACCAATCGAAAATATATGGAAATTTGTTACACGTCATAGAACTTTTTAGTAACATTTGGTCGCGTCGGTCTCAACGTATTTTTGGGTAAGACCTGAATTAATATCAAAGTAGTTCCTTATAACTGTAGTTTTCTTTATAAAATTTAATAGTTTAGAAGTTAATAAATTATCGTGTGTTGTTTGTCCAGTAGTGAATGGCACCTGGGATGGGACCGCAGCGCGCTGCATGGAGTTAGTTGGTACCACCTTTTACATCCTGATTGCTGTAAGGAGGCTCAGACAAAGCATAGACTAAGTAAGTTATAGATATAATTGCTTTACTATAAGGTATATGAATAAATATTAATGATATTATATCGCGTCATGATTAAAGTGTTTCCTGTTTTTAAATTTAATTTTTTTTCAATTTTTTTTTTATTTCATATGTTATATACAGAATAATAGTTTAACAACCCTTTGTGTCAGATTCAACTTTACTTAAATACAGGTTACGTTCATACTTTAGTGTTGATTATCTTAAACAAAAACATAAAGAACTTCATCCTGCAATGTGAATGTGAGGCTTAGGATTCAGGGCGAGATTTAAAAACGAGGCTTAGCGCGTCTACTGACTCCTGTTTCTCAGAAACGGATTTAACATAAGGAAATTATACTTAGAGCTAAGTATCGCAACTTTGGGCTAACCTAAAGAGCTCTTCTCGATTCGAATATTAAGTACTTGATACAGCTTTGATGTCGTAATAAGAGACTCATCAACGGAATCTGAACAAGGTATATTTCAGGCACATCAATATAATTACAGTGAATTCCCACGTTATTTTATTACCCTTTAAACAATACTGCAAATGTTACAGTCCGTTCACTTATCAGTTTCATCGGAACAAAACGAAGCTATTAAACCAATTTGTTACAATATTTTCAACCATCCAATTATATTTTATTAAAGGCCAAGCGAGAGCTGAATAAGATAGATAGCAGGAAATTATTACACTAACTTAGAGTTTCAGTGTTGGTTGGTGATTGTCGTGTCGTGTGATGATGGTTTGACGTAATAATTCTTTACACCTTATATTTGGGTAATACAAAACTTGTATTAAAATACACAAGGCGACAAAATACATTATTAAGAGAGACAAACGAAACCAACCACAACTGTTTTAATATTGTAAAATCATCCACGAGATTTTATACAAAATATTATATATATGTATACAAAGAGGTTTTGTTAATCTGTGGAACTAAAACTGGATAAAGAACAATATTTTGTTTTCAAAAAGTCTTATTACCTTGGATATAAAGTCCCGATTACCAACTTGAGTTTAAATAGAGCATTCTAAGATCAGTACTTTATGAAACAAAGCTAGAAAATCTTGGATTTATTAAGGCTAGTCTACTTATCCTTAAATATCAACTTAAGCCGATGACATTATGTCAATCTAAGGCTCTTAGATTCCCGTTTGATGTTTAGCATTTAACTAATAGTCAGTGATTAATTGTTTGTTTGTGGCCTACATAACTGGCAATTAGAATACCTCAATGATTAATGAACACTTTCCTTGAAATATTGTTTCGTAATCAGAGTTTTGCAAAACTATTTTTTGACTTGCACATTTAATCGGAGATTTAAAAATACTTATTTTTATTTTTGATTACCAAATAAACAGTAGTACTTATGTTAATATTTTTTTGTTTAACACATTTCACTTGTCATTTCTATGACAAGATAAATTAATTTTTTTTATAAAGTTTCTATGGCTAAAGTTAATGCTTACCGGAACACATACGGCATAGGGCGTCATATTATTTCTTCTTTCTTAAATTTTCACTACTATTTCAACTTATATATCATTACATTTCTCTTTCTCTATCACCACATACATAAGATGTAAGGTTTCTTTTGTGTTTATGTGTGTGTATTGAGTATTGTATTTTTTCTAAAAGCCGAAATTGTCCCACGTAACATCAATAGATTATAATAATATGTGTCAACAACGCTAATCTATCGTTTTGCCTCACGTTCTAGAGAAAGTGCACTTGACGAATGCGCGTGAGTTCGCGTGCACGCTCGTCTCTACGTGAGCGATTAAATCGTTGCCAAAGTACAAGTGCGCACGTAATAGATATAACCAAACTTTTAATCTTTATAGAGTGGTAATTTGCAATTCTTTGTTAGAAAATATTTTAAAATATCACAAATTGTACAACTGATAGTACTTTCTAAAATAAATTTATAAAATGAGATAAGTTCCACTCATATATATATATAATATTTAAAAGAAAAACTTAATTACAAGAACAAACACAAAATTTAAACGAAACATTAGTTTACAGTAATAACCTCACTCTCTCTCATTAAAAATCTCTTTTGCTAAAAAATCAATATACCATACGAAAACACTTTCGTATTCAAAATAATATATAATCTATGTATACATAGATACATAACATAACGTAACGTAACGAACGTAGGTATTTTTCTGTATTAATTTAATACCAATTAGACAAAATAATACGATTAAGCTCAACGAAAGCAGGTCATACATATAACTTGCAAAAGATAAACGCTATGTTGCTATGTAACCGCAATTTCAGCTCGTCAAACAATCTAAAACCAACATTGAAGATTGCACAAATAACTATCTGAGCCCTTATTACTATTACCAACTCCTACGCAGCTCAGGCATCGTTTTAATACAATGACGTATGGTGGAATATGACGTTGAATGTAGTCTAAGATAACTTTGCTGATTTCGATCTATATAGTCTAATAATCCTTAGGGCCTGTGTTAAGTTACTCTATTTTACTAAACAAAACTAAAATTGTCTTTGTTTTATATTCATATAAGTTTGTATATAAAAGGAAATTTATAATATAATTTTCTTAAAATATAATCTTCTTTCTTCTCTTAAAAAGGAGCTCGATTTCACTTTTTAATTACAAGCTAAGCCCCCCCCCCCCTTTCTTCATAAAAATAAGTCTTATTTCACTTTTTTAGCTAAAGTACTCTTTCATTTCTTTCTGTCAAATTGTATTTAAGCTGTGTTGAAAAAACACAGATTTTTGTTCAAACTGATTTATTTTTTATCAATAAGTTACTACTTATGATATGAATTTATCACAAAATATTTTTATAATTGAAATACCTTTTTTAAGTAGCGTATTTAATAACCTTATACGGTTAGCATTCTAATCTACAAATAACGTGTATAAATTTGAATAACATTGAATCATAAAACATCCAAGTTTTTAATAACTAAAATGTTATAAGAGATTAAGAATTTCACTGACCAAAATAAAGTTGCATACATTTATAAATATAAGGAAAACTACTTTTACGGTTGATATAAATCGATCTTAATTAAATCAACGCCTATAAGTGATTTATCGCATTCTTAAATAAATGTCGTACGCTATTTACTAAGTATTACAGGTCGATAAGTTTACGTATTTCTTGATTATCAATTAAATCCATAAAATATTTGCATAACGGATTTTATGATATTAAATAACACGGAGATGATATAACAATGGAGATATTACTATTTGTAGGTATATTTGTTAGATAAAATTATACTTACCTACAACACGAGGTTACGTTGAAGCACGTTAGTATAGAAATTTGTATCTCATCTTGAGTATAAAAAAAAAGTTGACTGTTGAAGTTAGACTGAAGTTTATTAACGGTCTGGAATACACGTTGTAGTGTAGTTTGTTGCTTATGAGTATTATTCTCTATAGGACCGGAGACAAAAACATCCAAAATTATAGTAAAAATGTTAGATATTTGGTTAGATTACATTGGTGACTCTTTGTCTCGTTACTTATACATCTCAAAGTACAGTTTGACCTTTTGAAACTGACTTTTAAACACCAAAACTCTAGAAATAGGATCTAAATTTATTTTTATAGAAAATATATGATATATATTGTATTTGCAGTGCTGAAAAAAATGAAAAAATTAGTAGTACTTAAACTTCACACCAAAGTTTGAACAAGCCCAAATCCATTTAAAACCAACTTTTAAACACCAAAACACTGGAAATTCAAAAGCTTATCCACATGAGAACAGGTCTCGCACATTAAACTATTTTGCATAAGAAACAGTACCCACCAACTTACGCAAGACTGTATACGGAAGTTCGCAGGTCAGTGTCGCACAAGTACATAAATAAAATACGAATAGAGCGAAGGTCCTAAGCCCACACGGATGTCCTGTAAAGCAAATAGAACGCATATTTAATTGTGACCTCAGGCAAATCCATATTTATAGCAGGCGAGTTTCTCGCGACAATCTCGTACATTTGAAAACGATACTAATTTGTTGTAAATATATTTGTATTATAATTTATTATTCTCCTGTCTGCAAATTTGTTTAGGATTACGATAGTACGTTGACAGTGTTCGTCAGAGACTTAGCAATGTTATGTGGTTACCAAGAAGTCTATAACAATTCATAATTTTTCTTTATATAAATCTGTGCGTGTGTTTGTGATGCAACACAACGATTTTTATGAAATTCTTTCAAGTGTATTCGAGAATGGTTTAGATTTACAAATAGAATGTAATTTTTTCTTACTCATTGTTTTGAAATTTTTCTTTTTAATACGTGTACAGGACAACGTTGGTTGAGTCGGCTAGTTTGTCTTTATTAGTTAAAGAGTTTCGAAGAGTTAGGAGATGTATGACACTTTTAGGTGGTTCATATCATTTCGGATTATATTACGATTTAGTCATTGGTTATTATAGCCTAATGAGCAGAAAATTACTTCAATTTCATTTAAATAAATAATACTATTGGGAATGAGTTCACTTCATTTTAGTATATCGGTCATTTAAACTATTATATAATTATTTACTTTAAGATTAAGGTTGATTTACTCTTTAGTAAATCTAAAAAATGTTTTATTTAATGAAAAATATATGCAACTCACGTACCTAATTATGATGCAAATTACGATCTAAATTATATATTATCTTATACAAATTCAACTCAATTCTGCCAGCGTTAAAGGTTCACTGCCACGTGAACCAAACTTTTAAAATTTATTTGAATTTTCTATTTATTAATTTTTAATTATTATTATTATTGTATGTAGGTTAAGAAAATTGTAAATACTATATATTTCATTGTTATATTTAGGTTTTAATAAACGAAATAATTCATAATTACAAATTCATATATTTCAGCTAAGTAAGATATATAGAAAATATATCATTCAATTAATGTATCCCGTTAAGGTAAGGATAATATAAGTGCAATATTTCATTCAGTCTCCAAGTAACGTGATTTATAGTACAATCATGTAATACAATTTTCATATTTTAATACTAATCAACTATTGGATTTAATTACAGCTTTATTTGAATATTCTGTGTGAAACTGAATTAAACGCGTCACTGTACCTATACGGATGCATGTAATAGTGACATGTATGTCGAAAACGTTGTATTCGCTTAGGGGACGATTCTTAAAAGAGGCACCGCTCTCGTACATCAAAAATTGATTATTACATACAGGAGTCATAGTTCGCGCTATGTTTCGTGTCTATATCTAAGCATTAGTCTTCAGTCTTACTCTCAGTATTAGTGGTCGTTAAAACTATCTTCAACAAGCAAGTATCTCAGGGCCGTCAAATGTTAAGTTAGGGTAATATAATTTCCAAGCCTCTGAAACCAAATTAAGTTTAAGCAAGAGATCTAAGCTTTATAACTTTCTTAATGGTTAGCGAAACGTATCGAAAGATTGAACTAATCTAGATATTGCCTGCACTTGGCAATATCTACTAATATATTAATAATAATAATAATAATACTTCGCTCAAAGTGTCCTGCGTGCTTTCGGCTTGGGATATTTTTCTATTAATATACGTGTATGTTATGCAATATATATAACTTATCACAGAACTTACCTAATGAAGAAATATCTTAAACCTCTGTTACTTTAAGTTCCAGATACGGTATATGGTCTTAATTAAAATCACAATACCAACCCAACGTTTACCTCAGTCTTTTGATGTCGGTAAAAATGTAAAGTTAGAAACTCTTTGTTCCAACTTAACTTTAAACAATTGTATAAGACTTCACACAACTATAATTTATAATATATAATACATGGTAATGAAGTGTCAATAACAAATAAGCCTTATCAACATATGATCGTCAAGAATTTTTGACGAGACACCTGATCTGCCATATTTGGCTGTGCGTCAATGAACGGACCATTTTTGGACTATGTAAATTACTATCACAACATCAGAGTCGAAATAAGCGATTTTTTTTCATTCAAATTTCAGCTTTAGTGCTACGAATATATAGTCTATTGTACTATACTATATAATATCTTCTAAGCTCCCTTTATGGGCAGAAGTATAAGCATTAATAATCGCTTTACTAACTCGTATATTAGAGCCATTCAATTATAACAATTCACACTCAATCTAATATGAGTAATCTTAGGCTTATAGTGACAAGCAATTTTTTTCGGTGTAACCTTTGTCTAGACAAAGATATGAGTGACGCTAGAATTATTTATAGTGGTATGAGTCGAAATAAATTATTGTTATTATTTTAATTATTTATTAGTCAACTAACAGGAATTATAACATAAAAAATATGCTTACAAAACCGTAAAGCTAACAGAGCATGCATAAAAATAAAGAAGACTTAAATATCAAATATGAACTAGAAATCAAGTTCAGGTGAAGAGATTGAAAAGTTTAACGTGCTAGTTAAACTCTGTAGGCTAAGATGAATACGACGAAACTACGACGAGGAAAGAGGACAGGATCTATCTATCGCCAACTAATGTTCATCCAATGCAAGTCTATTAACACGTGATATAAACGTGTTAAGTTGTTGTTATTTTTTGATTTTGGTACAATTAAAATATTAAATTATTAGAGGCCCGCTAATTAACTAAATCTATTCTGCATTATATTCACTTTTTATGGTACAGGATGCAAACGAGCAGGTATTAGTTGAATGTTAACCGCCGCCCATGGACACGCAGGAGGTTTGCATGTGCGATGCCGGCCTTTAATGGGTACCCTTTTCTTTTGAACGCCCCTAAGTCGGAAATACCTGGAATAGCAGCTGGTTTCATAACGTCTTAGTGCGCGGCAAGAGGTGTCTTAAAAATAAAATTATTTTTGTCTTATTAAAAGGGTTTTTATCGTCGCAAGCTGTAAAATGTTAGCATTAATACCGAAAGTATATAAATAAGTAATTATATACAATTCTAGGTGGTTTTTTGTTCACCACTGTACTAATTTTAATAAATATTTCCGTATACAATAAAACTTTTATTTTTATGCTAACCGAGTATCTCTTTTTAGTAACACAATCAGAGCAAGAAAGATCGTGCATAGCGTTGCTCCGGCTGCAGCGGAGGTGTGGTCAGTTCCTCTGGGTCCATGCTGTGCTGCAGCTCAAAGATAATTTGGAGAATTCTCAACGGCCAGTCATTGTGTGCACGAATCAAGTATTAAGGTAAGATAACTATATCAATGATAAACATTTGCTTTTAACTTTTTACATTTTCAATTATGTTTATATGAATAAAGGTAGTACGTTCCACAACAGTAAAACATAAAATATTTTTACAATGAAAACAAATGACATCGTATCTGCCTTGTGATTCTGTAACTCACTTTTCGAACTCACACAGCGGTTTTCGCATCGGAGGTCGCTCTCAAATCAGTCGTGAAGCAGTCATTTTATGATTTGGCATTCTGAAAAGGTGGGAGCTTGTAGTTTATTGTTTATCAGAATGCCAAATCATAAAATGACTGCTTCACGACTGATTTGAGAGCGACCGCCGATGCGAAAACCGCTGTGTGAGTTCGAAAAGTGAGTTACAGAATCGCAAGGCAGTAAGTACTCTTTACATGAACTCACTCTATTTTTAATATCAACCAATGTTGGTTATGTCATGAAGATGATAAATGAAATGTTCTATTTACCTTACGTGTAATGAATCCCACATATCATGAATAGCTAGTGCTATTTTAATTATGCAATCATAAATTATTACAAAATCTATCCATCCTAATTGTATGTAAACAGTAAACAAGTTGCTAGCTATGCAAAACTTAATGGAATATTGAGGAGCGTATATTTCTCGTTTCCCGCCAATTTGCGACTGCTTCCTCTGGACGCATAAATCTTACAGACATGATGTAGGCGGTAGACATGATGACAATTTGCAATCCTCTTTTATACGAGTTTCAATTCAAAAATGCATTAAGTTGTAGTGTCCTTATGTCATGTAAATTAAGATTTACTTCATATGCTTGTTGTTCTTTCTTATCTATGGTTAGGATGCTTGTGAAATTATTTCAGAATTTTTTGTTAAAGTCTAAAAGAAAAGTCACCCAACGTTATTAATTTAATACCAACATTTTCATGGGGTAGTAGACCATTGTAATAACCTTCCAGTTTTCAATGGCTGAAAGTTTTCCACAGTCGGTTTCTTATTTTTTAAATACAATAGGCAAAAAAGAAAAGGAGGCAAATGGGCAGGTGGCTTATCTGATGTAAATATACCCATGGATACTCTCAATACGGGTGGAACTTCGTATGCTTTCGTCCTCACTCAACAACTCCACTCACTGAACACTCTCCATGGTATGGAATATAAGATGGTATAGATGGTATAGGTCCAGACATCCACATGTCTACACAACGCCATGGGATAAGCCGCTCGGAAAGTGACTGGTCGTCGACGATTCGAACAGCTCTTCGTTGCGTAGGCATTCTGTAGGCATTTCCTTATACAAACTGACGATTAGTAGAATCGACTTCCAGTGGAGATCTTTAAAAGCTATAAAAACAGGGCTTAATCCTCTACTAAAGGCCGGCATCGCACCCACTTACAAGGTTGACCGAAGGCTGCGGCATCTTTTATGGCTATTCCGTTATCTGTCTACCATATAAAAAAGTCAAATCCGGACTGCTCTATCAACAAACATAACAAAGAATTTTCTTAATATTTGCTATTAAGACGGAATCTGTTACATTAACATACACGTGCCTAATAAGAATACCAGTGTTAAGTGAAAAAAACTCGGACATGTGACAAATGATGCAATTCGGGGGACAATGTAGAGCTTGGAATACCAAACGCACCGAGCGGTGTAAGTTATTAGAACTTACATTCGAATTGATCCCTATTTGTCCGAAAACCAGTTAACATAAGCAGGTTACATTTTGTAAGTTAAATATAAAATTATAACATGACATTGAAATAAAATATTAAATACTGACAATTTAATACGTGTATAAGTATTGTTTGTACACAGCTAAATGGGCTTTATTATTAAAAAATCCACGACTTATTATATGGTACTAGTCGACCCGGCAAACGTTTGTTTTGCCATGTATGTTATTTCTAGGAAACATTTTTTTAGTTCAATAAAAATAACTATCTACAATAATTAGGGGTTGTATCTATTTTTGTATGTTGTATCATAAAAAAAAACAAAAAGCTTTGTCTAAAACATGAAAATAAAAATTTACCACCACCTTGAACCTTGGGACCACTCTTATCATTTAGAGGGATGAAAAATAGATGTTGTCCGATTCTCAGAATTACTGAATATAAACATAAAATTTTATAAAAATCGGTCTAGCCGTTTCGAATGAGTATGCGAACGAACATTGTGGCACGATAATTTTACACGCTGTACTCCTATACCCAAAATCGAAAATCGTTCAGCAAAAATGCTTTATGCAAATCGATTAAAATAATGTCTTATAACTCGCACCAAACTCGATATCTAGCCTGCTGATTGTTTGGGTCAAGCGAGCTGTCACCTCGGCTGATATTAATTTAGATTTACAATCTCGGAGGCTCAGTACAAGCGACTAATTCGCTTCTTAGTCACTGCATAATGAGCTAGATAACTGAATTATATAGCTGTCGGTGACATAGCGTGAACTTTGGCGATATTAATTCACCACTCATTACCGAAACAGCGTTGTTTCTACCTAATTGATATTTATTACGGACGTAAGTTTCATGACAAATAGCATTGGGAATAAATAAGATATAGGGGATTTTGTGACGTGTTTAAATTCATCTTTATCGTTTCGTGAATAATATGTGTATGATATTTTCTGTATGTGATTATGTACATTATTATTTCTATAAGGCCAGCAACGCGTCCGAACTTTCAGGCATTATTGCCCGTCATGTGGGCATCACTTAACATGAGATAATCAGTTTGTGCGTTTACTTCCTTTTGATTAAAAAAGAACTCAAATCAATAAGTAGTTTGACAACTACTCTAAATTATTCCCACATTGAATTTACGCGTATACAAATTCATAATTATTCAAACCTGTTAAGCCCTTTATAAAACAATGTAATCATTTTCTGCATAAAACAAACTTGATTCAATTCCCTCAAACGAGATATGAAGCGTGTAATTTAACAGAATTAGCTGGTTTTCACGTGTTTTCTTGCTATAAAATATGGTTGGGAATAAAGTTGGCTGATCAGAGGCGGCGCTTGTTAAACACCGTTTCTCACATCACAACAATAGCCCTTTGCGAGCATATTTCAAATCGGATAGCAACATCGCTTGCTCGATCGGCTAGACGCCTCAACTTCATAAATCACCCCCTTACAATATTTATTCGATGTTACTCCTACTACGAACTTTACCCGTTTAAAGTATTAACACATTTTAGACCATCATAAGAATGGTGCGGCAAGATGAAAATGATTTTCTGAAAAGGTGGGAGCTTGTAGTTTAATGTTTATCAGAATTCCAAATCATAAAATGTCTGCTTCACGACTGATTTGAGAGCGTCCGCCGATGCGAAAACCGCTGTGTGAGTTCGAAAAGTGAGTTACAGAATCGCAGGGCTGGACTTCGCTAACTTCTCCATTGAGGTAAACAGGTTAATTCTCCCATTCCTACTGATTAATGGCAGAATTAATATAAGAAGATAATTATAAAAATATAACCAACATCAATAAAGTCTTATTTCTGTAGATGTTAAAAGATAATTACTACAATTACAATATGTAATTATTAATTAACACAAAGCAATAAACACCATTACAATTCACGAGAATTTAGGCATTGAAAAAATTACGCTAAGTAAACGTTTGAAACACAAGCTCACAACTCGAAACGATTTTGATAAAATTTGTGTGGTAGGGGTTCTGTTCGTATTGATAACTTAATAGGGAAGTTTGTGTTAAAATTATGGCAGTAAATTTTTCAGCCAAATGAAGTATGCGGTTCAAAATCATGGCCCTAATAAGGGGCCAAATATTTAAGTGAGTTTATCCTCAATATTTAAAAACCAAGGATTAAAAAAAAAAGGTTTCAAGTTCAAAAAAAATTGTATTACGTTTTTACTTAGCGTTTCTAATTTCTCAATTGAGAAACAAGGTTTATACTTACCACCTAATAACATCTTCAAAATATACATCAGTCACTGTCAGTAAATAAATGTAGGAGATTGTAGAGGTCAGTGGAAAACAAGGGCACCTATAATGGATTCATATATTTTTAAGAACCTACATAGTAGTAACTAAAACAATTTGTAGGCTATATTCGTCTAGAGGTCTTCCATAATATAATGAATTAAAATTTCAGAAAAGTGTAACATTTAATTCACACGCACACATGTTCAAATGTGCATGGAGTTCTATTTTCAAATGGCTGTATTAGTAAATAAGACAAATTTTGTACTTCTAGCTAATCTTTTGTTTATTTAAACTCGCGGTAGAATTAAAATAAATATTATTTGTTAAATACAACGGTATTCTCCTAATAATGACAAAAATTCGTCTCTTTCCTCTAGAGCTTGTATATTATTAAATAAAGTAAATACAATTTTCATTGTTATATTATATGAATTAACAATATCACGAAAATATCATAACAGTTTTTACTAGAAGTCTACTTAGTTTTACTAAATCATCGCGTTCCTGTATTATGCCATAGAAAATATTAAAGCATTAATATAGATACATTTATGTACATACTATAAAATTATTAAAAAAACCTACTAGCCTATCCGATCTAGACTCCATAATCAAACCAACGCCCCAAGATCTCAATTCTCATACAGTACCCATCGAACAAATAATTCCACAGAAAATTGACCAATTACAAGTTAATTCATAATTACCGACCGACGTACGGGCTGTAATCATAATACCTCTTCGGCTGTTTACGATAAATACTATACTGCCTTTACATGGTTTTATCTCAATTACTGGGCTAAGCAAAAATGTCTTAACTTGCTGATAATGCCCGTGACTTGGTCTAGAATCTATAGATAAGCCTTTTATTTCCTTATACATATCTATCTCTTATCGCTTTACATAATTGGTTACCTATTAATAGCTACAGTTTGTATCCGTTTTAATATAGTTTTACCGCTGTACCGAAAGGTGAATTTAGAAACCGGGTTTTGTTGGTTTTCAGCAACATCTCCATACACACCAGGTATTTTGTACGAAGAAAAGTTTTCACTCAGGGCGCAGCAAATCCCAAACGATCATTTCTTGACATTTCGATTTATCCGTTAGTTTAAAGCTTTCCCTTCAACTAATTCCATTATAAATTTAATCATTATAATTACTCCATCACTGGTAACCTAAATCAGTACTAGACAAACATTAAAGCTACAGGTCTAATGAATCACGTTCTCGAAGGTCAATTTCATTATGCAATGTATGTACTGTTTATCCGTTTACCCTTTGATTCCAGATATCAGTAAATGTAAGAGCGATTTGTCCAATAATAGATAATTATAGTTAGTAAAGGTATACTGTACTAATACTTGAGTTATACGCACATGTATTTTAGAAATGAATTAAAAACTTAAAATTACTCGGGAACAAAAACTAACAATGTTTTTTTTTATTATTATTTTTTTATTTAAATGTTTTCCAGATAATTCCCCGACTATGTAGTCGTCAGAGGTGTTAAAAGCTTACATAAATATTATTGGTAACCCGAATGTTTACTTTCTATTACTATATTACTATTTCTACTACTACCTATTTACCTTTTATTTTACCTACCTATAACTAACAATGTTGTAATCAATAAAGGTTATAAGAACAAATATGTGAACCTCAGATTTTGTTGATAGTAGTGCTAATTACATAAATTATTTATTATATTATATGCCTTGCGGCTATCATGACCATACTAATTCATTCATTCAATAAAAAATTCATGGACAAAAATAAAACGGTAATGGTTAAAGAACAAATAGTCTAAACTACTCGTAATTAAACCTTTCTTCAATTATTAAGGTTCAGTTCGTAGAGCAAAGAATTAACATTAAATATATTCACTTTAGAAATAAATATAATAAAATACAAACATTCATTTTCTCGACGCCCATACTACAATGTAGTAGCTAGTGTTTCCAGGACTGTGACATTTCTCTGCCTGCATTATCTCAAAGGTCTTCGCTTAACTTAAAAGGTCATATGATCGAGTAAACAATATATCAGTCATCATATATCCTAATTTTTTGGCATAATGTTCAATAATAAACATACGTCTTTAAAACCTTAGAAAAAAAACTAAAATATTTAAGAATAATAATAGTAGAATCGCAATTATTTTTCTATACCTATTTTCCAATAATAATGTGCCGACAAATAACTACGTTCCTGCAGATAATAAGTGTGAATTTCTTTAGATTTCGCACTACTTAATATAAACATTAAACTTTAGTGGTACCCATTCTCCGATCCAACTAATGGGCAAAACATGTAACAAAGTCGAAATATGCTGATGGTCGAATACCTGTTTCAATAAAAAGCGTACAACGATTTAAACACAATTTCTTTATCTATTATTATAGTGTCAGTTACCCCTCCTGAAGAAACATTTATTATCCCTTTAGGTCTTTTGTTTGTTCCATCGAAGATTTTATTTAACTAAACATTAGTATTCCTAAAAAATACAATTTCATTGTCTTAACCTTTTTATAAGATTTTTTATGGAAACGGCGTAGAAACACTAATCCAAAATTATGTGTAAATAATCATCTAGGTATATTGGCCAACAAAAATGAGATAATATTAATAATTTCTATTGTCATTGTCAACAGCGAACAGGAAGCAACAGTGATGAAAGCAAACCCTTGGCTATACCATTACTATGCAGTACAGTCGAAGTTACATTACGGCTTGGCCTATGAAGCAGCAACAAGGATGTATGGCCCTCCACCACCAGACATACAAGTGTATCCGCCGACTATGCAATATGCCCCAACTCCACAAGTCTGCATAAATGGGAATCAACCAGTTATGATGCCAAACTCAACTCTTCAACCCCATTTGACTCACGTACCACCACACTTAGCACCAATTCATTATGCTTATGAAAGAACAGATAACGGACCTGTAGATTACTCCGTATCTCTCCAAGATAGCAGGTATTGTTTATTAAGGAAGATCTTCTGTTATTATAATTGTACCCTATTTGAATTTCACTACCATTTAAAACTTAAGTAAGTATACCAATTTAATTGTAGATTTCTCTTCCAGATTCACGAATATAGGAATTGAAGATACAAGGCTACAGCCGAACGTTAAAAAGAAAGGCAAGTCGGAAGAGAAGCCTAATATACCTATTCCTATTATATCTCCACGTTTTGTAAATAGTTCTGGTGGGGATACATTAGTAGCAGTCGCTGGAGCGATTGCTAATCGTATACCAGGTTCAAAAAACTTTACATCCGAAACGGAGATGGTAGACCAATGGAATCCAAGTCCTACTTGGTCGGAATCTGCAGTACAGAAAGTTCCCGATGTCTGTCATCAAGACTTAAGTCCTTATGTCACTACGACACCTCCAACACCATCTGGGACCCCGTCAGCGTATACTCATAATTATAGCCATACTTTTGTGTTTGACTGGTCGCCAGAACAATATGTTCCTCACACTAACAATAGATGTAGCACAATAACTTCTGAAAGTTCCTATCAGCAAACATGGAGAAACGAAAGATCATTTGCAAATACAGAAGGAGTAATTGAAGATAGCTGTAGTCCTAATAGATTAAGCTTAACAATGAGAGTTAGCAGGACTCCACCTGAATTACCCACAGAAGGGGAGATATTGAGGAGACATATCGGTGAGTATACGCTAAATGACAAGAAAGATTTGATCCACATGATTGACTCTCTCGATCGTTAGCATCGATTATCAAACATACAGGTTGTTATTTTATTGCTTTTTAACCGGTTCGATTCCTGGTTCTGTAATTTAAAAAGAAATATAGTTTTCTTACCTTTTCAATAATAGGGTTCATTTGAGTGAAATTTGCTACCTACAGTAGAGGTACTTACCCTCTAAGTCGAAAAGTAAAAAGCAAACTCAGGGCATAAAGTAATAACATAAATACTGATAGTATAATGATACAAATTTGTCATACCATCATACCTATACAAATCTAGCTTGCAGAAACTACTTCTACACATAGCATTCCCAATCGTCACCTAAATTCTTTGAAACTATATCATCCGGGTTTCATTTTTTGTAACTAGGAGGTTTACGTTTAGAGTCAAATATTGTATAATAATATTACCTACCTATACCTACCTATTTTTATTAAATATTTCGTAAGTTCTGGATGGAATCGTGAGGTATATTTAATTTTTTTTTTCAGATGAACCACATGCAGATTCGCCAGATGCCAAAAAGCCGGCATTATAACACAGCTATCTGTATTACTATAAATTTTGTCGCAGACCAATACATTTTTTACAGGTCTAAGTTTTTTGTACACATTTTTCATATATTGATTGTTACCTTTATTTCTATTTTGTATAAAAAATATTATATTAATAGGTAATCTCTGGAACTCTCCTGTGATCTTCGCGTAATTAAGGTGTACAAAATCTAGTTAGTAAATAATTTTAGTAAAAGTTGTAAATTAATTTTACTGAAAATGTACAAAACATGCTACCGTCCATTTTAATTTACAACACATCAAATGTGATGATTTGAACTTGGTATAACATTGTATATAACTTAAACTATAGATTTATCACTTTTTGTGCAATTGTTGATTTTTTAGAGACCTACTAAATAAATAATGATTTTCTGTACTTAGTATTCTTAGATTATATCCGTCCAAGGAAAAATTATACTAATGTTTTAATTACATAGGTACTTTACATTAAATGCATACTTTATGTACTTCATATTTTTAAAGGTCATCAGTTTGTTTTCGTTTTTTCGAGTAATCTTTTACCTACTAATGCAATTATTTTTTTCTCGTATTTGACATTTGTTTTATAGTTTAGCAAAAATATTAGAGGTCTAAAATAAATTGTTTCTAAGAAATTATTTCCTCTATGTCTCTATTTGTAGATATGATTTTAGATTATATTATAAAAAAATATTTAAATTTACCCCTTTCTAATTAAAATGGTTGTGTAAATGTTGTGAAATAAAAGGCGATGAACATAATATTAGTTCACAAATTTTTATGTGAATAAAGATAATAAATAAACTATTGAAATTAATCGAATTTATTTAAACCCCTTTGTGCATTATTGATAATAGGACTTTAATCAAAGAAAACCATAAATCCACATGTAACATTTATTTCTATTGAAGACATCAATTATATTTATTCAGGTCGTAACCACATATTTCGCAATAGACATAAATCTCTAGCTGCATCTTTTCTACCGTAAGGTGTACTTAATTCATACAATCTTAAAATGATGGCCACATTAAAATTATCTGGAAGTGCCTTTATCAAAATTGGAACTATTTCACTTGGCATTTTCTGTAATACAAGTTGTGCTCTTTCTTGACCACACTGAATAATAAAAACCAAAAATTCATAAATAAACCGTGTCTGAGGAGTTACATAACCATTCTTGCCAGCCAGTTGTGAAAATGTCTTAAATAACATATCTAAGGATGTTTGCAATGGCTCTTTTATAACAACTCCTGAACTGTGCTCTCTTGCTGAATGATAAACACTTCCATCTGACGAGTTGTCATTTAGCCGTCGTAATTTATTGGAAGAAATAGCCTCTAAATCTTCAGGATCTTCATGTCTGCGTTTTCTTGATTGAGGTTTTGTTGTTATACTCTGATCAAGAGCGGCAAATATACTATACACGCATATCTTTGCAAGTACTGTGGATTGAGGCTCAACTAATTCATCAATTAATTTCGCATTATACAAGTACTGTGGCAATACATGTTGTAACAAAGCTTCGGTACATTTTTCTATATCCAAATGAAACATTGCCAGTACAATATCTACAAATCTATCGAGTTCTTCTTGATACCTAAACTTAAGAGTCTCCTTAATGAGATTTGTTACAAACCATACATGACCAGCAGTGTTTAATAGACTTTGAACAATGTGTGTTGCATCAATATGTAAGTATCCCCTAACTTTCACATCGTCCCAAACTGTTTGTAGCTGTTCAAGTATTGGTCGATTGGATACAATCAAATGAGAAAGTGTTTTTGTTTTCGGTACAGATGGTGGATGGACATCATGTTGTAACTTTCTTATTATAGAACACATCAAAACAGCACGCTCCTTAAAATTATCACTCTGAGCCAATTCAATTTCATTTGGAGGACTACATAACTGCTGCATCATGTTCATTGGCTTAACTGTAGCATCTTCATGAACAACATTAATGTATGAGGAGAGCCATACTGAACCACACACTGCAAGAGAAGCCATTTTTTGCCTCATAGAGTCAAGCATTCTCTTTACATCTACAGTTGAGATTGAACCTTGCTCCCAAGCAAATAAGACCTCTTTCATAACACCACTAACATTCATGCACAAATCATGAGGCTTTAAATTAGTATTTTTAAAGTCAAAATCAGAAGCACTCAAGTGATGAATAAAGATGTCTACAAGTTGTTGGTCGCATTTCTGCAATATTTGGTTCGGACACTTGTATGCACCATTTAGGGGCAAAAACTCTTTAACCCATTTTTCAAAGAAGGAGTCCCCATTTTCATCCAAAACAGCTTCAGCACCATATTCTTGAACAATCGAACAGAGTATCAAAAATGTTATATCAAATACATAGACCCTAGATGGAGAAGCTCCTTTTTCACTTGCAGCAAGTAAAGCAAACTCATTGAATTTTATTAGTCTTGACACAAATAATTTGGATTTCCCTTCAACAGTTGCAACAGACAGGATTGTATCTAATGTGGTTCCCCCTACTATTTGGCATAACATTGAATATAATGAATCTATAATCTTGTGGCAATCACCACCCATAGTCTTCAGAATACCAGCTAGAGTAGGTTCAGCTCGTGTGATAAAATTAGGTACAGGTCCTTGAAGTCCTGTTGGCTCTAATTTTTGTAATTTAAGATCTTTAGTCTCACGTTTCTGGTTAAAATAAGATAAGTGACTTTCAGTAACAACATTTAACTTCACTAACGGTTCCAGGAGGGATATTACACTGTTGCAACTATTCTTAGCATCAACAACATCAAGCAATGGAGTATTTTGTAATAATTTTTCAAAAGCTTCTACAACTTCAACAGAATAGTCTCCATCTTTGCTCTGTGTCCCACATATATTATGCATACATTGAATTATCTGAGGTACTTTTAAAAATGTAAAAGCAGCCCATAAGGCTTGTTTCATGGCATCTTTGCTAGCATCATTCAGTGAAATGAAACACGCTCTTATTAGTTCACTATATACTCTAGATAATGAAAACCCTTTAATTCTCTTTATGATTAACAGTTGATTCGAAAGATATTGTACCTCTGCACTTGGCTTTGCTAACACATTTATAGCAACAATTGCTTGTATACAGTATGTTACAGTTTCCGGTTTGTTATTGAAAGGTGCTATTTTATCAAGAACCATATTACAAATCTTTTGAATAGTATCGTGTATTGTAAGAGGTGCTTTAAACTGAGTATTCATCATCATAAATGCTGTTATTTCTTGACATTTCTTAGTAACCTCTGTGTACTCTTCAGGGTCATTTTGTTTTGCCAAATAGAACATAGCTACTAAGAAATCTGAACTTGTTATAGAATTCAACAGCGAGGTAGACTTATCCAAAAGTTCTTGGCTTTGATTAAGATTGGATGAAGGATATTTACTCAGTGAGTAGTGATACACTTGTAATAGCCACAAAATTACAGAGGATATTGCGTTTGATAAAATTTCTTCCTCCATTTTGCTTCGGCAAGTGACATTATCAATAAAACTTTCCAAAAACTCTAAAAGACTGAGTATGCAATGAGGTTTGTGAAATGAGTCAAACTTTGCAATTCTTTGAAGAACAGCAGCATATGAAACAATGTGAGATGCAAGAGAATGTTTCAAATATGATATTACAAGCTGATTAGCACCACATCCTACCATAGCCTGTTGTAAAATACAGTCAGCTAGGTTGTACAAATCTCCACTTACCCCCCTAGGTAGTATTGTCTTAATATTAATCCCCCACTGAATATCAGTCCATCTTTCTCGCCAAGCCTTCAGTATTAAAGCTTTAAGTGAACTTGTTTTACTAGTCATTTTGCTTGCATCCATTGTCACCATTTTTAAAATGTTTTATCAAGAGTTTTTGCATTAATTCAAATAACACTTCCAGAAATACCTGATAAAACTTTACGAGATTAACTAATGAAAATATGTTTTTATTACACTTTCTAGTTCGTAATCTAGAACAGACAAATGTTCAATTCGAAACTGTTCAATACATTTGTAAATGTTTTCGCAATTCGCTTACAAAAATATTGATAATTATTATTGTAATGTTCGAAATTTAGAATGTCTGTCCAGTCTGTCAAGTAGCACTTTGACGGAAAATGTTAACCATGAGTCCATGACACTTTACAATTTACATACAAACTACAATGTAGATAAATCGTATAGATTAGTTTTTTTTAGTGTGCCCATATATTACTATTGTTGTTGTTTTATGAGTTGTATAATTTTTTAATGTTCTAAGTAGTAAATACATACAGTAGAATGGATATTTACCAATGATACCAACTCCCTTAATTTTCTTAAAACTTTATCATTTTGTGGTTGAATTTCCCCCGTCATTAGGATCCACGGACCACAGACTATCATACAGAAATTCATAATATTATATCGTAGCATTATGTAAACATTTTTTGAATTTAACTAAAAACAGAATAATAATTATGCTTTTAGGAGACAAAAATGACACATGCATAACAAAAATATTATCCATTTTAGATTAGATAAAAATGTAATATGATCTTTGAAACTGTCAGAAAGTTTCATAAGTCAGGTGTCAAATTCTCGTGTTACTAACACGATTTGTTTACAAAATACACAATTTGCAAAGCAAAATACATAAATAACTTAACATGAGTTTCAAAGGGTATAAAGAGAAAATTGAAGACGGCGATGTGGTTATTCTGTATCTAAGTAATAATCTTCACGCTATAGAAGTGTGTACAGAAATTAAAAACAAAAAAGGAGAAATGGTAGAAAATGTTTACCAAACAACGTTTGGTGCTCTCAAAGTAAAAAATTTGATTGGAATTGAGTATGGGAGCAGGGTAAGTATGCTGTGGTATATATAATATAGAAACTTGCTATAATATCAACAACATAACCTCTTGTTATTAATAATTAATTTGGTACAGCTTAGGGTTTTGGTTTGGGAGCTGTTTGGAAATGGGAAATAGTTAACTATTATTCCCCATAAAACTATTATTTTATTAAATAAGAGACCATGTCATTGTCATTTCTGATTGTATTTGCGTACAAGTTACAACTAATTAGTTATTATTATTATTATTATATTATCTATCAATATGATAAACAAAAAAACTAAACAAATTGTACAATATGCCTTAACCTAAACAAATTAAACACTATTTACACAATTTAAAAATGATATAGGGTATAATTGCAGTATTGCCTCCCATTAGGTAGAATTATCAAAAGGCTGGGGCCATGTTATTCAGCCAACACCAGAGCTTTGGTCATTAACACTTCCGCATCGAACACAAATAATATACACACCAGACATAAGCATGATTCTATTGCAATTAGATCTAGTACCTGGATCTATTGTTGTTGAAGCAGGTGAGTGTCATCACATATTATAATTAGTCAAAATTTTAATATAAATAAGCTTAAGAAAACATTTGGAAGAACTCAAGTCTTTCTAAATATGTTATCAAAAGATATAAACCTTGTCTATACTTGTCTTTATATGTCCATGTTTCTATATTATTTTTCTATATATCACCTATCTCAGTAAAACAACTGTGTAAAATCATTTATTATATATACAACTTTTTACTTATATATTATATTTGACAGGTACTGGCAGTGGATCTTTAACTCATGCTTTAATTAGACGGGTAAAACCTAATGGGCATGTTTATACATTTGACTTCCATGACCACCGTGCTAAACTTGCTAAGGAAGAATTTGAGTCACATGGCATAGCAGAATATGTAACGGTGAATATCAAAACTTGTATATCTTAAATTGTGTAAATTTTAATATCAGTAAAAGAATCAATTTTGATGTCTCTTAAAAAAGTAACTTTTTCATCTAATATATAAAATCGTCATGTCACAATGTTCGTTTACATACTCCTCCGAAACGGCTCAACTGATTCTTATGAAATTTTTTATGAATTCAGTAAGTCTGAGAATCGGCTACTATCTATCTTACAAACCCCTAAGTGATAAGGGGTGTCCACCCCTGAATTTTTTATTTAATTTTAGACTTAATTTTTTACTTTTATTTTTTTATGATACACCATACAAAAATAGATACAACCCTTAATTTTCATCTACCATCAACGATCAACCCTTATTTTTTATTTGTTAGTTAAAAACTTATAATTTGAACTCTTGAAGTTTATATAGAGAAAAATCACAGAAAACCCTAAAAAGTTTTTATTCCGGAAAGCCGAGGAGTATCTGGGTTGGCGTAGCAAAATGTTCCATTTTGGTATGTACTAAAAAGGTAGACTAGGCATTAAGGAGAAACGAAGTCCGCGGGGGCAGCTAGTGTTATATAACAAACAAGATTAAACAAAAATTTTGTCGAGAGAAAACAGTTATTGCAGATTTTATTGAATAATTTCAATGATAGAATATATTAATGATAATAAATATTAAAACTGCAAACGGTGACGAAATCTTTTTCTATGCGCTAGAGTTTTGGTGGTTCCCCCGAGATCCGCCTATTTGAATTGCCGTCACTGTTTATATTAGCTTTGGGCCTATGGACTAACCTTAATAATATAAAGATTTCATACATTTGTATTATCATATTTGTTATTATTATTATTTTGTGTTATATAAAATATGTATCGCACTCTTGCAATTCTTCACATTCTTTGTTTACTCTTTGCTTTACTTAGAGTAGCCTGAAAGGCATAGCTAAGTATCGATAAGGCAGCCTTTGCATTATGTATGTATGTTATATATTTATTCACAAAAAAGTTACACCTTCATTCAAACCATGCCTCGCAAAACTGCTAACGCAGTTTGACTGCAACTCGCCCTATATAAACATAACTTCTAAATCACTAAATTAGGTCACACTAATACAATTATTTTACGTAATGGCTACAACATATTTAACAAATGGTTTTTTAATAAACCTTTAAATTTATCAAATGAAGGCTCACGTCTTATGTCCTCGGGTAAACTATTAAGCAAGTATGGAACCCGTTTCTTCAACGTTCTATCTCCATAATAATTTTGCACCATGAGTATTTCAAATTTACCTTTGGACATTGACCTTGTGTCAGTTATATGTTGCAAAAATTTGTGAAACGCTCCTGTTTACTATGATTATTTACAAGTAGAAGATATTTATGTTTCAGGCTATCCGGTAAAATTTTATATAGTTTAGAGTTCCTTTACATTTATTCTTTGTCTTTTTATTTACGAGTAATTTTAAAAATCTTGTTTGTAATGATTCTATTTTATCTATGTATGTTTTAAATGATATTCCATAGCAATCAAGAGCGTAACCTATTATGGAATCCACAAGTGCAAAATTTAAACATTTTAGTATTGGCAATGAGACTTAGTACTTAAATGATAAAACTTGTTTTTGCTTTTTTCTATAATTATTTTTTATATTTTTTAATTTGTGTTCAAATAGTGTAAATAAATAAATAAAAGATGTAGGTTATATAGTTCAATTATTGCTTTGGCCAGATTGTTAATTATATAAGATCCTGTTTTCTATAATTTAATAGTACTAGGAAGATTGTGTCTAATTTTAGGCCCAACATAGAGATGTGCTAGAAAAAGGATTTAGTGAACAAGTAACTGGTCGCGCTGATGCGGTGTTTTTGGACCTACCTAAACCATGGGATGGAGTCCCACATGCTGTGGACGCTATAAAAGCTCAAGGTATGTTCCATTTTTAAATTTCAATTTTGAAGATGTAAAAGTACAGTTGTTTGGGATGAAAATAAAATAATAATTATAGTATTAGTAGATCAGGAGAAGGTCATTAGGAAATACTTTCATTACTCAATATATATTTGCTACAATTTAAATAATTATCATATTCCGTACGCCGTTCTCTTCGATGCCTTTATGACGCGTCCATTACACATACAAATACAAATTGCAACAAGCCCAGGCATAGATAAGCTATCTACAGGAAACTACAGATCGTTATAAATCGACAGAATCGATTGCGATCTGATCACTCGGTGTCGATTATTCGATCTCTGAGTTATGCGTTCCTATTCATTAGACACGCTTGTTGAACCAGATAACGAATTTTGTATCGATTAATCGATTTGAGTGTCACGCGAGGGTTGTCGAAACATTGATGTAGGTGTTTGTTTAATTTGAATTTCTCCTTTAATTATCGTAAAGTAGAGTCGTGATGCGGCGATTAAGGGGCTGTTATGTTAAGAAGTGTGTATAATATCACACAGTTAGTAGTACATAGTAGTAACCTACTTTAAGTAAATCGGTTTTAATTTTACTTTACTAAATTTAACATAAAACACCTTAATTGCAGAGTTTTTATGTTTAACGACAATTAATAGAGCAAGATATAGTTGTCTTTTTTGGATTTAGAGTTAAATAAACGCTGAAATATAATGTTTAATGACACCGGAGATGTTAATATCTTCATATCAAATTTCACTGAATAAGTACTATCTATTTCAGTTACTATAACTTACAATTCCTCCAGTAATATGCAGTCTGTCCCAAATTAAAAACAAATTCTTGCCCATAGACACTATTGAAAGCATAACAAAATGCTTCCTTTCGCATTTATTCACGGCCCTTAGTAATCCAGGCCATTTAATCTAATTAGAGCCCCATAACTAAGATATACATCGCAGCCACTTACCAAATGACACAATTATCCTTGAAGGCTCTTAAGTCACCTCCTGTCCATTGTCATGACGACATTGAACTTAAACAGATCGCTTGCTAATTTACCATTTAGATTTGCCGATACAGCAGCTTTATTCAATTGTTTGTTAAGTAATATTTAATCTAAATATATTTATTCCATATAAAAATTACTTGTACTAGCTCAAACTAGAGTTAAAGTATTGAGATTGTGACAGTTGATGAATTATAGAATGTAAACATTCACAACAGAAAAAGACGTATAGATGTAGATATATCATGCAAATTACCTATATCATCTTCCGTCTCTATATTTTTACGCGCCGTTCAAGTATTACGTAACCAGATTTACATGCAATTTATCCATCCTCTTGTCAGCAAATGTAAGCAAAGCTCTCAAAAATAATAGTACATAAACGTATTAATTTTTTGTATGAATCCTGGAAAATGCATTTCGTTTTCTAGCATAGACAATGTGTAGGTAAAAAGTAAAAAATAAAATAAAAATGTGTTTATTCATTGTAATTATGAATTACAATGTGCATATTTGGGAAGCCTTTAAATTAAAAAAATACCTGTGTCGAGGTTCCCAGCTCTTTCGTACATATATACGTATGTACGCTTCACGGAACTATTGAATGTCTTTGCAAGTAAATAAATAGGACAATATTATTTAACACGATTATTGTTCTTAATGTAATATTGCATTGGTTTAAGATCATTATAAGCCCATAAAATCAAAGTCACCCACTTGACTCCCACATTCATTGCTTGACCAAACATCTCATTCTATTTGAATGTAAGAACTGAATCTACGCCGTCATAATAAAAATGTCCGAATGGTCCATTCGTTGCGTGTAGAATAACTCAGTATAGGTCATTAGATCGCATCCAATATGGTTCCTTAAATAGTGCCGGTATTTACGCTTCTGCGCGGGAGTCGATTCTGATAAGCGCGTCTTACCTTTCGACTTACAGAAATCAACTACAGTTGAAACGCCCCAAATGTAGCATACAAGAATATAAAAGCAATCTTTCTTATATGAACTGTGAAGGCACATAGGCTTCTAAAAAGTTAGGTATAAATTAGCCGTTTTTAGACTTATGTATTCTTGTCGAGATGTATATTATATTTTCTAATCAAAATTATATAAAAACCGCTCTAAACTCACTATAACTATTCTATAATTTAAATTTTAAACGTTCATGCAACTATGAATTAGAATAGGACTCCAGTTAATATGTAACTTATACGCACTGTAACTTGAACCGCCTCGATAAAGTACTGAATTATTTATTGCAAATTGCCAACGCCAGTGCCTAACAAAATTTTAATACTTATGAGTGCTTATATATCAGCGTTGTAACATTTAATTAAAATTATACAAGACCAAATATCACTTTCCAAAGATAAATAAGTCCGTGTCGCGCTCGTAAGAAATAATCCAGAACGAATATGCCTCGTTGACAAAGAAGTTGCGCGTGATTGATACTGTCTCCGAAACAATTAATTTTTTTCTATGGTCGCAGAGCGAATTAGCTAAATCGTCATTGAAGCATCATGTGAATATTTATGCATATCATATTTTACAGGTATTATAGTATGTCTAATATTTTTTTAAGATAGCGGTATGTTGTCGCAGCGGTGGTTAACTTTTAAGTTACTTAAATAGATAGTAATAAATAAATAAACATCCGTATTTGTAATCTCTACTCCAGTTATGTGTAACTTTTTGCACGCTTTTACTATCGCAACGAGCATAGACTATCCAAGGCAATATATCTTCTATACGTAATAAAAGTCAACACAATAGTCGTTAAGTATCTACAATCAGCGTATCGAGACGTACATTCGGCCTTTTCTTTTCTATAGCGTTATTTATCGGCCGTCGCTCGTTGTCCAAATATGTCCTATTTATAAATGGTCGGACACTGTGCCTAAGGCAACAATGGCTAACAAATGTATGGACTTTTCTCTTTGTTAATCGGATACTTTGTACAGTTTATATATATGTTCTGTAATATCTACTCAGTAGAAAATAAGCCTAACATAACTTCTCTGAAGAAAAACGATGAATTAAAGTAACTATTTACATTAAATATATAAATCAAAGCAGCAATACGCGTGTTAAATCACTGATTCCAGGGAAGCATATTTTTCATGTCAATGCGCACTTTATGGGTGCTAGATGAAACACATTAAGGTACTTTAGTTTTATCTTCCATAACGTCAACGCAAAAACCAAATAGAACTAGGTAATTAAAATAAATTGCGAGCAACAAAGTAAAGTAAACGGTTCCCATTGCACTCAGTGTCTGAGCTCAGAGATTCTCAAAGTGGAATTGTTAGTTAATATTGTTTATAATGGTGGTTAGATTTGCGATGATCGTCAAGAAAATTAGCTTTATCATCGTGTCAATAAAAACTTTAAATTGAAAGTTGGTTTTCGTAATCATCAATGGAAAATGTATAAAGATTAGAATTTTGAACGCCTTCGAATGTTTAACTAGTAAAATCATCTTGGACTCTTGGTACTTTATCTTACATTACATAAGTACCAATAGGTGTACAGTTTGGCAAATACTGGTTTCTAGTAATCGCACCGTTTAGAACACTTACAAATGTCCGAGTGGGGAACATGACATATCAATGAAACTGAGCCCTCTCCCATGGTGGTCTGGACGTAGAACGAACGAAACTCTAATAAGACAGCCCTTTAGCTCAACTGTCGCAGTTAGGACGTTATCTTTTGGTGAGAAATTACACCTTTTGTTGGACTTTGCGACTGTCCCGATCATTTTTGTCTTATTTGCATAATTTGCTAATGACGACTTAGAGCAAGTGTTCTTAAAAGCCTCCAAGCGTAGTTTTGTCGTTATAAAAGTCGTGTGTATTAAAAGTTTTTAAGGCAATATAAAATATCATTTACCGAAAGTTGTGCAAATTAACGTCAATTCCATTTCATAGAGTCAGGCTTGGGTAAGAGCACTTAAATAAAACACACACATTACATATTACTAAATTATAATATTATAATAATACTATTATAATATCATTAGTATTATTTTATTACGTATTTAATATAAATAAGTGTTGATCTTAATTTCCAATCAAACGATTATTAAGATTGTATGTGACCTTAATTTGGCTGAACTTTGCTTGCATAAAAGTACTATTAAAAGATTTACATATGAACACGCTCTAGATCGAAAAAACATTTGTAAAGAGACATTGTTTCCATTTCCCCTAAATTGTTGCGCGATGGCAATACGTAACATCATCGTGACTGACAATCGGTGACGTAGCAGTTTCGACAGCTGACAACATTATCGCAAATCCACTCCATGTCATATCGTTCAACAGTTTGACATTTAATCTTTTACAATTATATTACAAAAGAACGCCTGCGCATGTATAGTTTTGAAATTGATATACGGTATATTAAAGTGTTGAGAGACTATAGAGGTATATATTATTCAATAGATCCGTCAGCTCTTGTATATTTAGAATAAAAGAAAGTTTTCTTGTTTGTGGCTCAACTAAAAAAAAACATTAAATGAGATCACTTCGATTTCCGGGATTGGATTCCAGCTAAATTGTTTCGGGTTTGTGGTTGTACTGTCGGTTTTCGTTACATATAAATAAATGACTGATGTTTGCTAGATGAAAAAAATAAATGAAGTAGAACCATCTGCTCTGTGAAGCAGTTGGTGCTATCAACAACGAGGAAGCTGCGCCTCCGCTAAGAAAAACGAACCACTTGTGGTGTTGTTCCTCCATTCTGCGACTGATATTTCTGACCTGTACTATTCCTCTATGTTTAAAATATTACATATTCTATTATTTATACCAGCTTCGTGTAAGCTTCGTAAGATCTTTTATAAATGCGCATTTACCCTGACCTTATTAGTCTATTAAATTATTACTGACATATTACATCGTGGATTTTCATACCGATGTTGGTAATAAATAATGTGTATTCTAACATTTGGTAATTAGTCTTATGTATGGGTACTTGGTGTACTTTAGAATATGTAGTTATATCTATCAAGCCCTGTAATAAGGAGAGGCAAAACAATCATAATCGTTTAGTTGGTAGGCTGCTCAGCTTCTTATATTTAAAGAAATCAATGAATTTCAGATATGTGTCTGCAACGCGGATTTTACTTTGTTATAATACGCTTCGTTAAAACCTCTTCAGGTAAAATAAATATCACCGATACGGACTTCGTTCCCTTTAGTTTTATTTAATATATAAAAATAAATACTATAAAAACCCTGCTAGCTTGATTGTGTGTACATTTGTGTATTGTGGTCAATAAACTAATTTTTTTTTTAGAAAATTGTAGTCCTTCATTATATTTTTATATATTAAACCAATCATGGAATACTTTAAAATGAATGACAATTTCCTGATAGAATAGTGTTCAAAACACATTAGATAAATATCTCAATTAACACATAATATTTTATTATCAAATCCGCTAAAGATAAGATCAAGGAAATATTCAAGTATAGTTCTTTCACTCCCTAACATTCCCTTGATAAAAATCTTATATCCTTGTCTTACCAAATACATGTCACTTATAATAGCTACATGACATGCCCTGTCCCTGTAGGCGCCACACATTAGAAATTATATTTTGATTCTTACGTACTTGATAATAAGAGTGGCCGAATTATTAATTACGCTCATAGTCCAAATTTATACAGTTTAAAGTATCTCCATCAAACGAAAATGATCGCTGTTACCAACGAATAAGGATTATATAAATAAAGCCTGATTGTAATAAGTTTGTATTCACGCACTAAATCAAATAGTAGTCAATTAAGATAAAGCTCAGAGCGACAGCTTTGGACAATAGCGTATGACTAATCTTTTGTATTAATGTATGCAATAGATATACGATTAATCTCGGTTATTAGTAATGAATATTAGGGCCGCATTACATTAAGTTATGTAATGCGGCCAATACCGCTGTCGTTACTATTAATAAATAGAAACTCCTTTAGAAAGAAATTATTTGTTCGAACGTTACGTTTTGTTCGAAGTCAACTTTCAGTCACTTTTGTATCATCCATTAAACTCATTGATCTTAAATACCAAATTCTCAATACAATTGCATTTAAAATGTTAAATAAATGTAGACAAATAAATTAAACGTATACGATTTATTGAAAATATTCCAAGCTAAGGTCTAATAGGTCAATTTAACGTAATTAAGTTGAAGCTGTTAATTTAAACACGGAACAGTGATATTAAGATTAATTAATTACTATTATTTTCATTTGCTCCATTATTCATTTGCTTCCATTTGCTGAGGTGACAAAATTCTTAAAGTTCTTCAAAGTTTTTATCTTGAGAGATATAATTTATGAGCATACATTGTTTGTTTTATCTTGCTTGATATGTTTTATTTTACACGAACTATACTGCAAATAATTAAACCTAATAAACAAGTTTGCTTGAGTCATTGTTCGAGTGACTTATTTTATGTAACGAAAACAATTTTTATCCGGATTTTTTATCGAAACGGTGCTAATAACATTGAACAAACTATGTGACAGTAATAAATTAATAAATGCATATTAAATATATTATAATGATCAATATATCTTACTATTTATTATATTTTTTTTTATAAGTAGGTTATAATTGTTAACTGTGTTTTAAGTTTATGTTTGTATGTGTTTTCTGTTTTTGGCTTTTGTGTGTAATGTAATTGTTTAGATATTGAATCACTGAAGTATTTCTGAACCAATTAGGGTCATTCAAGAAAAGAGCGTACCAATTTTTAAAAGGCCGGCAACGCACTTGGGAGCCTTCCAGCAATGTGAGTGTCCATGGGCGGCGGCATCACTTAACATCAGATGAGCCTCCTACCCGTTTGACCCCTGTTACCCTGTTACATAAAAAATCGGATAATGTACCAAATGTTAAATTTTCTATCTATAGTAATATAGTCTCGAATAGCTTAGATTTATATGCTTTGTTTATGCGTGTAATATAATCTTACAACATATTATTTGCCACGCGTTATCACACCATCATACACGTTTGACGAAACTGGGACGCGAACACCGTAAATTATACGAATAAATAATATAATTGTAAATATGTAGGTATTAAAATTGATGTATATCAGCATTTACGCAGCTGCAATGAGGTCTTTCGAGTGATTATTGGTTATTCGTGTGTTCATAATCTGGACTTCTGTTCATCAATGCACTAATAGGTTCTGCTTTAGTGTCAACACATAGGATCTATGTTCAGTTTAAAGCACGCTAAGCTATGGTTCGAGGTTCTTTGCGAACTTTTGAGGTTTTGTTGTCCTACTAAGATAGAGAATATAAATTTTAGATTTTTTATATTAAATATGATTTATTTGAAATAAAAACGAACACAACATAGTAAAAATAATGATTATTTTCATAGTCGTTAATAATAAATAGACGTTTTGAAATGCTTTTGTTTTTAGTAATAATTCTTATAAAATTCTTCTTAAGGTAACAAACGAAATTATATAACCCTCATACCTGAAAAGACTAATAGTGGTACTGTATCTTCAAGATTGTCTGTAAAGCATAGCCTATTCAAAGAATTTAGATTAAAGTTTACCATGAATATGAAAGAGATAACTAGGTAATAACACTTTATGAGCATTCAAAATTGAGTTGACAATCGATTTAGAATAGAATAATGTGCGCACAAAATATATTTTGTCACAATAAATGATTGTCATAGATCTATGTTTAACGCCAATCGTTTTTGGGTCACCGATTTATTTGTGATACAGATATGATAATAAATTTATAGTGTTCTGCGTATGTATTTATCAATAATTGGATCAAATTCCATATTTATGATTAATTGTTTATGGCGCCCGCCCCTTTCGATATTTTAGGACATCCATTATAGCCGCCATGTGCATTAAATATTAGTTTTAGCTTGATTTACAATGACCAAATGTACTATTGTGAAATAGCATACCAACGCTATGTACCTACTGTCTGCAAATGTAAAAAGCATAGTAAATGTATCTATTTGTCTGTAACAATAGAGTTCTTAAATAGTAATATGTTTTTGGTGCTAATATTTCCATGCCCTGACAACTCTTTTGCTTCATCAACTTTCACAATCGTTTAAAAAAATATACATCAAATTTTAAACCTTTGTATGTATTTTTTTAATGAAAAACGCTGTCTATATGTCCAGGCACCTATGGGTTGGTTCACCAGCCCCAAACATACCATTCCCATTGTGATGTTGATTCAAGTCAAACTTCTAAATTCAAGTATTGCTTAAACACTTCGGTAGATCTTATAGATTTTAGCTCACTATATAAACAAGAATTCAGGGTATTCCGAAGAAGCGATTACATTAAATTGGATTGCCAAGAATGCGACGCATTCACTTTGATTAGAGTTCAACGCGCGTGAAGCTCCTCGATACTTGTTTTGTTAAAACACGAAAAACCTTAA
The DNA here is from genome assembly GCF_905475465.1 of Pieris napi. Taxonomy (NCBI): domain Eukaryota; kingdom Metazoa; phylum Arthropoda; class Insecta; order Lepidoptera; family Pieridae; genus Pieris; species Pieris napi. Next base: position 5,910,337 of record NC_062241.1, on the reverse strand, counting down.
TTTACTAAAAGAGAATTTTTTTTAATGTATTCAGTAATTTTTAACTCGGCTATATTGAAAGGATTATAAAACTGTTTATTTCTACGAGCTATACATATTCTAGTATCTCTTGGCATATTCTAAGTTCAAATATTAAAAGTTCACAGCCCAAAGGGAATTTGATGTGTAACACGCCCACGCTCTATTAATCAAGACGCAGTTTACGGTCAGTGTTGATAATAAGTAAAGTATAAAATTAAAACAGACGTTAGGCCGCCTTTCTATGACCCCTAGCCTTGACTCGCCGCGCCCTGCGGCTTGCATTCCGGAGCATACGTCACTGCAATGTACATTCAGCATCACAATTTTTATCTAGAAATTTCTCGCCAATGTTTAGTAAATATTGAAATTATTTTTTTTATTTGCACACACATGGTACATTTGTTAGCAGGTACATGTCGTATTGTAGAACGTATATCTATTGTTATCGTTTTTCTTTTTCAAGAGCGTTGAGTAGGTGATGTAGTCTATTGCAGATTATATTAATATTTGTAGAAAAAAAGGGATTATTTCGCGCCAAATAATTTGAAATCTAGATAATCCAGACTGGTTGGCAGATGAAGCAGTTCCACATTGTAACCAACTGCTCTTCCTATATTTTGGTTTAGAAAACTACTAAAAATTCTTATAAAACGCCAAATTACATAATTCAATGTTGTAATATAAAATAAAAAATGAAATACTAGGTAATTGGTTAATTTATACTCCACGTAACTTATATGCCAGTTCACTCGTAGCGCCATCTAGTAATATACATTTAAACAATGACATAGGTACATTATCCTACCCCAAACCTAAATATTGTTTACAAGCGTAGCACATTTTTTATCAACAAAATCCTCCTAATATTTAACCTAATTCCTTTTGCCATCATGGTTAGCCATATTATGTTCTCGAGTTTATAATTTTAAATCCTGAGAACTGCCGATAAAAAAAATTACTACCGTAAATATACTCGTAAATAAGTCTTTTACATAACCTTGGATTTCATTTGAGTTGAAGGTGATGGACGTTATCATTCAGGCGCCGCTGCCATGTTTTATCTTCACCAAAATAACTTTTTAATTTAAGTTCATTAGCTTTGTATTTAGTGATCGGGTTAGGTCACGTTGTAATGATTTAGTTTCAATATGGCCCCTAGTGGACTGTAAATGCCTGTCGGCGGCTAATTTATTCCGATTGCTGCTTTATTATTGCTTATGGACCCTTTGCGTGGGAACATTACGACTGTTCTGTTTTTATGTGTGTTTGTCGTAAACTATTAGACATGTAGCACTGAATTAGCCTGTAATCTAAATGCTAATTCATTTAATATTAATTTATTTGTAGTTTCTAGACGTCCTAACTGACCTTAACCACCCGTTATCTGTTTTTACAGCTAATGGCAATTGTTTTTCAGTTAATTTTCTAAATTACTACGTATACATTATTTGGGAACTGAATATTATACATCTACGCATTGTAAAATATGCTTCGTGCAATATAATATGTATTTAAAACCTCATTAAGGACCTTTGATGTTTCCGCTGCATACTTCAGATAACAAGATTTCTTGATTTCGCAGAATGTATAGCAATACAATTTGGTTTAAATCAAATACTTACTTACTCTCCTGGCGCAGCGACCTAAAGTGTGTCTTGTCCTCCGAAAATAGAAAACGCCACCTTCGCTGCTTGCCAATCGGGCATGGAGTTCGCGTAGGTCCTTCTACGGCGTCTTTCCAGCGATATTCCGACGGGTCGGCGGCCGGTCGGACCGAGTTAAGCTTTTTTAACTCTTCGACCTTCCCCCTTACTCTCAGGATGACCAATCCAACAGAGTCTTTGGGCTTTAACTTGTTGGGTTTGCCTATTAGGTCCTTTTTTCCTAACTTTCCAGCTTCCACCCTCCCTCTTTCTCGGGCCCGAAATCATCTGCAGATCTTTTCTTTCGGCTGGTATAATTTCTTCTCTTCTTTAAGTCTTACATCCGTACGACAGTATGAGTCTTATAGCCGTTTTGTAAATACTGAGTTTGGTACTTCTGGTGAGGGTTTTGTGAACCTGTACTAAAACGGCACTTTTAACCCGGATGTCTTCCTTTTCTTTCGTGTTTGGTCCGTTACAGTACAGCAATGCACAGGTCTTCGGGTATTCGGGTTTTATCTTTGTAGCGCTTCATATTCTCTTTTATCACAGTTGATATTAAATTAAATCAAATAGGATATTTCAAATAAATACCCATTCAGAGTCGCTTTGATTACTTTCTCATACCGAGAACACAATTCCTAGAGCAATATTTCCAAACATATTATGACCAGTCTATAATATCCGGACTAAATTCCAATTTGAGTAATATAACACCAATAAACATAAGAATGAGGTCGCGTGCCCAACGTCGCATAATTACAGGGGCGTATGCCGACGTCACGCGACTAATCAATTGATGTCTTCATCAGACGCCTGAGGGCGTTACGCCTGCGCTTGCGCAACTAATATGGGCTTTGTGCTTTCCGCGACTATGGGTTACTATGGTACTATAATTTTATATGCTATTGCTATCTCAAATATTTGGTATTATTTTTTTCTATAATGACGATATTATTTATATACACTTTAACAATTACTTGCACTGAATAGTTTAATGAGTTTTTGAATAAAATACGACGACACATTTAATTAATATTTAATACTGTAATTAAATATTTAATAATAAATGTAAAATTAGAAGCATTAATATATATTTCTTTACTGACGAGTTATAAGTGTAAATTATGTTACCTACATGATTAAATTATTTTTTTTACTTTTACTTTACTTTGCTACTTAGTAACACGGTACTTGACTAAAATAATGATAGTCTTATCCTTTATCCCTTTCCTTTTCTCTAAGCGATACAGTGCAGCCAATTAATACCTATTATAAAACTTCAATACCGCAACAAACATTGTTGCGCTATTCGTAACGCCTTAGAAGTAAAATAAAATTCTAAACGCATTTAAACCAATTGAAAAGCACTTAGGGAATCACAGAGAACCAACAAATTGAACAGGATCGGCAATTACACGAGACAATGCGTGCGTGAGAGGCGCCGCACGCAGCTCGCGAATTAGACTCGTTAGGGTGGGGCAATTAGGGGCTCGTTCCCACGGCAGACAGGTGCTCCTTATATCTAACGGGTCGTCGACCTTTGACACCTAAAGTTTACTAATCCGGACAATTCTCGTGTCTAAGCACTTGTAGAACTTTCCCAATGTTAAATTGCCAAAAGTGTACGTCAGACTGCCTTCTAAAGGGTTGGCGGGCGTTAACTTCTAGGTTTTAATGACAATTTTAATCTTGACTTCGCTCAGCAACTTAGCAGAAATGTAGCCTATTAGTTTTATGAATGACTTAGTAATGGATAAATTACATTTGCTTGATATTAAATAATAAATCATACGGCTTAATAATTAGAAACTAAGAAACATACTAATAACTAATACATTTCTAACACTTATGTTGACTGGTATAGGAATTGATTAGTGAGTTACCCACAACACAGGAATGTCCTAGTATGGGGACTATATCAGCATTTGTAAAATAATTAAACAATAGAGTAATGTTGAAGTAGCAAAGTTTAATTTATTTATTACGCAATAAGTAAAAGGCAAATCGAGAAATCCAATATGTGACATTTTTAATAAGTTCCTATTAAATTGACGAACGTGTGAATGAGTTTTATCGCCTTTTGCGTTCAATGAATCTCGCATTGATATGTCTTTGATGATTTATACAAACGCTGTGTTAGTTTGTTTAACAGCTAACACTAGTTCTAAGTATTTAATGTCACTGTAATTTACGAGTGTGGCTTCAGTTCTCCTAAATATTCTATGAAGGTGTCGTAATATTGTTAGTTTAAACTAAAACTAGTTTCATAACATTTACAGTTTAACTTCGTAACGAAATTACATAAGTTTCAGACATAAAGCTATAGGTAAGACCAGGTTACGGTTCGATTTGAAAAAATATTTCTATGAAAATCACTACAAATGTAAGAGGGTATATTTTGTTTTATTGTTGTCTTTATTTAATAACAGGAAAACAGTGTATGTTATTATATTTAACAGTAATTGAACGCTACAAATAAAAGATTACTTAGTCCATACGATGTTGACAAACATGCAAACTGGAAGTGTAAGGATTTTTCCTTTGGATGTTTCCAAAGTGGTTAATAGGGAGTCCCATTACATCATCCGAGCGTACAATGTCCACCATTTAAGAGAGAAACATGGCTGCATTGCGTATAAGGAGCGTATTCGCACTAACCAGCTTCTGGATTTTGTTAGGAATATTCACGGGTTAAAATCTTTTATTTTACTTGGACTGTCGATGATAGAAGCTAGATAAGACATTGAATATTAGTACCATTGTAGTGTTGTGAATATTTTGCAAATGCGGTATCTCGGACATACGATCATAATGCCAAAACATTATGTTAGTTGAAGCTATGTATTGTATAGGTTAGATTGTAATTCATATAGTTAGTCTCTCTTTTGTGGCTTTATAGTTAAAAAAATGTTTAGTATACAGAAATAAAAATCTGTAATTTCATATTATTAAATCAATTAATCAATAAAATGTCTGACGACAATATAATATAGTTTTGTCTTTGGATAACGGATAATTTTCATTACAAAATTCACGAGATATATAACAGACAGTTAAACTATATATTTATGTTTTTTCTATGTAGTGCCTGTGTACATTCACCATATACCATCATTATTTATTACAATACATACAATATAATACATATTGTCTTAAGATATACAACCTTTAGTGTTTTATTTTCACTCGTCTTTGTACTAGAGTAATTTCTTTACAATAAAAAAGATTTGTTAACCAGGATATCGAGCCTGCCTTGTAGTTTGAACAAACACGTAACGAACTTGCTACGAAGTTGGTTAAATCAAAATACAGGCCTATATATTCCCTTAGACGGACCGTTTATTTAGAAACAAGTTCACAAACTCTTCGTATTATTTAAAGTCATTTAGGTAAAATTCATGTCTTTCCTTATTACAAAGACTAAGTATAAGTAGCGGCATCGCTCGCATTGATGCTTTTTTTAAATAAGCGTAAACTAATAAATAATTATATAAATTAAATAATTCCCATTGTAAAATCCAGTGCACAAAGTAATAAAACGCTACGATGATAAGACAGTCTAATAAGTTTTATAGTTAGATTACGCATAGAAACCTAGTAAAATCTTGTAATTTTAAAGCTTGCCTTGTCTGATATAAAAATAAATGAACCACCTAAAAATGGACCGTTAAAAAGTCCGTGTATATCTTAAGTAAGCAAACTGCTTTAACTTGACACCTTTTAGCCAGTAGCAAAGATTTATATCGCGAACATACAGTTACCAATGAGTTTATCCGTATTCCATGTAAATGTGTAAGCAAAGCACCTGTATTGCATTGCAAAACTACCAGATTATCTAAATATTTAAAACATTATTCAGCGTTACGAATTTATTAAGATAATTGTGATTATGCGATATTTATTCGATATGGTTGGAAAGGTTGAATAGGAAATAATGTTATTCCAGTAGTATTTTACTTAGTTTTGCTGTGGAAATCATAAAAAATCGGCGTAAAGAATCAAATCTTATATACGTGATACTATAATACATCTTCATATATTTACAGTTTACTACACTTATTAAAAACCAGTGGTGCTACAACCTTTAAGGTCTGGGCCTCAGATTTTTGTAACTATTTGATGATCATTTGTTTTCTAATAAGCAAGTAGGTGATTAGCCTTCTATGCCTGATACACGCCGCTGACTATTTGGGTTTTAGGCATGCCGGTTTCCTCACGATATTTTAATTCAGCGAGTGTTAAATGCGCACATAGAAACTCCATTGGTCCACGACCGGGTTTCGAATTTACGACATCAGGAATAAGAGGCACACCTTGAAGCTAATAGGCCAACACTTTTTTACAAGACTTGCAAAATTCCTAGTATATCCTCACTCTTTTCTCTTCTTAGTTTACTAGATTATGAAACTGTCTGTGACTTCGTGGAGAGGTTTTTTTATTATAAAAGTATTAAAACACCTTTTAAAATCATGTGAGTATTTATAAATGACATACATTAAGATGTGTATCGCAGTTATATTCGTTATAAATTTATAAACACGGAGCAGAGACACATTTAGTAATTTAGCCGCTATTATAGTTACAACTATTTATATATAATTTGTGTATAAAGACTTCGTATATGGATTCATTTAAAATAGAAATCCCTTAAACGATAAAGACTGAAACTGATATTGATGAGAGGCAGCTGATTTCGTGAAATAAATAGCGTAGTATTTTATAAAGGTAAGCTGAGATCCGGCTCACCGATTGGCGTACATTCTTGTATCACTTGTAAAATACTTTATTGGCCTATAGTCTTAACACGATAGCTTGGCCTTTATTACATGCTTTACACTGCTATCTTTACACATGTCGTCTCTCGTTTTAAATATATTTTAACAATATTCAAGTTTTTTTTACTATGGTAATCATGATTTGGTGGATAATGGCCAACCCTTATTTGAAGGTGTGTTTCTGTGATTCTATAAACCGGAAAATGCATAATTTTACGTTACGTTTCACGTTACTAAAATCTTTATTTCATATCTCTTTATTTTCAAAAACTTAACAAATATCATATGTGTAACAATGCATATATTTTGTTAAAAATGAATGAAATGCAAATTATTATTATTATCAGATATTTATTATAATATATCCTCGTATCTGTATGAATTAACTATTTAAATTATAGTTAAATTTTTCAAATTTCGTTGCTCAAGCACCAGAATTGCTTATTTTCCTTTTGGATGAAGTGACAACTTAAATTTCCACTACTGTACCAAGAGTAAAGGCTACATTGTGCGAGAGAGACTGGTGTATCGTTAAATTCGTTTTTTGGATTTATAGCAGCGCCTCCCCGTTAGCTTTATCTAAATCGGTGCACTATGGTTGCATCTGCTCGCGTATAGAAGACACATTTCACACGGACATTTTTTTTTATATTTACAAGAGAGATTGGCCTATGTTAAGAATATTTTAAGCCTACAATATTTGACGGTGCTACGAGATACATGGAAAGCCGGCTGCGCTACTAATCCGACAATATTCTTTAAATATCTTCCTTCCTTCACAGTCCTTCCTATTAATACGTTTTACACTATTATATTTAGACTATTTTCTTATAAATTTAAAACGTTGCTTTGGACCAATTCAAGACTCTCTAGTCTCTATATTTTATGCATTACTTGATTTATGATATAAGAATAAACTGTCATTACGATGTCCTGTAATATATAGGTAAATAGATATATTAATAGGAACCTAAGGTTAGCTGCTGTTAGTAATCATGTAAATCAATCCGTCGCAGATGTACGCCCCTTAAAATTTCTTATAAAGCTTATTTCTCCAATTTACACAAACCCTTATATCGAAGAGTCATCCACAATAATCCTAACAATACGATAGCCAATAAAGAGTTAATGATACACTGATTAACAATATTCGGGGTAGATAGGCATGAGTTACACGCTGGGCGGGGCGCGATGCTAGATTACTGGGGATTTATGCCAGCCGCCATATTAACTGATACGGACTAAATATCCCATTATTACACGCGAAACAAATAATCTCTACTTCGGATTATGCTTTATTTATTGGTAACGTCTATTTTTATTTGTTACATATCTTTGTGAACTTTGGAATAACTAGCTTAGATTTATTTACTAGTATTAATAGGTTTACTAGGAACGGTTTGATTAACAATATGTAATGATAAAGACATACATAGCATTAATTATAAGAATTTATAGCTCCCAACAGTATTTATCTTTACTTCAACGCGTTATAATCTAGTAAGTTTTAGAGTGGTGTCACCAAAACATAACTAACAATTTACTGGTGATTTCTGGCAATCCGGGGTAAATCTGATTATCTTGCAATTATTTTAATGTATAATGCAGTAGTGTAATTATGTCGCGTTTGCGTAGCTGCTTTATCTATCGTATCACGCATGTCCTTTGTTAAAACGGAATAAAGCCAATTTATAAATTCGTCTGCGACACGAGCATCATTAATTATGTTGCTGGCTGGGTGGCTGAGAAAAACTTACTTCACTCATTTCGCTATCATCACCATCGTTGTGCCATCTCTTTCGCGCATACATCGCACGCTGAAATTTATCTCACGCGTAACGTCTCTTCATACACATCATTATTGTAACAAAATATGCCATGTGTGTGTTAAATAGAGTCCATTTTTAATTAATCACTTACGTATATGTTACTTTTGTTTTTTGGCCACATATTGCCATCCCTCTCGCGGATTCTGTGCGCATGCGTCGCCGGCGTTAATGGTGTTATCTCTGCTCTCGAACGCAGCACCTCTCAGTATATTTCTTTATCTTGTCTCTGCTGGCGGTTCCCGAGTTTGTTTTTTATTCATTTGCTAATTTCGAAAATGAGGTTTTGAGATCACATCGCTAGTGATCGTAGATTTAGGCTGTGGCATTAATAAAATTAACGAATGCCCCTTAAATTAATTGAACGCGCCTCCTGGAACCCTTATCCAGGATCAGCCTTCATGGTCTTTTCTTGGAGATATTAAACGAGCTTTCTGAAATATTTTTCTGTATTTCCTACCATGACTATCGTACAAATAAATTTAATAAAACGCACCGCCTACAAATTATTTCCCAAAGCTCACTTATGACAATTTGATTACGATGACTTGATTGATGCTCCATATTTGTTAACGTTTTTTACGTTATGTTAATAATATCTATTTTTATTAGTTTAATATTAAACTTTACATGTTTTGTGATCGCACTGTAAACGGCCAACGGCTTTTGCCAAAATATATTGTCCAAGTTCTTTGTGGTATAGCCTAAACCTTTTGAAATATACCATAAATTTATATTAAGCTGCAATATGACAGCACAATCATCATCCATGGATTGTTTACATTGAATTACCAATGCCGTATGGTATGGTATAATAGAGAGAGCCCTCTGGCGGGGGCGGGTTCGTATACGGCCACCCCGGCGCTAAAACCCCACATGGAGATCAATGTAGCTTTTATAATGCAATAAACTTTAGAACAACATCAGTGTAGTTACAAACGAAACAGCAAAGAAGCAATTCAATATTAAAATAATTTATGAAAAGTTCTCAGTAATCCTCATTTTATTTTATTCTAATATTTAGAACTTGTAAATTGTTAAGCTTTAGATTTTCTACTACAGGCATTTACGACTATTGGGAATGCAACATAAACCTCCATACCCAATATCACCTGCGAGGTGGGCAATCTTGCGAATGAGAACAAAAGTATTACAACAACGCTTACGAAGTATTTCTGGAACTAAGCTCCATACGTTGTGGTTTATGACATTTTCCTTTGAATAATTGTAATGTAAAGGGAGGGCAAAACTTGCTGAGTTTCTTGCCCGTTCTTCTCAGAACAAGTCCTCCTGGTAGTTTTGCGAACGGATGGCGTAGTCTTGCTCTTTCGTGAATTTTGTAAACGTTGCTGACATTCATAAGCATGCTCTAAGAAGCATCTAAATTGAATAAACGTATTTTGATTTTGATTTTTTTGATTCATACCAAATTCATAAACGTAGTATAAATATCAAAAAGTATTATGTATCGTATCATTCTCATTTGGCAAAATATATGTGACTAAACACTTGGAACTACTACATCGTATAGTCTATGACTAAGACCGTGTATAAAACAAATATATTGAACAAATAAATCGTAATAAATAAAATACAACAAATGCTGTCAGTAACGTAAGATTGAAATATAAAATAATATGAATTTACGTCATTTTGATTCTAGTTTTAATGCCCAAATTATATATTTACATTCTGTAGTCCTGCCTTTGTGAATGTATTTTATATTATATTTGTTTTTTTTTTGATTGGACAATTCACACCAATTGACCTAGTCCCGTGCTAAGCTGGTGAAGCTTGTGTTATGGGTACTAGGCAACGGATATACATACATATTATAGAAAGATAGATGTATAAATACATATTTAAACACCCAATACCTAAGCACAACACCAAATGCTCATCACATCGATGTTTGTCTCAGCCGGGGATCGAACCCGGGACCCATGGATTCGCAGTCAGGGGTACTAACCACTAGACCAATGAGTTTATATTAACACTTACGACAGCCACGCCCAAGGCCGCATATCTGTGTTAAGGTCTTCTCTCAACAATAGGTATCTGAGTTGCTTCCTTTTTGACGTGACTAAATGAGGCAATATAAATTTTAGAAGAAAGTTGTTTTTTTTTAATATGTAAACAAATGAATGGTCATTCTCTCTAAAATAAGTTATCACCATAGCAACTGAGCTAGCCCCATATTACATAACTGAGCTTATCTCGCGTAGTGGAGAGTCACACGTCAGGACGTCATTCACGATTAAAAAGTACCGGGTTCAGATAAGTAATCATACCTAATGGATTAACAAATACATACTAAACAGACGGTCGAGATAATTATTTTCCAATCAGCTCATCGCCAGAACAATAAGCACGCGCCCGCCTCACTTTTGACATAGATTATTATGAACAGTAACTGTTAAAAACGCTCTCTCTCTCAAAAGGCTGATAAAGGTAGGAACTAGATATTTTATTTTACACGAGGGGATGGGCAAGAGGCTCACCTGATGTTAAGTGATATCTCCTCCAATGGACACAATGCCAGAAGGAGTGCATTTCCGGCCTTTTTAGGAATGGGTAAATAAAGTCTGCTGATATTTTTAGTCTATTTAAAGTATTCGTGCGGGTCGCTGATAATTGGATATTAAATTAAATTTGAAATTAATACACACGTAAAATCTGAAGATTATAAGTGACTGTTAATAAAAAATAGTACATACTTGGACTATACTTTGGAGTTAATATTCCGTTTCTATGAAAAGACAATGATTACCAAGGGTCGAGTGCCTCTATATTGTCTCTGTCTATACTGTCTACCCAAGTAATTAAATTCCGGTATTACTATACCTATACAGACAGCCTAAAATGAAACTGCTTACTCTTCATCTGTGGCACATGTGATTTCACCATGTTATCTCGTGCTATACATCAATAGGCTGTCCGGCATTGTTAGTGACGGGACTGGGATCTATTGTGATTTGTGGCCTAGTGATGTGCCGTAAGGAATGTTCTATACGTAATTACAATTAGCATATTTTATCTTGTAGCACTTGAGCTGCAATAAAAAAACTATAAACTTATTCCAAATACTATTGCGACGCGATTCGTTTCTATATATACCTACCGTATACCCTGATTTATAGAAAGTTAGTTAAATTTGTACTGATTTATGCAAAATGTGTTCCCTAACCTATTAAATATAGTTTTAAATTTTATAAATAAGTCTTAAAACATCTAGAAAATAGCCAAATTTTTTCTAAAGTCGGGAATAAAAACCGCTAGTTTGCGATATGTCGCTGTTTTGAAATCAATTCTATTGATAGTACATCACTGGGTATCGTTATCGACAATTTAGGATACAAAGCCCTTGTAACGTAACTAAGTGTTACAAAATACAGGATCGGACATTGACCTTTGATTGCGATCAGAACGGGAATCGCGATCGTTACAAATTTCATTGTTGCCTTCGCTTTGGATAGGTTAGCTTGAGAAATCGACACTGACTTCTAGAGATTTTTAAAATTTTACCGGTTTTAAAAGCACGCATTTATAAAATTATTTATTATACTAGCAAACTCAGCCAAGCGTTGCTGTGGCTAAGTATTTTGTTATATTACATAGTAGTAAACTATTCAAGGGAAACGGTAGGAGAACACCAGTCATGGGGACCACCATGCTTTTTTGGTGGTTATGCCATTAAATTGTAGCTTATGTGAAACGTTGGTACTTTCAACACAGCGCCATCTGTTAGACATCTTGTGACTGTCAAATAATAAATAATTTGCAATAAAATTATATTGCGGGTATAAATTGAGATGTAACCTTTAAATTTGATTGATATCGGTTCGGTAGTTTAGAATTCCATAGCGGACAAACAACGTGACACGTAATTTATATATATTAAGATTTACCCTGATATATATGTAAATATACAGAAATATATCCGTAATAAGTCAGTATTTAAAGTTTAGAGCTTTAGAATTTAAATGAAATAACAATGATAGAGACATTACTTAAATGATACAATGCAAACATAATAAATTCAGACACCGAACACCTTGTAAGCATATATCAAAGGATGTCTTCACTAATCTGTCAATTAGCCAGCATTCCTGTGACCTGGTCGGAGTCACCTCGGAATGACTTACTGCTATTGTTGAGTTGAATTTATACGAAATTGCTTGAATGTTGTGATAGTTTCGCAAAGGTTTTGTTATATAAGTTTCCAATTTTAGCTTTGAAATTTAAATTATTCACTCTACTATCTTCATAAGGTTACGAGTATGTGTGGAAGTCACAAAGATTTTAAATTGTTATAACGAAATTCCTGAATCGACTTAGCAGTTAGCATTTTGAAACTGAGTACAAAAGTTATAATTATGAAAGAACATAAAAAATATTTATTAACAAAAAACCCTAAATCAAAAAGAATGCATAACCAATAAAAAATCACACACGAGAAACAAACAAACTTAAGAAATTAATTAGGAAAACCAAGCTAAAGAAGATTTTGGCAGTTCACTCAAAATTGTATTTAAACTTTATACTATAAAAAATTATAAAAATAGTCAATATATTTAAGGTCTCACAAATTAGAACGAACTAAATAAAGGTAAAATATATGTGTTACATCAGTATATACCTGAATATATTTAATAAGTAAATCAAATGTCAAACATGAGAAATGTATTTCAAAATGAAAGGCAGGTTTGTAAATTCGCTTCGCAATGTTAAGATTTGCATTACCGAGATTTTCCTTTACAGTCAATGCAATTAGTCATTGTTCTCCAAATAATCGCAAACCCGACTTGAATATCTAATTAAATCACTTTAATTAATTTTAATGAACAATGAATTGTCGCTTTTCTGTCTAAACTTGTGAGGGAGATAATTTATTAGGCTAAAGTATTGAACTTAGATATTCTCAGCGTTCTCCGTTAATTTCCCTTTTTAGGCACATATGACACGTCCTCAGACAACGGTTATGGAAAACAGTTTTGCCAGGATACGAACCCAAGATCTTTGTACTATACGCATTTAAAAGCCCTTTATAAGCTTTACGGTAAATGAAGCTTACGTCAGAGCTAGATTTAAAAATATCACAATTTGTGAATCACCCCCCGTTGTGCGGCCTCTCTGATTGGCAGAGTGAGTGACGTCTGCTGTCCTTATTGGTCGATAAGATTTGACAGATAACAGCGGCACATTAAAGAATAGTTAAATCCCAAAACGGTATTCTAAAAGTAAAAAGTACTTAAGACTTCATTTGTGACATTCCAGATTTATTTTCCTAGATATACTAAGACGTCAATTTTATATAATTTTGTTTCTGAAACAAGCTTTCAATTAAAAATACCTTGTATTACCTCAAACCTTTGTTTTTTTCTCTTTAATTTATCTTAAATAATATATTATTTGTTTTTTACCTCGTCATTACATTATAAAACCAGTAAAATTATAATGATAACAGGCAGCTTTCAAGCGAACTCTATCTATACTTGTTTAATATTAATTATTAAACATTCATTGTTAACGAGAAGTTGTTATAATCTCTGTTTTTTTTTTGATTTCCAATCATATTATAAAGAAATTGTTACTTGCTAAGAGCAGTGTTGGCCTAGTGTTTTTGCGTACCCAAAACCTTCCCCGGCTGTGCACCAATGGACTCTTGCGGTGAAGGAAAATGATGAGAAAACCGGCATGCTTTAGACTCAAAAAAAGTCGACGCCGTGTTGGCTACAGAAGGCTAATCAATTACTTGTCTTTTAAGAAAAAAAATGATCACGAAACGGATACAGAAATCTGAGGCCCAGACCTAGAGGGCGCCACTGATGTTTCTTTTTTGTTACTCTCTTATAATGAAGTCATTGATTTCAGGTGGACGTTTTTGCTCATTCTCGCCGTGCATCGAGCAGGTCCAGAGAACGTGTGAGGCGCTATCTCAGCATGGTTTCCAGGACATCAGTACCATGGAGGTGCTGCAGACGGAGCTCAAAGTTAGCAGGAGGACAGTGCCTGTGCGGGATTTGACCTTCTTGAAGCAGAAGGTATTTAAAAAAATTAAGAACCTATGTATCGTGAAATTATATATAATTAATTGACGTCATTCAATTGGCATCAAAAAGTGGTATTGTTAAAGCATCTGAAATGGTGAGGTATTTCCACCTGATTCTATGATAAAGAGGCTAATCTTTCTTTGCTTATCATAGATATGGATTATACTTAAGCCTTTGAAAATATGCAAGCAGAACTTTGCGATTAAAGTACGATTTTCTCATTAAATTTGAGCATATTTTTAGATATCTTACCGATATAAATACAAGCTATATTGGCTGCGTAGATAATGCTCACAACTGACGAGGTTAAAATGTACAGGCAATTAAGCTGTAATAAACACATTTTAATAGTGATTGACATTAAAAGAAAGCTTACTGAAAGCTTGCGTCATACGTCAGTTGCAGCCTTTGACCCGCCGACTGACACATTAAGTTAGCTTACGACCGATGGATCAGCTAACAAGCCGATAATTGACAGACAGTACTGACGACACAAATTAGTGCACAAAGATACTGATCTATGCTGGATTACAGCTCAGGCCAATTACTGAAGGCAATAGGTGGAGTATCATTTATCTGGTTTTTGTCGAACTTTAGCTGGCTTTTTTTCGTTATTGAAAAATAATTTTTAATGTTAATTTACGAATTATTAACGAAAATGAAAATGTTTACTGATGTTCATATTATAACCCTTATATTCATAGACATAAAGGTTGAAATAAGGTATATGAGATATCGCCGATGTATCGGTTTGCGTTCAAAATCGTCACGCGCGCCGTTTGTCGCGCGCGGTCACGTTCCCAACGCCGACGGTAGCGAGTGGGGATGGGATTATGTCGATATATTTTACTATAAAACGTTATAAATGAACCATACTATCTTGATATCTTATTATAAAGTTCTTTTGCAAAATAGTAAAAACATGATAACGGTCAGTCAGTAAGTGAGTAACAAATTTAAGAAACTTTACTGGTTATAATTCTTAAACTACTAGTTCAAATTGTATGAAATTGGAAATAGTCTTATAATTTTATCCACAACGAAGTTATAGGGGGGTGGAAAATGCCTTGATCTGCTTCGAGAAAAGGATGGTAGGGCCGCTTTATTCCTCTACTTAGCGGGCGCACTGCCGCGGCCGTGCCCCCAGATATGTCATGATAATAATATAAAATTGTAGGAATCTTTAGTTTGAAAAGTTTAAAAGTTGGAATTAATTAGAGGTAATTCATTAGTCACATCCGAATCTTTAGTCACAGGAAAACTAGGAACATTGAAAAGAAAAGGATTTATGTATAGGGATACTATCTATATATAGAGTATACCAATGCTTAAAGGCCGGCAACGTACTTGCGAGCCCTCTGGTAGTGTGAGTTACCATGGGCCTTTAAATGAGCTTGCTATCCGTTTGCCCCCTTTTCTATAAAAAGATAAACGTTTATCGCCTAATCTAACTTAAGTATTGTCTTATCTTAACATTATAAAAATCGATAACCGTCTCCCAACCCTAAACGCGTGCAAGAGCCGTGGGAAAATCGGTAGGTCTTTTTAAAATCTATCTTATATCCAACAACAGGAGTGCCATGTATTAGTAAATTACTAGATTATACTTGAAATTACCACATTAGGGCAGAGGTAACTTTATGGTAGCTTAAATTAGAGTATGTTTCGTGATCTTACCCTATATAGAGTGATTTATGTACTAATTATTAGACGGATAATATATATTTACAGTTATATTACGATTATTGATTATAAATATTAGCTTGGCCGTTTGACACATTTTTAGATAATTTTGTCTTTATGTTAAGTTCTTGCCATTTATAATAATTTATAGTATTTAAAGTTAATAATGTAATTATGTACAAATGAACGATGAGCGAGGGGTTTTGCATTGTAATCAAAACACTTCCTAGCCGTTTATTATTCATACAAATCAAATATTAGTATCGAATGCATTTAAAAATGCATTTGAAGTATTTTAGTATTCTTACTTTTTAAGCCATACGAATGTTCCTGATCGAAGTACACTAACCTTTTAAGATGACCCAAAATGCCATTCACATAATTAAAACTTATCTCATGATCTATAAAGTTTCGAATATGATTTATGCCTGCGCCGACGCAGCTGCAAGAACAAAGCACATTCCCACATTTATTGAGATGACTGATTGATGGTAACGTGCTCTATTGTACTTGAGCTAAGCCTTTGAAAGCTGAAAAATGTAACAAAGTTCTGTCGCTTGATAAATGTTTGTTGAAATAGGGCAGATTTATTAAAACACTCGTTCGTATATATTTAACATAAATGCCTCCAGTGTTTAGGTAGGCCTTTGTAATGTATTTTAAACTACATTTTTGGTTGTGAATTTAATCAATTTATGTCCTACAAATTAATTAATAAATTTAAAAAATAGTATCAGAGTTGTAAAATTCATTCATTGGTTGTTAAAAACATAGCAAAACAGCTCGCGTAAGCACTTGAGGCACATAGATAATGTTTACACTCACCTGTTTTATACTATGTTGCATTCTTTCATCGCCTTTTAGTTTCGAAGAGAGTTAGTTTTTAACGTGTTCATATAGAAAATCCAATATAAAACTAGTTAAAATCTAAAGGAATGAAATGCTAAATTTATATTAGATGTTTAAGAAAGATGTATTTGAAGACATTGTTACGATAACCTATTAAATCTCGGTCATACGTATTAAGTGAAACGATTGTGTTATAGTCCCACCAACTTATCTGCTTTAGTGTTGTAAATTAAAGTTACCCATGATTGGGTATGTCAGATAAGAAACTAGGTAAACATATAAACATAATTTTATTATTTTAAACAATACCTAACATTGTTTTATAATAATAAAATGGTAATGTAAGTCTTCAAAAATAAGAAAATTAATGTAGGTAGATACATACATTAGCTTTTTCTCTGGCATTCAATTGATATAATGTAGGTACCCCACTTACAAACTAAATGTTTAGCAAAGTAGGCAAATGAAATTTAAAAAGTAATAAATGAAAAAAATATCGGGTAATTTACAAAAAGAAAGTAGACAACACTAACCTGTAGCTGCCGAAATTCAACATGGCGGCCGTGGTTCCCATTTTCTCCATTTAACAGATAAGTTGGTGGGGTATCAACGAAGATAGTTATATAGACCCGTCTAAAAATTTCAAAAGGCACAGCTCTTAAAACAAAAGAAGTTTGATTTATATTTAAGAATTTGGATTCAATTTTGCTTCCGCTATTTGAAGCGAAATTCCAAACTAATTTGAACTTGATAACACTACCACTACTAATTACTCACCATAAACATGCTAAATTCCATAGATAATCTTAGAAATAATATTGACCGATAGATAATAAGAGAATTCGGACACAATTAATCGGAAAATTCATTATGCGTACTCATAAATCTGTTTTGCTTGAAAGTGAAGTAACCGGTCACATAACGATCGCTAGGGTTGACACCTTTATAACATTTGTCCTGTAAACCATCCAATGCATGCCTTTTAAAACTAGATTTTTTATTTATTTAACAACTATGTATTTAAATTTAAACACTCGCATGGTCGTCAATAATAGGTTCCTACTGTCGCACTTTGTCCCTACCACCTTAACATTGTAAACTAATAATTAAAATATTATGGTCGACGCTTCGGTGGATGGAAATATTGTGACCAATTTATGTTCCATAGTCACATATTCCCTTGTATTTTTTTTTCTTTAAAAAATATTCAAACATCTATTCAGCAATAGTCGCTATCTCTTGGTGTCACTGCCTGACTGCGGTTGCTGAAAATCACTCGAAACTATGTAAATAATGCGTTAAATAACATTTAAAAGTGTAAGTACGCGCTTAAACAGACAATATCCTACACTACTCTCAGGTCGAAACATGAGCGTGTACGTATTCGCACTGGCGCACCTTTATGATCTCGAATAGTATTAGCTTTCTTGAGTACTAGTACACGTATTGCTTTGATCTCTAATAGTATTAGCTTGTATTAGCTTTCTTGAGTACTAGTACTAGTATTGCTTATAGAGATTCTCTATTAAGTCTTATCTAAATGCTTATTACAAAGTTGTTAAAGAAGTTAGCACTTTTTTTACAAGCGAAAATCTAAACGTCCATTTTATGTATAAAAACATTCACTTGTTTTAAAACTTACATATTATGCCTGTAATATACCTATCGGCTCAACCCTATACCGGCGCGTGCTCACAACAGATAACATCTTATCATGGATCGAAACGCGATCTGTCGTCAGTCGCTCGCGTGCCCAAACACAGCCACCGCTCAGCTGACCATTCAGATATTACGTCACTGACCATTTTTATATATCTTTTATATGTGTATGATATACATTTATCCTTAACTAGCAACTGAGTAGAATAAGTAGTTCTTTAGTTAACACGGCGTATAACTTGGGGGACTTGTAACTTTCGGTTACTTTAGTAAGAAAATAATTTATATATTATTCTCGTAATCCTACTAATATTATAAACGCGAAAGTTTGTAAGTATGAATGGATGTATGACTCTTTCACGTAAAAACTACTGAATGGATTCTAATGAAACTTTACAATAACATATATTATACATCAGAATAACACATAGGCTACACTTTATAAAGATATTGTGTGAATTGTGCAAAATAGGAAGTAAGTAGGAAGAAATCTACCATCTGCGAGCTATTCTGGCGTGCGCTGCTAAAATGTAATGTATGATGGAAATGTTTATCTTAAATAGTCTTTCAAAAAAGCCTGCCACAGTATATATCTATATCTTATGTGTAAGCTATTATAGCTAAAATAGTGAACCATAACTACAATAAAAATTGATAATTTATTTCAAATGCACATTTGGTAGTGATAAATTGATTCCTAAATGAAAATAGATACTTTTAACTTTTTGGTATTAAAAGTAGATAAAATGTCTTTCATGTTTAATCATTTGGACAAATATTATTTTAATCCTGCGCAGACGAGGTCACGGGCACCTAATATATAAATTTAAAACGTTTTGATCTTAGCTTCAAATTATCCGTCAAACTTCAGAGTTTTACAACAACATAAATTGTCAAATGAACCAGCCAAGCAAATTAAAATTGTTAATGTCCTTTGCGAGGCGAGCTCTGTAATGAGAGCGAGTTAACTTATTGCCGTGTAACTCGAAAATCGTAATTTCAAATCTCAGTGACATCGAGACTGGTCTATCATTTATACTCCTGACTCGATGGGCACGTGGTTCCGTTTGCGAGAAGTTTTAGTCAGTTGTAATCGAGGTTTGAACACATGTTCGATTAAAAGATTCTTCTTTAAATTTTCTTTGCCTTTTTCTATGACATTCCATAAGCATACAATAAAACTCAAGTTGGGCTTTGGTCACTCTGACATATCGCATTGTATGAAGCGTATAGCACGTTCATTAATAAAACTGTTTAATTTTAAGGCAACAATAATAACTAAATTAGTTTGGACAGCGGTTAAATCTAAAAAACCTAAAACAAATTCAATTTTATAGGTTCTATATATTTTATGTATTAATCACAAAAATACATAAACGAAAATACAAGTAATGGCTAATTCCATGTACAATTTACAATTATGTACATATATATATATTATCCATGTAAACACAGACGCCATGTTCCTCTTTTATGTATTGCTAATTTCAAAGCGCCATTCTCTAGACAGATTGTCAAAGAACAAAGAGATTTAGGACTGTAACACGATCCAACCATATTGTGACGCAACACTGATCGAGACTGCCATGGCTAAAGGGATGCGCTTGCGCCGTGAAATTACTCGTTACTGCGCGGGAAATTTATGCGCAGCTCCGTTCGAGTTTTAGAACATGTTATGTATACAAAATATAGTATTGAAATGTTACGTATTAATTATAACTTAATAACGTGTCTTGTTTTGCTTGTAAAGGATATTTCATATAGATAAAATAATTTGCTTTGACTTTTCACTTAAGTCTTACCTTTTCATAGAAAAAAGTAATGTACTTTTTCGTCACGTTCTGTCAAATTGTGTTTAAGCTGTGATGAAAAGGGACATATTACATAAAACGTAGGCTGATTAATTTTTATGAATAAGAGACTATATTATAATAATTACAATAATAATCTTCCCAAAGATTACATCACTAGACCACATGTAGAAAACGTACGTAGTTTTGTAACACCAGAAAAAGCCGTCCTAGTCCTAATTCTAACTTTTAACGCAACACATAAACATACTATAAACTTGAATTATTTAAAACAAGTTTGTCACACTTATTAATTCTCAAAGTCGCATATAAAGTGATAAATACAAAATATTCAATGGCTTCTATAGGGGTTTATGAAAGTATTCACAGTTTAATAAAATACTTGTCTATAGTTCCTGTAATGTAATAAATATTTATTTGACTTATCCCGGCGTCGACTCTTGTATACACTGACCTTTAGCAGGACTCCAAACCCACCGTTATTACAACCAACATAAATTCGCTACTTGACAAAATAATAGGGGAGTCGATGGGATGCTATTAACGCCCAGTAAGATATATAGACTCGTCTCAATCAGATACCTTAATACGAATGGTCGTAATAGAAACTCTGATGCTAAGATAATTGAATAAGTCCGGGTTCATGCGGAATTAGTACCTTATGATAACTATTCAAATTACCTATAACTGTGTTGATACTGCATATATATATTTAGTTATTACATAAATAAAGCAATTTTTTTTAAGTACACATAATATATCTCTTTTCGGCTCATAAAGACAAAGAAACGATAGAAAAAGAAAAGTTATAGCACTTCTGTTAAAATAGTGCAATTAACTGATTTAGGTTTTATGATGAAAATGAATTTAACATTCTGTGAGAAAGAACCTTGTCCAATTTATATCGTAAATTTCATTGATAATAAATAATTTATTTAATTCTTAAAAGGCCTGCAACGCACTCGCGATATTCCTGGCATTAAGAGTGTACATAGCGCCACCCTGCCCGTTTGCCCCCTGTTGTATGATGAAAAATTATAAATGATGAAACCCCATATAGAAAGATATTCAGTTGATCGCGTTACATAAACTTAGTAAAACAATAATAAAACAAGCCTACAGATTATAAAACAACGTAGAAAATCAATTCAAGCGTAAAGAACGAAATAACAAATAAAAACACTGAAGACACTGGTTGAAACTAGTACAAAAGCCCTTATAACGGACTTTTAACACCACAAATGAATTATTGAGATGTAAGCTTCGAAATATAAAATCTATTTCACAGCACGCGAACACTATTTTATTCAGTGTTTATTTATTGCGACCAGTAAATGTATATTTTATCGAACCTTCAAGGTAATAATTGTTTGTCGTACATTTATTTCGCCTGTATATTTAATTCTATGACATCTGATATTACAAAAGCCGTCCTAGTTATTTGTTTATTGTGGCAATCAAAGCTATATAATTTTTATTGCTTAACAATAAATCTCATTGAAATTTTAATAGGTGTAGCAAAATATGTTTTTAGTGTGGGAGCTTTTTTGTATTTTACTATTTCAGCTTTATTAGTTATAGTCAACTTTATTTTCGTAGGCTGATTACGGTTTGGCTTAGACGGAAACGCTACTTCTGTTATTCTTTCATCCAAAATATTAATAACAGACTTGCCTCCTCGGTAGTAGTTTCGAACCCCGGCTGTGCTTCGATGGACTTTCTATTTGCGCATTTTAACACTCGGTCGGTGAAGAAAAGTATCGCGGGGGAAACCCAGAAACCCTAAAGCTACGGTTTCCTAGAAAAGCAGTGCCGTTATCTAACGGCCGTAATGTGACATTGGGTGACGTCACCCATACGTTGTCTATAAATAACATCTGAGTAGGTTTTCTAGAGAACGTTGAGTGTAACTCCGTAACGTCAAATAGCGGTGCTGTCATGACGGCCGTCATAGCGATGATAAACAGTAGTTCAACGTTTAGCAGTGCGCATATTTAATTAATACAATGACTTGGACGAGCGAAATGAATGAATTTGTACAATAAAACAACCGTAAAATGACGGCCGTTAGTTAACGGCACCGCTTTTATAGGAAACTGTAGCTTTAGACCCAAAGTCGATGGCATGTGTCAGGCACAGAAGGCTGATCCATTTGCCTATTAGAAAAAACAAATGATCATAAAACAGATACTAAAAACCTTAAATTGTAGCGCCGCTATTTTTTTTAATAATATATTTCCAAAGGAGCTACATTTTGTCGTTATAACGCACGTACTATGGTTGAAAAAAGGAATTAATATAGAAATGGCCATGTGCCATAAATAATAATTGCTTCTTATAATCTTATATACATTTTGGCACTAGCCGTTAGCTATCATCATGTTTCTCAGCATGATTGTACTAAATTATTGGATTGTAACCCGATACCTTACCAACAATATAAAGCTATGTTAGAATAGGTAAATTCACTGATACATAACCTGCGCCAAGATATGGTTGTAAGGCGACGTGTGGACACTTACAGGCTTTGGAGAAATTTAATGCGAACATTGTAGAGTTAAACGTTCCAGAAACATATTACTAACTCCATATTAAATTTTATATACAAATATAATATAGAAAGTAATCCATTCTTATCTTCTTATATTCGTCAAAGAAAATAGTAGATTTTATTTAAATATTTATTCCACTGTTTTGTTAATTATGCAAAACTGGTTGAATGAAGTTCCTTCTCCGGATTATTCGTGTGTGGATTTGAGCAATATTTAATTGTAACGCATTGAATTTAATAAAACTTGTATATTGTATACTTGTTATCCATATTAAGTAAGCTATTATATATACATTTCTGTGCTGTTTTATAATTTTGATGTATTTTTGTGTATAACGTGGATTCGAGAATGGTTTTGATTGACAATAAGATGTGTTTTTGTGTATTCAATACGTGTACGCTAGTCTCTATTTAAATTTTAAAGTAATATTATATAATTTATATGAAATTAATTATTTCTAAAAGCACCCAAGTTTGCGAAACTCCTAGTCACGTTCGATCACAATACGTATGATCCGGATTCAGCATGTTACTATTTCGCAACGCGTAGCCCTTAATGGCTAAATATATATTGAATTCGTGCATCATTTGGCACGTTTGTTTATTTATGCCACTGCTTAGTGAGCGGTTATAGTCAATTTAGCGATCAGATTGCCACGCCGGTGAAATATGGGTAACGCGATGCATATTGTTTCGTTCTTGATGATTTATTTTAGTAACTAGAGCCAATTAAAGAGTTCAAAAAATATAATAACAGTACTATATGTTTTAAGTTTAAAGTTCTTTCAGTAAAAAGTTCTATGAAGTCAGGAGGAGGATTGATCGAACGACTTGGCTTGACCAGCGATATGTACGATAATCATTTTAGGGCATTTCATGTGAATATTGTATTTAGAATTAATGTTGTATTAACTTACCTCATATTTATTTATAAAAAATGATACAATATTTCGTATACGGAAACATGGGATTGAAAAAAACGTGAGCTACATATTTGTATATTTACTTTTTTACTGCGAATAGACACTTAAACCTTTTTTATAATTTCTAGTGATAGTTGAACATTTTTGATGTTTCTGTAATCCTCCTAGAGAAACTCATGCGTGACAAAGGAATGACGATGTTGGATCATGGTTTATACGTATCGTAGAGCTCACATATTCTTAAACTAAATACAGGTTGTATTCAAATTTCTAGCTTTACGACAGCGGCGTGGATAGAGTCGTCAGTCGCATGTACAGGATCGCGGTGCAATAAATTAGCACTCGAATGTTCCCACGAGCGAAACCGTATCAAGATGAGCCTCGAACAACGAAAGGAGGACAGCGAAATGCTTTATTTTCTCACTCGATTTATTCCGAGTGACATTCTCTTACGTTTTGTTCGATGTCATTCTAACGAACGCTAACAGTGTTCTTCGTTGCTCTAATAGAAATACTATGGCTGCTTTTAGCTGATTTCGCTTTAAATTGAGATGTTAGGCAAATTGTATCTTTCGTTGTTTGAGTTACAAGAACCAATATAATTGTTAACTATAATCGCGATTGTTACTTGGTTGTGATTGGATTATACAGGCGTGGACAAAATAACGAGTTCCGGCTTTGATATCATTGTTATGAATAGCGGATTAATATATTGGGCCCAAAACTACCCTAGTTTTTTAATGGTTTTGAATTATGAAAGGGTAACTTCTTCGGAAACCGAATCTCAGACTATAAGTTATAGATATTGAAACCTAGCTAATACTCATATGTTTAAACGAAGAACTATAGAATATACAAAATGTATATTCTACAATTCTGCTAGAAATGTTTCGTTTCATTAATTAATTTACTCATATACATTCTTTCTCATAGATTTTTAAATATTTGGCCACTATGCAATTCCCTATATAAGATTAATGAAAAATTCCAATTATGTCTACAATCTTGAGTTTGAAACACGTGGTTGCGACGGTAACTAATAGTTTTATGATTCTTGCCTAATATTTCACGTGATTTATTATAGGTACTTCAGTAATCGAAGTTTTAGTTATAATACTTATTGAAATTATTGAGTAAAACTGATTTAGTTAACATTTTAAGAAGGTTTTAATACTTAATATTTTTGAAACTAATTCTTTGGTATATAACCGATGAATCAACTAGTTAACTGAATTTTTAATTTTTATATGTTCCAAAATTAAATAAAAATGTTTTGTTTGAGTATTTCAAGTTAATATTACCAAAACAGACGCGTGGCTGAGCCTGTATTAATTATAATACAACATCCGTAATTGTGATCGATTGGACGTTGGCACGGGCCACAATGGAATTCGTGTAACCGGTCACCGATCACGACACGAGTGACCGGTGACGAATCTATCAGCTGGCTTGTGATAACACAATGCAATGAATGTTTGGACCATTCAATGTTCTCAAGTAGAAGGGTAGTTTAATAAAACGTGTTATTCGTGGATGGTCAAAAGCTCTGTGATTTAATAATTAAAGAAGAATGAGATTTTTTTTCGTTCGTCTTTTGTAATCCCTGATTTCTAGGCTTCAAAAAAAAAACATGGCGATTAAAAAGAGTGGCGGAGAGTTTATTGCCAGTTCTTCTCTTCCGTTCTACGCCCTTGATTTGAGAACTGGCAGTAAATGTAAAATTAGAAGCATTAATATTTATTTCTTTAATGACGAATCACAAGTGTACATTGTGTTACCTACGTGAATAAATGATTTTTGAATTTGAATTTGGTTTTTAACAGACTTCAAAAAAGAGGTTTAATTCCTCGGAAATCCTTTTTTATATATGCTAAGGGCATACTCATGATCATGTCAGTGTCTGATGGATTCTCAAACAAACTCTTAAAACTTTTGTAGCCCCATTTGAATCGTTTTTGATATTTTAATGTTAGATACTTCTGTTCTTTTAGCAAGCACAATTTGTAGTCTCGATTGAAGATCATAAATTACCAACGTACTTATAATACTTTAGTGCATTTGAATTCGGTTATTCTAAAGGAATTTTAATTTATATATCGTGAAGAATTATGACTATACATGTATTAATATAGTTTAACTTAATTAAAAATACAATGGTTGCTAAGGGGCTAATAAAATGAATGTAAAGATATTTTAGTAACTTGTATAATTCATATTCAATAAATCATAAATAATATTTTGTTATAATTACTACTACGGATTAACACGCCCAAAGCTGAGTAATTAGTTGAGAATTTGTTTCAATTCAAGGGTAACAACAAGGTCTGTTTGTAAAACAAAATTATATCTTGATTATGTGTTCGATTTTAATAAGAAAACATTAACACTTGCAATGTTATTTTCTAAGCTACAACTAAGCCTTCAAATGCGACAAACTCGTCAGCTTAAAATAAGAAGTGGTCTACCCTCTTCCAAGATTCATAATATCTTTGAATTCCGAATCCGATGTCCAATCTGAAACATAACTTTGCTGAGGGTCCGCTTGAAAATGTCAACTCAATAGCCTTGGTATGCGGAAGATTAGTTAGCACCCGAGGTATTTCGTACTGCTCAATCCCCTGTATTCTTGTACTCTATCCAATAGGTATAACCCAATAACCTATCTCAATCCATAATCCACCATCTGAGATAGTAAACTTAATCCAAATGTTGTATGTAACAAGTGACCCAATAACCAATGGACGGATTGTAATAGTCGATACAAGCTATCCATGGGTGGTTATATCGGTGTCTGTGGATAGACCTTTGTATAAAAATGATAGTTGACGAAAGCTCGATTTCAACAGTTAATTATTTTAACAGATTTTAACTTACACCAGTTTTTTAAATAAATAAAAAAAACTGTTTGTTATGTTTTAAACATACACATGTATATTTTAATGTTATTTGTACGATTTTATTTACATTATTTGGTTTACATTGATTATCAAATATGAGTGAAAACTCGGTAAAATGGAACGATAAAGAGCATTATATCCGTCGCCAAAAATGGATTGTCTTCGTAGGGTTTGGTTATTGGGATGCAGATAGGAGATCGATCGATTGTCACGGTCTGATCTCAGATCTGTTTTCAATCTGAGATTGTGGATTGATTTTTGGGTTCGGGCGTAAGTGGTGCAAAAAGAGAAAACTATAGGTATCAACTTCTATAAGGCATTATAAGGAATCTGTGCTGTAATAGTCTATAATAACTTGATATAAAGTGTTACAGCAAAATTATATGCTTATCAATATGAGTCACATTGTATGTCCTAACAAATATTTCAGCGCAAATTAGGCCAAGTGTTGGGCAAAGACAATAGTTGGTAAGTGGTTCGGGGTCAGGGCAGGTCACGACACAGCCCGCGGGGTCAGCCTGACTATGTGGTCTTTGTACATGCGTAACTAACACAAATATTTGGCTAGTAAACAATCTATTTGCAATATCAAGAGCTAGCTAATTTATTTTTATATCCTGTTTGATTTCAAAAAATATTTCGGTATGATTATTAGCTGGAATGCAAATGGATACTGTTAGACGGTTTCAATTTTTTAAGGGGCTGAGCTCTGGAGGGCTATTTTAAAAACACTTACTTCATGTTTAATATATGTATATACATATTCCGAGCACACTATGTTTATAAAACCCTAAGTTGTTTCACTGTCCGCGTCTAGAAGAGAAGTACATTTTCATAACATATAGTTTAAACAGGCATTCCAATATTCGAAACTAAAACATTTTCTTCACATGTGACAAGTGATGCCTGCCATTATTTACATAAACTCCAACAGATACCAAGATTATTTTACGCCAGCGAAGAATTTTCCAACAACATTAGAGATTTTATTGTAATGCTAATAAAATTCGCTACGTATCAATACAAATACAAAAGCCTTTATTGCTGATATACAATAATATTTATAACACATCAATAACATAATATATTTTGGTTCTACGAGCATGTCCTGTAGACAAAAACACACAAAGGCCTCCTCTTCTTCCACTCCAATCAGTTCCTAGCCACCCACAGCCATAGTGGACCAGCTACCCTTCATATATGTCATCTGACCATCTTTTGAGCTGTCTTCCACGCATACGATAGCTACGTATTAATAAGTTATAAATCGTAGTTGAAAAGATATTTAAATCAATTTTAAGATATAATAATCCAAAATTATCGAGCAAAATCGACATTAAAGATTAATGGTCTCTTGATTACACCGTTTATTGTTATTTGGACAGCAATGTCATCATATTTCTTAACATTAATCGTATTAGAACTATTGAATACTTCACGATTGCTTCACTGTCTCAATTTGTTCAGAACAATTGCCGAAAATTTATTGTTACGCAAACCATAATGATTTATTCTGCGATCTATTGTTTCTTGTAGTCACGGGATCACAATTAATGGTATTATTGGCAGGCTGACCCCGATCACGTTTAGATATCTATCGGAGCTTATCTGTGATTATGTATGTCGAAGTTGCTTAGGCTATAGGAATTTTTCCCCTGTCAATTCTCACATAACAAGCTATAATGGCCAGGTATAGCCATTTCTCAAACGCGCACCGAAGTTTTACCATACATTTATTTTATTCACTAAAGTTTGTCAACGTCCGAACTCTCCTGATTTGGTACATACAAAATAAAAGTTTAATGTGACAGGCACTTAAACCAAACATAACATTCATGAAGGAGAAAAAAAATCAAGAAAAATTGTGAAAGTTATAAAAACTAAAGGATAAGTGACAAAATGTGATATACAATTGGGAATATCCAGACCTAGACCATTAATCAGACTGATTAGTCTGGACATTGAGAGCTTTGTCCAACGTGCATTTTTTTCTAAAAAAAAGGAAAACTGGATGACGGGTATCTAGAGTACAGGACTTAACTTAACTTAATTAATTTAATTAATAATAATAAACTTGACAATAAGCTTAAAGCTATGTATTATACTGAGAGACTGGTGCTTGAAAAAGGTTGGGAAAACCTGTTATTACAAGTCACCAGTCCCTCTTGAACATAGTGTTGCAAAAAGTATTGCTAACAAGTCTTTAAAAACGAACGAAAATAAATAATTTATAAAAATATATATAAAAAAAATAAATAAAAATAAAAAAATAGTAAAAAGTAAAAGCATTTGTGAGTGTGTGTGTGTGAGTGTACGGGTCAGTGTGAGTGCGTGTGTGAGTGTACTAAATTGAGACTAGTGTGACAGGAAATTTAAGTTTAGCTATATTCATCAATTTTCGTCCGAAGCAGATGTTTATAAACAATCGTAGTAACAAACGAATTCGGTGCATATCATATCATAGTCGTAATGAATCGCTATACGATGTTTAATACGTAATATTGGTTTGATAAGTATAAAAAACGTAGTGTCATAAAAATAAAAGAACTTATTATAAAAAGTCATCAATCGTGATTGCACGGTCAAATGCCTTTAGATGAGTCTTTCTCCAAAGAACTACTTTTTGTTGGTTTGTCGCGGTTCATTCATCATGTCGTGACCGATGCCCCCTTCGGGTCACGATCCTGCTACTGGTCACATCGGTATTATTGAAGCTATTTGTCAACGTTTTGTACGCATGATTCCTAATTAGGTGGGTAAAAGTGGGGTTTTTGTGTTGATTCTTAAAAGTATAGAATACTGTTTTTATAAATCCAGTATGACTGGTTTTCTTTACAATTTTGGTTCTATAATTTCTTTATGTCTAATAATATCAAAATTATAATAATGAAACAATGGTTAACGTTGGCAGTCCTTTCTTTACATACAACTAGATGTCGCTAGTAGAACAGAATCATTATTTTGATACATATTTAACAAAAATAAATACGGCTCGATTAAATTTAATAATATGACAATTTAATATTACCTTCGCTCTAATTTAAACATATTTCCAATACCAACTGAAAGTAAATTTGGCTTTTTATAAAAAATAAGGTCTACTTGTTATAAACAAAAAACATCGACAAGAGTATACAAAAAAAACTAAAAATCTCTCACAGACTCGTAGGAAAATATTAATTATAAAAGTTATTTCTGTAATTATAAAGAAAATACATTGACAACGTTTGGCCGTAATGAATTAATAAATCATTCGATTATTACAACCGTAACCTTAAGTTCTTCATTGATTAATGGCTATGTGAGAAAATATAACGTGATAACATTTACTTCATTCAAAAGCCAAAAGTTAACGAGAAGACCTATAAATAAGCGTAAAATTATTATTTATTACGCGTCTACGCAAGAGGACATAAATATAAGTCGAATGTTAAAAGTACTAATTGCTGTAAAATTAGCTGCAGCAGCAGTCTTTACTTTAATAATATATCTGCAAACTACTACTATGCAAATATTTTATAATTAATTACTACTTCAAAAACCTATATTTTTATATTCTAAAATAAAGTTAAATCGCTTGTAATAAGGAAATACTTTTGATGTTTAGTTCGTATATAGTTTCATAGATGGCGCTGCATGTATGTTAAATCGCGGTATCGTTGTGTTTTTCCTACGGGGTAAAGAGTATCGGACAATTCATTTTCTTTAACTTTGCGCAGAGGCAATATCGTAACCAATGAGGTTTATCCGAGGTGCGATTATTGCTAGTTGAAAACTTTACCAATACCCCGCCGTGTGGACGTGAAATACCGTCCGCTATGGCAATTTTTGAACGGCCGTTAAGGCCATATTAATCTTTATACTTTTAATCACATCTTTGTTAAAGAATAAAGATGTTAACCATAATTTACAAGTTTTTTTTATAACAGTTTTTATGACTTGATTTGTCTAGATTTTATTCCCGGTGATTATTTTTAATTTATTATTATTTAAATAAATACATGTCAACGATTCCTGAAATCTCTCACACAATAAAGTTAATTATTATATACATGTATATCATTTAATTTTTAAAGTCTCAAAATAGTTTATCTTTTTTTCTTTGGTTACATTCTTTGATTTCAACATACGCTTCGTAAAGTATTTTGTCATAAACAAATAGCCGTGACAAAAAGGATTATGTGACGAAACAAGACCACGCGTCGATCCAGATTGAATAATGTCAAAAAGATTTGACATTTACACTCGGTGAAAGTAGGGGCTTATTGAGTGGAATCGATTGATCGACTTATAATCGTATTATCGATCTACGGGGGGTCCATAGACTGTTTTGAATGTCCGAATTGTGCTCGCTTAGTGAAATATATTAGATTTGTTATTATTTGTCAACTAAATTACGTATGTTTAAAAAGTTCTGTATTATATTTAATCAAGTTTAAAAGGTCACCGTATCTGGAAGTCGTATTATATCGTAAAATCGTATTATATTTATATGAAGCCATAAGCGTTCATCTTTATATATATAATTCTTCTGTGAGTGTGTATGTCACTGAACTTCTCTCAAACGACTGGATCGATTTTGATGAAATTTTTTGTGTGTGTTCAAGGGGATCTGGGAATGGTTTAGATTCACAAATCAGCCCGCCAGATGGCGCTGCAGTCGGTACTTTCATACTTTGCTTTACTAATCGCTTGAAATATCATCTAGGACAACGTCTGTCGGGTCCACTAGTATAAATATAATACGATTGCATTTAGGAGGTCGTTACACTGTATAAAATATATCGCTGGATTTTCGGTTTTTACATCAGCGGTAGTCTTGCGGCCTTACAACCTACATCTATAGAACTATTCAAAATGATTGACAGCTAACGTTTTAACCTGTATTGCGTTATAGATATCAATTAATACTAAACATTTAATTGTACTCGTTCATTAATGTATGCGGCGCTTTTATCGCATTAAGTGAATGAGTGGTAAAACAAAAAAGTATGAGTATCCGTCAGACATCTCAACACTTAGAGGTTTGCGTATAGGGTGCCCATCATTTATGAAAATGGAGTAATTTTAGTCTTAAGCCGGAAATAGAATAAATGCGAACTCTAGTAAAATAATTTAACTCTCACAGAATCCAGTAGTGTTCACTTCAATAGACTACTTACTACTACTTCGATAGTCAATCCTAAAATAAGAAAAGGCCTGTATTAGAATACACTACATAATAAGGGTTACATTAAGTTTATGTATTTATATTTAATATTAGTATACGACCTCCGCCAGTGTAAAGGAAATCTAATCCAATTGTCTCTCATCAATCTATCTATCTTCCAATCTTTCCTCACTATCTCTTTCATTTTATCTTCCCAGGTTTCAGGTGGGCTTCTATCTTCCCATCTTAAGCATAACAAGACGAAAATTTCGATGAAACATTAAAGTTTTGTAGCGACAACTTCGGTCTGCGCTTACAAATTACTGCGATGACATCATACTCTGAAACGCGTTTACACAGTTATCCCAGCCGCTAAAGATATAATTTCTAGACATTAGCCACTGTGGCCTTCGGGCTGGCCAGTCAGTGCTTAGGTCAGTGATAGGTCAACTCTCTTAGGCTTAATATAAAGCAATGATTTAATTGTTATTAAAAAAATATTGTTGTAATTGTAAAAATATTGTTGTAATAAATTCTTTACATGGCTGCATAGTGTCACTGGAAAGTTACAGGCTCCTGAAATAGAGTTCCACTATCTCAGGGGTCTGAGCTACATATTTGTTGTCTAGTGTAAGTTTATGGCGACAAATTATTATAATAATTTACTCCACAAATTGCTCTAACACATTTTTGAGACTTAAATACTCTATTTAGTTTGACTGAATTTTTCCCAAATTATAATTCCATATCTAAGTACATATAGATGAAACATATGCAAGATAAGCAGCTAATACCATAGCATAGCTAAGCTAGGGTAACAGTTTCCATTAATCGTTTATATAATACGTTTACGAAATATTATACGTTTTTTTTGCTTGCTATTTATAAAGAATAGTAATAATTATTTATAGTATAGATCGGTATTCTACGTTTAAATTCGAAAGCACTTAAGCATTTCTACTATTCTTTATAATATTACTGTGTATTTAAAGAGTTGTATATAAGAAGTGTTTTAATGTATGGATGTATGTATGTAACAGGATATTGAAATATTATCCTGTGATTCAAAGAAGTTTATGACCCCTACCCGGTCGTGATTCATACGCTCTCCTTACTGACAGATGGCGACGTAATGGCGCGATTGATTTACGATACCGACAGTTTTAATAATTGCGTAATCGGTTAAGGCTCGCTTTTACGAGGATGCCCTAATGTGCTAGGACTTTAAAGGTAAAATTCAGTCTAGACTTAGCGCTAATTATCCCGTATAAAAAACGTATTAGATTTTGACATTTGGAAGATATTATTAATAAAAAAAATACAAATACAATTACTTTAATAAAAAATGGTGATCCCATTTTTGATGTTTTAGCTCAGCTTTAAGTTACTGTCACCATTTTCAGTGGACTCATACTATATTATAGTAAGAGCTATATAAACTGAACAAAAAAAAAAACAACTTGAAAAATGTATTTGATAAAATCAAGTTATAAATAATTAATAACCCCCATAATTGTATTAACTGTACTTCGCAAGACATTTTGTTAATTAATTCAGTGATAAACACATGGCTTTCAGAAAAATATAAACTAAATGGATACATATTGTAGATAAGCTTCATAGTACGATGTAGACTGATGATACTGTGTGAAAGAAGTCTTACTACGGCTTACATACAACGTGCCAAGTGATTCCATTTTAAACTTAGACCGTTGTTTATACATAGCATTCTTCCTTTAAAAACGAACTGATTTTAGCAGTCACAGTATTATTTTAAATTTTGTTCAAACTCATTCCATGGCGTTTTAGCAACATATTAAAAAATAAAGCTCACAAGATTTATTACTTCTTATAACGCTTGTTTATTAACTTGATATTTAAACCGTTATTGAAGAAAATACGCATTAAGTAACGTATGTGTGGCCCTAAATATGACCGTTATCGAAAACATGGGATTTGACCGCTACCGCTGCTTTTTACGATATCTTGAATGTTCGTTTATTTATTTCACATTTACGAGGGTGAACATCTAAATCCACTGGGCCATATTTATGAGACGTCAGTTGGGACGGGTTACAAGCACAGATAAAAACGGACATTTTGTCGCTTCGCGTTTGGCACTTGTATCATATATTACAAGATTTTTTTATTTTAGAATGTCTTACAAGTTACATTATATTTAATTTCTTTTTACAAAAATATCCTATTATTTAAACAGTTGACTTTCAAAGTTCTTAATCATTAAATTAATAGCCACAAAGTATAATTTGTACAGCGCATTAATACCCTTTTAAACACGTGCCAATAATTAAGTAAAAATTATGATTTTAATAGTGTAATTAATAAATATCAAACTTGTGTTGAAAATTTTTAGTAAATTAGACCCCATTTCGGCACGGGCCAACGAGAAGTAATTATTTTAAGTGTCAATAAATAATAAAGATGGCCGCGCACTGCTGAGTGCTCGTCCATCTCTCTTATCTCAATTCTTAATGCGCCTCTTTGCTGGTCATTCTTTTTTTAAATTTCGTTTTCTTTTTTCCCATGTCATGTAGCGAAGAGGTTAAATTTTGTGTTGACAGCGTGAAGGTTTTATGTTTTAATCTGGAGTTTATGTTCGTTTCATCTGTGGGGTAGATAGATTAGTTGATGTCGTTTTTTATCTTGTTGTAGCTATGATCAGATGCGCGTGTAATAAGAATAATCATTTTAAATTGTTTAAGTGTTTTGTAAACGTTTCGCCGGGTTGCTTCAAATTATCCACGATTTAAGGTGCTTTATGAAGTCATAACAATAAATCACCTGTGCAACAACGATTTTGTTGCATTTCCGAAAGACGGACCATCTATCACGCGGCCGGCGCGTTCAGAGTTTGAATAAATTTATGTTACGTAATTGCGGTGTGCGTGCGCGCAAGATGCGCTAGGGATTATGTTGTTTTACCGGCAAACTTGACGTTGCCGTCATTATACTGCACTTACATACTTTGACCCCTTACCTCTATAATAATCAAAGAATCAAAGATAATCTTTAGAAAACAAACTTAAATCAGAAGAACTCCTAAGTTCTAACCCATATCATCTTAAAAGTAACTATCACAATTTTACATGAAAATTCATTATTATTAATTTTCTAACGGAACTACAATATAATGTATGAAGGTAATTTACGCTTAACCGCATACAGTTATAAAAAGGGTTAAGCGGTTTTAACGTGAAATAGATGAGAAAACATGGACGAGGTCAGGGCTATAAGTTGCGGTCGCAACTCAATTGGAGTAATCTTCTCCGACGAGGCATTACTTACGTCTACTTTACCTTCAAGTGGTCCTAGGTATTTCCGTCTTTTTTAAGATAATACGAGTTGAAACGGAAATTATTCAAAATCATCTTTATGTTAGCTGGTCAGGTTTTGCACATGTTCATGTTCCAACTTCCAAGTGACGTAATGATGACAAAATAGCTTTTTGAGCCTTATGTCAAACTTTTGTAGAAATATTTAATTTCCTATCAGCTTAAATAGGTTACAATTGTAATATATACTTAGAGAGGTGTAAAACTGTCACATCTCACGAAGTTGGTTTGAAATTGCACTCAACAGCGTGGCGCCACCGTTTTAATGACAAGGCGCTTGTGTTCTGTCATTTCACGATAACCACCGCTGATGGCCTTTGTATTTACCGCTATGACATGAAGAATCTAATTAGAAGACAAACGCCGACGAATTCTTGACCTAAATAGTAAAGAGCGCCCAGCTACGAGTACCTTAGGAAAAACTCTTGGATTAAGGTGCGTTTATTGTTCTCCAACAGGAAGAATACTTACTTCAATACTTTGCTTTTTTAAAATATAGAAATAATATTCAAGCTTATGATTTTTTAACTGTTTCGGGAATTAAATTAATTAATTCCCATGAAACAATACCTTTGAGTTGAAATGCACAGATTGACCAACTAAATAGTAAAGTGCCTATAAAGCAAAGATGAGTGAAACAGCCTCAATTTCAATGAGGCACTGAATACTTATTAATTATGTTTTTAAGCTTAATTCCTCATTAATCTTATTAAATAGTATTTATGGTGTTATGAAAATGGACATATTAGTGCTTTATTTAAAACCGTGTAGTAAGACTAATGTCAACTAGGGTACAGTGATCTTAGATAACTAAAGCTCTAAGCTACATTAATATTAATAGAGGCCCTTAGACTTTAATTATTATTCGTATAAGGCAACTGAAATTTTAATTCTCTTGCACATTTATCTCTTAATGAACTTATTGAAAGTTGAAATTACCGAAGCTATTGGTGGTAGGTGGCACGTTGTTTATTATAAAATAATAACGGATAGTACGCTGAACAAGTTTATTGGAGGACGAGTATCTAATCCATGACATCGATAATAACTCCACGCGCCCTGACCCTCTTGGTAGTACAATCCTGCGCACAATGTTTCAAATTTGTAAGCTTCGTTCACGTCATGACATACGAATAATAATAATATATTTAATGATTCTGATGTAACTTTGTTTATCTATGACATCTCACCAATAAGTTCTTTTTAAATAGAAAAACACTCATACAGTTAATCTACAATACACAAATAGCACGGAATAATTTATACTATTTCCTCTATCCATTATAACAAAATATAAAATGTTACTAAATATTTCACTTAAATGATCTTCTATTGGACATTGAATCGTGCTATTGCTATGGATTATATTTTTAATTGCTTAAGAGTTGCATAAACAGAGAACGAATTTCAAAGTAACCTGAAAAATATATTATTTCGCTGAGAATCGGCGCCAAGACACTACGCCATCACCAACACCCTCAAAGGCAGTAAATGTTGATATTTTGATGTTATTTTTTTACGATATAGGTAAAACATACATAAATTTTAGTTTCATTTTCGATTCACCTGTACAGTACAGTCGAGCACGTATTCACGAGGCAGGTGCATAATAGTAAACCTGCGTTGATGTTGATCTTACACATTTAGCGTGTCGATATCATCGTACACGCAACCCGGTCTTAATCGCTATGTAATTACAGCATTAGCGAGGCACTAATCTGAGGATTTACGCGGTTATCACAATAACACGCGCTAATCAATCGGTAAATATGTAAACGATCCATGGTTTTGATAAAGCTATCGATTTATCAGGAACATTGCAATGCGATATACACTTTATTTTTAATATAAATTTTCGCAAATTAACAACTTCATTTCTTACCAACGTTACTTACGAAGATAGCTACGTCAACACGTAGTTCTACATAGTATGTCACATATAACAGTATTAATCCCAATAATAAAAATCATCTTCTCAATCTTAGGAAAATACCTACTTGTAATAAAACAGCTATTATTATTAATAATCCAAGTTTCTTTAATCATTTTTATTTTTATTGACAAGTGGGTAATCAGTCCTCTATGCCTGACACATTTCGTTAAATTTGGGTTTAAGGCAAGGTTTTCTCACGATGTTTGCCTTGATCGTAGGAGCAAGGATTTAAAAAAAATTGGTGCGACACAGCTCCGCGCGTTGTGTCAAATGTCAAATGTGAAATGTCAGCGACATTGGTCACAGCTGTGATTCGAACGTACGTCCTCAGGATTAAGACGCTTTAGCCACTAAGTCAACACTTTTTGTAACTACATACTAGGTGTAATAAAAATGATATCAAATTATAATGATTGTTTTAAATTACCTAGGTTTAAAATATATTTTTGGGCTTTGTTTATTAGTAACATTATTTTTGTTATTCTCAGAGCTGTGACAACCCAGTAGATGAGAAACCCTCAAGCGACAAAAGCTACGTGGTAGGAGCCTGGCCAGCGACCACGCCTGGGCACACAGGGTACTTAACTGTTGCCACACTACCTCCAGCGTTTCTTAGGCGTAAGTTATCAAGCTGGCTCAATAATACTCATGAAATCCTTAATCATTAAATAGTAGTTTAATTTTTGTTTTTTATTTTAGTTTGGATAGAGATATCGACTTGCAGTTGATAAGGTCTTCGCAAAAGCATAGTTATAAATAAATACATATGTTTATCAAAAACTAACAGCTTTAATTGCTCGTTATGAGTTAACGGTTATTTACGCTATTTAGTATTTCAATATGTGTCTGTACCGTTTGCTTGCGTTAATTAGGTGCGTATTCTTATGTAGCCTAGTTTTTGTACCTACTGGATAAGCTATAATTTTTCACTTCAAAGTTCAAACACTTCTTTTTAATGATTTTATCTTTCAGGAAAGTTGCCAATCACTGAAGCTGAGAATGGGAAAAGTCTATCGACAGAGATTGAGATGAAGAGCGACTCTGACAGCGAAGAAGATAAGTTAGTCGTGGACGAAAGTGGATTATGATTATTATTATCAATGAATAAATGCTAATAATTGTTATTGTCTTTTAATATATGAAAACAGACCTAATATTTATAAATATACTATAAGCTCAACACGAAAATGAGATAACCGAAACTGACACAAATAAGCTTAAAATTCTGTTTTCTTATCTAAATCAATAAAAACTTATTGGCTAATTAAGGGTACGTAACGAAAGCAAGCATGACGTTGAAAAGGAATCCTATCATTTTTATAATTGATCCAAATATGTTTTAAAAGAGCGCCTCCTCAATTACGAAAGCATTATTATACTACATATATATATTGCTTATGCTTTATATATTTTTTATAGCGATTGTTTGTCCCACCGCTCCAGTCATTGCTGGATTTTAATAAAAGCTTGTCCGCCTATCACAAGTTTTAACTAATATATATTAAAAAGATATTGTACGACCCTAGGCTGCACATTTTGCTCACTTCTTAGTTTTTTAAGCGACTCGCGACTACCTAAATCGGCGTAATTACATCCCAAGAGTATAGCCAGAGGCATGTACTCTCTTAAGCATTTTATAAGCACATCCTAGCATTTCAATTCATAGCATTTAACATTTAATTAATTAGCATGTATTATTTTGTTATACGAGTTATTGTTATATTTTGTGAGTATGAGAAAGCATCCCGCTGACCCAGGAACCATACATGTATAATTAAAATATAAATTGGTTATGTGTTCAGAATATTTCGATAGTTATGGTAAACTTAAACTATCAAGGCGATTAACAATGAGACAAAAATTATTTTAATTATGTGGTTACGGTTTTAAGTAAAATAAATTAAAACTGATAGATAAATAGTATCAAACTATTTTTTTAGTAACTACTATTAAGTATTCCTGCTTGTATCGCTAACATACACAGATAAAATGTTTTATATTTAAGCTTTACCAAGTTTGGAGTTTTGATACAGAAATTACGAATTATAAATATATATATCTAATAATTTCGGAACGGAGTTGGCTATACAATACGAACGCGACGGCGAGATTGTGAAATAAAAAAGCAGAATAGTTCTAATATTTTATATTTATTATAATTAAAATAAAATAATTAAAAAGCCTCATATAAAAGTAAAAGGCAGAGAGATTTATGAATTCATATTTTGGCAAACCAATATGTTATCACAGGTTTTATTCATGGTTAAATTGAACCTTTAGAATTTAATCTCCATCACAGTATCTTATTGTATATGAAATAAGGTCAAATTATTTGTTAATATTTATTAAAGAGCTATGCTCTTGAAGTATATATTCTAATACATATCCTTAGTCTAAAATGCATAAATAATTATTACATTAATATCTCTTAATATTAAGTTAAAATGGCTGACAAAATTAATCACTCAGTTATAAATAAAGCAACGCTAAAATTAATGTGAATATTTTAAAATATATAGTCGTTTTAGTCATGTCTAATAAACCTATGATACTAAAATCCATCAAAATTCGTCTAACTCCTAAATGATATTTACTTAAGTGCTAAAACAATTTATAGTTAAAAATAATATTAAGCTTTCCTATATTTTAATAATATCTGCTGACACTGCATTTAACCGTGACCATGCAGATAAGAAAATTAACTTGGCTAATTGAAAAATGAGAACGACTGGAATAAACAATTTCCGTATACCAAAGCTTGTATGGCGACATTGTCTTAGGAACATTTTATCACTTTCGGTTTATGCAAAAATCTTTCACCACTTATTTTTTAGAAAAAGGTATTGGCTGTTTAGATCAAATTTTAAGGTCAATAAAAATATTTCAACGGAATTCTGAGTAAAAAATATTGAAACGCATTTGGATTTCTATATTTTACGAGTTGTACTAACGATTGGTTAGCCGTTAAATCGCATACATTTTGTTGTCTTATCTAAAGTCACTGAAGTCGGTCTTCAGCTGTATGGCGGGTTTGTTCGGACGGGACTCGAACACCGGACGCTGTACTGGGCCAGAGTTACGACTGTTTTGGTTCGCTTTCACTGCGTTTTCTAGTTTGGTGCGAAGTTCAGATGATTGCTGCATTATCGCTTTGAATTCCTGAAAAATATTGTTATTTTAATTATTTATATTTTTTGTTTAATGTGTAATAGGTGAAGCTGTCACTTAAAGTATGGGCCCACTAAACAACTGAGTCGCTGAGCTCATGTTGGTTAAATTGATTGCTTTTTTGTGTTGCTTAGTTTAAACAGCATATTATTTTCATTCTAACAAAATATGTTTAGCGTTTGAAATAATGCACGCCATCCCGATTATCTTGTCTTTACTTGCGTTAAGCTAAACGTAAAATGTCCTCTACCCGCAGTTACCATATTATCAATTCATTATTCCACAGCCTGTATATAAATAAGTATTGAATATTCTAACTAAGATAAGAGTCAAAAAAACCAGTTCGATAATTTTTTTAAATATGGACATATATGGATATGGATGTTACTATTAAAAATCTGTGGCCATAGGTCAGAATATAATAAATGCAATTTTATTACTTAACAGGACAAGCAATTAAATTATTAAGAAATCTTGAAGGAACTATTAAAATATGAAACACACACATGAATGTACTTATCATTGTCTGATCTATGACCACAGAAATAATATTGACAGGTATTTGAAGTCGATTTAATTTCCCAAATTACTTTCTAAAAATGAGGGTAGACAGACCTGTGGGTGCTGTGGTCCAATCTTCATAAGCCATTGCAGCGCGAAGTCGTGAAGCGTGCGGACGTGTGCTGGGGCTGCAGAGAGCGCATTTCCCTCGCGCAAATAAGATATCACTATAGGCACTAGAAGCCAAAGTAATTGGACGCCTGTGGATATTAAAACATATATTATATATTTTTATATGGTGTAACCAAACATTTTTAAAATAGCTATATACTGTGGAATTTTAAAAATACTTCATTTTATATTAAACAGATACAAAAATGCATTTATTATTGCGAATTTGTGGCTTTAGTCGGAAATGAAAACGCTTGCCAGAATCGAATCTGAGAAACATGAAAAAAAAAACCTGAAATACTGAAAATTAAAACATTAGATTTTTTTTTTGTTACTTTGTTTAGTTTAGTTATCGTTTCCGTGTTTTATTAAGAAATTACAACCTGTATGTTATTTTATAAACTTCTTACCTCTGTGAGGATCATCTAGAGCCGCAAAAAGAAGTAAGAATTATCAATTTTATGATTTTTAATTCAGACTAGATAATGTTAAATGCAATATATGTATGTTATATTAAGATATACGATTTCAATAATTCGTAATGAAAGTTCCTTTTTCATCTTGGAAAGCATGTCGTTTATTAAAAATATATATATATATATTTTACGGTATTTTTAAGCCAATGAGGAATCTGCCTTAATGACCCGTATTTTAAACATTCAACAACATTAAATTGTATTGAAGTATCGTTACAAACACGGTTCTAACTTCTGCGTTTTAGAATCAGAAACACTTACGTCCGGCCGTAGGTGCCGCCAACACCAACTCAGTTAGGGCTGACAAGGCGGCAGTGGCAGCCCTCACGTGTGCCGCGTCAGTCGCTTGCGAAGCGGTGGCAGCCCTGGCCACCAGCCGAGCTGCGAGAGCGCGAGCCCACCAGGATACAGTCTGCGCGGGCGCAGAACGAGACCAGATGTCGCGAAGTACTACGCAGCATGAGGCAAAGATCTGAAATTTATTAAATTTGTTAAAAAACGATTAACATAGAATTAAGTGATAAAATTTTCGTAAAAAGTATTATTAAATCGATTTCATAAACAAACAAAGTGTGACGAAAATGTTATCAGTTATCACTCTTCATTATGATGAAACTTCTCCTCATTTAAAAAAAAAACACAAAATTAAAGAAACTATAATAATAAGCACTCGGTGTACATAATACTAGCTGTGTTCTGCGGTTCCACCCACATTAATTAGGTCGTAGCACGATATTCTATAGTAAATCTAAATATTTTCGCGGTAAATAAACTTTTAAATGCAAAAATTATATTTTTGTGTTAGCCATATGGAATCGCGGACGTTTTCGTAGATATTGACGTCTTCTATAAAACTGTAGTACATCATTTTGCACTATTGTCAACAGTTTCCGCAACGTATGTAAATATGATTTTTTATTGATCTATTTCACATCTTGGGTTGTATTACACTATTGTAATTTCATAGAGAACCCTAACATTTTTGAAAATGTTCTATAGTGTATGTTGATGGTAAAAGAATTTCAAATCCGTCCAGTAGGTTCGGAGCCTATTCAATGCAAACAATCAAATCTTTCTTTATATTAATAATAATAATAATATATATATAAAAATAATAATAATATATACAGTCAAAACCATTTATAACGACATCGTTTACAACGACCTATCGGTTATTACAACCAGATTGTATGGTCCCGTCCGAATCCCTATTAAACTATTCAGTAAACAAACCGCTTATAACAACATCGGATACAGCGACATATCGCTTACAACGACGAAATTTTATCGATATTCATCGGCTATAACGACCAACCGCTTCTTATCTCAGTAAAACAAACGATTTTAAATCTTATTTATAAGCATTGAATGAATATTTAGGCATATTATTACCTACGCACTTTCTCCCAACAAACAGTTTCAGCCAACAACGATTTCCGAGGCTCTTAAAAAAATTTGTTGCCTTTAACGAACAGTTTGATACTGGTGATACTCATACCTTGAGGAGTATGAAACGTAAAATGCAAAAAATATTTGAGACTGGGCTAAAAAAAAAACAGACCAAAATGACTGATTACTTTTGTACCTAATTATATCGTAATAAATATTTTTGTTTCTTTTTTGACTCGTTTACATATTATAATATTAACATACCATATTATAACCCATACCTACCTATTCTAGATCGATAACTATGATAATATAACTATGTACAATGTACATACATATGTGCTGTACTTGTGTATATGACATTGCTTATAACGACTATCGGATATAACGTCGGCAACTATACGGTCCCTTCAATGTCGTTATAACCGGTTTTGACTGTATATAAAAATAATAATTAATACTTGTTAATAA
This sequence comes from Pieris napi, assembly GCF_905475465.1. Lineage (NCBI taxonomy): Eukaryota > Metazoa > Arthropoda > Insecta > Lepidoptera > Pieridae > Pieris > Pieris napi. The sequence goes on along the minus strand of NC_062241.1, from coordinate 5,867,032 downwards.
TACTTTTTAATTAATATATACTTGAAACCAGTAGTAACAATCTTACCTCATTATCCCTGGTATCAAGACAGTGTCTTATATGGTTAATGCAAGGGTAGTGAAGTAATGGAACTGCATCCACTTTAGCCAATAAAACGGCCATCGCTCTAGCGCCGCATACGCTCTCTATACGCTGTTCACTGTCCTCTGAAACACGTAAAAGCTTCGTTGAAATTAATTATATATATATAATTGGATGAAATAAAAACTTTGTGGAACATATAATAACCATATACATTATATTGTTATATGTTCCACAGAACAATTATTTCTTAAAAAAAAGGATAAAGCTAAGCTCGGCATACACGGTAAATTAAGACTTGGGATTTTTTTTTATTAGTTATATCTTTTTTTCTATAGAACAAAATATATATGGGCAAATGGCCATTAGTAAGCCCATAGACACTTTCAATATCAGAGGGCTCGCGAGTGCGTTGCCGGCCTTTAAATTTAAAAGTTTACATACCATATGGGCACATGAGAAACTGATATTTAAACTCACCAGTCTTGACCCGTTCAACCAACTTCGCAAGCGTGGTCTGCAATAACTGCTCGTGAGCCGCGCGTGTTTCGTCCGAGACACGCGCGACTCGACATTCCGCACCTCGCTGGAGGAGTAACACGCCCGCAGAGCTTAGTGTGGATTCGCCCTTACTGCAACGAAGTACTTCCGTTGCTAGGTAAAGGATTGTTGGTAGGAGAGATAGGGCACCTAAAAATATTTAAATAGAATATATAAAGATGTTTAAAGTTATACTTCTATTATGATCATAACCAGTAATAGCAGGATTGCTTCTTTATTACTTTGAATTATCTTTAAGTATAGAAACAACTATCATCGTTATCTGTGTTCAATTAAAATCCTTTAAAAAAACTGGTTATTACAAAAATAAAAATTCTAACAATAGTAATCGCACTTTTTAGGGATTTATTAATTATATTAGAGAAATTGCATTCACATTTATCTATACTACAAAGTATTTAATTAAAACATTATACAACCACCTCCAATATACGAACTGAACATTTATGTGCTCTGTATGTATCACATATTATGCTGTATATACGTAAATCTTTTTAGGTAAGCATATTCTAGAAATTCAAGATAAATAGGTAAAAAGGAATAAATATTTTATTTATTTAAAATAAAAAATAAAATAAATCTTACCCTGTGGACTTGTTAATGTAGTCAACTCAGACATGGACACCAAACTTTTCACCAGTAATGTATCTCCATGAATCCCAAGTCCCTTCCTCACTCCAATCACGCCCACTCTCCCCTCTACCTTCAAAGGGCTAAGGTTTGGAAGCCTTCTAACGAGGAAACATAGACAGACTTCCAAGCATGCGAAGACCAGAGACTTTCCCGGTGGGAGGTCCCCTGTTGGTCCACCTTCCCCTAACGTGTGGACCACTTCTAGCACAGATTGGGGAATTTCACCGGCAGCTTCATTTGGAGCTAGTTCTGAAAAGGAATGGTAACTTTTCATTAATTCTGATAGACCCTATGTTAACTGAAGGTTTCGATTTGTCCTACTTAGAGTATTCTTTAAGTTGGACGACGGATTGATTTTCATTTTTTTAAAGCACCGTGTCTTAAGTTGTCTAAAGGCTTTCAACGCCTGTTTTAACTTTGAATATAACCCGGAGGTTTCATTCATGAAGAATAATATAATAAAATAATAAAAGAAAAGATAACAATGCCAAAAAATCAAGTAAAACAGCTGTTTAGCTGGTGTATCGAAACATAAGTGTAAATTATCATAATAATCTAATACGGTGTGTAAAATATATTCAACTATCTTTACCATTAAATGTTCAACGCATTACCAACTAATAAAACACGTATTTTACACCCACGACTCACACTTTTATTTTTGAAAGCAATATCAAACGCACCGAAGAATCACCGACTTCATACAAAAAACACAAACATGTAAATATGAGAAATACCTTTGATTTTCTGTTGCATCTGCTCATGCAATTGCTCCCTTGCTCCCAACACCACCAATTGCAGTACATCAGCGGCTAAAAGCAATGCTTCGATGCTCTCTTGGGTCAGACCACTGCGGTGGATTATCTGACACAGCTCAATGGCTAGGGCCCTGTAATGGTAAGATAAAATCAGAAAATTTTAAATCAAATCATTTTGTCATTTGTGAACTTTTTGAAGCTGTTTGTTTTTCTAGAATATTTATGAATCAAAATTCTTAGTGATTTTGTTAAGGGACAGAGGTCAAAGGCCAATATTTAAAGGTATATTTTTTTGGAAACAAAATTAGGAACCAGTTAAAAGATTTAGTAAAAATCGCATCAACCTATACTTAGATGTTAGTATAATTAAAAGTCAATATTAAATATACCTATACCAACAGATATATGTAGTTAAAAAATTATATAGAAAACATAAATAAAAAATAATACATCATTTTTGAAATGTAAGTTTCAAAAACAACTTTTAAACTATGAAAAAGAGTAACATGTACACATGTACATGTTCTATATAGTTAACAAACCTTTCTTTAAGAAGCCTCGCTCTGTTTTCCGGTGCATCTAGTAAAGTAACCAGCGACAATAGAACTGATTTTGTATTATCGACACTCATATCACGCTGAGCACACAATGCTTCCATGCATATACCTAAAAAACGTACATATACTTATTTTTAAAAGCCGGAAAAAAACAAACCGGTATTATTTTCTTTTTTACGGAAAGTCAACATCTGAAGGTATTTTTTTACTAATAAATTTATTTATCAAAGAGACCGTTCAAGTATTACGTCACGCAATTTTTGGACACCCCCCCCCCCCCATGTAACGCGCCGTAACGTTTTTCTGTATCCAAGTATAGTAAAATGTTTCATGACCACCTAGTGACTTTTAATACCTAAAAGTTACCATTATGTGGTGTACAGTACTGGAAAGTCGAAAATAATATTAAAAATAACGCGTAATTCAATCCCCGCCCCGTATCGTAACGTTTTACAAAAGGACCCCCTCCCCCCAAAATTCGTTACGTAATACTTGAACGCTCCCAAAATTTCATATTACATATTTCAAAAGTATTGATTGTCACCTGATCGTAATGATTATAGAAATATTTATTGAATCACAGGCTTTTTCACAGTATGAAGAATAAAGTGTTATTGAGAGAAATCTGTTCAAAACATAGCTTTGAATTTGAAAGTATAAATTCTTACCAAAGAGCAAATGAAATCTTTCGTCGACTGGTTCGAAAAATTCAAAGTTGCCATTTTCAGTTTTTGTCATTTTGTTATCAACATTGTCAGTTATATCTGTAAATATAATAATAATAATTAACAATGATTCGATACAAAAAAATCTGTACATATTTTAATATATAGATGCTAACTGCATTACTTTTCACTAATTGAAAATTAATACGCAAAATGTCTATGAATAAAATTATGGCGAATCTAAGCCAAAGATTCCGACTGTATTTCGAGTAAAAAAAATTGAGACACAAAGTCATTAATATTATCTATACCTACTATAAAATTAAACTTTGAGAAAAATAAAAAAAAAGGGTGCGTGTACTTATGTACGCGCGTAAGAAGTTATACTTCTTTGGCATTATTAAAAATAGTTTTTGATTGCATGCAAATAATTAATTACAATTAAATAATCAAAGACTGGAAAAGGAGTCATTATAGTCAATAAAGTTCAGTTTACATTTGAAAAATTAAATAAATATTATTCTCTTACGTTAAGTGTAACATTAATTCTATTATTATTCGAATGTTGTTTTTAAATTATGTCCAATGCCGTAGCATCTTCCGTGGGCATCTTCATTCTGTTGATTTTGTCGGTGCGCCCGCATCGTAAAATTTCACTCTCATCAATTTTTCATAACGCGCCTAAAGAAGTATAACTTCAAAAAAATATTTCGTCTTACCATTGCGTGAGGGTATATTCTTGAAACTCGCGTTATATCTCAAAGCAGCTGCATACAAAAGTGACGGCCACGAAGTCGCGTAATGCGCCCGCGACCCTTCCGCTGTCTCCGCTGAATAAAACGCTCCACCGCCATGCGGCAATTGGGAAGCGAATTCTGAAATATTCATAGAAATATCCTCTTAGGTATTTTGTGTTCCTGAATCTATACAAATATATTATAGAGGAAAGATTTGTATGTAACGAATTGGCTCAAAAGTACTGGACCGATTTTAAAAATTCTTTCACCATTTGAATTCTACATTATCCCAGATTAATACAAGCTATTTAAATTTCAAGAAAAAAATAAGCCTATCCAAACTACAATAATGTTACCCAATAAGTAAGAAAAATGCCTATAAAATATATTTCATCGCATGCGCTGCCCGCGGGCCGCTAGTCATCTATAATTTGAATTATTGCGATTGTCTTAAATAATAAATGCGCAATAAAAATTAACATTTTTATTAATCTTAATATACATATATAAATTACGTGTCACGTTGTTTGTCCGCTATGGACTCCTAAACTACCGAACCGATATCATCAAATTTGCATACCGTGTGTAGTTTGATCCAACTTAAAAGATAGGATAGCTTACATCTCAATTTATACCCACAATATTATGTTATTGCAAAATATTTGTTTATTATTTGATAGTCACAATTCTAACAGATGGCGCTGTGTTGAAAGTACCGACGTTTCACATAAGCTATAATTTAATGGCATAACCACCAAAAAAGCATGGTGGTCCCCATGACTGGTGTTCTTCTACCGTTTCCCTTGAATAGTTTACTACTATGTAATATAACTAAAACCTTAGCCACAGCAACGCGTGGCCGGTCTGCTGGTTGTTATCATATATTTTAATTATGAATGCCGTTCATGGGTAATTACTACTAATTTTGAATTATTTCCTTAAGATTTAAAATGTATATAGAGTAACTCTTATCATATGGCATTAGTCATCGTTTAAATCATTTATCAGGACAACATGTTTGACCGAAACAATTATTGTTACACTGGAAATATACCCAGGACCTTATAGCTATAGGACCAACCACATCTTGGTTATAATTAGCAAAAATATCGTTAAACAAACCTGGCGGCAAACTCAATAAAGCGTGGTCCCTCAACGCAGCCAGCCAATTCTCACTAAGACTCTCCAACTCCGGTTCAACCAGTTTCAACAAGCTCTCTCCTTTACTCTCAAACTCTCCATATTCGTCGTCCTCTTCTATATTAGCGTTGTCTATTTCATTATTGTTCTGCAACACCTGGTTTTTCCACTTCGCGATTTCAGATTGGTTGTTTATAGGCTTCGTGTCTAGTTGTTTTACGTAGCTACCGGGCGCACTGTCGTTGCTCACCATCGCTACTATGTATACCTAAAAGATTTTTTTATCTTATTAAGGTCGAAAATAATTAATTCTATACTGCTGGAATATCAAAGTTCTACTAGTTGTCTGAAAGAAACCGCTAGGTAGCGTGTGTTGCTCTCGTAATTAACATCGTGCAATTAAGTGTTAAAAAATATTACTTCTAGACGACCCTAATTTCCCACGTTTCGTAGTTATTTTGATTTTTCATACACATTCCATAACATTTAAATAATTAAGACTTATTTATTATTAGAAAAATTGAATTAATACCTCGGCCCAAGCTTTTAATATAGAAAGCTTCTCCAACGTAGCCATACTTTCATTGTATATCAATGTGGTATTTCCCTTTTTGTTTAATTTGTCCAAACTGGATACTAGGAGTTGATGAACTCTGAAAAAATAATTTTTAATAAAAACATGTGTTATCCCTTAAATAAGAAAGACTTATCAAAGCAGTTTAATATTTCGTTTAAAAATAAAATAGTTACAATGAATCTATTAATAAAAACCTCACCTGCGTAAATCATTAATATCTCTGGCAACACCGCATCCGATCCAAGCAGAGCATACGTCACAAGCGGCCGCAGTTACGTGCGAGGCCGTGTCTCCCGCGAACGCAGGACGTACTGCCGCGCCTACCTGAAACATGTTTACAGATACATTATATCTATTGGGATAATTAAGTATGGACAAAAAAAGGTAAAATTTAGATTTTTGTTTTTTAATATTTATGCTTAATTTAGTGTCCAATATAATTTAGATTAAAAAACGTGTATTTTCGTTATAATTCGAAAATATTATTACTACTAATATTTAAATTTTATTCTAGAAACAATCTACAATACTGTCTTTAACACATTTATATAGTTTTTGACTAATAAATTATATGCGCAAAAGGCATTATTGTAGGCTTTATAATACTAAATGTTCATGTATATATTTTTTTCTTTTAACTGCTGCTATATTGTTTTCATGTTTTTACGTTTCGAATGCCTTACTCAGCAATCGTGGTCAGCGACCGAAGACGCTCTTTAGATTATTTTTTTTAATATCGGTAACGTACCTGTGCCTGATATTGTTCCATAAGCAAGTGACCAGGAAAATCAGGTTCCGGCGCGCGTGCATACTGCTGTATTATCATTTGTAGGGTTTTTAACCCACACAGCCTTAGCGCATCAGATTCGCCCGTAGCTCCCACAAACGCCATACGAACCAAGTCCGATAAGTGAAGAGATAGATAGTCACCTACAATGTGATTTTAATAATATACACAATTATCTAATTCTTTTCAAACTTCGAATATTTTATTAAATACACATATGTATATATTCAGTAAATTTTGAAAATAAATTATTTATTACAAAGATAAAATTTATTACACTTGTTTTAATACCTTCAGAAATTCTAATTAATTTGAGAAATATTCACGACTAAAGAGATTAAAATCACAAAAACTTTATATATCTTTGCAAACACTAAGTAAAACAATAAATAATCAATAATGTAATACCATTAGGATCCATCCGAAGTCTTTCTTTAGCTTTAACAAGGTCAAAGTGGGCGGCCTCGCCAGTCGCTTCACAAGCTGACATAATCTTTTGAATGCATTCCATTGCGAATACCTGTATAACGAGTACAAAATGACAAAATATAAAGACATTTTTACCAAACAATAGTGTATATAATGGCGTATCAAGTGCGCTTGCATTGAAGGACTTTCGCGAACTACATTTTTTTTAGCAAAGAACTAGCGGAACCCACAGACGTTGTCCTGCATGATATTTCAAGCGATTAGGATATTAAATAAAGTATGCAAGTACCGACTGTAGCGCCATCTGCCGGGCTGCTTTGTGAATCTAAACCATCTAGGGCTCAACCCAAACGCATACAAAAAAATCATTCAAATTTGTCCAGCAAGAGGAGTTTAGTAACATACACACGTACAGTATAATTATATATTATATGTAAGCTATACTATATTTTATGTTAGATCAAACTGCACACGGTGTGCTAATTTAATTGAAATCGGTTAAGTAGTTTAGATGTCCATAGCGGACAAACAACGTGACACGTAATTTATATACATCATCAAGAACATAGTTTCATCTATGGAAATATTGCCTTATATATTTTTATATTAGACTGCAAAAAAGTTTTTATTAATTGTAATATATTATCTGTTATTATTAATCACAAAATACAGTTGTATCTGTATTCTGTTAAAGATTTTAATCTATGCAAATTATAAAACAAAAAATGTGAATTTAGTCCAAATTCAAAAATGGCTTCCAATGGGTTGGTTACTTTCGTAGTGGCCACAATGAACAATTATATACGTATAATTAACTTTAGAATTAATAGAAATATTTTTTAGTATTGCATTAACAACATATCTGTAAAGAACTTTTTTAAAAGCAATGTATTTAGTAATAAATAAAATAAGTTACATAAATAAAACACGTCTGATCCATATTCCATTTACGTGTTGCGTCTATAGAATATAATACGGTTATTTTGGATCCGAATATACAACATACCCGTGTAGGCCACCGTGGCTGTACGGCGGGATGCGTAGACTCTTCCGATTCCGCGTGGAACTCTGCTTGATCATCATCGCCTTCTGCGTCTAGATCTGTATCCAGGTTGTTGCTATCCTCTGAAAACCCCAAATTAACCAGTTTCCTATAATATTGAAGAAATTTATTTTCTAATAGATCGTTTAGATTCCTTAACATACTACTAAAACACTAGGTATAAAGAGTCCCTTTCCGAAAACAAGGAAAATGTTAAATTCAATATCATTTGGTTAGCGGTTCTAGGCCTAAGACGCGTATATCATTTGATAATTGGTGCCGATTATTAACTCACATTATTTTTGAAAAATATCTTTATACGGTAATATATATAATCCAAAAACAATTCCTCGTGCGTAACGGGCGTGTTACTAACCTACCCGCAGTAAATTTTAAAGTGTAAAGTACCTACACGTTCTAATCTTTTGATTGTTGTAAATTCAATTTCGTGTGTATTCTTTTGTTTTTAAATTAAATCCGCTTTTGTTAACTAATAGTATATATTTCTATCAAATTTAACATAGAAAATGCATAAAACTGCAAAGTCTATCAATTTAGAGATCTTAGAAGCCTTTAGTGACCACAAATTTAAAGCAACTCACCCAGTTTAATAGTAAGTACACGTTTAGCGAGTGCGAGCCATTCCTTAATGGTGCCATTAGCGGCTGCGGCCAAGAGGCAGCAAGTGAGTGTATCACGAGCGTGTGATAATGCTGTTTCGTCACGCTCTATGTCCAAATAGGCGAATAAGGCACCTGGTAGACCTGTTTCCGTTATTACTACACCTGGAAATTTTTAAGACATTAGTAAATGCTTTATAGTAGTAACGACGTAGATCACTTAAAAAACGTGTTTAAAATTTTACCGAAATATTTTTCAATATCTGAAATACTTAACAAAAGTTATGGAGTTTTCTGGTGAGGTATTATAAAAATATTCGGTTTTGCAACTGTCTAGTTCTCTGTATTATAAGAAAAGTATAGTCATTTCTTTTACAAAAGTATTTTTACCGTCAAAAGCCATAATAAGAAATTTTTTACATTGAAAATGTAAAAATGCAGTATGCACGGTACGCCATATTTAAACTTGAGAAGTGATTATGTAAATATATAAAATAATCTTTATTATAATACATTTATGCATAAACAAATCTTCTGTGGGTGTTTATAATTATATACCCACTAAACGGCTGGACTGATTTTGATGAATTTTTGTGGTTTATTCAAGAATTGTTTAGATTTACAATTCGATGATTTCGAAGGGTTCGCTAGTAAATAATAAGAATAATTAAAATTCTGACCACAATAAGGCTTAGCGGGCACGTGGTCTTTAGCCAGCATCGCGTATTTGCAAACTTCACCGGCCTCCTTCTGAGACAACTGACGGAGGCAGCATAATGCCGCACGACGGACTGACAGTTCAGGCGAAGATAGGTCACGCTAGTAAATGACATTTAAAAGTAATTAATAAAGGTATCTTTTGCTGTGTTGATTTACATTTGGAAGTATTAAGTTCTAGCATATTTTCATTGACAAAACTTTCATACATAATCTCTATATAACTACTAGTTAGCAAACCTTAACAATAGGTCAGTAGTAGCACGCTGATAGTCAGTGTTCTCTTACGCCCGAACCCAATAATCAATCTACAATCTCACATTAAAAACAATCTGAGATCAGACCGTGACAGTCGATCGATCTCCTATCTGCATCCCAATAACCAAACCCTACGAAGACAATCCATTTTTGGCGACGGATAAAATGCTCTTTATCGTTCCATTTTACTCAGTTTTCACTCATATTTAATAATCAATGTTAACCAAATAATGTAAATAAAACCGTACAAATAACATTAAAATACATGTGTATATTTAAAACATAACAAACCATTATTTTATTATTAAAAAAATTGGTGTAAGTTAAAATCTGTTAAAATAATTAACTGTCGAAATCGAGCTTTCGTCAACTGTCATTTTCATACAAAGTTCTATCCACAGACGCCGATACGACCTACCATGGATAGCTTGTATCGACAGATAGCTATTACGTCGACTGCTTATTGGCACACTTGTTACAACATTTGGATTAAGATTACTATCTCAGATGGTGGATTATGGATTGAGATAGGTTATTGGGTTCGGGCGTTAAAGCATTCATTGTTTTTATTAAAATTCACAAAGACTTGAGAATCAAGTCAATATCTGTAATTACTATCAATAAATTGTAATTAAAATGTGTACATCCTATTAAAGATACTTTGTCTTCTTTCCATAGTAATATAATATTTCAAATTAACAATAGGATTCAAAACCCTTAGGAAAAAACTTGACAGCCAAAACAAATGGTAAACCACAATCAAGCAATTGTTACTCTTGGATTATGTCTGATGAGTATTCAGACGGATTAGATCAACAGTTTTTCTGTTGTCCACCCTCCTATTTTCTTTATTCGGTGCCACAGTACACTTACACATAACGCAGGAACCAATGTATGTATGTTAATATGTCTCGGTGCGAACATCTGCAACTGTTGCAAACATCCTGTGGCCTCAGCGCGTGGCCCACCTGATCCGCCGCCGCATTCCTGAAGAGCGGCGCATGCGCATATGAATCGGCCAACTGCTGCGCCGCCGCATGCTAGAAATTTAAATAATAAACTAGTTAATTATAATACTTTGTATATAAGCTAGAACACGAAGAATTAAACTTTAAATGGCTTCAAAAAAATATTTTTGTGCTATAGCCGGAATTTATAGAAATAAAAAAAAGGATTGTGTTGTTTTATGAAACCACGTTAAAAGTGAAACTTTTTTTCACATTATAGACATTTAACTAAAAAATTTTGGAATAATATTCCAGTAAGGGTATAAAAATCGCTTTACAATCTTAATTTTATACTTGGAAAATTGGAATGATAATGGGAAATAATAAAAGTAGACTAAGCCTCCAACTAATATTTTTATTGAACTCTGTGTCTTAGAGAGTACGACATACATAATACTTAACAATTATTTAGATTATATACATGTAAGGAAAACATATTTTCCTATACAAACTCTTTTTATATTTTATTTTTCTTCTTTGCCGTCTGATCGACGATGTTTAATTTGTCACTTGACATAATAGATGTAAGATGTTTTAATTTTTTCTTTATTTTATTTTATTTTATAAAACCTAGAATATAGGCTTTAAATGTTGATTCTTTTGTATTCACAGAGAAACGCAGTTACGCCTTATTTATTCCCAGTACTCGTATAAGCGATCGATACCATTATATACACATATTAAGTAATAGTGTATAGACTACACGGTCAGCTGCTGCGAACTATAGGCGCCGCCATATTGGCCTTGGCTGCTATGACGAGTGCCTTTCACGTTATCCCTACTTCGCTGCCGACCGTCACGCGACATGCAACACACAGACGAAAAAGTTTGAGACGATGTATACCTTGCAACTCCGGTCCCAGTACAGTAATGAGTGCAGCCAAAAGTCGTCCCAAAGCACATCTCAAAGAATCACAAGCGGGTGGCGAATTGAATACCAGACGTAGAGCGGTACTAACAGTCCATTCTACGTGACTTCGGAACATTGGGCCCGATGCGTCCACTACTACTGAGAGGCCGTGGATGGCCCATACCTGTGAAAAGTCAATCAATAATTATTTTATATTTAATTAAACGCATATAGTTCTAGTTAGGTAATAGAAAACATACAAAAACCTTATATTTCATGGTTTAAATATAAAAACTCTGCTCTAATAAACATGGAAGTGGATCGTTTAGCAAGCGTAAAATCTATAATTTTTAATAAGAAATTTTACATGTCAATTATATTAAAAAAATCTTTTTTTTTATAGTACTGGGGCAAACGGGCAGGAACCTCACCTGATATTAAGTTACACCGCCGCCCATGCCATCTTAATGGGCTCGCGAGTGCGTTCCGGCCTTTAAAGAATTGGTACACTCTTTACTTTCTACTTGTCATAGACAAGTCTCAACGACGGTGTGTTTGAATAGGATTAAATGAATAATATTTTTGGGACTTTAAAGTACATATGTCACTTACTTGAACTTCGATTGCACTTGTATCCTGAGCTAACGCCCTTAAGACCGGCAACGCTGCAGCGCTTGATGACGCACCTCTAGCCCTTTGTACAGCGCCTACAGCCGCTGCAGCTGCCGCCCTAGTTGGGCGGTTAGTGCTAGTCTTCGCTAAAGTAATCACTCGCTCGCTAAGCGCTTGACTCTCCGCTTCAGATATACAGCTACAAAGGCGTCCAACGCATGAAGCTGCTGCAGCGCGGACTGTTGCACTGTTTGCTGAAAGTCCTGCCTGTAATAAAGAAACGGATCTAAACTTTTGTAATGGTGTTTACTGTTTATAGAAAATAAACCAATATAAAAACGCAATTAATTTTTCTTAGAAATTAACAATAATATTCTGATCTTAGTAACGATATATTTTGCAGCTCTACTGTGACTATTTTAATTTAAAATTAGTTGTTAAATAAATTTCGTGTCTTTTTTTACAGACAAGGTAACAGAAGTTGCAGGTGATCAGGTTTAAAACTGACCAACACAGAAAGTGTTATATGTCATATAGAAAAATTGGTTAACAGCCAGGATTCGAACACACAACCTCAAGCTTAAGAGCCACGATCTATGTACTCTTATTTTTATTCAAAAAAAATAATATTTAATGCAAGATATACTCACAAATATAAGCTCAGTGCAGGTGTTCTTCACAGGATCTTGCCCTAGACTAGACTTCATCTCGGCGAGCGTACGTAGAGCGAGCAACATCGCAGTGTATACGTTAATCTGTATCGCCTCTTGACGTGCGCCCTTTGACATTTTGATGCACTCGGCGAAGTGTTCCAGCATTTGTTGTCTAAACAATTTTTGAAGTGAAAACTTCTTTAGCGGCGTTGTACACTTTTTTTGGAATGGGTTAAAATGTTAAACTCGCGTCAGGACAAATTCGTAAGACGGATGGTTTTTTAAAGGACTATGAACCTTCGTTTATATAGTTACGGTTTTAATTCATTTGTCTCTTTCCTCAGATACATTGATGCATGTGGAATTCGACCTTAAGTCAAATATATCAAGGTTTAATTTTGCGAAACGTCTAAAGCTTTATTATTAACGATTTGGTCAGACTGACGACGGATTGAAAGTAGACAGCTGGCGCAGCGTATTTAATGTAATATAAATTGTCTTGTTTATGTATGATAGCGCAATAAATAAATATTGTATTCTACCACATAAATGCTAGTATTTTTATACCGATAATTAAAGCAATTCGAGCAAAATTATTCCCTAACCATTCCAAAATATCAACAAAACACAACGTTAATATTCAAGATTTCACTTCTGCCGGCACTCCCGGAGTGCAACCCGTCGTTTTTTTTAAACCAATTTTGGCATCAATTATTCCAAATATTAGAGAAAAGAAAAGGAATATTTTATGGAAAAGTGAACTAGATACCCTAATGAAATGAAAATGCCACCCAATATGATAGTTGAAGATTACTTCTTCTATCATTCTTAATAACTTTCAAACTTCAGTGTATCACTAATAAATGCATTAAAAAGATCTTGAATTTAAGATTTGATTTTCATTAAGAAAAAATATTAATAAATTTATCATATTGTAAAGGGTATTTCAACAAGAAGTTTGTTTTTCAATTGTGGCAACACCGAGAACGTGATAGTTTTGACATTTAGTTTTTGGCGGTATTCGTAGCAGGTGCTTTGGCAATTATTACAATGAATTCAATTTCGCTCGAAAATCGCATTAAAATAATTCAAATCCACTATAAAAATGGTGGTTCTGTTAAAGTTACATTTCGTAAAATTCGTGATATTTTCGGCCAGCATAATCGTCCTTCTGAGACCGCTGTTAAGAATTTGGTCGCGAAATTTGAGTCGACAGGCTCGGTACAAAATGTGCCAACACCAACACGTGTTCGACCGGGTCGTTCAACAGAAAACATCGCCGCCGTGAGCCACAGTAGTGAAGAAGATCAAAATTTGTCAATTTCACGACGTTCTCAACAATTGGGGTTATCCAAAAGCACAACATGGCGAATTTTGCGAAAGGATTTGGCTTTGAAGCCTTACAAGATTCAACTGGTGCAGGAATTAAAGCTGATCGACCATTCAAATCGCCGCAGATTCGCTCAGTTCATTCAGGAACAACCTGCTGGTTTTTCTGAAAAAATCATTTTTTCAGACGAAGCCCATTTTCATTTGTCAGGGTACGTCAACAAGCAAAATTGTCGCATTTGGGCTTCTGAAAATCCTAAAGCAATTATTGAGAAGGCTTTGCATACTCAACGTGTTACTGTGTGGTGCACTATGTGGTCTGGAGTGATTGGGCCGTTTTTTTTCGAAGATGAGGCTGGAAATGCGGTAACAGTCAATGGATCACGGTATCACGAGATGTTAACCACTAAATTTTGGCCTATTATTGATGACATGGATATCACTGAAATGTGGTTTCAACAGGACGGTGCCACATGTCACACAGCCAATGAAACGATCAATTTATTGCAAACCAAATTTCCCGAGCGCATAATTTCGCGATTTAACACCACTGGATTATTTTTTGTGGGGCTATGTTAAAGACAGAGTCTATACGGAGCCAATCGAATCGATTGCAGCCTTAAAATTCAAAATCCGTGATGTCATTAACGAAATAGACCCTCCATTTTGCCAAAAAGTGATTAAAAATTTTGATGAAAGAATCAACATCTGTCAGCGTGGTCGTGGTGGACATTTGCCAGATATCATTTTTCATTCATAATTGCCAAACTTTTCTCTTTGTAATACAATAAAAATTTTATTCATTTTCCTCTAAATTCTTTGTTTTATTTTGTTTTAGAAAACAAAGTTCTTGTTGAAAAACCCTTTATAAGTACGACAATATACCTGTGTTTGTTTGCTGCCTTTGAGAATATCTGCGGGAACAAAACAACAGATGCATCTATCACTGCTACGCCTAGTGGCTGTGCACCTGACAACTTTCGGTACAAACAGCAAGGGTCATGTTCTAAAGCCCCAGAACCGCTGGCACTTAGTCCCGATATGAGCTGAAAATTTAATTAAATTTGTTTAAAAGGGATCTCTGAAAAGGAAAATAAATACGAAATATATTTAAAAGGACAATATAGAAATTTTACCTAAAAATAAAATTTGTATTATGTTTCCTAAGACGTCCGAGGTCCATTATGAGAGTACATCGTTTCCTTTTCCGCCCAAATCGCTAGTATCCGACCTTTTCCCACCACGTGACACCGCCGCCAGCGCCCAGCGTTTGAAACTGGAACTTAACTTTTTATCGCGCTAAAGCAAGCCGCCAGAGTTCTTGTTCATTGTTTGTCTCATAATAAGAGAACCAGGAAGAGCTTGTTTGGACCTCGGACGTCTTAGGAAACATAATACAAATTTTATTTTTAGGTAAAATTTCTATATTATGTGTTCCGTTTGACGTCCGAGGTCCATTATGAGAGACGTGTTTGTTATCTCCTGGTGGCTTGTAAAGTTATATATTAATAACTAAAAAACGCAACAATGTGATTTGAATTATTTATATCCGATAGAATCATGATGAAATAAACAATACAAGCTAATTAAAGCCTAAGCTTTAGCATCATTTAATAAACATAATAACAAAAAAATTATTGTTTATAATGAAGTAGAATACTTGGCTAATCATTAAGCGGCCGAAAGTACTGAGAAATAGACTTCTGATTGAGTCTCAGCATTCTGACTATTATTATCTAGATTTCGACAATAATATATCTTTAATGTACTTTCATGACGCCAATTTGCCTAACCAAGAATATCATTTATGTTTCTAAAACAATTTAGCGAAGCAACAGCTGATCAAGTACCACGAGATGCTTCGATACCTGATTCCAAAAGGGGTTTCTTGACCCAGCCCCCAAAAATTGTGGGCGTAGCTGGTCTTACAGGATATCTGGTTGTAATAAACAAATTTGTCAAGGAGCCTCATCTATTATTAGAGACAGTTATGAGTGTCCTAAGCCAAAATAAGCGATTTAGATGCTTCTCCAGGCACGATAAAAACGTCCAACTTGACTGTCTATACGTTCCTGTATCTGTTTTAAAACCGAAACCCGGATGCAAAGTGATGGAATCACCGTTATCAATAAAATGCTGAGGCTCGAAAAAGCAAGAGAGTCAAATCATGAACTCTATGCCCAGAAGCCAATAAAATTATTGTGGCTGTGTGTTTCGAGCTATGAAATAAATTTTGCTCATCTAGTTTTAGGCTTTTCAAATAATTTATAACTTTCCCCGCTTCCCATACTGGCAATTACTGCGCGATTGGTCTAGCTATAGATAGGATTGAGCTAGGCGCTTTAAGGATATGTTTTACTAATTTATTAGATTAAATTTTAACATCGCTTAGAGCCTCACAAATTGATGCTATGTCAGATTTGTGAACTAAAATAGATATAGATCTATTTAGATAATAGATTTAGATATATAGATATCTATGCCAGATGATCCTTTATAAATAGGTTTGCTAAGAATCTAGCTACATCAGGAGGAGCCGGGAATCGACAGTTTATATTACTATGTTGACACCAATTTACCCATTTATACCAAATAGGGGCATAATATGTTTTCCTTGTTGAAGCTCTCAAACACGACGAAATAAGTTGTTTTGCGTCTCGTGTTTTGCAGCTAAAATCAGCCACGCTTCCAACTGTAATTTCTGCCCTTGAGGAGGAGGTTGACCCGTTACGGTATTTATCAGGGTTTTGTTTAGATTCCGTATTGGTAGCGAGGGTGCAAGTGCTCGGCCTTTCAAATCCGGGCGCCAAAAAGGCTTCCTCCACCTGGGTGCTATTATTATGAACTTCCCTTGGCATAAGTTGAGATGGTGCAGCACTCGAGGTAGAGGCACTGGCGGTGGAAATATCCACGCTAGATCGTATCGCCAGCATTTACTGAAGGCGTGGTGAAGCAACTGTTGGAGTCTTATAAGTCTAGCGACACATAACTTGCCACGATAAGAGCCTCTCGTGACGCGAAAAGATCTATTTCGGGGGTTCCCCATCGTCTGAATATGTCCGTGGTTGCCTCTTTCAAGAGATGCCATTCGGTGCCCCTGCGATTGCGCGAGAGGTAATCGGCTTCCACGTTGTACATTCCCGGCAAGGAAGTGAGGGATAAGTACAATATTCAAACTGTCCGTCAGTGCCAGAAGATCTTTTGTCAATTTTAACAGCATTTGGGACCTTGTTCCTCCTTCGTTTTTTATGTACGATACAACAGTTTTGCTGTCGCTTTGCAGGATTACCATCGAGTTCTTTAGGACTTCGGATGTCAAAGAGATTGCTGCTACCACAGCGTGCATCTCCTTTAAATTGCAATGCCACTCAATCTGACTTTGAGTCTAAGAACCATTCAGGGGTTTGTTGTTGATTAGCGCTCCCCATTGTAGATCCGAGGCATCGGTGACAATGTAATTCACATGCCTTGTTTTGAAGTGAATCGGTGTTTTGTGACTGAGGTTGTGCAAACACCATACGACGTCCTGATTCACCTCTGCAAGAAAACTCAGGCAAAGAGGAGCTCTCCTAAATGCATTGCTGTGTCGCTGCAGCGTTCGGCAACGCAACCTTCCCCGGTGGGTGATGAAGGTCGCAAAATTGAGATACCCTAAGAGGCGTTGGGCCTGCTTGAGGGTCCAATTTGCCGGCTGACAAGCGTGTTTATCAGGCACTGACGAATTTTGATAACTTTTTACGGGTAAGGACTTTGCATTTGATAGTGTGTCCCACGTGATACACAGAAAATCGATCGACCTCGTTGGAGTGCATATCGACTTCTCTCGATTTATGGTCCAGCCCAGGTTCTTCAAAAAGGTCATGGCTACAAGAACCTGGGAGTTAAGAATTGTTCTGTCCTGGTGGACCAGTAAGTAATCGTTCAAGAAAACGATCACTCTTAAGCCCTGACGGCGTTATAGCTCGGCTGTCCAATTTGTCACCGAAGCAAACATTTTCGGAGCTATGGCCAACCCAATAGGTAGACAAGTCATTTGAAGGAGCCTTCCCTCGTAACTGATACGCAGAAAGCAACGATGTTCGAGGGAAATCGGTACATGATAGTAGGATTGCCTGTGATCCAGCTTCACCATCCAATCGCCTTTTTGTAGGAAATTTGGCATTTGGTGGTGATGAAACAGATGAAAAGGTTCTGGTTTCATGAACCGATTTAAAGATTTTAGGCTGAAAATGACTCGATTTTTCCGTTCTTCGTTATTATGAAATATGAACGATATGATATGATAGATATGAACGACGGAATCAGCGGTGCTGGCTCCAGTATAATATGGTCTCGAATCATGGTATGTATTTCCAAGGAAATCGAAGTTGAAACAGGTGTTTGCAACTTTTTTAGGATTTAGGACAGTACTAATAGCGGTTTTCGATTGAAAGTTATTCGAGCGGAGGTTATTAATTTTAGAATGGAAAAAGGAGGTTTTAATTTCACCCAATTTTTGTGATAGTTCCTTAAACATCCGCCCGAAAAGCCCATCGAGTCACTTATGTTGGTATTTATTTGGATTGTTATATTTGCGTCCCCCCTTTTGATGTGAAACATCTATAACCGCACGTAAAACCGATTTCTGGTGTGGCGACAAATGCCGTGGCGATGCCACGCTATATGATGGTATATATACAGTCTATATGCAGTAGTGTGTACGGTGTATTTCGAAGTCACTGATTAAACGAATTAAGTAGTCACGTTTTGAAATAAATTCGTAATTTTTTTGTATTTAAATGAAAATAAATGTTTATTCAATAAATAGTCATCGTTATTTTAACAAAATAATGTCGAAGTTTCACATCTGCCAGGCGTCCCGTGACGGCTCACATTTTTTATTTTCGTGATCATCGAAGTTGTGACTCTGTTGTCCTTGTTTTGAGTTGTATCGGTTACCAATAAAGGGCTTTTGACTAACCTGAGACGTTGAAGCTACAGACGATTAAAAACGTATGCGTGATTTAACGCGTATTGTTTTAGATTGGTACCCGCGAATTCTGTCAATTTTGACAATACTACCAACATTTTGTAAATATTTAGATAATTTTTCAGGATTAAACATGTACTCCGAAGAGGGGTGGGAATTTTATCTAAATCTTCTATAACATGTTTTAAAGTTTGACCAAAACATTCTTGCAATTTATTATGTATAGAATTTAAATTAAGAACCGCGTTCGACTGAAGACCACTAAAACGCTACGTAACGCTTTATTGATAAACTCATTTTTAAATCGGTAAAAGCAGGAAAAGCAACGTATTTCTTTTGTATATCAATATAACGTACACAGTTCAAATCAGAAATGTAAAAACCTCTGCATTGAAATTAATATTATAATTTATAACTCGGAGGTTCTTGAACCGACACGTCTAAATGAGCAATATCATTAACTACAGCCGCATGGTTCAAAAAAGGGTCGTGTAGGTTTGCATTATTAGATTCGGTCACTTTATGTAACATGCTAGACAACGCAGCATAATTGTAAAAAGGTATTATTAAGGTGACTCACCAATTACTGCGACAATTGCTCAAACCTGAGAATAATCACGTGAATTACTGCTGTGGCGGCGGTTCTTCATCCTCTTCACTCGTACTCGAACTTTGCGAAGAACTCGGCTTGTCAGAACTTGCAGAGACAATATCTCCCGTGATATGAGACGGCCTTATAAAGCGCGGGTGAGGCACGTTTGACCGCGTAGCCAACACATTTACACCGATTTTAGCACTTTCATTAGCCATTTTATATTTTTAACGTGAAAACCGAGTTAACCATTTTACGAAATAATTATTTCCACTTTGAAAATAAATTTTAGGTCGATATAACTTTGAATATACTGATTCGTTTTTAAGTGTGCACTAGCGACTGTGCAAGACGAAAAACGACGCAACAATGAACAAGAACTCTGGCGGCTTGCTTTAGCGCGATAAAAAGTTAAGTTCCAGTTTCAAACGCTGGGCGCTGGCGGCGGTGTCACGTGGTGGGAAAAGGTCGGATACTAGCGATTTGGGCGGAAAAGGAAACGATGTACTCTCATAATGGACCTCGGACGTCAAACGGAACACATAATAATTATTATTTAGACATTTTTGCTTGATCAAAACGCAATAAAATATAGTTCAATAAAAATAACTATCTACTATTATAAAAAATAGGGGTTGATCGGAGAGGGATGACAAAATAAAAAAAAAGAGTTTTTGGGGTGGACACCCCTTAGGGGTTTGAAATACAGATTGTAGCTGATTCTCAGACTTACAGAATATGCATTAAAATATTTATAAGAATCGGTCGACCCATTTCGGAGGAGTATGGGAACGAACATTGTGACACGAGAATTTTATATAAGAATAGATATAGAATTTTATTAATAAAAATCTTATATATCTTATACACTAAAGCTTTATTTTCCTAAAATTATATTTCTTACCTGTTCCTCAATGTCAGCATGATCTGTGTCATAGATCCAATTTTCTTCATCAAGTAGGATTGTGTCTCGCGGATGCATCGCGTGACGGAGCATGCCTTCATATAAATACATATATAATTTAATTTTGAAACAAATTCAAGAATATAATTAAAATATAGTATAGTATCACCAATTGTCTATATCATATTTAATTAAAATCCGTTAAAAAAATATTTTGTATACACAAACTGAGACAAATTTTGGCTGATGGCAGTACCACCTTTCAGATCGAACTGTATAATCAATCTATAATAATAAATGTATGCACATAAGAAAATCCATTAAAGCATCAACTGAGGCTTATAATACATAATTAAACACAGGATCTCAGGTTAAATTAAGTCCGCCAAAGGGATATATTTAATGAGAAATGTGCAAATAAAATAATAATAACACGTGTTTCTGGATTTATGTCGTCGGCCGTCGCTGCAACGCGTAAAAGTATATTTTACCTGTGGCAACATTAGCTCCGCTAGGTTCAGCAAAGCCGGCCAGCTCGGCGGCCAATAATCGCAGAAGGGGCGGGGCTGGTGCTCCCGAGGCTAAGGCACCGCATGCCTGGTATAAGCGGAGGCGTAGAAGGGCAGCGGGGGCTTTAAGCGCACCGCCATAGTTCCGTACTACGCCACCCACGCTGTTAAGAAAAAAAAACACCTCGTATACAGATACCGGCAAACTTCTTGAGCATTAAACGAGGGAGTGGGGGAAAGATCGCGCGACACAAACTTCAACTGATTTCAATCATTTCCAATCACGCGATCGACACGTCACTCTCCCGCCGCCCCTCCTCCCAGTGATACCTAAAAAGCGCTTCTGCGCAGGCAAGAACATTTGTTCAAGATGTTTGCCGGTATCTATACTAGAACGTTAATTAAATTGATCAGCTGACAAACATTTTTTCTATATAGTAAAGACTGGTAAAAAAGGAACAAGGGCAAAACCATTAGAGCGATGGGCTGACAGCATCGAAAGGGTAGCTGGAAAAAATTGGATGACGATAATTGTATCGAATAGTTCCTATTGACTATAACAAATTATAAAAAAGTTCTTAATGACACGTACTTGGTGAGTACAGCGATAGCACCATCCATGGGTTGAGTGAGTCTTTTGGCTGTATCATCGTTGTGTACAAGCGACGGGCAGTGAATCAACAAACTGTGTAGTGCTGATAAGGCACCTGCTCGGCCTTCTAATGTCACCTGAAATTAATAAATCTTCATATAAGACCAGCAGTACATGTTTACTTCAGTATAAAATAAAAGCTTTAAGGCAAAAAGAAGATAATAATAGTAGTTTATGCAACTGTCATATTATAGAGGTGTGATGTGACTACACTCATGTTTTAATACCTCATTATATGCAGCAGTTGCATACACTACTTTATTTAATCTCGTGGCTATAGGTTTCCAAGCCATAAAGTCTTGGTAACATTTGTCGTACGCTTTTCTTGATTTTTCTGGCAAAAGACTATTCGTCAGTAGCTGTTTCTAATGTCAGGTGGAATTAAATTTTCATCGGTATCGTCGGTGTTGATTGACATTTTTGTTACTGTAGTTTTATCCAACAAAATATTACTCAAATTCGTATGTACGAAATAGCGCCAAAATGAAAAAAGTCTGTTATTGGTCTATTGGCACGGAACCAGCGCGTTGCGCGCGCAGCGTATACTTAAATGGAATTGAAACCTCCTTGGTCGGGACTCATTGTACTTTAATAATTAAAAAAATATTTTAAAGCATTGTTTTGTTAGGAGAATAATGCTTTAATTTAATTTTTTAATTTTCTTAAAGAAGTATATAAATAAAATATGCCAATAAAAGTCTGTATTTCATTTCATAATTAGAATATTACCGAATGAGATTATATAAATTTGATAATACAATTTGACGCGTATATAAAATTATTTGTTGGCAACAAATGTCGGTGGACCAAACATAATAGACATTTAAAAATCCTAACCTGCCTTGCGATTCTGTAACTCACATTTCGAACTCACACATCGGTTTTCACAGCGGCGGTCGTGTCGTATCAGTCGTTAAGCAGTCAATTTACGATTTGGCATTGTGATTAAAAATAAACTACAAGCCTAACTTCGAAATGACAACGTTGGATGACCTTCGTCGTTTTGTTGCAAATTAATGTATCAGTCAATGTATTAATAGGTATACATAATTAATTAAAGCTAAATAGTAAAGTGATACTCGAATAAGTTTCCTATTACCTGCCAAGTGAAAGCATCTCCTCTGGCCTTTTCAGACTCCAGCTCTTTGGCTGACCTCGGGAAGCTGTTCCTCCACAGCAGTAACATACGTGGAAGCAATCCGCGTACCACGGGAACACCTGTATTAAAATTAGATAGTCAGCCATAGCTGGATTCCTTTCCAAAGCCCTTACTCTGCAACTTCCATTGCAGAACAGAACTATCTATATAGTATCCGTAGAGCTGATGTCGCAACCTTAGGATGGCACTGTACAATAACTTTTCGATATCGGGATCTCTATATTTACGAGTAAGAGCCCTGATATTCTGTAGACATAAGAAAAATCGTAGAGAAATAAATATAGTCTATATTTTATTTCTTGAAGTTAGCCTATACTATTATAGAATTTATAAAATTACGTCAGTAGATTGCGAGTACATGCAACCCAGCCCATCAATCTAAAAAATTCAAATTTATATAATATTAGTAGGAAAAAAATAACTAAAACCAAAAAGGAACACTGCGTCTTTTTGTTTAGTTTTTTTATGTTTTTACGGATGAAACTAATTTCGACTACACCATTTAAACGATTTTAATACCTAAAGTGCAAATTGCTCCAACAATTAGCCATCCGGCATTAGTCCTAGCCGCAGTCAATCGGCTGCTTTGTCCAGCTGACCGTAGCAATTGCTCGGCCGCGTTGAATGCGATTTTGCCACGACCGTGAGGTACGCCCAATGGCGAAGATCGAACCGCTCCTAATATGGCAGCTAGCGCGGCTGAGTAACCTGAAATATTACTTACTTATTAGCTGTATTAGGCCTGTATTCCAAAAAAAAGTGCGTGCGTACAAAGTAAACATGTCAGAAATGAAACTTCTTTGGAAAACTAATTTTTAAGTCTTGTTCATGTTTGAAAAAATCGAAAACTTTAGATTTCCGAGACTTATAGAGAGGGAAAAAGGAAGATATGTTAGGAATTTAATGAATTTAATTGTCATTAAAATATTCAAAATTAATACAAATTATATTCTTCGGTAATAAAAACACGTGGCATTTTAATTTACAATTCGTCATTTGAGATTTCAATAAATTATTTTGCATAAAATATAAAATACTAATGTTTCATAAATTCTCTTTACGAAATTTTAATTTTAAAAATAGATTTTTTATAAGGTCCCTTCTCACTCTCTCTCAATCGGTCTCAATCGCTCTCTCCCTTTTTGTCGACAAAAACGCTGCACATCTTCGTGACGTTTCATCCGTAAAAAAATTACCCTCATGCGCCTTAAGAAGTTTCACTTCAAAAGTATCACGAGCCACAATCTTGTCTTGAGCAGTGTCAATATGGTTCGACAAATTTCTTCTTCTCATAGTGCCATCTCCTTGCTTGCTTGAAGGTTGGCGATCATCAAGGCTAGTTTAATTTTGGATGGCGTGCTTCTAAACATTAACTTTGATTGATTGGTGCTTTGACCAAACCATTGTCTTAAACTTTTTCAACCGAGAAGGGAAACCAACCGTCTGCGGCCAGGTCTTTTTTGGAGTAACGTAAAACGTGTCCTTAACACTCAACTTTCCTTTTCTTAACCTTCATCATACGTCAGACGATGATGACGTCATAGACAAATTTACACTTACACTAAATGTAAACATATAGACTTATAAAACATATTAAGTACCATTCTATAAAAAAATATAAATATTTTTTAATTTTACCAGAAATATGATGGGGCGTAGGCCTAGCGACATCCAGGGCATCGCAGGCTCTATCTAAGAGCGGAGTTATAAGCGCCGGTAGGGCTTCGCACACACAACGGATAGCGGCTGCAGCGGCTAACCGAGCTGCTACACATGGATGCTCTAGTACCTTCAAAATTAAGCCACATTATATTTTTATATTCATTCTCGGACTCTGGTTAGCATGTATTGTTAATTTTCAATATAAATCATACAATTTCTATACATAAGGTACAATTATTATT
Organism: Pieris napi; assembly: GCF_905475465.1. NCBI lineage: Eukaryota > Metazoa > Arthropoda > Insecta > Lepidoptera > Pieridae > Pieris > Pieris napi. Next base: position 5,842,350 of record NC_062241.1, on the reverse strand, counting down.
GTTTAGAGGAAACCTACTATATTTATGTACTCATATATATTATATTTTCTACTTGTCTTCTTAATATTTGTACTTGGATATATCTTTTAATCGTTTTAATTATTTGCATACAAAACCTTTACGCACTTAATCATTGTTTGAAACCACTATCACCAGACACCATTACTCAGCCATAACATATTATAAGAATAGAATAGACACATATGGTAAATACCCATGTCATAGACAAAGTACTGAAGAAATAAAACATAATCTTAACACTTGTGACGTGTAATTACTTTTTGGTGCTATGAAACTATGACAACATAATATCTAACTTAAAAAAGTTTATTCTGTTTCTTCCATTGATATACAAAAAACCCAAGATGCACAGTCTCGAATAAAAGTAACGCTCGAAAGTGTCCCGAAACACTATTTCTGTCCCTTTCTATAACAGTATGTCTATAACAGTATATGTTACAAGCATATATTATTGCAAAATCAACCTTACGCGAATTGCTTAAAGTTGTTATTACAACGCAGTGTATACGTACTTAAAGCAATAAAATTTTACGACCGACCGTGGTCGGTAGGACAAGGTATTGAGTGGAGTCGAACATGACTTTTTTATTTACAACTATTTAACATAATTTTAAATTTATCCGACTTTTCGGGTGCTTTACAGCGTGCGTGGTCACGGTGACTGAAGACAAAAGGTGTTGGATGTTAAATAGTTGTAAATTTATAATAATACATAACTTTAATCAGGTTAAAAAGTTTTTTCTTTAAATTAAAAAAAAATGTTAAATTGGCTACCTCCTGACCTACACTTTATATAGCGTAAATATATTTGTCAAAAACTACACACAAAAAAGTTCAAAAGTACATAAATTTATTTATAAAAAATAACACAAATAAATAACATCGACTCCACTTATTAGACGCGAGACTATTTGAAATGAGCGCACAATTTAGAATGTTGCGCTCATTTTTTGAGGACGTTTTTTAGACGTTGATTGTGCATCTTGGGTTTTTTGTATATCAATGGTTTCTTCTATACTCATGTACATAATAGTGCCTAATATAATATGAAAATTACCGTAAACATAGTGTCAATCATCTTCAAAGAGGTATCAGAGACAAGGTTGTGTACTGAAGTGCCCAATTGTACTGACAATTCACCCGCCTCTGTGAGAGCGCATACTAATAAATGCTGGCTGAAGAGTGTTTCCTGCAAAGAAATCGAGTAAATAAAACCGTTATTTAAAACTAACTAGGTTTTTAATTGAATCACACAAGTAAACTATTATAAATATTTTAAAAAAATAAACTGAGATTAAACGAAAGATTAACTTAACACGATTAACATAACTGGTAAGAAACCGATTTAAGGAAATAGTATAAAAAATGCGTCCATAATTATTTAAATACTGTATGTAAAATGTTGTCGATACTTAAGCACATTTGATAACATTAATTCACTATAATAGACAAGTGCGTGTTGACTAAATTAACAAAACAAACAAACAACTTTAATTAAGAACGGCGTATCATATACAAGCGATTTCTTCCATACAACCTTAATTTAATAATTTGAAATACCTCAGTGTTTTGAATCACTACTATTGTGTAATAAAAATAATAATTAAGTGACGCTACAACCCAACATGGGTCTTGGCCTGACATCTATTTCTCACTCGCATTAGCTATCTGTCTATTAGTATCATGTGCCGTAAATTTTCGAGTTACAGACATTCTAATATTATTGTATGTATGTCTCGTGACTCGTATTTTATGCATGTTTTTATAGAACATATAATATTAATATATGCCGTAATGTTTGCTAGTGGCAGAACTTACAAATTGCCGTATTTCTTTAATTGTTGGATTTTGTTGCTGCCTTGCAATACGAAAAACGCCGGAATTCAATTTCATAACAAAATTACTATTAAAAAATAAACAACGAACTAAATAGATTCCAGAACCATAAAATTATACAAATCATTTTAAATATATATATTAACCTGATTACAATCCTTTGCATTTTCCGGATTAAAATCAATGCTACTCATTTGTTTGGCGACGATTTGAATGATCTCTTTGCACGCGGAGGCTTGAGCTTTTTCTCCCAACATTTTTCCGAGTGTGTTTCTTAGTATGTAGTTTATGCATTTCCTGAAAGAATTTAGTTATATAGTGTAAGAGCAGTGTTGGCCTTGAGCGTGTGACCCTCATGCCTGAGGTCGTGCGTTCGAATCGCGGCAATAAACTTTTCCCATAGAAGCATTTAACACTCACACATATAGTAAAGGAATGTAATGCTTTACACCTAAAAATGACTGCGTGTGTCAGACACTGAATTCTGATCACCTACTTGTCTATTTAGAACAAATAAATCACGAAAAGTCAATGTTACTTTTTTTAGAACTGTTTTAATATCCTTGATTTCCATCATCCCTACAAAGCTTCCATATTAAGCTCTATGGTGGCAAAGTTCTATATACCTAGTATTGTCTTTGATTAACATAACCTTTACACATTTAAAGAAAAAGCTTTTACCGGATTAAAGTTATGTATTATTATAAATTTACAATTATTTGACATAATTTTAAATTTATCCGACGTTTCGTGTGCTTTACAGCGTGCGTGGTCACGGTGACTGAAGACAAAAGATGTTGAATGTCAAAAAGTATCACAGCTGCAGAGAAAGTTGCATTATCTGTATTTATTTCCCCGGAGTTGGTATAGATTATAATCTATCTATATACCTCTAAATACTTCTATATTTAACCGCTTATTTGTACTAAGCATGTGACTAGGAACTTCCAGATTCCATACCCAGTAAAAAAAAATCAGAAATGTCTGCCACACCCCATAGGTTCTTTAAACAATGTTAATATATAACTAACCTAGAATATACAGCATCAACATGTGAACTAGCAGCTTTGGGGTTGGCCACCAAATCGAGTACATGAGCTAAGAACGTACTCATGTTACGTTCGAGCCAAACGCCTCCCATATTTTGTACGAATATCACATATGCCTAGAAACAAAAAATGTGTGCGTGTACTAGGTGTACACACGTAAGAAGTGAAACTTTTTTATGACCTTATTTTTCGAAAAATGATCAGCAACTTAACGAAATTGGTTAAATAAAGTTTAACAAAAGGCTTTTATTATCATAGACATGAATACAAATATAATTATTTCATTTTACCTTATTACTACTAAGATTATTACAGAATTTCATTAATTGTAATAGAATTATTACTATCATTGTTATCGTTATTATATATTTTTGTTCTTAATGGCTTCGAATCTCTTCGGATCAACCGTGGTAGGGACAAGAAAAAGATGGCGCGTAACCGAAAAACGTGACGATTTGCTACAAAATTTCTCCCATAAGTCGATAAAAAATTCATTCTAACGCCGATAAAGAAGTTTGACTTCAAAAAGCAACATGGCGCGTAACCGAAAAATGTGACGCGTAACGAAAAAATGTTACACTAAATTTTTTTCCAACCCCGATAAAGAAGTTTCACTTCAAAAAAAATTGAAAAATATCTACAAGTGAACGTCAAATAAACACTGTCGACTTAGATACGGACAGATAGGACAAGTGTTTTATGTTAAATACATACACTCAAACTCAAATTAACTTTGTTCATATAGTCAAACATGTACACTTATGAACGTCAGAAAAGAAGTTAAATTAATTATAAACTTACATTTATTATCAGTTCGCAAGTCAAGGGCGTAGAGCGGGCAAGAAATGGCAATAAACTTTCCGCCACTCTTTTTAATAGCTAAGTTTTAGGTCATACAAATTGTATAAACTAGAGCAAATCTATCTCAAGGATATATATAAAAGGCTTTTTTGATTAATTTAGGTTTAACGAGAGCTTTGAATTTATTTAGTGATAATACAATAATGAATGAAGCAATAATATACAAGATCTCGGCACTCAAATGTTTAATAATATTGAAATAATAAAAGTAATATTTTGAATTAAGAAAATCGAAGGTTTATTACCGTGTGTGATTTTCTGAATATATTTTGTTCCTGTCAAAAAACTATCACAAATTATTTTTTTTAATAACGTTAAAATACTTACATGAGTGACACAAACACGAACTTCTCTATTAACGCCTGAACCAGATTTAATAATTTCCCCTTTGAGGAATGAAGTACCTCCCCTTAAAAATGCACCCATCAGTAAATTCAACGCTTCTTCTAGCGATATTATATTTTTGGGCAAATCCTTTTTGTTTTGTACTAAAAGCGCAATAATAATAGGGTAACTTTTATGTATATTTATGATTTAGAAATAGTATTACATAAAAAATAAGATATAATATACTAGCAGACCAGCCAAGCGTTGCTGTGGCTTAGGTTTTTGTTATATTACATAGTAGTAAACTATAGGAGAACACTAGTCATGGGGACCACCATGCTTTTTTGGTGGTAATGCCATTAAATTGTAGCTTATGTGAAACGTTGGTACTTTCAACACAGCGCCATCTGTTAGAATTGTGACTATCAAATAATTAACAAATAATTTGGAATAAAAAAATATTGCGGGTATAAATTGAGATGTAAGTTATCCTATCTTTTAAGTTAGATCAAACCGCACACTGTGTGCAAATTTGATTGAAATCGGTTCAGTAGTTTAGGAGTCCATAGCGGACAAACAACGTGACACGTAATTTATATATATTAAGATAAGATATTAACCTAATTGCATTCCCACTTTGTTCTTAGTATTAAGATTTGTTGCTTCCCCAGCTTGAGTCGTTGCTACCAAAGCTCCCATCAATTCTGCTACTGCACATCTGAAATTATGATTTTAAATATAATTCGTATTTATAGGATACATGATTTTAAACACTAGTGAATACACAAACAATAATTGCTTCAATAACAATATATATATTTTTTTATACCTAAGCTGGTAATCGCTAGGATGAGCAGCCCGCAAGCAAGCAGCAGCGATAGCATCAACATCAGCGGGTGTCAACTTCTGTAGCGGTAACATACTCTTTAACGCATTCGCGGCAGCTGCGCGAACTGGCGTAGACCGCTCGTTCAGTAGCGAAGCACGCGCAGCCCTTGAAACTTCCCGTAGCACATTACCAGCTGCAGTTCCCATTCCCACACAAATCTAAAAGTTGTTATTATTATTCAATTAAACAAAAATGTACTTGAGTAAAAAATGTTGAATATTTGACTAAATCATTGCTCTTTGAAATATTATTAAAATTTTAACATTCAAGACATTCAATGAGTGAAATAATTATTGTATATTACATTTGCTATTTATTAAAATAATAATAATGATTATTATTTGACACAAATTTATAATATTTGTAGCTTAGTCTAATCTGTAGGTTAACCATGTGTCTGAAAAGGTCTTAATTAAATAGAATTGTGAAATAGGCCTGCCAGTTATTTGTATGCAGAGCCCGTGGGGGTTGCAAAAAACTTGGCGATTAAAAAGAGTGACAGAGAGTTTATTGCCAGTCCTTCTCTTCCGTTCTACGGCCTTGATTTGAGAACTGGCAGTAAATGTAAAATAAAAAGCATTTAATATACATATATTTATTTCTTTTTCGATGTTCATGTACACTACTTTGTCTTACCTATATGAGTAAATGATTATGATTTGATTAATAAAAAGCTTAAATTTGTCATACCATACATAACACTTTATCTTACCCATGATTTGAATTATCTTTAAATACTAAGGCATAACGACAAATTATCATAATAATAATGTTCAGTCCAGTCACAATTATAACAACAATATGAAACCTACCTTCTCCAAGGTAATCATAATTTCGAGTCTAGTTTGAGATTCAGCACTTTTCAGTGACTTCACAAGGGTGGATACAGTCTCCTCATATGATCTTCCCATCATTCGGCCAAGCTTCTCATACATACTGCCTAAACAGCAAATTGCAGCTCTACGCAGAATATTAAAGTTAATACACCCATTTTTACAGTCCATTGCTACTACCCAAAATACACCAAGAGCTTATTTATTAATGATTCAGCCATTAAAATACTATGTGTTTAAAGAGGCTCCTACTCGGGCCATTTATTCACCAAAATGTATAGTTGCGAGAGGGTGGCTGGTAGCATTTACGGCTAGATTATGCAATACTCGGCAATATTTTTAGTATGGCCGGGATATATTGCCAAATATTTTTTTAGTATGTGCGATGAATGTTTAGTGTCTCAGCCGTATGGCCGGAACGATTGCTTTGTAATCGAAAATACTTCAATATTTCTTCATATTATTGCTGTCTACGGCCTAAGTGCGTCCCTTTTTCATAGTAAAAATCGTAGTTATAGCTAATCTTGTAACAACAGGTATAGATTTTCTCATGTTAGGATATTTTATTGTATCATTGGTCCAGTCTTGTAAATAATGTGATGAAAGTCACTCTTTGACATTTGTGTATTAAAATATCTAATGTATCATGAATAAGGTGGAATCCACATTTTCTTAGTTTTTTTTTTTGACTTTAAAATAATATAATCTTTTGCAACGCGTATGATTTCGTCCGCCATTACAGCCATAGGTAATAGCCAAACCATGTATGTAGACTATGTAAAGACAAAATAATTAGCCATATACCGTTCCAGAAATATTGCTGAGATATAAATTTTTTAGCCATGTGATGCATTAAAATGTTTTTTGTATTTTCGCGATATAGTCAGCAATGATGGTTATCGACTAAAAACTATATTTTTACTTGATATTTTTGTTATAGAAGTAAATAATCTAGGATACAATTACATTATCGTAATAAAACTTAATTTAATACTTACAGCCTAGTTGGTAAATAAGAAGGGGAATCATCCTTGACTTTGATAATATCATTACATTTATTGACAGTGTCAAATAGCAGAAATGTATCACCAACAGAGAATAATGTAGCCAGACATCTTGATAAAACTCTTCGGGCTGGTGCCCCAAGATTCTCTCGGAATAAGTTAAGTAACTGTGCTACCAGTTTCTGCTGACAGTTCTTTATATCAGACTGAAATGTGTTAATAAAGAAACAAATTTTAAGTTTAATTAATTAATAAATTTTCACATTACTTATTGCTGCATCTAATCTTACATATGTTTTACAGGTGCATAGGTGCATTTACACAAATGGTGCATAGTTAAAAGTTTAAAACCAAAAGGAAAAAAATCTGTTTATCATAAAAACAATTTTTATTCTTATAAAGTTACAAGTGGTACCTCAACATATGAGTTTAATTTGTTCCGTAACCTTGCTTGTTTATTAACAAATTGCTGGTATCTCAAAACAATTTTCCCCCTTAAAATTAATTGAATAGTCATTAATCTGTTCCAGCTCCCAAAACACCAACCTCAGTTGCTTTGAAAATTTTAAGGTTGAGCAAGGTGCTCTTGTTTTTCTATGATTTCACCCTTTAATTCAATAGACATCATCTTAGGATCCATCATTATAAATGATAATGTTTTGTAAATGTATATATAGCAAAAAAAGCAAACCCAACTTATCAAAAATTTTGGAAACAACCACACAGACTGAGGCTAAGTCCGAGGTGGGAGAAACTGTTAGATGCTGCTCACAACACCAAGTGTATACAATGTAGCATGCAATTCCTCGTATCTGAAATCTTGCTCTCACCTCAAAGCAAAATATTGCTAGCATATTGAGGTACCACTGTACTTTAAAGTATGCAATTCCTTACCTTATGTGCTGCAACTAAAACTTTATCCAAAAACCTTAACCATTCAAATATAAAGTGTGGCTTTTTATCATCAGGAAGCTGCTGCAAGGCTGATTCATTGAGTGTTAAGGAATGGGACACTTCCATAATTCTGCAATTCAAATACTATTTATCAGCCTTAAAATATTATCTACATACATTCATGTTTTCTCATCTGACCCTTCGCAACTCTCCGGCTGTACTCAATTAAGGCCGTATCCCGCACATAACATAATCAAATTAGTTGCAGGATGCATTCATAATCATAATTGATAATCATAAATATATAAATGGCGTCACAGATGAATCTGCTATAGTTAATTGGATGGCAAACACATTATATTTTAATAGAATTTTAAATAAACTTACGTATTTACAATAAAATGTTTTAAGTAAAGAATAAATCACATAGCTCGATAATAATTTCTACATATGAAGGCTAGTTTTGGTATTCAAACTAGGATGTTCTTCGATTCAAAACTTATCAATACTTTACTTATTAAAAAAATATATTAGTTAATTTCCTTTCTTAATTCGTTAAACATTACATGAATTCCATAATCCATTTAAAAACACAATTGTGCAAAAAATCTTTGCTGAACTAAAGGGTCTAGAGACTTTCCAGTTTCCACTAGGGAGTAGGGACTAATTAGTAATTACTAATAAGTAATAGTCAATAGATAATAAATACAGACCACAGTAAAATAACAAATAACTCCAATTTTCCAAATTGACACCTGACAGTGATAACTACAGAATAGCAAAAGATTTGTTACGTGAGTACTCTATACGTATCTAGTAGAGCTCTACCTACCACAGATTAGGAAGAACGCTTAATAACAAGATATTATCAGTGAAAAATATGTAAATGCCAAATCGTATTTAGTAAATGGCATTCTGTAATCTGTTTTAAATTCTAACTTTTAGTGTGTGGACTGTGTGGTTACTAATCGAAGAATTGTTTAAGAGAAAAATTGTTCATTTGTGTACTTTTATCTTAAATCTGAATATAACCTTTACTACTACATTCTATAATAGACGAATATTAATTTTCTATAGTGATAGTCGTAAGTAATTCATAGTAGTCGTTACTTGAAGCTAACGTTATATTATTCTCTATATTACCAATTAACCGCAAACACACAAAGCAGTAATTGTTATATTACAAGCTTTATGTCAGCGAAGTTAAAATTAATTTTATTGTGATGCATACTACTATGAGCTCGCAGCAAAGTCCAGCCAACATGCAAACTGTTGTGGACAGAGAAAAGATTTATTCCTGGATATTAGAACTTTGCAATCCCGAAACTCGGGAAAATGCACTCTTGGAACTTAGTAAAAAGAGGGAAGTTGTACCAGATTTGGCACCTATGCTATGGCATAGTTTTGGCACCATAGCAGCACTGTTACAAGAAATAACGAACATTTATGTGGCCATGATTCCTGCAACTCTGACAGCACATCAAAGCAATCGAGTTTGTAATGCATTAGCTTTAATGCAGTGTGTTGCATCTCATCCAGAGACAAGGTCAGCTTTTTTACAAGCTCATGTTCCTCTCTTTCTCTATCCTTTTCTGCATACAGTTTCCAAAACTCGCCCTTTTGAATATCTCCGCCTTACCAGTCTTGGAGTAATAGGAGCATTAGTCAAAACAGATGAACAAGAAGTTATAACATTCCTATTAACAACTGAAATTATTCCTTTGTGCTTACGTATTATGGAAAATGGATCAGAATTATCAAAGACAGTAGCTACATTCATCCTACAAAAGATCCTATTAGATGATAGTGGCCTGTGTTACATATGCCAAACATATGATAGATTTTCCCATGTAGCTATGATATTAGGAAAAATGGTATTATCTCTAGCTAAAGATCCATCTGCAAGGCTTCTAAAACATGTTGTCCGATGTTACTTACGCTTGTCAGATAATCCTAGAGCTAGGGAAGCTTTAAGACAATGTCTCCCAGATCAATTGCGTGATGCAACATTTACCGCTTGTTTACAAGAAGATAATTCTACTAAGCATTGGCTTGCACAATTAATCAAGAATTTAGAAGCTCAACCAGCACCGGCAAGTCCTGCTCAAGCAAACATGTGAGAATTATCTTTATTCAATTACATCCTCTACAAAACATTTCAAATATAGTGGTAACTATATTGTAATATAAATTATTATTATCTCTTTAATATAATTTTTGTGGTATTACTAAATTCTATTAAAGTAGTAGGAATACTATTGTTATAATTGTTACAATTTTAAACCTATTAATTTATATTTAATTAGCTATTCTTATAATTTAAACTATAAAGAAAATCATTGAAATGTATTATTCTATTTAATATTAGGAGTATGCTCTTGTAAATTTAGGCCTTGTGAAACACAGAATTATTTTCTGTTTAGGTAGATAGAAAAAATTCTATAACTAATGTACAAATGTGCAAGATATTCGCAATAAATCAGTTTACTATTTTTAGGTACAGACCAACATGAAAACAGTAGCATAATACGCAGTTGTAAAATGGACCGTAAATTTTACAAAAATAAATTTTATAGTTTTGTATTCTTGTTTTATTTCAATATAAAAAGATCATATTACTAAAAATCTGGCCCTCTTATTGGAAAGTCTGATAATGCCCATCTATTACCTCCAAAATGATTTGCATTTTCTGTTCTATTAGGGAAAGCTGTAAATTTTTTATGCATACTTGGTTTATTAAATCTCTTGCCGCTTCCAATAATAAATGAATCTTGATATGGAATATTAAAATTAATATTATTTTTAGACTTCGATTTCTTTAGTGTTGGTTTTAGTATATTTTGTTTGTCAAAAACTTGTATTCCACAATTTACAGCATCAATGTGATGAGAACATGCTTTATCTGTGTGTGAAAAACTTTTTGAACTAAGTGTTTGGATAATTTTGTTGCTGCCTTTACCATTTACCTTTTTTTGTGAACATTTACAAGGATTTTGATCTCTGCTTCGTACCATAGTTACACAGTAATTGTCACATCTTAGTGGACCAGAGATTAAGGTATTTATACCGAAATCAATGAAATGCTTCTTCAATATTTCTCGAGCTTTAAGAGTATTAATACCAGATTTGGTATTTCCTATAGGCACAATTTTGCTTACAGCACGCTTTTTTTCAACACAGGCTGAATGTGTAGGCTTTGCTTCATTTTTGCTATTGGTAAATTTGATGGACTTTCTAGACATGTTAGACTTGACATTATTAGCGGATGCTTTTAATATTGGTTCAACAATTTCATGACAAAGTTGTTGTGCTACTGTGGGTCTGGGCATTAGGAGGCAGTAATAAGGTATATTCGTAGCTAGTAAACTTTCAAGACATTGCTGAATTAAAGCATTATCTAGTGCAGCCTTGCATAAATACTATGCATTAGATTCCAAGAAAAATAATTGTATAACCCTGCATTTTCTTTTTGATGGCGTGCTTTATTGCGTATGTTATATTAAACTGTATTTTTACTTGACGACCCGTCTAAAAAAATGTTTCATTTATCCACCATTTTGAACACTAATTAATAATTACTAACCATTTTGAGTGATGCCAATTGCCAACTCCTACGGCATATTCCCCCTAGAACCAACTTAAAATACCCCTAAATTTCGATTTAAAACCCATAAATTTTTTTTGTACACTCGGTTCGAGAGGTAATTTCAAACATGCATAAAAATAAAAGTAGTATAAACAGCTGTTATTTCTATCTAGGTTTATAGCTTTTTGATATTTCAGTTATTGCCGCGTTTGGAATCCACATATTGTGTAGTTTGTTGATTGGGTTCTAGGCTTAATACTAAATAGTATGGAGTCATACGTTTCTTAAGTAAAATTGTTCTTAAAGCACCCCCTAAATAAATGTACCAAACTCCCAGGACATCTAGGTAACCCCTACATTTGAAGGAAAACCCCCAAGATGGCATCACTGATAAAATGGCATAATAGTAAATAGAATGAAAAAGAAATAAGAATTAGAGGACAGAGCGTAATCAGAAATGCCCACAGACTAATAAATATAAAATAAGTAGCTGTAAGCTGGTATCTTCTATGTAATGTACGTTATGCTAGGTCGCTAAAAGCTGAAAAAAAGGGATACTAAATACTGAAACAGTTTTTTTAGCCAGCACAGAGCTTCATTTGATTTGTGGGCTATTTAACAATATTTTAAAAACTATTTCAGATTATTTATATGTGACTATAAAACTGTTTTCGTTTTATTTTTAAATTCATATTCATATAGTGAATTCGGCTTTAATAATTCAAATTCAAAAAATTTTTCAACGTCAAGTTTTTGGTGTTCATTAGGTATTATTCTGGAATAACACATATATGACAAAAAACATTCAGACAGTAATACTAGAATTATTATAGTGTTAGACACATATTATGTACAAGTATGCTACGTTTCCGTCAACTAGGCAAATCTGTGACTGTTTTGTGTCACGTGACTGAAATCCGTCGGTTTAAATAATTTACACAATATTTTACCCCTTTAACCAATCTTTTACACAGCTTACTTTAAATAACACTTTTTTTCATATTTTTTTTTTTATTTTTTAATATTATGGCAACAGCTTCAACTTTATGCCAGTTTCAAGTAAAAGGTTGGGAAACTACACGCGAAAAAAAATAAACAAAGACATCAGAAGGAAATAAAGGGATAAGCTGGTTAAAAATAAAATATGTACATAAACATATTACATCTTAATATTATTATAGATTATGAAAGAAGATAATACATTATAATACAATAAAGGATAAAGCAAAAGGCAGGAGATTTTAGTCGGAAACGGAACATGAAGTGATTGTAAAGAATTCAGAAAGGAGGTACGGTCATATTGGGAACAAGAAAAGAAAATATGGTCAAGGTCACCAATATCTTCTCCACACTCACAAATATTACTATCAATAATACGAAGCCTTGCTAAATGATGAGGTGTACAAACATGTCCTAAACGCATTCTGGAAATGATAGAAGTGACAGTTTTAGAACTTTTAATCTCAAAGAACCATGGTCTACTGGGGATCCTGGGTTGAATTTCAGCATAATGTTTGCCTTTGAACTTGCTGCTTCTCAACCAAACATCATTCCATGACTCCCAAAGATGGGTTTTCGGGAGAGCAGCTAAATCATGACAATAATTAATGTATGGGACTATGTCTCCATCCTTTATAGCTTCTTTAGCAAGCTCATCGGCTTTCTCGTTTCCTTTAATTCCACTGTGACTTGGAATCCATGCAAAGATAACGGTGTAATTTCTTTGAGAACATATTAAAAGCTTATCACGTATTTCGCAAATAATAGGATAACAAAGTTTCATTTGGAAAGGAAATTTTTCAAGAGATTGTAGTGCACTTTTTGAGTCTGAAAATATGATTGTACTTTTAGATTTTAATAAAATAACTAGTTCTAAAGCTTTTAAAAGAGCAAAACACTCTCCAGTAAAAACAGAGGATTCAGGAGGAAGTTTAATCTTTTGAATTATTTTATGTTGCCAATGAATTAGACCAACTCCAACACAATCATCAACAGAGATTTTAGAGGCATCTGTAAAAATATAATCCCAACCTTCCCAATTTTGTTCCTCAACGCTACTCATGAAACGAATATTTGTTTCCAGAATATCTTGCTTACGGACGCCTATATTATATCTTATATCCGGATCAAGAATTAAAGAATTGAATTGTGTCATAAATATGGGTAATGATGGAGATCGATGAATGCGGCTGTGTAATGTTAAAAATTTACGAAAGCTTATTATTAGACATGGTAATGATTTGTGACGCCAGTAACGGGATGTATAAATAATATTGTTCAATTCATGCAGCCTTCCATGTAGAGGGTGGTTAGAAAACTGCATAGATTTGAACAAGAATCGATCACTTAAAAATTGCCTTCTTAATTTTAAAGGAGGATCGCAGCATTCTACTTGTAAAGCATTGGATGGGCTTGATTTCATTACTCCTGTCACAATTCTCAAAGCTTTTGACTGAATGACATCAAGTTTTTTACTTCCCAAGACACTTCCTCCATCTAAGAGAAATGTGCCATAATCTAAAACAGATCTTATAAGCGCGTTATACACAAGTTTCATAGAAAACGGATGAGCACCCCACCATACACCTGAAAGGCATTTCATGATGTTAAGCAGCTGTGCACATTTCATAACAACATGTTCATAATGGGCAAGTCCAGACAATTTTGAATCCAATATAACTCCTAAAAATTTAATTTTTGTTTGGAGTGGCAAAGATTGACCATTGAAGGTCACATTTATTATAGGAGTTGTGCGTTTTTTGGAAAATACGACTATAGAACTTTTGGAAACTGATAGATCTAGGCCATTTTTAACTAACCAGATATTAAGACAATTAAGTGAACTAGACATGGAATTGCAAGCCTTAACCACAGATTTATCAACGGAATAAAAAAGAAGATCATCTGCATATTGTAGCACATTTATATGGGAATTTATAGATAATTCTAAATCATACGTGTAAATATTATATAAAAGTGGGCTTAGTACCGAACCTTGGGGAAGGCCTTTAAAAACTGTACGCTTTAACTCGGTAATATTACCATCTTTCTGAACGATTAATGATATGTATCTGCATGATAGTAAATTGATGATAAAACGTATTAATAACGTAGGAACCTGTAGCTCTAATAATTTGCGTTGTAGAATAGAAATGTTCACATTATCATAGGCGGCAGAGATGTCCAAAAAGGCAGCAACAATATCTTCATCACGCGAAAAAGCTATGCGAATATCTGTGGTCAATATAGCTAAATTGTCTATTGTAGATTTTGACTTCCGAAAACCGTATTGACTATTGGCTATTAAATTATTGTTTTCTATAAACCATTCCAAACGATTCTTCACTAGATGTTCAGCAATTTTAGTTAAAACGGAGGACAACGCAATAGGTCTATATGAGGCAACATCAGTGGTAGGTTTGTTAGGTTTTTTAATCGCTATAACTTCTTGAGACTTCCATGTTTCAGGAATATTACCTGTGACCATGACGGAGTTTATTAAATTTAAAAAATACATTAAGGCAGTATCACCAAGATGAGATAAAAATGAGTACATAATACCATCCTGACCAGGAGATGAATCTTTAACATGTGAAAGCACACCTTTCAATTCATGTAATGAAAAAGGAGAGTTTAAAGAGGAACTGTCATCTATCAAAGACGATTCCAAAGGAAAGTAGATCGATTCAGCAGCTGATGGAGGAGCTAATCTGTCTAAAAAGGCATTTGTTAAAAAAGGGGGAAGTGAAGACGATGATAAAGATTCTTTGAAAGCAGATCGAAAACGTTTAATACTTGTCCAAACTTCTGAAGGGCACATAGAAGGAGATAAAGAAGTACAAAAATTTTTCCAGCCTGCCTGCTTTTTATCTCTGAGGAATTTACGTGTGGTACTAATAACTTCATTGAGAATATCTAAATTTTCATTGGACATGTCCTCAGCATAGACTCTCTCAGCTTCCTTTCTTCTGCTTACAGCAACCATACATTCTCTATCCCACCATGGAGGAAAAGGAATCTTATTAGACGGATTTCGTTTGACAGAAAAAATCTGATCGGCAGATTCTATTAAACATGTAGCCAAAGCTTTAGAGGAATTGGTCTCACCACCGCTAACTAATTCAGGCAAATCATTTATTTTAGATTCGACAAGGATTTTAAATGCAAGCCAATCAGCATTATTTAATTTATATTTCACACGAGGTTGTCGTTTTTGATAAGGAGAGCGTCTAATAGGTGAGGATATGATAATCGGGAAATGATCACTGCCAAAAGTAGATGATGAAGTGTACCAAGAACGAGAAGAAGCAAGATCTGGAGTACAAATTGATAAGTCAACCGCGCTAAGCTTTTCATTAGGCTTTGTACGTCTGGTTGGTGAGCCAGTATTAAGTAAACACAAATTATGTAAATCTAATATTTCAACTAAACGTACACCATTGGAGTCAGTAGTGCCACAACCAAACATTTGGTGATGAGAGTTAAAGTCACCCAATAGAAGGAATGGACGACTAAGTGAAGAAAGTAAATTATTAACGCTATTGAGAATAACAAAAGAGGAACGAGCTAGGTAAATGGAAACTATAGAAATATTATCAATTTTTATGCCGACAATATTAATGGCATCATTAGAGATTAATGAAGAAAACGCTATTTCAGAAAAATTAATTGAGTTCCTGACAAGTAACGCTACGCCACCATGGCCATCAAATCTATCATCACGCAAGCAGGTATATCCTGGGATCCTTAATAGGTACCCTGGCTTCAACCACGTTTCAGATAACGCAACAACAACGGGAGAATGTTTATTTATCAAATATATCAAATCATGTTTCTTTGGAACAACACTCCTGCAATTCCATTGAATTATCTTGGAATCCATTATTTTTAATAACATTAACTGATTTAATTTTTTCATTAATAGAGGCAACGTGGGACGGTTTCAATAAGTTTGAGTTTATTAAACTAGTTAATAATGCTAGTATCATTTCTAATACATCAGATTTTTCTTCTTCTTTATTTTTGTGTCCAACCAGAGCACTGCCATTTTTAGGCTCTGGAACTTGGAAATCTTTTAAAACATTATAATGAGCAGCACGATCATAACCATGTTGTGGTTTACGAGGAGAGCGAGGTTTTAAGAATATTGTCTTTTTATTTGAGGCATTAGTAGAATTATCACGAGATACAGACTTCGATGCGGAAGAATATACGGGTTTTGGTACTTCCGGAATTGTTGAACTTAATGCATCTGCGTATGAAGGCTTAATAGAAGAAAAATATTTACTGGCTTCGGCATAAGACATGCAGCTCTGAGCCATTTTAACTTTGATTTCTGTCTGTCTCACAAATTCTGGACATGACTTATCTATCGCTGAATGGGACCCTTCGACTTCACACATTACACAGTACAGAGGATCTTTATCTGACCTGTCACATGATACACCTGCATGTTGACCTCCACAGTTATAACATATTGGAGTCTTAGAACGACATTGAACTTTGGTATGACCATAACGGCAGCATTTATAGCATTGTATGGTAGGATAAATATATATTTCTACTGGAAGAGCATTATAACACATGAAAATCCTTTTTGGTAAAACTTGCCCATCAAATGTTAATACAACTGATTCAGAGGGTTTCCAAGAAACCGAGTCATTAATTTTTACCTTGCGATTCAAACGTCTTATTTTAAGTATTTTGCCGCAGCCTATAGGTACGGATACATTTTGTTGAACTTCCTCTACACTCCAATCTACAGGGACCCCGCGAACTAGACCCATTCTTGTTACGCTGAAAGTGGGAATGAAGGCTTTTAACTTTTTCGTTTCCAAAAGATTGCAGTTAAGAAAATTATTGGCGTCTTTATAATCGGAAAAGCCAACTACGCACCTGTTTCTTCCTATACGCTTTACACTTCCGGGAATAATATTATTAAATTTGTTCTGCTTTAAAAAATTGCCAAATGTTATTGGATGGAGAATAGTCCCATCGTCAGGTGAACTTTGAATACGTTGAACATGTATAAAATAAGGGGAAACATCGGTAGAAACATATTCAGCACGGCCAATCGAACGGGGGTCCGTATTGGTTACTGAAGTTGTGGTGTTGTTTAAATTTCCCGCGTTAGAGTCTTGAGAGATATTTGAATTTTCCGTGTAAGATGTTGATGGTCGAGAGGATGTGCTATGTGAATTATTATTATTTTGCAAGTGTGGAGATGACGTGGATTGAGATATAGGTTTTGAAGTAACCTTTTTAATTAAAATTGACTCATCTTCTACATTGCATAAGCTTTCGCACTGACAGTAATCACCGCTAGAACCACTACCTTTCTTTTTCTTAATTTTCGTACATTGGCGACAAAGGCGCAAATAACGTGTTCGTTTACGACTTCCTTCACCTGTTTGAGATGATACCGAACAATCGGTATCCATTTTGTCAAATTCATCTTGTGAACCAACAGATACATTTGATCCCACAGGGAGATTCAAGCCAACAAGGCCATCATCCCCCCGACCTAGATCGGGGGGCTTGTTCATACAATATTTACAGAAATTACAAAAACTTACCGACTACACGATGACACTATACACAAATATGATATAAAGATTACATATAATACAAAAATTAAAACTACCAGCTTATCCTCTGCGTTTTAACTAGTAAAATTAAATTAAATATTCAACACCGTGAAAAATACGTCTACCATGAACGAAGTTTCCCGCGCTTTTTCTTTTTTCATATTGTCTAATAGCTTTTTAACACTGGAGTAATGAATGTGGTTGTCTTAAAATGTCAAAACCAAAACGCCTAAATACTAAATAGTATTATACCTAGCATTTTAGCTCTAAAGACTTATTGTGTGTGAATGAGATACATAGTAAAGTGATTCAGTAAATAACTCTTCTCGGGTGAGGACAGCTATACTCAAGAGCCCTTTTGAGCTCTAGCTAATAGATGTTCTAGCGCGGCCAGTGGCGCCACCTCGGTTTAATAATAATTACTTATTACTGTTTAAATTAAAGCAATTTATAGGTATGTTATCTATAGCTGGCGGCTTCAACACATTTACACTTTGTGCTTGTGTAGTGTCTGTGAATAAGCGCGAGACGTGATGTCAAACTGAAATACAATCACAAATACATCACGAAAAGACTGTCCGTCTCTCTCGCGCTCGGTCAAGCTTATGAGTATAAAAGAGACAGTTATTGTTTTTCTTTTGCTACTGTTTATGTTGATCTTTACTGTTTTATATTATTATTATTTTATACATGTTGATCTTTTTTCAAACATTACCAGGGCAATCTCGTGAAATGGTGCACAATGTTTTTAATTATTTTTAGCATCTTAATAAAAACAGTTTAATGAAAAAATGTTATATTTAATTTGACATCAGATGCGACTGGGGTTTCTAAGAGGAGTATTGAAAGAATAGTTAGTGAAGTAAAAGTGAAGTGTGTTGAGCTAGATGGAGCTTATGTCGTAAAATGAAAAATTATTTACACGAACTACTCTTTCACGTTCTTGGTCTGGCTTAGAACTTTTGGATTCACCCTCGTATGCACCTAATATTTATATGTATTTGACACATTTTTATTTATTTACAACCCACCCAACCTTACTAAAACCAGAGTGGACTAAAATGTATAGCATGGCAAAAATCATATTTTGAAACATGCTGTATGTGAAATTGCATTAGTGTGAGTACTGTGAACCCGCCAGCTTTCGATAATCGACCTATACTAATTACTATTTACTATTTAGTCTGTGACCAGAACTTAAAGTGTAGACAGTGTGAATGTTAGCCCGTTGCTGTTTGGACTTGATTATTTGCTTAATTATTACGTGTTGTGATTTTATGACTACTGCAATGTTATAAATTCTAAAATAAATAATGATAATATAAATAAATAAAAAACATTTCGTCGACGTCTCTCTACAAGTCTTCTCGTCTTCTCTTTGGTCTTCAAAAGGAAAATCTTCAAGAAGTTGTTCACGATTAAAATTTAAAAATGGAATATTTTGATAATACATCTGAGAGAGACAGTCAGAATTTTTTACCAGCCCAGTTTAGAGAAAAAAATGAAGGTATCGTGAACGATAGACCAAAATTTAAAGAACCATTCTGGATTTTCGGATATGGTTCTCTCTGCTGGAATCCTGGCTTTGAATATCAGCAATCAGTAACTGGATATGTAAAAGGATTTTCGAGAAGATTTTGGCAAGGAAATACTACACACCGTGGTACAGATTCAAAGGTAAATGGTTTAATCAAAACAATTAACTGTAAAATACAGGCATAAACTTAGCTCTTTATTATTTTTGTATAATATATGTGTATTATAAAAGTTCTTCTGTCTTAAGATTTAAAACATATTTAGTAATTTTTTTATCATAACTTAAAATATAATCTTATTTTCTATAATAAGTCTGACTTTGGCTGATGCAACAATAATGTGAGCTTTCATGTTCATGTATAATATCATATTTATGTTTTCACATGACTCAATCCTACTTACAAAGCATAATATATATAAGTATGAATTTATAGCTTAGTATATATATCATGAAACATTACACATCATGATTGATCAAATATCTAATATATTATTACAACCCCCATTTACATTACAATGTTTGGTATGAATATTCAAATTTTACATTTCTATTTTATTTCATGTGTATAACACACAAGGTATACTAATTAATGATGTTACAAGTTATTTGAACTATGGTAAACTATTTTTTTCATATGTATCATTATATTGTTATCTATAAAACCTAATAATCCTTTAATAGACAATACAAATTTAAATAAAAAACCAATGATGTTGAACTAAACTCTTAAAGATAAAATGCCTATTAGTCTATATATATAATGTTTATTGACAAGAGTAATTTATGTTGAGTCTAAAGGGGCATTATCAATTACCTGGCTATAATCTATGCTAATGCAGTGCAGTGTTTTTTTAGGATGAAACTACAATTTTCCCTTTAAGAAACAAGAATAGCAAAATTAAGACAAAAATGTGTCTGACCCATGGGTCAACCATGGCATGCCAATGGTGGGATACAACACATACTTTACTTGATCTATGCATATGCAAGTCTGTAATATTCCTGAATTACATAGAATTTATTTAAATCTGAATTAGACAAAACATTTAAAAAAATCTATTAGATATATCTGAAATAATAGGATGCTGATGTAGGCACTGTTTGCAGTGTTGCAGAACAACTGTAATGCAATTTTATGAATAATATGCTATATTTTATTTTCTCTGACTTCAAAAACCAAAAGAGGAAGAGCAGATATGCAATAGGAATACAATTCAATACAAGCATATATTAATAGGCAAGATAGTAGTTTTTTGCCTTGTTTAAAAGAATAATAATGCATTTTATATAACTCTTCAAAGTTATATAACTCATATAGTTTGATAACCATGAATTTATTTTGGTACTTGAGTGCCACGCGATGTCAGTTTTATAATTTGTTGACTTTAGAATGTAATTAAAGTTTTATTTTTTGTAATCTAATAAATAAATTCTTTATACTTTCAGCCTGGACGAGTTGCAACGTTAGTTGAAGATAGAGAGGTATGTACTTTGCTTATGTCACAAAAATTATTAATTTTGTATCATATAGGTTTTATTTAATACGGGAAACTAGACAGACAAAAGTTGCATTAATCATATCCGACTGTCGTCCTCAAGTTATTGTATCATAGCTTTTGTATCCGGTATGTATTGAATGTCTTATTCAAGTTTAAATATGATAAATTTTAATTTGAACCTATTAAAAAAAAATTGCTGTATCTTCTAATATCTTATTTCTTTTCAAATTATGTGTAGTTATTGTGACCTCATACATTCATTACGAACTTTACATTTCAACAATCTTTTGGTTATCCAATTATTTCCAAACTTCAATCGGTACCGAATCATTAGGCCACAATTCACAGTTTCCTAATAAAACGAAAATTGCCAATTGATCTCAATTTTTTATCGAGTGACCATTAAGTTTCGTATATAATTAGCTTTACGCGCAATTACGTCGCATTTCCTACTTTTTTCAACGAACTCATTTTGAGGAAAGATCTTGTGAACGAGGTCACGTTGGTAGCTTCAATAAAACTGGCTGAATGAATCGAATAAATCGAAAGAAATGACCGAAGTTCATTGAATACAACTTAAAATTGAAGGGGTTGTAAAGGCACACGTAAAACACCTCGTTTTTTCTACAGGTTAAGATTTGTTAGGCTTATAAAAAGGGCTTTCCCGTCAATACTTAAGGCATATTGGTTTAATTATAATAATTGTATTTATTCTCGCAATGTATTTAATCGGTTTAGGTACAGACTTGGGTAAATATGCTGATAAGGGTATGAGTCTGGATAATGTAATGTCGAAATCGCTATGAAGTGTTTACACATTAGTCCAATTATTGTTATCAGACCGAGCACGTGCCTATATTTGTTTACTATAATCACTTAAAATGTCTATTATAATTAAACTTACTAGACATGAAGCTAATTTGGAAGGCTAAATTTTTGTGCAATACCTAAAATACTATCTTATCGGCGAAAATTCCGCATTTTACTTTTATTATTTATACCTAATGCTAATGCATTTATTAACTTGGCTATTGTAAAGCTTGAAACATATATACATATAACTGTTTAAAACACGAACAATATTGACTCGTTTAGAACTTAATAATTCGTTCAGTGATGTACCTATGTCAAGCTGTCTTTAAATAGGTATTTTGTTATATATATATAACATAATACAAGCATTTATTGACCACTCCTGATATTTCCATGATTCGAATTCTAAACTATAAAAAGGATAAATCAGGAAAAAATAATTTATTATAAAAATTTAGTTACGTATCGCCATTGTAAATTAAATCGAAGACTTCCGTCGATTTGCGAATTGACAAGTGTCTGAGTCGACCATCCACGTGATTGTAACTTTACACAAGCACTTAGATCTATGTCATATTTCAAAGAAGGATATAAAAATTTTATTTTTGAAGTGAATAATAAATATCTCTTGAAAATTACTTTTTAACAGCTACACATGACCAAGTATGTAATTTATAAATTATACGAACCCAGTCGTGGGGTCGATTTTTACATAGTTTGGTTAAATAATACATGACACGACTGATCACTAATTTGCCGTACAGTATGGGCAGTAATAATCAGTGAACACAATTTCTTTACATATTAGGATTATGCAAGAGAAAAAATAAATGTGGTCACTTTTGTGTAGGTACCAACCCATATAGTATATTGACATCCGTTAAAACAAAGGATATCTGGTTAATAATAATCCATTATTACTATACAACAAGTGTATATTGAGTCAGATGTATCGTATTAAACAAGACATATTATTATAATCGTTCTTTGACTCATGCGCAATGTCATGATAAAATCATTGACCTAGTTTCAAAACTGTAAAGCTTCGTACACTAATTTATAATTTTATTTGTGTATTGTGTGGTATTCCCAAAACCTAGAAGGTCAATGTTTACTAGTATTGTTATAAAAAAAAAAGTTTATTTGTTTAGCCGATTAGCGAGTCGTTATCGCTTTAAAAAGTCAACAACAAAGAATGTTGGTCAAATGGAAAATCGATTAAGAAGCATGAAATTAAATAGTTTAAACCTCTCTATTTATCCTCAACCAAGTAATCCGTAACAAGATTATTTTTAAAGCTACGCGTGTAGTATCACACACATTTTTATCGTACACGGTGAACACTTCGAAAAGACATTTGCATAACGTTATATTTTTATGTAACAACCGTAAGGCGATAGAAATTGTAATAACAAGATTATAGAGAACCTACTTAACAGCCCTTATATCATCATGTCAGTGATAAATATACACTCACGTTACGCGTGTTATTTAGGTGTTACAATAGTAACGTTATTATAGATTAAATTCAAGTGCAATTTAAAAAAAAATTTTTTAAAAAGACAAAAGACATCAAATATTTTCCAGCTAGGAATATTAAATTCGATTGTCGTTTTCAGTACTTTATTTATGTTCCCTCCGTTTAAACCTTCCTTGAACTTCCACAAATATTTCAGGATAAGATAAGCCGAATCGGTCTAGCCATTCTTAAGTTTTGGCGAGACAAACGAATAGCAAAATATAGATATATATATATTTGGCCTTAAACTTGAATCATACTTTGACTAGTATATAATGAAGTCTTCATTGTATATTGTCTAATGAATTATCTCCTGTTAAGTTTTAGAGAAAGTTAAGACACGCAATGAAACCATGATTAGCGTTAAAAACTCGACGGCAATATTTTATTAAAAGAAACGCTTGGAACTGCCGAAATAAGGCGAATTTATATATCAAAATAAGGCGACTTATATATATTATATCTGAACAAATTACAAATACGCAACACGATATAAATAGAACTTTTCAAGTCTCCCCCCCCCCACGCGTTAAAAGATTCGATTCATTCTATTTTGTTATTCGCAAATACCTACGCAATATACGTTTACTGCGTAGAAGATTTCTATTACAAAAATAATCTTGTTATTACTACGTATTAGCTTTATAACAAGACATTTCCATAAAATATTGGCAATTTTTATCGTATCGTGTTTATATTAGGATTGTTAATTATTATGTACGTTAAATGGAGATGCCGTTGAAGAACTCCGTCGTTTAATGATCGTTTGTTGTTTTTAGCAGTAGCAGTTCATTAGCTGACAGGGTCAAAATGCTGCATGGTTCCTCGTTTTTAGCAAATAAATTATTTCTATTGTTAGTCCTTACTGACCCGGTTTTAACGTAGTTTGCTAAAGATTAAAATTGTGCCACTTGTTCGAATGATAAAACCTAAATTTACCGGTCATATAAGCATAGCGTAGATAAGGTCAACGTTCATATACGTATATTATTAAGTACGAAGTGATGAAGTCAATACATTTTTACCTCGCGAAAATTTGCTTAGTAATTTTAAGGTAGACAATAATTATTGAACGTCATCAGAATATTATGCAGTCAAAACTTGATATAGCCACATTGAAGCCAAATAGTTGCCAACGTTATATCCGATAGTTGCTATAAGCAATACACATACATACACAATTACATTAGTTGTGTATGTATGTGTATATTATTATAGATACATATCTATCTAGTTTAGGTATAAGTTATGTATGTAAACTTTTTGTCAAATGAAATATTAGAAAAGAAATAAAAATATTTATTAAGACGTACGTAATTAAATACGGGTTAAAGACTACCCTAGTGTTTAAAGTAATCAGTCATTTTAGCCCAGTCTCAAATATTTTTTGCATTCTACGTTTCATACTCCGCAAGGTAAGAGTATCATCAGCATTAAAGTCATTAAAGGCAACAAATTTTTGCAAAACGATTATAGCGTTAAGAGGCTCGGAAATTGTTGTTGGCTGAAACTGTTCTTCAGGGTCTTGCTGGTCTTCGTTTTCGTTAGTGTTATGATTGTGTCGCTCACGCAGTCATTTAGCGAACTAAATAATTGGTGTAAAATATGCAAGGTCAAATGGCCGGGAAGAGGTTCGGATGAGGTGGGAGAAAGTGCGTAGGTAATAATACGCGCCTAAATATCGTCCGTATTGTTTTGTTGGCACAAGAAGCGGTTGGTCGTTATATTCGATGAATATCGATAAAGTTTTGTCGTTGTAAACGATATGTCGCTGTATCCGATGTTGTTATAGGCGGTATGTTTGCTGAATAGTTTACTAGAGGTTCGGGCGGGACTTTACAATCTGACTGTAATTACCGATCGGTCGTTGTAAACTATGTCGTTATAATCGGTTTCGACTGTAGTCATATTTTTTAATATTTTCTATAAACATATTTAGTATACTATATTAATAAAAATTATCATAATTCTTGGTTCAATTATCGTTTCGAAAATATAAGGTACTTGTTGTTTTGCTACCAACGTTTGTTTTTCGCTCTATCACTTTGATGTCAAAAGCCAATTGAAATCGCAAACATTGACGTCAAGACAAAACAATTCTACGTCAGATATTTGGCTGGTTATCTAAGGTACTCTAAAAATTCATAACAATGTTTCGTTTCGTTGAATCGTGTTGTCGTTCCTAATTACAAAATATCTAGCGTACTCTTGTCTGATGTCTTTGATTCTTAGAGCTTATTCACGTTGACTCGCGGGCGCGGTGGCGGGCGCGGTCACGATATATCAAACATATGGCGTAATATCCAAGTGTTCACATACGAAATGCACGTGCGGTCTAAGTAATTCTCCGCGCCCGCACCCGCCGCCGCGCCCGCGTTTTCCAACGTGAACAAGCACTTAGATATAACAAGAAGACTTGCAATTTTCACAATCATTATTATTAGCATGTAACATAAAAATGATAAACTAATCGATTACAATCTGCACCATTAATTCTTGTTTAATCTTATCTATAGGTCGTTAAGCCATGAATTAACTCGTGTTTAGTTCATGGTTCTCGCCCGATTAAACAAATGTTATAACTTATAATTAATTAACATTAATAAAAGCTATAAGAACAATTATTACTCTGACTTTGCGTGGACTTACGACTTTCCTGTACCTTAACTAAGTTCCATTTTGTTGTCGTTGATTTTACTTGCATTCCTCAAGTAGGTAAATAATGGAGATGGAGATCTCAGAAAAAGTCTGAGGAAAAAATACTGGATACAACAACTTCAAAAATAAAACATTCCTGGGTTTAATCAATAAATGTTTATTGTTTCAGGGTGTCACTTGGGGCAAAGCATTTCTTGTAGCAGCGGATGACCATACCGCTCTACCATACCTCACCAATAGAGAATGTCAGTTGGGAGGCTACAGAACCTACACGGTACACTTTCATCCGAAGTCCCTGTACTTTCCAACAAACCACCCACATAGTTCAAATCACCTAAATAGTTCAAGTTTCCCACATAGTGCAAGCCAGAAAGACGCTGTTCTTTATATAGCAGTGCCGGAGAACCGACACTGGCTTGGCGCAGCTCCTCTTCCAGACATAGCTAAACAAATCTTAGAGTGCCGAGGTGCTTCCGGGTCTAATGTTGAATACCTCTTACGTCTAGCTGATTTCATGAGAGAAGAGGTACCTGAAGCGCTAGATGAACATCTTTTCTCCTTAGAAAGATTAGTTAGGAAATTCGCCTGTGATATGAAGATATGCCTTCAGACTCTTATGTTTGATAATAGAGTAGGCCCAAGTCAAGAGAAAGAAGAACCAAGTCAGGAAGAAGAAAAGGTTTCAAGTTTCCAATTCGCTTCTAGAATTCCTGATAAGAAATTGCGTTGTGTCAACATGTGATTTTGTTTGATTTAATGTTTGAACGTGGTGTAATGATAAGTATTTTTTGCTGATGCTCGAAGTGCTGGTTGCTCGTAGCATATAAATTTTAAATAGTAAATTTTCCTACTTTTTCTGAAAGAACCACTTCTCCACGTTATATCAAACGTCAATTTGTCTTTAGTTAACTTAGCATTTCTTATCTCGGCTTCTAGATGTTTTTGGGATTTTGAAGGCATTGTAAATGTGACAATTAGAACGAATATTATGACTAAGTTTTAATTATGTACCAAATCAAAATATAGTTTAATCAAATCAACATAACGACATTAGTGTAAGTTTTAAGGTAGAAAAGATCCCACGCAATGTATAATAAACTCAAATTATTAGCGTGTGTTGCGACCATGTTTTCTTTTAAATTGTTTTAGTTGAGCATAGCTCTGTCATCATAAGTTTCATAATATTCATTGTTCCTAGCAATAGTTTGATAATAACGTTTGACATATGACATGACAATATCAAATAAAAATACTTTTTCATAGAGCAATAATCAATTTATGATTCAATTGTTTAAACAACAATAAGGTACCTAATATATTTTCTACTGTTTATATGTGACATCTTTTGTGTAATAGAAAATTATTACACATAATTTCAATTAATAAAAATTAATAATCTTGACTCGTTGGACAAATGACCGAACACTTTTTATTATATGGAAACTTGGACATAAAATTTAGTTATTTTTTGTATGCCAAAATATTAAGTATTATGTTAGAATAGAAATTTTGTGTTAATTATTAAAATATGGTTTGTTATTTATAAAGAGATTATAGTAATTGGCTATTGTATTAACTAGCTGAAAGCTGAACTTAATCTTAAGATTTTGCTAATTCAACCAATTACAAACCAAACAAAGTTCTTGACTCTAGGGAGCATTTAAATAAGAATGGGAAATGTTGCCTATATAGCTTATGCAGCTGTTAATCTATTATTTCTCAAAAGTTTGCATAATGTGTGAAATGATATGGTATCAATGTTTTCTGGTTTTCGTACTAAATTTAATCAAAAGTCATTCAGACTATTAATTAACACAATAGTCAAATAAAAAATAAAGTAATTCTATGTCCCTTCGTAAAAAAAGTTATGTAAAAATTAATTAATTATAAATTTTATATTACAACATTACAAACAATATGTCATAAGAATAATATGTATAGTTATGCAGTGCTAAGCGCTTTGAATATGCTTGACTTTATCTTTTTATTTTTGGTTCCTCATTATTAAAACTTGTGATAACTAATATTTGTAACAAAGGAATGTATTTTTATATTGTAATTTAAGTGTAATAACTGTGTAATGTTTTTGTTTTTTATCTGTAATGCGAGGTCAATATAATAATTTGTGATTAACTCGATTCAAATTTATTATGTATTAAATTTTGTAAACAAATATATAACAAAATTATCAATTTCAAACTGTTTTTTTTTTATTGTGCATGACTTATAAGGAGCAAATCCAGAAAAGAAACAATGAAAAGCAACCGTCTGGCCTGAGATTTTTTTATCGTTAGGTGATCAGACTTTTTATATAACGGGGTAAACGGGCAGGAGGCTCGCCTGATGTTAAATGATATACCCATGGATATTGTCGTGGTTTGGTCACGATGATATCCTTCGTATGAGCAAATATAGATTTCGTTTATAGAGTAGGCTATAGCAAAATAGACTAAGTAAATAAATAAATCGTTCATTTGTAAAGAACGTGGTAGGTACATTCAGATTTATTAATCATAAAAAAACGCACAATCAGCTATATTAAAATAATATCATCATAATACTAAGACCAGTTAAGATATTTATAATTGTTGTTGTAATTTATAACTATTTCGAAATAAAATTCAAAAATCATTTAATCATAGGGGTAACACATTGTACACTTATGACTTGTCAGTAAAGAAATACATATTAATGCTTCTAATTTTACATTTAGTGCCAGTTCTCAAATCAAGGGCGTAGAACGGAAGAGCAGAACTGGCAATAAACTCTCCGCCACTCTTTAATCGCCATGTTTTTCTTTTTACACAACGTTTGTAAGGAGCTGCAACCGTTAAACTATGTTCCACATGACATCTTAAGTAAATAATAATAATAACATAAATTAAAAACAAAGAGTTGTCCTCTATCAGCAGGAGGCATGGTGAAATAGGAGCAGAATATATGACAAACCCAGAAATATGCGCCTAGTAAATTATTACATCCAAATGAGCGAGGTAACAACTAACTACTACAATAATTGTTATAATAAACTTATAATACTTTGCCTTAGTAGAATAATAAGTAATACCTAGCCAATATATTTCGTTAAATAATAAAAGTTATTGAATTCTATTGAAGTCAGAAGTCTTATTCTATTGGCAGAAGGTAAAAGGTGTATTGTGGAACACCAGTGGGGCTGGAAAATATAGATGCAATAATATTGTCAAAAAAGTTACAAAGTATATCCGTACTTATAAACTATCGGGAATTAGCAACATTTAAAATATATACATAAATGTTGTATGATAAATAAATAATTTTACATCTAGGAATGTTACTATCTTTTGTGTAAAGATAAAAAAATTATATGCTGCTACGTATAGTTTTTACATTAAGTTTAATAACGTGGATGACCCAATTTGAATGTATGATGAAACGTGAACCTATTTCATTTACTACAAAGATACATTTAAATCGCTAATTCTAGGAAATTTGCGCGATACATATTGTATGTACCTATTTAGAAACATGAATTTGTATTGTAAATATTCTTTTCCTGTAACTTGTTTTTATTTAAAAACAATTTACTAAAGAATTGATACGATATTTTTATTGTTATTGCCGACACGGTACACATTGGGTATATAGTTAAGATTTATTTGATTTACTTGAACATCTAAAAGTAAACAATCGCCCTATTAATCTGGATTTGTTATCGCGCGGCGTTACCATTTTTGACCGTCGCGTCGTCTGGTAAAATTGAGTTTGGAATGGTGTTAAATTTATCTACTAGTTTCATCTCAATTTGTTTGTATGGGAATATAGGGTTTTTATTTAATTACATTTTACTGGTACTATTGTGAAAATGTATCTCCTATATCCCAGAATTATAAAAAATCCATTATGATTTTTTTTACTTTGTACTTATATCAAAAATCCACCCGTGTTACGGTCTTGTTTCCACGGGACCAGTTCGACTCATCAAAAAGGAAATTCCCGGAAAGTACCACTTCAGAATATTCTAAATAGATGTTTTTTCTGTTTTTTTAATATGGTTTGATTCCATAAATAAAATACCTTTAGACTAAAATAATAAACAAGTATAGATGTCGTACTGATTTTATTCACAGTCATACAACACAAGATAATTCATACATATAATATAATCGAACAAATATACAAACAATTTGCAAATAACTTGTTGCCAACACAGTAGACAGTAAATTTCATTTCTCGCATGACAATAAATATTTTTTGACAATTCGATATTAGCGTTTAGACGAACATCAAACATGCAAACTTAGAATATCTAATATTTACAATATGTTAATATAGGTATAATTATTTACTTACAGTCATCGTGCGTGTTGTATTGAAGAACATATTAATTATATAGAAAACTATATTATTCATTTAATCTATACATTTCCTTGAAATCTTTACGATTAAAAATAAATAGTATCCTGTGAGTTATTTCGATATTTATTAATACTTTGTCTGAATTTGTTAAAAGTCCGTATACATCTAACAGAGTATTGGTCTAACTTAAAAAATAAAACCATGATTTTTTTACTATACGAACTGTACAGCTTTTGTCTAATTACCAAAAACTTAACGCGTTATAATAAAGCTTAACGTTCGACAGAAATTAAAACTTCCACTTTTAGCGATATTGGGATGGACCTATTTTCAATCGATCGAAAGAAAACCGGAGGATTATAATCCAACGACTAAAACTTTTGTTTCATAATAAACTTAAATTCATACCTTTGTGTTACATGCAAAAAGCAAAGGTTTACAATAATTATAATAAAAAAAAAATCAATTATTTAAAAAGTTTCGATATTCACGATATTATACAATATTTCCGAATGTCCATGAATCTCTAACCCAAAGGAAGAACCCTAGACTAGTCTTAGCGACAAACCGGCTCTAAGATCTCTTTTCAGTTTTTGCACTTACCACGTTAAGGTTATGTACCACAAGGTATACAACTAGGTCCTCTTACTTCATATTATAATATTATTTCCGTTATTTAATATATATTTCTAAAATTAAAAATAAATTCACAAATAAACTTATATATTTATAACAAAATATGTAACTATACCTAAATTACTTGAAATATTTACAAATGTATGGATCTACGAGTACAATAAACCTTAAACTAATTAAGTACAAATATAATTTGGTTTTAAAATGCATTACATGATTGTTATTATGACAGACTAGAATAATATGTTGAAACTCAGTCCAATATACTGTCTAAATTATACTGAACACGTGAACAAGATACTTAATAAATGTTAATCTAAGTCATGGTGTATGGATTCTTGGAATATTTTATTCAAAATAAATAATACAAGAAATACTTGAAAAAGAATTTGTTGATTGCAATTGACGTTAATACTACTAAGCGATATCCTTCGGTCAACAATTTTTTGGGGGTTTTATTTTAAAATACGCCGAATTTTTTTAAAAGATGTTTCCGATCTCGACAGGACAATTTTTTCATATATGCGCATAAAACAGAAACAATATACAAATTTCCGAGAGCAATTTGGCCTAAAATTCGGATAAGCTCATTTCCAGGCAAAACAGATTTAGGTTCATTTTACGCCCTTATTTAGTAAAAGTTGTTGAATAAAGAACTTTTTTGATTCATCTCGTCAAAATTTATTTACGCTAATGAAAATGCAGAACTTAGTTAAGAGTACATTTAGAGTGATTTAGTTTTATGAATAATGTAAATTGAAGACAGAATTGTAGAAAGTGCGAAAATAATTTGTGGATTTTCATGTACATTAGAAGTAGGATATTGACCGAAATACTTAAAGTAACTATAAAGATACAACAGACCAACTTTGGTAATATTTACACTACGCTATATTTACAAGAATATTTTGGTAAATAAATAAATTTAGTAATCATTTCGATATGCGATCGACGAGGTTTGCTTTGTGCAAACTTAACTTGTGCTAAGAGATTATTTAAAAACGTATAAACCTCAAATAGCTATCGCACTAATTGATACGTTAGGCCATTGATTTAATTTTGAGTTTATTAGAGAGGTGGGCTTTGATTCAATAATCGTACAAACTATATTTAATACTGAATAATCTAAATTAACGTTGAAAAGTAAGATTGTGGTAAAACCTCTGCAATCAAAATTTATTAAACGTCACGTTTTTGACGTGACAGCGTCTTATAATTCGATGGAGCCGGCTGCACGCACGAAAAAACATGACTCTGAGGCGTTGCATTTAAGGCTTGAAGTGCAAGCGAGAGCGCGAAGCGACAGAGAGGCACAATCGGACTCCGCGCTCTTCAGCGTTCGACATCTGTCTCTCTCCTACTTGAGTGAGCGATTCGTGATGTTGTCACGTTCAACTATCGTCAGAAAACCGACTTTACAGACAACCGTTTTTTTTCAACAAGTCGTTTTTGCTACGGGCCGTATATCTATAGATATAATAGTCTTGTTCTTTTAAGACTTGTCAACGTCTACCGATGGTATAATTATAATATTTTTTCTACATTATTATTTTTATATATATAATTTAAGTATATATATTAAACATTTTTATCGAATTCGCAATAAGAATATTTCACATACATTTAATGTTATTTAATAAATGGAAATTCACTGTCACTTTCGTCTCCGGAGCCGTCATAACTGGAAGGTGGAGTGTCAAGTTGCGGAAGTCCCAGGTCTAAATACTCCTGGTTGGCTGTCACCGTCAGGATCTTATCCAAGTCTTCCACCAGTTCAGTGAAAGACGGTCTATCGCCTGGAGAGAATGACCAGCATTCCCGCATCAACATGTAACTGAAATAATATGGTGTTATAAAAATGTAATCAGGTGAAGGTTGGTATAATCGAAAAAAAACATGAATACATGTAATTAATTTGATTGAAAAACTGTATTCATAATCAAAGATATTAAACTTATAGCTAAGGTTTACGAAATTTTCAATATTTTCGATTAACGCCATAGTTTTCGTGTCAATTAAACTTGTACTAGACCCGCCCATTGATCTATTAAGCGGAACTACGATTTCCTTACGATAATTTTCTTTACCATAGAAATTAGTATTTATAATATTATTAATAAAGAAAAGAGGCTTTATATAAAGTAATATTATTAATATCATTAATATTATCGATGAAAGTCTCAGTAGAGTTTGAACACCTAATGTTGATTTACCATTTGATTGACTTTAAATATTTAGTATATACTCACATTTCCAGACTACAGCATGGTGGCTTTTCCATGCGATGTCCCGCGCTGAGATGCTGGTACATGTATTGCCCCGCCACTGTGGGGTATGGGGTACCCCCTAGGGTCATTATCTCCCATAGGAGGACACCGAAGGACCAGCTGAAATAGCAGCGTATTCATATTATGGAGATTGCTTATTTCAAGAAATAATCTATAATAATAAGCTTGATCAAAGTTGTATACGATTGTCCGTAGTCCGGAGTTCGTTTTTCGGTAAAAGGATACTTTTTTCTAAAAGATTATACCTTACGTGGTTTTATATAGAAATATATTCCCCTTTACGAAGATTTGTATTTCAGATGACTATAGATACAAATAAATAAATAAATAGTCTGTATACGGCAGACATATTTTTAAGTAACTTTTTTATTAGATACTATTCCTTAGAGAATGCCCCAATTACTTACTGTCGAGCGTTAAAAAAAATTAAGTATCTAAAAAAATATATTTTAATCCATGTCCATGCGGAAATTAATGTTTACTACAATTGTTACTAAAAACAGTGTTGGCCTAGAGGCTTTAGTGTGTGACTCTTGAGGTCGTAGGTCCGGTCCCCGTACAGCAATAGACTTTCTGTCTATGCGCGCATCTAAATCGTTCTTAAGAAAATCCAAAAATCTACGAAATGTGACAGACTTGTCTATGAAATAACAAAGAAACTGATGCAATCTGAGCCCAAGCTTTATGTAGGGTTGTAGCACTGTGGATTATTATTATTACATTCGTTACTTACACATCAGTCTGCGTAGTAAACACCTTGTGGTACAAGGACTCGGGCGCCATCCATCGCACGGGCAATCTGCCCTCAGTCTTCTTCCGGTAATAGTCGTTGCTGTGCACGTCCTTAGCTAAGCCAAAGTCCGCTATCTTTAGCACACAGTCGTCTGACACGAGCACATTACGGGCTGCGAGGTCTCGGTGGATACACTGGAAAGGATTAAAAAATTTAGATTTTTAAATATTCTATGCGAGGACGATAAAAAATTGTTAAAATTGCTTTAGATGATTTTTTTATTAGAAAAAACAAAGTTTTTTATAGACGCGTATTTGGTTGGATAAAGCTAATTTTTGCTAGCTCAATCTTAGCGATATTGTCCGAAAGTATAGTCGTCGACGATTTCTTAAGCTGTCACTAAAATGATCATTAATTATATAGTAATTATTTATTAACATTCGCTCGACCGGTGAAGGAAAACATCGTGGACGTACATGTCTTAGACCCAAAAAGTCGACGGCTTGTGTCAGACACTGGAGGAAAAATGATCATGAAACTGATTCAGAAATCTGAGGCCTAAAGAGGTTGTAGCGCCAGTGATTAATTTTTGAAGTTATACTTCTTTAGGCGCGTTATGAAAAATTGATGAGAGTGAAATTTTACGATGCGCGCGCACCGTGACACAAAATTATCAGTATGAAGTTAGTGGCGCATGTTGGCACGCACGTCGCCTCTGTTCACTGCGTATTTATATTTATCCACATGCTTTGAGTTTCTACATTTAAAACACATGTTTTCATTATACAAGTGCGAATTTTATCTGAATTATAGTCAGAAGTGATTTAAATTGAATATTTAAATCAACACTAATTAATATTAGAAAATAGTAATAAATATAATATTAATAAATACTTATTTATTTAATTTTTCAAATGTAAACTGAACTTTATTGACTATAATGACTCCTTTTCCAGTCTTTGATTATTTATTGTAATTAATTATTTGCATGCAATCAAAAACTATTTTTGATAATGCCAAAGAAGTATAACTTCTTACGCGCGTACACGCACCCTTTTTTATTATTTATTGGCAGTTAATTCCATTGTTGGATGATCAATAAATACAGAGAGTGGTAATTATAAACTTGTGTTTATTGTAAAAATATTCTAAAGTAGACTTAAATTGAGTAAAAATTCTCCTATATTAAGTATTTGGAAGTGTTCTGTAATAGGAGACTTACCCGTCTAGAAGCTAAATACTCCATTCCTCTTGCAACTTGATAAGAGAAAGAGACCAAGTCTTTCTGCGTAAGCGTTTTCTTATCTTTCAGGTCTTCGGTTGGTGATTCATATCTGTGAATACAAAATTATAAATATAAATAAGTTGTGGGTTAAAATATTTACAAAACCTTTTTAAAATGTTTCAGAATCTCTAAGTAAATATTAATTTAATATATAGCTATCTGTAGTGTTAAAAATTTCACAACCAATTTATAACAAAATATTATGTAACATGTTAAAAGGAAAATTTGATAACAACAGAGCGCCATCTATTGTTAAAAACTTTTTTTTGGTTAAAACTTTTCCAACTAATGTATGCCTGTTAGTAACAGCGCCATCTACTTGTAACAGTTATAAATAAAATGAAACGCAGTAATGTAAGCAGTTTAAAAAAATTACAGCAAGCGCCATCTATATTTTATTTTCAACATACCTGTTTCCCGGTCGGTGGTTCCTCAAAAACTCTCTCAGATTTCCATTCGGAGCGTATTCCACTATGACGTATAAAGGTCCATCTTGAGTACAGCATCCTAACAAGTTGATGATGTTCACATGCTTTCCTATCATCTTCATCATCTCCATTTCAGACACTAGCGCCATCATCTCAGCGTCTGTGTGACCCTCTGTAAAAAAGTAAGACATCGTATTTAAATATTGTAAATAAAAATTGATTTCTTAACAAATATTAAACTAAGTAAATCTTTGTAATATGAAAGTGGGCCCAGTTATTTATATTTGACTAAATTACTTAAAGTTCCATTGAAGCGAAAACACAATTCATGTATAAAAAAGATATTTTTTTTTATTATAGAACCTTTTTCTTATTTATATATATATTGCATCGGGTCGAAACATTTAGTAAGTACCCCAGAATTGCTAGTGTTTTTACGAGACTTTAATTAATTAGGTATATGAGGGTGGTATGAGATGATATCATATTATTTTTGCAGGATAAAATGGAGAATATATTTAAATTATATTGAATTGAATATCGCAGATTGTACTTTCAAAGTACGAGTAAGGTGTTTGTAAAACCAATTGGTAACGGGTTTGTTTTTGTTATTGGATTAATAAGTGGCTGGAACTGGTACCTACTCTGAAATAATACAATCTTAATCAAGCTATAAAAACCACCATGGTGGGTATAAATGAAACTAATAAACAAACTAATTGGAATGTCATAAGAATAGCAGGTCATTTATTTTGCATAGCAATATCCATCGGTAGTTAAAGTAAGCCTTCTTACCTTTAAGCATTTTGACAGCGACCACAGACTGAACACCGGGCTTCAGTATGCCCAAACAATCTGCCTTCACGACCTTCCCAAACTCTCCCTCTCCCAAAACCTTGCCCAAAGACAATGACTCCCTTGGCACTTCCCAATCTATGTCCACGGGTAACTCGTATTCTGACATCATCATTGCCTCAGTGTTTTTCTGCACTTGAGAAAGCTTTTGTTTCTCGATCTTCACTACTGGCATCAGCTGGAATTAAGGAGAATATTTAGATGGATAAAAGGCATATTTGACATTTTATCATGGAATATTCCACCCGGAATTTCAGCCGGATCTTGGACTACTGGGGCATATATGTGAAATGAGTACAGACAGACAAAAAAACTATTAAATTATTTATTTATTTTATTTATTTATTTACACTTTGTTGCATTATGATATAAAAAATTAACAAAATTACAAGTAAAGGAAAGGCAACTGGCGGCCTTATCGCTTTCGAGCGATCTCTTCCACAACCACTGTGAGAAAAGAAAAAAAAGAAAATGTATTAAATTACATGAGGTAGGCAAAAAGTGCAAAAATACATGTATTACATAATATACTTGTAAAGAAAAAGAAACTAAACAGGAACAAAAAAAAACTAAACTAATTAAGGATACATTAAAAAAAAAACAAATTATACTAATAATAATAAAAAGTGCACATGAATCATTTTAATTAATTTAAGATCAGTCTCACGTCGGTTAGTTAGTATTAAATTACATGTTTTACAGAATACAATTGCTAAATTAAAGATGTTTTGGTTAAACTGAAAACTTGATCTTGAAAAGATATTAATTATTAACAACAGCTGAGTTTCATCATCGGACGTCAAGACAAAATACCATCCGTATCACCTCGACGTCCGTCGTTCCACAACTGAGAGTTTTCTAAGGTAGTTTTTGCCGCGCACCACCACTATGTGGAACCAGCTGCCCACTGAAGTATTTCCGAATTCGACTTAGGGTCCTTCAAGAAAAGAGCGTACCAATTCTTGAAAGGCCAGCAACGCACTTGCGAGCCTTTTGGCAGTGTGAGTGTCCATGGGCGGCGGTATCACTTAACATCAGGTGAGCCTCCTGCCCGTTTGCCTCCTATTACATTAAAAAAAACAATTTTTTTTTTTAAACATCTATAAACATAAGTACTCACCAAACCCTCTTCAGTAACATTCTGTGTTCCATTCAGCAGTGGTTTCTCTACGGTTACTTTCTTCGTCCAATGCGTGACTATCACTGCGCGTGCTGTTTCTATAGCCAGTTGTTTTTTTAACTTCTCCTGTTTTAACTTTTTGAATATCATCACCACGATAATAGCAGCCACAAAGAACATAGCACCGAGCACGGCAGTCAAGATGTTTATTAGTAATGTATGTTTCCCGTGATCCAGTGCTTCCGGTACAGGAAACGCTGAAATTTGAAATTAGAATAATGTAGCGCAAGTTTTACTCAAATGTGCGATGCAATTATTTGTTTATATAAAGTTAAAAAGAGAATATTTTAATTGGTTAAACACTTTAAATAACTGTATTAAATATTCAGTAGTGTTACAACCGTATCTTGCGGGATGCATCCGTTTCTTTCTCTTTTATTATAAAATTTGATCTCTTTTTTAAGTCAGTACCTATTTCAAATTGAAACACGCCAGTTTTCTTACGATCGATCCGCGCGCGACACCGTCACAAAAAACCGACACCCGTTAGCAAAGTTAGCATAGTCAACATTTTAAAATAAAAAATGTCAATTTCTTTAATTATGTAGAAATATTTTTTGTGATATTTAAATAAACTTTATTTAACTAGATATAAATGCTAAATAAAACTTTCAATGTATTAAATATATACCTTTTTTCTATTGTTAGTGTCGTTTTGTCTTCAAAAGAATAAGGCGAAAGATAAAAAATTTAAAAAGATCTTTATGTTGTTACGCTAAAGAAGTATAACTTCTAACGCATAAGTACACACACAAGTTTTTTTAATTTGTACAATATTTACTTACAATCAAGAACTGTTAAGTAGCCCTTCGCAGTCGTGTTTCCCAAAGAGTTGAGAGCTACACAGACGTACCACCCCTCGTCTTCTTTCGTAACGTTGTATATTGTCAACTGTTCGGGCAAGTCTTCTGGATTTTCAGTCTACAATTAAAAATTATATTTAAGACCTTTAATCACGTGACATTCCATGCTTAAACAATCTTCAATGAACTAGTT
Organism: Pieris napi; assembly: GCF_905475465.1. Lineage (NCBI taxonomy): Eukaryota > Metazoa > Arthropoda > Insecta > Lepidoptera > Pieridae > Pieris > Pieris napi. The sequence goes on along the minus strand of NC_062241.1, from coordinate 5,803,698 downwards.
GTTCATGCAAAGGGTACAATGTATGTCACCGCTTAGATATCCATCATTTACCGGATCAAAGTCAAGGCAAATGTATAGGATAGTTTAATTCATGCAGAACTCTAAGAGTTGAAACTCTATATAAACAAATCCAGGTATCATGAAGAAAGGTCAAATATAGAAGTGGACATTCTATTATCTCAATGCTTAAAAAAATTGAATGTTTTTCAAATACAACAACAACCATCTAATATAACCAAAAATACCTAATATTTTTTCCTTTGTTAATTAGGGAATTAGCATCCACATATGAATACTATAGATTTAGATAAAGATTTTTTATACAGGTCTGAGCTAATCGTAATACAAAAGCAAATGCAAAAAAGCAGTGTTCATGCAAAATACAACTTAAATTCTAATTGAATTACGTTCCAATACCAAATGACAAATTAACTCCGTCCATTAAGAAATACTGTAAACAAAAGAATGCAGAAAAACAAGCGAAAACATGCCATAAAGCACAGATCACACAGAGCACACAACAGACCCCTCACCATAACAACTCTAGAAACGTCTCTGTACACGACCGGCTCTTTACTGCCAGCATCCGACGATGAGACATTATAAATATATTCGTGTGTGTTAAAATACATCCAGTAAACAGATGGATGTAGGTCTGAGAGAAATTCGCAACTGAATTTCGCTGTTTGTCCAACAAGTTTCGTTTGATTAACTGCTGCTTGCGTCAACACAGGTTTTGCGTATAGATGCTCTATGGACAAATGAAACCTATTTAGTTAGTGACCACAAGTTCTTCCGGTTGCCTAGGAAATGTTGGTTTTAGCGAAATAAAATCGAAATGTATATTATTTCGAGCGTTTGTCGAATATGTTAGTATTGCTGTATTATAAAAGCTTGTAGCTAGAATAAGTATAGGGCTCTGTCATTTTAAATCTAGCATCTTCTGAAACCGCCACACGCTATGGCGTAATAAATTTTTTTTATATAACGGGGGGCAAACGGGCAGGAGGCTCACCTGATGTTAAGCGATACCGCCGCCCATCGACACTCTCAATGCCAGAGGGCTCGTGAGTGCGTTGCCGGCCTTTTAAGAATTGGTACGCTCTTTTCTTGAAGGACCCTAAGTCGAATTGGTTCAGAAATACTTCAGTGGGCAGCTGATTCCACAAAGTGGTGGTGCGCGGCAAAAACTGCCTTGAAAAACGCTCATTTGTAACAAAAATTTCAATCCAGTCTTATACAACATTTATTTAAGTGTGCGTTGTAAAATATAGACTAAAGACGTCATCAGCACAAGAATTTAAAGTAGGTAATAGATACATGAACCCCCGCCATGGCTGGCTGAATCTTGTCACAAGCCGGCTTAGCAAGAAATTGCCTTAAACCCTAAGGATAGATGTATCTAATACATAACTGCCAGTTAGACCCTACAATCTCCATAGATAATTGATTAAACCCCGATAAGACAGACCTAATCTATCGAGACAGGATCAGCTATAAATTACCTTTATCTCCCGTTCTGTGGAAAATTGTAAATAATTGCTACAACCTGGTAATTTAAAGAGAGTTAAGTTTAACCTTTAACCTTATGAGTAAAATGGCCATCACCAAACCTTAACCAGTTAGTTTATGTGAGATAATGAGGTTATTAACATTTTCTATGATTTTCAGTTTACGGTGCTTTAGAAGTAAACTTTCACCTAAGTGAAATTGGCTTTGTACATGGGAATAAACAAAATAACGGCAAGATCACACTTCATAAGTTTTTCCAATAAGCTTATTACACATACGATATTGCCGCGAAGTTTATCCCCAAAGAATATATTTTTATAAATACTATAATTAATAAATAGTTTTTTAACTCGCAAAGCCAATTTCACAAAACTCGAGTAGTGAGAGACCAAAATTCCACCACCAGAACATAATCAAAGACCTCTATTCGATCTCCGACTGGAGGTGGCGAGTCGCTTGGTCCGACTTCAGCGTCTTTCAATGAAGTGTTATATGGTCTTATCCAGTACACCAATGGTTCTAAGTCAGATACCGGTGGACACTGGAGCTGTACTGTGTCATTCACTAGGACCGTAATGTTCCCTGGATATCCTTCTTTTATGTAGGGACTTGAAGGATAGCGTTCTACGAGATAATTGATCGTTATTTCATACGTTATGATATTTGTTGTGAGAATTCTATATTGGTGGTGGGTCCGAGTATGTCACTCATAAACTAAGTCCAAAACAAATTTAAAACTAAACAAAATTCCTTAAAAATGTCGTAAAAACCTTTAAAAGTTATAAATTAATGTGACCTATATGTTTACTGAAAAGTAATTAAGTTTTAAAAATATCAGTAATCATGAATACAATTATACATTTTGAACGTAAAGTTGGTAGGATTTGTTCTTGTGTTTAATAAAACAGATTGTATATAGAAAAATAATATCACAATACCTTGGATTTGAAGTGTATAAACATGTTGAATACATCCCAATTCATTGCACACTTTGCAAGTGTAATTTCCATTATCAGCTTTGGTTAATTCGTCCAACGACATCAACCATTTACCATAAGATGGTTTGAAGTAACTCCTCGATATTGGTGTAACATTATTTTTATACCACGTTATGTTGGGCATAGGATTACCTGTAAAAGTTAACGGCGTCATAAAGTATTTATAACTGCCGGGAGGATATCATTTTCGGTAACACGGGTTAATGCCTTGAACGTGTAAACAAATGTGGGTGAATTTCACAGTAGACAATTTACTAGTAAAATTAATATATTCAAGTGTCATGACGAAAATATATTCCTCAATATTTAACATTCCTATAGATCATCCTTCTGTGCCGAAAGATTGTTTTCGCTTGTAAATCGAACCACATTGGTAAATATGTATACTTATGGACATCAATAGTAAACAAAAGAAAGTAAAGTAAACGAAAAGTAATAATACGCAAGACTAGAGAACTAAAGCAGAGAGAATTAAAGCAAACAAAAAATTTGATTTGGATTCAAATTTTTTGTTTGCGTTAAATCTTTCCAGAGTGATTTTTCAATCGAAAGCAAATATAAATTAAACACATATCCCACAATTCCTAAAGGCTAAACAATGTTGTTTCAACAAAGAAACGCTACAGATGCCCCATTTAAGGGCCACGAAATATTAATTCAGTAGCCGTACCTTCAGCAGCGCATTTGAACCGAATAGAACTGCCTGCTGGCTTCATTTCCATATTATACATTTTCAGTGGATGTTTGAACCTCGGCTCGTATTTAGACTTCGTATTATCAACATGACCATAATTCAGATGCTCCTTTTCATTTCTTTCATCAGGATCGTCGTCTTTGGCGTCGTATTCTTTGTGTGTTTCGTCTATAGTGTTGTTTTCGACTAACTGCGCTGAGTGTTGAGATAGTATTTCTGGCATGGGTCGCTGTACATCGTCTGATTGATATTCTACAAATGTATCGTTAGAATAGTATTAGATAAATGCAAACAATAAAGCACCTACTCTGTATTATTTAAAGTCAAGTCGAAATACAATTTCGGTCCATTACGACAGAATCATCACCAAATTTAAATATAAACGACAAGTTCACAAACATTGAGACAGTATTTATAATCATAACATTTCGCCTCGTTGCAAGGCAAGCCGTGGTATTCTGTTTACACATCTGGATGTCCAATAAAGATGCCAATTAAATATAGTATGAAAATAACTGGGGTCGAATTCGAGGTTTGTACGCTTTCATAGGTAGATGTAAAATGTAACATTGAAATAAATAAGCCCACCGCGTCAAAATGAAGACTCTCTTTGTTATAATAATCCTATTCATAATGGACACTAACTATTCGTAGGAACTGTAAAAAAATAAAAACTTTAGAGGTGTCAAGGGACACCCGGATGGAACGAAATTCCTTTCGATTAATTTATATGTTAATTGGTATCATAACAGTATGATTGATTTTCCCAACACCAATCTTACGACGAAAAAAAAAAGCCAACATCACGAGGTGTTCCCAGGCGGTCACCCATCCAAGTACTGACCTCGCCCGACGTTGCTTAGTTTCGGTGATCGGACGAGAACCGGTGTATTACAATAGCAAATAGCAAAAAAGTGTCGTGACAACTTTTCGTAAGAATTTTTTCCGTCTAGCCCCCTTTCACAACGCGCGATAAGGAACTTCGTTCCAATAGTATACTATAGTAAATTAAAGTGTTCCATAATGACGGGTATTGAAACAAGTGAAACGAGCCGTAAGCGAGATTTTTAATAGAATGTAAGTTAGTCTTAAGACACAAGTTTTACCTGAAATAAAAATGATACAGATAACAATGTGATAGAAATCACTTTGTACGAAAAGATATAGTGACCTATGATTAATGTTTTAATCTTAGATTATATATTTTAATGTAATATACAGTCCCATAGCTACTTTCATAATAAAAAAGGAAGTACTTAAATTGTACAATGAATAGTGAACTATTTCTGACCAACCTTCAATATCAGCATCGATTTCGGGTTTATGTTTAATTGTAACACTAATTTCTTTACTTTCGTCTTCTTCATTTTGACAAGCGTATACTCCGGCATCTTTAGCACGAAACCCTTTTATCCTTAACCTGAAATATCATAGTGGGGATTACTTCTTATAGTTAATACCTTATCGTATTTGTAACTTACATCGACATTATTTTAATTCATTTACCTATCTGCAAGGTTTGCATTTAGCTGAATAATCGCTATATTCTGACTGCAAAGGCATAAAGCAATGCTATATTATTAAAAGCTTCAGTTCATATACTACATTGTTCAAGTTGTGATCGATTTAAAATATTAACATGATGGACAGTTTGTTTTCTCTACCACAGCTCGCTTAACGTGATTTATCGCTTGTATTTGCAGCATTACCAGAGAAATGCGTAAATATTGATGTAAATTCTAATTCAGATCGATTTAGTCTAATATCATCGATTCCCAGAAGCTAATACCGATCATAAATTGGCTGATTAAACTAGATGTATGGAGTATCGTAGCCAATTGGATGTTTCGGAACTAAGTTTATGAGAGCCCGTATATCAATCATTTCCCTCTTCTATTTATAATAAAAATAGTTTTAATTTTTTTTAAACATATATGTATATGCCATTTTATTATGTTGCAATTTAAGTAATTTTATATATCAATATGTACTATGTTCAATGTAAAGAATCGATATTATTATTTAAGAGAGCGCGAATGGATAGAAGGCTCACCTGATGTTAAGTGATACTGCAGCTCATGGACACTCACATTGCCAGAAGGCTCGCAAGTACGTTGCCGGCTTTTTAAGAATTGGTACTTTCTTAAATTTATAACATTATTGACCTACCATTGTCTTTGCTGCATAAGCCGGTTTTTTCCCTGATTTTCAATTGGTTTACCGTCAAAGAACCACCGAACTGCTGGCATCTGATTTCTTGGCTTTAGCCCGCAAATTAGTCGAAGTCTCTCATTTGTAGTTGCTTCGACTACTGTATAGTCATCGTCTGAAAAGGGAGTATATTTGATTATACGTGCCGATTTGTTCCTTTAATATTATAATTTATTACGCAAGTATGACACTCATAAAGAAAAATATTAAAAAATTGTATTTAAAAAAAATATTACTATAAATGTGTGTGAGTAAATAAATACATATAACAAATTATTAAATGTCCAATCTAGATGCGTTCCATATAATCCCCGAGGGTTTGAATCGGCCCATGAAAAATAAACTACAAAAAGTATAGTCTCAGTGGTGTCCAGGCTGGGTACATAATTTGTTGACCATTGGGACTTCAATGCTTTCTTCAAACATATCTATATAATATCTAGAGCAGAAGCTGCTAAGATACTTTGAGAAGTGGGTAAATAAAAGTATTAAAATAAAACACAAATACGTGTTGCACATGGGACTGTTAAAATTTTACGTCTTAAGCCATCACGTTCCGAGTTAAGCGTTTTAAATTTCGCGATATTTTCGTTGTTTATGGGCAATCAAGTTAAGTATAATAACCATAAAATTTTAAAGCAAATAAAAGGGATTTTACAATTATGGTATCATTATAATTCATCATCATTAATTATAAAAATGAAGCGAACTGCAGAGAACGCTCAATCAACCGAAATTACGTAGACTTTTGATAACTACAGCCACACTTAGGGACTACGATACTGAAGACATTTCACATAAGGTATAGTAAGAAATTCAGGACCTATTCTTTGAATCAGTGGTTAAAACTATATATATATTATTTATTTAATCGAATAGAGAGCAAATTTAACGACATTAAATGTAGTTATCGTTATTTAATAATAAGAGAACTTAGATTTCATGACATGACAGAGGGCTGAAGGAAACTAGACACTACACTTCGCACGATGCCTCATAGCGAATTCGATAGAGCCTCTTAAAAACTTTATATGTAGATTGCCTACAATCTACATATTTTGTTAGTGTGGATAGGTTATAACATATAACCATGATAAGTTAAAGTAGGATTTTTGTTCATATAAATATAAAAAAAAATCTAAATAGATATTATTAAATAATAAAACTATTAATTAAAGTTCCTAACAGCATTATATGGATTTAGAGTTTACTTAAATGTAAAGTCCTAAAAAAATAAAAGGACATTTTACGACACCAATTGTAGGGACAATGTTGCATTTCTTTGTTTTGAGAGTGGGTTTGGTTGAAACATTAATGGGCGTCCAGATTTGTGGCCTGTGAAATATTGCCTTAGAACAGTGATGTGCTTTGTTCTGTCGACATCGATGAATTCACTCACTGGATATGACTTTCGCGACCTTTTCGAAGTTCGTTGTACCGAATAAATCTGGTAAATATTTTGAATTGAGATATTCATTGCCAATTTTCGTGTGAATAATTTCTTTATTACTAACTGAACGAATATAAATTGGTAATCTGCTAAATTATTTGAAACTTTTAGTTACCTAAAAGTTAGTTAACTTACGTTAACTCGGGTAAGTATCGTTAAATAAACTTCAATGATTATTAAAATTGCGACCGAAAAAATATATGATTTCTATCAAAGATCCAGTTTTCAAACATCGATAAAAATAACTCATTTCTTACTCATCACTCTTTCTTTCGCGAACGTTAAAGGTCGCCGTAGTGAGTGCATCTGCTTAGCAGATGCAGACCTGTGCCCTTGAACAGTAAAAAAACTTTCTCAAGATTCAATCATTTTTGTTAAAACAATACGTCAACTTGTATCGTGAGAACGAATATGTCTAAGATTGATTAATGACGAACAAAAAAAGTCAATTTCTTAATAACCTGTTAATTTCTTAATTAACATTTAAACAACGTGTAATTTAAGTTGGTATTGCTGTTATATGATATTGAAACACGAGTTTGAATAAAATAAAAGAAATGCGCGAGGTTTTCAATTATAAGATGCGAGTATTTTTATACATTATTGTAACGCAGTTTCATACACTAAATATTTTAATAAAGAGTATTGAATACCCATATATACTTATGAGCCCGTTTGTAGCGGTTCGCATAGTTGATTCCGTTTACGATATTATAATTTCATCGACTTCGCTGGTTACCATAAGTAGTTTCCTTCATATTAATTTTTTTCGCGAAATTCTGCTACTGACAATTGACAAGACGTAAATGTGGCGCCAAAATTTAATACATTACCACGCATGCTCTGGAGCAAACTGCTACAGATGACTTTATATATTTTATATTTTGTATATATATACTCGATTAATACAAATGCCGAGAAAAAAAAATCCTATTAAAAGAAATTGGAACATATATCGGTATTCAAATTCAATGAATGGTATCATATGAGTACGATACGCTAGTACCTACTTACGTCATTAAATTATAGCTTATAAGAGTGTCTCGCAGTCCGACTCGGCATGCAGTGTGCGCACTCCGGCTTAGCCATTGGTCATTGGTTGTAGTGCGTGTTTTGATAAAATTATAAAGAAGCAATGTTACTTATACGCTGGGGAACGCAAAAGTATAACACTGTGACATAAATTGAATAGCTGTGGATTTAAATTATAAGAAGTGACAACTTATTAATGACAACTGACGTTGCCAACTGACAGTTGAGACTTGAGACGAAGTTTGGCCGTGAATAAATTTTAAAGGTAAAAATAAATATTGATCAATATATGAAATGTTAATTAACGTTTTAAATAATACTTAAACATTTATATATACGCTTGAGTATTTGGTATTGTTTTACATACCACTTTAAAATGAAGCTTTATCAGAATGGAATTTTTTGGTTTATTAATACATTTACGATACATTATACGATATATTTACATTATACGGATAATATTATGAAACATCGTAATATATAAAAATTTCTTTACAGATTTCACTATCTTTAACAGCAACTGTAAGCACTTTAGCTGAGTGTTACATTAAATTTATATATAATGTCTGACGAAGATCGTGAAAAATGGTCAGCAGAGGAAAGGAACCGAGGTTGGTTTTGCTCTTTTTAATCTCAAAAATCGAATATTATTTTATCAGATTCCCTAACTTCATATTTATTGCAGATAACCTGCATGTATCTCCAAGCTGCTCAAGTTTTGAAGTATTAGATCCTCATGATCCCATTATAAGTCGACTTGCTACACAATTGTTTAAAAAGACTAATGATTACCTTCAAGGTGAAGTAACAGCGGGTCAGGTATAGAAAATGCAATGTTTCTTTTATATTAATTTTATAAAATACATTAAGAGAATAATAAGAATGAATATTTAAGGATCATTATATACTGCTGGAAGAAATTAACAGATTAGCTATAACAAAGTATGCTGATCTTAAAAACCTTACTGTTAACTTGGAAAAAACCCTGAATGAATACAACAAAATGTGTAAGTAATGTTTGTTTTAGGGTTGAAAGATTGCTGACTTTCAAACAAAGCCCTTATTCTTTTCTCTATGGAGTAAGTTTCAAAACTGCTAAAATACTGTGTTTAATTTTTTATTGTTGACAAACTAATCACACACAATAACACACTTTTCAGATGATACTAGCATTTTACCACTTTTGCAGCAAATTGATGATATTGATTCTCAGGTAACACAGTTTGAAGCAAATGCATACCGCTTAGACAGTTACACCAAACAGCTGAAGGCTCAATTTGAAGAGCTATGTGAAAAGAGTAAATAAATAAAATTTAATTATATTACAACCGTTTTTTATTACTCCTGAAGTTTGCAAATTATGTAATTGAATATGATCTAAAAAAATGAGAATTTATTAATTTTCTTTAATAAGGTGTTTGTAACATAGGGAGTTGTTTTCATTCGCAAACTTAAATTAACTTAAAAAATTAACAGTTTAAACTTTAATGAAATTTATATCCACAAACAACTTTTTATGCAGTCTTCTGTCCAAATACCATAACAAAAATATCTTTTGTGTAATAAATCAAAAACGTTTCTCCCACTGAATAATTTGTTAGATCACACTTTTTAAAGTAAATTATGTTTCTTGCATCGTTTAATAGATGTTGCCTTGTTAATGTCAAACTGAAAATAAATCATAAAAATTGGAACTGCGTCAGAGTAAAAAACTGTAAGGCGTCAAAAAATATAATTTATTACAATAAATTACTGTTCAAATAATCAAAGTGCCTCGGCCGTACAAAAATTAGTCTGTACATTTAGTGACGTGTGCTCAAATTTACAGAACAACAAATATTCTAAAGCTATTACTTTGCCTTCTATTTTATTATTTAAGCTTTTAAGGTATTGGCTAGTTATATATTTAGAAAAATATACAAGAATATAAAACAATAAATTAACAAGACGTATGAAATACGAATCTTTTGTAATTCAACATTTGTATGGGGTTTTGATTGCTTGGCCGTGATCCAGAACGTGGGCGTTTTTAATATCGTAAATGTATGAACGTTTTTACGTAATGGTAATAAGAGTAATGTATATTTTTATACCAATATACATATTTGAAATATTTTAATGGATATATAAAAGGCTCTTGTGATTAATTGATTATACTCATTGGAACTGTTTATAATATATAAGTATTTAGGCGTTAATCTCTATTTTAATCTGTAACACACAGTAGGTATATAAGTTTTATTTAGTTTTTGGTACGTAACGGACAGATTTAGCGTGTTGGGAGTAACTTGCGCCTATACTTTTAGTAGAACCAACCTTAAAATTACCTGCATAGTTAATGATTTATTTAACGGGAATTAATTATAGACGAACGACGACTTATTATCTATCTACGAAGTATATCAATACTTGATAAAACCTAGACTCTAGTAATAATATATAATGTGTATAGAAACTATCTAAAATACCTAGTTAATTTTTAACTACTTTACATGCAAAACGAACTCTCTAAGCAATAAACTTACTAATCAGTTTACTTTACACACAAACAAACGATTATAAAATATATACCTATAAAAACATAAGTACATTAAAAATGAATGTATTGAAGTTAATAAACATACTTAGTAGGATTTATCCTATCCACAATTAACGTTACTCAAAGCTGAACCCAAATGTAATTTAACTATTCATCGATAATAATATTAGATTTTTGTTAGAAGCTTGTTTTGTAGAAGGTATGCATGGAATCTATGAGGATTTATTGGGACGCTACTCTATGCAATATTTTATTCGTAACTGGAATTTCTATTATAATTTATAGATCATTCTGTTCGTTCATGATATAAGGTTAACTCAAATTTACAAGAAAATAATCCATAAATTATCTAAAAGATTTATAGAAATAACCATCAGGGATTTAGTAAATGCTTACAAGATTCTTGTTTTTATAAATAATATTTATTTCGTTTTATTTTAGTCTGCTTATGTACGCTGTCTACCGAATTACCGTATTGAATCTGTCGGTTGACGAAACCATGCCTAAAATGTAGTACCTAACTAATTACATACATATTATAATAAAAATAAAAGGTGTGTTTTTGAAAAAGAATCAATAGCTTAAATTATAGAATATTTTCAAGTTTAACAAGTATCGGAGCATTCTCGTAATGGAATAACCTTTTCCTGTAAGTAGTCATGGGAAGTCATTACCCTGAAGATTGACCCTTGTTTAAGTGAATGTCAATGCTGTAATTAATTATCTTGACGAACATTACGATACATCGATTCTTTTATGTCAATTGTCGACAATCGTTCCTTATTTAAATGTTTATTCTGTACAACTTATATAGCTTTGCACAACACTCATAAGTAAATACACATATAGCGCGATATTTGTTAGCGAGTTTTGCTTCGAAATTGGTAAGAAAAAAACATAGGTGTCGGTGTCGGGTGTCTTATATAGTCCTGAACTATTGGGTAAAAAATAACAGTAATTACTAAAAGCAAACTAAAACGGTTATACTGAAGCGTCAAATATCAATGTCATTTCAAAAATGGATACGGCTGAAACCAAGTTTTCTATCGCCCTTCATTAAAAATACACGCAATTTTAAATTCAATTCTCTACGCAATACATGTCACTTACGTATAATGTCCCCTGTGAGGTGTCACATGACAGAATCAGTTTTGGCGTATGACATTTAGGAATAGCATCGTTTCCTGCGCGAGCGATGGTGTAATTTTCTGTCATAACTAATATTGAGTTGTGGACGAGTTATTTCTAATTACACGTCTACTTTTTAGAGGGGAATTTATTAAAAATATTGGGTTGGTTAATTACATGATTGACGTTAGGAGTAATTTCAGGCAACTCTTCATTTTTCAAAGTCATAGATATAGTAGAGTGCCAAATGTAGATAAGTACAAGAGGCAAACTAGCAGGTCAATTTAAATATATTGTGACGTCACACGCGTTAACATAGTTATTCTGATGGCTATGGATATATGTACACAACTTCTCGACCTTAGGCGCTGAGGGCCTTAACCCCAGCCTTCGGTAAGACTGGTGGAGGGTCCTCCATTTGGAGAAAGAGCAGCACCATCCTTCCTCCACAGTACCTATTATATTAACCCTTAAGTAATAATCAGGAAATATTAATTGTACTTCCATCGTTGATTTATAATAGATTTATAAAAATTTCACTTTAAACCTTAACGTAAAACATTGCTAACAATTCAAAGAGTCAGTCCAATTTAATATAAATAAAAACACTCAATTGAAATATGTTTTGTGGGAAGTGGGAAAAACTTCAAAAGCCAAATATTTGGGAAGTCATAGCGGTCGAGATGAAAAGAGAATATTTATTTTTAATCACCACTATCCAAGAGACGAGCGGAATATAAAATCAAATGGTAATATTAAAAAGGCGACAACGACACATCCGTTTCCGCCTCGGATTTCGGTTACGTTTCGGTATTCGAAATTTTAAAAGATTAAAATGTACTCGTAGTTGAATATAAATAGCCTGTTTCTACTTCTCTATATATGATTAAAGCCTCAAAAGATTCACTTAAGTTTCGATTTAATCTTGAAAATTCCGATTATATTTGCTAGTCATTTATTATATGGATACCCTTATTAAAACTTCTCTAACAGATAACGCGGATGAATGAAATTTTTTACATAACTCGACGTTTCAAAACTCAGAGATCAAAACCTTTAGTAAAGTAAAGTCTAGAAATCTAGAAATTTTAGAGCTTTTAGGTACTAAAATTGCTCTTTTATATTGAACAATATAGGAAAATAAAGTACCGGAGTAGAAAAGAACCTACGGATCATTTAAACCATGCCCTTCCCATTATGAAGTATCGTCATATTTCGAACAAGCAAAAACTACATTACTGCTAATTAGCTCAAATATCTTTCTTTTCGTCTATACTTTGGTATCGTTTTAAATTTAGACGCACGCGCAGTTTCAATTAGTTTGATTTGTGGGAAATCAATTTCACAGAATTGTTGGGGTTACAACACGTGGGCTGAGTTACTCATAGAATTACGACTTTGTAACGTAAAGATTGGAGTTCTGAGTATGATGTTAAACTTTTTGAATATGTTCTCGTAATATAATTATATAATGGTTAGAATATAGAGTGATAAGGTTCCATAACCAGGTTTGTAGCCATAGTTACCATGTCCTTTACATTTAAATCATGGCAAGGCAATGTATGTTTTTTTAATTAACAAAGAATACATTTAAATGTAGGTAGTCCTAGAATTATTCCGTAATGTCTACTTTATTATAAATTTATTCTATGTTATATAATTATGACGTTCTATTAAAATTAAAAGAGGTTTTAATTTAATTTCAACAAAACATACAGAAATCAAGGGAAGAAAACATTGTTACCATTTCAATAGTCAAAAACTAATTTATCCGTCGCTGTCCCAAATAACGGTCAGGAAAACATTAGTCACGGGCACTTTCCGGGTCATTACAGGACCGCGTATCCGGTTATCCGGGTAAATTAAAAATCTATGCCGTTATATTTCCGGATATAAGTCAATATTTTAATACTCTATATCTATATTCGTATAATAAGAAAAAGGTAATTTATGAAATATTAACAGATTGCAGTGTTGAAGTTGCAACACAAACACCTTCTTTTATTAAAATAGATTTAAAGAATATATCTTAATACAATAAATATATTCAGTTTACTTAATTACATTGTACAGAAACGTAGTTAAATGTACTTTACAATCAGTAGAATCTTAACATTCAATATGCAAATAGACTTGCAGGCCATAATTATAAGACTTCGAAACGAACGACACAATACTTTAATAATAGTAAACAGATTGTTATCGAGATAAAGTATAAGATTCTACATAATTGATATTAATAGACTTATAAAATAAACCTAATTTCACTAACGAAAGTTTTCATTAGTTATTTTATCATAGAGAAAACTCAATTTGAATGAGAGAAATGGAGTACTTTTGTTCAAATAAATAAAATAATTATTTTTTATGAATATTTTACGTCAAAATAAATTTTTGACATTCGGAAGACACTGTTAGCACTAAGTCTCGTTTCTGAATCTTACTTAAGCATCATCGGAATTCGCACAGACAAAGATCGTGCAACAAATTAGCTACGCAACATTTAACAAGGAACATTGTGAATTTACTTGATAATATAATCGAATCATAACCGAATGCAAGGAAAAGCTATTAATAATTTTAATACGTGTTTATACGTCATTATTCACGAGAATCAAACCGGTTTTGGCGCGTGTGCGTCACGGGAACAATGAGATGTTTACGTTTGTTTGTTTGACACATATCCGAGCTACATACTGCAGGTGAATGTGGAATAACGGATAATGATACTAGAGACTAACTATTTAAAGATGAATTCATTTCTAAAGTTAATTTAATATTCGTCACGTAGCTATCATTTAGTTTCATTTGATTATTTTATTATTTACACTTCGTTACAAGCTTACACAAGTTATTTGGCAACGGACATCCTTATCGCTAACAAGCAATTTCTTCCAGGCAACCATAGTATAGAAAAATAAAAAAAGAAGAAGAAGAAGAACCACCAACTGAGGGTAAAGTGCAAAAAGTGCATAATAAATTTACAAAATTACATGTAACGCTAGAAATACTAACAAGAACTAAACTTAACCATAAAAAAGTAATAATCATAATATTATTATGTATTGTATACATAATCAAAAACTTGACAATAGTGTGATGTAAACATAAACTATGGACAGTTTTTCTGTCCAGGACCAGGACGTCGAACAAATTTAAAACTTAAAGAAAAAAATATTCCATTCCAGGAGTAATAATATTAATGATAAAATGGAAATATTCCATTTAATTAGCATTGAAGTGATTGAGATTGATGAGTGAAAGTTTTTTATACATTTTTTAAAGTCAAAACGTCTTTGTATAACATTTGCCACACAGATCACATGTGTCATATGTAAGTTAGTCCTATACCTTACATTAATATGGTGTCACTGGAAATCGAACATAGTACCTCAAGGTTATGTGGATCATCTGCTAAGTTACTGAAACACTATATATACAGTAACCTGTGCGATTTCCACGAACCATGCCGCATCGCCTAAAAGAGAATAATTGACAGTTCTATTATTTATGTCCAATGCATATAAGCAATACATGCTTTGCATGACGTATTATGTGTGTCCCTTATAAGTGATGTGTTGAATGCAAACCCGTGTTAGTACAGTTACACTTCGGCAGTCAAATTTGGAGCTACGATTTACGTGATGATAAGTATGACACCTTTTCAAGTCAGTAGGACAGGCCCTTCGCTTGTGGTGGTCTAATAGTTGTGTGCTACTTCCATACTGGATTACTACTACTTATATATTTTGTATTCCTCTGTTCAATCACGAAACTTTTTGGTATAAAATATGTAGCTTTACAATTTAATAAATAGAGAAATTGGTCATTTAAAAACTCTTTGATGGTTTTGTCATACTTGACTTACGACAATACGATTGGAATAGTTTTTGACAGCTCCAACGTATAGATGTCTATGCTTTAGGTTTTTTTTCAAATTCGCCAACGGAGCGCTTAAAATTTTTTTTCTAAGCGCTCGGTGAGGTTACTTAAGCTATAGCTTTTATTTAAAAATAAACGTATACAGCATTATCATATAATTACATTTGTACACTATAAACGTAGTCCTAAAATAAAATAAATATAAATCCAGCTAAGATTCGATATTTGTATAGTATAGGAAATAATAAAACTGTCAACTCTTATGGTACGTTTCAAATACGCTAATATTCACAAACGCGTGTAAATGGTGTAGAGTGTAGACTATAGAGCGTGGCAGATGATATCAAATGCACAGATTAAGAATTTCCGTCTGTACTCCCGCGCAAATTTCTTGGGGATGACTCACATTTAGTTTCATTATCCTGTTATTATGAAAATCTGAATACCTTAACAAGTTTGAAATTTGTGGTAATTAATATAACGAGAAATGTTAAAATTGAAAGAACGTGCCTCGCGATGTAAACTGTTTTATTAATAGATGGACATTACCTAAGCCCCTCTATGTTCATATACATTATATTTATATGTAAGTTTTTGAGCCTCCAACGTCTGGTTGTGTGTTCAACAAATATAACAGATACATGTATCAGCTGCGGAACTCGTCAAGGTCCAAGAATTATAAATTGAATGAAAAATTGCAAAAATCCGTTTATAAGTGACGCTTACCATAAAAGTCTGATGTACAGAGGTAAAAGCTATGTGACTGCTGATTTTGGAAATATAATTTTAATAATGTTGATTTAAGTTAGGTGATTATCGCACCTGCATAAAAATAGAACACAATTTAAAGTCCAAGAGCATCGTACTATAAATTGACATGCCGATTTATAATAATAGCATTAGGGTACCTACTGATGATTCCACACTTATACAGTCTATTCTTTAATGATGTTAAATCATGTTTTAAGTACATATATGAAAATCAGTGTCCCAATAAAACTGTCATAATCACTAAGCAAACATTATTTTTGTCCATGATTCACTGACCTTGTCTCACGAGACGGTTCCCAGACGAAAAACAAGACTAGTCTTAGTCACCCGGCGTCGTTCAAATAGATGGCATTACTCATAAGCTAATGAGGATTTGTTAATTAAATCTCATCTTGCTGTAGTGAAGAGAGTAGTTTTTGGTTTCGAGTAAAATCTTGTATGGTCAAAGATAATTATTTTTATTAGATGTTGACGAAGAAATGATGAAGACGCGATTAATCATATTTAGATTATGTCTACATTGAAGCTTAACCCAGTCGGAGATAGATTGAGGTAAATGAGTGCCAAATAAATGAATGAAATCTAAAAAATAATAACTCCTTACTTATTAATTTTTCATTATAGTATAGACATAATACAACATTTAACCGTGACTCCCGGCGCCACTTAAGTGTTTAACCTTAAAGAATAAACAGGACAAAAGGCGTTTTGTAGTGTTAAGTAAACAATTGTAATTGTGTGTATTACTAATTGCATGTATTACTGCACTAAACGTTGTTAGCGTTTTAACTTAAGAATTTATTTTACACATTGCAAAACATTATCAAAAGAGAGTAAGTGCGGGATCGTATAAAATAAATAGATTTAACAAATGTTAATTTACTGTGAATAATCAAACGATAATTTAATGAACAAAAAAAACAATTCATATTTTATTTAGAAATTGAAGATTACTTTTCAATTACCTTCGTAACTGTTATAATTAATTAAATAAATTGGCACTCCCTATAATCGAAAATCAGATACTTTATATCACTACTCTAAATTATCTATTGAGGACACTGGAAATGTAAAAGAGGAAGACAGAGCAAGAGATATATAAAGAGAACAGGAGGCAGAACTTGGAGAAGAAGAGCTAACATTAGAAAAGAATTGAAGCAGCTGGAAGAGGCCTGTGTCACAGGACACACTGATCAAAACCGGCACATCTGAAGTATTTCATAAAGGGTCTGTTTCACAATGTATGGATAAAGTACCGAATAGCTATGCAAACACATAAATTATTTGGAAGATAAATTGTGCTATTTGACACTTCATCGGACTCATAACTTATGATGGACTTTATGTGACGAATAGCGCTATCTGACAGTCGTGAAACGCAACAATAGTGTTTGTCCTACCAATAAGTAATAAATAGCTAATTTAAAACTTATGTAGAACTTATCCGTACATTGTGAAACAGACCCTAAGTTAGGTAATGTATGTGTCAGCAATAAAGACTTAATAATAATAATAATCAAAGGTTCAATCTTAAAATCAACCCCTGAATACCAGAAAACTTATAAATTATGCCAGAATTAAAGTTTAATAGCTCAAGGGAAACTGTGGTAGCTAGTAAGCAAACTATTGCAACAAAAGCATTCGCTGAAAACCACACAATAACAGTTTCTAAACAAATCTAAATATAGTATTTAATAGCTCAAAAGAAAACATTTAGCCACGAAGTATATAGGAGCGCCCTTGAACCGAGTTGGGGTGATAACTAAAATAGAGTTAAAGGTACACACTAATGCAGGAGTTTTCTTTGAATATATCTTCGATAAGGCTAATAGGAAATTGGTATTAAACGAAACTTATTTATTTATTTATGCTT
The DNA here is from genome assembly GCF_905475465.1 of Pieris napi. Taxonomy (NCBI): domain Eukaryota; kingdom Metazoa; phylum Arthropoda; class Insecta; order Lepidoptera; family Pieridae; genus Pieris; species Pieris napi. The sequence goes on along the minus strand of NC_062241.1, from coordinate 5,785,608 downwards.
TATTACCTTATTCACAAACATACACATAACAAAAATAAAAAAATAAAACATGTTACAAAAGTTATAAGGCAACGGGCGGCCTTATCGCTAACAAGCGATTCCTTCCAGGCAACCCTAATGTGGAACAATGAAAAAGAAACACCTACAGAGGGTAGAGTACAAGAATTGCAAAAATTATTAACAAACAAATAAAAATAAAAACTCAAAATAACCCACTTAGAGCAAATATCAAAACTATTTTTGAACGAAAGACTAGCTTTTTCAAAAGAAGCCGTAGAAAAGTAAACAAATTTCTGTACTAACTGGTTCTTTAAACAAGTAGCTATCAGTCTTTCAACCGAAGCAGTTATTCAGAAAACATATAAGTATATTTACTTAAGGTTGTAAATATTGTTAATATAGTAGTTATATGAAATTGTTGGAAAGTAAAATTAATCTGTAATTGATCAAAGAAGTTTGAATGATAACTAAGTTAGTGTAGTACATCTACCGAATAATAATACGTTAAATTGTAAGCAGTAAGCTGAGGTTCACAATCTTTCGACAGTTTATAATCTCGCGAGATAGATTACAATCTAACGGTGTTTACAATTTTACGTTAACATATGCATGTGATAGATGTTATAAACTTACGGACTATTGGTTACTTAAAACGCCAAAATACTCCACCGTTCAGACTCGACGACTTCAATAAACAGTTAGTTGTTGCAGACAGGCAAAAACTACGGAACATATTCAAAGTTATTATGCGATTATTTGCGCGTCATGGTGCAATAGAATCCTTTTAAATTGCACTAAAATATCATTACTTCACCATTTTCAACTTTATTTTATTATAATAGAGTTCAGTATGCTTTAACATTTTTTAAATTTAGCACAACCACAAAAGCATTATCTAGTAATTGACTTCGTAATGGTTGGTCTAATCTAAATTTTAAACATGTTTTTATATAGCGACACTGAAGGTTTGTGGAATATAGAGAACTGTCGTTATTTAGAAGAAACGTTACATAATGTGGCTAAGCTAAAGTCGTATCATTTTAAAGTTATAGGATGTTCGACCTCACATCGAATGACGTCACATGGGGCTTACAGTTTTTGAGATCCTTAATTAATTTAACGGAAATATTTTTTTATATTTTTTTCTGCAAAAGGGCAGAAGGCTCACCACTGCCCATGGAAACTCAATGAAAGAGGACTCTTGTGCGAGTTGATTTGGTACATTTTTACACGCTTTATATTAGCTTCATCTGTATGTATGTATGTAACCGCCTCCTTCGGACTCGATTTTGACCCACTTTAAACGCACAGATTTAATTCAAACTTTGTACACTTATAAAGAATCAGCGACAATATAATAATTTCATAGGTTTATCTCGAAAAAACAATGAAATTTTTTTTAAGTCCACAAAGCAATACGATTAAATTGAGACAACACGTATTGCTGCTAGGACTAAAAAGTGGAAAATAAATATATTACCATTTTCAGCCTAAATTAGGAATTATTTTTCACTTTTTAGTTTGATGTGCTTTAAAAGCGTGTTTTATAGTTTTTTTAAACTATATTTATTTATCTTGCTCTTTCTTTTCTTTTCTTTTAGTGGGCAGCTGGTTACATATAGTGGTGGTGCGCGGCAAAGACTGCTTTAAAAAACGCTCGGTGATACGGGTGGAGTTCTTTGGATTGGGTTATAATTTTGAATATATTAGGAATATACTATGAAAGACCTAAACAATATATAATTTAAAGACATTGTTACCATTATGATTAGTGACTCTTTTCTTTGTGTACTGTACCTATACTTTGTCTAAGCCTTGGATTACATTTTTGGTATTGAGAATTTACGGGATATATACGTGATATTTTTGCTTAATAAATTCGTATACAAAAGTTATTGAAGCATTGTCTATTAACTGTCTTGTAACAAGAAGTGAATCGTCTCGTATTTATACGTTTTTACTGTAATCCGAGCAACGACATCGGATATCTGTTGTAAAAACAGTTCCGGATACACGTAACATTTTCTTAAGAAAACAGTGAACAATCTTTTTCTTAAAACTTCACGATTACTGGTCTATATATGGCGCAGAATATTAATTGATAATTCCCATCTTTGTTGCCGGATAAAGCAAAGATGTATATTTTATCATTCAATAATTCATTAAAAGTTATATGTTCAGAATCATATTAAAAAAGGGTGCGTGTACATGTACGCGCGTAAGAAGTTATACTTCTTTGGCATTATTAAAAATAGTTTTTGATTGCATGCAAATAATTAATTACAATTAAATAATCAAAGACTGGAAAAGGAGTCATTATAGTCAATAAAGTTCAGTTTACATTTGAAAAATTAAATAGATAAATATTTATTATTATTATCTTACATTAAGTGTAACATAAATTCTATTATTATTCGAATGTTGTTTTTAAATTATGTCCAATGCCGTAGCATCTTCCGTGGGCAACTTCATTCTCTTAATTTTGTGTCACGGTGCGCGCGCATCGTTCAAATTTTACTCTCATCAATTTTTCATAACGCGCCTAAAGAAGTATAACTTCAAAAATGAAGAATTTTACGAAAACTTTTGTTTACTTTGAAAATTTTCACCAAATATTATCAAATTCTAGGCTCATTGGTCTTAAACAATGTTTTTTTTAAACAGGAGTTAATTTAATGAAGCTGAATTTAAACTAAAGGTTTTGTGGTATATGTGCGTTTAAAACAGCGTTAAGATTTAATCTTAACACAAAAACTTACTCTATTTTATCAAATTCGGTATAATCCAGATATTCAATTACCTTATCTTGGAAAAAAACGTTCACCTTTGACATTGACTTGAAACGTTTTAAAAGTTTTTGTGCAATTTTTTGTGAAACTTGACGCTTCGGTTTTTTAAACATAAATAAAGACGACAAAAACTACAACCCAATAAATCTCTGCTAAATAAGGTTATAGAAATGAATGGAGCACCTTCAGATTAGGTATATTTTCTTATTTCGTTTAGTAGCTCGTGTACGCACAAAAATATCGTTCTTATTTTAACAGTAGCTTCACTGAATTTTTTGAAATAAATTAATGTAGGTTTTCTTACGACAGAACAAATTTGTGTACCTTAAATACCATCTATAACTACCTTATATACTATCTAACTAGACATTATAGATCTAACTTCCTGATTCGCAGTCTGTGTTAACGTCCGTAATAAAATTAATAATAAACAACTGCATAGCATTCCTGTTCTATCCACACATGTTTGTGAGAAAATTGTGATACAAACAGCGTTTCTTTGAAACACCGCGACTATTAACTTTGCAAAAACTAATCTGTGGGTAATGTATATCGTAAGATAAGACTAGATAAATGTCTGTGATAATTATCAATATATTGTTCCTATATCTCCGTATTAGGTGAGTACTCTGAATACTTGTGAGCGTAAATCGGCTTTACAATAGGATAACATACAATTATTAGTGATGAGATATTAGAGACCCGATAAAAAAATAAGGCCGTAAAGGGATAATAGTGAATAATTTTAATTACCAAAGTTAAATGTTTATTTACGTGATCCGATGACCGCTATGTTATTAAACCATTCATGCACGCCTTCACAATCTTGAGAGTTTAATGGGAAAAAAGTAATAAGCGATAAAATAATACGAAACACAAAAGTTATAGACATCTTACAGTATAAAGCAGAAGTGGCAATGGGCTGACTGTATGGAAAGGACCAAGGGGAAGAGGGAGAAGAAGGGGCCCTTGAAAAAGGTTGATAGAAGATATAGATGCGTTAGCAGAAAGCCAATGGAGAAAGAAAACCACTCATAGAGAGGTCCGGAGAACGTTTTCCCGAGAAGGGGTAGCGTAGTTTAGGAGTATCTAATAAGAAGAAAATATAATAAATGTAAATTGTCAGAGCAGTGTTGGTCTAGTGGCATCACCGTGCGACTCTCATCATGAGGTCGTAGGTTCGATCCCGCCGGCTGTGCAATGGACATTCTTTCTATGTGCAAATTTGACATTCGGTCGAACGGTGAAGGAGGACATTGTGAGGAAACCGGCATGCCTTAGACCCAAAAACTCTACGGCGTGTGTCAGGCACAGGAGGCTGATCACCTACTTACCTATTAGATTGACAAATGATCATGTAACTGATACAGAAATCTGAGGCCCAGACCTAAATAGGTTGTAGTGCCATTGATTTATTGATTTATTTTAAATTGTATATTGTAATCAAAAGATTGGAAATATTATACCTGAACATAGTAATAATAAGCTTTGAACGGTGTATTTTCACTTCACGACGTTAAAATCATGATAATTAAGAGTAAGAGCTAATTAGACTGAGTTCACTTATAGCTTTAAATAGCCCGCCATAAATCCAGACAGATGCTCAAAGACAAATAAGATTTGCAAAAGAAAATCAAGTCAGTATACATCTGGTCACCTGCGCCGAAAATACTTCACGATATGAATATTCCTAGAATAGCAACAGACTGTAAAATGAATGAGACACCATGTGCCTTCAAAAACTGCAATAAATGTGTAGGGTTATCACGTCGAAAGAATAAGAGGTTGTAAGAATGTATAGCCGCGAGAAAGTTTTCTCATCTTGTATCAGACATAAAAATCCAGCAGCAGTAGCGCGTTTACGGGTTCGGGTCTTGGCCTCAGATCGCATCTGTTCCTTCATTTTTAACAAACGTAGAAATCAATGTAAAAATTCAGAGAATATGTATACTATTTATGCTCATTAATGCGTCAATCATTAAAATTATTTCGATCACTTACAAATTAATCTTATTCTAATTAAAAAAACTTCTCTTCTGTGTGCCTAAATTTTTTTCTCGTAGAACCTATTTAAAAATTTGTTCAACAATATTTGAAACTGCCATACTTACATTATTATTATTTGCAGCTGGTAACCCTGTCCGTACTTCATAAAGGCGGACGTGGTTCGCAAGAGTACTGAAATTAGGTTTGCGACTTGCAAAAACTACCAACATTTATCAAAAGCGTTGGACAACGTTGACATGAAGTTTCGGCCCATTGCTAATGGTCTTTAGGCTAACTATTTACACCAGATGTATTCTTTGAAGAGATTTTAAAAGGAAAATACATACTTGGGGATTCTCTGCCTTAACCGAACCGTAGCTTAAATTTGGTTTAAACTGCTAAAACGTTGTGTTTTACCTACCTACTTGATAGAAGTTTAATACAATATGTGTACCTACTTGAAGAATTATAATGTTGAAGTGTTTGTGTAACAAAAGAAATTCTTTCGTAGTATTTGTATAACTTTCTTTCCTTTTTTAGTTTTTTCTTATACAGTGGCCTTGTTGGTGCGGCTATAAAAAAACATGTTTGTACTTATACAATAACATGTGTAACAAGATAAAAATCTTTTCAAACATTTTATCTTTCGCCTAGAAAAAACGACACTAGCAATATAAAAAAGGTACCTATTTAATACATTGAAAGTTTTATTATAACGCATTATCTGGTTAAATAAAGTTTATTTAAATATCACTAAAACTAAAATGTTGACTATAGCTAACTCCAGGGTATCGGTTTTTTTGTGACGGTGTGCGCGCGCATCGTAAAAATTTACTCTCATCATTTTAACCTAAAAGAAGTAAAACTTCAAAAATAGACCATTTATTGATGAAATCTGTGCTGTATAACATCACGTTACGACTTAATTATCGCGAGTAAGACCACAATCACAGCTTGTATCGTTATAATAAGCCATAAAAAGTTTCCCTTAATTGGACAGTTTAATAATTATTATCTAATTATAATATACTGTGATACGCCCTGTCAAATGTTTTTTCAGTACTCCTATACCTTCGTTTATTAAAGCGTGATTCACTGAAACATTTCAAGATCGAGGAGAATGCAAAGAAAATGCCAATTTACTATCACAAATATAGCTCGAGGCAATGAACTTTAACTAGCTAATATTTATCGAGGGCGACTTCGTTTTTGTTCAGTAATTATCATATAATTCATATTCATATATAATTATATAATAATTAATTGTTCTTTGGCTAATAACAACACATCACTTTTATCTAATAATATTTCTTAGTCCATAGTTGAGGGTGCGGCGTAAACATTGGACGGTAAAGAATATTTTTGAAGTTATACTTCTTTAGGCGCGTTATGAAAAATTGATGAGAGTGAAATTTTACGATGCGCGCGCACCGTGACACAAAGTTATCAGTATGGGCGCCGAGCGTGCGCGAGCGAGATGGTAATAAGACAATGTACAAGTAAAAAGAAATAGAATATGCGTGAAGTTAGCAGCTATGCCAATAATTTTGAATGACCATAATGACATTTGTAGTACCTTTTAAACAAATAAAGGAGTTTTAATAATTTTTTCAAAGAAATTTAGCAATGCTTTTTACAAAGACCTATTGTTACTTAGTTAAAAGGTTATGAAACATACCTAGTTATTAAATTGAATAAATAATATAATAAATAATAATAATTATTATTATTAGTATTTATTAATAATTGAATAATGTACTAAATATTATTAAATTATTAACGTTAAATATTTATTATTAATTATTTAATATTTAACAAAAATGAAGAAAGCCAAAGAAGTATAACTTCTTACGCGCGTACATTAGTACACGCACTATTTTTTCTTTTTTTAATCACACCTGTATACACTAAGAATTAAGAGAAAAGTTCGGTACATAACAGTAAAAAAATAATAAAACACATTTTGTTAAAATAAAAATAGCTACATACAAAGTACAAATTAAGAATTAAAAGTTTCTTCGTGACGTTAAGGGACACCGGTTAGTTAATAAAAATTGTTTCTAAAATGAATAATTAAATTTACTATCAGATCATATTTAGAACGTAATGTTATAATAAACTTAAAACCAAAGATTTTTAAATCAGTTAATACAATTTTGCATTTTAATCACAACATTAGCTATGGTTGTTGATCACTCAATGCAAGTTTATAAAGCAGAAGTGCAAGGATCTAATATATTAAGTCACCTGACGTGCTTCGTCACACATTTTACTAAGTTAAATATACTTTGCCATATTTTACAAGTAATTTGACGGTTGAAAGCACATTATTATGTGCTGACGCGTAACATCTATCTGATTTATGCGTAATGCTTAAACTTGGCGCAGCAAAATACACTCTAGAAGTCTTACCAAAAGTAAGGTCGGATCTTATGTTGAAACATGAAAATGAATGACCACTCAAAATTCATATCATATTTCTAACAACTTTTTTTTTTTCTTTAAGATTAACTTATAAGGGATCGAAAAAAATTGATGAACTTCCGAATTAAAGCGCATTAAAATATAATATACTAGCAAACCCGGCGAACTCCGTTTCGCCACCAGATGGCCTCGTTTTATGTAACATTTCGTTTGGTGATCCCGCTTTTCTGTTGATTTTTTTCCTGAATTTTCTTTGCTATAAACCTCACGGAGCCCGAGACCTTTCCAACGAATGCAAACCGTGGAAATCGGTTCGTGTGTTCTGGAGTTATAGCGTCAGGAAGGAAAATCCGACTTATTTTTATATAGTAGATAATATTATCTCTAGACTTTCTGTATAATTTACTAAATTTATATACATATTTGATTTCTTCGATTGATAACGTAATGTCAATGTAATGTCATGTGAAGGAATCGGCACTAGTCAAGTAACACAGGGTCTGAGAATGATATATTCTTAAATGGCGTGCACGAATGTTATTTATTGACTAACTAAATGTATTGCATGTGTCGACGTGCATAAAATGACATATTGGCAGGTGCCTTAATATGAACAGGTGATGGTGATATTTACACGATTCTAAAAATGGCAAAGATAGCTTTAAGTGTTGTAACTATGTGATATTTATTAACACATTGTTTTCATTTAGACGACTCATTGGTCTAGTGGTTAGTACCCCTGACTGCGAAGCCATGGGTCCCGGGTTCGATCCCCGGCTGAGACGAACATCGATGTGATGAGCATTTGGTGTTGTGCTTAGGTCTTGGGTGTTTAAATATGTATTTATGTCTATCTATCTATAATATGTATGTATATCCGTTGCCTAGTCCGTACGTACCCATGACACAAGCTTCACCAGCTTAGCATGGGACTAGGTAAATTGGTGTGAATTGTCTTTAAAAAAAAAAAAAAAATTGCGCCTACACAGTACACACATTTTCACATTTAAACTTTTGTTTTACTCAATCATACGTTCGACTTACGTTTAGAAGCGTTTAATAATTTAATTAATAACATATTATTAGTTAAATAATAGGCTAAGAATAGTGGGATTATGTTTATGCTTAGTTATGATTTAAGGAAGCATAGAGAAATGAGGTATCCGTTAACTTTTAAAGAACTTATTACAGTTGTTTTTGTTGGCCGTAATCGGAATATCTAAATTTGGATACCATAAGTAATACAACTAATAATGAAAAAATCTTCTTCGTTATTCTCATTTTCTTCACAATACATCATTTTTAATAATGCAAGTACTACAATAATTCATTATTGCTGGCATTGGACACATTAATCTTGCGCAGTCGCATCTCCCAAACAAGCTTTATTGACTAATTGCTTATTTAATCCTGAAGTACACTTGAAAATAAATCTTTAATTTGTCATACATATTCACGGAAGATGATACTTTATTTCAGGTGCGTAAGAGTCATGTTTGTAAATCAGAGAAAACTTATTTATGGCAAATACAAGGACATTCATAAAATTGTTTGTGATTTGATATATTGCTATTAAATGTTATATTAATTACATCTTAAGACATTGTCGTCACTTATATACTAACAAGAGAAGAAGATAAGACTTTGGTAATAGGGTGTGACTTTGGTATATAAGACCTTTTTGGCTTGTTTATATCCAGATACGATTGTGCAAAAGATTTTATATGAAATATTTAAGCCTTATAAATTTTAAGCCCAATTAATTATTATATATAGTTTATTATTATAGAAATTAAAAATAGAACAGAAAAGAAAATAGGGGTAAGAAAGGGATAGTCCCATAAATCATGATATTTCCACCTCGAATAAACAAAAGCACATTACTTAAACTTTACGTTTAACTCTTAAAGAAATAAATAAGGTCAAATATCATAATATTAGGATAGAAATTTCTTCCTTGATTAAAAATTACTATTAAGTTTTATTATTAGGGAGTTTTTAAGACATTGCGTAACAACAGTGGCCGAGTCTATTTTCTCAGTTATAAACATTTTATTGTATGACTCTTAGATTGAGCGCGCTATTTATTTTTCTTAACTATAAAATTTTAACGATCTTTTAACACCCTTTTATATAGTTGGTTACTGGTTAACTTGAGTCATGGAATTCATATTTCATTTATTGCAAATAATTATTAATAAATAATTATTTAACTGTAAAATATAGAGGGAACGTCAGTCTCAGTCATTATTTAGCGAAAGCCCACATAAAATAAATTAACTTAATATTAATTACCCTGCATAAAGTTAAATATTTTAGTCATAATTAGAGTCAGACATTTAATGTATGGAAGTAAGTTTATACGTAGAATAATTGAAGGACAGAGGCAAATGTAAAAAAGTTGTAAAACTCAAAACTACACTTTTATAGGTTGTTCTAAGAACAATAGACTGCGGTAGGCTAATTGGCTGAGAAAGGATTAGCAATAAAAGTTTGACATTTACCGCTCGTTTAACAGTGTTGACATATGCAACTGAGTTAATAATGGTATGGTAATGACATTAAGTTTATTGATACGACCTAATATTACTCTCATAATTTATTGTATATTTGTTTAAAAAAGTAAAAGTTTTTTTTCATTATTATAGATAATAATTGTGATTAAAATATTCTATTAAATCAACTTATTTTTCCAGTTGAATTAGAAATGATTTCAAATGAAATCTATGGTATTAACATAGACACAATTGAATACCAATAGTTGGTATCGACGGAAGTCGGTGTTCTTTACGAGTCCTGGGACAGAGGCGGACGTGGCATCCTAAGAGAATACATCATATCTGGAATCTGTACGTAGTTTGCATGTGCAATTGGGAAGGTCGTGATGATCCAGTCGTGAATACACCCCTAAGTAAAACCTCATTCGTATGCGCTCTGTTTTGCACACTGGCTGGTAAAAAAGTTTTCGAAGCGTGGTGTACTTTACCTGTGTAAGGTAACAATGTGTAGATAAATTCTTGGTGATGTTCTTTTTTTAAATGGTACGTGATAAAATTTGACTGAGGAAATATTCATAGATTTAGATTTCATAAAATCTGCCGCGTAATTCAAATAACAATTCACGATTCTATGTGAAGTTTATAAAATGTTTAATATTACCTTTTAAGTAATATAAACATGGACATTTACTTAAATCGCTGTCATCTTGGGACATGGCTACTCAGTATTGAATAGAAATTACCTTTAAGAGTAAATTTATTCGATATTTAAGCACAAATTAAATTGTCTATTGTCTCTGACTCTATGATCATGTTTTCCATTCAATACAAGATAATACCAAAGATACTGACTTCGTAATTTATTAAATGTATTACAATATTATGATTATTTACAAATAACCTTTAACAATATATTTCTTAGTTTTTATTAATTTTTAGATAATATTATTCTGAAATTCTATTACAATCTTGTATAGCCAATGGTCATCAGATGCTTCAGATTTTTGATTACGTATTTTATTGATTTAAGGGTCTGAGAGTTATTCAGAAAGAAGACAGCGCGAACTCCTTTATGTCAACTGTTAAATGCACACATAGAAAGAAAGATCCAATAATTAAGTATTAATTCTTCTTATACATCTTCTTTCGAAGGGTGGCAATTTGGTGATGGTTTTGACTTATTGAATTTTGACATTTTGACATTTTGAATTGATAATTTTAATCACTGGTATATGAAGATTTTTCAGATATGAAATCATTTTTAAACACATAATAATGTCAATAGATATCAGAGAACTTAAGCTATTTACGATTTCGCAAAAAGTCCTCAATATTTTATCGCATATTTGTTTAGGATGTTATAACGAACAAACACATGCAGAATCATCAATGCAAATGTTTGTCGAGATAGTGTGTATTTGTCGAGCTCTCGTAAAAGTGACAGTATTGAGCAATAAAATGAAAATAAAATTATACCCCACAAGCAGAGAGGGACTAGGGATGAATTTAAAATAGTTTTGAACTGGTCTTACGTTTTGTACGCTCCAAGAATAAGATTACTCTGACGATGATATTTAGTTTATATATAACTAGCCGTTTCGCGCCCGCTTTGCTGGACGAATTAAAATAAATTTTATGTTTCATTATTTTATTTTTTTTCATATTTTTATTATTCTTCTTTTTAACTTCCCGCTAAGAAAATTGAAATATTTCGAAAATCGAGTTTTTAACAGATGTTGACGTTTTGCGGTTCTAGGAAGCCTCTTTTGTTTTTATTAGCGGGAAAAAATTTCATAAAAGTAAAACAGAAATAAAAAAATGAAGGAACGTTGGAATTAAAAATAAATAGCCATAAACCATCTTGGAAAAATTTCGCATCGAATGGTGGTAGTACACCATTTTCTTTTTATATATATAGATTATTTTAATTTTCAGTTACTAAAAATATATATATGTATTATGTATGTTACACAAGGATAATGTAACATTTTAATTTATAAAATATATATTTAAAAAAACATTTAAAATAGTATTTCACTGTTAATTCATGTAATAGTAACACATGAAGCATATGAAATATGTAGATACAGGCAACATATTTTATTGAGTTATCATGGTAAATTTTAGAAAAAATTAGAGAAGTGTTGGCCTAGTGGCTTCAGCATGTGACTCTCATACCTGAGGTCATAGGTTCGATCACGGCTGTGCACCAATGGACGGTGAAGGAAAACATCGTGAGGAAATCGACATGTTTTAGGCCCAAAATGTCGCCGGCGTGTGTCAGGCACTGGAGGCTGATCACCTACTTGCCCATTAGATTTAAAAATGATCATGAAACAGATTCAGAAATTTGAGGCCAAGGCCTAAAGTGGTTGTAGCGCCACTGATTTATTTATTTATCATGGTAAATTTTAATAAAGTCAGTTAAAATGAATGTTATTATTGAAATGGGCCTTCCTAGGCCAAGTAGGCGGCATCTAAAATATTTTAATATCTAGTAATACACTGCCAAGAAGATTAACATAAACGAAGCGGATTGGTCCAACCGAGGATTACATATGACGTCCGGTGATGACCAATCAGAGAAGATCCCCACCCTCCGAAGTAGGAATGTGATGTAAAGGAAAGGAGAGGTCAAGTTTAACTGGTCATTAAAATAATTGTCTATGCATCCGGGCCCTAATGAGGACCAAATGAGAGGGTGAATTTGTCGACAATCGATTTAAATCCGTGAAGTAATAACTTTTTCCGTTGCCCAGATTTATGGTCACATGACGCATATATGGTCATTACTTTTGAAAATGGAATAATTTACGCGCAATAATATTTCCCCTTTCTTTAATAATAATAAACTTATTTTTGAAATCTGTGGTTAAATACAGTAGTTCTTTATAAATATTATACAAATATATTAACTTTTAAAATGATTTAATATGCCCTAAATTACGGAAGTTTGCTGCAACTCAGTTTAAATGAATATCTAATGATTATTTTTAAGTACATTAAGTACCTTTATTGTCATTGTAAAAATATTAATGTAGTAAGTATCTTGTTTTACCTATTTCAATTTATCAATTCAATTATTCGCACTTCAACTAAAATTAAAGCAACGTAACAATGTTGACATTTATTTTACCCGTCACGACTCCGTCATAAAACTCTATTTACAACTACCGCAGTCAAGAAAGTTGCACTTTGCATACAATTGCATTTACATAAATATTATTATGCAATTTAATATCAGTATAATCAGAGACACGCTCACCATCAAAAATGGATTTTGACATTTGTATGCGGATGACGTTTGAAAATTTTAAATTCCGAACGTATTGCAGAAGATTTTCGTTAATATGTCAGACGGATGTTATAGGAATATTTAATTTAGTTACAATACAAATTCAATCGGTGTCCGGTTTAGCTGACAATAGCTAAAGTTTTTTTTTTGTTATATTATATGCGATTTTAAAATTGGCGACAAGATATTAAAGTTTGATTTAGCACTTCCAATGACATGCCATCCATATCCGGTGAAGTATGATGTGTATTTATAATTATTTAATTGATTTAAGGAACGCATACGAATTACAAAATTCAAAAACACTCCATTAAAGGTCTAGATTTTTTATCAAATTAGATAGATTGTATCTGTCCTTTAGTCGGAGAGGAAAAAAGTATACTGCCAGTATTGCATAAAAAGGTTTTAAGTTTTTTTCCTGGCTGAAATTAGAAGAAAGAAAAAATAAAAATTAGAAAAATAAAAAATGAACTTACCTAATACAATATCCCTGGCTGAAACGGCGCATACCAATGTCACAAAGGCAAATGTGACAGCGATTGGCAGTTCGCGCCAAAACGCAATGGCGGTGCGCTTCATGTTTCACTTAGAAGCTCAACTCGTCTTGTTGGGATCCATTAGCCTCTGAAACAATGAAGTAAACTATTTGAATCCTCTTTCCTTTTACCGTGCTTTGAAGGGCTATTTTTGATTAAATTCCTAGCATATTTGCGCTTTCCGTCTCAGCTTGAATGAAACTCAAAAGTGTATTTAGCTTTGCGGTTGCATGTTATATGCGTCGCAAATAGTACGAGATCCCGCTGCAGGATTGGTGCGCTCATCGACTATTTGTTTAAAACCAAATTTTTATGTTTATTTATAATTAAGAGAATATATATTTACTAGGGTGCCTATCAAAATTTGGCCGCCATTATTTTTAATTAAATTATTTTTAATTGATTTTTGGTAAAAAATTTCGTTCATTTATTATTTAAATAAAATAACGTCTACATCACGGTAATTAATATGAAGATTCTAAAAAATCACGGGTGCCGTTGCGCACATGGCCGCACCTCTTTGCAGCCAGGTGTAAACAGGTATGATTTCGATAAATTTATACGTTTATAACCTATTTTTATTAATTATATGTCAAATTGAAGCTAATTTTTTTCTATTAATTATCATATAAAGTTGCTTAATTAAATCTGGCCGCAAATAAGGGCTACTGGCTGTTAAAGATAATAAATATTTAAGGTAGAGTGAAAGAGAGTTAGCGCGTAACATCATTTGTCAGACGAGGACAGCGATTGTCGGCTGTGCGACGCTTTTAAGCCATTGCGCATGCGTCGAACGTTAGTGTTCTCAACCACCGGGGAGTAATAGAGACGACTTATAATAAATACTCCAAAAATATGTAATTTTTTTCAAAATGACAAATTTAAAAATTGCAACAAATTCAGCCCAGAAAAATAATGGCTGGCTGGTACTAGATGGTTTTTTAAAACCAACATGGTTCCTGGGAGACTCAACTCCAACGCAAGTTAATAGTGTGCTATGTGAATCCACGAACAAAGCTTCCGATAACGACGATTCTGATATTTGTAGCGATGAAAGTGATAGCTCCGATGATAGTACAACAGAAAGCTCCGATGATTCAGATTTTTAAATAAGAGTTACGGAAATATAAGAGTTATAAGATTATTTTTTTAATTTGCTTAAATGTTTAATTAATATGTAATAGACAATTAATTACTTGAATAAAATCTAATAAAAATTTTAAATAATACTTTCGCAATAAAATTTTCTTTTACTTAAGTCACCTTGGTTTTATTTTTTTATTTTTTAAATTAATATTAAATATCGACGTTCTAATTAGCAAATTATCTAACTCCATTTTAGAGAATCTTTTATTTGTACGAAAAAAACAATGACTTCAAAATTTATTATCATTTTAAAAAACCATTTAATATCATTAATATCTAATAGAGATATAATATTTAAGTTTGAATCATTCAAATAATTTGTAATTGGATTATTGCTTCATCAAAATGTTAAAAAAATCACCCTCTAAAAAATAAGGAGTTAGACAAATTGCTAACTAGACCGTCGATATATCAAATCAATATTAATTTTTTGTTGCAATTTTTAAATTTGTCATTTTGAAAAAAATTACATATTTTTGGAGTATTTATTATAAGTCGTCTCTATTACTCCCCGGTGGTTGAGAACACTAACGTTCGACGCATGCGCAATGGCTTAAAAGCGTCGCACAGCCGACAATCGCTGTCCTCGTCTGACAAATGATGTTACGCGCTAACTCTCTTTCACTCTACCTTAAATATTTATTATCTTTAACAGCCAGTAGCCCTTATTTGCGGCCAGATTTAATTAAGCAACTTTATATGATAATTAATAGAAAAAAATTAGCTTCAATTTGACATATAATTAATAAAAATAGGTTATAAACGTATAAATTTATCGAAATCATACCTGTTTACACCTGGCTGCAAAGAGGTGCGGCCATGTGCGCAACGGCACCCGTGATTTTTTAGAATCTTCATATTAATTACCGTGATGTAGACGTTATTTTATTTAAATAATAAATGAACGAAATTTTTTACCAAAAATCAATTAAAAATAATTTAATTAAAAATAATGGCGGCCAAATTTTGATAGGCACCCTAGTAAATATATATTCTCTTAATTATAAATAAACATAAAAATTTGGTTTTAAACAAATAGTCGATGAGCGCACCAATCCTGCAGCGGGATCTTAGACCAAAAGCAAACATTTTATTATGCATTGTAGAGAATATGGTTATATAATTTTTTTTTATAAAAAAAAACGGTTCAAACCATAAAATATAGGTAACTAGTTATAATCAAATTATACTACGAAATACGCTTTTCTAAGTTCTATAGTAGTAGTTTTAGTATGTTGCTGAACAGGAGCGTATTGTAGCAGAGCCTATTTAAAGTTGACAACAGTCACCAACAGCACTAAATATTTTGCAACATTGTAAACTACCATCTGGCGTAAAACCAAAAATAGATCTACTTATCCAGGCAATAAAACTCGAAACGTAACGAAAACGCACAAGATGTACGGGGTGCGTGAAACGTAATAACCGTCAAAATGCATTCCATTTATTACCCGCTTGAGTTATCGATGTTTACCGAGCCATGATCCAAGAAGTTAATCGATTGAATTTCGAAATTCAAATATAATAAGTAATAAAGTTTCTTACATTTTAATAATTCGAATTTAGAAGTTCGAAATTCAAATATTTCAAAGATAAGAATCAAAAATAAAACAGCTGAAATAAATTATTCGAACCATAGATAATTTACTTTCAGCTATATTAGAATATTTTGTGGCATTACGTAACCTAAAAAGGTAAATGAAAACGTTATATAAAATTCTTCAAATAAAAAACCACTATATTAAATCTTTATTTTTAATATGACCAATAAACGAATTTGGATTTCGGTCTACAAACGCGATGTTAAGCACAAAGCCGCCGGGATAAGGTATAATATCGCTTGTATTCTTAACGAGGGCAGATGCAGTACGTGATGTTGTGAGGAAATTTTTAATGCATTTTCTGCATTTGGATAATTTTAGTAATTCAATCGGGAGTTCGTTGCCACCGTATTAAATTAAGCATTAAAATAAACATGTTTTGATTCAGTGACATGTAAGGGGTTGATAATGTGTTTGGGTGATCTGATTCACCACACATGTGTTGGGTGAAAAATAGAAATGTGCTTCAATTGTTTTTGTGTTTATCCTCCGTGACTTATTCTTGCTTAAGCTTAAGGCTTAAGTACTAAAATTTCTTAAAATAATTGAAAGTTTAATCATAAGAAAACAATTGAGTCATTTATTTATTGATTCCTCGATCTCTATGGAAGGTTTTTACGAGGAGAACAATTGGAAACATAAAAATTTAGTATTTTTTTGTACTTAGATTTTAGTTCCGGAAAAGCGAGCATAAGTAGGGTTAGCATAGTTGTTTCATATGTTGGTAAAAAAATAGGATAAGTTAAAACATCATTATAGGCGAATCGAAGTTCTAAACAGGGGCTAGTAATAAATAAAAATGGAAATCACTATGCAAAAACATTATTTAATTGAAGACTTTTTTAGGATTACGACATACGACGTTTATAATAAAGACATTACTAAAAATCATAAAACGTTTTCTCAATAATTTGAATGTATCCACGTGCCCAAGAATCATATATCATAGTCTACTGTGAAGTGGTGAAGGGTTAACCTAATCTATATTTAAATCAAGGTATTTGAGGGTTCGATTACTTTTTTATTGTTTTGTTAACCCTTGAATGAAAATAGAACTTTCAACGATCCGTTGATTTATTTTCGTGCCGTGTTTTATAATCTGTGGTATAAATAAAAGACGCCTAAATAATTACTTACAAAGTATATAGAGGGCAGAATTATTCCTATTATTATTTGATATTTGGGAAGTCATGGAGTCAATACATGCCCAGTTTTGAATAGACCGAACAAAGATGATACTGCACAAAATCTATGTAACATACGTGTAGAAGATATAGTAATGAAATTTTACGAAAATACCGAAAAAATAACAGAGCGTGTTTAAGTGTATTAAGGTTACTTATATATAAAAATGGAACAATAAAGTATTAAACTGGTGCCCAATACAATAAACGCAAAAAGGAAGACAATTTAGAAGGTGGTTAGACCAGATTAAGGAAACCGCAGGTGAAACATGGCAGAGAGTGTCACAGGGCAGACAGATTTGGAGGAGAGGAGAAAGAGAGCACACAGTTATCTAGAAAGATTAATAATAATGATAAAGACCGAAGTCAATTGTAGATTTAGTTTTTTTTAAGGCAAGGCATTTGAACTCATTTTCGTTTATTAGTTTTTATTGAATACACAAAGCAGATAAGTAAAATAAACAATTATATAACAAAGTCGCCGTGTTCCGACGCCTCTCGCCAGATGGCGTTTGGGGCTGTTTTTTATGAATATTAGTAAACCAAGCTTCATATACTGTTCTTTATACAGAGTGTCTTAATAAAACTTATTAAAAATAGAAATAGAAGTTACATTAGTGATTCAACTTTTAATTTTGAAATGCTATGTGTTGATGACATATTACAAATATACTTGTAAGATTCTATTCACTTTCATAATATTGAATAGATTATTATTTAGCACTGATATAATGAGCAGAATAATTCATTGAGTAATTTTACTGCCCGTAAAGTCAAAATACACAACAATGAGTATTTTTTAAATCAAGTAATGTTTATCAGTGATTACAAACATAAACCTTTTGCTTTACCTTCTTGAAATTCTTATAAGGATTCGTGTTATAATCATCCGATATTTCAATTTATTAATAAACCAAGGTGATATTATACCTCAACCACAAACCACAAACGCCTCGCAATTACATCGTTTCAACCACTTTATTTGCATATTGTTTTTAGGCCTACGTTTATATTATATATATATTATATACCTATATACTGTATGTCGATTAGAGAGCCTTCTCTCTCTTGAAGGCCAGAAGACCAATGGCCTCGACTTCGGAAACCTTGGACTAACATTACATATTGTCAAATTTGTGCGCAGTCCTATTGTGCTAACTTTTCTTAATAACTGTGAAATCTATTTCTATAACAGAAATTTATGGTTAAAGATAAAAGTAACGCAATGATGTTTAACATAAAAGGGAATTAGAGCAAGCAGTTTTAAACAAACCAAAAATAAATTCGCGATCGTAGCTAAGCCAATTAAGTTGTAAACGTAGTCGATATAGCGAAGGCGAATTCTAAAACATCCTGTGTAGCTCGCACGTGCGGTAAACTTCCTGCCTACCTCACTGCACGCTCTCTGACTACGTTTGTTAGGTTTTTGTTGATTTTTCAAAAATGGAACTTACCTTGCCGTTCATTCGTTTAAATTTTAGAAGTCTATTTAGTATTCTGCGATTTGAATTCTAATACTGTTTGTCCTTGTCTAGTTTAGGTCTGCACGGTCTGCAAAATTAGACAACTGACTGGTGTGGTTCATGGGCTACTATCGTACTGAACGAGTTCTCTGGATAAAGTGATTTTTTTTAAATTATTGATCTAATGCGAAGTTGACGATAGAAAGTTTTTGTAAAGTATTATAATACACACATTACACTTCTATGTTAAGAAATGTAGAAATACAATTTTATTGCATATATATTGGTAAAAAACTCTTGGATTACCTTTTAAGGTGCATACAAGCTTTAGTCAAGTAAAAATAACTTGTATTGTCTCTTCGTCCTTGACCGTAAGTTTGTCTATATTTTATCAGAAAAACATGCATTTACGATGTAAAACCCACGCTGAGAATGGACATTAATCTATAGTCAGACACTTTGATTGATTTATTTTTATTCAGCGCATAACGTCTTATTCCACTGACGTAAATTACGATGAAACATTATTTAACAATTTGATAAGAGTATTTACCATAGAAAAGAATACCACGAATTATCGGCTCCGGCATATGAAGCCGATTCTGCTTAATAAGTGGAATAATTTACGCATTTTGGTAACTGTTACAACTCTAATGACGTCATTAAAGTTATTGTATTAATTTCGCGGTTTTACAGACATCTTACGATAAATGGTATTTCACATTTCCCTTTTCAAAAGCTTATTCTAACCACGATGAGCTTTGAGGATACTAGAATTTAATAAACGTAAACTTTTATCTATAAAGTCTATATTGTCGTAGATAAGTGTTAACAGCGTTAAAAATTATCGCTTATTTATATTGTCGGAAATGTTGCCAATTACTAAAAGCTTTCTTTTTCATAACTCAGCCCACGCCCAGACATTAAACATCTATAAATGACACAGGTCCTTTCAATTTATTTTTACATAAGAAGGGTTACTTGAACAAAGTGCTTGTGTTTTGGAGTGGTAAAACACATTGCTACTTAAGAGCTAACTTAGTTGCACCATTTAGATTGTATTGATAAGTTAAAATAAACCTAAGCATGTCAAATTGGAGTTTGATCTTAAATTATTTATTAATTAAATAAATTATTGTTATTTTTATTTACTAACTAATACTAACATAGCAACAAAGACATAATTGTTACTAACTCTAACTTAAACTTCATAATCTGCAATACATTAGTTATTAATATAAATGACATAATACAAGTGACCCGTGGAAAAACGGCAACTAAAAGTATGCTTTAAAAATATTTCGAACTTGTTTGTACGTTGCCTGCCGTCTCCAGTATAATACAGTCTAAACATTAATTTATTTTGTACACTTATCGATTTAGGTTAAACCTTATACTTTGAATATTGGCGGTAAGGGACTGCATGTGCTTGCAAATTTATAATTAATATATGATTGAATATACCGTAAAGCTAACATAGTAATATAATATTTAGGACAATATTGTAATAAACACAATAATATGTGGACTTATGATTGTCTGATTATATTATTATTTGAAATAAGTCAGGACCCGTACTCTGTAACTTCCAATAGTGATACAGTACAGCGATTCCCATGCCAATGAGTTTTTGTTCCGCGCGATCCCACTGTTGCGACAACAGCGCTACGCATATTAAGAGAACTACATCGAATTGTACTGTCAAGAATACTTTCGTGTAATACATAGATTATGTATCTATATATATCTAATATATAAAATTCTCGTGTCACAATGTTCGTTCCCATACTCCTCCGAAACGGCACGACCGATTTTTCTGAAATTTTATATTCATATTAAATAAGTCTGAGAATCGGCTACTATCTATATTTCGAACCCCTAAGTGATAAGGAGTGTCCATCCCAAAAAAAAAATATTTAAAAAATAAAAAAAAATCTTTTTATACATGGCAAAACAAACGTTTGCCGGATTAGCTAGTATACTATAATATATACAATTTTCGTATATATGTATATAAATTTCAGCGCATCCTTCCATCTTTACTAGCAGTAAAACTGTACCAATCCGCGATAAATCTACTTGTTGTTAATTAATGGAGATGTTTGAGCAAACAAATTATCCCTACCAAGAAGCATTGAAATCAAGTTCTTTGAAAACAAATCAGTATTCCTCACTTCTGGATAAGGTAAAACCAAGAGATTAACATTTTTATCTGATTGTATTTGAACAATGCGTTTTTAAAGTATATTTATTATGGTATTTTTAGTTACGAATGAGGTTTTATAAAGAATAGTTACTTTTAAGTTAGCTTTATGTTAGTTTTTAGTTAGTTTTATTTCCGAACCAATTCGACTTAGGGTCCTTCAAGAAAAGAGCGTACCAATTCTTGAAAGGCTGGCAACGCACTTGCGAGCCTTCTGGCATTGTGAGTGTCCATTGGCGGCGGTATCACTTTACATCACGTGAGCCTCCTGCCCGTTTGCCTCCTATTACATTAAAAAAAAGCTTTCATAAAAACCGTTTTTACTAAAGATAAAATATTGAAGTACTTTTAAAACTATGATGTTTCGAACTCAGTTCATTTCGTTTTTTTATAGGAGCACTCGTTAAGCCACAATAAAATATCTACCATATGCCGATTCGATTTAACAAACAACAAACGCGATATCTTCTTTGAAGCAAGGACGAAAAGATTTATGACTCAGCATTAATTCGAAAATGAACTACAAAGAACTCTACTTTTACGTATTTCGTACCAATACTGACATTACTCAATTATTTTAACGAATTTCTTTAATTTTAAAGACAACCTATATTTAATGGGTATCGTAAATAGTAACCCTATCAAGCCTACAATCTTTTAGTTCTGGGCCTCAGATTCTCTCTCTGTTTTCTTCTTAGGCAGTTAGTAATCAGCCATCTGTGCCTGACCAATGCCGTCGAATTTTTGAGTCTAAGGCATGACAGTTTCTTCACAATGTTTTACTTCACTATACGAGCGGGTGTTAAATGCGCATTAACAGAAAGTTCATTGGTGCATAACCGGGATTCGAACTAAAGACCTCAGGGATTCGCACGTTGAAACCACTTTTACATGTTATCATTTAACTTGTACAGTATTAAATGTGTAACAGTTGTTTCGATGATTTCCCTATAACATTTTCATAACTAATAAAAATTGTCGTCATATTAATAACGTCCTATAAACATAAAAAATTATAGGCAACAAAAAACCGCCAATCTGCCTAATAAACAAGACTTCCCGCATATACAAGTCTAGCGTATCTAATTTTATGTACGCGATCGGTCAAATCTTACACGCAATTCGCTATTTTCGTTCATTGTATACACAAGGAGCGCTTGCACCCACTGTTCTTAAAATCAGCTAGTAAATTAAAATGTATTACCACAAAAAACTAAAGATCACACAGGGAAACGAGACAAGCGCTAAGTTTTACGAGTTAAGTGATCTGTCTACGAAATTATGCTAAAAATTGAGTTTAAGCGTGAACTTGGTACAATACAATACGGAATTACATTAAAAAAATACAATGGAAAGATATTAATAGAAACAAAGGAAATAAAAAGCTTTGTTATACATAGATAGATATTATGTATAATAAAGTTTTAGTTTTTTAAGTAAGTGCACTAGCCCCCACGCTAGGGTTCCGTGTCGCAGCTAGTCTCTTCCTATTGACACGTTAACGGAACGCGACAATAATTTCTACAAAACAATTACATTTTATAATTAAACTATTCTTGCACAATAAGAATATTTTCTGTTTCAGCATAGGACAGGTAAAGAGTAAAAATATTATATATATATCTTTTATATAAAGTTTTAGTTAGATATAGTAATAGTTCGGTCTTAGTTGCTATGTAAGTAATCTAGCAGTCTATATAGAGCTAGATGAACTCTAAAATTATGATTAAAAGAAATCGTTTTTTGTCAAGAGCAACATACAAAGAATTGAAACTATTTTAAAAGATTGTACGAAGACGTATTGTAGCTTTTGGTTAAATTCAAACCAATCAATGAAACTGAGCTTCTGGCGCGAGTAACTAAATCAAAACAAGCACGGCATAAGAAAGACTGCTGTTTTCAATCTGTCCGTGAGTTCTGCAAAATCGTATCCCAAATAACACCATCGAATTATGACCTGATAATAGTGTGGCATATATTTAGATTTACGTGAATAACCATAAATCTTCATTTTGATGAAACCCGTATTAAAAATGAGGTCAATTTTTGATAAATTTCGTAAAGTAGCCGTGAGAAATAGATAACATCACTCATTATAACACTAGTACTCATACGCATGGTGAAACTTTTTATTCGCATTTCATTATAATACACCCTTATTGACTATTGTATGAGCTGCCCTTATAATCATTATCTATTTAAACACCAAAATATAAATTTCATATAAAAATCACGTTAAATAGCCATTAATCTGTCAAATAATGGACCTTGTCCTGCCCTATTCAAAATATAAATTGATTCTAAAATCGCTAAACGTGTAGTGTTGCCGCTATATTATTATTTATTATCGACAAAAATATTAATAAAATGTATGATTCACGTAACCTCATTTTTGTGGGCGAAATTATGATGTTATTATATTTGTGTTTTAAATTTAATCGTTTAATAGGAAATGAAATCGGTAAGCAGTTTGGCCAATATGTTTACAGCGTATGTGACTTGCTTTTTCGTGATACACCTTTGTGTAAAACAAGCTATTTAAATACTTAAACCATGACTAATTATTAATTAATAATAAATATTTTGATATGACATTAGAATAGTTAATTAGTAGTCATGGTTTAGGTTTAACTGTCAACAAAAAGTTAATACAAAATAAATGTTTGTAGGATCTGTGTTCGTCAAATTTCAGCACGAATATCTACTTTACCTGCCAACGGGGAAAGAGAAAAAAGGTTAAAATACAAAGCATTAAAGAGAATGTTTGAATCAGTACTTAATTGTGAACGTCAATAAATATCCAATAATCCCCGAGTTCTTTGTTCAATTTTAAAAACGAAAGCGCCATTAGTTTAGTTGGCGTTGACCCAAATTAGAATTCCAATTACCCCATCTATATATTCACAATCTATTCTAAAATGCATAAAGAACAATAAACGTCAGATTTATCGACAATACTGGAGATTGGGCATCACTAGCGCCGAAAACTTTATTCAATTGAGATTGTCCGTTATGTTACAAAGACGTTATGCTAAGAAAGCACGACGTGATATGAATTATATGTCGATATATTTCTTAACTTTGTCATGCACTGGTTTATTGATTCCGGGTTCGAATCCTTCCATGATCTCTTCTACTCAAAGAATCTAGTCGCCTTGGAGCTTTCGCATTCTACAGGAGCTACTACTAAACTATAGTGGTCGGGAGTGGCCAAATTTATAATTTTTGCCGATATTATTAGATAATTGTATTGCATTTCAAGCTTGCAAAAGAAAATAAAGTATGGACTAAGGAAGCCGCAATTCTTTAAATCGGCTGAAAACTGGTCCACGGCAAAATTTATTATATTGCATTTTACACGTGTTTAATTTGTTAATAACAGGCCAGTAATTCATGTTGACAAAATGCCCTAAGAGGTAATTACTATTTCAATGTGTTAATTTAACCGTAATTTTGTCTGCACTGTAATAAATTGCTTAAGATTAATGTTCCCTAACTTAGGTGGCAAATCTGATATGATATAAGAGTATGAAAGTATTTCCGCATATTTGGTATAATATATCTAAACCTAATACAATTATTGTAACCATAGCATAAAAAATTATATAAATAATTTCGTTTTATTTTACTGTCTACAGAGGATTATGGTAAGTAATGTCACCATATATTATTTACATAATACATTACATACATAGTCATCATATCTTATTTACCGAAGTAGTTGCCGAATTGTAGTAACGGTAAAAGATTATCTTTTGAAAAGCCATAAGCGTTTTCTCATAATCATAAAAAAATCTCGTTTTTAAATATCTATAATCAGAGAAATCTTAGGCCAACACCCAAGTATTACCATTTGATGTATCTTCTTATGTTCAGGACTGCTTAAGCTATAAAGCACTGTTGAAAGCATTCATAATTTTTCAGCTTTGTTACATTTTATTTATCAGACAGGAAGCAAATGCGTCACTTAAAATTAAGCTGCCCATGCCCAGGTTTGCAAGTGCGTTGCCGGCCTTTCCGCCCTTCTTGAACATTGTGGGAGACATTCAATTGTTTCTAGCCCGAAGTCACCGGCTTTCTTTTCTTAATACAAATAATACTTTGGTCTAATTAGAAACTCATCGGAAAGTGGGCAGTATAACATTAACATCCTTTGTTTAAAAAATAAATGAATCATAACATGCTTTCTTTAAGCCAGACATTACAAATTAGGTTACCATAGTTAAAGGTATTAGAAGCGCGCCGCGATGGATTTTAAAAGGGTTCAGTATAATAATTATTAGAACATATTTTTTTTATCAGGTCCGTTTGATAATCAATGTGATAAAACAGAATATAATTAGACTTATAAAAAACAGCAGCAGATGGTGAAATTCTGATATTCGGGAGTCCTTAAAAATCTTATTTCTAACAAAAATATAACATTTGCTTGAACGGTATTAGACGTAAGGCTCACAAAGTCGTTCTTAAGATATTAATCTAGATTAATTACCAACAAGATTAAATACCAATCGCTGTTTGGTACGTCTTCTATAGAACTGTAGTAGGTACATAACTTTGCTCTATTATCAATAGCTTCCGCGTACGCGATATCAGCATTTAGCTTACATTATCAAAGTTTTTATACAGATCCCTAAATTTTTTGAGAAAATTCTATAGCCTATGTTCTTCAGAGATAATGTAGGATTCTAATGGTATTTATTGATACATTGGTATGAGAACAACATTTTAATGTGACAAGCACTTGTAGGCAAACGTGACATACACGAATATATAATAAAAAAAATTAAAACAAAACAATTTAATTATAAAAACTAAAGGAAAATCGATTTCAAAGTGTGAGGGAGCAACAATGGATATCCAGACAGACCTAGCTTGTTTATCAGAATGGTTAATCTGGATATCGGTGAGTTTTGGCCAAACAGCGTTCTTCGAAAAGGAGGGTACGTACCTCCTCCATGTTTGAGGGTACACAAACTTTAAACTTTGTTAATAAGTTGTGGCTTCAACCTGATTTTTAAAATATCTTATAAGCAAACGAAGAAGAAAAAGGAATTTCAAATATGTCCAGTAATTTTGGAGACTATTCAAGGCGAATAAAGAATCAATTATGTCCTCTTTATAATATTAGTTGTAATTTTATTTATTAGGTATGATGGACGTACGGATTATTTCTAAAGTCACAAATGGACTAAGTCTATCTTAGCGGGCCATGATCCATCCAGCATCCTATTAGGTGCAATTATCCTATTGCACGGAACCCGAAAAGCAGTAACAATAGGGGCGGTCGTGGGTGGACCAATATACTAGATTAAATAACAACTACTTGAGTTTGATGGATCTGAACAATGTTTATTTTTGTTAAGCACTCGGGCTAATAGCTTTGTAGGCGATTTGGATTTCATATTAGCTTTTATTCTATTTACAAGCAAATTCTAGTATTTAGTATCAAAATCCTATTTCCGCACTTTATAAAGACATGTTAAGAAAATTTATCTTTCAATTAAATTTACGTAAATTTATTAGAATAATATGCAATATTAAACTATGATTATACTTAGTATTGTAGTGGTATCGACTAAAAGATGGAGGGTTACCATTGTCGATACCAACTCCGGGGAAATAAATACAGATAATGCAACTTTCTCTGCAGCTGTGATACTTTTTGACATTCAACATCTTTTGTCTTCAGTCACCGTGACCACGCACGCTGTAAAGCACGCGAAACGTCGGTTAAATTTAAAAGTATGTTAAATAATTGTAAATTAATAATAATACATAACTTTAATCCGGTAAAAGCTTTTTTCTTTAAATGATTATACTTGTAAAGTACGCAAAACGTCGACAGTTTTATAAATTTAAATTCTAACATGACTTTAAATGTCTGATTATAGTTCCCGGCAAGCCTTTTTCCTACAAAAGTATATGCAAGCGTTGCGTTGAATCTAGTAAAGTGCCGAGGCTTGATTAAATAAAAGATGTTAAGGCATTTCTTTTAAAAGTTGGTTCTTCGCATTCTGACACCTCAAATTAATTTCTCCTCATGGTAATTAAGTATTCCACCCGTGCTCAAATCTAAAGAATATTCTAAGAACCGCCTCATTCCCATTCTACTCAGACGTTGGGACCATACAATACAGAGATAAAATCTTATTCAACAATAGCGATATTTCCAACACCTTTTTTTGTTTAATTTTCGAGTCGACAGGAAGGCGATAATATCGATTGCGAAATATGGGAAGTCATTTAAAATGTTGTTCACGGTATATTTATTTTATTTTATTTTAAATTCAACTAAAAAAATACAGTCCATATTATATATAGCACTAAACATCAACTGAGCCTCCTGTCGGTTTGCCCTCTGTAACACAGTTACAATATATTTTGAATTCCTGGTATTACATACCTTCTAGGGCCTTGATAACTTTCTACTAAAGCAATACAAAGTTAATAAATATATTTGCATTCTTCCTCCGCTCACATTATAAACCATAGGACTTTGTTTAAAAAAATCGCGACTGACAAATAAAGGAAAGATCCAAATTTTATAAAAAATAAAGGATCTTGTTATGATACTAAAATAATTATGGAAATTTGATTATTATTGAATTTTAAATATACTACAATACCATACTGAAACTAATATATTAATTATAAACAATACGAGTATAAGTAATCAACTAGTATATATCCCTACAGTATAAAGCAATTAGTCTAAAAATTTCAACAGAAAACACTCAGAGAGACAATTTTCCGAAAAATATGCGATCACTGTCCCAATTCCGAATTCAAAACCGTAACATGTCGTCAATCGGTTTCTAATGTGACAGGAATTTTCATTCCGCACATTTTCAACAAATTCTCGCGTCTGTAAATAATTTTGACAATTATCTGATATTTCGTATCAATCTATATATATAAAAATGAAACCCGTTTTCCGTTGTCACGACATAACATGAAAACGGCTTGACCGATTTGTCTGATTTTTTTTTTATAATATACCTTGAAGTACGAGGATGGTTCTTACGGAGAAAAATTTAAAAAATTGAGTGAAAAAGTCTAAAAACAACACTTTTCTATATTCCCATACAAAATATTCGTAATAATACTTAAAAGTCAATTTGAACTTTAATAACATAGCATAAAGTTCAAGTGTTAGTGGAGGGGTTCCGGGAAGGTACATTTTTATTTTTTGACATAATGTATTTGTTGTTTTATCAATTTTATTTTTTTTACCTTACTAGCTAGACCGGTGTCCCGAATAGCAGAATATGTATTTTAAACAAATAAAGAATCGACTGTTAGGCGGTACGATGTTCGCCAGGCCAGCTAGTTCTCAATATATTTAAAATATAGTTTACATGCTTTAGGGTCTGATTCACATTGTATGGATAAAGTACCAAATAGCTATGCAACACATAAAGTATTTGCAAGATAAATTGTGTTATTTGACACTTCATCGGACTCATAACTTAAGATGGATTTTATGTGACGAATAGCGGTATCTGACAGTCGTGAAACGCAACCATAGTGTTTATCCCACCAATAAGTAATAAATAGCTAATTTGGAACTTATGTAGAACTTATCTTATTGTGAAACAGACCCTTAGACATCACAAATCCAGTACTCACAGAGTTATTTCTTGTATTTCCGAGATGTTAAAAAATCATAATTTCTGTTAGTGTGTAACGAAATACAATTAAAGCCTTTAAGCTTTAGATTTCAAACCCTCAAATTAAATCAACAGCGTAATCTCCGAATATTGCTTAGTGAGACAGAAATAAGACACTAAAAAAATATCTCACTATTCCGCGTAAACAGCTCACATATCTTAAATAAAAATAAAAAACACTTAACATCTATCAACAATTCGACATAGTAAATCAAATACTTTTAGCTTTCAATGTGTTCTCCACGGAAAACATGGCCTAATTTTCAATATCGACGCCGTCAATCGAGTACTAATGTGATACATTAGCATTCCTCCTATACAAATTCTCGGATCGTGTAACAAAATTCTTTCTTGTTAATCGAACGGTTAACAGAATGGCGACACGAATTTTAAAAGCCTTTGTGGATTCAGTGAAAGTTACATAGAATTTGTTTTATATGCAGGACCTGGGAACAAGACATAAATAAATTATTTATCGTCTTGTACTAACGTGTGTAACCTATATGTACATTATCAAAATATTTTTAACGTATTTAAACACTTAAGACTAATATTCTATAAATCCAATCTGTCATCCATCTGTCTGTAACCTGACATAGGGCAATTAAACAATTTTGATACTTTTATTCAAACAGTTAAAATTTTTGTAAATAACATAATTAAAGTAAATCAAAACATACACTAATTAACCAAACGAGATTGGCCTTCAGAAATACGGCTTAACAATTAAGTTTAAACCAATTCATAGTAAATTCATATTGTATTAATTAAACCTACAATGGTGCAGCAACATCATCGGTGCAACATTTAATTAACAAATTCAATTAACAATGCAGGTAACGCTCAGTACCGGTTGCTAACAGCGTACTCTTATAAGGCGAGCGATTAATATTTACAATGTGTTCGTGTATTGTGTCGATAGATGGGTACATGTGCGAAGAAAAACCTTTCAGATACGCTAATACGTGATGAAAATCTTGAATGTTTACTTAATTCAAAAAAAACTGGTTTGGTCTATAAAATTTAGGTAGTTTTTATTGACTTTACTATGTATGTATGGTTTTTTTAACTTTCGAATCATGTTAAATATCTTATGTAGGTACTAGCTTACACTTACATTCAAAGTATCAAGATATGTCAGATACACTATTACTGCAAATACAAAATTTTGTATTTTTTCTGTAGTTGTGGCTTGGTTTTGAAGGTACATTAGACCTAGCAACTAAAACAATCCCCATGTACCAAGTCGTTGACTTAACAGTACCGGAAGCTTATAATATTCCACTAGCCACCACGAATATAGATGATTGACTGCTATAAGACGCTCTTCAAACA
The DNA here is from genome assembly GCF_905475465.1 of Pieris napi. Taxonomy (NCBI): domain Eukaryota; kingdom Metazoa; phylum Arthropoda; class Insecta; order Lepidoptera; family Pieridae; genus Pieris; species Pieris napi. Next base: position 5,755,475 of record NC_062241.1, on the reverse strand, counting down.
TTCCTTGTCCCTTTCACACATAACCAATTAAGGTAAAGTCGAGAGGGATAGAGGTATTCAATAAAATGCACTTCACGTACGAGGAAGCGGGAACGATTTCTGATGTCAGTATAGAAATATTAATCGTGGGCTCACTCAGCGTCAAATGAAGTAAAATTTGAATATTCTATTAACTATCACTGCTATTATCATATCCGAGTAGTGAATTGTTATGTGATTTTTAACCTGTGATGTATAAAATGGAGTCAAGAGATATAAATAGCTTCAATTTTAAACTTACTTATTCACGACGGCAATATTATACGAACTAAATTTGCGTATTTTCTAACTTTCTTTAATGATTTGCGATATTCCTATAAGTTTTATAACGAACATTTCGTAATACTCTTTTTTCAAATTCAAGAAAGTGTTGTAATCACACTAAAAAATGTACACGTGTAACCATTGTAAAAAAAATCAAACATGTCAACATTCGATACAAGAAACGCATTTAGATTACGAATTACAATAATTCATCCGTTTACATAATACCATCACAGTGAATTATTACTCTTCTTAAACAATAGCCGATTTCAAGAATGCATAATCTCGTAAGCCTTTAATCATTTATATGCCGAACGGCTATTATTCGAAGTTAAAAACATTTTTTTACATATAAATAGCTACTAAGATTTAAACGATGAATGTAGGATTTATCTTAGTCAATGTTAGTAATACCTACATTGTTTTGCATTTATATATGTTAAAAATAGTATAATATAAAACGTTTTGAGAATCGTTTTATCTTAAATAACTTTTAACCACAAAAGCCATCGTAAATTTAGAAACAAATATACGAAGTATCAACATAATTTCTATCTCAACATTGTCTCGTACATAAATTATTACGTTTAAAATATATAAGTATATAGTAGTATAAATTTGCAATAAAAATTAAATCGCTACGCTTGTGACGTCGCTACGAAAATCGTAGTATTTCGTAGTAGGAATACTAATATGTACATTTACATAGTATGTGTTGTAAACCAATTTCCGGCAACTTCAATGGCGTGGTAATCGCATATTATCAAAGGAGAAAAAGAATCATTATTGCGAATGGTGCATAGTGTAAAAACTTTTATTATTGCAAATTTAGCCATGAGTTCTAACAAAGTCAGATGCTCGCGAGAGTCTGTCTTTTGGAAAAGGTAATACATATTTTTTGCGTGTACAGCTGAACTATGAGGGTGAATTTATATGAATATTGAACATGCTAAGAATAGAGTATATACTCGTATGACACTGGGGTACTTATTTTATATTCGACAAAGCGACCAAACCTATGATTAATTTGTTATATTAACTTCTTCATAATGAATTAAGAGCTGTTTCGTTCTATATAATAATAAAAAAAATGACTTGTAAACCAAAACTTTCCGAGCATGACAAACATAATAGACATTTTTCCTTACTCAAGTAGTCAGTTAAATATTTATATTTACGTATTGCCATATATAGTCGTTCTATAAGCATTCAATTATTACATACCTATCACAATAGTTATCTTTTTATTTAAAACCTGCCTGACAAAAGCACTATTACTATAATTCAGTTGACCTGTTTATCTCGAAGGTACTCACTTCTAACTTTTGATTTCAGATATTGAAATGTATAATTGTGCTTCCGTTTTCTTTATTCGTATTCTATATCACCTATTTGATTATCTACGCTTTTAGTCCAAAACCCAGGGTTAGCCTATCTCTTTCGCACACCTTTCTCACTCACACACTTCACCCATCTATTTCTAACAGCGTTCTAACAAGAAACCAACCCCGTGCTTATATATGTATAAGGGCTTATAAAGCGGTTTGAAGTAGTGGTTACTTGAACTATGTCCAATACTCGGAAGATGTTTGCTAAAATACCTGTTAAAGAACATCAAGGTCATTTGTAATATGAGAAGTTATCATATCTGAAGTTCGCACCAAATCTCGAAAGACAATACGTCTGTCGTCGCATTAATTGAAATTTATTGCGTCTCGTACTATCAAATTGAAATTATTTACTGTAAATCAAATTGAACTTTAACACTTGACCTTAGAGTTGAATGTTGTGGTTTGTTGTGACAACTGCCCTCGTAGTGTTGGCTCAATTTTTATCGATAGTTTTTTAAGTATAGTTTTACTACTTTTTTATGTATAATATATTGTTGGATTTTATTATGTGTTAATAAAAACAAAAAATTATGTGTTTTTTATTGTGTCTATGGTTATAGATAATGTTTATATTTATGGGATTTCACAATAAAGTACGGCTTATTCGATTTAATTTTATTCTTTATTAACATTCTTGATATTGCCTTTAACTTACACGAGTAACAAACAAAAGTAATAGTTTTACTGGATAAAAGTAAACATCAAACCGAAATTTACAATTGACTTTATTACTTAGAAAAACATTTCTGTCATTATCTTTATCAAACCATATTTTTTATGAATTGGACGAATGGATAAAGGATCGATAACGACTTGATCTTGAGTGAATATAAACATCGATAAGCAACATCCCTAGTGGGACAATCGAAGATAATGCTCCTCTCATGTGATTGATACAATCACTGGCTTTTGTTTTATTGAGTTAGTGTCGTTTGTTTTGATTTAATATTTGTCACGTGTATCGACGATTGTAGGAAAAGTTATTCTTTATATATCATTGAAGTACTTTGTTAAGAATGACAACAAACCTTTTTTATAAACAAGATAATGACTAGGTCCCTCGCGCGTAGGTTGAAGGAACTTCGTAAAAATGTAAAATCATTACTCTTCTTCAATAGCGGGGCAGGAGGCTCATCTGATTTAAGTGAAAGCCATGGACACAATGCCAGAGTGCTTGCAAGTCTGATGCCGGGCTTTAAGAATTGGTGCACTCTTTTCTTGAAGTAGCCTTCGACACCTTCGTCTTCTTCAACAGTAAACCACGTTTTGCCTCATTAATTTATCAGTAGTATTATAAATACACAAATGTGTAATAACCTGTTATGTGATCTTCATTACGAAATGGCCCAATTATGTTTTTTCCTACCTGACGCCCTATTTAATCAAATCAATGAATCGTCTTCAAATATCAAACATGACACGCTAATCCTGGAGACTCATATCGACTCTATGATGACATCGCTTTTTACTGACAGAATCAGCTTCCTCTAGTTTGTTTTGTTTAATTTTCTAGTTATATTAGCAGACTCGGCCAAGCTTTGCTGTGGCTAAAGTTTTTGTTATATTACATAGTAGTAAACTATTCAAGGGAAACAAATGCAAATTTGATTAAAATCGGTTGAGTAGTTTAGGAGTGCATAGCGGACAAACAACGTGACACGTAATTTATATATATTAAGATAACCGTCCATGTAGGTATCTGACAAAAAGTTTTCATATGTAGACGATTATTATATGTATAAAAATTCATTCCATTTCCACGGGTTTTGGTTAGTGAGCATGTAATTAGGGCTAAATAATTGCGCTTTAATTTAGACGTATTATTTAATTACTTCCAGCTAAATGAATACAATTTGTTTCATTACTATATTGCATAATTATACAATTCGAACTTAATTTTTATTGTCTCTCAGGAAATCATTTACCTCTATAAAAACGTTTAAAATGTCTTTTAGTGTTTTTGAGATTATAAAGAGCGGGCACATCTAAAGGATTAGGGAACAAAAGGTGCATTAACTCGTGATGCGTGCACGCATTAGTGTCCTATGATTACCGTGACACGACCGTTTATGGTCATTGTATACTCTGTAGACTCCATTTACGTTAAGAAAAATGTTTTAGAATTATTCTTTATAGACCCTACAAACACACTCAGTTGTTTTTGTGTATACCCACATGTTCTATAGTCTCGGTATTAACATATGTAGTTACATGCATGTTGCAAGTTTGTAGTAGTACTTTTATTTTCAACAGCCGTAAATATTATTTTGTCAACTTCTTTGCTGGGACTAAGAAACACGTTTTCATTCTGAAAATAATTCTGTTTCAGACTAAAAATTTAAATCTGTTTTACGAATTAACAATTATTTAGCGACGAACCAATTTCGATGACCTTTAGAAGAGAGAAACGAAGTTAAGATGTTATGCGTTGTACTAGGACAATATGACTTAAGTATGGACGCGTCAATCAATTGATACTCTTATCACTGTCTAGAGGAAGTGCTGACAGCCGGAAATTATTGCATTTTGCATAGAAAATTCAGATATGTATTGCCAGCCCATTCTTCCCTTCTATTTAGAAGACTTGATCAAATACGAAGCTTCCTGTTTTTATTCCAGCTTCCAATTGATAGAAAGATGTATTGATGTTCAAAAAACGATACTCTAGTTGTCTTTGTACGTAAATAAATTAATTTTAAATCTGTTCAGACTTTTTAAAAACACTTAAATATCAGAATTAACTACATAGATAACAAATATTTATTCTTAACCTGCATCTATTTATTTTGTTATAATTGTTTGTCCTAATTAGCTTATCGTTCTCTTTGTTTTGGTCAAGTTCCATAAAATCTCTGTTGTTATTGATACAAATCTATATCATAGTCTCTGTGTCTTAGAGGTTTCCTAATGCACATAGCACACGCGTTTCATTTACGGCGAAACTATAATCTCCTAAGGTTACAGAAGCCTAAGGGATAGCAATCAACGTGATTGCTTTCTACTTGGCTTAAAAAACATATGAACTAAACACACGCTTGAGTTTGCCCAGCCACGACGTTTGACGATCTAGCAAATGTACCATTAAGATACTACCTACTTGTGTTTATTGTATTGGGATAACCAGGTAGCGTATACTATTTATTTTAAAATTCAAATTAGTTTTGCGTAAAAACATTAAAGAATGTTTTCATCGTTGATAGATAGTGGTTCTAGGAATACGACATATAAATAAAATGAATACTTCTTCAACTATGTCATAGTTAGAATGCGAGATGTAAGACGTTGCATACTAAACGAAATTCCTTAAAAGTACATTGTTACATATTTATTGCTAAAGGTTACATAAAACTGAAAGGTTCGTCTGGCTTTTTTATAGAACAGGGCAAATGGGCAGGAGGCTCACCTGTTGTGATACCGCCGCCCATGGACACTCTCAATGCCAGAGGGCTCGCGAGTGCGTTGCCGACTTTTTGTGAATTGCTACGCTCTTTTCTTGGAGGACCCTAAGTCGAATTGATTCGGAAATACTTTAGAGGGCAGCTGGTTCCACAAAGAGGTGGTGCGCGGCAAAGACTGCCTTGAAAAACGCTCAGTTGTGGAACGGCGGACGTCGAGGTGATACGGGTGGAATTTCGTATTCTGCCTCTATTATGGCTGAACGTATATACCTATATTTTCTTATCAGATGTATCTTTCTATTTTACAAATATGTAATCGAACTACATAGGTATATATAATCATTGAAAACTATCAACTGCACGGTTTTCATCCGACAAAGCAAGACTAATACAATCATACTTTCGATGTTTGTGCACCGAATAATAAAAAGACGCCGGTAATTCAATATTGATGTTCAGTGATAATGATAAACCGTGCATAGGACTTATGGCCCTGAGCTGAAGCGGTTACGACTTATCGGAATAAAAAATATCAAAATACTCTATGATGAACGATTTCAACTGAATCAAAAACACAGCGAATAAGTAGTTTTACGACATAATAAACTGTAAAAATACACTCTTCTGATTCAGTCACCCAATTATTTCCTAGAGCCATCAGTGGTTTGGCAGCATTATTTATGTATTTCTTACGTCAGCCACAATATATTGCCAAAACATGAATTTTCCACTTAACAAGTACGTATATTAATCTGTTTACTGAGAGTTTTATTCGCTTCGAGATTCACCGTTGATACTGCGAGTTCGCGAAAAGTTAATGGGTCAAATTAAAAGTCATTGGTTATTAATTGGCAATTTGATGTTTTGTTTTTATTGGTTGACATGACGTCTGATTAACTACTCCATTACTAATCCAGTTCATAGCACGATTCAACTCTACATTACACTCAGGTATAGTCGCAGACTTTGTATGATAGTGAAGAGAAGAATAGATAAAAGAAACAATTCTTTATTAAGAAGAATAACTAAGGTAGCAGATGTCACAATAAAAATATATAAACTTAAGTAGAAGTGGGCGGAGAACGTGGTAAGAGGAACAGAAAATTGGAGTCACAAAGTATTAAACGCAACAGAGAAAGACTATTTAAAAGATGGATAGACCAGATTAAGGAAACAGCAGGTACAAGGCAGGCAAAAGTGGCATAGTGCAGACAGAAATGGCGGGATTTGGAGATGATATTATAGTTTATTAATATTATAGTCGCCGATATCTGCTAAGAATATTATACTAAAGGTTGTAAGCACCTACGTAATAACTCTTTGAAGTAAAACTTCTTTAGGCGCATGAGGGTAAATTAAATACGGATGAAACGCAATAATAATAATATTAGCGTCACAAAGATGTACATAGAATAGAATTTCGTATATTTTCAATTTGTATATCTATATTCACAAATATAGGTATACAAATACATGGAGTGAACATATACTGGTACATGATCATTTATTGGGGCTTTTACCTTAGTAATAATTAATTTACAAAGAAGTTTCACTTCTGACATGTGTACTTTGTACTCACGCACTTTATTTCATTTTATTTAGTAACATATATGTATTTTAATATATCTTAGTAGAGAAATAGGTTGCCTAGCCAGCTAGTCGATCAATCTTTTACTAAAAGTTAAAATCGAAGCTTCTAAGTAACAAAACAAAGAGCTATCTATGATGTACCAAGAGATTATATTAAAATATTTATACCAACTAATGAAAGCGGCTTTAAATTAAATATAAAGTAAGTACAATTATGATAGTCATGTCCACGGTTGTAGTTGGTATGTAGTTTAGAAAATAAATCATAATAACTGAATGATCAACAGCGCTCGTTAAAACGATCAAAGAGATCCAGAAATATCAGTGAAATTAAAAAACTGAAAACAACATAGATTCCGAGTAAACTATAAACTCAGTTCAGTGTGTTAAGCCTGAATAATTTCATTTTTAATGCGAGGTTATTAGAACAAGGAAGGCATAACTGTATCATTTAAAATTTTAGTACTTTTTAATCTTCATATAAAAGATATTTTAACTATTATTTTATACCTATTTTGATATTAGCTTACTGCGTAAAACGTTATTTAGCAAATAGGAACCTATTGTAAAACCAAAATTAGAGGAATTCAGAATAATAATATACCTATGTAGTACCAATGTATGAAAGTTTAACTGCAATTTAAGAATAATAAAAGGCCGTAATGTCTCTGATACATTTGTGGCCTTATTCTCGTATATATTATACAAAACAGTTGTACGTAGAGTTGCCTTAATCTTATTTTGACAGCACGGCAGTTCAGGGGTAATTTTTTGTAACGGATCTTCCAATCTGTAATGACTTTCTCAGTCATGGAAGCACATAAACTGATTTCTTTAATAATTAAACGAAGTTTGTAAATGATTGAAAAAAAAATAACTAAAAACTAATATTTTCATATAATTAAAAAAAACCTTTTAGATAGACAAATACCTACTTGTCTTTATTGTATTCTATCCCTTGGTCAATGATATATTAATGAGTCAAATAGACAATTTCAATAGAACATCTTCATTTGTGACTATTTTTTGCGATAGTTTACCACGTGTTCACTTTTATGCAGTGCGAGGAGGTAAGGAGCAGACAACGGAAAAATATAGAGACTTCCTTATTTAGGTTTTGTTTTTCTTGTAAAAAAATATTTTTATGTTTTAAACTTGAAAGTATGCTTATATATCTTTGCAGCGACAGTTATATTCTTAACAATAATCTAGTAACATGATAACAAATTTAAGTCGTTATATACCCCAAATTTGTCAAAATAATGTATATACATAATTTTAAATTTCTATTTACTATCATTTAGATATTTACAAATAAACGAGGTGCCTAATTTGTCTATACGATTCTAACTAATGTTCAAAAAATTTAAACACAATCACGACTCTACTCACGCCCTGTTCCAATAGTGACAAAAACTTATTGTTTGCCACGTGTTATACGTTAGGATACGCAGGATGAATGTTAAGGGACCTTATTCGATGTTCGTTCCAGCCTCTGGCCTTGCTCACCCATACAGAGTAACCACTGTGGCTACCCTTGTTAAGAGCGGAATATATGAGTCTACTATTTTCAAAAACCGCAATGTCCATAAAAAAGGTAAAATGAGTTGTCGATGGTGTCAAAAACTTTAAAATAAAATCAACGGTTTTTTATCATTCATATGTACTAAAAATCACAAAGTCCAATAGAAAACGGGAGTTAAAATCACTTCTATGCAGCAAAATCAGCATTGTCCGTCGCTGTTTGTTTCAAGTTGCGCAAAGTCCACCACAGCCAATCACGTCGCGACATGCATTATGGCGGATTGTACGTTGTTGTGATAATATCGCTCGTGGTTTTTATCAATTTTATCGTGCTAAGAGTTATTAATTGTGCATAAAGTTACTGAAATTTTATTAATGGAGTGTTACCCCGAAGTTGTGGACAATAATCAGACGCGAAAACGAATTAGAAATGCTGCAAACTGGGAAAGAAATCGAGTCAAAGAACAACGGTGAGTACAAGTGGATTGTTTAGTTCTGATACTTTACTGTTTATGTAGTTAGGTTACACTTTAAGTTTGGTTTTGCAAGATAGAATTGTGTGAGTGTATGTCTAACGCTCGTCAGTTAAAACAATCTCTGTTTTTTTTACAATAGTGTTCATTTTAATAATTAATTAATATAGTATTGTGTTTAAAGTGTTTTAATTTATTTTCAGTTATGCGGCTAAACATTTGCCTTGCAAGCCGACATGTAAACATAAGAGCGAAAAACTTAAATGTTCTACAATAATTACAATGCAGGATGTACGGAAATTTCATGAGTCTTTTTATCTCCTAACAGATAAATTGAGGCAAGACACATTTATCCTGAAACATGTAAAAGGTACGAAAACACAACGTCGCCGTCCAAGATCCGAGACTCATAACTACAAACCCAGAGACTTGCAACTGAAATACAAGATTTATTGCAGATCACAGCTGAAGATGGTACAAGTTTGCCAAAAAACATTTCTTCAAATACTTGGTATCAAAAGATACCGAGTGGAAAGCGCAGTAAAGAATTATCATCTACATGGAAAATTCCCAGCAGAAAATCGCGGAGGTGATCACAAATCACATAAATACTCAGCCAAAAAACAAAGCGTTATAAAATTCATAAAAACGTTTAAGTGCTCTGAAGCACATTATTGCAGAGGCAATACTAAACGCCTGTACTTACCTTCAGAGCTAAGTATTAATAAAATGGCTAAGATGTACAATAAACAAGCAACAGAGAATCTGCAGGTAAAACCGTTGTATTTTCGAAGCGTTTTCAATAAATGCTTTAATTTGGGTTTTGGCAGTCCACGAGTTGATGTGTGCTCGACATGTCTTCAGCTTAGTGAAAAATTAAAGACTACAATCACTGACAGTGAAAAAAGTACCCTAATGGCTGAGAAAACGGTACACAAACGTCGAGCAAAAGAATTTTTTAATATGTTAAAAGAAGACAACCCGAAAATAAAGATCTTAAGTTTCGACTGCCAGAAAAATATGCCGTTACCGAAAATCCCAGATCAGATTACCTACTACTCCCGTCAACTCTACTTTTACAACTTTACTGTGGTGGAGGGTTGTTCTAAATCCTCATTAACTAAAAAAAATGTGTTCAGTTATTGTTGGACAGAAGAAGAATATGCAAAAGATTCTAATCTCATAGTATCAGCAGTTTATCATCGGCTTTGCAACACGGATTTCCCAATGGAATGTAATCAAGTTCGACTCATGGCTGACGGTTGTTCCGGTCAGAACAAAAACTCTATGATGATGGCAATGCTTTCGAAATGGCTCACAAAACATGCACCAGCTCACATACGTTTGGTTGAAGTGATCTTTCCAGTAGTGGGTCACTCTTTTCTTCCACCAGATAGAGTGTTTGCTCGTATCGAAAAAGAGCTACGGAAAATCGAAAATATAGTCAAGCCGATAGAATACTTGAATGTTGTAGAAGCACATTGTACTGCCATAAATGTTGCCTCAACAGTACAAGTATGGGACTGGAAAACGGCCGCAAAAGATGTGTTTTTGCCAACTACAAAATGGCATGTGCCGTTTTCCAAATGCAAACGGTTTTATTTAAAAAGAGCCAGCAAATCCAACGAAATGGTTGGCATAAGAGGAGAAATTTACTACAAAATTAATTCAGGTCAATTTAAAAGCATTTGCAAGAAAAACAAAACCACGGCAAATATTTCCCCAACTGCTATTCCGGTGGGTGCATCAGTGAAAGCGCTGAAACTAAGAGACGTTGATAAATTGTTATCAACTCATTTTGGGGACAAATGGCGCGATATAGAGAGTTTGGAATATTACAAGCGAGTAGTACCCTCATCACAAGACTTACTCAAACAAAATGATAACGATGACATAGAGGCTCCTGAAGAACCAATGTGTGAAGAGCAAGAAGAATCGCAACTACTGTTAATTTGATATTATTATTTTTTTATTTTTAATAATTAATAATTTGTTTATTTAAAAAAGTTGTTTTATTTCTCATCAAAATGTCTGGGCTTGATAGGGGTGAATTTCGAAACAGCATATTTGAGTAGGTAGTTTTTTATTGGTATGTAAAAGTATCAATATGGGTTTGTCTTACTATACGTAATAGCTGGGTTTCAAAACCAACAAAGTCCATCTTATTTTTGCACCAAAAATCGCAAAGTCCATCATAGTATTTCAAAGCCAGCAATGTCCATTATATTTATTTGCTTTTATTATATTTTTTGTTCGAATATATCTATATTAACTATGCATTTAGTTCACCTACACAAATTTAAATGAATTTCGCATAGATTCATGACTATAATGGGCGTATATTACGCACAATAAGATAATTAAGGATATCTTGAAAGTAGTCAACATGGACATTGTGGTTTTTGAAAATAATAGACTCATATATTGTATTGTAAGGAATGAAAAAATAATTGTAGAGTATATATTCCTAGTGCATGTGTGTTGGAGTAAACTATATGTATTTAAAAACTATGGACTGTTTATTTGAAGTTTCCGATATTTTCTTTTTTAATTAAAAAGATTTTCATGAATTGTAGCATATTGTGGAAGATATACAACTAGTAAAGATTTCATTTGTTTAGGTCGTTATTATTTATATAGTATATTAAATTAAGTGTATATTAAATATATAAATAGATATTAATATTAATAACTGTTAAACGTCACCTTAGTTAATTAAAAGCGTTCAGAAAAAGTGTTAAAAATATTTTTGTTTAATTTCAAGTTAATATACATATAATATAAAACTTTAATTGGCCCGTTTTGTTAAAACGTTGTTTAAAGTACTTTTTAAATTAGTGATAATTTTGCAACATAATGGCTACGTAAATATTAAAATGGAAAAATTAAAAAGGAAGTGAAAAAATTCCCGCCAAATATCAAAAAACGTGCTGACAAGTGAACATCTGCTTATATGAAATTCTTCAACACCGTCAACTGTTTTTCTAGCTAACTATGAATCATTTTAAATATTTAACTAATTATGTTTTCATACAACCGCCGTTCTATATTTAATTATATCTCAAAATAACTAATCCGCTTACCAACTATAGAAATATCTGGAATTCCGCTCGGCACTACGCTCCGTTCCAGTCACTATTGTCAATAAATATCACGATCACAGAAAATTCACTAGAAGTCACTCAGCACGATTGAAAACCAAATCGTAATTTTTTTCAGGAATCGCGGCGCTCCAGCTGCACAACCGCACACGGTGAAGCTCAATAAAGGACTGAAGAAATGACGGCGCGAGCTTTCAGAACCCTGCGCGTGCGCTCCGTGCTTCTCTTTCCATTCTATGAACATAAAACATCCGTCCCTGTCTAACTGAATGTCTGTGGAAATTAAGAAAACGCAGCGCTCGTGTTACGTAATTCTAGTGATTTATATTGTCGTCTGATTAACGATTTTAATGCTTTCGGTTTGTAATGTTAATGTTCGACATAATTCTCTATTGTAAAGCGCTTTCGTTGTAACGTACACGGCTTTCAATATAGAAGTTGTATATTGCTTTTACTTAAGTTTATTTTAAGGCAGGTAATTTTTATAAAGGTTGTTAAAGTTGTTACCTCTTTCGTATATATGTCCTTATTTGGTTGTTATTTATTTTTTGGTGTTGTTACTCTTGTTGTAATCTCTTGTACGAAGTATTGTTTGCGTTGTTGTAAATTTTTGAAGTGAAACTTCTTTATCGGGGTTGGAAAAAAATGTAGTGTAACATTTTTTCGTTACGCGTCACATTTTTCCGTTACGCGTATACTTCTTTATCGACGTATGGGAGAAATTTTGTAGCAGGTTACGCGCCATATTGCTTTTTGAACTCAAACTTATTTATCGGCGTTGGAAAAAAATTTACACACATTTGTCACATTTTGACCAACAATCAACCACGATTGATCCGAAGAGATTCGAAGCCATTAGTAACAAAAATATATAATAACGATAACAATGATAGTAATACTAATAATTCTATTACAATTAATGAAATTCTGTAATAATCTTAGTACTACATAGTAGTACAGTAATAAGTTAAAATGAAATAATTATATTTGTCTATGATAATAAAAGCCTTTTGTTAAACTTTATCTAATTTAACTTTATTTAACCAATTTCTGTAAAGTTGCATATAGTAGATCATTTTTCGAAAAATAAGGTCATTAAGAAGTTTCACTTCTTACGTGTGTACACCTAGTACACGCACACATTTTATTTTTTATTGAATATAATTTTATTTCTCTTGAATTCCTTCAATCTACAACTACTGCATAGTAAAAACATCCCACTTCAAGTGATTATGGGGCATGGGCCCAGCACGCTTCCACTGCGCAGTATTAAACATCCCACTTCGTATAGATATATCATATATCGTATATTCTGAAAAAATGGGATTCTGATTTACCGAAAGGATGGAGAAGGTTAGCTCAAGATATATCGAGACGGAAGGGCGAACAGGGCAAAGGGTACCTGTCGAAAAAACTTTTTTTAGTTAATAATAATATTTTTAGTTCAGAAAACAAAAAAGAGTTGTTAAAGATACACCACTAACATTAGCGTTTAAAATTTATTCCTGAATAAATTGCCAATAAAAAAAACCTATTAATCAGAGCAATAGAAGTAACTAGAGTGGGTTCTTTAGCTAAGTACTTTAGAACATTACTGCTAAGTTAAATATATAAAAGCCGTATTAGCTATTATATTCGTAACGTATACAAATAAATCAATAGAACTATATTATTGTTTATAAAGTCCAATGAGTGAAATACATCCCTATTTTTTTTATTTAAAATCAACACTGAAGTATTTCCGAACCAATTCGGCTTAGGGTCCTTCAAGAAAAGAGCGTACCAAATTACCAATTCTTGAAAGGCCGGTAACGCACTTGCGGGCTTTCTGGCAGTGTGAGTATCCATGGGCAGCGGTATCACTTAACATCAGGTGAGCCTCCTGCCCGTTTGCCTCCTATTACATAAAAAAACAAATATTGTTATGTTAAGATATGACTCAACTTTATATTAATATATGATGATCCAAGCCAAATAATTTGTATGATTATGTTGTAAGAAACGATAATATTGTTACTCGTGCAAGGAAATGAATTTCCTTCACTTTCGATTCCAAGAACATTTATACGCTTACTACTAATGTTGCATCTCATTTGGTTCCGGCTTCCTTCAATAAAGATGTTTTGTAGAATTATCATCAAGTATATCATAAACTTATCTTTATTACTAACTAGTATTGCATCTAGTAACACGAACAAAACTTAAACACCTTAAAGACTTAGAAGATTACCGTCAACAATGAAATGGAATTGAAAATATGATTATTTTACACATACGTAACTGAAAAGGTGGTATTTACACTTTAACATGAATATGAAATAAGCAGAATTAACTTGATAGCAGAAAAATGCATATAGATTGGACGACCTTTCTTTAATTATAGAGCTTAAGTAAACGACTATACTTGACTTCAAACATAAATAAAGAAATCTTTATAAAAATGAATATATTGATTGGAAAAGTTTTAGATTTAATCTGTCGATTACATTCGTTTTATATTGGTAATACACATATTTATTCTTCAAATAAATAACGTAAATATTCTTTTTATCGTGACCCGCAATTTCAGCGTAACATAACGTGATAATTTAACCAAATTTCATTACATATTATGCTTTTATACTCATGTATTTCAAACTAACTATGGTATTTCTCCTCAGATCACGGCTTAAGTGACGTTACTTCAAATTGACCTGGCAATGCTACTTGACAAAAGATTTTGTCACTAGATTTAATTAAGTAATCCGTAGGAAACCCCCATATAGAACTGTCTTTTCCCATTCGTATTTATAACACCCCCATATTACAAAGAACCATCTAATGAACAGTGCTAGTCACAGATCATTCATCAATCGTTACCAATCGGTCGTTCGCCACAAATTTGTTTTACCACAAAACTCAAGTATCCGTTTCCTGCACGCCACGTGCCAGTGAGGAAGTGGCATTTTTATGTTTTAAAACGTGGCTTAAGTTAAGACTTTGATTTATACTATAAAGAAAGAATAGGATACTTAGGATTAATATAGAGCTATTTGTAATTAAGTGGAACTTGCAACTATGTTTGTGTCCCAGGTTAAAGGCCATGTATGCTTTCTGGACACACCGATTCTCTCTCGATAGCCTGGCCAGCGAACTCTTTTGTGTATGGGTTCCTCTATGATGTTTTATTATTGATCTGTCAACGAACACACGACACGGACAACTGCTACAATCCTTAAGCCAAATAAAATCAATTATTGATAAAACTAACGTATGCTAAATACTAAATAGAAATTTAGTTTGATTTTTTATTAGAATTTTTAAATATAAACTCGACACCAATTTCAGTTTTATTATTTTCCTCTATTTTTAATATTTGTCTATCAATATTTCGAGTCTTTTACTGCAATCAAATGTCTTAAGACGTAGTATTTTCTTATTCTAAAAAATAGGCCGTAGTAAAAGAAATCACGGGCTCAAGTTAGTATACTTACTGTGTGGGCTCTAATCCATGCAAAGCAATGTGATGCCTCATTCGCTTAGATTTATGGCATTTCGTATTCCGTACTTATCTATATGAGAAATAACCAGAAATAGTATTGAGTAAGTCAATATTTATTTATGCTGTCTTCGTTTTTGTAGAAATAGGATTTAAAGTAGAAAAGGTTCTTATCTTTTACATACAATGTTTTAACTTAGTTGATTATAATAATTAAAGACTTTATTGCTGTAATACACACTACATAAAAATGTGAAGTACTAAAAAATTAACACTTAAAATAAAAAATAAATACTAATAATTAATCGGCAAGCCGGCTGATTTCTGTTATACAGCTTGTCCTTGGACATAGGCCTCCTCTATGGGCTTCCACTCTTCTCTGTTTCCAGCTTTACGTAGCCACATAGGCCCAGCTGCTCTTCGCATATCATCTTCCCATCTTTTTATTTGTCTTCCTCGTTGTCTTTTGTCATAGCGAGGAAGCCATTCCGTCACTTTCTTCGTCTATTTATCTTTATCTTCTCTCATAATGTGTTCTGCCCATTTCCATTTCAATCTTTTACTAGAAGTAACAGCGTTTCTAAACCTTGTCATGTCCTTTCGATACTATTCTGACATACATTAAAACGTCGAAAATACTTAAAACATAGACGATTTCTTGTTTAGTAAGATCCAATCTCATTGTCCAAGTTATAAAATTTCCATGAAAAGGGAATTCATATCCTTTCGAAGAAACGGGTCATACGAGAGTTTTCCATGAAATTATCAGATTAAAATATAAAAAAAGGAGGATGGCTTGATGAACCGTTAACTCTTCATTATGACAATTGGAAAAACTTACTTACTCCGCTGGCCCAAAGTGAGTCTATGACCTACAACGCACTAGCGGCTGGCCGCAATGCGGTGTGCCGCTGCGGCGGGCCGCACATCGATTATTATATGAAACCGCACGATAACAACGCACTGACTTGCGGTCAACCGTCAACCGCTCCGGTTGATCTGGAGCTCCGGCGAGCCGCACCGGTTGAATGATGCGGCGCGCCGCGTCCCCTCCACGCACTCGGCGCGGTTAGCCGTCCTACCTACGTCATCACATATAATTATTTAACAAATGTAAACAAAATATTGTAAACCTATTTTAAAAGAGTAAAAAATAAAAAAATAAAATATGTTTATTATGGAACATAAGATACATGTATCACTTATTCCACGTCATTAAATTTGAATTTGTAATATTTCAAGAAGCACTGACGAGTGACGATTGCGGCAGACCGCAATAGGACCGCAATAGGGACGGTTAGCCGGAATACGGCAGGCCGCTACGGCGGACCGTATATACCGCGGCCCGCCGCAGCGGCACACCGCATTGCGGCCAGCCGCTAGTGCGTTGTAGGCCTATCTCTATCATTCGATCTAGCGCTGTTGCCAATCGGCTACTTGGAGCTCGGAGTCCTTCTCCATGGCGTCTTTCCAGCGATATCTAGACCGGCCGACAGGGCGACAGCCAATAGGTATGCTTCCCCAGATATGCTTTCTTTTCAGCAGAGTTTTTGTATTTGGTTTCTCACATGATGTTGGGTTCGAATACCATCTGCATTTAGAAATAATATTTTTAATAATATTACAAACAGACATTATAATATTGGTCATTGGCCATCCGTACCCTTAACAATTAAGGATTTGTATTTTATTGTAACACGTTAGCTACCTGAAATGAAATAAATAAATGACAATATTTTTAATGGATTCCCACGATAAGTCCTACAGCCCTAATACTGAATAATACGTGCAATAAATATTTATATCCTTAAACCGAATAAATATTTATTGAATACCAACAATAGCAAATCTATGAAAATCGTTTAATTTACATACGTAAGCCTACGCATAAACCGACATGCAGCTCGTGGAGTTTTTATGCGAGTTTAATAAAACCATGGGTCCAGTGAAAATATATAATAGATAATACTTTGAATTAGATAATAAGTTCTCGTTTGAATTAGCGTTGAGTGCTAAACTGCCTTGCGATTCTGTAACTCACTTTTCGAACTCTCTGATAAGGAGGGAGCTTGTAGTGATTTGATTTGAGCGCGACCGCCGCTGCGAAAACCACGGTGAGAGTTCGAAAAGTGAGTTAGGGTAGACCGAGGCGAATCGGATCACAGGGCGAATCGGATCAAAATTAGAAATGTGTTGATAATTCAAATATCACATTCACATAGAACGCACTCAACCGGCGTTTTGTGTCTCTCCATTTACAGAGCACCTCCCGACATAAGCAGTATTTCGATCGCGCTTGTGGATCAGTGGCAATGCCGCTCGTCAGCCACTCGGTTTTTTGTGTGTGTCGCAATTTGGCGCTCATCTAAGGTTACGTACTTACGTTTTCTTTGTGTCATATGACGGATTTGTCTTAAAATTTAACTACTTTGGTTTATATTGCTAAGCAAGGTGTTAATATTGAAGAACCAATTCGCTTTTAAGTATAATCTTAGAGGTTAACGTCTAACATATTTATTTCAAAAGTCTTAATTATGGGGCTAATCGGATCATATCCTTAGATGATACTTTTAAACTGATTTATTAAATGTTTGAGGTTATTGATTCATATTTATTTCATGACCACCGGAGAATGGTGTCAAGAAAAAATGAAAGAGGCTGTAAATTAAGTCCAGAACAAGGAGTTGACCTTGCGTAAAGCTGCTTAGAGTTTTTCAGTACCGTTCACGAGCTAACAGAAAAAAAGGACCATAATATATATGTGAATTATGTGCCAATAATTAAAATTTATCTTATTATTATATATTTTTACTGATTCCAAAGTTATTTAACACTATACCTTAAAATTTTGTTATATTTTGTGCACGATCCGATTCACCCCGAGAGTTGGGGCGAATCGGATATTTTCCTTTTTTTAGTTTTTTATAGCTAATTAAGAGAATATATGTATGATTTAAGTTTTCAAATATTTATTTCATAGGTAATTATTACTTCTTACGATTTTATCAATAAAAATAACATTATATAGCACTTTAGTATGATTTACTCAACCTCAAAGAAAAAGTGATCCGATTCGCCTCGGTCTACTATACAGAATCGCAAGGCTGGGTTGGTTCAAATAAAAAAATATTTGAACAAAGTGTCGTCACCATAATAGCGTAGAAATATACTTCACTATTCTTAATATTTATCAGCAAATGAAATTAGTTGTATATTATTAGTCTTAAGGGCTGATTTGTAGAGTATTATGAAAAGTAAAAAATGTGTAACAGTCTTCAAACGAGGTACCATTATGCTGGAATACATTTTACAAGCGCTCATTTAGACATTGTATATGGCTGTGATTCTTGTTATGTATTTTATTTATATGTTTACAATAGTTTTTTTTTTGACACACAAAGATTTACTAAAGCTACCTAAACTGAGCTCTAAAGTCTAAATAAAGGTTAAATGGAGATTGTCATGTACTTAGACTAATAGACGATAGATGGACCATAAGGGCGATCCGGGGGAAATAACACAGAGGAAGACCGCTCACGAGATGGGCGGATGACATAACCAAAACAGCTGGCTCGAGTTGGGTGCAACTCAGCCATGACAGAGATACCTGGAGTTCCTTGGAGGAGGCCTTCAACTCCGGAAGGGTCCTTGCAAAGTACTTAGGAAATAGATATAACTTAGTACAGAATAAAAACGTTAAAAAATATGGTTACAAATATGACAGGTACCTATGTATATATTAATTGACTTGTCAATTGACAAGTAACTAGACATTTAATTAGTAAAATTTTACACTAATCAGCATTTCAGAAGAACTTTTATACGTTGAAGACATTTTTTAGTTCTTTCCTACTTGCACACATGCGTGAACTTTTTCTCATCAACTAAAACCTGGGCAAGTGAAAACATTGCAGAGAATTTTTATACATATTTTTTTTGCTTAAATCACGGAGTAGTTTGTATAGTAACAAATAAATCTTTCCGCTGCGACATCTCGACACAAAAAGGAAATACTAGCTCAAGGAAGCGATTAATTGTTAAAAAGACTTAAATCGTCGCGTGCGCATCCGTTAGATACGTTTAATTTTTTCGATACAAGAATAGATATTTTTGACTATCCGTAGCAGAAATAGAGAATGCTTAACGATGTCCTGTTTGATAATAAAGCATGGAGGTGGCGCTTTATTGAATGTTTTTTTTTTACAAATTTACAATTTACGTTTCAGTATACTATATATATATATTGAAATACCATTTTTTAATAAGTCCTAGTCTTATTTGCAGCTAAAGACATGTCTTTTATTATTTACTAATGAGAAAAAACAAATTCAAACACGATCCTTTAAAATACCGAAAAAAGTAATTTTCTAATGCAGTTAGAATAAAATAAAATTGCACTGTATTAGTGCTATATAATCCTTGAAAGAAAATATTAAATATTGGTTCAAAATTCTCGAGGACTAAGCTTGGCTGGCTGTAGAAGTGACACTATTGCTTTAACTATAAGAACCTTTAGTCGTAGAATCAAATCTAAAGTGTCTACCAATCGTCATAGGTACTAAATGTAATAATTAAAACGTATATAAATTTATTTCACGCTAACTTAATTATAGTATCGTCAATTATTTTATGTACGTAAGTTCGTTTCAGCCTGTTGACTTCCGCTGCTAGACATGACCTCTCCAGTCAATTTCCAGCACGACAGCAACTTCCAGCGCTTTGCAGTCAACTTCTCTTCACAAGGTCCACCTAGTGGAATTTTATGTTATGGTTTTATTAAATTTTTATATTAAAGATTAAGCCGATAAGGTGAACGGTTGATCTGAACCCTGGAATTATAAATATCGTATTCCATATTTCTTAGCCTCATCAAATTTAACCAATACGATGTGACAGACAGACAGTCGCGTGGCATAGGAAGTCATTAGTTACGCGGACGCAACTATAATGTACGGATACGAAAAACTGATTAAAACTATACAAAATATAACTGAAAAGAAATCCAAGTAATCACTATAAAAACCCAGACAATATTTTATAAAACTATAGAAATTCAAAGCTATTATTCATCTTTTTGTATATGATAATTATTATTTAGCTCTAGGGCCTGCTCTTTCTCCGACCTAAAGGGAGCATCGTTCTTCACTGGCCGGCTTGACTAAGAAATTGAATATGTTCTTAGCGGCCGGAACTTCGTTTGCGCGATTTAAGGTTACGTTATCATTGCTCTCGCAGCAGTAAGTGACAATATAAGTGTAAGTGACGTGATGTATCATTTCAGTATATAATTTACCAATATTTATTATATGAATATAGCGAAAGCTAGTTAAAGGTTGATAATTTTAATCTGATACAGTGAGGTGTCAAGAAACAATGCATCGTCCTACCAAGGTCGCTCCATACTATGCAAACAGCACCTGCATACAAAATAAACTTATGCAACCTTTTATAACCTAGCTTGATGCTACTTTTACGCTGTAAATCATTTTACAGCGTTTTAATTAAAATAATGACAGTAAAAAAAATACATTGCAATGGAAAATTCAAGTCTATTAACACTAACCATGTATTAAATTCTAGGCTGCCAATAATGACGAAAAATTTAAAACCATTAAATGTATGTTTCATTAAAGTAAATTGTTCGCTAGTTTAGTAGCATATTGCTGATGTCGAAACTATTTTCATCGTGCAGAAGAGGGCTATTCGTGCAATCTATAATTTAAAGTGTAGGGAATCTCTTAGAGATAAATTCAAGGAAATTAATATACTTACCTTTCCCTCGCAATATATTTATGAAAATATTATGTATGTATACAAAAATAGTGATAAGTTTACTAGAATAGAACATACGCACAATGTTAATACACGGAACAAACGCAGGCTGCAATTCCCGTACTAGACTATCTAAAGTTAGTAATTATTTTTTGGGGAAAGGGATACTCTTCTTTAATAAAATCCCAGAGGCTCTTTTATCTCTGCCTTTCAATAAATTTAAGAAATGTATTAAATAAAAGCTGTGTAAAAAGGCTTACTATAAAGTCAACGATTATCTAGTTGATAAAAGGGCCTGGGACTAGTGCTAGACAGGCTACCTCTAATTAATTTGCGATATTTGTTTTAAAATAAGTGTTGTTTGATGATTTGATATTTAAAAGTACCGAGAGTTTTTTACGCCGGCTTTTTCTCTCGGCCTACACCCTCTGTCTTCTTTGCCGATGAGTAGGGATGCCAACAAATTCAAATTTAATGACGTGGAATAAGTGATACATGTATCTTATGTTCCATAATAAACATATTTTATTTTTATTTTTTTATTTTTTATTTACCTTATCGCGAAACATTATGAACCTCGTCTAGCCTCGATATAGTATGCATGGTTAATTAAATTTTTCTTCTAAACTTCAAAACCAATACAATTCGACATGTTTACTTAAATTGCAATGCAACATTGTGCGGCAAGTGGTAGCGGCTTTGTTTATTTGTAGAAACAAATGAACATTTATTATCATATCCTAATCAATTGCCGAAATAGATATTAAATTATTCTGGGGTTTCGGAGTGAAAAATGAAAAATGAAAAACATCGCATTAATTATAGGATTAGTTTGGATGTAGTACGAATATAACGTTGCTTGTCCACGCCAAAGTTTATTTATGTATTGCGGAAAAGGAAATAGGTCAACACACGTACTGTGATGTACAGGTATACACTGTCCAGTAATAAACCTAGATTAATTAGCGTTTGAAAGACGAAAAATTATAAGTCAAAATATACTTCTATTGCAGAACCACAATAGAATAGAAATAAAAGATCAGTCATAAGAAGTTTTAGTATAAAGAAGAATGATTGTTTAATAATTCCTCACTTTCTTTCTTTGTTGAGCTGGTGTTTCCAAATAACAATGCGTATTAGATTGTTCGTAGGATAATTTTGACTTAAAAAAATAATAATCCTATATTAACAGATTCACATACAACAAGGAGACGCTGATTATATCATAAAGTTATTACAACATATTTAAAAAAAACAATATTTTTCACAAAACATGTAAATGTTCTATTATTTATGTCGTCAGTCAGTCAACTGACAACATTATCCGCCGCAACGCTTTGCAAATTCAAATTATTTGAATTGTGGAATTTTAATGCAAGTACTTGTATATATATCTCGACTCCCATCTCGATTCACGATTCCATTGAATACTAAAATCGATGACAATAGAAATAATACTTTTGACACCGGAACTTCTCACCGGAATAAGACTTTAAAGCTATAATGACCTATTGTTCCGAATTATTAGAAATAAATAATGTCTTAATGTCGCAATTTTTTTATTGGCAACGTATTTTTAAAGCTATAAAAACGTACTCAAATCATTTATTAAGTGAACCGGGATGTAAGGCATCGTGTTTTAATAAGTTCTCCATTATTAAGTTATGCCGTTTTCAACTTTGTATGTGTGTGTTATATGTAAGTGTGCTATAATCAAATAAAAAACATTTATTTGATTATAGCACACATACATAAAAAGTAAGTATATACCTAATCAATTTAATCAAAAATGGGCCCAACTCAGCCTAGTTGCTAATACCTTTTTTCAGTGGTGTATACATACTTTAGAATCATAGATATCAAAGAAGTCGTAAACAAGTATTGCTGTATAACTGTGAGAACGAGGATATACCACTTTTGTATAAAAACTTACTACCACATTTGATATGTCTAAATGTTCTTGCTGAAGGTTTCCGTTTGTATCATAAGGAAATATGTAATCTACAATAATATTATGTACAACGATTAAGAACACAGTTATTCATGAAAATATTACCAAAGTTATTCATGAAAATATTACCCTTCTAACCACAACAAGTTATTAACAATAAAAACAATTTATGTAAACGATAGAGCAGTTTTTTTTCTAATGCTCTGCTTTTTAGTTGTATATTTGCGCCTTTACGAGTACTTACCCTGTTAGCTAGTCTTTGACTTTTAATGCATTGATTTAAAGCTTTATTTTAATCTTTGCGCCAGTAAACACCAAGTTTTATTTCAAAACTGATTCTCTGAACGTTGTGCCTCATAATCGCCATTTAATGAAGATGAACCAATAGATGAGCGTCCAGTCCTACTTCTGTCCGTGCGGAATAAATCGATTTTGTTTATTAAAATATACCTAGAGCGTGTACCGCATTGAGAAGAAAAATAATGAAAAAGGTCTTTTGAATGTGTACCACGTTGGTAATTCTTCTTTATCTTAATTTTATGTACATATGAATGATAGTCAAAATGAATGGAGACATGTACCGATTCAAAACCATTCAGAATGTTAGTCAATTGGCTTGTGATCGTCTTAATGGGATGCAATTGCTGTCTTCTGAGAACGATCGGTGGCCCCTGACTCTTGCGAACAAAGTAATCAATATAGTAAAAAATATAGTTATAGTACATATGCCTTCTAAAGAAAATTAAATATATAATTTTTTCAACGGCCGGCAACGCACCCATGGGCTGCGATGGCCCGTAGGCACGATTGCCCCCCTTTCCTATAAAAAAAACATCCCCCGGTTCTTCTTCTAAAGCCCGACCTTATACATTTTCTTCTTATGATAGAAGTCATCAAGTTACTACTAGTAATCATCGTAATATATATAAATTACGCGTCACGTTGTTTGTTCGCTATGGACTCCTAAATTACTTAACCGATTTCAATCAAATTTGCACATCGTGTACAGTTTGAAAAGATAGGATAGCTTACATCTTAATTTATACCCGCAATATTATTTTATTGCAAAATATTTGTTTATTAATTGATAGTCTCAATTCTAACAGATGGCGCTGTGTTGAAAGTACCAACATTACACATAAGCTAAAATTTTATGGCATAACCACCAAAACATGGTGGTCCCCTTGACTGGTGTCCTTCTACCGTTTCCCTTTACTACTATGTAATATAACAAAAACCTTAGCCACAGCAATGCTTGGCCGGTGTGCTAGCATGCTTATATAATTACTTAGTCAATTTATATATTCAATATTATTAAGCGTATAATTTATCCTTTTCACTTAAAGCATCCAAACTACATTTTTTTATAATAATCAAATGGCCCTACAACCCTATATCAAGTAGGTGATCAGCTTTCTGTGCCTAACACATGTCATAGATTTTTGGGCTTTAAGACGTGCCAGATTTTCTTCACGATTACAGGAGCAAGTGTTAATTGCGCACTAAGAAATGAGAAGTGATTCGAATTCGACGCTTAAATTACTAGGCCAACACTGCTTTCGCATGATACTATTATTCAAAACCAGCAAAGTATATTCTAAATAAACACCAAATAAAACAACGTATGTATGCTAAATGTAATGTTGGATTTAGATTGCCCTAATTTTGAGTGAAATAAATAAAAATTATGATCTTTTATATCAAAGCTGACCATTAAACAATATATAGAAACGATTTATCATTTCCTTACTAAATTTATTGTGTCCTATTTTCAGAGCGTTTTAAAAGCAATGGATTGTTTACGCTGTCATGAAAATGAGGGTTTATTATCTGTGGTAACATTTCCCCATATCTAATGCGATTTGACAATTTCTCTTGTATTACCCATATTACAGTAATATCTAGCTAAGTTTATCAACAGTCTGAATGCCGCCATAATGGCAAATAGTTGTAACCTATTCCACATAAGGACAGAACCGAAAAAGATTGATGATGGAAGTAAAAAGCGCACCAAAGAGGCTGAAAGACCAACCTTTTTTGGTTGTTAAAGTAAAGATTGTAGGAAAGTAAGTATTCTTCCCCGTCTGACACACCATGGTCGATTTTTATGTCTAACACAGGCCCGATGCTTTTGCGTAAGAAAAATTCTATTGGTACACAGCCGGGGCACAAAGTTAATGCTAATATTTATAATTAAGAAGGTCCAACATAGAAAATGGTTTAACAGTTATACAAACCCTTCAGACGCCCGTATCAACGTGTTTTATGTGTTCGTAAATAGAAACCGCATTAAAAGAGATCAAGTGACGCTAATGTCGTGAGTATAAAATTAATTCGGGTTGCCACATATCAAAAGTAATGGGCTAAGAATCACCAGAGAATCGTAAAGTGGAAGAAATAAAATGTATTCGGAAAGTTCGTGTCACATTTTAATTATCTGTTTACATTATACTAATGTGTTAAAAGTAAAACTGCTTAGCTACTTTATATAATCAATATACAACATTTTTTTTAAATTAATCCTCCGTTTAGCGTTTGTACATTGGTATATTATGAGATTTAACTCATAAATTTAAATCTCATTTAACTAATGCAAAAGTTTCTTAGGTCACATACTTCTGCGTCTAATTGAATGAATGCTAAATGATAATACGTATAATTAATGCGTGATTACATGTCCCACGGCATTGTACTACATGGTCAAATAAAGTGCCATCATTGGTCTACAATACGGTCACTTCAATTGAATAACGATTTTAATGCGCGCTGTATGCAGGGGAACCAAAAAAGTGTTGTGCTAATCATATATCGATTGTTATGATATCGTCTTCAGAACATTTACGGTTTCTTGTATTGTTATAAAATAAAAGATTATTATTAAAAGACTACGGAAAGCACGAACATGGCACAAACTCCTTATTTACGTTAAACAACTATGTTTACTGTATGTTTTCAAATAAATATATAAAATAAGCTATAATTTCAGCGTTGTATACGCTTATTTTACAGTCTAAAAATGTTAAAAGCGGTGCAAGCTTATAAATACTTGCGCACTATATACTTTCAAGTAACGTTTGAAGAAACGTTTGAGAAAGATAGCTTGTAACATACACTGGGATATAGCATTAGGTATGATGTGATAAACTTTAATAAATAAATGAATAAAAATAAGGCTGTACACCGATGGATTTTATCTTTCTATATGTCAAATATATTCTATAATCTCATGCTGGGAACGAAAATAAATATAAAATATGTATACGCCATTTGATGAAGTAACCTAGTAAAAAGATCATATATAACAGACAGAAAAATGGACTGCCGTATTCACCATTAATTATATTATACAAACCAAAAATCGATATTCGTTCAAGCTCTTGGCACAACACTAGCTAAGACGCACACGACATAATAGCCGTTTCGAGTGGATACGGGGCTTTATTGGCATTGTACTAAATCACCTTGCCATGATCTAGTTGTTGAGATTTGCCCCAACTCGATAGAACAAGAAATTATTACCATCGACTATTATGAATTTACGTTCCATGATAGCTTTGACGTTTACTTGATTTAATATCGACTGAAATACACGGGCTTGTATTGAAATTGCCTAGAGCGTAGCCTATAGTCAATAACATAGGAGCTTCAAGCTTCTAGATTCTAAACCATGAGCCCATGTTGAAATGTGCGTAAGGATAATTTTATCCTTACGCTCATTTCAAGTTTTATTTAGCGCGAGATTAATACTTAATCCCACGAGATCTCGAATTAAGGATCTCGACTCAAGATTGAATTCCCTAGATATCTGTAGTACGTCTTTTAATAACATTGCTTGCTTATTAAAAATAAATTAATATTTTACCAGATGAAATAAAAAAGAAACATTTATGATTATTAAAAAACAGTTTTTTTGTATCTATTCAATTTCTTTTGCAAAGTTTTGGGTTTCTTATTATCGCGCATGATTAACAATAAAAAATAGAGCATACATCGACTTTCACTTCTAAAACTTGTTAATTTCTGACTCAAACTCTAATTAATACTCTTGCACGTAACAATTAGAGAAAAGGAAATGGGCCACACGGTTTGAATAATTAACATGAATTCAGTAATTATATACTAAATATTTTTCATTGAAAATATAAAATGAAATCTTAGGAGGTGAATCTAAATCCAATAACAAAGACCATTTAGTAGAAATAGAACGAATCGAAATTAACCTAACCCCAATTAACTTCTGTTTCCCAAATTGTTTACACTTGTCTAATCAAACAGTAGCGTGGAAATCAAACGAAATGCATCAAAGAATGGTCACATTAAGGTGACCTCATTGATAGATAAAAGTCAGGATAAAAGCTTTTTTAAAGCGCTTGATATATTAAAGATTAAAAGAAAAGGTTTTATAGTTACCTATTTGGTTGTTCTGTAAACCGCCTAAACGATGGACAACAAAAGGAACAAATGTATTGAATTTAAAAAAAAAGCTTAGTTTGTTATAGGTGAATGAATGCTTCTATTATAATATATGAATGCGCTAATATAATAACAAAGAAGAATCACCCACTTTTATTGATACAAAAATCTGGTATGTTATGGTTAAATTTTTAAGAAAAGGTAAAGTAATGTCTTTATTAGCTTCTAAAATTAAAATATTTTATAAGGAAGAAAAAATTCAACACTCAGCAGTACAAAACGCTTTTACTGACTTCATCGCCACCCGTAACGTTACAGTAAAGGGATAAACAAACTGCCATCAAAAAGGGCAAAATTATCTGAAATAAAAAACTACCAAAACTTTATATATTCTATTTGCAGAGCCTTAAAAGCGGTCAAATATATGAAATCCAAATGTCGTCAATGTAATCGACATATCTGGAATCGTCAATTAAGTTAATTTAAAAAAATGTACTGGAATGTGGTCGACATTAAATAAAAAAGGTTAAAATTTAATAAAGGATAAATAACGGTTATAATCGGTATTATTAATATTTACCTATAATAGTAGGTTTGGTGGTAAATTCAATTACTATCGTGTGGAAGGCGGTGTGGATTTATAGGCACCAAGTTGAGTGCCCGACTTAATTACTATGTATCGGTTAAGATGAGATTCACTGGTTTATTTTCTTTGGTACCAGTCAATAAGACCAAAGTTTGAGTAAGTATATTGTTTATATACAATTAGATCTTTGTGGATTTCTAGCTATTTTTAGACTTAGTTTAATAAATTTACAAAAAATTGTGACGCTAAAAACCTACTTTATTTAAAAACGTACTAAAGTCCTTGTTAATCTATGACATACCTACTCGTTTTTGTCTTATATCAGACATTCTATTACCAAAGGAGAGTTAGTTTAGAAGTACGAAACCTAATTTTTTTATCGTTTATATTGTTAGTCTTGAAATGTCAAATTACAAACAAAACAAAAGAATATACAATTCTCGCTTTCAGAAGATATTTTGCTTCACTTCTAATAAATGATACAAATTGGAATATTCTCATCTCTGATAGAGAGATCTGCGTAATTGCTATACGCAAAGCTTACCCTTAAAATTTATTGCTTATAAATTATGTTAATGTTTCAATTGCATTACGATACAATTTGCTGTACAATATTAATAGATATTATGATTTTCAATGGTCTATTTGATACGAGAGTAACAGATAGTTAAAGGAAATGATTTATTAGTTTAAACCTATCATTTGTTAGTTGATTTTGTGTGTTTTTTGTTGTAAAAGGATAATATAACAAAATTGAAGTGTTCTTTGTGCCATCAATTACGTACAATAATGGTTACCTTTCTATATAAATAAATTACTCAGAATTTATTTTCTAGTTAATTTACATCCTAAATTCATACTGACATATTGTGAACCACTAAACATGCTCTTATTATATCCTTAATTACAATAATTAACCAATCACTTTAAAGATGCAACTTGCATTCATTAAAAGCTAACGAAAGAAAAGCTAATATTGGATAAGACATATATAATACTACACATTGACAAAGTACTATAATAACTTTAAAAATATTCTTTTTGACAAGTAATTAATAATTCATGCCTATTGTTTTCAAATTTCACGGACTTCTGAAGTTCGTTGCACCGGATGAAAGCTTACAAGTACTTGAACATAATAAGTATTGTCAGTATTAAAAAATAAAATATATATTTTATTTATGCGCGTATTTTGCATTTAATACCAGAATCAGTTCTGGTTTGTTTAAAGAAATTACTGCACTCAAAAGAACGAATCCAAGAAACTTTTCATTCCATTGCAAACATGAGTAACTTAATATCATTATTAATATCAAAGACTTGCTTAACTTAAGGTTTACTTATTAGATTTAATGCTAAGGTACGTCTCATTACCGGCGTAACAAACGAAATACTACTATAATACAGGTTGTAAATCACAAATACGTACTTATATATGATAACAAATGATTGAGACCCCCAAAAATATCCCCAAAATGCTTTCATGATTGTACCCCACTTAAATCATTTTCCAATTTGTTATTCGCTTGTATAAAACCTATTTCAAACAAAAAAAGCAAAGCAACGCTTGACCAGTTTGCTTTTTACTTATTAATATTGATTGATCAAATGATCAACCCCATGGTCTGCAAGTACGCAATTGTTCTCGCTTCCGGTCGCTAATGACGCAAATTAGGTGCATTACACATCATTTATCTTCATAAACAATTTATATGTGCGCGAAAGCATTATCGTGTGTAATAGACTTAAAGTATAGGTAATTTCATTTATAGAGATTTTTAAAATAGGTTTAAACGTTGAAACAATACGTTAAATCGAATAGGATTCGTAATATTATATACAGAAACAACAAAAAATTTAAGGAGGTCTATGGGAATACAAAAAACTAATCGGGAACATGTACATACCAATTGTCTGACAAAGGCATAGACAACGAAATGGCATTACAATGTTGACAATTAACCTTAGACCGTACATTAAAAAAAATCAAATAATTTGCGTACCGCAGAACATTTTCGAATAAAAACCATTTACTTAGTTTATTTTTTATTATAATAAAAGAAAAAATATATTGAAATTATTTTTAAAGATTGACATGATGAAAACCTCACTTTGTTGATATTTAGGCTAGGAGAAATCATTTCTGACTAATCGATGTTTCGTTATAGAGATTTCCTCTACCTTTGAAAGAATATCTACCAATATGATGCAAAGTAATTAAGTAGTTAAGTTACGCATATCTTCCAGATATAACAGCTGACACTTCTTTGATATTTCTGTCTTTGTCGGCTCTAGCGGCAGTCGAACCTGTAAATCGTGTAAATGCATTTATACATAGATGATATAAAACTATACAAAAGCTATATCAATATCTAGGTATGTTTAATTTATTCTTAAAATACCAAAAATTTGATAGAATCTTAACTACACACATAGGTACACACATTTTTACCTAATGACAATTGTGAGAATTTTATTTAAACAACGTAGATGTCAAGAACGATACACAAAACTAATTCAATGCAATCATGAAATAATCTTTCTTATAATGGTCATAGTATAGAACAGGCAAAATCTGGTGAGTATTTATATGTAACTGCATTGACCTTGATGGAGCCACAAACCACACCTGTTCTACGAAAATAGATGCCAAACGAAATAGGAACTTTTATTGAATCACTACTATAGATAAGTCGGTTTATTTAGCACTCACGTAACGATTTAGGTGATCTACGGCTTAGCGCTTATACGTTTTGCCGCGAAATTTATTTGAAATTTTCGAACGATGCTTCTGTACTCCAAGCTATTTTTATTACTATAAAATTATTATTACAAAAATGTTGATATTATTTATAGTATTATAATATTCTTAACCTACATAGTAATAATGTATAATTAGAATCATTTCATATATATATATATATATATTTTTTCTTCTTTTAGGCGTTCATAAGTGTACATTGTGTTACCTATACGAATAAATGATTTTGACTTTGAATAATAATTAGAAATGGATAAATAGAAAACTAAAATAAATTTAAAAAGTTTAGTACCTGTGGCAGTGTATTTTTAATGCTGGCAGCATTTGCGATACTTCGTTGAGCGAGGAAAGCACCGCGCTCTGAGGTCACCGGTGCTATCTGCCAGGCGCCAACTTAAACCTAAATAAAATGTAAACTATAAAATAATTACAAATTACAACTTGACATTTATTGGATACCTAGTAGATTAATAATAATAAAGGGAATCAATCAGTATGAGTTTTAACCCTCTTTAGTAACTGAATTTCAGCGACGAAATTTGCTTGTATTAAAGGAATACATCATTGTTTGTCCCGTTAACTCTTATGATTTTTTTATTTATTTTAAAAGCCTGTAGGTACACTTTTTCCATAAAAAAAACAATTTTCTATAAATAAAATCATCCGAGTATTTTGTTGCCTGTACAATGTTCAAAGTAAAATATGAGATGTAACATTAGATACATATTATCTTAGAAAGGTAAATAGTACAAATTTCATTGATTGGTATCGTCATAATGTAAGTTATCTTACAATAGTTCAATCAATTATTCTACAAGTCCTATACGTATCGTATCGAAACCGCTAATAGTAGGTAAAACATCCTGCGAATGAGGAAACGACGCGCGTGCTTGTAAACTTCCTGCTAACTTCATACGTAGGTATATGATGTGGATACGATAATTTGTTAATTATAATTCCCGTAAATTATCAATGCGCTTAACTAGTACACGTCTTTTATAAAGCTAGTAAAGTCTCCATGGAGTAGCATAGCAAAATGTTCCATTTGTTGGTATGTAGGTATCTAAAAAGGTAGGTTAAGTATTAAAAGTCATATTAAGGCGAAACGAACAAAAACATAATTATCTATCCATAAATATAAAACTTAATATAGTACAGCTAATTTGTAAGTAAACAACAACTTTATTTGACACATATATTTATACATATATTTACTTCTATATTATTGGAGATTTAATCCGGTTAGCTGTTTTTTATTATATTCCTTTAAATAAAAAATAAATCAGTGGCGCTACAAACTCTTAAGGTTAGGGCCTCAGATTTCTATATCTGTTTCATGTTCACTTTTCAATCTAATAGGCAAGTAGGTGATCAGTCTCCTGTGCCTGACACACGTCGTCGACTTTTTGGGTCTAATATATCGGTTTCCTCATGTTGTTTTCCTTCACCGTTCGAGGGAATGTTAAATGCGCACATAGAAAGTCCATTGGTGCACGGCCGGGGATCGAATATACGACCTCAGGGATGAGTCGCACGATGAAGCTACTAGGCCAACACTGCACTGCCACCATTCGTTTAAACCCAATATATTTATGCCAGTCGTAATTTGACTAGTATAATGAATATTATTTATCTTTAGAAGGAATATACACAGTGAATTAACACTTACTGCTTTCGCCTCTAAATTAATTTAAACCGCATAGTTTAATTAGCACAAAGGTACAGGGCAAATCTTTTTAAACAATCAGTGTTCACCAATTAGTGTGTGGCAAAGAGTGAAGAAAACGTTGTTAGTTTATTCCATATCTACAGTCGTTGTGTTACAGTTCAACCGAAGTGGTTACTTTGCAAATGGTCTTGTCTTTTAAAAGACCCAGAAACTATAAATGTAAAAAAACCTTTCGAAACTTCCTATATTAAAATTGTTTCTGTGAAGGGTAATATAAAGTATATCTTCCAATAAATCTCCATTGTACAAGCATTTCCGGCTACATCGTATACCTAACATAATTAAGAAATCATGATTTAATTGTGTGTTCAGTTCGTTTATATCTATTTTATTTAATTCGTAATGATTTGCCTAATTAATACTTTGAAGTGTTTAATAAATAATAAAGTTTTATATCCTAACAAAGAGTTGTAGCCTGGGTCAGGCTGGTGAGTTAATGGTATTGCATAATCTTATATAGACATAAATTATATTCCTTTTCCAACTTGTATGAAAAGTAGTCATTTAAAATTTAAACGCTTACTGATTTTACCCGCAACATCGAGATGTCGTCGCCTGCGCATATGTCAGATCGTTAGTCGATGTTCAACAAACTGTAAAGGTTAAGGGTTGTACGGTAATGAGATAAACTTTCTAAGGATCTATGTCTAATTATACATTTGGCACCTTATATTATAGCCATCTAGTGGCCCCAAGACTATGGAACAGTTATAAACAATATATACTTGTTAAAAAATCTCTTATCTGATAGAATTATTTAATTAATAATTTTAATGTTACTAGAGGAAAATAATGGTTATAAACAATATTGAAATTATTTAACAAATTTCATGACACCCATAGGCTTGCCTAAGTCTTAAAGTTATCTGAAATAATTAAATATACCTATTATGATTTCTAATAGTTTGTTAATCTATTGTTCAACAAACTATTTGAAAGTTTAATGTTCAGAGGTTTAGGAATAGAAACTTAGCAGAAGACAAGTAAGTCTATCTTAGTAGGAGTGGCAGGACAAAACTGCCACTAACGAGAAGCCTAAAACAGATTTATTTGTATATTTACGTCTTACGAAACAAAAAATACAAAAGTAATTCCATTCGCGCAAGATGCTCAAGGCAGGAACTCAGCACTTAAGTCTAAATTGCTAGACTTGTCTAGATAGTACCTCAATAGTTGTATCTCGCCGCCAGAATGCGGCTAATGGACGCTTTTAATTTTTTTGTTGGATTTATTAAAATAACTCATGTTTTGCTACGAACGAATGCAGGTGATTAAACTCTATATTATTTTAATACATGTTGTGCACACAAAAGTCATAACTTTAGTTTAACTTGTTGATATTTTCAAAATTAGTTTTAGAAACAAAAATAAACACCATTTCTAGAAAAATGCCTTCCACTTCAAAATACGCGAAGATGATCGCGTTTAATGACGTCGGTTAAAAAAGTTTCATCTCAAAATTAATTTAGAAAATAAATAGAAGTCTTATTTAAATCAGTATCATACGCCTCTACCCGCTATCTTTTTCCTATGTATATTTATCAATTTTCTACAAAATAAGTTCGGTGCGTGTAGGGAGTCGTAAATAATAAAAGCAGTGCGTGCGTTAGTATTCACGATGCAAATTAAGATTCTGTTCAGACAACTCGATACATTTTATTTTCCAAGGATTCACATTACTTTTTAATCACGCTGCAGGTGTCGACTGCTTTATGTGTCCGGCATGGAGTGTGAAAAAATAAATTATAGTGAGCGTTAATCATATACATTTACTCTAAATAAAAGCAAAAGCAGTATTAGATATTTATAAAATGAAGATAAACTAAATTTAAATCGTACTACTTATCTACATACGAAGATTCTTTGTAAGGACAAATCCAAATAAAATTAAGGGTGAACACGACATTTATTGCTTAGCTAATACACAATATAATATAGTAATGTTAATACCTGCCATCTATTGGAGAATTTGAATATTGGCTTATACTGTGTATTTTGTCGCCTGTCGCAGTCATTGTCATACTTCATTTGTTAGTTGTCATATGACATGCGTCTAGGACTAAAATTGAATTTCCAATTTCCATTCACAACTCACAAGTTTCAACTTTCAACAAATGTTCAAATGACCACTGAATACTGATAAGTACTGAGACCTGAGTACCAAATACGAATGTTTTTTTAATTGTCTGTACGTTGTTAGTACGAACTACGAAGACGAGAATTTCGTTTTACGTTTCTAGATTATTTGATATTGTGAAACCGGTTCTTCAAGTTAAAAATAATGTAAGTATTACGAAATAATTGTAAAATATTATGAATTTCCAATTGGAAAGTGAATCATCAATCATCGTTAGCAAAATAGTAATCTTTTGCGACGTGAAGGTAAAGTATGAGTTTTTTGTTTCTACTTATATCCATTGCAAATTATTTTGAAAAGTATGCAGACTTTACAGTCTGGATAACAACTATCCACATTTTTTACTTGTCTTATTCTTTAAGCACAGTCCTATTAATTTTGTATAAATATTTTATTTACTATTGAATGGAAAGTTATAAGCGCTAACATTAAAATACTTATTTACAAGTACTCTTGTATTTATGTTTTAAGTCTATATAATTGCTTTGTTTTCAGTAAAAGATGTCAGAACGAGAACCGATGAGTCAGAGTGGTTCCAGTCGTGACTATGGGGCTACTGCAGCACCTCCTGCAGTAGGCTTTGCAGACTTTAGCCCCACCGAGTTGTATAACCTCAGTGAAGGGATTGCTGACAATGTTAATACTATAAATAGTGGTCTCCGCACTTTAGAAAAAATGATGAAACAGATTGGCGGACCTAGCGATAGTATACAGCTAAGGGACAAAATGTAAGTGATCCTTAAGTAAACATAAATATTGTAAAATATGGTATGCTTTTATTTATTATACAGATTTGTTTAAGATTCAGTTATGTTAATCACATTAGTCTTATGTATTCCTTTTATTAAATTTCTGTAAGTTAAATGTTTTAATTATTTACTTTTTTGATTGGCAATTTAACAAAATAAAACAATACATGCTTGAAAGTTTAATTGTTTATATTCTGTAAACATGAGAAAAATACTTACTTAAGCTGGTAAATAGGTGCTACAGCAGAACAATTTAGTAAAGTTTGAATATCAGGAATTTTATTATAGTTCAATGAATATTAATTTATATTTACAATAGATCAAAAAATTAGTTCGAGAAATAAATTAAGACAAGTGTGTCAGTTAGTGATCTAGGTTAAAGTTGTTAGCCATAATATTTATTTTCTAATATTGTAAGTCTTCTCAATGAAAGTAACACTTATCAAATAGGTCAAACATCACTAATTAGTAGATAATCCTAAGTTAAAGGTAGAGCTAAAGTCTAGTTAAAAATATTAATAATCGCAAAGGAGCTGTACGTGTAATAGATGAGATATTCTTTACTGAACTCTGTTAAATCATAACCTTTTGTCTTTGTGTGTTGCTTAGAATTAATAATAAAGTGACAAAATATCCTTTTGAATTCCCACACTAGATGGCCGAGTAGGTTTATACAACGCGCTATTACTGCTAGTTGATCCAAACATGTTTTAACTAATCATTGCACAGCTCTGTCCCTTCGTATTTACTTTTTCACGGACAACTACCATCATAGTTAGAAAACATTTAATTTATATTTCATTATCAGGTACTCCTTAGTTCTTACTTCTTAGTTAGCTACGCACAAGATGGAGTAGGGACCATCATTGACATGATTAATGTAGACAATATGAATTAAAAAATCTCTTACCGTCAATTCAAGATTATTATTGTTTACTTCAGCTTTGGTGTTCCCGGCCCTAATGTAATTTTCAATATGCCTATGCGCACTATATTTATGTAATACGAGTTAGACGGGTAGTTTAGAGATTCAAGAGAATATTTTTCCAAATTCATTGTAAATACATTCCTATCATTCTAGCCATGACACGCAACAGAAAGTGAATAGCTCAGTATCGGCAACTGCTCGCGACATCCAGCGGTTAGGCGTAGTTGTCCGACGTGGCGATAAACCGCAAAAATTGCAGGTCGAGAGACTTACGCAAGCCTTCAGCGATGCTCTGGCTAACTATTCTTCCGTTCAGAAGGTAAATAGATTAAAGTATTAAGATTCTTAGGTGAAATTATTAAAATTATGACATTGGTTACTCTCACTCATAAAAACTGCATTAAAATCTGCTAAGCCTCATTCGTGTACCTCATAACTCTAAGCAATTGGTACGAGGATTAAATTCAGGCACAAATTTAAAGCCAACTGTTGGTCGATTTAACATCATATTTCGAAAATTTTAGAAAGTAACCGAAAAGATGGCGGCCCATATGCCGACTCAGCCTCGCAATAAGAATGACCCCGAAGCACTGGAGAGACAGGCTATCGCTGACGACGAAGAGGCCAGTCTAATTTCTAATCAACAAGCACAGGTAATTATTGTAGCCTATCAAGACTCCACATTAAATTCTAGCACCAATAAATTATAATTTAATTACAGCAAACTCCTGATTCCTTTAAACTTCTTTGGTAGAAGATCCCGAAACAGTGATTTGTCAGTTGTCTCGAATCAGAAAATAAAAGGACTAATCTTCAGTAATCTCTAACCTACTACAGTCCAATATTATATTGAATTTAGAACCTGCTTAAGACTTTTTTGTATTTTTTCTTATTCTGTAAAGACATTAGTCACATTAGACAAATAGAATATGTACTTAATAAAAGCTGGTATCATTTAATTATTAATTTTTCAACACGAGCGATAACTGAAAATCTCTACCACTTGTTATTGATTATATTAATAATTTTTTACCGTTAGTTGTAGTATTTACTATTTAATTAGTAATAACTACTTAATTCTTATTTATAAGTCTGTTTATTATTAGGCTTCTTCATATATGTGAAGTTGGCCTTACAAAAAGTTTTTACAACGGTAAGTGAAACCGTCGCCCATGGACACACTTTGAAAAATACCAGAGCGTATTTAGCTCAATATAAAATAACAACGATAGCGCGTTTTATAAGACCGTCAGCGCCATCTAGTGGCGCATTATTTGAACTGATAAGTCAGTTTAGGTTGTGTTTATTTAGGATAGCATTCACTCGCTTTATTTGATACTGATTTTTGTAAATATGTTATTATAAGTATATTTTTATTTAAAATGAAAATCCATACTAGTAACGTGTGACCAAATTAAAATTCCACACTAAAGAGGGAATGTTCCATCCTCGCTTGCTTTTTTTTACGTACGGCCAGTTCTTACGCTTAATTTCTTATTTTTCCATTTTGGAAGAAGTAAATTAATACCAAATTAATTATCCTAAAAATCTGGTCTATTTAATATAAAAATAACAAAGTTATATAAGAAAATGCCATTGCGTAATAAGTATTTAAGTTCTAACTCAAATAAAAATTATTCTAATTTAACTTAGCTTTTAAATATTTGATTGATTTTATTTAATTTTTAGGCGCGTCTAGTTCAATTTGAGACGAGCATGCTGCTAGAGAAAGAGGCCTATATGAATAAGATTGAAGCTGATGTGTTAGATGTGAATCAAATAATGCAGGACCTTGCTGTGATGGTCAATGCCCAGGCACAATCTATCGGTTAGTAGTATAGGAAATTATTTTTCTTAATTTGGTTTTATTATTTTTTTATTATATTAGTATTTATAATTGTTCAGTTGTAAAGGGTATGGAAAATTATCAGTGAAAAAGACAATAAAACGTTTGTCCCTATTTTATATACCACGTAAAAAAATATTTGTGTGTTAATCTATTCTTAAGAATTTTTCTTGCATTTACGGTGGTTTCGTAGACATTGCGTCTCATAAAATAAAAAATGTTTATTATGGAACATAAGATACATGTATCACTTATTCCACGTCATTAAATTTGAAACTGCAGGCATCCCTACTCATCGGCAAAGAAGACAGAGGGTGTAGGCCGAGAGAAAAAGCCGGCGTAAAAAACTCTCGGTACTCTTTTTTCGAGTAATTCTGACCGATATTAATTTTGACTAATCTTGTGTCCAGATACAGTAGAAAGCCATATAGAGGCAGCCGGTGTCTCTGTGGAGGCTGGAGTTGATGAATTGGCGAAAGCTGCGGAATATCAAAGAAGGTACCGGAGGAGAATGTTCTTTTTCATCACGATTGCTATCATATTAGCCATCCTTCTTATTGTGTGGGTTGTTAAGGCTTTTAGATAGATTTTTTGTATATCCGATATATCTTGCGTATAAAAAATTCAATTATAACAACTAATTGTGCTTATTCTTATCAATTTAACCATATATTTTATAAAAGTTTCTTATAAAAAAATAATTTAGTATTGTACTCCATTTTACAACATATAAAGTGAATCCCTGTGTAAATTATTGCGATAAAAATGTATATGGTAAATTTTAATGTAGTGAGAATTAGCACCATTAGAAAATTCGCCTTAAATTTGAATTAAGAAACTTATTATACTGTTAACACATATGAACAATGAAGGTATTCACATTTTTCCCTTTCGTAATCGTTATTTGTAGGTTATTTGCCGCCCATAGTGCAGTGAATAACTGACTTCCAAACTTACATGTTTATATATCTAAATCTCACGGAGTGGATCCTTTGAAAGCATCCATTCCAATAACCTCAAAAAAACTAAAACGTCAGGGCTCGTGTCCTTAAGACGAAAGAAGAGAGAAAACCTTGGGCATGAGGGCTCAGGGTAGTGAAAAATATTATTTATATCCTCTGAATTATGAATTTAGCCGTGCCTATAACAAGGCCAGTCATCTCTGGCCCTTGTCCCACTATTCTGTATATAGTGGTTGTAGATCTTGCTTTAAGCCCAAATAAACTGGTTGGTCCTTAACAGTTCTTAATAGGATTAAAGGACTGCGCTGGTATTCTGCAAATTAAAATAGCGAATGCGATTCCAACTTCAATGCTGATTCTTTGTATATCATTGTATCGCAAGGCGATATGAAAACTACATTGATATTGCATATAAAACGGGGTCGGTATCGCTATTAGAAATGACAGAATACCGGCGCTGCTTTAAAAATGTTATTTTTTTTTAATTTTAAGGCATGATTAAACAATTTTGAATGTATAATAACTCAAAAACAAGGTGTTACGTATACCGACAAATTAAGGAAATCCTAAATTGACTGCAAATCTCCAAAAAATATGTAATTTACGAATTTAATTATTAATATATGCCAACGTTGATTTTTTATTATTAAAAATACGAAAGATTTTTTTTTACAATTAAATTAATATGTATCACCCTAAATGTAAAAAAAATATAGGTATAGTGTATTTATGACACTTTGAGGTTAATATTTATGGTTTTAAATGGCACACGTTTTTATATTTAGATGGTTTGTGCAATATTTGTAATCTTCGACAGTATAGGTAAATAAAAACGCAGCTGGTTTAATGATAATACAATGCAATTACATAAATGCAAACATTCCCGAGAATACTCTATTATATAATTGTAAGTGATTGTACCTATGTTATGTGTTTTTATACCTATTCTAAATTGTCTATAAAACAACAATTACGAGTATACTTTAATAGGTTACAATATTTTTAATTTAAAAAGTTATTACTTAATTTCCTTTATAGCGCGATATAAAGAGTTAAAAATTTGCCCAAATGAAATAACTTTTAATTATTAATATAATTTATTACATTCTAATGAATTGATATTGGAGAGATTATACTCCTCATGTATATAACCATATATTACGAGAGATAGCGTTGTTTCCACTGCAGACATGGTCTATTAAACATTTCTTTAATTTTTAAATGTGATTTGTAAGTAAAGTTCATACATTTTCTAAGAGATATGCAACGCTGATCTCCGTAATGATGCTAGATTTTGTACGCCGGCACTATTAGGAATAATAGTCGTGTATATTATATGCTACGATAAGTATTCAAGCAACGATTTCTATATTTTAATATAATACATGTATCACAGTATTTCTTATTTAATTGCTACATTTATGTATTTAACGGGCGAATAATATTTTTAACTGAGTTCG
Source organism: Pieris napi (assembly GCF_905475465.1). Classification (NCBI taxonomy): domain Eukaryota; kingdom Metazoa; phylum Arthropoda; class Insecta; order Lepidoptera; family Pieridae; genus Pieris; species Pieris napi. Next base: position 5,714,923 of record NC_062241.1, on the reverse strand, counting down.
CCGTTAAATAGGTATAGGAATGGCATGTCACGTGACCCGATTATATTGTTAAACAATAAAACATTGTTTTATTTTACTTCCTTTTTTTGACTTTCTTTTAAATTGGAGCAATTTTGCAAGGTTTGAGTGAACGAATGTTATTTTTGACGTATTTACTTTTTTGTATTGTTATTAATTGATATACATATGTATGTTACTGTCGTTTAGTTTGTATTAGTGGTGTTGTCATAACGAAACCACTAATACGCCAAGGTCCAAAACGGGAACCGACAATGGTACATGTAAGAATAATTAATTAAGTACAGTGTTAACTACATATGGATAGCGATACTGAACTGTATGGAATACGTAGCATAACAACCAGATTTTATCGTTCTAGGGAATTTGATTGGCACATTGCTTTTTTATTTAACTTACGTGAAGTTGAAGATAGGCTAGGATTGTAGCTGCAGCCAGACTTTCCTATAATGCTGACACTAATAAAATTAGAACAGCCGATACTACCAAACCGGCCGCTGACTTTAATTTATTATCTGTTGTGATGATTGTAGCATCTATCGCCTACCTGCTATTACGAACATTAATAAATCAGTCTGTCTTCCGAGCCCGCCTTTTATTGACGTATCATTTGGCGACGAGGTTTAACGATTAAAAAAGTATAAAATGTCGATTGGGAAAATTGAATCATTTAATTTCGGTTCCAAGCAATGGCCAGCGTATATTCGGCGTGTAAAACAATTTATAAAATTGAATAACATTAGCGAAGAATTAAAAGTTAGTATGCTGGTGACCGTGGTCGGAGAAGAAATATATATGCTCATGTGTGATCTTTGTGCACCAGGATTTCCTGAGGATTCGACATTTGATGAGTTAGTCAAATTAGTAACAGAACATTTAGAACCTCAGAGGTCCGAAATCGCGGAACGGCACGTGTTTCGTTTGCGACGGCAAAAAAATGGGGAGTCTTTAACCGACTACTTGCAGGCCCTTAAACACTTGGCCTCTTCATGTAATTTCGGCAAGTGTTCATCGTGCTCAACTTTGGAAGAAAATCTTCGGGATCAATTTGTATCGGGTCTCGCGAATGATGCTATGCGATCTCGAATTTTTGCCGAGAAAAAGATACAGTATAAAGAGGCTGTGGAACTGGCACTGGCATTGGAGGCGGCTGAACGGCACGCAGAGGTCAGTGGGTCCACACGGGCATCGGTGAATGAGGCATCAGGAACAACAGGCGGTCAGGTGAGCGAGGGCTTGCATTACGCGCGTGGCGGTGGCAGCCAACAGCCGCGCACGACCTACATACCGAGCGCCAAGGGCGCTGGTGTTGCTGTGCGTTCAGCAGGTGGAAGCGCGGGGACTTCAGGTTCTGGTGTTTCATGCTGGCGCTGTGGCAAGGCGCACACAGCGGATAAGTGTCGTTTTAAGCAATACAATTGTGATGAGTGTGGCCGACGGGGTCATTTAAAAGTGATGTGCAAACAAGTGCGTGGTAGTGATAGTCGACAGAACTTTGTGTCGGACGAATCTGATGTTGAGTTATATAATTTGAAGTTGAGCAGTCAGGGTAACGAACCTTATTTTATAAAGGTTTTTATAGACAGTAATTTAATTCGATGCGAAGTAGACACGGGAAGTCGTATATCAGCAATAAGTGAAGAAATGTATAATAGATTTTTTTGTCATAAAGTAATTATAAGGGATGGCATAATCTTACGTTCTTATTCAGGTACTCAGATCGAGTCTTTGGGTTACATTGAGGTAAATGTACGTTTGGGCGACGTGGAAGTTAAATCATTACGTTTATATATTATAAAAGAAGGTGCTAGACCTTTAATAGGACGAGAATGGTTACGTGCGTTGAATATTAAATAAATTTATCTTAATGAAATAGCGGAAGATTCTTTTGTGAATAGATTAAGCAAGGAATTTCCAGAAGTTTTTTTGTAATAAGTTGGGCACATGTAAGAAAACTATTCAATTACAACTTTGCGATAACGAACCGGTTTATGTGCGAGCGAGACCGGTGCCACTAGCACTTCGCGCGCGAGTTGAGAACGAGCTAGCGCGTCTTGAGGCAGACGGATCCATTTATCGGGTGGAGTACTCTGATTTTGGGACCCCAATCGTACCAGTAGTTAAAAAAAATGGGGAGATACGTATTTGTGGGGACTATAAAATTACTGTGAATCCCAAATTAAAAAGAGATTTTTATCCATTACCACGAATTGATGAATTATTTGCTAATTTAAGAGGGGGGGAGCAGTTTACGAAAATAGATTTAACGCACGCGTACGAGCAGTGTCTTTTATCTGAGGAATCACAGCCGGTCACGGCCATTACTACCCATATGGGTACTTTTGCTTATCGTCGTACTCCTTATGGTTTATCATGTATACCGGAAAAATTTCAAAAATTAATGGAAGAAACGTTGCGTGGAGTGAGCGGCTGTGTCGTTTTTTTAGATGATATTTGTGTGACAGGCTCGAATAGAACTGAACACATAACTAATCTTAAGGCTGTACTCGAACGTTTGCGTAGTATGGGGCTAACTGTCAAATTATCTAAATGTAAATTTTTGCAAGATAGTGTTAAGTATCTTGGTTTTATTATAAATTAAGAGGGTTTGCAACCAGATCCTGATAAGTTACAAGCTATTAATAATGCACCCACGCCAAGTAATGTAACTCAATTAAAAAGTTTTTTAGGCATGTTAAATTATTATGGAAAATTTATTGTTAATTTAAGTACTCTTTTGCAACCGTTACATAATTTATTAAAAAAAAATTCTTCTTGGGACTGGAATTCGAAATGTGAGGAGGCGTTTGTAAAGGCAAAGCGATCACTCTTGAGTAAACGGGTTTTAGCGCACTATGAGGAAGGTCGAGAGTTAGTTTTGTCAGTGGATAGCAGCGCTTATGGGCTGGGTGCTGTGTTAGCGCACCGCTATCCGGGCGGGGTCGAGCGGCCCGTAAGCTGTGTTTCTCGCACGCTTAATGCGGCGGAACGCAGTTACAGTCAATTAGACAAGGAAGCGCTCGCTATTGTCTTTGGTGTTTTTAAACATCATCAATATTTGTTTGGAAGACGTTTTACATTGCGTACGGATCATCAACCGTTGACATATTTTTTTGGCAGTAAGGGAGGTATTCCTCTGACTGCAGCAAGTCGGTTACAGAGATGGGCAGCACGTTTGGCTGCATATGATTTTACGATAGAATTTGTACGATCGGTAGATAACGGTCCAGCCGATGCTTTGTCGCGTTTGCCGCTTCCTCAAGAGGGTCGATTTGCAGATTCAGTAGATTATCTTAATTTGGTTGCGGACTCTTCACCTATTTCTTATAAAGATATTGCCAGGGAAACTGAACGAGATAATTTTTTGTGTAAAATCAAACGGTATATTTTTTTTGGTTGGCCAAGCGATCCGAGTTGTGAAGGTGAAAAACCATATTTTGCTAGAAAACATGATTTTGCTGTTGAACAAGGTTGTATAATTTATAAATATAGAATTGTGGTTCCAACGAATTTACAAAAAAATATTTTGGATGAAATTCATGAGGGTCATTTGGGAATAAATAAAATGAAAAGTTTAGCTAGGAGCTATGTGTATTGGGCGACTTTAGATCGCGATATTGAGACTCTTTGTAGGAACTGTGGGGCGTGTCGGTCCGTGTTGGATGCGCCACCTCGAGCCCAAATTCACCCATGGGAGTTTCCTTTGCACCCGTGGCATCGTTTGCATGCTGACTTTGCGGAATATGGGGGTAGGCGGTATCTTATTGTTGTTGATGCAAACACGAAATGGATAGAAGTATTTTCAATGACTAATACCAGCGCGTCTTTTACAATTAGGGTTTTTAGAAATATTTTTGCAAGATTTGGTTTACCATCACAGCTCGTGACTGATAATGGTCCACCATTTTGTTCTTTTGAATTTGAGTCTTATTGTGTAAGTAATTGCATTAAACATACTACTTCGGCTCCTTATCGACCTCAGGGCAATGGAGCAGCGGAAAATGTAGTCAAAACCGTTAAAAAAACAATTAAAAGGGCAGTTTTTGAAGGCGAAAATATTGACGCAGCTCTCGATAAATTTCTTTTTAAATATCGCAACTGTGAGCATGCCACAACTGGCATTTCACCGGCCGTGGCGTTGCTAGGGCGTCGTTTACGTAGCCGTTTAGACGCAATACGACCGGACGTGGCCGCCACTGTTCGGGAAAAGCAAGAGCGGCAACTCGCGAAAATACCGCGTGCTCAGCGAGAGTTTGAAATTGGAGAAACAGTACTTGCAAGAGATTATAGGCAAGGAGGGGAGAAATGGGCTTCAGGAAAGGTGTGTAAAAGGACGGGCCCGGTTTCTTATAAAGTTGATTTGGGCAACGGTATTGAGTGGCGTAGACATGCAGACCAAATTATTTCAAATAAAAACAGATTTTCAATGTCACGCACGAATACAGCGGTTGTCTCAGAGCAGGAGGGTAATGATGGGCTAGGGTCTGAGATGGTGGAGGTTACAACTGAAGAGAGTGATCCTAATAAAACAATCAACAAATCTGATGATCAAGCGTCTCAGGTGGAGCCTCAGTCAACACAGACCCTGTCCGAGTCACCGAGTTGCTCTCAGGAACTATCGGCTCGAGCATTGCGTGCTTTAAAGCGAGCTAAAAATAATAGTTGATAAGTTAAGTAAGTTTGTCATGATTAAAGATTTTATTTTGGTTTAGTTTATTAAGTACTAGGTTATGTAAATTTTGTAATATTTCTTGTATTCCTATTGTAGTGGTTTAAAATGTATTTCGTGGTTTGTAGGGGAAAGATGTAGCATCTATCGCCTACCTGCTATTACGAACATTAATAAATCAGTCTGTCTTCCGAGCCCGCCTTTTATTGACGTATCAATGATGAACATGACAACAATTTTCATCTCGCCGAGCATACTCCACCCGTAATTCCAATTGGCTGATAAAAAGGGGCAGAAAAAACTTCTTTATTCTGTACAAAAAATTTATTTATACATTTCCAGTCTCACTAAAACTAATTTTAGAGAATATGTTACAATAAAGTCATCACTTTAGGTTTCTGTTTCCTATGTAGGTTTTAATATTATAAATGCATTGCACGCCATCTATGATTGAGTTACGTAAACATGTAAAGTTGAATTTAATATTTTTCAACGGTTTTAAGGGTTATATAATCAGCCGTAATCTATAAGTGTAAATTAAGATTCTCCCGTACAATAAAACCTAATGAGTTTTTGACACACAGGAGTCGTACTTAAAAGTAAGTCTCGACTTTGAATGCTCACTTAACAAGCAACATAAACTATAAATTCTTGAAAAATAAATATTTATAGTCGTTCAGTAAGGTAGTGTTTAAGGCTTTTGAGCAGTTGTTGAGCAACTGTTATATAACTATTCACATAAATTTTGTTACATATTAGGTATTTCAAAACATTGGTACAATTACAGTTTAAGAAAGGTATCTCTTTATAGGTATACGGGTTTATTTATTACGCACTGTTAGTATAACAAAATTGGGATTTTTAGAACAGATAATATTACATGTAAATATCCTTAAAATATTGCTCATATTATTTATAAAAACCAATAAAATGCGTTTAAAAGATGTTAAACTAAATTTAGTATAGCCAATGGTAACAATTAATTTTGACTTCTGCTTACATCTAGGAGTTATTGTCGAATTATTTACAAATTCAATGTTTTACAAATATTAAAATATTCGACCAAGCTAGTACCTATAAGTATGGGTTGTGAATAAATTCTTGACTATGACGTAGGAACACAAACTTTTTAAAAGTAGTAAAATAAATATGTACTAAGAGGTATATTAAATAGAATTCGCCATGTCAAGCGTCATGTCAATTTTCAGATCAGCTGACATTGTTAACTTATATGTCAAATCAATTCGTGATACTGAAATGTTAAATGAAAAAAACAATTTTGGATTATAGCAACACCGTTTAAAACAAAGACCGTTAGATTCTTCGTCTAAACTCATACAATGAAGGAAAAGAGAAAAGGAAAGATTTGTACTTTTGTAACGAATGAACTCAAACTCATCAATTGCAAAAATATTGGTTGTTTGTAAAGTAGGTTTACGATCGAGATGTTTACGTGATAACGTCTTATTGGTGATATAAGTTTTTGGGAAGTAAGGAATTAATGAAGATAACAATTTTTTCAAATTTTAAATTACATCTATGGTTTTATTCACGGAAGATCGGTCCACTCACTCGAACGCTATGCCAGCCTCCGCTCGTGAGGATTCCGCGTGACAAGTTTCACGGAATGACTGGCAGCGCTCAAGATGAGACGGGAGATCGGTCCGTCTCTCTCTCGTTATACCTGCGATCGCGCTCGTGAGGTTTTGGTGTGACACAAGTTTCTGAACATGTCACCCGACTAAAACGATTTTAAAGACGTTATCACGTCAAAAATCTTTCATAATTAGAAAGAAATTGGCCATCCGTGAGAAACCGGAACTAACCGCTAGTATTAAATAAATATTTCAGAAAGATTAGGTAGTTGCATTATTTATTTGCAAGTCTTAACTGACACTGTAAAGAATTCGCGTTTTTAACACAATTTTGACATAAGTATTGACATTGCATTAGTTAATTTTTATTTTTTTTACTTTTCAAAAACATGGCATAAGTAATTTTAAATGCACGTTTTAACATGTGTGGTATGTTTAAAAAGCTGCAAATTTATTTCGAAACAAAATTTTTCATAAACTCTTTATTGAATCAGCATATTTTTTGATACAATAGCGACCACCCTGTATTAGAATTTAATTTTGTGCATGTACTATCTATGTTTCGCTTGTCTTTGTTGCCAAAGGGCGTATTTGGAACAGGCCGCGTCTATCATTTGGTTCATATGTCGCGTTAAAGATGTCGCTAGTGGTGTAAGGTCACGGAGCATTTTTTCCTGCAAATAAAAATATAATTATAAAGTACATATATATACTATTATTATAAAAAATATAGAATTATAGCTTCAAATTAGTGCTGTTTCTATATGTATAGCAAACTAACGATACTCGTCCGGGTTTTAAACCATCGACATGGATGAGAGTCGCGCGTTCAAGCCAATAGGTCAACTGCTTGCTAACTACTTTAATTTTACCTACCCCCTTAACTTACTTACAACACAGTGTGCAAATGCTAATAAACTTATTTTTGGCGCATTTTCAATATTCTATTTCAAGCAATGGTGACGGTGTTTTCTTCACTCACCTCAAACGGCCGCAATTTGACGTTTCTAAATCGTAGTAACGCTTCATAGAATTTTTCTGCCTTCGCCGCATTATCCTCTGTATCTGCGCCGCCGCCGGGTTGAGGGAAACATCGCCAGAGTTCCCGGAGTAACTCCCCGCCCGAGTAGTATATACGGTGTAATTCTAATTTTATGTCCGATGGTATTAACTCTGAAATGGAACAATTTGAGGTATTTCAATATTTTTCTATTTAGATTGTAACCAATAAAAACGTTATTGAAAATATAGTACAAAACAAATTAAAACATTTATAGACACATGAATAAGGATAATTTCTAAATTGAGGGATACGTTTAGAGGTAATGTTTGTACAGTAGAGATTTAAAGAAGAGGAGCTAAGCGGAAAGCAACAGGAAGTGAATTCCATAGCCTCACCATAAAGGATTATTTATAGAAATTAATAATTTATATAAGACTAATTGAAGTCTCGCTAGTTAAGTTTCATTCTTTTCATTAAAATCAATTTTAAAATTGAAAATCACACACAAAATGAATTTATCATATTTTGACGGCTCATCGGTCTAGTGGCCTGACTGCGAATCCATGGGTCCCGGGTTCGATCCCCGGCTGAGACGAACATCGATGTGATGAGCATTTGGTGTTGTGCTTAGGTCTTGGGTGTTTAAATATGTATTTATATGTCTATCTATCTATAATATGTATGTATATATAATATATATATATATCCGTTGCCTAGTACCCATAACACAAGCTTCACCAGCTTAGCATGGGACTAAGGTCAATTGGTGTGAATTGTCAAATCATTAAAAAAAATACACACATTGCAAATCGGTATACACATTTTAAAGCGAAACAATAATTTATTTACCAAATTAACCCAAAAACGGATATAGAAATTTAACCAATACTAACGAGCCATAGATGCAGCGTGGTGTTGCCTCATAAGGGCGCCTCCGGGGCTGAGTTCTCCCAAAGCCCCTACTGCCGCCGCAGCACTTACACGAAATGGACGCAGGCATTGCTGGCCGTTTGACCACGCCTAGTATTAAATAAAATAGTTGATAAAGTGATTGTTATAGTATTAGGCGTAGGTTATTAAAATATATTTCTGCTATACTCTAAAATTTCTCCCCATTGTAATGTATGAAGTACTAAGGGTACTTAAGAAACGAAGTTTAGAGGTAATTATGTCTCTGGTACGTCAAAAACTAATTGGATATTGACATACGGAGAATCATAGTTCAGGGAGTGTTCAAGTATTACGTAACGAATTTGGGGGGGAGGGGGTCCTTTTATAAAACGTTACGGGATTAAATTACGCGTTATTTTTAATATTATTTTCGACTTCCAAGTACTGTACACCACATAATGGTAACTTTTAGGTAGAAAGAGTCACTAGGTGGTCATGAAAATTTTTACTATACTTGAGTACAGCAAACGTTACGGCGCGTTACATGGGGGGGGGGGGATCAATAATCTCCAAAAAATGTGTGACGTTATACTTGAACGCTCCTCGTAAATCTCGTTTTTGAAAACCCTTCGAATAGAAATCCATCTATTTTAGAACATCATTCAAACTTTAATCTAGTTAACAGCTGTCAAACCATATTTTTTATGTATGAAGTTTGACATATACGATACAGCTCAAGACGAGATGTGACTTGAGATACAAATGAGAATATGCACCTATATTCTTGAGTTCCTTTTAAGATGGGAAAGAGTCCATATTAGATGCAAATAGAGGCGCAATGAAAATAATTCGGAAATTTGACAATATTAATAACGAAACACTTCATTTGCTTGTTCTTTTTTCTAGTCCAATAGACCGCCAAATAATCCGACGTTCCGTTTTACGTATTTTAGAACTCTTAAGCTAGATATCAATATTGTATTATACATATTTAATAAATATATTACCTGACATATAGACGACAACGCTGATAGTGGCGGTGGGTTATTACTACTTGATGTAGATTGTGTTACTTGTGAAGATGGACCTAATAAATACCGTTCTACCTATAAAAAAATAATAAAACGTGAAAAAAAATCTGTGTGAGATGAGACTGTATAAGATGTGTCAAAGTTTTCTATATATTATTTACATTAATTTATCAAGTTTCGACATTATTGTTAACACGTCAACTGTAACGATAGTTGTGTATGGTAATATATACAAATATATAAGATATCATTATAATACTACGTTTTCAGATAACATATATCTTTTGAAAAAAAGTCTAGTGCCTAAGAAGCGTCATTGTTTTTGGGTCTAAGACCCATATTACAGTAATTGCAAAAGCTGTCAAACCATTTTTCTTAAGTGCCCTGTAAACGATCAAATTTGCTTGACAAATTTGTTTGTCAAACTTCACGTTTTCATCAAACAATAGCTTAGACGATCAAACCAAATATCAAACAAATTTGTAAAATTTCTAGTAGATTCTGGTTTCTCCTTTCGTGACGTGACGTCGCCGTGCCGAGCGCTTACAATGAGTAATTCAGATAACATTTTGGCATTGACTCTAGCACTGTGTATCAAGACAAAACAAAGAAGACAAAATTAAGAGATAAATTCTCTTGTTCTTGTCCATTTAATCTTTTAATTTTTTTTCCATAACATCGGCATATTACGATAAACAGATATGAAATGCAACGTAAATTCTTTGTTCGTAATATTGCCACTCATATCGTCACTGAGCGTAGCGTCCTCCATGATGTCAATACAACGAGTGAGATTTTGTTTGACAAACACCGCCGTACACGTTCAAACCTGTTTGTCAAACTCGACATCGATCCAGATTTTCATCAAACACGACAAACACGTAGATTGTTTGACAAACGCCTCAAACACAGCAGTACACTATCAAATAATTTGACAAACACGTAAAATTTGACAAACAATTTGATCGTTTACAGGGCACTATATATGAAGATGGACAATGGACATATTTGACAATTCTCAATACGAGATTGTAACTAAAGATATACATATGAAATGAGCCTACATCGGTCTATTCGAATCAAATATTTTTGGGCAAAGACCTGACTGTAATCAAATAAGTATGATATATTTAGATAGAATGTACCTTAGACAATTTCAACTCCGGCGCACGATTACTATCATCCTCATCGTCCAAGTCTTCATATTTAATTTTTTCTAACATCCTCCTTTTCTTGTCTACGGGTTCACTCTCATCCGTTGATCGCTTGTCTATGCCGTTTGCCTCTTTAACGCCGTTTTCAACTTTGTTATTATTTGTTGATTTATTGTTACTACTGCTTGAACTTTTGTGACTAGCTTTAAGCACCTGTCAAAATAAATTAATAGAATTAAAAAAACGCAAAAATCAAGCTTTTACGATATGTAAACACACAGAAATCTAAAAAAATTGAAGTAGTACATGTCACAAATATCTTTAATAAAAAACAGTAGTAACAAATTTGTTTAAAATCATTTTATGATTGGACAATTCACACCAATTGACCTAGTCCCATGCTAAGCTGGTGAAGCTTGTGTTATGGGTAATAGGCAATGGATATACATACATATTATAGATAGATACACATATAAATACATATTTAAACACCCAAGACCTAAGTACAACAGCAAATGCTCATCACATCGATGTTTGTCTCAGCCGGAGATCGAACCCGGGACCCATGGATTCACAGTCAGGGGTACGACTAGACCAATGCGCCGTCTATGCTTACATAATTCTGATTACCATAATTGAGTGTTGGTTAAACCGTTTTATCATGCTGCGATGAATGGAATTACTGTCCTTTTCTTTTTCTGTGTATTCATCATCAGGTAATAGGGGAACTGGTTCTGCAAAGTGTGCTAAATCAACCTGAAAACAAACAATAGTTCATTAAAACAATTGACATTCTTACTAACATCATTAACCTATTACAAGTTACATTTAATTTTATTGAATAAAATGTTTTGCAATTTATTTATTTATTTATTAACACTTCGTTGCATATACATTAATATAGTACAATTGACATAATTAAATAAAAAGGAGAGCAACTGGCGGCCTTATCGCTTTCGAGCGATCTCTTCCAGGCAACCACTGTGAGAAAAAAAAAAGTATTAAATTACATAAGAAAGGCAAGAAGTGCAAAAATACATGTATTACATTTAATTGTTTAGAAAAGGAAACTTATCAGGAACAAAAAACAAACTAAACTAATAAAGAATACATGATAAGAATATATGATATGTATTGTGTTTTTACTACATACAAATGAATAAACATTATTGTGCCTTAAGATTAAGATTAAATTTTGCGAATTGTTTAAGATTTCTAATTTATCAAGAAAATGAAAAATCTATATTGCAGATTGTATATAAAATTATAACATTGATATTTATTAGCTGTAAAAGATTTTATGTACACATTTTTAATTCCATATACAGATAATATCAACTCCTGTAGTTTGTCGAGATCCAAATGAACACAGAACATTGTTTAACTGAGATTAAATTTATGATATACTTAGGAACAAAGTGAACTACCACTCACTGTGAGATCTAAGGTAGTGTGTTTCATTGCGGACGCGATCGCGTGATCATCCATTTTGGCACACTCTCCAAACAGATCTTTACTTGATGATGATGCTATACGATCCCTGAAAATATAAAAAAACTCATGCTTAAATAAAAGAGAAAAAGAATTCTGTTCAGGAAAGTTTGTATTTGTTGCAATGACCCCATAAACATGGTGGGTTGTTTTATTAAAGATTTATTGTGCTAGAAACTTTAAGAATGCAGTGGTTTTACACATTTAAGACTAGCGCACATTTTCATCAAAATCTGATCTACACATGGTCAAATATTTTTCTGTAGATTTATATACAGATAAAAAATGAAACAAGTGTGTCTTTCTTAACAGGTTTTAAATTAATTCTTAACTTACCTATGAAAATAATGTGATTGAAAAAACTTAGTCCAAAACTCGGCCTCAGTCATTTTATTAGGAACATAATCTACATGTTTCTTCCTCACAGCCGGGTATGTTTTAAATATTGCATCTATAATATCTTGTGTGAGATTGTATTTAAGACCATTACAGCCATCAGTTTGTGGCTGAATATCTGCTAAAAATGCTCCTGATACACCTATAAAAGTATAGATTTATTAGCTTAATTTGCTTTTAATCATTTATAACAAATATCTCTTTTCCATTTCAGCTTTTTAGTAACAGCTTTATATTTTTATACATATAAACTGGTAGTCTTAGATATGACTCCTGGCAGAATATTTTATTCCAGATGGCTTGACACATAAAAAATATAAAACTGTGTCTAATCGTCTAGAGTGTCAATTTGGTTTTAGGTAAGGGTGTGTTTTGTGTATTGTAGTTGAGAGAGCTGAGAGATGTTGTACAATTCTCAAACTGATATACTTAATGTAAGAGATATTAGACCCGGGGCCCCAACAGCTGTTGATAATGCATGTCTATCATAACTTACCAGCTTCTTGCTTCAAATTAGTAGATTCTGTATAGTGTTTTAATGTTGGTGTATTCCAGTATTCTTCACTATTAATAACTTTCGATATAACTAAGTCTTCATATAAATGCTTCAAAATAGGATGTAATGATAATAACCTGAAATAAAAATGTTTAGGTAACAGATAAATTTATCCATTGAATGCTTTGCAGATTTGCTAAAACAGTATTTATAATTGTGATGGAACAAATTTAGAAAATTATAATTTAGATTTATTTTGACTCCATAAGTATATGAGGATTTATAAATATACTATTAATACAATTACAAAATTAAAGCTGTACCAAATTTATGTTATTGAAATATAAAATAATATCTTCTTATTGTTTTACTTATGATTTTTTTACACATATTCATTCATTCATTTATATTTATATACAAATTTAAACATAAATAATATATTTTCATTTTTTGAATAAAGTACCTAGATTTCATTTCTAATTCTCCATCTATTTGTCTCTTAAATTTAGGAAGAAGATTCTGTAACAACATCTTGACTTTATCCCTGTCTTTAGCCTGTGCTTCTGCTCCAGCAGAGTTAACAAAATGAAAAGTTGAACAAGTGCCATCATGCAATACCACTTGTAATTGCACTTTTGGTTTACCAGCAGGAGATATTTTTTGAGCTGTAATAAACACAGTATATATTATCTTACTTAGTAAGTATCAACTAATTCCTTTGTGTTATAATTTTAGTATACACAAATGCTAATTGAATAGACTTCAAATTCAAATTCAAATTCAAATTCAAAAATCATTTATTCACGTAGGTAACACAATGTACACTTGTGATTCGTCATTAAAGATATAAATATTAATGCTTCTAATTTTACATTTACTGCCAGTTCTCAAATCAAGGGCGTAGAACGGAAGAGAAGAACTGGCAATAAACTCTCCGCCACTCTTTTTAATCGCCATGTTTTTTTTTTTTTTTTTTTTTACACAACGTTTGTAAGGAGCTGCAACCATTACACCATGTTCCACATGACATTTTAAGTAATTAATAATAAGAACATAAATAAAAACAAAGACTTGTCCCCTATCAGCAGGAGGCATGGTGAAATAGGAGCACGCACTTACATTCTCGTGGGAACAACACGCAAACACATAGTCGAAATAATTAACATCACCGCATACACGAATTCAAGTACGACCAGTCACCACAAGCAGCACCCGTTCACGAGTATGACGCATGGCCAGCCATCGGCCCCCTCGCCATATTTTAGGGAGAGAGACAACCCGACGCATGGACGCCGCCACAAGCAATGACATTTAAGCGAGCATGACGATCCTTGAAATGTGGACTTGGCTACATAAGAAAATAATAATAATACTGAAATAATTGGATACCACATGGATCACGGTTTGTTCCCACTTTACATTAAAACAGTCGTGGATGTTGACGATCGCCCCAGAGTCTGGAAATGCAGCCGAGAGATTCAGTCGTGTTACCTATAATATATACTGGAGCAACTCATATCCAAGCACTAGGATCGTTTAAATATTCATTTATATTATAATAAGCCTTAGCAAGCAGTTTTACTTTAATGTACGATTTAAATTTATTATATATAACTTATTATTATAACTTATAAAATATACTATGTCTCATATGTTTAGTATAGTAAAATTACACATGATTACTTTGAGTAAGGATTGCCAATGAATGACTATTGGGGTGTTTGACATTCCAACTTTTCTAGCTATCTTGATAACATTTTAAAAGTTAAGTATTTCTTACTTTTAATATCAGCATATTTATGAGATACAGCAACGGTGTCTCGATTTTCAAGCATCCAGGCTAGTCTTTGATTCATTACATACAATGTCCCATCGCCCTTTTTATAACGCACATGGTTTACACTAAGCAACACATCTTCTGACGAGGTAGTCATTCTTCAGCGTTAAAACAAAATGCACGGTGTAAAATTGAGGCGTCTTAGCGAGATAAACATTAATTTCTCAATTGTGTCCTTGGCACAGACACTGAAATATTTCACTTAGATTTAAAACTGTTACCTATTATTAAACTATTATTACATTGACTTGTGTGTTTTTTCAGTCCAGAAGTTCATATGAAACTTATTATTCACTTTTTACTTCTCTTTATTATTTATTCTCTGCGCGAAGTTGCGAATTTCAGTTTATTTCATTTCATTGTAATACCACCAATCTGCAATCTGCATTCTCTAAATCTTGATAGTTTGCCGTTTGTTAATAGATAATGACAATTGACAATTGTTAACATCTATGTTTTCTAAAGTCTATACCATATAATAATTAATATGTATTTCTCTTGAGAACAAGAGTTTACATAGAAACCGCAATAAAACAGTAAACAGAATTGATTGTAGGTATCCGACTATCCGTTCCGTTGGTCCTTTATTTTGAAGGTCATCCTATTTCCAAATGCGTAAAAAGTAAATAAAACAATGTTGTTCAATTTACTTTACATCGGTAGGAACTAACTGTTGATATGTTTTATCAATACAAATTAAATATCTTGTAGCCACCATTATATTTAAATACATAAAAAGATATTTATCTTGTATTGTTGCTTTATGTCTGTGTTTTTTTACTATAATTAAATTGTACATTTAAAACCCATAATATGGCCCGAGATATGGTGATGTAGGGCGTTAGGAGCCACATTAACTGTGGAATTAGGGGAAAAGGAAGGAAAGAGAAAATTCCGGTCCAGTTCCGAATAGAGGTCGAGTACAAATTTTTAAGTAAGTATACCGATTTAATACCTAAGTCAGAATTTGAAAATGACCTGGAGCAAAAAGTATCGTGGATATGTCTTCCTTATCTTTCCAAAGAACGTGATATCAAATTTATAGCCTATAGATAACAATACCTTCCTAAGATAGACGCACCAGCAGTAAAACTATATGCGGAGTAGAGTAGACGAATTGGTCGGTGCCAGTTTTTCTCTGCTGTATCTTCATGCTGTTCCGTGTATAAAGCTGAACTGGTAGCTATTCTTAAACCACACAAAGGATCCTTTGTCACCCTTAAACAGCCTACGGCGTATATAGTGACTCCCGATGTGAACTCGAAGCTATTGTGGGTGGACGCTCTTTCAATTGAAGTTAAAAACCGTGAGAACATAAATAAAGCGCGTTTAATCAACAAATAAATTGAACATTTTTGGGTTATAACTTATACGCTGGAGGTCCAAAAGTTCGTGGAATGGAGGGGATGGAGTGGGGATTGGGGCGCTCGCTTAGTGTCATACTAATTGGGGACTCATAATTAGTATATAAATGGAGTTTCAGCCCTATTGCGTCATTCGTTTACGAACACTCGCCTGCTAAACACGTCAATCCCTAGTAAATCAATGATTTACAAATGGCATGGTCTTTTGAAACATGGTCGGGAGTCGATTGAAGACGACCCCCGCTCAGGAAGGCCAGTTGAGGCCACCACATCAGACATCGTCGAAAAAGTGGAAAAAATTGTACTGGAGGACACCCGTTTGAAGAAAAAACAGTTATCTGCATTAGTTGGAGTATCAGATACCACAATTTTGCGAATCCTACATGACCACCTGGGTATGACAAAAGTCAGTGCAAGATGGGTACCGAGAATGCTCACGCCGCTTCAAAAACAGCAGCGCGTCGAAGCGTCAAAACATTTTTTAGAG
The DNA here is from genome assembly GCF_905475465.1 of Pieris napi. NCBI lineage: Eukaryota > Metazoa > Arthropoda > Insecta > Lepidoptera > Pieridae > Pieris > Pieris napi. The sequence goes on along the minus strand of NC_062241.1, from coordinate 5,698,491 downwards.
TTGTGTAGCGACGATCCTGGATCGATTTTGGAGCGAATTGTTACCGGCGATGAAACATGGGTTCATCACTTCGAGCCTGAGTCCAAACAAGAGTCCATGCTATGACATAAAAAGGGGACACCACCGCCAAAGAAATTCAAAGTGTCGGAGTCGGCTGGAAAGTTGATGGCTACTGTTTTTTGGGATTGTGAGGGGATAATACTGATTGATTATAAAGAAAAGGGCAGGACCATAACCGGAGAATACTACGCAACAATACTAGAAAAATTAAAGGATGCCATCAAAGAAAAACGTCGGGGAAAATTGACCAAGGGTGTGTTGCTCTTGCAAGACAACGCGCCGGTTCACAAGAGCAAAGTTGCAATGGCTGCTCTACACACGCATGGCTTCGAATCACTAGTCCACCCACCCTATAGTCCAGATCTGGCCCCAAGTGATTTTTATTTGTTCCCCAATTTAAAAAAAGACTTAAGGGAAAGGAAATTTTCCGACGACAATGAGGTAAAGGAGGCAATTTTGGCTCATTTTGAGGGAAAAGATAAAACATAGTATATACATAGTATATATCGTACATAGGAGTTCAGAGAGACGAAATGGCAATACTGTTGAAGAGAGTGTTTTGGTATTAAGGCCGATTTACATTATCTTAGTGTTTAGCAGAGTGCTTTAGGATAGTACTTTAGTTGAAACATGTAAACGCTACTTGCTTTAGTAAACGCTACGCTAAAGAACTTGCCTTTCAAGTTGTACTAAAGCACTCTCCTAAACACTAAGATAAGGTAAATCGACCTTAACACTGAACAAGCTATGGGAATGAAAGTAACAATAGGTTAGGAGATTTCTTTCTGAAATTTGCTGTAAATGTTATACAAAAAGTTATTAAAAGAAATAGGAATTGCTTAACTTTCCTGGTTACCAATGTATTTACTTAAGTAGGTACCTACATGTATGCAAGTGATTTAATACCTCCGATGTGAACATAGTCGAGGAATTAGCTAGAAAATATATTATAAAAAAAATACCCCAGGCAAATTATGTAAACAAATAAATTTTTAGCTCCATTGCGCGAGAAATACTTATACTTTATTACACTTGTATTATTGTTTCGTTATTTTTTAGTTTCGGAATTTCTCTTCCAAATAAACAAGACATCTTACCATAATTCACAAGATTAACTTTTTAAAATTTTACGAAAGAATATCTTTAATTTTCATCTTAAATCTTAGATTATATATAATTAATTTATCTTAAATATTACAATAATCATAAATACAGGGTGGGCAAAGCTAAAGCTTAAGCAGCTTAGAGACCTCCCGTAGAACAATTTTTTAACAAAAAAATTAAAACTTTTATCATTTTAGATAATAATATGTTCTCCATATCACTGTGTATTATAAGATTTATTATTTCAGGACAAAGCACTTCATCATCTTCATCATTCAAATATTATTTAAGGAGGCTAGCCTCGGTATGATTATTCATAATATATTAAAATATATTATGATGATTTTCAAATAAACAATTTTTATTATGAACGCATCCTTAATAGACCGCCATTTAATTTATTGTTGACTTGCAACACTGAACATTGACAACCCAAAATGCAATCATGGCGCACGGGGTACTGTGTTTGTAGAATGCTGAGAAGTTTTTACGTAAACACTTCGTTTATTTGCATTTTAATTGGTAAATAATTTTGTATAAATGGTCTTTATTTAACAAGGAATCTACAGAAGCATACATATGTGTTCTATGTTTGAAGTTTTCGCCTCTTCGCAATATCGTCTCTGTACCACTAGACACTTGCAGGTATGAAAATGATGAGAATTGCTGTTTTAGTAATCTTTATTTATGTATAGTTATCATGTTCCTTACTTGTCTCTGACTCTTAAGTAAAATTCTAGACAAACAAGAATACGACTTAGTTTAAGTTCTTAATGTTGATATATTCAATTGTTCCAGATAACTTTGTTGGTGTCATAATGTCAGAGGCATACGCTCGTGAAGTACTTCGAAGGAATGTTGCGCAAATATGTCAAACCATAGGATGGAATGGAATAAATTCAACCCCACTGGATATTTTAGTTCACGTATTAGAAAAATATATATGTGCATTGGGAACACAAGCTAACAAACATGCTGAGCAATTTAATAGGACTGAACCAACCTTAGACGATTTAGGATTAGTTTTTCGTGATCTTCATGTACAGTTGCCAGAGTTGGCAGAATATACACGCTGTGTCCCACCTGTTCCACCTCCTGTCCGAACAGAAAGATTTCCAAAACCTAAAGAATCTAACCTGAACTTTCTTAAGCCTGGTAGCCATGAAGTTGTTACAAGACCAATGCATGTCCATGAACATTTGCCACCAATGTACCCTGAAAAAGAGCGAGATACTCCAGCTGTTGCTGGTACTGTTGAGATTTGTCAAAATGGTTTTGATGGTGTTGAAAACACTTCATGTGCAAGTCCCGAAATATCAGTTACAGATAGTCCAGAAAAATCTAAGGATATTTTCAAGAGACCTAATGATCCAGTGTCGTTACCTAATAGTAAACGACCAAGGTTACGACTGGATGAGGAGGAAAGAACAAGAGAAATAAGCAGTGTAATGATGACTATGTCTGGCTTCTTATCACCTGCCCGTGAAGGAAAACTTCCAGAAGCACGTCCTCCAACAATCATTTCTGAAAAACACCATGATAGACATAAAGTTAATTCTCATCATAGTAATACTGCAAAAGTACCGTCAGCAGAAAAATCTGATAAGAAGACAAAGAAAAGTAAGTTATTAAATGGAAAAGTTATGAAAAGTAAAAGAAAAGATAAAAGTCATAAAGGAGAAAGTAGTAAATCTAGGGATAATAGTAAATTAGATAGGTATCCACCTGGATATCCTCCTCAACGAAGTAAAGATATTCATCCGGCCCATCATAATCATGTGACAATGCCAGCGCCGAAGATGTTTCCACCGCCTCTAAAACCTGTACCCCTTCCACAATCAGTACCATCTTCACCAGCTATTACTGAATCCTTGAGACCAGTTATTAAACAAGAACCAATTGATTTTCCTTCACCTCAACCTATTTTAAAAAGCTTTAAACCACCTGAAGATGCAATACCCGTACCAAGGAAAATCCCAATCTCCAAATCCCCTCTTGTCTCAAACCCACTCTCTGTAAATAAACAACCTGGGTCCTCTTTTATACCAGATAGAGAAATAAAAAAGGAAGTGGTGGATGAAGAAGAAAAACTGGCATCCCAGCCAGATAGATCAAAGATTAATATATTTAAAAGAATATCGAACAAATCAAAAGAAGATAAAAATATTACTGAGGTTGTAACTGAAAGATTACATTCTGATCCTATAATCTCAAGATTGCAGAATTCCACTACTGATGAACCTAGGTTAAAACCTCATGAAAACATTGTTAATAATAACAATAGTAGTCCAGTAGATTTAGCAAAAGAATTTGACATAAGAGCCCATGAAGTTATAGATATTGATGACGATTCTTTGGATAATAATTTAGCAATGCCTCCAACAAGGATGTTGCCATTTGAGCCAAAGCCAGCTTTATCAATAAATAAATCTTTGCAAGCTGCTCTTCCTAAACTTTTGACTGAAACACCAAAAGTAAAAAAAGAAAAGAAACACAAAGATAAGAAAGACAAGGCTGCCAAGCTAGAAGCTAAATTAAAGAAACAACAACAACTAGCATTTGAAATGGCGCGCACAGCAGATAAAAAAAATATAAAACTACTAAATGACAAACCATCAAAACTTGGACGACCAAAGAAAGAGTCTAAAGTGCCTCAATTACCACCTGGATTTCCCTTTTTTCCAACAATGGCCCCTGGTCGAGGTATGATGCCTGGTCCAGGGCTAATTCCAAATGCCGGTCTACTAGGTAATGATTTTTTAACTGGTTTAGCTAATAATCCAGCTTTGCGAGGCCTGCATTCACAAAATTTAATGAGCAATCCATTTGCCTTAGGTGGAGGGCCCGGATTGATACCAGGGCCAAGTTTTCTACCAGGGTTGCCTAATCACCTTATACCAAATATGGGCAATTTTCCACATACTTCAAGATCATCTTCAAGTAAGATTCCTACAATGTTTAGAAGGCCAAGTTTAGAAGTTATAGCTGTTGACAATGATGAAGATAGAATGATGCATAAATCACCTGGAATGGGCCATGAAAAAGATCGACATGACAAGCACAAATCATCAACCATTCCAAATATTTTACAAAAACAAAAAGCAAAGTCAAATAAAGAACACAAATCTAATGTCTATAAAATGCCACCAGTGCAACCTGATATAACAATAGAATTAAATCCACCAAAGTCTGAACCAGTTAGACAAGAGCCGCCTAAAGAACTACCAGTACCACAGCCAGTCAGGCTACCAACACCAGAACCTTCTGTAAGTATAAAGAACTCTGACCCTACACAAGATATTGAAACAATTCCCCCAAAACCAGAAGATTTAGCTGTCATTACAAGGGAAGAAGGTGAAAGTTCAGAAAAGAGAAAGGATAAATCTCATAAAAAGGAAAAAAGAGATAAAGATGGTGTTAAAATTAAGAAGAAAAAAGATAAAAAGGATAAAAGTAAAGAAAAATCTGAAAAGAAAAAAGATAAAGAAGAGAGACAAGAGATAAAGGATAGGATTAAAAAAGAAAAGAAGGAGAAAAAGAAAGAAAAGTTAGCTACTAATGATGGTCTAGTACCAAAATTAACTCTTAAATTGGGATCTTCAAATTCAAACTCTCCTATGCCTCCAAGTTCTCCTGATACTTTTAAGATAAACATTAAACCTATAAAAAGAGAAGATGATTCTCCTATGAAAGAGGAACCAGTATCGCGTGAACATAGTAGATCACCAGAACTTGCCCAGATCTCAGCACTGGTCACACGGCCACCAAAACAGAAACATTCTAAAAACAATCATGTTGGAGAACCAGAAGCTCAAGCATCATCTTCTCCTCCGGCTTCACCGCAACGAAAGAATCGACCCCCATCAAGTAATTCTAAGTACAAGAGAATATTATTTAAGCCTTTGTCTAAAAAGGGGCATGTGGAAAATTTTGATGATGAAACAGGTTCAGTTACAGAAGAAGCATCACAACCAGCTGTAGATAAACCAAGTGGCCCCTTGCCTACTCCATATTATGTAGATGAACATGGAAACAAAGTTTGGGTTTGCCCAGCATGCGGCAGGCCCGATAATGGTTCGCCTATGATAGGGTGCGATGGTTGTGATGGCTGGTACCACTGGATATGCGTCGGGATTACAGAAGAACCTGGCGCAACAGAGGACTGGTTTTGTAAATCTTGTCTTGCTAAGCGAACAGCAATGTTACTAGCAGGGGTAACGTCGGGGAAGAAAAGAGGTAGGAAACCAAAAGGGGAAAAAGTCAGAGACTGTCATTGATAGAGTTGTTACTGAGATTAGTTTTAAATTTTTCGTTTTATAGACGCGCGAATGGATTGCGATTGTTAATGGATTATTGTTGAATGATATCATGAAGATACGTTTTTGTCATTTATAATGTTAATAATATCATAGGCTAGGTCTTAAGAATAGATACTAATTAAATATTGACATAAAATGTTGAACATGAATAAAGAAAATAGTGTAGGTACTTGTAATAATTACCATAGTTTTTGTTAAATTTCTTTTAATTCTTCGCTCGTTTAGATCAAGTATAAGAGTGCGGGCGTGTTGTACACATACGCAGATAACATAGAATATTAAATATAAGATTCTTTTTATATTGTACAAAAGCTGAATTTACTTAAGAAATTGGTGATGTATAAAGTAATGTAGTGAATATTTAAATGAACAGAAAGAAGGCTGAATGCATTTCGGTCAATATTTGAATATTTTCATATTATAATTTTAATATAACCCTGTTTTTTTGTTAATGTTGTTCCTTTGTATCTTATGTACAGGGCTAGCACAATATCGCAACCCTCTCACTCTATAGAACACTTCGGTGTTATGTATAGTTCACTAAAGATGGCGTGACGGTGCTTGTCCTTAATTCATTGTATGTGGAGGAGAGGTTAAATGTAAAAATTTTAATTTCAGCCAGTGGCCAATTAAATATATTGGTACTCCAAATTGTTGTAAATTATTTTTATTTGTTGAAACAAGAAAAACATCTGGGGTAATTACAGTAATTTATTTTTTTAACAAGCGTGATACATAAATTCTAGCTATAAAAAATGTTTTTATGATCAATAACTGAATACTGTCTTGCCACACATTAGGTGTTTCTCAGTATCTAATAACAATTATTAAAAAAAACTACAATGTGGTAAACAAAAATCCCTTTAGTCTTATAGGTAATCATATTTATTACACATAAACTGACTAAAAATGCAACAAGCATCTACATTAATGTTAATTTTTACTTGTGGAGGGACCTGGGGGTATACTTTCTGGAGGTGGGATAGTAGGCTGTTTTTCTTTATTCCAATCCTTGAGGCCTTCTGGTAAAGTAGTGTCTTCATCTAATGAGCCTGTGCCAGCTACAAATTCTTCATAAGTACTCTTCTCAGGGAATGGTCTAGGACCTAACAATTCAATCATGTCTTCTCTACTAAGGATCTCTTGTTTCAGCAAACGTTCAGCAACTTTTTCAATATTACCTTTATGCTGGACCAACAACTCTTTTGTGTGTTTGTGGGCAGAATTAATTAAAACCCTTACTTCAGAGTCAATCAATTCAGCAGTTTTTTCTGAATAAGGTTTATCAATAACCATTTCACCAGGTTGTGGCATTTCAAAAGAAATATTTCCCACTTTTGTATTCATTCCATAATGTACAATTTGTGCATATGCACTTTGAGTTATTTTTTTTAAATCATCTTGAGCACCAGTTGTTATTCTGCCAAAGAATATTTCTTCGCTTACTCTACCTCCAAGTGTCATGCACATTCTATCAAATAACTGTTCTTTACTGTATAAGTACTGTTCTTTAGGTAAATATTGGGCATATCCAAGACCTTTCCCTCTGGGTATTATGGACACTTTTAATAAAGGATCTGCATGCTGTAAAAACCAACCAGCTACAGCATGACCAGCTTCATGGTACGCTACAATTTTTCGTTCTTCAGGTTGCAGGACATTTGATTTTTTTTCCATACCAGCAACAACTCTTTCAATGGCCTGTTCAAAGTTTTTCATACTAATGTCAGAAGACAGTTCCCTGGCAGCAATCAGTGCAGCTTCATTACAGACATTTGCAATGTCAGCACCAGTGAAACCTGAAATATTATGAAATAATATTAAATTAAAAGTCTTAACTTGCATTTTAGTTGACAAATGTCTAAATTAATATTATCTAACTGATCTAAAACAAAATGTTTAGAATCATCAATAACAGCTAAGTTTTAAGTTAATTACTAATTCAGTTAAAGGAGAAAATGTTTTCGTTTCTTGTATTTAAAAAAATCAAATGATGTATGTTAGTTTAGATTGAAAATTAAGGGAAACTTATAATTTCAAGTATTTTACATAATAATAATTGTAATAAGTACCTGGTGTTAAAGCAGCCATTTTTCTGGCTAAATTTTGTTTATTAAGAGTTGTTTTTAACGGAGTTAAATGCACTTTAAAAATAGAGGCTCTACCCTTGATATCCGGTGCTGGGACAAAGATTTGCCTATCAAATCTGCCAGGTCTTAAAAGGGCTTTGTCTAGAATATCAACTCTGTTAGTTGCAGCCAGCACTACTACATTAGTAGTTGTATTAAATCCATCCATCTCAACTAAAAGCTGATTTAATGTATTTTCTTGCTCAGAATGGCCTCCAAAGCTACGGCCACCTCGCTTTCGACCCACTGCATCAATTTCATCAATAAAAAGAATGCATGGAGCATGCTTACGAGCCATTGAAAACATATCTCTAACTCTGGAAGGCCCAACACCTACAAACATTTCCAAAAATTCTGAACCAGAAACAGTTAAAAATGGAACATTTGCTTCTCCAGCAGTAGCTTTAGCAAGCAATGTCTTTCCTGTTCCAGGAGGGCCAGTAAGCAAAGCTCCCTTCGGAATTTTTGCCCCTAAGTCAATATATTGCTGTGGATTCTTTAGAAAGTTGACAAACTCCATTATTTCAATTTTAGCTTCCTCACAGCCAGCAACATCTTGAAACTTTACACCAATGTCAGTTGGATTGATTAATTTTGCAGTAGATTCCATGACACCTCCAAAAAGTCCTCCACCCTTACGACCACCTCTTCCCATCATGTCCGCTGATCTTCTCATCATATAAATTAAAAATCCAATTATTAATAATGTAGGCAGCATTCCTGTTAAGCTTGATGCCTCAACTTCAGTTCTGTATATGACTGGTAGGAAATTTTGTGGTTCTACATTCATTTCTCCTTGAGCATTCTCCAAGTTCCTCTCAAAAGAATCAACACTGCCAATTGCAAACCATATTACTTTCCCTTCAAAAGTGCCTGGTTGTAATCTTACTCTCACCCACTTCTTATTAATAACCTCTAGTTTTTCAACTATGCCTTTCTTTAAATATGAATTTACGAAATCACGCCAACTAATTTCTCGGTATTTTAGTTCAAAATATGCAATTGAGGCAATTAAAGTGACTACACCCAAAGCACCAAACATAATCCATTTTTCACGATCTTGTCCTTCATAACCACCACGTCCAGTTCCCCTGCCGCCAGGAGTATTGAACATATTGATATTCCATTTATCTTGAGATGAACTTGCCTTTGGAGGTGGCGGTGAAGATTTAGATGGCGCAGGCGAAGCATCTTTTTCAGGTTTCTTTTGCTGTTTCTGACTAGTTCCTGGCTGAAAATACTTTTCAAATCCTTTGGGAGGTTTCTTGCAAAATTCGTACCACTGGTTTAGAACAGAATCTAAAGCCGGAACACCAAGTGGATGTAGTTTGTGCCCCTTGAAGTGAAGCTTCGAAAGTTGGGATTGTGTAAGCCTAAGACCTTTCCACATACTGTTATGGTAAAATTTTTATTTTCAGTAATTAAATGTTTTTCGTTATGATTATTATGTCACATTTATTCGACAAGATCCCACACAATCTTATGTTCCAATAAAAACATGGTTAAAAAATCTGTCAAAATTTCAATGTCTTATGTCATATACATCTCGGAATACGGAAACACCGATCACGCAATGTTGTGAAACAATTAGCTGTTGTAATCATATTAATAATATTCTACTTTAATGTATTGAGCTGTGAAACTTGATCTTCATTCTTAAATGTTTAATCATTTTTTAAAATTTACATTTATTAAATATATAAGTGTGACTCGATATTGCAATATTCTTTTAATTTCTGGGGCTTGAAATACCTCACGCTAGTCGCATCTTTAATGTGAACATTTTACTCTTACTTTATTGGCAGTAGATAGACAGATATTTTATTATTATTAACTTGCAAATTAAAACATGCTTATTTATAGTTTTTATGTATGTTTAATGCAATACATGCAACACTCGACGTCGAGTAGTTTACTTTGCGATTGGTCGATAAACTAATTTATTCGTTCACGTCTGAAAAAACAGTAAAACAAACTATACGTTCGTTCAAAGATGACTACAACATTCTAGCGTTTCAGTTAGCGTTTCGGTTTATAGGGTCACGCTGGCTGGACAAAATTTATTTGTCTAATAGACGCTGTTGAGGCCGTCTCGTAGCTCATACATCATATTATGATCATACCTGTGTGTTTACTGTTTACTTCTACATGATCTGTGGCTGTGTGTTGAAACTGTACATTTCTCAATTTTAATTTCACACACCACTAAATAAATAAAAGTATTTTGATTATATTATATATACATTTATTACAGATTTATCAATTTAATATTAGATAAGCCTTTTTTGTATTAAGTGTCAAATATCATATGCTTACCTTTACTAAGTAATAATGGATCAAGAAAAACCAGAAAGTACTGTGAATCACGGAAAGAGATCACGACCTTTGTTATTGCAACCAAACGCCAAGATTCCAAGATTATCAGCATATGCAAACTCTACATCTAGTTCAGTGCTAAAGAATTCAAAGAAAGCATCGTCTCACTCAAAGAAGATAAAAGTGTTGTATAACGCTACTGATGTTCCAGCCCCTGGCACACCTGTTCCCGACAAGGTTGTACGTAAAGCTGGGCCATATTTGCTTGGGCCAAAATTGGGTCCTAGTCCGGTTAAGAGCATTGTACAGTGCCTGGCACGCAAGGAGAAAAGTGACGATTTCTATCAAATAAAAATTCTTACGTTAAAGCCTGAGGGGCAGCCTGAAACACAAGATGATAGACAGGGGAAAATGCTGTTACATACAGAGTATTCATTATTATCATTATTAGAGGATCGGGATGGTGTGGGACATCACCATGGACTTTTTAAGGTACATAAATAACTCCATAATATAATATAATAATTGCACCAGTTTTATAAACAAACAAGTTGTTAGCTATATTTATCGTAAAATAGTGTGAGAGTTTAATAATTGATTTGATTAATATGGATAATATTCCAGAAAAAATTAGTACTAAACATTTTCTTTCAATCTATATAACTCATTATATACGTTTTATACTAGCATTTTAATTATTAGGTTAACAAGTTTTCCTATCAGGTAAAGTCCAGCTAATTAAATTCATTTATGTAAGAGTAGAACTTAATGTTTGTTTTTTTATTGTTTGTCTTACAGGATCATGCTCTAGAAGAAGCGCCCAACCCAAATGGACCTGGTTTTATTTATACTGGTAGGGTGCGACAGAGGCTCTTTCTGGTGCTTGACTGTGTCAGTGCCCACCAATTTAGTGAAAAAGGGAGCGAGTTAATTAATTTACAACAGTATGTTACAAAAGTCAAGAAAGTACCTGAAAAAGAGGCAATTTTGATATTCTATGATATTGTGAGAGTAGTTGCTAATTTACATAAGGTTAGTTACTATAATTAAGTTTTTACGCAAATGTGTGTTTGATCTCCCACAATATTGTATTAGCCATAATACGTAATATTATGTCTTTGATAATATTTCTGTATAAGTTCACATTTCAAGGATCGCTTGAATGAATTGGATGCTTGCTTAAATGTCATTGCTTGTGGCGGCGAAGAAAACCAACCTTTAGCAACTAAACCATTGAGGCAGTCCTGAACATATTATGAAATATTGTTTATTATTAGGAATTTGCATAGCATAACATATTAAACATCAATTATTATGTCATGATAAATGCAAATTGTTTTGTAATCATAGAACATATTTAATTAATAAATAATATGCCTTATCCCTTTTTTTCAGAGAAACATAGTACACAGAGATCTAAAATTAGGCAATATTGTATTAAACCAAAGGACAGGACGGGTGATTTTAACAAATTTCTGTTTAGGAACACATCTTGGCAGTGATAGAGACTTATTAAAGGATCAGAGAGGTATCTTTTATATTAATTTTCAGGTGTAAAATGTTAAATTTTTCAACATACATTAAAATTGCAATAAATATAACAATATAAATTTGTATTGCTTTTGCCTTCATGAGTAATAGATATAGGTCTATTTCAATTATAGTTTTTCCTTAAAGTAAATTTATCATTGATATTTAATTTGTCAAAATTTTTAATATTTGAGAGAAGTATGCATGCATGATAAAATTGCATGCATCATGTTAAAATTTTGATTGATACACAGTCTTGTCATAAAAAGTGTATGTATAGTACAGGGTTTTCTTTCCCTGTAAAGTACATTTAGTTTCTTATATAATATGGGGACCAGGGTATAAACGCACAACATGTGGCCACTAATCTGATGCTGTATGTTTATGCTTATTGAGCTAACTATCGGTATAATGTCTAATAAGTAATTTCTGTCTAAATAATTTATCAATTCTTACTAAATTACATATTCTGACCTATTACTACTACTTTCATTTGATAATCTTCTAAATCTCCTAATTTCATCTAAGTCTGACCAATATATTAACAAAAATCGTAGTTCAATTATTATTATAAATGATTATAATTTATATCCTTCAGACAATGTAATCTTGGTTAGTAAGTGTAATTTGAAACTATTTACAGTAAGGTTTTTTTATTATTTCCAGTAAGTTTTAAATGTGCCAAGCACTTATAAAAAATAATATTTTAACATTATAAAAAATATCAATACAAGCATAACAGAAAATATTAGAAAAACTGAAGGGAAGGTTATTTCAATGCTTATAGAATAATCTTGTGTCATAGAGCCGTCAAGAGTCTGTGAACACAAACCCCCTGACAATTTTCCACCGAGTGCTGTCGCCTATAGTACTTGAGATGCTCTTCCTACTTAAATTTATAAATTTGTGATTTCAGGATCTCCAGCGTACATATCACCAGATGTTCTAATGTGTAAGCCTTACTTAGGCAAGCCATCAGATATGTGGGCATTAGGAGTTGTTCTATACACAATGTTGTATGGACAATTTCCATTCTGTGATACAAGTCTAGCCCAGTTATTTAGTAGGATACAAGCTGCAAACTATAATATACCACCGTAAGTATATTATGTTTAATTATTAGGCAAAACATTTATTTATTATTAAAAAAAATACAATGATGAAACTGTTTTTGTTTCGCTTTCAATTTCAAAATCAATTGTATGATATATGTATTTGTGTGTTAATTGACAATTAAACATTATATTTTATATTTAAGGGATGGCAACCCAGTTCATGTTTCTGACAACACAGTTTTTCTCATACAGAGGCTGTTGGTTAAGGATCCTAAACATAGACTTGTCGCCGATCAGGTAATTGATATTTATAGTTAGAGATTTCTCTTAAAACAAGAATAAGCTAATAGTTGTGTATAAAAGTTGCATATTTTGGGCTATTTTTGTCAACATGGTAACAATGTTATGTCTATACAGATAGAATGGTTACCATGGCAACAAGCACGACACTTAAGCTTAGGGTTCCTAGAAAAGCGGTGCCGTTAACTAACGGCCGTCTTTACTTTTTAACATAATGCATAAAAACAATCATTTTCGCTCCAAGTCACGTTTCCACTCATTATATTAATTAAATATGGGCACCGCTACACGAGAAAAACGTTGAACTAATGTTTATCACCGCTATGACGGCCGTCATGCAAATGACAGCACCGCTATTTGACGTTACGGTGACACTCGTTCTCTAGAAAACCTACTTTCGATGTTATTTATAGACAACGTATGGGTGACGACACCCAACGTTACATTACGGCCGTTAGCCGTTAGATAACGGCACCGCTTTTCTAGGAAACCGTAGCTTTGGAATATATGTCGATGTTGTTAATGATACGTCAGTCAGATTTACACTGTTTTTTATGTTTAAAAAACATGGTATGCACAAAGTAACACACAGGTAATTGGGCTCTGCCTAGAAATGGGCCCTTATTGAGAATTCTTTTATACTCCGCACGAATGTCAGACTGGACTTTGCTGATGATGATATTTTTATAATACTTTCTGTTGCTGATGACGCTTGCGCCTAGTCAACGCCCTAAGAAACTGTATCTTTATTGTGTTTGTACACAAATATTACGTAAAATGTAGTCGAAATAATAGTTTTAATTTTATAAAACTAATGAGTTTGTAATCGTAGAGATTTCGAATTGAGAAAAAAAAGGGTGCGTGTACACCCTTATGTACGCGCGCGTAAGAAGTTATACTTCTTTGGCATTATTAAAAATAGTTTTTGATTGCATGCAAATAATTTATTACAATTAAATAATCAAAGACTGGAAAAGGAGTCAATAAAGTTCAGTTTACATTTGAAAAATTAAATAAATAAATATTTATTATTATTCTTTTACATTAAGTGTAACATAAATTCTATTATTATTTGAAATTTGAATGTTGTTTTTAAATTATGTCCAATGCCGTAGCATCTTCCGTGGGCAACTTCATTCTGTTAATTTTGTGTCACGGTGCGCGCGCATCGTAAAATTTCACTCACATAAATTTTTCATAACGCGCCTAAAGAAGAATAACTTCAAAAACCACCTCGCATTTACAGGTGCTAGACCAGCTATCTAGTATTATAGCTAGTTATGTGGTTGTGCCAAATCCACCGGAAGATCTGCAAGTCGTTCCAGATATTCCGCTAGAGGAGGTGAAAGAGAAACCGTCTGAGAAAAGTAGCGATTTGGAGAGGAAACCACTTTTCTCGGATGCAGAGAGAACGCCCAATTCTAGTGTAAGTAATGAATATATTTATTAAACAAATCATAAATTCGGAGACCCAACGCGTATACTTCATACAGCAGTGTTGGCCTAGTGGCTTCAGCGTGCGCCTCTCATACCTGAGGTCGTAGGTTCGATCCCCGGCTGTGCACCAATGGACTTTCTTTATATGTGCGCATTTAACATTTGCTCGAACGGTGAAGGAAAACATCGTGAGGAAACCGACATGTCTTAGACCCAAAAAGTCGATTGCGTGTGTCAGGCACTGGAGGCTGATAACCTACTTGCCTATTAGATTTAAAATGATTAATACGAAATAATAAGTGAAGAATTAATTATATCTTATAGAAGTCGTTAATTGTTCGTGATTGCCCATTAATATTAATATTAAACGTCAAATCAGTGAGTTCAGAATGGTGTATATATATATATATACAGGGTGGCCAAAAAGTCGTGGATCAAACGCAAATAGGGGATAGATGAGGTCATCAGCGGCAAAAAATTGTTCTACGGGAGGTCTCTAAGGTCAACCCCTGCAGAGTTATGATTTATTTTGGTTTTATATGAAAATTGACTTTTTTTTACTAATTCTTCTTAAAATTCGAAAATATCTACATCCTGTATCTTTCTCATAATATCCACTAGATTGGTACTGATGAGTTCTTGCGTTAGACATACTATTTATAGTTGTTTATTGAGTGTATTCAAGATAATATTAAGTGATACGATATAACATTTTTTCAAATCATACATTTTTGTTTACTTCGGACCCCACTGTGAAAAAAAATTACTCCACCGAAAAGTGTCCCTGTACTACAAGTTTTGGCGCATTTAATAGGGATTCTGAAAAGGTATTACACGTGGCCATGAGTCGCTCGAATATCTTTCTAGGAAGAATTACAACCAACGATTGTGAAATAATAATTGTATTAAAACAATTATTTCTCAATGGTTGTTTGTATGAAACAAAATATTTTACAATAAAATATGCTCATAAATTCCTGACTCTGACCATAATACTTAATCTGCACCGTCCAACAACTTCCTACGTAACCCTCCAGCCATCTGTCCAATTTTTTGAATCTAGTCCGATTCACACAGTACTGGTCCCATGTAGGTAAATAATCTATCATAAGTCCGAATCGTTGTTGTTTTTTCGTCCTAGAAAGATATTAGAGCGACTCATGGCCATGTGTAATACCTTTTCAGAATCCATATTAAATGCGCCAAAACTTGTAATACAGGGTCACTTTTCGGTAGAGTATTTTTTTTTCACAGTGGGCCATTTTCTTATAAAACGCAAAATAAATCATAACTCTGCAGGGGTTGACCTTAGAGACCTCCCGTAATACAATTTTTTGCCGCTGATGACCTCATCTATCCCCTATTTGCGTTTGATCCACGACTTTTTGGCCACCCTGTATACAGTGGTGGTCATACAATTAGAAACACTTCTTATGAATAAAGAAAGTATAACTCCAACATAATTATAGGACCACCACTAAATATAGATAATTTCCTTTGCTAATTTGATTATTATTGTTTATATTCTTATGAATTTTTTTTTTTTAATTTCAGGACGAGTTAGGCGTATACTGCGTTCCGTTACCAGATTTCCTAGCCTTAAATTTCCCTTCCCCAACCCGCGTTCAACAAAACAGTATTCTGATTCACCCCACAACAGACAACCACACGACCAAGCAAATTTCCATACAACGAATAGGCCGCGACGCGCGTCCCCTTCAGCCGAACGAAATAGCACGATATCAACATTTATTTTCCCGCAATCAAGAAAATTCCAGAATCCGTAATTTAGCGCAACGCATTCCGCGTCTAAGCTCCGTTCCGTCAACTTCGAATTCGGAATTCCGCGCGATTCCATGGTCCGAACGGAGAATCGATAGATTAGATTCGGATTACGTTTTGCGTATTGCGGAATCGAGACGGATTATGAACCCGCCTCAGGTACACTCGGTTAATCCGGAAGCGGTTGTTAATAACCCCCGAGCGCCTACTGACAATGATCTCGAATATAATTAATTTTATGTAATAGATTGAATGGAAAAGCTCTGGAAAGCTTTCTAAGATTCATTAATTATAAGTTTTTTTGACATACTTACGTTAAAATGCCTCAAGAATAAATATGCTAATTAGTGATAACGAAAATATCTAATTCAGCTTTCGACTAAAACAAGGGAAACTTTAACATAAAGGTCAAGCCAGTACTTATAGTATTTGGCTAGTATTTGCAATTTTCGCAAGTTCTTGATACTACTAAAATGCTTAAAATTTATTTTCATATCCATTGGCATACTAATTTTGTATATTATATTACCAATTGCCTATTATTAAGTTTTTTTTTGTTTAGAGGCATCCATTTTTATAAAATATCATTTTTATGAGTAGATAAAAATTAACTGTACATTTTCTTAAGTTCTTATTCTTAGTCTTTCAGCATGTGCAAGATTATCGATAAGGTAAACAATAATGCTATTAATTAATTTTATTGGTGTAGGTGTAAATATATTAGATTTTAATTTCCGGCTTAAACCACGTATTCAATCGTTTTCCTATTTGATAGAATATGCTTCAAAATCAAAACATAGGTACGTATTTAGCGATTAATTGACACGTATACATACGTATACAAAATACAGTTAAATATGGTGTTTAACCGCACTTGGATTTCTATACAGATAAAAATTGATTTAGTAACTATTTTTATGACTTATTGTAGTATGTAAATAGCTATTTTTACTTATACAATGACAATGTGAAATACTTAAAATTATCGTCCATACATTAAATGTTTCTCATTTTAACTCCGGGTACAATTGTACCGACACAGTTAATACTATAATGTCAGCTTTTGACAGCTCAAGATAAGGGATCTTTCTTACAATTTGTATAATACGAATACTATTCGATTATTTTTATATTTTCGATTAGTTCAAAATATGCTCGCTAAAATTACGTAGATTATTCGATTTTACTTATAATTTCTAAGCGAAAAGCATTCGAATCGAGTAATCAAAGGTAACAAATTAAGAAATAAACGACAACTATTAAATAAAGCCGCCATGTCGACGGCTGTTATGGTAATTAAGGTAAGAGCTTGTCCAGAAAGGGCGCATTCGCCGCGAATCGTTTCGCGCGAATTCACCATCACCATGTATTTTGGAGCCAATACATCGCGTCCATAAGCATCACGCGAATTTAGAATACGCGCGTTGGTACGCACCTTGTGGACGCAACGGTCGCGCGTAATACGCCCGTGAAAATCGCGGCGATTTCGCCCTTTCTGGACAATCTCTAAGAGATGCGTGAGCAAACGTATAAGGGAGCGTTCAAGTATTACGTCACACAATTTTTGGAGATTATTGACCCCCCCCGTGTAACGCGCCGTAACGTTTTTCTGTACCCAATAGTAAAATGTTTCGTGACCACCCAGTGACTCTTTATAGCTAAAAGTTACCATTATGTGCTGTAAAGTACTGGAAAGTCGAAAATAATATTAACAATAACGCGCAATTCAATGCCCGCCCCGCATCGTAACGTTTTACAAAAGAATCCCCCCCCTCCCAAAATTCGTTACGTAATACTTGAACTCTCCCTAAGCCCGAGGTCTGAACGTCAAAAACCTTTTGGATTTAGGACATACGTGAGTCATACTTTGCTCTCGTTTCTGAGTCGCATTAGAGCTTAGTATGACAATAAATGTAAATTTCAACCCTTGTACCAATTCTTAAAAGGCCGGCAATGCAAATGCAAGCTCTGGCGTTGAGACTGTTCATGGGTGACAATATCACTTAGGTGATATCCCTGAAAGTAAAGGCCCTGTTCTATAAAAAAAATATTAATGATGCAGAGCTGTCTAATACGTAGACATTTGTATAATAATGATACTTATCGGCTCTTTTAAAAATTATTTTTCCATTTTTATTAAGGTTTTGTATTTTGTTATTTAGTACTACATAGAGATATTGTAGATCAATTTTGTTATATGTTCGAGAATGGCGGTATGTAAGTAAATAAATTCATTATATTTTATATTTTGTCGTTTTACATTACTCCTTATAATTACTCTGAAACTGGACTATCATTTTCGATACAATTTAAAATTAAATTCAAAGATGTTATTGTGTGATATACAAACCTTAACCTTCTTATAAAATAAATAAATTGAATTTTAATTCAAAAACCTTCAAACCGAAAATATATTCGATGAGGATCGAACTCGGGAACTTCGCTCATTGGCGTATCTGGAATTAAATTTTTCAGGTACGGTTTTGACCTCGGAGTGAATTTTATTACTTCGAGTTGGAAATTCTGTGTTGGGATGCTGATTTTATTCTTTGTATAAATATAAGGACTCGAAGTGTTGGGAAAAAGTCTCAGCGCTCTTTTAAATTCTAATAATGTATTATATGCAACAATCCACCTTTAGATTTCCATGAAATAGGAAGAATATAGGCTAAGTAGCTGGGAAATTTAAATTTATTTTCGAAATTTAGGGCATTGACTACAGAAAAAACAAGGTGAGAATGTATGCGTGCGTTTAATTTTGATTGGATGATCCATTTCATAGACACGCGCCACCTTTTCGTTTACCGTTTAAAAATCTCACTCCAGCCGTGCGATTCTGTAACTCACTTTTCGAACTCACACAGCGGTTTTCGCATCGGCGGTCGTTCTCAAATCAGTCGTGAAGCAGTCATTTTATGATTTGGCATTCTGAAAAGATAGGAGCTTGTAGTTTATTGTTTATCAGAATGCCAAATCATAAAATGACTGCTTCACGACTGATTTGAGAGCGACCGCCGATGCGAAAACTGCTGTGTGAGTTCGAAAAGTGAGTTACAGAATCGCAGGGCAGATCTGTCACGGCTAGGTACGTTTACGTACGTTTTCTCCTGTAATTTCTGAAATTTATTATGATTACTTCATTAGACGACAATTAACAATATTATAAACAACGTTCTAAAACCTATTCATAGATCGTCTTCTTTTTGTTCCATATCATCCATTCTAAATTGTAAAATATCTACGAAGAAAACCATTTTTCAGTGTCT
Source organism: Pieris napi (assembly GCF_905475465.1). NCBI lineage: Eukaryota > Metazoa > Arthropoda > Insecta > Lepidoptera > Pieridae > Pieris > Pieris napi. The sequence continues at coordinate 5,679,193 of NC_062241.1, read as the reverse complement.
GGAAACCTTACGTCCACGTCAAAGCTAACCCCGCTTAAATGAAAACTAATTTTAATATTAATATTTTGAGAAACTGCGGATATAAATCATCTTGTTTGCTTGCGGAAACTTGTTTGCACTTTTATTAAATCTTGTTTAACAGTTCCCAACAATAACACGTCTGGCGTTAAAATATTTTCTAAATGTTAAAATTGTTTCTTTAAAATTTAAGCGGTTTGTACTTAATTAAACAAGGAAGTATGTACACGCATGATGTCTCCAGTGAAACGAGGCGTAAGTTCATAAACAAACATCTTCTGATCTCACTGAAATATCTATCCATCATATGGTTACGATCAAATACCTACCTAGTTTGACGTAAAATGATACCCACAATCCATATCCTAGTATTTATTTATGTATTTTAGTTAAATTTTATGTAATAAGATACCAGTTGATTTCTTTTAAAGATCTCTAAACAGCCTTGTGCTGACAGAACTGACCGAATAACACTTTTTTTTTTATGTTTCTGTTTCATGGCAATCTGCTTTCCAGCAATAAGCCACTTGTTTGTTTGATTTCTCAGTTTATGTTTTCCTCAAGAACCCGGCTAAAAAGAAGTGACGTACCGAGCCTACATAAAAGATTTACCACTTGATATCAAGAGAGTCGTGTGAAAAGTTTCATACAAAATTCCTTTTAAAAATGGCTCTTTAGAATTATCGTCACTCTTATTATTCTCCAATTTACTATTACTTACAGGCAATTAAACACACATTTAAATTCAGGTATAAACGCCAGCACTAAAACAATCATAAAAATCCTATTCAAGTCTCGTGGTCGTAAAATTTAAAATTTTTCAAACGATCGGATGGATTCTATTCATGTGAATTTTATTGGTCCCGTTACGGTGATCGTATGAGCGATTTTCCTTGTTTATTCTTTATAGCTGTTTTATTTGAGAACGGACTGAATAATTGGGTATTTGCTGAAAATAACGTTCGTGACGGAGGACTAATCGTAAAAAATGTCGATTGTCGACACACTAGGATGAACAATTGAGAAGTGGTTAATAATTCTGAGCGCTAAAGACCATGTATGGGGTTTTATAAAACATGTCAGGAACAACGATCCTATTCCGTACTTACACAAATAAAGTAATTACTTTTATTGTCTTGATTATTATATTATACGCGGTACTTGAATGCTAGGCTAGTATATATAGGCAGTAGGTATATGCTACAACTATTTTTTAAACGAAATTAGTTTATGTACCAAATACACTTAAAATTAAACAAAAATAATATTGTTGGCACATATTTTTATTTTTATTTTAACAAACGCAATTATTATGTTTAACGAAGATAGAAAACTAGTTCAATTCCTTTTATATACATTCAACTTTACATCATTTTAAGTTGTTTAAATGATTATAATATAGGTACTTACCATTTTTTACCTTAATTACCAAAACAGTTTCGAACAAGAAAATATTAATAATATGAAAAGCTGTAAATCGATGACAATTGATATAGGTAAGTACCTATTATAAACTTTCAAGTAAACTCATAAAAAATATTTTCTTACCGATGTTTCAATAAAACTGTTAACTTTATCGAGACGATTTAACAAACATTTGTAAAGATTAAAAGATTTTTGTGCATACTCGATCTTTTATTTAATATGTTTTTTTCCCAATAACAAACAAAAGCAAATGAATAATAACTCACACGCCTCGCAACATGTTACATAAAGTAAATTGTTAAAATAAAACATTAGAAATTTTTTAAAACGTCGGCTATCGTAGAATTGCCCGGTTAATAATCGAATTGCCATTAAAATATAAAATATATGGGGCCTTTTCGTTTTTGGCGACCACTGTGTACGGTTATAAAGACAAATTAGAAAACTAGTTCGGACATACAACCAGTGAATTTTCGACGGCTTAACGATTTCATTTCAAAAGGATTTCTTAAATTATAAAAAGTGCTTATTTAAATACAAGTGGTATGGAAAACGATACTACCTACTGAGAAATTAATTTCTAAATAAAAGAATTTTCCACGCTGAACAAACTTTATTATTACTTAAGTAAAATTAAAGTACATTAAATTTTTAAAAGTACATTTTTAGTATATTTCCACATAAGTGTGCTATTAATCGTACATTAAAGTGTACCGTAACATTTATATTATCACCGTAGGTACATGCCTGCCGTAAGCGTGCATGCCTGTAGCACGAAAAATATTTCTTATCACATCGGTATTTTAAAATTGGAACCAAATAGTAATATCCCATACGAAATTTCGTAATCTTAACTTTAGACAAAAAACATCATTTAATGTAATATTCATAACAAAAGTGTGTAAGTGCTTTTAGTTTTCAACACAGGTGCGTAGTATATTAATTATTATTGTTAATAATGCTGACACTGTTTTTATGGTACTGAACTGTATTCTCCTTGTTCTACAAACTTAAACTAAACTAATCAGATAAAATATATCGTGTCATTCGGTTAAAAAACACGTGAAAAAGTAAATAATGTTTCAGCTAAAGCTTCGTAACGGATTACGAACATCTTTAGACAGAGATTTATCAGGAATTGTCATATGTATAACAATTTCTAAATAGGTACGAGTAGTAGGTATAAAAATGTCACTTAGTGCTTAAATATTTTATAGCATCGACGCAATGTTATTCATTTCCATAAACATTATAGTTCTAGTAAAGTGATTCGATATGAAATATTATGCTAATGTGATTGAGCCCTATCACTATAGAATCTGAATCGTGCACGATACAACATGAAGATAATTATAATAGATGATATCGAAATGATCGATATTCGCATTGGATTTTATGTCTTAACACTTTTGCTTAATACTTAAAAGATAATAAAACTATAATGTAGGTGACAGAACAGTTAAGTAAACCAGTTAAAAGTGATATATCCAGGGGAAAGATCCTCCATATTGAGTAACGAGGGGCCCTAACCTCTAAATATTCTAGAGTTAATACAATTTCATCATGGTATTCAGCATCTGAAATAAAATATATTTTTGTTAATGACAGCAATAGACAAGAAACTAACTCAGGAATCGTCTCTTTGTACTTCTACGAGTAGTAAGTACAAATGGCTATATTATACTTATTATAGTTGAAGAGTGTGCTCATTTAACGCAGCACAATGTTAGTAGCATGTTTAACTATTCTTTATTATATATTGTAACTATATATATACGTACAGTGTAAACTCTTTATAACATCATTCGTTATAATCAAATTTCTCTATAACGTAAAAATGAGTTAAAAAATGTTTGGTTTAACACAAAACCCATACGTTAATTTGCATACATTAACTTTAATAACACAACAGCACTTCTCTATTACGAAGAAATATTTTCATATTTAGACATCAACACACTTGTGTAATTGTTTTTATATTCAGCTTACAAAACTAACCTATGCCGAAATTTCTAAGAAAGACACCTGAGGTCATCAACAGTTTGTTATTGTTAACTGTATTAATACGTGTGCCATTATTCTTAGATTACATTGCCTGTAGGAAATTTTGGTCAATAATAACATAAATATAAATTATTGTAATTGGTTAAATTTGTTTGTTTTCTCTTTCGTCCCTATAACGTAAACTCTCTATAACGAAAAATTGCTCGGTCCCTTGAAATTCGTTATAAAGACTTTACACTGTATATTGTAATATCCGTAACTATCAAAATACGGGGCCTAAGCCTATGTTCTTTAATTATCCCATACATATAGATTTTTGAAGTTTTCTATGGGTTTAAGAGTTTTGGAATTTCTTATTTATCTACTACATAAAGTAACTTTTTGGATTTTAATAAGATTGAAAAATTAGTTTGATATCCTTATTCATAAAAAATATATCAGTCCAATGGCACCATTTTAACTCAATCACTTTTGTTCACAGCGAAAACACAAGACAGAAACAGACGAAAAATTTGGTAATTTAAGTACGATTACACTAATTTTGATTTTATGAATTGGATATGATATGGATTAGAATAATTATTAAAGTATTTGTCATTTACCTTCACATCTTACTAACTCGAGAGCTATCATGCCTTTTATTTCCTCATATTCCTTTAGAACCAACTCTAAAAATATTACGCCCAGAAAAGTTAGGTAAAAATGTGCTAAAATACTGGTTATTGGCAGAATCATGTTCAAAGAAAACCCCTAGAACGATAGGAAAAAATCAGGAAATACACTAAACATATAACTTAAATAAAATATCGCCGGCTCCGGAGAATAAAATGATAAATGCAAAATCACAACTTTACAGGAAAATTAAAAAACTGTTTTAATAAGATTACTTCTTTTGAGTCCTAGGTAGGAACTTGGGAGTTAGCTTAAATGATAGCGAATTTTTAGTGTTATCTCTATACTCAGTTGAAATTTTAAAAGATTCCACTGAACTTGAGATATTTAGGAAATAAAACATTAGACTAAATTTAACAATAACATGTGTTGCTAACATGCACTTATCATTTTATTCTCAATTAAACTTCATTCATACGAATATTATAATATAGTCCTGTCATGCTATTCTACTCTCCAGCAATGTCGATAATCTAATATTATCATCTTATTCGCGTTATTATTCACATAATGAATTTACGATATGAGTAAATTAGACGTATTTAAATTAAACTACTTAATTATAATCAACTGTTATTTATTTTGGGACCAACATTTAAAGCCAACAAAGATGATGACAAAAATAATACTTTTCAAGAAAACAAAACATAACCAAACAAACATAACATAAAGTCACTCTCAAATAAATCAGTCTATAATCAATCTATCTATCTCCATACTCAAATCTTCATAATTAAGTGGCATCTTCGAGTAAACATTCAAAATCACAAAACCTAATATTCCAAATAAAATATAAGCGAAATCTAAGTAATTTCTATCCAAAAGTATATTATAATTTTAAAAAAGTCTTCTTATTAGTTGCTCAATATTTAAAAAAATTAGTCTTCATCAGCACAGTTATCAGTTGGTGCTTCTGCCTCATCATTAAATTTAAGAGATTCATAGAAACCATGATAGTAGCTTGGTATGTCATTTGTTTTACAAAGACTTATGAGATCAGAATGTAGGGCTTTACGTATTGGCAGAGTCTCCGTGTATACAATTTTTAATTCAGGACTGTCATTAAATATTGGGTAATTTGGGTATATTGGAAGCATGTCTGTGTCACCCCGTTTGGATCTCTGTTGGCGTTCCATGTTGAACTTAGAATACTCAGCGTCAAAATCATATTTAAACCGCAAGATGAATGGTTCTGAACTGGTTACATTGATTTCCATTATTTTAGACCACTTTATTTTCTTATCTTCATCATCTTTACCCCAGTGTTTGTCCTCGAGTAATTCTTTTAATAATCTAATCTTAAGAAACTATTGCTACTAACTTACTAATCAATCAATGGACTGTATTTGTCTGATGAATAAAATTATTATTATTATTATTATGTCGTAGAAGTCACTTTGTAACATTTCTTTAATAATGTATTTCTCGCCATTTACTTTGGCACAGGGTAATTATTGCGTACATTTGATCTGGAGTATACACAACTTGGTTTTTCAGCTTACGTTCTACGTATAGTAGAATGCATCGAATCGCCCTCACTCTGGCCATGACCAGTCAGTGCCGTATGAACTGTCTGATTTGATATACACAAAGTGCTTGCAAAAAAGGTCCTTCATCCTTGAACTTTCTCTTTATGTAAATCAAAATAGTATTTGACTGTTTGGGTGCGATTATTCTTTCGATCTAACTTGATTCTTTTGACCTTCTCAACTGTTGCCATTGCCGCTCATGATCTCCTAATTTATAATACTGCTGCATAATGTCTTCTCTCTGGCTCAATGTAAATTTTTCTTCATATTTTCTTCACATAAGTGCGTTTGTCATAGACGCGGTAGGTATTATTTACTAGAATATTAAGATAAAAGCTGATATTGTGCGTAATTATGAAAAATATTTTGCTAAAGCAATGTTATCGTATATTGTTATATCCAAAAAAATCGTTGAATAAAATAATATCTTTTTCTAACTTTTTAAATATACAAAAGAAAAATCTGAAAAAAAATGGTAAGATGTATTAGCACCTCAGGATCTCAAATTTGCAATAATAATAAAACTATGATAATAGCGGCTATCATTTTGTTCTCCGGAGCCGTCGATATGTGATATTATCAATACAGTTAGTTATTATAAAGAGTTGACAAACCTAACAAAAAAGGAAAAGTAAACAAATAATATGCAAAACTTGAGCAACAACTAAACATAATAACTAGCGTTCTTTCCAAATTAACAACTTTAGATATTCTCATTTTCATAAAAAATAAATCAGTTAATATTTACGTAAGTACAAATCTGTTTCATTACAGCTTAAAAGAAACTACGTACTCGAAACAGTGAAATTAAAGTTAAGTAGTTTTATGAGAAAAAGAGTATAAATCTAATTGGTCGAAGCTGTCAGAAAGTGTGTTTATTAACTGATACAAAAAAATAGAATATAAATATGTATACTCACATCTGAAATAACGGCAATGATTTGAAAATGAGTCTCAGTAACCATCTTGCTGAATACAAAAATTGTGTCGATAAACATCTAAAAAATTAAGTTTTATGAATTTGATTTGTATTTAATTAGTTTTTTATTTATTTGTTCTATGTATTTAATTTTATATGAGTAAAATTAAATTACATAAAAGAAGAAATATAATATCGGTTCAAATTAATCATCTAATTGATGTTCATCATAAAATTATTCCACGAAATAAATCACAAGTGGTTAAAATGCGTAATAGAGAGAAAATACTGACCTTTATTTTGAGAGCAGCATTCGCATCTTTCACGGCATCTAAAAGACTTTTGTAAACATGTGTAAACTGTTTCAAGTGGAAGTTCTTCGACTCAACAGTCAAGTCTCCATTGTGAACGTATTGCTTAAAGTAATCCTTCAATAATTTCATTCGAGTCCAAAACATTTCGTAACTCAACGAAATAACAATGGAAGCAAGCATTAAAGAAACGTCGGATACTAAAAACGAGCAAAACTCGAAGAAAGAACCTGCGTTATAGGTTTTAAATATGAAAATGGTGATTATAATGTAGTGTATTAGAGACATTCCGTAAACAACAATTGAATAAATAGTGGACTTTACATTGAATCGTAACACTTTATCAATCGTCTCAACATCTGCACAATATTTAAAAAAATATGACTCCTTAAAAAAAACCGCAATGAGCGCATTAGATATAGATTTGAAGCATACAAGTATAAGTTGTAGGTATAGATGTGTAGATGCGAGAAGTAAATATTTGTACAAAAAAATAATTTGCCATATATAAAATACTATACAATAGTATTTGCAAACGAAGTTAACCCGTTTCGATGTAGACAATTCGCAGAAATGTCCGAAACAGATACGAATTGCTAGAATACAATTAATTACTGAAAATTTTCTGAACGAAAACATGATTTCGACTTATAGTTACCGTGTCTGCTCGTATACAATTCAATATATTATTATATATTTCTACATTCCAATTACATTATAGAACCTTGACTAGGCAAGTTATAATTAAGCCTTATCTGTATATGCTACAAGGTAAAGCTATCGAATCGAAAATCTACGAATGAACAATCCACAAAGTCTACTAACATATTGTTTTTAGTGATTCCTAAGAAATAAATTGATAATAAGACTCAGATATGTATAACTTTTAGCACTGCTTAATTTCTGATGAAATAAATGAAACTGTAAATGAAACGCTTAGAAGGTACAGATTGTTGAAATTATCAAAAATTTGTGCCGTCCTTACGCTCAGTACAGACTACAGTAGTAATAGCTTTCATATCATCTAAAAATGCATATAATTGCCTGTGCCTGTTTAAAACAATACATATATTTATGTTTGTGGAAAATAATGAAAAGCATGAAAAGCGACAATAAACCACATATCAATGTTCCAATCTAAAGACGATAAATGTTACTATAATTATTATATGTTAATAATTCAAAACTTTGGTAAATTGTAAGACCACAACAAGGTCACTTGCCATCAAACTTGCTAATATCGAATCGGTTAATAATCGAATTGCCATTAAAATATAAAATATATTGGGCGTATATTTTCGTATAAACCCATACGAAATTTCGTAATCTTAACTAAATATCTTTAGACAAAAAACATCATTTAATGTAATATTCATAACAAAAGCCTTTGTAAGTGCTTTTAGTTTACAACACAGGTGCGTAGTATATTAATTATTATTGTTAATAATGCTGACACTGTTTTTATGGTACTGACCTGTATTCTCCTTGTTCTATTAACAAACGTAAACTAAACTACACAGATAAAATATATCGTATCATTCGGTTAAAAAACACGTGAAAAAATAATAATGTTTCAGCTAAAGCTTCGTAACGGATTACAAACATTTTTAGACAGAGAATTATCAGGAATTGTCATATTATGTATGTATACGAGTAGTATAAAAATGTCACTTTGTGCATAAATATTTTATAGAATCGACGCAGATGGAATTGAATCTCATTAAATATAAATTACATGTTATTTATTGCTAAATTACATGGCATTTTCTATAAACATAATAGTTCTAGTAAAGTGATTCAATATGAAATATTATGCTAATGTGATTAAGCCCTATCACTATAAAATCTGAATCGTGCACGATACAACAACATGAAGATAATTATAATAGATGATATCGAAATGATCGATATTCGCATTGGATTTTATGTCGTAACACTTTTGCTTAATACTTAAAAGATAATAAAACTATTATGTAGGTGACAGAACAGTTAAGGAAACCAGTTAAAAGTGATATATCCAGGGGAAAGATCCTCCATATTGAGTAACGAGGGGCCCTAACCTCTAAATATTCTAGAGTTAATACAATTTCATCATGGTATTCAGCATCTGAAAATAAAATATTTTTTTGTTAATGACAGCAATAGACAAGAAACTAACTCAGGAATCGTCTCTTTGTACTTCTACGAGTAGTACAAATGGCTATATTATACTTATTATAGTTGAAGAATGCGCTCATTTAACGCAGGACAATGTTAGTAGCATGTTTAACTATTCTTTATTATATATTGTAACTATATATATACGTACAGTGTAAACTCTTTATAACATGATTTGTTATAATCAAATTTCTCTATAACGTAAAAATGAGTTAAAAAATGTTTGGTTTAACCCCAAATCCATACGTTAATTTGCATACATTAACTTTAATAACACAACAGCACTTCTCTATTACGAAGAAATATTTTCATATTTAGACATCAACACACTTGTGTAATTGTTTTTATATTCAGCTTACAAAACTAACCTATGCCGAAATTTCTAAGAAAGACACCTGAGGTCATCAACAGTTTGTTATTGTTAACTGTATTAATACGTGTGCCATTATTCTTAGATTACATTGCCTGTAAGAAATTTTGGCCAATAATAATATAAATATAAATTATTGTAATTGGTTAAATTTGTTTGTTTTCTCTTTCGTCCCTATAACGTAAACTCTCTATAACGAAAAAATGTTCGGTCCCTTGAAATTCGTTATAAAGACTTTACACTGTAAATTGTAATATCCGTAACTATCAAAATACGGGGCCTAAGCCTATGTTCTTTAATTATCCCCTACATATAGATTTTTGAAGTTTTCTATGGGTTAAGAGTTTTGGAATTTCTTATTTATCTACTTCATAAAGTAACTTTTTTTTAGTTTGATATCCTTATTCATAAAAAATATATCAGTCCAGTACAGCCAGAGCACGTACTTACATAATAAAAACATCACGCTCGCGGATGCTTGGGATGTACGAGCCCTGGCACGTACTTATAAAAACATCACGCTTGTGTACGATCCCTGGCACGTACTTACATAGGAAATAATTAAGCTTATAAAACTAAGGAAGCCTAACCGAGCAAAATGTACAGCCTTGGCTCGTACATACTCCCCCAGGCAAAAGTGCAAGATGAATATGTAGTGCTTTACAAGATGAATCCATTATATTATGCTTAACAGTCTCTAGGAAATGCTTAAAGTCTTATGCTAACACTTCTTACACCATTCCGCGGCACTTATCATTAACACTTAGACCTATCGGAGTCCGGTACCGGGTGGGCTCTTTGGAGTCCACTCCGAGACTGGCTGCCACTGCTTCCGCCAATGCCACTATCGATGTTTCCTGCTGCACATCAGTGTTCTTCTGTATTGGCATCATTGCTATGCCTGATGGTATCTGCTGGACGGGTGCTGCCGTACCGGTTCGACGACACCTCCGAAATAGTAGAATCGCTCCCACCACGACGAAAATGCCCAGAATGGAGTATAAGGCAATATACTGATGTATGTCGTGGAATGTCACACCGCTAATTATGGGAGCTTCCTTCCGCATATGTTCCAGATCCGCGCCTATTTTCTCAAGGCTACTAATGGTGTAGTTATTTCTTGAAATTCCAATAACATCCGACGATAAAGACACATTTATCATATTATTGATTGAATCCATATACGGCGAATACACCATTGGTCCAGTTTTGAGCACATTCTGATAATCATTATGAGCATAAATGACACCTTTTTTGTTTCGTAACATACAACCATGACCTATGCTTATTAGGCCAGTCGTGTTTAATTGCTCTGCAGAAATTTGATCGCCACACATAATATGTAACGGACACCGGTCACAACAAAAGTATAAATATGTATTCTTTCTATTCAGGTCAATCCATTCGTTATCGCATGGCATTTTCTCAAATTGACATTGGTTTTTTATTCCTGTCTTACATAAGCTGTCTTCCGCCTTCATATGATAAAAAAGCTTAGGTAAGTTACAATAATAAATATCGGAATAATAATCACAACTTGATAGTAATTGATTTTCTGATATTTGTATATATGAATTTTTTTCTTTGTTTATTGCGACGAGATCTGAAATAGGGACAATTTTGACCATCGTCAGTGTGTCACTCTTATAAGGGACAGAAATCACCTTATATATTTCAAAATAATCTCGGCTGACAAGTGGAACCGAGATTTCCAATATTAACTGCTCCTGAAGCATCCTTGCTTTAACCCTTAGGAATTTATATATATTGCCAAATTGTGTTTGACCATTAGAGATGGGCAAAGAGAGATCTGTTGAAATATGATTAGATATTATATTTAACTCCTTGCGCAATTGTTCCGAAGTAATAAGGTGGAAATTAAATCGACCATGGTAAATATCTGTGATGGTGTCAATCAGATATTCCTGCATATTTTTCAAATTAGCAAGTACGTTTGTTGCTGAGATGCTGTCAAGTGTAAACTGAGTAATACGCTCTAGACTATTGATTTCAGTAACTTGAGTACTAATAGCCTTCTTCACTTCGTTTGCGTGTCGATTTATTAATTTTCGTAAATTATAATTTTCTTCCTCTGAACGCTTCATGAGATTGTATTCAGCTTCCAGAACAGACGTCTGATTTTTCCACAGGTTTGCCAAATGCTGCTCATTTTCTTTAACTAAAGTGATATCCCTTTGATATTGCTCAGCGAATGACTCATCTAATACTCCGAATAGAGCGTGTGCTGCGTAACCGACACCGTTGATAAGGCCGCGCCGACGCCGCTTCGAGCGCGTGCCCGGGTGCTGTGTAAGCAACACCTGATCGTAGTATTTGAGTTCCTCGAAGCCGTGACGTAATTGGTTCATAGTAATTTCGCAATGTGTTTTTTCATTGAGGTCAGAACACATGCCTTGTAAAGTTTTAAAATATTGTTCGAATGCCTTTTCTCCTTCCCAATAGGGGTTCATGTCATAGTAAACAACGATTTTCCATTTTTCTTGAATTAATTGCATATTGCTTATTTTGTCTAAGTATAACCCCTTATTATTGTTGAATGTACTTATATTATAGTTTATCGGTTGCGTGGCTGATACGTATGTTATGAAATATATGAATGAAAGCATTATCATTAAGACGTTACCAAGACCCTTTCGTATTACGGGCCGTGGTTTTGTTATGCGTGGCTCCTTATTTTCGGCTGCTGTTTTACTATTGTCCTGCACTGGTAAGGGACTTAATTTGACAATAGGACGTTTGATTATTCCGTTCTTTGTCTTTAGCGAGACTACTCTTACGATGTTGTCAGTGCCCGGATGTAACTCTACAACTCTGCCCATAGCCCACTTTCCAGGCGGTAAATTAGCATCGTGAATGGCAACCAAATCTTGTAATTTTAAGTTTTCTCGTGGTTTTTGCCATTTACTACGGGATGTCAAGGTGGGCAAGTACTCCGACTGCCACCTCTTCCATATATCTTGGAAAGTTTTCTCCACTAAGTACCATCTTGTTCGTAAGTCATTCTCGGTGGGCAACAATGAAAGTGTCGGCCCACCAGTTAAGAAATGAGCGGGTGTTAGAAAGTTTATGTCCTCTGGATCTTCTGAAATTGGACATAAAGGCCTAGTATTTAGACAGGCTTCTAACTGCGATAAGAGTGTTGCGAGCTCTTCATACGTGAATTTTTGATCTCCGATTACCTTCTTTGTATGAGCCTTTAAGCTTTTTACAGCTGCTTCCCATAATCCGCCAGCAGAAGGCCATGCAGGTGCATTGAAATGCCAGTTTATTTCCATGTCCGTAATTGTGGTGGCGAATTGTTCACTTGTGAATGCTTGTTTTAATTCGTTATACTCGGCGTCAAGTATACGATTTGCACCAATAAAATTTGTGCCATTATCACTATAAATATGTTCCGGAGCCCCTCTTCGGGCCGCCATTCTTTTTAATGCTGCTAGAAAAGCCGAAGTAGTTAAGTCAGATACTACTTCTAAATGCACCGCCTTTGTAGCCATGCATATGAATACGGCTATGTAACCCTTTGTGCACTTGATACCTCGTCCTTTGCTACTCTTTATTAGGATAAATCCTGTAAAATCAACTCCCGTATGCTTAAACGGTCGTGTCGGATTACACCGAGGTTCGGGCAAGTCGCCCATTAATTGATATTGCATTCGAGGGTTATTTTTGACACATGTTACACATAACCTCAATTGCCTCTTCACTGCTCTATTACCGCCTACAATCCAGTACTTCTGTCTGATAAGTGATAATGTTAGGCGAGGGCCGCCATGAAAAGTAAGCTTATGTGCTTGGTCTATTATTAAGTCAGTCAGCCTACCAGTATGCGAAATTATGATTGGATGTTGCATGTCTTTACTAATAAAGGCATTCCGTAACCTTCCCCCCACACGAAGAAGGCCATCCTCTCCAAGATATGGATTCAATGTAATCAGTTTGCTTTTATTAATGTTCTCCTTTCTTCTCAAGTTCTCAATTTCATAGGAGAATTCGTCTTCTTGTACGTGACGAATTATCTTCCATTTTGCTTCTTTGATTTCAGCTAATGTAAGATGCCGTTGCCTTCTTCCCTTATTTTTTGGTAAAAGCCGTAATATCCAGGCAACTATTCTGATTGCACGTGAGAAACTACTGCAATTTTGTATGATTCCTTTTACTGTGCTATCTATACCTTGTACGAAATTAACTAAATATTGCTTTTTCTCTTCTTCCTTCGTAAAATATAACGGAGTTTCTTCGTTATTCTTATATAAGGGCAGCCATGATGGACCACTCCACCATAGAGAGTGCCTTTCCAGTTGTTTAACGGAAACACCCCGACTGGCGCAATCTGCAGGGTTTTCCTCTGATTTAACATAGCGCCATGTATTTGACGGCATGTCTTGACAAATTTGCTTAACTCTGTTGCTTACAAACGGCTTCCATTTCTCAGGTTGTCCCTGTATCCACCCCAATGTTACCATAGAGTCCGTCCAACCATAAGACTTAATGTTATTATTCCCAAAGCATGTTTTTACTTTAATAAGTAACTTTGTTAATAAAACTGCTCCACATAATTCACCTCTCGGGATTGAGATTTTCCCTTTGATGGGTACCAATTTTGTTTTGGCTGCCACCAATGAGACCTTGTTGTTTATTCGACAGTAAACAACTGCGGCATATGCTTTGTTTGATGCATCACAAAATCCATGTAGCTCTATTGCGCTGTCCGGACTTGTTTGTAGCCATCTAGGGATTCTTATATTAGAAATACTTAGTTCTAACTCTTCTTTAAATTGCTTCCATTTTTTCATAATAGAAGTAGGGATTTGATCATCCCACTTAATGTTTTGCTTCCACACTTCTTGAAAAATTATTTTCATGGCCGTGATTGCAGGCGCTAACCAACCTAGTGGGTCAAATAGCTTCGATATATCTGACAACAGCGCTCTTTTGGTTGTTTTATTCGAGAAATCAAATGATGATTGAAACATAAAGCAGTCTTCCTTCGGGTTCCAGTATACCCCTAATGTTTTTGAAATAAGATCCCCTTTAAACGTAAATATTTGTTGATTCTGATCCCTGTTAATTTTTTCCGAAAGCCTTTTCAATATTCTTGGATCGTTGGAAGCCCATTTTCTTAACATAAAACCCCCTGTCTGCAACAAATCCTGTAACTCTGTTACCATGCTGCATCCTTCTTCTATAGAATGGGCGCCATAAATTAAGTCATCTGTATAGAATGCTTGTTCTGTAATTTCCGCTGCCCGTGGAAACCGACGTCTCTCATCGATAGCTAGTTGTTTTAGCGTCATCATGGCTAAAAAGGGCGCCGCCTTTGTGCCATACGTTACAGTTGTTAGTTCGTATTCCTGTAACGGTTGAGTTTGTGTGTCCCGCCAAATAATTTTTTGCATTTTCTGATCACACTCAAAGATGTCAATATTTCGGAACATTTTCTCCACGTCTGCGGTGTATACATATCGAAAACTTCGCCATTTTAATATAAGGGATTGCAAGTCTTGTTGTAGGTTGGGGCCTGTATACATAACATCGTTTAAACTAATTCCCGTTGATGTCTTTGCTGACCCGTTGAACACAACACGTAGTTTTGTGGTTTCCGAGTGTTCCCGGGTTACACAATGATGGGGTAAATAATACCCAATTTCCGAGCCCTTGTTTCCGACAAGAGACATGTGCCCTAAGTCTTTATACTCATTTATAAAGTCTTTATATTGCCTCGCGATTTTGGGTTGCTTCGCTAATTTCCGCTCCAGGCTATGAAATTGTGCTACAGCCGTTGGTTTTGACAGACCTAAACTTTTTTCAAAGTTATCTTTTAATGGAAGTCGTACCTTGTACCTTCCATTTGCTTGGCGCAGTGTTGTGTTTTTATACAACTCAAGACAATATTGGTCTTCCGAGGACACTACTGATGGAGACTCTTCAATGTCTTCTATTTCCCAAAATCTCTGTAAGTCTTCAGTGCTATTTAGTATGACGTTGCAATGATATGACTTTAGTTTCCCACATAAGATCCATCCCAATCGTGTCTGTTGCGCTATAGGTTGTGAGGGATTTTCCCCTCTTAATATTCCACTCATAATAATTTCAGAGTAGACATCGGCCCCAAATAATATATCTATTTGGCTGCTTTTATTAAATTCGGGATCTGCCAACTCGATATTTTGTATATATGGCCATGACGGCATATTAAAGGAGTTATTTGGCAATTTATGCACTAAATTATTCATAATAAACACTTTTGATTTTAGTGTATAATTGGTGTGAATAGAAGAACAGGTCAATGTAACCTGACCCTTGATTCGTTGTGTGTTTTCCCCCACTCCTGAGATAACACCATAACAGCCTTCCCTCTTTAGTTTTAACAACTGTGCTGCCTTTTCGCTAATGATTGATATTTGAGACCCCTGGTCAATAAGTGCGCGCATGAGGTAGGTTTTTCCATTAACCCCTAAAACTTTAATTTTTGCTGTTGCTAAGAGGACTTCTGAAAAATCCTTAGAGGTCGTGTATATCCTTTTCGACTGTTCCCTTGGATAATTTTTATATTGAAATTTGCTTGTAGATGGGCGATTAGGCGAGTTCGAATTATTTAATGCATTATGTAACTTTGTATTATGCTTCTGATAGCAAACTCTACATCTGCTTGTTGAAGCACAATCCTTGACATCGTGGTTACAGAAACAATTAATACATATCTGCAGTCCTAAAACTGTATCAAGCCTTTCTTTATAATTCATGCCTATAAAGAATTTACAATTAAACGTGACATGATTAGGTGATTTGCATATTTTACAGCACGTGTTTCTATCGATACTGTCTTGGCCTCGATTGCTCACTTGCGATGACACGAATTTATTGTTGAACGGCTTATAATAAGGCCGAGGTTGACGTTTTGTAACAAGACTCTGCTGAGGTTGATTACTTGTTGTTTCCAAAGCAGTAAATGTTTTTTCTAGGAAATCCATTAAATCTTTAAGCACCGGTAACTCTTTGGGATGCTCTAGTGATGAAATATATGTTTGATAGGTGTCATAGTCTAGTTTTTGCGACAGAATATGAATTATAATGGTGTCCCAATGCTCTATGCGAATCCCTAAAATTTTGAGCCCATTCAAGCATTCCAAGGTGACATCGTGAAGTTTTTTAATTTGCCCCAGATTGTCCTTTTCAATCCTTGGAAGCTGCATAAAACTATTTAGATACGAAGTTAAAATATGTTTTTTGTTGTCGTATCTGTTCGTAATAATTCTCCAGCATGCGTCATAATTTTCGTTGCTAACTTGTAATTGATGTATGAGCCTCTCGGGTTCCTCTCTTAACCTTGATTTTAAATATTGCATTTTTTCTGCGTTGGAAAGGCTTGAATTTTTGTGAATACTTTGTTCGAATAAGTCCCGGAATGATACCCATTTTTCAAAACTTCCGTTAAATATAGGTATTTCTATACGTGGGGTTAATTTCTCATTCGGGGTGATAGAGCGCAATTTGAGATTCATCTCCTTCCTTTGGCGCATAAATTCTTCTGCCTGTTCGAAATATTTTTCTTGATATTCCGGGAAAGTTCCCGCGAGTTCGATGTCTATCTCTAGGTGACGGTTATAAATCCCATCCCAACGCGACTTTACACCCTCCCATATTTCCATGAGTTCCCACTTGTCATTGGTGGACTCTATATTAAATTGAATAGAATGGTGTTCGGAGGTCCTGAATAACACCTCCTGCATGCTGAGCAGTTCCGTAGTCTTTTGCGAATACCCCTTGTTTTTTATAGCATTGATATTAAACCCTTGTGGTGACTGAGCCGATTCTTGTCTTCCAGCCGTTCCTTGTTCCTCAGACTCGCTCGCACTAGTACTTGCCTTTGGTGTTTCGATTATTATGTCTTTGTAGGCCTGACTCAATTTTTCTTTTATTGAACGGTAATTTTCCTCTGTTCTTTCAAACTCCATTTCCTGAAAGTACTTATGCTCTGGGCTAAGCTCTATTAACATGCGGTCATGGTTGGATTGAAATTTTTCCCACAAATCTTCCAACTGAAACAGCCGCCTCTCAAAATAGTCGGGCTTCCTTTTTCTTTCTGCTCCGTCCTTATTGTAGTTATTTATTAATTTTTGAATATCCCCCCATACTGTAAGTTGTTCTTGGTATAACTTATTCATAATGATTTATTAATATAATGCCCCAATTAACAATGGCGTGTAAAAGTGCTGTATAACTTGCCCTTTTTCGAAAGGGATTACTTAGTTATTATGCTGAAAAAACGTCCTTTGCCTTCTTCTAGGTTGGAAGGACGCTGATATACTTTTTGACCGCTATGGGTCCTTGAAAATGTTGGGAGCGGACTCACTGTCGCTTGCCTCCCTAATTGACCGCTATGGGTTCTTGAAAATATTGGGAGCGGACTTACTGTCGCTTGCCTCCCTATTTGACCGCTATGGGTTCTTGAGAATATTGGGAGCGGACTCACTGTCGCTTGCCTCCCTAATTGACCGCTATGGGTTCTTGAAAATATTGGGAGCGGACTTACTGTCGCTTGCCTCCCTATTTGACCGCTATGGGTTCTTGAGAATATTGGGAGCGGACTCACTGTCGCTTACCTCCCTTTTCGACCGCTATGGATCCTCCTTCTCCTTGCTCTCCTCTTTTCTATTGATGCGGATGATATTTTCTTACTTGCTTGACGACCCAACAAACCAGCAGTGGGATGTTTTTCCACGGCGCCGATCTTCAGGATGACGGAGAAAAACGCGAACGCGATCAACTGTACGCGAAAGACCCGCTATTCCCGGATAGCTCAAAGGACCAAAATGTACGGTTCCTGGGTCATCAGGGGTTCGAAATAATAGAATAAATTGAACTTACTCTATATTTATCACTCGCGTTATACAATAGACTATGAGCGAAATAATAACTATTATGTTAATTGCAATCTAACAAACAGAGAGAGTGCCTACGTCTGGCTATGCTCCCGGGGTGATACTCCAACGATTTAGGAAATCGTCATGCTTATAAGTGACCAAACCGTACAGCCAGAGCACGTACTTACATAATAAAAACATCACGCTCGCGGATGCTTGGGATGTACGAGCCCTGGCACGTACTTATAAAAACATCACGCTTGTGTACGATCCCTGGCACGTACTTACATAGGAAATAATTAAGCTTATAAAACTAAGGAAGCCTAACCGAGCAAAATGTACAGCCTTGGCTCGTACAGGCACCATTTTAACTTAATCACTTTTGTTCACAGCGAAAACGCAAGACAGAAACAGACGAAAAATTTGGTAATTTAAGTACGATTACACTAATTTTGATTTTATGAATAAGAGGTTTAGAATAATTATTAAAGTATTTGTCATTTACCTTCACATCTCACTAACTCGAGAGCTATCATGCCTTTTATTTCCTCATATTCCTTTAGAACCAACTCTAAAAATATTACGCTCAGAAAAATTAGGAAAAAATGTGCTAAAATACTGGTTATTGGCAGAATCATGTACAAAGAAAACCCCTAGAACGATAGGAAAAAAATCAGGAAATACACTAAATATATAACTTAAATAAAATATGTGATATTATCAATACAGTTACTTATTATAAAGAGTTGACAAACCTAACAAAAAAGGAAAAGTAAACAAATAATATGCAAAACTTGAGCAACAACTAAACAGAATAACTAGCGTTCTTTCCAAATTAACAACTTTAGATATTCTCATTTTCATAAAAAAGAAATCAGTTAATATTTACGTAAGTACAAATCTGTTTTTTTTCATTACAGCTTAAAAGAAACTACTTACTCAAAACAGTGAAATTAAAGTTAAGTAGTTTTATGAAAAAAAGAGTATAAATCTAATTGGTCGAAGCTGTCAGAAAGTGCGTGTTTATTAAATGATACAAAACAATAGAATATAAATATACTCACATCTGAAATGACGGCAATGATATGAAAATGAGTCTCAGTAACCATCTTGCTGAATATAAAAATTGTGTCGATAAACATCTAAAAAATTATGTTTTATTATGAAGTTGGTCTGTATTTAATTAGGTTTTTATTTATTTGTTCTATGTATTTAATTTTATATGAGTAAAATTTAATTACATAAAAGCAGAAATATATTATCGGCTCGAATTAATCATCTAATTGATGTTCATCATAAAATTATTCCACGAAATAAATTACAAGTGGTTATGGTTAAAATGCATAATAGAGAGAAAATACTGACCTTTATTTTGAGAGCAGCATTCGCATCTTTCACAGCATCTAAAAGACTTTTGTAAACATGTGTAAACTGTTTCAAGTGGAAGTTCTTCGACTCAACAGTCAAGTCTCCATTGTGAACGTATTGCTTAACGTAATCCTTCAATAATTTCATTCGAGTCCAAAACATTTCGTAACTCAACGAAATAACAATGGAAGCAAGCAATACAGAAACGTCGGATACGTAATACGAGCAAAACTCGAAGAAACCACCTTCGTTATAAGTTTTAAATATGAAAATGGCGATTATAATGTAGTATATTAAAGACATTCCGTAAACAACAATTGAATAAATAGTGTACTTTACATTGAATCGTAATACTTTATCAATCGTCTCAACATCTGCACAATATTTTATAAAATATGACTCCTTAAAAAAAACCGCAATGAGTGCATTAGATATAGATTTGAAGCATACAAGTATGACTTGTATGTATAGATGTGTAGAAGTAAAAGTATGTGCGAGAAGTAAATGTTTGTACAAAAAAATAATTTGCCATATATAAAATACTATACAATAGTATTTGCAAACGAAGTTAACCCGTTTCGATGTAGACAATTCGCAGAAATGTCCGAAACAGATACGAATTGCTAGAATACAATTAATTACTGAAAATTTTCTGAACGAAAACATGATTTCGACTTATAGTTACCGTGTCTGTTCGTATACAATTCAAAATCAATACTCAATTCTATTTCTACATTCCAATTACATTATAGAACCTTGACTAGGCAAGTAATAATTAAGCCTTATCTGTATATGCTACAAGGTAAAGCTATCGAATCGAAAATCTACGAATAAACAAGCCACAAAGTCTACTAACATATTGTTTTTAATGATTCCTAAGAAATACATTGATAGTAAAAAGACTCTGACATATATTACCTTTAGCACTGCTTAATTTCTGATGAAATAAATGAAACTGTAAATGAAACGCTTAGAAGGCACAGATTGTTGAAATTGTTCGAAATTTGTGCCGTCCTTACGCTCAGTACAGACTACAGTAGTAATAGCTTTCATATCATCTAAAAATGCATATGCCTGTATGCAATTGCCTGTGCCTGTTTAAAACGATACATATATTTATGTTTGTGGAAAATAATGAAAAGCATGAAAAGCGACAATAAACCACATATCAATGTTCCAATCTAAAGACGATAAATGTTACTATAATTATTATATGTTAATAATTCAAAACTTTGGTAAATTGTAAGACCACAACAAGGTCACTTGCCATCAAACTGGCTAAAGTTAGAGGTAATGAGAGTTTAAGAGAAATCGCACCAAATAAATTAAATCTATACGGTCGCATTATCATGTAGTCCAACGCATGTTGCATCTCCATACGAAGTGATGAGTCTGTAATACCCAGACAGAAATGTAACTATTAAAAATTAAGTTATATAATATTTAATGGATTTATCTGATACTGTTGGAGTTGGATAATTTTTATTTTTGATTATTATTTATATTAAGGCATCCAAGCACGTGAGCTAAACGTCGAAAGTGTTAAAGTTAAATCGAGAAAATACAGCTTAGAGAATAGCATAACATCTACCAAAATGGGTTAACTAGTTTTTGAGATCCATTTCTGGAGTGTAATATAGGTACCTAGGTAAATAAGTTTGTATTAAAATAGTGTATTTCAGTTTGTAATTTAAATAATCAGGTATTTAAAATCAGTATAATTTTTCTTAATTACTTTTATTGTTATAATAGATTAACCGTTTTTTAACCCAGCTGTGATTTCAGGTATTTCCGAACCGATACAACTTGGGTACCTTCAAGAAAAAAGCGTAGCGAACCACGAGGCGTTGCAGGTTAAAAAAGTACTCCGTCTGCTCAAAAGAGTTTTTAAAGAAGATCAGGATATCTCCTTTAATACTCATTCGACATTACGATACGATACGATATTTTGATAGTAGTGGAATATCGTATCTTTTGTGTAGGCTAAATGTGTAGACGTTCATGTTTATTCTTATTCAATGTTGCATGTTCTATAAACACACAATGTTGAAATCTGTATTATGATGGTTTGTACATATTATGTCAAATTTAAGTTTCTTATGCCTGTGGATTTATTTCTTCTTTAATAGTGAGTAAAAGTACATAGAGGAAATAAAAATTATTATTTACCTTCACATCTTATAAGTTGTTTCATCAAAATCTCAATAATATTTTTGTATTCATGAAGTATCAACTCTGAGAAAATTCCTGGTATAAACATCAGTAATACTATATAGGCTGTGATCAAGAGGTCTATGAAAACGTACGTAAGAGTCTAGAAAAATAATTAAAAACTTGTATAATGCAAACTAAGTTCATGACTTTCACTTCAATTGACCATCTATTTGATGATTTATCAATAAAATATTAGTTTAGAGAGAATCCGGCCGGCCAATTTGGTACGGTCATTGTTACGGTATGGGTTGAACACAATAGCATCTTTTAAATAGTTTGACTTACTTCGTGATTGTATGCCTTTAACATTGTTGATAACAAAACGATTATTTGTGGATAGTATAGCAGCATGTTGCAGGATATCTGAATTAAAAGAAAATGTATACAATAATTATTGTATCGTATCGATTTTATTTAAAAATGAATTGAGGTTATATTATATGACGTGTTGGTTTAATGTTTTTGAATGTTAAATCTGGTAGAAATCAGTGTAAGGCACTACTGTCATTATGATATTCATTTATCTTATATTAAACCTTTATAAGATTGGATTCAAGAAGTTATTTGAAATCATTTATGTATTTACAGTGATATTCTATTCAAACTGAAGATTTAAGATATTAATAATCCTTAGAAAAACTAAGAAGTTGTTTTAAATCCAGCAGAATATTGCAATTACCAATTTTGCGATAATAGATAGCGTTAATATTTTGTGTGATAGTCTCGCTTACTGGAAGTTTAAGCTGAATAGCAATCAACAGAAATACAGCAGAGTAATTTAAAAAATGTGATAAATTTACGTTTATTTTTATAATGTTATATTGGGCTAAAGCAAAGACAATATTAACTTACCCCGACATCCAACTCTCTACGCGCTTCATGAATAGTGCTTAAAAGACTGTTATACACTTCTAAAAATTTTCGAATGTTAATAATTTTGTATGTAACTTGATCCTTTTTGATTACATTAAGCTCAATATATTTACAATTTAGACACTCCCTGAGCTCTTTAAATCGATCGTATATTATTGAAAACGCCAGTATTTTAGGTAGATCGTTTATAAGAAATAATATAAGAATAGCAGACAATAAGTTAAATGTATATTGGATGATACACATACACGATGTGAATATAGAAGTAAGTAGTAAGAATATAAAAACACCGCTCACTTGTCTGGAAATCAATACGGACTCAAATCCTAATATATCATCAATTCTAAAGACTGATGCAAAGAAATTGACAATCCATTTCTCATAGAATAAAGATAAGAGAATTTTTCCATAGTATAAAAGTTTTGCAAAAACTACAGTATGCAATGGAAAAATATTCATTGACTTGGGAGCTAAAATGAACAATGTAATAATAAGTGTTACACAGTAGCACCTCTTAAAAAATTCTATAAATTTAGAAGACTGAGAATTGTAGTAAAACCCGAACAATAAACGGATGTACATTATACAATTAAGAAGTTTTGATTGAGTTTTGTTTTCTTTGTTGTACAAAAACATTTCTCTTAAAGTATCGTAAACACAATTGTTGAATTGTACGGCCTTTTCTATGTTTGAAAGTACACAGAAGTGGTTCTATAGGTACCTACACCAAACCATCAGTTACACTCGTAACATGCTATAGTTTTATATTACGTTGTCACAGGATGGTCTGACAAATATCAAAAAATATTTGATGTGATTCCAACCACTTAAGAATAAATAAAATAAATCAATGGCGCTACAACCTTTTTAGGTCCTGGCCTCAGATTTCTGTATCTGTTTCATTATCATTTGTAAATCTAATAAACAAGAAAGTGATCAGCCTCCTGTGCCTGACACACGCCGTCGAAATTTTGGGTCTAAGGCGTTCCTCAGTGTTCGAGCGAATGTTGAACGTGCATATATCCAGAAAGTCCATTGGTGCACAGCTGGGGCTCGAACCTACGAACCTCAGGGATGAGAGTCGCACGCTCGTGCCACTAAGCCAACACTGCTCAATAACAAGCCAATAGCTAACTTATCAGGACCAAATTTCCTAATATGTTATAATTATAGATTAATACACTTTATATCATCCAATACTATTTTTCGTTTCGTCAAAATGATATTTAAATCAGGTCATATAATGAACTTTATACTAAATACTACTCTCTATATGATAACTTTAATTGATATATTGAATAAAAAACTAGAGATATCCAACATTTATTTAGGCATTCAAAAAAGGGATTCAAATAGAAGCATGCTGTGTTATTGTCACTCACACGAACCGATAATGATATAACGTAAAAGTATTAAATATCGAATATTTTTCGTAATTTCTATGGTATTTGAATTCGATTGTTCACATACGCAGCGTATGCTTGTTAATTTTAATATTTTTTTTAATAGTTTTTAATTTTAATAGTTAATATTGAAAAGTGCCATTTGGTTTCTTTTCTAGGTACCATAATAACATCACCGATACTTAAAAAATTGGTAATTAGGTAATCAGTAAGCCGATACCGTTAATGATTTAGAAGTAAACTTTGTCCCTAGTCTTTCTTTTCGCGAACACTTAATTTTTGTTCACTATAAGAAAAGTATTTTATTTTTGTTTAATAGAAGTTAAATCTTTATTTTTGTGTTAAATTTCATTGCTAAGTAAATAATTTTGATTTATATGTGTCGTTTTAATCGCACGTAGGGAACTACTCCACAACGTATGAATGTACACCCAACACTGTACGAAGGTGCCCCGTTGTTGGGGCAGATTCGTAGATATTCTATAATTAGTTTAAATCATAATTATGGTTGAAATATCAGATGAAATCATTTGTCATTTTTTTAAATGAATCTCAGATAGACTATAAATTTAAGTTATTAGGTGATTGATTCATGGAAAAATAAAAAAATTAAATGTGAAAACCGTACGAAGGGTCAAAACCGTACCTTCCCTCGATCTCTTATTTAAAATGTTTTTTCCCTATAACAAACAAAAGCAAAGGAAAAACGCCTCACACGCCTTGCAACATGTTGTATAAAGTAAAAATGAAACAATAGAAAAAATTTAAAACGTCGACTATACGAGTAGTAGAATTGCCCGGTTAATAATCGAATTGCCATTATAATATAAAATATATTGGGCCTTTTCGTTTTTGGCGACCACTGTGTACGGTTATAAAGACAAATTAGAAAACTAGTTCGGACATACAACCAGTGAATTTTCGACGGCTTAACGATTTCATTTCAAAAGGATTTCTTAAATTATAAAAAGTGCTTATTTAAATACAAGTGGTATGGAAAACGATACTACTGAGAAATTAATTTCTAAATAAAAGAATTTTCCACGCTGAACAAACTTTATTATTACTTAAGTATAATTGAAGTACATTAAATTTTTAAAAGTACATTTTTAGTATATTTCCACATAAGTGTGCTATTAATCGTACATTAAAGTGTACCGTAACATTTATATTATCACCGTACTAATGCCTGCCGTAAGCGTGCATGCCTGTAGCACGAAAAATATTTCTTATCACATCGGTATTTTAAAATTGGAACCAAATAGTAATATCCCATACGAAATTTCGTAATCTTAACTTTAGACAAAAAACATCATTTAATGTAATATTCATAACAAAAGTGTGTAAGTGCTTTTAGTTTTCAACACAGGTGCGTAGCATATTAATTATTATTGTTAATAATACACTGTTTTTATGGTACTGAACTGTATTCTCCTTGTTCTACAAACTTAAACTAAACTAATCAGATAAAATATATCGTGTCATTCGGTTAAAAAACACGTGAAAAAGTAAATAATGTTTCAGCTAAAGCTTCGTAACGGATTACGAACATCTTTAGACAGAGATTTATCAGGAATTGTCATATGTATAACAATTTCTAAATAGGTACGAGTAGTAGGTATAAAAATGTCACTTTGTGCTTAAATATTTTATAGCATCGACGCAATGTTATTCATTTCCATAAACATTATAGTTCTAGTAAAGTGATTCGATATGAAATATTATGCCAATGTGATTAAGCCCTATCACTATAGAATCTGAATCGTACACGATACAACAACATGAAGATAATTATAATAGATGACATCGAAATGATCGATATTCGCATTGGATTTTATGTCGTAACACTTTTGCTTAATACTTAAAAGATAATAAAACTATTATGTAGGTGACAGAACAGTTAAGTAAACCAGTTAAAAGTGATATATCCAGGGGAAAGATCCTCCATATTGAGTAACGATGTGCCCTAACCTCTAAATATTCTAGAGTTAATACAATTTCATCATGGTATTCAGCATCTGAAAATAAAATATTTTTTTGTTAATGACAGCAATAGTTTCTTCTAACTCAGGAATCGTCTCTTTGTACTTCTACGAGTAGTACAAATGGCTATATTATATTTATTATAGTTGAAGAGTGCGCTCATTTAATGCAGCACAATGTTAGTAGCATGTTTAACTATTCTTTATTATATATTGTAACTATATATATACGTACAGTGTAAACTCTTTATAACATCATTCGTTATAATCAAATTTCTCTATAACGTAAAAATGAGTTAAAAAATGTTTGGTTTAACACAAAACCCATACGTTAATTTGCATACATTAACTTTAATAACGCAACAGCACTTCTCTATTACTCAGAAATATTTTCATATTTAGACATCAACATACTTGTGTAATTGTTTTTATATTCAGCTTACAAAACTAACCTATAGAAGTGCCGAAATTTCTAAGAAAGACAACTGAGGTCATCAACAGTTTGTTATTGTTAACTGTATTAATACGTGTGCCATTATTCTTAGATTACATTGCCTGTAGGAAATTTTGGTCAATAATAACATAAATATAAATTATTGTAATTGGTTAAATTTGTTTGTTTTCTCTTTCGTCCCTATAACGTAAACTCTCTATAACGAAAAAATGCTCGGTCCCTTGAAATTCGTTATAAAGACTTTACACTGTAAATTGTAATATCCGTAACTATCAAAATACGGGGCCTAAGCCTATGTTCTTTAATTATCCCATACATATAGATTTTTGAAGTTTTCTATGGGTTTAAGAGTTTTGGAATTTCTTATTTATCTACTACATAAAGTAACTTTTTGGATTTTAATAAGATTGAAAAATTAGTTTGATATCCTTATTCATAAAAAATATATCAGTCCAATGGCACCATTTTAACTCAATCACTTTTGTTCACAGCGAAAACACAAGACAGAAACAGACGAAAAATTTGGTAATTTAAGTACGATTACACTAATTTTGATTTTATGAATAAAAGGATTAGAATAATTATTAAAGTATTTGTCATTTACCTTCACATCTTACTAACTCGAGAGCTATCATGCCTTTTATTTCCTCATATTCCTTTAGAACCAACTCTAAAAATATTACGCCCAAAAAAGTTAGGTAAAAATGTGCTAAAATACTGGTTATTGGCAGAATCATGTTCAAAGAAAACCCCTAGAAAGATAGGAAAAAATCAGGAAATACACTAAATATATAACTTAAATAAAATATGTGATATTATCAATACAGTTAGTTATTATAAAGAGTTGACAAACCTAACAAAAAAGGAAAAGTAAACAAATAATATGCAAAACTTGAGCAACAACTAAACAGAATAACTAGCGTTCTTTCCAAATTAACAACTTTAGATATTCTCATTTTCATAAAAAATAAATCAGTTAATATTTACTTAAGTACAAATCTGGCTTTTTTCATTACAGCTTAAAAGAAACTACTTACTCGAAACAGTGAAATTAAAGTTAAGTAGTTTTATGAAAAAAAGAGTAAAAATCTAATTGGTCGAAGCTGTCAGAAAGTGCGTGTTTATTAACTGATACAAAAAATAGAATATAAATAGGTATGTATACTCACATCTGAAATGACTGCAATGATTTGAAAATGAGTCTCAGTAACCATCTTGCTGAATATAAAAATTGTGTCGATAAACATCTAAAAAATTTAGTTTTATTATGAATTTGGTCTGTATTTAATTACATAGTCTTTTATTTATTTGTTCTATGTATTTAATTTTATATGAGTAAAATTTAATTACATAAAAGCAGAAATATATTATCGGCTCGAATTAATCATCTAATTGATGTTCATCATAAAATTATTCTACGAAATAATTTACAAGTGGTTATAGTTAAAATGCATAATAGAGAGAAAATACTGACCTTTATTTTGAGAGCAGCATTCGCATCTTTCACGGCATCTAAAAGACTTTTGTAAACATGTGTAAACTGTTTCAAGTGGAAGTTCTTCGACTCAACAGTCAAGTCTCCATTGTGAACGTATTGCTTAACGTAATCCTTCAATAATTTCATTCGAGTCCAAAACATTTCGTAACTCAACGAAATAACAATGGAAGCAAGCATTACAGAAACGTCGGATACGAAATACGAGCAAAACTCGAAGAAAGTGCTTGCGTTATTTATTTTAAATATGAAAATGGCGATTATAATGTAGTGTATTAGAGACATTCCGTAAACAACAATTGAATAAATAGTGTACTTTACATTGAATCGTAATACTTTATCAATCGTCTCAACATCTGCACAATATTTAAAAAAATATGACTCTTTAAAAAAAAACGCAATGAGCGCATTAGATATAGCTTTGAAGCATATAAGTGCAATTTGGAGGTATACATGAGTATATGCAAGAAGTGAACATTTGTACAAACAAATCAATTGGCCTATATAAAATACTATACAATAGTATTTGCAAACGAAGTTAACTCGATTCGATGTAGACAATTCGCAGAAATGTCCGAAGCAGATACGAATTGCTAGAATACAATTAATTACTGAAAATTTTCTGAACGAAAACATGATTTCGACTTATAGTTACCGTGACTGTTCGTATACAATTCAAAATCAATAATCAATTCTATTTCTCCATTCCAATTACATTATAGAACCTTGACTAGGCATGTTATAATTAAGCCTTATCTGTATATGCTACAAGGTAAAGCTATCGAATCGAAAATCTACGAATAAAAAGCCACAATGTCTACTAACATGTTAATATTGTTTTTAATGATTCCTAAGAAATAAATTGATAATAAGACTCAGATATGTATAACTTTTAGCACTGCTTTATTTCTGATGAAATAAATGAAACTGTAAATGAAACGCTTAGAAGGTACAGATTGTTGAAATTATCCGAAATTTGTGCCGTCCTTACGCTCAGTACAGACTACAGTAGTAATAGCTTTCATATCATCTAAAAATGCATATAATTGCCTGTGCCTGTTTAAAACAATACATATATTTATGTTTATGGAAAATAATGAACAGCATGAAAAGCGACCATAAAACACATAGGTATTAATGTTCCAATCCAAAGACGATAAATGTTACTATAATTATTATATGTTAATATTTCAAAACTTTGGTAAATTGTAAGACCACAACAAGGTCAAACTTGCCATCAAACTTGCTAATATCGAATCGGTTAATAATCGAATTGCCATTAAAATATAAAATATATTGGGCCTTTTCGTTTTTGGCGACCACAGCGTACGGCTATAAAGACAAATTAGAAAACTAGTTCGGACATACAACCAGTGAATTTTCATCGGCTTAACGATTTCATTTCAAAATGATTTGTTAAATAATAAAAGCTGCTTATTTAAATACAAGTGGTATGGAAAACGATACTACTGAGAAATTAATTTCTAAATAAAAGAATTTTTCACGCTGAACAAACATTATTACTAAAATTGAAGGACATTAAATTTTTACAAGTACGTTTTTAGTATATTTCCACATAAGTGTGCTAATAATCATACATTAAAGTGTAACGTAACATTTATATTATCACCGTACTAATGCCTGCCGTGCATGCCAGTAGCACGAAAAAGATTTCTTAAAACATCGGTATTTTAAAATCTGAACCAAATAATAATAACCCATACGAAATTTCGTAATCTTAACCAAATATCTTTAGACAAAAAACCACATTTAATGTAATATTCATAACAAAAGCCTTTGTAAGTGCTTTTAGTTTTCAACACAGGTGCGTAGTATATTAATTATTATTGTTAATAATGCTGACACTGTTTTTATGGTACTGTATTCTCCTTGTTCTACAAACTTAAAGTAAACTACTCAGATAAAATATATCGTGTCATTCGGTTAAAAAACACGTGAAAAAGTAAATAATGTTTCAGCTAAAGCTTCGTAACGGATTACGAAAATCTTTAGACAGAGATTTATCAGGAATTGTCATATGTATAACAATTCCTAAATAGGTACGAGTAGTATAAAAATTTCACTTTGTGCTTAAATATTTTATAGCATCGACGCAGATGGAATTAAATCTCATTAAATATAAATTACATGTTATTCATTTCTATAAACATTATAGTTCTAGTAAAGTGATTCGATATGAAATATTATGCTAATGTGATTAAGCCCTATCACTATAGAATCTGAATCGTGCACGATACAACAACATGAAGATAATTATAATAGATGATATCGAAATGATCGATATTCGCATTGGATTTTATGTCGTAACACTTTTGCTTAATACTTAAAAGATAATAAAACTATTATGTAGGTGACAGAACAGTTAAGGAAACCAGTTAAAAGTGATATATCCAGGGGAAAGATCCTCCATATTGAGTAACGAGGTGCCCTAACCTCTAAATATTCTAGAGTTAATACAATTTCATCGTGGTATTCAGCATCTGAAAATAAAATATATTTTTGTTAATGACAGCAATAGACAAGAAACTAACTCAGGAATCGTCTCGCCGTACTTCTACGAGTAGTAAGTACAAATGGCTATATTATACTTATTATATTTGAAGAGTGCGGTCATATAATGCAGCACAATGCTAGTAGCATGTTTAACAATTCTTTATTATATATTGTAACTATATATACAGTGTAAACTCTTTATAACATCAGTCGTTATAATCAAATTTCTCTATAACTTAAAAATTAGTTAAAAAATGTTTGGTTTAACACAAAACCCATACGTTAATTTGCATACATTAACTTTAATAACGCAACAGCACTTCTCTATTATGAAGAAATATTTTCATATTTAGACAACAAAATACTTGTGTAATTGTATTTATAATCAGCTTACAAAACTAACCTATAGAGGTGCCGAAATTTCTAAGAAAGACACCTGAGGTCATCAACAGCCCCGTTCACCTTTGTTATTGTTAATTGTATTAACACGTGTGCCATTATTCTTAGATTAAATTGCCTGTAGGAAATTTTGGTCAATAATAATATATATATAAATTATTTTATTGGTTAAATTTGTATGTTTTCTTTTCGCTCCCTATAATGTAAACTCTCTATAACAAAAAAAGGCTCGTTTCCTTGAAATTCGTTATAAAGACTTTACACTGTATATTGTAATATCCGTGACTATCAAAATACGGGGCCTAAGCCTATGTTCTTTAATTATCCCGTACATATAGATTTTTGAAGTTTTCTATGGGTTTAAGAGTTTTGGAATTTCTTATTTATCTACTTCATAAAGTTACCATATTGTAACTGTTAAATAATTTAGGGTGACATTGATTTTTTGATTTCAATAAGATTGAAAAATTAGTTTGTTATCCTTATTCATAAAAAATATATCAGTCCAATGGCACCATTTTAACTAAATCACTTTTTTTCACAGCGAAAACACAAGACAGAAACAGACGAAAAATTTGGTAATTTAAGTACAATTACACTAATTTAGATTTTATGAATAAAAGGATTAGAATAATTATTAAAGTATTTGTCATTTACCTTCACATCTTACTAACTCGATAGCTATCATGCCTTTTATTTCTTCATATTCCTTTAGAACCAACTCTAAAAATATTACGCTCAGAAAATTTTGGTAAAAATGTGCTAAAACACTGATTATTGGCAGAATCATGTACAAAGAAAACCCCTAGAACGATAGAAAAAAATCAGGAAATACTCGAAATCTGTAACTTAAATAAAATATGTCATATTATCAATACAGTTAGTTATTATAAAGAGTTGACAAACCTCAATAAAAATGAAAATTTAAAAAAAATATGCAAAACTTGAGCGACTGAACAGAATGAAAAAAAGAAAAAATAAACGTTCTGTCCAAATTAACAACATTTATAGATATTCTCAAGATAAGTCAGGAAAGCTATATTAAGCCAAAAGTCAGATAAGGCACCAGGTCCAGACAAGATCACGAACGGATTACTGAAAGGAACCCTAAAAGAACTGGTGCCCATTATGACAAAAATCTTTAACGACATCCTAACATCAGAACAGATTCCTGAACAATGGCAAACCTCGCACATAATTCTTATATACAAAAAAGGATCAAAGGAAGACTTATCCAACTATAGACCAATAAGCCTGATGTCAAACATATATAAGATTTTCTCCAAGATATTACTAGATCGATTAAGCACCACATTAGACGAGAGCCAACCAATGGAACAGGCTGGATTTAGGAAAAACTTCGCAACGATAGATCATATACACACAGTCAAACAAATCATAGAAAAATACAGTGAATATAACAAAACAGTGTATATGGCTTTTATAGATTATACCAAAGCTTTTGACAGCATCAAACATGAAGTGATATGGGAAAGCTTAGAAAACCAAGGAGTATCCGGGGCCTATATAAACATCATAAAACAAATATATGCTAACTGCAATGCAAGAATACAAATGGAAACACTCGGAAAGACATTTAAAATCGAAAGAGGTGTCAGACAAGGGGACCCATTATCTCCAAAGCTATTTTCTGCTGTGCTCGAAAACAAATTCCGAAAACTAGAATGGAATGAATTTGGACTAAATATAGATGGGAGAAAACTACATCATCTTCGATTTGCAGACGACATTGTATTGTTCGAAGAGAACCCTCATAAACTTGAAGAAATCATACAAGACTTAAACAAAGAAAGTGAAAAAGTAGGCCTGGAAATGAACACAAGCAAAACAAAGCTACTATCAAATTCAATCCCATACGAAATAAAACTTAATAATCATCCTCTAGAATATGTTGAAGAGTACATTTATCTGGGGCAAATTATCTCTCTAACTGATATAACTACCAAAGAGATCAAAAGAAGAATAGCAAATGGATGGAAAAGAAATTGGTCACTGAGGGAGATCATGAAAACAACAGATTTCAGCAAGAAAATAAAGAGAAAAGTCTTTAACACATGTATCCTACCCTGCCTTACCTATGGCTGCGAAACTTGGGCACTATCTAAACAGCACAGGGATATGCTATCACACTGCCAAAGAGCCATGGAAAGAAGCATGCTGAGCATAAGAAAATTAGATAAACAAATAAACGCAGACATAAGAGCTAGAACAGGTGTGACAGACATTCTCACTAAGATTGACCAAATGAAATGGAGATGGACGGGTCATATGCTACGGAGCTCTCATGAAAAATGGAGCAAAATAGTGACGGAATGGTACCCTAGAGACGGAAAACGAAGAAGAGGTCGACCACGCAAGAGATGGGAGGACGAACTGAAACTAACAGCAGGCTACAACTGGAGAAGAGTCGCAAAAGATAGAGAACAGTGGAAAGGGTTAGAGGAGGCCTTTGCCAAGAGGCAAACCGAACTCCGAGATATACTGGAGTGAAAATATATTAAAGTTCAGATATATAAAGTGACAGAGTTTCGGAATTTAAAGGCTATATTATTATTATTATTATAGATATTCTCATTTTCATAAAAAATAAATCAGTTAATATTAACTTAAGTACAAATCTCTGAAAGACTACTTACTTAAAAGAGTGCAATTAAAGTGAATTAGTGTTTATGAAAAAAGAGTATAAATCTTATTGGTCGAAGCTGTCAGAAAGTGCGTGTTTATTAAATGATACAAAACAATAGAATATAAATATACTCACATCTGAAATGATGGTAATGATAAGAAAATGAGTCTCAGTAACCATCTTGCTGAATATAAAAATTGTGTCGATAAACATCTAAAAAATTATCTTTTATTATGAATTTGGTCTGTATTTAATTTGTTTTTTATTTATTTGTTCTATGTATTTAATTTCATATGAGTAAAATTGAATTACATAAAAGCAAAAATATTATATCGGTTCGAATGAGTCATCTAATTCATGTTTATCATAAAATTATTCTACGAAATAAATCACAAGTGGTTAAGGTTAAAATGCATAGTAGAGAGAAAATACTGACCTTTATTTTGAGAGCAGCATTCGCATCTTTCACAGCATCTAAAAGACTTTTGTAAACATGTGTAAACTGTTTCAAGTGGAAGTTCTTCGACTCCAAAGTCAAGTCTCCATTGTGAACGTATTGCTTAACGTAATCCTTCAATAATTTCATTCGAATCCAAAACATTTCGCAACTCAACGAAATAACAATGGAAGCAAGCATTACAGAAACGTCGGATACTAAAATCGAGCCAAACTGGAAGAAAGCACCTACACCATAGACTTTAAATACAGAAATGGTGCTTATAATGCAGCATGTTATAGAAATCCCGTAAACCACAATTGAATAAATAGTGTACTTTATATTGAATCGTAATACTTTATCAATCGTCTCAACATCTGCACAATATTTAAAAAAATATGACTCCTTAAAAAAAAACGTAATGAGCGCATTAGATATAGATTTGAAGCATATAAGTGCAATTTGGAGGTATAGATGAGTAGATGCAAGAAGTGAACATTTGTACAAACAAAAAAATTGCCCTATATAAAATACTTTACAATAGTATTTGCAAATGAAGTTAACCCGTTTTGATGTAGACAATTCGCAGAAATGTCCGAAACAGATACGAATTGCTAGAATACAATTAATTACTGAAAATTTTCTGAACGAAAACATGATTTCGACTTATAGTTACCGTGTCTGTTCGTATACAATTCAAAATCAATACTCAATTCTATTTCTACATTCCAATTACATTAAAGAACCTTGACTAGGCTAGTAATAATTAAGCCTTATCTGTATATGCTACAAGGTAAAGCTATCGAATCGAAAATCTACGAATAAAAAGCCACAATGTCTACTAACATGTTAATATTGTTTTTAATGATTCCTAAGAAATAAATTGATAATAAGACTCAGATATGTATAACTTTTAGCACTGCTTTATTTCTGATGAAATAAATGAAACTGTAAATGAAACGCTTAGAAGGTACAGATTGTTGAAATTATCCGAAATTTGTGCCGTCCTTACGCTCAGTACAGACTACAGTAGTAATAGCTTTCATATCATCTAAAAATGCATATAATTGCCTGTGCCTGTTTAAAACAATACATATATTTATGTTTATGGAAAATAATGAACAGCATGAAAAGCGACCATAAAACACATAGGTATTAATGTTCCAATCCAAAGACGATAAATGTTACTATAATTATTATATGTTAATATTTCAAAACTTTGGTAAATTGTAAGACCACAACAAGGTCAAACTTGCCATCAAACTTGCTAATATCGAATCGGTTAATAATCGAATTGCCATTAAAATATAAAATATATTGGGCCTTTTCGTTTTTGGCGACCACAGCGTACGGCTATAAAGACAAATTAGAAAACTAGTTCGGACATACAACCAGTGAATTTTCATCGGCTTAACGATTTCATTTCAAAATGATTTGTTAAATAATAAAAGCTGCTTATTTAAATACAAGTGGTATGGAAAACGATACTACTGAGAAATTAATTTCTAAATAAAATAATTTTTCACGCTGAACAAACTTTATTATTACTAAAGTAAAATTGAAGGACATTAAATTTTTACAAGTACGTTTTTAGTATATTTCCACATAAGTGTGCTAATAATCATACATTAAAGTGTAACGTATCATTTATATTATCACCGTACTAATGCCTGCCGTAAGCGTGCATGCCAGTAGCACGAAAAAGATTTCTTAAACATCGGTATTTTAAAATCTGAACCAAATAATAATAACCAATACGAAATTTCGAAATCTTAACTAAATATCTTTAGACAAAAAACATCATTTAATGTAATATTCATAACAAAAGCCTTTGTAAGTGCTTTTAGTTTTCAACACAGGTGCGTAGTATATTAATTATTATTGTTAATAATGCTGACACTGTTTTTATGGTACTGAACTGTATTCTCCTTGTTCTACAAACTTAAACTAAACTAATCAGATAAAATATATCGTGTCATTCGGTTAAAAAACACGTGAAAAAGTAAATAATGTTTCAGCTAAAGCTTCGTAACGGATTACGAACATCTTTAGACAGAGAATTATCAGGAATTGTCATATGTTACATAACAATTTCTAAATAGGTACGAGTAGTATAAAAATTTCACTTTGTGCTTAAATATTTTATAGCGGCGACGCTGATGGAATTGAATCTCATTAAATATAAATTACATGTTATTTATTGCTAAGTTACATGTCATTTTCTAAAAACATTATAGTTCTAGTAAAGTGATTCGATATGAAATATTATGCTAATGTGATTAAGCCCTATCACTATAGAATCTGAATGGTACACGATACAACAACATGAAGATAATTATAATAGATGATATCGAAATGATCGATATTCGCATTGGATTTTATGTCTTAACACTTTTGCTTAATACTTAAAAGATAATAAAACTATTATGTAGGTGACGGAACAGTTAAGGAAACCAGTTAAAAGTGATATATCCAGAGGAAAGATCCTCCATATTGAGTAACGAGGGGCCCTAACCTCTAAATATTCTAGAGTTAATACAATTTCATCGTGGTATTCAGCATCTGAAAATAAAATATATTTTTGTTAATGACAGCAATAGACAAGAAACTAACTCAGGAATCGTCTCTTCGTAAATCTAAGAGTAGTTAGTACAAATTGCTATATTATACTTATTATAGTTGAAGAGTGCGCTCATTTAATGCAGCACAATGTTCGTAGCATATTTAACTATTCTTTATTATATATTGTAACTATATATACAGTGTAAACTCTTTATAACATAATTCGTTATAACCATATTTATAACGTAAAATTGAGTTAAAAAATGTTGTTTTAACACAAAACTCATACGTTAATTTGCATACATTAACTTTAATAACGCAACAGCATTTCTCTATTTCGAAGAAATATGTAGGAGAAATATCTACATTGCCTGTAAGAAATTTTGGTCAATAATAATTTAAATATAAATTATTGTAATTGGTTAAAAATTTTTGTTACGGGGCCTAACCCTTTGTTCTTTAATTATCACGTAGATACATATAGATCTTTGAAGTTTTCTATGGGTTTAGGAGTTTTGAAATTTCTTATATATCTACTATTACATAAAGTAACTTTTTGGATTTTAATAAGATTGAAAAATTAGTTTGTTATCCTTATTCATAAAAAAATATATCAGTCCAATGGCACCATTTTAACTCAATCACTTTTGTTCACAGCGAAAACACAAGACAGAAACGGGTGAAAAATTTGGAAATTTAAGTACGATTACACTAATTTAGATTTTATGAATAAGGGGATTAGAATAATTATTAAAGTATTTGTCATTTACCTTCACATCTTACTAACTCAATAGCCATCATGCCTTTTATTTCCTCATATTCCTTTAGAACCAACTCTAAAAATATTACGCTCAGAAAAATTAGGCAAAAATGTACTATAACACTGGTTATTGGCAGAATCATGTACAAAGAAAACCCCTAGAACGATAGGAAAAAATGAGGAAATACACTAAATATATAACTTAAATAAAATATGTGATATTATCAATACAGTTAAGTTATTATAAAGAGGTGACATACCTCACCTAAAAAAAATATACAAAACTTGAGCAACAACTAAACAGAATAACTAGCGTTCTTTCCAAATTAACAACTTTAGATATACTCATGTTCATAAAAATATATCAGGTTATATATAAAAGAAACTACTTAACAGTGAAATTAAAGTTAATTAGTTTTTAATGCAAAAAAGAGTATGTACCTAATTGGTGGAAGCTGTCAGAAAGTGCTTGCTTATGAAATGATACAAAACAAGAGAATATAAATATGTATACTCACATCTGAAATGACGGCAATGATTTGAAAATGAGTCTCAGTAACCATCTTGCTGAATATAAAAATTGTGTCGATAAACATCTAAAAAATTAAGTTTTATTATGAATTTGGTCTGCATTTAATTTGTTTTTTATTTATTTGTTCTATGTATTTAATTTCATATGAGTAAAATTTAATTACATAAAAGCAAAAATATTATATCGGTTCGAATGAGTCATCTAATTCATGTTTATCATAAAATTATTCTACGAAATAAATCACAAGTGGTTAAGGTTAAAATGCATAGTAGAGAGAAAATACTGACCTTTATTTTGAGAGCAGCATTCGCATCTTTCACAGCATCTAAAAGACTTTTGTAAACATGTGTAAACTGTTTCAAGTGGAAGTTCTTCGACTCAATAGTCAAGTCTCCATTGTGAACGTATTGCTTAACGTAATCCTTCAATAATTTCATTCGAGTCCAAAACATTTCGTAACTCAACGAAATAACAATGGAAGCAAGCATTACAGAAACGTCGGATACTAAAAACGAGCCAACCTCGAAGAAAGCACCTACACCAAAGACTTTAATTAGGGGAATGGCGCTTATAATGCAGCATATTATAGAAATTCCGTAAACAACAATTGAATAAATAGTGTACTTTACATTAAATCGTAATACTTTATCGATCGTCTCAACATCTGCACAGTATTTTAAAAAATATGAATCCTTAAAAAAAAACGCAATGAGTGCATTAGATATAGATTTGAAGCATACAAGTATAAGTTGTAGGTATAGATGTGTAGATGCGAGAAGTAAACCTTTGTACATAAAATTAATTTGCCATATATAAAATACTATACAATAGTATTTGCAAACAAAGTTAACCCGTTTCGATGTAGACAATTCGCAGAAATGTCCGAAACAGATACGAATTGCTAGAATACAATTAATTACTGAAAATTTTCTGAACGAAAACATGATTTCGACTTATAGTTACCGTGTCTGCTCGTATACAATTCAATATCAATACTCAATTCTATTTCTACATTCCAATTACATTATAGAACCTTGACTAGGCAAGTTATAATTAAGCCTTATCTGTATATGCTACAAGGTAAAGCTATCGAATCGAAAATCTACGAATAAACAAGCCACAAAGTCTACTAACATATTGTTTTTAATGATTCCTAAGAAATACATTGATAGTAAAAAGACTCTGACATAATATATTACCTTTAGCACTGCTTAATTTCTGAAGAAATAAATGAAACTGTAAATGAAACGCTTAGAAGGCACAGATTGTTGAAGTTGTCCGAAATTTGTGCCGTCCTTACGGTCAGTAGTTATAGCTTTCATAATATCATCTAAAAATGCATATAATTGCCTGTGCCTGTTTAAAACAATACATATATTTATGTTTGTGGAAAATAATGAAAAGCATGAAAAGCGACAATAAACCACATATCAATGTTCCAATCTAAAGACGATAAATGTTACTATAATTATTATATGTTAATAATTCAAAACTTTGGTAAATTGTAAGACCACAACAAGGTCACTTGCCATCAAACTGGCTAAAGTTAGAGGTAATGAGAGTTTAAGAGAAATCGCACCAAATAAATTAAATCTATACGGTCGCATTATCATGTAGTCCAACGCATGTTGCATCTCCATACGAAGTGATGAGTCTGTAATACCCAGACAGAAATGTAACGAATAAAAATAAAAGTTATATTATATTAATTGGCCGATTGCAAAGATTTATCTGATAATGTTGGAGTTGGATAATTTTTATTTTTGATTATTATTTATATAAATATGAATGCCTTAATATTAAGGCATCCAAGCACGTGAGCTAAATGTTGAAAGTGTTAAAGTTATATCGAGATAAATAGTTTAGGGAATATCATAACTTCTACCAAAATGGGTTAACTAGTTTTTGAGATCCATTTCATTTGGATAATCTTAATATATATAAATCTCGTGTCACAATGTTTGTCGTCAATGGACTCCTAAACTACCGAACCGATATCAATCAAATTTGCACACCGTGTGTAGTTTGATCCAACTTAAAAGATAGGGTAGTTTAAATCTCAAATTATAGTCGCAATATTATTTTATTGCAAAATATTTGTTTATTATTTGATACAATTCTAACAGATGGCGCTGTGTTAAATTTACCAACGTTTCACATATTAAGTTCTCCTACCGTTTCCCTTGAATAGTTTACTACTATGTAATATAGCAAAAACCTTAGCCACAGCAACGCTTGGCCGGTCTGCTAGTAGATAAATAAGTTTGTATTAAAATAGTGTATTTAAGTTTGTAATTTAAATAATCAGTTATTTAAAATCAGTATAATTATTCTTAATTACTTTTATTTTTATAATAGATTAAGAGTTTTTAACCCAGTTGTCATTTCAGGTATTTCCGAACCGATACAACACCTTCAAGAAAAGAGCGTAGCGAACCACGAGGCGTTTCAGGTTTATAAAAGTACTCCGCCTGCTCAAAAGAGTATTTAAAGAAGATCAGGGCATCTCCTTTAATACTCATTCGACATTACGATACGATACGATATTTCACTACTACGTAACGATAGGATATTCCACTACTGCCTTGCTATTCTGTAACTCACTTTTCGAACTGTCGTATCGTATCGTAATGTCGTATGTGTATTAAAGGAGATACCCCTATACTGGAATATCATATTCCAGTAGTGGAATATCGTATCCTTTGTATAGGCTAGATGTGTGGACATTCATGCTTATTCAATGTTGCATGTTCTATAAACACACAATGTTGAAATTTACCCATCCGTATTATAAGGGTCTGTACATATTTCTAATTTAAGTTTCTTATGCCTGTGGCTGTATTTCTTTTTTAATAGTGAGTACAAGTACATAGAGGAAATAAAAATTATTATTTACCTTCACATCTTATAAGTTGTTTCATTAAAATCTCAATAATATTTTTGTATTCATGAAGTATCAACTCTGAGAAAATTCCTGGTATAAACATCAGTAATACTATATAGGCTGTGATCAAGAGGTCTATGAAAACTTTCGTTAGAGTCTAGAAAAATAATTAAAAACTTGTATAATACATACTAAGTTCATGAATTTCACTTCAATTGTTGGACCATCTACTTGATGAGTTATCAATAAAATATTAGTTTAGAGAGAATCCGGTTGGGTATATGGGTTGAACACAATATCATCTTTTAAATAGTTTGACTTACTTCGTGATTGTATGCCTTTAACATTATCGATGACAAAACGATTATTTGTGGATAGTATAGCAGAATGTTGCAGGATATCTGAATTAAAAGAAAATGTATACAATAATAATTATTATATCGTATCGATTTTATTTAATAATGAATTAAGGTTATTTTGATATGGAATGGTGTATGTTTTTATTTATATTGAATGTTAAATCTGGTAGAAATCAGTGTTAGGCACTACTGTCATTATGATATTCATTTATCTTATATTACACCTTTATAAAATTGGATTCAAGAAGTTATTTGAAATCATTTATGTATTTACAGTGATATTCCATTCAAACTGAAGATTTAAGATATTAATAATCCTTAGAAAAACTAAGAAGTTGTTTTAAATCCAGCAGAATATTGCAATTACCAATTTTGCGATAATAGATAGCGTTAATATTTTGTGTGATAGTCTCGCTTACTGGAAGTTTAAGCTGAATAGCAATCAACAGAAATACAGCAGAGTAATTTAAAAAATGTGATAAATTTACGTTTATTTTTATAATGTTATATTGGGCTAAAGCAAAGACAATATTAACTTACCCCGACTTCCAACTCTCTACGCGCTTCATGAATACAGTTTAAAAGACTTTCATACACTTCTAAAATTTTTCTAATATTAATAATTTTGTATGTAACTTGATCCTTTTTGATTACATTAAGCTCAATATATTTACAATTTAGACACTCCCTGAGTTCTTTAAATCGATCGTATATTATTGAAAACGCCAGTATTTTAGGTAGATCGTTTAAAAGAAATAATATAAGAATAGCAGACAATAAGTTAAATGTATATTGGATGATACACATACACGATGTGAATATAGAAGTAAGTAGTAAGAATATAAAAACACCGCTCACTTGTCTGGAAATCAATACGGACTCAAATCCTAATATATCATCAATTCTAAAGACTGATGCAAAGAAATTGACAATCCATTTCTCATAGAATAAAGATAAGAGAATTTTTCCATAGTATAAAAGTTTTGCAAAAACTACAGTATGCAATGGAAAAATATTCATTGATTTGGGAGCTAAAATGAACAATGTAATAATAAGTGTTACACAGTAGCACCTCTTAAAAAATTCTATAAATTTAGAAGATTGGGAATTGTAGTAAAACCCGAAAAATAAACGGATGTGCATTATACAGTTGAGAAGTTTTGATTGAGTTTTGTTTTCTTTCTTGTACAACAACATTTCTCTTAAAGTGGCGTAAACACAATTGTTGAATTGTACGGCCTTTTCTATGTTTGAAAGTACACACAAGTGGTTCTATGGGTACACCAAACCATCAGTTACACTCGTAACATGCTATAGTTTTATATTACGTTGTCACAGGATGGTCTGACAAATATCAAAAAATATTTGATGTGATTCTAACAACACAAAAATAAATCAGTGGCGCTATAACCTTTTCAGGTCCTGGCTTCAGATTTCTATATCTGTTTCATCATCATTTGTAAATCTAATAAACAAGAAAGTGATCAGCCTCCTGTGCCTGACACACGCCGTCGAAATTATGGGTCTAAGGCGATCCTCAGTGTTCGAGCGAATGTTAAACGTGCATATATCCAGAAAGTCCATTGGTGCACAGCTGGGGCTTGAACCTACTACCTCAGGGATGAGAGTCGCACGCTCGTGCCACAAAGCCATCACTGCTCAATAACAAGCCAATAGCTAACTTATGAGAACTAAATTTCCTAATGTGTTATAATTGTAGATATACTTTGTATAATTTCGTTTCGTCAAAATGATATTTAAATCAGGTCATTTAGGCATTCGAAAAAAGTATTCAAATAGAAGCATGCTGTGTTATTGTCACTCACACGAACCGATAATGATAACGTAAAAGTATTAAATATCGAATATTTTTCGTAATTTCTATGGTATTTGAATTCGATTGTTCACATACGCAACGTATGCTTGGAGTTCACAAAATAATCACTTAGTTAATATTGAAAAGTGCCATTTGGTTTCTTTTCTAGGTACCATAATAACATCACCGATACTTAAAGAATTGGTAATTAGGTAATCAGTAAGCCGATACCGTTAAAGATTTAGAAGTAAACTTTGTCCCTAGTCTTTCTTTTCGCGAACACATTCGTCCATGCAGCATTCTGTTTCAATATGCGTAATTCTAATGAATTCTCGGACAGCTCAACGATGACACTTTATGCTGCATTTGTTAGAAGCATACGCGAGTCATATTCTATATTATGGATGGCCTTTAAATGAAAATAATAGACTAATAATAATGCTAGAACGGGCAAATGGCATTTATGCCGCCGTAAATTGCTATTACGCCTTTTTGTACCCATCTGTGTTTTTGCTGGGCACAAGGATATGAATCACTTGAAATACGGAGAGAGCAATCGGCAATATTCTTTCCACCTAACGTGTTGAGGGGTAGATCAGACTGCATGGCCTGCTTCTGGATTTCCTTAGACTATGTGCCTGAAAAGTATTTCAGATCCCGAAGGCATGCCCTGCTGTCTGAGTGGAACTCACGAATTGTCCTCCGCCAGCAGTCACCGATTCTTTTCATGATCTCGCTGATCAACCGTTTCCTCTGTTCTGCACCAGACCTGGATATATTTGTGACAGGTTTAGGAAGACTGAGAGATGAGTGTAAGTTGTTTTCATTTTTTTAGTAGAAAAAATTGTTAGAAGTATGAATGTTAGTATATTATTATTGTTTGGCATGTATGCTGTAACTAAATAAATTAATATTTCTTTAATAATATTTAAGCAAAAGCTGTTTGGGCCATTTTTGACCGACATTAAAAACGAAGAGGGGAACGAGGTGAGTATTTTTTAATGTTTGTTCAAGCATCGTTGCTCCATACGTAACCTATGTGTGTTATCAAGAGGTCAAATGAATGAAATGATCTTATCATTGTTATGTAGTCATTAACAAAGATTCCTTTAAGTAACACAAAGTTTCATAAATATCCAAGCTAGATTTTCATGTAGAATATTAAAACACCTGTTCTTAAATGTTTATTGAGTCTTTTCATGTATAAAACTATCAGTAGTTTTTCCTATACAAATAAAAAGTAAGCAATATTATAAGCATTATTATATTCAACAGAATTTTGCAGAGACAATAGAGGTGTAAACAAAATAAGGATAAAGGAGACAAATGACAGCTATCAATCGACACCCGCCGCTCAAATGAAATCGTAATGGTTCTCATCACATTTGCACACTCGATTCAATTCAACTACGAGTAACGAATGTAATGGAATAAAAAAATGATTTAAATTCTATGTGTATATGTCACCGTAAAATTGTAAACACCGTTAGATTGTAATCTACCTGGCGAGATTGTAAACTGTCGAAAGATTGTGAACCTCAACGAACTGCTTACAATTTAATGTATGTATTATTATTCGGTAGATTGTAATCTATCGAAGTGAAACCGTCAAATTACAATCTTAAAATTGTCAACTGTCCGAAGCTTGTCCCTGATTGGTCGGCTTTATAGTAGTACGTTACGTTAAATTGTAAGGAGTACGATGAGGTTCACAATCTTTCGACAGTTTATAATCTCGCGAGATAAATTACAATCTAACGGTATTTACAATTTTACGTTACATACATTACATATATATATACAGTTGTATGAAACATTACTTTTTGAATTTCCGTTACAATCATGGAGTAGTTTGTTGATCATTTTAGAGTATAGGAGGTGATCGAACAGATTCGTAATAATATTTTTTTCGGCGGTAATAGAGCCCGTCACTAGTTTCTCTATTTCAGTTAACTCGGACAAA
Source organism: Pieris napi (assembly GCF_905475465.1). Lineage (NCBI taxonomy): Eukaryota > Metazoa > Arthropoda > Insecta > Lepidoptera > Pieridae > Pieris > Pieris napi. The sequence goes on along the minus strand of NC_062241.1, from coordinate 5,634,242 downwards.
CGGAATTTTGATATAACCATTTAGAAAAAATAACGCGTCGAATCTAGTTATAAACTATAACAGATAAACAGTTTATAATGCATTAATAACTTAATTAAAATTTCAAGCAAATCGAATACATAGAGGTTAAACTTTAAAAAAAAAAAAACCTCAAATACTTATGTAATCTCTTTTCAACTATTTATGTATCTCCTTCTTCTATGTACGTATCTTTATCAACGAAAAAACTAAACACATAAATAATAACGTTACCCTATCCATAATTGGCTTCGTATTCTTGATCCATGTGTCACATTTATGCAGAACAAAAACTCATGATATATCAAGTCAGAATTGTATCGCAAAATTATATTATTTTCCTCATATTTTATGTCTATTATCTAAGATATTTATTCAAACTGTCTTTAAAGCGGAGAATACAGCAACATGATGTAAGTATAACTCTGATAATTTTGCTTATGTTATTGTTATTTATCACGTCTTCAATAAAATATAAAAATCCATGTATATACTTCAATCTCATTAAGACAATCAGTTAGATAAGACGTTTAAGGATACTTTATTAAAATGTATTTCGAAAATAAAGTAGTTTTGATTACTGGTGCTAGTTCTGGAATTGGAGCAGAAATAGCATTGCACTTTGCAAAGCAATCTGCAAAGCTAGCATTGGCGGGAAGAAATGTTCAGAACTTAGAAAGTGTTGCCTCACTTTGTGAAAAAGAGAAAGGAGTAAGACCAATTCAAATAGTTGCTGATATCACAAAGGAAAGTGATGTAGAAAGAATTCTTAAAGAAACTATATACCATTTCGCAAGACTAGATGTGCTTGTTAACAATGCTGGAATGTCTTTAATCGGAGGTATTAAAGATAAAAGCCTAGATATATATGACAAAATTATGTCAGTAAATTTAAGAGCAGTATATCAATTGACATACCTTGCTGCTCCATATCTCATAGCAACTAAAGGATCTATTGTGAATATTTCCAGCATAGCCAGTAGCCACCCATTCAGTGATATGACGGAGTATTGCATGTCGAAGGCTGCTTTAGATATGTTAACCAAATGTGTTGCCTTTGATTTAGCTCAACATGGAGTTCGAGTGAATGCTGTAAATCCAGGTTTAGTGAAAACTAATTTAATAAATATTCTATTTCCCGAAAGTGATAAAGCAGAACAGTTTACTAAGGATGCTATGGCATCCACACCATTGAAAAGACTAACTGAAGCATACGATGTTGCTACATTGGTCATTTTCCTTGCAAGTGATAAAGCTAAAAGCATAACGGGATGTTGCTACCCTGTGGATGGTGGGAAACTTTTGGTTTAGTGTGGCACATTATATTAATCATTTGTTGCATAAATAAAAATAAAACACTAATTTAATTTTTATTTCTTTATTTAAAACCGTAGTCACACGAAATTTTTATGGCGTAAAACATAATTGAAAGTTTTAAAAGCATCACAAAGGGTTCGTACGTACGTAGTCCATCTGATCGCTGATGGTGTGCTTCTCTTTACCAAAGCCACCAAAATGTTAGAATGAAATGTTATATACAACTCGACATGTGGTTATTGTTATGTATCAAGACAAAGACACGAATATTACGGGTTAAAATACATTGCATTTATAATATACCATACTACTTCAACGATATTATTATAAAAATATATTAATAAGAACATTATACTTAGTATCTACTGTTTACAAAGTGATATAAATGTTATCAGTATGGTCACGGTAGGCCGATATGTATTAGGTCATATGAAATTGGCGTTTTGCATGGGAGGAAAAAAGTAGATGTTTTTTAATTAGAATATATTTAATTCATCAAAGTTCTATGCACTTTTGCCATCTTAAAGGTAGTTCATTGATCCCTTTGAAAACGATTTCGACTGCCCCATCAGAGTTGAATTACCCACCTGAGTTATTTTACCTGGCAAGAAGTTATCCAAATTTCGAAAATAATGGTAATCTATTGGAGCAGGGTACGGTGGATTCTTAGATATCCCATTGGAGCTCCTCTTACTTGGTAGCAGTCTGTTGTGGAGTATGAGGTCTAGCGTTGTCGGGAAGCAGCAGTGGCTTAGAGCGATTGACCAGCCTTGGTTGTTTAGCAGCTAGCTATTCCATCATGGTTTGCAGTTGTGCATCTGCCATGATCGTCTGGCCAGATTTAAGAAAGTTATAGTGAACTATCCCGGCACTAGTCCGCCAAACGTTTACAAATAACTTTTTCGAAGTCAATTTTCGATTTGGCTGGTTTGGCTGGATTAAGCTATTGCAATGAGCGCTGTCGATTATTGTACAGGATCCACTTACCATCACAGGTTGATTCGCTTTTAAATCCCTTCATCACTGTGCCAGTTCAGTAATGTAATGCAGCAGTTGACGCGCGTTTGTCGATTTCCTTCTCTAATTCGTGACCTTTCAAGCTTCTTCCCAATTTGCTTCAAGTCGATTAATACAGTCTTATCACTAAAACTGTAGCCTGCAGACGTAGTTCAGTCCACTTCCACAATAGCCTTCAATTCTTTGTTAACACCTTTGGTCTCTGGTTGTACACTGGGCTTGTTCTGCAGGTCGATTTTTCAGAATAAAAACGTTGAAACCAAAAATTCACCGTGTCAAGCTTTTGCGACACCGCCGCCATATATATCATGCGTCCTTCGAGCCGTTTCTGCAGCACTGGTGCCACGCTTGACCTCGTACTCGTGAATAACGTAAGATATTACATGTTTTCCGTTTTGTAAATAGAGTAACGCAAAGAAAAAAAATTTAAACGGGAAAATAAAATGAATCATAGTTTTCGAAAAACAAATGCACGAGTAAAAATAGCTGTTAAATTTGAATATGGAAATTCTAACCAAAGAGATATTTGAGGTCAAAGTGGCCAGTACGACAAAACACCAATTTCATATATATGGACCTAATATTTGTTTTGACGTTCCGTGTTCACCTTAGAGTATTAAGCCAGAAAGGAGACGCCATCACTCGAACGATGCTAATTATTTTTTCTGCCAAAACATCGGCGGGGGACGAGGCACTCACACAGACAAAATTTTACTACAGAAACAAATTGCACAATGTTTGTACACACGCACACAAACCTAATTTGCTTACACAAGAGTAACCGCAACGCACACATTTAAAGAAATCGTATCTTTACACGTTACATGTACAGCACACATACACAACAATCCCGACATAATTAGAGCTACCACCATGTCGATAAGGAATGTCGATAAAATTTATTTATTCAATCATTCAGTTGTTCATTCTATTCTGCAATAGCAGAAATATTCTAAAAAAAAATTTTTTCACACATGCGGTGGCAAATTGTGAACTAATGGCGCCACAAGCGACTGTACCCAAACTCTATGAATTGGTCAGTTTCAGTGTGTATAAGGATAAGTAGTGTCAAGTTCTTGCGTGACTCAAGCTAATAACGGACTTTGGTTTGGGTACCGTCCCTCATGGCTTCATTAACTTTCACTAAGGTGAAGTAGTGCATCAAGAAGGACACTAGCGCTCCATGTTTTTATTTATTTTATTTAAACAAACAACTGAATGTACATTGGACTTTTCTTTCTTCTTCTTTTCTTTCTGTTTTCTGTTTTTGCGACAGTTGCACCTTAGGAGAGTATGTTAGCGATAATTTCTAAAATATTTTAGAGAAAATTTGCAATACATTACTATACGGCTAATATTTAGAAGAAGTTATGCGCTGGTCTCCTCCATGACGCTCCATCCTAAATGTAATAAAATAGGCAATTAAAACAACGTACTTAAGAAAAAATATTTATTACAAAGAGGTTAAAAAGTACAACAGGGGGTTTCTAAACACATTGTCAATCAAAGTATTTATTTATATGAAAACATCATGTAACTGTATAATCATTTGACATTAAAAAAAAATATTTTTATTGCTACTACTTTTTTAAATAGCGTAATTGAAATCCCATGATGATTTTGAATTTAAAAATTTGAAACGACATAAGAAAACACAATTTTATTTTATACTAGGTACTAGTTTCATGTATGAAATAATAAGAACACTATTATTACTTACAAAATAGCGGATTTTGATAAGTTTTATTTAAATCTGCAAATCCAGCAAAACTTTTTATTGATTTTTGAAGTGAATGAGTTTTGTGAATATATGACGGATACATTTTTTTGGATCCTTTTTCTTAGAAAGGTAAGTGATTCTCGTGTTTACATATTTTTCCATAACAACCTTTGCCAGTTCTATGTTATGCGTCACATAATCGTTGTCAAAATAATGTTCCTCAATAGAATGAAAGAGTGTTTTCCCTACAAGTTTTTTTAAAGTTTGAATAACAATTCGTTTAGTGTTGTATTTAGGATCAACTTTTTTATCCGACGTAAGTGTGGCTCTAATCTCGAATTCACAAAAGCGACATAAGGATATTACCTCTTCTGAGGCATACATTAAGCCACCTCTACTTTTTTGATAAATCAAGCTTTCTTTACACTGCACGCCTAAAAGAGCCTTGACGCAGATACTGCATTTGATTTTTTTAATGATAGAAAAAACCACGTAGCCCGCTATGTATTTCACTACTTCCTCGCCGAAAGGAGATAAGTATGTGTAGCTATCTATATCTGTAAGTATCTGTTCCTCTGTGATGGAAAATTGTTTATCTGCCTCTAAATTAATACAGAATGACAAAGATGTGTCGTTGATTTTTTTTATCCCTGAAGAACAATCTAAAATTGATATTTTTTCTAAAGGAATACAATTTGTACCTCGTTCATTTCGGTTTAGCTCTGTGTGTACCAATAGTTTCTTATATATTGCTTCGAGTTGTCGCGCTGTGGGATTATCATTATACCCGCCATGGCTACGAACATTGGAAAAAAAAAATTCTATATGATCTTGGCTGATCTTATGTAAGGGCAGATACGTAAGTATTGTGCCTTGGTCTAACACTAAACTTTTGAACAACTTTTTTGCACTTTCAATGCACACGCAAAAACCTAAAAAACCTGTGTGTCTTGGAGATTTTAATATATTTACTTTTTTTAATGTGTTACCCCTAGGAATAACCACAGATAAGTTAGTTATGACAGCTTTTGCTTCATCTAATCGGTCAAATGCCTTTTGATAGTTTTTTGAGTTTAATGCCTGTTTGTACGCATTGGACCAAGTTTTTGAATCGAGGACATCAAATATATCGTTCATTAAAATTAAAAATTCAGCGGTTGGAGTTACTTCTTTGAAAGAAGGCATCTTCATAATGTCAGCACAAAAAATCAATGCGTCAGCTACGCTCTGACTGAAAAGTTGGGCAGCCAATGAGACATTCATTATTTTGGACTTAAAATAAATATGGTTCGCTTTTAATTTGTTGGCTAAATAAAACATTTCTTCCTCTTGTAGTTGGTGCAACTTTGTGATATATGACCATTCTATTTTTTTTTCATGGCCAGATCGATAAGTTAAAAAATATTCGTAAAACTCAAACGCATTTCTAACCAGTTTCAACATATGACACGGATCTAGAAAAAAGAAAATCTCTTGTCCAGTATGAGGATCTAATATTTTAGTCTGTAAATTTAGTGGATCAAGACAGCAGCCCAATTCTTCAGCCATGGCAAGATTACATTTTGTGCCGTCACATGTCAACGCCTTAATTTCAACACCAGTTTCATGAACGAGCTGGAACGCTATTGTGACAAGTCGAGCTTTTAAGTTAGCAGTCATACCTTTTATTAAAAAGTACCCAATAGGTACTTTCCATGTGGTATTGATGCCCACCAATAGAAACACTAGAGCATCAGTGGCTTTATCGGAATTGTCCGATATAAAATCAAATCCGTAGTCTACGTATCCGTAATGCCTTTGGGTACTAGAATTGTATTCGGTAAATTCTTTTATTTTCATTTCATCCATTATCAAAGAGCAATAGATTTTTTTGCCAGTATTACTGTCAACTCTCAATCTCAGTGCATTTAGTGCCTCTTTTGTGAAGCCTGGACGACCGTTAATAGTACTGTACCATTTTGACAATGTACGCGGCGCTGGTAAACAGGTTCCGAATGTTTTTCTTACATAACGGTAGGCTTTAGGTGAATAATAATTTAATGTAAGTGCAAAACATCTTAATTCAGGAGAATACTTAACTCTGGGTAATTTTCCAGTTTTGCTTTTTATAATTTGCCTTTTTATTAGTTCGGTCTCTTCAACGCCTATGGCTTCCAAAATTCTTCTATTTTCTTTATCTATTAAAGATTTTTTGGTTAACTCATCAAGTATTTCTTTTAAACTAGCAACTTTCTTTTTTAAATATCGTGTTTTCGACTGAAGTCTTTTAATTTGTTTGTTTTTTTGAACTATTATTCTTCTTAATTTACGTATTCTTGGTGTTTCTTGGTCCAATTTATAACAAGAAACATTAGTACTTGTAGTAGGTGAAACATGATTTGTTGATAACTCAGAGCGAAAAGTTGATGAGTGGGGTGGTGAACTAGCCGAGGTTTCAGTCTCAAATCTCATTTTTTTTGCTGGTTGGCAATCGGTTGGTTTTTCGAAGTCAGCCTACAAAATAACATTACTACAGTCCGTGAGGCGTAAGTTGAGCTTTGTATCTATGTGACTGCACACGGATAGTGTAGAATTGCAGTCGACTTGAAGCGCGCGCGTCCTGTGCTTAGGTTGAAGCCCTGTTTCTGTGTTTGAACCGGTTTTTACTGGTGTTTGATACTCAGTCTGAAAGGCGATGCGTCCCACTCCAATAACATGTCTCTATCAATCTTAAACACGGTTACAAAATTAGTTGCGCTTCAATAACAAATCGCGCCATACTTTGTTAACGCGACAACAAGTTTGTAATACTAAATCAGTGTTTCAATCTTGTACTGTCATACTTATATGACGAACGCGTTATTGAGCTGCAAATTAATTTTGTTATTGTGTTTAAGTTTGAAGGAGACAAGGTATAATGCTTTTGGCGATCACTTACACAAATGTAAAGCGGACTATAGTATAATAAATGTGAAAGTATGATTTTTTATTTGTGTTTGTTTCTCTTTCACGCTTAACGGCTTGACCGATTTCGATGAAATTTGGGGGGTGTAGGGAACAAGCACTACTAACACAGACTATGATTTATCCCGGAAATGTGTAAGGTCCCCAAGGGATAGTCAAAAAATTGTTACAATCCAAAATCCGCCCAAACGAATTCGCGAATAGAAGGTTGGTTTAAAATAACAATCATAAAGATCTATTTGCTTCGTATGTTGACAGAATAAATTTCTGAAAACCGTTATATTTTAAGGTATACATTGAAGTAAAGAATAGGTATACATTGGTGTTGGAAAAGCAATTAATCGTTTTTTAGTTACTCCAGTGGATGTTCAAAACTATATGGAATACATAATACGTTATTACAGATCCCTACATGTTTGCATCGAAACTAGATATAACTTACATTTGGTAATTTCAAAGTAGGTGTTGCTGATTCCTTTAATTTTCTTTTATTGTTAGCCAGCAACAAGAAACATGACGTATCAAAATGATCGGAGCAAACTTTACTTGTACGTTTGGGTAGCCATGTTCTGTGATTTTCACAAGCTTTTATCCATTGTTGTCGACGGATAGGGTCTTTTGGAAATCTATAATAAAACTGTTTTATTTCAAACTAAAAAAATGTATCCATAATTACATTATATTGTTCATTCGTTCAATAATTTATCGATAAAAAAATAGTATGTGTCCCCTCTCTACGTAAATGACGTAAACTGGCGTTGGTGTGGCTAACTACCAACTTAGGAAAATAACCATTATTAGGATAAATTCATGTGATAAATTTTTATAATTTTTCACGTCCTTTCTTCATTAATTAAAGACATTAGTATAATAAGAAAATTTTAAGTGTCGGGTAAACCTTCAAAGTACTTGTGAGCGAATCCACGAACAGGACAACTAATCAATAGTAAAGCATATTTACTTAAGTCATTGAACAATATGATCGCTATGTAAGTACCATCTGTTAGTAAAAAAATTATGCAAATAAAAAAATTAAGCCACAAAAAACGTCGTAGTGCGGAACTTTGCAATAAACTGGCAACATTGACTCGGCATTACTCGGCAATGAATATTTATTTGATTTTCACGTATTCTTATAATATACGATAATATTACTTAAGAAAATACTTACAGATGAAATGTCACGTTGTCTTTTTGTACACTCGATGTGTCAGACCTTTTTTTACAGCCGAATACACTGCATCCAGTCATTTTTGTCGGAGCTCTTTACACTAACAAGCGTCATACCGGAATGGCGCGGAAGGGTCGAGAAACAGTTTTATATAACGCGTATGTCCAGCGGGTTCGTACTTTGACAGAGGGGGACGCGCGTAAAGGCGACTCCTTTCTGGCTTAATACTCTAAGGTGTTCACACGTGCTTCCTACAAGTCTAGTGCTATAATCATCGAGGTAAATAGTTCATGATTTTCTTGATTCCAAAATCTGTGATGATATGGTATCAAGATAAAAATATACAAAGACGTGGTACTCTTTATCATCTAGTATAAGCTATAAGACGCAATTTAATAGATTAATTCATTATTGATATTTTTGTTCTGTAAGATAACGATAAGATGGCCTATACAAAAACCGATGAAGCTGAGTGGCATTGACACATCGAGAGAGACCGCACGGACAATGAAGAATTTGTATGGGCGCAACTTTATGTACTCGTAGGCTCTTTGTTTTACTTCTCTCAAGGATACATCTGTAAAATAATTAACATTTTACCTTTTATATGAAAACGTGGAATATTCAAGTTGAATAGTTAAATATATTTAGAACAAAATTGAATAAGTTGAAATGTATTTCATTTATATTTATTCAATTATGACCATGACTAAGATAAGTTACTAAAGTTCAATATACATAAATTGTAATAATAGTACTAATACATGTATTAATGTTTTCTTACCATTACAAGCCGCTATTTTACTACTTAAAACGTCGCAAGTTTTTTCATATTCCATATTAATCAATTCAGATAAAATTGCTGGCGTAAACAATAATGTCACACAATGTGTTCACAATTTTCAAAGTTAATGGAATCATGCTCCACCAGTTCTGTAATGATTGAACTTGTTATTAAAATAAAAGGTTAACTTATGATTAAATTATTAAATAATATATGTAATAATAATAATAGGTAATTTGCAAAAATAATATGATTGTTTCGTCACACGGCACGCCTTCCTTAGGCACCGCAGTAACTGTTACTAGCGATCATTACGTAGCGATGTTAAACAATTTTGTTGTGCCGGAGCCCCAAGAAAATAACGGGCCTGATGAGGAAACGTGGTTTCAACAAGATGGGGCTACCGCTCATACTGCTAGGGTGTCGATGAGCAGGGTCAGGGCTTTATTTCCTGGTAAAGTCATAAGCAGGTTTGGGGACATAGCCTAGCCACCTAGGTCCCCAGATTTAACACCAGCTGATTTCTTTCTCTGGGGCTATTTAAAAAGTCGAGTTTTTGTCGAAACGCCGACGAATATTTTGCAGTTAAAAATCGAGGAAGAAGTGACTTCGATTACAACAGAAATGCTGCAACGCCTAATAGCAAATAAGCGTCTACGTTGGCAGGAGTGCATACGCCGTGGTGGAAGTCATTTTTTTTTATTTTTTTTTTTTATTATAGAACGGGGGGCAAACGGGCAGGAGGCTCACCTGATGTTAAGTGATACCGCCGCCCATGGACACTCGCAATGCCAGAGGGCTCGCGAGTGCGTTGCCGGCCTTTTAGGAATAGGTACGCTCTTTTCTTGAAGGACCCTAAGTCAAATTGGTTCGGAAATACTTCAGTGGGCAGCTGGTTCCACATAGTGGTTGTGCGCGGCAAAAACTGCCTTGAAAAACGCTCAGTTGTGGAACGGCGGACGTCGAGGTGATACGGGTGGAATTTCGTATTCTGTCTCGACGTCCGATGATGAAATTCAGCTGCAGGTATTAATCCGAACAACTCCTCTGAACACTCTCCATGGTAAATGCGGTAGAAGATGCAGAGTGACCACACATCTCTACGCAACGCCAAAGGATCAAGCCGCTCGGAGAGGGATTGGTCGTCGACGATTCGAACCGCTCTGCGTTGTATACGGTCAAGTGGAAGGAGCTGGTACTGGGGAGCCCCCGCCCAGAGGTGAGAGCAGTACTCCATGTGGGGCCGAATTTGCGCTTTATATAGTTGCATGCGGTGGCCCGGAGTGAAGTACCGCCTCGCCTTGCTGAGCACACCAAGCTTTTTGGAGGCTAATTTAGCCTTTCCCTCCAAGTGACCGCGAAACTGAACGTCGTTCGATATGTCAACGCCAAGTATTCCAATGCTGGCTGTGGCTTTAAGAAGAGTGTTTTCGAAAAGAGGAGTAGCGACAAAGGGTGTTTTTTTAGCGGAAAACGCGCAAACTTGTGTCTTCTTGGGGTTAAATTGGACTAGGTTTTGTCTGCCCCAGTCTGAGACTCCACGTAGTAGAGTTTCGACTTCAGACACAAGTTTGTTCCGGTACTCATCAACAACTGCCCGAGAAATACCTGCCCGGCCAGTGTAAAGAATATCCCCAGTGCTGTCATCCGCATAGCAGTGAATGTTGCTAAGTTGCAACATATCATTGATATGCAGAAGAAATAGGGTCGGGGATAGAACACAGCCTTGTGGGACCCCAGCGTTCACAGGTTTAAGGTCGGAGCATGCTCCGTCGATGACGACATTGATGCTCCGATCGGCCAGAAAGCTGGAGATCCAATCGCATAATTTCTCGGGAAGCCCAGAGGCTGGAAGCTTCGAGAGCAGTGCTCTGTGCCACACCCGATCGAAGGCTTTCGCTATGTCCAAACTTACCGCCAGCGCCTCCCCCTTGGACTCGATTGCCTCTGCCCACCTATGGGTAAGGTATACAAGGAGGTCACCAGCTGAGCGACCACGACGAAAGCCGTACTGAGAATCGCTAATCAACTGGTGGCCTTCTAGATAACTCAAGAGCTGGCTATTAATAATGGTTTCCATTATTTTGGAGAACAAGGAGGTTATAGCTATTGGGCGATAGTTGGACGGATCAGAGCGATCGCCTTTTTTTGGGATCGGATGTATCGAAGCGGTCTTCCAGCACTTCGGGACAGTGCCGAGCGAGTACAGGTACCGGAAAAGGCGCGTTAAGACCGGAGCCAACTCAGGAGCACAAGTACGCAGCACAATTGGGGGGATACCATCCGGCCCGCTCGACTTATGAATGTCCAAGGAAGATAGTGCTTTGCGGACAGCACGTTGCCGGAATGTGATTTCCGGCATCGAGGAATCACACCGCGAAATGGTCGGTGGTGATCTCCCTCGGTCATCCAAAGTCGAGTTGGACGCGAAGAGACAGCCCCAAAGGTCGGCTTTCTCCTTCGCGGTGTGGGCCAGAGAGTCATCCTCCCTATGCAGTGGCGGAATGGAGGGCTGACAAAAATTCCCCTGGACAGCTTTGGCGAGAGACCAGAAGGCTCGAGTCCCTGAAGGGAGTTGGGCCAATCTCTCGCCAAATCTGGCAATGTGCTCTGACTTTGCCTTAGTGATTTCCAGTTTGAAGGACCTGGAGGCTGAGTTATATGCTGTTTTAAGTTCGCTGGTATTGGCATCACGAGATTTCGCCGCTTCCGCCCATGCCTTAAAGCATTCTCGCTTTTGACGCGAGGCCGCCTTGCAAGAACGTTTAAACCAGGGCTGAGACTTGCCACCGATCGGCACCGCAGAAAATGGAATAAAGAGTTCCATGCCCTGCAGAACCACTTCGGCGACAGAGGCGGCGACGGAATCTGGAGCTTCCGGCGAAAAGCACATAGGCCCCCAAGGGTAGGACGCAAAGAAAGACCGCATCCCGTCCCAATCTGCTGACTTATAGTGCCAAATACGGCGACAACCCATAAAGCGGGGCCGTGAAGGGCGCGTAGATGGCACAGTACTCCGGACCACACAATGATCTGATGAACCCAATGGCGGGTCAACAGAGACTTGATAGTTCTCCGGATGTGAAGTCAGCAGAAGGTCCAACAAAGAGGGTTTATGACCATCCACATCTGGTATTCGCGTAATCGCAGGGACCATTTGTGTCAGGTCGTAGGCTAAAGCAAAGTCGTGAAAGGATCTTCCTGCGTGATCGGTAGTTTCAGAGCCGAGCCAATCGGCATGGTGGGCGTTAAAATCGCCAAGTATCACGATTTCAGCGGTAGGAACCCTTTCGAGCAGGGAATCTGTAGCCATTTCATCTCAGCGACGTTATTTTTCGTAAATAATATCCGCATTAGTGAGCTTGAATTTTGTATTAATTAAAACAATATATATGCAACGGTTGATTTTTAATTATTTTACCAAAGTTAAATTCTGGAATGAGACACCCTGTATAAGATATGTATTAAATAAAAGGAAAATTTGTACAAACAATTAGTTCAAACACTTACACTTTCGTAGTAAACTATAATTATTTGATAAAAAAACAGGACAATGTTCGGGTAGTTAGCTATCAGAATACCCAACATCTGAAATCAGTATAATATGTAAAAATATATAATTTTTATTCAGTATATAAAAAAGTAAATTGAAAAAATACTTGACTTACCCCAATTTGCATTTGCTTGCTGGTTTTGTTACATTGGTTTAACAATTTCTTATAGGCGCTCAATGTCGACTTAACGATAAATATTTTGTGTTGTATATGATTCTTTCCAATCACACTTATATTCAGGTTTGTACTTTCGAACGCCAGCCTTAATGATTTCATACGTTCATATGTTACATCGAAAAAGAGTATCTTCGGTATATTTGCCAAAATCGTAGATATATTAATCACTAATAAGTGAATAACGTAATATGACAAACTAAAAGAGTGTTTCGATAGAACTGTTGCAATAATTGTTGATATTTGAATTACTATATAAGTTATAACGCGATAAGACAATGTTCCTTGCAACCGACAATCTGCGACAGAAGTTATGGCCTCGATTATAAAGCCTTCAAAAAACATGGACAGATTAAAGTTAATAAAAAAAACCAATGGTAGATAAAATAAAGGCATAAGTGGGTTTTTTTCGACAAAATAAGTAAAATTGTACATCATTACTGCGCCAAATGCTATACAATAAAGCTTTCTCAAGATTCGAATGATATTCGATGTAGAACCAAAGTAATGTCCAAACAGTAATCGAAAATACATAAATGTGCTAAAATTTACACTGGAATTAAATTTTAAAAACATTTTGTAAAAGTACTTGATCCGATGTGTAAGTGTTCGATACTAAAGCAAATTAATCGATCGCATGTGTTAATTAACTGAATGAAAACAATACTTTCGACGTAGTGAACCGACGATTTGATATAAACTATAGATAAGTACATAAATTTGTAGTTAAGCCCAAGAGCTTGGTAATCAATGTCTTTTCGAATTCCTGGATTCAATTCACGTAAAAATAACTATTTGCAAATACCAAAAGTCTGATAAGCTATAAATGAAAGTAAATATTTTATGATCAATTGTATTTAGTAGGCCCTCGGCATCTAGAGCATAATTTTTGGGATGGCATTTATATTCATAAGTAACTTTAAATGTACTGTTATAATTCTAAAAAAATATTTAGGATAGTACTATAGCACTCCAAAATAACTACCACACACATGGCTAAGTCCAAATGCCCGAAAATTCAGTATAGACTGCATATTAAATTATTCTTACTAACAACGTTGATATTCGCTAACCGTCACGGTTAGATGGAGTGAGTCCCAACTACATAATGGCGAACCGTACTTTGTCTTACAGAAGCAACCGATTGAAAGAACGATTTGGCATTCTGATAAGCTTGGAGGTTATTGTTTATAAGAATGCCAAATGAATGCTTCACGACTGATTTGAGCGCAACCGCCGCTGCGAAAACCGCTGTGGGAGTTCGAAAATTGAGTTACAGAATCGCAAGGCTGACATCGCTTTAAAACCCTTCCTACGCTCTGACGCCTAGGCGAGATTGACTACAACATGCTAGCCCAACCATCGCCGCAAAAGTTAAGATACCACACTTAAAGATTTATTTCATTATTGAAAAGCAAAAGAAACCCAAACAATGACATAGGTAATCGAAGTTGGTACTACATACATACTCTTGTCAATATTAACTTTCATAAAAATTTTATTTAATGACAATACTTTTATTGTAATTACAATTAGTCATATTATTACTTTACTTTGAATAATTTTATACTGTGCCTATTAGGGTCACCAATATTCTACAAACTACGAGATTCTGTTTTTAACAAATGCGAGAAATGCACTAAAAAGTTTTTGACGTGACAACGTCTTATAAATCGATGGAGCCGGCTGCACCCACGAAAAAACATGACTCATGCGGCGTTACCTCACTCTGAGGCGTTACCCCGCTCTGAGGCGTTACCTCGCTCTGAGGCGTTCCATTTAAGGCTTGAAGTGCAAGCGAGAGTGCGAAGCGACAGAGAGGCACAATCGGACTCCGCGCTCTTCAGCGTTCGACATCTGTCTCTCTCCTACTTGAGTGAGCGATTCGTGACGTTGTCACGTTCAACTATCGTCAGTAAACCGACTTTACAGACAACCGATTTTTAATTGTTTAAGAGAACATTGTAAAGTAAAAAAGCGTGTGTGTGTCAGCTACGACGCACGATTGGAGTTTACTCCTTACGAACGATAAAATGGCGATAATGTTCTGTGGCTGTCGACCATATTTTTATACTAAAGGTGGTAAGATGTGGTTTTGTGGTGGTTTTTATAATATAAATGTTTGTAGTAGTAATAAAACGTACCTACATCATCTATGCCCAAATAGGATTTTCTTTCTGTGACCAAAGTTACCTTTATAGTAACAGAAGAATAAGAATGAACAATCTTTTTAGTTTTAATTTCACTGACCATTGCTATTGACAAAACTCTATGGCACGCTAGACAATCTACTTTTATTTTTTACACCTGTCAACACTGACAATGTTGTAACGTGGCTGTCAAAACGTGAATTCAAAATAGAAAAGTCTGTGTAATGTATTCCATCTCATTCTTTAACACGTTCAATCCTACAGATATATATGTTTGTCTCTTTCTACATAACTTTTCGTGTTACACTTGATTTTACTCCTCATAAAATTTCCGTTCCGGGCCTTATAACTCAAATCGTTTCTTAAGGAGTAAACTCCAAAAATCATTTAATCATATAGGTAACATAATGTACACTTATGACTCGTCAGTAAAGAAATACATATTAATGCTTCTAATTTTACATTTACTGCCAGTTCTTTTTTTGTTATTTTATTGAACCCCTCTAGGTAAAAATGTAGCGTATATTTATTGTATCAGTATTTTAAACTCGCGTTTTGAGTCTAGTTGTGTGCAGCTATATTTACATTTTGTATATTAATAAATAATTACTGTAGAGATAGATCGCCACGAATAGATAAAAGTCTAATGTATCTTCTACCTACATTTATCATATTAATATAATTTTTAACATTAAGCTGACACCTAAAGTATGGATCAAAGTCTCGTTTTTTTGGGAACTTCCACATTTAGTTATCTACAAAAAATAGTTGATGGTACCTCTACTACATTACGGAATTTGTTCGGTATCATAAAAAAATCTCATAATGTGATTGAAATATTTATTTAATTAAATGAAATAATTGCTAAATACAATTAAATACATACATTTTCTGTGTATTTTCTTTTAATTGTACAGTATCACTAACTCTAATTGTTCGGTATCATAAAAAATCTCATAATGTGATTGAAATATTTATTTAATTAAATGAAATAATTGCTAAATACAATTAAATACATACATTTTCTGTGTATTTTCTTTTAATTGTACAGTATCACTAACTCTAATTGTTCGGTATCATAAAAAATCTCATAATGTGATTGAAATATTTATTTTATTAAATGAAATAATTGCTAAATACATACATTTTCGGTGTATTTTCTTTTAATTGTACAGTATCACTAACTCTAATTGTTCGGTATCATAAAAAATCTCATAATGTGATTGAAATATTTATTTTATTAAATGAAATAATTGCTAAATACATACATTTTCGGTGTATTTTCTTTTAATTGTACAGTATCACTAACTCTAATTGTTCGGTATCATAAAAAATCTCATAATGTGATTGAAATATTTATTTAATTAAATGAAATAATTGCTAAATACAATTAAATACATACATTTTCTGTGTATTTTCTTTTAATTGTACAGTATCACTAACTCTAATTGTTCGGTATCATAAAAAATCTCATAATGTGATTGAAATATTTATTTTATTAAATGAAATAATTGCTAAATACATACATTTTCGGTGTATTTTCTTTTAATTGTACAGTATCACTAACTCTAAGCCGGTCTGTAGGTTTAATTTTATTAATTTTCATTAATTTTTATATCTTTGGCTTTTATTCTGTAACAGAACAATCAGGTGGCCGATACAAACACCAATAAAACTCAATGGCATCGACATATTGAGTGAGATCGCTCGACCAATCACGAATTTGTACGGTCGTAATTTTACGTAGACATATGCCTTCTTCTGTACTTCTTTTAAACACTCATCTATGAAAGAATTAAAACATTATTATCTCACATACTCTCTTTTTTGTAACGGTTTTTATTATATTATTTTATGGTAAGCCCTCATCAAGCCAAACATCCTCAACTTTTTGTGAGCTGTTGTCTATTAATTTGACTTTTATGCACATTTTCTCGAAACGTTGTCTAAAACATATTATGTAGCTCATATGTAAGATATGTAGCCTAGCAAGGGTAAAAAGGCAACAAAAATTATCTATGAAATAGACAGTGTATGATCGTACTACGTATACCCAAAATTATGACCACTATTGGTTTCTGACGAAAAATGCTATGAAGGTAAGGTGTTAGAGACCGTGAATAGTGAAAAACAGTTATGGGTGAGGCTCAAACCCACCTAGGATTATTGCGTGTTAGGAAACGATAGAAAGGGTATTTGGAGTTCGTAGAAATCGTAGATTTTTAGCGTTGAAATATATTTTGGCGTAGTTTGCTTACCAGTGCAGTTGGCTATCTGCTTTCTCAGAGTCTCTCGTATTTTATCGTACTCAACATTTATTAATTCCGATAAAATAGCTGGAGTAAGAAGCAAGATCAACGTGTACTGTATTTTAAACCATAATGGGAAGAATAATGTCAGATCCTTTAAGAAAATAAGATTAATTTTATAAATCAACTGACGTATTGAGAATTCAGTGCCATTATTCAATAGCACCATTGTTTATTTTAATACAAACTACTAAATAATTGAATTAAAAAAGTACTAACGTCTGTATAGATAGTTAGAATTCCTTTATAAACATACAATACAACATTTGGATAGTTAGTCACAAGGATGCTCAGTATCTGTAAACAAAAACAAACTTTAAATGTTTTTTTTAAGACTAACATGTACTAAACAAATTCTTACCCCAATCTGCATCTGTTTGCTAGCTTTATCAAAGCAATTCATTAAGTGCTTGTATTGGCACAAACACATGTTTAAATGAAATTTCTTCCGATTTGTTCGGCTCTTTCCGATTACGTTGACAATTGGGTAATCATGTTCGAAAGACATTCTTAGTGATTTCATACGTTCATACAACACATCGAGGAATAAAATTTTAGGTATACTACCCAAAGCTATGGACAGACAAATTATAAAAAGAAAAGGTATATCAGAGCGCACATGGCGAAAATATTTGAAAATAATCGCTCCTCCTGCGCATACGTTTAAAACTTGTAGGAAGAGAAATATTAAGATGCGATATGAAATGGGTCCTTGAAATCCCATAAGCTTATCAATTATTTTGTACGATGAGATGCTCTCAATAATAGAGTCTTCATACAACATAGATAAAGAAAACGTTACGAAGAATTCAAATGGAATGTAATATGCGGGTTTAAAGGGGTCACTTTCGTGAAAGTTAAAAAAATAAAGTAGAACCACAATACCGGCTATAGAGCAATATATTTTTTTTAGGATTTGACAGATTTGCGACGAATCAGATTTAAAATAATTTCCAAACAGTAAACGTAAATACATAAAAATATTAAACAGTGTGTGTGGCTTCATTTTAATCTGTGTTTGAAGAACCAATTCAAATAAATGTTTATGCGGTACTAACGTTTTAAATGACTTCGCCGTATAGAATTCATTATTTTAAGTGTATACGGACATATGATTACATGTAATGTTTGTACTCAAGGTTCATACTTTAATCTCTATCTATCATTATGTAGGCACTATTAAACTTAATTATTGACAAGTGTGTACCATAAAGTTAAAATAAATAGCTTAGATCCTTGTGCAAGATTACCTAATTTCTTTGTGATGCGTTTATGATTCTTAAGTATATTGTTTAGTTACTTAATGATTGCGTAGACTCCTATTTTTAAAAATTAGGAAAACTGTCCGAAAAGCCTAGATAAACCTTAACTAGGCTTTTAGGAATCAAAATACCCTTGACGACGTTGCAACCCGTAGAAGCTCTTTTTATAAATTACTACTGCGCTGAGATTTATCGCTAGCATACTTTAAATCGAGCAGCGTTGACCTAGTGGACTTAACGAGTGACTCTTACCTCTGAGGTCGTAGGTTCGAACCCCGATTGTGCACCAATGGAATCGTGAGGAAATCACCAAGCCGACACGACGGCGGTAAAAGACGATGTCGTGTGTCGGGCATAATGATAAAAGGTTCACCACCTATTTGTCTAAGAGGAGAAAATGATCACGAAAGAGAGACAGAAATCTCAGGTCTTAAACTAAAAAGGTTGTAGTGTCATTGGTTTTGTCTATACTTTAATTGATAGATAAAACTACGATTATGATATGTATAGTGGATGATTTAATTAATAGATAGGTATTATACTTTTTTTAAACAATTTATTTTCTCGTGTAATAAATAAGATTAATGGTATTTTTATTGATATTGATATGAAAACTAGGGATACAATTAATTTATAACTTACGCTAGAACCTTAACATAAAAATAATAACAAAGGAAAACTCTGAAATAGTTTTAAATATATATTTCAATTAAATTATAATTACATTTATATTTTAAAATTACCAAACTGAAGAGCGACAATAATATGCGATATACAAACGCTTAAAAAGCTAATCGGTATTTTAATGCTCAAAGGTATGGCTCGGATGATACAAAACTGGAAAGGGCGATATGTTATATAATACAACGCCCGATAAAGTTCCATTTGAAGTAATTTATCTGTAAAGAAGTGTTTACTTATTATTATTTCTTACGTGCTATACACTATTATCCCTATCAAACTGAATAGAAAGAGACAACGTATACGTAGAAACAGTGCTGTAAGACTGATTTAAATTGTATTCTTACTTACTTACGGTTATATTTTTAGAAAAAGATGACTTATATCAAATATTCATACAAAAAGATAAAAGGGATGTCATAATTGCCGGTTGCTATTTGTTTGTTAGTAGTTAATAGTTCGATATAGATGTTAGGTCGGGAGATAGATCACACAAAATAATGGGTCATTTGTACCAGTATGGCGGTTCTTCAGTACGGTACAAATAGTTGAATTGTTTTTTTTAAATCAACGCATTCGCGTCGGTATGGCGGGCTGTAAGTCACACCGGAGAAGTATGATACTGCCGCCTCTTATTTTTTATGGACTATCGGAAAATATTACAGTTTTTGTGGAACAAATCGTTTGAAAGTCGTAATTAATCCGACGAGTTCCCTGAAGAACCGCCATACTGGTACAAATGACCCACTATTTTGTGTCACTATCTCCCGGCCTATGTGGGTTTAATACATAAATGTGTCTTTACCGTGCCCCAATGGGAATAACTTATAAAAAGTTGTGAAAATGAAATGTTTTACCTTGACATGGTATGTATTGATCCAATAGAATATTAGTGATTCTTTTACACTCTTGAGATATCGAACTAGCCAACATTGCCGCTATCGTTAAAGTTAATATTACAATTACAGCTGGACAGAAAGCGGAAAGTGCATCATATAGTGTCCAATCCTGGAAAAAAACTACATGTTTTTATTTCTGTGAACTAGAAAATTTTAGTTCAAAGCACTGATTGCTGATAGTATTACATACTAGCCTATAATTTTTTTTTAACAAAAACACAGACAGAAATGTGTTTGCCAAATTGTCTAATGGTTAAGCCTGTTTTTTTGGATAGATAAGGCATTTTTTGCACAACACCACTATGTAAAACGAGCTGCCCACTGAAGTATTTCCGAACCAATTCGACTTTTAGGATCCTTCAAGAAAAGAGCGTATTTTTTAATAGCCACAACGTAGTTTCGAGCCTTCTGGCAGTGTGTCCATGTGCGGTATCACTTCACATCAGATGAGCCTCCTGACCGTTTGCCCTCAGCCCTGCGATTCTGTAACTCACTTCACGAACTCACACAGCGGTTTTCGCATCGGCGGTCGCTCTCAAATCAGTCGTGAAGCAGTCATTTTATGATTTGGCATTCTGATAAACAATAAACTACAAGCTCCCACCTTTTCAGAATGCCAAATCATAAAATGACTGCTTCACGACTGATTTGAGAGCGACCGCCGATGCGAAAACCGCTGTGTGAGTTCGTGAAGTGAGTTACAGAATCGCAGGGCTGTTGTGTAAAAAAGGCTCTTACCTTTTGTAAAAAATGGACCATGAAATTCCAAAATTGAAATAATGTTTCTGGATAATTAACTATAATTGAAATCAACAGCTGAAATGATAGAAATTATTACTTAAGGAGGAGCTAATTATTGTATTGGTAAGTGGTAAACGCACGACCTCGAAGTTCAGTCACGATACAAAACATGGGAATAAAAATAAAATATCTCTTTAGAAAAAAGTTTTAAAAACTGATTAGCACAGGCGTTTGAATTTTAATCTGTATCTGTCTAAAAAATATATAGTTCGACCATGAATGATAGCGATTAACATATACATTACACAACTGTTCAAATACTCACTGTTACATTGAGTTCCTTTTCTATGCAATTAATATTGTTTAATAATTCTTTATAATAAATAATACATTTTTTTACCCAAAAAATTTTGTACAATATCTTGTCTCGCCTTCGGAAATTGATGCAATATTTACACGATATAATATGTCTTACAATTTTGATTCGACTATGTAGTACATCAAAAACAATAATTTGAGGGATATAACTAATAGAGATTGATAGAGAAATAAGAAAAATAAAATATGACTTATTAGAATTGAGTAAGAACACTACCAATTGAAGTATAAACACAAATATAAAAATGAAGTACATTTTTAAAGAAATGATTCTATGTTCAATTCGAAACATCTTGTCTAATTTAAGTATTTTGTAGAAATATTCCTCGATCTTACTCTCAAAGAAAAACGATTTTATTACTAGGAAATAAAATTCTGTCAATGTGTACACAACGGAATTGGTGATATTAAATGTCATGTTGTAACATACACATATACTGGTAATCAAAACAAAAGCAGCGCAGTAGATTCCTTTATAAACATTTACCAATTTGGGGGACCTAAAATCGTAATAATATCCGAAGAGCATTCGGTAGAACATAAACCTTTTTAAAGTCTTCATAGAGATTTTTTTCTATTTCTAAAACGTTTTTTATCAGCTTTGTACACTACGTATGGTTTCAAAGGTGACTTTCAAATGCATTAAAATTCACCTTGCTAATACTTGTGGTACTAAATAAAGTTAACATGTCAATTAACTGTCATTTTAATCTACTAATGGATTTTAAAGGTTGTAAAATGACTGCTATGCATATTTTCTTATACATAAAATTTTCGTATAACAATGTTAGTTACCATACTCCTCCGAAACGGCTTGACCGATTTTTATAAAATTTTATATGCATATTCAGTAGGTCTGAGAATCGGCTACTATCTATTTTTATACCCCTAAGTGATAAGGGTTGTCCACCCCTAACATTTAATTTTTTGGACGAAATTTTTATTTTTTTATAA
Organism: Pieris napi; assembly: GCF_905475465.1. Classification (NCBI taxonomy): domain Eukaryota; kingdom Metazoa; phylum Arthropoda; class Insecta; order Lepidoptera; family Pieridae; genus Pieris; species Pieris napi. Next base: position 5,612,170 of record NC_062241.1, on the reverse strand, counting down.
TGTGCCATTAAAAAATACATACAACCCTTAATTTTCACCCCAATTTTTTATAATAGTAGATAGTTATTTTTATTGAACTAAAAAAATGTTTCCTAGAAATAATATCGGTACATGGCAAAACAACGTTTGCCGGGTCAGCTAGTAAATACATATATGTACGTCAGAGAGATATATCGTCACTCCATCGATATGGACGTCGTCATTAGCGGGCTTAATGGGCGTCATGTGGGTAAAGTGCGAGCACAAAAGACACGAATAAATATCATACAGTGTTTAATTTACAATGATTCCTTTTAACATTACAAATTACACTTTTAGCTTAAATTATAACGAGCAGCGGGTTCAAGGGACCGATCTCACTTTTAATCACAATCTACTCAACCACAAATCATATACCTAATATATATGCTCTGATTCCCGATTATATATATATGAATTTTTTTTTCAAGTCACATGCATCATTTTACATTAATATTCTCGATTTACATAAATTTGTTATCAGATTTTGTGTTACAATTAGCAATATATAAGCCCAACGTTATCTGTTTAAATTGAAAAAGGAACTTTAAAAAAATTCTGCCTTTGGGTTCAAGTAACTGACATGGTGTGAATAAAACTGTCAAAGACATTTATGTAACTAAAGCCATGGTTTTTACTAACAATGTTAAGTTTATAAATCGTAAACGCTGTGTTTTACAAAGGCAATCCCCCTATTGACTAAACGTTCAGGAACAAAAAGACATTATAGTTTTCATGACAGCGGTACTCGAATTGAAAAGCCAATATGCATATTCGTATTGTTGCGAAATGACTATCACGAGTGCATATTTACTGAACATTCTTCATAGCTACGTTACTCACGTCAAAATAACTTTAGGGGAAACTGTTCTTTAGGTCTATAGACAAATAGGTGAAAATACCCTGAATTGAAATCCACTTGAAGAGGTCGTTTGTGCCGAGCTGTAATTCTGTAACAGCTTTTGGGCCCTGTACGTTAATGGACTTCAAGCGCAACATTGTATTCAGATACATCAAAATAAATGGATACCGGACATCGGGGTTTTTATAGGATAATAGCATACAAACGGGATTTGGTTCTAAATGCGGTTCTGGTTTATAATTTATAGTGTCATGAATATAATGTAATAAGCATTAATTATTACTGCATCGCTGTTTAGCGGAGTGTGCTTATATAATTGCATTCTCGTCGGAATTAATAAAGGAGCTGCTAATTATTCTTACAAACTCGACACTTGATCTCTCCTTTACGATCTTTTACCAGTTTAAGGTTCCCTCTCGCGATAGTAGCTAATATTAACAAACATAAATAAAATATGTGCATTGACTATCGGAAGAGTAATAGATATTTAACGTATGTAAATAATTAAAGGTATATTACTTATTACAGTAATATTAAAAGTTTAGGTTAATATGTATCTATTTTTATAATAGGGGGTTAATTTTATGTTTAGTTGTTTTAATATATGACGGCGCATTCCTAGCGCCATGTTAAGAAATACTGCAAATATTGGAACGAGATTTGACAGTTGTCAAGTCTGGCGGAGCGTCGTATCGATGGTCAGCGCGGCCATGTTGAAATCGTTTGGAGTGTTTCGAACGTCAACGGCGAGCGCACCACGTCTGCGACGAATCGCTTTTGTTCTAAATAATCTGGTGTCTTTTTGTTACAAAACTAATTGAAAGTGCTTGTTTAAGAGATTTCCTAATGAATAGTAAATAGATTTTGAGTTTGGTGACCAACATTAAAATTATTAAGACATGGCTGATTCTAATAATGAAGGGCATCCGCCCATATCAGAAGTGGGATCCCATGCGCTACTGACCGTGCAAAAACAACCACCTGACTAAAATAGCGCCTTGAAGTTGTTAAGTAACATGGAAATTTTACTTCCTCGGATGTTAGCGACAACGCAACCACCGGTGGCAACTGCTAACGCCCAGTATAGTTCAGTGAAATTCGTAGAGTTTAATCCGGTAGACGCAGACGCGGATATAGAAGGTTGGTCTTAATTACAGAGCTTAAAGTACTGACTAAACATTTAGAGGGCGTAGATTTCTCTAGCTCTTAGCAGTATACTGAAAGGGCGCGCAGCTTTCTTGAGCAAGTTAAATTTGTATGAGCTGACATGGGAGAATGTAAAACAAAGTTTAATGGCTAGATTTTGTAAACCAAAATTATTTCAAGACTTCTTTGATGAAATATTGCGTTTTCAAATTGGAACAAAAGAAACTGCAGCAGAGTCGCCTGCGCTTATGGAATATGATCGAAACTATACCTAAAATCCGAATGTCAAGATTTTATAACTGGATACGTCATATCGGTCTTATGTCAGAAGGATGATTTGATATGCCGTGAGCTAAACGCATATACTGTCACTATTAAACCTCAGTTGTTTAGAATCTTAAGAGGCATTTCCCTAAAGCGAAGATCGGGGGTTACTGAAATCCAAGAGCCTGATTTCAAGCGACCTAGAATTGTGGACGCAAGATTTCCTGGTAAATATCATTTTTGTGGAATCCTCGGACACCGGCAAGCGTCTTCGAGAAGATTCTTCTTGGATGACTAAGCAGCAAGATCCGTCAACTGCAACACGTGCCCCCGAGAAAACTTCTACCGTAACCTGTTATATATGCGGTCAAGTTGGACACATAGCAACAATTTGTAAAGAAAAGGAAAAAGGTGGTGGATCTACTGCAAGGTAATAGGTCAATATCTGCGAACATTGGCTGTTGAGGGGCACCTTGAGGATGTCATCTGGTGAGTCAGTCTCCTTTCTTTTTGTTTGATTGCGGATCGTCTTGCTCGTTGATAAAAGAGAGCTATTATACTAAGTTCCCAAGGACTGTGCGCAATGATTTTGTGTATCTTGCGGGCATTGGTGGTGATGAAATAAAATCTACGTCACAGATTTCGAGTGAGGTTAATTTTGAAAATTTTATAAAACTCTTGACATTTCATGTAGTACCAGACTCATGTCTTACGGATCCTGTAATAATAGGTAGGGACATTTTAGAAAACGGTGTGAGCGTCAAAATTAATAATGATAATTTGAAGTTAATGTTTGTGAGGCGATTGTTACCAGCCATACCTTACTTTATATGTTTGTGAGGCGATTGTTACCTGCCATACTTTACTCGGATAGATACGGATTTGGCAGCTGATGATAGAGATGCCCTTATTAGACTATTAGACAAATATGCTAGCAGTTTTGTGGATAGTGTTCCCCGTAAACGCGTGAACACAGGAGAGTTAGAAATTGATTGATAGGGGTCTACCCCATAAAACTGTTCAACGACGCCCATATCCGTAATACCATTATACAGATGCTTACCTCCGAACCAGTTCTGATGATCTTTAACCCGGACTTACCCGTTGCGACGCTAGCTTGGAGGGATATGGGGCGATCTTAATACAGAAAAAGAAAGACCTGCCCCATGTTGTAGAATACTTTAGCCGACGAACCTCTGAAGTAGAATCCCGCTACCACTCATACGAACTGGAAACGCTGGCAGTCGTACGAGCGGTAGAACACTTCCGGCATTATTTATACGGCCGACGTTTCAAGGTTTTCACGGACTGTAACTCATTAAAAGCATCGAAATCTAAAACTGACCTAACCCCACGTGTTCATCGCTGGTGGGCATTTTTACAAGCCTACGATTTCGATATCATATATCGCGAAGGTCGTGGCATGGAACACGCGGATTACCTTTCTAGAAATCCCCTGCCGGACCCCAATAGCTCAATTTCCGAGTCACAAGTCTCTTCAAAACCTACAATTCAGATAGTAAATTTTGTAGAATTACATCAGGGTTGGCTTTCTGTAGAACAGAAACGTGATGCAGAGGTCCAAGACTTGATCAACAAGCACAATAATAACGATTTTCCTGAAACGGTTGGTCAGACATATGACGTTAGGAATGGCATTCTTTATAGGAAGGTTGTAAGAAACAAGATTATATCATGGCTGCCAGTCGTCCCTCGCTCCCTAATATGGACTTTGATTAATCACGTTCATAACGAGTTACAACATCTGGGTGGTGACAAAACACTGGACAAACTGTACGAACAGTACTGGTTCCCTCAGATGTCCAAGTGCGTTAGAAAATTTATTGACTCTTGCATTGTCTGCAAGGCATCAAAAGGTCCCTCAGGTACTCAGCATGTGCAGCTACATTCTATTCCAAAAGCTCCGGTACCGTGGCACACGATTCATATAGACTTCACCGGCAAACTAAGTGGAAAAAGTGACCGTAAGGAATATTGTTCAGTAATTATTGATGCGTTCACTAAATACGTATTATTAGAGCACACCTCATCATTAGACGCAGCTAGTGCGGTTCAAGCCGTTAAAAGTGCCGTTTGCCTTTTTGGAGCACCTAAGCGCGTAATAGCTGATCAAGGCAGGCGTTACGTTAGCCAGGATTTCAAGAACTTTTGTTCAGATCATAACATTAAGCTGCATTTTATAGCAACTGGCTCCAGCAAGGCAAACGGGCAAGTCGAGCGTGTGATGCGCACTTTGAAAAGTTTGCTAACGATTATCGAAAACGATCCCAATAAAGCGTGGCGTGACGAGTTAGGTAATGTGCAATTAGCGCTTAATAGTACTAGGTCTACAGTCACCAAATTTACGCCAACTGAACTCATGTTCGGTATCCGTTCTCAATCTCTAGGTATGTCGAGAATTAGGTGTTCAAGTCCAGATTCAGAACAAGAACAGCGAATTGACGTAGAGTCAGCTAGGCAAGATGCGTCTCTTAACATACAAAGGGCAGCCGCATCCGATACTTTACGATTTAACCAGGGTCGAGCTACTATCAAGCCATTTTCTAAAGGCGATTTCGTATTCATCAAAAGTTGTAAACGCAACCAAACCAAGTTAGATAGGAAGTTTAGGGGTCCTTATGTAATAATCGCAGTATTAGATAATGACCGTTACGAGTTGAAAAGCATAACCGGTTCACATCGTACTTTCAAATACGCGCACGAGAACTTGCGTCCAGTACCTCGGGGTCATGACGGGTTAGTTTTCTATATCTTCTATATATCTTCTATATCTTCTATATCTACTAGTTTGATGACTGAAGAAGAGGCCATGACGGCGCCGAACGATGTTGAACTCGATAATAGTCACCTCGACAGACCGAATGTTTGTGATATATATTGACTGCAGGCTCCGATACACTGTCCGCAGGATCAGACACGCTTACAGCGGAGTCTGATACCCTAAGTAACATTTCAGATCGCGAAATCTTTGAGCATGAGGTCCGAATTCACGCAGAGCAAGACAGTCCGTAACTTATAGGTATGTGTAATCTGTAAGCGCTGAAGTTTACTTAACTATGTTGGCACGATTAGTGAGATGAGTCATTGAATAACGTGGTGTGGTGTGTGTGTGTGTGTGAAGGTGGTCGAAAGGATAATGTCGTCCGGGCCATGCAGCTGATAGCGGCTGGTCGTAGGGACACATTCATCCGGTCCAACCTTAAGTGTTCGTTGGTCGAAAGGATAATGTCGTCCGGGCCACGCAGCTGATAGCGGCTGGTCGAAGGGACACATTCATCCGGTCCAACCGTAAGTGTTCATTGGTCGAAAGGATAATGTCGTCCGGGCCACGCAGCTGATAGCGGCTGGTCGAAGGGACACATTCATCCGGTCCAATCTTAGGTGTTAATTGGTCGAAGGGACAGTGTCGTCCGGTCCATGCACGAGTGGCTGGTCGAAAGGACACACCCGTCCGGTCCAATCTTAGGTGTCAATTGGTCGAAGGGACAGTGTCGTCCGGTCCATGCACGAGTGGCTGGTCGAAAGGACACACTCGTCCGGTCCAAATTGATACTGTGAGTATGTTTGTTAGATAAAGAGTGTAATGTTTGTTAAGTGATTAGAAAAAGGTGCCGTCCGGTCCATGAGTGGTCGAAAGGACACACGCTTTTTTTATTCTGATAGTCATAGTTGTATGACAGTAGCATTACGTCTAGTAGTCATAGCTTGTCAGGTTGGGCGAGCGGGTAGATTTACTGACACCTGTCCGATTGATTGTGTCACTGTTACAGGACTGCAATCTGATGCGCCCGAGGACGGTCGAAAGTCAGTCCGGCCGTGACGGCGCATTCCTAGCGCCATGTTAAGAAATACTGCAAATATTGGAACGAGATTTGACAGTTGTCAAGTCTGGCGGAGCGTCGTATCGATGGTCAGCGCGGCCATGTTGAAATCGTTTGGAGTGTTTCGAACGTCAACGGCGAGCGCACCACGTCTGCGACGAATCGCTTTTGTTCTAAATAATCTGGTGTCTTTTTGTTACAAAACTAATTGAAAGTGCTTGTTTAAGAGATTTCCTAATGAATAGTAAATAGATTTTGAGTTTGGTGACCAACATTAAAATTATTAAGACATGGCTGATTCTAATAATGAAGGGCATCCGCCCATATATATATTTATTGAAAGTGAGCTATGCAAATGTTATTTAATTAGAATAGCATTATAATTTTAATATCGTATTCATCTGTAGTATACTTTCTTTTCGAGTTATTAATAATGTGAAAAATTAAGACCATGGTTTTTGTTAAATTTTAAGGTTTTATATTTGAAATACAGAACCCATCCATTTAAGGATGCTGCTTTTCTTATTTTGCTATCTTGAAATGAATGCTTGCTTTCCGTGTAGACTAATTATGTAATTTTCACCGTTTCATATTCCATAGCTGAAACAAGGGGCGTTTTTCTTTTGTTGTGAAAAGATAAAGTTATCTTCGTAAAAGGAGCGTTTTAATTTTTCCATCATGTTTTTAGTTTAGAATAATTTCCATAATACAAGAAAACAGCATTCTAAAATAACGTTTCCTTTTGTAGTTAACATTCATTATATTTTATTATTCATTCTGTGACGGAGTTATTTTAATCTATAACATCGAATAAATATGATCACATCATTTATTTTTCTTCTGCTCGTAATTAGCCACTACTTATATGTATTAATCGTGACGCAATTAACCTTTGGATTAGCTTTTACATTTTTGTTTATATATATTATTATTAATATTTTTCTTTAGTTTTTACTTTATTTTATTTTAGTTATAGTTACATGTTATTTTGAGTTTTTTTTGTTAATTAAAAAAATTACAAGTAAAATTCACTTCTTGTACTTTACCCTCTGTAGGTGTTTCGTTTTAATTGTTACATGTTAGGGTTGCCTGGAAGAAATCGCTTGTAAATATGTTTTTGATCACATTTTAATATAAAACATTTTTTACTACTTTGGAAATAAGTATAATCTAATATAAGTTTACTAAGGGAAAGTGTAGTATGGCGAAAGAATTTTCGAAATCTGACGGGCAGTTCATAAGTTGATATGTTACAATACAATACAAATGTCAAAATACAAATATTTCATTTTTATAACTAGTACTGATATGCCAACTTCATTGAAGGATTTTATTGAAAACGGGTATATTGAAGACAAAAAAAGAAGTAAGATTAAATACCAAGGTTTTTCTTTTCTAGGCATGACAATAATTATGCACGCGGACTGGTTTTCTATTAAAATACACCTTCCGTGGAAGGCTCTACATTTTTCCGCGATGAATATTTCCACTATAACACGTTCAAACACCCCTTAGTGGAGGGTGGATCAAGGGATTGCAGATTCTCGGATGAATAAACTGCGAGTTCAATGCACTGCGGTGCATTAAAAAAACCCCTTCTATGTTAGTGTGTCACTGACGTCTTCTGAGCCTGGGGTGATTACAATACATCCCTTTGTGCGAAGTCATATTCATAACCCAATAGTGTCCAGTACTTTTCTATTGCACCCATGAATGGAAATGTTTTCTTTAAATTACTTCAGTGTAATCATACATACATTGCTTGCTACTGCTGTTTCGTTTGAAGTTTGTTAGATTCAAATGAATGTTGGTAATCAGCTTTGGTACCTAGTCTGAAACAATTATGATTTCGCTAGAATGACATTAGCTGACGTTTTGTCACGTGACTATTTTCATACAAATTTGTTTGTCATTACTCACGCATGTCAAAAAAGGATTTTGTCTCAATGACATCTTTATTCATATGTCTTAACCATTAGTGACACTACACTCCAAAAAACAAAAAAACAAATGGTGCGTGTACTTATGTACGCGCGTAAGAAGTTATACTTATTTGGCTTTCTTTATTTTTTTTTAAATATTAAATAATTAATAATAAATATTTAGCGTTAATAATTTAAAAATATTTAATATTTAGTTTATTATTCAATTATTAATTAATATTAATAATAATTATTATTTCATAATTATTCAATTTAGTAACTAGATATGTTTCATAACCTTTTAACTAAGTAACAATAAATCTTTCGGTCTTTGTAAAAAAGCATTGCTAAATTTCTTTGAAAAAATAATTAAAACTCCTTTATTTGTTTAAAAGGTACTACAAATGTCATTATGGTCATTCAAAATTCTTGTCATAGCTGCTAACGTCACGCATATTCTATTTCTTTTTACTTGTAGATTGCCTTATTCCCATCTCGCTCGCGCACGCTCGGCGCCCATACTGATAATTTTGTGTCACGGTGCGCGCGCATCGTAAAATTTCACTCTCATAAATTCTTCATAACGCGCCTAAAGAAGTATAACTTCAAAAAATTATTTGTTTAGCTATGTACAATATAATTCAGATTGAGGCCTACCTAGTAAGTCGGAGACCTGTGACAGGGACTCCATGGTATATCCTAATAGAAAGTGTAGTGATCCGTGACAAATCGAATTATTAACAGATCACCACTGTGAACATATTAGCATATTCTTGTTTGGACAAGCTTAGAATATGAATCTAATTATATTTATTGTGTAGTGTAAGCTAGCTGTTTGGCAACAAATAGGGCACGGTCAATCGGAAATTCAATATAATAAATAATATAGGAAATCTAAAACTATAATTAATATATTCAAAAGTATTTTCGAAACCTATGTTTGGCATTTTTTTAAATACATTTAGTTATGTATAGCCATGCGCGCCAAATGCAACAAATTAAGAATTATCTTATAAAAGATAGTTAAACCTATCACTATGAAGACAACCATACATAAACATCTGTACAGTCTCGAACTTTGAGAATCCTATAGACTGCACAAAATGCTTATAACTGATGAATTTATAATGGTGACATAAGAAAAACTACCTTTGTGCCTATTTCGATGGACATTTTTCGTTTCATTATTATACGGTAAAAGCTATGAAATGATTTATGGTTAAAAATTAGTATTTTGAAATGCTATCTTCTTAACTACGTAGTCAATTGATTTACTGTTAACCTGAAACTTGCAGGAGGTAGCTTAAAGGTTTATATAGATTTACCAGCCCTGCGATTCTGTAACTCACTTTTCGAACTCACACAGCGGTTTTCGCATCGGCGGTCGCTCTCAAATCAATCGTGAAGCAGTCATTTTATGATTTGGCATTCTGAAAAGGTGGGAGCTTGTAGTTTATTGTTTATCAGAATGCCAAATCATAAAATGACTGCTTCACGATTGATTTGAGAGCGACCGCCGATGCGAAAACCGCTGTGTGAGTTCGAAAAGTGAGTTACAGAATCGCAGGGCTGCACAGAAAGTTCTTCTCTTGATATTTGTACAGAGAGTGATTTTTTAGCGGAAATCTTCTGTCGGAATTCTCGTAACTCTTTATTACTTATACATTAAGATTAAAATTAACTAGAATTATTTGTTTTGCAGCGTTCATATTCGCCTACTATCGCTCTATAACATCAAACTTCTGATAACATCTCGACTCCTCTTAGAGCAATTTGCACAAATTGCGCCGGAGTTTAGATGGAATTGAGTCACAACTAGATATCATTAGGAACCGAAACTTCGTCTCACGCTACAGAAGCCACATTTTATTGTATTCAGCCAAGTTAAGCTTATCCCTAAGGTAATGAGAACATGAGAAGTAATATACCAGTTACGTACCATGTAACCATGAATAACTATTAATGGTTACTTTATAAGGAAAGGTGGCCAAAGGTGGAATCTAAATATACATCATGTTTACCATAGGAGCGATAGCTTATTATAACAAGAGCATTTATGACGTTCTTATAGTATGATTGACGTTCAGGAGCAGTGTGTATAGTATGGCAACGAACGGTTACCTACCAGTAAATTCTAGATACTAATAAGCTTCTACCATTTTTTATCATAAACGTCCACACTCAACTCACAACGCATACATCAATATTTTTGCTTTAATGCATCTAAAGTATTGTAAATTAACTATATAAGAATGTGGCATGCAGTATGTAATATTGTAATCATTACACAATGTCTAAATTTTATTTGATTATTAGTCTTTTGTTGTCGATACAGAAAGATAGGAAATGTATCACATGTCGTTGAAAAATTTCGCTTGCAGCTCATTCAGGCTTTGTTTCATTTAAAAGTGATTTAAGAAAAAAATTGTCAAAACATGTATAAATTCAATAGTGTAACAGCAGAGACGTCAGTTATACAAGATATAAAATAAATACAAGTTACAAATTAAAAAAATGTTGTTAATTTCACTTCACAGCCCTGCGATTCTGTAACTCGCTTCACACACCCTCAGCGCTGATTTTTGCTGTCAAATCGTTCGTTTCGGTGTCATGTTACAATTTGGTATTCTGATAAACAATAACCGCGACAAAAGCGCCGCTCAAATGAGATTGTTCACATTTGGAACTAAAATTTGGCACTGCTACACTTACGCTCCAAAATTGTTGGTATTTGGTATTCTGATACATACCATTTGACATCTCATCTCACTTAAATGTACAATTTGTACGTCAAATTAAAAGTTGCTCTTCCCTCGCTGAAATCGTTGTTTACCAGTGAGTTAGCCATTTTTAGCGAAGTTAAAACTTGTTTTATGTGAAAATATTCTAACATAGGACAATCTATATGTATCTTGGGGTAAGTTTATAAAATAATATTTATCAATACAGCATTATTTTACGAAAAAAATTATATATATAAACATTAATTGAACTTTGTTATTGTTACAGAAGGCCCGTTTCCACTTTTAAAGTTTAAACCTCTATTTCAAGAAATAAATGATGTAAACCATTAAAAAATACTTAATATAATATCTATAGATGGCGAAGAAAATGTAGGCACGAAACGACCAATTGGTTTCTCGGCGTTGGTTACTATCGCTTTTTTCCAATACTCAAGAAATTATATGGTATTGACGAAACCTAGAACATATGCTGCTGAGATGAACGAAGAGTCTAGTAAATAGATGATCTAAGGTAAACATTTTGATTATTTTAGCATTAAAAATATCATTTTGATCCTAGAACCAATTTTTCGATGCAGTCTTGATCATGTCTTGTCTCCAGCAGAGATAAGTCGAACAGAAAACGATAAATAAGTTAAGATAGGTAAATTTTGTTATACCTATATTTGTATTTTTCTACTATACTAAAATTATAAATCTAATAATTTCAGAGATCCCCAAATGTTCAAAATTTCTGATAGAAAAATACATTCTGCCTTTGAAGAAGAAGAATATTACATTTATATCATACGACAAGGCCCCTGGATATAAAAAGACACAATAGTGCAGACATTTTCAAATTATTGAATTTCGACTACTTATCCTTCAATTTATAATAAATGATAACACAGTACAATTTCAGTTCCTATATTTTTATAAAATATATTGATATAACATTAAGGTTTTGGATAAAAACATTATTCTGCTTTACACAAGTATGAAATACCATCATTACATACATGATGGTTTAAGTACTTATTAAGCTTTTTTAAATTTATCGTTCATAACTATTACTTTTTACAAACTAATTAGAAAATATATTAAAATAAATATATTTGTCTACAAAATAAAGTAGATGTTATTGATTAGCTCTATGTGAGGCTGGGTTTTAGATAGTTTTTGTTATACTTAAGTTTGTTTTACTGAAAGTTATTTTGTAGTGTGTTAAAAGTTTACTATAATCATTAAATTAAATGTGTAAGTTATTATATTGTTCTTTTATTCACCTATAAAGTAACATGGCTTATATATTTTTCATTTCGGCTTAGCTATGTATTTAACTCGGTTACTACGTTTTCTATAGGCAGTCATTAAATAAGTGGTAGATTTAATTAATCATTTTATTAATATAACAATATAATTAGATACAAAAAAAAAATATTATGAAGTACACAATTATCTTAAACACGATAATACAATTTTTCATATAAAAATCATAGTTGTCCAAACTGCATTCAAAATAGATTTGTGGTCTCGGTTTAATATCTCTTCTTAACATTTCAATAATTGGTCATTTTCTTCCTCATTCTTGACAACTACCGCTGATGGCTGTAATACAATAGTTATGTGTTAAAATTGTAAATAGGAAGATGTGGTAGGTCACTGTACTGACACAATAATATTGCATAACAATTTAATTATTGTAAAGTTAAGGAAAATAATAAAAAAACTTGCATAAAACACAAAAACTTTATGGGATATCTTTGTATTTCTAAGTAAAGTATCTTAAAAACATGTTTGATAATATTATAACTAAGCCAAATATTATTTAAAGTTTTATGATAACAAAGCTTAGTAATTTCGCACACAGTTATTGATTCAGTACTATGAATAAAAAAAAATCTTGAGCAAATCTAAGTATGTACTTTAAATACAATTATTTATTAATGAAACAAATCCAAGACCCATAAAGGGTATGTTTAGTGCTAAAGTGTAGTGCTGACTACAATATAATAACAACTAAAATAGATTAACTATCTTTTGATGGCTTCTATGTTTATTAAATAAGTTATGGCAATGTCATTTCCAACATTTAAAATTAACGTTGATCACTTGAAATGGTATGAATTTGAGCAATTGAAAGCTTATATATTTGATCCAACATACCTAACATGATTATTTATACTTGTGTTCTGAAATCTGAACAATTAAATTAAATTCAACTTGATCAATTAAAATTAATACTTCTTATATTTCATGAATGGAATTTGAAGTTAGAAAACCTAAAAATATTTTTTATATTTCCATCAGATAAGTCATTTTTGAGATATTTTCACAGTTTATCTTTTTTTTAATATTATTAATTTTTCAAACGTCGACCATTTTGTTCTCTATTTTGTTTTATTAAAAATATTTTGTTTATGTATGATTAAAATTTTGACAATTAACTCTTTTTATAAAATAAAATGAGTCAATTGTCACGATATTAATAGACAACAACTCACTAGGTTACCTCCCTCCACTTATCAAGACGTAATGTAAAATTTCTTAACAGAATACCATGAGATTCCAAAAATTACGTCAGTGACGAAGGGAGCGCTGTTACTGCGTAGTGGACTCACGGATTAACAGTGAGTTACAGAATTGCAGGGCAGATATAAAATTTTGTTGGCATAATTGATATGTTTTGTAATATAAACAAAGTCGGATCTGATGAATCTTATTTAGACCAGTGTTATCTACGCCTTTAAACATTTACTCCTAGTAAACGTAAAGGCGTATTTAAAATAAGAGTAAAATGTGAATTGCCATAGGAAGACCAAGGTCGTATGCTCGTAGTCTTTTAAAATGTGGACTTAGATTATAATTTTATAACAAGTGACCTATTAATTGAAGAAAAACAAAATCCTAAGTTACTTTAAAAAGATATATATTATATCGAAAAACATCTAAAAGTATAAAGAGGAACAAAGTAAAAAATTCTACCATTAATATCAATCCTATCAAGTGCGTTAAACTTCTGTATGATATATCATACATATTACATATAGATAAAATATAAAGTAGAAATCTATGCTACTAAGTGACTGCTGAAAATCATTATCTACTAAAATCGTATCAAACACGAAGTAGCATGTTGGTTAACTTAAGGCTAAAAACTATAATTTCGAAAATATATTTCTCAAAATTAGTGATACAAAATAGTCCAACAGTTATTCAAGAATCAAAATTCTTATCATGCAATTTGGCTTACATCCTTCAGCCTTATCATTTCAATAATTACGTGTTTGGGTCTGAAATAAAGACAAAAATCCCTTGTAATACTAGTTTTATATATCAAAAAAATAATTATATGCTTTTGTTGCATATTAAATGTAATTTGTCCGTCGTCCTTCGGTTTATATCATTGAAATAGATAGCTATGTGGTTATTTCTAGACCAAAGATTACGAGCACACAAAACAATAATAACATACTTCTGTTGCATATTAAATACCATTCGGCATATGATTCACCGTTCAGCATAATCGTCTTTCGGTCTATTATTAAAATAATTACATATTTATTTTTATAAAAAATACTTCAAGGTTACCTGACATAGTTACTTTGTACATATCATAATTGATTGGATTCAAATGTATGAAGAATATTTTAAATCTCGTTTAATCTTGTATTGGAGCTTTATAGGTACCTTTATGGGTCTCGGCCAGACAGTTTGCATTTTCTTTATTGAGTACGTTCCTTTATTAGTAGGCGAGCAGCCTTCTGTGCCTTACAAACGTCGTAATAATGGTAGGGGAGCCCACGATGCTAAATGGGGATTTACTCGAGCGTCGTAGAGACCTATTGGGATGCAAAGCTTAGATAAAAAGAAGAAAAAAATGTTATATGATAAATTCCTTTTCAACGGTGGGGGAAGCGGCTATAGATAGTTAAATATGTAAAAAAAAACTGTTGCATGGACATCCTCGAGCGCGTCAGATATTGATAGCATCTATGCCCTACGTATTTTGAATAATGTACGTATGTTAATCTGATCGTTTGCATGATGCGGGTGGTTGTATTTAAGGGTTGAAAATGAAAAAAAAAAAAAATTATCGAGCGCGTCAGATTTTCTAAGGGAGTGTTAAGTGCACCAAAAAAAAGCTCTCATTCACTAATCTGACGATTTCGATGGGACGCAAACCCACGGCCATTTTCATAATATGCAAAAAAAAATCGCAATTTTGAAATACTCAAGCGCGTCAGATTAAGATATATGTGGTTCATCTTTATGTTCTAAACGTACTGTCTCATAATCTGACGATTATCTAGAGGGATTCGCCTGATCTGACAAAAAAAATTTAGAAAAACGATTCACCGAAAGGGCCATCCCTGCAACTTCCCGCTACTTCCTTCCTGGGCGCTTAAAACTGATATTTTGAGCTCGCTGAGTTCAAAGAAATAACATGTCTATGCATTTGAGCGCTCCCAGCTCGAAAGTCTGATAGAATTTTCATAGAACACTGTTTTTGGAATTTTCAAACCGCTATAACTTTTGAATGGATCAAGCAATTTTTGCGAGTTCAAGCAAGCGGTTGGCGGCATTCGACGCAGTTTTATCATCATCATAAGTAATTTTGCAATTTTAATTGATAGAACCACAAATTTCGGAGTAATCCCGAAAAAACACTTTTTCGGGTTTCTTTCGTTCACGATATCTCTCGAACTAATCAACCGCTTTTGACGAGCTTGGTGGCGATCGACGTGGTTTTTCAAGCTCAAAGGCGGATTAGTTTTTGAAGTTGATCAATAAAGAAACCACTTTAAAAAAAATATTTCTTATTTTTTTAAGATTTTTCAAAATTTCTCAAAATCTATCGGTCCGAATCGGTTCAAATTCACAGGAAATGTAATTTTGAGGGAAATATTTAGAACGCCGTTTAGTAGATTCCGATCGGTTAAAGGAAATGTAGGCATCACGCAGCTGCACGCATTTAACTTTATCGACGATTTTTTGTTATTTCGGCTTGCGGAAATCGTCAGATTATATATTTTTCATTATTCTTGAATTATTTCCTTCAAAATAAAAAAAAAATTAGCTACGCTCGAGAATGTCGAGATGACGGTTTTTTTTTACAACTTTGTTGCCCTCCCCTTTTTTTCCGTCATTCTCAAATTGTCAGATTAGTGGAATATACACTTTTTAGGATGTAATTAACTCACCCTACCTTAATCTGACGCGCTCGGGAATTTCTGATGGTCAATTTTTTTTTACTAATCTGATCCTGTCTCCTTCACGGGTGGCCTTATATATGGGCCTCATATTTTGTGGAGGTACTTAACCGGGTACAAGGTATCCCCCTATATATTAATCTGCCGCGCTTTAGTAAATCCCGAAATCCCCTCTTGGGCTCCCCTACCATAAGAAATCCTATATACAAGTGAAGTCCAAGTCAAGCAAGTTATCGGTTTTTTATATTATGTTTATGCGTCAAAATTGACGAACGTACTACTTGATTATAAATAAACTAGTAGACTCGGCCAAGCGTTACTGTGGCTAAGATTTTTGTTATATTACATAGTAGTAAACTATACAAGAGAAAAGGCAGGAGAACACCAATCCACCATGCTTTTTTGGTGGTTATGCCATTACATTTTAGATTATGTAAAACGTTGGTAATTATTTTGATAAGGATCAATACCTAGGTACGAATAAGCCTTTTCTAGCGGTATTTTAATAAAAAAAATTAATAAAAGGACGCTTATTGTGACGTAACTATAAAAGATAGAGACATGCTGTCGCGACATCTTTTATAGATAGTGATGTGTCCTGAAAAATTGTAATACGTCATTTTGATCTATCATTAATAGTTTTCGCAGCGCACATGATTGAAGGAAGTTTTTTGTTTATTTTTTTACACCTTGGGTTAGATTATTCAAGTTTTAGTGAGCATCCCTAATTTTTTTGAAAATTAAAACATAGCCTATGTCACTCGGGACGGTGAAAGAATTTTTGAAATCGGTCCAGTAGTTTCGGAGCCTATTCATTTCAAACAAACAAAAATCAAACCTTTCCTTTTTATAATATTATTAGTATTAGTATAGATTTAAATACTTTTTTTTAAATTTAGGAACCTACCCAGTGGCCTATTGAATGATTATGCATAACGCCTATACGTTATACTTTTGGTAATAATATCGGTTTCGAGTTGGTAAGTACAAAAGGCCCTTTCTTAAAGAAATTTATTGATGACTAGCGGACCCGACAGACGTTGTCCTGTCTTAACTATGAATATTGATTTCAAATTGGTATAATGAATTAAAAAATATTTCAGAAACAAAGTGTTTATTATTCTAATGCTTTATGTTATACAACATTCTTTGATTGTTTTTCTGGCTCGCATATTATTATATGTATTATCAATATAATAACTCCGATCGAAGCATTTATTTTGAAAGATATTCATTTTTCTTACATCCTCTGACGATATTTGCAGCACGCATTTTGTCAATGTTGTGTTATGTCAAACGCCATAAGGTTCGAATTGTATGGTGGTTAAGTATTCTTGAATTTTCTAATTTTCCGCGCAATTTTTTTCTTTTTTTCTTTTATAAGAACCTTCTCCTGACAATTACAAACACAACAAAAAAGAAATCAGACAAATCGGTCGAGCCGTTTTCATGTGATACTTAAAAAAAACAACTTACTTACTTTCGTGCTTTATTATGGCGTGCTTTATTATCCAGATACATGTTTTAACATTATAATAATAATAGCATTGATTACCAAAACTTAATTATAAACACTGAAGTTTCATTTATATCACTCCTAAAAAATAACTTTTAACAATCGGTGAAATACAATGCAACATTTAGCAACCATCATGTGCTTGCACTGTCAGATTTTGGTTTGTCCACCATTGGACATAGGCCTCCTCCATCGGGTTTTACTGATGTCTGTCGTGGGCCAGGCACGATCAGGTGACGTTTCGACACTGGTTTTACTTTGCTGTGTTACGTTATTATATTGTTCTTAGATATTCTTAGATTTTTCAGTGTGTTGCACCGAAAAAATATACTTGAGTGATTCTTGTTCTAGTGGGTATTTCAGTTATCAGAATATTCCACTTTGTTTTCTGCAAAGCATGTTCAAATTCCTCTTGACGGCCGTTGCTTACGAGCTACCTAACATTCGTTGTACAAATATATGTGCGTTCAATATAGCGAGTGAATTTTAATATAGTTATAATTCATTAAACTTAATGCATTTATTTTATTAAGTAATAACTTACTAACTTATACATCAATACCATATTACCAAAGTCTGATATTACAGTTTAGATTACGAGGTGTCTAATTATTATGAGCAGTATTTCTAACAATGTACTCACAGTATTAATGTAATAATACATTTTATTATTTTAAAAAGAATTCAAACGAAAACAGGACTATTATATAAGTAACGGAATAATTAATAAGTGCAGTTATAAGGCTAAAGTTCAAGGGGAAAATTCTCCATACTGAATATTTTGGCGGGCGAATTTCCAAGTACTCCAAAGCTATTTCAATCTCCTCGTGAAGTTTATTATCTGCAAAAATATTCTAATGTACCTACATGACAAATAATTTATTTCTATGTAAATTTAGGGGTGGTCTACACACATGTACTTTTTTGGTGCTGTTAAAATTAGTATTAAATGATATTTATTACCTGTACACTTTACTAGCTCCATAGCTAAGCTTGCTTTTATTTTCTCGAATTCATCATAAACCAAATCTAAGAAAATTACTCCGATTAAATACAAACATAACTTCAAAATAGTTAATAGTATCATAGTAACGACGGCAAAATGTTGATGTGAGTCCTGAAAACGTATTAAGTATTTATATAATTGGAAAATAAATACATTGATGATGGGAAAAGGGCCTTAGGAATCACGAATTGAAACCAAAAGCACAAAATAGGACCAGCTGGAGGTTCTTGGTTGATCAGGTTAAACCCCGCCTCAATGATCATGATGGGCCTTATAAAGTTTAATGGTCTTTCTTATAAGTTCCTTCTTATAAATTTATATGTCTATGATCATTGTGGCTTACCAATTGAATTAACGATGCAATCCCACAGGAAATATCTATAAGTCCTTTTAAGAAACTATATATTATATCCAAAAACATCTGCAAATATAAAAATTGAATATTATATTGAATTTAACATTCATCATTGTAGTTATAAGGTTTTTCTCACTTAATGTGATGTAAATTCTTTAACTACATCGCATCATTAAAAAATAATCAGTATTCTTTCATCCGGCAATCTGTAACTTTGAGTAGCGAAAGCGGTTGAGACAAAAATTTCATCGTTAACGCGGGATTCCAAGATTGCTACATCAGCGCTATGGATAGAGAGAACAGCCTTGCGAGTCAAATCGTAAAATGACTGCTTTACGACTGATTTGAGCGCGACAGCCGCTGTGAAAACCGCTGTGTGAGTTTGAAAAGTAAGTTACAGAATCGCAAGGCTGCATAGATATTGCATAAGAAATCTCAGCATGGTAATCTCAATCGTTATTGGAAGTTAACAGTGAAGAACAGAGTGTCAGCAATTCATGTAGGGTTTTTCGTTTTATGCACAGGTATGATTATTCCGCACAAACTCCTGATTAACACGCTTACCTTGAGTTTTATAGCTCTGTTGGCTTTACCAACAATATCTAAAATACGTTTATAAATTTGTACAAACTTCTTTAAATGAAATATTTTTATATTAACATCGTCACTTAGGACGCACTTGCTTTGCAGAAACAAACGTAAATATTTCATCCTTTGCCAATACATTTCATAAATTAAAGACGGTATTATTGGATTCAGAGAAAGGGTTATATCTACCAATTTTTGTAACCCATACATGATATCGCCGGAGGTGTAAGTTACCATTTCGAAAATTAATTGACCGAAAACTACACAAAATATACTAATAGTTATGCAAGAATCAAATTTCTTATCATATTTCAGTATTTTATCAATTGTTTCGAGGTTCTTATAAAATTTAAGAAAATATTTTTCTTTATAGAACAGCGATATACACAAGTTCGTGATAACTTTTACCAGCATTAATAATTTTAATAATTTTATAAACGTATACATTTCTTTGGGTTTAATTGCATCAAAGAAATTTTGTATCACTAAACACATAAGTATATGAAATACAAAGCAATATAGCATAAGAAGCACTCGAATTATTTTACTAGTTTTAAATTCACAATACTGTCCTAAAAGAAGGCGAAACCCCAAAAGCAATTTTATAGATAAATTGTTGTTAAAATTAAACATTTTGAATTTTAAATGCAATGCGAAGCCAGTGCTACTACTATAGTGCTCGGGTACCCCAATGAAACAGTTTCTAGACAATAATTATATACTTTCGTTGCATATCAAATGCAATTTTGTTTATGGGCTATAATAGCTCATTAGGATGGATATAATAATGTGTTTATTTATAGAACACTCACTACAAGTTTACTTGTTAACTAACATCAAGTAAACTTACATTACTTACATTATATGTACATACTAGCTGCCCCCACGAACTTCGTTTCTCCTTAAAGTGATTTTACTTAGCCTACCTTTTTAGTACATACCAACATGGAACATTTTGTTATACTTACCTAGAGACTGTTCGGTTTTTTGGAATGAAAACTTTTTAGGGGTTTCTGTGAATTTTTATCTACATAAACCTCATAAGTCATAAGATTTTAATTAACTAATAAAAAATAGGGATTGATCGTAGAGGGGTGAAAACTAAGTGTTATATGTATATTTGTATTCTGTATCATAAAAAAATAAAAACAAAAAAATATATCTAAAAAATAAAAATAAAAATTTAGGGGTGGAAAACCCTTATCACTTATGAAAAAAAAATAGATAGCAACTGATTCTCAGACCTACTGAATATGCATACAAAATTTGATAAAAACCGGTCAAGCCGTTTCGGAGGAGTATGGTAACTAACATTGTGACACGAGAATTTTAAATATAAGATATTGACAATAAACAATATTTATTTGAAACCACGGCAAGTAAAGTTTTAAATAAGACTTGCATTGTAACTCAAACATTAATTGTTAATGATGATAATTTGACCGAAAATCATTTTGTAATAAATAATTACCTAACATGCGTTTGCAAAAATAGTCACATTAATGGAATAATTCAAATTTACCGTAGTACTTATATTATCAATAATAAGAAACTAGTTAACAAAGTTTTGTTTTTAAAGCCAAGAATTTTGCATTTTATTATTTTATAACACATATGGTGTAATTTTATTTATTGACATATCCAACAATTTTCGTTTGGTGCTAAAATACGGAACAAACGAAATTCCCGTTCATCGAGACAGTCATGAACTGTCGTATTAAATTTCCACGCACAGCCTCCGTCCAGTTTATTTACCGTGTAGCCTCTAAGGGGTGATTTACATAGACGTCGAGGAAGTCTGAAATAAGGGCACAATATACGCAGTTGCATGGTACTGAACAATAGATTCGGTTGTTACATAAATACCAGAAGACCACTAACCCGGTTCTCGAAATTGTTTCTGTGTATTATAATAGTTTGTTGTGCATACGTAAGAGTAGAAAAATCAATTATAACATTATAAATTGTTTTTAAACCGATCTAACAAGAAGTTAAAATATTTTCGAGGTTATACTTCTTTTGGCGCGTTAGGGAAAAATAATGAGAGTAAAATTTTTCTATAGTTAGTGTCGTTTTTTCTACAAACGTAGAATAAGCCGAGAAATAAAAATTTTGAAATTATTGGATTTTACTCCTTAAGAAACGATTTGAGTTATAAGGCCCGGTACGGAAATTTTATGAGGAGTAAAATCAAGTGTAACACGAAAAGTTGAGGCGTTATGTGTAACACGAAAAGTTGAGGCGTTATGTGTAACACGAAAAGTTGAGGCGTTATGTAGAAAGTTTTGACAGCCACGTTACAACATTGTCAGTGTTGACAGGTGTAAAAAATAAAAGTAGATTGTCTAGCGTGCCATAGAGTTTTGTCAATAGTAATGGTCAGTGAAATTAAAATTAAAAAGATTGTTCATTCTTATTCTTCTCTTACTATAAAGGCAACTTTGGTCACAGAAAGAAAATCCTATTTGGGCATAGATGATGTAGGTACGTTTTATTACTACTACAAACATTTATATTATAAAAACATATATTCTTACCACCTTTAGTATGAAAATATGCTCGACAGCCACAGAACATTATCGCCATTTTATCGTTCGTACGGAGTAAACTCCAATCGTGCGTCGTAGCTGACACATACACACTTTTTTTTATCTTGTTATGCCAAAGAAGTGTAACTTCTAACGCGTGTACATAAGTACACACACGTTTTTTTATTGAATATGAAAAGTTTAACCTTAGTTAACTTTTGACACCAACTGTGGCGACTGCAACAATGCTGGACGTAGATAATATAGGATAAATTAATATTGAAAAACTGTTAGAACCAATACTAATAAAACGGCAATTTTAAGAATACTTTTCTAAAACCACGTCAGGCTGCTATTGTGCTCGATATACTATTTTTTATAGATAATATAAGAGTTCTACAGTGCAATTTCGTAGGTATATTCTACACAATTTCAATCAGTAGAGTGATCATATGCCACAGCTGCGCTGGTTCATTTCGTATGCTAATATGTAACATATGCGCTTCATTAATATCACTGTGGGTTGTATGTCTTTTGTAGGATATGAAAGCATTTTTCTACTAAATAGTGGTTAAACTTTGAAAGTTAAACAAAAAAAAAGTGATTAGCAGCGGACAAATTTATCTCCTGTGATGTCGACTAATCTTTTTGCTATTTCTTGAAAACTGATTTCAGCTTATAATAGAATTATAACATACTTATTTATTTTTATTGTTTTAAATAATTTGAAATTTAATTGACTTTTTAATTACTACTACAGAAATAACTTTCCCGAAAGATTTCAGTTCATTAATTAAACCTGTACTATTGTTACGGGGTGTTCTGAAAGGATTCTGATAGCAGAACATTAATCATTGTAGGTGAGACGCGCTAAATAAAAGAGTTCTTATCGCAACCTTAATGGGTTTGCAGTTTAATGTGAAATAGCGGATAGATTTTAACCCTAGAAAGATAACGTTATTTTTTTGTACTGAAAAGATAAACATGCGCCTGAGAGGCGCACTATTTTAATAGCAGATTTTTTTAATGAATGTCAATTATTTTTATTTCATTCACTACTGTAAATTGTTGAATTATTAATAAGTAAATAAAATACATAAGTATTATCATAAATTTTTATTGAAAATATGAAAATTTGTAGGTATTTATAAACCCTTAACAAAAATTAGAAGTCTTCTGTACTTAGGTAGAAATTTTTAAAAATAGGTAATTTTTATAGTGTTTTTTCTTATTAATTAATTAATTATTATATAATCAATCTCAATTTTAAAAAAATACTGGAAAAATCAACGGCTAAAGACAATTGTTGTAACCATCTTTTTTATGTTCTCCGCACACTGTCTTTTTACATATTGTGCAACTCATTTTGGACATTCTCTTCTTTTTTTGTATATAAGCTACAGTACCGTCGAATTCTAGCTGGAGGTTCCTCATCAGCTTCTTCAGACATCTCTCGGTTAGTTTGTGGGAGGATATTCTCAATACTTTCTCTTGCATAATCTCGTCAGTTGTAAATATCTCAAAGCATGTAAGTGGTTCAAAAATATTTCGAGACATGCGACTAGGCCCTCTATTGGAATGAACTATATTGATCGCAGACGTTCTTCTGTTATTTTGTCCTTTAGCAGTAGCCCAAACATGCCTATTCTTGCCCCTGATCACATCATTAGGCGGCGTTGGTCATGTCCAGTATTTTCAGAGACATTCTGCGATGAGGGATCATTCGAATGTTCATAAATCATAGCTTCATCTACGTACTCATCATCAGTATCGCTTTGCACATTGTCTTCACTTACATGGTCCTCGATCTCACTGTCACTGCCGACATCTGCGCCTTCATCTTCTTCATTCAATAAAGAAACAATTCCTCTTTCATCCAACACTCTTCTGCTCGCCATGATGCTAAAACGCTCCTAAAAACAATTAATTACAATAACTATTCACCAATAAAAAAAAAACTACCTTTAAACTTACCGTATATTGGTAAAAAATTATAAAAACAAAATCACTATGAAAGTGGCGAAAGTTACACAAAAGATAAACATGCGCCTCCCGAGCGCAACGCATCGCTCTAACAGCAAAACTGTGGTACTTACCGAACAGAAGCAGTAGTCTCTCGGAAGTGATGACCAAGGATTGAATTGGCCCGGAAACACAAACTTGTATGCGCGTCGGTAACAAAATGGCAGCGAAATATATATTTCGCGGGCGCCTCTGAGGCGCACGTTATCTTTCTAGGGTTAATATCTTTTAAGTTATTTATATTTTATACACGCTAGTGCCATTTCTTTGGTCCAGTTAATAATCGGCGAGTAGGTGGTAGTAACCTTCACTTTGATTTCAGATTCTAAGCATATTAATTTATTGAAAACCTAAACCTAATTTTGTATGAATATCCTGCGGTAAATACTAATTTCGCTAATATTTAAAGTAAGTATTATTTTAACTATAATTTATATAAATACATTTTAATAATTCGTTTTTGCTTAAATGAATTTCTAACAAAAAGTATAGACAAAGGTTGAATAACAACGCTCTATGCCCTTGACTTGCGAACTGGTAGTAAATGTAAATGTAGAATTAATTTAACTTCTTTTCTGACGTTTATAAGTGTACTTGTTTACCTATATGACTTAGACATTGACGCGTCTTTAGAGATTTTTCCTACTAAGTTTAACTCTCATGTATCCAGTCGTTTAATAACTGTTGGCGATTATTTTAAAATGTAATAAATAGATTCGTAATCAAGCGCTTGTCAACGTTAATTAAATCAATAATTAAAAATCAGGCATTGAGTTTCAGCGTGCTAAGATATTCATCTTATAAGAATAAGATTTTCTTCAGAAGAAAGAGATTATAGTTTATTCCATAAAAACATTTGGTTTTAGTTGAAACAATACGGTTCGGTTCATTTCAGTTACATTTAGCTAGTACTGGTAATATAATGTAATAGACAAATCCCGTCCAATGCATCAGCAGTAGAGCTTCAGTAATTACGCGTCAAACAAAGGGACATATGTAAATATACGATATTACGTGGCTACGTGGACAGACAGACGTATGTGGAAATTATACAGTTGGTGTGATATGTGGGTGAGAACATCGAATTTGCAACTTCATCGCTTATTCAATAGGTAAGTAAGAAAACATTTATTTAAATAACTAATTATAAAAACACTTCGTTATAGTTAGTGATACATCCTACGTTTATTTATTTCTTGCTCTCTTGCTTGGTCATACATTGCTTGCTTCATCCACTTATATGACTCTCATCATGCATGCTCGTTGGTTTAGGGTACTTTAGACTCGTTCCTTTTCTTTCCTGGATTTGGTCCAGGTATGTACGACAAGGGTTATCCCAACCGACTTCACCATCTACGGTTGTCTTGTATACCCTATTCGTAAACTACTTCTCATTCATCATGGCCAATTCGCTTTCGTATCCTTGTCACTACGTCATCTTTTATCCCATATTCCTCGTTTATATAATGGAGTTAATAAAAAAATATACATTTGTAAATATTCAATAACAACAGTATACTGTGAGATGTGTGTATGTGATGGACTAACTTTGTGGTTTCAATAATTCTCTTCATAAATAAAATACATATAATTATGAAAAAATTGAATAACCATTGTTTTAATAGATATATTTTCTTAGGACGTTTACTTTATATTTCGGTGCGTCAAATGCGCCATTCTCACCGAGACTGCACATTTAAAGGCTGGTCATTAAATAGGGATTTCGAGGGTCGACTGGTCTAAAATAAAGTTAGTCTCCACACTATTGAGGAGTTAGTGCAGGTGATTAATACAGTTTATTACTAATCTCGCCCTTCGGATGCGTCTTTATTGCCCTCATTTCAATATGGAACCGTTTATCTCAATGGAAGGCTTTATATGTATACATGACTGGAGGTAATAGGCCTCAAACTATTATTAACGCTTAGTATTATTTATTTCTCATAAACTTTACATAAAGAGAATTGCAATACATCGTAGGCATCTAAATGAAAGATAAGAATGGTATATAATAATTTTATTAAGATTATTACTTCATTTTAACCAAATAAAGAACTCTTAATATGTTATGCTCTTAAAGGCGATTCAGCTCTACGTACAAACTGTGGATTCATAAAAGAATTATATTTCAAGCAAGATAAGAATTAAAAGGAAACAAAGCTGGCATGGGACATCTTTCTGTGTATTCTGCACATGTACATATAATTGTGGGCCTTTCTGCATCACTGTCAATCTTCTCAATCGTTTCTTTTGAGTTTACTAAACTTGTTTTTACGTTTAGTAAACTAAAAAAAATGATTCTTTTTGATTAAAGATTTATTGAGATTTGATTGGTCTTTTCAATCATTTGCTTACTTAACTCAAAATAAATGATTGAGAAGACACGGTAACCATCTTAAAATTTTAATTTTGATTTCAAGCGTAGAGCAAATTGTTAATTGTTACTAAATCTCCCTCTTCATAATTCCTACTTTTCTTTCCTTTGTTATGATAACAACATAATTAATTTCTGTATAGGATTCAAATCGTAGACAAGTCTCGTGATAATTGCAAACATTATTATAAAATTAAAAACACTTATGTACTTCATGGTACTTCATGAAATTCTTCTGAATAGATTATGTAGTAATAGATATATGTATGGTGTGGTATGGTACCAAGAAAATTCTGAATTAAGTTGAGCACGAACTGAAAACTATAGGTTCAAGAGTATTCGACAGCCGGATCGCTCCGGATTGCTTAGTGCCTACACTATGTCAAATTCTCTCTATCGACGAAATCCTTACAGTTAACCTAGGGTATTGCTATTCCATAATTCATAGCACATAAATCAAGGTATCACCGATCTAACGTTTATCGTTGAGCACACAAACATATAAATTACGTAATATCCGTTGCTGTCTGAAGTGATTCTGTTACTACTATAATTCATGTATTAACTTCGTCGAGGATATAGGCTAATAACACAAGCATATTAATATTTAATTACATTTTTAAATTTTGTAAACAATTAATTTATTAATCGTATTGTCCGAGCGTCTTTCAACATTGTGTCGTGATAGCTCCACTTTACGAATATTTTTAAAATCTTTTTTAAAGTCTGACAATGCATTGGTGCACGGGTGCTGCTTGTGGTGACTGGTCGTACTTGAATTCGTGTATGCGGTAATGTTGGTTATTTCGACTATGTGTTTGCGTGTTTTTCTCACGAGAATGTAAGTGCGTGCTCCTATTTCACCATGCCTCCTGCTGATAGAGGACAAGTCTTTGTTTTTTTTTTAATTTATGTTATTATTATTAATTACTTAATATGTCATGTGGAAAATGCTGTAATGGCTGCAGCAAACGTTGTGTAAAAAAAATGGCGATTAAAAAGAGTGGCGGAGAGTTTATTGCCAGTTATTTTCTCTTGATTTGTGAACTGGCAGTAAATGTAAAATTAGAAGCATTAATATGTATTTCTTTACTGACGAGTCATAAGTGTAAATTATGTTACCTATATGATTAAATGATTTTTTTTACACTCGTACCATTAATATGGTGAGAGTTCCAGTATGAAGTAACGATCAGCTGTTTTATTTTTGTGCTAGAAAAAAGGTTTTTGAGCTTTATTTTACATTCTAACTAATTGAAATTAATTCTTGGCCAATTCAAATATATAAGCTAATTTAATCCCCTAAGGTTATTTGATATTGTACTCTTATGTACTCCTAAGTCATTGTTAATTGACAGAAGAGTTAATTTACACATTGGCAGAGACAGTAAAGACAAACCAGATTTAGAACTAGTTTTAAATGCCATTAAACATATATTAAGTGAAACTCCAATACATTAACAGAATCTCTAATGAATTTCTCGCTCATTTGGTTAATTATAGCCCGCGGATAAATTGGAAATGCGTAATATGTCCCTTATTAATTACAAGAGTAAATTAAATTATTGTACGACTCTATTTCTCAAACTACAGAACCGATTTATTCAATAGGTATATACTAAAATAAAAAGGTGTTTATTTAGAGATCCTTTTAAGAAAAACATACCCGTGTCATGATTTCCAGTTTTCCATAATTACCTAACATTTATATCACTATTTAACGATGCTCCGAGTAAGAGAAAACCCGGTAGAGCGAGGATGCGTTGATGGGTTGGAGTTCTCAAGAACCTCGAAACAATACGGGTTAGAAGTCGAACACAAGAAGCACGAGAACACAAGAACTGCGATGGCGAAATAATTTTGAGGAGGCTAATGCCCTCATAGGGTTTGTATAGCCATTGATGATGATGATTGATCCATAGTTTAAAACAACCAACTTATACTAAATGAAATCGCAGGTAAATAAACATTATTCTATTACTGTGAGAGGAAATAGGAGGTTCAATAAGAGGAAAAAGTTAAGTGAGTAACAACACTAGCCAATTCTGAACGAAGTCTTGTGTTAATGGTTGAAATCGACATCAGTTTACAGAGTAGCGAGATTGAACAGATGCCTATTTTGTAATTAGCTGCATACTGCGGCTTTGATCGTACAACGACACCATAGCTTAGGGTTTATCTCAACTACTATTTAGGGCTCAAATTCCCAGTCCTTTTT
Source organism: Pieris napi (assembly GCF_905475465.1). NCBI lineage: Eukaryota > Metazoa > Arthropoda > Insecta > Lepidoptera > Pieridae > Pieris > Pieris napi. The sequence goes on along the minus strand of NC_062241.1, from coordinate 5,583,573 downwards.
TATTTACACTAGCAGCCCCCGCGAACTTAGTTTCACCTTAATATGATTTTTTACTTGGCCTACCCTTTTAGTAGCTACTGAATAGCAACATATGGAACATTTTGCTTTGCTATTCTCCATAAATACTGTTCGCTTTCCAGGAATAAAACCTTAAGTATGAAATAGTAGTTTTTCTCCATAAAAACCTACTTCTGAGAGAAATAAATTAAATTTGATAATGAATCAAACGTCAACATTTTCAATGTTGAACTCTTTCTATACTGTCCAATTTCTGATCAATGTCGATATTTCAGAGACTAGAACATTGTAATAAAGTAATTTTAGAAATATTGTGTGTAATAAAGCGATTATATTTTGAAATATAAACTGAAGTCTTAATCCAAGTAGCCTGAGGCGTATGTGAAATCTAGAAACGTTAAGTCGGCTGTATATCAACTTTCAACTTGTTATCTATTTCGTCCCTACCATTTGCACGCGAATTTAATATATTTTAATGTTATATGCCAGAGTCTTAGTTGGCGGAAACCGCATACAAACTGGATGCCCCTGTTATGATTTCTGGCCAAAAAACTGTTCTGGTTTGAAAGACACAGAAGGCTACTTCTACTTTTCTGAAAGACCAGATCCACAGCTGACCGCTTGAGTAAAGTTTGGTAGGACAGCCAAATAATAAAAAAGAAAAAAGGTTCGCTTATTGTACAGTCTTGTCTTTCTTATTTTTCTATATGGCACGGAAAATTCAATATGTTACAAAGATATTATTTACCATACTTCAAAATACATAATATTATATTGTTGGAACGAAGTTCCTTATCGCGCGTTGTGAAAGGGGGCTAGACGGAAAAAATTCTTACGAAAAGTTGTCACGACACTTTTTTGCTATTTGCTATTGTAATACACCGGTTCTCGTCCGGTCACCGAAGTTAAGCAACGTCGGGCAAGGTCAGTATTTGGATGGGTGACCGCCTGGGAACACCTGTTGGCTTTTGTTTTTTCGTCGTAAGATTGGTATCGAGAAAATCTATCATACTGTTATGATACCAATTAACATATAAATTAATCGAAAGGAATTTCGTTCCATCCGGGTGTCCCTTGACACCTCCAAAGTTTTTTAAATATATAGTCCATGTTACAAATGTTTTTTATTTGAGATTATATTACTGAATTCTTTATTAAAAAGTTGAAAAACATAACAGTAGTAACAAAGACAGCTGGGAGCGAAACATGCATTATGTATTGGTTTTTATAACGGACTTCAGAAAATGCAATTTGAAACAAAGTATCAAGTTTAATGCGAAATCAGATTAAAAATACCACTAAAGATTTATTGCGCTTTATAACCTACCAGAAAATGTAGTGTAATGAACATAACGCTAACCATATTATTTCGCTAATATGGAAATAAATTAACCGTATCTTATTTATATAATATTATAGCAATAAAGCCGAAGATTTGCGTAATATAATAATGAAATATATGTACTTACTTCGAGTCCAATTATCATTCTAAAGTATAGAACAAAGAAAAAAACATAATGAGAAGTTTATCCAGGCAATTTATATAATTATTCATCTTAAGCACCGTAATAATAATTAAAGTTCAGGTGGAAGGTTTATTACATCTCAAATTAAAATCAGCTGAGATAATCCGTCAAGCAAAATTACCGAAAAACAACAGGGTAATTTAAAATTCCAGTTTTGAATGTATTTGTTCTCTTAATATATATATATGAGTTTTTAAATTTAGTTAAAAAAATATTTACGAAAACGACAATATGTATTTTTCCAGTAGTATCTTTACAGGTTTACAGATAAAATACATTAGTTATTATATCTGCAATTTGATGTTCACTCCTGGAGTATTAGTTTATATTTTGAAAAAGGAATGATGATGCTGTTACTTTGTTTGTAATAAGATACACACGTGGTTATATAATAAATTTATTATGATATAATATAGGACGCTAACTAGAATGTAATTAGTTATACCTTGTACTTTTGATACATCGTTAAAGTAAGAAAGTTTACATAAATACAAGGGAAAGCATTTTTTGAACATAAAAAAGTTTATTAATGGTATATATTTACATGTTATATAATTCAGGTATTGTTAACTGTAACTGTATTAAACTTGTATCAGAAAGGGTATTTCCATTCCTTAAATCTCATCCCCGGGGAAGTGAAATTTAATAGTTTTACAAATACCTTCCTGCGTCGATTGAATGTGTGGCACCGGTAATACTTTTGGCTAGATCACTTGCTAGAAAACTAATTAAAGCAGCCACATCTTTGGGTTCAGTTAATCTTCCCAAAGGTGTATCCTTTACCATTTGTTCAAAATATGCATTATACTGATCGTCATTAAAACCCATTCGAGTAAGTAAATTAGTTGCTACTAAACCTGGATTGACGCAGTTTGCACGCACACCATCTGGTCCTAATTCTACAGCGAGATTTCTGGTAAACTGATCCAACGCAGCCTTTGACATTGTATATACTGTTATATTTGGTACAGACTTCGATGAAGATACACTAGATACTGTAACGATATTTCCTTTTGTCTTTATCAGATGTGGTACTGCTAACGATGTTAGATAGAAGGTACCTCGAACATTAGTATTCATAACAATATCATATGCTGCTAGAGTTGTAGTTTTGATTCCACCACTTTTAGAAATTCCACAATTATTCACTAACACGTCCAGTTGCTTGAAGTGTTCTAATGTTTCTTTTATAATTCTTTCCACATCGGCTTCCTTCGTAATATCCGCAACAATAGCTAAAGGCTTAAAACCTTTTTCCTTTTCACACATTGCGACTGTCTCTAACAGGTTTTTTTCATTTTGCCCAGCAAGTGCTAGTTTAGCGGACAGTTTTGCTAAATATAGAGCAGTAGCGGCACCGATACCCGAACAAGCTCCAGTTATAAGTACTACTTTGTCAGTAAAATCCATTTTATTGAAATAAAAATTATAAACGTGTTTTCTATTAAAATTTTCCTCATGAAATGTGTTTAAATTACGGATGTTAGATGTTATATATAGAATGAAGTGAGAATAAGTTGTAATATTTCTTGTGTAATGTTTTTTGGACTTTATCATTGTTTTGAAAGCAAAGGTCGTACGATGAAATAAGTTATTAATTTTTCCTACCTATGTAACCAGTACCTACTTAATTCCTTCATACTTTTTTTATATCTATTGATGGTAAGGTATGAATAATACCCGTAGGTTTAAACAAATTAGCCGTTTAAGTGTATAAAAAATTATTACATATCACTTTATTGGTTTAGCCGTGAATACAAGCCATAAAAACTACTTAGTAAAGGTGTACCGTATATTTTGATAAATGTCATTACTGTATGGCCGATAATGGTAGAGTATGGGAAAGGTAATTTTAGTGAAAGTGTTGAAAGCGATCATTATTAGATGACTTGGTTACAAAATACAAAATGATAAAAACATCAAAATTCCTTTCACCGATTTTTTTAAAAGAAGAAAGTGGGACACTATTTTTCGGATTGCAATGGCGATTTTGATTGTTAATATTTTATACGGTAGTTTATACGGTAGTTGTACCAGATGCCTTCGTCTTGAGAGCATTCATTAAAATAACATTATATTTAATAAAAGAAGAAAGAAAGAAAGCTCATCTAATGTTAAGTGATACTGTCGCCCGTGGACACTCTCAATGCCAGAGGGCTCCCGAGGGCGTGGTCGGCCTTTGAAGAATTTGTACGCTCTTTTCTTGAAGGACCCTAAGTCGATTGGTTCGAAGATACTTCACTGGGCAGCTGGTTCCATATAGTGGTGGTGCGCGGCAAAAACTGCCTTAAAATCGTTCAATTTGCAATAAGCAGGAGGATAGTTTTAGAGTTTATACAAAGCAAGCAATTTTTATATAGATTAAAAGGTTTGATTTTTACCTTTTAATCTTCCTAACTAAAAACTATAACTGACCTCATAAAGTTGTATCATTTACTTATTCAATAGCACTCCTCATTTCTGAAGGTCGTGTTAATGGCGCCGCACTACTTCCTCCACTCTCCCCTGTCTTTGGCTAATTGTTTACATTTCGACTTAATTATTTTCAGGTAAACAAAGTTATTGTTGTAAAGTTGTCTGTTTACCTACTTGTTAACGTTGTTTTTACCTATTTATGGAGCTCGCAACAATTGAAGTAGATAAAAAAAGAAATATATTATATAATATGTAGAGATGAATAAGATTTACTTTACGTCACGTGAATGCAGAACATTACTGAATTGTATGCTTAACAATGATACTACTTAATTACTTACTGATACCAAAATAAAAAAGATAATACAAATCTCTATAAAATAGTTGAAGTTCTTAAATATTAGTAATATAAATATTGATTTTATAGATTTTTTATTTTAAATTTGCTGTAGCATGCTTTGAGGCTCTAGATTCACTGATAAGTCAAGTTCCAATAATTTGGCTCAGATTTTTAAGATTTGGTTTAAGTCCAAATAGGAATTCTATATACTCGTATATAAAAATGAAACCCGTTCTCCGTTGTCACGACATAACATGAAAACGGCTTGACCGATTTGTCTGATTCTTTTTTTATAATATTCCTTGAGGTACGAGGATGGTTCTTACGGAGAGAAAAAATAAAAAAGAATGAGTGAAAAAGTCTAAAAACAATACTTTTCTATATTCCCATACAAAATATTCGTAATAATATTTAAAGGCAATTTGAACTTTAATACCATAAAGTTCAAGTGTTAGTGGAGGGGTTCCGGGAAGGTAAATTTTTATTTTTTGACATAATGTATTTGTTGTATTATCAACTTTCTTTTTTTTATCTTACTAGCTAGACCGGTGTCCCGAATAGCAGAATAAGTATTAAAAAAAAAATAAAGAATCGACTGTTAGGCGGTACCTACGATGTTCGCCAGGCCAGCTAGTATTTAATATAAATATTATTATTCGTTGAGCAATAAGAAAATATAGCATCCTAGCTAACGTTATAAATGCAATAAACATCACGCTGAAGGACAAACAATCAGTTAAATACCTTTTCGTTCATTCGCAAACAATATGTTTAATAACGAAGCAAGTTTGTACGTTGTAATTTAAGAGCAGTGGCAAGTATAAAATAAGTTGTATTTAAATTTCTGTTGGAAAAAAATTTCATAAACCAACCTTCCTGTTTCCAGTTACATAGACTCTCCTCTAATTGGACACGAGGGAAACGAGTCACTTTTAATAAAGTGCTTGACGCTGCTCATGAGAACCTAAAACGCCAGGCCGCTTACTTGTCTGTTGCCGACCTTTGAAGTACACCATTTTCTAGTAGTATATTAAAAGTAAAATATAAGTAGATTTATTTCGTGATCGAAGAGATAAGACGAAAGTGATGATAGATGACCGAGTTGATACTGGTACTGGAGCTATGCAACATTGTGAGAGTAGCAGTTACAAACTCGGACAGTGACGGCATGTGGGAAATCTTCCAGAGATTCTTCGAAGCCGTCATGCACCAAAAGGAAGAGGCGGAGAGGGCCAGGGACGATGATCCTGGAGCCCACCCGCGTCGCCGTAGGAGACCACAGCGCCGCCGTTGCACCGTGCAACCCCGTGTGTAATCCTAGGCACGCAGTTGCTCCAGCGGGGGAACAGGGGTTCATGCGTCGAAAAGAAGGGATGCTGACGCATCCCTGCAAGCATCGTGCCCGACCTCCCCCAGCTTTATAAACAGGGTGAATTGGCCGATGTGAAAGGCCCTTGCTGTGTCAAGGTCCATTCCACATCATTTGTGGCCGTAGAGGACCGTGATACTAACGGCTGATCGCGTGGCTGGATGCGGACAAGGCTACGCTGTTACCGTGTCCTGCCCCGGGCGATTGCTGGTGGGGTTTTAGTGGGTATGCACTGTTGTGCGAGTCCCACATAACCCTTCCCCACCAAGGTCAACCGTGCCGCGGGAGGGTATGCGTAACGCATTTCCCCACGAAAAAAAAAAAATGGTATTGGAGCTATGTAACGATAAAGCTATTCAGAGCATTCCTAACAGCCAAGTAGTAAGAGGTGAGGAGATGAAATACGTTGTGAAGTAACCAGATCAACAGTGGATAGCTTGGGTAAAGTTTGGTAGTACAGCTAATTTGTCTTTCCTATTCTCCTATATGGCACGGAAGCTTCAATAAGTTACATAGATGTAATTTAACTTTAGAATATATATATATAATATATTATTATGTTATAGAATTGTTGCACCACCACCACCAAATAATAAAATATATTCTTGTACCAGAAAATGCATGCAACTTAAATTAAAAATACCGCTTAAGATTTATTGCGTTTTATAATCTACCAGAAAATTTAGATAAACGCTAATGATAATTTGCTAATAAGGAAATAAATTAGCCGTATCGGCTTTATTGCTATAATATTTAACATTTACGTAATATAATAATGAAATTTACTTCGAGTTCAATTATCATTCTAAAGTATAACACAAATAAAAAAAATTCATAATGAGAACTTTATCCAGGAAATTTATATAATTGTTCATCTTAAGAACCATAATAAAAAAGTACAGATGGAAGCTTTTTAGCGTTGCGTACAGATGTGGGGTTTCTCTGTAACTTCTTTCTACCGCATTTACCATGGACTAATACCTGCAGCTTAGTTTCATTATCGGACGTCAAGGCAGAATACAAAATACCATCCGTATCACCTCGACGTCCGTCCTTCCACAACTGAGCATTTTTAAAGGCAGTAGGTAAGGTAGTAATTTGTTCTATATCTATATACTATCCTTCAAGAAAAGAGCGTACCAATTTTTGAAAGGCCGGCAGTATCATGGTGAGCCTCCAGCCCGTTTGCCTCCTATTACATAAATAAAAAAACAAAAAAAGCTAAATGCCTGAAAAACAATAACCAGGCTAACCAGGAAAAAATTAAAATTCCAGTTATAAATATATTTTTGTCCTCTTAATATTAACTTCGATGTAAGTTTTTAATTTTAGTTATAAATATTAATGAAAACGACTTAGGGTTTACAGATAATATACAATAGTTATATATATATATATATATATCTATGAAATTTGATGTCCGCTCCAGGAGTATTAGTTTATATTTTGAAAAAGGAATGAAACTGCTGTTAAGTTTGTTTGTAATTAGAAACGCACGTGGTAATATAATAAATTTATTATGATACTAGCTGGCCTGGCAAACATCGTATCGCCTAACAGTCGATTCTTTATTTTTTTTAAATACTTATTCTGCTATTCGGGACAAATACATTATGTCAAAAAATAAAAATTTACCTTCCCGGAACCCCTCCACTAACACTTGAACTTTATGACATGGTATTAAAGTTCAAATTGACTTTTAAGTATTATTACGAATATATATAGACTTTTTTCTCTCCATAGGAACCATCCTCGTACTTCAAAGAATATTATAAAAAAAGAATTGGCCAAATCGGTCAAACCGTTTTCATGTTATGTCGTGACAACGGAAAACGGGTTTCATTTTATATATATATAGATAATATAGGACGCTAACTAGAATGTAATTAGTTATACCTTGTCCTTTCGATACATCGTTAAAGTAAGTGTTTACATAAATACAAGGGAGAGCATTTTTTGAACATAAAAAACTTTATTAATATATATTTACATGTTATATAATTCAGGTATTGTTAACTGTAACTGTATTAAACTTGTATCAGAAAGGGTATTTCCATTTCTTAAATCTCATCCCCGGGGCAGTGAAATTTAATAGTTTTACAAATACCTTCCTCCGTCGATTGAATGTGTGGCACCGGTAATACTTTTAGCCAGATCACTTGCTAGAAAACTAATTAAAGCAGCCACATCAACGGGTTCGGTTAATCTTCCCAAAGGTGTATCCTTTACCATTTTTTCAAATAATGCATTACACTGATCGTCCTTATAGCCCATTCGACTAACTATATTGGTTTCTACTAAACCTGGATTGACGCAATTTGCACGCACACCATCTGGTCCTAATTCTACAGCGAGATTTCTGGTAAACTGATCCAGCGCAGCCTTTGACATTGTGTATACTGTCATGTTTGGGATAGCCTGCGATGAAGTTATACTTGATACTGTAACGATATTTCCTTTTGTCTTTATCAGATGTGGTACTGCTAATGATGTGAGATAGAAGGTACCTCGAACATTGGTGTTCATAACAATATCATATGATTCCAGAGTTGTAGTTTTGATTCCACCGCTTTTTGAAATTCCAGAATTATTGACTAACACGTCCAGTTGCTTGAAGTGGTCTAATGTTTCTTTTATAATTCTTTCCACATCGGCTTCCTTCGTAATATCTGCAACAATAGCTAAAGGCTTAAAACCTTTTTCCTTTTCACACATTGCGACTGTCTCTAACAGGTTTTTTTCATTTCGCCCAACAAGTGCTAGTTTAGCGGACAGTTTTGCAAAATATACAGCAGTGGTGGCACCGAAACCCGAACTAGCTCCAGTTATAAGTACTACTTTGCCAGTAAAATCCATTTTACTGAAATAAAAATTATAAACGTGTACACTATTTAAATTTTCCTCAAGAAATGTGTTTAAATTGCGGAAGTTAGATTTTATATACTAAAATGTGAGAATTATTTGTAATATTTATTGTGTATTTTTTCTGTACTTTATCATTAGTTAAAGTACTTAATTACATTTTTTGTATCTATTTGATGGTTAGGTATGATTATATCCGTAGGTTTAAACAACTAACGGTTAAAGTAAATAAACAAATTATTACATAATATTATCAAATAGTAATAATTAATTTGAGAATTGACCAGATTTAGACTTATTAGTCTAAAATTAGTATAGCTTTGTGATCCGCACCGGTCAAATCCTGAATTAGTAATAAGTATGTATATATATTGATCGTGCACCTCATATCGATTTAATTTTCATATTTAATTATGTTTAAATGACTGTAGGTAATAAATTAAAATAATTAATATATATTGACTACTAGCCACAAAAACTAAGTACTTAGTAAAGGTGAACCGTACATATTGATTAATATTATTACTATATGGCCGATAAAGATACGAGTATGGGAAGGGTAATTACAGTGAAAGTGTTCAAAGCGATGATTGCTTTATTTACGTTTAAAGTGTTGGAGTAAAGACCTGTTTACCAAATACAAAATGATAAAAACATCAAAATTCCTTAAAACGATTTTTATATTGCAATAACTATGTGGATTTTACACCGATTTTTTTAAAAGAAGAAAGTTGAACACTGTTTTTCGGATTATAATGGCAATATTGATTGTTAATATTTTATATGGTAGTCTGAAAAGCATGCAACAGCAAATAAGCTTGTATTTTTTTTCAATAGACTTGTTTAATCATATAGATTATACTCTAGCTGTAATATTGTCCTTAGTGGGTGGTAATGTCCTACATTATTGTCATAGAAAATTGCGTAAGTTGGAGTGTAAAATGAGATGGCGTAAAATCAATCTATCAATGTCTATAACTGTTTCAATTTTTTTGATACTTTTCTTTGCGAAATCCTTTATAGGATGGGGTTATTATAACAGTTTCAAAGAGCGTTTTTCATTGGATTATAATATTAAAGATTTAGTTGGTTTTATTACATGGTATTTGGTTAAATTCGGAATTATTTTTAACGATTTCATTAGAAACTTGACGTTTGAATGGATCTGGATCTATATGAGAACGTTGAGGAAGACATTCCAACATAAATCATTTAAGGGAAAAAAACTTGTATCAAATTTGCAAACGGATGACATTCAAAGAGTTATTTTTAGCTACATTGGTATTTTGGACAGTCTTAATTCTATGGGATTAACATTTAAGATTTTGGTAAATATGTCTTATTTGTTTTATGCTTATATTAAACTCATTGATGCATTTCCGATAGTAGGGTTTATGTAACTGTTATACGCTGGCTTTTATAGCAGTTATTCAATTCCTTATTTCTATTTATATTAATGATTTATTTGATTCCCCTCTAGTAGCGAATAGTAGTATCCTTGTTAGAACCGTTTCATAAATATGATTATGTAAAAGTAATATTATCTTATACTAGCTGCGCCCGCGAACATCGTTTCGCCTTAATATGATTTTTTACTTAGCCTAACATTTTAGTAGCTATTACATAATGCATGTTTCGCTCCCAGCTGTCTTTGTTACTACTGTTATGTTTTTCAACTTTTTAATAAAGAATTCAGTAATATAATATATTAGGTAATTTTAGTGAAAGTGTTGAAAGCGATCATTATTAGATGACTTGGTTACAAAATACAAAATGATAAAAACATCAAAATTCCTTTCACCGATTTTTTTAAAAGAAGAAAGTGGGACACTATTTTTCGGATTGCAATGGCGATTTTGATTGTTAATATTTTATACGGTAGTTTATACGGTAGTTGTACCAGATGCCTTCGTCTTGAGAGCATTCATTAAAATAACATTATATTTAATAAAAGAAGAAAGAAAGAAAGCTCATCTAATGTTAAGTGATACTGTCGCCCGTGGACACTCTCAATGCCAGAGGGCTCCCGAGGGCGTGGTCGGCCTTTGAAGAATTTGTACGCTCTTTTCTTGAAGGACCCTAAGTCGATTGGTTCGAAGATACTTCACTGGGCAGCTGGTTCCATATAGTGGTGGTGCGCGGCAAAAACTGCCTTAAAATCGTTCAATTTGCAATAAGCAGGAGGATAGTTTTAGAGTTTATACAAAGCAAGCAATTTTTATATAGATTAAAAGGTTTGATTTTTACCTTTTAATCTTCCTAACTAAAAACTATAACTGACCTCATAAAGTTGTATCATTTACTTATTCAATAGCACTCCTCATTTCTGAAGGTCGTGTTAATGGCGCCGCACTACTTCCTCCACTCTCCCCTGTCTTTGGCTAATTGTTTACATTTCGACTTAATTATTTTCAGGTAAACAAAGTTATTGTTGTAAAGTTGTCTGTTTACCTACTTGTTAACGTTGTTTTTACCTATTTATGGAGCTCGCAACAATTGAAGTAGATAAAAAAAGAAATATATTATATAATATGTAGAGATGAATAAGATTTACTTTACGTCACGTGAATGCAGAACATTACTGAATTGTATGCTTAACAATGATACTACTTAATTACTTACTGATACCAAAATAAAAAAGATAATACAAATCTCTATAAAATAGTTGAAGTTCTTAAATATTAGTAATATAAATATTGATTTTATAGATTTTTTATTTTAAATTTGCTGTAGCATGCTTTGAGGCTCTAGATTCACTGATAAGTCAAGTTCCAATAATTTGGCTCAGATTTTTAAGATTTGGTTTAAGTCCAAATAGGAATTCTATATACTCGTATATAAAAATGAAACCCGTTCTCCGTTGTCACGACATAACATGAAAACGGCTTGACCGATTTGTCTGATTCTTTTTTTATAATATTCCTTGAGGTACGAGGATGGTTCTTACGGAGAGAAAAAATAAAAAAGAATGAGTGAAAAAGTCTAAAAACAATACTTTTCTATATTCCCATACAAAATATTCGTAATAATATTTAAAGGCAATTTGAACTTTAATACCATAAAGTTCAAGTGTTAGTGGAGGGGTTCCGGGAAGGTAAATTTTTATTTTTTGACATAATGTATTTGTTGTATTATCAACTTTCTTTTTTTTATCTTACTAGCTAGACCGGTGTCCCGAATAGCAGAATAAGTATTAAAAAAAAAATAAAGAATCGACTGTTAGGCGGTACCTACGATGTTCGCCAGGCCAGCTAGTATTTAATATAAATATTATTATTCGTTGAGCAATAAGAAAATATAGCATCCTAGCTAACGTTATAAATGCAATAAACATCACGCTGAAGGACAAACAATCAGTTAAATACCTTTTCGTTCATTCGCAAACAATATGTTTAATAACGAAGCAAGTTTGTACGTTGTAATTTAAGAGCAGTGGCAAGTATAAAATAAGTTGTATTTAAATTTCTGTTGGAAAAAAATTTCATAAACCAACCTTCCCGTTTCCAGTTACATAGACTCTCCTCTAATTGGACACGAGGGAAACGAGTCACTTTTAATAAAGTGCTTGACGCTGCTCATGAGAACCTAAAACGCCAGGCCGCTTACTTGTCTGTTGCCGACCTTTGAAGTACACCATTTTCTAGTAGTATATTAAAAGTAAAATATAAGTAGATTTATTTCGTGATCGAAGAGATAAGACGAAAGTGATGATAGATGACCGAGTTGATACTGGTACTGGAGCTATGCAACATTGTGAGAGTAGCAGTTACAAACTCGGACAGTGACGGCATGTGGGAAATCTTCCAGAGATTCTTCGAAGCCGTCATGCACCAAAAGGAAGAGGCGGAGAGGGCCAGGGACGATGATCCTGGAGCCCACCCGCGTCGCCGTAGGAGACCACAGCGCCGCCGTTGCACCGTGCAACCCCGTGTGTAATCCTAGGCACGCAGTTGCTCCAGCGGGGGAACAGGGGTTCATGCGTCGAAAAGAAGGGATGCTGACGCATCCCTGCAAGCATCGTGCCCGACCTCCCCCAGCTTTATAAACAGGGTGAATTGGCCGATGTGAAAGGCCCTTGCTGTGTCAAGGTCCATTCCACATCATTTGTGGCCGTAGAGGACCGTGATACTAACGGCTGATCGCGTGGCTGGATGCGGACAAGGCTACGCTGTTACCGTGTCCTGCCCCGGGCGATTGCTGGTGGGGTTTTAGTGGGTATGCACTGTTGTGCGAGTCCCACATAACCCTTCCCCACCAAGGTCAACCGTGCCGCGGGAGGGTATGCGTAACGCATTTCCCCACGAAAAAAAAAAAATGGTATTGGAGCTATGTAACGATAAAGCTATTCAGAGCATTCCTAACAGCCAAGTAGTAAGAGGTGAGGAGATGAAATACGTTGTGAAGTAACCAGATCAACAGTGGATAGCTTGGGTAAAGTTTGGTAGTACAGCTAATTTGTCTTTCCTATTCTCCTATATGGCACGGAAGCTTCAATAAGTTACATAGATGTAATTTAACTTTAGAATATATATATATAATATATTATTATGTTATAGAATTGTTGCACCACCACCACCAAATAATAAAATATATTCTTGTACCAGAAAATGCATGCAACTTAAATTAAAAATACCGCTTAAGATTTATTGCGTTTTATAATCTACCAGAAAATTTAGATAAACGCTAATGATAATTTGCTAATAAGGAAATAAATTAGCCGTATCGGCTTTATTGCTATAATATTTAACATTTACGTAATATAATAATGAAATTTACTTCGAGTTCAATTATCATTCTAAAGTATAACACAAATAAAAAAAATTCATAATGAGAACTTTATCCAGGAAATTTATATAATTGTTCATCTTAAGAACCATAATAAAAAAGTACAGATGGAAGCTTTTTAGCGTTGCGTACAGATGTGGGGTTTCTCTGTAACTTCTTTCTACCGCATTTACCATGGACTAATACCTGCAGCTTAGTTTCATTATCGGACGTCAAGGCAGAATACAAAATACCATCCGTATCACCTCGACGTCCGTCCTTCCACAACTGAGCATTTTTAAAGGCAGTAGGTAAGGTAGTAATTTGTTCTATATCTATATACTATCCTTCAAGAAAAGAGCGTACCAATTTTTGAAAGGCCGGCAGTATCATGGTGAGCCTCCAGCCCGTTTGCCTCCTATTACATAAATAAAAAAACAAAAAAAGCTAAATGCCTGAAAAACAATAACCAGGCTAACCAGGAAAAAATTAAAATTCCAGTTATAAATATATTTTTGTCCTCTTAATATTAACTTCGATGTAAGTTTTTAATTTTAGTTATAAATATTAATGAAAACGACTTAGGGTTTACAGATAATATACAATAGTTATATATATATATATATATATCTATGAAATTTGATGTCCGCTCCAGGAGTATTAGTTTATATTTTGAAAAAGGAATGAAACTGCTGTTAAGTTTGTTTGTAATTAGAAACGCACGTGGTAATATAATAAATTTATTATGATACTAGCTGGCCTGGCAAACATCGTATCGCCTAACAGTCGATTCTTTATTTTTTTTAAATACTTATTCTGCTATTCGGGACAAATACATTATGTCAAAAAATAAAAATTTACCTTCCCGGAACCCCTCCACTAACACTTGAACTTTATGACATGGTATTAAAGTTCAAATTGACTTTTAAGTATTATTACGAATATATATAGACTTTTTTCTCTCCATAGGAACCATCCTCGTACTTCAAAGAATATTATAAAAAAAGAATTGGCCAAATCGGTCAAACCGTTTTCATGTTATGTCGTGACAACGGAAAACGGGTTTCATTTTATATATATATAGATAATATAGGACGCTAACTAGAATGTAATTAGTTATACCTTGTCCTTTCGATACATCGTTAAAGTAAGTGTTTACATAAATACAAGGGAGAGCATTTTTTGAACATAAAAAACTTTATTAATATATATTTACATGTTATATAATTCAGGTATTGTTAACTGTAACTGTATTAAACTTGTATCAGAAAGGGTATTTCCATTTCTTAAATCTCATCCCCGGGGCAGTGAAATTTAATAGTTTTACAAATACCTTCCTCCGTCGATTGAATGTGTGGCACCGGTAATACTTTTAGCCAGATCACTTGCTAGAAAACTAATTAAAGCAGCCACATCAACGGGTTCGGTTAATCTTCCCAAAGGTGTATCCTTTACCATTTTTTCAAATAATGCATTACACTGATCGTCCTTATAGCCCATTCGACTAACTATATTGGTTTCTACTAAACCTGGATTGACGCAATTTGCACGCACACCATCTGGTCCTAATTCTACAGCGAGATTTCTGGTAAACTGATCCAGCGCAGCCTTTGACATTGTGTATACTGTCATGTTTGGGATAGCCTGCGATGAAGTTATACTTGATACTGTAACGATATTTCCTTTTGTCTTTATCAGATGTGGTACTGCTAATGATGTGAGATAGAAGGTACCTCGAACATTGGTGTTCATAACAATATCATATGATTCCAGAGTTGTAGTTTTGATTCCACCGCTTTTTGAAATTCCAGAATTATTGACTAACACGTCCAGTTGCTTGAAGTGGTCTAATGTTTCTTTTATAATTCTTTCCACATCGGCTTCCTTCGTAATATCTGCAACAATAGCTAAAGGCTTAAAACCTTTTTCCTTTTCACACATTGCGACTGTCTCTAACAGGTTTTTTTCATTTCGCCCAACAAGTGCTAGTTTAGCGGACAGTTTTGCAAAATATACAGCAGTGGTGGCACCGAAACCCGAACTAGCTCCAGTTATAAGTACTACTTTGCCAGTAAAATCCATTTTACTGAAATAAAAATTATAAACGTGTACACTATTTAAATTTTCCTCAAGAAATGTGTTTAAATTGCGGAAGTTAGATTTTATATACTAAAATGTGAGAATTATTTGTAATATTTATTGTGTATTTTTTCTGTACTTTATCATTAGTTAAAGTACTTAATTACATTTTTTGTATCTATTTGATGGTTAGGTATGATTATATCCGTAGGTTTAAACAACTAACGGTTAAAGTAAATAAACAAATTATTACATAATATTATCAAATAGTAATAATTAATTTGAGAATTGACCAGATTTAGACTTATTAGTCTAAAATTAGTATAGCTTTGTGATCCGCACCGGTCAAATCCTGAATTAGTAATAAGTATGTATATATATTGATCGTGCACCTCATATCGATTTAATTTTCATATTTAATTATGTTTAAATGACTGTAGGTAATAAATTAAAATAATTAATATATATTGACTACTAGCCACAAAAACTAAGTACTTAGTAAAGGTGAACCGTACATATTGATTAATATTATTACTATATGGCCGATAAAGATACGAGTATGGGAAGGGTAATTACAGTGAAAGTGTTCAAAGCGATGATTGCTTTATTTACGTTTAAAGTGTTGGAGTAAAGACCTGTTTACCAAATACAAAATGATAAAAACATCAAAATTCCTTAAAACGATTTTTATATTGCAATAACTATGTGGATTTTACACCGATTTTTTTAAAAGAAGAAAGTTGAACACTGTTTTTCGGATTATAATGGCAATATTGATTGTTAATATTTTATATGGTAGTCTGAAAAGCATGCAACAGCAAATAAGCTTGTATTTTTTTTCAATAGACTTGTTTAATCATATAGATTATACTCTAGCTGTAATATTGTCCTTAGTGGGTGGTAATGTCCTACATTATTGTCATAGAAAATTGCGTAAGTTGGAGTGTAAAATGAGATGGCGTAAAATCAATCTATCAATGTCTATAACTGTTTCAATTTTTTTGATACTTTTCTTTGCGAAATCCTTTATAGGATGGGGTTATTATAACAGTTTCAAAGAGCGTTTTTCATTGGATTATAATATTAAAGATTTAGTTGGTTTTATTACATGGTATTTGGTTAAATTCGGAATTATTTTTAACGATTTCATTAGAAACTTGACGTTTGAATGGATCTGGATCTATATGAGAACGTTGAGGAAGACATTCCAACATAAATCATTTAAGGGAAAAAAACTTGTATCAAATTTGCAAACGGATGACATTCAAAGAGTTATTTTTAGCTACATTGGTATTTTGGACAGTCTTAATTCTATGGGATTAACATTTAAGATTTTGGTAAATATGTCTTATTTGTTTTATGCTTATATTAAACTCATTGATGCATTTCCGATAGTAGGGTTTATGTAACTGTTATACGCTGGCTTTTATAGCAGTTATTCAATTCCTTATTTCTATTTATATTAATGATTTATTTGATTCCCCTCTAGTAGCGAATAGTAGTATCCTTGTTAGAACCGTTTCATAAATATGATTATGTAAAAGTAATATTATCTTATACTAGCTGCGCCCGCGAACATCGTTTCGCCTTAATATGATTTTTTACTTAGCCTAACATTTTAGTAGCTATTACATAATGCATGTTTCGCTCCCAGCTGTCTTTGTTACTACTGTTATGTTTTTCAACTTTTTAATAAAGAATTCAGTAATATAATATATTAGGTAATTTTAGTGAAAGTGTTGAAAGCGATCATTATTAGATGACTTGGTTACAAAATACAAAATGATAAAAACATCAAAATTCCTTTCACCGATTTTTTTAAAAGAAGAAAGTGGGACACTATTTTTCGGATTGCAATGGCGATTTTGATTGTTAATATTTTATACGGTAGTTTATACGGTAGTTGTACCAGATGCCTTCGTCTTGAGAGCATTCATTAAAATAACATTATATTTAATAAAAGAAGAAAGAAAGAAAGCTCATCTAATGTTAAGTGATACTGTCGCCCGTGGACACTCTCAATGCCAGAGGGCTCCCGAGGGCGTGGTCGGCCTTTGAAGAATTTGTACGCTCTTTTCTTGAAGGACCCTAAGTCGATTGGTTCGAAGATACTTCACTGGGCAGCTGGTTCCATATAGTGGTGGTGCGCGGCAAAAACTGCCTTAAAATCGTTCAATTTGCAATAAGCAGGAGGATAGTTTTAGAGTTTATACAAAGCAAGCAATTTTTATATAGATTAAAAGGTTTGATTTTTACCTTTTAATCTTCCTAACTAAAAACTATAACTGACCTCATAAAGTTGTATCATTTACTTATTCAATAGCACTCCTCATTTCTGAAGGTCGTGTTAATGGCGCCGCACTACTTCCTCCACTCTCCCCTGTCTTTGGCTAATTGTTTACATTTCGACTTAATTATTTTCAGGTAAACAAAGTTATTGTTGTAAAGTTGTCTGTTTACCTACTTGTTAACGTTGTTTTTACCTATTTATGGAGCTCGCAACAATTGAAGTAGATAAAAAAAGAAATATATTATATAATATGTAGAGATGAATAAGATTTACTTTACGTCACGTGAATGCAGAACATTACTGAATTGTATGCTTAACAATGATACTACTTAATTACTTACTGATACCAAAATAAAAAAGATAATACAAATCTCTATAAAATAGTTGAAGTTCTTAAATATTAGTAATATAAATATTGATTTTATAGATTTTTTATTTTAAATTTGCTGTAGCATGCTTTGAGGCTCTAGATTCACTGATAAGTCAAGTTCCAATAATTTGGCTCAGATTTTTAAGATTTGGTTTAAGTCCAAATAGGAATTCTATATACTCGTATATAAAAATGAAACCCGTTCTCCGTTGTCACGACATAACATGAAAACGGCTTGACCGATTTGTCTGATTCTTTTTTTATAATATTCCTTGAGGTACGAGGATGGTTCTTACGGAGAGAAAAAATAAAAAAGAATGAGTGAAAAAGTCTAAAAACAATACTTTTCTATATTCCCATACAAAATATTCGTAATAATATTTAAAGGCAATTTGAACTTTAATACCATAAAGTTCAAGTGTTAGTGGAGGGGTTCCGGGAAGGTAAATTTTTATTTTTTGACATAATGTATTTGTTGTATTATCAACTTTCTTTTTTTTATCTTACTAGCTAGACCGGTGTCCCGAATAGCAGAATAAGTATTAAAAAAAAAATAAAGAATCGACTGTTAGGCGGTACCTACGATGTTCGCCAGGCCAGCTAGTATTTAATATAAATATTATTATTCGTTGAGCAATAAGAAAATATAGCATCCTAGCTAACGTTATAAATGCAATAAACATCACGCTGAAGGACAAACAATCAGTTAAATACCTTTTCGTTCATTCGCAAACAATATGTTTAATAACGAAGCAAGTTTGTACGTTGTAATTTAAGAGCAGTGGCAAGTATAAAATAAGTTGTATTTAAATTTCTGTTGGAAAAAAATTTCATAAACCAACCTTCCTGTTTCCAGTTACATAGACTCTCCTCTAATTGGACACGAGGGAAACGAGTCACTTTTAATAAAGTGCTTGACGCTGCTCATGAGAACCTAAAACGCCAGGCCGCTTACTTGTCTGTTGCCGACCTTTGAAGTACACCATTTTCTAGTAGTATATTAAAAGTAAAATATAAGTAGATTTATTTCGTGATCGAAGAGATAAGACGAAAGTGATGATAGATGACCGAGTTGATACTGGTACTGGAGCTATGCAACATTGTGAGAGTAGCAGTTACAAACTCGGACAGTGACGGCATGTGGGAAATCTTCCAGAGATTCTTCGAAGCCGTCATGCACCAAAAGGAAGAGGCGGAGAGGGCCAGGGACGATGATCCTGGAGCCCACCCGCGTCGCCGTAGGAGACCACAGCGCCGCCGTTGCACCGTGCAACCCCGTGTGTAATCCTAGGCACGCAGTTGCTCCAGCGGGGGAACAGGGGTTCATGCGTCGAAAAGAAGGGATGCTGACGCATCCCTGCAAGCATCGTGCCCGACCTCCCCCAGCTTTATAAACAGGGTGAATTGGCCGATGTGAAAGGCCCTTGCTGTGTCAAGGTCCATTCCACATCATTTGTGGCCGTAGAGGACCGTGATACTAACGGCTGATCGCGTGGCTGGATGCGGACAAGGCTACGCTGTTACCGTGTCCTGCCCCGGGCGATTGCTGGTGGGGTTTTAGTGGGTATGCACTGTTGTGCGAGTCCCACATAACCCTTCCCCACCAAGGTCAACCGTGCCGCGGGAGGGTATGCGTAACGCATTTCCCCACGAAAAAAAAAAAATGGTATTGGAGCTATGTAACGATAAAGCTATTCAGAGCATTCCTAACAGCCAAGTAGTAAGAGGTGAGGAGATGAAATACGTTGTGAAGTAACCAGATCAACAGTGGATAGCTTGGGTAAAGTTTGGTAGTACAGCTAATTTGTCTTTCCTATTCTCCTATATGGCACGGAAGCTTCAATAAGTTACATAGATGTAATTTAACTTTAGAATATATATATATAATATATTATTATGTTATAGAATTGTTGCACCACCACCACCAAATAATAAAATATATTCTTGTACCAGAAAATGCATGCAACTTAAATTAAAAATACCGCTTAAGATTTATTGCGTTTTATAATCTACCAGAAAATTTAGATAAACGCTAATGATAATTTGCTAATAAGGAAATAAATTAGCCGTATCGGCTTTATTGCTATAATATTTAACATTTACGTAATATAATAATGAAATTTACTTCGAGTTCAATTATCATTCTAAAGTATAACACAAATAAAAAAAATTCATAATGAGAACTTTATCCAGGAAATTTATATAATTGTTCATCTTAAGAACCATAATAAAAAAGTACAGATGGAAGCTTTTTAGCGTTGCGTACAGATGTGGGGTTTCTCTGTAACTTCTTTCTACCGCATTTACCATGGACTAATACCTGCAGCTTAGTTTCATTATCGGACGTCAAGGCAGAATACAAAATACCATCCGTATCACCTCGACGTCCGTCCTTCCACAACTGAGCATTTTTAAAGGCAGTAGGTAAGGTAGTAATTTGTTCTATATCTATATACTATCCTTCAAGAAAAGAGCGTACCAATTTTTGAAAGGCCGGCAGTATCATGGTGAGCCTCCAGCCCGTTTGCCTCCTATTACATAAATAAAAAAACAAAAAAAGCTAAATGCCTGAAAAACAATAACCAGGCTAACCAGGAAAAAATTAAAATTCCAGTTATAAATATATTTTTGTCCTCTTAATATTAACTTCGATGTAAGTTTTTAATTTTAGTTATAAATATTAATGAAAACGACTTAGGGTTTACAGATAATATACAATAGTTATATATATATATATATATATCTATGAAATTTGATGTCCGCTCCAGGAGTATTAGTTTATATTTTGAAAAAGGAATGAAACTGCTGTTAAGTTTGTTTGTAATTAGAAACGCACGTGGTAATATAATAAATTTATTATGATACTAGCTGGCCTGGCAAACATCGTATCGCCTAACAGTCGATTCTTTATTTTTTTTAAATACTTATTCTGCTATTCGGGACAAATACATTATGTCAAAAAATAAAAATTTACCTTCCCGGAACCCCTCCACTAACACTTGAACTTTATGACATGGTATTAAAGTTCAAATTGACTTTTAAGTATTATTACGAATATATATAGACTTTTTTCTCTCCATAGGAACCATCCTCGTACTTCAAAGAATATTATAAAAAAAGAATTGGCCAAATCGGTCAAACCGTTTTCATGTTATGTCGTGACAACGGAAAACGGGTTTCATTTTATATATATATAGATAATATAGGACGCTAACTAGAATGTAATTAGTTATACCTTGTCCTTTCGATACATCGTTAAAGTAAGTGTTTACATAAATACAAGGGAGAGCATTTTTTGAACATAAAAAACTTTATTAATATATATTTACATGTTATATAATTCAGGTATTGTTAACTGTAACTGTATTAAACTTGTATCAGAAAGGGTATTTCCATTTCTTAAATCTCATCCCCGGGGCAGTGAAATTTAATAGTTTTACAAATACCTTCCTCCGTCGATTGAATGTGTGGCACCGGTAATACTTTTAGCCAGATCACTTGCTAGAAAACTAATTAAAGCAGCCACATCAACGGGTTCGGTTAATCTTCCCAAAGGTGTATCCTTTACCATTTTTTCAAATAATGCATTACACTGATCGTCCTTATAGCCCATTCGACTAACTATATTGGTTTCTACTAAACCTGGATTGACGCAATTTGCACGCACACCATCTGGTCCTAATTCTACAGCGAGATTTCTGGTAAACTGATCCAGCGCAGCCTTTGACATTGTGTATACTGTCATGTTTGGGATAGCCTGCGATGAAGTTATACTTGATACTGTAACGATATTTCCTTTTGTCTTTATCAGATGTGGTACTGCTAATGATGTGAGATAGAAGGTACCTCGAACATTGGTGTTCATAACAATATCATATGATTCCAGAGTTGTAGTTTTGATTCCACCGCTTTTTGAAATTCCAGAATTATTGACTAACACGTCCAGTTGCTTGAAGTGGTCTAATGTTTCTTTTATAATTCTTTCCACATCGGCTTCCTTCGTAATATCTGCAACAATAGCTAAAGGCTTAAAACCTTTTTCCTTTTCACACATTGCGACTGTCTCTAACAGGTTTTTTTCATTTCGCCCAACAAGTGCTAGTTTAGCGGACAGTTTTGCAAAATATACAGCAGTGGTGGCACCGAAACCCGAACTAGCTCCAGTTATAAGTACTACTTTGCCAGTAAAATCCATTTTACTGAAATAAAAATTATAAACGTGTACACTATTTAAATTTTCCTCAAGAAATGTGTTTAAATTGCGGAAGTTAGATTTTATATACTATAATGTGAGAATTATTTGTAATATTTATTGTGTATTTTTTCTGTACTTTATCATTAGTTAAAGTACTTAATTACATTTTTTGTATCTATTTGATGGTTAGGTATGATTATATCCGTAGGTTTAAACAACTAACGGTTAAAGTAAATAAACAAATTATTACATAATATTATCAAATAGTAATAATTAATTTGAGAATTGACCAGATTTAGACTTATTAGTCTAAAATTAGTATAGCTTTGTGATCCGCACCGGTCAAATCCTGAATTAGTAATAAGTATGTATATATATTGATCGTGCACCTCATATCGATTTAATTTTCATATTTAATTATGTTTAAATGACTGTAGGTAATAAATTAAAATAATTAATATATATTGACTACTAGCCACAAAAACTAAGTACTTAGTAAAGGTGAACCGTACATATTGATTAATATTATTACTATATGGCCGATAAAGATACGAGTATGGGAAGGGTAATTACAGTGAAAGTGTTCAAAGCGATGATTGCTTTATTTACGTTTAAAGTGTTGGAGTAAAGACCTGTTTACCAAATACAAAATGATAAAAACATCAAAATTCCTTAAAACGATTTTTATATTGCAATAACTATGTGGATTTTACACCGATTTTTTTAAAAGAAGAAAGTTGAACACTGTTTTTCGGATTATAATGGCAATATTGATTGTTAATATTTTATATGGTAGTCTGAAAAGCATGCAACAGCAAATAAGCTTGTATTTTTTTTCAATAGACTTGTTTAATCATATAGATTATACTCTAGCTGTAATATTGTCCTTAGTGGGTGGTAATGTCCTACATTATTGTCATAGAAAATTGCGTAAGTTGGAGTGTAAAATGAGATGGCGTAAAATCAATCTATCAATGTCTATAACTGTTTCAATTTTTTTGATACTTTTCTTTGCGAAATCCTTTATAGGATGGGGTTATTATAACAGTTTCAAAGAGCGTTTTTCATTGGATTATAATATTAAAGATTTAGTTGGTTTTATTACATGGTATTTGGTTAAATTCGGAATTATTTTTAACGATTTCATTAGAAACTTGACGTTTGAATGGATCTGGATCTATATGAGAACGTTGAGGAAGACATTCCAACATAAATCATTTAAGGGAAAAAAACTTGTATCAAATTTGCAAACGGATGACATTCAAAGAGTTATTTTTAGCTACATTGGTATTTTGGACAGTCTTAATTCTATGGGATTAACATTTAAGATTTTGGTAAATATGTCTTATTTGTTTTATGCTTATATTAAACTCATTGATGCATTTCCGATAGTAGGGTTTATGTAACTGTTATACGCTGGCTTTTATAGCAGTTATTCAATTCCTTATTTCTATTTATATTAATGATTTATTTGATTCCCCTCTAGTAGCGAATAGTAGTATCCTTGTTAGAACCGTTTCATAAATATGATTATGTAAAAGTAATATTATCTTATACTAGCTGCGCCCGCGAACATCGTTTCGCCTTAATATGATTTTTTACTTAGCCTAACATTTTAGTAGCTATTACATAATGCATGTTTCGCTCCCAGCTGTCTTTGTTACTACTGTTATGTTTTTCAACTTTTTAATAAAGAATTCAGTAATATAATATATTAGGTAATTTTAGTGAAAGTGTTGAAAGCGATCATTATTAGATGACTTGGTTACAAAATACAAAATGATAAAAACATCAAAATTCCTTTCACCGATTTTTTTAAAAGAAGAAAGTGGGACACTATTTTTCGGATTGCAATGGCGATTTTGATTGTTAATATTTTATACGGTAGTTTATACGGTAGTTGTACCAGATGCCTTCGTCTTGAGAGCATTCATTAAAATAACATTATATTTAATAAAAGAAGAAAGAAAGAAAGCTCATCTAATGTTAAGTGATACTGTCGCCCGTGGACACTCTCAATGCCAGAGGGCTCCCGAGGGCGTGGTCGGCCTTTGAAGAATTTGTACGCTCTTTTCTTGAAGGACCCTAAGTCGATTGGTTCGAAGATACTTCACTGGGCAGCTGGTTCCATATAGTGGTGGTGCGCGGCAAAAACTGCCTTAAAATCGTTCAATTTGCAATAAGCAGGAGGATAGTTTTAGAGTTTATACAAAGCAAGCAATTTTTATATAGATTAAAAGGTTTGATTTTTACCTTTTAATCTTCCTAACTAAAAACTATAACTGACCTCATAAAGTTGTATCATTTACTTATTCAATAGCACTCCTCATTTCTGAAGGTCGTGTTAATGGCGCCGCACTACTTCCTCCACTCTCCCCTGTCTTTGGCTAATTGTTTACATTTCGACTTAATTATTTTCAGGTAAACAAAGTTATTGTTGTAAAGTTGTCTGTTTACCTACTTGTTAACGTTGTTTTTACCTATTTATGGAGCTCGCAACAATTGAAGTAGATAAAAAAAGAAATATATTATATAATATGTAGAGATGAATAAGATTTACTTTACGTCACGTGAATGCAGAACATTACTGAATTGTATGCTTAACAATGATACTACTTAATTACTTACTGATACCAAAATAAAAAAGATAATACAAATCTCTATAAAATAGTTGAAGTTCTTAAATATTAGTAATATAAATATTGATTTTATAGATTTTTTATTTTAAATTTGCTGTAGCATGCTTTGAGGCTCTAGATTCACTGATAAGTCAAGTTCCAATAATTTGGCTCAGATTTTTAAGATTTGGTTTAAGTCCAAATAGGAATTCTATATACTCGTATATAAAAATGAAACCCGTTCTCCGTTGTCACGACATAACATGAAAACGGCTTGACCGATTTGTCTGATTCTTTTTTTATAATATTCCTTGAGGTACGAGGATGGTTCTTACGGAGAGAAAAAATAAAAAAGAATGAGTGAAAAAGTCTAAAAACAATACTTTTCTATATTCCCATACAAAATATTCGTAATAATATTTAAAGGCAATTTGAACTTTAATACCATAAAGTTCAAGTGTTAGTGGAGGGGTTCCGGGAAGGTAAATTTTTATTTTTTGACATAATGTATTTGTTGTATTATCAACTTTCTTTTTTTTATCTTACTAGCTAGACCGGTGTCCCGAATAGCAGAATAAGTATTAAAAAAAAAATAAAGAATCGACTGTTAGGCGGTACCTACGATGTTCGCCAGGCCAGCTAGTATTTAATATAAATATTATTATTCGTTGAGCAATAAGAAAATATAGCATCCTAGCTAACGTTATAAATGCAATAAACATCACGCTGAAGGACAAACAATCAGTTAAATACCTTTTCGTTCATTCGCAAACAATATGTTTAATAACGAAGCAAGTTTGTACGTTGTAATTTAAGAGCAGTGGCAAGTATAAAATAAGTTGTATTTAAATTTCTGTTGGAAAAAAATTTCATAAACCAACCTTCCTGTTTCCAGTTACATAGACTCTCCTCTAATTGGACACGAGGGAAACGAGTCACTTTTAATAAAGTGCTTGACGCTGCTCATGAGAACCTAAAACGCCAGGCCGCTTACTTGTCTGTTGCCGACCTTTGAAGTACACCATTTTCTAGTAGTATATTAAAAGTAAAATATAAGTAGATTTATTTCGTGATCGAAGAGATAAGACGAAAGTGATGATAGATGACCGAGTTGATACTGGTACTGGAGCTATGCAACATTGTGAGAGTAGCAGTTACAAACTCGGACAGTGACGGCATGTGGGAAATCTTCCAGAGATTCTTCGAAGCCGTCATGCACCAAAAGGAAGAGGCGGAGAGGGCCAGGGACGATGATCCTGGAGCCCACCCGCGTCGCCGTAGGAGACCACAGCGCCGCCGTTGCACCGTGCAACCCCGTGTGTAATCCTAGGCACGCAGTTGCTCCAGCGGGGGAACAGGGGTTCATGCGTCGAAAAGAAGGGATGCTGACGCATCCCTGCAAGCATCGTGCCCGACCTCCCCCAGCTTTATAAACAGGGTGAATTGGCCGATGTGAAAGGCCCTTGCTGTGTCAAGGTCCATTCCACATCATTTGTGGCCGTAGAGGACCGTGATACTAACGGCTGATCGCGTGGCTGGATGCGGACAAGGCTACGCTGTTACCGTGTCCTGCCCCGGGCGATTGCTGGTGGGGTTTTAGTGGGTATGCACTGTTGTGCGAGTCCCACATAACCCTTCCCCACCAAGGTCAACCGTGCCGCGGGAGGGTATGCGTAACGCATTTCCCCACGAAAAAAAAAAAATGGTATTGGAGCTATGTAACGATAAAGCTATTCAGAGCATTCCTAACAGCCAAGTAGTAAGAGGTGAGGAGATGAAATACGTTGTGAAGTAACCAGATCAACAGTGGATAGCTTGGGTAAAGTTTGGTAGTACAGCTAATTTGTCTTTCCTATTCTCCTATATGGCACGGAAGCTTCAATAAGTTACATAGATGTAATTTAACTTTAGAATATATATATATAATATATTATTATGTTATAGAATTGTTGCACCACCACCACCAAATAATAAAATATATTCTTGTACCAGAAAATGCATGCAACTTAAATTAAAAATACCGCTTAAGATTTATTGCGTTTTATAATCTACCAGAAAATTTAGATAAACGCTAATGATAATTTGCTAATAAGGAAATAAATTAGCCGTATCGGCTTTATTGCTATAATATTTAACATTTACGTAATATAATAATGAAATTTACTTCGAGTTCAATTATCATTCTAAAGTATAACACAAATAAAAAAAATTCATAATGAGAACTTTATCCAGGAAATTTATATAATTGTTCATCTTAAGAACCATAATAAAAAAGTACAGATGGAAGCTTTTTAGCGTTGCGTACAGATGTGGGGTTTCTCTGTAACTTCTTTCTACCGCATTTACCATGGACTAATACCTGCAGCTTAGTTTCATTATCGGACGTCAAGGCAGAATACAAAATACCATCCGTATCACCTCGACGTCCGTCCTTCCACAACTGAGCATTTTTAAAGGCAGTAGGTAAGGTAGTAATTTGTTCTATATCTATATACTATCCTTCAAGAAAAGAGCGTACCAATTTTTGAAAGGCCGGCAGTATCATGGTGAGCCTCCAGCCCGTTTGCCTCCTATTACATAAATAAAAAAACAAAAAAAGCTAAATGCCTGAAAAACAATAACCAGGCTAACCAGGAAAAAATTAAAATTCCAGTTATAAATATATTTTTGTCCTCTTAATATTAACTTCGATGTAAGTTTTTAATTTTAGTTATAAATATTAATGAAAACGACTTAGGGTTTACAGATAATATACAATAGTTATATATATATATATATATATCTATGAAATTTGATGTCCGCTCCAGGAGTATTAGTTTATATTTTGAAAAAGGAATGAAACTGCTGTTAAGTTTGTTTGTAATTAGAAACGCACGTGGTAATATAATAAATTTATTATGATACTAGCTGGCCTGGCAAACATCGTATCGCCTAACAGTCGATTCTTTATTTTTTTTAAATACTTATTCTGCTATTCGGGACAAATACATTATGTCAAAAAATAAAAATTTACCTTCCCGGAACCCCTCCACTAACACTTGAACTTTATGACATGGTATTAAAGTTCAAATTGACTTTTAAGTATTATTACGAATATATATAGACTTTTTTCTCTCCATAGGAACCATCCTCGTACTTCAAAGAATATTATAAAAAAAGAATTGGCCAAATCGGTCAAACCGTTTTCATGTTATGTCGTGACAACGGAAAACGGGTTTCATTTTATATATATATAGATAATATAGGACGCTAACTAGAATGTAATTAGTTATACCTTGTCCTTTCGATACATCGTTAAAGTAAGTGTTTACATAAATACAAGGGAGAGCATTTTTTGAACATAAAAAACTTTATTAATATATATTTACATGTTATATAATTCAGGTATTGTTAACTGTAACTGTATTAAACTTGTATCAGAAAGGGTATTTCCATTTCTTAAATCTCATCCCCGGGGCAGTGAAATTTAATAGTTTTACAAATACCTTCCTCCGTCGATTGAATGTGTGGCACCGGTAATACTTTTAGCCAGATCACTTGCTAGAAAACTAATTAAAGCAGCCACATCAACGGGTTCGGTTAATCTTCCCAAAGGTGTATCCTTTACCATTTTTTCAAATAATGCATTACACTGATCGTCCTTATAGCCCATTCGACTAACTATATTGGTTTCTACTAAACCTGGATTGACGCAATTTGCACGCACACCATCTGGTCCTAATTCTACAGCGAGATTTCTGGTAAACTGATCCAGCGCAGCCTTTGACATTGTGTATACTGTCATGTTTGGGATAGCCTGCGATGAAGTTATACTTGATACTGTAACGATATTTCCTTTTGTCTTTATCAGATGTGGTACTGCTAATGATGTGAGATAGAAGGTACCTCGAACATTGGTGTTCATAACAATATCATATGATTCCAGAGTTGTAGTTTTGATTCCACCGCTTTTTGAAATTCCAGAATTATTGACTAACACGTCCAGTTGCTTGAAGTGGTCTAATGTTTCTTTTATAATTCTTTCCACATCGGCTTCCTTCGTAATATCTGCAACAATAGCTAAAGGCTTAAAACCTTTTTCCTTTTCACACATTGCGACTGTCTCTAACAGGTTTTTTTCATTTCGCCCAACAAGTGCTAGTTTAGCGGACAGTTTTGCAAAATATACAGCAGTGGTGGCACCGAAACCCGAACTAGCTCCAGTTATAAGTACTACTTTGCCAGTAAAATCCATTTTACTGAAATAAAAATTATAAACGTGTACACTATTTAAATTTTCCTCAAGAAATGTGTTTAAATTGCGGAAGTTAGATTTTATATACTATAATGTGAGAATTATTTGTAATATTTATTGTGTATTTTTTCTGTACTTTATCATTAGTTAAAGTACTTAATTACATTTTTTGTATCTATTTGATGGTTAGGTATGATTATATCCGTAGGTTTAAACAACTAACGGTTAAAGTAAATAAACAAATTATTACATAATATTATCAAATAGTAATAATTAATTTGAGAATTGACCAGATTTAGACTTATTAGTCTAAAATTAGTATAGCTTTGTGATCCGCACCGGTCAAATCCTGAATTAGTAATAAGTATGTATATATATTGATCGTGCACCTCATATCGATTTAATTTTCATATTTAATTATGTTTAAATGACTGTAGGTAATAAATTAAAATAATTAATATATATTGACTACTAGCCACAAAAACTAAGTACTTAGTAAAGGTGAACCGTACATATTGATTAATATTATTACTATATGGCCGATAAAGATACGAGTATGGGAAGGGTAATTACAGTGAAAGTGTTCAAAGCGATGATTGCTTTATTTACGTTTAAAGTGTTGGAGTAAAGACCTGTTTACCAAATACAAAATGATAAAAACATCAAAATTCCTTAAAACGATTTTTATATTGCAATAACTATGTGGATTTTACACCGATTTTTTTAAAAGAAGAAAGTTGAACACTGTTTTTCGGATTATAATGGCAATATTGATTGTTAATATTTTATATGGTAGTCTGAAAAGCATGCAACAGCAAATAAGCTTGTATTTTTTTTCAATAGACTTGTTTAATCATATAGATTATACTCTAGCTGTAATATTGTCCTTAGTGGGTGGTAATGTCCTACATTATTGTCATAGAAAATTGCGTAAGTTGGAGTGTAAAATGAGATGGCGTAAAATCAATCTATCAATGTCTATAACTGTTTCAATTTTTTTGATACTTTTCTTTGCGAAATCCTTTATAGGATGGGGTTATTATAACAGTTTCAAAGAGCGTTTTTCATTGGATTATAATATTAAAGATTTAGTTGGTTTTATTACATGGTATTTGGTTAAATTCGGAATTATTTTTAACGATTTCATTAGAAACTTGACGTTTGAATGGATCTGGATCTATATGAGAACGTTGAGGAAGACATTCCAACATAAATCATTTAAGGGAAAAAAACTTGTATCAAATTTGCAAACGGATGACATTCAAAGAGTTATTTTTAGCTACATTGGTATTTTGGACAGTCTTAATTCTATGGGATTAACATTTAAGATTTTGGTAAATATGTCTTATTTGTTTTATGCTTATATTAAACTCATTGATGCATTTCCGATAGTAGGGTTTATGTAACTGTTATACGCTGGCTTTTATAGCAGTTATTCAATTCCTTATTTCTATTTATATTAATGATTTATTTGATTCCCCTCTAGTAGCGAATAGTAGTATCCTTGTTAGAACCGTTTCATAAATATGATTATGTAAAAGTAATATTATCTTATACTAGCTGCGCCCGCGAACATCGTTTCGCCTTAATATGATTTTTTACTTAGCCTAACATTTTAGTAGCTACGTACCAACATGACGTGGAACATTTTGCTATGCTATCCCATAGAGAATGTTCTCTATTTCGGAATAAACACCTCAGTACTACATAAAATTATGTATTTTTTTATGTTTCCAATGTTTCTCTTTATAAAAACTTGCCTCAGAGTTTACGGAAAAAATAAATAAAAAAATACTTTAATTGGTCTAGCCGCTTTTGCGCTTAGCAACATATTTTGCCATGCATTTTTATTTATATGTATAGATAAGAAATTTTGATTCGTTAAATCTTTGCATAGAAAAACACCTTATGTACCTATACAAATATGTTTACAATTATGATGTCGTTTGGTATAGATATATAACCATTTATTAAGATATAAAACGATGTTTGGGAATTGGTAAGTTCTTATGGTATTTTTTCTTTTCAGATATTTTGGAATTTTTCCTTCGCATTTATCTATATACTGATAACCACTGTTGGAATCGTCTACACCCCCAACAAAGAGGTATTAAAGTAAAGTAATAAATTCATGGAGAATGTTTGTTTTGATCCTTAAATGTCGCTCAAATTGACACCTAGTGTTATTTTAGTAATGTAAAGATACATATTTCCCATACTTTTTTGCTGGTATTTTTTTCGGTTTAACTGTTAATAGTTCATCAGCCATTTATTGAGAATCAAACTAACCATTTCACCATGGAGCCACCACCACGCGGGTGTATATTCTATTTAATATTTATAAAATGGGAGTTATTAAAAGTTTCTGTATTAACACCTATTGTCTACACTAGCAATACTAACTATACATGCAATTATTGTTTATCAGAATCAAGATATGCTAGTTATACAGAAGGTTTTACAAACTATGATCGTTAGACTTTTATAAAATTTAAACGGTCTCTCAGTTACTTATAAAGATTAGATGGCAATATTATTTTACTAGGATTTGACAAAATGTACCAATTAGGGTCATACTTAAACATTTATTTACTTATCATTATTATATTAATAGATTTTGACTCTGTTCACTCGTAGAATAATTTTGTTGTAGGTTAATTCTTACATGGTAGCTGAAGCTCTTTACCACATAATCATTTTTTTCTACCCTTGTGTTTTGATTGAGCTTACAAGAAGTGAAGTTGACAAAATTAAGCTGCTATTAACAGAAATATACACACTAAGCTCAGGTAATTAATATTACTATATTATATTTTAGTTTGTATCAAGACATCTGCTAATTTCCTGTCCTATATCTATGTTTTGTAGTACCTACACTATATTTCGCAAATGTATAATATTAATCACTATTATTATCTATTTCATTGGGTAACTCTTAGATGACTACTAAAGGCAGTACCCGGTCTATTATGTAGGGGCAAAATTCGAACACAAACGCCGTTTCTTGACTCACTATATTTATACAGCATCATCCGGAGTTGCTGTCTTTGGCTCGACCGACGCAGTCAACCTGGCCGCAACAGTGGTCACATCCTTGTGCGGTGGTATTTGGGGTTCCATCGAGGGGGGTACGGTCTGGGATACAGCCCGGTTTGGCGCATCCCCAGCCGCTTCCCTCTCCTTTGAAGTCCCGACGCTGCCCGTATGGGTGCATCCGAGTGTGAGACAGGGGCATCAGAGTATCGTGTCATTGGTGACTTGCACCGCGACACGTCCAAAGACGCAACCCTGGGTTTGTTGGTTTTAGGCGCATCCGAGGATGCAGCCTTATGTTGGTTATGTTGTTTAGCCTCTTTATCCATGAGGTGGTATGGTATAAATTCACCGTTGGAGCGGTCCACCCGCCACGGAGCCCTCAAGTCGGGGACGCCCCTTGCTCAGCAAGCGACGTCAGAGCTACTCCTTCGGTATAGAGCCAGCACGTGGAGAGGCAGACGCATCCGCACGCAGCAAGGAAATATGGAGCTGTTCGCATCACGAGACGATGACGCAAACTCACCCCGAGTCCTGTACCACGCCAACGGCCCCCCCCCACATCCTGACTCTCGCTCGGCAGCCCGCTTATGGGATACCATAGCCGATTGACCGTGGTTAGCTAAACCTCGGCCTCCCGTGTGAGGAGAAATCCAAACCGAAGAGGTGTGTTGTGTGTAGCGCACAACTGTAACCGCCGCACTACGCCACTCAACCCCCAGGATTCCTTCATCCCCCCGTACGGGTCCCCGCGCACGGCACAAACACGCGGGAGGTCATTCACTATCTACCGTTCTTTCTTTTCGGACGATGAACTCGCAAGGACATGATCTCTCCATCCGTGCAATAGTTCGCCTGGTGGTTTTAGTTACGTCTAATACATAGGGTAAAAAAAAAAATAGGGTAGTCGTAACGTTTGCATCGAGTCCACAAAAAAAAGTCAATTAAATATAGTTAATGGTAAAAATATACTATAAAAAGTAATAATTAAACAATATCAGCGGAATATCTATCCCTGGAAAAGATAGTTACTTTGTGGACAACGGAATAAATACAAAAAATCTACTTTTCAAAAGTGTTATTGTGTTGGTGACTAAAAAAAAAAACGTGAACAATAAAATATAAGCAAGTGAAGTGAGAAAGAAAAATTTGCTTAACTTTCTACGTGGTTATTTTGTATCTACGACCGTGTTGCTTAAACATAATACCAAATAAAGTTCGAGGTAAATACGTAGAAATTACTGTAAAGAGCATTTATTGCAGTGACATTTGTACTGTCACATTATTGAAGGAGCATTTGTTACTGTGCAATTTCGGAATTCTTTATATTTCCTATACTATAATTTTTTAACAACACAAAATGGATGGTCAATTTCAACTTTTATTTGACAAAGTGAAAAATGAAATGCAAAAACAAACCACGGAGCTACAAACTTCTATAACTAACAAAATAATGGAGAGAATGGATGAAAAGTTACAACCTATCATAGCAGAAAATAAAATCCTAAAAACAAAATTAGAAAACGTCGAGAAAGACCTGGAAACCTTAAAAAGAGCTAAGAAACAAAATAATTTAATAGTTTTTGGTATAAAAGAGGACGAAAACTCTAACCTAGAACTACTACAAAAAGTGAAAAAAGTTCTTAAAACCGACTTAAGCATAAATATTGAAGATCACGATGTGAATAACATCTATCGCATTGGAAAAGCAGGTGATAAGTCAAGACCTACCTTGGTATCTTTCGTGAATGAATGGAAAAAGAACGAAATAATGAAAATGAAGAAAAATCTTAAAGATGTATACATTTCAGAAGATTATACTAAGGAAGTGCTGGAGAAAAGGAAAACACTGCAGCCACAACTTATAGAGGAGAGAAAGAAAGGAAATATCGCATACTTAAAATTCGATAAAATAATAATAAAAGGAAAAAGTAATACAAGCAATGGAAAACGGAGAAGAGAAACATCAACATCACCAGAAAATAATAATCAACCAAGGAAACAACAAACCTTCATGCCATCGAACGCCAACAGATTAAATGCTTTTGATTTAATGCGAACTAGAAGCAATTCCCTCCCCTCAAACTCATTAGATAATAAGCAATAACAATTGAATATCGGTAAACGGAAAACACGACATACCTATAACATAAACAACACAAGTACAAAACACCACGCTCCCCCAAGCCGACTGGTCATCGTGGGGGAAAATGACCACGACCCTCTAAAGGTTAAAAATAACGTCAACGTCAATACTCACACTAAAAAGAAAACGAATGATATTCAAATAGCAACCATCAACTGTCGATCTCTTAGAACACCCGAAAAACTTGAAGAACTTGAACTAGCTATACAAGAAATAAAATGGGATATTATAGGGATCAGCGAAATGAGAAGATTTGGAGAACATATAGAAGACCATGGAAAGTATATATTATATCATAAAGGAGAGACGCCGGGTATGTATGGAATAGGATTCATGATTAAAAGACATCTTATAAACAAAATAGAAGAAATAAGGGGAATAACTGAACGTATCGCAATTCTTAACATTAAACTTAATATAGAAAAAGAAGAAGATTGGTCCATTATCCAGGCGTATTCACCGACGGAATCTATCAAAAAGGAAGACATAACAAAAATCGAGAAATTTTACGAAGACCTCCAAAATACAATTGAAACTGCATATAAAAACGTCATAATAATGGGAGATTTTAATGGCCAAATCGGTACACAAAATATCGGAGAAGAACTTAGTATAGGAAGCTACGGGGAACTAGAAGCAAAAATGGAACAAGGTTAGTCAATTTTTCATTACAAAACAGACTAAGTATCCTAAATAGCTTTTATAAAAAGAAATTAAGAAATAAATGGACATGGATCTCACCGAACGGCCTTTATAAGAACGAAATCGAAATTATTATGACTAACAATAGAAAAATATTCAAAGATGTGTCGGTCATACATAACTTAAATTTTAATACAGACCATAGAATGGTTCGAGCTACACTGACAGGGATACGCCCTAAAAAACAAGACGATTTCATAATAAATACGCAGTTATTCAATACAAAGGCGAACCAGAAGTCCTACTTAATAATTTACAAATATCAATGGACAGTAAAGAAGGCGTATCAATACAAGAAAAATACAACAAACTACTAAACCAACTAAAAACTATACCTAGAAAAGTAAACACAAACAGCAAGAAGAAAGTCTCACTCAAAAGTAAACAACTACTACTGAAACGTAAGGAACTACTACAAGAAAAGAAAACTAAAGACAACCGTCGAAAAATCGCAGAAATAAGCAAAAGTATAAGCAAAGAACTACGGAACGAAAGAAAAACGAAACGATCTAATACTATGAAGAATTATATAGAAAAAACCGGAGGAATAAAAAAGGCACTGAAAGAACTAAATCGAAAAAAGGATTGGATACTAAATATAAAAAAGAAGGATGGTAAAATTACAGAAAAGAGACCCGAGATACTAAAAGCTGCTACAGAATTTTATCGAAATTTATATCAAAGTCAAAAGTTGGGACAAGTGGTAAGAGAATATGATGCATCTACCGATGAAGAGGAAATACCTGAAATACTAAACGAAGAAACCATAAAAGCAATTAGTACACAAAAGAATGATAAAGCTCCAGGATCAGACCTCATAACAAATGAAATACTGAAAATTACATCACCAGTAATTGGTCCGATGCTTACAAATATATTTAACGAAATTATTAAAACGGAAAATATTCCAGAGGATTGGACTAAATCTACAATTATATTACTACACAAAAAAGGTGACAAAGGAGATATATCAAATTACAGGCCCATAAGCTTAATGTCTAATATTTATAAGGTATTTTCTAAAATTATACTATTGAGGATTACAAATATTCTTGAAGAGAATCAGCCCAAAGAACAAGCTGGATTCCGTCGAAACTTTTCAACCATAGATCATATACACACCCTTAGACAAATATTACAAAAATATAAAGAATACAACAAAAGCTACTACCTAGGGTTTGTCGATTTCAATAAAGCATTCGACACACTAGAACACGGATATATCTGGGATGCACTAAAAATACAGGGTATACAAACAAAATACATACGATTACTTCGTAATGTATACACCAAGAGTACTGCGCAAGTTAAGTTAGAAACTATAGGCGAAGAATTCCCTATCATGAGAGGTGTACGCCAAGGAGACCCTATCTCACCCAAATTATTTTCTGCCGTTTTGGAAATAATATTTAGGAACCTAGAGTGGACAAATGAGGGACTAAACATAAACGGTGAAAACTTGAGCCACCTACGCTTTGCAGACGACTTAATATTATTCTCGGAAAATTCAAGATCACTAGAAATGATGCTGCAACAGCTAGCAGATGTAAGTGACAAAGCTGGACTATCGATGAATTTAAATAAAACAAAAATCATGACAAACTCATCACAAACAGACACGATAAAAGTAAACAATGAGCAAATAGAGTACGTACAGGAATATGTATACTTAGGACAGCTAATATCTACTGAAGGCTGCATGGAAAAAGAGATTGAAAGAAGAGTTACCAATACTTGGAAAAGATATTGGTCACTCAGTGAAGTGATGAAGAACAAAGATATGCCTAGGAAAGAAAAGAGGAAGGTATTTAATATGTGCATTCTACCATGTTTACTATACGGGTGTCAAACTTGGGCATTGACAGAACATCTAGCAAATAAAATTAAAGTTTGTCAAAACAGCATAGAAAGAAGTACAATAGGTGTCAAAAGAAAAGACCGAGAAAAATTAATAGACATCAAAAGTAAAACCAAGTTTAAGAATGCATACACAACATACAAACAGCTGAAGTGGAGGTGGACAGGGCATATGATGAGAGAAAAGCAAGAAAAATGGACAATACTTATCACAGAATGGTACCCTTTAGACGGAAAGAGACATAGAGGAAGACAGGCTAAGAGATGGGAGGATGACGTTAAGAAAATAGCGGGTTCAACATGGACTCGCACCGCAAAAATGAGAAAAGACTGGAGAGCTTTAGAGGAGGCCTTTGTCGGAAGACAAGTTGTATCCGAACTACCGTTTGCCGATAGTCAATAAATATTAAAAATTGTTAGTATATTAGTTAAACTCTAGTTAATAGTCAAAATGTGTTTTTTTAGATAGTAGTCATAAGTAATTTTAGGCACACGAAACTACTCTGTGTAAAACTTGTTAACAACAATAAAGGCTTTTTATTTATTATTTTATTTATTTTAATACATAGGGTATTAGACCAAGAATAGGGTCGGCAACCTCGAGAAGGTTAGTCCACCAAACTTGCTTTGGGGGGATCACAGCGACTTGCGCAACCCCCTTAAGCCACGCCTCCCTACCCATCAGAAGGATGTGGTAATCGCTTGATAATTAATTTGATTTTTTTTACAATTCAGATGACAAGCTACTCGCCAAAACCGAAGATGCCATATTGATACTTGAAGTGCGTCCATTTGAATTAGTCGTGTTTCGCCTCATCTCTATTAATATTCGCCTGCCCTTACATTTCTTAGCTCTCATAACATCTTATGTCATAGTTACTGTACAATTTACTCACGTGTTTGGATAATTTTAATAATTGGTACACAATGTAAGATATTTTATATATATTTTTATTTTAAATGTAATATACAAAATCAATGTAAATTAAATTATTTTCTTGGTTAATCTATTTCCTAGTGAATTAAGACTTTGAATGGTGTAGGGTCCTTCGTGTTCCGTTTTTTTCATGGATGCCAACAATGTTCCCGACAGCTCACTGGTGGCGATAGCGTTGGTACTCCATTCCTGTACATAGTTTATTGTATTGATGCACTTAACGCACTGTGTTCATGTGTGGTTTGTTTATAAGAATATTACAATTAAGTACTGTACCTAAACTATAATCAACATTTAAGTATTAAAGAAATGCAGAAACATTTTATTTCTTACTTGCAGTTACTACGTATACGTACTTAAGATAGAATCAAAAGCAATTTTTTGACCATATAGACAGGTTCACATTGATTAATTAGATCACATTGCCAGGCTTTAAAGAATGGAAGGTTTATTTTGGAGAACTTAAAATTTTAAATTTAAAGTCGAGACTCATTAGGTACGTATTAGATTTGACATACGGGAGGGGGAGTCATTTTATTCCATTCAAATAGCGACACATACAACACGAGAAATTAACACAAAGTAATCAAAATTAAAACTTTTATGTATTTTTACACGGATATGTATATTCTTTCAAGGATTTCAGATCTATTTAAATTTTCAATTTTTTCCTATGTCTACACATTTTTACTCGCCATCATCGTAATTTCGTCTGTTCATCTGACAAAAGGCGTGCATTTTGAGGTCCCGTTTGGGTCCCGGGGCCATTTCAACATGTATTTCTGACCACCTGTCGTCGTTGTACCTGGCCACGTATGGGCTGGATACGGATTATTTCCATTTTATTTTAAGGGAAAAAGTTGACGCATCAGTGAACTTTGTTTTATTCGGATAGCTGTATATCTTAAATTAGGACAATTTTAGGGACTAAAAGTAGGGAAGGGGATGACGGGTCTGGGCGTTACTGCATACGATTTTTTGCATTTTCTGAGAAGATTTACTAAAGTAATATATATATTATATATATTTTTTACCATAGAAAAGTAGAGATTTCAACGAACTGAAAGCACACCAACTTTTTAAAAAAAGCTGATATTTTGACGGGTGAATTTTCCATTGAAAATTAGGGTGCTTTTTCGATATTAATTCAAAATAAGGTGAAAAAATTATTATTTCAAATCAAATAAATTACAGCGTATTAAAGACATAAAAAGGTAAGTTTTCACCAAATTTCGTGGGAAAAAATAAATTTTGTAAAAGATAAAAATTAAAAACCAAAACTTGGTTTTTTGAATTTTTCACATAAATTTTGAGGTTATGTGAAAAATGTGTAAATATAAAAGTTTTAGATCTTTATATTACCTACAACTTTGCCATTTGTTTATTTCCATAGGACTTTTAGTTTTGCCGGAAATCGAGATAAACCTTACCCCTTCCCGACCTCAGATCGCCCGTAAATTATTTTTCCTTTAATTTTTATAATATTCTCCTCCCTTTCCAATAGGTTTCATCCTACTATTATTTTTTTCACTTTTTATTTTTTTTCTAAGGCTATCTACCCTGGTCTACTACGGAAGTTTCACTTCAAAAAAGATTTTTTTTAAATCTAATTTTTTAAAATAATAACAGTACCTCCATCATTCTTGGTGACAATTTATTGAAACACTCTGAGAATGGTCTTGAGTCAGCGCTTGCCTTATTGTACGACTTTAAGTACGTGTTAATTTAACCAAGGGGTCTAACAGATTATAAATTTAATTATATCAATTTATTTATTCTATAATAAAAACACGTGGCATTTTTAAATTTAAAATCTCAAATTTACGTCGCTTGAGTCGTCAGTTGAGATTTCAATAAATTATTTTGAATAAAATATAAAATATTTACATAATAGTTCATAAATTCTCTTTACCTTCATGCTCATGATTTTGCCATAAGTAAATCAAGATTTACATATATTATACATTAGTTATTATAAATTTTGATATACATATTTCAGCAATTTGATGTCCTGCCCTGCGATTCTGTAACTCACTTCACGAACTCACACAGCGGTTTTCGCATCGGCGGTCGCTCTCAAATCAGTCGTGAAGCAGTCATTTTATGATTTGGCATTCTGAAAAGGTGGGAGCTTGTACTTTATTGTTTATCAGAATGCCAAATCATAAAATGACTGCTTCACGACTGATTTAAGAGAGACCGCCGATGCGAAAACCGCTGTGTGAGTTCGTGAAGTGAGTTACAGAATCGCAGGGCAGGAGTATATTTTGAAAAAGCAATGATACTGCTGTTAAGTTTGTTTGTAATTAAATAAACACGTCGCAATATAATACATATGTTTATTATAATAAAATATAGGACATTATTATTATTCTGATACATTGTTGAAGTAAGAGAGTTTATATAAATACAAGGCAAACATCCAAAATACAAGCATTTCTTTAAACATAAAAAGAAAATGTTATTAATATATATTTATATATTATTTAGATATTGTAAACTGTAACTGTATTAAAGTTCTATAAGAAACGGTATGTCATTCCTTAAATATCATCCCCGGGCAAGTGAAATTTAATAGTTTTACAAATACCTTCCTGCGTCGATTGAATGTGTGGCACCGGTAATACTTTTAGCCAGATCACTTGCTAGAAAACTAATTAAAGCAGCCACATCAATGGGTTCAGTTAATCTTCCCAAAGGTGTTTCCTTTACCATTTTTTCAAATAATGCATTACACTGATCGTCCGTATAGCCCATTCGACTAACTATATTAGTTTTAGCTAAACCTGGATTAACGCAGTTTGCTCGTACACCATCTGGTCCTAATTCTACAGCGAGATTTCTGGTAAACTGATCCAGCGCAGCCTTTGACATTGTGTATACTGTCATATTTGGTATAGACTGCGATGAAGTTATACTTGATACTGTAACGATATTTCCTTTTGTCTTTATCAGATGTGGTACTGCTAATGATGTGAGATAGAAGGTACCTCGTACATTGGTGTTCATTACAGTATCATATGATTCCATAGTTAGAGATTTGATTCCACCGCTTTTTGAAATTCCAGAATTATTGACTAACACGTCCAGTTGCTTGAAGTGGTCTAATGTTTCTTTTATAATTCTTTCCACATCGGCTTCCTTCGTAATATCCGCAACAATAGCTAAAGGCTTAAAACCTTTTTCCTTTTCACACATTGCGACTGTCTCTAACAGGTTTTTTTCATTTCGCCCAACAAGTGCTAGTTTAGCGGACAGTTTTGCAAAATATACAGCAGTGGTGGCACCGAAACCCGAACTAGCTCCAGTTATAAGTACTACTTTGCCAGTAAAATCCATTTTACTGAAATAAAAATTATAAACGTGTACACTATTTAAATTTTCCTCAAGAAATGTGTTTCAATTGCGGATGTTAGATGTTATATACTAAATAAGAGTAAGAATTAGTTGTAATGTTTATTGTGTAATGTTACGTAACTTTATTATTATTATGGAAGCAAAGGTTGTTTGATGAAAAAGTTATAAATATTTCCAACCTATGTAACAGTTACTTCCTTAAAACTTTATTTGTATCAAATCAAATCAAATCAAATCAAAATACGTTTATTCAATTTAGATGCTTCTTAGAGCATACTTATGAATGTCAGCAACGTTTACAAAATTCACGAAAGAGCAAGACTACGCCATCCGTTCGCAAAACTACCAGGAGGCCTTGTTCTGAGAAGAACGGGCAAGAAACTCAGCAAGTTTTGCCCTCCCTTTACATTACAATTATTCAAAGGAAAATGTCATAAACCACAACGTCATTAAAGTTACATAAGTAAAAAAAAAAAATCTGTTCTGTGAATTACCACATTCACCATTACACACGTATTCATAACACTTCAAAGATAACGAATCAAATTATAAGAATATAATTAGAACTATTGCCAAGCGTTTTTATCTTCCAGGTAGTCATTGACTGTGTAGTAACCTTTACCCATTAAGGTTTTTTTGATATGTGTTTTGAATCTGTTTAAAGGCAGTTCCAATATTTCACTAGGAATCATGTTATAGCAGCGTATACTTAGGCCCATAAATGAAGTATTTATTTTCTGCAACCTGTAAGACGGCTGGAAAAGTTTTCCCTTATCTATTTGATGGTTAGGTATAAATGATAACCGTAGGTTTAAACAACTTACCGTTAACGTAAATAAACAAATTATTACATATCACTTTAGTGGTTCTGCCGTGAATGCAAGCCACAACAACTACTTAGTAAAGGTGTACAGGTAAATTAGCTTGGAGAAATTTTTGCGTTTGTAGTAGTGTATGGTCAGCAAATAAAAAAAAAAACAACATTTTATTTTTAGTTTTTATTTTTTTAAAGGTAATATACGTTTGTGGCTGGAGCACACCAAATGCGTACACGTCTACGCATACGCACTACGTACTAATACGGACGTGAAAATGTGTATCCACTGCATTGTAATCTATGGAACTGTATGAGGCAGATAAGCCAGTTCCAAATATTACAAGCAGTGAATGCCGGTTTTCACTTCAGTGAAGACGTGTATGAATTAGGTGTTCTCCGGCCATAAATGTTTTATTCTAATAATTCATCAACCCCAGGCATATCACAATCATCCCCATCCTCGCTTTCATCAGATGAATTATTTAAATTAATTATGATTCGTTCTGATATTGTGTCTAAAGCTGCGTCTCTACCCTGATATTTGTTTTCCTCCTCAATAGCATGCAGACAAACTTTTCTCCATTCCTCTACAGTTATGGCGTTCATTTTTTCTTCAGCTAATGACATTATAACCTTCATATTCATTGCGACATTCTTTTTTGCGACATATGTTTTCACTATCCCCCATATATTTTCTATAGGATTAAACTCCGGATGGTATGGTGGTAAACGCAGCACAGTATGACCGTGCTGTCGTAATATTTCGTCTATCTTGTACTCTACAAATCTCGCCTTGTTTTGCAGAATCAGTTCATATAATTGAGGCTTAAGCAACGTGGATGAATGCTCAATGTTTCGCAATGTCAGCCAGTCAATCATTTGCTGTTTTCTAGAATTACTATTCGGTGCAGGATTTTGTATTGAGTTATGATATGGTGCGTTGTCAACAACAACAACACTATTTGGTTGTAAGTTGGGTATTAATTGAGTTTGAATCCACCTTGAATAGTTGTCATAGTTCATATTGTCGTGGTAATCTCCACTTTTTTGGTTGGCTTTAAACATAAGCAATGCATTTGGTATAAAGCCATCCATACCACCGGCATGAACAATGATTAAGCGGTTGCCTTTCGATATATGTTGCTTCAAACCTGAAGTGCTTCCATCTGACCAAGATTTCGAGAGGGTATGTGATGTATGTATATATGTTTCGTCGGTGTAAACAATTGGTCGGCGTTGTTCACGATATTCAGCAATTTTCATCAAATAATTAATTCGCAAGTATCTAATTTCGTGTTTTTCCATAAGAAGTTTCCGGTTATCTTCTGTTTGCTTCCAATTAAAACCTAATGACATGACGTGTTTTCGTAACGTGCTGACACAACCTTTATAATCGATATCTTCTTTTAATTTTGCGTGCAAAGTTTTCAAAGTGGGAATTTCTTTATTTGTGATGTGGAAGTCATGAATTGTTCTTCTGATAACTTGCTGATCAAAGTTATCGATTACTATTGTAGGTTTACGATTCGGTTTCTTTTTAGGAGATTTAAATGTTACTTCCTGATCTGAAGGTCGACATTTGCTTTCTGATACTACCTTTCTGACGGATGCTATTGAAATTCCCGTTGATTTAGCAACTAATTGAGTGGGAGTCATAATACTGCTCGGGTTGTTATTACACTCATTT
Source organism: Pieris napi (assembly GCF_905475465.1). NCBI lineage: Eukaryota > Metazoa > Arthropoda > Insecta > Lepidoptera > Pieridae > Pieris > Pieris napi. The sequence goes on along the minus strand of NC_062241.1, from coordinate 5,539,957 downwards.
TCGAAATATTTGTACAAACAGTACAAAACTTCTTTAGTTTGAGAAGTCAAAGGCTTGCCTCGACCATGTTTTAACACTGGAGCCATTTTTAATTAACAATATAAAGTTGCAACACTTACACACAAATTAAACACTTCAACAAATATTATAACAATAATAACAAACAATAACAACAATCAACAAATACAAAATTTAACAATTAACGTAATAATTATAATTTTTGAATGAAATGTGTGCTTTATGTTCTAACAGTACCAAGCGACTGACGCCGGACTGCACGTGGCACCTGCGGACAGCGTAAACTGGTTTATTCTGGTTTTGTGCGTGTTTCCACTTTCCACTATCAAGTGACGATTTTTTGCTTTAGATTGAAATATCTCGGAAACGGTGCGTCCTAGGCCAAAAATAAATTTTGACCCCCCCGTAGACCCCCCGGAGTTTTAAAAACCTAGATGAAAGGAAAAAAAAATATATATCGGTCTCTCCTCTTTGAAGTTTCACTTCTATCGTGTGTGAATCGCGCACACACCTTTTTTTTATAAAGTCAAAACCTTTTTTTTTAAATAAAAACTTGTTTTTATTGATAACAAAAATCAGAGTGTTGCTAGGGATAAGTATAATATTAAATAGTAATGTTAGGATATCGAAACATTTTTGTATAGGCCAGAACGATATAGTGGAAACGCGCTCTAAGATCTGAGTAATATACACACCACTACATATGCAAAAATTTCTCGAGACTAATTTCACTGTACCTTATATATTGATAAATGTCATTACTATATGGCCAATAATGATAGAGTATGGAGAAAGGTAATTATAGTGAAAATGTTCAAAGCGATGATTCCTTTATTTCCGTTAAAAGTGTTGGAGTAAAGACTTGTTTACCAAATACAAAATGATAAAAACATCAAAATTCCTTAAAACGATTTTTATATTGCAATACCTATGTGGATTTTACACCGATTTTTTTAAAAAAAGAAAGTGGAACACTGTTTTTCGGATTATTATGGCAATTTTGATTGTTAATGTTTTATACGGTAGATTGAAAAGCATGCAACAGCAAATAAACTTTTATTTATTTTCAATAGACTTGTTTAATCTTATAGATTATTCTCTAGCTGTAATATTGTCATTAGTGGGTGGTAATGTCCTACATTATTGTCATAGAAAATTGCGTAAGTTGGAGTGTCAAATGAGATGGCGTAAAATCAAACTATCAATGTCTATAACTGTTTCTGTCTTTTTGATACTTTTGTTTAAGAAATCCTTTATTGGATGGAGTTATTATATCGGTTTTAAACAGCGTTTCTCGTTGGATTTTAATAGTAAATATATAGTTTGTTTTATTACATGGTATTTGGTTACATTCGGAATTATTTTTAATGATTTCATTCGAAACTTGACATTTGAATGGATATGGATCTATATGAGAACTTTGAGGATGACATTCCAAGATAAATCATTTAAGGGAAAAAAACTTGTATCAAATTTGCAAACGCATGATATTCAAAGAGTTATTTATGGCTACATTGGTATTTTGGACAGTCTTAATTCTTTGGGATTAACATTCAAGACTTTGGTAAATATGTTTTATTTGTTTTATGCTTATTTAAAACTCATGGATGCATATCCGATGGTAGGGTTCAAGTAACAGTTACTACGCTTGCGTAGTTTTATAGCAGTTGGTGTCGACCACAAGACCTTACTTCGAAACATTATTCTATTCCTTATTTCTATTTCTATTTCATTGATGTGGTATTTGATTCCCCTTTAGTGGCGAATAGTAGCATCCCTGTTAGAACCGGCTCTTTGAAACGGTATATGTATGTGATTATGTAAAAGTAATATTATCTTATATAAAAAATTTTGATGATTAAATCTTTGCATAGACTCATAGAAAATCAATACAATACATATATTATTTGTATACATAAGGTATATCGTTGTCGTTTGATTTAGATATATTAACGTTTATTAAGGTATAAAAATGGGGAATTGGTAACTTCTTATGGTATTTTATCTTTTCAGATATTTTGGAATTTTTCCTTTGCATTTATCTATGTACTGTTAACCACGGTTGGAATCGTCTACGCCCCCACAAGAGAGGTATTTGTAGATAAATAAATTCAAGATGATTGTTTTGATTTAATTTCGCTCAAATAGACACCTAGTGTTATTTTAAAAATCATTATAATTATATGTAAATATACTTTTTTCCCATACGAGTTTGTGCATATGTTTTGCTGATATTTCTCTCGGTTTAACAGTTTAATAGTTGATCAACCATTCATTGAGAATCAAACTAACTATTTTCCCATGGAGCCACCACCACGCGGGTGTATATTCTATTTAATATTTATAAAATGGGAGTTATAAAAATGTTTCTGTATTAACACCTGCACTACTAGTCTAGTCTACACTAGCAATACTAACTATATATGTAATTATTATTCATCAGGATAAGGATATGCTATATTTGTACAGACGATTTAACTGAGAATGTACTATGACTAGTTTAATTAGGCACAGTTTAATTTTTAAATTTGTCTCTCAGTTATTTGAGTGTTCAAAAACGGTCAGAAATCGTAAGGCAGTATACTGCCTAAATCAAATAATTAAAAAAAAATCGGTTGCCTGTAAAGTCGATTTACTGACGATAGTTGAACGTGACAACGTCATAAAAAAATATTGATGGGATGGTAGCATTTTAAAAAAAAAAAATGAATTTTATTTGTTTGATAGGTATTTTGTATGGATATAGAGAAGGAGGTAAATGGAAATCACAATTAAATTGATCAAGTTACATTTATTTGTACGCATAAATACAATTATGTCAATTTTAAATGGAACGCCTCAGAGCGAGGTAACGCCTCAGAGCGAGGTAACGAAGCATGAGTCATGTTTTTTCGTGCGTGCAGCCGGCTCCATCGAATTATAAGACGTTGTCACGTCAAAAACTAATCAAATTGCTGTATACAGAAATATTATTTTACTAGGATTTGACAAAATGCACCAATTAGGGTCATAGTTAAACATTGATTTACTTATCATAATTTTATTCACAGTTTATGACTCTATTGACTCGTAGAATAATTTTGTTGTAGGTTAATTCTTACATGGTAGCTGAAGCTCTTTACCACATAATCATTTTCTTCTACCCTTGTGTTTTGATTGAGCTTACAAGAAGTGAAGTTGACAAAATAAAGCTGCTATTAACAGAAATATACACACTGAGCTCAGGTAATTAATATTACTATATTATATTTTAGTTTGTATCAAGACATCTGCTAATTTCCTGTTCTATATCTACGTTTCGTAGTACCTACACTATATTCCGCAAATGAATAATAATCACTATTATTATCTTTTTCGTTTGGTAACTCTTAGATCACTACTGAAGGCACTACCTGGTCTATTATGTAGGGGCAAACTTCCACCACAAAGGCCGTTTCGTGAATCACTATATTTATTTTATTATTGCATAATTTATATTTACTTCTTTGAAGATAATCATTGCGTATGTCCTGAAAATAGCTGTGTATATAGAATGGTAAACAGTATAAAGAAACTACTTCCCTATAAATGATCAATGAAATAGAATAGATTGAATCCGAGGCCCAGATTTAATTATTGCAATATTTCTATACAATAAAAATTACGATCACGTCTTATTACCATGGCACGGCACAAATTTGATTAGCCTAAAATGTCTACCAATATTATTTTTAATCCCTTAATAATTTATTTTAATTTTTTTACAATGCAGATGACAAGATACTCACCAAAACAGAAGATTCCTTAATGCTACTTGAAGTGCGTCCATTTGAATTAGTCGTGTTTCGCCTCATCTCTATTAATATTCGCCTGCCCTTACATTTCTTAGCTCTCATAACATCTTATGTCATAGTTACTGTACAATTTACTCACGTGTTTGGATAATTTTAATATTTGGTACACAACGAAGCAAATAGATTTTTTTAAAGTGCAAAATACAAAATTAATGTAAATTTAATTATTTTTTGATCGGTAATAACATCTTTATTTTATTCCTTTTTCTTACTAATTTAATACTTACTTGAAAATAATATTTCACGATGTGTTTGACGACAATTTTAGGCATAGTGCCTTTCGTATTCAGTTTATTTCATAGAAGCCAACAATATTAGCTTACACAGGTATGGAGTGATTACTTTTCGATAATGAGATAAGAGAATGGCACTAGAGACCCGACAGCACGCTGGTGGTGATAGCGTAGGTACTGGATTGCCCAAACATAGTTTATTGTATTGATGCACTAAACGCACTTTTGTCATGTGTGGTTACAATTAAACTACAGCCGTGCGATTCTGTAACTCACTTTTCGAACTCTTACAGCGGTTTCCGTAGCGGCGGTCGCGCTCAAATCAGTCGTGAAGCAGTCATTTTTTGATTTGGCATTCTGATAAGGAGGTTACAGAATCGCAAGGCTGTACTATAATCTGCAATAAACTGTTAAATAAATAATGAAACATTTTATTTCACCCAACTAATTTCAAGCTATCTTATCTGCGATAAGTATATACTCAGTGTAGAGATAGAATCAGTATTAATTTCTGACAGGTGATCTTAGTTCTATTCGTAGTTATTGCCGGACTTTAAAGAATAGATATCGAGAATCTCGTATAACCAAAGGGTTTTAATTTAATTGTCGATCCCAAAAGCTTTTGGATTTGACACACGGGAGTCGTACTTAGCGCTAAGTCAAAAATAATAATATATTAATATCTTTATTTAATTCCATAAATAGAGCAACACATACGACACGAGACATAAATACTAATTAATAAAATAATAAAACTTTATTTATTTTTACACGAATAACATGGAGGTCAAAGATTTCAGTTCCACCTATATCTCCACCCATCTTCCACCTTCTAGTTTCGTCCGTCCATCTGGCATAAGGCCGGCCATTCGATCTTGGGTCCCGTGGCCCGGCCATTTCACCAGTATTTTGTCCACCGGTCCTGTACCTGTACCTGGCCTCGTACTCGTATGGGGATGCAAATTTTATCCATTATTTTAAGGGAAAAAGTTAGTAGTGCATCAGTGAACTTTATTTTAGAATATCTGTATTTCTTCTCGTGTCCTTTTGCTTGATTGTCTGGATTTTGTGTTTTTTTTAAATTAACTTCGACGTCTGGCAACCGTAGATGAGACATGGCAAAATTTCCGTTTTCAGAACGATCTTATTGGTGGGTAAAGGTAAGGGTGTCATGTCATTCATTCTGTGTGTAGATTCCGATAAACTATAATGTAACCGCCAAATCCAGCCTGTGTAGTGACTTAGAAAATTGGCTTTTGAACTTTAGAAACACCTTATATTAAAAGTGTAATTGTCATAAAAACTTTATTACAGGAATATATTTATGAATTAATCATTAAAATGATTTTACTGATTACAAAAATAATATTAAAAGTGCACGTAATTGAATGGAGACATATATAGCACATAATTGGTAAGTGTTTTATACAAATCAATAGCTATCCATATCCAGAAAGCTTGTTCAGTTGAGTGTTTTGACGGTGGAGGTTGTATTAACTGAATTTAAAATGCCTCAAACCTTACCTTCACTTATGTGGATTGTTCTTATTTCACAGAATTTCTGTGGATATTATACGATCATCTGTAAACGGCACATTTTTAATATATTTGCTCGTGTTCTTTGCATTATTTTTATACTTATTACAGTTTATAAAACGATTACTCGGTTAAACATAGAAAAAAGTACGTATGATGCCTATGGTGTATTATGTCACTTATTATATTTTCTTATTGGTGCATTAATGGCCTTTATTGATGGGAATGTATTTTGTCGTTTTCACTCAAATGTATACTCGATTATGTCGGACTCTTCGTTGAAAATTGGCTACCGCTCTGTTTTGCGTACGATAACAGTTTTCACGGTTATATTTTTAATGGAATTCTATATTGTTTGGAATTATTTAGCTGAACTGGTTGAAACTGATTTGCTTTTAATATTTCTGTTTATTTCGAAAATATTTGGTTATTTCACCACTGGTATCAGTCGATGTATAATTTTTGAATGGAACTGCTTCTGTGTTAAGAAATTGAGAATGTCCTTTGACCAACTTGTTAATAAATCAAATGCAACAATACTGGAACCTAATCAAAAAGTACTATTAGATGTAGTGACAAAATATACAAAATTATTAAAAAATATTAATTCAGTGGGAGTTCCGCTGAAGATAACGGTAATATTTTTTTGCATTTTTATTGTATAAGCAAGTTTTTTTCATGCTGTACTGATAGGGGGCTTGTCCTTACGTTAACATGTTGGGTGTGGCAGAGAAATAATGAAAGTAGAAAAAATACCGTTGATATAAGAGAGCTAAGAAGTATTTGTTGTAACAATGCGTACAAAAAAAAGAAAATAGTTTATTAATAATAATGTCATCGTTCATATTGACTATTGTACGACTCTAAGTTGCGTTAAATTGAACCAAGAGGTCGTGTAACCGTATAAGTATCAGAATACAATGAAATCAATTTTTGTCCATCAGATCATTGCACAAAACATATTTGTGTAGTATAAATATTAAGTATTATATTTACAGGTACTGAGGGATTGTTTATTCACATTTTTTTACGTGATATACGCTTCTTTTGGAATAGTATATTCACCAGAAAATGCTGTAAGTATGTGAATTTATTACTTTATATATCAACTTGCATAGTTATATACCGAAAACACCATTTTTATAGAACAGGCAGTAGGCTCACCTGATGTTTAGTGATACCGTCGCCCATGGACACTCCTTGCCAGAGAGCTCGCGACGGCGTTTTAAGAATTGGAACGCTCTTTTTTTGAAGAACCCTAAGTCGAATTGGTTCGAAAATACTTCAGACTGCAGCTGGTTCCGCATAGTTGTGGTGAGCGGCAAAAACTGCCTTAAAGAACGCTTAGTTGTGGAACGACGGATATCGAGGTGATACGAAAAACACCTGTAGTAAAAGGGGCAAAAAGCAGCCGAGTAGTTTTAAAGTTTATACAAAGCAAGTAATTATTATGTAGATTAAAAGTTTTGTTTGTTTTTCCTTTTAATTTGCCTAACTAAAAACTATAACTGACCTCATAAAGTTGTATCGTTTACTTATTCAATAGCACTCCTCATTTCTGAAGGTCGTGTTAATGGCGCCGCACTACTTCCTCCACTCTCCCCTGTTTATGGCAAATTGTTTACATTTTAACTTAATTATTTTCAGATAAACATTGTTATAAAGGTGTCTATATACATGTTAACGTTGTTTTTACCGTGTGTATTTATGGAGCTCGCAAAAATTGAAGTAGATAAAATAAGACTTATATATGTAGAGATATCGGCCCATAGTTCAGGTAAGATTTTTTTTTTTTACTTTTTACTTTACGTCACGTGTATGTAGAACATTACAGAATTGTATGCTTAACATTGATAAACAAACTTACCAAATTAAAAAGATCATACAATTCTCTCAAGGTCTAAAATCTTTGTAACATTGGTCGAAATTAAACGATAGGCCTTTATTATGAATTTGTCAAATGCATGATGAAATTTGAAGATAACCCTGAAATAAATCTAGTGTCTCAAAATTAACTAACCTCCCCATTTCCAAATATATTTCATGACATATAGAAGGTTAGGCAACACCTCAATGCCTCTATAAATCTTAATGTTGCAACCCTATATGAATTCATTTCAGATGAAGAAATTCGCAGAAAGGCAGAGGACGCATTAATGTTGCTAGAGATAGTTCCATTCGAGTTCACGGTGTGGCGATTCATATCTGTGAATATTTCACTGCCATTTCAATTCTTTGCACTGTTAACTACCTACGTCATCGTGACTATGCAATTTCTGCATGTGTTTGGATAATATTTAATTCTTAACTATTTTTAAATTAAGAATGAATTTTTGGAAACCCTAGTATTATCATAAGTATTGTCTTTAATCAAAAGATTATATGTGTTACAGTGTGTATTGCATCAAATAAAGTGAATAAATATTGATTTTATTGTTATTTAAAGTTTGCTGTAGCATGCTTTAGCGCTCTAGATTCGCTAATAAGTAATGTTTCCAATAAGTGGCTCAGATTTTAAGTCAAGGAAATATTAAATATAATTATTATTATTAGTTGAATAATAAGTATGATAGCATCCTAGCTAATGTTATAATTGAAATTAACATCACGCTAAATAGTACGGGAGGTAGCAACGTTTGAAAAAAAAGAATTTTAGGTCAGCTGATTTTGTGATATGTCTTCCTTCTTGCACTTCCGGTTAGAGTCTGGGCAATCTGGCTAGCGGTAGCGGTTGCGTTCATTAGTGCGCATCCTATCTGTCCAGGTAAAAATCCTGGATTTTAAAAGCATTTTAAGAAGCGTAATTTTTAATTTTTCGTTTTTAAATACGTCTACCTGACATACTTTTTTTATTGCCAGACATTTTTCACGTTGCTAACTATGTGCCAGACGCGATTTTAAGTTTTATTTTTATAAAAATTTCAAAGCATTTTAGAATGTCTGTAATTTTAATATTATGTTATTTAAATATAAGGAAAACTGAAAATGAATTTGCCAGACATTAATTCGGTTGTTAAGTCTTGAATTAAAATGATAAAGTTTTGCAGTATGATGAAGCATTGCATTTTAAGAAGCGTAATTTTTGATTTTTCCTTTTTAAATACGTCTACCTGACATACTTTTTTTATTGCCAGACATTTTTCACGTTGCTAACTATGTGCCAGACGCGATTTTTAGTTTTATTTTTATAAAAATTTCAAAGCAGTTTAGAATGTCTGTAATTTTAATATTATGTTATTTAAATATAAGAAAAACTGAAAATGAATTTGCCAGACATTAATTCGATTGTTAAGTCTTGAATTAAAATGATAAAGTATTGCAGTATGATGAAGCATTGCATTTTAAGAAGCGTATTTTTTGATTTTTCCTTTTTAAATACGTCTACCTGACATACTTTTTTTATTGCCAGACATTTTTCCCATTGTTAACTATGTGCCAGACGCGATTTTAAGTTTTTTTTTTATAAAAATTTCAAAGCAGTTTAGAATGTCTGTAATTTTAATATTATGTTATTTAAATATAATAAAAACTGAAAATGAATTTGTCAGACATTAATTCGATTGCTAAGCCTTGAATTAAAATGTACTAAAAGGACAAACAATCATTTTCGTTGATTTACTTCCGCAAACAAAATGTTTAATAACTAAGTAAGTTAATACCTTAACACTTTGAAAATAATATTGAATGATATGAGAGAGCAGTGGCAACAGTATAAACTTTTATTAAGTTGTATTTAAATTTCTGTTGGAAAAAATAACATAAACCAACCTTCCCATCTCCAGTTATTACTTAATAAAATAATAATAATAAGCCTATTTATTTCTTGCTTTACAATAGTTGGTAGTTGCTATATTACAGTACGGAACCCCGGTTTGGGTAAAGGCCTCCTCCAAAGATTCCCATTTTTGTCGGTCTTGTGCTATGGAGTGCCAGTTTATGCCAGCTGATCTTTTCAGAACATCTTCCTAGCGGGTCTAAGGGTCTCCCCTTCCGCCTTTTGCCTGGTGTTTCATTCCATTGGGTAATTCGTTTGGTCCACTTTCTGTTAAAGTTAAAGCGTTTGTAACTTTAGTGACGGCTCTTATCTTTGTGTGTCTTATTTTGTCCATTTTCTTTATGTTTCTACACCTCTTTGACATGTACATTGATTTTATTCATGGCTTTTGTAGAGAATTTCCAGGTCTGGCTTCCATAAGTTTAGCTGGGTAGTAGACATGAGTTCATAGCTTTAGCTTTGAGAGTTATTGATAAGTTACACTTAAATATTTATTTTAGGCTCCAATATTACTTAATTATGTGGTATTGACATTGAAGATAGTGGTGGAATATTATTTGAATTATATAGGGCTTTTTTTGTTATTAGATAGATCAACAAGTTTTATCGGTCCAGAATAATCTTTAGTGGCTGGTTCAACAAAGTGGTTGTGTTTGACCAAACGTGTCTTAAAAAGCGCCTCATCGTGGCACACTTGTCGTCGAAGTACTACTAAAATATCATATTTTTTCTCGCCGTCTACGATGAAATAAAGTTTCAAGTATCAAGTTCTTCGGAACTAGATTATAAAACGACAGGGCGCTTACTTGTCTATTGCTGACCTACACCATTTTCTAGAAGTTTATTTTCTATTTTGTTTCGGTTCGTAAATACCTCTATTCTACAAATTAATAAATCTAATCTACCATTTTCAATAAATATTCTTATTTATTCAAATTTTACTACACATCAAATTTTTGAACATTAATTACAAATAAATGAAAATGTGCATCAATTTACTTAATGTGATTAAAAATGCATAGATCAATCGGAATATTGGTTGACGTTTCATGATAGATGGAGATAGTGCCTTACACCATTCATTAAATTCTAAAAAGATTATTGCAGTGGGAAACATTCACGGTGAAAGTTGTATTAAAATTTCTGTTAAAGAAAATGTCGCACCCAACTCTCTTGTCCCCTCTTATATGGACTTTCCTTATTGGAGGGTATTTTTGTGGATATTATATAAATTTTTTTCAACGACGTCTATTGAATATTTTTGCACGCTTTTTCTATATTATCTTAATTTTTTGCTCATGTTTTGCTACTTATATTTTTTACCATGAAGAGGATAGTTTATATTATAGACACATTATAATGTATCACGGATGCTATTTTCTCATAGACGCATCATTATCTTTTATTGATGGGAATTTATTTTTTCGTTTTCATACGAATTTAGTTTCAACTATGTCAAGCTTTTCAATCAAAACCGGATACCGAATCATTTTACGTTCAATAACTGTCTTCGTTTTTATGTTTTTTATGAAGTGCTATATAATTTGGCAAATCGTTGACTTGGATAGCCCGTACAAACATTTTATATTGTTTGGTTTTTTAACGAAACGAATAGGCCTTTTTTCCAATGGCATGATTAGATCTATTATTTTTGAATGGGCCCTATTTTCTACTAAAACTTTGAGAATATCATTTGAGAAATTGGTTTTTAAATCTAACCAAACAGTATCAAATCTTGAACCGAAGGATATACTACGAGTGGTAGTCACGTACGCTAAATTATTAGAGAACATTAATTCTGTGGGATTGACATTAAAGATAATGGTAATAATATTATTTCTTTCATTTTGAAAAAAATTACAGGTGGAAAAGGGAAACAAAAGATCAGGCTAATACATTGTATCTTATCTTTACAGATGCTCAAAGATTGCATTTTTACATTTTACTACGTCATATTAGTTGCAGTTGGATTAGTATTTGCACCGGATTTTTCTGTAAGTATGAATTTTAAGATAGCCTTTAGTTTAGATACCATCTTTTTCTCAAAACAGTTCAGGTAATTTTCGATCTACCTATTATTTCGTTGTGGATAAAACTAGAAGCCCTAATTCAGTAACTAAAGGCTATTGTATGAAAACATTATTAATTTCATTCAATATTACCCAGTAATAACTAGTCAAAGTTTCTTAATTTTGTCTCTCACTCACCCATTCACTGACTGACCGATTATCAAAACTCTAAGGCACTTCTAGCAGACATATAAACTTCAAGTTTAGAAGACAATTATTGTTTCGGGTATAAATTAAGGAAAAACGTAAAAGTAAAATATAAGTCGGGTAATTTATTTAAATAACACTTTTTTACGGTAGAAGAAGAGATTGCGAGACTAAGTTTTTCCACAAGTTTTTGATGGCACAACTTACTTTACCTTAGCTAATAGGGGTCGTTCAAGTATTACGTAAGTACTATAAGGGGTCGGGGGTCTTTGATTTTCTTATTTGGTGATTACGTCAACAGTAATTATTTACGTTTTTACACATATTACCCACACATTGTCTATGCTTGCTTTATTCTACCGCATAAAATGCATTTTCGAGGATTCCTACAAAAAATTAATGCGTTTATGTACCATTATTTTGAAGAGCTTTACTTACTTTTGCTGAAAAGTGGAAGTGGGTGGGGCATTGCAGTAAATCTGATTACATAATACTTGAACGGCCCCATAGCTTAGAATACCCTTTTCTGTGCAATATCGCTAAACATATTATCAAGAAATTTAAAACGTATGTTCTCTTCTTGTATTTGCAATAAGACTTTACTTAATACATTTTATTTATAATATTTCAAGGTTAACCCATATATGGCTACTGAGACAATATTTCAATTTGTGAAATTCGTATTACCTTGTGTCTTAATGGAGCTGACAAAGAGTGAAGTGGAGAAGATAAGAATGATTTTAGTAGAGATAACTGCACTAAGTTCAGGTAAACTAGGATTGGTTAAAATAATAATAAGAAAAAATTGAATTATCTCCTTTATCAGAAGTATGATGTATGATTGATTATTTTAATAATACAGATATATTATAGAGTCTATATGATGCCAATACACTAGTTGTTACAGGGATTTCTTGAAAATGAAAAATGGATTTGTGTGAAAGTAAATATATTTGTTTAATTATAATTTTAGATAGCAAAATCAGCGCTATAGCAGAAGACGCATTAAAGTTCCTAGAGATAGTTCCGTTCGAGTTTACGCTGTGGCGCTTCGCATCTGTCAATATTCGTTTGCCACTTCAATTCTTGGCCCTTATGACTAATTACGTCATTGTCTCTATACAATTTATGCATGTGTTTGGATAATTTTCAATGCTAGCTTTTTAATAACAAACCTAACGCTTAAGCTTTTCATATGTTAAATCTTAGAATTATTAATTAAATATGTAATTGAAAAACTAATGTTTACAACCTTAAATTTTTTATTGTTAAATGGAAATTTAATAAATTCCAACATTTGTAGTTTTTAGATGGAAATATATACAAATGACAAACTATTTGTTTCTCGGTTCCCTATTTATAAAAAAATTACAAAGTTATACAAGAATTATATTCAATAATTAGTATTCATAATTTACTTACTTATTTTAATTGTGTACCTATAGATATGTATAACACTGCACTTGGGGAATCTAAAGAAACCATTCTAGAGTGGACGTGTTAAGTGAATTGCTGAAGATTCTTTATCTGTGACAAATGATTTGTGCTTTTTTGTCTATAACTTAGTACTTTGACGCTTATGGATTGCACAGTTTATTTTAAATACCTAAGCGTCGCTAAAGTGTTTGACATCTTAACTGTATACTGAATAGAATCTTTATCTCTTATGTAAAAATATTCAGCTCATAGACATCCAAGATGGTTGTACTATACTTGTGCATCACGACAGTACGACCAACTTGAAATTCTATGTATTAAGTGGCTTAAATAGTTAAAACAATGCAGCTTTTTTTGGGTCTTTGCCACCAGCATACAACTTCTTCTTAATTGATGTTAATTATAAGCTCTTATTAATAACAATTAAAGTAAGTTGGCAGTTCACTTAAATCAATGTATTTTCATTTTATTCTTCCCTTTAACCACCGCAGCATACATACTACAAACATTATTCCTGTTGCAATTGTTAGTCATCAACCAGTATTTTCATATTGAGCGAGTACTGATCATCGTTACGTTAGTCTATGAACTAAGTTATAAGACAAAACATTGGAAAGGTTTCAAAGATTGAAGTGAAAACTTCTTTAGCGGCGGTGTACAACGTGTTTTTTGGAATGGGTGAAAAATGTTGTACTCGCGTCAGGGCAAATTCGTAAGACGGATGTTTTTTTAAAGGATTATGAATCGTGCTATATAGTTACGGTTTTAATTCATTTGTCTCTTTCCTCAAATACATCGATGCATGTGGAATTGGACCTTAAGTCAATATATCAAGGTTAAATTTTGCGAAACGTCTAAAGCTTTATTATTAACGATTTGGTCAGACTGACGCGAAAAAAAAGGCAACTTAAAAAATAGTAAATTTTCCTAGTTGAATTTTTTAATATTAATTTTAATTATTTTGTGTAGGTTTCGTAAGACGGATGGAGAGTAGACAGCTGGCGCGGCGTATTTAATGTAATATAAATTGTCATGTTTGTGTACGATAGCGCAATAAATAAATATTGTATTCTACCACATAAATGATAGTACTTTTATACTGATACTTAAAGCAATTCGTGCAAAATTATTCCCTAACCATCCCAAAATATCAAAAATGCACAACGTTAATATTCAAGTTTTCACTTCTGCCGGCACTCCCTGAGTGCAACCCGTCGTTTTTGTCATGTAAAACTATGTCAATCTTAATTTTTCCTTAAGCTACCTAACTGTTCAAAGAGCACATGATATTTGCGATTGGTTCATACTTTAGATGTACATATGTATGTTCACATTTCGGTTACATTGAAGGGCATCCTTTACGAAATAGAAAATAAAAATGATTTCATCACAATACGAGGCCTCACTTAAAAAAAATGAGATTTTTATGAAAATGCATAGGTTCAGGATTCTTTTTAAGTTATTTAATGATTGAAAGATAGAAAACCAGGGTTAGAAAATCCTCTAACAAATATCCTCGCTATTTTAATATGCAGGGCTGTGGGTCAATGGATTATTTATTGTTGTCATGTTCACAATGAACACTTACACGTACGATAAAGGAAGGCATAGTGTTGTGGGGAAATTTTTTTCTATCTATTAACTCCCTAAAAATCAGACTACGAGTGTCAGGCACACAGGGCTGACCACATACTTGACTTACATTATAGAAATAGACGCAGAAATCTAACTGCCCCATTGGAGTAAAAAGGGAGATAGTTCCATTCGAGTTCACGGTGTGGCGATTTATATCTGTGAATATTTCACTGCCATTTCAATTCTTTGCATTGTTAACTACCTACGTCATCGTGACTATGCAATTTCTGCATGTGTTTGGATAATATTTAATTCTTAACTATTTTTAAATTAAGAATAAATTTTTAGAAACCCTAGTATCATCATAAGTAATGTCTTTAATCAAAAGATTACATGTGTTACAGTGTGTATTGCATTGAATAAAGTGAATAAATATTGATTTTATTGTTATTTTAAGTTTGCTGTAGCATGCTTTAGGGCTCTAGATTCGCAAATAAGTAATGTTTCCAATAATTGGCTCAGATTTTAAGTCAAGGAAATATTAAATATAACTATTATTATTAGTTGAACAATAAGTATGATAGCATCCTAGCTAATGTTATAATTGAAATTAACATCACGCTAAAGGACAAACAATCATTTTCGTTGATTTACATCCGCAAACAATATGTTTAATAACAAAGTAAGTTAATACCTTAACACTTTGAAAATAATATTGAATGATATGAGAGAGCAGTGGCAACAGTATAAACTTTTATTAAGTTGTATTTAAATTTCTGTTGGAAAAAAATGTCATCAACCAACCTTCCCATCTCCAGTTATATAATTAACTATCTTCATTGGAATGTATTTTTTGGATATTACTTAATAAAATAATAATAAGTCTATTTATTTCCTGCTTTACAATAGTTGGTAGTTGCTATATTACAGTACTGAACCCCGGTTTGGTTAAAGGCCTCCTCCAAAGATTCCCATTTTTGTCGGTCTTGTGCTATTGAGTGCCAGTTTATGCCAGCTGATCTTTTCAGAACATCTTCCTAGCGGTCTAAGGGTCTCCCCTTCAGCCTCTTACCTGGTGTTTCTTTACACTGGGTAACTCGTTTGGTCCACTTTCTGTTAAAGTTAAAGCGTTTGTAACTTTAGTGACGGCTCTTATCTTTGTGTGTCTTATTTTGTCCATTTTCTTTATGTTTCTACACCTCTTTGACATGTACATTGATTTTATTCATGGCTTGTGTAGAGAATTTCCAGGTCTGGCTTCCATAAGTTAAGCTGGGTAGTAGACATGAGTTCATAGCTTTCGCTTTGAGAGTTATTGATAAGTTACTCTTAAATATTTATTTTAGGCTCCAATATTACTTAATTATGTGGTATTGACATTGAAGATAGTGGTGGAATATTATTTAAATTATATAGGGCTTTATTTGTTATTAGATAGATCAACAAGTTTTATCGGTCTAGAATAATCTTTAGTAGCTGGTTCAACAAAGTGGTTGTGTATGACCAAACGTGTCTTAAAAAGCGCCTCATCGTGGTACACTTGTTGTCGAAGTACTACTAAAATGTCATATTTTTTCTCGCCGTCTACGATGCAATAAAGTTTCAAGTATCAAGTTCTTCGGAACTAGATTACATTATTCAGAGGTAGTCTTACTAACTTTAGGTACTTCTTAACGCAACGCTAAACGATTAAGCTGATCAAAAAAGGTTTTTGGTATTCCTCGTCCCGCTTACTGCTTACACATCGGCCTGTGGGCATATACTTTGCTAGATATTTATGAGTAAGAAAGTTT
This sequence comes from Pieris napi, assembly GCF_905475465.1. Classification (NCBI taxonomy): domain Eukaryota; kingdom Metazoa; phylum Arthropoda; class Insecta; order Lepidoptera; family Pieridae; genus Pieris; species Pieris napi. The sequence continues at coordinate 5,523,541 of NC_062241.1, read as the reverse complement.
CTAATGGGACACGAGGGAAACGAGTCTCTTTTAATAAAGTGAATGCAAAATCTAAAACGACAGGGCGCTTACATGTCTGTTGCTGACCTACACCATTTTCTAGAAGTTTATTTTCTATTTTGTTTCGGTTCGTAAATACTTCTATTCTAAAAATTTACAAATCTAATCTACCATTTTCAATAAATATTTCGTATTTATTCCAATTTTACTGCACATCAAATTTTTGAACATTAATTACAAATAAATGAAAATGTGCAATTTACTTAATGTGATTAAAAATGTATAGATCAATCGGAATATTGGTTGACGTTTCATGATGGATGGAGATAGTGCCTTACACCATTCATTAAATTCTAAAAAGATTATTGCAGTGGGAAACATTCACGGTGAAAGTTGTATTAAAATTTCTGTTAAAGAAAATGTCTCACCCAACTCTCTTGTCCCCTCTTATATGGACTTTCCTTATTGGAGGGTATTTTTGTGGATATTATATAAATTTTTTTCAACGACGTCTGTTGAATATTTTTGCACGATTTTTCTACATTATCTTATTTTTTTCCACATTTATTTCTACTTATATTTTTTACAATGAAGAGGATAGTTCATATTATAGACACATTATAATGTATCACGGATGCTATTTTCTCATAGACGCATCATTATCTTTTATTGATGGGAATTTATTTTTTCGTTTTCATACGAATTTAGTTTCAACTATGACAAGTTTTTCAATCAAAACCGGATATCGAATCATTTTACGATCAGTAATTGTCTTCGTTTTTATGTTTTTTATGAAGTGCTATATAATATGGGGAATAATGGAGGTTGACTTAAATAGCCCGTACATACATTTTATATTGTTTGGTTTATTAACGAAACGAATTGGCCTTTTTTTCAATGGCATGATTAGATCTATTATTTTTGAATGGGCCCTATTTTCTACTAAAACTTTGAGAATATCATTTGAGAAATTGGTTTTTAAATCTAACGAAATAATATCAAATCTTGAACCGAAGGATATACTACGAGTGGTAGTCACGTACGCTAAATTATTAGAGAACATTAATTCTGTTGGATTGACATTAAAGATAATGGTAATAATATTATTTCTTTCAATTTGGGAAATTTACAGTTGGAAAAGGGAAACAAAAGATCAGGCTAATATCATATCTTTACAGATGCTCAAAGATTGCATTTTTATATTTTACTACGTCATATTAGTTGCAGTTGGATTAGTATTTGCACCGGATTTTTCTGTAAGTATGAATTTTAAGATAGCCTTTAGTTTAGATACCATCCTTTTCTCAAAACAGTTCAGGTAATTTTCGATCTACCTATTATTTCGTTGTGGATAAAACTAGAAGCCCTAATTCAGTAACTAAAGGCTATTGTATGAAAACATTATTAATTTCATTCAAAATGACCCAGTAATAACTAGTCAAAGTTTCTTAATTTTGTCTCTCCCTCACCCATTCACTGACTGACCGATCATCAAAACTCTAAGGCACTTCTAGCAGACATAGAAACTTCAAGTGTAACTAAAAAGGGAAAAATAATTCCTAATTTAGGCTGAAAATGGTAATGAACATTTACACAATTCATTACCATTTGATGTAATTTAAAAGCGTGTTTTTTAGTTTTTTTTAACTATTATTTATTTACTCATATAACCCACACATTGTCTATGCTTGAAAATGAAATGCATTTTCGAGGATTCCTACAAAAAATTAATACGTGTACGTACTATTATTTTGGAGAGCTTAGCTTTCTTTTGCTGAAAAGAGGAGATGGGGGGCTTTAAATCAGCTTACGTAATACTTGAACGGCCCCATAGCTTAGAATACCCTTTACTGTGCGATATCGTTAAACATATTATCAAGAAATACAAGACGTCTGTTCTCTTCTTGAATTTGCAATAAGACTTAACTTAATACATTTTATTTATAATATTTTAAGGTTAACCCACATTTGGCTACTGAGATAATATTTCAATTTGTGAAATTCGTATTACCTTGTGTCTTAATGGAGCTGACAAAGAGTGAAGTGGAGAAGATAAGAATCATTTTTCTAGAGATAACTGCACTAAGTTCAGGTAAACTAGGATTGGTTAAAATAATAATAGTAAGAAGTAGAATTATCTCCTTTACCAGAAGTATTGTGTATGTTTCTTTTAATAATACAGATATTATATAGAATCTAGATGCCAATACACTAGTTGTTACAGGGATTTCTTGAAAATGAAAAATGTATTTGTGTGAAAGTAATGTATTTTTTAAATTATAATTTTAGATAGCAAAATCAGCGCTATAGCAGAAGACGCATTAAAGTTCCTAGAGATAGTTCCGTTCGAGTTTACGCTGTGGCGCTTCGCATCTGTCAATATTCGTTTGCAACTTCAATTCTTGGCCCTTATGACTACTTACGTCATTGTCTCTATACAATTTATGCATGTGTTTGGATAATTTTCAATGCTAGCTTTTTAATAACAAACCTAACGCTTAAGCTTTTCATATGTTAAATCTTAGAATTATTAATTAAATAAGTGATTGAAAAACTAATGATTACAACCTTAAATTTTTTATTGTTAAATGGAAATTTAATAAATTCCAACATTTGTAGTTTTTAGATGGAAATATATACAAATGACAAACTATTTGTTTCTCGGTTCCCTATTTATAAAAAAATTACAAAGTTGTATAAGAATTATATTCAATAATTAGTATTCATAATTTACTTACTTATTTTAATTGTGTACCTATAGATATGTATAACACTGCAATTGGGAAATCTAAAGAAACCATTCTAGAGTGGACGTGTTAAGTGAATTCCTGAAGATTCTTTATCATAACTTAGCACTTTGACGCTCATGGATTGCACAGTTTATTTTAAATACCTAAGCGTCGCTAAAGTGTTTGACATCTTAACTGTATACTGAATAGAATCTTTATCTCTTATGTAAAAATATTCAGCTCATAGACATCCAAGATGGTTGTACTATACTCGTGCATCACGACAGTACGACCAACTTGAAATTCTATGTATTAAGTGGCATAAATAGTTAAAACAATTATTATTATTGTTAGCAGCTATTTTTGGGTCTTTGCCACCAGCATCCAACTTATTCTTAATTGATGTTAATTATAAGCTCTTATTAATAACAATTAAATTAAGTTGACAGTTCGCTTAAATCAATGTATTTTCATTTTATTCTTCCCTTTAACCACCGCAGCACACATACTACAAACATTATTTCTGTTGCAATTGTTAGTCATCAACCAGTATTTTCATATTGACCATGTACTGATCATCTTGTACGAGTAAGTCTATGAACTATGTTATAAGATAAAACATGGGAAAGGTTTCATAGATTGAAACTTATTAAAAATTAATTAATTGATTTGAATTGATTTTTTCATGTAACATTCTTTAAATTTTTCCTTAGGCTACCTAACTGTTCAAAAGCACATAATATTTGCGATTGGTTCATACTTTAGATGTACATATTATGTATAGGGTTTTTCAACAAGAACTTTGTTTTCTAAAACAAAATAAAACAAAGAATTTAGAGGAAAATGAATAAAATTTTTATTGTGTTACAAAGAGAAAAGTTTGGCAATTATGAATGAAAAATGATATCTGGCAAATGTCCACCACGACCACGCTGACAGATGTTGATTCTTTCATCAAAATTTTTAATCACTTTTTGGCAAAATGGAGGGTCTATTTCGTTAATGACATCACGGATTTTGAGTTTTAAGGCTGCAATCGATTCGATTGGCTCCGTATAGACTCTGTCTTTAACATAGCCCCACAAAAAATAATCCAGTGGTGTTAAATCACACGATCTGGCTGGCCACTTAACAGCTGAATTTCGCGAAATTATGCGCTCGGGAAATTTGGTTTGCAATAAATTGATCGTTTCATTGGCTGTGTGACATGTGGCACCGTCCTGTTGAAACCACATTTCAGTGATATCCATGTCATCAATAATAGGCCAAAATTTAGTGGTTAACATCTCGCGATACCGTGATCCATTGACTGTTACCGCATTTCCAGCCTCATCTTCGAAAAAAAACGGCCCAATCTCGCCTCCAGACCACATAGTGCACCACACAGTAACACGTTGAGTATGCAAAGCCTTCTCAATAATTGCTTTAGGATTTTCAGAAGCCCAAATGCGACAATTTTGCTTGTTGACGTACCCTGACAAATGAAAATGGGCTTCGTCTGAAAAAATCATTTTTTCAGAAAAACCAGCAGGTTGTTCCTGAATGAACTGAGCGAATCTGCGGCGATTTGAATGGTCGATCAGCTTTAATTCCTGCACCAGTTGAATCTTGTAAGGCTTCAAAGCCAAATCCTTTCGCAAAATTCGCCATGTTGTGCTTTTGGATAACCCCAATTGTTGAGAACGTCGTGAAATTGACAAATTTTGATCTTCTTCAACACTGTGGCTCACGGCGGCGATGTTTTCTGTTGAACGACCCGGTCGAACACGTGTTGGTGTTGGCACATTTTGTACCGAGCCTGTCGACTCAAATTTCGCGACCAAATTCTTAACAGCGGTCTCAGAAGGACGATTATGCTGGCCGAAAATATCACGAATTTTACGAAATGTAACTTTAACAGAACCACCATTTTTATAGTGGATTTGAATTATTTTAATGCGATTTTCGAGCGAAATTGAATTCATTGTAATAATTGCCAAAGCACCTGCTACGAATACCGCCAAAAACTAAATGTCAAAACTATCACGTTCTCGGTGTTGCCACAATTGAAAAACAAACTTCTTGTTGAAATACCCTTTATGTTCACATTTCGGTTACATTGAAGGGCATCCTTTACGAAATAGAAAATAAAAATGATTTCATCACAATACGAGGCCTCACTTTAAGTGTTCAATTCTGTTGAAAGGGCGAGATAGCATAGATATGGAATTTTCATGAATAACTGAACATGTCAAAGGGCACAACTTTATCTTAAATCTACGGTTCGCTCTATGCTACTTGTGGAAGATGTGACATCAATTGAATCTATGTGAGTTATAAAGTCAGTAATATTATTTTATGTCGTTTTCCAAGGCCTTTACCCATAAGTATCTTTTATCTAACAGTCGAAGTACCATAGTCACCTGGGCGTTTATAAACACGTAAAAGTGTGGACGTTAGAAAACTGAGGTATTTGATGACCAAAGTGCGTAAGTTTTCACTATTAAGTTTTAATGCCAAAAAATGAGATTTTTATGACAATGCATAGGTTCAGGATTCTTTTTAAGTTATTTAATGATTGAAAGGTAGAAAACCAGGGTTAGAAAATCCACTTTCAAATATCCTCGCTTTTTTAATATGCAGGGCTGTGGGTCAATGGATTATTTATTGTTGTTATGTTCACAATGAACACTTACACGTACGATAAAGGAAGGCATAGTGTGGTAAAATTGTTATCTATCTATTGACTCCCTAAAAATCAGACTACGAATGTCAGGCACACAGGGCTGACCACATTCTTGACTTACATTATAGAAGTAGATGCAGAAATCTAACTGCCCCATGCCCCGTGCCCCATTGGAGTAAAAAGGGAGATAGTTCCATTCGAGTTCACGGTGTGGCGATTCATATCTGTGAATATTTCACTGCCATTTCAATTCTTTGCACTGTTAACTACCTACGTCATCGTGACTATGCAATTTCTGCATGTGTTTGGATAATATTTAATTCTTAACTATTTTTAAATTAAGAATAAATTTTTAGAAACCCTAGTATCATCATAAGTATTGTCTTTAATCAAAAGATTATATATGTGTTACAGTGTTTATTGCATTAAATAAAGTGAATAAATATTGATTTTATTGTTATTTTTAGTTTGCTGTAGCATGCTTTAGGGCTCTAGATTCGCTAATAAGTAATGTTTCCAATAATTGGCTCAGATTTTAAGTCAAGGAAATATTAAATATAACTATTATTATTAGTTGAACAATAAGTATGATAGCATCCTAGCTAATGTTATAATTGCAATTAACATCACGCTAAAGGACAAACAATCATTTTCGTTGATTTACTTCCGCAAACCATATGTTTAATAACTAAGTAAGTTAATACCTTAACACTTTGAAAATAATATTGAATGATATAAGAGAGCAGTGGCAACAGTATAAACTTTTATTAAGTTGTATTTAAATTTCTGTTGGAAAAAAATGTCATCTACCAACCTTCCCATCTCCAGTTATATAATTAACTATCTTCATTGGAATGTATTTTTTGGATATTACTTAATAAAATAATAATAATAATAAGCCTATTTATTTCCTGCTTTACAATAGTTGGTAGTTGCTATATTACAGTACTGAACCCCGGTTAGGTTAAAGGCCTCCTCAAAAGATGCCCATTTTTGTCGTTCTTGTGCTATTGAGTGCCAGTTTATGCCAGCTGATCTTTTCAGAACATCTTCCTAGCGGTCTAAGGATCTCCCCTTCCGCCTCTTGCCTGGTGTTTCTTTACACTGGGTAACTCGTTTGGTCCACTTTCTGTTAAAGTTAAAGCGTTTGCAACTTTAGTGACGGCTCTTATCTTTGTGTGTCTTATTTTGTCCATTTTCTTTATGTTTCTAAACCTCTTTGACATGTACATTGATTTTATTCATGGCTTTTGTAGAGAATTTCCAGGTCTGGCTTCCATAAGTTTAGCTGGGTAGTAGACATGAGTTCATAGCTTTAGCTTTGAGAGTTATTGATAAGTTACACTTAAATATTTCTTTTAGGCTCCAATATTACTTAATTATGTGGTATTGACATTGAAGATAGTGGTGGAATATTATTTAAATTATATAGGGCTTTTTTTGTTATTAGATAGATCAACAAGTTTTATCGGTCCAGAATAATCTTTAGTGGCTGGTTCAACAAAGTGGTTGTGTTTGACCAAACGTGTCTTAAAAAGCGCCTCATCGTGGTACACTTGTCTTCGAAGTACTACTAAAATATCATATATTTTCTCGCCGTCTACGATGAAATAAAGTTTCAAGTATCAAGTTCTTCGGAACTAGATTACATTATTCAGAGGTAGTCTTACTTACTTTAGGTACTTCTTAACGCAACGCTAAACGATTAAGCTGATCAAAGAAAGTTTTTGGTATTCCACGTCCTGCTTAGACATCGTCCTGTGGGCATATACTTTGCTAGATATTTATGAGTAAGAAAGTTTCTAATGGGGCACGAGGGAAACGAGTCTCTTTTAATAAACTGAATGCAAAACCTAAAACGACAGGGCGCTTACTTGTCTGTTGCTGACCTACACCATTTTATAGAAGTTTATTTTCTATTTTGTTTCGGTTCGTAAATACCTCTATTCTACAAATTAATAAATCTAATCTACCATTTTCAATAAATATTTCTTATTTATTCCAATTTTACTACACATCAAATTTTTGAACATTAATTACAAATAAATGAAAATGTGCATCAATTTAGGTACTTAATGTGATTAAAAATGCATAGATCAATCGGAATATTGGTTGACGTTTCACGATAGATGGAGATAGTGCCTTAAACCGTTCATTAAATTCTAAAAAGATTATTGCAGTGGGAAACATTCACGGTGAAAGTTGTATTAAAATTTCTGATAGACGCATCATTATCTTTTATTGATGGGAATTTATTTTTTCGTTTTCATACGAATTTAGTTTCAACTATGACAAGTTTTTCTATCAAAACCGGATATCGAATCATTTTACGTTCAATAACTGTCTTCGTTTTTATGTTTTTTATGAAGTGCTATATAATTTGGCAAATCGTTGACTTGGATAGCCCGTACAAACATTTTATATTGTTTGGTTTTTTAACGAAACGAATTGGCCTTTTTTTCAATGGCATGATTAGATCTATTATTTTTGAATGGGCCCTATTTTCTACTAAAACTTTGAGAATATCATTTGAGAAATTGGTTTTTAAATCTAACGAAACAATATCAAATCTTGAACCGAAGGATATACTACGAGTGATAGTCACGTACGCTAAATTATTAGAGAACATTAATTCCGTGGGATTGACATTAAAGATAATGGTAATAATATTATTTCTTTCAATTTGGGAAATTTACAGTTGGAAAAGGGAAACAAAAAATCAGGCTAATACATTATATCTTATCTTTACAGATGCTCAAAGATTGCATTTTTATATTTTACTACGTCATATTAGTTGCAGTTGGATTAGTATTTGCACCGGATTATTCAGTAAGTACTATGTATAAATTTTAAGATAGCCTTTAGTTCAGATACCATCCTTTTCTCAAAACAGTTCAGGTAATTTTCGATGTCCCTATAAATTCGTTGTGGATAAAACTAGAAGCCTTAATTCAGTAACTAAAGGCTATTGTATGTACACATTTCTAATTTCATTCAATTTGAACCAGTAGTCTAACCATTATAACAAGTCGAAGTTTCTTAATTTTGTTTCTCACTTACTCACACCACCCATTCACTGACTGACCGATCATCAAAACTCTAAGGCACTTGTAGCAGACATATAAACTTCAAGTGTAGAAGGCAATTAGTGTTTCGGGTATAAATTAAGGAAAAACGTAAAAGTAAAATATAAGTCGGGTAATTTATAAAAATAACACATTTTTACGGTAGAAGAACTGATTGCGAGACTAAGTTTTTTCACAAGTTTTGTTTTTGATGGCACGCACACCTTACCTTACCTTAGCTAATAGGGGTCGTTCAAGTATTATGTATGTACCGTAGGGGCTGGGCGGGTCTTTTATTTTCTTATTTGGTGATTACGTCAACAGTAATGATTTACTTTTTTATACATATTACCCGCACATTGTCTATGCTTGAAAATGAAATGCATTTTCGAGGATTCCTACAAAAAATTAATACGTTTATGTACCATTATTTTGGAGAGCTTTGCTAACTTTTGCTGAATAGTGGAAGTGGGTGGGGGATAGCAGTAAATCTGATTACGTAATACTTGAACGGCCCCATTGCTTAGAATACCCTTTACTGTGCAATATCGTTAAACGTATTATGAAGAAATTTAAAACGTATGTTCTCTTCTTGTATTTGCAATAAGACTTTACTTAATACATTTTATTTATAATATTTCAAGGTTAACCCACATTTGGCTACTGAGATAATATTTCAATTTGTGAAATTCGTATTACCTTGTGTCTTAATGGAGCTGACAAAGAGTGAAGTGGAGAAGATAAGAATCATTTTCGTAGAGATAACTGCACTAAGTTCAGGTAAACTAGGATGGGTTAAATAATAATAGTAAGAAGTAGAATTATCTCCTTTACCAGAAGTATTGTGTATGTTTCTTTTAATAATACAGATATTATATAGAATCTAGATGCCAATACACTAGTTGTTACAGGGATTTCTTGAAAATGAAAAATGTATTTGTGTGAAAGTATATTTGTTTAATTATAATTTTAGATAGCAAAATCAGCGCTATAGCAGAAGACGCATTAAAGTTCCTAGAGATAGTTCCGTTCGAGTTTACGCTGTGGCGCTTCGCATCTGTCAATATTCGTTTGCCACTTCAATTCTTGGCCCTTATGACTACTTACGTCATTGTCTCTATACAATTTATGCATGTGTTTGGATAATTTTCAATGCTAGCTTTTTAATAACAAACCTAACGCTTAAGCTTTTCATATGTTAAATCTTAGAATTATTAATTAAATAAGTGATTGAAAAACTAATGATTACAACCTTAAATTTTTTATTGTTAAATGGAAATTTAATAAATTCCAACATTTGTAGTTTTTAGATGGAAATATATACAAATGACAAACTATTTGTTTCTCGGTTCCCTATTTATAAAAAAATTACAAAGTTGTATAAGAATTATATTCAATAATTAGTATTCATAATTTACTTACTTATTTTAATTGTGTACCTATAGATATGTATAACACTGCAATTGGGGAATCTAAAGAAACCATTCTAGAGTGGACGTGTTAAGTGAATTCCTGAAGATTCTTTATCATAACTTAGCACTTTGACGCTCATGGATTGCACAGTTTATTTTAAATACCTAAGCGTCGCTAAAGTGTTTGACATCTTAACTGTATACTGAATAGAATCTTTATCTCTTATGTAAAAATATTCAGCTCATAGACATCCAAGATGGTTGTACTATACTCGTGCATCACGACAGTACGACCAACTTGAAATTCTATGTATTAAGTGGCATAAATAGTTAAAACAATTATTATTATTGTTAGCAGCTATTTTTGGGTCTTTGCCACCAGCATCCAACTTATTCTTAATTGATGTTAATTATAAGCTCTTATTAATAACAATTAAATTAAGTTGACAGTTCGCTTAAATCAATGTATTTTCATTTTATTCTTCCCTTTAACCACCGCAGCACACATACTACAAACATTATTTCTGTTGCAATTGTTAGTCATCAACCAGTATTTTCATATTGACCATGTACTGATCATCTTGTACGAGTAAGTCTATGAACTATGTTATAAGATAAAACATGGGAAAGGTTTCATAGATTGAAACTTATTAAAAATTAATTAATTGATTTGAATTGATTTTTTCATGTAACATTCTTTAAATTTTTCCTTAGGCTACCTAACTGTTCAAAAGCACATAATATTTGCGATTGGTTCATACTTTAGATGTACATATTATGTATGTTCACATTTCGGTTACATTGAAGGGCATCCTTTACGAAATAGAAAATAAAAATGATTTCATCACAATACGAGGCCTCACTTTAAGTGTTCAATTCTGTTGAAAGGGCGAGATAGCATAGATATGGAATTTTCATGAATAACTGAACATGTCAAAGGGCACAACTTTATCTTAAATCTACGGTTCGCTCGATGGCACTTGTGGAAGATGTGACATCAATTGAATCTATGTGAGTTATAAAGTCAGTAATATTATTCTATGTCGTATTCCAAGGCCTTTACACATAAGTATGTTTTATCTAACAGTCGAAGTAAAAGTTTAGACGTTAGAAAACTGAGGTATTTGATAAAAAAGTGCGTAAGTTTTCACTATTAAGTTTTAATGCGAAAAAATGAGATTTTTATGAAAATGCATAGGTTCAGGATTCTTTTTAAGTTATTTAATGATTGAAAGATAGAAAACCAGGGTTAGAAAATCCTCTATCAAATATCCTCGCTTTTTTAATATGCAGGGCTGTGGGTCAATGGATTATTTATTGTTGTCATGTTCACAATGAACACTTACACGTACGATAAAGGAAGGCATAGTGTTGTGGGGAAATTGTTATCTGTCTATTGACTCCCTAAAAATCAGACGACGAGTGTCAGGCACAAAGGGCTGACCACATACTTGTCTATGGGAAAAAGATCATCGAAACAGACGCAAAATCTAACTGCCCATGCTCCGTGCCCCATGGGAGTAAAAAGGCTTCTTGCATATCATAAATATGAATACGGTATAAATCGCTTTTTAATCGAGAATCGATTATAAAAAGCAATTTTCACGAGTACGATTCCAATTCAACATCGCTTAAATCACAAAGGAGTCATGTAAATGGTGTTACAGTTGTTTACTCGATCATAATGGCCTCTGACAAACCAATAGACAATACCCTGTATACACCATAGAGTTTCAAATACATAGAAGTGTTTGTTGTTCTATAATTACCATACAGTATGTGCCAGTTAATATTGAAAAAAAGAATAAAGCATGCAAATTTAGGGGTCTAGGCTCAGAATATGATTTTGTCCCATTCGGTGTCGAGACCCTTGGTCTGCTGCTGCCGCTGCCAGTATCTTCCGAACCTTGCCTAAAGGGACTCCTTTTAATGATATAATTTAGTTTATGTTAAGTTTAGTTATTTATTTCAATGTATATTATTTTATAAAATATATTATGTTTGATATGAAGTTACTTTGGTACTACTACTGTCAGATTTTAATTTTTTTTTAATGGAGATAACTTAAAATTTAAAGCTTGAAAAAAAGTAAATTCGGAGGAAAACATTTTAATCATGATCAAAATCACTTAAAATGTCAGAACCGATACATTGTGAATAAAAGTAAAGATATCTAAATATTGTAAAATTGAGACTATAAATCGTATTTTACTAGCAGCAAAAATATAGATAAAAATACGAACATTACAAAAACTTTTAAACGTGTGTTTTTTTTTTAAATAATAAGAATAAATTTAATAAACATTTTAAACTATAATAGTTTATATTTTTATCTAAAATATCAGCTTTTTAGACAATATTTGTTTCAAACTTCTAAAGTATAGTTAGCTCTGTGGTGGGCCTGTAATACCCAAAACGGGCATCAATCAAACTCGTAAATTGCTTCTCTCCTCACGACAGGTTTAAAACGCGATCCCTTTAAAAGCCACATAACTATACAAAATATGGGGGCGGTGATTGACTTTTACGTTACATTGCTGTTACATTGCAGTTTCGTTTTATGATAGGAAATGCTGTTGTCGATATTGTAAATATTCTATTTATAAAATTTTAAATGCAATTAAATGCAATAATATGATAAGCAGATCAAGACAGTTTTTACCGCGCACCACCGAACCAATTCGACTTAGGGTCCTTTAAGAAAAGAGCGTACCAATTCTTCAAAGGCCGGCAACGCACTCGCGAGCCCTCTGGCATTGAGAGTGTCCATGGGCGGCGGTATCACTTACCATCAGGTAAGCCTCCTGCCCGTTTGCCCCCTGTTCTATGTAAAAAAAAACATAAATGATAGAGGTTTTAGTTATTATATATATAATATTAATTAGGTTAACGTATTGATACTTGGCTCCAACATCCAAAAATCAGCCTACATAATATTTATATAAATGAATAAGTACTTATTTAATTCAATGATTATATTAACTCTACACCAATTCACAAAGTTAGGTCCTTTTTATTTTAGAACTAATCTTCTATACCATTATTTATACAGACCATTTTCCAAAATCAAACTTAATAATATAATATACTGAAATAAGCACCAAAGCCCGTCGAGGCACCGTTACAGCTTATAACGAAATTTTGTTTTTTAAAGAACAGTCACTGACGGTTGCACTTAAAGCACAAATAATAAAACCTTCAATATTCTGTTTTGGCACGCTCAATTACCTTATCGCGTCACTGGTCACCAATAAACTGACCATCAAAGCATCAAAGGCTTTCACAGTGATGGCATATTACTAAGTATTAGCCTTTCAAAAGTAATGCAAGCCTGTTAGAATACATCGCATATCCATTTAATTTTTTGCGTTATTTTTTATCAAAATTTGCTAAGCAACATTAATTTATAATATAAATTTTATATCGTGAATTAATTTATAAATGGCAACTAGTCTTCTATAAAAAGTTGTTAAATATTTATTAAATTGTGAATATTTATTAAGTTGTTGAATAATTATTAAATTTATTAAACTTTACAAATATCGTTAGTAGAGTTCAATATTGTCTGTTTTACATAGTTAATGCAATATTAAGATCACCCCTGTCATCAAGTGGTGAACGTGATGATTTTCAGGCGACTGCCTCCCCTACAACCCCTCAAGCCTGAAAAGCCTGTATATATCTAGGTGCTTGCTAGGTGACGATGATTCATGTACTATTTTGAATAACGACTGAGACTTTGAACATCAGCCATAGCCGATTAATTATTATGATACATATATCATAATAATTAATTTCCAAATGAGTTCTCAACCATAAAATTAAAGCAGGTACAACGTTTGGTTTTAGATATATAATGTGCTTTTTTAATTATTATGAATTCATTAAACATTTAAAGGAAATAATTATTTAAAAGGTTAAAATAAAAAACCGAACTAGTGAATGAAAATGTAAACTATAAGCAGTTTGGTCTATTTCATTTTTAAATTAATTAATTTAAATAAATAACTAGATTAATAATTAAATTATCGGAGTATATGTTTGTGACAAAATACTCTGAAAGTATGAGAATGTATAGCAGAAGATGAAACAATTGTATCATTTGTATGATTACGTTCCATCGACAACAACTTCGACTCGCCAATCATAGATATGTGAGTCGATTAATTTTTCCAATTACGAACAACTCAAGCTCGCAATCTTTCATTTTCTATTGTCATTCTAGTTCTAAGGCTCAGAGAGGTTCTAAGGATGGTTCCAGAGATACATTGCTTAAAAAGTAAATTGTTAGAGGATCGAAACTTTCAGTAGTTTCAGTAAACATCTGCATTCCCCCAATGGGGGGAATCAACAAAGCAGTGGTGAGTAATTACAGAAAAATGGGGGTTAAATAGGTCAATGTGTTTGTGTGCGTGTCATGGTTGCAACGATACACAATTTATATGTATATTTATAGGTTACCTGTTACCTCATTTATATCTTAGACTTTGTATAAAATACCTAGCTGGCCTGGCCTATAAAGTGCTCCTTAGGTTTTTCGTTAACCCTTTTTCCAGTAATTGGAATTCTGGAATTTAAAATAACCATGGGCTATTTAGAACTACAATCTATATTATAAGATATGAAGAATTTTATCAAATTAAAATTATAATTTACATTGGCTTTTCGGTAATTATTCAAATGGTAAATAAGATATAATATACGCGTTTTTATCAATTAAATATATTTTAGTACTGACGTATTAGTTTTATTTACTATTTAACTTATAATATGAGTCAGTTCCTTGTAATTAATCTTTGGTGACGTCAATGTAGCAAAGCGTATCTTTTCGGAGAAAATTATGGACGTAAAAACGCATACCTACGCAAACGCAAAGATTAATTAAAATATATTTTGTAATTTACAGGCGTATTTGTGTAGTAGCTAATGTATATTATTAAATTTAGATATCGTCTGTGCATAATAAATAAAAAGAAAATCTATTGCATTGCCGGGACTCGAACTCACTAGAGTTCAAAAGCATTAAGCCAACGCCACTGAACCCAGATTTTAAAAGCAGTGTAAAAAGGCTCAAAAGAAAACAGAGGGTTTTTATTGAAACTATAGCTTAAGATTTTCGTTTAAAATCATCAACGTACTAACAATATATATTCAACAAAACATCTGCAACATACAAAACAGTATAGACTGTGTCTATTGCCCTTTCGCCACCCTGTCATTCAGCTGCCGAATGACGTCATTGGAACCTGAGATGGATTTGTCCCATAATTCCTGTACACGCATTCTGTATTATGTTCGCTATTGCATCTATAATACCACTTTTCACTCAATACATTGCTCGGCCGATACCTAACTTATATGTATGTTAGAAAATGTTTTGACACAAGCAAGCAATGTACGCCAAACGCTTTGGAAGAGGCAAAAACCGTTTTAAGTAATTGCAATGACGTGTGTCATTTAAGGCTTTGATGGGAGAACATTAGGGCGTCTGCGTTTTGTGCTGCGTTCATTTGTTAAAGGTTCCGCGTAATTTTGCAAATGTATGTGGATAACGGCTGGACGGGAAAAATGCAAATATTTCAATCGAAGCCAGAAGGGACAGGAGTTTGGTCAAAATTGGTGTTGCTTTGTGTTTGACCGAAAAATATGGCTTGCGGTTTTATTTGGTATTTGAATTTTATTTTATACTTATATGTGTTATATTATATCACACAGGCATATTCTTATATCATGGATGATAAAATCAATTTCTTTTCATCACAGCATAAATACAATTATATAAAAACAGATGAATTCGTGTTATCACTACATAGTATAAAACAAAGTCGCTTTCTCTGTCCCTATTTCCCTTTGTATGCTTAAATCTTTGAAACTACGCAACGGATTTTTTTAATAGATAGAGTGATTTAAGAGGAAGGTTTATATGTATAATAACATCCATTTAATAGTGGAGAAGGACTGTTATTTTTGAGGTTTCTAATGTGATGTCGTAAATAATTACATTTTTTCCGCTTACATTGCAAACGCAGGCTGAACCCTACGAGTTTTATCAAAATAATGTACTAAGTATTGTACACATTGAAAAGGTCTACAGAAAAGTCCGTGATGGTATATGTCTATCTTTTATGGATAACCCACAATAACTTTTTTTTGTCATTTACTTTTTACGACAAATAATGGCTAATTTTCGAAGCGATTTTAACCTATACAGCATTAATCCTTAACCAATTAAATACCTTGAATACATTGTTCATTTAATATAGATCTATATGGCTCTTTACACCGTATGATTTAAGTGAATATTTTCGAAGATATTACAGATTTATAAATTGCGGGACGTAGCGTTTGCGGCGGTACCGGCCGGCCGCCCGGTGCGGCAAGAGCGTGCCTATAAATATGCGCTATGTTTTTATATACAACGTTCACAGTTTTTCTGTAGTGTATTTAGTATCAGCATTGCACCCGTGCGAAGCCGGGGCGGGTCGCTAGTAGTATTATATTTAGAGTATAGCAAAGATTGAAGTCAAGTTAGCCTTCCCATAGACAAAACAGTTTATGAAATGTGTTTGTTATTTATGTGTCAACAAGAACTTTTAAGTTTTAAATACAAGCTTACTTAATACTTGCAGAGGTAAAACCTTGGACAAGGAAAATTATACAAAGCGCGGTATATTATTTATCTCGTGAAACAGAAGCATATTCAAATATATTAAAACTTCATCTAACTAGCTTATTCCGTAATTCTAAAACATTTCTCATACCAAGGCTACATTAAATAAATTCTAAGAAAATACATTGAAGTTCAAGGATGCCTTTCCTTTCATTTTCCTCTAACATAAATATTACATTCCTTTGTACATGAACCTTGGACTTTACGCTGAACGGTTTTCTAGAGATCGTGTAGGAGGCTGACCTTGTCCTTGGCAATGCTCTTGAAAATGGTTTCTTTTATATTCGACTTTCTTTTAAATTTTATTAATTTAGTGTCAAAATAAAATAGTCTTGCGTGGAGCGTTAGCTGTCTTAAAGGCAAGCAGGGATCAAGTTAATATTTCTAGTGTTTTATGAACACACGTGTATGTACACTTCTTTGGCATAACAAGATAAAAATCTTTTCATAAATTTTATTTTACGTTTATACAAATTGATACTAACAATAGAAAAAAGGTATTTAATACATCAAAAGTTTTATTATAACGCACTATCCAGTTAAATAAGGTTTATTTAAATATAAAAAAAACAAAATATTGACTATAGCTAACTTCAGGGTGTCGGTTTTTTGTAACGGTGTGCGCGCGCATCATAAAAATTAACTCTCATAATTTTTCCCTAACGCGCAAAAAGAAGTATAACTTCAAAAAATTGTATGAAGTATGTAAAAAACAAAAAAAATATAAAATTAGTGGTTTGCCTAGAAAACTCCATATAGCGTAGGAATAATTCTTATATCTTTATTTTATTACTAGTAGACTCGGCCAAGGGTTGCTGTGGCTAAGATTTTTGTTATATTACGTAGTAGTAAACTATTCAAGAGAAACGGCAGGAGAACACCAATCCACCATGCTTTTTTGGTGGTTATGCCATTAAATTGTAGCTTATGTGAAACGTTGGTATTTCAATACCTCGGTACGAATAAAGAGCCTTTTCTAGCGGTGGTATTTTAATACATAAAATAAAAAATATATAAAAGTACGCTTATTGTGACATAACTATAAAAGATAGAGACATGCTGTCGACATATTTTTTATAGATAGTGATGTGTCCTGAAAAAATGTAATACATCATTTTGTTCTATCATTAATAGTTTTCGCAGCGCACGCGATTGAAGGAAGTTTTTTGTTTATTTTTTTACACCTTGGGTTACATTATTCAAGTTTTAGTAAGCATCCCTAATTTTTTTGAAAATGAAATATAGCCTATGTCACTCGGGAATAGTGGAGCTTGCCAACGGTGAAAGAATTTTTGAAATCGGTCCAGTAGTTTCGGAGCCTATTCATTTCAAACAAACAAAAAATCAAATCTTTCCTCTTGATAATATTAGTATAGATTAAAAAAACGATATGAAAAAATACAAAGTTTAATTAATCCCCAACTGTAATTTCAGACAAAAATTACTAAATAAAAAGTTGAATTTAGAACAAACCAGCGATGTCCGTGGCATTCAAGCAAGGTCTCACTGACGTAAGACAGAGATGTTTAAAGTTATATAAGGATCTAATTTTCACCCACGTGTAAACTTGCTTGTAAGATAAATAGGGTATGAGATCAGCTACTGCGGGTTTCGGAATTATACTGGAATTATATTTTCATTCATATATCTTTCTAGACATTAAAATTTCCATATTACGAATATAGTTGGTATTTTCTTTTCGTTACACAGACATCGAGTATACATTAACTTGTAAAGTCATATTAGGCACTAATTGCACTGTAGTACTTAAAAGACAAAAAATATTGCAAAAACAAATAAACTACTTTAATTAATGTTAAATGATTGAAATCGATCATTTAAAATTAACTTAAGCAGTTGGAACGAAGTTCCTTATCGCGCGTTGTGAAAGGGGGCTAGACGGAAAAAATTCTTACGAAAAGTTGTCACGACACTTTTTTGCTATTTGCTATTGTAATACACCGGTTCTCGTCCGATCACCAAAGTTAAGCAACGCCGGGCGAGGTCAGTACTTGGATGGGTGACCGCCTGGAAACACCTCGTGATGTTGGCTTTTTTTTCTTCTTTTCGTAGGGACAAGAAATTAAAATTATTTTTGGAATCTCTTAACTAAATTAGTCGTAGTAAACGTACACCAGAATCACTGTACAATAAATGCGGGGTCCCTAGTTTCCTTGCAAAATACAATACCTTTAAAAAATATTCATTGTAATTCTGCGAATTCAAAAATTAGTGAACTAATATAACAACGAGAACACCTTATACAAGGAGATGAACCAGATGAGACTGAATTAAAATATCTGAACCACGAAATACGAAATAATATGCTTATTAATTGTGCCATTTAATTTTATATTTAGGTTATTTTACTATATAATCCCAGCGTAGCACAAGGACATCATACTTCTTCCTCTTCTAGATTCCTCGTCTTTTAAAACTTTAATAGACGATGAAATATAATATTGGTGTCGAGAAAATCTATCATACTGTTATGATACCATTTAAAATATAAATTAATCGAAAGGAACTTCGTACCATCCGGGTGTCCCTTGACATCTCTCAAGTTTTTTTTTTCCGTTATATGAAACCATATGAGTACAATATGAAACCACAGTTTCTTGTCAGTCTGTCTAAGTTTTATGGTAGTTATTATATGGCAAATTTAAAAAAATCTAAATACCATGAACTTTTTTACAAAATCAAATACTCAATTTGCGTTAGGTATTTTGTATAAATATGGTTGTGTCTTCGGTCTTTTTGTATCACAAGATTCAGCGTTATCTGGATTATCCGCCATTTGTGTCAACTAATATGTCGTGAAGCCAGTGTATAAATACTATATCAGGTTCTACCACTGCTTATACGTATAACTCAAGACTTTGAGCCGTGCTTTGCACATTTCTTGTCAACCCTCCTAGCACTTATTATAATTAAACGCTCTAGGCATAGGCATATAGGTCACTGGTGAATAAGGGTTGTAAGAGGGCAGGGGTGTCAAAGAGTATACCTATTTAAATATAGCTCGCAGCTTTTCCGTTCAGTGTGGTGAGAGCTAGGGTGTTGACTGAATCTAGAAATATTATTTACAGACGCAAATTGCATTAAAGTTTAAGCGAAAAGACTGCATATCTCTTTAAATATAAATATTTATAACGCGATTTAATTTATGTTTGTTATCCTTACGAGTTAAAATTATTAAGTCACGTGTCCGATTATTACATTTTTTTACCTGACCTAATCTGTCGATTCTTGGGTAATAGAGAGAGAGAGTAAGAGTATGAGACGAGCTCTTTCAAATAGCGGCTAAATAGGCATCTCCTATACAGGCATGCTCTCCAATAGGCCGCGTCAATGTCACATCAGGTGGAATTGCGGCCAAACGTTTATCAAGTTTTATTTATAAAGCGCGTTTTTTTACAGAAAGTATAAATTAAGCACATAAAACAATTCATTGTTATCGGCCGGGTATAGAACGCTCTAGAGGGCTTAGTGGTGATTCCACTAGACTTGCACTGCTCATTAAAGTAAAAGGATTCAGTCAAAACTAAGTAATCTATCAGAATTTTAAAATCATTGTTTAAAATACGCATTAACCTACATTAAATACCTTATATATTACAACTGCAGAATTATGGATAGAACAATACCTTTTTCCACAACATTAATTACACTTAAAGCGACCCACGAGCAACGAATTAAAAATAAATGAATTAATTTTTCAAAGCGATATGCATAACCGTCCCGAGGCATTATGTAAAATACGAAAAAATATTTATACCCAACACAGGCCATTGAACAACGAGACCTCAAATAAATGCAAATTTACTTGAAAATAGCAAAAAATGTATTTGCATAAACGTCTATATTAACATGTGGTACGATTAGGGGAAAAGTCGTCTTTTAAATGTATAATTAAATATTCATATAATGATATATTTTGTGGAATTAATACGAACTAGAGTAATTTTAACTGTTTGATATCACTCTTGTTGCCTAATTGTGAGTTCAACAATCATCGTTAAACTGAAATCATATAAAAATTAAAATGTTTTTGTCCAACTTGCTAAATTTGAAAATAAAATTAGCAATCAACGTTAAAATCAAAATATTCTTGCTTCTTACTTGCAAGCAGCTTATATTTTAACAATGATTAAGTATTCTGTAGATAATTCGTGTTATTTCATTAATAAAAACATTTCGTTTATCTAAATCAATTAATCGGAGTGGCTGAAGCGAATTGTTGTTGAGCCTATTTGTAGGCGACGTCTTCAAAGCTACCGGATGTTTGGTCTACGTCATAAATGACAGCTAATGCCACAGATTATTCTGTTGTGAAATGTCAAAAGATCCGATAGTCAATAGATTACAATAAAGTATTAAATAAAACAAAATATCTAATGTGAAAACACATTTATTATGCTACTGTGTACATACAGATACTTCATAATCGTTTCGTTTGAAGGTATACATCGCAGACATCTTGCATTGATTGCTGTGCTGTGCTCTTCGTTGAACGCATACATTCTGTTGACTCAACTGAAAATCTTAATATATTATATAAATTACGCGTCACGTTGTTTGTCCGCTATGGACTCCTAAAGTACCGAACCGATATCAATCAAATTTGCACACCGTGTGTAGTTTGATCCAACTTAAAAGATAGGATAGCTTACATCTCAATGTATACCCGCAATATTATTTTATTGCAAAATATTTGTTTACTCACAATTCTAACAGATGGCGCTGTGTTGAAAGTACCAACATTTCACATAAGCTACAATTTAATGGCATAACCACTAAAAAAGCATGGTGGTCCCCATGACTGGTGTTCTCCTACCGTTTCCCTTGAATAGTTTGCTATGTAATATAACAAAGAACCTTAGCCACAGCAACGCTTGGCCGAGTCTACTAGTTAAAATATATAAACCAATTCAAGTTCGCAAATTAGGTTTACCTTCATCGAGTCGCAAGCTTAGTTATAACGTCTACCATAATAGGTCGCTTCGACCCTTAACTTATACCACACGTATCTTCGTTACATTGATGTCTATTTATCAAAGTCGTGTCTCGTCCCGACCATCCGATTACTCCGTGACATCTTCATTTTCCCCCGCGCACTTGTTACTACGCTTTTTGACTTATTATTAATCTCTTACATCATTAATTACCATCAAATCGGCTTATCCATTAAGGCTTTTGTTTTTGATTGAGTTTAGATATAATTTTTGTCTTTTTAATTTAATGGTAATTACAAGATATGCTATTAGACACAGTACAATCAATGAAACAGTAGACAGCATTAATAAATATCTCATTTAGACCATCTTATATGTAATGTTTACACGTATTATGGAAGGTTTGATTTGGATGATCAATTGCCTTGCTTAAACAAATATGTTTTAATTTTTTTTCTTCAAACACACAATATCTTATTTTACACTAAAATATTATGTTTTCGAGATCCTTTGACTGATATAACTCTTTTATTTGAAGCTACTTAGATATGTAGTAGATTTTTACACGTATTTGTTAATAAAAGGAAGGTCTTTTATTCTAAAGAAGTTTTCAAAGGGACTTAAAGATTTTAAAAGTATCCGTTACCGTGAGAGCAAAGACCTAATCAACTTTCCAAGTTATTCATTCAGCGAAGTTTTTCGCTTTCCACCAATTTCCCTAATACTCGCGTAGATTGCATACTGTATAAGCACCAGATGCTCTCTAGCATTAGCCTTTCCACCTGCAGAATATAAAATTGTATTAACCATTTTTAGTTCAACTTTCATAAATTGCTTTAGAATATTCGTAAGAACGTTTGTAAATGTCTTATATTATAGAGAAATAATAATATAATTTAATAGTTAATTAAAATATTTATTACTGTACGTGTTAATTATGGAAGGTTGTTAAAAGTCGTTTCGTTAATATTTAGGTGATCAATTCATCGATCAGCCTTCAAATCTGTTTTGGCTTTCTGTACTAAGTGTTTGTTTTATAATACTATGTATGTTAGCTGTAAGATTACTTATAATTAATTAAATAAATAATTAGCTGTAACACTAAAAAAAAAGGTAAGTCCGCAGTAGTTGCGAATTTGCCGGTAATCCAACCCGCGACCTGTGCTCTATTCGTATTGAATCTTTCTTTTTTTCTGCTCTGTTCGAACAATGTCTCAGAAGTTATAAATTATGGTAAGTAATTATTTCTTAATTTATCTTTAAAAAAATATCGAGATATATACGCATAACTTATATTTAAAATTGATAATTCAAAATCACAATGTCAAATCTAAGGACTTTTATTATTATATACTAAAAGTCCTTAGATTTGACTTTATTATAACATATATAGACTATAAAATATTTACATGAGCACTTAATTTCAGTACTATTAAAGTTATAAGTTCAACCATATGAATAATAAGTAATAAAGATGTTTTCCACTAATGACTGTTCAATATAACTAATGCCCACAAATTACAGGCCATATTGATAGCAGGTGTTCAAGAGTACTAATCAAATACATATTAACAACTGGAGGGGATCGATCAGTATGTTTTTTATTTATAGAAGGATATTCACTAGCGATGAGATTTTAAATGTTTTGATAAGTTTTGTTAATCGCATTGTGTATAAAGCATTTATTTAAGTTTATTAAATTATTATTGATTTGGCAAGAATACTTTTTACATGATTTACGATTTTACCCAATGTAAAAAAACTGAATCTCGGCTGCATTTGATGGCTCTGGGGCGATCGTCAACATCCACGACTGTTTTAATGTAAACTTGGAACAAACCGTGATCGTGAACGGAAGAGAAGAACTGGCAATAGCATGCAGTTCTTCTCTTCCGTTCTACACCCTTGATTTGAGAACTGGCAGTAAATGTAAAATTAGAAGCATTTAATGTATCTTCCTTTTTGACGTTCATAAGTGTACATTGTTATATGTTACCTTCGTGAATAAATGATTTTTGACTTTTGAAAATGAAGTCCCACGGCAGCGTAAGTCTGTATGTATGAACGCGGTAAACTCAAAAAATACTAAACGGAGTTGAACGTTTTGCAAGAAAGGTTAAAATGTGATAAATAATGATTTTATGTAAATTCACTGACTAACATTAATGTTAAATAGGTTACAATTTGTTTTGCCATAATACATGAAATCCAGGCGAGTGAAGGCTGGCGGTAGTTTAAAATAATTTTGGGTAATTACCATTAACAGAAGTTATGTATGAATGGAAAACCTTATACATACCTACATCATTTAATCATTAACGTCATCCTTAAAGCGGCCACTGACGATACGTCCATTAATCCGAATGGAGTAGTCGTCGTCCAAAATCGTCCCATGAATGGTAAAAAAGTATTCCATTTGGATGGACGTCAGCCAGCTCTGGATTTCCAAAAGGATTGAAATCCATGCGTCCAGGCCAAATGGACGTCATCGACGACAGTTTATGTTTTGATGTCGATGGTGGTGCATGTGCTGTGTATTTGTCAAGTGTTATAATTTTCTTTTTATTATGTCTTTGTCCGCGCGTGACTTTGTGTTGGAAGTAATAGAAAAATATAAAAGTATTTCTATTTTTAAATAAATATATTTATATTATTAAATAAATAAAAGTATTTCTTTGTTTCAACCAATCCTTCATCCACCTTCTCTTAGGTTTTTTTTGTCTTTTTAATAAAATACACACAACTGCTACCAGTAAAGTATTGTTATCCATAGTATTATTTATTTCCTTTCCGTACGATTGCAAAGTTCGAAGTGACGCCATGCATCCAAATGGAAGTATCGTGAATGGTACCGTATCTCGATAAATTTCCATTTGGAGTGCATCCAAAAGGAAGTCTACTAAATGGACGTATCGTCAGTGGCCGACTTTAGGGATAAGAGAACGTTTGCTGCCTTAAAGGCCAGCAGCATACCTGTAAGGCGTTGTATATATCGGCTGCGCGCAGCGAGTTGAGACCGCGTCTCCTCGCGCGCTGCAGCCCTCATCAAGGACTATATGTCCACCCCCGTACCGCCCTGTATCAGCAGGGTGCACAATAACCACTCGAAGGGGGCATATGCCCCGAACGGGCCAAAGCGCACCCCTCGAGGGAGTGTGTAACAGTAACCACGACGGTGTAAGGCGTTGCAGGTGTTTATGACTGTAAGCACTTCTACGAGACGCGCCTGCTCGTTTAACCCATAAAAAAGAAGCATCAAAGAAGTTACAAATATTGTAAACCAAAGAGACATGTACTAGATTACGCTATGACTATACAAAACCTATTTAAGTACTGAGACGGTCGCTGTAAATACATCGTAATATATAATGAGATCCAATGGTATTATACCATTGTTCTGTAAAATGATATTAGGAACACTTAACACATTGACCACACACGAAATTGCTAGCTAACCCTGTAAATGCATTCGACGGGTCTTAATGACTTTGGGTGCGAGTTTAATTTAATATTGCAACAAGACGCTAGCCTAAGACGCAGTTAATATCTGAAGGGACTGTATAAACGAGCGGCTGTATAGAAAGCAAGAACAATGAACTTGATAATGAAATTTGTTGTTTATTTTTAAATCAACATATTTCTTGCCAATCTTTTGCGTTAAGAGCTTTAAAATGCAAGTTTAACACAATCGAAATTTTATATTGTCTAATTATTTAAAAGGTAATAGAGAAACTTGACGAGTTACAAGTAGTTTTGTGCAACTAGTTTGTAGAATTGTTATTTTATTCAAAATTAGGCTGTAATGGAAATAAACGCCAGTCTATCTAAACTAGTTACAAAGTAAATCCCATGAATGTTTGGTCGGCAGCTTGTATTGTGCCGTCAGCACCAGACGTGCTAATACTCTATAAGATTACTGATACATAATATGCGATATTAATAATTTAAACTGTATGACATTGCTTGATTAAAAATAAAAACTGGGCTCTATAGGTATCTATAAATATATATAAGAAAAATGGTCTTCGTTTGAGGCTCCTTCACGCCTAAACCACTGATATATCGACATGAAACTAGATGATTTTCCTAGATGGTTTATGGCTATTTATTTTTTAAATTCTAACGTTCCTTCATTTTTTTATTGCTGTTTTACTTTTATGAAAATTTATACATACGGACTTCACCGCGGAAACATCGGGGAGGCTCAAAGGCCTAGAACCTCAAAAATCTGTTAAAAAATCGATTATCGAAAATTTTCAATTTTCTTAGCGGGAAGTTAAAAAGAAGAATAATAAAAATATAAAAAATAATAATAATCACACATAAAATTTTATTTATTTCCTATTTTAATTCGCCCAGCTAAGCGGGCGGGAAACGGCTAGTATTTATATATATATATATATAAATATATTGACACGAACACCACTGTTTTAGAATACTCAAATATGAGTCGTCGAAAGTACATATAACACACCACATTAAATATAAATACAACATTATGCTGAGTCAACAATACCCTACCCTTCTAAAATGCGATTCATTTCCGTAAAATAAACATACACACGGAATTGCAAATCGACCTGTTAATCTAATAAGAGGAGCCGGCAACGACACGGTTCATTTGTGAAAAAAAAAATGTCGCAAATTTCTTTTTTCTATATTATTCTGTCGAGTCAAGCATTGGGGATGTGACATTGACAAATATAAAAGCATTTCCGCTGTCTATGGCCTGTTTCTGTATTTGAACAGATAATGTAGATTGGACGTTTGAAAAATTCAAACGGCGAACGAGGGTTATGGTTTGATATTTTGTTTCTGTGTCATATTTATATTCGGCATGGATTATAGATTATCATAAGTTAACGTAAATAAAGAATTATTAGTAAAATAAGTTACATGAAAAACACTTACAGTATGTAATTTATATTACGATAATATTTTTATTATTATTATTATTGCTTTTTTATTATTATTCTATTTTTATTTATTTAAAAACCAAATTAAATCTTAGTGACACAATGATTCCCGTCAAATACGAGTACAAACGGCATAGTTATGCAATCACAACTTGAATAATTGCAAAATCGTGATAACTAAACGCGCCTAACCGGGACTCTTAAAATAAAACAGTGGCGTGTGAACAGTCTTCTGTGCCTGACACACGCCGATGACTTTTTGAGTTTAAGGCATGTCTTAATGAAGTTTTTCTTCACCATACTAGCGAGTATTGACACACTTTTTATTAAATATTAAGCCTACGCCCACAGAGTCTGTAAATAAAGTTAATAATTATTTTACAAATCTTGGCCCGCTACTGGCTCAGGAAATTCAACAAAGCCCGTCACGCTCCTCCACACCAGCACTAGGCCCTATATCCAGCTTGCACTCCTTTGTTCTATTTTGTACTGACCCTTTAGAGGTTGATCACATAATCAAAAACCTAAAATCAGATAGTGCACCGGGGTGGGATAATATTCCCGCACGATTTTTAAAACTCGCTAGAGGTCTTTTAGTACCTTATCTATGTCATCTGGCCAACCTATGTTTCCAAAAAGGGATTTTCCCGACAAAACTTAAGCAAGCTATTATTGTACCAGTACTTAAATCCGGCGATAAAGACAAAGTCAATAACTACAGGCCAATTTCAATTCTTCCAGCCATCTCTAAGGTCTTAGAAAAACTACTGAATATTAGATTACTAAATTACCTTAATAAATTTAATATTCTATCAAACTCACAATATGGATTCAGGCAAGGAAAATCCACGGAGGATGCCATATCTCACTTAACGTCTTTAATAGTAACAAACCTAGATAAGGGAAAGAAATGCCTTGGTGCATTCCTAGATCTAAGAAAGGCCTTCGATACTGTATGTATCTCTTCACTTTTACACAAAATGGAGCGAATAGGTATTAGAGATACACCCTTAAAGCTTTTTCGTGATTACCTTTCAAGGCGAACACAGAGAGTGAAAGTAGGAGATTATATAAGTGATGAACTGGAAATAACCTATGGGGTTCCGCAAGGAAGCATATTAGGTCCAACATTATTTTTAATATATATTAATGCATTAAGCAACCTTAAACTTGATAACGGGCAAATATTTTCCTACGCAGATGATACAGCTGTACTCTTCACATGGCTTAACTGGGCAGAAGTAAAAAAATCAACGGAAACTGGACTGACAACTATTGCTAAATGGCTTGATTTTAACCTGTTGTCCCTCAATAAAGAAAAAACCAACTATGTATGTTTCAGAATTTCTAATCGAACTCAACCACCTAAAGATTTTAAAATTAAATTACATAGCTGCGATATGCAAAGTGCCAACTGCTCGTGTCTTCCAATTACAAAAGTTAGCTCCAATAAATATTTAGGCATTCATATAGACGAGCGACTATCATGGTATCCCCATATTGAGTCCATGACTGGGAGATTAAGGAAATTCACTTTTATTTTTAAAACTTTGCGTCACATTACATCGTATGAAGTTCTTACAAGAATTTACACAGCACTCGCTCAGTCCGTATTGACATATTGCATAAGCATATGGGGAGCGGCCAACAAAACAAAATTTCTTGAATTAGAGCGGGGACATAGGGCTCTTTTAAAGGTGATGTTATTCCGGCCATACAGATTCCCATCGGAAGAGCTGTATCATCTCAGCCAACTACTTTCCGTTAGGAAGCTGTATGTCCTGAGTCTAATTTTAAAAACACACAGAGCGCTCCCGTTTGATAATAGGCTGTACCTAAAAAGAAATAGGGATGTGGTCGTAGGTCAAATCGTAAGGACTGACTTCGCCAGACGCAATTTGCAAGCAGACTTTATATATAATAAATTAAACAGGCTGCTTAACATCTACCCGCTCACCGTCTACAATGCTAAGATACGACTAAAGGATTGGCTTCTGAGCATACCTTGCGCATTGTTAGAGATGCTTCTGAAACCTAGTATGTAGTTACACACCTTTTCATTCACTCACTGACTCACTCACTCGCTTACACATTTGCACCTACACACTCACTTATGCACTCAGGTGTGTTGATAATAGTTGTAAAGTAAGTTAAACAAAACATGTAATTAGATTTTATATAAATATATCTTAAGGAATTATATTTAAGTTTGTTAAGGAAGAGCTGGGAACCCTGACACAGGTATTTCTTACTTAAAAGGGTTCCCAAATCTTCACACATTGTAGTGCATATCTACTTGAAATGAATAAATACATTTTTATTTATTTTTTTTTAACATAGACAGAAAGTCCATTGTAGCACAGGCGGGGTTCGAAGCTACCACTTCAGCGATAAGAATAGTACGCTCAAGCCATTAGGCCAACACTGCTGAAATGAATTTTGGAGCTTGAAATTAAATTGTTTAAAAAACTTGGAGAACAAGAGCGTCCCTTTTAATTATAATCGGTTCAAGAAGGGTTAAATGACTCACCATTGAATGCAATTGTTAATGAAATTAGTGATAATTCAGTTATTTCTTTAATTGTACTGTTAGACGAGATAACCCTTTAATGCATTTGAGACCCTCGTCGTAATGTAATTTGCGGTCCAATTTTTATGGATAACAGTTATATTAAACATTATTGTATACATGGACTTCTTTAAAAAAAAAAAAGCACGCGAAACGTCGGATAAATTTAAAATTATGTCAAATAATTGTAAATTTATAATACATAACTTTAATCCGGTAATAAAAGTTTTTTCTTTCAATGTGTAAAGGTTATGTGTATTATGGACTTCTTTACTATCCAAAAAAGAGACATTGATTAATAATATTATTCTCATTCTTCATTTTAATGTACAGTAGCGACAATACAATAAGCCAGTGATGAAGTTTAAGTCTTTAGATTATTAAGATGTAGGTAGTGGCGGCACATGGTAATAACATTGTTTTTTTTCAAATTATAGAGCGAAGTATTTAATCATATTTATTATAAGTTTGAGTCGCAAATTTCCACCACCCCACCCTTTATCGCCACTTCTCTCTGCGACAACAGTCTCTTTTTTTACTTCTTCTTTTATTTTTTATGGGTGTCATCATATCCAACGTCGTTCTGTTTCGCGGTCATTTTGAACGAAAAGCTAAGAAGCGTTGAGAGCTTAGCAAGGCGACATGGTACTTCACTCCAAAGTAACTGTAATTACCTCTGGGCGGAAGCTTCCCAGTACCCATATTTAACGAAAGGCACGACTTTCTGTGCGACTTGATTCCTTGGTTTTGCGTAGAGATTTGGGGTCTCTCTGCATTTTCTACCGCATTTACCACATAGTTTAGATTTTTCAGCAGTTGCGTTTCATTCTTGGACGTCAAGGTAGAATACGAAATTCCACCTGTCTCACCTTGAATTTTTGTTGCGCACTACCACTATGTGGATCAAACTTCCCACCGAAGTATTTCCGATCAATAGCACATAGGGTCCTTCAAGAGAAGAGAATACTGATTAATCTTCCGGTAACGCACTTGTGAACTCTCGGTCAGTGTGAGTGCCCATGGGCACAGTTACCTAACATCAGGTGATAACAAATTTGGTGAGTCTATATTATTAGTTTTTATATTATTTTTTATAATAACATACGCCTTATTAAATCTTTTATATAGTTTGACGACTAAAATATTTTATAATGTATATATTTTATTACAAACTTAAATCAAAATGCATATTAGTTTTTACAAAAACCCTTTGTGTGTCAATTAACCAATTTCAAAACGGCTTAGTACCGCCACCCTTGTTTAACTATTGAATACACAATTAAATTAACAAAATAATCCCGGTTCGGTTCCCGGTGGTGGTAAGCGTGCGTTTTATGTGACGTTTCGCAATATCTGTCAGAACCTAATACGATGAAATGTGGAGTGATGTCGCGATATCGTTTGACGATTTTAAGCGTGACTTAAGGACTGTTGTTCAGCGAAAGACAAAACATAAAGTGTGATATAGGCTTAGAAAAATATTATTCTGTGTAAATGCTACAATACAAATTACGAAGAGATGCGAAAATATTTCACCCTCATTAATCACACTTAAGAATTAACATGTTTCATTGGTAGTTGTTTTATCATAATTAAATCCATTCAGAAATTCAAAAAAATGGGGTGGGAAGTTGGGGATGGTGTTGGTGGGAATCGCTGATGGAGTGAGGTCAGCATTGCCTAGAAAAAGCCAAATAAAACCACCTGCTGTGTTTTGTAGTGGAACACTAGTTTAAGCAGAACCCCGGCCAGTCCGAGTCATCCACGTCCTAGTCGTCCACCCTGGGACCTACTGCAGCCACGCTTTCGCGTGCCCACTACCTAGAGCTGCAGTTGAGCTGAGGATGCAGGGCAAAAGGCGAATATTCTGCGCCTTAAAACAGAATCTACTCACTAGGGAGGTAACCCGCATAAAACCGAGCTTGTCTGGAAGCTCTAAAGTGGCAGCCCCACTATCAGACTAGGGCACAGTGGGCTAATCTCCTGCTTGCCTGAAAAACCATCAATGATTCAAGAAACCGAAACAGTGAGAAACCGGACCGATCTTTTACCGACGACCTTTGGCATTAAATCACGGACACGAATTGCTTTTTGGAATGTAAAAACGCTTAGCAACGACACTCGACTAGCACAAGCAGAAGCAGAAATGCTTAGATACAATCTGCAAATACTGGGCTTAAGCGAAGTGCGTAGAAATGGTTTTGGCGAACTGAGAACGTCCAAAGGCCTAACTCTTCTATACTCCGGGAAGGAAAATGAGGATGACGACCTTGAATATGGTGTCGCTTTCCTCCTCTCTAACTCCGCAAAGAAAAGCCTTTTGGACTGGAAACCGATCTCAGACCGAATCATTTGGGCCCGTTTCAACTCAAGAGCCCGGAAGATCTCCATTGTGCAGTGTTACGCTCCCACCAACACGTCTGCGGAAGACACCAAGGATGACTTTTACAACACTCTAAATGCCACACTTAAAGGTATTAAGAAACAAGACATTGTGATCGTCATGGGGGATCTTAACGCAAAGGTTGGAAGCGAAAACAGCAACTGTGAGCGTAACATGGGAAAACACGGACTTGGTGCGCGAAACGAGAATGGTGAACGGTTTATAGAGTTTTGCCAACACCATGACCTGACCATCGGTGGGACACTTTTCATTCATAGAGATGTACATAAGTACACATGGAACTCCCCTGATGGCATAACGAAAAACCAAATTGACCACCTTGCTATCAGTTCGAACTGGCGCTCGTCGCTCCTTGATGTCCGAAACCGAAGAGGCGCTGATATTGACAGCGACCACCATCTGGTTGTTGCCGAAATGCGACTTAAGGTTGCGGTTGCGCGACCAGCCGGTGTTCCTGGTAGGGCTGGAAGAAGGTTTGACGTCACTAAACTGCGAGACCCTGAAACTATGAATAAGTTCAGGCTTGAACTTCGTAACCGCTTCACAGGACTGCATGCTGACGATGACTCAATAGACGAAGAGTGGAAACGCATCAAAGTGGCCTACACAGAGACCAGCTCATTCGTCTTAGGTCACACTAAGCACCCGCGCGAGGATTGGATGTCACAAACCACTTGGCAGTTGATAAACGACCGTAGGGAACTCCACCTAAAACTGCTGGGAACCAACGACGAGCTACTACAAGCCGACCTCAGGCAGCAGTATCGACAGATTCGTAAGAAAATCTATCGCAGCTCGCGTAATGACAGAAGGTTGTGGGTTGACGGTATTGCTGACCACGCTCAAACTGCCGCTAACACCGGCAACATGAGAGAACTTTATAAAGCTACTAATATCTTGGCAGGGAAGAGAAGTCAGCGTAAGAAGCCTCTAAAATCAAAAGATGGTCAGCTTATCGTAACTTCAGAAGGGCAACTACGACGCTGGCGTGAGCACTTTGAGGAAACCTTTCGGCCCACAGCTTTGTCTACGTCAGATGCCCCGCAATATACTTCTCCACCACCCAGGCTACTTGACATCGACGTCGAACCACCCACACGTGATGAGGTAGCGAGAGCGGTCATGGGTCTTAAGACTGGTAAAGCACCAGGTCTCGACTTAATAGCTGCAGAAATGTTAAAAGCGGACTTGGCTACCACAGTCGACACGCTAACACCTTTGATTGGCAAAATCTGGACCAGCGAGAAGCTTCCGGAGGACTGGAACAGGGGCCTTCTTATAACTGTGCCCAAAAAAGGTGATCTAAGCCAATGCAGCAATTGGAGAGGTATCACCTTGCTCTCTGCCCCTTCCAAGGTTTTCTGCAGAATTATCTTGGACAGGTTGTCTGGAGCCGTCGAGCCTCTCCTTCGCATAGAACAAGCTGGCTTCCGGCCTAATCGCTCGTGTACTGACCAAATTAATACTCTTCGTATCATTCTCGAACAGGCATCAGAATGGCAGAGGGAGATTTATCTTACCTTTGTTGATTTCGAAAAAGCTTTCGATACGCTGAGATGGAGCAGCATATGGTCGCGACTCTCTAACATTGGTGTCCCGCCAAAGATAATTAACCTAATAAAGGCCAGCTATCGGAACTATTCTTGTAGAGTGACTCACGACGGCCTCGTTTCAGACGATATTCAAGTGCATGCGGGCGTCCGTCAAGGCTGCTTACTCTCGCCACTACTTTTCCTGGTTGTTCTCGACGGGATTATGCATCGCACACACCAGAACAAGCGCCGCGGAATAGAGTGGGGATTATCCAACATCTTGGAAGATTTGGATTATGCCGATGACCTATGTCTGTTAAGTCACACGCACCGCGACATGCAATCTAAGTTGGACGACCTGGAACGCGAGGCGGGAATTGCGGGGCTCAAAATCAACACCCGGAAAACGAAAGAAATGCGTGTTGGAGTTGAGAACCGCACCCCATTGCGGATGGGTGTAGAGGACGTAGAAAGCGTTCAAAAGTTTGTTTACCTCGGAAGCGTCGTGTCTGAAACTGGAGGTACAGAAGAGGACATCACTTCACGCATTGCCAAGGCCCGAGCAACCTTTGCACAACTTCGGCCTGTATGGCAGTCACGGATGTTGACGCGTCGAATCAAGTTTAAAATATTCGGATCCAACGTCAAGTCTGTGCTGCTCTATGGGTGTGAAACGTGGAAGGTCACCAAAGACATCTCGCACCGACTCCAAGTCTTCGTCAACCGCTGTCTTCGCCGTATTCTGGGCATCTACTGGCCTGAAAAAATCTCTAACGAGCAACTTTGGGAGCGCTGCCGAGAAACCCCGATCAGCCAGCAGATCAAACGACGCAAGTGGAATTGGATAGGCCATACACTCCGAAGGGATCCCAATCATATTCCCAAGCAGGCGCTTGATTGGAACCCGCAAGGAAAGCGGAAACGTGGCCGTCCCAAGCAAACCTGGCGCCGTACAGTCGCAGACGAGGCAAAGAGAGCCGGAAAGACTTGGAGTGAGGTAAAATACGAGGCTCAAGACAGAACGCGATGGAGACTCACTGTGGACGCCCTCTGCCCCAACTAGGGGTTATAGGACATTAAGTCAAGTAAGTCATGACCTTGACAATTAAGTTTTAACAGCAACTTGCAACGGCAACTTAAAGCTGAGTTGGGCCTATTTTTGGTTAAACTGATTGTTTCTGAAATATTTTTTGATAAAGCAACATATGCTTAGTTTTTATGAAATTAATATTTTTTATTTCTTTGCCAATCATACATAATGTAACGGAAACATAAATATTTTATTTTTGTCCCAGAAAGTATTATTAGACGTTTATTAGCTTGGCTTTAGCTGTGCTCTAAGTATTAGAGATCTAAAAGAACCCATCTGTTTTGAAGGGTTAAAGTGTTATGTGGCTATTGCGAATAATGAGAAGCATTTAAAGAAATTTAGAGGCCCTGGGGTGTTTTCGTCAAGTCCATTTGGTTAAAAATAGCTCTTGTGGTAGAAGAATTATGGAAGAATTAACTTTTATGTTTCATCTTTTCTGTACCGAGTTGTTTTTTATTAAATACTAGCTGGCCTGGCGAACATCGTACCGCCTAACAGTCGATTCTTTATTTTTTTTAAATACTTATTCTGCTATTCGGGACACCGGTCTAACTAGTAAGATAAAAAAAAGAAAGTTGATAAGACAACAAATACATTATGTCAAAAAATAAAAATTTACCTTCCCGGAATTTACCTTCCACTAACATTTGAACTTTATGTTATAGTATTAAAGTTCAAATTGACTTTTAAGTATTGTTACGAATATTTTGTATGGGAATATAGAAAAGTGTTGTTTTTAGACTTTTTCACTCAATTTTTTAAATTTTTCTCTCCGTAAGAACCATCCTCGTACTTCAAGGAATATTATTTAAAAAAATCAGACAAATCGGTCAAGCCGTTTTCATGTTATGTCGTGACAACGGAAAACGGGTTTTATTTTTATATATATAGATTGACAAATTAACTATTGACAAAACCACTCTAAATAACTTTAGTGGTTTTGTTTATGTAATACAATTTTAGTATAGGAAACTTTTATTATAAATTTTCAATATAAACGTATTTTAATACGAACAATACAGTATCTTGCTTAAGCTTATACGGCTTCCAAATTTTGTTGTACTCATTATACATTAGTATAAAGTATTCCCAAAAATGTCTTAATTCTCTATACCTATTTATAAGATAAAATTGTATTGAGTTCAATCTTTAAATAGGAAATTACAAATACACAAAACGGTGAGCATCAATAGAAGTAGAAATACATTTATTACATTACAAAGCTTTCTGGTTTGAAAATGTTTGTATTTTAACAAGGGATATTTGTGTATCATTTTCGATAAAATATCATTGTAGTTTAAGAGTTACATATCGTCAAAGTCATTGATTGATTAGACATATTTAATTTTCTGACAGAAAAGTGCAAAATAAAATTTTGTATTTCTATCTCTAATAAATTTAGAAAATTCATTGATAGTCATGTGTTATTGATTTTTCAATGTTTTAAGTACTTTTAATTTATTTTAAATAAGCAAAAAAAAATAGCAAACACAAACTAATATTTAATCTAAATAAAAACTTTTAAATAGTTTACACAAATAGGATGATAGAGTCTTTAATTATGAAACTTTATTTTATTTTTTCACTCAGAAACATTATTTAATCACAGTTATACAACACAAAAAAGAAAATAAGATAAAAGAGAAATAACAACAATATATGATATATAGCAATATTATAATTAACAAATTAGATTTTAAACTATATTATACTATCTGGTTCTTAAATAGAAAGATTATTTTAAGATAGAGCTTAAAAATACACTTTTATTAGCATCTCTTGGCCTAAAAGCGTTGCTTTCATAAGATTATTTCCACAAAATATCAAGCAAATAAGGTAACTTATGTAAATAGTCGTACGAATAGAAGGGATACAATTGAAAGCGATCCTCTAACAAATTGGATGGTTTCTTTTGTGAATCTTCAATAAATGTTTATTTCTATCAATATACATAATATTTTAGATAGCATTTTTATACTTTTGCTTACTTTGCAAATATTTCCTATGTTGTGTGCAACGTAGGTATCGCGTTATTCGTTGGTCGATGAACCTTCATGTGATTTTACAAAATAATTGCCATCGATTCCATACGGACTTTATTAATATGGTATTTATTAATAGTGTTATTTTATGTGTTTGAAGTCTCGTAACCTTATATTTATATATACGTATGTCCACAGCTCTCAATTATGTAAGAACGAATGACAGTAACAGTATCAGTATGGAGGCATTACAAGAACTGCGCAGTAATTACATGGACACATAGGAATACCTTGGAGAGTCTTGTGCAAGTTAAAGCAGTATTTTGGTGTACAATTTTCATGACATTCACGGGACAAATATAATTTTCTATTCAAGGTATAAAAGATGTTAATTTCGTAGAAGTTATCCAGGAATATCATGATTATCAAGGAAATCTAACTCCTATATAGGGATACAAATTATCCTTTATAAAGTGATAGTATATATCTATTTGCATAGCTGATAAACTCCGGTTGTCCGCTGTCAATAGTTGGCATCATAATATATTGCGGCCTGTGATTTAGTATCACTTCATTAGTTACCCACAGACAATGCATACAGTTGAAACAAACATAAATCATTTAATTACTTAGCGGTAGGCTTGAATTACACATATTATTATCTGATACTCCATTACATTGTGAGCACTATTATACAACTATATAAATGAATTTCTGTTATTGAAATAAAAGTATAGTAAACCGACCGAATATGCAAAAACCAGGAACTTGGTGTGTTGTCTAATATTAAATTTCAAATATAAATTATACAGATTTAAATCTGTTTATTTAAATAAACATAACTGTTATAAAATAAATTATATCCCAGATTTTGAACTCATAACATTTTTTGCTGCTCAAAGTACTAATGCATTTACGCATTCACTCAGATCTTGCTTCTTAAGTCGGAAACACACTTACGTGTCGTGGCGTGTCGTGACGCGCCAGAAGCATATTTTAGTATGAGTAGACAGAACGTGTTGCGACACGACACAACATGCAAATATGTTTCTAATCATATTAAATGTATGAAACCAATCTGCTTCTGGCGCGTCACGACACGCAACGACACGTAAGTGTGTTTCCGACTTTAGTCAGCTGTGTGAGCTATACTTATTAAAACCACTATGGATAGTTCTAACACGAATATAACAGAGATGTATCGGATTGGAATTTATTTATTTAATAAATAGAAAAATAACAAAAATGAAACCCTCATCTCTTTCTCTCTAATAAATTAAATAGGCTGCTTAATATCACTGCTCACCGTCTACAGTCTAAAAATACGATTAAAGAACTGGCTTATGAACACACCTTACGCAGTGTTGGAGATGTTTCTGAGACCTGATATGTAGTTACACATTTCATTCATTCACTCACTCACTCTCTAACTCACTCACTCACTTGTACCCACACACTTACTCGTTCACTAACATGCACCCACGCACTGACTCATGCACTCAGGCGTGTTGAAAACAGTTGAAAAATCAAAAACAAATATAAATACAACAAAAGATGTAATTAAACTATATACATAATATATGTATTTTAAGTAATTTATGATTAAGTTTGTTCTGGAAGAGCTGGGAACCCTGTAACAGGTATTTTTTACTTAAAAGGGTTCCCAAATCTTACACATTATAATGAATTGTTGTCAAATTAATAAACACATTTTTTATATCTCATTGTCGAATAGTTTTTAAACTGTGCTGAAAAAAGTAAAAATATTGTAATTATATTGACTGACTAATATTTACATTGTGAATTTTAATATAAAAGCATAGCAAAAAATATCAGAAGAGCAATCAGAAAAATATTTTCATATTAGTCAACCTGCACTGAAAATAGCAATGCATTGTCCGAATAAATTAGTAAGAGCATTTGTTTGTGTTGTTGTCGATATATCACTGTCAGTTTTAAGCTCTTTATTCATTTCCATATAGAGCTTAAACTTTTAGACACTTTGGGCTACTTAAACTTGGTTGATTACCGTTAGTTATTTAAAAATGTATTTTTAAGCATTATTCTATCGTATAAGAAAGAAGTGTGCCTAGTTTTGTTACTCAGATTAAGTAAAACAAATAGCTATAAATTTTTAAGTCTAAGAGATGATGGTTTCGACACGATGTATGCTTTCATGATCCGAGTATGAATTAATTGTGCACTTAGAAAATTCCGTAGCCGGGGTTCGATCGTACGACCCGAGGCTTAAGAACCGCACGCATTTTCATTAGGATCTAGGCTAAGACTACGATTTTTAATGCTACTAATATCAAATAGATAATAAAAGATACTTCTGTCAATTCTATATATTCGTTAGTCTGTATCAATGCGGAACGTCTAGTGGTATTACCGGCAACTCAATAATAATTTATGACCACATGTAGACTGAGTTTTGACTAATTTCGTAATAATTAGAGACCGTCGCGTGCTTTAAGTGTTATTAGTATAACAATTTATTCAGTTTAAAAATAATTGGCAGATTAAGTGTTTTTATAATTCATTAAATAACGCCTATTGAGAAAACCAATTTATATAGCCTATTTATTAAATAAATTAATATAAAGGTTTAAAAACATGGACATGTTTATGACTTGTGTAGCGATTCTGTAACTCACTTTTCGAACTCGCATAAACAATTAACTACAAGCTCCCTCCTTATCAGAATGCCAAATCGTAAAATGACTGCTTCACGACTGATTTGAGAGCGACCGCCGCTGCAAAAACCGCTGTGCGAGTTTGAAAAGTGAGTTACAGAATCGCAAGGCAGTTCCTTCAACACTAAGGGAGGATCCTTGACCAATTTAACAACGGACTGACCGTCAGAAGGCTCTAGGAGCGAAGTCAGAGAAGTTTTTTGTCCTTAGCGACCGGAATAACTTTGTTAGCGCGTTTCAGGGAGTGACGACATTATAGTGATTGTAGTCGTGCATTGTAGGTATCGCTACAATCTACAAATAATATTTCTTCACAAACCTTTTATTAGCCTCAATTTGAAGAACTGTTTAACATGTTTAATTATTTGCAAGGTGACATAAGTTAGCGTGTACTTTTAAGATGTATTTTATGCGGTTATCTTCTAATATATAAAATTCTCGGGTCACAATGTTCGTTCCAATACTCCTCCTAAACGGTTCGAACCATTCTTATGAATTTTTTTATGCATATGGATTTTAGTAAATCTGAGAATCGGATACTATCTCTCTTTAAAACCCCTAAGTGATAAGGGGTGTCCATCCCCAATAAAATTTATTTTTTATTTTTTTGACAATATTTTTTTAATTTTGAAGGGACACTTCTTTATCGGCGTTGGAAAAAATTTACCGTCACATATTTCGGTTACCCGTCACATTTTACGGTTACACGTCACATTTTTCTTGTCCCTGTCTTCTATTGAACTATCAAATATTTCCTAGAAAACATGGCAAAACGATGTCTGCCGAGTCAGCGAGTAGAAAATAAAAGTCTATAAACGTTCCCAAAATTCATTGAAATAAATTTCGTCACACAAAATTAGTTAAATTGGATGAAGTTCAGTCTCCAAACAATAAAGCGTACTTAATTTAAGTTTTGAACTCTGGACTCTAGAGACTAAGATGATTGATGCTTCAAATTTCATCGTGTCGTGGAAAATTTGATAGGTATCAGGAAAATGATTTACATTTTAAATCTGACAACTCTATTTCGTAGCGAACATAATAGCTGTAATAATTGAATGCTTTCTATCATATTGTAATCATTCATTGATAGATGTTTAAAGATATTGTCGATAAATTTACTTTAAAATGGTATTAGTTGTTTATTGTCGACAAGGGCGGATTTTTTAATCAATAGGCGTTTGTTTGCCTCCTTTGTGCTATATTGATGAAATCAAGAGTTCTACGATAAAATAACTAAATGGCTGCATTAAAGGTAACTTTTCGTGTTCGTGTTATCTTCTTTGTAGTTTTCATAACTGAAGGTATGTCATTTGAAATGCCCTAACCGATACGCCGACTTTCTCAACACCTCCTCGGCGGTGGTAACCTCGGCTTGTAATAGAGTATTGGGCATGAGACCATTATAGTCTAATAATAACTACTCCGTACCATTACCAGTTTCTCTCTTGGAAATGGGGGCTAAGTGTGGCATGTGTAAATGATTGTGGACAGTGTGGTTTTGTTATGACAAATTGTTCTGCTTTATGAAGCAGAATTTTTTTAGTTAGGAAGGTACTTAGACAGTTATCGCATATAGCGTTATACTTTCAGTAATAAAAAACGTAGCCGGGCTAAACACGCTGATAACATTAAAAAGTTTGAAAGGGGAATTTTTATGTATTGTTTTAAAAAGGGCCTATACCAATTACACCCTTGAAATAAAAAAGGTGTAGCTGACAAAGATAATCCTTTAAGGGCGTCTTACGATTTTATACCATCTTATTATTGCCCTTAAAATGGTTCAAATTTAAGATAGCCATAAAACGCGGATTATATTCATAAGAGATAAAATATTTTAATAGCTTACGGAAATTTTATTTGTTTATACAATCCGAGTTATTGTTCTTTGAGAATTTTATTGTTTATTACGTTTAGGGTTTATAATCCAAAATGCAATATTATATACATATATTTGGAATAAAAAGCTCTCATCGGTGAGGTCGTTGGTTCGAATCCCGGCCGATGACTTACTGTTTATTCATTAACACTGGGTACGGTGACAACATCGAAAAAGTCGACGGCGTGTGTGTGACGCAGAAGGCTCATTACTTGTCTAATAGAAAAACAAATGATTGCGGAACAAATACAGAAATATGAAAAGAAAATAACACCTCTATCTCTCTATCTTATTTATGTAATCGGTCCAATCGGTTCGAATTTGAAAAAACCTTCATTCCCATCTAGATTATTAGAAAATTACCAACTTGCTAACGCCGAGTTTTATATTCTTTCACGTCACTAAATAACAAAACAGGCAAGTATTTTATTGACACATTTTACTGTAAAGTTAATAAAAGCTTGATATCTCGAACAAATGACACAATATTACACGTACATAAAAGAATTCCTTTCACCCCCAAACGCCGTGCTGATTCAAAAAATGCCAGCCGAGTAATCTCAATAAGATTGATGTATCCATTACAGTAATACAAAACATCGACCAGAATAAATTGGTCCCTGTCATCATTTCATATAAATAAGTATTTAAAGTTCACCTAAGTAAAACAAATTAGTGAAACACAACGTATTAAATATTCTCCTAATCTCGGCCCTGCCTTTAGTATATTGCAAAAGCTACCTATACAAAGATTTCTGCTTCCAGTTTTAGAATCATATGATCTTTTGTTTTTAATAGACACATCCTAACAACGCAATATCGCATTTCTTGTTGGGAGTTTATTAAAAAAGAAAATACATAAAAAAAATATCTAAACGATTTCGCTTAAATAATAAATATGTTGCCGTGAGCGTACCCTTAAGATGTTGTAAATCTGCGTAATCCAACATCTTTCATTCGATATATATTTTTGATAATAATAAAAGAAAATTTCAAACTTTCTATCAAACGAGCAAGACAGAATTTAAATAATACGTTGCTTGCGTTCTTTATTAAAAGAACAACAAAGAAAATTTTTATTATCCGAGGATCAAGTTAAACTGGTTCCGTAGCTATCGGAAAGCTGAATATGAATAATTCATATAATTTCATACATTTTCGCTTGGCATCGCGATGTCGCATTATTCACAATTTGCAATGACTTAATTCGCTTTCGTGTATGTCATGTAAATGATGTTTTTAATGTATTTTTAACTATTTTGTTCATAAATTCAAAATACGATGTATCACTGTGTGACCTGTCTATATCTGCGTATAGGAAAAAAACCATTTATTAATTTTTGAGCGGTACGTTTAAAATGGTACAGGTTGGATTAGAAGAAACAGGTTTATGCATGATATTTAAGAGTATTAATATTTCTAAAAGTTAGGAGTCTCTTTAACATCAATATTATCTCATATGTTTATATTATTAACTATAACATCCAAATCGACAAAAGTATAGTTTTTATGTTTAGTGTAGCAACAATATTTGAGACAATTTAAACCTATTTTTTACACTACGGCGAGTAGAAAAAACCCACTCAACTATAAAGCCAGAAAATCCAGTATTCACAGAACATGGGAGAGCTAGGAAAAAGCGAAATAAAGTTAAGCCCTAATTCAAATAACTCTCAGCGCCATCTTTTATTCCCGGATGGAAACGTAAGGGTTATGAAGGCGCTAGTTTCCGCTGTGAGCTGGCTCCAGCTATAAATTATGTATTCAAGTTATAAAATCCCGGCGAATGGCAAGATTCAACTGATCCTGCGTGTTTTAATGGTGCTACGGAAAGCACAGCTTCTTACGTGATATACATACGGAAAGAACTAAAAGTATGAGGAATTCTATAAATAGGTATTGAATTAAAAAATATAATATTTAGCAAATCACACGATTATGTACCTACGTACTACAAGGAATACATAAGCTTTAATTATAGTAATATTATTGAATCATTTTGAACTTAGATTTTTTACTATTATGTGCCTTTACTTCGTTTAGCAACGACATTTCTTTTTTAACCAATTAAAAAAGTGTTCTTAGAATTTTCGGAAGTTAGTTGTTTTAAAAAGTCGTGTGTTACGGTGTCAATGGCATATTCAGTATCAGTATGCTCATGAATTTTTCAGAGTTTACATCAGTTTGATTAGGTTCTGAGTAGCGTAAGTAGTTTCATTTCGTCAACTCAGCTCTGGATAATTTTTAGGTATAACATATGTACGTGTTATGTGGTTTTAAATGATTCATTATGATAAAAGGTAAGAGCAATAATACATTTTGCTGGTCCAACAAAACATACCAATTGTTCTGTTTCAAATAAAGAGACTGAAAGAGCTTAAAAATTAGTATTTCGTAGCACTTTAATGATGTCGCATTACATACCTATATTATCAATTATTTATCATTGGAAACTAAATATTATACAATAAAATGTGGTTTCATTACTAAGCGCTTAACTTTCTGCTTCTAATGATATTCTGTACATAGTTTGTGACTCAACTTGTCAGTGCTTGAATGAAATTTGTGAAAATTGCTTTGTATGGTCTTGTTATCTCTATTGAACTTATAACTTTAGCAAACCGATATTAATATTAAATTAATGTTATTTCAAAAAACGCC
The DNA here is from genome assembly GCF_905475465.1 of Pieris napi. NCBI lineage: Eukaryota > Metazoa > Arthropoda > Insecta > Lepidoptera > Pieridae > Pieris > Pieris napi. Next base: position 5,480,316 of record NC_062241.1, on the reverse strand, counting down.
TGGTTATGTAAATATGTATACTATTATTTTAATAGGTACGGCGAAGTCGTCTACATAAGCCATAAGCAAACGGGGACATTTATAATTATTTTCCGATAAAAAACGAAGGGACTCATTAATTGTAATGTCAGAGTGTCGCAATTTACTCTGACATTGTAATAACCTTTTCCTGGACATTATAAAATACTACATTGTGCTTAAGACCTTGAGAATATGAAATGAAAATAAACTTTAATACCGAAAGTGCACCTGATTATAGATCAGTTTTCGAATCCATTTAATAATCGATTGTACAATAGTTACATCGTCAGTCAGTGAAGTTTAACATAGTATACATTATCATCATGAAAATGTCTGTAATAAAGGGTATATTATATTTTCGTCTCGCTGTGGGTAATTATTGGGAGTGTAGTTCATCAAAAATTGTTCAGTTTTTATGTAAATGTTATTGTTTTGTCTATATAAGCGTAACTACTTATGTTTACTTTTCAATAGGGTTTAAACCGGGTAGTCTAAAAGCTTTGTATGATGTTACTTTGTTTTCTTTCCTTATTATAAACGGAGGTCTTGCTATTTGGAATAAACAAGAGTATTTTATAAGATTTTATTCCGGTATCAGGACCCTAGACAATATTATTCATTTCACAAAACCTAAATCAGCGTGGCTAGTGGTTTACCTTACTTTGATAGTCATTAAAAGTGCTGGTAATTTCACTATGTTTTTGGACTTGGAATTTATTCCAACTCTTGCAATTCAAATGGCGGAAATTTCGAAAACTGTATCGAACTTGCCTTCAGTTATGATATATGAGATGTTGTGGTCACGAATGGCATTTTTACGGAAATGGCTGGATTCAAAGTTAATTCATGGAAATCTTGATGAAAAGCAGTTTTGTCTAAGGAAGTTCTTACATCTGTACAAAACTTTGCTTGATAATATTACAAAAGTATATAAGATACTGGCTTTACAGGTAATAATCCTACTTAATTAGACTAAGAAAGTGATCGTTGTTATTTGGCACGCTTTTACACAAAAAAAAATCTGAACATTTTTAATCTTTATGTTATATTTTTGCTGTATATGTTTGTGTTCTTAACAAGAGGAAACAGTTCTTGTTTTGGAATTGAATCCAGGGTAAGTATGCTACACCAGCAATATATACAAAGAAATTCCTAAAAGAAGATATTATAGTCTTATAAAAGATGCATGAGAGACTGCCTGAGCTTGTGTTTCGATATAATTTGATATATTGTGCCTAATTCGTTATAAAGTATTAATTATACTGCATATAATATTTTCAACTATTTAATTTCTTCATTTAATAGAAGCTGTTGGTAGTTTAGGCAAAGAGACATCGATATTCATGAACAAAAGCAGCTCCTCAATACGGCTAAGGATTTAACGTGGAGAAAGGAAGAAAGTCAGAGTCAGTAACTAATAATTATATGAATATTTGCGTCTAACGTCAAGAAGGCGGTGACAGGTACCGATTGTTGACAAAGCAGAAAACGAGAACCTAGATGACCAGAAAGACCCAAATGACTAGAAAAGACGACCAGGATATTAAGAATCAAGATAAATTATTAAAAATTGTTACGTCAGCATGTTCTGACGACTTGACTTCATGGTCAAACGGCAGTCGTAGACACGAGAGTCAAATAATTACTTTAAAATTTATTATCTTAAAGTTTCAAAGGTTTAAAGTACTTATAAGCGTTCGATGGCCCGATCTGAACCACTGCCATACTCTCGAAATGAAACTCGAAGTGGAGTTGTAAATGTTTCGTTTATTGGTCGAACCGTTTACAAGACGAAAATAGCCTATGACTCATGTCCGAAACGGCTGCGTAAATCTACTAATGTGTACAAATAATATCTTAAATTAAAGCCTAAAAACTACACGTTGATAAAGGGAGTCACCTTTTCATGGACCAACATCTGGCTGCTAGCTTCGTTTACCAGCTTTATAAACTGTATTGTTCGTAGTCCGTAATAGTACTACGAGTAATAGATTAGTTTAAATAATCAATCTAGCATGATTATATATATGTGGAACACATACATTTATCAATAATGAATGCATTACTTTGTAATATTTGTATAATAATGGATTTTCATTTTTTAAAACAGCATACTTGTTTCAGGCATTCATAGAGCTGGTTTACCATTTTACGAAATTATTATTTGATATACATGCCTCCATAGTGATGATGGTAATGGGAAACGTATGTTATTCAAATAGTAACTCACCTATAGAAATAATAACAACACTTCTATTTACAGCTGTAGTTTATTTTCTGAAAATTCCTAATCGAAGACAAAGTTTGAACTAATAATTTTATCACATATTTATAATTTCATAAAAAGCAGTCCAGGGTTGTATTTATGCAAAATCTAGGTTTGTGGCGTCCGAGTATCTATTGTAGTCTATACTAGATTGATTTATAATTAAAAAGTCGATTGTAAAAATGTAATCTAATGACTGGATCTTACATAAAACTGAGGTGTGTTTTAGGTGAAATTAAGAATATCGCTGTCGATTTTCGTGACCTCGCTGCTAGATTTTGTGCTCATGATAATTGGTCCACTATTTCTTGAGCTGACACTTCATGAGTACGACAAGCTGATGTCTTTGATTAGCACAGAGTTAATACAGTGCAAAGGTAATATGATAGATACATTTATAAATTATTGAATATGAAGAGACGATTAAAAATATTAAATTATACTCTAGATAGAACCTATCGTGAGCAGATTCTCACCACATTGGAGTACTTAGAAGTTCGACCCCCTCGCTTCACAGTATGGCGGATTATTTCTATGAATTTGAAACTAGTGGTAACAGTTGTACAACTACTTGCGACTTATATTATTGTACTGCTTTCATTCCAATTTTGAATTAACATAGAAATTATCAATACTAGACTATACCTTTAATTAATAGTTTTATTTTAAACTTTAGAGGTGTTTTAAATAGTTGTAATTAACATTGTAATTGTGTGTTTTTAGTATTACTAGAAAGACGTAATAATTCACCTTCTTTTTAATTCCGCTATGGATGGAGATTTTAAATGGCGCGTTCAAATATTGTTATACTGATATTCACTTGAAATTAAGCACATTATGATTCTAAATGAACCCGATATTTGTTTGTGAGTGCCGAAAAGTTGTTCTTAAGAAATATTATAATATATTCACTATACTGTGTTTCTTTTGTGTACAATGTAATGGTCTAAGATTCCGATATACATCAACCTTCACCGAGATGCTTATTTAATGAAACGTATTTTATATTTAATTTAATATGTCAATAAATATAATCCTTATGGGTTGCCTAGCAAATTTCAGTCCAGAGTATTGTAAATATAAAAAAAAATATATTTTTATAAACATTTCACCGGTATGAGTATTAAATAAATTCTATACCAATCGAAAGTATGAAGCCCATGGAATATGCAAACGTTAGGTTGTTTTTAATCAATTAATTATTTATGTGTATATTTTTTATGTGACACTAAAGTATATATACATCTTTAGTAAAAAGAAAGTTATAGTGATATATATATATATATAATACTACCCTGATTAAAAATATTGATTGAAAAAAATCAAAAAATTTACTCACAAATTTACATGCAAATTATTAAAAAAATTTTTTTTTTAAATATTAATGAAACATACTCTGGACTGAAATTTGCTAGGCAACCCATATGGATTATATTTATTGACATATTAAATTAAATATAAAATACGTTTCATTAAATAAGCATCTCGGTGAAGGTCGTTGTATATCGGGATCTTATACTATAATCATAATCGTCAAAATACTACTACAGATAATACAGATAATTTCTTCACTCTTATATACAATACGTGACATTAACATCTTTAGTGATACAAAACTATTATTAGCTACTGAGTCATCTAATCTAGAAGATGTAACGCAGAATGAGAGGGAATTGTATAACATTCACTTTATGAATAGTATTTACCTTCGTTACCATATTTAATTACTATATATGGGTTTATGAAGCTAATAATTGTAAGGAATCATTTCACAATTTTTCAAGTTTGTTTCGTAGTCCGCGGGGGATATGTGGGGCTTCAATTCTGAGTACAGGTTGGTAAAATCATCTGCTAAAAGGCCATCGCCTAAAACCGTATCCTTGCCGCTAATTGAAGTTACGCAGAGGTTGAAACCTATCTAAAAACTCCGGGCGGTGGATTTTGTCTGCAAGTTTGTGCGCATGCACATGCCTTTTGTCTAACCTTGTTTTGGCTAGCTCTTTGATAATATTATCTTTTAACTGCTAGCCAAGACAATAAGTCGTGTGGAATAAGACTTAAGACCTGTCACAACACAACTCTAGGTCCATCAGGTTGTTTTAAAGCTTTTTTAACATGTTTAAATGAATTTGTCGTGTTTCATTATTATAATGAAGCTACAATCATTCAAACTGTTTCTTTGTTTTATATTTTATTATTGAGGCATTGAGGACACTAACATAACACTATATTTAATAATGAAAGTGTACCTCATTATAGATCGAAATAGATAAGGCGTCAATCATAATAAACAAGTTCTGTTTTCCAATTCATTTGATCATTTCATATACAGTTGTTACATCTTTAACAAGTGAAAATATAAATCATCATGAAAATGTCCATAGTAAAGGGTATATTATATTTTCGTCTCGCTGTGGGTAATTATTGGGAGTGTTGTTCATCAAAAATTGTTCAGTTTTTATGTAAATGTTATTGTTTTGTCTATATAAGCGTAACTACTTATGTTTACTTTTCAATAGGGTTTAAACCGGATAGTCTAAAAGCTACGTATGATGTGAATTTGTTTTCTTTCCTTATTATAAACGGAGGTTTCGCTATTTGGAATAAACAAGAGTATTTTACAAGATTTCATTCCGGTATAGTGACTCTAGACAATATTATTCATTTCACAAAGCCAAAATCAGCTTGTCTAGTCGCTTACATTACTTTGACAGTCATTAAATTAGTTTTTAATTTAACGGGCAATATTTTTTTAAACCAAAGATTTGATTCATTCTTAGTAAATGAAATGGCGGAAATTTCGAAAACTGTATCGAACTTGCCTTCAGTTATGATATATGAGATGTTGTGGTCACGAATGGCATTTTTACGGAAATGGCTGGATTCAAAGTTAATTCATGGAAATCTTGATGAAAAGCAGTTTTGTCTAAGGAAGTTCTTACATTTGTATAAAACATTGCTTGATAATGTTACAAAAGTATATAATATACTAGCTATACAGGTAATAATCCTACTTTCTTACTAAATAAAAAATAAATATGATTTTTTTTATACGATATATATTTAATGCAAGCAGTTAGCATACTATCTCACAGGTAGATTACAGGTCATTAATAGTAGTTTGGCCTACCGTAATAGATATTTCCTTTTTTCGGAACGGAATTGAGGGTAAACAGGTAAAAATAAAAACATACAACTAAAACATCTTCCAATGGAGCATGGGATTCTATTTTTCGTCTGTTTTTTTATATTTAAGGCAAACAAGGCAAGACAAGTTTGTGATTGTAGTGATTTTAATGCACTTTACCGACTTTGGGAAATAAATTTAATTTAAAAAAATGATTACATGGCTATTATATATATCTACTAGCCGATCCGGCAAACGTCGTTTTGCCATGTATATCATTTATAATAAAAAAATAGGGGTTGATCGTAGAGGGTTGAAAATTAGGGGTTGTATGTATTTTTTAATTCTGTAACATAAAAAAAATAAAAAATAAAATTTTATCTATAAATAAAAAAATAAAAATTAGGGGTGGACTACCCTTAACATCTGGCGGGCTGATTTGTGAATCTAAACCATTCCCAGATCCCCTTGAACACACACAAAAAATTTCATCAAAATCGGTCCAGTCGTTTAGGAGGAGTTCAGTCACATACACACGCACACAAGAAATATATATATATATGTATATGTATATATGTATATGTATATATGTATATGTATATACATATTATAATCATACACATTATTTATTTATGATATGTCACTTGAATTAAACATGTTTCAGGCACTCCTGGAGCTGGTTTACTATTTTGTGACATTGTTAGCTGATGTACATTCGGCCATAGTGTTAGTGATTGCGAAAGTAAGTTATTTAAATAATTAAGACAAAATTTCATTACTGCCCTGCGATTCTGTAACTCACACAGCGGTTTTCACATCGGCGGTCGCTCTCAAATCAGTCGTGAAGCAGTCATTTTATGATTTGGCATTCTAATCTATATATATAAAAATGAAACCCGTTTTCCGTTGTCATGAAATAACATGAAAACGGCTTGACCGATTTGGCCAATTCTTTTTTTATAATATTCTTTGAAGTACGAGGATGGTTCTTACAGAGAGAAAAATTAAAAAAAATGAGTGAAAAAGTCTAAAAACAACACTGTACATAATATTCGTAATAATACTTAAAAGTCAATTTGAACTTTAATACCATAGCATAAAGTTCAAGTGTTAGTGGAGGGGTTCTGGGAAGGTAAATTTTTATTTTTTGTCATAATGTATTTGTTGTCTTATCAACTTTCTTTTTTTTATCTTAGCTAGACCGGTGTCCCCAATAGCAATATAAGTATTTTTTAAAAATAAAGAATCGACTGTTAGGCGGTACGATGTTCGCCAGGCCAGCTAGTAAACAATAAAATTCAAGCTCCCACCTTTTCAGAATGCCAAATCATAAAATGACTGCTTCACGACTGATTTGAGAGCGACCGCCGATGCGAAAACCGCTGTGTGAGTTGGAAAAGTGAGTTACAGAATCGCAAGGCTGTACTATTAGTAACAACCAGTAGAGCACAAAAAACCAATGATTTTTGCCCAAGATTTCTTTATCCGTTTCTGCGCACATTGAAAAAAAAAAGTCTATTGGTGCACAGCCGGTATTCGAACCTACCGGTGAGAGGTACTCGCTTAAGCCACTTGGCCAACACATTATAATAAATGTAAGCGTTGTATACTGTGGTATGTATTATAGTTTTCTACAAAAATTCATGAAAATCAGCCTATTTGTGAGGATTTGTTTCTTTAAAGTTGAAGTCTGTTTCAGGGCGCATGGGAAATATCTTTATCAATTCTCTTTATCTCATTGATTAACTTTGCACTCTTGTTAATGGGCCCATTGCTTCTTGAGCTGACGCTGAATGAGTACGAGAAGCTGATGTCTTTGATTTCCACAGAGCTGATCCAGTGCAAAGGTGACGTCTATATTTTATAGTAACCATAGTAGTGTATTACAGGTTCTTTCTAACTTTAGTTAATATTGTTCTACTTTCATTCTATAGGAATATTTTTGTATCTGTAATATTTGATTATACCGTATAAAAGTCGCGCCAATTTTTAGGTGAGTTTTATTATAGTTAAAATACTCTGAAGTTCGGAATCGTAAGGTTTATAATGATAAATTGATATAGTATTTCCCAGATTTTTACAACATATGAACAATATTTAAAAATGTCATAATGAGCCACGACGATGAACCAATACGAATATGATATATATGTTGCAGCCAACTAGCGTAGATAGCCGTTCAATCAACAGCCTGGCTCTTTACTAAACAGCGCCGTATAAATAGCGGCCTATATTGAGCCGTAGCATTTATTACAACATTTAATAAACTGGCTGGCTTATGCCATTCGTAAGATCATGTGACAGAAATAAAAATCGTTGAAATATCTAATATAAGATATTCTTTTTTCAATATATTTGAATTACATTTTAAGTTACAACTTATTTTTATTTTTACGCTCACTCCTAGTGTCACTACACGCTTCTATACTATTTTTCATTAAACTTTGGAAAACATGATCAAATTTGTTGTTTGCCGACGCTTTTTTGACAGTGTGGCAGAAAGTGGAACTAAATTGAAATGAACAGGATAGGCCAGTAATGTACTCGTTACGTCATCGATTCAAGTCATTCGGCTAGCTGTTTGATCAAATGGCTGAATATAATTCAGGCCGCTAGTTGAACGGCGCTGTTTAGTAAAGAAACTAGGCTGTTAATTGAATTGCTAATTAAGCTAGTTGGCTGCGACATATTAACATTTGTAAACATTGAGCCCCTAGAACCTTTCAATAATGACTTGTTAATAAATTATTGATGCAATGTTTGCTTTTATGTATTAACATTCAAGATGAGGCCTATCGTGAGCAGATTCTCACCACTTTGGAGTATTTAGAAGTCCGACCACCTCGCTACACGATATGGAGAATTATTTCTATGGATTTGAAACAAGTGGTAACTGTATTCGATCTCCTAGTAACTTACATTATTATACTGCTTTCGTTCCAACTTTAAAATGTAATTTCTTTTATTAAAATAATTATAAAAGTAGCTTATTAGTAGTTAATTACTTTAATTAATTAATTTAAAAAAAACTTAATTAGTTAAATCAGTTTTGCGTATTCGTATTCCGATTTTAACTCTATATAGTATTCGTAAGGGATTATTGTTACTATCACCTTTATGCTTGATACTAGTTGTAAGTTGCCATAATTATATATTCACATAACTAATCATGTTTAATGTGCGAGCAATATAGCATAGATATAGTAAGAATCTTCACACTTAGATTAGAACTTTCTTTTGACTGGAATTTCGTGCGTCAAGAAAAGTCTTTACAGGATATAGATATATATTATTGGATAAAAATCATATAAAATAAAGACAAAAATAAACTTCATTAGTCTTCATATAAAAGTTTATATGAAGACTAATGAAGGTATTAACGTAAGTACGTTAATACCATAGTAAAACATGCAAAAATGGGTGTACACGCCTCCACAACCAGAGATTTAACGATTTTCTCACGATAAAAGAGGATAGTTATCCTTTTCTATTGAATCATTTAATCCATTATTTATTAAAGGAAACAGAGCGCTGTACTCTCGTTAACTATCGTAAAAAAGGGTGCGTGTACTTATGTATTCGCGTAAGAAGTTATACTTTTTTGGCATTATTAAAAATAGTTTTTGATTGCATGCAAATAATTAATTACAATTAAATAATCAAAGACTGGAATAGGAGTCATTATAGTCAATAAAGTTCAATTTACATTTGAAAAATTAAATATTTATTATCATTCTCTTACATTAAGTGTAACATCATTTCTATTATTAATCGAATGTTGTTTTTAAATTATGTCCAATGCCGTAGCATCTTCCGTGGGCAACTTCATTCTGTTAATTTTGTGTCACGGTGCGCGCGTATCGTAAAATTTCACTCTCATCAATTTTTCATAACGAAGCCTAAAGAAGTATAACTTCAAAAGTTAAATTAAATTAAATATTTAATAAGAAATTGAAATTGAATTAGTAAACAGATATGTGAAAATGATAAAAATGTATTGGCTTAGTTTTTCAATCGACCTCTTTGTTAAATATGTTCAATTATTCCTTGTGTAGTTTACTATATATAAGTTAGTATATACATATAATTGAATAAATAAACATGATAGCGGTTAATTCTGTACCTACTAGCACTTAGTCAATTAGAGCCTGAGGCGAGGAAGTGTTTGCAAACAGATATTATGTTTTGCGGTAACCGGTTTCATGTTAACCAAGTAGATAATTAAGTAATCTTCTAATTATTAAGTAACTGTAATGATAATAATAACAATAAAGCCAGTTTTATTTCCAATCAGCACAAAAGCAATTTATAATATACAGCTTAGATTATTTTACATTTCTATACATTTTTTTTTCTTTTGCTTGTTATCCTATATCCGAGCTTCCTTCAGGGACCCCTTCACGGGTAAAGGCCTCCTCCAGCTTTTTCCAACTGACATAAATAGTAAGTAAGTAACTGTAATAAATAAGAAATTAATATATATATAATAATTAATTCGAAGTATTTTCAATTAAGAGAAATCATTTTAAATGTCATCCCAAACTATTGAAAAATTAAATATTAATTGGACCAAAAATATTTCTCGGATGTAAACGTGAATTTTTACATATCTAGTTTCGAAACAAAATCGAAGTTTTGGATGTGTATCATTCACTTAAGCGGTGTTGGCCTAAATGCGCACATAAAAAAAAGTCGAACAACATTCGCTCGAACGGTGAAGAAAAACATCGAGAGGAAACCGGCTTGTCTTAGACTCAAAAAGTCGAGGGCATGCGTCAGGCACAGAAGGCTGTTCAGCTACTTGCCTATTAGCTTATCAAATGATCATGAAACAGATACAGAAATCTGAGGCCCAGACCTAAAAAGGTTGTGGCGCCATGGTTTTTTTATCATTCATTTAAAATAAGACAACATAAAGTATATGTCCGAAAAGCGTGAAGTATTATTTTCACTGATTTTCGCATCATCCAAAAAAAAAAGACTAATCAATTGTAAGCATGATCCAAAAAAAACCGCCTGAATTTCTAGGTTTTTATGGAATATGGCGCATTAATGAACATGCTTGTAAATTCACTATATAATACACAATAATATAATGTACAACGATTTGTTTATTAATTCTGTAGTAGATAGACCCAACAAACAAAAAGCTATAATACAAGGCATACATTAACCATCTGAATTATACCCTGATATATATCATTAACGCCAAAGATACAAACATCAAAGGTAACCTTTATAATTAACCGAATCAAATAGCCCTTATCGCTTATGCAATAAAATTAATAATTGTATATCGAGGGGTCAAGATAAACTGGTGTACTACCACGTATGGCTTATTCAATACAAACATGCCTTTTGAATGCCGAATGTGGTTAGTAAACACGATTTGTGTGGAGAGATTAATTGAGTGATAAAATATTTCATATAAATGTTTATTGTAAACACGGTACTTTGATCCAATGGACTGCAAATATTTTCCTTTGACATGCGATAAAATTTTAAAAAGAGTTTAAAAACGGAAATTGAAACGGCATTTTTTATCCATAACAGTAAATACAGTACAAATATTGAGTAACTACGAGTTTCTTTATAGTCTGAAATAATTTTACTTCAATGATTTATTAATAAGAAAAATTATAGTATTAATACATTTGTATAAGTGTGTATTTCGGGGGAGATTTTTTTACATTTTTAGCTTTCAAGTACTTTGGTATCAATAATTTTTTTATTTAATTTAACCTTCTCAATCATTTCATTTTAGCCAAAGGTCACCGCCAGATTGAGCATTCTTATAAACGAGCTTTTTTATAATTTTATTGTTTTGTTTAGTATTTGAATTACCTCTTCGTGTATTTTATGTTTGCCTATAAGTGCTTGTCAAACTTAAATTTGTATTTTCGGGTTCTTTTATCAATGTGTCGATCGTTGGCAAGCTTTTATAAATAAAATAAAACCTTCGCGATAAGTCTTAAGTCGACGAAGGAAGTAAGATAGGCAAACATATTATGTAACATATAAGGATACAATTTTCAACGTATAACAAAATACATATTTCATGACAATTTTCAGTCATTTAGAAATATCTGTAGTACTGAAGTTATGTTAAAACACCTGAAGAAACAAAAATAAATATTGTCAGAAAACCGTGAGAACACCTTGTGAAACTCCACATCATATAAGCGTAACTAAATATTATTAAGATCAATTTTCCCTCGCCTTAATTAAGAATAGGTATTTACTGCAAGTTGTTCAAACAATTACAAAGCGCAGACAGGCGATGTTAAGGAAAATGCAAAGCTACGTGTCATAAGCAATATTAAATTCAGCAGGCAGCGAGTGCAAGTCCAAGAACATTAGCGTAAGTTACGTAAGTAACAAGACTTGTGCATTTTCATCGCATGGATGTGTAGTTTATATATTGGATAAGATACATTATTACAATCGCTATAGTACACCATTTCATTGAAGTCGTTGCTTTTAATGACAAATATAATTATCTTCTGTGCGTTATATACAGTCAAACAGTGAAAGGAAATATTTTAAGAAAACTGCAATATCTTAGATCCTTCTATTGTCAGGCATAGAGGCTGTTACAAGAAACATACGCAATCAGAAGCCAAGACCCATATAGGGTTGTAGATCCACTGAATTATTATTTTTGTGATGGAAAAACGGGACATTTTATGTTGCATACAAGTCATTCAGTTGAATGGCTTTAGGCACATTTGACACTAAATCTTTATAGGTATACCTCTGCCCTAATAGAAGGAAAAGTATGATTTATATGTAGTACGAGTATGTAATTTAACATTAATTCGGGGATGCAATTTTTACGGCCATACACACATTTGACATATAAAATCAATAAAAAATTAAACGAATGAAGTATTGAAATGATTTTTTTTACCCATAATATCTCATAGTATAGCTACATGTTATTACCAAAAATCTAGTGAGCTAAAGCTGCGTTGTTGGGTTCGAATTGTCGAGAACCTGGAGAATAGTAGGTATTTTATTGCTCGATTTTAAAGCAACATCTAATTAAATAATTTAATTTTGAACCTCCATTTTTAGCACCTGCATGATATGAAGTATAAAACGTGTCTCTAAAATCGAAATACGGATTCGATGAACTCGGAATGCATAGAGCAGCGAAATTTATGATTAATGTATCAGAATCGCGTGCGAGACGGGTTATTTTGCATATACTAAGAACTATTTTAACATTTCTTGGACATAATTTCCTATGACGGGTCAAATTTGTTGCCAAATAATTTTATATGGAATTCATTTCAGACATGACATTATAATAATCGTTAGTATACTTTCTTAGTTTGTCTAAATAATAAATAATAAATAAAAATATTTTAGGCGGATTATCATGCCTACAGCGCAAATGATTTTTTTTAATTTGACCGATTAAGAAAACTTTTTTTTAATCAGTCCATATAACTTCAATGAATTTTTATTAGCTATACATTTTATGGTCTCTTTAGTCTATTACACATTAAAATTGAGTTCCGTAAATAATATTAAAAAAAAAACAATTAAATGTATATAAACAATAATATAAAGCACTAAGCTATAAAAACAGGATTTCCGATTAAAGCTATTCATGTGTGTAACGAGATACCGTGTTAAACAGTTATAGCACATAAAACTGTTTCCTAACTGACGCCACGTTATTGCCACTAACCGTTTAATGTTAAATTTTAACGCCTACACGTGATCTGCGAGCGGTATGTGTAAAATATTTTAGTCAATACCACAAATCAAGTTTTCAATATTACATTTTGTTGCAGTCGTAGATATATTTTAAATACACTATCAATCGAACAAAATTAGTTAAAAATATCTAAGCGGTAATAATTTCGGTGATAAAGCGACTATTTTTAATTGATATTTTAGAAAATTATCAGTACAAAAGAGTGTTAAGATTATCTCCATAACACATTATATTAAAATCAACAAAAATGTTGCTATTTGTAACTAAATTAATTACTCTACAGAAAGAAGTACCAACCAGAAATATACATTTAATTTTATCTATTTATTTATTTATTTTATTTAATAGAAGAACATTTTTACTTGGTCGTGACTTTAAAAAGATCCCAGACACATTTACTGTCAAAACCAATGGGTAAAGCAAATAATTAAAAAAGTCTCGTTTACTCTACAAAACCTAAACAAATACCGCCCCAGGGCTGCGCAGACGACAAAAATAAAAACGGAAATCGCTCAATTAGAATTTAGCCTTTGGATATAGAAACAAACAAAGGATCAATTTTACGCTTTGATTGATACGTTTTAATATATTGGGTTACCTATTTTATTTTTTTAATATATCTTACAAATACGATTACATATGGCCTCTGTGGCTTAATAGTTTAATAATGGTTTCGCTAATAAACGCTAAACAGATGCAGAAAAATACCTTGATAAATCATTATTTTCTGAACAAAAACAGTGATTTTTTTATCAGTGAAATTATATAGAAAAACAGCCTTAAAGTTTCTCACTTATTGTATCATTGCAAAGTAATAATGTGTTTTATTCGGTATGTATGCTTATTTAAATGCGATATTCGTTCACAAACGTGGCAACAAACGTTTGTATTTTAATAATCTATCAAATATAATAAATCCATTACTTGTTTGATATATCTACAAGAGTTAAAGTTTACGCTAAACCTCGTTTACTCGAATCTGTAGGTCTAATAAATATAGGTTAAGCCATTAGATTCTTAATACATATTTATGAACACGTTTAATAATGGTAACATTTAATTTTAACTATTATCTTTCTACGTAGACAGTACTATTAAGGCCCTTTATACACGTTACTCAAAACAAGCAGACTTGAATCATTAGATTAATCTAGACTCAATGTATGCAAGCACTCCTTCTGCCTATTGAGTAATACAATTAGTTGTCTTACTCAAGTTTCAGCAACATAGATGCACACCCCTTACAAAATTATGCAACTTATGTAAATCTACTTGCAAAAGCTAGTGAGAGTAGCATTATTACCAAAGACGGATAAAAGAATATAATCAAAAATGTGTTCTGACTAAAGTATTTACTTATAAGAAGAAACTAGTCTAGAATAAATAAAAATTATAAGGGATGCAACGGGCGGCCTTATCGCTAATAAGCGATCTCTTCCAGGCAACCCTAGTTAAAGAGAAAAACTAAAAAAAAGAAATATGATGATTGCGAGAAGTGCAGAACCAAATGATATATAAAAAAAATATAGAACCTTAATCTAAAGTAATAAAACAAAAAAGATATTATAACAAACTAAAAACTTCAAAGCTAATCTTACAGATTCATGAACAGCGAATAGTGATGCAATGAAAAAGAAAAGGAAACACAAGAATTACAGAAGTCACGATTGATCAGGATAGGATAAGGTTCAGAAATGTTTATGCAGAAGAGTTTTAAAAGATGTCTATACACAATATTAACGATATTATCACAGTTATAGAATTTAACAATATAAAGTAGGTCTCTCTTGAACAAAGACAGTGTCACCACGGTAGCAGCAAAAAATTGTAGCCATCGTCTATTGTTTTGATTCGTTGTTATTCGTTTTCTAGCCCCATTACTGGTTTTTGATCATTTATAACGCGAATCACCCATCTCAATTCATGTACATATTTCTTTTCCTAATGTTTTATTCAGTGGGCGCCAGTAAATAAGTTTAGTTCGGACAAAATGCTCCCAAGTGACACAGATACAACAAAATTACCAATTTATTCGTATCAATATATACCTTGATTAATAAAACTTAAGTCTTATTGCCCAGAATTAAGTTCGTGTTTTGCTTAAAAGTATTCTCAGAGCAGTCAATGATAGTATGGTATCGGTATTCTTTGCAAGGGAACCCGGTGATTCGTCAAAGTCTCGTATATTTATCGTTTTAGTTGAATTTTATCGAACTAATAGGTTTGGAGATAAATTTACGATTGGCAACGTATACGTAGAAAGGGTTTTATTGTATTGCTTGAGTGTATTTATGGATGACATACTGAAGAGATATTTGAGAAATTCATATTTTTTTACTTTCGACTTACGGCAAGTTGCTTACTGTCTCTTGGTTGTTTTTCAACTAATAATATGACCTTTAAGTACATTAATTTTCATTTATTTAGATTATTTAGCCAGTGTTCAGATATTTAAGTAAATCCATGCAATAAAAAACTTAAGGCAAACAAATGTATGTGATATGTGTCTTACACAATGTCTTAAGTAACTGTCTAAGTGACTATCTGGTCTACGCAGTAGTGCTACGAACTACAATATAAACGTAGCACTTCTCATATTTCATATTAAAGTTATTTCAAAACTCGAAGAGTAAACAATATTTGAATGTGATGAAGACGAAACATACATCAAAAATAAATCGTAGCAGTCTAACTTTATACTTCCGGAAATGCAAAGTTTCATGTCATCAACAAATATCCAACATTAGTCCTAAAATAGTGCATCCATTGTGTGCTTTTATCGTGGCTAAAGTGATCGCCAGACTGTGAAATGTCCTAGTATTTATCAGCGTGTGTACAATATAAGGAATTTTAAATAAATCAGTTTTTAGAACATTTTAGTAGATTCGATTATTTGATGTGGAAACCATTTTATATTAAAGCGTTATTTTTTAACAGAAAATACCATTATGATTTGAGGTAATCAATAAGTTTATCTGTTAAAGTTATTGTTTAACTTCATTTTGGAATGCAAAATAAAGACGGTAATTTTTATCTACGCCAGTAATACAACTGAAATTATCGAATCCTCGTGTATGTATGAATGATTTTATTCCCTTATCTAATTCATATTTATAAAAAAAATTAACGGATTGTTACAAGTCGGAGTCATTTAGTCATTTTTCGACTAAAAGTCTTTCGTACTGTTACTAAATTTTCTTATTTCGCAGTTTTTAGAATACTAGTGATGTAGCTGAACATTAGAAAAAGATTTCTGCAGAAAATGTCAACACAAGAACAATAATGAGGCCAAGAAACAATAAAATCTAAGGCGTGAAGCAATAAGTAAGACAAAATTAATTACCATTAGAAACCGAAACATCTCTACTCTTACAAACTTCTTATTATTACAGTAATAGAGGCCATTTTTCTTTGGATTAACAACAATTTTAGGAAGACATCTCCCATACCAAGGGACGGAAGAATGCCCAAATATATGGTGTTTTAGGTAATTAAATGTCACATAGATCTGAAATTAATGATGTGTTACGATGTGTCGTGATGCGGGAGGTTTATATCTTCCGGATAATGTATCAAGTATATTGAAAATCTAAACATTCTATGGAATACACCTAAATAAATATATGTAGTAAGTAATATTTAAAAAAAATATATTTTAAAATGTTGGTAAGTTCGTTACAAATAAATATATACATTTAATCTAAGTTTAAAGCGCGTAAACATTATAAATGAACATAAAAGTGTTAATTATAGGGAACATTTTTAAATATAATAAGGACCTGAATATTAATTGTCTAAGTTTATTTATGAGGCATAAATGAAATTGGCGACCTCCCGTAGGGACGACGTCTTAAGGCGTGAATCTTAAGGCAATTAATAATTATTGCTGTGACTTCCGGTCGCTTCCGGAATGGCGTCGCTTCCTGGGGGCAATAGCGGACCATATCCTGTTATGTTATTAACAGCTGACCGAGTTTAGAGACTATTTACATGCATCAATTTCTTAAAATTTATGGTTAAATACCCAGTAGATTTAAAATATATCCAAATGAAAAATACTTCGTTTGTTTCGCTTATTAATTCAAAAAAGTTGTCTATACTACAACTAATTAATAAAAACGCTACATGCTTGATGGATTTTAATAATAACTAATATGTACAAAATTTTCTTAAAATCTAATTACATAGAAATAAAGCATTGTTTTTGCATTAACCTTAAAATAGTTCACAAAAATGTATTCGAAATACCTAAAAATCTAGCGAAGTACAAATAATATAACCCAAAGCCCCCGTTAATTTATTCTTTCATTGCGTCTTATTATTTGCAAATGGTCTATTTGTCGCGACTTAACCCTTGCAACGCAGATGGGTTCCAATAGACCGGGGATTACGCGCCCGCCTCAAATCGTCAAATGACATCATTCCGTCTGAATTTATTGATAAGGACATTGACAGATATTGCCTTTGGACTCGTAAAATGCAGGCAGATTAAGGGTAGGCAAATGGGACCGGTATTTGCAGGTCTCATTACGATCGGGTTTTGTGTGATATTGTTTGGGATTTGCGTAACAGTATGGGTTCAAGTAAGCAGATTTTGTTAAGTAATATTTGGCATTTAATACAGCAATCACCAAGTTTTGATAGAAAATACATTAAGACATTTGAATTTATAAGAAAGTACTGTGAAATAAAATATTAGTTGGTAAATATTAGAACTATTTTAATGTTCTTAAATAAAATTGTCTTAATGAAGTGAGTATGTACACTAAAAGGGAAATTTACGTCTATAAAAAAAAATCCTACAAACCTCATTAGAATATTTTCGCTAGATTAATGTCGTCTTAATAAGAACTTGCGGATACCGGAGACGACGTGAACATATTAATTACCATCTCATATTTTATACTCCGTCGCTGAAGTGATTAATGTATAAAGATTGTCTATTTTCAAACTAAAAGCTTTCGGTAATTATCTCTTCGTGAGGTACAATAAAAGTAAAATTCGTAATACATATTTTATTTAGTACGTATATACGTCGATTGTTAAATTATAGGTTTTTCCGATTCTATCAACGACGAGTCATTTATAACGATGATAAAAAACTACTTTAAATATTAAAAACGTAAAATAGTAATTTAAAAATTGTTATACTAGAACAAGTGATGCTTAGAAATTCCGTGTTTATGAACTTCAAACGTAACCCATATTTAAAGCCCTCGTCATTTCTCGTGTATAATTTGACCCATATTTATTCAGGTTAATTAAATACAATTTGCTGGAGAGCTCTTAAATATGTTTGTATGTAAATTAATTAGGTCAATTGCATCTTTTCTCCTATGAGATATGCAAAAGTATGACAGAATTTTTTTAATTGTCTTTAGTTTAGCGTAATATTTTTGATATATTTACGTTTCAAATTGTATGATAATTGTAATAAAACAGCTATGTAAAAATCATACAGCCTAGGAAGGCTGCGGAGCCAGGAGGCTAAGCTGGTAACGAATACGTCTATACAAAGCGATTTTATTGGTTCTGCCTTGCGATTCTGTAACTCACTTTTCATTCATTCACTTTGGCATTCTAATAAACAATAAACTACAAGGTCCCACCGTATCAGAATGCCAAATCATAAAATGACTGCTTCACGACTATTTGAGAGCGACCGCCGATGCGAAAACCGCTGTGTGAGTTCGAAAAGTGAGTTACAGAATCGCAAGGCTGGGATCGATTACCAAATCAAAAAAAATTTCTGGCTGTAGACCTTATCAGTTGGTCGAGGTCTTATCATACAGCCGTGTGAGGTCTTAATTTTTGTAATCTTTGAGGTATTACAATTAATACTTCAATTTATATAATATGTCGCAAGAAACGTATTCATAGCTTTTATGATTAAGTCATGCCGAACATGCAAATGGTTATAGCTATGATTTATTATAAGCGCTACTTTTAAAAGTTAAAGTTTTACATTAATTTTAGCGCTAATCTTGATTTAGATTGTGTTTCCCGAAAATTAACATGCAAGGTTTCTAGGAACTGCACTTTTTGATATTATCTAGATAGAAAAAACCCAATTAGTAATTCTCAACAATCGCTTGAACATATCACAACTGCTATTTTTCATTATACTGAGTATGTACTTAATTATACGTAACAACTGTGTAATTTTATTAAATACGAATATAGTCGAGTACAAATTATCTTCTATTTCAACTTTGTAATTAGGTTTTAGCTTAATTAGCTATTCAAATAAAAGTAAATAAATAAAAACAAAACTATATCTCAATAATCACTCAAGATAACAGTCATTGTGTATGTTTACAAGTCTAAAAAATTATTCTCATACAATGCAATGGTCATACATTCCTAAACCCATAAATTGCCTAAAATGGGTGATATTTTACCAAAAAATCAAAGCTAATGGAGCTTAAACAGCAATTTATTGATATAACACGCACACAATAAATAATATAAGACTAAAGGGTGAAACGCCTTTTTTCCATAATAGTAAGTGTACATCGGAAGGGGTACAATCGACCCCTGCTAATGGAAAAATGCTAAATTTACCGTCAGGAGCTGGTCAAGGGTTCTGTTGAGGACGTTGATATTTTTACCGCCGTTTCCTTTGAACTGATTTCCTTATAAATGTTTATTTACAAGCCATAAACTTAAGCGTTGTAGAACGAAAAAAACATTGCTGCTGGTATTTTACAAAATATAATTTTCTTTCCTATAAGTGATTGACAATAATTATAACTTGGATTATGTTGGATGATGTAATAATATACCTACTTCAAATTTCTTGTAGTACTCAAATAAACATTTGTTTATATTTAAGTTTAATTACAGTGTTGGCCTATAGTGGCTACAGCGTGCGACTCTCAATCCAGGGGTCGTAGGTTCGATCCCCGGCTGTGCACCAATGGACTTTCTTTCTATGTGCACATTTAACATTCGCTCGAACGGTGATGGAAAACATCGTGAGGAAACCGACATGTCTTAGACAAAAAAGTCGACGGCGTGTGTCAGGCACAGGAGGCTGATCACCTACTTGCCTATTACATTGATAAATGATCATGAAACACATTCAGAAATCTGAGGCCCAGACCTAAAGAGGTTGTAGCGCCACTGATTTTATTTTAATTACAATTTATTCATGTAACTAAACATAACAAACAAATATACACTTTTCTTAACTAATTAAAAATTAATAAAAAGAAAATGAAAACAAATTTAAAAAGTTTGGTCCCTGTGGCAGTGTGTATCTTTTTTTGGCAGCGTAAAATAATATTTGAATTATAATATTTTAAATAAAATAACTTGTGACTTGAACCAATTCAAGGCGCAAGTAAAAGTCTCCGTTGGTCTCTTTAGCCATTTTCCGTGCAATAAAACAGCAGTAATTCGACACGCATCTCAAGGGTTACGCGGTTGAGATGTGGACTTAATTTGCAATTTATGACCGTAACATTCGTGTAAAAACTGTTTGTTACGAGAAATATTTTCCAAGACTTTCGTCGCATATTAATTAGTGTAAAAACGTGTAATGTGTTTGAGAGTATTAAGTTAAAGTTATTACATCAGATTTTATGAAAGGTAAACATTTTTGCTATGTAACTTAATAATTTTATTTGCATGAATGCCACCAATATAGAATAACATAGAAAATAAAAATGAGGTAGATATATTTATACTACAATTTTATTGATCAGCCTTCTGTAAGTGCATACGTTGATTTTTTGATCTAAGATCATTCGTTCGTTTCTTCACGATGTTTGTCACATAATCGTGAAAAGGAAATCAAAGATACACCCATCCTAGGTTTGTATGTCCTCTAGTTTTACACTGCTCTTACCATTCAATATAAAATTAAATATAAGAAGAACATTAAATGACCACATGACCAAATTTTTTTATTTTTATAATGACAAAAGACAAGTACATAACAATCAAGAAAAAAAATACCAGTGACTCTTGGCACATTTTTTTATCTGTTTCGTAATATTTTTTTATGGTTTATTATTATAGTATATAATATTTATGAATACTTACTTATTAGCCTTTTGTGCCTTCTAGGTCAAAGGTATGTTGGTTTCCTCACGATGTTTTCCTTCACCGTGTTACGTGATTACGCACACAGTAAATTCCATTGGACCACAGACGGCTACCGAACCTTCAACCAGATGAGAGTCGCACGATCAAGCACCACGCCTTTAAAAACATCAAATTATCACTATTATAATTATTTTGAGATTACTACTGTCCACTTAATCAGCGAAACAATTTAGGACCCTCATTCTTGACCAACAATGGACCCTTTAGATCAACTACATTAAATATGCAGATTGGATTGATAAAGCTCTAACTGATAATGGACAGTGTATTGTTAATTTAATTGATTGGAGACGATTCTTAATTGCATAATGGAATGGTCATTGTTCGCGTATTTTAAATGACCCCCATTTTGAATATTTCATTAGGTCTGACCCTTTGAATACTTTAGGTATACCGGATTTATTTTGGACAAGTCTACATATTTAAACAGAATCATATAAATTACTAGCTCAAGAATATACATGTTAATAAGTCTAGCTAACTTTGTAATACATAAATACGCCTAGGGGAAAAACAGGCTTAACTGATGATGAGTGTTACCCGCCGCCCATTCAACTCTCAATGCCAGTGAGGTCGCGAGTGCGTAGTCGGCCTTTAGAAACTTAATTCGAATGGATTCAGTAATACTTCAGTGGGTTGCTGGTTCCACATAGTGGTGGTAAGCGGCAAAAACTTACTTACATGACGCTAGTTGTGGAACGACGGTAGTTGGTCAAAAATATTTTTTTGGTGGCTGGTAACTATAATTCGTATATACTTACGGATTTTTTGGGGTTAATTTTATTTATTTATTATAATTAACTGCTTTAACATATTGTTACGAGCTAGGGGATCGGATAGAAACGCCGTAGATTTCTTCAAGGGTTTATTTCTAATTAAATCTACGAGGAATTTTTAAACACTAAAAACTGGAAATTACGCACTAAAATTCACTGAATACACACACAAAATACTGTCACTAATTACACGCACTTCACACAGTACTTGTATTCACTTGTATTCACTATATTCGCACTTTTTCACTCCGGTGTTTATCGCTCGGTATCGCATTTAAAACTGAACTGACTGGTCGCGTTTCGGCTCGCTTATATATCCCTGGGATCGATGTTCGAGAACTCTCTAGGCGGCAGCGCAACTGAGTAGCGATCGCACAATTCTAGAACGTGCGTACTAGCAGCTATCTCTTTCTCACAATGCTCCGTCCTTGTCGTACGGCGTTCTAGAGTGCTCGGTCTAGCTTCGAGAAGGTTCCGATCTTCCCTCTCTCTCGCGTATCATTCCATCCTTGTCCCACACCTAGAAAATTCGTTCTAGAACATTCCTTCATCAAAGGGGTATAACCAGGCCTGAAAACGCCTGAAAACGGGTTTCCTGAAAAGTGTACCATTCGACTACACGTTTTCTGAAACGGCCTGAAAAAATGTTTCAGGCTCCTGAAAACTAGGGTAACATTATGTAAATTACGATTTTCTAATATGTGATCGACCCTCTCCTGAAACGGTCTGAAATCACATTTCAGCCTGCTGAAAAGTTCTCTAAGTAGTGAAAAAATCTAAAAACATTGCAGTTGACCCGTCTTCGTAACACTACCCCCTCCTTAGACATGCTCGTCCCGAGCATCATTACTTCCTTTATAGGGAGCCAATCGATTTATGTGAACGACTTTCGGTTTGCTTCTTAAACCACTCATTTTCTTTATCCGGTAAGTAACGTCATTAATCTTCGTGATTATCGTGTATGGACCATCCCAGTCAGCTTGAAGCTTTGGTGATTTGCCTTTGCGTTTTGTCGGGTTATGGAGCCATACTTGCGAGCCTTCTTTAAATTCTATGTGATTCGTCTTTCTGTCATACCTAATCTTCGTAGTCTCACTTATCTTGCTTTGTGATGCTCGTACGTGTTCATGGATTTCATGCAGTTTATTACGCAAATCCGCAGCATATTCTGTAACACTCTCCGGAGTGTCAGGTGGTCGTCCCGTTACAATGTCTGCTGGTAATCTAAGTTGTCTTCCAAACATGGCTAAAGCAGGTGTAACATTCGTGGTTTCATGAACCGCAGACCGGTATGACATTAAAAATAATGGAATATACTTGTCCCAGTCTTTTTGATGGCTATCCACCAGTTTTGCCAAGTGCCTTTCCAAGGTTTGATTAAAGCGTTCCACCATTCCATCTGACTGTGGGTGATATGGAGTAGTCCGCGTCTTATGAATTCCCATTAGTCGGCAAACTTCTTGAAACAATAAAGACTCAAAATTTCTTCCCTGATCACTGTGAATCTCCAAGGGTACTCCGAATCTAGAGAATACGTCATTTACAAGTATCTCAGCTACTGTAACTGCCTCTTGATTGGGAATAGCGAACACTTCGGGCCACTTCGTAAAGTAATCCATAACAACCATGATGTACTTATTTCCTTTTTCTGTTAACGGAAATGGTCCAGCTATGTCAACGGCTATCCTCTCCCATGGAGCTCCGACATTGTATTGCTTCATACCAGCTCTAGTTCTCGTCTGTGGGCCTTTGACTGCTGCACAAGCCTTACATTTCCGAATCCAGTCTTCCACATCTTCACGGCAATGTATCCAATAAAATCTCTTTAATTTTCAGAAGAGTCCTTTTTACTCCTAAGTGTCCGCCCGATGAGCCATCATGAAACATTTCCAAGATGTTGCGAACCTTAGATCTTGGCACAACTAACTGTAGATGAGATGCATCCCCTCGAGTGTTTTCCCATTTGCGACATAACACTCCATTATGAAGAACTAAGCTATCCCATTGAGCCCAGTAACTCTTGGTCGTGGTGCTAGTAGATGCAACATCATTCCACCGCGGCTTGACAGCTGAAGATTTCATCCAGTCCAGAATTGGTTTAATGTCAGAATCTTGTTGTTGCTCTTCCTGAATTAATTTCCCACACCAATCTGGACTAATGGTGTCTGTCCTTAGTATCCTCACATGGGCTACCTCTCTACCTTCGTGTCTTGTACAATGTTTGCAATCCTCCTCACATGGCCTTCGAGACAATGCATCTGCGTTCCCGTGGACTCTGCCCTTGCGATGTTCAGTAACAAAGTCATACTCTTGCAGTTGTTCAATCCATCGAGCCACTTGTCCTTCCGGATTCTTGAACTGAAGTAGCCATTTTAATGCAGCATGATCTGTCCTAAGACGGAACTTGCGACCTAGCAAGTATTTACTGAAGTGCTGCAGTGTCTTCACAACAGCCAGTAGTTCCCTCCGAGTGACACAGTAGTTCCGTTCTGGTTTCGACAATGACTTGCTGAAGTAGGCTATTACTTGCTCGTGCTCACCTTTTACTTGTGATAGTACACCTCCAATGCCAATTCCACTGGCATCTGTATCTACCACATATTCACCATCTTGATCGGGGTAGCCTAGTATTGGAGTCTCACACAGTCGGTTCTTGAGCTCATTAAACGCATCTTCACACTCTCCATCCCATGTGAATTTCCTCTTCTGTTCGGTGAGTCTGTGCAGTGGTTTTGCAATATCCGCGAAATTTTTCACAAATCTTCGGTAGTAAGAACATAAGCCTAAGAAAGCGCGGACTTCTGTTTTATCTTTAGGTACTGGCCAATCCTTCACCGCAACTATCTTCTCAGGGTCTGTTCGAACTCCGTCCTCTGATATAATGTGCCCCAAGTAGCTCACTGCTCTCTTGAAAAATAAACATTTCTTTGCACTTAATTTCAGGTTGGCTTTATGCAGTCTGGAGAGCACCTGTTGCAGATTTCGTATGTGATCATCAAAATCCTTCCCAATGATGACTACATCATCCAAGTACACTAAGCAGGCTTCTCCTATCAGTCCTGACAGTACTTTTTCCATTAGTCTTTCAAAGGTGGCAGGTGCATTGCAAAGCCCAAACGGCATAACTTTAAACTGCCATAGTCCTTTACCAGTTGAGAACGCTGTTTTCTCTTTATGACTTGGGTCTATTTCCACTTGCCAGTACCCACTTTTCAAGTCTAAAGTTGTAAACCATTTTGCCCCACTTAAGGTATCCAAGGTGTCATCTATTCTAGGTAACGGATAACTGTCCTTCTTCGTGATATCGTTAAGACGACGGTAGTCGACGCAGAACCTTAAACTGTTATCCTTTTTCTTGACTAAAACTACTGGAGAGCACCAAGGGCTGGAAGATGCTTCAATAACATTATGGTTTGACATTTCTGCAATCATCTTGTCTATATTCTTTTCATATGCAACAGGTACTCGTCGCGGTCTTAAACGTATAGGTGCTTCGGTTCCAGTCTCAATTCGATGTTTAACTACACCTGTCCTTCCTAGATCTCCATCGTGTGTAGCAAACATGTCAGAAAATGTTTTTAATAGTCCCTTTGCTTTCGACATTTCTTCCCTCGTCAAGGTTTCCTTACAGTCCTCCAGTATTGCTTGAACTATATCTCGTTGTTTACTAACTGTACCATCTTCAATGATAGCTCTATACGCGTCGTACCCGTTCTTCAATGTGTTATCTTTTAGGGAAACTACTTCATCTCTACACTTGAATGTGCCGTTCTTCAGGTCAATCTTACAGTTGTAATGCTTCATGAAGTCTAAACCGATAATACAGTCATCCACGATGTCAGCAATAACCACCTTATGTCTGTATGTTCTTCCACCAATCTTGAAGGTAGCGATACCTTCTCCTCGAACGGTTATGTGCTGACCAGTAGCTGTAAGGAGCTGTACATTTCCACCAGAAAGGCTCTTGTAAAATGACTTCAGAAGTTGGTATCTGATTACTGTCCGGGAAGCTCCAGTATCAAGGGTTAACTCACACCTAGCGCCGTTAACTTCTCCGTCGATGACAATGGTATTCCCATCCTGGGTTTGAGAGATCATAACTTTTGGGGCCTTCCTTACAGAACCGGCCAGCACCCGCCCCGTGGCCCTGGCTTTTATTCGTTTCCCTGCCGCTGTTCAGCGGCAGTCATATCCACATCTTCGAGCTCCCCACGTTTTGTCTTCATTTCGCCTTGGAGGTTTCTCTTAGGGCATGAAAACCTCATATGCCCTACTTCCCCGCAGAGGTAACAGGTGGGTCCACGTTGGGAGCTACGTTTTTCCGAGACAGCCCTAATGCGGTTAGGTCGAGAATCCTTGCAAAATGCTTCCACTTCCAACGCATGAGCAAGAGCATTCTTGAGGTCCTTATGGTGACCTAGGTTCACAGCCATTCGTATTTCACGGTCTCGAATACCGTCGACGAAGGCTTGAACCAACATCTTGTCTGCAACGTCCGGTGAGGATGCGTAGGCTTTCCTAACCAGCTTCTCTATTTCAAGTCCCCATTTTTGCAAACTTTCATTCGTCTGCTGTATTCTATCCTTTAATTGAGCCCTATAGACGTGCTCTAAATGTGCGTCTCCGTACCGTGATTCCAGGGCATCCAGCAGTTGCTTTAACGTCACTTTACCTGTCTTGGTTTCTAATATGGTGAGGGCTTCATCTCGCAGTCCCATAATAAGGGCGGTGACAGCCTGATCGTCATTCCACCCGTTTGACTCTGCCATAGTCTCAAACTGTATTTTGTACGCGCCCCAGGAAGATGTACCGTCAAAGGGAGGTACTTTAAGATTACCAGATGGTGCTACAGTCGTTACGACACCTTTGGTCTTCAGGCACTGCATCTCTCGTTCTAATCCGAGAATACGTTTGTCCTGTTTCGAAAATTTGCAGTCCATATCAGATTCCAAGTTCTCGATTTTTTTATCTACTTCTTGTTTTAGATCTCCTAATCTTTCTCCGATACGGCAAGCCTGTTCCTCCATCAAACGACGTGTCTGAGCCTGTTCTTCCACGATTTGGCGTGCCTGTTCCTCTTGACGGCGAGCCTGTTCCTCCATCAATCGCAGAACCTGTTCCTCCTGATGACGGGCCTGTTCCTCCTGACGTCGTGCCTGTTCTTCCATCATTTGTCGTGCCTGTTCCTCTTGACGTCGTGCCTGTTCTTCCATCATTTGTCGTGCCTGTTCCTCTTGACGACGTGCCTGTTCCTCTTGACGACGTGCCTGTTCATCCATCATACGACGTGTCTGAGCCTGTTCTTCCATCATTTGGCGCAGAGCAAGGAGGATGTTGCCATCGTTGCTTTCGCCCATCCCGCGGTTCGCATCGAAACTTTGTCGCCGGGCGGCGTCGCGTGCTGATTGTGCCCTTGTCTGCACTCCCTCAGCAGCTGGAGACTCGGCCACAAACTCCTCTTGATTCTCCCTTGGAGTAATTGGCATTTTTCTATCCCACTTCTGACACCAAAATGTTACGAGCTAGGGGATCGGATAGAAACGCCGTAGATTTCTTCAAGGGTTTATTTCTAATTAAATCTACGAGGAATTTTTAAACACTAAAAACTGGAAATTACGCACTAAAATTCACTGAATACACACACAAAATACTGTCACTAATTACACGCACTTCACACAGTACTTGTATTCACTTGTATTCACTATATTCGCACTTTTTCACTCCGGTGTTTATCGCTCGGTATCGCATTTAAAACTGAACTGACTGGTCGCGTTTCGGCTCGCTTATATATCCCTGGGATCGATGTTCGAGAACTCTCTAGGCGGCAGCGCAACTGAGTAGCGATCGCACAATTCTAGAACGTGCGTACTAGCAGCTATCTCTTTCTCACAATGCTCCGTCCTTGTCGTACGGCGTTCTAGAGTGCTCGGTCTAGCTTCGAGAAGGTTCCGATCTTCCCTCTCTCTCGCGTATCATTCCATCCTTGTCCCACACCTAGAAAATTCGTTCTAGAACATTCCTTCATCAAAGGGGTATAACCAGGCCTGAAAACGCCTGAAAACGGGTTTCCTGAAAAGTGTACCATTCGACTACACGTTTTCTGAAACGGCCTGAAAAAATGTTTCAGGCTTCTGAAAACTAGGGTAACATTATGTAAATTACGATTTTCTAATATGTGATCGACCCTCTCCTGAAACGGTCTGAAATCACATTTCAGCCTGCTGAAAAGTTCTCTAAGTAGTGAAAAAATCTAAAAACATTGCAGTTGACCCGTCTTCGTAACAATATGATGAGCAACTTGATGTAAATGTTGCACGTTCTTACAAACACGTTGTAAAAAAACATTTTTTTTCAACCAAGTTTTACCATAAAAGTGGCCATACAAATACTAGAACACTAACAAAACAAATTTTTAGAACTTATACTAACACAACTAATACACTAAGAATTGTAAACTAAACTATACGGATTAAATAATAAAGCTTTAATAATAACTGACGTCTACAGTGTATATTAATAAATTAATATAATATATTTTGATTTTGATAGACCGATTAATACATTCTCAATAGAATAATCTATTTTGAAGAATATTCATTACACTAGTAGCTTAGACCGATGAGTGGTTTTTAGAGTAATAAAAGGCCCTTAAGAATTTATGTATAAGATAATTTTACAGCTAGCTTTTTTACTTGGAGTTTTGTGGTCTCAACAGTTATAAAATAATTTGGAATCACAATAAATACTTATACTCCATATTCCTTCTAATTAGAATGACCTATGTCAATTGACTCCTGTTTGTCGGCTTAATTATAGTCGGATTACTATGCCAGATAATTAGTATCATATATTTGATCTTGTGTAATAACTAAGCTATCTATGACAGGATAATCAATTTGACATACTTGTCAACTAATTATGTTTGCGCCTATACTGATACAGTGTTCTATTACGTACCTGTGTTAGTATTTATATACACAAATCACTAAACGGGCTAGTAATATAAAAACAATATTTTATCATGTAATTCAAATTGGATAACTAACTAATATTATAAAGAGTACATATCTATGTAATATTTTATTTATTTTCAAAATATTTAAAAAATATGTCTTGCCTCGCTAGGTGGACAAGCCAAGCCGCCAATATTAAATATACTAAATTTTAGATTTAAATAAATATTTATATATATTACATAATACCTTATGTAATAGGAAGTAATAGCCTCAAGGAGAAAGTAATAGGGGTAACCCAATTATAGATAATGAAGTATAATTTAAAACGATTTTAAATCATCAATATCAGTTTTTTATACACGGTTTTTCCATTAAAGAAAGTACATTTTCCAAATATAATAAATGATGGACGCTCCAACAAATAAGAATATAGACTCAAAGAAATAACTTTTCGAGAATTTACATGACATCATTAGGTTCTATGATAAATGACGTCACAGGATCAATTTGATAACAGATTCGAAATATCTTTTTGTAAAAAGTTTTTGGGAATTATTTATTTCGGGAATTATAATATCATTTTACTATAAAGCTTGCCAGTTCTTCCACTTTAGACGGGTTCTTCATTCTTGCAGTAGCACGACCACGTCTCTTCACCTCTAAGGACCTTAGTTTGGTTGACCTAGTGAGTAGAGTACCACAATCTTCCAAGTTATCGGGATATCTGCGTGCTATATGTCTAAAGAAGATCAGGGACCTTTATTAACAATTACGCAGGACGGGTTCTCGGCCAGTCGGTCGAGTTTAAAACCATTCTTTTGAACCTACTATTTAAAAAAAAAATTAAACGACTGAATTAAAAATTTGTGAAATAATGGTTGAATAAAACCAAAAGTTTACGGACATCAACATGTTTTTAATTAGAAGGCAAAATGAATGAGTTATCTATAATTTTGGCTTACATACTCCAATCTTGATACGATTAATAAATTAGGAATACACCCTCCAAAAAATAATACAATATTTATCCATTATAAGGATTGTAGTACGGACAATAAATCACAGTTGGAAGTGACATCCGAGGTTTTGACAAATGGCCCGCAGAAACAAGAGACGCCGGATAAATGATGTGTGAAACTTATATCGAGGTGAAATGAAATTTTTCCTTAATCGTATATTTTGTGGGTTAAATATATTTTTAGACGGAAATATTTTGGATATTGGAATAGCTTATACTTGTAAATATTGTATAGTTAGTTACAGTTTTTGGTTCAGATACATTTTAAATCACGTAGAACCTCCAACGATTTTTGTAACAATTTAAATCATTCATGCATTAAATATATTATTTTCATTTCTTATTTATTAACGAATTAGAAATCAAATGTCAATAATAATGATTGGCTTCTCTTTTTGTTAATAATAAAAATATCAGTACGAAATTTTAGTTGAAGAAGTTTTTGTCTTCGTGTAGATTATAAACTATTTGTTTACCGAACGTATGACCCCAAGCTATATAAGCAGCCTTTGCCTATCAGATCATTATAAAAAAATCCATAAATTGATTTAAATATTGATAGTATGTAACAACATTTTTTTATTTATATCTTTATTTTAATTAGCTTAAATTAATTATCTTTATTCATTAAAAACAGAAAAACAAAAGTTTTTTAAGTTACTATTATTAGTGATAGATATTGATACTTTACAAGTAATCTAAAATGTACACCTTATTGTACAAAAGACCCTTTAGAGGCTTTAGATATATTTATATCGGATACATTTGGGCCCATTCATGACCGCAATAGGGGTAACAAGATCGTAATTGTATCGTTACGTCCCGTAGCACCACAGAGGCCAAACCATTTACCTTAAACTTTATTTTATGTATTTCCTAACATTCTGCAAGCACGCGTAATCCACGTTACATAAAATACAAGTAAAACCCTCTACACAATGGTGAATAACGATTTCTTGTTTAAAAAAAAACGATGGCGATTTATTCATATACATATTTTTGTTCAAAAATTTGTATCACCAAACCAAAACAGAGTTTTTACGTGTACGTGTTGGGGAAAACACATTTCACAGTGTAGACTAACCGTTTGTGATTCCTGAAATAAATAAAAAAAATCAACCAAAAAAGCTTCAATAATTCTGATCACATTAAGTTTAACAACATAATAATATTGATTTACAAGAAAGAACATTTCATTTGTTCTATCAATGATTCCTTGTAGTGTGGACGCATGCTTACACACAGCCAATTTGAAGACTCAACGGGGACTCCCTTCCAGAATTTTCATGTATTCATAACAATTCATGTTTATGTTGAATCTTCGGGTTGAATGAGACGTCCGACAGCGCTTAATAAACATGCAATTTTATATACCTTACATGTCATACATTTTTCTAAAATAATATTTCACTCACTCAATCCGCTGGCTCTCACTTACTTCCAGCGCTTCCTGTTCTGTGCTACTTACCACCAATTACTGGATTTTAGTTGCAGTAGATCCTCCTCAACTCTGTCCACTGGTACCTGAGTCAGCCACTGGTCTCCGACCACTAGGCTAGCTTAGATATACTTCCTTCACTGCCTTCACTGGGCTGGGCTAGCAATTCTCCTATTTCGGCATTATTTCGGACTCTTCATGACCCCATCTTTGTCGGCCCAGGACTTTACGTAATATCTTGCGTTCCGAAATATTAACTGATATTATTTAACTAGTGTTTATGGTGAATATTGCAGCTGTAATCTGGCGATTTAAACACGGGTTAAGCGCTGTGATCAATCATAATCACAGCGCTATCGCGGATAGGTCTCAGGTTAGGTTATATCGAAAGTCTAGCTTTGATTAACGATGTACTGCCGGTGACGGCTTCTAACTACCCTTATACAGGGAGTTAAATTTTTCGTCATACACAGTAAAACTATTTTTGCAAACATAAACGTGCATCAGAATTGCTGAAAAGCTCTCGAAGCGTCGAGTTATGTAAACAAATAATTGCGTTTTAGTTATTTAAATAATTAAAACTTATTTGAAATGTATGCTCTATACACAAGTCCCGTCCTAAATTTATCAAGGGTTTTATATGAATTAGTAAAAAACATGTGAGTATGTAAGATATAAGATTGAAGATTGTATTATACATTCTAGTAATTCTTAATCAGTAACATGCCGGTAATGAGTTTTGTATACTTCACAACTGTAATTAGTGTCCAAATAACCGCGGCGACCTTTTAGGTCTAGACCTCAGATTTCTGTATCTGTTTTCTGTCTGAGCAAGTGTTAATTGCGGACATAGAAAGCCAATTCCATTGGTGCATCAGCATGATTCAAGTGGAAGAGCTGAGGGGTGAGCTACTAGGCCAACACTGCTCTTTTGAAATTGCTCTTACTTGAATTGAGATAGTATAATAATAAAATATTGAAGAACGCCAAATAAATTCAATCCTGTACATGTCTAGTATATCTTAGGTGAGTCGGTGTGTCTCGGTCGCCACTTGAACTGTCAATTAAACGATATTGCAGCAATGATTGACGAGCTCACCTCTCTCAGTTATCTTGGTGTCTTGAGTTATGTGCATAGTTCGAATTGATAAGCTAGGAATAACTTACATGGCAAGGCACTTATCTAAAAAAAAGCATTGAAGGTTAATTATTTGACAATAGATTTCTGTATTTTGCTTGTTTATCTAGTGGTAGTTTTCTGAAATTCTTCAAATATATACACGACACACGCCGCCTATTTTAGCACCGGGTTTGGGTCCTTACGATGTTTACTTTCAACGTATTATGGGTGTTGAGAGAACCAAAAAAAATATAAATACCTCTTTTTCGCCTCATGTTCAAGTTATTAGTGAATTAACATAAAATAAGTTATGACGAATCTCCTCTCAATTAATTTTCATTGCCGTGAGTATGGAACTACATTTTTCTCATTAAAAAGTTTAGTCATGTGAAACAAATTAAAAAAAATACTTAATCCTTTTACCCAAAAGCGTTTAGAAGCAGGCGCGATTCACAAACATCAAATGCTAATAATCGTTATAACTCAAAGTCCGTGCCACAAAAGAAAACAATAACTTTGAAAGAGTTTACGAGTGCACGAAAATGGCTTCGGGGTATTTTTTACTTTTGAAGGGTTAAAATTTAACCCTTTGTTGCAGACGTTTATTAATGCCAGATTTCTTTGGAAAGTGTTAATGCCTTTGATAAAAATGTTGCAATTTCTGTAACTAATGAACTCTTGTTCAATTAGGGCGAGATCAAAGATTTTTCAATAGGTTTTTATCAAAGTAGCGGTACTTGTCGATGTTCAATAATAAACTCTTACCCAACTTAGATGAATGAAGGTGTAAGTATGATGCTTGACATACGTAGGGTTCAGTTAATCAGAAAGAGAACAAGCAAGAAACGCGATGTAAAAAATATAATTTTTCCCTATACTTACCTAATTATATATATATATATGAATCTTTAAACTACTGGTTTCAAAAATTAGTATTATGTGGGATTTATCTAGCAAAATACTAGCAGTCACTCTGCAAAAGTTGAAGTCAATTTAATTGTTTTTACGATTGTGTTAAAGTCATACGATTCTTTATTGTTTTGGGAATACAGCAATTAATTTCGTTACAAATTGACTATCAATCATATTAACAGAAAGTAATCCTGTCCTTAATCAGAATACCGAAATCGGTTGCGTGATTAAACGCCTTTATGGCCATAAAACGATCGCAATCCTCAAAATGCAGTTAGGGCTGTCATTGTTTTAATTTAAATTTATTTATTAAATTTTTAACTAATATTTGTAAAATAAAAATAAAAGTAGACGTTTTTATTATATTTCAAAATTATGAGTCACGGACTTATATTTTGAACTCAATTTGAAGGCAAGGCACTTTAAAGTTTATATTCATAAATATGTTGTCGCTGCTTGAGCGCTTACGAAACTGTCTAACTTCATAGAGAAAATGCTTTAAGGTGTTAGGTTTAATTTGAGATGTAATAAAAATTAAAAATTTGCTAATAATCGAAACCAAATAAACGAAAAACTACTTAATTAATTATAAGAGTCAGAGCCATACAGTATAGAGTACAAAGAGTAATTGAATACAAGTTTTTCCTTTTAAAAGTGATTCAGATAGTCAAAAATACACAAGTAAATTTTGATATTTTTTTCATGTAATAGGAGGCAAACGGGCAGGGTCACTTGATGTTAAGTGATACTGCACTCACATTGCCACAATGCTCGCAAGTGCGTTGCCGCCCTTTAACTGAACTCTCTTTTCTTGAATGTCCCTAAGTCAAATTGGTTCGGAAATACTTCAGTGAGCAGCTGGTTCCACATAGTGGTGATTCAGTTGTACTATTTATTTGGTGATAAAAATATACTTGTGTTATTGATTATAGTACCGTTAAGAGCAGAGCTGGTGCTTTTCTCGATAAGTATCGCAATACAGCGAGAAAATTAATCCAGCATTAAAGGTAGCAGTTCGCAGGTACGAAAGTTTTTAAATTTGTTTTAATTTTCTATTTATCCATTTTTAATTATTATTATTATTATTATGTAGGTTAAGAATATTGTAAATACTGTATATTTGTGTGTTGGAATAAAGAAACTCTCTTAAATATGTCAATTGACAACCCTAGAGCAGCGGTCTATTAGCAGTCGATCTGTTAATCATCTGTATGCTTTACGGCCGCATCGCGTTGTATATCAACCAACAATTGTTATTTATTACTATACGATACCGAACGATCTCCATACATAATTGATGTATTGTTTTTAATTAAGCTTGTAACTATTATTCTTAATCTATAAATCAAACTTTTAAATATATTTAAATGCAATATTTACTACCTTTCATCATAGTGTTTGTTTTGTTGGAAATATTACTAAAGTACCTCGATTTAGAATCTCCTTGATAATCTTAAAAAAGTATGTATTTGTGTTATGTAGACTTTATTTAATTAAAAATAAAATTATAAACCAAAAGAAGGTGCTTATGTGGGTAAAATTGTATTGATACGGTCAATTCAAATTTTTTTCAAAAATAATTCAATTAATTTTTCAAATTGGTTGAAAGGTCTGAAAATTAAAATGAGTAGCACGACATGCTATTCACAGAACATCTAGTAAAATAGTAATTTAATACGTGTAAGCCATAATAAAAGACGATACCAATAAAATAGGAAAAATTTAATCAATGCAATACATTTAAACCCAATACAATAGTCGTAGCATCGTAGCGTTGCACACTGAATTCAATTTCCAAGCGGAAACGTCGGTGACACACACCACTCCTTTGTTCTCAGATTGTTCTATTTTCAAAAACGTTCCGCACGTGGCTATCTTTATTTTATTATCTAGTATTTGAAAATAAATGTATAAATAAACAAATTCAGTACTCGTTTAACTAGTATCGTTATACATTTGTCGTTGTATTTTAATGTTTCGTGTACCGTGTGTCGTAAAACGGTAAAATGATACAAATTACATTTAAAAAGGTAATGACTTAAGTGATTAAAATTCTATGGTTTGGTCATAAAAGTTTTATATTTTGATTTTAGAATTTCAAAATAAACATACGATTTGTAGGGTTCACTGAGTTCAATAAAATTTATTTATTCCACTTTTAGTAAAAAGCCAGGCAACGCACTCGCGAGCCCTCTGGCATTAAAACGCCCTGTCCGTTTGCCTCCTGTTCTGTAAAAAATAATGTATGACGTCTCGGGATTTTTAATAATAAGGATTCCGTGCTTTAAATAAAAACAGAATACTGAACTAACTAGCGCCGTAAAAATTGTTGTCATCATATCTTAGCGTCCTTCTAGGAACGTGAGGGAAATTTACAATGCAATGAGAACTAGATGTTCCTCGGGAAATTGTTTAATTTAAACTTCTAAGTAAAACGTTTGTACTAAAGACATTTAGCTAAATGAAATAAGAAATATTGGAAGCCTGGGCTAAACATTCATACTACCCTTTACGAATTATGCCTTATATGAATATAACCTTTTTAAAGATCATAACCGCCATAGTTTCCATTGACTACACAGAGATTGTTTTAAAATAATTGCCTGTGAATATCGATCCTAGGGCTTATTATCCACTAATCTTAAGAGCGGAGAAAATGCGAATGCCTCAGAGTGGTATGCGACACACTTTTTAACGCCTGCCCTGCGATTCTGTAACTCACTTCACGAACTCACACAGCGGTTTTCGCATCGGCGGTCGCTCTCAAATCAGTCGTGAAGCAGTCATTTTATGATTTGGCATTCTGAAAAGGTGGGAACTTGTAGTTTATTGTTTATCAGAATGCCAAATCATAAAATGACTGCTTCACGACTGATTTGAGAGCGACCGCCGATGCGAAAACCGCTGTGTGAGTTCGTGAAGTGAGTTACAGAATCGCAGGGCTGATCTACCACTTAACTACCAACCCAAAATAATTATCGTTTTACCAAGAATAAACTCTCGGACGGCAATACGCAACGATTAGGCAACAATTCAACAGGTATTATAGTGTCGAATCTTTAAAAATTATAATAACATATATTTCGATTTGCAGCAATGTTCAGTTGTCCGTTAGAGGTGGAGATGCGTTCAGCTATTGCATCACCATCACTAATTTAAACGTGTATATGTGTGTGTAATAAAATGTGTATATCTCAAACATAGACGCAATATTCTGAGAACCACTCATCGAGTACTCATCCTCATTCTATGTAAAGTCATGGCTTTTTCATAGAAAATAAATATAAACATACTATTGAATTGATATTTTAATATGAAAATAACCTTTGCTAATAAGAGGCTTATCCGTCCTCTCATTCGTATCACATAAAAAGGCTTTTATAAGCGGTAGCAAATCCCTTGATAATATACTTAATTTTATTATTGCTTTAAGATATTTTAAACGTTATTTATTGTACGATAAGGTTAAATATTCTTTAAATTATTTAAATATTTTATTGTGTTCGTCAACATAGCTTAGCCCTTTGATTTCTATACAACGTTTCCCTTTTAAAAGCATTGCGTTGGATGTTTTATTTTCAATACTTGTAATTTTTGTTAGGTAAATAAATAAACCACCAATAAACTGAGTAAATTAAAAGAACATTATCTGATATCCAACAAACCCATATCTCCTCTTTCACTTGTTTGAATCACGTGTTAGTTTTTTGCGATAAAATAACCCTTTAACCAACCAATTTTGTTACTCTGCTATCCTTTAAAAAGTATTTATTATTTCTTAACTTGAGAATATCACCATTTGTTCGCTACAGAAAGAAAACTATCGATTTTGTGGTATCTAATCTAACATCGATACATCATAACAAATGTTCCGATACAACCCCATGTACCTAATGTTTTAAACATATTCCAATGTTGCCAGCAAAAAATATACAAAAATGAGTTTTCCCCGGTGTTGCCAGACAATGAAATACGGTGAGCGGTTTTTTGACGGATGACTGAGTGGGGTGATGTATGGCCTTTGAAACGATTCAAAATATATTTATATGAGCTCAAGAAATGTTTACATTGTATAGGTGATTGATATTTATAGAACATTGGCCAAGAGGTTTAGCGGGCAAGCATTAACCTTGATGTCGTGCGTTCAATGGATATGTGGCACTGTATTTCGAATTGACGTACTATGTGTGACTTGGTCATATTGTGAAAATTAACGTTGTGAGGAACCTGCCTAGTCTATTAGGCTTAGGTGACCGCTCACTTCCTGGCCTTATAAAGCAGTTGCAGCGCGCATTATATAACTTTTAATCTACTAACTTGAGACTTTTATTAAAAGTCAGACATTATCTATAATTTCGTAATTGAAAATTCAATAGTGAAATATGTTATTAAAAATAAACGCCGAATTAATAAAAACTGCTGGAAATGTTTACCGAATAGTCAAAGTCATAAATCATATTTAAGATAACATCATTGATATGTTGATGTAGGATACATTGACTATTAAAATCTATAACACTATGTATTTCAACTTACATCGTTGACTGTGCATCTAAGTAATACAATTTTATTCTCACCTTTTGGTACGTCAGACACATATAACCCACAATTGTGACTTACATCAGTTAAGTAGCCTGAATCACTTAACTGTATTCGATTTCCGGCGGGTCAATACTTGTTTGAATTTATATGGTGTACTGCTCAATAAAAACAATGATCAATAAATCGAGTGTAGAAATGTGCCTCACACCTGATCTGCCTCTACGTATTTAAATGAGTTGGATCCATGGGATTTTAGGGATTATAACAACGTAATATAATCTTAGTAAAGTTAGTTATACTGAAAAAAAATTACTTCATAGTACATTTCATTTCAATTCATTTAAGATAATTCAGATTACCATCTATTCTGTATTTGATTATATAGCTATTGTAATCTAATCAAGTACAGAATTAATTTCCTAATCACATTACAAATTTAAATGCAATATTGATTTATCAATTGAAGCGATATAATGCAAATCAGCTGAACGGAATCAGTTAGCAGATAATCGCGCGTGTTTGCATAATGTATAGCTTGATTACATAATTGCTGCATGAGATGCATGTAGTATTAGACCATAGATTGATATAATAAGCCATTTTAACAAAGAGTCTATTACGTAATTAAAACTCATTTTGCACATACAACGCACATGGCGTCTTGTTACTCTTAGGTTTATGTGTGTGTGTGTGACTGTTCACAAATTGACTTTCTATATGCGCTTGCGCAACCGGTAGGCTTTAGACCAAAAAGTCGATTGCGTGTGTCAGGCTCAAAAAGCTGCCTCCTATACTAATCTACTGCCTCTTAGAAAACAACAAATGATCTACTAACATATAGAGAAATCTATGGCTCAGACCTATAAGGTTGTAGCGCCTTAATAAATAAATAAATAAATCGTTTATTTGCCAAGATAGTGGTACAATTAGATCGAACAACAAGAAAATTCCGCACAATCAGCCATATATAAATGGGCATGAAAATGTCATATAAATTTTTTGCAATGTCATATAATAAGAACGTTAATATAATGTCATAATAAGAAGTTAAGTCATTTATAATTGTTAAACTTATGGTCTAAATACTCGCTCACGCTATAAAAACACCTTGACTTTAAAAACCTAAACCTTCATATATACTACAATATGGGTATATAATAAAAAGTGCAATGAATTCTATGCTTAGGAAAAACAATTGGGCTAGTTCTATTTTTCACAATTTGAAAAGATTAGATTTTGATGCATACAAATTAACATACATTATATCTAATGTATAATTTACATATTTCATAAACATAGCTTTCATAATAATTATTTTAGTGATACTATTCAGTATATATATAGTATTAACGTATTATAGTTACAAAAATATCAGCGTAAAAAGGCGTATTAACTGGAAAAATTATAAGTTAAAAGTAAACCCGTACAAAATATGCAAGTCAGAGTGCAAACACGAATACAGTAGGGTATATTGTATTGTCTATCGAGTGTTTTGCTCGCAACTGTAAACAGTATGTAAACGATGACTGCCATCGACTGTCTGTTGTTTGCGAGTGGTTAAAACACGGCAATAAATACTGTTAAATATTTCTTCCTGATAGTTAAAAATAAACTGTGTACTTATCAGAAACTAAAACTTACTTTGTTGACACAACCTAAAGATAACCAAACTTAATTTTATTATTAATACTTAATACATAGTACCACATTTTTAGGTGTATATATATATATTATATATATAGTAAACGTTTTGTCTATAATCGAACACACACAATAGCTTATAAATACTGCCAGTATCTATGGATACATTATTGAGTCATTATGAATTGAAATGAAAAGTACTATGAAGTAAACTTTTTCAGTATAACTATTTTTACTATAACTACTAAATAATATGATAAAAAATTATTATAGAGTTAATATATTACGTTGTCTTGTAATCCCTACAATCCCATCCATCCATCCCATTTAAAAACGTAGAGGCAGATCAGGTTACTACAATAAATTTATTGATCATTTATTTATACTTTGTTTTAATTGAGCCACCACCATATTAATTACAACAAGTACTGACCCGCCGGACATCGATACAGTTTCACGATTCAAGCTAATTGATGTAAGTCACAATTGTGGCTTATATGTGTCTGACGACCAAAGGGTGAGAACAAAATTTTATGACATGTCATTAAATACATTTAGGTATACATAGTTTTTATATAAAAAAAATATTTGTAATAAAATTGCTAGGCGATATAAGGGGCTGTATGTTTTCACAAAATCCATCTGTATTCCGGTAAGTTTTTTCCCTGAATTTCTTTATTTTTGCTGGATTGGGATAAAATCGTTTTCAGCTGCAATTGTTTCGTATCGCCTTGATTTTGAATTTCATTATGCAGCTGCAATGCACTTCTAATTTTCGCATGCAGTCATCGTTTCAAGTTAAATTGTAAACATGGAGTTAACGATTCTACGTTTTCTTCTCATTATTTGTGGATTTAATTAAATTGACAAATTATTTTCAATGTGTCGTAGTTACGGGCAAATCGACGACGGGTATTAGGCTCACAAAGTTGATCATCAACTTACTCATAAAGCAACATATGAACCTATTGCAGAAATCTGGGATCAAGATATAAGGCCAGCAACGCAGTAGCGAGCCTTCTGGGAATGTGAGTATCTATGTGTGGCGGTATCACATAACATCAGCCACCTGCCCGTTTGCCTTCTAATGGTAACTTATAAACAGTATATATAAAGTAAATCAGTAAAATATTCATGAATGTAAATCTTTATATATATAATTCTTCTGTGAGTGTGTATGTCACTGAATTTCTCTCAAACGACTGGACCGATTTTGATGAAATTTTTTGTGTGTGTTCAAGGGGATCTGGGAATGGTTTAGATTCACAAATCAGCCCGCCAGATGGCGCTGCAGTCGGTACTTTCATACTTTGCTTTACTAATTGCTTGAAATATCATGCAGGACAACGTCTGTCGGGTCCACTAGTAATAAATAAATCTTCACTCAGTAATCAACTTTTAGTAATATAATAAGTTATAAACAATACATTTGTCTCGTCCTCGCAATCACAAATATAGGAGTCCCTAAAACCCTTTACGCCAGAACCAATCCACTCGTAGAAATGAACAATACACGTATTTTGCAGCCCGACGCGACCTGACATATTTATATCAACGCCTGTAATGAGTCAAATCCGCTTTATTACAAGTGTATTAGAGTTCACATTGCTTTAACAAATAGTATGCCAACAGCAAAGTTAATTTTGATTTTGGACAATTAACAGTGAATTCTACTTCTATTTGCAAATGGATTGGATTGCCTTGGATCTGAATGACGTGAGATTGTTCTTGTATGGTCGTGATTAAATTACTAGTCTTTGTGAGTTTACTGGTCAAATGGAATAGAAAACTTCATAAATCTAGGTAATCTACGTGTGCTACGCGCTAGAAATATTTTGACTACTTAAAAAAGTGTCAAATTATATCAGGCTTACAACATTTTTGTGAACATCCTTGTGGTTCTTCTACGGTACGCTATAGAAAAACAAGGCGAGAAAATCTTAGATCCAAAAAAGTTGACGGCAGGATTTTTTTTAAATAATTAAACTTAAATATACATAATAACAGTCGCGAAATATTACTTAAAGTTATAATTTTCTGATTGTATTATTTTCTCATATTGTTGAGTTTAAAGAATAGAACTGCTTATTTTATAAACTATAGATTATTAGGTAATTCCGTATAAATGCTTGCAAGATGAGTCAATCTATAGCAGTATTACATAGCGTCTAGACTGATAGCTCGCGATGCTATTAATCACCAGGTCGCACTTAGCATAATTACTGCTTCAGCAAGATGTTATAATACACGATAATAAATCGTGCAATCTAAGTAAAACGCTTACTTCCCTGCTATATAGGGTACAGCTACAGCTGCTGGAATATCAATACGATCTAGTGACCGTACGCCTTTTATATCTGAGGTGGAAATGTATCCCGCCTCCGAAAGAAGCAGAGAAATGTGGTACTGGACCCACACTAGATTTTCTACGGGTAGTTCCTACAAGGCCGCGATCGGCTTCAGAGTCGGTCCCTCATTCTACCAGTATCTTAGTGGCATAATTATTACTAGTTTATTACGCCCTGGTAGAATACGTATGTGATGTTTATGGTAGTGCTGGATGCTCTCAATAATATATCGGGTATGGATCTCTGAGTAGAGCAGAAGTT
Organism: Pieris napi; assembly: GCF_905475465.1. NCBI lineage: Eukaryota > Metazoa > Arthropoda > Insecta > Lepidoptera > Pieridae > Pieris > Pieris napi. The sequence goes on along the minus strand of NC_062241.1, from coordinate 5,438,049 downwards.
ACTTGGCGTGAATAAAGTCTCACCAAAATTAGCATTAGAGTTGAGGGTTATGCAAAATCAGTTTCTCCTCGGTATAAAATATGCATGGTGAATACCATAAAAGTGGATGAAGTGATGTTAGGACCGTAGCACGTGAAGATTCGTTTATCGCTGTTTAAAATTACAAATATTAAAATTATTTAGGCTAATTACTTTTAAGTTCTAAAGCTTTATAAATGAGGCTATAGTTATTCTATTTTGGCAAAAAGACGCACGTTTATTAGCAAGAAAATCGTTTCAGAAGCAAGAATGTGTATAATAACCAATTTCGCTTCGAGTTCTTTTATCTTTCACAATATGAAGACAATATCCAGTTTGAGCTGGTTATATCCGGATTTCTATGTTTCATTATAAGCTTTCTTATCTCTTGCACTCTATTTTCATTGTCCATTTTAGATAGAAAATAAAGATTATTGCTTGTTGATTTTTGTTAAATAAATAGTTCTTTTTACCGGTCAGTTATTTGAAATATTTTAGTTTATACATATTATGGCGAATTAATTACTTAATAGGTATATTCAATAAACGCCCACGTCCAAAGTTATATTCGGTTAGGATATATATTAGGTTACACCTCAAATTACACATGTTTCGCAGACAAAATGTATGCGAAACCAATACCGTTTCAATTTGTTTTAAATTTCGAATATAATAAATTCCACCCACGTTTTAAGGTTTCCGTATCCGTCAAAATAAGACAAATAAACCCCAGTGCACATGTAACGTGATACGAAAAAAATAATGGTCAGAGGAAGACCTTTAAAACGTGCCTGAGGGAGAGTCAATTTAATTTTCGAAGGACAATCTATTGAAATCTAAAACATATTGGTGGTAGATATGCTTTGATGTAATTCAAACCCTTGTGTGTTTTTGAAGGAATTGGCTTCGTTATTTGACATGTGTTATTGCTTGTGAGTGGACAGGGAATAATAAATTGGTGTTTACTGTTTGTGATTTATTATTTATATTAAGTATGTGTACAAAGTTTTCATATTTAGACCAAGTATATTGGGTTAAATTTTAGCTTGAAATACCTTCATTATTAATATGAATTTATTATCTAATAAAAGTCTTTATTTAATTCAACAAATTATACCCCAAAAGTGGCTGTGGCTATGTACGTATATATAGCAAGATGTATTATATTGATTTATACTTTAAAGATAACTATATGAAAGGGACCAAGGGTAAGAAACAGTAGAGGCACCCTAGAAGAAGAACTGAAAGAAGTTAGTAATAACTCGTAAGAGTAATAAGAAAAACTATATATGTAAATTGTATATTGTAAAAAATTGATTATGAATTAAATAAACGGGCTTTATTATTATAAATTTTTTAATCTATCACTTGCGTGTTGTTCCCACGAGAATGTAAGTGCGTGCTCCTATTTCACCATGCCTCCTGCTGATAGGGGACAAGTCTTTGTTTTTAATTTATGTTATTATTATTAATTACTTAAGATGTCATGTGGAACATGGTGTAATGGTTGCAGCTCCTTACAAACGTTGTGTAAAAAAAAAACATGGGGATTAAAAAGAGTGGCGGAGAGTTTATTGCCAGTTCTTCTCTTCCGTTCTACGTCCTTGATTTGTGAACTGGCAGTAAATGTAAAATTAGAAGAATTAATATGTATTTCTTTAATGACGAATCACAAGTGTACATTGTGTTACCTACGTGAATAAATGATTTTTGAATTTTTTGAATTTTGATATATAGAATACTTAATGTACTCAAAATAATTAAAAATGATAATTGCGTAACAATTTATAGTCCAGGATCCATCGCCCATTTTTGCACTTGATTACTATCAAGCTAATTTTCCGTGAGTAGCTTTATTTTGATGAGACGCCCAATAATTTCCTGTACGAAACTCTCGATTGTGGTAGCTAACAGAAGTAGCAAGGATAAAATATGTTGATTTGATGATTCTCAAATATTTATTACTAACTGAATTTTTTTTTGTTAAATCTCAAGACAATTATCTAAATTATTCGAAAAAATATTTGTCCTACAAAATCTATGGTTTGATCAAAGAGTCCCCTCCTTCCGACATGTATCGATAACGAGGTCATCATAAATGATTACTAACCAGGTGATTTTTTCTTTTTACTTAGTTAATACTTATGTTTTTTAACAGACATATTGTCCTACAAATTGCGGGGTACGTTATCCCGGTCCTACGCTCAGAAATTGTTAATACCACAACACCATTTTTCTCATTACTAACTGTAGGACAAAAATATCATATAATAGGTTAGTGTGTTCTCTGCCCAAATGAAACAACGTCCTACAAGAAAACAGGTATGTATCACTAGTCCGACAAGAATTGTAATTTTTTCGTTTTCCTATTTGTAAAATAAGATACAGTGAAAAAAACTTTTTTAAAATTTAAATAACTTTATTTTTTAGTAATCTAGGTATAAAAATTTGTACGTGGGATACCTAATTCGCAGTAAGCAATGCTCTGCGCATGCGTACCGCCGTACCGGTGTGACTCAGCTGTAGTAGCAAAATACAGAAACCCACGACATATTTTATCATTGCTACATCTGTTAGCTACCATAATTGAGAATTTTCGCATATGAAATTGTTGGGCGACTCATCGAAACGAAGCTATTCACGAAGATTCAGCTTGATAGTAATTATTTTTACATCAAGGATCTGTACTACTACTTTTGAGCGTAGGACCAGGATAACGTACCGCGCAATTTGTAGGACAATATGTCTGTTAAAAAACATAAATATTAACTAAGTAAAAAGAAAAAAATCACCTGGTTAGTAATCATTTATGATGACCTCGTTATCGATACATGTCGGAAGGAGGGGACTCTTTGATCAAACCATAGATTTTGTAGGACAAATATTTTTTCGAATAAGTTAGATAATTGTCTTGAGATTTAACAAAAAAAAATTCAGTTAGTAATAAATATTTGAGAATCATCAAATCAACATATTTTATCCTTGCTACTTCTGTTAGCTACCACAATCGAGAGTTTTGTACAGGAAATTATTGGGCGTCTCATCAAAATAAAGCTACTCACGGAAAATTAGCTTGATAGTAATCAAGTGCAAAAATGGGCGATGGATCCCGGACTATTATGTTTTTCGATAAAGATCAAACGCGCTCATTACAGCATTCATTTGACAAAGAGATGGAAATTATTAAATTTTAATAGGCATTATGTTAAAATGCCTCCGTCATAGAGGCGTCGACGCGTGACCGTGTCAAAGGGAATGCTCGCTTTGACCTGTCGACGCGTCATTTTTTGAATTTTACTGTGTAAAACTGGCTTAATGCGTTAATTGTTGCGAATTCTCTTGTAAATGTATTTTTTTCAAAGTATATAATCTTTATCCAAATGATGTTTTAATTACATTTTTTTTATTTCTACTGCTTTTAAAATTACTTGTTTCTTTCAGGGTTTAAGTACATAAATTTAAAATGTTTGACTTTATAGGATTTAAACTCATAAATATGTTTATATAATTTTTAAATAATCTACCTTTTTATTTATCACAATTTCACATTACTACGGAAAATTATTATGTAAAATAATTATAAGTTGATAATAATACATAGCTTCAATCCGTTAAAAAAGTGATTTCTTTGAATGTGTAAAAGTTATGTAAATAAAAGACAATACTATGTACTTTAATTTTGTTACAAAATTTACTCAAAATGTCTAACTCATAGTACAAAAGAAAATAAACATGTTTTTTTCCAGAGAAATCAAACGATTACACTATATATTAAACCATTACAATACTACTGGGACGCAGCTAAATGTTATTTAAAAATAATGTTAGTTTCAACTTCCCCATTGCGTCATGAGATCGCTCTGGGTTCACCCATATATTTCGTTTCGCCGAGCATCAAATCAAAAATAGCATCTAAAACATGAACATCATCCGTACAAGAGTACATTTTCTTAATTTTACAGACTTACAAACTTCTCCCATTAACATTAAATCGTTTATATCAATCATAAACTGTAACACGAAACTCATTAGCACTTACATTAGTAATGTGCTGTAAACTTTACGCACTAATCCGAAGTGCGCGTTAAACGTAACGTAACGCGTTGCGTATACGTACGCTTATCTTGCGGTGCGTGACGTCATTAAAATAAAGACCTCGTAAGAATACGTTGATAAGAATTATGATATGAAGCTTATGAGATTTGCTGGGGATGGAATGAAAATATAACATTAAAAGCTCGCTAGGGTATATTGGTTTTTATATAAAAGTGCAATATACCTATTGAGCTACTGTTGCAAAGCCTGTGTTTAAAATAACAACCTCATAACCTAAAGAAAAATTATGAAAAAAAAGCTGACGAAACATTTAAAATTATTTCACAAAACTTGGCAAGTAAGTAATTAATCTGGGACAGAAATGATTTTTAAAATGATAATGATAATAAAAATATAAAATAAAAACATACCATAAGATTTATATCTTTAATGCCAGGTAAACAATAAATTTCTGTGAGATGAAAGTTCCTATTGATTGATTAAATAAAAATAGCAGGTTGCCAACTTAGATTCAGTTTGAGCAAAAGTAGTACTCAGTCTTTCTTTCTTTCTTATACTTTCTTACGGTATTATATTAGTTTTGAAAAAAAAATTGAATCACATATAAAGATTGAAAGGTATTTCAGGAAACGAAATTAACACAATTAACATCTTTATCTGTTGTATAGTCGAAAAGGAAAACCTAAACATTATTTTAGAAAATGTTAAATTCAAATATAGAACCTGCATTCATCTCAGCCGAGTCATTTAATAAGGCATTCAGATGTAAAAGTTATACACAAAGCATTATACTTGCCATCACTCTGTGTCAGCGAATAAATTCCGTCTGATTACTCGTAAAGTTGATGAAAACTGAACCCCTTCCGAGATGAAACATTAATGTGTCTTAACAGTTAATGAGCGAAGTTATAGCACTTGTTTCTTATATTTGTTTTATAATCGAAATGTTTATTTTGCTATTATAATGAATATTCTTGATTAAATTATAAGTAGATGTTATAGGGACTACTAAAATTTAGTATCCATTTATTATTCAGAATACTTAAAATTGGTAATTTACTAAGTGAGACTGAATAAATAATTATTTCTGAAAACTAAACATAAAAAAGATGACTGCCTCTTTGTTTACGCCTAAAAAGAGATTTTGGTCTCAAAACATTGTTTTTATAACTTTGCGTACATGACATGTAATAATGTTCCCATTGAATAGATTTTGGTCTCAAAACATTGTTTTAATAACTTTGTAATAATGTTCCCAAATGTATGTTTTAACAAAAGAATATTCACGGTAAAATTGAATTTCAAAATAAAGTTTTGCAATATATAAGGTTCAGGATTCCAAAGCATCAACTTAAAATTGCAAACAATATATAAAGAAAGTTCATTTTTCCTTGTATCAGTTACATTTCCACACATGATTCATTTACTACACGTAATCACGACCCCGCACACGTCACAATGATGCATCGTATTATTCGTAGCGCATCGTAGAGCATCAACGGAGCTGAGCATAGGTTTAATATAGTTTATGATTTTGTAGAAAATTAAATATTTTTATTTTTAATGTTAAACTTTTACATTATAATTAAATCATTGATCAAAAAAGAAATAGTAGGTCAACAACGAAAAAGTAAAACGGATAACCATTACTTAAAACAAAAATTTTACTTAAATACAACACTATACATTTACTACTAAGGAGGTAATAATAATTTTATATAAAATACTGAGAAATATTAAACTATTGAGAAATATATTAGTATTTGTGTAATGGGTGTGACTTAATAATTTTGATCTTTGGCCATTGAATCCATTGAACAGCCCTTTATTAATCCTAAAGAATAGTTGAACTCTTTACGCTTTTTGTCCATGCGTAGTCAGTAGTAATTATACAAAGATAATATATCAAGTAACGCAAACATGGCAACCCTACAGAAGAAGTCGTAATGCTGTGTATTATTCGTAGCACTTTCGTAGCGGGCGTAGCACATCGTATACTAGTAACATCTATCGTCTTTGAATCGTGTGATTTACTATCTCACTTCTGTTAGGTACAAACAAAGAATACCGTATTTATTCCAATCTATTTCAATAGTTTTTGTAACAATGGTCTGAACAATATTTATTATCGTTGAGCAAATGGAGTCTTGACTTTCCGTAATTACCAGCAAGACCGGCGCCTTAGTTTAAACATAACTAGTTGGGACTCGCGGCTTGGCTTGTGTTAATTAAGTAGCATGATCTCATGATATATAAGAAATAGATAATGTTACTTATTATTCAAAAAACTTTTCAATTCGAATTTTTAATAAGCGCGTTCAGTTAAACTGGCAAACTAATTAAAATTAGTATAGATGAGAACAAAACCGTTCACTTCAATTATTTTTCAATATTTCAACAAAGATTATTAAATTATTTTATAATTTTTCATACCAAATGAAGTTCTTGTTACACAATGTTTTTATCCTAATACAATTTTCATATGATTTCCAAGCAAAACATTGTTAGTGGGATTTCGTGCGCGGACACCATTAAAACGCGAGAGTAGTATGTATGACAATTCAATTTGTGCCCCAATAATATCGGATTACGAATAATGGACAAAAGAAACCGTCGCGAAGCAACTAAGTTGTGTACAGAGTAGGGTAGCAGTTTTTATTTACCTTCTTTATTTTTAAAATGTATATTTGTCGTTATATTAATGTATATTTTTATTTAGAATTATTGAGTAAATAACCACATATAGAGGTACTAATAACAAAGGTTTTTAGAAATATCAAAAGATAGTCGAATTAAAAATAATTCCATAATATATGAAAGAGAAAGAAGATTATTTGACACTATTCATGGTGTTCTTTTATATATTATAGAACAAACAGAATAATTTTAGGCAATCTGAAAATAAATGTACCTATGGTGTTTTTTGTTTTAATTATAGATAGACTTACACAAACCTTATAAGAGTATATAAAATGTCGGTATAAGAGGTATATATAAAGATCCGCGAAGGGCAATTGTCGCGATAAACTGCATCTTAAAAATATAATATGGAAATTTGTTATTAACAAAACAGTTCATATTTAAAACCATGCATCACAATTCATCTGCAAAAATCTGTGAAATTAATATTATAAATGTGACTGAGATAACTTTGAGATCTGGCAGTAAATGTAAAATTACATGCATTAATATGTATTTCTTTACTAACGAGTCATAAGTGTAAATTATGTTACCTATATGATTAAATGATTTTTTGCTTTACTTATTCTTATCTGTACACGACAAAAGGCTGGCATATAAGACGTGCGTATCAAAGCGTAAAGCGAGGGCAGTAAATTGTACACCGCACGAATAAAAGAATCCCTAACATGACTGCTACACACGCCAAGTGCTTTTTTATTGTGATTCGTTGCCGACTAATAGCTATCAGTAAATATTGGGATGGCCATTGGAAATATTGATCACATGTTACCTTTTAAACGGTGTACCTATTTTTTTAATTATCACTAATACTAGCTTTTTACGTAATTTTTAATAGCTTTAAATAATTCAAGTAAGGAAATAGCTGTTTTAGACGTCATCACTACGGAAGTAAGACACGTAGTAGTGACATTCTATAACTTTTGAAAACCTAAATCACATTTCATATATTTGAGTTTTTCAACCGCGTTTGTTAGAAAGATTTCAGATTATCGAGCAATAGCTCAGATAAAAAGGGTTGGGCCAAGTTCAGGATCAGTTTCAGGGTGCAAACTTAGGTTCTATTTGAAAAAAAAAAACTATCTATAACTTATATTCAGTATAGTCTTCCAATACCACAAATGGTGTAAAAAATTGCATCCTATATAAAGATTGAAAGGTATGTTCAGCAAGCAAAATCAACACAATAAACATCTTTATCTGCATAGCTGTATTGTCGGCAGAACTATCGTTTATGTTAGGCAATAAACGTGTGACAGTAAAGCATCTCGAAGGCAAAGCAATAAACTGTCCGATTCACTATTTAACCGTGGTTTAACGGTAACCGTGCTTTAACTAAGGTTTAATGATCGCGCTTCAGGCTACGTTCAATCTGCTTAATTGGGAATGGCTTTAGCAGCCGTTATGGCTATACGGATGCGAATTTACAACTCACTTTAATGATGCTGAGTGGATATTGGAATTCCTTGAACTTCGTTACTCTAATACTGACATTTTTCATAAATATAAACGATCATATGCGATGTGAAACTACGGTAGTAGACCAACAAGTAGTTATCTTTACATATATAATTCTTCTGTGAGTGTGTATGTCACTGAACTTCTCTCAAACGACTGGACCGATTTTGATGAAATTTTTTGTGTGTGTTCAAGGGGATCTGGGAATGGTTTAGATTCACAAATCAGCCCGGCAGGTGGCGCTGCAGTCGGTACTTTCATACTTTAATATCCTAATAGCTTGAAATATCATGCAGGACAACGTCTGTGGGGTCCACTAGTTTCAATATAATATTTATATTTCCTCCCGTGAATATTAATAAACCGACTTACAATAATTTTATTCTCATAACATTAAAGTAATATCTTTAACTGGTTCCACTAAATACCGTTTACCTACCGATATGTATATGAAGAGGTAAGATAATGTACTAAGGTGCCATTTATAAGTTACGAGTTATATATTATACTAGCTGACCTGGCTAACTTCGTTCCGCCCTACAACCTTATAATATCGTTGTTACTTTAATTTAACTTATTTTAGGATTTCATTAATGTTAAGTATTACATTAATACAACTTTTTTGCAAATACAGAAATGTTTTATTGCTAGCCATTGCGAAAGAAGAATGGCAGTTTTACACATTAGGCATCTTCTCTCTAGCGTCAATATGGCGATACTGCATGTTAAGCACTTTCTGATATCCAACATCTTTTGATCAGGATCAAAGCATGGTTATGCATCTCCTCATTCACCTCAAGATCGGAATTTCTTGAACTGACACGAATTCGACGTAAAATGATGCGTAGTTTTGTCAACAGATGGCACCATATGGTTTTTGCATTCGTAAAATTAATTAATTAATTTATTGTTATTCGATAACTTATCCGATATTTTATTGCTTATTCTGCTATTCGCGACGGAAACAAATCCAACAAATCAAAAACCATGGCAATCGGTCCAGCCGTTCTCGAGTTATAAGTGTTGTAACAAACACGACTTTCTTTTATATATATAGATTATGTATTCGTAAGTGTAGTGAATATTCGATCAACTAATAAAAAATAAATATTTCAAATGTCAATAAACTGTAGTATGGCGAATCGAGAATATTGTTTCTTAAGTAGATACCCTGTTACAATCTCTAGTATGCTTTCAAATATATTGCTTTGTTCTTGAGAGTAAAATCAAACAAGCTAGGTGAGCCATAGAGATTTTATCGAACCAATTTTATATTGGAAACCCTTAAGATTTGTTTTCGAGAGAACAATATTTTTTTTATGTTAGTTAAACTTGCTCTTATAAATTTACTAGCTGACCCGGCAAACGTCGTTTTGCCATGTTTATTATTTCTAGGAAAAAAATTTTTAGTTCCATAAGAAACATTATCTACTATAAAAAATAATAAGGCTTTGATCGTAGAGGGTAGATGAAAATTAAGGGTTGTATGTATTTTGTATGTGGTATCATAAAAAAAATGTCTAAAAAATAAAAATTTACCTTTCAAATCTACTAGATAGTAGCCGATTCTCAGACTTACTGAATATGCATTAAAAACATGAGAATTTTATATACTAGATTATATTATATTATATATCCTTACCAAACCCGGATGTACGTCAATGGAAATTTCTTCCTATATTTACTAATACTTGCTCGTACTAAATAGTTAAGTTCAATCTGTTGTTGCATCTGTACGTAGCAAAACAACAAATATAATTTATATTATTATGCTTATTAAATTTTTTGTGAGTATTCATTAAACATTAACCAGAACTAATTGCTTTCTTCTAACATCCTTCTTATTTTACGGTTAAAATCTTCCTCCTCATCAGTTTCACTTTAAAATAAATGTGAAAAAACATTAACTTATTAAGGCTTATCATTTTCTGTTATTTTTGCAGCTATTTACAAATCTATACTAATCAATCAAAATCAAAATACGTTTATTCAATTTAGATGCTTCTTAGAGCATGCTTATGAATGTCAACAACGTTTACAAAATTCACGAAAGAGCAGGACTACGCCATCCGTTCGCAAAACTACCAGGAGGCCTTGTTCTGAGAAGAACGGGCAAGAAACTCAGCAAGTTTTGCCCTCCCTTTACATTACAATTATTCAAAGGAAAATGTCATAAACCACAACGTCATTTAAGTTACATAAGTAAAAAAAAATTAAAATCTGTTCTGTGATTTACCACATTCACCATTACACACATATTCATAACACTTCAAAGATAACAAATCAAATTATAAGAATATAATTAGAACTATTGCCAAGCGTTTTTATCTTCCAGGTAGTCATTGACTGTGTAGTAACCTTTACACATTAAGGTTTTTTTGATATGTGTTTTGAATCTGTTTAAATACAGTTCCAATATTTTGCTAGGAATCATGTTATAGCAGCGTATACTTAGGCCCATAAATGAAGTATTTAATGCATGGTTAATAAATATAATATTTAATGCATGGTTTAAAGCACAACTATTTATTACTAATCAGTAAATGAGCTCCTTCAACTAATCATACAAGTTAAAGTGGCAGGTAGAAAGACGTCTTGGTTGAAAAACCTTAGACAATGGAATGTTCAAAGCACCAAGTCAATGTTTAGAAGCGCGGCATCCAAAATTAAGGTATGATGATCGCCAACCTTCGAAAAGAAATGGCAATATAAGAAGAAGAAGAAAAAATGTTTATTATTGAACTATTTATTTATTTGTTAACATCCATAAAAGTAAAAACAAATCGAGTTTTCATAGTACTTCCACAAATTTCAATATGCATCTTTCAAACTTCACAATATTTCAGAGACGTAAACTTCTACCTGCATTAAGTGATTAGTTCCATTTGTGAATATCACAGTTCCAGTATTATTCGAAGTTGAAGTTTGGTTAATTATTTGTAGTCAATACTTTCGTCTGAGAAGATTTAAATTAATGAGTATTATTTTTAAACGTACAATGTCACCTATGTTAGGAATCTATTCGTAATGCAAGCTTCACCTCAGATTTTTGCATTTGTTGTAAGTTATGTTTTTGTTGATGATGGTCATGGTTCGTAGTTATATAACTGTATACCTAGTTAACTAGTCAACGGTCAGGACAGTTTTATAATTTTAAGTTTAAGAGAAGTAACTGTATATTGACATATATTCAACAAGAAATTTAGTTTTTATCCACCAAAAAAAAAACAAAAACAAAAAATATCTACTTATTAACAATTATTCTTATTTTTAACTTTTAATTTAATTTTATTTACTATACACCCTTACACACGATTTTCATTACTTACACTACTTACTTTTAAGATTATTATTTTCTACTTAGTATATTTTTTTTTTTGCGACTGAGGCGCAAACTAGCTGCTGTGGTCTCTGGCAGAATGACCAGCGCTGTGGAACATTCTGCCCCACAGCATAATGCTGAGCAGGGCCAATTACAAGCAGCACACACACATTGCACACTTAAAGCGAACCGAATGGGAAAAGGGAATTTTTTATTTTTATTGTTTTTGATATGTCTTATTTTATTTTTTCTTTGAGTATTGTTATTTTGTGTGTTTATGTCTGTGTGTTTTCGTATATAATAAATGTTATGTCTATTGGGTTAAGTAAATGCGTTGTAATCCAGTAAAATGACTTTATTTTCTTTAAACAAAATGAACACAATAATTGACATGTTTGACAGATTTGATGAACATCGGTGTAACAATCTTGAGGTTGCAACCCTCTTTTATTTATTGTTCTTATCCGCGTAAAAACAAAAGGATTTCAAATTTATCTTTTATTTATTTCGTAGGTAGACAATATGCATTAACGAAAAGTTTTTTGAACTTCTAGCGAATTCTAGAACACAGGAAACCAATAGCGTATAATATGCACGGCCATTTTAAGTACACATAATAAAACTATGAATATCCAGGAAGTAACGCTGAAATAAGATACTCGGATAAATGACAAAAGCGTGTAAGTATGATCGTAAAGTGTTAAGTGATGGCAGAATTACGAGTTGTTTACCAGTTTCTGTCATTATTCCGCTCCATTCAATCGAAACTTCGCCTTATCTGCGATTTGAATGCCCTCAACTTGCCAAGATTTTATCGTAAATGCAATATTGATAGTACTTACTCATCTTTATTTTAAAGAACTTTTCCATGCAGAATGCATTTATTTTTAAAAGTTGAGCTTCAGTTCGCTGTTTATTTATACTATAATCATAATAGAGTAGAGAGCAGTGTTGGCCAAGTTTCTTCAGCGTGCGACTCTCAACCCTGATATCGTATGTGCGATCCCCGTGCACCAATGGACTTAATTTGCGCATTTAACATTCGCTCGAACGGTGAAGGAAACGTCGCGAGGAAACCGGCTTGCCTTAGATGTAACACGACGGCACGATGAAACAGATTTTGAAATCTGACGCCCAGAGTTACAAAAGTTGTAGCGCCACTGATTTGTTATTTTTATTTAAAATTACAATATAGTATACGCAATGAAAACGATACTTTAGCCTATCACTAAGTTATGAATGGGCACATTAATATAAAATTCCATTGGAGGATAGCAAAGGCCCAAGTGCATTACCAAAGAATGATCAATCGCATGCTTTACCAGTACGCTAACACTTCAGCAAACAAAAGCACTAATTCGAAATGCATATAATTTAATACAAATCTGTAAAATTAATAATGACAATTATTGCAGAGTAACAAATATTTAAAATGTCCAACGGCAATGCTATATTTATAGGAATACATCTCCATAGTTTGCTCTTTAGTGATCTTATTTCGGAGTATTGGAGAAAAATTTGAGCATCTTCTTTAGTCTTCGGATCTGAAGTTTAAGAAAAATATAATGGGATAGGATGTTTCAGTATAAAATTCTCAAGACTCACTAAGTTTTGCAATTTGACTAAAACAGTGCGGCTTTAACCATTCTAATTTATAAGATTTAATGCTTTTAATAAATAGATAAAACCGAGTTGACTTAGTAGCTACAGCGTGCGAGTCTCGTCCCTGAGGTCGTAGGTTTGATCCCCGGCTGTACATTATTAGACTATCTTTCTACGTGGCCATTTAAAAATGCTCTTACGGTGTCTGAGGCCCAAACCTAAATGATTGTAGCGCCAGTGCGTTTTTTTAAATAATAGTCATGTTTCTGAGTATATACTATATGGGATCTTATAAATCTTTTACCATGCTATCGGTGGTAGTACTCACTAAATAACATGAACAAAATGTTGAGAGGTTATTATAAATAAAATACAAAGAGTAAAATTACCACTTACCACTACTATCAATTATTAGGTGCATCAAATGTAATCTGATTTTCTCAATCTCAACTTGAAACAATTCGATTACGACGGATGGAGACATAAGCAAAAACGAAACATGAATTATATGCATAACAGTGAACCCCAAAGCTGTTATTGGTTCCTAAAAGTATTCATTTTGTTTAGAACAGAAATACAACTAATAACCTCATTCTTATCAATATAACGTATTCAAAAATAAATAAAGGAGTTTCAACTTGTTTTCCTATAATGTACCTAAAAATCTTTTTATGACTTGAAAGTTGACTTTTGTATATTGCTTATATGCTCTGTGACTATAATGAAAAAGTACTTACATGATTTTCAATAACTAAGAGAATATGATAGATATCGACCACAAGCTTTGGAATACCACAGATTATACTCACAAACATCTAAAAATAAAACAATTTATTTAATTAATTACACACAAAAATAGAATATTTACAAATACTTTCACACTATCTTACTAACCTGCGCATGCATCTCTGGTTGGATAAGGTCCACCATATTCCCAATTTGTCTGTAGATAAAAAGACAAAACTTTAATTTGTCCTCCTTTACCGTCTTCATTTTTACTGCGTATAAATAATAGTTTTCCTCAGGATCCTCTTCCAATCTGCGCCGTAGCAGTTTAATCCTAAATCGGATAGTATTTAAAATTGTGAATCTCCAAACTCTATTCAAATCTAGAGCTAATGACGAGAAAAAATTCAACGTAAATGGAAAGAAAGAATAAAAACAGTTCCTTGAAACGCAACTTAAAGTCGTGTATATGATTCTAATAATCCACAATGTTACTGCAATGAAGAAAAATCTGAATTTGATAATCTTGTAATGGCGCTTATTGATTCTGAGATAACCATCTAAGCACTTGAGGTCGTAGATAAATTTCAGGATTTTGCTATTATAGATCATAGAAACGAGGACACTGAAATCGTATTCGAGGAGAGACATGAACTGGGATGGGTGGATGAAGTTACAACAGTTCATTATAGAATATGAGACGATGATTATTAAACTGAGGCTGTAAAACTGAGCGATCACTTTTCTTAACAAAGTGGGAGTAAATGTTTTAAAATTGTATCCACAGATGAACATAATAATAATAACTGGTCGAAACAAATTCAGCATGTTTTTGTATGAGGTTGTTTCAAACTTCATTCTGCTTTGAATATTCAATGAATTTGTGGTTTGACACAATTATAGAATTAATTGGAAATGCTGCCTTTACGAACGTCAAAGTGATTTTGGGATTGTTTGTCGATACAACTCGGTGAAACTTGCATTATCTAATTCATTGACGACGGTGTATTTGATATATCATAATGTCAATTTGTTTATATATAGCTTTTTTATAAATGAGTCTTCTTGAAATATAGAAACCATATTTATTATAATAACAAGAACATATTGAACTGACTGATTGATTTAATTTATTTATAAAACTTAAGTTTATAAATAATGTTGAGCACCTTTTCGCAACGTGAAACCAAACTAAATATACCAAATAAATAATGTATCTTATAAGAATAGGAATGTATAAGAATATAATGAACTATGAAAAAGCATGTCTCACAACATTGCTGTGCCTAGTCAAGGTCCTTATTCATTATTGTTATAAATTATGTATGTTTTAAGGAATGCAATAAAGATTTGAGTTTGAGTTTGAACAGAATTATTATTAACACATAATATTCACTTTTCTATATATGGATTTACTTATATAATAAGTACACTTTTAACGTGATCGAAATTATGTATTATTAGAATAATATTAAGCTAAATGTAATAATCATAAAAGCATTAAATACAGTGTACTTAATGAGAGCACACCACCTTTACAAATTCATATTGAGCTGACATGAACTAACCGAACAATCACAAAGACCTTTCAGAATTTACACAATACCAAAGGTTTCTATATAAACAGATATAAAATACTTTCAGATATAAATTTGTAAAGGCTATTGAACGTTTATTTTTATTTATGTTTAAATTTTAGTAGCTTTTATGAAGTGATGTAAGGCATGGGAGCTTAAATCTGAAAATAGTAAAGCGAACAAAAATCCATTCTTCGAATAATAAGAGATATTTTGTTTGTTTTTATAGAACCGGGGGCAAACGGGCAGGCTCATCTGATGTTAAGTGTTTTGTGTCATCAGTATAATAGTATTTCGTTTTAAAAGTATACTGGCCCATGCCCAAAGTTTGATAGAATTTTAAAGCAAACTTCAGGGTCCCTTTAATGAGATCGTTTTAGAATTAAACTAGATGATTTTAGTGCGTACATAGCCAATTTGCCTAAATTGCATAGAACCTGGAGTCTACTAGACAGTACTTTTGTGTTCTTTGGCAGGAGTTGCGTAAACGTAATTGCACCTTGCCTTTAAAAATTGTCTGAAGAGAAAAAGCTAAATAGAAACGACTATTAACATTAATATCATTGTAATTTATTATTACATTAATATATTATGATTAATTATAATAGGTAAAATCCAGGATAAACGGCGTGTTGTTAGAAGGATAAACTCATGGCTTCGTAACGTTAGGGATTGGATAAAAAACGTTTCATGAAAACCACCGCCAACCTCCAGTAATGGTGAGGCACCAAGAGAAAAAGAATATATTAAAAACTATATATATATATATATATTCAAATGAAAATCCTACTTAGCAGTCACCGACTTCAAATTGTATTCTAGGTTTAAATAAAATAAACCAAGTTACGATATAAACCTACATGTTTCGCATTATTAAACCGTTTATTGTCTATAAATCTATTAAGAATAAAAATAGTGTGTTACTTTCTTTCTAAGAGGATAATCAGGGAAGTAACGTTGACATAAACGAGGTAAATTGTTTAAGACTCGCCATTAGTCGGCTCAGTCGACAATTTGCTCGCTTTTACACTATTAAGCTGTTATTGCTACGTAAAATACGCAGGGCTGAGAAGTATAAAAACGTGGTGTTGGATGTGACGAACCAAGATTTATATTCATTTATTTGATTTTTAGTATTCCTACAGCTAATTATACAAAATACAGGATTACTATTTCTTCTCCACAATAAATGACAAACAAAACACATACCTGTCTAAATTATAAATAGTAATATGTAATCCAGTGTTCTTACCATTGACTTTATTATACATGAGGATTAACACCAACCATTCTACCAAAATATACCAGAACTTTTAATTTCTATATTATTTTTATATAACAAATAATTATATGGAAATCGGTATTTTTAACTGTTATAATAACATAAAATACTGCTATAATTGAACTATGTATGCTACAGTAGGGTGTAACAATAGGGTGGCAGGGCTGGCAAAATGCCAAAGGCCCTCTTGGGTCGCGGGCCCAAGAGATATTATGTTCTATGGATGAATGTGAAGTCTCCAATATGCATTGGGCTGGCGTGGGGACTACAGACCATTCCCTCTCACCTAAGAGAGGAGGCCTATGGCCATTAGTGGGACATATACAACGTGTAATTGAGTACGCGGAAAACCTCGAAGTTTAATAACATTAAACTGAGTACAATGTGACGATTTTTACTGATAGGGCCCCATCAATAGAATTTGCCACGGGCCCCAGATGGTATAGTTACGCCACTGGTCAGTGAGTCGATATATACTATAATTACAGTATTCTGATCAACATCTTAGCAGTATGGCTAGTGTTAGTGGAATAGAATAGAAGTCATTATTTTTTTTTAATTTGCAGATATAAATGAATATCCAATACGCACACATTTTATTAATCCATGTATATAGCCCCTCTCCTCAATTGTCGTTAAGTTGAATGATTGAGAACTTACGCTTTCGACTTCATTGCTTTCAATTTGTCTTTTGTACAGGATGCTACATCTACTTTTTGCTAAAATACACTACAAACACTGTGTACTATACATTAATATTTCCATAAAATTTATGTTTGGAGGAATCAATTTTTTTTTAATACAATTTTTAAGTTTTTGATTTAGACTTATGACAGATTTTGATAAAACATTAGTTAATAAGGATTTGAGGGGACGTCTAATTAATGTGCATATTAATAAAATATTCCAACAGCCTTGTGGCCATAACATTGCAAACACATGTACAAAGTTTTTTCACAAATATCATGTTAACTCAAAGAGCGTGGGGATAAAGGATTCACAAACCAAAAAATACTCATCCTGTATTGAAAAGAAAATCGCAGGCCTTGTTCAATGGAGTGAGCAACAATACGACTCGTAAATAATAATGGTCGGTATTTTTCTTTATTTACAAATACAACCGTTTACTAGAAATCTACACGTAAAACTTGTTGTCTATTAAATAATTGTTGGTTGTTTTTATTAAATTTATATTAGATTTGCGTTTTGGTACAATAATTTTGTTGCTAAACGAGGTTTGGTATTAGATAAAAAATGTCTTGAAGAATTTCTTATGCGACTTGGAAGCCCATATTTTAGTATAACAATAACTAACCTTAAAATATAATAACTAAAATATATTATTAAAAGGAGTACCTTTAGGCAAGGTTCCGAAGATACTGGCAGCGTTCCCCCTTTGAATAGCTAGACCAATCTTTGTCTGAGGTAGCTGCCAGCTCTTCGGTTTCCTGTGATGTCGACTAACATTTTTGCTATTTCTTTAAAAACGCCTTATAGCACTAGGACCCCACGGACCAAGGGTCTCGACACCGAATAGGACAAAATCATATTCGGAGCCTAGACCCCTGTATTTACATGCTTTAGCTTTTTAATATACGTATATCAGGTTTTTTAAATTACCCGCAGTATAACTCACGTAAAAATTAATTTAACTTTATACTTCACATGCAAGAACTCTTTAGTCATGTAATTCTAAACAATGCGAGCAACTTTTAACTCTGCAAAGACAAACCACGATCAAAGGGATTACACCGCACGGGGGAATTAGCGATTTCTTTTCGTTTTTTGTTTATGATCGAGCTTTGTGAAGTTTCCTCCACTTCCGGCCGTTTTGCAGTCAATGACCGGTAAGGCATCGTTGTAAAGGGTTGCAATGTATAAACGGTAGATGTGGTATATTTCCGATTAATTATTTCGAAACATTTACTCTCTTAGATTAGCCTGTTATACGGCTGAATGTTTTATCTATCTTTAGTATTTGAGAAAAAAGATTATGACCACGCAATTGCGAGCCTTCTTGCAGTGAGCGGTATCACATAGCTAGGCACCGTGCCCGTTTGTCCCCTGTTCTATAAAAAAAATGTTGTAAATTGATTAGCAATATAAAGCAAAATGCTAGCCCAGATATAAGTATTATAAAAAAAAATTGACTAATCTGTATGTACTACATATATCGCCACAGATTTTTTTTTTATATGTAGTAAAAAAAAATCAGTGGCGCTACAACCTCTTTAGATCTGGCCCTCAGATTTCTGAATCGGTTTAATGATCATATTTTTTCATATTTTTTAAGATCAGCCTCCTGTGCCTGACATACGCCGTCGACTTTTTGGCTCTAAAGCGGGCCATAGACGGACCGCATGTTGCAGTCAAGACCGACTGCAATATGCGGTTTGCTCAGGAACTGCTCGAGCGGTCCGTGTATTGCGGATATGAATTTAGTATGGAAACTGCAGATCGCCGTGCGGCGACCGCATATTGCAGTCGGTCTTGACTGTAACATGCGGTCCGTCTATGGCCCGCTTTAGACATGGCGGTTTCCTCACAATGTTTTCCGTCACCGTTCGAGCGAATATTAAATGCGCACATAGAAAGAAAGTCCATTGGTGCATAGCCGGGGTCGAACCTACGACCTCAGGGACGAGAGTCGCACGCTGAAGCCACTAGGCCAACACTGCTCTTACTGTATATGTATCTGTACTATAATAATCACTCACAGCTATAATTATTTAAGCAACAGGGCACTGAAGTGTTACTAGTTAAGTAAACATGAAGCTATGAAAAAACGAATACATGTTATTTTATAATTTTTTTTAATATGCAGTTTTATTTCAACATCACATCCATATTTCATAATCTATGTGTGATCCAGTACTTCTATGAAGTAGAAAATTACTCCGACCAACTTCTTTGTTCGCTGACCACTCGGAATTTTTTACTATTAAATTCATTCGTGGTATGTATTACGGTGCAATTGCATCCACTTCGGTGAGCAACGGTATCTTTTTGCCCCTTTATTCCATAGTTTTTAGATTTTTGTGGATGACTCCTTTGAGTGGTTGTTCAAATGTACCGTCCATTGTCTGCTAATGGAGTTGTAATGATATTTAAGAATTGAAAAGTCAAGGATTTCGAGAGTTGAATTATGTCTGACAACGGTATAATTTGAGGGTTTAGTGAAGTATGAAGATTTGATATCTGGCTCTTTGTTGTTTATATCTTTTCTGGTTTAACTAGATGAATATAGTTCTGTATTAAGTAGCTATACATTTTAAGAACGACCTTGATATAAAGAACATAATATTATAACAAGTATTAACTATAGATGTTATAATATACTTAATAAATTAAACAATTGTTTCGCGTTTGTTTTTAATAGAGCCTAGTTTAACATTGAGAGCAGTGTTGGCCTAGTGGTTTAGCGTGCAACTCTCTTCCCTAAAGTAGTATGTTCGACCCTGGCTGTGCCTAAATGGACATTCCGTGTATATGCGCATTGAACACTCGGTCATACGGTGGAAGAAAACATCGTAACGAAACCGGCATATCATAGAAAAACGTCGGTGACGTGTGTCCTATCTACTTGCCTATTAGAAAAAGCAAATGATCTTGAAACAGAAATCTGAGACTTAAAAGGTTAGGTTAGGTTAGCGGCACTAGTTTTTTTGGTATTTATAGTCTACTAGCTGGCCTGGCGAACATCGTACCGCCTAACAGTCGATTCTTTATTTGTTTAAAATACTTATTCTGCTATTCGGGACACCGGTCTAGCTAGTAAGATAAAAAGAAGAAAATTGATAAGACAACAAATACATTATGTCAAAAAATAAAAATTTACCTTCCCGGAACCCCTCCACTAACACTTGAACTTTATGCTATGATATTAAAGTTCAAATTGACTCTTAAGTATTATTACGAATATTTTGTATGGGAATATAGAAAAGTGTTATTTTAGACTTTTTCACTCAATTTTTTTCCGTAAGAACCATCCTCGTACTTCAAGGTATATTATAAAAAAAAATCAGACAAATCGGTCAAGCCGTTTTCATGTTATGTCGTGACAACGGAAAACGGGTTTCATTTTTATATATATAGATTATGAGCTTACATATAAATTATATTTTGAACAACGTAATTGTCAGAATAACCAAAGGTATTTCTGCTATAATCTCTTGACCAAATGCCGCGTTGCCATGGTTGCACAATTAGACGGACAAAAGTCGAAATAATGACCACTATTATACCTCTTACCTTTTGTAACAGAAGCCGGGGCAGTCAAGTATCTATTGTATTTATTTCATACAATACTACTAGTTAGTAGGGATTTGTGCTCATACCAATTTATCTCTTAGTATAAAAGTATTAGTGAGAAAAAATATTTTTCTCTGAAGTTATTTCTCACTAAATTTAACTATACTATATGTCTAATTTATGTAAAATATTTGTGTAGTGTATATGTTACTGTAAAAGTTACAACTACGGTTAATCTTAACATTTAAGTGTAAGTCTTAGGATTTACCGTCATGAGTTGGTAAATGTAAGTATTTCTGAAAATACGACGATTGTTTCGAGCTTTTACCATTTGAATTCAGTATATGCTAGGTTTTACCACTGTCAGCTGGTAGATGTAGGTATGTTTTAGGAATAAAACAATGAGTAACAAAACAATAGACTTAATTATTTACTTTAATGTACTATTAGACAAAACAGGTAAGTACATATTATTATAAAGGTATCACATGATACTAATAAGTACAAACTAATACCAACTTATTTAAATTATTTTAAAAAACACTTAACGTATATCTCTGAATATCTCAATCTCTATCATATCTATCTAACTGAATCAGTAGTTCTCTATTTGGATTTTAACAACGAAATACAAACATAATGCTTACATAAGCTAGTCTAACTTAATAATTATTTTTGTTTTTCGACATTTACCGTGCCATTAATGTAAATCCTAAGATTTACCAGCGGAATGGTGGTAAGAGTTCCAATCGAAAATCTTTTGGGACATTTACCTTTAGGAATTGGTACATCTTAGGTTTTACTGGAATATCTTAGGATTTACTGCAGTTCGAGCTTTTACAGTAACATATACACAAATTTGGACGTTTCTTAAATTATTTCTGCACACATCCGCTAGATGGCTAAAACTTATAATGGTGGTATAATTAATATGTATTATGTATTTTGTATTATTTATAATTTTTTGTTAAATCAAGATATCTAGGTCTTTAATAGGAACGCTCAGCCGTTTAACCACTTTTTTATTTTTTTGTCAAAATATATTAATTATATCAACTTCAAACAATTAAAAGTAGGTTACATGCTTTTGAATGAACAATGGATTTCGCAAATTGTAATTAAATTTATTTAAGGGAAGTTATAAACTAAAAATAAACCAAAATCTTAGATTTCAATGACGATTTATTGAAAAATGGGTAGATTTTCTTAGCGAGGGCATTGTGAGTGGAATCACACCATTATCAGTAAAGACCATCATTAAGTCTTATTCTAAGGTCGTGAAAAATGAATCTGTTAAGGGCACGATCCAACACCATTTCCTCTTCCTGTGTACCAGCATCTATCTTAGTCGGATGTGTCGACACCCTTTTAATACGTATCGTTAGAAAACCTATTAATTTGCTCTGACGGCTAAGTTCAATAGACTTCTTAAAGGAGCACACCAACAAAGGCAAATTACTTTATTATTTAAGGTCATTATATTATCCAATATAAGAGAGTACTTGAGACAAAAACTAAGTTATCACTTTTCGTGTAACTTTTCATCACTGGCGGATCACATTACACAGTGATTAGAAAGCACATTTTTTTAAAATTAATTAATAAAAATTGTCAACTTGTATTTTTTTATTAACATTAACATTCATAATATATAATAATTGTAAAACGGATATATATATATATCACATATAACGATGAAATGATGTTCACAAGCACATGAATCGTTCTCCCAGCATTTGTTACCTCAGCTAAATCTTCAAGGAAATTGTGATAAGAAGCCGTAATTAGCATCTGACAAGAGTCAGGGTAAATAATTATACTTTAATCTGGCAACATAAATCAGAACGATACTTAGCACCCGATTAGCATTGAACAAGAGGCGGTAAATCATTGCCCGCCCACTCAATGGTGTCGGGAACAAATGTTATGTATGTACAATGATAGATGATACTTAATTTTATCTTATTCTAAGGCCCGAAATTCGTTATTGAATTGTTTGGTGAAAGCTCATCAGGCCTTGGAACTTAACCTAATATCGCCTGTATTTATACGTTATAACTCATATTTTAATACCAAAACTCTTTACCGCAGTTGTTGGTTTAAATATAATAATTGTGATGAATTAACGGTTTCTAATACGGTAGGTTTTTATTGCCTTTTAAACTTTTCAATGTGAAACGTGACCAAAGATCTTGTTTGTACACTATCAAAAAAAAAATGGCTAAAAATACAATTGTATTAATTGAGTTTTATTCACAAATAATTCATTATTCTAGTAAGTAATCGTACTAAAAATCAATTAAAATAATTTAATTAATCTTATAAGACAATTAAATCATACTTGCTATTTAATTCGATAAATTAACAACTCAGGTCATCAAAGTTCCGCACGACCTTTTAAAGCTCAATGATTTCTTTGCATGTCTCAATAAGTCACCGTTTCATTAACTTTAACGTAACGAATTAACACGTTTATTAGCTGAGTTCTAAACATTTGACGCTTCCACCCCATTACCCCGGGACTATTTGCACGGTTGTACACAGCTTTACGAGCTTTGGAAAAATCTGATACAGACAGCGGAACTTACTAACAGAACTCGTAATAGTAACGCGGTATTAGCCACAAAAAAAAATATTTTTTAAAAGAGCTTTATCAATCAATGTGGTAAAAAGTTGTTGCCAGAAGTTACGCTATGTGATACCATATCAAAAAAACTGTCGCTCGCGAATTTGTTCGCCTGAAAAACATGGGTGTACGATATCCAGGATTTATCGTAATTACAGCCAATTTGCTATTTACTCACTTATAATATAGTAATGAAAGGAACTCAGTATTTAACTCTTGTTCCTTTAGAATCGGGGTGTCTAATAAAAAAATGTGTGTATGTGTCAGCTACGACGCACGATTGGAGTTTACTCCTTACGAACGATAAAATGTGGTAAAAAGTTGTTGCCAGAAGTTAAGCTATGTGATACCATATCAAAAAAAACTGTCGCTCGCGAATTTGTTCGCCTGAAAAACATGGGTGTACGATATCCAGGATTTATCGTAATTACAGCCAATTTGCTATTTACTCACTTATAATATAGTAATGAAAGGAACTCAGTATTTAACTCTTGTTCCTTTAGAATCGGGGTGTCTAATAAAAAAATGTGTGTATGTGTCAGCTACGACGCACGATTGGAGTTTACTCCTTACGAACGATAAAATGGCGATAATGTTCTGTGGCTGTCGACCATATTTTCATACTAAAGGTGGTAAGAATATATGTTTTTATAATATAAATGTTTGTAGTAGTAATAAAACGTACCTACATCATCTATGCCCAAATAGGATTTTCTTTCTGTGACCAAAGTTACCTTTATAGTAAGAGAAGAATAAGAATGAACAATCTTTTTAGTTTTAATTTCACTGACCATTACTATTGACAAAACTCTATGGCACGCTAGACAATCTACTTTTATTTTTTACACCTGTCAACACTGACAATGTTGTAACGTGGCTGTCAAAACGTGAATTCAAAATAGAAAAGTCTACATAACGCCTCAACTTTTCGTGTTACACATAACGCCTCAACTTTTCGTGTTACACTTGATTTTACTCCTCATAAAATTTCCGTACCGAGCCTTATAACTCAAATCGTTTCTTAAGGAGTAAACTCCAATATAATTGTAAGGTCTAATAAAATGTACTAACCGCGAAAACTCTCAACCTAGTTGTCTTAGTTTGGCGATTTAAGAAGACAAAGGACAGTAAAACGGTTGATTTCTCACAACATTGCCACGTATACTGCTCTCTGATGAATGTAGTGGATGTTAAGAGAAAATAACGAAGTATTTTTAAATAAATCATTTAAATCACTGCAGTTCCTTATGATTTTTTATTTTAAAGGAACTACTTACGAAATTAACTAATCGGTCGTATAGAACTTTTTCGTAAAAGAAGAACAGAAATGTGCAATCCTTGTATGTTTTTGTATCTTGTATCCTTCCCAGGCGTTAATCTCTACGGTAACTAATCTCATAAAATAACATTAATATTACGTTTTAATATTTTTTATTACACTCACATCAACAAGAATCTAATACTGCCATTTTTGTTATATTCGTGCTTTAGCGACTTCTAAGGTTAATTCATGAATTTGACGACTCATTGGTCTAGTGGTTAGTACCCCAGACTGCGAATCCATGGGTCCCGGGTTCGATCCCCGGCTGAGACGAACATCGATGTGATGAGCATTTGGTGTTGTGCTTAGGTCTTGGGTGCTAAATATGTATTTATATGTCTATCTATCTATAATATGTATGTATATCCGTTGCCTAGTACCCATAACACAAGCTTCACCAACTTAGCATGGGACTAGGTCAATTGGTGTGAAATGTCTAAAAAAAAATACAAATTTGGTGAAACAATAATCATTTCATGTGTAGACACAGAATGCTACTTGCCAGAAATGTCTTTCGTATTTACTGGTCAAATATAATACAGTAAGTTATGTGACTTTATAACGCTTTGTATCCCTACGCTTTAGCTCATAGTAATTATCTGACAGACTGCATAGCAATTGCATTGTGTACGTATTGAAATTCAATGCTAGAGGGGCTTTAACAGGATGTTTGGGGTACATTTTTATTTTAAAGTATAAATGTGTGTAAGTATACACATTTCTGTATTTATAAATAAAATTTATATACCTTCATACTGAAAATTAGATAAAATCTATATTCAGTTGCGTAATTTCAATATGTGTTTTACCGTATAAGTTGCGAACTCACAAGGGAGTTTTGACTCGTATCCCACTTGCTTCTATTGTTCTTTATCACTTGAATTTATGCAATTTATAATTATAAATAAGAGTTTAGTATACAATATATTGATAAGTAAAAAAATACTAATTATAGCTAGTAAATGTACTTACAGAAAGCAGTTGTTTAAATTGTAACAAGTGATTAAGACCGCCACTTTAGGTAATAAATTAACTAGTGCACACAATGCAGTTGGTAAATGCAAATCACTGATAATCCATTAGCTAGCAACAATACACTAATGACCTTAGTGAACTGTCTGATATAAGTAACGTTAATACTAATACATATAATTATTATATATACTTAATTAAACAAAAATAGGTAAACATTTTATACTAATTGAAAATTTAAAACGGATAGTGGGAAGTTTATAGAAAAGCTAATTTTAACCTCTATGTCTTATCGACAAAGTTAAATGTGAAAACTAAAGGTACAATATTTATTGTGTTCATAAACATTATCTAGAATAATATATAAACAAATATGTTGCACTGCCGTGCCGACGCATTACTCGATTCTTTAAATTTAAGATTATTCACCCAAATTAAAAAGAAACTCTAAATATGGTAGATTTACTCCAACTGATTTATGATACACAATTTTTTTAATTTTACACTAGAATCAAATCAAGCTTCTTCAATCAAAAAAAGCTTAATTGGCATTTTGTCGGCACATAATATTTGGTTGTCATAGAAGATTTTAAATTTTAACTAACTAATGAAGTACAGAACATCGATCAGTCAAATATTAAAAATAAGATTCGACGCCGAAACCGCATCATCAGCCAGACAACTATAAGCCTCCAATTTCGATCCAAAAATCTAGACTAAAAGGAAAATCTATTTTTTCCTCTAAAGGGATTATTGCCGGCACTTTCCTCTAGTCATCAAACCAATCATTCCCTGATGACGCCCTAACTGAATTAGGCTTCCATTACCTCCCTCTTTGTCCCCCTATTAATTAAAACTAGTGCTAGTGTTGATTGGATTCACTCGCTTTTTGACGATGATGACTTTGCAATATGGTAACTTGTTTGAGTTTCCAGTGTTTTTCATTAAGAACAATGTTGTTTATTCATATTACGATATTGTGTTTTTATGAATATGTATAAAAAAACAACTTTAGTTTTTATGCATATGTACAATAAAGATCAACGCTTTTTTGGTACCTTTTCTTTCAAAGTTTTGACTTGTAGTGTTATTTTTACGAATATTAAGAATTATTATTTAAGAAATGAGTCAGGATATTATTATGTTTTGTAATACTGAACCACCATATAAAATAACATATAAATATCTTATAATAATAATATGCGCTATATGTATATTTATCATACATAACTAATTGTACAAGAATTCTAATGAAATCCATTCATTATAAGGGCCGTAGTAACGTGGTGCGCCTTAATATCGTTATTAATTGAGAAACCTCTTCAGGTGCATGATCAAACTATCTCCACTAGCTGAAAATAAGTGAATTTTTCCCGGTGGAAAATCTAATTACAGTCCAACGTACGCAGCGCAAAACGGTTTTAATTAAGATAGTTTTATATCGGGGTGAGTTTTCTAAGTTGCATTTAATTCTAGGGAAAATTATCTAATTGCGGTCGTCGAACTTTGTTCCAAAAATAATTTAACACAATTTCATACTGTCTACGCCATAAGTTATATTAAAAAAATAACTACCTATCACTGAAAATAAATTGTTTAACTTAGAACACGAAATAAAGTCATCATACTTAGTAAATAAATTGGACGTATACAACCGATATTTACACTTACTGCTAAAGAAATACGGTTCACAATAGGTTAATAATCATATTCAGTTTAGAAAATTGTAGGTGTGATTTAAAAGTAATTGACACTGTGTTGTATAATCAATTTATCATTAGTAATTTGTAGTTTAAATGACTCTTCAATATGGTATCGTAATCAAAACTTTGATATGTTAATTAAGCTGTGCATACAGGAAACATGCATTTTAAATGTAAATAAAATTACATACTACAAATCCAACGAAAGGGATTTCCCTTTCAAAGTACTTACTTTGTTATTTATATTAATACGCTATTTATTATGTACTTAAAATAAAGCTTTAATAATTAGAATTAATTATATACGTAAAAGCTTTAATAATAATGAATTTAAGAATAAATTCCTAATGATGAAAATTCATATCACGTAAGAATTGTATGTTTTGCTGGTAGACGCACTATTTCTTTAGTCTATAATATACGGCATATTTAAATTCAGGCGCCATTAATAATATACTTTGTTAAGACAATTTCATTATATACAATATAACATAAAGTTATTATATTCTAATTGTATTTGGTCATTAGGTTAGGCCAGGTTTATTATGAAAGTAGTATATGAAAATATAGTTTGTATTCAAACACTTTTATTTCTATGACTAGCGACCCGCCCCGGCTTCGCACGGATGCAATGCTGATACTAAATTCAAAGTGCTATAAAGTAAAGGGAGAACCGCGGCCTCCGACGCGCGTTTTCTGGAGACCTTTTCAATGTGTACAATACTTAGTACATTATTTTGATAAAACTCGTAGGGTTCAGCCTGCGTTTGCAATGTAAGCGGAAAAAATGTAATTATTTACGACATCACATTAGAAACCTCAAAAATAACAGTACTTCTCCACTATTTAATGGATGTCATTATACATATAAACCTTCCTCTTGAATCACTCTATCTAATAAAAAAAACCGCATCAAAATCCGTTGTGTAGTTTCAAAGATTTAAGCATACAAAGGGACATAGGGACAGAGAAAGCGACTTTGTTTTATACTATGTAGTGATTACACAACAAATGCATAATACCTAATAAGATATCGTTATGTTGTTGTCAACTTTATATATTATACATAGATAGAGTCACGATTGAGGCACGTTGGATGGCACTTGAGTATCTCATAAATTTCGTAAGACAGTAAGTGGGGACAAGCCGCATTATTGAAGCAAATTGCAAACACCCGCAGGGCTCGAGCTAATACTAAAAACGTGTTGCTGATTTATAATATCTAGATGTGATAATGTGATAAATATGTTCTGTGGTTATCTGTTATTAATATATAGTATGTGCCACCTAATTTTGTAGAAAATTATTATGTATTTAATATGTTAGTTACTTTGTTGTGGGAGTACCTACTAAGAAATAAACCCTTGAAGTATAATGATGCGTTTAATTAATCGATTTTTATTTAAACAATGGTATAAAACAATTAAATTGTTAGAAGTCCTGTAATCTTCGCAATTATGCATGATTGGGCTATAGCAGTATATGAGCTAATTATACTGCTGTAATAATGGTTTTTTTTAAATTGTATAATATGAATAATTGACTTTAACTTGCTCTTCTAGTTCTCTATGTAACCGAATCAAGTACTAAACGGCTCATGAAGGCCTTGGTATAATCTGAGGAATGCAACCCCCGGTAATATAGTTTCCACCGAACCACCCTTAAGATTTGATACAATATGCGGGCGTATATATAGGTTTTTGGGAAAAATAGGTAGATTTAAAAAAATATATATTTTTGGTATCGTGAGAAATTTTAAGTATTATTAATAATGCCACGTTTTAACTCTATGAATCGTGAAAAAGTGATAGCAAGTAACGAGTGACGTAGTACATACATATATCTAAAAAAATATTTAAGAGCAGCTTTTTCCAGCTTTGTATTTTTTGGCGTATATTTTTAAGTTTATTTGTTTCAAACTTATTTTCTCTATACTATTAATATTGAGTCCTTATTTTAAATATACAATATCTGACGTAATATTATTAGTGATCAATCGTTTTATTCTATTTAATATATGATATATATAAATAAGATTAAATAAGAACAAGGATGATTAGGTACCTAATTTCGATCTCCAAATATGCAAGTACACTTTCGAGACAATTGAGCCAATTTGTCGCTGAGCAGCCTCTTGTCTAGGCTTTTTATTTCCCCAATCAAAGGCCCAAATGACATGGAGTGGGACGTTACGGCCTAATGAATTCTTGACTTTTCTTACATTGGGGTGGCGAATTTTTCGGGTGTATCTTTCGACTGTTTGTAGTACTTTGGTGTGTTTACTGTTAGGTAATTTAATTATTTCCAGACAATTTTTCTTTTTTTAATGAATATGTAAAACTGTTATAGTATTTTGGTAAAAACGTAACGTTAAACAAAGTACTTTTAGTATAGTAGTATATTTAATAATGTATAATATGTCAGAAGCGCCATTGCTCCGACATATATCTTATTAGATAAGTAAATGTTGTTACCTATTTAATATATTTATCAAATAGGTTAAATTTAGTTATTTCAATAAATTTTGAAACACAAATAAGTATACCTATTATATATAACAAATATGTTTAAATGTAGTTCGAGTCGTTAGCAGCTCAATTGGTAGGGGAGACCGGGTACAAAAGTAACACTTTGTACTTCACACTTGATTTGTGGCTAGGTTTTAATATTATCATTAAATTAATATAACCATATATAAATTCAGTTTATGTTCTTTACACTAGCAGCTCGATTTATTTTACTATGGTGTGTTTTATATGAATAACAGAGCGTTAAAAAAAAAACGTCAGTTGTTACTTTCGACCACGTAGGCAGGTCGAAAGTAACACGTTGTGGGTCGAAAGTAACAAGAAGAAGAGGTTGGTAATTAATACAATATTATATGTAATACTTGTTTATTATCAACAAGTATTTATGTAAAAAGTAAAAGTTCTGCATTCTGCATCCATCCACTAGCATTGCCAGCTCCGGCACAACCAACAGGACCCTCAAGTATCATGTGGTCTTGGAATTGTTTCAATGGGAATACGAAAAAAGGAGCTATGTGTCCTCCTTGAGCATTAATCACAACAGCAACAGTTACTAATCTTCCACGTTCTGCTGAGGTTACTGCACCTACTTGTTCAGTTCCTTTTTGAGCAACAATCGTGCTAAGTTTTTGGACAGTGGACCCCTTCCACAGTGGACAGTGGATCCATATTCCAGATATCTTTTGGCTCAAATTTGTACCTATCAATTACCTCGGCAAGATTATCAAAAAATTTGCTCACATTATGTTCGTTGAAACTTTGAGATCTCAAACAGAGGCTCGGGTGCCGTTTTAAAAAACCCGTCAACCATTCATTACCAGCCATTTGACTATCGTGCCACCTTTCAGAAAAAAATTTATCCGCCGCTTTTCTATACACTTATGTGTCGTGTAGTTGTTCTTATGCGTTGTCGCGGCATTCTGTTGGAGTAAAGGTAATTAAATCATTGCGGGGACAACAGTAACTTGTTACTTTTGTACCCATAGGACTATGTTACTTTTGTACCCTTCCTCATTTTTGTTGAAACATGAAATATAACCTTAGAACGGAACGAGCTAAACAAAAACAAATTTAAACAATGTACAATCAATCTAATCAAAAATAGATATGCAAACATTCAGATTACTACCATCCTTTTACGACTATGTAAACATTAAATAACAAGATATCGAAAAACTTACTTTTGGTTTGTAAAAACACTTAGTATCCTCTCACACAATCTAACAGTGCTTGAAGTACGCGGCGACTAACTACAAGTGAGGGGGGTGCTCTCAGCTATCGCCTGACGGCGGCGGAACTGTGTTGGACCATTGGATGAATCTAGAGAGCATTTGTTACTTTCGACCCGCCGTTACGTTTGTACCCGGTCTCCCCTACATTATTTTACTTACACGTTAATTAGTGGGTCGTTGTAACGTATAAATGTAACGAAACCCTACTTATAACACAATAAACTTTTATTTAAGTTAGTAAAGCACAATTTTAATTTAAAAAAAAAACTTATTTGAATATGCAACTTATTTTATAAATATTGCCACAGATTATCACATTATAAAACTTATTTTGATTGAATGTAATCCAATATAATAATAATATTTTGAGTATTTCTCTAATCTGCACTTGGAACTTTCCAGCAGAATAAACCCATAAAACTGGTAGTGAAATGAGTTCATCGTATGCAGCATCGCGTAATCCATCAAAATGGAATATACCACGTTTATTATGTAACAGTAAAATATTACAGCCATACGTAATAGCCATTAAATGTTATCTTAGCTGCACAGGGATATTTTAAAAGGAAATCACATGTTTTGTGGGACTTCAATTTCGTTTGTCCTATCATTTTATTTAAGATATTCTGATCTGTTTCGTTCATCTAATAGTTTTTTTGTAATATTAAAAACTTTATTTACGTTAGAAGATGTAATAGGGCATCGAACAGTTGAGAGCATTTTTTTCCAGACTGCAAGCAGAGGATTGTATTAGTGTAATATTAAGTAATTAAACAAAAGTTCCGAATTCCACACGATCTTGAAATTAATAATAAACAAAGAAACAATTCAAAATAAATTAATAAAAACACTATTTAGATTAAAAATTAACACAGACTAATAAAATTTATCAAAAAAACAAAATGAATATGTTTATAGCAACTGTATCTTAATTTTTTTAAATTTAAATGACTCTTTTCATCTACTGACTTAAGTAGTTGAGTTATCATTAAAAAAAATCAAACACACCACTACACGCAATACTCGTGGAACGAGTTTGCTTATCTTGCCGAAGCCGCGTACAAATTTTTTGAAGAAGTCTATTAAGTATGAGGGTGTGCAATTATTTAATCAATTACCGTTTAAAATTCGTAATATTAGCGCGTTTAATCAATTCAAAATGGCATTAAGACATATCAGAATGAGCCTAGTAGACCAAAATTGGGACGGCTGATGGCGACGTGTATCTCGTTCGTATATACATATTAAGTTTCTCATGTATAAAATACATTCTTTTTGTAATGAGAAATAAACCTTAATTTAGTTAAATATATAGAAAAATCTCACGCTTTACGTGACAAAATATCTCTTAAATTCTAAATGTAGTATATTACTTGGGTATATAAATCTTAAGAATAAACAAAAATCAATTCAAAACTTGTAATAAAATCTCGCCGCTTTGTACAAAAAGCAATATGTTAAACAAAGTCGATCCCTTCCTGAACTATTGATATTCATCAACACGCTCCTTACAGACACTTCAGGAGCCAAGAAAGTAGCAACTCCAATGCCGTATTGTAAGGTAATAAGGTTTTAAATTGAATAGACTGCGGTTAGAGTAATGTACGCAAAATTGAGTCTGAAAGCTATAAACATTGGCAAAGGGTTGGTTAAAGGGTCATTTGAGTGGTCGCTCGGCTGACCATTACGTGAGGTGGACGATATACATAATGCAAACGGAATGTTTTGAATATTTTATTCTTAAGTATTTTTTAGAAAAACGTTACTTTTTTAAGCCTGCGTGGTCGTTTAAAAATTCATGAAAAGTTGCAATTTTTTATACTTAATTAGATGTGTGGTTATGTTCTTCCTTACTTTTGTATGCGAGTCTTGTTCGCGTTTGAGTATTTTTTAAAGTTGATGCTAATTTATTGTATGTCATCATTGTATCGTAAGTTCTTCGGAATAACTAATCATAATTTACTCTTACAAACAAAACATTCTGTACTTGACTAACGCAGTTGACCTTTTGAATCTAAGACATCGGCTTCCTCGCGATTGTTTCCTTCGTCGTAAAAGGGAGTGTTATTTGTGCCCATAGAATGAAATGCTGATTAGTGCACAGCTGGAGTTTGAACCCACGTCATGGTTAAGCCCACAATAGTCGCTTTTTCATTTATTGCATAGATATAAATATAGCTACGCATTGAGACTGTCATCACAAATGTACTGCAAAGTTACAAACAACTCATTAAAGAAACAAACGTATCAATTTTCCTTCCAATCAGACGTAACGAGATCAAAGAAAAAACACTGGCATTAAGTTAGCACATTTGTCCGTCTGTCAGTCCAATAAATAAGGAAAGAAAAACTGCGAAGCCACCTCGTCTGCTCTCTATCTGGTCGCGTCAGTGTATCGCCAAAGACAGTGACTAAACCTCGAGATCTATATGAAGCTGTTAGTCATTTAATAAATATTACCGAATAATGAATTATTAGATTTTAAAATTCGACATCGTATAGAATATATGCAAAAAAAACATTCAGCATTATTCTTTAAGTACCAATTCGTTTTTCAACAGAAATTATTAACACCATTTTTGTTATAGGACATGTTTTGATGCATATTAATATATTGTATTAATTGTTTGTTGTATATTGCTACCGTGTTGTATTGTCACATATCTTCATCTATTTTAATAACATTACTTTTTTTACTTTCATTTTACCATGACAGCATTAAAATTTAAATCTAAAATGATTTCACGTGCGTTGTAGCAGCTCCACAGCAGTTGCACAACATGCAAGTGAAACATTGACCGAAAAGGTTCAGGATCATTACTCCTTGCCCTCATTCTCTTTATTTATTGGCTTCTGGTAATTTTGTTCAAACTAATATACACAAAACACAATATATAAATGAAGGTATTAATAAACTATAAAATGGTTACGAAATAAGAATTTCGACGATATTGAAAAGTTCTTCAAAAGTCTTAACTAATTACCAAATAATATTCAAAACTATTAAAAAGTAGCAAAGATTAAGTTTCCTTCTTAAAAAAAACAAAAGACGAACAATACGATTTTCTAATGAATAAGCACGATCGTAAAAACTTAATGAAATCTGAACAATGCAAGCACATTAAAGTTCTTGGCTGCGCGGAAGAGGAAAGTTTTTTTACGATTTCATAAAGCGCGACAGTTTTTCATTTACACCGTTATAGTGGTGATAAAACATAATTAAAATATTTTATTTCGTTGATATCTCTGAGTTTATGGCTGAATGTTTTAAGGGTAGAATTTTTAATTGCACGCCATCTAGTGTTGGTTTAAAACATTACTACGGCTGTAACTCCATATAATTAGAAAGCGTAATCGTAATCAAAAATACTTCCGTCAGGAGTTTTAATCTTTGCAAGGAGTTACTCTAATATTCATAAAATGCTCTTTCATGTTCTAACAATCTACTTAAATTTCTTCAAGGAAGAGAATTTACAAACTAACATAATAATAGAACTTTGAAATTATACACAATTTTTGTCTTAATTCGACGCTTTTTAAGGTGTGATGATCACCTGGTATCACGTTTAGGTAGTGGCGGATTTACCAGCAGGCTGAGTAGGCTGCAGCCTCGAGCGGCCAATTTGGGAAAAAAAAATTTTGCTACCTCCTAGACATCAAAAAGATTTCTGCATGACGGTTTTCTGATGCTTTACAGATAGAAGTCTTCAACAAATTTTGTCGATGACATTCCCTTCGCACTTGTACATTTGGTGTAGCAAACTTCCACATTCTAGAGTAAAACCGCTAGTTCGCTGCCCACCCTCAGCTCACACTATGACTGAAACGAGCGTAATGGCAGAAAATGTATTTCCCTCTTCCCCCTATCAACCTATACATGTCAGTCCTACTACTGGTTGGATGCTGCGAACTGGTTTGTGTATAGTCAAAAACCAAACCCAACAACATTATTTTACTTGCAATTTCAACGAAATTCTTGGATTGTAAATTTTTTATACGTATATGTCAAACGAGGTTGCGGGACGTCCAAAAAGGGCAGTCATCGCAGCCCATAGTCGCCCATTTTAGTGGGTGCGTTTCCGGCCTTTGAGGGAGGAGTACACTAGATTTTTAAACATTTGGAGGTCATATCTCTGAGGGAAGACCCCCACCGGGAGTCGATTCCACAGTTCGCTAGTTCGCAAAAGAAAATGCCTTGTAAACGGACTGTGGAAGACCTCGAACCATCAAGATGTTGTTGGTGAAATTTAGAGCTCGTACGGCTCGTACGGTGTTGAAAAAAGGCAGGAGGGATCAACCCAAACAATTCTTCCGAAAAAAATATCTTGGACATGACAATTGTAAAGTGACCCTGCAAAATTATTACTGTGTATATCTTGAAAATTTGTAAAACCGCCACTGCTATTATTCACGCAACAGTTTACGATTGCACATGAACTATCCATTCATGATCAGTTATATTTTTCTCTTGAATATATTTACATAGTTTAAAACATTTTTTTGCGCTTGATTTAAAGTACATCCGCAATATATCATGTTCTTAAAACTCCGACCCAGTTCCCTCGGGAAGTCGCTCGTTTGTCACCGGCGACGCGTATTTAATTGGAGACATCCTGTTTCTAATCTAAAATTCTAATAGCGTCTCACTTTATTGTCCTGTCTCGCAAATAAACTGTAGAAGTATTGGGCTAAATAAAGTTCAGTGTCTTCTGATACATATGAAAGTATTGTTATACAAAATAAATAGCGGATGAATTTAGAATTATTATATTATTTACGTCATCTCACGCGACCACTGTCGCTCTTTGCGTCATAAGTTTTTATATGATGAATAACCAATGTGTGAGTTGGCGGCCGCTTATTGAAGAATAGGCTCTTATACATTTTCACAAGCATGGAACAAAAAAATTATAAGAAAAATATTCGATGAACACATTTGCCATGCAATGTTTTGATGATTTTATGTTCTAGATTGTATGACGTAATTGTATAGTAAACGCAAAAAATAATTCACAATATCTTGTGATTTTAATGCACACCAATCAATAATTATTCAGTCATAAATCTAAATACACCCCACAGGGCTCCATGTTGCGAAATCCATTATCCAACAGTTTCTTAAGTATCATTAAAGCAATCTTCAAACTAACAAACCAATAACATCTTCAAAGGCAAGCAATTCACGCGAAAGACCCAAATTAATTCTATAATTAGAACTGACAGGTGCAGTACTTTTAACACCTGGGTGACTTCTTTGAGGGTAAGTCCCTTAAGGGTTGAATTTTTAATCGTCTTTCTAAAGGGTAATTATCTTGTAACCGAGATGCCTTGTTTTCCGGTTGCCGTTTTAAAATTTCAATTGAGTTTTTATTTTGGTACAGATTTTGTACATCAATTACAGCACAGTGCTTTATTTTAATTTAAAACTGTTTCCAAATTTAAAAAGCTGTTTGAATACCTCTACCTTAGTGACACTAGAAACTGGATTAAGCATCGAAAAGTGATAGGTCAAACGTATTCATATAGAATATATGGTTTTAGGTGAAACATGACAGAATTATGAAAAAATAAGTATTTTTTTTGTAAAAGCAGGAAGCTCATCTGATGTTAAGTAGTACTGCCGCCCATGGACACTCAATGCCAGAAGGCACGCGAGTGCGTAACTTGTGATAAAAGAGGGTTAAAGGTTTTTTTTTTTTTTAGAAAATTATGTTTTTTTTTTGGACAATTCACACCAATTGACCTAGTCCCATGCTAAGCTGGTGAAGCTTGTGTTATGTGTACTAGGCAACGGATATACATACATATTATAGATAGATAGACATATAAATACATATTTAAACACCCAAGACCTAAGCATAACACCAAATGCTCATCACATCGATATTTGTCTCAGCCGGGGATCGAACCCGGGACCCATGGATTCGCAGTCAGGGGTACTAACCACTAGACCAATGAAGGTAACGCAGAGAAGTGTAAACATACATACATAAATAATAAAAAGACATTAAAACAATAAGGCTATTTAAACTTAGGCATTACAGGTATCATAGGATTAAGAAGAAGGATTCCAGGAGGTAGACAATTTAATTCTGGTTACCTGTCTAAGACATATATCTAAGTTTTATAAAATAGTAACAAACATAATAAAATATTATTTTTATAAGCTTAGTGCTTGCATATGAATCATGCCATCAGGCTGATGTCATTTGTTCGCGCTCCATTTGCTCACTCCGTGGGGAATTCGCGGTCGTTCCGAGCGAATAAAGTGGCATTTGTATCATAGAATATATTTTATAAATATTTCAGAAAACTGTTTTAAATTTATTTGTTCTATCATCTTTGGAATTGTTTATATAAAGGTTATGCACCTGTCTTTCAGTGTATATGGCACAGCCTTCTGGTCAAAGTTGCATACCGTATCTTAATTCAGCTGACGTCAATTCGTGCTTCGAGCATGTTTGTCGTGAGCAGAACGATGATTGAATTTTGGTCACAATTACGAAAACAGCACTCCATTTTATATACTTTTCCAGATGTTTAAACAAATAAGAAGGATATTGAATAATCATATATAATAAATGCAGTGGTAACGTACCTACATCAAACTTTTGTACGTATTAGTATTATAGTTTACGTATTTAATATGTCACAAATATCTTAATATTATATATTTTGAACAACATTATTACAATTTTAATAAATAAAATTAGAAGAACATAAGGAGGAATAAATGTCGTATTAATGGCGTGAAGAAGGATAATAATAATGGCTAAATCACTATTACTATCGATTATTGAATTGACAAATCAAATAAATAAAACATATGGACTACTTTACTTTTACTACTTAACATATGCAGGTGACAATACCGCCATCACACTGTAATATACATATATTCAGAAACAAATTGAAAATTTCTATTTTCAACATAAACTTCTAGCGAACAATAAGCATGGACAGTTTGATGTTGTAATGTATAGGTTAATATTTTACTGAAACAAATAAATTATTATTGGAAGCAATATAAGAAAATGCATTACATTAAAATGCAGAATGAATTTTCAGCGCTTTTCCAGTTGAAATGTGTAAAACTGGGAGCGCCTTGATGCACCGATTGCATTCATCACGTTGATACCGCGTTTTGTGTAGGGTGACAAAATTGCAATTTTTGCAACAACCAAAAATCTACTTTACATTATGATACAATATTATTGTTAGATCTCAAATTAAGAGCTCACCTACTTCTTCTACTAAACATTATAAAGAAATAAAACATGTTATATCTTTTAGTTTGACATTCAATTTGTGGATACTACAGAATAATCTGTTGGTGCCATGCGCACTTGAAATTTGCAAAAAAAAAAATACTATGATCTTTATAAGGCTTGCTTCTTTTTATTTATCCTACCTTTAAATTAATCATGGTGCTATAACAAGATGACGAACAGCGGATGTGGTATAACTGATGCCCTGTTTATTATAACAAGCGACGTTGCATACACTAGGGGAATTTAAGCGATTTGTATGGTTTAGGTGTGGCGGCGCACCTTGCATTAATGTGTAATGCAGTTTATGGTACGGTGGAATCGTTTGGATGTGGTTTTAGTGGTATAAGGATTATTAATATTGTGTATACTAATATCATAAAGTGAAAACATTAATAACGAACGCACTCAGAAACTGCTGGTACGACTTATAAAGTTCTTTCAGCATTAGAATGCTAAGAGTATCTTAGTAACATAGGCTTTGTATATGTTCAATATACTTAAAACATCCAGTGACTAGTGTACATATATTTGAACTAGTCTTTGGTCTCATGCCTGAGTCGACTCAAACGAAATATTTACTTCTATAAAAGAATACAAATTCTTTATTTAATTAAATATACCGAGTTACTAACGAAACTTCCTTAGTAATAGAAAATCAAGTGCAGTGGTTTACTGGCTTGAGCGTCCGACCCTGAGATCCAGCGGTTTTGCGATGTGCGCAATTTAAAAACACGAGAAAAACATCGTGCGGGAACCGGCATGTCTTAGCATCAAAAATCTACATGTATGCCAAACACAGGCGCCTGATCATCTACTTGCCTGTTAAGAAAAAATTTAATGTATTAGAACGCGTAATATTTGGACGATAGCCAATGAGCTACAGTGCGATTATGTAAAGACAGAATAATAATACGATATATGTGGCGTAAACATATGACAACCGACGCACATTCTAAGTACCGAAATGTCAATGGCGTGTATTACAATCATAATATGTCTATCCCAAAAATAATATAAAGACGTAATATAGTAGTAACGCGTCTGTCTGTCACATTTAACAGCGATGTGCAGATACTTGAAGCAATCACGGATCGGAGGACGTTTATTGAAATCTCAGCTAGGAGCGCGTAGTTCATTTCGTGACAGAGGTGACACGATCTTCGAAAGACAAAAACCAACTAACTATAGGACAGAGTTAACATAGTGATATGATCGACCCTGACGTCGTGAATTCGAAACTGTAACCAATCCTTTTGTGTGAGCAATATTGCTACCACGGTGAAGGAAAACTTCGCAAGGAAATCTACTTGTTTCTGAACCACTGATGTAAAAACAGAATATCTTTGATATTTATTTTGGATGTTCTTTCGCTTGAATGAATGAATTAGAAATTCATAAGCAGATAAGACAAAAGTCAATATCAAGAACACTCTATACGCAAACTAGTCTTCATATTATCAAGATGATTGTCGCAGATAGGTTGAGAGGGCGCAAGTTCGTAAAGTTTTACGATCGGTATCCGATAGCACTCCGTAACATACCGTAATATTAGAGGGACCCTTACATGCCTAGTCTTGATTGAATTATACTGATTATCACATAAATGCAATTTTGCCTTTATTTTGATTTAGGTTTTCTATATAAAACATACCACACAAGAGTAAAGATAAACTATACAATATAATAACAAAATGCCTAAAATATTTTAATGGTGAAGAAAATGTTCTGACCTTTTAACCACAAAATAAGAAACAGTTTATTTAAAGTGAGCATGGGCAAATAAATATCTGTCAACGAGAAAGTAAACTGTAGACTCATGTACACTGGATAGAGTGAAAACAAACAATGGTGGTGATAGTGAACTTAAATCGATTTTCATATCGAAGTTGCAAAGAAATCTTTAAAACATCTACGTGTCTTTAAAATTACTCTTGGTAATTTTGGTATTCATATAATGTTATATAGTAGCGATTTTAGTGTGATATATCATATCGCAAGATTTAATTCAATTATTTTGTATTTAGGACTAAATCGACTTTTAAATACTCCTTATTAAAAATAAGTATAATTTATGAATAGTACTGGATAAAAATAGAGGGAAAATGACATTATGAAAAGGGTTGAATCCCAGTTAATGAGGCCGAAACTCAACGACGAAGGATATTTAAAATAACGCTAACAAGTCGTGAAAGGTTATGATTAATTACTAGATATTAAAACATAATGCCCTGTGAAATGCTAATTAATTGTAGATTTAAATAATAATGTTTACTTAAGATAGACCTTATTAGCTTAGCTTAGCTTAAACTTAATGGTTAGTATAATCTAACATTTTCTATAGGTATAAAAACCTATACTTATCACTTTCTGTTAAGCAATAGCATTATTCAATGCCTTAAAGTGAAGCGTGAGAAAAGCTAGTAAACTATAAAACTGTACGTAAACACATTACTTCTTAAAAGATGAAATAAATTTCGCCTATATCTTTCCAAATTTCCGAAATAAAGAACGCACTTTGATAATTTATTACAATTTCATTCAACGCTAATAAACTTACGATCCGGATTTCATATTAAAATTCAAAGGGAGATTTCTGAATGAAGATTTTCATAGGAAACATTAAAATCTGTTTTCTACAGCATCACTGGGGAACTGGCGTAGATCTTAAGATATTTATAAAAAGTAATTTTGGCTCATTTATCGTATTGTTATTAGATGCAAGTACTTGCAATTCTATGAGAATGCAAATATGTGATAGAAACTAATATGATCAAAACAAATATTTATGGCACATAATAGTGTAAGAATACGTTGTAACTTTGGTATTAGTATTGTCAGTACAGACAGAAAAAAAAACAGTGTCACAACAACCTCTGAGTTTTAGCCACAAAATTCTGCATTTGCTTATTACTTCTAAATACTTAATACTATAAATACTTCTTCTAACGTTGTTAGGTGTACAACTTTATCATTTAATTACTCGTTTTATTTATACTTTATAGTATACTAAGGGTTAATAATTAAGTTTTAAGAGTTTCTATTAATAACTGCAATCAAATTAAAAAAAAAAATAATCAGAGCGTACCAATTCTTAAAAGGCCGGCAACGCACTCGCGAGCCCTCTGGCATTGAGAGTGTCCATGGGCGGCGGTATCACTTAACATCATGTGAGTCTCCTGCCTCGGTAATAATCGCAAATGTCTCATGCTTTATACCAACCAACCTGTCCGCTGGGATGGCAATAACAAGTCCATAAACCGTTTTTACTGCCTTTGTTCAAGTAAATGTATGTAGGTTTCTTTTTAAACAATGACCGTATTTTCGTAAGACGAATATATCACAAGACAGACCCGAAGATATTTTAAGAGACGTTTTGATGTCCTCTGAGTGCGCGATAATGGACTCGTGCTTGTTAAAAATGTATTTTTAAAGTTGTGTGGAAAAAAATTGGATTCGTTTGCGATGTGAACTTCCATTTATACTTTAAAATTACATACGAAACTTCCAGACATAAAAACTACAAGAAATAAGTGTAATTAATGATTAATAATAATAATAATAAAAGCCTTTATTCAGATAGAAAATTTTACATAATTTTAAACTAAAACTATTATCACTAGTGAGTCGGTGACACCGACAACCCATCTGTTTGCCCAACTTTGGCAAAGGCCTCCTCCATTTCTTTCCACTCTGCTCTGTTCTGAGCTTTCCTTTTCCAAATTTTCCCAGTTACGGATTTTAATGACTTAAACATAAATAGAGATATACAGGGATAACACTCGAATAAATAGCCAATAAGTAATAGGTCTTTTAGATGTTGAGCTTTCTACACGCAAATTATGAAATACAAAACTAGGCGATTTACTTACGATTTGGTGCCGAATTGGCTTTACAACGCGTAGGTCACGCGTTGTAAAGATGAGGTAAGAAACACTCGACGAACATTATGCAAAGAATTTTTGGTGTATCTGTAGTAATGAATTAACATAGTAATTGAATTAAGAATTATTGTTTAAAAAGCTTACACATTGTACTGACTTAAAGTGAGTCAAACAATTATTCAATTTGTGAAATCGTACCTAATTTAACAAATTTAACATAGTTAACACTACTCAGTCGCTCTTTATACACTGTTCCATCACAATGTATACATTTATTTTAATCTGTTTATTTCTAGCAAATACTGTAAAATCGGAGGTGAATGGAAAATACTGTGAAGGTAAACAATTTAATAAGCTCGTTTGGCTTAGATATTACTTAAACTTATTTGAAGTGTTTTACTGTTCTTATTCTTTTATTATTTTAATAAAGAATTTAGTTCAACATTATTTTCTTGGTGGAAAGCATTGTATTTTTTATGTTTTCAAGGGACTGATTATACCACAATTTTATGTAAAATACTTAAATTCATATTGCATAAACATAAACATTATTATAGTTACATTTACCTTAAGAACTCAGTTATTTGAATGCAAATTATATTGAATTTAACAACATTTTCACTATTCTTTTAAGGTTTTAAGACAGACTTCGATATAAAGAAAGCGATTGGACGTTGGCACGTTGTGGCTGTTATACCAGACACCAACTTTTCCAACAAGTTCGATAATGTGACGTGCTATAGAGTGGACTTCAGTGAAGTTGATGAGGTACTCGCTTTAGAATATTATAGCTCCATACATCAGCTTATAACTCACTAAAGAATAGCTCCAATAGTCTTGGTGATTATATATTTTTAGGGTATACTTTAAATCCTTTATCTAATAATGAAGTTGATTAAAGTCGATTATGGACATTTATAGTTATTCAATTCATTCTTGATTAAACTTTTAAAAGTTAATGGGCACAATATAATACGTACAAAGTACAAAATAAATATAACTATTTATTTTTTATCAATCTTGATATTTTGTTAGAATCTGATAATATAAATATAATCTGATATATATATATATATATATATGATAATTATTAATTATGTATATATAAGATTTTGATTATTATTGTAGTTATATTTTAAGGTTATTGATATTGATATTTTATCTGATAATCAAGTTTAGATTTCTTCTATGATAAATAATTGCGCAGGCAAGCCTCAAATGGATGATAACGCAACGGCTCGGTCGTCCAACAGAACAGCTCATGGACAGTGAGCAAGGTGAAGTTATACGCCTGCGATACCATACAGAACAGCCTTTTGACATCTGGTCAAAGTCAGTGCGTGATCTGAAGGGATGCTACAGACAACTGATCGATTTGAAAAACAACGAAACCGATATACGTGAGTATGCTATTTTTATATAAGTGATACATCACGCAATGAATACTTACAATTTCCCGGGCGAACGATGCAAAAAATAAATAAAACATGCTTAAAATAACCGACTAATACTAATAAAATATAATAATAATACTGAATTTTAGTTTTGTGTATACTATATATAACATAATGACTTGTTTCTCATTGTATCATTAATTAAAAGTATTTTTACGAAACGAAATAAATTATTTTAAACAAACAATTCAATAGGAATTGGCTCTCTTGGCTTTAATAACTGTCAAAAGATTTGTCTAGTTTAATATGGAAATGTACAAAAATCTCGAATAAAAATACTTCTATTATATGATTATGATAGGATCACAAATTTATTA
This sequence comes from Pieris napi, assembly GCF_905475465.1. Taxonomy (NCBI): domain Eukaryota; kingdom Metazoa; phylum Arthropoda; class Insecta; order Lepidoptera; family Pieridae; genus Pieris; species Pieris napi. Next base: position 5,393,752 of record NC_062241.1, on the reverse strand, counting down.
CAGCGTGCTTTATAGTAAGCGTGGTAAGATTGACGTGTTTCAATACAGTATAGTGTATTTTAATTAAAAATCCCAAACGTTTTTCTAGATCTGGCAAATACATTGGACTCGCCCATGTTGCTGCATTTACTGGAGACTGGAAACGGGCCATTTCTCCTCCAAATGCTCTGGGGACGACTAGCCGCTGTCATCTATCGAAGAGAACCGGTAATAAAATAAAATTATCTAAAGTTTTTTAAAGATAATAATAATCAGGAAATCGGAAAATACATTAATCAAATGTCAATCAGGTTCGAAATGATTTTAAAACATTTAATCTATACTTTTATTTCTAAAAGAGACAACACATTTAGAAACCCAGTGTAATCCCTGTAATTGATTTTCTACAGATTTGGTAAAAATATTTTCAGGGTGTAACGATTGAAAAACTCCGGCAAGTGACTGAGTTTTTATCGCTCTATCGGGGAACAGCGGAACGGCCAAAGCTCTGCGGCTCAACACAGTTTACAACTAAAAGACCAGAGCCAATTCCAGTTACTATAAAGTCTAAAATTTTAGAATAATTGCATTGGATATCGCAACACTATTATTTGGTTTCACTTCTTATTATTTTTATTTCATTTCATTTCTTACATTATATTTTTGTTTTTGTATTTAATTGACGAAATACAATATGTCAACTATATACGTTGCGTTGCTTACTTTCGCAATAACATATTATTCTTAGACAATCGATTTAAAACAATATATCTTGTTTAAAGAGTTATTTACGATGTTGTATGCAGTTAATAACAAATTGTGGTCTAGCACGAACCTAATACTGCACACACGATATCCAGCTAAATTAATTTTGTATTTAAAGTCTAAATAAATATTATTTTCACTTCTTCATTATATATTATATTTTGTACATCATTTAAATTAAAGTTTTATTTAATAAAAAAAACATATAAAGGAATTTTAACCTTCCCAGTCCATCAATAAATACTAACAAGAAATTGATCGAGCGAAGTATAAAGTAAGTAAGAAAGTACAACTATTTATATTTTTTAATGATTTAGAAATGCGTTTGCCTGCATCTAACTTATTAGGTGTAGATGCAATATTACTCACGCCTAATCAGCTAATAAAATCCTTTTTATCAGACTGCTGATAAATCCGTTTGATCGTATTCTTGACACAAAAATGTTTTTATATGCAATGAAGTTTCAAATTATTTAATTAATATTAATCAATAAACTTCATTCGCCACCTATTATATGTATTAAAACATGCTGCTTATGGTCTAGCTTGGGGTTAAAACTATACTTACATGTAGACTTATTGATGAATTGACGGACATCAGGTGTGGGCACTGCTATGTGATTGATTTTGTATTGGACAACATATTTGCGACAAAACAGGATGTTTCTTGCACACCTTCTATATTATAAAAGAAATAAATTTTCTGACTCACATCTTCTGTTATAGAGGAAAGAATAGGAGAAATATTCAGTAGCTGTTCGAGCTTTAAAGTTTTCAATTGGTTAAAGCTTAGCAACTTAGTGATGACAGAAGAACAACAAAATCAAACCTAATCCATATGTTTTTAATGCTATTTAGAAAATAAATATTTTAATATCAATGTTTATAGTGTGGTACATTTGATGCAAAGGCAACAATTAATAAACCAGTAAGTAACGTTATTATCTATAAATTTTAAGGATCACCCTGTAAACGATGACATGCTACACAAAATGCTGACTCCGCCAAATCCTAAAGGGTGTTCCAGTTGGCTCGTTTTATATCTATTGTTTATACGTTTTGATTGAATACCCCTTTTATTGACGTTTCACTACAAAATATTTTCCCTAAACCGTTGGAATAAGGTTCAAATTGAAATGTATATTTATTGTATAAATAGTGCAAAAGATTGTAAAAGATACGGATCATTAGACGCGTCCAAAGGTAAAAAAGGTTGCAGTTTTGAAAACTAAAATATTTCAGGCAGAATATTCTTTGTCATGTCAACTTTTTATAAGCAAATACGTTTTGAATTTAAAACCTAATAGATATTAGATTTGTGTGTTCCATATCTATAAACTAAATAATTATCATAACTAATCAATTTATTGCATATTAAATTTCATTATAATCTGTGTTCAATTGAAACGTTTAATTACGTAAAGCGTAACTGACCGAGATCCTCTCAAAAGTTTTAATAGCTATTTAACTCCAGATCTCATCTCACTCTGAAATTACCTAAGTCTTTTAGCAATAAAATGTCTCATAAAGACCATTTTATAATAGGATCGTAAAGTTACGTAGGGCGTGTCCCTTGGGCATTTTTCCTATTTTATTCGATTTTGTGTCTTCATCCAATGTTTATGGCACCTGATGTTTAGAATAATTGGTTGGTATATATATTTTATTTAAAATAAATTAAAAACAAATGAATAAAGAGTATTATAATTAGTGTATTTGTTATATATGTTCAGGTAAAAAGGATTTAAACATAATACATATTAAGTGTTACTTGATTATCACGATATTATTAGTTATACTTCCAAAACAATTGTGTGTTTGGTAGTGGTTCGAACATAATTTAGTTTTTGTGTATTTTCTTTTTAATAATTATGACTCCTACAGGTAAATGATTATTGTATATGAGGCAGTGAAAAAGAATAATTTAAGATTACATGGCACAAAAACTTCAATCTTGAACAATGCCAAAGCATAAATACTTTGCTATGAGGAAATCAATACTCGAACTTATATACCTAACCTACCTACAACACACCTCATTATATCATATCGAAGCCATTAGACCGTGCCATTCATTCGTGACATACAATTAATACGGTCAAGTAAACGCTTTCAGAATGTCTCTCAGGATCGTACGATTTTTAATCAACCCGCCTGCGACCGAATGATTGAAGCCAAGTCATGCGACTAATTAGTCGCCGCAAGCGTAGGGAGCTTTTGATTACACTGATAATTGTTTTTTAAAGCGTGTGTGTGATACATGTCATTAAAACGAGCTTTTAATGTAGTAAAAATAATATTGGCTTTGAATAAACTACGCAGCGGAAAAAGCTACGAAGTATCATGCTACGTCATGTTTACTACGGCGTAGCAAATAGAAATTGTGCATGGAAAAATGAATAAATTGTAGGTGATATCAATATGGAAATTTAAATTATACTGAGTTAATACAATTATCATAATTATGAAGTTTTATGTGAATTATTTGGTAGTGTATTTTTTTAAAGTTATTATTAATTCTTCGTCAACCTTAATTACTTAGTTACATTTGGTCAAAAGCAATTTAGAGCAATGGAACAACGAAGTAGAATCGTTAAATTTAATGTACACTAACCTGATGCTATAAAACCGAGTTAATCTCAATACACCGATAGCCCTTATTACCCCTAGTGATGTGACAAAATAGTTTTTATCGAGATTTATATAATATACAGGTAATAATAAAATAAGTGTTTTGTTTTTTAATACCAACTCCTGTAACTGTTATTTTATACTGCGTTATCAGTATTTGTGATCAATAAATTATAATGTTTAAAATGAAAGTTAATCTCATATGAAACTGAGAATTTGTAAAATTTTACTCGCGCTTTGTGTGTATTCTCAATGTGATTTTTTTTTCGATTAATTATATGTTATATGTTATTTTTATAGAATATATCATAATTAATTAATTACGTACCTTACGTATCGTCTGAAACTGATCTATTCCTTTTGATACTTTTATAACAGCAATAATAACATATTGTAAAAGAAGAGAATTAAAAATAATTTGAAGCTAAACAAAAGTTAATCTTCTGAGTTGTCCCACAAGGCAAGCTACTTTGTGACGGTGGCTGAGAGACCATACATTGTTGGGTTGACACTTTTTCGATGTTTAAAAACAATCGATACACAATTCACAGGTCAACACTAACCGGAAATAAAAATCGTAAATGAAGCAATTCGCTCGCAGTCGCTCTCTAAATACGATTAACTACTTTTTGGGGACTCACCACGTTTACTGTCCTTTTATATCAGGTAAGCGTATTTTATTCATTCACTTCTTTGTTTGGTTCGAATGGACAGTATATACATATTCAAATTGTACTTGATGAGATGCAGGCTGCATATCTGTTTCTTAAAAATACTAATATTGAAGCGATACCCTTACATCAATAGATATTTTAGTGTTACGCTTTAATATTGGAGAAATGATGATTTAGGCGAATGATTTCTTTAATGTTACTGACTGTACCATATTGTAGACTGTACAAAAGAAGAATTACTAAGGTAATTAAATATTGATAAATTTATTTATGTACATTTATTATAATAAAGATCTTATTAGGCTTACCCTAATAGGATCTTAAATTTATGATTAGCACAACAAAAATTACAAGTAACCTCTTCCTTCGGGTTTATTGAAGTTAGTTAAAATAATTCTGATTTAGCCTTAAAAATGAAATGTATAAAAATATGAAAAATAAAGACTTTATTTAGAAATGTATTAAATAAAAATAATAATTAAAAGTATGTAATTGCGAAATTGTACAATTCAATCGTTGCTAAATTTCAAAATTTAAACCGTGAATTACAGTTTATTGAGAAACTTAAAAAAAAATAGTAAGTGAAAATCTTCAGTAAGTCAAAAAGTTCGTAGGAAATTAGATACCCTTTTCTTATTTAAGGGTCAACGAATTCATCTCCTGTCCATTTACCCTATTTGTAAGCAGGTTGTACCCATTTCCGGCCAACACCTCGGTTATTCAATCTGTGGAACCGCAAAAAGGATAACTAAGTTTCTCCACTGATTGGCGTACACTGTATTCGGTTAGGGGCCAACAGAAAACCAAATTGAATCTTTCAAATGTCGTATCACATTTTATGTAAAATACACGTTTACATATTTACATACGTACTTGAGGATTTATCCTTGACAATTAAGGTTAAACCTATGGGCTGGAGTTGCTGAATTACATTTTCTACTAAATAAAAATTATTTCAAGTCGGGTAGCAAAGAAAATTGATTATCAACTTCACTTACTTACCACGCCAACTCAGCGATTCAAAATGTGTCTTGGTCTACGATACAAGAAAATATTACCGTTTCATGAATTGAAACGGGACTTCATATTTCAATGATGCGTATGAGCGGAAATAAATTACGCTGGACTGGGCGAAATGGCAGATGAGATAAGTTTTGGTTCTAAGAAATACAGTATTTTTAATTTTTTTACCATCACAATATCCTATATATATTAGTGCACAGTGCAGGATCCGAACTGTGATAGTTATCTTAGCAATTATTTTTTCTTGTTCTCTTTCATCTAATATAAATTTGAAGAAACTTTAGGTATAAATAAAATATCTTCATATTTTTCCATAAAGATGATCAAAAGGCGAATAAAAGTACTGCCATTTGTTAAATAACTGAGCCTAAGAATGATCATTTGACAAAAGATATTCCCTGAGGAAGGAAAGCTTTCATTTCGTATGTAATTGTTTATGCGGTGGCGTATCAAACAATGTAGGGTGTGTATCATTTATATTTTATAAGAAATAAAAAATTATAGAAAATATATATATATATCTTCATATTAGTGAATTGTCATGGTATAGATCTTATGACGAATATATTTTTATTTTATTCATTTATTACTACTAATTATAATTTATTCGTGTACGCTTATAAAAAAACATGTATTAATTAGAATATTGTTTTATACCCACGCACATCACTTTTCTTTTTGTGTAATTACTTAGTTAAGTAATTTTTTGTGGAATTAAATGCGGTTATGTAATCCAATATGTTTCTTTTTGTTTTAAAATAAAATTATAGAACTTCCTCGGTGTGGCGGTTCGTAGTCTTGATATTTGGTACACAAGTTTGTGTTTCAAATACCTTAGACTTTACATTAATTAATACTTGAAATCATAGTCACCCATTCGTCACTTCATTGATCTCGCCGCCAAAGTCAAGCCGCCGAGAAAAGGCATCCGGCAGAGACTGTTTCCGCTCGTACGCACCTTTAATGAACTAAAAACACGGCATTCTGGCGTCATCACACGAAAAACTATAGCTTTTACTCGTGACTACACTTATCTGGTTGGTAAGTGTCAAAGTAGCCATAAAACTTATCTATCTCTATGATTATGATTGATTGAAAGTATTTATTTTATTAAATGAGAAGTTAAGACAATTAACATATATATAAACAATATTAAAAAGAACTTCGATTTTGTTTCATTTGGAGTTGAGACTCTTGGGCCGTGGGGTTCAAGAGCACAGGCGCTTATTAAAGATTTAAGTTGGCGCCTGGTAGATAGTACCGGTAACCCCAGAGCTGGTGCTTTCCTGGCTCAATGAATAAGTATTGCAATACAGCAAGGAAATGCTGCCTGCGTTAAAGGTACAATGCCACAGGGACCAAACTTTTTAAATCTCTTTTGATTTTTTTTAAAATTATTTTTAATAATTCTACTTACTTTGTTGATACTGTATTGTAAATACTGTATATTATAACATCTTAATAAATATATATTTCAATGTAAAAAAGAACAAGACAATGGAAAAATATAAAGTTGTATGTAATCGCAAAAAACATAATTATCACTGAGTAATGAAATTAATGAATAAAAGAAAACGCAACTAAATATAATATCTTTATTATCTTACACAGTGACCGCTCTATCCACGCCTTAGTTCTTTTATAAAAGAAAAAAGCTTAAACTATTTGTCTGAAGGACTCTTATATAAGTTTAGTAATCATTTGTTTTTTATCACAGATATTAGGGGCTGAACGGTGCGGTTCGCTTTTGTTTTGATCTACAGAGACGCTTTGAGGAAACTTCCATTGTTCTTGTGCTTTAGTTACTTTGATAAATAAATCAAAATGTTATGAAGTAAGTAAGAATTTCATTACTAATTATGTTAAACAGAGTGCTTACAACTTTTGGAAAAATTAACCAGAACTAGTTGTCCTTTAAATAGTACTATTAAAACCTTAAAAGCGGTTGCTTATAAGGTTAAATGTATTAATCCATTGATAATTGCTGAGGCTAGGGGTTTCTGTAAAATGCTCTAAAGTACTTGCCAAATATTGTACCTCATACATTTAAATTTGGATTATTACTATATTTATTGTTTGCGTATGTTTCTCAAAGGACCTTTGTTTTATAGTTGAATGAATAATTTCACAGGCTTAAGTTGGGTCGAAAGCTTTCAAAATAATTAGAATTATGATCAAGGATTTAGCATTGTAAATAAATATACAACTAATAATAAAATAAATTATGAAGTTTGTTTGTTAAGTATTAGGATGTTTTTTTAATACAATTTGAAGTATATTAATTAATATCGGAGAAGGCAGCTATTTGATAAGCAAATTTACGTGCCTCTCATCAATACTTCTCAGCTGGATAAACATCAAAATGTACCCACATCGAGTGCGAATATCAACCACAATGCTTTTTAAAAATATTAAAACAAATGATCTACATATATATTACGTATATAAACACTTACTCGAAGAAAAGCATCTTAAGGAAACCGTCTAGTCTTGTCACAGACAATATGTGTTACCTTAACTCATACTTGGCAGCTCAGTTAAACTGCCGGGGACTACAAATTAGAAATCAAATCTTCGTCATTTATAAACTTATTATTTGCATTATAATTAACATTGACGCGCCTTGAACTGTCGAACAGATGTGACTAGCTTTCAATTAAAATACGAGACAAACTCAATATTAACAATGGATAATAGACACCTGTGAACGCCTAATTACTTCATTCAATTCAAATTCAATTTTGTCTTCCTTTACAAATGGTTACTGATAATGATTTCACGGAAAAACATTCGGTTGATAAAGTTATCCTTGTATAAAATATATTAATTCTAATTTATGAGAGAGAAAAGCGGTAAGAATTTAAATTCCTCTACTGCTTAAAGAATTGACATAGACATTCGTTTTATTCAATGTATATTCATATAGACACAAAAACCGAGAATATAATAATGCACTAACATTGCGTTGCTTTGTTTTCAGTCTTTACAACTCAAAACAGACGATACTAAAATGTCAGTTGATTTTTCTCCCGACTAATGGCATCTACACATCACAATAGATTTAATAGAAAAAATAATAAGCATACCACAATATACATGTCCAATTAAAACGGGAGCAATATTCCTTAATTAATTAACATTATTCTGAGCCGATCGCTACCCCACATGGGGTAAAATAACACCATGGGGTAAAAATAGGTCGTGCGAATATGTTGTTAATCTCTTTAATTAACATGGAAAAGCTTCGATTTACCCAACGTAATGATGTGTTAATCCATGGAAAAATATGAGGCTGTATACAAAAAAATATTTTCAATGGTTTTTAAATTTGGGTCAAAGGGTTTTATTCAGTTCAATACTGGCGTAGAGGCTAGACAACAGATCAAGTGAAATTTGCATAACAAGGTATAGTATTTTATTTATTAATGTTTTTTTTGTTATAATACCTACTGTAATGGAATTTTATTTTAGCGTCCTAAATTTAAAATTTTAACGCCAACCTCCAGGAGGTTTATAAAAGAAATCAAAGATATATGGAATTTTTTCATAAACAAAAACCTCTCAACTTATCTAATAACAAAAAGCACGTGAGCGTAACAATAACAAATCTGAGCCCCAAAGGGTACAATCGTCTTCCACGCTCCAGCGAGCTCATGACAAATTGCCTGTCGCAACCCTTGCACCATAATCTTGCCAGGTAATATATGATTTATGAATCGCAAATAGAATTTCACCAGTTTTATATTGCATTTGAATTTTGTCTAGTTTTCAAAAGCGGAATGATCATTCGATTCGCATCCGGTTATGAATTTCCGATGACATAAGTCGGGCTGATATTTTTTATCAAGTTTACAGGAAATATTAATTTTCCTTATTAAGTGCGGCTTTATTCTAATACAGCATTCAAATATTATCAATACTTTATCAGACCAGAACCCAATTTGGTAATACCAGTTTAAAATGTTTAATGTCTTCAATATAATTAAATTGTTTAATCATTAAATCATTTATTAAAACCAACAACAAACAAGCAAATATACAGCATTTACAATTTTCTTAATCTACATTGTAATAATAAAAATAATTAAATATTAATAATAAGAAAATTAAAACAAATTTAGAAAGTTTGGTCCCTGTGGAAATGTAACTTTTAACGCTGGCAGAATTTCATCGCTGTACTGCGATACTTATTCGTTGAGCGAGAAAAGCACCAGCTCTGAGGTGACCGGTATTATCTACAAATAGTATCTATTTTGTATCTTTATTAAGAATAATTGGTTTATCACATTTTCATAAAACACATTTAAGGTCTGGCGAAAAGATAACCGAAAGTCATATCTGCAACCATAAAATGTATGAAAATAACTAATTAATATTGATGCTTCGTACACATCTACAAGTACACACACAGTACGGTTCAAGGGATACTTTCTACATTGTGATTGTGTAGTAATGCAATGTAAAAGATTACAGTAATTATTATAATATTTTTCTCTAAATACACTTAAAAACCCTTATCCACGTCATCGATCAAAACAGGCAGATTACATATCAAAGTAATTGAATTACCGAGGAAAATATTATTCACCCCAAAACTGCAGTAATGTGTAATTTGGTAGCTTTCCCAATATTTCTACTAAATCGAAGTAATCGAATATAGAGCACGTAATCCAATATAATGATTCTATTTACATTTTTTGTGGATATTCAGTATTTATAGGGTAAATTATCGTATGATATTTTCTGTTTCAATCTACTGCAAACTTGACTGAAGTATTTATGTGTAACACGTGAACATTTGTTTTTAAATTTCTTAAAGATCCGATTCGATATCGCAGGTAAATTAAAGTAAATAAATAAAAATACCTAAAAGCGAAGCAAGTTAGATAAATATATTTGTTTGATTTTTATATTTTATATATTTATGTGGCAAATTTATATTCTATACTTGATGCAAATAATATGTTCCCTTTGACAATATATTTTTAAGTCTTAATAACTCTTCAAAGATTAATAACGTTAAAATGAGTGTGTTTTATTGTGAGGACAAAGACGATATAATTACATCAATGAACGCAATTTAGGGGCAGCTTCTATTTCCTTCAGTGGACAGCCCTTCAATAATTCTTGTTAGAGCCCAATAGACACAGATAATTTTGCTAGAGGTATTTATGTGAGCTTTTCTTATACAGAGTGGTGCTGAACGAAAGCTTTGCAGTTACGTCAAAATAAGATTTACGTCGCTTAAGATATCTTTAAATTTTAAGATTTTGATTAAGGATATACCTTAAAGAAAATGAGACTCTTTATATTGTTATAAATTATTGTTGTTGTTATAAATTAAAGGACAAATCAAACGAAACTTTCAAAGAAATTAATATTCAAGATGATACACTACGCAGTTCAACTTTAGATACCTAGGTAACACTGAAAATGTTTAGAAAATGAAAAACGGCTTAATATAGAAAGTTGCCAATACTTTTATTGTTTTTCGAAGTAATCTCCGTTTTTTTTCCGTAATTTTAGAACTCTTTGGTAACCCAATATATAGTATATTGGGATACCAAAGAATATATTAGGTTCTAAAATTTAAATTCAAAAAAAGTTTTCATTAGCAATGTTTCCAACTTTCTAAACATTTTCAGTGTTACCCACGTATCAAAAATAAAATCACTATTAGTGAGATCAAGATTTAATCTGAAATCTGCGCAACAAATCTGTTAAGATATTACTAAACTATGTTTTTTTAACAATTTCTCACACCCCGTATAAAGCATGTATGAATGTTGCATGATATTCCCTGATATTATTTACCGCACCCCGCAATAAACCTGTCGCCAATGAAGACAAACTGCGGCCGACATCTTGAACACTGGACTTCGTTTTTTTGCTTGACCCTCCCCATTACGTTTATATTAAAACTGTTGGACAGTAAAGAATGCACCTTCGAACCATAAAACCATTGTTTTTATATTGTCGGTGATCGCGTATCTGTGTTGTGTTTTACACAATATATTGGGTTCAAGTTAATCTGGAAGGGCTGTCTTAGAGAATGGTGCTTAAATCCCAATAATATTATTTTCTTTTTTCACTAATTGCTTCTGCTTCATTCTGAATTAGGAAATACAGTTTTAACTTATTTATATATTTATCAATTTCTGAACTGACCGTATTTCGTCAAGAAATATATTAAGGAACATGTCAAGGTATTTACATATATAGTGCACAAAAATGCTTGACGGAGTGAGATACAATAAGAAGGAAGAAATGACGAAGACAAATGACGGGAAAAGTGGATAAGACAGACAAAATGGACGAGAAAGGAGAACTAGGCACAATAGCGCGAAAGGTCGACTTGCTGCAATGCTACAAAAATTAGTTTGTTTGCATTAGAGTCTACTTCAAAAGGCTTCTGCTAGAATATATTATTTATAACACTGAGGTACTTATTTTATATTAGACAAGGCGGCCAAACTTATGATTAATTTGTTATATAAACTTCTTCATACTGAATTTAAAACCTGTTTTTTTTCTATATTATTTATTAATTATAAATTCAATTTTATCAAAATCTAGTAATATTGGCAAATTCATTAAATCATAAGTATTAAAGGTAGACTGATAAGACTTTGGCGTTGTTAATTTATGAGCTCTGTGACATGTAATGACAGTAGCAGCTGACACCAGCGCATATTGCTTCGATATGCTTTTATTATTTTCAATTTTTATTATAACCGAAAGATTAAAGTATCTACTATATTTCTATGAGTACTTTTAAATCCATATATTTATTTCCACTGACTCGAAGAGTGGTTTCTTCCAAGAAAATCTGGTTTCTCATAAAGTTATAATATAGATGAGTTATAATTACAGTTAAAATAAAACAAGCGCTAAGTCCCCTTCATTGAGTGAAGTAAGTTCGAGGGTCGAGATATAATAAGGGAGGGTCTACATCGATACATCAATTCGGATGTATCCGGCTTTCAAATCACTTATAACTTTAAATTGTAACATACGTAATAATAATATATGTGTATTATGTACAAGAAAAGTTTAAAAAGTTATTCCCTATTTCTTGCTGAATTGTCGGGAGATTTTGATACTGATTTTAACTGTCACTAATGTTGTAATTTCAGAGTATTATAGTACGTAATCTCAACATTAAAATCGGAACCACTATCGAAGTTACGGGATTATCCTGCAGAGATAAGAAATTATGTTTTGTGTATGCAAGTACCACACGGATTAAAACATAAATTTTACGGGAACTTTACGCGCGAACGCGAAGTAAATGTTTCAATCTAAAATAATATTTACAAATGTTGTAGTTAAAAGTAAAATATTGTTTAAACTTCACTCTAATAAACGCAATGATGCACCGAAATCTAAGTGAGGATTAAGCAAAATATGATCCGCAACTCCCCTCACAAAAGCTGGATGAACGCCATCTGTCACAATTTGAAGCAAGATACTTGGCATAGCTTTATGTAGTATAACTTACAATAAAATACAATTAGGTACAATTAAAGTTATTATATATAGTTAAAATTTAATAAAGTTTCATATAAATGTACTTAAAGTTTGGTCACCATCATGAACATTAAATGTATAGAAAAAAATGTTCGGCAACTGAATTTACACATCCTTAAAAACGCGAGTTATAAAAATACCCCAACCATTCGAACATACGATACCGCTATATCACATTACATTAAAACGTAAATGAATATTTTATTAAATAATTGCTAATTTTCTTTCCCTATTTCCCCGAGTCCTTTTTCATCTCATTGTTAAAATTCAGGATTATCCTCTTTTACCTGATGAATTATTATTGTTTTTTCTCATTTCCTTCCGTACCTACGTTCGAATCTGCTCTAATTATTTCCCCTTGGATAAACAAAGGGACTATGCGATTCTTTTTGTTGAAATTTAAAAATATATCTGTCTGGATGCTGATTGAACTTTGCAATATGAAATACTGAAGCTTATTAGCGACGTTTCAATAAACAATGTTTTTCAAACATTTTATTACAGATATTTTTACAAAAATTATCAAAAAAAGTAAAATAAAATAGGGTTAGTCTTCGCTATATGCAATAGAATTCGGGACTTGCTTTATAAATAACATTGAATATAGTTTAATCTTAAGATGGATGTAAGTTGGAAGTATGATGTTAATCTACCTAAGTTATGATGGAGGAAGTTGGAAGAGAAACAAAAATGAAAAAGATGATTATTATTTTATTTCACAATTAGATCATTGTAACAAAAGTGACATTTTCACTTAGATTATAGTACAAGGAATGGACTATTATTTCCCGTAAATACTAAAATATGTTCATTAACTTTAATATGATACTATACACTTTACCGTCAAAATCTATTTCCCTAAAACATAATCCTTTTATGCCATAACAGGCATGCAAACATTGGCTTACGCCCAAAAGCTAGTATTTTATAAATTAAACGTCAGCGCAGATTACAATAAACATGTGACAAAGTGTCAGTGTGTATGCAAATAACTCAATTTGCATACATTTATGGACACGTGACCGACAACACTGCACGCGGATTACATTTAAGTTCAATACTGTGATTGAATTGAACGCTGGTTTAATCATATTTAAGTTATTTGACTTTTATCCCAATGGAATAGCAAAAGTATCAGTATTTCCAAAAGCAATATCGCTATTTACGATTGGATTAACGAAGTAAACAAGTTTTCGTAGAAATTGAATAATTGTAAAATATATTGTAAATAAAATAATAGTGCATTGTACGATTCCTGGGTCCAGGCCGGGTAACCTTTAAATTATAGAGATTATTCTTTTTCTTGCTATATTATTAATAATGTTAGTATTGATGAATTCTTATAAGTATAAAATATAATGGTGATTAAAATGCTGAATGAGTGCTTGCGTCTGGCTATTCTCTCGGGGCGTGACTCCGACGATTTACGTAATCGCTGCCCTAATAAAACTAAGAAAACCAGAGTGGGCAGAAATGTTCAGCCAACATTACATAAGTACATGAAACATTGTTTTTGTAATTGCTTTGCTTTTTTTGCGAAATATACCAATCTACTTATATAATATTATCTACTATTTATAAATCGATTGACTATTAATTCCTATTAATTAATAGGGTATAAAATTTGCCTGTTTTTGCGTTCCCCGTGTTTTTCGTTCAAAAATTCACAATTTCAAATATAATACACAATCCTTTATAGCATGGATTAAGTTGCAACAGACATAAAAGACAACCCACGATTCGATACAAACAGCACAACTAAATGGTAGGGTAATTTAGTATTTCAGAAATATCTTGTTACGGTCTTGTGACGTTAATTTTGTCTCTTGGCTTTACATTGCTGGACTTACGTTGACTGGAATCTTTTCGCAAGGAATAATTAAGTAACATGACGAATTTTCCTCAATTCAGACGACGTCAAATATGTTACTCAATTTACATTAGATGAATTTGATTCATATTTGAATAGTATATTGCTTACGAAAATTGCAGAATTACAAGAAGAACTAATGTTATAACACCCATCCTGTTAATCTTATGAATATTATTTCAACACGCTCAAGAAAACAGCATTGTACGTAAAACATCATAAACAACCGCAGTTTCATAACATCGCAAATGATGTTGTATATTTATCAAAGGCTTGAAGGTAGATGTTTTGTTGGTGACTTCAACTTAATGTATTCCGATGCATTGTTCGTGGCAGACGGAATTATAAATGTTGCCATCAAATAGATGCTGCTTGATAGCTTTATATTCTATCGTTACATACATTATACGTATATATAGTATTTTTGCCTTTGTGTCGATAGATTTGATAACAAAACATGCAATCTTATTTTTAATGTTTTTGGTGGCTTTTGAGGTCTTAGACATACCGAATTCCGAAGTGGTTACTGCGAAAGAATAGTCTGTTGATACCCAGTTGGGGTTTGAACTTACGATCTTAGGGATGAGTGTCAGACCCACAATCCACTTGATCAACACTGCTTTTCTATAAGTACTACTATATATAACTATTATAGTGTAATTTACTACCTACATATGCATATCCAAGCACTATTTAAAATTGCAAGCTTTCAGACTATACCTGGGAACAATTTCGTTTTTAAGGCTGATAAAATCATAGTAGTGTTAAAACTAAAACACGTAAAACATAACACTAAAACCGGAAAATTTAATTCATTACCTTTTTCTTTAAATCAATTCAATCGCAATTATTATTCCAAATTCAAAATCGAACTTGTACTTCCCGTAATGAATAGAACCAACTTGGCTTTTACCAGATTGTCGATCTTACCCTGGTTCAGCAAATGCTTAATAATTAATTTCACTAATAGCGCAGTTTGTCAAAGCAACGACTTTGATGTTACCATTTACATTGTTTTACTTGAATATAGTACTTGATATATTTTGTTATTAAATATTGTAAGACTATCTATAAGAAAACATGTCGGTTATGAGTTCAATAACAAAATTTTTACTTCCTACGAACGCCTTTATGGTATAGTGATTGGATGGATATACTGAATTCGATTCCTCGCGATGAAAATCATCATGATGAATTAGGAATCATACGCCGACACTTGCCTTATAAATCTGTGTCCATCCCATGCTCCATTAAATGCTCATAGACCCTTAATATCACTTACATACAACATAGAAATTTTATAAAATGCTCATTAGACAGCCTTTATTAAATACTACCATTAATAAGAGTAAAGTTATATCTCATATTAATTTTAATAAAATAAAATTTACAATTAAATATTATTATTAGAGATTAATATTTACATACTATTATACTTATCATCGTGATTCGATATTCGAAAGGCAAGTTCAAAGTTCTTAAACTTAAACAAAACAATATCATCCCCTCATTAATAGTAAAGTAGATAAAATAGACTTTAATATCTCAAGATATTTCGACACTCCGATACTCAAATTCGCTATAATCACTTCGATAAATTGTCGAAATAGTAATCGACGTACAAACAGCCTGTTTTGAATTTCTTAGCCGTAGATATCCGAAGCTCTTAGATACGCTTCGGTAGTTTTCTGACACACTGCTCAACCCATTATAGAACCCTTAGGTTTAAATTTAAGACAATCAATTTATGTAAGACAACTTAATACATACTATTTACACCACTCTTAATTCCCGATGTTTTAAATAACAGAAGACAAACGAGCAGGAGATTCTCCTTTTTCTTTCTTCATTCATTTCTTAGACTATGTTATGGGTTTCTTGGCTGAGTAAAGAAAGCAAGCATATGTCTAATGTGTTGCCTATATAACTTAAAAATATGTTTATCGCTGTGCCGCTTCGCAATATATATGTACTGTATATGGTTGGTACAATATCTTAAAATCTATATTTTGTGAATTATCAAACACTATTTTGTAATAATAAATATTGAAGCAAAATAAGGAGAAAAACTTTAAAGGATACATGAAAGAATAGACACACAAATTTACCACAAAAAATATAGTAAAAAAACCCCATTTAAATAGTTTAGCTTTCCATTCTTTCCGCCAGTGTGCACCACATGTCTTAAGCACTACTCCGGTGTCAAGCAATAACAATAAAGCCAAAGGGTCCGCATTTGCATATGTATTACCAGTTAAAATGTTTGACAGTTTCCAACACATTGTTCGAGGGTGATGAACAGGCTTTGTGATAGTTTGAAGTGGTCTCTATGATTTAGATCTTACCTTAGCCACTGTTCGGACGAAGTAATGGAAGCTTAAGGTTTCCGCTAAATAATTCAAACTTGATCAGTAACATGGGTTCAAACTTAGAACAATTATTATGATTGCTAAACTTTACATAAGTTAATGCAATTTATAAGCGTATCATCAGACTTATCACATTATTTTTCCACTAACGAACCGTTATAAGTCAAATCAGATATAATATTGATATATGTAAAATAATTTATAAAGCTGATCGTTCGGTCACTGAACAGGCTAACTTGTTAAAATAATGTTAGAGAATGAGATAAGAATTTATTCACAACCGCAAAGCCTTATTCTATTTAGTTATGAAGTAAAATGAAAAAAAATAGAAATTGATTATTTACAATTGAAATGTTAGTACGCAACTGTATAAAACAGTTCTTATTTTAAATTTACTTTAAAATACCGTCAGCCTTATTATTGTTAAGGATTATTTTTGTTCAGGTACTTAGATAACCTATGGATAATTAAATTCAGGTCTATGTTCATGACGGACATTCGCGTTGAAGTTTTGGCGCCAACGGGGACGACGTAGCACGATTGGTAAACGATTGTTTTTTCGGAGTACGTTATGTATTTTACTTATAAATGAGTGTTTTAGGTTTCTTGGTTTTACCGTGGCAACAATAATAATAAAAAAATATTCACTTCCTTTGATACTCAAATTCTTTCTCTAAATACACATTCATCATATATTACGCATCTCGGAAATAATCGATCACATCTTATCGAATAAAATCCACGGTACATTAAAGTATCAAATCTATTATAAATTATTGTATTTACTATTTAGTCATCAATTTTATTTGCGTCATCGGAAGATCGCGTGGCCACGATCCATCAAATGTGATACATCTATTTTAATTCAATTTGCCATATCGCGATGTTTGTTATATCTTTAAAATTATATCTAGAACTGGAAGTATATTTACTAGCCTTACAAGGTAGCTTTACGTACGTAACTTAGGTACGTTACCGGCTTTTTTAGGCCGTGTCTAGTATTTTTTTTTTAATTTTAAACACACTAAATTAACACTTTAAATTTTTAAACACGAAATATTTTTTTAAATATTTCAGCAGCGTTAGTTCAAGACAGTCAAGAAGTTCATGAAAATCAGCAATTTTTATTACTTTATTTGATTAAAACTCTCTCCTAATTGGCTACTTACGCATGTGATATTTTAAAATAGTGTATAGATGAATTATGGTAAATACGTATATATTACATTGAGGAAAACTTTCTCAGTTAAGAAACATTTCTGCATACTAGATCCTATCAAAAATATTTTAAGAGAATCGAGATAAATTGACACATTTTTATACGACAAAGACGTATTTATACGTCAACGTATTTTTTGACTAGTTGTAACGTAGAGTTATCTTAATAAATCAAAACTTACCAATGACTATATAAAACACCTCTTTATTTAACTTTAACAATGCAACTGTTAAATAATAGTGAAACAAATGACAATTTGAAGGGAATTAAATCCTAACCGAGTGATATAGAATCCCTGTTCCATTCAAAACAAAGGACAAGCTGGAAATTTAATTTTGATACACGGGAAAACACCACAAATAAATTATATGCAAAACATTGTAATAGAGAACTAGATGAATAAGTTTAAAATAGTAATAAAACTGTTGAATACAACAACTACAAAAATTGTAACTAATATACGTATACTGTTATTTTTGAAGTTTTTGTCACTGAATAATATATCATAATATCCTCAGATGTATATCGATTTAAATTTAAAATAATAGAATAACGAATATTAGGTACGTAACTTATTTTATGCGGTATAATTAAAATGCCAATTTTATTTAAATGTTTAGAAAATTCCATAGAGTCGTATTAGGTTAAAAGACATTTATTCTCATAACAGACAAGAGTCACTTACATGAGAACTTATATACTAAAGATACAATTTATCACGTCGTGGGTCATTGAAGAGCTTCAAGGATCAATTAGCGAAGTAGAACTTGGGTGGACTTTATTTACGCAGGTAACTGGGATCACTCAAGAGATGGTATTTTAGTCTAAATTTAAATATTGCCAGGCTGTCTGCACTTTTTATATTTTGTGGAAGTCTATTATACAGCAGCACTCCCCCAACGCTCAATGTTTTTTTACCGTTATTGGTATGCAAAAGCTAAACTAAGAAATGAAAAGAAAATAATAGAGTTAACCAAAGTCATAAAACGAAAAAAAAATCTACAAACATCATTTAGCCGTAAATTTTATTCTTTCACGACAATTGTTTTTTGATCGTTCAGTGCTGTATCTCCTTGTAATGTTGGATTTAGCTGTCGCAAAGCCGAAGTACGGATCAAAGCGGCTTAGCACGGTCGCCGTCGCGTTACATTTACACTAATTGCGATACGATACATCGAACGAGGATTTGCCTATCTACGGGGCGAAATTAGTGTTTATTATTCTGTATTTGTTACTACAATGCTTTTAGGATGTTTCGTTAGTCTGCATATAAATTATGCAAATAGATACAACTTTCAATATCAGTGATTAAGGTAACAAAATATATTTGCCTTAACTTGGATTTTTTTTTTTTTATAATACAGGGGGCAAACGGGCAGGAGGCTCACCTGATGTTAAGTGATATCGCCGCATATATGTTGATGATTTGGTATTCATAGACTTAACATTTAAGATTTGATTAAATTATCTTACGACTCAATAGAGATGTCAATAAACAGCGAATAAACTCTTTTTGGCGTATAATTCTTAATGGTAACATTATTACATTAGATTAATATTTTCTCCGTGATTCTGCGATTTCGACAATTTATTTGCGATTATTCTGCGACTTTTTAGTCCACACTGATAATCTCAGAAGAATTTCGACGTTTCTAAATTATTCTAGTGTACATATGATACATAGTGTATGACTTAATTTTGTAATCAGTTGCGGACAAAGCTATACCTGTTGTTTTCACTTATCTTCTTACATAATTTTTTGTGTAGCGGACATATAACGTCTAAGTCCCACTCACACAGCTAGCGTTCCATTTCCCAAGCAGGTGAGACCACTGTAATCTCGAGACCGAATAGAGTAAATAACTGGCCAAAGATAAAAAAATCAATACGTATAAAGTTTATTACAAAGGACATTAGTTGTCTGCCCAGCGGAAACCTTTCCACAAATGAATCTGACCCGCAAATAATCTCACATAATCTAAAACAATTTTCAACCCTGTAATGCGTACATCGGTCTATTAGACCGTCCGGGCTTCGTCGAACATCTATCAATGTCGCAACTAATTCTCGGACGCGCTCACGATAAAGTTAAACACGGCGAACGTGACATCGTATGTTTTTCCCGTTGCGAATTATTTGGGATCGGGACAAATAGTTTTCGAGTGGACGTGAGAGGGTTTAAGATAGCTTGTGGTTAATAGGATGAAATGGATTTTTATTTTTATACTGTGTTTACTCTGTTAAGTACTTGGATTTATTCTCTCTTTTTATTGCTTTGTTTTGGCTACTACAACAATAGAATAAAAGTACTGCTTGATGAATATTTATTTAAAGGTGCTGAAAGAACATGAGGTTAAGTGATACCACATCATACTACACTGCTAGAAGGCTCGAAAGTATGTTGCCTTGTCTTAAAGAAGCTTAAGTCGAATTGGTTCGGAAATACTTAAACACTTTATACAAAAATTTTGTTCATTGTATTAGGGAAACATACATCACTATTGTAGAAACAGAAAAAAGACAAAATATAAAGTTTCATTACTAACAGTTTCACAGAATCTAAAAGAATAATTATATGCAAACAACAGCAGGACGGTAACGGTGATTACTATACTATAATACAATATACTGTTTGGGACATAAGACGACAACCGTTTAAACAAATCTATAGGCCGGCAACGCACCTACTAAAATAGGTATGCATGGGCTACAATGACTGCTTTTTTTATAGTATAGGGGGTTTAAAGTATATCCCCCGATACTATAAAAAACATATATTAAAATTATTATATTAAGATAAGAAGAAAGATTAAGGGCTTAAGAAAAGGATAGGATTATCATGCTTAAAGATTATCGTTAGTATCGTTACATGAGAAAAACGTTTGCGATATTCGCACACAAAGTTAAATTGCCTAAAAATTCTCACACTCTAAGTACTTCAAATTGTATTTTCAAACTTCCTACACGTGTTAAGCTCTGTAATCATGCGTGATCAATTGAGTGTTATAGAAACCATTAAACATTACTAAATACAAGTCAACACGCCCTGTAGTTTACATTTCAATTTGATTTTACATTTAAACTATTTTTAATAACAACCCCTAAACTCTTGTATTTAAGGGTAATTTTCGTATGATTTAGTTTCAAAACTTTCTTTTGTTTGACACGCGTCTTCACAGATGAGTGGATTTGTGTCGTTTGTCATATTTAAAAGTTAAATTACAATAATTTCGCTAGCGTGAGAAGAGGGTTAGATATTTTGTCTCATAGTTGTATTCATTTTATATCGAAATAATATCGTTTTAATGAGTGAATAAGTTTCTTTGTATTAATAATAATAAGGCCGGCAGTAAGAAACTGTTTTGCAGTGGAAAACGCTAGCTTTGAACAATGTGAGGAGATTGTTTACTAGTAATAATAATACCCAGCCGACAGATCAGTAGACGCCTTATGATAGCAAATCGCTGGTACTTTGGCCTTAGTAAATATTTCCGATCGCGACTTAGACTGACTCACTTACTCAGTAAATAACCGGCAACGCACTTGCGAGCCTTCTGGCAATGTGAGTGTCCATGGGGGGCGGTATCACTTAACATCAGATGAGCCTATGGGCCCGTTTGCCTCATATATAAAAAAAGAATGTCAAGCATGCTCAGAATAAAACTCTGCTGCGCTAGAGCTAGAGGACGAGATTGCTCTCCTTTGAGCAGATGATTATTAGAAGAATTTTTAGCTCTATTTGCGACGACGGTGTTTGGCATATTCGCTTTAAAGAAGAACTTCAGAACATCCTTGAAGTCACAAACATCTTCCAATTAAAATGCAACAAGTGCATTGGACATCTGCACCGAATAGCGGATGACAGAACTCCAAGGTCCTCACAACCTGGTGGCAAGAGAAAATCCGGTAGACAGAGGATGCGTTGGTGGGATGGAGTTGTCAAGGACTTCGAAACAATAAGTGTTCGAAGTTGGACTTAAGAAGCACGAGATAGAATGCGATTGTGAAATATACTTGCGGAGGCTGAAGCCCATAAGGGGCTGTACAGCCAATGATGATGATAATAATGAGGGTCATTGGTACTTGTGGATTTCATAATTAACCCCATTAGTATGCGCTGTAACTACTCAAAAAAATTCAAAACTCATTGCATAAAATTTCCAAAATTTTATGTAATGGAATCCGGGACCTCCGCAATAAATAAATCTAGCCTCTGGCTAGGTAACTCAAATTGAGTTAAAAGTAAATTCTATAGTTATGGCGTTACCCATAGACAATTGGCCATAGACAAAATTATATAAAAACTGTGCTACATGTTATAATTTGTTCTTTAATTAAACTTAATCCATTATTGGATTAGTAATGATATTATTAATAGTAGAAAATCTCAATTCATGTCGTAAGATTAATAATTCTAAATATGTAGTAACGTCACCCCTCACCGGACCCCATTGTGGGGTGTCATCGATTGTGAAGGTGCCGGCGCAGAATAATGTCAACAGTAACTATACTGTAAAATAATAGTTGTGTTGTTAGTGATTAAAGGGATTTTTTGTAGTTTTGTAATTAATATTCTTATTTAAATATCTTCGTTCTTAAATGAATCAATATTAAAAGTATCACGCTATATGTTTGCTAAATATATATTTGACCATTTCACAGTAAAGACAGCTTTGTTAAGAATTACGTCGCTATCTATATTCTACAAAAAAATTGCATACTCTTTTACTGTTCATTTCATTATAATAAGTGAATTTTGGCTAACTTCTTTTGGAGCTGAACTGATGAACGTTTATATATTTTTGAAGTTATACTTTTTTGGCGCGTTAGGGAAAACTGTTGAGACAAAATATTTACGATGCGCGCGCACACTGTCACAGAAAACCGACACTCTGAAGTTAGATACAGTCAACATTTTAGTTTCATCTATTGTTTACGTCGTTTTTTCTACAAACGTAGAATTAATCAATAAACTAGCTTCTCTTCCAACTCCTAACTTCATGCCTTTTAATTTCACTGAATTCACCGAGCGCGAAGTGGAGGGTTGCATCCTGTATATCTCGTCGGATGCTGTCGGATGTGATCAAGTTAGTCGTGCTATGATCTTACCTATCTTGCCAGCTATTCTTCAAGTTATTACTCATATTTTTAATTATTCAGTTACTAGTGGTAAATTCCCTACTTCTTGGAAGGATAGTCTAGTTATTCCTATTCCCAAACGGCCCAATCCCATTAACTTTTCTGACTTCCGGCCCATTTCTATTCTACCATTCCTATCTAAAGCTCTAGAGCGCCTTATACACTCGCAGCTTAGCGGATTTCTGAATAAAAACTCAATTCTAGACCCTCTCCAATCGGGTTTCCGCCCGGAGCATAGCACGACTACTGCATTGGTTAAAGTTTGTGACGACATTCGCCGAGGGATGGATGGTGGGCAGCTCACTGTTCTCACTCTGCTTGACTTTAGCAATGCTTTCAATACTGTGAACTTTGAAATTCTGCTTGGGTTGCTTCGCTCTATGAATATCTGTCCATCCGCTATTGACTGGTTTCATAGCTATCTTAACGGTCGTCGGCAGCGTATTAAGATGAATGATGCTTACTCTCAGTGGAATAGTATAAGTGCTGGTGTTCCGCAGGGTGGCGTTCTTTCACCTCTTCTTTTTTCTATCTTTATCAATACCCTGACTGCACATCTATCCGCTAGTTATCACCTTTACGCTGATGACCTCCAAATCTACGTTCAGTCTACACTGGATGAGCTTCCACTTGCAATACAGGCGATGAATGATGATCTTGAAAACATAGCCAACTGGAGTAAAGACTTTGGTCTTCAAATTAATCCTGCCAAGAGTCAAGTCATCATCATCGGAAGCCCTTTCTTTATTTCAAGAGTCAAATGGGCTCAGCTCCCTGGTGTTTACCTTGACGGTGTGGCCTTGGCCCTCAATAAGACTGTTAAAAACCTTGGGGTCTTCTTCGACCAAACATTTTCCTGGGGTCATCACGTAAAGGAGATCAGCCGTAAACTTTACGCCGCTTCTTTTACTCTGAAACGTCTTTCTAATTTCCTTCCTATCCGCACTAAAACTATGTTAGCGCAGTCTCTTCTGCTTCCTATTCTCGATTATGCGGACTCATGCTCCTCTGATTTGAACGAAGAGCTACTTGACAAGATCGAACGCCTGCAGAATTTCTGCATACGGTTCATATTTGGTCTTAGGAAATATGACCATGTGTCTAAATTCCGCAGGCAGCTGGGGTGGCTACCTATTCGATTCAGACGTCACGCTCATCTTCTTCAACTTCTATACTCAATTCTTTTCAATCCGAAAACCCCTTCTTATCTCAAAAATCACTTTAAATTCTTAGGTCCTTCTAACTATATGTTACGCTCTTCTAATAGATGTTTATTGGAAATTCCTTCTCACACTTCATCCTTCTTAGGCAATTCATTCACGATCTCCGCCATTAAGTTGTGGAATACGCTGCCCGACTCCGTACGATTGGCTACCTCTCTATCATCTTTTAAAACTCTTCTGCATAAACATTTCTTAACCTTATCCTATCCTGATCAATCGTGACTTGTATAAATCTTATGTTTCCTTTTTCATCACTATTTGCTGTCCATGTATTTGTAAGATTAGCTTTTAAGTTTTTAGTCTGTTGTAAATATTTTTTTTTTGTATTACTTTAGATTAAGGTACTATGTATATATATATTTTTTTTATATAACATTTGTTTCTGCACTTCTCGCACGAATCATGTTTCTTTTTTTTAGTTTTTTCTTTAACTAGGGTTGCCTGGAAGAGATCGCTTATTAGCGATAAGGCCGCCCGTTGCATCCCTTATAATTTTTTTTGTATTGTGTTTGATTTATTGTTTTTTGCAACGAAGTGTTAATAAATAAATAAATAAATAATTTTCGGAAAAAATTTTTAGCTTGTTACGACAAAGAAGTATAACTTCTAACGCGTGTACATAAGTACACACATGTTTTTTTTTTATTTTACTGTCCATTTTATTCTGTAGTATAGGTCACTGTCCGTTGTCGTCAGGATATTGAACTAATATTGCAGTTGAATAATCCAATTAGTGGAATGTCGGTGTATCCTTTGATCTTGTCTTTGAATGTGCGCTATTCGGGCGTCTGCTTCTATCTGTAATTGTTTTATTCAATAATTGATAGCATATGCATATACTATGATAAAAAGTTTAAATTTGTCTAAAAAGTTCTATTAACCATGTAAGATACAAAATTTGCGTCCATCTGAATTTTACTTTTTCTTAATATAATACAAGGTCTGTTTGTTCGTACACTTATAACTCGAGACCGGCTGGTCTGTTTTAATGGTTCGATTTGTAGTATTTGTCTCCATCCCTAATACCAGAATAAAGAAAAAAATTGGATAATAGAGGAAAAAAATAAAAGAAAAAAATCCAATTAAAAAAAAAATGTTCAGGGGCGAAACCCTGCCTTAAGTTCGCCGGGTCAGTTAGTTATATATAACTATAAATATAATATAGTTACGGAACCTACGCGCCCTAACCTCCTCAGATATTCTCTAGTTACATCATATTTGATTCTAGAAATAGACTAGACATAATATAATAGTAATCTTACAGCTAACATATATATTATGAAACAAATCACTTAGACAATATACAAAGCCAAAACAGATTACATAGATAAACATTATACAAGAAACAGAAAACATAAGTAAGTACATTATAATAATGGAGTTTAAATTTAGTTATAGAATGTTTACAAATTTGAATTTAGAATTTTATAATTTCAAGAACAATAATTTTAAACCAGCTTTGTGATTTAATGTACACACTTTATTGTTTTATACCAACAAACAGCTTTTGACATTATAAAAGTCAAGTACGCCACCGTAACATTTCATCAAAAAATGTCCATCCAATCCGACGTGGACAACCATTAAGCCGCTAAGCAACAAAAACCATGGACAGTGTCATTAATCTTGGCTATGCAAATTTCAATACATCTAGCGAACCAGTGGGTCATCCATTATTATGTGTCCGCGGTCATCACTCATGCAACTTTGTCCTTTAAGTATGTGCGGGAACTTTTGTATGCATTGTAATTTATAAAAGATTTTGACGTGACAACGTCTTATAATTCGATGGAGCCGGCGTTACTACACGGCGTGGCGTTACCTCTGAGGCGTTCCATTTAAGGCTTGAAGTGCAAGCGAGAGCGTAGAACGAGCGACAAAGAGGCACAATCGGCCTCAGCGTTCGGCAGCGTTCGACATCTTTATTGTATATAAAGTATATATCGATTATATTGTAATCGATAAATTCACTTGTGATTTCCATTTACCTCCTCTACATCCATACAAAATATCTATCAAAGAAATAAAATTAAAATAAAAAAAATATTTTGAAAAATTATTCCATCAGTAATTTCTTAACACGTTATCACGTTCAACTATCGTCAGTAAACCGACTTTACAGACAACCGATTTTTTTTTCACAAGTAGTTTTTAAGAACTTACCGTACACCGTCAATAGTAGGAAATACTATATTATGTATGTGTATTTCTAAAATGCAAAGCAAAAATTGTGCTATGTTCTTTCCTACGTTAGTTCTAAGAATCCGAAATAGATTTCAAGCAATTGAAGACATTTAAGTACTTACAAATGGAAAATCTCTGAAAAGCGTTAACTCGTAAATCGTCCAGATATAAACGATTCATCCGTTTCCTATTCCACAAACCGGTTGTCCATCCTGATGGATGCCCACATGTTCAAAAACGCTGAAAACATCACATACTAACCTTAAAACAGACTACTATCAACCCTAGTTCACGGACATAAGGATCAAATTGCAATAAACACATTCTATTGAGATTGCAATCTTGACTGTGGAAAAATCAGATAAAATTTTAAAAAACGAGAGCAATTACTTCAGACTTATCTATTGGCTTTTCGTTAGAATAAGGATTTTATTTGTAATTCAAAAGCGTCAGATGTCAGGGTAATCTGCCAATTAAAACGGAATTCTATACCCTCATTAAAATAAAATTGTTTATTGTCCTAATTTGGGTTTTTTTTTGTTTTTGTTTATGGAATATGGTTACCGAATTTATATAAGGGATATTAGGGTGGGATTTAGTTTAATTAATACTAACTTAAGATTAAGCGACCGATGACACTAAGGTTGTAGATTATGTTTCAGTACCATCCCTAAACCGCTAACCTTCAGGCAATCCAGGCTCCGAGTAAAACACACTGTTTGCCACTAAATTTAATAGTAGGTACATTGTTATTAAAATTCAATAAAACAAAAACAACCCATACAGGATATATACGCAATATGTACATGAATATTGACTAATCCGGATCTCACGCTACATATATTATTATGTATTCAGAGTGTAAATTATGTATGTTAGCACTTTGAAAGCAATTACCAGGTTTCCATTACATAACTCAGCGATCATTTCACTCATAGAGAGATAATATAATACGGAGTTAACACTTTTATTGTTTAAAATATAATATATAAATATACGGTAGTTTGTTTCTTCAAATTTCCAAAACTATTTTGTTATATTTACGGTCATAGTTTAAATTATTTAAAGTCAAACTAATAAAAAACGTAACCAAACTTCTACCGAATAATATTTTCAAATGAGAATGTAACTGTTTAAATTAAAATGTTGACGTTAAACATTATTTTTTGTTTTAATACATACGTAGTTTGTTTTGCGTTCGATAAATTACTATTCAGTCCTTAACTTTGGTCGAGTAATAATGCGCTACGTGGAGAAATTTCTAACCCTCTACAGAATTGAGCTACAAATTCTTTAATAAGATTCATTTCTTAATATCTACAGCAAATTGTTATATAGAAATATGCAATAACAAAACCGTTTCCACAGTTTCCAGCCATGAAATCCGTGTCCACTAAGAGCGGTCTAGTGAATAATAATCAAAATCGCATAAAATTTCAATAACGGCTGCACTAACTGCGTGAAGATGCAAATGTGTAACACGGTCACTTAGTGAACTCACTTTCACTGTACTTGGGGTGTTATATTGTAATTATATCTCGGTTAAATTGTGCTTTCTTAAATAGTGATAATTATTTAAAATATACGATTTTAAAATATATTTTTAAAATCGTATAACATTTAACATGCCAATTATAACCCTTTTCTTATTGGTTAGGTGTCTGTCATTATGAATATTACTTTTTTTAAGACTGTTCATTTAACAATACAGCGTCAATGTATCAGTGCGTCAGAAGGATTTTTTAAATCTCAGAAAAACACAAAACTAAGTAACTGACTAGTAACTATTCTTTTGGAAAAACACTTTTTTTAACGGATTTGAAGTAATGTTTTATTATAAATTTACAATTATTTTACATAATTTTAAATTTAACCGACGTTTCGCGTGCCTTACAGCGTGCGTGGTCACGGTAACGGAAGACAAAAGGTGTTGAATGTCAAAAAGTATCACAGCTGTAGAAAAAGTTGTGTTATCAGTATTTATTTCCCCGGAGTTGGTATCGACTAAAAGATGGAGGGTATTGGCAGAAAACTATTCTTCTTAACTATTCTTTTATAAAAAAAAATCTAAAATAATAGTCACTTATCAAGGGTAATAATTAAAATGATAAGGAGAGTGCTAGCGACAGGCTCAAGTTTCTAACGATCGCGATAAAAATGGCGATAAGATAACTAAAAGCCTCAATGCAGAAATACACAAATATCCCTAGCTCGTATATTAATTGACATATGCTTTTGTGTCATCAATATTATCCTCCGTACTATGTTAGACCGCAGAGCCGCCAACTAATAAACAAAACCAATCTCGACATTTCAAAAACAGACACAAAGGTAAGTCCCATTCATCCTTTAATCAAATCCGTACAAAACATACAAAGAGACATTCCTTAAGCTCATTCCAACTGTCATAGCGAAATCCATAATAAAGCTGCTTTGTTTCAAAGCGTGCTTTCAGTTCAGCCTAACTATTGTCCACTTAGCTAGAGGCTACAATAACTTGACCAGCTAAAACTGACCCTTGTCATTCAATTTATTACCCCCAGTAGCGTTCATTTCGGTTCGTAAAGTACGAATCGGCTGATACCAGTTTAAGCTGGTTATATCCGGTCCGTACCAGATGTAAGGGGAATTATGGAATAGGAACAGAATGTGGTTTTCGTGTATGAGACATTTGATACGCTGGACTGTTATGGGCATGTTTCTGCTTGATTGGTTTAATAAGAATATTCGTGAATTGTCTATCAATATATTACAATTAATATCTCCATAGGATCACTAAATTATGCTCAGAGTTTGTGTATTGATATTAATGGCATTAATTATTGATATATACGACTTTACATTGGTTTAAGTGTTACGGAATTAAAATTTAATGTGTTAAATTCAAAACACAATGTATCATTATTAAAAGATTCTTAATATTGTTTTAAGAATACAAATACTTTTGGTTACCTTTCTTAGATTTTTAACATTTATACTTGTATAATTACCATTATTCAATTATGTGACTTCGTATGTAACAAAGCTTATCGTTGTTACATGCCTGGAACCCTGTATGCCTTCGGGCCTAGGCTTAGCCTTCATTAGATATTAGTTAGGTGGAACAAATCTAGACAGGAGAATAGTGCATTAGGTACTGTGTAGAGACATTTAATTAACGTCACGCCTCGGGCGTAATTGACATCCGTTTGTTTCATCGATTTGTGATAATTGTGGGGTAAATATAGGAACATGGGAGGAAACTAGTGAGGGTAATGTCCGTACGAGTAGTTACAACTTATTAGGAACAGTAAACATGTTAATTTAAATACGTAGCAGCCTTAATGAATATTATTCACCGCTTATAGGTTTGGTCTCAATTCTGTTCAATTTCTCGTCAAATTTGATAGAATACGGAGGGTAGTTCTTACGAAAAAATCATATGTTCGCCGATGGGTTCTCTGGTATGACCTCAGAGTCGAGAATCGCTATTTAAGCTCTGCGCTATTTCGTATCGCTATTTAAACCATGACTGATTTAGTATAAATTTGAATTCTCGTGCAATTTGTATTATATAATTTCTTTTTCTTCCATTGGTTACCCGGAAGAGTTGGAACGTCGTCTAATTCTTATTATTTAATTATTTTAATTGTACTGTATTTCTTGCATCATAGTGTAAATAAAAAAAATATTCTATGCCATGCTTTGACTTTCCTTCAATACTATTCCTTAACTATATTTAAAAATTCATCATCATCATCTTCTTTACATAGATTTAAAATAATTAGGAATAATTGAAGTATAATTGTTATTCTATATATAGTGCGTGTTATAGATGTACATGTTGAACAGCAATGCATAGTAATTGAAAATAACTGCAGGTTGTATTTTTATGACGAAAGCATCAAGTACAGACTACCAAAACTAAAGCCTACTAATCCTAAATCACTATCTCCCATCGCCATGAATCTTCCACGATGACACTTTTATGACACGCACCCGGCGTGATGGTGTGAACATATAAAATATTAATACACAATTTGTCCGAGTGGCCGTCTGTTAATCTACTTTTATTGAGGCGAGGATTAATTGTGGCTAAAGTAATTCATGCTTAGTTTGTTTTCGGATGTCTTATATGGTTTAGGACTTCAGATACTATTAGTTAATATATTTTATTGGTCATAAAAAGATTGTAGGATAATGCTGTAAATAGTAGGATTTATTTAAAAAAACTAGCTGACCCGGCGAAGCTAAACTTAATTTATGTTTTATGAAAGTAATACAATGCATTCCAAATAAATATTAAGTTCATTACTTTCACCGAATTGCAATGCAATTTGATTTGAAGTGAGAGTTTACCGTATCGACGGGATGAAAATTAAATGTTTGACAGTTACGAAACCTATGAACAATAATGTATGTATATATAAAATAATATGATTTATTCTATGGTTTTTCTCCATACAGATGAGATACATACGATACAACAAATCAAAACCATAAAAATTGGTCCAGTCGGCCTTGTGTTATAAGTTTTTTATAGAACAGGGGCCAAACGGGCAGGAGGCTCACCTGATGATACCGCCGCCCATGGACACTATCAACTCCAGAGGGCTCGCGAGTGCGTTGTAGGCCTTTTAAGAATTGGTACACTCTTTTCTTGAAGGACCCTAAGTCGAAGTGTTCGAACAAATCCGACTTTGTTTTATATATTAAGATTAGTGTTACTGTATATATTACTGCAACTTTAAATATAATCTGTCAACAGTACTGTGATCCATTCGAAACTTTGAAACAAGACGACATGCCTTTAATGACATCTAAAAATAATGTATTCCAATTTTAAATGTATTAAAATATTTTTAGATGCATAAACATTTAATGCAATTATGCATCCAATAACACATTCATTATCCTAATAATCGAAACGGCTACCTGCAATTGATCTCATTAGTAATAGCGTGACGTGTCGATAGCTCATTACTGACATACATACATCTCTAATTGTGTACATACTCGCTGCAATTCTATTACATATGATGAATTACTAAATAGTTTCCAGTGTAGGGTGCGTGTGTTATGTTATTTGTAGGGGAATTTGTATATTAGTACTTCGTATGAATGTCGATGTCCAACACTTTATAAGAGTGTATCGATGCCTGAAAAGCTGGTAACGCACTCGCGAAGATTTATAGTTGGTTGGTTAATGTAAATGTTAAAATATTGCCAATGTATGCATGTTTGCACTTTTATAATAGAGATAATTGTCTGTGAAAAATATTTTGATTTTAAATTCATCGACTATGAATTTAAAATCAAAATATTTTTTCATGTAGGTAACTTAGTGTATACTTATGAACGTAAGTATTGAAAATAATGCTTCTGACTTTCAAATCAAGGGGACTAGAACGGATGAGAAAACCTGGGATCGCCAAGCTTTTTTTTTACTTGGTAATCATAAGCAGCCATTACTGTTTTGTATTGAATGTATAGTTATTATTGTATTTAACTTATATTTAATTTGATTACAATAGCCATGCACCTGCCACATGCATCAGTACTATACGCCACTAATTAAATGGATTAGTTTCACCAATCGCAAACCAATTTCGTCGGAATGCTACCGGCGACACGTAATTACTGCTGACATCTGGCGGCTAAACGCATCAATGGCTACCAATGGATATTGTCTTTGGCGTGTTCTTTTAATTAGTGTTGCGTAAATAAATCAAATTCAGACATGCATTTAAGCGTGGCTTAATTTTGTATATGTATATCTCAGTGTAATCCTATACGCCAACACGTATCCGATTTAGCGTACGAGGGTCATTTAGTTAGACTAAAGGAAAGATTCACATACGAGAATAAGCGCGAACTACAATTCCCATATGTAAAAATTTAATACATTTGTGACGTGCGAAAGATAGGCTTAGCCTTAAAAATATGCCTTAATTTTGACGCTTAGGCCAACCAACGTTAAATGTACTTTAAGGAATCTGTGAACTTAATCTTAATATATATAATTTACGTGTCACGTTGTTTGTCCGCGATGGACTCCTAAACTACCGAACCGATATCAATCAAATTTGCACACCGTGTATAGTTTGATCCAACTTAAATTAATCAACTAAAATGATTCAATTTATACCCGCAATATTATTTTATTGCAAAATATTTGTTTATTATTTGATAGTCACAATTCTAATAGATGGCACTGTGTTGAAAGTACCAACGTTTCACATAAGCTACAATTTAATGGCATAACCACCAAAAAAGCATGGTGGTCACCATGGCTGGTGTTCTCCTACCGTTTCCCTTGAATAGTTTGCTACTATGTAATATAACAAAAACCTTAGCCACAGCAACACTTGGCCGGTCTGCTAGTTATCTATAAAACTTACATTTGAAAGTATTATATGAGACTGCTACGTTAGCCTAGAATTGAAATTACTTTAGACATTTTTCTTATAATGTAAAGGCGACAACATCCTACGTTTGTTGATGTTTAAATTAGGTAACTTTTACGCCATTCTTATCCTAATTATACAGATACAAATTAAGTATACAATATATTTTTTAGAAATGAATTAATAAACAAAATATATATGTGACGTTGCACTAAGTGTATTGAAACCGTTTAAAGTGTAAAACTGCACATCAGGGAGCAGTAGATCTTGGCGGGATTCAAATGCAATGTTTGTATGAAATTTACAATGCTTTTAGACTCGCTCTGGTGAATGTCTCACACGTTTCAGACCGCGTTGTAATATTGGATACGGCATAAACAGATTTTTATTAATAAATTCATTAAAATCAATTCATTTCATAAAATCATTTCATTAAAATAAATCTGTTAACTGTTTTAACAGATTTACATATTATCAGAGTAAATACAGCTTAGACATATACTGATAGAAGGTATGAAAATGAATAGAAGTTTTTTTAAGAGCAGCTTTTTTCCAGTGGTAATTTTACTTAATAATACAATTTCCATACATTTACTAGTAGTAAATTGTATTGCGATTATTATATGAGAGTATCAACATTTAACTGAAAGATTAACAAACTTTAAGGATTAGCATTCTTTTAATATTGAACCATGTCTTAGATTTAACCATAATTTTTGATAGTATTGCGATATACAATAAAAGAAACGTCGGCAACGCACCCGCAAACACTGTTGCATTGAGAGTGTCCATGTGCGTCGGTATCACCTAACACCAGATGAACCTCCTGCCGGTTTGAACCCTGTTCTATAAAAAAAACACATATATTAAGGCTTCAAATACCTTCTCCAATACATTTTATACCCAAATTATTGTCGCAAAGGGGAAGTATTAGATTTTCTTAAGCTATTAACATGTGTATTGCCTTTAATTTATTGCCGAAAACTCGTTGAAAGCGTTTTATTTGCAATTCATAGGAAAATAACACTTGATGTTTTCAATATTCACTTGCTTCAATCAATAGGCGTTGAACTTTAAGCTTCACGAAAGAGATACATATAGTTAATTTAAATATGGGCGTAATATATAATAATTTCTTAGAGTCGACTATATGTCATATCTTTTAACGAATGATTTCAATAAAATTAAAAAGTTTTATAAAATAAATTATAATGAAATACATTAACATAGTACAATAAAAATGTATAGAATTTAAAACATTTGTTCTCATTTCGTGTCGTTGAGTGCTATATACGCGATAGATCTACTACGAAGAAATATATATTACTATAATTAATTATGAACAATTAATATTAAGCATAGTATGAATATTTTTAATAGACAAATCAATCCTTTAGAGTAAGCTTTATATATATATAGCTTCAATATTCATGGCTAAATGTAAAAATCTGACAAACAGGAAAAGCCTCGATACATTAGCGTACCAAGCCATCCGTATCGCCCTACAACTCCCGCATGTAAATGTTATCGCGAATTTATTGTTATAACTCTAAGTGATATCCAAGATTCTCAGTTTCCCAAAATATGCTTCAAGAATTTTCCTTTAAGACGTCCACCATATTTAGACCCCTGATAAACGACTCCTTAAATTCAACTTGTTTGTATCTTTGAAGTATCGGAAGCTCAATTAACTTTGGTTGGTAATATTAAACAAAAGACGTATTTTCTGATTGCTTTTCATTTAGAAATTGAAGGTAATATGCCGCTAAATGAAAACTGATTGCAGTGAACGAGACGAAGAGAAATCCACGTTGCTTATTTGTTAAAGTTAATTTCTTGCATTTGTTTGACGTAATAATAAATAGTCTAAGAGTATAATTTGAAACATTAACTCTTTTATCACTATGATGTATAGGCTGTTTAAGTTTCCATCTTTTGTAAACAATTAATTGCTGCTACAAAACAGCTAATTGCTTGAATGAATGTGTATATGTATATACTGTTGCCACATATATACATGTATATAAATAAGGATTTTCGTTAACACGGCCAAGGAGGTTTTTTACAGTTATCACTAAAACACATTATACAAACCACAGCGGTTTCTAATGTAACATATTGTGATTATAGTATTGTCTTTTATTGTCATAACCTTTGCACATTTAAAGAAAAACTTTTTAACCGGATTAAAGTTATGTATTATTATAAATTTACAATTATTTAACATAATTTTAAATTTATCCGTCGACGGTCACGGTGACCACGCACGCTGTAAAGCACGCGAAAAAGTTTTTTCTTTAAACATATTGTGATTACATTATATTATTTTGTAAAATAAAGAAATAAAAATATAAATAAAAAAAACATAAAGTACGTTATTACTTTACATACTTTAGATTACTAATATTTTTTTGTCTCTTAAACTATAAAGTAAATTGACAAAATGCAAGTCTGGTGCATAAGAAACAAAAGCTAATGATGATTTATGAGAAAGCCTGGCGCTCTGCCATATTGTTTTCTTATGATGAAGTGCCTGGAAAACGTATTGTTCTTTATAATAATTAAGTGTATTATTGTGAAAAATGAATGGATTATTTTGAAAATACTTTCTGAACAGCTTATGACAAGATATTTTTGATGTTACTTGGGTTAGCTGGTTTGTCGGTCAAGTACTGGAATATTAAAGATGCTTTGCTTGTCAGATTGAATAGTGTTGGCCTAGTGGCTTCAGCGTGCGACTCTCATCCTTGAGGTCGTTGGTTCAATCCCTGGCTGTGCACCAATGGACTTTCTTTCTATGTGCACATTTAACATTCGTTCGAACGGTGAAGGAATAATCGTAAGGAAACCGGCTTGCCTTACACCTAAAAAGACGACGGCGTGTGTCAGGTATAGGAGGCTGATCGGAGCGGAGCGGAGGAGTAAATGTAAATTTACGATTAATTTAACTTGACGATTCAAAAGTGTGCTTGGTTACCCACTTGAATAAAGATATTTTGAGTTTGAGTTTGAGTTTGATCACCTACTTGCATATTACATTGAAAAATGATCATGAAACAGATACAGAAATCTGAGGCCCAGACCTAAAGAGGTTGTAGCGCCACAGATTTTTTTTGCTTGTCAGATATAAATTAAACTTTGTTTATTAATTATTAATATTTTTTTGTATTTCGACTACATTTTCTGTTAACCTTTAATGACTAACGACAACGAAATCGCATTTACTAATATTATTGGTTTATTTAATTAATAATACTATAGTAATTATAATGAATATTATAATAGTTGAGTTCAAAAATAAATTGACGATAATTTTAAGTGACGAAAAACAGATACCAAACACAACTAGAAATACAATCAATCAAAGTTGAATTTATTAAATTTACACCCCCAAATATAAAACATCTTCTCGCCCTGAATGAATACAAATGATATGAACATCCGAACCGCAACCGGAAATGACCAAAGATCTGTCAATGTCAAATTTGAATACAGAACGGATGGGAAAAACGAATGTCATCTGTTTTCTGGCGACGCGGATTAGTTTTCATTATCTTGCCGCTTAATTGGTAACTTTTATGAAACGAGATCCAGAGCTCTTTTACCGTACAATTTAATAATAAAACATAATTATGGTGCTTTTAACTTTGAATTTATTTATATTCCTCAGTGAATAGAAAACAGTACAGTATTTTATTGAAGGACAAGACTTTTTGGGTCAATGCGCCAATGAAGCAAAGTCAAAGTCAAAGTCAAATCGTTTATTTCAATTAGACCATCTAAAATGGCACTTTTGAACGTCAAAAAAAATAAAATATAAAGATGATTCTAGTTGCCCCTTCCAAAAGGTAGTTTCGTGTGGAGAAGAATGGGCAAGAAACTCCACACTTACTCTTTTAAAATAGGTTTACAATATTTTGTTACATTTGTTAAATAATTATATGTGAAGACAATGTACTCTTAGAATAAACTACTATACTAAAAAAGTTAGTATACATGTTCCTCACATATTTACAAATATCGAAACCGTAGAATATTAACATTAAAGAGTAATAAAAAATATTAAAAAAACACAACAAAACAGTGTGTGAGATACAAAAAAAAATAAAATAATAATTACATTTGTAGCATTAAAGCAAAAAATCAGCAACCAATTTGATTTTGTCCAGGCTATAGAGCCAATCATAGGATTGTCCTATGGAGCAGGACCAGCATGTTTCCAAGCATTCTTATCTTGAATATAATCATCTAATTTGTAATATGCTTGTTTACAAAGTGTACTTTTAATAAAACATTTAAATTTTCGTTCATTTAGTTTTAAAATGTCACAAGGTATTTTATTGTAACATTTCACACAGTACCCCATAAATGAATTTTGAACTTTGGCTAATCTGAAAGATGGTTGAGCTATTTTATCTTTATTTCTAGTACTAAAATTATGTCTTTCATTTATTTTACTAAAAAGATGTAGATTCTTTCTTACATACATAATGTTTTCATAAATGAATTGGCAAGGTACTGTCATAATATTAATCTTTTTAAATAGTTCCCTGAGAGATTCGCAATGACGTAGATTATAAATGGCTCTGATCGCTCTCTTTTGCAAAATAAAAATGGATTCTATGTCAGCAGCCCGACCCCACAGTAAAATGCCGTAAGACATTATGCTGTGAAAGTAGCTAAAATAGACCAAACGCGCAGTTTCTACATTGGTTAAATATCTTATCTTTCTAACCGCATAAACGGCTGAGCTCAGCCGCCCCGCAAGAGATGTGATATGAGGTCCCCATTGTAACTTCTCGTCTAGCGTGATGCCTAGGAAAACCGTTTGATTAATAAATTCCAGTTTTCCTTCATTCAACATTATGTCACATTCCTTACTTTTAACATTTGGCAACGTAAATCTAATACATTTAGTTTTTTTATCATTCAGTGCCAAATTGTTTACCGTAAACCAATTTTGGACCCGAAGAATAGAGTTATTCACGTCGTCACGATTTTGTGACCGTCGATCTACTTTAAAAATCAATGATGTGTCATCTGCAAATAACACCATCTTCGGTTTATTCTGAACTAATTGGGGTAAATCATTTATGTATACTAAAAAGAGGAATGGACCCAATATTGAACCTTGAGGAACGCCCATTGTAATTTCAGACCCTAACGAGTTTATGCTGTTAACCTGAACTTTAACCTGTCTGTTTTTCAAGTAAGATCTTAGTAAGTCCAGAGCTTTGTTCTTAATCCCGTAGTGATTAAGTTTCAGCAGAAGAGTCTCATGGTTTACGCAATCGAACGCCTTCGAAAGGTCGCAAAAGATCCCAATGGCATCTTGTGCTTCCTCCCAAGCGTTAAAAATGTTCTTGATTAGGGAGACACCGGCGTCAGTTGTACAACGCCCTTTGGTGAAACCGTACTGTTGTTCATGAAAGATGGAGTTTTTATTAAAGTGACATAACATTTGATTGAGCATTAACTTTTCAAACACCTTACTGAGAGCTGGCAGAATTGACACAGGTCTATAATTATTGGGTTCTTTACTATCACCGGATTTGAACAACGGAACTACTTTACTGTGTTTCATGAGATTCGGAAAGACTCCTTGGTCTATGCTGGTGTTAAATATGAAAGCTAAATAAGGCGCAATAGTTTCGATGATAGAACTACAGACTTTTACAGACAATCCCCAAAGATCTTCTGTAGATTTAATTTTAAGATCTTTAAAAGCTTTCATAACAGCCTGGGGGTTTGTATATTGAAATCGAAACTCCGTAGGGCATGCCCTTACATTCTTCGTAAGTAACGCAAAAGAAAGTGCGGATGATGAACTTAAAGCTTCGGTAGTTTTAAAGGGAATATTGATAAAAAAGTTTTCAAATTCCTGAGCTATTTCTGCATTTGAGTTTATTGGGCCATGTGCAGTCTCTAAGTTAAATTCAGTATTACGCTGTTTTTTTCTACCAGTTTCATTATTTATTATTTGCCAGGTAGTTTTTATTTTGTCATCCGCTGATTTTATTTTATTACTAATATACAGTGCTTTAGCAATTTTGCACACACTTTTAAAAGTTTTTGAATATTTCGCAACATGCTGATGAAAGTTTGTATTTTTTACATGTTGCCTTAGGCCATACAGTTCAAAAAGTTTATCCCTGCTCTTACGAATACCTGGAGTCGCCCAATCACTAAATAAGAACTTGGTGTAAATACTTTTTGAAGCAATGCTCATGAACTCTAGCTTGTTACGTATTATAGAATATGTAAAAAAAAACTTTCCCTACAATTATCATCATTGCGGTAAGAACACAATGTTATAATATCCTATTACGATACTAATCAGTGATCACTTCTACAAAATTTGTACAAGTAAATTTGTAAAAGTTTTCAATATTATTTTTCTCTACGAAGCGTAAATATGTTATGTTATTTCTATCTATATATATAAAAGAAAGTCGTGTTTGTTACAACTCTTATAACTCGAGAACGGCTGGACCGATTGCCATGGTTTTTGATTTGTTGGATTTGTTTCCGTCCCGAATAGCAGAATACATTAAAAACAATGAAAACTCGATATGTGTAATGAATTCGTAATCATTTTAATATATGCTGATTTGTTTATTACATGTCAAATATTTGTTGTCCAATCCTGTCAAATAGTGTAACAACAATTTTTTTTTTGGAGCTTATGGCCTGGTTGCTGAGACCTATAAGCCACAACTTTATTTTTTTCTAAAGACATCATGTGTGCGTTCAGACATTTATTTTTTGTAAAATGTCTACAAAGTTCAGGTACTGTTATATTTGTTTGTTTTAGACATTAATTTTCGAAAATTATTTATTAATTATTTAATTTTTAATTCCCGAAAATAATACCTAAGATTTATTCTACAGTAAAAACATATAAAATCATCGGAAAGGAACGGAATTTAGGGAATAAAAAATCAGTTGGTTAAGGTTATAAGATTAAGGAAAAAAAATCTTCAGGTTAACAAAAGTGTAAATGTCTTTTTATAGGTTGTCTATGATTTTTCTTGATAAGCTATTCATACGTAGTGGTTATATACTCTTTGAGCTATTGTCTATGTCTCGAAAGTTCAGGCACTGTTATTATATTTGGTGGTTTTATAAGATGAGTTTGAAGTACTTAATTATTATTTTTTATTTTTATTCTCATTCTGTATGTATGTTTTCATCATAATAAAATACTTTTTTGTTTCTATCTATATAAATATATTATGTTGTATCATTGTTTTACGTTCATCAAAGCCTAAATTAGTTCAGCTAAAAAGTAACACGACATTCATAGACTGTTAGGTGGTACGAAGTTCGCCGGGTCAGCTAGTTGTTAATAACACGTAAAAAATTCGAACCTTTAAACTGTGGATACGCGACAACTTTGGCGCCATTCGTCCGTATACGTTTTTATGATAACTATAACATAATGCGACTGTAATGACAGACTTTCTATATAAGCATTTTTTTTCAAAAATGCCATTCGATGTATAAAGAATATGGAATCAAGACTGAAGAAAATATGATAAAATGTTTACATCCACAGAAACCAGGAACTTATATTGTATATCTCTTATCGCACATCTCAATAATTCAATGTTTAAGCTCATCCATTATTTAAGGCTTCACGGTAGATTTACGGTTTCCCTTACAGACGCGTCGGGTTCGAGGATTTGTCACTTTTTATGAATTATCTGTATAAGATATTAAAGTAGTTTATCGAAAACATAATTATTTGGAATCAAGTTTAATTATTGAGTTATATTAATATCAAGGAAAGCATGGGAAATTTTAATAAAATTAAATAAATTTTAGACATGGCATTAGCCTTGTTGTGAAAATTACTAAATTGGCATCATATCGTATTTGTTTATATTATTAATAAATAAATTTATAGTTTTTAAAGCTAATAATATCTACTACAGGAATGTTGTACATAATAATCTCAACAATATTAAGTATATAGTCACACTAAGACTCTCATGCACGTACGTACATGGTAGTGGGCACAGGAACATCAATATTTATATTTTAATTTCACTAGGGTAAGCTTATGATTCTATTCTGATTATACTTTTAGATTATGCTGCATTATTGCTACCTAAATTAATTTATTTTAATTAAAAATACAAATGTAAAAACATTAGTAACATTTAGCACAATAGATTTGAGAATTTACACTATCAGGTTTTCATGACACCCGTGGTTAATTTAGCTTTATCTCATGTCCTATTTCGCGGTATAATTTATCAACTATACATTAAATAAACAGAATAATCCTCATTCAGGCACCGTATCACGCGCGGGCATTAATCATGCGTCGGATTTTATGTAAATTCGGTTAAGTGCTACTGATAAATGGATGGTCAAGCAGCCATGATTTTACCCACTGTATGCGTGAACTTAACACAATAAGAATATATTCTAAAAAATCAACAAAATACGATAACTTTCGGCCTGTGACGTATATACCGTAGGCGAAGTACCGGGTTTGTCGCTATAATTATGTTTTTTAATAAAAATCGTCACCATGGAAACAGAGGTAGTCTTAAGTGTACGTTATATTCCGTAAATAATCAGCCTACTATTTGTTTTTTTTATATAAGTCTTTATCTTGCAATCAGTCAGCTAGACTATGAGCAGATGTGTTGAGAGCTGTTAGATACCTACTATTTGGTAAAATTATATTTATGGACCTAAGCTGCTGTTTACTATTGAAGAAACCTACATTTTCAACAAAAGTTTCAAAATTAGTTAACTAAGACTAGATGTCGTGTTTAATATTATAACTTATTTATATGATATTAATTATGGGAACTTTCCTTGCTTTTATTTGGAGATGGGATAGGCGTTTACTTTTATATAATCCCCAAAGTACTCTTAAGAGACAGCTTCTAGAGACCCTCTTTCTTATATTATAGAGCGGTTAAACAAATTGGACTTCTTCTCAATAGTATCTCTTGCCTTGCGTAAATAATTAACAGTTTTTTTAAATTAAAATTACTCCCATATACTCTTTTTGTTTCGCTATAATATGTACAAAACATATTATAGCGGCAATGATACGAAATTCTTTCTAGAAAGTTTCAAGTTAATTAAGTTTATAACTTCAAGTTCAAAGCTTAAGCAGTCAATCACATACGCACTGTCCACTTGATTTCATTTTTCATTCTTAAAGTGTTTTGTTTCGCTGACAGGGGTCCGTGTCCTATTGAAAGTTTGTTTTGTACCCTTTTCAATGCAATGTCCAGTTTGGTACATCATTAACTTGAATTAGATGGGTTTACATGGTAGAAGAAACAACTCATGTGGTATTACTACGATACTCTATTAGTAGATAGTACGTGTTAATTAAAATACACTTTAAACTGAAATATTTAAGGGCGCGAGTATAACACTGGGGAATCATAAAAAATATAAAATTTCCTTCCGAATGTCAAATTAA
Source organism: Pieris napi (assembly GCF_905475465.1). NCBI lineage: Eukaryota > Metazoa > Arthropoda > Insecta > Lepidoptera > Pieridae > Pieris > Pieris napi. Next base: position 5,351,303 of record NC_062241.1, on the reverse strand, counting down.
ATTAAGATTACAGCCGTTTTAAAAAGGGCCATAGTCACAGAGAATGCACGAATATTTATAGGACATAAAATAAATTATCAATAACATCAGCAGTTTTTATGTAGATTGGAAAATGTTGTGTTGGCGAAGAAAATCTTATAGAGCTGCATTAGTTACACGACGAAGCTATTAATAACTTTGCACAATAAATACGTTAAAAAAATATTTTTTATTTCAATTAAAGGTAATGAGACGATTGGAGCATTGACTTCATATAAATAATTACTATTGATGTATACTTCAGTTATTTTAATTCTACGTACACGTTATATGTATTTACACAATTCCTTTATGATACGTTTACAACTTACAGAATTCCTTTAATGTGTACTACGGCGTAGTAGATTGTAGCACTTACATGCTTTTGTAGTACTTCTCAAACAAAAGAAAACTATTCGTAGCAACTTCATTAGAATCAGGATGAGAAGCGTGATGTTTAGTCCATAGAACAAATCCGTATTATCATATATAATAATAATAATAATAATAGCCTTTAATTCCTAAACGTAGGGTTACAAGAGATCCCTAAGTTCGGTGTGCCTTTTGGCATAGGCCTCCTCCAATTCCTTCCAGTGGATCCTTTCACTTGCTACTCTCAACCAGAATGGTCCCGCTACCAGTTTCAAGTCATCTTCCCATCTCCTGACTTGACGACCCCTACCTCTTTTGCCGTCTCTTGGTTGCCAGAGAGTGACTTGCTTGCTCCATTTGTTAATGGGGTGGCGTAGCAAATGTCCAGCCCATCTCCATTTTTTGACGTCTATCCGCGTAAGAATGTCTATGAGTTTTGTTCTTGTTCTCATCGTTTTGTCTACGTTCCTGACTCTGTCTTTGATTTTTAAACCCAGCATGCTTCTTTCCATGGCACGTTGGCATTTTGTTACCCTTTTGTATTATCATATCATGTTAAAATTATTAGCGATAACAAATACGCAATCTGGTGAATTAATGAAGGCATAACCATCTTGATAACAAATGAGCGCCTCTGTTTCACTGACCGAGACAAATGCTGCCCTCGGAAACCTAAATGGACATATTTGTCTCAGAGTAGGGCCTAACTACTATCATAAACTACATGAAATCGTTTGCTTTAGCTGATACTTCACATGACGAGTAGATTTAATTCTTGTCTAAGCATTTGGTTTATTTAAAACACAGTTTAGTTTACTATTAACAAACCTAAATGTTGCTCCCAACTATCTTTAAAAACAACGATAAAATCAGTTAAACAATATTAAATATAGACGTTTTTAGACTTTTTACGTAAATAAACTTGAAGCGTACTTGACGTCTTGAGTACAGCAGTTATGGTCAGCAATCGGTAATAAAAACATACTTTCTAACCATAGAAACTAGACAGACAGAATTGTCCAAATCAACAATTATATTGTTTTTGGTATAATTGCAGAGAAATTTTATTACTAATCGGTAAAGTCATTTAAAAATGGAATTATGTACTCTTTGCAAAAACATATTTTAAACACGTTAATATCATCTAACTAAACTAACTAAATTTGCTGACGATATAGTCCTGCTCTCAGAAAATACAAACCAACTACAAGGAATGATTAACGCTCTACACGAAGAAAGTCGTAAAGTGGGCTTGGAAATCAACCTAACAAAAACTAACGTCATGACGAACCATACTGAAAGACCAATATACCTGGAAAACTCACCCCTAACATATGTAAACGCCTACATTTACCTGGGAAAGCAAATTTCGTTTAGCCAAAAAAATAACGAACAAGAAGTAGAGAGAAGAATCAACATCACATGGAAAAAGTTCTGGAGCTTCAAAGAAATACTCAAAAGTAAAATGACTATACGAATGAAAACGAAAGTTATGAACACCTGCCTACTGCCCTCATTAACATACGCCTGCCAAACTTGGAAATTTACTAGAAAAGTAAAAAATAAAATTATATCCAGCCAAAGGAGTATGGAGAGGAGCATTCTGAAAATAAGGAAAATCCAAAAGATCCGCCACACTCATATAAGACAGAAAACTCAAGCCATTGACGCCCTCAATTACTCACAAAAGCTCAAATGGCGATGGGCGGGTCACGTAGCGAGGCTAAGCGATAATAGATGGACAAGAGAGACAACACAATGGACAGGCCCACTAGGACAAAGAAAGAGAGGAAGACCAAATGCACGCTGGGTAGACGACATCACAAAAGTGGCAGGCACTCATTGGTTACGAGCGGCAGAGAACAGAGAATACTGGTCTTCTCTGGAGGAGGCCTTTACCTTTCATGGAGAGGGTTCTTGCTAAAGAAACATTAAATTAAATATTGTTATGAAATTGTAATACTTATAGAAAGCAAGAAATAAAAGGCTTTTTATTTTATTTTATTTTATTATTTATTTATTAATATCATCTAACACAGCAAGAATAATCAGTCTCGCTTAAGTCGTCGATTCCCATCGCGTTTTGCGTAACCTAAGATCAAAACTTCAAGCGTCCCTAGACACAAATATAAACTTAAGTAAAGGATTTTGACATAGGTGATTGCTATGTTTCTGAATTTCTTAATACTGTAACACTATTATGCGGAAGCTTGGCAGACCAATGCAACTTCTTCGATTCGAAAAAGTCGTGATGCGATATTGCGGGCTACTCGATTGTGAGGAACTAGAATAATTGATCTGGTAAGCGCTGCTCCTTAAGTTGTCTTGTCAATTTCACACCTGTATATCCCGTTATAATATATTTTAATAAGTGTTTTATTGCCCTCATTTTAACATATGTATTTTGGAGCATACATAAAAAAATATAAGAACAAACCCGGTTTTAATTGACGTATTTTGAATGTATAATTCTTCCTAGTTCAAGTTCCTGGGAAACATATAAAATAGAAAGTTATACTTTTGACTACACTTAGACAACTATTGCAGTTGAATATAATAATTTCTAAGCTATGTATTAAGTTTATGCTACAATAAGTATTTCAGATATTGTTGTTCATCGCAGATACCTTATTTATCCTAAAAGTTAATTATTATTATTGATGACGGTCATAAACCAGGAAGCCGGTCTGTTTATAATTTTCTAGTAGATACACCCCAACCCTCAATATTATGACATATTTTAATTACGAACCGCGTTAGCCATTTTAATTTTAAAACTAATCCGCTTACAACACCGCGAAATAGCGCAGTCGTATTAAATAGTAGTGATGTGCCAAAACTAATATCGATTAGTAGCGAAAGCGAGTAATGTAATTGAATTTACTTTATTAGTATATACGTATATGTAATGAGTAATAATTAACTTTAATATCTCTATATGTTTATCTCTAATCTTTTTCTGTTTATTATTAATTACAATAAAAACACACAATAATAGATTATTAGTTAAACCAAAACCGATCCACTGTCTAACGACTCAACAACTCACAACTACCAAATACAGTATTAAATGTTATCACGCATTAGTTGTTAATTGTAATAGTTAGATGATCATAGTGTCTAAATAAATAGTCACAAATATATAGTAATTAAGCAATTCCTTGCTTCAAAGCTGAAAAACCCCAAATCAATTATTCGCACACTGCGCTGGCTCTGTGACCCAAAAAGTGTCCTGACCACCGAAACGAAAAGCTTACCTGAGCAGGCCTAGTGGTCGGAGTCCAATGTAGGCCTGCTCAGATTGTCAGAATGAAGCAGGACCTGCTGCAGCTACAAGCCAGCAATTGGAGGGAGGTGGCACAGCACGGGGAGCGGAAGGCCATAATCTATACCTTAATAAATTATACTTATTAATCAATACTAATTAAATTCACAAATAGAAATAATATTTTTGTTATAGTATATTTTAGATGTTTCCATTCGATTAATTTGCATTATATTTTTGGGAAAAAAAATATTATATTTAGTTTTTATCTATAATACGCTATAGCACAACACTAGCAACGCGTTGACAACCACAATTAACGCAATCTAATCTTGCGACAGGTTTCTTATTAACACCATTTGTTACCAGGATTACTGAATTATCAGTACACCTCTATCTTGGGGTGATTTTACAATCTCTGAACTGTAACTCGCTAATAAGAGGATTAAATTTTGACGAAACGAAATTTGTCTATGTATAGTAACATCATACGTTTACAAGTTTATGTGTTTGCAACACATAAACTTGAAGTGAGAGCCAAAAGCATTTGTCGCGCTCCTGGCTAGCCTAAATATGTCAAACTACCATGTAAATGTCAAATTATAATTAAAAGCAATTACATTTTTTAATTTGTCATATTGTAAGTGTGTCAAAACTTATAATCTAACTCCCTCACGGTCCCTCCCCCGCGAACTTTGTTTCGCCTTAATATATTTTTGTAGTTAGCCTGCCTTTTTAGTACATACCAACATACGGAACATTTTGCTATTGTACCCCATAGATACCGTTTCGCTTTTCCGGAATAAAAACTTTAGTATTAAACAAGACTATTTTTTATTTTTTTTTATATTCTTCAAAATTTTCTCTCCATATAAACTATCCTTAGAGTTGGAGTAAATAAAAAATTACTCAAATCGGTCCAGCCGTTGTCGAGTTCTGCGATTAATTACAATTTTTTATACGTAGATTACAAACCACAATGTAACCAAATAATGTACATAGTCTTAGCCAAAACTCTGAGATCTAAATCGATGCAAAATTCTATAAGTTCATAGGTTATATTGTACGTATTTTACTAAGACTACTTGCTTCAAAAAATACGATTTAATACCCACGAGTTTTTACTCGCGGTTATTATTATTATTAAAGACCTTTTGGTCTTCATATGAAAAAGAATTCTATATGTATTTGCCCTACATTCTTACCCTAACAAGATAAATATCTAAGCTTCACTGACAGTCACTTAAAGATAAAATATGCTACTAATTTATTTCGCTTCAAAGAAACTTGTTATTTTGATTATTAACTTCTGGACAGTATCTTATGAGCATAAATTATATTTTGTACCCTACTGCAAAAGTGATGACATTTACTAACAATGGTTTATAAATTGCGCTCATTAATATCTGTTTCGCGCGGCTTTTGTATACAAATCCCACGTTTGCATGTTAATAAGGACGCTGATGGTTAAGAGATATGCTTTGGTTGAGAGGATGTGATAAAGATAACATTGGTTTAATTTAAGTTTAACATAAATAACACCAAATATTAATAATTAAAGCATCGTGAAGAGTTTTTTTAAAGGGTGTAAATAAAGTAGCCAAATATTATAGAAAAAGGGTTATATTTAATGTGTTTGATATGTTGTTTATTTATTAAGTATGCAAAATAAAAAAAATATATGGCTGCGCGGCCGAGACTCATGCCTTGTTAGGCCGCAGTGTTCTGTTAATACTCTACAGTTTATGTCAGATCAAATCAAATCAAAATTAATAAATTTATATTGGTAAATTTATGAACGTCAATATTAAAAAAGGGGAAGTCATATATGTAGTTTTAAATCTATATATATAAAAATGAAACCCGTTTTCCGTTGTCACGAAATAACATGAAAACGGCTTGACCAATTTGTCTGATTATTTTTTTATAATATTCCTTGAAGTACGAGGATGGTTCTTACGGAGAGAAAAATTAAAAAAAAATTAGTGAAAAAGTCTAAAAACAACACTTAAATTATCTAAAGGCAATTTGAACTTTAATACCATATCACAAAGTTCAAGTGTTAGTGGAGGGGTTCCGGGAAGGTAAATTTTTATTTTTTGACATAATGTATTTGTTGTCTTATCAATTTTCTTTTTTTTATCTTACTAGCTAGACCGGTGTCCCGAATAGCAGAATAAGTATTAAAAAAAATAAAGAATCGACTGTTAGGCGGTACGATGTTCGCCAGGCCAGCTAGTTAAGAATAAAAAACATTCACGAGAAATGCTCCCAAATTCAAAATTTAATCTTAACACATTATAGCCTCTAGGCGACAAAACAAGACAGCTTTATTAACTCAATCACACCCGTATCTCCAAGTTGACCCCTGTTAATGCTCCAGATATTAAGATAGAGCTAATCCTAACATAACTTAGGATCAAGGCAGTTATACCGACCACTGACCATTGTCCTGTTTAAATTAAAGGGAGCGTTTTCGGTGAATTGATTAGAGTATCCTGCGTGAATTTCACTGAACGAGACAGCGATGAACAGCACAGACATTGCTCGGTTAATTTTCAAAGGCGCTTACATGTTTGTATTAAAACTGCAATGGATTTGCAGCAGTTGCAATTATACAATTTTGTGTTTGTGCTTTGTAAGATAATAGAATGCTGTAATGATTTCGCATAATTACGGCAAACGTAACTATATCGTCAGTTTTAGATTTTTGTGCTTTATTCGAAAGGCATATGGTTGAAAATTTCTTACATGATTGGTATGAGCTTAAGTATTTAAATTGTTTAGTGTCGTCGTAAGATTTTATGTACGCTGGTCTTTATTCAAAGCACTCCTTAGGGTGATGTTTTTGGTTTTTGGGTACTATTCAAACTTGGACAGTAATTTCACAATTTGCTTAATAATACAATGAGGATAATACGTTAGGATTTACGTCCAGTTTTATTATATGGGTTAAACATTAAATGTTATTGTTTTATCTGTATGAGCGTTTAATTAAAAAAGAAGATTTACATGACTAGAATGAAAGTGAGTTTTATTATTATAATTAGTAAATATACTTTGTACACATAGATATTATCATACTGTGTTTAAAAATAAAAAAAAATTAACAACATCAAAATACTTTGAAGTTAATGTATATAATATCCGTATAATATATAAAAAAATAAAATAATGCCCCGCCGTAACAGTGTTTAACACTGCCGTGACCAGGATTCGAACCTGGGTTACTACGGCCACAACGTAGGGTCCTAACCACTAGACGATCACGGCTATCGAGGCGATGTTTAAAAGATTGAAATACTTATACAATTACTTTATTCTCAATATTTCATATATATTTTAAGGATTACATATTCTTAAATAAAAAAACCCTAATCCACTCAATTAAAGAGCATTAATATTTAATTAATTATTTAAACGACTGTCTCCTGTAAGTATTAAACTCAATAGTTGTAAAGTTAGGGTACATAGATGCGTTTATCCTATAAAATTACTTTTACCGACTTTAAACAACACAAGGAAGATCTTTTTTTTAATTTGTAATAGTATAATAACAGATAATTTATCAAAATATCTGTAATATTAATAAAAATAGATGAGTTAAGAATCTTATTATATAAAATGGAACTTAAATACAATTAATATAATAATTATCTTATTACCAGACTAATACCAGACTAGTATTTCTAAAGTAACAATTATTATTTAACCGTTCGCGTGCAGTCTGGGTCACTTATGCCCATCAATTTGTTATAAACCTCATTCATTTTAAAAGTCCCTTGTTATTCGATGTTGTATTTCAGTAATTGACGATTTGATTGCTGCTCAAACATGAAACAATAATATATTTTGGTTGACATCGGTGCTTGTGTCGACAATTATGTAATTTTCTTCATTACTGTGGTCAGGGAAATAATTTAATGAAAATTTTGGACCAATTGTAGTAATAATAGTCTATGATTGTAATTTGTAAGCTATTGTAAAGGATAATTTATAGAAATTAAAATGCTTTAAGAAAAATCTTTAAATAATTTTAGCTAAAAATAATAAAAAATTGACAAAAAGCCAACATCACGCGGTGTTCCCAGGCGGTCACCCATCCAAGTACTGACCGCGCCCGACGTTGCTTAACTTCGGTGATCGGACGAGAACCGGTGTATTCAACGTGGTATGGACGTTGGCGAATGTAATTGTCAAAAACATAATCATAATATTAAATTGAATTATTTTATTTAAATAATCGGAATTAATAGTTAGTTTTCTGTCTATGTGCGCATTTAGCATTCGCTCGAACGTTAAATGCGCACGAACATTAAAAAGGAAAATATCTTGAGGAAACCGGCTTGGCTTGGACCCAAAAATTCGACGGCGTATGTCAAGCACAGGAGGTGATCACCTACTTGCCTATTAGATTGACAAATTATCATAAAACAGAAATCAGAGGCCCAGAACTTAAAAGGTTGAGCGCCACTGATTTATTTTTAATTCATTTAAATAATTGTCAATTTAAAGTATGCTATAGAAAGAATATATTCTATTATTATTTATATATTCTCTTATTACTATATATTATATTATAACTAGACTCGGACATTTATAGGGCACCACACCCTTGTCCGGCACTATAATACTTACATAAATAAATTTTAATGGGAGTATAACAAAATCACTTACCTATAGCATTATACATGTTTTCATTAAAATAATAGTTATTTTATTTTATTAAAATTATTTAATTTATTGCATTTTTAGCATAACTTTAAATTGATACGTCAACTATAAATATATCGCAGTTTCATATTTTATTGTGACGTAGATGATGCCACGAAAAGCTACCGGCATAAATAATAAAGCAAAATTTATCGAAAGCCATTGCTTCTCTTTACCTATCACAGCGGGATGGTTATGGGCCAAAGTTGAGAAGTCAGAACATATAATTTACAAAAATACTAAACCATCCTTTCATAAAACACTCAACTCTATTTCTTATGCCAATGAAGCCAAAATTGTTTGAAACTTGGCTTCGGCAAAGGCATAGATATTCTGGTTCTAATATAATGTGAGCCATTTATAACGTATTGTGTTTTGATTGTGCACGTCAGTTCGCAGACTAGTTGTAGTCGATGGATGATACTCATACGAGAATAGGAAATGGTTATGTCTTGAGATCCGAGCTAAGTTTGAAATGTCCAAATGGCTGGCTGTTATCGCTCGCTACGTTTGCTGAGTTTATTGTCTTCAAGAATCCTTGAAGCGTAAAATCTACGTTATAGGGACACGAAATATTTTTCACTCGGATTTATTTGGTGGTAAATCGACGTTTCGGAAAGTGTTTTGAATGTGAACATTTTACGACAAAAATATAGCGTCTATAAGTATAAACTAAGATTATATAATATTTTCCAATAATTAAGTTACTTCATTTCTTATTGTGGTTTTGCTAATTCCTTAAAGGTTTCATTCTTACCAGTAATCTGTGGGTATTATTTTTCTGTATCTGACAATTTCAATTGCAATACTCCTTCAATCATCTCAACCTGTCATAAAAGATTGAACGATAGTCGAGCTTAGAGATCCCCTTAGATTTTTTAGAATCATATCAAATACATCACTCTGACGGCCGCGGTATTATAAAACCGCGAACAAAGAAGACAAATCAAGCTCGAACCTACCGTTTTTATTTGAGCGATTCTATTTCGGATATCGGTTGATTTTTAGCACCATGCTCTATAGAAAATACACCCCTCGAAGTGAGCGAGGCAAGTATCATTTTAGATCAAACACGCGATAACTGCTATAAGAACACCCCTATTATTTGATACAATAAAAGTGAAGTGTCGACATATTCCGCATTCTACTGCGAAATTACTGCAAGAATGATTGACCAAATTGTTGGTGCTGTAATAAACAAATGTCACTCTTAAATAAGTGCTGTCAGGGTATAAATTTCCATAAACCTATATGAGAATGATGATATATTTTTGGGTGACAAGCTGAAAGTATGTGGCTATCGAACACTGTGTAAAGGTCGGTAGGCAAGCAGATACGTACTAATGGTGATTGGGAAAAATATTGCTCTCGTACCCGTTACAATGATTCGTGGTTATGTCTTCATGAATATTGAAGATCTGTCTGCGATATTTTTATTTGATTACACTTTTACCGATCCACAATGCTTTGTGTTAATGGCAGTCGTAAAATTTATAGGTGATATTCTTCTTATTGTTTATAATAAACAGAGATGTCTCATGTGGACATTCGTGAAAACTTATTAAGCTTTTATGTCTCTGGAAATATTTCAGAACTTACTTTATATAGTAGATTTCATCGTAGTTATTTCTATTGATGAGAGATATTGATATTAACTTTCTCTAAGATAAATTCTGCTCAACATATTTAAGAAATTTCAGATGCAAATTTACAAGCGCAAAACATAATCCTAATGCGAGCCAAAATATTAATTGTCAAAGATTACCCTTGTAGTGAAAATTATTAATATTCAGTCGAGTAGCAGATAAAGGGGTGAATACATTGAAAGAGTGTCGCGTCGAAGCCAGCAACGCGTGAACGATTCGGTAATTAATACCCCGAACGGCTTTAGAGACCCCGCGATGCATGGAAGGGTTAATATTAAACATTTCGGCTAAAGACATGAACCTATCATTAATACTTGCACAATAACTGCCTTATCAAAATCAAAAATTAAAATATAATTATTCATGTTGGTAACTTAAAGTAGGTACACTGACCGTACACGACCGTCAGTAAAAAAATGCTTCAAAATTAACTGATGAGAAAAACGGATATTAAAGTCTAACCGAATCCATTATTTTACATACAATCCAAATATATAAGGAGATAGTCATTCCTTAGAATATTATGGCTTGGTTTTTAGTCTAATAACGGCCTATTTGGTATATCTGTTTTGATTTGCCTCATCATTCACATTCTGATGTTTTTAATTAATTCAACCAATTAATGCTTCTAATTTTCAATCAATTAGCACACAGATTATTGCATGTAATAAAATATTTGCATTGAGAGGTATAACTTTCATATACCCACAATCGTTTCTAACACCATGTTATCAGAAATGGGGTGCATATATTAAGATTCCAATTTGAAAATTGTCAGAACCAATAGCTCGTATACATGAAATATACTATTATAAATGCTTACATACCAGTGGCAATAAATGAATACCATAAACGGATTTTACGTATAAGAAACTTTCGTAAAGAGTGTACGGGAATATATGAACTAAGAAAATTCAGAAACACGTGAAACTATGAATGTTTGAATGTTATTCTCTGCATCTCAAAAAATATCTATACGGCATACAATATATTACAGTTACAATATGTGTGTCTAATACAATATATAACTATAATACATACTGTATACTGTTTAGTAGTTACTTTAGATTACAGGAAAACGAAAAATAATTTGAATAAGATAATAAAGTTTTGAGAAAAATACGTCAATACGGATCGAACATAAATAGTTTTTTTAAATAGCAACAAAATCTGTGAAATTTACTCCTGACAAAGATTCGGTAATATTGTTATGATTATAACATATTCCTATTAAAATGTCTAACTATAAATGATTTATTTAATTGATTAGATTAAATACATCCACAAAGAGGTTACCTATAGTATGTATACGTTGCATATATTCAGTGATCTGTTATCGTAAATCGTAATAGAATCTATAATAATTAACTGCCAGTGACCGTCGCGTACATTATTATGTGTAATTACGTTATTGTTAATCAACAGTGTTATCTTCCGCTAATTAGTTCAGCGATAACGCTTAATTGCTTCTAATTAAGCAATCTTATCTAACTTGCAGGCTTTGAGACATCACTGATTATTGTTGAATCCCTTTATATTTTTGTGGCGAATTACACCTTATTGAAAAAGTACTATGCAATTGACATAGTAAGTGCTATAGATACTAATTATAATTTTATAGGTAACTTTCGCCAACGTCCATACCACGTTGAATACACCGGTTCTCGTCCGATCACCGAAGTTAAGCAACATCGGGCGCGGTCAGTACTTGGATGGGTGACCGCCTGGGAACACCGCGTGATGTTGGCTTTTTATATTTTTTTAGTCTTACATAGAAAATAATCCTATTTATTTTATTAATTATACACGTAAAAAGTGTTTTGTCTGACTTTAATACTATTAAGGAGCTTTTTTTTATATTTTGTAGGTTTTAAAATTAAACCAAAGATAACAAACTTTTTAATCAAAATTAATAATTAAATTCTATTTATTAAATATTATATTTTACTTTATAAATAAAATTTAAGTTAATAAAAACTAAATGGCGTACCTAACCCTTAGCTCTTTGAGATTGAAATGTTTTAATAAGTTAAGCGACAAGCTATAATTATGTTTTTATTAGTTAAGGACTGCGCACAATTTTCCTGCAACATCAAGTGGACACCTAACACTCAACCCGCGAATGCGATGCGGGCACATTGTACCGCAGTCGTCTAGCGTCTAATCGATCAAACTTCACATAATTTAGCTCATCTGCATACTAATTCATTGTGCGCATGGCCTTAATAAGCAAGGGTTTTAAATTTGTCGAACAGTTGTGTCAAAAAATGTTTAATATTAACTTTAAAAAAAAACTTAACGGTGGCGTTCTCTAGTTTGGAAGGCTGTACTAAATAAGTAAATATGTATGTATATTAGGATTCTGTTATTAGTATTATAAAATATTTTTGACAAGATTCTCTAATGCATCATAAATGGACATTGTTAAGACATTAAAAGATGGTATATATTTGTGTCCATAATCTAAATAGTCTTTCAAATTTATCTTAACTATTTTTTATACCAACCTAACAAAGAAACAAATATCATAATAAAAGTTTAATATAACTATATACTATAACATAATTTTAACTAAAAATGCGCTTTTGTGTATGTCTGTACAAAATTGGAATACCAAGAGGTATCTGATCTCGAAATTATTAGCTATGCGGGCAATTATGAATTAGAAAGAGGTGGTCACTATTGCGTGCGAATATTTGAATTCTTATTTAATACTTGTAAATAGATACCTTTAAATGGGTCATAAACGTTTTTAATAATATAGTTACACCTAATTCCTGTATTGCTAAGAATATTATAACAGGAGCTATTTATTTTACTTAATCTTATAATAGTGACCGATGATGTGGCTGTCTATTGGATACTCAGTATAGCTTCAGCCTTTACCAAAGAAAACAAACAAAGCACAATTTTAAAATTTGGACAAGATGTTGCGACGAAAAAAGTGGCAGAGAGTTTCACACCAGTTCCTCTCGCCCGCTCTGCGCCATTGATTTGGGAACTGGTAGTAAAAGCAAATTTAGATCTTTCCTTTTTTTTTAATATTTACGTTCATAAATCCATAGTTATGATGCCATAACTATGGATTTATGAACCGCCATACCCTAAACCGCGCTAACGAAGTTGCTTAGGATAAAATTTCTGGAACTTAGTCATTGGGGCCCTTGGGCTGGCCAGGCTGGTCGAGGATTGTCCCTTCTGGTCGGAGAAAAAGCAACACATACCTTCCTCCTAATAAACCTAATAGAAACATAGATTTTACTGAACTTTTTCAAAAAAATGTCTAATTTAGAACGCAGCAATATCAGCGAAACAAAACAATTAATTACGCTCACATTTAACCTTCAAGCGGGCGCGCGTAGTCGAATCGACCGCGCTTAGTACATTTTCGTTGATATTATTATTATTACCTATCACATTTATTTCTCATTTATAGTAGCCTGTCGCTATATCATTGGGAATGAAATAAAGAATAAACCGTTGCTCGGGGCTCTCCCCCTAATCCATAGATCGCAATTGTTTTCGACCCAGTGCAGTAGTCGAAAAGACTACACGCGCCTGTCGTCGAAAAGGTTACGCGCGACGCTCAACGTCACATACCCTCGTTCACGCTCGTAGTAGTTTTTTGCCCATTATTCAATAATATCGAATAAAGCTTGGATTTTTTTATATAAAATGATTCAGACGGTTACCACAAAGTGCAATACTCGAGGAATTACTAAGAGAAGACGAAGAAGAAAGTAAATAAGAGCTCAGCGACCAAGGCTCTGAAACTTCCGACCACATCGTTGCAGAGGAACCTCGATCTGCTGAGGAATCAAACCGCTCGGACTCAGAATAGGATGATTTGCCAATTACAGAAATAAGTTAAGCTGTTTTATAAGGCGCGATAAAGTAACGAAGTAGCAAAAATCTAACAATAACAGAGTGAGACGTCAAGTTCAAAATATTCTCGCAGTAGATGCGGGCCCTCGAAGGAATGGTGTGGGGGTGACAAAACATACGCAAGCCTGGAGTTTATTCATTTCAGAGAATATTATTGAAAAAGTTGTTGCAAAAAAAACACCATCGTATAACAGAATACGTGACTACAAACTAACAGATGCGGTGAAAATTCGAGCACTTTCCGAATTATTGTAGTGAGATCCTTGAAGACATCACACGTCAATTTAGAAGATTTTATACTTTGACCTATTTTTCCTACTACGATGTCAGTGCAAAGAATATAATTTCTACTGAAGTCATTGCGGTTTGATGATGCTACTACGCGACAAGCTCGTTGTACTGTCGACAAAGCTGCGCCAATATGAGAAATTTTAGATATGTTTCCACAAAACTGTCTATTGCCATATTCAGTGGCAGAGAACGTTGTAATTTATAAGATGATGGTTGGCTTTCGAGGAAAATGACCTTTCCGATAGTACTTGAAATATTTGTTTCTTTTTCATACTTTTAATTACTTTTTTTGACAAATTAGAGTTTGAAGACAATGATAATATATCTAAGGACAAATAAATAAATAAATATTGAGTAATTAGTGCTTTCTTTCTCTTATTCATCTCATGGGTCTTTTCGGTTACGCGCGCCCGCTCCAGTTACAAATGACCGCGCGCCCGCTTGAAGGTTAAGGAAAATCACAGCATAAAATGGTCGCGGAATAATTAAGTATGCATAGAAAGGGTTAGTGGGCAGATTCGGCACGCTGCCGGTATTAATAACTTGATCCATCACCAGTTGACGTGTTAAGATGAATCAATGTCATAGGGTTAGGGTATTCAAAGTTAAGTCATATGTTAAATTGTGGTATTAGTTTGTGATTGACGATTGTAGATGAAGATATAGATTTTAATTAAACAGCGTTGAAGCACTTTAGTAATAAAATTCGAACCGAATTGCAATATTTTTCTTGATTTTTTTTTAAATTTGATTTATTAATTATTCTTTACATTACAGATAACTAGCAACATAAATGAATAGAGACGATATTGACAGCATTATCGCTATTAAGCGATCTCTTCCAGGCAACCCTAATGAAAACTTGTACAAAAAAATTAAAAAAAATAACTAACAGATAATCTTAAGGTGATTGAATCACAATTCAAAATGCAATAAGAAAAATACATGAATTACAAAAGTCACGATTGTGCAGGTTAGGATATAGATAAAAGGTGTTTATGTAAAAGACTTAAGAGACGTTAGAGAAGTAACTTTATGGTGGAGATCCTAAATCACTTACCTAAAAAGGAGAGAAAGAAGAGGTGAAAGTCCCTTGAAGTCCCATAATACAATATATCGCGCGAATAGACATGTTGCGGTTAATTTTTTGTAGATCTTTTCTTTACCGAAATAAATACTTGAAATCAAACCCTTATGAGTTATGTATATCCCAAGACCTGGAGCTCTTTTGCTATTACTATCTTTAAATAACATTAAATTGTATATAAAATATCTTTGAGAACCGTCGTGATAGTGACTGATTTGATATGACAAAGGGTTAAGCCATTAATTACGATATTCGCTTCAGTTAGTCAAAAGAGGATAGGTCTGTAATATTTTTAATAGTATGTTTTGACGTGATAACGTCTTTAAAATCGTTTTAGTCGGGTGACATGTTCAGAAACTTGTGTCACACCAAAACCTCACGAGCGCGATCGCTGGTATAACGCGAGAGAGACGGACCGATCTCCCGTCTCATCTCGAGCGCTGCCAGTCATTCCGTGAATGTATGAAGAAAAATGTATATCATAGTCGAATAAGTAAACTTGTCATTTTACACCCGAAATTTATCATCAAAAGTGTGAATAAAACGATAGATGTAATTTAAAATTTGAAAAAATTGTTATCTTCATTAATTCCTTACTTCCCAAAAACTTATATCACCAATAAGACGTTATCACGTAAACATCTCGATCGTAAACCTACTTTACAAACAACCAATATTTTTTTTTTTTTAAATATTGTTGGCACTATTAATTCACAATTTCGCTAACGTCCATACCAGGTTGACTACACCGGTTCTCGTCCGATCACCGATGTTAAGCAATGACGGGCGCGGTCAGTACTTGAATGGGTGACCGCCTGGTAACACCGCGTGATGTTGGCTTTTTGGAAGTGTATCATTAAAATATTTTTTTTATACATTACTATGAATTGGAAGAATCACATGATGATATTTTGTTTCATACTCATGGTCACAATGCCAGAAACTCGCCTGTGCATTGCCGGGATATAACAATTAAGTATACCGAATACTACCGTTACCGGCAGCATACATAATTTGTCAAAGGTCTCAAAAATATACCTTTACAAAGCTCGCCAAATTCATTTGTCTGTTTTGTACATATAAAATTTCGTAA
Source organism: Pieris napi (assembly GCF_905475465.1). Classification (NCBI taxonomy): domain Eukaryota; kingdom Metazoa; phylum Arthropoda; class Insecta; order Lepidoptera; family Pieridae; genus Pieris; species Pieris napi. The sequence continues at coordinate 5,334,933 of NC_062241.1, read as the reverse complement.
TAAAGTTCCTGGCAAAAAAGATACACCCACATAGATTAATGACATTTCACAGCAACAATGGGCTAAGTCGTTTTTGTGATCCCTTTTCGATTTAGCGTCAATTAAAAAGTTCCACAGCGCTGAAGGGTTAACTTTATTTGCGTATAATTGGTCTTGTTCACCCACTAGAAGACTATTTTGGGTGTACGATTACGATATCGTTAATAAAAATGCATTTACATTTTTATTTACGCAAGTATCACACAATTTATATGCAAACTTACAAACTGCACCTAACGCCAATAATCATCATATTTTACAGGTATATTAAAGTTTGAAAATTGTTTCGCGAGACGGCATGGTCGGTATTCATTGTGGCAAGGTTTGTTTGTTTGTTTTTGCCTTTAATTCCGGTCAAAACCTATTTTCTAAAGTTTTTAAATTAACTGAAAGATAAGCAGAATTTGTTCCCTATACAACCACTTATTTTCAGATATAAAAATGATATAAGTAATAAAATATACTCTGGTACAGCTGGTACAGACACTAGACCTATATGTAGATAATATTTCACTAAAGTAGGCATAGATGGCATTTTTTTTCCTTCTATACATTAAGTTTTAGTATGTTTTATGTATGCTAAATAAAATTAAAGAATCGGGAAATATATTATACTATTTAATCGCTCCTTGTAAACGGCTAAAAACTAAAAAACCTTGTACTTTTTACCTGTTGTCTACCACATAAAAGACATCTTGTAATTGATTCTGTGCTCAAGGGTCCTCAATTGTATCCGAATACAAATTGAATTTTGCATTATTTAATTTTCTCGTCCAAAGAATTATCTGGAGCCAAATTTTTAAATTAACGGTTTATTATATTACTTCCACGAATACATGCACCCATATTAAAAGTGTTGATTTTTCTTTGCGCTATATTAAAATCAGGTGAAAGAGAAAAATAATTGAATTTAAGCCATGTTTAAGCGACATATATTTGAAATTTGCTTCCTTTATATTATGTAGATCTTATTTTGTTTATAATATAACACATTAAATCAGTAATTTTTTTTCTAAAATATAAAAAAAGCTTCCTTCGAGCCGGATTTGAACCAGCGACCTATGGATATCAGCATCATACCTCTACAGTCCACCGCTCTACCAACTGAGCTATCGAAGGTATAGTGATATTGTTCAATTTAACAATCAGTTTCTTAATTACAATTATTATTTTGAAATCCTTACATAGTGCGATTACAGGTTATTTCGTTAAGTCGCATAATTATGCCTGTGCCGTGCCGCATATGTAAACAAATTTGGTTACATAATTATTACGATTATTAATGAATTCTAAGTAGAATAAAAACTAAGTTTATATTTTACTCTATCTCCGTGTAAAACTTTATTGTAATGGGCTTAGTAGATTCTATGTTAAACACAAATAAAATGTCAATCAAGTAAATTACCAAGGAAATTTGTCTGTAGCGATTAAGGTTATCAGGTAAACAAAATGGCGTCTATCAGGATAATGAGAAGACGGGACTGAAATATTTCATTTCGAGAGAACCACTAAATTATCTGAAAGATCACCCTCACAATCACGGGAATCAGTTTCAAGGATTTAGTGGACTAGATGAGTCGTAGTTAATAATTTTATCGATTTCGCTTAGATAATATTCGGGATAGTTTGTGTATTTACATTAAAATACATATTTAAAAAGTAAGCAATACGATTACACTAAATACATAATAAATTGAAAGTTTTAAACAGCAAATCGATGAATAAGAATATTAATGGAAAATAGATTAATAATCTAATAAATTTTATTTTATTTATTTTATTAGATTAATAATAAAAAAAAGTTTAGTAAGTAGTCCAACTGGAACCCACTCGTCATAATATCAGATGATCATAGTAAGATACTTTTGGTACTCCATGAAAGCACAGGTCTTATTAGAATAGCCCACCGGCGCACATATAATATAAACAGCAATATCTATTAAATATCGTGTATAATTCTATTAAAACATATCACTAAAGGAATGTTATTTCTATACGTAACATAGGTACTACATACCGAAAAGAGGCAAAACTTTATTGTTTGCTTAATAGATAAGACTTTAAAAATACTGGACCGACTTGGAAAATTCCTTCACCATTAGAATCCTACATACCGGGACAGACCGCTAATATAGTGAATTATATACAAAACTTAATTAAGTACATTGTAAAGCAGAACTCAGTTACAATTGTTTTCGTGAGAAATAACATTGAATTTCATTACGTTAGAGCTAATCTATATATACGTTAATAAAGAAGTTAATTTGATTTTTGTAGTACAATTATTCTCTAATCTAGTAGGCCCAATCTAGCATTTAGTGAAGACAAAGCGGAAATGCGTCGCGCCTGTCATGGCCGCCGGAAGTCCTCTCGCCGTTTGATAAATAGTTGTTCTTCAACAGTTTTTCTCATGCAAATGAGGGGTTCGGATGACAGATCGCGTTTGTCACAATCCTGGATTTAATTTAGGATCGCAGCCGAGCGGATAATCTGTGGAACTGCTGATTGTTCGGCGAATCTTGATGGAATTTGTGGTTTTGATTATATTATGATTTGTTGTTTATTATATTTTAAAACGGGACATTCGGTTATGTGAAAAAAAAAGGGTGCGTGTACTTATGTACGCGCGTAAGAAGTTATATTCTTTGGCATTATTAATAATACATACGGATAGTTAACCTCAATTGTATTGAAGCACTTAGGAAGGTTGATGAGCACAGTTTTTTCCCAAATATTTTCTAATATTAATTAGTATTGATTTAAATATTCAATTTAAATCACTTCTGTTTGAAAACAAAATGAAAACACGTGTTTTAAATGTAGAAACTCAAAGCATGTGGATAAATATTATAAATATAAATACACAGTGAACAGAGGCGGCGTGCGTGCCAACGTGCGCCACTAACTTCATTCTGTTAATTTTGTGTCACGGTGCGCGCGCATCGTAAAATTTCAATCTCATCAATTTTTCATACCGCGCCTAAAGAAGTATAACTTCAAAAAAAGATTGCAGTAAGAAGAGATTTTTGTTCAATTTTGCATACTATTGTAACCTCATTCTGATTTAGAGGAAATCCAGAACTTCAACAGCGAAGGACTAGAAAGATACACGGTAAACCTTTTAAACTAGAACCGTATGTTTGTTCATTCCATACGGCAACTCATATGGAACCACCGAGAATAGGCCTTCGTGTAGTCCCGTTGTATATTATAGAAACTTTGAACTTACTAGAAAATAGCATCTATAATTTATTTTGTGATATGAAATACACCAGTATTAATTTACTGTTTAATGTACATAATATAAGTAAGTCGGAAATTCTTATCACAAAAGATAAGAATTTGGATGTTTATTAAAAAATTGCAACTTCAAAGTTCAATGAAGAATGTGTTTTAATCTTTTAGAAAGATTAATTTCGGTACACGTCAACTTTGAATTAGAATTAATGATAGTGTACTACTAATAAATACGGCTTCATAATTGGCAATGTTTCATAGTAAAACTATGCAATAGCGGACCCCGCATAAATCGCGAGTCACGGAGTTATTAACTATGCACATCTGCTGTTTTGCATTTACTGTTAACTAGTATAGAACTAATTCCAGATACTTACTACTAGCCTATGTTCCAAAGAAGATTTACGAAACAAAAATAGTTTTTTTTTAAATAAATGTTTCTCAATCATTAAGCAATATTAACCAACTGCAGATCTTTTCGATGTTTTCATACACCATAAGAGCCATTGTTGCTTTTAAAAATCCACAGATTAATGTCGCATGCGAACAAAATAATAACAGTATTTCTCTAGATATTAAATTGTGCACATTTTAATCGCGGTCCATTTAAAATAACTTATTAATGTCTTAATATTTTAATTACTTAATGATTTTAATGGAGATATTGAAAATTGAGAATTTTTAATAATTATCTGATTGTTAAACCTATACTACGTTATACAGTTAGCGACGTTACTAGTATTACTCTGATTATTTTTTGCCCACATACGGGCAACACCCTCAAGGCGTGGTCACTTAAATGTCAGACGACAGATGTGCAAGGACCAGTAATGTTACCTAGGTATGCTCCAGTACACCTAGGTTTTGTCAGTTAATGACATTAATTAAAAAAACTTATTAATTGTAAGGTTTTATGTATTGAAAATCAATGGTAAAATTCGCAGTCAGAGAGATCAACTTATAAATATTTTATAACAAGTATTCGGAAAAACTGGTTAAGTATTCTCACACGCAAAATAAAATCTGAATAAGTATTTTAGCAATTTCATCGCCAACGTCCATACCACGTTGAATACACCGGTTCTCGTCCGATCACCGAAGTTAAGCAACGTCGGGCGCGGTCAGTACTTGGATGGGTGACCGCCTGGGAACACCGCGTGATGTTGGCATTTTGTTTTTTTTTTTTCATTTTAAAGGTGTTTTCTGTAAATGCCAACTGTAACCATATTGCTAACTGTAACGGTTGACCTGCGATGTATTTGCACTGGTTACGCACGAGTAGAAGACAGTTAAACTTTTTCTTATTGCACCTGGGATTATTTTACACGTGCCATTGGTTTACTGAATCTATAATATAAAAATGAATCGCAAAATGTGTTGGTAAGCGCATAACTCAACTACGCCTGGACCAATTTGGCCAATTCTTTTTTTATAATATTCCTTGAAGTACGAGGATGGTTCATACGGAGAGAAAAAATAAAAAAATTGAGTGAAAAAGTCTAAAAACAACACTTTTCTAAATTCCCATACAAAATATTCGTAATAATACTTAAAATTCAATTTGAACTTTAATGCCATATCATAAAGTTCAAGTGTTAGTGGAGGGGTTCCGGGAAGGTAAATTTTTATTTTTTAACATAATGTATTTGTTGTTTTATCAACTTTCATTTTTTTATCTTACTAGCTAGACCGGTGTCCCGAATAGCAAAATAAGTATTTAAAAAAATAAAGAATCGACTGTTAGGCGGTACGATGTTCGCTAGGCCAGCTAGTTTAAATATTATTAGATTAGTTTGGCACATGTTAAAAAAATATGACGAAAGTTAAAAAGATGCAGAAATAATTACTTAGTTCGTTTTTAGTGGGTATCATATTTTTATTAATAAAATAATAAGAGCCACGCGTTTAAGAAAAAACGTGTTCGACTGTACCAGGTGCATTTATGGTCAACAGACCGAAGACAGGAAGGGTGACCTGTGACTCATCTAACACGTGCTCTATTTTTTATTGTCTCTATTGCATTTTTACTTTATTACTCATTAATTAATTCCGCAAACAAAAACTTCAGTATGTACCGTTATTCACCAGTAGTTACGTTAAAAATAATATTTGTCACGTTTACATAAATGTGACTATTATTTTTAGAGAAATCTAATTAATTGGTGTATACGCCAATTTTAAACGCATTAAAATAAACTTTTTTATAAACATATGATTTTATTCACAGATGTATATTTTTAAATTGACTTTAAAATCCTATTCTTTGTCTACCTTCACTTCAGCATAAGTGTATATATAGCCATCTAGTCTAATGTTGAGAAAAACTTAAGATGGTAGAAGACATTATTAATGCCATACAATTTGCTAAGAAGCGCTCATCCACTATGACTATATATATATATATGTATAAGAATTTAAAAGGATTTTTGCATTATAAGCGTACCGTTCATACATAGTAGGTACGATAAATTAGTGATTAGGTAAGGTAAGAACGAATGAAGTAAATAAATAATAATTACTATTAACAAGAGATTGTTTTAACTCAAAATAAATATCAATTGAAAGAGGCACGCACCGCCAATCGGCCGCAAGCTTAAGTTATGTCCACGATTTTATTGATATATTGAACACAATGTATTCAATTTAATTCGACCAAAATGTTATTTTTCTATTCCGTGATCCGGTCAAAAGGATATACGTTCCTTTAATTATAAAATATAATTATAATTATTAATATTAACAGTCTGTATGAGAATAAATCTCAAACCCCTTTTAATTTATCTCCTAAAATTAGTAAATAGCCATTGCCCGAATAGCGTCCGGCAATTCTTTGCTTAATTAAGTGTAATTCAGACTATGATCGTATTCAAATCCGGTCGCAAATCAAAATGCCCGTATCTTCTATGGGAAACTGGAGCGTCCAGTGAATAGATGATGATTATTTGGGGTCATTTGTGTAGGACAAAAGAGGATTTGACTGCGCACCCTTTCATTGACGAATTATGATGGAATGGAGCCTTAATTTTAATTATAAATGTTTGGTATATGCCGTTTTATGAATATTTTTGCTGAAACGCAAATTAAATTTTTAAATATCCTGTCTAGGTAATATAATTTATTGTGTGAAAGTAACGGTTTTAAAAATTAAGACAAACAAATGGCTACTATTAAAATTAACCCAAAAATTATGATTTTGTAAAAAAAAATGAAAACATAATTGCTTTAACGAAATAAACTATTCATCCAAAAAAATTTTGATACTGATAACAATTTATTTAAGGGGATAATATTTTTTGTAAGTTTGAAGTGCTACTCCACAGATTTTTTAAACAAAAATTCCTAAAACTCATTGGTCCGGTTAAATTGAGTGAATTTTTTCCATCTTGCAATTGATAGCCAGTAATTAAGGGCAACCTATGAATATTTATCACGTGGCTTTGACCACGCATTCTCCACTCCACTTTGGGGAACACTTAGTCGAGATGTATGAAATTTTATTTATAAGTTTACTTATTTTGAATTAATAATGATAAGTTATGCCTGATTGCGAAATAATACATACTAACCATATAAAAGACACATTGCAGCGATTGCTTTCTTGTCTTTTAAGGCAAGTTGTACAATAATCAGTTTTACAGTGATCGAAATGTATTAGCAAACAGCAATTGTTTCACCAGCGAATCTAGGACAACAAAATGGAAAGCTATGAGTAAGATTTCACTCATAAGTTGACTTATTTTGAATTAATAATGATAAGTTATGTCTGATTACGTATTAATATATACTAACCGTATTGATAACACATTTCTTTATTGTGTAATCTTAGATTTTGCCATCTCATTAATCAGTAATTATAGATTAAAGTAATCTACGTATTCCTGATACATATCGTAAAGTAAGTAAGTATAACCTGGGGTTACACGTAGTTTTACTTCAACGTACGAAGTAGTGGTAATTGGGGTCATCGAAAAAAATTTCATGTTGCACAACCGAAGGCACGACGCGCTTACCGTGGAGGAAAGATGGAGAATAGTACCTCAAATGTAAAGGCAGGATCCTAGACTAGTTAGTGACTGCTTTGAAAGCTCACGTGGCTAAGATCGAGAAGGTGTATCTATCTTTGGCTGGAATAACTATGATAGCGCGTTTCAGGATACGACGTCATCGCTGTGATTATAGCCGTAGATTATAGATGTCGCTACAATACCTTTCAATGGTATAAAATAAAAAAAATATGTTTATTATGGAACATAAGATACAAGTATCACTTATTCCACGTCATTAAATTATTAAACCCTACTCAGCGGCAAAGAAGACAGAGTGTGTAGGCCGAGAGAAAATGCCGGCGTAAAAAACTCTCGGTACTCTTTTAAAATAGCAAATCATCAAACAACACTTATTTTAAAACAAATATCGCAAATTAATTAGAAGTAGCCTGTCTAGCACTAGTCCCAGGCCCTTTTATTACGAGATAATCGTTAACTTTATAGTAAACCTTTTTATTTCTTTAATATATTTCTTAAATTTATTAAAAGGCAGAGATAAAAGAGCCAATACTACAGTTTATCAAATTAACTGTCACCGTTTAATAAAAAAAACTTTAGAGGTGTCAAGGGACACCCGGATGGAACGAAATTCCTTTCGATTAATTTATATGTTAATTGGTATCATAACAGTATGATAGATTTTCTCGACACCAATCTTACGACGAAAAAAAAAGCCAACATCACGAGGTGTTCCCAGGCGGTCACCCATCCAAGTACTGACCTCGCCCGACATTGCTTAACTTCGGTGATCGGACGAGAATCGGTGTATTACAATAGCAAATAGCAAAAAAGTGTCGTGACAACTTTTCGTAAGAAATTTTTCCGTCTAGCCCCCTTTCACAACGCGCGATAAGGAACTTCGTTCCAAAAAATTACCAACCTCCTGATATCAGTAAATCTATTAACAAACATTACAATAGGGTTACCATTTATAATAAATAGCAAGGATTAATAAACCCAGGTTCCCTCAGATCGTAAACTTTTTACGAGCCATGCGTCGCGCATTCGTAAAAATTCGGAAGTGCCAGGAGCGTGACGTCATTATCCTAGTGACGTTTATTGGACGTCTGCACTGTTCATTTTAAGAGTTTATCGATAGAGATTATTTACGCAACAATAAGTTTTCTGATAATAAACATAGTTTTAATGATATAAATATATAAATCCATTTATCGTAGGATGAAAAGCATTACAATGATACATTTTCTGGACAGCTACCAAACATATGCCCGGCATTACATATATTGTAAAAGCTAAGTAGTACTTTTATTTGCTATGGCTAAATAGAGACCTTAATATAACATTATTCTTAATAGCTTGATACATACAAAACACGTTAAAAATACTCCCAAATGTTGCAAACATTCTATGACAGTTTTTGTTCTATTTGAACGATTTCAGGACTTAAATAGTTGAAAGTATTGGTTTTTGTCACCTGTCTAATGCATTACCATTACGCAATCTAATAGCGACAAAGTAATACGTAAGACAAGACACTATGGTTCAGACTGGCTGGACGAGATAATTAATTATAAACTTTTTTCAATAATTATGCTAAAATACAATCAATTCTACCATAATAAAAAATCTAATACATAACTCTTCCTATATACATGTATGTAAAACACAAACTCATCTCCAATTACATCCACCCTAAGCGATTTCAACCACACGTTCATATCTCGCAATAAATGTCGGGACAGACGATCGCCGCCGAGTATTTATAGTCCGGTTTATGATTATGTCCCCGTGTTGATTGAATGGTCCGAATCATGGTCACCCTACATTAATCGCGACTACTGTTAATGATGATTGTAAAAGTATAGGAGAATAATGTCATCGATATATCCTATGTACGTATTAAATATAATCTATATTTTATGACTTATTGTTTGAAGTCCCTTGAATTTAGGAAAGAGGTTCTTATATCTGAAGTCACCCCAATGCACAAACGGTCTTTTCTGTCTACCACTAGCTCGTACGGAAAAGGAAAATATCGTGAGGAAACGGGAATGGCTTAAACCCAAAATTTGTGTCAAGTACAAGGCTGGAAAAAAATGTTCGCAAGGTTAGTAATAAAGAAGTTGAAATCGCGGCCAAATCCGCCGAGTTGTTGTTAATATTCTTATTACATCTCTTTCAAAATGAGTCATACATTTTAATGCATAATATAACTACGATTGTTAATAAGACGAAGAGTAGAAATTAAATATAGCTCAATTTTCAAACATAAATGTTGAATTTAGAACTTGTATTCACAAACCACACTCATAATATTATTCCACATGCAATAACTTATATCGTACCTAATGTATGCTTCCGCGAAGTAATACTGAGATACAGTATTTTTGCGCAAAGAAAATGCTGACTAAGAAATACAACTTAAACAAATGTGCTAAAAAGACAAACGTTTTGTTCCCTAAGGACACATGGTAATGGTGGCCCTTACTACTGTCATCGTCAAACGTCTGAAAACGTAAGCATTTTTATCTGTCTTTTTCTTTTGAGGGACGTGAGAAAAGTACCTTTGAACAAGGTAATATCATATTTATCATATCAGTTTTACGGTATGAATTTGTTGCATTGAAATAAATGTTATTGAAATTAGCAAATGGGTAAACTCTATATATTCCCACAGATAAGCCCTGCGATTCTGTAACTCACTTTTCGAACTCACACAGCGGTTTTGGCATCGGCGGTCGCTCTCAAATCAGTCGTGAAGCAGTCATTTTATGATTTGGCATTCTGAAAAGGTGGGAGCTTGTAGTTTATTGTTTATTAGAAGAATCGGATACAGTATCGGAATACAGTACATAAATAATCTACAAATACAAATAATTAACTTAAGGGGAAGATAAGTATTTTATCACTGTTACACAAAAAGATATTTTGACCTAAGCTGACTTTATATCTTCAAAGACATGAATAATTAATTTTGAACGTCCAATTAAAAACCTCTTTCTTCGGTTTTTATAAAGTTGGTTAAAGACAGAATGTCAATTTCAGAATTTACTGTAAACTATCTCTAAGATTTATAGTTTATTTATTCACCTTATACAATGTAATAGTTCTTTTTCTAGAAGCGTATAGTAGTGGATGGTAACGTCTAGTTCTTAGCTAGACTCGTCTCTTAGGAATATTTACAGAACAAACTTCATACATCTCGCCAGTTTATGCGACATGGAATCTGTTTTACTTCCAACTTCGCATTTGGATAAATATGAACTAGCTGTGACATTTAGCAAGAAGTTTCAAATTAATGTGTTTACCTTGTAGTTTATGTAATAACAGGGCTTGCTTAAAAATGTTTCCTACATACGTTGTTTTTACTGTTGACTCCACTAAGTCATCCCTAATGTATTCTTGCATATTTCACTAATAACTTCTTTAGATTAATCTTATGGTCCTGAACCTAATAATAAAGCCCGTTTTATTTCCAATTTTTTTATTTTGCTTGTTATTCTATATTCTTCCTTCAGCACCGTCAATCGGAACCCCTTCACGGGTAAAGGCCTCCTCCAGCTTTTTCCAACTGACTCTGTCTATGGCTCTCTTTCTCCATTCGTTTCCTGCTACCGCTTCTATTTCTTCTATCCACCTTTTTTTGGGCGACCTCTTCTCCTTCTTCCTCTTGGTTCTTTCCATACAGTTGTCTTTAAGGTCCACCTATTATCTGTGTATCTTGCTATATGCCCGCCCCGCCCATTACCACTTCTGTTTTAGGGCATAATGTAAGGCATCTATAACTTTTGTTCTTCGTTTTTGCTTTTAATTTTATGTATTTTTCTTATTTTAAGTACGTTTCTTTCCATTGCTTTCTGGCATGCTACTAGTTTAGTTTTTATTTTTGTATTGTAAGTCCACGTTTGGCAGCCGTATGTGACGTGTGGGCCTGAACCTGTCCAGACAATATAAATGCAATTAAAAATCGATACAGGCTTCGCGTTAATTCATTGATAAATCCGTTAATTTAACTGAGACACTAAAGCGGAGAGAGTGTGAAGTATAAAAAAGATAGTATATTATTATTTAATCGTATTTGAAACATAACACGTATACGTACCAAACCATGTAAACCTATATCTTTAGTTTAGTAATAAGTCTTAGAGAAAACACTTTTTTACCGGGTTGAAGTTATGTAAATTTATAATTATTTAAATTAATTAATTTAAATAATTAATTAAATAGAGGACACCGTGAATCATTTCTGCCGATGTCGATAGTCGATAGTCGATATCAACTCCGGGGAAATAAATACAGATAATACAACTTTTTCTACAACTGTGATACTTTTTGACATTCAACACCTTTTGTCTTCAGTCGCCGTGACCACGCACGCTGTAAAGCACGCGAAACGTCGGATTTTTTTAGTAACTATGTAAAATAATTTCAATCCGGTAAAAAAGTGTTTTCTTTAAATGTATAAAAGTTATGTTAATAAAAGACAATACAATAAGTCTTAGCTTTCTACTTTTCTTTATAATATAGTATTTTGGTTTCAATTATTGTTAAGTTACTATTTCATTAAACCGTTGGAAGAGCGGAGTACCCTGATGTACAGGTCTCCCTAGCTAGACACTTAGTTCAAGGGCTCCAATATCTGCTAAAAATGGAAATATAATTTAAAAAAAAAATTGAAAAATAACATTTTTTGATTTTTTTTGAATACGTACATTACGTACTATTTCTTAAGTTACTTACTTAACATTTAAACCTCCACTCATCGCGATTCGCTTTTTGGTAGCATTTTGTTATAGCTTATAGTAATTATAACCAACTAAATCCTCAATTAATCAGCGTACTAATCCGAAACTAATTAAAACACACGCTCAGCCCATGGCCTCCTGCGGGACATAAGCCCTATCAAAATAATTATTCGGAAGACATCGGAGATTATGTCTAACCCTACCAACCCTTGACTTGTGCTAATTGGCAAGTTAATTATGTGAAAATAAACGAAATACTATTTGTGAAATATAATTTGAAAACTTTTTAGAATTATTTGCTCAATAGAACCATTATCTTATATTAATAATTGCTACTTTTAAGGTGAGTAACCTAACAGGGTGTAATGATGTGGTGACTTAGTGTTATAAAAAAACGGTGGTGCTTCGATCTTTTAGCTCTGGGACATTTCTGTATCTATTTCTACATCGTATGTTTTTTCTAATAGACTGCTGACATCAGCTTTCTGTGCCTGACACATAACGTCAAAATTTGGGATATAAGTTATGCAGGTTTTCTCTCGATATTTTACTATACCGTACATACGAACGTTATATGTACTTAGACAAAAATGACATTTGTGTACGGCCTCAGCAATGAGAATTGTACGTTGAAGGTGAGGCCAACACTACTCGTGTGAGCCTTTGCTCAGTCATTTTACGATTTGGCATTCTGATAAGGAGGGAGCTTGTAGTTTATTGTTTATCAGAATGCCAATTCGTAAAATGACTGCTTCACGACTGATTTGACCGCGACCGCCGCGCCGCTGCGAAAACCGCTGTGCGAATTCGAAAAGTGAGTTACAGAATCGGAAGGCAGTCATATTTAAGACGCTATATTATATCATAAACGGCTTAATTGATTTAGTTTAAATTATGGAGATAAAGATATACACAAATGTACCTAGAATATCAGCATAGCTATTTTTCTACATTCGATTGTTTATTACATTTCTCGCCTATGTCAAAACAATTCAATTCCTTTCAAAACTAACCGTACTTGAAATCTGGGTTGGATTGAAAAGGCAAACCCTTTGTACCCGAAGTCACATTGCTTTTGACGCCTCAACACCCCTTTGACACTTCACATTGGTACCAGAGGCATTGATATTGTTGATTTAAACGTATAACCGAATATTTTATAAAGATTCCAAGCTCACTAGAAAGATATTTATTTATAAACTTTATAAAAACTTACCAACCCGCTTACAAGCCAATACAACTTTAGGAAAAATAAAATAGAATTTCAATAAGTGATAGTAACACATTGTAAAAAGTTCCGCGTTTTCCTCTCCAACTCACAATGGATCGGAAACAGGGTAAATTTCATAGAAAATTTAAGTAATATTTTGTATGTTCCTAATAACTTCAAAGCTTGTTAATGTTATGCATAACTCAATAACGGGATCATATTTATTTTATTTTATTTGTCTACCACTACAGCAGCAACACTAATTTGATAGAAAAACTAAATTGTGGTCTAACTATATACAAATACATAATTTTTATTTTAAAACTGCCTCAATAGTTAACCATCACATAATTAATATGTTTCCCCTGAAACTGAAACCAGAAACTTTGTGCCGTTTATAACTAAGCAACGGCTTTACGTTCTATCTAAAATAATTATTTATAACCTTTTATTTAATCAAATATAAAGACATCACAGTTGTCAGTGATTATTTTAATGCGTTTATGTTTTTTTATACAGTCAAATTTTTTTTGTAATTGGTTAAAAAAATTGTGACCCTGCATTTTTGTCCAACATTTCCTTTTTAATTATTATCTTTTTTTTTGTTTATTAAGTCTTAACTGATACACAAACGTAATTGTGTTAAAATTTGTATTCCCGGTTTGGCTAGGTTGTGTATCTTCTTTAAAAGTTATCATTGTATTAGAAACAGAAATCAACTGCCCCATTAAACATTATGGAATCTCAAAAACATCGAACAATAAAACTTTAATAATTCAAAGATTCTCCATACTCAAGGACCATACTTGACTTAGCCCTCATACGTCTTCGTCAATGCTGGCTTTTGAAATTGTATGCAAATTTCGTTGTCACTTCCTCGCACTTGAGATTTGATTTAGGATATGGGTTTTTTGTTTCACAAGTACCATGAGTTTGGACCTCTAGATTTTCTGTCGTGTGAATATTTAATATCAAAAATAAATAAATTTTAATTTTAATGTGTTGAACAAACTAAATATAATTTGAAAACTTTTTTAAATTATTTGCTTTTAAGTGTAAATAAAACAATTTTTTTAAGGTAAGTTACACTTAATATGGTGTAAAGATGTCCCGACTGAGTATTAAAAAAACCGGTGTCGCTATGATCTTTTAGCTCTGCCTTTCTGTACCTGTTTCTAGATCATCTGTTTTTTCTGCTGACATCAGTTTTCTGTGCCTCACACACGCCGTCGGGTATAAATTATGCTGGTTTCCTTACTATATTTTCCTACACCGTAGGAACGAGTGTTATACGAGTATGTAAGGTAATATTATGTTAAAATATTCTGAAGTTAAAGAGGTTCTGAGCTATTAGATGCAGAATAATGATTACATAACATAAAACAATTTTACTTTAATTGGTAGTATTTTTTCATTGTAAGATTTTGGACAAAGATTCGTAAAAATGGAAATTATGCAGCATGACAAATGAAAGGTTATCTTTATGTTAGAAAATTTGGTAAATTATGTATGTATGTAATATATTTATTCACAAAAAGTTACACATCCATTTAAACCATAAAACAACAACAACAACAACTCGCCTTATATATACATAACTTCTAAATCACTATATTAGGTCACAATTAATTTACTTAATAGCTTCAACATATTTAACAAATGGTTATGATAATATATACCTTCTGCTTTTGTTGCGCCAGTTAACAAACCCTATCTCCTAACCTTAGAAAAACAACATTACCAAAATTACCCACGCAGGCAGCCTCATAGTGAAAAATGCTTTAATTATATTCCTAGTATTGTTTATATGAAATGCGAACAAAACTGCTTAGAATTATTTTGGATACAAAGAAATAGTGATTGCGTTTAATAAAGTTGATTGACGCGTTTCTTAACATTTGCCATCTTGATTCGATTATATAAAGTGCCCGCATACTTAAACGCACTCTATATCTTGAAAATTAATTAAGTGAATATGTAGAAAATGCCGAGACTAAACAAAATTTTATATTTCTTTATCTCAATTTTAACATCAAAGATAGATTTTAATTTATATTTCTTTATCTCAATTAACATCAAAGATAGATTTAAAGAGAATTTCAATTCAATAAAAAATAGTCAATAACCATTACCAAATATTACATAGCATTGTAATATTTATTATTATTACGTTATACAATAGAAAGACACATTTCTTGAAGTATTTATCTTTCATTTCATCTGTTGTTATCTATGTATCAAGAGAATATCGCTTCTTGTTTTTGGAACGAATTGTATTTGTATCTGTGATCTGTTTCTGTTTACATTAATTAATTGCGGTATGGAGTTATAACGTAAATGAGGATTATATTTTTTTTAATAGGCTTTTACCTAAATTAAAACCTCTTAAATCGTCTAATACTGATTTTGTCGTTACATAGTTGTTTTATAAAGATTTTCGTGCCATGTTCTAATCCAAACAGAACGATTGTCAATTTTACATCGCATTGTTGACTTTATTCAATTTGTAACATAAAGACTTAGCATGAAATTTTAAAGGGTTCGAAAGTACAACACCAAATATATCTTAGGGTCTAAACCCTATCGACGTTTTGTCAATATAAAACGCACAATGGAATCGACATTAATTTGACATACCATTAAAAATATTGCTTTTAAAATCATCAAGGAACGCATTCATGTAGAAGATATTACTCCGACTGCCGGGTGTCAGAATTTTTGCCAAACGTCGCCATAAAATAACAATTTATGATCGAACGCTTGCAGACAACCCTAATGAATTAATTTAAAATAATAATTTGAAGAAATTTGCATAAGAGACGTTTATTGATCGATATGTCGTAAAATGTGATGAAAATAAAAAAGTTAATGACGCTCGCATTAGTTGGGAGTTTGGCGAGGATGACACGCGTTTTCATTGAAAAATATGTTAATGACAGTAAACATTAATTTGTAACGGTTGATTTGTTAATAGGTGATTTGCATAATCACGGTCTACAATAGAAAAGTGACGAGTTAACGACTAATGATGAAAGGAATGACGTTTACGCTTTCCGTGATGTATTGGCGATAAAAAACTACCTCGCATCTGCGGTTTAAAATTCAAATCACTGTTAATATCAACAATTAAACGTCTAATAAAATTTTATTATCGTTCCCACGGGCTTGAACGGGTTAGTTTTAAACTTTTTCAAAGTCTCGTCAAAATTCGTTATGGTTGGTGCGACAAAGCGACTACTTGCATTGCGTCAAGCATGAGTGACAGCTGAAGTGTGTGTAAAATTGAAACTCGTGCGAATTTCATATCGTTCTAAGGAAAGCGAGGCGAATCCATTAAGTTAATTAAACGCATGCTTGGTCTAGATGACAGTTTAAAGAACTACCCATTGTTAAATCTTTAAAACGGAAGTTAATATAAAGTTTTAGGTTATGGTTTACACAATAAGAAACGAAGAAAGTGTAATATGAGAGAAAAAAGTAGAAAAGTAGTTATGGTTTCGACGTTTTGGTAACGACGATTTAAAGAATGATAACCACTATTCCTATAGTTCATAGAAGCATTTAGAACAAAACGTTTAAATTTGGAATAAATTATTTTTAACCTTTAAATTTTATATGTCTAAACTTAAAATTGTTGCATGGGACCACAAAATAATGTTTCAATCTAATTTTACCACAAAGATCGATTCGGTGTCCATTGATACAAAATTCCTTTAATATAAATAATAATTAAGCCCAGAGTAAATGCCTCAATAAATACTTGATTCAACTCAATAATACGCAAAAGGCACACAATTGTCCGCCGTAGGGACTACGGATCAATTAATACAATAACAGTTATGACTCAAATAATAATATATATGCTTTGCCGTTCCGTACAAAAATAAAACACTCACGAAATAATATAATATTGAGGCTAAAATTAATGAATAATTCAAACTGGCAAATATCGAAACAAGTGCCTCTAACCCAGTGCTATTACCAATCCAAAAAAAGCATGAATGTAAAGTCAAACGTGCCGTTGGGCCATGTTTAAACTTATGCATTACTTAACAGAAATAACAAAATCGTATCTATTATAAGACACCAATTATACTTATTAAGTAATGTGAAATTTACCATAGATATCCTCAACATTTATAGATAACATAATTGTACTGTAACAATAACAGTAAAACATTGTCCTTTGTTCCTCGCCCAAGGGAGGTTTTAATGCCAAGAAAGGGTTGTATAGTTGCAGTTTATGAAATTATTTGATTAGAGGGCACTGACTGATAATTACTTAATTACTAAATTAATTAGGAACGTCATAAGTAAAATTTATATTGTTTATAGTGCATTAAGGTAGTTTACTTTAAAATTATGTGACTGCCTTTCCCTAGAGTATAGCATATCTTTTAATTTGAAAGTTTTTAATTTGTATATTAATTAATAAGAGAAATTATGTCGTTATTTTTAGTTAAAGAAATACACAACACATTCTACATATTATGAAATTTATTTATCCTAAGTCTTAATAGACACGGTTGAAAGAGAGGAGCAGTCTCGATGGAGATTTTGCTTTGAACGCCTAACAGCTCTCAACACATCTGCTCATAGTCTAGCTGACTGATTGCAAGATAAAGACTTATATATAAAAAAAAATTAAAGTTACACTGCTATAGGGAATATACTTTATTTTAGTTTTTATTACGATTAGGTATGTTAGAGTATTGTAAATAATTTATTGTCTAAATATTGTTATGATTTAAAGGTCTATCAATTAAATATACATTTTCTAAATTGATATATAAGTTACAAATAATAATTTAACTCTAAAGTCACAAAGCTAATTGCAAATCGCGGGTGTGCCAGAAGCTACTAAGTTCGTTGTTATTAATCACTGTCCAGAACCCGCCAGAGGTTGTAAAACACTGACAATTTCATTACCCCCGCAAAACATTACGTAAATACGGATTAAGTCCACCAGATGTCGTAACGACTTCTGTCGTAACTCCTTTTTATTTCCTTTTTATTTATAAACCAAAGGTTGTTTACTCCTTGCTTTATAAGACTCTTTAACTTAGCGAATTATATACTGACGACGCAAGATGTCTTTTGACAAAAATCTCGTTCTTTTAATTAAAGGCGACTTCCATATCTTAAAATACGACCAATATTTTGATCAAATGAATTAAATTGACAAATTTTTCAACATTTTCATAAATTACATACCAATCTACTCATTGAATGGAGCTTTGATCTTTATTCGGTAATAAATATACAGAAACCATAACACAATTAATTAAAAATATTCGTTCCCTACAAAAAAGGTGTTCGCTTGACACAGCCCCTATAATTGGTTATCTTCCAATCTGGGAAGGAAATGATTATAGTAATTTTCGTCCCTTCTAGTATTTCCTAATTATATTTTTATTTAAAAATATTTTTTTATTACGCTTTTCACATCTTATACAATACATAATCGTAATATTATGTATCTCTATTTTAGTGTATGTGCCATAGATTACTTTTAAAATATTTTAAGAGTTGCTTAATGTATCAATCAAAGTCAAAATAAAATATAAATATAAATATAAATATAAATATAAATATAAATATAAATATAAATATAAATATAAATATAAATATAAATATAAATATAAATATAAATATAAATATAAATATAAATATAAATATAAATATAAATATAAATATAAATATAAATATAAATATAAATATAAATATAAATATAAATATAAATATAAATATAAATATAAATATAAATATAAATATAAATATAAATATAAATATAAATATAAATATAAATATAAATATAAATATAAATATAAATATAAATATAAATATAAATATAAATATAAATATAAATATAAATATAAATATAAATATAAATATAAATATAAATATAAATATAAATATAAATATAAATATAAATATAAATATAAATATAAATATAAATATAAATATAAATATAAATATAAATATAAATATAAATATAAATATAAATATATAAAATAAAATATATAAAAAAAAATGCGTGCAATACATTAACAAAACAAAACTTTAGTCAATGGACTTCTCATGTTTTTAGAACCAAAGAAACTGTAATCTAATTTGTTCCCATTCCGAATAACATCGTAATGGGTTAAGCCTGTAACATAATGTGGGTGAAATGGTGTGATAATTCGATTGTAGGGCTATTCTGTGTGAAATGTTGGCTATTTACCCATTGATACATATATATCACGATGGTAATTGAAAATGGCTAACATATTTACACCACTTTAAGCTTAAAATTTGGAAACTTCAGGTGCCCATTTAACATTACTAGACCAGTGCCGATAATTTTTGAAACCTAAAAAAATTACAGTAGGATGAAACCCGTTAGAAAATCAGGGGAATATGATCAAAATGAAAGGAAAAATAAATTACGGTCGATCTGAGGTCGGGAAGGGGTAGGGGGGGGAGTTTTAAGGGTAAAAAACGGTTTATCTCGATTTCCGGCAAAACTAAAAGTCCTATCGAAGAAAGTTTAATGGCAAAGTTGTAGGTAATAAAAAGATCTAAAACTTTTGTACTCACACATTTTTCACATAACCTCAAAATTTATGTGAAAAATTCAAAAAACCAAGTTTTGGGTTTTTAATTTTTATCTTTTACAAAAATATTTTTTTTTTAACGAAATTTGGTGAAAACTTACCTTTCTATGTCCCAAATACGCTGTAATTTATTTGATTAAAAATATTTATTTCAAATTCAAATTCAAATTCAAAAATCATTTATTCACGTAGGTAACACAATGTACACTTGTGATTCGTCATTAAAGATATAAATATTAATGCTTCTAATTTTACATTTACTGCCAGTTCTCAAATCAAGGGCGTAGAACGGAAGAGAAGAACTGGCAATAAACTCTCCGCCACTCTTTTTAATCGCCATGTTTTTTTTTTTTTTTTTTTTTTACACAACGGTTGTAAGGAGCTGCAACCATTACACCATGTTCCACATGACATTTTAAGTAATTAATAATAAGAACATAAATAAAAACAAAGACTTGTCCCCTATCAGCAGGAGGCATGGTGAAATAGGAGCACGCACTTACATTCTCGTGGGAACAACACGCAAACACATAGTCGAAATAATTAACATCACCGCATACACGAATTCAAGTACGACCAGTCACCACAAGCAGCACCCGTTCACGAGTATGACGCATGGCCAGCCATCGGCCCCCTCGCCATATTTTAGGGAGAGAGACAACCCGACGCATGGACGCCGCCACAAGCAATGACATTTAAGCGAGCATGACGATCCTTGAAATGTGGACTTGGCTACATAAGAAAATAATAATAATACTGAAATAATTGGATACCACATGGATCACGGTTTGTTCCCACTTTACATTAAAACAGTCGTGGATGTTGACGATCGCCCCAAAGTCTGGAAATGCAGCCGAGAGATTCAGTCGTGTTACCTATAATATATACTGGAGCAACTCATATCCAAGCACTAGGATCGTTTAAATATTCATTTATATTATAATAAGCCTTAGTAAGCAGTTTTACTTTAATGTACGATTTAAATTTATTTATTGACAACGCTTGTATCTCACTAGGGATTTTGTTGAAAAAACGTATACAATTGCCTTGGAAAGAATTACTCGTTTTATGCAGCCTTCTGGTTGGTGCGCTAATTTTGTCTTTATTACGAGTACTATAATTATGGAAGCTACTATTCTTTTTAAAGATATCTATATTTTTCCGCACATACAAAATATTCTCATAAATGTATTGACTTGCCAGAGTCAAAATATGTAATTCCTTAAATTTGCTTCGGACCGACTCCCGTGGGGACAACCCACAGATCGCTCTTATAGCCCGCTTTTGCACTACAAATATCGATTTAATGTCAGCTGCATTACCCCACAAAATAACACCATATGACATTATACTATGAAAATAGCTGAAATAAACAAGCTTTGCTGTGTTCTCATCCGTAAGATCGCGTATCTTTTTAACTGCGAACGCTGCGGAACTTAGCCTATTCGAAAGACCTTCTATGTGTCGGCCCCACTGGAGTTTACTATCTAAAGTAATTCCCAAGAACACCGCATTATCAACAAAGTCTATTTCCTCGTCTTTAATTATTATTTGAGAATGACTACTTTTTACATTTGTAGTTACAAATTTAACACATTTTGTCTTCTTTTCGTTTAACTTAAGATTATTTGTATTAAACCAGTGAACTACACTGGAGATGGCACTGTTTACGTTATCAAGTGATGGATTTTGTCGTTTCACTTTAAATAAAAGCGAAGTGTCATCAGCAAACAGTACTATCTCGTGAAGCTCCTTTACAAGAAATGGCAGGTCATTTATATAGACAAGGAATAA
Source organism: Pieris napi (assembly GCF_905475465.1). Taxonomy (NCBI): domain Eukaryota; kingdom Metazoa; phylum Arthropoda; class Insecta; order Lepidoptera; family Pieridae; genus Pieris; species Pieris napi. The sequence goes on along the minus strand of NC_062241.1, from coordinate 5,313,302 downwards.
GAAGGGACCAAGTATGGAGCCCTGCGGTACTCCCATAGTAACAGAGGATCCCTGTGATATAGCTCCATTTACATTTACCTTTTGAATTCTATCGCTCAGGTATGATTCCACAAGATTTAGCGCCCTTTCGCCAATGCCATAGTGTTGAAGTTTCTTGATTAGGATTTCGTGATGGACACAGTCAAAAGCCTTTGATAAGTCGCAAAAAACTCCAATGGCATCATGAGAATTTTCCCAAGCATTTAAAATCTCGGAAATTAATTGAATGCCAGCATCTGCTGTAGAGCGACCTCTTGTAAAACCAAACTGCTGGCTATGCATAATTTTATTATTATTAAAATGTGTCAATAATTGTTCAAGAATGATTTTTTCAAAGATTTTACTCAAAGCCGGCAGCACAGATATGGGTCTAAAATTTGTGGGGTCCGAAGTGCTGCCCGTTTTGAATAACGGTGTGATTTTACTTATCTTCATCTGGTCTGGAAAGACTCCACAATCTATACATTCATTAAATATTATAGCCAACTCTGAACTGATAGTATTGATTACTGATTGTAAAATGAAAACAGATACACCCCAAAGATCTTTAGTTTTTTTTATTTTTAGCTGTTTAAATGTTTTTATAATGTCATTGCAGCTAATGCGGCTAAATACAAACTTATGATTGCATACAGGAACATTCTTTTTCAATAATAAAAGGGCGGCTGATGGTGAAGAATTTAAAACGCTGGTTGTATTTAAAGGAATGTTAGTAAAAAACTCTTCAAATGCAGAGGCTACTTCGAGGTCGGAACTAATTACTTTGCCGTTTATGTTCACTTTGAATTCAGTATCCTTTCTGGAGGTTCTTCCAGTCTCCTCGTTTATAATTTTCCAAGTAGCCTTTATCTTATCAGAGCTGTTGTTTATTCTAAGACTTAAGTGTTTCGCCTTAGCGATTCTACACTCTTGCCTAAAACTTTTTGAGAATATCCTAACATAAGTTTTAAATTCTTCACTGTCATTATACTGTTTTTCATCATACAACTCATACAATTTTTGCCTTTTTTTGTGTAGCTCCGGAGTTGCCCAGTCACAAAAGGTAGGTTTCTCCGAGACCAAAAAAGTCTTTGGAGTGAACACATTTTTGAATTCACCAATAAATGAATCAAAGAATGTGCTATATAAATTATTAGGGCATTGGTTACTACGCAAAAATGGCATTTTAAATATCAAATTTTTCCTAAATCTATCTAACCGATCCTCTGTTATAGGAATTGTGCATATTTTCTTTTTTTGATCTTTACATTTTAGTATTTCAAATTCAAACAATTGACCAGAGTGGTCAGATGTAAGTTTGTTGATAATACAGGCGTTGAGAGGAATTATATTACTATAGATATTGTCAATACATGTTGCCGTGGTGGCTGTTACCCTAGTTGGTACAATAAAAGTATTAATTAAATTATATGATTTAAACAGATTTAGCAAACGTTTACTTGAACTACAGTTGTCAAGCAAATTTACATTAAAGTCTCCACTAACAATCAATTTTTTCTTGGATTTTTGCAATTTGTACAGAACCTGCTCCAATATTTTTTCTAAACTATCATATTGAGCTGAAGGAGGGCTATACAAACTAACAATGATAAATTGCTCCAGTTCCACACAAGATACTTCTATAAGGCGTTCCACAGAGAGGCTCACTATGTCCTTCCTTTCTTTAAATTTTATTTTTTTACTAAGCAATATTAATGAGCCACCGTGTATTGCATTTCCTCTGCAGAACGAACTACCAATCTGATGATTACAAAAATTGAACATAAGTTCACATGTCTTTAACCAGTGTTCTGTAATACACAGTATGTCAACCTTTTCACTGCTCAAAAACATCTCAATTTCTAGTAATTTACTTTTCATGCCTTGTATATTTTGGTGAACCAGATTGATAGTATTGTTCTTAAATCTACTTAGCTTACTTTTTAATTCTAGGCCAGAGAGACTCTCTGTTGTCTTAGTGTCTAATTTAAATTAGATATACAATTTCTTGGAATATCTTCCAAGGTCTTACTAACTAAAACCTGCTCAATAGAAGCAGGTTGTCTAGCCAAATTCTTGGCTGTTATATACAATAAATATGATAGCGAATCAGCTATCTGTCTTTTAAAATATGTAGGTAGATTATATCTATCCTTTGTCAAAAAATAATTATTACAACTAATGTACCTATTGGTATCAATTAGTGTAAAGTTTTTATTGTACAATGTTAATGTGTGCATTGTCTGATTTAAAATATGTCTCGCATTATTTTCATGCTGACTAAAGTGTTTACTATAAGGGAATGTAAACATAATTAGATTTTTAGTATTAAGTAGGCATTTGTTCACCTTATTTTGAATTAATATCGAAAAAACACCCTAATTTTCAATCAAAAATTCTGACGTCAAAATTTCAGCTTTTGTAAAAAAGTTGGTGTGCTTTCAGTTCGTTGAAATCTCTACTTTCCTATGGTAAAAAAATATATACATAATACCATAGTAAATCTTCTCAGAAAACGCAAAAAATCGTATGCAGTAACGCCCAGACCTGTCATCCCCTTCCCTACTTCTCTATGAAATACGAAAATTTTAGCCCATCTAAAGGCTAAAAATTTTTTTAGGTCACTCAGGTATATATAAGTTATCTTAAAATAGTAATAAATAGGCATCTAATTATAATTTAAAGAAGATTCATAGAGAAGTAGGGAAGGGGATGACAGGTCTGGGCGTTACTGCATACGATTTTTTGCGTTTTCTGAGAAGATTTACTATGGTAGTATATATATATTTTTTTACCATAGGAAAGTAGAGATTTCAACAAACTGAAAGCACACCAACTTTTTGAAAAAAGCTGAAATTTTGACGTCAGAATTTTCGATTGAAAATTAGGGTGTTTTTTCGATATTAATTCAAAATAAGGTGAACAAATAAATATTTTTAATCAAATAAATTACAGCGTATTTGGGACATAGAAAGGTAAGTTTTCACCAAATTTCGTTAAAAAAAAAATATTTTTGTAAAAGATAAAAATTAAAAACCCAAAACTTGGTTTTTTGAATTTTTCACATAAATTTTGAGGTTATGTGAAAAATGTGTGAATACAAAAGTTTTAGATCTTTTTATTACCTACAACTTTGCCATTTAACTTTCTTCGATAGGACTTTTAGTTTTGCCGGAAATCGAGATAAACCGTTTTTTACCCTTAAAACTCCCCCCCCCCCCTACCCCTTCCCGACCTCAGATCGACCGTAATTTATTTTTCCTTTCATTTTGATCATATTCCCCTGCTTTTCTAATGGGTTTCATCCTACTGTAATTTTTTTCACTTTTTATTTATTTTAAAGGCTATCTGCACTGGTCTATACATTCTTTTAGTTATTTAAATAAGTTCACCTTTGATTCAGTTCTATGTCATTTTGTAAAATTGACACTGTAATGTTCGATACATCAGTATACTACAATTTATATTAAAATATGTATGACTAGCGACCCGCCCCGGCTTCGCACGGGTGCAATGCTGATGCTACGTCCCGCAATTTTTAAATCTGTAATATCTTCGAAAATATTCACTTAAATACGGTGTAAAGGGCCATAAAGATCTATATTAAATGAACAATGTATTCAAGGTATTTAATTGGTTAAGGATTAATGCTGTATTGGTTAAAATCGCTTCGAAAATTAGCCATTATTTGTCGTAAAAAGTAAATGACAAAAAAAAGTTATTGTGGGTTATCCATAAGAGATAGACATATACCATCACGGACTTTTCTGTAGACCTTTTCAATGTGTACAATACTTAGTACATTATTTTGATAAAACTCGTAGGGTGCAGCCTGCGTTTGCAATGTAAGCGGAAAAAATGTAATTATTTACATCACATTAGAAACCTCAAAAATAACAGTACTTCTCCACTATTTAATGGATGTTATTATATAAACCTTCCTCTTGAATCACTCTATCTATTAAAAAAAACCGCATCAAAATCCGTTGTGTAGTTTCAAAGATTTAAGCATACAAAGGGACATGGGGACAGAGAAAGCGACTTTGTTTTATACTATGTAGTGATGATGGTTGGGTTATATTTCGTAGTTTGTTTAGTTTATGATTATTTTCAGTATGAGTTATGATAAAATATTATATTATCGATTAAACTACTGCAACCCAAAATTTGTAGATGTATCTTATTTATTATAAGAAAATTAGTTCTATAAATCTCATAAGCAGATTCTGTCTGAATAATAGTACTAAAAATGTAACAACTTTAATTAGAAAGTTACAAGTTGACTTTCCCGGCCAATTTACGCTTAGATAGCATCAAACAATCAATAATTACCATGAATAGCTGGTGTTTACGTGATAATGTCGTGACAAAGCCGACGTAATAGCTAATTTCCATTCGCTATCAGAATTAGGCGCATATGTTGCATTTTGTTAGAATAATCGTTTACCTGTTAGGATATAATCACGGCATGCATTTGTCACGTTACACGTATGTTAAATTGTGTTTTGTCACTTTAATTAGGTAAATTTTCTATTATTTATGACGTTAAAAAATGGTTGGTAATATCTATTTAATAGCCACTTAACCCCCCTAAGGTTGACCTTATAAGGGAAATTTAAGATAAGTTAACAACTTAAGTAACGAAGTTTAGTCAAACTAGAACCACCATGGGCTTGTTCTCTTGAGGACTGAGTAAAAATTTTACGACAGTACCTCGTTACCTCGAACGCGTGATTTTCTGTTTATATGTATAGACTACTTACTACTTTTATTGGAACGTGAAGATTTTTGCTTCCTTCAGTTCAAAGGACTATCAATGCTGCTTAATTGTTTCATACAAAAATCTACCGTTACTATTATGTTACGGTAACTCAATAACTAACATATTTCCGAATTGTTCATGCTTAAGATAGTGATCTAACATATTTTAATTAAATTCCGAATTTTAGGAACTATGTTTAAGCTTCTTTTTTTTAATACTTAGTAAATAACGTTATTGCATGTATTGAGGACTACTAAATATCGATGAGCTTATGTTTACGTCCGATTGAATGTATTTACTTCAGTACAAATTTTAAACACGTAAATGTTTAAACGAAACTTAAACGAAAATGTAAATAATAAATAGACCGCAGTTTCTTAACATCTTGAGGTCAATCAATGCCACAATAACCATAATGTACAGAATCATAAAGGCCATCCATCGGCATACACGTGCGGATGTTATCGTAAAATTTTACGATACGCTTCCGTTCTATTTGTTGTGGTTTGATGTACAAGAGATTATTGCAGTGAATGGACCACTATTGATACTATTTACACGGTGAGTATCGATTTGAATAAAGAAGACGCAAAATAACTTCATCTTTCAAGTATTAGAAGCTTGAAGTTTAGAGACTTTTCTATGTAATTCAGATTAGCAATTTATGTATCCAGGTTTTATAAAACTACAAATTTGCCTTTGTTCGCGAATGGTGTAAAATCTTTATTTTTAACGTCAGGATATACTATTACGCATCCCTACGGCATTTCGGGATTATGTGGGACTCATACTTAACTAAGGTAGTTAAGTTAAAACTCGGCAATGATTGAAATGTCACCTACCTACCACAACACAAGATATCAAGAAGTGAAATTAAGACATATAAATTAAATACCAAATAAAGTCTTACCTAACCTAACCAAACTAGTACATAGTAACATTCCGTCACAGATCACAAACGCTTCCATTAGGCGAGTGTTTATTTCATTTGGCAGACCTCTAAATAATTCGTAGATAAGAGAGAATATCGCTAACAATAACGCTTGTGCAACTGCGATAAAAGCAGAAGGTGCTTTTACGGAAACTTAGGGTAGGGTAATGTGGATATTCACAATATTTTATTTTTATTATTAAATTGACTCTGCATTGAGACATCATTTAACATTAAGATTTAACCTAAGTTAAGACTAATAAGTAATTTAATTTCTACCTAATTTACTAAAAAGGATATTTAATATAAGTATTTTCAATACAACTTACAATCTCTATTGGGAAGACACTCTGTTCTTGTGTACTAATTCACTTACCACTGTTTTGCACTTAAACGTACACTTACACTAATTCCCTATATCTTTCGGTTCCTAATGGTTTTGTCCTTATCACTAGGCCCGTGGTGTCAAGAAGTTGAATAATCGAGTTTCCCGTGTAAGAAACCAAAACGAAAAAAAAAGGAATTATTAGACATTTTTTAATCAGATTATTATTTGTATAATTAAATTAGCAGTATTATTTATTTAAATAATAACCATAAAGAAAATGTAAAACCTAAAGTAAATGATGGACTTTTTCATGAATTGTTAAAAGGCGTATCCTTATAAGTTCACACATCCTTTGAGGAAAACTTCTATCGAAATTCTAAGAAAATATTGGATAGAGATTAGGCCATATACTTTTATTGGGTTTTCCACTATATTTATTTAACGTCACAGGAAATTCTAAAGGAACTTATCAGGCACTTGAAAATAAATCTTTTTTGTTTGTTAACACATTTTGTGGACTTTTTCTGCGTTTTATCGACAATGAGGAAAATTATCTTTATAAGTGGTTTTCCTTTAGTAATAAATTAATACATTATTGTATTAGATTGCTAATATTTAACGTTAGTGATGTTCAGTTTACTAAAACATTTATGATTACATTTAATTTTCATCAATATATGGACTACAAAAGTAGGTAAGAAATTGAGGAGATGAGGACCCGAAACCATTATAGACTCTAGAATCGAAGTTGAATAGAAGAAAGAGGGAATGGGAGAATATCAAGAAAGCATATCTGAAAATATCAATTGGCCGTAGGTCCGTTGATCAGCCCAAATATGGAAAGACGCCGTGAAGAGGGCCTTGCGCGATTTCTAAGTTTGGCAATCAGCTGCGCAAAATTATCAGACATGACAAATAGGTCTTGTATGAAGAAGAAGGTTCAGGTGACAAAAATATGTATATCACCGTGTCAAATTAGCCATTGGTCCTTATCAAAATATTACACGGATTAAATGCATAGCTGTCGGAGTGACCAGTGGTCAGTAATTGGATTGTCTCTGGTGTCAGAGCGAAATGAATTTAACTGACCACCGGCCAGTGTGAACCGTAATATCCGAATTTCCCATAGAGCTTTGTTAAATTGAGTTAGTCTATGTATTAACAGTGCTTGTCAGTTATTAAATATTTGTTCGTGGAAGCCAATTGCATTTTTAAATCAAGTTTATTCCTCGATAGCATTACCACAATACAAAATGTATTTCCATTAGTTAAATAGAGTTAAATTGTCAATGAAACGCCAGCTAGCTGTCTATTTAGGACTTTTGAATTTATTCAAAAATTTTAACGACGTTTCCTTAAACTACACTAAGTCACCGTTTCTTATAGGCCTTAATTTTTTTTACAGCTTTTTAGTAAGGTATGCAACAAAATTATTGCGTCAATTTTACTAAAGCTCACAGATAACAATTGAACATCATTATCATTTATTTAGCAGATAACAAAGACGATAATCAAATTTGACAATTGACATTTTGACGGATACATTTATTTACAGTAAATGTGATTTAAAAAAAGAAATGGTTCAATGCATTTACAATGTGTTTTCGTACATCTATCTATTTCTTATTATAAAGATCTTAGGGTCTGTGTATTAAGGACCTTTTAAATTATGCAATTTTTTTAAAGATCTTTCAAGTTACCTTATTGCTTTAGCGATAAATTAAACCACACTAAACCACCGAGTTGTCTGAAGTCCGGTAAACCAGATATGACTGCTTCTGTTTCTCTTCTAACCACATAACGTTGCTAATTAATAAGTCAGTGTTGTAATTATAGCCACGCTGTATCGGCGCTTTTGAACTTTCAGAACAACATATTAAACAACTTAATAAGCTGTGCTAACTATAACACATCTGTTGACTTGTATTTCTAGTTTTACGATCGCAATAATAGGATCAGAACTATAAACGTCATATTACCATAACGTGACATATTTATCAGAGCTTATAGATAGATGTTTTTTAATAAAAGCTAAAGGAAGAACGTTTAATCCTGCGGGAGTCGTAAATGTTTACGAGCGGGCCTCGTCGCGGTGTGAACACGGCCTTATGACGCCTAGGTCTGTGTCAATGGTAGATTAGGGGGCTGCCGCATTGAGGCCTAGTATTTTTTTAAATTTACCTACATTTAGGAGTGCTAGCGGTAAGGCGTACGATTTTAAACCCTAGGTGTCAACCTAGCTATTAACCGATAGGGTCTATTTCATAAAAATATTTTAAGAAAAAGTCGTTCAAATGAAATGAACTAACTCCAAAACATATTAAAATTTAGAAAATAATTATGAAAAGTAAAAAAGGCAAATAGGAAGAGCAAGAAAGATATGAGAATATTGAAAAATTATGAACTATGTTTCTGTCAAAATGTTATTTCAAACTGTCAATGGAATTGTTGAAGTCCATAGACAGTTTTAAATAAAACCTAAATTAGTTTTGCTCATTGTATCTCAAGCTTTATGGGACAGGACACGCCACCGTCTTCAATATTGCCACTTATTGTATTTTGTATTATTTACCCACATTTACGATCTGTATCGTTCATATTTTTGAGTGAGTCCAAACTACTTAAAATTTTATTACCCTATTTTCTACTTCGGTTTGATATCCGCGGATTTTTATTGCCAGCTATAAAAACGCTTTGTTCCTTAATTAAATGAAATATTAATAGACATTTTATGTTTTGACAACATTAATTATGTGCATAATAAATTAGCTAGAATAACATAAGGTATAAATAATATGTCGAGTCATATGTTTTATAACATAAAGAAACACACCTAAATTCTTTTACTGTGAAGTTTTTGTTATTGGAAAGTTATTATTCAGTCGTTAATTTAATACGAAATAGTTTTGTCATTTTTACTACTACTTTTACGAATATTTCGAAGATTGCTTTTACTGACTGCGATACTATTGCATACAAAAAATCAATAGCTTCAATAAAATATGATTTTAATATACTTCACGTCTATTACTATTGTAACTTTTTAGTAAGGCATGCAACAAAATTATCGCGTCATATTTTACTAAAGCTCACAGATAACAATTGAACATCATTACCAGTTATTTGGCAGATAACAAAGACAACAATCAAATTTGACAATTGACATTTTGACGGATACATTTATTTACAGTAATGTCATTTTAATAAAGCAATGAATTTAAAAATGTTTCAATGCATTGATCAAGAAACGTGTTTCGGTATATCTATTTCCTATTATGAACATCAACATTAATAATTTTAGTAGTAAAGAAAGTTATTTTAATTCTTATTTTTGTTGACATTATAGTTTCCGGCCAAGTTGACCAGATGCGTAAAAGTCGTTGCTTAGGTATTTTCCTACTGAAAATATAACCGCCAACTTTCATAGACGCAAAACGTAAGTACTTTTCAATCTTTGTCAAGAAAAGAGTCACAAAAATGGTTCGCTACTGGAATGTCGTACTTGGTGGTGTGCAGTAATAAAAATGTAGAGGCTAATGAAAGAAGATAACGGAAAAGCGCGGCAAATTAAAAAAAAATAGTATGGTATTCCTAAAAGTTTGATATATTTTGTGGATTAAACGAACTTGATACTTGATTTTATTATTCTTTAAAGTGATAGTAAATGTATTTCTATGAAATTAAATACTATACGTAATAATAATAATATAATAATAACTACTACTACTTTGACATTTAGTCTATATTTATTTAGCATTATTCTCATTGATGATATAAAAACAAACATATTTAAGCAACATCTCATCAATCTATTAATCAACTAATTAGTGTATAATTAACATGAATTTTAACCCACATCATGTCAAAAATACATGTAAATACAGTTTTGATGTCCGATGATGTAATCTAAGTAATGAAATTAATTAGTTAACCCTTTCACTGTCTACTAATTAATTGAGGGGCTCACGTTAAGATGAGCAATTATGATTGCGTGTGATAACTGGTAATAAGTAAATTGGCCTATTCAACGTTTTTAATTGAATAGGATTTGGTGTAAAATTGTGATCAAAACAAAAACCCTAAACTGTTAGTTCTAAAAGCGATACCGATCCGGACGTTTGTATGTAATTTTGATGTAGGTAATTCTCTCAATATCCGTAGCGCTGACGTAACTTAAGGAACGCACGGTACAAAAACTCAATATTGAATCATCGCATTGAAATTGGAACTTACAGAATGTTCTTTGTTCTTCCAATTTCAAATTTCGAATTCCATCACTAAAAGCCTTCTGTGTGACACGCATCATCGATTTTGGTTTAAGACTTTTGACTTGAAGCCGGTTTCAAGATGATTTCGTTCACCGTACAGGCGTTACTTGCGCTTATAGGAAAAACATCAATTGTTGTAAAGCTGGAGTCCGCACGCACTAACTCGCACTATACGTTCATTGATTAAAGCATTATTTGTGTTTTTTATGTTTAACGAAGGCAACCAAAAAGCAATGTAATAATTAAAATATAAGAATTTTTATTCTGGCAATTCGTTCGTTATATTATTATTTCTGACCGCTCTCTTTATATTTTAACCGTGATTTTTCTTATTGTCAATTAGTTCAACATTGTGATTTAATAAACAATTGGAAGTAAGTATAATATGGTCAAAATGACCCATGAATTCACGGGCAATGTATTTGAGAGAATTTCTCTACGGTTCAAGTGTAAATGTGATAAAATTAGTTCCGGTACCGCTAACAAGGGGTCAATTTTACAATTCGCCATTTTAGGCTACTCCGAGTTGACATTTATGTGCAATAACCATTGACATGGCGTATATTGGAAAATATTTATTTTCTTTGTTTCCTTTGTGTGAAAATGTTGTTGCATTTTAAAGAAAACTATTTTGCAAAAATATTCCAAAATACTTCTAATAAAGTTTAAAAACTAGATAATTGCTTCTTTGTTTATCTGACCAAATAAAATGTCAATTAAAATAAAGTAGGTATGTCAAAGTAATATTTAATAAAATATATTCTACTCAATACAAATGTAATAGAAGCCACTGTAATAGCAAACAACAGCGAGGTTGGTATGAAATTATTAATATTATTCGATAATGACATTAAACGGTATTGAATAAATAATTATTTTTTTATTTAAATAATTGTATTGTTATACAACATCATTAATATCTTTAATCGAAGGGGTGTTTCCTCAAAGAATTCAGTTTGCTAATTCAACCATAGAATCAACCACAAACAATCGCAAAGACAATCGTTAAGTAGCTATCAATCAACTTTTTGCAAGTTTTTGTAACAAAAGGATAAAAATGTGTTTTTTATAACGCAAGGGTTAAGTTAGTGGGAATGACACTAAAGCGGTCACGCACCAATGATTGTGTAAAGGGGAGAAAACAATTTTTTACGTAAATCGAATTTACGAAAGGATATTAGGAAAAATTGTGACCGAAGGGAATAATAATTGAGCGTATCAGATACTTATCAGATTAGGAATTTTATTTAACATAAAACAGCTATCTGTTTTAGAGACTATGTCTAATATATAATACTATATTAGATATTGTTTTATACAATCCGTTACGTAAACGAAGCTTACGATATTTCGCATAATTTTAATACTTATATTATGTCATTATAATTAATTATGTCATGTCATAATTAATAAAAGACACAGTTATATTTATTTCATATTTGAGGACTGTTAAGATTGCTTTGTAAACTAAATAAAAATATTTCTGTGACAAATATCACAGTATATTTATGTCAATAAAATTTAAAAAAACAAATCTCATTATTCCTTAAAATCCCGCACGCTCTCTTGACATTTGAGATTTTATTGAATTAAAAAATTGAAAAGGGGCGTCCATTATCGAGTGGCAACAATTCAACGAATTTAAACCTCATAATGTTAAATGGAGTGAAATCACGACCCAGAACATGTGTACTTGCTTCTACGACTAATGGCTTTAAAATTTATTATATCTCCTCCCACTTTATGCGTTTAAATGAATTTTATTCCGAAGTACTAAGAATGTATTTTGGACCAAATAAATTTTTAATAAAAATCAGGTTTTATAAGGAATTGGGGGATGGCAATTGTAAAGATAAATTAAAAAGTTATTTTTCCTAATGTTGTTTTTTTCTGTTATGCAAACGTTTTTCATTCCTGTATTCCAAAATGAGAAGTAAAACTTTGTACCGAAAGTCAAATAGTTTTGGTATTAAGTTTGATATATTTTTAACAGACTGAGAAGAATTTGGGAAATCTTTTTGAAGTTATACTTCTTTAGGCGCGTTATGAAAAATTGATGAGAGTGAAATTTTACGATGCGCGCGCACCGTGACACAAAATTAACAGAATGAAGTTGCCCACGGAAGATGCATTGGAGATAATTTAAAAACAACATTCGAATAATAATAGAATTTATGTTACACTTAATGTAAGAAAATAATAATAAAAATTTATTTATTTAATTTTTCAAATGTAAACTGAACTTTACTGACTATAATGACTCCTTTTCTAGTCTTAGATTATTTAATTGTAATTAATTATTTGCATGCAATCAAAAACTATTTTTAATAATGCCAAAGAAGTATAACTTCTGACGCGCGTACATAAGTACACGCACCCTTTTTTATTTACATGAAGCATAAATAATATAATATGTAATAGGAATTTATATTTCATAAATAGTCAGAGACTAGATCGTATATAGATATAAGACATGTAATAATTCAGACCAATACGTCGTCAGTTGTAGTGACATTAATTTGTAGGAGACTCGTAAAGTTTTACGATATCGCCGATTGACTTCCGAAGACCGTTGATGAAAAAGGGTATGTGTGTTGCAGGATGTTGAAGGATTGTTACTTACTCCTTAGATACATACGTAGTAAAACAAACTACGGAAAAAATTAGCAATATTTTTCCTCATTCATACAACTGGATTTTCTTGATTTTTAGTAAAAGTTGGAGATGGTCTTGGTGACAATTTTTTCTTAATAATGTTGCCATTCAATTATTAGAGTCTACATCATGCAAGTTTCTTCATTATGTTTTTCTGTACCCTAATAAACAGAAATTGGGGCCACCAAATTATTTGAATTAATTTCTTTCAACTACAAATTATTTTATATATTTACACTACGTTACTATAAATACAGTACAATTAAATTATTTCAATAAAAAGGAGGGCAACTGGCAGCCTTATCGCTTTCGAGCGATCTCTTCCAGGCAACAACTGTAAGTAACGAACGAAAATTTACCTATTAATTTATCGTGGCAATATACTTAACATACAATACTAAGACAAATTAAATTCGAATTAAAAATGCTTTCATAGTAATGGACATTGAATAATATGCGAGGAAAAATCACATCAACCCATAATTGCTAGGTTGGGTGTTTTATACCCCAGTCTATATAGCGCAGACTAGCAGTAACTGTTGGCTAGCTTCGTTAAAAACCGCATTAGTCGCATTTATCGGTGTCGTTAACGGGAGCTTAAACTGTTTACCTCCGCTTGTGGTTCTAAACATATAAAATTTAAAAAAAAACTTTTTTAATGGCAGTGAACAAGTTTGTTGTATAGCTTTGTTAATTATAGATATGTTATATATTAATTTTTCAATACTGTATAAGACAAGCACATATAGACAATAAACGCCCTTAGACATACCATGACAAAATATAAGGGAAATTAATAAAATACAAAATAAATCAATGGCGCTACAACCTTTTTAGGTCTGGGCCTCAGATTTCTGTATCTGTTTCATGATCATTTGTGTATGTAATAGGCAAGTAGGTGATCAGCCTTCTGTGCCTGACGCACGCCGTCGACTTTTTGGGTCTAAGGCAAGCCGGTTTCCTCACGTTTTTTTCCTTCACCGTTCGAGCGAATGTCAAATGTGCACATTCCATTGGTGCACAGCCGGGGATCGAACCTACGACCTCAGGGATGAGGGATCGCACGCTGAAGCCAATAGTGGCTAGTGTCCTAGGCCAATACTGCTCAGGGGAAATTAATAGAACACTGAAACCTTGATAGACATTTAAATAAAAATATTATTTTAAATATTCCATATTTTCGAATTTACTAGATTTGAGATCCACTGACCAATTTGTCACAATTTAAGAGCGTACCGTCACAATAGTCGCAGACGTTGCATTGCGGAAGCGAAGTTGTAAATTTTTACAACCTCCGGCGTAACAGACCCACACTGCTGCCGAAGGGTTGAATGGGCTATCGGGAAAAATATAGAAATCTGTTCAATGCATTGCATATCATTGTCAGCACAGACTTTTTTGCCGATCATTTGCATATGCAAATAAAAGCATATCGTTACTAACGTTGGTAGTACATTATACTCTACGTTATTATTTCGTATGTGGCAGCAATGGAGCATGGGATACAACATTTATATTTTTTTAATAAACAACATGTCTTTAATTTTTGTTAAAACCTACCTTGGGATATTTTGCAACAACGCGGCTCGTAAGTATTTCTTGTATTTATTGTAGTCCTTGGTAGCCCTAAGCATAAGTTAGACACAATACAATACTATAAACGTATATTAGTCTAGTCGACAAGTTGAAAATGGAACAAAATAGAGATACTACTCTTAAAATTATGTGCGATAGCTCATTGGATCCGGAATGACGTCTAGAAAAATGTGCTAAAAGCGTGTATTAGCACATAAAAAATTGCAAAAGTTATAGACCATTAAAGATGAAAAAATAATGGTTTTTAGTTTTTTGCCAATATTTAATAAACTATTAATATTTAAGAAATTTCAAATAAAGATTCTGATAGAGGAGGAAATTTCTAATAAAAAACTCCTGACTCCCAGAACTCTATCTCCATTATTTATAATGTTAATTTAACGCTGAAAATAGGTCTGCGGTTGACATTTTTAGGATTCGCGCGTGGCGTCAAAAGCGACTACGGCACTTTAATTAATTTATTTAAGGTATTGAATATTTTTTTTTATATTTGAAAAAATTATGGTGTGTTCTGAACACTATAATTAATTTATTCCCGTTGAAAATTTTACTTAAAGTTAATTTTTCAACAAGTTAAATAATTGTTAACTAACGAAATTTTCTCGAACGACCGTCTTAATTGTAAGTGAAAAAAAATGTTTAAATAATGGTCGTAAAAATATTTCGCTTCGTAGAGCCTTTCTTACATACATACTTAACAAGATCGTGCCATAAAAGTTAAAAAAATATTTATACTTTGTTTATAACAATTTTTTTACTTAAACAAAAACTTAAAAATCCATGTAATGATGTTAAAAAAAAAATTTTTTTTCTAAATCATCATATAATCGTTTTTTTATTAATACAAGATATTTATTGATTTGCAAAAAAAAAAATTCCCGCCATTTGTTGATAAATTTTTTTTAAACAAATTGATTAAATCATTATTTTTTTAAAAAAATTTAACACAACTTTATTACATTAAAAATTTTATGATTTTTAAAAAAAAATTTTTTCCTTAATAACAATTTTTTATTGTTTATAATCGTTTTTTTTAATTTTCTATTGTTTAAATAATTAGTTAAGAAATTTTTTTTTTCTTAAAAATCATAATTGACAGTCTTCTATAAAGTAACAGAAAAAAATTTTTTTTTCATCAACAATTCTATTGTTTATTAACTTACCAATTTGTTATAAACAAATATTCAACTTTTGTTTATTTTTTTCTAAAACTTCTAAAATTAACAAAAACAACCATATATAACAAAGTATAGAAAATTTTTTTTTGTAAATTTTTTGATTATCTTGAATATTACTTTTATTTAAAATTAAAAAAAAAATTTTCTATACTTTGTTATATATGGTTGTTTTTGTTAATTTTAGAAAAAAAATAAACAAAAGTTGAATATTTGTTTATAACAAATTGGTAAGTTAATAAACAATAGAATTGTTGATTAAAAAAAAAATTTTTTCTGTTACTTTATAGAAGACTGTCAATTATGATTTTTAGGAAAAAAAAAATTTCTTAACTAATTATTTAAACAATAGAAAATTAAAAAAAACGATTATAAACAATCAAAAATTGTTATTATGGAAAAATTTTTTTTTTAAAATCATAAAATTTTTAATGTAATAAAGTTGTGTTAAATTTTTTTTAAAAAATAATGATTTAATCAATTTGTTTAAAAAAAATTTATCAACAAATGGCGGGAATTTTTTTTTTTGCAAATCAATAAATATCTTGTATTAATAAAAAAACGATTATATGATGATTTAGAAAAAAAATTTTTTTTTTAACATCATTACATGGATTTTTAAGTTTTTGTTTAAGTAAAAAAATTGTTATAAACAAAGTATAAATATTTTTTTAACTTTTATGGCACGATCTTGTTAAGTATGTATGTAAGAAAGGCTCTACGAAGCGAAATATTTTTACGACCATTATTTAAACATTTTTTTTCACTTACAATTAAGACGGTCGTTCGAGAAAATTTCGTTAGTTAACAATTATTTAACTTGTTGAAAAATTAACTTTAAGTAAAATTTTCAACGGGAATAAATTAATTATAGTGTTCAGAACACACCATAATTTTTTCAAATATAAAAAAAAATATTCAATACCTTAAATAAATTAATTAAAGTGCCGTAGTCGCTTTTGACGCCACGCGCGAATCCTAAAAATGTCAACCGCAGACCTATTTTCAGCGTTAAATTAACATTATAAATAATGGAGATAGAGTTCTGGGAGTCAGGAGTTTTTTATTAGAAATTTCCTCCTCTATCAGAATCTTTATTTGAAATTTCTTAAATATTAATAGTTTATTAAATATTGGCAAAAAACTAAAAACCATTATTTTTTCATCTTTAATGGTCTATAACTTTTGCAATTTTTTATGTGCTAATACACGCTTTTAGCACATTTTTCTAGACGTCATTCCGGATCCAATGAGCTATCGCACATAATTTTAAGAGTAGTATCTCTATTTTGTTCCATTTTCAACTTGTCGACTAGACTATATTGGGCATGTTGAGAATTAAACTCAATTTTCCTTAGGAAAGTAATTTATTGCTCTTCTTGATACAACGAGCAGTGTTGGCCTAGTGGCTTCAGCGTACGACTCTCATACCTGAGGTCGTAGGTTCTATCCCCGGCTGTGCACCAATGGACTTTCTTTCTATGTGCGCATTTAACTTATAGCGTAGCGCCATTGATTTCTTTTTTCTTGATACAATATTGAATGCATTACGGTAGGTATGTACATACAATATGAGTAACCTAACATTGAACCGTACGGAGGACGCGAGGCACCGCAACCCATATCTTCACCTAGCTAAGGCTGAACTTAACGACGCGGGGCATCAGTCCAGAAACGCTACTGAAGATCCACGAGTAGACGACCCGGTGGGCTATGGCTACAAGAGTTATTTATTGTTAAATAATTCATTATTCCATATAGACGAAGTCGTGGCTATTACCTTGTTTTGAGCCCTATTTGTGTTCAGGCCTAATACATCAAGACTTAGTGCAAACAAGCTGCCTTATTAAACAGACAGACGGAAGCCTCTACGCTGACGACGTATAATCTAGATCGGAAGTGTTTATGCAAATGTATACGTTATTAGAGAACTAGAAATGGCCCTTTTATGAATAACGAACCTTCTATATTAAATTTATTCCTAGAAACCGCTAGAATTAATAAACACTAATAATTGATATAATTCTACATGCAAATAAAATTTACTAAATACTAATCGTAAACGGGTTTGGAATATATGCAAATGGAATTTTAAAACTTTTGGCGTTATATTTTTCTATTCAATATATAAGTTTAATGTAACATAAAATAGGTAAATTAACCATCAAATTATTTATATAATATACAAAATAAATACTTAGATGACTGGATGGCAAAGATTTATTTCTAGAAACTGCTAGAACTATTAAGTCATTGATTGATATAATTCTGCATGCAAATAAAATGTACTAAATACTAATCGAAAACGTGTTTTAATCTTTTGTACAAAATAAATAATTAGGCGACTGAATGACCTTGCTCCTCTTCCCAGTCTCAGACGATTTAATAGATATTAGACATCGTCTATCTAGTAATTATATCTGCGTTATTTCACATTGGTCCAGGTCAATTTCTGTGCAAAGTTATTTCTGATAACGTTGGCTTATCCGTTTCAACCAATATCGAGCATACAGAGGCTTCCGTTTAGGGATTAAGTGCCTGAGGGATATCTGTACAATTAAGTTGATGATCTAGGCATCGACATGATAAGCTACAGGAAAAGGAATAAAAGTAAAATTTTAGTATACAAAACAGATTCAGAATATATTAAAGCTATATCGTATATTAATTTGCGATATTTGTTTTACAATAAGTGTTGTTTGATGATTTCCTATTTTAAAAGAGTACCGAGAGTTTTTACGCCGGCTTTTTCTCTCGGCCTACACCCTCTGTCTTCTTTGCCGATGAGTAGGGATTCCTCAGATTCAAATTTAATGACGTGGAATAAGTGATACCTGTATCTTATGTTCCATAATAAACATTTTTTTATATTTGTTGGGTGCAGAATTTATGTTCTATTGAATAAATTAGATTTAATATATAATTATTGCAACAATCAAACAGTAATCAATCATTTAAGAATAAGTTAAAATAACTATTATTGTCCTAAGCCTTGTATCTTTCTTCTTTATTATATCTACTAGTATGTTTGTCGTTGACCTGATTACATATCAAAATAAGCCTAGTAGACTAAAATTAGGTCGGCTGAAGGCGACGTGTATCTCGTTCGTGTATACTCGTAATATTAAGTTTCTCATGTAAATAAAAATACATTTTTTATTGTAATATGAAATAAAGTTCATCACAAAATATATAAATCAAATGTTTAAAATGTTATAAACACACACTTTCGCACACACACACATACCCCATGTGGTTTCCTTATATGTGTATCCTTATAAATACGTTGCAGCCTATGTAATAATGATTGTTTATTCTCACTAAATTTTTTATCTACTTTTTAAGACCCGTCGATCTGAAGTGGTGGAGGCCTGATGACTTGTAACACAGCCTGTACTCTTACCTTTAGCAGTCATCAGTCTCACACAAACTAGCAATTTCCCGAAATAGAAGTAAGACAATTATTTATTTATAATAGTATATAACTGTCAATTGTTTATGTACTAAGTTTTTGTGAGAAAAATGAATAAAGATTATTATTATTATATTGTCTACATAGCTAACATTCTGCTGTCTTGTTTTACTTTGTATCTTATTTTTATCAGTGTAAATTTTTGTGGATATATCCAACTTTTTAATTTTGTTTTATTTTTTACTTTTTATTTTATAGAGATGTATCTGTATTTGTCTCCTAAATAAATAAACACATAGTTCTATATACTGACCATATTTTTTTTCATGTATCTCAATATTATTCAGTTTACAAAGAGAATATAAATGTATCGTATTAATAGTTGAATATAGTTATTTCCGAACACATCTCAACTCACCTCTTGTCACCAAACACTCAACCCTTAAGCTTGGAGTGTCCTCAAAGACAATATTTGTTGAGGACAGCGGGCCCTAACACGTGTCTAATGACGTGGGAATTGTACAGAAATTCGATAATTTGTCAATTGTTCCGTGTGAATCGCAAATCATTCTTGAAATGTTTCTTGTTGATTTGTAAGAGAATTTATAGAATACTATGTACTTATTTTTTAAGGTCAAATCGAGTAGAAAATTTCACAGACTCTTGTGAACACTGAAATATAAATCTCTATTCTGTGGTTTAAAATAAAATTTAATAATATATTTTTTTTAATTAGGACGATTACAAAGTGAAACGCCTGTGTTTAAAGGCTCTAATGATGTATATAAGTACTTGTAAGTGCACTTGCATCCGATCATTTCTCAATCACAAAACAATCTATTATGTCCACTACAATACGTTACCAATAATCTCTCCCTATTAATTATAATTGACATATTTCGTACTTCGTCAGCAATTTGTCGAATATACATTGAATGGTCACGTGACCTCGTGTTTGTTTTGATGTCCTGGGTACATTGGACCGGCCGCTCTCATTAGAGGGTTAGGTGAATTGTTTGGCCTATTGGTCAAATACGTGCTTTCGATAAAATTGAGATGTAATGAATTGTGTTGTATGAAATCTCTTGTTATATAATGAAGGGTTGGTATGTAGGTATTAAGCATATAGATTATAGGTACTTAGATGTTAGCTGAGCAAGAAAACAGGTCCAATGGTAGTTAAAAACCTCTTAAGATCTGGGCCTCAGATTTCTGTATCAGTTTCGTGTTCTTTTGTTTTTTCAAAAAGGCAAGTTTGTGATCGGTCTTCTGTGCGTGACAAACGCTGTCGACTTTTTCGATCTAAGGCATTCCGGTTTCCTCACGATGTTTTCCCTCACCGTGCGAGAGTGTTGAATGTGCACATACAAAGTCCAGGGGTTCGAACCTACTAGCAAATGTAG
Organism: Pieris napi; assembly: GCF_905475465.1. NCBI lineage: Eukaryota > Metazoa > Arthropoda > Insecta > Lepidoptera > Pieridae > Pieris > Pieris napi. The sequence goes on along the minus strand of NC_062241.1, from coordinate 5,292,754 downwards.
GTAAGAAATACATATTAGTTATTAAATAATATAAAGTACAGTTACTTTGTGTGTATGGTTAACCTAACATGCCATTTATAATTATAAAATTATTATGTCATAAAAACAATAATACTAGTATGATTCCTCGCAGGATCAAGTGTTCGAAATAAAAATCATAATACAATTAGTGAATTCTCACGTTAAAATTGAACCCCTTATTGTGTTAATACACAAATATTAACTTTTATTCATTGCAAAGAGGCCACGCGATCGCCGCAGGCTGTTTTAAACAAAAAAAACTATCGACAATAACATTTTAACTCTGGGTTATGAATTAAACATTTAGTTTGGGGTCGTGTTTAGATTTTTTTCGTCTAACAAAGGGGGCAAGTGATAGGTTACTCGGCGACGCTTATAGGCGGTTAAATATAAAGAAGTTAAATTTAAGTAAACATGTTTATTATATTAAGTTAATGTAATATTAAGGAGTCGACAGAGCTTCTAAAGCACTTTTTCCAAAGCTTTAGAATCGAGAATCTACCTGACAAGGTATAACAAAACTGATACGACACAGGGGAAAGAAAAGTCAAGTCAATGTATTTGTAAGCCTTTATTCCAGTAATATTTTAGTAAGCCCATGTTTATTTGCAATAAAAATACTCATTAATACCCAGGTAAGTATTTCCGAAACAATTCGACTTAGGGTCATTCAAGAAAAGAGCGTACCATTTCTTAAAAGGCCGGCAACGCACTTGCGAGCCCTCTGACATTGGGAGTGTCCATGGGCGGTGGTATCACTTAACATCAGGTGAGCCTCCTGCCCCCGTTCTATAAAAAAAAGGTGTATCGGGAACCTATATCCCAGATTAACCCTTAAATAAATTATGTTGTTGGTTAAGAACTACAATTTTAAGTTAATTGTGATTGGCAGTTTAACATTTGAATCTTGAAAGTCAAACAGTTTTTGACTTACAGTAATATAAGACAAACAAATAGGAAATGTTGAAAGCAAAAAGCGCTCTTCCGCTAAGTGCAAGAGTATAATACTTGTATATACGACATACAACACCTAATAATAATTTATACCTTCTGTATTTTTAAGTGTAACAAATTTAAGTATATATTTTTCTTTTCCCATAATAGCAACAACTCAAACATCAATATTTGAATTATTTATAGTCAATTGTTAAACAATTACTTACGATAGAATGACTTTTGTGAGACATAGCCTGAAGGTGAACGACATGGGAGGTAATTTAGTAACTTTTGTACAAAGAATAACATAATATTTGTATATCTAGGGCGCGTGCACAAACAGCCTAAGGATAGGTGTATATAATTGACATTTTAGTATTATTTTTTAAGGCAATACACCGTACATGAAATCATATAATATGCATCTTAAACCAGTGTTACGGTACCACGGTATAATAAATACTGATTGTTTGATCATAGTTTGTAGATTAATATTTACCCACGAGTCTAACCTCACTTTCTTATGCATGATAATATATTGTCATACTTGGCGCTAAGCTAAGTCACAACGAGACTCAGCGCCAATATTCCCGTACGTCAAAAATGTATTGGACTTTGACTCATTTCTGAATCTTAGCCTTAATAATAAGCATGCTATGATTGCTTTCCTAACTGGAACTTTGCGTTATTTCATGTAGTTTCGAACCGCACAGCACCATTAGTCCGGTCAATTTAGACATTCGAAGTTACATAAAGTTTTATCATAAAAGTACATCAGACAAAAATGTAGATCATAAAATTATCTATAAAAAACATGTGGTGGGTAGAAGAAAAAAAGTATTGATACGTTTTTAAACTTACCGTTTTGCTGAAAATCGTGAAAAACTATTTTTTTTTACTTTTGACATTGAATAAAAAAAAATCCATACACGGGAATGATGGGGAACTTTTAAATATTATGTTATTTATAATTATGTTTTGAAAAATTTTACTGATTTTCAGCTTGTTGACTCTATGTACGTTCACTCTCATTTTATGGTTTAGATTGACCGGACTACATCTTTATTACAGAAATATATAAATAAGTTTGATGAGTTAAGTTACTATAGAAATTATCACAACAACATCCATTAATCTTATTATCAATCTAGTAAAATAAAATACATATTAACTGTATTATAGACACAAAAGTCCCCAAATTCAAAACAAACGTCACAAAAGATTACACAAGCTTACGATATAAGTGAGTGTTTACTCAATTATAAAAAGAGAAAAACGCGAAAATTACTTTGGTAAGTCCCCGTACCAAAGACACCCCACATTAAAGCATAGAACAATAGGTGGTAGGAGGGTGGTGGTTCAGACCCGACACGTGACCGCCACGCGACCTGTGATGGCCATTGATGTACTGAGATGAGGGACAAAATGTTATAGAGTATTCAAATTATAAAAATTAAACATACTATATCTATGTATCTGATCTAACATTCATATATATTTTTTAAATATTAAATAATTTCAAAATATTTCCCACAAACTCTTAATCAGTCGGTTTGTGGCAAGTATTTAAAATTCACGATATATAATAAATAGCTTAAAAAACTAAATAGTTTTTTTCCTTGAAGCCTATTCCACGGTTTCACGCGTCTTATCTTATTTAGCATGTTATGTACTTGGTATTGGTTCCCATAATTTATTTTGGATTTTAAGATTCTAGAAGCAACCGTGTTGGGCAGCACAGATGGTAGATGTTGGTTATGTTGTGAATCAATCTTGATGATGATCAACGAAACAGAAACGTGTTTATATACATCTGATTAATGTGTTAAGGTAAAAACTTCCCAATTTTAAATATTTAAAAAAATATTAGAACAAAATCGACTCCACTACATTCCCAGTCCTCACTTATACATCTTCCATTTACATTCGATTCCATCCTGATTTTGTCAAAGGCATTAAAACAGTAGACGTCCTATGATTGTTTTTAGACAATTTTGATGCATGACGCATACGCGTGACAAACAACGCTGTTAAGCTTTATTTGGTGTGATTTGAGACTGACATTTTGTTGTTCTATACATGTTATTTTGTATGTTTGTTATCTATTTTTTGGCGGAGCGTGTCGTCGTTGTGACTGACTGTCAAAATTTTATTGTTTGGGTCTATTTGAGTCGTGTGAATGTTGTTGAAGTAAAAATATTGTCTAATAGTAATTTTAATCAAATTATGAAAATTATTATTGTTACTGCAATCACAATAAAATTAAACTATAATGAAGTTGGATAGTTCTATAACAACGTAAATTATTTCGATCATATTTCGGTTTTAATTAAACGTCAAATGGATTTTAATTATTCTTTAATTAACTGATTCATTATTCGTAATATAATTTGTTAATGTAGAAAACATTTAAATTTGAAACGTGAAAAGGAAACGAATTATAATACTTGTGTATGTTAAAAGATTAAAAGTAAGGTTTACCTACTTTTTCTTTATTCAATTAAAAGGCAAGACATCATCTTAGTTGTTCGAATAAAATACACAAAGACAATGTAAATATGATTTCAATTCAAAACCAAACCAATCGAAAGAAAAATTATTTCGCGCGATTCCCTCATTGTCCCCTAAATTCATTAAACTCACCACGCATCGCTTACTAAAGCCCTACCAATAATTACATACGTTTTAACCTTCCCTTATATTTGAATACGGTTTTGGTTCGGCAGACTACACTCTAAATTCGAATTTTGAATTTAAACCTTGCGCTATACTACCGAGGTGCATAGTCGTCTGTAGTGAAAATGTTATTTGGGTCAATATTCTGTCTGTAGAAATGAAATTTAAAAGCGTAACTATTTGCAGTGTGTCACCGCCACTTACTGGGCCACATGTCGCCTGAAGGGCTTTTTAGACTATTGTTCTTCACTATGAATGCATGTTGCGACTTTGAATGCACGGTACCAATATTGACTTTATTTGTAGATTTAATTATTGTTTAATTTGCTGTGATAGCTTCAAAGTAAGTGCCTTTTCCTTTAAAAAGTTTGAAGTGGAAATTAAAATTGGGCAATTATAATATTGTATTGTTGCGATATGTAATATTTTTTTTTAAAAGGTTTATGTTTAATATATTATTATAATTTTTTATCGATGAGTTTAATGGGTTTAAGTATAGTACTTGATACTATTATATTTCTAAAAATTATACGTTATATTTTTAATCATTAATATAAAAAAAGAGTGGCGGAGAGGTTAGTGCCAGTTCTTCTCGTCCGTTCTACGCCCTTGATTTGAGAACTGGCAGTAAATATAAAATTAGAATCATTTAGCAATTAATATGTATTTCTTTGTAAACGTTCATAAGTGTACATTGTGTTACCTAAATTAATAAATGATTTTGAGTCTGAATTTATTCTCTTAAAAACATATGAATGAATTTTTGTTATTGAATTAAAATGTATTTAAATTTACAAATTACAGTAACATAAAATAATTATCAAAATTTTACTCTCTCTCGTATACTCATATACATTTTTATAGTAAAATTATTATTCAATTCTCGAAATTAACTAAACTAAAATTTAAAAAGAAATAAATTATCAATCCAATAGAAACGAATCAATCGTAATAGCTTTTTAAAGTAAATCGCTGGGAATCCTCAGCGGTTTTAATGGACAGTGGAAAACGGGTAAACCGCGAAATATGTGGACACGAAACAAAACTTAAACTAATTGGTTCGTAGCACGCTTCGCCTGGCGAGGACGGCCGTTACGACGATCGTAATATTTTGATACTTGAAACCGTGTGCAATCTATGCTATTATATAATTTGTTTATAACAAATTATATAAAACTACCAACTTCAGTTGTACATAATGGTATTTACGGTTACATGATAAATGATGTTTGTATTTTTCTTCGATATGATAATAAAATACAGGTCTCTATTAGAAACTAAAAGATTTGTTATAGTTATAATCCAATAAATTTATTAAAACTAGACATGTCTAGTGTTTGATTTTGAAATTATTGGTTTGATGGTTCTTTTTAAAACAGCTACAAAGTTTCGTAGACCCTGTGTATATGTTACGTAGGCTCCATAAATATTGCTACGCTGTTGTAGCAAACAAGAGGCAGTGTAGCTATGTCTCCTGTTACGCCCTAACTACTCCAACCATGCGCCCTAACTTCTCCAGTTACACGCGGTAGTTGAAATATGCGTCATATTTTTTAAAACCAATTAACTCACTACGATTGCTCAATTGCCATAAATTTAAGTGTCAATAGTGAGAAAACTCCCGAGTATGAAAAACTCAAAACCGCGTAACTCGATTTCAGTACTGCAATTACGAAAACCAAGTATCCAATTAGTTCCTCAAGAGGTCTGGTAAATGCCAGTATTTGGTGTGAAAATAGCACACTTGAATTTTCCAAAGGGTGTAAAATAATCCGTTAAAATTTTCGATAGTGCGTGAGAAGTTAGACCATTTAGTGGTTAAATGCGTGGCAATTAGCATTGTTATATATTGACTTAAATTTGGATAGGGGTAAATTTAACAAAAATAATATAGAAACTGTTTATTATTTACCATTACTAATACATATAAGACAACGCAGATTCTATAAATTAACGCCTCAACCAACTGTGCATGGATGTTTCAAATTCTTCAAGCAAACCCATCTCCTAAAATAACAAATAAATATTAATATTAAAGTATCAAAACTGTTGTAATCATGAAAACCGAAAGAGTTACAGGCATTCATTGGACGCGGATAAGTCATTAACTAATACAAATAAATTAGATTTACGGCAAAAAATAGCGGGTCGGTGCCGGCCGATAATACCTCTCAAGGGACGGTGATGTAGTGGCTCTACAATCGAATATACAGGCTGTTTAAAATTTTTAATCTTTGATTTTGACTTGATTGTTTACTAGAATGTATCATATATTCTAGTAAACAATGATATTTTTTAATAAAACAAAAAACATTTTTACAGGAAACAATTTTTTACCGGATTAAAGTTATGTATTTATGTATTATAAATTTACAATTATTTTACATAATTTTCAGTCACCGTGACCACGCACGCTGTAAAGCACGCGAAACGTTGGTTAAAATTTAAAATTATGTAAAATAATTGTAAATTTATAATACATAAATACATAACTTCAATCCGGTAAAAAATTGTTTCCTTTAAATGTGTAAAAGTTATGTCAATAAAAGACAATACTAAAAAACATTTTTCTCTTTCAAACAGATCTAAGATGTATCTAGTGTTATACAACCGTTTGCCTATATATAGGTCATAGAAAAAATTACAACAATCTTTTTTATGTAAAATAAAAATTATATTTTTGTATATACATTCTGGAAGTTACTATTAGTTCGTAGTGAAATGCCTGCTACAGTTCTTTTAAAAAATTAAGGCACTACAATTTTTCACTAAAGTAATCAACCCCTAAAAACGAACCTTCAACCACAAAAGAAAATCCAATTTCACACTAGAATATTTCCCAAACAATTCCATCTAAAAACGCATTTCCAACTTTCAAGTGAATTGTTTGTTCGTGTTAATTAAATGCCAGTCGAAAGGATTCCTAGATTTTCATATGTTTTCACGTATTAAATAATTGGATAATGCTACTGTAGCTATCAACTAGACTTTAATTTAGCTTTGTTGGTTGTCTGAATATCAGGTTTTTGTAGCTTGTTAGGAAAACGTGGTCTGAATGTATAAACTTGTTATTCACTGTGTGTTTAGTGAATGGGAGGTGTAATTTTTTTGATGGATTTCGTTTATTTCATTAAAGAGACGTGATACGTGTGTGGAAAAAAATCCTTAGTATTGTCAATAGTGTACGAAGACAGAAATATTTCTGCGTCTGTTTTGTTGATCGCTTTACTTTATAGGTGAGTATGTATGATGTTTAGCGGTATCATACGAGTTAGTTTTTAGGTCTATATATCTATATATATTAGTACACACATACGACCGTGCGTACTGTAACGTTGATAATTGTCCGTTTTCCAAGGTTTTTACAAACTTCTGATATGTCTTTTATCATATATCGTCGCTGTAGAATGATAATCTCGTATTTCCAGAGAACCAAACATTACAGGAAACGAAAAAAAAATTGATTTCGTCAATGTTCGTTAAAATATTATTATTTGTTTTTGTCTTAGTTCAGATGGTAAAAAGCACTTATTTTTTAATGGCATAAATAAGTCCTTACTTCTTGATTATACCAGTTAAATGACATACGAGTCTAAGAATAAAAAATCAATGGTTTTTTGACATACAAAATTTTCATTCTACAATATTTTTTTTAAATAGGATTGGACAATTCACACCAATTGACCTAGTCCCATGTTAAGCTGGTGAAGCTTGTGTTATGGGTACTAGGCAACGGATATACATACATATTATAGATAGATAGACATATAAATACATATTTAAACACCCAAGACCTAAGCACAACACCAAATGCTCATCACATCGATGTCTTGTCTCGGCCGGGGATCGAACCCGGGACCCATGGATTCGCAGTCAGGGGTACTAACCACTAGACCAATAAGCCGTCATGTTTACGTCATGTACAATGCCGGTATGTTGGATATTTTATCAACTAAAATAATAAATCGTTTAGTCCTAAGAACATACTATATTTAACGATCAATCCACGTTGGTCGAGTCCGTTTTCCACAATCTAATTATACTAAGTGCTTTTCTCTTTCCGCTTATGCTATAAACATTAGCGCTTAGGTGTAAGTCATAGGCCGATAGCAATTAAAAGTGTGACGTACTGATTGGCCTATTATTATGTAATAGGTTATTTATTTATTGCATTTTAGGAAGATTTACAGTATTTTAACAGAAGGTAAATTGACAGTTGACAATTTTAAGATTGTAATTTGACGGTTTCACTTCGATAGATTACAATCTACCGAATAATAATACGTTAAATTGTAAGCAGTACGCTGAGGTTCACAATCTATCGACAGTTTACAATCTCGCGAGATAGATTACAATCTAACGGTGTTTACAATTTTACGGTGACATATATATTCTTATTCCGCCCAGGACCGATCAGGCTAGTTTTCTACGCTGGATTCCCTCTGCCCCACTTGGGGGCTTAGGACTTTAAGTCAAGTAAGGCATGTATATTCTAGTTTAAATATATCCAAATACTTATATTCTTTCCACTAAGTTTTTAACTGTTAGAAATTGAACGTTATTTCATTGAAAGCGCTTTTGATATCCTTATTTGCTGTATTTAAGAAATAACTATATTTTTTGTAATATCATCAACTTTTAACTTGTACCCACACTAATCTGTACTGCTGAGAGCATCGATGCATTGAGGTCATATAATTTGCACCCACACACTCAAAAGGGCAAGGTCTTATATGAAAATCCTTTGTTCCAGTTAATTACTTATTAAAGGACAGATTATAAGGAAAGCGGAACTTTTTTATCGCATTGTGATTTATGTTCATTTAATATAATACCGGTTCCGTTTCATTTGAGTATTTGTAAAAGAATCTTTTGATTATTTATGCAAGCTTTGTTGTCTACTATTCAATACGATTAAGGAGTTTTTTTAGACTTTATTTGGGCAAACTAGCGGCTTCAGTCCGTGTTCAAGTTTGATTTTTGCTACTATATTCATAGTTATCACATGTTGTACGGTAAAACAAAACATTTTCAGTAACTTCTGGGAATTCGCGCAAATTTTCTCAGGTCCGAAAATCGGAACGCCCAGAAAACGGTATTTAGACAATGTAAAACTAATATAAACATCTAATATATAAAATTCTCGTGTCGCGGTGTTTGTGGTTAAACTCCTCCGTAACGGCTCGACCGATTCTCATGAAATTTTGTGTGCATATTGGGTATGTCTGAGAATCGGACAACATCTATTTTTCATCCCCCTAAATGTTAAGGGTAGTCCACCCCTAAATATATATTTTTTGTTTTTTGATATTTTTTTCTGTTTTTTTTTTATGATACAGCATTAAAAAATACATACAACCCCGAACTCTCACCCCTCTACAATCAACCCCTATTTTTTTATTATAAATGATTGACATGGCAAAACGACGTTTGCCGCGGTCAGCTAGTTTCTTTATAAATATCAAACGTAGAACATGTGGATGGGTATAATATGAATATAATAGCTGAAATTTTAGGGCAGCATTTACCTAGGAGTTATATAAAATGATTCCTATGCGTTTACAATATTTTTACCTCATGGTTCCGCAAAGCAACAATTAGTCAAAGCATACAGGTTAATTAATTTCTCTCCCTCGAGTATTGGTTGGTAATAATTTTACAGTGTCATTAATTGTCCGTATAAGTGATCACGCTAAGTGACGTGACTAGGTATATATTAGAACTCATTGTTTCTCTATATTTTTTATACTTCGTCATAATATCATACCGTAGTTGAATTAATTCTACATTTAAAATAAAACACTATTACATATATTTTGAAAAAAGAACAAGAACTTCTTTCTTCCTTTTTCGTATTTGAGTAACGAATTCCAAAACTATTGGAAAACTACATTAAATTTCGAAATAAAATAATATTAGAACATTATTGCTCTTAACAATATTTTGGGACGATCAATTCCATGAAATTAGTATCACCAAAGAGTTTCCATTACTATTTTTTTCTAGACACCATATTTCTGTAATGCATGGCATATTTAAATTTAAACGTTGATATCCAAAGGTATATGGATTTGCACATGATAATAAAGTAAATTGACATAAAATCTACCTCTTTTTCTACAAAAATTCCTTCCTACTTTTCAATTACAAATTTAAAACACTAACACTTATGATGTCATCCATTACTCATACAAATTTGAATTAATGAAATAAACGTCTGACAATAATTTATTTACCATTACAATCTCATAGGGTAAATACATTTTTAATTCCATAATTACACCTCAGCTACTAACGATAGCCATTTAGTTGATCACGTGACAAATGCCATCATGACAGATGCTGTATTGAAAATGAAATTTGAAATGTTTGAAGGGTGTAACTTTAGTTATTGGAGCTGTGGTATTACTACTGTTTATATAAATAAAATGTAAATAATTTATAATACAAATATATTTTTTCTATATGTCGCAAAAAACAGGCTATACTAAAATATTTTAAGTAAAATAATAGATTTCAATAGTATTTTTGTAAAGAATGATATTCTTTTATACGTGATACTTGTTAAATGTTGCAATGGCAATCCAACAAAAGCAAAGCAAGACTTCCGGTTATACGCTATTACTAAAACATGGAAGCGGCTAATAATGCACTGAATAAGTAATAAGATGTATGTAATAGTTGATAATAGGACCAAGAAATTGATGAATAACTCTGAACAATTATATGATTTGATGAGATGTAATATGGTTTTGTGTATTGTTAAAATATTCTTGACAATATTGGATTATGAGATGAGAGATTTAAGTCCAGCCATTCTGTAACTCACTTTTCGAACTCACACAGCGGTTTTCGCAGCGGCGGTCGCGCTCAAATCAGTCGTGAAGCAGTCATTTTATGATTTGGCATTCTGATAAACAATAAACTACAAGCTCCCTCCATATATATATATATATATAGTGAGTTACAGAATCGCAAGGCAGATTACAAATAATTATATAAATTCCTTATTCCTACTAATAGCTTAACACTTATATAGAAATGTGTACTAGATAGGCCGTACAATATACGAGTATACACACGAACTTCCTTTTGAGTACATAATATTCATAAAGTTTTATATATATTAAAAACAACTATATTAATTTAACTCTAACAATCTAATATCGTGTATCAAATTTAACTTAATAATTTTCTAACCAATTTGCCAACAAAAAAGCTTTTAAATGATATCTCGGTTACAATTAGCGAGATTTGACGCTAATATAACAGATGTTGTCGAGAAAATTAATCCGCACACTTATACCGACTATCACTTGTCAACCAACCACTCACGCGCACAGTATTGTTCATTTTATAATACAGCGCTTTCCGCTGATATTATCATTATAATAAGCATAGAAATACTTTATTTTGATATAAAATATAACCAGTATTAAACATTCAATAGCTTTTAGAGTTCATTTTTAAAACATTTAAATTAGCCACCTTTCAAAATCTAGAAAAGTTTGACACTGTATTTACACATCGTGTTTTGAAGTAAAACAGAACAGACAGTAGGAAGTACGAAAATAAATGGAATTGAATATTAATGTCTATAAATTTAATGTTTCTTCTTCAATGAAACTAATATAATTTTCAGAAGTTACTATGAATTATATAATTTGTCTTAAATAAAATAAATGTTCTTTCTTTTTAATAAAATATTTCTAGCAGCTTTAAAACTAAAGCTTCAGCGCTTTATGCTGATAAATATATATGATGTAGTAATCCGAGTTTCTTTCGCTTCAAATCACTTCAACAAAGCAATTTGATTGACACTAGCACCAATTGTGGCAAGTGTAAAAATTGTCATCCAATTTCAATTGGGGGATTTTTTTCAATTACGAAAAGCTAGTCGAGCTATTGTGAGGGTGACAAATAGATCTCGAAAATATAGCAAGTAAATGAGGTTCGTGACTTAGTCTGCGTGGAGTACAAAAAATACTATAAGTGATATTATTTTGAATAAAAGGTCCGCCGTAACTATACTTGTATTTACTCGGAGGAAAATTAGTAGGTAAATTCAAAAACTTTTGCTGAAATATTTACTGTCCTTACTTGCTTCTCATTAGTATTGACCGTATTGCTTTTGTATTAAGTTGTTAGTAGTTAGAACTTAATTATTTTTGAAGATTTTACAATTTCCCATTTCATTCAGTTTTTAAAATTATTCATAATTTCTTCAAGTATCTTTGTTATGAGACGCCCGCCAGAAACTTGGGAAGATGGAATAAAAGGGATAGCGGGGCAGAATTGGAAAATTGGCGCGAGAAATAGAGGGACAAGAGGAAGAATTTGGAGGAGTCCTTCACTCCGTCGGAGGTCGAGTACAAGTGTAAAACATAATGTCATGGACTTAGTGTAGTGTATTCAAATAAAGGTTATTTTTATTTATCTTTGTTATGACTGGACAATACTACATTACAAATGTGAGTTTTACCCCGCTTTTGTTACCGAACTTAAACCCAAAATTGCTTAACATTAATCATAAAATTCTACTGAGGAATAATTTTAACGTTAATACTATAAAATCTAATATTTGATTGCGGGTTAATGTTTATTTTTACGAATCAATCGTTTGGTTCACGTCTTATGCACAATTAAGTTGAGGAAATATGTAAAAATGGTGCAAGTCATAGGAGCCTACGTCAAACATTAACGTCCGTAACATTAAATTGCTTAACAGGCAGTAAGCCTAAGGGTTTTAGCATACGACTCTCATACGTGAGGCTGTAGGTTTGAAACCCGGCTGTGCACCAATAGAATGTTTTGTTTTGACACCAATCACTGAATTTCTGTTTATCACCTTTAACACTCGGTAATACGGTGATGAAAAATATCGTGAGGAAACCGGCACCAGAAAAAGCATGCGATTACGAAACAGATACACTCCGAGGGTTGTAGTGGCACTGGATTTTTTTCCACAAAGTAACTTTAAGTTTAAATAATCTACAACGATAAAACTTGTATATAGATTTAGATCCGACAGCCAGCTCGAACTATAACTACCGTATATATATTTAAATCAAACAGGTTTTTGACATACGGGATATTCATATCTAGCGCCAAGTCTCGAATTAGAATAAGACTCTTGCCCTATTGATTCATGAAGTTTTGATAATTTCTGCTTTTTATCTTATAAAAATTTGTAACCAATTCCAACCAATCGGTGATAAGTAGTTTATTAAGACTATGTCGTCCAAAATCAGAAGCTTTAGTCAAACAATTATTATACGCTGTTTCCTCTTACTTAAAAATTACTTATCCAACTTAAATATATCTCGGTTAACTGGAAACGATCTTGGATCTCAGGTTATGAGTCAACAGGGCAATGTATGTCATAAAGTTAGTGTCAAAGATTAATAAAAAGCCACTCATAGATGCAATGCCATCAGATTATCTGGTAGGATTTTATTTCTAATTAGAACTTGTGATATTCAAAAGTCGTAATTCTCATGCAGCAAAAAAAAACTTATAAATAAGAAACAGTCAATAGTACTTTCTACTACTTCTACTAACAGTTAGTCCTAGTCATTACGACAATTTTGAATTACGAATTAATAGTAATAGACTTCTTAAAAATCTATAAAAATAGAATTCGGTTTATTTCAATTACATCAATATCATGCGACTGACATGTTAAATTAAGGAATGTCATCAAAGCACATCTGATCATAATATATCCTCTTTGTCCGAAGAAGTATAACTTATAATTGAATTCAGTTAAGTGCACCCAAGTGACTGTAATGTCGATCATAAGATGCATCTACATTGTCAAACAACTCTATCAAAATGTTTATTATTGCTTATACCAGCAATGCACATAAACAAGATAATGCTACTGAATTATTGGTTTTATATTTATGTTCACAAAGTATTAAGTAGATTTCGGAAACGTATCTTAATAGGTTGTATTAATATATGATTGAGAACTAGTTATTAATGATTATATAAATCATTAAAAAGTTAAGTAAATTAATCTAGGCTTCCACTATAATGATAATGATTTAAAGAATCAGTTACTATAAAAGTTTGAGATTCTAATTATTTTTCAAGAAGTTTAAGGTTTTGTGTGTAATGTCGTTATACAATGGAAACTCTAAAACTTGAACTTAGTTAAGTCGATATCCTCAGTTGAAAAAAATTGTCATTCCCATCCGCTGAGCCGCTAAATACGCGGTATCTCGAAATATTTAGATTTGTAACTCGAACAAAATGTTATTTCCCTACGAAGTATTGATGATACATATTTATACTCCATAACTTAAAATTTAAAAAGGAGACTCCGTAAGTCGTAGTAGTACAGTTTACTTCATACATATGTAATTTCATTTATAAATCGCGCCTCTGTAAGTGGAAACTTCAGCAGAAATCATATGTATCTCGAAGTTCTTGTTAAGTCGAAAACTCGTTAACTCGATTTTTTTTGCATTTTCCTTGACATTCGAGTTATGTATATTCCACTGTAATATGATATCCTAGTATTTAAGTCACCGTTGATCGTGACTTAGGTACTAGCATTAGCACAATAGCTGTCGCAAGGACTTTCTTTTAATTTTCCTAATAATATATTAATTTACAAACTAGATTTTTTTATTTTTAACTACTTTTGATATTATCGTCTAATATAATAAATTTCGTCCAATATTTACAAAACATTTATATTGATAAAGTCCGAATTGTAACAAGAAGTTGACCAATAAATCAGAGGGTTAAAGTAATAAATCTGACGGATTATCACGATAAAAAATATTGCGGTGTGCCCACTGAATACAGTGTCTTATCGATTTGAAGGCTATATTTCTTAGTATTTTCTTTGTTTTATGAAGAGATAAGCCACTATGACTTATTCTTATTAGGTTTTTTATACAATGTATGAGAATTTATTTATATTCCATTTAAGAAGATTTATATAGAAAATGAAATTGGTTAGAGTGGCCTCCTGTTATAAAGTAATTTCTGATTGGCTGAAGGTTGTCTTAAGTATTTCCTAAAGCGAATCAATTGTCTTAATTTAAGCAACAAAAATGTTTTAACAGTCTTATTTGGTTGGAGGTGGGTGTGAAAAAGACTATATATTTTCCTCACAATACATTAAATACAATTACATCTTACGTCAGGTAAACCTTACCCTACCTACATGAAATTTCGTTGAGGATGTGAGCTCGTGGTATTGCAATGCTATTTCAATTAGCACATTTGTCTTGTCTGCTGTCACTGAATCGATGTACAACTTTAATTAAACCTGTCCTGTTCCTTGCTGGACATGTTTAGACCTTGAGTAAGGAATATACTTTTCCCAAATTCCTGTCCTTATGTTGACAGACCTACTACCGTTGATTGAATTACTTATTATGTGAAATGAATTACTTATTATGCGAAATCGAGTTACTTAACGTAATGTCAGATTAAGGGTCTGTTTCACAATATACGGATAAGTTCTACATAAGTTCCAAATTAGCTATTTATTACTTATCGGTAGGATAAACACTATTGTTGCGTTTCGCGACTGTCAGATAGCGCTATTCGTCACATAAAGTCCATCAAAAGTTATGAGTCCGATGAAGTGTCAAATAGCACAATTTATCTTCCAAATAATTTATGTGTTGCATAGCTATTTGGTACTTTATCCATACATTGTGAAACAGACCCTAAATCTATGGTGAACTGGTTTAGATCTTTACTAAATGGCTAAAGTAATTGTTAATAAAGGATACGGTTGTCAATACTAACATCGACTGTTACTTGAATAAAAATAATTTACTCTGTGCAACTTTAATTTAAAATGACATTCTTAAAGGTATCTCAAGAAAAGGTAATAGATTCATTTTTAAAGGAATGCGCGGAAAATACTTTACCAGCTATGATTAACATAGTCCTGACGCTAGTATAATTTACTACCTGTACAAAAGACATGTACAATTAAACTCAGCTATGACTAACGTTACACAATAGAAAATAAAAGTATGGTATAAAGCTGTGAATGTGTAGCTATGAAATACACCGAGGTAGCCCGCACTCAACATGACTCATTCGTAGAGATGTGATGGTGGGATCGATTAATTGTAAGAAAATAAACCGAGGTATTGACAATCGAGTTTGGCGTAAAATATGAAAGACAGTGTATATTACTGCAATTTAATAAGTTGTTTATATACTTAAAAGTACGTCTTTGCTATTTGATATTGATTTGATAAAATTATTAAAAATTTAAAACATTTTTTCTCACAATTATGTTATAAGATCGGAAGAGATATACTTTACTACACGTAAACGTTAACTAAACTTTGTATTATATTAACTTATAAGAAAAATCTACTAGTGTTACAATGTAACGAGATTTTGTTTCAAGAAAGCATATTGTGTTGAAAAGAATTTATAGGGCTATTAAGATAATTGGTATACTATTATTTCATACAAAAATAGGGTTGAATTACACATATATGTCTTTTTGTACTTGCCAAGCTCATTAAAATATATACAATTTAACTTCCTTTTACAAAAAAGTTATAAATCATACATCTATTTAGAAATGTGTACCACCCACATAATGATCAAATGAAGGGTTTTCAGGAATGTTGACATAAGACACACCGATTACAGAAAAAGTCGCAATTTTTTAACAATCATAACGTTATTATTGACATAACAGCCCAGTTATTACCGCCAAATTATATGGTGTTACTGTAGTTTTTAATGACGTCCATTTTCAATAAAAGAAAATTGACGCTTAGATTGAAAATCATTTAAATATTAATGATAACACGGGGAATTTCTTTTTACATCGCTTTTAAATAACGACGACAGATTTAGCATGGTTAAATGGAAAACCGATCAGCGACATATAATAGTTAATAAAAACATTAAAAATTGTAACTTAAAATATAATAACTGAATATTTTTTAAAATATTCAGTTGCAAATGTCGATTTATACCATCAAAAATTCCTTTTTACGTTGGATTCTAATATATTCCTGGAATTAAATAACTCGTACATTTCTCATTATCACATCATATTGCCAAGCGCAACGAATAGTGTGGATGTTAAATAATTCATTTTATCGACATGAGGGACGCGACTATCCTGCTTGGTAAAGGGTGACCGACGCCGTGTCGCCGCGGTAACGGGGGGCGGTGCTGGAATAGGGTTGCCACTAAATGAACTTTTTAAAATTTGATTATGTGGATAATGTTGTCCTATACTGCCTCAATAGGTTAAGGAGGACATATTCCTATGTTCTATTGATTATTTTCGTTATAAAAAAGTCACCTACATTACACCAGCATTGAGTCGAATTAAAAACCTTAGAGTGAAGTTAATTGAATAAACTAAACCTAATAGATTTATTCAATAATAATACATATATGTATTTTTATAGAAAATATTTAGTAGACTTAAATTAAGTAATAGACAGTATTTTAAGATAGCATATACTATATATATAACTGTTTATTAAGCTTCGTAAACAAGCTAGGTTACAGAAGAATTTAATTTAAAAAAATTATGTATTAACGTTATCTACTGATATATTTACAAATTGTAACAGTTATGTGGAAACTTGTTTAAGTTAACGTATCCCAAATATTAAAAATTTAAACTCTTAATTACTTTTATCATTGACGCCGATTTATTATATTTAAATAAACCATTAAAAAACATGAGTAATTTAAAAAGTTTGGCATCCCTAATCATTTAAAAGAACCATGGGGAAAATATTCGCCTACAATAGAGTATTTCCACTTACACCTTCTTACATATTTACGCGTGCAATTTTCGACTATCCTACTTGGCAATAGGTGCTAATCTCTAATGGACTGGTTTGACAGATGACACAATATTAAACTTGGCTTGACCGTATTTACGGGAGAAGGGAAGTATTGTCCGCGATCATTGGCTTAACTTCAGAAGGACTTATAGATTCTGTTGAATATATTGTAATTTGTATCTTCTTAGAATGGTAGAGGGCTCAAAGTGGGATCGTAATATTTTAAGGTAATCATGAATTTGGCTAGATATATCAATGTTGAATATCAATGTATGAGCATCAATCGTAGTTGTGGACTTATTGGGCATAATTTAGAAATTGTTTGGCTGAGACAACTCTTGATGAGGTGATTATGGAGATTTATGACGTCCTTACTAAATAAGTATCAACATAAAGTTGATAAAGGAATATCGAAATCTGCGAAAGCAGCTAAATAAGTCATATTTTGTGCAACTCTATTTGTGATTGTAGATTTTCTTTCTATGCGCGCTGAGCGTTCGTGAAGAATGTTTTAGACCCTTAGAATAATGAGAATAAAGCAACTGGCTTATAATGTAGGTATACTGTACTATTTTACGTAGCAGTAATTATGTTATAAGTCAATCCAGTTAGCTGACTAACAAAGACTTTTATAAACTATTGAATATCGCGTTAGTCACAATTTAACGCATATATGTAAAAAAAAAAATAACATTTCGGTATAATAACAAATTTGCAGGTTATCTGAGACATATTACCTGCAAAATGCAAAAATAAACAATGCAATTATCATTTTTTTAAATATTACTGTATTTTTGAAACAAATGAGAAATGTCCGTTATAAACTAAACAAAACATAATCTTTTAAATCTCAACTGCACCTGTGTTTTATCTTCTCATATAAATTAATATAATTTGACGTATATTAAGGAATTCTGGGCCAGAGGTGAACGTTGTAGGTCAAACTAGGGTGGTCTACAGATAACATCTAATAAATTATAGAAGTGAATATAACTAGAGTCTGTTTTTACATTTAATAAAAATGTTATCTTATCTTAATGTATATAACTGAATGTGATTTTTACACATTAAACATATTCCAATTTTAAATATAGTGAACATATTGCAAACTCGTTTTTAAACCAGAAATCTTTTTTGGAATCCGATAATTTTACGACATTTTTTTAAAATACTACACTGATAATGCTAAAGAATCATTGTTCATTGTGTCATTAAAAGCATTTTATTTTAAATTATGTGACACAGATATACCTTGAACAATATTGTACAATAGTTTTGCAAATTATTAGTAACAATTGTTTAAAAATGCCTAGTCGGGTACTACTGACCCCTTTGCATTGAAAGGGTTAAAATTAACATGTGTTATGTTTATTATTTATGGTCAATTATGTCCGGTAAATGGACGTATAGAAATATATGGGATTTGTGCATTCAGTATTCTTTAAAAACATTTTAGATTTAGTTGTCTTGTTCTGATGACTAAGGAACAGAGACATGAACGGAGTCGCTTAATTTTATTAAACTAGTCATATTTTGTTGATGTTATTGTTATTCATACATTGAGTACCTAAGAAAGCAAATACACATTATTTTTTTGATAATAATATTAAAAAAAATGTGTACCTATATCATAAATGATTTTAGTAATTTTATTTTCAGTTTTCGTTTTCTTCCTAAATATATTTTTCATAACTGCCGTACCTAATAAATATTAACATGTATCCTCTCAACTCGACAAGACACGGCTAGACCCATTTAGTTTTAATTTTAACATAAATAGAGCTTAGATAAAAAAAATAAAAAACGAACTATTCAACAGCTTTCGCTATTCTTGTGACAGCTTAACACAATTTGTCCCTATAATTCAGCAACATTGTCTGAAAGGCACGCATTATACTCTGAAAGAAACCGTGTCTTATTTATAGGACTAGCTTCATAAATTGTTGAGTTTATGATCTAGAATTAACGGGAGACTCATTACTGGCTATTCTTGTATTCGCAGGGGTATTTGTTTATGGGTCAAGAAAAAAATATTGTGTGAACTTGAAGGGTTTGAAACCCCTTGGCTGTCGTTGGATGGATCTCGGTTTAATAAGTAACTTTGTTGGTTTTTGTTTCGTATTAGTATAAAAAATGAATATAATATATCTCGATATTATTTATACATTTAAGATGTTATGAGTGGATAGGCACTTAGGCGTTACGTTGCAATCAAATACCAATTTTCGAAAAAAGTTAAAAAAACAAGATAAGAAGACATTGAGAAGTTATAGCAAAATCTTATTTTATATGGTTTAAAAAAAATAAAAAATTTTGAATACACAAAAAGAATATTTATATGAAGAAGACATTTATTATTATATCACCATATTATATAAATATTTTAGCTTAATTAAGCTTAGAGACTGTTTGCTTGGTCTTGGTATAGTAATTTCAAACTACTCTTATAAAATAAAATAAATAAAATGTGTCTCTATACATTATAAGTAGATAATATTTACGTGTAAGATTTGGGAACCATGTTAAATAAAAAATACCTTATATTGACTACTAATATTAAGTAATAGAAATTGCAACATTCAATACCTATATTACATTACTTAAATTGAAACTGGACAACGAATGCGATAACTTTATCGCAACGATCATAAAGGGAAGAAAATTTAATTTGCTTTTCTGCAGTGCATTGTAAAAATATCATAAAAACAAACTACAATGTGTATTCGCTAAAGAAACAAGAAAGATAAAATCAAAATAGCTAAATAAAAGAAATGAGCAACTGGTATAGAGAGAATAGAAGTTCAGCTATCAAAAGGTGAATTACCTTGTTTAATAAACATTGCAACATTGTTAATAACTAAAACCTGTTTGGCGCTATTAATATTACGATGTAACCCTTAACTGAAGTGACAAATGCGCAAAAAATCTAAACTGACAAAGCATAACCAGAAGTACATTTTAATGATGTTGTTTTCAATAATAGTTATTGAAGTTGTTATAATTTTAATATCTGTTCGAGCAAAGTTCGATGAGAAATGGTTGTTAATTCGGTCCATGTTTTGTTAAGTGTTCAACTTGTATCGTATATTTCGTTATGACCATGGGAATATTTTAAAAATTAATAGTCAACTTACATGATTGTTAACGATTGATATTAAAGAACGTGAAAAGTGCCGTGCCTTCACAGAACTGTACTAGATGTAACGATTTGTTAAAATTTAACAGCGTAATATTTTAATGGACTAATTTTAGCATCTACTACTATTACAGTCTTCAGAGTTTTTACAACGTTAACTGAAATATAGCCCTTCACATTTTTTGCTTCCGTTTAAATTAATGATGATCATTATAATATTCTGACAGTATTAATGATTCGTAATGGACATTTGACCCAGATCCACAGTATCAAAATGTCACTAGTACAATACACAACAAAAGAGCATCCGTTACGACCATTAAGTATCCTATTTCACACCTCTCTAAACACTTAACGATTTTTAACACAGAAGAACAAAGATATCACATCATTAAACCGAAAATGGTCAAATAATGACCATGAATAAATAATATTACGAGATAAAAGTATCAAAAGGGTCGCATCTAAATCATAACAATGGCACCCCAAAGGTGTGTTGCAAGGAGATTCTTTTGACCTCTTTTATATCAATTACATGTGACGGAATTGTATCATAATATGTCACCGGATTGATGATCTTATATTAATGATATATTTTATTGTGAATAAAATTCTTTTATATAATTGGTTTATCAATATTAAAATACCAAAAGGCTGACTGATTTATCACTGACTTATCCTTCTTTTGGTCATATGTATTTCATACCACTACCTTCACATATCGTGATATCGATTGCTGCAAATAAATAAAAATAATACATTTTTATCTGGCTATTAATAATATTATGAAAATGACAAAATCTTATGTGTATTTTAATAAATAAAATATACTGGTATTTTATTTGTTGGTAATTTGTCAGGTGCTAGTCTCTGTAAACGTCAGCTTAGAGAACATCGAGGCCTTTTGTGGTTCTCACGCATTCAAGTACAAATATTTAACAAACCACAATCAGGATGAGTCAGTACAACATCGATATGAGCACAATCTTAATCCCCAAGGTCTATGAACTTGTAAAAGAAAGGGCGTTCGTTTTTTATGGGACAAAGGAATACCATACCAATAGTTCACATGCTATAATGAATTCAAAATATTCTTTGTGTGTGGTGTTCTTTTGAGGGAGTGTCGTCTTGATAATAGAAGAATAATTTGATTTAGATTAGCAAAAAGTGTGAAAATTGTTGAAGGATTAAAACAACCATCTTGAACGGATGTATCTCATAAATCAGTTATGGTTAATTAAGTTTTTAATAACATTTAATTGTTAACGCTTGATGTGAAGTGGCTTTAGTACAGAAATTCAAAATGCATCTTCTTAAGTCCGAGTAATTTTGTTTAACCACCGAAGCATGAGGAACTTTAATTTTTGCAAGCAACAACCCATGTTGGACAATAACACTGTATAGCGACAAAATACTACATCTCTGTATTTTAAATCCCACTCTAAAATAGATACTATAAGCAAGAAATAAGGAGCAAAATTGCACTCAAACACAATGTTAAACTGTACATGTCGTATATTGTTACGGATTTTTCCTTACTATTTGTTTCTTCCCTGTATGAGGATAGCAATAAGCTCCTGAAAAGAATATTATTTACGAGCAAGACAAGAATGAAGGTAATATTTAGCTGAGTAAAAATTTCCTACGCGCGACGTCGACATAAATTTTCTTTTTCGAATAGAAGCTAATGGTTGCTATTTCGTTTGTCAAGGTTTTACAGATTTGTACGTTGCTTTAGACAAGATTTACTGCGTTTTATTTGTAGCGATAAATTTTATAACATTACATAAATACGATCACAGTTAGGTTGAATAGTGGTTAAAAGTGATTTCAAGAGATGTAATCTTGAAACATAAAATAATAAATTTTTCGTACCGAAATCGTAGCGTTTTTGGGTTTCGGAAAACCACACTTATCTATCACTTGCTATTTTTATTAAATTCCTTGCTTGGTAACTACTGAGATTCGAGACGTTTCGGTGGGACCTAGAGCATTTTCTGGAGCAGTGGTAAATATAAGTAGTTGTAGGTAAAGTGCACAGAAAGCAGGGTATTTTCTTAATAAACTTTAAATATTCATTAATTTATTTCTCAATTATGTTATCACGCTGAAATATTTTAAACAGGAGTTTTCAGAGATTTTCATTAGCATAGTTCCAGCCGGACGAGTCAAATAAACAGTCAACATAAAAGCTTTAATTAAAATGGAACCCGCTGCCAATAAAATCTGTCGCAGCCAGAGTTAATACGCAAAACCGCACATTTTGTACGCAACTTTGTACCGTGCAATCCTGATTGAAAAATTAAATTAACGCCTTTGAATTGTTGTACAAAGCATATGTTCACTAACAAGTTTTGGATGCCATTTAAAATGCAAAAAGCCAACATCACGTGGTGTTCCCAGGCGGTCACCCATCCAAGTACTGACCACGCCCGACGTTGCTTAACTTCGGTGATCGGACGAGAACCGGTGTATTCAACGTGGTATGGACGTTGGCAAGCATAATAGTGAATATAATAATTTGATGGCAAATAGAAAACCAACTTATAAAATCCATACAACAACAAAGTAGTCAAAATCATTATATAATATATTAATAATACGTTAACGTAATTTTTTAAATGAATTTATTTGACTGTTAATGAAATAATATATCTGATATGAACAAAGTTACAATTACAATGTTTACATAAATAAATGACCAAAGTAGCGTAAAGTACGAAAATTAAACAATTTTCCTTGTATTGGGAAATTAATTTTTCCTTTAATAATTCCTTGCGCCTTTTTAACCTGTTTAATTGCCATCATACCTAATGGTTTAGGATTGTGAAGTTTATCATGTCGTGACTACTTTCGGTATGAAATAATAAACATTTCACACTTGATTATTACGATTCGTTTCAATTAAAACGATAGTAGTGGTTACTGTTTGTTAAACCCAGATTTTAATATCCTAGGTAATAAAGGAGCGTCGGAAAACATTTTCATTACTCTCACATGACATGACATTTTTGCTTTAAATAATATTGTAATAACGTTAAATTGTATTATATTTTACAGTTTATTTTTTCTAACTAGCATAGTTTCTTTTGAGCAGTGTTGACCTAGTGGCTTTAGCATGCGACTCTCATCCTTGAGATGGTAGGTTCGTTCCCGGCAGTGCACCAATGGAGTTCCATTCTATGTGGGCATTTAACATTGAACAGTGGCGGAAAACACCGTGAAGAAACCGGCTTGCCTGAGACCCAAAAAGTCGACGGCGTGTGTCAGGCACAGGAGGCTGATCACCTACTTGCCTAATGCCTATTAGATTGACAGATGATCATAAAACAGATATAGAAATCTGTAAACACACGTAAAAAGGTTGTAGCGCCATTGATTGATTTATTTTTATAGGTTCTTTTAACCACGTAATATTAATGGTGTAACTGAATATTGTACGACTATTAAATATTTGTTTAAAATTTGTCGAATTTTGTATTGGAACTAGTCATAACTAGTATTACCGATTTGACTTTAGCACTTCTCATATGACTCACATATACGGAATGCTTGCGAATTATTACCTTCATTATAATTTTTGACTACGGTGAAGTCCGTGACCGATTTTTGCTTATTTATTAAATATAAATATAGAAGTCTAATTTAAATTAATAAAACTTCATTTGGATTAAAATTACATAATGTATAATTTCACAACCTATAAATTGTTGTCTGAATATGGCATTTGTCAATTAGACGTTACATACTTTTATAGGTAATTTGAATAATCTGTGATAATGTATGATAAAAGCATAATGGCTTAGATTTCCATCAGCTAATATGTGAATAGCGTGGTAAGTTTTATTGGCGATCGTTAACCGGAAACCATAAAGATCATAAAACAGCGTAACAGGTTTCATCAAGTGTTGGCTATTGGCTATTTGAGTTTTAAACATTCTCGTTATAAAAATTAGAAGCAATCAAAAGCAATAGCAATATAAATAAATACGGAAAATAAGTAAATGCGGAAAATATGTCCTTGTATGACACAACTCACTAATTTTCCAATTATTTACCAAGGCTTTTGCGTATGGGTTACTCATAGTTGACACGACGAAACAGATCTTAACAAAGAAGTTTGAGAAAAAAATATGATTAAACATTAAACATGTACCATATGCGCAAGCTTCGATGCGAGTTTAATCCAACAGAAAGTTTATAAAATATTAAAAGCTATTGCTAACTTATTCAATTGAAGCAGATATTCTTCATCCTATATAAAAAAGCTATAATAAACAAAACAATATCCTAGCATTTTCCAGCCATTAAGCAAAGTAAGGGAAATGCGTGTGGGACTTTTCTATCACGTTTTGATTGGTCGCTATTATATAAATTGACTTCGATGAACTTTCATTGTTTTTGCAGATTTGTTAAAAGCACTAGTTTGAGCTTTTAGTAACAGGAAATCCTTTATATAAAAAAAATCCTTTGTTATCGAAAATAATTTAGATTTAATTGATATAGTCTACGTTCCATTATTATGAATGAACTCGACAAACTTGCATTTTTTAAGTGTTTCCGAACAGTTGCTCGATTTCCTCTTCTTCAATTCTATTTTTATATTTCTATTCAAATATAAAGCATAATTTTAACGTTTTATTGTTTAAATGTTTAATTGACAAAACCATGTTTGTAGGATTAATGCAACTGCATTTCTGACGGTAAGTTTTAATTTTTATCTTACTTAGCTTATATTTTAATCCACTGTTAAGTCTTGTAGATTAGCTAATGCTATTTATAAAAAATAGGGTAAAAAATTCAGTTAAGAGTCGTACTTGGAGACGTTCATTAAGAATTAAGATCTACTTACCTCAGCCAATTAGTACAATTTTCATTACCCTGATTACATCAGTTGTTAACTATACAGGCATTTTGAAGCTAAGTTGAACCATTCAGATATCTATTTACCTATAATTATTTATCTTCCATTATTGTAACGGATGACATAGTATGGCCTAACTCATTGCGTGTCATGGATACAAACCTGTCAGATAAACAATTCAAATTCAACTTTTAATAAAAAAAAACTTTAGAGGTGTCAAGGGACACCCGGATGGAACGAAATTCCTTTCGATTAATTTATATGTTAATTGGTATCATAACAGTATGATAGGTTTTCTCGACACCAATCTTACGACGAAAAATAAAAGCCAACATCACGAGGTGTTCCCAGGCGGTCACCCATCCAAGTACTGACCTTGCCCGACGTTGCTTAACTTCGGTGATCGGACGAGAACCGGTGTATTAAAATAGCAAATAGCAAAAAAGTGTCGTGACAACTTTTCGTAAGAATTTTTTCCGTCTAGCCCCCTTTCACAACGCGCGATAAGGAACTTTGTTCCAAAAATATATAGAAACTAATACATTCAATAGTATTGTATTCAATACTGCATATAAATAATAATAAATTACATACAAACATTTTTTAAACCTTTCCCGCAATTTCATAGCTCAAGTTGCATCAGCCAATGATTTCACTGAACTGATGACTCACTATGACTCGTGACTCATGCTATTCAGAGTACGTAATTATGATAGTTACAGTCTCGTTACCTTAGCATGGTGTCAAGTGCCCTCAAAGTGAAGTCGGGAAGCTTTTTGTTGATTTCAAAGGATGTTTAGAGACAGTTTAATATGACATACGTTATCAGGCATTTTTTGATTTTATTTTAAAAATTAACCAAAGATTCCAAAGGATAATTTTGCCTGTATGCTTCTTTATCTAAAAAATATAAACCTAAATACCTACCTATAAACCTATAGCCCGTCTTTCTACCTGAAAAGAACAGAAATATTCCAATGTGTGTAAATTTATATTTTTTATTGGAGAATATTGTGACTTCCAACTGATTCACTGGAAATCGAATCCAATATTGAGGTTTTACATACTTAGACTAGCTATGTTTTTTATTTTGTAATCATAATTATTGTTTTAATGTAATAAAAGTAAATAAATGTGATGATTTTATTTAAATTAATATATTTACATTCAGAAAAATAACTTAATATTTGGAAAAAAACATAGTTATAATGTAAAATTTTTGACCGGGTTTTGAGGTCATAGTCACTTGTAAATTAATTCATGTATGTTATGGTTTCTTCCTGAAAATAAAGAAAAGAACAGTGTTAGAATTTTTTTTAAATATGTGTTCATAAAAACCAAAATCTATTAATAATAAAAGTAACTTTGTTTTTTGTTAACTTCATAATAAAATCCTTAGTTTACACAGTAGGTCAATACAATACTGCAACTAAAATTATGAAAACTAGTTCAAATACATTCAACGCAGTATTTAATCCAATATCAAAAATATTGCCATACGAAAATTCAATAGACCTTAATTCCGAACGGTTAAAAAAACTAGCGGCTACACAAAAAATTCTGTATCGATGACATCCCATTCTTCGCCTCTAGCGTATACAAGCCAGGCACAAATAAAGGCAATCCGAACGAAATATAATTGAGGTTAAAAAAACCGTCGAAAAGTTCAAAGCAAACCGTCTATGACTCACAAACGATCGAAATGAAAACGTTGAAATTGAAACAAGTGACCCAACTAAACGTAAAAACTGTATAAGCTATTCTGAGCTCTTACACATTGGATTACATGACAAAATAGAATACACGATAAAAGCGCTGTAGGTGGCAAGGCGGTAAGTTTGCAAACAGCAAAGTGATTTCACATAATAGAAAGGGCAGAAACAAAAGAAGTTATTTGAATAGGTGAGGATGTAACTGACCTTTATGCAGACAAAGGTGCAAGGAAACAACCCGCTGTGTCTATGAAAAGAACTAACGTCTTCACCATTGACCAAGCGGTGGCACGATAAATGGGTAAAATAGTAGACTGCAATACTACAGACAATTGTTATAGAAAATCACAGATTTTATATGTGAAAAAGTTATAAGACGAATAATTAAAATTTTGGCTTTATTATGGGTTCTTTTTCAAATAATATAATTATGATGTAATAATATTGTATAGAAAAATGCTGTTTACGATTTAATAGTTAGGTACATCGGTTTCTCATTACTTAAAATTTTTGATAACATATTTAAGTATTGTTGAAAAAAAATTACTCTTCGAATTGATTCTCCTAAATTCTGTTAAAAATATTAAAATTTTTATTTGTTTAAATATTAAAATGGCAACCCTGTCAAAACTTGCTCTCCTATTGCATACAGATGCAACTTATTTATAACCGTTTAAAATCGAACTCACCAGAAAATAATAGTTTTTGTAGTCTTTTTTAAAGAACATTATCGGTTTCAACCATATTGTTCGGCAAATAATAGCATGTGCTGCTGAGTTTGCCCATTAACGACGGTAACTAAGTTAAATTAAGCCGTGACGAAGCTTTATGAATAGAAATTGACAAACATGAAGACAAGAAGGCGATAAGTTACAAAATATTGTTATAAGTTTTCGGCAAGCTTTTGTATAGTTTTTGTTTGCAAATGATACTCAAATCAAAAATCAGTTGCAAAATTGTTTTACTAAAAGATCTTAAGCTAGCTTTGAATACTTTTAGGTTGATGACAGCCATAATCATTTACCTATAGCACTCACTTAAAAAAGCTATATGCAAATTAGTAATTGCAATTTAGCTAAGTATTAAGCTAGTACAGTTTAGCTAACTAAAATCATATAGAATAATCCAGAATCTATAAAATAGTCTAAAATACAACATAATATTGGTTTATAATTTAAAAAAAAAATTGATTTATTTCTGAATATAGAAAGATATACTGACTTGATTACACAAGCCTTTGGATCCATCGAAAGGAGGAAATTGTTTAAGCTGTTTTCGCAATTTTTATACGCCATCCCCACGCCGAGACCACCTCCTATATACATTGGCCATTTCTTATAGCCATGAAGGAAGAAACTGCCCAACATACTACCAATTAGGAGGCCTGCAACTATTAAAACAAAGTTTACATAATTAAGATAAGGTTATAATGTATGAAACATTAGCATTATGTTATGTGAGAATATATCTATATAAGTCTTAGGCTATTAGCTATATACCATAAACAGAAATAAATTTTTTAACAATTCTATTACAATAAAAATACTTATAATTTTTTTTAAGAATTAGGTTCAAACATTAATTCATTCTGATTATGACTATATTTATAATTATGATTATTGAATTATCCAATGCAGACTGCATCGTTGCTAAATAAAACAAAATATTAATAAATAACGATTAAACGTTAATTATGTTCACATGCAAAATCTATTCAAGTCTAATGAAATGTCTTGCTGTGCAGCGCATACATTTATACACAATCTTAATAATCTTACCGGTTTTAACACCCAAATCGAGGAAACAAGAGGAATATCTCTCTTCGAAGTCTCTTGTATCTGGTTTTGGCATTCCTCACAGTTTAATATATTGAAATTATTCATTAAATTACATTTGATATGTGCCTTATGTATATTTCAAAAAGTTTATATTTTATGACATTGACGTTAGTGACATCTGTTTAATTTCAGCCAGCGTGGTTCATAGCCAATACCTGACTCTATAGCTCTGGTGCTTTTGCCCGCCTTCCACTGCGAGCGGAACGGCCTAATGGGTCCGTTAGGCCGTTTCTTCACTGCTCCGGTCCGGCAAACGTTAATTACCGATCCGATTTAGAAACTCACAACAGTGCTTACGTACTTCTCCACTACTCCGGCATCCGGTTTTTAACGATCCGATAACTTGCTAGATCGGAACGCGGTGTTTTATCGGTCTAAGTATATCCAAGTATCCAAGAGGTTATAAGTTATTATTCACAGGTTTATTTATAGTTTGTTTTATTTGAAAGAATCTGGATAACCTGGACCAAACCAAATTATGTTGCTATTTATTTATATTTTTATACCATAGTATTAGTGAACTATTTATTACGTAGACTATAATATTTTAAGATAGACAATTTAAAAAAGTAATAAACTTGCCAGGGCAATAAAATATTCAGAAATTAGAACGTTTTATTAATAAAATAAAGTATATGGATTTTAGTTAATATAGGTGTTGCATATATATATACAAGTATCGATTATTGTCGGATCGGATATAGTGGAGAAGCGCAATCCGGCCTTCCGATATTTTTCTCATGACTCATTCCGGTATCCGACGCCGGACCGGAGCAGTGGAGAAAGGGCCTTACGGACTCCGCTATACTCGTAACGATGATTTTCATACATGTGCTTCCACCAAAGCGGAGACGAGCGCAGCGGAGAGAGCGAGTTGAAAGAGTCCGTCAGATATGAGGATGTATGAAATGTATGAAAATCATCGTTACGAGTATAGCGGAGTCCGTAATGGGTCCGTTCCGCTCGCAGTGGAAGGCAGGCATTAGAATTGGTTTTAGCTCGTCGCTTTGGATTAAGTCCCGGCTAAGTTATATTTGTTTCATATTAAATGCATCATCAGCATTTGACTAAAATCAGTGAAATAAATACGAACAATATGGTTGAAATAAAGGATTAACATTCGATTGCCTATATCTAACTGAAATGTACGTTAGTCCATATCGACCACATTATAAGATTATTAGCGTACTTGACGATAGTTCTTTGAAACCGTCGTCGAACTCTGCATTTTACATGCTCTTTTTAGTGTACTACACAGTACAAGTTCCATCATATGGTTATAAAGTATAAATATGGAAGTAAATAAGTATTATTTTTAACTTGACTTGTTTTATTTTAACAGATAACAGCGTCCGTAAACTGATCTTAAACGCCTGCAAATTGCTAGAAGCAAGACTGTGATTTACAGACGTAACAACAACACAGGCGCTTTATTCACTGATTATATATATAGTTTGTCTAATATATATGCTGTATATATAGTAACAATCTGTAGTAGTAATCTGTCTATATAGTATACACTGCCGTGTATACTATATATACAGATTGACAAATCAATGCATAAACTTTTAATGTTCTATTACTCGTTACTAAATCTATAGACACAGGTGTATACTGATTTACAACAATATATTATACACATACGTCACTATTTTCTCAAAATATAAATATATGCAGTATATAGTAGTTAGTGAATAATTATAGAAAAATAATTATATATAGCCTAATAGGTAATTCCAAGTTAATTGAATGCAATCAACGTGAAATGCCAATTGATTGAAGTTAATAATTAGTGGAATTAATTGTGTTTGGGAATTAGTGTCAAGGACAGATAATCCCATGAGCTCCTAAGCTGCTGTATTTCGGAAAATACTATCAGGTTACAAAACTTGGTTAAACTCACTTTGTAATCTATTTTAAAATAATTTAGTAAGGAGTTCGAGGTCTTGGCCTCAGATTTCTGTATCTGTTTCGTAATTATTTTGTTTAATATTCAAGTAAGTGATCAGACGATGTTTATGTGATTTGAATACATGACCTCGGTATGAAGAGGCGCCCACTGAAGCAACTACCGAAACCCTGAAGCCCCTACCTCAGCCCGTCAACACTGCTCATATGTTATGCATATTAAAAAGTCAGGAGAAGTAATACAAGACGGTCGCGCATTTAATTTGTGATTTGTCAAACGAAAAGCTGGATCATGCGTGCCTGCTAATAGACTAGAGAACCTATTGACCAATCACAATCAAACGAAGTGGGCTATCGTTTTCCCGTTTTACATTGTAAAATCCAAATTTGGCTCCAGGTCATGAATAGCACTTTAACAAATATATTTTTCTACATTTACGTCCATTTTCTTTTTACATTTAGAGTATTAAATCATAAACATTTATCTGAGGTAGTGCCATAACTTGCTTTAATAAAACAACATAGGTAAGTCACGTAGCTCAATCACAGCTTTGATAAGACATGTAGATAGAATTAGTCCAGTCAGCCTGTAGCTTGTTTGGCTAGCCCTTTGTCTATTACCAGATTGGAATACTGAATGCAAGTAATTTACTCTGCGGCGATCCATAGAGTAATTGTTATTATTGGTGAATTGTTTAATAATACTGTTGTTAATATTATTGAAAAATAGTATCCACAAAACGTTGTAGTGGTATTTATCTGAACTTCAATGACATCATATATACTCTGTTATAAACATATACAACGGAAACATTTGAATATATAACAGAACTATTTTATGAAAAAGAATTGGGTCCTTGGAACTTATATATTATCATGAGCTTGTGTTAAAGTGTTTGCTAATATCATAAACTCGGCTGCAGAATTACTAGTATTTTTATTTTTTGTAACATTTATATTTACCGAAATTGTCATATATTATAGAAAAGATAGCTTGTAATATATACTTTAGATATAGCATTATGTATATATATTCAATAAATAAATAAATAAAAAATATTGAGTTTAAGGGATTTTTATAAATACCAAGTAATAATAATAAAATTATTTAGAACATATTATAAGCCTTTTCATTAACATATGGTATGTAATTAAGATAATATCCAATATTTGCTTATTAAATAGTAATTAAGATTCGTCTCACGTGTGGTTTTACCCTTTTTGTCCGAGGAATTTTTAATATAAAGGGAAAAGGGACTATTGTTCACTTAAGTGAGATTTTTAATCAAAGGTACATTTTAATTATTTTCTAATTTTACAATTAAGAACATGTTTTGCAAAAATGTACATTATCGTTTCATTTATAATGGTTACCTTTAAGTATTGAGAATTTCATATTTAACTGTTCATTATTATGGTGGTTTTATACTTGTCCGTAGTAGATAATTTTAGACTGATCTAAAATTGTCGTGATTCATGTGCAATTGTCATGTCCTTTTTTTAGTTTAGCTTTTTCCTGTTTTAGTTTTGTGTAAATAACTATAATATGTATTTTGTATTTTGCACTTCTTGCTTACCTTGTCCAATTTAATATTATTTATTAATTTTTTCAACAGTGGTTGCCGGGAAGAGATTGCTCGACAGCGATAAGCTCGCCAGTTGCCCTCCTTTTTATTTAATTTTGTCAAATTTATTATGTTATTAAAAAAAATTGTTTTTTTTTTACTATTTTCTTGAGGGTAGTGCATAATTTTTATCAACGCTGATCGCCACGTTATATTTTATTCTCTTTAACTCCGTCGTCTCGCTTGGTAAGACGTTCTTGTAATAATTGTTTCAATATTTTCCAATATATTGATTTTATTACCAATGATTTTATTTTTGTATTTATACTGAAAGGCAAAGTGTATAGTATTATTCTGAGTGTTATTTTAATTTAATCTACTGTTTTCGGTGAGTAAAAGTGGTTATAGGTTATTATTCTAACAGTTATTTAAATAAAATATTAATATACTAACCTAACCGAACCAAACCTTACCAGAATTTTTGCCGTGGTGGCGTTAATACGTAAGTACCATAAAAGTTTATAAGGATTTCATTATCTACGTCATGGAATGGTCCATGGTTGAATAATTGTTGAGTATTACATATTTGATGACGGTATTTCTAATTTTGTTATTTAGTACGGTTTCTAATTGATTGGAAGAAACACATACTTATTTTGATATTAAAATTTGAGGACTAATAAGATGGCTAGATCTGGGTGTAAATGATGAATCGTTATCAATTTTCATTAAACTGATTGAATTAGAGTTAATCGTAGTTACTAACGTTACGTTACGTTAATTAGTTATTATTTTTTGATATACAATCTATTTTTATCTTGCAAAAACGTGCTATTAGGTCAATTTATTGCTTGAAACCAGGCACTTCACTTAGAAATTTGTTCAAGAAAATCGATATTTTGACGGTACCTTCCCAATATATTTACAACTGTATCATTTTTGTGCGTAGTAATATTAGTTCTCTTTTAAAGAACAGCGACATTCACAATAGGAATACAAGAAATAAGGGAAAACTTTTCCAGCCGTCTTACAGGTTGCAGAAAATAAATACTTCATTTATGGGCCTAAGTATACGCTGCTATAACATGATTCCTAGTGAAATATTGGAACTGCCTTTAAACAGATTCAAAACACATATCAAAAAAACCTTAATGTGTAAAGGTTACTACACAGTCAATGACTACCTGGAAGATAAAAATGCTTGGCAATAGTTCTAATTATGTATGAATATGTGTGTAATGGTGAATGTGGTAAATCACAGAACAGATTTTAATTTTTTTTTATTTATGTAACTTTAATGACGTTGTGGTTTATGACATTTTCCTTTGAATAATTGTAATGTAAAGGGAGGGCAAAACTTGCTGAGTTTCTTGCCCGTTCTTCTCAGAACAAGGCCTTCTGGTAGTTTTGCGAACGGATGGCGTAGTCCTGCTCTTTCGTGAATTTTGTAAACGTTGTTGACATTCATAAGCATGCTCTAAGATGCATCTAAATTGAATAAACGTATTTTGATTTGATTGATTTGATTGATTTGATAAATTAAAAACTTCTGTAAACAAAAATGAAGGGTGAATAATATGCAAATATTCTTTGATACAATATAACTCTAAATGTTGCCGAGGGCTATTTATTGTCTTAAGTGATATTAGCATTTCATCTATTAGTACTGATGTTGTGTCTTTAAAAGATTAGGCTGCAGGCATTTTCATCAAAGAATGCTTTTAAGGGATTATTTTGAAAATACACAATAATGCTTATAATTTCCTTAATGTTATAAGATAAAGAAGACTCTATATAAAATTCAATTTGTGAAAGTCCTTGGGACTTTTTGATTACAAAATAGTTGTCACACTCAACTCTAAGGTGAGACGACGAGGTCCAATTAGATTTCAGTAATCTAAGGTCAAATCTTAATAAAACTTTTTTAGTTTTAGATTTTATTTTACACCAGCCCAGTAATTTTGTCAAAGAATGAAAAGGCTCATGAGGGGAACAAAGAAGATACCGTAAGGTAATATTAATCAATTGTACAGTAGTACAGTGAAAGTGCCACATCAAATGATTAAACCAAAAGTTAAGTATTACATGTCCTTTTATTTCTTATTTTCTTATATCCTAATCGTGCAAATAGAGTATTTTATACACATTTAACGTTCTTTCTAAAGTTGTGATATTAAGTAATTGATGATTAAATTTGTAATTTTTATATCAGGTATGTAGTTATTCATTTTTATTCTTGTTTTGACCTAAATTTTATTGTTTACATTTAATTATATAGATATTATTATAATTAATTATATTATTGTTTATTTGATTATTACTTAATAGGTATCTAATGGTTATTATTCCGTGCTAGGCTTGTTAAATTCCAGCGAATTTTCCGACTTTTCCAGATTGTGTCTCGCATCGCTGCGGCAGTTGCATTGCACCGGCCTAGAACAGGGCGTAAGCAGCTCCTTCAGGCGATTGACCACCCCGCGACGGCCCAAGCCGAGGTCCGAGTCTCACAGGAGATGCGCTTGCGCTAGTCGCGGGAAAACGCCTATTCGGAGCTACGCTCGCCAAAACAACCTGAGCTGTTCTGTAAAGGCTGTTAAGGTGAATAGCGAGATTCCATTAAAAAAAAAGTAAGTAGCTTTAGTATTGCGTTGCAAGAACCACTTTCACTGCAAATAGTACATTTAATATTGTTTATAGTTGATTATTATTATTATATGTTTGAGAAGAGATATTAAAATAATTATTATGTTTTAAAAAGTCGACCCTAAAGGACAAATAATTTTATTTAATTAAAGTAATATTTATAAGAAGTTCAAATTAAACAATATCTATAATTAAAACTAACTAAATGTGAGTATTGTCAATTGGGGTTGATGAATTGCGAGGTGTAATTTTTGTCTTGTTTTTTTTTGTTTTGTTCCGTTTTCTGTAAAAAAATGTCTTGATTTTTTTAACCAGAAATCGATGATAAGCATTGCGTGCCAAACTTTCAAAACTAAGCAATAATTTTAACTCTATAAGCAAAGCTTTAAATTTTAATTAAGTCATTACTGAAAATTTAATGTAAATCGCCCTTTTGTTTACGAATGAAAGACAATGGTTCCAGTTACTGAGGAAGTCGTTAATCCACTAATACTAATTAGTTTTGTCACCACACATAACTTATTCTTACAGAGTAACTTATAAACAGAATGTTGAAATAGTTAAGGTTTCTTAATAATATTAAAATTTAAAAATATTAAATTACATACTTTAATATTAGCCCTTTAATTTTAAGAAACACTTTGATTATTCAGGATTGAAATGGAGATGGAAATAATAGTCTCCGAAATAAGTGAATACAGTATATAATATACATGGGATCGCGATCAAACATTTGCTCGGGTTTATTCCCCTCGGCGATTAGATTGTATTACTTAAGAACTGTTAAAAAAAACGGCGCTACAAT
The DNA here is from genome assembly GCF_905475465.1 of Pieris napi. Lineage (NCBI taxonomy): Eukaryota > Metazoa > Arthropoda > Insecta > Lepidoptera > Pieridae > Pieris > Pieris napi. The sequence continues at coordinate 5,256,842 of NC_062241.1, read as the reverse complement.
CTGTAACCGTTTCGTGAGCATTTGTTTTTTCTTATAGGCATGTAGGTGATCAGCCTACTGTGCCCTAACAAGCTGTCGTCTTTATGGATCTTTTTTTTTATATCCGAGGTGGAGTGGCATTTGCGCATGCCCTACCCCCAAAAGTTGCAGGGGTATGTGGGACTCGATCTACACCCAAATCTCTGTTCAGAGGTGCACAATACCCATTATAACCACCTCGAGTAGTTCCTACAAAGCCACGTTACAGGGGCTCCAGGGTAGTTCTCGCATGATACCGGGAGCTCAATGCCCAATGGCATGTTACACTTAAAAACCTTCAGTGTAGTACACATTACATAGGAGATAGGAGATGGGCATCTCTTCTGCTATTTACTCCGCGTCTTGTAACCCTAGGATTCATCTTTAAGCGCTCCCTCTCTCGTTCTGCTGTCTCCTTCTGTAGCATTACTTGCTCACAGAAGGATACCACTGCTTTCCATACCTCGTCATTGCTGACCATTTTTTGGACAACACAAGGCAAAGTAAGGTTATTACTACCACTTCCACGTTATACCCACCACGTTTTTGAGGCATGCCGGTTTCCTCTCGATGTTTGGCTTCACCGGTGGACAACCAGAATTCGAAGCAACGAGGTCAGGTATAAGAGTCACACGCTGAAAAAGCCAACACTGCTCAAATGATCTATTAAAGTGGCTAAAGACTTGTGTACCTATTCAAATTTAATTCGAATAATTGTCTCTGTTTTAAAAACAAATTATTGATGTTTCAAAATCTTTCTCTGCAATGCAGTAACCTATACAGCCACATTGTCACGTGCTTACAATCATTTGGTACATTAAATTCCACGGTTTTGAAAACAAAATCTCAACTCACTCGAATGTTTGACAGAAATATGAAACGACTCAACGTAATTTATTATATCAATATTATTTTATTAAAATAGGTCAAATGGTAAATCGATTCACTCTCATTTATCTTTATTTAGGGCGGAAGAATATTCAAGCTTGCATTTATTTCTGCTTTTCTTTAAAAGTTAGTTAAACAAAAGAGTACATTGTTGTGTTTGCAGTTAAACTCCGCCTAAAATAAAATTATGATGAAACTTCTTGTGTGTAGATTGGAAGAATGATTTAGGTTTAGATTTCCAATTATTTTTTTTTCTTTAAGACGTAATGATTTATGATTTTAAGAAAACACTTTTTTACCGGATTGAAGTTATGGATTATTATAAATTTTTCTACAGCTGTGATACTTTTTGACATTCAACAGTCAACACCTTTTGTCTTCAGACACCGTGAGCGTGCGTGACGCTGTAAAGCACGCAAAACGTCGGAAAAATTTAAAATTATGTAAAATAATTGTAAATTTATAATAATTCAATCCGGTAAAAAAGTGTTTTCCTTAAATGTATAAAAGTTATGTCAATAAAAGACAATACTATATTTTATGATGTAAAATATAATGATATTCTAAATTAACTGGTCTAACATAATCATATTAAGCCCACACACACTTTTATATACAGCACTGATTCAGTGCTATACTATTTACTACTGAACTAAACTACAAAAAATTCAAACGAAATTTATAACGTCAATCTATATAATTACAGATACAAGTCTCATCTATAGTCTATAACTAGTAAAACGTTTTATGTCGCCCTCACATAAATCCTCCTCTGATGAATTTCATGCAAATTATTGTTGTAAAATTTTCCCTCCCGACCTCGTACCAATTTTAGTATGATTGGGAATTTATAATGATTTACTATAGTTTGGTGTCGTTAAGTAAAAATTTGTGCTAGTTATATATTTCGAATGATTTTAAAATCAATAAAAAAAAGCCATATTTCTACAGATAAATATTTTTTTAATAAATACTTGATGATTTTAATGAATAATAATTTATATGTTCGTAAAGAATAATATATAATAAGAATATGTTCTTTACGAACATATAAATTATTATAGCAACTTAAAAAAATAACAATTAACTTTAATTTTTCTTAAACTTTAAAAAAAGATGTAAACGATATTCAAAAGCGCATCGTTTAAATACCCTAATTACGACAAGAGTTCTTTGTTAATGCAAATCAGTGCACAAACTTATTAAGATATTCAGTAAAGTAATTTCTTACATACATAAAATCCCGTACAACACCACTTTCAACGTTTTCCGTAAATTGATCTCACCTTATTTGAATAGAATTTTATGATCGAAGTGTTTCACACAAAATTACGATTACAAATTGCAGATTTATCAAATTGATCTACAAGATCTGCTTAGGAATATCCCTCATTCACTTTACGATGGATTACGGTTTTATAGTTGCCTTAATTTTACGAGCCCTGATTAGCTGATCCTTGTTTACGAATATGTTGATACGTACTTTTGCCCCTTAATTGCAACAGATTTTTATGGGACAGGGCAATTACTTAAACAATGTCCAAACAAAAAAAATTACGACGGGTTGCACTCCGGGAGTGCCGGCAGAAGTGAAAACTTGAATATTAACGTTGTGTATTCTTGATATTTTGGATGGTTAGGGAATATTTTTGCACAAATTTCTTTAATTATCATTTATGTGGTAGAATACAATATTTATTTATTGCGCTATCGTACACAAACATGACAATTTATATTACATTAAATACGCCGCGCCAACTGTCTACTCTCCATCCGTCTTAGGAAACCTACACAAAATAATTAAAATTAGTATTAAATAATTCAATTAGGAATTTTCTATTTTTAAGTTGCCATTTTTTATTCGCGTCAGTCTGACCAAATCGTTAATAATAAAGCTTTAGACGTTTCGCAAAATTAAACCTTGATATATTACTTAGGTCCAAAGAATTCTTCACTTTCCAAAGAGACAAATGAATTAAAACCGTAACTAAATAGCACGAAGGTTCATAATCCTTTAAAAAAAACATCCGTCTTACGAATTTATCCTGACGCGAGTTTAAATTTTTTTACCCATTCCAAAGTGGGTTTGGGGGGGGTTTGGGCTTATGCTTTTACGGTTCCCAGCACGGCATGCTTGCATTGCATGGTAGCATAGGTGCAGACCCACCCTACCACATCCTTCTGATGGGTAGGGAGGCATGGTCTTGGGGGTAGCGCAAGTCGCTGGGATCCCCAAGGCAAGTTTGGTGGACTAACCTTCCCGAGGTTGCCGACCCTGTTTTTGGTCTAATACCCTATGTATTAGACGTAACTAAAACCACCAAGCGAACTATTGCAGGGATGGAGAGGTCATGTCCCTGCGAGTTCATCGTCCGAAATGGAAGGACGGTGGACAGTTAATGACCTCCCGCGTGTTTGTGCCGTGCGCGGGGACCCGTACGGGAGGATTAAGGAGTCCTGGTGGTTGAGTGGCGTAGTGCGCCGGTTACAGTTGTGCGCTACACACAACACACCTCTTTGGTCCGGATTTCTCCTCACACGGGAGGCCGTGGATTAGCTAACCATGGTCAACCGGCTGTGGTATCCCATAAGCGGGCTACCGAGCGAGAGTCGGGGTGTGGAGGGGGGGCCGTCGGCGTGGCACGGGACTCGGGGTGAGTTTGCGTCATCGTCTCATGATGCGAACAGCTCCGTACTTCCTTGCCGCGTGCGGACGCGTCTGCTCTTCTACGCGCTGGCTCTATACCGAAGGAGTAGCTCTGACGTTGCTTGCTGAGCAAGGGGCGTCCCCGACTTGAGGGCTCCGTGGCGGGTGGAGAGCTCTAACGGTGAATTCTTCCATTATACCTCATGGATAAAGAGGCAAAACAAAACAAACAACAAAAGGCTGCATCCACGGATGCGCCTGTAACTAACAAACCCAGGGTTGCGTCTCAGGACGTGTCGCGGTGCAAGTCACCAGTGACGCGATACTCTGATGCCCCTGTTTCACAAGCGGATGCACCCATTCGGGCAGCGTCCAAGACTCCAAAGGAGAGGGAAGCGGCTGGGGATGCGCCAAACCGGGCTGTACCCTTGACCGTACCCCCTCCGATGAAATCGCAAACACCACCGCACAAGGAAGTGTCCACTGTTGCGGCCAGGTTCTCTGCGTCGGTCCAGCCAAAGATGGTGACTCTGAAAGATGCTACAGCAATGTCTGCGTCTGTAGGAGGGGCATCCGCGGCAAGAACGATGCGGAAGACCGAGGCTGCGACGGAGAGCACATCCAGTGCACCAACCTCGACCATGGATATGTCGGCCCTGAAAACTGCAATTCAGGAACCGACTCTCACAATAGTTCTGAGTGCCTCTAAAAGGCGACGGCTCAAGAAAGCCAAAAGAGCGTCGGAACAGCAGATGCTGGATACCGACGCTCAGAAGCTACCTAAAAACCCTAAACCTGCCCCCGCTGCTCCCACAGCAGCAGGAGGCGGGAAAAGGGCACCGAAGCCGACAAGGTCCACTGCCGCGCTCAAGCCTTGTGGCTCTAAGTGCAGTAGGAGATCTAGAGTGCCTAACTCAAATAAAACCAACAAACAAACCAAGGGCCAGAAACGCGATCGGCCGGAGGAAACCATGACGCCGACCGGGGAGAGTAAAAGGGTAAAACCCAACAAACCCCGACTGGAGGCAGGGACCTCGGCCAGTTATGCGAAAGCGGCAGCATTTTATAAAGCCAACAAGCTTTGTGTTGCCGTGATGACTGAGCCTTTCGTAAACATGTCAAAAGAACAGGCGGATAACATCCGCCTACAAATTGAGGGAAAGATACGAGATGAGCTTATGGCGGATCTTGAAGCTACCCTAATAACCGAACCCAACGACATCAGGTTCCGGGGCAGAGCCCACTTCTCAGAAGGTGTCCTCAAAACTTGGTGCGAGGACACTTTCACACTGGACTGGCTGACCAGAACTTGTGATGTCATCACTAATCCGATACCTGACACCAGGTTGGTGGTTCGGCCTCAATCGGATATTCCGAAGAAATTCCGTGTCTACTAAATGTACCAGAGTTCACTGGTGACACGGAGACACTACGGTAACTGATTACGAGACAGAACCGCCACCTCAATAACAGATCTTGGACCCTGACGCACGAACGTCGAATACAGGACCCGACAGGTGTCTCTCTCTTCTTTCGTGTGCCGGAGTCTGAGATCTCAAAGATCAAGGCACATGAACGGAGTATATACTACCTGATGGGGAACATCTACCTCACCTCACAGGTGGTCGCCGCTCCACCACTAACCACTGTCAGTACATCAGGGACGGAGTCATCGAGACCAAGGCCGCCCACGGCAATGACGGGGGAAGCTGCGGTCCCCGAGACATACGCTCCTATGGAGACAGTTCGACAACCACCTTCACCGGTGCAATTAACCTCGGATGATGAGTTCTTTCAGGAGACTGGGGGGAGTGAACTCAGTGACAGCTGTCTGCGCTCCTTCCCCTCACCGGACTGACCTTATCCAGGCCAACCACCAGCACAGCCAAACAGCGTCGGCTTCCCTACGCAGACTGCTGGAGACCAACTCGAAGACCATCGCCATGATCCAGGAGCCGTGGATCAAGAATGGCCAGTCAGGAATATGTGGCCTGGGTAGCACCGTTGGTAAACTTTTACTGGACACCTCCGTAAGTAACCCAAGAACCTGCATAATTTTACCTAAACATGTACCAGCATTAATTATAAACGAACTGTGTTCAAGGGACCTTACAGCTATTAGGGTTACCTAGGAACGCACATCCAGACTTCGTCCTGGCGTCCGCCTACTTACCGGGTGACGAGGACGTACCCACTCCGAACTCAGCCTTTTGGCTGACTACTGTGAGAGGGAGAAACTGGAGCTCATCATCGCGGCGGACTCCAATGCGCACCATACGTTATGGGGTAATAATGCCAATACCTCGAGGTGAGGATTTGCTTCACTATAATCTTATACTTAGCAAATAATCTTATCTTAGCAAACAATGACTCAGAACCAACTTTTATTAACGCGCGCTCGCAAACCATAATTGATCTAACAATGGTAACTGCTGGTCTGTCAGATCACATACAAGACCGGCACGTTTCCAGTGAGCTATCATGTTCGGATCATAGGTGGATCCACTTTGCAATTAAAGGGGAGCTACCTAAATCACAACCAAGACGTATACCTCGGAGAACCGATTCGGTAAAATTTTACAGAGTAATTAGTTCTGAGGTAGATAAAATAACGATTCCAACCACCATTGACATACAAGATATAGACAAACATGTAAATAACCTAACGTCCCTACTCCTGACAAGCTATGAATAGTCGTGTCCCTTTACCATACCAAGGTGGGAGGGGAGACATAACTGATGGTGCCCCGAACTGGAGAGACACCGACGGAAGGTCAGGAAGACTATAATATAATATATATAGTCCAGACTTATGGAAGCGTACACTCAGACTCCCGTCAAAACCATTACGGTTTAATTTCATTAGATCTTTTATCCAGCGCATTTCAATTTACACAAGAAAGTCGTGTAGGTAGAACTTAAAATAAATAGTTAATTTCTGTTTGATATTTATACTTAAGTATAATACTTATCGACTCGATAATCACAATGATATTTTGTACAATTACATTGTTTTAGTATTATTTATTCCCTGATCGGTTTTAATTTTCTTAAGTGTTAATGTAAACTTTTAAGTCTGATCCATTAATAAATTTGCGTCTTTGTTAAGTGGTACCTAATGTATTAGTCCTAATAAAACGAGTAAACAAACCATAAAATTCTTATCTCTAACTTTCGTTTGCAAGATCAAGTTGGTGAAACCATTTTTCTTTGCTTCCGAAATGAAACTTGAAATGAAAATCAACTCTATTCCATTGTGTTAAGAGTGTTTATATTTAACAAAGGTGTATATAAGTTTGTTTTGGATGTATGTACACAGTGTGTCAAATGAAAGGGATTAGGGGGGTAAATGCATTAGGTAGTAACTTTTACGAGTATGCAAATATAGCAGCTGTAAAATTTAACTCATGACATGTAACGATCACGCTTACAGATTGCATTTGAGGCCAAATGTTTTTGATGACACATAAACTAAATTAAACATATTATTCTGTCCTTTTTAGGGCAGTATTACACATACAAAAATTGTTCAATTACACATCCATTCATGACCATACAAATGAATGCCTACGCTTCCTGTACATTGCAGTGATTATCGGGTGGAATAAGGATGTATCATTGCAGGGCAATAGCTACCAGCTTAAGCTGGTGGAGTATAAAACAATTGGCTAACGTCGTCATCCTTTGTAGCATTATGTTTATTTTAACCTCTATTAATTACAACCCTTAGGATGCGACGTCAGCTCTGCGGATATTAAGAGGACTATATAGAAATTGGATACAACTACGTCACCATTGCTGTCGCTTCTGCTATTGAAACATAGCGCAGGCGCAGGTGCAGGACAGACTACTTCATCTAATCATGAGCTACGAGGTATTTACCACCAACTTTCAAAATTGGAGCTGCAATATTTCCCTGGCTATCCCCGGAACTTCAGCCCTCATGATCTATATATAAAATTGTTTACAAATTAACTAACAAGGGTAGTTTGGTAAAAAAATTATAAACAAACAACGGAAAAGAGTTAATTCGAAATCAGCCATAACCAATAATTTTCAATTTGTTCACACAAAACATATTATTACTCCTTTACTAACGGATACATCAAATTGTCATCGTATAATTAAAAAAATAAAATTACATATCCTAGTCTATCATCTTTAAAATCAAACATTATTGACCCGTAAAACACACACTCAAAACCAATATATTTTCAACTGTATGTAGTTGTAATACAGCTTAAAATGAATTAACACCACCAAATAAGTGGACAATAGTGAACGCTCAGGTGCGTAACAAACTAATTAATTCAAAAGCCCGCATTTGATTACACAAATCAAATGGTTTATTGTGTGTGGGGTGAAATGAGAAATCGCTAAGAAATTTCGTTTGTCACGTTTCGACCATATTTCCGGTGGGTTTTTGTTCGAAACGCCTCATTATTACACTTCATTGTAGAGTTATTGTATGTAGGAGTGATATTATTGTTTATTTAGATATGTTTATGAGTTATGATATGTGAAAATAGTAATCCCTGTTATTATTACTGTACTATACTTTAGTACAGTAATAATAACAAAATAAATAGCTATAATGGAAAACGGTATCTAGCATTTTTGGGATTATTATTAAACCTTAATGAATTACACATCAAAACAAATGAAAGAAAGACACAATCTGGTGGTAAAAACCGTAACAAGAATCCGTTCAATATATTTGGAGCTAATCGCGTTCGTACAGACAAAAAGCCGACGGACATTTTATAAATAATATAATTATAGCGAATTTTTATAAAAATTGAATCATTGCATAACATACGTGGATAGTAAAACATAGCGTAAATCTTGATGAATTTTCAAATACAAACATCGTTTCAAGAGACCACATACATTTTCTAGAATAAATGATGTACCATTGAGATACGTATCTATTATATTCATAACTCTATAGTAATTGCCCCTCAATAGAACACAGGTGTGGAGTTTTCACACGCGGATGTAACTAACTTTATAACGCCTCGTTTGTTATTATTGACCAATTAATGATTAATGAATCAATAAGCTTTGTTAACTAAACATCTTACTCTGAACTTGTTAACCGTCCTCGTAGCTTAATACTGTCTATAAGGGCAAGCAGGGCGCTTGAAGGAACTTGAGAAATCTATGTCCAAGAATCAGTTATTAATTGGATTTGTAACAAAATAAAAATAAATCAGTGACGTTACAACCTCTTTAGGTCTGGGCTCCAGATTTCTGAATCTGTTTCGTAACAATTTTTCAATCTAATAGGCAAGTAGTCTTCTGGACCTGACACACGCCGTCGACTTTTTTGGGTCTAAGACATGTTAGTTTCCTCACGGTGTTTTCCTTCACCGTTCGAGCGAATGTTAAATTCGTTTTGTAACAAAACACTGATGCCAATATTATAACGACATCAATATCTTAAACGCTAATACGGTGTCGACGAATCGTGGAATGATATGAACACTTAACATTAAAATCAGCCCTGCGATTCTGTAACTCACTTTTCGAACTCACACAGCGGTTTTCGCATCGGCGGTCGCTCTCAAATCAGTTGTGAAGCAGTCATTTTATGATTTGGCATTCTGAAAAGGTGGGAGCTTGTAGTTTATTGTTTATAAACAATACAATTGTTACAGAATCGCAGGGCTGATCAAGATCGGAGTCACTATTGAAGTGAAAAATTAATCAAAAAATCAATAAAGCAATGCATCCTTAATTCAGAAGTTAAGGTTCCACATATCTACCACAATTTATACCTTAAACACATTTTGTGTGAAACTTAAACAAAAATGATAGAATTACTTGAGCATTAAACGAAACCTATAATCAAAAAAATACAAAATGATCAGAAATTAAATAAAAAATTTTTCGTATTAACAATACGGACCGATTCCCATACCTTCAACACGCATCAACCCATAGAGTAAAAAATTATGATCGTGCGTGATTCCAGAAATAATTTATGGGAATACAGTGAAAATCGTTTTGCGGTTAGACTTCATTAATAATAGCGCCTTGGTCAAAGGTTAAATTAAATTCAAACATTTGAGCGATCAAAGGGATTATAAATTGATTAATTTTAACGGATTTACGTCGTAAAAGTAAGTTAGACTGCGGCCTGATGAAAATTAGTGACTGTAGCACCAAAGTTACCTGCTAAATTATTAAGGGAAATAAAATATATTGGGAAAGTTCTGTAACCATCATCCATCACCATGGGTCACTCTCATGGACTATTTATATGATATGCAATGAATGCAACTTTGGAGATCTTTCTTCACTGACTAAAGTTTGATTTTATAGATAAGTTGTCAATATACCTTCAATATAAATTCGTATACCGTATATTCTAAGAACCTACATAGTATACATTACCACGTCACATTTATATATATATATATATATTTTATGGAACTTTACGATTTATCCTAACTTAAAAATGATTAAGTAATTTAAGTTTAACCTAATTTACTAAAAAGAATGTTTAACATAAGAAAGTGTCCAATAACGTATTAGTATAATATATAAAATATAATAATATAATATTAAAGGGAAGGCACTCTTTTCTTGTGTTAATTAAACATTTATACATAGGTACATACTCGTATAATAAAATTCATATATATCTTCTAATGACTCATTTTATACAACATCTTATTCCGTAGCTCTGTTTTCCTAATAGAACCTCGTTATCCTTCCAGGAAAGACAATAATTTCGAAATTTCCGCCCATTACTCTTACACGCACCTAACGCAACCTGTTAAATTGAAATAATAAATGATTACATCAAAAACATCGCCCCAACGCGATACGGTTTAATTAAATTAATTGTTAGCAGTGCGATATAAATGACGAGCTATGAAATAAAAAACTTGATATTTTCGTAGATAAAAGCAATAATAAAACACTTCCCTGGTAGAGTGCCGACTGTATACGCGTAACAAACGCGTATATACACGGTCTGACATATATTTTGGCTTAAATACACAGTTTTTTTTTTTAATTTTGATGTTGTTTGGTAATACATTTTTATGATTTAAAGAAACCATGTCCTAGGCTTTTAGCAACCACAGCGTATAATCTAGTAGTTCTAGGTATCATTCTCGGTAAAACAGTATTTATCTGTGGTTGGAATGCATGTAATACTAAAGAAAACGCATACCATTATCATCACCATGCCCTATCAGGAACTTCACATTCAGCTTTTTTAAAATAATTATTTATTACAGTTGTACTTTAATTACATGGTTTGTTACTAACACAATAACAGCAAAGGGCAATATACATTTAATGAATGATTGTCTACAAATAATTCGACGTAATAAGCCCGTACCGTACCCGCATGATCTAACGTCAATCACCTAAGTATATATTACCGTTACATTATATACACATTACATAAGGTTGGTCAGCGCACGTGTTGATATAAATAGTGATTTGATACCGTTAGGATCTTGTGGGAAGAATCTTTAAAAGCTTATGAATAGTTTCAAAGTAGGCCGACTGAATAGATATTTAATTAAAATGGGAAAGCAGAAACAAAATTTTGTTTAAAAATAATAATTGTTATTTTATTTATTATATATATGAGCAGTGTTGGCCTAGTGGCTTCAGCGGGACTCTTATACCTGAGGTCGGTTCTATCCCCGGCTGTGCACCAATGGACTTTATTTCTATGTGCGCATTTAACATTTGCTCGAACGGTGAAGCAAAACATCGTGAGGAAACCGACATGTCTAAGACCCATAAAGTCGACGGCGTGTGTCAGTTACTGGAGGCTGATCACCTACTAGCCTATTAGATTTAAAAATCATCATGAAACAGGTTCAGAAATCTGAGGCCAGGACCTAAAGAGGTTGTAGCACCACTGATTTATTTTATTTTAAAAAAATAAATGGGCATTTTATAAGGCTCCAGATTCATAGTTTCGTGATATATTAATTATGGATTATAAAACGGGCCCATGCCCATCAACCTGCTGTCGTTATATTTTACATAGTAAAAATATAATTAAATGATTTTTCTTTTAAAAATACGTTATAAAATCAAAGCATTTACGAACACATTCCAAGATTTCAGTTATTAAAAACATGACGAGTCTGACATACAGCACTATAATTTTCTCTTAGGGAGTATTTCAAGCGGCTTTCATTTAAACCGGAAAGGATTCTGAAAAAGGGTTTAAATCCCAGTACTTACATGAGTCATCATCCTAGGTGCATGTATGACTCACGCCGCGTAATTAAAAATACTTCCATCTCCGTTTTAAAACGAACATCTGACATTAGCTAAGAAAAATGTCATTGTTCCACACCCCTTGAATAAATACCGTTGTGTCAATAGTGACATGTCAACATTTTTAATTCATTACATAATACCGTACCAGTATACTTCTTCGTTCTTATTCAAAAAGCATAGAGTTGGTTTTTGCTTGATTTTTAGGTTTAAAGCGTAAAGAAAGTTTGGTATTTTAATTCCGTAGCTAGAAAGTGTCATTTGCATCAATCCACGTCCCATTAGGGAATTCTTAACATCATTTTACGTATTGGTATATATTTGACACAGGTTTCGTGCTATTAAATTGAATTGAACATGACAATTGACAATTTCAATGAACTTGACGTAACCATGGCAACCACTACTTTTTATTTAATCCACGCGTTATCGTTATTTTATTATAATGATTTATGTTTATTAATCAAAAGTAAACATTCTAAATTTGTTGAATGGCGCAAAAAATTAAGTTCCATCCTTTGGTTGAAGAAATAATATATTTTAAGAAAAGATACATTTAATAAATCTTTTTATTAATTTATTTTAAACGATTACAGTAACCAATTAAATCATAATGTTGAAGTAACAGATTGCAACACAAAACGTTATAAATAAAAAAATGAAAGTAACAGACCAAGTCATCACAATGACTCAAATGCTGTCATAAAATGCACTTTATACACTTCTAAATAAGAGTTAATTATAACAACATAATTATTTGCGATTCTTGGTATTATACGCTTCAGAAGATAGAGGTCACACCAAGACAATGAATGTTTCATCCACATTCCAATGGTATTTATACTATAAGGAGGATAAATTGTCCAAGCTGTAGGCCAATGTAAAAATAATTGCTACATTATAAATATTAAAAACGCCTTTATTTGAAAAATTTTGGTCTGCTATAAATCATGAAAACGTCAATGTAAGAATTATAAAACTATGATAATAGTATTCACTGACAAGACACGCTTCAAGATACTGACGGCCAACCTCCAGTAATGGAGAGGCAATAAAAGAAGGAGAGGACTATTCACTGAGGTCGGACGTTTAAACTCCGGGAACTTTTTGCTTTCTATGCAATTCTACCGAAAACCTTAACTTAACGAATAAAAGACATTATTTATATTGAGGATTTGTAACTTAAGTACGGGCCTGGACCAATGCAGTCAAATTGTCGTCTTTAAGACAAGAAAATTATCTGAAATGTGCCTTAATATAGCATTGCTCTGTTTTGCTTATCATTTTAAGGATATAGAGTTGGCTGATATAAATACAACTTATTACGTAGAACAATTCATGTTTTAATTATTTCTATACATATAACACAAGCTAGAGTACTATAATAAACCGTATTATTATATATATATATATATAATTAACATACTAGTACATGGATCTCATTAATATTAATTAACAGTAAAAGCAACGCATAAGCAACAATATTTCTAACAAACAAATGATGTCTGTCAACAGAATGAATGTTGAACACAGAAATAAGTGTAGCGATTTCGAATAAGTTTTGACTAATGCATAGTAATTATAGTACGTCAACGCCATATGGAGCGGAATTAAAACGGAAAGAGATACTAGAGAAAACAACGCTTAGGTGTTTAAATAAAATTAAGAAATTAAACCATAGTTATATGTATTTAAACAGATGTTCTAGCTACGATGCTACGTCGATGATTTGATACGTCGATGCTACGTTTGTAGAGGCTTCTATGAGGCACACTAGCGGTTTTAATAATTTGAACTATACTTCGTGTCTGTATACACAGAAATAATATCGACACCGTGGTAAGTGATTATTAGCTTTATTACTCTCTAAGATTTTATAACTTTTTGGCAAAAAAGGCACTTTAGAATAATACATTTAGAGATATACAATATAACTATTAGCTATACTCGGGTTCAGGACCTTAATAACTAAAAGGAAGGGCAATAAAACTCATAAAATACCTGCTTTTACGCACATTTAATGACATTAAAGCTTTCAACTGTTTACTAAGTTTTTTGTGTTACATCAAACAAACAAAATCTTATCATTTTAAAAATATCATATTTTGAACTAATTTATAATTTGCATTTCTATCATGTCTGGACAATCTTCACTAAGCAGCTGTTAATATCACACGACAATTGAATTTAAATGAAGTTTTAACCTTTAAATACCCTTCAATAAATGACCCTTCATAGGGATTTTACGTGTAGGTAATAGCGTAAAATTAAATTTACCAAATTTATATTTCACGCAATGATAAACTAAGGTTAAACATAAAAATGGAATTATGTGAGCTGAGTCACCTATTTTCTGTTTTTCACCCGATGATTACGTACATCTACCGATAGTAAATATAATGTAGTTTTTTATGTAATTTAGAAGTTCTTCATAAAGTTAAGTTTCAGGCATTTAGAATTTAAATAAGGTTCATAGATTCAGAAGCAGAAACAGAAGCTCAAATCTTGATTGCTTAATTCTTCTTTATGTTTAATTTGAGTGTACGACCAACCAGGCTCCAAAAGATAAACCACTCCTTATATGGAAATTGTATTCGTTTTTACAACAAGCTCCCAAGCGAAATTAGAGAATTATCACTAAATAAATTCAAAGCCCTCGTTAAACGAAAATTAATCAACAAAGCTTTTTATAAATTTGAGGACTACTTAAATGATCCTAATCCTTGGGATTGAATTGCTCCAGTTCAAACAATTTGTATGACAATACTTGGCGATTAAAAAGAGTGGCGGAAAGTTTCTTGCCAGTTCTTCTTACCCGCTCTACGCCCTTGACTTGCGAACTGGTAGTAAATGTAAATTTACGATTAATTTAACTTGACGATTCAAAAGTGTACTTGGTTACCTACTTGAATAAAGATATTTTGAGTTTGAGATTGATGTATAAATTATTAATACACCAGCAGAGATCATTTAATCCTCGACTCAGAGTCCTAGAATAAATCTAGAACAAACAAATAGAATAAATCTCAAACAAATAAAATATTAATTATCTAAACAACTCCGCATAGACATATGTTTATTCGTTTGTTAAGTATTACTAAATAGCCCGTGAAAGGATCATATCATAATAATATATTCTAAAAAACCTAACATGTGTTGGTTTGTTGAACAAGTGTGCCCGATGTTACAGATATCGAAATTAAGGTGCAT
Source organism: Pieris napi (assembly GCF_905475465.1). NCBI lineage: Eukaryota > Metazoa > Arthropoda > Insecta > Lepidoptera > Pieridae > Pieris > Pieris napi. The sequence goes on along the minus strand of NC_062241.1, from coordinate 5,241,820 downwards.
AAAATTAGCATAAATTTGCCTAATGCATTTGTAAAATCGTGAATTTACTGGACATTTATTGAGGTTTATTAATTAAAGTAGGTGAACTTTTTTCATAATGCTAAATTTATTATAGAAATTATGGTATAAACTGTTTAATTAAATTACCAAATGTGTTAATTAATACTAAAATTTTAAACTTTATGACTGAATATGCCTTATACCTACAACGGTGGGTTTTTAAGAACTTCCGAAAGAAAGAGAATTATCGCATTAAAATTTAAGTTCAATGTACAACCTTTTTCTTCCAGATATATGATTCTCATGCAGTGAGTGAAAGAGCAGTGTTGGCTTCATTGTGCGACTGTCATCTCTGAGGACGTAGGTTCGATCCCCGGCTGTGCACCAATGGACTTTCTTTCTATGTGCGCATTTGACATTCGTTCGAAATGTGAGGGAAACCATCGTGGGAAAACCGGCTTGCCTTATCCAAAAAGTCGACGGCGTGCGTCAGGCACAGAAGGCTGATCATCTACTTGCCTATTAGATTAACTAATGATCATGAAACAGGCAGAAATACACATACAGAAATCTGAGGCCCAGACCTAAAAAGGTTGTAGCACCATTGATTTATTTTATTTTATTTGATTCTCATCTTCATTCTTATTAACACAATCTAAGGTGTTATAGTTATTTTTTTATATGCTTCGATACTTGGCTAAAGAATTGAAATTCTGAGCATTCAGTTTAAAAGTCTACCTGTATTTATTCAAGTAAAATATTAATACATATATTATTACAAACTACCATTTTTTATTGTTTTTTTTTAAAGGCTGATTACCTGTTAGCAACGCCGACAACGACTAAGAGAAAAGGTTTACCGTCTGGACTCCCAAGTAGCGTATCAAATACGTTCCTTTCTGTCAGCCAATTTTCTGCACCAACAATGGCCCAATTATCTCAATATTATCATAACAACTAAAATTCTTTGACAATATGTACCGGCTGCAACTTTGTTACAAGTTATTTATCAAAATTTATGACCTATTATTGTGAATCGCTTTACTGCTTTATTGGCTAAATTGTCATTCCAATTTTGCACGCCTTAAATACTCGTTGGTGGTCCGTGGTAGACCAAATAATTAACAGTTAAAGAGCAATATAACCTATTTATATTGCTCTTTAACATATTAATCACTTTCCGCTCGATATATATTCTTACTTTTTAAATATGTAGTTACTTTTGTGAAACTTCTGGAAGCTTAATTATTGTTAACCGGCAATATATAATAATATTGGTGCACAAAATCAATTCCGAGAATAAAGAGATGATGCAGTTCTAACTAAATATGTGCCGAACAAATTGTTTTACGTGTATGATAACGGAAATATTGTTTCTTTAGTAATTATATGTTAAGTCCGTGGCTGTATATTTAAGATTACTCCTCTATCTGTTATAAATTAGTTAATCTAGATCCAGTCGGGCATTTGTTTTGTTTTGTAAGTTTGTTTTTTTTTAAATTCACTGTTATATTATAATTTTCAAGGATTTGAAAAAAGCCTTTTTCAAGACCGAAAAAAGTCACGGGGAATAGCTAGTAAGCAGTAAATGAATCCAAAACTTACAAATATAAAAGTTTACATTAAACAAACAAAAGAAAGAAAGTTTTTATATAGTAGTCTCCTCCCTAAAACTGATGTTTTGTGCAAATCCTTATTGTGAGGTCCCAGTCAGTATAACCAATTGTAGGATAAATCGTTTACAGTTATGGGCGGATTTTTGGGTCAGCGTGGCCAATTTTGACATGTTTATAAATAGAACGACCAAATAAATTGGTTCTTTGGCACTTTGTATAAATTCTGTTTTTTTGATATTTTTTTATAAAATCATCTACCTGCAACCGCGTACTACTTAATCAGTAATTATAGTATCGAAAATGAAGTATGTTTAGTAGATAATTATAATATATTATATAATAACTGAGTTACATGTAGACTTTCGTACTATAAGTCAAAACGAGAATCTTGTTTAGTGGTAAGCTACGTGGACCTGCTTTCGTTAACCATTTTACGTATAGGCTAGTAGTTGCCTTAGACGAAATCGTTAATAATATCCAAGAAATTTATGATTTACGTGTGGAAATAAACAAGCGTTTATATGTTACTGTAAAAGCTCGAACTGCAGTAAATCCTAAGATATTCCAGTCAAACCTAAGATTTACCAATTCCTAATGGTAAATGTCCCAAAAGGTATACGATTCGAACTCATTCCGTTGGTAAATCTTAGGATTTACATTAATGGCACGGTAAATGTTGAAAAACAAAAAAATGCACCTGCAGATCATCAGGATTACTTTGTAATTCTAAATATGCCACAATAGCAATCCGTGTTGTAACAAGTGAAATGTTTTTTAGGCAGTTTTTGCTACACAACTTTACTTTAAAATGCGTTATGTATTTATGTATTCCGTGACTTAAATCCGTATAAAAAATAAGAGCTTAATTTCAGTGCTGTTCTCAATTTAAAGGGAGTAGTTAAATCCGAAGAGCCCCCACATATTTCACCCTTCAGCGGTTTAGTATACTTTCGATAAAATGTTTGAACTTCACAAATGTAGATTTATCATAAATACTTAGGAAATATAAAGCTTGGGATACAAGCAACAAAGGTTAAATACTGAAATAAAATAAATGTGGCTTTACTATGTTACTTGATATATAAATAGCGCAGAACTGTAAAAGTAAACATAAAACGTAGTCTCTTGATAGAAGAATTCTGATGGGTGCTTTAAATATAGACTAGTTATTTATTTCAATTTCTATTTTAGTGTCATATAAAAAATTATATGTTAGTATAAAAAGATATGTATACAATATAAAAAAGATCTTTATGTTTTTAATAATTCCATTTATACTAAATAAGTGTAAAAACATTATAAATTCCATTTTTACTATCTTTTATTTTTCATTTCTTTTAGGATGTTTTAAATCTAAATGTACCCACAACTTTATCTGATGTTTCGCTAACTTAATACCAATAGATGGATACCAAATGTTAGTCATCATGACTACACTGATCCCGTAGTTAAGTGAAGAAGCTATAAGTGCGTAACATTTATATCAATTCTCGATGACGGAATGAGTGAATTTTAGAGATTTAAATAAAATTTAAACATATACGATTAAGGTTTAACTTGATATAGGTATAAATCTATAATATAATATGGATCTGTTTCTTTTACAGTCTATAGTTATATTAAAAAGAGGTAAAGGTTGTGAGGTTGTAGGAGGTCAGAGATAACCTGATACGTGTAGTATGCAGTAAGAGGGAAACGGTCGAACGAAAATGTTTCTTACTTTTTTTTTAAATTGTCAATCAAGCATACAGTATTTAAAATGTTCCTAACCAACAAAGTAATAATAGAAATAATTAACAATAATTAAAATGTTTCTCATAAACGCTGCCTTAACGATGAAAGATATATGATTGAGTTCTAGAGAAAAAATATAAAGCTTCTAATACTTATATTAACACAAATTTTCCAACGGGTCTCAAAAACTACTGCACGAAATTTAATGCTGAATATTATTTTTAATATTTTCGGTTCATGATTACCCGTGCGAAGCCAGGGCGGGTCGCTAGTTTTTCTTAGTGAATAAAAAGCTGCGATAGCTTGATGTGCTTGATATAATTTAACGATTTTTAAATCTATGTCCCTTTATTTTTTTGCCAACTCTTCATAATTCGAATTAAGAAGGTACCATTTTGCGTTTTTTAGTAGAAATCAAATTATCTATGAGCCTCTAGAGATATATCACTTTTCATTTCAAAATTCACCCCAATAGAGATTAATGACCATCCACTTATAAAATAACAAAGTATTAGTCAAGTCATATAACAGGTGAGGTCATTACAGATTACGCACGCTAATTTGCGTTTAACGCCATCTGTTGTGAACGCAACGCCGATTACAATCTATCCTACAATCGACCTTTATATGAATCATTTTTGCGTATTTTTATACGGTTCGTTGAGCATTTATTGTCTAGTATCAGGATTTGTCTGGGTTAGCGTATAAATAGTCTATGTACTGAATATTTAGCGGCTTAATCTCTTGGCGTTGCTTAGAGATGTGGGGTCACTCTGCATCTTCTTCCGCACTTACCACGGAGAGTGTTCAGAGGAGTTGTTCGGATTAATACCTGCAGCTGAGTTTTAACATCGACGTTGAGGCAGAATACGAAATCCACCCGTATCACCTTGACGTCCGTCATTCCAAACTGAGCGTTTTTAAGGCACCACCACTATGTGGAACTAGCTGCCCACTGAAGTATTTCCGAACCGATTCGTCTAAGGGTTCTTCAAGAAAAGAGCATACCAATTCATAAAAGGCCGGCAACGTATTTGCAAGCCCTCTGGCATTGAGAGTGTCTATGTCTGAGCTTCCTAAACGTTTGCCCCCTTGTTTTATAAAAAAAACTGCGACTACGCTACATCGAGTTTTTAAATGCAATTTAGTAGGTAACTTAGTTTTTTGGGCATTCTATAATTTTTTAAAAAACAAATTAAAAACAACAATGTTTGGTTCACACAGCTCTAAATAGTACAAAAACAAAAAACAACTGTATCATTTAGCCTAGCTCTTGTTATCATACTACACGGAAATAGAGTGAATGAAAGCTTTTTATATCCTAAGTAAGTGAAAATATATTGAATGCTTTTTATATCCTCTCTCTTATTGGAGTTAATCTTAAAGGTCTCTAAAAGTTCGGAAAGCGCGGAATCATCCGATTTATCAATAAATCTCGAGATATTTTCTGATACCTTAATTTCCTCTCCGATTCGATTACGGCATTAAAAGTTGCCAAGTCAGTGAGAGTATCATTATTCATACAACCCCAAAAATTCACTTATACTGAATTAGGCTTCATGAGCCCTCCTTATTCGTCATACTTATTCATACCGTTGATTTAATACAAATAAAATTCAATAGACAAGTACTCTTTAGCGTATTAATTATTTTTATTTAATCTGTGGAGGAAGGAGTTCCTCCATCCTAGAAGGCCTCGGTCGAGAAGTTGTATATATGTCGCAGCCAACTAGCTTAATTAGTCGTTCAATTAACAGCCTAGCCTTTTAACTAAACGGCGCCGTTTATCGCGGCCTGAAAGATGTTCAGCCAGTTGATCAAACAGCTAGGCAAATGAATTGGATCGATGACGTTTCATTACATGCCTAGTCTGTTGACTGTTAATATAAATTTAATTCCACTTTCTGCCACTCTTGAAACGTAACTCTTCAAACTGTCAATATGGCGTCGGCAAACCACAACTTTGATGGTGTTGTCCAAAGTTTCATGAAAAACTGAACTGAAATGTGAATTTGACTCAAGCAATTTAATTTTAAAATTGAAATAAATTAAAAAATATTTCTATTTTTTTTCTTTTCATTCGTTTCTTTTTTTTTATTTCTGCCAAATAATGACTGTATCGTACGAATGGCCAAAGCATTAGCCAGCCAATTTATTAAATGTTGTAACAAAGGCTACGGGCTGCATATCTATCAGGCAGCGAATAACTAAGTTATACAAACATAATTCTAATAATACCAATACCAAGCCCATATAATTTTTTTATAAATAAATTACCTTGAGCACCGTGTGTTTCACTCATAAACACTTCCGCATATATCGAATTAAAAATGAAAAAAGACAAACAGAGAAATTACTAACCATTTGACATATGACACCGCGAATATTCAAATTAATGCATTACCAATATGAACAAAGGTGCACTTGAGTGGAACAAGGGTGGTTTTACAACGTCCCACACATTCCACACTTAACCTGCACCTCCTCAAATAATGCCACAGAACAGCCAACCTCCATATGAAAGAATGAAAAACAACCAGCTAGCCACACAATTGGTTTGCTAATTCGTATTCTGTGACTCGTCAATCGGGGAAATCGGGGTAAAATATACACACAGGTTATGACACGTAATTTGCGCGTAAATCAAATTTGACTGGTGGGTGTGCTCGGTTGTCTGGCACATATGTCGATGTTTCTATAGGATTGTTTCCAATTTGAGTGCTTTCGTGTGTTCTTTGACGCTTGGTTCGTGATGAATAGAAATAAAGCTGTGTTTTAGGACGTTTAGGGCGGTCATTATTGACACGCATGACTGGACTCTTGCATTGTAGATAATGCTTTTTCAACCAGCTCTTGAAACAAGAAAATATATTTATGCATATAATTCTTGTTAGTTAAATGGATACGATATGGTTTATTACAGTTATTTAGCTTGCAAAATAATAATTTTAAAAGTAATGCGTCTTATTTATTAAAAACTACGGCAACTAATTTAATTGCAGATTCAAGTAAAAATACTTTTAAATGCCAAAAATCCCACTTTTCCATTGTATTGATAAATTCGTTTTTAAATTACACAATATCGACACGTGTATTTCTTTTTATAGAAAATTATGCACGGATTGATAATGATCACAAAAGGGTTGCATTGAAAGGCAATATGGGTTAATACAATGATTTGCATTTTACATAAATGTTGCAGTAATGTTTATACCTTCAGTGATCAGTTTCTTTTAGAATGACTTCAGACTTCCTGCGCAAAGTACAACATATGTCATTATGTCAACCACATAGCTATCAACCAATAGAGTTATCTCCTTCAGTCGCTCTTTTCATTTCTGAATGTCGTGGCGCCGCATAACTCCACTCTCCCCTGTCTTCGTCGTATAGAGCTTTAAGTGTTATTAAAATCTATATACAAGTTATTATTCAAAATATAAATTTTACCTTAACGATAATAACACTTAAGCCGTATTAATAAACTTATCCGCTTAATACAAGCAAGCATAATACCAATATTAATCCACATTCAGTGGCTTTATTCTGCTAAATAGTCACTTATTAAAGTCGGCTCACATTTTACGCTTACATTATCCGCCACAAAAACTAAGCCACCCCATAGTTTTGTGAACACCTGCGATATTCTCATACAACTCAAACAAAATTGTTGTGTCCCTTGTACAATAGTTACCACGACTAATTCTAGTGCAATGTACATTTAGTTTTGTTTTATTCCAAAAATTTCTTAAAGTTCGATAGTTTTAAACTACTAATGTTTTTTTATCGCCCAGCTCCTTAACTTTTTTTTAAATGGTAAAAAAATTATATCTGCTCCCTGTTAGCAGAAAAGAGTCCGTATGTCTGCTGGAGATTAATTGTCTATTTAATGATTCTTCTTTCAGACTATACTTTTAGCTTCTAAATCGCACGGCGATTTATTCAAAACAACGGTGTTATTATAACTAACATATTTTACCACTGCCGAAATGGCAGCAATAATGATGATTGCTTGGCTAAATAAAGTTCTCAGAGTTTTGAAAAGTCTAAATTAAAAAAAAAACATGAAATTTATTTTTAGCTTTTTTTAGGCGGAAATAAGTTTTAAAACACGGTAAAGTTGCACTATATTTATCCACAGGGTTCACTCTCACCCCCGTACTAATAGTAATGAAGAATTATTGTTTTTAACGTTACACTTCAATGTTTTGTATGAGGATTTCCTGCCATAAGTCTTCACAGTACTTGATCAAACACGTTTTCACTTGTCGCTGTTATTGTAGGGATTTTAAACCTCTTTGAACTATTAAATAAGCTAAATCTTCGTTTACTATATACGCAGGGTAACTTAACTTGTTGGGGAAAAAAATTATTTTGCTTTCGTAAGTTTTAAATTAAATACCTTATTATATGCTGTAGGTAGAAGAGACCTGACCGCAGACGCACGTCCTGGTCGAAAAACTTAAGACAATGGTTTGGTCAAAGCACCAAGTCATTGTTTAGAAGCGCGGCATCCAAAATCAAACTAGCCATTATGATCGCCAACCTTCGCAAGGAGATGGCACTATAAGAAGAAGAAGATTATATGCTGTCCTAATCGCATAGTCATAATGTTATCGTGAACGCATATGTCAAACGGAAATTAGAAAAATTTCTTTGATGGCTCTTTTTTTAGTAACGTTCTAATATAGGAAGATAAGACTTATCTGAGAGGATATCGGCAAGCAGACTACATCACCTGATGTCATGTTAACGAGACGGGACATTGCCTGCTGGAGTGGAGGAGTGTTTGGACGCGATGGACTTGTCATAGATCATCTTCGATTGATTCGTTTTATAATACAATACCCTTTTGATCAGAAAGACGCTATATACACGTATTATTCTACTCTACTTTCATACAACAAAGTAACGGGCATCTGCTGGTATATATTTTTGCTGACACACCATATACCGCCCGATATATGAGCAAAGACAAGGAAATGTGTCCGAACATTATCTTCAATGACTAGTGAATACTGGCCCCTGGTAAAGTGGGCTGACAAATAAATCATTGCTAATACGATTTCGCTTCAACATATTTGCCCCTAACTCCCCTCGATGACGCTACAAGGATACACTTTTAGAAATGTTCTATCTATATTTATAATAACATAATATAATAGCATCATATCATTATCATTAATAAGTATGTTTATTCGCTATATAACTTATCGGAGTTTTATTAAGAATCTTGTGTAATAAACATATCAAAACATAATTTTGTATGATATTATTTATAACAAAACTCACCTATTTAAATAGTTATAACTTATCAATTACTTTTATTAATTTTTTACTTTTTAGATATAAACAATGAATAAATGAAGTCATATTATATTATAATAAAAATAATATAATTATTGAGCGTCTATATAATAATAATATTATTATAACATAGACGATCTTTTTTATTTTCTTGCAACTAAAATCTAAATACTCTACATACATGTAATTTTTTAATATATAGTTTCATTAGATAAAAGATTTTGTTAAGACCGAAACTGTACCAAACGTTTTATAATCTTACTTTCGAAATTTTAATTAACAACACAGGTCATGGGATTCCGGCAAAACAATGTTTCAGAAGATAAACTAGATGCGCGTAATATAGTATGTTAATATAAATCCCCCATTGAGGGGTAATATGACTAAACAACTAATCATAACCTTACCAAATAGTTAATATCAACATTATCCCAGGTGATATCAAAGCCTATATCGTCCGTCAATAGTTCTCAGTTAAGTCAAGTGTATTGAGCATTCGATTTCACATCAACATAATATACCTAATCAATGAACTAAACCTCTTAATTGACCGAGCTAATCCCGCTCGCCTCAAATCAACCCTTTGTACGCAAGCCTTAATGCCAATACGCATCGTGGACCAGCGCTAGCTAAGCCTCCGTACAAATATCAAAGTAAGCAAACCGATATTAAGCAGGCTTACGTACAGATAGGTGGAAATTGAGAAAACTCTCCTTACATTTAAAGAAAAAACTTTTTAACAGCGTGCGCGGTCACGGTGACCACGCACGCTGTAAAGCACGCGAAACGTCGGATAAATTTAAAATTATGTTAAATAGTTGTAAACTTATAATAATACATAACTTCAATCCGGTTAAAAAGTTTTTTCTTTAAATGTGTAAAGGTTATGTAAATCAAAGCAGAGTTTTTGATATAGATATAGAGTCAATACTCTCCTTACATATCAAAAACTCTGCTAAAAAATTAAATTAAGTTAAAACTTTTTATTTAAAAAACACTTACAAATATTACGTATATTTATATATAAGAGTTACATTACAATAAGTTATAAAAAATAATATTTTGCAGTACATTTTGTATCCGATATATATTAGTTACTTAATTTACCAATAGATGGCGTTGATGGTTACTTGAAACGCGCTATCGAAATTATTTAACCAGTGTATATAACTAAACGACGTTTGATGTGTTGTAGAAAAATGATCAGTGAAACAGATTTATTTTTGGATGAGTGAAACAGTGAATAATATTTGCTGTCGCTCTTATTAATTATATTACATTCTAGAATAGTTATAATAATATATTATGCGTGTTTAGTACGGCTCAGTATCAAATTCAAAACTTGTACTGAGAGTAGAGTAGAGTTCTTAGTTCTTATTGAATAGAAGTGTCATTGTTTAGTGTTTAATTCAAAATCACTTAAGTGAAAAAAGTTTAGTTGTTATTGATTGCTATAATTTATATATATATATATATTTTTTTTTTAAAGACAATTCACATTTCACACCAATTGACCTAGACCCATGCTAAGCTTGTGTTACTAGGCAACGGATATACATACATATTATAGATATGTAAATACATATTTAAACACCCAAGACCTAAGCACAACACCAAATGCTCATCACATCGATGTTCGTCTCAGCCGGGGATCGAACCCGGGACCCATGGATTCGCAGTCAGGGGTACTAACCACTAGACCAATGAGTCGTCGCTTGACTTATTGTATATATCACTAAGAAATTATAAAAAAAAATATACGTAATTGTATATATCACTAAGAAATTATTACTTTAAGTATATTCCACTTAGTTTTGAAGAAAAGTGAAGAGAAATAACTTTAATACGCCGGTAAAATATTAAAACACTTTTCTATTCACTCATACGTTTCCGTAGAGGCACTTGCCAGTGCTATACGCTCGATTGAATCGCTCCATCCATATGTTTGCCTTTACCGTAATTCTGAGGCCTTGCTGTAAAATAGGGAATTAACAGCCACTGTAGCAGACAGACCGCTTGAGGTATAAATCTTTGGTTACAGTGGAATTTATATGCCTTCTCTGTAATACCAATGACTAAAACATTTGTAACTAAGGAAAAAGATTACTACAAAGAACGGATAATTATATCATAAATTCAGATAAGTATATTTCAATTCTTAACTAAGTAACCGCAAGAAAGTTTTTACACGCTTTATATTAGCTTCACCTGTATGCATGTATTTATGTATGTATGTATGTAACCGACTCCTTCGGACTCGATTTTGACCCACTTTTAACGGACAGATTTAATTCAAACTTTGCGCACCTGTCAAAGATCGATGACAATGCAATAATCCAAAAAAAAATTTAACTCAAAAATAAATAATAGTTAAAAAAAACTAAAAAACACGCTTTTAAAGCACATCAAACTAAAAAGTGAAAAATAATTCCTAATTTACGCTGAAAATGGTGTATGTATTTGTAAGTTGGCTACAGGTGGGGCTGACGTAACATCATATAAAATACGCATAATTTTAACTGAGATTTTAAATTGTTTTAAAAACAAAAAATCAAAACTATGCATCGCATCAATATCGCAGGCTTTATGTTGACATTAGAGGGCGCTCAAAGCGGATTAACCATCAAGTCTCACTGTTGACTTAACTAATGCACGCCATCTAGCTGTAGGCTCTATAAACAAACGAGCAGCGTATGATCTATTTGGCTTTGATTCAGTATGCTTAAAATTAATAAAAATAATCTGTATGTGTTTCGTATTGAATCAAAATAGAGCCCGTGGTAAAGCAAGTTATAAAGAGTTTAGAAATGCATGACATTAATAATACGCCGCTAATATGATTTTTTATGTACATCAAGAGAATAATACAGAACGCAAGCTTCACTTAAAGATATTGAATGTCACAAAAGGTCTACTAAGCGACACTTCATTAATGGTGATACTGAATCCAGGACCAAGGAGGACCTATTGGTCCTCCTTTATTTTATTAAATAGCGTAGACAGTTGAAATTATTGTAATGAATAAATAATTTAATAATTGTTAAGGCGTGTCGATTTATTTTAGAAATTCGTACGAATTTTGCCTACATCGTGTGCAAGTGATAAACTTCTTGTATGACTCAATCTGATCGTTAGGTCATTAACCTTTACCCATGTGGCTAGCACATAATGCGAGCATCAGTAATTGTTTCAGTTAATGCATAATATAATCGATGCAGGGCCATTATGGAGTTGTAGTAATCTGTCGACCGGTCGCGAAGTCACGCCCGCTTGTATAGAGAGGTTCACAAATTTTAAAAAGCATATAATTGAGATGTCAAATACATATAATAATTGTTATGTATACTGAATATAATGTTTAATTATATGACAGATAATTAAATGTAGACAATTTCGATTAAGCAGCCGTTTAACCATATTTGCCTCAGTTATATATGACACAATGTAACATGGTTCCATATTAAGGTAAATAATGTTTATTTCGGTTTTGGCGGCACAGAACTAGCAACTGTTAGTAAGTAATATGGTCCTGATCTATGAAACAGCATAGTGGTTAACACACTTGTCAAAGTCAAAATTCAATGACGTGACAGCCGGAGGACCGGACCGAGTTTCCGAAAAAACAACAAATCTTTGACTACAAAGATATCAATGCGATAGACACAAAATAGTCGAAGGGCCTACTAAAACTTATACTTAAAAATTTTACTCTAAATTAGAAGAAAGTCAAATGGTAAAATTAAAAATACCTTTTGACAAATGTTAGATACCTTAAAACTTGAATTAAACTTTTTTTCTTACATTTCCCATAATGCCATTTTTTCGAGGAATATCTATGTTTGTGATATGACTAATGTGTTGACGGTCTTTAACTTGACCAATTTTTAGAATTATTCTACTTTGTAAAATTTTAAAGCAGCCTGTAGTAGCAGTAGTGAAGAGCGTAGGAGCGTCATTTATCATCGTAAAGATTAACTGTGCGTGTGTGCACTTGTTCTACTTTAACAACGCTTTTGTATTTATTTTGTAGTTATAAAGTATTTACCATTTTTAGTCGGCCTGCGACAAATTGGAATCACATTTGGGGACTTTTCAAATTCAGAACTATGCAACTGACTTGACTGAATAGCTTGACTCTACGTCAAGCATGGTCACGGGTTGACAGTTCTTTATTTAAAATTGTATGTGTACCACTTTGTCATAATAAATAAGGCACGGTCTAACGCTCAAAAGAAATGTTAAGGGTCAAATGGGGTAACGGAATAAACGAATTTAGTTTTTTCCTAATCGTTATTGGGGTCGATATAAGACCCCGAAATCTTTTACGGTGGGGTTACATGGCGAATCATGAGCCGTCTTATATATTTAGCGTGTCTGTTTTAGTAACAATTTTTTTTGGCCAAGTAAGTAATCATCTAACCGCTGTGCCGCTGTATTGTGGTTGTATGCTTCCTCGAGATATTTTGCTTCACCGTTTGAGGCTACTAAAATTATTTTTCCATGTATTTTTTTTAGTTAAAAAAAAAGACAGAATTTTTTAAACGAATTTGGCTACGGAAATTAATATCAGGGTAAAGATAGTTTAAATAAACTCGTATAATTTAAATTTAAAAGTAAATATATTTTACCCCATGTAACCCGAGCGTCGAGTTTATTATATTTTGATTTTGCGGTAAAATTGTTTCCTTGTGTCCCTAATACATAACGCCTTTTTGCAATGAGCCGTAACACAAAATGAACATTGTTGTATAACATTACTTGTCATATTATTTAATTTTTTAAATGTGGGAAACGTTTCTGGTAATGATGACATTGACTTTTTAAGTTTGACGGTGGAAGTTTTTTAATATAATGCTTTTTAGCGATAATCCTTTCCTCTTGGGAATTGAAGTTTGAACGTGGGAAGAATTCGTTAAATTAAAAAAAAATGTGCAGCATTTTTTACATCACCACCATGGATTACCCTAACGCTGCCGTAAAACCCTGACTCACTAGATACTATTCCCACACAAAAGAAATTATAGTTGTAGATTGAAATCAGTTATTAAACAAATGGTATATTAAACTCCTCTTATTTCTATTACGACCGAGTTAATCTTACAACCAGTTCAAAAGAACAAAATGAAATAATTTCCCTGCTTTTCAATTAACCGTAATTATTCATAGTAACCGCTGTAGCCTTTATCGCCACGTCACAGGGTTCACTTTACCTTGGTAGAAATCTCAAAGGACAATTATTGCGTTATCGACAACATACAAAGGAGTACAATATGCCTAATGGAGGCAACTAGACGCAAGCCATTCACCTAACAATTACAGACTTAATAGAATAAATAGAGTAATCAGCCCACTTCAGACCAGGCACAGAGTGGGTTAGGATAACCCATTCGACAGAAAACCCTGCGACTTAGTTTGGGGAATCTTAATTTATATTTATTATGAACGTGTTTCTGTCATATAGCGAAAATAGTTACAGTAAAGGGATTAAATGTTTACAAACTCACTTAACTTAGTATGGACTATGAATCTTATCTTAATCTTTGACGGCTTATTGATCTAGTGGTAAGTACCCCTGACTGCGAATCCATGGGTTCCGGGTTCGATCCCCGGCTGAGACAAGACATCGATGTGATGAGCATTTGGTGTTGTGCTTAGGACTTAAGTGTTTAAATATGTATTTATATGTCTATCTTTCTATAATATGTATGTATATCCGTTGCCTAGTACCCATAACAAAAGCTTCACCAGCTTAGAATGGGACTAGGTCAATTGGTGTGAATTGTCCAATCAAAAAAAAAATCATTTATTCCGTGCTACTCTAAAACGTTCTAGATAAATATGTACTTATGAACGCTGATAATATGATAAAAAATAAATATATCGCATTACAACGAGTATTATCACAGTGACATAAAACTATGTCCAGCGCTCTGTGTTACAGCAAATTTGGTAACGGGTCGGCTTATGCTTGCACTCGCATCCGCGACGCACGTACCGGTTGATCAACAAATCATATAAAAAAATACTTAGTATAAAAGTTGTTCCTCAAAGCACTGTAGGAAACGTTCACTGTTTATTTTTGAATATATTACACAGCAGTAGGGTGTACACACGTTACCGAATCCCGCTTGAACACCTTTTGTTAGCGTTATTTGGATGCTAATGTGTTAATTATCAGTTTTGCATCGTAATCAGTCCGCCCTATGAATATTGTATTATACTTTAATATGAATAGTGTTTGTTAGAGTTTAATTCATAGTGGTTTGATTATTTGATTTGTACACAAATTAGTAAAGCTAGATATTACTACTAAATTTGTTTCGGAGTTGTTAAAGTGAACATTTAAATATACCTTTTTAACAGGTTTCGATATTTCCAGTGCTTTAAAGTCATGTTTTTTTTTGGAGAACAGGGGGCAGACTGGCAGGAGGTTCACCTGATGTTAAGTGATACCGCCCATGGACACTCTCAATGCCAGATGGCTCGCGAGTGCGTTGCCGACCTTTTAAGAAGTTTAAGGCTTTTTTCTTGAGGCTAAAATATTAAAATAAAAAAGCTTTTACGATGACCACTATTAGCAAGAATGCTTCATTACTTGGAATTCTGATTAAATTCACTGATGTAGATTTATTTTACGGTATCTTTTGTGGCCCATAGCTGTCGCCGAAAAATTAACGTAACCCAAAAGTTAAGGGTTCAAAGGGCTAAATACAAAATCAAAGTTTAGCACCCCATACGTCAATACAAAATGGCGCGTACAAATTTTTATGTGACGTATTTAAAAGTTTATTTTTTAATAGCCCTTTTTAGTTTCATTAGGGGCAATAAAAAGGTAATGTTGTATTGTTATCGATAAATGAATTTTAAGATGATTCCGCGATTTTATGATCGATTCTTTTACGATTTTTTTGTGTGGGAATGAGTACCAGGTGCTTGAATGTTTTCGTTTTGGTGACAATTGCTTAAATAGGTATGGAATAAATAAATAAATTCGTTATGGTGTAAGATAATTTAAATTATTTTTTATCATCACTAAAATATAAACTTTGTTAGCGAGCAAGTCCTAGAATGCAACTAACGTTTTGACGTTTGACGATGACGACAAAAAGGAAAGTACAGATACCGGCAAACATCTTGAACAAATGTCCTTGCCTGCGCAGAAGCGATTTTGGTAAATCAGGTGACGTTTGTGTCCCGCGCGGCGCTAACTTTCCCCCACTTCCTTGTTTAATGTTCAAGATGTTTGCCGGTATCTGTATTTGAAATTATATGCATACTTTATCTAATTGAAATCTATATATAAAACAGTTCCGACATTTGATGTGTTTTAAAACATGTTTTAATTCCGTAAGTATTTTTATGACGCAAGGCAAAGCGTATACGTTTATAGTAATGTTCAAATAAAAAAAAATATTTTATTCAACACACAAAAACAACAGAAAACGCTAAGTCTCCGTGTAAAACCTACTAAAATCACGCCCGCACTCCTAAACGCGTTGACCTCATAACACCATAATGCCCATAATAATAGCATCAAACATAATCTATTCAATATTCTGTATTTTAACTAATTTATGAGTTTTAGACATGATAAAGCCGCCCATACTCATCTTTCCAATCATATAAATATACTGGATAGGCAAGTTTAGTCATATTTATTTATAAACATTTTAAAAAGTGCATACAAATCTTTAGCTAAAGCTATTATCTGTAATTAAACTGATTGTGTATTGCAAATACTATAGATGAAAAATAAGTGTATTATTAAAAAATCCACATTTCTTAATACTATATAGCGATAAATAAAGTAAAGCATAAATATAACATTTTTATTAGTTAAAATCATTACAAAAATCAGTGCGTGATCTTTCTCAAACGGTGAAGAAAAACGTCACTTCATACAAGAATGTCTGTGACTTAAAAATCGGCAACTATCCATCGCGTGTCAGACAAATGGCTAAACATCTGAAGAGAAATTATCAAAGTACAAGTCCATAAATGGAGCATATGATGGCGTCTCTGATTGTCAGTATGTATTTTATTAATCAATAAAGCTTTTTATAAATTTGAGGAATACTTAAATGATGCTAATCTGTGTGATTGATTTGCTCCAGTTCAAACAATTTGTATGACAATACTTGGCGATTAAAAAGAGTGGCGGTAAGTTTCTTGCAAGTTCTTCTTACCCGCTCTACGCCCTTGACTTGCGAACTGGTAGTAAATGTAAATTTACAATTAATTTAACTTGACAATTCATAAGTGTACTTGTTTACCTACATGAATAAAGATATTTTGAGTTTGAGTTTGATTAGATAGATCTAGTATTTTTGTATCTCTGTTTCGTATAGGGGCAACGTAGGAAGCGGGCACAAGAAATGAGATTTTAACTACGAGTACAACATGTAAATTAATTAATAACCACTACACTATAATTTAAAGTGTATAAAGCAGTACTTTAACTAATGAACCTAATTTCATTGATACATGGTAAACTGTTTATGAATAAACAAGGATGCGCGCTTACTTAGAAAACAACGTGTCGTAATAAACCTTTTAACATGACTTCAATAAATAAAAATCAATTTGTTTTCTATGATCCCGTACCTTGACACAGCTTTCGAAGTAACCTTTTTGCGGCTGTACTTTTGCTATAGAAATGTCTTTGTCTCGTTTGATATTTGACCAATCGGTCACCAGAGGTGCATAAAAAATCACAAATTGTTTCAAATGGGACTCGAACCCCATCGCCATGTCACGATCCACTTACGAAATATTAGAGTTCTTCTTAAGGAAAGCGTAGGCAACAGTTACTTATAATATTATGTAATATCTATTTATTTATTTACACTTCGTTGCATTACAATATAAAAATTTAACATAATTAAATGTAAAGGAGACTGGCGGCCTTATCGCTTTCGAGCAATCACTTCCAGGCAACGACTGTGAGAAAAGAAAAACAATTTATATATATATCTACTTAATAAAATTTTATGAAGTATGAAAAAATATGGTAGTAACTCACATATATAATGTAGGTTCTATATCTGCTCTTTACCGGTTCGAGCTTTCGACTCATTCTTATCTTCAAACAACATCTCCCTCCGGAACTAAGACTATCATAAAAATCTCTTTGATCATAAAATATTCCCATAAAAACAATGAAACGGATACTAAGCATTTATTCCTATACTAAATAACAGAAAATTAAATAGAGTCCTGTCTAATTATAGTCGTTACTCTAAGGTAATTGCAGATTTATTAAGGCCAAGCTTCGTTCGAGGTTCGTTCTTAGTCACTTATCAAATGTTATTTATTTTTTGAAGAAATTTAAATGTCTAATACATTTCAGCAAGAGGCTTATTAAAACTCCGTACAAATAAGGAGTAGTAATAGTATTTGTATCATACACGGTACCTATCCATTAAGTTACGTTTAAGATTAATTATTGTTATTATAATGGAACGGTAAAAAACAAATATTCCCAAATTCAATATAATTTCAATCCAAATAGGGGATTTGTCAACGACTAATTTAATAAAATTCCAAAAGCGACGGCGATCCCAACGTTTCATATATAATTTTGATGTAGTAGCTAAATAATCATAGTGCTGATGACATAACTATAATCGCGCGGTTACTCAATAACTTAATATTGAATTATTTTAAGTCCAATTTAAAGTTTTTTAGCCTCAAATTAAATATATGACAAACTAATTATTATAAACTCATAAATATTTACTTAGGTTAAAGTAACCATTAACTTTTAATAAACGTTCGCTGAGTACAAATAAATTCGTTGGGATTTGTTTTTACAAAACGAAATAGAAACTTCAAAAAACTATTGAATGTTTTGTATTCAATTTAAAAGATTTCAGCAAAATATTCTTTAATTACGTATAAGTTAGTTTAAGGTTGCATACAAAAATCTTGTAGTATGTTATTTGATTATATTTCCACATTTTCTCAATGGCGTCGGCAACAAATATATTCTAAAGAATTGTGCAAATAAAAGTCCCCTTAACAAAAGATGCATCCTTACAAAGTACTGTGCTTTTGTATTTCGACGTATAATGACAGAAAATAGCGTATCTTTGTGAGATGAACTATTCCAATCAAGACTCCTGTGGGAATTAAAGGGATTCTAAGAATATTCAGATATTTTACATCGCTTGCGGTTTCGTTATAATTTGTCCCTTTAGAATGTTGGATAAAAGAACTATTTTTTGCATCTATAAAGAAAATTCTATCTATTTAATGATGAGAATGTTCAAAGGTTTGGAATAACGTAAACATGCACCAGAATGGGGCAAATCATTCGGACTCTGTTTCATTAAACATTTGTATGGTACGTACTATCAGCCTGTGCCTATAGAGCGGAAACAAGAACTATTTCGCCAGATGAACCGAATGTAACTCAGAAACTCCAAAAAAAAGGTGTATAGACACCATGACATACCATGCCATGCAAGTAGATAAAAGAAGTTGTCAAACAAAATTTTTCTTTCTCATATTCTTGGTCGACTTACGAGCTTTTTCCGCAACACCTCGACGTCTGTCGTTCCACAACTGGGCAAAAACATCCTTAAAAGCACGTTTTTGGCACGCACCACCACTGCCCACTGAAGTATTTTTTATTTACTTAAGATCATGTGAGCCTCCTGCCTGTTTGCTTTTAGAATGTTATGTAAAAAGAAGCAATGGTGACGTAAATTGTTCCAATAGTAATTTATTTAAGCTGTACCATTCCTGTTTATATATTCGAATGAGGTTTACCCTCATTTGAATATATATATAGTAGATGCTACTTATCTATTAATAAAACTTATTAATACAATATTTAAAATTAAATTAAACCACAAATAATTCAATTATGCATTTTAATCATACATTGCATCTCCTAAATGAATCGTAAAAAGTAAGTACCTCATATGCAGTGCTGACAAATGGAATATGCTCAGGAAATTAAGCTATAAAACAAGGGTGGTAATGGCCATAATTGTATGAAGTTATAACTAGATATACAATGTAAGCTTTCAATGTAAGTGCTGTAGTGATTTTCAGACGTGCTTTGAATATTTCAGTATTATGTTAAATATACATGACGTCGTGTTGCATTAGCAAAAGTTTTTATTATATGTTTACCAAAAACCTAGTTACCTAATAATTTTATTTCTATGTTGAAGTTGAACAAAAAAATTTAGTTTATACGTTTCTTAACTAATAAGATTTATTTTTAAAATTCCGGAGGATGTATCACATTAACATATCACCACCATAGCAATGAAACTATTTAATCCCACAGGTTACAAAACTCTACCGTATAATGCCTTCAAAGGGAAGATGATTAGATTTTTAAAAGCACAGTGCTTCTTTAGTTTGAGGGGCTTTTCGATTATAGATTTTGAGATACATACTAACATAGAATATGACATAAAAAATAATTTAATAACTTTGAATTATAATATGTATTAATGTACATATAATTATAATAATACATATAATAATAATTATTATTATAAATATAATTTTAAGACATATGAATGGTAGTTTGATGTGGCTGATTGTGCGGTTTTTTTAATTCATCCATTATAATAGTACACTATCAATAAGAATATGTAAACTGTAACTTTTACGTAAGACATTTCAGCGTTTCATAAATTTAGAGCACTCTATCCCGGAATACTTCTTGGAAGGTTGAACCCATTGATTATTACGAAGGTGGCTGTGAATTATTAAAACTAAGTCGTTGATAATTAATCCGAGATAAAGTATAAGTAGCAATCGGAAATAATAAGAGATTAGCGAGCCATCTTAAAATAGCTAATTACTTATCCAATGGGCGTTTTATAATGCGAAATATATGGTACTAATGAGCCAAAAACAAAACATATTGAATCGCTAATCGCTTTATAACGACTTTAATGTTACTAAGAATAATTATGAGTTATTTAATAATGCACCCATGTTGTGGCAACTAATGTTTTTGAAGTGGACGTTAGGAAGTGGTCGTCAATCCTCTTATCTTAATCCTGACTACGTGTGGCTATGAAATCAACTTATACCAATACATACTAGCTTCCTACGATCTATGTACCTATGTATGTGCGCGGCAAAGAATGCCTTAAAAAAAGCTCCGTTGTGGAACTACGGACGTCAAGGTGATATGGATGGTTTTGTATTATGTCTTGACGTCCGATTATGAAACTCAGGTGCATTTATTAATCCGAACAACTCCTCTGAACACTCTCCATGATAAATGCGGTAGAAGATGCAGAGAGATCCCACATCTCTACGCAACGCCTAGGGATCAAGCCGCAGAGAATTTTCGAATCGCTCTTCGTTGAATATGGTCAAACGGAACAGTACTCCATGTGGGGCCGAATTTGTGCTTTATTGCAATCGGTGGCTCGAGAAGTACCGTCGCGTTGCTGAGCACACCAAGCTTAGAGGCTAATTTAGCCTTCCCGTCCAAATGACCGCGCACCTGTAAAAACATTAAACAGTACTGTGAATGTGTGATCTGTGAACGAATGCGGCTGAAAAGCACTTGTTTTCTAAAATCCTTTCAGACTTAAACAATGATATACGAGCGAGAAGAGTGTAACATCTCAGATGAGTTACAAATGTATTAGAGGTACAAGAGGCGAAATTAAAATAAAAATTTAAGAAAAAACTTTTAAAGCGTTACCAGTTAAATAAGTACTTGTATTCTAGTCTAATTAAACACACACTAATGTTAAGGACCTATATATTATTACGCTTATTTCATAGCCATAAGCGATTTGATTTATTTATAACAGCTTTAAATGTGCTAAAATCAACGAAATTTTCTATTACCTAGACTATGTTTTGACTAAGCTGTCTGCTCACAATATTTTGCATTTAGTTTTTCATTCTCTTTAAATAAAGGTGGTAATGTATCACGTAGACATAGTATATGTTATACATATTTAGTAGTTACAAAAATTATACTTATTAGAAATATTGTAATACAATACAAGTTAGCCACTATATTATATACATAGTTATATATATACTAGCTGACCCGGCTAACGTCGATTTGCCATGTATATTATTTCTAGGAAACATTGTTTTAGTTCAATAAAAATAACTATCTACTATAATAAAAAATAGGGGTTGAAAATTAAGGGTTGTATGTATTTTTTAATGGCACATTATAAAAAAAATTAAAATTAAAATTTCGTCCAAAAAATTAAAAATAAAATGTTAGGGGTGGACAACCCTTATCACTTAGGGGTATGAAAAATAGATAGTCGATTCTCAGACCCACTGAATATGCATATAAAATTTGATAAAAATCGGTCAAGCCGTTTCGGAGGAGTATGGTAACTAACTTTGTGACACGAGAATTATATATATATAAGATATAGTCTGAAAATAGATGATCAAACTAAAGCAGCTTTACGATTCTCGTGGTATACCTTAAACAGTTTTCAACAAGACAATGTGGTTCAGAGCTGTGTTATTCAAATCCAATTTAAAAGTCGTAAAGTAAAATCAGCCACCTTGAAATTAGCCATAAACTGTGTCAAGATTTTACTACTTCCTTTATAATCCTGGATTAATATCCAACTGTTTTCTTACGGAAAATACAACGATATTAATGAACGTTTTTTGTTAAGATTGCTTAATATGCATTTTGTTATTATCATATAAGGACGAGACAAATGATAGACGCAAGTTGGTTTAATACTACATAAAAAAAATATTTTTTATTACATATATACAAATAGCTTAAAAGAACACTATAAAAACTAGGTAGATAGTAAATTAAATTATTTTCTCACAGCAAGCCGTACTGTATCCTTATACTGTAATTAATAATGGTATACTTACAAATTTAAAAACTTTGTAAGTCAGTTCCTAGACTTAAGGTAAAAAAATCTTTATAAACAAGACAAAATCATTTGCATTCATTCGTACACTGACTTAGTAATTAGGAATTATTTTACGTATCAATTTAAAGCAGTTAAAACTTTCAACGATAACGTTATTTCAAGTGCTTAAGTCAGAAGTCTAGAATAACACCCGCGTTGTTTCAGCGTCTAATTTGTGATCTTTGCAAAGGATAATATTTTTACTCTGTGCTCTGTTATACATTTATTTAATGGAGGAACAGTCTGACGTTCAACTTATACAAATTAAGGCGTTACATTTGTAGAGTAATAACAAATGTTTGTTAAAATTGCTTTTATTACATTTTTTGTATCATTTCATTAAAAGAAACATTTTTTAAAAAGGCAACTAACAAAATGTTTATATATATGAACTCATCATCATAAAAAAATAAGTGTCTTTGTGTATTTGAAAATATAATACTTTATATCACAACCACGCAAAACTATGTCTATACCAAAACATACCTTGCTAATAGACTTTAATCTGTAGGTTTATAAGGTATTAAAAGCGGGTTTAAATAATCATCAAAGCCCTTACTTGGCAAAACAATGTGTGAGCAATAATTCGCTTGCAGTGTAATTAGTGTGAGTGCAACGATGAGACTCACAGTCGCCTCGTAATTGTTTATGTTTATGTCTGTTTATTGTTTACCGCTAAACAAGTTTTGTTACTTCACATTGGCGTCTAGTGTTATGGCCTGTGGATTTATTATACTATTTGATCTGAATCACGTACCCGTATCTTGTTTATTATGGACTATTTGCTCACAAATAAATACATGAAATTGACCGATTGAATGCTAATATAATGATAGGCGCAAGATATAATGCTCTATAGGGCGGACGCCCAGGATTCGTTTCCCAGCGCAAACAAAATCTTTTTGTAAGGCTAAGCGGTGTGCCGCTATGTTAAATATTGCCGATGTGTGTTTATAATAAACTATTACCGTTGAGGATTAACTATAAAAACCCTGAGTTTCAAAAGAAAATATTATAATATATTTTAAAAATCACCTCGACTTAATATTGTTATTCAGAGAGTGTTCCTTTATAAATAAGATAATATTTTAGGTAGAACGGAGTAAGTGGATTAAGCTAGACTTTGGCGTATTTGCATTGTGCTTTTAAGGAAGCTCATATTGAATGGCTTCAAGTGTTCCTTCGTAATATCGGGATAGTGCTGACAATAAAGGATTTTTATACAATTTTCACCAAGAAAAACGCATAGAAAATATGTAAACAAGTCGTGTGCTTTTACGATAAATTAAAACACCATACGGAATTAATATTTAAAGTTAAATAAAAATAGCTAGTACTGGAATTATAATGGACAATTAATCCAGGTTATTTAAGGTCTCTTCAAACACACTGAATTGTTTAGTATATTACTAGGTTAAGGTCATACAATAAGCATATTACAAAACGTAACCTAACATCCGCTGATTACATACAAACATGTTTTTTAGCAAAAAACATTATCATATTCTATATATGTAATAATATTTATTTTAACTACAAGTTTCGCGTGAGTGCAGCCCGCTGTGACCAGTGCAGCATCCAAGTATCTACAGATGTGTTGCGGTCATCTAAACAGGTGTGTGTGAGTTAATTTATATTTCGCTTGTACAAAGGTTTTTCGATTAAATTTGTGGAAAATTGTTACGGACCTGAAAGCATATTAATTAAGAATTTACAATTTACTACTAAATGGTCGGCCTTCCGTGCATTTATTTGTCTGGAAAGATATCTGCCGCACTTATCCAATGAGCCAAAAAAATAACCTACAAAAAAAAAAACTAATATGGTTTATTTTTTAAGAGTAAAACAGTCTTTTATGAATTACTACTAAAAGTAAAAATAGCTTTTTATAAATTGTATGGGAATGACTATATTTTTGTGAAGCCGCAAATGGTTCTCAGTATAATAACGTTTTAAGGATCGATATTGAAAAACGATCATTCGGTGTGACGAATCACATAAGTATAGAGTAGGTGGCAAATAGAGAATTTTGCTTTATAAAAAAGGCAGTTTACTGAGTAGGGTGACTCATACGCATTACAAGTAATACTTTACAGAATAGGTATAAATCGTATCTATTCCGAACCACAACTTCTAATATCGTCACTACAGTACTGTCAATACCGTAGTCGTATTTCCATAAGTAAAAATACTCTGGTACTTAAAGTGAAATATTTATAAAAATCTAGTTGTACACATATTACTTTAAGATTGCATGGAAGTTTTATAAAAGTTCGAACATCATGTTCATTCGAACAAATACGAAATTTCGAAAATAAAAAGATTTTTTTACTATTTTGTAAATACTGGTCAGTTACAATTAAAATTTTAAGAATACTTAATTTAAAACAAGGGAATCTTACTTATACACTGTATATAGCTCTGTAAAAAACGAATCTATGTAAGCCAGACATAATTATTTTCAAATTAAGGTTGAACTGTCTGTATGTAAAATGCGATTACGGCGAACGATTAAATTAATATAAAATATGTTTGTCTGAGTTAAAGCGATTCATAGAATTATTCATCATCTTGATATTGCGCGGTGATAATTGGTATGGAAAATTGCTAACGTATACAATTGCTTTCATACTTTAGCTATTATGTACAACGTTGCTGCAATTAAACCGCGTTACATTAATATCCACATTCTAAAATAATACCTACAACATAGACTAAGTGAGCTTTTTAATGTGGCTTTTAGGAAATAGTATCCGGAAGTAGCTCCAAACGATAATTATTATTAAAAGCGGTCCCGATAGACACTACCTTGTACACACGTCATACAAAAAACTAAACTATTCTCCACTTGAACAAACAAAGAATTTCATTAAAAAACGGAAAATTTTAGGAGGAGTTTAATCACAAACACACGCACAGAAGATTTATATATATGTAGATATACATATAGAGTTTCCATCTTTATTTGGTCTATACAAGTATTAGTGTAATCTTTTAATAATAGTGGTCTACAAAATAGCCAACTGTATTAAAGTTTTAATAAAAACTATTCTAAAGATATTCTTATAAGTCAAAAAATTTAAAATAAAGACAGGTGTAAATAAGTCAATATTATAATTTATTTCCTAAGAATCTAAGTAAATAATTTTATATACAAAACATATCGCTTACACTAAAAGTTGAGGTGCTAAAAAAGTGAATATAACGCCAGTTTCATTTGCACTGATTGATGACAATGACTTCGCTTTTTCTGGTTAGAACAAGTTTTTGCCTTTTTAGCGTTAGGGATCAGTGAAGTGATCATCTCGCCTGTTAAATGTTACCATGTTTATACAAAACACATTTTACTATTTGCTTACGTTGTAAGTATGTATTTATCTAATTACTTATCATGTTTTCGTTTGTCTAACACAAATATGTATGATTACATAAAAAATAAACGAAAGAAAGCTTTTTTTTTTCTTTATTTTATTATTATTATTTCTTTGTTTTTCTACTGTCTCGTATCTTTGCTTTTCTTTATTTCTAGATATGATATATAAATATATTTTATCGAAAAGCTTGCAAGATAGTTCAATAATTTACTCTTTCAGTTGCTGGATTGTTTCATTGTCCTGATCATTTTGTTTCTATACATTTAAGTATTAAATTAAAGCAAAGAAATTTGCAGTAATCTTTTTGTACGAGCCAAGGCTGTACATTTTACTCGCTCAGGCTTCCTTAGTTTTATAAGCTTAATTATTCCCTATGTAAGTACGTGCCAGGGCTCGTACATTCCGATCATCTACAACCGTGATGATTTCCTATGTAAGTACGTGCCAGGGCTCGTACATTCCAATCATCTACGAGCGTGATGTTTTTATTATGTAAGTACGTGCTCTGGCTGTACAGTTTGATCATTTATAAGCATGACGATTTCCTACAATCGTCGGAGTCACGCCCCGAGAGTATAGCCCGACGCAGGCACTCTCTTCGACTGTTACTATGCAGTCATTCGTAATTAACTAAATCGTTGGAGTATCACCCCGGGAGCATAGCCAGACGTAGGCACTCTCTCCGTTTGTTAGATTGCAATTAACATAATAGTTATTATTTCGCTCATAGTCTATTGTATAACGCGAGTGATAAATATAGAGTAAGTTCTATTTATTCTATTATTTCGAACCCCTGATGACCCAGGAACCGTACATTTTGGTCCTTTGAGCTATCCGGGAATAGCGGGTCTTTCGCGTACAGTTGATCGCGTTCGCGTTTTTCTCCGTCATCCTGAAGATCGGCGCCGTGGAAAAACATCCCACTGCTGGTTTGTTGGGTCGTCAAGCAAGTAAGAAATTATCATCCGCATCAATAGAAAAGAGGAGAGCAAGGAGAAGGAGGATCCATAGCGGTCGAAAAGGGAGGTAAGCGACAGTAAGTCCGCTCCCAATATTCTCAAGAACCCATAGCGGTCAAATAGGGAGGCAAGCGACAGTAAGTCCGCTCCCAATATTTTCAAGAACCCATTAGGGAGGCAAGCGACAGTGAGTCCGCTCCCAATATTTTCAAGAACCCATAGCGGTCAATTAGGGAGGCAAACGACAGTGAGTCCGCTCCCAGCATTTTTAAGGACCCACAGCGGTCAAAAAGTATATCAGCGTCCTTTCAACCCTAGAAGAAGTCAACGGACGTCAATCTTCAGCATACGGAGGCATCTACAGTAAGTCCTTTCCATTTGTTTTGAGCACTATATTTCTGAGAATTATCTCATTTGTGAGCATAATTTTACTAAGAATGATATGAAGCATTCATTGAGCATTTTATCAAGCATAAGCATTTAAGAATTTACAATGCAATATTTACAAAGCGTTTAGTTAATTATTATATTAAGCATAATGGAGAATTTATTCCAAGCTTCGTTTACCGACGGTCTGAAAACCATCAGGTATTCAAGAAAAACCCAAGAGTTACTTCGCAAACAAGCAGCTTTATTCAGGTGGTCTGATAGGATGTTGGAACTGTCTAATGTACACTCGGCATCCGACAAATATGATCTCGAGGGAGTGTTAGAAGACATAAAGTTACAGTGGGATATGATTTTTAAAACCCATATTGAAATAGATGCTGATCTTCAAGGATCCTACTCGGAGTATCAAAATAAATATTACGAGAAGAAAGCTATATATAGGCGCCTAAAGAGAAAGATATATCTCAAATTACGTTCTCTAGAAACGCATATGGATTCACCGGTACTTTATTCACATAATTCGGAAAATTCATCATTATATGTCTTGGAAACAGCTAATAATCAAACCCGGGAATATTTAAATACAGAACAACAGCGACCTTCATCAAATTTTAGCATCAGCAAAAATTCGCTGTCAACGCATTTCGATATACAAGGTCAAGGAAATGCAAATTTAAATTGTAATTTTACGCAAGCAGAGCAATCATTTCAATATAAATCGGACAAGAAAATCTCTTCGTCTTCGGCAATGGTGGAAGGTTTAGCAGAAAGTGGTAACAATCAGCAGATACCATCAGGCATAGCAATGATGCCAATACAGAAGACCACTGATGTGCAGCAGGAAACATCGATAGTGGCATTGGCGGAAGCAGTGGCAGCCAGTCTCGGAGTGGACTCCAAAGAGCCCACCCGGTACCGGACTCCGATAGGTCTTAGTGTTAATCACAGTATACATGCAGATACTTATCAAGGCGGAGAATTATCCAAATTGGCAGAAAGCGTAGCACAGTCGTTAACTGACTACAGCAAGGAGCAACATAGCACAGAAGAAAAAGAAAGTTTGTCTCAGTCCATTTCTTATAAGAAGAATAAAAACTTAAATAGCAGCTTAGTATTGTCTAAGCCTTTGTTAGAAGCACCGATTCAATTGTATACGGAACCCTATTTGCAACGCAACTTAACACAAGGGTCCGACGTAGTTGTAAGAAACAAAAGCATTATAACTAGAAAGAGTTATGGCAAATTTTCGCATGGATCAGAAAAGGTTACACGCAAATTAAATGGTTTGCCTATCAAGAAAGGCAAGAAATATAAGCAAAAAGCTTTCGTGAAAAAGCAGGAATTTCGAAGAAGAAAAAATGGAGTTAAGAATAGAAAGGAATTTACAGGAAGGTCAAAAGGAAAGGTCAGAAAGAGTGGTAATATCTTTCGTAAAAGGGGAAGATTGCGAAACGTTATCGTTCCGCAATATAGCAGGCTCACCGATTCAGGATTTAGTAAAAGTACTATACAGCAAACTTATTCGGATATGCAATCCTATGAGTCTAATATGAGTAATCAGAGGAAGAGAAAGAAAAGTACCATATATAAAATAATACTTAAAATTCCTTTAAGCATACAAACCAGAGACTATGTTCAGTTCCATTTATGTATAACATACATTGTCGAAACTTTATATTAAATTATACATACATCAATTAACATAAATCATTTATAACGTGAGAAACGATAATTAATATAATATCATAAACAATAAATGGAATGCCAGCTCAGCAAAATATCATATGTTAGCTAGTGGATTGACCTACTGTGAAAGACGTCAACTACAATGAATAATATTATGCAAGATATCAAATTACCGAGGTACGGTTGCATTTTACAACAATTATTTTTAACCTAGATCATGGTTGCATTCACCAAACCTGTAATATATTTTGTATGCTCATGATAGTTCTCGGAATGTGCTCAAGACAGGTAGTGGATAGGACATTACAATCATAAGTTCAGGAGACGTCACGGAGCAGTAGGTGTAGCAGCGGCAGAATCAGCAGCCGGTCTCGCAGTGGCCTCAGGAGAAGCCACCCGGGACCGGACACCGGTTAGGAAGTGCAAGGGCCCATGAGCTGTGGGTCCTAGTGTTAGTGATAGTGCTGTGATTAAAAGTGTTAGCATAAACCTAGAGACTGTTAAGCATATAATGGATTCATCTTGTAAAGCACTACATATTCATCTTGCACTTTTGCCTGGGGGAGTATGTACGAGCCAAGGCTGTACATTTTACTCGCTCAGGCTTCCTTAGTTTTATAAGCTTAATTATTCCCTATGTAAGTACGTGCCAGGGCTCGTACATTCCGATCATCTACAACCGTGATGATTTCCTATGTAAGTACGTGCCAGGGCTCGTACATTCCAATCATCTACGAGCGTGATGTTTTTATTATGTAAGTACGTGCTCTGGCTGTACAGTTTGATCATTTATAAGCATGACGATTTCCTACAATCGTCGGAGTCACGCCCCGAGAGTATAGCCCGACGCAGGCACTCTCTTCGACTGTTACTATGCAGTCATTCGTAATTAACTAAATCGTTGGAGTATCACCCCGGGAGCATAGCCAGACGTAGGCACTCTCTCCGTTTGTTAGATTGCAATTAACATAATAGTTATTATTTCGCTCATAGTCTATTGTATAACGCGAGTGATAAATATAGAGTAAGTTCTATTTATTCTATTATTTCGAACCCCTGATGACCCAGGAACCGTACACTTTTAATGAAACAATACGTCGCTCACACAATTGATTATATTAGTTAATACCGATTAATATGTACAAGTTTAACCAATAAGTTATAATAAACGTTTATTCTAAGGAACCAATAACTTATACATAGTTCCAAATCGGTACATGGGTAGCGAACCTAACCTCTTTTGTCTGAAAGACACCTGCACTGTTGAGCTTTGGGTGCTCTTTATAAATAAACAGACAAAGAAACGTTTTAACTAACATTGTATGATCAAAGTAAATGATACCTTAATGTAGTGTAATAAAGCAGAAATAAGATTGAAATTTTATTCACCATCAACACGCGAATTTTCTTTTCGAAAGTGCCGAGTGACTCACCAATGTTCACGTGTTTACAATGTTGTTATTAAAAAGCCACTCAGTTTTGAAGCCTTACTTTAGCACAGGGATTTTATAATTATTCTATTAGCTTAAACAGCGTAGTCTTGTCTAATATGTACTATCTGAACTGGCCGTTAAATGCCGAGAACATTTGTTCTGCGGGAATCTGTTTAATTAATATCTAGAACTAGCACCAAAACTCATATTTTAATCGATTTCTATATACAGCTTCGCATCATAGCCCATTTCTAACTAATAATTACAATGAATGAATTAATTAAATCTACTAATATTAACAATCAGAATATATTATTTAATCATTATACATAGGTATTATATAATTTTAGCTCTAAATACGGAATATTTCAATAAGACTAAATGTGATTTTCTGACGATATAAGATAATAATAATTACTTAACATATCTATTTTCCTATAAATAAGAATAATTCAAATAATAAATAACTATTTAGTAAACATCCGTTAAAATTTCACAATATTTGCATGCAAAAATGATGAACAATATTCCCACATAATAATTTAAAAAAGTTAATCCTCGATTCGATTTATGCTCAATTATGTTCCTTCTTTCTACAAGGCTAAATTTAAATTTAAAAACAATTTAACAAATAGTTTATTATGGTCTGTGGGATTCTCAAATTGACCATGTAAAATATTTAAATCAGTATTGATTTTAATAATATAATCATTCGTTTGCAAATTTTTTTTACTCATTTGCATACCAGTTGTGTGAAAGTGTTAACATTGTCAAGATATTTTTTACTATTGTTTGCCTTATTGATGACTAAAATAAGCGAGGATTTTGTTTTGTTATATAACTAGGTTTTATGTATGTAAATATATTATTTTTTATTGTGCTATTTTCGTAGAAATTACTGTACATTATGGAAGAATAGCGTTTATAGCATTTCTTATATAGATATTGTTAAGATTGTTAGTAAAATATATATTGATAATTTAATGTCGTAATAAATGTTTATTTCTAAAAATACGCTGCCAGGAAAGTTGGCATTTTGCCAGCGTCAAATTACTTGTCTTTTATTGATCTTGTTTTTCAGCTTAAGTGTACAGTATCAAGATTATTTTAATTCAAAAATAACTTATTTTGTGTATGTCATAGCTAATTAAAACAAAAATTTTGAAGCACCACTTAGTATAACAACACGTCTAAGATAGAAGCAGAAATGTTAAAAGCAATTGTGACTGCAAAATACTCGCGTTAAAAATTATAATAATGACAATAAACGAACATTATTCGCCAAAATTTTTACGACCATCACGTTAATATAACTAAACTTGTTTTGCTTCTAAATTAAATTCTAAAATTCTCAGCAATGCACTTAGAATAAAAAGATCATTTGTGTGAATCCCACGGAAATGCACAATAGAGGATTCCTTGCACTTGCACTTTTGTATAAATAACGCATTTAGACGCCGATCAACAGGGATTGCTTCTAATTTGAATTTAAATAATTCGCCCATGACAAATGTGACCATATTTTAAATGCAATTTTTTATTTACATTGCTACCTAATTGTGTGAAAGGTTGTTTATGGTTTCTTCTTTATTTTGCTTTATGGTAGTTCTTCGAGTATACGTTTTATTATTATTTATTATTTTTGTTTTTTATTTAAGTACAAAGTCACCCATAGGGATATATCTACCTGTATTATTTATTTTTATTCTGAAAGTATGAAGAGTTACGATACGATGAATGCAATGGTTTTTCTTTGGGACAGTTAGTAACTATAGGCCCAAAAATACATACACCATATTTATTCCGTGTTTTATGTTACCTAGTCAGCCTAGTCCCTTTAAGAATGTCATTTAAATTAATTTTAAAATTTTAAAATTTGTTGTAATATTTATAAACGACAAGATTAAACATTAAAATCTAGTTATTATAGCAATTTGACGTACCTACTAGAAAGTGGTAGATGATTTTAATGAATATGTATGAATTTGAGAATTTGTATTGCCTTGAAAATAGCTACGATATTTCGCGTTTTTTTAAAACAAAAAAAAAACAACTCTGAGATAAAATTTTACCCAAAATCTATGCAAATTTTAAAAATTCAAACACCGGTGCACATGTACAATTTGCATTTCCTAATGCAACTGCAAGGTGGCGTATGCAAATCCAGTATTGACGTATTCAAATGAGACATTGATTGGCAACAAGTGTGTGAATACTCTTCCTACTGCTTTCCCAAAGATTAAATATTAAATTATATTATTATTATTTATTAGTGTGGTTGTCACTGAATACAATTCCCGGGTCTCAGGCGTATTTTAAAATAGTTATCTATTTCAATTTTGAATAGTAATATTTTTGAAGTGAAACTTCTTTAGGCGCATGAGGTAATATTTTTACGAATGAAACGCAATAATAATAATATTAGCGTCACGAAGGTGTGCAGCGTTTTTGTGAAAGAAAAGGGAGAGAGCGATTCAGACCGATTGAGAGAGAGAGTGTCAAAGGGCGAAAAAAATCATGTATTGAAATCTCAAATGACGAATTGTAAATTAAAATGCCACGTGTTTTTAATATCGAAGAAATAAATTTATAATTTGTATTAATTTTCGACACTATTAATATTTTGATGACAATTAAATTCATTAAATTCCTAACATATCTTCCCTTTTCCCTTCCTCTAAGTCTCGAAAATCTAAAGTTTTAGATTTGTATAAATATGAACAAGACTTAAAATAAGTTTGCCAAAGAAGTTTCACTTCTGACATGTGTACTTTGTATGCACGCACCTTTTTTAAATTATAAAACTACAAACGTGACCTACAAGATGTCTAATTTAGTTTTTAATAGTTAATACAAATTAATCTACTATGCAATTTTATACATAAAAGTCGTCTCTTTCTGGCAAATTGTGTTTATACTATGATTGAATAAAACAGATTAGTATTATACTCGTAGTTAAAACGATCCTATATATGTTCCCGTTTTAAAAATAACGAGGTTAGTTTATTGTAAATGAAAAATATGATTTACGCAAAAAAATAATTACTCGTTTTATTTTCCTACAAAGCATAATATCCTTTAAATGATTCGTCCTTAGGAGTTTGGTTTTAATATATCATTTATTCAATAACTAGCTGCAACGCAGATTAAGTCTGTATATGTAATACTCATCACAGATAAGAGAGTAAAAAAAATTTACATAGATGATTGATCAAAGATGACTATCACTCCAATTAACGTGCAGTTCGAAAAATGGAAAAAGTATATTTTGTTATTACGTGAAAATAAACCAGTTTCAGCTTTAGCAGTAACAAACAAAAGGCGTGGCTCTGACGTATTAATTTAATTAGTTTCACAGTTTTCAGTATACAATCGCTGGCATTACAGCATCATAGATGCTATTAATCATTGGTTCACCGTTACAAAGGCTGTCTAGGGTTGATACTTTTGATATGATCCTGAGATACAATAAAGCCTTAATGACAATTAATAATAAGAAAAGTTAAAACTTATTGTGTTTAAAATTGTCATAATAATACTTATAAAATATTCTAATAAAGTTTAATAAGTGTAATAACATTAGTTTAAACATTTTCTATTCACTATATAACATAGTGATTGGTTCTATCGCATATAGTCCTAGGCGTTTTACATCAAATAATCTACTAAGTAAAATCCTTTGCGCCTTTTGCACGCAAATTCTGTCAGGAAAACTACAAATTACATAATTAAGTATATGGCGACGTCATCAAATCAATTTGTGATTCACATCCTATAGACATTCAAAATATACTAAATAGTTTTCTCAATAAACTTGCACGAACTTTAGGCAAAGATTTCGTATGTCAATGACTAATTGAACCTTCTTATAGTCAAATCCGTTTTGTAAATAATTACTGGGTCAAGCTCAATAGTGAGTCATACTGGGTAACGAAATTTAAATGTAACTGTTTTCACGCTTAGTAGTTCATGTAGTTTGTTTAATAGCGGTAGAGAAAAATATATAATTAGCTTTCAGACGATTAAATATAAATGCTACAAACAACAGAATTTTATCCGTAACAATTAATGCAACCATCATTTTAAGCTTTGCCGACATCACCTGGCAACGACGATTTATATCTAATACTAGAAGATATGTGTAGGTAAACTTCGTATCACCTACATATATATTTGTGTCAAAGCTTAATACAACATTTTTAAAACAGATCAAAGAGATCGGATCTCATACTGCACTCATGAAACACAAATTTCTGAAGGCATAGTACATAATACTATAATTATAATACTTGGTTGTCAACCAAGTGACATTTTTTTTCTAAAACGACAAAAGACATCAAATAATTCTCAGCTAGGAACAATTTTTATTGGAAAATTCAATTGTCGTTTTGAGCATTTTATTTACTTATTATTAAGGTGTCCCATCTTTTAAACCTTTCCTGAACTTCTAAAAATATTTCAAGATCACAATTTGCCAAATCGGTCGAGCCATTCTCGAGTTTTAGCGAGAGAAACGAACAGAAATTTATAAACATATTAGATGTACCCACTTGCGACATATTGCTAGTGTTTTTGGTTAAAGTGCCTTATTAAAAAGAAGCTAATTTGTCTTTTTAATTAAATTCAAAATTCTTTACATATCGTTAACGTTTGATTACTACGTCTTCAGTAGGAACCGTTTATCTTTAATTAAACAAAGCTTTAATTAAAATTAGTTTGTTTAATATATTTTGACAGCCCTATAACATTATACAGTATAATGCAACTCAGTGCACCAGCGAAACCTTAGCACAATAGCGAGGCATCAGGGTTGGCACGAATTAATAGTCCAGCGTAAGCCCAATTTAATGAATATTGCTTGCTGACTGATAGTTATACTTTATGTATTAACTTCTTTTGTCTGGCTTTTTAAACAATGGACTTATACCAAGTCTATAACAAATATCAATTATAAATAATAATTGGTATAAAAAACACTTATTGCCTTTACGTTCTTATTATAAAATTATTTAAAAAAATGCATACTAATGTTTTACTCGCAAAATGTTCTTTACAAATTTTTATATTAGCTAAAACATCAGTGTCCCTTTTGGAGATATAAAATACGTACGTTAATAACAATAGATGTCTGAACAATTACATATTACAAAAGCTCTATCACTGCACACCTGCGATTGATTTCAATACCATATTGATCGATTACATTTCATAATACAGGCGATATTCACCAGTTTACCTTAAGTTATAGAGTCTATATTTGCTTAGTTAGAAGAAATAACCATAGCAAAAGGATTATACATTAGAATAGCCAAATTAACATGTCTTCTTGATGACTTGACATTATAAAACCTTGGCCACAAACGATGTACGCTTGTTTAGCATCATTTTTCTTTAATAGCAGTACGTATAATCTATGACGCTTTTATAATGCGCTGGCGTTTTAGATATTATTTTTAATGTTGTCCTCACTCTGATGATAATTTTAGTTTACAATAAAAGTATTATTAACCAATTCGACTTAGGATCCTTCAACAAAAGAGCGTACCAATTCTTAAACGGCCGGCAACGCACTCGCGAGCCTTCTGGCATTGAGCGTATCAATGTAATTTTCCCTGTTCTATAAAAATATTTAAAAAAAAATATAATAAAATAAACAAGATGGTTGTGGTGTGTACAAACTAAATTTGTCTAAATTATAAAAGTATTCTAATAAGGAAATTGATATATTTCGTTAGACATCCAAATCATTACCATTCTTAATAAAATAGTACGAAATTATAAAAAGTCCTATATAAGAATGATTATTTAGAAAAATAAATAACCTTTGGCCTTGTTAACAATATGTGTACAACTGTACAACTACACTAGAAGTTGTAATTTTCCATTCATACATAAACCCGCATGTGTGGAAAAACAAAGAACACCAAGTGATGTTTATTTTAATATGATATGTTTGAACCTATTATCCGTCCATTTCAGATT
The DNA here is from genome assembly GCF_905475465.1 of Pieris napi. Taxonomy (NCBI): domain Eukaryota; kingdom Metazoa; phylum Arthropoda; class Insecta; order Lepidoptera; family Pieridae; genus Pieris; species Pieris napi. The sequence continues at coordinate 5,205,444 of NC_062241.1, read as the reverse complement.
GATCTGCCGTAAGCCATAAAGTAAGAACTAATTTTAAAATTTATTTTTATTGTTTGCATCATACCGACGTAGCTACCGTATATACCCATAGTGTATTATCGAATTGTGTGGAAATAATGACAATACCACAGTTCTAATATCACTTTTTATACATATATACGAATGAATAAATGCAAGTTATTAATACATATAACCTTGCTCCTCATAACCTTGGATTACTGCACTATAAAACTGTATAAATTTAAATTCATTTTAATAAAGCAACTGCGTATGCACGTGCTCATAGAATATAGTTAACATACACGTTTATATACTTGAAGTCTTTTATTGCCTACGTGTTGAAATGAAGTTAAAGGTTTTAGGAGGATTTTCAAAGTGTTGCACGCAACGTAATGTGAAGAAATATTAGATATACTTTGGCGATAACGATAATTCCGATTCGTCATCTCTAGGTTCGTCTGATTGCGATTCCTTCAACTTTGGGAGCGTTCAAGTATTACGTAACGTATTTGGGGGGGGGGCGTCCTTTTGTGAAACGTTACGATGCGGGGCGGGGATTAAATTACGCATTATTGTTAATATTTTTTTCAGCTTACACCACATAATAGTTACTAAAGAGTCACTAGGTGGTCACGAAACGTTTTACTATACTTGGGTACAGTACTGTACTTGGGTACTGAAAAACGTTACGGCGAGTTACATGGGGGGGGGGGTTCAATAATCTCCAAAAATTGCGTTACGTAATACTTGAACGCTCCCTTTATCACGGCTCCCTTAAATGATACCTTATCATCTATATTTGAAGACCTGCCTGAGCACTTTAACATTGTCTCCTCGCTCAAAATGTCTCAGCGCATTAAACATATATGCTTACTTGTCTCAAAAGATATACATGCTTTTCTTATTTCTGAAACATGGTTCAATCATACCCTCTTGCCTGTTACTTACTCTCTTCCTGATTACAATTTAGTAAGAAATTTCCGACTTGATATGAGTAGCTGCGGCATGGAAATTTACTTGCTCTCTCACATCCAGCAGCATCTCCTTTTTGAAGTCAATCTTCTCAAATCTAAGCTTCTTCTGGGAATCTTTTATTCCCCCCTTCGTCCAAGACACCATTGACCAATTTTCTCCTTTGTACAAAAACACAATAGTCATGGGTGACTTTAACACATGCCTGTTTAATAAATGATTGAAAGCTCCAGACGGCTTTTATAGTACTCTATGAGCTATGGAATAGGTTACCTCCAACAAATGTACGAAGTAGTTCACAGGTATCAGACTTGATAACTGGTTATAACTCCTTACTTGAAATAATACACTTGGAGTAAACCGTACTAGAAAGAAAAACAATTGAAAGGAATACATAATATCTGTTAAGCTAGGTGCTTGTTATATAAGGCATGTTTACTATTATCACGTACACAAAAGGACATTAGCATGAGGAACAAAGAAGTTATTAACTATAATTAGTACTCGTACAATACGTAATACAAAACTTATCTCAAATAGTGACGAAAGATTTGAAGTGTTAACAAATGAGTTGAAATATATTTACCAAATGTTTGCTGAAGATAAGGTTTTCTTGCGGTCCAAGTTAAACTTACAAGCGATTTGTGTTGGCTTCTGCAAGTTACTTCTGAACTAGGAAAAGTCTTAATCGAATTTATACTTAACTAAAGTTCTCCTGTTTTTTAAAGTAACATTAGATAATGTTCTATTGCTTACTGATTTTTACCAGAAGGTAAGTAGGCTTTTACGATATATATATTTATTGTATATAATATAAATAAATGAATCCAATTAAATTATTATTTATTATAATTATATTGTCTCTAGAGTGTGATTTTTTGATCACACTTTACACCTTACAGTAGTACCTATTATCTTAGGTATATAAAGATAAGTATATTGTCAAATTCGCTTCATCTTATACATTAAATTCTAGATGAAGCTTGACTTATTTTAATAAAAGCTCTTTTGTATTGGTTATGTACGTTATGTTGCCATAGTGTCAATGGCTTTGTAATCGCTCTCTAGAAATATAGCGATAAGAAATATTCTTTGTTTAATTTGGTTCATTGAACTTACCTGGAAGCTCTGATTCAGCATGTTAATATTTGATAGGAATCTACATGCATTCTTGCTCATATAATTTTATGACATTGAAAGAAAAAAGTAATAGTGTTAGGGTAGTACTAAAACTTTTACATTGATGCTTCTGCAGTAAGAAAACTAAATTAAAATCACATAATAAACTAGCATTCTGCCGTCTATGAGTTTAGAGCTAATACATTTCGAAGCAATTTATATTTGTCTTTATTTCTATGATATAGCTTCGCAAAAGGATATTTTAGAATAAAACGTGAATAAGTACTCAAAATGAAAAAAGGTTATATTTCCTATATGTTTTAATAGATAAAGTTAAGAAATAAATATATTATAATATAGTAATACGCCCCAGTAAGGAGCTTGAGATTTGGCCAAAATATGGCATCGCAGATTAGGTCTTAATCAGCCGATTTTTTTACTTTACCAGCTAACGATATAATAAGAAAATTAAAAGTTACACAGGTTACTAAGTATGAAATACATCACTAAATCATAGCATATAATCCACTTTTCAAAGGTCGTTAAAATATTTTAAAACTAATTTTATGATTCATAATGGCATGTTACCAGTAACAATTAGCATATATTATTGGTCCATTAGTGAGACAATAGATTGAGGTGTGGCCCAAAATGTAATTACAGTGAGTTATTATTATTTAGTAGATAAATAAACATATAGGATACACTTGTTTTAGGCAACGCAACAGAACCTCATTTTATGCATTTTATGCATTTTATGCATTATAAGTGATTTATTTCTGACGTCACTTTCAACTCTGAGTATTATTAATTATTTATTACGCTAGTTAATTAAATAATATTAGAAATTAACATTGCCCGGCCCAAAAATGCCCGTCTCAACTTGTGACGTTTAAATCCAAAATGCTTTTAACAAATAAAGTACAATTAATATATACTTAGCTAAGTGCACTTTTATTTAATATTATTGTTTTTATAGCTATAAATATGAATGCCTGATTAGTTTACAACTGTTAAACTATAGGGTTGAGTAACTGTTAACTTTAAGGACAGTGGAATGCTTTATATATAGTTAAGCATGTTTGCCCTTCATATTTTTTACTCTTTCCAAAATTCCAAACCCAAAGATTTATGTAAATTATTATGACTAAATGTACAAATACAAAGATGAACAAACAATACCATTTTGTACTAGAACTAATAAAGTCAATAATGGCCAATAAAATAGCCGTTAGAACACGCATTAAAAGCAATCCTAATATGGCAGACTTTGTAATTTTAAAACCCACGTAACATAAAAATAGTTATTAACTTTCGTCTCCATAACTTTGTTTTTAAATCCCAAAACTTTTAACGCGAATGTCTCATCTAAGGTAACCAATTCGATGAATTATTGTTTATTGTATTTTATTGGAGCGTTTATTATACAAAGGATTATAAAAGAATCCAAAAAGAAATATTTTCATTTATGTACTAACTAATATGAGAATTAGACACGCAGTTAGTCGAAGAGTTATGATTATTTCTTACGACCACAACGTCTACTGTACGTTTTTTAGTTAGATCTAATAAAATATATCAATAATAAAAGAAGGTCAAAAATAAATATAGGTAAAGATTAAAGTGTGTCATGTGATTTAACATACTTATTAGATTTTACATATGTGTAGGAGTTTTCAGACCAAAGACTTTTCGAACCTTATCTATTCCGTGATTCGGAAAATGAGTTTTTGTACATGTAGAGTACTGATCGAACTTGTTTAAAATTTATTTCCTGAAATAATAATAATAATCTTATAATATCTCTTTTTTTATGGAATCTCACTGGTGGCCTTAAGGTCCTTTATAGATCAGCTCGGGCTGTAAATTCAGTCAGTTATTAATTGTTCGTATTTATAATGCGTGCCAATGTTTCAGATGAAGCATTTCTATGGGCGATAGTTACCGATTCGGTGTGGGACATTAAGAAATTATTATTTTAAATTTTTTCAATATATCACACAATGTGTGTATTTCATTATTAAATATATTCTTGATATATATATGTATACATATTATTGTCATACATTCAAAATTTGCAAGCGATACTAGTATATTGCTACATTTTATATGTGGATATAAGTTGATCAGTAATAAAATATTTTTCTGCGCCACAGGTAACGCTTTCATTTGTGTCCGTTAAAAACTTCGTTGACTTTTGTGTCAATCCGTCTATAAAATATTTTAATAACCATTAAAACGAAACTGACGAGCCAGTCAGATGTAATTTATATGGGTTTTGATTTACAACCAATAAAATACTGTACATTTGACGCTTTGAAAGTTAAATAGGGCTATTATCTAGTACGTCACGTTTTCTATAGAAATACAATTTAATGATCTATTTGGTCGTATTTTTTAAATACTTTGTAAGCAAAATGTAGTTTTCTCATGGACTGATGACTGAAACTATTGTGTTTCTAATGCATAATTGCTTATTTAAAATACTGTCGTCATAAAAAAATCTGTTAAAATCATCCCTCTGAAGTTTATTGCAATTTAAAAAAACGATACAGAAAATATTTAATAAGCTGCAATGTATGTTACATATGTCGGTTTTCTTCATATATAAATGAAATAAAACCTTTTCGTTCTTTATATACTTATATAAATCTTTTGTGCGTATATTTGTAATTAAACTCCTCCTACAGGGCTGGAGAATGGTTTAGATTTACTAGTAGATTACTTTTTATCCTCTTTTGTTTTGAGTTTTTGTATTTCAGACGTTCCGGACTACGTCTGTCGGGACCCTAAGTGAAGTTAAAAAAGCATAGAATAAACATTACAAAAGCAATTTTTCCGCTATTCTGTTTATAAATTTAGATAGTATTAAAAAGGGATACAGAATAGAAGAGATCTATTACAGATTATTGGTTACGGATTACCTGTGTACATTTATATTAATAAAATATTTGACTTAATTAAAATTAATAAGTTACGTTTAAAAGTTATTAGTTTAGTATACACTATACAAGGGAATTTTTTAAAATTAAATTATTTTGAATTGATTCCCGAAAATGGCGTTTACACATAAATGCAAAATGTTTAACTTCCTTTGAAGGGTCACCATAAAGGAACAAAAGGCTGAAAAGTTTAAATTATTTTCATGAAACCAAGTAATGACTAATTGTTGGAAATATTTTCAATTAATTTGTGAATAATGTGTACATTTGTGGCTTCGGTGTGAATATTGGTGTTTGCTGATTTAAGTACTTAATTTGTGTATTTGAACATGTTACATTGTATTTAATAATACTTTATGTTAATGTGTTGATTATATGTTGCGTGACATTAATGTAAAAGACAGTACAAAGTAATATCAGTTCTGTTATCTTTCCCAAATAGGGAATGAAAACAATTAATTCTTTATCTAATAAATTCCTAGTTAAAATAGTCACTCTTTATTTCACAGTGAAATTGAATTGAGTGAACAGTCTCATCCTCAATAAAATTCTCGTTACAATAATTTATTACGTTTAAATATGTCACTTGTATGACATAATGATAAGTTGAGATTATTTGTCATCCAAATCGGACATTGGTTGAAATGGGTCCTAATTATAATTTGAATCGTTTAAAAGTTAAATGATTTCGACGTATAGACAAAAAATTGTTTGAAGACATCGTCTACAGTTCGGTCAACAGAAAATCAGAACAAACATCCAAAGAGTTGTTTTACCTGTTTTATTATTCAAGAATCAAAATTGTTTTAACACCTTATCTACTAGTTTACCCGAACTTATTATTAGAGAGTATTTGTTCATTTCGTTAAACAAAACTTTTACATTATAATCAATTGTTATCTGAGAATAATTCCAATGTGTATGTTATGATATTTATTATATACTAGCGAACCCGACAGACGATATTTCAAACGATTAGTATATTAGACAAAGTATGATAGTACCGACTGCAGCGCCTGCTGCTGGGCTGATTTGTGAATCTAAACCATCCAGGGCGTCACCCAAACCAATGTTATGTCAAACGTCATAAGGTTACATCAAAAAAGTTTGAGTTGTATGGTGGTTAAGTATTCTTAAAATGTCAAATTTTCCACGCAATTTTCTTAATGTTTTCTTTCATAAGAACCTGACAATAACAAACACAACAAAAAAAGAATTAGCGAAATCGGTCCAGCCGTTCACGCGAGATGCCGTGCCCAAGGGAAATAGGGATTCATTTATATATATATATATATATATAGATTTGTTTTATACTCGTCTCAAGTTACCATAAGATTAAAAACTTAAAACAGGTCAATTGATTTGACAGTTCTTGATACTAGTTTGAAGGCAGAGAACAAAATTTTTGCGCGGCAGTTGGTTTTTAATTTAGCAACATAATTATTGAGACAGACAGCTATATATATTGAATTATTCTAAGTCTGACCATGATTTCATAATCTGCCAAAATTAAATTAATATTCAAAACATCTCCACACCTTCTTGTTCTATCTTAGTGAGTCACTCGAAGTAGAACGGTGCTAGGTACGCACAGGCACCGTTTGTGAAAAAAATTGTGTACGCACCTTATCTGTTGCATCAGAATCTTATACAGAATGTTCTTATATCCAATTAATTAATAAATATTATTAAAGAAAATTCACGAGTTTTTCTAATAGGCAAATAAGCCTTGTAGATAATTATGCTGTTTTATCACATTTTCAAAAACATCTCATTTGTACTATTATATTATTTTTAAGTTTTTGTAATATAATTTTTACATAAAACTTTGATTTATTTTTAATTAATTAATTTTTGACGGTACTTTTTACTATTTTCAATTTGACATCATTATTTCAGCAAGTGATGGTCTAAAATCTAAATTAACGTAACTTTGTGCCTAGGTTTTTTTCAACATTTATTTTGTGTACACTTTGTCTAGACCAGTCAGTCGGTTTGTGTCAATGTTAATTTAGTTTGTGATCAGATCGTAAAGTCGGATTACACTTTGCAATTTCCTTCGTACAAACTGATTAAGACGTACATAAAACATACTCCAACACAACTGATTCACAATATTAATTTTGTCTAAAGTTTAGATTTTGACTGTTGGGTTTGGCCTCAAATGGATAGACTATTTCGATTTTTTAAAATGTCACTAATTGTAAAATAATAATCGAAGTAACATTATGTTTTTTTTCATCATCCTGTAAGCTGCGCAAGCGCCGAATGACTCACGCCAAACAATCTCACGACGGAAGACATTAGATATATTTGTGGGTACGTTAATAGATGACTTAGGATATGTTTGCCTTATTAATCTATACCAATAATAAAAAGCGGTAAAGTTCATATAAAGGTCAACGTAGAGCTTTATTTTACAAAGCTTATTACTAACCTTCGTCGTTTCGTATAAAAGCGAGGCTTCTAAGGGTTTATGGAATAAAATATTTATATGTGTTTTACTTATTTATTGCAATAATCATTGTTTAACATGATTAGAAGTTTTTTATTTACTAAAATCACATTTTAATTACTTCGACAATCTTTTAATTGAGACCAGAGTTTTTACTCACTTGAATATTTTTGATTTTTTAAATGCTTAAATAAAAAGAAGCCAAATTAGGATAAATATTACACTATTTTAGATGATACCATAAATAAACATTTTTATTTAAAAATAACATCTATTTGTGGTTTTTCGTGTTTATTTTTTAGTTCAACATTACAACACATTAGGTGTATTATATATAGAACCATAACAATCATAAATTGTTATTTATCCGATAATTTTATGTTTCGAAACTATTATTTAAAACGTCGTAGTAATACTAAACCCTTCTTTCATATATTATGTGCAATAGGCAATAAACTTTTATTTGTTAGTGGCCCTTAGCTTTCATATTGTTTTAAACAACATTTTCTAGTTAAACAAGTAAAGCACCGATTTGTTTTGTTAGCAATAGCCCCGTATGTAAATACGAACATACATATTAAGTACCAACAAGTGTATGACCAATTGTTCAAACAACTCCATGATATGTTTGCATATCACTTTGTTTTATGATCAATGTTGATCGAGTTACAAAATTAATAATGATACAAATTATATTTTTAATTTTGTCTTACGACTATGAAATGATATGACTCATTTATCTTACAAATAAATCATATTCTATGTTTATTTCGAATTAATTCGGTTTCAGGTATGTAAATATCTTTTCGCTTATAAAAAATAGTCCTACTCGAGGCTGTCATAATCAACTTTAACACCTGGGAACTATACAGACGAATCACCACCACCAGCGTTAACTGCTGTTTCAAAACTCTCTGACTTACTTTACTTAATCTCCTAAAAAGCCTTAATGGGGCAGATTGCGTTTACAATGACTGTCGCTCTAAGTCTTTTCGTCTCTCTTTGCCCCATCTGCAACTGTACGACGCCAGGTTTGCTTGGGATGGCCATGCTTTGGCTTTTCTTGGGTGTTCCAATTAAGCGCCTGATATATCTCCAATATAATTGGAATCTCTTATGTATGGCCTATTTCGCTTGATCTGCTGGCTAATCGGGGTTTCTTGTCAGTGCTCCCAAAGTGGTTCGTTAGTGATCTTCTCGGGCCAGTAGATACCCAGAATACGGCGAAGACAGCGGGTGATAATACCGAGTGAAGCACCATCAGCGAGATGGTAGCCACTCCACCATCTTCCTCCTCCGCCTTCTTGGAGGCTAACTTAACCTTTCCTTCCAAATGACCGCGACTTTTTAGACTAGACTTTTAGTTAAAATTTATCGCGCGAACATTGTTAAAAAATAATCCTTAACTGAATTGTAATTATCGTAAAAAGATTAACACTATACAAAGCATTCCAGTAATCAAACATATCACATATAAAAGTCAGGGTCAAGTGTATTTAACGGTTTTTAAATATGGGCCTTCATTATTCCCAGTACATCATAAAGCAATAGAAAGCCTATGATTATGTCATTTCAAATGATGAATCATCTAATTAGTGACCATCGCTATTGTCGACGTATGGTATATGACTCACTGATCGGTTTTATATAGACAATAATTTGTATGGTACAAGGTTCTGGTACTCAGTTAAAGCAGTCCGATTTCTCGTAGTATTCTAATTGCTATTAGTTTTAACAAGGCGTTATGTGAATCATTCGTTATTGTATAACGATGACAGCTTTAAAGTGTTTCTACATGTTAGAAAAAGTAAGATTTTAAAATATTGTATTTGCAGGACTAATTAAGGAAACTGCTTCTACAAAGCGTATTTTATACGGGTGGTCATGGAAAAATCCAACATACAAGACCATGTCATAGTACATGTCTGATTGGACGAGCCACCAATACCGATAGTCATATATTATGTTATATATTGTCCTATGTAATTGTTTTAATTATAAAAATATAAAAACTCACACAAACATTAAGCCAACATTATGGATGTGTCAGATATTACCGTAGTATTATTTAAGGCATGATATAAAAAAAAATACTTTATATATATAACTACTTTTTTTGAACAATGCCATTAGTCCTAGATAATATTCAAACATTTCTATCACACAACAAATGACATATATTGATACAAAGTTATTATCTATACATCTACTTACTAAGTAAAAGACCTTGAAGCTTATCAAACGTGGATAAACGCATAATATTGCATTGTCTGTTATAATTTGAATAAATTACTTTGTGACAGAACACAATAAGCAAAAAGTGTTTTCTTTGTTAATAGTAAAACTAGTAGATTCATATAACTTTCCTTGCTAATAAACTTAAAGGAATATAGGAGATACATTCGTAGAAGACATTAAAACATTATATTAGTATTGATATATTCATAAAAAATGATATTATCTATTATGTTTTGAATATAAGTTAAAAAGCGAATACTTTTGTCTTCTCACAACAAGATGCAAGATTTCAATAAATTCGTGTGAAAATACTCGTTCTCATTTGAAATTTTATATATATGTATTAGTATCTTTATTCAATTATGAAACCTTCTCATATCTTTCTAAATATATTTGTATGATACAATGAAACCGATACTATTTATAGTTACAAAAAATACACTCATTGTGGTTCAAAAGTATAGTCAATATGACTAACAATATCAATTTTGTAGTAATACGATAACGTAAAGTGTCAATCACATGTTCCAATTACATAGTTTATGTGACATGACCTGATAAATCATTAGTAACAATGACACCATTATGCATTATGCTTGATTCAGAAGATTCTTTACGACCATAGCTTATCAACGAATACGAAATAATTGATATGAGCGACCTATATAATAAAATGTTTCCTATATCTTATAAGATTTCGCTGCTTATGAAATAATAATCTTGTCAAATTTGTGTACACGTGTCTCGTCTCGACAACTAACCTATTCGTTGGACGTTAATGCAGTGCCATAACAATTACTTCATAGAAAATTAGCTCCTTCATAACTATTAAGAAGATTTGAATGATCATTTCCGCTGGTACACTTTCTCTTACGTCCTTATAATGTCCTCTTAGAGATTATCTGAGATCTTATAAATCTTGCAAGTTGCCAAAACAATAAACAATGCACTTATATCGTTAAACCTTTTAACTGTCCTAATTACGATACTTGTTCACAGGCATCGAGCGTAACGTGTAAATTACCCGACGTCATAATGATCCTAATGATTTCGTTTACAAGTTTATTTGTGCCGTCAAAATAATCCTTAGTGCAACGGAAATAAGGATCACAATTCAAATTTCTTTATTCGTTTTAATGTGGAAAGGACACATCGTAAGACGTGAAGACTTTGTTAATCCTATATCACAAATGATGATCGTTTCTTGGAATTTGTGTTTTCTCTCGATGCACTTGTTTTTTAGCACTATTCTGAGAATAATTGAATGGTATATTGGCGCCAGAGAGGTTTGCATAGATATTATGAGTAAATAAGTATCGTTACTCATAATATCAGACTCCCATCATAATTTTTATTTATTTCAAAAATAGAAAGGTAAGTTTTGCATTAAAATTAATTAATTCTTCTTGTTTTTTACATATAGAGGATGCTTAGTAGTACTACGCTTGATAGGGCTATCACTAATCTTTATGTTAGCAAATAAATCACCCAGTTACCAAAATAAGGTTTCGTACATTCATTATTTATTTATTAGGTCTAAGTCAATAACAAAGGATATTCAGAACCGTTATTGCAATCTGACACTGCACTTTCATCTTCGTAACGCCAGTGAATCATTTAGTACCAAAATTATATTCGAATTAAAATCCGACCCAAATAATTCCAGACGAAAAGAGAAAGTAACAATTAGCATTGTTCTTATTTACCGTTTATTGTATTGATTTAAGGCCTCTAACAAAACACGAATTTAATATTATTAATATTTTCGTCTTAATAGTAATCAGTACAACATGGTTTTTTACATGGTTTGTAACTTCCTTCAGAACATAAATACGAACGAACTTTTTTGGCTAAAGGACAATCCAGTCTACCACACGGTCCGTGAACATCTCTTTTGTTAACAAACTGTCCTGACTTGTACGGCTTTCCTCTTTGTTTTTCCCCCGGAATAAATTGGTGCTGGCTTCCTCTATAGTCCATTCGTTTTGGACAATTAGTACCACCACACGGCCCTTTTGGGAAGCCCATAGCGAGAATAGCTAACTCACTTGAAGTAAATGGCGCTTCATAGTCATCATAAACTACGGGTTCCTCCACTGGTCGAATTGGCTCTCTGCAAATATCGGGAGCACCAAAGAAGTAAGCAACTGGCGGGACAGCGTCAATCGTTGTTCCCTCCCAGTGCCTTACAACTTCCACGTCCTTCAACTTCAGCTCATCATTTAAATATTTACGACCTGGCAACCTTTCCATTTCGGGCAAAGCAACAAAATATGTAACCAGTCGATTACCCAAGCAAGTTAATCGAAGGAAAAACTCAATCTCACCAGACGGTTTTAAATCTTCCTCGCATTGTATCGGTCTTATTAACTCCACCGTATTAGTTGCCATGCTTGGCTTACCCGTACTTCTGAATTCTGCTTGGTCCATATCGACTGGATTTAGTTCTTCAATTTTTTTAAGACATTCAAAAAACGATTCGTGCCATTCCACGACACAAAAACCAACACAGTTCATTTCTTGATCTCGGTTCCATACCGTAATATAAACTGGCGTTTTTTTTAACATTTCCTCTAACTTCGATGGTCTAGATAGAAACATAACAGAATTACCGACACCAAAATATGGAGGTTGTGGTAAGGGTTCTGAGGGCAAAACTATTTTTATCGGCGCAGCTTTTCCTTTTTTACCTTTGGGCTTCGGTGGTTTTTTAGGTTTTCCTCCCTTTCCTGGTGGAGGAGGAGGAGGTGGGGCTATGAAGTTGTCATGTGCAACGTAAAAGTCAAAGAGCGGCAGACACAGCATTTGCATTGTACAGGTTTGCATGAACTTCATTTCTTCTTCGGAAGGCATTGGAGGTTCTTTTCCTTTTTTCTTTGGTTTTGGTGGCTTAGCTCCTTTTTTACCCTTCTTTGCCGCTTCTGCTGCTGCTAGGGCTTCTGCTTCTCTTCTTTTTTCTTCAGCTTCTAATTTCAATTCATATTCATCTTTTTCTGGAGGTTCAATTTTTAAAATGATTTTTTTTACGAATACTTCTATCATAAAAATTTGCTCCATTGGGATATCTATAACAATATATAAACTTAATCAAATTTACTACTTTTAATATTTTTTCGTAAAAAAAATATACACGAAAGGTAATACTCACCTTTTATTTAAATATATATTTTATGGATTATAGAAACATGGCATGATATAAACAATATTTTTGGATTTAATACAAATATTAATTATAATATATTACTATTTATAATACATGATTTTTGTGTTTAAAAATAAACAATTTTATAAGCTAAATAAATACTAGCCACCCTGAATTTTTTGACATATCTGTCAACCAAAGTATATCGCCATCATTGCAAATGGAAAAGTTTCTATTGTATTCACTGCCATCTCTCACAACATATTAAGCTATATTATCAAAAGTATTATACATTAATTTTATCATCATCTATCTTCATATTAAATAGCAAATTTCACATTTTTAAGTTTCTGAAGTTTCTCGATTTTAAATTTCTCGACAAATTTTGTGTCGCAGATTCACCGGAGAGAGTGAGTGACGAAATTAAAATTTCAATGTTTTAAAGCACAAGACGGAGATGCGCCTACGCTTTTTGCAAAATTATTAACTCAGAATATCCAGGTCCCAAATGCTTGCTTTCCAATACATATTTACTTATTTTATCACACCAATTATTTGGATTTAATTTAAAAACCTATAGATAACGCTTTTATTTTATGAGTATACGATAGACCCACACAATCGTGTATAGAATCAAAACAAGACGAAGTATAAAAGAAGAAAAAGTTCTGTCGTAGAGTTCAAGCGTGGGGTCACGTTTACGCACGCGGGTAGCGTAGCTGCGGGGAAGGGGCGGCGTGTGCGCAGGACAAGTCTCAGTGCCATAGATCATTATTTACTAGATTTTATTGTATAAAGAGTAAATAGTAACTTAACGTTTCCACTCTTTCGTGCAACTTAGCTTTTGAAAATACAATATTTTTGGAGTTTACTCCTTAAGAAACGATTTGAGTTATAAGGCCCGGTACGGAAATTTTATGAGGAGGAAAATCAAGTGTAACACGAAAAGTTCAGGCGCTATGTAGAAAGAGACAAACATATATATCTGTAGGATTGAACGTGTAAAAGAATGAGATGGAATACATTACACAGCGTATCTCATTCTCGGGGTCTCCTCTTTGTTATTATTATTATTATTTCTGCAATTGATTAGAGACATTTAGTGGCAAAGTAGTTTAATATCAGCTTGCTAAAACACTAATTTCTAATGCTAAACACACTGGCAATTTATTACTACACCTATATCTTTATTATTTTGAAATTTGAATAAATAGAAAATACATATTGGAATGATAATATGTGCACTTTTTCAAGAATCATCGTTACAGTTGAATCAAATTCATATTTCATTCTTTGACAATACTATAATAAGTTTAGTATCCTTCATACTACAATCACTATTCTATTTTTTCACGGCATAGGAGAATGCATCAGTGAAACTGTTCGGTTTACACGATGGTGATAATGTTCATCTAGTAGTATTAATCTTCGTTGTGGGCACAACACAAGACCAAAGCAAATTGTCTGTCTCTCTCGCACGATGATATTTAAATTTAGAATAGCGTTGCACGTTATAACTTAGTACTTAAGTCGATACCTAGATTGCCAATGTAATTGAATGCGGGTTTTGCATTATTCAAACATTAAATCTGGGCTCCAATGGCATCTTATAGTAATTAATCCTTGCATTTTAATTTTATAATGGCATATTATACGCTAGCAACTAGGTACTTGCATCTGGGCTCGCGATCGTTATAAAAAGCTATAATAAACTGAATAAATAAATTACCAAGTCGCATTTTACTAATAGTTTCGAATATTAAATGAAACTTGTATAGGCATTTGTTAGTATATTAGGACTATTATTATGATTAATATTTTTAATAGTTACTCAATGTTCTAGGCATCGAAAATATTCATATTATAATTTAAAATGACAAACTATTACTCAAGTATTTGTACTTATTTCGAATGAAATGAGAAATATGTTTATTCAGTGCATTTTCAAAAAGTATTTTATTAGTTTGAACTCTAGGTTAATAATACATAGATAATCTTTAAATGTTACCTGTGAAGCATAAAGATATAATATTATGTAATATTATTTTAATATTTTTATAAAAATAGGCGGGGAGCGTAAGTTGAATTTTTAAAAATATAAACGAATGAATGGACTACACTAACATAACAGTAGGTACGTTTCTGATTTAGACTTAAAACAATATTTTAAACGTAAAAACTGTATTCTTTATAAAATACGGATAGTTCTTTTCCTGACTCTAGATAAACTTAACACTAACTAGTGTTACGAGCTTTCACATTTGTTGCCCAAAATGGAAACAAAAAAGCATTAAAGAAAATAATATTCTAAGAGTCAACACGGTAATGATAATAAGAGTACGTTTCGATGCGCAGGAGTCGACCGAGAAACCGGTAGCACTGCGCAGCTGTGCGCTTTATTAGGCTGCGTTATATTTATTCAGAGTTTAATATAATGTTTAGATAAATAATAAAATAAAATTTTAACGCAACGATTTTGTTACATTTGCAGATGAGATAAGGCGAAGAGAGACGGGAAGACTAGGAGCGAGGTGAAATACGAGGCTCAAGACCGAAGGCGAAGGAAACTCACTGTGGACTCCCTCTGCCCCATCTTGGGATTGTAGGATATTAAAACAAGAAGTTTATATGAATTGCATACTAGGAAAAAGGAAACAAAATGTTAACGTATGTATCTAAATGATTTTTGTTAGTTCGAAGTCCCTAAACCCCCAATGGGAGATTTCTGTATCTGACACAGTGATTCTTATGCTTTAATCACTAACCCACAGACACAGAATCAAAGATTTTTCTTTATGACATCACATAAAACATGTACTTATATGGACAATTATGAACGAAAAACGAACGAAACGAAAATTTTTAAATAAGTTGTTACACCAGAATATAACCTGTAAAAAGTTCACACAGTGATCTGCTCTGAAGATTTAAGATATCAAAGAATAATTTATTTAATCCAAATACAAAAGAATGTCTATTTCCGTCTATATTATATCTGCTTATAAAAACTCTAACAGATGCAGATATCACCAAATACATGAAAAGTCAAAGTCAAATCGTTTATTTCAATTAGACCATCTAAAATGGCACTTTTGAACGTCAAAAAAAAAATAAAATATAAAGATGATTCTAGTTGCCCCTTCCAAAAGGTAGTTTCGTGTGGAGAAGAATGGGCAAGAAACTCCACACTTACTCTTTTAAAATAGGTTTACAATATTTTGTTACATTTGTTAAATAATTATATGTGAAGACAATGTACTCTTAGAATAAACTACTATACTAAAAAAGTTAGTATACATGTTCCTCACATATTTACAAATATCGAAACCGTAGAATATTAACATTCAAGAGTAATAAAAATATTAAAAAAAAACACAACAAAACAGTGTGTGAGATACAAAAAAAAATAATAATAATTATAATTACATTTGTAGCATTAAAGCAAAAAATCAGCAACCAATTTGATTTTGTCCAGGCTATAGAGCCAATCATAGGATTGTCCTATGGAGCAGGACCAGCATGTTTCCAAGCATTCTTATCTTGAATATAATCATCTAATTTGTAATATGCTTGTTTACAAAGTGTACTTTTAATAAAACATTTAAATTTTCGTTCATTTAGTTTTAAAATGTCACAAGGTATTTTATTGTAACATTTCACACAGTACCCCATAAATGAATTTTGAACTTTGGCTAATCTGAAAGATGGTTGAGCTATTTTATCTTTATTTCTAGTACTAAAATTATGTCTTTCATTTATGTTACAAAAAAGATGTAGATTCTTTCTTACATACATAATATTTTCATAAATGAATTGGCAAGGTACTGTCATAATATTAATCTTTTTAAATAGTTCCCTGAGAGATTCGCAACGACGTAGATTATAAATGGCTCTGACCGCTCTCTTTTGCAAAATAAAAATGGATTCTATGTCAGCAGCCCGACCCCACAGTAAAATGCCGTAAGACATTATGCTGTGAAAGTAGCTAAAATAGACCAAACGCGCAGTTTCTACATTGGTTAAATATCTTATCTTTCTAACCGCATAAACGGCTGAGCTCAGCCGCCCCGCAAGAGATGTGATATGAGGTCCCCATTGTAACTTCTCGTCTAGCGTGATGCCTAGGAAAACCGTTTGATTAATAAATTCCAGTTTTCCTCCATTCAACATTATGTCACATTCCTTACTTTTAACATTTGGCAACGTAAATCTAATACATTTAGTTTTTTTATCATTCAGTGCCAAATTGTTTACCGTAAACCAATTTTGGACCCGAAGAATAGAGTTATTCACGTCGTCACGATTTTGTGACCGTCGATCTACTTTAAAAATCAATGATGTGTCATCTGCAAATAACACCATCTTCGGTTTATTTTGAACTAATTGGGGTAAATCATTTATGTATACTAAAAAGAGGAATGGACCCAATATTGAACCTTGAGGAACGCCCATTGTAATTTCAGACCCTAACGAGTTTATGCCGTTAACCTGAACTTTAACCTGTCTGTTTTTCAAGTAAGATCTTAGTAAGTCCAGAGCTTTGTTCTTAATCCCGTAGTGATTAAGTTTCAGCAGAAGAGTCTCATGGTCTACGCAATCGAACGCCTTCGAAAGGTCGCAAAAGATTCCAATGGCATCTTGTGCTTCCTCCCAAGCGTTAAAAATGTTCTTGATTAGGGAGACACCGGCGTCAGTTGTACAACGCCCTTTGGTGAAACCGTACTGTTGTTCATGAAAGATGGAGTTTTTATTAAAGTGACATAACATTTGATTGAGCATTAACTTTTCAAACACCTTACTGAGAGCTGGCAGAATTGACACAGGTCTATAATTATTGGGTTCTTTACTATCACCGGATTTGAACAACGGAACTACTTTACTGTGTTTCATGAGATCCGGAAAGACTCCTTGGTCTATGCTGGTGTTAAATATGAAAGCTAAATAAGGCGCAATAGTTTCGATGATAGAACTACAGACTTTTACAGACAATCCCCAAAGATCTTCTGTAGATTTAATTTTAAGATCTTTAAAAGCTTTTATAACAGCCTGGGGGTTTGTATATTGAAATCGAAACTCCGTAGGACATGCCCTTACATTCTTCGTAAGTAAAGCAAAAGAAAGTGCGGATGATGAACTTAAAGCTTCGGTAGTTTTAAAGGGAATATTGATAAAAAAGTTTTCAAATTCCTGAGCTATTTCTGCATTTGAGTTTATTGGGCCATGTGCAGTCTCTAAGTTAAATTCAGTATTACGCTGTTTTTTTCTACCTGTTTCATTATTTATTATTTGCCAGGTAGTTTTTATTTTGTCATCCGCTGATTTTATTTTATTACTAATATACAGTGCTTTAGCAATTTTGCACACACTTTTAAAAGTTTTTGAATATTTCGCAACATGCTGATGAAAGTTTGTATTTTTTACATGTTGCCTTAGGCCATACAGTTCAAAAAGTTTATCCCTGCTCTTACGAATACCTGGAGTCGCCCAATCACTAAATAAGAACTTGGTGTAAATACTTTTTGTCTTTTGTGGAACAATGTCATTAAATTGCGATTTTAACAAGGTAAAAAACTCCGCATAGAACTCATTAGGGTCCCAAATATTATTAAAGTTTTGAACACACAATTTACTGGTCAAGGTATTATTTAATTTCTCTAAATTTTTACATGTAATTGGCCTATACCTTATTTGAATTTTTTGTACAGGTATGTAGGCACAAAGCGTTATTGTTTGTCCACTGTGATCAGAAGGCAATTTATTAACAATTTCTTTATGTAAGTAACCACAATTACAAAAAATATTATCTATACAAGTGGCAGAAGAAGCTGTCACTCTAGTTGGTTCCATAAAAACATTAGACAGATTAAATGATTTAAAAAGACTTATTAATCTGATACTATTTGAGTTTGTTTCTAATAAGTTAATATTAAAATCACCACTTATGATGATTGATTTACTACTAGTACTAAGTTTTTTTAACACATCTTCCATTACAGAATCAAATACAGATAGATTCTGATAGCCCGGAGGTCTGTAAACACATACTACAACATGCTTATCGAGCTCGACACAGGACAATTCTATAGAATGTTCAACTGACAATCTGATAATGTCTTTCCTTTCTTTAGATTTAACAGAATTTTTGATTAATATTAATGATCCACCGTGTATCATACACTTCCGGCTGAAATAGCTAACTACACAATAATTTTCATAATTAATAGACATTATCTGATGATCATTTAACCAATGTTCAGTTAAACAAATAATATCGAACTTGGTTTTTTCTAAAAACATTTCTATTTCCAGTAATTTGGAAGAGCAACCTTGAATATTCTGATGAAATAATCTTAAAGTATGTTGCTTTCCTTTTGGTTTATTAAAACATGTTAAATTGCCAGAAGCTACCTTTTTATTATCCACAAATAATAATTGATTATTTAAACGGTTAACTTCTGTTGTCTTACAGCCTAGTTTAAAGTACTATCCGGAGTGACCTCTACAGTTGTAGAATAACCTAAGGTATGTGTTCCAGCAGGAAGAGTATACTCTATCTGACTGGTATTGGCCTCCAAGTATGTTGGTATTATAGGTGGACCCTCCTTCGTACAACATAAAGATATATTATCAATCACTGTGTTGTTAGTGTAACTAGGCAACACAGTCTCGTCACTAATCCTAGAATTTGTTATATTAGCTATAACCTTGTTAATATTGTATGCTATTAACATAGCAATCAACCGTCTACATTCCAAAGATATAGGTATTTAGCAACTCATGTTTTCTTCAATGATTACTGTAGAAACCTAGAATTTTCCCTTTGAACAGTGCAATTCTATTAATTATTCAAAACAACAGCTAATCTATGACACACCACCACTTACATAGAAATGAAATATGACTCACAAACTAGAAATTTTCCTATTTCGAAGTTTCAAGTTTTTATTATATTTTGTAATGTATTCTGAAAATTTGTTTAAGGCAACTCGTTCGTGGCGCTACATGACCATTTGCCATAACCTTGTAAGAACGAGGCTGCAGACTTCGATCGATACTATTTGTTCATGCTTCTATTTAAAAACTCCCAAGACCCGAGCATAATTGAGACACAATTCTCAAGTTAGTGTACCTTATGAATACAGCCTTACAGCCTCTTATGTTCAAAGCTCTCAAGTTGAGGCGTTGCTTTGTATGAGTATATTTTACTACACTACTACACTTGTATTTTGTTCTATATCAAACGTATCATAACTGTACTTTTACGCTAGAGTTTTTGTACTTGTGGACGATACACTCAATTCAATTCAATCATAATAATATAAAACGAACGATCGAAAGGGATAATCGATTGCGAAAATCTTCTATGGAAGCAATTGTCACGTAGAAAATTTACTAAACTGTTGTCAAGTGATAATTTGTGTGATAGAAAAAAAGTGTGATAATTTAGATTAGCTTTCCTTGTTTCGATATAGGTATTTTATAACCAACATAATTAGTCTTGTAAAATTAAATCTAACAGGTTGTCTTGTGATCATTTTTTTTAAATCTTTAAGCTGTTCCTTAATATATCCTTGTTGTATACTATAAAGATAAAACAGTAGTTACTAAATGTTATATAGTATACACGACTAAACTGCATAATTATACTTAATAATTGGACATTTGTTATCTATGAATTACCAAAAAATAACCTACACGTTACTAATACAATATAATTTGTTTTTCTGAAGGGTCTTTTAATTTAACTGAGTTGTATAAAGTTATGAATTTTTGTTAAATAACAGTGTTAAGGTTTTAACGTTACTTTAAATTATATGAAACATATTTAAAAACTTCGATTAATAAATACTTAATAATCCAATTTTCCTGTCTTATCTATTAAAACAAGAAAGTTTGTATTAAAATTGATGACTTAAACCTTGGAGTATAATAAGTTACTTAAAAACTTAAAATATGAGGGATCACTTCAAAACTTCGTAACTCAATTTTTCTTTAAATTGAATCAAGTGAAACAACATAATATCTTGAAGAATATAATAATGTTCCGAGTGTTATCTGAGGAGATTTTATGCTATTTTATATATGTACTTCTAAATTAGCACACAGTGATTTATCAACTTACGATAAAAGTATTATAAAGGAGAGACGCTAATTCTTAAAAAGTACACACTTAATTAGCATAGGCGATTAATACAGTTTTTTAAGAGATACTTAATTAAGCTTTTAGAATCGTTCAGAGAACTAGCGACTCGCCCTAGCTTCGTGCGGGCAACCGTGACCCATAAACCTTCAAAAGTTAACATAATACAACTAAACCTACAAAAAAAAAGACCTCCCTCATCAAAAATCCTAGATATTGGTAAAGCCCGCAATAAAATCCGTGCAGTAATTTTTGAATTCATAGCGAACACAAAAACGCGGTGGTGGACATATTTTTATATAATAAAAAAGGTTTATTATTATTTTAGGGTTTATTATTATTTTTATATAATAAAGTTTAATAATAATACATTATGCTAGCAAGTTTTTTGTTGGCATTGTCTCTACAACTTTTGTCTAGAACTCAATCATGTATCTCTCAACTTTAAGGCAGCGTTCGTAAGAAACATTTTAGTTCAACCGTTTTTTCTCAGACTTTGCAAATTTGACTACCACGAAAAAGTCATTTAACATGACATGACACTTACGAATAACTTAGCTTCTATTGGAAAAAATATTATCACAATCGGTTCTATAGATCCAGATTACCAACTACATGCTTACAAACATTTCCTTTTTATAATATTAGTAGGTACAGATAAATAATACTATTTCGTTGGAACGACCGATAGTTTAGCTTCACTTTATTTCATCGTCCATCTTCCATTTCAAACATTGGTATTGAAATACTTTATAGAAGTAACTATACTAATTACGTTACCATTGTTACAAAGTTAAATTTGTTGCAGTTATTTAAATGATTATAGCTTTCAAATCACCCTCAACAATGCGCAGGTGTTTTTGTTTAGATAGGGGAATCAGTTGAGTGAAAACTAGAAACAATAAACATCGATGCTAATTAGGGATTTGGATGTGGTCAATGGATAGAGCAAACACTGCAGATACAGAGCAGTGGATACTTCTCACCAGCCCTGCGATTCTGTAACTCATGCTGATGCTTGATGCTGTCAGGAGTGATTTGCGCTGTGTTCACATTTACCTATACCCTATCTATATAAGCTAGCGCTCTAATAGGTATCTGAGTGTAACACTCACTATTCTATCTGCCCTGCGATTCTGTAACTCACTTTTCGAAGTCACACAGCGGTTTTCACATCGGCGGTCGCTCTCAAATAGTCGTGAAGCAGTCATTTTATAATTTGGCATTCTGATAAACAATAAACTACCAGCTCCTTCTCTACCTTTTCGGAATGCCAAATCATAAAATGACTGCTTCACGACTATTTGAGAGCGACCGCCGATGTGAAAACCGCTGTGTGAGTTCGAAAAGTGAGTTACAGAATCGCAGGGCTGTTCTTAATTTTTTAGAACGAACATGAGAACACTTACGCCGTAGTGACATTCAGGCCAGGGCATGACGCAGACACACTTCGGCATCTATTTATTAATTATTTGTAAGGTCACGTTCATATCATACCGGAATAATGTAAAGTAATAATTTAATTATCCATAAAATTTGTAACTATGTTCGACTTTGCGCGAAATAAATTATAATCCCAAATAACGAAAGAGACGTTAAATTTTGTGACTCCATGCCCTACGTGTGTGTGTTTTAAGAGAGTTTTGATTTTTATAATTTACTGTAAGATTACCCTTGGGTGAGTCAATTTTATACGTTGACTCCTTTAATGGTAAAATGAAAGTTTAATTTATCTTAATTCACTTTTAATTTTCACGTCAACCGGTTTTGAGTTGAAATACGTTTTGTAATTACGAAATATTTAATTTTTAACTTGAGAATATTACAAAACCGTCTGTTCTTAGTTCTGATTAATATAATATTTAAATCTTAACTTAATTAAAATTTAACTTTTCTTGGTTGGTATTAAATATAGGAGGGTAAACCTAGAGAATCGATTACAAGATAATATTATTATGACTAATCTGGTGCTCCCAAATTAACGATCCTCACTCTACTCTCAAGGTTGTAGTATTAGAAATGATCAATTTATTACAGCAGTTAGCCCATAGCTTTTTTTAATAGATTCATCCACCTGTATAGGATTGCCAGGGAAACAATAACATCATTGTTTTAAAACGCAAGGAACGCAGGTTAAAACATAGTGGGACCAAACCTACTTGCTTATAAATAAAATTATAAGGAAAACAGATCTTAAATTAGAGAAGTAAGTATACAGTAAGTCCATACAAAGTCACAAGTAGCTAATAAGGCCCTGTGGTATCAGCCCCTAGTAAATTACGATTATTTTGGGTCCAATCATTTAGCTCTAGAATAACAAAACCCGTCTTTATCAAAGGGTAATTATACCTTCAACAAGCCACCGGAACGTAATAGTCCCCAGGAATAACATTCACTATTTATTGTGAAAGCGGACTAAACAAATACTTTGACACAACACGACCCGAACTTGGTTAATTGACAATTGAACGTTCGATAGTTTGGCGATTTTAGAGAAAATTAATGCTGAAAAGCTATGTGAGATTTAGGTATTTTCCGTTTTCCGAAATTTGACGAAATCAGGATATCATATTGATTCTCTACATATGTACTTTGCAATATACCAAAAACATATAAATATTCGTTATTTTTGTAAAAAAAACAATCTTAAATTACGAAAGCTTTTTTATCGATTACATTATTTTTTCTTAACAAATCGCAATGATTTATAACTTATATGAATTATTTCGCATACAAAGTTGTTTATATTTCATTACAGTTGTCGAAAACCCTTACAATAATACTATTATTTTCTAAATATCTTTAATTACAATATACCATAATATTGGAACCTAATTCACTTGTGAACCCAACTATCCACAAGCCTGTCACTCCACAGCTTAATCAATAGGAAAAACACTCCAACATCCATTTTGCATATGCAAACATTATGCTACCGGCGTGCCATTATCTTAAATTAAAATAAACATTCTAAAATAAACTTTATCGTACTCTGATAAGTTTCATAATCAATTGTATACCGATCATGTATAGCAATTAGCGTAGAGACAAGTTTTTAATCATGGTACTGGGTATAACTGTCTAGGACTTAATATTTTAATGCTAGGTTTTTTAGAGGTTAGAAACCCTTGTAGCGGAGCGGTAGGTACTTTAGTTTAACTCGCAAAGGGTTTGAGATTTAATCTGTAATGAGCTGTAACTTTAAACTGCCTTATAACATCAGAACGTAAAGTTATACAGCATTACCCGATAGATTGAATATCGAAGACACAAAAATATTATTAATTTCGAATAATATTTTTCAGTCGTTGAGATAAGCACGTTCAAACAAACAAAGTTTTCAGATTTTTTTATTTAAATTAGATAACCGTTATTAGAATATATAATATAAACCTTGTCCTTGTGTTTTAAGTTGGTTAGAAAGGAGATATAATTAAAAATTAAAACTAACTATACACATTTGAAATATTAAATACTGACTGACTCGAAATTGTTAAAACGTCTGGTACAGTTTATTTTAAACTAATTGGGTATGCAAAATTTGAGTGGTTATCCACGTCTCCTGCAGAATCACTTGGAGATCAAAACAAACTCTACATAATTGGGCTTTGCGCGACTGTACTTTGTTTAAAATTTTTAAATATGACGTTTTATTCATATAGTGTAAAACCTAAAACTTCAAGACAATTATTTTATTTCTTTAGTTTTATAGATATTATTTGAGTAACCAAAAATGTTTAAAATAGTTTACCTTCCTACCTTCCTTCCGTACGTTATTAGTGTTTCAAAACTACGAAATCCTTATAAGAAATTAAACATTGCTTACAAAATTCTATTAAAACTTAATTTACTGATGCATAAAAAATGTTTAAAGCTGGAATTATTCTCAAAGTAATTTTCGATTTTATCGCCAAATGAAGCTTTGCAATTTAAAGTTGCACAAATCTTTATCATCAAAAGTAAAACGTATTTCAAACCTAACAGTAATAAAAATGAGGCCTGACCAATCAGGCCATAAACGCGACCACAACAAAAACAGGATACATTGAATAACAAAAAATGTCGGACATTAAAATGTGACGTCACGAGACATCAATTCCGCCCATCGTCGCCGATGTCCGTCATTTTTTGCTTTTTGTTAAAATCCCATAGAGTTATAAAAATAAATGAGGCTTCGCGCACACTGGGGCTCACAATAGTTCAATCATTATATACGGTCATTTGACGTTGAGTTTGGGGGATTTTGTGTTGTGATTTTTGATTAAAACTTTTTTAGAAAATAGCACTGGAATATTTTAAATTGATGTGCTTACAGTTCATAACTACCCATTTTAAGGAGGATAATTAAGTCTTCTTTTAGCTTTTGGAATGTCACAATTTTAAACGGTACTTCTTTCTAAACATTTTGGGGCAAAACAGAGTAAAATGTTATTTAGCTTTAAACTAGCAGGTCCAAAATTTAGCTCATCAAAATTATTATAATTAGTGCAGAATGAAAATATATGAAAGAATTTGCAGTTGCATTTCTGAATAATTATTAATTAACATAAATAATTCAGGTAAAAATTGCAGCATCCATCAAAAATGTGTCGAGTCCTTAATAACAACAAGCAATAAATAGTGAAAAACATAGGATGTAAAATTACATAGCGAATCGTTACATTAATTTTAACGATAAAGCCTTAAGCCTCGTTGTCACTTAACAGGGGGAACTAAAAAGGCCCTATTCCAATGTGGTCGTAATAAAAATGTGCAAAAATTCCACGACTTGCAATAAAAGGGCGGAGTAATTGTAATTCTTTCGTCGAAATTGTTATTTTTGCGTACAATTTGACGTGGAGATTGTTACTGAGAAATTATTTGGCGCAATATGCTACAAATCGGGCGGTGAGGATGTCATTTTAAGTTCAATAAAGTCGGCCTAAATACATTAAATAGAAATATTATTAATTTAAACAAGGATTAAATTCATGGGGATTGATGTAAAATACAAGGTATAATAGTACTCGTGCCCGACAACCTATAGCTATATGAATGTTATTATATGACCCAGCTTTGAGTGAAAAATTTATTAAAATATAAAGTATTTTTCCTAAAATTAATAGAAAGTAAGCAGTTTTACAGAATTTCGTATTAAAATTATCATTACAAAAACATCACGGATGTAGCGCGTGTCATAGAATTTCTTCATATCGCAACAATTAAGCACAATTACTTATTTCAAACGATACAATCAAATAAAGCATAGGACCTTATTATCTTAACGATAAGAATCATTTTGGTGCTGAATATTGTAAATGGAGTGATACATATAAGATTGTAGATGGAAGAAATGGTGTGCATGTAACAGTGGTTTTTATTGAAAACAATGATCGTGGGAAATTTTTAATATAACTGTATTCGGGAAAGCAAGAAGTTTTGTATGATGAATCATCAATATTAAAAGAATAACGATCGATTAAAACTATTGATAAAAGCTTTGCTTATACCTTGGTTTATACTTGCAAATAGATAACCAGATTAGACGCGATGTAAAATTTAATACTTTAAAAGATATAGAAAGGTACGAATAACAAGTTTTGTGTTTCATCAAAATAGCAGTTGTTTTTGATAAAAGAGAATATAAATGTATGCTTATACTATGTACCAAGTAATTCAAGTTTTATATCAAGTTAGTGATTAATATAGGTATGTAAAGTATATCCTACAATCCTAATGACTTTCTACGCGAATGAGTCTACGGTAAGTTTATTATTGCCTGACAATTTCCTTATATAACATGAATAGAACATATTTTATATTTATCTACGGAAATAGAATTAGATGAACAAGGAAATCATTACTTCTAATTACGTACAATTTGAATCATCGATACTGCATCATTATTTTTATACATTTACACTGTTTGGTAGTTGTTTATAACAAATTTAAATAACTGTATCAATCTAATGTATTTTTGTATGTTTCTATAGTATTTATTAAATCATCCGTATTTTATGTTTGGTGGTACAATAAATTTCTTGGGTTGGGTTAACAACAACTACAACAAAAAGTTGCCTTTTATTTTTTCATTATAAGCTATTAAGTATTTGGTTCTTAGTCTTTCTCTACATTCATCTGTGTATACCTACTGACGGTATTTACATCCAACGCAAAATATGACACATATCATCTTACAATCTTAAAGAAAGTTCAGGGTATTAAATTTTTCGTACCAATATATCCCATATAACAGTTAAATTAACGTTTTCAGCACGGTTTACTATGCCTTGTTCTTCTTTACTTAATGAAATGTATATAATTTTCTTTGGTGGAAGTTTTATTAAGTTTGATTTTGATCAAAACGGCAATCGAATTATTGTAGGCTCTTAGGAAAAACTAATTTCACCAGGAAATGGGCGGCTACTAATTACCAAATAATTTGCACCTATAGATCACGCTACATTAAAAACACATGACTCATGCTCTTAACGGATCCGTTTACCGTCGCGTGCGCAGCTTCAATGCACATAAAGCATTTTCATAAGTCTTTCTAAATTACAAGTAAAAATCACTCTTATGGACTTATAAATAAAGTTTGTTTTATATCACATACTCTTCACAGTCTAGTAATTAAAAACAATTGCTGTTTTTTACAGACGGGTCAAGTTCAAACTTGCAGTTAATTCGAGCGTGAAGCTTGATCATCAGTCTTAATGTTAACTGTAGTCATCGCTTTTTGTCTGATTACCTGGAAGAGTTGTCTTTATAGATTAGAGCGTCTTCGTGAAATGTAAAAATACTTCTAAAAGTTTCAACTAATTATACATTTTTTATTTATTCATTATAGTTCACCATATCATATGTAATGCTATATCTACAGTATATGTTTGTTATGATAATTTAACCAAGCTTCTAAATACAAAAAAAGAACAATAAAAACAATTAAACTCCTTTTAATAGTATATTTTAGTTTTTATATTTTAAGGTTAGTTATTGTTTTTATTGTTCTTTTTTTACTGATTATATTATACGCCACTGATATATGTAAAGATTTAAATAAAACTACCATTCGTAATGGTATGTACCCCTTATAGTAGTGTAGTGTGGACTCAGTTTCCATACTTAGACGACTATTTGTACTGAGAGCTCTTTACCTACATACTCTGTAACTTCCCATAGCAATATTGCGAACCTGACTTCAATGTTTAGTTTATGTATCGCGCGAAACAAAAGTTGCGACATCAGTCCTATTTTGATATATTTAAATAAAAGTTAATAAAATATTGCTATATTGTAAATTCTATTTAAATTGCAAACAAAAATGTTAGGGTTGGTATCGCCTTCTCTATTGAAAGTGGCATAGTACCGTATATGTGTAAGCAATGTACGAAATAATGGATACCGACACCTGAAATTTCAGATGCAAGCTCCATCTTTTTATAAAGTGATGATTGTATATTACAAGTGTCTCTAATATCTTCATAATTAAAATCATTCCTTTAAATTTGTGAAGTACGAAAATAGATGTAGGCACAATGAACTGACCTATTCTATTTGCATAATTGGTACCGCTCTATTGAGAATGCTCACAGTAGATACAGTGCGTAGAGACCATTTAATTATTGCCAATGGTATAAATCACAGTTTGTCACAAACAGTTGGTACTTATGTCTAACAGTTCTTGGTAGTAATAAGTAGACCCTAATTACAACGTAAACATAAAGCGCTCCCTTCATTTCAAGATAGGGCTGTCTCTAAATTAAATGTTTTTAAGGTTTGAGACAGTTAGTTTAGATATTGAAAAATAAGTTTTATATTTATGTATGGCTTTTTAATGTTATACATTTGCGTTTATGTCCGTTAAAGAAGGTTTATTTAAAGACTTAGTAAATGCATAAGAAGGAGACAGCAGAACGAGTGGGAGAGCGCTCTAGGACGAATCTTAGGATCAGAAGACGAGGAGAAAATAAGAGAAGATATGCCCATCTCCTCCTATAAAGTGTTTACTGTATACACAATTTTGAGCGTGATATTTATCCCGTTGAGGCCTCGGTAGAATGCGAGTGCCTTGCAGGTACCGAAGTATTGGTCACCCAACCTCTAAATAGCAGTCTCTGGTATGTATCGAGTCCCCGTACTACTTTCGGGAGCAGGGGTAAATGCGTAAATGCATTTCTACCTTGGTTATAAAAAAAAAGTTCCACATTGTACTTACTTCTAGTGGGATTTGTACTATAATATATAGATAGTAATTTATACTTAAATAAAATAAAAATAAAATAAAATATGTTTATTATGGAACATAAGATACATGTATCACTTATTCCACGTCATTAAATTTGAAGAAAAAACTTAGACATACTAAAAAAAATATTATTAAAAATACATGATTATACATTTTAAGTCAATATTCGTTGTACCTGTACAAATCACCTTTTGAATAATTATTTTACTCATATTCATGACATATTTATGACAACCCTATTTCAAAATGGTCTTAATAATTAGACTGTCAAGGTTCGAGACCTGACTATTGTCTTTGTTTCAAAACTGGTCTTAATTCTAAACGAATTATTATTTCAGGCAATTTGATTAATAATTGAAGTACAGATAAGTACTAGTTACTGATTCTAGACAAGTAAATAAACAGAACGAAAATGATGAATTTCGTTAAATTTTTCAATGACTGTATTTTTCCGCAATTATGTAATTATTGAATCATAAGAGCATAATAGATAGACCAAATTAAATGGAAATGGACAGATCATATACTACGGAGCTCCCATGAAAAATGGAGCAAAATATTGACAGAATGGTACCCTAGAGACGGAAAACAAAGAAGAAGCCGGCTACAACTGGAGAAGAGTCACAAAAGATAGAGAACAGTGGAAAGGGTTAGAGGAGGCCTTTGCCAAGAGGCAAACCGAACTCCGAGATATACTGGAGTGAAAATATATTAAACTTCACATATATAAAATCACAGAGTTTCGGAATATAAAGGCTATATTATTAATATAAGTAATTATTTAGTTTTTCTTATAAATACGATACTCAATGTGTCAAAGCGTTTACTTTAAGTATAATATATAAATACTTAGATATATTATATTTGATTACCTCTAAAAGATTTCGATAATTTAATTATATCAATATATGAGGGAAAAATATTGTCACAAACCTACACATTAGCAATAATGTGATCTACTACTCACTATCTCTAACGCAAAAATGCTTAATAATACGTAATATTTAATATTGGCCTTGTTCTATTACAAAGTAACTACTTACACAAAATTATGAAAAACTACAACTTGCACTAAACCAGTTTAATGTACGTAAAAATTCATTAGACTATAATTCAATTTGAATTGCATTCTTTCCTAGCGACGAGTCGGTGGCGTCACTCAAACTTCACATAAAATCAATCACGCTACACAAACATAATATAAAAGATAAAATCAATCACGGAAGACCAACAATTTAACTATATAATTAGCTCATTAAATTTTATAGCACATTCTACCACAAGAATTATTTTTCAATAATTATAAACATTTTTATTTTCAAACTTATTGATCCGACAAACAAATCAAATGATTACATAATAACAATCGAAAAATATCTTTCGTCAAAACTTTTTGCAAAACAAAAATCACTCGGGGTATGATTTATGTCTAAAGAAAATATGAATCTTTTTACGTATTAAAAATATGAATAAATCGTTCATTTACTGGCCAGACTTTTGAGGATAGATAGAAATAACCAAACCTGCTTATAAACCTATTAAATATGTATAAAAAGTATATTCAAAATAATCAAAATCAGTCAAAATATAATGTAAAACATGGAAATGTATTTCCGTCTCCACGGGTGTATGTAACGAAGTGAATAATTGTTTTATAGTATAGGTATGAAGAAAGAACGCGAGAATCAACGCAAGCCCTCTTCAATAAAAGACTAGCCCACATAAATAAGATGTAATAACTTACGTCGAGACGAAGTAATGAGGTTTAAATCTGACAATTATGCCCGTTCAACCTTACTCACTGTTTATTGGTATAACTTTGACGCGCAGTGGCCGTAATATTTTTAACTTTTATGTGTTTTAACAGCAGTTGGGGAGTTTAGTCTTTGTACAGTCAGTTTGTTTTCTAAACTTTGACGGGTGATGCGTTCTTAGCGATATTGATTCGGCGTCGCACTCTTCGTAAATATGTACTTATATTTATTGATTTTGCTTTTCATATTGTTTAAAGTAAAAATAGGCCATAAATTTTCCTCGAAGTTTGAAATTATGTTAGTACCCACATAATTATATTGTTTTTACATAATATTATATTAAGTAGCTTTAGCAATAAGCCGCAATATGCCTATGTTTTTCACTTCATAAATATCATAAGTAGCTATTTATTTCATAGAATGATTTAACGTTTATACCTATTTGAAAAAAACAATGTTTGCGTTC
Organism: Pieris napi; assembly: GCF_905475465.1. Taxonomy (NCBI): domain Eukaryota; kingdom Metazoa; phylum Arthropoda; class Insecta; order Lepidoptera; family Pieridae; genus Pieris; species Pieris napi. Next base: position 5,173,989 of record NC_062241.1, on the reverse strand, counting down.
AATCAGTAAGGACAGGTAGTTCATATAATATAATATTAATATAATATAATATAATATAATATAATATAATATAATATAATATAATATAATATAATATAATATAATATAATATAATATAATATAATATAATATAATATAATATAATATAATATAATATAATATAATATAATATAATATAATATAATATAATATAATATAATATAATATAATATAATATATAAATCATGGTAATTTTGAAACAAGCAATACCCAATCTAAAGGTTCGGCTTAGTGTTTACGCATGTGCCGTATAACACTGATTTGGATTCAAATAGGAAGTTATATTCTCAGTTCAGTAGGTGCTTATGTTATAAAAGCAATGAAACATAAGGGGGTAAGAAATTAAATATTTTTCATTTAGTTTGAGTCACTAAAAGTAGGGATGTTATTAGTTGTTTAAATAATTAATGTTTTATGTTTAACCAATAGATCTCGCCTGTGGAACCTTGAATCGCGGTATTGTTTTGTTTTAAGAATATTATCAGTTGTTCAAGGTATTTTTAATAAAATATCAGCCTTAGAATTGGTGTTTTTTCGTTCATCGTTTCATTGTTTGCAATCAAGTTTGTAATATAATAAACAGATATTTAATTCGTGTATATGTTTAATCCATGAATAATAATGAGTATTTTTAAGTCCTTATAAAATGCCGTTGAAATATTCCAAGATCGTTATTCAAAAGATACCACGTTTCGGTGTTAAATATTTTATCGGCAGTTAAAGTAAGTTTATTATTCGAGCGCGTTTAAGAGATTAGTTAAATAGGAAAAATCATTAGGGTGGCGACATTACCTACCTTTTATGCTCCAAGTTTTGTTTTTCATGAATTCATTATTTTTTATAACAGGTTTAAAGAAAATGTCGTCCGGATTTTAAGTGGGCCATAAATACAAAATTACACTTTTTATGAAGGAAATGAGTTTTAGGAATAAATACTTTTTGTATTATAAAACATAGTAACAATTATATATCCTAGTCATTTCTTAATTGGGAAGGAGGTGAAAATCGGATTTCTGTGTTATACACACGCCCTTTGAATTTTTGGTCTAAGATATACCGGTTTCTTCACGATGTTTTCTTCACTAGCGTGTTCATAGCGCGAAAAGTTGGAAAAATGAGGGCACAGCGTCGATTGGAATCCGATCAAGCCTTTAAAATGTATTATCCAATTTCATGCAAATGTTTAAAAATATTATCTTAATATATTATATAAATTACGTGTCACGTTGTTTGTCCGCGATGGACTCCTAAACTACCGACATAAAAGATAGGATAGCTTACATCTCAATTTATACCCGCAATATTATTTTATTTCAAAATATTCGTTTATTATTTGATAGTCACAATTCTAACAGATGGCGCTGTGTTGAAAGTACCAACGTTTCACATAAGCTACAATTTAATGGCATAACCACCAAAAAAGCATGGTGGATTGGTGTTCTCCTGCCGTTTCTCTTGAATAGTTTACTACTATGTAATACAACAAAAATCTTAGCCACAGCAACGCTTGGCCGAGTCTACTAGTAAGTATATAAATAATTAAGACAAGTAATTCATATCATTTTGAAAACACTTCCGACAGAATAAATTACTATTCATATATTCAGTTAATATACAATATGTATAAGCAATAAAAATTGTGATTTGTCCACTAATGCTACCTGCATGGGAATACCATAATGCATGGATCATTAGATTAACGATGCCTTCGTAATTGAATGTCCCATGCAAGGGAATTATTAAGTGTCTGACATTATATTCCAAATCTAATATTGGCTTGACAAACTGTACTTTGCCTGTGAAGTGTAACAGACGTGAGACATGTTTTTGAATACGCTTATTTAATAAATACAGGAAAATCCACCGGTATCACCTCGACGTCCGCCGTTCCACAACTGAGCGTTTCTCAAGACAGTTTTTGCCGCGCACCACCAGTGGAACCAGCTGTCCAATGAAGTATTTCCGAACCAATTCGACTTAGGGTCCTTCAAGAAAAGAGCGTACCAATTCTTAAAAGGCCGGCAACGCACTCGCGAGCCCTCTGGCATTGAGAGTGTCCATGGGCGGCGGTATCACTTACCATCAGGTGAGCCTACTGTCCGTTTGCCCCCTATAAACTTTTTTTTAATCTTGGGAAATCAATTATTTATATATTAAACGTCAAACTTTTTAATGCGTATATTCTATAAAAATATATAGGTAGATATACATATTATCTATATTCAGATAATAAAAAGCATTAGTACAAATTTCAATTCATTTTACCTTTATCTTAACTATTTCCTGAACGGACATAATTACGCTTAGTGTTATATTTAATGGTTTCATTATACACTTATTATACATTATTTATAATATTTATCCGCTTGTATACAAAAAATATACTTCTATTTCAGTTTTGTTCCAACAGTTCACTTTCTTTTTTTGCTTTCTTTTCTCTATTCTTCTTCTAAATTAATACATTTATATATACATTCAGACGTCATTCATAGAAACGTTTATCGACTTTCCTTATAAATATCGCAGTCGCAAAAATGTGTCTGACCAGTGCCCCATTGGTTTCTTCAAACGAACAATATAATCTAGAACAAAACAAACATCTTTGTGGTTTTAAACCGATGAGAATTGGATATTTAAAATAACAAAATCACCGACCACCTACGACCGATTTAATTACAGAAGAATTCTAATGATTCTATAAAAAGCACTGAATCAATAAATTAGGTTAAATTATCATCAGTTATTTCAGCGAAATCGAATCTTGCACGCGATTGACGTATTAGTGTGCGTACAGTAATGAATTGGTAAAAATATTTACCATTTCCGATGGTAATAAATATTATAGCTAATAAGTTATAATAATTATTTTTAAATTATAAAGACATTAAATTATCACATTGAATACAAAAAATATGAAGTCACAAATTTAACACAGGAATTTAACATTTGAGGAACGTTTTCTTTTAAAGGTATTATGATCGATGCAGATTAGGTACAGTAAAATGTATTAATGTTACCTAATTCTTGAATACGCTTAAAATTATAAGTTTTAGTGTTACTGCAAAGAGACAATAATAATAATTTTACGGTGACTTGAAGGGCAAGAAATAAGTCTTATGTATGGTTATTTACATTTTTAATGATATTGTACTGAAAAATTTGTAAACAAAATGGTAAAATTAAAGAAATGTGATCTATTCATACCCCTTCTATGTACGAGCACTGTCCAAAAGACTAAACCAACAAACGGTTGTTAAAGTGATTTTTTTGGCGCCAAATTAATGTTCTATCTTTGAAAATGTTTACTTTACCAGCAATTTCGGTTAATTGATTTAGAATTTTAGCTCACAATTTACCTTCTGTGTTTGTCTATATTTTTAGATTTTGAAATGCTGCTTTCAGTAATAACATTGAATGGTGAATTCCATTTAAAATAATATCTGAAAGTTCCTGTCTACGATTGTTTTTCTTATGTGTTAATTATACGTTTGTCGTTTGTTGATAAAGCTAAATTATAATTTTAGTAGCCAAAAGCGACCTATCCCAGCAGCCTTCGCACAGCAAGTACCTATTTGTGTTTTTAAATAATTAGTAACCTATGTTAATCAGATATAGTGTATATAATGTTTTTATGAAATATATTTGAAATCGATCCAGTAGATTTTGACTTTATTCCTTACAAACATAGTCACTTTTTATATCTTATTTTTTAATTGTCATTTCAAGAAATACCGTGACATTTAATCAATGCTTAAAAGAAAATATAGTTTTTAGCCAATACTTAATATTGAATACAGTTTTTTTTTTTTTTTTTTTTTAATTTCTTTATTTTACAAAAAAAATATAATACAATCATAACAAGTTACATTAGCAAACCGCTGTGGTTTATATTCATGTAACCATAACAATCTTGTTTAGGAGCGCGACAAATGCATATAAAAGTAGTTTTTTAGTTTGCTGTTTATATTGGTTGGCGTTAGGCAATCTAATATGTGATTTGGTAGGTTATTTTGCATGCTTTTATTATTAAAAGGTTTTTATTAGTAATAGATTTAAAAATTCTTCCATTTCAAATTGCGTTTTAAATAACCATTCGACTGATTCGTGACCTGTTTTATTGACACAGCTGCGTGGATTAGTTTTTACGGCCTCTTGTGGGAGTGTCGAGTTTGACACTTTGTAAAAACAGTAAACCCTTAGCAGGTTGCAAAGTTTCAATCATCGCCTTGAAGTTTTGTTTATATTTTTTTCTTTGTTTGAGATTAGCTTTATTAAAAAGTTATAAGAAGTTTTTAATGTTTTCAACACGTGTTTTTTAAAAGCTTTTAATATACTAAAAAGGCGAGAAGTAAAAAAATCGTAAAAAATAAAACAGTGAGACTTTATTTATTGTATTCATTCTAAAACGTGAGTATTATGTGGTTATGACCAGGAGAAACTGTATTGACGGATTAAATCTTTGAAGAATTGAAATTTTGTCGCGTATTACTAGCGGCTTATATAATTAACTTCACTTGCAATCCTTTATGACCTAGGCTTTAAGATTATCATACAATATAATAAATTACCGTAAAAACTAAGATAATTTAAAACATTTAATTTTGGCATATCATAGCAATAAATTCCTTAATCAAAATAGAGATACAAATTGCGAACCAGTTAACAAGGACAAATAAACGAAACATAAGCCCTAGATCGGATAAACTGTCGTCGATTTGACCTAGATACACTAAACTGATTCCTTTGTTAAAACCGGTTTGAACCGCTTCGAATGCACTTTCAACAAAATTGCCTTTAATTTGTGCCCTTTGTCATTATTTGTTACATAGTAGTAACTACTTTATAATATTGGCACGTGACTTATTGGTCAACGATTCGTTTGTTTGAAGTCAAGCTGAAGTTTTGGGCTTCCGAATAGTAAAATATTTTTGAAACGATGGCTTGAAATTGTTAACTTGGTATAATAACAATTCGGCATGTATTTAATTTCAATTCCAATTAAATCCATAAATTTACTAGCTAGCGGCAAATGTGGTTTTGCCATGTATATTATTTGTAGGAAACATTTTTTTAGTACAATAAAAATAACTATCTACAATAATATAAAATTGGGGTTGATCGTAGAAGGGTGAAAATTAGGGGTTGTATGTTGTACCATAAAAAAAATGCAATAAAAAAATTATCTAAAAAATTAAAATTAAAATTTATTTTTGAAAGATAGATAGTAGCCGATTCTCAAACTTACTAAATATGCATTAAAAAATTCATAAGAATCGGTCGAGGCGTTTTGGAGGAGTATGGGAACGAACATTGTGACACGAGAATTTTATATACCTAGTCACCTACTAGCTGACCGGGCAAACATCGTTTTGCCATGTACCTACGTCGTTTTGCCATGTACATATATCATATATAATAAAAAATAGGGGTTGATCGTAGAGTGGTGAAAATTAGGGGTTGTATGTATTTTTTAATGCTGTATCATAAAAATATAAAAACAAGAAAAATATCTAAAAATTTAAAAATAATAATTTAGGGGTGGACTGGACTACCCTTAACATTTAGGGGGATGAAAAATAGATGTTGTCCGATTCTCATACATACCCAATATGCACACAAAATTTCATGACAATCGGTCGAGCCGTTTCGGAGGAGTTTAACCACAAACACCACGACACGAGAATTTTATATATTAGATTAGATTTAACTATTTATATGTATATGTAACATTAAAATCTTAATGAACGACTTAAAATTAGTTTACTGCTAAATAAACTATAATTACGCTTAACGTCTTATTTAAACTCATGAAATGGACTTTTCGTTATCTTCAATAGTCGTCACTCAGGCTGGCGTAGAATAGTTCGCGATAATGATATAAAGCAGACTGCCAAAACTCACAATGGCAGTTGAAAGTTTTTACACTCGGGTATATTGTATAGAAAAAGGTTGCCTTATCGCAACCCTAATGGGCCTCTGTATCTGTTAATGATTTTTGACTTTTTTGTATAACTCCGATGCATGACCATTTTTTGCTTCCTATTGCGTTTTAAAATCGTAAATGGGGTAATTGTACAGCGTTCTGTAGTATTAGCGTGTATGCAGAATTTTGGAAAAAGTCTCTCAAAATTTTTATGCGATATAGCTCTGATACATACCTACTACTAGAACAATTTCGACGACTCATTGGTCTAGTGGTTAGTACCCCTGACTGCGAATCCATGGGTCCCGGGTTCGATCCCCGGCTGAGACGAACATCGATGTGATGAGCATTTGGTGTTGTGCTTAGGTCTTGGGTGTTTAAATATGTATTTATATGTCTATCTATCTATAATATGTATGTATATCCGTTGCCTAGTACCCATAACACAAGCTTCACCAGCTTAGCATGGGACTCGGTCAATTGGTGTGATAGTCTTTTAAAAAAAAAATTGTGTTTGGACACACACATTGTTTTGGTTTTAAAGTATGTTGTAGTATAACAAATGAAAAGGAATAATACAAGAAGTGGACAAATTATATAAAATACTGGTATTGAACTGGAGTTCTAGTAATAAGACTAATGGAGGAGGCCTAACGAGGAAAAAAGGTTTTTTGATTAAAAATTCTGCGAGAGACTTTCACTGGGCTTTTTACCCTAATCGTGGTCCACAACGTGTCCAGACGTGAACAGAAAAAAGTTGTTTACCTTTTTTTTGCTTCAGCTGTATACCCTTAACCCAATAGTAGGTAGACCCCAAATTATCTTTTTGTTAGTAGCTCTACATCGCTATCTTGAAGATAAGGTTGATTTGTTTACAATTTCTTTAGTTAAAGAATCATTAAAAAGGAGATTTTAATTAAATTAAATTAAAACCAGAGCCAGTAAACAACGTACAATAATGATTTATTTAATGTTCAGAAATGCTACTAAAAATTTTATGTAACCATTTGTTCGAGGTTCCCGTGCTGTAAAGGTTATATAGCTTTATATATATTATTATTTATATTATTAAGGTTATATAGTTATATAGGTTTTCCAGAATAACACTGTGTCATTTTGATTGGAAAATATTTCTAGATATAAGTAGATCTCCGCTAAGCTGAAGAAAATGCCTAGCTTAAAAAAAGCAGACTCGTAAGCTCTCTCTTGCGGGGGGCTTGACTAAGACACAGACGGTATTATTATCAAAGTTTAAAGCTACTTATAAAATAAATTTCAATAATTTAAAGGACTTTTGCTAATTAAAATGTCTTCATAAATATACTTTTTCTCTATATTCCCATAGTTTCTCTTATTTGTAAGCGTGACGGACATCGAAAGTACAACAAAATAATGATATGAATTCGCGAAATAACAGGTGTGCTACGTGTGAGCCATGCGCATTGAGGTTTGTGATACACAGCGCTGATCCAAAATTCAAATATTATCAACAATGAAAAGTATATATGAAAATCCATTAATTAAACAAAGACAATCCATTGCTTTAGGACTATTTATATGAAACTATTATAAAAAATAACAGCTCTGTATAAATCCACGTCAAGTTCGCACTGCCACTAATCTGTACACGATGGGGATAGCAATTTATTAAAACTGACCACGGAAATGTGTCCAAGCCATTTTTATTTCATCTGCTTTTTCTGCTTTTATAATTTAAGATTTATTATTCGGATATTCATACTACTTAAAAATATACTTTTATTTTGTATCTAACTGATATTTTTAAAATAAAAATAACCTATTTTAATTTAGACTATTATAAAGTTGCTATTTAAAGTAATACCTAGTGATTTGTTTTCCTATGTATGAAACACAGTGCGTTGTACAAGTCAATCAAACTTTATTTAGTATTAACTATATGTATGTATGTATGTATATACATATACAATATAAAAGATAAACAAAAAACCCAATTTCGATAGTGATTTTTACAAAAACACTCAAACTAAAACTAATAAAATGCAGATTTAAACAAAAACGGAAAACTCATATACGAAGCAATATTCGAAATTATTGGTCCCAGCTTTACATGCGTACAAAGCTGTTTGTTTGAGTCAAACTCGGCAATGGAAAATATTTTTTATAAAATATTATTGTAACTGAAGTGGGTTTTACATGGCTGCGGATAAAAAGTTTAAATTGCATGTAAATCACGAGTTTAAATTGTAGGTACATTATATAACGTATAATAAGCTTTTTTGAAATGAAAGTTAGGCCCTAAAAATTGCCTAACTTTAAACTACTTTCTTATTTATGTTTATTGTGTAATATATACAACGTTAATTCATTAATTCATAAAATCCTTTATAGTTTTTTTATGAGCCGTGCCAGCCTAGTGGCATCAGCAACTCTCATCCCTGACGTAGAGTACAATCGTAGGTTCAATCCCCGCCTGTTCACCATTGGACTAACTAGTCAGAGACAGTTGTCTATAAGCGCATTTAACACTCGCTACGTGAAGGTAAACGAGGAAACCGGCATACGTTTTACACAAAAAGTCGACGGCGTGTCAGGCACAGAAGCCTGGTAAGGTGATGAGGTGATGATACGCTTTGCCTATTAGAAAAAACAAATGATTACGACACAAATGTAGAAATCTAAGTGCTTAGACCTTATGGTTTTTGGTAACAGGCTTAAAATTGAATTTAGATTTGTAACGCAAATAGGATAAGCAGAACCAATCTTTAAGTATTACTAATATTATTGATGTGTATTCAAAATATATATTTTAATATTTGCTTATAAACTTGTAAATATCTCTATAGAACGAAGCAATTTAGTTATAAAATTTAATGTCCAAAACCTTATCGATCAATTTAGAAAAGATTCTGATTACTTACTCTTAATGAACAACTCTGAGAACTGTTAGTCTAAAGTATATATAAACCCTTTTTTGCATGGTTATACATATTTGTGCTGAATAGAAGCAGTACTATTAATAGCGCAGAGAGCAATCAAATACATAGTAAATCAATCAAGTGAGAACATTTGCAAGCGAGGGCTGTTTATTTTACCACCAATGCACTTGACGCTTGTAATTCACTGCTGCCACCTGTTTTGAACATATATAGGCTTATATAAATATTGGAATTAACATATAGAAACGAATACATATAGTTTCGAAATCTTATTCGAGAATTGATTAGACTAAACACATTGGGTAAGCGCGACCAAGAAACCTGGAAACCACTCCTATTTTGTTATTAGGATTATCAAGTAACTTAATGCCTACCATATAGTACTAATACCAAGATTACTTTCTTTAGAAATGTTTTTTTTTAATTTTTAATTCGATAATTATATTACAGTATAAAATATTATTGAATTACGTGGGATGTTCTCGACTGGTTTAAGCTAAGCTTTTCTAGATTAATTATAATAACATTTACATTTGGCATGGCGTAATAGTTGCAGTTCCTTACAATTTAAACCTATACTTAGAAATTTAAAATAGTGGCGGAGAGTTTCTTCACGCCCTTGATTTGGGAACAGGTAGAAAATATAAATTTAGATCTTCCTTTTCTTTTTAAATATCAGCTGAAGTACTTACGAACCAATTCTTAGGGTTCCTCAAGAAAGGAGCGTACCAATTCTTAAAAAGCCGGCAACGCACTCTCAGGCCCTTCTGGCAGTGTGACTGTCCATGGGTATCACCTAACATAAGACTCTTCAGACTGTTTGTTTGTATGTAGACACGGCGATATGCACATATCGCAACCTATTCTCAACAACGTAATACGAAACTACAAATTCAGCAGATACATATACAAGAAATTACCATACAATTTCAGCCATAAATCATCATGGTACTCCCCGTAATCCGTTTACAATTTACATGTTATTTTAATAACACGAAAACATCATTTGCATGCAATCCGCCATTTTGTAATGCCAGTGTAATGGAACTCCATAAATCCATTAAGTTACAATGTCCTGATAGTATTTAATTAGGCGTTAATTTATCATTGAAATAAAAATTTACTGAAACAAAAGCCATGACAAAATCCATACGACGACTCCATATGGCCAAAGATTATACATACTTGGGCTTTTAGAACTAAGGTTTTTTCAGAGTTCTTAAGAAGTCGAGACTTGAATAGAAAATGTAAGAGGTATTAGATAATTAAAAACATAGGCCATGAATAAAAAACTATGTAGTGCGTTATTCCAGTTCTAAACTATGGCTGCCCTTCCCGAAACATCTGCCAAAGAACAATTGACCCCTCCATTGTTCTTTGGTAAATCTCTTATCCAATTTTTCTAAATAAAATGTAACATTAGAAACTCTTAAATTGGTAAAGAACTGGGATAGAAGACACTAAGAGAATTCGAAAAGATAATAGAGAAAGAGACACGCCTTGCGAAGAGCTGAGAAGTGGAATAAAACAATAATTAATGATTTAAGTGTCAAATCACCCGATCTACCATGGCATAGGCATATTTTATATAAGATATTACAAAGGGGTGATGGCTCTCCTTGTATTATGTCCGGGTATCGACACCTGCAATACCAGGTACTTTTATAACAGAGAAAGAACAAGGACTATTATATAGGAATATGGTCTCGGCACCAAAACTACTTTAATAGCATGTACACATCTATTAGATAGAGAAGTGGGGAATTTTAATTTACTACCCATTGACAAGTGGAAAGCTGTTGATGTCCAATTTTTATTTGAAGATTCACAAAGTTTACCAATTATATAATAATATACCATAAGTGCCCATATATCTATTGTTTTACTTTTAAGTTTTTTTTAATTAAAAAACGAATTTATTACACTATGTATTTACACACACACTAACCCTATGTTTTGAATTCTAAAAAAAAAACAGAGGCGTTTATATATCTACTATATAAAAATAAGTCGGGTTTTCCTTCCTGACGCTATAACTCCAGAACGCAGGAACCGATTTCCACGCTTTTGCATTCGTTGGAAAGGTCTTGGGCTCCGTGAGGTTTATAGCAAAGAAAATTCAGGAAAAATTTCAACAGAAAAGCGGGATCACCAAACGAAATGTTACATAAAACAAAGCCATCTGGTGGCGAAACGGAGTTCGCCGTGTTTGCTAGTTATAAATAAAAATAAGTCGAGTTTTCCTTCCTGATGCTATAACTCCAGAACGCACGAACCGATTTCCACGGTTTTGCATTCGTTGGAAAGGTCTCGGGCTCCGTGAGGTTTATAGCAAAGAAAATTCAGGAAAAAAATCAACAGAAAAGCGGGATCACCAAACGAAATGTTACATAAAACGAAGCCATCTGGTGGCGAAACGGAGTTCGCCGAGTTTGCTAGTATATTATAAATGAAGTACATATAAAGATACGATATGAAGATAAGATACATAATGTAGTAAATGAAGTTATATTTTGTTAAAAATTGTTACACATAACGTTTCATTTTCTTAGCTGGATCAATGCATTGTTGATAGAAGCGAATAATGGGAAAGTGGCTTATACTGTATCGAAATAACAGTTCATAAAGTGACTACCGAGAAATCTAATCTATACAAGAGGAATCGGACTCGTGGCAGACCTGTCTTTTGTGTGGTATGTTTTATAGGTGAACGCGAATGAAAATATTCTTTTTTTTTTATAGAACGGGGGACAAACGGGCAGGAGGCTCACCTGATGTTAAGTGATACCGCCGCCCATGGACACTCTCAATGCCAAAGGGCTCGCGAGTGCGTTGCCGGCCTTTTAAGTTTGGTACGCTCTTTTCTTGAAGGACCCTAAGTCGAATTGGTTCGGAAATACTTCAGTGGGCAGCTGGTTCCACATAGTGGTGGTGCGTGGCAAAAACTGCCTTGAAAAAAGCTCAGTTGTGGAACGGCGGACACGGCGGATTCGAAGTAAATTTAAATTAAATTCATTCGATTTAACTTCAAGTCACATATTCATACCGTATCAATTGCTATTTAAATGTTTTTTTAAATACGGAATACATACAATGGAATAACTTAAAAAAGTGCATTACGATTAAATGTAAAAATTTTGTTTTATGTTTTCTTTTCTTTAATTCAAATCATCTAATCAAAGTTACTGAGATAAGCACGCAAGTAAACTCATCAGCTTTATAATATTAAATATAAATTCTTTTGAATTGGACTCAAACCCAGATACAAAGGGCAATCAGGTTCATTCTGTGGCGTGAAATCAAGCGGTAGCTGACATGCTGGATTATAGCTTAAACGAAGCTCGGCCCTTTGGATTTTTTAGCTTTTTTTATTCGAAGATCTTTATTGTACATAGTATATTTAACGTTTAGTCTCATAACAATAGGTCAAATCTATTTCTGTGTCTTCTTTGATGTTTTCTTCAATACTTTGCTTTCTAAGAAGTAGTTAGTCCAACCTTTTTAAAGTACTTTGTAAAAAGGAAACGAATTGGACTATAGTTAATTATTAATATAGTTATTTTCATGTTCATACATGTCGGGTCTCAGGTAAATATTATTAAAATTTGATGTTTACATAATTTGATGGCCCCAAAACTCCATATACTAAGTATGGTTGGAATACAAATAATCGCAGATCAAAACATGAAACACTTAGTTTAAATTCCAATATTAATTTGAGATCATCATACAGATATACTGTTTGGGTTTTGGAGAGAATGAAGTGTCGAGTCCTACAAACATGCTCTCTTTTCCATCGCCAACATAATTTTATTCTGCTAGTTAGTAGACCAATAAACAGTCGAAAATAATTCTTATAATTAATATATATAAAGTATTCATCAATATTATGTTTGATTACGATTACAAAACAACAACAATAACCTTATATAGGGCTCGCAATCTGCATAGCTAACGCCATCTATTGACATTTTCCAACAATTAATTCATCTAACTACATTTATTTTTATTAATTCGTTTGATAAAAATACATTTTTAAGGTTTATATTTTATTAAGTGGTATTTACGTAAAAATCAACAAGTTCATTCATGTATAGTATATATTACGAAAGCTAAGCTAAAAAAACGTAGGATGATTCATTGCTTTTGTCCTACTTTCGATATTTGAAATTTTAAACCTTTTAGATTTTCATAGCAATTTTAATTTTTAATGTGGATTAATAATAATATATTATTGGAGAATGATTTAAACTCGTTTGAATTATCTGTGTAAAATCTAAAAGTATTGTTTTGAGCGTGCATAGGAAATACTGATTCGCATTGAAAAAGCAGTTGATGGTATGATAATAGTATCATTCACTATATAATTAATCACGTTACAACCAAATTAACTCGGATAAGTGGTGGTTACCACTTACTCTATAAAATATTATTGATATCGAATACTTGTCTTTATCATAACAGTAGTTATGGAAAAGTCAAAACTTAAATTCTGTTTAGTTGCTAACATTATTTCATATCAAAGCAATTTTACACAATTATATTACTTTCTGTATATTAAACTTTAGCCTCAACTTGTCTGACCCACTTAAGGCTTGCTTAAGGATGATGCAACTACATAATAATATTTCTTTCTTAGTCATCAAAACTTGGCGTCCCCACCAGAGCCTATTATTTAAAGTAGGTATTTTTTAAGCATAGTAGTGTTTTCATATCGTCGTGGTCAAAATGTGAGTTGCTAAATACTGTGTAAAGTTTTTAAAAAATTGTGTAAATAATTGTGTGTTACAATTTTGTGTTTTTAATCGAATAATTATTCGAATAATTATTAAAATAATTAGGTATGTGATTGCGGTGTTTATATACAATCAGTGAATGATAAGTTTTGTTATAATAAGGGTCTTACCTTTTTAACCTGAAAAAAATTGTCATACCATTTTCATAACTTGGCTTTATTCGGTGTACTTACAATGTTTGCATTGGTAATAATCTATATTCCTCATTAGGTACATATTTAAGTTATATTTTTACTAAAGGTGATCTAGTTTTCCTATATCCGTTTAAGTTAAGCGCGGGTCTATGAAATTATAATTGTATTTAATCAACTATAAAATACTACAAAATTTTATATTTGACGTAAAATCAAAACTAAAACTCCACTAAACACTTTACATTTGACATAAAACTATTTTAAGTGACTTCACTTACTTTTTTCGTAACACTATCGTAATACTTACTAAGTGTTTTAACGCAACGGTTTAAAGTTTAATGCTATCTTTTTATTACCCATATCAAGTCTAAACAAAGGTTCTTACTCGCCTCTAAATGCCAATAAACCCAAAAAGCACCTTCGATTGCACAAACTAACTTATGGCAAAACCGCGGACATAAAACCGTTTAACATCGTACTAAACTAAACCATTACTGAATTACAAATAAAACACACGCGTAAATTCTATCACGGAGTCAAATGGCTCGATCCTAAACTCGCATTAAAACCAGATTAACGGACGTGTGAACAAAGAGTCGTTAAATCATAGATATCACGGAAACAAGTACAGCCGAAAGCTCAAAGCAAAGTGAGCGCTCCACAACCATCAACCCCGTGCACTCGATATCTCCGGCCTTACGTCACCTCACCCCATCTAATTCTCCTCACCCATTGGCCAATTTACTTTGCCGCGCTTTCTATCCTCAAAACAAACCCTCTACACAACATGCTATCCCTTTCGCAGAGGGATCAAACCCTAAAAGCAGACTGAGAGAACCTACATCTATGGATACTGTTGTGACAGTGATGTAACCAGCTAGAAATGAGAGGGAAGATTTTTTTCACACCGCGAGCGAAAAGGATAGGGCTAACGGTGTCACGGTTGATTGTAGTTGTAGAGTGCGAAGGTAACGTGCTACCGTGCGTTCAACTATTTATAATCAAATAGCTGCAGCTGTGTGAGCGTGTCCTTACGTTATGCACCACGCACACATGTAGCTTAGCGTCGAACGAGGCAATGATGTGCACGAAGTATTATCCCTTATTACAAGATACGCTTCCGCGCTGGCCGCACGTACAATAGTCGTCTGTCGACCTCTTTTGTGGAGCGGAGTGCGAAGTTTCAGTTTGTTTACGAAAAGCCATAGCGATGCATAGTGCGTTAGTTAGCGCGATTGTGTCATCGACCGAGCGCCGGTTATCGCTAAATTGCGAGTGAATCACGGACAATGTTCGTTGTGGAGTTTTCGAAAAAAACTTCTTGTGTATTTGTGAACTTTTGAGATCGCATCTCTTCGCCGCCAAACTTAGTGACTGTGAACCGAGTGTCAAAGTGAACTTTTGTTAAATATAAAAACTTTTATATTTGATAAACGAAGAAATAAATAAAAAGTTTTGTAAAATCCAAAATACGTCTACAATTAACTGATATAATTGGGGAAATAAAAAGAAATAAAACCCAAGTGCGTCGTGACAAGAACGCGCACAGCATTTATGTATACAAAACAAACCGCAATCTGTCCACGCTTCTTCCGTAGAAAAAGGCGTTGTGAGAGACAAAGATGGCAATAGCATTCAACTTGCCAAGTGAGAGAGAGTCGGCAGAGGAGAACTTTTCACGGTTGAACCGGCTCCTAGCCGAGCTGTACGAGGTTCTATGCCACATCTTGGTATCACGACATCCTGGCCAAGAGGTGCAGGACAATCGCCGAGGTGAGTGCCCTCGCGAGCCTAACACACCACCTTACCACTTAAGATGCAATTCGACCTACATCGTGAACTTGGTGATGGTTTTAGCCATCCTTAAAGTGTCCCTGGCGTCATCTCTCTTCAATACAGTGAGATAAAGAAGATTTTAGATAAGTATTGTTAAAAGTGATACTGCAAAGCAGATTGGACATTTGTTACGTATTTTTAAGTCCAGTTAATTTGTTTGTTCAGAGATGTTGTGTCAAACTGCACTTAAATTGTAAATGGTGGTCGAGAAACGAATCGCATTATGCATTTCGTTTCGTTTTGCAATTAACACAATTTTGCTTCTCATGAATTTTGCTTTGAAATTTTGAGTGAAGTTCGACAAAACGCCTCCGCGATACGTAGGAATACATTATGCATTATAATGTTAATAAAAACGACCTAATATTGTTACAATGAATTGTGTTCATATTTTTACGATTTTAAAACTTTTTCAAACAACGAAATTTCAATTTCCATTTTTTTTATTCGCCAACATTCATCCGAAGAAATATTATTTTAGCTCTGTTAAGTTTTAATATTTAGTAACATTTCCATTTGATCTCTTTTTGTTTTAACAATTTTAAATAGTGTAGTTTAATGGTAGTTTAATTTATTGTAATATTAATTATTGTTTTGTGGCTTCTAGCATTTAATATGATTTTTTCGTAAGGATCTCAAATTTTATTTTAGTTCCAAATATCCGATAGTCATGAATTATTCTTAGGTACATTTTCGATTTACGCCAAATATTAGTGAAATACGAGTTGGCAAATAAATTCAAATCTATGTATTTTATCTAAATATAAGAATTGTTAATTTACCACCTGTAAATAAACGGATATTTTGTTAAAATAATATTTTAATCAATTATGTTTTGTTTCGATAAAGCGAAAACTTAAAAGAATGTAAAATGAAAATAATTTTATGCTGTAGATGTTTAAATTGTAAATATTGCATTTAACTTTGTGATTTTTATACTTATAAGCCATTTTCGATACATTTATTATTTCACAAGTAGTTAAGCCGCATGTAATCATTATCATAATTGGATTGTGTTAAGACAAACCCATGTGGGTGATTGTGAAATAAATTCATTATTTTATACAATATGTTTGATTTTCACGTCACTCAAACAATCCCAAAAAAACTACATTACATTTTAAACCAGACAAATTATTAGCGACCAAAAAATATATTTCAATTAAATCTTAGTGAAACTTTCACACTAGTACCACAAATTTATATTTTAAAATTCAAAGATGATCGATCATTCCGGAAGTTAAAACTAATATTAATATTTGTGCAGGCAATGATATAAATCTTAATTCCAAATTTAAATTCACAAAAAATTATTAAAGGTGCCTAAATCAGGAAGCAATTAAATATACAAACAATATTATAAGGCTAACTATTCTAAATTTACCGTTCACATAAATTTTATAAAATGAATTAGCAGCCCTAAATTTAATCTCATTTTTACATAAATAGAACCAGAAAGCTGAAAAGACATTTAAGCGTGTAAATATTTGACTTACATTATAACGTGTACCAAGTCGTAAACAGTGTCAGGCCGCCTCGTCAATCAACTCAAAAATAACTCTGTTTACAGTTTACAAACCTACGGGACTTGTTGTAACATAATTGAAATCCTTTGTTTTATCTTAATACACAAAAACAACTGAAAATCAAATGCGAACTGTGGCGTAATAGATATAATAGAAATAGTCTTTACTTAAAATTGAGATAGATAAAAACTGATCTGAAGTGCGCCTTTTAATTATTTTATAGCATTTTATTACTTGTTAGTCGCCATGGGGTCGAGACAGTTCTGCAATTTGTTAACTATAGGTAGTATATGTCTACGAATCTGGGACATTTTTAACTGGAAATCGAACCTAAAACCTACGCTATATACAATAACCACTAACGCTACCGTCAATTTGATAGGAATATGGGAGAATTACCTACATGATAAAGATATGTATATTTAAGTAAACTTGTAAAAAGACAGAAAACTTCTTGAAGTACACTAAAGTTCACCTTATTAATTAGTTCAACTCGAAACAATGTCCTGAATAAGTCACCAAAGTGTGATTCAAGTTTATTTTATACTTTGCTGCATCTTACTCTTGTTTAAATGAAGATTTTAATTATGGTCCTCATAGCTATTCATATATATAACAACTTATAAACATTTTTTTTATTTAACAAGTCAATAAATATAAGAAGAATAGAATTTCATTGTGACGATTTTATATAAACTTTCATTTTAATACCATAACACACCTAATTAATTTGTTTAATACACTATAATTTTAATTATATTCACTCAAAATTTAGCAAAATTCATGTGCATGCAATTACCATAATTTTAAATTATGTTTATTAAAAATTACCACTCACTGTTATGACTCTCAATTACAACAGCTTTATGCTTACAAAGTAATATAAAAGGATTCTCAAAGCTGTGTGGTCCTTTGTGATTAAAATATAAGTAAAGGTAAGTCACGCTTAACAACTCAAGTGAAATGATACGCATCGATGGTCACAAAACTTTTTTGTCAAAACTGGTGTTACCCGAATGATTGTAATAATTCCAATTAAATATTCCGTCTGGTAAGAACTATCTAAGTCTTTAGCATAATGAGAGAGAAACATGGTAATATTTATAATCCTACCTTACACATAAATCATATTAAATGAAAATGTATCGCCAACTTATCAATAAACCGTAATTAAAACATGAGAAACCACAATAAATACATTTTGTTGTTGGCTTGTGTCATATTTTTCCCGATAATTTCAGATACCGAGTCGACGATACTAGCTATTTTTATAAGCGTTATGAATACGATAAAAGTATCATCAAATATAAAGCACCGGAAACTATCACGTCACCATAAAGTTAAAAACTATCTCATTTTCCTCACGTTTTGTCTTTTTAGAGATGTTTAACAATTAAGACGGGGAATTAAAAGTATTAATGAGACCTGAAATAGTTAAAATAAGTAAGCAAAAACTCTTATACTCAAACTATAACTTATAAACAATGCATCACTAACAACAATAGTAAATATGATTTTTGATATATTCTACCGTCTTCCGTGGTGAAAATGATTAAAAAACGATACTACAAAGCTACCGTTCAGGAAGTTCTTTAATAGACCGATTTTTTATTAATTACCTATAAGAATATTTGCAAATTTAACTATTAATTAGATTCTTATACAACTTATTAGTATTTAAAACAAGATTATCTTTGCCTGCCTGCTTGGCATTAATTTGATAATATTTGATTCACAATAATAAAATGAAGAGAAAGTTAATATACCTCTTAATTATTACAATAAATGAGAACTCAGTTATGCGTTCTAAAACGGTGTGTGTTGATTAAAATAAAAAATACTTCTTTCTTAGACGGTCTTATTTATTATTCATAATTTATTTACCCCATAATAAACGTTAAATTATTTCCAAGCAATAAAACTTATTGAGATGTTTCTCCAGTGTTGTTAGCTAACCACTATCTATGCAAATAAAACTTTACGTGGCTACAGTTTACCGAAATTGGCGATAATTTGCATTTTCATTGTATTTTCACGTTTCGGTTAATCTGATATAGAAGTCTTATTAGAATTACTCATATTTATGAGTTAATAATGATTTTACTTACTAGAAATAAAAACATCATTTCGAGAAAGTCTTTGATAATACTAAATGTTAAGTACTACTGATCTGCATATATTTTAATTAAAATATGTGAGTTTACAAATCACTAGTTACATTTTATGTAAAGAAAAATATGTTACAAAAAGTCTGACAAAGCAACACAAATTAAATAGCAGATTTAAAATGCACTTTATATTTTATTAAACAAAATGATTGGCTCTACGTCTCCTACTCATTATCTCAATATCCTACTACAAACGTTACGAGAGTTAATTTAAAAGTAAACAATTATTAAAATGAATGAAAATATAAGTAAAATGATATAGTATGCTCCTCTATTACCCTTAAACGGAGATTTTTTGTACCAACTTGTACAGTGAGGGGTTAGTAATATATTCCACAGGTGTTGTATTCAAGACAGGTGCTCTCCCCTAGGGCTCGGCCATAAAACTCATTTTTTGTCAGTCTAAACAATGTGTTATTTTTAGATCTGTTTAAATAATAAATACATGTACAACTTAAAGATAAGCTTGTGTCTCTTTAGAACAGCATTATATAGGGACATTTTCTCTCTCAGCACGGTGATTTAGTAAAATAAAGAAAATACTTCTACGTAAACATATTTAAAATAGTATAATAAATGTATGCTTTAATAACGATTAGAAAGAAACTGTTTCTTACTTTCGTACCGTAGCTGAGTTGGGCACCATGTTGCTATATCCTAAGCATCTGGTATGATCTGGGTTGATTTCGTTTTAACGGGTAAAAAGCTTTTGCATCTAAACAGCTACTGTTTAAACATATATGTAAACTAGCGGACCCCATAGACGTTGTCTTGCATGATATTTCATGCGATCAGGTTATTAAACAAAATATGATAGTACCGACTGCGCGTCTGCCGAGCTGATTTGTGAATCTAAATCCAGGGCTCCACCCAAACGCATACAAAAAAATCATTCAAATCGATCTAGCCGTTTAAGAGGAGTTCAGTGACATACACACGTTCAGTAGAATTATATATATATGTAAGCTATCTTTTAAGATCAAACTGCACACGGTGTGCACATTGGTTAAAATCGGTTAAGTAGTTTATGAGTCCATAGCAAACAAACGTGACGCATAACTTTTATATATTAAGATAATGTAATGTTACTATTAATCGGACTAATGACCACATCGTCTAATTTAATTTTCCCTGTACAATCGAGTATTTATTCAAGTTCCTCTTTTTTCCCCGATCATGTCCAGACATGTCAATAGTTTTTTTAACGTGTCGTCTACGGAATAACAATTATTGCTGGTTCAGACAGCCTTTGAATATAAAACGCGTGCGAATGAGTATTGTACTATTGGAAAATAAAATATCAGTTTTGTGTATTTGTGTATGTCCGTATGCCCCTATATACATACGACTGTGTTGTTTTCAATGATAATGAACATTATATTGATTAGATAAAAATCATATTTTGATTATAATCTCTCTTTTTATCGCTATTAACAGATACATTATTTTGTTAGTATTTCTTGGTTCTATGTATTTGGAAAAATAAATGACATACAAATACAATGATTATAAATACAGTCAAACCTGGATGAGCGAGAGTTCAAGGGAGCAGAATCTCATTCTCGCTATGGGCCGATTTACATTATCTTAGTGTTTAGGAGAGTGCTTTAGTACAACTTGAAAGGCAAGTTCTTTAGCGTAGCGTTTACTAAAGCAAGTAGCGTTTACATGTTTCAACTAAAGTACTATCCTAAAGCACTCTCCTAAACACTAAGATAGTGTAAATCGGCCTTTATAGAGGTTTCTCACTAATCCGAGTTTCCCGCTAATGCCGGTACATGGGTAGCGTTTCTCTCTTATAAAGGTACGAATGTAGTAAATATGTAATAATATGATAAAATTATGTGCATAATGTGCACAACATATATTATGTACACATATATTTTATTTTATTTAGAACTTATTAACACTTAAAAATTCCGTCAATTTCGTTTGAGTTTCTGTTTTTGTATTTTAAATGTTTTTCTCTAACTCATAAATTTTGTCGATTATTTCTTGATCAACAAAAGCCGCGTATTTAAGGTACAAGCTCGACTGATGCTTATAGAGGTATAGATAAGTGGCAGTCTCACTTACGGAGGTCCATGAGGGAAAAACTACTCTCTCTTACAGAGGTTTCTGTTTCTCGCTAATAGAGGTTTTGGGAGCTTAAAATGACGGGTCCCGGCTATTACTCTCACTTATAGAGATTTCCCACTTATCCAATTCTCACTTACCCAGGTTTGACTAATAGTAATACATTTCCCATATTCATACAAAATCTTACAAATAATGTCGTATATAGATATCATTTACAAAAATATTTACAGTTTAGGAAACTCGACTCAGGTAACTAAACCTTTGTTCTAAGTCTAAGACCTTAAGCAATTGTGACACACTGACACAATATTCGAAAGGCTGCTCCTTGACATTTTGTCCTTCCCCAATCATTAGTCGACGTATCAATACTGCAATTTGTGGAATATTATGGTTTTAAATTATATTAACCGTAAACAATACACGTTAGAGTATTGTTATTTAATTCTGTTAAAAAATCAAATGTTCTTTTATCAAGAAGGAAGAATTTTATATGTGACGGGGCGTATATTGCGAATGAATGACAATGATAATAGTTGTCTGAACTCCGACTCGGACCCAACATCGAGCTCTAGTAAGCGACGGCGCCGAAGACCGACGGCCGACTTATGAGACAGATTTGCTACTAATACATTTAAAATATCATTTTTTTTTATTAAGGCCCTGCAATCTGTTTGTAATACAGTGTGATACATGTTTGCTAAAGTATCGTCCGATTTCTTATTAGAATTTGGACAATATCGTGCGCTTTATCGTTTTTTTTTTGTAAATATAATATTTATGATTTGTAATAGTCTCAAAAAATTAGACCCGCATTACTTACCACGGTTTTTGTTTGAACTTATTTCTTTGAATAGATTTTGCATAAATTAATCACTGTGATAATTATTAATTTAAAAAGACTTTACTGTATTACAAAAAACTTAAAATATTGGGCCTAAAACGTTTCTATTCCACGATTATAACAACAAAATTACAACTGTAGCATAACTCGACAATTAGCTTAATGTTTCTCATAAACATACACTCAGCTTTATTCCTCGAACAAAGAATTATATAACTTAATTCACTATGGTTATTAAAATACCAGTGAACCAGATGTGACCACGTGCGACTGACACAAAGGAACTTATGTTTCTTCATTGTATGCACTTGGAAAATACTTACTTGAAAACTTGATTATTGAAAATGTCAACAATCCATTGCGGTTTGTGTTAGTACTAACAATATGTTAGTGTCTTAACAATGAAAATGACCGGCATTATTTTAGCAAAATTTATTTTTCACATAATTATAAATTATGAAATATGTGATACCTATTTATATATTACTTTTTTCTCTATTATTTTCTCTCGACATATATGAAGCTGTTACAATTATTAATAAAACTATAACTAGCATATATCACGACGTGTATGAGGATCAGAAGTGTAATCGTAATAAGCATAACCATATAAATAATGTTCAATTAAACACATGCAGAAATCTAAGAACCCATAAATGCATCGTTACTAGATGTATATAAATTTTTGTAATGAGAGACAATAATACGTCTTCAAAACAACACACAAATAAGCTTTAGTAAATGAGTCTTTTATAATTGTAACATTAAATGGGAAGCGTACATACATATCATAAAGTGTATAAGCATAATAACAGTAAGTAAAAGATAATAGGACAATTAAGCTTTTAAAACGTGGGAAAAACATTCCCGGTTCATTGCTTGGGAAAATTCAAATTATACTTTTGTTTTAATGTCAATTAAAGTAGATTATGTTATATTTTGAAGTCATCTAAAAGACTTATTTCAAACATCAAAATTATTGTTTTTGACCGTAATCAAAGCCTTTAAACTTAAAGTTTATAGATCCAAATATAAGTTATAAAAATGTCTGTTTGAAAGAGTCGCTTTTTGGATAAATAAAAATAATTATGCATTTTTTATAATAGATTCTCATCAAAAATTCAGGAAAAAATCACAATTATTAGTATTTAATCAATTTAAAAGGGCATTTTAATTACATATGAGCCCTGAAAACTTAATTACAAAATTAAAACTGCCGTCGGATATCGACGTGCAATTGGCATAATAATTAAGCTCTCATGAAAATAAAATTGTCATTGATACTGAGAATAAAGTTTTTAAACGATTATATTTAGTCATTTTACAATACCAGTGTACATAAAGTTACGATTTAATAATAACTCTTCTTTTATGCTCTGCTTATATTATGTATTTTAAACATAATTGAAGACACAACTTAGAAATGAAATCTCCTCATTCAACACGCCCTAAATATCAAAAAAATTGCATATTTCGAATCGAGAATCATGACTTATATATTGTTTAATAATAGGACCTTAATTCTGAGAAGCATGGATCGTTTTTCCTTCAGACCTTCCAGGAAGGCTCCGTGTTTTTCTTAGGACTGGCATAATTGAACGATGAAGCTGGTTCAATCGTATATAAACTGCGAAAATATATGTATGAGGCACAAGTTTTCAACGTATTTCTTTATAAATAACCTTTATAATATTTTATCGAAATTTTTACTTCTACGTAACAAATTAACTCTTGAATTTATATTTTTTTTTAAAACGTTTCCCATAAAGTAAACTAGAGTGAACTAAACTAAAACTAGAACAGTGTTGGCCTAGTGGCTTCAGCGTGCGTCTCTCATTGCTGAGGTCGTAGGTTCGATCCTCAGCTACACTAATGGACTTTCTATGAGCGCGCTTAACACTCGCTTGTCCGTTAAAGGAAAACATCTAGAAGAAACCGGATTTCTTCTTTCATTCTTTAGATTCAAAAAGTCGACGATGTTACTTATCTATTCAAAGAAAATATCAAGAAACAGATACAGAAAACTGAGGAGATTAACTCACAATCATCAAAAAAAATTAAAATGTGATAATCATTTGGAAATCCAAAATTAATGTACCTCTAATGTACATGATATATTGAGATACATCACGTAACATTATTCCTGTTCAAAGCAAATAACTTCAATCTTATAAAGTAATTGATCCATACTAAACAACTCTCTACATTTCGTAACGTACGACGCCATAGAAAAGCTACTTACCAAGCGTCAGAAAGCTTTATAATGATACCATGGTTTATAGTAAATTGTAGTAATTTATATCAGGTAGCATGTTACACGGTCGAACCAGTTGCATCGCCTCTTTACCAATACGCTCTAGGGTAGACGATAATTGGGGTTCCGTGGAATTTGATATCAATAAAGCGAGCTGTTTACGTATACATTTGGTAATCTTATACTATTTAAATATACAACCATGATTTCACAAAAATTTAATAATACATTAATCGATAGGAATAATAAGTGCTATTTAAATTACGCTCAAGATTCCTTTTTTACAGGTAATTGAGGAGACACTACAATAAAAGTGTAACTTCTTTTTATAATTACGTGATAAGTAAAAATGTTAAAGTTTTTCAATAGTTTGCTACGAAATTGTCTCTGTAGGCAAGTTTTTGAGTGGAGTCTTACCGTGAACTATGGATTCCGCTCTGTTAAAATCCTATAAGCTTTTGGCGGCTCTAGACTTTCAAACTTACCCTCACAGTCAAAATTTACTCCTTAACTAACTAATATTATAAAATATGATATTTTCATAAGCGGGACCCAAAATTCGAAGTTAATGAACTTAATATTTTTTAAAATCAATATACAGTCCATTTAAAAGTGAGATCATGACATAGACATGTTATTATACAAATAATTAATAAGTTAATTGGAAGCCTAATTAAAAGATTTAAAAAAATAAAAGATTTAAATTAAATAATAGTAACATTTATATATGGGTTTTCTCAAACTTAGCAATCTTGTTTTAATGAATTTTATAAAATTTCGAGTTATAGGACAGGTCGAGTTAGAACCGCTAATTTAATTATAGTTTATATACTGATAGCTACCGCATATATAGGCGTGGTCAATCGTAGAATTTAGCTCTTTGTTTTATGCAATATTTTGTGAGTTTTATTTAACTTTGTTTTTTTCTGTTTCAGGTATGTATTATTGAAGTGAAATGTGTAAGTTTCTTATTCTTAAAACCAGCGGTGTTTCTACCCTTATCGGTGCCTTAGATATTTGCTTCGTCTGTTTCATTAATATTTTCTCCAATTGGGAAGGTAAAAAGTCATCTATGTGATTTTCGTCGCGACATGCCGGCTCTAGATGATAGAAGAAATCACACAACAATACTTATGACCTGACATGAGAGTCGAACGCTATCGGATTACTTAATTATATGAAATTAAAAAAAATATATTTTAAACTTGCATGTTTACATTCTTAATTGCTTAAGTTGGCGTAATATCTATCAAAATACAATAAAAAACACAAATCCTACGTTATCGATCCGTTAATAAGCCACAGAGTTCAATCACACCTTTCTAATCCTTCACCTTTTGTAACCTTATAACAAAAAAGGTGACACGGAATTAACCAACAAGAGTAAAACTACAACCAATAGGTTTTAAAAGAATTTAAAGTCTATGCCAATAGTTATAAAGATTATATCAATGTAACAAGTTGATACGCCTATCGATCAAGGGTATTGTCAGATTAACTTTCATTTCGAAGTTAGAGGCATAATATGACATGAATTGTGATACTTAGGATAATTTAAATTGGTAAACAGTTATTCGTAGGAAACTAACGAAATTATTTAAATATGTTATTAAATTAGATATACCTACCAAATCTGGTATTATCGGGTTTTTCTTCGCATAATTTTTAACACATACAATCTTGCACTTATGAATTACGCTTCAATTGCTGGAGAACTTAGTTCGAAATCAGAATCAAACTTTTGCAGCGGTTTATGTAATGTAATGCAAAAAAAACAAAAATTGTATGTCAAATTCCAAATACATTATATATATGAATTATTTATATTTTTTCTTCAAAATTAACGGTCACACAAAGCTCATATCCATACCTCCATAGATACAGTCTACAGAATTATTTACATAGATATAGTTCACGGAGATAGTTCAACTGCTGATGACCAAATCTTAGCCCATAAATCATATGCTTTTTAATACTAAAAAAGACTTGTATAGGTTACAACAGTCAAATAGATAGCAATAATAATAACTATAATTTTAGATCGCAAGCAATTTTCACAAACATGACTTCAGCCATAGAAATAAAAAGAGTAGAAAATCATAAATCATTTGTTACACTAGCGTTTCCAATAAGTTCTGATGGCTTATTTTGCAAATATTCTCCAATTTTTAACTTCAACCTTAGGACAATGTAATACAGTGTAAAATAAAGTTACAAAACAAAGGATTATAATACAAGTGAATAAAAATAAAGATGCAAAGATAGGTACAATACAGTAGCACGCTTCATTTAGCAAAACTATATCGAATGCATCCACCATACTGTCTCCTTTATAATAAGTTTTTACTGAAACTGTCAGGTAATGGAAGCATTTCATTGCTTTTTGTACCGTGATAAAGTGGCACTTTGTTACTCTAATATCACCATTGCAGTTTTTATTTTATCTTAGATAATAACACTGCATTTACACAACTTTATATTCAAGGAAGAATTTAATGTTTTTACTAAGGGACAAGAAAATTGCAAATCATAATAAATTGAATTAAATAAGTTCAACGTTAACAGTATAGTCTGATAGCACAATTTGTTAAACGTTACTCACCATGCGTATCGAAAGTCTAACAATTCGGGCGAAATATTATTGTAAATACATATGTATATTAAGATTATTTTTTTATGATTGGACAATTCACACCAATTGACCTAGTCCCATGCTAAGCTGGTGAAGCTTGTGTTATGGGTACTAGGCAACGGATATACATACATATTATAGATAGATAGACATATAAATACATATTTAAACACCCAAGACCTAAGCACAACACCAAATGCTCATCACATCGATGTTTGTCTCAGCCGGGGATCGAACCCGGGACCCATGGATTCGCAGTCAGGGGTACTAACCACTAGACCAATAAGATACATATACCTACCGTACTATCGAGTTATCTTCTCTATCAACACATACAATCTTTCACTTTTGCATTACGTTGTGCTGGAAGACTTAGTTCAAAATCAGAATCAAACTTTGCAGCGGTGTATGTAATGTAATGCAAAAAACAAAATATGTATGTCAAAATCCAAATACATTTATGAATTATTTCTTCAGAGTTAAGCGTCACACAAAGCTCATATCAAAACTCTCATATATACAGATTTATTATTATTATTATTATTATAAATATTATTTATTATTATTTATAAATCAACAGATAATAAAATCATTTTATTGCCAGTAATGTGCATCTAGACTCGCGATAAAGTTATTAAAAAATACATACATACAAAACACAGGATACACAAGGATGTATGATCAAAAAAGATTTGATTAATTGTGGTTTCGGTTGGATGAAATTACTTCTTTTTGTAGTTATATCGTGAAAACTCAACACACATTATATTAAAATATTTTTATTCAGAATTAAGTATCAAAACCCATAAACAAAAAATGTATTTCCTATACAACAAATATAAAGGACATTCATCATCTGCTAATGGGTGCATTTGCAAATAGTCACGATTCATACAAAGGCTAAGCAGCATTTATTATCAGCACCTATATGACGAGCGCCTTTTAACCATCAACTCGGTACTCTAATATTTTTATACGTTAAAAACAATTTATGTGAGATATAGCCCGACCGCCTCCGTGGTTTATTACTCACGTACTTGGCTTATGCATTTAAATAGAATTATTAGCAAATACTTTTTAACTCGTGTAAGTTTTCAGTTTTAGAATGGTTTTACAATCAAATAATTATATTGGGCTATTTCTGATTATAAAGTTGGACTCGTTCTTATAACTTTGGAGACAGTTAAATAAGGAATGAGCCTCACATTATTTCCGAATATATGGCATTGTATTATTATTATAAAAGCTTTATTATATTTTATATTTCTTAATATTAGTATAAGTTTTAAAATTGTAAAGTTAGATATCGTTTTTCTTTTTTAGTGGTCTAGTTTTTGTATGGCCCCTTTTAGGGTAAGAGCCTCTTCCATATTTTTACGTTTCTCTTGGTCTTGAACAACATTCATCCAGTTTTCCCCCCCTAGTTCTATTATGTCATAATATGTCCATCTTTTTTTTTTTGTAGGAAGGTATTCCTTTAATTATTTGGAATGTAAAGAGGTTTCGTTGGTTATATATATGGGCGTGAGTTTTCTAGGCGAAAAAGTAATTGATTACTTTGAAAAAATGTACATGCCCTATATACAACAAACACTATAAATAATAAAGTTATGTAATGGGATTAGAATCGCAGTACCTACTAGTTTTTCTGTCTTGGTTCAAAATGAGGTAAGCTTGCATCACAACGTTTAAGTAATAATTACGAATAGGTATTTATTTGATTACACAAATCGATACCGAATAAAAACCTAATAAATTGACATTAATAGCTCAGATTATAATACAATCGAGTTCTTATACCTTATCGACTTAAATTAGTTTTTACAACTCGAACGACATTAGATGAGCAATACGAACCCATTAAATACCATATTATAATCCACATTATAAGCCATTAAAAACATTATATTGTAGAATCACTGGTGATGGTAAATGGTTACATTAAAAAGACTGCCATCAATCTTATGATATTACAATTATGGCACGTGATCACGCACGATTTAAAGAAAGCTTTCAAAACGGTTGGGATGTATACCTATAGTTTCTGTAAGTTCTGTTAGTAAATTGTAGAAGATTTTATTGCTATGTATTGACGTACGCCTAGTAACCTGTAAACCTTTGAATCACGGGCTGTGCAAATTGTCTGCCTTAGATTAATGCATATTTTTTCTTCTTCCACCTTAGCCAATTCGAAACAGCTTCAAATAAATCAATATTTTCACTTATTCCTATAAATGATTCTACAACATCTCTTACCTAATATTTCAGACTCTGGATCTAGAATGTTATTCAAAGCTTTTGCTCTTCCTGTCTTCATGTTACATTAGTTTCGAAGCCAAAATGTCACTGACGAAAATAAAACATATGTTTTATGTTTTAACCGTTTAGCAATAATTTTATAACATGTTTATAATTATATCATATCATAAATTTTAAAACACTGTAAATTTTTTTCAAAATTAAATGATATGCCAAATTACAGTAAGTAAATTAACTATATAACATATTCTAATTTGATCTTTACATAAAATGTATTTAATAAAGACACTTAAATTAGCATATCATTATATAGATCACTTGTTAAAATACTCCCAATTCTATGGTTATCTGTGAACTGAGCATTTATATTACAATACTCTACACGCATTGACACTTAAAACCAACTAGGCCAGGCACATTTGAATGTATTCGGTTCCCCACAAAAATATTACTGTTAATTTGTTACTGCGTAATTTTTTCTTTATTCAATTTTTATAGTTATAGTTTTTATATGATATATTAATTAAAACATATCGTTAACACTATCCTATCATTATATTATGTACCACGACAAACGATTAGAAATTTAACATTCGGATCTCATAAGGATCTATAATTGGATATAATATTAGAAGTCCACACGCGCTGCGTCTGCGCATCGTCACCGTGACATGTAATAATGTGATGGCACTCGATATTAATGGATATTAACAAATAACCTCTGTTTTGATATTACACTTTATTGTACCGATTGTTATTTGTTAATATATCAAAAGATTTATTATGTTTCATTTTTTGTTATATTACATCTACTAAAACACAATTTACAAAAAAGATAAATCTAAAACACAAGCGAAACTTGGAAATACATTTTATCTTTTTTATTATTTCGGAATTAAACTAAGAACACAATAAGATGTATCTTCTAAGCCATTAATACCACTATCCTGGTAATGTTCTTAAATTATAAATCATAAGTATAAACTTGGTTTTCAAGCCAGGAATTACACAAAGTAAAATGAACTTAACAGGAATATACTGGTGGTAATAAAACGGACTGATCATGCATTTACTAGTACACCGAGGCGAACAATATCTGTAACAATGAAAAAGTATTTAAAGACTGATTAGTAGCGCGCTTAAAATTGCTTGAAGCTTAAATATCTAATCGTATCGTATATTATCTATTCTTGAATAAAAAAAAACATGTGGCACTCGGGGACTGCTTCGGTTGATAAAAAAAGCTATTGCATAGCATTTTTTATCAACTTATGCAATTATAATTATAACGCTACGTCGCCAACGCATACTGCATTTCACATCGGTCTCGTCAGACCGATGTGAAATGCAGTATGCGTTCTGTCCCGCTCTAACGCGTATTGGCCGCACCTATATTACCATCACCGTCATCGTGTGTTAGGTTTATTTTAGTTACGGAATTTCTTGATTTGGTCGCGCCCGCGATAAAGTTCTATGCAATAGCTTAATAGATGAAATAGTTCTTTATTATTAGTTACGTTGCAGTCGCGTCATAGCGACAACAATGATGTTTGACCACGATATCGGGTTGATAACTGACAGAATTCACAGTCGACCACTGTCAATATCTAAACGTGCTGTCAGGTCAGGTTAAAATAAACTTTAGTGATACTATAGGAGGACGTAAAGACGAAATCCTAATAAATACTACTTTCCTTCAACATTGGAGAAGTAACGTATTCTTGTATATAATTGCTTTTACACACATTCAGACCGGTGTGACACACGGCCATTTAAGTGGGCACATAGTGCGGTTCATCTAGCAATGAATAAAGCGGCGTTTAAGTTTTGATTTATTAGCTAGTCTACTATCGTGGACAACGGTAAATGTGCTCATTAGACCTGCTTTCACACTTAAATCATTTAAACGTGTTAACAATAATTCCGGGATATTTATAAATAACCCGATAAAAAAAAACAAAAGCAAGCTTGCCTGTAACAGCCAATTTAATAGACAAGGAACTAACTTAGGATTCGAATTTCGAAGTCTTAATTTCAACAGATTAAGCAAGCAGCATAAGTACAGTTAAAAATATCATTATGAAAATTATAGGTATCGTCATACAAATGGTGTTATAAAATTCAACATTAAAGACAAAGGAAATTTAAGCTCACATTAACAAACTCGAGAGTTATGATGAGATCTTAATGGTGAGTGTACCACGTTAATGGACGAAAATATTGCCCAATGGCTAATTTGACATACTTTGTATTGTGATGAACGCTTTTTACGACTAATTGATATCATTGCATATGTTAGGAGCAATTTTTACATATTGTTGTATAATCTTATCATTAATGGTACATTTTTCGTATAAAAATTACAATAGGTACATATAAAAAAAAATTATACATACAACTGTACAATTGTACATCTTACGCACTTCCAGCACTTTTTTTTTTAAACTATACGCATACTGTAAAACTATTTGCCTGAAAGACATCGTGGCTTTATCATTAAGACTGCCTGTTGAGATCACGATGTTTAACTAAAATTTAATTGTATAAACAGTGTACTTACTTTTATAAGTGTTACAAAAAAGTTATTAGATTTTTGAATCCATGAGTTTTTATTAATAAAGATATTGTTTTCCAAGTATCCGTCGATAGTACCGTTCTTAAGAAAATTTAAACTATAGCAAAAAGAAATACAAAAACACATCACCAAAAGTGGGCCAAATTCAGCTTTAAGTTGCTGTCACAAGCAACACTGATATTCGGAGGATAATTCGTATTGACTTCTAATTTCCAGAACACCGAAAACTTCGTGAACGTTGAGTTATAAGCATGAAGATATTAAACAAATTTATTTCACCTAATATACCACAGTGGTAAATCATATTGAAGTTGTATAGCAATAAAAAGAATTATATTGAATTACTAGGGTTACCACATTGGCGCGTGCCTTGATGAGGTACATTGGATGGTGTACTATTTTACAGTGTTGTGCTTCGTAATTATCGATAGGAAAATCTTCTACTAAAATCCTAAGAATAATTCTAAAGTCAATCTAGTTTTGGGGACTACCAAAGCGATGAAGATACATGAAGGTACAAGTATACTATATGGTATTGTATTATAGTTTTACCTTTCAAAAAAGGAAAAAAAGGCAAGTTAAAATTACACCATTTAATCACACACCATATTACACAATGTAATCACAAGAAATCTATAATTATAGAAATACCTAGCGATATGACAAATTAGCTCAAACGTCAATGAGCGCTATTGGTCTTAAACAAAGGTATCTACCAAATTTTTCAAAACTCATGAGCTCCAAAAACAAACGACGGGTTGCACTCGGTGCGCGCAGAAGTGAAAACTTGAATTTTAACGTTGTGCATTTTTGATATTTTGGAATGGTTAGGGAATAATTTTGCACGAATTGCTTTAATTATCAGTATAAAAGTACTATCATTTATGTGGTAGAATACAATTTTTATTTATTGCGCTATCGTACACAAACATGACAATTTATATTACATTAAATACTCAGCGCCAGCTGTCTACTCTCCATCCGTCTTAGGAATTTTCGATGAGGTCACGTGTCCTGACGCGAGCTTATCATTTTTTACCCATTCCTAAAAAAGTGTACAACGCCTCTAAAGAAGTTTCCACTTCAAAAAATATCGATAACAGTTTCCCATCCCTAAATCCTCAAATGTCGTACAGAACGGTATTGCGGTGTAAAACATAATATTATGCGGTCTGCAAATGGAAAGACGAAGTAACCGAAGCCACTCGATGAAAGTTAATCTAATATTGAAATAGTTTCATATTTTCATTGTGAACGTCTGTAATTTAGAGAAATGGAAACAGTAGCATCGCGGCGTCTTTTGTTTTCAACTCAATAATTTTATTTGAGTTCGTGCTAAATTAAAACTAAACTTTACTACATACTATAGCTTATATGCAGTAGGAAGTATTATTGTGAAGACATTACACTAACTTTGACACATTTTCTTCACTAATATAAGAAGAAATATTTGATTGTTTGTTTTTCATATACTCTTAAAACTGGCCTTATTTGAAAAATTATTTCACGGTTTCATTATCCTAATCGCGTATGCTGCGGAAACTATTGACAATATAGCAAAGTGATGTACTACAGTTTTATAGAAGACATCAATATCTACTAAAAAGAGGAAGACACCATATGTCTAAGTATTACAATTTGAATTAAATAATAATACACCCTGCGAAGTCGGGACTGTAATCTATTGCATACGTTTTTATAAAATACATTTAATTATATATCAAAATAATTCATATCTTTTTTTAAAGTAAATATTTAGTAAGCTTTCAGTATGAATACCATATTTACGAAATTACTTGATTAATTCATACAAAAATAGAAAAAAATATTTCCGTTATACCTAGTATACATATAGTAGTATACATATAATGCATATCAAACCCTTTTAAAGTCCCACCGATAAATCAGTTCAATTTTTCAGTTAAGTGCTCTTGAAAATGTAATAAACTTTATCTATACTATTGCATACATAATATATTATCTATGTTAAAATTATAAAGTTCTCTTATCATGCACGCCTATGTTTGGTTTCCCGTGATAGTGCAATTTCAATTTATATTTGTTTGTATTAAAACTGTTATTTAAGGGTACGATTATTTAACACTCAATTCGTAAATTTCCATACATTTCAAAATGTGTCAAACATCGGACATAGCTGTTATCGACGAATGCAAAACTAAATTAAAATTAAACGTATTTTTCATCACCTTCACTTGTTTTTTAGTATAGCAGTCATTTGTCTAATATACGCAATAGGTCACCAATCTAGTTTTTCCGGGCAACAATAAATCTGTATATATATACGTAGGCAATACTTTTAGCTTAAAAATTGGTGGATACGTGGAACATCTAAATTATATGTGAACTTATATTAATTTTAACAATAAATATTTATTGTAAATAATTAAAAAACTTCAATATCGATATATATTTTATATGTTAAAGCGAATAGCCTTAATATCGCAATAATGCAACTGGTTATCTTTCTATGTACTTATCTTGGTATATAGTATTGTATACTTTGTTTACATATAGCGAGCGTGGGAACTTATGCAGATATATTTACTCACTCATATGTGAGGTATTTATACATTTCAATATAATAAATTAGTTTATATATTTCTGTGCTAGGATCAATGCTTAGTGATACTAATATTATAACGGGTTGATAGGCTTTTTAAAGGAGACAAACGGCCAATGGACATTCTCAAAGCCAAAAGGCAGGTGCGTTGCCGGCCTTTTAAGAATTGGTACGCTCCTTTCTAGACTTTAAGTCAGCATAGAAGTTATTAAAGAACCAAGCGTCTGTCCCCTGACCCATTATGGGGTAATGGGACTTCAATTGATCGATTTTATTTCTTTGTTACACGTGCTAGAATAACAAATAATCATAAATAATAATATAATTACAAAGTATTTTCTTTGTCTATTTTTTAAAACAGGTTGTACAAATTGTAGCAAAATATTTGTCATTCGTTAATTGTCTCAATTAACCAGTCCATTGTTTAAAGTGACTCAATTTTCTCCAAACAAGTAAATATAGCAAAACCGCAAGCGTTTGGTGTAAATACGTGATAAATTATTAATTAATCGCAATTAAACCTATTGCGTTGCATTGATTTAAAGTTGTTTCCTTATACGTTACTGTAGTACTACGATACATTAAAGAATGAAATATGGTAGGATTGATACTGTTTACTTGAACTGAAAAGGCGTGCGTCTTACACTGATGTACAAATGTGGACGGTTTTTTTATATAAACTGGTCTGTATAAAATTGCGGTCAACTTGTTTTACATATGAAGTCATATATATATAGTTTTATATTTGCTGAAACTTAAGTCTTTATATTCAATAAAATTGTAGGAGAAATGATGATTCTATTACCATATGCAAAAATATGTAATGCGGCTTAAACCGATGCACGAATTTTGATGTTTTTTTATATAAGCTGGATGTGGACAAATTGCGGTCAACTTGCTTTTATATATTCAGTTATTAGTTATGATAATTTCTGCAAAAAAAGCGTTTATATTCAATAAAATTATACAAGAAATACAGTTTCTATAGGTGATAAAGATAGAAGAAATGATATAACACCTTAAATTATTGATAATTTAAGACGTTATGTCATTTCATAATTTTTATTTTGTATAAAATTGAAACTTAACAATTGTCAATATACAACTGTTGACAGTTGTGTTGCGAGTGGCCTTGCTATCCCTAATTAGCTTCCATTCTTATAAACCAATAATTTTTCAATCATAAATTATATCGCAAACTCCAATAGTACCACACAAGTATTTATTTATATATTTAATTTTGCAGACCCTATAAAATTATTCTACTATATTCCGATAGTACGATAGACGCACTCACGTGTCTGCATCGTGACGTAAAACATTATTGTAATGTGCACGTGACTAAAAATGTGCTCTATGCGTCTCAGATAATTATATTATCATTGCAAAATTATTTATAATTGCGTTGTTTAGACCAGTTTAGTCTAAGTAACAAAGACTTGGATTAATTAATAAAAGAGAAATATGTAGTACGTAGTGTTGTGTATCTATTTAGTACTCTGTTCTTTGAAGTTCCATAACCTCATTGGGTATGGATAACACATTTTCTAAATTCGATTTGTATTTACGAACCCACAACTATTATTGTTCTGCCAGAATCTCAGACCAAATTTTATGAGGAAAATACTACACAATTTTAAAATGCTGTATGTCATAAATATTGCGTAATATTTCATAACAATTAAAATTACAAAAACGAATCATATTTAAATGTATTAAAAAAATCTCAAAAAATATAGCTTCAAGAAATAGTTGAGAAAAGTAAAGAATTTGAATAAAATTTAGTGAAACAGTGGGATATTCTAGGTTTTATCGTTGGAGTTAAGAGAATTATTCACAATCTCTAAAATCCCAAGTTATGTTAGCGTTTGTGAAATAAAACTTACTTTAAATAACAAGGAACTTGAGAATATCTAGCTATCGTCTTGCGTGGTTTAAGTTAAAAGATTGTGTAGATACAACTGTATGCGTATTTTTCTTTTGTTAGCTCTTGCTTCGTACTACGACGTTATGCTTAGTTTAATCGTTGGGATTTGACAGGATGATAAGGAATTAATGTATTGCAATAATTGCGTAATTAATTGTGTTTCGAAAAATTTGACAAATATTATTGAACAAAAATTTTTGATGGCGTTGAAACTTAGTACTTTAAATACAAGTAGACGATCAGCGATCATTGACACACACACGCCCTCGAGTTTTCGGGTCTGAAGCTTGCCAGTTTATACACAATGTTATTATGCGCACATGGAATTAATTGTCCACTGTTACATAGCCGGGGTTCACGTATGACCTCAGGGATGAGAGTCGCACTCTTAAGCCACTAGACCAATACTGCTTAGTACTATATACTGTTTACATATAGACTATTACAAAATCAGTGGCGCTACAACATTTTTAGGTCTGGGCCTCAGATTTCTGTATCTGTTTCATGATTATAAATCTAATAAGCAAGTAGGTGATCAGCCTCCTGTGCCTGACGCACACCGTCGACTTTTTGGGTCTAAGGTAAGCCGGTTTTCTTTCACCGTCCGATCTAATGTTAAATGCCCATATAGAATGAAAGTCTATTGGTGCACAGCCGAGGATCGAACCTACGACCTCAGGGATGAGAGTCGCAAGCTGAAGCCATCATTGCCAACATATAGACAATTACTCTGTTTAATATTACTATAGTCCAACAAATAGAACCCGAATTATTTAAAAACAAGCGCTACCCGCTCGCTCCTTTGTTTTAGGCTACGTCGCAATAATAGATATAACCTTACCTACAAGTACCAACAAGTATACACGCATGAACTTTTGCTGAGGAAAGCAGAAGCGGTTCCAAACCGGTTCGCAGAATAGTGCACATTGACTCAGGAATATAACAAACTTGCCTTACGACTTATCTAGAGGTGGGCTTAAGTATCTATTATAATACATACTGCGTACCTGTTACGCCTTTTGACAGGAATAAACATGTTTTTTTGTTGATCTATTAACAAAAAAATACACTTGTTTTGCCAATAATTGATGGTAATAAACTGACCTGAATTAAATAAACGAGACAAAGTAATATTCAATTTCGTTACGCTTATAGTATATTTGTTAATATCGTGATTGGTTATAAATTTTTCGCAAAGAGTAAAAAATCTTGGCCTGCGTGATACGTGTTTGGCTGCTTTCGATTAATATAAAAATATATTCTTATATAGTTATTCTTCGCTGTATATTTATTATATCTTCTATTGTTTTTTTATGAGAAAAAACAAACGAATTTGCGCGGGTATTGACTATACATATATTTAAGTAATAATTTCAAACTGATACATGGTCCATCCCTAATTGTATAGTTAAGTTTTAAATAAATACTAGCCACAAATGTTAGGTTCGTTAAAATCTTATGATGTCAATTTTATGGTCGTATTTACGATTCATAAAGCCTTGTAAATAGCTCTTTTAATAAAATATTTCTCAGCTTTACGTTGCAATTATGAAATTTATTCTGTTTAGCAGATTAAGCTGTTTCAGTGCTTTGCGGTCGATTTGTTTCGAAGACATACGGTACTTAGATCATTGTCAACAAAATTCAGGTGTAATTTATTTACTTTATAAAGCTTTATTAAAATAATACATCATATTTTAACACCGAAGAAGACCGCAATATTTTTTGTATAGGTATAAAGTAGTATTAAAAACTATTATAAAACGCAATCTAAAACTATACTTGTTTAAATTATAGTTAATAATAAAAACTAATAAAAATATTAGTAATGTAGCTTAAATTAAACTTTAAAATATATTTTCGTAATGAGTTGTATAAGCTTAAAGCTGAATGCGAAATGAGGCTAGTTATTATCCTAAAGCTAACACTAGATGGTGTTATTGTTCTAAAGCTCTAAGCCCGAAGCAGCCTTTATAGCGCCTTGCGGCCATCGTTAAGATCATTGCATTACAACTTAGTATAGGTATAACTTTATATTGTTATATTACGGGCAAGTTATATAGGCAAACATTAATAATGCATAAATAATGTTATGCAATAGTAATTAATAAAAATGTAATGTAATAGTAATTAAAAGTAACTAACGTTACCTTTTATCTTTTGTAAATTTAATGTCATCAGCTTTTTCTTTATATAGTACAGAATTTTATAAAATATTTATTAAATTGATTAACTCTTAATAAAACATTCTGGGTACGGCAAGACTCGAAGATACATTAAAATTAAATTAACTCAATTCTATATAATATTCTAGTTACGACAAATCAACAATTGACTTGTCCGCGATCTCATTACACGAAAGTCTGTAATTCAATCTGTAATATTGTTTTGTCATTATTTGCTTTAAACCAACCATTTGTTATCGTACAGCAATTTGTTGAGCTGACTGATGTATACTACTCACGGAAGCCATATTTGTTGCTTTAGGCTAGTATAGAGCTAGAGTCCAAATGTCTAAGAATAATGATATGAATATACTTAATATATCATATTAACTTTTTCAAAAGTGAATTAAATTTCCGTACAACACGCGTCTC
The DNA here is from genome assembly GCF_905475465.1 of Pieris napi. Taxonomy (NCBI): domain Eukaryota; kingdom Metazoa; phylum Arthropoda; class Insecta; order Lepidoptera; family Pieridae; genus Pieris; species Pieris napi. The sequence continues at coordinate 5,134,904 of NC_062241.1, read as the reverse complement.
CTTAAAATGCTTTGTTTATTATATTTAGTGGGTACATACGTCCGGCATTATTTTTATTGTATTTGCTAATAATATTTTATATTGTTCCTTTTGTGTGGTCTAAATGCATCAGATTAACTATGCTTCACGGTTGTAATATAACAAAATTTTTTTGCATTTGCTAACTATTTGAAAGATAAAGAACACAATTTTTCTAATCAATTACTTCTCTATCATTTTTATATAAACAAAACATTATTCGAATCTTATCGTAAGTAAACATCTGCATATCTAATCTTGAAATCTGTTTCGACATATTTTTAATCTTCTATGCATAAATTACGATGTGGTCGTTAAATATCAGCTTTGCATTGTCAAAGCGTACAATTTCATCTACCATATTAGTTTTTGGTAATTGAATCTTAGCAGCAGCAAAACAAGGTTCACTTTCATTTGTTTCAGTTGTAATAAGATCTTTGTGGTCGCCTTGCGCAATAGCAGCACGAGCCAGTTCGTTACTTTGTATTATATTGACTCGGTTATTGAATTGTATGTTCTTGGTTTTGTCTATTGTGTTTGTATTTGTTTGGTAAATAACACGTCTACACAATTCCTTAGCTTTGCATTTTGTACCTGCTCATAGTTTTTATACAAGTACACATGGTACTTTTACTAAAATATTGAATATGCTAAAAACGCTAATCTAAAATCTGGTATCTTTGTTATTCATATCATTACAAGCTATACGCTTATGTACAAGTTTGGCTTAAAACCTTCGACCTTTTCAAACAAACGTAATCAGAAGCAATTTTAAATTAGTATTTCAGTTCTGATTTCAAGTATTAATAGAATCAAAGCATGCATAAATGCATCGTAAATTAATGTAATGTCAGCCGCAGGTGTTGTCTATTTCGCAAATTCAATGCGTAGGATTGATTCAACTTCATTAAATGTACCGAATAATTCTGACATTAATCAAACCAGTGCCTTATTTGTAACTTTTGACGCGTGAGCATGGATAGTTATCTACTATCTATTCGCTTATAGAAATAGTACTGATTAGCTCGCAAAATAGGAAACAACATTTGTCAGTCATTGTTGGAAATTGTTAGTCTTTCTTTGTACATCCGCTTGTATTAAAGAACTTAAAATAAGAAGAATAAAAGAAGAATAGATACCTTCTTTTTTAAGAACATAATAACTAGAAATTCATATATCTAGTTGCGCTACAACCCTTTATGGGCTTCACCTCCTCCTTAATAATCCTCCATCGGTGGTCAATATAAGAAATATTGATAGCATTATGGCCACAAATGTTTGCAATGCTGTAAATTTATCAACTATTTTTACCTCTCTCCATTTCTCTTTTACTTTTACGTGTATATATAAAACGCCTCGCTTTTTCTACGTTGTTGTTGAATAACTGACCTAGTAATTAAAGAACCTTCATCAAAAATAACTTGATGTATTTCCCGATATTGTACCTTCCAGTTTCGAGAATTTTAAACGAATATCAATTGTTTGCCAATATAACAACCACATTCTAGAACAAATTAACAACTATGTACTTACCAGATTACGATAACTTGTCTAACGATTTATTCTAATACCTTATAAATTCTTCATTTCCTTAATTATGTACAAATCTGATCAAAGAAAACTGAGTCACATCACGTACTTGACCTCAATGTAAATGCACGCGTGAAGGAAATGCACATAAATGGCGTATGATGCTCGGCCAATTATTACAATATCGTCCAGTAAGGATATTTAATAGATAGGTAACAATTATTTACTGTTTTAAAAACTATTAAAGGACTTTGCAATACAGCTCCTTTGCTTGCTACATCTTACGGATATCCGTAAAAACTAATCATTGCTATAATTAAATTATAAAATATTTAGGTTAAACGTTTATTATTATTAAAAATATATGTTACTTACAATATGTTATAAGTTACGTCAGAGCAGATTCTGATTTTAGGTAGGTTCGAAGATTTAAATACCTAATGATAGTTGCAAGATTTACACATAATCTTAGTGATTAAGCATTTAATATATGACTAATTCGTCAATAAATGACTGATGTTGGGAGGCCATATCAAGCCTGATTATGTTATATCATGAAACCCATTGTTATATAGTCTTTACATAGACGTAGTACTAATTTTGTAAATCTTGAATAACGTGCTGTGAAAACTTAATGTTGAGGATTTAAATCGCTCGAAGTTACGAGATATATTTGCAACCGTGTACATAATAAATTTTGATTCCATGGAAGATGGGCCAGGTGCTGGTATGGGATGCAACCTGTTCAGACATACTGGCCCCTTCCCATCTACATAGAACCAACAACAGAGCTCGGTGTCGAGACCCTTGGTCCGTGGGATCCTAGCGCAATAAGGCTTTTTAAGGAAATATCAAAAAGGTTAGTCGACATCACAGGAGACAGAAGAGCTGGGAGCTTCCTCGGACAAAGAATTAGTCTAGCTATTCAAAGGGGGGACGCTGCCAGTATCTTCAGAACCTTGCCTAAAGGGACTCCTTTTAATAATACATTTTAGTTATTATACTGTAAGGTTAGTTTTTGTTTTTTTGTATTTATTACATTAAGCATTATGAAGAAATATTCTATCTATGCAAAAAAAAACATATTTCATATAGCGGAACATTTGACTTTGACAGTTTCTATAATATAAATCCTTTTGTAAACTCGACATTGGAATTTAGTTTTAAACCTATTTTTTTACACCGTGAGCTGTGGAACTACATTGTAGCTATGTAGAGAAAATAATATTTTGCATTATACTTGATGATAATAGTTTTCTATAATACAAAACCTTTGTGATTTTCATTGAACCCAACAGACAGAGGTTGTCCTTGAATTCTGTACAGGCTTTCGCAAACAGGTTCGATACCCCTGCTTTCTCCGTTTTTATTAAACCTGACCTGTGACAACTTGCAATTACCTGCTTTATAAGGAAACTTACGGCGTTGGTATGGAAAATAAACCGTAAATTATACTTTATTCTTAAAGCAAATTTGTATTTGGCCTAACCTGTGTACCACTAGCGAGATTATAAGGGCTACCTTCACTTTTAATTATTGCGGGTTTCCAATTCTAAGTTTCTTGGATATTTTAATAATGCTGCTGCTAATACCACATAATTAGTTTTAACTGGTGACGTTTCTCTTGACTGTACTTTACTTAGAGTTTCATTGAAAGTCGATACTTAGGTTTAACTGTGTCTGTCACTCAGCGCTTAGTGTCGACTCTGAATCTGTGTTAATCAGCTATAAATTACTTAGAAAGAATAACCTATATACCTATAAAAAATAAAAAAAACCTCCTCCATAATGCATTAAAACTTATATTGATAAATTTCGGGATTATTAGTCGATTAATTAATTTATGTAAAAGGTGTATGATAAACCCGTGTAGGCTATTTTTTGGATGTCTATGCCAAAATTATGTTTGTATAAAACGACCAGAGCCGTCTCCTTTTATGTTATTTTCTTTAATCTTCACATAAAATAGAACTGTGTTTATATTAAGCATACACCAAATAAACAAAATGAAAAATTATAACTATGTCAATGTTAGAGATTCTCCTAACATTAATTAAGAGTCGTATAGGCATTCGATTCATTAATAAACAATACTGTCACGACAAACACTTAACGGTCCACTTTATATTCTAGGTTTGGTCTAGATATGCTAGAACATAGCCTAGGTGACGTGCCCAGATTGTATTGTTAAGTAATCATGGATTCGATCACGACAAATAACTGTATGATCGTGTTTTCCACGGGGTATGTTAACATTCTTTATGTCAATATAAAGAAAGTTAACATACCCCGTGGTCTATATATCCGAAGAAATGATTGGTGAAATATTTTTTTTTTAAATTTATTTTATTCCATATCATTATTCTATCTTTACAGTTATTACTAATTCGATAGAACAACACAATATTTATACCCACATCAAATAAAAATAAATAAAAAATAAATCTTATAACTAATAATATAGGAAGCAACTCTTGTAAACTTAGCCAGTGTACAAATAAATAAATAGATATATAGAATAAATAAATATTAGATGCACATACGCGCTGAAATTACTTCATTAAATGTAATATGTAATAGTTAATATTAAGTAAACCAGCACTGAAGATGCCACTAAAATGCTGTGTACAGATGTAATTGGACTTCAGTTTACAAATGTTGTTTAGTGTGTAATAACTGTATGTATTTAACCAATCTGTTTTCTATTTCGAAACCAAAAATGTAATGCCAGTTCGATGTAGGTTATAAAATTAATTATTGGTTTTACATGGTACACATTCAATATTTTCGAATATTTAAAACCCTTACGATTCGAGGGGCCAGCTGAGATACTTTCCAATACTCCAAGATATCAAATTTATGTTAGTGATACCTAAAGCTCACAAATGAGGAATACTACTGTTAGTATAGATTTATAGAGTAATCAAATATGACGTTTAAACTATTTATCATTTATAAAGCTTAAAAACAATTTAGGTTAATTGAGGTCAGAGCGATCATACATAGATGTATCACGGGCTAAGTGTAGCTGATTGATAAATAATTGTGAAGTGTACTCACGACTTAACTCCTGGCCTTAGGTCTCAAGTATATCTTAAAGATTTGTTTACGTTATTGTGTTGTTCTAAAAAGGTATTTGACCATAAGGTAGGTAAGCAATATTCATTATATGCCTATATCTATGTAACAAAACAGTGTTTGATGGTTGGCAAATTATAGTACAGAACTTTGTTATATGCTACTAAACTTATTTATATTGTATTTCTTAAATATGGTCATGCTAAGACAGTTTCGCAAAAGGGAGCCGTGACAAAGGTATCGAGTTCGATTTCCGTTTAGTATTTTGTAAATTGTTATTCGCGGTGGTTAGGACCTGACCGAATCGTACTCTCAAATCGCGCGTACGCAAGACGCATATTGTAGACCAATGTGGTAATTTCTCAGCAATTCCCTTGCCTAGTAGTATAGAGCAACCTCTGAAGTTTAGCGGAAAATGAAATTATTTTAGAAAGCTGAGTAAATATAGTCTACAATAATATCAAACACAAGAACACAAGAATTATTGGTGGGTCTAATGACTCTACAAAGTGCTACTACAGGCTACCGTGCTCAAACCGGTTTACAATTTGTGCCTCAAGTTCGACTCACGCGCAGTAGGAATATCAATAATCGATAGCTATAATTATTTTAATGGCTAGAAGCGGGATTGATATTAAAAATTAGGTACGGGATTTCTCTTTATTTAAATCAAATTTCATAGATAAAGTCAATATACCATAACAGTAATATAAAATACAAAATAATCAACTTTTATTTAACTGAAAAACTTGCAATACTTCTTCTCAGTATATCTTGCAATAGTCTCAGAAGCTTAGAAAAGAAAAGAGCGTATCATCTCTTAACAGGCCGGCAATGCGAGCAATTTGGCATTGCTTCTGAGTTGCTATAAAAAAAGAAAATTAATGGTCAAAAACCTTAGTCATTCGTGTGCTTGTATATTCTGTATTGAAGTTTCATTTCTGATAGAGACTGTAAAAACATACCTTTTTGAGAATTATTTTCGATATTCCTATTTATGCATCCCACAAGTTTAAAATAATTAACCATAATGTACCTTTTCAATGTGTTTAATTTTTCATTGAGTTATTATAAAAAAACAATGCTTTTTGATATTAAAATATATCCTATACTTAATAGAAAGACGCAATATAACTACATAGTACATACATCTAATATACCCCAATATTATGTACCATAACATTAAGGAACATATCCACGAACAATAAGCACTTTCACATTAAGTATTTTATCTAAAATAAAAGATAAAAACTTTGAAACACGTGGTATCACTATCAAGTTTCAGATAACATCAACAAAACGGGGGTTTCTTCAGCTAATTAGGGACAAATTGAACGTTTATCCAACGATGTGGTAACGTGGTGTAAGTTAAAAAAGATTTAAAATTTAATATATTTTGAGTTACAAAAATAAAGTGCGAAAATATCATTTCATTAAAAACTTTTTATAAATAATCGTAGATAATATAGCTATGTTATTGTTTCTCTAATGGTAGTGTACGTCCTATAAATTAAATACTTTGCTTTGCTTTACTAAAATTATCGATTTCCTATATATCATTATATCACTATTGTTAATTATAAAACACCACTATGTTTATTTTAAATATAAAACTTCAGTAACTCATGCCTTGATCCATATTAAAGTAAACAGACCTTCCCCTTGTTAGTTCCCCTGGAAATCAACACCGTTCCTCGCTCTGAAAACCAATAGTAAGCATTATTTAATATTACTTTTTCTTTGATCTTCAAACAAATAATCAACGTGAATCTCTGTATGGATTAAGGCAGTAAGTAATCTAAGTACTACTCAGAGTCGTTCATTAAGAGATAATTACTCACCGTTTATACAAGCCTATAACGGACAAATCTGTAACCGCCGTAATACACGTTCTACATTATTTTGGCTTAAACATAAAGACTCCTTGGTATGCAAAAGCATGTTAAGCTGTCAAAATTTGTAGCTACTTTTGTCCAGATACTAAATGATCTTTTACTTTTTAAGTACAATATGTTGAAACTAGAATATAGGTAACCTCTTTTCAACATCATTTAGCTCAGGAAAAACATGCTCAAGCGCAGTTAATCTTAAGTTCATTACATAAGTCGGCCGCAGGTGTTCAAACTCAATTATAGCTTAAAGTCTAGACGTGTCAAGGGCTTAGAACAAAAACGGCTTTAAAATCACTTTAGCATTGAGGATTTTAATTTAATAATTTTTGCTAAGTTATGAAATTCAGCAATATTTTACTGTTGAAATTTATTTACGTTTAATCATTTGTATTTTTATTAAATTGTTGAAAAGAAACGTTTATAATTTTCACTAATCTTTACAATTTCATTTACTTTGTGGGGTTAACCATTTAACATTTATTTATTTTTTTAATAAGACGCGGTGACGTCAATAAAGTTTATTTATTAAATTAAATGAAAATAAAATGCTAGCTTCTTATTTTAACGATGAAATTGTAAGATGTACTTTATAAAATGTTCTGTGTAACAAGTACAAAAATCTATAAACTTTATAGGCGCACGCGCATCTTATTTAAACCGTACTACACCAACCGCACCAGATGCGTACAAATTCCAAAATTTTAACGACAGGTCCACACGTGCCAACAGATTGCGTGCATTATTTAATGTAAATAAATATCTATGGCATAAAAGTCAGTGTAAACATATCCTTATTTAAGGTACACGTTTGCGTCTGTTTTTATCTACTTTCTTTCAATTACTGTTCTCTCTCTCTCTCTGCTGTCATTTTTTAAATAAGTAATGACCGAAGAGACTTTCAATTAAAGTAATAATTTGTTATTTCGGCTTATAGTATTATTATTTGTCGTTTCATCAAATAATTCAAATAATTGTAAATCAATCAATATTAGATTAAACTATTGTTTTTGTTTAGTTGCAATGTTAAACATTGCCGAGCAAAGCTTTTAATATACACATAGCTGGGATGCACTGCTGACATTATATTTATTATTAAAAAACTAGAAATCATTAAAAATACCGTACCTTCAAAATATCATAAAATGTATCATTGTGTGTGGTCCCTCTTTGAAGTTCATTTGTTTATATTTTATTTTTTTCACGCCCTGCGCCCCCAGGTGGTGTTCAGAAGTAATAACATTGAATAAAAAAATACTATAATAAAACTATGGGGACGACTGAAGAGTTTTAAGTTAGCGGATGCTGAAATAAATGGAAATTAATCAAATCAAAATATATTTGTTCGTTTCGTAATATGAATTTGGTAACGCTCAAACGCTGTCTACATTTTTTTTTTCATTTTCATATAAGCAACAACGGAGCATTAGGCAGACGCATTTCTGTGTCTATTTTATTACTCTAAAACATACAAGTACCATCACGAGTCAATGTTTGGGTCATATTACTTGCGTTTTTGTTGCTTTTCTTTGCCGTACTAGCAGTAGGTACAGTAAATTAAATCCGTTGGTTCCCAGCCAGTACTCAAACTCACGACTCTCTATAAACTAAAGAGAGAGTCTCTATCAGGATTAAATCGCACGCTTAACTAGGCTGACACAGCTCTTCATATAATACATACGCTATTATATCTGAAAGGAAGTGCATAAAATCCTTGAAAACCTTAGGAAATCCTGCATTACTGTACATTGGGTTATTATTATAACAACGTAATCGCCTAGATTTAGACCTATTTAGTACTTATGTTTTTGTAAGTTTTCCTCTACTTAGTGGAAATTGCAAAGCTTGAAACGCAACTTTTCGTAATAGGTCCTGTTTATATTATATATAAAAAAATCTATCGTATCTAAGGAGATGTTACGTATATATAGTCCATTTACATAACTAAAAATCTTAAGTTATGTAAATTGGTCAATTATCATACATATTATGAAAAAATTATCACTATGTCAACAGAATAATTAAATGTAATTGCTGGTTTAATTAAAAAATGCATATTCAATATTAAGTAATGTTTAGTAATAGAAAAGAATTTCAATAGAAAAAAACTACGAATACTTAAATAGAAAATTAAAAACGGTTTTAAAAGTATTAGAGCCAAGATTTAAGTTACACCTTAAAAGTATAGTGGGGTCAATTTTCTCTGTCCTTTTCAATAGGTATATCGATAAGGTATATCTCTTTGTTGTTTATTTAAATATGTAATTGTTTTTCTGTAATTGGATTGTTTCCGTGATTTGGATCCGATAAAACAGTATATAATAAACGATTATTTGTTAAGTATTACTCTCTCACTACAACATCAATAGAAATTAAAGTACTAAAAACTTTCTCACGCGTAAAAATACGATCAATTACTACCTGAAAATAGACCACGAAGTCAACACAAACCTCAATATACTTTCATGTAAAAATCAACTCTACTACCATGTAATACGGGGTATAATACCAGATAAGTTTTACTACAATTAAAAGGGTAGTACTGAATAGATTTGCTTTAATTTGAGTTAGAAGTGGTTGATACAATTATAATCTTAAGTGTTCTTCCCACGTTTATATTATTAGACAGGTAACATTGGAGCAGTACTGGAGTACAGTCCTAAATTTTAGATTTTAGGGGAAGAGAATCTAGGTGAGAGATCAATTTTATCATCACCAGCTTTCTGTGCCGGCCTTTTTTTTGTCCAAAAGTCGCAAGTCTTATGGTTGTCTCACGATGTTTTCCTTAAGCATACGAACAAGGCAGGACATAAAGAGAACGATAGAAAACGGCACACCTACAGCTGGGGTTTAAATTTCAGGGTCATAAGCCACACGCCAAGCCCTCGTAACGAATAGCCCAACGTTTAAGTCTTTGTTTACGTTAAATAAGGAAACCCATCTCAACAAGGAAGAGCCTAGAGCCGCATTTCGATTCCTTTCTATACGCCTTAGCTAGTATCAAATTCATGAGGCTAAAGTGAGAAACAAAACAAAATTTCATCATTATTATGTCTATATTTGACCGTTGAATTTTTACTTTCTTTACTAACATATCATAAAACTACTAGCTATATTTATCGATGAATAAGAAAGATCATAAAACATAAAGTCACTTAACCACTGTCCATTGTCTCTAACTACCTTAGTGTAAACAGAATAAGCCATAATGTTAGAATTATTGAGCAATTTCATTAAGCTACATACACAGGAGCTTACAATAAATTTCTTATAAATAACAAAAACATTTAGGTACTAAGCAATGTTTTTGAGAAATTCTTAAATAAGACAGAAGTGAAACACTGCATTTAATCTATTCCAATAGGTAACACAATGTACAATTGTTAAGGTCCCGAAACTTTTTAATGTATTTAGATTTGGAAGCGAAGTTTTGCTTTTTTACTAAACAATCTACTACTTATAACAATTATGACTGGTATTAAATTTTAAGTCAAAATATCCAGTTTTAAGTAGCGCTGAAAGCAATATTTTTAAGCGGCTTAGCCACGATCGGTTAGTTCCATCTGCACGTACCCCAGCATCGTTATTTTTTACGTTACGACAACCATCCAAGTAAATTGACATCAATATGAGTAAAGTTTGCTTTAAAGCAGTTCAGAAAAGCCACCTTAGCACTGATAGCCTCAAAAGTTACCTTTTAAAACTCATTAACTCTTAAAACTGTACGTTTTGAACGGTTACGATCGGTACAGTATTAGAAAAGCATTATTTTTTATTTTAGTATTGGGTTTTTAATTTTGCAGCTTCTGAACTTTAGCTGTTTGATTCCGGTAACCCTTTATCAAACTTAAGTTTTATATTGCCCTGATAGTTAATATTTATGCAGTGATGTCCTAGTGGTTTCAGCGTGAGACCCTCATTCCTGAAGTCGTAAGTTCGATCTCCGGCACCAATGGGATTTGCGCATTTAACACTAGTTCGTACGGTGAAGGAAAACATCGCGACGAAACCGACATGCCTAAACCCACAAGTTGCTGGCGTGTGGCTTTTAAGGCTGATGTCTAATAAGAAAAATAAATGATCATGAAACTGATACAGATATCTCAGACCTAAAAGTTTTAGCCGAACTGATTAATTAATATTTATAATTGCATTGACGATCTTGATCGAATTTGGCGGCTCATTGGTCTAGTGGTTAGTACTGACTGCACTGACTGCACTGACTGCAAATTCATGGGTCCCGGGTTCGATCCCCGACTGAGACAAACATCGATGTAATGAGCATTTGCATGGTACTAGGTAAATTTGTGTGAATTGTCCAATCATAAAAAAAGATCTAGATTAATCATGATGTTTTAGTATTACCACCACCAATACCAACTCCACCAATACCAACTCATATAGTTGGTATGTTCTAAAATACATTCACTTACATCATACGATATGAACTTTATTATAAAACTCTAAAACTCAAAACTGCCCTAAATGTGTATTATAAATGCGCAAAGTTTTAAATCTGTATATATACAGGATCGCGGATTAGCTTATGAATAAGCCGTCAAATCAATTTTAAAGATTAACTTCGAGACATTTATTTCAGAAAACAATTCATTAAGGACGACTGATTGTTTTCTCAATAAATCTAACGATGTACGGCGTCTTAACTCAAATTGGCTTTCAACAAAATACTCTTAAGTATAATTACACAAATTTATTGACTCGGTAGTCTACTGTTCTAAAAAAGTTCTTAAAACTATCATTAATTATGTGCGACGACTTTGAAGTATCGTTTTGTACCGAAAGTTATTCGACTACCCCAAATTAGGGTTCTTTTGTCCCCACTTTATTAATATTCGAGATTTGGAGATTAAGAATAGTCCTATTTTAGAGTGTCATAGAAATTGAGTTTGAGAAATAGTTTGCTATTTATATTCGTTATTGTTAAGATTTTGTTTTTATGTAGTGTTGATTCTTAATCATTGTTTTGATATTAGTTTGTACGGGTCGTTTTTAAATAAGCTTTTGTGGTGCCTTTAGAATTAACTTAGTAACTCTGTACCAAAACAATTTACGATTAATTAAAGAGTTGTAAAAAATTACACAAATAAAATAGCAATACGATTAATAAAACACTATTTTGACCGGATTGAAGTTATGTATTATAATAAATTTACAACTATTTGACATAATTTTAAATTTATCCGACGTTTCGCGTGCTTTACAGCGTGCGTGGTCACGGTGACATTTTTTAAATGAATAAAATGTTTTATTAAATGAATAAAAGTTATGTCAATCAAAGACAATACTATGAGCAATACGATTATTAATCTCGAAAAATGTTTGAATCTTAAAATATATACTTAGGTAGATACACTTCAGAGAAATACATATAAATTGACTGGTAATAAATCGTTTTAAACAGAAGGGTCTTGTTTTTTTACTACACAACTAAAAGACGTAAAATTAGAAAGCAATTAACCGAAGATATTTACGGGATACGGTGAAATCACCCCAAAATTCCAAATTTGAAAATTCCCGCACATTTGACAGATGGCACTGTCAACATGACACTGACAGCAACATTGATTTCCGACATTTTAATTACAGGTTAAATAGCAAACGCCCCAAGTATTTTGAAAACACACGGAATTGCTCTTTTCTCGTTAGTTTGAAATGCAAAGTATTTGTAAGAAGATAAACTTGACAGATGACGGAAATTTTAATTTGGAGGTTGATGAATTTTGTTTTAGAATTGTTGCTTTTATTTTTGGAACTTTAATGGTATTGTGTAAGAGCTTCTTTGTATTGTTACGTTACCATATTACTATTAGAATATGAAGTTAATATTATATCGAAAATATGATTTTAATAAGAAATCGATTAATGTGGATTCAACAGAGTAGTTTATTGGCACTACGTTCGTTTTCAAACCTGATTATTATTAAAATTCTTAAAAATGTTACTACGGTTAGATCATTAAAATTTCAGACTAGCAAAGTAGTATTTACTATGATTACAGGTTCCTCCTAAAGACCACCCACATAATACGTTATGAAAAGTTATATTTAACGAAGTAATGACATGTTCATACGAACTGAGTCAACTCACCGAAATAGGAACGGTTTCGCATGCCACCATTCCATCCACTACTTTTGTAACAATTTGATCCTAAGTATTATAAAGTTATTCCAGCTCATTTTAATAATAATACAAAATAATTATTCGTATGACGGTGAAGAGTAAACGTATCAGCACATTTTTGTCGGTTTATTTAGAGTTTATAAGTCGCAAGTTAGCTTAGTCTATGATTAAAAATCAAAAGAAACAAAAGACTGTCATACATGTATCTCCATCTCTTGGATATAAAAGTTATATCGAAGTCGATTCTCTATTTTAATCAGTACTCTCTGATCTCATGACAAACCAATTAGTCCGTGCATGGTGGATTGAATTCGTAGACCTATAGTTTATTAACATTCCGTTTTGGCAATGTCGCCAAGCGGTCTGCGACTGTTCATGTGTCATTCAGTGACGCACGCGCATCTGGCGATGATCTGTTATCTCGGTATTTGCCCATAAATACCGGGTGTCATTTATTGTGTAGCGGCAAATTATGGATTAGCCTATATTATTTAAATAGACATACTTTAAGTCAAGAGTTCGCTGTGCATGAAAAAGCTGTAATAAATTCCTTTGATTTGGTTTTTGTATCTCACGTGTTCGTTTGTTCTAATGCGTTAATGCAAAGTCGTAGTAGATTTCATAATTTTAAACAAAAACACCTTATCTTATGAAAAATGTTCTATTAATACGCATTATTAATTTTCATTTTCATTATCTTCTATTCTCGTTATTTTCGATCATGTAAAGGGCAATGCGCTGAAGTAGGCCCGGCCCATTTTTTTAAATATTCGTGTGGTAAAAGCCTACACAAAGTGTGCAAAGGTTCGTTAGCATGTAAAGTGTAATGTTTAATATTTGCGAAGGACGGGTCCTTCGAGAAACGTGATGTTATTCTAAACAATGTAAAGCACTGGTCTCCACGCAGTCTGCGAAAGTTACTGAAATACCTTGTAAGTTTCGGTAAAGACAAATTGAAAAAGTTAATAAATAAACACACAAAAATAATTTATCATGTAGGTAACACAATGGACACTAAAAAAACGTGAACGTGAAAAAAAAATACATTAAATGCTTCTAATTTTACATTTACTGCCAGTTCTCAAATCAAGGGCGTAGAACGGAAGAGAAGTACTGGCACTGAATAAACTCTCCGCCACCCTTTTTAATCGCCAAGTTTTTGTTTTACACAACGTTTGTAAGGAGCTGCAATCATTACACCATGTTCCACATGACATCTTAAGTAACAAATAATCATAAAATAAATTAAAAACAAAGATTTGTCCTCTATCAGCAGGAGGCATGGTGAAATAGGAGCACGCTAAGTGCGTGCATTCTCGTGAGAACAACACGCAAATACATAGTCGAAACTACTAACATCACCGCATACACGAATTCAAGTACGACCAGTCACCACAAGTAGCACCCGTTCACGAGTATGACGCATGGCCAGCCATCAGCCCCCTCGCCATATTTTAGGGAGAGAGACAACCCGACGCATGGACGTCGCCACAAGCAATGACATTTAAGCGAGCATGACTCTATAAAATAATTTTCATTTATTTAAAAATATAATTTTAGTAATATATGAAAACCTTCTTTTTAATCACCTAAAACGGAAGGGCTTGATTTCGTAGTAACGTAGTTCGATTTCTAACAAAAACCACATACCTAAAATGTTAAACTACACATATATTGTATGTTTGTCAGTAATATATCTTTGTTATGTTTACAATAACTGACAAAGAAAAACTGATTTTCTTTTAAGAATAACGTTAAATTATATAAAAATACCAATACAAGCAATCGAAAATACATCGACAAGCGTTTTATTTTTGTAATGTAAACAAAGTTGACATTCTACTCATGTGCAGACCTTGATGCAGTTGTTCTTATATAGACAGGCGATAATGACCTCTATATAGTCAATATAAAGTTTATATCAGACTGTATCCATTGTCATATATAATTACGCACATAATGTGTAGCTTGTGCATATCGAAACTTGTTTTTACTGAAAATGGAAACTGGAAAATCGCGCTGTTTGCCCTTGACATTATGCATTGTAAAGAAGTATATGTACATCTGTGGTTGTACACATTATTAATAATTAAAAATATACATTTATCAAATGTACGGACGAAGGGGCGAGACAGGTTTTTTCTTTTAAACAAGTTGTATGACCTATGAGTTACGACCATTTAAAATTAATAATTGATCTAGGTTATATATATTAATGTATGTTTTTGCTTGTTTAACAAAGAAAGAATTGATAAGTAATATTTTATGGATTATAATTTTATTTGTGAATTAGAATATCCAATTTTAGTAACGGTATAAAGTATTTAGTATGAATCAAGTTTATTTCTGTTTATTATCTTAATAAATACTCTAGCGTCATAAACACACAGACTGAGAAGCTATCTTCCATTATTATATTATTACAGTTGATTGAAACGAGCAACCCATGTTGAATCGTAACAGATCGTAATGCAATGTTTGTGTAGGGCACTAAAATTAACGGGACCTGCGCAGACGCGTGTTAGTCGATGTTATAAGATGTAGCGATTAAGTTCACATCAAAATGTTGAGACTTTAATCAAAGCATTAACGATTAATACTACAGTATATGATGTCTAAACCTTCTTTTTATTATGTTTTAATATTCTTTACAATAAAATGCACAAATAAATTATTGTATTCAATAACTAATAGCAATGCGTGCATATTTCGAATACAAATTGCTTAGAAACCTTAAGGAAAACTATGACTTCAAGCTGTCAAAGCTTGACATTATTAAACTCTTGTTTACAAATATACAATAAAACTGTCGTGATATAAAATTTAAGCTATTTCTACTGTCATCAACGAAACATACCAACTTAGAAACTAAGATTACTTTAATATAACTTCGTACTTTAAATAAAGTAACAGCTCGCTTCTCTAATACATTTAGACCAATCATATAAACAGGCTTTCATTGCGCACAATCTTAGCTTTTGTTTATGATTTATTTTTAGCGATATCTTCCCGAGTTATCTCGAAATTACCTTGTACAATTGCGGGCTGATTTTCATTGGCTGTCTACAAGTATTAATCATTTAATATTGATGGACGGACCTGCTAACCGACAAACCTCACAAAAAATATCACGGTAATATATACCTACAAGAAGGTTTCTCAATAAAGTAACCAAATCAGAACAATGAGAGAGCTATACATTTTTACCTAATTTATAAGCTAATAATGTCTTTATTGAAACAAAAAATACAACAATATTAATATGTTTTTCACGTCGTATGCAATCGGTCAATCGCCTTCCACCATAGATGGTGGGTCCGTGCTCATGCATACAAATGTGGTCTATATGAGAAAGTGCCTATTTTACAATATCAATGGGTATCGCTAAATATGGACCTGATTAATTCACAAAGCGAATCGTGCTGTGGGAGACCTACTTTATGTGATAATTGACGATTTTTAACACGTAGATAATATGGACACAAGCACAGTATTGACTTAATACAATCATGATAAACGTTTAGAAAATCCTAAATTTATTTATGAATTTGTATCTACTGGTAACATTGAGAAATTAAATTATTTTCTTGCCTTCTAAAGTTCTAATATGTAACTACTAAAGGAATACATCAACCAATTGCGTGTATTTTTTCTCGCTCTCCCCTATACTCTATCTCACTCTCTCTCTCGATCTTTCTCACTTGCTTGCTCAATACTCTCGCTCCAATGTAGCATACATTTGCCCTTTCTCACTCTCTCTCAATCGATCGCAATCGCTCTCTCACTTTTCTTCGACAAAAACGCTGCACATCTTCGTGACGCTAATATTATTATTATTGCGTTTCTTCCGTAAAAATTTACTCTCATGCTCCTAAAGAAAACTTCAAAACATATAAAATAACAAACTTTACATTTAACACGATATGAAACACAGAAAACTTATTATCAATACATAGTGACCTATTAAATGTGAATTTCGAACGCAAAGTTTGAGAACGTAAGCTTGGGGTTATTCACCGCTTTAAGGTCATGAACTCATCAACCTAACCTAATCTGTCAGCTGTTTATTAGCAATTTAATTTGATGGATTCTACTATTCCTAAGTATATAAAAGAAATTCATTTTTAGCTAGGTTTTTTTGGAGCCGTATGATAAAATAAATAAGTGGAGATATCTTTGTTACTTATACCTAAACTAAGACTAAGAAGAATCGCAGCTTGGAAACCCATCGCAATATTTTACCCAGAAATTGTGCTGATGACAGGGTTTTTTTAAGTTTTTTATTTTTTGTCAAATATTAAAAGGATGTTCAAATAAGAGACATAAATTAAGTAATTATTCTAATTTCCGAAGTAAAGAACATTTAAATATAAGGTACCCATTTGTTCAAAATAAATTTTAGTTTCATAAATTTTGATGATTTGAGATCTAAAATATTTTAACTCGGCCGATCGTCACATTTTTTGATTGACTTACTCGTTTCACTCGGATTGTGTTGGGTGCGTGTTTTTTATAACCTTTTTGCCAATTATATTTGTTAGTAGTGACGTCCTCAATTTTATAATTTTGTGCGTTTTTTGACAATCAGTAGGTTATCAGTCTAACCTCTCTTATTGTTCCCAAACTAATACAATTCTCCATATACTAACGACTGACAATTGTGTGCCTTTCTTCTTGGTAAGGATATATCGCAACGAGATATGTATTCAGGACTTATTATTTTATATTAGTATAAAATTGTGCATCGACGGCTAACCGTTCATTGTGCTACATTTTTGTTTCCAAGTTAATTTTGACTTATAATTTACATATTTTAGGTAATATATATTTAATGTGGCATATTGTTTTTAATTTTCATTACAGTAATTAACAAACCCATTTCCAGCATATTTTATATCTACAGAAAAAGAGACCTTTGAATTACATTCATAAAATCAAAACCAATAAATACGTTAAAATAATGAACACTGGTTAACCGTCTGTAACAATTAAATCTCTTAATTAAAAAATAAACTCTTGAAAGAAAACAGCTTAGCTTGTTCCCCGGTCTCTGATACATTTTAGTTTTTATACTCGGTTTATAGCAGGTGCAAATTGTCGCAATCAAGTCATACGATGTGCGCGGTCATTACGCGAAATGACTGCCAATTAAAATCGTTCATCTAATTGCTTTAAGTCAAATAAATTAAATTTATTTCTGTTATCTTCTATTGAAATACTTTACATTCTCAATATAGGGCTGTAAAGTATCTTAAGTATTTAGTGATCACGGAAATGTACTAGAACTATCTTTGAACCCAGAAGTATTTGTTTTAAAATTATTTATTTTATTTTATTTACACTGCTGCATTATAATATAAAAATTTAACATAATTACATGTAAGGGAAAGACAACTGGCGGCCTTATCGCTTTCGAGCAATCTCTTCCAGGCAAACACTGTGAGAAAAAAAAAATGTTATTAAAATAATAATATTGTTAAAAGTGCCAAAATACATATAGTTGTTAAGAAAAAGAAACTAAACAGGAACAAAAAAAAAACTAAACTAATCAAGGATACATGAAACAAAAAGTAGTAAAAAGTGCACATGAATCATAAAAAATTAATTTAAGATCAAATTATTAATCAGATTGGAAGTTATAATCAAATACTGATAAGAGTCTTCAAATCCGAGGTAATGAGTATTGTAAATTTTAATATGGCTTTTTGTCCGCTTTAATATCACAGTAGATATAGTGCTATTTTCTTGTCTAGACTTATTAATAGATAATTCTGAAACATTTGGCGCCGGTAGTATTCAATAAAAACATTGCCAGATGTACGTGACCTACGTCAACGCGCCACGCTCCGTAACGTAAACAGTGTAGCGCCAGCATCACTCACATTTATTTTTAGGGTTGTCACACTTATTAGCTATTAATTAGACAATGTCAAAGGTTGCCAATTTTTTACGTAAGTTGGCAGTAAGATCTCAAACACATGACCGTATAGGGTTAAGATAAAACATGATTGGTGGAGAACAGGAAGGGAAACTTGGCCCGGTCATAAATGATTCATTATCTCCATCAAATGCAGCCCTTTCGCCGAGAAGACTTAAGGTCGTCTAACTTGTATTTCTCTCTTCTAATACTCTAGATTAGATAGACAGAGATAGACTCTTCTACTCTAAATTACACCATATCACCGCATGGACTTACTGCTGTTTATAAAGAAAAAGAAAGTTGGCGCTCAAAAGCGCTCAAGTTGGTTGGCTCCAAGTGACCCTTGAGACCATAATTCACTAACTTCTGTATTAAGAGTAACATAATCAGTGAAATAGACACAGAAACGTTTCTGTCATATGCGGAATACATTCGAACAATTATTTAAATGTACGATTGACACACACACACACATTTGAACAATTAAAACTGTTTACTTCTACACATTTTATTTCAAAGAAATGCACACAACCCTATGTTCATCTAATAGAAATAGTAAACAGTGTAATGTGGTTGTAATGCTTACTATTTTTATGATATTATCCGTCTTTGAAATAGCCGCTTTCGTTTCAGGCTTTTAAACGTCAGGTGGACAAAATTGAACTGTTAAAAAATAAATAAGTTATATGTTTTTCAATTAACCCGCTGTATTTATTATAATTTTTTAAATATTATATGGTGGCAAACGAGCCGGGACGCCCAAAAAGGTCAGTCATCGCAGCCCATGGAACCCATTTTTAGTGGGTGCGTTGCCGGCCTATGAGGGAGGAGTGCACTCTAACTTGGAACAGTTGGAGATCGTATCTCTCAGGGAAGACCCCAACCGGGTGTCGATTCCACAGGTTGCTAGCTCGCAAAAGAAAGTGCCTTGTGAAACGGACTGTGATAGACATCCAGCCATCAAGGTGATGTTGATGAAATTTTGAATTTATACGGCTCGTACGGTGTTAAAACGAAGCAGGAGGGACCCAAACAATTCTTCAGAACACCCACCATAGTATATTTTGTAGATTTTAAATTAAAGCATCAAACTCCTAATGTAAACGACCTAATGGTTTATACTAGTAATTTTAAAAACCAATACACACAACTCTATGTTAAATTCTTTTTTATATTGACATTCATAAGTGTATATATATACCCCATATAAATAAAATAAAAATATTTTGATTGATGAGGTAAAAAAGTTATATGCATGGCTGCCATTTTTAACGCAATTAATGGTTTGTAATCCCTAATATTGAGTTGGGAATGTAACAATACCTTTCAATATCAAAGATTCAGACAATAGCAAATACCAATGACGCTACAACATTTTAGGCCTGGGTCTCAGATTTCTATATCTGTTCCGTGATCAATTCTAATAGGCAAGTAAATCAACCTTCTGTACCTGACACACGCCGTTGACTGTTTGGTCTAAGACATGCTTGTTTCCTCACGATGTTTTCCTTCACACGCATGAGCGCACTTTAA
The DNA here is from genome assembly GCF_905475465.1 of Pieris napi. Classification (NCBI taxonomy): domain Eukaryota; kingdom Metazoa; phylum Arthropoda; class Insecta; order Lepidoptera; family Pieridae; genus Pieris; species Pieris napi. The sequence goes on along the minus strand of NC_062241.1, from coordinate 5,114,795 downwards.
ATGGGCACTTAGACAGAAAGACCATTGGTCCAAGGCCGGGGATCGAACCTACGACACCAGGGATGTGTAGTACGTTTAAACCTTTAATGTTTAAAGAACTTTATTTCTCATTACAAAAAAGAATATATTTTATTTACATGAGAAACTAACTATGTAAATACGAACAAGATACACGTCGCCATCAGCCGTCCCAATTTTAGTCTACTAGGCTCATTCTGATATGTACCTTCAATGCCCTTTTGAATTGGTTAAACGCGATTACGAATTAACCAACACTGTTCTACACAATAAACACATACTTCTTACATTTTGTAGATATTATTATTCAAGTATTAATATCAGTAACTCTATCTTTTAATGATGATAATGTCATACATTAAATCTCTACACCTGCGATAAAATAACTCAAATATCCCCACAATGTTCAAATTATTCATGTTGAAAATTATTTGTCACCGAGTCTCTAAAAAAATTAATTATTCAAAATGTATACTTTGTCCTGAGAAGATTTTTATCCAACCCTCGGCTACCGAATTCAAATTAGTTTTTTATTAAAATTTTAACACGATCGGAGATAATTGTAAGTTTGATAAATGAATTAAGATTGTCGACACAATGGTAAATCTAATTGATTGATTTTCAAATCCCATGTTATAATTGTTGTATAATAAATTATGTTATATGTATTTTGCTAAAACACGTATTATTGACACAAAAATCTATTCAGAGGTCGAAAATGTCAGATATTAAACTTTCTTATTATTTTTAAGAGTGAGTGATTAATACAATACTTTTTAGTAAAAAGCCTTTTACTATAATATGAATTTTTATGACGACTTAGAAATAGTAAAACACATATATTATTATCTATATTAATAAAATGTTATTTACACTACATATTTAATACTAAATAAGGGCAAATTCTTAAAAGGCCGGCCAAGTTTTGCGAGCTTGGCAATGTGAGGGTCTATGGGCGCTATTACTTAAATGACGTGAGCCTCCTGCCCGTTTGCCCTCTGTTATAGAAATTTAAAGGCAAAAATTAAAAATCTATGATTCCGTCTCCACCGCATAACTGCCAGTAAAAGACACGTATCCCTTTGAATATCTATTAAAACTTAGAAAATAAAATGAAAGTTAACTGACAATATCACGTCATGGTTTTATTTTATTTAAAAAGGCATTATTGTTTCGCAGAACAAAGTTCGCTAGATCAGCGGGTAAAGAATAAAGCGTGCTATCCTATGACAGTATCTGATTAGCAATAATGTTTTTTGAAATATAATACCAGCATACGTTGACGTTGCAAGTCTAACATCAAAGAGTTTCATCGGTAAGTTGTGAGTAAGTCTTCATTCGATATCTTTCTATACAGACTAAATGCTTTAAATTGATTTCAATTAACATTTTTTTATCAACTTAGTAAATTTAATTATATTGTTAATATAATTATATAACATATACATATAGGTATGTATGTGTAAAGGGTCCTTAGCTATCTTGGACACTTGGACAAAATTTATTACCATAGAAATAATCGGTTTAATAAATGAATATTACAATATATTTGATTAAATCTTCTCTTGCAAATAAGACTAGTTATATAGCTTTCAGAACTTGAAACATAGTAAAATATTGTACATTTTCTTAGCAACTAACATTTTTATTTTATGTAGTTTATTTTTAATTTTTTTGATAACACGATGTACACAATTAACATACCCTAAATTTTCTCACTAAGTGAATGTAATTCTTTGAGTAAATAAAGAATCTTTGATCTGAATATAGCTTCGAAATGAATGACTATAATATATACATAAAACTTGACCATCAATGCGAATAATTTTATGGATTGACGAATGTTCAAATTTAGTTAAAATCAAAGGATCACAAAGTTAAATCCCTCGCCCGCATCTTTTCTGATGAGTGACATTAAGTGACGTTAATAAATCAGCAACTGACTCCCACAAGAACTCATCTATTTTTGTCGTGCAAATACACGTGAACAGCTATATTTATGGATGAGCCGAGTAATTAGCAAGTCATACTTATAATGATTTAAGAGCAGGTAAAAGTTAAAATATGATGTTGTTGATAGTTCCATAAAAAACATTTGCCTTAAAAGTGCCTCTAAGATATTTAGTTGCTTTTTGTAAAATAATATTACAGTGTATACTAATTAAAAAATACAATAATGAGAATGTAATATTTTTTATAATTTTATGTTAAATATACTTTTGTTTAAACGATTTTGAAGCTCGTGGTTTTACATCTTTATTATATGGCTGGACCGATTTTGGTGAAATTTGTGTGTTGAAGTGGGTTGGAGAATGGTTTCGATTTTTGTATTTATGACGTGTGTGGGGCGGGTCCGCTAGAATACTTTAACAGGAATGAATGAAATAGGAGTAGCCTGATATCTACTAGGCTAGCAGAAGATGACGAAAGTTTTATTATTAAAAACTACCAGTACATCTGAATAATTTTATGAAAACCAAGTGAAATACGGTAATTTAAATCTCTGCACACTTCACTGCTTTTAACAAACATATAACAAATTAAAAGTTACCTAATAAAATAACAAATTTTATTAGGTAACTTTTATATCGCTTAAGAACGTAAAGATATAACATCAACAGACTAAAGAGCTAGGTAATAATAAAAACGTTACAAAAACAACAAAGTACACTTACCCTATTGCCCAGATATGGACAAAAAGTTTGCACAAAAACTACTTTACCCAACATTTATTTTAACAATAGGATTAAATCCAAAACAGGTGTTCCACTTTCATTATTATTACAAGACATTAGTTTGACGTATTAAAGTAAAAAAAGCTTGAGCTTCGGAATCAAATCGGTATACGACAATAATTGTTTTTTGTCAAAATTTATTATACCTAATGTTAATTTGAGTGCATTGCAAAATGGACTTAAAGTTATATAGATAAAGTAGTTTTTCAATAAACTATTAAATGCAGTTAGGCTCTTTCGTAATGATAAGTTATTGAGGTCGTTGTTACTCTGGGGATACTAAAGCACAGGTGTACAACGTTCGGTCGGTGAAAGAGAGAAAAGAATATAAAGTCACTGTAGGTTAGAGCGGGATGGCACGAAAATAAACGTTGAACTTGTTTACCACTTTTTCTTTTTTTTCTCTCCCTAGCCTATGTTCGTGACGGATCTTTTTTTTCTCATTTAGTTTTGTTGCATCGCCTTTTTGGATTATTCTGTTGCTTTTAGATTTATTTCTCGATACTTTTTCAATTATATATACTGAAATGTTTTGAAACAAAATATAATGTCACAAGAACCACTCGTGGTGGTTAAATACAATTAATAGTTTTTTGTATTCGTAGAAAATAAATGTGCTGATATGAATCTGTTTTTGTATTACCAGAGAAATAATTGCAAAAATTCATTGAAAACATTTAAATTATTTCTTAATACAACACAAAAAACGTATGGATATATCCAGTCCAGAGTATTAAGTATAATATTAAAATAATGAGGTCTTATTATTTACGGATTAGACGAGCTTATGTCACCCTAACGCATTACCACGATTATTTCTCAGTCTGATATAAATCTTTATTTATTAATATATTTAATAATGTGTTTATTGTCTATAGATACTTTGGTAGGTTTATGGTTCCACGTCATTCGATTTTTGAACGATATAGAACTAGTATTTAGAGTTTAATTAATAAGAATTCTGTAAGTCTAATAGGATTGGACAAACGGGAGTCATCTTAGCGCTAAGTGTGAACTCTTACCATTAAGGGTGAGATCTATAGTGCGCACTTGGACTTTGCTCAGACTTTACTTACGAAAAACACTAAGGTTAAACTATGATTTAGTATATTTATAGACATTTTAACGGTGAGATTAAGCTAAGCTCAAGCTAAGACAGAAATTAATGTTTCATTTCATGCAATACCTTCTTTATTATCCTTTAAAAAAGTAAAGAATGGTTATAGTTAAGTCTGAGCAAAGTCTAAGTGCGCTCTATAGATCTTACCCTAAGACGCTGTTTAGCCAAAGTATTTAAAAAAAAAAAAATAATATACATATTTTATCCTCGTTACTCAACTTATTTCCCTCATTTCTAGTTTGGAGATTGTACGGTATGCAATAAATAGATTATTAGCTATTTAAATTATTGTATTTAAAACAAATTACCTACTTAACCAGCGAAGGCTGTTAAGGAGCAGTTTTGAAAAATTACAATCCCAGTACAAAGTGAAACCTGTGATTACACCCACACAAGTACGACGCGTAAAACCAGTAGCCAACCAGTTTAGACGTAACCGAACGGTAATAATCGTGATATTGTGTACTGAGTGCAAAGATACTGTTTGACGTTAGAATCACAATTCAAAGTAATTCAAGTAAGGCAGCGTTCAAGTAATACGTCACGCAATTATTGGAGATTACAGACCCCCCCCCCCCCCATGTAACCCGCTGTAACGTTTTTCTGTACTCAAGTACAGTAAAACGTTTCTTGACCACCTAGTGACTCTTTATACCTAAAAGTTACCATTATGTTATGTAAAGTACTGGAAAGTCGAAAATAATATTAACAATAACCTGTAATTCAATCCCCGCCCCGCGTTAAACGTTTTATTAAAGGATCCCCCCCCCCAAATTCGTTACGTAATACTTGATCGCTCCCTATTTCTGGGGGTTTACTAACTATAATATATTCGCAATGCAAAATTCGGAACACTATAAACACAAATTCAATGGAGTCAATATAATGAGTCATCGTAGTGCAGTTACCATCCCATATCGTATCAATCAAATATTACATTTTAACTAGGCTTACGAAGGCCCTAAAAAGGTCCTCGATTAAACTACATACATTCGTTTAAATTCGTATACATACTTTACATCGGACGTCAAAGCAGTATGCGAAATTTCACCCGTATCACCTCGTCTTGAGTTCTACTAACTACGTAAGATCAACTGAGCTATGCTCAGTTCTTACCGCGCAACATCACTATGTGGAACCAGCAGCCCTCTGAACTATTTCCGAACCTATTTGACTTAGGGTCCTTCAAGAAAAGAGCGTACCAATTCTTCAAGGCAACGAACTAGCATTTAATGTGTTTGATAAAAATGATATACATAATTTGTATCCCGTCTCTGTTTTGTTACGTATACTAATGTCACGTGCACCAGTAGACTTCAAGTACTAATAAACGACAATATCTCTATCCAGTCTATAAATTATGTCATTTATCGTCATGAAGGTTTCATTAATGCTGTTAAGATACTTATCTGTGTGTAAAATAATTTTATGCATGTCCACACTGTTTACTTGCTTATCGCTTCATGTTGTAATTAATTGCATAATAAATGGCTCTACTAAAGATAATTTATATATGCTAAAATGACACGGCCAAGTTTTTAATAAAGGAAGGTATGTATATTCAATTGTTTTTATTTCAACTCTTCATGTAAATGTTTCCATAAATAAAAATTAATTCGTATTCGTTATCTCGTTTTTAAGACAACGTTGTAACTTGTACCTATGTTAAAAATTTTATAAGTATCGAACTCATGCACTTCTTATATAAATATGTACACATTTTCAAAAAAGGTCTGGTCTATCAATGATATACATATTTTGCAGAATAAATTAATTGGTTTTAATAAATTTCTTTTCATTTTTAAATACTGTATTTTTAAAAGACTTAAAACGTCATATATTTTGCAGACTGTACGACTTCGCCAAGTCCGAAACACGTGGTACGAGAAAGAGAGAAAATATAAACCCTTTAATTTATGCCAAGATAGTACCTACATCTTGAAAATAAAATATCATCTCATTCTTATTTTAGGTCACTAACCTCGAGTGATGCTCTGTGATATTGTGCATTGTCGATATAAATAGCCGATATATATTTTTGAATTACTCTGCTATTCTTTTAAAAATTATATTCACTTTTATTTTATTTAAGAAAGCTTATTTCATATGCATTTAATAGAAGGAAGAGATCCATTTTGGTTTCACAATCCATTGTTTGAAGTTTTAAACATGTAGGTATTTTTAATGGCATATTAAACATGTAGCATATTAAATGGCAACAAAAATGAAAAACCTTTTGATATTTTAGGAAGTTTTGTTCCTATTTTAAATATCAATACAAACTGACACCCTACATAAGATGTAACATATCCTCGCTAACATTATCCTATAAGTAAACAAATTCTACATATAATTTGTCTCAACGCCATTGAAATAAATAAAAAATAGTGGAACCAATCTATAACTTTTTATCGAACAGTAGCATACGCCTGCGCAGACGCACGCCACAAATCATAGCTTGATTTTGGTTTTATTTTACAACGGTCATAAAAACGAGCCGTTGTGTCAAAGCGAGATCACGGTATAATAAGGCGATATTAAGTTTAATGGTCTAACATGATTTTTAAAACTGATAAACTGTGATTGAAATCTTTTAGAATGTACCAAATATGTTAATGGCCATAAAATCTATCGCTACCTTACTAAAATAAAAACGAAAGAAAACTTAAGCCAAGCAAATGAAAAGACCAAAATTTGTATTCTTGTAAATAATAACTCTCTTTAAAACAGTCACTTAAATTGGGATAAAAAGGTAATAAATTTGAGGTTAGCGGCCACAGCTTCTGGAATTGATGTTCCAATACGGGCCAAAATATGAGAACATGAATTTTGAGTGCCAAAAATGTGGTTGCCCGCAAAAATAACATACGGGTTGAGAATGATTTGAAGACTTGAACGAGATAAAGATCTGGATTCATTTGTGTTTTTAATTTTATTGAGTTCACACGTTTGCAGTTTTTACTGACACCAGATAAATATAACACTGACCAGAAAGCTACAGTTAATTGTTAATAAGGTGTATTTTAATTAATTGAAGCCGTGATTTTCTTTAGGTACCTACCTACAGATAATAATGTAAAGTATACCGTAGGTATAACGTAGGAACTATCCAAATATTACAAAAAAATATATGTATGTGTTTTTGTTATGAATCAATAACCTGACTAATTATAATCGGTTATTTTTAATAATTACGAATTATGCCTTATAATAATTAACGATGAGACAGAACTTTCCAGCTCAGACTTATCTAAGGTATCCTAAAGTGTAGGCATAAAAGTTGTTATTAAAGTTAAGTAATTTAATTCTTTTCTGTTATATTATGTACGCCTGATAATATACAAATTTTTCTACCACATGAAAATTCAGTTATAAATGCATAGTCCAATGCCAAACCAAAACCCCTAAAATCTAACAAAGAAATGTCGTGTTATGTCACGTGTCACTAAATGGTTTCCAAATGATTACCATGAGAATGAGGATCGGCGTAGCACGGTAGCCACGTTAAAGATAAGAAACTGGTCGGTTCTGTTTCCAATGATTCATTGTCTTGTATTTGAACCTAATGTATTGACAAAAGGCTAGGTAACAAATAAGTAGCCAGGGATGTTGGATATAATACCGTATTTATTTTGAGTTTGTTAGACGTTGTATGTATCATAATTATTGAAGCAAAAAAAGCATGAGATAGATTTATATCACATTTAGTCCTGATAAGGTTCGGTAGATGGATGAAGGATGGAAAACTTATTACTAAAATAAATTACTACTTATTTTACCATACAATGTAATAGAACTATTAAACACAAAATTAAATTCATTGTCATACATATTGACTATTGACAAGTCGAAAGCATCAAAATTAACTACTGTTGAAAAGGTTGTCGATAACAAAACATCTCAAATCAGCAGCCGAACAAAATAATAACAGATTCTGTTCATTTAACAATATGGTCGCGTCACACATTGTATGCAAATGGTCTTCAAAGCTAAAACTTATTAATTGTAGTTGCTAGCATGAATAATGATGCAGTCTCAGACAAACCAAGTGTTAAAATGTAACTTATGACTGTTTATATCTGTCAAAATTTTGAAGTTAAATAAATGACTGTGGACGAAACCAATTACCAAGGCAAATGTGGTGAGGTTTTACTGCAAAAGACAAATAAAATATTAGTAGGATTATTTAAATGACTTTAAAATGTTTTGACAATTATTTTTGTTGTTAACAGATTCATTACGTATTATATTTAAGTAATTTTACGTGCCTAAGATTAATCTATTCAAGGCATTTTCGAATACATAGTTTTAAATAGAAGGCATTGAATACGCTTGGTATTCAGTTTAACAACATGTTCAGGTTAGTATTGGGCTTGTCGAAGTTCTGCAGTGTGTCAGGTATATTTTCCGAGACGCGAACTGACGGTTTTAATGCCATCATTCAAAAAAGCGTGGCGTCCTTGATGCATCTTGTTAGGCATAGCACCAGTGGTATCCCAAATGCGTTGATTACAAAGCGAACAGAAACACGCATATCTGAAAATAATACTGTCCATGCCTCACTCTAGGAGTCTTTTGTTTTGTTTACTAACTAATACTGAAATTAGAAATAAGACCAAACTGTTACTAACTCTAACTAAAACTACATATGGATGTAATCTGAAATATAGATGGTCTGATGGTTGCAGCTCCTTACAAACATTGTGTAAAACAAAAAACTTGGCGATTAAAAACAGTGGCGGAGAGTTTATTAATATATATATATGTATATTTCGTATATTTCTTTTTTGACGTTGATAAGTGTACATTGTGTTAAAAACACAAAAAAAGAAAGGATGTAGTGAAATTATATGGAGCCCAAAATTACATATAAGCTAATCTTATATATTATTTTACTATGTCCGACCATCACCAAGGCTATTTATAAAGCTTATCTCGTCTCAGCAACATCAACATAATTGTTGTTAAGTACTTAATCGCTATCTGTCTAACTGTACTTGATAGAACTAACTGATTTAAGCGAGCATTTTAAAACGAGGCTATGGTTACTATAGCATAGAGTATAGACTATAGACCATAGACCATTATATTGGAAAAAGTTTTAATTCTAGGCTTATAGCGAAAATAAATGGAATGTGTAACGTTATTGCGGTCGTTTTAAATTTAAAATTAAATTGTATCAATGTTTAATTTGCTAGAATGTACATGTATAATAACCGGCTTTATATTAAATTACGACTGAGTAAGCAAAAATTCAAACAAGATTCTGGTTTTAAAGATTATTCAAAAATACTTGTTTGGTAAAAACGTTCAATTAATCAACAAATTATGTAAAGTCATTGCTGTGCTTTGAGATAGAACTTATGAGATTAAACAATTGACAAATCACTGTTTTGGACAATGGTCAGTAGGCTGTGAAGAAACTTGTTCTATGAGAATTTTGAAAGATTAAATTTAACGGAAACTGAAAACAACAAACTAATAATCCTTTATATTATTTTTAGTTATTCTGTTTTTACGTTAACGATTTAAAGATATTCCTTACATATCATTGTTTAATGTTTAAAGTATTGAATTTCTTTAAAGTAGGTTAAGTAGCCATTTCATTGTATCAGCCGAGTGATACAAGATCTATCAATCATTGATTTATAGATCGTTAACGGTTTTAACGATATACTGTGTTTAATGGTCACCTTTATTTTACCTAGATGTACGTTTAACTTTAAAAAATAATCACTTTTTCTTCCCAGATTTTAAATTAGAGGCTTTAAAAATTAAGGATAAAAACTTTTATCCTAGAGTACTTTACAACTTTAAACGAGGTACACATACACATACTTCTTGGATAAAGTTATCAGTTTTAATATACAGGCAACATTTAAAGTCTCAAAGCCTATAGAATTAATAATATGTATGCCTGTTTCCGCAACAAAAAGCCCAAGTTGAAACCAGGTCTATAATAAATAACGAACACGATATGTAGTGGGAAAATAAATTATTTACATTGCAATAATATTTAATCCCATACTCAGTGTGATATGAAGCCCCTAGTCCACCTGTTTTACTACAATAAAAAATATTCTAAAGATTAGTATGGACTTCTTGAGGGTCTTTATAAAATGGAGTCACAATATCTATATTATACTAGCTGATCCAGCAAGTCGTTTTGCCATATATTGTTTCTAGGAAACTTTTTTTAGTTTTATAAATATAACTATCTACTATAATAAGAATAGGGGTTGATCGTTGAGGGTGACAATTAAGGGTTGTACGTATAAAATGTATGCTGTATCATAAAAAAATAAAAACAAAAAATGTTGTGTAAAAAATTAAAATTTAGGGGTGGCACCACCCTTAACATTTAGTGGTTTGAAAGATAGATAGTAGCCGATTCTCAGACTTACTGAGCATGCATAATAATTTCATAAGAATCGGTCGAGCCGTTTCGGAGGAGTATGGGATCGAACCCGAGAATGTTAGGTATATATTAGATGTTACGAAATGTTTATCGAACTTAACGATTGTACATCTAGATTTTTACACATATAATATGTATATGTATATAACCATTCGTGGTTATCCGTATCGAGTTAATAATTGAATAATTCCACAGCGATCTTGATAATCTGACCCTTTAGGCTGTATCCAACCAGCATTGAAAACAATAGTCAGTTAACCGGACACCTTACGTCAGAATTACAAGATATTAGAAGCACTGCGGTTATACATCCAACCTCATCCACTATAATATTACGAACGTTGCACTTAGAGTGGGATGGCACTATACTGTCCCACTCACACAGTGGCCAGTTGCTGCACGTGCGCCTTGACAAAACGGGTTTCGCCGGCCAACGAAGATTTTATTAAAATATTGAAACTCCTTGGGCCTCCTTGCGCCCTGGTACTTGTATCATCGATCTCATTGATAACAAATTGCTCCCCCTTTGTTCTGTCACAGCCAATTCGATACCTGTACGCATTTATTTAATGTCTTTTTGATTGCTATAATCCTGGTGATGTTTTCCTTGGTAATATTGGTATATACGGTAACTAAACGTCTATAAAACGCACCTTGTCGATTGGAGCCGTATTGACAAAATCACTATGTTCTTGTTTGTACAATTTTAATATTAAAAAAACTTTAGAGGTGTCAAGGGACACCCGGATAGAACGAAATTCCTTTCGATTAATTCATATGTTAATTGGTATCATAACAGTATGATAGATTTTCTCGACACCAATCTTACGACGAAAAAAAAAAGCCAACATCCCAGGCGGTCACCCATCCAAGTACTGACCTCGCCCGACGTTGCTTGACTTCGGTGATCGGACGAGAACCGGTGGATTACAATAGCAAATAGCAAAAAAGTGTCGTGACAACTTTTCGTAAGAATTTATTCCGTCTAGCCCCCTTTCACAACGCGCGATAAGGAACTTCGTTCCAATATATCCTATGCAGGAACATAAGTGTCGTTCAATTATTGTATGTTCTTTAACAATGGCACTAAAACCTATAATATCATGTTCACAGATCGGCCGTACTCCGAGTCAGACATCGTACGACCATCAGCAGCCCCGCCCCCGAGCCGCTTATCAGCTTCCTCTCCCCCCCTAACACTTCCCCTGGACATGGACCTCGATGACGACGTATTCGTGAGCCCACGAACAGATAATGGAAACGACCGATTTTCAACCACCAACCTGGAGATCTTCAGATATGGGAGTCCGAGAACCCCAGCGGGGGTTTTGCTTAGTCCTCGAAGGGAGTCCTCGTTTAACTTCTCGGTGACTGGCGAGAAGCATTGGAGGGATAAGGGAGGAACAGATGTGGCTGATGGCGTTGTTGATACGGATGAGGTAAGACTTTTAATATTATCTAAATGCTTAAAGTATAACGCTAAAGTGGTCTTTGAATCTAAACTGTCCAGGAACGCACAAAATATTTCGTCAGAAAATTATTGTATCTGTAATAGAAATAATACCAAAAAAATAATATATATTTATTTAACAATTAGACCAGTAATTCACGGAGATTGCCCTCCCAAAAGCCTACGTGTTTGACGCGTACTAGTTTATAAAAAAAACTCCTGTGCCCATTTGTCTTGAGCTCTTGAGACTTAGGAACCGATCCTGAACTAAATAAGTAATAATGAGTACCTCCCGTATATTATAATATACGTATAACATTTTTTTTACATGTGTCATCTCGTCATGATTGAAAACAAAACCTTTTAGATTAATAAGTAACATAACAGTGATGTTACCTTGAACCCATAAACTCATTTAGTTACCACAGCGTGCAAATTCATTTGAAATTAAAAAATATTATTTTCTGAAAACCGTCTGTGCCTTTGTTCCCTACAAATGAATCATAGTGTCGATGAACCTCTATACAGATATAAGTGCTAACATGTACAATTTAAAAACGCAAATGATACAGTTAAACAAACCTTAAATTGTATGGCCTACATCGTAATTAACAAGTGTAGAACGAGAAACTTTTACTTTTCTTTGTATTAGTACGTTATTGTTTGCTAGGCTATCATTTATGGCAAGAGTTTGCCCAGAATATTAGCCAAATTATCCAACAGTGAGTGTGTTTCGCTCTTAGAGTTTACTCTTATTTAATAATAAAGAGATTCCTTTAAATTATAGTTAACTACACGAAACTATAACATATACCATTAGCTAATATAATGCATACAAAACATGATTAAAGGAAAGAATTATTGTAGTTTTTTTACACAATTCTCTTTATGCTCGACGACGTGTGAATATTTTGTATAGAAATAATAAACGCCTGTTAGAAAAATAAGGCAATTGTATAGGCTCCATTACATTGCCTAGTTACAGTACCCCGTTTTAAATTTCAGAAAAGGGGGCCAATCGTTTTAATATAAATCGAATAAATCAGATTAATATAATTCCTCTTGTTTAATCTTTCTGAACATTTTTGGGACTTTAGTCTTCGTCTAGTTATTTGATATAGCTTTAATAGATGTTAAAAATATACAGTCAATCGTAAATATTTTGTATTCGCGAGGGGTTCAATTATATTGAATAATGTTAACAATAAAATAAAGTGCTGACTGGAGGGGAAATTAAATCTTTTCTAATACGGATTTTTACGTTCAAATAAACTTTACTACGAGTGTTTTCTTTAGAAGATGAGATTATCCATGAGCCATTTTATTTTTGTTTTTAGGCACACTTTTATTGCTTTAGGCTCACGTAAAACATATAATATTTAGGTAAATTAGAATTAATAGAGATTATATATATTTTTGTATTGAAGTAAACATTAAAAGTGAGATACATCTATCATTACATCTTACCCATGCGCCATTATGGGATCATCTACTCTAAAACTGATGCACAGTAAAAAAAAAACAACTTTTTGCTAAATACAAGGAAGTATTAATTATCAGTTTGTATGCAGACCATAACTCTACATAATATGAAAATTTATTCACACTTAGATGCGCGTACGCATTTTGGCATACAGCCAACACTGTGTTTACTTTTGATCACGATAACTTTAAAACTGTGTCAGTTAATACTCAAGAAATTACTTTTTATACTAAATTGTACCGTGATTCTTATCGCTTAAAATACTAATTATTTTTTTGTCTGTCTTGAAAATTAGCTTGTCCCATTTATGTATAAGAAAATATATTATGTGAGGGTTTTGTTTTAATAATCTATCACTACCTTCCTAATCTATAACTACCTAAATTATTTTAAGATAAACGAGATACACGATTTGGCAGCGTACAATAGTACAGTCGATCAGCTTTAATAAAATCGCTTAGTTTTGTGAAGTTATTTCTGATATAAAAATATACAGCCATGACTTCGAGGGGTGACCGTTATTTTACGTTAGAAATAAACCTATTTTAGTATTTAGTAGGGAATTAATTGCGCCACAAAACATTGGCAGCAATGAAGATGGATTTACGCCTTATTGGAAATTTCATTGTACGCGCTTAGAGGAGAATGAGTCATTTCCGTAAGGATAATAAAATGTAACGCCCGGTGTAAATTTTAGCTGTTTTTTTCAGGTTATTTGTTTTCATACTAATTCAATCTAGGCTAGTACTAGCGATGCTTTGATGATAAAATTTCAGCAGCGACAGATTATGGCAGGTTTATAAGTTTTGAGAACGGCATATAAATTCATATTTTAATATATATTATTTTTAATCTAAATATAAAAAAAACAGTGGTGCTACAAACTTTTTAGATCTGAAGCTGAGATTTCTGTATCTGTTTCATGATCATTTGTCTATAATAGGCAAGTAGGTAATCAGTCTCCTGCCTGACACACGCCGTCGACTTTTTGGTTCTACGGCAACCCGGTGTCCTCGCGATGTTTTTCTTCACCGTTCGAGTGAATGTTAAATGCGCACTTAGAAAGCCAGTCCATTGGCACTGCTGGAGTCGAACCTACGACCTCAGGGATGAGAGTCGCACGCTGAAGCCACTAGGCCAACACTGCTGTCAAACCGACAATTTTTTTTGTATATACCTATATTACAAGTTTATATAGAATCTATCCAGTAATACAGTAAAAATTGTCTCTAGTTCTTAGTGTGATCAAGGACGATGTAATCCAATAAACAAAATGATGGTTCTAAAATTGAACGTCTACGAGTATTTACATAAACAAAATATTCTCATAACGGGTTTCGCAATTGGCCAACTGCGTTTTACAGTTTATTTCACAATTAATAACATCTCCCGCCGAGAGAGCTAAATATAGGGCCTCTGATGCAATAATTATGTCGTGTTTACGTTTCATTGTGAGTGTAGAACCCGGAGATGAACTTTGTCATTTTATTAAGAAAATGTGTTAATAATTATTTGTAGATTTTCTGTATTCCTTTCGTTTAAATGGTTATGTGTACCAAAGGAAGGTCTATAGTAATCATTCATATATCATTTGAATAATAATATTGCTCATACAGGTAACACCCTACATACACACACACATAACTAACTTCAGTTATGTGTGTGATGGTTTCTGGGAATATAATGTTTCAATAAATAACACTCTTACATAGGTATGTCATGTTTTTTTCTAGTTTCATTATGTTTGGTAACTGTTTACTTTTGCTCAGGATCGATTCATGATCCTGGTACACTGTTGCACACAGGACAAATCAAGTGCACACAGTTTTTTGTATGGGTTACTATCTTGTAGAAATTTGCGCGTTATTCTTGCCGTATTTAATATTACAACTTTTTTAAGTATGCTTAAATGGATTTCGGAAGGTCTAGCAATTTGATAGCTCAGTATTATTATTATTAAAAGGTATCATAATAAAAAGTATAATCAATTGTAAAAGAACTCATCACAGTCAATATACATTATATTCCATTTTCAAAACACGACACAGTAAATATTCGAGAATAATTTCCCTAAATTTTCAATGCGTATTTTGCGAAAGTAATTCACATTAAAAGCCGTCTCCATAACGGATCATCCCACCAATTTACTTATGAATATTAACGTCAAATAAGAAATAGGGTGGGGTGCGGACACTCTTAACAAAAAACCTCTCCAGTGATCCTTGAAAAGGAAAAATAGAGAAAAATACATTTTGACGGATGACAAAATACTGAAAAGTAATCCAACGCCGCACTCAAGATTTTCTGCGCGTTTAATATTGAGAGTGTCCTTAACAATTTTTACGGTAGGTTTATTTCAATAATAAGGTTTAATATTTTTTGATATACGCAGGTACTTAGGAAAATTTGTGTATGATAGGAGAATAACCGTTCAGAATACACGTAAATATGCAGCAACGATATAATACATTTATTTACTAATAAATAAAATATATTCATTGTGAAAAGTAACTAATTACTGTATATGTAATTACAATTATATAGTAATTGTTAAGGTATACACGTTCGATTTACTAGATAAACTCATAAGCTAAGCCACTCTAACTGCTTTCCTCCGCGCAATCACCCTTGAGTGGCGCTGGGAACCCCGTTACGCCCATGGGCTTGCGGGGGGTTGCGGGGTACGCGTCCCGCTCAACGGCGGGACGGTCGTTAGGGTGGGCCTGGCGCGGCCCTGAACTTCGTTTGCGCTGCGGAGCGTCTTCGCTCACGCAGCGCCTCTCGTGTCATGTCCGTGGGGCTGGTGGCGCCCCCCCGTGGCGGTAACGGGCGCGCGCGGGCGCGGTCGTACCACACCGGGTGAGACCCTCGGTTACCCGAGGGAAGCCCAGCGAGGCAGACCAGCGGACGAAAGCTAAGCCACCTGTATGGCTAACTAGACATCCCCAAAACTATTCAGATTAAGAGGCTACAATGGGTAGACATGTTGTCTGGATGTATGATGAAAGGGTAACACCGAGGCTTATGGATGAAAACTCGGAGGCCGGTGAAATCGCAGAAGGCTTAAGTTACGATGGTCCACACCATCACCATGCATCACCTCCAATTATGGGAAAAAGTAAAAAGCACAGAACAGGACCGGCTGGAGGTTCTTCCTCGACCAGACTAAAGCCCCGATGGCATGTAGCACCTTGATGATGATGACGTTCTTTGCCTTACAATATGACTGTTACGTAATATTATAAATACCTTTAAATTCATATAAACACAAAAAGTGTTTAACCCAGAAAGTCTTGAAAATTTAACGGCCTTTTTAGATAGAATACCATTTTCATAATATAAACTGAGATATGTCATAATGCCCGCTCTTAGTATGTATACTCGCCTATTTTAAAAAGAAATAAACTAGAAATCCATTTCCATCAAGAATTGACAATTGCAATGTCTCAAGCACCTCATCATATAAACACCAAAGCCTTCATTTAAATATCACCCCTAAGACACCTTAAAAAGAAAATCCCAGTCCATTGTAGATGCCCACTTGTACCGAAGCAATCACCCGAGACGGCAAAAAGATAGAAACATAAAAAGAACAAGAATTAATGCAAAAAGCGGTGCGCGTTGGATAATGAAGAGGTTGTCGT
This sequence comes from Pieris napi, assembly GCF_905475465.1. NCBI lineage: Eukaryota > Metazoa > Arthropoda > Insecta > Lepidoptera > Pieridae > Pieris > Pieris napi. The sequence goes on along the minus strand of NC_062241.1, from coordinate 5,097,927 downwards.
GCTTTTCCGAAAAAATATTTTAAACACGAAAAATAATGGGATGAAAATTTTTAAGTAGAGATGGAACGTCCTAGGAATCGAAAATATTAAGGCATTCTAAGACATTCCTAACCTGGCTTGGCACCCGCAAAAATCTACAAATTAAGCAAGGCGTGAAAATAAAATTAAATAAAATAGATGTCATATATCAACCACAAAAAGCGGCGATCAAATTTTCTCGTTCTTAATACGTATTAGATATTTTGTGGACGTATTTTATCGAAATAGTAAATATAAGAAGAATTTCTAGTCCAATACGCATTACCACGCGTAAATTGTATTACTAGGTTAGTAGCTTAGACTGGCAAAACTAGCTTATAACATCTTTGTATGGTGAGCGGGCTTGGCAGATGAATCCCTATTTGAACCCGCTCAAACCCCTATATAATAGAGTGTTTAAATAGATTAAACAAGGTATTTCATTAAATATCTTCTATCTATTACTTAATTTCTTCTTTCATGGAACCTTCTTCTGACAAAAGCTTCTAACAAACACAAAAAAAAAGAATTAGCGACATCGGTCCAGCCGTTCACGCGTGATGCCGTGGCCAAAGGAAATAGGGATTCATTTATATATTTAGTAAAAACTACATGTCATAGCGTGTTAGTGGTCATTAATAAAAACATTATAATTAAGAAGTGAGTGTTTCAAATCAGTACCGGTACTCTGTGCCTACAAATAGCGATAGCGATTCAGATTCGGACTTCAATATTGAGCTTTTGTACCACGCAATCCAGAGATTACGACATCAGCGGTTTTTGAGAGAACTACATCGAAATTGCACCTAAAATCCTCGAAAACAGAATTTTGTTATTTAAATAATAGTAATTATAATATGTCATTAACAACTGTCTATAATATCTGAACTTACAGATTTATTTTTTATCAACTCGACATTATGAAATCAAATATATTTTCATAATTACAGCAGAAAGATAAAGTTTTGAAATGAAGTATCGCATGTTTTTTACATAAGTAAAACATTTTTACACTTCAGTTACGCTTTCAGGAAAACCTGAATAAAAAATCCTTTCGACATACCAATGTCTGATTTGGCGCTGTAATAAAAAGATAAAAAAAATATATAAGCACAAAGCACTCTGCATTCGATGTTAAAGGTTGTCGAGGAAGCCAAGCGCGAGCTTTTTGTGGGAAAACTCGAGAAAAACGGATCGAAAATAAAGTAGAAAGAATCGAGACATCTCTAGATGCGACGGTCTCAAGTCTCGAACCTTGAAGTTTTGTTGTAGATGTCTGTTACACCGTATAAGTCAAAAGCTCTTAAGTCAGTGAGCTGGGCAATGTGGTGATAAAAAAAGTATCATAAAACTGGCTTGAATCGGTGCTATCAATTTTAATAATAAATTCAATTATTTGCTCATTAACTCCCAACAGAAAGCCTAAGCTTTGAAATACTATTAAGAACGTAATGACAGGGGTTTGAATAATTTATTTTATGAAATATGCCTGGAAAATATCAGGTCTTCAAACATTATGGGGAACCAGGTGTAACTCGAGCGGTTCCAGATCCAATGACTTCTGCTACCTACAACGTATCTTGCGCAAAGGCATATTCAACTCTGATAAAGACATATAGCAGTAAAAGACATAACAGAATCAACTTGAGTTCTAAAAGAAGATTCTTAAAAAGAAAGAAGACATTTAAAAAAATCATTGATTTGTGCGCTAATGTTTTTTCTAGTCATATTACATTTCGGTGGAATGAAATCCCGAAGCTTTGTTTCACGTCTCCCGCCGTATCGTATCATTAACTCGAAGTGGATGAGGTTTTTTCGACTTTTTAACGTTAATTCTTTTTTTATTTATGAAAAAGCGGGTGTCATTGCATCTTTGAGATTTTGAGAGGCGTCGCGCGAACGCTCAATATCTCTGATGGTATTAATTAGAGGGATTTTTTAATCCGTCAAGTATGTTTTGACGCCAATTTTTTATATTCTTTGCTCAATTCGGTGAAATTTTTATTCACATTTATGTCCAAATTTTACAACCGCTAACGATATTTTTAACCTTTTTAGGTTTTTAGTTCGTCGAGTGTTTTTTACTTAGATTTATTTTAATTGCTTAATTTGATGGCACCTTGTATTGTTTAAATAAAATAAAACAGTATAAAAAAATGCCCAATGAAGCTTGACGAACACGTGTTCCATATAAAAACTTAAGTGTATTAAAATCTAATCAAAATGAAACATTATGGTGCGTTATTAGTAAATAATAGCAACCCTTTCACCAGTCATGGGAATGGGTCGACACAATAGCAAGCGTTACGGTAGGATGGACCAAGAATTTCCAACGTACGAAGATTTCTTTTAGAAACTGGTTTTTGCAGTATAACTTTACAATTAAGTTGTACCTCTATCGCCGATCTCTGAGGACATTCTTTGGGCAACAATGTAGTTGCATTAGCAATGTATAAACTATAAGATAGCTTACGAAGACTGAAGAAAGAAGAGTTTTATCTGAAGAATATGTTTTAGTATTATATGCTGCTTTACGCACTCCACTTAAGACGTGGCCGCAATGACATTGCGAATTTAATTACGCTAAATAATTCTTCAATATTGTTGAATTTTTGACGTGATAACGTCTTTAAAATCGTTTTAGTCGGGTGACATGTTCAGAAACTTGTGTCACACCAAAACCTCACGAGCGCGATCGCAGGTATAACGAGAGAGAGACGGACCGATCTCCCGTCTCTCTCACTCTAGCGGCATACAAACGAATGGAGATTTGTATGAATGTATGTATGAAGAAAAATGTATATCATAGTCGAATAAGTAAACTTGTCATTTTACACCCGAAATTTATCATCAAAAGTGTGAATAAAACGATAGATGTAATTTAAAATTTGAAAAAATTGTTATCATCATTAATTCCTTACTTCCCAAAAACTTATATCACCAATAAGACGTTATCACGTAATCATCTCGATCGTAAACCTACTTTACAAACAACGAATATTTTTTTTTTTTAATATTTACTGATGTCCTCTTTAATATATTTGTCCTCTAAAAAAATTTTACGTCGCCTAATTATTTTGTATCAATGTTTTGCAAAGGCTTGGTTTGATTGTACCTCTATTTTACCACACTTCTAATTTTGTTGTGTCGCGTGTACAACATATTGGTCAGTTAGGAAATTTGTTCGACGTCCTGGTAGACAGAACACCTATGTTTAGTTGGTTACGACCACACTACTAAAAACTCCTTTTTATGAACTATGTATATGATAATAAACAAATATCGGACATTTCGAGTTGCTCAAAAACTGCTCTGTTGTACCTAATAAGGTTTAACTGTAAGAGATCACATGCAAATTATATTTACTCAAACTACATGTCGCAGATTCGAAGCGATATTTGGCAAGTTGTTATTACTATCATCATCCGACACGTCCGCAGGCGCGGGCGATCAGAGAGTTCGATGATTCAAACGCACTACTGACAAATTGACTTTGACAATTTACAACCTGTAAGATGTCTATGATATTGCATGGTGTTGCCATTCTAATAAAACAAATTACATCGTGATCTCTTATTTTTTAATCTCTGATATATATAATAGACTAAATACTACATATAAGATTTGTTACAACCGTAGAATACCTACACATGTTTACTAAATTTCGATACCACAACCTTAAAAAATATTTAAAAAAACTGTCACTGTTAAATATCAATATGATGAACCAAACTTTTATTTAAATTAAATATTTACTTAAATAAATTTTAGAAGCCTTATGGAACTTATTTACGCAATGAAAAACATTAGTCACTCACTTTTATGTATTGTCAATAATGCACCATTATAATTCAATGACTTCGATAGGCGCTCAGCTATTGTTCTGCAATAAATAATACACATATTTATATTTAAATTTTTGTTATTTACCTTGGACAGTTAATTGCAAATTGCCTTTGTGTTCTTTGTGAGCTTAGATAAAGATTATAGGAAAAGTATAATGTTTTGGGTTTTTAAGGCTTAGAAAGTTCATGTTATCATGACATGATATCCGAATCTACTCGAAGGTTACAGAGGTTAGTGGGACTGGAACCGCTCCAGTTACACCTGGTTTTAAGGCTGGATATACACTATAAAGTCGATCACGGGTCGTTAGCGGTCCAATCTCGATCTGAAAAAATATTATTTAATGAAAAAGAATTAAAAAAACAGAACTAGACTGTTACGGATATGAATTGATTTAAAAGGCAGAATAAAGCCTCAACCCACCACAAGTGTACGCGACCTTAACTAACTCTAGGAAAGAATTGGGAACTACGGGACTCTCATTACTTTAATTCATATTCATAACATGTTATTTACGTCGCCCACATTGATTTCCGTAATCACGTACATATATAACAAATAAGTTATAAGAACAAAGAACGGCAAGAATGAAAGTATAAGTATATATTAACAAATCCAATAAAATGTCAAAGCTACACCTAGCGATTTCATTACGATATGAGTAAAGAATGAGATTTTTGTGCGATATCTTTGCATAATAATTCTTTTCGGTTATTGCATTTCATCCCCTATTTGCTTTGATGGCATTATTAGGAGAATAATTTTAATATAATCTACTGTGATCGGGTGACACAATGAAACGAATACAATCTTTGAAAACCTTTTAATACTTTAATAGAAATAAAAATTCTGGGCGATCTAAAATGAAGCTTTTTCAACAAATTACTATAAAGATTAAACAATAATTATTTCTACCTAAATTATAAGAAAATATTTTATTCAAGTTTAGACGCTTATTTCATAACTAACTTAATATATTATAACGGCAATAATGTTCTCTTACAAATATCACACGTTTTAAAATATACGAAGATACAGAATAGAGTTTGTAACACAACCGTTATGTTAAATATTAAAAAGATCGTACTCGTTTCATTTTACAACACATTTTTTCTATTACCCTAAAAATTGTGTGTTACGACTTAGCAGTTTTATTTGCGCATAAACCATTTAAAGGCGTTGACTTCGTAAAATATTTTCATAACAAATGCGCTTGCCGTATATTAACTATAAATTCCATACGGTTACCGCATCATGCATACATCGTAAAAATTTCATTGTATCTTCTATAATACTGAGTTGCAGTACGTAGACGACATTCTAAAATTATATGTATCAAAATTCATTATAATTTTAAAAAACGTTCGCAAGCGTCATTTACTACAAGCAACTATTAATTGAATGACTTAAATAAAACTTCTAACTTTCTTACGAAAATAAAGGAAATAATATGAGAATAATGTAGAATTACGTAAATTACCTAATTAATCGAAGTCAATATCAATTTTATTTAAATGATTGAAATCACTATGTAATAAGTACGGGGTCTCTACGCTATATTATACTCTTGTTTGCAAGTAACAATCCGTGTATCTTTTCTATTGGGCTTACGTATATATACTTACGTTATCGAACGTTAATTGAAAGCTTTGTTTTCGTAACCAGGAAAAAAAGATGTCTCTAAATAGTTAACAAAAATATACTTACATCTGGCAGCCCTAAGGTTTGACTGACTTTTTTTTCAATTATTTACATCATTTCCTAAAAAATGACGTAAAATTTATTAAAAAACATAAAGGTGCCATTTATAATCAGCAAATTAATTACAGGTAATTGCGGATTTTTTTATAGGTAACCTATCGCTAATCCATTGCATACTTTCTCAACATTCATTTAAAATTAATTTTTCCAAAAAACAGATATCTGCCGAATCAAGCGGTGGAATTATAGACCAAAAATTTAAATGCTAAAAATTAAATAGGTGCTACTTAAAAAAATGCTGATTAAATGCGAAAGAGAGTGGCGGTCAACTTCGGTTTTGATAGTCATACTTTGTATAACTAAGGACAGTTATACAACATATATAATCGGCCTTAGATAACATAATATATCACAATGATTTGCAATTTAAAATTGCCAAGTTGCAGGTTGCAAGTCGCTACAGTATCTCTAATAAGTCTTAACATATTTTGACTAAAAAACAAATATTTCGTGCCTAAAAATATACAATTGATATGTAGATGCTTTACGGTAAAATATAATCTAAAAAAATTATACAATCTCAGTGTAAAAATTTAAATGGCAAGAAATAAAAGCTGCGTAAAATTTTTCAAGTAACTTTTTTATTGCTAAAAAGATGAGCGATTGTATGCTCTATAATAAATTCGAGATAAGGCAGATTTTTATTATACTTTCGGATTTAGAACTCAACAATGAAATCTGTAATGTTTACATTTGAAACGGCGTGGATTTAAAAAAGCTCGTTTGTTTTTATCCTTGTTACTTTTTATGTTATTCAACTAAAAGGAAAATTATAACTTATATATAAAAATAAAACTCCATAATAAAGAGAAGAGAAAATTAAAATTACGCGGTGCTACTGTGGTAGGTACTGAAGCTTAACAACTTTACGACTTTTGAAGCCTACATTATTTTATTTATTTAATAACACTGGTGCATTACATATTTGGTTCATTTACATTCACATAACATAAATTAAGGAGATAACGGGCGGTCTTATCGCTAACAAGCGATCCCTTTCAGGCAACCCTAGTAAGGAAAAATAAAACAAGAAATATAATAAGAAATACAATTTAAAATAAATTTAAATAATAAAATTACAAATGACGTAGTCTTATACAATTATTACAAAACTAAAATAGGAATATAAACTAATCTTAAGTCATCAATTACAATGCAAGGTTCTAAAATACATAATTAATGTGAATAATCAATAACATACCTATAGAATACACGATTGTTTTGAGATATTTAAAAAGTGAAGTGTGAAGTGAGCTTCATATCTGTTTGAAACGTCGCTTTAGTGATGTCCTCTTTGATTAGAAAAAAAATCTTAAGTACAGCACGGTATATAGAAATACCAAAAAAGATTATCTATTAGTTCTGAAACGTATGAGTTTTACTGATAGTGAAATTTAAAATCATAAAAAAATTAAAAATACTTGTATCAGAAACCTCTTTTGCCCTTAAGGAACGCTGTAATATCATATGTATATTATAAACGCGAAATATTTTTGTATGATGTTTGTTAGAACCTAATAATTTTGATGATTAATTGCAATTTTATACATTCTAAATTTTAATTTAATATTGAATTGTCAGAAAAAATAATATACAGTCACGATGACATGACTCAAACTAAAAACAATATTTTAGTAACAACTATTTAAACGATGCTCCAATAGGTAATCATGGTCATGTTCTCTCAAACCATAGCTGATTTTGTACTTTTAAGAGCCAAAGATTTTATTACACGATTAAAAATAATTGCCATATTAAAATTAAAGCAATTGCAAGTCATTAGTCATTTAACAGTCAATAAAAATGTCTGAGATTTAGTGACGTCATAAAACTTAAGAAAAATCTTATTTTACGGCTTTTATTAGTTCGACGCGTGCGCATAAGTTAATGACATCGTTTTGTAATCGTATATTATGATCAGTTTTACGATGTTTTACGTATGACTTCATGCATAAGTATGAAGTAAAGCTGTTTTAGAAATAAAAATGGGTTCATCGTTAATTTACTTATTATCTTCCGCGATTTTATTTTAAACATACCTTATGAACTTAACATTTTAAAACATTTATTTTCCGTTGCTTAAGAGACCAATTACTCGATAGAATCAGTCATATGTCGAGCCATAAAGCTCTAAGAAGTGATTTTTTTTATGTATTTAACTCAGTTTTCGTATATTTTATAATCTATACTAATATTATAAAGAAGAAAGAATTTACTACTTACATAAAGTATGTATGTATCGAATTGGCTCAAATAGTACTGGACCGATTTTTAAAATGCTTTCACCATTTGAATGCTACATTATCACTGATTAATATAGGCTATTTAATTGCAAGAAAAAACAAGGATCCCTACTAAAACTAAAATAATGTTACCCAATGTGTAAAAAAATGCCTATAAAATATCTTTCATGCGAAAACTATTGATGTTAGAACAAAATGTTCTACAATATTAAAGAACATATCAATATCCACAAAAAATGTTTAAAATATAAATGTCAGTCATAACAGGCTTAATTACCTGACAAGTTTACAGTAAACTATGAATAAAATACTTTTTAAGTGATTTGTAAGGTGTTTTACCAGAAAAAGGCAACTGGGCGACGGTGAGACGACGACACTACATAATATTATATGCCATTTCATTATAATAATACTATATCGTATCACATATAAGCATTACTTGAACCTCTCCAGCAAGCACTAGGGAGCTTAGGCTCATTGTTTGCTCACTAAGTTAGACGCAACGCGCGCAGCAGTCAAGAAAGATCCGAAAAAACCTCAGTGCTTTTTTATTATATTATCTCGTTTCATGTAACTATGTATATGACAGTTGTATTATATTATTATTATTAAGTATTCTTTAAACATATTTATTAAATTGAAATATAAAACCTTTGGGACAGATAAAAATACAATTAGATTTAAAATTATATCGTGGTCTTTACGATTCGTGTCGCCAGTTATGAGCGATTAGCTGAAATCCCAACGATCCGGCCGTGTGTGTAAAAAAATAATAAAACGCAATACCGTCGACATAAAACCCCTGTTTTTATTTGATACAGAGAATTACGTACATAATGTTATTTTATATACAACGTTACACGACTGCAAAAGGTGTGTAATTTTTAAGTGAAACTGCGTATTTTTAACAATAATAGTACAATATTTGTATTGCAGAAGCGGGCTGTTCGGGGTATTTATTGTGTTTCCCCAAGGGAGTCGGTACGAAATAAGCTTAAGGAATTAAATATTATGACACTATCTGGTCAATATATTCTTGAAGCCTTGTTGTATGTATAAAAAATATAAACGAGTTTAAAACAAATGGTGACTTTCACCAATATCATCGAAACAGAACTAATTTAAGCGTACGACCACCAGAGCTCCAGAATTTTATCTTCTCCTTCTACAGTCTATCCACTCCTATTAAATAGAAATTATATTCGTTTTTACAACAAACTCCCAAGCGCAATTAGAGAGTTATAAACGTAAATTAATTAATAAATTTTATGAATATTTCAATGATCCTAATCCTTGGGATTGATTTGCTCCAGTTCAAACGTGAAAAAAAGAGTGACGGAGAGTTTCTTGCCCGCTCTACGTCCTTGACTTGTGAACTAATATATTATTTGTACAAAGGAAATTTTAATTGAATTACTTACACGTATGAGTAGGAATTTTAATATGAATCAGTGAAATGAAACGCTTATTTATAAAAATCGTAGACATTGCTATTAAACTGAAAAATGGTGCTTAAGGGACAAAGATAATATTTTTCACTATAACGCGTGCAGTTTATAGTGATGCGCCACGCGTCGATACAGCTCGATACATTTTACGATTGCATTTAATTTATTTGTTCCATCGTAAACGTCATGTGGAGCATCGATGGGCCTCGTTTGAAGATTATTATTTGTTACCCACGAGGTTTTTTAACGACACCATTACGAGATTGCGACGATACCGTCAGTCGTAACTGTCCATCTCACTTGACTTTGTTATGATATGAAATTATTATGTTCATACAAAAATTATGTATAATTTTTTGTATGAAGTTATTGTTATGATTCATATAGTAGTTTGATCACCTTACTTACTTTCATGCTGCGATTCATTACACAATGATTTATGTCTACCATAATGGAGACTATTTACTTAGTAGTGTTGGCCTCAGCGTGCAGCTCTCAATGCCTTGGAACCCAGAAGTCAACGGCGCGTGTCAGGCATAGGCTGATTACCCAACTTGCCTGAGTTTGACTTATAGCGTCAATAAGGCCGTAAATGATGGATTTTGACGTACTAGATTAAGGCAAAAATAATACATAAGCCTTTTTTAGAAACAGAAAAAGTAATTCGTAAAAAACATAACCTAAATATGCGTTATCATATTAAAAAATAGCTGAATTCCTCTGCTAAAGCTCAATTTTGTTTGGCGCTACTGCGTGTGGACCTCGCATATCCACTAAGCCGGCAACGCACTTGCTAACCTTCTGGCAGTGTGAGTGTCCATGGACGGCGGTATCACTTAACATTAGGTGAGCCTCCTGCCCGTTTGCCTCCTATTACATTAAAAAAAAAAACTATGCCATCAATACTAGCTCTAGGATTCCTAGTCCACTTTCCAGTATGACCATGGCGTATCTTTGTTTGGGAACACCTTTATTGGATTATAATTTTGTAGGAACAAATATGAAATATATTTTTAACGTTTTCATTTCACTTTTAGTTAATAAATTAAAAACATACTTTGTCAATATCTAAGACGTCTAAAGCTTTTCCATTTATAGTATCGATATAGATTTCATAGTTCCGACAATAAAACTTCAAATATCTCAAGTCGATAGATCTTTTTATTGGCAAATGAAACGTTGACTATCTTCCTTACGGGCTGAAACAATGTATTTACTTCCAGTTTCCTAAATGATGTTGATTGAATTTGGTGAATCTTCTATAAGTTAATCAACAACATTGGGAAACATTTTTCATAATTATGTAAAATATTATTTAATAAAATATTATAGTTTACTAGCTGGCCTGGCGAACGTCGTACCGCCTAACAGTCGATTCTTTATTTGTTTAAAATACTTATTCTGCTATTCGGGACACCGGTCTAGCTAGTAAGCTAAAAAAAAAGAAAATTGATAAGACAACAAATACATTATGTCAAAAAATAAAAATTTACCTTCCCGGAACCCCTCCACTAACACTTGAACTTTATGCTACGGTATTAAAGTTCAAATTGACTTTTAGGTATTATTATTTATTATATACTCCGTAAGAACCATCATCGTACTTCAAGGTATATTAAAAAAAAAAATCAGACAAATCGGTCAAGCCGTTTTCATGTTATGTCGTGACAACGGAAAACGGGTTTCATTTTTATAAATATAGATTTACACAAATACAGCATTTACAATTTTCTTAACCTATAAAGTGATAATAAAAATAATTAAAAATAAATAAAATGAAAATCAAAACAAATTTAAAAAGTTTGGTCCCTGTGGCAGTGTACCTTTAACGCTGGCAGCATTTCCTCGCTATATTGCGAGACTTATTCTTTGAGCCAGGAAAGTGCCAGCTCTGCGGTCACCGGTACTATCTACCAGGCGCCAACTTAAATCTTTAATAAGCGCCTGTGCACTTGAACCCCACGGCCCAAGAGTCTCTACTCCAAAGAGAACAAAATTGAAGTTGTAGGAAAGACTCTTATATTTGTGCCGTTTGTTATTTTCTGCCTGCTCTGCGGCCGCGCCAGCTTTTTTGCTTGTCCGAAGGAGATGAGACGGGGCAAAGGTGTCTACACAGGTATAAATTCCTTATATTCTTTGCTTGGCAAAAGATAAAAATTTCTGGACTTTAAGGAGGAGGCTTTTCCGTTAATACAAAAATATTATTAAATTATTACCTATTAAGTTCTATATAAGTTTCTCTATTATCAATTTTAGTTAGTTGTGTGACAAACGTGCCTTACAATTTTTATTTATTAAATTGTTTAAATCGCCTTCAGAACATGGACCGGAATGCCTTGCAAATTATATGAAATTATATGTACATAATGTAATTCCAATGTTACATACTTCATCCTAATTTCGATAGAACCCAATGATTGAATAAAGCTATAAATTTTGAATATTAAGTTTTACTCTTTCATCTAAGACATTAATATTTCGATCTGAAAGCACAAACATTCTTTTCATATTGCAGAATTAAACTCATTTCGCGTCTTCTTTCATAAAACCTTTTCTTCAAATGTAAATAGCCTTTTAGATTGATTTCTCGCGCAAAATTGAGTCTTTTGTAACGTAGATAAGATTTAAAACGGCTTGATGTATTTTAAGTAGCAGTGAGTGAAAATTATCCACCCCAATCCCTTTGAACCGATTTGTCATATGTCTATTGTCGCTTCAAAGGTATTTTTTGCTTATTATTACGCTTGTTCGGTTCGATCTGGTTTAAGTTTGTATTGTTTACCTTTACACGAATACTGGTTAAGAGTAAATGTAAAAACTGTAGCCCGTTCGAGCCCATGCGGTCGTCACTAATATTTTTGAAGTTATACTTCTTTAGGCGCGTTATGAAAAATTGATGAGAGTGAAATTTTACGATTCGCGCGCACAGTGACACAAAATTAACAGAATGAAGTTGCCCACGGAAGATGCTACCGCATTGGACATAATTTAAAAACAACATTCGAGTAATAATAGAATTTATCGAATGATTAATATATTATTACTTAATGTAATAGAATAATAATAAATATTTATTTATTTAATTTTTCAAATGTAAACTGAACTTTATTGACACATTTCCAGTCTTTGATTATTTAATTGTAATTAATTATTTGCATGCAATGAAAAACTATTTTTAATAATGCCAAAGAAGTATAACTTCTTACGCGCGTACATAAGTACACGCATCCTTTTTTTTCTTCCTATACCCTAAATCTATGCTGTTCACCAAGTTCTCTTTTTTTAAAAACACCAGACACAGTTTATTTCACTGACTTTATTCAATACCTAACAAAGATAAATAATTGTGGGAATAGACACGAAATAAGATTTTCTTTAAATAGTTAAAATGAAGGATGAACGGTGGAACACACATTCGTAATTTTTAACATTTCGCGTTAATATGCGCGAACGAAGATATAGCCAAGAAATAATAGTTGTAGCATAAACATAGTTGAGACTAGTTGTAATTGCCTTTTTGGCGCCTGTCCAATGTCTTCTGTTGAAATTACTATATGTGTGATATATAGTCAACATGAAACGATGTGTTTGGTTAGTTCTAGAGACTTAAACATTTACAATCAATTCAAATTGTATCAATAACAACAATCTTTGAACTCGAAAAGCGTTTTGTATTGAAAACAAATATTAGGATAGATTTAAATATTCAGAACTAAACCTACCTTTAAACGAATTTGCATTTTATCTTACTGTGTTTGACTTCAAAATTGCTCATATCTCCCGGGACAAGCCAACTTAATTTAGCTTTATTTACTCTTCGGTGTATGCAAATTTTTCCCGCCTTTAGATAATCATCTGTCCTTTTTTTTCTCGTTTGTTTCTATATTTACATCTCCCGATATCGCGAAAGTAATTTGTCGGTGCCGTTTTCAATTTAAAGTCGAAATTAGGTATAATAAAATTATACAGTTCACCGCTACCGATCGCAGAGATATCTTTTAAGAGGATTTTTTTTCTAATTTTATTTTGTGAGGGGAAGCTTTGTACCTGTGGCTTGTAATCTCATTAGACTTTAATGTACAGTCAGCGTAGAAATTATGCCATCTGTTATGGCTTCGATAAAATCAGTATTGTTAAATTTTATCTCGAGTTGTTACAAGTATCTCTGCCCCAAACTAGCTCCTAGAGCACGGGGAACTTAAAAAGACGGCTTTTCGTCACATGCACCTACTTACGTTGATTAGGAAAGCTATCACGACTTACCAAATAAAATTACCAAAGAAACATGCAATCTCATGCCTAGACATCCCTCACATATGACTCCGGATATATCCATATAAGGTTAATGCGCTAACTGATTATTTATGACTATTTTTTAAATAATAATTCATAATTGGCATGCGTAAAGCGTAGGCTGGCATAGTTCTATCGTCGCCCACAACTTTATTGCCTAGATTGCAGTACACTTGATCTAGATAGCTAAAATAAACATTGCGAGAGCACTAGATTTTACTTTACCGCTAAAAGCATTTATAGCATTCCTTAATGGTTTTATTCATAAATATAATTGTATTTATTTTGACTATGATTTTTATAAAGAACTAGTGGACCCGCGGACGTTGTGTACACACGTACAAAGAACACTCTAACTATAACTAAAAATCTAAAACGTTTTTAAATCCAGGTGTAGGAGGAGTTTAATATCAAACACACGCACAGAAGAGAAAAGATAAATACATATTTTGATAATTAAAAATGATATAACGCTTCTTGAAACCAAATTATTCATAATTTTGTACAAACTAAGTTTTGTCTAATTATTCAACTATAATATTATATACATACTTGTAATATACTTATTATGTTTATTTATTAATGGGTGAAGTTAATTATAATTCTTAAATCTGACATAATTTTCTATGAGTAAAAGGTTCATACATATAGTCATTATCAAATCTTGTATAGCCCCTTATGGGGCTCGCGTATGTATAATACTCTTGATTTAGAAGTCTATGTACGATCCAATATTATATATCAAAATTTAACGTTTCTTTTGCAGTAAAAGTGATTTCCTTTTCTCCCATAAAATGGAATCGGTACTTACAGGAATCGAATCTTTAAATACGACCATAACACATGCGTAGTTTCCATCCCCCATAATAAAAACGCAATTCAAATTATTCTAACAATAAAACAGTCAAGTGTATCACTTAATAAAATTACTTGTATAGGTTGTTACGATATCGTATCGGGTTGAGTAAATTATTTTTATTGTTAAATATTTGTTAACTCAGTGCAGAAAATGCACAATATTACAAAACTGTGAAGAAAATACTCTTTTTTTACAATCGCCAAGTGCAAAATGAAAAATGCCAGATATATGCCAGGCTTAAAATTGCTAATGATCTCAATATTTTGAGGTTATAAAATATATTTTCACATAAACGTATGTGTATTCCTTTTCTGTAGCAGTAAGTTTTTAATTTATTAATATACACTTAAAATATGTATACATAAAAATGAATAAGTCTTATTGCAGCATTTTAAATGTTGTCTCTTTTCATCCTAGCGTAAACATAATATGACAGAAAGAGAAAAGCGCACTTAAAAAGAGAAAAAACAGTTTTAATTAATAAGGAGTAACGTGTTCCAATTTTTTTTATACTTCTATTCTACATTATATTATATAATTATATTGATTATTAAAAACTAAAAATTGTATATTTAACATACAATTATTTAATTTAAACATTAGCACAGTTTTGATATAATTATGTTTTAATATCAACCTTCTTTCCGCTCCTGAACTGTTACAGAGTAACCTTATAAAAAGTTAACAAAGACAGTTGAAAACTTCCATAACGCAATGAAACGGGTGATTCAACTTATTAAAGTTGTAATAAAATCGTATCGTAGTCGTACCGTTACAATAAAAGTGCCACTGCAACTCACGTACTAAACATGAGGGCATTGTTTTATTAATATCTATAAAAAGTACTTTCAAGTAAAGCGTTTTAGTTAGGAACCCGCGTTTCAGTGTTTACAGTGTATAGCTGGCTTTATTGTTCTTATACTGACTTGCAATTAAGTTATACAGTTGCGTTTATGCTTGAATGGGTTTATTTATTTTGATAAAATGCGTTTGTATAAAGAACAAAACTTCATTCACAAATTCAAATTTTCACTTCCAAGAGTTATTCAAAATTTACAATCT
Source organism: Pieris napi (assembly GCF_905475465.1). NCBI lineage: Eukaryota > Metazoa > Arthropoda > Insecta > Lepidoptera > Pieridae > Pieris > Pieris napi. The sequence continues at coordinate 5,082,397 of NC_062241.1, read as the reverse complement.
CAAATATGACTTTAAAGTGTGTACTTGGTATTTTATTAAGAAAAGTATTAAGTTAAGTAATGTTTATTTGTTTACAAGGAATTAAGATTCTATGAAACTTTTGGATGTCGTTACATTAGGCGGTAAACAGCGATAAAGTGCAAATGTAAATATGTTTATAATAATATTGTGAATTTGGATAAAAATGTTTTATAAATGTTGACCAAACTATTCTTATATTTTATGTAATTAACTATCATAAGTGATCTGTAAAATTACTGCGTGAAATAAATTTATTTTTCAATAAAAAATCTATCTATCTGTGCAATGTCCATAAGAAGATATCTTTGCATAGTTTTAGTATTAACGATACTAAAATAATGCATTATGCTTAACAAACGATTTCTACCATCACAGCGATTAAACACCATTTGTTAGAAAAGAAAAAAAAATTGAAAAAAAAAACGTAACTAGTCATGACCAAGCAACTCTTGTGAATTAAGATATTGACAACTATAAAAAAAATATTTACATTAACAACCTACTTATTAGAATTTTCTCGTTCCAGACAGACGCAGCATCTCCAGAGTGCCCAAACGAGAAACGTTCGTCCGAGAGTTCAATTCTCTCATCCATCATGCCTGACAGCATATCTGGCTCCATCTGTACTGCTGTCCTCTTCATGCTGGGATGGAAACTTCTCTCGAACAAACGGTGAAGAGTGAATGCGAAATAATGAATTGATATACATCGGAGAGTATAAAAGCTCATTGGACGATATATCATTTAGTATATTTAATTCAATCTAATTAAATGGTTATGGTGTAACTATATGTTGAAATTATATTATCAAAGATTATAGAACTCATAAAATTGCCATAGACTATCTATATTACTATTACGTTTGACTTGTTAAAATGTGCGTATTTGACAGATTTTGATCTATTACATATTGGTCAATTGTCATTTTTGTTCGCCATTGATTTGGCATAACCAATCAAGGTAATTGAATGTCCTTTGAGGTTTTATATTTTCCTATGTTTACTGTGAAGATGCCGTATTAAAACTGGAAACTAACTTGGTTTCGAAGTTTTAAACCAATTTTTGCATGAAAATCCACGGTTTTTAAACTGTGGCCTGATAGATTTTGAAATACATGTCAATGTATCGGGTATGTCATTTGAATATTTGTGCCCTCTTGTATTAAGGCCTATAATCGTCATTTGTATTTTATTCCTAAATATTGGTAAATGTAAAATTATTCTTGTATATAAAATAGCGCTGTATAAACTGTTAATATTTCAGAAATATACATTTTCGCGATAGTTATAACCTATGTAATTCGTATTTAACGAAAATTTTATACTGTTACGAATTTTTTCTTCAGAAAACATGTTTAATGGAATTTATAAATTGTAGTTATGTGTACGAGGAATATAATTGAAGAATATAATATTGTAATAGCACTGGTATGTACTTCTGTTTGCCTTTATACTCTATGCTCTAAGCCTTTACATACGATTTTCATTACTGTGAGACTTATGGTATTGAAAAACTTTTTTAGTTTTGCATTATTTTTATTGAAGCAGTCGCGCAACCTTTGGTCTGCGCTTGAAATCTGTACATACTTCGTAACTATATCTTTAGTATTTTCTGTAATTTTTCGAAAAAGCGATTTAAAATTATTTAAAAAGTTTCTAGTTAGAAGTCTCCAATTATATTCCTCTTACTTAATTAATCTAAAACGCACAAGAACGTAACAATATAAGAACTTTTGCGATTATTCGGCTTTCGGTGTTGTCAATTTAAAGCAATAAAATCTAGACGAATTTATCCATGTTTTATTATTAGGAAATAATATTAAAATCTGGGACTATGTATTTCACAAATTCCAAAGAAACAGCCTAAAATTATCATCGATTGATCTCATTATTGTTGTAATGAAAATGATTAATTTAGTTTAGATAAACGGTTCGTGCCAAGAACTCCGAAAATATTTAATCAATAGAATATTAAGATAATATAAAATATAATTTATCGCATTAATACAAAATTATAAAGAATCTATATGATTCGTTACCGTATAGATGCTTTTATTGTTTTAATCTAATTTATAAATTATTGACTCGTATAGGTTAATTAATAAGTGTATAACAAATAGTGGCTTCAATCTTCGTGTTTTTATTCAATTGTTTTTTTGTATGAAAACGTAGCTAAAGATATTCCATTTTTGAAATTCCATTTCGGGATCAATAATATTTTGGGAACAAAATTTTAGTTTAAGCAAAGTAGTTTTATTTAGTGTATTTTTGCTTTAAGAAAGACAAAACAATGAAGGATGTGTTCAATTGTGATATGTTATTTAAGGTGAAAGGTTAATTAAAAAAGTTTTCATAATGATCTCTTGAAAACTCTTATTTGCTAACACTTCGCTTTAAAGCGTCCAAAAGAATCTCAATTACATTCATAATTTCTTACATTATATGTATACATTGTTTTCTAGCTAAACAGATTTTAAAATCATAACAAAACCAACTAAAACTATGGAAACTACTTCATTTCGAATTACAGATTATTAATATAAAAAATAAAATACATATTTAAAATCATAATGTTTGTTTTGGATGCATTTGAGTGAAGTTCAAATAAAAATCAATGCAGTAAGAGTTTTGTATATAAATTAAAATTGGTATGCTTTTGCTGTTTAAGAATTGTAGCGAAAAATTTCTAAATTTCCGTACTAATGCTTAATGTGTTTTTGAAGAATGAGTAAATAGTTTTGGAATCGTTTAATAGAACTATAGAGAATGAGAACTATAAAAAAGGGTTTTAAGGATTAAGGTATTTTTTCATTGAATGTTGTCTTATTCATTCTTCAAAACAGTGCTTGCGCCTGTATGATAATTACTTGTATAATATTATAAGCAATATAATTGTAATTAGAATTTAAGATAAGCTTTGCTGATGTAAACAAAGTACTTACGTCCTTTTGATTTATAAAAAGAGAGATTTCAAATTTAGAATGTGATCTAAATCAAATTAATTTCTCAGAGCACGTAACAACTCAGTATTATTTTATATTGAGTATTTCGTTAAAGAGGGCCTTTATTTTACACGCGATTTCTATATTCAAAATACCAATCGTAATTACTACAAGCCGATAGAATTATGCAGAGTGCTTTGACAGACTTTTAAAGAAAATAAGGACAAGAAAGGACGACAATTTTGAAAAACTTTTTCTTTTGCATTGCACATTAAAATATCGACGTCGAAAATAAAGGCCCTTTTAAGCTATTTAATGGCATAGACCTTTATATAACTAGTTTAAAAATGTGTGATTTTATTCTATAGTATAATTGCAGGCCTGTATATTTTAAAATAATTAATTTTAGTTAAATTTAGTTCGTAATCGCCTTTTACCAATAAGTTGTATGCCAGATATTTGTAATTTTATATACTGCCAATTATTTTCTGTTTTTTGTATATTCTTTAGTTAAAAATAATATAATTTTTATAAATATTGCGTTTGTTTTATTTTCACCTTACCGAACTCTTATCTTAAATACTCTCGATACTCTTAAAACTCTTGATTATTAATTGAATTTTAACTGAATAATTAATAATTTAATAGGCAGGTATAGTTTTGCGTCTGTTCCATGCATCTCTATTTCCTGATTTAACTCAAGACTGTATTCCCATTCCAGCGCTTTGTAGGGAAACAATTCTTGTAACTCTGGACTACCGCTCACTACCTCTTTGAGGAACCAGAAACTCTTGCAATAGTATTTTCAAACCGATACGACTTAGGGGCCTTCAAGAAAAGGCGTACCATTTCCTATAAGGTCGGCAATACTGCCGCTTACCCCCGGCGATGCAGATGTTCATCGGCGGCGGTTATAACTTTATTCAAAGTGATCCGTCTGCTCGTTTGCCTCCTGTCCCAAAAAAAAATACGACTTCTGTGGGTTAAATGAAACAAATTAGGTTTCTACCAACGCTAATAGGAACTTAACATAAGCTAACAACATCATACAGAAGAGGATTAATCTTTTTGGGTGGAAAAAGGTATAGTTACTGTGTAGTGTAGTAAATAGATATATAGGAATGGCTTAAAACATACAGAGAGTGTTAAACTGGTGGCTGTGCACGCGATTATCAACCCTAAGGGGATTCGAACTGTGTCTCAATCAATCTTAGTTCGGTCAAGCAGTGCATAATTAACACTTGACCATACTGTAAAGTGTAATAAAATCTTCATGTAAAAAAACTAGATCTCGACGGCGTATGAAGACAGAAGGCTGAACCTATAAAAAACAAAGTCAAGAAGACCCAAAAAATCCGAGGTCAAAATCAACGACAACAGTTTTATCGGAGACATTTACGAATTATAAAGAGAAGAAAAACGGAGGAGAAACTGTGTTATATGAAGTGCTTTTCATCAAAACTTTAAACCATTTTCAAAGCCATTAAATTGAATAACTTCCCCGAACACTTAAGTTAAATCGTGTTTGTAAGAACTATCCTAACGTGGCCACTAACTTGATGTATCTTGTCTACGTAGATGACTTTATTGCTTCACCACAAACTTTTACGGATACTCTTTTAGACCACAAGCCCATGAACAAAAAATACCTGTGAAATGACCCAACCTGAATTACGCTTAGAAGGCTGTTACTATATCTGAAAATAGCTCTGAGCACTATGCCGTCATTTCTGAGCGGTACATGTGAGTACGTGAGTGAATGGACTTTCTCATGTACAATGGGGGAATTTCGACTAATTATTAATGTACGGCTTTGTTATAAGTGTATAGATGATTAAAAATAAATGTCGAAAAACCTAGTGCCGTACAAAAGTGATGGTGCCGGAAGTCGGTGCAAATTTTTAATTCGACGACAGTTGCAGAAGCAATATAGGTCATTTATTACTGTACGGCATTTGTGTGATTCCTTTTGGACACATATACAGATACTTTACCCGTAAACGCCGTACATATTTCCAGCGGAGCGGTCGAAAGCCAAGGGTCGGAACCCTACCCCTACACCCATATACCCTAAGGTCATTGTAAAATGTACGGCAACATGTTCAAAATATTATTTAACACGGACAATAATGTTTTATAATTATGCCGTCCAAATATTATAGTTAATATTTGTGTAATTAAATATTTATCGAAATTTCAGGATTTACCAAGTTCTTACTGCTGTAAGATCAGAGAATAATGTACGGCAACTTGTTTTTTTACATAATCTTACTAAATATTACCGTTGTACATTATAGCCGTTCATTATAAATGGTAACAAATAAAAATATTATGATAAAAAATATATGAAATTTCCGAAATTTAGATGACTTTTCAAATGCTCCTAGAGTAATATGGGGAGTAATATTTTCAAAGATTATTGTTATTTTATATGTAACAAATATAAATAAACAAAAAAAACTAGATGCCGTACATTTTACTCCAGATTATTCTTTACAGCTGATAAAAACTTCGACGACGTTTGAGGTGTCCCTTAAGGTCATTAATAACTGTACATATCTGAGTATACTACCATAAGGCTGTAAAGTATATTTACAGCCTTATCGTACCAGCAGAGAGAGGTAAAGGAAAAATATTTTTAACAAAAATATATATAATACAGGGCGTCCCAAAGTTATGAGACATGAAGGGAAAGTACCTTAAATATCGCAGATAGGGTATTTTACTAAAAGAAGACTTTATGTTATTTATAAAAGTTAGTAATTCTGCATTCAAAGATTTTTTTAAAACTACTTGCCTCGTCTGGAAATCGAACCGGCTTAAATAAAAAAAAAAACACCCCTACTTTTATGACGCCAATCGAAAGAATGGCCAAAACCTAATAACTTTTCTAAAGTAACAGACTCGTAGGGGATTTTTTTAGGCCGAATACGATAGATAATGTTTTTAATTTGATTAAAAAGATATATTCACGCTGTTCCTTTCTTTTAAAATACTATGTTACTTAAGAAGAGTTATTAGTTTTTGGCCATTCTTTCGATTGGCATCATAAAAGTAGGGGTGTTTTTTTTACATTTAAGTCAGTTCGATTCCCAGATGAGGCAAGTAATTTTTAAAAAATCTTTGAATGCAGAATTAATAACTTTTAAAAATAACATAAAGTCTTCTTTTAGTAAAATACCCTATCTACGATATTTAAGGTACTTTCCCTTCATTTCCCATAAGTTTGGGACGCCCTGTATTGGTAGGCGGTGGTAGCGGACTATCGAAAGTGTACGGCATTTATCTTTTATTGAAGATTGTCTAAAGTATAAATAACCTGTGTTATTGCCGTACAGATAAAAGTCACCGGAAAATGACTCTTTTCTGAGAAAAGTAATTTACCCCATACACCTATGTGTTCCACAAAAAATGTACGGCATGCTGGAAAATGTTATCTATTTGTGAAGTACTCTCAAGATCATTTAATTTTATGTTGATTCATATCATCATCACCTATATGCTAATCAGACATATGTTGCGACCCTTGGCTTTCGACCGCTCCGCTGGGAATATGTACGGCGTTTACGGGTAAAGTATCTGTATATGTGTCCAAAAGGAATCACACAAATGCCGTACAGTAATAAATGACCTATATTGCTTCTGCAACTGTCGTCGAATTAAAAATTTGCACCGACTTCCGGCACCATCACTTTTGTACGGCACTACGTTTTTCGACATTTATTTTTAATCATCTATACACTTATAACAAAGCCGTACATTAATAATTAGTCGAAATTCCCCTATTGTACCTGAGAAAGTCCATTCACTCACGTACTCACATGTACCGCTCAGAAATGACGGCATAGTGCTCAGAGCTATTTTCAGATATAGTAACAGCCTTCTAAGCGTAATTCACGTTGGGTCATTTCACAGGTATTTTTTGTTCATGGGCTTGTGGTCTATTTGTTATTGAAACTGCTATACCTTTTCAAACTTCTCTAAAAGGCTGAGAGAACGCCTAATATTAAACTTAAGTATAATTCTGTAGAAAAAGTATTCCAAAATTAAAATATAAATATAAATGTGGCAAAAATAATATATTGGATTTAAATTGATATATATCGTAGTATAAATGTATTACCTTCACAATAAAATTCCCAACGTATGTAAGATTTAATCAATACGTTTTTGACACAGGGATGTCGTATTAAGCGCTAAGTCTCGACTCTAAATGACAAAAAAATTCAATGTCTATCACAAAACTACTTATAATTTTCAATATGTTAAGTTAATCAGTTATTATAAGTTTTTTTTAATAATTTTGAATTCGAATCCGTCAAAAAAAAAATCGTCCATAAAAATATAAGCGTTGATTGATTAACATTTCCAATCATTTTCTCATCAGATGTCAAAATACAAAAACGACAACCGTTTCAATGCGATTGCACCTTCGTCATTCGTACAAATGTATTTTGCATACAATATCGTCTATTAGGCGTGAAAAAAATTTGAATTTCAAATAGCCACAATTATTTGCATATAGACAAGTAATCGATCAACGAATTTCAATATTATCGCATTTTACACGCTGATTAGGAAGATCGATGACTTGGATTGTCACATTTTGTTGTTTAAATAATATATTCACGATAATTGAATTTATTGTAATATTACTGTGTGAAGAAGCCAAAAGGCAGGGTTATTTGTTTGAACTGTTTATGTGTGCTTTTCTCAAGACTTTTTGAATATGAAGAGATACCACCAGACCGATTTTCGTATAGTAATATCACAAAAGCAATCCATTTAGACTGCAGAGCAAAACATTTATTTATTTATATCGTAATCCTACAGCTAACAAAAATTATATATAATAACAAATACTAAAATATAGCCAGAGATGGAATAATATTTAACTAAAAATAAGGATCAAAAATTTACAAAAGGAAACAAACAATAAAAATTATTCAATACATTTAAATAAGTGTTACTTACCTAATTTGACTGTGTTGTGGTTGATGGTGTAAAAGTGAGGGTAAGTACGTGAAGGTACGTGAACATAAAAAAAACCTATTGTTCATCTGTCGTATATGTATTCTAGTAAATAAAAATAAAAGTCTGTTTTACATCATTAAAACTTAATGTCAGATACATTAACAAAACACGGGCCTTTTGTTACTTTCCACGCGAATTTCGAAGGCCTTTAGAAAACCCGAAAATTCGAAAAAAACAAACATCACCCTGAAGTAAAGGGAAAAACATATTCCGTTTATAACGAGCCTTAAAATCCTCTTTCATACCGCGCCTATGAAGTATAATAAAAAATATTCACAAATAATAAAACCACAATACGACTGCGTATGCAAAATTGGTACGAAATTGAAAAACAAATTTGTTACATATTGCTTTTTTGATTCGGGGCTGCTTATTTGGATAGGGTTGGGTTATTCTGTTTGGCTGAAATATTGTTCTCTAACATAACTAGTCTTGATTTAAGTAAAGAAATCATCCTCTCATCTCTATTTATAACAATAATAATATTTCAGTGCAGGTATTCCATATTTTTGTCTATAGAAAGGACACAAAAACATTCTATTTTTATTACTTCATATAGTAAAGTAAAGTAAAAGTAAAAAATCATTTAATGATATAGGTAACATAATTTACACTTTTGACTCGTCAGTAAAGAAATACATATTAATGCTTCTAATTTTACATTTACTGCCAGTTCTCAAATCAACGGCGTAGAACGGGAGAGAAGAACTGGCAATAACTCTCCGCCACTCTTTTTAATCGCCATTTTTTTTGTTTTACAAAATGTTTGTAAGGAGCTGCAACCATTACACCATGTCCCAGGTAACATTTTAAGTAATTAATAATAATAACATAAATTAAAAAGAAAGATTTGTCCTCTATCAGCAGGAGGCATGGTAAAATAGGAGCACGCACTTACGTTCTAGTGGGAACAACACGCAAACACATATACGTACGTACGACCAGGCATCACTATTAATTACAACATAATATATTATGTACACAATTTGACAGGAACGAATGAATACTTGACACATGTTTTAAGGTTAATTTAGTTTTCTTTATAAAGAATAAGAGCTAACCAAAATTACCTTATCATTCATCCAATCCAATCCAGTTTTGTGATCTTCGTTAGTGACAACTTGGCTATAGTATAGTATTTAACGTGGACTAACTTGGTACTGCCCTGCGATTCTGTAACTCACTTCACGAACTCACACAGCGGTTTTCGCATCGGCGGTCGCTCTCAAATCAGTCGTGAAGCAGTCATTTTATGATTTGGCATTCTGAAAAGGTGGGAGCTTGTACTTTATTGTTTATCAGAATGCCAAATCATAAAATGACTGCTTCACGACTGATTTGAGAGAGACCGCCGATGCGAAAACCGCTGTGTGAGTTCGTGAAGTGAGTTACAGAATCGCAGGGCTGACTTTAATTCAAAACAATTATTTCATAGTATGTAAGACCTTTGAATAAAAACTTTCAATGAAACATAGAATTGCAATATGTAGCTGATATTATGATAGATGTAGATGATAGCTAGCTGAGTTTTATCATCGGACGTCAAGACAAATCAAATTCCACCCGGATCACCTAGCGTCGTTCCACAAGTGAGAGTTTTTGCCGCGTATCAACTATATGTGAATTGTGATACGCGGCAGCTGCCCACTGAAGTATTTGCAAACCAATTCGACTTAAGGTCCTTTCAGAAAAGAGCGTACTAATTTCTAAAAGGGCAGCATTGGCGGCAGTCACTGCCGGTTTGCCTTGTTATATAGAAAAAATATTTACTTTCTCCTATTTCTCTTAGGTACTCCAAACGAATCTCTAAATATAACTTAGATTTATAAAGCGTAAAACTTCATATAAATAAGTTTAGTAGTCTAAATTTCAGTAAATTTTTAGATCACAGGATGCAATCCAGAATAGTCCCGTTTCACACAAAAGGGGTGCGGTTATGTCATACACTGACGCGTCGTGTTACTTCATTAAAGCCGTATTATGAGTGGGGCCACAATAGGCATTATGTTTTTCTTGTTTTCCCCAGGATTCTATTACGATTTCGACATGTAAGGGGATTAGTATACGCGGCAAGTGTTTAGATTATAGAACAGACAACAATATTTTTAGTTATACTCCTATAGGCGCGTTATGAAAATTGATGAGAGAGCATGAAGGTGCCCACGGAAGATGCTACGGCATTGGACATAAATTAAAAACAACATTCGAATAATAATAGAATTTATGTTACACTTAATGTAAGAGAATAATAATATTTTTTTTTTTTAATTTTTCAAATGTAAACTGAACTTTATTGACTATAATGACTCCTTTTCCAGTCTTTGATTTTTAATTGTAATTAATTATTTGCATGCAATCAAGAACTATTTTTAATAATGCCAAAGAAGTACTTCTTACACGCGTACGTAAGTAGAGGCACCCTTTTTTATATTATGGTACTAAACAAAGAATAGATTTATAATATTAAAATAAATCGTCGTCTCTGTCTCTCGATACAAAAACTGAAGTTCTTGAATTTCATTTTCGGAGCCATAGTAATTGCGATTAACTAGGAAAAACCACATAAGGTAATCTTCTGGGCTAATATAACAATTCATAAATAGAACAGAAACAGTATTAAGTATTGTCTTTAATTGACATAACCTTTACACATTTAAAGAAAAAACGTTTTAACCGGACTTAACCGGATTTAACCGTCCGAAACAGGATTCTATCCGGTGACACTATGGGGAGTTGAAACCAATTATTTCTGGTTAAATGACTATCACCGTGTATATGTATAGTGTAAAATGGTAATAACTTAGGTCACCCAACCCATTATCTAACACTAATTCGTCACGTCAACGCTCCTGTCTAAATTGCGAGAATCAATCATGACATGCGTGTTAGACTAATATCACTTAAACAGGCTGCAGCGCCGATAGAAGCCTTAATAATATTCGTGGACAGAGAATATAAACGCAGATATGTATTCATTGAGTTTAGCGGGGTATAGGCACCTATGGCGACTTTTCAAATCTCCACTTAAATTTAAAGCCCATCAAGTTTTAGCAAATGCATTTCTATTCAGATTTTAAAACTTCTTTTAAAATCACTACTTAATTTTTTATCTTAAACACACTACTTAAACAACTACCTCTATTTCACAGCACATACTCGTAGTTTTTTTTTAGTTTTTTTATTGAACAATTCACACCAATTGACCAAGTCCCATGCTAAGCTGGTGAAGCTTGTGTTATGGGTACCAGGCAACGGATATACATACATATTATAGATAGATAGATATATAAATGCGTATTTAAACACCCAAAACCTAAGCACAACACCAAATGCCCATCACATCGATGTTTGTCTCAGCCGGGGATCGAACCCGGGATCCATGGATTCGCAGTCAGGGGTACTAACCCCTAGACCAATGAGCTGTCTAGTTGTTATGTAAAAACGATATGTTGTTTGATAACGTCATATACGATATAGAAAATGGGCGCCAATATTCACAACATTTGAAAAGTAGTTGTTTTCCCGTTTAAATCATGAAAAGGCAAATTTTAGGGATTAAAAATATTTTCCTTCCAATCGGCAGTAAAGAAACGTAATATAATTCTGCTCTTAACGTACATTAACATTCCACTGCTTAGGACAAAAGTACTATTGATTTAGTTACATTCAATAACTTCTTAATGAATTATAAATATGTTTTGACTATTCTATCTATTGTATTTATTTATTTTTATTCCATAGATTTATTTATAGTAATCAGAATTACCCTTACTATATAATTTTATTCCTATTGTTTGAAGGCCTAATAATTCTTGGAGCTACGGATGCAATTGATAATAATTTATACAAAAACTCTCATAAAACTTTAAACTTTTGGCGGTCATATAAATACCGCATCTGTATTAATACGAATTGAGATGTAAGCCCATCCCTTGATTGTAGCTGGAACACTCTGGACATTCAATATCGATGCAAATGTCTCGTCCGAGGGTGCGTAGATATTATTACCTTTAATTTATGTACACGATATAAGTACGGCTTCTGTTGTGGCTCTAATTTTTAATCTCGAAATCTCATTTCAAAAATTTAGGCCCTGTTTTAATTGAGCTATTTGAATATAGAACAAAAACACTGTATCATTGAATTAAAAATTAATTTAGATCCTAATTTTAAGGGTAAACTTTTATTTGCATATAGGGATATATAATATTGACCATTTCTAGAGTATAGATTATAGGATTGCCATATATACTTATTTTCCGCTGTGTTTTAACTAAACCACAAAGGGTGCATTCTGTTCCAGAATTTTATTTAATGCTAGCTGTCCCCGCGAACTTCGTTTCACCTTAATATGATTTTTTATAGTACATTTTACTATGCTACTTCATGGGGGTTTCCGTGCAGTTTTTCAAAATTTTCTCTGTACTTTAACCTTCCTTAAAGTTTAAGGAATACTCAAATAAAAAAATATTGCAGTTGGTCCAAACGTCTTCGAGTTTTGCGCTTTTATTTATAAAGATTAATAATTTATAATTTGATATTTATTTACACATACTCTTAATAGAATACATCGTTAATTTTTAAACAAAATTTTGGGTCCATTACGCGCTCTCAATACTACGATTAATATTACCGTAGGGGTCTTGCTACTGGTAAGTAAAAATCCTAATTTATTAAATTGATATATACCCATAAAAACTTAATAAAAGAGCACATGATCGCATTAATTTATATTAATTTTCTAAAAAATTTGTTCATAACCGCATGAATTATGGTCTACAAGTTCTCAGTGGGGCGTATGAGCTACTCTCATGACACGTGGCTATAGGTGATCACTTTTATCCAGTCATTTGGCCTGGGAAGCTTTTAATGAGATTTTTATTCGGCAATGATTTGAGGGCTTAGTTTAGGGTAAAAGCTTTTAATAACCTTTTTATCTTTAACATCCCAGTGAAGGATTAAAAAAATACAAAAACAAGTTCAAATTAGTCTGTTTTCAATAAACGGCCATACGCGATATAAGTGTTCTCTTTTTTATGTAATAGGAGGCAAATAGGCTCACTTGATGTTAAGTGATACTGCCGTCCATGGACACTCACATTGCCAGAAGGCTCGCAAGTGCGTTGCCGGCCTCTAGCTTTGCTTCTTACCGTTACGCTCTTTTCTTGAATTGGTTCGTAAATACTTCAGTACGCAGCTCGTCATGCTCGTAGAACAATGTCGGATTTGAAAAAAATCTACTCTCTCTACAAAATCTACTATAATCATATTTGGCAACTACATTGACTAATTATTACGGCTACTTAAAAAAAATCATGTGTTTTAAATTTCAAATTAATTAGTCGGTAAAGTGACGGATTTGATAGAAACATGTGATTTTTCTAGAAAACTGTGTTATTTAATGTTATAATTTTTGTTTTGTTTCAAAACAAACCCTTTTGTTTGCTTGTATGCCAATTTTCATAATATCATATGAATTAAAATAGTTATGACAAAAACTAACATGATATTACTTTGAAATGGCTGCCCTGTAAAGTTTACTATTTGTCAGATCCGTCACTATTCTACGACTACGACGAGCTGGTTCCACATAGTGGTGGTGCGCGGCAAAAACTGCCATAAGAAACGCTCAGTTGTGGAACGACGGAAACGGAAACTCCTGGTCGCATACGTTTTGTCATTCCGTCAAAAATATCCAAATGAATATTTAAAGACTTACAAACATTAAAAACGACCAGGAATTTGTAATACCCCTATCTATTACAAAACCAATCTAAATAAACAGCGGACAAATATATGTATAATCATATCTCTAATGACCATATTTAAGAAATTTATTACGAACCAACGCTTTTGATTTTCAGCATCGCCACGTGACTGACACGTGATGGCCGCCATATTGAAGATTACGACCAGTTTACATTGAGCTCTCTTGTACGCAATGGCTCATATTAACTGTAATAGAACAAAGTTTATTAAAATTGGTCAAATTATCTGTCATTATTCCAAACACTTGAATTTAGAACTCAGAAAATTCAGTTAAAACCAACTGTATTGCTACGGGAATAAGGATTATTTTTAATTTAATTAATACAATAGAATATTATAGATTGGTTTACTCACAACAATAGCAAGCGTTTTCTATGTTTTACAAGAATAATCAGTGGTTAGGAATGATCAGTAATTTGTCTTGTATTGTTTGGTTTGGGGTGTTGATGATGCAGCCTTTACGTGAACAAACAGGGGTGGTCAGTGAAGCCAACCAATCTGTAATTGCTTATTGTACCTAAATATATAAATATCATATATCTTATATCCTATTAGGATCACTATTTTTTGTAGATAATATTGGTTTATGCTGTTAATGACTCTCTGTTATCAGTATCAGTTTAAAAGGCCGGCAACGCTCTTGCGAGCCCTCTGGCATTGAGAGTGTCCATGGGCGGCGGTATCACTTAACATCAGGTGAGCCTCCTGCCCGTTTGCCCCCCGTTCTATAAAAAAAAAGTAACAGATAGTGTTATATATATATATAGGTACTCATACCCTACATATTTAGAGAAGCCCCAAGTTTTGCTTGATATACATTATACATGTATTCATATACATAGTATATCATGTCATACATAGTATATGATCAATGGTCATATGTTGATCATATACTCAGTTTTATAAATGAAGGAGTCAAACTCGTCAATAACTATGCTTGAACAAAGAAAGAATAAAGAAATGAAAAATTTATACATATTTGGAATTTATAACATACTCATTCCTGTTGTTTTTGAAGTCGATTAAAAATTAATCTTGGTAGAAACTATTAATTTTTATACTATATCTATAAGAAATAAGCAAAATCTAAAACTATATATTTGCAATAATATTCAGAATACTGTTATAATATGTGTTTAAAATACATAATTCCATTTTTCGTTTTCAATCTACAAATCATAATCACCGTAACAGCAACCAGACTTGTTAAAAAATAAAAAAAATCGTCAACTTGGGGACAGGACTGTCCAGTATATTTTGACCTCTCTATTCCTATAGAGCTTAGTAATGGAAATACCCATTCCTAACTACGCTCAACCGTATGGGGGTCTTAGTGATTGGTCTTGGATATTAATGGTCGAGATCTACCGCGAAATTTAATCTTGCACAAAAAGTATTGAATAGAAGCAGATAGACGGGACAAAAAGAGTTGAGTGATAAATGAACGTTGCAGGTCATCTTGGGTGCTTTAAAGTGATGCGGGAAGTGATTTTCTTTTGAAATCCTACTATTACCGGACGTCTGGATAGTTACCGTTTGATTAAAAATATCGCTTTCAAAGAATTTTAAAGAAACGAATTTATTAGCCTTATTTTTTACTAAAGAATATAACAAATTAAGACAAATTTACAATTGTTTTTTTATAACTGCAGCAAATTCCACCCGTATCACCTTCGACGTCCGCCGTCCACAACTGAGCGTATTCCGAACCAATTTGACTTAGGGTCCTACAAGAAAAGAGCGTACCAATTCTTAAACGGCCGGCAACGCACTCGCGAGTCCATCTGACATTGAGAGTTTCCATATGCGGCGGTATCATTTAACATCGGGTGAGCCTCCTTGCTTTTTAAAAAAAACGCGGCGGTATCATTTAACATCGGGTGAGCCTCCTTGCTTTTTAAAAAAAACTCATTTTCCACGGGAAGTTCCTATAATTTTAGTATCATCATAATCTACATGGTCAAAGTTAATGTATCATGAAACAGCAAAACCAGATCTAGTCATTACTCATGTTTTGCGGTCCGTGCCAAAATCTAGCCGCAACTTAGTGAAGATAATCTGTGATGATTAATGACTCGCCGTCAGTCTACTATCGATTCTGTGGAATACAATAACTTCTTTGCGTGACAAAGTCTAGTTATTTTATTTTCCGCCAACACATGAAATCAATAGCAGCGCGTTACTTTCACACGGTTTAAAGATGTCGAATTAATAATCAAAACATTTTTTTAATATCAAATAGGTAGAATACGGATATAATCATTCCCCAACTCTTTCCCAAAGGGTTGGTGGTGGATGTTAAACGGTGATTGCTTTTCGGAATCGATAGGCGTGGCAAGCAATCTATCAAACGCATTATGCACGAGGTATTAGACGTAGTTCAGGAGCTAAACTAAAGCTATATCAATGACTGCTTTACGACTGATTTGAGCGCGACTGCCGCTGTGAAAACCGCTGTGTGAGTTCGAAAAGTGAGTTACAGAATTGCAAGGCTGAATGGTTTTAATCTAGAAAGTTGAAAGAAATCAATGAAAAGAATCGTGCGGATGAGTGAAAAATTGTTAATTAAAAATCTGGTTCTACTATAAGAATTAAACAATAATAAATAATTTACTTACTGTGTTACCTATCTGTATTACTACTATAACTATCGCCGCCGGAATAATATTTTTCACGTCAGAACTTATGAAGAAACATGAAAAATTTGTCTGTGACATCGACTTAGATACATATTTACTAATATCTAAAATGATTTAAATCTTTAACAACAAGATTAGGTAAACCTCTACTTAATTTGAACAAAGCATACAAGAATAACAGTGCAATTATACAAGATAGCTCCTAGACTACAAGTAGTATATTATACTATAATTACTTGAAAGAAAGAGGGTAATCACAGGCATTGCTTGTAGCCACACGTGTCATTTGTGTGAGCTTCACTAAATTATAGGCTGCTTGTGGGTAGCATCTAATCGTCGGTATATAAAAAAAAATACTTGCATTATTTGTGTTTTGTTAAACTATGTCTTGGCTAGACAATAAAATGAATAAATTTAGTAGATTGTTAAAGCTATTACTATATAGACTATGAATTAAATTCGACCTAAAGGCTAAAAGCGACATAAGTCAGGATACAAGTTTGTTCTCTTTTCAAAGGCCTATGTAATAGAATTTCGTCTGTAACAATATACAAACCTATATAAACGATGTCCTGATATATCAGTGGAGAAGTGTTGTCCACTAGATGAAGCGAGTCTCATCCCTAAGGCCGTAGGTTCGAACCCGGCGCAACAGTAGACATTCTGTCTGTGTGCGCATTGAACACTCGCTCGTACGGTGAAGGAAAACGTGAGGAAACCGGCATTTCTCCTACATAAAAAGTTAACGGTGTGTGTCAGGCTATTACCTACTTTCCTATTAGAAAAAACAAATCATAACAGAGACAGAAGTTTGAGAACTTAAAATATTGTAGTCATTGGTTTTAATAACACATACATATTTCCGTTTTCTCAGTGTGATCTAAAATACGCAAGTATATATTCCACGCCACGTTTTAGGGCAAAACAAAATACATTTTTATATAAGCTTCTTAACAGCTTCGAGGATTTTTGCTACGCTTCTAATTATATCACATTTGAGACACCCTTAATCACATCAAAGTGATATGAAAAATCATTCTTATCACAATGTAATAGAGACTAATAATTTTCGTAACTACTGATTATTAAAATCGCTCTTATTATCAGGTAGTGTGGTTGAAATTGGGTCCGAGAATGTTAGTGCTGTGGGGTGTTAAATTAATATCAACGGATTACTGGTATTTGCGAATTGACACTAAAAGTGTGGTTCGCTTTGTGGGATTAAGGCTTACCAACTATGATTTAGTCACTTTATATTATTAGAGGTATTTTTAATAACACGAGATTAGAACATATAATGCGATGTACCTATACCATTACTACGTAGCTAATTTTTTTTAAATTTATATAAAAAACGCTATTATTGAGTGTTACTCGTTTCGTTAAGAAATACCTAAATTGTGATCAAATAACTTTAAGAATATTGCACTTGTCCTCGCGAACATTATATAGTACACGTTTATGTGTCCTAACGTCATATAAATTTGTATGACGAAGCACAAAGATCGTGTTTTGATTATTATGTTCATACTAAACGTGCATACGTGAACTTTTCCCCACCACACAATTTGTGGTGGTGGTGTAATAGCCAATGGACAATAGCCAAGTTACGTCATACGTGACTAATACTAATATTATACAGTCGACTCTCGATAATTTGGCACTCGTTAATTTGAATCTCTCGATAATTTGATGTTTTTCCGGTACCTTGAAAAATACTCGATAAATTGAATAAAATCAATGATAATTGGTCCCTTCGGTAATTTGAAGTTGAAAAAGTATTATCTTGCCCGCCAACATGCGATAATTTGAAATCCGGTCTTCCCTACTCTCTATAATTTGAAGCGTTTATCATGCACATACCTGTCGTTTGTTTACATACATGCACAGACTTGTCTTGATAAAAATTTGTGAATAATTGTTAATACATAATAAGAATTATTATTTCTATATAACTAACAAATTTTGATCAAATTCTTATTTCCTTCAGTCGCCCCTCCCCCTCGTGGTTATTCAAACACTTCTTATTTTGACCTCTTGATCTTTGAAATTTATCTCTGGTCCCTTGAGTTTCAAATTATCGAGAGTCGACTGTACTTATAAAACGTAACGTCTAAAATATAACGAAAACATGAACGCGTGGCGTCTTTGTAACCCATATGTACAATTGTTATTTTATATTTAATTAAAAAACAATTGACAAAATTTGACAAGCCGAACACAACACTTAAATCACTCGTCTTCTTCCATCACGTCCCATAAGAATCGGTCTTTGAAATCAGACAGTGATTTTTCCAGGGTATAATTAATATTTTCATCACTTGTTGGTTCCGCCACTGATACGTAGTCATCATCTAAAAGCGATGTTACAGATAGAAGAGTGGAATCGGTAATGTTTATCGTATCTCCTGCATCACCTCGTTCTGGTTGACTTCTTGTTGTTCCTAACGTCTGGAATTACAAGTACACATTGGTTAGGGTTGACACTTGAAGAAAAGAGCGTACCAATACTTAAAAGGCCGGCAAGGAACGCGGGAGCCCTCTGGCAATGAGACTGTTTATTGGTGACCCTATCCCTTAACCTCAGATGAGCCTCCTGCCCGTTTGCTCCCTGTTCTATATAAAAAGGGGAAAAATAAAATAAAAACAAATAGATTTTCTCGTAATTTCTTTTTTTTACTTCTCTTTGTTGTTCAAGTATTACGTAACGAATTTTGGGGAGGGGGGCTCCTTTTGTAAAACGTTACGATACGGGGCGGGGATTGAATTACGCTTTATTGTTAATATTATTTTCGACTTTCCAGTACTTTACACCACATAATGGTATCTTTTAGGTATAAAGAGTCACTGGATGGTCACGAAACGTTTTACTATTGGGTACAGAAGAACGTTACGGTGCGTTACATGGGGGGGGGGGGGGGGGGTTTAATAATCTCCAAAAATTGCGTGACGTAATACTTGAACGCTCCCTATACGTACGAGCCCTACTTACATCTACTATAGCCATATGCAAAATAGGCACCTCCAATTCGTAAGGCTTGATTTCCTGAGGTTCTTCATCCAAATATGTATACTCGTTAGCGCTCTGCCAATTTAGCTAGAATCAATAATAAAAATTGTTAATTTCAAATATTTTGATCAAAAATATAAAAAATGTAATGGATCAAAATAAAAGTTACAATGGTTATGGAACTTCAAACTAAGATATAAATGAAATCTGTTGAAAATAAAATACCCTGCGCAGGCGCCACTTTTCAATAAATTCGTTGGTTTCACGCAACGCGTCCCGGCTGTCTTTCAGAAGCTCATCAATCTTGTCCCCAAATCGCATTTGTTTGTACTTATTAAGAAACTAAAAAATAAAGTTTATTCTATATGATACAAAATGTTCGTACTTCTTAATAGGCAAACAAAAGAATTAAGTACACAAAATTACTTATATTTTATTTAAAAAAATTACAGCCCTGCGATTCTGCAACTCACTTCACGAACTCACACAGCGGTTTTCGCATCGGCGGTCTCTCTCAAATCAGTCATAAATAAACAATAAAGTCTGATAAACAATAAAGTACAAGCTCCCACCTTTTCAGAATGCCAAATCATAAAATGACTGCTTCACGACTGATTTGAGAGCGACCGCCGATGCGAAAACGGCTGCGTGAGTTCGTGAAGTGAGTTACAGAATCGCAGGGCAGATGTAGCGTTAAAATCAAATTAAAAACCTAGTTGATACTTACTGCGATAGAAAACCCAAGTAACAAAACTTCAGTTAGTAAAAACGGTATACTAATAACGGCATCTGTGCTCGTTATTACTAGTTTTTCCTCTTCTCGAATAGTTTTCCTTACAAAACATACAATTTTACACGCCAACCTTTGAAACATGTCCACAAAGCCATTACCAAGAAGATAATCGACGATAACCAAACTGAAGAAACCTGCACTATACAACGTAAATGTGATCAAATTGTGTATCATTTTGGACATTGGATATTCTAGACAGCGGGGACTTTGAATTTTACATTAAACGAAAAATTTCATTTATATATATGCGTCCATAGCAACTATAATTTTTATTGCACGAAAATTTGTGACAACTGGCTTATGGCAAACTGAAACCAAAGAGGTATATTTAAACAGTAAAGCATCATTTTTTTTTGAATTCTCTATTTAATATAATATACAAGGTATATTAAATTTTTTATCACAATATAATATTATGTAGTCTTGAAGCGGCAAATTAATTTGGTTCATTTAATATCCATAAGGCCTCCGCCATTATGAAATATAAATTTTACGCATTTTATTTTGTATGTAACACGGATGTAATAAAGTCAAAAATAAATAAATACTTCAGTGCCTGTGGAGGTCACAGGATGGCAACACAGGAATTCCTAGTTACCATAACAACTCGTTGTTGATAGTTACCACATTATCAACGAAACATTGTTTATATACTTCTTGTTGCAAGACTTTGGCAGAGAAAACGTTTTTACCTTTTCAATTTCTAGAGAAAATAAAAGTTATACAAAATGGTATGTATATCGTAAGTGTTTATTTTGATGTACCCGAAAGTTAACTAAATGTTTACGATAAGTAACTAAATGCTATCATTATGTATTTCTAGCCACCAAAAGGAGGAAAAGGAGCAGGGAAAAAGGCACCAGGTAAAATAAAACAATATCACAAAAAGTCTAACAAGTATCTAAACCACACAAAAGATATTGATATGTTCATACATAGAGCTAGATATCTCATATAACTCTTAACTCCAGTGTTGAACTAGTATACTAGATATGTATAGTTTATTTTAAATTTAAGGCACCTCAATACGATTTACAATGAATAATTTATTATACTTAATGAAAAAACACAATTCTACACTATCCATAACTTTCAGCAATTATTATCGATGGGGTCGACACGTCTGAGATGACACGGGAGAAACTAGAGCAATTCACACTCAGAGTAAAAGAAGAACTTGATAAGGAAAGAGAAGAAAGAAATTACTTTCAATTGGAAAGAGATAAAATAAGAACATTCTGGGAAATAACTAGACAACAGCTAGAAGAAGCTAAGGCAGAATTAAGAAATAGAGAACGTGCCACCGAAGAGGCCCAAGAGGAAAATGAAGCACTTTTGGAAACAGAAAAGCAAAAGATCAAACATTTAAAATATGAACAGCAAGCAGCTGCAGCAGCTTTGAGGGCCGAAAATTTAGTAGCTCTAAAAGCAGCCAAAGAAGAATTTACCGAACAAGAGTTGGAGCTGCTGAATGATAAACGAACATTAAGACAAGAGATTAGAGAAAAGATGTTAGCAGCTCAGGATGAACTTCGACGCGCAAAGCTGATGCATGCCGAAGAACTATCGAAGACTCGATCAGATTTCGAAGAAAGAGCCCGACAGATTGAAGATAAAGCTGAAAGAAAGCTTCAAGAAACAAAGATAGAGTTGACAATAAAGCATAGAACAGAAATAGCAGAAGTTGAAGAAAGGAAGAATAAACAACTCTCAGAGCTCATTGCACATCATGAAAGGGCCTTTACGGATTTGAAGAACTATTACAATGACATTACATTAAATAATTTAGGTAAGTTTTTATAAATATTTATAAAAAGTGCCTGAAACCAGAAAATACAACTAATTTGACCTCTATTTTTAGGATTGATAAGCAGTCTTAAACAGCAAATGGAAGATATGCAAAAGGTAAAAGAAAGGTCTGAAAAAATTGCAAGAGACGCTGTTGCAGAGAGTAAAGGTCTCCGAGAGCCTCTTGAAGCTGCAATTATAGACAACAAGGAATTGAAACGACAGATGTCCAACTATGATAGAGATAAAGCGGCTCTTGCTGTAAGTAGAATATTTCAATAAGCAATAGGCTGACAGTATGAAAAATAAAGTGTTATTTTAAGTAATTAAATTTAAAAAAAAATGGGTGTAAAAACATTGTTTTTTACGTCAGTCACGTGACTCAAAAAAGTCACTGTCGAATCCACGACGATGAAGCATGCTTGTCAATAATGTTTACCTGTCTAATCCTAATACAGTGTTGGAGTTTAATTTCGTCGCAGACTGTTTTTGATCGAAATATCCATCCTACGCCATAGGGACTCCTACTCGCCTAGAAAAGCATTTTCGCGGATTGTTTAAATAAAATTAGTGTTTAATTTGAATTTTAAAAGCCTAAACAATTTTTTCTATGATCACTAATATATTCTGTAATGATCTTGTCAAATAGCCTATTACGAATATAAGAATAAACTCAAACCAACTACCATAATATCGAAATCACTGCGCACCGATTTGACTGACTTATGTTATAATAATCATGTACGCCTAAATAAATTATATTACAGGCGAAAACGAAACAATTAGCCTCACTGGAAAAGCAATTCGAGGTATTGAAATGGGAATATGAAGTTTTACAAGTTCGATTCGATAGAATACTAACGGAAAGAGATGAATTGAAAGCGAGGTATCACGAAATTTGTCATACAAATATTAGTTATATATGATAAATTTGTAAACTGGTTCCATGTAACCTCCAGAAAAAACATGGTTATATCTCCGTCTGTTTTCGTTACATTTTTCTTCATATACAAATAAGTGATCAATCTTCTGTGTCTTTCCACCCCAAAAAAAAAACAGTATTCTTTATAACGCCTAAATCCAAATGTTTTTTAGATAATACAAGCATTGCCTAGTATGTTAGTGTGAGCTGGGATACATAGGTACTTCATCATAATTTTCCATTCAGGTTCTCAAGAGCAGTATTAGAAGTACAACAACGAGCGTCCTTAAAAACAGCCTTATTGGAAACGAAGTTGAAAAATGTGGAGGCCCGAGATATGGGACCGAGGGAAATACATGTAAGTATATTGGATAAATGTTAGAACTTAATTTTTTGCCCTTTTCCAATAACCTATGATAACCTATTACTTATGGATGTTAATGATGTTTAACTTCGGACCATTAGGGTCTTAATAAATTAAATCTGAAAAATAAAATACGCCATTGCGAAAATAGTAACCAGTTTCATAAGATTTCTTTATAGCACTGAGTTCATTAAGCTCTAACACAAACTATTCCTCGATACTGTAAATAAAATCGCTTCACTTTACAGGAACTTTTGAAACTAAAAGATACACAAGTAGAAGATCTCCGATATGAGGCAGCAAGACTACGAAAAGCTCACGATGATTTGTTGGCTACCTATGAAGCAAAGCTGGCGAAGTTGGGTGTACCGACTGAAGAACTTGGATTTAAGTAAGCGCCATCTATGGTCGTACCTAGTAACTACGTAGTCATTCGGTATTTCCATAGATACACCAGTTTTTTTAAAACGTCGTTGGGTTCTTTTGACAATTTTTTGTTTTAACTAGATATTTTTACTATAAAAATATCAATATTAGCTTTCAAAATTCAGTGATGTCATTGACAACATTTATTTATCTTTGCAGACCATTGAAAGCTGTGGCTGTCGCAGGATTATCTCCAGTTATTGGTCAGGGTCCTGCCGGATTGGTCACGAAGGACCAAATCTAATAACGTTAAATCGGTAAAT
This sequence comes from Pieris napi, assembly GCF_905475465.1. Classification (NCBI taxonomy): domain Eukaryota; kingdom Metazoa; phylum Arthropoda; class Insecta; order Lepidoptera; family Pieridae; genus Pieris; species Pieris napi. The sequence continues at coordinate 5,058,427 of NC_062241.1, read as the reverse complement.
AAATATAACACTGTTTAAATATGATTGTATTAATTTTATACATTAAACTTTTGTTACACTGCCATCTATCAAAATTTAACTTTTTAATTAATTGTATCCCTCCGTCAATATACAAAAATATTTTTATCATAATAGAAGCCAGGTTACTCAAAAAATATAAATAAACTGATCATATTGTCTTATGATATTTATTAAACATAAATTATATTACTTTACAGTGCCATCTATCAAAGTTTATATGAACTATCAGCATTTAAATAAGAGACTGTCCTGTCTCCACGATACATAATTAAAATATTTCCTTAGCCTTGCACTAGATGGCAATTTTATCAATTATGTATATGAATATTCCAAAACCGTTTTATTAGTTAAAGCGGAACGGCGTCACGCATATATATACGCATATAAAGATGAAGTAGGCATAGAAAAAAGTTTTTTGCCACAGTTTACTATGAAAAATTATTAGATTTAGTGTCGAAAGTGAATAACACTAAAATGCATAATATAATAATGTTTCTGATTTGAAAAGGGTTTTTTTTATTATTACGATATTTTAAGAATTTATTAGGTTCTTATTTATATACAAGGACATGATGAAGTCTTATGAGGAACATTTTTGATGTCGGTTGAAATTGTGACTGTTTTGTACTCATTTGTAAACGTGTGCATATGTCATTTGTTTAATTTTGTTGTGTCGACTAGTTTATAACAACATTATTTGCTGTTAAATATGTCCTTAAGTAGGTATCTACCTGATATACCAGCATACTGGTTAAGCAAGTCACTAAGACTTGTGATCGACAAACCCTTATTCGAATAATCACTTGTTCGTACAGTTAATGTAAACAACTTGAGTAAACGAGCATATCGTACTCAAAAAAATCGATAACGTGCATAGAGTTACCTGTTAAAATAATATCAATGAAACAGTAGAGAAATATATCTAAAAAGTGAAAGATTCGAAGCTGAGATTTGTGTTATGTCAAAATCTGTTAATTTTTCAAAGGGTTACCTATGGTGTAGAAGTATATCATGTCACTTAATAAGCGGAAACAGATAGTAAAATCAAAATACTTCGATATTCCGAAGGCTACAGTTATTTTAATGACCCCTCAATCAATTTCTCCCTAGGCGAATGACATGAAAAGGTCACCATGAATAAATAAAACTCATTATTGAAGCCAATAAATGTTATATTTACTACTAGATTTATATTATATAATACAAAACGATATATTAAGGCAACAGTTTAAAAATAAGTTTCACCAGCGAAATAATGACAATAAAATGAGCTAGATTTTCACGAATGTGACAAAAATTTGCTTATATCTCACGCATGTTATTAAATTTATTCTTGTCATATTTTTAAATCCTTGGACATATTTGTATTTTATCTTTCCATTTATAAGCACTGGCCGTCTCCTGCGGTCGGAATAAAGAGATTACATTTGCTCGCAAATTAATAAGAACATGGCTTATAACTCGCACGATAATGCTCATTCTATTGGAACAATAACAATATTATCTAAATAAGTTAGTAAAGCGGATGTAGCTAAGCGTGCTTGTAAAGTCAATTAAAATACTTATTATTACAACAGCCATAATGTCACAATAATAATAAAAATAATATTTACATTTCAGGATTTCAATTGCTTAAATTGGACAATAGTTTTTACGCTCCAAATGTTTGGAGTTGCAGACATTACTATGTCATAGGACTTTAATAGCTTAACACATATAAGGCTTAAATTAACTTGTGCCCTCTACCGTTTATATACATCAGCAAATGCAGCAAATGCGCTTGGTGTCCTTTTTAGGCACATTAATTTATTAGGAAAGTTATTGCAACACAAATTATTACAACCATTGATTACGCGCACGCTTTCATAGCTTATTAATTGGTTTTATATACTTAAATTTACTAATGTTTCGTTCTACCTCTTTATTAAAGGTAGTTATTTAAATGAGTAGTGAATATTTCGAAGCTAAAGTTGCAATTACTGCATTCTATAACTTAGAATACAAAAATCACTGAGAGTATTATGTTAATCAATTACATTATTAATTTAGTTATGTATGAAAATCATAAAAAGTTTGAATGAGAACATAAAGAAAGGTTTAAAAACAAAAGTATTATTTATATGAGCGCGTATTTTATAGTTTTTTTTTGTTCTTATTTTATATGGACAAGATTCGAAAGCGTGACCACTTCTTGGCAGTGTTTGTGGTTTTATTCCAAAATAATGCTAAATATGTTTCGTTTAATTACAAGTGTTAGGGACATAGTTATGTAATTTTATAATAACATTAATTTATTCATCACATAAGCAATATCACATAGAAGCAAAGATTTTTAAAGGAACATTAAAATTATTAATAATAGTGATTTAAAGACAACAGCAATCAAACTTGTACATAATTATATACATTATTAATGAGAATTTAAAGTTTACTAAAACGTTAATTACAAAAAATATGCTTAGTTAAATACACAACCGAAATATATTTAATAAACTTAAATTGACAATTACTATTTGATATAATGTCATTGCTTTTTGATTTCTTGATTACGTATCAAGTGTGACAAAAATCACTTTAATATATCTTAATGAGTTAATCGTAAAGTTAAAGAAGCGTAAATATTTAATTGTTTTTATTAAATAATTGCATTTGAAAGGGTGAGACTTGTAAAGATGACAGAGTATCGGGGCTTTCAAATCAGTTTAATTATTGATTTTTTTACTTTGACCTCGGATATTAAATTTTATGTGTTCGGAGTTCGAGGAGATATATATTATAATCAATATGTATTGATTAGTTATGTAACTAATTATATAACTCTTGCTTAGAAATTTGTATATACTTTCGCAAATCAAGACATGACAGAAGTTTAAAATAAACAATACATAAAAAATTGAATGTGTGTTTTTAAAATCTTAAGATTTTACAAGTCTCATCCTTTAATTTTATAATCTAAATGTGCGCGTGGGTTTTTTGCGATAATCTAATTTTAATATTATTTCTTCACAGTCTAAGCGTTCTTATAATTATTTTTTATTTAAATCATCTATAAATGTCAACATTTTTTTCCCTAAAACACGAACATCCAAATTATATTTGCCAAAATTTTAAATTGTGAATTAAATATTGTTATCAATGTCTTTATCGAGCAATATTTTTTCCAAATATGATTATATTTATGAACTCTATATAAACTACATATAGGTATATATAACGGTAAAAAATAATAATAGCATTGCATACTTATTACAAATTTTTCGAATAGTGTCGATTTAAGCTTAATTGCAATGTACATAAGCCTTTATTATAATATAATTTTAGCCTCTTTAGTACAACAAATAGAATTAATGCGACTTATTATTGTGATGATTTTTTTTTATAAAAATATGTGAACGTTTTAAACATATAGTCGATCATTTGAATACTTTAAAACAATTATAAAACGCATCTAAGATACATTGGATAACATAAAGTCTTAAATTTGACAAGCGAATATTTAGACGTAATTAACGTTCTACCAGAATATTCAATAATAGAAATATCACATTTATGTCGAAAATTCCACCTATAAGGTATGTTTAATATTCAGACACAGTTTTCATTGAATTCTATTTGTTTTACAAATTTAAGTCAATATGTTATACATTTTAAGCATTATTATTACAAATCGTAGCACATGTGAAAAGAGCATAAAACCTAAACCTTTTCTTTCCGTAGATTGAGTTTGATAGAAAATGCTAGCTATACAAAAGTATAATTTTAAACTACACAAAAATATTGGAACTCAAAAATTTAATAATTGTATTATGCACATGAGTTTAGTAATAGCAGTGAAATCTTATATTATTATATAAAATGAAAGGTAGAAGGCAAATAAGCTTTTTAATCATACCTCTATTAGCAATTAAGTTTAGCATAAAGTTCTGAACGATTTGAAAGATCTTATATAATAGTTTGTGAAATCGGGACTGTATAGTGTTAACTTTTGAAATTTTAATATTGAGCATTTTAGACGGAAAATAGCATTAGGAGGCTTTTAAGAAATTAAAAATAGTTTGGTTCAAAAGCCTTAATTAGAAGTCGATTCGGGTAGCTATGGACATTAAGTATCGTTGAATTTTTAAAAAGCATGGGACGGAAAATCGATACTCGTAGGCAGGGACGATTTTTTGAATCGATTTATTACGTGGTATATGAATTGTACAAAATATTTGTGTACTAGCTTAGTATTGTTTTCGAGTACCCTTAGCTTTTAAATTATTCAATGCATCATATAAAGAAATATAATTAAAATTTCTGAAACATTTTGTGTACGTGTTATGCGTGCATTTCATAAACACAGCATAATTTTAAATAATCTTCTATACATAAGCGCCATGTGATTTTAAACTAAATTATAACTTAGAACTAAATTAACTATTTTCGTGACAACATGCTTAGAATTGCGCTATTGTTAGTTAAATATTTCTTTATATTGTTTCGAAATTGCAATACATGTATACGTTCTTGTTTCTATAATAAAAATCGTGCCGTTTTTGTCTCCATTATCGTAAGTTTTGCTGTCACGAAAAATGAACAATTTCACAACACATTTTAAATTGTCACTTCACTTGATTTCTTCTCGGAAAAACAGCAAGCGATCACGTGAAAAGTGACCGTGAAAGCATGATTGTGGCCAGGTGATGAGTCTCGTCTTTTCACGTCAGTTCATGGTATACTTTATACCCGAAGCCTCTTCAGGAGTCCTGTCATCTGGAATTAGAATTTAATTGTATTAATAAAATGTATATATTTTCTTTCATATAATAGTATTTCAGAATTAATGTATTAATAAAGAAATGTAACTTAATAGAAATGTAATGATCATTTAAACACGTTTGTATATTAACATCACAGAAAAGAATATTTAAGAAAATTACTAAGTATACTTTTGAATAATATTACTTAAGGGAATTACATAAAGGATAAAGCAATAAATAAGTTACAATCCAAAATAATGTTAAAAAACGTTCGCACTATACATCTACTACAAACAAAATAATGCCGTGAAAGAAATTCAAAATAAGCATTGCATATTCAACTATATAAGGCACGTTTTAATTTTATGTAAGCCTTCCGGCAAAATAATTGAAAAGTTCAATAAAACAAGGCTTATGTTTTGATAATGGAAAACAAACAGAGGCTGTAGCAGTATCGATCGTGATGCAACAGATAATGTGAACGGAAATATAGTGTTTGAACAATATGGTATTCTTGGTCAAGCAAACAATGCACCTTACTTGTTAATAGCTACATCAGAAGGAAACAAATGAAGTAGCTTCATTCTAAAGCTCATTGTATTTTCGCGAAAAATAGTTAAAGACAAAGAAAGCAAAAATTCAAGGATTGTGTGGCTCGTAACATCGTGTTGGTGCTGAGAAATAAAATTGTGATCAAACGTTATAGAAAAAATTTTGAAGCGCAAATTTTTATTCACCATACCTTGGTGACTTTCATTAGGCGTTCACGAAAGATGATTTGGTCCTGTTGAAGAGATATATTTACAGACATGAAGCAAAACTTGATTGAAATTAGAACAACGTTAATTTAGAGAACGAGTTTAGAATAAGATCAATTCGAACACTTATTTGAAACTACAAACATGCATTTCTAACATCATGTAAGAAAAATACTACTCTAACATATTTCTATATCAATCATTGCAACAGTCTTATTCCTAACGGATTAAATGCCATAAAAAATATTAATACATTCGTACTAAATCCGTTAAAAATAATGAAGTAAATGTAATATTTCATGTTTAAAGGATTTAAAGGATCTTACCCAGACAATGAAGCCGAATTTGAAATTGGAGGACTATTTGATTCAAATCCTTCTTTCGGCTTATCATTAGCCAGTTGTAACTTCAATTGATGACCAAAACATGCCAGATCTTCTCTAAACGTGTCCGAACCAGGAGTAGTTGGCTTTCCATCGTCTCCTGTAGCCATTGCCTCTGCATCACTCTGTAATGGGGCCTGTTCGGATTCATCCTCGGTATTATATATTTTGAAGTACGCAAATGTTAAGTATATCACCGAAATGAAAAAGGATGGAATCGGTATAGCCATGGCGTAAACTAAATTGAGCGTGTTCTGCCACATATCTAATTCTGTGATCACTAATCCAGGATCAATCCGGCTATAGTAGCACGTATAATTATTGCCAATTGGCTTATACTTTCCATAGAATACTGTACAATTCAAAATCGGTGGATATCCGCATCCCTTAACATTTGGAAATAGTCTTGCTCCAGTAAAGTACCATTCCGAGTCTTCACCTTGCAAACCAGTAGGTGCTATATCTTCTAATTCCTGTTGTTCCATTTCTGGATCTAGTTTATCTATTGGTGACTCGTAATTTTCGTATTCGTAATCTTTTCGTAGAGATCTTTCAGCTCTGATAAGCTCCTCGTATTCAGTTGCTGATATATTTGGTGAGTATCCGAGTTTATAGTTTACTCTGATTTGTGTACACTCGAAAAGATCTTTAGTGCAGCCTTCTCTGCATGATGCCCATGAGCAGTTACTCACGCCAAGCAACTGTTTAACTTCCGTTGTTACACACAATGCTGCGACAGGATCAAACTGCATAAATATAGTTGTAAATGCTGGTTCTATGACGAATGGTACTAAAAAAAGGAAGGCAAAGAGACTGAAGATTGCGAGAAGGACGAAAGTTGCTGTTGTGTAGAAGAGAAGTTTCTCAAGGAATGTGGGAGGTATCGGCAGTTTTTCTTCTTCGTCGGCCATGTTGGCGAGAGTTCGCTAGAAGCGATCATAGCGCTTGTTTCAGCTCGGCTGTATCATTTCAAGCTTTATCAGTCTTTAGCACTTGAATCAACGTCATGAATTTTAAAAGTTTTATTTACATCTTCATTAAATATGAATGCTTTATAAAGGCTATTTACTGAAACTTATACATGTACAAATCTGAAACAACGTGGCTAGGAGTGTTAGTGCATAATTTATTTATTTCGTGATGTTATAGCATGTGTAGAACAGTACGGAACTAAGGTTCTGCAACATAAGGTAGAATTAGTCTAATATGTATGTGAGTACCACATAGCACAATTAACGTCATTAGAGTGGAATGTAAGTACAGAATTCCTGACGCCAGCTTGTCTGAGCACGGAATGTAGGCTGTATCGATTCGACCACTGGCCCAGAGCCCTGCCAGATATTTCTGTTGTAATATTTTAACTGTTTCATTGTGATGGTTTGTAACGTTTATTGTCAAAGTGCATTCACGTGGTAAGCTTTTATTTGTTTTATTTTAAGCTGTACTGAATATGAGAGTTTCATTAATGACCATGATAAGTTATTAATAAAATCTATACCTTTCTCATTGTAAACCTGAACCTACACATTTTGAGAATAAGCAAGTTACTAAAGGACTGTGGACTGAATAAAAAGTACCACACTATACCGATCTGAAACTTACAGGCAAAAGCTTACAACTATTTTTGAGATTTTACGATATTATATATTCACTTAAATCTTTTATTTGTATAGTATATTGTACTGGCTAAAAAATACGTTGATAACATTATTTCGTTAAACTGATTGTATAACCTTATGTATAGGTAAACAAATTTTCCGTCGTTTAATCAAGTTTATAAATAGGGCATGCCGCCGGTTTCCGACCTGATTGGCTACACAAGAATATCTATTGTACGGACTTGCGTGTTTATTAGAAGCTATATATGGTAAAGTTGAAAATAATACATGTTACATCTACGGATTTGAAACCTTTTTATTTAACATATGTGAAACGTCTTTATGACAAGAATACCCCACATTGGACACATATTTTTTTATAAGTAGCTTTCTGTATCGATTACCGATGCTTGGGTCACTAATTTTATGTGTCAAATATATTACGGGCCACGGCTCTAGTGTATAGATAAAATGTGAAGAATAATAATATATTAATATAACTAGGCGTTAATAGTCATATTGATTTTGTTGGTTATATACACTTAAATAATTTAAATAACTAACCATTTTAATACAATTGAAGATATTTAGAAACAAAAATAATTGAAAAATAAGAAAAAGGACAGTTAACAAGCAAGAGAAACATTATATGTAAATTTATCAGTATTATTCTGTTGAGTAAGAGGTTTTTTATTCAAATAACTGAGACTATATATATATTATATTTAATCAACGAGGTTACGTAATATTTCGGAGTGGATAGCTTTAATGACTGCGGAGGAGTTGCTGCATCGGACAAGACTCAGTTTACGGGACTGATCACCAAAATTCAGTAATTAAATATAAAGATGCAGAAAACATATTGGTAGGGTCACAACGCAAACTTTTTTATATGCGAGCCTTTCCTTCTAGAAACTGCAAAACTATACTAATATTAAAGGATTATTTAAAATTGAAAAAAAAATGGTTTGTCATTATTTTAAATTACTACTTTAATAATTCCTAATTTAGGCTGAAAATGGTAATGAACAAAAAATACTGGTATTATTTTGAAAAAGCGTGGGTTGCTCTATAGACGAAAAATATGGCACAGAGCGCCCCACGCTTTTTCACAATAATACCAGTATTTTTTGTTCATTACCATTTTCAGCCAAAATTAGGAATTATTTTTCACTTTTTAGTTTGATATGCTTTAAAAGCGTGTTTTTTAGTTTTTTTTAACTATTATTTATTTTTTAGTAAAATTTTTTTTTTTTCGGATTATTGCATTGTCCGTTTAAAGTGGGTCAAAATGGAGTCCGAAGGAGTCGGTTACATACATACATACAGGTGAAGCTATTATATAAAGCGTGTAAAAAAATTGTATGTAAATACGAGAGGAAAATATGTATTCACTGTCTTACTATCTGAGCTTTGATCTTCCAACTGACCTCCGACATAAAGAATTTTGACTATTGTAAACATACTGCAGTAGCTAGTATCCGTAACCCGACCTTGGCTTGTGAAAATGGTCCAGTCTAAGTATAACCAGGGTTGCTCCCGAGTGCAATACTAAAGGGGGTCAAGTGAACCTGTGCGTGTTTATGCAATTAAGGCTTTTCAGTTTTACGAACATGTGTATTAACCTAGTTTATGTTAACGTTTAAATTTTTTGTTAATTGAATGTATGAAGCGCTAATGAGAATGAAATTATTTAACATCGGGAAATTATAATGTGCAAACCAGCACACGTGAGACACGAGGCAAAAGTATTTCTGTATTTGTTCCATTAGTAAACCTTTGGCACATCTCTCGCACACATATCGGTGTATGGGTACTAACAAAACCCGTATACCAAAATCCAATACATACCTAATAATAAATATGCAGTTTTTGACATAATGGAGTTTTTCTCAGCAGTAAGTCTCGACTCTGAGAGATGTTTCGCCACACAAATATTGAAAGTGTCAATTAAGCACTTGTGCTGGGATTCGAACGACCGGGCTAAGTCATAGAAGACTATGAAAGCGAAAATTTTTACTATAAGTATGTAACATGTAGATATAACTATATTAACAATATTGAAGGCAAGTTTATTACATAATTTAAATACCATTTCGAGTCGTTATAAGAAATATTGGTCAAAATGATTATATTAAAATTATGAGTTTCATCATCGGACGTCGAGGCAGAATACATAATTCCACCCGTATCACCTCGACGTCCGTCGTTCCACAACTGAGCGATTTTTAAATAAGTTTTTGCCGCGTACCACCACTATGTGGAACCAGCAGCCCACTGAAGTATTTCCGAACCAATTCGACTTAGGGTTCTTCAAGAAAAGAGCGTACCAATTATTAAAAGGCCGGTAACGCACTCGCGATCCCTCTGGAATTGAGTGTCCATGGGCGGCGGTATCACTAAACATCAGGTGAGCCTCCTGCCTGTTTGCCCCTGTTCTATAAAAATAAATGAAAAAGGTTTTGTTCCAGTGTGTAGTGGCCCCGAAAATCAAAGATGTTACATAATATTACCTATATCAATAAAAATAACTTATTTTTTAATTTCTATGCTCATTTAAACTATACCTAATTACAACTGAAACGCTTTACTCCGAATAATATTAAACAGCTATAAATATTGCTTTAAGTTTTTAACTTTTATGCCAACAGAAAAAGGAATGAAATAGTCCTTGAAATACCCCAAAAGGTTTCGAAAGTACTTCAAAGTGAACTTACAACTTTGAGTGAACATTATTATAACGGTTCATCAAAGTTCTTAATCGATATACAAAAATTTAATTGAAAAAACCTTCATTAAAAAATATCACGAAACAAATATCTGAGGCCAAGACCAAAGATTGTAGACTGGTCGTAGGTATTAGTAATAGATATCTAGAACAAATCTAAGACTTTTCCTATTGATTTCTTACTCAATTTCTACATATTAAAATACTTTCGCTGCCCTACATAAAACAATCAAATATAGAAACAGACATGACCCTAATATAATATTTGACTAGAGATATTTTCCTACTGGTTTTGAATATATACATTTTGCTACTATTTACCTAAGTTCAATTTTTATTTGCATTTTTCTAACTCTTGCTATATTTTTATTTACGTGAGATACAATGGCTTTAGATGCGTTGTAATTGTCAATTGAAACAATCACATTTAAAGAAAAAACTTTTTAACCGGATTAAAGTTATGTATTATTATAAATTTACAATTATTTAACAATTACACCTAATATTACAAGTACACTGTAAATTTATAATAATACATAACTTTAATCCGGTTAAAAAGTTTTTTCTTTAAATGTGTAAAGGTTATGTCAATAAAAGACAATACTAAAAACAATCTCATATTAACTTAGATATTAAAAAAGGTTCAACTTAACAGACTATTGAAGGAAATATCGGGTAGTGAAAGATAATTTTTAACTTTTCTGAATAGTGCTAGGCGTATCTGAAGTAAACGTTAATTCTAAGAACGACTCTAGGTTTTATATAAAGTAATTATAACTAAGTAATTATGACTAAACAATGCTTTCTATTTAAATTACAATCTGCACAGACTGTCCTTGATACCTAGTTCTTCGTGTGCTGCCAATAAATACTATTACATAAGCTAAGCTTTATATAAAACTGACGTCAAACTGATTACATACTATCTATTTTCAAACATTTAAAATGCGCTTTATTTATTCTTACTGTATGTACGTATATTGTTATGCTGAATTTTTTTTCTAATTGCGTTTTATTCGGGTAGATTTTTTTATTGGTTAGTCCTAAATGGAAGATTATATAAGATCACTTTATGATCAAATTTAAGAACACCGCGGTGAACAGCCGGTGGGACAAAACATTATTTGATATTTTACGTTTTTTAATATAATCATTACTTTTGTTGATTTATTTAATAACTTTAATTTTATTTAAAAAAAACAATCTAGTGACGCCACAACACGTTGTCTAACAAACGCTAATTGCTAATGTGATTAATTAAATTGTCAATTATTTAAATGATGCTAAATGTAGCTCAGGAATGAACTCCAGTTCAGTTATTGATTTGTAAATGTATCTATTTAAAACAGACCGAATTGAGTTTTATTTATATCACATCAAACAGCGTTCTCAACCAGCCCATAAAGTTTATGTAATGTTGGATTTAAATAACTAGTGAAGTGTTCCTTACAATGTTCGACTATTTTTGTTTTTTTTTAATAACCATAAATCAGTTTTATATGATAACCGTTTATTTACTTTGAGTGATTCTGTAAGTTAAATTAAATAACAGCAAAAGAAATGACATCAAATTACGGAGTTTTTAAATTTATCTGCATAATATTACGAGCAAAATCATCTCGTGATAATGATTATTGATCATTAACTCGTTGAGTAGACCGCAACGTTGGTTTAATAAAGTTAATAATGCAAACGTAATTGGATTTGAATGTTTGAATTTCTTCTTGGTGAAATTTAAATTGTTGAAAAAAAATTAAAACATGTTACGATTAGATTTTCCTTGACGTGTAGTATAAAACTGTATTATAGTAAGACAATAATTAACAGTTCTACCTCCAAATTAATTAGCTTTCGACATTTACGTATTTAAACCCAAATAATATTAGTTTAACTTTTAACCAGTTGTTTGTCTGAAATGCACATGAAATATATTATTTTCAACCTAATGCACCAGTGATACACATATCTGTCATTGGAACTAATACATGGATTAAAAAGTTATGTCATATACACATGTCTTTGTTTGACATTCTTCATCCAAAACGGGGTATCATTATCATAACATAATGGATGAAATTGCAGTCCCATCGATTGTTACTGAATACTAAATTCAGTAACAATCGGTGTGTTAGAATGATTAATTTTATAATTGTAAGTATTTTAGAAGAAAAGTTGTAATGTGTTCTTACAATTTCATAACATCATGTCATTTTTATTATAGACAACATGATTTAGAAAATTTACAAATCCAGTTTTAATAGCTTAAATTAATTTAGATACATATTATTAACACTCGTACATTATTAGTATTGGTTATCTGCTACATTTTCTTGCTTAAATTACTGAATGATTATTTCATTTACGTAATAATATCTGAAAACCAGTTAAGTTCTTCACGGCAACTTAAAGCTTCATTTAATTGGTTGCCTTTTAACCAAATACATTATTATTCTTTATTTATTAAATCTTTCTAATATTTAACTCAAACTGCGGTAAATTTATAGTATTCTTACATTGAATAAAAATCAAAACTAAGATCTGCCTACGCCTTTCAAAATACTACCTAGTCGTAGAGTCGTACATATTGTGTAGTCATATGCATCTAAAGTTGAATTTACAACTTCCTTTCACTAGAAAAGATCGAAGCTCAATTCTACAGTACTACGTCAATACGTCTGTAAAAAAGAGCTTTTATTATAGTCGTTTCAAATTTTCTTTAGTATTAAGCAGTTTACGTATTCAATAGAAAGAGTGTTTTCATAAAAATAATTTGACATATTGCAGACGTAATCAAACAATTTGAATATTTGTACATGCGTTTACCATTAACTGGGGTCAAAGATAGCCTTTATGAAGCAACCACTACACACAGTACAAAGTCGAAATAAAAACTGTTTTTCTAAACACTAATTGTGAACACTAAACCATTGTCCTTTGTGAAAAATAAAAAATCTATATTTATCTCGTCAATAGGCGTCGGTTCCCAACCGCGCTTTCGTTACAACTAACGGGGCGCAGGCTTTTACGTGACTGTATTGGCACTTCAAAAGCTTCATTTCATTAGCTTATTGAAAACAAAGGAAAAGCTCTATTAATTTCATAATTTAATTACTGTTACAAATTTAATTTGCGAATTAGAATATATCAATTTAAATTAGATTTTTTATTGCATCATAACTTTTTAAAGTTTCGCAAATATTAAAATATAGATTCATTATAGATATTTTATAGTATTATTTTTGAGATTTAAAAAACGATTTTTATAAAAATAATACTTTTATTTGAGTGCGCGCGTCGGTACGGCGAATCGATAAAGCCGTGTCGTGTCGACTGTATGGCGGCAGACAGTCTTTGCTTTACATATCTCACACCAAGAAGGATTATTTTCGCTCGCATATTAAAGGGAAATGTATGACAAGTATTGGGTCGTATATCTTTTTTGATCAAGCAACTAAGGGCGCTAGGGATTCGACATGCAACTTAAACTTTACAATTTATTGCAACTGATTCATCGGGCCCTGAAATCGAAATTGCCGAATAACACATTTGGCGCGGTGCCAGGTAGATTGAAAAGACCTTCTAAAGTATGGCGTTCGAAATTAGTTTTTTGCCAAATATTTCTAGAAGTTGGCAAAGATTGATACATATAAATGTTGTTTAATTTATTCACTTTGTTATGTTACTGCTGGATTTCAAGGTGTATACAGCTCAACTGGTTGTAATGACAATTTAATTGATTTTAAAAGGGTATCTTATAACAGGATTCAATAAGGTTTACGAAAGGGTAAACATAACGTACGTAAAGGGGTTTTGATTGATAATTTTAAACCGGAACAGAACGATGAAAGGGAGAAGTGCATTTGTAAGATGTCTATCTGGACCTACAAAAACATTTTTCTATAGTTTGAAAATATTTAGTTTAATTTTTTTACATACATGTAATTATATCCTAACAAATAATTTATTTAAGTTCAGTGCTACGCAACATGTCTACGGCGTAGCGGTTACAACCTTCATTATTCATGTAATGATATGTGAAGTAACCATAAACCTAGAACCGTAACTTATTTCACTTATTTGTATAATAACTTGAGATAACTTCGACGTAAAGGTATACATAAACCTTTTAACAGCCTATTTGAAAGTACGACACAACAAGAAGGCGTACATCAAGGCTTCCGGCGAATCTTGCCGAATTTTAATTCTAGTAAATGCTCAAATCTAGATAGAGATAAGGCTAATCATCTACAAAAATCTCATTAAAAGTGATAAATGAAACAAACGCACAGTTGTGTCCAGCCCATGCTTCATTGTGATTATAATAACAAGTGCTTAATGACATTGTTGATTTTTTTGGCCATTAATCTAAAGAAATATTTAAAAAAATTATGATATATAAGAGACTACAAGTTATATTGTTTTGTTAAGTAAATAATAGCTAAAAAGGTATACAGCAAACGCTAATAACGACTATGACCTATTTCTTAGAATCTAGATCTTAGAAAACACTAGAACATTCTCTTCTCTCAGTTGTGAAATCGTAATTGGACCTTGTTTTATTTGAATAATGTTTAATACATTTCAAATAATACATTTTGTACTCTCTTAGAACTCCGGAAAGTTTTATTGGTTTCACAGAAGATCAAGGATAAGATTAGAAGAGATTTTTTTTATATTTTAAGTAATAATTAGTCAAATATATTCTGTCATTTCAGTATAGTGAATATGATATTTGTATTTCAAAAAATTGTAGATTATCTTACCCGGTTAAGAATCATACCCACTGAAGGTAGGTAGGTCTATGTTGGTACACGCGTTTCATTCTATAGTACTTTTTAATCAAATGTGCTATCTATACATAACCAATAAATCCACCAGATAAATTCTAAAAAAGGCAGAAATAAACTATGACGGCCAATAAAATAACTATAGCGGTCTCGATATACCATTAAGCTCAATATTTAAAAGAGTTGAATGACCTCGCGTTACTAGGAATAGCCTACTGCATTGGCGTATTAACAATGTAATGAGGAAAGTACGAATTTCATACTTGTATAAGTTATAACCTATTATGTCTTTTGAAAAAAGGTTATACATCGCCTCGTTCCAGTTGGAAGAGTGAAACTATTTACGTGTGTATGTTTATCTCTTAACTATTTTAACTTACAAAATTTATTCTATTTTGTTTTACTACATTGAGGAACGGACTCTGACAAGAATGAATGTTCCATTCCATCCATAGTATTTAACAGGGAATGGAAAACTATAATTCTTGAGAAAATGAGAAATATGTAGGCTTTAATATTTGTTCTACAGATGCAAAAATATTAGGTAAAGTTATAATTTTTCAAAGAAAACAAATCGATATGAAAGCTTTGCATTTATTAATAACACTTTGTGTCTCGCATGCTCACTACAAGTTTTATATTACATTTATTAAATTATATTTACATAATCTTAGAAGAATTCGTAGACATCTTTTGTACAGATTATGACTGAGATAAAATATATCTTTAAAATATTTAACATCACTTTATTCGGTTATTTTATTATAACATTATACAACAAATTTAGAAGAGGTACTGTATTATTTTATATATTAATATAGAATTCATTAAAACAAAATTTAATTCTTGAAAGAACATAAATATTTAAGTTATATATACGATAACAGTTATATTTAACTATCTTTTGACGATAAGAATATCACAATTTTTTTGTGAATATAAAACTCTTAATTCACTAACAAACTTGCATTTGATATGAAAAAGCTTCTAACTGTATGTCTTTAGAAATGTAACGTCTTAGTAGAATACAATGAATTTAGAGTAATAGATAATAATAATTAGTGTAATATTACTTTATCGAAGGCTTATATTGTAGAAAGGTAATTTTAATAAAATTTTAAATCAAATTATTGCTGATACGTAACATGTATTCAAAGCATTTATATGGGAAACTAATTTAGCTTTGTATAATATATAGATGGTTTCAATATTGATTTCGATAACATGAATAGAAAAATATATATTTTTTTAAATTAACAAACGTACTCAAACAATTTATAACTGACACAAAATAAAATAAACTTTGGATTTTTTATTTAAGTGTCTAGTTTTATATTTTTGAACTTTTATAGATATTATATAGTAAGCTTATATATTAAGTAATGTAGTTAAATTTTCTTAGTTTAATTGTAATAAAACACATTATCCCGTAAGCTAAAGACGTTATAAATAGAGTTAAAGTATTTGAAACGTGCGACAGAATCAATGATTTTTACATATTCTTTTGTACTATACTTCGCTTTGACTCAGGATTTGTTATTTTTTTTTCATCAAATAGATTTATACGTTAACTATATATTTATTTTAAACATGATTTGAGAAATGCCTATAAGCCCCAAACCGAATATTTTAAGACTAAAGTCAAATTTCTCTTTAAATTATTGAATATAATCTTTATTATTTAATATTCGAATATTCATTATGCATTTTTAAGTACAGAGCACGATACATAAAAGTCATTGATCGAATTAACTATCCATACAAGATGCGTATAAATCACGAAGCTTTTCAAAGCTTTAGAAAATCTATTAATCAAGCAAATATTTACATTCAACAATATATTTTGGTAACGTAAATCTCTGTTAAGACAGTGAATTTAACTATCTACAACCTTAAAGCTAAAGCTAGCGACTTTCTTATATTATCCGGCCTAGCTCAAATTTAGAAAGAGACGACGTGATGCACTTCCTTGGATTAAATAACATTGATAAAAACTTAAATCTTCGCTGGTACGCTTTGTAGATATCAGACACATTTTATGCAAACATAATGCAGGAAAAGTTCCTTTTCGAATGTGAAATTAAGTACACAATCATTTATTGTCAAATAATATTTTAAGTGACCTATGCCGAGATCTGTATCTGTCGCCAAAACAGAAGAACGTCATATATAGCTCTCTGAGCTCTGATATATAAACAGGGAACTATTATTGAGCCGCTCTTACATTTGATTGTTTCTGTGCGGGCAGGTGCTTGGTTGACTGCGTTGTGATTTCTAATGAAACATTCTTGTAAAAGCCTCACACTCAATCTCATATATGCCAACGTGGTCCATTATGCAGTGGTATATTAAACAGATATACCCATGAAATTTTATCCTAAATGATTATTGTCTACGACATTTGCTAACCTGCGTATCGAATATCTGCCTGATAGAAAGACTTGCAGTATTAAACTTAAACTAACGGAATACTTAAAACCGGTATACTAATATGTAAGAGTAAATAATCTTTACATTTCACAAATTAATTTTACTGAGAGTTTCAATATAAATAATATAATTCAATATAAACAATATAAAAAATAATAGTATTTAAGAATACATAATTTTTGATATTAATATGAAATTCCATTTTTGTTACTATCATATACATAGGATAAATTTAAAATCGAAATCGATGTATACGAATAAAAATACAGAATTTCATTTTAATGCACTGAAAATATAAATCCAAAACCCTTCAGGCTTCTGGGCTGATAAACTAAACGGTTAGGATATACTTTACTTCTTTTTATTTCTTATTTTTAAATTTATAACTGGGTATAGCCGTTTCTGGGTGATGTGCGACGTCGTGGATAGGTGGCCTGGCGTCAGAATACATCATCGGTTGGGTCATCATCCAGTTCACAGAGCAACTTACTACTGTAATAGACATAGATAGATAGTTAGCACTTTAAAAATCTTTATGAATCTGATTATTTTTCCCGGGAAATAAGTTGTTATCTAACATAAACCGCTTTTGGGTAATTTTTCTATTAATGTACTTTAGTAAGAACTGATCTCTATCGCGCAAAATGTTACGAAGTTACGTGATTAACCAGGAGCGGATAATAAAGATAAAGGTATATACCATACTGTGATGTTTTACGCTATCGCAAATACCATTTAATGTAATAAATTATGTCTATCAGATGATGTGAGAATTTAATTTGTTACTCTTAACTACAATTATTACTATTATAGACATTACATCAAATCAAAAAATAAATGATGTAATTATTAAGCCACATCCAATTAATTAAATTGCATCATATATTGTCAACATAATATATTGACTACTTTGTGTGATGATATAAAATACTAAAACGCAAACCTACAAAAACTATGTACACGTGAAAAATTTTATATAACATAAAGTAGCACCTACAAGCTAAATTTCCCGAGATCGTGACTCGTACATATTAATTAAGATCTACCATGACCAGATGATTATCGTGAAGAAGCAGCAACACAGCCTAAACACGCTGCTAAGTGTTGAAACATAAAACGTACTTGAAAATAAAAATAGTTGCTAAACACCTATAGCTGAAACTATGATGAATCTTCTCTGAACTGGAATTTGATATTTATCCTGTAATATATCAATTGTACATAAAATAAATCTAAAATTGACTACGTGAATCGCATTTGGATGTAGATTAAACTTTTAAATTGCAGTTCTAGAGTATAATTTTGTTTCGCACTTAGTATCAAACTATTGTTCAATTCAGTAATTGAATAATTCGGTTTGTCCGTCGCTGCAGTTAAATAGAAATACGAGCTAAATTGGTTGATTAAATTACAAGATGTAATAAGATCTTCAATTTCATGCTTTTTAGGAATTTTCCATGCTGAAATCATGCCAAATCAGGATTAAACAATATTTATACTTACTCTTCTTTGCTCGAAAATGATTCAGCGTGTACCCGTCTGTTACAAGCCCTGTCGCAACAGTGGCAGTGCCAGTACGCAAGGACACTTAAACTAAACACAAAGACTGTTGTCGGAAGAACCAGGGCCAGTATTAACCCTCGTATCGTTGATTCCCAAGAATATCTTGCCACTACCAATTCAGGCCGAGTCATACTGTAGAAACAAGGAAATATTTTCGGCGCTTTTCTACCAGCATATTCAATAGCAAACACCGAACAGTTCACTTTTGGGGGATATCCACATCCTTCAGGATTTATAAGAAATTTCAAATCGGTTTCATCCCACTCTATTGGTAGTGTTTCGTTTCCAACAAATGGTTTCCTTGCTAAGTTAACTCGGATTTTGTGGCACCTTGTAGGCATTGTTGTGCAGCCTTCTCTACATGACGCCCAGGTACAATTAGTCAGAGTCTCAGCATAAACATGATCTGATACACTACATATTCCGGCTTCCGGTGCGAATTCAGCAAGTATAGTCTGTATGGCTGGTTCCACCACAAATGGAATGAGGAATAAAAAAGCAAACACAGCGAGAATAGCTGATGTGCCAAGACATAAAGAAGTGTAAAATTTAAATCGCTCAAAGAAATGTGCAAGTAGCTGCTCCCTAGTCGGTTCCAATGGGGTAAATTCTTGGCTTCCGGCATCAGCTGTTGCTCCCATAGGCAGAGTAGATCTTTCAGAAGTTGCTGGCGAAAGAGTCGCCCTAGATCTGCTCAGTGTAGACATTGGGAGAGCTTTTGTTTAGCAAATAGAAAGCTATTAATCGTCTCTTAGCGAACTAGCCGGGCCCTCGCAGAGGAGGGGAACGCCTGAAACAGAAAATTATTTAATTACAAACAAAATTAAAGCCTAATTTATGAAATGAATTAGAATAATAAAACCCTTAGTGAGGCAGGTGAAACGTTTCATGTTAATTACCGGTTTTTGTCATAACTCACTAGTGCCAAGGTCAAGTAGTCGTAAATATATGTTTTTAAGTAGATTTTTATACATGTGTATAAAAAATTATATTTCTCAAAGGAACATGAATGTTCTACTTAGATAACGAAAAGGAATAGTTATATTTCCTTGAACCCAAATAATGCTTACGTGACTGATCTCAGAGGGGTGAAACAGGATCATTCGGATGCATTTGCATTTCGGATTGTCCACCTCCGCAGGCCTTGAAACGCATTTTAGCATCATCACCAACTACAACCGTCCTTTGACACAACATCAAAGTTATACACGATACTACAACTAGAACTGTTGGAAGTACTAGCGCTATCAAAAATTGACGATAGGTGGCGTCCAAGTCAAATCTTGCAACCACTGTTTCTGGGTTATTCTGAGTATGGAAGCATGGAAATCTAGCCTTGGCGTTGTGGTCAGTTCCATCTCTTCCATAGGTCTTAAGAAAGTCTTTACATTCGTCAGCGAGGGTGTTTACACAACCTTCTAAATTGATCATCAATCTACTATCGTTAGCCAAAGTGAGTTCTACTTCAGACGGCGCTATAACTCTATTAGGCGTTGCTTTTAATGTATATAAGTATTGTAAATATGTAAAATTTGTTAAATCAGAGATTTCTGTTCGAGGTAGCAAGGCAGCATTAATACAATCGACAGCAACTACTCCCGATGTACCATTATGAACGGCATGACAGGATAACATAATAACTTCTTCCCCGTTATCATTCCAAACTATTTCACCACCATCTTCTTTAGCAAGCTTCGTACATCTTGCTAAGAATACTCTATCGCCACTTAAAACTATAACGTTTTTGTTGCGAGTCGGAATGTCAACACATCGGCGATCACAATTATAAGGCGTTCGTATTTTTCTACATGTGCCTCTATTACACGAAAAAAGTCCCTGGACATCTATGCACGTTATTTTCCCCCTTCTACCTGAACACTTTAATGGTGGATCAGTGTCCCGAAAGGCACACTCAAAGGCATCTGTTATGTTGATACATTTTCCTTCAGTGCAATTAAAGGTTCCCGTTAAATTTTTACACTCGTCTCTTATGCAGTGATACTTCTTAGCGTTCTCTTGATCAATCCCATAACATGTTTTATTTGCAGCACTTCCACATTCCGATAAAAGTAGCGATGATCCATTGTTCCTTACGTTAACATAAATTTGAATGCAAGCCCCAGATGTTTTACTCAAACACCATTCACCGCAGGAGCCCCAATCACAGTTTTCTTTGTTGACAGCCCTTGTTGTTGTACACATAATTGGAGTTGGATCGATTCCCGATGCAATAGCACGAGTATATGGCATGTAGATGGCTACTGTCAAGTAAACAATGGCCACGGCACTAAGGACGGCAGTCATTTGGCAGACGCATATTGTCCCGCATATTTTTTGGTCTTGCGGTGGTATGATTAAGTCCTCCTCAGGTGTGGGTTTGGTCTTCGGCATGGTGTAGACTTCCTGCCACTCGCGACCGACCTCCACTGACGTACGGTGGGGCTACGGCGCCTGCGCGGTAGCACGATCGATTGAGCGCAGTGCGACCGCCCCTAGTGCGCTATTTTTTAATTGATGTCAATGATCGGAATTTTACCCCCTCATAAAATGTACCGCTATTATCGTCATGTCACGTAATTCGTCGATTTCACTCTAAACATAATTACATTTACAATACATTAGTTGCACGACTCTATTCTAATGTACTTTGATTAGTTAAAATAGGTTATTTGAAGTATTATAATTACACTTTACATAGTAAGTAGTAATATAGAAACTTTTATAATAACAAATTTGTACAACCGATATAATAAGCGCTGTTGAATTCACACACGACGTTACTGTTTTCAAAATATACACCAATGTCTATGGTATTTGGGGCATGTCTTCTGCGTATTAAATGAAAATATAACTAAGCAACAGGGTTTTGCAATTCGTACTTACGACATGGACCTAGAATTTAATATCTAAAAATTACATTTACGTACATTATAAACTGAAGAGTACGAAATATATTTTTTTTGAGTGCTGTAGGGTTGTATATGAATAGGAACTGTGTATATAACTCACCAATACATGTAGTCCCACAGAATCACTTTTTGCAAAAGCCCAAGTATGCGACATATGATAATTTTGTAAATACGTGTGAATAACCCGTTAATATTCAGGCAAGCTTTTATTAATTTCATTGAGTTCGCTTATCCCGTGTTTTCTTTACGTACAGAATGACGTTAGCCACATAACACAGCCGCAATGTCATATTGTCATCGATGTGAAGTTTGACATTTTGATGTCGGAAAGTTCATAAAAACTAAATGTTATTTCAACATGTTAAACTCATTTAAAAAGTCTGAATAATATAACAATGTATAATTTTCCGAGTACACTGAGATTTTCAAGTGTTTGGATTAAATGATTTTATTATGAATTGTGGTATAAACGCTTGGGACTACTTAGAGATGAACAAAAGCGAAGCAAAAATAAAGAGGTTTATGTTTCGTAGTAATTAGGTTGATTTTTAATTATAAGTGATAGCCATATAGGATTTGAAATTAGCGCCATCTATATTTAACACTCCTAGTTGTAGTAAAGTGAGCGAAAAAGGAAACTGTAGATTATTTTTGGATAACTAATAATTATAAACCTATGGTGTTTAACAGTTTCACTGTTATGATACTGCAATCGATAAAAATGCATTAAAGAAATAAACGTAAAAACTGAAACTAAAAACAATTTTATAGCACTACGTAATTATTAATATTCAAATGTGAACTTTCTTTTGTTTATTACAAGGAAAGTATTTTGTAGTAGTTACACATTTTTAACACGGGGAAATGTAAACACTATATTATATATAAGTAGTTACAAATACCTCACTTTAAAACTACCAAAAAACACCAATCACAAAGTACTTACGACATGTTCGAAATTCAAATTAAAATTCATCTAAATTAAAATATGGATGCTGTTTTAGAAATTAAGATTTGTGTATTTGTAATATTAAAAACATACAAAATAGAGTGAACTTACTTTAACTTTCACCATTTCTCCTCAGCACTGTTTACAAGTAACCATGAGTACAGTTTGACGTATGAATGTTTGTCTGTCATCTCACTCTGTGCTGCGCATGCGTAGAACGATGCCAAGCACCAAATGGTGCCAGTTTGCAACGTTTTCATCGACGTTTGGGTAATGCAGTTGTGACCATAGGGTCAAAGCACGCGATAGGCCTAACAGTCAGTATTTTAATTAAAAAATAGTAGCATGAAAAGAGGTTTTCAAAGAGTTATGTTATGGACTTTATGGTTATATTGAAAAACAATTAACACAAAGCGGTCAATAAAATATAAACATCAAAATGATCAAGAGTAAAAATCAGACGATTATATTTTTAGACTATTTACTTCGCAATTTGTTTGACTTTTGAAAACCTAGCTTTACCTCTAAACCTACTGGGTCCTTAAATAATTAATAAGGTATTTCGATTAAAGATGTAATAGTCTAGTGAGTAGGCGCGGTTTTAAACCCTCAGGTCGTGCATTTTAAACCCGGCTATGCATTAAAAAGTCATACATACTATAGGTACTTCACTCGTACATAAGTAAACATCGTGTTGAAACCAGCAGGTCTAAGAGTAAAAAATCTACGATATGTATCAGGCGCAGAAGACCTTAAGAAGAAAAATCACCAAAAAAACATCCAAAGGAAATTATTTCATATAAGAATATTATAACGTTTAGCTATTTCAGCATAAAAAGAGCAACTGCGGATTGGCTAACAAAATTTAACTAAGACGACTTATACAATTTTATGGAATAAGTGAAGTAAATGTCTAACTAAACGTTTAATTAAATTGTAATTACAGTTTTCTATACACAATAAATGTAACTACCTCCTGAATTAAAAACAGTTTCTTATGTAACGTAAAAGTTTTTGGAGATAAATTAATATTTAAAAAACAATTATAATAATTTACGGGGTTTTAAATTTTGTAAGGGAAGAAAGAAGGACCAATATTAAGAAATATATAAACAAAATATGCAGTAATGAGTACTTCTTCAGCCTCACTGTAGTCCACGCTAAAAAAATGCTGTATTATAGGATAACCTGCTCAAGACAAAGTGAAATGGAAAAAAGGAGGCTTTTACCCTTAAAGGGGCCATACAAAAACTAGACCTCTAAAAAGAAAAAAGAAATTTAACTGAAAATTTTTAAAACTTATACTAACACATCTAATACTAATATTAAGGAATTTAAACTAACTATCTAATTGTTGTATGAATGAATTAATTAATAAAGCTTTAATAATAATTGGATAACCAGATTTTGACAATTATGACACTAATTAAATGTCCCTAAGTATACTATGATATCGTATATATAATATTAGGTTGAAATTTATCTTATTAAAAGAACTTGTTTATTTTTTTTAGTTATATCCAGTTATAAGTGCGTAAAACAAGAATCAATTGTAGAGATTAATTCATCAAGAATCTACTTCGGACAACAAGCAAATCACTCACCCACACAAAATATTTAAATTGTTTAATAGGAGTTTTAAGTTTTCCTGTTCCTAGACAAACATTTTCCATCTTAAATTTGTATAAATCAATGATTAATTTTTGAAATAGTATTTCAAAATGTTAAATTCAAAAATGCTTTAAATTGTGTTTTCCACATGCCCAAATTTATTAATCTTTTTTAATAGGTTTTTTGGAAAATGTGTGCCTATGAAACAGTAATAATATTTATTGTTTCGGGATATGTTTAAATCAGGTATTAGGAGTTATCTGTCCAAATCCTCAAATGTCAAGAGGGTCAATGGACAATAAATAAATCATTCGGGATGCGATTACTGCGTTTACGCTGATTGCCACAATTTATCACTTAACATGTTGCCGTGCGACACACTGCCTGGAAAATACCCACTCTGCTTACTCTCACTATCTGGTATTTTGTTAGGTCGGGTTACTGCCTTATTGCACTAAAGCTAACTTACTGGACTTAAGGTCCTATGTCCTCCAGATGGGGCAGAGTTCATCCAGCGTAGAAAACGAGCCTGATCGGTGCTGGGCAGCTCTCTTAATTTGACATTCCTGTCATGGAGTGAAATTAAGAGAGAGAGCTTAATTCGTCTCTGCAATGATGCTTCGCTGGCAGGTCTGTTTTGGGCAGTCGTTCTATGTTACGGTTAACAGTTGACAGAATAGGGATTATGATTAGGTCTTAAAAAATATAGAGAAATAAGAGATAATTACAATTGTTAAAACAATTTGTTTCTTTCAGAAATGAACGAAAAGAATTCATTTTTTTTAATAACGAGGCTCATCGCAGATTGGATATATTTTATGGTCATGGAAAAAGATTCGTGGTTAAGATAAGGTTCGCGGAATAAGCTGGCTAAGTATTCGGCCAGATGAAGTCCATAAATAACATTTACATTTCTATCTTTTGTATTTTTTGTATTAATTGACGCTGCGAAGTTAAAGTTATGAAACGTTAGTCTTGAGATGAAAAGAGAAATTAAATATTAAATGTTGCAGTGTCTAGTGCTACTTGACCGTTTTAACATGAAGTTTTCCTTTTCCTTCTGAGATATTTTGTTATATTTATTCAAAATTATGTTCTGTCCAATTAACACTTCTTTAGAATTTTTATTAAATTACATAATACATTAAAACAGTATCACGAAAGTCGAATTTAAAATTATAATAAAATATAAGTATGTAAACCGCCCATCATTATCAGTTCTACCTTCATTATGTGTTTTACTTCACCAACTTCCACTAACTTGTGCTTTTTGAAAGCCAAAGCCCTATTAAGATACCCTATGATATAATATTTAAAGACTTTTCAAAGTTTTCTCAAGAATCCCAACCTTACCTACAAGATTACAATTTCCAACACCAAAGTAATTCTTAAACTCTTTCCAGGGCTCTTACTCTGGAAATCCAATAGCTATGCCGACAGCCATCCAGATCCGGATAATGAGATTTTGTTCCGCGCGATCCCAAGGCTGCGACATACCTAAGCGGATATTGAGAGAAAAGAGAAAAAATCGAACTTGCATACAAAAACTTCGGTATAGCTATCGTCTATTGGAAGTTGCAGAGTATTGCCGCAGGTCAGACTTCGTATATATCAATCTATAGAAGAGACATTAAATATTCCATCGTATATATACTCTTTATGATTAATTAAAAAGTTGTTAAACAAGAATATTTCTCATATTTATGTCTCGCAAAGGCAAAGTTGGTTGGTTTGAAAGGAAAGCTTAAAATTTTCTTCATATTTTATATTATGTTTGCCGATGCCAGTGTATAACAATACAAAATTATAATTAATTACTTCAAGATGTTATTCGATTGAACGATTACAGTTTCATACCAAGATTTAGTAAAGCAAAAATTTGACGATTACAAAGAGTTCGGAGAGTTTATAGCGAGGTCTTCTTATATATAAATTAGGTTCTACTTAATGTAAATTTAGAAACAAATATTTTTTTATTGTTCATAAACCTACATTGTCTCTTATATTGTTCGCGTGCCTTTGTGGAGAAGAGGAAGAGACTGTGTTACAAGTTTATTTATATATCTAATACTGAGACACCTTCTAATATGATCCCTAGATTTGTTATAAACGGTAACAAAATAATGATATTCTATAAAATATTGTAAAATATTTTTCTAAGAAACCTGTAGTGTGTTTGTGTTTACAATACAAGTTAGGCCCAGATCTTTCCACAATGACCTACGCAGGACGCAACCTCGACAGGGGTAGTAAACTTATAAAAACAAAGAGAAACAAGCGAAAAATTAATAAATAGATATATTAAGGTATAATTGAGCATGAATTTGGTTTATTAATAATCAAAGTGTGATTTTTATATAAACCGGTACATGTACCTGATAAATTAATTCAAAAATTTACGAAGTAAATAGACAATACAAATTTAATCCAAGTGTTTTTGCATGTATGTTAAATGGGTTGAAATCTATAATTATTAAACAATTTCGCAATTTTTAATTATATATTATAATTTATAAGTTTCCAAGTATTAAGTAAGTTACGTCCAAAATCACATAAAATAATTCATCGCATTTTGTTTTCGGGAATTGTCTCCTGAAACATCAATCATTAAGGGTAAGATCCAAAAACGAGAATTAGGCTAAACATTTAGCACTTTAACACTTTAATTTAGTGTATTACCAGACTTTTTGTGTTCTAATTGTTTCACTTACTGTGGAACACTTGACACAAATTCTATGTATTCTAAATGTTGGCAGCCTCTGTAGGCCGAATCGCCAACTGATTAATCTGCGATTATCTCCCATTAGGAGCACTATATAAGGACTCCTGTATGGTCCTGGGGCATAGTACTATTTGTATAAGCAAAATGAAGTCACTTTTCGTATTAGCCGTCTGTGTTTTGGCCGTTCAGGTAAGTTTTATTTAAATAACGTTTCATTACTGTCATATCTTCAACAAATTTGCCCGAACAAGCAGAAATTTTTTGAATACTAGGAATGCCCATATTTCTAAAATATTCTAGTATATTTAGTCGTTTGATAAATAGACGATACAGTGGTCTCTGCGGTACCAAACGAACGAACAAACGAAACTATCTCACAATAGAGATGATCTATACTAATATTATAAAAAGGAAAGATTAGATTTTTTGTTTGTTTGAAATGAATAGGCTCCGAAACTACTGGACCGATTTCAAAAATTCTTTCACCGTTGGCAAGCTACACTATTCCCGAGTGACATAGGCTATGTTTCATTTAGTTAGTTCAGTTATTGAATAATCTAACCCAAGGTGTAAAAAAATAAACAAAAAACTTCCTTCAATCGCGTGCGCTGCGAAAACTATTAATGATAGAACAAAATGATGTATTTCAATTTTTCAGGACACATCACTATCTATAAAAAATGTCACGACAGCATGTCTCTATCTTTTATAGTTACGTCACAATAAGCGTCCTTTTATTAATTTTTTTTAAATTAAAATACCACCGCTAGAAAAGGCTCTTTATTCGTACCTAGGTATTGATTCTTATCAAAATAAATACCAGCGTTTCACATAACCTACAATTTAATGGCATAACCACCAAAAAAGCATGGTGTTTTTGTTATATTACATAGTAGTAACAAAATCTTAGCCACAGCAACGCTTGGCCGAGTCTACTAGTCATAAAATGTTGTATGAATGTTGGGCAAATAAACATAGCAACTGTATGAGTAATATTGGATGACAACAAGTCGAGTATCAATTGATAATACTAATGGAAAATAACGAATGAGAACCAGCCATAAACAAGTTATAAAACAAGTTGGTCAGCTTGTTAGGATTATTTGTTTTTATAAGCATAAATTAAACGGTTGATCATCTTTCTTTATGATCTTTGGCCTTGGAACTCTTGTGTACTAGCATCCTATTCCAGCTTTGCTTGGCTGGACTTCTTTATATTTGCTATTAAATTAATCACTGTTAAAGATAATTTTCCATTCTAATTGTGAATTGTTTTTTTAAAACAATTTAGTTCTATTCGATACACACATACAAACATTCAAAAATAATACAGCTAAACTTTTTATAAAACTAGTATATACATATATTAAAATATGTCCGTTTTAATGAAATATTGTTATGAAGCAATTGATCTCATAGCTTTGACTTTAACACAATGCTAGTACAGAATATAGACTATTTTATATATGTAATACTTTGAGGACCATATTGCTGCAATTTGGTTAAAAAGGTATTACTGTATAATATATATATATATATATATACTACATTTATATTAGTTGTACAAAACAACTTAGATAACTCGAACCAATATTCGAAAAACAAAACACGCTTGTCCAAAAATAAAACACTCGCTAACTTCGTATAAAAGAGAATTCACGTTCGTAGTTCTTTAGTTTGTTGTAACAGGACCTAGACATCATGAAGGTTTTATTTGTTATGTGCGTTGTCTTTGTGGCTGTGCAGGTGAGACAATTGTCAATTAAATATATTTTATATAACCAATAAAGTCAAAACTAACTTCCAATAAAAAAAAAATGAGATATTTTTATACATTGAATGCTCTTTTCAAATTATTTATATCAATTTTGTTAAATAACGCCTCTGAAAATTATTTAAAAAAACTGGCTAGAAACTCGGTAGTTACTATTATAATTTGCTTATTCATTATTTATTTATAGTCGACTCAAAGTATATTATATGTATTTAAAATTAACACAATAATAAACTAAAAAGTAAAATATGGTTCACAAAAATATGTATAAAAATAGTTATAAGAAAAAAGAATTGTAAAGACATGTGTGCAATACCCAATTACCAAGAAAATAAATCTTTATACATATTAATAGAGACTACTAATAACTCATAAACTTACCAAAACAGAGTGAGAAAATAAAAAGCAAATGTAAAGATAAAAACTTGACGATTATATTCAATTGGTACAAATACTTTTAAAATGGTAATATCATCTTATGATATTTTTTTTAAAACAATAATTTATAAAACTTTTTATTCTATAACATAATATAAAAGATCGCATTCTGCTATAAATAAAATTTTACCAGCATCAAATTAACTTCAAACAAAATTCTGATACTATTCTATACCACGATTTGCCCTAAAAATAAACACAATATAATAACTACACGGGTATAAGCCACCACAGCCCAAAGTTTTTGATAAGATTCTTAGAATAAATGCTGACAATATATAATAAATTAAGGAACTCGGTTTTTCGTAAATTGGGCTTGACTATACAAATACTTTTGCTAGCGAACGTCGTCTATATCACTAATATGTTGCACGCTGTTGTTGTCTATACTAATACATATTATAAAAAGGAAAGATTTGATTTTTTGTTTGTTTGAAATGAATAGGCTCCGAAACTACTGGACCGATTTCAAAAATTCTTTCACCGTTGGCAAGCTACAATATTCCCGAGTGGCATAGGCTATGTTTCATTTTCAAAAAAATTAGGGATGCTTACTAAAACTTGAATAATCTAACCCAAGGTGTAAAAAAATAAACAAAAAACTTCCTTCAATCGCGTGCGCTGCGAAAACTATTAATGATAGAACAAAATGATGTATTTCAATTTTTTAGGACACATTACTATCTATAAAAAATGTCGCGGCAGCATGTCTCTATCTGTTATAGTTACGTCACAATAAGCGTCCTTTTATTAATTTTTTTTTTATTAAAATACCACCGCTAGAAAAGACTCTTTATTCGTACCTAGGTATTGATCCTTATCAAAATAAATACCAACGTTTCACATAATACAGCATCGCTTGGCCAAGGCTACTGGTATTCTATACAATGAAGTGATATTATTATTTTAGTATATTAAAGCTTTATGTATACATTTAATTAATATTTAAATGGTTACGTACCCTGTAAATATTTTACTAAAGTTGAAAATGCTAATAACATTCTCCAGGCCCTTACTGAAGAGCAGAAGGAGAAGCTCAAGAAGCACAGGGGTGAATGTCTTGCTGAATCCAAGGCTGACGAACAGCTGGTTACCAAACTGAAGACTGGAGATTTTAAGGTATGTGCTTTTTAACAAACCAGCTATATAACTATCAAACGCCTCATTTAGGTTAAAAATATCATTGTTATTTATTAATCTTAATATATAAACGTCGTTTTTTTAGTTCAATAAAAAAAACTATCTACTATAATAAAAAATAGGGGTTGATCGTAGAGGGGTGACAATTAAGGGTCATATGTATTTTTGTAACAAAAAAAATAAAAACAAAAAGTTATGTCTAAAAAATTAAAATTTTGGGTTGGTTGGTAAAATTTTGTTAACATCTATTTTTCATCCCCCTTACAATTTAGGGGGATGAAAAATAGATGTTGTCTGATTCTCAGACTTACTGAATATACATAAAAAAATTTGAAAGGATACGAGAATTTTATATATTAGATTACGCGTCACGTTGTTTGTCCGCTATGGACTCCTAAACTATTTAAACGATTTCAATCAAATTTGCACACCATGTGCAGTTTGATCTAACTTAAAAGATAGCTTACAAATATATATAATTCTACTGTACGTTTGTATGTCACTGAACTGCTCATAAACGGCTGGACTGATTTGAATGATTTTTTTGTATGCGTTTGGGTGGGGCCCTGGATTGTTTAGATTCACAAAGCAGCCCGTCAGATGGTGCTACAGTCGGTATTTTCATACTTTGTTTAATATCCTAATCGCTTATAATATCATGGAGGACAAAGTCTGTCGGGTCCGCAAATGAAATATAAAATCGATATTGAATAAGATGTGTTTTGTAATAGTGGACGTAAGTTTTCAACCTAAAACAATTATTTTATTGCTAAAAATAGATCCTAGTATCTACAGGCTAAGTGCATTACAATCAGCGTGATAACAGTTTTGACATAAACTATAGAGTTGCATTTAAAACAAATATGTTTTTACAGACGGAAAACGAACCCCTCAAGAAGTATTCCCTGTGTATGTTGATCAAGTCTGAGCTCATGACCAAGGACGGCAAGTTCAAGAAGGATGTCGCCCTCGCCAAGGTCCCTAACGCAGGTATATAGTTGATTCATATTTCTGCCTTCAATCAATGATATATAATATTCCGGAATAGTTACTTATACTAGTTAAAATATCTAAATATAATTATCTTTGCAGCCGACAAACCAGCAGTAGAAAAACTTATTGACACCTGTCTGGCCAACAAGGGTAACACTCCCCAACAAACCGCCTGGAACTATGCTAAATGCTACCACGAGAAGGACGCCAAGCACTCCATCTTCCAATAAACAGTATTAAATACCTCAACATCACCTTTATAAAATACCCATTGAAATACCATACATTTTATTAAGTATAGCGCCATCTGTACTCAACACCTTGTACTAAAAACTTAATGCTATTTTTATTTGGTGCTGATTTTTAAATTTCGTACAACGCCATCTGTGTAATATCTACTAAACGACAGTAAAAACCATTCGTCTTGAAAATAATATAGCTAGCATTATGGGTAATTTTGTTAAAAGCGAATTTATTTCTCGTGAATAAAATTGATTTTAAAATTATTTTTCGTTTTTTTTTCCAATTCCTTAAATGAACCAACACCGAGAAACAGAATAAGGATATTTTTATACGGAAATATTAAAAATCCAAAATATTATATTATTCTACATAAATTAAAGGACTATAATATATTTACTAGGTATTCCTTTTCACCGCAAAAAAAATTACCATAAAATTTAAAATGATGTAGGGTAAACAGACAGTCATTGGACACTGAATAGTTATTGGACGGTCCCTTTTGATTTGCTAAAAATAAGATAACAACAAATAAAAAGCGACATCTATATCTATTACTTAAATCTATAAGTTCCTAACATTGTTATAGTTCATATATTTTGTAACAGATGGCAGTAGTAAACTGTCAAAAAAAATATTTCCCGGCGGCTGTCACGGAAACGTATAATTGTCTTGAAAAATAATTATTTTTATAAGGTTGAGTCTAGAGTTTTGTTACGATTTTGGCATAGTGGTGATTGATATTGTTTTGGCACCTCGGAGATTGGTAAGATATCATACAATTTACATGATAAATGGACTTTTATCTCATAAATGTTATATTATGAGGGTATTTTCACCTGTCCAGTAATTGTATGGTACAATTTGAAAAAATCTATTATTGGACAGTGTCCAATAACTATTTTTTTTCAGAGCTTTGAGTTTCTATGATGTTTTTTGCGTTCATTTTAAACATTTAAATTCCTTATGACGTACTTTCAATTTCAAGTATCACAGACTATTCTGTCAGTTATTGAACACTGTCCAATAATTGTCAATTATTGTGTCCAATAATTGTTTGCTTGCAGGTTGAAGTCTCAAAAATGCCTAAGGGAAAAAAGAAAAATTATGACTCTAATAATATGCTTTTAGCACTCAGGGAATTACAGGAAACGGAAAACCTAAAGATAAGAGAAATTGCCCGAAAATATGACATTCCAAAGTCCACACTGCATTTTAAATTAAAAAATCCTGATCATAGGACTTCCTTCGGACCGCAACCAGTTTTAACAAATGATGAAGAGTCTATCTTAGAACTTTGGATTATAAGGTTAATGAAGAAGGGTTTTCCTTTAAAAATTGAAAATTTGAAACGTAGTGTATCCAAATTTCTTGAGGAAAATCCACGGCCAAATCCTTTTAAGGATAATTATCCTGGGGATGGGTGGGTAAAAGCATTTTTAAAAAGACACCCTTACATTGTCCAACGGACTAGTGAAGGAGTTACTCAGTCTAGTGCAAATGACTCAGAACAAGATATTCGGAAATGGTTTGCTGAGATACACCAGTATTTAGAAGAAGTCTTTTGCAATTGTTGGATGACCCTACTCGAGTATTCAATGGGGATGAAAGTGGTTTTCAGTTGTGCCCAAAAACAGGGAAAGTACTAGCTTTCAAAGGAAATAAAAATGTATACAGCATAGACACTAATAATTCCAAAGAGTCAATTACGGTCATGTTTACGTTCTCAGCTTCTGGAGAAGCTTGTCCACCCATGGTTGTCTACAAGTACCAGCTAATTCCACAAAAAATTTCTGATGGGATTCCAAAAGACTGGGGTGTAGGACGAAGTGATAATGGGTGGATGACTTCAGAACTGTTTTTTGAATATATAGGAAATGTTTTCTACCCATATTTACTACAAAAATATTGTAACACTGCCAGTCATATATTTTCTAGATGGACACAAAACCCATCTCACCTACAGTGTAAGTAAATTATGTAAAGAATTGGGCATTGAGCTTATAGCGTTGTACCCAAATGCAACACGCATTCTACAGCCGGCTGACGTAGCTGTTTTTCGAAAGATACAGCAAGGACCTGGCTTATGAATAATCCAGGTGAGTCAATAACAAAAGTTAATTTCGCTGGTATCCTTGATGAAGCTCTTGAAAAATCTATAAAGCCTGAAACTTTGATCAACGGATTCAAAGCTTGTGGATTGGTGCCTTTTAATCCTGATGCGATTGATTACGAGAAATGTTTGGGCAGCAATAAACATAATCAGACTCAGAACCCCCAACATCAAGAACGTGTTTTATCGACGCAAAACGCAACGAAACTGGCGCAGTTGGAAACTTACAAAAACTTAGACAGTACTAATGAAGATTTCCAAATTTTACATAGTATTTACGATGCATTTACATCATCATCTTCAAATTCAGAAAGACGTCGTTCACCAATACCTGGGGGTCTAGCCAAGATGGCTTAACAGTAGTGTATGTAGAAAGTCGAAAACTAAATTTGTATGAAAATGACAGCTCGTGTCGACAGTCGGTAGCCTAGGCGGGAACCTTAAGTTGGCAGGAGGAAATTAATTTTTTGCACTTTTTTTTGGTTCTATCAACTGTTCGTTAACTGTTCTTCATTGTTCTATCAAAAAAAATTTTTGTTCGTTCTTATTTTTATTTTTTTTTTAATTATAAAAAAATTTACCCTCAATTTGGCACGAACTATAGATATTTTGATTTTTTTTTTCTTTCTAATAGTTTAGAACTATTCAATAACTGTTCGTTCAAAATAAACAACTGTTCGGCTTTCATTATCCTGTAATTTAATAATAATTAACTTTTTTTTATAAATCTTAATTAAATGTTATTGCACATGCGCAGTATCAATGCGCATAGTTCTCATAAATTATGCGCGGCCTATTTGAATTCGATTCAAAGAGACAACACAACAATAACAGCAACAACAACGAAATCATCATCATCATCATCATTAATAATAATAATAATAATAAATATCATTCGGCAGCCTAAATGGAATTTGATGTCTTTTTTAAATTTCATATTTTAAATTCAGATAAAAATGTTCGTAATTATTTATATACAATATTTTGTTTTCCTTTTCAACGGAGTTCTTTGATTATATCTTATGTAATTGAGTAAAAATAAAGGAACTGATAAAACAATATTTTTATTTCCTTTAAATCTTAGTAGGTATATGTTGGTGAAGATATGGATCTTCTTAAAGCTTCGTTTATAAAAAAAACGGTGATAAACGTATTTCATTGTAAAATTCATTAAATCATTCGAGAGAATAATTTTTTTTTTTTCATTAAATTCACCTCTCTATAATCTTACATTTTAAGTTAGTCATTATGATGTAAAGCATGTCTTCAAAAAAATATAAATAAGATAAAATTGCCACCTACAAATACAAAAATGATATTAATTTTAAATTAAAATTCTTTTATATTAATTTTGAAGTAAAAATCTAAGTCAACTTATAACGTAAGTAGTACAGAAAAAATTTGTTAAAGTTTTCGTATTCGAAAATGAAATTATATTATCATCTATTTTAAATGAATAATTAAAAATATTGACTGAGAATGAAAAAGAAATTGGTTCTAGAATATATTGTATCAATATATAAATATATAGTTTGCATGGGACTAATCCTTTTCTATTTTTCTCAATCAATATATTTAATCAGGAATGTTAAAAGAATGGATAAGTACAAGAAATACGACTTTAGATGTTAAGAAAGAGTTCATTTTGTTTGTATAAAATAACAAAATATAAATGAAAGTAAAAACCGGGTGATGATGATGATTTTGTTGTTGTTGCTGTTATTGTTGTGTTGTCTCTTTGAATCGAATTCAAATAGGCCGCGCATAATTTATGAGAACTATGCGCATTGATACTGCGCATGCGCAATAACATTTAATTAAGATTTATAAAAAAATGTTAATTATTATTAAATTACAGGATAATGAAAGCCGAACAGTTGTTTATTTTGAACGAACAGTTATTGAATAGTTCTAAACTATTAGAAAGAAAAAAAATATCAAAATATCTATAGTTTGTGCCAAATTGAGGGTCAATTTTTTTATAATTAAAAAAAAATAAAAATAAGAACGAACAAAATTTTTTTTTGATAGAACAATGAAGAACAGTTAACGAACAGTTGATAGAGCCAAAAAAAAGTGCAAAAAATTAATTTCCCCCCGCCAACTTAAGGTTCCCAGCCTAGGCCTTATAAGCGTGAGTCGGGATACAATAAGCGACGCCATGACAGTGCTACGAAAAGACACACATTAACGCTTACGCTATTCGGTAGCCAACGGCCAATTTATGTTTCGGCAGTGTAGAAAAAACGGCGTTTTTCCGCCATGTTTTAGCGTGATCTCAAAAGCTGCTGTTTGCAATAATTCAGTACAACTATTGCCATCTTTAATGGCTACCGTTTTAAAAACATGGTCATATTTTGGACGTTTAACGAAATGGTTTTAATTTGTTATCTGTCTTTTTTTAACACTAATGAACATAATTAGTAGTTCTAAATATATTTTATTGTAATTATAATATAAGCTAATGATATAATATTGATTTAAATTAATCAAATAAAGTGGATTTATACTTTATGAACTTTGGAAATATAAAATCTAGTGAGCAATACTAAGTAATGGTAAACAGATATTTTCTTTAATTATTTACTAAGTTAATATACTAGAGAAGTTATTATAATATTGTTAATGAATGAGAAGTTTGAATTCAAGTCCCTTGGGAGTTACTGACATTGTTTGGTTATTAAAAACTTTAATTGACAATAAGCAGCAAAGTGACAAATTGAGTATATTTTTAAGTTTAGAATTAAGTAAAGAGTTTTAATATTAAAGTTACCTATTGAACAAACCTTGGACCGATCTTACAGTTTAGTTTGTCAGTTTTCTATTTGATCAAAGTACTAACTAAAATATTTTCTTTTCAGAAATAGAGAAGCTAATAAGACAACTAAAAGTATTTAAAAAACCACAAATGGACAAGTTTTATTAAAGTTTTATCTTTTAATTAATTTAAGTGTTATATTATGTACCTGAAAATGAATTTGATAATGGGGAATGAAGCATTTTATGAATAATGTAAAAAATAAGACAAGTGGAGTATGAAATAATGGTTGGTTAAGTAACATTACCTCAAGAACAGGAAACAGTAACTGAAACTATGTTCTTCCACATTTAATCTTAATAAGTTCAGCAGTTTGAATGTTAATGAGATATTGTTATAAACAAACTGCATTTGTAGATTTTGGGAAGAATTATATCTTTACAATAACTATTATTATTTACAATTGTTGTGTTAAGGAAACAATCACTATTTTTAGTTTTTTATTAGTTAATTATCTACATATATAAATATGAATACATGTACATTAGGTAGTAATGCATTTAATTTGGTGCACCTGTGTGTGTTCAGTAGTAATGTCTGTATTGTTTAATAAGTTGTTACATATGCTTATTTTTCTATGTAGACTGCATTATGTTAAGGAAGATATTTGGTGCCTTATTTTAATAAAAAATAACCATAACTGAAACATTTTTATTTTGCTACCCGTTTGTTTAATATTCCTAACTATTAGTAGGTACGGGTCATTCATATATGCATTATCTGTATATTCTTGTAAAATAAACTAATATTGTGAACCACTTTAATGGCTTGTCCTACTAAAGAAGACATAGGTAAATAAATTACCAAAAATAAAACTGACTAATACATAACATACAATGTTTATTCATTTCTTACTTATAAAGATTTTGCATTTACATATTAACTAGTAGAAAATCACTGAGTTAATTGACAAAAATTTAACTTAAAATCAGCATCAAACTTTAATTTATATCAAAGATGTTGGAGCATCAATATGGAGTCAAAGGTTGATTAAGGGTTATAATTTCATACCAGACTAAGTTTATATTTTATAATTTTTATTAATCCCTCTTTTCATTTCATTGAGTACTTGCTGCTTTTCAATTCTCACTTTCTAAAAGTATAAATTTATTATAAACAATCAACCTTTATGACTCCAACTTAAACTGAAATTGTTTGTTGGACATAAACAGAGATAATTCCAACTAGTAGCAAATCACTAATAAAATCTACACTTATATACAAAACTGCTTTCAAATTGACATTAAAAATGTTAAAGCACAAACACCAAACCTAATTAAAGCTTAAATCAAACTCTAATTTCAGTGTTCACACTAGTCTACGTTTTTTTTCTGTTTTTTAATCTTTATTTATCAATCCACAGTACTATTTCTATTGTTTCTTCTAACCGGTAACAAAATATGTTGCTTCTTCATTTTACAGATTAGTTGTGAGGTCAAATCCTAAAAATATCAAAGTATGAGTACTACTAATTATATATCGCGATTATGCAATTTCAAAATATTGTATTTATTTGTTAAAACCTTAAATTTCTGACAAAACATGAAACAAACCATAATTAATTTAAACATGCAATTAAATTTATATACCTATTCACTTTGCACCTTCCGTAAATTCCACTTAAATCGAAAACTGTTCCGACCTTGCTAACATTCTAATGTCCCTTTTGCAGCTTCCAATTGCAAATTTACAATAATATTGTAAAGTTTTAACTTTTATTTGTTTATAAAAGTGACATTAGGAATACATTTAATCCAGAGACAATATGACGGAATAAGGTGCTACGAACAGCAGCTCGCATCTACGCTGTCGACTTTGCGGTAATGTATCGACATGCCTCTTGGCTACGAACGAAGCGTTTTCGACAGTACAATTACGCAAAAGCGGTAGTGTATGTAGAATACTTTTCGACACCAATATGGCTAGACCCCCTGAAACTTCAATTATAGCACAGGATACTACTCACCAAGCGTAAATCATGAATAATTGACATATTATGACTTAGTTTTAAGAGGTGTTTATATATTTTTTGAATTAAAAAAGCTATTTTTGTTCTAATAATATTATACATAATGTTCTTATAGTGTTTTATTACGTGTTTAACTATAATTTCACTATATTAATTGACTGTCCAATAATTGTTTCCGACCGTCCAATAATTATAATTTTTGTCCAATAACTGTGTTTTTTGTTCATTTTTTTAAATATAATAATATTTTTCAACTGTTCACAAGAAGTAAGGTTTTTAATTAATTGTTATGATAGCTCATTTTATCTAGTTTCCAAATATCTCTACAGTTTATGAGATACTGAAATAGTCGAAGGAAAAAAAATCTTCAAACTATTTTATTCGCTTAATTGTCCAATGACTGTCTGTTTACCCTATATGTATATCTCATTTTTATATTAGCCTCTATAATCTTTGTCAACGGATAAATAGATGATTTCTCTTTATAAGATTGGTATTCACATATATAATTTTTATGTCAATAATTGGCGGGCAAAATTTTGCTTTTATTTGAATAATAACGTTATTATACCGTTTTAGATTTAGAAGGTATGTGAACCTATTGTCCCAGCATAATCCATTGTTAGACGAATGTTTTTTCAACGCACGTGCAATAATAAAACCACGAAGGCAGTGTTTAATTAACTAATAAACGTGTATTCGATTTTGTGAATTAAATTAAATATTAATAATAAATGTTATAGTAAGTTTTTTGTTCTGGATGTGTCCTAGTGGGTCATACTATTCATGGGGGTCATTCATTTCGTCGTACGGTGAACAGGAATTTTAAAAAAAAAAACTAAAATATGTCAGACATAGAAATCTGATTACCTACTTGCTTGTAAAAATCAATAAATGATATAATATCTAACCGTGTAAGATATATCAAAAACGAAACTGATGATCATACATCGCTCTAATAGTATACGTGTAGTATTTACACCTACAATATGTAAAAGTGACGGCAAGAAGAGCTATGGCATCTGAATTCTTTAGAAAAAAATATTGTATCTACATACCATAAGATCCTGCTAATTTTTAAGTACTTAAATATATGCGGTTTTTTTATTGGCGTATAAACTTGTTTATATTTAGTATATAATATAGTTATCATATATATATATATATAATATAGTCTTTTCATGATGTCAGAGGGTAGTCGTAACGTTTGCATCGAGTCCACAAAAAAAAAAATCAATTAAATATAGTTAATGGTAAAAATATACTATAAAAAGTAATAATTAAACAATATCAGCGGAATATCTATCCCTGGAAAAGATAGTTACTTTGTGGACAACGGAATAAATACAAAATATCTACTTTTCAAAAGTGTTATTGTGTTGGTGACTAAAAAAAAAAACGTGAACAATAAAATATATGCAAGTGAAGTGAGAAAGAAAAATTTGCTTAACTTTCTACGTGGTTATTTTGTATCTACGACCGTGTTGCTTAAACATAATACCAAATAAAGTTCGAGGTAAATACGTAGAAATTACTGTAAAGAGCATTTATTGCAGTGACATTTGTACTGTCACATTATTGAAGGAGCATTTGTTACTGTGCAATTTCGGAATTCTTTATATTTCCTATACTATAATTTTTTTAACAACACAAAATGGATGTTCAATTTCAACTTTTATTTGACAAAGTGAAAAATGAAATGCAAAAACAAACCACGGAGCTACAAACTTCTATAACTAACAAAATAATGGAGAGAATGGATGAAAAGTTACAACCTATCATAGCAGAAAATAAAATCCTAAAAACAAAATTAGAAAACGTCGAGAAAGACCTGGAAACCTTAAAAAGAGCTAAGAAACAAAATAATTTAATAGTTTTTGGTATAAAAGAGGACGAAAACTCTAACCTAGAACTACTACAAAAAGTGAAAAA
This sequence comes from Pieris napi, assembly GCF_905475465.1. Lineage (NCBI taxonomy): Eukaryota > Metazoa > Arthropoda > Insecta > Lepidoptera > Pieridae > Pieris > Pieris napi. The sequence goes on along the minus strand of NC_062241.1, from coordinate 5,017,812 downwards.
AGTTCTTAAAACCGACTTAAGCATAAATATTGAAGATCACGATGTGAATAACATCTATCGCATTGGAAAAGCAGGTGATAAGTCAAGACCTACCTTGGTATCTTTCGTGAATGAATGGAAAAAGAACGAAATAATGAAAATGAAGAAAAATCTTAAAGATGTATACATTTCAGAAGATTATACTAAGGAAGTGCTGGAGAAAAGGAAAACACTGCAGCCACAACTTATAGAGGAGAGAAAGAAAGGAAATATCGCATACTTAAAATTCGATAAAATAATAATAAAAGGAAAAAGCAATACAAGCAATGGAAAACGGAGAAGAGAAACATCAACATCACCAGAAAATAATAATCAACCAAGGAAACAACAAACCTTCATGCCATCGAACGCCAACAGATTAAATGCTTTTGATTTAATGCGAACTAGAAGCAATTCCCTCCCCTCAAACTCATTAGATAATAAGCAATAACAATTGAATATCGGTAAACGGAAAACACGACATACCTATAATATAAACAACACAAGTACAAAACACCACGCTCCCCCAAGCCGACTGGTCATCGTGGGGGAAAATGACCACGACCCTCTAAAGGTTAAAAATAACGTCAACGTCAATACTCACACTAAAAAGAAAACGAATGATATTCAAATAGCAACCATCAACTGTCGATCTCTTAGAACACCCGAAAAACTTGAAGAACTTGAACTAGCTATACAAGAAATAAAATGGGATATTATAGGGATCAGCGAAATGAGAAGATTTGGAGAACATATAGAAGACCATGGAAAGTATATATTATATCATAAAGGAGAGACGCCGGGTATGTATGGAATAGGATTCATGATTAAAAGACATCTTATAAACAAAATAGAAGAAATAAGGGGAATAACTGAACGTATCGCAATTCTCAACATTAAACTTAATATAGAAAAAGAAGAAGATTGGTCCATTATCCAGGCGTATTCACCGACGGAATCTATCAAAAAGGAAGACATAACAAAAATCGAGAAATTTTACGAAGACCTCCAAAATACAATTGAAACTGCATATAAAAACGTCATAATAATGGGAGATTTTAATGGCCAAATCGGTACACAAAATATCGGAGAAGAACTTAGTATAGGAAGCTACGGGTTTGGAACTAGAAGCAAAAATGGAACAAGGTTAGTCAATTTTTCATTACAAAACAGACTAAGTATCCTAAATAGCTTTTATAAAAAGAAATTAAGAAATAAATGGACATGGATCTCACCGAACGGCCTTTATAAGAACGAAATCGACTTTATTATGACTAACAATAGAAAAATATTCAAAGATGTGTCGGTCATACATAACTTAAATTTTAATACAGACCATAGAATGGTTCGAGCTACACTGACAGGGATACGCCCTAAGAAAACAAGACGATTTCATAATAAATACGCAGTTATTCAATACAAAGGCGAACCAGAAGTCCTACTTAATAATTTACAAATATCAATGGACAGTAAAGAAGGCGTATCAATACAAGAAAAATACAACAAACTACTAAACCAACTAAAAACTATACCTGGAAAAGTAAACACAAACAGCAAGAAGAAAGTCTCACTCAAAAGTAAACAACTACTACTGAAACGTAAGGAACTACTACAAGAAAAGAAAACTAAAGACAACCGTCGAAAAATCGCAGAAATAAGCAAAAGTATAAGCAAAGAACTACGGAACGAAAGAAAAACGAAACGATCTAATACTATGAAGAATTATATAGAAAAAACCGGAGGAATAAAAAAGGCACTGAAAGAACTAAATCGAAAAAAGGATTGGATACTAAATATAAAAAAGAAGGATGGTAAAATTACAGAGAAGAGACCCGAGATACTAAAAGCTGCTACAGAATTTTATCGAAATTTATATCATAGTCAAAAGTTGGGACAAGTGGTAAGAGAATATGATGCATCTACCGATGAAGAGGAAATACCTGAAATACTAAACGAAGAAACCATAAAAGCAATTAGTACACAAAAGAATGATAAAGCTCCAGGATCAGACCTCATAACAAATGAAATACTGAAAATTACATCACCAGTAATTGGTCCAATGCTTACAAATATATTTAACGAAATTATTAAAACGGAAAATATTCCAGAGGATTGGACTAAATCTACAATTATATTACTACACAAAAAAGGTGACAAAGGAGATATATCAAATTACAGGCCCATAAGCTTAATGTCTAATATTTATAAGGTATTTTCTAAAATTATACTATTGAGGATTACAAATATTCTTGAAGAGAATCAGCCCAAAGAACAAGCTGGATTCCGTCGAAATTTTTCAACCATAGATCATATACACACCCTTAGACAAATATTACAAAAATATAAAGAATACAACAAAAGCTACTACCTAGGGTTTGTCGATTTCAATAAAGCATTCGACACACTAGAACACGGGTATATCTGGGATGCACTAAAAATACAGGGTGTACAAACAAAATACATACGATTACTTCGTAATGTATACACCAAGAGTACTGCGCAAGTTAAGTTACAAACTATAGGCGAAGAATTCCCTATCATGAGAGGTGTACGCCAAGGAGACCCTATCTCACCCAAATTATTTTCTGCAGTTTTGGAAATAATATTTAGGAACCTAGACTGGACAAATGAGGGACTAAACATAAACGGTGAAAACTTGAGCCACCTACGCTTTGCAGACGACTTAATAATATTCTCGGAAAATTCAAGATCACTAGAAATGATGCTGCAACAACTAGCAGATGTAAGTGACAAAGCTGGACTATCGATGAATTTAAATAAAACAAAAATCATGACAAACTCATCACAAACAGACACGATAAAAGTAAACAATGAGCAAATAGAGTACGTACAGGAATATGTATACTTAGGACAGCTAATATCTACTGAAGGCTGCATGGAAAAAGAGATTGAAAGAAGAGTTACCAATACTTGGAAAAGATATTGGTCACTCAGTGAAGTGATGAAGAACAAAGATATGCCTAGGAAAGAAAAGAGGAAGGTATTTAATATGTGCATTCTACCATGTTTACTATACGGGTGTCAAACTTGGGCATTGACAGAACATCTAGCAAATAAAATTAAAGTTTGTCAAAACAGCATAGAAAGAAGTACATTAGGTGTCAAAAGAAAAGACCGAGAAAAATTAATAGACATCAAAAGTAAAACCAAGTTTAAGAATGCATACACAACATACAAACAGCTGAAATGGAGGTGGACAGGGCATATGATGAGAGAAAAGCAAGAAAAATGGACAAAACTTATCACAGAATGGTACCCTTTAGACGGAAAGAGACATAGAGGAAGACAGGCTAAGAGATGGGAGGATGACGTTCAGAAAATAGCGGGTTCAACATGGACTCGCACCGCAAAAATGAGAAAAGACTGGAGAGCTTTAGAGGAGGCCTTTGTCGGAAGACAAGTTGTATCCGAACTACCGTTTGCCGATAGTCAATAAATATAAATTTTTTTAGTATATTAGTTAAACTCTAGTTAATAGTCAAAATGTGTTTTTTAGATAGTAGTCATAAGTAATTTTAGGCACACGAAACTACTTTGTGTAAAACTTGTTAACAACAATAAAGGCTTTTTATTTTTATTTTATTTATTTATTTTATAGTTATAAGCTGTAAATCTTCTTAATAAATATAAGAAATCCCGTACGTCAAAATTGTATTGAATTTTGAGATACGGGAGTCACAGTTCGTGTTAAAGGTAAAATTACCTTAAGATCAAAATTATTCTGATACATTCTCCACAATTGGTATCTAATAAAAAAAGGGATGACCAATGAGGCGTATAAATAATTAAAACATCGTGGTTGTATGAATGGTAGTTATGACTAAATGTTTGCTATTGAATTACCTCTTTCAATAAAGTTGACATCAGTCGTGTGTTTGTGTTCGGTAGATGTGGTCATTGCAGCTCGAGTTTCAACAATATGGAGTTTCCAACGGGTGTAGTTTTGCTTCTCTTCGTTGCTTGTGTTCGGGTAAAGTTTTACGAATTCTATTTGTAGTACCGTAGTTGTATTTGGAGTTTGTTTGGCTAAATTTGTTTGTTCGATTTGAAAAACTCTTTCTGTTGGATAGCAGATTTACTAACAACGGAAGGCACAGTTTAAAGCCCGTCACAGACTTGGCTATAATATATATTAATATTTTTATGGCTAGGCATATTACTATATATTTTCTTTACTAATTTTCGCGTGACCGCACACTCAGCTATAATACATATTTCTGTGACGTCACCAAGCGATACCGTAATATACATTATTGCATATTACTATATATTATGGTATAGCAAGACATCAATTAAATGAAGGCAAAATATATATTTCTCAGTGTGTGGTAGCTTGCTATAATATATATTATAGTACGGTATATTAATATATATTATAGCTAAGTCTGTGACGGGCGTAATCGTTTTTATTATAACTTATGTTAACTAACTAAAGCTAACATAAATTAATACAACATAATACAATAACTAACCTTAAAATATATTATAAGAGTCCCGTTAGGCAAGGTTCCAAAGATGGCAGCGTTCCGCCTTTGAATTGCTAGTTTTATTCTTTGTCCGAGGTAGTTGCCAGCTCTTCGGTCTCCTGTGATGTCGACTAACCATTTTGCTATTTCCTTAAAAAGCCTCATAGCGCTAGGACCCCACGAACCAAGGGCCTCGACACCGAATGGAACAAAATTAAAATTAAATTTTCAGCTTTAACGTTGAAATATTACAGTGAAAATATTAGTAGTATATTTTCATGGTTGTATTATACCAATAATTGTATGCAATACTAACTAAAGGAAACGAACATGCCAATTAAAAGGAAGCTTTACTTAACTTGTGTACTTCCGGTCGTAACATATGGTATCCCAAGCTGGAGCGCTCACTTAAGTACGGGTGTGTCAAAAATTATTGATGAAACGATGTATGTTAGGGAAGAGAATAATAGATATAATAAAGAAGAACAACTAAGGTCGCAGATCACAATGAAAATAAATGAACTTAAGTGGAAATGGGCAAAGCATTTGGATAAACAGAAAAATGGGACTACAAAATATTAAACCGGTGCTCGTGGTACAATAAAAGGAGAAGAGAAATACAGTTTAGAAGGTGGAAAGGTTTATCCATTTTCTGATCAGATTGAAAATAAATTCAGATTGGAAAAAGCTAGAAAGCGGGATTTGTAGGAAGCCTTTGCAAAAAAAGAGCATAAAGATATCACGGAAGTAATAGTATTATATAGATGATAAATTATAATAAGTGTTTGAATGTATGTTAAGAAGCTTTTATTATTATTATTTTAAATAACTAGTTAAATCAGTCGAAATTGTCCGTCTATTGTCCGTATATAATATATTGGCCGTCATTTTACGGTTGTTAATAACGGCCGTCTTTACTTTTTAACATAATGCAAAAAAACAACCATTTTCGCTCGTCCAAGTCACGTTTCCACTCATTGTATGAATTAAATATGGGCACCGCTACACGCGAAAAACGTTGAACTAATGTTTATCACCGCTATGACGCCCGTCATGCAAATGACAGCACCGCTATTTGACGGTACGGTGACACTCGACGTTCTCTAGAAAACCTACTCCGATGTTATTTACAGACAACGTATGAGTGACGTCACCCAACGTTACATTACGGCCGTTAGATAAAGGCACCGCTTTTCTAGGAAACCTAAGCTTAAGTAGCATAACTGAAAATTAGTTAAATAGCGGTTGTCAAATTCACATGATAAGATTAGTTTTCATGAATTAGAGAGCGTTCAAGTATTACGTAACGAATTTTGGGAGGGGGGGAGGTCCTTTTGTAAAACGTTACCATGCGGGGCGGGCATTGAATGACGCGTTATTGTTAATATTATTTTCGACTTTCGAGTACTTTACACCACATAATGGTAACTTTTAGGTATAAAGAGTCACTTTGGTGGTCACGAAACGTTTTACTATTGGGTACAGAAAAACGTTACGGCGCGTTACATGGGGGGGGGGGTTCATAATCTCCAAAAATTGCGTGACGTAATACTTGAACGCTCCCTTACGGAGGTTTTCGTGGTATACAAAACTTTTATAATAAAATACATATACATACTTGCCAAATGCTAAGTTGTCGTATGTTCACTTAATACTGAAAACATGGTGATTTTTCCTATTGCAGGCAGCTTCGACAGATACCGCACAACCTATGGCTAGCATGCCTCCGGACTGCATTCCTAAAGTACATAAAAAAGTAGATTATATAGAAGAATGTACTAAGGAATCCAGAGTAAATAAAGTCCATATAGAGAAAATGAAATCTGGGTATTTCAGCTTGCCGGTAAGTTAGGCTTGTGTGCATGCAACAAAAATTTGAGGCCATAATCTAATCAAAACCAATTGGCCTTTTCCTCAGATTTCTGCAACTGTTTCCTTGACGTGGCAAGAAAGTGATCAGTTTTCTATCGTTTCTGAGTATCTTTTTTTCATTTACCGTATGATTAAGCAATAACAAAATAATTGCGCGCTTTGATAGGAAAACCATTAGAGCTCAGCCGGGAAGTTAACGTGCGAACGCAGAGGTTTAATAATTTAAAAAAAAAGAAAAAAAATCAATGGCGCTACAACCTCTTTAGGTCTGGGCCTCAGATTTCTGAATCTGTTTCATGATCATTTTTCAATCTAATAGGCAAGTAGCTGATGAGCCTCCAGTGCCTGACACACGCCGTTGACTTTTTGGGTCTAAGACATGTCGGTTTCCTCACGATGTTTTCCTTCTCCGTTCGAGCGAATGTTAAATGCGCACATAGAAAGAAAGTCCATTGGTGCACAGCCGGTAATCGAACCTACGACCTCAGGGATGAGAGCCGCACGCTAAAGCCACTAGGCCAAAACTGCTGTCAATTCAATCTCTCTTTAATAAGTAAAGACGCTTTAAAACGGTTAAAGTTTATGTTCCTGTTAATATGTTATGTTAATATACCTAACGTTCTTATGAATGTAACTGACATAAGAAGTTTCCGAGGTCTCAGTTTCGTAAATTGTAGTAAACTAGTCCTAGTTTGAAATTTCCAGCATCGTTCAACATCGCTGAAATACTGGGCGTTCTGTTACCTGAAGAAACTAAACATGATGACTGAGGCTGGAGTTCTCAGGCAGGACGTAGTATTGAAGAACTTCAATGGCAAAGGTTGTATTAACAAAAATACATATCTTTTATCAATAAGCGAAAATTATTTGAGCATTTCCCACCTATCCATGTAAAATGTGGGGCGTCCATTCCATGCCGAACAAAATCCTCGGTTACTTTCAAGTTTCAACATGACCACTTTCAGTTCACTGTCACATTCTAGGGTAGAAAATTTAATTCTCACAAGACTTTGGGTCCCAAATCTTAGCTTGCAAATCCAAGGCAAGTTTTAGCTGATTCCCAATTACCCTTTATTCTTTGTTGTAGATAGAGTAAAATTTAAAACCTACCATGTTAAAGTAATTATTATTCCTTGGGTCAGGTTTATCTTACGCACTTTTACAAGATAAAATGTGTATTAATTTATAGCGTTTTGTTGCTTAATAGAAAGCTGAGCTTATTAAAAAAATTTTCATATTAAATTTTTCATTTTGATCAATTAAACTACACGAAGCGAACAAATAAGTCAAGTACATTTTCGTACTAATAATTATTTTAAAAGGGTCTAATCGATCTTAAAATCAGCTAAAACACTTTAGAAGTTGTAGTCCAAACCGCACTAAAATTTACCTGGCTATATAGAAATAAAATTACACAGAATAGTTTGAAAAACTCTATTGTTTTGGTAAGATTTTTATCCCGCGTCACAAGAAGAAAAGTGTTGTATAATCGTGTGTCAACGTATGTTATATATTCAGTCGTATGTTATGATTATCGGGAAATGTTATGAAATGATCGATTCAATTGACCGTTGATTATTATTGTTAATTTGAGATTTCTTGTTACTTTTAAAAATCATAATTTATTTGATTTGTTTTGTTTTATTTAATTGTTTAATTCTTTGGAACCATTATTTAACGATAAAAGTACTAATATTGTTTCGACCAATCAGGCTGTTCGAGGTGTCACCTTGACTTTTGACAGTGTTTCAGACAGTTTTTGAGAGGTTGGACCGAGTTGAGACTATTAAATTATAATTAAAAATGAGATCGGTGGCGTAAACCCACTACTCCTTATAGTTTATGCTAAAGTGTTATTTGTAGAGTTCAAAGGAATCTAAACTACTAAATATTGTTCGATTATTATTCTTGTCTTTTGCGTACTTTACCGCACTATACCTACCCACTAAACCCGGTACTGACGATGTCAATATCGATGGAGCGACGATAGTTCCCCGACGAGCGTAGCTAATTGGTCCTGGGTTTATATAGCCTTTTATTCCTAAACGTAGGGTTACAAGAGTTCCCTAAGTTCGGTGTGCCTTTTGGTATAAGCCTCCTAGAATTCCTTCCAGTGGATCCTGTCCCTTGCTGCTCTCAACCAGAATGGTCCCGCTGCCAGTTTCAAGTCATCTTCCCATCTCCTGACTTGACGACCCCTACCTCTTTTGGTCGCCAGAGAGACTTGCTTGCTCCATTTGTTAATGGGGTGGCGTAGCAAATGTCCAGCCCATCTCCATTTTTGGGCGTCTATTCGCGTAACAATGTCTATGAGTTTTGTTCTTGTTCTCATGTCTACGTTCCTGACTCTGTTTTTATTTTGTTAGCCTTTCCCTGCGGTGAGTTTATATATTTATTATATATTTATATGGCATCGTTTAATATCATGATATCTTTTTATGATGATGATATTAATTTATCCCTAATGGGAAAGGCAAAGGACTTTAGTCCATACAGCCAAGTCTTGGTAATAATTGGAGAATTTTCTGTCTTTTTATGACTTAATTATGACAGATATTTTTTTTTCAGAGAGGCTTCAAATAACAAAGATTATTGACAAATGTTTGTACACGACAGCTCACCTACCAATGGACACGGCCTGGCACTACCTCAGTTGTTTTCATAAAAATGATTACAAGCTATGTAAACGTGTACATGGTATTTGAATAATCTTTAAAATAATTATTTTGTGATAACAATGTATTTAAAAAGCGATTTACTAATTTAAAAAAATATTTATTTGGAGTTATGTTTTGGCTTTTCTATGTAATTTATTTTAACCAGGTTATTATGATGTTCCTTTTACTTTAAGAATTAAATAATTTTAAATGCCAACTTGAATTTATTTTCCATCATCTGCGTGTAGACAAAATGGCTTATGTGTTCAGAATGTATTGATATTGATAGTACAATATGAGCTCTGATACAGTAGGTAGTAAGAAATACATACATAGGTACGTTAATAAAAACTAAATTATCCTAATCGCGTTATTTTATATAAAGTATTCTTTCCTCTTTTTCTAACAAATTGTGTATTCGCTCTGCAAAAAGAGACAGATGAGAACTTAAGTGAAAATGGTGCAATTAGATCGGTTTATTTTTTTGAAGAAGGTTTTTATAAAAATTTATCACGAGAAATCTACATCAATTTTACTAAATTTTGTGTTTAATCCTGTCATCTAGTGTGCGTAAAGTGAAACTGACTCACGAAGAAATTAAAATTTAATTTAGTACCATCTAGCGGCTGCTATTTTAAATAAAATGTCATAAAAAAGATATCTTTCAGCGGCAAGGTGCTATGTATTTGCTGTTCAATAGATGGCGCGCGTTACAGATTTTAAGTTTCTCAAACATGATTTTAATGCCATCTACCGGCTACAACTTCAACTAAGATAACAACCTTTACTTATAGTTCTAATACCATTACATTTCTTTATACAGGCAATAGGTGGCGCGCAAATATATTATCGATTTATAATATTTTAAAATTAAATTATTCATTCATAGTAAATATAATTGCTCTGTGTGTGTAAAAATATTGTCTTGTCTGTGTAATTTTTCATATGCAGAATCAGCCAAAAGCTTATATTGTAGTACGTAATTATGCATGAAAATAAATTACTTTGGAATAACCTTTAACAATTGATATAAATAAATTACCGACAAAACTCCATTAATATTAGAATCTAGATACCCCATCTATTTACCGTTGTGTCAGAATTGCATTCGCTGTGTTAATTAAAGACAACTCATTAATAAATACTTATCATCCCATCACAATTAACCATATAAATAAACAGTAACAAGGTAACGTCTAAACATTAAAAACATAACTAAAATGTCAAAGATCTCTATCAATTGTTTATTGCTAAGAAAATAAAGTTAAATTTTCATTACACAAAGACTAATGACTTACTATTATAAATATTGATTGCAAACTTTATTAATAGACATCTTTATGAAGTAATCCAATGTTAATTGTAACGTTTGAATCGACATTATAGTGAGTGAAGTAAAAATAAATTAAAAACCATATTTAAAAAACATGACGTGTTCGTCTTGGGGAATATAATTTGTATAGTAATTACGTAGTTTTATGCATTAAATGTTTTGTTACTTGAGTCTAAAATAATAAATTTATTTCTGAATGACAATTACCTGGAAATAGCCCAATAGTCCATCGAAATGTGTTTATTTAAATCTACGCCTGCATTCAGTTCAATGATTAGGCTTCCGTGCCCACCTACTAACGTGTTTTGTGTTTACAAATAGAAACTAGGACCTAAGCTAGAAGTAGAAGGATATTAACACAGGATATCTTAGGCTAGTTAAAGAGTAATAACAAACCAGGCATACTACAGTCTCGACTTCAGATTTCTGTGTGGCGGAGAGTTTATTGCCAGTTCTTCTCTTCCGTTCTACGACCTTGATTTGAGAACTGGCAGTATAGGTATGTAAATTAAAAGCTTTTAATATATATTTCATAAGTGCACATTGTGTTGAATAAATGATTTAGTTTTTTTTTTTGATTCTGTATCTGTTTCGAGACTTTATTTATTAATAGACAAGTAGGTGATCAGCCTTCTGTGTAATAATTTCATTCGCACCACCGTGATGTGATCGCTGGAAGTCATTCACTTTTAATATAGCGGACCGTGAAACGTTGCAACTTGCAACTTTGTTGCAACTTGCAACAACAACAACGTTCAAGAATTGTCTTGTTTTATCTATGGAACTCGGCATGATGAAAACCGGCAACAAACGAACGGGTAGCGTGTTTATTTAACTATTAAAATTATCTCAGACTATAACTTTGGTTTATTAATACAATAGGCTAACTTTACAACATGTTTGTATGTTAATACTTTATGCGTGTACACTGTACACATGCTAATTACAACTTTAGGAATCAATTTGGACTTGTAAGAACTTTGTAGGATGGATGAAGTCAATATTACTGATGTCTTAACACTATGGCGTTGATGGCAAAGCTTCCAGCCTGATGAATTCATATTTAAAGGGAAGGATCCAAAGAGTTCATGTCAATGGAGTCACCTCTCCGGGTTCGCAGGTATCAATGGGCGTCCCCCAAGGATCGATTCTCGGGCCTTTCTTATTTCTGATTTACATAAATGACCTCCCATTCTTTGTCAACGAAGTTCATGAGATGGTATTGTTTGCTGATGACACTTCACTTCTATTTAAAGTGAATAGGAATAACGTATTATTGGACGATGTAAACAATTCTATCTCTCGTATAGTTAACTGGTTTAATGTAAATAACTTATTGCTTAATGAGAATAAAACAAAATGTATTAGATTTACAACTACTAGCGTAAAGCGAGATATTGGTAACCTGAAAATTAAGGACAGTGAACTAAACTTTGTTGACAAAACTGTTTTTCTAGGCATAACAATAGATAGTAAACTCCAATGGGGCCCACACATAGAGACTCTTTCGAATAGGCTGAGCTCTGCAGCATATGCAGTAAAGAAAATCCGACAGTTTACTGATGAGGACACGGCTAAAATTGTGTATCATAGCTACTTTCATAGCGTTATGTCGTACGGCATTTTATTGTGGGGTGCTGCTGCAGAGGTTCAATCCATATTTGTGCTGCAGAAGCGGGCTGTTCGGGGTATTTGTTGTGTTTCTCCGAGGGAGTCGGTACGGAATAAGTTTAAGGAATTAAATATTATGACACTATCTGGTCAATATATTCTTGAAGCCTTGTTGTATGTCCAAAAAAATATAAACGATTTTAAAACAAATGGTGACTTTCACCAGTATAATACGCGAAATAGAACTAATTTGAGTGTACGAACAACCAGGCTCCAAAAGATAAATCACTCCTTATATGGAAATTGTATTCGTTTTTACAACAAACTCCCAAGCGCAATTAGAGAATTATCACTAAATAAATTCAAAGTCCTCGTTAAACGAAAATTAATCAACAAAGCTTTTTATAAATTTGAGGACTACTTAAATGATCCTAATCCTTGGGATTGAATTGCTCCAGTTCAAACAATTTGTATGACAATACTTGGCGATTAAAAAGAGTGGCGGAAAGTTTCTTGCCAGTTCTTCTTACCCGCTCTACGCCCTTGACTTGCGAACTGGTAGTAAATGTAAATTTACGATTAATTTAACTTGACTATTCAAAAGTGTACTTAGTTACCTACTTGAATAAAGATATTTTGAGTTTGAGAGTTTGAGTTTGAGTAACTTTGTCTTACTTTAATAAAAATTCAGTAAATAAATATATTTAATTTATATAAGCTAAGTACACTGGTTGGATCTAGACTAGAGAACATGAAAATATTACAACAAAGCACGGTTATGACTACACACAAGTACCTACAATATTAATGTATATTATGATGTCACGACAGACTCATCATCCTACTCTAGTTTAAATACTGTTATTATCAAGTGCTTAGTACTAAAATATATAGTCAAAACCACGATATTCAAGAACAAAATAGGTACCTACATAAATATTTCGCATTAGTTCACTAGGAGTCGACCTAGTGGCTTGAGCGTGAAGATCTGAACACTTGCCTTGATATCACAGATATTAACCAATGGATTATGTGTATATGCAGCAATCGCTCATACAGGAAAACATTGCGAGAAAACACTGTGACTTTTGTGTCTGATCTACCTGCATATTAAAGCACAAAAAATATATATGAATGACCTAGGTAGCGCCTTTGTTTTTTTTAATTTTGTACATACTTGTAAAATGAACGAAATCAAACAAAAAATCGCATCGAATGCTTCGCAATTATTATAATTGTATTGGCTTAAACATATTTCCACAGTACATTTATAGCTATTAAATTAATTATAACTTATTTGGAGCTAACTAGGTCGGTGTTATTACTGCAATCGGCTTGATCTATAACAATACCCTGCTTCTGTCAGTCAATGCATTTTTCATGTTTTCATTGCAATTTAAATTCTATTGAGTCATTTTTGTTATGAAATATACTTTGATTGTTGTAATTGGTAAAACATGGTCCAAATGCTAAGTATGGATTATATAAGAGCAGTGTTGGCCTAGTGGCTTCAGCGTGCGATTCTCATCCCTGAGGTCGTAGGTTCGATTCCCGGCTGTGTACCAATGGACTTTATTTAGTGCGCATTTAACATTCGCTCGAACGGTGAAGGACAACATCGTGAGGAAACCGACATGCCTTAGACTCAAAAAGTCGACGGCAGGCACAGAAGGCTGATCATCTACTTGCCTATAGGATTGACAAATGATCATGAAACATATACAGAAATCTGAGGCCCAGACCTAAAAAGGTTGTAGCGCCACTGATTTTTTATTATTAAGGGAAGCAGTAAATTTAACACTTTTGGGTAGGTATAAATAAAGTCGTTTTATTAGGGTAGGTAGGTAAGGTAGGTATATCTGATCAAGTTAACGTTTGTCTTAGTAATTTAAAATGGAACTTATAGCGTTTTTTTTACAAATGTATTTTACTCTGAGTTATCTAGGTACCTATATATATACTTAACTAGTAAACCCGGCGAACTCCGTTTCGCCACCAGATGGCTTCGTTTTATGTCATTTCGTTTGGTGATTAAAAGATGAAGAAATTATTTTTTTGTAAGATTTTCCCGCTTTTCTGTTGAAATTTTTCCAATTTTCTTTGCTATAAACCTCACGGAGCCCGAGACCTTTCCAACGAATGCAAAACCGTGGAAATCGGTTCGTGCGTTCTGGAGTTATAGCGTCATGAAGGAAAACCCGACTTATTTTTATATAGTAGATTAAGTACTTTGGTTGATATTCGGCAATGAGTATTAAAGCTAGTTAGAATAAGCTCGCGAAAAGTATCGTTTCTGAATCTCACCTTTTGACATCCACCAAACAGACAGTTTCATCATCGGACGTCAGAGGCAGAAAACGAAATTCCACCTGTATCACCTCGAAGTCCTTTGTTCCACAACTGAGCGTTATTTAAGACAGTTTTACAGCGCACCACCACTATGTAGGTCGTACCACTAAGTATTTTCGAATTTGACTTAAGATTGAAGTTAAGACACTTCTTATAAGGCCGGCAACGCACTTGCGAGCCGTCTGACAATGTGTGTGTCCATGGGCACTTAACATGAGAGCATGAAGTTGCTCCAAGAAGACCTTGGTCGCCCCAGGAGGGTATTCAACTTATAGAAAGTAGGATTTGCTACATAAGCCAGGGAAATCACCAAAAATGTAAATCTTTAGGATTTGTATTATCTTTTGATATACTTAATATTAAATTAATGTAGGCCTAAAGACAGGAACTATCTTTTATCTATACGTATTCAAACGTTTTCCCTAAACTGGAATTGCGGGTGTTCACTAATATTTTACCTATAGTTAAGCTATCAGCACCTACCAACTAGTGATATACCGACACAGGTACATAATTATGTTTTCAGACATATTAAATTGCCCGCAACCAATCTATCGGTTTAAATATTACAAATACAAAAATTACTCCATTACAAAATCCTAACGTTTTTCTGATCAACGATAGCATTCGAACCAATTTCAAACTTCGAATTCCTATTTCTTTGTGGGCACCGCCCCAGCGGCCACCGGATTGGCTACTGGTCACGACTTAGCAAAAACCTACGAAATATAACTATCTCTTTTACACGTGTCACCTAACGGCTTGACCGTCTCTTTCGTTCACATAGATTATAACATAAAAGATTACAGAAAGTTTATTGCTAACGCGGTTTTTCTACGTTTTATTATTATTAATTTTCGAGGACTTTATAACACAGACCTGGCATTCCATTTTGTGATTTATTGCGTGTTGTGACAGTTCAGTTTGCAACGGTTCGTTGGGTCGCATACGACGTTTGTCTTTGTGTGAGAGGTAATTTTTGAACAGTTTTTTCCAAATGCCCATAATGGTTTTAAGTTGTTTAATGGCGGAGGTTTTTACACTTTAAATTCTGAAAACGTCCGTAGCCGGCTGTGTGTAATTATTGCTTATCTAGATGCGATAAGACATTTTACATATTTTATGTGTATGTCCTTCCTGTTGTCCTGTAGGCATTAATATTGACTGATAACTGCTGCAACACTGAATACAGATTACGGTATTACCTTTAAATTCTTCTATACAAAAACCAATAATTTATATAAAATATATACCTATATTAAACTCTTAATAAATACCACTATCATGTGGCCTTTTGTGCAGAGCAGTGTTGGCCTAGTGACTTCAGCGTGCGACTCTCATACCTGAGGTCGTAGGTTCGATCCCCGGCTGTGCACCAATGGACTTTCTTTCTATGTGCGCATTTAACATTCGCTCGAACGGTGAAGGAAAACATCGTGAGGAAACCGACATGTCTTAGACCAAAAAAGTCGACGGCGTGTGTCACTGGAAACTGATCACCTACTTGCCTATTAGATTTAAAAATGATCATGAAACAGATTCAGAAATCTGAGGCCAAGACCTAAAGCGGTTGTAGCGCCACTGATTTATTTTTATTTTTATCATGTGGCGTTTATGTCTTTATAGAATGAAGATTAAAATCTGAATCTGGAGTTATGGTCACACATTTTATTTCGACTATATCAATATCGAAGTATGTGATATATCCCTAAACGATTAAAAGTAATTTATATGAGTTCTGCGTTGCTATCAATTGACGCGCCATATAAGGTTCGAAACGCAAGCTAAAGGTGATATGATAATTACTATACGAATTAATACAAATGTAAAAGGTTGTCGGGCTGACGTGCGTACAATTAATGATTTATTGGTTTATTTTTCTGTATATTTAACGGCTATTAACTCGCTATTATGCTAAACGAAGACAAAACTAGAACGCAATTTGTAAAGCGTTCTTAGGGTAATATATATGTATATTTTTTTCATTTCGTTCAGTAATATATTTTTTTTTATTAACAAAAGCTTGCCACACTGATATACATAAAAAAAAATAATAGTTAAAAAAAACTAAAAAACACGCTTTTAAAGCACATCAAACTAAACAGTGAAAAATAAATTCCTAATTTAGGCTGAAAATGGTAATGAACAAAAAATACTGGTATTATTGTGAAAAAGCGTGGGGTGCTGTGTGCCATATTTTTCGTCTATCGAAATGTGCTTTAAAAGCGTGTTTTTTTAAACTATTATTTATTTTTTAGTTAATTTTTTTTATTTTTTTCATTTTTTTTCCGATTATTGCATTATCATCGATCTTTGACAGGTGCGCAAAGTTTGAATTAAATCTGTCCGTTAAAAGTGGGTCAAAATCGAGTCCGAAGGAGTCGGTTACATACATACATACATACAGGTGAAGCTAATATAGAGCGTGTAAAAATAATGTGACCTATAAGGCAAACATAGCAAACAGGAAGTGAAAAAAACATCGAATCATAAATTAAAACAACTCAAGAAAAATTTAAAGTGTGAGGGAACCAAACTTGTTTTCCAAGATAATTGTTTGCAATTTGCTCGATTACGCTAAAAATATTTCAATTACTATTAAGAATTAAGAAGCTATTTTTATTGCCAATTATACAAATGTTTATGGAACTACGAGTACAACCACTAAGATAACTAAGAATAAATGGTAATAAAAATAATATTTAGAAGTAAATCTATTGTTTGTGGTAGGAAACAGTCCACGGACGTGAGCCATTTTCATATCATTCACGCACACACGTATACATACGTACATATAACTGACTGTATGTTAAATATTTCTTTTTTATAAAGCATAAAATCTATAGTTGCAATATTTTTGAATATGTGAGCACAATGTATCTACATAATAATCTAGTTATCTGCTGCAATGTTTTTTATAACTACATGCGCCTATTTTATTTAAGTATAGTAGTATTTTTTTAATTCTAGGAACATTGTCTTCACATTTAATTGTTAAATCAAAGTATATAAAATATTGTAAAAACTATTTTAAAAGAGTAAATATGGAGTTTATTACCCATTCTTCTCCTTGTAAAACTATCTTTTGGAAAGGGAAACTAGTCATTTTTTTTAAAATTTTAACTTTCAAGTGCCTTTTTAATTGGCCTAATTGAAATAAATAATTTGAGTTTACACAGTTTTCGTGTGTTGGTTTTTTAACATTTACATTTTTTTCAGGTACATTTTTTTCTTGTTTTTCCGAAGACTCTAGTAACCCAACTTTCGGTAAACCAATGCAACTAAGTTTTATTATAAATACTAATAAAATCAAATACTAGTAGATAGCTTATTGCTTAGAACACGAATGGGCTAAGTAGTCGTGTAAGTTTTACTTCACTCACTTAAGTCGTAATAAGTAATAATAATTTTAGTTCAAGCTAAAGGCATTTTTCCTATTCGGCCTATTGTTCATTAATTTAGGGTGTTCTAGCTACTATTCTAGGCTTACAGCAATTTTAAGGTGAGATTTTAAATGTGGTGACAGCCCAAGGAAGTATTGCTATCGTCCAAGGTTTATCATGGAGAGGGCATTAGCTTGGATTCTATCCCCCTATTTAAACGCACCTTGATCACCGTTCTAAATAAAGTATCCATATATCTCTTTCATCACAGCGTATAAAAAAGAAAGAGACAAAAGAGTACTTTAGTTAAAAAAATTTTTTTAATGTGCATGCGCATGATTGCAAACGAGACTATATTTTGTTATTTGAGTAGAAAACCTATTCATATAGTATTGACATAACTTTCACACATAAATTATGAAAAATAATTGTAAATACATAAGTTCAATCCGGTAAAAAAATATTTTATTACCTATTACCTATATTTACAGTGGTTTTTATTGTACCTATAGGGGGCAAACGGGCAGGAGGCTCATCTGATGTTAGGTGATACAGCCATGGACACTCACATTGCCAGAAGGCTCGAAAGTGCGTTGCCGGCTTTTAGGATTTGGTACGATCTTATCTTGAAAATAAGTAAAATATTTCTATTCTTAAGTTATATTTAAATTTATTGACATACGACATTTATGAAAACTTAAGTTTTGATAAAAAATAGAATTAATATGTAATTGTAAAACTGTTACGAGTTACAATGCAAGTGTACTTTAAATTCCTATAGCTAATAATATTTGCATAAGTAATAAAAAGTATCAGAAAAACAACGTAGCGTATAATGATCCGTTACGATTGTTCAATATCTATGGTATTTAAATGTCATTAAGATGGAGAGTGAATACACAGAAACACTTAATAGGCAACAAGTATGCACTCCTTACATGGATTTAGAAATCACGCGCAGGTCGAATTACGCGGGAATAATGTGGTTCAGTAGTAATGTGATTTTGTACTGTAGTACAAAAATCTGATAAAAATTTAAAATACTAAAATGTTTGTAGACCTATTTAATATTAGATTATATTTAATACTAGCGGACCCGACAGACGTTGTCCTGTCTTAACTATGAATATTGATTTCAAATTGGTATAATGAATTAAAAAATATTTCAGAAACAAAGTGTTTATTATTCTAATGCTTTATGTTATACAACATTCTTTGTTTGTTTTTCTGGCTCGCATATTATTATATTATCAATATAATAACTCCGATCGAAGCATTTATTTTGAACGATATTCATTTTTCTTACATCCTCTGACGATATTTGCAGCACGCATTCTGTCAATGTTGTTTTATGTCAAACGCCATAAGGTTACACCAAAAAGTTCGAATTGTATGGTGGTTAAGTATTCTTGAATTTTCTAATTTTCCGCGCAATTTTTTTCTTTTTTTCTTTTATAAGAACCTTCTCCTGACAATTACAAATACAACAAAAAAAATCATCAGACAAATCGGTCGAGCCGTTTTCATGTGATGTCGTGACAACGGAAAACGGGTTTCATTTTTATATATATAGATTAGATTATGCTATAGCATAGATAGGTTAAGTGACTTTTCTTACTCAAGAGAAAAGAATCAAAATTTTATCTGCTGGGTGGCTGGAAATCTTCCTCCATCCGTTTCACAAGACACTTTCTTTTGCGAACTTGCGAACTGTGGATTTGACAGGGGGGATTTTCCCTGGGAGAGACGACGTCCAATTGTTTAAAGGTTATGGTAATCTCCTCCCTCAAAGGCCGGCAATGCACCCACTCAAATGGGAGACCATGGGTTGCCATGACTGCTATTTTTGGGCGTCCCGTAGGCTCGTTTGCACCCTAAAATATAAAAAAGTATATATTTTAATTTAAAAAAAATGATTTTTTTATTTTTTGCGTAACTTAACACTATTACCAAGGGTTTAAAGACCACACCATAGTAAACAATAATGATTTAATTTATATTTCTCTGTTTAAAAAATATAAATTAACTGA
Source organism: Pieris napi (assembly GCF_905475465.1). Classification (NCBI taxonomy): domain Eukaryota; kingdom Metazoa; phylum Arthropoda; class Insecta; order Lepidoptera; family Pieridae; genus Pieris; species Pieris napi. The sequence goes on along the minus strand of NC_062241.1, from coordinate 4,998,072 downwards.
GGCGTAAGAGCGTAACGAACATTTTAAATTTATGAAGACAAGACTAATTATGATTACCTAAGCAAAGTTAAGAAATATTTATTATAACGAAATTGCCAATAGGGTCGCTTATTGACTTGACTAGATATCGTCTTTTACAAGTATTATACAAATATGGTTCGACATACATTTTCCAAGGATCCCGAATCACACTCAATGTAGATTTTCTCTTCATAATGAAAAACAGTAAACTTATCACGCGTGCTACCGCTCGTAATTACAAATATGCATAAGCATTGTTTGCTATAATTATATCAAATTATCGGGTATTGACAACAAATTACACATTTTAAATGTAATTTGTCAATTGTAAATACGGTTTTCTTGTTATTACAGTAATTATATACATTTCGATGACTATAATTTCTGTGAAATTCGCGTAAATGTTTATTTGACATATGGAAATATTTATTACAAATCCAACTGTAAAATCAGGAATTCATGATATATATTTGCAAGAATATGGTAAAAAAATGTTATAACATGCACATAATAGCAAGCAAATTTGTCTTTAAAGGAATTTTACATAGAAGTTACATACATTTTGTGTCAAACCATTATAGTCAATTCTTATATGATTTGTAGTGATAAAATATCATATATTAAAATAAATTAATACGTTATCAAATTAATATTAACTATAACGTTTCAAGCAAATAATCATTAATAGAATAATACATTATATTTTTGTCATATGTTTCTTTGACTTAGTTACAATGTATGTAATGTAAATAAATAAACATAAGTTTCGTTACAAAGGTTAGGTTATTTTTACAATTTATAGGTCCCTAATTTAGGTAAACTATTAAATATTTCAATATAAAGAAAAGTTTGTTGAAATTAAATCATTACAAGAGTAAAATAATATGCTGTGTATGATGTAGTGTTTTAAACTTTCTTTTAATTCAAAATAAATAGGAGGCTAAACAGTATTTCACTGAGGTACAAAGTAGGCTATGCAAGACTCAGGTACGGCGTCTGAAATACTGCTAACATCTCTGGGCCGGCGCTCCCAATACTTGGCGATAAAAAAGAGTGGCGGAAAGTTTCTTGCCAGTTCTTCTTACCCGCTCTACGCCCTTGACTAGCGAACTGGTAGTAAATTTACGATTAATTTAACTTGACGATTCAAAAGTGTACTTGGTTACCCACTTGAATAAAGATATTTTGAGTTTGAGAGTTTGAAATACCAGTTTCTAACGAAATTCAGCTAAAGGCTTGTCAAATTATCTCTCCAATATAATACTACTACAAAGTAGTACTTTGGAAAGAGTTCTGCACCATTTGATAGCTGGAGGTCTTACACGGTCCGTTTCATTCGGCATTTTCTTTTGTGAACTAGCAAACTGTTCCGTCGGAGACGCGACCTAAAAAAAAAAAGTCCCGTTAGTATTCTTTTTCTTGGACTGGATATAGATAACACCCGAAATTGTAATTTCAGTTCTAGTGCTATTAAGATTATTTTATAGCTAAATTCCTTTGACAAAAGTATAGCAAAAGATTGCAAGCGTCATTTAAGGCTTTTGGAGTTAATTAAAAAGAAACCCTTTATTATGACAAGCTTATTGTGTTGATGTAATAGACAATAAATCTTTAACGCAAGATTATTTACTGTTAGTATACCTAAGATAGCGTTAAATGTTAATGCTTTAAAGCAATAAAATCGCCTTGTAGAAACCGTAAACGTTAACTTTTTCTCAGAACAACAAGGAAATCACTGATTTTAGTGGGTGCGTTGCAACCCTTTGAGGGTGGAGTTGTTCTTTTTTTAAACAATTATTACTCAAAAACAATCGTATCTCCCAGTTCGCTAGATATTAACAAAATTAAAGAGCGCATATATTTAAATTTCATTGGTGCATTGGTATGAAAGCACGTCAGAATGGAGTTGTAACCGCTAGGCCAACATACACTCTATTTAAGCAGTTACAATTACGACAACTTCCAAAAAATCTTTGTGGACTCTATTAAAGGATTACCGCACTTTAAATTGCTTGATGTTTGATGATTTGCTATTTTAAAAGAGTACCGAGAGTTTTTTACGCCGGCTTTTTCTCTCGGCCTACACCCTCTGTCTTCTTTGCCAATGCGTAGGGATGCCTACATAACAAATTCAAACTTAATGACGTGGAATAAGTGATACATGTATTTTATGTTCCATAATAAACATATTTTATTTAATTTTTTATAAAGAAACATATTTGTCATATTCCCGTACATATCAAAACCGGTAGTAAACGGCGTAATTTTTCAACTACTAGATATAACCTAGGGGTCATGCGCAGTCGTCATTACTAAATAGACGGAACGAATCGTTCAGCCGGTTCCTTTGATCTGCGCCTGCGGCTTCTTCTTAGGGTGAGATCTATAGTGCGCACTTGGACTTTGCTCAGACTTTACTTACGAAAAACACTAAGGTTAAACTATGATTTAGTATATTTATAGACATTTTAACGGTGAGATTAAGCTAAGCTCAAGCTAAGACAGAAATTGATGTTTCATTTCATGCAATACCTTCTTTATTATCCTTTAAAAAAGTAAAGAATGGTTGTAGTTAAGTCTGAGCAAAGTCTAAGTGCGCACTATAGATCTCACCCTTACAGTAATTGATGGAATACTTTTCGGGTTCCTTGTATAGTTTACATGGTTCTGGATATAAATATTTTTTTAACCACCTATAGTTAGTTAATGGGTAGGTACACATTCGACATGGTCCGACGGAATTGGACCTAGTTTATCAAATTAATAGAAATACACCTGGAATATTGTGTGAGTACAACTGCAAATACAAATTAAAATTAAACTAAATAATTGTAATGTAGTTTTCTGTTTCTTTTATATAATAAATAATACTAGCTGCCCCAGCGAACTTCGTTTCTCCATAATGCCTACCTTTTTAGTACATACCAACATGGAACATTTTGCTATGCTATCCCAGAGACTGTTCGGTTTTCCGGAATGAAAACTTTCAGGTTTCTCTGGGATTTTTCTCTATATAAACCTCAAAGTTATAAATTTTCAACTAACAAATACAAAATAGGGGTTGATCGCAGAGGGTAGATAAACATTAAGGGTTGTATGTGTTTGTGTATGTTGTATCATAAAAATAAAAAAAAGGAGGAGGAAATATAAAAGCCGATTCTCAGACTTACTTACATGCATAAAAAATTTCATAAGAATCGGTCAAGTTGTTTCTTAGGAGTATGGGAACGAATATTATGACACGAGAATTGTATAGATATATATATATATATAGTATATAGCTTCTTAGGAAAATATTCGAAGATTTCGACAAAATTATAAGATGCTTTTGACCATATCATAAATTGATTTTTATTGCAATATGTTCCTACTTTAACTTTAACTCTTCTTTAACTGTTGAACGGAAACAGAAATATGAACTCAATTCCCAATTGAGTGAAAATTTATTACAGTAGGTACCTACTCATGTGTCTCTTTTCATCACGGCGAAAACGCTATTTGACAGAAAGAGATAAAGAGTATTTTAAAGAAGAAGGTGCAAATATACCGTTTTATTAGGATACATTTATTTTATATAAAGTAATCCCCACGCCTAAAACAACACGGTAAACACACAAGTATCACCATTTTTTCAATGTAAATAAAGCCGTATTCATACATATGCTAAGAGAGCACGCAAAATAGCTAAGAAAAAGCAATTTAAATTTACATCTTCAAGAACTTTGTATGTTAATTAGGTCCAACGCTTAATCTTTGTCCAAATAAGTTCATCGCATCACATTTTCCAGTAATTTGAAAATGATAATGAAACAGTAATGATCATTATACCTATGTATTTTAAAATGGAGTTAATTAATACAATTCCATGTATCGCCTTATACCTTATATTATATAAAAAAGGTATCTATTCAGTATTTTATCTTATATTATGGCAATAGAAGTGTATTTAAATTTTTTGGGGCTTTAATATGATGAGGCTTAGCGCTAAGGAACAGGTAAATTAATAATAAAAGCCTTTAATGTTGTAATTACTTATACTAAAATAACACTAAAAAAAAAACTAATTATTAATCGGCAAGCCGGTTAATTTCTGTTATACAGCTAATCCTTGGACGTAGGCCTCCTCTAAGAACTTACACTCTTAAATTATTATGTTTTTTTAAAGCCGCATTTTAATATAAGGAAATTTTTATTTTACTTTTTGTATTTAAACTAAATAAAGGCATATTCCGAAAGTTTAAAGCGTGGTTTGGTTTGAAGTCACACTTAATCTCATGAATAAGAGAAGATAGGACGAAGATATTTATTTTAAAAATCAAAGCCTCATTTAACATTTAAATAAACTTCTATTCCTAGGTTTCATAAACTAACACAGACACAGTGCACGATCATAATAACTTTCAGCTACATTCTCAAATACATGCGCATACTCACCTATTCACACACTCACTCATTCACTTCATTTGTAACACTAAATTTATAACTATTATTATTATTTTTTCTTTTTTATTAACTAATTTAAACATGTACCTACCACGAAATAATTGTTTTCTAGTTACCCACAACACAGGGCCTCCCTAGTGTGGGGACTAGCGATTTATGATTTTTGTCACAAACCCTTCTGTCATTAATAAAGTTTTTATTATTTAGTTTTATTATTACCGTCGTCTATACGGTGTATGTGGTATCCAGGCCCAGACATTCCATGAGCTTAATCATTAATATGTGGTAAAACCGTTCCTAAGAAATTAATTCTGGGCGTCGTTGTGGGGTAATGAGCCTGAGATATGATTACAAACACGTTATGAAGATATTGCGATAAAACCTTTTCAATTTTTTTATCTCACACACTGTTTTATTGCGTATTGATTTTATTTTTATTACTCTTTAATATATAATATTATACGGTTTCGATATTTGTAAATATGTGAGGAACATATATACTAACAATACAATAATTGACCTATTGCTTTGCTTAATTTGTAAGTAATACTTTGTAGTCCAGTCAGTCAAGACAATTAATTCATTATAATTCCAAAAGTTTTCAAATTTTGATGTAAGGTCGGGAGTGGTATTAAAACAAACTATAAAATTTTGCAACCTGCTCTGCGGTCCGGAACATTGTTAAAAATAAGTTTTGGTCGTGAAAAAAATTCCAAAAGTTCTGCAAACTTGGGGAAGTTTTCGATATAATATTTCATATCACGTATAAAATTTGCAACCAACCTTAGTGTACGGGACATTTTTTGTTATTAAAAATTAATGTTTTTCTTTATTAAACTGAAGGAAAACGTTCCAAAAGTTCTGCAAATTTGACAGATATATCGAAAATAAAATAAATAACAAAAAATGTTCCGTACACTTAGGTTGGTTGCAAATTTTATACGTGATATGAAATATTATATCGAAAACTTCCCCAAGTTTGCAGAACTTTTGGAATTTTTTTCACGACCATACAGCAAAAATTAATTTAATTGCAATTTTAACAATGTTCCGGACTGCGGACAAGGTTGCAAAATGAGATTTATTGTCGTCCCAATGTACCATTCACTTGACCGAAGTTTGAAAACTTTTGGAATTATTATCAAATTTTCGATTTCGAATGTCTATAATGACTGGTCTATTGAGCCTATTTAAGTATATTAGTTTTATTCTAGGAGTACATTGTCTTCACATATAATTATTTAACTAATTTACACAAAATATTGTAAACCTATTTTAAAAGAGTAAGTGTGGAGTTTCTTGCCCATTCTTTTCCACACGAAACTACCTTTTGGAAGGGGAAACTAGAATCATCTTTATATTTTATTTGATGTTCAAAAGTGCCATTTTAGGTGGTTTAATTGAAATAAATGATTTGACTTGACTCAAGAGGGTACTAATCTTATTTTGATACAGAAGGCTGACGCACTTAAAGCTATGTTAAATATAATATACCAGGCGTAGTGACCACGAGTCGTTTTCTTATTAAATATATAAACCCGTAATTTGTATATAGAATTCTAACGTTAGTGCTATTAATGTCAGCCAGTTGTATGCATTCGAAATTCAAACTGAATTATTTCGAAGAATTTTGAAAGATCAATTCTAAACGCACAGTAGATTGGAGTTCTTTCAAAGAAACGTTTAGATTATTAAGTTTGCGCCCAAAATTGATTTGAATGTTATTATTATAATAGGATATATAATATTTAGGTCAGTAAAGATTGTGTTTGATCGTCTTCGTGACTATATAGAAGGCCTACCCTAACAGAGTGCCCAGTTGTGACGTCATTTAACGATGATAACAATTTTAATATGTTTTTGTTAACTTGAAAATCGTTGATGAAACCCTCCAATTGAAATCAGAATCGCTTTTGAATTTACTTTAAAGGGATAGCGATACCAATCACGACATGTTTGTTTACAAGTTCGATGTATGTTAACAATATCCGTAGCGCTGATGTTAAACCTTAGTGTCATGGAGGAACGCAATCGCTATCGCCATTGTAAGTCACAAAGTACAGGTGCTATATTTGATTCCGTAGCGTCTTAAAATACAAATAAGTAGTGTAATAGTTACAGAGAGATAATCGCCACTGGCTTGAGTTAATTAGAGTCAGTGTTTTTTTTCCTTTTTTTATCGAAGTACCTAATATAGGGGGTTCATCTTATGTTGAATGATACCACCGCCCATGAACTTAACGCCAGAGGGCTCGCGAGTGCGTTGCTGGCCTTTTAAAATTTTTTTTGAAGGACCCTAATTAAAATTTGTTCGTAAGTACCACGACGGGCAGCTGGTGCAGAGCAGTTGTACGCGGCAAAAAATTGTGGAACAACGAACGTCAAGGTGATACAGGTGGATTTCACAATCTGCCTCGATGTCTGATGATGAAACTTAGCTGTAGGTAATAATCCAAACAACTTAACACTCTCCATGGTAAATGCGGTAGAAGATGGAGGAAAGATACCAACTACGCAACGCGGGATTAAACCGCTCAGAAGGTGACTGGTTGTTGATGATTCGATCCGCTCATCGTTGAATAAGGTCAAGTGGAATGAGCTGGTACTGTGAAGCTTCCGTCCTGATGTGCGAGGTGAACCTGTGGGGCCGAAATTGCCCTTTTTTGCAAGCAATGGTCATTAAAAGCAACTCATTAAAAAAATCAGCAATTAATATGAACGTATGATATTAATCTATAAGCTTTTTGTTTTCATAGTAATAAATATGAACGTTAGAAGTACAGTCTTTAGAATTTACTAGTACCTAGTGTAAAATTACAATTTTATCTTTTAATAATCATACATTATTGTCTTATAAATAAGTAAGAATAACGTATTAGATGTTATACTTAGGTCTTGCAGTCGATGCACGCGCGCACCGGTTTTCCGATACTGCTTATTAATTGTGTACTGAGTGCACATTTAATTTTTATTGAGAAATATTAAAGTGCTTGTATTAATTTAATACGCAGAGAAGCATAGCAGTGTTGGCCTAGTGACTTCAGCGTGCGCCTCTCATACCTGAGGTCGCAGGTTCGATCCCCGGCTGTGCACCAATGGATTTTCTTTGTATGCGCATTTAACATTTGCTCGAACGGTGAAGGGAAACATCGTGAGAAAACCCACATGTCTTAAAGCCAAAGAGTCGACGGTGTGTGTCAGGCACTGGAGGCTGACCACCTACTTGCCTATTAGATTTAAAAATGATCATGAAACAGGTTCAGAAATCTGAGGCCAAGACCTAAAGAGGTTGTAGCGCCACTGATTTATTTTCTAATTGAATACAAACGACAAAATTACTAAGCTATATCTTAGTATAACACGAATTTATAGATAAAGTAATGGGTTAAAAGAAGTATGAAAATTTGCTGCTTTTATTAGCAAGAAGGTGACTTATTGCAAACGTACGAGGCTAGTTTGCACTATTTTAAGTTACCCTAAAACTTCGACGTGAGCTAGTTTATTTGTATAAAATATTTAAATCTTTGATGTCATATTTTCTTGTATAATTTTATGCATACACGTTGTATTGGAGCTTATAAATAAATAAATTTATGTATAGGTACATCTTTCGTAAATTTTTCAAACAATTAATATTTGAAACATGACTGAAGCATTTAAGTATTGAATTAAATTTTTAATGTTATGAATACGTGTAAATTTAAGTAATTCTTTCTTATTTTAAATAGGTACATAGCCTGTAATGATACTTCGTTGTCTTATAACAGTCCTTTGTTGCTAACTGTACACGTCCGGATATCGCTTCGCAAGTTTGAAAATTTTTAGTACTAATTCAGTTGGGTTGGCGGCGGCCGATAAAAAATAATTTAATGCTAAAACGTTTCCTTATTCACCTGGCTTCATTTAGCGTACCGTTTGCGACAAGATAAGAAGAAACATTTAAACATTTTAATTAGGTAAATTATCGTAAAGATAATTAATATAATTATCTATGGTAATAAGTTTCTTATAACAAGTACTATTTTATTATATGTTTTTTAGCCATAACTCTATGTTACCATTGATTTTATGTTATAATAATTTATTTTTATTTATTTATTCAAGTTGACCACATTCTTAAATGTTTTACAACTTTACTCAACATTGAAGTGTGAAAATATATACAAGACGAAATAAAAATACTAGATATTTTTGTTAAGAAGAAAAAAAATTGATAGAAGTAACAATAATCTGCGTTTTTAGTAGGTTTAAGTAAAAAAAAAATACATAAAATAAACGATTTTTTTGTTTTAGTAAGTATTTAGTTTTGTAATGCCTCAGTAGTAGTGATAAGTGATAACTATAAGAATGGAAAATATGAAAACAATTTTTCAACACCTAAATCTGGGCGAATTAACTTATAGAACTGAGCTTCTCTACTCGGAGTCTAATACTGTTAAAATTCTAAGGTCTTTAAAAGAGGTGTCAGCAGTGTGGGTTAAAAGCGGACGTAGTGACAAACAAGGATACGAAAGGGAATATATGGCCATTAGACCACAAGCCCATGAACAAAAAATACCTGTGAAATGACCCAACCTGAATTACGCTTAGAAGGCTGTTACTATATCTGAAAATAGCTCTGAGCACTATGCCGTCATTTCTGAGCGGTACATGTGAGTACGTGAGTGAATGGACTTTCTCAGGTACAATGGGGGAATTTCGACTAATTATTAATGTACGGCTTTGTTATAAGTGTATAGATGATTAAAAATAAATGTCGAAAAACCTAGTGCCGTACAAAAGTGATGGTGCTGGAAGTTGGTGCAAATTTTTAATTCGACGACAGTTGCAGAAGCAATATAGGTCATTTATTACTGTACGGCATTTGTGTGATTCCTTTTGGACACATATACAGATACTTTACCCGTAAACGCCGTACATATTCCCAGCGGAGCGGTCGAAAGCCAAGGGTCGCAACATATGTCTGATTAGCATATAGGTGATGATGATATGAAACAACATAAAATTAAATGATCTTGAGAGTACTTCACAAATAGATAACATTTTCCAGCATGCCGTACATTTTTTATGGAACACATAGGTGTATGGGGTAAATTACTTTCCTCAGAAAAGAGTAATTTTCCGGTGACTTTTATCTGTACGGCAATAACATAGGTTATTAATACTTTAGACAATCTTCAATAAAAGATAAATGCCGTACACTTTCGATAGTCCGCTACCACCGCCTACCAATACAGGGCGTCCCAAAGTTATGGGAAATGAAGGGAAAGTACCTTAAATATCGTAGATAGGGTATTAATTCTGCATTCAAAGATTTTTTAAAAATTACTTGCCTCGTCTGGGAATCGAACCGACTTAAATGTAAAAAAAAACACCCCTACTTTTATGATGCCAATCGAAAGAATGGCCAAAAACTAATAACTCTTCTTAAGTAACATAGTATTTTAAAAGAAAGTAACAGCGTGAATATATCTTTTTAATCAAATTAAAAACATTATCTATCGTATTCGGCCTAAACAAATCCCCTACGAGTCTGTTACTTTAGAAAAGTTATTAGGTTTTGGGCATTCTTTCGATTGGCATCATAAAAGTAGGGGTGTTTTTTTTTTTATTTAAGCCGGTTCGATTTCCAGACGAGGCAAGTAGTTTTAAAAAAATCTTTGAATGCAGAATTACTAACTTTTAAAAATAGCATAAAGTCTTCTTTTAGTAAAATACCCTATCTGCGATATTTAAGGTACTTTCCCTTCATGTCTCATAACTTTGGGACGCCCTGTACTATATTTTTATTTTTGTTAAAAATATTTTTTACCTTTACCTATCTCTGCTGGTACGGTGGTAAGGCTGTAAATATACTTTACAGCCTTATGGTAGTATACTCATATGTACAGTTATTTATGACCTTAAGGGACACCTCAAACGTCGTCGAAGTTTTTATCAGCTGTAAAGAATAATCTGGAGTAAAATGTACGGCATCTGGTTTTTTTTGTTTATTTATATTTGTTACATATAAAATAACAATAATCTTTGAAAATATTACTCCCCATATTACTCTAGGAGCATTTGAAAAGTCATCTAAATTTCGGAAATTTCATATATTTTTTTTCATAATATTTTTATTTGTTACCATTTATAATGAACGGCTATAATGTACAACGGTAATATTTAGTAACATTATGTAAAAAAACAAGTTGCCGTACATTATTCTCTGATCTTACAGCAGTAAGAACTTGGTAAATCCTGAAATTTCGATAAATATTTAATTACACAAATATTAACTATAATATTTGGACGGCATAATTATAAAACATTATTGTCCGTGTTAAATAATATTTTGAACATGTTGCCGTACATTTTACAATGACCTTAGGGTATATGGGTGTAGGGGTAGGGTTCCGACCCTTGGCTTTCGACCGCTCCGCTGGGAATATGTACGGCGTTTACGGGTAAAGTATCTGTATATGTGTCCAAAAGGAATCACACAAATGCCGTACAGTAATAAATGACCTATATTGCTTCTGCAACTGTCATCGAATTAAAAATTTGCACCGACTTCCAGCACCATCACTTTTGTACGGCACTAGGTTTTTCGACATTTATTTTTAATCATCTATACACTTATAACAAAGCCGTACATTAATAATTAGTCGAAATTCCCCAATTGTACCTGAGAAAGTCCATTCACTCACGTACTCACATGTACCGCTCAGAAATGACGGCATAGTGCTCAGAGCTATTTTCAGATATAGTAACAGCCTTCTAAGCGTAATTCAGGTTGGGTCATTTCACAGGTATTTTTTGTTCATGGGCTTGTAGTCTACATGTAGAACGGATGAATGAAAAGCACAATAACAAGTAGGTTATACAAGCCGTAGATGGTGAAATCTGGTTAGGTAGGCCTTGTCATACATACCTAGACCAAATTCAGGAGCTTCTAGAGAAGGGACAAGTTAAACCTAATGATAAAATAAAGTGATGAAAGTGGATGAAGCGAGAGAGGTATGTCAGGACCTTAACAAGTGAAGACTCGTGGTCTTTGCCTATCCCTTCGGGAAAAAGGCGTGATAATTATAAATACATAAGTGACAATTCTTGCTTAAACGTTTGCACATAGATTTATCTGTATTAGATAGTATCTATCATTATTTCTGTCAAATTTACTAGAAAATTATATAAAACAAAACTGTCACTACTTTATGTAATCGACAATCGCAATAAAACGGTCTGTCAATATAATATGTTAAACGTCAGCAAACAAAAGGATACTCAATATTGTCATAGATAACATCCGCATTTTATATTCTGCACACAGAGTTGCGCATCTGCTAGAGCTGTCAGTGTGACACTTCAAGGCAGAATGCGCGGGAGCGACAGTTTACTTCTAAAGGCATTGAATTTGAACAGCTGGCTTTCTTCACATTGGAAATAATTTGTCATTATTTATTAATTTAAAGGTTTATTTGTTATTAGTCTTAAGAATTATAATTCAGAAAACGGTTTACCAGCACAATCAATAGATGTGCTGGTAAACCGAGATGGCGCCAAAGTTTTAAAACACAGCGGTAAGAATGTAATACGAAATTCGTATGTATTTTTGGTTTAAATAAGATTCTCTTTCATTTTACATTCTCATGATGATGTCTTTTCTGGAGGCGTCGGATGCTTTATGAATCTTAGTGATCTGGGATGTAAAAAAAATCGTACCTTATTTAATCTGATCCACCAAGCATTTCTAGCAGAGGTATTCTAATATCCAATAATGGGTGTCCATAACCTAAAACGGAGATGGTCCGGAATACCGTTGTGGGATTTGAGGTGGCTGCAGTGCCAAAATACGTCATTATTCGCCAGTAATCTTCTAGCTACATAGTATAAAAAATTAAAAGATATAATATTTGTATATGATAAGTATAAAATGGGAATTATATTAGTTCACATAACTGCGTCGCCGATTTTTTTTCGTACACTCTACTCTATCTCCATAAAAAAGGAACTCAATCATAAGAAAATGATAGCTAGATAAGTAAGTGTGTTATATTAAGGTATATTATACAATGCACTCACATTTTAAGTACTTATATTGTATCAGCATTGCTTTTACGGCCATGAACTTACTTTGCGGGAGGGGGGGAATCCCTCAGGGGGGATAAGGCTAATGACTAATGGTGTCCTCTATGCTTCGCATCTTGTTTATTCTTGAGCCACGCACTTAACTTTGGACCACGTCGACCCAATGGCTCGTGGTTCGGCCATAACAGAGCGTCGCCAAGATTGTTTAGGGTGGCCAAGTTGCCTTTTTTCTTGAGAAGTCAAATCAGGGGCACTTAGCCCCTTTGGTTGGGCTCACTTCGAAGAGTGACCTATACAACTTACTTGCGACGTAAGATTTGGTGGATGATTGGGGTTTCCCTGACATCTATGATTTATATATACTGACAAAGTACCAATTAAAAAAAAAGGATTTTTATATAATTTCCTATGAACGGTTTAGCTCATCATTTTATAACAGAACTCAGACAAGTAGCTAGTTTAAATTGTAAACTAATTATAATCACAAAGTATTCATAACGCTGTTTATATGGAAATATGCTAACGTAAATACTATATTTTATCGCGTTTTTAGTAATTTTTATGTGAACACAATTATGTGAATACAAATTAAATAAAGAACACACGCAGGTTGGAAACGCAAGCTTTTGAAAATGCATTCAAACGTAAAAATCACCCGATTTTTATCGAAGTTTTTTTTTGTAATACCTCAAATCCTACTTATTATTTATGATTGTTCATTTTTGTATTTCTTTATGCTAAGTGGCAATTTTTTTATCTATTCATGAAAATTGTTAAATGGTGTTTATATTTTTTGTTAGTGCCAAAAATAAAAAATAAATTAAATTACATTTCAATTAAGATAATCATTAGGCCTATTCCGTTACGCGAAAGTATTACTGAATCAATCACAAAGGAGATATTGAAGTACACAATTGAATGCACCTGGTGGGGAAGGGTTATGTGGGACTCGCTGTTGTGTATACCCACTAAAACCCCACGGCGCCACCAGCAATCGCCCGTGGCAGGACACGGACAGCCTTGTCCGCTTCCCGCCACTGTGGAATGGATCTTGGCACAGCAAGGGCTTTTCACATCGGCCAATTCACTTTGTTTTATAAAGCCTGAAAGGCCGGCAACGCACTCGCGAGCCCTCTGGCATTGAGAGTGTCCATGGGCGGCGGTATCACTTAACATGCCACCTGTTCTATAAAAACAAAAAAAAGCTGGGGGAGGCCGGGTACACAATTGAATGCACAACCTAATCAACCAGAACTCTTAGGATGAATGTACATAGACTGAAGTATTGCAAAATAACGGTGGTAGGACTGAGCTTATTCTTTAACTTAATCATTTACAAGTCATAGTGGTGTTTATTCGGGATTCGAACCTACTAGTCGTAACCACAAGCCATGACAAACTTAACAATAGTCATAAAACTACAAAAACACCGCCGTACTTTGTTAAAACTTGCATAAAACTAATAATTAGTTTTTTTAGAATCGCATAAATGTGTTTAATTGATTTCCTGATGTTATCGAGGCTCGCAAGTAACTTTATTTCTTTGACCTTTAATAAATATATCGTTAACTAATTTACTATGTGCTTAATGTATACTGGAAGTATAGAAAAATGCTCATTGCGTTACTTACTTTTTAAAACGGTTATAATAATTTTAATTGAAATTACCAGTTGCCCGAAGACCTCCCGTGGTTTAGTGGAGTTTATATTTTTGATAAGAAAACGTTGTTTTTTCATTATTGCGAACAAGTATTTTAATATAGTGGCGAACTATGACAGATATTAATTTATATACAGTTTTCGGTAGGCCGTTACGTTATACTCGTTGTATTAGGAGGGCTGAAAAGTTCGTAGGCTAACTAGGGTAAAAGGGTAGGTTCGTAGGGTAAATCTTTTTTTTATAGAATTTGATTTGATTATTCCATATTCAAAAGCGATACGATATTTTTATATTATCATATTTGTCTTTAGTCTAAAACTAGGCTTCACTTTCCGCGATTACCTCTTTATCAGCGAAAAAATATTATATACACATTACTCGGTTTCTCATCCGCCGACTGCATTTTCTATAAAAATTGTGTTTTGTTGAAGCTGAATTAACTATATTCTTCTATAAATTTTGCAGGCGCAAAGTAGAGAAACGCCTGACAGAAGACATTCAGAAATTAGTTTGTGAAGTATTGGGAAGAAACCCCCGACCGATCCGATACAATTATTGCAACGTATATTTTTCCGATAATACGCCATATTAACCACTAAGCCACGACTCTCGCAAGTAATAGGTAATTATGATGATTATTATGAATTGTATCAATAATACCGATCATAAGATAGCAAAATATCTAAATTATTACCATTAACAAGAATTACGGTAATAAAGTTATGACTTAGAGTGTATTTGGTTTGCGTGTTTAGACTTTTTCTATTTTGTTACATACTGTGCAGTGTGTAGTATAAAGAGATCGGTGCGGTCGGATTAGCTTAATCTTTGTTTTAGTATAACTCCTACCAATTAAAGTTTTACCTTTGTATTATAAATTAGTTCTTACTACAGTTTATATGTATATATACATTTTTTATGTAATAGGAGGCAAACGGGCAGGAGGCTCATCGGATGTTAAGTGATACCGTCGCCCATGGACACTTACACTGCCAGAAGGCTCGCGAGTGCGTTGTCGGCCTTTCAAGAATTGGTACGCTCCTTTCTTGAAGGACCCTAAGTCGAATTGGTTCGGAAATACTTCGGTGGGCAGCTGGTTCCACATAGTGGAATAGGTATCTATATTATTTCTACGTACAGTGCGTAAATACACTTAAAGCGTAACATGAAATATTTACGATTATTTCAACCCGTATAATTTTTTATTAAGTAGGTATTATTAATTATTTTATTATTTCTATTGTACAACTAATTTTAATTTAAATATAAAACGTACGATATATGTAACTTTTAATTGGACAGCGAAAATAGTGTGAACTTTTTCACTACACATTTCTTTCATTAATTTGTCCGATCTGTTTATTTATTTTTACACTTAATTACTAACAAGAAAATCATTGACACAGAAAAATATGAAACCTTATGATAACAGGCGAGGAGTGTCGGTCTAGTGGCTTTAGCGTGCGTCTCTCATCCCTGAGGTCATAGATTCGACCACGGCAGTGCACCAATGGACTTTCCTTATATGTACGCATTAAACATTCGCTCGAACAGTGAAGGAAAACATCGTAAGGAAAGCGGCTTGCCTTAGACCCAAAAAGTCGACGGTATGTGTCAGGCACAGGAGGCTGATCACCTACTTGCCTATTAGATTGACAAATGAATGTGAAACAGATACAGAAATCTCACGCCGAGACCCAAGGTACATAAGACGCAACTGATTTAATATAACAAGTGGCCCTAACGGTACGTGATCCCTTCCAGGCAAATAATGTTAGATGACGTAATGTAGGTGCGACCAATACGCGTTAGAGCGGGACAGAACGCATACTGCGTCTCACATCGGTCTGGCGTGGTCGGTGACGTAGCGCAGGTGCGTTAGAGTGAGACAAAACGCATACTGCGTATTCACATCTCTCTGACGAGATCGACGACGTAGCGTAAGCGCAGTCGGTGCAGCCGGTACACGTTAGATTGAGACAGACTATATAGGCGTGTTAGTCTAGTCTGGTAGAGTGGTGAATTACTATCAAAGAAAAATAAATACAGCTTAAATAAATAATTATAATTGCATAAGTTGATAAAAAATGCTATGCAATAGCTTTACCGCGGCAGTCCCCGAGTGCCACACGTTTTTTATATTTATAATAATGAACATAACAAATGTTAACTTCTCTCAATACATTAGTTGTGTATTGTATGTGTTTATTTTAAATAAACTGTAAATCAGGGAAGTAAATATAATAGTTAAATATGCTTTAACTGCTAATCCAGACTTAAGATCCCAGTTAAGCAATTATTGTTTCACTTTTGAAGTCATATACGTATACTAGCTGACCGGGCAAACGTCGTTTTGCCATGTATATCATTTATAATAAAAAAATAGGGGTTGATCGTAGATGGGTGAAAGTTAGGGGTTGTATGTATTTTTTAATATTGTATCATAAAAAAATAAAAACAGAAAAAAATACTGAAAAAAAAGACTGGACTACCCTTAACATTTAGGGCGATGAAAAATAGATGTTGTCCGATTCTCAGACATACCCAATATGCACACAAAATTTCATGAGAATCGGTCGAGCCGAGGGCCGAGTTTAACCACAAACACCGCGACACGAGAATTTTATATATTAATTATATCAGCGAGCCCATCAAATCATTCTACAGAATGATCACGCGCAGACGAATATGTGGCCGTCAACTAATCCCATAAATAATAAAATAAAATGTTACATAAATGTTAACCCACCGCGATAATAATAATAAATGATCCTATATCTTAGCCCTAACAATATAATTAATATACACGTCACATAAATGGTAACTAGAGCCGATATATTATAGTCATTAAGCTCATATAAATGGCAATGGTTAATCCTCAATTCGTATTATTCTTTCCAGTAATTAAAATACTTTAAAAGTTACACACAAAGGTTCTATATAATAAGTCTCTTAGGTTTGAAGAACTTCACATTAAAAACATACATGTCACTTACATGAGAAAAAAATAAAAGCAACAAGTTTAAGCTATAAGCTTTTAAAAGCCAACAGACATAGGGAGACGATTCCAAGCGGCCGGATGGAACGTCGTTGATCCCTTGGAAGATGGAACGGGCTTTGGTCTGGGATGCTACTTGTGTGGACCCGTTAGCCCCGACTCACGTCCTTCGGACACGCAAAAAAGCTGGGGCCCTCGCAGAGAAGACGGAAAATTATAAACGGCTGAAGTATTCAAGTCTCTTGGGCCGTTGGGTTCAAGTGCACAGGGGCTAATTAAAGATTAAGGTTGGCACCTGATAGATAGTACCGGTGACCCCAGAGCTGGTGCTTTCCTCGCTCAACGAATAAGTATCGCAATACAGCGAGGAAATGCTGCCAGCGTTAAAGGTACACTGCCATAGGGACCATACTTTTCAAATTTGTTTTAATTTTCTTTTCATTAAGTTATAATTATTTTTATTATCACTATGTATGTAAGAAAATTGTAAATACTGTATATTTGATTGGTATATTAAATCATTCAAAAACATAAAAAGTTAAATATATCACGCCATGTCGTACGCTTTCACTACATTAGAGACCATCTACCAATAAACTTCATATTCGTATTCGAAACGGGTCCACTACTATATCCTGTATGTTAGAGGGCAAGCTGTTGTTAAAATATATTTTATTATAGTGTGACCCTTGGAGCACTCTTACATTTCTGGATCTATCTAAATAGTTTTTTTTTAAGATTTCAAAATTCACACCAATTGACCTAGTCCCATGCTAAGCTGGTGAAGCTTGTGTTATGGGTACTAGGCAACGGATATACATACATATTATAGATAGATATACATATAAATACATATTTAAACACCCAAGACCTAAGAACAACACCAAATGCTCAACACATCGATGTTCGCCTCAGCCGGGGATCGAACCCGGGACCCATGGATTCGCAGTCAGGGGTACTAACCACTAGACCAATGAGTCGTAATTGACAATAAGAATTGTTTCGGTTAGTGTCCGAGAATGTACAACAACATTTTACAAATGCAGGGGAATAATACGATAATTTAAGTATGTTCTATATATTAGCAATAAAGATATTTTGTTCATATAAAAACATACATACCTACCACATATACAAAAAGTACTTAATAATTATATTGCAAAAACCCAATGTTAGTGATAAAGTAGGCTCAATTAAAATATTGATTGCGTATAATCGCACGCGCAGGTGCTTTTAATGGACAAACAGCATGACAGCTTGATGTGTTATTTCAGAGGCATTAAAAATTAGGGTTAATATGTCAATTACAACAGAACATTAGCTGAGTCCTCGAAGTTGACAGAGGAGCGGTAATTGTCTGTCAATTGTACTATAACTTGACATTTCACTTTAAATGTCATGTGTCTCTTAAATCCACAGATTGTTATGCCACGTCCTTACATTATATTAAAACAACATATAAATATTTAAACTGTAATAAGTTTTCTTTTCTTTTTGGTAGTATTTGGTAAGAGATTTTAGGAGGAAGAGAAGTAAGAAAAAGTTTAAAGCATCTGCTTTGTCTATACCTATTTCAGTGGTATTCTGTTGGAGCTCGCATCAATGTATCAGAGTAGGCAACGTGATAACTGTTAACATGTGTTTGGTAGGGCTAAAATAACAGTTATATAAAATAAATAAAATATGTTTATTATGGAACATAAGATACATGTATCACTTATTCCACGTCATTAAATTTGAAGGCATCCCTACTCATCGGCAAAGAAGACAGAGGGTGTAGGCCGAGAGAAAAAGCCGGCGTAAAAAACTCTCGGTACTCTTTTAAAATGTGGGATATGAGTGAAGCCGGATGTGCTAGTGGTTCAAACTTACTTAGCAGAGAAAACCAAACTGCCTTGCGATTCTGTAACTCACTTTTCATAAGATAAATAGGGAGCTTGTAGTTTATTGTTTATCAGAATGCCAAATCGTAAAATGACTGCTTCACGACTGATTTGAGCGCGACCGTCGCTGCGAAAACCGCTGTGAGAGTTCGAAAAGTGAGTTACAGAATCGCAAGGCAGGTCTTTCTATCAATTTAAATAAAAACATAATACGATAAAAACACCATTGTTTCAAGTATATTATTGTATATGCGAATACTTGCTATACTACTAATATACATATATATTAGTCTTACATCGACAAATATCTATATAAGTAGAATAAAGCTTTTAAAGTTGACATTTTTTAAATTTACGCCACAGATTACAAAACAGTTACAGCTCTATAATAATTAGTACATTCCAGAACTTAAAGGTTAGGGGATCCTGTTCACTATAGAATAACCTTTTACCAGTGGAATTATCTAAATGATGTACATTTCTGTATCTGTGTCATTAAAACCGTTAAGCATTATTAGTTAATTGAAAATGCATTCTGCAATAGCGTTGTAATTTATTTAACTTGAGTGATTTTACTCATGTTAATAAATGTTAAGTCGTATGAAAAATCAAATCATTAAAATGCAACACATATATTATATATATTTTACCTGCTCTAAAGTAGTGTGAGTGACATCTCTCGCTGACCACGACTTCTAAAATTATCTAAAAGTATATTTAATTTTAATTAATTTTTAGTTCATAATTTTTTTCAATAATTTTATTGTTTTTATTAAATCATAAAAAATACTATAATTTATCAAGCAAATATTGTTTGTAGTATTTATGGAAAAATATTTTTTTATTGCAATTAATGTCAAGTTTATTGCGTAATCGGTATTTATTGGATTAAGTACTCCAAAGAGGAGGTACATTTCGTATTTATACAGTTTACATGACAAGTGTAACGTGCAGGTGATTGCTGAATTCAACTTTCTGTTGAATATATATAATATAATAAGATTTTAAAATAATATATAGGTACAGTACTTTGTAACTAGTAATGTTCTTGGCGTACTCACAGGTAGTGTATCAAGGGTATCAAGGGTAACATGGGTACATCTTATAAGTATTTTTTATGGCAATTGGCAATAGTTTTAACTTTATGCCAGTTTCAAAAGGTAGGGAAACTACACGTGAGAAAAAATAAACAAAGACATCTTAATATTATTATTGATTATGAAAAAAGATGATTCATTTAATACAATAAAGGATAAAGCAAAAGGCAGGAGATTTTAGTCGGAAACGGAACATGAAGTGATTGTAAGGAATTCAGAAAGGAGGTACGGTCATATTGGGAACAAGAAAAGAAAATATGGTCGAGGTCACATTTTATAAGTTTAAAATTTGAATGTTTTACCACGTTTATTTTAAACAAAATGCAACAAAAAATTCAATGGTTTGCTTATGTTCTAGAATAAGCTCTTTAACGAAGGTATATTGTATTGGTAAAATCAGCATATCCCCGGGATTATAAAATTGATAGATCACAAAAAATATCATAACAAATACGATTCGTATGCTTGCTATTTCATTTAATACATAAAAATTAATACTTGTATTGAAACTTCTGAGCTTCAGGAAGGAGCTTGCTTGATTACACTACACACTTCACTAGTTCACTACACACTACTACTCGTTCATTTGTAATTCTTTATGCAAATGTTAAATGGCAGGTCACTTACAACAAACTATTGACAGGTTTCTGATTCGTATTTAATACTAACCAAACTCTGATTGTTATCTATAAACTTATACTTCTAATATATAAAATTCTCGTGTCACAGTTTTCGTTGCCATACGGCTTGACCGATTTTGATGAAATTTTTTGTGCTTATCCGGTATCTATGAGAATCGGCCAACATCTATTTTTCATCCCCCTAAATGTTATGGGTAGTCACCCCTAAATTTTATTTTTTAGACAAAATTTTTAATTTCTATTTTTTTATGATACAGCATTAAAAAATCCATACAACCCCAAATTTTCACCCCACTACGATCAACCCCTATTTTTTATTATAAATGATATACATGGCAAAACGACGTTTGCCCGGTCAGCTAGTATAATATAAAATGCCGATGTGATTAAAATTCTCTTCGTTCGGGATCAAAGACGTACAGTAAACAAACAGTAATATAATCGGTAAAAAGCGGTAATAAGGAATGTAAGCAGTCGATCGTAAATCAAGCGTCATGTAAATGTCATTATGTTTGTGAGTATCGTATTAATTGCGTTTCTCTGCTGTTCTTCATATTTCGATGTCTGATTTAAACGAGATACAAATGACACGTTGTATAGCATTTGTTAATTTCATTGAGCGCACGATATTGACCGTTTTAACGCAAAATTAATATAAATGAATCATGGCTTTAATTGTGAGTAAACCAAATGTTTAAAGATGTATACCAATATGTTTTTTTTTAATATAATAGGGGGGCAAACGAGCTTGCGGGACGACCAAAAAGGGCAGTCTACGCAGCCCATAGACACCCATTTTTAGTGGGTGCGTTGCCGGCCTTTGAGGCTCCTCCCTCAAGACTCGCTTTTAAACATTTGGAGGTCGTATCTCTGAGGGAAGAACCCCCCCGGGAGTCGATTCTACAGTTCGCTAGTGTTTGTATTTGAGTTTATATATGAAATAGTTATCTGTAAACTTGATGTGGTGATCTAATTCTAAACATTGCTGAAGAGCACACATCGGGCGCGTACGGACTTACTCAGAGAAGCACCGTTTACGCGTGTTTTGCGCACTCTAAACACTATTGCTTGTGAGACGGATATATTTAGTTGCACACGTTCTGAATTCACAAGAATTGCATTATTTATAATTAGTTATAAAATGGTTTAGGTTTTAAGTTTTTTTTTTAAATTAAGTTACTGTAAAAATAGGAAATAAGGAAAATAAGGAAATGAATCATACTATGTGCTAATTTGTTTTGTGGCGTTTGTGTTTATGGATGAGCTTATTAGCTAAACAATTATGTTACACAGAAGGATAATGACACAAGAAAGAAGTGTCTATTTGATACCTACTACTTCCTTGAATCTTTGTAGCTTGTTACACGGAAGTTCTTAATTTTAAATTAATGTAATACAGGTTTTTTAATTGTTGTAAATTATAAATGAAGTGTTGACATTAATTTAACAAATGTTTGACGTCTTATATAACCTGTAGTCTCAGTTCAGATAAATTGGGGTTTATATATGGTATTACGACCATTTAGGTCTGGGCCTCAGATTTCTGTATCTGTTCCGTAATAATGTTTAATAGGCAAGAAGGAATAGTATTAGATTGGGGTTTATACCAGCTTCATTTTTATTTAAAAATGTTATGTAATATAAATGTATCTGTTTAGCATTTTAAGAATGCCTTTTCGAAAATGCTTATTATTCTCCCACAGTGAAACAGCATATATAATACTGTCAAATGCGTAAAATAATTGTATGAACAATTTACACTAAAGGACCTCCTAGTTTGCCGTTTCAAAACTAGGATATACTGAATTTGTATAGCATTTTTAGTAGGCACGACAGTCAGGGTGGGAGAGACTGATTGTAACGTTTAAGTTTTTATTTTAAGGCAATTAGTAGATACTAAATTAACTAAACATTAAGAAGTTGACTTTATTTTTGTCGTTATACTGAAATAAATCAATCAGTTGTATTTCAAACGCTTTGTCTTTTTGCGATGTTGATAAGTGTAAAAATAGCTGCGATTTTCTTGAAAGTAAACGCAAAGTAGTTTGTAATTAAACGCATTACTGCACTTTGTTTATAGAGGAATTCGAATTGTTGTATAGGATTTCACTTTGATTCGATTGAGGAATTATAATTGATTGTATGCAATGTTCTTGGAATTGAAAACGGTAAAATTTACAGTACCTATGTGTAGTTCGAGAGTACATTCGCTTAGTGATAACTTTTAATGTGCCTGAGATACTCATAAATGTGTGTGTTGATAGCCATATAAGTTCTATCTGCTTACAGTCAATAAGGCCCAGCTTAAAATGTTTACCTAATAGCTAAGATATACCGAAATCCCCAAACCTGGTGGTATCAAACACGTATGTTTCATTTCAAGTCATATCATTTATTTTAATTAGGCTTATTAAAAAGGTACTTTTGAAAGTTAAAAATATTTTAATAATTGACTCTCTCTTGTTGCCCCTTTCAAAAGGTAGTTAGAGAAGAATGGACAAGAAACTCCATACTTACACTTTAAAAATAGTTTTTACAATATTTTGTATACATTGATTTGATAATTTTATTGATTGATTATATCAAGCAAGTAGCTGGTCAGTCTTCTGTGTCTGACGCCGTGTTCTTGTTACTTCTCGTTTTCCAAGAAACTCCCAAGTGTTATTTGCGCACATAAAAACATCCATTATTGTACCAGCTAGCGACTTAAAGATTAAGGTTACGCTTTTTAATCGCTAACACTTCTCTAAAAATCGCGTTAATTAATTTTATTATTCAAAAAAATTATGTTATTTTGACTTTGGAGCTATACGGATGTTCATTTGTTTCATTGTTACGTTGGTAGACTTTTAGTAGACATTAGACAGACTTTGACAGACAGTCATAGACAAGGAATGTAAACATGTAAGGAAACGATTTAATTTTTTTTCCACAGTTTTCGTTAGTAGCCCCATAAATTATTAAATATAATTACACAGCGGCGCCACAACAAAATATAGTTCTTACTCTCAAATGGCTATTTCCTCACTACTTAGTATGTACACGAGTAGGTGATCAGCCACCCGTGCCTGACACAGTCATGGCGTTTTCCCCACGACGGCTTCGCTGCTTTTTATATTTTCGAACTAGTGGGTTAGTTGCACAAAAAATATTAGTTTGAAGGCAAACTCCCAGCGTGAGCCCACACCAGTAAACTGCTTTGATAAACGCTTTGTAAACGTTTGGTGGAACCCCGGTCCTTAATTTAACCAGACTGGTCAATAGATAATCTAAGATAGTGAATATTCTTAGTAGCAAAACAGTTGAAAAACCCCTACCACTATATGAATGCCTCTGTCTAATTTATTTTCCGGCAATTATCTAACTATAAGCGGCTGTATAGCTGTTATGCAATAGGCCGCATCTCACTTTATAGGTTAGACTGCAAATGTATCCAATCTATATAAATAAAAATTAATCACAAAATATGTTGCTAAGCGTAAAACTTGAAAGGCTGGACCAATTTGAGTATTTTTATTTATTAATTGAACTCTGAGAAAAGTTTTTATGGAAAAAAAAAATTGTAAGAATATTAACAAAAATTAAGTACTTAGGTTTTATACGGGAAAAGCGAAGTCTCTATGGGGCAAAATGTTCCATATGTTTTTTTATATAATAGGGGGTAAACGGGGTTGTATGCTCTTTTCTAGAATAACCCTAAGTAGAATTGGTTCGGAAATACTTCAGTGGGTAGCTGGTTCCACATAGTCGTGGTGCGCGGCAAAAATGCCTTAAAAGCGGCTCAATCGTTTGCATGTAGCTACTAAAAAGGTAGCCTACAAAAATCATATTAAGTCGAAATAAAGTTCGCGGGGGCAGCTAGATCTATTTAAAAAAGTATTCCCACAATTCACAGGCTCCTTTTCGGGTTCTATAAAAAGCGAAGACCGAGTTACACTAGAGATACACAACCCGTAGCTATCATAATTGTCTAAGGATTCAGGACCCCATGGCCGGTCGGTTGCGTGACGAGCGCCGACAATTTACTTATTTAGCCTGATTAGTTTCAAAGAACCAAATCCGCCCGGTGGCTCGGATACTCCACGGAAAGCTGTGGAGTCGTTATTATTAAAAATTCAAGTAATTAATTAATTCCTACAACGATATCATTCATGATTAAACTTCTTTTAAAACAAATTTACATGCTATTATATGTGGCATAATATGTGAAGTTTAGATTGTACCACCATTATATTATTGTACCATTTTCTTGTAAATACATTATTATTATAACCTACCGTTTATCGCCTCTGTGGTTTGGATTAACATGGATTATACCAAAACTAGGAAATATATAACATATATCAAATAGAGTTTGCATTTCCGGTGATTAGTTTCGAGTACAATAAGATATAGAAGCTTGGTAAGACTTGAGACAAGTCCTTGGACAAATGAGTAGGCTAATTAAATGGCGATCAGAAGAGACATACAAACAACATATATTATTAGAATAATAACATAATTTCTTCAGTGAGCAAGTAAAAAAGACAGCTAAACTAGAAAGGGAGCTCTCTCGGACTATGTCTAGGGTTAGAAGACGTGGAGTAAATAGGAGGAGATATTATACTCATCTCCTACCTCCTATGAATACTGTATCAGGAGGTTTTCAGCGTAACAGTTATGCCGTTGATACCCCGGTAGAAGGCGAGAGCGACCCCGGAATTCTCTAGTGCGTAGAGGAACTGCCTGAGATAGTATAAGTGGGTATTACTCACCCTGTCTCTGAATAGCAGATATTCTGGTGTGGATCGAGTCCCACATACCCCTGCTACTTTGGGGTTCAGGATACGCAAATGCATTTTCACCTCGAATATAAAAAAAGATTTTTGTAGACATCTTTAAGAGGGAATTTTAAGAACTTCTTTTAACTTAGTATTAAAAATATTTATCAATTATTACTAAGTAATATACAACGAACGTATTTTGTATCCTATAACTTTTAAAATTAATAATAAAAGCACAACGACTCCATGACTTTTAATATCATACAATATTTTAGTCTCATTACGGTGTCAATGGAAGATTAGGGATAAGGCAAGTTTTGAACAAAAAAACTTGAGAATTATTGTAATAAGCTTTTTTTTCGTCCGCCTAGCTTTGGACACAATTATTGCCGCAAGACATAATACAATTATATCCGTATACAAAATTCAGAATGGCCAAGTGTGAGCTGGATTTGAAATTCTGGAATAAAAATGGAAATTTGAAAACTTTAAGAAAATTCCTACTAACCTTTGAAAAGACTTTGAATTTTAATTTAAATTTCCATTTTCCTAAACCTATATTTCGTTAATATTAATAGAAAAATAATTTTCTTTGATTATCTATTAAAAAGTCAAATCAAATTTTGAAACCTATACCAGTATGACAACTAATTTTAATTGAATTTCATTATTTATAGACCAGTGCCGATAATTTTTGAAACCAAAAAAAATTACAGTAGGATGAAACCCATTAGAAAAGCAGGGGAATATGATCAAAATGAAAGGAAAAATAAATTACGGTCGATCTGAGGTCGGGAAGGGGTAGGGGGGGGAGGTTTAAGGGTAAAAAACTGTTTATCTCGATTTCCGGCAAAACTAAAAGTCCTATCGAAGAAAGTTAAATGGCAAAGTTGTAGGTAATAAAAAGATCTAAAACTTTTGTATTCACACATTTTTCACATAACCTCAAAATTGGTGTGAAAAATTCAAAAAACCAAGTTTTTGGTTTTTTATTTTTATCTTTTACAAAAATTTATTTTTTAAACGAAATTTGGTGAAAACTTACCTATATATGTCCCAAATATACTGTAATTTATTTGATTAAAAATATTTATTTTTTCACCTTATTTGGAATTAATATCGAAAAAACACCCTAATTTTCAATCGAAAATTCTGACGTCAAAATTTCAGCTTTTTTCAAAAAGTTGGTGTGCTTTCAGTTCGTTGAAATCTCTTCTTTCCTATGGTAAAAAAATATATATATATTACCATAGTAAATCTTCTCAGAAAATGCAAAACATCGTATGCAGTAACGCCCAGACCCGTCATACCCTTCCCTACTTCTCTATGAAATACGAAAATTTTAGCCCATCTAAAGGCAAAAAAATTTTTTTAGGTCACTCAGGTATATATAAGTTATCTTAAAATAGTAATAAATAGGCATCTAATTATAATTTAAAGAAGATTCATAGAGAAGTAGGGAAGGGGATGACGGGTCTGAGCGTTACTGCGTACGATTTTTTGCATTTTCTGAGAAGATTTACTATGGTAATATATATATATTTTTTTACCATAGGAAAGTAGAGATTTCAACGAACTGAAATCACATCAACTTTTTGAAAAAAGCTGAAATTTTGACGTCAGAACTTTCGATTGAAAATTAGGGTGTTTTTTCGATATTAATTCAAAATAAGGTGAAAAAATAAATATTTTTAATCAAATAAATTACAGTACATTTGGGACATAATAAGGAAAGTTTTCACCAAATTTCGTTAAAAAAAAAAGAAATTTGTAAAAGATAAAAATTAAAAACCAATAACTTGGTTTTTTGAATTTTTCACATAAATTTTGAGGTTATGTGAAAAATGTATGAATACAAAAGTTTTAGATCTTTTTATTACCTACAACTTTACCATTTAACTTTCTTCGATAGGACTTTTAGTTTTGCCGGAAATCGAGATAAACCGTTTTTTACCCTTAAACCTCCCCCCCCTACCCCTTCCCGACCTCAGATCGACCGTAATTTATTTTTCCTTTCATTTTGATCATATTCCCCTGCTTTTCTAATGGGTTTCATCCTACTGTAATTTTTTTCACTTTTTATTTATTTTGAAGGCTATCTGCACTGGTCTATTAGTTTATTCTTAATAGAAAAGTGATGGATTCTAGATACCTATTAAAAAAGGCATCATCTTTATGGCATCTTCCAAGATCTGGGCACTTTTTTTGGTGAACTGCACCGACTCCCGGTGGGGGTCTTTCCTGGGAGATGCGACCTCCAATTGTTTAAAGAAGTACAGTCTAAAGTGTATACTCAAAGGCCGACAACGCACCCGCTAAAATGGGTATCCATGGGCTGCGATGACTTATCTTTTTGGGCAGTCCATTAGCTCGCTTGTTTTACAATTAAATAAAAAGGCAGCTGAACTAAAACTGACCCTACCTTCTTATACAACAATAAACCCTAAATAGAACTCCAAATAAAACTCCATTGATCCCTAAAAATGTCGAAATCGTGATTACAATGCCCTAATAATAATATGCAGCTTTTGACTGACAGTTTTCCGTTCGACGGTCGGTCGGCGCCGATTTAAGAAAAAACACAAGAATCGAATTGGCCAATGATTATCGGTGAAATTTTACGTGGCATATGTTCCGAATTCAAATAATAATTACGAATTAGCTTTTGATATGCTTTTGTTTTAAAATTCCGACGGAGGGCAATTTTAAGCGATTTTTAAATTTGAGATAAATTCTTGACAGAGATACCTACGGTATTAAATATTTATGAAAATTATTCAAACCAATTCTTAAAATGCCGGCAACGCATTTGCGAGCCTTCTGGCAATGTATCCATGGGCGAAGTAGGGCATAGCTTTTAATATGCTTTTGTTTTAAAAATTCCAACGAAGCAATAATAAGCGACTTTTCAATTTAAGCCCAATTCTTGACAGTGACATTTTCTTACAGTATTAACAATTTATGAAAATTATTCAAAATAATTCTTAAAAGGTCGGCAACGCACTTGCGAGCCTTATGGCAATGTAAGTGTCAATGGGCGATATCAATTAACATCGGGTGAGCCTTCTACCAGTTTGCCTCCTGTAATTAAAAAAAAGCTTGTAATATTTTTCATATATCTATTTAATGGCGTTAATCTCGACGAGTGTTACCGCCTTATCTCTGATTTAATTTGATATAAAATCTATGAAAAAGATATTCAATAACGCGTCAAACTTCTTTACAATTATTCTTCTTTGTCTAATATTAGGTTGTAGTACTTAATTAAGTACTACGTAAAGTAGTTACAGTTATAATTACAGCTTTTATTCCTAAGAGCCAATCAATAGGTGTATTAAAAAGCTACACGCAGCGAGCTTGTAAAAGCGATGCCGCTTGGTAGTGTATTCTAATATCACTAGATGGCGCTACTGGTTTCATTAAAGTTAGTAGAATAATTTAATATACGTTTTTACAGAGTACCTACTATAAGACGCCCTCTCATATTTGTTTTTTTAATTGGGGTTGTCTTGATGAGATCTCTTAGTAACGATTTTTTATCTGTAAAGTAAATAAATAAATGAAATCCGTAGCATATTCGTCTTTCTTACATGAAACTAATTCATATTGTAATTCGTTTCTATCGTCTTGAAGCGCCGTCAAATTTGCTTAATACTTAATACGGATACAAAATTGAATTAGAAATAGATTTAAGTTTGATTAAAGTTCTAGAATATACCTTAATAATACGCTATTTACGATTTGTCTATACTCTGATTTTTTCCATAGAATTCTGACATTCCATAAATGTTGCTACTAAAAAAGTTCTCCACCGAAAATGGGACCAATTTGACCCATTTGAGGGCAATAAAATATTTTTTATGTTTTACCTACAAAAAGGTAAATCTTAATATTTACTTACTCAAGTGACCTAATACAAAAATAACAAATATTACAATATCACGAACAATATATCAATTTAACTTTAATTGCTTTATTTTATTCTTTAGCTGGCATCACTGCCTACCAATTCCAGGTTTAGTAAACCTTTTAAAAAAAAAATGTTATCTTTACTTGTGCATTTTTGTGATGAAAAGGGACGTCTTTATCAGTCTCATTAAAACCACTTTTAATGTTGAGCACCGCACTTAATAAAATCGATACATTCACTAACAAATAAAATGTATGTATAGTCAGATATTCAGACTCGTATTGAAAGGTTTGTAATCTCTGACATGCAAAAAAATTATAGCTGTCAGAATTCTACGGAATTAAAAATCAGAGTATACAAGGTTTTCTTCAACTTTTCTATTAATGGACTTTTTAAAATTTTTAAATCCATAAGCTATACCTTTATTTTCAAGTATCACTTGAAATATTGCCACTGCGATGTCAAGTTAAGCACTTATTAACATTTTTGATTACCTCCCTTTCCCGTAACATCGAATCCAGGGTTTGCGAGTTACCTATAGAACAAAAAATTGGTCAAATGTACTATATGATTAAAAAAATGAAGTAATTATAATAATAAACCTTGACACATAAACAAATACACAAACAAAGGCCTAAATGAATTAATTAACGTAATAACAGCTAATGTTATTTTAAATAAATATGATTTCATACTAACTAGAAATAATTCTTGTGCGGCATTCAAACAATAAAATGAAAATTATACCATTTTTATGGACACTTGTCCCCGAATTTCACCGTTTTTGTGGTACAAGTTATAAAAGGGGATCCTAAATAATATTGTTTTTTTTTAAATTAAGTATTTCATGGTCTTTAAGCTAAAAGGAGAGAGAAGTTACACCAATACAAGTAAATTTTTTTACTAAGGCATTCAGTAACGTCTATTTAACATAAGATAGTGTCCAATAACACTCTCTATTATGCGAAGACACTCTGTTCTTGTGTACTATTTTTCCACTTACTACTGTTTAGCACTTAAGTCTAACGTACACTCACACTATTAACGTGCACACACACAACGCCAAACAAACATAAATGTAGTTTCTAGAGCTGTCAAATCATTTTTTTCTGTATGAAGTTTGACAGCGGCACTCAATACAACATGAGATCTATGACATGAGATACCTACCAATTACAATATGGACGTTTGGAAATAGATTTACAAAAATATTGGTTTGGTAGGTGTTGCTATGTAAAATTTTGTGAATGGTAGCAATTTTTACTTACCTAAAACAACGCGAAATTATCTTTCAATGAAAACCTTATAACAAATAGGTATTAATGTTCTTGATGCCAACTCGGCCACGGTGGTCTACCTCAACCAAGACAATACGGACGTATTATACAAGTGTATGCGTAGACGCAAGTAAACAGACTATTTCATAACTCTCATACTACGATGGGACTACACGACTGCAGTCACAAGACATTATTAATAACTATTTATTTACACTTTGTAATACAGAAATACAGTACAAGCAAAATAATTAAATAAAAAAGAGGGCAACTGGCGGCCTAATCATTTTCTCGCGATCTTTGAACGAACCACTGTGAGAAAAAAGTTATCGCAAGAAGTGCAAAACTACGCAGATATAAAATTATACGTCAAATAACGGACAAAAACAAAGCAAATAAAACATATTTAAACGATTTAAGGTCCAATTAAAAACGGTTACCAAAAATAATATTTACCTCGTTTAATAAGTACCTACCTAAATTCAATATCAAAAACAAAAAAATAATCATAATGAAAACTAAACTATCAGTCTACCACATATAACAGTAGCTTAGCCAGCCATTGATCCTTTCTACCTGCACCTAGTGTTAACCTGTGTTCAATCTCCAGCCTCTCAAACACTTCCGCATCATGCACAGTAGCTTGAACCGCTACCTGTCAAAACTGTCGTAAACCGCTGTCACCTCTCCCTTGTATAAGCAAAATAAAAAGTAGTTTGTTAATGCGTGAGTTTAGGTAATTCCGCTCTGATTTACGTCGTGGATGTTATGGGGGTGGGAATAAATCAAAACGATATGCCAGACTAGCTGCGACCCTGTCTTCGCTTGTTTATTGGGCTTTTATTGCATTGTTATTGTAGGTTTTAAAAATACAGCGGTTTCGACGCAAGTGAGGCGTTTGACGCGGTCTGTAAGATTTTTTTACGAATTATTACTTTTATTCAAAGCATTTATGACTAAGTTTCCTTTTTGTTGTACCTATTTCTAACTAGTTTTGATGGACCGAAACACAGTTTGTTTAAACCAGTCTAAATGTAATTTTAGTTATTGTATTGTGTACCTAACTATGCAATAAATAATAAAATAAAAAAAAAGGAATGTTGAAATATCAAACCTTATATAATAGAATAGGATTTAAACACACATTTTTGCATTATTAAATAAAAAAATATTTGAAATAGAGTATCGACACACTTCTATGTTTTATTTTACAGGAGGCTCATCTGATGTTAAGTGATACCGCCCTCCATGGACACCCACACTGCCAGAAGGTGACTGTGCTGCCGGCCTTTTAAGAATTGGTACGCTATTTTCTTGAAGGACTTAGTGAAAGTAATGTCCCACTAGACTTAGGGCCTTTATATTAAAGGTTTGAGGGTCCATGAATGATCCTTCTCGCATTGATAGTTTTTTACAGCCAGGTAAATACCTTCTAATCCGAAACAATTATTTCGCCGGAAATAAAGTTAAGGTGATGCTGCTTTGGTCTTAGCCGATTTCTGTATCTCCTTAATCATATTTCCTTATAGGGGAGCAAGAGATTCAAGTATTACGTAACGAATTTGGGGGGGGGGGGGCCTATTATAAAACATTACGATGCGGGGCGGGGATTTAATTACGCGTTATTGTTAATATTATTTTCGACTTTCCAGTAATTTACACCAAATAATGGTAACTTTTAAGTAGGTATAAACAGTCACTAGGTGGTCACAAAACGTTTTACTATACTTGGGTACAGAAAAACGTTACGGCGCGTTACATGGCGGGGGTGTCAATAATCTCCAACACTCCCTAGATAGTCTAGACGTACTTATGCCGCGATGTTTTTGTGTATCTTGATTTTAGTAAATGTTATCGATATAACACTAATTGCGAATATAGAAAAATAAAATGCCGGGATTCGAACACACTACAGGAATGTCACCTAGCCACTGCGCAATTCAGCAAAGGCTGTAGAAATATTTTAGCATAGTCCTTTGAAACGTTCTTCCTTTCATTTATTTGTTCCACAATATTTCTACAGCTACCTACTCAATGAACAATATCCAAACAATTACATTATACACAAAAGCCATAAACGGAATACACATTCAAACATAAACATAAAGCAGAGTTATTGTTAACTGTCAACAGCTATTTGTGGCTGACATACCTACATACTTTATTCTATTTACTATGGAAATCGAATAAAAGAGTGGCGGAGAGTTTATTGCCAGTTCTTCTCTTCCGTTCTACGCCCTTGATTTTAGAACTGATAGTAAATGTAAAGAAGCATTTAGCGTTTAATATGTATTTCATTTTGACGTTCATAAGTATACATTGTGTTACCTAAATGATTTTGATTTGATTTGAAAGTTTCTTAAGATGTTATAAATTAATGAACTACTACTTTTTTCTTTGATTGACATAACCTTTACACATTTAAAGAAAAAACTTTTTAAACGGATTAAAGTTATGTATTATTATAAATTTACAACTATATAGAGGACACCGTGAGCCATTTCTGCCAAAACCCTCCATCTTTTAGTCGATACCAACTCCGGGGAAATAAATAGGTACAGATAAGGCAACTTTCTCTACAGCTGTGATACTTTTTGACATCCAAAATCTTTTGTCTTCAGTCACCGTGACCACGCACGCTGTAAAGCACGCGAAACGTCGGATAAATTTAAAATTATGTTAAATAGTAGTAAATTTATAATAATACATAACTTTAATCCGGTTAAAAAGTTTTTTCTTACTACTTTTTTTAATAAATTTTCTTATAGGTACCTTTTACCTAACACGGAAGAGGCTTTATTATAGACATATGTACTTTAATTTGCTTGGACTATACTTTATGGGCCCTGGAGTCGCAGTCTGCAAAACTGTCATTTTTATTTCTTACTTGAAATTGCTGATATATATTATACATATTAAATCTTTTAATTTATCTTGAACATATGTGTTTACTACAAACCTTAAATGAGTTAGAGAATCAGAAGCGTCTTTAATCAATACACAAATTTGTAAGTTCTATTGTATGAATATAATTTCCTTTGTATTGAAGCTATTACAAAAACTCCAGTTGGCCAAGCGTAGGTACATAATCGCTTTTTAGGGGGTTACAGTCCGAAGGCCGCACGACCGCGCCGGCCGACGGCCGAGGGGAAAATGGGAAAATTCACCCCCATAGGGCAGCCATCTTGTGACGTCACCACCATTCACGGGGGACGTATTTGACGGTCACATTATATTACCCAGTTTATTTAACACCCAAACTTTTGTTTAAGAACGTAAACATTACACTAATAAACTTACAAATACATAATTAATTCAAAAGAGTAGTCCAACAGTGAAATTGTGTACTGCAAAACAATTTTGTAGTAACAATTAAAGTTCTCGCATCTTAATAATCAAAATAACCGTATCTACAATCAGCAAAGTACAAAAAGACATAAACAATACGTTATGATATTCCTTTCCTTGTAAACGTCAGTACTGGCATTTTAGAAGCCACTGAATAAAAGCGATTTAAAGAAATAACAGAAAAAGTTTTAAAGAAATCGCGATGAGTACGAAAAATAAAAATACTCTGAATACATCCCAGTGCGGGTTGAGATGGACGCGGCTTTCTGATTGGTTGGCAGATGGTTGTGGGCGGGGCGTGTGTTGGCCCCGCCCCGCCAGTTGGGGTTCTTTGTGTCCGGCTGGCCAAATGGCTTTAGGCGCTTGACGATCGCGCCGTGCGTACGGTACGTCCGTGAAACGCGATCTAACGTGACCATGTGTTAGTGTACGAATTCTAGTGTAATGAACAAAGTGCTGTGAACAGATGATGTGATTGTGAACTATTGACGAATTCTTCCAAACAGTTCCAGTGGGCTCAGAAATCTTCCAATTCCAATATTGAGCATTCCTTAATAACAAATCATTTACGTTCTTTCGCTTAATCATATGGAAAATTGCAATATATTTTTTTAAATACATTCAAATATTATTAATGTAAACAAAACGTCTTCGTAAATATCGCATCTATAAAACAATTGTTTTAGCCACGCGCTGTTATCAAAGATATCCTTTATTCAGTCTTCTACATAACAAAAGAGCGAGACACAAATGCGAACAAACGCAGCCAAAGAAACATTTGTCACACAACACTCTCTGAAACAAATGCCAAACGCACAGCACTCCACCGAACAGTGATCGCAAAACGCCAAATTGTTTTCAAACTTTGTGTCAGTGTTGGACACAGTGTATCCCAACGCTTTTCATGGTGAGTGCGAGCCATCTGCCGTCAAGATAGGCACAGAGTCGAAGCTAGCTCTGTGCGGCTGGAGCGGGCAAGCCTACGATGGCGTGGACTCGAGCCTGCTCCGGCCGCCGCAGCCTCACACGAGCCAACTGGGAACTGTGTATGCAACGAAACGGCGACGGCGGAATGGTAAAAGGTAGGTCCTATGTAAGCTTTGACAAATCCTCCCCAAATTTCAATTGATAAATGTACTTAATAGTTTCTATTAGGGTAAAAGTTTTTGAAATACTTTTCAAAAAAAGCTATGTTATCAAAGAACTTGTTTAGAATATTTCGACGTGTAGGGATACTCAATTTAATTAGTAAACGTAAAAATACTTCAGTAGTTTAAGTTTTTAGGTTGTTATTATTTTCCAACATTTTTGAAAGAAAACAATTTAAACAGTTACTTACATTTTAAAACTCCTACATCTTACGCAGTACGCCTAAAAAAAATGTTTCTTCATATTATGCAATGGTGCGCTATTTGGACAAATAAATTTAAAATTTAACAAAAATATTGTTTGATAATCGTAAAATATATGTAAAAATAACCCTTTTAAATAAAGCCTCGACTGATATGAAACTATATAAACTATATAAACCTTTGAAACACGAACTAAATATTTTGTTCTGTGAAACCAGCAAAACCACGGGCGTGACGAACGGCATATTCAAAAATTAGTTTCGGCCTATTAAATCGATTCGATTAAATTTATGAGGTGAATAATAGGTGTTATATCGATAAATTTCAATCGATTCTGCCGTGAATTTTAGTTGCAATTACTAATCGACTAACGGTTTTGGCGTGAAGCCTGTTTTCACATTTTGAGTAATCATATTTTTAATAAGAAATACGAGTACAAACAACTTTAAATTGCATTAATTAATAATATTTCCTTAAATTGGATTTACATTAATATTCTTCGTTAAAAAGACGTCAACGCAACCTTCCAATGCTGTTTCTACAAACTGCAGAAGTCGCGTATATCTCGCCGATATAGATATGCTTATTTACCAATAGCTGTTTTATAGCCTGCTATTAAAAGGTATTTACCTAGCAATCTCAGAAGCCTCTGATTGTGGCAAGCACTAGCTTTTTTCGCTTAGCATAAGAAAACGAATTTGACATACTAATACTGATTTTTTTAGTGTGTGTTAGTGTACCTGAATCTATAAACTAAATCGTAATATACTTCTCTACCTGACTAAAAAAACATTGCAATATAAAGAGACATGAAACGTACCTATGGGTGACAAATGTGTGCTTTATTAAAAGTAAATAAGTAATAATTTTTTTAAAGGCACAATAACAAAACACCTCCAGAGAATACACGACATTCAAAGGATTAGAATGATAGAAGAGAAAAGAATTATACAATAAAAATAAAAGCGATAAACTGTACTAGATTAAGAAATTCAAATATGCAATTTAAAATTTCATATATATCTACTTTACAATTGTTAATATTGGTGACGTTTGTGGATGCAGCATCTTATGCCTGAAGACATGGAGACTGTCATAAAATTGATAATATATATTAAAAATCAATTATAAGTTCTAAAGCCTAGGTAATATGCCCTAGGTAATATGCCCTAGGTAGCTGTAATGAAACAACAAATCAAAATTACTTGATTACAATATGTAAACGAATCTATTTATTTTATAGAATTTAAATATTAATTGTACATAAAATATTTAATTACATAAATAATCATTTTATAATTGTGACAAAAACTCTATTTTTCTTTTTATAAACTATTATCAGAAAACATGAGTAATAATTATAATAAATATTTCACAATATTCCTTCCGACGTCAATAGTTGAAGGTATTGTAAAAATCATTTAAAAACTGACTATAAAACACATGTTCCCTGATCGTTGTTACGTAATGCCAAAGAGTATAATTTGCAAATGATCACTGGTTCAAGAACGTAAACAGCTATTTCAATGTCCACTGTCCGTGCCACGGGCTCTCCGCCTTTACGGAAGTAATATGTTTAGTCAAAATTTGTATAGATTGATAGATTTTTTGACGTGATAACGTCTTTAAAATCGTTTTAGTCGGGTGACATGTTCAGAAACTTGTGTCACACCAAAACCTCACGAGCGCGATCGCAGGTATAACGAGAGAGAGACGAACCGATCTCCCGTCTCATCTCGAGCGCTGTCAGTCATTCCGTGAATTTATGAAGAAAAATGTATATCATAGTCGAATAAGTAAACTTGTCATTTTACACCCGAAATTTATCATCAAAAGTGTGAATAAAACGATAGATGTAATTTAAAATTTGAAAAAATTGTTAATTTCATTAATTCCTTACTTCCCAAAAACTTATATCACCAATAAGACGTTATCACGTAAACATCTCGATCGTAAACCTACTTTACAAACAACCAATATTTTTTAAAAGTTGGTTTAGTTTATTCGTTTCGTACTCCTCCAGCTACCTTAACTCCAACAGTATTACTACTACTACTTAATCAATAATACTTATTAAAAGATCTTCCGACTAGAGTCTTTAAAAATCGACTTGGTGTATTACTTTTGGAAAAAATGAAAATAAATGATTACTTGCGTGAGACACTATAGTTGATATAAATTTAATAAAGTATGATATGATACCAATGATACAAATAATATAAGAATTGACCAATTCAAATGACTAATAATGAAAATGTAAAATTCCTTTAAAGAAAAATTGCGCGCCATTGTGTGTAGCAGAATATGCGAACTTACGATTGTACCACCTTACACATTTTTGTACCATATTCTTGCAATTAATAAATTGTTATTATTATTATTGTAGCTAAAGACGGTATACATAATATATACAGGTTCAAACATTTACGAAAGGGAAAAATCAGAAATTCGGCTGTGTAGTGATGGTGTGAAAGTATCCATGTACGATAGGTTGTGGGGTGTGCTGATGATGCATGTGCAGCGCTATGGATATTCTTAATACTCCGTTTAAGCATAATCCGCGATAGCTCAAACAAGTCAAGGCTTAAATAATGGTCGTTGTATGTTCGCTGCGCCATACAAAACTGTTGATGGGGGAACGTTAAACTCCAAACTCTAAAAAGCTATCAGGAAATAGTGTTACATAGTCGTTTTATTGAGGGAGGTATAGTTTATAGAACAACCAGTTTTGTCTCAAATTGCGATTGAAAACGCTATCATACATTAAAATGTCTTTGGTTTGAAAATGTTAGCGACTGGATTGAGATTGGACTCTCATATCTGAAGTTCAATCACCGGCTGTGCACCAATTGTATGCTCGTACGATGAAGATAGTAGTAGAAAAAGTCGGATTGTGTCAGGCATAGATCTCATACTTTCCTATTTTTAAAAAACAAATGACGAAACAAATACAGAAGTTTGACGCTAAGTCCAATGCTTGTAGCGCCACTGGCTTGCCTTCTTTTTCAGAAATATATACGTAGGTATACAAATTAATTACTTATCGCTAAAGGCGTATTAAAATACATGTTGTATAAGAAATTGGCTAGATACGGATTGCAACCTTGCGCATAATGTACGCAAAAGTTTCTTGAGGTATTTATACATTATACAGAATGTATTCAATGTAGTATATATTGTACTTCGCTAGAAGAGCCTTTGGACGAATTTTGTTCAATAACTGGCGCCACTTTGCCTTTGAAATTTTTTTGAATTGAATCTGAGTATGATTGTTTAATTAGGTACGTGAAAAATACTTGCGGCACGTTGATAGTACCTACTTATCTAGTCCTTACTCCTTGGTAATGTATTAAGCGTCAGTAACCGTCATTTGCAAAATTTAATTAGAAATAATTGGTAAGGAAACAATTTTTTTTTTCTTTCTTGTGTGGTTATCTGCTGACATAGGCCGCCCCTAATTTGTCCGGACTAGCCTGCTCCATCTCTTCGGCAGACTGCCTATATTATTAATTGATGTCTCCTCTTCCTTCTGCTTCTATTGAATACCATTCTAATACATTTTTTGCCCGTTTCTCCTATAATTTTCCGTAGTTTGTTCTTCCTCCGGTCATGTGATTATATGTAGGTATATATATGTATAGTTTGATTTATTCTGCAATTTTTTTTTATTAACAATACTCTTGTGCCATTGTGTGCAGAGACGTTTTCTATTTCTAAAATATTTACAATAAAACATGATACATTATATTAATTACAATAATCTACTTCACAAATGGTGTGTTACGCGTCTCGCGAAATTACGCGAAATACGTTTTTATTTACAATATTCATGGCCGAGCCGGGGCGCAATTTCTCGCGAGACCAGCTCTTTCAGTTTTATTTGCCGCCTTTATATATATTTAATATTTTTTTCGCAGAATTTTATTCTGCTATTTGAAAATTCCATCTAATACGTTATTCAGACAATATTTTAAATTAATCTTATACACTGCGTTAAAATGAACTGTAAGACACACTGTTATATTTAATAAAAATCGTTTTATTGTAGCTATTACGTAACTGTACATAAAACTCTTTGTGTACAAATAATAAACATGAGAATTATCCCACTACCACTTAATGTCTCTCATTACTGTTTCTGGCGGTTTGAAGTCCACCTTAGAGTAAAAAGGTCGTAAGGGTATCTAAAGCACACACTCGGTGTTAAGCAGAAACCACTATACATTTTAAACTGGTTAAACTGTGTTTTCTTTAAAATACTCTGGTAAATTGAAGTCAAATAATCAATTCAATTTACCACAGTAAAGTTGTAAAGTAAGCTCTTCATGTATGTACTAGGGACATGCACAATTTGCACATGCAGCTAGTTAATAGTTTTATTAATAGATATTAATTTTAATAATAATTAAAAATGTATAAATAGAAAATTAAAATTTCCTCGTGTTGCGATTCTTATTCTTTGAGCTAGGATAGCACCAACTCTGGGGTCACCGGTAGGGTAGAGCGGGGCTAGTTGAGCATAGGGGCAAGTTGGGCAATCGAAATATCTCGGAAACTATTCACCTTACGCGGAAGTATCAAATAGCGAAAAGAAGGAGTCGAAGGAGGGGTAATCATCGCACGATAGCTAGTGGCAGCTCGACGAGTGAGTGAAGTGTCACGGCGTTTTGTTTATTTTGTTACCAAAAAGTAAAAACAATGTTTATCGCAAGTTTTCGTCTGTCTTTGTCAAATGTTCTCTGTTTCCAATCAGGACAGTGTTAATCTTCCAGAAGATTATTGTATTTTCGATTTGTAAATAGGATTTGGGTCTAATTCTAGGCATTTTTTTACAATCCCACTTTTCTTTTAAAATTCCGGGTTGGGGTAAGTTGAGCAACTATAGCTCAACTAACTCCACGACTTAAAAAACTGATGAGTAATGACTCTTTTATTTTTGTTTGGATGCTTACAAGAGGAGGAGATGTTCTTACACTACTGAATACTTAAATAATGCTGCAATGGCTGTCCACGATGAGGGGAAAAGTGTGAATACCGCCGCTAAAGAATTCGGTATTGGTTGACTTTTAAATAAATTAAATGAAGGTGATGATTCATTTATGGGCTATACAACACCGAGGGAAGTATATCCTCCCTCACAGAAGGACTGTTTGAAAAAATACTTGCTACAAATGGAATTTTTCTCCAAAAGACGACCATCGCCTTACCTAAGAGTGTGCTGCTAAATTTGGCATTGAAATTCCACCCAACTGAATTGCAAATAAGATGGCCGGAAAATAATGGTTGATGATGTTTTTAAAACAAAAAAATCGTAGCTATCCATACAAAAACCCGAACCCACCAGCCTTGGTAATCTTTTTTAGAAATTATCGGAAGTAATGGATAGATATGGATGCTCATGTTTTGTTGATTCTAGTTTCGGTTATACAAAGAAAATTTTGTTGTTCTGTCAATAAAATACTATAAATAAAAAGCTGACTGTCTAACACATATTTTACTTCATCTCAAGTTAACATAGAACCCATGGTTTGGCCTAGACATTCTAGTGCTCAACTTGCCCCATACCCTTGCTCAACTTACCCCACCTATGGGGTACATTGAGCATACTTGACTTTCTGCATTTAAACATCTGTAGCTATTATATTGGGCTTGTTACAAAAAAATACTATAGACACTTTTGTTAAGGGATAAATTACTAATCCATCAGGACACATAACAACTCATTGAGACTTATCATTGAGGAGCTATATCCAAGCAAGTGAAAAATTGCTCAACTAGCCCCGCCCTACCCTACTTAAATCTTAAATTACGCAGTTGAACCCCACGGCTCAAGAGTCTCTACTCCGAAGGACACAAAAATAGGTCTGGAGGAACGACGTGTTATATTCCGTTTACCAATTAATTATTATCCATTAATAGAAACCGTGCAGCGATTAATCTAGGCTCTATAGCTTATTTCCAACACAAACCTTATATATCTGTTAAATCATCCCTTCTTTCTGAAGTTTTTATAGCATTCAAGAATTATCACTTAACAATCTTTGAGTACCAGCGTTTTTTAAAAAACACGTCAAAAAAGCCAAACTACTCGTAATATCCCCCGACGCATTTTGACATCGTCTCGAATATAAAAAGATTATCCGTTATCAATGATGTGACAAGTGTAACGACATTACCGCGGCAAAGATAAAAGGCCCACGGGTGTCGAACTAATACGTTAATACGCAATAAATAATAATTAAACTTAAATCGCGAACCAGCTGCAGCAGGTGCAATTGCATCTAGTTGCGAAAAAAATATTAATCCTTGACCTTAGGTGTCAGTGCATACTCTATGGGACACCTTACGATAAAAGCGGAAATAATTCAGTTCTTAATTTAAAATATATAATTAATCCGTCTCAATTAATAGGGGGAACTATTATAAATTAGATCGAAATCATTTATTCATATAGGTAACACAATGTACACTTATGAACGTCAAAAAAGAAATATATATAAAATGCTTCTAATTTTCATTTACTACCAGTTCTCAAATCAAAGGCGTAGAATGGAAGAGAAGAACTGACAGTAAACTCTCCGCCACTTCACCACCTTCAACACCTTCCATATGACATCTATAGTTAATTAATAATAGTAAAATAAACTTAAAACAAAGATTTGTCCTCTATCAGCAGGAGGCATGGTTGAAATAGGAGCAAGCACTAACCAATAATAGTTCATAAAATCACGAAATATACTGATCCTAAAAATTAAATCAATAGTCCCATTATTATATATAATTTTGTCCACCACCGAAATAATCTCAAACAGTTACATAAATCAGACAAATTGTTAGACCTCCCGAAATCCATTTATATAACCCTTCAAAAAGCAGTAATTATTCAATGCAGCAAGACTAACCCGCAAATTTCTAGAAGACCTATAAAAAACTGTGTTCACTTGGCTTATGACCGTGTAACAGCGTACCAGGATCATGAATCGATCCTGCGCTAAAACTGTTACCAAACATAATAAGTTTATTAGCCTCTTCACGATTTTGCATTTTACGGGTTTACATGTACCTATTGAGCATCTTTGTGAGAGTCTGTTGCCTATGATTGGACTATAGAAGTCCTGTAATCACCACCCTTTCATCGCGGACTAAAAATATACAAACAGTCAGTGTATATGACCGCCAGTTGCCTAAGTTTATTTAGTTATTTTAATTGTATTGTCTTGCAACGAAACGTAAATAAGTTTTTTTTTTTAATTGGACAATTCACACCAATTGACCTAGTCCCATGCTAAGCTGGTGAAGCTTGTGTTATGGGTACTAGGCAACGGATATACATACATATTATAGTCAGATAGACATATAAATACATATTTAAACACCCAAGACTACACTACACCAAAAGCTCATCACATCGATGTTTGTCTCAGCCGGGGATCGAACCCATGGATTCGCAGTCAGGGGTACTAACCACTAGACCAATGAGCCGTCTAAGTAAGTGTAGAATATATTTTATTCAGATGCAATAATAAATAATAATATATATTTTAAATTTTGAAACAATGCATTAATGGTTCAAAATACAATTTTTTTAGCGGGTGGTGAACGTCTTGACGGTAGACTGACATACAAACAATTGAGAATTAAAACGGATGTTGAATGTTGGAATTAAAATTCAACAGTTAATGTTAACACTAGGGTTTGTTTATTTGACAGCCGGATAATTTATTAAGCACTTATAAATATTTCAAAACCTTCAATATGTGATCTACCTATATTGTATCGTGTATCCCTTATTAGTAGCATAAGCTTACAAATATGCAATGACAGCATTTAATTTTTTTGGAAATTTCGTTTCGTAAAGAATGAATTTATAATGGCTATGTATTACAACAATAATAAAAAAAATACATTTTCAAAGAGGCTTTTTTATATTTATACGCTAGAACTTTAAAGTGTAATTTACGGACACTGTAAAAATCACTTTAAATTCTATTTTTCTTATTATTATGCAGATTTAATAGCTAGTTTAGATTTTTTTAAAGAGACTAAAAAACGCTTTAAATTTTATTTTTCCGTTATAATTATTTATTTTAATTAATAAATCACTTAAAAGCATGTCAATTGTCATGATTATGAAGCACACTAAACAAACAAATCAACTAAAATATAAAAGTGTTTTATTGTTAAGAAGTATAAAAAAATTGAGAATCGATCTAAGTACAGTCTACGAAAATAACATGATTTATCGAATTTAAATTGTGGTGAAGCATTTATTACTTCAATCGGGCTTTAGGCTATTTCGTGACTGCGCGTGCGATAATCATCGCAAAGTGAAAACCTACTACTGCGTACTAAGTGTGATTTTTTCTTTACTTTACTTTACACTACTAAGTACTGGTGTGTAATTTGAATAAAGGTCGAAAAACACGCAAAGAAAATATAAACATTTTGCACGCTTTTGCCAAATTTGTACTTAGGGTACCTACTCGTTTCCCATTCTCCTTTTAATGGCACAAACTTCTATCACTTACATTGTTTTTTTTAATAATATCGTTAAATAGGTGATCTGCTTAGTCTGCTAGTCAAACAATAATAACTTTTCCAGAAATGTAACTCTCTTATTCGC
Source organism: Pieris napi (assembly GCF_905475465.1). Classification (NCBI taxonomy): domain Eukaryota; kingdom Metazoa; phylum Arthropoda; class Insecta; order Lepidoptera; family Pieridae; genus Pieris; species Pieris napi. The sequence continues at coordinate 4,953,986 of NC_062241.1, read as the reverse complement.
GTTCTGCGTTACCAAAAAAACTGCGAAGAGTTCTAGATTTGATAACTTCTTTGCTACCGTTTATCCAACTATAATATTATAAACACGAAAGTTTGTAAGTATGGATGTATGTTTGTTACTATTTCTCGTAAAAACACTGAATGGATATTAATGAAAGTGTACAATAAAATAGCTTCTACATCAGAATAACAAATAGGCTACAATTTTGTGTAAATTATCCAAAATATCAAGTAAGCAGCAAGAAAGCTGCCAAAACCGCTAGAGTTACACATATGTAATTAATTATTATGGAAATATTTATCTTAAATAGTCCTACTAAAAAGGCCGCCACAGTATATGTCTATGTCCTATGTGTAAGCCATTTTATCCAAAATAGTGAATCATAACTACAATATAAATTTATTTCAAATGCACATTTGCTATTAAAAAATTGAGTCCTAAATGAAAATAGATACTTTTATCGCTTCTGGTATTTAAAGTAGATACATCTACTTTCACGCTACATCATTTGGACAAATATTATTTAAATATAATAAACAGATAATGCAAATCCTTACCAAAGTCATTGCTCTCCATAAAAATCTACTATTTACGTACCGCAAAACATCCAAAACAACTCTCTATGCTTCCAAGCCGAGCGTGAAGCAAACCCATAGTTGCGGTGAAAACTGCAGAAAATTAATTCATTTATACACCGGCTGTATCCCGTACGATCGCTCTATATATGGACGATTTTATTGCAATTTTATTTCCTGTCTTTTCATTTTGTATATGCGATGTAACTCGACACATAGACAAGATATTATTAATAGTGTAGTAATAATGTAGTTGTTAAGTTCGCTTAGTCTCACATAAAAATTTGAATGTTATATATTTATATTTATACTAGCAGACCGGCCAAGCGTTGCTGTGGCTAAGGTTTTTGTTATATTACATAGTAGCAAACTATTCAAGGGAAACGGTAGGAGAACACCAGTCATGGGGACCACCATGCTTTTTTGGTGGTTATGCCATTAAATTGTAGTTGGTACTTTCAAGCGCCATCTGTTAGAATTGTGACTATCAAATAATAAACAAATATTTTGCAATAAAATAATATTGCGGGTATAAATTGAGATGTAAGCTATCCTATCTTTTAAGTTAGATCAAACATATAGGAAATATAGGAAAAAAATCCACACATACATATATTATATGTCTATAAAAATCGTAAATGTTCAATATAACATTTAAATGATCATGTTAGAGCTAATTTGTTATCCTCTCCGTGCTTGGAGTATGTAAACTGTCGTTCTGGAACCTCTTCTCATGATCACAATAGGAATATTGCGGTCGAGTCGGTCTCGAGAACATTGCATTGATCACCAATTTAGGAATATATTGTTTGCAAAGTAACTCATATATATATGTAAATTAGTTTATTATATTTGAGGCTTTTAGTAAGATTATTAATCTCTACATTTGACAAATAAGTTCTTCGCCGGGTGTGTCGATTCGCGTTGAACTGGATACTACACAGATTTTCATACAGTTTTCATAGTGGTTTAGATATTTGAAGGTTGTAATTGCCAAATGTTGTGTAAGTTGCTTAGATTATAACGACTTAGCCATGTGTAGGGCGGGTCGCTAGTAATTAATAAGTGTCGGTTCGAAGCCGCTTTTTAATCCTCTTTTTAGGATTTTTTGTCTTCTGTTACATATTTAAAAGAAAGTTTCGCAACATTCCTCAATTTCAATAAGATCGTTTCATATGTAAAACTTATATATAATTTAATATACATCTATGAGTATAAACTTCATTGTTCTATGACATTGACTGATCTCTACAAAGAAAAATTACACATTACATATAATGTTGCAATCTTTTATCAATTTCTTTAAATGACTGACACGCAAAATTAGCCCGTATTATTTTGAAAACAGAATCCAAGAGAAATAGATCATAGACATTAATCATAGAGAATCAAATTGTTTTATATGAAATCACATTAAGGGAATATAATCTTTGAGATGTATCATTAGAGTTGATTTTTGATGTTAAGACAGAGGTGCTATGAGATTGACATTTAAATAGCTAAGTGGAAGAGAAAGGTGATATTTGATTAAAATTGGAAAATAATTGCGTCTCCCACGATGTAATGGGCCGTTTTTTGTTTGAATTCGATGTTTAGTCGCGATTGTAGACTACTTATTTCCGGTTATTAGCTTTTCTAGTTTGGGTCAAAGTTTACAGAATGTGTGTGAAACTGTTTTAGGGAATTCCTTATTATATGTTATTCAAGTCAAAGGCTTCTTATTGCGATGTTCTTTGTCAAGTAGGTATAGAGATACACCTAAAAGAAAGTTACAAAATCGTCTAATTAAAACACTACATAAGAGACATGCTCTAATTTAATACTTATTTATTTGATGCTAATTATGACTCCCCGTATGGGGAAATTGAATAGTCATACTTGGCGCTAAGGGTGAAATTCAGAAACGAGAATCTTAACGCGAACAAACACTCCCTTAATCCAATACATTTTTTGTCGTACGGGAGTCAGACACTGCCAAGTGGCGTAACAATAGGGTAGCAGGGCTGGCAAAATGCCACGGGCCCCCGACCCAAGAGGGCCCCTGCCCAAGAGATATTATGTTCTATGGATGAATGTGAAGTCTCCAATACACATTGGGCTAGCGTGGGGACTACAGACCATTCCCTCTCGCCTAAGAGAGGAGGCCTATAGCCATATGAGACATATACAACATGTAATTGAGTACGCTGAAAATCTCGAAGTTTATTGAAATTAAACTGAGTACAACGTGACGATTTTTACTGATAGGGCCCCATCAAAAGAATTTGCCACGGGCCCCAGATGGTATAGTTACGCCACTGCCTAAGTTCTGGATACCTTAAGTCTCGACTCTGAATCTTAACTAAGTAGACTTAAATAGCCGTTGAATTCATGCTTGTGCTTAACGTGTTATTATAAACGAAACTAAACCTGATAAAGTCCATCTTTGACTTTGAAGCTTAGAAAAGATCAAACTACGCTCAATATTAAATATTCATATTTAGTTAACAATGAAATTTTACTTCCAAATAATAGCACAAACAATGATTCTAGAAACTTCCATTTAAATCATAGAAAATAAGTAATTATCATGTAAAGACACAAACAAATATTAATGAAGCAAAAACATTGCATATAAATGAGTGCTTTCCACAAATCGTTGGAGCGTCAAGTTTCCATCAATTACTGGGTTAATTGCGGGCAAAGCGGGGAGATAACATACTGTATGTGGACCTTCAAGCGTGGAAAAAATATTAAAAAAGAAAAATCGTTATACGGAAAACATTGTATAGTCTAGTCGACAAGTTGAAAATGGTACAAAATAGAGATACTGCTCTTAAAATTATGTGCGATAGCTCATTGGATCCGGAATGACGTCTAGAAAAATGTGCCAAAAGCTTGTATTAGCACATAAAAAATTGCAAAACTTATAAACAATTAAAGATGAAAAAAAAAATGGCATTTAGTTTTTTGCCAATATTTAATAAACTATTAATATTTATTTATTTAAAAAAATGCCCCGCCGTATAGGCCGCTTGTAAGTAATATAAAAATGTGTTTATTAATTAAAAAATTAAGTGTACGATTTACAAACTATACATAGTTAATTCCATAACACCGTTAATTTTTTTTTTAATTACAATTAAAATGTTGTAGTAATGAATACGTAATCTTCCTTGTTAATTGTACAAATACATACGATAGGCACAATTCGAAGCGAAAGATACCACTATCGTTGAATATAATGAAAGCTGTTGGGGGAAAAGTTAACTAGTGCACAGGTAACCGTAAATGGGTGTAATAAAACATATTTAATCTTTAAAAACGAGAATGATAAATAGCCTATGTAACAATGTCATTTAGAGAAAATAAAAATTGTCGGCTATTTCAAAGGGCAGTGTTTTAACGGTAAAATTGTTTTATACAATTTTAACACGTATTCCATCACAATTAAGAATATGTTCGCGTAAAGTAGTTAGGCTCATGGCATTTGCTAAAACAGCTGCCGTTTTTGAAAATTTAGCGGGTGGTCCAAAACTGATAAGTCTAATTAAATTGCACTTTTAATAAAATATGCGTTTTTAAAAGACATTGTTGAAGAGATATTTATTATAATTACGCATGTATAATTGTTTAGCGTGAAGTTCTTCGGTTTAAACTTTCGGGCATAGACATTATTTGTCAATTTGCAAATTGGAAAAATACTGATTACTTATACGGAATTGTTTGCGCATTCGGTTTTGGTTTTCTAAATATTCCAGAAAATATTTTATTTACTTATTAATTTTTAATTAAATTATTAATTAAGATAAGAAAGAGAATTATTTACTCAGATGTATCACAATTTTTGCCACCTTTAAATAAAAAAATGATGAACTCATGATAAGGGATAATTGGAGATATAAGACATATGTACTGAAATATTTTGTAATATTGACAGCATCGTACATTTTAATCATGGCTATATACGAATGAACGTCTCTTTGTAGTCGCTCTTACGGTGAAGGAAAATTTGTATGGAAGTCGGCATGCCTTACAATGGTCTGATGGCGGCAGAACGTTATCAAGAAATAGGCCGATCTGAGGTCAAAAGCAAGGGCGGTGTTACACACTGATTATTATTAAATTAGTATTGAAATTACCAACTTGGTTATACTAAGTAACAAAAGTGGTTCTTATTTTCAAGCCATTTACACTAGGCCAGTTATGATCGAAAATAAAACAAGTTGTATAATTGTGTCTTATTATGCCGCATCAAACAAATGTTTTGGAATTCCTTCCACGAAACGAAAAGTACCATCAGCATGACAAGAATTTTTTGGCATTGAAGATATTTTTCTACAAAAAATACAATTGAAAAATGAATTTATTAAATAATCGTTTATTAGGATAAATAAATATGGTTAATAATATCATCATCAATGGCTTATGAGCCTTAGGCTTCGCAACTATCTTTCGTCATGGCAATCCATCTCGTGCTGCTAGCGTCCACTTTCGAACACCTATAGTTTCGAGATCCTTGATATCTCCAACCTACCGACACGACGCAGTCTCGGTCAACCGAGTTTTCTCTTGCCACAAGGACAACTTTAACTTGTTACTGACAACTGAAGTGGAGATAGATGGTTCATATAATGAGAGAAGGAGCAAAAATGGAACAGAATCATAACGGAGTGGTACCCACATGGGAAACAAAAGAGAGGCAGGCATATAAAAAGGTAGCGGGTCCAATGTGGATTTCTACCGCTAGAGAACGGACGAACGAAATATAAAAAGGCCTTTGATGACGAACAAGCTGTGAATAAATAACCGTTTGCCGATGCCGACCTTAACCAAATTTACTTTATATTTAGTATGCCAATATTTTGTATTATTATTGTCTTGTATGCGTTTATTCTAACGTTGTGAGGGGTAGACAATAAATCGTTATTTAAATGTGATCAACTATACAATATTTCATTATGCAGATATACTGAAATCATATGAAACAGAACAAAAAATTATAGTTCGTCGTCCAAATCTATTGAGAGTGAAGCCTCTAAGGGAAAAATTATACGGAAATACGCTGACAGGCTTCCCATATGTGTCCAGAGCAACAATCAGCTCTGGGCAAGGTTAGGTTAGATTATGTGAGGAATTTGGATTGGATCTGTACCTTCCCGTCATGGAGGCTGCCTGCAACGGATCGTGGAACACTTTCAAAACGTTCTGTGAGGCCGTCGTAACTTAAAGAGAACGTTGCCCAGACGCAGACCCTCAAGGCAAAAAAAGCCTGAAAGACGACCACGCGATTACGCACGTACTCAACTGTGGCCTTCGCACCGGATGGGCAACTCGGAAGTTTGGCTTGCAGTAGCGCAGCAGACGCTCTTGGGGGACACGGAGGGAAACTGTTACCGTGCCTCCCGTCCATAGCGAGCAGATGGGGCGGGGCTATTGGATTTTAGTAATTAGGTGTCAATTGCACCTCTTGGATAGACTTCCACACTCCCCGCGTCACTTTTAAAAGTTGCCCCGGCGCGGGCATCTGTAAATTGATTTTGAAAAAAAAGGGCTTGGAAAATTTAATATAATTTCGTTCATAGGTGTATTTAAAATTGTACAAAAGCTTATTTTTGTTATTTTCTTTGATTGAACTGTGTTTACACGTAGTTCATATATTATGTTTACCACATTTTAAGTTAGACTGAGTGTAAGCTAGTTACCATTCACGTTTTATTCAAATTTCAAATCTCAAGTAATTATACAATTATCTTTAGAAGCTTTAAGAAACATAACAATTCCTTTGTACCTTTGTATTTACTATTAAAGATTTTTCTGACGGTACACAATCCTCCCGCAGGCCGCATTTAAACGACTTATCATTACGTAATTACTATCATTGCACTCGCTCGTATTGTGTTAATACCCAAACTAGTGCAGCTTTGTAAAGCAATGTATGTTCGCTTTTTAATTACGAGGAATTTCTGAAATTGGCTAAATTCAGTGACCATTTGTTATGAATCTATCAATCTTTATAATTTAGAACCTGCGAATTGCACTATTTAAATATTGGAACAGACAGCAAGATTTGTTTAAAAAATAATGATCCTATAATAATAATCATTACTTGATAAATTATGTAATGTTTGCTCTATAAATATATAATGGGTGGGTGTCTAAATGGGTGTCTATGGGCTGCGCAGACTGCCCTTTTTGGTCGTCCCACAAGCTCGTTTGCCCCACTATTTTATAAAAAAAAATCTTTCATTATGCAGTATTGTCTCTTAAATTTTAACGACTCTAAGTGCTGTTTATAAAATCGCATTTGATAGAACTATCGATGGTTAAACTATTAATATTTAGTAAATTAAGTGTATTTGGACATTAAAATACAATGTAATATATGAAATCATAACGACGGCCTGTCAAATCATTTTGAAGAAAGCTTTATTAGTCAAAGCGGCCGCTTCTAAGAAACCCGTAATTTAACCAATCAGGGCTGTTAGATTTTTTCATAAGAGGAGATTGACCTTACCGTAGCTCAAATTAATATTAACTGCGATCAGCTAAGTACTGTGTTTGTTGAGGTCCTAGTGGAGGAAAAGTGTCTGTTAGAAGATACAATATGATTCCAATTTCGATTTGAATATTAAGAGTTCCCGTACACTGACAGCAATGCTATGAATATTTAAAGACCTTCATTGAAATTGGGTTTCCTCCTTATGATGTCATCAGCGTTCTTGGTAGAAAAGTTCGTTTTGGTAGAATAAATATGGTTTATTACTATTTATTCAGGTAAATGGTAATAGCGACTTCGTTGCTCGTATAAGTCTGCTTTTAATAGAACTTGTGAAGCGAATTCTTTATTCAAAATACTAATTTTGAATATGGAACTTTAACTACCGTATTGTAACATCTCGTAAAATTTTAAATTGCAAAATTCGATTGTCAAGTGTCGGTGTCTAAATGTATTCCTTATTTATTTTAAAATTAAACACATATTGGAATATAAATTGATATTGAAAAGTGTTTATATTTTCGTTATAATGATAATGTAATGTTTTCTAAAAAGATTCAGATATAGTAACAGTAATCGCAGCACTAAAATTCTAACTCACAATAACGTATATATAATTTTCGGCGGTACCGGGATTCGAACCCTCATACTTTACAGTCCAACAATCACTAGAACAATGAGTTGGAACATAAATAAGCAAGCAAAATCAATCAAAAACAAAAGATTTTTGAAGTTATACTTCTTTAGGCGCGTTATGAAAAATTGGTGAGAGTGAAATTTTACGATGCGCGTGCACCGTGACACAAAATTAACAGAATGAAGTTGCCCACGAAGGATGCTACGGCATTGGACATAATTTATAAACAACATTCGAATAATAACATAATTTATGTTTCACTTAATGTAAGAGAATAATAATAAATATTTATTTATTTAAGTTTTCAAATGTCTCCAGTCTTTGATTTTTTAATTGTAATTAATTATTTGCATGCAATCAAAAACTATTTTTAATAATGCCAAAGAAGTATAACTTCTTACGCGCGTACATAAGTACACGCACCCTTTTTTGTCATTCATTTGAATACTTAACAAAATTTGATTTTCAAGTTATATAGGTTTACGAATAATCGTTAAACCTTTTAAAACCCTTTCGTCTCGCAAAAAGGTCAAACAGAAGTTGACGTTAAGATGTTAAATGTTTAATGATACGTAAAATGATTTGGTTTAGTAACTTAATACTGCACAGTGGCAGACGAATTGCGATAAAGAAAAATCGACTTAATCAACTAAAAATAAAGCTCAAAATACTTTATACCCTCTTTCATACGGGTTTTTATGAAATACTGAGTTTAAAATAAAAGTAAGTAGGGCTGATATTTGTGTGGCATTTTTGTGACACCTGATCAGTGGTAAGCCACTGTTTAGTGTCGGCTTACGACTTGCTACGAGTTTCGATGTCCAAAATTCGATTCCCGTTTAGTTGAGCATGTTCGGGGAAACGTGTTTTGGTTAAATACAAATTGTGGGGATAGGTCGTGGTTTATAGACAATCTAGTGTTTGATATTATTCAGTTCCATTATACATGTGGACGTGGTCTAAAGAACAAATATGTTTAGTATTACATATTACGAAAAAAAAGGGTGCGTTTACTTATGTACGCGCGTAAGAAGTTATACTTCTTTGGCATTATTAAAAATAGTTTTTGATTGGATGCAAATAATTAATTACAATTAAATAATCAAAGACTGAAAAATTATAGTCAATAAAGTTCAGTTTACGTTTGAAAAGTTAAATAAATAAATATTTATTATTATTTTCTTACATAGTGTAACATAAATTCTATTATTATTCGAATGTTGTTTTTAAATTATGTCCAATGCCGTAGCATCTTCCGTGGGCAACTTCATTCTGTTAATGTTGTGTCACGGTGCGCGCGCATCGTAAAATTTCACTCTAATCAATTTTTCATAACGTGCCTAAAGAAGTATTACTTTAAAAATGTTTTGCTTATTTCAGCATAGGCCATATCACTATATTTTAAGGTCATACAATCTATTTACAACTAACACTCTAATAATACCTACAATAAATATAGTCTTTATTTGAGTAGTATAATTTAAGATACATTAAGTATAAGTTATTATATTTAATACTAGTATACGACCACCGTAGGACGGCTTCTGATATCCACTTGTCTGGTGGACGACCTCTCCTTTTTCTGACCGCTGGGAGAACCATGTAAGGAACCTCTTTGATCCATCAGCGCTGACAAACGCTGTGTGACTGACCCATTTCCACTTCAACTTTTTTGAGAGTTATCTTTGTTACACTCTGTATTACTGTCTTATTTTTCAAACGAAGAATATAAGTTTTACTCTTATATTGACTGCAAAAGATTATTAGCGGCTGCTTATGACGAGCGCCAGATTTTTAGCTGAAATACGTAGGCAGTGACTATAAGTCCTTAAACATTGCTTATTATATACAAATAACGTTTAGGTAAGTATATAATATTTTTTGCATTGATTTTAATTTAAAATAACAAGCTAAATAACAAGTCAACTAGCTCTTTGTTGAATTAAAAAAAAAATAGTTAGTATTTTTAATCTCAGGATTTCATGAAGCTATGTAACGAGGCAGTCGATATTATTAGAGTTTTTTTTCCTCACAGCATTAACACAATTGGATAGAAAGAGACAAAAAAGTTCTCTAGTTAAAGTTGTGAAAATAGGCCTTCAAGAGCCAAATACCATTCACAGTCCATGGGCGGCAGTATCACTTTAGCATTAGGTATGCCTCCGGCCCATTTATTTTCTGCTTGCTTGTTCTATAAAAAAATGACTAATTTAGTTTTTATAAGAAGGTGTATTTCATAAATTAGCCAATGATTTAGAATTTGCGTTCGAATAGGTTTTAGATTATTTCCTAATGCGTGAACGACGTGCCGATATTTATAATTCTGCGTTATACCAGATACTGTCTTGTGAAGCATTTATTGAATTGCTTTTTCGCCACTATGCGAAAGCGGTACGCGTCTTTGGTTCGCCGGGGCAGCTCTAGCAACATCTTACGGATGATAGTCGAGAGAATGGAGTGCCCCTATTTACGACCCCGCTCCGATATCGCCGCAGAGCTTTGTACCTAATAGTTTTTGTTTAACTACTTTTTTCTTATTTTTACTAATTCTACCAACATAGATCTTAAGAAACTATTGTTGCTAACTTACTAATCAATCAATGGACTGTATTTATCTCATGAATAAAATTATAATTATTATTTAATGCAATCGTGCATTGATGAGTAATTTCAAAGGGTAAAATACCCACAAATAAAGGCAGAATTTATAAGATATGTTACAAACTATCGTATCCCTTGCGATTCTGTGCTACACAAGTATATTGAATCGTCCCCCACTGCGCGCGCGCACACTAAACAGATAATTGAGACATTTATCAAGAAGATACTGACAGCGATAATGATGTAAAATACTAAAGTTATCATAAAATTATAACGGTGATTTCCATATAAAATTCAAAGGGAAAATTTCCTTTTATTTATGATAGCGAACAAAAATCTTTATACCTACAATTCAAGTATTTCTGATATCAGAGATAAGTTGGAACGTGATTCTTGAACATGTTAGTACAATGCCTTAATATCTGCAATATATAACATATTTTAGTGAATCATATTCACTTTGTTCTATTGTCAATAATTTTCGCAGCTTATGCAATATAAGGTGTATTGGTATTTTTTTTCACACCATGTGTTACATTTTCGATGTTTTCATACGGATCTCTAACTTTTTGAAAGTACTTTATTGGCTATCTTCATCAGGGATAATGTAGAATTCTAATAGAGAAATATTTTTTAAAATCGGTCCAGTAGTTTTAAAGCTACAATGCAAAAAATATTTCCTCTATATAATATCAGTGTAGATAACATATCACATTTCTCTACTATAACAGTAATATAAATGCAGTCATATTATTACCATATTTATCACAAAGAGCAGTGTTGGCCTAGTGGCTTCAGCGTGTGACTCTCATCCCTGAGGTGGTAGGTTCGAACACCGGCTGTGCACCAATGGACTTTCTATCTATGTTATTAGATACTCGCTCGTATGGTGAAGGACATCGAGAGAAATACAGCATGTCTCAAATAAAAACCAGAAGACTGATCACCTACTTGTGTATGAAATAAAATGACCAAAGAAACGGATACAATTGAGGTGTGTAGCTGGATTATAAGTATCAAAAAATAATATTTTGCACTGGCCTTGCCTTGAATTTGATCAAAACAACACAGGACGTTAAGTCAAAAGATCATTGACTCCAAAAAGAAAGCTAGATTCCCCAAACCAGTGATTTTAAGACATTCGACTGCGGGGTGTATAAAGCCAAAAATTACTATGTGAAACTAACAATGAGTTATGCAAATTAACTACGGACCGTCATTAGTATTAGTAAGCATCTCTTTATTCCTTGAAGGTCAGATTATGGAACGGGTTTTGTTGTTGAAAGTATTTTTAAGTTATCTCTAATACATCATGGCTCAGTGGTTTACTCACAAAGCTCTTATTTATAAATACATTTTAATAAGTGCAACTACAAAACTTTATAAGCTAGCTTTTTTATTAGCAAAAGATTACCTAATATTAGACAACTAAGAGTATTTGATAGGAGCTGAAGAAGAAGTGAAGAAGTTCAAGAAGGTGCTGCGGACTTCGTATTATGTTATTATTGAAAAAAAAACTATTAATAACTCATGCATAAGAACATAATGAAGTATGCATTTGACGCCCATACGATTTCCCTCACAGATATGATTCATTTGGTTAAATATTGTTGCCATGACTACAAAAACAGACCAACGCTACCACTTAACAGTCACTCTTTGGTTTCTTGTCAACACAATATCTGTGGTTTCCTACTTGGCCTTAAATTGTTAATATGATCCCGTCGGAACAATACTATTTCGAATGTTTGTAGTTTGCGATTGTTTGCGATGTGGATCATAAAAACTGTGGCGTCTATATGAAGAGTTTGTCTTATAAGAATACACGACCTGTGTTATGGTCGTATAAGACTTACAGAGATCTGGACTTAACTTGAAATATTTGCAAACATTCGTCACCATTTCGTGTACGGATTCGTGTCATCTGCAACCGGCCACCAAAACTGGAAACCGTCATAATTACATCTCGACCTTCCGCGTCACTACACGCCACTCCATGATTAAAAATCAGCAGCCATCACGCTATCCATTGACAGATAGTGTACGTCAGTTTGCGTGCCACAAGCACGTGGTCTAGCCATTATATGTAGTGTTCACGCAAGCACGCGATACCAACACGCATAACCGCAAGCTCAGTGCGTAGCCAAGCTTTGGAAAGGCACGGAAGGCTATTTGTATGGTCACGCCGGAGGCATGTGACGTTAGATGCCCAAGATCCGTTTTCATGGCCTTGAGCAACAGTCACACACAACATGACACAAATCGTTCAATCGTTCATAGCAGCTAAGTTGACAGAAATAGAATATAGCTTTTTATTTAAATCTGTTTACATCAGAGTGTAAACATAATTTAACATATGAAAGAGTAGTTTTAAAAGCGTGTAATTAGATAGATATTTTTTATTAATAAAAAAGGTTAAAGTTAGAGGGTTTTAAAGCACTAAAATTGGGAAAGATACTGCAAGCTTTCTTTTTATATACTTTACAAAATAACATGAAGTTTTAAAGTAGCTTTGATCTATAGCTGTTTCTAAATCTATATTAAAATGTAGATAGATTTGTTGTATTAAAAGCATTTATCGATAACATACATTTACGTTTAAATGTATAAAATTGCAAAAAGGATTAGGGCATAGAACTTTATAACAAAAAATAAAAATGCATAGGTATTACAGTTTAATAATCTCAAAGCAATGTGTATTGCTATTTTATATTGTTAACAAATTGGCGAGTTATTTCGCATAAAGCGATATTAAAATACAGTTACCTTCTTCTATAGAAATGCTGAAAGCATTCCAGATCAATTTCCTGAAACATAACTATAAATAAGTGGTGTATATCGAATCGGGTCGCAGAAAGGGACGGTGGTAGTTCAAGGTGAATGTTAGAGGGAGAAAAAATCTCTGAAGGAACCACGCCCCCAGTCTTTAGCTTGGGGTGGCGGACAAAGAAATGAGAGTGATACCAGTATAATTTTACTTCTGTGACGCAAAATCTGATATGAACAACATCAACGCGCGCCAATCAATTGTATCTATATTAAATTATATTTATTTCTTTTAATTTTCTTGTAAGTAAATCTAAACTTTCGAAATGCTTTTCCCATCCATACCTGTCATACAAGTCGCATTGTGTTCATTTAAAACCAGCTAATAGAATAGGCTACCTCTCTATCATCTTTTAAAACTCTTCTGTATAAACATTTCTTAACCTTTTCCTATCCTGATCAATCTTGACTTGTGTAATTCTTGTATTTATTACTTACTTTTCTTGTATTACTTTAGATTAAGGTTCTATATTTATTTTTATATAACATTTGGCACTTCTCGCATTAATCATGTTTCTTTTTTTAGTTTTTCTCTTTAACTAGGGTTGCCTGGAAGAGATCGCTTATTAGCGATAAGATCGCCCGTTGCATCCCTTAGTTTTTATGTATTGTGTTATTTGTGTTTCTTATATTTTTATTGCAACGAAGTGTGAATAAATAAATAAATAAAAATAGTCTATATTCTAACAATACGATGCCAGAGAATAGTGCTTCTTATCATAAATATTCTATGGAAACCACTTTAATTTTACAATAGTTTCGCTGTTATGGTGGAATTACGTTGTAACATTGAGACAAGTAATTATTCTAGCATCGATCTGGTCTAACAGACCCCTCAGAATGGTACAAGGGTTGTTGCGTGACCAGTAATTATCTGACCATCACGCGCGCGATCAAACTTTTATACGCCGGGGGTAGAAAAGGCCACGCTTCGAACTTAACGAAATTTTTATATAAACAACGACTGCAAATAACCTTTTGTTCGGTCTTTGTGCTTTATTTGCCACGTTTAATGTCCTTATTCCCTTTTATTCAGTAATGCCCGGGTTCTTTATTAATCACCATATAAGTAAGCGCCGGCGCCGTAATAAAAAAAAAATATTTTTAAGGATCGATTAATTTGTGTAGGTATATGTTAAAGGGGTAACTAATATTAAGACTGATTACTTAGGCACATATACTCAAGTCTTTAAAAAAAACCTGAAAATGGTTCAGCAAGGCTACCCTTAAAAGGTATGTATAGCAAACCTGGCATGTGATTGATTGGCTTCATAAATTTAAGATACATGTAATATTATGTAAAAGGTATAACTTTAGTTTATAAGGAATTTAAAATTTTGTACTGTCGTGTATCCCTTCAGGGACCTAACTTAAGCCCCTTAGAGGTACTTTGGTGTTTTCTATACTTTTAGTTTATATATTATACTAGCGGACTCGACAGACGTTGTCAAAGTATGAAACTACCGACTGCAGCGCCATCTGCCCGGCTAATTTGTGAATCTAAACCATCCAGGGCGCCCAAACGCATACAAAAATTTCATTCAAATCGGTCCAGCTGTTTAAAGAAGTTCAGTGACATACATGTACAGTAGAATTATATATGTAAAGATTAAGCAATAATAAAAAGTCTCGGGTTCAAATGCCGGGTGCGGCAAAAACCTTTACTACATTTTTCATGTAGCAATTAAAACTGTTTTTTTTAAATACGGCAGTGATTAACACAAGTGTATACGAAAGTACTAAATAAATCTAATACGAAGCAAGAAGTGCGAAATTCTCCATTGTAATCAATACAGCAGTTTTTCCCTCATAAGCCGACGTAATTGACAGATATTTTCTTCCACACGCGTAAAACAATGGATTCACACAAATAGCAAAAAGATTTTCATTAATTACTATAATTGATGAGGGTTATTGTGTTATGATGTCAATGCTGCCGAGATCAACCTTCGCGAGATTCTATTTCTTTAGGTGAATAGGTTCAAAGCTTGTAGTGCAAATTTTTGGTAGGTTTCATATATATCTTGTAAGCAGTGTTAGCTAATACCTTGTTATAAGTAATGTGTTATAATAGCTACGTTTAATTAATTAAGATTTTTCCTGAATCAGCTCAACAAAGGGTTTATTTCATTAAAATTAAACGCATTTTAATTTTAACAGTAGGTATATACTTCATATATTTCAGATAGTTTTATAACAAGTTCTAAATTTCTAATAACGAGCCTTCAATTATTCTTATATAATGTTTGGTTTTTAAGTCTTGATTGATATTACTTTTTTAGTGTATGGTTTGCTAAATACATTTGATTAGAATATGGCTGATAAAACAATAACTATTCAAGATATTAACAAATTACAATCGTAAAATCGTTATATTGAAATTCACAAAAAAATCAAGCAATAAATTAATTTGCTGTTTGAACTATTGTTCAACGTAAATTAAAGTAAATTTCTCATAAATCCAACATATTATAACATCGGGAATTTTTCACTTTAATTAGTTGATTAATTATGCAAATTTGTTTGCGAATCCACAATGCTTTATTGCGTCTAATCGGATGGAGATTGTACGCGCGATAAAATATGGTGTGGAATAGAAGATTGTAGCGGTTTAGTAACTTTTCAGTAATTCTACATCAATAAAACAAATTTGAATACTTCTAAAGTAGTTCAAATACATGATTTGGATATTGAATTGTATAAACCGACAAACTCTCTATAACGAATCAAATGCTCGGTCCCTTGAAATTCGTTATAAAGAGTTTACACTGTATTTATTGTTTTATAAATGTTTCATGCTTTGTTTATGCTTCTGGATGGTTCATCTTCATGTTGGTTATGATTAAATATATTCAATAGACAAAATTTTGTCGTTCTTTCTAAAGAGGAAACAATAAAAATGAAAAATTTCTCTCAATAAGGTAGAGGACAAGAAGGTAGATCCAAAATTAACTAATAATCGAACGTTGTCAGGTCCAACCGGTGATCGAAAAAAGAAAGGAAATAAAATAAAATAGGTCTTTATGTGTCGTAAATAAATTTGTGATTATTCCATCTTATCGGTGAACAGAGCTGGTTACTTTTCTCGCTCAACAAGTAAGCTCGCATTACAGCGAGGAAATGTTGCATTAAACGTACACTGCTACAGGGACCAAACTTTTTAATTAATTAGTTTGTAATTACTATTTTTAATCATTCTGTAGGTTATGAATTGTAAATACTTTGTTCCAATAAATAATTGCATCTTTAGTCGCTGTTTCTTGTACATTAAATTCGTGGTAACGTTTACTTCAGTCGTTACTTGGGGTAAAGTACAGTTTGAGCACGTTGTTACCAACCATATCTAATGCATATTCATAAAAATGTCACCCCTTAATAAATCTCCGATTCGATAATGAGTCATATAGTGAATCACTTGGGTTTTCGTTGTTTTCGGCAACTGGAATTTTCATGCGGAAAATGTGCTGTTTCTATCGATGTAACTATTTATACGCAATAATAATTGCATGAATTTAATAATAGATTGATTCGTACAATCTCAATAAACAAATAAAATAAATCTGTAGCGCTACAACCTTTTTAGGTCGGGGCCTCAGATTTCTGTGTCTGTTTCATGATCATTTGTCAATCTAATAAGCATGCAGGTGATCAGCCTCCTGTGCCTGACACACGCCGTGTGACAATCTGAATACTTAATTCAAATCTACCTATTGTTTTAGGATAGAAGGCTTCTAATCACCAATATTGGCCTAAAATGTGTCATGCCCATCCCCAGACCAAACTCGCAAAAAATTCCGTGTAGTAGTTTTTGAGTTTATCGCGAACAGAGACATATAGACGCGGCGGAGTATTTGTTTTTATAACCTATTGTTAGACATTTGTTATGCTGTCACTTGTAGGTATTATCAGCTCTACAATTTTTTCTAGAACTCAATCGTAAGAAACGTTTTGTTCCGACAGCTTTTCCTCGGACTTACTTTGAAAATGAGACTACCAAAAATCGCTTTAATTTACTTTAAATTAAATTTTCTAGTCAGACTACAATATTTTTTTCTATTGGTAAAAGAATTATCAAAATTAGTTCAGTCCCTAGAGCCTCACAACCTCACACTCTTTACCTAAGACTATATTTTCATTCACCGATGCAAACGAAAAAAAAATTCTAACAAAGAAAACCCAAACATCATGAATCATCAATCATACTTATTGTTTAAATCAACTTAATAATAACAACGTACTGTATTTGACCTCAAACTATTGATTACTAGATAAAATCTAGGACGATTTTTTTCCCCGCAAATATTCTTCAACAAAAGTATTATTTGTACATTAGCTTCGAGCAACTGTGTCGGTAATTAAAATGATTAGACGGTATTGTGTGGTCGTACTGCTAGCGGTTTCAGCAATTTATAGTTTTTGTGCACCATTTCAAGAAAAAATATGGTTAATTCTATTAATTTGTACTCGATAGCTAGTACATAGCAAATAAGTTCCAGCATTAATAGAAGAGACTTTTAGAGTCTCTAAATTTATTATTAAACGTAAAAGCAAAGTGCACATGTAAAAATGGTAATTATCATCATCAATAGCTCGATAAGTACCCCTTATGGGTACTTATCGAGCCCATCTTAGCCTCCGCAAGTATCTTTCGCCATCGCAATATATTTCGTGCTTCTTGCCTCCAATTTCAAACCCCTATTGTTTCGTGGTCCTTGTGAGTTCAGTAAGGGTCTTGCTGCATGAAAATATGGTAATACAATTAAAAGAATATGGCGTTACTACGTATAACTGCGGGAAACTAAACTTTGTAGTCGTCAAGCTTATTTTTTTATAAGTCACAAAGTTCAAATAAACATCGCTATGATGCCAACGCTTAGCAGAGAAACTCGCTCAAACAACGGCCATTCTCAGCGAAAACGATTATGAATTATGTAAATTATAAATGCTGAGCCGTCTTAGAGGCGATTGTAGTGTTCTTACGGAAAAAAATACCTTCCATGCTTCGTCTACCGCTTATTAAGATAATAAGTTCTTGTGTTAGTATTTATTGACGTACCGAGATAAATAAGTGTTTTAAAATCGCTCCAGTGTTAATCATAGCATTTCTGTGTTTTTACTTTAAAATCTATTAAGTATTATATGTTATAAATTTTACATAAAAAAATTATCGCTTAAGAGATTTAATATATGTATTTAAAAACAACAAAGTTTCATTTAATTGGATTTTATATCCATAGTCTATTTTACTATAACAAGTTGGTTTAAAATAAATGATATCTTATTAAAGCGATATTCAAACCCTATAAACTTAATCCGCCCGCGAGTACGTTAACCTTAATTCAATCAGTGGCCTTACTAATCGAATAAGCCGTGTTTAACTTCGACAAAGGGTTCGCTGCGTACACTGAAACCAACAAACGCTAGAATAAAAACGCGCGTTTTTTTTATTTAATTCACATTTTCAATAACATATTGTTTTCCTTCGATACTACTGGTGAATTATTGTCATTGTTCACACTTAAAATATATATCATTGCGAAAAATATTTTTCGTGCTTTTGCTGTTCTTTGGAATTAATGCGTTAATAAAGCGATTTACACATTTTGACATTAAATCATTGAGCAAAGAACAAGTCTGTTTTTCATATTCCGGCTCATATAATCTGTTTAAAATCTCTTTTAATAGATGTGCGAAAGGATAAATATGCGTTTTTCTTCCTGTTTAGTAACTGATACTGGCGTATCAAAGCCCTCAGTGTGCGTTAATCTTTATAAGAACAAAATACAGTGTCACAGCGCCGCCGCCGGTGAATCCAATAGGTTTTCATTTAATAAAACCCTTTTATTGGTTTAACTGGGATTTAGCTAGCTTTATACGTCGTCAGCTAAGCTCTTTATACGTTACCATACAATACATACACATAACAAACTGCAAAGCTTGTAATAAATCTAATTAAACATAATCTGCATGACCACTCAGTTGCTACATTCTAAATATAAACAATGAATAAAGAAGGCATAAATATAAATTAACTTTAAATTATTTTATATCTGCGTCGTTTTTTTAATCTATGATTGACGGTACAAGAGTTTTGTGCAATACCAATTTGACTGAATAAGCAGGATTTGCGCTGTTATTCTAGCTTTTTCTGATTTGAAACCGTAGTGCTTTGATTTAAAACTGTTTCCACCTTGTCCCCAATGATGTATTGTATAGTAAACAGACGTTAATTTCCTATTTAATCCAATAACACCTACAGGAGCGATCGCTATTGGTTGAAAGGCGTGGTTACAAGAGATAATAAAATTAGTAGCATTACTGGTACCCAACGGTACACCTATAGTAGAAAAAATAATAAACGGATTAGCTTAAATCGCGGTATCTGTCGCCTGTCGCCATTATGACAATGACAGGGCTTTGACCAATCAAAATTCGTGAAAAAATGAGGTATTGCCCCAGTGTGAGCGGAGGATGTGTGGTAATAAACCGCAGCGAACGGAGGCAAAAATGAGCGAGCTCATAACTTCTGATACCACTACCCTTAAATTATAGTGTGAAACTAACACCAATTGAAGGGTGATACCACGAATTCGAGGGTTTATATCTGGCATTTATACTATGTGACTTTTTAAATCAGTTCCAACTCCAACGAATAAAAAATATATTTATATAGTTTAAAAAATCAAAAAACAATAGCTTATCAAAAAGGAAGACTCTAAAGTTCCAGCTAGAAAGAGATCCAAAAATTTCAGCAATGTAAATATATTTCTACTACTATAGGCCGTAGCTGTTCAACATATTTTATCATTTAATCATGCTACATACGTATAATTTGTATTTACAATTTTCTTAACCTACAAAGTAATAATAACAAATTAAACAGAAAATTAAACAAATTTAAAAAGTTTGGTCCCTGTGGTAGTGTGTGTACCTTTAACGCTGGCAGCATTTCCTCCCTGTATTGCGATACTTATTCGTTGAGTGAGGAAAGCACCAGCTGAGGTGACTGGTTCTATCTACCAGGCGCCAACTTTACTCTTTAATTAGCTCCTGTGCACTTGAACCCCACGGCCCAAGAGTCTCTACTGCAAAGGGAACAAGATCGAAGTTGGAGGAAAGACTCATATATTTGTTTAACATATAGTTTTATAAAGGCCGCAATCATCTCAGTAACATATAGAAATCATTGTCATCAATCTAGACAAATGGCATGTTACTATATATATATATGTTATATGTTAAAGTAAAGTAAAAAATCATTTAATCATATAGGTAGGTAACATAATTTACACTTATGACTCGTCAGTACATATTAATGCTTCTAATTTTACATTTACTGCCAGTTATCAAATCAAGAGCGTAGAACGGGAGAGAAGAACTGGCAATAAACTCTTCCCACACTTCTAAATCACAAATGTACCCTCAGAAACAGTGCAGTTTGATATCTAAATATCCGATAAAATAACTTCATAGAACACATCTATAATGTATGTCAGCTAATAAACAGTCTGAAATCTTCAAACCATTTCAGTACAACGTTTAAAATTGAAAAACAGCAAAAAGCATAACGTTTCTCTTCATTTCCATGCATCACAATAATTTATGATCGCCGCGGTCGTTTGATAGAGCGTGAACCTATCACTAAGTTTTTATCTGATAGAGTATTGTTTTTGCACGGTACATATGCATATGACCTGTTTATGAATCTTATACATAGTAATATTTAAGTTACTCTTACTATGTATTATTAAATAAATAATAATAATAATAATATTTAAGTTAATCTTGACTTTTATATTTTTTTAATTGTAAATATATTATTTTGATGTATTTTATAACCTAGCGTTGTGACATGACTCCTAAGATTATCTTTTAATTTTATTTTGATTTTGTAATTGTGTAAGTAATTTTTGCAATTTACCCTTAGTATTTTCTTAGTATTTTCCTTACCAGGTTTGCCTGGAAGAGCCCGTTAGTAGGCCGCACGTTGCCTATTTAATTTATACTATTTGAATGTAGTATTAAATATGTTATGCAATAAAGTGGTAATAAATAAATAAAAATGATAATTTTTTCGTACATTATATAACCATATAGTTGCTTACATTTCCAAGTAGGAACCCGTATCACCTCGACGTCCGCCATTCCATAACTGAGCGTTTTTCAAGGCAGTTTTTGCCGCGCACCACCACTTTGTGGAATCAGCTGCCCACTGAATTCTTAAAAGGCCGGCAACGCACTCGCGTGCCCTCTGGCATTGAGAGTGTCCATGGGCGGCGGAATCACTTAACATCAGGTGAGCCTCCTGCCCGAAAAAAAAAGGGAAATGGTGCTATGAGCCCCAGGTTCTTCATAGGATATCTTCTAAACTGCTTATAGTATATTCTATAGATTATATATTCCATAGTTTGTATCTTCTGTACTAAGCGTTGATTATTATCGAAGAGTCGCTTAAACCATTACTTACATATTCTTATATGCACGAGAGAATTAATATTAGGGGTAAGATTCGAAGTCGAGACTTTAACTTAAAATTAACTTTATTAGATGTAATAATTATATCTAAAAGAGTTAATTAATTCCATATTTAAAATAGAACTTTTCACATACGGTAAGTCTCGACTACGAATCTTACCCTTATACATCGTTGAGAGCTAAACTAATGTATTTTTTCGTCTCGTTCTGTGACGCTGTGTTTACCCTATAATAAAAAGAGATAGATTATTGAGTTAGTTATATCTGCATTCTACTGTTATAAAGTATATTACTTACACACCAAATTTATTCGCACTAGATATTTTATAAAATTAACAAAAGTGCATCGCTTAATGTCGATCAAATGTTACGTCGACTGAGATGAAACGGATGGATTCGCTCAACTGTGCTGCTTTCGCGGAATCCGGGGTATACTCCTCTAAAGAACCATACACATTAAACCTAAGCAAATTAAACTGTCACGAACAAGACCATACAATGATGAGTAATTAATTAAACTAGAATTTAGAAATGTGTTTGTGATACGTCGACCAAAATAAAAGAAAAATTATTTGTTTTTATAATACATATATCATATTAATAGTTTTCTCGACTCTTCGCCGGGGAGCGACCTATTTGTTAAATGTATGACAGTAATATACTATGATTTAAAAGTGTACTTATGAAAGATTAATTTTCTTTTAACAACTTAATTGTAAATAAAAGATTTACATTATATTATTTTTATAATAGTTTAAATGAAACATTAACAAAAAACGCTCCGAAAACAAAATCATATACGACGTTTTCTTATTTGGCCCAAAATGCGTTCCATAAACAATCTTTTACCAACCCCTGACGTCATCGCTTCCCGTCAATTGTCAGCAGTAATATTTTCCGTAATCTACCATTGATACGACATACACACAATGTAAATACTAACCAATAATATTAGACACTCGACACCTGATGTATTGGAATTTTAAAAAAGCGACAATCTAAAACCACCTTAATAAACATATCAAGTTACCTAACTACTGTTTGGCCCTCCGAGCTTATCTTTAAATCGATCGGGACAATACTTCTTATTTCTCTATTTAACACGAAATCTAGAGGAATTAATTAAGCCCTCAGACTGATTTATTTTTAGTTTAACAGATTGTTGATACGCCAAATTTTACGCCTTTTTTAAACACGCAATTCAAAGTGTTCTCGTTATTCTATTTTTAAATTATAAGATACATGTTCTAATTGACTGGATAAAATGTTTGTGTGGTAAATTGGCAAGTTTCAAAATAAGTTCCAAATTCGATTTTTAAATTGACGGTGTTTATAGTAAGAGCGAGAATCACAGATAATACTTATAGTATAAGATTCCGATATACAACGACCTTCACCGAGATGCTTATTTAATAAAACGTATTTTATATTTAATTTAATATGTCAATAAATATAATCCATATGGGTTGCCTAGCAAATTTCAGTCCAGAGTATGTTTAATTAATATTTAAAAAAAAATTTTTTTTTATAATTTGCATGTAGTAAATTTTTTTAATTTTTTTCAATCAATATTTTTAATCAGGGTAGTATTATATATGTATCACTATAACTTTGTTTTTTACTAAAGATGTATATATACTTTAGTGTCACATAAAAAATAAACACATAAATAATTAATTGAATAAAAACAACCTAACGTTTGCATATTCTATGGGCTTCATACTTTCGATTGGTATAGAATTTATCTAATAATCATACCGGTGAAATGTTAAAAAAAAAAATTTTTTTAAATATTAATTAAACATACTCTACTCTGGACTGAAATTTGCTAGGCAACCCATATGGATTATATTTATTGACATATTAAATTAAATATAAAATACGTTTCATTAAATAAGCATCTCGGTGAAGGTCGTTGTATATCGGGATCTTAGACCATTAACATGAAGCTTAGAAAGTTCAATCTAATTATTTTAGATATAGTGATGACATGAGTGATACAATTATCTGTAAAATTTTGTGTATAATACGTAATTTTGAGTTAATTAGTTTTTGCATTTGCAACGTGTTTAGGCTTAATCCTCGGCGTATAACTTCATTATACAATTTTACTGTAGTAACGGCTAATAAATAGGCAACAAGACTGATTTAATATGTAATACGTATTGGTGCATGTCATACATTAAAGGTAGAACTGTATATGATACGTAATAATCATGTTTTTACGTCACACAAAAGAATCTGAATTTTTACGCTATCTTACACCGAAGAAAAGCTGTATGCTTAGTGGTTAAGTGGGAGATACTCCTAAGATCGTGGATTTGAGCCTCAACTTCACCGATAGATTTTCCATGAGCACTTTTATCACTTCCTCCTGATGAATGATATGTCATCATGACCGGGATGTATTGTATATATGTATAAAAAACATGAATGAAAGATAAGTTAAGTCGAAAAACCATAGAGCGTAGAAGAACCACTAAAAATAATAGGTGTCCAAAGATTTCAGTCAAGTGTTTCGCCGTCTAAATATTTATTTCTACCACAAAGCTACTATAAATTCAATCTAAAACAATATTTTATTAAATAATATTTTCTATTCAACCTTGTGAATGGTCACAGAGTATGCTTCTGCGCATCTATGACAACTAATCAGTATTAATTGCAAATTGCATTATACCTATGAAATTCCCACAAATTATGGGGCAAGGCGATTTCAAATACAATTAAAATCAACAATTTTTTGTTGAATCTTATGAACAATAACTTGGTTTTAATTAGCCCCAATAAAAACAATGTTTTATGTTGGTAATTAGACAATGTTTAAATGTTAAGCCCCCATCTTAAGCTTTGTTTCAAGATGTATTAAATATTTGCTGTAATCTATGATTACGACCGCGTTTATTAGGCGATAATTTGACTTTTAAACCACATAATCATTTTAATTGGAGCCAGTAGCTCCTAAGACGTTTAAACAAAATTCCTAAATTAATGCAATGTTGGACTAGTGGCTTCAGCGTGCAACTCTCATCCCTGAGGTCGTAGGTTCGATCCCCGGCTGTGCACCAATGGACTTTCTGTATATGTGCGCATTTATCATTCGTTCGAACCGAGAAGAAAAACATCGTGAGGAAACCGACTTGCCTTAGACCCAGAGTCGACAGCCGACGTGTGTCAGGCCCAGGAGGCTGAACCCCTACTTGCCTATTCGATTAACAACTGATCATGAAATCACATACAATAATGTGAGGTCCAGACCTAAAAAGAAGCTGCAAGCTTAAGCGCGACTGATAAATATGACATTAATATAACTGCATATCTGAGTAAAAAAAATGTTTTGTTTTAACACTGTTTAAAAAACGTTGGTGCTATCGAATTGCTACGTTCGCTAAAACATATTAAATAACCATTTGAAGACATTATTCCTGTGTAACATAGATTATATTTATCTTCAAAATATTAAAAAAAATATCCAGTGAAGCCAAAACAGGCCGCTATGCTATAAAAGCAAACAATACATATAAAGTTATCTATTTAATTAGCTTCCCGTAGTAGCCAATTTATGAAAATGGCATAATAATTAAATTTTACGTCCACTTATATTAGTGTAACGCATTATTAGGTAACAAGCGAAACATATGCGAACAAACATTTGACAAACAAAGTCTATACTTAGGGTGTAATTGTAAGGGGCTAGCAAATTCAACATTCAATATGTCAAATGAGTACATTCAAATTTAAGCTAAACTTTGTATATTTATTTGGCAAAAACTTAATCTTATATGTGAAAGAAAACTGCGTACGAATTTTAACAGTATAAACAATTAAACAACTTTATTTATTTCACGAATAATGTCACAAAATTTAATAATAAAAAGAAGTTGAAAAAATAAAAGACCTGTCTTAAAGCTAAGAGTAAGGTTTTTACCAACCTATGCACAGATTGGCTAAAACGATAATCAATCAAATATATTATCATAAAGCACAAGAACGCGAACAAAAATGTATATTACCAGACTCTTCATACACATTAATTCACCAAACCGTTCTTTTGCATTGACTACCTATTTTTCGTAAGAAAACTGGCGCTACAATACTTCAGACATGTTTTTAAGATCAGTTAAGTCAGTCTTCCGACACACAGCGATATTTAGATCTTTGACGAGCTGGTTTCTTACGATGTTTTATTTCACCGTATTATTTACGCACATAGACAAAACCAATGGTTGGCGTTCCAGCAGGTCTTTTGTGTTGATTGTCATACACTAGATTAACACTGCTTCTTAATCTCGTAATACAATAGCTAAGAAGAACCGACCACAATGTGGTTACACGCGCGGGCTAATGCGTATTAAATCGTGTCCAATTCTGTGTAATGGAGCGAAAGCTTTATAAATCGTTACATTTAGAGCTAAGCTTTTTCATTTTCAGAATTACTTGGGGAACACAATTATGCCATTACAATCAATATAAATGAAATACGCCAATTACAAATAAAATGCTGATGTCTAGTTGTTCTCTATATCTCTCTATGAGGCATAGATCAGACATATTTCTGTGTCTGTAACTTTTAAGGAAAGCCGGTTAAGACACGATGGTTTGATAGGCAAACGAATTCTTTGAGAGCCCTCCATTAGAAGTAAACTATAAACTTCGTTGTGTAACTATACTGATTTCTACCGATTCACAAACAAACAAACTAGAAACAAGTCAAGCATATTGTGGCCCATTAAATCTTTTATTGTCGCCCTGTCTCAAATAAACCATGCTAATTCAATTATTGGTCAAATATACCCCGAAATAAATATAGCACATTAGGGTTAACAAGTGAATATAAAGGAACACACGCCGCGTTCGTAGGGGTCCAATATACCCCATACAGGTAAGATGTACCCTCATATTAACTCCTGTCAAAACACAAAGCGGTCTTTTGTGCCCGATACCGATAGGGGAGTCGCCGGCGATTTAGGGTTGAGCATGAAATCGGATTAGCGGTTGGATATTGCAATTGTAGCTTTGCAATTAAAAATGTATTAAGTACTAGTAATTATAGATTTTTAGGGCAGAGCCGATATCGAGATTAAATATCAAAAACGTAGTTTTTTTAGTATCCTCACCCTATGTCAAACTTTGTATAACCTTTCTGAAAGGCGTTAGTTTCAATTGCTCTCCAAAATATTATTGTGTCGGGTTGGTAGACTCAGAAGTCTCCATGCCTCTTTGGGGCTTATATAACTTCATACACAAAAACCATTTGATTATTGTTATGCAGAATTTGATAGTGGTCGTTGTGATAGCCGATGATAGCAAAGTAAAGATTTAATTAAGCTTAAAGTGATCACTAAGCAGGCATTGGATGTCGTCGCTAAGTTGTACATTTAGACATTATAATAATTATTTAATGGATGACTCTGAGTGCGCAGTAAATCGACACGGTGAATACATATTTTTAGCATTTTAACGGCAATTCCACTATCGTATTAACATAAAGAGACTCATCAAATGTAATAGAATTCCGCTAGTTAGAGAATGCAATTTGTTGTCAATTGCAATGATTTGCTATAATCGCTTGTTCATTATGTCCAAGGGTCACGGATGCTAAAGAGGTCGGAGGTTTTTTTATTCTATATTTGTTTTTGATGTTATATATTTTATATGTGGTTCAAAAGAGCTCAGTATATAATAGCATGCTCTGAAGGATAAATATGTTTTTTAGCCGAAGCATTTTAATAAGTCAAAACAAATTAACACATGAACTTATATGGAGATGAGTCGTGTTACCGATGGAAGATCGTCTAAGAGAGTAACTGAATAGAATAGCCCTAAAGGATTCTGACAGCAAAATAGGGTGAAAAAAGTTGAAGGCTTTCTATCAGACGGATGTTGCTTCTTTCAATAACAAAATTGTATATATTATTACTTTTTGTGAACTAGATGTTTGTGTTTTACTTAAGTTATTTAGTAATAATTAAAATAATATACCTATAAAGGAAGTACGGCGGGCAAGTTGCGTGTCACAAACTTTTTTTTTAATTCTTAGACAACACTTCATATATTTTCCCATACGAAAGACCTTGACTGAATTAGAAATGCGTAAAAACGAGAAAAATCAACGGAAAACAGTTATTTTGACGAAGGTTGGATGCGATCAAGCGCGGAGGATGATATTGGCATACTTAATTTTGCTGGCATACATGTTCATTCATGTACAACTTAATATGTACTTGGGATCTTTGTTCTAATACCTTTACAATAAGATTCAATTTGGTATAAATAGTACTTGCACTTATGACATTGGAAGTTTCAAATTTTCAGAACCTTGCTGGAAATTTTCAAACGATTGTAAATCTTCATACTTTTAGGTAAGAGTGATTTTTGCTTCTTGTTTGGTTGAGAATGTGTGGGCTGTATTTATTATTGGACATTTTTTAAAAATTAACCTTAGAGGTAATTTTTTATTTTTCTCACAATTACGGCCATTGTATGGCAAGTCACAATATGTCATAAAAGTATAGAAAACTAATACATTTTCAAGCATGTTAGTTTTTCTGATAATGAACGCTATAAATTTACTTTCACAATAAAAATCAGAAGCGTCCTCCAAATTATTCATTTAAATAAAATTTTGACACAAATACCCATGGGATAAATCATAGACGTAAATAAATGTCTATTAAGTGGGTAAAACTCAATAACAATTAAATAAATAATAAAAAAATTTAGAAATCAGTACGCTCTTAAAAATATATATATACCTATTTTAACGAAAATATTTTGATTTAATTACTTTTAAATTAAGTAATAAGATTTAAAATATAATTAATGACAAGATACTTCAGTAATTATCTATTTGCGTTCTTCATTCCCAACAAGTATGTTTTAGTAACTTTTGATACAGTTATAATAAGTTTGCTTTTAACACAAACCATTCTGATCCGCTTAGCTATATAAGGCAATTTTATAAGACGCGAAATATCGTTGAATTTAAATTTATAAATTGGCCTATGCAAAAAATTATAAAACGTAAAAGATAAATTTTATTTTTTGTCTATAATACTACATAAATAAATTTTCATTGTTCTTATTCATATAATCAGCAAAATACAATTAATAGGCTATCAATATTCCAATATTCTGACAGTACAATAGATTATCTGTAATTAAAAATCGTTGCTTATTTAGGATTAATTTACATTCTTAAATAATTTTATAATTAGATGGTTAGAAGTGTGCACTTCTCTGAATATTAGGTTTTTAATTATATCTGAATTATTTTGTACGTTTTAGTTTCTACTGCGTAAGCCTAAGCCTACGACACTAGACCCTAGCCTAGAGAAGTCTTTGACGATCTCGCGCTACCACTATAGAATCGGACACTTGTAATCGCGTAGGTCCCTCCACGGCATCTTTCAAGAGCTATCTGGCGACGGGTCGGCAGTCTGTCGGTAAACAGGGATACGATTTTAGCGAATTAAAGTTAATGTTATTAAGGAAAATGGTTAAATACCGCATTTTTTATAGATAAAAAGCTTGCCAACGCTCGGCACACTGACACATTGGTAAAAACAAACACAAAATACAATTTTTAATGTGACAAGCACTTAAAGGCAAACATGACACACATGTAGAGATCATACAAATATCAAACCAATTATTAAACAAAAGAAACATTACAAAAAACTAAACAATATTCATAATTAAAATCTTTAGACTAAATACACATGATTTCAGAGTCAACCTAAGTTCTGTCCGTCACCTATTTAATTCTTATAGGTGGTTATAGTAAAGCGACTAACAGCCAAAATATATGGCCTTAAACAAAGGCTAAATTGGCCTTCACCCTTCCGTTCGTTGAACCCACTAATATATTTATAATTATAGCTTTGAGGGCGGACGCATTTGTAAACACAGGCTCTATGTCGTAACTTGTTAATTTTTTCTTATAACAGCATCTGAATTATGGGTGGTCAAATTACGATGTAAAGAGAGAAATCGTAACAATTTTATACGCTATGTACCTCAAGTAATGCATTGTCGACTGGCTGTATGTGTGCGTGTTAAGGTTCATTTACACTTGGGTTCTATTTTCAAAATATCAAAGTTTTCCATGGAAACGTCTTTTTCTGTATCGACGAGACAATATTTTAAATAAGAGCTATCTAGACTTCGTTGTATGTATTAATAGCTGCGTTTTTGTAGGTGTATAAACACATAACGGAATAATTGTTAAGGCAAGCAGGTAATCAGATTCTACATAGGCTGCTAGGCTGACTGGCTCGCCAATCTAACCAAAGATGTGTGATTACCATCATGATGCGTAATTAGTCTTTAGTCAGGCTGTGTCAGCGCAGAGGAATCAGTCACCCACGTAGTCCTGGAATGCGAGGCTGTGGCTAATCAACGTGCAGAAATCCTCGGAACAGTGAAGTCGCTCCGGGAAGCCTGTGAAGTGCCCAGGAGACTTCTGTGCTTCTGGAAGTAGCTGGGCTGGCTAAATTGCGGAAACTGAGTCCACCAACCCTAACCCTAGTCTATAGTCTTAATTATCTACGCCTTTAAAACACTTAATAATCTTAAAAGCATGTAAGAGGAAAACTACTACATTCCACTGACAATTTCCTACTTGTATGTAACCGTACAACATCCATCACAGTTCTACCAAAAGACAAAGTTCCACAGTATAAATGTATATAATACTTACTCTGCCTTAGAGCATTGTTGGTCTAGTAGCTTCATGATGATGATGATGATGATGATGATTTAACACTCCCTCATAAGGTGAAGGAAAACATTGTATGGAAATCGCCAT
The DNA here is from genome assembly GCF_905475465.1 of Pieris napi. Taxonomy (NCBI): domain Eukaryota; kingdom Metazoa; phylum Arthropoda; class Insecta; order Lepidoptera; family Pieridae; genus Pieris; species Pieris napi. Next base: position 4,923,585 of record NC_062241.1, on the reverse strand, counting down.
GCGTTAGACACAAAAAGTCAACGAAACTTGTCAGGCTCACATGATCTCAAGGCCCACATCTAAAAAAAAGTGCGTGCGTACAAAGTACACATGTCAGAAGTGAAGTGTCACGTCATTTGAGATTTCAATATATTATTTTTCATAAAATATAAAATACTAATATGTCATAAATTCTCTTTAGGAAATGTTAATTTTAAAAATAGAATTTCTATAAATTCACCCTTCTCACTCTCTCGCAAACCGGTCTCAATCGCTCTCTCCTTTTCTTCGAAAACCCCCTGCACATCTTCGTGACGTTCTGTAAAAAATTTAGCCTCATGCGCCTAAAGAAGTTTCACTTCAAAAAGATTGTAGCGCCACAAGTTTGAACTAAATCTGTGGCCAGTTTCCTAAGCCCAGACCACGGTCGAGACACATACAGTTAAGTCGAATGCATGACTTATCCTCATGAAATTGTTTCTTGCAGTCAGAGCCGTCATAATAATTACAGTTGCAAACAAGTCATTGACCAAGGGCAGAGACATTCAATGGGTGTCGTGTCGACATGCGACCCGACGAAAACGAATCTTGCCAGTCACGTCATGAGTACCTTTATCTTACACGATACATTGTCTAGCTGATACGTCACGTAGGTTCTAAGTAGTTCATACCAGTTTCATGAAATGCTGTTATTATAAAGCACATGACAGATGCCTAATGACGGAATTTAAATAGCTGTAATACAATTAATTTTTGAAGTGAAACTTCTTTAGGCGCATGAGGGTAAAATTTATACGGATGAAACGCAATAATAATAATATTAGCGTCACGAAAATGTGCAGCGTTTTTGTCAAAGAAAAGGGAGAGATTGAGACCGATTGAGTGAGAGTGAGAAGGGTGAATTTACCTTCTAGAAATTATATTCTTAAAATTAAATGCCACGTGTTTTTATTATCGAAGAAATATATTTGTATAAATTTTGGACACTTAATATTTTAATGACAATTAAATTCATTCCTAACATATCTTCCCTTTTCCCTCCCTCTAAGTCTCGAAAATCAAGTTTTAGATTTGTTTAAATATGAACAAGAGTTAAAAATTAGTTTGCCAAAGAAGTTTCACTTCTGACACGTGTACCTACTTTGTACACACGCACACTTTTTTTTAATAAGGGCTTTTGAAGTCGGTACAAAGCATTAGGTATGATACCAGAGAGTCAGTATGATAGAGATAGCATATAAAGCAGAGTTGTTCTGGTGGCTTAAGCGTACGACTACCATGACTGAGATCGTAGGTTCGAACACCGGTTGCTCACCAATGGACAGTTCTATGTGCATTTAACACTCGAAGACAAAACATCGTGGGAAAACCAGCATGTTTTAGGCCTAAAAAGTGTATGTGTGTGTATCAGACACAGAAGACCACATCTATTAAAAAATGTCACGAAACAAATACAAAAATCGAGGATTTGTCTTGGCTTGTACGCCACTGGTTTTTTTAAATTTAATTACCACTTATTTTGCCGTAATTAAAATCTATTATACATAGTACTTACTAGCAACAGTTATTTACAATCTATTAAAATCAAAGTGAGACAGCACCCCACAAGAAGTTTAAACAAAACCGATTTCTCATGTTTAAACCTAATTTAGTGTAATTTTTACGTCTGATGAACATTTAATAGCCCTAGTCTTATCGTTGTCTTAACGGTACCTTAAACGTTTAAATTTGTTTGGCGCTTAAAGGAATTTCTTTTAAAAGTATTCAAGTGTAATATTTTGAGTTGAATGTAGTTAATTTCTATTTTCCAAAGATCAATCGTAGGAGTGACTTATAGTATGACGTATACGTCATTTGTTCGCATAATTTGTGTAACAAATAACAATATTATTACAAATGAAATATTTTGAGCAACGTTTTTAATACAAAATGTCACATTTGAATTATAATAAAATACAGTATGAGTCTTGGATTGCATCCGTGTCTTTGATCATTTATTTTATAGACAAGGTGAAAAGGCTTTTTTGTCTTTTTTTATTTAATAGGGAGGCAATACAGCCTACGTGACGCCCAAAAAGGGCAGTCATCGCATGGACACCCATTTTTAGTGGGAGCGTTGCTGGCCTTTGAGGGAGGAGTAGGTACAACCTAACTTTGAATAGTTGGAGATCGTATTTCTCAGGAAAGACCCCACCGGGAATCGATTCCACAGTTCGCTAGTTCGAAAAAGAGTGCCTTGTGAAACGGACTGTCGAAGACTTCCAGCCATCAAGGTGATGTTGATGAAATTTTGAATTGTCTGACACATATGACCGATTTTTGGAAGAGGCATGCCGATTTTATTGGTTCAGATCCGTGATCGAAAGTAGGGCTTCATGAGCGTCGCACGGTTTAGCCACGAGACCAACACTGCTCTAACCATTGCTCCAGTTGTCAAACAATTTGTATGACAATTGGCGATTAAAAAGAGTGGCGGAAAGTTTCTTGCCAGTTCTTCTTACCCGCTCTACGCCCTTGACTTGCGAACTGGTAGTAAATGTAAATTTACAATTAATTTTACTTCTTTCTGACAATTCATAAGTCTACTTGTATACCTACATGAAAATATTTTGAGTTTGAGTTTGCATACATTTGGTTATTTTAGAATTCCTATTGATTATAATATTGAGAATGTATTTCTATACATAGTAGATGTGTCGGAAATTTCAGTGCATGTTCTTGGAGCTAGGTTCACGTGACTTAGAAATATCCAGAAGTGAAATATTACTTCGCCGTTGACAGATTACGTATAATATACATTACACAGCACATCGATTATAACTTAATCGAGTTACAATTTATAGAAATAATCGGTGTTGATTTATTGATTACAGCCCAAGGTACGAGCAAGCTATTTCAAACCTTATGTCAACAAAATATGAGGTATTTTTGGAAGGAAATTATTAAGTACGTACGTAATTTGTATCGGAAAAGTATCAAAGAGCCGAAGCGCGTTGATACTTTGAATAAATCAACAAAAACGACGGGCGGCAATGAGTAATGTCCAAATGTATGCAGTAATTTCGAATAGGGAAAGATATGGGGCCGTTAAATAATTGGAAAAGTTAAGTCAAACTTACAAACAAGTAATCATTTATGAGTGACTTATGTTAATATAAAATGTGACATAATCAACTCTTTAACATATCCATATAACGTTATGATGTTTTTATATTTTAAGTTTATAGTTTGATGATCAATAATTGCAACAATAGATGAATATACAGTTATAAAAATAAAACTTTTATTTTAGTAAATACCATTTCTTATTAACCCATACTGAGATTGAGGAGAGAGAATTAAGTTCCTCCAGTTCCAGGAAACTACGATACACTAGATAATTAAGCCGATTATGATGTGTGAAAGGTACAGTAGATAGTGTAGATGATAGTGACAAACGCAAATAACTCTTAACGGTAAATTAAACTTAAATCTAGTTTAAAGAACTGTCAAAGCATTTTTTCTGTATGAAGATAAAATAAATATGTCAAATCTAAAAATATGTCAAATATTTGACAGCGCTCAAGAGTCATATAGTCCCGACTAAAGATACGAAATATAAAATTATCATAAAACTTAAACTCTAGTGAACAAACAAAAATACCATTGAATTAAGATAAGAATACTGTTTAAGACTAAAACTGTTTATTAACATAAGACAGGAAAAAAGAAAGGAGATATTGAATTAAATTGATCTAATAAGAAGGAATGACGACTCTATTCATGTCTATAGCTAACGCTCTCCTATCCGACCGAGATGTGAACACAAATTAACAAAAACAAATACCTTTTGTATATTTAAACTGTAATTTAACGCTAACGAATGTTAATTAATAGATCACCGCCGTGTCGTAATATAGATGTTATTTAAATGTTTGTTTGAAGAGAGACTAGCATTTTCTTTTACATAGTTTTCCAGATTATAAAAACAGTTTTATCCTCTCTGTATGTCAATCTTATAAATGCACTCGCTAATTTAAGTTGGCGCCTGGTAGATAGTACCGGTAACCCCAGAGCTGCCCTGCGATTCTGTAACTCACTTTTTTAACTCACACAGTGGTTTTCGGATGCCAAATCATAAAATGACTGCTTCACGACTGATTTGAGAGCGACCGCCGATGCGAAAGCCGCTGTGTGAGTTCGAAAAGTGAGTTACAGAATCGCAGGGCTGGAGTTTTGCTTTCAACGAATAAGTATCGCAATACAGCGAGGATGTTCTGTCAGCGTTAAAGGTACAATGGGACCAAACTTTTTATACTTGTTTCAGTTTTCTTTTTATTAGTTTTTAATTATTATAATTATTACTATGTTAAGAAAATTGTTAATACTGTATATGTTATTGTTATGATTACTAATAAAACATTATTAGAAAAAGGCATTACAACCTCTGGGACTCTGATCTATTTCGTGATTTAATTTTCTTAATAGGCAAATAATCAGAAGTCCATCTTTGACATCACGATGAGTTTCTTCAACGTACGAGCGAGAATTTTTTACGTAGAAATAAAATTGATAAAATAATAAATATTAGGTACCCCTCCCCGTAACAATTACATGGCGAAGGCGCAATAAGCTTGCATAAGTTATTGCGAGACTCGCGTGACTCGATCCTTGTTAGCTACTGGATCGAAGACATAGTGATCAAACATATCATCCCCTAATGGTAGATACAATTTTGTTAATGTTATTATTAAAAATATATGACAATTTTATTTCATAAGCATATATTCCACAATTACTGCAAAAGTTCCGAAGCTGTTTAATTAATATTTTTTAACCTATAATGCGAATCAATAAATTTAATTATTTGTATGATTTATTTTTATATTCTAGATATTCGACATTAATACTTATGAAAACCGTCATTTTTCTGACGATAATCAGATATAACCTTGATATTTTCAGATGTCATCATCATACTAATTAAAATCTAAACGCACATTTGTAACTTATTATTGTCAATTTTCATTATAGCGCAAACACAATTATAGAGAAAGTGACGAAAAAGTTCTTTAATGAATGCAATTAACAAATTTTTATAAGCAGGATATTTTTCTGTAGTTAGCAAAGTTGCGTTGCGGACTACACAATTAGGATAACACGTGATAATGACCAATAGACGTACATTTAATAATATTAAAGCATCCCTTATAGGGATTATTTAATTATTTTTTAATATAAATAAAAACAATGAAAACAAAAGAATAATCTATAAACCTTTTTGTTTCAGTATCAAACCTCCATCAAAAGACGGCGTCACAAAGAGTAACCCCAGTAAACGACATCGTGAGCGTCTCAACGCAGAGCTGGACACCCTGGCCTCCCTCTTGCCCTTCGAACAGAACATCCTCAGCAAGCTGGACCGCCTCTCCATCCTGCGACTGTCTGTCAGCTATTTGCGCACCAAAAGTTACTTCCAAGGTCAGTTAGACTTTCTCAAAAGCTTTGCCCAAATTGATAAATTAAGATACAGTGCCTTAAGAAACATAGAATTTAATGTGATTTATAAGATAAAGGTTTTGATTTTAGATTAGTAGTAGTATAATTCTGCGTTGTTATTTATAATTTTATTTGTGGTTAGTTACGCGCTGTACTTTTACTATTTCTTTTTTTTTATTGTACGAGGGTTGCCTGGAAGACGTCGCTTGTCAAATGTCAAAGTCAAAAGTAAAAATAATTTATTCATATAGGTAACACAATGTACACGTATGAACGCCAAAAAAGAATATATATGAAATGCTTCTAATTTAACATTTAATGCCAATTCTCAAATCAAGGGCGTAGAACGGAAGAGAAGAACTGGCAATAAACTCTCCGCCACTCTTTTTAATTGCCAAGTTTTTTGTTTTACACAACGTTTGTAAGGAGCTGCAACCAGTACACCATGTTCCACATGACATCTTTGTCGTTAGCAATAAACCTATTGCATTTGTAATCATTTCGATCATGAATGTTGATACCAATCAATTTGTACAACGATTACAAAAATCAACCTCTTAACATAATAAAACTTAAAGTGACTGAAAGCACAAGGTTTGTCTTACGAATTATTCTCAGACTTTCAAAGAATAGCCTAATAGGATCTTCTTACATCTCTCCTTGTTATATGAATAAACTAATTAACACTTTATATATTTTATTATATACTTTATATATTTATATTATTTACCATAACCATTATTACCACTCTACGTCACTTAGTTCTTAAGACTTTCAAAAGCCTATTAAACCTTAATAATAAAAAATGTTTTTCCTTACTAAGGTTGCTTGGAAGAGTTTGTTAGCGATAAGGCCGCCCGTTGCATCCCTTACAATTTATCTTATTTTTTATTCATTCGATGTAACAAGTTTAAATAATTAAAAGCCAATATAAAGGAAATTACATTATCCCCAATAAGCCCTCTCATTTGCTCTAAGGATATTCGATTGTAAAACCGATCGCATACCAATGTATTCGATTACTTATAAATGTGAGCCACAGCACGTAAACCCGTCAGGCAATTTTATTATAGGCTGTATGTATTAATAATATTTCGATCCTGATTCTCGTAACGAAATCGATACGGGAGTTAGCGAATGATTAGATTTCTTATCATTACATCTGCGTGTTTTAAACACGAGTCACGACTCTAATTTATCCAATTAAATACTTAATGGTGGTTTAAGTTCGAAGTCTATAGCTTAGTTGTATTAGACAATGTTGCTAGTTACACTTAGATACAGTGATTGCAAGTCACAAGGGTATTAATGCTTTATGAATAAATATTTAATAAGTATTCTATTATAGTATTAATCCATTTTCTAACCCATACTTTTCTTGGTCTTGAAAGTTCAGCTTCCAAAACTTCTTCGGTTTCAGATAGTACCGCATTTAATACTTCTTTCAGTTGTAAGCGCGCTTATCGATGTTCGTCCAAAGCTACTGATCGACAGCTATCAAAAACTAAATTTACTTAAAAAAGACACTAAACAAGAATTGGACACTACTTGCACTACTCACCTGCACTAATCATCCTCAATTACTAATCACTAGCACTCGCACTAATCAAAGTGAATATAGGAATACTCATATCACTTAAAAATCTTACTCTCACTCGTGATACTTAAGTTTTTATTAATTGTAGCGGCAGTTGTAATCTTCGGCTATACTTCGAATGATGACGCGATTATTGCAACTCCTAAAGATATGTAGGTACAACATCTCCACTATGGCCTGTCAGTTGTTAGACTGCGTGAGTAGGTACCTTTAGTTCGGAAGCGCTCCACACGGTTTTTCGATAACTTTTGTCTGCATTAGAACGCTAACCAGCCGTAAATCTTACGATTCACGATGGGTTAAATCCGCATTTGGCAGTACTTGAGAAAATGTTTACATAAATAATCTTACAGCTCAAGTAGTTACATAAAATATGGAAAGGCTTTCTACTAAAGAAACTATGAAGTTTAATATTTTTAAAACTCATCATCTTTTTCCATAACGTGAGCGTTTTTAAGGCAGTTTTTCACTATATGGAACCACTTCTGGCTATTTCCGTTTTTTCAAGTACCTAAAGAGCGTGTCAATTCTTAAAAGGCCGACAACGCACTCGCGAGCCCTCTGACATTGAGAGTTTCCAAGTTATCACGTAACATCAGGTGAGCAAAAAATAGTGCTACTGTTCTAGGTATCGTAAATGGTAAATGGATTAAAAAGACTAAAGGAAAATCAACAAATAACATGAACCAACAGTATGAATACTTCGATCATTTAATACAAAATTTCATAACCTAATTACCGTGCACTTACAGAATCGTAAACATTGATTATTGGAACAAACTGTACCTTCTGAGAATCAAGTTATTTACGGTGCTACCGCTCGGGTATCGAATTTAAATATTTTAAAATCTCAACTATCAGAGTCCTGTGGCGTCGCGGCGAAATCTTTACGGCACAAGTCGAACGTGTAATCGATGCTTCAACAATCGGTTTAATTAGAATTATCGATATTTTTATAGTACAGTCATGTACAAAATCGTGCATAAGGTTGCGGTGTGATTAACCTTTTGACATTGTCTGTGTACATACATTCTAAGCCAATTACAGAAATATATTTAAAAAATCAGACAGTTATGGTTTTGTGAGAAGTAAGGATTGTTTTTTTATTAATTTAAAAAACAATGTAAATACTAAGATTAATATATCTTTAGTTATAACTGCCGACGATACACCGGCTCTACGCTGTGCAGGTTTTAATCAACCTTTCATTATAATCAAATATATGATTATGTATTAGTATTTTGTAATTAACCGTTTATTCATAAAGTCTTATGAAGTTAACTAAAACGTAGAAGTTTTAACCGCGATTTTATTTAAAATAACGTTGTTACTTCAAATAAAATCGCGGGAATTCGTCGATATTAAAATCGTTATACAAAAGTTACCCTTTTGTGCTCATCTGTACATTAAGTAACACTGCTTTTCGTTAACCAATCGCCCCCTACTGCTTTTTATATTCGAATTTCGTTCGATATAAAATTATAAAGACTGTTCATAACTCACATTGTGATATACGCTGTGGTAGCGGACGTATGCAAAGTAGGGAAGATTTACGCGACCAATTACAAATCGAATGAATCGCTTGTTCTTAAAATTAAATGTCTAATCAATGATAAGTTATTGATAGGATAACGATCGTTATAAACGTTTGGTGATATAGTGGTCTATTAAGTCAGATTTTGTGTTCATATAAAAACAAAAAATAAAGATAGTTAAAAGGGAGAATGAGTGAGACTGTTCAAATGTAGCAGGATTCGTAACAAATCTATCAAAAGAATAAATATTTCAAAGGTACTCGTATAATTTGAAAAACATGTAATCGATATCTCTAATTAGTCGGAAATATTATTTTAACTTTATTTACAGATTGCATTTGTTTTTAAGATAATTACATATATTTATCAAATTGACTTTAGAATTAGCTTCAAACCTATAGCACATCCAATTAAGCTACTTTATATTCAAAAATAGAAATAATTGTTGACATAGTTCACCAATCGCCACCACACATCTATACTATAATATCTTATATTAGACTGCGTGGGTCGTACATACATGCCGTATAGATACATAATTTACATAACTCCTTAACAAGTAAAAAATAGAATCAAAATCCGTTAAGTCAAAAATAAGTGTTAATAATAACAAAAACTCCTTGACTTTTACAGTACAAAATCTTACTCAATAGAACAACCATCTACGTTTGTTTATGAACAAATAGTCATATATTTACTTCCGCAACCCTTAAGAATTATTTCTTATATGGAAATCGTAACGGTGTATTTGTTTGATCAAACAGTGCCTGGCTCTACAAGGCACGGCCGGAAGGAACTCTATCGATTTGATGCTAATTCGATGCCTTACAGCGATTTATTGATGGCAAAGCTCCGTTGAATACTTTGTATAATGTTATGTATAAACTGATATAGCTTATAAAATGTTTATAAATACAGAAGGGGTACGTTCCCAAACCCCCAATATCGTTGTATAGCTAAGGTAACTTGCATCCTGTACGGGATCGTAACTATCACTCATATAGAGGGATAAATTTTTTGGTTGCTAGATCCAGTTATTATCTGACCTACGCACTCACATACGGACGGCCAATGCCGTGGAATCAATAAAAAACTAAACTAGTAGCATGTCAGAAAGCAATGGAAAAAGCGTTTTCCTTTATACGGTTTTCTCTTTTGCTTATTTTTAAATAAGAAGAATACAAGTTTAAAGCGAGAAAATAAGCTGAAGTGAAATGAACTGACTTGTGAACTATACATTATATGTTATCTATATTAAGCATTATTATAAGGTGCTGTTATTTAATAAATAACAATAAATAATTAATAATTTTTAGTTATGATACCATAACTAAAAATTATTAAAACAGTATTTAAATGTGTAATGGTTATTTTCGGTTACAAAAAGTAATAATATACACACAACTCAAAAAAGGTAACAATATGAATAATTACAACACGCTAATATAGACAGTCTTCAAGGAAAATTTAATCTTATGGTCTCCTCATTTTCCTAAGCCATAAAACAATTTCCCAAAGCACATTAGAGCCACGTCTATTATATTTTTCGTATCAGAATATTTAATCGAGTTCACTCAACTAAAAACAATTGCCAACGCCATGATGGATTACCGGGCTTATCTAAGATTATTGTTTTCCATAAAGCTAGGGAAATAGAATAATTTTTTTGGTACATTTTATCGCGTCATTGATTTTGAACAGCTAATTTGTACTTTGCACATTAAAAAATATTATGCAAAATATATATTTCATACTATTTGGTGAACTTCAACATCCCATTTTGGGACATCCGTTCCTTAAAAGACAACATAAGGTAGGTGACCCAAATAAGCAGGTTTATAATATTAATTCACTGGTTTTATTTTTTACTTCTCTTGTATGAAGTTTGTATGGATAGAAATTAGCTGTTAAGGTCGAGTAGCCCTTGAAACATTATCAATGTTCCATGGCCCCCCATTTCAGTTTAGGATTCGATTTGTGCTTTGGATGATCTTCGTCTAAATCTGATGGCGGAGGTCGGATCTTCCTGGGACGACATGGCCTCTGCGTTTCGGCGGATATGTAACGGTGACAGAGATCTTAACCTCCGTTTTCGTAACCTCAGAACTGGTAATCATTGACAGTATTGAAGCCGTCTTGTTACCCTCTTCCTTCAGCATTCCATTTTTGAAAAAGCCATCTTCCGCCATCTTTAACTTTATTAAGTTAGTATTATGCAATGCTTGTAAGTATCTTTAAAAAATTTTTACAATAATGTAATCTTATCTAATAATCTTTAAAATGTGTTGTAAGAAAAGTTGGTTGTGGATATTGAAGTTCTTACATTCGATAACCTAAGTTACCATGACAACCAAACCAATAATAAAATAAACATTTAATTCATTAACAATATAAAAATAAGCTATAAAAGTGTTTTAACTTATCAGATCAATTTTGCTTTGGACTCACGACGCTGACAAGCGAGTTTAACCCTAACTCCTTTTGACCTTACGGCGAATTTTACTTGACATCAAATTAAGGTTACACCTTTATTAAATTAAAAGAGGGCATTACTTTAATTTAGCGCTGAATGACAAGCAAATATTGTTTTTTGAGAAGTTATCGCTTAAAAAGGGTTATAAGCATTTAACTGTCGCTTCGTTAAATTTATAGTACATTTAACTGTTTTTCATTTAACGATTAATTCAAACGATTGAATGAAATGTGGTCTAGCAAAAATCAATCAAATGAGAAACAATGCTATAAGACGAAGTGAGCTTTTTTATCAAGTTTCAGGCATAGACAAGAAAATACATTTAAAATAAGTGTATAAAACTATTAAATTATGTTTGAACTTTATTTTGTATTTCGGATACCAATAATAATTAATTAGAAATAGGTACAGTATTTTAAAAATTCTCTAGTACAATGACGTAAGGTAAGAATAATTCAAGACGGCTTAGAACTAACGCGACCAAGGCTTAAGTGATTAAAGGTTATAATCGCTTAAAGCTTAATAGCTTGAATACTTAACGAGTAAAACAGCTCGTAAACTTACCGCATACTAGTATAGTACCTATTGACTTTTGTTACAGGGTGATGAGATTATTTAGAATGATTTATATTAACTGAACCAGATCGTCCTTTTTTCAAATCTGTTGACTTTTTATATTACATAATACCACAATAGTATTTAATTAATAATAATTAATATACAGATGTTATGTAAAACACTTAGAAATTCACATAAGTTATTATTTTGTTTAGATTTAAAAATAAAAATATTTTTTGTAAATTAATGAGTTAACCTTATTAACAAAAGCTCGGGACAGTCGCAGTTTGGGACTAAGCTTACAATGTTAATAGTTTAATTAAAAAATTATAAAAACAGGTTTAGAAAAGGTTCATATTAATTTTTTTACTCAAACACAGACTGGAAACACTCTAAATAAACACTAAGGCGGCTGGCGCCCGCCCGCCCAACTTTGCACTTATAAAATATAGCCGGCTTTTGTTGAAGTAAATAATGCGCCTTTGAAAGAGTTTTTAATATTTGCCCTTCGCCTTAAATATTTTTACGTATATATAATAGCTTGTATTTAAAGCTACTATCAAAAACTCAAAGAAAATCTATTGCAGCTGTCTGAAGCAAACATATTAAAAGCTGTAGTCTTCTTTGAAAACTTTTAGTAATTTAACACACAAAGTTTGCTATAGAACTGCCTTAAGAAAACTTATATGTATAACACTAAAATAGACAACGTTTCCTTTGCTCTATCTATGTGATCTATGTTGGCCGTGCGTGCGTTGACAAGTGCCTTAAAGCTAATGGCATTTACCATATAACGATAAACCTATAAAAAAGACATGAAAACACGATCAAAACTTGATTGATTATACGAGACTTATGCATAGTCTATTATGAGAAATGGGCCCAATAAACTGCATATCGTAAATTTCTTTGAAAGACTCAGCCAATGGCGTAAAAAAGCTACCCCTGATATATCCCCTAAATTACTGGGGGTTTGTAAAATTCGCCGACTCCTTGACGGGAGAACGCGGGGTTGGGGGTGGGGGTTGAAACAACCCGTAATGGCGGAATTGCGTGACAGAATTTCGGCAGTGACCCAAGTAGCTCGGTGAAAGTGAAAATATTTTTATAGAGCTGATATTAATACAGTACAAGTGGTAACAAAAGTTTTATTCATCTATTGCTAATACTAGATTAAAATTTAGTATATAATGGTGACTTATAAGAGACATCTAAGGAGCGCGGCTTCACTAGCACTGTTTTTTCTAGTTTCTGCACCTGTATAACTAATTACTATTATCATCCTTCAAATGATTCCTTGGAGGATGGGAAGGGCTTTGGTATGGGATGCTATTTGTGGACACGTTAGTCCCGTCTCACCTCCCTCGGACAAGCAAAAAGGCTGGGGCGGCCGCAGAGTAGAGACTCTTGGGCCGTGAGCTTCAAGTGCACATGCACTAATTAAAAAATTAAGTTGGGGCATGGTAGATAGTACCGGTGACCCCAGACCCCAGAGAAAAACAGCGAGGAAATGCTGCCAACGTTAAAGGTACACTGCCACGGGGACCAAACTTTTTAAATTTGTCAATTTTTAATTATTTTTTTTATTACTATGTATAAAAAAATTGTAAATACATAAACAAACTATAAAATCAAATGTCTCTAGAGGTTCCTCAGTTTCAGAGGCATTTTAAACAATCTGAATTCGTGCAAATAAAGAGTGTCGATCATACCAAAATGCAATGTAATGAGTTGTATAATATGTCAGAGAATTTACAATACGCATCATATTGTAAATTTTATCTACATATCTACTGATTTGTTATTAATTCAAAAGTATCTTAATAATATAGCACTATGGTACTTACTTATTATACTGATTTGCTGTTTTATTTTAATTTGAAGCAGCTCTGTATAGATAGTCGCTGCTCAAGTTTACTTGGAAAATTTTATTATAACCAAATTGTGAGCAATATTTTCGTAAATATTTTGGTAGAACTTGTTTGTGTTTTGTTTCGCTGACAGACAAAGAATTAACAAAATAAGTGTGAATAACAACTACAGAAGCATTTTAGTTTAAATTAACAAAATACTACGAAATCAAATCGTCATACGAACCGTCAACCTTTACCAAAAAAAGATTTTTATAGTATTGAGAGATAAAATATAAATCGTTAAATTATTGCTATTATATTAAATTTACAACAGTAAGTTTTCATTGATCCTATTTGAATGAAAAAACTTAAGAAAAATCTTAACAAAATGAAAAATTAATTTGTCACTAGAATGATAACCTCGTAAATCTAAAAAACATTTATTTTTTTATTCTTAGACTCTTATGACATTTAACTGATATATTAATGAAGTAAGGATTTATGTTATTAATAAATAAGTCTTTTCTGCCATCTATGGACAAAAACACATAATAATATTTTAACCAACATTGACGAAATGAAACATTTTTTTCGTTTCCTGTAATCTTTGGTTCTGTGGACATACGTCGTTATACAGCGACGAAATATTTTACGTACATTCAAAAACCTGACCTCGTTACAAAACAGGGGTGTCACAGATAATATTTTATTACGATAATATTAAAGTAATTTATATGACGCGTTGAAGTTAATGAGTTTATGGTAATCAGGGTGAAAACCACACTGTGTATGTTTTATAAAAATTAAATTCCTTTTAGTTTTATACCCTGAGTGACATAGAACCTTTTTTGTATTTTCCCATTACGTATAGTTTTGCATAATGTAATTTTACTTAGGAAGTATTTGTCAGTTTAATTTCACCAAAATCATTTTTTTATTATGAAAGAAGAGAGGCGGGGCGCGAGAATTATCTGGAGCATTGACGATAATTATTTATTTACACACTAACGCCTGTTGCCCGAAGGGGTAGGTACCACAATCTCCACTTGCTACGATCCTGACATACCTCTCTCCCTTCATCCATGTTCAAGCATCCACAATACTAGCCTTACGCCTTGCTCTTCAGAAATGCAATCAAAATATTTTATTTTGGCGATTAAAACTTATTAAAATCTAGCCTAGATTTTAAGGCGTTTTAACACGTACAATTTCAATCTCCGTAAAGTTACCTTTAAGATCTATTAAAATCTAATTTTAATAAAAACGTAAATAAACTACAGTGTAAATTCTTTATAACGCCATTCGTTAAAGCAACTTCTCTATAACGTAAAAAATATTTAAATTTATTTGGTTTAATTCAATAAGCCATACATTAATTCTTCCCTCCCTTTAAGAAACCTCTCTATAACGATAAAATATATGCTCGGTCCCATGAAATTCGTTATAAAGAGTTTAACACTGTAATTGCATTTTTTTATTCTTATACTTCATCTATAAAAATGTCTTGACTGTTAATACTCAGATACTACATAGACACTTAATGATTAATAGACTTTAACTAAGGTGCTGATTGATACCTTTACGCCGTGATAACACACCACTTGCACTGGTGAGATTGTGAAACGAAGTACTAAATGCGTTTCGTTTGATTGTAATTGGTAAAGTCGCTGAAACACGATCCATGTTGCTTTCAAATCACAAGAAACGAAACGTCATCACGTCGGCTTTTGTTTCACCAGAACATTATTAAGAACATAATAATAAAACTGTTTAAATTATTGTATATTTGTGTGATGAAATTGATTTTGCTATTGCTTATTTTATAATAATCACTACTAACTATAGCAGCTGGTAACAGCCTGTAAAGAAAATTCAAGGAAAAATGCTACAAAGAGAATTCGCCAAAATTAGAAGGTTTCATACTATCTCTACTAACGCAGCTTTAACTAAATTAACCCGCTGGACCTTAAAATAACACATACATATACATATATATAAACCATTACACATAATAGCCAGTGTAATATCGGTTAAACAGGAGTGTTGGCCTAGTGGCCTAGAGGCTTCAGCGTGCGACTCTCATCCCGGAGTTTGTAGGTTCGAGCCCCGACCAATGGACTTTCCCTCTATGTGCTCATAATTAACATTCGCTCGAACGGTGAAGGAAAACATCGTGAGGAAACTGGCATGTCTTAGACCCAAAAAAAGTAGACGGCGTGCGTCAGGCACAGAAGGCTAATCATTTGCCTATTAGATAGACAAATGATCATGAAACAGATTTAGAAATCTGAGGCAGAGATTTTTTTATATCGGTTAAAAAACTGTAATTTCCAACGAAAACTATTACTTATTTTATGAAACACTTTTAATTAAACGTTGTGACTAACAGAATTAGCACAAGCAGCGCACCGTAACATAATCCTACTACCTCACATAGATGCAATCTGCACAATTTCTCTTATAAACGTTGAAAAATTACACTATACAATAAAATACAGTGACTAGACTAGAAAGTGTAACGAACTGTTATTGTTTTAATTAACTGCATTTTCTGGGATTAAGAAAATTTGATTTTACTCCTGGTTCATTATGATCTATATTATATTTTATCACATATCAGATTTGATTATTTTAATTTTTTTTCCTTACATGAAAAACGCATGTTTTCCTTATTTGATAAATGTTTATAACTTTATAGTTTATATAAAACATTTATTGCACCATTCTAAGTTACGTACTCGTCTGTCTCTTTCCATAACAATGTCAACAGGACTTGACAGAAAAAGATGAAAGAGTACTTTAATTAAATGAGTAGCATTACATTGATTGTTTTTTTTATAATAGGTATGTTTCTTATATCTTATTAAAAAGAAAGTTTTAATTAATTTAATATATACATTTGATCTATTGTGTATTTAAACGTTAAATAATCGCAACCTGGATTTAATTCCCGATACGGCAACATTTTCGGTTGGGAGGGAATACTCGTATAGATGAGAAACGCGTCTGTCTCATGCAGCATCATCACAGCCTCACGGATCGTCACACAAAAAATACCAATATATATAAAAATACATCAATCTTACAAATTTCATCTGAAATTTGCATATATTTAACAAATGAATTAAAAATTACTCGTATATTAGAATAATGCATTTTTTTTACAAAATACACATTTAGCTTACCCAGTATAACTTATTTATAAATTATATGACGTAATTAATTAAACAACATTTATTTACGTATATATTGAGTAATAATAATACTGCAATAATCACACAGAAAATAGATAAAAATACCTCAATTCCGCTACTAATAAAGGATATAAATTATTTAGCTTGAAATAGGTCAACACTACGTTTAATGCCAGTAATAATGAATGTTGTAATTGTATAATTGTTGTTTTCTCCAGCTCATACTTTCCACTGTAATTGCTGTCTAATACTAGTCGATCTTTAACAAATGAAAGCCAATACGTGTAATTGGAATACGTATAAATAAATTGTTCAAGATGATTTGATAATTTGTTACATTGTGGCGTCAATCAGTTTTGACATTGTGACATAGTACTTTAGTAATTAATTGTTTCTTACTTTACTGGTCTGTGTATCCACATAACACGAAGTATCTATCTATCTATCGTCCGGTTTCCAAATGTAAACGCTATTACAAAAAAAAACATTTTGTTTTTTGCCTCACTTTAGCGAAAGACAAATTAATTGATTGTCTTTTTAGCCTCAGAGTGCCGCTAAAAATATCAAGATATTGACTAAGGACAGCTTATCTTATAGAGAGATAGGAAAGAATATTAAGTGATTAAGAATATATTAAACTAGTGTATTCAGTGAGCAATATTTTAGCAAGTACCTATACAAGTTGTTAAAAATCCCAATTAATATCTTAATTAACTTAAATCTCACAAATAATACAGTGCTACATATGTTAAATATCTAACGCTGTGTGAAATTTAAAATAAATAATTATGCGTGAAACTTGTACGATTTGTTACAATTGTTAGTAATGTGTTAATAATTGAATAAACATTTAACCCTCGTCTAATTCCATCGTTGATACCGGAAGTTGACTGCTTATTTAAATTTAGTATACATAAATAAGTAAAATCAAAATATATACGCCACAAGGCAAGTATATCCTCATTAAGGCTTGCCGTGAGCTATAAGCGAGCTCGCGTCGATCACAATCACATTTAAATGAGCTCAGCGGATTTATGGGTTTACAAGAACGAACAGAGGCGTTAGATACCGCGATCCTTTGCTATAGTTTTTAAAAGTAATTCTTAAGAATGTTTATGTGGATATCACAGCAAAAGTACACCTTGATTAAATAGACTGATCCTAAAAATACAGCTTAAGACAGTCGAAAAGTCGAAAGTCGATCTATAAATACAGATACGGCGACGGTAGAGACGGCTCATTGGTCTAGTGGTTAGTACCCCTGACTGCGAATCCATGGGTCCCGGGTTTCATCCCCGGCTGAGACAAACATCGATGTGATGAGCATTTGGTGTTGTGCTTAGCTCTTGGGTGTTTAAATATGTATTTATATGTCTATCTATCTATAATATTTATGTATATCCGTTGCCTAGTACCCATAACATAAGCTTCACCAGCTTAGCATGGGACTAGGTCAATTGGTGTGAATTGTCCAATAAAAAAAATAAAATAAGCAGACTTTCTACAATAGTGACACATTGATTACTATATTTGGTGCTATTTCACTGCAGCGTGTCTTCTGTTACTCATAGTGTGTATTATGCTTAAACCTCAAACCAGCACTGTTGACCTAGTACCTTAAGCATGAGCTTCTCATGCCAGTATTCGTGTTCGAAAAGCGTCGGCGCAAGAATGGACTTATTTCTTGTTTGCAATTGTACCTCAAAACATTGTTAATCTACGACTTGCTTCAAGGTCAGAAGGCAGTACACCAACTTGTTTTTAAAAAAAAGAAGATAAAAAGCGTTCTAACACAGGCCAACCATGTAGTGTTGTTGCGTTACTCGTTTACTATTATTAAATAAAAGAAATTGAAATATCATAGTTTGTTTGAAAATTTAAAATAATTTTTATTAGTAATTATAACAATCTTAGTAAATGAATAATAATAGTATTTACAATTTTCTTAACCTATATAGTATATCATTGTTTTAATGACAAGTATTTACTAATTAGTTAATTAGTTTATAAAGAGGATTTTCACAGCAAATTGTATTTAGAAAAACTAAATCGTTTGAGAAATTTAATACGCACCATTTTAAGTTACGTACTTGTTTGTCTCTTTCTATCACAATGTGAACAGGACTTGACAGAAAAAGGTGAAAGAGTACTTAAATTAAATGAGTGACATTACAGCGATAGATTTTATATAAATATGGGGGGGTTATTTTCTAAAAAGTTATAAAACGAAACTTTTAATTAATATAATATATATATATATATATATATTTTATCTACATAGTATATCATTGTTTTAATGACAAGTATATACTAATTAGTTAATTAGTTTATAAAGAGGATTTCCACAGCACATTGTATTAAGAAAAACTAAATCGTTTGAGAAATTTAATCGTTTTAATTCAGCTTCAATCACCTCGATCTTTTAAAACTTAAGAATTATAATTATAATTGCGGACAGTAGATTTACGACCCAGGCGCATCTGCCTTAATTTTATATACGCTATTAAAATATATTACTTTTACTGTAACTATTATTATCCGATCACTTAGTGACGCTTGTTGAGTGATACAATTATTTATTTTTTTGCGCTATGAACATACAATTTTGTTTAATGCTACATGTCGTATTGTTGAAGGAATTTTAATCGTTCGTCTATTCCCATAAAGTTATTAAAGTTATGACTATAATTTTGCTATGGGAAAGTGTACACAGTCATGTTTATAATAACATGTAGTATTTATAGTTCTCGGTATATTAAATTGACTATATAATACACAAAAATGTAATGATATAATAACTCAATTCCACATTATTTTAGTCTTGGACTTAGATTGCATCAAAATATAAGCCCTTGCACGCCTGTCATACATCGATTGGTCTAAGCTGTGTCAATTTTCGTATGACTTCACTCTGATAGAAACAAATTTGCCCGTTTACCCGCTAAGCCAAAACCCTATTATAGAAACTTACGATTAAAGGATAAGTTGTAACTAGAAATACTATAACTTGCGAAATCAGCTTTAACTTATTTTGAAATATCATCTATAAAAGTTGTTTATTTTATTAAAACTAGAATTGCATTATTACAAATCTAAAGATTATAAAAAATCCTAAGAGGGAACGATGCATATTACATTGCCTTGCAACTTGCTATAAAAAATTATTGAGGGACACGTAAAATGTTTCCGTACATTTTAAATGAATAAATGTTAACTTATACATGTGCAATGAATAAATTAATTACACATTAACATGCATCATTGTCCTCAAAAAGGTAAGGAATTCATTCTTAATTTATATAGCCTTTTAAATTCCTATATTAAATAAAACATAATTATTAAGTTAGTAGGAGCTTAGATGTATTTATGGCAAAGAGAGGCTACTGTTTAATAAGTAATTATTGTTAAGCGCGACTTCACCAGCTTCAACGATGTTCCTATGTGCGCATTAAATGCTTGCTCTTACGGTAAAAGGAAGTAGTCTTAAAGGAATCTTGAAAAAATCGGCACCCGTCAGGCCCACTCTCTGTACTTACTAAAGGGCTGTCCATCAGGCTATTTGAACAAACATCGAACATACTGAGATTAATTTTAAGGAACCATTTTTGAACGCCATCTTATCATAATTTAGTTTAGCTAAGGCGTGTCTCTCCATACTTCTCTAGAAGAATTGTATTGTAAATCTAATTAATTTAATTAACAATGCTGCCAAAAATCGGAGATAACATTGCAAACAAAGTCACGACAAAGGTGACAAAGTGTTTTTACGCCTTGAGCCCTCGGACTTTTATTCTTTTTTTTATTGAGTTTTAATTAAGTTTTAATTTTATCTCACGGCTCCCGTTCTTAATTTAGTGTTTTTCGGTGGATCGCTTGTCCGATTGATATATTGAGATAGGAATTACATTTAAAATTTAATTAGACTAGAATTGGTCTGCATAGGATTACGATCAGAACTTTTCGTTTTAAGACTTAATATATTTCACCGAAGAGTGAATGTTTTCATACATTTTATTCAATTACAAAGGACGTTTTAGGTAATATTAGTTAAAATTTCTAACGTTATTTGTGTATTACGCTGCCAAAGTTTCCAATTTTAGGTATAGGAACTGATAATTGTATCTATCCGTTCGTATTATAACGAAGTACAAGGTACGTTAATATAAAAACCTAGTGTACCTACGTTATGTTATGCATACACATTTTGGTTAACAATGATTTTAATGCCTACATATTTTTTTTTAAAGACAATTCACACCAATTGACCTAGTCCCATGCTAAGCTGGTGAAGCTTGTGTTATGGGTACTCGGCAACGGATATACATACATATTATAGATAGATAGACATATAAATACATATTTAAACACCCAAGACCTAAGCCCAACACCAAATGCTCATCACATCGATGTTCGTCTCAGCCGGGGATCGAACCCGGGACCCATGGATTCGCAGTCAGGGGTACTAACCACTAGACCAATGAGTCGTCAGATGTACGAAAGAATGAGTTTTCTAACAACGCACTTACCAACAACTTTAAGATTCTAACTAACCTAATGTTTTTATCAATTTTGTTATATTTTCGTGTAGGTTTCTTGAATTTGTTGTTTGTGTTTTCAAATATTATGTTTGGAGACACTATAATTAAATAACCTTATCATTGTGGTATTGTTGTGTACCGGGTTGTGCAGCTCCCTCAAAAATGGTTGAGCTGCATGAGCTATTCGGGGCATGCTTGCCGTCTGCTGGCACAGGCTTGCTCAGATCGATCTGGTTCTTTCTTCCAAAGACCAGTCCAGTAAATACTCTGCATTTGTTTACACCAATTTATTAATCTATTATTGTATTATCTGGACTATAAAAGGGACTAAGACCCCCGAGTTTGTTTCGACATTTCTTCTCAGGGCAGTCAGTTAGGAAATGTCGACTTCATCTAGTTTAGGAAGACATTGTAAAAGTGATTTATATAGTCCTACTTGCAAGAATAAACTATTTCATTTCATTTCATTTCATTTCATACATTGCATATACATTATACACCTACTATTTTTATGTATAATAACTTATTACTACTGATTATTATGGTTAATTTTAATTAGACTTTATTAGTATTTTTTCGTTAATTGTGTGACTAAGAGAACGTACAGGAAAAGTTTCTACGCAAAAGAGCTATGAACTAAATCGATAAAATGTATTCGAATCGTAACTGTATTCTAATTTAAATTGCAGTTACATTTTACGGCAATTCACAATCAATAACACGAAACGGTATGTCGATATTTAATCGCCTCAGAAACATGCAGAAAATAAAAGATTTTACGATAATTGTTATGAAATTAATGAACGGAACTAATGAGCGTTTAATAGTCTAAAAAGTGAAAATCTTAATAACTGTAAGAACCATTGCTCAAGGAAAATACGATTGTGGAATTTCAATTACAAGAGCAAGCTTCATGTTTAATTTGTAGTTGACGTGAGACATGTCGCTTCCTTATTTTTTTTAATGATGACTCTTACACTGGGCTTAACCATACGTTTCTTAATATATACGAGTCGTTTTCGCCATTCATAGAACAGCACGTATCAAACATGGTATTTTTGACTAAAGAGAAATCTAGATGATATTGATACGTTTTAATTGATGTAAAATACTATTATTTAAATTGATTTTATTTTAGCAAGTCAGCAGCTAATACTAGTAAAGATTTGGACCAAGAGCGTATAATCTGGTGGTCTTTGAAAGGAATTTATGATTACGTATAAAAAAACAAATGCAGACAGCTAATACTTGAAATAAATATATGATGTTAAGTCTACAACACGTAATAATAAATATCATAAAACGCTAAATATATATATTAAATTGATTCCATTAACACTTAACTTTATCGACATATTACAGTATTTCACTAATAAAACAAAAGGTTAAAAGTAATTGTATACAATTTATATTTTCATACCCGACATTGTGGCCATTACTCCCTATGGCACTAACATCTGGATAAATTAACATAAGTTAAGTTGACAATAAGGAAGGGTTTAAATAAAAAAGGCACAGTGAAAGTAAATTGGGTATAAAAATGGTTAGTTATACAAAATTCATAAAGGTCATAAGAATGTTCAATTGTTTACATCAGGTGTTTGTAATCAGACAGCACCTGACGCTTTGTCACATTATGCAGATGTTTCTTGTACTAATAAAGAGAAAAATATATTGTTGTGAGACTTAAAAAGTACTGGGGATGATTTATTCGGACTCCTACAGTTAACATACTTAAAAAAGAAACAACAATACCAAAGGCCAAAGATGGAACACATCTTTCCAATGGCGTGTTCCATCTTTGGCCTTTGGTACAAACAAAAAGGTTGAAACATTAACGAAAGGGAAAAATCGAAACGAAAGACTAAACCGTGTTTTATTGTGATAATCGGACACAAAATCACGACCTATCATTCTATGTCATGTTTTGTTCTAGAGATGCTCTTGACCACAATCAAACTCGCCGTCAAGTATTCTTTTGTTTTACATTCTCACCCCCTGGAGTAATTTCGTTATACTTATTAAAACCCCTTCCGCAGACACGTGCCCATCAGCTTATAAATTACCTACATGGTAATAAAATATGATTTAAACCATTGCCAACAGGTACTACGAAAACTAATAAAAGAATTAAACATACTTTCAAATACTATTACAATTATTGTGATCGTTGTGTTTTGTTTTTTCTGGATATTTCCATGCAGGAAAGGTTGAACTATCTAGTGTATCAGCCATTCGCTATTAAAGTTGTATACACAGAAACAATGTGTATTTTATGGCATAGTATAGTTATGGATATTTCAAAAAAGGGAATTCGGCCTAATTGCATCTTTGTACTTAGGCTGTATACGTAACAAAATTACACCAATTATTTTAAAAACCTTTTTTTAATGAAAGGTTTTTATGGGATAGCAACTATTATATTTAAACACTAGCTGACCCAGCAAACGTTGTCTTGCCATTATTTCTAGGAAACTTTTTTTAGTTCAATAAGTTCTAAAGTTTAGTAGATAGTTATTTATCTACTAAACTAAAAATAGGGGTTGATCGTAGAGGGGTGAAAATTAAGGGTTGTATTTATTTATGTATGCTGTTTCTTACAAAAATAAAACCAAAAAGAAATCTAAAAATAAGAAATAAAAATTTGGACACCCCGCCTAAGCGCTTGAAATATAGATAGTAGCGGATACTCAGATTTACTGAATATGCATAAAAAAAATTCATAAGAATCGGTCGAGCTATTTCGGAGGAGTATCATTGTGACACGAGAAATATATGAGAAGATTCATAAGACAAGAGAATCTCAACCTATAGAAACTAAAATATTATTTCAATGGCGCTACAACCCTAAATGTCCTCACCCTCCCCTCTTGCCGTCAGATTGCAACCGTTTCACCATTTTTATTTTATATATATGAGCAACCTACTGAGACATGTAATTGATTCTTGGTTTTGAAACACGCCGGTTTCCTCATGATGTTTGCCTACACCGTAGGGCAAGTGGTAATTGCACACATAGAGAAAATTCCATTAGTGCACAACCGTGATTTAACCCTAGACCTCAAGGAAGTGGATCACGCGATTAAGACACTAGGCCAACACTGCTCTTCTCGAAATATTTTTGGAAAACCAAATTACCATACAAATTTCTAAACTTATTATTTATACTGTCTTTCAATGTGTCAATTATTTAATATTATTACTCAGTAAAATAATAACAATAACCGTGGACGGTAAATGAAATTTAAACTGACAGTAATGTAGGGTTGTAACGTATAAAGAATATCTTAAATGGGCATAATTAGTGGTTAACACTATAAGCTATAATATATCGCCTATTAGTTACAGTACCTGACTGTTACATTGTAGTTTCAATAAACGCCTTATTATATATGTAGTCCCGTCATAATTATGTGTAACAATAACAAAAGCAGTGTTGGCCTATTGGGTGGCAAGGAAAATATATGAGGAAACCGGCATGCTTTAGACCAAATATGTCTACGGCGTGTGTCAGGCACCGAAGGCTATATTTTGTCAATTAGAAAAAAACAAGTGATCATGAAATAGATACAGAAATCTGAGGCCCAGAACTTAAAGATCATCACTGGTTTTGTTTAAGAATAATGTACATTACTTTGAAATGACCTAGACACGATGTAAAAAGATTTGATGAGCAGGAACTGTCGAAATAAGTGGCGTCGCCACTGAGGCCATCTTTCGAATGATGATGGATCTTTCTTATTCAGTCACGGAGGCGATATTTAACCATGCATTTTAACTATATATTTTTTTAAGTTACATCGAATAATTATAAACAACACTTTGAATTTAACGTTAATCACATTGTTTAGTCAGTCTTTAACATAACAATTAACAATTAATTATCATTTTAAATGTAAGAACATTTCCCTTGAAATCTATAATTCCCAGTAACAGTGCACATTGCAATTAAAAACTTGATATTAATCTTGATTTAAGGAAAAATCAAACCTAAATACAGCAACATTGAGTTCATATTCGCCAAACACATTCAGACATCTGCTGTAGAAATTAAAAGAGGGAAATTTTTATAAAAAATTGTACGCGAATTAGCAATTGGGTTTGCAGTGCACCAGGCCTTGCATTTTATGGAATTGATAACCCGTAACAGACCGGATATACTTCAAGTGATTATATAGTTGAAATATGTAACGTTTGCATAATTGTGATAATCGAAGTAAGGTGCAGTTTGTCGCTAGGTTAAGTAATACAAGAATTCTACCCATTCTCAAGTACCTTTAGGTCGTAAGGCCAACCCCAGTCTTTAAAACCCTCAACCGCTTCATGTCAAAGTGTTTCATGTCATATGTGTTGTATGTCATATGTGTAATTTTCTTTAAACATCTACTAAATTGTTAGACCTGCCAATTCGAAAAGAAATCCCGTCTAGTAAGCTGAAACTTACAGATTTTAAATTTCGAACGGTAAGCGGAAAATTGAATATCATTCTAATTCGGAGCACACAGTGTATACAACTTCTCGTCTACCTGAATACCTACTTGCAAGAACGAGAGGATAGAGATAGCAGTGACTAAATCATTTCAAATATTTACCCATAGACAAGTCAAACATAAACAAGTACGATCAGCAAGATTTAAAGTGTAATACAGCGCAATCAATGTGTGTCCGTTTGACGTTTCATTACGGCTGGCTGACATCTTCATATTCTAGTTATTTATGCAAGTACCCTGGGGCCTTCTGGCCTTGTTTGTACTATGTAAATTAGAAGGAGCATGATGTATGAATTCGTTAATTTTTAAGCTTGCACCAAGAATGTATTGAATGTTTAAAAAAGAAAGAAAACGCTATTAAAAATATAGCTAAATAATAACAGAATTTTACTCAAACTCAGTTTAGCTTGGAATGAGTATTTCAGCTCGTACTAACTTAACTGTAAGGGTAACCCATTGTTAAGTTATAAAAAACATGTTCGCTTATTGCGAGCCTTCTTGCTATGAGTGTTCATGGGTAGCGGATCACTTACCATAGGTCAACCTCCTACCCTTTTGGCCCCTGTTCTATATAAAAAGTTATATCTGGGCCAAGCAGATTTTAAGTATTCTATTCAGAGATCTATAAGCATCTAGCATATGTACATTGTACACCCTCAATTTTTTACATTGAAAGAAACCAAAGGTAACTGTATTAAAATTAACATAAACCTTGTCTCGCCAAAGCAGCCTTCAAAAATGTGTTCTTTGGTGATAAAAATATAAAGTTAAAATAATCATGCCTTCATCAAAATAACGCCACATCTGCGCGACACTTCGCAAAAACTTACAGTGTTAAACAGTACAATTTGGGACTAATTACATATTCATATTCGTTTATAATTCGATTCAAGCACCTGCCTCACGCGTTATTATCGATTCAATCATCAAGTTTCGATTGTAATTGATTGGCCGCACGAGCCATGTTTTTTACCACTTTTTCAATCGATGCTGACCTTAATTTATATTACCATAAAAGCGAAGATCCCATAAAAAGCTTCCGATCGTAATTTCGATCGAATTGAGCTTAATAGCCGAAAGTTATACGTAATCAGAACCGTATCGTAGTATAGTTTAATCGAACTTTTAACTGTCAACGATTTCGAATGTTGAATTTACCGTGTATAAAGAAATTTATCGTTTTTATTGTTAAGAGTTTTTGTTACTGATATAATGATAGCATGGTTATAATTGCTTAAAAGGTCAGTTTTAAATAATATATTGTTATTAATCTGATTCCTAAATAAAATACCCTTTTCAGCTAAGATGGAAATTAAGGCATCTCCCGAACACCGCGGCCCTGTTTCCAACTTTTCCGGTGCTATTTGTAAAGTATCTAATACTATTACTTTAATGCTTTCCACATTTTCAAATTTGCAGTAAGAAAATTCTTCGTGTATAAATATATCGTCACGACGTCTAGTAACATTACGTCAGTTCTTCAGTTCTTCGCATTCCTTCTAAAATTATTCAAGCACAGAATCTCGTCCCACCTTAGACTACGATGTTAATGAAAATCTACATTTCATTAATTTGATCATATCACGGAATACCGTAAAAAACTGAACTGTCATATTATTTTCCTCCTGTATTCCACACGTTTTGATCCCAAAACTCCTGTATATTTAAACAATAACTTAATTTTCTTGACTCCAATAATCATCTATCCCCTTGTGTCTTAAGCGGTCACTTCTGTGCCTTTCGCATAGATACAACTTTTTAATTCCACCTTCACCGTCACTGCTATTTGATTCTGATTCGATAATGTCTGATTTGACGACTCATTGGTCTAGTGGTTAGTACCCCTGACTGCGAATCCATGGGTCCCGGGTTCGATCCCCGGCTGAGACGAACATCGATGTGATGAGCATTTGGTGTTGTGCTTAGGTCTTGGGTGTTTAAATATGTATTTATATGTCTATCTATCTATAATATGAATGTATATCCGTTGCCTAGTACCCATAACACAAGCTTCACCAGCTTAGCATGGGACTAGGTCAATTGGTGTGAATTGTCTTTAAAAAAAAATGTCAATATTTAATTAAGTTTGGGCTACGTACCCATATACATCCTTTGCCTCCATTGTTTAATTTTATTACTCTCCTATTTTATGTTATGTGTTCTTAATAAAGTGTTATTATTATTATTTAATTATTTAGAAGCCTTACATTAAGTGTTATGTACTACATATTACCATATTCCAATATACCAGTCTAATTCATTCATAATAAATACCACTAAATTCAGGTACATAGTCCTCTTCAATTCTCTTAATAAACGTTTTAATGAGCGTCGAGTTGACACAAAAAGAACAAAAAAGATACCTTCCGTACCAGGAGTGCATCAGATACAGGAAGGTATAATTGAGCTACACTCGTGGTTCTGATTTATGACACTGCGCTGGGGCCTGCCGAAATTTATTTTCATTTCATGCATCGATTTCACGGTACGTTAGCATGTATATAATTTTCACAATATTAAGTGTATTAACAGTGTTTAAAAAATCGTTTAGTGATTTTTTTATTGGAACTTTATAAGGTTCAAATTGACTTAGGGTTAGCAACGATGAAACTGTTACCGTGCCTCCCGTCCATAGCGAGCAGATGGGGCTGTCGGGTTTTAGTGGGTAGGGGTCCATTGCACCTCACGGACCCACCCCCACACCCCCCACGTCACTTTTAAAAGTTGCCCCGTGCCCGGGCCAGTAAATTGGATTCCCAACAATAAAATAAAAAGGGTTAGCATTTAGCAACTATGCAATAATGCTCTAAGCCAAAATTGCGTTTTGTTTTGTTGATTTTGTGGATGACATCATTAGAATGATATATTAGGGAATGTAAAGCCCGCTTTTTGATAAATAATTATTGAGTTCAAACATAGTTATCATAATAAACAATTATCATTAAGTTCACTTGACTCTAAATTTTATCCTAAATCTTGGAGTTTCCATGTCTCATCATCTAACGATTTCAGGATTTATATTATAAATAAAACATTACATATTAATTTGCAATAAGATACGAGAATTTTAAGATGCATTAAACAACATGTATGAATAAGGGAGAATATGTTTTCTTCAAAGAATGGATAAAAATGAAAGATAATTAATCTAAACGCCTCGACCGTAACCAACAAAGCTCCGATGCAAAAAAGCTGCATATTTACCGTTTCATTTTAATTACTGTTAACTCCTAAGGAAGAACATTTTACTATAGACTCAACATTTCAGACCTTGTAGCATACGTTGTAAAGAAATATATAATAGTCTGCATGTTTACACATTTCCGTAGCTTGGTAGTTAGTGTAAGTTTCTTAAAATCAATGAAATAAATACAGTAATGTCTTTTGTCCCACGTCAATAATCAATAGTTTCCTTACTAAGATTCCAATATTTCTTTATCCATAATGCTTCAGTTATACTGGCTAACTAAATAGTGAATATTAAATCCCTAATTTGTAGTACAATACAATTCATTTCGTAATTTCATAATCACACCAGCTTAACATTACACGCGTAACCATAGAGCTTTATTTAAAAATGTTTCATGAATAACGTATCAATTTAAATAAAATATACGTCATTTGAATGCGATGTGAAAAATAAGCCATTTAAAACAGGCATAAAGCAAATCAGTCTATATCCGTGAGGAATAAAGCAAACACAAAAAACTTTTAACTTGTGTTAATGCAATCCTTTTTGTTTTATTTTTACGAGACGCGTGACCCGACCAGGACTTCTGTTGTACAAGCTGGGGCTACATGGCGTCATTATTATTTCAATGCGATATATTAAAAAGCCACACCTGACACAAATCTTAATTGCGACTTCAATTGTTGGATTTTAATAACACTTATCGTTTCATAATTCAACTTAAGAATACAATTAATTACTTTTTGAAGTTCGTTTGGAGGTAAAGTTATTTCTACTTCTCTTTGGCCTGCGTTTTACCACGTGTGGCGTGTTAGTAAGTAAAATGTCAATATGGTCTTAACTGTGAATTGTTTACTTTTGAAAATTAGTAGTAATTGTCTAGTAAACTATAGGAATGACTCTGGGATTGGTCGGGCACATTTGTCTCAAGGTAGAAGTTATGGAACGGGGCAACTATGTCAGTTCTATAAAAATATATTGATAAAAGAGTTATTTTAACGTATGTACGTAGATATTAAGAAACCTTAAGAAAGATGTAACTGTGAAGCCAGTTATAATATGGGTGGAGGCAAAATATGTCATAACCCGTCACTGTTATTACGACTAGCTGGGATTGGTGCACAGGCTGATTGGATTAAGACTACCGTGTTATCTGCTTCTACTTAACAAGATTACTGAAAAGGCGTTGCTTTATAAAATCTATTACATTAATATATTCGTACGTTATTTTTACAGTAATTTGTAAAATACCTCTCCGAAAGAGATGTATAAAATGCCATCTATATTTTTATATCTTGTGTGATTCATATATTTATCACTCTTATAAATTATTTTTTAGTACTGGCCATTGCGAATTTTGTTTCAATGGATATGACAGTGGCATTTGACACAGTCTTTGACATTTTTCCTGTAATCCTTAGTCGCCATGTAACACCTGTCCACAGTACATACGGTGTGAAATCAGTATTGTGATAAGCTAACGACCGTTTCTTCACTCGGATTCCTTTCCTCCGTATCAATTAAATGGACCGACGCAATCTCGCGCAGCGAAATATTTCTCCCGGCCACTTCTTTTTAATTAATTACTCGATACTTTTTGTTTCATCACGTTTGATATTAAACTGATATTTAATATTTGCTAAGAGCAATAGGGTCCGAAAAAGTTGTGTAAAAATATATTTTATAAATTACTAGCAGACCGGCCAAGCGTTGCTGTGGCTAAGGTTTTAGTTATACATATTACAAAGTAGTATTCAAGGGAAACGGTAGGAGAACACCAGTCATGGGGACCATCATGCTTTTTTGGTGGTTATGCCATTAAATTGTAGCTTATGTGAAACGTCGGTATGTACTTTCAACACAGCGCCATCTGTTAGAATTGTGACTATCAAATAATAAACAAATATTTTGCAATAAAAAGATATTGCGGGAATAAATTGAGATGTAAGCTATATCCTATCTTTTAAGAACCGCACACGGTGTGCAAATTTGATTGAAATCGGTTCAGTAGTTAAGGAGTCCATAGCGGACAAACAACGTGACACGTAATTTATATATATTAAGACTAGTAAATTTTTGGAACTGTAAAATCTCTATAATTATTTACACAATAACTTTTAATAGTATTGATAAAAAACCAGTTCCCTTCAAAAAATATTGCAACATTAGCATAATATTGAATTAGCCCCCCACACGTCCGAGCGATATGACAGTCCGATATTATCAGCCAATCTCGCGATTACCGTGCCCATGACGTTTCGTTTCACGCAACTGACACTCATGACAGTTGGCGTAACCGCATAGATAATCTATTTTGATGAACGGAACGTATGACGTTCGTAATTAGTTTGTTTAATGCATTACTTTGAACAACTGTATTATCAATAAAATGTTTTATCTAAAGAAAATATCAATGTGTGAAATAAAAGCGAATGTCTTGAAAGGTTGTTGACTCGGCTTTGAATATTATCTTTATGTTTATATTATTTCAAAGAAAGTTGGAGACGTGAGATGAGAAACACTGTACTATAATAAATACATAGACACTTATATAACAATAGTTGCGTAGGTTTCTGAACCCTCTTAGTGTTTGTCAGCATTATAAATAAATAAATAGAAAATTTCTTTTTTACGTTCACGAATTAACTAGCTGTTACATGAACTTTAGATTTCAACCATTTAACTAATGTCGCATAGGTTGTCTTTAAAATATAATTGAAAATGGTTATCGAACAAATACTAGACATAATTTGTGTTGAATTCTTCAAATATCCTCACACTCTAGAGAACAATTTAAACTTTAAAATATTCAAGAAAGTTGTAATTGTAAATTTAGAATAAAGGGATCTATAACTCTCAGGATTCCCACAGGGAGCGTCGACAACCAATGATTTAGTGCGCGTACTCACTTTAATTAATACGAAATAAGAAAATAGTTCTATCCTGCTCACACTTATTACTTTTCCCGTTGCGCTACATCTGTTTATCGTGTTAACCTTAAAAAGCGTATAAAGACATCATTTGTCGGTGATTTATAAAGTCATGGGATTTTTACAGATTTGTTTACTTTGAAAATTAGTAAGGGCGATTAAAATCATGAGTAAATCATTTTTGTTTTGAATTAATGTGGTATATAGATATCCAACGAACCATTGATTAATTAGGTTTGGTCGTCTTGTACTAGAGTTTTAATAAAAAACGGAAAAAAATATAAAAAATGCTTTCGTAATATCTGGTAATTACTTTTTATTTTCATAGACCAAACAATAGTTTTGTAAACTGTGTCTTGACGATACTTAAAAATTAAAAAGAAAATCAGTGGCGCTTCAACCTCTTTAAGTCTTGGCCTCAGATTTTTGAACCTTTTTCATGATCATTTTTAAATCTAATAGGCAAGTAGGTGATCAGCCTTCAGTGCCTAACACACGCCGTCGACTTTTTGAGTCTAAGACATGTCGGTTTCCTCACGATGTTTTCCTGAGAAAGAAAGCCCATTGGTGCACAGCCGGGGATCGAACCTTCGACCTCAGGTATGAGAGTTGCACGCTGAAGCAACTAGGCCAATACTGCTCATTACTTATTATTATGCTCATTTAAAAATTAAAATTGTAAATATTCGAAGTCTAATAATTGATTATTAAAATATTATACTAGATAATTGTTTTTATCTCATTTACTTATTGTTTATCTTAGGCTGTACAACATGTGACCTTAAATATCGATTCCAGATTCTTAGGGCCAGTCTCAAGTCTTCATCTATAGGAATTTCTAGTTTCTGAAACATATTTTTTTTTTAATATCACGCAAATTTATTGTCACCTATATTCATTTAACTCGACTAGGAACTCTTATAACCAAACATTAACTCCCCCAAGACTAAGGTGACCCTTGAATGTCTAATTAGGTTGCTTTGTAAGCAGTCGGCAAGCGTTAAAACGTTGTTGACATTGCGCGCGAACGAACACCGTCGCGTGTACTGATACAGATTAAAATAGTCACGATGACCATAGAGTTCGTATATTCGGAGTCTAAACTCCATAGATGAAAGTTCGAATTTTAAATGTCACAGATTGAATCACATTTACGAAAACTTTTCTGATGCACGCGATTTACTTTATTGTTCAAAATATATTGGACGTTTTATTTCACGTTAAACCCAAAGACAAAACTTTCTAATACTGGAGTATGACAGCCGTTTTTATTTTACTCTATAACAATTGTCTTTTTCTTATTCATTCGTAATGTGCAAAATCTTCTTGCTCTGATTTCTGATTCTGATTATAATAAGAAAATTCTAGATCTCAATATGTAAGAGAAAAAGTTACATTTTTGACGCAAATAAATTCATTCATTCATTCAGAAATGTAAATCCAAAGACTTGTATCTAATCAATAATGCATTATTTTTTTTACTATTCATACAGCATTTACAATTTTTAATATTTATTTATCTAATGGAATAGTAATATGAGACTTACGTTCAATTTAAAAGTCATATTAAACCGTTTATTACTAAGCAAAAGTTGACAGCATTAAATAAAAAAATGTTCTCATAAACCACAGATAGCCCAAGGTGCTAAGTTAAAAACTGGCCGAAAACAAAAAACTATCATTTGAAAATAATTAAAAACGTATCTAAACAGCTGTTACAACCGTTTTACAATATGGCACGCGTCATGGTATATCACCCTTGACCAGCGAGGCGAAGAAGGAATACTTTATAATCTATTTTGTTTGTTCGTGTTATAATCTATGGCCAAATGATTCATATGATGAACTATAGGCCGCCTGAGTGATATGTTAAATAATAAAATACTCAAGACTTGGCCTAAAGGTCTAGATACCAGGCCATTAACTCCAAAAAAAAAAAATATAATGAACTATGGTAGAACAGACAGTTTTTTGAAGATTTTATGGAGAAGTGACAGTATGGTAGTGTGAAATTATAGTTTAGTGTCTTTGTTTAGTGTCTGTATTTTGAATTGAATAATAATTTAGTTTTATTATTACTTGTTTTCGATTGCGAAACCGGAAACATTATAAAAACAAAGAAAGTTCCAAAATCTGACTCGTGACGTCATACATTTTTTTTATCTTTTTGGCGGTAAACGTCATTACATTTTTCAACTGAAAAATGTATCGGTTTTTAATTATGCCGAAGGCCTAATTAATTATTAGGTACGAACTAAAGTTAACTAGAAGTGCGTGACGTAGAACTATAAAATAATAGCAGTTAAGCAGTTAAGATTGCACGAGTGTGAGCAGAGGAAAATAATAGGGTATTAAAAGAACTTAGTGTAACGGGTTTTATATTATAACTGGCTTTATAAGAAAGTTTTTCACACTGAAAAATGATTTCGCAATATTTAAATAACTCAATAAATAATGAAAACGAATCATTCTTTTAATATTTAAGTTGTTTTTGGCTAAAAGGACCTAACTCGATTTTTGGATAAAGTGAGATTTTAATTCGTATTTGATACGATATATTAAAATGTATCTAATTAATTATATTTCCGAAAACTGCAGCCGTTACAAGCAATTATTCTGTATATTAGGTACATAATTTTTGAAATATTTTTTGTATTTAAATTGGGCACATATTGTGCCCAATTTAAAGTTTTTTGTGGTGCCCGATTTTTAATCAATCGTAATTTATAGTGTTTATTAAACTGTTCTTAATTTCCTTTATTCCTCCTAGCTCCCTTTAGTGACATCAAAATGCAAATCTGTAAAATTCC
This sequence comes from Pieris napi, assembly GCF_905475465.1. Taxonomy (NCBI): domain Eukaryota; kingdom Metazoa; phylum Arthropoda; class Insecta; order Lepidoptera; family Pieridae; genus Pieris; species Pieris napi. Next base: position 4,888,960 of record NC_062241.1, on the reverse strand, counting down.
ATAATTATGACTTTAATAAAAGTAATTTTATTCAAAAAATATACCGGAACAAATGAAAATCTTTAAACGCGATTTCCTAAAATGCTTCTTTTCGAATTATGCCTTATTTTTTTCGACGTGAGCCAAAATTAATGAAAGACATTTTCGTAACGTATCATTATTATCAACTGTTACCGCGTTAGAATCTACCATCTCTAAGATTTGCAATATTTGAGACATTAGTATTGTCGAATAACTATTTTTTAGGGAATTTTTGATAGAAAAACCTTTATATTCTCATTGATTGATTGTAAAAAAATAATGAATATTAATAGATGTGCTGCAAAAAATTAAAATACGTAGATGCGTTTAAGAATTATTAATAAGTGCATTATTATAATGTATTGCATGAATAATACCGTACGTATAAGGATAGGTAAGTGCATTGTTTTCAAATTGTTTTTATATATATCCTAAGCATTTTTTAGAAAATATGTTTGCCATTTAGTAACTCCAAAAAATATATTTATATTCATTACAAGTTATATGAGACTCATTCATTACCTTTTACGGTGGGTTTCAATCTTAACTACTTAAGAATCGTAGCCAAGGGAAACGCCATCAAAAATGCACGAATCTTATAAAAAATTGTGATAATAAAAACAGACAAATCATTTTAAAATTAAAATTGATATCTATTTAATAACACTTCAATATAGACATTTTGGACAATATAAAACTTATTGACTTTCGTATTGGCTTAATTGAATGATTGAATAAATAAAAACATTATTGTAATCAAACGCAATTGTAACCAGAGTGAACGGTCTAAATAGTAATTAGACGTATGCCTTAACAATTACTTTAATGATAGCTTTAAATCAAGGTAAAGCAAAATAAAGGTTCCTTGAAAAATTACAAAGAAAAGTTTGCACTTTTAACAAATTGCATTTCGTTGTTATTACACAATAGAAAAACCAAGCACTCATGTAATGACCTAAAAGCATAAATTACACCAACAATATAAAAACGTTACATTATTGTTAATTCTGAAGGATTTTTATATTTACAGTAGATTAAGATTAAAAATCAAGTACCTACTTTACGTAGTATAAACAAGCGCATATAATGATATTGCCCTTAAATCTATAATTTATCTATTTACCGTTTTATATAAATGCCCAATTAGGCCAAAGGAACTGGCGATGACGGGAGAAATCTGCTCACAGTCAATTCCACACTAAATGAAATTAATGTCACAACATCACTGACAAATGTCAGAAACGGATTAAATAGCATAGTGACGTCTGACATTGACATTCGAATTGGGATGCTACACCTAATATAAAAAGAGAAACAGATACCAAAACGACACGTGATAAGACTCCAAAGGCGTCAAATGTATGTTTAGACGATTTAATATTGAATAGAACATCTCGGAATAGTTTTGATGAATTTGTTTTTAAGCTTGAGAGCGTTTACGATGGTGTTTTAAATATAGAAATTAAGATTACTAATATATAAAACAATTAAACTATATAATGTTGCTCTGTGTTCTCCTATTAGTTTGTCATTGTCATTTTTCTGTCATTCTGTGATTATCCATCACAATAAATTAATATCATCATCATTATCTATCATAATGTCGAATTCTTTTGGGACTGTTGCAGCAACAATGTTTGCGAATCCAGGAAATAAAATACAAGTTAAATGTCTGATATCTATGTTAATATAGTAAAAATTATACCAAATTTCTAATAAAAACATGTAAAAACCCCATCTATTTCCGCGCGACATTGTAACATTACACCTTCATTAAGCATCATGTACTTGCGTGTAATTAGCGATATAAATATTTATTGTTGTGACACTGAGCACGCTATATGTAAACATTTATTTATCTACTCTCATATCGTAAAATATCACCTCCATAGCTTAGTGGTTAACACTCATAGAGTATCTTCGACTCCAAGTGTAACAGTCATTGTACACAGAGCTTAAATGAACTTTGCAAATGCGAGCGATTTTTAACTTTAATAATTAGTTTATTAGTCCCGTCTTAAAGGTCATACTAAATCCTCTTTCCATATTTTAAGGCAAGAATATGACAAAATACTTTTTGCCATACAAACTCATATCCACCTCTGGTCTAAATATTATTTAATTATATAATAAATAATTGATGGCACCAAATACAAACTCCCTTTAAAGATAGTAGATTTAATATTCAATTGAAAAAAGTTCGATAGTGCTATAATGACGATTTTAATGCCGATAAGAGAAATAGTGACGTGGACTTCGTTATCGATATATCGACTATCTTGATCGCATCGGAAACAATAAATCTAGAAAACGAGAGATTTAAGTTGATAAACGCTAGCTATTTTAGACACTATTTTTAGTATAGTGTCTAGTAAAATAATGCTATTGTTAATTACCTACATACTATTTTTACTACTTTTAATTTTAGTAAATATAATTTAATATAATATTCTAAGCGGCCATTTCTTCTTATTTCAAACCTGTCCTAACTAAAATGTTATCGTATTATTTGCGTGATATTTTAACCTTTTGGTCTAAATGCAAGCGTTACGTTTACAAAATTCTGCTTGGTGTAAAAGACAAATTAACACGATCTATTTTTGTATATCATCGATACAATCGCACATCCCTAGCGCCACATGGTGTGTCCCACGTATCCAGTAATTGGCCATCGGAACGGCCAACACTATCCTTTATTTGTGAACCCGAAAGCGAAAACTTAAATTACACCGATCGCCATTTCAAACAGACAGTTTGATTTTCACTTAGATTAATATTGACAGGACAAATTTTATTTAATTTGTATATTTTATGACTAATGGTGGGTAGTCACGGAACTTAGTACTAGGAACATTTAATACTAATAAATCAGATAGGATTCAATATCGTTTTGGCGAATTTATTAGATAGGAAAAATTAATCAGACATAATTCCGAAGTTCCTATACGTAACGATTACACTATATATTCTGCTAGCAGACCGGCCAAGCGTTGCTATTCAAGGGAAACGGTAGGAGAACACCAGTCATGAGGACCACCATGCTTTATTGGTGGTAATGCCATTAAGTTTTGTGGTGTTTTGGATTTTTGTACTGTCTAAGTGTTTGTTTTGTAATATTATGTATGTTAGCTGTAAGATTACTTATAATTAAATAAATAAATAAGTTGTAGCTTATTTGAAACGTTGGTACTTTCAACACAGCGCCATCTGTTAGAATTGTGACTATCAAATAATTAACAAATAATTTGCAATAAAATAATATTGCGGATATAAATTGAGATGTAAGCTATCCTATCTTTTAAGTTAGATCAAACTGCACACGGTGTGCAAATTTGATTGAAATCGGTTAAGTAGTTTAGGAGTCCATAGCGGACAAACAATGTGACACGTAATTTATATATATTAAGATAAACGAAATGTCGTCTTTCAAAATCTTATGTTCTGACACAATTATTTCTAACAAGAAAGATATTGCCACACATGAAATTTCTCTTTTTATAGCTACCCTGTGATTGGCGGGCGTGATTTTCATACAAGTGTCGTGTTGCGATGCTGTAAGGGGCAGATCAACCCTTATTCAATTATAGAGATGGGATTTGTCGCTTATAACACGCCCACTAGGGGTGGAAATACCTATTTACGTAGTCTGTATTTGCTACTTGTGACTGTAGTGTCGTCGGAGATTTTATATTTTTAAGACATTCTAACCATAAACTATTTGCGATGTTACGTTCTCCGCATTGAAAATGTATACAACCGCGTACTACCCTCAAGATTTGTTTAAAAATATTTTCTTACTACATTAACCTTCAGTTTAATGGTTCTTATATCTATTTGCTTTTGGGTCCTTTTTAATGATTACATTTCTAGTTAACCTATATATAAATATGGTGCAAAATCTAATGTTAATTAATCTGTGAATTTCTAAGCTAACCTACTGCTCCAATGTTAAGAAAACTTATACTGGTGACAAGATCTGAAAATTTAACAAAACATATGTTACAGTTGTCATGCACAAGGAGAAGGAGGATCTTCACGCACACAGACGGGATCATTATGACCACATCATGCCAGACGGGGAGATGTTTCTGCAGGTATACCTACTACTTTATCGAATTACATCTATCTAAAAATGTTAATTTTGCAAATGTCTAGTATGTACAAAAATTTAAGACGAAAACTATATTTAAGTTTCTATAAATTTATATCCAATAAAGCTATATACAAAATATAGTGAATGTTGAAAAAAGCATGCCGAGAAATATTTAATTTCTAATATTAGTTTTGCGCTATTCAAAATGTCGTCTACCCTTTAGGTCTTTACTTGAAACGCCGAGTTAAGTAAATAAAGTAATAAATTCGCGTTAATGGAACCTTATTAAAAGTGTAAAATATAGTGTTACTAAACTATATGTTAACTTTGCAATATTTAAACCACAGATAATAATTAAGCACGTCATAACTTGGTCACGGTAATTTTTTGCAAACCTATGTAACTAAGAGGTTAAAAGAGGTTTTAATAACGATTAAATTAAAATCGTATCGCATATCTTAAACGCAGTGCGCTCGCGCAACGTGAAATATTGTGGAGGTTTTATTTATAGCCTACAGCACCTATAGATTTATTGTCGAGCGATTTATGAACCGGTGGAGATGTCAATGAGAGCATTGCATGTAATTTGCTACTAGGCTTACCGAAACTTTTATGACTTATCGAGTTATGCAGAAATAAAGATTTAGAGCTGTATTTAAAGATTCCAATAAATTAGTAAAATTAATTAATATACATTAAATAAATAAAATGGTTGAACTCGGCTACAATAATGACGGGTTTTTACAACAAAAGAATTTTTCAAGCTCGCTATTTAATGTAAGGCGAACTTCAAATCTTTTCTAAATGCCTAACAACGTTTAACGTGTCTCAGATCTATATAAATAATAAGGCGCAAATGGCCTTCTTATAAGGCGCCTAAAGAGAACTAAACCTTTTGAGTTAATGAACCAAGTGTAGTGAATATAAGTGCAAGTGCGGTATCTCGGACATATGAACATAGTGTCAAAATGTTATAGAACACTAAGAATGTTAATGAACATTACCTTAGTTTAAGTTATTGTAGAAAATTAGGTCAAAATAATATTACTTATTAGCCATAATTATTGTATAGGCTAGATTGTAATTCATGTAAAGTCGCACTCTTTTTTTGTAAACTTTATTGTAAAAAAAAAAAAATACTTTTTAAAATAATTCCTTTTAAAATTTTCATAATTTTAAAAAAAACACTAAAAGACATTGCGTCTTTAAGTCGAATGCTTATAGAAGTACAAAAGATTTTTATTTATTAGAAATATTAAATTTTCAGGCACTCAACGGCTTCCTTATGATCCTGACGTGTGAGGGTGAGGTGTTCTTTGCGACGCACAGCATCGAGAGCTATTTAGGATTCCATCAGGTTTGTTACATTTGTTTACATTACTAAGGATCTGTTTCAAAATGTACGGATAAGTTCTACATAAGTTCCAAATTGGCTATTTATTACTTTTTGGTAGGATAAACACTATTTATGCGTTTCACGACTGTCAGATAGCTATTCGTCATATAAAGTCCATCATAAGTTATGAGTCCAATGAAGTGTCAAATATCACAATTTATCTTCCAAATAATTTATGTGTTGCATAGCTATTTGGTACTTTATCTATACATTGTGAAACGGACCCTAAGACAAATAAATAAATTACTATAGACACCGCTTTAGTATTAAATAGTTATGACAGTGTAAGGACGCATTACTTTAAATATTTGTGGTAATGTTGAGTACTATGAAATAGATACACCATTACATTTACATTTCACGGGATATAAAGGGTAAATGACTACTATTTTCCTAATATTAAGGGTTTTTTTTTCAATAAAAATAATATTTTATAGGACATATTACACAATAATATAAAGTGATTTTAATCATCGAACATTGACAGCACGTAAAATTCCTTAGTAATGAAATGTTAGTATGGAATACCTAAGCAGCTATCCTTGGCTGTATTTGGAACTATTCATTCGTACGATATACATTTCTGTGATCTATACATATTAGGAAAAAATCCTCTAGAAAATTATCGGATTGATGTAACAATATTTGACAAAATTTTCGTTCCCCAATTATCGATTTTATTTTAATAAAATTCTCTTCACTCGTTATTTCGTCTATTTCATGACAACATGTAAATATTTTCGTAATTACCACGAATTTCCCCCTGAACGATAAAATTGGCGATTTAATAAAGTTAAGACCCAGTACTTATCGAAGTAATTAATATTTTTATGAAGTACGTAACTAACCCGCTGCGATATTATTTAGTTGATTAATAATATAGCACTTTCGCGTTGTTAAATAAAATTAGGATATTTGAATAATTAATTAATATATGAGGAAGTTTATTTCGGGGGATTTTTTGGTTTAGATGGTTTGACTACACAGCATGGTTTTTTTTTAAATATCCAACAAAAACTAAATCATTTCAACTATACTGTTTTAATTTAAAGAATTCGTAGTCTCTTTCTATCAAATTCTGTTCACCTGGTGATGAAAGGAGAGGGATACTTATTGATCAGTATTATAAGGTTTTAACGAGATTTATCTTTAAGGGTAAGATAGTAAAAACTCCAAAATCGTTAACAAAGGTAGACAGAGTACATATCTACAACATTTATCTTTCAAACCCACTTTTGTTTTTATAATAATTAAGCTTAATTTAATTATGCTCTTTTTTAATTACATAATGAATATCTATAGCGATTTTATATTTTAATGAAGCTTATAGTCACGTCCAATTCCTATGAACTTTCAACAAAATTAGGTTTCAAACACTTCATCTAATATAAAGAAACCCTTGAGTCACAGGCTTTACGTCACCTCCATTTCCTAGTTAAGAAATCCATAATGAGCCGAACAAAAAACTTGGCATTACAAGTCGTTAACCCTCCGCATTACGGCTAATAAAGCTGAAATGAATTATGACTATCACAAGAAACCCCAAGTTTGGCCCACTCCCAACCCTAGCCATAAAACTTTCAGTTCACAATCGTATAAATTTTATTCAACCCCTGGTTTGCTTTTGTTTTGTGTCGAATCTAAAATTTTACCTGCAACATAAGGGCAAAGAATAATTTCACAGATATTGTTCTGTCATATATTGTACGTAAACTCTGATGTTTATGCCAGTGAACTTTCGCGTATGCACTTCGGGAAATCCCAAAAACAGTAAAAGCAATCTAGGGCGCCTTAGTTTACTAACTTACTGTAACTTAGTGAAATTACTTTTAAACAAACAGTAAATTATGTATATTTTATGAAATAATGTGTTCGTTTTAAGACACTTTGATTTAAACAAGAGAGCAATTAGCTTCATCCTATTATGGCTTCATTCTAGGCCGATTTATTCAAAAGTTCACTACTTACGTCCATGTTATTAACTTTTGTATGGATTCTATCTTACATCAATCAAAATTATGTAAAACAGAAAGAATAGAATAAAACCTGTTTTGAAAAAGCAACTATACATTTTGCAATATTAAGTATGACCAGCTAGCATAGGTGGCTTACTACTTACTACATACAGTCTACATTATCACTACAAAGATTTTCCCTTGCTTGCCAACTTTAAGCACATTTGGCATTCAACGCTTTAATGGAGCATCTGTGTGACATTTTAATCTATGCACCACGTAGGGGTGGGTTGCGATTAAAGTTAATCGATTTCGAAATCATTAAATCGGGTGAATACTTCCTCATGGCACGTGCCGAGTAATCGATAGACTTTGATTAACCTCGAATGTCCGTATCGATTTAGAATCGATTTCATTTAAGACATGGAGTAATGAGCGACAAATGCCAAATCGACTTCGAGCAATTAAGTTCCCTTAAGTACCTTTATGTAACTTAAATCTTAAAGTGTTATATGTAGGTGTAATAAGGAAGTGTTTAGTTAAGCTAATTAATACAGTGCCTCAAGTTTCAATAAAGTATCGCATTACACTTTGATACCAATAGTTTCATGTATATTTTTTACTTTAGAAGGAAAATCTCCGCTAAGTCAAGCTGCGTTTACTGTTTTAGTAATAAAATACTTTTTTAACTTTTCATACCATTATAGCCCCATAAAAGATCCCTAAAATAAGTTTATTTAAAAATTACTATAATTCGCACCCCTCTGTTTCGAGCAGGGGTCGGTAGATTACCAAGCTGTCTCACCAGGTGGCACCATCGATCGTACTACGTTACACCCTAATGCATAGTTCACCGGCCCTTAGAATTAACTGACCATAACTACTCCTTTGTTTTAAAATATTCACGAAAATACAATACAGAATAACATTTGTTTTTACTTTGAATTGAATGCGGCGAGAGTAGCTGTTATTTAAATGTCTTCATAATATTGTAATGATTTTGTTTTAATATTTATTGAAAAACAAGATTATTATCCTAACGCCTTTAAGTCGGTTCTGCACGTTCTTTGGAAAGAGCCATAAAAAGCCATTAATATAACCATAAAAAAATATTACAATTGCTGGAACAATAAACAAAAGTTTTGCAACAGTTAACGACTACCCCTAAATATTGAACAAAAACCAATTATGAAACAAATCATCATCCTCTGACATTTAATGCCATTGCAATATGTTCGAACCCACATACAAACATTACGGGACCCTTACTATCTATGTTAGCCTTAGGTTACGTTCGGTACGCTTATGATTCATTTACATGTCAGTTGAAAACTAGGGGACCCAAACTTGCGCCTTGCACAACCCCCCCATTGATTATCAATTAGTTTTGTACTTGGATCATTTGTTGTCGGCGCATTATTCACACTGTTTATACTATACATTGTTGAACGATGTGTTAAAATCGGTATTTACCAATATTCTTAGTAATATAACCCGTATGTCAAGGGGTCAAGGTTGTTAATAGATGTTTTGTATTAAAATTAACATATCCATCTTCGTTACAGATGATTCTTTAATGATCGGTTTCAAATCGATTTTAGGGTCATTGATGTTTATTGATTTACGGTTCAGTTATGACTTGCTCTTTTTACACTGATGAATAACTATTTAGACGGTTTATCAAATAATTATCTTGTTATTTTGATTATGTAGATGATTTATTGTTTTTGAATCAGATTATGCAATGGTTAAGAACTTTATTGTTTAATCAACCGAGTTATCCCATGATCATAGATTATTAATTCTCACATCGAGATATTATTTTATCACTACTTGGTTTTTTATTTAGTACTTTTGCTGGCATATAGCCAGTCCATAGCTAATTAATTTTTAAGTATAAATATTACTTAATAGTTCAGTATTCTTAATGATCTAATTTCCAGTCAGATATTGTCCACCAATCGGTGTACGAGTTGGTACATTCCGAAGATCGGGAAGAGCTTCAGAGGCAGCTCTTATGGAATTCTTTTCTTCAGCCGGAAGTCAATAATCTGACCCTTCAAGACGTCTTGAGGCCTGAAAGGGCTCATCTACTTGAAAGAAGTTTTACAGTGCGGTTTAGGTGTTTACTGGATAATACGAGTGGATTTCTTGTAAGTAAATAATATAATATACATAAAGTAGAACTTAGATGTATCTATTTTGGAGTCACTTAGGTTTGGAATGCCAGTTGGACAGGAATTAGTCAAACATTTTGAACTCCAATGAGAAATTAGTGGTAAACCATATTTTAGTTCTTATTATGTTATGTGGATAAACGGCCTTTCACCGTTATGAAGTATTTCAACAAATCAACAAACTTGACATGTGAGATTAAATTACTCTAAACTCAAATCCTTTTCAGAGGTTAGATATCCGAGGAAGAATAAAGGTACTGCATGGTCAGAATAAAAAAACTGAAGACCCGCCATTAGCACTATTCGCAATATGCGCACCGTTCGGACCTCCAAGTTTACTCGAAATACCACAAAAAGAAGTCATGTTTAAGAGCAAACATAAGTTAGATCTCGCTTTAGTTTCAATGGATCAAAGGTATGTATATATCTTTAATATATTTGTATGTTTTATGTAAACCCATTAAGGGTTAAATCCTAATAAGTTAACCAGAGTTATTAGATGCGCAGTAATCGCATTTTTACTACAGGCACTTACTTATATGAACCGACTTGAGCTATGTATTGATTAATAATATAAAAATTTAAAATAAATAATGTTTACTTGTATTATTATAATTTTCGGTAATATTCAATTTAGTTAGTCTGGAAGTAAACAATATTCTTCAGAAATTAATTTTTTTTTTACCGTTTTTGAAGATTTTTTAAATACCCGTTTTTTATAAACGGTTTTACAATTAGCTAAACCTTTGTCGTGTTTCTTGCAAAGCAAGCGTTATAACAAATAGAGAAAGTGCCCATTCTCGAATAGCTATTCCAGATTAATATGCATATCCAATAGCATATGCCATATTTGAAAATTTGCTGTCAAAATTAATATAACATTTGAGTCTCACGTATCAACCGCAAGCCACAAAAAGCACCGACCACAAAAGAGCATACGGAACATAGAAATAAACTGTATCCCATACAAAATGTATAATTGGTAAATACGTGCGGCGTGACCAATAACATTATGGATAGTTAGACGTAAAAAATATTTCCACTATGAGAATATTGTTTTGTACCTTTACAAAAAATATTTTTATTTAGATGTACCTTTGATGTCCTTGTGTAGGTAAATTTTAAATCATAGAATTCAAGGTTAATATGGAGACTTTCAATAAACGCGATATTTTAAAACCTGGGTTTTTGTGAATTTGGACCCAGTTTTATAGAGATTTTGTTATAGAGAAAAGAAGAGAGAATGATAATCCAAAATCGTTATAATTTATTGTGTCTCGGCCGCAAATTTATGTTAGATTAGTTATTTTCCTTTAAACGCAAATAGGTGAGCCGCGTTCTTTGTACACAGCCATTTTTTAGTCGTAGACTTATGTCTCTTATTCACCAGCATTTGTGAAAGAAACATTAATTGGTACAGCCGAAATTCATATGTCATATGAATAAATAAATAAAAAATATTAGTATATACATTTTTACGTGGCGAAAGTATCAGAAATGTTAAAAATACCATATCAGACATTTGAATAGCGTTCCTAGTAGAGCCTTACTAGGAACAAATAAGGTTATAATTACATTATAATTTGTTTCAGAGGGAAAATGCTTCTAGGATACACAGATGCCGAGCTTGCAAATATGGGTGGTTATGACTTAGTACATTACGACGACCTGGCTTACGTTGCGAGTGCGCATCAAGAATGTAAGTGCTTCTTACCTGCTTAATTAGACACTTAATTGGTCCGTTGTGCGTTAAGTAAGGCTAATTTAGCCAGCCTAGCTCCTTCCAGAAGCACAGAAGTCTCCTGGGCACTTCACAGGCTTCCCGGAGCGACCTCACTGTTCCTAGGATTTCTGCACGCTTCTTACCCTATAACTCTATGGTATTTACTTAAAAACGTATACCAAAACAGAGATAACGCCAGTATGTTTTTATACAATATCCAATGGTGCTACACCCTATTTTTTGTACTTGATTTTTATCGCTTCCTTTATACACAAATAATTTCCCTTTTCGTGTTTAACACATTATTAATACATACCAGATTTCACTGTTTTAACTGCATATATTAAATACAGCCTGTAACCCTATACGTTAGTCATAAGCTTAACGCTAATACAATAATGGTTATGTAATAAAATATTCCTTTTCAGTATTAAAAACCGGAGCATCAGGCATGATCGCGTACAGGTTTCAGACGAAAGATGGTCAGTGGCAATGGCTGCAGACGTCTTCACGTCTTGTATATAAGAACTCGAAACCGGATTTTGTTATCAGCACGCATAGGCCTTTAATGTGAGTATATTTTATTTGAAGAGAATCAAATAGGTATCTAGGGAACCCATTTAGGGAGTATAATAATAATGGGATGTTCATTAAACCTATTGTTTCGTTGGGAATCAAACCTAGAACTTTCGTGTAGCGTGTTATCAAAGGGTACCAAGGTAAAGGAAGGTTGAAAACCAAGCGATTTGGTTATTAGCAAAGCATTCTCTTTCTCATTAATTAAAAGTAAATAATTACTTATAAACACTCTTAAGTTACTGTAACAAATTTCTAGCATTCCAAAGATTATAGTTTTCGTAGAATGTATTTTATAGAATTGTATAAATTTTCAGGGAGGAGGAAGGTCGAGATCTCTTGGGCAAACGTACTATGGACTTTAAAGTGAGCTACCTAGATACTGGTCTGACCAGTCTCTATTTCTCTGAAACCGAACAACTCTCCAACGAGTCCACTGTAACGACGCCACCGCGCGCCGCTCGCCGATACAAAACCCAGCTCCGAGATTTCCTTTCCACCTGCAGAAATAAACGGCGGGTTCCTACCACGCCGGCCCCGCCACCTGTAGACTATCTCGCAGCCGATGCGGTAGCGGCCTATACGAACCTGAACGGGGCCTACACGGCCCCTTACGGGGAGTACCCGCCGGCGCCGACCCTCCACTACGCCCCTCCCTTAGACGACAGGTTCCTCTCAGCCGACAACCTCTTCCACCAATACAAACCTCTATCCTACCACTATACACCTTACACCCCCAACGGTTTCCTTGAACCTCCAGGGTACGACGTGACCACGTACCGACCTCCATCAAGGGAATACACGTACGTGGATAGCACCGGGCGGTATATGAGTCCCGTGACCGGTGAGCGGCGGTCTCCCAGCGTCGTTCCGGGACCGAGTCCGGGAGGTTCCAGCGGGTCCACAGAGCAGGAGAGGATGCAGTCAGCCCCCGAGATGCCCCGGCAGACGGTGTTGATGTGGGGAGCCGGTGGGGCAGCTCAAGAAGTCCCGGTGGAGTACTCCCCACCCCAGGTCTGGCGTTATCCATCCCACTACCACACAGCTGAGGCCACGCAGTGAGCTTTGTAATACGTGCTTGGAATCACCAAAGATCGTGTCGCGTTTTGAGTTCTTCCACATTGATGTAGTCCTGGTATGAGTTTCTTGAACAAGGTTATTTTAGGTGGCGGATGACTAGAACCTCCATAGAGGGTTTGTGCAATATTTAACGAGTTGTCGAAAGCAATTAAAGTGAATCGTGAAATATTTCATAGAATAATAACAAGAGATGTTGATCCTATTTTATAATACCTACACTAGCAGTCCTTTCTGCTGCTTTCTCTTATTTTTTTTTTACTTGGTCTACCTTTTTATTAGCTACATACCAATATATGTAAGACTTTGTTATCCTACACCATAGAAATGTTCGCTTTTACGGAATAAAAACATAAATACTAAATCAAACTTAACTTTTCATATTTTCGTCTTCTCTCCATAAACCTTTCTCAGAGTTCTATATAGATTAATTTAATGTCATCATAAAAATAATTTGCAACTAAAACATTAAAAAGCAATAGTAATTACTTAAAACTTCAGATAGTTTATTATAAACTTGAACTAGGGCCTTTGAGGTATAGGTAGAATAAAATCCATGAAATAATAATGTGTTTAAGTAACTCATATCGGGAGTAAATGTAAGATTGGGGTTTGTTACCATGTCGTGATGTGCCTGTGTATCTATCGTTTTAATGAAATTTATAGAAATCTATCAATTTCATTAAAAATACCGACAAAAACAGGGTCCTCCCATGTATGTACATAATATATTTATTATAAAGTGAAGAAATAAAACAATTTTATAAATATTCCTAGTATAAAGTGTGTTCTCGCTACGCAAAAGACACGTTTAGTTTGTATTATGTAAATATTTTTATATATTTTTGTATGCTTTAGCTTTTAGTGTTAATGAGTTTAAAGCTCAAATATAATAGTTTTCTCCGCTTGAACATAAACGTTTAGTGCATGAAAATTGTGAATATCTCTATAAATGTAAAAGAAAAATGTTTTATAATATTTTACTACGACGCACCGTTACTATCCTTATACCATTTTCCAAATTCTTAAAAAATACTTAGTAATTTGGGGTTTATTACAAATTTAATAAAATCTCAAAAACTTCGCTAAGCGTGATATAGGCAAGGGTTTCTATACATAGAGTGAATCAAATACATATATTTGTGTGAATTTAGCATTTTTTATGTTTATAGAGAAACCAACATGGCCTCGCCAACGCATTGACAACGCACTTGTAAATACACGCGTGCCTTCATAAATTATACTTTGTAACGGAAAATATTTAAATTGTATATTTATGATTACAACTTCAGTATTCCGTAGAAGGAGTTTAATGAGTCGTTACGGCTAAATTAAGCTAATAATTTTTTTGTCCGTCTATCGTTAACATTTATATCACAAGTTTCTTTTACTAATTGTAAAAAATTTATTTGCATTGCTGCAGTGACGCGTTGGCTTGGCGAATCTTCCGACGAATTAGATTTAAGCTAAACTTGTATTATGTCACTTCCGGAACTTTATAAACTTTTGGCCTTAAATATAAAGGCGTATATTATTAAACCCAATGAAATTCATTAATGAAACTTATAACTGTAAAAGTGAATTTGTATATACATATAGGTTTCATGCTATACAGTATTTTCATAGCAATTTGAATTTTGCATAAGCAGATGAGATGCGTGCGTTGCCATTTTCCTTTACGACTAAAGAAGTATTTTTATACATTGCAAGTATCGAAACCATTTTAATCATTGTATCCATTACCGTTTATTAAAATGTAAATTCAAAATAGATAGTTGGAATTGTAATGCGAGATGCGTTTAAATTGTGGATTTCCTTACAACGATTTGTTTATTACCAACATATTGTGTGCAGACTGTTAAGCGGGCCATAGAGGGACCGCATGTTGCAGTGCGGATGCGGTTTGCTCAGGAACTGCTCGAGCGGTCCGTGTATTGCGAATATGTATGGAAACTGCAGATCGCCGTGCGGCTACCGCATATTGCAGTCGGTCTTGACTGCAACATGCGGTCCGTCTATGGCCCGCTTTAGTTATAATATTATATTTATTTTATATTGCGATTGTTTAATTTAAAAAGGCAACGTTCTATTAAGTCCCTGTATCCAGTCTTCTCATTGTATATTCCATAAGTGATGTGAGTACGGGTGAAAATTAGTGTATCGTTCGAGTCATTTTAACGAATTTATCTTCCATTTCGAGTTCCACTCAATTTGTTATTTATTGCAAACTTAAATTATATTGAATTAGATGTAAGATAAAATTAAAAGCACATTCAGTTATTCCCTTGTATGGCTATGACAACATTTTTTTTTCCAAACTGAAGCCGCAAATTAAATCGAACATAAAATTATGCTATATTTATTTTATACAAACGGAATGGTATAAAATCCAAGATTTTGTATTAGAAATTAATTATTCTGCTTTTTTTAGACAATATATATTTTTATCAATCTGTTGTCATGAACCAAATATTCAAACTCCACTCATTCACCGAGAATTGTTTAAATAAAAAATTCTTTGAAAATTGTAAATAAATAGATAAGGCGCTTTACGTATGTATTATTAATATTTATACTTATCCAAGTAAAATAGAATTCTGTATTTATTTTAGTTTAGCGTAATTATGTAAAATAAAGAAATTAAATAAATTTTTCAAGCCACTGATGATGAGTTTAATTTTATAATAACATGTTAAAAGTCTCAATTTTCTGAAAATGTTTAAACCCAATGCGAAACCCATAAGTGAATGATTATTATTACTACATCAACCAAAAATGCAAAATTTTGTCATAAAAAATAAATCGGTCTAATTAGTTTTACGAATAAAGGGGTTAGATTTTTAATTTCCTAAAAATGTACCTTTACCCTGAGTAACAATAATGTTTGTAACAGTGCCATCTAGTAGAATTATACGATATTAAGCATATTAAGAATATTTAAATATAAAAAAGATGGAGTTAATCTTAAATAAAATAAAAAATCTTTATCATAAGCATCAATGAATATTTCAAATTGTATCATAAGCTTTTATTTTATCAACAATAAACTTTAAAATTTGATGTTGCATATTAAAAATTCATCAATTTCTGAAGCAGCGACATCTATTAGAATATAATGAAAGTATATAAGTAATCAGATGTATCAGTAGCTGCCTGTGTTTAGTTTTAATATTTAACACCAGATGTCTCTGTTTTAGTGTAACAGTTTCACATTTTATAGTATCTTCAATATATAAATATTGTTAACTTAAATATAATAATTTATCATTAATCCGCATCACGTGACGCATACGGCTTTTAAAGTAATAGCAATTATCAACTACCTTAATTTACCACAGTAGACTATTACAAAACCATTCACTTATTATGCAACTTTCGGTGTTTAAAAACATATTAGTTTTTCCAAATGCGAATACCGTGAAATTTTAATTTGTAATAGTCATCTCAGACAGTTGACTCATCTCAGTGGTTTGCAATCTAGGCGATTAAATGTGATTAGCTTAGTTTCTGGGCTACCTAGTACCTATACATAAAAAGTCAGTAACATGATAACAGCCTTCCTAAATGTAGGTTTCAGGGTTTTATATAAATATTAGAAAGAATGGTTGACATAATACCAAGTTTGTTTCTCTTCACCTCAAACGTGCCGATGCCTGACACACGCCATCGACTTTTTGGGTGTAAGGCTAGCCGGTTTCTTCACGATGTTTTCCTTCACCGTTCAGCACAGTACATTGGTGCACAGCCGGGGATCGAATCTACAACTTCAGGGAAGAGAGTCGCACGCTGAAGCTACTAAGCCAACACTGCTTAGAGTATAATAAAATCAAAAGAAATTATCATTTATTCATGCAACTTACTGTATACTTACGAACGTCATTAAAAAAAACATCGTTCTAAATGAACATTTACTCTCAGTTCTCGAAACGAGGCTGTAGAACCGAGAAGAACTGGCAATAAACTCTCCGTCACTTTTAAGACTTTAAGGTTTTTTTTTTCAAAATGTTTGTAACCATTACATCATGCTCCTTTTGTGATAATATATTTTTTCTCGTTTCCGCACGTATAAAGCACGGAGTACAGCCAGTCATACATTAAACGCTGTGATATGATGTTTGTGAAGAAGGATGTTGTGTGCTTTCTCCAACCTCAAGGGAGCATCCTCGACCAGTTTAACCACTAACTGGCCGTCCGAAGACCCCAGTGGCTAATGTCGAATCACAGTATAAAGTCTATATGACGTCATTCGTTATTACCAAAATAACGTAAACAATAGAGTTTAAAACAAACACCATACATTAATTCAGTCTTTATAACGTAACAGCCATTCTCTATTACGAAGAAACATTTTCATATTTAGACCAACAACATACTTAAATGTAAATGTTTTTATAATCAGATTACAAACTAACCTATTGGTACCGAAATTTTTAAGAAAGACACCTGAGGTCATAAACAGCCTCCTCGCCTTTTTTATTGTTAATGACAACGTGTGCCATTATTCTTAGATTACATTGCCGGTAGGAAATTCTGGTCTCAGTCACTAAACGCATCTATCTATAGTATATATATTATTGTAATTACCCAATTTGGTGTTTATTCTCCTCCCTCCGTATAACGAAAATTGTCTATAACGAAGAAATATGCTCGGCCTCTTGAAATTCGTTATGAAGAGTTGTATTGCATATTTCCTTCGTGGCTGTTATTTGTAAGAGCAGTTCGTAGGTGCCGCTACAATATAATCTTAAGCAGAGTTTAGAAAAACGGTTAACAGCACTACAATTTGGTAGACTTTCCGGTGTGCATAATATACATTTACCCTTAATTTGAAACCGTGGTCACGGATCAAACTGAAATGTAGGTTCATATATTTTAAATCTCACTTTCTATATGAATTACATATTACATAACAGTAAGTAATTGATACCTTTTGTACCTGTTCTTATAATAGGCCTAATATTCAATGAATCTTTTGTTTGAATAATGAATAAATTAGATGTGAGAGCGATGTACATCTTTATTCAGATCTTATATAGAGATGTTAATCTTAAGATGTTCACATTACGTGTCACGTTGTTTCTCCGCTATGGACTCCTAAACTACCGAACCGATATCAATCAAATTTACACACCGTGTGTAGTTTAATTCAACTTAAAAGAATAGCAATAGCTTACATCTCAATTTATACCCGCAATATTATTTTATTGCAAAATACAATAGTCACAATTCTAACAGATGGCGCTGTGTTGAAAGTACCAACGTTTCACATAAGCTACAATTTAATGGCATAACCACCAAAAACGCATGGTCCCCATGGGTCCCCCCATGACTGGTGTTCTCCTACCGTTTCCCTGGAATAGTTTGCTACTATGTAATATAACAAAAACCTTAGCCACAGCAACGCTTGGCCGGTCTGCTAGTATATTATAAGTGTTATAGAAAATGTAGCGCAACGGTAATCAGTATTACATATATTTATTTTAGTTTTAAAAGAAAACATAGTTCCTTTGACTAAATAATATGCCCGGTTAGTCTTATAAATTTTAATAATTTGTGTTTTATGATAGGTTTGTTTGGAATTCCACCAATGCGTATTATATTTCATCAGTATGAAGGTCAACACTTACTATAGTAACAACCGTTAACGTTATCCCGATTTTAGTGACAGTTTCTGTATCGTGCGATCGTTAGGTTGTGACGTCAGCGCTACGGCTATTGAGAGAACTACATTGAAATTGCATACAAAAACATCAGGATTGGTACCATCCGGCAGAGCTACGATCCCTTGGCGTTGCGTAGAGATGTGGGGTCTCTCTGCATCTTCTACCGCATTTACCATCGAGAATGTTCAGAGGAGCTGTTCGGACTAATATCTGCAGCTGAGTTTTACCGGACGTCAAGGCAGAATACAAAATACCATCCGTATCACCTCGAAGTCCGTCGTTCCACAACTGAGCGTTTCTTAAAGCAGTTTTTGTCGCGCACCACCACTATGTGGAACTACTGCTCACTGAAGTAATTTCGAACCAATTCGACTAGGGTCAAGAAAAGAGCGTACCAAGATTAAAAGGCCGGCAACGCACTTGCGAGCCTTCTGGCAATGTGAGTGTCCATGGGCGGCGATATCACTTAACATCAGGTGAGCCTCCTGCCTGTTTGTCTCCTATTAGATTAAAAAAAACAAAACAGCGCGCTGTCAAGGATCTTCACAACAACCAGTCCAAAAAAAATCGTTGTCGTTAGTGGAAGTTGAGTTATGCGGCGCTGATTCTGCAAAATTTCCTATTTCCTTATAGGAAATTGTGTAAAAATTATAAAATATACTTAAAATGTTATTAAAAATATAGAACTATAACAAAATTGCTGTAATTGGCAAAAAGGAAGTTTTAAATCACATATAAAGATTTATGTTTATTCATATTCTTGTATTTATAAGCAGCTCAGTATAAATCCATATTTTTCATAGACTAGTAGGCGCGAGCTATTCCGTATCAAATTCATTATATCTACAACTTTCAAACATAACACTCGTTTGTTTACTATGTGTTTGGTTTCGTGTTTTTTGTGAAAATGCAGTTAACCGACATATTTTACGTGACGTTATTGGTAAGATATTTTATATAAAAACTGACATTTAAAATATGTATAATATATGTTTTAACCGTGTTGTCTGAAGACAATTATATATTAAAAGATTATATAGTTTTTCGAACTAATTTGTTGTTGTTGCGTTAGACCGACAGAAAAGCGGTGATCACTTTTAACTACTGTTAATATTAGGATTTTTTTAATGAAAACTTAACGCTTTATTTAAAAATATATCATAATTCACGCTTAGTTAAATCATGTTTTAGTCCTTCCACCTTACTTGCAAAGGGATAGAGAATGAAAAGAGCAAATAATTTAACAGCAATTTAGGTCTAGACTCTAGAGTATGTTCAAGATAAGATAGATTTAAAAAAAAAAGTGCGTGCGTATAAAGTACACAGGTCCGAAGTGAAACTTCTCTGGCAAACTAATTTTTAAGTCTTGTTCATATTTATACAAATCTAAAACTTTAGATTTCCGAGACTTAGAGGTAGGAAAAAAGTCAATTTAACTGTCATTGAAATATTAAAAGTATCGAAAACTCGTACAAATTATACATTTATTTTTTAGATTTATTTCTTCGATATAAAAACATGTGGCATTTTACTTTACAATTTGCATTTGAGATTTCAATAAATTATTTTGCATAAAATATAAAATACTAATATTGCATAAATTCTCTTAACGAAATTTTAATTTTACAAATAGACTTTCTATAAGGTAATTCGCACTTCTCAATCTCTCTCAATCGCTCTCTCCCCTTTCTTCAACCAAAACGCTGCACATCTTCGTGACGTTTTCGTAAAAAGTAGTCTAGTAAACATTTCTAGATGTAGTACGATATCTTTCTCTGACTTTTCCACGTGCGTAAAAATCATAAATCACAAAATCCTTACTTTCCATAGTATGCGATAAACGGTAACATTAGCTGTCAAGCAAAATAATGTTGCGTGCGACACGTATCTCTCACTATCTAAAAACAAATAAAACATCAAATCTTAATAGGTCTTCTTAAATATTAAGACTTTTTCTGTTAATTATTTCGTCTGATAGCCGACACTTTCATTCTCGTGAAGCAAGTATCGTTTCGTTAGGAAAGTATGAATTAAATATTAACGACGTATGTACGTAAATAAATAATAACCAATAAATTTACCTACGAGTACGAGTTCTGACAGTTATTCTAAAGCCTCGTAAGATACATCTGGCGCTGGATTTCGACGTCTTTGATAAGAATTTAACAGTATTTTAGTTACATCATAGTGTGTACCCTTTTTACCCACTCATGTATCCGACCTTATTTATTCTTGGTTCTGTGGGCTACAACGAGCTAAGAGTACGTCGATAATTCGCGCTTGTGATGTACTTCATAAAATTGTTACATGGCAAGGACAGTAATTCGGCAGTACTTCAATGTACCAGATAGGTACGTCAGAAAGCGCCGTCCGCCGTAACTTCAAGTGCCCACAGCTTGGACTAACCTTCTGAAAAGGGCACATATGATTCGGTGTATTAATTTAGTTAACGAATTACATAGGTTAACGGACCTTTTTCAATGTCCGTTGAGTTAACTGGCAAAAGTTCTATTATTTGTTAGTGCCTATAGTTAATTTTTTGTATATTTTATTATGTAATTTAGTTTTTCCTATTCATTTCATATGTTTGTTTTTTTTTTGTTTCGTCTGTAAATTTTATTCACTTATTGTTCACATTTGTCAATTTAGGGTCGCTTGTTAGGGCAAGAGTATTTTTATAAATAAATAAAAAAAATAATAATAATCATTTGGAGCTGTGACTTATGTGCCATTGAATAAAATGTTTATTCAAGTTTCCTTGATTATTTTAACACCATAGTGTACTATAAAAGAAAACGATTTCTAATATACAATTTATTATTGTTGTTTATATTGTTTTTGACGAATGTGTTAGAAGTGGAATTTGTTCCCTTGCAAAGCTTATAGGGAGATTATAAAATATTAAAA
Source organism: Pieris napi (assembly GCF_905475465.1). Lineage (NCBI taxonomy): Eukaryota > Metazoa > Arthropoda > Insecta > Lepidoptera > Pieridae > Pieris > Pieris napi. Next base: position 4,867,372 of record NC_062241.1, on the reverse strand, counting down.
ATCGAGACATATCCTTAGCACATACTTAGCACTAAGTCTTGACTCTGAATCATATCCATGGTACATTAAAGCAAACGTAAGAGCCCGAGTGAGTTGCAAAATATCTGGAGATATTTTTTTATATCCGACGTTGCGCTAATAGCATTAGTTTCAGATTTTATATAAAACCTTGCTTATGTGAACTTTGCAGGTCACAATGGTTTGTACGATCACGTAAAGAAAGTCTCCTAAAATGGCTTTTTTATTATTGTCATAGCCCTGTTATGTCTCCTAGATATGAACTTGATATTTAAGAATCTAGTTCACCGCATGCAGGTTAGGTTACGGCTTTCAACAAATTTCTCCTTTCGCAAACCTCAAACCTAATTAAATGTAGGTGTTGATCTTTGTAACTTAGCTGTCTTTTAAAATAGTATGTAATTATTAATTAGAACAGTATTGGCCTTGTGGATGTGTGTGTGCGTGCGACTCTCATCCCTGAGATCGTAGGTTCGACCCTAGGCTGTGCACCAATGGACTTCCTTTCTATGTGCGCTTTTAACATTTGCGAAACGGTGAAGGATAATATCGTAAGGAAACGGGCTTGCCTTAGACCAAAAAAGTCGACGGCGTGCGTCAGGCACAGGAGGCTGATCACCTACTTACCTATTAGATTTACAAATGATCATGAAACAGATACAGAAATCTGAGGCACAGACTTAAAAAAAAGGTTACAGCGCCACTGATTTATTTTATGTAATTTTTAATAGTGATTACTTTACAGAGAAGCGAATTTCCATTGGCGCTAAAATCCTTTTGGCTTTAAATTGCATTTGTTTCATTGTTTTTTTATAGGTAAACAGGTGATCACCGCTCGGTGCATGACACTTTATGGAAGTTAAATTTCCTGTTCGGTAAAATTTATTCTACATTAAAATGTATGAAACACTATTGAAAGTTGTCAATTAAAACACCTGATCAATAAATCATAGGACGGCCGCGTTCTTGAACGTGACTATACTTTTAACCGACGTAATTTTTTAAAATTATATTACCGACTCTTGCTATTAATATGCATAATCCTGTTATCGGCAGTCGAACCTGTTCACTTCCGTACGGTACCCAGCCATAATTTTTTCCTTCTACTAACAAATTTATACGGGCTGCTTTGTAAGCATGCAACGATAATACATCTGTGCTTCTAAGCGCCCGACGTCTTCTTTTACTGTCCACTCTTGACAGTCGTACAGAACAATTGACCATATGTAACAAAAAGATTTTGGAGTCTAGAAGTTAAATTCAACTTATTTTATAATTTAAAGTTATTATTTTAAACGATTATACGAAAATACTTCGCAATTTCTCAATAGACTTGCGCAATAAGCACATATAGTTACCGTTATTCATAGCGGTAGATAATCGATTAGCAATTAAAGCAGCCAATCACAGCAGAAATTACAACTAAAAACAATGACATATATATCTTTAGCTTACGGTTAACACAATTTAATAAAGCTAGCAGGGTTGAGATTGAACCGTATCAAGTAATAGGTAATATCAACACACCGACATTTCGTGTATGGAAAACTAACTCGGAACAACTGCCTAAAAACTTATATTAAACGCCTTGTTAAACCGTGTGTATCGAATAAGTGCATGTCTTTGTACATTTATTCCATTCATATTTTCATTTTATTCAGTTTATTGTTATTTAGGTAATAGGAAACTAGTTATGAACAGTTAGCTTTGTGGTATAGCAGTCAGCCATTGAACTTTGAGTAATTTTCTTACTTCCGTCGCAACGAATATCACTTAAAATGTCATCAGGTATTTTCTAAAGATACTAATAACTTGAAGCCGTAAAGAGAAATCATAAGCCTATTTAATATTCCTTATTCTCGATTATTCTAAAAATAAGCGCATCTGAGAGCAAACGGTTTAAACTTTAAACGTTTCTTTGACACAATATTTTTATAATATATATGGTTTAACTTATAAAATTTATGATAATTAATAACCTTTAATAATTGTGCAAGTGCAATATTATACTTAAAAAATAGTATCAAATGTTAGGTTAGCAAATATGCAAGTATCTGCTATGCTAACAAAATATATATATATAACAATGCTAACAAAATATATATATACATATATATATATATATATATATATACTATAAGTAGTTTGGTACATAAATGGACTGCATAGATTACAGGCGTGTTTAATTGTACGATGAGACAATTTTTTTCTTATTTTTGTAAATATTTTAATCTAATACATTTCACAACATCAATTATGTTGTGTTGTTTATTGTCTATGTGTATGTATTGTGTAGTGTGATATAAATGTAAATTACCGCATTGGAGTAATTTTTAAAGCTCCGTTCTCACATACGGTTTTGCTCGATCGAGCTATCATGTAGAGTAAAAACCATGGCATGGGCTTACGTGGCTGTTTTTTCGCGCCTTCCAGCTGTGAATTTTGCAGTTCACACATATTTACTCGTTTTGGAGTAAAACTATCGAGTAATACCGAATGGGAGTACGAAGCTTTATAGTAGCTTTTTTTGTTAAATTGACAAATCATGAAATAGACTGACGCCCAACATAGAAAAGTGTTTAATGGTGAATAAGGTTTCTAATATAATTTTTAAGGCAAATTATAATATAATTATATATAATATAATTTATATTATACATAATATTTACAAAGTCCGTGAGGTAAACAGATTAATAATAATTGTACCTTAAACTCTTCCAATATCATGAGCATCATAATAATAATAAAGTCTTTTTTATTTCCATATCCTTAAGTTCCATTGCAAATGTTGTTAGTATTAACTTATTGCTAAATGTAATACTAGTAGTATTATGTTAGTCGCCTGTGGATATAAACCGCTCTTGGGTGATGGCCTCCTCGAATCCTCGAAATTTGTAGGAAGTGTGATTATGATACCATTATAATATGCCTACTATTGTTAAGATATTGATTTATTTAATTTCTTTTCAGGTAGTCGTTACTGCATCACTTGCTCAACAGTATGAAGAAAATCGGGAATTAACGAAGCCAAAAATACATAACATAAGAAAGCGTGAAACTATTGTTCTGTATGATAATTTTCCTGTAGAGCCGATATATAATAGTAAACCCAGCGTGGTATATCGCAGAATATCCCACCAAAGACATAATACTAAACCGAAATATGGACCACCTAGAACGAAGTATAGATACGTAAAACCATCAAGACGACCTCTAAAAAAATATAAGAAAACACCACCAAAGTATGGACCACCAAAGTATGGACCACCCAAGTATGGACCACCCACACGAAAGAAACGACCATATAAACCAAGATATGGACCTCCGCAGTATAGCCAAAAACCTATTTATGGACCTCCAAAAAAGTATCAACAATTGTTTTCATCATCGGAACCTGTTGGATTTGGAGAACCGCCAAATGACTTTTACCAAGAGTACAGTAACCTACAGCAATCATTTGCAGAACCACCGTCGGATTTTCCCGGACTATCTAAAGCCGCATATAATTTGTATCAATTGCAAGATTTTAGCCCAATGGGCCTTGACACGCAACAAGCTTTTGACCTAGACAATAAACGTTGGACGAATAACTTAGACTTAGATACAAACTTAGATTTTACCAACAAACAACCAATTTTTAAAACACAATTTGATGTATCCGTACCCGACGACGACATAAACGCATATGTAGAATACAAAAATAGAGATCTCCCAACCGCTGAGGAAGAACATAATTTATATGAAAGAAGAAGACAGCCGTACTTTATTGATGATAATATTTCCACCAAACCCAAGAGAATAATGAAACCAAAAACTGAAGCAGAAGAAGTAGTGGTAGGAGGTCAGTACGCAGAACCACCAGCAAGAATTGTGCACAAAAGCTACTCCGAAGACAATCCATATGAAGATGATATTTCTTCGGAGATAGGTTACGTAGACCCTGACGTAGCTGCTTCAGCAACTATATCTCCGTATGTTAATTATAAAAATAGTAATATAGCATTTAGTCCTCAAAATCTAAATGATGCTTTTAGTATAATTGATAAAAAATAAATAACACTAAACTGTATTGAATATTATTTCCATATAATAAAATACCATCAATACCATAATCTAATACTATATTTATCAGAAGCTTAAAATAATCTAATTCTATCAAAAATCTTAACACATGCGCATGCAAAACTGGAGTATACAGAACTATTCTAAAATATTTAATATTCCGATTTTTACACGTCAAAAAAATAGTGCTGAATTTTCAGTATCTTGTATCGCATCTTTATCAACCTTACCAAATTCATAGAATGAACCATGATTGAAAGATTATCACTAACACCGGAAATGTATCCTCGAAAATTTGTTCGCTATGTTCATTTCAAACTATCACTCCTTAGCATTTATTATGTACAGTATAGTGCTTCTTAGTTTATCATCGTCCATGTTTAGATATTTTCGGTATCAGATCATTTCTCTTAGCGATTACATGTTTCTTTTTTCTTGCATTACCACAAGCAGCTCTAGCAGCTTCACAAGCGCTATGTGCAGCTTGTTTTGTTGCTGCGCATTCAGCGCAAGCACATTGTAGCTTATGTTGAAGATGAGCTAATCTTGCTCGGGATTCAGCTAAATTATGACATTTTTCTTGCACACCAGTTTTTAGTTTCTCGAGAAGTCCATTTGCTGCCTTCTCTAATTGAGCTGCAAGTTGTGCTGCTTGTTGCAAAAGCTTGTGCTGTTAAAAATAATAATCTTGATTACTGAGGTGAATGAGACAAAATAATCAGGCAAATTTATTTTTATTTCAACAAACAATTTTTACTTATTTCCATCATTAAATTAAACATTATTTTTTCTTCCCACAGCAAGCAAAACAAGCTAAATATTTCTTTGGATTGAACTTTCGTACCAAAATAGGCGTACAAGATAAAACAGATGCTGCTGCTACAAAAGTATACAGAGACATGCAAATCATAATGACGATTATTATTCTATGCTTCTTTTAAATTTAAATTCTTCTTATTCTCCAACTCTTGTTTCCCACTTCCCAGCTCCTTAGAAAAAAGAAAAACATAGTTTTACGAAGTAAATATTGCACCAGGGTTAATTGTCTTCAACAATTACTAAACCAAATACTTAATGTAAGTAGCTATAAAAATTAAACCATTCTACGCAACCCTGTGTTGCAACTTCGTATAACTTTATTCTTCGAAACCACTAATTGGGTAGAAATTGTTGAAGAGACAGTTGGAATCACAATGTTCGAAAATACTATAAAATTAAGATTGTATACCTGTGCAGCAGCCTGTTGCGCTGCTTGTTGACCTAGGTTCAAAGCTCCTTGATTTTGATGTACTGAAGCTGTGTTTTCTGCAACAACAGCTTCAGCTTCCTTAACTTCTTGCTGTAATTGTTCAACAACAGCTTGTTTTCCGGCAAGTGCTGCTTCTGCTGCTTTTGCCGCTTGAAGAGCTTTTTCTGCTAGTTGAGTCTTTACCTATAATAATAAACGGGTAATTTAAAAAAGATCATATAGTTGGCACAACACATCTGTGAGATTTATGAAATTTTCTGAATGATTTACCATGTGAGATGCTTGAGCCCCGGCGGCGTTTTGAGCCGCTTGAGCTGCTTTCGCTTCTGCTGCTGCTTTTTGCGCTATACTTGACGCACACTTAGATTTGCAATCTCGTGGTTTTTGTCTGATTCTGTTATCCCTTGCTTGCAATTCTCCTATGTGATGGTCTTCACCTTCCGATTGCCTTTTCTGGGATGGAAATGCACACGAAGACACGACGAGAGTCAAAATAATTAGCGAACGTATTTTCATTGGTAACCTTGTAATTTTACATTTCCAAGTGGCAATCGTGATGTATGTACATTCTTAAGAGCCTACATTTATTTATCGTCGAATATTATGTTGGAAAATATATTAAAATATTTCGTTGACGAAAATGGAAACAAGACACTATCAAATATGACAGTTGATATACAATAAATAGAAGATTGCCTATTTTTTTAATTCTGCAGAGGTTCATTCTTATTATTTACTCAACCTCACGCAACAAAATGGCCAGAAGATTAGTTCAAACCTTAGTGATTTTAAACGGACAATAAAGTAAGATGTATTATAAATAAGTTTAAAACTATCAAGATTAGTTTATGCTTATTTTTCTATATCACCAAAATTACCTTAGCAAAAATTAAAGAATAAGCAACTTCTAAAATTGACACAATATGTCAAAGGCTTAAAACTTCTGGTACGGGGAGCGTAAAAAATTTTACGTGAGATACTAAAAATATCTAAATATAATCTAAACCAATCCAAACAAATATGGTTAGTTTTGTTGAGAAGATTTTTTTTTTAATGTGACGAAGTGGCATATTGTCAATACAAATAAGGGTATGTTATTTTGTTAAGAAATGATTTAATATAAAGATTTTTTTATATTTATGGCGTTATATTTCTTTTCAGGAGACAGAATCATCGCTGTTTTTCTCTTTTTTGTATCAAAACCAGCTGATTAAAGGCAAAATCAATGAAAAAATGATTTGTCTTTCGATGTATGCTCTTGTCGCATCAGCCGCTTTATTGGCCTGCGTTCCCGTCTGTCTTAAACAATTAGAAATTCAGAAATTTTACAAGTGCCTAAAACGAGGTGGTAAAAAGTGATACCAAAAGTATGCCAATTTGTTTGACCTTCTGCACTGCTGTTATAGCGGCCAGTATAATTTCCTGTTGTCCAGTATTCTTAGATCATTATTTACAGGAGTTGAGAGCGAAAAAAGCGAAAACAGCAGCCAAAAAAACATCACGCACATCGTGTAATGTTCCCTGTTGTCCCCGGAAATCAAAATCAAATTGAGTGACCTGTGTTTTTACAATATCAGTAAATAATAAAAAATAAAGAGAACCACTCGTTTTATTGTAGCAATTCGTCATAACTTGTTAACATGAATATATGGGTTTTTGGTAAGCGCCTGACTGCACAATACAGTTTAATACGGGTTGCAGACCAAGAGCTAAGCTAAGTTAGTTTAGCTTAGCTCGCATAGCTGACGCAGTTTTCCATACTTGTGTGCAGACCGCAAACTATGCGAACTAAGCTATGTGAGCTAACTAAAATATGCGAAGCTAATTTAGTTGTGTATGCCGATGCGCAGCTACACGAGCTAAGCTAAGCCCCTCCCGCTACCCCGCACACCATTTGCACATCCTTCGCCACACTGACTGAGCTTTGGCTTAGCTGTTGGTGTGCACGCTATTTATTTCTAGCTTAGCTTAGCCTAGCTTGCTTGGCATAGCTTAGTTTAGCCTTGGCATAGCTTAGTTTTCGGTCTGCAACCGGCTTTATACCGGATAGGCGTTATAAACTAAAATTACATGAAAATACGCAGCAGAATATGATGCTCTTTAGGTATGTAAAAAATATTCATAATATTCGAAGCTAGACAGAACAATTTTATATGCAGTAGTATTTTGATGAATTTATATAACCTTCGTGAACGTATTCTATTTATTATAGACTTCATACAATAGAGTATTTATGAAAAAAATGACAACTTGTTTCTTATTTAAAATAAGAAAAAGTTTTAGGGTTTTAAATTACAGCGTCAATTTGGCGTCAAAATATTTTTTTGTAAAATTTTAAACAATATGACTGTAAAATTATTGTGGAATTGTGCACGAATAATCCTACTTTCAGGATTATCATTTGGTTTATAAAAGAAATCAAACTGAATCCCTAGAAGTACAGCAGGTACACTGCGTAAGTATTCCCACATACTACTAGTGTTCTGTTCATTGGGATATTCGCTGCTTAAAATAGTAAGAATTTAGTCGAAAAGCTGGCCTTGTTAATTTTTAGTACCTACCAAGAATATACTTGGAACATGAATACTGTATACGTAATATCATTAGTGAACAGGTACACAATAAGTAAAATATTAAAAATTAAATCCATTGATGAATGACAAATACGAATGCCTGACAAAATCCGATATGCAAAATATGTTCAATACATTGTACCGATGATGTATACTTGTAAGGTATATTTTTGATTAATCACACGACAATGATCCTAAAAGATTGAGAAAAAACGTGGTTTCAATTAGTATTAATTTCCTAATAAATCTGGAATTCTACCATATTGTACTTTTTCAGGATCCTCCAAGTGGGACTGAGCGGCGTGGCCTCATATGTTTTGTGTATCGCTCTTAAGTCTAGTGAGCGTCGCAACTTTAGTTATTTGCCTACCGCTCTGTACCCGTGGATTGTTCGAGCGCAAGTGTTCCTGCCCTACAAATCCTATCTGTCCTGACTGCGGAATGCCGTATTGATAAATATCTAGCTATTAGTTCTCTTGTACTTTATCATTTATATCATCTACTCTTGTGGTATGATTATTGAAACTCCATTTACACCGTCTTAAACGTTTTTATCTTTAGTATCGTAAATCGTTTTAGTTTCTAATGTTCTGATAAAAATACTAGTTTTAATAATGATTTGCATGAGTTGCGCGTCTGCGATAGCAGCAGTAGGCCTAATTGCGTGTGGGCCGCTGTTTTGTGAAAAGTTTCTGAGATGCCTTTTGAAATCAACTAAGAAATAATTATTCAGTTTTGTTTTGAATAAAATTTCACATTGATGGTGTTTATTATTGCCTTATCACCTTTCTGGAATACATAGTGTATAGCATAGATGCAAATTTCCTATTTGAAAGAATTGTGTTGTCATTTATCAATTTCTTTGCTTAATTCAGTTATGATAGAGTTTTAATACGGGTTGCAGACCAAGAGCTAAGTTAGTTTAGCGTAGCTCGCATAGCTGACGCAGTTTTCCATACTTGTGTGCAGACCGCAATCTATGCGAACTATGTGAGGTAACTAAAATATTCGAAGCTAAGTTAGTTGTCTATGCCTATGAGCAGCTACACGAGCTAAGCTAAGCCCCTCCCGCTACCCAGCACACCCTTTGCACGTCCTTCGCCAGTGCTGTCCAGTGTTCTTGGCGACGACCGTCTAATTGAACTACGCAACACTGACTGAGCTTTGGCTTAGCTGTTGGTGTGCACGCTATTTATTTCTAGCTTAGCTTAGCCTAGCTTGCTTGGCATAGCTTAGTTTTCGGTCTACAACCGGCTTAAGTATCTCCATAAAAACTGATTCATAATCCTAACATTTAAAGTACTCTCGTATATATATCAAATTGTTTTTACGCTATTATATCTAGGGATAGTTAAAACGGTTCAGACTGAATATTATTTTAATAAGGGATTAAAGAAATAAAAAACATTAGGAAACAAGTTTATATTCTAACAACTAAAACACCGTAATATCACTTGACTGAAACCTCAACTAAAGTATATATTGAGCAACTATGTTAAGTCAGTACATTTGATACTTATCTCAATAGTCTAAAGAGCTAGTCGTGAACATATTTCTAGCGAAGGGAAATTCTTATTTAAATTAAAAATTACCTTCTTCAAGGTATTTGGTGCTTCTGAATCTCTAAAGAACATCCATTATGGATTTAGAGAGGTATTTAATAAAGGGCTTAGATTGAAACAAAGAAGAATAAATATCGTGCCTCGATTTTTTAAATGAATGATTTGATGATTTCACCCACAGACCAAACATTTAAATCAACTACTAAAATATAAGGTCTAAATATAGAGTTCAAATTTAAAAAATTTTTTTGGGAAATTAAAATGTCTTATTTTTTTTTTAAGTATTGTTATTTTGTGTGTTTATGTGTGTGTGTTTTCGTTTGTAATAAATGTTATGTCTATGGCTAAAAAAAGTCTAAATACAAAAGCCAAAATATCTAACAGTAAACGACCAGCTCCCTATCAAGAAAATAAATAAGTTATATGACACTAAAATTTACCTATTTGGACTATAGACTATGAGGTATTCTTAAGACATCCCTTTTAAACCGCGCATACGATTTGCCTAACACCGCTTCATCTAGTATAGACGTAGATCTAATTTGAGTTGGTCTAACAATTTGAACTTTCTCATTATTAATTATAGCTATTTCCTTCTCCGCGCTTGATCTATAAAATCTCCTTACTGGCGCTGCGGTTTCCGCTTCCTTTAATAATGTATCCGATTCTATTTGGTCTGTTAACTTTTCTTCTTTTTCAACACTTGGATTTTCTTTTGGCTTTTCTTCTACTGTTGTTGTTTCAGTAGAAGAAGGGATTGCTGTAGTCGTAGAATTTCTATTAAACCTATATGCAAGTCTTCGTCTTTCTGATTTTTTTGTGGAATTAAAATTGATTCCGGCTCCTACTGTAATTAATCTGAAGTCATTTGTATCTCTTGTATTATTTAATTTTCTATTCCCACGATAGACTGGTGCCATTTCTTCTCTTTTATTATGTCTTTCGTCAATGATTGGTGTCGGTGATGGAGTTATAATTTCTACTTTTTCTGTATCGGATGTTTTTAAATCATGGTTTTCTAGAATGGTTATTGCATCTTTGATGCCGCCGACGTCTTCTGGATTCGTTGGATGACCTGGAATATACATAGTAGTTAAATATATACTGTGACCCAATATATGACTAAAAGCCTAGCAAATTCGATTATGACGTTTTTGATAACATGTTAGTTTATTAATTTGTCTATAAGATATTTAGCCAAAACAATTGTCAAGTTAGCTTATATAATTATTGTATAGCGGAGGAACGAACCGCCGTTTCGATAAATTGAATAATCATCAAATGAATTTTCAGATTATATTGCCTTTGGGAGCGTTCAAGTATTACGTAACGCAATTTTTAAAGATTTTAGAAGCTCCCTCCCCCCATGTAACGCACCATAACGTTACGTAACCCCCCCCCCCCCCTCCCTTAACGTTACGTAAGGGGACGTTACGTTACGGAGCGTTCAAGATCCCAATTTCTTTATGTAAAAATTACAAAATTTATAAAAACATACCATCCTCAATTTCCTTCTTATACGAGCTGAAGAATGTCAGCGCTTTCATCAGCTGATAACTTTTAGATACAGGTATATTAGTGTCATATAAGGAAGCGGTGTTCTTGCAGTCGACGTAGAACCACCAGTTGCATTTAAGAATGGTTTGGTCGAAGAGAGTGGACTCCGGGCAGAGGAAAGATTTCATTACCAGTCCATCGTCTGTTAATGCACAAACGTGGAACACCTGGAAACATAATTCTGATATAAGAACTTAAGGCTTTTTTATATGAATTTAGACATATTTGACATCGTGCAAGATGAATGGAAAATCTAATATAGGGAGGCCCAATCAAAGGACTGGCTCTTATAAGAGAAGGCCTTCAACTCATATTTTAAGAAAATTATATTAAATAATTGTAACTATTTTTAGGAGAAACACAGGGCTTTTTATTTTATTAAGTTAAACAATTATTAAAAAAACTATTAAACATACACGAAACAATAGCCAATGATAGTAGTCTATATAAATAGAAATGGTAGAACCCAAAACATATTCGGTGAAAATAAAAGTATGACTTGTACCCTTAGTACCAGTGTTATGATGTACCTATTTATTATTTATTTATAGCCGCACCAACATAGCCATACGTTCAATAATCAATTATTACGTGAGCAGATTTACTGAAATTTATCCCCCCCCACCCCTTCCTCTTGTTAGCAAAAGTTCTCAAAAATATAGTAGGTACATAAACGTATTCAGTTTTAGTAAGAATCCTCGAAAATGAATTTCGTTTTCAAGCATAGACAATGTGTGTGTAATATGTGTATAAAGTAAATAATTACTGTTGACGTAATCACCAAATAAGAAAATCAAAGACAAAATCTTACCATACAACCAAGGTTCTCATCTCCATACAATCCAGGGAAGTACTTCTGGTCCCCACAGTGGAAGTTGGTGTCAGGAAGGTCCACCTTGGACTGGAAGTGGTCATCAAAGTTCTTCTCGTAACCAACAGGATAATACTCTCTTGGGGCATTCATTACTTTCCCTAACGTTGGGTTCCTGAATAGAAAAAAAAAATTATATGCACCATTCACTATAGCGGCATCTATCGGATACAACTAAAACTACATATAGTCTTGTGTAAATATAGCGCTATCTATTAGTACAAGTCAAAACCGTTCGGATGGTGTAGGGCCATAAATGTATACAATAGTTATATAATTACGCATGATACTACTAGTTAAGAAAATGCATAAATGTTAAGTACTGTTTATATCGTTAAATTAAATTGAAATAAACTACCATTTTTTCGTGGTTACTTTTAAATTCATTAAAAAATAAACTTATTTATTCATCAAATACCGGCGGTGTGAATGGGAAGAAGTAAAAGATGGTGAGTTTAATTTGATTCCCAATGTTTTAGTTAATTTTTTATAATAAAATAAAACACTAAATACTTGATGCCAATTTCTTGATGCTAAAAATGTTTACATATAAACTAATCAGACTTTTTTAAGATTAGTATTCATTAAATTGAATTTTATTAGGACTACTATAGAGGTACCTCTTAGGTTTCTGTGGTGGTGGCGCAACGATGATTTCCGGTTCCGGTTCTAACTCAAAAACAACAGGGGGCTCTGAAGTCGTCGTTGTTGTTGGTATTTGAATATTCGCGTATTTATTTAACAACTGCTGTTGCCTCAACGCTATCGCCGCTTCTACTGCTTCCATAGAAATATTTCCAGCTTTTGCAATTTCAGCGATTTTAGTATTTATATCTTCCTTATTTAGCTTTAATGTCGTATCATCGCTATATCCACTTATGCTGTTATAATCGTCAACTTTCTTAGTATTGTATGCCAAATCTTGCACTTGGTGGGAGACTGGGTCTATAAAATTAGAAGCGGGATTAAAGGTGGCTGGTATGCTATAAGAAGGGTTAAAGTTTGATGGTAAGTTAGAAGTGGGGTTAAAGTTTGATGGTAAGTTAGAAGTGGGGTTAAAGTTTGATGGTAAGTTAGAAGTGGGGTTGTAAGTTGATGGTATGTTAGAAATGGGGGAAAACCGCTGATTCGGTGCTGGCATGGGTACGAATGGATTAACCGATTTGGTGGGTTTGATGCGCATTTGTGATACCATTTTAGATACATTATCATGTAAAATTGGTTTATTCTCACTTTCATACGTCATTCCTTGGGGTACATCTAGTGGCGAGAAAGTTTTTCTTGTTGCGATGGGTAGAACTTTGAGAGTTTCTTCTTTAGGGGGTAGCGGTTTGAAAGCGGGTACCCCCATGGCCATTGGCTTTGCCATAGTGATTGTTGGTTGTGCCCTGTTCGGGCCAATTGGTCCAGAAACGATGATTGGTTGCATGGTGGTTGTGACACGTTTGTGCAAAGTACTTAGTTTATTCATAGCCGCTTGATTAGGGCGACCTGGTTGAGGTACCGGCCGCATCATAATCCTGTTCTGTTTGCCCCGTTTCTGAAAATAAAAAATCATTAATAAGGTTAAATATAAACGTCTAGTAATCATTTCTTTTTAAAACAAGCAAGATTTTAAAATACTAATTTTCCGTAGAAATATTACCATATTATCATACGGGCGCTAGTCCCAGACTGGGGATATCTCTGTGTTGTGACCACATACTCTATCGTGAATCATATATCTATACGTGGAAAATATTTAACCACTTATGTAAAATGAAAACTAAATAAATATGTTAATATTTATATATATATATATATATATATAATAAAAATATAATATGTTATATCTTTATAAAAATTATACCTAAGTTATTTTGTGCTTGAGATTTGTATTAGTATTTATGACGCGCTGTCTTGTTATCCGATATTATAAACTAAAATAGATTCAATATAAGAACAATACTTAAATGTTTGTGTAGAAGCAACAAGAAACATGTAACGTACTCGTTAGATTGATATAACATTATCGTAAGAATATTTTTCTTTATTTTAAAAATTTTCATGAGGATGATATAAATAATATTTAAACTAGACCGATCGTCAGACTTGATTTACTTTTTTTGTTTTTCCTTGGGTTATGCTAGACGCACTTTGATTTCATTTTTGACCATTTTATTTATTAGTTACGCCCTCAATTTTAGGGCTTACAACGTCCACCGAACCGTTCTCAATAGTACAATATATCATTAGTTAACATTAAGACAAAAATACCAAAAATGTCTTACATTTATAAATTTTTTAGTAATTTTAGTATTTACAAAAATATTTACCTCTTGCTTAGCAGGTCTATTTGTAGTATCCACAAGGATATTTGGTGCTCCATTCTTTAAACTTACAGATCTTCTTCGACTCGGATCCTGGTTGGTTAAGGACTGGTCAAAACCAAGTTCGTCACCAAAACTGAAACCTGAAATATTAAACGATATAATATAAGTCGTATTCGATATGGCAGGATATTCATTTAATGCTCAATCATATATTGTAAAATTAAATGTGTATAGAAAGTTTGTTTGATAATTGCATTTCTGTAATTAAATATGTTGCAGGCCATATAAGATAGTATTTTAGTATAATGGTGTTATCGGAATTTAGGAGCTTTAAATGAATATTAATAACTAGCAAACTCGGCGAACTCCGTTTCGCCACCAGATCGTTTTATGTAACATTTCGTTTGGTGATCCCGCTTTTCTGTTGAAATTTTTCCTGAATTTTCTTTGCTATAAACCTCACGGGTTTTCCAACGAATGCAAAACTGTGGAAATCGGTTCGTGCGTTCTTGAGTTATAGCGTCAGGAAGGAAAACCCGACTTATTTTTATATACCTAGTAGAGTAGATGAGTCATAAATGCTCAGGAAGCTTTAATAATTTTAAAAGTATATAGTTGACACATAGACGAAAAATAAGGCTCGAGTTTTGGCAACTGTCAACTTACAAGTTATGACTTATGCGTCTAACAAAAATAACATATTACCTAAACTAGCGTGTGCTTTAACTCCACCAAGATTCCGTACTCTGAAGAGACCCGATTTCTTGAAGGCGCAGTTTATTTTGAAGCCAAAATCTGATTCCAGTACGCAGAGCGGCGTCACTACATCTGAAATAATTAAAAAAATATAATAATAACACAGACAAAAACCATAAGGATTTTACCGGGGTAAGTTTAACAAACAAAAGAGAATATAATTAACGTTTCATTATACATGCACTGAAAAATAGTAATAGAAATATATGATAGGAGAACTGTTATGATCTTCGTGGCAATTAATTATTCCTCGATTATTACTCGAAACAAACTTTTTTCTTATCAATCGGTTTTACACTTGTAACTATTGTCAATTCTATTGCCTGTGTAGTCTAGTCGACAAGTAAAAAATGGAACAAAATATAGATACTGCCCTTAAAATTATGTGCGATACCTCATTGGATCCGGAATGATGTCTAAAAAAATGTGCTATAAGCGTGTATTAGCACATAAAAAATTGCAAAAGTTATACACAATTAAAGATGAAAAAAAATGTAATTTAGTTTTTTGCCAATATTTAATAAACTATTAATATTTAAGAAAAGATTCTAAAAGAGGAGGAAATTTCCAATAAAAAACTCTATACTCTCGGAACTCTATCTCCATTATTTATAGTTTTAATTTAACGCTGAAAATAGGTCTACGCGTGACATTTTTAGGATTCGCGCGTGGCGTCAAAAGCGACTACGGCACATTAATTAATTTATTTAAGGTGTTGAATATTTTTTTTTTAAATTTGAAAAAATTATGGTGTGTTCTGAACACTATAAATAATTTATTCCCGTTGAAAATTTTACTTAAAGTTAATTTTTCAACAAGTTAAACAATTGTTAACTAACGAAATTTTCTCGAACGACCGTCTTAATTGTAAGTGAAAAAAAATGTTTAAATAATGGTCGTAAAAATATTTCGCTTCGTAGAGCCTTTCTTACATACATACTTAACAAGATCGTGCCATAAAAGTTAAAGAAATATTTATACTTTGTTTATAACAATTTTTTTACTTAAACAAAAATGAAATTTCTTAAATATTAATAGTTTATTAAATATTGGCAAAAAACTAAATTACATTTTTTTTTCATCTTTAATTGTGTATAACTTTTGCAATTTTTTATGTGCTAATACACGCTTTTAGCAAATTTTTCTAGACATCATTCCGGATCCAATGAGGTATCGCACATAATTTTAAGGGCAGTATCTCTATTTTGTTCCATTTTCAACTTGTCGACTAGACTAGTGAATAGAATACAGTCAAGTGACTGTTATAGAACAGGTGGTTGAAATAATAGTAACTATTGTGTGGCATATCGTAAGTATTATTAATACGTCTGTAAATTAAATAAAACAATATGAACATATTCATTACGATTTTGGCTTAACAACAGGTTAATCCAGAAAATCATTACGCTGCTTTTTTATAGAACAGAGAGCAAACGGGCAGGAGACTCACCTGATGGTAAATAATAATAATTAACAAGGACACTCAATGCCAGAGGGCTCGCGAGTGCGTAGCCGGCCTTTTAATAATTGGTACGCTCTTTCCTTGAAGGACCCTAAGTCAAATTGCTTCAGAAATATTTGGGTAACTGGTTGCACATAGTGGTGGTTGCGCGGCAAAAACTGCCTTAAATAACGTTTAATTTTGGAACGTGCGGACGTCGAGGTGATACGGGAGGAGTTTGTATTCTGTTTCGACGGCCGATGATGAATTCAGCTGCAGCTATTATATCGAGCAACTCCTCTGAACACACTCCATGGTAAATGCAGTGCTAAGAGACCCCACATCTCTATGCAACGCCAATGGATCAATGCTAAAAGGTTTATCATATTTAAGATTTTGTAACAGTTATTCTAATGATACCCTACATTGTTTAACTATATTATTAAGTTCTTGCATGTGCTAAATGAATTTATAAACAAAAGAATAACGACAATTACTGTTAGATACGATCTAAGTAAAATTACAAAAAGGTTAGCAATTGCGATTTGTGTCGGTAAATTAATTTAAACAATTAACCCGTTCGTTTTTTATAATGTTATGTTAGACGCCCACCATGAACTTTGGTAGTCGGTGAACCTTTGCTTAAATATTTCATTCATTCATTATTATTTGCATTAATCTTTTTATTTTGCTTTGATCGTCATATCCCGTATAATAATAAATTAAATACATATTGTTGAATACATTTATTTTGTTTATACAAGACTAATAGAAATAACAAATAGATTTCTTAGTATGTATGGAGTTGGATTAATTTTTTTAAACGAATTTATGGATCTTGCTTGAAATAATGTCACGGGTCACTACTACGACCTTTACCATACCTAACCTGAAAGTAATAACTTTGTGCAGTCTTCGCCATGCCCAACCGTCTTAAACCGGCACTGCTACCAACCGGCGCGGCGTCCCTCATCAAGAAAGTCACCAATAGTCTACTTTTTGTTATCAATCATGCGTACTAGTGTAATTTATTTTTAATACTATAATAAATTTTATCGTCAGTGACTTGACACTGTGACCGTTTTACGGTAATTTTATTATCTTGATAGTTCTATTGTTACATAAATCATGTTAATTGAAAGCTTGGCCTTGTTAATAGGTATGCGTGAGCTTATACGCTTGAATGACATAAACAAACAAACATAAACACAAACACCACCCGAAGGGGGCATATGCCCCGAACGGGTCTAAGCTCACCCTTCTCGAGGGAGTGTGCAACACAAACTACGATTAACGGTTCCTGGAAACGTGTCTAATAAAATAATAATCTTGTTCAGATCACCAAATAAAGCTAATAATTCAGCAAATTACATTGTAATTAGCGTTTTCTAATAGACTATTTAATAATCGTGCGTTATGCAACGTTACAGGATGCAACATGGCCTAGATTTCTCTTCGTCCTGTACAAAACTTACACCTACTGTTATTCTATAAAAGGTTAAATCGCCTTTGTGGGCAATAGTTTCGGTTATACGACTTTTGTTGTTTCTAACATAAAAACATAACTACGGCGTCTTTAAGAGATGATCGACGTGGGCAGATTATTTTTTATTAAATTATTTTTGACCATAAACTCTCAGATAGAGAATGGAAGAACAATATTAATAAATAAGTAAAGAGAAGAAAGTTTTTCTTTACTACATTTGTAGAGATACTACTATGCCCCATTATTTAAATCTTTCTTCAGTACCTGTCTCTAAATTACCTATTTATGTAAATGCGGAAGTGCTAGCTAGCGCTTTGAAAATTATTAAGTCCCACATGAACCAGTCTTAATTAGGTTAATTTACGTTTAACTTTTTAGATTAGAATTTTTATCGCATTGAGTTTTATACTTATTTTTTGCTGTTATATCAGTCATCCACTCATATGGAAAAAACAATAACAATACGGCTTCTTTTTGGTAGTAATTTTATATTAATTAGTGTAAGAGACTCTAGGAACACCCACACATCGATACACACTAGTGTATCGATTGACTGCTAACGTTGTGAGCAAGTAATTAAATAATAATAGATGTCAAAAACTATATGACATCACTTTCACCGGTCACTGACCGTCACAGTAGCCAGCCAAATGTGATTCAGAGGCCACTCCCAGCCGGATGCTTTGGAGAAAGGCATACCTTTGCGTAAATTTACTTGGTGTTTTAATAATAAAATAACATATGCTACATTTACGTTAACTTATAGTGACGAGTGAGGTTTATTAATAAAGCCTCAGGGACAATCAATTGACATAATATGTTTTTATATACTTCACATGGGCCACGTGTTGCGCCATGACCGCTACCACCTCCTTCAATTAATGGGTAAAATCCAGGGTAAGCGGCGTGGTGGTAAGAGAAAGAAATCATGGCAACTGCGCAAGAGTTGCTGCATCTGGCACAGGACAAGACACGCTTCAAGATACTGACGGCCAACCTCCAGTAATAGAGAATAAGAAGAAGATATACTTCACAGCTCTTTTTTGTTTTTACCTATTTCAAGCCAATAGGAGAGAAATGAAATTGACTGCTTCTTCTACAGCGACATTATTTACGAAATGAGATTTATGAGATATCAATCTTGTTGTAAAGGGCGCAACAACAAGGTCCACGGAAATAATTTACGGTTTAATTATGTT
Source organism: Pieris napi (assembly GCF_905475465.1). NCBI lineage: Eukaryota > Metazoa > Arthropoda > Insecta > Lepidoptera > Pieridae > Pieris > Pieris napi. The sequence continues at coordinate 4,848,286 of NC_062241.1, read as the reverse complement.
GAAAAATATAAATACCCATATTTAATGTTTTTTGCTCAATTATATATATATAAAAATAGCAATATCAAGTATATGGCCATCGATTTTGGTTAAAATGTTCCGTAAAACATTTCAATAAATGAATATGATGTCTTATCTTACATATCCTAATAAAATATTATAATGAAGGTTGCAATTTATGTTTGGAAATACATAGAAAAATACAAAGTAGGTAACTAAAGAAATATCGTTAACGCATTAATAAAATTGTTAGTAAATGTTACACGGTCAATACGATTGCACATATTACCAATTAAGCATGTATTATAATGTAATAATAAAAAAGTATTTTAGTCAGACTAATTCATAACTATATATTGTGTGTCATATATCATAATAAATAAATATTTATTTTCTGACTATTATATTTATATGAGAAAAATTATACTATATTCTAATAAAAAATTTAAGAAGCTATACCTACAAATAAATTGTCATTTCTTAGGTTACTCAGCGAAACAAATGCGCATCGCAAATTGCCGTGAAATCCTGCTATTCAATGGACTATTACCATTAAGTGAGCTATTGTTTTTATATGATTTGTTGAGACAGGCGAAATTATGGAACATAAACCCATATGTAACAGTATTATTTACTCTAACAATACATTACGCATTATAAGCATTGTTAGCTTAGCCAAGTTATCAAAGCGCCGATAACTAAGTCAAGCGTGCCATTTTCAATAGATATCGTCTTTAACTTTTACACATTTAAAGAAAACACTTTTTTACCGGATTGAACTTATGTATTGTTATAAACTTATAAATATTTTACATAATTAATATTTTTTGTCCGACGTTTCGCGTGCTTTACAGCTTGCGTGGTTACATAATGAAATAATTATAAATCTATAACAATTCATCAATCCGGTAAAAAAGTGTTTTCTTTAGATTTCGTCTATCTATATGCGCAATCTACACTTGTTCGGTCAAAAAGAAACAACCAGAAGAATCCGGCAGATCACAAATAAAAGACGTATGTCCGGCATTGAAGGCTAGCTCACTTTTGTATAAAGTATATCAGCAGAGAAACAGAAGCAGAAATTCAAGCACATATAGATTTTACGTTCACGATTAATATAGAGTTTAAAATAATGAACACGGTACTGGTTTATAGTTTATTTATTTATTTGTTTCGCTAACGAGCATTAGAATAGTTTATACATAAACTTATACAAAAAGCGAAAGTGAAATCCTTAGCAAACCCAATTAATATTTACAATAAAATATACAATTGTTTAATACAAAGTAAAAGAAACAATATGAATTGGAAAATGAGTTTATATAAAGGAGTTTGTGTTAAGGCAATAGTGTTGCTATTTGTAAATGAAGTTAAAGTGAAAATTAATGTAAATTACGTGTTCTTGACCTCTCGTAAAAGGTCTTGACAAATTTTGAAACATCTTGCGTTATGATGTTAACACTATGAAAATAACAATTTTTTTATCATGGAAATATTGATCGTACAAACAAAAAGTATTAACCGAAGTATAACATCATCAAAATTATACGCAGATATTGTATACAAAAAATACTAATTAAAATAATATTATAGACAGGAAATATTTGTATTTTTGTACGTTTGTAACGAATACACTCACTTCTTGAGTTGCTAATGGGACTGGCTAATTTAAATTTTTTCACCTAGGTATATATTTTTATGTACAGGATAGATTTATGTCAAGATTATTAAAATAATTATATTAATAACTAGCGGACCCGACAGACGATGTCCTGTCTTAACTATGAAAAACAAACAAAGAATGATGTATAACACAAAGCATTAGAATAATAAAGACTTTGTTTCTGAAATATTTTTTAATTCATTATCCAATTTGAAATCAATATTCATAGTTAAGACAGGACATCGTCTGTCGGGTCCGCTGGTTATCAATATAATAACTCCGATCGAAGCATTTATTTTAAACGATATTCATTTTTCTTACATCCTCTGACGATATTTGCAGCACGCATTCTGTCAATGTTGTGTTATGTCAAACGCCATAAGGTTACACCAAAAAGTTCGAATTGTATGGTGGTTAAGTATTCTTGAATTTTCTAATTTTCCGCGCAATTTTTATCTTTTATAAGAACCTTCTTCTGACAATTACAAACACAACAAAAAAAAAATCAGACAAATCGGTCGAGCCGTTTTCATGTGATGTCGTGACAACGGAAAACGGGTTTCATTTTTATATATATAGATTAAGGTCTATCATACACAAGCTATAGTTTATAATAGGTAAATCCGGTTATTATATTAACAAGAGTTAATCTAATATATAATTATCGTATCACAATGTTCGATCCCATACCTACTCCTTCGATACGGCTCGACCGATTCTTATGAAATTTTTTTATGCATATTCATTAAGTCTGAGAATCGGCTACTATCTATTTTTCAAACCCTTAAGTGATAAGGGGTGTCCATCCCAAAAAAATTATAATATAATTTTTTTTTTAATTATCTGGCATTCAAAAATACATACAACCCTAAATTTTCACTCCTATACGATCAACCCCTATTTTTTAGTATAGTAAATAGTTGATAGTTATTTCTATTGAACTTAATAATGTTTCCTAGAAATATTATACGTGGCAAAACAACGTTTGCCGGGTCAGCTGTAGTCTATTAAATTAATCGGCAGATTCCTTTTTAAATATTCCAAAAACAACTAAAAAATAAACATATTATTTTTAATTTAATTTTAACATACTTCAGTATTAATATGGTCTGTATTTCGATCGTGTGAAATGGTCATTCAACCGGACTTCGAAATGGAAAGTGAGTCCGTTGCGTTATGTTTATATATTTAATATTGTTGTCATACAAGTTTCTCACTATATGATGTGATGTGAAACCGGGAATTAATATTATTATGATCATTAAATTTGATTACCTAAACATTATAATAGAAATATATCTATAACAAAAATTTAATCAGTGCGAGCTAGAAACTTAGGATAAAGAATAAATGTATATGACAGGCGCAATTATTTTGTTAACAACTATATTGACTCTCTCAACTATTTTCTTACCGGAAGTATAGTAGTAGTAATATAGTATTCAGAATATTTTGTTTCTTCCTGCAAGTTGGAAGCTTACGATTTTACTACCATAAAAATCTTAAGATAAAAACGATAATTATAGCTTAGTAAGAAATTAATTATAAGGTCCACATACAAATTAGTGGTTATTATGACTAAAATCGCGTGTGGCCTCAGTGATGCGGGCCACGGACGTACAGAGGAACTATTGGGTAAAATATATAAAAGACATCAAGGTTTCTTCCTTTTATGGTTTCTATATAGATGATCAGAACGGAACAATCGTTTGATTATGCATGTGACTAATGACAATAACAATAGATCCATTATATATTCTAAAGCTACTTATTTAGTAGTTGCATGTTCCGTTGCCAAAAAAGTATTCCTTTTGTAGGAAGTTGCAGACATAATAGCAATAAAATTGGTAGTCAATTTTATATTATAAATAATTTTTAACCAGTTAAACTTTCACATCGCTAAGGTCATTTTATTGTAATAAAAAATAATTAGATGTTAATAATTTAAAGACATATTTATTTTTTATACTTTGATGTTTATTTCAGATAATATACGTATATAATATAGATTTACTAAGTGTTTGTATTTGCTTATATCTCATACTCTATATGTCGGAGCAATTACGTTACTGTCAGTTGTCATTGTCATTCAATTTATTAGCTCTGTGATATCTTCTTCTATCTTCTTTTATATATATAAAAAGAAAATGGTGTTCGTTTGAGGCTCTTTCACGCTTAAACCACTGATCGTATCGACATGAAACTACCACCATTCGATGCGAAATTTTTCCTAGATGGTTTATGGCTATTTATTTTTTTTAAATTCCAACGTTCCTTCATTTTTTATTTCTGTTTTACTTTTATGAAAATTTTTCCCGCTAATAAAAACAAAAGAGGCTTCCTAGAACCGCAAAACGTCAACATCTGTTAAAAACTCGATTTTCGAAATATTTCAATTTTCTTAGCGGGAAGTTAAAAAGAAGAATAATAAAAATATGAAAAAAATAAAATAATGAAACATAAAATTTATTTTAATTCGTCCAGCAAAGCGGGCGCGAAACGGCTAGTGAGCATATAAATTAACAGCGTCAATAGTAATCAGTTCAAAACCGTTACTGGTAATAGAATTTTTTTTTTAGATTGTTCCTGTGACATACGAAAATGACACATCTTGCGTACATACCATGCATTTTAAACTGTTTTTCGTAAATTATCAGAACTCTTGAGACCTCATTTTATTCTTAACATGCCAAGAAATGATGGTTAATATTTAGCCCTATTGATATGTTCACATAGAATAAGAGAACTTTTACCACTTGAGATAATTCAGAAAAGAAAAGTAAATATACTTCATTAAGGTCGTTCCATCAAATAAAAGAGAAGAAAAACAAGAAACGGCTTTTCTCTTCATTAACTCGTAAGTAATAAGTTATTAATATTACGCTAAAATTACTTCCGTCTTTCATCACTCTGATTGACCATTTGTGAAGGTTAAACATATTAACAAATTAAGTTAATAAATAATAACTAACTGTATCTGGATTAAGGATGGGCAACAAAATCGATCGAAAGGGGCAGGTGCGACTTTAATCATTGTTTTTAGATTTGCAAAAGACCAGCTATTGTATCGATTATAACATGGTATAACTTAAATTTATTAATAAGAACCGAACCGCTGCTGGCAAAAATTTTACAATTATTGTTATTAAAGTTCTTATTGAACTAAATGTATAATTAGTTAAATAATATCACGTATATTTCAGATTGAACGTGCAAATAGTATAACATTTATTCAAGGTTTAATTAAATAAAGGTTAAGGAGCAAACAGTTATATAATCTCTTACATGTTACTCAAATAACAGATATTACCGGATAAAAACCGGAAATAATCAAACCTTTAATCTCATGGTTAATAGCATAATTAGTTTAATTAATTACTCTACAGAAAAAGATGGCTTTTCTTTGTTTTCTTAACATTTATGATTTTTTTTAATAATAGGAAGTGTTTACGACAATAATACACATATCGTTAAGCGTAAAGCTATCAAAATTTAACATATGGTTGCGTAAGTAAGCAATGAATAAGGTATAAAACATAAAATTTGATATTTTATGATATTAATTAAAAGTAAGCTAAAAGCGGACTGAACATAACAAAAACCTTACTTTATTTTTATCTATTCCTTTGCTAGGGTGGACACTGGAAATTTCTCAATGGGACCTAGAGCAGACACATTTCTGTGTCAGTTTTATATTTTTGAAACGCTTTCGATAATGTCGACAATTAAACTCCCAGAATAAAAGTCATTTGCATCACTATAGCATCACTAAACTACATTCCTAAACTACGATATCTTGCTACGAATATTATTTGTAAATACAGCAAGAATAGTAACGAAATGCACACGCAATAATTTAACTAAAGCAACAAGACAATCAAGGATCACGGGAAAAAACATTGAACGTTTAAGATTTTTTACAAAATTCCTACGTGTGGATATTTAAAATAGTTTTATATCCAAAAGCGTTGGGCATGTCATAGATGGTCAACCGCGGTCACGTATATAAGTGAGCAATTCGTCAAGGCCGATAAACTTTCGAAATGGTCTCAATCGACCACCTTGCGGCTACAAGCTGTGGATAACGTAAGAATGTCTATAGTGTTGCTTTATATTAATAAAAAAGCAATCGCCATACCTATAGGAGCTGTTATAATAACGCATCTTTATTGGCCTTATAGAGCCAGTAGAGATTATTTGAACATAGTTTGAAGTGGAGGGGGTCGCACTGTATACCGTTGCCCTTCTTAAGTTTTTTTTTTACAGGAGGCAAACGGGCAGGAGGCACACCTCATGTTAAGTGATAAAATGGACACTCGCACTGCCAGAAGGCTCGCAAGCGTGCTGCCGGTCTTTCAAGAGTTAGTACGCTTTTTTCTTGAAGGACCCTAAATTGGTTCGGAAAAGCTTCAATGGGCAGCTGATTCCACATAGTGGTGGTGCGCGGCAGAAATTGCCTTAAGAATCGCTCAGTTGTGGAACGACGGACGTCAAGGTGATACGGATGATTTTGTATTCTGCTTTGACGTCCGATGATGAAACTCAGCTGCAGGTATTAGTCCGAACAACTCCTCTGAACAGAAAAGTATTACGATTGAATGCATGTTTACAAACGAGTGTTTGCATTTAAATTTTATTTTTCAAGGAGACAGTTGTAAAACATACCAAGATCGGTACACATGGTTATATATACTTAGTGTCTAGACCCCCAGAAATGAGTCGAAAAGTACAAAAGACGCAAGGCAAAACGTTGTGTTCGATTATGATCGGTCAAACGGACGTGAAGTACCATGTCGCGCGTCAACGCGTATGCGACTAGAGCTGCTCACCAATCTATATCATCTATCTATCTATACAAAACTAGGTCTTCGTATATTTTTTAACATTTTCACCCCCTGATTATGAATCATTATAAGATATTTAAGCACTTTTAAAAAATAACAAATTAGTATCTGGGCCTTAAACTTCTGTATATATTTCGTGATTATTTGTTTTTTTTGAATAGGCAAGTAGGTGACCCTACTTTGCCGACAAAAAAAGGATAACTTTTTGGATCTATAGCATGCTGCTTTTCCTCACGATTCCTTCTTCACCGTACGAGCCTGTTTTAAAATAGACAGACAGAGAGTCCATTGGTGCACTGCGGGTTTCAAACCTGCGACATCAGTTGCTCGCCGAAGCCACACCGCTCTGCAACTGCTTATTAGACCTTTATAGCCTATAGATATTTATTTGCCTATGCTACAAAATCTAGAATTATAATAGCTAATACGCGCTCTAGCTATATATCGGCCAATTGAGCCAGTAATCGATGTTTTTGCTTAATGACACACTGCTCCAGTGACATTAATGCGCAGAACGTTATGGAAATGATAATGTCATTTCTTATTGATATAAAGTGCCTTCTGAGAATTCAAATTTTCTTGGTCACCTACTTGTAAAGCCTTCATGTAAATGAGATATTGACATTAAAAACAATAAGAATTAATACGAAGTAATTAACGTTTTATATTGCCATTAAAAAATTATTTGAGTAGATGAAGCTTCAGCAATCTTGTTAATTTAATTTTATTTGATTATAACATGTGTATAATTTGAACCATCATATGATTAAAATATACAAATAGTTATAAATATAATATACAATATGAGCGACAGTAGCGAATTAGCGGATATTTTTTCTAATTGATATCAGATAAAGTTGTACCCTTTGGCAGAGTGCTGCCCTGTGATTCTGTAACTCACTTTTCGAACTCACACAGCGGTTTTCGCATCGGCGATCGCTCTCAAATCAGTCGTGAAGCAGTCATTTTATGATTTGGCATTCTGATAAACAATAAACTACAAGCTCCCACCTTTTCAGAATGCCAAATCATAAAATGACTGCTTCACGGCTGATTTGTGAGCGACCGCCGTTGCGAAAACCGCTCAGTGAGTTCGAAAAGTGAGTTACAGAATCGCAGGGCTGGAGGCGAATGCTAAGAATACCGTGGACTGCGAAGCGCACCAATACGTCTATCCTGACCCAACTCCGCATACGAACTCGTTTATCTACCATATTCCGATATCGAATTGTATTTTATTTCGGCCATATAATGCGCAGAGGCGATGAGAACTGGTAGAAACTGATCGTGGTTGGTAACACAGAACGCAAAGGATCACGCTCCAACCATATGTATCGATCAAGTGAAAGACTCATCTTCATCAAAACTACGATTAGAAACAGAATTTATGAGCCTCAAATGACTGGATGATGAAAATTTATTAGCGATCTTCATAATTTATGTAAGCGTTCATTACGGTATGCAATTAGTAGACGAGTAGAGAAAGTAACCATTCAGTTAGAAATATTGTATGTGATTCGATATTATTTAAATATATTAAAAATTTGATTGTCACACATTTCGCCACTTAGTGATTTATCCACTGAGGTCTAGGAGTTCAATCTTTCGCAAAACAATATTTTTCTAAAGCACATATGGCAGATGGATTCAATAGTAATGTCTGCCTTATGAAGGATACGGATGTTGAAACAATACAAGCATAATGGACGAAAATATTAACTATTAGCTATTATTTTATAGCTAAATATACTTTAGCCGGGAGTAAAACTCCGCTACTCTGAGTTTTACACACTGAGTAACAAACCAAGCCAAGGCTGTAGCCATAAAAATTTACGATTCGCCCTTTAAAATTAAAAAAAAAACATCCCATACAGAAATGCCGTATCGAATTATTCGTTGCTCACACGCCGGTTCCGGTCAAGGCCGCTGCGCCCAAGCATTGCCAAGTTTCACTCACGAGTTATTTGTATTGGACAATCTTGCTTTCTTTGACGATTTTACTTTGGTCGCTTCGCGTATGACCTACAATTCTTTCATACTTTTACTTTTGAATTGCAGTAACTAATGACAAGAGCGCCAATCAGACACCCTTTAGCATGGATCGTTCCTTATATAATATTGTTGAATGTTTCCAGGAGATAAATCTTCTGCACCGAAATAATTATAATATTGTCAAGAATTTAATTCAGAACCTTAAGACATAAGACATGAGCGATCGCGTAGTTGTTAATGAAACCACTAAATCGTTCAATATTATTCAAATTCTAAAAGACCGAGGGTATTCTTGTTCTACCTACATATAACGTATAAGTTTCCATAGTCTATGAGAACTAAAAAACGAAGGTGATTTTGATTAAGATTTTTGCTGTTGAAATTATTTATTAAAATAGCATTTAAGGTAGTATTCAGGTGTTGAAAAACATGCGACCATTTAAAATGTGATTGTAATCAATATGTCCTTACGTAAAATCTTAAAAGATTTGTATCTTGTTGACATAAACATATTATAAGTATAAACAAGATGAACCTCTTAGTTTAAGTAAATTTCCTCACAAACACTGTTTTTCCATAGTTAAATACATGATGAATGTCTTTTTAATGCAGTGTTAGCGCTGTTACCACAGAATATTATAACTCCTTCACCGCTAATTATCTTGCGAAAATATTTTGAAACGTTCTTCACAAACGTCTTTGGTAATAAATATTGTGAGTAAAAGCCACTATTAATAAATATATGAAGTGCCGTAGGCCATTGGGGTATTGAAGAGATACTGTGTCTGTTTGATTGAATGAAATTGGTATAGCTTTATGTGCCTTTGAATTATTGATTCTTCGGGATAGGAACTATTCCTGCTAAAAAATCTTCATAGATTGTATTAAATGCAACTGAAATGGTAATATTAATTTTAGACCACACATGTAGTTGTCAGACCCCACGGAAATATTGGTAAAAAAATATATCACATACAGATAAAGGGTAATTTAAATTCTAATAATAATAATAGCCTTTTATTTCAGATACTTTTACACTTTAAAGCTAAACTTAAAATATTTCTATGATCTCATACTTCTTAAATATCTGTGTATTTTTGGCAAAGGTATCCTCCACTTATAATCGACCTCAAAAATTCTCTATAGACATTATCAATTGATGTTACTTATAAATCGATTATTATAGGATGTTCATTTTGTATAATTGCATAGCACTGAATAATCACTATTCCGTATAGAAACTTTTCATGACTAGACTACTGAAATATGATGCCACTTATATTCTAGCGATTATGTAAACAGCCATTTATCGCGTTTATGGTTAATAAGAATTAATGATTACTTTTGACCTTTCTTGAATATCTAAAGAAATACTCAATTAATAATAATATATAATACTTATTATGCAATCACGGCATTGATGTATCTCTTCTTTTTAAATTCATAAATTTTGTATTTCTACCTTCCCTGACCTGACTAGCAAGAATATTAAAATTAATATTTACGTCTTTAATGCCTGCTGTGTTTAAATCTACTATATAAAAATAAGTCGGGTTTTCCTTCCTGACGCTATAACTCCAGAACGCACGAACCGATTTCTAGAACCGAAGAAAATTCAGGAAAAATTTCAACAGAAAAGCGGGATCACCAAACGAAATGTTACATAAAACGAAGCCATCTGTAGGCGAAACGGAGTTCGCCGAGTTTGCTAGTTTTGTAATAAAATAAGTAGTTTCACTAAACTTCCAAGCCCAACTTCATCTCTGCTTAGATCTTAGGAGACTTATTAAATTAAATTTTTATACATAAATAAATTTGCATCATATACGCATACATATAATTATAGTAATCTAAATTTGAAATGAAAATGGAAAGCCTAAAGATTGCGTGAGCCTTGAGTGGTGTGATATTGTGGCAATTGCTTTTAAATATTTCACCATTTGCACTTGAGCAATTGGAGATATACCGTCGTAAATTATACGATGTACAACATTAAGTTTTACGTCTAACAATTAAATTTTATAATAACGCAAAAGTTCACAGGGTCAAGTACATAATAGTATTTATATAAAAATAAGAATATAATAGCAAAAAATACTGCAAAAATTATGTTTCCTCGTTAATAAAATGACGGATTGTTTGATTTTCGCATTCAGTGCCGCCGAGGGACGCATAGATAGGGCTGAGTCCAACTTAAAACGTATTAGATTTTAACTATATAATGTCAGGTTAATAATAAAAGCCATAATGATATTGAAACCTTTTTCATTAGAATCTTGAATTTTAAATACACTACATACTCCATGTATTGAATTAACTTTCTTATATACTATCAACATATTAATGTAATACGTTGATAAAGAATAAGTTAAAACAACTATAATTGTTCTAAGCCTTGTATATTTCTTCTTTATTATATCTACTAATATGTTTGTTGTTGTCCTGATTTTTAATTTTGTATTGTCTACTTAAGCTAACGTTGTTATGTAATGTTTTGCTTTGTATCTTATTTTTTATCAGTGAATTTTTGTGGATATATCCAATGTGGTTTATGTTTTACTTTTTATTTTATAGAGATGTATCTGTTTTGTTTTTTGTTTCCTAAAGAAATAAAGCAGACGAGAGTCTACTACTAAGTATTATTATTAATGTAGAAGCTAGAAAGGAGCTTATTCATTATTATGCATTATACATGCAGAATAAGTAAAAGGCACCCACTAATTTCAACGTATAATTAATAGACATGACCTTGAACATATTTCATGGATTAAATAGTAATAAACTTGTCTTACGCAAGTTAGTGCGTATTATTTAGAAATCAATGTCGTGTTAAGTCACGTTCTTTTGACCATAAATTATAAGCGGTCGTAGTGATTATAAGACAAGGGCTAAGAAAAAACTTCATTGACATCTAAACGGCCAAACGAGCTTAAGGTAGCATTTTTACTGTTAATATGAGATCTGTAATCACTATGTGTCATGTGTCAAATGTTATAACAAAACATAAAAATGCACTCAAGTGTACTTCACTAAGCTTTCATGTCCAAACCACACCATCCATAAAAAAAACAATTTAGCTTAAGTAAAATAAAGTGTGTATTAATAGTGATAATGAAAATGTATTGCAAATATATATAAAAGTAATTTTTGCAATTAAAAATAATAAACGAACTTTTAATGAGTATTAATTCATTTAATAAAAAAATACTGTTTTAACTGAAATAAACAAAACCTGATGTTTTTATGCAATTAACGATAAAATTATGTATATATAGTTATCTATATCTACAATCTGCATCCGCATTTAGCTATTAGTATTTTTTGTATCCCTTAAAAGTAAGTTTATCTTATACAATCGATACGCTAAGTTACCGTACAAAAACGCCTCCGTGCGCTAGTACACACATGGCGAATATTATAGAGTTTTGCATTAGCCTGATACCACTAATTGGCTTCGGCGCGCGACTCTCATATCTGAGGTCGTAGGTTCGATCCCCGGCAGTGCACCAATGGACTTTCTTTCTATGTGCGCATTTAACATTTGCTCGAACGGTGAAAGAAAACATCGTGAGGAAACCGACATGTCTTAGACCCAAAAAGTGGACGGCGTGTGTCAGGCACTGGATGCTGATCATTGAGTTTGAGATTCAGAAATCTGAGGCCAAGACCTAAAGAGGTTGTAGCGCCACTGATTTTTTTTGATACCACTAATTGTTATAGTTTTAGTAGGCATAGATGATACAATTGAGAAACATGACACCCATGTTTTATTAGAAAAAAACTTCTAGAACAATATCTTCCGCACCTCACTTTACTTTTGTTTGTGAATAATAGGTACAAGTTCCATGAAAACACTTTCATAAAATTTTCCCTGTATGTTTGCATTGCAAAAACAAACTCTCCAATTGATAACGTACGTCGTGGAAATGCGGTAGTTTCACCGTTTTCCGTGAACAATAGTCAATATTTCCAGCGAGAGTTCGAAACTACTCACGCGCCGATCAATTAGATAGTAAAACGTCTAATTAATTTTTACTCGATTGCTGTTTTATGTTGACTATTTTATCGAATACACGATTTCGTTTCATCTATTAAGTGTATTGCCTATAATTAAATATTAAAGATTTGATTATTATTTAATATCGATTTTCCGCATTATGTAATGATTCCTTGGGATAGCCCAGTTCGTTTAATTGTGCGTAGACCAACCAACTATTTGAACCTTCCCTAGAAAGGATCGAGTCTCACATAGTAGATGTATATATATGGAAAAAGTTCTTATTCAGTATATAGAGTCAAGTAGAAATAATTAATATGTGTACATAATCGGCATTTTCATATCTAACTAGAAACAAAAAAATACAAACAAAAAAAAAATTGCGTAACTAAAAAACAAATGACCATAAAAATTACTTTTTAGTGCCATAAATTAATATTCATAGAATATTACACAATGAAAATCTGTCAATTTCTACACACTTATATACCTAAGCTGCGTATAATTAATGTTCTAACAAGATTGCTAATGTCTCATTTTGTGTAATTTATGTACTAAAAATGCGTAAAGAATGGAGTTTGTTGGACTTCCTATGAATAAATCTTTATTAGTATGTACTTAAATAATACAATTTATATTTGAGATAACTTCTGGTAATGCACAGCTTATTTTTTAGGCCGAATCGTAATAAAGTTAATAAAACGTAGTAAAAACACACTTTATTGTAACATTTATAGTTGTTAGATAATAGGTGGAGTGCACAGACATAGACAAGTGGAATGGCAATAAAACTGGATGGCTATTGTTTGGAGAAACGGAACTTGTTTAATCTTACTTCATATTAATATGCATGTTTTAGAAATTATACGCTACCTCGTCACGTGTGTATGGGGCAGTGCCATGGGACATAAGGAAATATGTATGTGTTACACACAATTTACATTTATGATTAGTAATAAAAGGCTATCAAAAATTAAAGGACCATGACAAGTGCTTTTTTAATTTTCGAACGATTTTTTAAATTTAAATCTAGCATTCGAAGCAGTCCTTCATGTGTATAAGGCATTAATGAACGATTTTTCTTATATATTATCTCGGGCTTATACACTGAGCCATTGTACCTCTCCTGAGGGAAGCTTAATAATTAGAAGTTAGAGGGATTATCTCCTGAGAAAGTTATCTCACGATTAGATGCGTAATACTAGTATAGAGTTACATGTGTCATTCTTCACGCCTTATGGTTCTGGATACAATAACATCACAATTTTATACGGGTTTTGCTTTTCTACATGTTAAGTAATCTTCGCTTTTAATGTGCATGTCAAGGTGTAGTAATTTCGTGTTTTATACACGTACAAAATACGAATGCCTGAAGGATGTGAACAGTGAATTTTTTTATTCTCTACTACAAAAACTGTATGTTGAATAAATTCTGAGATTGATTACACATTAAAAACACTTACAGATTTAAAATACGGTGACTTTATTTCCAGTTTGGAACAATATTTTTTTACCAATGTTCACTGAGTTACCTATTTAAGTTAATTGTTGTTTGATTTTGATATCACCTAAAAATATACAGTAAAATATTAAACTCAAAATAACTTTTTTCATATAGGTAACCAAGTACACTTATAATCATCAACAGAAAATATGTTAAATTGATTCTAAATTTACCTTTACTACCAGTTCGTAAGTCAAGGGCGTAGAGCGGGTAAAAAGAACTGGCAAAGAAGCTCTCCGCCACTCTTTTTTTCGCCAAATTTTGAGTTTATAAATTGTTTGCGAGGCAGAGCAGCCATAAATATTTGAACTACAGCAAATCAATCACAAGGCTTAAGATTTAAATAATCGTCAAAATTATATAAAAAAACAAGCATGATATGATTATAGTACATATATCATAGATACGTGTTGAATCATATAGAAACTGTATTAAACGTGTTGTTCGCATAAAAGTAACTTGTTATAGTCTTATCATTTTTATAGTACCACAAGCAAACTGCTTCGTTTCCCGAATTCAAATACCCAAACGAGGAGATTAACAATTCATAGAGTACATTTATTATTTATATATAAACATCATTTTTTATTAAAAATTGTACAATTCATTCAACGGTCATAAATCACTATGTATCAAGTGAATAAATGAATAGAACGCTTGTCGCGTTGCAACTTGCATCAATGTTGACTAACAAGTACTTTCTATTCGTGGATTTGCCAGTCTTTGGGTTTCTCCGAAGGTTTATATCGCTTTACAAATACGGTATCGTTTGGTTAATTCAGCGTTTTAATATACGTCACCGCATTCGTGACCAAGAAAATACGAATTGTTTTCATTTGGATTTAATATACGAATTACTTTTGTTAAAAAATGTGAACTATTGACTTGGGTACACGTTTTATAAAGCATTTATAATTTATTAAATAAAAAAAATAGAAACTTATTTGTATATTAACTTCATAAAATTAGAAACTTACCCCATTTGTATATCTCAATCAATATATTTGCGTTTATAAGTTACGTTTTGATGTGAACAAAGAACTTTAACCGATGCGTTTGAGAGCCAAAGAGTAACGCACAAAATTAATATTTTTTCACTTTAACAAGTTGAAAACGGCTGCAGTTTCTATAAACCCCAACTGGCATTGTATGTAGGTTACGTTTAATGGGTTAATAAACTTTCTTTATTAAAATAAGATAACGGTTTACGACGAGCGTGAAAAAAATTTAAACTTGTTAAAATTAATTCAAAAGGAGCTCTGTGGAGATGTACTTTACCACAATATAATATAAACATAAAATTATTTAATGAATACTACCAAATTATCATTTGCTACCCTTTGACGTTGAAAAAATATTTATATTTTTAAAAATTTAATCCACCACCATATCAGGTTGGTTAAAACTGTTTAGTAGGCGCCATTGCATACGTTTTTTTATTCAAAATACACTACACACAGTGGTATTTTATTATGTTTTGTATGCATTGAAGTCAAAAAAAATACCAGCCGTAACAGCTATTCTATGGTTAAAAAATGATTTGATAGTATGATTTATAGCCTAAATATCTTTTACAATGAATTAATTAGATAAATTTACGTTTTGGTGTAAGAAAATATAAAGGAGCATGAGCAA
Source organism: Pieris napi (assembly GCF_905475465.1). Taxonomy (NCBI): domain Eukaryota; kingdom Metazoa; phylum Arthropoda; class Insecta; order Lepidoptera; family Pieridae; genus Pieris; species Pieris napi. Next base: position 4,832,651 of record NC_062241.1, on the reverse strand, counting down.
TACGATTTTAGTAATTCAGTTAAAATCATATGTTACGTCAATGCACAAGGATGTGAAAGTTGAGAGAAAACGGTCAAATATTGCAATTTGTGTGAGAAAAGAATCTAGTTAAATACATAATTCATTACTATTTATGAATTCCAGTTTATGCTCGTAATATTTTGATGTGGTATTACGAACAAATTCCGACGCTTTCAAAATTTTGGATAAATTATATAATTCAAAAATTTTGTAGAATGGCTTGGTTTTATTTTAAATTTGGAATTATGAGTTTGATTATTTAAAAACAAAATATAATCGTGATATGGCAGAAATAATATTCAGAACAGATGATATGATCCATGATATAATGTATCTATATATTACATTATATAATTGTTGTATTTACATTTAATGAAGGATTTTTACACTTAAAACAAGAAATCTATTCATCATCATATCAAAGTAAAAGTTAGTAAATTTGAAAACTAATTTTACTAATGTTTGAGGTCAGTAATAAGTATATGATTATGGAGAAACGTGGTCATATTTATTGGAGCACGTGAGGAAATTATATTTCATATAAATGTTTCATGTTATTTAATTCAGAAGTATGGTATATAACTGTATATATATATGCTGTTATTGAACTAATGAGAATAAAAAGTCTCGACCTAATATTGCTCTACTGCGTTGAACTCTTTTGTACTACACAAGATGAATAAACATTTGAGGAACAAAAAGGCAGACTTACAAGTATCATAAGACTTATATTTACAAATAATTTACCGAGCTCAAAGCGTATGACTTATTATTATATAGTTTAAGTTAATGTAAATGGAAGAAAGGAATTGTAATTGCATTGTCGAATATGAACCTTGACAAAATCGAAAGATTCAGAACATCAAAATTACGGACCAATTAAAAACGAAGTAAATGGTTGAGTTTCCTTGTCGTCGTTATATTTCGAGTAATACAAAGTAGACGTAATAAATAGTCCTTGCGACAGAAATAAATATTTTTGATTTATATTGTATTGGAGTGAAATAGGTCTATAAAATAACTAATTTATATATTTTGACTGTTACATATCTAAAAAAATTATAATATTTTAAATAGCATCCTCATAATGTCGCACTCCTATTTAACTGTTGTTATATTAATATCCGTTTTTTTTTAACTTTTGATAATATTATTTTAGAATGGGTGTGACTGCGAACATGGACAATTACAGATTTCAAACTTCAACTAGGTAGTTAGATTGGGATTCGTACGGCGTTTCCTTCTGTATGGAAAATAAAAAAAACATAAATCCTGAATACAAATTATAACCACTATACCCTAACAGCTAAAAAGCCAATGCGATAGTTGTGTACCTTAAGTAACTAAAAGTCGTGTTATTTTAAATCTGCTAATACTTAATTTGATCCAAAAAGTTTGAGTTTATCTAATGTCAATACTTTTACGTTTACAGTAGTTTATTTGTAATAGTACAGTCTAAATAATCATTAAATCTGATCTTTCCCGACTTATAACCCAGATTATTTAAGTAATGTAATGTAATGTATACTGAGTATTAATCTACTTAGATCTAAATGTATTTAATCTTTAAACTATAATCTAGTATCATTAAGATGGTAACCTTTGAAGAGACGTGAAATTACTAACAACTAATCCAGGAAACTAGGTTAGATCGAATTACCATTCTCTAAATATGTTTAATATATTATTACATTTATAACAGCAAATACTTAGTCTATATTGATAGTGCTTATTAATTTAATAACAGTTTTTAGTTTAAAATATTTATTTTACAACCCAGACGATAAACCTTTTAAAAATATATTTCATCACTTATAGAAGGGAGAAATAATGTAAAAGCATGAAGGTATAAGAAATCAGTCTATATGAATTAGATAAGTTTTATTCGAACTTGTTATTATAATTGTGGAAGTTATTATTTCCATTCAATGCGATAATACTTTTGCATTATTATCTCTGCCTTGTTCAACTTGGATTTCTACCTATTCAACTAAATTATTTATAGTCAAACGTTTAATAAAACTAAAACTATACGCGGGAATTCATTATTATGTATTTTATCAATTTTTTGGTAATAAGTATTTTAATTTTTATACATTTATATGGGCAACAGCCAGATGTAATAATTGAAAGCCAAGTGCCACCTTGCATTGTTGAGAAAGTGCGTGTCTTCTCTATTACACGATAAATGTCAAAAAGATTTGTTAGCAAACGCAAAGTTATGTATGTGGTACAGCATATTGTATGTTAATAGCGTCATTATTGTTTTACCTATGGTTCAGGTTGGCCTGCCCTAAGTTGGATAACGTTAAATAAGGAACCGTACTTATGCAGTATTGCCGTCTTTGTTGCTTAAGCTTTGTGACGCCATTCCACTTAACTTAGGTATCAACATACCTAATTATATAATTTTTAAGTTACTCGTTAGAAGATACCAAATTTTGACTACGTACTTGTCTATATCAAAAGCTAAGTGAAACAGATGGAGATAAATTTACCCCTTGATGGGCTACGGGACTTCACTATATTAGTCCAAGGATCCGCGTATCGTATCGTACTTATGACTATTTTATTTATTTTTTTACTTGGGGAAATTCATTGCGCATACCCTACCGCGGTGTGACTGCTTAGTGCGGGAGGGCTATGTGGGACTCGCGAATGTGCATACCCACTAAAACCCCAAGGCGCCACCAACAATCGCCTTAATCGCCTTACTTATGACTATAGTCTATAACGATTAGATTAAGAAGCTGTTTCGGTGTGACAAACTTTGCTACAATACCAAAGGTTTTTTGCCTGCCACCTGGGCCTTAGAATGAATTCCAAGCAACTCGAGAAGACCAGCTATTTCCAAAGAAACACGCCGAAAGGTTGGACTGAATCCAAAAGCACACTTTTTACTGGACATTAGACAGGCCTGGGTTAAATTTGTGTTTGATTGGGGCAATCCGAAATGCTCCTTTAAGTTCCAATTTAAAAGTCAAACCACATCCTCCCTTTCAGATTGAATAACGTTTCTCAACGCTCTAGCGTTGGACCATATATCTTTTAACGATAGTTCCGTCGTCGGCACAGCTAAAGATATTTGAGTTTAGCATGTCGTTGATGATCAAAAGGAGAGTCGCTGAAAGAATCCTTGTGGTACACCGGCATTAACAGCATCTAGATCAGAAGAGCACCCAACGTTGACCACCTTAAGTGATCGCTCCTTCAAAAAATCTGATATCCATTTGCTTAGAGGTTTTTGTGTAAAACTTTATAGTTTATAGTTCCGATAAACAGGATTATGTAACAAAAAGTTTGAAACTTCTAAAGCCTATTTTTGTGGACCTAAATGGTTATTAAATAGTTTTGCTACTACTGCATTTAGAAGTGGCTAATTTTATTTAAAGGAATTTATTGTCTCATAAAGTTCATCTCATTTATTTGTTGGTGAGGTATTTTTCAACAATCATTTTACCACCAATTAAGGAAAGATTTAGCAGTGGTACTAAGTAGGTTGGTTTTATAAATTATGGCATATATTATACAGTATGCAATAATTATGCGAAGGTAATATTAAATAGGTTTGAAACAGAATGTTATCGCAATTGTACCGGAAGCGATGCAATTAAAAACTGACGTGGGTATGGCGGTAAATTTACTTAATCCTTATAATTCTAAAAGATACCAACTTTATAACATATTTTTAAAATAGTGCGTATAAAGGGTGATATATATTGCATATATTAATAAAGAAATTTCACTTAACGTACACCAATATATCATATCCGGCTTCTTTATTTTCTTAAAAGAAAAACAATGTAAAGGAACTTATGTATAGAAAAACAATTGCTAAGCCTACCTTTAGTTTGTCTAATAACTTAATTTAAGTATGTACATATTTAATTTTTTCGATCAATAAGAACTCTTAAATATTGAAATCTCTGGATTTGCGTTATTTGAAATTTTGGTTTGTATTTTAATGATGATTTTGCGTTAAGTAACAATTCGCAACACCTTACAAAGTTACATCAGTAAAATGACATTCTTGTCGTGAAATCGTTTATGCAAGTAAGATGCTAACAGAAACAAATATTGTTAAACTTAAATTTAATGTGTGATATGGCAATATTAGGAGAACGCTAACCAATAACACCTTATTAGGAAATCTATGATATTTGGAAACTAAACGCTGATTGTATATTTAATGTCTCCAATTAATTTATTGGGCCTATCTTTTATCGATCAATTTAAAACCTGATTATTTGCCAATCTTGAATAACTCATCTTATGTAGTACCTATATTGAGAAATTTAACCTTTTTATTGGTGATCGCGTCATCGTTGGTGTAAAAGTAAAAAAAAAATATATTTCTCAATTTTCTTAAATAGGTATGTACTCGTAAAACTACACTAACCGGTTATTTTTTTGAATTTTTAATCACATATTACATAGTGTTAAATAAATGGCCTTTATTTGTAAATTTATTAATTATTGTTTAGAAAAAATACTCACATTATACAGTTTAGAGAAAACCACAATTTACTACGTTATATACGTAGTAAATTGTGGTTGTAAAAAATATTTATTCTTGTATTGAAACTAAATAGATTTTTTTTTAGGCTCGCAATATAATACAGACAATACGGAGTAGTGATTTGAATTCATAGATAAATTATAGATATTAAATGAATAAAGATCATCATACAAAAAAAATATAATAGCACTAACTAACACACTAACACTAACACGTAGTGTTCACACACTACGTTAGCTTAGTAAGGCGCGCCTCAAGTCTACGCGGTTACACACTTTTCACTTTTAAAATCCTTCAAGGAAATTTCTACGGTGAGGTGAAACTAACAACAATCAACGTATCTAAGAATAACTATTGACATCCAACTCTCCGTAGGTTGATCACTTAATGAAAACTATCAAAGATAGAGCGGTAGAGGCTATTAAGTTGTACCTACTTGTTTTTTTAACTATAAATTCATGGTTGGTAGTAAGAAGCAATTGATCATCATGCTTTTGTGCTAGAAACATACCGTTAAAACATTTGTCATTACGTCTTTTTTACCTAGACATCGACCTTCAATAAATACCTAGATTACGTGAGGTCTCGGGCGTAGAACGGCACCAATTTATATGCAGAGACGTTGATACCGTGGGATTTTAATGCAATAATCGCTTGTTTTCATCACATTACGTCGTCCTTGACAACTACACTGTACAATCGTTTAGAATTTGACAAAAAAATCTAAGCTTTTTCCTTAATATGCAAAATACCCTCTTGCAATGAATGAACATACTAGGACTTTTTCTAATTTGATATAATCCACGCTAGTATGTAGGTTAATGTTAGGTGACTTTTCACAAAATATATGTTATATCTTTTCGTACTTTGTAACCTATAAACGAAAAATTTCATTTTCATTAATATAGCAGTAAATAGTTAGATATAAAATTTTTGCATATATTAGAATTTAATCTAGGAAAAAATATACGAAAAAATCTCGTCAAGGATTAAAAACCTATGCAACCTTCTTGAGTTAGGTGAGTAAATTAAGTGAATATAGCCATTATTAAGTAGCACTTTATTATTACATAGTAGCATCCGTTAAACCAAGGTAAAACGCTATTTAATCGAGATTAAACATGTAATTTAAAGGTATTCTCAATCTACTTTAAAAGGCTTATATACCAGATGGTTAAGAACACGCGATAAATATATTATTGAATATTACGTTAGAAATTGTAAACGTACTTTAGAAAATAATAGTATTAGAATAAGATTATACCCTCAGATTCAGGATTTAAAAAAAACATGACACAATACCAACTTAGTTTGCTCAAGATATTTTGTTAAGGTGTTTTAATAATTTGAACGTAATTTATTTAACATTAATGTCGTTATAAAATCCGGTGTGGATTTTATAACTTATTTATATTCATTGTTATGAGTGTGGTGTGTGTTGCCATATTAGAATTAAATTCTATGGAGCCTTTTAACCTAAAACTATGGCAGTTTCGGTTTACACCAATTAAGTGACGTGGTTTCAAGCTATAATGAGGTGACTTTATTTTAAATAATCTATATATACAGGAATGATAAAACATATTTTTATACAATAAGTCTGAAATTGTCGTGCAAAATCCATATATTATTTTGGTTTTATAGTATGGACTATAGAAAAATAGATTTTACTAAAGAGTAAGAATGATTTCTATTCGAATTTAATTTGATTTACTAATCAATTATCAAATTAATTACAAGTATTAAATATTCCTTCCAATAACAATAACTTATCGCCCTTTCATTTTCATATCGAATGCTAATCAATACGCATCATAAAAAGTGAAACGTTAGTGAAAGTGGTCAAATTAGACACAGGTCGTCTTCCGAATAATTTAAGTGAAAACAGTCTCAGTAACGAAGAACACAGGTGTTACTACATCTTATACAATTTTACGTAGATTACACTGTAATATGTAATTTAATACGGTAAGACGCCATTTGACATAAAGTAATCTATATTACATGTGGTTTCTGTGCATTGAATATTTAATGAAAATAAAGACAAAGGCAAATAGAAGCACAGATTGTCAAATACGATTTTTAATTATATGTCGATATATTTATTATATGTCTTGTCTTATTATTTTTATTATATGTCTTTTCACAGAAATACCTCGGGTGGTTAAGAGAGGCCCTTGAGGTCGCTTCCGCATTCTACCGAAACCTCAGGTATATAGACACGGCATGATATGTACGACGTAGGTACCTACGTGTAGGTTTCCCCAACCAACCAATCAAATTCATTCATACTGGGCGTAGGCTTATGGTCACGAACAATAATACCGATGCCAGTTGTAGTTTATAATTTTTATAAGAATTATTTTTGTATTCATTAAATTATTTAGTTTATTAAATTATTCGTGAATGGTCAATAAATCGTGATTTTTCATATCAAATCTATAATTTAAAATACCTTCTTGACCTAAGAACCGTGGCTAGTACCTAAAATAATGCCGATTTTAAGTTCTTTTTTACATATGTACTAAAAGTTATGTCATACTCCAAAACAGCTATAGAAATTATAATAAAATACGACTAGGCATGAGCGTAAAATCGTTGGCATTTCTAAACGGATATGCCCCCTGATCTATGGGTCAAAAGACAATGCTTTAGCCACAGATCATCTATTGCAATTTGACATACTATTATGTAACGCTCATTAAAGTATAGGGTTACAACTTTTGTTAACTAACTAGAAGATTAAGTAACTGTAAAATTACATAAGCACAGCAAGCACAGTAACTGCAAAATTACAAATATGAATATAGATATTAATAATGTTACTAACCTTTACGATTGAGCCAAAAAGCAATAGTTCTAGAGTTAATAAAATATAGTTCATAAAATTATCGTGTCACCAATTTAATTTCATAGGCAAGTAGTATTTAGCCTTCTACACCCATCGACCCCAAAAAAATACGACATACATATAACAAACAGGTTACATAGGTTATTAGGCAACGGGAGGCCTTAATATGCAGAAATAATAAAAGCGGCAGCCCTAGTATGGAGAAATAATAAATGAAACACTAAAGTACAACTGTTTAATTAACAGAAATACATAAAATTACATGTAACACTAGAAATACTAACAAAAACTAAAATCTTACAAATAAAGTAAAATAATAATAATTTTAATAAACATATTTATATATGTAATATTATTGTTTTACCGGGAATTAAGTCAAGGCATACAGGTTAACCGCCATGTTTGCTTAGCTAGGCTCCAAGACGGATTTGTTTCACATGACTAATTTTTCTTTTTTTGATTTCACTTTACAATCATAAATTGCATAACAATACGTAATATTTACTTTAATCATTACACACCCTTTTATGGCATTTTTAATTCATTGTTTCTATATTTTTTATGTTAAAACGGATTACTAGTATGTATTAATACGTATACGTAATACATTGTACTACTATATGGCCATATTATGCATAATTGTAAAAGCTTTTGCTTATCTATATTAATTAAAATTTCTTAAAGAAGCGAACGAAACTGGATCGTGAATTTTAAATATCAATTCACGTGGTATGTTAGATGCACGCTTTAAAACTTCAAGATAAACACTTTAGAATAATTCGCTTCACATGCGACGAATATCTCAAGAAATTTATTTAAATTATATGTTACGCAGTTACCTTTAGATTTCACGCGTAGATTACATCTTCCTTTCAAATAATTTGATTGAAGTAATATTCTATCACGTATTAAGCATAATTTAATATTTTTGTTTTAGACCCGACGATGCTTGCAGTTTACAACGTTACAAGCAGTGTAATATAAAACCCTCGCTTTTTCACTAAAATAAACTTAAGACATGATATGCAGTTCCATCATCATTAAAAAGTAACGCTACAACCTTTTAGGTCTGGGGCTAAGATTTCTGTATCTGTTTCGTGATCATTTGTTTTTGTTTATAATAGACAACAGCCTTCTGTATCTGAACACGCCGTCGACTTGGCACTAAGGTATGCCAGTTTCCTCACGATATTTTCCTTCAAAAGTAAGTGATATTACGACCAAGTGTTAAGCGCTCATATAGACAGAAAGTCCATTGATGCAGGGGAGCACAGCAGGACCTTAGACCTCAGGGATGAGAGTCACATGCTGAAGCCATTTTTTTTTTTTTTCGTTCATTAGGCCAACACTGATCTTTCACTATTAGTAAGTAGTAATAATATTGTTATTTAGGCTGTACTTTAATCTAGTTTGAGAACACAATAGTTTTACGTACAATAGAATTCTAGAAACCGTTGTCTGCACTGTAATAGATGTAGTATCATCGAAACCATGCAATAACAATAATGCATAGTTATCAATAGTAGGGTAGTAGTACAATGTCAAGTAAGGTCATATATCGGTCTATGTGTACACCGTTACTACGTAAATAATACACAAAACTAAATTATCATTTGGAGTACCTACATTTTAGTAAATCTGTGTTTTAAATACATTATATTAAAATCGATATATAGCAATGAATTTCCGAATAGAAGTATTTATATTGTGATTTATCTTAAATTTGTAAACTATGGTATTTGTTTCATTATTTAAATTTTTATTTAAAAAAATCTATATTTCTACACAGTACGTGTAAGGGGTCGTTCAAGTATTACGTAATCACCATGGGGTGAGGGGGGTCTTTGATTTTCTTATTTAGTGATTACGTCAACAGTAATTGTTTACTTTTTTTACACACATTATCTATGCTTGAAAACGTAATGCATTTTCGAGGATTCCTACAAAAATTATACGTTTATGTACAATTATTTTAAGAGCTTGGCTTACTTTTGCTGACAAGAGAGGGGGGCCTCGATTAGCCCAACTGGGAAGTCACAGGCTCCTGAAATTTTCTCACTACATGAAGAGCCTGGGATACATGTTTGTTTAAATATAACCTTAAATATCAATTCTGAGTGTATTCAAAAAAAAATTCCTCACAAGTCTATGATTATTTTGGTTGACAATTGCACGGCCTTTGGGTTATATTTGGAGTAGTAAGTAGATAACATCGTGTAAATGTTTGTTTTTTTCTGAAATCGCTTTCTACTATCATTGTTCGGAAGACGTTAGTGAAAGGCATTCTTTATTCAGCGCTCGTTAGGATTGTGTGAACTGATTAGTGATAGTTTTGTCAAATTTAGAGTCTTGTAAATAATTGTTCGAGAAAGTTTCGATATTAGGAATTACCATTTAGTAAGACTTTGTAGTAACATTAATAAATTAATTGTGTACTTGTTTTTGTAGCCAAACAATTTGCTTGTGTTTGTAGTGGCTATGAAAAAAAATTAAGATAAAAAGATTTTAATTCAATATAAACTAGAAATATAGTTAATATAAGAACGTGACTCACGCACTAATAAATATTTGTAATAAAATCATAATTAATTATGTTGATTTATTTCCCTTGTACATAGTTCGGAGCATACACTTCATGGTCATGTATACGAATTATCTTCGTGCTTACGTTGAATTCAAAAAACACCCACGAATAGAGTGCTAAAGTTTTCCATACAAGACTTTGTTCTTACTATATACGAACCATATTAGAAAGAAAGAATTTATATTTGATAAGCACACACACATATTTATACATATATATAAGAATTACAAACACACACCAATCAAAAATGGACCTAACTCTGCTTTAAGTATTAAAAGTATTGGTGAGAAAAGACTTTTAAAATACAAAATTGATTGTTTAATAAAACCGTGATTAGGTAATTCTATATGAATACAGAAGCCACTCGTACTAAAAACCTTTATGCATATAATATTACAAATCTAAATCGGCCTTGTGATGACTTTGAACGTATACGTATGTTTTAAATAAATCCCTGAATACCACATTAAAAACTTGACAAACACCCTAGCTGTAACCTTGTTCGATTTAAATACATACTAGAAAATATGTCTGTACGTGAGTTGTCGTGATAGTGAGCCGGGAAAATATTTATTTCGTTTATGCGTTTAATACACCGTTAAATAATCCTTGACTAGTGTAAAGCATTGGACAGTTTTGTAAATAAATATAATATAAATAATTAATACGCGGTTTATTATTATAAACAAGAAAATAATAAATTCTTGTTTAATATACCAAGTGTTCCTGATATTAGAATATTGTATATTCTATATAGATAAGGGTGGATTCTATTATACCACGTATCATGCCAGATTTCTAAAAACAGGAATAAACGTATTCACAATTTTCTTCCAATGTATAATTGTATTTGTACAGCTTGTTCTCTCTTTATTATTTTTTTGTTAAAATTTAGCGTATCCTGTTAATATATATGTAGAAAACGCCAAATTTTGTATAGACTTAAGGCAACATAACCATGCAATAATGAGATAATTGTAAAAAAAAATATTCTTGGTTCAAATGAGTGCTTCTTTCCAACAATAAAACGGACGAAGAAAGGACGTTAGTAGTTAGTACAATAATATGGTACCATTTTTTTTTATATGTTGTTGTTTCGATCGTTTGGGAATTGAAATTACATATTACAATTTGAATTATTCTACAATCCGAGTTCGAGACTATGTATTTATGTTTTCAATATTTATCTAATTACTTTATTACAAAAAAGTGATTACAACATGAAAAAGAGTAGGTACACAAATTAAAATTTGGTTTGAAAGTCAGAAATCGATAGTACCATCGAAACAACAAGGAAAACTGCTTCATAACCTTAATACGTCTTTATAAAAATATTTATAAATACCGACTTCATTAAAATCAGCTGTTAATATTCAGTACTTTGACAACATTGCCGTCACGCGATTGTACGGATCGGTTCCTTTGATTGTCATATATAGCTGGAACGTATAATCAATATAATAAAATATGAATTATCTTGCATTGATTATTGAAACTCACCTATCATAGCAGCAAGACATAAAAATCCACCAAACAAACACTGCAACTTCATTTTAAATTTTAATTGCACTTTCACTAACAGCTATAACATTACTATTATTTAATTTGTTAAAAATCTACACATTTCACAATATTGTAAATATCATTCGTCACTGTCAAATATCCCGCCAAAATTTACGCCGTTTTTAAATCACTCAATACCGTTCGAAAGTCAAACGTCAACTGCACGCATGCGCTAGTGACCACACCACGCGGGCCGGGGCCTACCACTCAAACGGATCTGTTATTCGACCGATTTAAAAGTAAATTAATTATAATCGAGATTGTTGCGTCGAATGGTACATTAAAATTATTCAGGATTACTTTTTAAATATCGGTGTAGAAATTGTGTGTATAGCTTATATAATTAAACGCAAAAAAATTATAACACATTAACTTATTAAAAAATGTAGTAGTGGTACGAATGTAACACCACTTTGAAAAGACTATCCCACCCCGTTGGTGAGTAAAAGCATCAACTACTACCCCTTCCCGATAGCAAAAGTCCGTAGGTGGCCCCGTTTTAACAGACCCCGAAGAATGTTCAAGGCCGCCGGCGCATCAAAGCCTCTTCAGATTAGCGAAAAAAATCTCCTTCATCGGGGAAGGTGAGGTCACTTACTCTGTGCTTTTCTTACTTCACTGAGCTTCTGTCCCGCCCTTCAGGTAAATGTCCTACCCACGACGGCCCAAGTCTCGGAGGATACGCCCTCGCGCTAGTTGTGGTAAAACCCATTATCAGGCAGAACTACGCTCTCCGAAACTTCCCGGCCTAAGTTGTCAAATCCCTTCAGGCCAACAACGAGATTCCATTAAAAAAAGATACGTTGAAATGCTTTATTTAGAAGTCAGTTCTATTTTGTAACAAAAAAGCTAAATTGCTATTGCCTCCGGCATAACACTTACGCTAAATGTAAATATATCACCAATTAATCGCTATACTAAAACTATTCTATTAGTTTTTTTTATTAAACAGCTACATTTATTTTCAATTAATATATCGCACCTACAATTTACGACTACAAAATATCACGGCGATGCAGATGTCTGAAACGCGCTATCGAAGCTATAGCCACTGGGGTCCAGTATCTGTCCATGTAACTTTAGCGTAGTCTTCGCACGTTGTGTTCTATATTCGCTTTAACAATTAGAATTTAAATGTTATATTATTAAGTAAGCGATCCTATCTTAAACATCATTATACTGAATTAATATGTAACATATAACACAATTATTACAGCACCATCTTTGTACAGAAAATCAAACTAATGTGTATTAAAACTTTATAAATAAAAGTCGAGCTTCAAGACAACGTAGCTAAGACGCCTCATTCAAGATGGCGCTGACAAGAACTATGTACTGAAATTTCTTTTGAGATATCTTAAATTAAATTAAAATTCTCATTTATATTTGTAACGAGTCGCGTATTTTGAAATCCTAGTAATTTTACCCGTTATTATCTTATATTTAATTGAAATTTTTACCTGTATCTGTTTTGTACATATGTCAGTTAAATGACATATGACATTTGTCATTAGTTTGCCACTCGCCGTCCATACGTCGTTGGCAGTGAACGGAACGAAGCGTTGCGTTGTGCGTTGTATAGATCGGCTAGCCGTCTGGCTGAAAATAGTGAACGAAGTATGAGTTTTCAAAATATGTTCGAATAAAAAAGTGTACAAAGTGTGTGACTGTCATCGAGCAAGATGGTTGATGACGTGAAAGATATTACCGAAAAAGCTGAAAGTAAAGGTATTGTGTTTTTAAATCGATACGTGATAGTTAAGTGTGAAATGTGATCAAAATCATCTAACCCTAAACCGCGTCGTGGCCCCACGTAGTGAATTTGTATTCAGTTTTCGAGAACGTCCGCAGTGGGTTGTGGCCGACGCAGGCTGATGTTTTGTTTTTCATCTTCATTTGGACGACTTTTGACGTCCTGGTATGTTCTATAATTAGCAAAACGGCTGCCAGACGGTGAGGAGTGCGCAGGAATGTGATATGAACGCAGGGGGTATGGACCTTCAAAGTTTAAAGAGTTGGTTATCAATATTACTTTTGCCGATGATATCCACGAATAATTGAATGTTATGCTGTATAGCAGAGGTTTTTGATGTATTTCTATCAATACAAATTGTTGGCTAAAATTCACATTGAATGATGAATATTTGAGTCATAGCAATAATTATTAACATTAATAGGAGCACTATTCTGACGTAAGACGTACTTTTTGCATTTATTTGCGTACTTTCTACTTTATCTTATCTATTTTTATCAACCCAATGTTGTGTACATGCAGTGTGCACTGTATACTCATTTATGTAGATCTGTTTTATCATCATATTTTATTAAACCTACACAATTAATTTGTTAACAAAAAAAAAATTACGTTTTTAATTTCATTAAAATAATCTCAGTAAATGGACATTTGTTAGCTACACAATTTTATCTAGATTTTAGGCTATGTAAAGTCTAGATAGCTGAGGCTGAAGGACATACAATTTAGCACATCAGATAATATAATGTTGTGACAAGAAATACCTTTAAAATATTTCTCGCATTTCATTTGGCCCTACAATTGGGATTCAATTAATGTTTCAAAACTTGACTTAACTGTCTATTATATTACAGATAAGTTACATGTCAGCTTTTAGAATTTGAATTAGTTTTTTCAGTACCATTTACCATCTTGTCAAAATGAGAAAATATTTTTCTCAGATTACGATACTTATATAAATTAATATATATTTATGATACATACATTATTATGATATATATAATACATTTTATAAGGTTTCATAATAAAATATTACAATAGACATTCTTTAAATTTTGTATCTAAATTACCATATTCATCCTACACACCTTGAGTCATGGTTTGAAATTTAAACATGGCAATAATGTTTGGGTGTGACAGAACATTAGAGTGACAAAACCAAATTATGGATATATTATATGACTTATGAAATTTTATTACGTTAAGTTGTAGTTTACAATATAATTTGTATTAATCATCACATGATGATGATGATCTATACATATAGATTTTACTTATATTAATCTGGCGAGGCAGTACACATTAAATACCACTATGTTATCTGACTGCCCAGAAATTCATGAATATCTGTCCTGCTTGCCATTAAAGAAACTCCACCACCTTGACAAAGAATGAAGAGTGTGTTACCTGTTGTCAAACTAAATTAAATATTTGCCTATGTTTTATGTGGGTTTAGTTCTAATTATAATTTCCTGCAAAAGAGTGAATACATATTTATGGTATACATTTTTTGCCTATTAGTATTTAATTACTTATGATTTATAGAAATGTGTCATTAAGGGACTTGCAGACAAAAACTTATATATGTTGTACTTAAAATTTACACCTGTCTTTATAAACAAGACCACTCCTTTATTGTAATTATACTTAAGAATGCTGCTGACTCTCATGCATGACAAATTAATTGCTTATCTGGGTGATTAAAATGTACAAATACCATTATTAGAGTGTTGACTGCTTAGTTTAAAAAACTTTAAACTGACCTCAACTGCCAAATCTTATAGATTATAATTGATTATTTAGAATTTTGTAAAAGCAATTTTTAATAGAAAAACATTATTTTGTTCTTAATGTGGGATTTATTTTAATAATAAACATAAAGTACTTGAACATAGCACAGATTTTTGTTTACAATGACAAACATTTTTATAAAAATTCTTAATCTAAAACAAAATTGCTATTTATTTAATATTCTGTTTGACCATTAAGTAGTATCATGGATTCTGGCATCATTGGTGTCCACTGTCCATATCCTCAACACTAAAATAGAAGAATTTGATATTTAAGCTTATTGGGAATTTCACAAAAATCCAAACTATCAAAAATTTCTTTGGGGATTTTGACCTACATGCAACACAGTTTTTGTTTGAATCTTGTTTTCCTTGCTATAATACAACAAATCAACAATATAAATGGAACTATTGAATACCAACTCTTTTAATTTAGACAGTAAGTTGTTTTTAAATAAAAATTTGAATTTTGACGCCTTTAATTAATATGCATTTTCTAGAGTCTACAACTGTTTCTATGATTAGTAGACATTTTTATGTCTTTATGGAATTATATTTAGGAATCTGTGTATATTCCTAAGTCTAATTCTGTAATAATAGCAGAGCTGTCCGAATGAGCTCTTATTTTCTTACCATCGAAAATGAATGTACTTTGTTAATTGCAAAATGATTACATAATATCTACTGGTGTCATGATCTCTATTGAATAAGTTCTTAGTGTTTAGAAATCTTATCATGATGCCATTAGCATTTCTTGTGGAAATTGCGTTGAACTGAAAATATAATTTATAACTATAGGTCATACTGATCAATATTTTTTGCATGCTTGTTATGAATACTTATTAAAATTGTTGAAATGTTATAATTATAAACTCCAATGAAGCTTGGGGCAGACATATTTCTGACTCTTATTAATTATTTTTCTTTTTAGGCAGGTAGGTTTGTGTGACCGAAAAATTTATTTTAACAATGGGCTAGTGTTAATTGCCATTATAGATAGAAAATCTGTTCAGGGTCAAAAACTTCACCTTCAATGAGCAGCTTAAGATAAAAATTCTATGCCTAACCTACTACTAGACTTACACTATAAAGTGATATGCGATGATCTTTAAGGAGTCTTTAAATAACTTGGTTTGGGTTAGGTTTGTTGATTCCTATAAAATCGTAGTTTCTCGAATATATTATTTGAATTTATATTAGTGTCATCATGAAACACATTGTGTATGATTAGCTAAGCAAATGTTTCATAGATTTGTGCTAGTTTGTTGCAAAACACATAGGATGACATATATATCATCAATACATAAGTATTGGCTGGAAGGTTGCTATTAACATTCCAATATAGCATTAAGATGTCAGCACCATAATGGACTATGAAAATCAAAGCTGAAAATGTAGAAACTTTTTCATATGTATAATATAGAAATAAATATTCTAGAATTAATAAGTCAATTCCTATAATTTTGTTGACAAGAAAACATACTTTATTTAACATCTTCTTTATGCCCACATTTAAGTAAATGTATATTCTACACTATCACAAAGTAATATTATTATACAATGCATAGAAAATTATATTCTGTCTAATTTTGTCTGTATAAATGTCTAATTCATCAAATTAGTACAAAAGGCAAATTCCTGATTTACATCCCTAGAACCGAATATCAAATGGTCAAAGTTGTAATTTTTTTTATAGAACAGAGAGCAAATGTGCAGGAGACTTGTCTCACGCTGCGAAAAGGCTCACGAATTTTTTACGGGGCCTTTTAAGCATGGTTAAGTTCATTCAGTTATCTCCAAGGGCGGATCCAGCTTTGGTGCCAGGGGGGGGTCACATAGTCGTGGTCAAGTAAAGAACTTATAATTTAATTTTGATAACAATAGATACAAGTAAAAAGTAGGTATTTTATTAATGTACGTAAGTATTGCACTTAAAAATATTTATTCTTTATTGTACACTTGAAAAACTTAACACATAATATTGTGTACATACAGGTTGGTCCAACTAGTGACGTCAATATTTTTTTTTTAGATTCCTCACATGCCCCCAGGGGGCATACGAAAATACCCCATGTATGTTCCGCGATTTTTTGTAGTTTTCGAGTTATAATTTTTTTTGTGTTTTTTGAATTGTTTTCTGCCAGCGAGGTTTAAAAAATTCCTATCTTTTTTTGTTGTAGGTATTTTGCATCTTTTTTCTATGAAATGATTGTCTTAAATGTTGTTTAAATAAAAAAATATCAACTTCCTAAAATTAGTTAAAGCTACTCAAAAAAGGTTTTAAAGTTAGAAGTTTAGTTTTTAGCTGGATTTGCCCAAACATTCGACTTCAATTTAAAAATACAAAAAGAAGTTTCCATAGCTTCTGGCTAAGTTTAAAAACTCCACAGGGTTTTAAGCTACCAATATCATAGAAAAAAAAATGGTACTTAATTGGTCTTTTTTGTTGTAATCGGTGGATTTTTTTTGGTGGATAGGCTATAAATCATTGAAGCATTAAAAATGTTTTTTTTTTCGACTTTTATTATTCTTATGGTTAATTAAACTTTAATTTTAAGAAGCTGGGATTTTTTTCTGGAATCATTTAACAGAAAAAAACTGCAAAATACCTACAACAAAGAAAGATATGAATTTTTGAAACCTCGCTGGCAGAAAATATTGAAAAAACAAAAAAAAATGTATAACTCGAAAACGACAAAAAATCGCGGAACATACATGGGGTATTTTCGTATACCCCCAGGTGTGAGGAATCTAAAAAAAATTATTGACGTCACTAGTAGGACCAACCAATATACACGTACATATTACCTTCTCTTGAAGACTACCTTAATCTTCTCTTGAAGACATCCAGAGAAACACTATCACATTTTTTTTTTTGAAGTGGAATCTCGGTGTTGGCCTTTAGGGCCTTTACAGCTCAGCTCGGGCTGTTTTGGCGAGCTTAGCTCGGCCTGACTATCACGTACGGAATGAGGCAGCTTATTTATATGACATAACCGTGGTGAATGATTTGTCATAACAGCTAGAGGTCATTGATATACAAAAAACCCAAGATGCACACTCAACGTCAAAAAAACGTCCTCAAAAAATGAGCGCAACATTCTAAATTGTGCGCTCATTTCAAATAGTCTCGCGTCTACAAGTGGAGTCGATGTTATTTATTTGTGTTTTTTTTTATAAATAAATTTATGTACTCTTGAACTTTTTTGTGTGTAGTTTTTGACAAATATATTTACGCTATATAAAGTGTGGGTCAGGAGGTAGCCAATTTAACATTTTTTTTTAATTTAAAGAAAAAACTTTTTAACCGGATTTAAGTTATGTATTATTATAAATTTACAACTATTTAACATCCAACACCTTTTGTCTTCAGTCACCGTGACCACTCACGCTGTAAAGCACCCGAAAAGTCGGATAAATTTAAAATTATATTAAATAGTTGTAAATAAAAAAGTCATGTTCGACTCCACTCAATACCTTGTCCTACCGACCACGGTCGGTCGTAAAATTTTATTGCTTTAAGTACGTATACACTGCGTTGTAATAACAACTTTAAGCAATTCGCGTAAGGTTGATTTTGCAATAATATATGCTTGTAACATATACTGTTATGGACAGAAATAGTGTTTCGGGACACTTTCGAGCGTTACTTTTATATGAGACTGTGCATCTTGGGTTTTTTGTATATCAATGCTAGAGGTATGTCGAGGGGTATTACGCTAAACTTCGCAAAAGTGAAGAGATGGTACGACAAGGGATTCCATCAAACAAAATACATATATTTTAATAACTAAATCAATTTTTCTTTAACGTGTTTTCCGGAAACGCGTTATTACGTCATTTACGTCAACGGATACGTTTTCATTAACGTGGAGAAGTGCCAGTCCGGTTAGGCGATCTTCAACCATTGAAGATCTTAGCCACGATTTAATTCTGCGCAACGTAGAGAAAGACCTTTCTGCTGTCGCTTCGCTGACAGGGTAGTGTATCCAATTTTCCTATTAGGATACATATTGATGTCACAATTTAAAATAAGACTATGTTATGATATGTTGAAGTTTAGTCGTTTCGATTCCGATTGAGGTAAGGTCTAGCTAGACGTTTCATAGCGACAAGCGCGCGCAAGTATGGCGCGGAAAATTCAAATTTTCGATGCGTTCATTCCCAAACGTTTGCCATCATACAAAGTTATTATATTATATAAAAAATAATTAAATATTGAAGGTATGTAGTAACATATAATCTGTATGGCGACAAATTTATATATAAAATCATTATGTTCAATTAGTGGTCCACCTAAGTCCTGCTCAGGGGGGGGTCATGACCCCCATGACCCCCCCCCTGGATCCGCCGTTGGTTATCTCTAGGTCATAGACAATCTAACAAATGCCATAGTAGAGCCTCTATAAAAAGGGCGTCAAGGTGAGATGCACAAACAGAAAACTGGTTTTTTATCTCGAGAAATGACCTTGAACTCAAGACCGCGATATAGATTTGCTCTTAGCTCGTTAAAACATTCCTTTGATATAGAACTAGACAATAGACATTTAAATCGGTAATGGTAAATAGTGTGACGCATTACAGCTGGCCTTAATAGGATTTTTCCTATTTTACAAGTTTATAATGTCAACCCTGGGCTTCAATGTGTATCATCTGGAGGCTCTGGGTTTGATTCCTGGCAAATAAATGAATACGTGTGTAAGATGAAGAGGTTGTTAAAAAATCGATAAGTTTTTTTTTTAACGTAATAGGAGGCAAACGGGCAGGAGGCTCACCTGATGTTAAGTGATAACGCCGCCCATGGACACTCACACTGCCAGAAGCCTCGCAAGTGCGCAAGCCGGCCTTTCAAGAGTAATTGCCCCCCCAGAATACGAAAGGCAGCCTGTACGTCCACCACCGGGTGCTGAGTGTCCCGGTTTTGGACGCCCAGAAGGGGATTCTCCACCTTTTTTAGAGAGTTTGAGTTCTTGAAATCTTAAAAAAATTTTATGTTTACAAAAAAAAAGTAATTCAACATTACATCTCAAAGCTTCCAAAAGCATTGCTTCTCTAAGCCGTCAGGTCATGTTTACTATTTAGCTTAATTATTACTACATATTTTTGTCTGTGATTTCTTGTAGATATCTATTTGTAAATGTATTTAATTTGTATGTGAACATCCACCTTGCAATAAAAGGTATTATAGGTAGTACTTCAAAACTCAAATATAACAATTTCTTATTAGGTAATGTGACCTTGTCTTAGGTTCAATCAACTGAGCTGTTGATAATACAAAACAACACTAAACAGCCGGTATATAGAGATGAAATTTGATTGATATAACTTACAATTTTGTTATTCATCCTTAATACATTGTAATAAGAGTTAGGTTTGCGTAGGTGTCAATAAGTTAAGCTAGTCGGAAACGGTAGGCATTGCATATTGATGCCCACAGATATAATGAATGCTAATAAGAAATGGCGTAATGCTTGAAAAATTAATACAATTTTCCAGTGAAAATTAAGTTCACCCTCATTACATATTAAGAAGCCAAACAGTTTAATTTATATCCAACATTTTTGATTCCCTCCTAAACGAATAATTACGTGGCTTTGAAGAGTTAATAACAATTACTTTTCTTGTTCTTAAATTATTAATGTACACAACATAATATCCCCAGCTGCTCTTCTGAAAAAAAGGGTGCGTGTACTTATGTACGCTCGTAAGAAGTTATACTTCTTTGGCATTATTAAAAATAGTTTTTGATTGCATGCAAATAATTAATTACAATTAAATAATCAAAGACTGGAAAAGGAGTCATTATAGTCAATAAAGTTCAGTTTACATTTGAAAAGTTAAATAAATAAATAATTATTATTATTTTCTTACATTGTGTAACATAAATTCTATTATTATTCGAATCTTGTTTTTAAATTATGTCCAATGCCGTAGCATCTTCCGTGGGCAACTTCATTCTGTTAATTTTGTGTCACGGTGCGCGCGCATCGTAAAATGTCACTCTCATCAATATTTCATAACGCGCCTAAAGAAGTATAACTTCAAAAATAATTAAACCCTGAAACTACAGCTAACAAAAATGACACTAGCACAAACGAAACCATGTGAGGAATCACTAAGTATACCTATACTTTTCACTACAACAGGAATTAGAATTTCTTAGTTCACTTCAGTGCGTCAACAATGTTGTCATTATGACGCGTATTTACCATGTTAGTCAATAGGAAGAGATGCCAATCTATATTCTGCATTCTATCTCGCTTAGAATTAACGATCATTGAACAAAGAAATAATTCAATACAAAATATAGAAGTCCTTCAATCATGCAAAAATAATATAGCTTTATTTTGAAGAGCAATTAGACAGGCCTCAGTTGAGTTTTAAACATGATCAAATTTCCTCCTATTATTTTTGTCAACTCATTATTACAGGTTGATTTACCTGTTTTGAATTTCTATAGTACGTACGATAAGAGATTTTATATTATTCTACTTATCGTACCATTGTAGAAAACAGTTATTGCAAATCAATAGATCGTTGCCATAATTTTCTATACGGTTGTGGGTTGACATGCGGTTTTGATACGGTGGTTAACGGACTGCATAAAGTGCCAACTATTACGCATACAAACATTTATTGTACGAATGGGACCGTCCTATAGAAATCTGTCCTGGTTCTCATTATTGAAGAGGAGGTCAAAATGGAATTGCCTGAGGATAGACAAGGTTTTGAGTGAAAGACGAAGAAGCTTTTGACAGATTCTAGGTGTAAAGTAGGTTAGCTTTACTAAAGATTTCAAGATTTGATTGGAAACCTCAACATAAGGAATATAAAGATTATTTTATACAACCTAATAACCCTTTGCTCTTTTTATAAATATAAAAAAGATTAAAGACAACTTTTCACCAATATTCAATTTATAATTGTATTTTTTAAGTACAAAGAAATAACTACCTGAATACCGAAACCGTACGAGCCAAACTTTTAAATGATTGAACATTTTCAGATGTTTAGTAAATAATCTGTATTTCAAACGCAGTTCGACAAAGAATTCTAAGAGAATTCAAATGAATCTGCACTTTTACCGTAAGAAACATGACGAGGCACTGTCATTGAACCAGACAAAAACTCCTGGTCGAAATGGCTAGACTCAACGTCATTTGCGCTCACTTCGAGATTATAATTACTGGAAAGATTTGTATTATTAATGATGTTAAATTATTGAGCAGCAACTGGCTACTTAAGACCATACGAGTTATACTTTAGTACTTATCATTCTCGTGGCACTTTGAAAATGATAATGTCAAAATATAGCGAGTGCAAATACGCACGGATCTCTTGACGGAAAATTGTGTTATAAAATTTGATTCGACTTTAAAAAATCTAGCAATAACATTCCAAGTAACCAGGAAATATACTTAAATTTCAACGAATTAATTCACTGATTCATACAAAAACTTGAACCTCTTGATGCATGTCTAACTCCAATAAAAAGATAACGTTTATCTTCCCATATCGATAGACTTCCCTATATCTCCAGAAATGGGTAAAGAGATAATTTTTATATGCAATAGATTATTGTGTAGAGAAAAATAGGTTATATAGTAATTATTACAGTATGTGTAACAAATATATTATATTATTACCCGTACCACACACCAGTAGGACTTTACAGCCCATATCCAATAGTTGTTAAGTACATAATTGGGCCAAATCCACCCAATTTGATACTGCCGATGCGATATATGTCACCTAACGATGAAACCCATTGTGAACCCAACGATGTGCTTGCTATGCGCGGAAGTCGCAAACTTGAAACTACGTTATACGAAAATTCAGCATGAATTTGGGATCGGTATTGATATTGAATACGGGGGATGAGCCTGCTAAGAGTCAATCTCTCTATAACTTAATACACAGTCGAGCTCGCCCCCTTGGTTTTTAAACCAATAATATACGAAAGAAAGTCTAGAGAGAGTTTAATCGGATTGGATTTTATACATACTCCGGTATGTTCCAGTGTCCAGTACATTATTAAAGTGTGGAGTGAGATGGGCCATGGGAGCAAACACATGTCTACGTATATTGCATTTGTCAGTCCTACTAGTATGTACAGTGACATTTAAATCTTAAATGATGTGGAATGGAAAAGAAATGAGGAAGTGCACAGTGAAGCTGTAACAGATTTTAGTATTTAATTACGTACGGAGATAAAAATAGCTGAACAAATTCCACGCGTATGAAACGCTTTGTTTACGCTATTCATAGTATCGAACTGTCCAATGAATGGGTACATTCCATCGTTTGTGGTGCTTATAAAAATATTATTGTATTGAATAAAGGTGTCTATATACGCTTAGCACGCGTCTTCAAGTATTATAGTTTTCACTATATTAAAATTTTTCTGTAAATGTTTTTGTTTCCCCGTCAAACATTTAGTAGTAGTATTAGATGATATTTTTTTAATTAGCTTTTTGTGGACCTCGTCCAAGCAAATATATTATCCTACTGTTGTCTGCGATTTGGCTGATTTATAATAACATATATGAAGACCTAAATGGCTACAATTTGATTGCACTTGAACAACTTGAGAAATAAGGAAATTCTAGAAAATTCAAGGAAACCTCACAATTCTAAACAAATATTCATAGGTGAAGGTGAAGTGTCTAAATCTTATCTGCATATGTAGTTATGCATTAATTAAACCTACGCAGTTATAAGTTTCAAAATGTTGCATTGACATGTTTTGCCAATGCCGTACTGAGTGGGCGTGAGGGATCAATATGTTAGCTGGAATCGGGGAGTTCGTCTGTTGTGAACAAAAAGTTGTCCTTCTCTTAGGTTCAAATAACTTTTTTGCACAGACCTCTGTCTAGGTAAATTATAACTCTATGGTCTAAGATCC
This sequence comes from Pieris napi, assembly GCF_905475465.1. Taxonomy (NCBI): domain Eukaryota; kingdom Metazoa; phylum Arthropoda; class Insecta; order Lepidoptera; family Pieridae; genus Pieris; species Pieris napi. Next base: position 4,808,665 of record NC_062241.1, on the reverse strand, counting down.
CGCTATACAACGACCTTCACCGAGATGCTTATTTAATGAAACTTATTTTATATATAATTTAATATGTCAATAAATATAATCCATATGGGTTGCCTAGCAAATTTCAGTCCAGAGTATTTTTTTAATATTAAAACAAAATATTTTTCTAAACATTTCACCGGTATGATTATTAGATAAATTCTATACCAATCGAAAGTATGAAGCCCATAGAATATGCAAACGTTAGGTTGTTTTTAATCAATTAATTATTTATGTGTATATTTTTTATGTGACACTAAAGTACATATATATACATCTTTAGTATAAAAGAAGGTTATAGTGATACATATATATGTAATACTACCCTGATTAAAAATATTGATTGAAAAAAGTTCAAAAAATTTACTACATGCAAATTATACAAAACATTTTTTTTTTAATATTAATTAAACATACTCTGGACTGAAATTTGCTAGGCAACCCATATGGATTATATTTATTGACATATTAAATTAAATATAAAATAAGTTTCATTAAATAAGCATCTCGGTGAAGGTCGTTGTATAGCGGGATCTTATACTACTACATTATGTACTGCATTCGGAGCTGTACCCAAAAGATAGTATAAGTAATAAATGCAACTTATTTAAATCTATGTAATCAATTGAATATTCTTAATGTCGTATGCCTCCGCGGGAACCAATCTCAATGATTTGAGGTGTTAAGTCGCTGAATTTCAAAAAGATCAACAAATGGAACCATTGAATCTGAATCATATTAGTGATACCGGAGATGGCAACTAGCATGACCCATACTCTGAGCGTGTAAAGAATTAGGGCATTCAATTGTTAAGGGCATAAATTAATAGCCAGTTATCTTTAATTGGACACCAGTAACACGCAAGGAAAGTTAGAAAACAATTTATTCTGAGATAGAGTTAATTTGTGTGAGTCTAGTTAAGAAAAGCGATTAAACCTCCCTGCACTGAAATTAAAATTAATCTTTAGTTATAAAGTCTAAACTAAAGTTCTGACGACTTAGTGGATAGTACAACAAAGCATAAAATAAATATTATTCGGTAAAACGTATTAAACACTATGAAATATGTTTAGATTTAAAATGCGTAAACTGAAATTTAATACAATTAAACTAGTTTATGCATATTATGTTCTATCCGCATTCCATAAAGAACGTCATCAATCATTTGGTAATCATCTAGATTGTTGAAGGATGCAATTATTGTGAATACTTTAAGAATTAACTGTAATCGTTGCGATGCGGGACATGCCATGTTTTTTATTCAGACTTAGATATTGCTACATTGAGTTTTTGGGTCTGAACCGTAAAGAACATTTTCTCAGTATTATAACCTAGTTTGGCTTTTCAACAGTAACTTATTTCTTACAATCAAGACAATTTTATTACAACTTTCACTTACGCCCGATTTGTAACGAGTAATAAAAATTATTTTTAAAATGGACCGTTTCGTCGTAAGTTAATGAAGAAAGTACTAACCGTTTTATAGTAAATATTTCCTATTTTATAATTTTAGTTAAGAAAATGTTTGCGATAGTGGTATTATATCTAAAAAACATTTAAAAAAAAACCAGTGGCGCTTACAAGCTTTAAGATCTGGTCCACAGATTTTTGTTTCTGTTTTGTTAGCATTTTGGTTTTTTTTTAATAGGCAGGTGCCTGACACACACCGTTGACTTTTTGGGTCTTCGGCCTTTCTCACGGTGTTTTCCGTCATCGTACAAGCAAGTATTAAATGCGCACAGAAAGTCCGTTGTTGGACAGTCAGGGTTCGAAGCTACGATCTCAGGGATGAGAGTCGCACGCTGAAACCACTAGACCAACACTGCTCCTAAAAATATTAGAACTTGGATGCACTTATTGCAGCGAAGAACGCATTCGTCTGGACTAAAAATGATCGCACGTTCGATTTGCGAGTACTTTGCGGTTTGATACATTTGTTCCTCTCGAGACGTCGTAATGCTTACGCAATAATGGCTTGTATGATTTCTTATTCTGTGCATTCTTATTTACTTATGAGTACAATCTCTTTAGCACCGTCATCGATTAGTTGGTAAATAAGACGTAATTGCACATTCTCAATAGTGCAATCAAAACACGCCTTAGAAATTTTGGGTGCCACAAGCTGTTTGAAATATTAATATGTATCTTTAAGTAAGACAATTACAATTTATTATTTATTACTGATATCTAGTTTTATCCTATCCATAATAGAATCTAAATTCAATATATTTGTGACTGGAGCAAATAATATAGGTATTAAGTATTAAATTAGAGCTTTTAATCCACAGAGGCCCTTGACCGAGCAAGATTAGCGCGCGAGCGACGCGAGGCGGAACAAAGAAAGCGCCTGGACGAGTTGAGAGCGCACGCGGCCGCGGCGCAGGCGCAACGCGAGAAGAGAGATGAAGACAGGCGGAAGAGGCAGGCGGATCAGCGCGCAAGAGATGATGACAGACGGCAACAGGTGAGGGAATTTGTGATGGGCTTATGGTGTCAGGTGGATGGTTAAATTCGCTTTGGGGGATTTTGGGAGTTAACTACTGTTAACCGTGTTAGCTTTTGGTATATTTTTAGATAGTTAACGGTTTTGGAGCGAAATTTTAAACCAGTTTGCAATGAAAATTCATTTTTAAAATGTTTGAGCCGCGTATTCTATTAAAAGTTGAAAATGAAAATCCTGTTTAAATTGTGTGCAGGGGCCTTAGTCAAGATGCCTTAACAGTAGTGTTAGTCTAGTCGACAAGTTGAAAATGGAACAAAATAGAGATACTACTCTTAAAATTATGTGCGATAGCTCATTGGAACCGGAATGACGCCTAGAAAAATGTGCTAAAAGCGTGTATTAGCACATAAAAAATTGCAAATGTTATAGACAATTAAAGATGAAAAAAAAATGGCATTTAGTTTTTTGCCAATATTTAACAAACTATTAATATTTAAGAAATTTCAAATAAAGATTCTGAAAGAAGAGGAAATTTCCAATAAAAAACTCCAAGCTCCCGGAACTCTATCTCCATTATTTATAATTTTAATTTAACGCTGAAAATAGGTCTGCGGGTGACATTTTTAGGATTCGCGCGTGGCGTCAAAAGCGACTACGGCACATTAATTAATTTATTTAAGGTATTGAATATTTTTTTTTAAATTTGAAAAAATTATGGTGTGTTCTGAACACTATAATTAATTTATTCCCGTTGAAAATTTTACTTAAAGTTAATTTTTCAACAAGTTAAATAATTGTTAACAAACGAAATTTTCTCGAACGACCGTCTTAATTGTAAGTGAAAAAAAATGTTTAAATAATGGTCGTAAAAATATTTCGCTTCGTAGAGCCTTTCTTACATACATACTTAACAAGATCGTGCCATAAAAGTTAAAAAAATATTTATACTTTGTTTATAACATTTTTTTTACTTAAACAAAACTTAAAAATCCATGTAATGTTGTTAAAAAAAAATTTTCTTTTCTAAATCATCATATAATCGTTTTTTTATTAATACAAGATATTTATTGATTTGCAAAAAAAAATCCCGCCATTTGTTGATAAAATTTTTTTTAACAAATTGAATAAATCAATATTTTTTTTTAAATTATAACACAACTTTATTAGCACATTTTTCTAGGCGTCATTCCGGTTCCAATGAGCTATCGCACATAATTTTAAGAGCAGTATCTCTATTTTGTTCCATTTTCAACTTGTCGACTAGACTATGTATGTAGAAAGTCGAAAACTATATTTGTATGGAAATGACAGTTCGTGTCAAAAAGTTTTCATACAAATTTAGTTTTTGACGTTCTACATACACTACTGTTAAGGCATCTTGACTAAGGCCCCTGGATGTTTCATTTTGAGTGCTGGAAGTAAAGCGCAATGCACACTAAATATTACAATGACCGTCGGCTTTTGCGTACGGTAAAGTGCATGTAACTTTCTCCACTCCAGTTATAATATACGCGTTTACGTACGATAGTGAAAATTAGAAAATTGGAAAGTGAAGCTATTAATTTTGATAGAGGATAAAGTGTAAATTAAAAAGTTGTGAAGGGAACACAGTTACACAAATATCCATTGCGATTGGGTTTCAAAATTATTTGAAAACGATACATCGGTAAGAATTTATTAAGACAGATTCTCGAAGCCGTAGGCAACATCAGTTTATTTATTATTATTTTATTTTATATAACAGCGGCCAAACGGGCACACATCAACATTGCCAGAAGGTTCGCAAGTGTGTTGCCGGCCTTTTAATTTACTTAGGAAATTTATCGACTCAAAATAATACGCGTCAAGGACTTAGTAAATAATTTTTTGATCACTTATAATCTAATCAAATAGCACTTAATGCACTTAATCTGAAGATCATTTAGTATTAAATATGAATGCAATTCGAGATCAAAGGTGAATATAACGGAATTCTGCAGATCAACGATAAACGAGAAATATTACTTGCGCAGCACTGATCTGCAGTACGCTATTGAATATTTGTTGGCTGTTTTCATTTTAATTTGCAGTCAGACAAAAAGCCTAGTTTTTATTGCATTCGATTTTCGTTTTCCTATTCTATTTTTGAAATAGCAAATATATTTAGCTAGCGTTCGATTTTTAAATTTAGAATGCACGTATAGTCGTTGCTGTTAGGAAATACATAAACGCATAATTAAATTTGGTATAGCCCATTAAAATGCATTTTATCATAGAAATTTCACGGTTATTGTACTAACGCCTAGGTCGTCTTGTTAGATATTAATTCACGTAAACTGAAACCGTGAAATAAATGAGGTTATAGTTAACAAATTCTGCAATGTTACTTAAATACATACGTACCTTCTTCGTATTTGAACCTGAATTGAACCCAATCTGAGTTCGATTTCTGACGAAAGCTGCGTTAACTAATTAAACTTTCTCAAAGAACCTAGAACAATATTCTCTATATAAAATTACTAATACATAAATGAAACGTTTACAGCAATATAATAAAAACAAAATTATCGTCAGTATGATGCGCTAAATGCCTCTATTAAGCCATATAACGTGTTTTTACTCAGTACAAGAACCCTTGACTTAGTTCTGGTGACTTGTGACGTAATCTAGAGGAAATTGCTTTTCCCCTTTCCGCTGCTTATTAATTAGACTTTACATTGTTCGGTAGGAATTTAAAAGTGTTATTCATACAAATAAATGTGTCTTAATTATTATACGACATCATTTTATATAGAAATAATAATATATAATACTAGCTGACCGGGCAAACGTCGTTTTGCCATGTATATCATTTATAATAAAAAAATAGGGGTTGATTGTAGAGGGGTCAAAGTAAGAGGTTGTATATATTTTTTAATGCTGTAATCATAAAAAAATAAAAACAGGAAAAAATATTTTATTAATTTTTAGGGGTGGACTACTACCCTTAACATTTAGGGGGATGAAAAATAGATGTCCGATTCTCAGACATACCCAATAGCAACACAAAATTTCATGAGAATAGGTCAAGCCGTTTTGGAGGAGTTTAACCACAAAGACCGCGACACGAGAATTTTATATATTAGATATATAATATACATTTTGTTCTCTAAGTATGTTTTTGAATAAACTTTTATATACCCAATTTAAACTTGCTTAGAACTTAGTCTATACCTGCGTCTTCGTCTTCCATCTAGCGAAAGGCAATCAACCAGCTGTAATAAAAAATATTTAGAACTACTGTGGTGATAGACAAGTTTTAACGGAATTACGTTATAAAATCAATTGATGCGAGATGCAAGAGTTGAGTTTATCGTTTAGGGTAAAAGAATTGTTAATTATGTTAAACGAACAAATAAATGGAATGTCACTAGTAGACCAGAAGTTATGCAGACGTTACGTAAGGGGTCAGCAATGCGCCAAGGGTAGCCACAGCCTTTCAGATATTTCCGCTCATATTTGCTTGCATTTCATAATTAGGTTGATATAATGGCTTTTAGTCGATCCTGTCTGCTAATACTGTAACGATTTCTATATTAAAACTAGCTGACCGGACAAACGTCGTTTTGCCATGTATATAATTTATAATAAAAAATAGGGGTTGATCTAGAGAAGTGAAAATTAGGGGTTGTATGTATTTTTTCATGAAAAAATTATAAAATAATAATCTAAAAATTAAAAAAAAAAAATTAGGGGTGGACTACCCTTAACATTTAGGTGGATGAAAAATAGATGTCCGATTCTCAGACATACCCAATATGCACACAAAATTTCATGAGAATTGGTCGAGCCGTTTCGGAGGAGTTTAACTACAAACACCGCGACACGAGAATTTTATATATTAGATTACCCAAGTTCTGGGTCCGAATTCAGGGCCTGTGTGTTAAGGGTTAATACAGATGGGTTGTATGAAGATTCGATTGAGAAGAGGTTGGAAAATCAACATCTAAGAAACATGTTTGTCACACTTTAAAAAGTATGTAGTAATAAGCCCATCTTATGGTACCGTCTCCTATCGAAGCATGGAGATTTAGTACTTTGATTTTGGATGACGCACTTCTGAACAATTTTATTAACAGACAAGTCAACAACAACAATCAAAGGAACACCTTTGTGTCTAAGGCATGCTGGTTTCAGGATTGATCCTTGAGGATGTTTTCCTTCACCGCACGAGCTAGTGTTAAATGCACATACACAGAAAGTCCATTGAAGCTGGGGATCGAACCTACGACCTCAGGGATGAGAGTCGATACTAATAGGCTCATTTTTCTTTTTTTTTAATTTATCATATTAAAATTTGAATGACCACATATAAGCCTTTTCAAGTATATGGATTGATAAATAAAAAATAGAGAGCTCAGTGTAACGTACCGTTAAGCGTAATAATATTACACGGCGGAGGCTTTTGTAATCTCTTTTGCTATCAACTGAGCCTCTTCGTCCGTTTTATTAACTCCCGACGTCGAGAATAAGGATATTTCAAGTTTAACGTACTGTATCGTTTTTTTAAGGTATTAAAGATGAAAATCGATTATAGCTTTACCAATTGGACGCAAATACGTGTGTCAATTGTTTTTATAAAAACCTTTTGTGTACCAGGTTTCATACAATTATTGGAGATCTAGGTTTTTTAGGTGTGATCTATCAATCTCGTAGATTGATTTTTGTGATGTAAATATGGCGCTATAACATTATATATAGGCACATAAAATTGTGAGAGCAATTACAAGAGGAATTGACACAAATTCTTGAAGTATTTAAACGATATTTAATGAAAACAGATTTCGTAATATTTCGTCGTTCTGTGGATCCAATTAGAGGCTTGATTACGCGCACCAATTATCACGTTTTGCAGACTATGCAAAAAATCCTAACAACGCAATTCACTTTCATATTTGAGATTAGTATAGACAGGGTTAGGGAAATGTCTATCATCATGCATTGCTTTAAGGCATACTTACAAATTTAGTAATGTCATTAGAAAGGCAATAAGAGCAGTTCTATTGGCTTTAGCGTGTGACCCTGAGGGCGCAGGTTCGATCCCCGGCTGTGCACCAATGTGCGCTAAACTTTAACATTCGCTCGAACGGTGACGGAAAACATCGTGAGGAAACCGGCTTGCCTTATACCCAAAAAGTGGACTTCTGTGCGTATGTCAGGCACAGGAGGCTGATCACCTATTAGATTGAAAAATTATCACGAAACAGATTCAAAATCAACACTGCTCTACAGAAGATTGATTACTTGCTTATAAAAGTTATGAAACGAGACTGAGGCCAAGACCCATATGAGGTTACTAGATTATCATAATTATAAAGGAAGTGGACACCACCAGTAGATTTTACTATATTATATATATATATATATATATATATATATATACATATATATATTTACTTATATTTACTATTCTATTTGCGTTATCTTGTATATCTATGACTAATATTGGTTCTGGCAACCTGATTATTCAATTTAAGATTCAAAAAGAATTATTATCAATAATTATATTCGTTTCGAAGTATACAGTCCAGTTTAATATAAATTGTACCTTTCGTTAGAAGTTTTTTTACTTTGATTTTTATAATTCAAGGTCGTTTCTCATGAAGCAATTAAAAGGGTGATCTTTTACTGACCTTGCGTCAGCAGCTTGCATTTTGAACTCATTTAAATTTAACAAGCTAAACTATTGTCAAAGAGAAAACTGAATTTATTTTTATAAGAAACTCAGTTTTGTTAGTAGAGATTCAAAAGGACTTTTAAGTGGATTTACCCGAATTTATAACATTATTTACTTAAGATTTCAATGATCAATCTCTTACTGATAAATACATGTGTGTGTGTGTGTATTCCAAAACATAGACAATGCTGCAATAAAAGTATCAAGATGCTTGGAACGATGGCTGTACACTTAGTGGCTTTTTTTTCCATTACATTATAAAAACATCAAAATCGGAATAACCGTGAAAGCGTAACAAACTCACTTTCGCATTTATAATAAAGGTTGGGAATAGTATTACTTTTTATACTGCTTATAACAATACTTTTGTTATTAAATTTATACAAGTTTCTACGGGCAGCTACCGCGAGGATTTAGTCTATAGTAGTTGTTAATCAATTTATATAGAATAATAAAGAATTAATACACCTTTGACAACCACACGATTTATTGGTAGCTTTTGAGTTTATCGCGTATATATGTTAACGTAAAATTGTAAACACCGTTAGATTGTAATCTATCTCGCGAGATTATAAACTGTCGAAAGATTGTGAACCTCAGCGTACTGCTTACAATTTAACGTATTATTATTCGGTAGATTGTACTACACTAACTTAGTTATCATTCAAACTTCTTTGGTCAATTACAGATTAATTTTACTTCCCAACAATTTCATATAACTACCGAATAATAGTACGTTAAATTGTAAGCAGTTCGTTGAGGTTCACAATCTTTCGACAGTTTACAATCTCGCGAGATATATTACAATCTAACGGTGTTTACAATTTTACGGTGACATATAGACACAATGTCTGACTTCATTTTATAATATGATTTGATATAATGTTTAATTTAACGTTCCTATAATGTATACTTTTTTATCTGTAACAAATTTATGACATATTTCTATGAAGGCGGCAAAGATGTGTTTGTTTGCAAGTGAAAATTATTGAAATATGTATAATTGTCATATTAAATTTGTAAAAGCTATGACCCAAAGTTGTATGAAAGTCACATAAACAGCTTGTCACTTAATCTTTCGTAAAATCTCGTTCCCTAACCATCTGTCGTGAACAGATGGAACTCGCGCTTGGTAACTTTAAAATTAAAAAAACAATTACTTTCGAAAACTGGTATTATCTTATACTTCTATTGATTGCAAAGGATTACATTTATCTAATCGGAAGATAGGAGTGATTAGATTGTCGATCGATATTGTATAGTTTTATTCAGTTAGCTATTGTGAAGTTCTGACTTAACGATAAGTGAAGTCGAATGGCGTAAAAATGGTAGGTTATTTCTGAATTAGTATATGCAGACTGTCCGCATTGAGTAGTTCATGACTTGGGTAAAAGCGAGCACAATGGGTATAGGGTAAAAAAATAGAGGGTTAACCAACCTTGTGTTTGCAGCGAGTATTTCTGGATTTATCGATAATAACAAGCCCGAGCCCTTATTCTGTAACGTTCAAAAGCGGTCCTGATGTATAATAATATTTGTGTACCTCGCTATTCCAAGGTTATGTTGTCCCATCAGCGCTACGGATATACAAATACGTTGAACTTGCATACACGACGGGATCAGTATCGCTGTATTGGAGGTTACCGAGTAAGGGCGCTGGAGTGAGTCTTCTCATGGTCGAAGAAAGTCCGTACATCATTTCGCTAACAAAACCCTTACATTAATTTCGACCCTATATATCAGAGGAATAACTAAGTTATTAAGGTTAAAGTGGCGTTAGGCCGTCCACCATTGCTCCAATAAGAATCGTATATGGCAAGGTCATAGAGGTTACAGATAACCAGGTAGACGTATTATGTTTGTACGAAATAGCATAAAGGCCGATTTACATTATCTTAGTGTTTAGGAGAGTGCTTTAGGATAGTACTGTAGTTGAAACGTGTAAACGCTACTTGCTTTAGTAAACGCTACGCTAAAGAACTAGCCTTTCAAGTTGTACTAAAGCACTCTCCTAAACACTAAGATAATGTAAATCGGCCCTAAGACGCAATAAAGTATTGTATAGAGTAGACATGACATATACATCAATTTTTTTGTTTGATGATTCATGAGACGCGGTCATAAATTTCCAATTAATTTTTGTCAATAATAATTATGTATCCTGTAATGTGGGTAAACATAAAGCCTTTTTATAAATTTATTTATTTACTCTTGACACCGATCGCGAGACAGAACGAGGACAGTCACCGTCTGGTGTCAGCAAGGTGGAGACTGGCTCGATGCTCAATAATGTCTAAAGGAAATGATTGGTGTTTAGTCGCCTAAAGATTCTTTATAATTCCACTCAACCTACGTTCATTGCATAACGACGTCCTTGCGCGCTGATGTCATCGACTCACGCGTTTATTCCATGTAGAAACGACATTATTATGGTAATTAATATACGTCATTCACAAGTTTTTGCATTTTAGACTATAATAATATTTGCTTATTAAATATCAGTTTGCAAATGAGAGGTTATTTATTAATTATTAAATAAGAATAGTTTTAGCCTTCAATAGGTTGAGTGGCGTACAACCAACTCTATATATGTATATTGATAACATAACAATGTCGTAAAAAGCCTTGTAGATACTTTTTGTAGTGACGTAATATTTCAATTTAACCAGATGCAAACAATGCTAAAGGAAAGCTGACTCTTGACCTTAAAGATTGGAAGACTGCCAGTAACATCATATGCCTAGTTAAACTACATACGAAAAGAATTTTGGATCATAGGGAATTTAATACTGTAATAGCTTTGTAACGCCATTTCCGATAATGAAAAACGTATGATGTCTGCAGTATTTTGCAAGACAATTTAAAACAAAAATATTTGATTTGATTACTTACTGATTACAGCACATAATGGTAACTTGTAGCTATAAAGAGTCACTGGGTGGTCACGGAACGTTTTACTATTAGGTACAGAAAAACGTTACGGCGCGTTACACGGGGGGGGGGGGGGGGGGGGGGTTTTAACGCTCCCTTAGCTACTTCAAATTCGTCTAATAAAATATCTAGGGTTGAATTTACTATGGCCTAAATATATAGCTGTTTAATTTATTAGATAATTAAAAAGAAAGCTATACTTTTAAAGTTGGTCTGACTTTAGTGTGTTTATTTATAAGGCTTCTTAGATTATTGGCTATGAATCGTTATTATGATATCACCTTCGAATAATGTCTATTGTTTTCTTTTATTTAAATTTCTTTCAAATGTATTTGATAATGTTTTCATTTGTCTATCGCTGAATGAATAGTTCTAAAATTAATACGTTAGTACAAAAATATGTATATTATATTTGTATCTGTATATTTAATGCTAATTGGTATTCAACGATAAGGCAGCAGGTGACCCGGTCACTTATATGAGACAATTATAGGGTCACGCGCAGATCTGCGCAAACGCATACGAGTGAAGCAAACGCTCCGTTTTGCGAATGACGAATATTTACTATATTTAGAACTGAAATAATGGAACTTTTACATGTAGGTATGATGTAATAGTTTTAGGAATGATTTCATGACAGTTGGGAGTAGCTACGTCAGCAAAAGTAAACATTGCTCATTAATGACCGCAAACGTCGGTAGACATACATTTTATCTGTTCTGGTTTCTCTCTAAAGAGGTATTATTAATTATATTTACCGAATACCGACCTCTCTCATTTCAAACATAGACAAAGACACCGCCCCGACCTCTTAATCCCACTCCCATTGCATTTCCGTTTTAATTAAATATATATTTGTTGTATATAGATACATCAGAACATTTTGTGTGTTAAGTGACATTATATCGAAATTAATAAAATTAACATAAATATCTCATCTACTACACTAAAAATCTGCCATATTTTACGCCTTCAATAGTTTTGAAGCAATTCTTTTAATATATATGAGGCAATGCCTTATACGAATTTAGATTTGGTCTTGCTAAGTGTGCGTAAGCGCGTAGAGCATCCAAAATATTTATAAACTCCTGCCGTAAAGTAGAAACAGAAATAGCCACTTCCGACTTCATTGTGGATGAAGATTCTTATTTGAGTTAACGTTTTGTTCATATCATAATAAATAAGTGTAGTCTAGAATTGGTAAATAAGCGTTTTGTTTCGAGACTGTTGGTATGGTACTTATTTGTAAGCAAACGATTTTAAAAACTGTTAGCAATAAACCTTATTTGTAGTTAAATATTTGTTGAATTGAAAAAACCACGACGTATGTCAAAAATCATTTATTTTTTATTGTTAGACTCTTATGTCATTTAACTGGTATAATGACAAAGTAAGGGCTTATTTATGTTATTAATAAATAAGTCTAAAACCATAAACAAAAACACATAGTAATATTTTAACGAACATTGACGAAATGAAACATTTTTTTGTGTAATGTTTGGTTCTCTGGACATACGAGGTTATCATTCTACAGCGACTAGTTCTTAAATAACTACGCTACATATTTTAAGCGCCGTTTAAAAATGAAATATAAATATTTTTTAAATATATGAAACGTGAGATCGCAGGACAGCTTGCCTAGGTAATTCCTAGAGGAATGAGGGACCGGAGACGGCCTATAAGTAGCATTGCTCTAATTCAATTTGTCACAAACCGTTCTTGAATATTTAAATGGAATGCGAGATTCCATTGCGTTTGCAATTCTATGTTCGTTTCGTATAAATAAATAATATATTCAGACCACCTACTGAGATACCTTATGCTTGGAAATAACCAATGTTAGAAAACCTTAATTTATTTGAGCAGTTTTCACCGATGTAATATTTAATTAGAAGTGTTGACCTAGAGCCTAGAGTCGCGACTTAACCCGGAAATTTTTGCGTTTCAACCCCAGCTTTTTTTAAATGCGCAATGCTTATACGAAGTAAAACTTTGTCAGGGATCCGGCACGTCTAAGGGCCAGTAAGCCCTTTTTAAGGTTTTTATTTAGGCCCAGTAAACCTGTTTACTTATAAAGAAAAGTGTGTGTGAGTGTGAAGTGCTACTGTAATTTTTTCTATATTATTGATGGTCTAAAGATTCTCGATGATTTTGCATAGTATGTATTGATAATTCGAAACTGTTGTTTTTGGTATGAGACCTTAGACATGGCTACTTTTCTTTTTCGAACGCAGGAATCAGTTCATATTGCTACGCTACGCTTCATAAATTATAACACGTATTAAATTAATCGTTATAACGTCGCGACGAGTGAAAGTTTTTTATATATTGTTAATTTCTTGAGTTCAACTAACGTTTTACAATATACATATAACGTAACAATGTTTGCCCACTATGGGTTAAATTCGTGTTCAGTACATATATAATGACTGCTAAAGCATACATACATGTCTTAAAATGTTATGCATACTGAAATACGCCTTAAAATAATGTACATATATTTAAGAATTCAAAGTAATTATGAATCAGGATTCCTGTCATAGTTGTCTTAGTGTAAACTTCTGAGTACTGTTTTTATTCGTTTTTGAATCATGATGTGCGTTTTCTTATCAATGCTTGAAACATGTACAATTTTCTTGTTATTTTACTGGTGCTACTTGCTTATTAAGCTCGGGTACAGAATTTGTTTTTCCCAAAATTTTCAGTTACATGTACCAAATTAAAAATAACAATTTTGTAGGCCCATATGTGTTTATATTTTAAAATTGGACAATCCTCAAAATAAAACTTGTTTTAGGAGGTGGTCTCTGAAAAATCTGGGCGGTTCAATGAAAAGGTAATTAATGTTAAAAAAACACAAGTATTTATTGAATGCTATAATTATGTATTTGAAGGCTCACGTACTTAGAAACTGCAACTAATGAGCATGGCTTTAACGTGGTTACCTAACATAGAATTTATATATGAATTATTGGTGGAAATATTTAACAATCAAACAGATTTAAATTGTTTCCTAAATAACGTAAAAATTCAGTGTGATAAACTTTGAAATCTTAGCAGTTATTTGTTCCTGGGATAATGATATGATTATTACTCTTTATTAGCTACGATGCTAAGTGGGTTAGGAACAGTACTTTTGTTGTGTGAACATACATATGGACGTATTATGCTATGAATCAAATGCTATTTTCATAATTGTATGGTAAAAAACGAATACCTTTCCCTATTATTATTTTACCTCCAGTAGGCATTCGATATTTTCATAGGCAAGGGACGCATTACCCTGTACCTTACCTAAACTGTCAGAGCCAGTGGCCCTTTACGTTAACGGCCTTATGAAACATGAGTTAAAGTGACCATGATTACGATATTATTTCAGTATAGAAGGAATGGTAACAAATAAGTTATTAACTTTAAACTTTTTATAATAACACGTAATAGTAAAGTATTTATGTTATTTTTTTCAGGTAGAAGAACGTAAACGCGCGATATGGGAAGCGTCCATATCGCGGCGGGAGGCGTTACTTCAACGGGAGCGCGACCGCACCGAAAGGCTCGAACGGGCCCGCGCGGCTCGATCTGCGCCGCGGCCGGCGTTCGCCTTCGGATCCTCTACTCCAAGACTGCTGGAACCGGTCGACTCAGCTGGCTTCTTCTGGGCCGCGCGCAGGTAAGCATTAGATAGACATTTATGAGACAGAAAATTAAGGTTTGGTTGAAAATATTGTTTGATTATCAAAGTCGTTGTATGATTTTACATAGTTAAAACTGTTTTTAACCAACCCTCGTTTTTTCGTGCTAGTTTTTATAAAGTAACTAGCTAGTATAAGCAAGCTAGCAGTCGAATATGTCTAGCCATTTTTTATTTTAAATTTAATTTTGCTTTGCTTCTATGACCATGGTTTTGGGTCCAAAGTTGAAGTGAAGTTTCACTTTATTTTTGCACTAATTTTTATTTGTTTTTCTCCAGTACCAACCCACTAGATCAGATGAACTTTTTTGAGTCACTGTAAGCAATTTTTGTTATTATTTATTAACACATGAGTGCAATATTAACATCGATTTTGTATAACTGTTTCTCAGTATTGTTGTATAGCCTATACATTAGCGTAGTTTGTTAAATATTTGTTATGCATGTTGTGACGTAGATCTTGTAGTGCATGAATGTAAATATGAAATCTTCATACCTTCGTATATTCTACTATGTATCATTTAAAATATATTTGCTATAGTTATGCTGAATGTATTTTTCATTAAAGAACCATACTTTTCGATGATTTTACTTTAAAACCATTATCAGCGTTAACTAAATTCTAATTATATTACAGCTATAATGTGACGTTTAAATATAAAGTATAGAACGTGTTAATAATTTAACCGAATTCAGTTATTCAGCTCTCTAGTTAAACTGTACAGGATATAAACTGTTACGCGCACACACAGAATAAATAATTAGTGGGCTATACTAATTACTAAACGTTACTGACATACTGTTTCTATATATTGATGAATGCATTTTCGTTTTGGTAAGGAATTTAGAAATTAATCGTCCATAGTGACCTTGTGTCCAGAAAGATTTTATATGCATTCACTGTTTATATTTGTATATCTACCTATTTAGTATCCTATATTCAAGGTCTGGGTAAATTAACAACGGGATTAATGTACGGCGACAGATCGATTTCCAAAAACGAAAATTGTTTTTATGAAATTACTTATTATAAATTCATAAGCATTAAATGGTATTATTACGACTTAGGGTCCTTCAAGAAAAGCGTACCAATTCTTAAAAAGCCGGCAACGCACACGCTGGCCTTCTGACATTGAGAGTGTCCATGGGCGGTGGTATAACATCAGTACAGCCTCCTGCCAGTTTGCACCCTGTTCTATTAAAAAAAATATTATGAAGCGGTCACACCACGATTTGATTCGCATTTGATCCGATTAAAATATATTTTTAACTACTGAAAATTTTCCGCACGAGCAAATTGAAATTATCAATTCTTATCAACTCTTGCAAGGTGATTACATTATTTTAATAAGAATAGATCCTTGTCGCGTGTTTGTTTTAATACTTTCATAAGTGCAAACGAACTTTGATTTATATTTCAATATTGAGATAAAACAATCTTTATATGTATTTGTAAGGTTCCTGGGTCTTCGGGGTGCTTTAACCACACACCATGAAATATTAATTGCTATGAAATCTATGAATGCAATGTAAGAGTTGAAGGGAGTGCCTACGTCTGGCTATGCTCTCGAAGCGTAACTACCATGATTTAGGAAATCGCCTTAGCTTATAAAACAAAGAAAAGCCTTGGCTACTAGAATATTGTTTAATTTCATACTATAGGTAAATGACTAATTCTAAACTTAAATACACGAATTTCAACTTATTGCACTATATGTAATATATGATAATGACGGGTTCCAATACCAAATAACCCGTATTGGTATGCTTTTTTTTTTCATGTATTTTTGACAAATAAAAAAAATAGATGAAACATTAATTATGTATTAGAGGGGGGAGGAACCAACATCTAAAATATCAACAGTAAGAGTGTGTACGAACTGTGTGTGTAGTAACTGTGTACCAAAGTAAAATCTAGGTTCAGGTGATTTCCTTTGATTAAAACGCCGCTATGTCATAATCCTCTTG
This sequence comes from Pieris napi, assembly GCF_905475465.1. Lineage (NCBI taxonomy): Eukaryota > Metazoa > Arthropoda > Insecta > Lepidoptera > Pieridae > Pieris > Pieris napi. The sequence continues at coordinate 4,791,919 of NC_062241.1, read as the reverse complement.
CGAAATATACCAAAAACTAAACCAGCCTTCAATCTCAACTTCCTGTGTCCATGACTTCCATGCCATTGTCCATTGAAACAATGCTTCAAATTGACGAAGCAAAATTTCCCAATTCAATTATTTTTTAAATAATTTTATCACAATATTAATTTTAATAATTCGTCATATAATAAACGCTGCTGAAGAATGTATGAAATGAAGGCAATGACAAGGTGACAATGAGCTTGTGTCAAATACAAATACGGAAGAAAATTCTATAAATAACTTCTTGAGAAATATGAAAAGCAATTGAAACTAATCTTTGAAAATTAAGTTGGATCTGTAAACGTTTATTTGTTTTGGCCCCGAATACATTTTGCTGTTATGTAAAAAAAAACCATAGAATAGACTGCAATGATTCAAACCTCGTTGAAGCAAAGGCCGAAGAAATATAATTTTTTTTTTATATTTCAGTCTGGAGTATATATAATACACTCTTGATTTTCACATTATTTAAATGCATGAGGCACTGTAAAAGCATTTAACATGTTTGAATATTTACACAATGTTTATGTAATCAGATATGTCCGCATTTAGATTATTTATAGCAATATGTTTGGTATGTGTAATGTAATATAGCAACTAACCTTCTAGATTTAAAGTTGAAAACTTTTTTTAATTTTAAGTAGAAACATTTTCTACTAAACTTTAAATTATATCCAGGACATGATTTATGATTGAGCATATATATATTGAAGAGGAAATATCAATTAAACTTTATTATAATATAGTAGCACGTGAATTGTTGATGTTCAATTTCTGACTTGAGGTTCTTTTTGAATCTTTTATGTTACTTGGATGAAAAAGTTTAAAATTCTATGCCGAAACTCAAATTCATACAGATGTGAAGAAACTATTGATATGTCATAATAAAAATATAATATGTATGTCCTTAAAAATAAAGACATCTTTTTAATTAAGATTTGCATTTAATATAAAAAAATTAACATTTTCAGGGCGGCATCAACGACAAATGTGATGTATGCGTCTGCGCCGCTCACCCGACGAGCCTCCGCTCTTCAGCTGGACTCATCCGACACTGACAATAAAGGTATTTTCTATCTAAAGACTACAATTGTGATTCTTTCGAGCTATCAATCATGTGGACAGAAATATGTACACGCCTTCATTGACAATTTAAAAACATTTTATACGAAACACTTTTTATATCGCTGATCTAAGCTAAGCCATAAGGTGGAATTATAAATATATGTTTGTTATGAGCAGTTTGATAAGAAGTATAAATAAACATTTCTATTTTCTATAACTTTTTTTTTTCAGGTAAATCACAAGTTACAATATAATAATATGTAGTTACAATATAACATGTTTAATTCCTAAAAGTTATTCGTAATAGTTTTTAGTAATTATTGATTATATTAAGTAACATTCAATGTCATAATAACATTCTTTGATAATTGATAGTCACGTTTCAACTTTCCAATTCTGAAAACAGTTTAGTTCTAAACGTTTATCACAATGTTCACTATAATGGAATTGAAATATGAATGTAAGTTTTTAAGAAATAAAGATTAACAAGCATTAAATTCGCAAAACACGCGAAATGCCAGAACTGGAATTTTTGAGTTTTAGTTTAGTTCAAAGTGTGATTTCTTAATAAATATGTTTTAATCATATTAAAACTAAATCATTCAAAGTGTTTTAACAAAAGGATTTTTTTGTCTCTTTTCTGTAAATTTAATTTAAGAGACAAAAGAGTTTTCAAAACTGCAATAACTTAAATTATAATTATTAATGCTTGTTTATTAAAATACATAATTTTTTTGCTGCTAAGGATTGATGTTTTCGAGTTTTCGTAAGTATTAAATTACTATGTTTGATATACCGATAATTTGGCTTTAATAAGGTATACTTATTTGATATTTAAAATCTATGAAGTGATTCTACGAAATTAATTACTACTCTTATTGTTGCTTAGGGAGCGTTCAAGTATTACGTCACGCAATTTTTGGAGATTATTGGACCCCCCCCCACCATGTAACGCGCTGTAACGTTTTTCTGTACCCAAGTATAGTAAAACGTTTCGTGACCACCTAGTGACTCTTTATACCTAAAAGTTACCATTATGTGGTGTAAAGTACTGGAAAGTTGAAAATAATATTAACAATAACGCGTAATTGAATCCCCGCCCCGCATCGTAACGTTTTACAAAAGGACTCCCTCCCCCCCAAAATTCGTTTCCCCCAAAGTTAGTTTCGGTCTTCAAAAACAGTCTAATATTAGCAATTAAGTTAAAGAATCTAATAAAAATAAGGTTACATACAAACAATATTACTTATATTCCAAGTTCTAAAGAAAACTTTTGTTGCCGCACTTATATTACCAATATGTTTAATACTAATGAAGACATTACTATAGTAAATATGTCGTGTGTAGTAAGTCAATAAGTCTGTCCTCGGTTTAAAGGATTATGTTAATTCTCTTGTTTGTGCATTGTTTATACAATGAATGTTAAGGTTATAATCGACTTCAAGATGTTTGGTGCATTTTATAATTAAATATTGCATTTTTAATTTTGAAAAGGCAAAGTTCCAATGTTTTATAGTAGTATTTTCATTTTAAATGTCTAATTATATAGAGCCAAATTTAAAACAGTATTTATTTATTTATTTATTAAGGAAACTAAACAGATACATCTGTATACAGTAAAAATAAAATAAAAGTAAAACATACAATAAACACATTGGACATATCCACAAAAAGTTTCACTGATAAAAAATACAATACAAAGTAAAAAAAAGACAAAACATGACAGCACAAAATTTATAAATTAGGAGAACGACAAACAAACTAGTAGCTATAAAAAATCTAGGAAGATACAATTAAGACATTAGGAGTTTTAACTTATTCTTAAATGAAGCAGTAGAGGTGTGCGAAAAGGGGTCAATGTTAGTGGCAGTATCCAAGGTAGAACACATCCTGTGAAGAAGCTCACGGAACCCAATGTTAAGCCTATATAAGTACATGACCAGATTGAATGTTTTGTCCTTATCATTCCCGTGTATATATCATTTACGAAAACGGGACAAAACATTTCGTCTTCGTCTTCGTTTCATATAACTAATATGATGTATATTAACGTATAATTTCAGACGAAGCGGACCGTTCACCACAAGCTGTGATGTGGTCATCCGTTGCCCGGAGACGGACCGACCTGGTCCCAACGGTGCCAGCGCCACGTGCCCCAGGTAGAGCCTACTCCATGACGCGGCTGGACAAATTGGCCACCCGGCCATTACACTCCGCGTCGCCATCCATGCACCATCTCAACAGGAGCCGTATGTACTCGACTGGCTTCCGCTGTGGCTAACTGGTTTTGTTGAGCTAAATGCTTCTCTGGGTGATCTGGTTTTGTAAGCTTAATGCTTGGTCTGTCTAAAATCTAAAGAAGGGTTCATATTTCCTCATCTGTCTTACGCTATGGTAGGTTTTATGAGGCAAATGCTTCTCTGGATGATCCGGTGTTATAAGCTGGTAGCTTGTCTAGAGTTGATGATTGAGTTTCATCATCGGACGTCGAGACAGAATACGAATTCCCACCCGTATCACCTCGACGTCCGCCGTTCCACAACTGAGGGTTTTTCAAGGCAGTTTTTGCCGCGCACCACCACTATGTGGAACCAGCTGCCCACTGAAGTATTTCCGAACCAATTCGACTTAGGGTCCTTCAAGAATAGAGCGTACCAATTCTTAAAAGGCCGGCAACGCACTCACGAGCCCTCTGGCATTGAGAGTGTCCATGGGCGGCGGTATCACTTAACATCAGGTGAGCCTCCTGCTCGTTTGCCCCCGTTCTATAAAAAAAAACTCCACTGGCAGATTTCAGGCGAGCTAAAAGTCCTATTAACAACTAAACAAGAGTCGTAATCTCTACTAAAACTACGACTGCTTTCTTCGATTAAATGTTTTGATTGGGTAATATGGTGCGTCGTTATAACGTAGAGCCCTTTCCAAGTCGAAATTTCTTTAATTATTCATTTATTCTAGCACCACCATAATCTTTTAGTTTTGCACATATCTTTGTGTGGTAGGTAGGTAATAGGCACAATGCTATCCATGGAGCTGGTAAGCGCTGGGCCTGATTGGTTGGATTGGACCCTCATGTCATTTTCACACGAGCATATCTTATTTCATATGTTTCATTGTCCTAATTTTAACATGTCGTGATGTTTGAGAGCGTAAATAAAATTAAATATGCTAACTTTAATGTGTCATAAGTGTAATTTGTCGAGGGTTTAGTGGCTTGAGTTAGATCAGATTTAAAAAAAAAATCATTTTGTTGTATAATGATTACAAAGGTATTGTGTGTGATATAGTTATACGATGGTAATTCGCTTTTTGCTAAAACGTGTGGTGACTTTTCGCTTATATATTCCCTATATTAAACTGCGTGTGCGACTCTAGTGTGGCCTTTTACAAGCTTGCGACAAATTTCCCTAAAGTTTATTGAGTGTGTTCGGGTTTGATAGTCTTTTTCTTCCGACGTTCAGGAGTTCAGGGAAGTTTCGTAGGCACAACATTGAAGACAGATTACGCTCCACTAATCTTTGTATATTTGTCAATAATGCTTCTGCGATTGGGACGCTTCACATAGCTTTAAAGAAATGGTTTTGGTCTCTTGAATTTCTCTGGTATTTCAAGAACTTAAGGTATGTTCATTTAATTTAAATGTTACGTAAAGCTTAAATATGATAATTGAAATACTAGAAAATTTACTACGAATTTTGTGTAGCGAGACATAAAATTATTTTTCAAAATGTAGTTACTCATTCCATTGTTTATTATGTTACACATTGTCATCTTATAATTATTTAAACTAAATTAGTACTGGATTTTATTAATTAAAATACCAATAATTCAATAATTTTTATAAATTTAATAAGCTTTACGTAATGTAACCTCATCAAAGGTTCTAACAAATTTCTCATTTAACATTGCACACCATATTCCTCAATACATCATAAGGAAATAACAGTAATGTATAACTTTATTGTTAAATTATAATTATCATTTTTGTGTAATAACTATAGCTATATTTAATCAATTTTTAAAACACCAATGAGGAGGTTTTACTTTAGAGGTATTAGAATTGTTTTATCTCGTATAGACACACCGTCCGTAGACCAATTTATCAGTTATAATACCACACGACTTATAGTCGTCATGACGACTATATTTGTTTGCAGGGAACCTTGAGGGAAATACCCGATAATTTTGAAGCTCGTGTGGTATTCGGGGGATTATTTTTCCGACCCAAATGTCGGCCAATAGAATTGCACCATGAGAAGAAATGTACAGTTAACAAATAAGAATTTCATAATGAATAAAACAACTACTTAATACTTTTCTTGAAGCAACGACCAGAGAAAATTTTCACAAAAAATTTTCAGTATAATACCATGTAGGTTGTACCACGTGACGTCGAATGGTGCAATTCTATTGGCCGATATTTGCGTCGGAAAAATAATCAATACTATTCCATAGGTAATATGGTAATTTAATTTAAAATTTATTTAAGTGTGATTTTACGCGTGTGTAGCATTGCTAGATGTAGATAGCTGCAAAAAGTTATTAATTTCATAGTTGTTATGTAAAATATTCTTTTCATTTAACAAAGTTAACGATTTTTTAAGAAAACTAATTCAAGGTGGATGTTTATTTTAATGAGTTGCAGTATATCATAGAGTTTCAAGATTCAAATATGATATTTAGCGTTAATCGTCAAATAATATTGGATTTCAACATATATTAACGTAAAATTTAACGATATATTTCCAAGTAGTTTCTATTGGTGTGAATTGAATTATAATGACAAAATTTATTTCCGTATTCTTTGAAACTACTCATCCTCCAGCTTTTGATCCTTAATTAGGCCATTTCCGATTTCAGAGACGCGCTCAGGCGAAACGACCCCGGGTTCTCGTCCCGGAAGTGCAATGTCGAACGCGACGGGCGTGGTACGGAGGGCGAACTCCGCTCCGCGGAAGCCACGCCCTGCCTCTATCGCCGGCACCGGGTGTAATACACCCAGAGGTAATATTGTATTATATTTTCGAAATCTATTTAGTGCATAATTTTTAAAAGAAAATTATATCTTATTAATCTCTTTTGTATTTAAAACAAAAATGCACTTCCCGAATTTCAGTAGTAGTAGTAGAATATGATCATAATTAAAAAAGCTACTTTTTACCAAGTTATCAAAGTTAATGGTAAATACGTATCAAAATAATACTTTTAGCTTACGTCGCTAACACCTAGTAGTAACACGTAGTAGTGTGAACGTGTAGTAGTAGTAGTGATATATGTAAAACTATTGTTTGTCTATACATAACCTAATGAAAATTAATTATCTGTGGAGAGCATTTGTAGTTTTAATAGTTAAACATATATATTAAATTGCTAAAACAATTTTTTCTTGTTTAAAAACCCAGTCATCAGCTGGTACTGAAAGTAAAAAATCGATTACAGGTGAAACAGGTGGTATCAGCGCTACTTCTACTCCGGCAGTATCCCGCGATGGATCAACAGTAGCGCGGCCAGCCACTACTCCGCGACGGCCCAGACCTTTATCATTACACGTCTCATCTAAACCTGGTAAGTAACACTGTTTATTTAACTTTAAATCAATTCGTTAAGTTTTGTTAACTCTATCCTAGTTCAAGCAAATAAATAAGCCGGCATCAGCAATACTACTCTGTAAAACAAAGTTTCTCTAACAAAAAAGGTTTCATTTAATCCGTCCATACAAACTTGAATTTTACACAATTTCGATAATAATCAGTATAAGCCTGCAGATGTAATATGTGAATGTCTACATAGCTTAATAATGATCTATATTATATTAGAAATCTGAAGGTTTGGTTGTTTGTACGCTAATGTAAAAATCTCTTTTTTTCTTCTTTTGAATTTGTCTTTAAAAATAAAGACAATTCACACCAATCGACCTAGTCCCATGCTAAGCTGGTGAAGCTTGTGTTATGGGTACTAGGCAACGGATATACATACATATTATAGATATATAGACATATAAATACATATTTAAACACCCAAGACCTAAGCACAACACCAAATGCTCATCACATCGATGTTTCAGTGACCCCGCTAGGACCTGGCGAGGGTAAACCGCCAATGCATAGGAAGCCAAAGCCAGCCAAAGATCAAGATAAGGTGAGTTTTTAGCACTAAACTCTTATATTGAGCTGGATTTTTGTTTTCTGGTCAAATTAATTTATAATTAAATCTATTCGTGATTTGGCGGCATAAGGCGCATTCAATTTTACAGCGCCATGGTAATATTTAATATTAATAATAAACGAAACATTTTTTGTGAATATTGTATTTTTTCATTGATATTCATTTGTGATTAGATATCTATACTTTCTAAATATATATGATATGTATTAAATGTGTACACAAAACTATTATTCAATTTCAAAATTTGAAAGAAATTGAGTTCAAATAAATTTTGCTAGATAGATGCTACAGTATTGGTGCAAAAATAAAATTATTTAATATGTGTGGTAATTCCAGAGTCGCGGTAAATCCCAGTCGGCGTCTCCGGGTCGTCCCTTGTCTCCGTCGCCCGCACACACCAAAGAGACCAGTGTCGACAAGGAAATGTCTAAGGTATATTCTCTTCTATTACAAAAACCACTCAATAATTAAATTAACAAAAAATGTGATCAGAGTCACAGATAAGAATTTCAGGAAAAAAATTCTAGGCCGTCAGGTCTAGGTGTCATAATACAGAAGAGGACAAGAAATCTGAAGTCAAAGCGTAGGGTTTTTTATTGTTATCACATTAAAAAATTTAGCATAGGGAGCAAGTATTACGTAACGAGTTTTGGGGGGGGGGGGGCCTTTTGTAAAACGTTATGATGTGGGGCGGGTTATTATTAATATTATTTTCGACTTACACCACATAATAGTAACTAAAGAGACACAAGGTGGTCATGAAACGTTTTATACTTGAGTACAGTACTGTACTAGGGTACTGAAAAACGTTACGGTGAGTTACATGGGGGGGGGGGTCAGTAATCTCCAAAAATTGCGTTACGTAATACTTGAACGCTCCCATAGTGATATTTAGGTTGGTTTTATCACAAACTAAAATTCATTCAATCATTTATTAAATTTGTATATTTCAACGTAGGTAACAGTTAAAGTTTTATCAAAATCGCTTTATGCATTCATGCACATTGGTGGATGTATATTCAAATATTTTGACTTTTATTCTCATTCCAGTCGATGACGTCAGAGCGACCAGTGGACCCCCAACAGGTGACGCAGAAACTAGAGGCATTGCAGGTGTACGACGAGCCGAAACACGTGAGTATATAAATTGAATTGCTCCAGTTCAAACAATTTGTATGACAATACCTGGCGATTAAAAAGAGTGGCGGAAAGTTTCTTGCCAGTTCTTCTTACCCGCTCTACGCCATTGACTTGCGAACTGGTAGTAAATGTAAATTTACGATTAATTTAACTTGACTTCAAAAGTGTACTTGGTTACCCACTTGAATAAAGATATTTTGAGTTTGAGTTTGAGTATATTTAAGAATATCAAATAAAACTCGTTTAAATTACATGTATGGAAATTTTATTCATATTATTATATCTCTTAAGTCGTTTTACATAAAGTACAATTTTTTTGTACTTTATTAATTTGGTATGATTTTAATAGCCCAGTGCCTCTAACGTTTATAAATAACTTGACTTGTTGTTATTATTAATATTTTAATTAATACTTTTTGGACGTTGTATTATTAAGTAATGTATTTTATATACAGTTTCCATGTTAATTTAACATAGCTCATTGTAAAATAAAAAATAAAATAAAAATAAAATAAACTTAAACTTCTTTAAACTATTACCGTTTTCTTTTGTTCTTTTAAAATGTTTAAGTTGTGTATAATCATATTACAGATAATCGATAATAAAGAAAATATAGAAACAAATATAGAAACGAATGTAAGGAATGTAGAACAGACAACAGAAGTCAAAATCGAAGTTCAAAAACCAGTGGAAAAAGAAGAAGCGCAGAAGATTGTACAGAAAGAATCACAGAAAATTGAGCCGAAGAAGGAATCTTCTGTTGAAAAGAATGACGAGAACGAAATGACAGGTATTAAAGATATATATTATTTTGATTTTTTTTATTTATATATGTTTTTTAAGGTTTGAAAATTGACATGGCGAATTAAGAGATCTCGAAATATTTTTTTTTCGATTTAAATAACACCCATTAAAATAAATTTATTGAAATAAATGAATCAATTTATATATTATATACAATTTTTGTAGTCAAAATAATTTTAAATGTTTATCGATTTCTGGGAAAAGATTAGACAACCAAGTAACAATATTTGAGGTTTTCTAGAATTCTATAGAATACTAGCTGATCCGGCAAAAATCGTTTTGCCATGTAGGTATATCATTTTTAATAAAAAAATAGGGGTTAATCTTAGAGGGGTGAAAATTAGGGGTTGTATGTATTTTTTAATGCTGTATCAGAATTGTGTAAAATGTATCAAAAAATTAAAGAAAAAAAATTAGGGGTGAGGACTACCCTTAACATTTAGGGGGATGAAAAATAGATATTGTCCGATTCTCAGTTATACCCAATATGCACACAAAATTTTATGAGAATCGGTCAAGCCGTTTCGGAGGAGTTTAACCACAAACACCGTGACACTAGAATTTTATATATTAGATTTGAAATTTCCGATTACTATAATAAATATATGGTTTCAGCGTCAATGATATCTCGTCGTATAACGACTGAAGGAGAGGCCAAAGCCGCTCTCGCAGAGAGACGAAGGCGGGCTAGGGAGGAGCTTGAACGGCAAGCGGAGTTGGAGAGGGTCAGGTATGTTGGTGGCCTTTGAATTAAGTCTACATAATGCCATGAGTTATGGACATGAGACACGGTAATCGTTTAACTGTTTACTCCATTTATAAATATAGAGAAATGGCAAGAATGCGCCTTATTTGTAAGCATAAAAACTTATTATATATAATTTTTAAACTGACCAACATCAGTTGATTATTCTATATGACTTTCTCAGTAACAAACCGCGTACTAACAAAAAGTGTGAATTTGTCAGTTAAGAAAAGCATTTTTTCGATGCGTAAATTCAATATAATTCAAATTGTGTAAACTTAAATAATACCGACTGAGATTCTATATGTAACCAATACATTTGGAGTACTTGATAGGTAGGTGATTTCGATTGTTAATCCATACAATTAAATAATAAGCAAATCGTTAAATTAATATAAATTATAATTATTGTCAAAACTATTAATTGGAAACATTTTAAATTGTTTTATCTGAAAAGTAAAATTTTCATCACCGTCATCCGTTTACGTAAATTTGACAGACTGCAACGTGAAGCCGAAGAAGAAGAAGAGCGACAACGTCAAGAGGAAGAAAGACAACGTCGCGAAGAAGAGGAAGCTAGGGAACTGGCTGCGCTGCAGAGAAGAATGGAAGAAGAGAAACTTAAGAAGGCTATTGAGGTCGGTTAATGCGTATTAGTAAAAACCATTTGCAAAAATAGCTTTCAAAAACACTTACTCATAAATATTACAAAGCTTAAATAGCGATTGGGCTAGTTTTTACCACATATTTTTTAGTCTAGTTATGAACAAAAGGCAAACTATTACTTTATTATTTATTCGTCCTAGTATCAGACTAAGTGATGTTTCATTTTCAGGCACAACAACAACTAGAACGTGATGAAGCCGAACGAAAGGTTCGCGAGGAGGTAGAGAAACAGGCGAGACTTCGCGAAGAAGAAGAAAAGAAACGAGCAGCAGAAGAGGCGGAAAAAAGCCGTAAAGAAGAACTTGAAAGAGAGGAGAAAGAAAGGCTCGCACGGAAACAGAGAGTTGAAGCTATTATGGCGAGAACTAGGCTTAAGAAGGTACGATTATTATAAAGGAAATGTTAAAATACTTAGTCCTTCAAAATTAGTGTAACAATTGTTAAAACGGCAACGCACTTGCGATCCTCCTGCCCATTTGTCCCCTGTTATACAAAAAAATAAACCTGATAACGTAAACATTACAAAAGGGTCTAGTTATTAGAATTGATAATATAGCTTTTAATTTTATTATTGATCTTTTTTTTTAAACTATCGGGAGTCCTATACCTACCCAAGGCTCGACTCTACCCAAATATATTGATTAAAATTTACAGCAAGCGGAAGAAGATAAAAAGAAACATGAACAAGATAAAGCGCCAGTTAACCAAAGCGCTGAAACACAAAATCAGATTTCTGCACAACCGCCAGTCCCAAAGATAGAACAAGTGGCTCAAGACACGACACATTCTAAATCCGTACAAGACAAACCATTGGATAGTGCTAATGTAACGACAGTTACGGAAAGTGTAAATGTAACAACTAATGCTACAGAAAGTGTAAATGTAACAACTAATGCTACAGAAAGTGTAAATGTAACAACGAATGCTACAGAAAGTGTAAATGTAACAACAGTTACAGAAAGTGTTAACGTGTCAGAACCTGATACAATAAAAGTGGGAGTTCCCATAGTTTCTGAATTAATCAATGTAGCAGAACCGATTTTGGACCTAAATGTATCGGATTCAAAAGTTTCCGAAATTGTAAATTTACCAAATGTGGTAGACAGTTTAAATGAATTAGCTAAGGATAGCGCAAAGGAAGTCACGGATAACGGAAATGTACAAACTGAAGATTTATTGTCGCTCGCTACTAGTCAGGTAATTATTATATTATCTTCAATTTTTTTTTTCTACAATAAAGTTCACATAAGAGATTGCTACTTTACATTAATTAAAATCTATCCTATACAATAATTATGTCTAATAGGTTGTATTATGTTGACTTAATTTTCTAGAATACTAGTGAATAGCTTGTGTGTGTCCGAGATATCGCACTTGCACTTACATTCACTACTCTAGTTTCTCACCAACGCGATTAACTTTAACTTAATCATACCATTCTAAAAACTTATATGAATATTTATTATATTAACTAATTGTTTAGTCATTTAGTTTAAAAGTCTAAAAAACTCAGATAAAAGTGATCTTTTCTCTGATCACTTGAATTTTTTTGCTAGAATCGAAAAACTTGTTCAAACATAAACACAAATCTTTAACAAATTTTAAACAGTTAAAAATGACAAAGTTAAACTTAAAATTTTTGTCATTTAGATTTAAATCTTTTTTCTTTTTTTTAGCCGGAAGGTAAGTCGGAGAGCTGGCAGCCTCACAACGGGAATATCGCACCCCTCGCCCCTCTCGCTCGCACCGATAACAAACTTGTGAGTAAATGTTCACTATAATAATTATTTTCATGCATTTAACACCACAAGGATAATCCAAACCGGCGCCAAGAACTCGCTGGCATCCAAATTAATAACCGAATATAGTCTGGACAAGAAACAAAATTATCCGAGAATCATACAAAAATCGTAAAAATATTTACGCTATCTCCAAATTACTAATTAATCCATATCAGTCTAAATATTTCGTCTCTTTCTGACAAATTGTTTTAAGGATGTTGTTATAAGCGGTTTGTTTACTGAATAGTTTACTAGGGATTCGGACGGGACCGTACAATCTGGTTGTAATAACCGATAGGTCGTTGTAAACGATGTCGTTATAAACGGTTTTGACTGTATGTTGGAAAATTACATTTATTAATTTCAGAGTCAGGATTCTGGCGAGCATTCCAGCAAAATGGACAACGCCAACGTCGAGACCAACAATGGCAACGTGTCAAACGTGGGCCACATATCCGCTAACTTCCTCCACTCGGAGAGAATGTCCGAACACAACCAGAAGGAGGAGTTTACGACGCACAACGGGCACGGAATAAGCCACCCGTTGACCTTGCAAAACGCGATCTAAGAGAATTAGGAGTCGGGTATGCGTATTGGCTAGCTTCGGTCAGCGTTGGCCGACGTCGGAGCAAATGTTCGGGAGTTATCGATTTGCGGAGCAGATTTTGATAATTAAAAAAAAAAATCCTTGTTTCGATCCATGAATTGTGTTGTCGATGTTGCCCTTGTTTTACGGTGCCTTTGTTTCTGGTGCTGTGTGAATTGAAATTTAATTCTAGCCGATATGTATACGTCGACGGAATGGCTAGCGGCAAATTTGCGCCTCTTGTAATATTCAATGTAATTATTGCATTTATGGAAATCCAAGATTTAAAACGTTGCTATTGCTAAGCGAATAATCACAGCTTGACGTTCCTCGTTTAGAAAATTTTAAATGTATTTTCATATCGGAACATAGGTCCTTAGGAATTTTATGGTAATATGTCATCATTTTGGATTTATTCGGATAGGTTGTGTATAGAACAGCTGTGCTCACAGCGTATACAATAATTATAAGTTTTTATTTATTGTGATTTTTTTATTAAAGTAATAATCAAATTTGGTTCGGTAGATGCTGCTTAGTTGGTTTGAAATATTCAATTTCTATTCTGTTACTAATGACGCTATCTACGCGAGAAGGGTGGCATTAGCCCGATGTTTAAGTGCGAGCGAGATAGACGTACTCTTTAAGCTCCTTTTCGTTTGCGTGAAAATTGCACCTATATTGGGATTACACTTAGGTATTTTCCTAAACTTTTAGTATTTTAAATTGATTGAGCTATTTCACCTTTCAAATGTCTTACCCGGTTTGATTCCTAAATATTACGACAGTTCAAATATACTTTATTGAATGCTAAAACGGCTAAACATAGGTAGTTGAGTTTTTAAGAAATTTGAAAGGCGGATTAATGAGATGCGAAACGCTGATTTGTTAACTATTAAGTAATTGCATAAACAATTTTGTATAATAAGTAGTTAGCGTTCTATGAAATTTAATCAATTCTTTTGTTCCATACAATATTCCCTTTTTAAGACTAATTTGCGCTTTATATCTGATTTGTCACTAGGCAATTTGACAGGTGGCAAAATAAACGCCCAAAAACTTGGATACTTTTAAAATATTATGTATTAGTAGTGATAAATTGTAATAACTATTAACCAACATAATCTACACTCTATGTGTAATTTCGATTTTCATTTTGTCTATGATGTGTTAAGTATCGAATTTTCCAAGTTATGGTATTATCTATGAAATATTAATGTATCATAGACAGTCTGCTTGTAAAATTTGCTAAGCGTCCATTTTTACGGTTTCCCTAAATAATCATGTAGTATACAAAAATGGCCTTATCATTTTTATTAGCGACGTTATGTGTTTGTCAAACCGCCATTTTGTTTAAATTTTTTTAAAGGATATAGGGAACAGTAATGATCTACAGCAATGAATGCTAGAAGTAATTAATTTTACGTTAATGACAGATGTCAAATAGTGAATAAAATTTACAAGCAATTATATGATTATTTTAGGGAAATGGATAAATTTAATTGCATTTTGTAAAGAATTCCTTATATTAACGAAATAGATCAAAATGGCGGTTAGACATAGGGCAACGAAGGTTGTCGGAATAATGTATTTATCACGCAAGACACGGCTTCTGTACATGTTCATCTATATTATGTTAGCAATCGATGGATTTATAAGAAGAAAAGATTTAATAAAAAATATTTAAAAATTTCAAGCGTTTTATTTTGTTGTTCTTTAAAGATATCCATAGACAGCATTATGGTTTTGTAATTATTGGTTGAACCTAAGATAGTACGATTTATATTAAAAAAAATGCAGAAATTGATGTGATGGTGATATACTTATTGGTCACAAGTGTCGACATTCATTACATTAATATTATATTAGGTACTTAAAAACAAACTACTAGAACTTAAAATTAACCACAATAGGCAAACAATTGTCTGTTTAATCGATCATTATTAAATTAATCAATCGTCGTGATCAGCCTACTAACAATTATCGTTTCGCCGTAAATTGAACCAAGAACCATAGTTCGTAATATGTTCTTGTACGATCCAAGGCTGTACATTTTGATCACTCAGGCTTTCTTAGTTTTATAGGCGTGGCGATTACCTAAATTGTCCGAGTTACGCCCAGAGAGTATAGCCAGACGTAGGCTTATATTTTATTGTTGTACGCGAGTGGTTAATATAGAGTAAAAATAAAATCCTCTATTATTTAAAACCGAAACCCGATGACCCAGGAACCGTACAGTATAGTTACTATAACAAGTATAAATGTCAAAGTAAGATAGCGTAGAGAACAACAAATATATGTTGAATATATTTATAGTACTGAGCGCATTCACTATAATATTTATTAAAAAGAGAAAAAGACGATTTATTAAATGTTTTAACATAGACCTATTCTACGTTAGTCGCTAATTTTCTGTCAGACTCATGGTAGAATTACTGTTTCGGGCCCTCTACTAACTACTCTTGATATTGAGGATAAATGAAACAATACTGAAATTGACAACTGCATTTATTTCAAGTGATTACAATTACCATTTTGCCAGCCTTTGCAAAATGTATTCATAACATAATTTAACATATACACGAGAAAATATGAGCAAAATACGTTTAAACTGACAAATTATAACGTAGTAATACATTTTAGTATCGAAAGGAAATTTATATTTTAACAAGAAAGCATAAACTCTACAAAATAACTACATTTTATTTTTACAATAGTCGAAGATTTTTATGTAAGTACTAGACATCATATGTAGTACTAAAATTTGCAATCAAGTTTACAAATAGTTTTCCACGACATTTGGTAGAGAATTATCTGTAAACAGAGCGCCATTATTTTCTAGTAAAATACAAGTCCTTCATGTTAAATAACAATTCAATATATTTCTTATAAATAAGTAAGAAATAAATTACATTGTATACTAATTTCTAGAAGTCCGATTAGTCAACGCTAGAATAAGCCTATTATAATAATTGGCAAGAGCGTAGCTTAAAAATAGGATATGTGGTAATATTTCTAATCCATTCACTTAGTTCGGTACCAGCTCGCCTTGGGAGTCTGTAACATTAAAATATTTTAGGCAACTTAGAAAATGCTAATAACTTTTATCAAACTAGCTGTGCTCTGCGGTTCCACCCGCATTAATTAGGTAAAACGTGCAATACAGCCTAAAGCTATTCTCGGTAAATAAAATTGTATAGGATTGTATTGTATTGCGAAATATATTTTTTTATTATACATGGTATCGCGGACTTTTTGTAGATATTGATGTCTTCTATAAAACTGTAGTTGCTCTTGCTCTGTTGTCAAAATTTTCCGCATCGTATGTGATATATAAATTTATATTGGTCTTTTTCACATATTGCATTGGTTACGTTATTGTTATTTCATACAGACCCAAACTTTTTGGAAAATTTTCAATAGCCTATGATCATTAAGGATAGCGTAGGGTAATGGTGAAAGGTTATAATCGGTCCGGTAGTTTCGGAGCCTATTTAATGCAAACAAACTATTTTATACTGCCTTTATAGGAGACAGAATTAAAAAAAGTAACAAAAAATCATTTATAGTTAGAATGTTGACATCGTTAATTATCGCTTTCGGGATATTACACACACATACCGTCATTAAGCCATTTCTTGCCGCGCATTCCCAAAAAGCCAGTCTGTGCCTTTCTCTTCGGCCAAGGGCCGTCCAGCAAAAACTTAATCTCCTTCGGTCCAGCATATTTCACGTCTTTCTTTCCGCGCACACCAATAAAGCCACGAGGTCTATTCTCTCTCTTTTGCATGAATCGCTTTCCACGAACTCCGTAGAAGGCACGCTTGTCCACCTCACTTGAGTCATCTTGAATCTGGAGTCTTTGTAAATAATCGTTTATCGCTTCGTTAATTTCGTCGTCTTGTGTTAGGTTTTCGATGTCGTAATCCTTTTTTCCTCGCATTCCAACAAAGCCCATGGGTGCCCTTTTGTATTGCCAAAAGTCTGGATACTCAAAGCCCCGTTTTCCCTTAACGCCGACGAAGAAATTCGGTCGTCGTTTAAACATCTCTGAGTCTCGGGCGTCCATGTATTTCTTGCCTCGCATACCGAAGAATCCATGAGGCATCCTCTTCACAACTTCTTGCGCCGTCAACGCGTGTACCAGAGGTATTATAACAATTAAAACGTATGTCCGATACGATGCCATGTTGTATCTGCAACAATTACATTGTATTATTAACTTTAAAACGTAACAATGGTCATACTACATACTACGATTTGCCTAAATCATATATTCACGTTAATTATATACAAAGTTTTTAAAATTTCTTTAGCCGCTAAAAATCGAAACAGCGTCAGGAACTAAAGTTGGTATTGATTATAGACTATTTCTAAAGTATGTTCGTATATAATATCACTATTACCTTACATTTCAGAGCATAATATTTTAATTAGAATAGTTTAATATTTTACTTGAGTGCTTATTAAAATACGGGAAGCTTTACACACGTAGTATATTTTAAACTGTACATTAATATTTTGTGTGCTTTTAAAGGATTTTCTTGTCTATTTTTGACTAATTTTTGGATTTTAAATACTCTTATCACCTCTTTGCTCCTCTATATTTCTTATACAATCGCAATATTAAATAGAACCACAAAAATATCTTACTATTTAGGTTTTTTACTTCGTGTAATATATACTGAATCAACATTATGCCTTAGTACATTGTAACTGCTCCCTTAAGCCTTCACATGACAAACACGACAGTACACCAACAAATATTGTCCAAGTTAATTATTATCGTCCCTACAATTTATGTGTCTAATACGTGTAAGTTTTTATTACAAACGAAGACACGACTTACATAATGAAATCGTCAACTTATAAACGAAACAGAATGAAAACCTTACACCATATTATGTCGCAATAATGATCATAAAAATTACATATAATAAAAAAACAGTTTTGTTTAATTTATTTCTGCAGTTAGCACAAAAGTAAATATATCATTAAATTTAATAAATTTTGGACCAGTTTGCGACTTCAAAAGTATTTATTATTAGTATTGATAAGCCTTATAACAACAGAAAGTTAAAAGTTTTTTGGTTTATAATATATAAAGAACATATTAAGCATATTTTTGGAGCCAGATTTTACTATATAAAGGAGTATACAACTCTAATCAATATGCTAAAAATTGTAACTGAGTACGATTGAATCTGGAAATGCAAATATGTTAAATATAATAAATTTAGGGTTAATTTTGAAATACAACAATTTGGTTAGGTCACATGCATAATGCGACATACACAAAAACCTAAAATATAATCCCTTCTCCTATCATTCACATAACAAAGAACTGCTAATAAGTTGTCAACACGCGTTAAAAGTGGTGGCTAGCCGTTTTGCGATAGTGCGAAATTTACTCCGAATCTGCACCCGCCATTACAAGCTAAGTGCTCTCACGATATATTGCATTTCATTCCACGTCGTTTGCAATTGTTTCTTTTTTAAAAACAACGCTGGAAATACGCTTTTAGTTTTCCCATATTCGGTTTTGAAAAGAGGCTTTTGTTCTTATTCTTAAAAACAAAGTTGTTTCATATAGTTAAAAGTTAACCCTTGCTTCGTTATTAATAAGCTATCGTAACAAGTGATTAGACTGATTTATTAAAAATTAAAATGAATGAGAATATACTAAAATGTTAATTGTTTTAATTATTCTACCATAGCTCAGGTTGTCACGAAGTTTATTAAACAACGTGTATAATAACTTACTAATAATGTTTAAAGAACTTAATTTCTCATTACAAAAAATGTATTTTTATTGACATGAGAAACTTAATATAATAAAAATATACGAACGAGCTACGCGTCGCCATCAGCTATCCCAATTTTAGTCTATTAGGCTCAAAAATACGCAACAATATTCAGAGAGTTTGCACAAAAACCTACAGTTTTTTTTATATCCTAGTTTATAGCAAGAATAGTAGTCCATTATTTGAAATCATAAATTTTATAGCGCTCTTCAACTTTATAAACTTTTTAAAAGTTGGCTTAAATGCACTTAGTCTAATTCGTATGCGCTGCTTGTCCGCGAAATAATTAAATATACCAGAGCTTAACTGTCGAGAATATTATAATGAGGCTACAATTAATTTTTATTATTGATTAGCCCTTAAACAGACTTCGGAAACCCCAATGAAGTAAAGCGTCCGTAACGGTTTTTTCTTACAATAATACTTGTGACAGTGTAAAGGTATTGAACATTTAGAAAGCCTATGGTACTCTATATATTCTATATATTCCGAAGTATGTATAAATGTTAATAACATGTTTCTATATATTTGTGATGGAATGTTTAACTTATAATAAAAACCCCAATTCAACTGTAGCAAGCTCTATATGTAAATCTCAACAAAGTTTTAAATAGAAAAGTTATGATGTAAAACGAGCACAAAGCGCTCTCTGATATTAGGGTTAATGAATAAGCTATTATCTTCAAATTATGTTAGGAATTATACCTCGAACGTTTCTTAATAAATATATGAAAATGTTTTATTAATATTTTTATATTTATGTTTTTGACGTACATAATATGCCTATTATTTCATATATTAATGTAACCAATTCTAAGCATGTTCTTTGCGTCTAATCATTCAGTAACACATTTTTAATAATAATATATGTCACTGTAAAAGAATTGTTAAAATCGCTTCAGGCGTAGGCAGATCTAACAAAAACCTTAGAAGCTTCATAACTTAACATCTTTTTTCGATATTAAGGGTCTGTTTCACAATGTATGGATAAAGTACCAAATAGCTATGTAACACATAAATTATTTGGAAGATAAATTGTTCTATTTGACATTCATCGGACTCATAACTTTTGATGAACTTTATGTGACGAATAGCGCTATCTGACAGTCGTGAAACGCAACAATAGTGTTTATCCTACAAATAAGTAATAAATAGCTAATTTGGAACTTATGTGGAACTTATCCGTACATTGTGAAACAGACCCTTATTCTTCTTAAGTTCTCATTATATCTAGTTCACCAATGGAATATCTATGTATATAATAAAAATTATTTAAGTGCTACCTACATTATGGATATACATTACCTATGTGTCCTCTAACCAACAAATTTACTAGTCCCATAGGATTTGATCCTTAGATTCGTTATGTTTCCATCGGAAAGCTACTATCCTAAATTATAGAAAAAAAACAAGCGATATGTAATCTATATATATAAAAATGAAACCCGTTTTCCGTTGTCACGACATAACATGAAAACGGCTTGACCGATTTGTCTGATTTTTTATATATAATATTCCTTGAAGTACGAGAATGGTTCTTACGGAGAGAAAAATTTAAAAAAATTGAGTGAAAAAGACTAAAAACAACACTTTTCTATATTCCCATACAAAATATTCGTAATAATAGGTACTTAAAAGTCAATTTGAACGTTAATACCATAGCATAAAGTTCAAATGTTAGTGGAGGGGTTCCGGGAAGGTAATTTTTTATTTTTTTACATAATGTATTTGTTGTCTTATCAACTTTCTTCTTTTTATCTTACTAGCTAGACCGGTGTCCCGGATAGCAGAATAAGTATTTAAAAAAAATAAAGAATCGACTGTTAGGCGGTACGACGTTCGCCAGGCCAGCTAGTAGAAAATATAAAAATAAAAAGTGTCTCCTAACTCTCAATGGGGCAAAGCCGATTGGATTAAATTTTTGTGGTCATTAAGCAATCAACCTTTTTGCCAATATAACTAAATCATTTTTTATAGCAGGTTGGTGATCAGTCTGATGTCCCATCCAGAAACAATTTTTTCACCGGGTATCAACTCCAAAATAAGATATGAATTTTTAACCTAAGCCAGGGATACCACTAAACGTAAACACTACGTAATATTATTTGTTCATAACGTCCTTTAAAAATATCGTCTGCGATAATTAGCGTAAACATTTCGCGTATTACAATAAAGAAAATTTAAGACAAAGAAAATAAACATCTTGAGAGTAACAAGAAATATTTTATGTATTAATTACCATTAAGCATGAAATATTGATACTAGACATAAAGTCCAATTTTTACGGACCTTTTTGCGAAGTATTTTTCTTATACGTACAACTGTTAAAATATATACACATACATATATATAACCACTATTTTCTGTTATCCATAGTAGCCTAGTATGTGTCCAGGTAAATGCCTCACATTATCATTGGAATTAGTCTACTGGAAACGTATATTTCTATTCTTAAGATGAAATGGTATATTGGTTTATATTAAGGAAGTGATTTACTGCGGCATGACGTCATTCACGCGTAATTAATATTACTTTACTGCATCTAAACTTTAACAACCCTTTATTAATGTTACATCTGACCAAGTAGTTCTATATCATATATTTATAAATATTCTCTTATATAAAATATAACTTAAAATGCAAAAATCCTGGACATCAAATTGTTTGAACTGTTCACTGCAACAAAAGCAGACTCCATTCCAAATTAATATTTAATAATACAAATTCAATATACTAATTATCTAATTAAATGAAATTTACTGATTTGTTTTAAAAAAAGGTTTATTATAATTTTAATTAAGAGTTATAATACAACTAGACTACAATATCCAAAGCATTCAATGTAAATAGAATACTTAAATGAATCCCTTAATTTAAAAAAAAAGCTTGCGTAAATATAACAAAAGCTGTTAGCGTTATTGTCAACGCGTGAACATTCGTAGATAAAAGTTTGTCTACCGTAAAATGTTTTAGCCACATTTACATTTTAGTTTTCTGGTCGTTTTCTAGTCTGCTGTTATTGCAACTAATTAAAGATAAAAGCGTAAAAATATAGTATTTAAAAAGGGAATTACTGCTTATAAAGTTAAACCGATATTTATTATTTTATTTCCAAAATTATCTAATATTTCATTAAATACTATACCTAGTATATATATAATATAATTAACTTATTCCGTAACCCATACGCTGTGCGCTCAGTCCATAATCTCTAATAGGCTACTATTCCCATGAAAGAAAAACTGTGTCGATAGTGGATTATCACATTAAATTAGTAACGTATTTAAAGTATAATCAGAAATATGTAAATATATTCCTTAATAGACCAAAGCTGATATCATTATATTATTAAAGTGAATGCGGATTATTATTAAACTTATTAATTTGACAGCTTACACAAGTATGATAGTTTTAGATACCTTCATGTTTACCGGTAAAAAATCGTTAAAAAAGTTTTTTAATTATAGCCTGGTCAGCACGTTCAATATAATAATTTAATTGTTAAATACAATAGAGCTTTATCGTTTAAATTGCGTTAAACTGTTCTTTGTTTGCAATTATTTTCTTACAAGTTGATCCTACTTTATGCTCTTTTGTCCTTGATAACAAAACCAATACGAAAAGAAACTATATTTATCCAAAAATAAAATTATTAGCCTATAATATCTTACAGGCATTTCTATTCACAACACGTAGGTCCATAATGAAAAACGTACCGGCCGTGAAATACAATAACGTTTAACATATTGTAAATACAGAGTCATACATCGCTGATAACGGCGCGGCCTAAGAAATTATTACAGTCTATACGAAGCAATGGAATTTGTGAAATTCCGTATTAACTTTCAAGAATATGGATCGAATGTTTCAATCACCGGATTATTTTATTCTAATTAAAATATTTCTTGTTCTTCATTCATGTCGTGAGTATTTATGGTATACCACTGAATCAACATAATATTGATTCATATAATAGTAATTAGACTGATTGATGCGTATTGCCTTTGTTGCCAAATCGATTTAGTGGATTAAACTGGTTCATATCTCCGTGAAACTATTGTACTCTCTTTATTGTTAGCGGCATTTAGGCAGTTAGCGGTACTTAGGTTTGGGTCTTCCGATTTCCTCGCAATATTATTCCTGTGTTCCAACCAACATGTGTTAATTGCGAACATAGACGCTCGGACTTCGAACCCACGATCTCTGGGTTTTATTTGCACGCTTTGTGACTGATACTGCCCGAACACAAACATTTATATATAAACTTTTAAATTGCCTTGGAAAATTAGATCTATTTAAAGGTAGTCTAAATAGATCTAATTTACAAAGTAATAGTAAATTACAAAATAACGACAACCTATTAAAACTTGAACTTTCCATGATTAATAAAATACTGCTTGATTGAAAATATAAATTGTGACAGCCATTAGTGTAAGAGGCTAATATTTTTATAAAAGTGGAAAATGAATGAACTCTTTCTCGAGTAATAAAATGAAATTTCTTCTTTTGAAGCTTCCAATATTAATAATTAATATTGCGAAACATTTCTATTAAATAGTGAACCATTTGATATTATTAGATTTTTTGTTAAATTAGTCTAGGTCAGGTCTAATATGATTAAATTGTTTTATTACTGCGCATTTAACACTCGGTCATATTGTAAAGGAAAATCTCGAGAGGAAACCAGAATGCTTTAGACCCAAAAATCGACAGCGTTATCCAGGTCTTGAATACTAATCACCTACTTGCCTGTTAACAGAAACAAATGATCAAGAAATCTGAAGACAAGAACACCGTTTGTAGTGCCTCTGGTTTCTTTTATCAAATCATGAAATAGTAGTAAACTTTTCGACATCCTTCACCGATAAATATGTAAAAATACATATATTTTTTTCATATTTAACGGAAAAAAATTCTATGCGGCCCTAAAGATTTTTCCGCTTTGAATTTAGAAAAATTTGGGATAACGAATAACTAAATTGTAATATTTATATAAATCTTATAAACGTATATAAAATACAAATAAAGCACGATAAGTATACCTTATAATTAACTGAGTACAAATAAAAATAGGTAGGTAATAAGTCGTTGGTGTTGTGTAAAGTGATAATTGGCTCCCCGTGGCCGGAAACATTGTCACACAAAGAAAAGTCTTTTGAGATATATTTGTCCAAATAAATTGTATTTTTCAACAATTGCTTCATATTATAAGTTAAAGGAATATTGATGATTTTTTATTTAAGATTAAGTATGTATTTGTATCATTTTTCAGTGTTACTTGTATTTTTTTTATTTGGCACTTCGAAGGATTTGCAACCCTTAGTATTTCTTTTTTTTTAGATTTACTTTCACACTAGGGTTGCCTGGAAGAGATCGCTTGTTAGCGATAAGGCCGCCCGTTGCATCCTTTATCCTTTATGTTACTTGTTATTATTAGTAATGTAACGAAGTAAATAAATAAATATTTTTATTGAGTGACCACGGCGATGGATCAATAAATTTTGCTTTTGGT
The DNA here is from genome assembly GCF_905475465.1 of Pieris napi. Lineage (NCBI taxonomy): Eukaryota > Metazoa > Arthropoda > Insecta > Lepidoptera > Pieridae > Pieris > Pieris napi. The sequence goes on along the minus strand of NC_062241.1, from coordinate 4,767,630 downwards.
AGTGAAGGATATTATCGTGATGATTACGTGTGTGTGGTCTTCAATTCAACAACATGAGTGTATGAATAAAAATTATACAAATATTTCATAAAACTGCAAAATGACCTTTTGGGAATTTAACCAATATTTTTATTATTCTTCAAACAACAAGTGGTTTTTTTCTATACACGCATAAGTCGGAGTAAAATTAACCTGCGGCAGAGTTTAATAAAGTTCGTATATACGAATATTTATATTCTTTATTAGTAAGCAACATCTAATACAATATTGTCGTTTACGAGTATTACAAAAAATATACCGAATTCAAATGTAAAGCATAATGACATTTCACGATTTCAATGAAAGCCCGTGTCACGTACTTTCAAGACTTTTCAAACGAATACCGATAGAACCCCGGGATGTCCAAGGTTCGATTCCGAAGACACAACCAAATTTAATTATTACAATTTTTTTATAGAACAGGGTGCAAACGGGCCTGAGGCTCACCTGATGTTAAGTGATACCCATGGACACTCAATGCCATAGGGCGCGAGTGCGTTGCCGGCCTTTTAATAATTGGATATATATATATACGAGTACTATATTGTAGTATCGTATTAAGTGAATACGCAAATAGGTGACTGCCCTATTTATTTCATAGGGTACATCCACTGAACCTCTGTTAAGGTTAGATCAACCTCTCACTGATACTAGTATTAAAAATACATGCATTGTTCATGTGATAATACTATAGAGCTTCCATAAAGATTATCTACAAAGCAGCACAGTGCACTGCCTGAAGCTGTTTCTATGAAACACAATTTTATTACTACGTATAATAAGCTTTCGTAAGTAACATGAAGCAATCACAAGTTATGTAGCCAAGGTGGGTAATCATGGAATTTATTTGTATTAAATTTTCCTACAAAAACAAAAAGCTAATATTCATCAAAATTTAATCTGTCTGTTACACAACTTTGAGTATCGTATCTTTCTTTTAAGAAAGGGTTATTTAAGAAAAAAGCGAACCAAATCTTAAAAATCCGGAAAAGGACTCGCGATTATTAGCAATAGTGTATGGACTTGAGCATTACTTAAGTAGGTGAATTTCCGGCTCGTTATATTCAATTCATGTATTATGTTTATTTCATCAAAATGTTTGTTATATGAAAAAAATTAGTTGAAAATTTACCGTACTATAATTTAAAGCAACGTATTTCTAATAAAAATACTTCAATGCCTATTTGTCTACATGATTCACTACAATTAACCGTCGACATAACATAACAAAAATAATTACAAACGTGCGCATGTATTTTATCTACATAATAAAACAAATCTATTTTATCACATATTTTTGTATCGAAACATATATCACTATATAAATAAATGAAGTGTACATACATTTGTGATATTAATAATTTGGTAAATTTGTCGAATCATGACTCCTACTTAAAACAGCTCCTATTTTTTTTTTTTTACTTTTTTTATATTTACGACTTGTATGTAGTACCCCAAGTAATATTAAGGAGACGCATGACTTTGGCCCTCTAAAAAAAATAAAAAAAACTAATACTTAAAATTATATTTCAGTGTAAATATTTGTCGTTATAAAATTATTTTAGCAAATCTGCAACGATAACATAAAAGTTCGTATGAGTAACATCGGAATATACATATATGTGTGTAAAAATTAGAATTAAAAGTAGATTCGAACAAAGAGATTAGTGTAAAATAGAAAAAAATGTTTTTGATCACGTAAGTCATCCTACAGATATAGTATTTATAAAGTTTTAAAAGTATAAGAATACCCTTACCTTTCGAATCACGTCAAGACAAAATTATCAAAGTTTATCCATTTCGGTTCAATTTATTACAATATTTACTTCAAACAAAACCCTTAATACGAGAGTAATTTTAAAAGTTTAATTGCTATTCGGGTAATTATTTTTCAATCTAAATAGCTTTCCACTCCAGCCTACTTATTAATACGTGTAAGATATGGTATAACAACCGATACAGAATACATGTTAATGTTAATGAAAGATGAATGGTATAATGACAAATAGGTATTCGCTATGATTAGAAAATTACAGTGTGTTAATTGAAACAGAAACAAAGCGTTTTCTTAAATTTCTTATAATTATTCCGACTTGCAGTTTACCCGCTTTATTTGTGTAAAATAGTATAATTGCACCGTTTTAACTTAAGTCGGTGCTCATCTGTCCCTTTTCATAAGGCCACGCAGAATTTAAAAAAATACAAAATGTGAAGAAAGACTACTTTAGTTATTTTTTGAAAAATAAGAAGATAAGTCACTAATTTATTGTGTTATTATTTATATTTGTTAGTGCTAAATAGTAGTAAGTTAAAAAATAGAACACAAGAACAGAGTGTCTTCCATTTATTAAAGACTGTAAGTAGTGTTATTGGACACTGTTATGTTTCTTACATACCAAAAGCCAAATACTTAAAAATCTAAAACGTATATTTTTATTCCATTTTTGTCTACTCTACTTTAATTTTTTATAAATTAAGGTCTCAGAAAATTATACCTTTCTATATGGAGATCCCTCTCAATAATTAATAAATTACACACTCTTACCAATAATTCTCCCTTGTTAGTCACGGTATATCACAGGTACATTAGCTGCCAAAACTCTTCACACTGATTGCAAATCTGAGTTGGCGGGTGTTATCGTCATAGCAATACAGTCGTGAACAAAACTGTATAGGGACTTGTATTGAATAAAATTTAGTATATTATTAGTTTACGTCGACGCACATTCATACCAATTAATGACACGATAATATTAGAAAGTCTAATTTAATTAGAAACATATTCACATTCATCTTGCATCGCTCATTTCATCTTCAGGTGCTACGGATCTTCGGCGATTTTTTTTATTACGAGCTGTTCACCAAAGGTTCAAAGCAATTCATAATAAACAAAACTATGGTCACGTGGCCAATTAGTGTGAAATACTAGAATCATAAATCGATCCTAAGCTAAAGTAAACAGTTATTAAATATAATAATAATTGTTTCATAACTAAACATGGTCTTGACTAAATGGATCTAACGTTCGTCCCCACATTAGTTTACTACCTAATGCCATTTAATTAATAATTATTTTTAATTTATTTATTGACCTTGCCTTAGTTGCCTAACCTTGCCTGGGACTCCTTTTAATAATATATTTTAGTTATTATATTATAAGATTATTTATTGTTTTATTGTTCTTTTTTTAAAAGCTAGGTTAAATAATAAAATATCTCTTCCAATATATACGGTTTTAAATTAATTATAAGACTTATGAGTAAGTTTTCATAAAAGCCTTAACATTCACAAACAGTATTATTAAGCAGGTGATGTCTCTTGTGTCTTTAAATCATCCAGCAAGTTATTTTGCTGAATATTCCACCTCCTCAGATCTTCCGTATTGTAAACACGCTTGTGGACCAAACAAGCCTACCAAGGACCAACGGATTAGCCTGTTATCATTATTGGTATATTGTTATATCAAAAAATAAAATAAATCTAAAATAAACATCTATATTTTATTGTCCAAAATATCAATCCCAATATAAGATAGCAATACATTAGTTTTGTACAAGCGTGGGTACTCCAACCGAGCCGATGATCCTCATAATGGACATATTATCAGCTAGATATACTATCTTAATGGGATTTATGGACCATTGTACTTTCCACGATAACTTTCAAAGTCACCAGTGACATGCGATTTTTTTATTTCATAATGTACCGTAAACTTTTCTGAGTTTAGCCGTAGACGCTGAGTCTTTTGCTACGTAATATCATGTAGCTCTCTACGTTTTGTAGCATATTGCTACGAAATCGAACTGAGTTATAAAATAAGTTTTGTTTTTACTAATTTATTTCGATTTTGAAACACAACACAAAATATGTTACGATCAGAAATAATTTTGCGTACTTGCATTTTATCTAACTTAATCTTTCATTGGTCACAAGTCAAGCATAGCTTGAGTTGTATAACTTGTATGAGATAGCATCGTTACCCGAAACTTGTTTTATGTTTTACTTAATTTATCTTACGCTACGCAGTTAATCAACGAAGATTGCTTTTTCGTTAGCAATATAATACTAATTGGAAAGTAAATTGTAATTAAAGTCGTAACCAAAAATATTTTTTACAATATATTGTCGAAGCTGAAATATATGAATATTTTATTTTCGACAGTAATAGTAGAAATATTTTTGACATTTTCCTAAATACGTTAAACATACATGAAATTTATAACATTTACTCTTTAAAGCGTCATAGGTGCGTAAAGAGTCAACTTTATAAAATAGTAACAAAATATTTACCTAATAAATCTTCAGTTACGTTCATAGGACGAACATTTATATATCTAATGTGCCAAATGTATGTTCACCCAGTATTAGTTTTTGACAGCGTTCAAGCCATCAAAAACTGACCTAAGCGTATTAATGTGAATACTTTACGAAACTACAGGTCGGATGTGTTAAAGATAAGAATGAAAACAACAGTGCAGATAGAGGAATGCCCAGACAGACATCTTTTTGTTGGATTAGAACTTCACCATTTCTATTCATTCGTGTAGAAATTATGATTCCTTAATCATTGACCACCTACCAGTGACCATACATTTTATTACTAATATAATATATTATTTAAAGTCACGCCAAACATTTAACAGACTACATTACAAAAATAATTAAAAATATAAGCCAGAAATTACACTTTAATGAAATTCGCGCTAACTTAATGGTTAACTATGTATAACTTAATGGCTAAGTCTAGCCTCAGTGCCAAGTATGGTTATTCTCTAACTTAATCAAGTTTAGCTTCCATGAAGTGGGTTATTCATATTATTTAGATTTGTTTGAATGTTTTAATAGGTAAAACCGATAGAGACTACTAGTTTTAGTTTTAGCTAGCATTCCCACACTAGTCCAATAAATTATTCGAACCATTACTAATATAATATAATTGTCATATATCTCATGAACGGCAGCTCTGCGAAAAATGACGTGTGATTAATAAAATACTGATTGAATTAAATATAGATTGCTCGTTTTACACACATGATATTGCGTCTATTTGTAGATAGTAAACTTATTTTAATCTTTACTAGATGGACTTTATGTACCCGCTTCTAAATCAACCACTCTGTACGAGCATAACTTTGACAACATTAAAATGGAACTAGAGAAAAACTTTACGATGCGTTTAAACATTCAAGGTTCGATGTAATAAAGTGACTTATAATTTATTTAATGGTGTTTATAGACCTGAAGTTTTTTATTACATGGTGCAACGTGAAATAAAGAAGCATAAAGTATGTTTTGACTCTGCCAGATATAGATCACGTGATAAGTTCTCAAACCTTTTTTAATTTTTTTTAAATAAAAGTTTTTAAAACCTAAGTAAAATCCTTGAAATTCACTTAAGAATCGGAAGTCACATTTAATTTAACAAGCATTTAACGACCAAATAAATCTTATGCAATGTCGTACCGTATATATCGTGTTTACGGTCACTATTCTTTTAAATACCTTCTGTCTTATAAAACTAGAAGAGGTTAATATTTGACCTTCAATACGAGTGGAAACAGCTGTATTCATAAAATAAATGGTATCATCATACTAACAGATATACGTATAGTATCTGTTATTATGATAATTTAATGGTGATTAAAGATTTTTGAAAGCGCAGACTGACGTACGTCATTTTAAGTAGTTAAGTTACTAATGTTTACGAATAAAAAATTCATTATTATATTTCTTTAATTTATAAATTAATAATTTGTACATTTTTTTCTTTTACGTAGATATAAATAATAGAACTAATGGGCTCAAAATTTCTATGTAAATGCGTGTTATTTTTGTTATCGGAACAGTATGGATATTATAAAGTGTTCTATTACTTCTATATATCAGTGTTACTAGACTTAAAACGGCAGTAAAAAGATGTCTAAGGAACATAAAAGAAAAAGCACACTGCAATTAAGATACATGGCGACAAGCCACCTGTCCGTGACCCGATGTCACGAAGAAAAAATAACCGTGGTCATAATTAGTTTTGTTAGACTCTAATATTTTAGACAAGGGTTTTTGTCAACACATATGAACATATGTTCAGTCAGTACTGTCTTTTTTTTTTAATTCAATCCTTATTTGTGCAAAATCTTTATATATATAATTCTTCTGTGAGTGTGTATGTCACTGAACTTCTCTCAAACGACTGGACCGATTTTGATGAAATTTTTTGTGTGTGTTCAAGGGGATCTGGGAATGGTTTAGATTCACAAATCAGCCCGCCAGATGGCGCTGCAGTCGGTACTTTCATACTTTGCTTTACTAATTGCTTGAAATATCATGCAGGACAACGTCTATCGGGTCCACTAGTATCTATATATAATTACGTTGTAAACCTTTATGTATTTAGGTATACTTTAGATCAGCTTGTTTTAATTTGTTCTTTATTTATTTATAAATTGCTATTATTTAGTTTTTGCTAAATTAGATAATTATTTATCGTACACAAGAAATATAAATAAAGTACTTTAAACTAGGTTACACAGATAAAAATAGTAATATTAGTTATGCATTTCGTTCACTTTCACCATAACATTTCGTTTTTCCTTACCAGTGTTATTAGATAAGACTGCAATTGCCTTCCTAATCATTAATGTTACAAAACATTTCATACACTTACACACACATACACACATCGAAGTGAAATATAAAAAAAATTATAAGGTTATTTCTGCCCTGCGATTCTGTAACTCACTTTTCGAACTCACACAGCGGTTCTCGCATCGGCGGTCGCTCTCAAATCAGTCGTGCAGCAGTCATTTTATGATTTGGCATTCTGATAAACAATAAACTACAAGCTCCCACCTTTTGAGAATGCCAAATCATAAAATGACTGCTGCACGACTGATTTGAGAGCGACCGCCGATGCGAGAACCGCTGTGTGAGTTCGAAAAGTGAGTTACAGAATCGCAGGGCTGCTTTCTTACTTCTCAAACAAAATGAGAACAAATCGCCGAGAGTCGGAACTGTATATTCTTTAGCTACTTCAAAAGATCAATCGCTTAACTTTCCACTTTACTAACGATTTAGTTCCAAATGATCAAACTACGCAAGCAGTTGTTTTTGACAGTTTTGTTTTTCATTTCAAGATAAGTTTTGTACATAACAAATTGTTTTAGGTCACGGATTGGAATTGTCCAATTACAAATACATTACATACATTATGATTCGAAATAACGTAAAAGTTTTATAACCTAGGTAATACGTATATTTTATTTTATTTTGTGTCTAACTTTTTATTGTCTGTAACAAAACAGAAATATAATAATATTATAATATAGAATAGAATAGAATAATAAAAATTGAATTAAGAATGTGTATCATCATATAAAGTTTGGTTGGATATTTAGTGTAGGGTTGGAACTATGGGGTATACTATATACCCCATATACCCTCCAGTTTATGCTATCTATATTTACATTCATAATAATAGAAAATTAAAACCGCCTTATAAACATATAAGCCTCTTATATACTGAATCGAATTTGTCAATACTTAGGAAGTCGAACCCACACTCCCTGGACTGCCCAAGTCTAATTAAACAATAAACTACAAGCTCCCACCTTATCAGAATGCCAAATCATAAAATGACTGCTTCACGACTGATTTGAGAGCGACCGCCGATGAGAAAACCGCTGTGTGAGTTCGAAAAGTGAGTTACAGAATCGCAATGCTGTATTAAAGTCTCAAAGTTTACGAATACATAAACCCGTTGAACATTTCAAAGAACACAAAAGTGGAGTTTTAAAATATTGAAAACTCACGCTACCTTTCGATTGACCTAAAAATATCTGATATTTTATGAAAGGGATATTAATGGGTCTCCTATCTTTCCCGTTCACTAGACAAAGACAAACAGCTTTTTAATATGTTCCTCGATGAATCCGTATTGAGTACAATATGTTAAAATGAAATGTACAGACGTAGGCGTCTCATTCATAATTGTAAGGGGAAATAGCACAAAAGAGAATTGAAAATATAATCACGAAAGTACCGAATTTGTACAGAGAACTATAAGAAATTCGATACAATATCGATTTATGACAATTTTAATTCATATAAATTCTGAAAGAGGTCATTTATGAACGGAAACATTATCATATATCTTCTCTTCCGTGACATAATAAAACTACTTGATTATTACTGATTATTTAATTATTTTAATAAACAGACTGATTCATGCAATTTTGAATTAAGTTGTACAGTATTTATATATACGTATATGTAATAAACAGAGAGAAATATGTATGTAGCCGTGAAACGAATAACGAATATTAAAAAAATATACATTGCTATGTATTTTCTATTTTAATAGAGAGGTAGTTCTTCTTTTTCATTTTTGTAAATAGTTCCAAAAGAGTTTCTAATATATTTAAAGGCAATATATATGTATCTATTATAATTTTTTTTCAGTCTTTGTAAAAACTTAAAATTGTAATTTATTCAATAGTAAATATCACTCTTATAAAGCTAATATAAAAAAACACTAGATATGAAGGCCGAAATCGCCAACTCGGTGGCAGACGGAAGTCTAACTCAATTTGTTTTTAGATTGCTCCGGACGGCGATTATTAAAATGTTTAGTTGAGTTGTAATTGTTATGACAGCTCACTTGCTTGCTCCTACGCTTAGGGACCTTTTAACATCGATAGTATACAGTAAAGGTTAAAAATAAATGGGTATTTCATTATTTTGGGTAATGGAAAACCGGTGATGGTTTAAGGTTTCATAAACATCAAAAATATATGCCTAAGTGCTTCTTAAGAGGGAAATAAGAATAAGGTCGCTATCGCATTAGTCTTTCTAACAGTATAATGTTCTACTACAAATAATATATAAGCATAAGCAAAACCTGTATTCCTGCACAACTATTTGTATATTTGAACGTTGTCATTCTATTGTAAGAAGTCTAAAAAGTATCAATACTGATGCTGACAGTCAAATTGTTCTACAAATGTCAATGGCGATTGGCATTGACGGTTCCTACGTATCGCCGTCGGTTACTGGAGAGGGACTTGATCCACTTCAGGCTCACTCTTACCTGGGATGGACTGTACCACTAAAATCCCATGGTTACTTCTAATACGAGCGCTTCTAAGAAGCCATTAGGGTTTATTTTTCATTATATGTAGCTTCGTCATAGAACATAGTGGTTACGATGTCCAAACGTTTTCATATCAATCTATGAATAACCAATGCATAACTAACTAACTAACATAAATCCGAGAAAGTAAACTTGATATCCAATATGTGAACATTTATGGAGAAAGTATTATCCTAGGTACATTATAAGTACCGAAGTTGGTATTAAAAACAAGCAAAACTTAACGCATTAGGTTCTGCCCTAACTTTGAAAACATTATAAGTGTTCTTTGAACGCTGACATGCTATATATAAATGAAAATTGTTTATTAAAATCGCAGATAAGTGAAGGTACATATTAATTTTACTAAACTAATATTCACAATTCAGTTATGTTATATTACAAAAAATATTTTGTTAAGTTTAGATATTGAGGTTTCTCTAAAGATCACCTATTTTCAATATATTGTATAGTACAACAATGTAACCGCCTTGTTACGTGTGTGGAATGACCAAAAGATGTCCTTCCTATTCGACCATAACACACACAGGTCGAGGGCTTGATAAAAATGGCTTTTCAATAAGTGTAACGCACTAACGTCTAACGTCTCACACTAACGTTGTCTGTAAGAAAAATTGCTACGTAAAGACAGATAAGTCGGACTATTTTAGTGCAATAGACACGGTCCAACTGTTTTAGCATCTGTGGTTCCAAAGAAGTTGAGTGTACAATAGAAATTGTTATAAAAAAGGACAACAAACAAGGCCAGAATCGAAATAAGTTAACGAAGATCTAGTCTCTCAAGACGAAGTAATATAAGAATTGTATGTTTTGTTTTATAAGAAGTCAATACAATATTCATATTTTATTTGTACTCACAAGAACTTTGCTGCACTTGAAACGATCATAATTTTAATTGAATCTAAGAATTTCATATCTCGTCGTAAAAAAACCAAGTTGTGAAAAGTGAAGTTGCAGAAATGTTAGATTACATTTGTATACAAGCAATTCATATTTTAATTAACGTAAATAATAGTTTTCTAGCTCATCTAGCTTATATGGAAATTATTAAGCAAAAACTTTATAAATCGGTTTTTATAACTGGACTTCTCCATGATAATTGTAATATATTACGTATATTAACTGTAGTGTCTGGATTCACGCCGTAACTATAGCTACATCGCATAGGGTGATAGTCTACCGTAAATAAATGTTTTTGTACACCATTGCGATGGACAAATTAACAAGTTAAGTTTTTGGAACGAAGTTCCTTACGGCAGGCTTGGAGGAGATACGGATTTTGCTGCGCGACCGAACTGAAAAAAATGTAAAACCGTACGAAAAAGTCTTAAAAGACACGTGCGCAGGCACGACAGTCGTATACACAAGCGAGTAGTGTAATACCTTTCTCTTTCTCCCTCTTTCTTTTTTTATTCGTCATGATATTATTTTAATAAAAACATATAAATTACCATAAACTGATTAGATGAAAGATATGTGTCGTGATATGTGTAATGGTGCATTTTTATTATACAATAATGTATGTAACTACTTCGTTCCTACCTGGTGTCCCACGGCACCACATCTTTTTTAATTAAATTATTTGATATTAAAAAAAATATAAATGAAATATTCGTATTTACTCTATCTTATAAAATTACTAACAATAATCAGTTAAAACAAACAAAGTTATACTTCTTATCTTAACTTACACCAAAAGGGTGAAAGCACTAGCACGATTTGACTATTTCATAATTACATGACTTGTCCTCCACAATACAAATACCAAATTAAAAAAAATTGTACAAACATTAAATGTTCTTCTATTTTGTGTTTAAGTTATTCCGTAAAAATAGGCCACCTACGTATCTAGCGAACCTCGCTCAAAAATTAAACTTAAGCAAAAGTCAAATTATGCAAAAAGAAAAACAACGAAAGTATCGTATGAGGTAATAGGGTAAACATAAGAAATTGAGTTGAATTTTCCCGAAAGTTTACTGGAGATTCGGGACACTTCGAAACTTCATTTAGTTTACTTTGTAACGTTATTTCACGAGCTTTAGAAATAATTATAGGAAAATAGAGACGAGATATTGTTTTAGTAAGATAATTTAGTTTTAAATACCTTCGTTCTTAATATTAAAAATAATATCTAATAAATATAATCGAGTAAATATTAAAAGCACTCTTCAGCTACTGTAGCTCTTTTGATAAATCTTTGTCTGTTTTTCCAAAGTTTAAATATTTCCGTCCAGACCAATATTACCCAATACCACCATTCCGCTCAAACTCAGAACCTCCTTTTTAAGTAAGTTAACATACAGTTGAGTTAACTGTATTGTTTTAGTTTAATACAAAGTTAGTTCTCAAATATTAATTAGAAATTGTAAATTGAGCCAACCCATCAGTGATAATATATTTTTCGAAATTTAGAAATTGATTTCAAATACTTCTCACCAATTAAACCGATGGGTGAAGCTCGAATCCTTAACGTGTATTATGGTGGTTGGAATGGAATGGAATTACCGTCTTTATTTTATTATACTCGTGAACGGGTGCTACTTGTGGTGACTGGTCGTACTTGAATTCATGTATGCGGTGATGTTAATTATTTCGACTATGTGTTTGCGTGTTGTCCCTACGAGAATGTAAGTGCGTGCTCCTATTTCACCATGCCTCCTGCTGATATAGGACAACTCTTTGTTTTTAATTTATGTTATTATTATTAATTACTTAAGATATCATGTGGAACATGGTTTAATGGTTGCAGCTCCTTTACAAACGTTGTGTAAAAAAAAACATGGCGATAAAAAAAAGTGCCAGAGAGTTTATTGCCAGTTCTTCTCTTCCGTTCTACACCCTTGATTTGAGAACTGGCACTAAATGTAAAATTAGAAGCATTAATATGTATTTCTTTACTGACAAGTCATAAGTGTACAATGTGTTACCTATATGATTAAATGATTTTTGAATTTTAGGTACAAACACAATATTTCTGTAAGACGTAAACTGACCTCCTTTGCCAATCAATATCTCTTCATAAATAATGATATTATTAAGACCACTATTCTTAAATTGTATGTGGCTTGGGTTCGGCAAAACGCTCCATCAAACTTGTGCCAAGTGCATAAAAATAATTCGAGAGCTTTTATGTCGAAATAACAAATATTAAACTAAACTCTGGGACCGAACAATTAACAATGTATGAGAAAAGCTCCTTTTACATGATCTTTTTATTTGAGAGTAGAGTATTAATGATAAAGTAATATACATTATTATTTTCAAATAAAAATCACGATAATGTTAAGATCGTGCTTTATTTATTCCGCGGGACTGGCCTCCGCAATTTATCAGCTTTTATCAACATGACTTTGTTACACGACTTTTTATATGGTAATGTTAACTATTATTAGAAAAAAATTATCTTAGAGGTAGAAAGTATGGTAGTCTTGTCAATAAGCAGGGAACGGAAATTAATTTTTATCTAGTTAGAAATCTAATGTAAGACGTAATGTATGTAAAGAAAACTGTAATTCATATTTCGATTGGCCTGCGCAGTTATTTTATTACAAAATATCAAGTAAAATCCCGAATGCATATAGGCTTTTTAAGAAAGATGTAAATTAAAATATCTCCTTTTGTGACGGAGACCTCCGTCAAACCGTGTTATAATTACGATGTAGGCGCACCCCGCGGCGACACCCAAAGGAATAAAGTTTATAAAAAATATTCAATGCGCCTTTCAATATATTTGGGCGAGTTAGATGAAATATCAAAAGGAAAGAATATTTTTTTCACGTGCTCGCTATATTTGAATAATTTAAGTTAATAAACACCTAATAGCTCGCCTGCACTTATACATATTTTCATGGAAAAAAAGTACAATTCTGATGATTTCGTATATGATTATTGCATATTTAATAGACATTATTTCTAAATTATTTGTCAGTTTTACGTTTCTACAGTTAAGAATGCCTCTCAAAATATCCAGTGGTTCTTTTGCTGCCTTTATTCAGTGCTGAGTCTGAGCTGTCCAGTTATTAATTGTTGGCCATTGATGGTTGGCCTCTGGTGTTTAATTCTGGGCATAAGATCTTTAAATAAACTTTTCTTTTGGCTCTCGTAAGTGGCCTGATTTTGTAGCTCGATTATGTTGGAAATGTCAGTTTTAATTGTCCAGTTTTCGATTTTGTATAGCTTTAAAAATCGCGTTTTTTTCACAATAATAATAATGTTATTTACACATATAAATAACGATTATGTCGATTCAAATAGACTTAGTATTTCCTTAGCGTTTGTATGGTATTTGTAACGTGAACGAAGTCTGATAGAATAACATATGATGGATCACAACACATTATATTAAATTTACGCGAATTTACAAAATGTCATATACACATTCTGTAAATTATGTGATTCCTTAAACAAAACTGACAAGCATTTCAGAGCCTGTGTAAGTAATACTTTTTTTAATAGGTGATGCTCAGCCGAATATTTTTTCGTTCCTGCGAGCTCTTGACTTCGAACGAAAAAGCTCATAAAAAAATATTATGATTAAACAGTGTATTTCTATCAGGATAAAAATTATATAAGCAATCAGGTGAACGTATTTATAGTCCACCAACTAAAAAAAAATATTTATTTCAGTTAAATAAGTCCATTCTCAACCAACTAAAAAATTACCACAAGACTGTCGACTATCATTTACAAACGGGTGCTTAACTACTTTGGCCATATTGCCAGGACAGAACCAATGGTAGGGAGGAGTGATGACAGGAGAAGTCGGGGTCAATCGCCTACCCGTTGGTCTGACCCATAAGTGTCTTTATTTCAAGACAATTTAAAAATAGGGTCACTAAACTATAATTTTAAAAATAAGACCTGTGGCTACGCGTATGAAAATCGCGTTTTTTAAACAATTATAATAATGTTATTTAAACATGTAAATAACGATTAACTGTTTAATTAAATTTTGCATTTCCTTAGGCTTTGGTAAAGAACGTTAGTATCGTATTTGTGGGTCTGACCCATAATTGTGTTAAAATAAAGACAATTATGCGTCTGAACGTCCCTATTGCACTAAGACAAGCTGATGACGACTAACCTTAAAATATAAGCTACTTCGGACAAAGATTTAGTCTAGCTATTCAAATGGGGAACGCTGTCAGTATCTACGGAACCTTGCCTAAAAGGACTCCTTTTACTAATATATTTTAGTTTTTATATTTTAAGGTTAGTCATTGTTTTTCTGTTAATAACTAAAATGTAGATGAATAGACAAACATAAATTTATTTTAAGATGGACAACGAGATTAATTATTGGTTTATCCTCATTTTAACATGTGCAGTGTGTAAGAGCATAATTAACATTTAACATTCATAGTTATGGCAATTCCACACGAGTCAAAAAAGTTTATATGAAAATCTAAATCGACAAAGGGTAAGACCCTTGTAATGTAATTTTTATTAAACCCTTGAAGGCTTAACTCGTAAATATGGACAGAACTTTGCAAGTTGAATGTAAGTTAAGGTAACCTCCGGACAGCTAACTTTACTTGGATTTATAAGACTTAACTTTCAAGTTTGCGTTTATTAATGTTTTACTAAGAAGCTTCCTTTGTATGTACTTGCGTTTTATGAATTCAGTGAAGTATTGCTCTTTTCTCGACTTTATTGAAACTCCATTTTATTCTCGAGCGAATACCGCCATGCATGTGGGTAAGCCAATTATTTACTTTGTGATGATAAAGGGATAGTATTTTCTATGATACATTAACGTACACAAAAATATACACAATAAATCGGAGTTGTTTAGGAAATGTTTTTTATTATAGGATAGGAAAACGGGTCTACGGGATGCCAAAAATTCATCGCAACCCTTGGACACCCAGTAGTGGGTGCGTTGCCGGCCTTTGAGGGCCGTTCGATTCGGAAAATCAATTCCGCTTTAAGAAACTGTCTGGTGAAGCGAACCGTGGTAGACTTCCAGTCATCAAGGTAATGCGGATGAAATTTTAAGTTAATATAGCTCATATGGTGATGAAACGAGGACAACCCTAACAACTCTTCAGAACACTCTCTATTGTAAACTTTTTAGAACTCTAGTATAAAACTTAAAAACATTTCAGCCTGGACATTATACAGTACCTATTCCTTTTTTTTAACGTCAGGAAATGCTTTTACGCATATCCCTGCTGAATTTTACTCCAGCAGGGATTTTGTGGGACTCAGACATAATATCTACAACCCTACTCACTAAAACCTGACGGATGCCTTCAGCTCGCCAAAGGGCGGAGGCAGGTAACAGCTGAGCCCTATCCTTACCCCCACCAAACGCGAATGCCACAATACCACCATGACTCCTCCCACGATCAAATCTTCAGAATCTTAACTTAGGGCAGACGTGCGAAAGCACGGCGTCGCTGCCCCGGTCGTCGTTTTCATCAGAATTATTTTCACGCTGACGCTCCGCATTCTCTTTCTGAGTCATGACGGCCTCACAAAAAGCCTTGAAGGCATTCCAAGGACCGTCATTGTCAGCTTCCACCATTCTTTGGATAATTAGTGGAAGCGATAGATTGCCAACAATGCTATCAGTAAGGACCGAGCGAAAGCCGTCCCAACCAAGTACCTATTCCTAATTTAAGATTTTTATTACGTAACATTTATCAACATTCGCCGTAGTAAAAACGCGTCTTATACTCTATCAATCTAAACTGTAATTGTACCAGTTAAATAAAAATTTCATTTTTTCTAAGACTCGTCTCTCATGTTACATTTATAGTCGTTCGAATGACTAAACAAAGAAACAATTAACAAATAAAACAAACCATAAATTTTATTGTAACTTCGAAAACAATAGATAATTTCAATCTTAACGATATCAAAGAAATCAAGCATACCTTTGCGGTGATAAAACAATATTATAAAGTTTATTGCTTTACGTCTCCGCGATACTTATTACCTTGAAAATGTTGTAAAGATGCCATAATCGTTATTTTTATGTGCCTAAATTGGGTTTGTCTAAAATTAGTTTTATTGTTCTGAATAATGACATACTAAAATAGGATTCTGTTTTTCGCACAATACAGAGTATGTGCCAATTTTATTAGATTTTTTTCGTACTATTCAAACCATAGGCAAAAGAATTTATTAAAGTACAAGCAAGGACGTCTTCGTGTAACGGAAAAATAATAAATTTCTAACCTATTTGAAATACCTTATAATTTGTCGCCGTGAATGCGGCTATCAATAATCATTACCATGTTCTCTAAATAAATCAAAATTTGCATTAAGGACAAAAAAGCTCCGCTTAGAATAAACATGTAACGTGCGGGATAGATAGAGAAAGATGAAAATGCAGACTGATGTCGCCAAACTGCAAATTTTGGTTAACTAAAAATAACATTGAAAGACATGAAAATGCTGTTACTTTCTGCAAATCTACTCAGATGACGTATATCTAGTGCTTCTAACATCTATAGCTATTTGACAAGCCAAATGTCAGTAGAGGTCATGCAATTTGTTCGAATTTTGAATAATCACTCGTGGATTTCAAATTTGGAACAAATAATGTACAGTAGAAATATCAAAATTCCGCTTCTTGAAACCGTTCATGGAAAGACGACATCATTAAAGAGTAAATTTGTTTCTTGTATGAAGGCACTTTTATTAAGGAACAAGTCTTGAATAGTTAAAGTAAGTGATAAATTAAAAAAAAGCGTTGTTAAACACCTATCAGGTACCTTTTCTGCATTAGGGGAATATGTATTTAAGTTTATTATGTTCTTTTGTTATTTTATGTTCACCGTTATTATAATATATTATTGAACAATAAATTATAGGTAACATTGAATTACATACGATGAGGTTTAATTTAATAAAAATATGAAAATTTAATTAGTTTTAATTTCATAGCTTAGTTTCACCGTTCTTTAGATATTTCATTATTAATATACCATTAGAGGAAAATACCATTT
The DNA here is from genome assembly GCF_905475465.1 of Pieris napi. Lineage (NCBI taxonomy): Eukaryota > Metazoa > Arthropoda > Insecta > Lepidoptera > Pieridae > Pieris > Pieris napi. Next base: position 4,750,485 of record NC_062241.1, on the reverse strand, counting down.
AAGGAATAAATACCTTACACATCATATTACATATAGCATACTCATGATAATTGCAAATGCTCTTCTAGAATTCGCTGATGTATACCAATGGTAAGACCACTTGCCAACCAACGCAACGTCTTTGTCTCAAGTTTTAGTGTCTCTTTACATGATTTTTCTTTATAAGCAAGTAGGTATAGCCTTCTGTGCCTGCCTCACATTATTCGTCACCGTATAAGTATTTATTGTGCCCATAGATGACATTGGTGTATCGTCGGGGTTCGAACACACGTCTCCGGGATGATGGTACGCCTAGGTTAGAACAACCTTGCCCTCAAATCACTAAACTAAATAATAAAATCTTGAAAATATTCCATGTTATTTCAATCGTTTAAGGGTTAGAATTTGAATTATGCATGACTTCGGTTTCGGCTTTTAGGCAAATTCGTTACTTCATAGAATAATTGCAAGCGAATGGAACTGCACAAACGCATTATAGAATGTTTTAGAAGCTCTTAATACATTTACCGTTGTGTGATTTCAACATTTGGAATGTAGTATAGAACTTATAATAAATTTACTATTGTATCTGGAAAATAACATCATCTACATAAAACCTATCAAATTGTTTATATATATATTATCAATTGTTAGTAAAAAAAATATAACAATATTATACGAATACAAGTTCTATTTTGCCGTCTTTAAGGGTTAGATATGAAAAGAAAACTATTTATGAATGTAGTACTGTATGTAATATTATGTCACTAAAAGTCAAGAGGCAAAGTGTACATTACCCCAAAAGTGTTAGCAATGAATACGTTGTTTTCACAGGTTCAAATATAACTCAAAGAAGAGTCACTTGAACCTTAATTTAATTCCATCCTAAACTAACATCGGGTTGCCCAATATAGCTGATTTTCATGACCAGTCTTTTAGAAAGATTTGAATTCTTAGAGAATTTCAAAATTCCTAAACGCATAAGATGTCATGCATTTATTTTAATGAATTAGATAAAATAAATAAATCAGTGGCGCTACAACCTCTTTAGGTCTTGGCCTCAGATTTCTGAATCTGTTCCATGATCATTTTTAAATCTAATAGGCAAGTAGGTGATCAACCTTCAGTGCCTGACACACGCCGTCGACTTTTTGGGTCTAAGACATGTCGGTTTCCTCACGATGTTTTCCTTCACCGTTCGAGCAAATTTTAAATGCGCACATAGAAAGAAAGTCCATTGGTGCACAGCCGGGGATCGAACCAATTAATTAGATGGAAAAAGATTTAATTTTAGTGTGATTGTCTGTTTTGGATTACATACAAAGAATACTGGCTACAGATGACCTTAGATTAGAAAAGACGGAGAGAAAAAAAATACCTTCCCTTTCTCACACCCTTCTTCACGCGCCATTTTTTTTTGTTACTATAACTGTGTCAATAAAATATTGATGAGTTATTCGATTTTAATGACAATTATCCTGGTACTCAAAATTGCCGGTTCGACTTCTATATTCGGTAACCAATAACCAAACCGGACACATCGTGATATAATATAGTCTGTATTTCAGAGATCTTTGCGAAAATTACATTAATGGCAACCCCATGTACTAAACATTCATAATGTCTATAAGTTGTCACAATAACCATTTATGTTCATATTATTACGTGGGTAGAATCACGATTATAAGGGCTTCTGGTCGAATTTTGAACCGATTTTGATTCTTATCATATCGTTTCTCATATAGGATATACCTAGCACGAAGTGTGATTGTTGATAAGGTAACAGACTTGCGAAGTCTGTATTACTATTTTATTGTGACTATTAGTACTATTAGATGGGCTGAAAAGTTCGTAGGCTAACATAGAAAAAATATTTGTCTTAAGCCTCAAAATAGGCACCAGTTTCGGCCCTTACATTAGCGCAAAATTTCTGTCTAGTGAGCATTCTCCTGAGTTCTGAGAACAGGAAAAGTCTCTGAGGGCCAAATCTGGAGAATTTGATGCTTTACTGTTCTAGATGACCATGATCATGATTATCTATTACATAACATGGGTTACAGAAAATTACAATTACAATAGAAATTATTAGAACACTCAATGGAAATATCAAAAAACCATTTTGTATCTGTTGTAACTTATTACTGTTAAATGTTAAATACATTACTATTTAATACAAAAATATATTTTTAGTAGTTTAGAATTATTTCATAAGAGAAGCACGAATAAGCAACAATTCTTTATTTAGAGTGGTCATGATGCACTGAGATAAATTGAAAGTGAACTGTGTGTTGACAGAGATCTTCAACTGTACCATGTTTGATAACCTTTTATTCTAGTATCTATAGAAATGGCTTTTCTGCAATCATATAAAAACTATACAATGCACACAGCAATTTCTAATACCAATTATTTATTGCTATTGTATTATAAAGTATTTATTTGAGTTATTGGTATAAATTAACCAAGTTCCTGTATTAGTCTGTTTTAATAAGGATAATAGAAGATATAATAAAATAAATAAAACTTTATTATTAACAATTTTCTTAACTAAAAACAAAAAAAAAATAGAATAACTAAAATATATTATTAAAAGGAGTCCCTTTAGGCAAGCAAGGTTCCGAAGATACTGGCAGCGTTCCATCATGAATAGCTAGACTAATTCTTTGTCTTTTTTTTAATAAAACCATATTGTCCCTAAACATAGAACAGCGTTTTTTTGCTGTAGTATTCAATACGATGCAACAAAATGCTGGAACACCCTGTCACCTCCAATCTGCGATGTTTTTCAATGTAAAAGTTATAGTTTATTTTTAATTTTAATTGTTAAGATTAGTTTTATTTAATGTATAGCTATCACTCCATGATATTATGGGCCATGAAAATCAGTTTTATTAAATCTGAGTTGGCCTGATTTTTTATTAAAGTGATTGTATTTGTCTTTCTTTTTTATATCACTATGCGTCCTTCTCGTCGTCTAAGTTATTATTTAATCTGATGATCTTCTTTTTGATAATTTTTCTTCTGCCTCGTAATTAGCTATTAATTAAATATATTAATTGTGACTCAATTAACGTTTGGATTCGCTTTTACATTTTTGTTTATACATATTATTATTTAAATTTTTTCCTTAGATTTTACTTTATTTAATTTTAGTTATATGTAGTTACATGTTTTTTGAGTTTTATATATATTAATTATGCGCTTCTTTTACTTTACCCGCTGTAGGTTTTTCTTTTTTTATTGTTCCATTTCAGGGTTGCCTGGAAGAAATCGCTTGTTAGCGATAAGGCCGCCCGTTGCCTAATAACTTATGTAATCGTTTTTTTTGTTTTTTATATGTATGATTTTGTAAATTATGGTAACGAAGTGTAAATAAATAAAATATATTCTATAATGCGTTGGTGTAAAAATAGAAAATAAAACAATAGTTATCTTCTTGATTATATGCCTTGTGCTCCTTTTAAATCAAGCATTTGTAATATTATATATTGTCTTTTGATTACGGAAATTTTCACACCGTTGCTTAACCACTTTCAAATGATTCAAACTTCATCAAACGTCACAAGGATACTAGATTTGGAGAAATATTATTATTAATTTATAATCCAGTATAGCGTTTCTATTATACTTTATTCAGGAGTTAAGTAGCATACGAATACCATTCTCAAATATACTAGCTCTTTAGTATTGGGGTTAAAGATATGAAAATAATAAGGGTTGGGATTAAAAATGTAACGGGCCCACAAACGTTATTATCCCATTAAATTGAATCAACCCTCGGCTGCTTAAACTAATTAGTTAATGTTCACCGACGTTCACGTGTTAATTATGATTTAGGCGAATTACAGTTGTTTAAATTTTATAATGCGGACATGATTTTAAATTTGACTACCCTTTTGGAACATCATTGAGTTTAATTAAAGCAGTTTGTGACTCGTTCTCAATTTATTTCATTAAATAGTACACCTAAACATTTAACATTTATATATTTGTTAAATAGCGAAAAAAATGTTACAATAGTAATCAACAAATGGTGATCTTGTTCCTTTATTAATGTGTGCAAGACAATTCAAATGATGTATAAGTATTTTTACGAAATTAATATTCATATACATCTACACAGAGTATAGAGTAGGTATACACTGGCCGACTTAGTTTTTCAAGCCCAATTCCTAAAAATACTGAGCTTAGGCACTTAAGAGGGTACAAAAATGTCTATGTTTTGAATTTAAAGCTCACAGAGGATCTGTGAAGAAATATTATCAAAGAAGTAGATGCGTACATACTTCCGCACACTCTAGGGGTTATAAGGCAACATTTTAGTACAAAACTTTTCCCGGCCCGAGCAATGATGACATTTTGCTAATACTTAATATTTGAACTGAAAAACTATAATATGGCTTTGAAAACACTATGATGCACATTTGTATATTGTATCTATCCTGGCACATTTAACTAGTCATCTGGAAGTCCGAACACATACATATAGACACTTAAAACTGATTCAATCAAACAGTTAATAATATTCTCATAATGAATTATTACATTTGATTGGTATCTACGCTATGCTGTCACAATATCAACAAGAAACCTGCTACAAATATATAAAATTAAATTTTAAATAACCCTCATCTTCGGAGTTGCTCATGTAGATGGGCAGACATTAGGTCAAACATGTTTGATAAGAAAATTATTATAGGTGGAATATTTATCTTTCTGCCGCATCTAACTAAAAGCTAAGTTTGAAAGGTGCCCTTGAGATGAATTGTTAAGAAGCATCTCGCTTACGTCAGTTATCTGATAGAAAAAGTATCATAATCGGTCTATTTGTTTACGATTTACAGATAGAAACACAGATACGTGAAATTGATAACACCCCACTCATTGCGTCGGTGGTGGATAAAAAATAACAAGGCTGTTTTATTTGTACCATCAAAAGAAGACGTAGGACGAAATACAGTTTAATTTTCCGGTTGTTACAATCGTTTGATTGGTACGTTCTCAAAGCTGGTGGGAAAAACCTTTGAAATGATAATAATTGACGCTAAAACGCATTCATTACAGTGAGCTTATGACTTCCCGGATTATATACGTATATATATAATATATGTTTACGTATTATATACATACTGTAGTATATATATTATATACTAATATGTATAAAAATCAGTGGTATAATTTGAGAGATATTCTACTTCTAACTCAGAAAAAATAAATGTGTATAATTACACCATTTAACTATATAACTATAGTACTCACCTGTCTCTTTTTTTCACAGCGTAAACACAATGTGACAGAAAAAGATGAAAAAAAACTTAGTTAAAAGAGTGCCAGTTTTAGTCTCCATGAATAAGTTGATAAAGTTTTTAACCAACATTAATTCAAACACGCGCCACGCAAGCAAATTATGTTTTTATGTCCATGAAATTGCATGAAATAAAACATTATCCTATGCCTGTTCATTTAATACTAACAATGTGATACAAGGGCGTATTTCAAACGCACAATAAATTATTTTCATCTGTTTAAACTAGTTCTACGGGACGCAGATGCACAATATTGGCCCAAGATATTAAATTTCCCTTCAATTATTCCTAACCAGCCTCAGTTGATTGAAGCTAAGGTGCTATTTCCTACGCTATTAGACAATTTGACTGACGGATGCGCCGATTTTAGCCTTATTATTAAACTTATATCTTATCTTTACACTTAAATGTTGAATTCATATTATAGACTATGCACAATTTACGTTTTGGCATTTTCTTCTTTTTTATTGTAAAATATAAAAACTTTTTTATAATTTTACGAATTCATGCTTTTTCGAATAATTATGATACAATTCTCAAGTGTATTAAATTTTTTTATGCATTTCTTGTTTTTGAAAACACGAAAAGATTTCGATTTAAAGTCTTAAAAATACTATTAAAAGTACACTTACTTTTAAGCTGTATATACATAATCGTATTTTATTATCAGCAATTTTATAAATAAAGGAATAACAATATTTACTCCTTCTATTATTAATATCCGAAGTTTGACCAACAAGTTATCTTTTGACCACAGGTATCTGTTGTGAATTCACTAAACGTGGTATTCCCGTAGGAGTTACAATATTTGATCTTGGTCCGGAGATTTGCGCTTACATATTGCTCTTTGCGACACGTTTATAGTTATGGGGTTAAATATACCGTAATATAGAAACTCTTTGCTTCTTTTTTTCAAATATAGAACGAAGTTGCGCAAGACTTGTTTTTTAAATAAATATAATACGGATTCCTTCATGATTTAATGTATTTAGAATTGTGATTATGAAATTAATTATTTTACGATTTAATCGTTTATAGCACGTAAGTATTAACACGATATTTACTTAATAACTTTGTTTTATAGTTAAAACAATTTATAAAATAATTAAAGTATTAGTGGAATCGAGACCCGAAGAATCAAAAAGATTCAAATAATACGAAATGACCAGATGCGTTGCCCTAACCCACACCGTAGGTTTAGCTAAAATGGAAATGGTCAGGCCATATTGCAAGGTGTACAGAAAAAAGACGGACCGCTCAAACCCTCCGCTGGAGGGGACCTCCAGGAAAAAGAAACGTGGGAAGACCACGAAAGTGATGTGATTCTGGTTTCTGAGAAATGGATGGAGAAAGCATAGAACAGATTCAAATGGAAAGTTTAGGAGGAGGCCTTTACCCATAAGGGGTCCATACTGGAGGAATAACAATAACTAACATAGACGATGTATAATAACCAAACTGACACCCATCTGATTTGTAATGTTTATAGTAGGTATGACATTAAAGTGGCGTTTTAATATTATTATTATAGTTGGCACTGAATTACCCCAAGTATATAAACATAGCGATATTTGAGTTCTGCTTGATAATCTTCGCTTCCTGCTTTTTTGAAACTCGGTATATTTAAAATCCACAAAAAATAGTTATTGGTAATTGAGTATTTAGTTGATATGACTATATGAATAAATAACCTACAGTTTTCGTATATAATCATACTATTAATATAGTCATACTAAAACAAAGTAATACCCTGTTTGGACTTTGGAGAGTGTAATAGAGTTTTGAACTTGTTATTCGTGCCCTAGCCACACAATGATGACAATTCGCTTACAATGTCTTGATACTTGATTGGCTATCTACTATGTATTAATTGCTTATAAACAAGAATACTAGTTGTTAGTAACTCACTTGTTTTGTGGCGTATATACAATTAATAACGGCCATATATACTGAGGACCTGGTTATCATTCTTGGCAAAACATTCATAAAGTTTTACTTCCATTGATAGGCACAGATGTTCATCACACTTTAAAGATGATAAATAAAACGACAATGAGGACTGTAACTATAAGTAGTTAGCAACTAGTAGTCTACCCTGTATTACGCGTCTTTAAATAGTAACAGCAGTACTTTGTTTTTTTGTAGCAGAGAATAAAAATATATAAGGGCTGAACTCTAAATTTGGTTTAAAAGAACAGAGGCCATCCTCATTTTTTTTTTACTTGGAGAAATGCATTGCGACGATTTTAGTTATGAGTTTTTGGTTCCGCACGATCTGATCACGATTATTTCTAACACATTTTTCTACCGGATATATTAACAGACTAACTGGAAATTTATAATCTGAACGATCAGCAGATAAATAGTCCTTTAACTATCTTAGAAGCTAAATAACTTGAACCTATTGACGAAACTCAAAGAGATTCAATAACACATAGTGACGAAGTGCGATAACACGATAACCCTTTAATACACTTAGGAGAAATAGTGAGATGGCAAAGGGTTCGTAGTTACTACTTATGTTATCTGCTGAGTAGGTGGTTAGGAATATAAAGAAGAAAATAAGCATTCTTTTTTAAATCCTAATTCATAGAACACATTTATTCAGTAAGTGACATTTGAACTTTGACCCCTATGTCATACTGTGACCACAACTGCAAGATATTTTATTTACTAAAATATGTTTCTTGAATATTCAAAAAAAGAAGGAAACCTCGCGATCTAGCAGATCCGTGGCCGAGAATCTATACTTCCCTTTCCTAGAAAAGGAGTTCTATAACCTAAACTAAGTCTGTCTGTCTGTCTGTTTGAGTCATAACTAAGGTGGGCTTGTCTCCCACCGAGCCCAGACCAGGTTACAGTTCAAGTTACATCAAAATCGGTTGAGTGTAATGTTTGACATATCTATGACAGTCAGTCAAGTCAGCAAAGTTGGTTTAATTTTTGTAAATTACTTTTATTTTTTAATACACAAACTATTTCAACTAATATTCAAATAAACCCAAGATATATGGTAAAACTGTTTTGTATGAGTCATAATATTATGATTAAGCTAATATTATGTCATATAATGGTTATTGCTTTTACCTTTCTTCAATGGTTGCAAATTGTACTGATTTTTTATAACCGATTTAAAGTACAAGAATTATTTGTTAACAGTTACCATGTATAAATTGCATGAATTCCATTTGCATACCGACCGATATATTGCAATGCATCAGCATTTCACCAATAAAATGCAATGAGTAAGCAAAATGCATCGCAATGCTTCCCAAAGGTAAGTATGGAAATTAGTATTGTTTTGCTACCAATACCATCTGCACTGTAGTTTAAATCTTATTTGCCAGGTTTAGAGTATAAAACAGGCTGATATTACATATATATTATCCCTTAATTTTATTTTTTTGTACACGGTCCTAGGTTCTTTTCGTGAAGCAAAAAAATCAGTGGTTCAGCGTCCATACAGAAGAAATACAAAGGATGAATCTAAATAATATCAATATTCTCTGTTAAAATACATAAAGGATTATACCACCACTTGATAGTAATAATGGGTTTAACTCGCTACCATTATTTTATCAATGATATAAGTTTTCATATAATTTGGTTACGCTATGATAAACCAATACATAAGATTTTTAGAGATAACTAGCCCACGGAAAGATTTACTTACGAGTACAATTTCGATAATTATTTCTATTCTGTGGCAACAGTAAAGTTTTATTACACATGGTTTTACACCGTGTATTGAGCGAGAAGTAAAAAAAAATTGCTACGAAAATACACTGTTCGTCTCGGTTCAATATGCAAAATACTATTAGGAAGCGTCGATAAACCTAAAACCTAAAAACGTTTCAACAAGATTAGACGTCTACTGTATATTATTCTAATTTTTAAGAGCCTTAAGGACATCGTTGTATCTAAAGTTATTTGCCACAGCCTCTGAATCTAATTCCTTACTTAGGTTTTCAGCCTAGAATTTCGAATTAATAAACACATCCTGCAGTGGGCATCACCACCTACTCTGCATAAATTGATTCTAAATCTAACGTCGTGAATCTGCCCTATACATTTCTTCTTTTAATACGATAATATCGCGACATTGAAAAATTGTTACTCTTGATAGAAAAAACGTCCCAGAAGCAGATAAAAATGTCGACAGTTAAATATAGAAACGGTCATCTAACCATAAATTCAAGATCCGGGATAGATCAATGGTTATATAAGAGCCGCGTTAAAAAGGCTGATTTGATTTGATAAAATGCTTATTTTTTTAAATAAAGGTATAATAAGTGACGAGAAAAGTTTTTTAAGTGTTCTATAGTTTTTACTGACGTACGTTATTAAAGAAAATACCTATTCTATGATATACTATAAATAGAATATATAGATATTTTGAGCTATTTGTATCAATAGTATATAATAAAAAGGAATTAAGTAAACCCCGACAACCATTGAACTCAAACATGCTTTTGATTGTAAAATAAATAAATGCGTTGAAGGAAGATTTATGCCGCAACTAAAGAAGAACTGTTGATACCATATCACACGATGACATATCTATAAACAAATAACGCAACGTAAGCGATATTAGCTCCTAAGGAGGAGTGAGGAGCTACGGTGCCACAGATAGACATCACACTGGCAGAAAAGAAATCTAGTTGTTAATATTTCAATACTAGTTTGTTAATTTGAAATGAGTCTAGTTTCTGTTTCTTTAATTTATCACGTCAGTATAATTTTGTCAGTTCGTTTCCGGGTGAAGGAAATTTTCAGCTGCAGTGTTATTAAAAAGTAGTTTTAATAGACTAGTGCCGATAATTTTTGAAACCTAAAAAAATTACAGTAGGATGAAACCCATTAGAAAAGCAGGGGAATATGATCAAAATGAAAGGAAAAATAAATTACGGTCGATCTGAGGTCGGGAAGGGGTCGGGGGGGGAGTTTTAAGGGTAAAAAACGGTTTATCTCGATTTCCGGCAAAACTAAAAGTCCTATCGAAGAAAGTTAAATAGCAAAGTTGTAGGTAATAAAAAGATCTAAAACTTTTGTATTCACACATTTTTCACATAACCTCAAAATTTATGTGAAAAATTCAAAAAACCAAGTTTTTGGTTTTTAATTTTTATCTTTTACAAAAATATTTTTTTTTTAACGAAATTTGGTGAAAACTTACCTTTCTATGTCCCAAATACGCTGTAATTTATTTGATTAAAAATATTTATTTGTTCACCTTATTTTGAATTAATATCGAAAAAACACCCTAATTTTCAATCGAAAATTCTGACGTCAAAATTTCAGCTTTTTTCAAAAAGTTGGTGTCCTTTCAGTTCGTTGAAATCTCTACTTTCCTATGGTAAAAAAAAAATATATATATTACCATAGTAAATCTTCTCAGAAAACTACGAAATACGACAATTTTAGCCCATCTAAAGGCTAAATTTTTTTTTTAGGTCACTCAGGTATATATAAGTTATCCTAAAATAGTAATAAATAGGCATCTGATTATAATTTAAAGAAGATTCATAGAGAAGTAGGGAAGGGGATGACGGGTCTGGGCGTTACTGCATACGATTTTTTGCATTTCCTGAGAAGATTTTCTATGGTAATATATATATATTTTTTTACCATAGGAAAGTAAAGATTTCAACGAACTGAAAGCACACCAACTTTTTGAAAAAAGCTGAAATTTTGACGTCAGAATTTTCGATTGAAAATTAGGGTGATTTTTCGATATTAATTCAAAATAAGGTGAACAAATAAATATTTTTAATCAAATAAATTACAGTGTATTTGGGACATAGAAAGGTAAGTTTTGACCAAATTTTGTTAAAAAAAAAATATTTTTGTTAAAGATAAAAATTAAAAACCAAAAACTTGGTTTTTTGAATTTTTCACATAAATTTTGAGGTTATGTGAAAAATGTGTGAATACAAAAGTTTTAGATCTTTTTATTACCTACAACTTTGCCATTTAACTTTCTTCGATAGGACTTTTAGTTTTGCCGGAAATCGAGATAAACCGTTTTTTACCCTTAAAACTCCCCCCCCGACCCCTTCCCGACCTCAGATCGACCGTAATTTATTTTTCCTTTCATTTTGATCATATTCCCCTGCTTTTCTAATGGGTTTCATCCTACTGTAATTTTTTTCACTTTTTATTTATTTTAAAGGCTATCTGCACTGGTCTATAAGTAATATGTTAGCTTACTATAGGTAAGCTATACATCATAAATAAAAATAAATTCAGTAAAAACCGAGTAACAAGTACGGTGGTACTAATGTAATTGTCTATATGCTATTTTAGTTTCCAACTGGCCACCTTACCGTAACAATACTATACATAACAAAATAACCGCATTTAGTACGACAGGAATGTTTGTATCTCATGAATATATCGAAGTATGCCTCGTTGGTTATTATGGTATTGCCAAATCTTTGTTGTTATAATTTATATCCTATATTCGTAATCTTTGATGGCAGACCTATTTAGTCTTCTTATACGTACGCAATACAAACGCGTTGTTTCATTATTATCATATCACCGTTAAGTTTAAAATATAGTTAGAATAATGCAAGAAACACATGATTCCTACTTCTAATCATGCTGTTTAGTCTTTAGTTCTTTATTTCACTATTTAGATTTAAGGCCAACTAACATATAATAAAGTAAGCCGCCCGTAACTAATCGATTATCACCAATACTCGTATCTACGATCTAGCTATCTAGCTAACTAGAAAATTTTAAGTATTAAATTCGATATAGTTTCATGTAAATCGACTTAAATATCCCTGATATTGGTTACGATTATGGCTATAGAGGTAACGAAAAATGTTTCCAAAAAAAACGAACTCCACGTAGGCGTAGTAACAGGAAATAACACCATATTTTAAATTAATATTTTTTTAACAAATAGTTAATCGAGGCTCTTTATTTATACATATTCTGTGCGTGTGTTTGTAATTAAAATCCTCATAAACGGCGGCGTTTTGTTCGTTCAAGATTCGAGAATGGTTTAGATTTACAATTACACAATTTTTTGTCCTTTTAAGTTTTAAATTTTTGTATTGAAGACTTGTGTCTGTCGACTCTGCTAGTATTCTATAAAATCACAGAAATACGTAATCAACAAATTTAACGTGTGTTATGTTTCTCGGAGAATCTCTAATAAATTTATACTTATACATACACTACTTAGTTTTTCTAAACCGGTTGTAACTATGACGGGTATCTTAAGTGCTTTTTTAAAAGTATTTAAATGAAATTATTATAAAGTTTCTGTCCAGCGCCTCTCTGATGACAGTGAACGGTGAACGTTTGAATGAAACTTAAGTTTACTAATAATTAAAATTATGATTTTCCTCGCTCATTTAAAATACTTAAATTAAGTAAATACAGTTCAATTGTAAATCATCACGCTGTCTTATAGTAATAAAAAAATACAAAATTATATAAATACAAAATTACTCACTCAATTATTGGTACAATGTTGACAAAAAACGGATGAATTTAAACATAACTTATTGTGTTTAAATTAATTACACGATTCATTACATGTTAACTGTTGTCATTGATACGAATAATTTTATCAACTATATTCATTGTTTATTTCGCCAATTATCATATATTATGCATGATTAGACTAGCGATTATTCAGCTATAATTATTTAATTAAATCTGGTAATTGGTTTTATTGCTTTTTACATTTTCATTACCTCTGTCAGTAGGTAACACGTTTACTTGTAAAAAAAAATGTATCTGTTTCATGATGAATTCTTTTTTCTTATAGACAAGTAGGTGATCAGCCTTCTGCGCCTGACACATGCCGTCGACTTGGTGTGTCTGAGGCATGCCGATTTTCTTCACCGTGCGAGCGACTATTCAATGCGCACATAGATATAGACCGTTGGTGCATAGCTGGGGTTCGAACCTACGACATCAGGGATAAGTAGCACGCTGATACAACTAGGCCAACACTGCTCTTGAAATAACAGGACATCCATAAGATATATATCTTACTTATTCAGACAATACGTTGTACTTATAAAATGTGTTAAAATACTTCATGTGTTAGAGTAGAAAAAAGTACACCTAACTAGTTCAAACTAGTTGAAATTGCTACGAATCCTATATATTTCCTAACCAATCATAACGTAAGCAAATTACGGAAGATATCCTTAACTACTTATAGATATACTAACTCTCATTAATAATTAATTAAACCCGTTAGAAAAATTAATTTTATAACTGAAATATTGAAGAAGTATAAAGAAACTTTGGCTTGAGCGAAAAGGATTAAAAATTAGAAGACCGGAGTTGCTTTCTTATTTTCAACTTCTACTAAGAATAGCCATAACTAAATAGACTTAAAAAACGATTCTTTTTAATTCCGTCATAAACAATTTTTTTATGCAAATTAAGGCAGTAATTAAAGTTGACGTTTGTAAATATATTATAACTGTAAGTTTGGTTTGTTTTTAAGTCTAAAGGTTTAAAATATAATATATCACTGCATAGACTTACGAAGTTTACGATTCAACATAATGTGTTTTCTATTTTATGGTATAGTTATAATTTTGTTCCTTACAACACTATTCATAAAGTATATAATATAAATTATTTTTTCGACCAAGCCATTTTTTTTTTAATTTCTTTATTTTACAAAAAAATATAATACAATCATAATAAGTTACATTAGAAAACCGCTGTGGTATTGTGTTAATGTAACCATAGCAGTCTTGTTTTAGGAGCTTTGATATGATTTATTAATGGTATAACTTTAAAAAAATCTGTTATCAAAATTAGCTTTAGAAAATATTTTGCACTCACATGGAGTTATTGTGTTATATGACTGGCCATATTCCGGAAAGCAGTATTTCCTTAAGGACAATTTTCTCATAAAACTTTACGAATCCGAAGATTAAATTGATAAGTCAATATCGGAGTAAAATATCTACAAATACTAGACCATATTGAACATTTATGACAGATATTATAACGTATACTTAAAAACGGCAAAAGACAAAAGACTAACTTCGATATTGTTTCCTTTGGAGTAAAGACTCGTAAAACATGGGACATAACACAGGCTTTAATAAAAATTTAACTAGGCTCCTGGTACAGCATATAAGGATCGCAATACAGCGAAAAAATCCTGCCAGCATGAATCAGGGTCTTTTTTTTTATTCATTGTACTATATTTTTTATAGTTAATTATAAACTTAGTTTACCAAATGTATTGGCGATATTCAGGACGAGTATAATATTTTGTACATCGTATATTTTATTAAATTTATGGAATACAAATTAGGCATCTAATAGTTAATATAAAACGAAATATATTAAACGCTGAGAAAAATTATGCTTTTACTCGTAGATTTACAATAAAATTTAATAAAGATAATCAAATTTTTTTTATATATTCATCTTTCACAAATAGAAATAAACAAAATAGGTTATATTAAATATGTTAAATCAAAATTATATTATGTTATACAAGTGTGAAAGTTATAGTTTTATCTAACATAATATGTTTCTCTCTATCTTTATAAAATTCCTAGGATAAACCTTTAATAATTGTACTTCTAATTTTACTAATGCTGACTTTCTTATAGCCCTTAGCGTATATTTTTATTTATTTTAATAATCTATCTAATATATTTCATATTTCCGTGCCAATATCAGTAATATATTTAAATATTTTTTGTTAAGACATACATAAACTTACCTTATAAAGTCACTTCGTACTATATCATAACTTTGTACCAACACGTAAGCCGCACTGCCACGCGGGAAAATCTTCAACTGCTGGAGAGCGCGCGAAAACTCTTCTACTTACGTCCAAATTCGACCAATCAGAGGCCTCCATCGCCTCCGCACGTTAGCATCAACCAATTACGTTAAAGGGAAAACACTTAAAAACTTTAATACGTTTTTCATGTCGTTTGGTAAGGCTAGGTTTACATTTATCATGTTATTAAATTGAGTGCATATTATATACAGATCCAATAATTCACAGTGTAAGTAAACGTACATTGCGTATTATATAAACATTTAATTTTATTATATCTTGTGTTCTTGTATCTTATTCGTTCCAGGTGGTTTGTTAAAAAGCATTTCAATTATTTTGCAAGGATTGACATTAGAAAAAGAATTCACCACAGTGGCCAGTAAAATTATTGTGTAGTTTCTTACATACGTTATTTGGATATTATGAAATAAATAGTTACTAGCCGCGCATCGTACCTATATTTGGAAATAGACTAAATAATAATTTAGTAAATAATATAAATTAGTTAATAAATTATACCTATAATAGTTCGTCTAAAAAATGATGATATCATAAAAACCTTTTGTGCCTCCCTCGTGATAATAAAAAAATGACGATGTTTTGAGGTGTTTTCCATTTAATTAGTATTCATTGTTCTTATTAGCTATTATTTGCCTTCAGAACAGGCTAAAGTCTATAAACCTTAGCCCCTTGTCTTACATATATTTTTTCGTTACAAATTCTACAATATCTAGGGATATAGACTCAACCCGCTCAAGACAAATTAATTGTCATTAATTCAAAGGCATAGAGTTTATTCGTTTATGAAATGATTAATCAAAAACGATAGTAAAACTAGATGGAGACAAATTAAAGCTGCTGAAAACTAGAATACTATACGCCTAATAACGAATGACGAACTGATTATGACTTTGCTTTCAGATATTAAGATCAGAACCGAATAGATATTGTTAGAATCTACATCATTAGACATCTAGTGACAGCATCGAATACTATGATCATAATGTCAAAAAATGTATTATAATGTTACCAAATAACTACAATAGATTGCTCTAAATAGTAATAAAATGATCAAAACATGACAAAAATATCTTTAATATGTTCACAAGTTTATATTTTTTAAATAATTTTCTTAAATTAAATATTTTCAAACTATAAGGAATGACACTACCAAAAGTCATTTATCGTGACACATGGGATATTACTATAAAACTGCCAGCCGCCAGGACATGGTCGGAAAGAGCCATAATGAAAAACGTGTTTGACAATTGACAATTGACATTTAATTCTTGGTGTTTGGCGGGTGGCGCTAGTACTTCCCTTTTTGTTTCATTGTAGAATTTAGAAATGATAATTATTTCATTTAATGAAACAAGTGATCTTGAATCTTAAGTGTGAACCCTACTGTTTATTACTTAATCCTCTTACCATAACGCTCTATAAGGTGAGTAAAAATAGTTTTGTAAATAGTATACTTAACCACAACTTAGCATTAGCTGCACCGGGAGCCAAGCATCCAAATTGCAAACGCGTAATCGTTATTGTACTTTCTAAATTTTAATTTCTGATAAATAAACTTCAGTTCTATGTTTGTTAAGATCATTTTGCGGTTTAATTATAACATGGTTCTGAACCTAACCCTACTACGCGTCTAAATCGATGTTTAAGTGTTGTGTAAATTATTGTGTGTGTAACCAGTGCTCCAACATATTCCAGAATGCCCAATGACAAAGATGGACCATTGCCTGAAGGATGGGAGATGAGGAAAAGCCGATCAACAGGTATGGCTTATTTTCTCAACACTTATACGAAGAAGTCTCAGTGGGAACGGCCTGACGCCCCTGCAGACCCAGGTGAGGTCAGATGCAGCCACATTCTAGTAAAACATGCGGGTAGCCGTCGTCCTTCCTCGTGGCGTGAAGAAAACATCACTCGTAGTAAAGAAGAGGCACTGGAAATCCTAAAGGGATACAGAAAGCAAATTGTTGCAGAAGAAGCAACATTTGTTGATATTGCTTCAAAGTACTCTGATTGTTCTTCAGCTAAGCGTGGTGGTGATCTTGGTCTGTTTGGTCGAGGACAGATGCAGAAGCCATTTGAAGAAGAGGCTTACAAGTTAAAAATCGGTCAGCTTAGCAAGCCTGTCGAAACTGACTCTGGAGTACATATCATTCTCCGAACTGCTTAATTTGTCTTGAAATGATCTTATAATTTTGCAAGGTTAAGAATGACATTTTTAATTAAAGTAATGTATAAAATTATTATTGCATTATAGCTTTATACATGTAATAGTATAAAGTAGTTAAGAAATATTTTTTTTTGTAAGGTTAATAATGAGCCTGCCCCGTACTGTCTATATAATATAAGCCGCAAAATATAATACACTGCCAACAATTTTTTACCATTCAAATCATTATTTTAAAGAAACATCTTAAGTTAGACTTTTTAAATGCATTTGAGTCACATGATATTTGAAAATGTGTGTACTAAAAGAAATTAACATGTATTCCAAGCCAAGGATTCAAGGCCAAGCTTTAGATCACAAGATGTGTGCAAGAAAAGTTGTATCTCGGGATATAGGAGGTTTTTAATGTATGTGCATAGTTAATAGTCACTTTAATACTATATTATAAGTTAAATGTTGCTACATTAGTAAAGTTCTTTGAATATTAGTATAAGTTTCTGGCAAGGGTGTGGCTACATTTATAACATTTTTATATTATTTAGGTTTTTAATATAATATGAATGTAGGCAAACAGTTTAAAAAAATTAATTGAAAGCAGCCAAAAAGTTGTTAGCGTGTAACTTGTATACAAATTTTGTCAGTGTGTATGTAATGTATACATAAGCTTGTTTTTGACTTTTTGAGCAATAGCTTGAAAAATTTAATGTTGTACAGTTGGCGCCATTACTCTTAATGAGTAAGAAATATTTGTCGAAATAAGTGGCTTAAATTATACTGGTACCTAAAACTTCATTTCTAGATATTATAAAGTAATATTTAAAATGTTACACTCCTATTGAATTTCATACTTTAACTGAGTAGTGGCGCCATCTGTTTTGCGATTAGGTAAAATAATAATTTTGAACATCTAGTTAAGTGTATGGATTTAATAAATTTCATGTAGAGGAATTATGTATTTTATTATAGTAATCTATAAACAAATGCAACTACAACATTTATTAGGTACTAACAAATGCAATTTGATTCTTTAGCTGAATAGTAATAGAACTATAATTAGTTTATGTGCCAAATAAAACAATCACTGCATATAGGTCATTATAGGACCTTATTCTTATAAAAAACATTGCATAATACAAAAATATTTTCTACAATCAGTTGCATCTTTCTAAACATTGCGCCAGTTGGGTAGGGAGCAAAATAAACCTGATTAATTTAATACTGTTTTATTACTAACAATTTGCGAATAGATAATATTTGGTAACACGTAATGTAGACAATAGGACATCACAAATTGACTATAGCAAAAGTTTACACATAATCGCATCAGTTCATGCCTTCGGCAAACCCAGCCTTTGCCGAAGACAATTGTTTTCCTGAATATTAAAATGTTGCATTAAAAATTTTGTTTTCTATTACTAAATTTGGTACATATGTAATTGAAAAAATCTGTTATACCTATTAATTGTTTTCACAAGTAGGTATACAGATTTCACAGTTTAACTGTTTATGACCAATATTTAAAACTAAAACATCTTGATATTGGGAGTTTAGGAGTGCCAGTTGTCTTTGGTGCCGCTTTAATAACTCTTTAGACATCTTCGTTTTCACGATTTCGAATCAATACAATGCCGTCCAAAGTTGAATCCTTTACGTTTTGCGCCGCCGGTGTCCAAATAGGTCCAATGATAGGAGGGGAACGCTTTCCACCCCACGCACTAAATTTAACTTTCCTCTTACCATCTTTCTTTAAATTCACGTCTAAATAGGGATGCCCCAATTTAAAGTATTTCGGGAGGTTTTCCATGAATGTATTGAAAGGGAGCGCGTCCTTAGCAGTTTTTTCGTCAAATTGAGTACTAAGAGCGAGTATTTTGATTGGGTGTCGCTTGTCGAGTGATGGTACGATCTGAAACCCGGCCAAATCCAATCTTCCTTTAGGTGAATAGTTCGATACGATTCGAGTTAATTCTGGTACTGAGGTTGAAAAAATTACCTTGGAAGCTTTTGCGCCTGGTTTGTAAATCATTTGTCCGCTTCGCTTTCCTCCCCAAGGACTGAAACGAACTCGCTTCGGCATACTGGGTTCCCTTATGGCTTGAGACCGTTTCCAGGTCCACATATGTTCGATGGCATCCCTTTTTCCACCCCAGGGACTAAAGCTTCTTTTCTCTATGGAATTGATCAAATCAGTAGCATTTTCTTCTAGCCTTCCAGACAATCCTTTGATAATGAATGGATTGGTTTTATCGTCGTTGCGTATGTAAAGTGTTTTGTCTAGATCAACAAGATTAGGTTTCCAGGGTTCTGCTGGGCCGCTTTGATCGTCAACTGTGCGTCGCTTTCTTTGAACTTCCGTTTGATCGTGGTTTCGTGGGTAAAACTCGCTGTGATCAACATTTTCATCATTTTGTATCGTTTCGTAGTCGTTTCTCGAAGGGTAGTTGAAGTAGTTCACGTAAGGAAGAGGAGGAAAGTGGACGCTAGAGTCTAAGGGGTCCATAAATGTTTCTCCATCGATCCCAGCGGAGCTGATGTACTGTAGGCTGGCTGACCCGATCCATGAGATGGTGATGATGATCCAGTAATGCGTCATGATCCTGAAAAAAAAATTTAAGTGATTGGACATGATTTAAAACGTTACTTTGAGTTTGATTAATAATTAAAAAAAAAAGGCCGAAAATCCTATTAATTTTTTGCTTAAAAAAGTAGAAACTTTTCTTAAATTGTAGGTATATGTTTAAAAATTCTGATTAGTAAATTTGGCTAGACTTAAATTATGTCTTAAATATTGTCTTAGTAAAGACACATGTATAAAAAAATTAAATTGTTACCGCTGTGTACTTTCAAATTATTAAACATCTATTATGTTAGCCATAGCTATGTATTTCTCATCGTTTAAACTTAAGATATAATGATATGATAAAAATAACAAAAACTTTTCTACGTGAGTTATGCGAGCATAAGAATAATATTTTAACTGCGATGTTAGTTTTCTTTAGGTTGAAGTTTTTCGACAACTTCGAAGGATTTTTCTCCAATCGTACATCAAGGCACAAATTTTCTCTTGGATCGCGTATATTCGGTTAAATACAACTGACCAATATTATAAATTATAATAGTAAAAACATGATGATTAATTTAATTGCAACAATTGACTGGCTGTTCATATTGCAGGCAGAAATCTCATACGGAAATATAAAACTTAAGGTTATTATAATTCAGGTTATGTCCATATTTATTTTACCACATTAAATTATATAATTTTTTTTATTTATAACAGGAGGCTCATCTGATGTTAAGTGATACATACCGTGAACTCTCACATTGCCAGAAGGCTCGCAAGTAATCTTTCATGTTGTAAAAGATCATGTCATGAAGTTGTAAAAGATCCTTTGTGGCACAAAATATCTAATCTAACTTTTACCTTAAGAAAAATTAAATTAGCATCGTAGCGTCAGCTAGATTTGTTGGTGCTAGATTTCTTAGGAATATTTAAAATAAAAAAATATTGAGGCCAATAACTATGTAATACTCATATAAGACAAATAATTAACATCAGTCAAGCCCACCGTCTGTTCGTATTAAGTTCTTACATAAAGACATTTGATCAGTTCACCGATTGAAATACGATTCTTGTAGGTTCATAGGATCTTATCCATTTATAGGTATTGATAAACTGAAAAATGAAAGTCCTCAAGTACTGTAATCATTTAAATTCAATGAAACGAAAATTTATCGCCGTTAGAACAATATTGTTTCATGCATTTCTTTGAAGTTTTTCTTTTGTCGCCGTCGGTAAATATTGATGGTTGTAATAGCTCAGATGGGTTCACCCTTTAGTTGGATCGCAATTAATTTTGTTAAGTGCCGTAAGCCTTTTCACATTAATGAACGTAGGTATCCTTATATTCAAGTGCTTGACTTTAAATGTATAGAGAAATGTACATTTCAAAACCTGAACATTTAGTGTTGTTTGAATTTTTTTTCTTTAATTGTAACTCATCTAATGTTGTATACCTTTATTATCTGGTTGGATAATGTAAGTGGTTATGCTATCTTCACATAGATAATTACGCTAAACACATTTAAGTTTTCTATCGAAAATATTTAATTTTTGAGTGCTCTATGTTCAAGTTTCTAACTAAATGCTCAGGAACTTCAAGACCTAATATAAAACAAATATTACAAAAGTACCAAAATGGTAATAAAGAAAGTTCACAGTGAAGAGAACTTTGTCTAGGGGAAACTTTACTAAAATAATATTATTGCATCGTCTGTGTAGAATTTACAGGAAATTTCATAGTTCCATATTTCTAATTATAAATTAGTAGGTACGTTTTACTTTGAAATGAAGCTTTGTTTCTAAGACTAATTAAGTTCTACTTCATTCGTCTATTACGCATGTCGTAATGGTTGCAGGTCCTTACAATTTCCTTGTAAACTATAAAATAGAATTAAAAAGAGCGGCGCAGAATTTCTTGCCAATTCTTCTCGTCTGCTCTACTGACTTGGGAACTGCTAGTAAATTTATTTATTTATTTATTCTTAATTTTGTGTACATAGTTACAATACAGTAATTTAGATTTTTACTTTTAATTGACTTAAAAAATCTTACAACAAAATACGTAACTGAAATAACAGCTGACATGACCGTGACACAGAAATTACCTTAAACTGATTAAGGAATATAATAAGAATTTATACTTTACCCCGCCACAATTAATTCATCAATTCACAGGCAGACACGAGAGTGCGTTTTTTTTCATTAATATTTTAAGGTAAGAGTAAACATACCGTCCCTACCAACCCGTAAATATTATTTTGCCGGCAATCTTATCAAGGGCCTCCGGTTATACCGCAAGATCATTAACTAACCAACTTAGCCACGGCTGTAGTATTTAATGCATGTATTACTAGCCTTCGACGCTACATTTAATTCACATAGAGTCTTGAACATTGTATGCTTTTTAGTATATCTCCCCGTTCAGTAGTAGCACTAAGGAAGTTAATCAAGAAGCGGTCTGGTTTGCATTTGCACTTGAATATCAGTTGTGGTTCGGTTAGTTAGGCAGTGATAAACCGCAAAATCTATTTGCTCATTTATCACCTCTAAACAATACACACAATCTGTATCAGTCAATCTTTAGAAAATTTTAAATTCCCTCAACAAGGATATTTACTGTTGCTTATTGTATTAGTAATAGTATTTCATCGAGTGTTTAGTCGCGCGTTCTCTAAAAGTTTTCATTTCTATGCATAATTATTAATCGCTTTGTAATCTATTCGTTGCTTAGCTGGTTTCGCAATTAGCACATAACGTCTTTTTGAGGAAATTTATTTTCCATATTGTAACGGTCTCATTCACAAACTAACTTAGACACACATATGCTTTATCACTCTAGTGTTACATTACCGAAACCATTCATACAACCATTTTTTGACAGAAAATGCGTTACGTTCCCATGGCGCGATTGTGGTTGAGGGTTATGTGGGACTACTGGTACTGCTCGTTACTGTTCATACCCATTTAAACCCCACGGCGCTACCAGCAATTGCCCAAGGCAGGACACAGTAGCGGCGTACCCATTGTCCGCATCCTTCATATACCATGACTGAACATTTTTAACCTTTTGAGGCTACAAGTTTATTACTAAAACATCTAGAAATTTAATTTGTTTAATTATACATATAAAGTACAACTGAAGATGAACTTGGATCCACAGAATATATATTCGTACGATAAACAAAATTCCTAATTTATAAAACACAAACATCAAACAGCCAAGTTAATACAACCCCCTTTAAAAGTCAAAGAGTTTACGAAAACATGGAATTAAGTTGTAAAACAATATATTTAGAACATCGCATGTAAACTTTAATTAAGAGAATATCGGGTTTATCCGTATTTTGATTTTAAGTTATATTTTAAATGAGAGATTTGGTATACGCTTCATTTCTTATTCATGCGTTTGGCACTACTGACTATGGTGGGATTGGACCGTGTGTAAATTTTCCGATAATAAACATAATTTTTCCATGATTGTTAGATGCTTAAGCAATATGTGAAGTCCAAATCAAAAGTACATAAAGAAGCTTCTGCAAAATACTTCAATTATGATAAATTTATGCATAGATATCGAATAGAACCTTTGAAAAGATGTTGATGAACTATACATTTATCCCAATCGGGTTTTTGAAAAAAAAAAATGTATTTTAAAACTTTATTGTTTATTGATGTTTAATGCAAACAACTTTTTTTTCAATTAATTATAAACAATTAAAAATTGATGAAATTTAAATAAAAATCACGTGACTATAAACGCGCCATGAATGATCGATCACCATGTTGTGACGTCATAATGTTAAAGCAATTTAACAGTACAGCGTTTACGGCTATTAATATATTAAATATTAATATTAATAAACAAAATTAAATAGATCAAAACACTGTATTTATTATTTTTCTATCAACTGCAATGAGTGAAAACTAACATTATGATGTCACACACGCTCGGGTTTCCCTTTATCACAATTTTTTTTTTTCAAAAACCCAATTGTACGTAGTAATCATTCTAAGCGTTACTTTTTTTCTTATTGAACAGTTTTATTTTAGGTAATTTTCCCAGTTTCTAGAATGTAGACTTTGTGGCTTAGTTTTTAAAATAAAGCGTTTTGATTGAACTCCAGTGCCTACTAATTATTCAATGTGACACTTCTGCCTAATCTTTCGTCATGTTCAAAATAGCTAAGATTTATTACTTCAAAAACCCGTCTAATTTTTAAGCGTATTTAAAAAAAGGAAATAGTTTCACAATTCTACTTACATTCTTTATAGACGATATACTAACGAAAGATTATTTGAATTAACGAGTTTCTTATTGTATCTAAGAAACAAACGTATACTCTCATAAATACGCAGACAAAGTTAGTATTAGTTTCATAATAATATATTTGTATAATAATTAATTGTATTTATTTATAAAACAAGGCATAATAGTGCTATTTTAATAATCTTTTCTATGACACTTTGATCGTATTTAACAAAAAAAATCTAATGAATAATATAGTACCTACCAATAAATATATATGATTATTTATTGGCAGTATTTTATTGATACATACATATAAAAATAGTAACATGGAATGAATTCCGTAGCACCGTAGCACTCGCGAAAGTGGCATAATTTTTAAAAAATATTAAAATAGGGACAGTTAACATTGAATTGTTAATGTTTTCTTTTTAGTTTATGAAAGAGTTTTTAATTTACATTACTTTAATATGTTGAAATAAAAACAAATGAATATTTTTATATCAGATGAATACAGTTTTAAACTTACGATTTAACATGAAAAGCTGTTGGCTAATAGTTATCACAATGCAGCGCAATAAAGTTTTTTTCAATCAATTTTAAAGCAAATTGCATATTGATTGTTTAATTAAAATTATCATTTTATAATACATAAAATAAAAATGTATTACACACAAATCCTAATTCCGTTTGTAGTTCTTATATTTGTCATTACTTGCAATTTATCGATTTAAAAAAAAAGAATGTTGAAAAGCACTTACCTTATGTATCGTTATCCACTTTATGATTCATGTAGGTCTATTATTTTGGACAGTGTTCACTCTACAACGATGCTTTGGTATATGGTGGTGAGTTTTCTCTGCGATCTCTTTTATACATCCATGAGGCTTTGTAGCGTCAGCGTAACAGGCGATTAATTCGTGGTTAGATTTGTATGAAAATTTAAATTTGCATTTCTAGTGCGAATAGTTTGAGTGTTTTGTTTGTGTAATACATTCGGATTATTTAATTGTTTGGAAAATCGTTATATATGTGAAATGGTTCAATAAGGTTTATTTCAAAAATATATATTTCAGATAAAAACAGTTCAAAATAGATAATTTCTAAATGATAATAAAATATTGATTCATAACATTCCCTATTAAATAAGTTACATTTGTAGGTTCAAAATATATTCCATAACTCGAGTTTAATTGACGTTTTAATATGTTTTAAAATCTAATTCTTTAATTATATTTTGCAAAATTATTGAATCAAAGCTCGATTTTACTTACAGTTTAAAACATTATATAAATTATTGTGTTAAATCACAATTTATTATACTCGTTTCTTATAGTATGATCAAATAGTTAACGAAGACTTAGGGTCCTTCACGAAAATAACGTACCAATTCTTAGAAGACCGGCAACGCACATGCGATTCTTGGGGCAATGTGAGTGTCCATGGGCGTTTTTTAAAATCATTATCACATAAAATCTGGCGAGCCTCCTGCCCGTTTGCCCCATGATATAAAAAACATTTGACCTAGAATTTCATTTCTACTCTAAAATATGGATGCTTTTAAAGTACACTTTCCGAGTACATAATGTCAATATCCCGACGGAGTTAAAACTTACTTTGAATCAAAGGAAATATGCACTGTGTTCTTTCAATTATAGTATTTGTCTTTAGTCAGTGTGAGTCGTTTTAAACTATTGAAATAGTTCATCTGAAATACTATTTCCCTAACGAATTGGCTGTAATTTTCATATAGTTATAGCATGTTATATTCCCAGATCAATAACATTTGGTTGAATCACAGAAAATATACTACCAGTACTATATTACTACCAGTTTCCTCTACTTTGGGATTATGGGAAGTCACTCTCTCATTAATATAATCTCAGATATATGAAAACGTTTTAAATTACGACCTCACTAAAATAGTCCATTTTTTTAAATCGCAATTAATATGATTCGATATTATTTCATATAAATTATACGTTTTTTTACAGTTTTAATACTTTAATCTTTTCGTTATTATGAAGTTAGGTTTTTACACTTTGTTAACATATTCATTCTCAGCTTCAAGTGTTATCACTTTTTTAAGGTTGAGGAAACCTGCAAGCTTTAAACTAAAAAATCTTTCAGAAAACTTAGTGATTTTGCGAATATTATAATTACCAGTTGACACAATAAATGATAGTCTATATTCTGGATAAAAATAATAAAATATTGTTATAAGGTTATTTTATATCGTAAATTTTGAAATATTCGTAATGTGTATGTACGTAAATATTTCGAGTTCCAATAACGAGTTCGACTCTTTGTTTGCTGGCGGTAATTTGAGCAACTGTTGCATTGTGGGGCAATTTGTGGCGCGATCGCGAGAAACTATCTTTCGATTCATATTCATTAGGTGCAAGGATGTTGTTTTCTTTCAATTTCATAAGCTCATCAATGCGGAAATATACTGTAGTTTCATAACTATCTGCTTAGATTATTTTTAGGTTAGTAACTCCGTACGAAAAGAAATCATTTTGTTTATGGTCTAAATCCTTAACCGAATATATATATATATAGATATAATATTGATAAAAAAATATATATAACTATATTATATACTTGAGATAATTATGGTAGCTACGATTCAGATGTTTGAATTTACAACCTCAAAACTGCGTCAATTATAAACATACACACAGGGCCATCTTAAACTAGGCTGGGGCTATTGGGCACACACGAATTTGGGGCCCTTTTGGAAAGTAAAAAAAAAGCCATTTAGGTCATCAAATACAGTATGATATATTATATCATTATTATATTATATTTACAATTCTGCTGGTTTTTTGGTTACGATTACGATAATGGTTTCTTTCGAGATTTCTGTTGAGTCTTCTATTATATATGTATATCCTTATTAATTAGTACAGTAGGATTAGGCGCAGTTATCGATATAATGGCGTAGTATATGTCTTGTAAATACCTTCTGATTACTGATTTGTGAAAAAAGTGTAATATGCCCGACAAAAATGTTTTAAGAATTTTTTTTTACTTTAATTATTCTAAAATAACATACTAATAAATGGGAAGAGAGTTCACGCTTATAAAAATACTCCTAAAAGTTATATGGCGTAAAGTTATTGTATTATTTTTGGGATAATTATTATTCCACGAGAGTTTACAGTCGTTTTTCTTCGCTTTCGTTGCTGGATTAATCTCGATTTAGAATTTATTCCAAATAGATAGAACATTTTAATGATAAATCTTTGTTAACAAGTTTAATAGTAAATATGGGTTACTAAAATATAGCAAATTTGTTAATTAAGGTTTTATAATTACTTTCGATAATATATGCCAACCTCTCTGTGTTTATTGCATTTCCGGTTTTTTTATATACCTATAAAGGGAACCCGATATAACGAAAACAACTAATTATAGCTTTTAATTACGTAATGCAATACGTTCTTATTAGAAATGGAATTCGAAACAAATTGAGATGAAAACATGTTTATTGAGGAAAAATGATCAGTATTTCCGATACCCCCATTGTTACTTAAGAAAAGACGCATTGAACAATTTGAGCCTAAACTTTATTTACCTACATTATACAGTTGTTTGTTTCTATATATAATTAATTAATAGTCCAATGACGCTACAACTTTTAATGGGTCAAGCTCAGATTGCAGTTATTATTTTATCATATTTAATAGACAAGTAGTATTGATATTTGTATATGAAATCCTGGTGCCTGAAAAACCTGCGTCTATATAAAGATTTCCACATGGAATAAACATAATTATACTTTTTTATTTTATGATAAGGCTACGTCTGGTTATAATTTTATTTTAACAAATTTATTTCCTATTTACACTAGTAAAAAGGGTCATTGTTTTTACGTAACCTAGAGACGTACATTATGGTTTAGCATTATCCCATATTCTATTGTATTTTATATTAAAACTAGCAAGATATTTGGAAGTATTCGCATATAATTTTTTGAATTTTCACCGAAGCCACATATTTTAAAACACACCAAGGCACAATTAATCTTAGTGGTAAAAAGCTCTTTGAACAAAGAATTCTTTGATTTATTTTTTAGTGTGTTTAACATGGACCGGTAATTTTGTTAGTCCTAGAAGTCAAGCTTCAGTATTGCATTAGGGTATGCAATTCGAAAATTTATCATCAATAACAATTGAAGAGCTATCTATATTGGTCCGTAAAAATGCTCTTAACAGATGATAAGTAAGCAGTTTGGAGCGCAAACACCTGGGTCCGGTCGGTAAATTGAATGAAAACATGCGTGATACGGCCAGACTGACATCTTACATTGATTAAAATACAGAGGCATATCAAAAACCTTATAAATAATGAAAAAATGCTTATAAATATAAATTATGAAAATACTTATAAATTAGGTCTGATTAACGGCTTAAATAAAAATTATAATTTCGTATATGTACTAGATATATGTAAACTTCTCGGAATCAAATTAGACTATGCATTACTTAATCATATATCAATGACAATATTATGTACCTGACAAGTTGTCTCTTTTAAATTATGTAGTCAAGGAACGAGTATAAATATGTGATATGTCAATATGTGTATGTGTGCCTTTTGTGAGTGTCCATGGGTGCCTTAAAGGTGATATCAGACGGTTCACTCGAATGATTGTTCACTCGAGTGAATGCTTCATTTTTTTTCATTCTATGTTCACACGGCTTAAGGTGATATCAGACGGTTCATTTTTTGTTCATTTTCACCTTTCATTCGGTACATTTCACTCGAAATGAAATGTCTGAACAAAAAATGAAACACGAGTGCCGAATGAATTCATTAGTGAACCGATCCAACAGTGTTGGATATTGGCATCCGGTATCTTTCATTCCCACTCCGAATGAACGAGAAATGAACGGTCTGAACACTGAGAGAACGTTCATTCGGATTCGGCCATTTTGTTTCGAGTCCTGTAGCCGACGGACATCACGTTGTCGACGGAGTTATAACTTTTTTTTAACTTTTCTTCAAATTTACTTTCATCCATTCGAAGATGATTACAATATGAATCAGGATCTTCAACGGCTAGTTCTCTCAACAATGTATTGGAAGCTCCTAATAAATTTCTTCTTTCAATCCATGGTCGCACCCACCACCGTCGACGTTTTATTGCTTCTTTTTTGTCAATTCTTTGATTAAATGATCACAAATTAAACTAATTCCAAGACGTACGACTTCATTCGATGACATATTTAAAAGAAAGAACAATGAATGTTCATTTCTGTATCATTTCGTCTAAGCCGTGTGAACCTAGAATGAAAAAAAATTAAGCATTCACTCGAGTGAACAATCATTCGAGTGAACCGTCTGATATCACCTTTAGACGAAATGATACAGAAATGAACATTCATTGTTCTTTCTTTTAAATATGTCATCGAATGAAGTCGTACGTCTTGGAATCGTCTCGTCGTCAAAGAGTTGACAAAAAAGAAGCAAAGAAAACGTCGAAGGTGGTGGGTGCGACCATGGATTGAAAGAATAAATTTATTAAAAAAAAAGTAATGTATTTTGATCGTTCCACTTAAACACCATTTTGCCGCATGAGAACAATATAATAACACACAGAAAAAAAAAGTTATAATTTCGTCGACAACGTGATGTCCGTCGGCTACAGGACTCGAAACAAAATGGCCGAATCCGAATGAACGTTCTCTCAGTGTTCAGACCGTTCATTTCTCGTTCATTCGGAGTGGGAATGAAAGATACCGGATGCCAATATCCAACACTGTTGGATCGGTTCACTAATGAATTCATTCGGCACTCGTGTTTCATTTTTTGTTCAGACATTTCATTTCGAGTGAAATGTACCGAATGAAAGATGAAAATGAACAAAAAATGAACCGTCTGATATCACCTTTAGCAATTAATATCAGGTAATGTAAAATGTATTCTTTTTTTATTTGAGCCATTTTAATAGCTATTAAATGTTTAATATTTGTGACAAATTCATCAAAGCTTTTCAATTATTTTCTTTGTAAACAATAATTAATTGCTTACATCAGTTAAAAAAATGTTTTTAGTAGTCGCGTAAATCAGAGAGAATTGATTGTCATTGGTTAGGCTTAGCTGCCCTTTGAAATTTCTTATTGTGATAGTGATTCCAATGATAAGTTTTTGTATTACACGATTCCAAGGTTGGGACATCAGCTCTACGGATATTGGGAGAACTACCTCAAATTTGTGTACAAAAACGTTGAGATAGGTATCGCTTTTGGAAATTGTAGTAACTGCTCTGTATATTTGTATTCGCAGACGCTGAAGCTGAGTCCGATACTAGTAAAGTACTATAAACTGCTGCAAATATTAAAACTAACAAAGGGAGCGTTCAAGTATTACGTAACGAATTTTGGGAGAGGGGGGGTCCTTTTGTAAAACGTTACGATGCGGGGCGGGGATTAAATTACGCGTTATTGTTATTATTTTTTTCGACTTACACCACATAATAGTAACTAAAGGGTCACTAGGTGGTCACGAAACGTTTTACTTTACTTGGGTACAGTACTGTACTTGGGTACTGAAAAACGTTACGGCGAGTTACATGGGGGGGGGGTCAATAATCTCCAAAAATTGCGTAACATTATACTTGAACGCTCCCAAACGCAGTTATTGAGTTTTTTTTAAATATATACCTATAACAGGGCGCAAACGGGCAGGAAGTTTAAGATGATAAATTATATTGTAAAACATCAATATACTTATAATATAACTTATCAACTTAATGATAGCGCCGCCTATGGATTACACACACGTTGCCAGAAGGCTCTCAAGTTATGTATTTTATCAGTCTGTTGTCTGTTTTTGTACCGAAAATATAAAAATAAAATAAAGTGCGTAGCCGGCCTTTTATAAATTGGTCCGCGCTTTCTTGAAGGACCCTAAATCGAATTGGTTAGGAAATATTTTAAGTATTTGAATTAAAATCCCAATTACTTCATATACAAAACTTATTAAAGTACTTTTCCTTATAATTTTTGCGTAGAAGTAGGTGAAACCATTTCCCAAAATTCTATTATTCATTTGTAGAATAATTACGTAAAAGCAGTGGTTATTGGACCATGATCGTAAACAGCTATGGGACGCCAGGGATATGACTTGTCATTTAATATTAACCATTATTATTTAGACGTATTATGTGACGCAAACTCACACCTCAGCTATAGGTTCCATTTAATTGACTGACTCATGGTATGTTCTAAAATAACAAATTATCAGTAAAATTACAAGACTAAATTCTTATATTAATATAATAAATATATAAATCATTGCTACAACCTTTTTAGGTCTGGCCCTCAGATTTACTGTATCTGTTTCATGATTATATATCAATCTAATAGGCGAGTAGGTTATTAGCCCCTTGTGCCTGACACGCCATCGACTTTTTGGGTCTGAGGTAGCCGATTTCCTCAAGAAGTTTCCCTTCACCGACTGACTGTTAAATGCGCACATAGAAAGAAAGTCCATTGGTGCACAGCCAAGGATCCAACCTACGACCTCAGGGATGAGACTCGCATGATAAAGCCACAAGGCCAACACTGGGTCATCTTATATTAACACTTGACTTTATTTTAAAAAATCTACAATGCTCACGTAATCTTAATCGAAAATAAGCACCTCTGGTTTAGCTTAAACTGTGGCAGGATAGTAACAAATTATAAAGATTAATTTCTCTTTATAAGTTTTACTTTGTATGTGTATGTAATGAATTCAATAGATGAATTTCAATTTTAAAAAAATCCTGGAAAAAGTGATAAAGTCTTGAACATAAGGATAGATCAGTCAACAAACTAGCTCATATCAGCTATTAAAAATAGGTCTTTGTTACGGGTAAGCTTTTGCGATCATTATGTTCGACCAAAATACTTGTTAAAGTCAAATGTCACTGATATTTTTTATTAGTTTAAATCAAAATCTTTCTCAGATTTCTTAAAGATTGTACTAAAAGTATATATAAAATAAGTAATAATACCATAGAATAATGTGTCCTTTACTAGTTTAAAATTGAAGACTATTGTTGATTGTATTTACGACAATAATTTTAATATCATGAATTGAATGATTACTAGAAGACGCTCGGCTCGAAGTGGATTTTTTTAAGGTTTTGTTTCTCAGGTGGCTCTCTATCGAAAGGTTTCCACGGAGTTAGGTTTTTACTAGATTTTATAAAGAAAATTATAGATTTGGAATTAAGTTACTAGAAATTTGTTGACATATAAACTTTTTTTCCGTGTAATTGAAAAATTGCAACAGATATAGAACCTATCAAATATGTATCTATAACTCGTATGGTCCTTTAAAATGACTGTGATAAAAGTTTATGACCCGTGCGATGTTCAATAACGAGGACTCTTGAGCATTCCAATGTTAATGTTATATCTTCTTGTTACAGATCTTGCGGCTTCAAAATGGTAAGATGGTTGTTTGGTTTATCACTTTAGTAGATTAAAGGATTTAACGTGTAATAATTACAATATGGAGTCCACGGTTCGATTTTGAAGAATTATTCCAGAAATACCAAACTAGGCTTTGGCTATTGGGAGAAGGTATAGTTTTGTTTTTATTTATTAAGATGACTACGACATTCTAGGCGAGTATATCTCTAAAAAGTAATGTTTTGTTAGGGTATAACTCTGTTTTGTGAAAGCTGTTAGGGGCCGTCTCCACAAGCGAGAGAATCGCGACGAGTCCGCGTTTTTATCGTCGGGTAATCGGGTAGTCCACGAACGAGCGATTATTCCGCCAGCGTATCGTCGCGATTCGTAACGGAATCACAGCGTATCCGCAACGACTCGTAACGGAATCGCCGCGTTTCTTTGACGACACGTTGTGCTCTTATTTTGTTCAGTGTTCATTTAGAGTTCAGTGGTGCCAGACGAGACCGAAATAAGTAGTGCCTAAATCCGTCAATAAAATAATTATTTACTATGGATGTATTGTTTTTATTGATGTATGGTCACGCACGTTGCGCGCTTTCTGCGAGAGCGCCACGTTCCGTTCCGAGTGCGCGACGTGCACGCCACCGCCCACCACTCACCAGTAGCGACAGGCTCGCAGCGATGTAATGACGTTTCGCGCGCACTCAACCACCCGTCGCATCGCCGCGTTAAGATCGCCGTGAGGAGACACGTTCTATGAGATTGTATAGAAATGCGTGGCAGGACGATTGTATCGTCGCGATTCTCTCGCTTGTGGAGACGGCCCCTTAGGCGACTACAAATCAAACGCAAAATGTATTTTATAATTAAAAACGTCAAACGCAAAATATACTTTTGGGTAATTATTTTATTAACGAACTAAGAAAAAGAATCAATAATGTAAAAACTATGGAGACCGAACAACAGAATTTTAAGACGGAGCTATCAGCCATTTTCCTCCCCTTACGACTACCACCGTGTTGAAAAGACGCCAAGCATGTGGTTCACAAAAATCGAAGCCGCCTTCGGAATTTTGACATATGCGTACACTCTTAGGGCTTTATCTAGACTCTGAATCAGAGCATCAGAGGTGCCAATTAGACGTTCTTCTTCTTCGTAGTCTTAAGTAGTGGTGTATCCGGAGGTCCTCTTAGATCCCGGTTAAATAACAAGATAATGAGTAATGATAAAGTTACAAGAAATTCAGAAGGCTGATCACTGACAGCTTTTAAAGTAATGACAAATGAAACACATTCAGCATTCAGTATAGTTACATATAATTGAACTCCTATTTTGAAGCTTTATACGTTAGGAGCGAGTTATGTAACCTAGCATTGGTTAAGTTACATATACAGGGTGGTCAAAAAGTCTTGGATCAAACGCAAATAGGGGATAGATGAGGTCATCAGCTGCAAAAAATTGTTCTACGGTAGGTCTCTAAGCTCAACCCCTGCAGAGTTATAATTTATTTTGCGTTTTATAAGAAAATTGACTTTTTTTACTAATTCTCAATTAAATTCGAAAAAATTTACACCTGTATCTTTTTCATAATATCCACTAGATTGGTACTGATGAGTTCTTGCGTTAGACAAAACTATAGTTGTTTATTGAGTATATTGAAGATAATATTAAGTTATACGATATCAATTTTTTTTCAAATCAAAACTTTTTGTTTACTTCGGACCCCACTGTGAAAAAAATTACTCTTATTTTTTTGTTAATCTAGCGTCTCAACCCCACTACCCCTAATTCTATGTTAGTTATAAACTCATGTTTTAAACGATTAAACCCAGTGGATACCCAGCTCAAACAAAGAGTTTAATTTAACATATATTTAAACATCCCTCAAACAACCGCCACCGAACTTAACTGGCGCAAAGAGAAATCTTCAAATATCAAAGGGCAAAACGTGGGTGTCGGTTGTTCTTATTAGAAGATATTTTTATGACATCGATTTTTAACATGATAATATCGTCATACTTAGTATTTTTTTTTTAACTCAATCCATTTTATTATCAATAACTAGTACTATAATTTGCCTGAACTTCATAGAATATTAAATCCTTCAAACCGGTTCATAAATAAATGTAAAAAAGTGCGTGCGTACAAAGTACACATGTCAGAAGTGAAACTTCTTTGTTAAACAAATTTTTAAGTCTTGTTCATATTTATACAAATGTAAAACTTTAGATTTCCGAGACTTAGAGGGAGGGAAAAAGAAAGATATGTTATGAATTTAATTGTCAATAAAATATTAAATGTGTCGAAAATGAATACAAATTAATTTAATTTTTTTAATTTATTTCTTCGATAGTTAAAACACGTGGCATTTTATTTTACAATTCGTCATTTGCGATTTCAATAAATTATTTTGCATAAAATACTAATACATATTTCATAAATTCTCTTTACGAAATTTTAATTTTAAAACTTCTCTCTCTCAATCGGACTCAATCGCTCTGTCGCTCAGCTCAGCTCTTCGACAAAAACGCTGCATCTGAAACATCTTCGTGACGTTTTCGTAAAAATTTACCCCCATGCTCCTAAAGAAGTTCCACTTCAAAAAGTCAATCTTACCTCTTTCCTGCCATAGACCATAGGTGTGCTTCTTTTTATTAGTAGATAATACATATTATTTATTTGTCTTCATTAGATAAAGAAATAAAGTTGCATGGTTTTTTTTAATGTAACAGGAGACAAACGATCAGGCTCATCTGATTTTAAGTGACATTGCCAGAAGGCTCGCAAGTGCGTTGCCTGCCTTTTAAGCAATGGTACTCTCTTTTCTTGAATTGGTTCGGATTGTTTTAACAAATATATTTTACAATTACAGAAATTTAAATTCTGCTCTGACGGAGATTGTCCGCTGTGGGCGTTAGCTGGTCTCCATGCTCTAAGCAGTCTACCTGCGCCACTCTTTAGGAACCTTCTGCATCATGTACTGGAGGAACAGCCTGTGAGTATTATTTGCTTAACCTATGTGTACGTATAATAAAAGCATTAACAGCTAGTTTAATTGTTTGAGTCTTATTATCAAGACTTATACAATATTACTAAGTTGCATTCTAAATAACATCTTAATGCAACGAAGAAATTAAGGAATTCTAACTATTAACTGTCTATTTTACAGTTTGCATAAATCAGATCTAGCTTGTATAAAGCTTCACTTGCGATACCCTTTAAAAAAGGTTTATTGGATCTTAAATAAAAGTAAATAATAAATCGTTTTTATTTTAACGTTACTTTCATACATACCTTCACAATAATTCATCTAAACTCCATTAATTTCAATCAGGTCATGATTTAATGTAGATTCCAATGTTATAAATCTAATATTTATATAGATTATGAATATGCTTTATTTACATATAATTCTGTTGTACGATCAATTTCAATCCAATTCAAAATAATTTAGTCCTGAAACGTAGGTGAAAATTAATTCGGTTTTCTTTACCAACATTATATTCTATTTTTAATTCAAACAGGCCTTAGCAAAGTTTTGAAGTTCCAAGACGATTGATAAACTTCAATTTGGTCTGTTTAAAAGATTAATTACTTACGAATTAATCTATAGCAAACTAGATTGAAAATCACGTAGAAAGTAATAAAACCAGTAATTGTTAAGTCTAAAACTAAGCTTATTATTATATTATCACGTTTTGAACTTTCTGACTACTGTTTACTCAAAATATTAAATAAAGAGATCGAATAATATATGATGGGTTCGGAAACTCGATTTTTAAAGCCTTCGAGATAATATATCTATGTATTCTGATATAAATATTTCATAACTTAAAGGCGATTTATAATTTGTACTAAAACTTCCAGGTGATTGGATCTTAAACCTTACTAGGGGAATATGTGAATTAAAAAGTTGTTTTTGTAATATTAAAACACGAAAAATACCGCATGCATCGAAATTCGATCAGAAAAGGATTGAAAATAGCTACCGAATGTTGTTTTAAGATCACGGTACACAGATACTAATGTGAAACGTATATTTTCCATGAAGCGTAGATTCATAAATATTTTTCACGATTCTTTGAGGGAGGTTTTTTCGTTATTAGTTTATCTTACAAAGGGATGAAAGAAAGCTGAAAGCTGTCGGATCGTTACTTAGATGCGCATTAGAACAAAAAGTAAATCCGTACAAAACACTATTTCATCTAGACGGTCTATAAATTAATAGTATTTTAACTCAAAATTTATTGGTACTGGACCGGTGATTATAGATGTAAAGTTTTTTATGATGAGATAAGAAATTAAAAAATTAGCTTTGATTTATAGTATACTAGCGACCCGCCCCGGCTTCGCACGGGTACAATGCTGATACTAAATTCAAAGTGCTATAGAGTATAGACTATAGGGATTAGGGAGAACCGCGGCCTCCGACGAGCTATTGACAGGCACGCACCCGCCGGCGGGGACCGCGGCAAACGCTACGTCCCGCAATTTTGAAATCTGTAATATCTTAGAAAATATTCATTTAAATTTTAAATCATATGCTGTAAAGGGCCATATAGATCTATATTAAATCATCAATGTATTTAAGGTATTTAATTGGATAGGGATTAATGCTGTATTGGTTAAAATCGCTTCGAAAATTAGCCATTATTTGTCGTAAAAAGTAAATGATAAAAAAATGTTATTGTGGGATATCCATAAGAGATAGACATAATATACCATCGCGGAGTTTTCTGTAGACCTTTTCAATGTGTACAATACTTAGTACATTATTTTGATAAATCTCGTAGCTGAACCCTACGAGATTTATGCACTGCGCTTGCAATGTAAGCTTAAAAAATGTAATTATTTACGACATCACATTAGAAACCTCAAAAATAACAGTATTTCTCCATTATTTGATGGATGTTATTATATATATATAAACCTTCCTCTTCAATCACTCTATCTATTAAAAAACCGCATCAAAATCCTTTGCGTAGTTTTAAAGATTTAAGCATACATAGGGACAGAGAAAGCTACTTTGTTTTATACTATGTAGTGGAAATGCAAAAACATAAGTCTTATGCACTTAAAACTAATAAAACTCCGCCAACGTTTCGCATGTTTTACGGCAACAAACCAAATTATTTTTTCTTAACATAACTATAATTCCTTTTTACGAAAATTTTCAGGATGACGTTATCATGGATATTCTAAAGGACACTAACCTATGTAAGTATTTATGTGTGGTAACTAAATTTCAGAAAAGTGTTAAATATGGTCGTGCTTTTGATCTATTGAATACATACTACACTATAATAAAAAATAAAATACCTCTCAATACTCTGCTACTGCTATATAAAGCACTAGCAGAATCTATTATAACATATGGACTTTCAAGCTATGGGAGAACATGCAAAACCTATCTTAATCAAATATTTTCATTACAAATACGTATTTTAAAAGCAATTGCTCCTTACAAAATAAAATCACAATATAAAGAAGACTATAGAAAGCTATTTGCATTTTTTAAAATTATACCTATACAAGAGAAAGTGCAGCTAGCATTATTAAATGAAAACTATTTTACAGACAATTACCTTAAAACAACTAAAACTCACTATCACTATACAACACGTAGAAAATTAAAAAACGAATTTCTTTTACCAAAATACAATAATTTATATGGGAAAAAAACATTAGACTATATTATTCCAAATCTATTAAACTCTTTACCGGCTGCGCTATTTGCTAATGTAACAGGAAACAATATCAAATTTAAATTAAAAAATTACTTTATAAGTCAAACAATAACAAATTATGCATAACTAAAAGTAGGATGTCGTCATTTAGTTCATGTTCGAATATGTAAATTCGAATACACATCCTGTATTCGAATGAGAATTTCTCGTCAAGAACAGGTTTCTTGCATCGGCTGTGGAGCGTCATTGTTTCAATTGGTATATGTTGTTCGTGCAATTTTTATGGTTTATTGGTGTGGGTGTTATATTGTATAGTGTGTCACTGGCCTGAGTGTGTAATAGATTAATTATTTTAATTATTTAAATATTTTCGACGACCTGGTGGACGGAAAAACTGTGTCCAGTTTGTGTTTCCACCACGCCAACTTTTTTCTATTTAGGGTGATGTATAGAATAAATAAATAAAAAAAAAAAAAATAATACTTAATGTAGTCTATGACACACAAATCAATAAATTCGAGAGTGTGCCTCTTGTCACCGATAAGACGACTTATCTCGTCATTAAGGAAAATACAACTAATATTTTACTAAATATTAAAGCTTCTCGTGAAGAATGCGCACGCGCCGCTGCAGTACTACGATGGACGTTACGTCAAGCGCACAGATGCGCATGCACCGGTGTGCAACTGGCTCGTGATTTATTGGTGCTTGGCGTGCCTAGAGCACACGCGGCAGCACTGGCTGAAGCGACTGATAACACTCGAGATGCTTATGAGGCTAATGTTAAGAGTAACGGTTTTATAAGTAAGTTTGGTTACCTATTGTGTATTAGGATTTAGTAGTATTTTACCTTTAGATCCAACCAATCATTCACCTTCAAACTTAAATGTTTAAAATATATGAATACAACAGATATGCAACAGTCCATGATGAACCAAGATGTCACTCTACCAATAGCGCATCGATACCAAGCATCATTTACCTAATACATATCTTTGCACATTCACGGCGTTTTTTATTTATGCCTTTCCTAAATGTGCTTCATTTTTTTTAACTTCAAAAACCTAACGAAAGCTCCACAGACCAGTTTTAAAATTTACATTTATTTGCACATATAGTAGACGATGTTTTTTTTTTCAGTTAATAAAATGACGGGCGTATCCGCATCGGCTGGACCAGAGGGAACTGTCGACACAGTGCAATTAACCTTTATGTCTGAAGAAATCGTTACTGGTGATCATATCACAACAGAATTGCTCATAGATAAGACTCAAGTCAAAGATCTATTACACGAACTCAAAACTGCTTATAATAAAATGAATGATATAGATTTAGAATAAAAAGGACTTTTCTAAATTTGTAAACTTCTTATAGGAAATCGTTGCGCCTTCATACGTGAAAACTATATCACTCTCATATTTTTATTCGTAGGTTCTCTCATGTTACTTATTCTTTTTAAAACTATGAATAATTGTATTTATTCACACGTTACAAGCCGGCCCTTCCCCCACTAAGCGATTTCTTCCAGAAAACATTAATAACAGAAGACATACATATAAAAATAATTGTGTGTGTAAGTGGGAAGGGGTACTTTAGCATACTATCTAGTACAGCTACAATATTTGATTTTATTTGAGGTCTTAATGTAGCATTTTATTTATTGTATCTTAATCTAGTGGTCAGTATTTTAAGTAGGTGTATGTACTTTTAGCCATTATTTTACGTTGTTAAAGATATTGTCAATAATACACCCCCGTAATGTACACACTTTTCTTTACTTTTAATAAATACTTGTGTTTAATATATAATCATTTTTTATTTTAAATAATATAAATATGTAGACACAATGAAATCTTGATATTATATTATACATGTTATTTTTCCTAAGGGTTTGTAAGTATATATTTTTTTATTTGATTTAATAAAAAGAGCATACAGCAAAAATGTTATTAATATAAGATTTATACATAACTTCCATATAAATATTGTCTCCAAATATTATAATTGTCTCCATTATAAATGTTTATATTTTTCACAAACGTCTAATCAATATTTTTTAAACTATCAGTTTTAATAAAATAATTTGAATAGAGCATTCTTATTTCCTCAGACGGATGTGTTCTCATTTTCTCCAAAATTCCACAAAACAAAATGTCTTCTGGTGTTCTATATGTTTTCCTTGGTAAATCGTGAATGTTTGTCAAAAAGCATTCGGCTCGTGGGTTCTGACTTAACATTGCATCAATAAAATGCATTTCCTTTTGCTTGTCGGTCGCATGAAACAGGAAAGTCAGAGCATCAGAAAAAGACATGTAAATTGTCGGAAAATGCTTTTCGATCTCTTCATCTAAATAATCTGCGCAAAATACCCCAAAATCTATCTGAGTTTTATGTGTTATTTCGTCTGGATCTGTCAATTGCTTTGAATTTTTGTCTAAAAGACGCAGGTAACCCAAAAACAAACGACCAGAGGTTATGAAAACGTAACTTTCGTAAAACGGTAACCTTTCTTCTAATCTTCGCTGAATATCCGTAAACATTGCTAATGGAACGACGACTTTTTCATGCAAAATTTTACGATCCAAAGCACGGTAGAGGCTACGAAGTATTTCAATAAATGGTTGCCTTTCGGTTAAAATAATTTTTTTATCGCCTATTAATGGAACCAACAATTTTTCATACCTTTCCATTTGTACTTTTTCAGAGCTAGTGTCTAAAATATACTCTTCCAACCAATAAAAAGAACAATGTTTCTTAGTTAACATTTTATGTAATTCTTTAACTTTCTCCTCAGGATCTAAATTAAATTTCTTTGTAAATTCTTGGAAATGTGTGATATCTGTCAATGTTTTGAAAAATCTTTGAACTGTTTCGCAATATTCTGGCAATATTACATTAGGAATATCTTTTGGATAGGATAAAAGTTTAATAAATCTTGAATCTTCACAATCTGGTAGATTATCAATAAAATCACGTAATACACTCCAATTGTGGAAGATTATTTGACTATCAGTTCCTTCACATAATAACGCAAAAGTTTCTTGAAAAACTAGAAAACGTGATAATTTATTATCAGTCATTTTCCACATTTCTTTTAAAGCATTAGTTTTTTCTTCATAATTTAACCTTTTCAGAGCGACTTTAAGACAATGTTTTTGTAAGGATGTTTTTTTGCAAGAAGAACATAAATATTGTAATTTTATAAATATATCACAGACTTTAAAGGGATCCATATTGTACATCAAAGAATGAATTGATGAAGCAAAATTTTGAACTTCGTTATCTTTAGACAAATTTAATGCTGTTTCCAAAGACACACAAGGTCGAAATAAGTGCAAATGTTTTGCAATCTCATTTTTTTCATTAGAAGCTGTATCAATTTTTTGAGTATAAAAATATTTCTGTAACAATTCCAGATATTCTTTTTCAGTTAAAAGACCCCAAGGTATATCCCAATTTGGTTTATCAGTATTAAGACTTATTCTTTTAAATTCTGTTGCGATTGAATCATTCCAGTAACAGCGCAGTTTGCAAAACAATCGACGCATAGGTTTACTATTATATTTCCATGAATTCTTTGTAATAAGTTGAAATAAATCTTGATTATTCATTTTCAAAACATTCATACACAAATCTTCTGGTTGTATAGCTGATTTTTCTGTTTCTAATTTCAATTTCATAGACTTAATCAAATTATCTAATTCACTGCAATCATATTTTTCATGTATAAAGAAGATTCTAAATTCTTGAATTTTTGTTAAAATTTTTGGATAGTCATTAATATTTTTGTTCCAATCTTTAAACAGTTGCAATATATTTTTAATAGTTAGCATTATACTCTCAAAATTATTAATGTCCTTCATGTCTTGCTTTTCAAGTTTGCTATTAAGAATTTCAAAAAGAAATTCAAATAATTTAACTTTATCTTCATCGGTGATCCTGTTATTAAATTCCTTGAATGTTGCATGCTTAAATTTTGTTAATAATATCTCAGGGATATCAATATTATGGATGATATTGTATAGTATTATACAATTAACAAATACATCATCACTTTGTAGTTTTCTTTTATCATAACTTCGACGATGCCTGCCAATTATTATAAAAGGATTTGGTTTATATTTTGGAAAAGAATTATCAATTTTACTGTAAACTCCTACACTATAAAATAAAATGCTCAGTAAGTTCCATGAATCTTCGTCCAATTTAAGAATATTAATTTCACGTAAGACATGTTGCAGAAATTGTGTTTTGAATCTGAACCCTTCATGAAGGTGGCTGTTAACATAATACTGTAGAACAACTTTAATGTGGACATAATTTTTATGAGTACTGCTTAATAGTGTACAAAGCATAAAACTTTTTTTAGCAGGATTAGACTCTACATCTATAAATCGCTTTAACTCTTGGAATGCATCATCAAATGATAAAAATTCACACCAGAGGTAGGCATTGTTCATGTTGGTTAAGCAACGGATCATTGTACAATTTCGTAAATCACTTTCATTTGAATATACTGGTTTGACTTTGCCAATGAACACATTTTTTATTAAATCAAGCTTATCTTCAAGTGGCAAACATGCAACAAAGTATTTAAGCTTATCATATTTGTATAATGATTCATGTCTTTTACTTTGGCTATGTTTTATAAGGACCTCTTTGATTTCTTCACCGCTGAAGGATTTTACCAAAGTTGGTATGTGAATAATATTTATAAAACATATGAAATCATTCAGTGTCTTATGCGGACACCTTTTTATAAGTTTCTTAGTTGATTTAGCAGAGAGTTTGTCAACTGAATAACTTGCATCAATTAAATCAAATAGAAAATTTAAATACTTTTCAACATTGTTTACTTTTAAAATATTTAGTGCTTTAAATAT
Organism: Pieris napi; assembly: GCF_905475465.1. NCBI lineage: Eukaryota > Metazoa > Arthropoda > Insecta > Lepidoptera > Pieridae > Pieris > Pieris napi. The sequence goes on along the minus strand of NC_062241.1, from coordinate 4,707,432 downwards.
ATTGTTATAATCATATTTATTCTTTTTACAATAAATATACACACAGTTGGATTCATTCCTGAATTTCTCTATAGTAGAAAGTGTTATCTTTTCATGAAAGTTTTGTATAATTTCTTCAGATAAATCAACTGAACAGTATGGAAGCCATTTCAAAGCACTTTTTAAATCTTTGTCTTTAAGGTAATAAAAAAACTCATCTACTCTATCAGCATCACGCAATGTGAGGCGTATTTTAAGCATAAGCTTATTAAATGCTTTCAATGTCATATGTGGAAGAAGATTTCTATGAATATAATCTGGATTAATGATATGTTTATATTCATCATTAATTATCAGCCAATTGGACAGCTTAATTGCCCGAAAGGCATAAAGCATATCCTGACATTTAAACACATCCAATATAAAATCATAATTTTTTCTTTGACTAGCTACTTCTATTCTCATTAAATTAACCATATCTGTTTCATCATAATTTAAACATTTGATGTCAAACTTTGGATCAGAAGTTGCATCATCAACAGCCTTATTGAAACTTCTATATTTTTCAGCTAGTGTCTCTGCATGAAATTCAGGTGCCATTGTCTGAAAGTGAAAATTACAACTTAATTTTTTTATTAAATGGAACTTATACTAATCTTTCTTCCCTAACAGGATCCGTGACAGTTGTTGCTTGCTGACCACAATTTCTGTATCGTATTTAAAACAATAAACAAAGGTTTTTGATTTTGACAAAGGATTTGATTGAGGAAATATTTCATTACAAGTGAAAATTTTAACATCATAGAATTTAATTAAATTCTCTCCTACTTAAACTTTATTAATAGAGATATTTTTTGTAGTAGTTACTACTTTCTACCTTACTACGACTTACTATTTACAAAAAGAACTAGACTGAAATATTGTGCAATAGAATTAATCATCATCGCCACTACTTTAGTCTGCTAATTAACTATATTAATTGTAAAAAATATTCTTATACACTATCAATTTTATAAAATAATTCTAAATAGTATTTAAAAGAAAACCAATACTAGTTCTAACTAGAGATTTAGCAAAAAGAAAATAATACTTACACACCGTATATTTTTTTACTATTTCTTATCACAGAAATAAATTAACTGGGAGATAAGATAAGTATTCTCTATCTGTATAATTAAAAATATAATTACATACTTTTAAATTATATTAACTTTTCGTGTTTTCCAACTTGAAGTAACACAACAACAGTCAACAGTCAACACTCAACACTGAACAGTGAAGTGTGAACTCTGATAAGTGATGAGTGTGAACAGTGAACACCATAGAGAAATAATATATACTGGGAACACTCAACTCACTTTATACTGCTACTTGCAATTTGCATACCTACGTTGAAAGTTGAAACTACTGTATACCTAAGATTTACGTAAAAATTGCTGAAAAGTGAAAACTAACACGTATTGTTATGGGTCAAGCGATGATAGCGACATCTGCAATAAGCTTGCGTTTTCTCCTCAATTATCTTAGCAGTTATGTCATATTTCAAAGTTTCAAATGAAATGTCATTGTTGTCAACAATAAAAAAACGCGCATACTTTTGATTTTTTTTCTGTTTAAACTTTGAAATTTGAATATTTTGTTTCGAACTTTACTTGTACTAACTTAGGTTAAAAATGCGAAAACTTATTAATAGAGAGTATTTTTTTATCTAAAATTATCGTGCGTGGTTTTCTATTTGTTCTCATTACATGATTTTTGCAATAAATTGATAACCTCATCTAAACAATACGTTTGAATAAATATCAGTAATAAAATGCACCTACTATGTACAATCTGCAGTGATTTATTAAACCAATCTGAAAATATCTATGTTATCAAGTGTGGTCATTTGTTTCACTATCACTGTATAAATCAATGGATAAGCAGGTATGACTCTAGAAACTTTAGATAGTTCAATTTAGTTTTGAAAACAGCTATAGTATAATTCATAAGAGAAACCATATGATATTCTGGTACATACACTAGTAACTAGTGTAATACTTTATAAAATACCACCCTTTTAATTACTATTTATAAAAAAAATTTACAACTAAAATTAATATTTTCAATTTTTTAGATCGAAATCATGTCCTCAATGTCGCATCAATGTAACAGAAAGGTGCATGTTCAGGCTTTATCCAACCATTTCAAATGATGTTACTGTTGAAGATGTTACAACATTGCAGTCAAGGCTGGATGATTTACAACTGCAATTACGACAAGAAAAAACAAAATGCAAAGAGAAAGATAATCAAATTAAAGAATTTATTCTTAATATAAAAAAGATAGAGTATGCATTATTTTTTATAAATATTTAGGTTAATCATACAATATATGTGTGCATGTAAATTCCTGTGAGAAAGTTTTAGGTACCTCCTTTTTTACAAGTGTAATTAATACAAACTTGTGTGTTGGTATAATAAAATGTTAATGATATATATACTGTTGACCCTAAATGGTTCATCTTGTTAAATCCAAAAGATTAAAAGTAAATATTTATATTTAAGCAAAATTCCTGCGGGCACTAGGCCTTTTAAGGCCTAGCATATATAAGAATAGTATATACCTTATTGAAGGCACTGATTTAACTCAATTGTATTTTTATCTCAAACTCCCACTTTTTAGGGCTAGATGAGCACTTATTTATATTTTAATCCATATTATTTCAGAGATTCGCTGCAAAGTTCCGAAAAAAAGTTGGTTGAAAAAACATCTGCTGTTATAGCTTTGAAAGACCAATTAAAATATGTCCAAATACAAAATAAAGAGGTTCACAAACTTAAGTCGGAAAATGAAGCACTCAATAAATATGTCAAGACTTCAACTGAGTATGTAAACTGTCTTATAATCAAAATTTATTTAGTTTACATTAAGTAGTAGTAGCCTTTTATAAAAAAATAAATAAAAACATACTAAATACAGGCTTAAGTGTCTAGAGATAGCAACATTAAGTTAGTATTCAACTATATTTCTATATATTCGGCTTGACCCGGGGAACAAAGTTGTTGAAGCAAAATTTTTTTTCAGGAAAAATAATAGAAAATATTGCTATTATTAGTAGGATACTAAGTAAATTACATATACAAATACAGTCAAATCTGTTATAACGACATCGAAAGGACTACTCATATTTGTTCGTAAAAACCGATAGTCGTAACAGCCGATGACGTTGTTATTAAGTACCTAATGCTATAGAAATCAGACGGGACCTTTGAATTTGCTTAATATAACCGGTATGTAGTTCTAACGATGTCGTCGTAAACGGTTTTGACTGTAGTAACATTATGAGCTTACTTACATATTTTATACTTTTTCTAAAGTGCATCATGATGTCTCAATTTTCCCTATTCCTCTTTAGACTAAACAAAGTATTGAATGCGTGTTACGATGAGGTGGAAAAAATGATAGAAGATTACGACGATATACGGACTTTAGCCACATTTGCAACGGCATTAAAACGGTAAGTCACTAAGAGTCGGCTTTGGTTGGATAGAGTTGACTACTCTCGGATCCTAAAACAATTTGACATGAATAAATGGTAAAATATACTTGCGGAGGCTTAGGCCTATGAAGGGCTGTAGAGCTATTGAAATGGTTATAAATATACTTAGAAAATATTCATAGATAGCAAAAGGTTTTCTGTAAACTTTATAAAAATGACTTAATTGTATTTAGTCATAATTTTAGTTGAAATTTGGCCATATAACCTGTAAATAAATACACGATTGACGTTTGCAAGTGCACATAGTTACCAATATTAATAAATACATTTTATTTTATATAATTAATGTCTATGTTATGTATAATATGTTAAATGGATATGGCTAAACAAAATATAAATATTTGAGCACTATGAAAATGAGACTATTTTCTGTAACTTTCAGTGCTTTATGTGATTCAGAGAAGAAGAAAAACCATTATCGCGATCAAGCACACCTGTTAAAGCAAAAGTTGGCAAGTGAAAAGACTAGAGTGGAAACTCTTCAAAGAAATGTAGAGTGAGTATGAAAAGACAAACATAGTTAGAGATACATACTTGTTTATAAGAATTTATTTATGAGATACAGGTGTTATTAGAAAAAAATACTTTTTAAATAATAACAGAATGTAAAGTTTTAATTCAGACTTTTTAATATTGCAAATAAATTATAGCTAAATTCAAATTATTTTTACTCAATTGGCTTCTACTCGATTGGGTAATTTGTAAAATACAGGATTGTAAAATAAAAAATTTTGAAAAAAAAATTGAACAATAATTTTGTTTTTCAGCCATATGTCAATCAATGTTACGCCGACGTCACACGATGTACCAAAAATCTCGAAATTCGAAATTAGAGCAGAACCCGAGATTGCTGATAGCAAACGTGAAGTGAGTCCTATAATTCCAACTTGTTTTTGCTTTTTATTTATTTATTACTAGCCGTTTCGCGCCCGCTTTGCTGGACGAATTAAAATAAATTTTATGTTTCATTATTAAATCGAGTTTTTAACAGATGTTGACGTTTAGAGGTTCTAGGAAGCCTCCCCGAATGTTTCCGCGGTGAAGTCCGTATGGATAAATTTTCATAAAAGTAAAACAGCAATAAAAAAATGAATGGAATTTAATAAATAAATAGCCATAAACCATCTAGGAAAAATTTCGCATCGAATGGTGGTAGTTTCATGTCGATACGATCAGTGGTGATTGAGCCTCAAACGAAGACCATTTTCATTATATATATATATAGATATATATTTTTTTTTAAGACAATTCACACCAATTGACCTAGTCCCATGCTATGCTGGTGAAGCCTGTGTTATGCGTACTAGGCAACGGATATACATACATATTATAGATAGATAGACGTATAAATACATATTTAAACACCCAAGACCTAAGCACAACACCAAATGCTCATCACATCGATGTTCGTCTCAGCTGGGGATCGAACCCGGGATCCATGGATATATAGATTTTTTATTCAGAACTGGACAGACATCAGACGTTTGGCCGCATCCTACCTAATGTTAACACTTAACATGTATTTATTCATATTGGTAACACTTAACTTAAGTGAGATGCGGCGCATTAGGCTCCGATGCAGGCTGTTGCTTTAAGAGAGTCTTCGAAAAGAGGAGTAGCGACAATGGGTCCTTCTTTAGCGGAAAACGCGCAATCTTGTGTCTTCTTGGGGTTAAATTGGACTAAATTTAGTCTACCCCAGTCGAGACTCTCCGTAGCAGAGTTCAGACACAAGTTTATTCGGGTGCTTATCGACAATTGCTCGGCCATCTTAAGTGTAGAAATAAATAAATAATTTTCTTCTGTAGGTTGTGGCTCCAGTACGTTTGGTGAATTCAATAGAACAATCGGACTCACCATACTTATCGTTGAAGCAAAGTAGCCTTCCCTTAACCGCACTACAACGGAGACCGAATCAACAATTACTTGATAAAAATCTTAAGGTACAAAATTTCATTTTTACATTCTAAAGGCAAATTGATCTACAATTAAAACATTCTTATATACAGGAATTACCCATAAAAAATATGCTTGTTTTATAAATGTAATACGCATATCAATTTATTATACCTTCAACACATAAATTTAAAAACACCTGTTTTGATTTAAACAATATTATTGTATTTAATTTAAGTGATTATGCATTTGTTAAAATCCAAAGAGCATTTGATATTGAAACTTGAGTTCCCGCTTTAATCTGTCTCTGAATTATAACATTACACATTAATTATTTAAAAAAAGGAAGCACAATATAATATTATATATATATATATTGTTTTTTATCTTTCAGCCGTCAGAATTTGCACTATTCAACTCTATAAAAATGACCTGCCAAAACTTCAAAGAAAAAGAGAAAGGTAGCATTTTCCACAAAAAGGAAAAGCCAGAAGTAAATTTATTGAAAGAAAATGTAACCGATATGAACACTTCATATGATGGACTTGGTGGTCATTCTAAACTGGACATATTTCCACAGCCAAGTACAAGTAATATGACGCGCATTCCCAAGCTTTCTGTGAAACACAAGCTAAAACGACCCAATAGTCAAGACGTAAACGAGGTACAAATCAATAAATACTTCAAAAAGGTGTAAATAGCGATTGCTTTTATAATGTTATCAATTTAATCCTCGAATTTGCCTAGAATGAGGAAATTTTGACTATGATTATTGTTTATACATTATGATTCTACGTCCAAAGTTATGTTTTTTTTTCGCAGGGTATTTTGCTAGATATAAAAAGAAAGAAATAGGTGATTTTCTTAATTGTACCTGTATAATGCCATTTAATCTTAACATGTTAAGGTCCGTACTCACATACGGTATTACTCGATCGAGCTGAACTGTCGAGTAAAACCCATGGCATGGACTTTCATCCACACATTGAACATTTTTATCGTGATTGAAACACGTGTTTTTAAGAGAAATGGATTTGCGAGTTTATTCCAAAAGCGCTATAGAAGACTTTATTAACACATATAGATAGTGTGAGTGTTTATGGAATGTCAAGTCCAAAGATTACTCCCACAAAAATAAGAGAAATGAATGTTATGACAAATTACTAGCTGTGCTTAACGATTTTCTTATAAAGCACTGTGAGACTTGCTAAATACAGCCACCGCCTCCTTTGTTGCACAGACATCCTTTGGCTCGAACGGTTCGGTGAATACTGAACGGCGCGCCTCACTCGATAGATCAATGCTCAATGTGTGGACGAAAGCCCATGCCATGGGTTTTACTCGACAGTTTAGCTCGATCGAGTAATACCGTATGTGAGTACTAACCTTAAGATATATTTGTTGTTATTAAGTTATACTATCCGTCTATTAATTTAGTTGTATTAAGCATCAATAGTATTTTGTGAAGGTAAGGATAACATTTTTGTGAACATATTTTTATAATTAAAAAAAAACATCACTATGGGCCAAAACTGTTACTCTAGCTGCTTCATAATGCAATAATATAAGTCTTAAACCACAAGTCACAGACTATTTAACAGCAGCTCTTTATAAATGTCAGGTGTGTAAAAATATTTAAGAAAGCCTGGGGTTAAAAGGAGTGCGCCTAAATGACATTGCTTTGGCATAGCAATAAGTTATTTCTTAAAAAGATTTTTTTAAATAAATTAAAATTTAATGTAGGTATCAAAAAATTCTTTATGTAATGATTAAATAGTTGATCTAAATTTTCCTTATTTGCCTAACATTTTGAACCTATTCAAATTAAAAAACCCAGTGGATCACCAATTGTGATGTTTATCAAAACTTTGATTGTAGGTACCAGTATAGAAAAAATCTGAATCTTTTGCTTTAAATATTTAGCTTATGTTAAAACAATCACAACAAATTTAATAAATGCAGTCATGTTGAATGTTAAGTTGTTTTGTAAATGTAAACTTGTAAATAATTTAGTAACGTAAATATACGTGATTTTTCTAGTGTTATGTTTATTTATTATCCTTTTCGTCATGTATTGATGACCCTGAGTTTAATTTGCAATTTTTACTCTGAATTTCTGTATTTTATGGTGCTTCACAAAACCTAGGGCGCACCGGTCGACTAGTCGGTGCCTAATGGAGGAGACACAATGTGCTCTTCGCTAGCGTTGGCCATGCATGGACTGAACCGAGTAACCTTGTGTCTAAGGGATATTTGAATCCTTTTATTCTGGAGGAAGTATAGGCGGGAGAGGACAAACGCGGTCAACCCGCTACATGTTTGCCGAAGGTCATGCCACTGTTGAGTGTTACTCCTAGATTTTTGCCACGGTTTGGCTTGCGCGTATAGTTGCTTATTTTTTGAGGCGCGGCTTGTTTGGAGACTCTAAACGCGGGCACCAGAGTCGCCCCTGGCGATGAGAACTGCCACGCTCTTTTCGGGTTTCATTTCTATGACCCATTGTCGAGGACTAGCTTCACATTGGGAGTGGCAAGTGAATAGTCTAGAGCTGAAACTCTTCAAAGCAATTTAGAGTGAGTTTGAAAAGACAAATATTCAGGGATACCGTAGGTATAGTAAGAAATTATTTTTTTTATAAGAAAAATGAATTTTTATTTATGAAAAAAATAAAAATGCGTTTATTCATAAGTTTATTTGTCAAGTCAAAATTCTTTCAGTATTCATTTAACCATACACATTCCGACAATTATACCATCGTACTTTTCATACCTTCTTACTTAACTTTAAAATTCCCGGGATTTTGTTAGTCAGAATAGTAAATGTTCCTCTGTATAGGATTTACGATATTTAATCTGTATTTTGTGCTGCTTTACAAAACCTAGTCTGACAATTTGGCAAAACTAAACGCTTTTCCCTCTGATTATTTTTATTAACTTGGTGAATCTTTTTATGATTTACCATTGCTTATCCCACGTAGTTTATTGCTCTAAATTAAGTAAATTTGAAATAAAATGATGTAAAGTTGACATATATAATGACATCCACAAAGGACCTTAGATAGCTAGTTTTTAATCTGTATCATGTTTACTTTTCACTCTGTGCTCTAGTCTCGGTGTGAACTGTGAAGTGAACTATGAAATCCAATGTGAATTTTGAAATGTCGTAGGATTATTTTTGTAAATGTAAACTAAAAATAAACATATTTTGTGAGATAAATAGTTTTGACACAGTTTCATAAAATAGACTTGCATGGTAATATTTTGTATTTGCGTAAAACGTATTAACTTAAAAATGTTCCTACAAGTATAGAAATTGTTTTTCCAATTTAATATTGTCTTCCGGTACCGGTATATCAGTGAATAATCTTAAAGTTAAAACTAACTAATAACTATGATATGATAATATGCTATGCCAATAGATTTTACGATATGAATATGTTATTTTTCCTCAAACAAGAATGTATGAAGTGCTAATCTGATATTAAAGAAGGTGCTAAAAGTGGTAATAAATCGTAAACGTAACAAAAATGCCTGGTAAAATTAAAGTGAAGGTTTTGGCGGGGCGAAATTTGCCTGTGATGGACAGAGCAAGTGACACAACAGATGCATTTGTTGAAATAAAATTTGGTGGAATTACACACAAAACAGATGTTTGCAGAAAATCTCTGAATCCTCATTGGAACAGCACTGAATGGTACAGATTTGAGGTATGTTTATAAACAGTTTATCTGAATAAAACACATCATATAGATGTTTAACAAATGATTTTAATGAGGGTATACATATATATATATATATATCTTTTTATTGATTAAAAAATATTTACCACTTAATGATTTTTTAGAAATTTCAAGATAATTACTATTAAATAATGGCTGTCCACTTTTGATAATAATTTATTCAAATTGATCCTTCCTTCCATCAGTTTGCATTATAATGCCTATTGTAGATTGGATGTAGATGGATGAAGGAATAAGAACAGAATATTTACCATCTACACCAAGTACATCCTATAGCTTTATCCTTTTTCTTTTCTTGTTTTACTGGAATTGACTGACAGTATAGAGAAATTAACTTTTCTTTAATTACAATTTATAATTTGAATCTTGTGCCCGTCTAATATTTATTGTATAGTATACAGTTATTATCTGATATAAACGATTCTTATGTAAATAATATGAACATTGTTTTTATGAAATACTAAAACACTTTGTTGGATTTTATCTTTTTAATAGAATTAAAGAATCCATCCTTATAATAGTGTCATAGGTGTAAAATATATTGTATAATTTATACCAAGCCATATTCATACTATAAATATTGACCTCTCCCTTCAGTTTTTTCTAAGTCAAAAAATAACAATCAGTAAATAGGTCAGGTAGTTTGAAATTTGAGGGGCTGAAGTTTCAAATGTTAATACATCACATTAAATATATAGGTGTAAAGCATGTTAGAAGCTTCATGTTTACACATTTTAAATGACGCTCTGGAGACTGGACCTTCCCAGATTTCGTAAAACGTAAATTTCAAGGTCACTTTTTATGCTATAATAATTTTGGCGACGAGACGCGGGCTATTTTCGATGCCGTCTGGTGCACGTCTATCTTAGATATTTACAGATTTTATTTATGTTAATAGTACAAAATCAATTTAAAAAAATTATTGTCAGGCAGAATGCTCTGGATAAGTGTCCATAATTCACAATCGGTTGCTTAAAAGATCTCTGAAAGTTGTTCTTAAAATTAATTTTGACAGGTTGACGAATCAGAGCTTCAAGATGAACCGCTCCAGCTACGCCTTATGGATCATGATACATATTCAGCTAATGATGCAATTGGCAAAGTGGTTATCAGTCTTGCACCCCTATTGGCGCGCGAGGCAATTAGTACCAACGGCGTGGCTGGGCCTCCTGGAGGTATTTTTACATATACATTATACATTATACAAACATCATTCAAATGCCTTTCACCAAGAACACTCTTAAAGATATATAAATTGTACATTAGACCACTATTAGAGTATGCCTACAGCATTTGGGACTCTTATTTCATAAAGGATATTAGTATGCTTGAAAGGGTTTAAAGAAATGCCACGAAAATGGTGAAACTTAGGAACAAATCTTATAATGAGCATCTGAAATTAGTAGGTGATTAAGAGAAAATCTCATTGAAACATATAAAATCCTCACAGGCCACTATAATGTTCCAGGAATTGAGAAGCTCTTTATTTTAAGTGAAAATACACATTTGAGTAGTTTTTTAAAACTGAAGACCACTCAATATTTAAAGAACTTTCTCCCAAACCGAGTAGTGACCGACTGGAATACGCTTCCGGAAAGTGTAATTAGTGCACCCTCTTTGAACTCTTTTAAAAATATTTTGGATAGTTTCCCCAAATCCCCAAATACGCGCGCATTATCTTATAAAGTAGCTAGTATTTATATATATACATAATAATAATCATGTTTCCTTTTGAAAACTGTTAACTTTTTATGCGAGTTATCAGCTAAACAAACGCATAGCTGCAGCCAATGCTGTACTTTATCTAGGTGACGCGTCTTTGAACCTATTTTTAATCATAAATAAAGATCTAGGCCCAATTTTTAAATAATTTTATTAAGATAGTATAAAAGATATAAGTTAATCAATTATATTATAGGTGCCGTAATGTCAGGATGGATCCCCGTATTCGATACAATGCATGGCATTCGAGGAGAACTCAACGTGATTGTAAAGGTGGAATTGTTCTCTGACTTCAATAAATATAAGACATCAAGTTGCGGTGTACAGTTCTTTCATTGTAAGTATTTTTATATATTAATAAATAATCGAATATATATATGTATTATATAATTTGAAACCTACATTGTTTTTACCGAATTAAATAGAATATAATTATTATATTATTCCTTTTCAATTACACAAGCTTTAAAAACATCTGGTTTAATGATTTTAATAATTAATTTGGCGTTACATCCGAGCGTATACTAATTTGAATGGGTGATAGTTTCCTAAATAAAGGAAAAAATTAAAATAGATTTCTACAAACAGTTTTTCACCCTAAGTCAAAATTTACAAAGATACGTCTTTAAGTCCAATGACCCCTAAGAGGCCTTCCAGCGTAGATACCAGCCTGTCACTAAAGCCTTATCCCTTATTAATACAAACTGAATCAAAAAAATCGGACTCATTTTCACTATAGCACTCTTATCTCTTTCTGTCAAATTGATGATACGAAAACACATAGACAGATGAGAGGACTTTAGTTAAAATGGTGCATCAAGACGTATTTAGTATTTTTAGTTAGTCTACAGTTAATTACATTTCTCCCAAAGCGATTGTAAAATTACGGAGCATCATATATATGTAGGGCTTGCTTTTTTACGTAATATCATACATGATAGCATACATAAGATAAATGGTTAACATAGATTTTATTTAAAGAAAACACTTTTTAACCGGAATGAAGTTAATGTATTATTATAACTTAAATTTAACCGACGTTTCGGTTTCGACGAATTTAAAGTTATGTAAAATAATTGTAAATTTATAATAATACATAACTTCAATCCGGTTAAAAAGTGTTTTCTTTAAATGTGTAAAGGTTATGTCAATAAAAGACAATACTGTAGATTTTATTGTAATTTTTACTATTGCGATTTTGCGGGTGCAACCACTACGGAATTGTGTTAGATAAATATAGTATATGTGATCTTATTTTAGGCCCAATGATACCACCGGGCTATCGAGTGTCCGCCATTCACGGATTTGTAGAGGAATTAATAGTGAATGATGATCCCGAGTACCAATGGATTGAGAAAATTCGCACCCCACGGGCTTCTAATGAGGCGAGACAGGTGGCCTTTATCAAGCTGAGTAATCAGGTAAGTTTAGCACAACTTTCGAAAGTGATGTGGTTCCTGATGCATCAAGATCGAGCTCCAATATCATATTGCAAATGACATCTGAATTGTGCTACGACAAAGTTATTATAAGTGTAAAAAGTAAAAGTAAAAAATCATTTAATCATAATGTACACTTATGACTCGTCAATAAAGAAATACATATTAATGCTTCAAATTTAACATTTACTGCCAGTTCTCAAATCAAGGGCGTAGAACGGAAGAGAAGAACAGGCAATAAACTCTCCGCGATTCTTTTTAATCGCCATTTTTTTTACACAACGTTTGTAAGGAGCTGCAACCATTACACCATTATTGATGAATGAAACTCCAATATGTTGTTGAAATAATTGTTTCAACTTTTTTCTAAGCTTAGTTTTTAAACACCCGATCTTAAAACGAATAATTAACTAAAAACTAAATATACGTGAAGACTAAGTAAAGTAATGAATAAATAATCAATTACCTGAAATAATTATATAAACAAAATTTAGAGTTTGTTATTACATGAAAGTCCCAGAAAAGAAGTTATTATAATTAAATTCCGAATTAAATTCGAAAATATTCTATCAAAAGTGCTTCTTATAAAAATTCTAATGACAAGCCAAACTTAGTCTTGTTAGTCTGTGGAAAAACGATATTCCACAGACTAACAAAGTCTCATTCTTACAATGAAATAATACGTTAGGGTGCTTACATAAAGAAACAGGTTTCCGGTACAGACAAATCTGTACGGGTCGGTACCGATCAGCGCAGGTATAATATTTCAATATAATCCTATTCACTCACTTAGAAACAGGTTGTAACTTGTCGGTGCCGACTACCTGGACCGTGCCATACGGGTTTAAGCATTTACTGGTGTAGGGTAACAATATTGCTGTTATAAGCAACCAATTAGCCACAGAAGAATATATTTTTCATTGTGATTAAAACTACTTACAAATAAAACATACTAGCCTACTGAATGAATAAAGGTCAAGGAATTTTTTTGAACATTGGCTGTGGACACCCCGATTATAAGCGGTATAGAAGACATTTCATTTTGAAATTATACCACCCAGTACCTATATTACGCATATTTTTATACTAATAAATATTATTCATTACTTACCTAATAGTGATAACGAGTCTTTCTTCAGGTGAAATTGATTGAACATGCCAGTTACACCATTTCTTAATTAAGCGATGTTCGATTAAATTTAATATGTAGTAAAATGTTTCTTGAGTCATCCTTGTATAATCATAAAACTCCTTTTCATCGTCCTTTATATCTTTTAAGAATAAATGATAATATGTTCCATATTTAGTTCTTTTTCTGTTAATATCAGATACACTAACTGTTCTTCTCTTTCTATATTTGACGTAAGTACTTTCTAAAAGTAAAAAATCTTCGTCCGACGAACTGGAGGCCATGATTGTCACTAAGGACAGATTCACCTGTTTCTTTATGCGAGTCAACACTGTACCGATCGGTACCGACCCGTACAGATTTGTCTGTACCGGAAACCTGTTTCTTTATGTAAGCACCCTAAGTTTTGACACATGACAGATTACTAACAATATAATAGAAATATTTATTTCTTTACATATATTTTAGGTACAACGGTTGGTCGGTCTGAAGGCTGCAGAATTAGGTGCCAATGCTGTAGTAGGATATCAACAGGACTTTGACTTAGAGGGCGAAGCCGGGGTCGTTGCTAGAGCTATCGGTATGTTTATATAAAAAAAATTTAAACGTTTGTTTATTTTGAGGTTTATAATTCACACGTAGTCTAGTCGACAAGTTGAAAATGGTACAAAATAGAGATACTGCTCTTAAAATTATGTGCGATAGCTCATTGGATCCGGAATGACGTCTAGAAAAATGTGCCAAAAGCGTGTATTAGCACATAAAAAATGGCAAAAGTTAAACAATTAAAGATGAAAAAAAATGGCATTTCGTTTTTTTGCTAATATTTAATAAACTATTAATATTTAAGAAATTTCAAAAAAGATTCTGAAAGAGGAGGGAATTTCCAATAAAAAACTCCTAACTCCCGGAACTCTATCTCCATTATTTATAATTTTAATTCAACGCTGAAAATAGGTCTGCGCGTGACATTTATAGGATGCGCGCGTGGCGTCAAAAGCGAGTACGGCACATTAATTAATTTATTTAAGGTACTGAATATTTATTTATTTTTAATTTGAAAAAAAAATGTTGTGTTCTGAACACTATAATTAATTTATTCCCGCTGGAAATTTCCGCCAAGAGTTCTTTTTCTTAGAATTAAGCTTAAGGTAGTTTAAACGTAGATTATGTTGAGATATACAGGCATTGTGCTGTTATGAAATAATTACTTTCACAAATGTTTGTCTTTAGGTACAGCCGTCAGCATGACACCATTGCCGTTACCAAGCCAATCTATGACAGTGCAGCTAACTCAGCAGTGAGTTGATTTCCTCATTATAAGTTACTAAAAATTTGATCTTAAAAAACATTGGGGAAGAATAAACAATCTATATAAATTATATATTGCTATTTCACACTAAAAGGTGTGTTCTATTATTTTGATAAAGTCTTAGACATAAGTCAATAAGTTGGGGGAATCTCTTATCATTATAAATTTTGATACCAATATTAATTTAAAATTAAAATTAGGTAATTGAATTCTTGTTGAATATTTTCTCATGAAACTTTCTCTGCATGGTTTGTCGTGTACTGCGCTTGTATGCAAACCCATAAACAGACAGTTAAATAAATACTTGGACATTTTAGCGACCGATGACGAAAGCGTCGCCGATCTGAGAGAATACTACCTTCATCATCAAGATGAATTGATGATGATCGTCAATATACTTAATCCTAGAACACCATCTTTGCTAGACGAACCAGATAACGATGACGATGATAAGAGCTTTGAAACTATTCGATCAACCCAAAACACGTACACGGGAAGACTATCTATATATCAAGATCTTACTGCTCATACAGGTCTTAAACATATTTCAGACGATCAATCTGAGCTAAATAAACTCCTAAACCGTCATGATTCTGATTCTGATTCATCAGGACCGATTGGAAAAATAAAAAAGATGAAAACTCACTTGTTTTCCAAACGTTTCTCCAGGCGAAAATCGTCTGGTAAACAAGATGATCAGATCTCTATTAAATCTAGTTCATCTGACACATCCCGCATATCGGATATTAAAAATGAGCTGAAAAAATTGAAAAGATTAAAAGTTAAAAGATACGATGAATATGAGGAAGAGGAGGGTATAAATATGGCATCGATTTTAGCACGTTCTGTTATTCATGCTCAGACAAGTCTCGCTAGAATATCTGAATCGCATTCTGAACACTCTCCAGGTTCGACCTTAAAGCGAATTAGTGACTCTGGACCGGTCAATTTAGCTTCAGATGAAAATACAGATGTTGAAGTAAATTGCATGGACGATTCTAAAATCCCAGAAATACATTGCGCTTCTCTGGAAAACTTATCCAATGTCGTCAGTCCACAATCGGAAAGAAAGATTTCTGATTCCTGTCCAACTTCACCGGTTGTTGTAAGAAACGAAAATCTTCTTAAACTCCCTGGAGATTCCAGTTTTTATGGGTCCGTATCATCTGCTCTCTCTGCAGAGAGTTCTGATATATATTCAAGTTCAGACGAAGAAGATGACAGTTTTAACTTAAAAACTGAAACTATCGGTTCTGTTGTTAAATCAGTTTTAAACAAAGATGTAGATCCAGAATTTGTTGCCCAAATGGAAAAAAAGCTTACAGTACTAAAGTTGGACTCTTTTGAAAGCAACGAAGACAGTCAGTCGGCCCAAGCAGTGAAATCTGAAGTTGCAGATATTCAAAACAAGCAGGACCATAATCCCGTTCTGCTTGAACCCTCAGAGGATAAAAAGTGTGTAGCCAGTACTCATAACCGGTCTTTTAAAATTCCAAATCCATTTGCACACAAGAGGCTTTGTAGTAGCTTTAGTGCACCCTCATCTCCGGTTGAGAAAAACGGCTTCATGTATCGCTCCTCAAGGCAGATAAAGCGAAAGCTTTCAAAATTATCAAAAAGTAGCATGATCAAAAGCTTGTCACATTACTCCTTGCTGCCAAAGAGAAAAGAACATAAACCATCAGTAAGTGAACCTGGTTCTTCATCTGATGTAACATCTAGAGCTCCTAGCGACACGGTGCTAGGTGCCCCATTCTTGTCTTATAATGATTTGCTTGCTCTTGATAATAGTGCAGTTAACTCTAATCGCCTATGTAAAAGTGACGATCTTGGACCCACCAAAGTTTCTATGTACATTGGTTCCGAACCAGTGTCTAGAGCGTCATTTAGTGGACCTTCCATCTCATTCAACGAACGTTTGCCTGAGCAAAGGTCATTTAAAAGGGAAAAACCTGCAATCAAACCATCGAGCTTAGTCCAAACTGCTATGGAAACAATACTAATTGATAAAGTCCAATCCCTACTATTGCCGACAAGTCCAGACTATTCGAGTGCTAATAAAAAATTCTTTAACGACGTTAATGAAAAACTAGTGGTTGAAGAAGAAAAGCTGAGAGAAAGAAAATTAACTAGACAAGACAGTGTACAATCGACAGAATCGGCGTCGCATAAAATGTCCAAATCCCTTAATTCATGCAAGTTAACACATACGCCAGTCATAAAAAACTTCCATCCCATTCTTAGCGGAGCACATTTAGAGACCATACCTTCTTTACCCGAAGGCAGTGTAGATAGAGAAAGCCTAGACGTAGAGTGTGTTACTAACAGTGCTAGCGTGTGTGGTAACTCGCATGCAGCGTGCGTTGACAGGGATAAATGTGAGAGAGAGAAACAAGATAGGGAGAAGTGCGAGAAAGAAAAGGACCGAACATCGCCGCGTCACGCGCGGCACGAGTCATATGGCGGCCGCGAACCAAACGTACAAAACGCATCAGTCAACTCCACTTCTACGCCTATGGGAATACATCGACGGTCTTCTGATTCTGATCTTAGTATAACACCAAAAGGTTAGTTTTTTAATATTAATAGTAACTAGTAAGCTTAAAGCATACCTAATCTATATGATAATTCATATTATAAAGCGACAAAGTTTGTGTGGTTATAGTGAAAACTTATAGCTACCAATATAAAGCTACGTGACTTGTGAGTGTCATATTATCCCGTTTTATATTAATCCGAAAATGGTAGTCTGATTTGCGAAGTAAGTCGGAGAAAAAACTTTCGAACGAAAACGTGTCTTACGGACGCTACCTTAAGTAATTGAGTTCTAGAAAACAGTTAAAGAGCTTGATGACGCCTAAATAAAAGTCAGCCACAGCATATGTCTAACTTTTATATTACAGACTAGCAGACCGGCCAAGCGTTGCTGTGCCTAAGTTTTTGTTATATTACATAGTAGCAAACTATTCAAGGGAAACGGTAGGAGAACACCAGTCATGGGGACCACCATGCTTTTTTGGTGGTTATGCCATTAAATTGTAGCTTATGTGAAACGTTGGTACTTTCAACACAGCGCCATCTGTTAGAATTGTGACTATCAAATAATAAACAAATATTTTGCAATAAAATAATATTGCGGGTATAAATTGAGATGTAAGCTATCCTATCTTTTAAGTTGGATCAAACTACACACGGTGTGCAAATTTGATTGATATCGGTTTGGTAGTTTAGGAGTCCATAGCGGACAAACAGCGTGATACGTAATTTATAAATATTAAGATAAAAACATGTCTGGTCGCGTTAAACCCAAAAACTACTGAAATTATAGTTTTTACCAACTTTTTATCTATAATAATTCAAAAGGATGGTTATAATTCTTCCAATAAAAATCTGTCCTTACTAGATCGCCTAATTTCTTCTAAATATACTCCCAAATATGTCGACTGTACTATTTTGAAATTTTAAATTATCCATATTAACTTATTTCGTATACTTGCAGGTGGTTCGTTAAACGCATCTCTAGGAAACACGGGTAGTGGCGGCGGTGCGATACTCAAGCCATCTATGAACAGCAATAACCTGGAAATGCTGGAGTATCCTTTTCTTACGATGTCGGAATACCCGCCCGGATTTATCGTACATATTGGTAAGGAGCAGCTTAGACTATGTAGATTCATATAATTGATTCATTACAATATAAAAAGGTTTAAAAAATTTATAAAAATGCTAAGTCTTTGAGAGTATTAAAATATGTAATAAAATAAAAATGTGTGTATAAAATATGTGTCTGTGGTAATAGATAAAATGTTGAAAAGTGAAGTTTGATTGAAAGAAATTGAATTGCTGTCTTATGTCTAGTATTTTGTTATATTTAGTATTATTATTTTTGACTAACTCTTTATTTTTTTAACACCATATAATATATAACATTTGGATGGTATGTTTATTTGAAAACACTAATTGTTTTTCTATAAAATTTGACTAAAATCGAATTAAAAATATAATTTACCTTAAAACATACGTTAGACTAAATTATTATTACATTTTTTTTAAATTTAGTTCTGCCCTTTACCCCCTAGTAATTCTTATTTTCTTTTTCCTGGCTCGATAAGGCCAATTGCCTCCTTAATTATTTATGTTACCTGATTGTAGTATATGTACTATTAATGCAACAAAAACTAATATATAATATAGGAATATGGGTTATTTTGAGAATGGTATCTTCATAAAATTTAATCAAATATGAGCCAAGTTTACTATCGAAATCATAAATCTCTGGCGCTTACTATATTAAACCAAATGTAATAATTAAATTCAAAATAAAACTTATTAAATTTACGTTTATAGGTGGGACAGTCTGCGCTCGCTCTGTGAAGTTAGTAGATGGTGGTGGGGAAAGTAGTTCTCGAGCGGGATGGTGGACTGAGCTAAGGACCGAGCTCAGAGCACATGCGCGTGCGCTGCGATGCACTGCCGTATTGGCCTATTGTGAACGAACTGCTATACGGTAATATTAACTATGTTATATGAATTTTTAAAGAGGCTAGGCAGTTGATTGAACAGCAAATTAAGCTGCGACGTATATATTATAAATCGTTTTTCGTTCTACTATTGGTCTCGAGACTTTTCTATTTTGTTGGTGTAATTAGTATTCCAATAGAACAGTGTAATTTTGATAAACTCTTATCGATATCATATAATATACATACATATCTCTAAGATATGATGTCCTATATATCTTATCTTATAGATTTATATCGCATGACGCATCTTAGTAGTAACGCGTATAACAGGGATGTCCTAGATTTGTTAGAAGAAACGATGATATCACTGATTAGATGCAATAAACCAATCACAAGCAAGCGAAACACCTTTCAATTTTGATTCCTGTCTAAACCTAAATTAATTAATCAACAGATGGCGTTGTGCATGCGTAAAACGCGGTAACATAACGACCCTATAGAAATGTATAGTGATATTTGATATTCATATTCAATGATATCCCGCGACGAATATCCCAAGCCGAGATCGCAGGATATGCTCATTCCGGCCGAACTTCGTTCTCCAAAACGGCCCGAGTTGTCAAGGCCCATCAGGCCAACAGCCAGATTCCATAAAAAAAATCGCATGTTGAAGTTCTTCTTGTAGAAGTTTTTCAAGTATTGTTCATTGTATTGTCACCCTCTCTTTGATTAATAATATAGTAATTTATTTAGGGTTTTTCGTGTGTCATTTCCGTGCATTAGGTTTTTTTAGAACAAAATCCCCATTCATCGGAAAAGAAATTGATAAACGTGATTAAAAAATTGTACTTGCTTTATAACGTTGGATGTATTTTATTACAGCGAGGACGTGTGCGTTCTATCTGTTTCTGGTACAGCGGCAGTCATCAATTTGGACTGTGATTTTAACATTGATGAGCCGAATGTGTCATGTAAGTATTGTACTAACCTTTAAAATATAACGGTTTTACTTATTAGAACTACTATAATATTATCGTATATTTACGAAACTTCATCGTCTTATTGATTAATAAAGAAACTAAAATTGGTATTATCTACCATATTGTTAGCAACTAACAAATAAAATTACATAAAAATAACATTACACGAAATTTACTACACTATATGTTTTAATTTTTAAACAAAAAATAACCACTATTTGAACAATGGTTATATCTGGTGAGAGCGAC
Organism: Pieris napi; assembly: GCF_905475465.1. Classification (NCBI taxonomy): domain Eukaryota; kingdom Metazoa; phylum Arthropoda; class Insecta; order Lepidoptera; family Pieridae; genus Pieris; species Pieris napi. Next base: position 4,686,983 of record NC_062241.1, on the reverse strand, counting down.
GAACTGACCCCAACCTGTTTCTGCATTAATCAATAAGACGATATAATATATACATATATACGATATATATAGCCGCGCGACCTGTTTTGCCGAATACCAGTTTATCCCTCAGTATTTCCATCACATAAGTTAGGGCTTACCTGTTTGCCCACAGCTAATCTATATTAGATTAGCTGTGGGCAAACATAAAATTCTCGTGTCACAGTTTTCGTTGCCATACTCCTCCGAAACGGCTTGACCGATTTTGATGAAATTTTTTGTGCATATCCGGTATCTATGAGAATCGGCCAACATCTATTTTTCATCCCCCTAAATGTTAGGGGTAGACCCCTAATTTTTTATTACTATATTTTTAGACAAAATTTTTAATTTCTATTTTTTTATGGTACAGCATTAAAAAAAAACCAACCCCTATTTTTTATTATAAATGATAATATACACGGCAAAACGACGTTTGCCGGATCAGCTAATAATATTCATATAAATAAATTATTAAAAATATTCCTATACAATTTTCAGTAACAAACGGCTCAAAGAATACAATAGAAGAAATTGAGGCTGAGAATTGCAGCATCGCACATGTACCTTACTCGCCCGGCACGGGTCCTTACAGGGCTGAGTTGGCCCCGTGTGGGGAATGCCGGTAGGTACCCTGACGGGGCGTAGAGGTATATTGTATGTTTAAGTTGTTCTAGAGAATATTCTCTTTCATCAGTTTAAAGATAATTGGGAATATGTGTGTTAATTGATGTTTTATGCCAGAGTTAATAACAGATTACATATTTTTATTTTTTTTATGATACAACATACAAAAATACATACAACCCTTAATTTTTTTATATTATGGAATATTATTAATTATAGCAAATAGTTATTTTTATTGAACTAAAACAATGTTTCTTAGAATGGCAAAACAACGTTTGTCGGGTCAGCTAGTGTGTATATAATATTCATATATTTTAACGAAACAATAATTATTTTTCCTGACACGAAAACATTCCAGTCGTGCCCGCGTTCCTACTGTTATACTAGCGACGTGCGCGAAACCGAACAGACTGACTTCCTACGGCAAAGCAGTGACACTCACCGCTGTTGGTATGTATATATGAAAGCCGTGACATCATAATGAGAATTTGTTTATTCATTTATAATTAGGTTTATCGATCAAAGGCTTTAATGTATTTAAAGATCGACTTTTACTTTCGTACTTTTTGTAAAACGGCATACAAATATTTGCTGATCTTGTGGATAATACAGAAACATTAGTAGGTATTAATGTGGACGCACAATTTTTTTGTATAGTGTTTATTTATTAAGTTATGGGCTTCTAATTAATTTTAAAATATTAAATATGGCGACTTAAAATGAAAATGTACGATTTTTTAACGATTTTTAAATATATAATAGGTATATATATATATATAAACCTAGAATTGTACACACTGGAAGCTAATGAAAGTCCAAAAACCAACAAAGTAAAAGAGTAGTAAGTTCCAGTAAGGGAATTTAAAATCTATTTATAAGTTCTGAAGAGTTCTGAAGTTCTGGAGGAGGCGTTTACCCGTGAAGGGGTTCCGATCGACGTTACTGAAGGAAGCTAGAATATAGAATAACCAGCAAAAGAAAAAAAATATGTTTAAAAATGTAAATGCTATATTATTATTATTATAAGAAGTTAAAGTATAAAATCCAATAAATATTATAGCGGGTAGAATACGTCGCGCTCCACCAGCCGCGGAGCCCGGTGCGAGAGATATTTCGGACCAACTACCCTTCCTAGAGTATGAACTACACAAATTGTTGCTGGCTAAGCTTAGAATGCAGGTAGGTGTGTTGTACAAACAAGTTCATGCTTTCCTTTAGAAAAGTCATCTTCAAAGGATAAGCAATCCTTTCTTAAAATGTTATTAACCTCTAGGAAATCAGCTTCTTTCCCTGCGAGTGACTAACGCCCAAACCCAATAACCTATCTCAATCCATAATCTACCATCTGAGATAGTAATCCAAATGTTGTAAAAAGTGTGCCAATAACCAATCGGATTGTAATAGCCATCTGTCGATACAAGCTATCCATGGGAGGTCGTATCGGTGTCTGTGGATAGACCTTTGTATGAAAATGACAGTTAACGAAAGCTCGATTTCAACCCTTAATTATTTTAACAGATTTTATCTTACACCAGTTTTTTAAATAATTAAAAAAACTGTTTGTTATGTTCTAAACATACACATGTATATTTTAATGTTCTTTGTACGGTTTTATTTACTTTATTTGGTTTACATTGATTATCAATTATGAGTGAAAACTCGGTAAAATGGAACGAAAAAGAGCATTTTAACCGTCGCCAAAAATGGATTGTCTTCGTAGGGTTTGGTTATTGGGACGCAGATCGATCGACTGTCACGGTCTGATCTCAGATTGTTTTCAATCTAAGATTGTGGATTAATTATTGGGTTCGGGCGTATGTCTACAGTAGACAGTAGTTTATTTATATTTTTCGATCCACATTCCTATTCCTAGTTATTCAGATGCCATGTTTAATTATATGTCGTTATTTGTTAATTAAAAATTATGTAAATTTTTAATATAGGCCCCAAAAGCCACTGGAACTTGGTAACTAGAGCCTCCTTGTTTAGCTTTAAATAACAGTCATTCTAAGTGTACCATAAGATACAGAAAAAAATCGTCTATACTCTATAATTTTTATGAAGAGAAGTAGAAACAAATTCTAGTGTTCTCTATTTTTATGCAGGGTGCAAACGCGTTATTCTCTCTGCATACACAAATAGCAATAGGCGAGCGTTGTGTCATGGCATTAGCTACTGGTACAGCTGTAAAATTAGCAGCCTTACCGCCTCCAGCACCACCAAGAATTAAGGTATTTAAAAGAACAGGTTTACAGAAATCGGATTGTTTGGTTGTTGTTTAAATATAATAAATGAAGTCTTTAAAATGGATCCATAATCGCGAGCTTGGACCTAACAATAACAATTTTGTTTGGTTTTTTAGTATTTTTTCCTTGTATACCAAAACTTTAAAAAGAGTAGCGGAGATTTGTCTTGCAAGTTCTCGTTCCCCGCTTTCGCACTTTTGATTAGGGGACTAAATGATTTAAATCTTTTCGTATCACTCTCTTATTTAATATTAAAAATCACAATCAGTAAGCGTGTTTAAGTGAATTATCATTAGTGTATCGCGCCATCTATTGGAAATGAGCGAACTATTGTGATTTGAACAAGTATTGATGTTGTTGTAGTTATCGATTTGATTAAATAAATTTTGTCCGTAGCATGAGGTAGACAAATCTGTGAAGAACTGTTCTTTTAAGGGACATGATCTTTAAGTTATATTACAAGTGTTCTTCTCAGAGCAACGCTTTTTTTATATAATAATGTTTTTAGGCTTCAGAAAAAGACAAAGATGCCATAGAGATACAGAAAGCTCTATGGGATACGTTCACTGCGAACAAGACAGCCAATGACTTTGATGTTGGTATGTATTATATATTTTTGTTTGCTCTGAACGACTACCAAAAGATTGTAAAGAACCTGTAATATCTTAGAATAGCCGTGACAGCCTGCTGATCACCTACTTGTCTACAAAAAACAAGAATTCAAAAATCCGTGTCAGAAAGTGCAACGCCACAAGTTATGAGGTTATTCAAAATGTATGACGTAACTTAGAACTATTATTTTATTTTATATTTAAAATGTGGTAAAAACTGTATTTTAGGCTGTGATTTCCCAGTTATATTAGTTGTGTAACCATAGACAAAATTAAATACTTTGTTGTCTATACATTGGAAATAGAGTTAGTTAACAATGAACCTAATCCAAAATAAAGTACGCCTGACAATTGTCACATTTTTAAACGTTAAATTCGATTTTAGCTATAAACGAGCAAACTCGCGCGGCAGTAGAAAGCGAGGCAGAGGAGCCTCCAGCTTTAGACCTGTGTGCGGACAAAGATACCTGCGTCCTGGAGTTGGATGAGGCGGAAGACGTGAGTTCAAGTTAAAATATATTAGCATTATTGTTAACTTAGAACTCATTCGGTAAGGTGACAAAATCTAAACATGACAGTCAAATGTCAAACAACAAATATTATTGCTTGACATATGACAATGACAGAATAGATTGTGTTTACTATTTGCAATACAGATAATGACATAGGATAGAAATATGACAGCGTCCTGTGCGAGCTTTTCACTCCTTTTTCTAAGATATAATTATATTCGGACGTGGATAGGAAAATATACTAAAACTACTAGATCCGTTTTAATTTTAAACCGTTCATGAATCCACTCGAACACAACAAAAAGTTATTCAAATCGGTCATTCCGTTTAGAAGGAATTACAAACATCCACACAGAAGTTATGTATAAAGATTACTGTAGGCCCTTACTGGTTCTTTTATGCTTTTGCAATACATTTTTGAACAGGTGGAGACAGCAAAGTTACTAGCATCGCGTCGTAGCAACATGCAAGTATTTACGGACCAGTTAAAACCTTCTACTGCGGTGCATGCGCTTCCTTATGCGTTTACGCAGGTATTTTTTATTTATATATTTTGTTTGGGATTGGGGACAAACACGGGTCATTTAGCCTAAAGTCCTAATTTCTGTCTATGGACAAATGCAACGCCCATCAATTTTCATTACGGTTTCGTGTAATTTTTATAATGTTTTAATCTACCTTTATTAAGCACAAGTTTCAGTCTTAATAATACTATATTTAACAGTAAGTTTTGATTTTGGTTTATGATATAAACTAAAATATATGTCGGAGAAATATCGTCACTCCATCGATATGGTCATCGGCTTAGTGAATGTCATGTGGGTAAAATGCGAGCACAAAAGACACGAATAATTATCGTAAAATATTTAATTTACATTGATTCCTTTTAACATTACAAATAACACTTGTAGCTTTAATTATAATGAGCAGCGGGTTCACGGCACCGATCTCACTTATCACCCACCGAAATCACTATCTAACCAACCATAAATCACATAGACCCAACTCGGTACAACATCTCATCACCACAATGTTCCACTGAATACTTAATCAGTACTGTCTTGCATTCCCTGAACCCACCGTCAAAAGTCAAGATGGCGTCAAGATTTGCTCTGATTTGATTTGTGGTCGTAACAATATATCCCTTAAGTAATGATTCCAAACGATGAAACAATTAAATAATAACAAAACAAACCAAATTAAACTATGTTTTTCAAATTTAATTGGAGAAATCTCAATGATTGACCAAAGCAACAATAAAAATCAACGGTCAAATAACTCAGAACATATCCTGATAATCCAAGAATTCCCTGACATACATATACACATATATATTTCTAATCGAAGAATTTCTAGTCGATAAACATTTTCAAATAATATATCAATTGATTAATTTTTAATAATGTTGCAGGTATGGCGTACTCGTGTAGGTCCAGTGGGAACTAGTGCGGAACGTCTAGTGTCATCTGCGCTAAGTGGTGCCGCGTACAAATTGCGAAGGTTGCAACCAGCTGCGCTTGCGCCGCCCACATTTCAGCTGGACTTATCTGAGGTAAGTAGATTGATATAAAAATATATGTTTCTTTTTTTTTTAGTTTTTCTCTTTAACTAGGGTTGCCTGGAAGTGATCGCTTATTAGCGATAAGGCCGCCCGTTGCATCCCTTATAATTTTTATGTATTGTGTTATTTGTGTTTCTTTTATTTTTATTGCTACGAAGTGTAAATAAATAAAAAATAAAATATATAAATATATACTTTTATAATAATATTATGAAGTTTTAATATTTCGGACGTTTTAAAATTACTGATACGGTAATGCATATTGTAGCTTTATATATACTCTGATTTTTAATTCCATATATTCTGACAGCTATCATTTTTTGACATGTCAGTGATGGTAAACCTTTTTGGTCGCGCACAATTTTTAATTTCAATACGAGTCTGAACATCTGAGTCTATACATTTTTATTGTTAGTTAATGTACCCATTTTATTAAGTGCGGTGCTCCACATTAAAAGTGGTTTAATGGCGAGTGGTAATTACGTTCCATTTCATCACAAACAGTAAAAATCGCACAACTAAAGATAACATTTTTTTTAAAAAAGGTTTACTAAACCTGGAACTAGTAGACTTTGATACATTGTTCGTGATATTGAAATATTTGTCATTTTTGTATTAGGTCACTTGAGTAAGTAAATATTTAGATTTTTTTTGTAGGTAAAACGTAAAAAATACTTAGCCTTTTTTACGTCAAGTTTGTGTTTTTTTCATAAGTCAAATTTGTCCCTTTTTCGGTGTAGAACTTTTTTTAGTAGCAACAGGTTTTTGTTACATTAAAGGGTCCCTAATCTTACACATTGTAATGCATTGTCATACTGAATAAACACATTTTAAAAAATATTAATTAATGAAAATGTTTAGGATGAAATCCAGCTTGTCGTGTCCGGTACAGCAATACCTCTACAAGACCCAAGCAAGGAGCCAGCAAACGAGAAGGAGACAACTAATGATGACGATATCTTCGCTTTAGATGAGGAGCAACTTGCCAAGACTAATACTGAGAATTATGAGGAGAAGAATAGTGGACAGGTAAGTCGAGTTAAAACGGGCCAACCATTTTGACATAAATTGAAATAATATAGGTTTATGTGACATATTTAAAAAAAAAATGTGTGCGTGTACCTACTAGGTGTACAGTGTACACACGTAAGAAGTGAAACTTCTTTATGACCAAATTTTTCGAAAAATGATCTACTATATGTAACTTTACAGAAATTGGTTAAATAAAGTTAAATTAGATAAAGTTTAACAAAAGGCTTTTATTAGCATAGAGATGAATACAAATACAATTATTTCATTTTACCTTATTACTACTATATCGTTATTTACAGTAGTGACGGTAATTTTTTTCCAACGCCGATAAAGAAGTTTGACGTTTGACTTCAAAAAGCAACATGGCGCGTAACCGAAAAACGTGACGATTTGCTACAAAATTTCTCCCATACGTCGATAAAGAAGTTTCACTTCAAAAAACTTTTATAATTCTCCGGTTATGTCATTTAAAGAACAGTGTCGGCCTAGTGGCTTCAGTGTGCGACTCTCATCCCTGAGGTCGTGGGTTCGAACACCTGTGTCTCAATAGGCTATCTATCTAAGTGCGCATTTAACACTAGCTCTTACGGTGAAGGAAAACATCGTGAGGAAACCGGCATGCATTAGATCCAGTCGATGGCGTGTGTCAGGCACAGATGCCCCATCTATTAGAAAAACAAATAATTAGGAAAGAGCTATAGAAATCAGACGCCCAGACCTAAAACGTAGCGCCGTAGGTTTTTTATGCCATTTTAACTTTATAGACATAACTTTGACGTGAAAATTTCGTAAATTATAATGTTAAATTTTTACATTGTTATAATAATTTCTTGATCTTTGAATGACTTTACTTTGTACCCTACTTGATCAAGAAAGTATTTTCGATTCTTCTCTTTCTTTTTCAAGGAGATTGCTTATAGGCAAGTAGAACGGACTTCAAAAATACTTCCTCCGCTAAAAGAATCTAGGAACGGAATAAAAAAGTGCCTTGTATTTACACATTGAGAATTTACACTCGATTTATGACTAAGCTAACATTTTTGTAAAATTTCTTTGTTTTAGAGCGGTCGCGTGTCCCTAACCACTTTAAGTCACATTAGCGGCAGTCGCATAGTACGGCGCGTGTGCGCATTAAGGCTATTATTCGTACGTGAAACAACAGGAGTACGGGAATTGGGAGGTCTTAGCGGGTTTCTTCATACTTTCACATGTGAGGTAAGTAATAACAAGTATGTTTAGTATTTTAACTAGCCTAAGCCTTATCTCTTACAGTATTATCAAAAGACTACAATATTTTTGATGTGAAACACCTATAGCCGCACGTAAAACCGATTTCTGGCGTGGCGACGCATGCCGTGTCGACGCGTCGCCTATATACGCTATATGATGGTATAGGTATGTTATCTAAAGCTGGCGGCTTCAACACATTTACACTTTGTGCTTGTGTAGTGTCTGTGAATAAGCGCGAGACGTGATGTCAAACTGAAATACATCACGAAAAGACTGTCCGTCTCTGTCGCGCTCGGTCAAGCTTATGAGTATAAAAGAGACAGTTATTGTTTTTCTTTTGCTACTGTTTATGTTGATCTTTACTGTTTTATATTATTATTATTTTATACATATTGATCTTTTTTCAAACATTACCAGGGCAATCTCGTGAAACGGTGCATAATGTTTTTAATTATTTTAAGCATCTTAATAAAAACAGTTTAATGAAAAAATGTTATATTTAATTTGACATCAGATGCGACTGGGGTTTCTAAGAGGAGTATTGAAAGAATAGTTAGTGAAGTAAAAGTGAAGTGTGTTGAGCTAGATGGAGCTTATGTCGAAAAATGAAAAATTATTTACACGAACTACTCTTTCACGTTCTTAGTCTGGCTTAGAACTTTTGGATCCACCCTCGTATGCACCTAATATTTATATGTATTTGACACATTTTTATTTATTTACAACCCACCCAACCTTACTAAAACCAGAGTGGACTAAAATGTATAGCATGGCAATAAAATCATATTTTGAAACATACTGTATGTGAAATTGCATTAGTGTGAGTACTGTGAACCCGCCAGCTTTCGATAACCGACCTATATATATATATAGTCTATATGCAGTAGTGTGTACGGTGTGTGTATTTCGAAGTCACTGATTAAACGAATTAAGTAGTCACGATTTGAAAAACATTCGAAAATTTGGTATTTAATGAAAATAAATGTTTATTCAATAAATTTATTAATTTATTTTATCATTATGACATATTTAGTTCCTATCACAATCTGTTCTTGTCTGCATATTACTTTTACAAAATAATGTCGATGTTTCACATCTGCCAGGTGTCCCGTGACGGCTCACATTTTTTTCACTCAGTATGACTTTGCTGTGGAATGGAAGCCTGGTTATTCATATCACAGGTTCTTACCTAGCTTGGAAACTAGTCTCCCAATACCTTCTCAACTGTAATCATATTGTTTGTTGCAAAAGTCCCAAACAAATCACGGAGTTTAAAATTTGTGTTAGCTGTTGTATATATTTTAGGTCCTAGCAATAGTGCGGGCGTATACGTCGGCGTTGGGCGGTAACGCACTCACGTCGTTCTACGTCACACACCTAATGTTACAGGACAACGCACATAAGAATCAGGTAAACTTCACAGACTACAAATTAAATAGAAAACCTCCTTTGTTATTTTCTGGTATAAAATAATTCAGTTTTATTAATATTTATTCCAACCACAAGTTTTAGATCCAGTATGACGTATAAAATCAAATAAATCTCTATATATTATGATTATCTAATTATCTTTTCTTTATTTTCATTTAATTAATAAAGCAAATTACTCTTTCTGAAAAACTCGGTTTAAGCTGTGATGAAATGAGACGGTTGAATTTAAACTTTAAACGGTGCGACATATTAATTAATTTTTAAATGGTTTTTAAAGTTTTATTTGGTTTTACGGGAGTACATTTTAATGAATCTTCAATTCTTTTGTAAAATACTTGAATAAGTAACATTATATACTTACATTACTTTAATACTAAATTATTTTTTATTTTTTAGGGTCAGTGTTTACTGTCTGTTGGCGGCGACGTGGTTCACATAACGTACTAATCCATGACATATCTAATCATAAGTTTTATTTTCTAATTTTAAGTTAAATTTTATGATGTAAATTTTTATTGTAGTATTTGATATTGTTTTGTACCTCGCAGTCTCCATTGGATAAATATGGATTGTTTTTATAATGTAGTTTTTTCTATCTTATATTGTATACACGATATAGTATGAATTGTCATCGAATTAAACGTCATTATCACATATCACGAAGACTTTAAAAAGCTAGTAATTTGTAAATTATTTAAAACGCCAAAGATATTTTTAACTGTATGTATTTAATATAGATTGTGTCTATTGGTGCGATGTTTATAGTTTTCTAGGAACGTACCTTACTTTTTTAATATTATTTAATCCACTTTATTTAATTATAATTTTACAAAGAATTAATTGCCCTTTTGATATATAATTTTTTGTAGTGTGTACAGTAATACTTCTACAACACTCAAGCAAGGGTATAATAAGGAGGAGACCTTTTATGATGACGATACCGACTACGCTAAAGTTTTTTCTAATTTTCAAATTAGATTTGTTTTTTGGACCACAAATTTAGGACAAACACGTGATACAAATTGACATACAAAAATTTAAAAGGCGGTGCCGTCCCTATAACATGTGGCCACGACCAGCGAAATAAACAGTGTTAATACAACAACCATAAAATTAAAAATTAAAACTAAAAAAAAATGAACCAAGAAAATAAATTATCGGTACTGTGACCTAATTCTAAAAAGTTAGTCAGTCAAGTCAAAAAGTCTAGAATGATTAATATGTACCCGTTGAATAATATTAATATAAGTAAGGAGAACCAAGATTATGAAAATGTTAACCATTGATATTCGGTATATATATTATTACATTTTTTATTGCGCTCTCTATTATTTTATCTAAAACGTTTTCGACACGTCCGCGTTGATGACAATACATACTAGACCATGTGATTTTAAAAAGTTGCTGTGAACTACAACTGGAGTTTTTGTGAACCACAGCTTTCAATTCTAAGACTATATTTAATTAAAAGTATTTATAATCGGAACATTTAACTAATACAGAACACTTGATCGAAACCGTCTTGAATAAAATTATTATTTATAAATAAACGATATGGATAATAATCTATTAAAATGTTTTCCTACGTACAAATGCTTTATTCTAGATATAGTGCTGCTAATACAGTTGTAAACGAATTTGACTTGACTAATAGTAAATAAATTAATTAGTCCTATCAAAGGTGAAAAATATTGGCTGGATATTATTCATAAATATGTTTTGTCTTTTTCACTCTCGTGTCACTACTAATAAATAAATGTGACAAAACATTTTTAAATCCAAACCAATACTGCTCGTGTTTTAACTGACATTATTAACTTCGGACGTTTAATAAGTATAGTTATATATTATAGGCCGAATTCAGAATATACTTTTGATTGTCAAATGTTTGTATCAGAATTAATTTCGTGTACCTACAACTGATTGTCTAGTTTCGTGTACATCTGAATTAGCACAGTCGTTAATATTATAAGTGCGTTTCAACTGCCGATTTTACATTTCTATTTGAAATGTTACCTATGTAACTACTTTTTCTATTTGAAATAAAGTCAATTTAATATCTAGTTTTGTTTTTTCACGATGTTTTGAATTACTTGTTGGTAAGTGACACTCAAATTAGTGTCACTTAAAAAAAGTGTTATGAAACAAAAATAAATTGCTGATCAGAAAATAACATAAGGTGTAAAAAAAGTTTACTTGTAATTAAAACACTCGGAGCTTCACAAATATGTATTTATTTAAAACATTATTAAATATAATTGCATATCAAATGAAACGCGACGTAAATGCCAACAATTTACTTATATCTATAATACTTGGAACAATAAGTACATTTATTAATCTACAAGGAGAGAGACGTCTGTTCTTGGCGACGTTGGCATAATAAATGATGAATGTATGACTAACTTACATAATGTTTTGGACAAATAATAAAGGGTTATAATTTAGCATTGCGTTTCGGTGTCGGTTTAAGCGCGTTTACGTCGCAGCGATGACCGTCAGCGCCTGCGGCCAAAACGAAGGAAGGAGTGGACAACGTCTTGCCTTTTCATGCCGGAGTCCAACAGTTGAGGGTAGTCGCGAACTAGGGCTACAACAATAAAAATAAATCCTTTTACCAAGGGTACAATGTGTAGTCTGTAATTATTTTTATAGGCTGTCTAGGTGGTTTTTACCGGGCAAATAGCTAATATTAGACTTCATTATAGCAGACAATTGTTCTTGTTATGTTTTTTGCAAGCTATGATTTCAGTAAAACACTCTAAGCTAAATATTACCTTGGTATTCAGGCACTTGTTCGCCTGCTGCCTCGGCATATAACTCCAGGAAAGTGTTAAGTGCCTGACAGAAGCGCGCAGCCCTCGGGTCGTTTTCAGCTGCTGCAGTACACAGTTGCGCCGGCGCACCGTTTACGCAGTTAGCGAAAAACACTACCACCGCGCACCAAAGCGCTAGGCGGGAAAGTTCACAGATTCTGCAATAAATATATAATAGTCGTTTAAAAAGTGGGTTAAGGTGAATAGGTGGTTAAGTGGGTTACAGTCTTGGTTCAAAAAAGGTTTTATTCGAAGGCCTATAAGTTCGATTGCCGGGGAATTAATTATTTCGGTTTGGAAGCTCGGAATTTTTATCCATTACACCGTAAAAATTTTATACGGGAAAATTTATTTTACCAATATAATATTAACTAAATAGTCGTAAATAAACCATATAACTGACTTAATTTTTAGCGTTTGTAAAGCGGTTAATGTGCAATAATATTTATACCAATGCTTGTTTAAAAGCATCACACGAGTCTTCGTTGCCTTAAGGTTTTTAACAATAAAAAACATATTAACAAATTGATCATAATAAAAAAATGATAATAAATAAATCAGTGGCGCTACAACCTTTTTAGGTCTGGGCCTCAGATTTCCGAATCTGTGTTATAATCATTTGTCATAATCAAGAACAGCCTCCTGAGTCCTGTGCCTGACACACGACATCGACTCATTGGGTCTAAGGCAAGCCGATTTCCTCACGTTGTTTTCCTTCACCGTTTGAGCGAATGTTAAATGCGCACATAGAAAGAAAGTCCATTGGTGCACAACCGGGGATCGAACCTACGACGTCAGAGATGAGAGTCGCACGCTGAAGTTCAAATAATAAACGACAAAAGTGATCAAAAGGTTTTGTTAATATATGAAGAATTTCTCTGGGCTTATGCTATGCTTTGAAGGAATTTACCTATTAAAAAATTTAGAGCACAATTTTAATTAAAGTTTACGTGCAAAGGTTGAATATACCTAAAACTAAAATACTATAGTATACGTCTATAGCATAAGGCCATACAGCTATAGCATAATATACCGTAGGATATAGCTATCTAATATCAGCTATTATTGACCTTTTTTAATATTAATACTGACTATTGAAAATAGCTCTTCCACAATAAATAGAGTATCGCCGTTAATGTACAATGATCTCACCTTACAGACATGTAACAAGCAGAACGCAGTCAAAGCAGTATCAATTACTAACAAGTGTATTTTTAACCTTTTAGAAGCAGATTTATTTTAGAAAAATATTGAAGTACCTAAGCTATCTCAGAAGGCATATCTATGTGATGATGAAACATCCATTGATTCAACGCTGGCGTTGAAACGCACGTCTTAATACCATCACACGCTTTATAAATACTAGGCGCAAATCACCCAACAATATTGCATGCCCATTCAATGTATTTTTAAATATATTTTCCCTCCAACAATTGACAAAGGTCAGATGTAGAAATTCCGTGTCAATTCGTAAAATAACACGAATAAAGCAAAACAGAGAAATTTAGGTTCGATCCGTAAACAATGAGATGCCCGAGTGCCATCCGAAACTTATTGCTTTTTCTGTTAAACGATATTTAATACATTCTTTATAGCCTTCTAGTTTCGACGAGGCCCCTTGACGTAGGTGAACGAGTATATGTGTTATATAAACCGCTTTGTTTTATTGAAATAGAATATATTTAGGTACCTACTTTAAAAGCGCAATTGGTCATAGCTATTCGTTTTATAAGCTTCGTTCAATTCCAAACGTTTATACCTTTTTAAATAATCATTGATTTTATTTTGGTTTAAAATAGTTTTATTATAGATACTTCTTTTTAGACAAGTAGATATCAAATTGCTATAAATAAAAAAGCTTATTAGATCAAAGATTATTTATTATATTACTTCGAGTATTTCAAGTACAGTTTTTACAATAGGACGTAAATTTACAATTTTAATTGAATTGAATGTTAAAAGCAAAACTAAAAATAAAAAAAGGTAAGTGTTTGTTGTTAAAATAAACTTACACAAGATAATAGAGATCAAGTATAAGTTAGCGACGGTTAAGGAATTTCAGGAATTCTTTGTGCTCTAGCTTAACTTACTTTACTCTTACTAAGCATGTTAAACTAAAGTTTCAAGTTTAACTTAGTAAGAAGTGTTTGAATGTACCTACTCCGAAATTTATCGGCGTGTAGAAAAACCTTAGTTTAACACTGTCAGACAGAAAACTAAATATATACTGGCATAAATATACTGAATTAGCACTGTAATAAACCGTCAAAGTTTTTCTTTCTTTCATTTTCATGGATTTGATTGTAAGGCAAGTTTCTAATCCGAACAAATAAAATTGCGTGGAATCGAATATAGAACTTCTAAGTTATTTATAACTATTCTCCGCAATAAGCCAATCTAATAAAAATAAAGATTCCCCTTGTGAGATGTGTGCAGCGATGTTGCGGGCTATTTGCTTTCTAACACAAAATAAAATATGTATAAACCATTTTACTCTATTCCTATATTTACAAAAAATTATTTGATGATTTCGACGTCAATTTCTTATGAAACTCATTATTATCAAGCTTTATTAAATAATGCCATCATGTATACGCTCGTATTATGTCACAGTGTTTGTCGAAACGAGCTCAAAGCTTTTGAAACTTCAAAAGCTGCCAAAAATACTGTCCACTAATAAAGCGTACAAAAGCAGCTTAAGCTGTTGAATCCAACGGATTTTGCTTAATTTGTTTGAACTGACTGAAATTAAGTTTTCTGTGGGACGATCAACAACTTAATACTGTTAAAAGTTTTTTAAGTATGAAAAAAAGATTGACAACTTGAATCTCTTACAACAGAGTATTTTGTGACTTATGGGAATCTAAATCGCAGTGTTAAATATATATATGTAATATAAACGCCTTCTTCGATAAATGTATAAAATTAACGAAATGGTTTAATTCAAACCAGTCATGCCTCAACGTTCAACCAAATGAGCTCATTAACATTATAATATTAAAATATAATGGAAAGTTGATGTTTTAATGTTTGGGCTAATATTTTATTAATTTACCTCCAACTTAGCTACGTCTTTATTATTACGCTACATTATTTAGTCTCGTTATGAATGTGGAATGATGTAGACAACTTTCCGCGACCGTCTCAT
Source organism: Pieris napi (assembly GCF_905475465.1). NCBI lineage: Eukaryota > Metazoa > Arthropoda > Insecta > Lepidoptera > Pieridae > Pieris > Pieris napi. The sequence continues at coordinate 4,671,751 of NC_062241.1, read as the reverse complement.
TGATTTTTAACCCCAAAGAACGGTTCCAGTTTTAATCAAAGCCAGGTTTTCAACTGGGGTATTCGCCGAGAGCGATAAGCCTAAGATACGTTTGTTAATACGACCGCTTAATGTGCTTTGGTAAATTAAAAAGGCAAGAAATTGTTTTTCCTAAAAATCTGCAACTCTTAAGAGCGCAAACAATTAAGGCTTAACTCCACTAAGGAGATGATTTTTCTTCCAAAATTTGTTTATATTTCCATTGTACTGTATCTCATTGACGGGAAAAACAATTATTAAAGACATTGTTCTCAAAACGAGGTAATCTTAGATCAGATTTAAAAGAGGTTAGAATATTTTTGACGACTCATTGGTCTAGTGGTTAGTACCCCTGACTGCGAATCCATGGGTCCCGGGTTCGATCCCCGGCTGAGACAAACATAGATGTGATGAGCATTTGGTGTTGTGCGTAGGTCTTGGGTGTTTAAATATGTATTTATATATCTATGTATAATATGTATGTATATCCGTTGCCTAGTACCCATAACACAAGCTTCACCAGGTAGCATGGGACTAGGTTAATTGGTGTGAATTGTCAAATCATAAAAAAATATTGTTATAATATCTAAGATATCGCTCTTTACATTTATAACATTTACAAATGTATAAGAGTTTGTCACGAGGTACTCTGAATTACTCACAAGAAAAATTACAGTAAAACATGCAACAATATGTTATTTGTCAATTTGAACCTCGTTTCAAAGGACCACCAAACAGGTATTTCTTGCGTACATTCCGACGATGAGAATGGGAACTAATTGCAAAATTTCGGGTTCAACCTGCTTTAAGCAACTGTTATTAACCATTTTAACCAAAAAAATATAATTTTTGTGTCTTTTTATCATTCGCTGAATATGTTTGAATTAAAATATACAACATATAATTTACTGAAAAAAATTATCACATGTTAGTCTAAGGATAGGTTAATAACTTTTCGTTACTTGCTTAATGATCTAAAATACATTTTCAATTAAAAATAACGCGTATTAAAACATTACTAAAGAGAGTACGATACAAAGATCTCGGGTTTATAAATAATGGAGTATCCCGGTAATATTTCGGGTTTACCTTCTCATATTCAAGTAATTATTAAGAAAATGATGTGGCGAATGCGATATCTTGGAACATTATCTAAAAGTGAAGTGGATTTTAATACTGTATGTAATGTTTGATTTATGAGCTTTCTCTACTGGCTTAATAGGGAGAAATATATCAATGTATTAAGGAATTATAGAAAAAATGTATAAATTCAGAACGAGCCTAGTAATTTGGTAATATTAATGCGACTAGCTCTCGCTTTTGACAAATTAATAATTTATTTGTCTATAATGTATCATTAAACGGTCAGAATTGATTTGCATATCATAATAGGTTTCGCAAAGTGCATCGAGGGAACTCGTTAAAACATCATTTTAGTAAAATAATTATTTTATCAATATGAAACTGGAAGAGACTTTTTGTTTTTAATTATCACATTAAAAATCTTTACTTAAAAACCACATTTTTTTGCCGCCCTGCGGGGTCACCCCCATTAATTCGTTGCGTGACCTTATATAAGCCCATAATCTTCAATAATTCTGAGTATCCTCTATTTATTCAATATATCTCATTCACCCACTCATCATATTATATGAGGTAAAGTTCGGCGATTAATTATTTTTTACAGCGAAATGATAAAAAGCAAATGTTTATGAAGTGATTAGTGTCTATGATGTTGGGTACAGAAAATGTATATTTCCCGGAGATAAATTGTTATAAAAATATTCAAAATTGGTCCAACCGTTATGGAGTTATAACTAAACTAGTTAGAACCGTTATAACTCCACTTTGTTTTATGTAAATTATATTTTTTGAGCGGATTGAAATATTATTACATTATATATATATAATTATCGTGACGCCTATTTATACGCTTTCTATTATATTGAAACTTGATTGAAATTTATTACGAGAATCATATTGTGTAAATATAAACATTTTCCTTATTTGAAGCACGTCATAGCGCCTTAAAAAGCTCATGGTTGTTTCCCAGACGTAGTAGTGTATTCTGACTCATCAGGTACCATGTAAAAATTTTGTCAAATTAATATTGCTCATGTTTTTACCATACGTTCATGCTTTACAAACAATGTTTAAAGAAAATGTTGTGAATAGTCCAGGAACTAGTTCCTTATACATTACGGTATACTTCATTTTTAGCTTATCCCGTTGAATTTATATGTTTTGATTTAATGGTATTTGTATTCCATTTAACTACACTAAGAAATTTCAAAATTTCACATTGATATCAGAAAAAATAAAATGCAATTAATTTCTTTTGTTTTCTTTCCATATTTTTTTTATCTCAGATGTTAAAATGTTCGTTATGATTCCGGCTTGATCGTACTTTGTTTATTTATAGGTCGTCGTAATAAATTATGTAATAAGGTCCAATTAATCAATCATCGACCCGCATAATTGTCATAAAGTATCTATTTTATTACTTAAAGGGACGATAGCACATTTCACTTATTAATATGAGCAATAAAATATATGTTTTACTGTGACCGTGGTTCGGCCACGACCTGCTAGATTCTTGTCTCATGGAAACATAAAACTCTCTTTTCTCTATATTGGAAAAAATCTTTGCATTTATAAATAAAACTATTAAAACGATTCCTGCATAAATTAATATAGCACAAATTAAAGTCAATATAATATACAAAGCCGTTAATAACATATCGTAAAGGAACACTATTATCTAAACATAAAGCCTGTCCCTGTTAAGGAAGACACGATTACTAGAAAACAAAAATAATGCCTTTTATACTAATTGATTTCATTTCTTCCTTTTAATAAGATGCATATAAAAATGTGGTATTCTGAGTTTTTTCATGCCAAGATTCCATTTCTGATATCAAATTACTTTTTCAATGGTGGCTTTTATTCTCGACATTTTCACATATGCCTTTTAACCCACTACTAAACAATACTCATTGCATGATAGTTTACTATTTAGTTATTGAGATAGAACTACAATTATGAATTATTCATTAGTATCAAAATGTGAACGCAATTTCGAATTTGTGACGCAACATTTTTCGTTATTAAGAAAATTAAATAGTAGATACAGTTTATGTTTTAAGAATTAACCATATTATTTTGACGAATATAAAATATATAACCTTACCTTTTAAACATTAATGCGGTCCATTAAAAACATAATTATTATACAAAATATCACTTAACACAAGCATCTTTTTCCGCGTAATAGTGTTGTACTATTTTTAGGACAAAATATCGACAATAGTCGAGCGAATCAAGCGCGCAACCAGAGGCAACTGGAAGCTGATTTGGGACCCGCATTCATTTATCTCCAAGACTTGCCCGCATTTTAGGGATGCACTTTCTTATCGAAACTGCAGATCGCAATAAATCGATAGAATTCCTTGCACGGACATCAAGATAGTGAAATCGGAAAAACAACTGGATTATTCAGATGTTTTTAGGTGTGAAATTTGCATACAGTAATAAAAACCGAACTACAGTAAAAACAGGAAATCGATTCTGAATTTGAAATCGTCATAAGCCGTTTTGGGGTTTTAGCGGCTCAATCATAGACGCTTCTTTCTCTAAAAGAAATCCACCGACGACTTTATTTGACAGATGCAATTTATTATCTATATTAAGAATCGATAAAAATAACACATCACTCGTTGCGTACGTGCAAAATTGCACGCAAATGGTCTATAAAGTACAATAAAACGATACATCACTATTCTTATGCACCCGTTTCATTAATCTTCTTTGATATTTATTCTAGACCTTATAGTGTTAGTAATAAGCTTTCGAAGACTAATGTATAGGTGCAACCTAAATTAGACTTTAATTGAAGCGAAGTAGTGTTGGTTTTAAGATTTTAGTAAAGTTGTACAAAAGCTCTGCTGTTGAATGAAATCCAAATTACAATTGATGGTTTTGCTGTGGTTTAAAATTAACAAAATAATGCTATTTGTGAAAATAAGTTCAGTAGCCTTACTACTCTTGATTAATAAAATTGTGTGAGATTTACTACTTAGTTAAACATAAAAATACGCAGACACCGTTGGTTAATCAGTATTTTTAAATGCTAACAATTATACAAACGTTGTGTTAACATAAAGTAAAATAATATTCTATATATACATATATAGACAATACACGTAATTGCAGGAAATATATCTGTTTATACATATATTTCCTGCAATTATGTGTATTGTGTACATTTCTAAACACTTTTTGAATATTGAATTACCGGAATTCATAACAAGTTTTTCCTATGATATCAAACTCGACGATGTAATGACCAAACAATGTCACTGACATTGTTGTATGTGAATATTTATCTTACACCAACGTTAATTTCATTAATATTTCATTAAGAGCCAAGTATATTTTTGTTTTCGTTAAATATCTGTTGACAATGGCCGCATTAATTAGTGTGTGTTCATTAATTATTACGTTTCCCAATAAGACAGAAAACGATATGAAAACATGACAAGTTGAAATCGCATTACCAAAAAGGCTTTTACGGTAAAGCCTATTTTCACGGGAAAGTATATTTTTGTAAACCAAACGGATATTGTATTTATACAATTTTTTTTCTGGCACTGTAGATATGTTTTTATAATCTGTGTGCTTTCATAGTACATAAAGTGAGTGCTGAATAAATTGACAGGTTGCGTTCCTGTTCCATTGCGTTTGCAGATTCCTATACGTTTTTGTCCCATGAGATTGTATAATGTACTAGCTGACCCGGCTAACTTCGTTCCGCCTTAATAATAATATCGTTGTTACTTTACTTAAACTTATTTTAGGATATCATTAAGGTGATAACTTTTTTTGCAAATAGAGAAATGTTTTATTGCTTGCCATTGCAAAAGAAGAATGGCAGTTTTACACATTAGGCCTGTTCTCTCTAACGCCAATATTGCGATACTGCATGTTAAAGCACTTTCTGCTTTACAACATTTTTTGATGAGGTAACACATGTTTTCGATCAAGATCAAAGCCTGGTTATGCATCTCCTCATTTACCTCAAGTTCGGAATTTCTTGAAGTGACACGAATTCGACGTAAAATGATGCGTAGTTTTGTCAACAAATGTCACCACATGCCGTGTGCATTCGTAAAATTAATTAATTAATTAATTGTTATTCGATAACTTATCCGATATTTTATTACTTATTCTGCTATTCGGAGTGGAGAAAAATCCATCAAAAAAGACATAACTAACATCGGTCCAGCCGATCTCTAGTTATAAGTGTTGTAACAAACACGACTTTCTTTTATATATATAGATTTGATAGTAAAAAATAAAAAACCAAGGCAAGCCGAAAATTTTCGACTAACTATTAAATTTGTTTCTTTGTCAAAAACACTAAAATTTGCCATGAAAGCATGTTTGTCAATAGTTCCTAACTTAGTTTGTTTATTATTTGTATAAGGTGGAAAAACGTTCGCGCCTTTTTTTACAAATTTTAAGTATTCTTTTAAAATCCTATATTTCAGGTAAGAACGAAAAATTTATTTACGCTTCCTAAGAAATTCATGACCTAGTTTTTATATAAATAAAAGCTAGACGCTGCGAGATAAAATCCACACATTATAAGGGACAGATTTTATTACAGATATCTTTGAGATATCTTAGCTATTATTACACGTCGTTGAATTCAATTGATAATGATAGAATATGAATTTATTCTAATGTAATTTAAATAAAAACGCCACACTTCTCAAGATTTTTGGAAAATATTTTTTTTGTAAGAAGAATTAAATTTTATAATTATAAGATTTGTCTTTTTACAAAAATATGACAATCAGTCAAAAACGGCTTCAAATTAGTATAAGGAAGAAATTCCATTATGTTTTGTTTATTCGAATCTAACAAATTCATTATTATTTAAAAATTAAAACTAATAAAAATATTATTTGCAACAATTTTAACGAATTTTCAACTTTTCAAATTTGTTCTCATTTATACATATAATTATATATATTTAAATTTAATGAATCTGTTGCTACCAGTTGGCAACCAGCTTCGCGTTATTTCCTTATTCATATATTGTGTATAAATATTAAATACCACAGACTGCAAATTATTGTGTATAAATACTACAGACTACAAAGGCGGTGATTGTACAAGAGTTTTATTCGCCACAAATTTAATTAACCGACAATGTAAAGCATTAAGGCATGTTACAAGTTTTGGGCAAAAAGTAAAAGCATTTTACAGCCTCATCAAAAATAACTAAGTTAATAAGGTATAAAAAACTTTTGATATGGAAATTAGAGGTTCATATGCCAAATAAGAGCGCGGGCTGCCAGCTCAAAGATTAGCAATTTACATTTAAATATATCTTTTTGAAAAAAGTAATAATAGACGTGCTATTACAAAATGGTGTCGGATCTTTTTAGTTTTAATTCAATTTCATTCCATAATTAAAAGTATTTTTATATTGAGAACCCTCGGAATAAAACTTATTTTATTTTTACGTAATATTTTTGGAGATTTATGTAATTACGAGAAAATTTTATGTACATAGTATAGACCTGTACGATATACTAGACGTACTTTTTAGGCTATTCAAAGGTTAGTTTTTACAATCCTAATTCTTATAAACATTGGTCAAATGCGTTACAATGTTACGTCTATGTTTCAATTACTCCTTTGTAACTTGTAAATAAACACCTGTACGTCGTGATTGTTACAAATCGTTTGTTTATATTGGCTTAGTGTACACGTCACGTACGAAAAGAAAGCTCTACGATATCGAAAGATTAAATTAATTATAGAAATTCTAGCTCAAGTTAGGACGTTTTTCAGTTTATGTTTTGGTTAAGACTAATTTTTGATTGTGTCTTTTAAACATATTCCCGAAGTTTTTGTATGCAATTTCGATATAGTTTTTATCAATAGCCGTCCTCTGATTTTCTCTGAACAACGAAACACTCGCAAAAATTTATCTTATGGTAAAGGGAAATATCAGGAGGAAACATGGAAGACTAAGACCGACGCCGTGGATCAGGCATAGAAAGAAGGCTGAGGAAATCTCTCAAGATCAAGGGTTAACGTGTCTCTTACAACAATAGCAAATACTCTTTATGCTTGTGTATGATATTTAGATAATTTATGGCCACTAATAACACTAGTTTTAATTAAAAAAGAACGCCATTATTAAGTACTCATTAACATACCATTATTTTGAGCTGCAATTAGGCAGACCATCTCATTTGTGTCCGCGCTCTGAAAATCTGATTACAGAGTCAACGCGCGAATACTGACAGCTGACAGATGACAATTCGCGCCTGTCGGCAGCCATTATGGTTACGCATTTGAATTATGCAACATCATGTACCTATCTAGTACCAATTACGTAGTTCAAATTTCACTTACAATTCGAATAAATTTACTATATTTTAAATTAAAAATGCAAAACAACTAAAGATTGAAGTACCAACATAAAAGTAGATAATAGACAATTTTTATTATTCTTGATGTTATTCGGTGGATTTATTATACTATAGTAAAATATAATATTAAACCACCGGGGAATAACTTATGGCATTGGTCGAACTCCTTCGTGACCCTTATAACACGATCTTTATAACAATATCAAATTGGAAATTCCAATTTTAGGCGTTAAATGAAACAGGAAACCAAACCGTTGCCTCTCCTTGTAATTCTATACTTTAAGAGATTCAACTTAGCCAAATTCATCATTAAACTATTTCGAAAAAAAGGAGTCTTGTTTTGACCCTTCAATACGTTGGCGTTTTTCTAATTTCCGCAGAAAAATATGTTATTTTTCAATTAAAATGGTTTCTGTAGAAGTAATACAATCTCATTGGCCAGAGCTAAACAATAAAGTTGGTCCGCGGGGACGAGTACGTTCGTACAACTCAAATATTAAAAAATAATCGAACGTGTGTTTACTTACATTTCGAAGCTGGTTTTTTATCTTTTAATTTTAAATTAATTTATAATGTATTTATTCTTATAGTAAGAAAATAGATTTAAGTAACGACAAAATTAGTTAACAGTTGTCTTTAAAAATATTGATTATATACTTTATCGTGATTGATACCAATATTGATTACAATAAAAAAGTAACGGTTTTATATAATACCAAAAACAATAATAATTTGCAGAGTTTATCTTTCTTCGGGAACTTTCTGTTAGGACTGTAGGTAATATCCTGATTAATATTCTAGAACTGTATGTCGACCATTTAACAAATTTCTTTTGTTTCTAGAATATTTTATTTTGTCAATATGTTATTTGTGACTTTTGAAACAATAATAATTCTTATTATACAAGAAAGTTATACATAAAAATATTTAAAATACTCCCATTTTTGGACCTACCCGTATGCTACTTGCTGTATTTTAGTATAGTACACAACTATTCAGAGCATGCCGTATATCGTGTTTGATTATGATGTTTTTAATACAAAACTACACAATTTTTCAACAATATTTTTTTGTAATTGAATGTGACAAACAGAAATCCTAGAATTGTGGTAGTTTCAAAATTTTTTGCTAAATAAAACAAACGCGAGTATTCCCACTTTATTGAAATGGCAATAGAGTAACGTATGCTTTAAGGTAGAATATATCATATTTTATTTAAAGTATCCTTATGTCCTTAAATCTTGTGTAGATTTAATTAGAAATTTGATTTAAAATTATAACAATTTTACGACGGTTACCACGGTTATGAATGCTGAATTTTTAAAAATTTGTTTAAAACTGCAGAAAAAATTGCTTTTTTCTGTTCCTAGTTGCACGAAGCACCTTTTAAGGTAAAACTTTAAATCTCCGACAATTCTTTGCATTCCTCAACCACCCTTTGACATTGTTCTTTGAACTGTGTGAGTTAATAAGAACGATTAACAATTTTTGTTGTTTGTTCTGAGCAACTTTGTATATTTTTTATATGTAATAATAATAATTCAATCAGTAAAATATTTATATTAAACTGTGAAATATGGTTAACACTTAAAAATCTAAACTAAATAATCTAGTAATAATTTTCTGATATTTAGAGGTTTCTTGAGTAGACTTCATTGAGAAGTCCTTCATTCATTTTTTTTTAAATGTGATTATAAACGTAAGTAAGTATAATACTAAAATAAAAATAAAAACTTCAACATACTTTTTCCGACGAGTATCATAACTAAAGACTGTTTCATAACTTAAAATAAATAAATGCATTTATATTACTACACTTGTAAATATAAGGCAAATAATGAATAGGAAGTCAAAATTGACGTCGTGTAGTAGAAAATGTGTGATATTTACTACAATGAATACGAAAATTCCTTATCCAAGAACAAGCCACTAAGAATCTGTTATTAATTAAGACATATCTGATATTAATTTAATGAATGATTATTAATGATGGAACTGCGGTGACAATGCAAACTTAGTTAAAATTAAATCAGTTTTTTATTTTAATTACAAATCGTAAGACTTGAGTGAAATAACTTTGCATCTCTGTTTTGTAAGATATGGGATCTTTAATTATAAGAGAAATATTTAAAAGTAGATTCGTTATAATTTTTTAAATCATGTAGTTTAGAATCTTTTATGAGCTGTAATGAGTCTACTAAACAATATTCACTTCGCTTTAAAACCGATAACCAAAAATAAAAGTCACAGGGTGTGACTATGAATTTTCATTAGTTTAAAAACAACTAAGACGACGAGACAGAAAGTAAGTAATAAAACGCTAGAGAAATGCTATTTTGCGTTTGCTTTCCACCCGTCTATCACTGAGGTGTTGGAAGAAAATTAAATGGTTCTTTTAAAACAACAACCATTTCGTTCGTAATTACATTTCTTAAATCGTCTGTGAAAATTGTATTTAAATAGCTTAAGGGTCCCTGCATTTTAAAGCTGACAGTTGACTTTTTATGCTATTATGTTATTACCCTTTGGCCTTTGCGGATAAGATCCCTGCATGTTTTCGTTAAATAGTCATGCAGAAGACCGGCCGTCTGTGCCTGGCAAATATGGTCGAACATAGGGTTCAAGACATTCCGGTTTCCTCATAAGTGTTAATTGCATACATGAATTTTTTAAATTTAACTATGAGCACAGCTGGACCCAAATGCTAGCTTTGAATAAAAACAATTTTTACATAAATGAAGAAATTAATTTGAAAAATTTGAAAACAATATGATTTTACCGAAAAATATAATTTTCTACTAATTTCTAAACTACATATTGAAGTTAATACCACTTTATTCATTTCAAGTTTTTTTAATATTATTATTTGGTTATTTAATTATTATTGATCCTAAAATTTTCTTATTATATTCCTGTTTTTCAAAATTTTGCCGTATTTTAATAGAATTTAAATTTTGGGGATAAATGTTTTCAAGAACGTTAGGATGTCAGACGACTCTGTTAGAAATTTATTGTAAAAAAAACGCTGTTTTTAATTAAGAGTAATATCATACCCCGATTTCATTTTGAATACTAAGAAATAATTATAAAATACCGTTAGTAGTAAAAATATTCGTTGGTTTTTTATTAGTCATTTGATTTGATAGACGCGAGTGAGTTAAAGCAGATTCACGGAAATAGCTTCTTTGACTTTTTATCACTTCAAAAATTTATATTTATTTACCAATACGATATTCATTAAAATTGGAGCAATTGTTTAAAAAAACTATAACATATCTTGCGAATAGTTTTCAAACTTTTCAACCTTTTTTGGTAACCTTAATACCACCGTGTATTCTCTTGCTTTATTCCGGGAAAATTATTTGATACTTTTATCAAAAGTTGTACGTACCCGAAAGCCATTGTAACTGCTACGGTGGTTCTACGGCGACGATCGACGCTACAAGTGCGGCGTAGTCCGCTCTACGGGCTTTATATTTGGGCGGCACCGCCCAACGCGCCGCCCAATGCATAATAGCTTTTACGTACACAATAGTTACAAGTAAAATCCTCGCGATCAAAAAAGTCAACAAATTTTAAATGTCAAGTATTTAATACTAAAGGTAAAGACAAAATGAACAGTTAAAGCCTTAATGAGTGGGCCAGACTTTATACTCTATGAATTTTATGAAACATTTTATAATTAAAAATGTTAATAAAATTAACCCAGTTTTTAAGATTAAGATAATGCTGAATGCATTGCTTAGATTATTTTCGATAGAAGTGTGTATTTGAATTAGCATAATTATAACATTCAACTTACAATATATTGAGATATGAGAGTGTATATAATAAATAAAAATACTACATAAACTATATATCTATGTATATTTATATACAGGTTCAATGGAATTACAATGGAATACAACATTTTTAACGGTTTTATTTTAATTGATGAACTTTATGAGTTCAGTAAAGAATGTGTCAATTACCACTAAAACATAAAATTTATATTTTAAAGTTTTATTATAACTTAGAAAGTTTATTCGGTTTACGACACTTATATATAAAATACTATTCATGACATAGAACGAGATGTTAAATTATTTAGCTTTTAAAACGTATAGTATAATAAAATTGAATTAGTATATGATTCATATAATATACAAAAATGTATCGACAATGTTTATATGAAAGGAATTATTATTTAATAAAAAAAATTTTCTTCAGTTTAGCCTAAAATGAGGTAAAACATAAGCCTTAGAATTGCTTAAACAAAGCTCATATTACCAATATGCAGCTTAGTTTCATGAACCAAAACGATCTTTAAGGTCCATAAATAAATTTACCTCCTTGGCTTTGTTTCCCAGGCTGGAATTAACATTCCACAGATGTTACTACGACCCTTTACTTAGTAAACTAAAATTGTAACTAATTTACTTCTTTAGTAATAGCCGACGTTAACGCTGAAGCTACGCTAAGCAATCAACTTAGCCAAATGTGATAGAGATAATTGTATTAAATTTTTTAAACCGAAATACTTAATGAAGCTTTGTACAAGTACACAATCATGGATTGAATTTAACGTTCAAAACAACTGAGTGATCTTATACTGTATATAATTCATTTATATTAAAGCTAAAGTTCGGTTTCAACGTTATTTAAACGTTATTCATAATAAAAGCCGTGTTTGTCATATTAAATGTGATTTACGTCTTTCCTGCACGTGTTTAGATTTTTTTACAATTCACATAATTAATATACAGAGAAATCTCGATAACTTGAACCTCGTTAAGTCGAAAACTGCCATTCCCTTTCGCTGAACCTTTCATTTAGACTTTGTAACTCGAGCAAAATGTTATTTCCCTACGAAGTATTGCTAATACATATTTATACTCTATAACTCGAATCTCAAAACGTAAACGTAAGTCGTAATTAATAAAATATAATGACGTCCTACTTGGAATTCTCCGAAATAATGGCAATAAAATCTAAAATGAATATTCGGGTTCGGAGCTTGTAATCTATTGTTTTTGTCTTTCACACGTGTAATGAATGAATACGTTCATATATTTTTTAGTTATCAGTTTACTTAATTAATATGTAATTCGTTTTAATATGTAAAAATATTATTAACTTAAGTTGAATTCTTATTCAAATTCCACAAATCGAAAAATACACATAGACATCGTGCTTCTGTAAGTCGAAAACTCGTTAAGCCTAACCTTTTTTTGCATTTCCCTTTACATTCGAGTTATCGAGATTCCACTGAATTTTAATATTTAGTAATTATAAAGTTTGTGTAACAGGTGACAATAGTTATAACCGTTATATTATAATCATTTCTAAAGGTTATTCTTTCCTTTTGTAACCAAAGAGATATAAACGCAGCGAGTGCCAATAAAGCGCTAATTTTACCCATTTTGATGAAATTTAGGAGCGTCTATTATCAAAATATCAAGTGATACAAACACTGGGCTATGAAACCAACATATTTTTTATAACCAACATGATTTAATAAATAAATCGCCAATCTAATAAAATTATTTTTTTACACTTTACAAATTTACTTGAAATTCTAAGGCACCTTACACCATATATGATTTTAGTATAGTAGGTTCAGAGAAGTACTAGAAGTACTTGTGCCTGCTGTAAACAGATTCGACCTTCCTTATCGCCATATGGTGTTGATGGAGCATTAGCTAAGCGAATATGTCTCCAAGGGATAGAATATATATTATTGTTATCACAAACTTGCATCGTGTGTTGTGAAACAAAAGTTTTTGATGGATTAAAATGAGTGACAGACACAATGGGTTATCAACTATTTGGCTATTAGTAAGAACTGAGACCAGGGAAGACTAATGGGCTTATAGTGACGCTGGATATTAACGTTAAAGTATCAATTTAAAATTATTTTTGAAATATCTCAATATATCCGCGAGAGATAATATTGTATTATAGATACTTTTCACTCTTTATTGGCTGGAAATGTCTATATTAATTGAAACAGATTATTGATTTTGGGCTCCATTTTAAATAAAATAATTAAATGTGTGAGTATTTTTCCATATTATAATTTTGTTTAAATAAATAAACATCCGATACCCGGAGTTGGTATCGACTAAAAGATGGAGGGTTTTAGTCGATACCAACTCCGGGGAAATAAATACAGATAATGCAACTTTCTCTGCAGCTGTGATACTTTTTGACATTCAACATCTTTTGTCTTCAGTCACCGTGACCACGCACGCTGTAAAGCACGCGAAACGTCGGATAAATTTAAAATTATGTTAAATAGTTGTAAATTTATAATAATACATAACTTCAATCCGGTCAAAACAGTTTTTTATTTAAATGTGTAAAAGTTATGTCAATCAAAGACAATACTATATAATTTTGTTTCTAATTCGATGGTATTTTCGTTTCCCTATAAGGTACAAAAGTTAATAATCTGTAAAGTCAATACAACTCCACTCTAAACGTAGTGAAGGCTTTGCTTCCAATGAACTGTTGATTAAAACAAATGACCAGTAGTCCGTAATGTTAGGATCATCTTACACTTGCTGATATTTAAGAAAATCACGTCAAATTGAACAATTCGTTCAAGTTTTTCTTTAAGTTATTTAATGTGTTATTATTATACTTATATGATATTCGACAAATGTTTGTGTCTTCCCCATCAGAATGTATTTTTTTATTAAAGACTATACGATCAATTTTAGCTTGTATTGCCTTTCACATAGAACAATGTATCCAAGTAGCTAGGCGCATTTTGCAACCCTAAGGAAGTGTTTATATATGTGTGTGTGTGAATATGCTATACTGTACTTCTTTCTATGTATGCAATTAATCAAGAAACCAAGATGTCTTAAGCCTATAAATCGATGACGTTAGACCAACACTGAAGACTGATTACAAAATTTCAATTATTACAAATTTTTAGTTCTGTATTAGTATAGTGATATGATTTCAATATTTACAGTATGCCCTACGCCTCGTTGAGAGCTTATTGGAATAGTCAGAATGCTGCTTTGCTAGCATTTCAGTGCACAACTTTCCTAACGATGTTTTGTGACGCACGCTAACCCCGCGAAAATGTAAGAAAACGAATTTTATATTCTCAGTTCAACTCAGTAAAGGTTAATTTCACCTCCATGTAACACGTGGTGGTAGTTTTATTAAATCTTTAATGCTATTTAAAGAGAAAATCTTGTTTAGCTAATTGACAAGCATGTTAAAGAAATGAAATTTACAATTTCTTTAATTGAATTTGTTTTAAGTTATAATAATTTGATTTTTTGATGTCCCAATATGTTACAACTTTTAAATTGTGCTTGACGTCATCAGTTTTAAAATTTTCTACATTTTTCTCTGAATTTTTAGGCCAATTTATCCTCCACCTATATGTATACGATATGCATACAATTATTCAAATAATAGCTAACTCGCGCAACTATTCGTTGGGGGTATTATGTTTATACATCTGTTTATTTGGTACTTTTTTCTTTTTAGGCAACAAACTCTGTGCCTGTCAAACGTCGTTTGACATTTCGTTTCATCACGTTTCCATTACTGTACGAGCAAGTAGTGATTCCGACATATAAAGGAAAAATGGGCGACGGGGTACGCACGCACGACTTCTGGTTTATGAATGCACCCTTTGCTCTTTAATGTTATTCAAATACTCATTTATAATAATTCAAATTAAACTAAAACTCGCAATCTTAATAGCTTCTTAAATTCGTTTGAGTTTTTAAAAGTAATTAGTGTTTGTTTATTCGCAAAAGGGGTGGTGATGAATGGCTCGGCTCGTCTTGCTTATGCATACTAATTCATAGAGTTATGATTCTGCGGTTGGGCTTGGTGAAAACTTGTTGATATTTGAATAAAGTTCAATGCAAAACATGGTGTAATAAAGGTGCGCGGGTTTCTAATGCTATTTAATTTTCAGGACAGGTCCCTAATCTTTATATATATAATTCTTCTGTGAGTGTGTATGTCACTAAACTTCTCTCAAACGACTGGACCGATTTTGATGAAATTTTTTGTGTGTGTTCAAGGGGATCTGGGAATGGTTTAGATTCACAAATAAGCCCGCCATATGGCGCTGCAGTCGGTACTTTCATACTTTGCTTTACTAATCGCTTGAAATATCATGCAGGACAACGTCTGTCGGGTCCACTAGTTTTCTATAATTATTGACTTACGTTATTTTTGTCAGCCCCTAGGTAGGTCAAAAATGTGTGTCGAGGCATGTCCAAAATGTTTCGCTATCGCGTAAGATAGATAATCAAGATAGAATTGGTTCCTGATAACTTATTATTGGTATCTTTTCAATAAAAAATATCCAAGAACTATGAATTTTGAAGTGGTTCAGCCACAATTAAGTGTCGGCAGGATTGTATGCGGCGGCCTCGAACCACCTTTTGTAAATTACTTACCATGTGTTTCATTGGCGACCGTGTTGATGTTAGTGACATAAAAAACTCAAGTTAAACGTTTTAGGCAATTATCTGTTCAAAAAGAAAAACGAAACAGGAAAACGTAGGTGGGCAGTAAATTGTAACATTATTTTTAATCTAAATGAAACGTTTGCAAGCTTTTAATGATAATGTCATATCATTATTACAATGATAAATTGAAGTGGTTTAATTGTTTTATCTGTAGGTACGTGACATGATAAACTATAATTGTATTTAAGTGCGTATGCAACTTTTTACAATCGCAAGATTATGTTAACACCATCACACCAAAGCGACAACCTGATTTTAATAATATTAATGGACATTCAGCAATTTTTTAGAAAGTATATTAAAATTCACGTAGATGCGTAGGTAACATTCATAGAAACTCCTTTTGCAATACAAAAATGCAATAAGTGCATACCATTGAGTGATGTCAATAAATATTATATTTCTAATATTACAGTACGATACATTTTATTGAAAATTCTTCACTGAATATTGTATGTATAATGAAATGGCGGAAAGGTCACGAAGCATTCCTAAACAGAATATATATAAACATTCCTATAAACTAAACATTATTTTTAGACCTTAAATTAAATAATCTTTTTGGGCCATGTAAAAATATTTAAGAAGTTGAGTCGTCATCTAATTCAGATCTTATTAGTGTTTCCTATTAAATAAGGCGTTATGATATATTCTGCTTAATTTTGTGGATGTAAGAAGCTGAGCTTATTTTGAGTATTCATCGTATTTATATGTGTGTAGCGACACCTACAATCACTGAGATGTCGTCATATCCCGAAACGTACTAACGAAATCATCCCGACCTCTATGGATATATATATATATATATATAACTATGACCTTTGCCACTGGCGCTTTACTTTGGAAGTAAACCCTTCCTCCACAAGCGTGTAAAATGTTTTGTGTGACAATACAATTTATTTTATACCTTTACGTTTTTGGTAAAGAATTTTTTTAATTACTTATTTTTCCACCAAGTTAAATAATTCTATCTTCTACACAGAATACGGGCGCCAGTAATCATATTTCCATACGTTTTCCTAACGGATGCATTAATCGTTCATTCTCATACATATATATTTAAATCTTAACAGGTGTTAGATATTCATAGATTTTATCGCTCATATAAAATACTATGAATATAAACATACAGCTTTAAAAAAATAATATGGCGTCGCTCACATCTTATCACAAAACGTCAAAATGGACAAGCGAACCGAATTATGCTAACAAGTCTCTCGTCTGACTTTTAGATGATGTTTTGGTGTAATAAGTTCTTAATTATTTAATTTTTCTCCGATTTTCAAACAACGATTAGTATTAGGTAACTCAACTTTTATATTTTGGTGTTTAATGGGAGCCCGTAAGTCAATTAGTCATGGGGCAGACCCATTTCTACATAATATTTTGGTGTTTTGTTTTTTTTCAACGGTAACCTCAATTAATTTATTACCTAAATCCGGCGATTCCTACTGTATATTTTAATCCGAAACGATCATAGGAAAAAAAGAAAAAAAAAATTAACTGATTTATAGCGGCGGTAACCAATAAATAAATATATTCATGTAACTTGCACAGTGCACTACTGTCGTGTTCTAAAATAATTATCGATGGTTAATCATTTAATTTTTCAGTCGTTTTTTAGTAGTAGGAATTCAGGCTGTACACCAATGGATACTTTATCGATAGCATAATTATTAATTAATACATAGTTGTTTATACAAAAAAATATCACAAACAGATAAGAATATGACACCAAGGGTTGCAGTGCCATTGGGTTTTTTAAGTACTTATATGCGTTTTAAGGTCAAACTATAAAGACAGACATTATCAGTTGGAATGAAAAGAAATGATATATTACTATCAAAAGTGTAATTAAAGCCACAAACAGATTATGTAATATAATAACACTTCCATTTCTATCAATCCAATCCCTATACGCAGAAACTCGTGTATAAATAGATGTTTTATCAAAATTCTTGCCACTTACAACTCCCACCAACAATTCTCTCTGGTTCTCCTCTTGGGGATCCAAAGTTCCTCTACATGCCAAGGGCCCACCAGAATCGCCCCTAGAAATATCTGTGACGGACGAATCCGTACATACAAAAGAGTTCATATTCATCTCCCACATTTTAGTACAGTGCCATCTAGTGAGAACGTAGATTTGTGCAACAAGAAGTGACGGAGATATCATATCACTCAACTGGGGGCCAATCCTACCATACCCAGCTGATCTACACGTTTGGGGGTAATCTTTATTGACACTAGCCGGCACAATATAGTCCACGTTACGTAAAAAACTCCATTTGACATCAGCAAACACCAGAGCGATATCATTGTCGGGAAAGTTGAAGTGCCTGTGCAGAATAACTCGGTCAATATTCCTCCATTGGCTTATTATGGTAGTCTCTGTACGTCCAGAATGCGTCAAATCAGTGCGTAAATTACCTGCGACGAGTCGTAACAATTCCGGGTGTCTATAATAATAGAATTGATTTCCTTCAAAGCAATGTGCGGCTGTCAAAACTCGAAGTTCATCTATAATGCTGCCTCCACACAGATTCTTCCAAATAATTCTACCATGACCTAGTCTCCTTATTGGCTCTTTGATCGACACTAGGTAAGGTACCTCACCGACCACAGCAGGCTTTCCATTCACAACGAATGGTTTTACGTAAGATTTTGAATACCGCAAAGTAGTTATTATACGGCGATCTACTTCGCATTTTGTGTGTGCTAATGTGATAATAAAGAATACTATTGTGAGCATTCCAATTCTTACACTAAAATTTATTTATAATCAGGGACTTTCACATTTCGTTTTTATTCCACAAATATTTTGAGTCGTGTCATTTTTGATTGATGATTTAGTGTACCTCTCAGATCAGAAGTTTTTGGCAGTTTTGTTGCAGGGTCCATAGCGTCAACAATAAATTAGTCTGTGGTATGTGTCAACTGTCAAGATGTGATGGGACTGAGTTAACGCATTGACGTATAACCCAGAGGTCGTGGATTCGATTCCCGACGAAACAATTGTTTCCGGTAAGTATAGAAAATAAAATAAAATTGCAATGAAGAGACGGCGAAATGTGCACTGTTTGGAATTTAAACAACAATAATATGTAACTAATATAAAAATCCGTGTTGATTTTCAAAATAAACGAAATATCTGGCAACATTATCTTATAATTATTAGTTTAATTATTTGATAATATTTATTTGAAGAAGGGTTTCTAAAACAAACAATTCAAATATTAATACTCTGTAATATTATCATCATATAAAATAACAATGTTGAATACACAAAATCCACGTGAGTATAAAAATTTATACTTAGGCATATTATACTTTATTGTTCGTTAATTCCATGATTTGAGGTTATGTCACTATTTAAATTCTAAATTCATAAATGCTATAAATATCAGCTAATCTCAACAGCCTAGTTTGTTGCTTAGCAATCCGTAAAGTACCTATTGAGAATGGCTTTACTAAAAATCTTATAAATCTTAACAATTCCTAAAGATTTCAAAGTTTTAACAGCGATATGAAAGGGAATGTTTATTTATCTTGCAATTGCACGTAATTAGCTGGGAAGAGACCGTACTGGCCTTTACACAGGCCCTGCCACCAGCCTTCATCGATCTGAAAATAAATTTAGTTTGTAGTAACTTCTACTATTAACTTTAAGTAACTTGCATATACAGCTGTGATATACAAAAATACACAGAATTACCTCTTACAATATTTTTTTAAGTCGATTAAAATAAATAGTCGAACCAATAAACTTAAAAACGCCGGAAAAAACTTGAAGAGGTAAAACTCGTATTGAATAAACAACATTTAAAAATAATTAACATTAATCATTTATTTCTAAACTTTCAATAGTTACGTGTAGACCTCAAATAACCAATAATTGCTTTGCCCTTATGCAATAAAATAAATATATCAAAATCATTTTAACTTAATTATTGAAGTCATACTTCTTTAGGCGCGTTATGAAAAATTGATGAGAGTTAAATTTTACGATGCGCGCGCACCGTGATACAAAATTAACAGAATGAAGTTGCCCACGGAAGATGCTACGGCATTGGACATAATTTAAAAACAACATTCGAATAATAATAGAATTTATGTTACACTTAATGTAAGAAAATAAATATTAATTTATTTAATTTTTCAAATGTAAACTGAACTTTATTGAATATAGTGACTCCTTTTCCAGTCTTTGATTTTTTAATTGTAATTAATTATTTGCATGCAATCAAAAACTATTTTTAATAATGCCAAAGAAGTATAACTTCTTACGCGTGTACATAAGTACACGCACCCTGTTTTTTGTATAAAATTTTAATAAGTGTAAAAATTAACATAATCTAGAACTATTTCCATACCATAACAATATTAGTAATAATATCGTCCGGGTCAAAAGATATCTCATCAGGGGCTGCGGCTTGGTAGTCGTACAACGCTCGCGCTATATATCCGTCGTCATCATCTCCCTCTCCCTCTGCTATCTCATTCTCCCACCCAACGGGAGATACCACTATGGTTGGCTGTCGCGACATCTAAATGAAAAAAATCTTCTTCTTGACGTATTTCTCGAACCTCAGATAGATTAGTGGATAGTGGTTGTCTGGAAGAGATCGCTCGAAAGCGATAAGGCCGCCAGTTGCCCTCCTTTTCATTTAATTTTGTCAATTTTAATATGTTATTGCAACGAAGTATTAATAAATAAATAAATAAATTATTGACGCTTTTTAATCTTGGACATAGGAACTCTTTCCTAATAGAAAATATCAATGGTACCGACGCATAAATACCTCTGGACTTTACAAACATCTATCTAAAAGCAGCATATATACTATAAATATTTGAACTACTTTTAAACATTTTATAATTAAATCTTTTACTAAAGGTGTAATAAATAAAACATATAGAGATAATTAGTTAAATGCAAGTTATTTCATATATGTAATACATATATATATATATGTATATATATAAAACTAGCCGTTTCGCGCCCGCTTTGCTGGACGAATTAAAACAAATTTTATGATTCATTATTTTATTTTTTTTCATATTTTTATTATTCTTCTTTTTAACTTCCCGCTAAGAAAATTGAAATATTTCGAAAATCGAGTTTTTAACAGATGTTGACGTTTAGAGGTTCTAGGAAGCCTCCCCGAATGTTTCCGCAATGTGAAGTCCGTATGGATAAATTTTCATAAAAGTAAAACAGCAATAACAAAATGAAGGAACGTTGGAATTAAAAAAATAAATAGCCATCGCATCGAATGGTGGTAGTTTCATGTCGATACGATCAGTGGTTTAAGCGTGAAAGAGCCTCAAACGAACACCATTTTCTTTTTATATATATAGATTTGTTTAATAATGAAATAAGGTGTTTTATAATGGAAGATAATTATTGACATATTTGCACTTACAATAGCTAAATAGTGATAGAAATAGATAGATCGAACATTCGTTAATAAAAAGAATACTTGCTAACCTCATCTTTTTCTTGTACCTCCTTAGGTTCTCCGGTGAGCGTAACATCCGGTAGGTTACTGCTAGTTTGCTTCACTTCCGGTGTTTCTTCAACTTTTGTCGGTTCTTTATCAACCTGTACCACTATTTCAACCTGTAACATAAATATATATTAAAAGCCTGTATATTAATATCATTTTACGGTTAATAGTCCGGCTCGAAGGATTCGTAAGTAAGATAAATCGATGATATATTTTCCGTAACTCGAAAACAAATATTTTATGAAAAAAATATATATTTCAAGCATTTCATTTACCTTTGGTTGTTTTTCTGTTACTTCTACTTTCTCTGGTTCTGCTTTTTTCTCTGGTCTCTCTACTTCCTGCTTCTCTGGACTTTTCTCTTTCTCTTTTTCCAATCGAACTTTTTCCTAAAAAATTTTTTTTTATTATTTTTATTATATTATTTTATTATTTTACTAGCGACCCGCCCCGGCTTCGCACGGGTGCAATGCTGATACTAAATACACTACAGAAAAACTGTGCGGCCAGCCGGTACCGCCGCAAACGCTACGTCCCGCAATTTTTAAATCTGTAATATCTTCGAAAATATTCACTTAAATCATACCGTGTAAAGGGCCATATAGATCTATATTAAATGAACAATGTATTCAAGGTATTTAATTGGTTAAGGATTACTGCTGTATTGGTTAAAATCGCTTCGAAAATTAGCCATTATTTGTCGTAAAAAGTAAATGACAAAAAAAAGTTATTGTGGGTTATCCATAAGAGATAGACATATACAATCACGGACTTTTCTGTAGACCTTTTCAATGTGTACAATACTTAGTACATTATTTTGATAAAACTCGTAGGGTTCAGCCTGCGTTTGCAATGTAAGCGGAAAAAATGTAATTATTTACGACATCACATTAGAAACCTCAAAAATAACAGTACTTCTCCACTATTTAATGGATGTTATTATAAACCTTCCTCTTGAATCACTCTATCTATTAAAAAAAACCGCATCAAAATCCGTTGTGTAGTTTCAAAGATTTAAGCATACAAAGGGAAATAGGGACAGAGAAAGCGACTTTGTTTTATACTATGTAGTGATTAATATGTAAGCTATAAGATTATTGTATAATAGAAATAATGTTAAGCCCAGCTTATATTCAATCAGGGAGGTGAGGTATACCGTGTCCTGCCCCGGGCAATTGCTGGTGGCGCCGTGGGGTTTGAGTAGGTATGCACACCAGCGAGTCCCACATAACCCTTCCCCACCAGGTCACCGCGCGCGGGAGAGTATGCGTAACGCATTTCCCCACGAAAAAAAAAAGAAAAAAAAGGGAGGTGAGGTATAAAACGAGAGACGAAACGATTGTGATTGGTCAAAAACATCTCTAGCGTAGAAACAATATGCGTTGACAGGCGACATGACGTCACGTCATTTGACAATTCTCCTATCAATGTAACGTTTCTTTTCACGTCTTTAGTTTTTCATTCTCACTCACCTGGGCGCGTCAAAGCCTAGTGTGTAAGTGACAAAGTCATGATTTTACATAAAATATTACACTTTAACACAGTTTTTTGTGTTATTTTATATAAAATAACACAAATACAAATACTTAAACTTTAGATATGTAGAATTACAAAACTTTATGTAGGTAAAGAGTATGTTATTTTGCTTTAAAGACATCTTTTATACCTAAACTTTAGATATATAGAATTACAAAACTTTATATAGATAACGCGTATGTTATATTTACCTTATCTGACAAACTCTTGTCAATTTGTTGCCTCTCTTGTCTTATCCTTTGAACAGACTTTAAGGCCTCCTGAAAAACGGTCAGATATAAATGTCCATGTTGACATGACATGACATTTAGAAAGAAGTCAATTAAACTGTATTTAATGAAATTCAGTTTTAGACATTCTTTAATGATATATTCAACGTATTTAAGCACTAAATTTACAATACGGGAAGCAATAATTATCTATCCATGGTATAATCTAGCTTTTGGACAATACTGACAAAAAATTAAAGAATCTAAATTAAAACTATACAATTGAAATACATTTATTTGAACTAATTAAGTAAAAAATCATAATAGGATTTGGACTAACTATAAATTTTATATAGTAACTAAACGATTCTTCTTTGTTTATCGTATATGAAATGTCCATAAAAAGAGAAGATATTTTTATTTATTATTATTTTTTCCTTAGATTTTACTTTATTTCATTATAGTTATAGTAACGCGTTATTTTTAGTTTTTTTGTTAATTATTTTTGCATTACTTGTACTCTACCCTCTGTAGGTGTTTCTTTTTTTATTGTTCCATATCAGGGTTGCCTGGAAGAAATCGCTTGTTAGCGATAAGGCCGCCCGTTGCCTTATAACTTTTGTAACCTGCTTTTTTATTTTTGTTATGTGTATGTTTTTGAATAAGGTAATAAGTATGAATAAGATATAATAATTAGTAATTAATTAATACCTGTTCCTTTTCTTTGGCCATATTCTCAAATTTGTCTCTTATAGATGACGGTTTGGCACTTCCTATATTCGGCTTCTGTTTCGTATAATTAGTTCCGACCTTTTGCACTTCTTCAAACGTATGCGCACATTTATCGACTCTGTCCGTCTGTATACCGAATTTACCACCGAAACCCTGTGACAATAACCATAATTAGTCAAATCATAAGTAACTTTAATGCGATTAAATCCAAAGACAAC
The DNA here is from genome assembly GCF_905475465.1 of Pieris napi. Classification (NCBI taxonomy): domain Eukaryota; kingdom Metazoa; phylum Arthropoda; class Insecta; order Lepidoptera; family Pieridae; genus Pieris; species Pieris napi. Next base: position 4,647,582 of record NC_062241.1, on the reverse strand, counting down.
GACGAAAGATGTATAGACCTCCGAGATACAGTTTAAAACAAGAATTGTTCTTTTGTAGTAATTATTTAATAATTATTTACTCTTTCTATACAACTAGTAAAACTACTCCAAGATGTTTTCCTTCAGGGCGCGCTCAAGTATTACGTCACGCAATTTTTGGAGATTATAACCCCCCCCCCCCCCATGTAACACGCCGTTACGTTTTTCTGTACCTAAGTATAGTAAAACGTTTCGAGACCACCCAGCGACTCTTTATACCTAAAAGTTACCATTATGTGGTGTAAAGTACTGGAGGGCGAAAATATTAACAATAAAGCGTAATTCAATCCCCGCCCCGCATCATAACGTTTTACAAAAGGTCCCTCCCCCCCCCCCCAAATTCGTTACGTAATACTTGAATACTTGAATATATATATACCTTTTTGTGATCGACTTGGCTCGCGTGCTTCTGTGTCTGCTCTTGATATTCCCAGCCCACAGCCGACGCGTCTTGTCTGTCTGTCTGCACGCCAAATTTACCACCAAAGCCAATTGCGTAGTCTGAAAATATATACAATTAATAAAGGAATGGAGTGAAAACATCATCCCATTATTATTATAAACAAAGCCAATCACTACACTTTGTTTTTTTTTTAACTTATAAATAAATTAAAAAAATAGCATATACCTTTTTGCGAGTGATGGGACTCAACAGTTTCATGATGCTCCCATCCCGCGGCGCATTTGTCCTGTCTGTCTGTTTGCACCCCAAATTTGCCCCCAAAACCCACGGCATAGTCTTTTTGGGATGAGTGCTTCTCTACTTGCTCTTTATGGTCCCAACCAGCTGCGCTCTGGAAATTGTTCCAATATAAAATTACTTTTTATTGTCTTTGGTTAAAGAGGATGACACATTTAAATAGAACCTCTTTGGGGGCCTCATAGCCTAGCGGTCTTATTAAGTGGCAGCTAGGTGAGGGGTACCGGGTTCGATTCTCGGTTCGAGGGCAAGTTTTAATTTAATTTAAATTTGTTATCGGCCTTTGGGAGGGTTGTGCGGTACCGGGCGAGTGCCTAAACCGTACATGGTCGAATTTCTAAGGCAAAAACACGAATTATAAAAAAATCTCATACTTGACGCTGGCTAATGCACAAACCGTGCCAGAGCCATTAAAAAAAAAACAAATAGAACCTCAGGACAGGAAGCAAAACAATTTTATTGTTACTGACAAAATTACTTTCATAAACCCATTTTTGAGGCCTCTAAAAAGCTTTAAATACATTGAAAAATAGTTTTCATTTATTCTTCTTCATTTGAAGTTAAACGATGTTGCATCCCGATGATTGTCGAAAGCTATTAATTTTAATGATTATTATTATAATTATTTAACTTAATTATATTATTATTATTATTGACGTTACGAACCACATCTATACACACATTTGTATATACAAATCAACTTACCTTATCAACTCTGTCAGTGTCCACTCCAAACTTTCCACCAAAACCTATAAATATATTAACCTTATTATTTGTATGGTATAAAACTATCTCATAATTTATCCAAATAAAATTTACACAATTTAACTAAGAACTATTTTGTCTATTTCTGTAAATTGTGTTTACTTATAAAAAAAGTTGACTAACATTAGATTTTCATTAATAAATAAAACATCTAAAATCATGTTATATATCTTGTTTGTCTTTTTTATCAAATAATACTTTGTCTATCAGTAAGACTCACGATTATTTTTTGCCCAAATCTATCTACGGATTTCTATCTATCACATAACATACTTTTCTACATATGATTTGTTGCTATTCTTATTACCTTGAGCATAATCCTTCTGCGAAACATGTTTCTCGGTTTTTCCAATATAATCATGTCCCATTGCAGACTTATCCATTCTGTCCGTCTGAACGCCAAATTTACCTCCATAACTAAAAAAAAATGTATCTTTAAATCATCGGGTAAAGACACTGAACAGAAAATGCAATAAACACTTACTTTTACAGTGAAGTAAAACATAGAGTGGGAATTGGCTTATCTGAGATAAAAAAATTGGTGTGAGTCACAGATTATCTCCTACAACAATACAAGTAGTAGATATTCAAACAGTAACAAATAACCACATTTAACCTAAATGTTGGATAATTAAATATGTAACCTAAAAGTGTTTAAAATTTCAACCCAGAGTCTATATAGTTAAGTTCTTCATTCATAAGATTTCCACCCCATAAACATTAATATTGTATGATGCATTATGTACCCATAAGAAGACTTAGGTCCATGTTCATATGCCTTCTGTTTGGCCTCCTTGTCTGCCTCTAGTACTTCCTCACGTAATTTTGCCATACTAAAACAAATAAGAATTAAAACCATTAAAGATAAATAGATAAGATAAATCCCCTAATTAATAACTAAATGACGGATTATTTTAACTAAAGCAAACTTTGAACTCTTCAAATCATGCTTTTTATGAAGAAACATAGATTTTGATGACGAAGGAAATAAGTTTTTAATGGCAATTAATAATATATATTCTCTTTATATACTTTATTAGCTTAATTATCCTTCAAAGCTTTGCTTGTAATGGAGTTTCAAATATATGTTTCTACCACAGATGTGTGTGCATACATTATTATTATTTTACTGTAAGAACAATGTCATAATAATAACAATGATTCATATTCAGATTGATAAAACATCCCTTTATATAAACAAGGTTCAACAGAGGTCACAATGACATATTGTATAAAAAGTATTTGAAAACTTAATTTTTTCTAATTTATATTATAGCATTTCAAATAGAAAATATTTTTATTCTGTCCTAATTTTAGTAGTAACTACAACTTATTTGTTAAAGTAAATGTAAGAAACAAAAAAAAGGGAAAAATCTATCGTATATTATAACCAATAATGAGATCATAGAGAAATATAAACATTATTATACAACTTTTAATTCATATACAAGCTTTAATGACATTCTGTATATGAATATGATGATAATATTATAAGAAGGCAATAAGTATTAACATACTCAATGGCTTCTACATGTCTGCCGCCAGGACCCCATCGTTGTTCCTGTTCAGTAACATCATTTACAAAGTCAGGGTCTGTCTCCCAGTCATCAGCTTCTGCTGGGGGAGGAGCAACTACATCAGTTGCTGCTTTCCACATCTGTTTAGAAATACAAATACTTAGATTATAAGATCTTGTGTAGACTAAAATATATTTTTACTAACTTATAGCTAATAGTTAACTTTTATTAGTGGTAGTCAACAATTCAGAGTTAATAAGATTCATTAGCTACCAGCAATTCTCAACTTGAAACTTGAAGAATTCCATTTGGCTGAGTTTCTCACAATTAAACTAAAGTGAGAGTTTCTCCCTAGTCTATAATGTTGAACATCATCAATGATGTTCCTTGTTGATAAAAATTATCTTTGCTATCTTATAACTTTTTTGATAGGCAAAGCTATCATGTTACTGTCTAAGCATGCTTAAAGTATAGTACTGGGATTTTTAATTCACGGAGTTATTAATTCTCCTCTATAATATTGTGTCAAAACTGAAATAGTTGTTTATAGGTTTAAATTACCTTATTGCCGGTTACAGGAGTTGTTTCTGCTAAATGGCACCAAACGCTTCAATACTAAACATAAAAAAAGTTTGATTTCACGCTTTGTATATTGTTTTTTTCGCGTCAGATGTTATAAATTCACATTGTTTGATGTAAATTTTAGAACACTTTCATTTTTCAACTACTATGATTCAATTTCTCTCAAATCTCGATTCTCAATGATTCAGAAATTGTTGTCTTTGAGACTGAATTCTGTAATTTGTTGACAAATCTCCTATAATATGACGTCGTCAATTGTGCTGTCAAGTTTGTCATTTGACATTAGTTTGTTAACTATCAAAAATTCGAAATGGATCTATTTAATATTTATCCTATAAATAAACAAAATAATGAACTTTAATATGCTATTTAGCAAGTTTACGACGACGCTTTATATAAAAAAGTGAATCACAGATCACTTAAATAACTATTAATAATTCTAAATAACTGAAAATTTGTGCCAGAAAATAACACTTGGCTTACCATAAAATATATTTTTTTTATCAATAACTAAAATAATTGCGTTTTTATTGACGCGGTGTCACTCCATGGCGGCGTCTAGAAGTTTATTCTATTTCAACGACTTAACGTTTCGGATAACAAATCAGGGTTTCTTTGTTTTATGTGGATACATCGTTGCGAAATAAAAGAACACATTCAGCCTTATATTTCTATTATCCACTTATACAATTTAAAAAAAACAACGCCATTACATATTTACATTCAACATAAAATAAATAACTTATAGAAATAGGTATTTACCGGAGCATAAACCGAATGTAGAAAATACAAGATTTAATATTGAAAATTTTGTTATTTTATAATAATAAATTTATCTAACATTAAAAAGTCATACCAAAATGTTCCAGCATTATAAAAAGATCTTAAGTTACGTAAAGGAAAAAACATCATTAATTTATTAAGTTCTTTACGTACTTATATTAATAAAATATGTATAAAATCCTCTATAGGTACAATCCATAATTTTCTATGATATAAAAATTCACGGTCTTCAATTCGTGCAAGTTCACGACTTGCAAATATGTAGGTACCGTTTAATCATATCTAGTACTAACCAGGCATTAGATTTAACTTCGATGCTTGCCGATTATAGGTACATAATTGAAAACTAATAAATACTTTACTATACCATAATAGAGGCCTAAATGAAATATATCGTAAATATAAATAAATTAAAAAATATAAATAATTATAGGCGATTTCGGTCTTTCTTTTTTTTAGGTTTTTGAATGAAAGTTCGGCGAATACATGTATGATGAATGAATGTATATCGAAGTATAAACAAATTGACTTAAACAATGGAAACATAAATCGTTCGTATTATAGACTCAATGTGACCTTTTTTTTTTAAATAAAAGGTCACATTGAGTCTATAATATTTTTAGACAATACACTCTTTTGATGAGATTTTATTTGACATTACAATAGGTCTATTATTAAAAAGGTCCTTTTATCAAATGAACAGGATTAAAATATATTTTTATACATCGGTCAAATTATAGTTTAATCGCTACATTTTGTACTAGAAATATGTATATCTAAAATAATTCAATTGCTCAATTTGCCTCTGGATCAGGGGCGTCAATGGCATACCCGCATTTTTGTAATGCAAGTTTTATTTCTGGGAAAACGGTGGCATCTTCTATAGTTGCGGGAAGTTTTATTTGTTGGGACCGGGCTAATTTGGCCACAGCGCCCCTGAGAGCCTTGCCTGATCGAGTTCGAGGTAACGCGGGTACGGCGATGGCCTTTCTAAAAGCGGCTATTGGACCGATTAGATGACGAACTAATGCTATCAGCTCTTGCGTTACTGTTTCCTCGGAGACAATTTCTTCGTCTGTAAATTACGTAACAATAAAAACATATTTTCAAATTTATATTTTTTTAAACCTAGACACAAAAATAAGTAATACATTACATTAAAAAATAGTTTTGAATATTGTAATGTCAGTATGGCCCATGGGTGCTCTGTAATTTAAATTAAACAATATTTTTCTTCTAAATTATATATACAAAAGCTATTCTGTCTATAGTAATTCATACTAAGACAGTTAAGTTGAGTTTATAACTTTAATTTCTTTTTTCATTCCAAAAGTTCAAAGTAATTTCAGATGCCTGCTAAAACTACCGGTCTACAAATGTGTTAGCATCATGCTTTATTGTAAGACTACGGGATTTCGCGTTAAATGAAAAATAATGTTAATTAATTAATAAAACATTCATGGATCGTTTCAATTTTGAGTTTGCTTACCATCTTGCGGAGGTCTCATTACATACAAGCATAGAGGGACATCGCCTTTAGTCAAGTCTGGAGCTCCCACAACCATAGCATCAGCTACTCTCGCGTGTTTTAATACGACATCTTCTATAGCCGCCGTTGATAATCTGTGGCCAGCCACATTGATGACGTCATCGGCTCTTGCTACAACCCAAACCGCACCTTCAGGGCTGATCCAGCCCACGTCTTGTGTGTCATAGAAGCCCTAAAAATATTAACACGAATTTCAATGATCTTATATTAAGACCAAAAAACAAAAGAAGCTTACTACTTATTGTATCGTTGATTGAAATTGGTCTCCGTTGACCAATCACAGTCAACGTTCTGTCTTTTTTAATGGAATGGAAAAAGTTGATATAAGAACTATAATATTATTAGATTGGCGTTACAAGCTGAAAGAACAATGATAATATTTGAAATCATGGTAATTTCAATAAAACAGGATACATAGTATACTTACTGGATATTTGTCGAAGTAGACTTTCTTAAATCTGTCGTCAGCGTTCCATAAAGTAGAAGAGAAGCCAGGTGGTAGAGGTAACTTTGCGACGAGACGGCCCACTTCACCAGACTGACATTCGGTACCCTCTTCTCTTAAAACTCTTACTGTAGAACATATAACTCATATTAAGACTCGTCCGATCGTTTTGTCTTTTGTTTTATATTGTTAATTTATTGAAGTCTTATTAGGAAGATGAGATGTGATAATCAATAGTAGTTAAGTTCAAATCTCAAAATAATACAATTTAACTTGCTAGTTAAGAGCCCCTTAACTTCATACTTACAATCATAACCGGGCACAGGATACCCAGCGGAATGTGGTCGTATACTCTTCACTCCAAAACCCAGACAAGCTGCAGTGATGGGAGACCCAGATTCCGATTGCCACCAATGATTTAACACGGGCACTCCGAAAGTTCTTTCCGCCCAATGCTATGTAGGGAAGTATTATTATGTTAATTACTACATTTATCTTCTGATTATAATGTTTGAAGCCCCTAAATGGGCTCGTATTTATGCGTATGCTTCAATGATAATAATTTTCAAAAAGCGAATAGGTTATGAACTCCTGTGCCTACTAATGCGAGACAGTTAATGTTTCACCGAAAATGCAACCCAGGACAAAGCCAGTCGGAGACAGTCAGATGATATTGACTGTCTTTTTTATTTGGCGATGAAACACTACTTTATAGCGCAATGCGCATGCAAGGGCGGGCTGCCAGTGGCGTAACAATAGGGCAGGGCTGGCAAAATGCCACGGGCCACCGCCCAAGAGATATTATGTTCTATGGATGTTAAGATGTTAAGGAATGTTAAGTCTCCAATATAATTGGGCTATCGTGGGGACTACAGACCATTCCCTCTCGCCTAAGAGCCTATGGCCATGAATGGGACATATACAACGTGTAATTGAGTACGCTGAAAATCTCGAAGTTTATTAAAACTAAACTGAGTATATAGTGCGCGGCAGCAGGAGATTGACGTGTCGATCGCGTGATTGGTAAATCAGTTGACGTTTGTGACCCGCGCTGCGCAAACTTTCTCCCACTCCCTTGTTTAATGTTCAAGAAGTTTGCCGGAATCTGTATCTGATTATGAAAATTGCATAGTATATGTGCGCCATAGAACGTGATGAAACACGTTTTAGTCTTCAAAAGCTATGTCGGAGCTATGAGTACTAATTCAGTATTTTATCAGCTAAAACAATTGTCCAAATTTGTTTTTTAAGTTATACTTCTTTTGGCGCGTTGGGGAAAAATGACGAGAGTAAATTTTTACGATGTTAAAATGTTGAAGTTGTCGTTTTTTCTACAAACGTAGAATACAATTTTTATCTTGTTACGCCAAAGAAGTATAATTTCTAATGCGTGTACACACATGTTTTTTTTTAGCATCAGTTAAACCTAAGTTATGTTTTTAGTTTTTAATTTGGGAAAAAACGGATTCAACTACAGTGGATATAACGACAAATGTTTGATGAAGTTGTGATTACTACAATTTAGTTTTTACTTTGTATATTATAGGAACATACAAGTAATTTAACTGGTCCATAAGTAAATTCACTAACCCTTGTTTCCTGGTCACAATGTTCTCCTGCCACGAAAACACTCTTCAATGTTTTGATGCAGTACCGTCTCGCGTATTTTCCACAAGAGTCAGCCCGTTTAAGTACTCTGCATACTGTTGGTATTGTGAACAATGCGTTCACACGATGTTGTTCGATTATCCTATAATCATATTATTTCTTCACTGTCCCGTATGAATCAGGGTCTCTTAGGCAGTGGTCGGTGTTTCAATAGAACATGTAAACGCTAATTAAAGATTTAATTTTTACAACGAAAAATAAATACAAAAAAATAGAGTGCAGCATAACCAAATTTTAATTATATTATAGCCAAACTAATATACACACTAAATGTTTTATCGATATAATGATTATATATCCTCTTCCCCTCGGACCGCGAAAGCGTTAAGACGTGTAAGCTTACGTAAAATATTTTATAAAAATTAAATATAATATCTTGTCCGCAAATTTGGTGAAGTACCAGGCGCCCATAACGCGCAAGAAGTCAATTAACTACGGGTGAGAAGGACAACAACAGTGAACGAAACAGTTTCGTGAGCTACGCTTTACTTTGCGTACGCGCCGATGCGACGCTAGAATAAAGCTGTGCGTGAGTCATATTAATTAATCGCTTAGTGCAATTTAAAGGCGAAAGCGGTAGCGGAGCAAAAAATAAGGGTCTGGCCCAAGTATAAATTCATATTCAATTTTGTGTTTTCCCAATTAGTGAATTTATAAGATGCCAAAAGTTCAACGCTCTCCTATGGCCAATAAATCACAAAGTGTTTCTGAGCCAAACGTCGACAAAATGGAAACTTTTCACACAGACCTTTACGGTGACAATGAACCACCGAGCTATGTTCAACAACGTCAAAAAAGGGCTAGAGAGCATGGATTTGAGGATGAATTATTAAGTTTTAAAAAAGAGATGAAAGATATGATTAAGTCATTGTTTGCGGAACAACAAAAAGAGCTTAAAAAAATAACGTCTGCCCAAGTAGAGATCAGAGAGAGTAATACCAACATAGAAAGTAGCCTTGCATTCCTCTCATCGCAACATGAAGACCTTAGGAAGAAAATAGAACAGCTTGAAGTACGTTTAAAGCAAGACAGAGAACAAATTATAATTTTAGAGGACAAGCTTGAGGAATTGCAGCGGGAACAACGTAAGGCTAATATTGAAATAAAAAATATGCCAAAACTACCCACAGAATCAAAGGAAGACTTAATAAACATGGTTGTAAGCTTATCAAAATCCCTGAATAGCGGTATTAAAAAAGATGATATCAAAGACATATACAGGCTAAAAGGGAAAAGAGATTCTAATAAAACGAATACTCCAATAATTGTTGAGTTATCATCCTCGATTCTTAAATCAGATTTACTAAAATCTTGTAAAACCTACAACATCAAAAATAAAGAAAAGCTACGAGCGAAGCATCTGGGAGCTACTAAAAATGAAGAAACTGCAGTGTTTATCTCCGAGCAGCTCACTGCGAAAGGCGCTAGACTACACTTTCTCGCTCGCGATCTAGCTAAATCAAAAGACTACAAGTTCTGTTGGACTTCTTACGGACGTGTTTACCTAAGAAAGAATGAAAACACCCCGGTAATTAAGGTCAAAAACGAATCACAGGTACACAGCCTGATGCAGGCATGACTCTTTAACTATTGTCCTTTTTTTGTAAAAAATTTTTCTTGTTATACCATTATTAAACAGTTTTTTCTAAAAAACAATAGTCACAAACCTTTACACTACATATACTATTTACACTCACGCACTGATACACTCACATATATTAAACACTATTCTAGTGCGATCTCACTTTATCTCATGGCTCATGGCTACAAACACGTCACAAGTGATTATAAACATTTATTCAATCTCGGCTTTACTGCGAATTTCTTATCCCAAGTAAATTATAATTTCTCGAAGTGTACGGAAAGTATCTGGTTACTCATTTATGGATAGTCAGACTACAATCATGTACGAATTAGATAACATACAAATAGCCCAATCTAATGTCCATACTATAAATGACTTTTCAAGACAGACAACCATACAAAAATCTGATTTCACGATAATATCACAAAATATAAGAAGCATTTACAGTAATTTTGATGATCTTTTAATAACTTTATCTGAGTTCAAATTTCAAGCTGATGTAATAACACTGACCGAGGGATGGATCGATCCACACAAGCCTATACCCCAAATGGATAACTACACTCACTTCGTTACAAGCCGCCATCTAAATCGTAGTGATGGCGTAGTTGTCTACATAAAATGCAACCATAAAACTATCGTTCAAGAAATAAATTTAAAACATGCATCTTGCTTACAAGTCAAAGTAGGTAACTATACTATGTTGTGTATTTATCGCTCCCCGCCTAACCTTAACGCTGAAAATTTTATAGATTCATTAAATAGTCACTTAGTAACTTTACAAACTCAGAATAACATTATAATAACAGGAGACATCAACATAAATCTAATACAAAAATCCAGTGAAACATCTCAGGAGCGCTCGAACCGATTACATTTCCTCAATATGCTAGCCATGCATGGCCTGCTCCCGGGTCATACACTGCCTACTCGAGATAGCAATTGCATAGATCATTTCATACTAAAACTTGATAGGTGCATAGGTACGTGTGCGTCTATTACCGTTATTGATTCTACAGTTACTGATCACAAAATGTTATTCTTAAAACTATCCTACCTCGCTAAGTCGAATTACAATACCTCGAAAATTAAATCTTCAATCAACATGGAAGGCGCTTTAAGTTATTTAAAAAACAGCAACATAAATGATCTAATTTACTATAATAACCCTATAATCTTAACTAATAAATTAATATCTATTTTAAAGCAGTGTATTCAATCCAATACTATCACTAGAGCTATCCCGAATAAGGAACGCCTTATTAAACCATGGATTACCTTAGGAATTGTTAGATGTATTCGTAATAGAAATGCTATGCAAGCAAAACTCCGAGCTGATCCTCATAATGAAATTCTTAAAATTACATACAGGAGATATAGGAATTTCTGCAATAGTTTAATAAAGAAAGTCAAACGTAAATATGAAAAAGAAGACCTTGCTAAGAGTATAAAAAACCCGAAAACTTTGTGGAAGAAAATAAATACCCTCACTTATCGTAACCAACCTAAAACGCAAAATCTAGAATTACTAAATTTAAATGCTTCTCCTCAAAATTCGGTTAATTTGGTAAACGATTATTTTTCAAACATTGGTAAAAACTTAGCTAAAGAGATAATTCCAGTTACGACGTTACATAATAGAACAGATGTGATTAGACCCAACTGTTCCCAGGTCTCGTCTTTTGTGCTTCTAGAAACTGACCCTCATGAAGTATACCTGACTATTGTGAGTCTCAAAACTGACAGTGCTCCTGGCTGGGATGGTATAAGCACCAAGTTTCTTAAATATACTAGGGAGCTAGTTGTGCCCATAATTACTCATTTGGTTAATCTCTGCTTCCGACAGGGAGTGTTTCCACCTGCGCTAAAACAAGCAATTATTACACCTGTGTACAAGAATGGTAACAGAGAAGATGTTTCAAATTATCGCCCAATCTCCGTTCTCACTGCCATATCAAAAGTACTTGAAAAATTAATTAATAAAAGACTAATTACCTACCTCCAGAAGTATAGTCTACTTTCAGACTCACAATTCGGTTTTAGACAGGGTCTGTCAACCGAAGATGCAGTTACCTCACTATCTTGTCATATTGTTAATGAAGTTGATAAAGGTAATAAATGTATCACAGTTTTTATCGACTTAAAAAAGGCATTTGATACGGTTTCTGTCCCTATTCTGGTGCAGAGACTAGAGAACATTGGTATTAGGGGTATTCCACTCACATTGTTCGCTGATTACCTCAGTGAACGAAAGCAAGCAGTCAAAATAGGTCAATACATCAGCGAACAATCTGACGTCACATATGGGGTCCCACAAGGTAGTGTTCTGGGGCCGACCTTATTCTTAATCTACATAAACAGCTTATGCGATTTAAGAATTGATAGTGGGAAAGTCTACTCCTACGCGGATGACACTGCTGTTGTCTTCACTGGGAAAACTATTGACTCGGTGCGTCGACATACAGAAATAGGGCTTTCCAAAATAGATAACTGGTTAAGAGAAAACTTATTATCATTAAACGTAAGTAAAACTAACTACATTTTCTTCACTAAATACAATAGCGCCCAACCTCAAACAGATCTAGAAATAAAAATACATAACTGTAGCACCAGAGTAAACTGTACATGTAAAACTATAAATAAAGTTCATCACACTAAATATCTAGGAGTGGTAGTTGATCAAAGAATGTCATGGCATGAGCACCTAGAACAAGTTATAAGTAGGATTCGAAAGCTTATTTGGACATTTAAAACTCTAAGGCACATCGCTGACAAACATCTTCTAATACAGATATACACATCGCTGGCTCAGTCAATTTTAGTGTACTGTATCCCAGTTTGGGGGGGTGCTACAAAGATGAAGTTCCTGGAACTGGAGAGGGCACAAAGAATTTTACTAAAAGTAATGATGTTTAAGCCTTATAGATTTTCCACCTCTGATCTTTATGCCTCTTGTGGTGTCTTATCGGTCAGGCAACTGTACATTTTTTGCACTACCTTAAGATTGCACAAGTCTCTTAAATATGATGGTCGCAAACTGAGCAAAAGACGCAAATATACTGTTGCTCCTGTTGAGAGATCTAAATCAGTTTTTGCTATGAGACAATTTCAATGCCAAGCTGCTAAACTTTATAATAAATTAAATAAAATATTAAATATATACACATTGAATAAACATGAATGTAAAACGTCGCTACTTAACATCCTAGAAACATTTAGCTATGAAGACACTGAAGCCTTTGTAGGTAATCATGAATCATAATACACTAGTAAATAGTCAACTTCTACAATCAGTCATGAAAATTCATTCTCATAAACACACAAACACACACACACACATACACATACACACATATATCATTATTCACATTTTAACCTTAGATTATGTTTAGTAAATTGTAAAATTGTAATACTTAGCTTAGCTATACGTGTTAAATTAAATTATAATTAGTTAGTACACCTATGTAATGGAAGAGCGGGTTCTCCTAACACAAGTGCTTATGCGCTTAAAAGGAGGTCCCAATCACTTATCAGCTATTGTAAAATCTTTGAGATAACGAATAAAGATTTATTATTATTATTATTAATATATATAATAATAAAATATATATACTAATCATTTTAAATGTTTACCCATCACCTATATGACAATTTGATAGAACACAGTTCTTACAAATTAAAACACGTTAAATTATCATAATGCATGAAGATCATAAAATAAATTAGTATAAGTAGTACCAACCTAAAGTACTGCCCAGGATCAGGTGTTCTATCAGGCTTCCCTTCGTACAGCACAGAGGTAAGACCAGCTAATAATGGTCCATAGCAGATGTAGGAATGTCCCACCACCCAGCCAAGGTCTGATGCCGCCCACCATACTCCACGTTTAAGGCCATATATGGAACGCATCGACCAGCAAACTGTTGCTGCATGTCCACAGGGTCTTTGAAGACCTTTTGGAGAGTCCGTGGTACCTAAAATCATTTACTTATTTTTATTCGTGAAATGTTTTAATGTAATATTAATTGGTAATTTATATAACAATTGGTTGTTAAATAACTGTTTTTGGTACCTGAAGTATACAAAATGTAAAGCGGCTCATTGGCTTCTAATGAAATACAAGGCACAGGTTCACTTTCCATCGCTTCGTCCCAGCATATATCTCTATTCTTCTCCAAGTGACACTCGAGAACTCTGCGGCGTTGGTAAATGATGCAATTACGCGGCTGGTGCGAACTTTGGCACAAAGCTTCGTCTAATATGTCTTTATACCTGGAAATACAATATTCTCATTTTACTTTTTTTATTAAACAAACAAACTTTTAGCAAACAGGTAGGAGGCTAAAATAAAATTCAGTAGTATTGTAAATTGATGAATTATTCTTGTTTAAACTGTTTGATAATAGTGAATGAAAATAAATCTGTGGAGACCGATATTTTACATGTGAAGACAGATATAACTAAACAAATCGGTGATATGATAGTACAATTTGCCGTCTTTCTAAGTTAGAAATATTAGTGTCCCATTGAACGATTTGCCGTCTTTCTATGTAAGAAATATTAGTGTCCCATTACAAGATAATTATAAAGCATGATCTTTTTTAAACAAGACCTAAAAATTATCAAAAACGGAAAGTTACGTAACGTTCATTTCTTCAAATTTTTATTAGCTATTTTTTTTTTAAATAAGAATATTTTTAGTAAAGTACCAATCTTCAATTATTTCAAGTGGTGTTGTCTTTTCTTTTAGATTCAAGGCAATTTTACAATACCAGCTGAATGCTCATGCTCTGAAACGAGTCTTTTATTTAAAAAAAGTGTAAAATCTATTCTCTCTAATTCATACCTGACAATCTTATTTGGCTCAACTCCACAGCTGGCGGCAATAATAACAGTGGGCTCTGCGTGTTCTATTCTAGTTCTCAATTCTCTTGCGGCGAAACCTATAAAAACATAATTATCTGGGATTAACTTAAGCTTATATTTATAGTAATTAAAGGAGATTAACTTAAGTTTATTTGGCATTGAATTTTTTATAGTGTAGCATAAGCATAATAAGTCGTGGAATTAATTAATGTGATTCATCAGACTTAGAATAATACACCATCTCAGCACTTATTCTAAAATAAATGTATTGGTAATATAGATACTTACCCCCAAATACGACAGAATGTATAGCACCAACTCTGTTGGTGGCCAGCATTGCTATAACTGCTTCTGGGATAAGAGGCATGTAGATTACAACGCGAGAGCCACGGGTCACACCTAGTGAAGTCAATTTGCTTGCCAGGCGAGATACCTAGGTTTCATAATTACGATAATTAATTTTGTTTTAGACAGCAACTTAGTGCGGAATTAGAAATAAATAATCATTGGTTGTCCAAGTTTTTATATATCAATTCTGGATATATTGCCGTGACGTAACGTGGTTGTTTATAATACACTAGCGGACCCGACAGACGTCCTGTATACACATCTTAAAAGCAAGAATCACTTAAACATACACAAAAATTTCACACAAATCGGTCCAGCCGGGGGCAAGAGGGTGGAGTCTCAGTAGATTTATATTTGTGTAACATAACATTATTAGCGGAAGCCACTAAAAAGAGGGAGGAATCTTGTGAAACCATGTTAGTTCGTTAAGTGGATTTGAATTTTTGTGTAGTATTTTTTTAAATGTATATTCTCTAAAAAAATATCAAATGCTAACGTTAGTAGTTCGGAACCACACAGTCTTGTCTGAATAGACAGAGGATGTAAAGCGGCATTCAGTATTCGTTTGATATAATGTATCATTTATAAACGAGTCAAAAATCTTTCAAAGGGAAGAGTGGGAGGGATATTATCAAAACGTTATCATTGTTAACGTTATCATATATATAACATCTTGGAAAGCATGTCCAGAAGAATTCAAGCGATTTTGCCAAAAGGAGGTGATACTCATTAGGTGTTTACAGTTGTAACTTATTTTAAGAAATTAATTTAACTGACTTTAGAACATACATGTGCCCGTTTTTCTTTGGAAAAGAGTGTATATACCTAAGTGCGAAAGTCGGTCAAACTAAAATTACCTGATCCTGCAGCTCAGAGTAAGTTATTCTCTTGACTGTATCCGTAAGAGGCGAGTCATGCACCAACGCGACCTGATCTCCGCGACCTTGGACTACATGACGGTCGACTGCGTTGTAGCATACTGACATCTCACCACCTACAAACCTACAAGAATAAGAATAGATCATAAGAATTTATAGAAGGTTTAAGTTTTAAAGTATAAAGAAAAGAAGGTCTCATCTATCTCTCCCCAAAGTAAAACCACTCACTGGTATATATACATATCTGTAAATGCTTAAGGCTTTTTAAAGAAATTTCAAAAAAGTTAGTCGACATCACAGGAGACCGAAGATCTGGCAGCTACCTCGGACAAAGAATTAGTCTAGCGATTCAAAGGGGGAACGCTGCCAGTATCTTCGGAACCTTGCCTAAAGGGACTCCTTTTAATAATATATTTTATTTTATGTTAAGTTTAGTTATTTATGTCAATGTAAATTATTTTATAATTATATTTTTTTTCTGTAAATGTAGTTAAACATATTATTCGTAAGGAATATATAATTGACTCGTGAATAATAGAAATTCAGTATTGAAAAGATTTTATCAGCAAGTCACGGGTTAGAGGTTTTAAAAAACCTGCCAACTATTGTCATGCTAAGCTTTTGTTAGCTAGTAGTTTACTTTTACATAATCAATGAAGTTTCATATAACAGTTTCCGGACTTCACATGACATACATAACATACGAGGAAAAAATGAAACTCGCCATTTGGTGAAAGGTGGATTACTATCATCTAGTACTTGATCCCATGGTCGGGTCCATTCTAACTCCTTGCCAACTTCACTCCAAAACGCCTCAGGGTTCTCAAGGGAGCTTCGGTAAGCCTCTAAGTATTCTGGTGTTAGGTCATTGTCCGCTGTTGAAATATATAAACAGCATAAATACAATTTAAAAACTAGATCCCAATTGGGTCATTTTCAATGCAAAAGCTTGGCTAAGCAGTCATTAATCTCCAACAGGCCAATTTCTACAAAAAAAATCTTGTTTCAAAGAGATAAATCCATTAAAAGTTCACCCTAATCATGCTATCACAGTTTTTTTTGTGGAGAACAAGGACTATAGCTACTGGGCGATAGTTGGATCGGGTCGGAGTGTACTCCTCCCACAAAGGCCGGCAACGCCACTAAAAATGGGTGTCTATGGGCTGCTAAGACTACCCTTTTGGGCGTCCCGCAGGCTCGTTTGCCTATTATATTTAAAAAAATATCAAAGCGAACACCCTTCACTGCAGCTAGCACTTCGGGACAGTACCGAACGAGTACAGTTACCGGAAAAGACGGATTAGGAGAGCCAACTGAGAAGCAGCACAAAGGGGGGGGGGGGGGGGATGCCATCAGGCTCGCTCGACTTATGAATGTCCAAGGAAGATAGTTCTTTGCGAAAAGCACGTTGCAAGAATATGATTTCCGGCATCGAAGTATCACACCATGAACGAACCACCGGTCCGTTCCTTCAAGCGTCCCGAGGCGACGAGAACAGAAATCCTCTCTGACGTACACGCGAACTCCCGCCCGTGGCACAAATTAATGCAGAATAAACAATTAATTATTCTGAATTCAACTCATTGTTACACATGAATTTATAATTTATGTCATAATACGATGTGAAAATGGAAGTTACTGGATGCAACTTTTTCTAAAACATACAAAATCAGGGTAATTTTTTTTTATTATAATTAACACTACCCGAGAGATTTACCTGCATTATGCATAATTAAATAAAGTCTAGGAAAAAATCTAAATATAAAAAAGACAACATCTAGGTAGGTACGTAAGGCACTGAAAAACAAGAATGTAAAAATTGCTTTGTATTTCGAAATTATTGATCAGTTTAGCTCTAATATTGAGTAAAACGTATTTTTATGTAGGCTATCTACTTACACAAATTAACTCTACATGTGGTAATTCTGTATATACCTAGGTTTTTTAAGAAAACGAGTAAATATTTTTATTTGTTGGTATATTACAATAATTTTTTGATGATCCTACTACAAATAGCACGCTGTGAACTTCAGTTCGTTGTTAAATCAGCAACTGTTAAACAACGAACTGAAGTTGCTAACCACAGCTGGTACGTAATGTGGTATTTCAGAATAGTTGAAACAAATGTGAAACTAGTAAAGTAGCCGCGCTGTTGAGGTCAAACGAGACACTTTGCTACGCTACAAGCATAACGCCGAGTTTCAGAGTGGCCAAAGCCCTTCCCTCCCTAACTAAATCGTTTCTTAAGTAGCTAGTAAGATGACAAAGATCTGCTATCTAATATCTTGTTACCTTTCATACATAAGCCACCATAAATAGTAATAGAATTTTGGGAAGGAACGAAGTGTTTTTATAACCCTCGTTTACTTTTAAATTGGCTACTTCAAATTAATTTTTAGTTTTTTCGATATCATCCAAACTTTTTTTTTAAAAAACAACTGAAAATATTGTTACTTATTCAAACGTAACAATACTAAATTAGGTTCTAGGAATATTAAAAAAATGATCAATGCGCAAGTCATTGCCTAGATTATATTAATAATCTATGGGTATAATCTATAGTCGTCTAGTTGGCAACTTAATAAATTATTGAGATTCACTGGATAGCATCTATCTTCAACCGTATCTATCCATTTTACACTATGAGTTGAAATTTGAAAAAAAGGTACTTTCGAGTTAAAAATAAAAAAAAATACTTACAAAAGCTCTCCAAATCAGCGGCAGTCACAAATGATTTCTTTTTCAACTCCGAAATCGAAGTTTCAAATTTATTAACTTTTGACATAGCATTTTCCGTATCTTGATACATTTTTGCCGCGCAAAAACTGAGCGCGTTTTATTTTTATAACGACAACGCGAGTTAAAACGAACTAACTGTAATTGTTCTGAGTTACATACGCATTCATAATACGACATTTATATTCAACATTATGCATGAGGGACCTATGATCCTTCTGAATTATTGAACGGCTAAACTGAAAAGACTGACGTAGGAAAACTTTTATACCGAATAGCGATGACTCTCTGATAACCAAAAATTATAGAAAAAATATTGGTGTAAGCAAAGACAATACAAACAATTATTTTTTTTATATTTAACGTTAAACGCTGGTTCCGAGTCGTCTAAGAGTCAGAGGATATAAAAATGAAATAATTAATTATTGACGTACTGCGACTCTTAATATACCTACTATTCTAATGTGTAAACCCGGTTGCTTTTTGCTACGTTTCTAAAAAGTTTTACTATTAGTTATACTCTTACGGCAAAAAATTATCCTTTACACTTAAGATTTTTAATAAAAACTCTTTATAAAAAATCTTTCAAGCCATAAGTTATTATGAATAGAGATGGTAATCGTTATACAAGTATACATATTAATTTTTGGCACCGACAAAAATCTAAAAAATCCGAAATATTTTTTTCTAGACCTCGTCGACAGCCAGGTAGACCGTGCTTTCTTCTTTCTGCTATGATTTATGTTCTCTCGAACTCTGAAATGCCAAACTCTTCTTCTTCGTTGATGACACAGCAATAGTCTTTTACTCACACTCTTGAGAACAAGCCACACTGTCAGATCAATTAGGTCTTCTCTCAATGGCTTTCAATTAATAACTTCTTCACTCAGCAAACCAAACTATTATTGATTATATTATTAATTTGAGGAATTTTGGGGTTCTAAACTACCTCTGTTTTCGAGTTCACAAAGTTATGAATGTATTCAAACGTCTCAGAATATCTATGGATACGCATACAATAAAGATAGTGTATACTGCATTATGCCAGTCAATATTATCTAATTGCATTTCAGTATGGGGTGGAGCTGCATCGTCTTCAATGCTGAAAAATTTGCGTGCCCAATTCGACAACTATACTTAATTTCGATTTTTTTGGTTAAAAACACCAACCACACCATATCATACACAACGCAAACCATTAACATATTATAGTGTTCAGAACACACCATAATTTTTTCAAATTAAAAAAAATACTCAATACCTTAAATAAATTAATTAATGTGCCGTACTCGCTTTTGACGCCACACGCGCATCCTAAAAATGTCACGCGCAGACCTATTTTCAGCGTTAAATTAAAATTATAAATAATGGAGAATGGAGATAGAGTTCCGGGAGTTAGGAGTTTTTTATTGGAAATTTTCTCCTCTTTCAGAATCTTTTCTTGAAATTTCTTAAATATTAATAGTTTATTAAATATTGGCAAAAAACGAAATGCAATTTTTTTTTCATCTTTAATTGTTAATAACTTTTGCAATTTTTTATGTGCTAATACACGCTTTTGGCACATTTTTCTAGACGTCATTCCGGATCCAATGAGCTATCGCACATAATTTTAAGAGCAGTATCTCTATTTTGTACCATTTTCAACTTGTCGACTAGACTATTGCAACTACACATCCTTTTTTGTTATGTGTAATAAAGGTTTTTTTCTTTAATTTCTTCTGGCGTACTACCTATCTTGCAATGTCATCTATTTATGCATCCTTCTAACAATTACCATTTTACTCTTAGCGACTCCACATATTGGTAGCCGTTAAGACTTAGGCATCTCATAATGTCATGACCATGCCAATGCGTTGTCAACTGTACTATACTGAGCACACTAGTCTTTTTGGAGGGTTATCAAGCCTTACCTTCCAAAAGACCCCGGAACTAAACGTCGCTCGATATGTGAACGTCGCGAATTCCATTACAGGCTGAGGCTTTAAGGGGAGGATAATACGACGAAGGGAATAACTCTTTGGGCTAAATTCAAATAAATTAAGTAGTCCCCAGTCTCAGACAACATGTAATAAGGTCTTGATTAGACATCAACCTGTCAAATATTAGCATACCATGAACTTTAAAAAGAAGATCCAGTTGAGATGCTGATGAGTTTAGGTTCCTAAATTCAATCCCATTTTTTTCGTACCATGACCTATAAACTGAAACATATTAGAATCGCAAGACTGCCCGAAATAACGATAATTTTGTTTGAGGTTTCTATGTAAGTTTTGAAATTTAACAGTCAAACTTGCTTCACTCTAGATGTTTCTATATATAATATAAAATTTTCTTTACAGCATAAACATGACAAACTCGCGGAATTGAGAAACATGTTCGCAAAGAAGAATCCCAATGAAATATCTAAATATATGTTTATACCAAATTGAACATCCTGAAGACATCTTTTTCTATCTTGATGGCATCATCCTAACTAAATAAATGTTGTTATTTGAATATTTTCAAATGGCTTTTTATTTAAATATTATCAATTTGAAAAATACCCATATTTAATTAAACATAATAAGGAAAAGTTTAATTATAATAAGTAACTATTATAATTATATTGATATAGCATTATTATTTATTGTAAACTAAGGAACCAGGCGGGGTCTATTTTTGTAGTTTTTACCTATACTATACTATAGACTCCTAAAGAAAGTTTAGGTGTGTATTTCATTATGCTATACATAGTATTTCAATACACGGAATAATCGTTGAAGAAGTCCCAAGAGACTTTGGTAAAATACAAGAACACAACGATGGTTTGAAATAAAATATATTGGGGAATGATGTTTTTGTTATACATGCCTAATTAATTAATTCAATTGTATTAAACAGTTTGCGCAATTGTTTATTGCACTAAAATCTTCAACGAATTAAAGTCGTTGATCTATAGCAAATTATAAACTCGACATCTTCGAAGTCGGTAGAAGGGGATTGCCGTCTTGTTTCTCATGTCCATCGACTTTTTAATAATGTCTTTATAATCACTCTTTCTAAATTCAAAATCCTCATAATATCCGAAATATAAAATATTTTCTTCCTATTTTAGACATAGTACATCTTATTTTTTTTACTTTATGAACTAGTTTTAAATAAATTTATATTATATTCTTATTTCTTAACTATTAGTTGGACATTTCGTTACAAAAAAGTTGAACAAAAAGTAACTTTTTAGAATGGCTTATTCTGTCGTAGTTTGAAGGTGAAACAGTCATATTTTGGTTCAGCCTAGCGGTCATGGTACAAATTTTCATACAAATTGAAGGAACGAAATCTGATTATCGCTAAGGTCACGTGGAAACATAAACGGGCTGATTTTTTCGACGTCATATAAATGCTTCTCAGTTCTCAGTTATAGGCTCGCAATAAGAGCTCATGGTAGGCCCCCGGGTATAGAATGACTTCAGTGCTATCATACGATAGCAACGACTGCTGCAAGCAATCAAATATGATTGATATGCATAAGGTTCAGTGTTGGAGAAAGTACACAGGCTTGGGAAGCTCCAGCATTTATGGGTTTTAAGTCGAAACATGCACCATCAACGACTTTGAATCTCCGATTGACCAAAAATTTGAGCTCCATTTGCCCAATTTTATAGGTAATAAACATCAAAACCGGACGTTTACAGCGATAGAAGTGACATGTGCCATACCGAATCAAATGCTATTTGTATGACTGACCACCAAACCCTCGCTCTTGCACTCTACAGCCAACTCAAGTGTGATGAAAAAACTTGGCTGGTACAAAAAGTATACATTTATAAAAAAGTCAAATCAAAACAGCACACCGTGCTATACAAAATTACACTGTTTCCTTTGTTAAAAATAAAATTGTTTTATAGTGTTTATATACACATTTTATTTCATTAAGAAGTCCTTCAATTATTTTATTTAACTATCCTGATGCACTAACGGCCGTCAGAGATGAAATAAATAATTATAATAATAAACTTTTTTCTTAAGAAACACATGGTTGTGACAAAATTGATCTAACTATAGTACGTCCCCGCACTAGGGAATTAATATTATCATTAAGGTGGGAACTGACCAACGTTACGAGGTGTAATGTAACATGTAATGTAATGTTACACAGCGAGCATTCGTGCAGTCAGTACGTCGTGTTAAGGTCGATTTACATCAAACGAGCGAATGCTCATTCTATCCCCACTACATCAAATTCTTCTAGTGTAAACAGGCGTAGAGCATTCTTTCGTTGTTCTTAGTGCGTTCGCAAAGATTCTATAGAATATTCTAAGAATGCTCGTTCGCTTGATGTAAACGGCGCAAGAGCGCGCGAACAGTTGCTTAGAGCGTTCTAGCGTGTTCGGACGTGCTCGCGCCACTGAGCGGTCTTTTCAAAGCGTTCTTGTGTTCTAGCGATTGTTTACGTATCTTATCGATTAAATTATTATTATTATTTTTATTATTTATTATATTTTTTTTTTATTGATTATTATTATTTTATTATTTTAATTATTCGATTTGTATTATTCATTTATTGCAGCACATACTTCAGATATAGCATTACATATTGTCGATTTAGACATTTTAGTAAAATACATCAGGCTTCCATAGGAATCTTCAGTTGCCAAAAATCGCAAAGTCACTGCTAGTTTGTCATATGCAGGAATCGAGTCTCTAAAATTCGTACTTGATTTTCGAATTTTTTCGATGGTCAGAGATAGTAAATGATCAAAATCCTCCGGCGCCATTCTACAAAAGTTTTGGAATTGTCCACTTTCTTCTTGTTTTCGCATATCCGTCATTGTTTCACCTACATTATCCAGTGTCCTTCGATGCATTAAATTTGTAACCCACCAACGTCTCTTCCTTCTTTTATTTTTGAGTTTTCGAGACAAAATAATAAAGCAGCACTTGCAATAATGATATCGCTGTCAGAGTCAGACATAACGAAGCACTACCAATACTAACCACAGAATTGACACGAATGAGCAAAGAACATTCGATCTAGCTTTTGTTTACACTAAAAGATTAGGAAAGAATGCTCTTGTTCTACCTCTAGCTCTATGTTCGTTTGATGTAAATCGATACCTCTAGCTTTCGTTTACACTAAAAGATTAGGAAAGAATGCTCTTGTTCTAGCTCTAGCTCTATGTTCGTTTGATGTAAATCGACCTTTACGGGAAAACCAGCCAGCAACGAGCCGCTCGTTGCTCGCTTTGAGTGCTCCACCCGGCTGTCGGTTTTTTGGCGAATCCTTTGAGTGTTACGCGGTTCGGTCAGTACGCTCTTTGTCAAAAGTCGTCCCGAGCGCACGCGCGTTGCGAGTAATCACACGTCAATCAATCAATCAATCAAACATGGAGTGGAAAAAAGAAAAATCTCTGTATTTTTCTATAAAATGGAAGAAAAGAGGAAGTGTTGTGGAACCCAGCTTATCTAGAGCAAATAAATTCAACAGTTCTTCAAAATCGATCGGAGACATGCGTACAAAGTTTTTATACTGTCCAGTAATCATTTGGTTTTTCAAAGTTGCTATCAATGACAAACCACCACATACGCCTCTGTTTTTAAATAAGTTTGATCTCCAGTAACGTTTTTTCTTCTTCTTAATTTGTATGAAACAATAATTAAGTAGAATCAAAGATACCAACGCGTCCTAGCTGTCGGCCATCTCGTAAACACTGGCGGCGAAAGCGGAGCACAGACGTTTGACGAGCATGTTACGCCGATTTTAAAACACAGCGTAACATGCTCGATGCGTTACACGCTCGATGCGAATGCTACATTACACATCGTAACTTTGGTCAGTTCCCACCTTTACACGTAATTTAATTATATAAAAATAAGAACCAAATAAATATGTCAATGACAGCTTGTTTGGTAATAATCCAAATTTAGCATAATGGCGTTTCACAAAACAAGTAATTTAAAAAAATATAGTTTCAATACTAAATTTTTTGATACGTAATTTATGTAATCATACATAATTAACTAATAATACGGTTGGATAATAAAAAATTGCTTAAGTTTATTGAATTATGTATAAATATCCATGTCCAACACCAGCCATTTTTTTTAATTAGGTGAAAATGCGCTTACGCAGGCCGGCGCCATGGATGTGGAGCTGGACGCGGGGTTTATGGGTCTGGGTCTACACGGTCACACGCCCTTCAGATGGGCCCTCGGGGTTCGAACCAATACCAGCCATATTACATGACACGATTATTCCACGTTCTTGGGGAGTAAAACGGTCCATGTTTATTTTCAGTGTATTTACATTTGTACAGTGTACACTACACAATTTTCAACAACAGAATGACGGGGGGGGGGGGGCTTTCTGTAAAACGTTACGATGCGGGGTGGGGAATAAATTACGCGTTATTGTTAATATTACTTTCGACTTTCCAGTACTTTACACCACATAATGGTAACTTTTAGGTATAAAGAGTCACTAGGTGGTCACGAAACGTTTTACTACTTGGCTACAGAAAAACGTTACGGCGCGTTACATGGGACGGGGGGGTCAATAATTTGAGTGCCGAAATTGTGATTTAAAAATTTCTTTGACTGGACTACGAAGAATAAAGGTCGAAACAAAGCAAGCGGAGTCGAAGCTAAAAATTATCAAGTGAAATTATGATTTTAATGCTGCAATAATACTTCATCATTTTTATAGTCGTATTAAAAATACTAATTATTTTTTTAATTTTATTGAGTATATTACTACGCAGAACCAAACTATGATGCTGTTAATCCTTATGTTTCGTAAGTTTCCTATTGTTAAATACAATAAGTAGTATATTTTTATATACATACTATTTTTATATACAAATATAGTAACTGTTTACGTGTGTCAGTTTGAGGCCGCCTTGCACATCATGATATTCATAAAAATCAAATGATGTCAAGGTCTGTTATAAAATTAAATACCTATAACGACGTATTAACATTGATATGGATTATTATTTTACTATATATTTAAGAACCAATTAACCTGAATTACCTATAACCTGTTCTCAAAAGAACCAAAAGAAAAGTTAGTGTGCTGTGTTATAAAAGTGAATTTTAATGTCATTCTCGATAAATGAAGTATCCAACACGATTTTTTCACACAGTTCCTAAGATTAGCACACTCAATCAAACAGACAGTCTTCACCATAATATTATACATACTGTATAAAAAACAGTATGTTTTGTTATATTATTATGTTACGAATAAAAAAAATACAGTACTATTAAACGTTTATTTAACTCAAGTTAAAGATTGCGTGTCAAATGTGAGCCTGATAAATTATAAGGGGATACCCATTACCATGTCTCAGTGATGTCTACAGCTACACGCACGTATCCCTCAATCATGAACTTTATGAATGACTTTTATCAGACAGTCACATTGTAATATGACATCTCTCTGAGTATTGTTATTTTGTGTGTTTATGTGTATGTGTTTTCGTATGTAATAAATGTTATGTCTATGTCTCTATACAAACCCTATCCAGTATGTTCTACGGCAAGCCACTTGGCTCGGTATATATAATTACAGAGTGGTTAACGTCTTTGTATTTATAACCTGGATCCTGAGTTTTTTTGCGAAACAATAATTTTGCTAATCAAACTTTGATTTTAATAGTAATGCCCGTTTATAAATGTTTAAATTGAATCTGATTTTTATAAATGATTTTCTGATTGTTATTTAATTTACTGTACAAAAAAATAGCACTTCGATTTATACATAATGTTTCTCATTAATTACTTTTCAGTCCCCGTAATGACAATTCAATATTCAATTAAAGTTCATGGGAAGGTCGAACTAGCTGACGATGTGTCAAGCATTTGGAAATACTTATCTAAAGTAATTAATATGCCAACAAATAATTTTCCGGAAGAAAATGCTTATGTACCCAAAGAAGCCGTAACTAAACTTCTGCGAGACGAGATAAAAAAGAACGGGATTATTCATCTGTTTGGGAATCATGAAAAGACACGAAAAGGAGATCCATATGTTAATAATATTAATGTGTAAAAAATATGTTTATTTAGTACATGTGTTTTCCACCCACGAATTAGGTCATCGTTTAAAATAATGTCATGTAAATCTGTCACAGAATGCTATACAGTTTTAAATGTAAAGGTACGATTCTACCAATACAGCGTGCAGCACATTTGTTACAAACATTTTGTGCAAAACAATAGCAGAACACGTGCTTAGCCGCGTATCGCTTCTGACCCCACCGGTAATGCTGTAACTTCTGCGCGCAAAGTGTTGCACATTTGTTCACTAAATTGAAACATATTATGCTTCTTGCTTTCCCTAATATATTCTTGATCATTCAAAAAATTACTTGGCATAAGGCGTGCACAATTAAATGTGTTCGCTTTGGCAGCGGAAGCAAGATTGAGTTAACGAGTGTGTGTGCGCACACGGTACAAGTAGGGGAGACCGGGTACAAAAGTAACACTTTGTACTTCACACTTGATTTATGGCTAGGTTTTAATATTGTCATTAAATTAATATAACCATATATAAATTCAGATTATGGTCTTTACACTAGCAGCTCGATTTATTTTACTATGGTGTGTTTTATATGAATAACAGAGAGTTAAAAAAAAACGTCAGTTGTTACTTTCGACCACGTAGGCAGGTCGAAAGTAACAGGGTGTGGGTCGAAAGTAACAAGAAGAAGAGGTTGGTAATTAATACAATACTAAATGTTTAATCAACAAGTATTTAAAGTAAAAGTAAAAAGTAAAAGTTCTGCATTCTGCATCCATCCACTAGCATTGCTAGCTCCGGCACAACCAACAGGACCCTCAAGTTTCATGTGGTCTTGGAATTGTTTCAATGGGAATACGAAAAAAGGAGGTATGTGTCCTCCTTGAGCATTAATCGCAACAGCAACAGTTACTAATCTTCCACGTTCTGCTGAGGTTACTGCACCTACTTGTTTAGTTCCTTTTTGAGCAACAATCTTGTTAAGTTTTTGGACAGTGGACCCCTGTCTCATCCATATTCCAGATATCTTTTGGCTCAAATTTGTACCTATCAATTACCTCAGCAAGATTATCAAAAAATTTGCTTACATTATGTTCGTTGAAACTCTGAGATCTCAAAAGGAGGCTCGGGTGCCGTTTTAAAAACCCGTCAACCATTCATTACCAGCCATTTGACTATCGTGCCACCTTTCAGAAAAAAAATTATCCGCCACTCTTCTATAAACTTATGTTTCGGTAGTTCCTCGTGTAGTTGTTCTTATGCGTTGTCGCGGCATTCTGTTGGAGTAAAAGTAATTAAATCATTACGGGGACAAAAGTTACATGTTACTTGTGTACCCATAGAACTATGTTACTTTTGTACCCTTCCTCATTTTTGTTGAAACATGAAATATAACCTAAAAACGTAACGTGCTAAACAAAAACAAATTTAAACAATCAATCTAATCAAAAATAGATATGCAAACTTTCAGATTACTACCATCCTTTTCGACTATGTAAACATTAAATAACAAAATATCGAAAAACTTACTTTTGGTTTGTAAAACCACGTAGTATCCTCTCACACAACCTAACAGTGCTTGAAGTACGCGGCGACTAACTACAAGTGAGGAGGGCGCTCTCAGCTATCGCCTGACGGCGGCGAAGCTGTGTTCGACCATTGGATGAATCTAGAGAGCATTTGTTACTTTCGACCCGCCGTTACTTTTGTACCCGGTCTCCCCTAGTGGACTTATGTCGACGCACAGTTGTGTGTTGTGCTGAACGATCTACAACACCGCACAATTCAACACACTGATGGAATCGTACCTTAAGGGTTGTAGAAACGGGGTTTAGACAAAATCACTGCGACAGGCATGACCCACTAACGCCAAATACGTCACGCCTGTCGCAAAGGGATTTGTCTCAAGCCCCTTAAAAGGGGATCAAACTTATTCATATCTCTTCATAACTTTCCTCTTGTATTGCATGTAAACTTTTAACGCCAAACAATTTATATGAAATAGTCACGGACATAGCGTGAGCTCATATCATTCTTATGGAGTACCGTTCACACCTCTGAGAGCAATATCCTAGTACCAGCTCCTTCCATTTGACCATATTCAACGAAGAGCGGTTCGAATCGTTGATGACCAATTCCGCTCCAAGCGGCTTAATCCCTTGACGTTGCCTGGAGATGTGGGGCCCCTCTGCATCTTTTACCGCATTTACCACGGACATTGTTCAGAGGAGTTGTTCGAATTAATACCTTCTGCTGAGTTTCATCATCGGACGTCGAGGACGAAATTGTATTGTATCACCTCGATATCTGACGTTTCACAACTGATATTTAGGGCAGTTTATGAAGAGCACCACATCTATGAGGAACCAGCTGCCCACTGAAGTATTTCCGAACCAAGACCTTAGGGTCCTTTATGAAAAGGGCGAACCAATTCTTAAAAGGCCGGCAACGCACTCGCGAGCCCTCTGGGGTTGAAAGTGTTCATGGGTGGTATCATTTAACATCAGATGAGCCTCCTGCTCGTTTACCCAATATTCTATAAAATAAAATTGAAATTTATTTGACGGTAGTCACATACAGATTTTGTCTCAAGCCCCTAATTTTTTGTCTAAATATAAGGTAGTGTAGGGAGTACAAAAAATATTTGGTTTATTTTAATAACTTTTAATTCATTAAACACATGACTGTGCGAATACAGTATAGATTAGGTCATAGAGTACAATTTTAGGTGAATCAATGTTTCAATCAATAAAACTGTTTTTTTGTGAAACTCGCGTCAATAAAAGACGATCTATAATTATTCATTATTGGATCATTATTAACAATAATTAATACTTCTAAAGAATATCTAGTAGTAACTTAAATTATCGGCAACTGTAACAATACTAAGCTTTCTTAAAAAGCATAATTTTACAAAATATCTAAAGCTAATCGTCCATATGATATTTACATATTCAATAACAAAATTTTACAAAGACGTACTTTTTTATAAATGATACAACTTATTAACTATAGATGGCGGGGTCCCAATGTGAAATGAAGCCAAAAGTAATTATAGTAGTAAGTATAATTATTAGTCCAACTATATATTTTCTAATATTGCTAGGGTCCAAATTGTGGGATTTCTTTGATGTTTTATAGTTGTTTATTAGATAGGTATTTAGGTGTATGATGACATAAGTATCATAAACTGAGCTACCTATAAAATATGAATTAATAAAATGGTACGTCACTAACCAATGCAAATAGAAAAAAAAACAAAACAAAATGAATAGAAAAATCACATATACAAAATCCTGTTCTCAAGTTAAAACAACAGAGGTGATAAACGTTTTTTTAAACACATTTCACACGAATTGACCGAGTCCCATGCTAAGCTGGTGAAGCTTGTGTTATGGGTACTAGATAACGGATATACATACATATTATAGATAGATAGACATATAAATACATATTTAAACACCCAAAACCTAAGCACAACACCAAATGCTCATCACATCGATGTTCGTCTCAGCCGGGGATCGAACCCGGGACCCATGGATTCGCAGTCAGGGGTACTTACCACTAGACCAATGATTCGTCAAATAATAAATGGATGTCTACAATAATACTTTATAGGAAATGACTATGTATATCTAAATCAAAGACGGTTGTTCACTGTCACACATAATATTATAAATGCATCTGTTTTTGATAAGCTGATAAAAACTATAATCTAATGATTCCGTATTCGATGAAGCTGAAAATTTATTTAACAACAGCCAAAAAACTCTTTGTAACATGGAACAGCGCGTTTAAACAAAAACAGTCAATCGTAATATTAATTGTATGGAAATTCACGCGACCTTTTTACCTACAAATTCGATTTGCGTTAATTGGTTATCAGTTATGACTATAGCAAAATAATTTTGCAAGTGCGGATGGAACAAGGCTGCCATAACTTTAACTTATTTATTAAACTTCTTTATACGGAAAAAAATAAACTTTTACTGTGTAATCCCCGCCTCCTAAAGCGAATTTTGGACCTTTATAGGAGCAGTTAAGCAAATAAGATTTGCATGCTAATTTAAAAATTATTGGAACCTTATGTACTTTAATAACATACTGAATATTTATGGGGAAATATCGTTACCATCATACAGAGTTAAATTAGGAAAATCAAGGCATAAACTATGAGGTTTACGTCATACAATTACATTTTTTGTTTTATTTTATTAAACACACAAGAATAATTGTAAAAAACAATTATTCATAACGTAAGTATACAAATAAATAACAAAATAAACAATTAAGCTACTTTAATCTTAAATTTAAAGCTTACCGATTGTTATAGAAACTAGATTACCATATATATCTTTTCACGTTGTAGTTAAATATAGCAATGGATGCAGATCTTACCAATATTGAGATATATGATAAACAATAAAATAATAAAAACAACAAAAATAAACAAAAATACGTTTATTAATAACGAATTTTTATAAAATATAATATTTACAACAACATAATCACAAATGAGAATAGGCCGCAAAATAAAATCCGGGCCAATAATTTAGTACACATTTATACCTAATGGAATATATTTCGTGTAATTAAGTGTTCGCAGTGCATCCCATATGATTTCTTTAGAAAAAACTCGGCTTATATTCTATAAATATTTTACTAAAACTTGAAAACATAACTTGTACAATAACCCCATAAAAATCAGTCTGATTACACCGATTCGATTATTCATAGACACTGATTTCACTTCCAAAATAGTATCATAGCGTCAAATTGTGTTAACGCTTTGGCGAATCTGGGTATATTTAAATCAGTGTAAAGACTGATTTCGTTTATAAGATAGCATTGCTAGCCAAAAACAGTGACACCGGATATATTAATGTCGTAAATTCTAGCAAATAAACCATGTTTTAAGGATAGGTCACATTTAAATGCTAAGTCCACCGTATAGACTTGTATTTGTCTACGCCTTTGAGATGTTATTAAAATGGAAACCATGACAATAACATCAACACCACAATCAGGCAACATTTTTGACCAGCAGTGTTATTGTGTCGGTCTAGTAATACAATGAATAGGCATGAATATATTAATGCCCCGACGCTTTAAGAATATATAAATAATTTAGGCTATCAATTTCAAAGAGCTTATTTGCAAATTGCAAAATGCAGTCCGACGCAACATAAAAGTCAATTGTTGTCAACATATTAAGTTTACAATTGTTATAAGATTAAATAATATATTTAGTATGGTTTGAGAACAGAGTGGAGGAGGACCTAATGCAGGTGAAAGCCAGCACTTGGCGGGAAGCTGGAAGTTTCTCGTTTCGGAGACCAGGACACTTTTGGGTCACAGAGCCAGCGCAATGATTGAGTGAGAACAATCATTTAAAACGATTCCAAAACGTACTTGGATGAAATAAATTGCCATGGGAAGATATTTTTAAAATACAGTGGATTTCGTTTATAACAAAGATGAGGGTACTACTCTAATTTAATTGTTATATCTGGACGTCGTTACAAGCATAAAGACATTCTAAGTAGAGACAGTTCCTACTTAAAATATCACTTTGTAACTGAACCATAAATTTAACTCGGTAACATACACGCTTGCTGACCATCTGTGTGACGGAAAAAGATAAGTGTGTGTGTGTCTTTGGCGACCGACTCAGGCCGCATTATCTGCATGGGTTTTAGAATTTGTTACATATGATTCATTTAAAAAAATTATATTGAAGTTGTTATTACATAGATATGAATTTTCTACTAAAGTATGCTTTAAATTCAAAGGAGTTAAATTAAACGCCGCTATAGCTAACTGGTCGCTACGACCAAGGTCCTAATAAATGAAATCCACTGTATATATAATATCGTATCTAATTAAGTAATAGTATCTAATTTTCACATAGGGCTAATAAATTAGTGATACAATATAAATAAACTACCTACTAAACGCCGGGGCTGTTCAGTTTCACTATTCAACGGAGGTCAGGGTTGTCGTTAATCTGTTTCTTGATGCGAACGAGTATAGTTGTGTACCATTGGTCGAGTCGGGATATGCTGTCGTAGGTTTTCACAGCTTCGGTGAACGCATCCATGTTCTGCTCTTCCAGGTGTTCAATCAATTCCTGAAAAAAAAAAACGGACATGTTGCAGCAGTTTCATTTTAAGTTCTAATTTCGATTTGTGGCAATGGTTTGGGACGTATAAATACAAAAACAAACTAAACATTGAATTTTATTTCATATTTTGATTGCTCAGTTTTATTGAAAAAAAATATTTATACATTATAATATGATGCCATTCCTGTCATATTCCGAGGGACTTAAATGAATGCAATGATTAATCTCAAGAGCATCTATATTTTTAAAGCTTTAATTAATGTTAATGTGAATTACCTAACACCCTAATTTAATTATATTAATTGTAATTAAAGAACACGTTAATTTTGTAATAAAAAAATATATTATGTAATTATATAACAACTAAATATTAGTACTAAGCAAAGTTTAAAATCACAAAATAATCTCAAGTTAAAATCTCGACTTGAGCGCTGACAAACAATTTCAAACTTCATACAGAAAAATGATTTCACAGCTATAGAAACTAGATTTAAGTTTGAATAACGTTCTAGAAGCTCTGACCTAACATATCAAAGCATAAAAATCTTTAAAATATAATATTATTAGTTAACACAAAAGATTAGAACGTGTAGGTACTTTGGACTTTTAAAATCTACTGAGGTTAGGTTAGTAACAAGTCCGTTCCGCACGAAGTCTCGAAATAAAAGTGAGTCAACGCCGGTGTTGCCACGCTTTATATAGGTTTCTGCTACAAGATGGCGTTAGTCCGCTAACAATACAATATTTTTTTTTATTTTTACCTTAATTAGCTTGCATTCCCGGGTATCGGCAAAGGCAGGGTAAAGCCCACAATACTTCTCGACGGCGTGCTGAGCGTTCAATATGTCCACACAGAGATGGCACAGAGCAGCACGGAACATGTATTCCTTGGCGCTGTATTTCAACAAGCTGTTGTCTAGGGATGATTTTGCTATCTGGAATTATAATTTTAACGTTTTAATTTAAAACCTTTAGATATTTTTAGCTTATTATTTTATGATAAACTTTATGTAAAAAAATCTGAAACGGTCCAAACTTAAATATATTGTTTCACTATTATAAAAATGTGCTCAATCAATTAATTTTCAAAACATTTTATGTTATTACAAAATATTTGATGCATAATATTTAGATTCAAAGACAAGTTTAAGAGTCATTTTGTGAAAACTCTATGACCATTACACGTGAGTGTTACATCACCAAATTTCTAAATTGTGGATCAATCTTTAGGCTTTATATCTTCAACTATAAGAAAACTAGTGGACCCCACAGACGTTGTCCTGCATGATATTTCAAGCTATTAGGATATTAAAGTATGAAAGTACCGACTGCAGCGCCACCTGCCGGGCTGATTTGTGAATCTAAACCATTCCCAGATCCCCTTGAACACACACAAAAAATTTCATCAAAATCGGTCCAGTCGTTTGAGAGAAGTTCAGTGACATACACACTCACAGAAGAATTATATATATAAAGATAATAAATAATCCTACCTGAAGCTATTACCAATATAGCAAAGACACAAATATTTCCCATTATTCATACTAACCTGTTCATAAATCTGTATGGCCTTGTCATAGTGTTCAAGCTGAGCTGCATACTGAGCCAATTTCAGCATACACTTGTTAGCTGACGACGTGGATTCCTCACCACGGAAGTAGTCAGCTGCTTGCTCGTAATGCTGCATCGCACGACCAAGGTCTACACACTCGGTCTCGTAAAGTTCCGCTATGTTCTGGAAAATAAATGACAAAGATGGAAAATTTGAATGGTATCACATGTCATCTGCAGATGACTAAACTTGGACGGTAAAGTCTAGTACAGTTAGTATTTCGTTCTGAATATTATAATGAGGTATTTTAAAGTAATACATTTACGTTCTATTGCTACAAACAACCCAAGCATTTTTATCTAATTCCAGAGATTTCTGTATCTATTTCGTCGCCTGACAAATTCTGTCTACTTTCTGGTGGCAATCCGGATTCTTCAAGATGTTATCCTTCACCGTACGAGCGAGTGTTAAATGTGAAAGATAAAAAACCAGTTAAGTCTACAGCTGAGGCTTCGAACCTGCTACCTCAGGGATGGGAGTCTCACCCTAGAGCCACTATTGCTCTCTACTGCACCATCTGCCGTTAAAAGTAATGTTCTTGTTTTCCTTATAGGGAAAAGCGATAATTTTACCAAAATTAAATAACTATTATAAATACATACTTGATGTTGTTTAGCGGCTACAGTAAAGCGTCCCATATCAGTGTAAATCTCAATAGCTTTAAGAAGGCAAGATACCGCTTCTGCAACAAAATGAAAGACCACCTTTAATAATCTTCTTGTTTCTCCGGGTCATTAATTGCCTTGCCTTGTCAAGGAATGCCTACGGTATAATAAATAATGTTTATTTACTCGGGATGGCATATACCATAATGGTAAAGATTGTACTTTGATAACGCAAACCTATTACTCATGGAAAGTGATCGCGTAATCAGTGACATTCAAGTAATACAACTAATTAGAATTATTTTAACATATTGGAATATTAAACGAAAAGTTTTAGTAAACAATTTTTTTACTAGAACTTTAAATTAATTATTAATAATTTAATTAAAATCTAGCACTATTTCTGCCTTTAAGACTTTTTATCTAAATAAATATGTTGCTTTTATTATTTTCTATTACTATTTTACTATTATAAATTAGTAATCAAAAATTATGTTCTAACAATTTTATAAACATTCCCCCCGCCCCGGTCCTAAACATTGTAAAACTACTATAATGTATATACTATATACATATATGTAATTGCCGAAAACCTATGTCTATACACATTCCAAATACATACAGCTTGAAAATCTTTAAAAGCAAGTGTAAGCACTAAAAATGCAACCATAAAAGGACACTATGCTGTATTAACAGCTTAAACCCACAATGCAGTTGCTAGCATATTAAAATGATTATAATCAGTGGTCTTAAGTAATATTTCAATTTGTGTATAGTTGGTTGGTGAGTACTCTGTTATAATTGCCGAACTACAGCCTAAATGTTGAAGTCCTGGAATTGATTTTCACCAATAAAAATATTGTAGGTTAGTAGATGTAGAAGGTTAAAAATACAATGAAGTAGATGCACTAATGAATCTATACCATGCATTTGTTGAGTTGTGATACTTTCAAAGAGTCAACTAGTTGATTGAAGTTCCATTTTATAAACATTTTTATATACCTATTTTATCTATCCCAAAAATATAACTTTACCTGTATGAAATTTTAACTGTGGATACTAATTATTAACAAGATTTTGTAAATATTTGACACAAGGGTAACTTATATATTTTTAGGTATTGATAATATAATAGGTACAAGATTGTCATTCATCATTAGTAAAAAAGATGTAATGTTTAGTATATAGTATATATATGTCATTAAGAAACTGTTGTCCACAATTTTTGAAAGGATATTAATATTGTACATCAGTCTTAAATATTGACTTAAATTAATTCTTCTTTTCTCCTCTAAGTCAAAACTATTTCTTGCTTATTTAATGTTTAAACTATAACCTTGGTAGACATTTAAAACTACAATTCTATAAAGAAATACTTTTTCATTTATGTAATAATAATCTACTTACCATTAGGATCACATTTCTTATAACAATTAGAAGCATCTACAAAGTTTGTTGCAGCATCATGGCGGACACCAGCTTTAAGGTGAAGCTGGGCAGCACTGCAGAACGCCTGCCCAGCTTGAGCCCACTTCTTAGCCATCTTGAACAAATTTGCTGCTCTGAGGTAGCAATCTACAGCTTCTTCAACTTTCGATGAGCCCCTAAATTTAAGATAATTAATTTTATGCTAATGGGTTAAAGCTGAGAGCTTACTAATTAATTTTTAAAGTTTATAATTTTCATTTTTTATATTATTAATTAATTAGTACTGATATAAGTTCAGCTTGGTATTGAAACTAGTTTAAGAGATACATTGTATTATTCAAAGGCTTTCTGTAGCCTGTATAGAAACTCACAAGATATTTGTATAAAATGAAAATGTTGCTACAATTAACAGATTATTATACCTTGCAGTGCTGAACATGCACAGAATCTTTTTTGTTTGGATATTATATTGGAAAAGACCTATTTGGCCTATCTTAATGGTAATTTTTTATATATCTACTTACAAAAAAAAGGTAGATTTTAAGTAATAGAACCTATATATAGCTTTAATTTTTACTTTGTAACTAATAACGCCACAATTGACACTGGTGGATCATTATTTACACAAAACCCCATTTTCAAATTTATTAGTATTGAAGTGATGGAGTCAGGTTTCCTTTAGGAAATTCATTAGTGATAAATTTCTACTGACATAAATGACTAAAATGCAACCTAGATCCTTGATCTTTACCACAGCTATGAGTTCAAATGTAAATCATTTGAAATTAGTTTTCATTAAATACAAGGACATTTCTGTTTACGTCTCAGCTTAAATTTTGCTAAGATAACGATCGATTAAAATTTGTGTTTCCGAATTAGTACAAAAAGACATTTTCCTTATAAAAATCAAGATATTTAGATGACTTTAATATTCTTGTCTAATAATTAAATGTATCTATGTAAGTAAAAGAATTGGTACATTGGAAATTTAGGAAAATAAAGGAAAGTCATTGTCCTCACCCGAATAAGGATCCAAGAAAAGATTTGGATGTACTAAGCTTCTTTTCTGCCTCCGCTATCAGTTGCATTGCTTTTTGTTCATTATCTGCCATTTTCGTGGCGAATTTATCCAACTATTTTAGCAAAGGATTTCAACCAAAAGTGCAAAATTAATAATTTATTGACAAAAATGTCGTCACTCCTAACGATTCACTTCGTCGCTGTCATCGATTAATTGTTGTTGCCAACCACAAATAAAGATATAGACTTTCGTTTAGAAACAAGATGAAATATGATTAATTCATAACATATGGCTAAAATATCATATTATTGTTAAAACTAAGTTTATTTGCGACTATACTCTTTTATGATACATAAATATGTATAATAAAATAGGCAACCGTATTTTCTAATGCTATATTTCTAAATATTTTTATTATTCATTTAAGTTTCGGACAGACCAAGTTATCAAACCTAAGTAACTCAAAAGTCAAAACATTATAGTCGAAAGGGTAGATATTCAAAATTTTAAACCATGAAGTGATTTATTTACTTTAATAGTTTGTTGAATCGTCGATGGTATCCGTCATGTGACGTTATAATTTGAAAAAGTAATTTTTATTAATTTAATAAATGATAATAAATTAATTGATTAGCAGTAAAAATAAAAACTGATTTTTAAATTCACTGGTCACACGTTGACGGGGTTTGCCTACGTATAATTCTTAGTCGTTCATGAATCATGTAAGAAATAATAAGCCGTAGCCTCTACCTGATAAAAAATCGGTTGTCTGTAAAGTTGGTTTACTGACGATAGCTGAACGTGACAACGTTATAAGAAAATACTGATGGTTGCATTTTTCAAAAGAAAATTTTAATTTTATTTGTTTAATAGATATTTTGAATGGATATAGAGGAGGTAAATGGAAATCACAGTTGAATTGATCAAGTCACATTTATTTGTACGCATTATATATACAATTATGTCAATTTTTTAACGAACGAACGCTCGATTGTGGCTCTCTGTCGCTCGATCCGCGCTCTTGCTTGCACTTCAAGCCATAACGCCGGCTCCACATGTGGGTCCCAACGCTCGTACCAACGTTGGACTGCAAACTCGGTGAGGCGTACACACGTTGGCTAATAAACTAGTTCTGTTCCGTCAGGGCCAATGTGAAGATGTCCGATACAGAAATCGAAACTGCTCTGAGCGCGTTTATAGTAATGATGAGTGCACATTTATATTTGTTACTGAGAAAAAACAAAGTAACTGTATTTAATTTATCATAAATCGGAGAAAGAAAGCTATCCATGAGCTCATAAGCGAACCAATTTGGTTTAAAAATATCATCTGTTGATGATCCAGATCGAGTAGAGTCACTAATTTTCTTTCTGTAAAGGCGATATGTGCTCATTAACGATTCTCGCTTTTTTTTTTAATCTTCAATTGAGAAATTCATTCCCTTATTTTGTTGAATGGTGCGCCATGCATCAGCTATTAAATTTTTATTTTTATGATCCTTTCGAGTTGCGTCCCATATTATTGGATGTGCTTGATAAAGTTCAATAAATTCTATTACTTTTTCATTTGTCCATGCCGGTGGCGATTTTGTGGATGAGGAAGCCATTCTCGCTCGACGTGCGCACTCGCTGCGTGTTGTAACAGAACTGAGCAAAGCGCCAACGTGTGGACAGATCGCGAGCGTTGGCGCAGATTCCTTTGATGAAACCGACACGAGCCGGCCAACTACCAACACTCGCCCCAACGTTGGGACCAATGCCATTTTCTAGATCCACACGTTGGACGAATAGCGTTGGGGCGAATATTGGGGCCAACGTGTGGAGCCGGCCTAAATGGAACGCCGCAGAGTAACGCCGCATGCGTCAAGAGCGAGGTAACTCCGCATGAGTCATGTTTTTTCGTGCGTGCAGCCAGCTTCATCGAATTATAAAACGTTGTCACGTCAAAATACTTAGCAACACGCATAACCTCAGTAGTTATTAGTATACCAATTAAATTGGCATGTTGAATGAATGATCACATCACTTATTTCTATGACAGTGGGTGACGCCCGTCGTAAACGCACCTTTGTCTAGGCCATTGACCATAGTTTAATAAACGTCATATTCAATAATTAAACCACTTTCATGTTGGCCTCTAGTTCAGTTTTAGTTTGATAATTTTTGTATATATTTTTTATTTACAAAAAAAATGTTTTTGAATATAATTAACGAAGCATATTTGATTTAGAATATAAATTATCTCCAATTGACATACAGTGAATTCCAATATATCTGTTATAATTAATACAATATACCTCACGATTCATAGTTTAGGACAAATTCCATTAATAACTGTAGGTAGGTAATTACTCCCCACTATTGTATTAATAAAACAACAATCAACTTTGAGTAGTTTTTATTATATTTTATACACAATAAACCGTTGCTAATTACAATTCAACAACACACGTATAATATTGTAAGCGTTATTATATTGTTTTCTATTCCAACATATCAAATAATGCTACAAGGAGATTGCATACAATTCTAACAAAAATATATTATGTATTTAAGGAGTGCCAACATAAATTAAGTAATCGTATCGTTTGGTTCTGTTAGTGATCCTCCGTCAATATCTTAAGGTATCTACTAATTCCCTTCAATTACTGTTGTTTATTAATACCAATTTTTAAGTTCAGCCCTGCGATTCTGTAACTCACTTTTCGAACTCACACAGCGGTTTTCGCATCGGCGGTCGCTCTCAAATCAGTCGTGAAGCAGTCTTTTTATGATTTGTCATTCTAAAAGGGTGGGAGCTTGTAGTTTATTGTTTATCAGAATGCCAAATCATAAAAAGACTGCTTCACGACTGATTTGAGAGCGACCGCCGATGCGAAAACCGCTGTGTGAGTTACAGAATCGCAGGGCAGTTTCGCCTTTAGAATGAATGCTTATAATATTGACAATTTTTACCAGCTATATCTAGTTGTCTCCGAAGCTAAATTAAAGAATAACACGTAAATATTAAAGAAAATAAATGATATATCTTAGAAGTTATTATAGGATATGAATAAGTATACGAGTTTAAGTATTGTCATCTGAGTAGGGGTTAACAATTTTGTCCTAAAAAAGACACAAAAAATAAGGTAAAAAAAATAAAAACAAAAAAACACTTCTTAATAATTTTTATTTCCTCATAAATAAACGAAATACCTCAAGGCACGACAGAGCTAGCAAATAAAATAGCATGTTGATTATTTACATAAAAATAAACACAAGACAAAATATCATAATCAAATAAAATATACAACTAACGATTTCAATGAGTAAATAAATTCAAAATTAGATCGTAGAGATCTTAAAAATATATTTGTGTCTCCTAGCGATATACTAAAGTTCATAATCACAGAATTTAAAAAAGTTAATTCACTGGAACAAAACGTAGTCGATAACCGAAAAAGAGTTTTTGCCTTGTCAAGGTTTACGGACAAATTGTATTGCACAAAAGTATGAGCAAATGAACTGACTAATTTGGCATAATACAAATATAATCGTCCTAAGTAGATGGACACCGCAAACGAAAATTTTACGAGTACATTATATATATAAAAATAATTGTACTATTAAATGATAGCACACAAAATTCAAGGGCATGTAACAGGCTTATTCCTATGGAATATTAAATGTAACACCTATATCTTATTTACACATAAGTGCATTCAACTATATTGAATATTACACTGATTAAAGATTTGCTACATTATCATAAACATCTACAAGATAATTTTATAATCTATGCGATGAACCCCAGTGTTGCCAGTCTGAAAAGCATTTTTTAAATGTCAAGCATAATATACACGACAACACCGATACAATACTCTGCTTAAGCGATTAGGACGAAAGAATAGGTAATACTTACTACAGTCTTTAATACAATATCACAAATAAAAATCTTTTGATCAAAGTATTGGGACCAGTACGAAACGAGAATAACAATTTAATTCAGAGCATTGAATCACACGCTTGTCATGCAAACTAAGGTTGCCCGATTATAATTATAGAATAATAATTTAAAGTTTTTTGAAATTAAAGATGGTAACTTTAATTTAATAAAATAAGAAAAATGTTACAATCGTTCATAATAGAACAGCACCTATAAAATCTTTATAAATTAAACAATTTTTTAAGCATTGTAAATACTCAAAGCTAGAAAGAAATTAATATTATATCGGAGAACCACGCGTGTTAAATATTACGTTTTGAAATTATTTTAAGTGAAAAACTAAAAATTAACAATGGAATGTGACATTAATATAAAATAAAATGTGAACCTTTTTATAAGGTAAAGAAATTGATTATATAATAAAATTCCTCATTTAAACAAGAAAGCCAATACTGTAAATCGGGTACAATAATGCCGAAAAACATAACAAGGTCAAAAGAAGCGCCTATAGTGAAATTTAATATTTACAAACGATAATGACTCAACTATTTCTAAACTAAAAAATCTCCTACCAGATAAAGTACTCTTTGAACCTAAGCGCATATCGTCTCTATACGTAACAGACATTTTGGACAGCACCTTTAACGTTGGCAAAGTAACGTGAATAAATAATGTATATGGCAACATTTTCACTGATATAAGCAACTGATACACAGGTAATTTTGGGATTTCATTCATAAAATATAAATGTCAGGTGCCATCGAAAATAGACAATCCTATATACAAGGACTATATAACGTTACACACATCACTTATAACATGTGACGTTTTTTTATAATCTGTGAATATGTTAAGTAAATATTAAGGATCCATATAAACATTGATAGCTGCCATCGAGATTAGACCGGCAAATTATCCCTTAATTGGTCGTGGAGAAAATTAAAAGGCGACTACAATTTTGGAAAACAAATATAAATAGGTAAAATATTATCTGCGAATATTCCACACTACAGCCGTCTTTGTTAAAATTGCTAAACGAGAAATTCTGACTTTAAATCATCATTAATTTTATTACAATTATATACTTTTAATTCATCATTGTAAGTTAGTACACATTGTCTCGTGACGATATTATATCCGATTCAGCCACGTGCCAGAAAAAAGCGCTATTGCGCTCAAAATACATTACTTTTTCAGGAGCTAACCAGGTAACATCTTTGCAAATAAAAGTAGGTTCAATCTCAATGGAATAAGACTCTAGATATAAACACTAAATTAACAGTTTAAGTGAAGTGGTTTGTTGGTTGTGGTGGTACGGGCGGGCGCATTGGATTCATTCCCGGCATCATCATTGGTGACGCGTTCATGCCCATTACCACGCCCGGTTGTTGCTGGAATTTTTAATAAAAGTATAAAGGACAAGACACAATCTCCTTATTCATAAAAACTAAAAGTCCAATTTCATCATTTTACAAAAATTACTCATCATTCAAATTAAGTTTAGGCGGTGACGAAAGTACAGACTCTCTAATTTAGATTTTATGAATAAGGGAAAATATTGACATTCAAAAGCTTGAACAATAAAAACATCTAAATTTCTTAATTCAGGGAATCTCGGTACATGAAGTTGTCTGTCTACAAAGTGTAAGGCAGGTACCGACAGCACGTTTGTATATTTAAAAGCAGTGTTTTACATTAAGAAAATTATTTTGGTAGAAATTTGCGAATATAATGTATGCAAAACAATTATCATCAGCATAGAAAAAAATGGCACACGAAAATTTCATGGATGATGTGAGAGCTAGCCATGCTCACACACGTGCAATCACACACATAAGCAAAATACAAATAGCTTGTTTCAGGTTCAAGTATCCTTGAATTAAACAACCTCATATATAACTATTTGTATATCGCTTTTAAATTATTACCTGGTTTGGTGTCTGCTCCTGTGTAATGCCGAATAAATATCATAATATATCAATCAAAACCACACTTTTTCAAATCACAAATTGACACTTATATTTGATATAGGTGGACCAAAGAAAAGGGAATTTCTACACAAAGGTATAAGCTGGGAGTAAACCTAAGGGATAAAAAGAAACTTACCATAACATAATGTGGAGGGTGGAACATATGAGGTAACGTATGAGGCATTGGCGATATGTTCATGCCGGGGCCCTGCAACGCAAAATAAAAGGGGATGCCATGCTATGGGGTGAAATAATAATAGCATTGAAACTCCAAGATACAATTTTAAAAGCTAAGTCGTCCGTTAACGCGCATCATGGACACAACTGTACGATTTGAAGCGACCCATAGTGGTTGTGTTTATAGTAGTTGATGCAAGAAATGTTATGCAACATTTTATGACTTAATTTTGGTCTTTTTAATATTTTTATTAAACTTTAATTATCAATAGGCAGTTTAATTGTTCGTAAAATATGTCGTATCTTGGTGTTTTGTATACAAATGGAGAAAAATAAAGAATAGCAAATAAAAGGGATAGTACTGAGCAAACATCGAAGGACAAGACAAGTATTTAGAATTTTAGACCATACATTTTAATGACTATTTTGCTAGTCTAGATTAATTTCATTATAGACACTTATGTTTATAAACCAGAAGTTTTAGAGAATTTTGGGCAGCGGCACATTAACAAAAGTATTAATACGATAAATAATTATCAGATCTGAAATTTTCCAGGCTTTAGTCACATTAAGAATGATCCTTATCTTACCATAGGTCTATAGTTAGCTCCAGTTGTGGCCTGCATCGGCTGCGGACTCCAGCCACCACTGCCAGGCTTTGTTGCATTCTTCGGCGAACTCCACTGCATTGGTCTAGCAATACGCATGCTTAATGTCTTTGCGATTTATAAATTTTGCTCAATTCAAAACGTTTGTCAAATTTTATAAATGCAAAAACAAGTATTTAAAACTGGTGAAAGCATTCACATAGTGTTCAACTAGCTAATAAATTCTAAAATTTGCATTTTAGTCCAATAACTATCATGACGAAACTGCCAAATATAAGGCTGAGTTTAGTTTAGTAGCTGTCGCTGTCGGATGTCGCCGTTATAATAAAATATTTCTAGGATTTTTTTTGACCAATCAGCGAGCGTTATACTTAAATCAGACCGACCTTAAACGTTACATTTCGTAACTTACAACTTTATTCGCAAATCTTTTTTTAGTAACGTTGACAGTACGAAATGATATTTATTAAAAACTGGCTCCAAAACATCTATTATCAAAGAGTACAAAACATAAAACTATTATGTGATATGTTGATGCTTTCACTAAGATGCAAGAGCCAATACACTGATTTACTGATGAGATTCACACGATTTTAATTTTATATATAATATTAATAAAAAAGCATAACAACAATTTACATATTGGAATATTTTGATGTGAATTTTCGCGTTCCTTTTATTTTGTTGTCTTTTTAAGTGCCTTAGTAAATCGGGCCAGTCAAACTTTGTAGTAAAATTTTAGTATTCCTAAGTCGTGAAGCGTATTAAATACATTATCATACATGAAAGATTTTTCGTAACATTTTTCTAAAAGTCTATATAAATGTGAGAACGTGGCGTGCCATT
Organism: Pieris napi; assembly: GCF_905475465.1. Lineage (NCBI taxonomy): Eukaryota > Metazoa > Arthropoda > Insecta > Lepidoptera > Pieridae > Pieris > Pieris napi. The sequence continues at coordinate 4,602,801 of NC_062241.1, read as the reverse complement.
TCACTTTTACGTAACAATGTGGTATCAAACTCTTCTTTGAAATCAATGCATAGGCGTTTTGCGTGTGAGGAAATGATGTGATTATAAAAACTACATGATTCACTTTCACCTTACAACAACATAGTGTAAAAAATTCTCAAAAATTGAACATATAATTAAAAACCTAAGGCGATTTAAAACAAATTCTTAAACTTTCAGCACAATAATAATATATTTATAAAGAGAACAATCTTACAGCATTATTAAAATAACTTTAATTACAGTTAATCATTATGTTTTTCTTCACCTTAAATTCTGGAATATAGCTTTAATATACTCACTTCGGAGCAGTGGCAGTTTTGTTGATAGACAGGTTATTAGCAAGCTGCGCGAGCGACGAATCCAAGTCGCCAGTTAACACTTTGTTTGGTTGGGTTGGCTGCTGTTGTTGTCCTATTATAAAAAATGGTTTTAAGTAACGGATTTTTGTATTTTGTAAGCCGAAAATAATTATGGGCAATGATACTACGGGTTCCTTTTAAACCTCACCGTTTTAAACTCTCCCTCAAAGTTCTAATTTGTTAACAATTGGTAGTATTTCTTTAGTGTAAATTTCATTTACGATTTAATTTTAGTGGTAATCTACGTTAAAATTTAGCTTGAAGTAGTTTTCGGCTCACACTATTATTAAATATCTAGGCAACTTAACATAGCTTGGGAACAAAAATGGTAATACAGAAATAATTAAAACGAATAGCCATGCTCACATAATCTAGATTATCACAATTTGTGACTAAATAAACGCAAAACGCTGGAAGCCTATTAAAAAATCACATGAAATACGAAAAATGTTAAATAAAAAATGTACAAAATATTTACAACTGTGCCAGCTAAAGCTAGGTGAAACACAAGCGGAGTCGGATTTCATTCCGTATTTAAACGTTCTAAGCATCGAACCCATAGCTGCCATAGGCATCATTGGCTGACGCGCTGGCGACCCGAACATCATCTGTTGACCCATTGGTTGCCCGACAGGTTGACCCATAGGTTGCCCGACAGGTTGACCCATAGGTTGCCCGACATGTTGACCCATTGGTTGCATTGGCATCGCCATATCGCCAAACGGTTGAGCGGCCATTGGGGCAGGCTGCTGCTGTTTCGCCGGGGAACCACCCAAAGACATACGCATGACGTCTTCAAGATCGTCGAAAGCGGACTTTGGTTGGATGTTAGGGGGCGGGGGTCGGGCAGGAGAAGCAGATACCGGTTGTGGGTCTCCCATACCCATGAATGGGTTTGCGGCAGCTTGCACAAAAATATCCGATTCAAATGTACTGTTATATACTGATATCTTACTACTAAAAGTTGTCTGATTTAATGTAATACATAGTGTATTCCACAATCAACCTAATAACACTAGTACGTTTTAATTACATTTAAATTAATATAATGAACATTAAAATTATTATTCGTCACAAATTAATTAGATATTGAGGAGATATAATAATTTTAATATTAATTAACAGATTTATATTACAACCATCACCAAAGTGAAATAGAGTTACCATGTGTTATACGAAGTAATAAGCATTTGAAAAGGGCTTGGAAAAGAGTGGTGTGACTCCAACAGATATGGTTTATACAAATATTATTCGTTAGGACGTTTTCAGTACAAACTGAAGTGTTTAAATTAATAACAATCGTGTTTTTTCATAAACATATTTTTTAAAACACAATAATTAACAGAAAAAAATATGAAAGTGCTCGCTAAGATCTCGCACAGATGTTAGCATCACAGATATTACAATTGTAACAATAGAATATATCGTTTTACAATGTTTTAATAGTAGGCTAAGGAGTAAAATGTACAGCATGCCTTATTTTGGTGTTCATACAAACTTACTGTACGTGCAAAATATTTTTTTTAAAATCCGTGCTACCTATATAAAACAAAGCATCACCACTTCTCTATTGGAGTCACAAATAACACACGGCAACGTAGTGCCTCACCTGTAGTGTCAGTGTTACTGAAAACGTTAGTGAAGCTAGCCTCAGAGACGAACGTGTTCGCGCTCGTTGAGTTCGCATTTGCATTTGCGGCAGGGAAGCTTGCCGTGAAACCGTTGCTTTGTTGCCAGAGCGGTTGCTGTTGCGGTTGGGCCGCTAGAAGGTTTTAGGTAGACTCAGTGCACGCGATTTTTTTTAACCCAACGATGTTTGGTATAGAAAACCATCTTGGTGACACGTCAAGGATCACTTGACGTTTGCACTTTGTTGAGAAAAATGACGAGCGAAGAAGACTGTTATGGGGTGACCCCCGGTGCTATTTTTAAATATACAAATAAGCAAACTCCATTATCTTTAGTCTTTGTAATTAATTTTTTTTAATGTTTTTTTTAAATTTGCAAACGAACGAATTATGCGAAAATTCTAAGGCGTTTGAATACTATTTTTAATAATTTATTCTGTTTACCTACTTGTGCCAACTACTATTAAAGGCTGCATTCCAAAACGAATCTAATAGTGCAAATTATATCAAATTAATCATTATTATTATTTAAATCTTGACATATTGAATTATTCGAGTTTGCTTCATGAAATAAATTGTAAGTCTCGATTCGTTTTGGAACATCCATCTAAGTGCGAAATAATATACAGTGATATTTATTATGTACAATTAAAAGCCCTTTCACCTTTGAAAGCACTACTAATATTATGATACACATTTTAAAGGAACGTTATATACATTTAGTAAATTACTTTACTGAATGTTGAAATAATTTCAATAAATCTTCTCTCTTATGCTCAATTTGGACCTATTAAGAAATTCCTGATATTCTATCGTTCAGCTTTCAAGGTGCAGAATAGAATCAAGTTTGTATCATATGTATAATGTGCGACATAATATGTAATCCTAAAGAACATTTAGTATATAACAATTATAGTTTAAAAACAATTTACTGATTTTTTTTGGAATAAAATGTTTAAAAAACTAAACTATCGACATTAATTGTAGATTATGTCTTACTTAAATTATTCTTACCTCCACCTCCGAACATATCCGCGAAGGGATTACCAAGAGACAATAAATCGTCAGAGGCCTTGCTCGTAGTATTTGTTTCGACCGGGGTTGGTCCAAACAAATCAACAATGTTCTGGGACTGCTGTGGTTGAGATGATAAGAACGGGTTGTTGGCAGAGTTTGTTGGAGAAGCGACTTTATTCTGAAATGGTTAAAGATTGTTTTAAATGTGAACTGTAACCTGCCATTTGGCTAATGTTCCATAAAAAATGTTCAGGGACTAGACACGGAATAGATACGAATGCACAATTTGTGGAACAACTGGGCAATAACTGGACATACAATATCAATAATAAAAAATGACTGATGTCGATGAAATTTGAAATATTAAGCTCAGCGAAACAAAACCCGATGTTTTAGAAAAATATAATTATTCTATGACTAAAACGCAAAATCTACTATAGGATATAAAATTTACGTAGTTTTTGATAAACACTTTTAAAAATATAGCTGATTTAACTTACCAGTACAAATAGAAATATTATTTTAGATTTAATACTAAGACATAAAACTGTAAGGGTGGAATTCGGCAATAAGGTGGAGTATGAAAAATTGCAATACGGGACTCATAATTAGCCCAAATTTTATGCCTAAAACATTGCACAATGAATTCACTAAACCCGTGACAACATGTGATGGTATACATAGATTATCATGACTTGTGAAACAAACTTGGAATTTATATATCCAAACGATAAATATACACAAAATTATCTAGTCTTAAAACCCAAGATGATTGTACAAATATCCCAGAATTTCTAGTTAATCTTCTCCCGGTAAAGACAAAAGCATGTAGAATTTTTTTTTGGCAAAATTCCCATTTAATACAAAAGCACCAAGAACCATTCCCAAGACTCAATGAGACCCATGATTATGAGACCCAAATACCCAAACCACAAATTCCTTACAAATAGTTGAGAAATCTGTGTTACATCTTCTTCACCGGTCACCTCTTCACCTTGGAATAAGTGGACCTGCGAAAGTGTGCTAATTCTAATACTACATTCCTTAGGAACAAGAACGGAACATTTGGTGCACGTACGTGTTAACGTATCATAAGTTTTAGTGCGCAATTGTACTTTGTGGAAACTTAAGATTTAATTAGATTAAAACGTTTCCAACTTACATGTGAATACTTGATATTATAACTAGTATTTAAAGCAATGGGAAGAATAAAAAAACTATACTAATCTACTGATGCGTGGTTTTTTTGTTGGACTATTCATTTATCAAGGTAAACTTTAAGTCACTCTCCGACAGAGTGGAGTATTAAAGAGAAATAAGCTATAAAAACCCTTTTCTTTTTAATTTCCGTTGTGTGCACTGCGTAAAAAAGTCTACTAGTTCTTTAAAAGTTAACAGCATGTGTTTTATTAGGTTGAATCAGTATAACTTTTTATCGTACTTAAATTTAATATTTATCCAAAAAACACCTAATTTAATTTGGACAAAATTGGACAAATTATTTGATTACAACAAACATCTTAAGAGATATCATAATTTTAAAACGGCAGAAAAAAAGAGTCATCACAGTATGCATTTTACAAGATTTTCGTACCTAAAAACCCTAAAAGCTCACCTTATACTGGTTCATAGCGGCCTCTTCTTCGGCGAGTGCTTGTTGACGAAGTGAGTCGTCAATAAACAGTGACCCATTGGCCTGCGAGTCTATACGGCTTGAAGCAGCCGCGTTGCCAAACGATGATGATGTTGATGATAAAGCACCCATTACATTGGCTACGTTCTTTTGGGCACTGGAATATAAGGTGTAAAGATTCACTTAATGTTAATGTAATTTTACCAATTCTTGAAAGGCCGGCAACGCACTCGCGAGCCCTCTGGCATTGAGTGTCCATGGGCGGCGGTATCACTTAACATCAGGTGAGCCTCCTGCCCGTTTGCCCCCTGTTCTATTAAAAAAAAAAAACATGTGAAAAAATAAATAATAATATTTAAACGAATTGACACAAACATTATTATATATACATAACGATTACATTTAAGATATAAGATTTGATAGATTCATATAAGATAAGAATCTATCAAAGATATATTTTTGTAACTGTACTATAGAAATTTCCCTATAATATATATTCATATATTTACATGAATTATTAGGTTAGTCCCCTTCAATTTCCTTATATAATAATTACCTGGCAGTCTGTGTGGGAGTGTTAGCTGCGGAACCGCGCTTCCCCTCCAATGTGGCAAGATGTCCTTCCAAGGCGTCAAGGAGACTGCTGGGTGCACGGGTCAAGTCGGGAATGTCACCCTTGTCTATACCCACATTTTCTGCAACCTGCAATAAAATAATATTGCATAAATTAACAGCCCCATAAGCCAATATTTTGTGAAATAATTTTGTATAGTCGTTAGAGTCTGGCCAATGAAAGAAGATAACGAAAAAGCGCGGCAATTTTTTTTTTGTATGGTATCCCTAAAAGTTTGATATATTTTGTGGATTAAACTTACTTGATACTTGATTTTGTTTTATAATTTTTTACATTGATAGTAACTATATGACAATACTTAGCGATTAAAAAGAGTGGCGGAAAGTTTCTTGCCAGTTCTTCTTACCCGCTCTACGCCCTTGACTTGCGAACTGGTAGTAAATGTAAATTTACGATTAATTTAACTTGACGATTCAAAAGTGTACTTGGTTACCCACTTGAATAAAGATATTTTGAGTTTGAGTATTTCTATAATAATCAAAATCAGATTCAAAAAAATCAATAAAACAAAGTTTAGGCTATTATGTATGTAACCTGTTAACTATTCGGTATCAAGACAATAAATCATACTAACCTAAGAAATTCAATGACATTCTGTGTTGCCATCCGAAAGTTTTCAAATAATTCAATTATCTTCTTTCATAAGCCAGACTCTAACCCTTTTAAACTAAATTCTCAAGATCATATTAGAATAATCTTTTAAAAATATAGGTAACGTGGGTACTTAAAGAGGCCGGCTAATTTAGCGGTTTGTAAATTTAAAAGTTTCTAGATTCAATAGAATTTTTCACAGGAAATTAGGTAATAACCATGTTTTCAGTTATTGTATCAATAGCCCTGATGGTTTGGGTTTGATTTTCTTGGTGTTGGATTTCATGATTTCTTAAGAAATATGATGAATTGAATCCACAAATCAGACTCAAAATTGTGCCTGCTACCAATCTTTTAAGCCGAATTTACATTACGAAACTAGTGGCTTGGAATTAGTTTTATGACATAAATTTCATCAACAATTTCACGTGTAAATTTACAGTTTCATAATGCATGCATCGGTTTCGCGACACTGGATAAATTTCGTGCCATGCGCATATTTTTTGTAAAACTAATGTCACGCAACTACTTTCACGATGAAAACGCGACACGAAACTAGTGTCGCGAAAGCATTTGCACAGGGCAGACGTGTGTTTGAGTGCATCGTGCAGCTAAATGACCGCCAAAATGGCAAACCAACGTTGGTCAGTTGATAAAAATAACCTTTTTCGAATTTTATATATTAACATCTGTACCACGACGTTCTGCATCGCAAAATGAAGCTTTGATGTTGACAGAGCCATGTCGTTGGTGATACTGTTGATTTCACGACACTATTATTTTTTGTTAAAGTAGTTTCACACGTGCTGCAACTATTTTCATGAAACTCATTCCAACATGCATAACACTAGTTTCGTAATGTAAATTCGGCTTAACACACGCAATACTCGCCTTCAAGAACTCGCCGACTCTATCCATCCTGATAAGGAACTTTTTATAGAGGTCGAGAGCGTCCCGGCAGTTCTTCTTGTTCATATCGAAGTACTTCTCCAACAGATTTATGATACCATCATTGTAGCACGCGAATAATCTGAAATATAGAAGCTGACGTTATTATTGTAAGCTACGAGATATTGAAAAATATTGTTCACCTTTTATTGATACGATAGTGAAACAGGCAGAACAATAGACTATTTGATGTTTAGTTTAATCAAGGGGCTAAGCGTAGCTAACAATTTCCTTGTTATTGTGTTGTGATTTATGTATCTGAAAGTACGACTCCCGTATCTCAGAATACAGTAAGTTTTTGACATACGGCAGTAATATCGACTCTGAATCTTACCCTACTATCAAAAAGCAACGTAAGGCCCCCACACACATACACTAACTTTCTGGTAACACTTAACCTTCATAACCTTTAACCTTACAAACGTTGCTGTCCTTTGGGTCAGATTTGACCCAGTAGTCGAATTATACTGAAATATGGATAAAAAATAAAGATGGATTTATTTGGCATATATGTACTTATATTTATTTATATACAATTACCTTTTATTTTAATGAAATATAATTTTATACATCTAATACAAAAAAAATTCAATGTTGTTAAAACAAATATTTCCTTGTTTCAGTTGGTCACTTAAAATGTTGAGTGATACGAATTAATTATTTGTCGCAACTATATATAAAAGCTTTACTAAAGAGTTTACTGGTTAATAACAAATAAAACATTGCGTTCCACATTAATAGTAATAAAATTACATACCTGATGAGATCCCTGAACAGCAGCATGAAGCACATGTTAATAACACCATTAGTGAGGTCGTTGGCGGTGCAGTCGAACTCCAATAGAGCATCGAGTTGAGCCTGGAGCACTGGTAGAGTTTTGAGCAGCTCCTCAGCATTCATCATACGAAGGGATCCTTCTTCTTTCCTGAAATATAACGGTGGATTTGCCAATGTCATATGCCTTATAGTACAAATTATAATATACTTTCCCAAGTCACTGGTTAAATCACAGTATGGGTTTATTCCACATACTAAGCTTAGAAGTTCTGGATTCTATATCCAAAAAAGATAGTACTAGATTAAGGGTCTGTTTCACAATGTATGCATAAAGTACCAAATAGCTATGCAACGGATAAATTATTGGGAAGATAAATTGTGCTTTTTGACAATCATCGGACTCATAACTTATGATGGACTTTATGTGACGTATAGCGCTATCTGACAGTCGTGAAACGCAACAATAGTGTTTATCCTACCAATAAGTAATAAATAGCTAATTCGGAACTTATCCGTACATTGTGAAACAGACCCTAAGGATTTTAATTTATTACAGATAAGTTGCTTAACGACTGACACACAGTAACATTGATGTATTGAATATGTGACCTAAAGCAATTTTCTTGAAAGAGTTTTTAGTTTTAATATAGAATACTTTCAGGGAATTCTACTGTAAGCTCTTCGTAATCTTTATAAGGGAAGATTTGTGAGTCCACTCAAAGGGATCTATTTTGGTACAAAACTGACTTACCCCCTTTTAACCTTGCAGAAGTCGAACGCGACAGTCCTGTACGACAACGCCTTGTCGTTGAGGTACCTCGCGTACCGACGTATAAACGGTGACATATCATAGCCTGAATATATAAACAAATTAAATTATAGTTCGACTAACAATACCTTTCGACGTATACATTTTGCCATTACAATTTTATAATAAGTTTTAACAACCTTCTACTCTAAGGAAACAATAAATTTGCTATATTCAGTCTAAGTGTTTTTGTGACACCTCTAACTAATAATGTAGTAACTAATGAAGAGGTTTTGTTTACACATACAAAATACTTTAAAGGGCTGTTTAAAAGCGGTTGTTTACTTAGTAAATGAGCCGCTAAATCGTATGACTTAAACCTAATTCTAATCTACTTACATTTTACAAAGCAACTTCTAATCTTTTAAGCAAAATGTGCAAGGTGCATCGCGTGCATTACATAGAAGCGTAACTACTTATTAGAGTATACGTAATCAAACAAAAATATACATGTTATCTGAATTATGAAAAGTCAATTTCTTATACGAATGTTTCTTTAATTGTTAACATACTACTAATATATTAAAACAAACAAATGAAATTCAAAAACTGTATCTGACCCAATTCATCGATATCATTTTTCCTTGTCAGAGAATATCCAAGAAAAGAAACAGCTAACACATAGAATCCTACAAAAACGATTAATTTGACGTTAACTAGCTTCGGTTATTATCTGTCAATTGTATTTAGTTTTAAAAGTATTAAACAACATATAACATAAATACATCATTAGGTGATTCACGTCACGTCACGTCATTACCTGTCAAATAAACAGCCACGTAAATATCGATCATTAATACTTTTATAGTCTGCCTATCTATTAAATTCTATGTAGCCCAAACGGATGATTATGTAATCGAAACCACCCGTTAACAAGTCAATACATTGGCTACACATGGCTGAACATAACAAAGATAAAAAAATACGTGAAATCTGATGCTTCAGGAGAAACAAATTTATTTCCACACGTTACACATATAATGATGTACATCGTCTGTGTCAGTCTCGCAGATTTTATTAAAAAAAAAACACGAAAATAATATCTAGTTATGAACATTATGCTATACAGTCATAACACGAACCATTGTAAAGTTACTGTTTGGGTCAAGGTTGCGGAGATTCGCACGGAACGTCATACAACTAAAACAATGAATGAAAACAATGTTTTTTTTATAATAATGGCAGCCGTTCACATGCATATGAAAACAAAATACTGAAAACTCTAAGCTAAAAGACCAGAATTTAGCGGACAAAAACATCAAAGCTTCGAAAGACACAATATATTCTGACTTTAAATTAAATATATACAAAAAAGCAACACAAATCTTGCGAGTGCTGTGTGGTAAAAACAGAAAAACAAGTGCACAACACATCTAAAAGTAAACCAGTTCCGTAAACAGAGCCTCAAAACCCAAAAGCGTGTCCCCGCTGGCGCCTAAGCTCTATGCAGAATACCAATCGTAAGAGCTACGAAGCGTAGAATTGTTTAGAGTCAGTTGTGGGGAATTCTTAGAACAGTGTACAACTCGTAGCTACTTACTATTATGCATAGAACCGAGACAAGAACACAACAGAAGCAGCTAATTCTCAATTACTCACCAATCCTTGCACCGGCGGCGCCTTCCCAAAAGCAAAGGAAAAATCAAGTTAGATACAGTAAAGACTTAAATAGATTCGTAATAAACTTGCTTGTTACAAACATGTGGTTCTTTAGACATTTTTATTAATTACGAAGCAGATAAAAGCGTCAATAAAATAATCAATTCTATTTGTAAAATAGAATTGATGTATGAAAATATGTATGTACATGACGTACTTTAAATTCTAAAGCCATCTCTCTTAAAATATAGTGAAACAAATACGCTTGTCCGAGCTTTAGGATTACCGGTATGTTAACATCGCATTGTTTAAAAGGATATTACGAATCTACCAATCTTTATATCCTAAGACGTGCTACGGAAACCAGTCAATTATCAGCCTTATCATAATGAAAAATGCTGATTTAATGGAAGAGATTATATACAGGAATATAATACTATTAATAAAATCTTTATATCTTGATATGCGTTCGTGTCACTTATGTCATATCCTGCATACTTTAAACAACACCAAAATACCATAAGAACAGAGAGCATAGAACTCAGTCGCGTCATGGACGCTATAATAATCCGAAGGCTTAACAAAAACTAATTAATTCAAAAAGATTTTATATTATTAACTTAGCAACGATTTTCAATTACATAAATTATGCTTAAACTACGAAGAATTAATGTAATATTATATAAATTTCGATTTCGATCAATATACCTACGAAAATTCTCATAACGTTTCTGCAGATTCAAACTGAATAAATTATAAATATGTATTATATGCATATGAAATCCTATACTGGAAATGAAATAGTTCATTCCGACAAATAAACATTCAATCGCAAATATAATTTCCATATACCACTGGTTTCCATACACGATAAGCGACATACAATGTTAATAAATCCGTTGGATCAATGAATCATTATCGAGTCGTTAAACATTAAATGGCAAATAAAATGTCTATATCAAGGTAATGTGAGAGCGTAGCACGGATAATTGTATAAAATTAATAAACACACTCGTAAAGATTAATACCAGTTTCTTTTGTAAACAGTTCATTATTATCCCTTGCAACAGAGATAGACGACTTCATATCGTCCGCCGCGAAAACCAACTAGTCAAGATACTTTGTCAGTTCTCTCTACGGATATTAGGGTTAAAATAAAATATGAGACAAAGCAATAGCACGTTTCATTTGTGAGCAGCAAAAACAAACGAAACATGCAATAAGGATCAAATCACGAAGAACTTCACGTTCATCTTTCGTTCTCTAATTTGCGCATTCAGTAGAAATTCAAGACACAAAACTAATGAAAATGGTATCTGTATAACCTACTTTCCATCCTACTACCAGTTCTTGAATCTTTGCGAATATAAACTTTGAGATAAACAATATGACAATTTAACAAAGTTAAATTAGGAGTCAAGGAACAGGTCGTCGGTAAAGGAGAGGAGAATCTTTCGCTTTGTTAAAATCAACATGTTTTGTCACGTAGAGAACAAGTGGCTAATCAGCTGCACATTATCAATATATGCAAATCAACGGCATGTCCTCTAAATGACGTTGAGTGCATTGAAGTATCTCAAATCATATAAATCTTATAACTTTATCTGAATTATGAGCAAAAAATATGAAACGCGTTACAAATTGCACTCGTATAAAGGAATCAAATTTATTTTCAATTTAAAATACGGACAAATTTATGTATCAACGGTACTATTAATATTATAGTCGTACTGTAACTGTAATGATAGTGACATGAAAATTAATCATTACCAAGCAATTCATTTATTTGCAATTAAATTGTAAAAAAAGAATCTCAAATCTCAGCTTCTCAGTATAGCGTGACCCTTGACCTACGCCACGGCAATGAATTTAAATGGATACGTATCACGTGTGCCTCTAAAAGGTTCTGTGAAGATATTAGTTCTCTACTTCGTGAGAAATAAGCAATATAAACACTAACACCTATTCAAAATATATCAATGGAACCGTCATGCTACTTTATCTTTCAATAATTTGGTGTTCCATGGTCTTTGCATCCAATATTCACCGTTAATTCCCATTAAAATATAATGGCAAAAAATTGCGCGAATAACCAAGGCCATGTATTAAATATATACTACAACGAGTTGTTGAATTTGCTTTAATTTCGCCTGTTTTTAATTAAAATTGAAAATATTATAAGGTCTTCTTACAGTTCGCCCAAGTCTCTAACTGAAAGTAGTGTTATTAGACACATTCTTGTGTTATATATCCTTTATTAGTCAATTATGTTAGATTTAAGTTACTTGTTTTAAGTTAGGCAATATACCATATTGCCAATGATGAGATGAAGAGACTATTAAAAAAATCCAGGAATTACATCTTTCAAATGAAGTGGAAAGAAAAGTCTATGAAAAAATCTCTTGAATGGACAATTCCCTAAGGTACACGAACGAATTAATAAGTTATTCTTTGAATAATTCAATTAAACGGCAAAAAGCTTGTCAAGTACAGTTACATATAAGTTAGATAACGTGTTATCACTTATCTGTATTTTCATAGAGGCGTAGTCCGGAAACGCCCACAACACATTTTTACGTCTTTCATTTATCTTGTAACTAGGGGGTGCTATTCAGAAACGCGCCTCAGCGCGTAACCCCGTATGTCAAAATCCAATACATTTTTGACTTAGTCTCGTGCCTGAATCTAACAGTAACGCTGGTGATAGGATTCCCTATATTGTAAAAGGGTCGCGTATAGCATTAAGTTGTATGGCTTAACACCGCATCGCTATTTGTTTCAATGTCAGTGACAATGCTGCATTCGGGTCAAAATGTTGCATCTCAAGTATTTCGCGACTTGTATTTGGTAACACTACCTATTCTGACTAGACTAGACTGATAAAATTCGGTTATTTGGCCTCGGACTAAAGATCGGATATATAGGTTTCAGAATATGCAGTTTTGGAAGTACCCGACCCGACCCGAGTAATAGTAATCTTTCTTTTCTTACTTTTCGCTGTTTTTATTTATTAAAAAAATAAATAATTTTTTTAGTTAAATTAAATTAGTTATTATTAACAATGATAAAAAATGTCGTATAAGTATACAACATATACTTCGTATGCGTTACTTACATGTAATAATTAAAATTATTAAAAACAACTATTTAACTTTACGAACATATCAATAACTCGTTATCAAGTATCAAAACCACTTAGTTTATTATCAAACAGCCTTGTAATGAATAACGGTTACAAGGTTTGAAGGCTCACAAAGGATCAATACTATTTCACCCGTGCGTAAGGTCACCGTGTGTCGATGAACTTCAATCTCGTAACCCTTGCTCCTGACTAGGTAATCATAAGTGCACTGGCTCGCTACATTGTGTTGCATAAATACTGATGATATGTGACGTGATATTTGGTACTCTTTTAAGATCATTTCTAAAACTTTGTAATTTGATTGATTGTAAATTAAAATTGTATTTGCTTTCAGCCTAATTAAAATAGTTTTAAATAATTGTTTTAAAGAGGTCCAAATATAAATTAAATAACTAATTTTGTTTTATAAATATTTACATTACAAGACAGTACATAAATAACTATCACTAAGAAGTGTGAACCGTGAATTACAAAGGTCCTTTAAATCAACCTAATTTGTCAATTAAACTGGTTCGTAGGGCAATTCGTCTGGAAAATTCCATTTTCCTCTTAGACATACTTATGCTATCGATTGCGGACCACATGCGCCGCGGCCGTCCCAAAATAAACCTACACCACAGACAGACTGTTAAGAAATTCTCAAGGCTCTTCTGACACCCAAACTTGAAGCGAAAGTTCCGAAAGGTAGATTTGCAAACCTCTGATTTGATTATTACTATAGTACGAGGACTTTCGTGGTATTCAAGGATAAACTTCGACAATTGACTTGTTGGCCTAATTCACGTGAGTTTTTTTAAATTATAAGCGACTTTAAAACCCGAAATAGGTTTACAATTGAACGTGTTTTTATTCAGATCATCAGTGTAATATGTATAAATAATTACTTGATAAAGTTTTTCTCGTATTATTTGTTGTAGTATAAAATGGCAATAAAGGTATATTTCCAAAATAAATTGTTAGAGACATTAGTTTGTAACTTAAACTAAAACATTTATAGATTACGAGGAAGGAAATATTCAATCATAACTTATTTGCGCTTACTACATAGAACATTCAACCACTAAAAAGGCAATATGACAAACTATTTATAATAATAATTTGTCGCAAACCTTTCTAAGGTAGTTATTATTTCAGGAATCAATGTATAGTTTACCTATGTGTAGGTCAAAGACATAGTTGAAATTTTTAGTTTAATACTTATTGTAGAAACCGAGGAAGAATGATTTAACAACACAAACTGATACCTACTAATTAAACACACAATATCTATTTTATTTTATATACAAAATATTGTTATAGTAGTTTAGAAGTTGACGCAAAACTAATATAAGTCACCCTTATCTTTCATAGGCAATTCAGGCAACGCTTCCTTGGAAGACATAGCGAAAAAGCCTGCAATCGGGGTCGCGTGGTTGAATAAGGCAATGACACCGATCCAGCGTTGGGTAATGCCAAAACTTGGCAACCATTATGTTACGTCATCAAGCGTAAATCGTGTTTGCGACAAAATAGATACATTGATAATTTAGCTTATGCTAATATTATCATCTATGCTATTTTTGGCATCATGTTTTATGAAATCTGTCTATGGTTTGGTGTGGCCTGAGAATTGTTTTTATAAAGATTATTTTTTGCGTAGTTGGCTGTATTCAGACTATTTATTGACGTATGTGCGAAGAAGCCTGTTTAGTTTAATTATAAATTTAACATTTTTTTAATATTCATCATTTATAATTTGTCTGTGATCTTAATATATACGAAACTTTGTACGAAATAATTTATTGGTGAATTTGAGTTGTAAGGCCCTTATATATACCCTTGATTAAGTCCTTAATTTGTTTATTTTTGTATAAATTGTTCCTACCATAGACATTTTATTTGCAATGTAGCTTATAAAGAAAAAGATATTACATACCTTGAACGCCGCTTTTATCTAGAAAATTACTCAGTTGAAACGACGAATTACTCGACGCCAAATACTGTGTGAACCTCTGAAAGAGAAAAAAAAAATAAGATTTAAATTTCTACTCTATTTTTACGGGCACAGATAACCTCGTGGTCTGTAGAGTATAGATCAAGCTAGGCAGGCTGAACGCGTGTCTCAACAGACTAACTTTTTAAAATGCTTTCAGAAGTGCGAATTTTGGGCTGGCTAAGAATTTTGATAGAAAATTTATTATTTAATTTCAGAGATATACTTGAGTACTAGAATTAGATATTAATAATATTTTATCATAAATATGTAAGTATACAAAATTACTATAAGGAAGAAACTAACACACAAAAAGCTTTAAGTTTAAGGATAACAACTTTTTAAGACATCTAAAAGCTGATGAAGATAGTTTATGTAATGATTAATCGAGGTCATAATGATCGAAAGTTCATATGAAAACGTTAGCTAACAAAATCGTAAAAGCTTTTTGACCAGTATTTAGCTTATGATAATAAGTATTGCAAATCAATTTGAAAGTACTATCAAAAGTGAAAAATGTTTAAAACGTGTCAGGAATGTTTCAAAAGATTGTTTTTCGCTTACGCAAGTACTATACAACTTATAAAAACTTCAATAAAAAGGGATATAAGTGTAGTTGATTACAGTATTTACATGATTCGATGTTTAATTTGATGAACTTTTACTTAAGTTTTTAAAATTTTCAGGGTTATAACAATTTCATATATATTAGAAAAAAAACACTATTCAGGTAACTCAATGTATACTTATGAACGTCAGTAAAAACATAATGCTTCTAAATTTACAATTACTGCCAGTTCTCAAGGGCGTAGAGCGGACGAGAAGAACTGGCAATAAACTCGCCAATTTTTTTTTCAATTTAAAACCATAGGTGATATAAGTTTACTTAATTTAAATTATATACTAAGCTCTCTATACAAAAGGCCCGTGCAACTTATTGTTGGGGTTGTAGTGAATTAAAATTTGATCAAATTAAAGGCGCGGCTCAAAATATCTTTATGATATTGAGTGGAGTACAGTTACAGGTGTTTAGGATAAGATAATATTGATCGCAGGTGCGAATAACAGGTCGTTTTGCCTTTATGTTGATTGGGCATAAAAGTCATACACGATAAACTTTTTCAGAATTTCTTTTTATGAATTTTTGATTCATTCAAAATACCGGGTCGCCTGAAAGCGATAACACGATATTTACAATGAGCGGGTAAAAATGTAATCATAATATGACTATCTCTTATTGGTTAAATAGCAAACTTTGGATGAGACTAAAGCGGGCCATAGACGGACCGCATGTTGCAGTCAAGACCGACTGCAACATGCGGTCGCCGCACGGCGATCTACAGTTTCCATAGACCGCTCGAGCAGTTCCTGAGGAAACCGCATGTTGCAGTCGGTCTTGACTGCAACATGCGGTCCGTCTATGGCCCGCTTTAGTACTATGACTCCCGTAGGTCAAAATCCAATATGACCGAGTTGAGCCAGACGTGGCGCTAAGCCTCTTCTCAATCTCATCCCTTTATGTATTATTCTTCGACTTATATCATTTCATATAAGTCAAGCAAGTTCCAGAACAAATTTGAAAAAAAAATCAATTAACATTCTCAAAATATTACAAGGAGACAATTAGGTACGAACCGTTTTTAAATTATATTTATCGACATACATAGAATACATTGATATAAATAAAAAATGCAATGACAGAGCTTAATTTAATATGGCTTTTTTGAGATATTGTGGTGCCGAACAAGTTATTACTAAGTTGAGTATAGTGAATATTGTATCCTACTAGTGTTATTAGATTTTTTTCAAGGACATTTATGATATTTAAGAAAATCCGACGCGTGTTAATCAAATCCAATACAGAATTAGCGTCCTTGACTAATTATCACTACACTAATTGTTTCTGCTATGAACATTGAAATAGTTTGAAAATTACTCAGAATATTGTTGTGATTTAGTTTTGTACAAAAGTTCCTAAGGAATTATTAGCCCTTGGACTAGCGGGTTTTCTTGTATTCGAAATCAAAACTCGAAAACAGGATTTCTAGTTATATGCAGTTCGCATATTAGTAACGTACAGCCAATATGTTATGAAAAGTCGCAACGCATTTTATTACAGAGATCTAATAATATAATCTCAAGTTATAGTGTATTAAAAATATCTACCATCACAACCTAAGTCATAGATTAGAAAAGATATAAACAACATTTTGTAAAAAAAAATCCCTATAATAGCAAAGGCATCTTCTAGATATAATGCCACAGACTAACGGAGAGTTAAATTTCTATAAGTGGATAGTATAAAAACTCCTTAGATATATCTATACTAAAATTCAATAGTTTTGATATTAGCCATGTATTCTTTCCACAAGCATCATAATTTCTCTATCAACACTGAAGTAGGCCGTCTGGTTTATCATTTCTATGTGACATATTTTATTCAATACCGCTATTAAGGCTTCAATCAAAACGACTCATTCATCTCCCGCCTCCACATTTCGTGTTTATTGGGCCGTTTTAATTTTCTTCCAGACAGCAGGATTCATTACTTGAATTGGCAAGACTTATGTTTTTCAATAGAAATTCTACAAAGTTTGTGTTAAAAACATCTCTATTATTTAAAAACGTATTGCTATTTAAATGTTTCGTCCATATCACTCTCTCGTACTAACAAGAATTAGGAAAAACATCTGAAAAAAGGGATTCATTTTTTTTAATAAAACTTTTTTAACGCATAATATTATTTACGTAACTCAAATTTTCGAGTGCAGAAGTAATCGTGGTCAGCGAGAGACAGAATTTGTTTTATTTAAAAAATTGCGCCTCTAATCCTACAAATATTATAAGCGCAAGAGTTTGTATGTATGGATGGATGTTTGTTATTCTTTCACGTAAAATCGAGTGAATGGATTTTAATAAAACTTTACAATAATATAGCTTATACATCAGAATAACACAAAGTCTACAGTTTATAAAGATATTGTGTGAATAGTAAAAAATAAATAACAAGTAGGAAAAAATCTACCATCTGCGACTGGAGTGCGCTGCCAAAAACCGCTAGAGTTACACATATGTAATGCATGATGGAAATGTTTATCTTAAATAGTCAAGATCTTTTTAGTTGTTTTTTTCCATGTCACACTAATATAAGCTTATCGAAATACTAATCCTGCGCAGACGAAGTCGCGGGCACCAGCGAGTACTTTTATATTTAAAGTCATACGCTCACATACTTTATTAGGCTATACATACAATGTTAAAAAAATACACTTTAAGTGACATAACGCAGTAGTGCTTGAGCTGGACACAAATATGATGTTCATTCAAGAACCACCTTTGTACCTTCCAGTCTTCGAAACAAATCAATTTCTCGGAAAGCCAGAACCAATCAACAATCCATCCAGAACTTCCAAAATTTATTATCCATCAAGCCACCCAGGGCAGGCCTAAGAGGCCAGGTGTTTTATACCAAAAACTGCTTTATTCCACAGACTACGCAAATACTGGGTGTGGAATGTCTCATTAGCAATTTTCGGTACGGAACAAGAGTTGAACCGTAAATGAAATAGAGTTTACCAGACTTTGTAGGTGTTAATTATTCATACTAATGTTTTAATAAGCAATTAAAGACAATAAATTAATTTTGAGCTTTTTAATTCCCACAGGAAACCAAACGGAATATAAGGTAAATAACGTTATCATCATAAAAATATCAACAGATATTGCTCATGTATTACATAGTTGTTTTTAGCTAATTTCTCCTTTACTGTCTTATCTTTTCGTGTAATACGATATAACAAAAAAATATTATTTATGAGTTATCAGCGTCACAACAATGATTTTCTTATGAATAGGTACATTTTAAATTTAAAATTAAGCTACTATCTAACGCTAGACAAAAATATGTTAGGCGGTTATATCAAAATTACGACTATATTTCAACTTACTTTTAACATTTATCGATTTAGGCTTTAATGATTTTTATTTTAATATTAATAACACGGATAAATTAATTTGTATACCATTATGTATATTGTTTATGATTTTAGAAATTCAAACAACATAGTATATAGTAAGTAAAATTCAGTAAATAAAAAACCTTATCATATATTCAAGAGCTACGCGCTATGGCAATTAATTTTATATTCAATCGAGCACATTCCTACATAACTACACGTTATTGTACTGAGTTCCAACATTTAATATGAAACGTTTTTCGCGTCACAATAGAATCCATCCATTGCCACAAATGTCATACTTTATCAAACAAATTAAGACAAGCCAAATCGAACTGAAATATATATATTTTTAAATAGAAATATATACATATTTGTTACCATGGAAATCTTTTATACTTAGGGTGAGATCTATAGTGCGCACTTGGACTTTGCTCAGACTTTACTTACGAAAAACACTAAGGTTAAACTATGATTTAGTATATTTATAGACATTTTAACGGTGAGATTAAGCTAAGCTCAAGCTAAGACAGAAATTGATGTTTCATTTCATGCAATACCTTCTTTATTATCCTTTAAAAAAGTAAAGAATGGTTGTAGTTGAGTCTGAGCAAAGTCTAAGTGCGCACTATAGATCTCACCCTTAGATAAGATACAATCAGCCCTAAATATTTCCAATGTTTTCCTGTCCGCTACATATTTATTATAACCATAGATATTTACATGACGGGTACATTCCTACAAGTAATGATAGTATGCATGAACAACAAGAGAACCACTTGTGTCAATAAAGAATCGCTATTTTTGTAGAGTCCAATATCCAATCGTAATTTACGAATTATACAAAGTATGAAGAAGCTGATTTTTTTTGTTTGTATGATATAAAACTAGGAACTGAAATTGCTAAGGTTTCTTTGAGATTTATTCAATCATAAGACGCATATTACTTTTTTTGTGTCAAAATTAAACCTCGAGTCGAATGACATAATTAAAGTCCTGTTCCATAGAATAAACACGATTGAGCAAGTAATAGTAGTATAGTTAAAGAAATGTTATAAGATAAAAAAAATATGGAAAAGGAAATCTAACCTTAAAAACAATCAAAATATTAATTTTGGAAACAGATTAGTATATGATAATATAAAATTAAATATTGTATTACAGACCTTCGTAATCTGTCAATATGGTATTACTGAAGGTAAAAGAACTCACTTCATTCCCATATGCTAGAAGATGATGCACTGTGATAAGGGCCTTATAAACCACTACCCAATTAGTGTTCTGTGTCCGCTCAACTAGGAGGTTGGCAAGCTGTGGTATTGACACATTTGGCTCATTTGTGCAGTGGACTAGATCTGGAAAAAAATATCATTATTACATACTTACTTATTGTCTCCTCAATCATTTGACATGAACATGGCTGAACGTTTGTTAGAGGACGCAATTTTATTTATGGGACATGTAGGGGGATGAATACAAGCTCAACCCGATGTTTGTAGGTTTGGCGAAGGGGTGAAAAAAACACAGACATAATTGTAGGCAAAGCGATTTGCTACAAAATATGTATTCACAAATTTTTTGTATGATGGAAAGTTTAGGAGATATAGTCAAAACCGTCTTTCACCCCTTTTTCCAAGATGGCGGCCGGGGGACAAGGGCGCCACGTTAAGTGTTAAGCTTGTATTGACATTTGAGACCCCCTACACGTCTCATAAATAAAATTGCGTCCTCTAACATATGTTCAGTTTGGCCCTCAAATTGTAACATTTCAATGGACTAATTAATGTGAAGCCAATCTTAATTTTAAAGACAATATGCATGTGTTGAATATTGGGTTGATTAAAAAAAAAAAAGTTTAAGCAGTGAAATTAATTGAATCTTATTGGAGGTCAGACTCAAAGGTCATAGAGGTAACTAAATTATTAATAGCCCAATGCTCTTGGCCAATATAATATAATTTCAATTAATATTCTTAAAACAAGAGAAGTTGAGGCTTGCATCTCCATCTATGTAGCATTAGTCTAGAAATAATTAATCAAACAGCGTAACAAATTATTTTATACATAAATACAGTAGAATCTCTTTATGTTGAAAGCCGCCATTACTCGAAAACTCAACCCTCTATTAGTCAAAATAGTTAGTGAGTCCCTGCTCGCTTTTCTGGTACATTCCTCTCTATAACTCGGAAAATTAAAGTAAAAAAGAAAATAAAGACCTCTGTATCTTATAGCAATGTTTTATTTTACAACATTTACATATATTCTAAGTCAAAATCATGTGGTTCTACTGTATAATGTTTTTATGTTAAAAATTCTCATAGAATTTTCAGTTTAGGAAACTTTAAGTAATTCAAATGTATAAGAGTATTAAAAGAGCTATATGAAGAAACTTATTTGGTACAGCCTTATCACCCTTTAAAGATAACAGAGGAAACCATTTAAAAAGTATCTAGTGATAATTATTTTTTATATATTTCTGAATTACAAAAATATCTGCAAGATAAGAGAGGAAGTGACAATGTCTGCCCATTTATCATGTTGCACTACAATCACTCCCAAACAGATACATAAACACATGGCTAATAACAATGTATTTTAAATTATATTTGGTAACATGTAATGCTAATAATATCTGTTAGGTAGGTAATTGTACATGTGAAAAGTACAAAAAAATTGGATTCATTCACAAACAATAAGATATTCTTTTTCATGTGTACTCTAGTTATTAAGATATTGCTTTATCATTATTAGACTGTTAAGGTAAGATTTCAAGTATAGGGCACATTAATGCATATATATCATAGGTAAATTTAACGGAATCAGGTAATTAGCACTCTGCTACTAACAACTTGCACTAGAGATCATTCATGTGCCTAATCAATTACTTAAAAGGAGGGAGATTAAATAAGTATAAATTGTTTTGATATTTGGTTGTTTACACTATTTGTTCTTGTAGTGTTAGGGTAAAACTTATACATTTATACACACAGTTGAAGCAGTTTTCAATTAAATAGCTTATCTTTGTGATAAGATGGTAAATCATTTTTAATGAACATCAGCATAAAAAATCTCTCTTTAATTATATAAATGCATCGTTCTGGACTCAGAACTGCAAAGATAAAAAATTTGTCTGATAACATAATTAATAAAACATTGTTTGTTAAATTATTAGAAAAATCACAAAGGAAAATACAAAAATGTCATGGCTTCTAATAAATATATTAAAGGACATCTACCTTTCTTTGTATTAAATTTATATAACTATTTATTATGATATTATCATGATGTACAGTTTTGTACTATTTTGTTATATCATCACTTAATGATTATGTAGCACTAATTGAATGTTTAAAAATTATGTAGTATTTGTTAGATAATGATTTTATTGTAACTGCTTATCAGATTTGGCTTGGCTCAAAGACTCAGCATTATTTCTAGATATATTGGACCACTCTAATAATGTGATAATTTAATGATATAAAGACACATTCCATATTATGTTTAAAGGATGGAAGGTATGTTGGTACCTACAATAAGAACCCTTAAAATTTGGTCGATACTTCGTGGTCCGGTACACAGTTACAGTAACATGGCTGGTAAGCAAAAGCAACATATAATACTTACAATCTAAATGTTTCTTTTTCGGTGCAATCATTTCTTCAGTTGTGGCTTTACATACAGATTTTGCTAAACCCTGGCCCGCAATACTGTGGCGTGCGGCTAAAAGCCTATCGTTTATTGTCTGTCCCGCCATCATCACGCTAAGTCCTGACATAAACTAGTTATAGAAACTCAAAATCACTGATGATTACTTTTTCATGAAAATTTCTAAAATTATTACAGGACGATGACGAAAAAAATATGTCACCGCCCCCCCAACTGGCACTATACTAAATCCAAAATGGCTGACTAAGACAACCATAGACTTTAGACGGTAGAATGATAAAATAATTTTCTGACTTTTACTAAATATTGCCATATTACAATATGTCATACGTAACATGACAATAATATATTATGACAAAAATGTTTTCTGTATGCGTTTGAAGAATATTTTTTTACTTATTTATATTGAAGTAGGTATTATAATAGAGGTGAGTCGAAAATATTAGATCAGATAAAAGTACTAGGTATTTTTCGAGATTAGGCCGCACCTAATCCAATGGACGCAGTACCTAATCCACCTAATCCAAGAGGTAGCGTAGCGACTAGCGAGTAGTGTAGTCCCGGGCCGCGCCCGCGCGTCAGCGGTCGGGCGGGGTGCGGGGCGCGGGACGTGAGACTGGTAAAATCCGGTTTGTTTCGCTGGCTGTTCGGGCCTCGCGGGCCGGCGGCGAGCGCACAAAACAATAGCTTTCCTTTTCTAACACATAGAAACGTTACCTGTTTTTGTCTTTGTTTGTTGTTCGGTTAAGAAAAACAATAAATTTGCATGTAATGTAAACAAACACTTAGTTAGTGTCGTTCGTCATTTGGGCGATGCAAGCTGTGACTTGTTATGATTGAGTTTGTTTAGTGAACTTTAGTGCAGAAAAACTTTCGTATTTTGTAAAAAAAATGGCTCCAAAGGGGAGTAGTGTCGCGTGGGACCATTTTGTGGTCAAGGACAAGGATCAGTACATGGCCGAGTGCAAAATGTGTAAGACTCAGTTAATTTCCATTTTATATAATTCCCACACGCAAGTACTTTGCAAACAACTTACTACCGAGCCGTTATGAAAGTTTGCGGGAAATAAAAATGCTCGAACTTCGAAATGTTGAGTCAATATGCATCACAGCTGATATTTGGACTTCAAGTACCAATGATTCATTTTTAGGTGTTACTGGCCATTATATTGACAAAGATGAGTATGTGCTTAAGTCCATATTACTTGAATGCGTGCTTCTGGATGGTTCCCACACAAGTATTAATTTAGCAACGGAGCTGTTGCGAGTAGCAGAGGAGTGGCAAGTGGCGAACAAAATTCTGCTGGCAGTTTCGGATAATGGATCCAATATTAAAAAAGCCATAGAAAAGGATTTAGGCTGTAAGCATTTTGGCTGTTACGCTCATTCTCTCAATCTGGCCGTACAAGAAGCGATGTCGAAGTCAGAGGAAGTGACTGCATTGGAGGGCAAAATAAAAACGATTGTCAGTTATTTCAAAAGATCCGCCAAAGCGTGGGAAAAATTGAAGAAGTATCAGGAGCAGGCCGGAAAGACTGTTAAAAGACCACTGCAGAGTGTGAGTACAAGGTGGAACTCCATCTTTTACATGATGCAAAGGATTCTCGAAATCAAAGAAGAGATTAATAGTTCTTTATGTAATTTAAATGCCAGTGCTATGTCACTATCCCAATTTGATTGGGAGCTTTGTGAAAATGTGACCAAAATTTTAAAACCTTTTGAAGAAGTGACCAAAGAAGTGAGCGCCCAAAAATATGTTTCGGGAAGTATTGTTATACCTATCACAACGGGACTTATAGCCTCTTTGGAAAATATGGATACAAGTTCCTATCTTGAAACTGCCCAAATGTTTAAACAAGACTTATTAGGCGCTATAAAAACTAGGTTTGCTAACTTGGACAGAAGCCGCACTTTCACAGTTTGCATGTTCCTGGATCCTAGATTCAAGTTGAACTTCGATGATCCAAGTGTAGCGGAAAATACGAAACAAAATGTTATACAGCTCGAGACTGCTCAAATTCACAAAGAAGACCGCGTTTCACAGTCATCCCAAAACGAAAATGGTTTAATGGAGCTTCAGGAGTCCACTTCAACACAACCAAGTACCTCTACTTCAGGGGAGGTGCAGATCTCTTCAGTATGGCAACATTACACACAGAGAATGAAAAATATCCAACCGAAAGGAACTGCGTCATCGAGGGCAATCATAGAGGTGCAAAGATATTTAGAAGACAAAGTTGTGTTGCCTACTGAAAAAATCTCACCATTACAGTGGTGGAAACAAAGGAAAGATCTGTATCCGCATTTACACGCTCTGGCTATTACAAAACTAAATGCAATGGCTACGAGTGTTCCATGCGAAAGATTATTTTCAGCTTGCGGCCTGCTCCTAAATGACAGACGAACTAGACTAGGCACTCGAAAAGTGCAACAGCTGATGTTTCTTCATCAAAATACATAGCGCAGCCTGTTGTCGAGTGTATAACTGTATGTAATATGTAGCACATTGTACATACATATATTATGTTGTTCCAAGAGCAAAACTATGTAAATATTTGTAAATTAATAGTGTACATACAAAACTAAAAAAAGAAAAAAAAGAAAAAAAAAATACTTGTAAATAAGTAGTGTAAATACTTACAAAATTAAAAAAAGACAAAAAACTAAAAAAAAATATATAAAACAAAAAAAAATACTTGTAAATAAATAATGTAAAAAAATGTGACCTTATGTACATAAAATGAATTGAAATCTTTTAAATACGCCTGCTTAAAACTAAATTTTAAGCTGACAGTCCTAAGCCTGTAGAAGTATGAAGGGAAGATTACAATTCATTAACTAAGAAAACTTATAAAACTAGCATAGTAAAGTAAATAGTACGTAGTAAATAAAGTACTGCGTCATGTCATATTCACTCAATACAATACGCAGTACTATGTGGATTAGGTGGAATAGGTATTTGGATTAGGTACTTATGTGGATTAGGAACAGGTGTATCTGATATCAAATTTACCTAGTACAACCCATCTCTATATTATAAGTGTCGTAAGTACACGTGTATTTTACATATACACACGATCATGACACTATTCATAACTGGAGCAGAGTCTATAGTTCACTATGGTTTTTCAGAAGAATTACGTTTAAAGTCACTAGTTATAGTTTAAACTGTAAACATAAAAAACATGGTTTTTTGAACTAAAATAATTTAGTTCAAAAACTGTAGTTTAGTATTACGAAAGAGAAGAATATCGCCATTTTAACAGGTCGGACTCTATATTCTATAATAATCTATGAAATCTCGTCAAACTAGAACTTACCGAAATAATCTGTTATAACTAATAATTGTTATTTAAAAATAATAAATAAGCAATACATCTAATTTCCATGTAACCATAATAAATTAGTAGGTTACCAAAAGTAACATAGTGTGTATTAAAAATTGCTTATTCAGAAAGGGTTTACACTTTTTATTTTGTTTCCTGGTACGTGTATAGGACCTTAAATAATGGGCAAGAAGAAATGTTATAAACGCAAGAAAACTACTTCTGCAGTTTATAAACAAGATGTAGATAATAAACAAGACGAAGTAAAATCTGATATTTCTGTATCAAAAATTACTCTTGACCCTTCCAATTCTGTGAGCCAACCTGTTTTAATTAAACTATGCAGGCTGTGTGAGACCAAGGACGGGCCATTCGTAGAAATGTTTGATGCCGAGACGATGCTAGCTAAGAAAATTGATGATATAATGCCATTTGTGGTAAGTAAAGTCCTTAAGATTGACCTTATTTTTTTACACATTGACATTTCCTTGGAAAATGTGTCTTATATTTCTGCGGATGGTTGTACAGTACAAATGCTTTGCATCTTCCTTCCTTACCTTTATTTTAAAGTAAAGTATTTTTTCTCGTATGCTAAGATGATATTGCTTAAATGACAAATGTATCTAAATAAATATATATAAGTTTTTTATCCCATAAATATATGAAACATTTACTAACCCTGAATACATTCTGTGTCTCCTAAGCCCTGTGAAGCAGCCCTTTTAATATTGAAAAACCAGTTCAAACTATGAAACAGGCTCTACAATCTGTCCATTCGAGAATTTTTTTAAACACCTGTCCTGTTAATCTGTATCTCAATATATTCTGTTTTCAACTATCACAAAAACCTAAATTTATTTAATTTTTTTATATCTCTATTGAGAGTTATGGTATAGCCACAGTCTTTTATTAGCGTAGGTGGCCTAAGGCTAAATCAATTATTAAATCACCATAATAAAATTGACAAGAACCCTTATTCACACTAAAACTAATAACATTTAATGCTCAATCTCCAGGTGATTTGATACATATCTAAACTTTTTTATAGAATGGTACATAAGTTTTGTATGTTAACTTTAATTTTATACAATGGAAGACCATTGCTACAGCTAAGGGTAGTAGGACTCCTTTCTCCGCAATTAGACTCGTGGTTGGTCCGTTGTGCGTATTGCTACAGCTAATTACCAGCACATAAATCTATACATAAACATAATGTATGCAACTATAGGCCAATTTGCATTCTAAACACTGTTGCTTAAGTATTTGAATATGTCATACAACAATAAAATACAGTTTATTAAAGCAATACTTAAATCTCCTAAAACTACAAACCTTTCAGAATAAATAAAAATATCCTCTGGCATGCCTCAAGGATCTCACCTGGGTCCTTTACTATTTCATTAATATAGGGGCCGTTCATAAAATGCGTCACTAAAATCAGCTTTTTTTGACCCCCTTCCCCCCCTATTGTCACGCTGTGTCACTTTCTGTGACCCCCCTAGAAATATTTCGTCACAAAAACTAACACGGCGAACGTCACGTTGCCGTATACCCCCCGTCCCCCCTTGTCACAAATTGTCACACTCAGCCAGACCACTCCCCTCCCCTTGTATGCGAACGTATTTTATGAACGACCCCTAAGCTTAATTTATTAAAATTACTGGTAAGTGGAAGTTATTACGTTTTTCAAGATAAAAATATTACGTTTTGGAATGCCAGTGAGCTGGTTTAGGTATTTTGTTGCATTGTCTCATGTTCTATGTTCTGTTTGTTTGCGTTTGCAATTTGGTTTTGTTAGTATTTATTTTTTTATGTATGTATGTATGCTTTAATCAAATAAATGTTTTTTTTCTTTCTTACCTCATTTTTATTATATATTTATTTGGTGGGTCTATAATATAAACTTGTAGATATATAAAAATTATATATGTAACAGTACAGAAGTAATTTTTGCACAATAGGTCTGAACTATCTTAACTCTATGATTACTATGATTTAAAATATTTTTAATTAAATCGTATAAAAAACCGTTTCCTCGTTTCAGATTGCTGAAAATGATGATTTGCCCCAAAAAATTTGTTTCCGATGTTCAGCGAAAGTTGAAGAGGTATATGAATTTATACAAAAATGTCTTAAAACTCAAGAGAAATTTCAGGAGGCAGCAGGGATAAAGGTAGTTCTAAAGCAAAAACAATATAGTTATCGATCAGCTTGGGAGGACAAGTTAAATGAACGTAATATTTCTAATGATGATGTATGTAATGCACTCATTTTAAAGGCTATTGAAGGGATAAGAAATTTACCCATCACACCTTCCGGCGAATCAGAAAAAAAGATTATAAAAAAAGAAACGCGATCATCATTTAAATCTCTTAAAGAAGATAATATAGATGATTATAAGAACAAAGAAGATTCTAAAGAAATAAATAAGCCTATTGAAATCCAAAGAAATACTAATAAAGCTCAATCCGACCACTCTGCGCCAAAAATTGCTGAAACACCTAAGGTTACTGACAAGCAAGTAATGAAAATAAATACATTTTGTACAGATAGGGATGACTCTACAGAAATATCAGAAGAAGTTAAGCCATTCAATATAATGGATCACGTAAGCATGATTAAAGTGAATGGCGTAGGTGTTTTATTTCAATGCAAGTTATGCAATCGTAATTTCTTAGTAAAGGAAGTTGTAATGAACCACAGATGTGCTAAAAACGGCGGCAAAAAGATTGCAGAAGAAGATAAAACAGTTGCGCCTCCGCCACCAAAGGTTCCTCTTATAAAATATATTAATACTAAACCACAAACTGAAAACATAACATCTGGAACAAAATCCAATGAATGTAGTAGTAAAATAATCAATAGCACTCCCATAAATGTAGATGATGATGAGGATGACACACCTTTACTGCCTCAGAAGCCTAAACGTAAAATTGGTCCAGCTAGCAAAATGAGGCAACTTGAAAATATACAGTCAACAACATCATCAGCTAATCAATCCCTACAACAAACATCTCAGATACCTAGCTCAGAAACCTTAGTTGCGGCACCTACTGTTCAAATGCCAAATTCTGTACTACACCCGAATAGTCGATTTAAACTTGTTCCAGGACCGAATAATTCTTTTATGTTAGTTGAAGATAAACTTGAAGATACTCCTGTGTCGGAATCAGTAACCAACAAATCAACTACTATTGAAAAAATGAATAATTTGCAGACATTAACAGTTAAAAGTGGACCAAAATCTAAAAGAACTACAATAAAAACCAATGTTAACCAACAGCAATCTTGTCCTACAGAACAGCCGTATCCAGTACGTTTGATCAAATCTGGAGTTGCTTGTCATTCCGATTCGCTCTCACCTTCTGAAACCACACCAGGCAAAAAACAGTCTTATACAATAGTTCAAACTGGGAATCCCAGCAAATTGCTCATATCTACAAAATCTCATCCAGCTGATGAGGTTCCCACCAAGAGATTAAAACAAACGGTCAGAGAGAATTCATTTTCTGGTCCATCTGAGAATACACAAAAATGTTTCACATTTGTTAACGTAGATTCTACTACACAACCTTCTTATGTATTACCAACAGGAAACATAGTCCAAGAGTCTCAAATATCAACTTCTATGATTAAACCTGGTGACGAAATAGATAAATATCCTTGTGATATTTGTGGGGAAAAGTTCTCTAGAGAAAAGAAACTGCAAAGTCATATACAATCACATTACAATCAACTTGATGAGGAGGATCAGAAAAGAGGTTCCACGAAGAAACGAAAATTAATGACTTAGGTTAGGGACTTTTGGACACATTTTAAGTGTGATAATAAAGTGTTTCCGATCCTTATTAAAGTCCTACTACCTACTTTACTTATAGTTGTTAGTTCTACATATAGCTGCTACCATAAAAAATGGTACACCCAAATACTTTGTAAACTATTACATTGTTTGTAAAGTGCATTTAATATTCCTTATGTTAAAAGTTCAATAATTTGTTTAACATTACATAAGAAAAATATGATATATATTTTAAGAGTTAATAATAAATTCTACATACTGATTTTTATTTGACGACAAATCAAACGAAACTGTAAGAACCTGTTAAAACTTTTCAATTAAAAAGTGAAATTTAATTGGTCAGCCTTTATAAAGTATCAACGTACAACCAAAATATTCATAATAAATTGCTACTACAAGTACTGGTTATCAATAACATTATCCAAGAGTCGGAAATAAGTCTTGATACTGAATACTTAAATAATGTAATCGTATATTTGTATAGTCTTGTGGCCCAGAAATTAAGTATAGGTTATATTAGTATATATATAACCCCGACAATTTTGGTAGTAATTGCAGAACTTAAGAAATAGGTGAGAATGGAAGGCATCCCTTGTCCCGCACGCGCTGACGCGACTTACATAATTTGTCTAAAGGTGGGAACTGACCAACGTTACGAGGTGTAATGTAACATGTAATGTAAAGGTGGGAACTGACCAACGTTACGAGGTGTAATGTAATGTTACACAGCGAGCATTCGTGCAGTCAGTACGTCGTGTTACTGGGAAACCAGCTGCTCGTTGCTCGCTTTGAGTGCTCCACCTGGCTGTCGGTTTTTTGGCGAATCCTTTGACTGTTACACGGGTCAGTAATTACGCGTCGCACGTCGCGAGTGATCATGATTATGATTTTCTATAAATTGTGTCTTTGTTAAGTACTTTTGGTCCAATTAAATTCAACAGTTCTTCAAAATCGAGACCTGCGTACAAAGTTTTTATACTGTCCAGTAATCATTTGGTTTTTAATATTGCAATCAATAACAAACCACCTCATACGCCTGTATTTTTAAATAAGTTTTATGTCCAGTAACATTTTTTCTTCTTCTTAATTTGGATGAAACAATAATTAAATAGAATGAAAGATATCAACATTATCACTATCATATCTCGTGAACACTGGCGGCGAAAGTGGAGCTCAGAGTTTTGACGAGCATATTACGCCGATTTTAGAACACAGCGTAACATGCTCGATGGGTAACACGCTCGATGCAAATGCTACATTACACCTCGTAACTTTGGTCAGTTCCCACCTTAATAACAATAAAATTTCTTACTTCATTTGTTTACATTCTGACCTCAGGAACTTTACACATAAATACTTTGCGATAGACGTGACCCGTTATGGCAACGTAAAATTGTTTTGCATAGTCCCCGGCTAAAAGCTCATTGTTAATATATAACCTTAAGGTGCATACTTTGGTACTGTCAATATTATTTTGCTTTTCGCTTCATGGAATACTAAAAAAAATCTTGTTTGGTATTTTATGGAACCCAAATAATAACTTTTATAACATATTACAGCTATTAAAAGTATGCAGCAATATCTCGCATGTTAACTATACTTATATGCATAACATAATACTAAGATTTAATTAGTATCCATGCATGCAAATAAATATATGTATATAAAATGGGTCAAGATTACCACTTAGAAAGGCAAACGAAGACATTTTCATATTCTAACTCCATACAAATTCGCTAAAATATAATTGGTACTAGTTTGACTTTGTATCGTTTTTATCTGCATAAAAAATAATAATTGAGCGGTAATTTCGTTTTCTTGCTGTCATTCTAGCAAGCAAACAGATGAAATCTAAACAAAATATAATTCATTTATTTAGCTAAACTAAATGTACTTATGAACGTCAGAAAATTGCTTCTAAATTTACATTTAGTAGCGTGGTATTAACTAAGTATAATTTAGCAATTGTCGAATTATGTTAGTAAATAAATGAAAGTCGATTGCAAGATAATTTATTTATTGACTCGTTTAAGAATAAGCCATATACATAGATCGAAACACATAACTATTTTTAGTACGAATATATTGTAGACGAGTATAATTAAGACTAGAAATTCATCTGACGCAAGTTAAAATATTAGAAGCTATAACTTACAATTAGATCTAGATATAATAATTAAAATAAATCTATTAATTTTAAACCATACGAATCACGCGATATGCGGTTGTGTGTAGAAGTGTGATTGTATTTAATAAGGGCTTTGGGAATATGTTTTTTTATCTGATATTATAATTGTTATATTTGATTCGAAGAATTTATATTACTGATATCCGCTTAGCAAAAACGACAAGAGCTGCCTTTGAATCATATAATTGTTTAGGCGCTACCATTTCATTTAAATCTGTAGAATATTAGAACACAATATATCATATTGTAGCCAAGTAAAATTATTTGACAGAAGAACAAACTAACACATTTTGTGAATTACAATTTGTGGTCTATGCCATTCTATACTTTCGTTTTTCAATTGCATCGAATGGTACAAATACCCAGCCTTCACCATGATACAATTTGTCGCAGAGCCTCCATGGCCCTCATTACTATTCGTTGTCTTCGCCCGCATCACAATGTAAAAGAATTAAGAAAGTTACACTAGCATATTTAATATATTATAATCACATTTTGATATGTAACCGTTATGAGCACCGCTCATTGATATGTATCGTTTACAAGGGCACAAATATAAGTACCTACATTGATTTTAAAATACTAAGACTTTAAATAACTATAAATAGAACTACATCTATACATTGATATGCTTAAAATGGTCCTACTCTGGATTTTCGAAAGCCAGATATAAAGCGCATGCATTCTAAATTTTTTAAAGATTTTTAAACTAAATTAAAATTCAAACTTATTATATATTAGCTTTATATCTCGCTTAGAATGGACATTACATTTAAGGAGTCGCCTCTGACATGGCTTTGGGTGGAAGGTTTAGAAACGTAGTTAAGGGCGACGTGGACACATCTACTTAAAATTAAACTTAACCTCTACGTAACTACAAGTAGATATATGACAATGTGTCATCTATGAAAATAATAGTATAACAAAAATTCACATATTATCAAAATGATGACGCGAGTATTCCTTTTAAATAATGAATCAATCATTGATCATTCAAATCGGCTCGAGTCTGTGGCCGGATTAAATCGCAACCGAAATGAACGAATGAAAGATAATGATTAATTCCTTTTATATTTCATGGTGTCATAGGGAAGGTAACTATAGAATGAGGAGCTGATGGGACCGAATTGGATGACATGGTAGTAGTCAGAGGCAGACTCCGGTGCTACTCAATCGAGGAAACCGGTGTTCACGAGCTTCTCCAAGAAGAATTTTACGTCTCCGAGCTCACTGTCTTTGATGCCAAGAGACTTCAGCATGCCCAGGTCGCCATTCTCCACCGCCATGAAGACTGAACGTAAATGTTCGAGATCTGATCTCATCAAGTGTAAGGCTGCCCCGAAATCCTCTATAGTTTGTGATTCTGGAAATTTGACATGATAATCAGTAGAATTTATAATTAATTAAGAATTTTATAATATGTATTGGTTTACTATTTTTCGGTAATTAAATTATGCCGGTAGATTCTTGACACTGTTGCACGGTTGAGCGTGCGATTCTTGTCTTTAAGGCAGTGCTTTCAAATCCTGGCAGGGTTTATTTCCATGTACACAATATTTTCTCATACGAAGTAAATATCGGGAGAGTGATCATTCCTTTATTATTTTTATTTCCTTTATGTTTTGTCTTTTAAGGTAACAAAACTTCACGATCTTCAAATAAAGTATTGATTGATGAATTCTATGATTAGCGCATCTTAAAGTCATGAAATTGACACTATAAGTTACTTTCAATTTGTCTACTTGGCACTTGATGATCTTGTAAGATGTCCTTTTAGTATAGAAATGTTGTTTAGTAGAGTGCAAAAGTGATAAAATACTCAATAGAAGTTTTTAGTTTAGGTTTAAGAATAAAATAAAATTTAAATTAAATAAAATTTATTAAAAATATAATATTTTTTTATATGTATGTTTCAAAACGGTGATAGTAGAGGTTATATGCTCACTATCAACTAAATGTCTAACGTATACTAAACACTGAGTAGAGAGAATACAGCTAACCCTGCGGGTTAGAGTGAGAGAAGAGGAGCCTGCCTACGGCAGCCGCAGGCGTGAGAGAAAGGGAAGCTAGACAGACTGGCGCCGTAACGCGTTACGTAAAAAAGGGGATTACCCTCCCATCAGAAGTTATCACTTCAAAACATTTTGCAGTTGCAACTATTAAAAACAGCTACATACCAGAGAGAGCAATAGCAACTTTCTCCACTCCACCAAGTGGTTCCAGGGCATCTCTGGCTTTGTTACCGAACAACTTCTCCAGGTAGTTGGGGCCGTGTGAAGCCAATAGTGACTGCAAGAATGATGCTGTTTCTTCTACGGGCGGTCGTTTAGCTGAAAACACAATAATTCAGTTTATTTATACATTATTATGTGGGTTAAACACTTTAAGACGATTTCAAAGCTCGCTCAGTCAAAAAAGTAATTATATTCTCTTCAGTGACGGACATATGATATCGAATAATTCTATATACTTGTTTGCATTAAAATTAGACAAATATAAAAAACTAGTTTTAGTATTCTTCTATTAAAATACTCTATACATAATATATTTAATTTTACGTTGACGTAAGCTAAATATTTGTTGGATTGCGAGTTAGATTCGACAAAGAATAAGAAATTTACCGTACCTATTAATACTCCGTACCGAAGAACGTATTTAGGTGATATCTCAAGTAAAACAGTTTCTAAAATGGTTTCCTATTTTATTATTTTGCACACAAAAAAGCAATAACATAAAATAAATCGGCAATAAATCTAAAGGTGTATTAGAAATATCTTCTAGGGGAGCAAAATTTTTGTTAAGATCTCAATTTTACTAAAAAAGTAGATCAATTTTTGTTGAGAGTACCTATGTACAACGAAAATGTACTTTAATATTTCAAATCTTCCAAACTTAATTTAACTTAAAAGTAAAGTATCAATTATGAATTGTAATTGTATTGATATATATATATGTATTGATGATATAATTAGATACGACTTTAGTCTTCATTATTTCAAGATAGAAGATATTGCGCCGCCAAATTGAAGAAAAAATAAAATATTCTCAGGGGTATTAAAACGAGTGGCCTCTATATTTGACATGCAAATTGCTTCGAGCCTCCAATTTGTAAGATTCTCTTAGACCTCTTTTAGTCCGGGAGGTAGCGTTGCAAATGCAAAAGTCATAGTAAGCCGGCTGATATTAACATCGATAGTTGATCTTATATGACTAATAAGTGAACCGACCGTCAGCTGCTCAAGTAGCGGTGGGTGCGGGTGTAGGAGGCTGCGAAAGAGGTAAAAAAAATAAAAAAATTAAGTAATAGTACGCTGGCTGAAACTTGTTCCATGAATAGTTGATGTCATACTGAGCAAAAAAAAAATCATCAGCTGCATCGTGGAGGGGGGATTATGCGTCAGCTGCCCGCATGCACTTGTGAAAAAAAACGTTAAAAAAAAAAGTTATAATACGCCGAATGAAATTTAACTCCGTGATTCTACAAAAAATATAGAGTACGAAAATAACAATCAGCTGTTTATGTAGCGGTGGAAAGACCGTCAGCTGACCCAGTCAAGATTTAAAATTTTGGAGCATTGCTGTCAGGCTGTTCGCTTTCAAACACATAATTTGCGATACATTCTGGCCTTGCTTGAACCCATAGCACGACCTTCGGGCTACCTAAACCTCTCCCCCTAAAATTTCAAAGCAGCATCATCTGCCTGGGGAATCTTTGTCGTACACATTCAGTTTCGGTTCTCCTCGTCGAACGAACGGACCTTGGGAACCGATTTGTGCTCTGCGTTGCCAGGTTTCCATGCCCTCACAGGCTGTGATTTTAATCCCGCATTTTACAGGAAAGAAAAAAAAGCCTTTACAATTGTTGCGAAAATCACAGGCATATATGCAAGCGTTGGGGAATATCGCAACTATTCCGGGTCGTGAATTAGACAAGGTCTTCATAACGATTGAAGAATTAGTTTGTCGCTTGTACGGGTTTAAATCGATAAACGATGTCAACGCTACACGCGTTGCTACCTTCGCGAAAAAATATCAAATCAATGAGAAAAACGGCGTGCTCAAGTGGAAAAGCCGTATCGACGGGGCGATCTTCCCACCATGTAAATCCGAGCTACGCCAGCATTTACTGCGCACGTCATACATAGCGCACCTTTGGAGCCATGCTCACCTTCAATATCCATATCAATTATCTCCCACGGACTGGGGATGGGAAGAAAACGACGACAAATATGTCTTCAAATGGTTCGAAGGAGATCAAGTACCCGTATCAGTCACCAGTATAACGGATAGCAGCGACAATATTGGCGGTATGGAATTTTTGTCGGTGACACTTTCTTTGAGCTTTCTAGTAGCCTAATTTTGATAATTTACATGGTCATTTACAGATGACGGTGAAGAGAATCGAGGCCAAGAACTCGATCAAGACAAAGAGAACGATTTCCTCCAGGACAGTTCGGCCGATGATTCGTCAGACAACGATGATGATAGCGATACCATCGACAACGAATAACTTTTGCGATCTTTTTATTTCTATATTTCGATTTTGTTTATATCACCCTTCATTTTATTTTGCGTTCATTTAATTTTACACTCGATTTTATTTCATCTCGTGCATTTTGTTACGAATAAAACGAGACAAAAATATATCGAGAAAGATTCTGTGCATTTCTAGAATAATCTTTACCTTTACTGCGTCAGCTGACGGTCTTTCCACCGCTATACACGCCGCTGATTGTTATTTTCGTACTTTGAATTATTTAAACGATCACGTAGTCCAATTTCATCCGGCGTACTATGACTTTATTTCACGTGATTTTATTACAAGTTCATACGAGCAGCTGACGCATAATCCCCCCTTCACGATGCAGCTGACGATTTTTTTTTTGCTCAGTATGACATCAACTATATACGGAAAAAGTTTCAGGCAGCGTACTATTACTTAATTTTTTAATTTTTTTTACTTCTTTCGCAACCTCCCAACTCCACACCCACCGCAGGTGCGCCAGCTGACGCTTGATTCAGTTATAAGTATTTCGAGATAAATAGTGAAAGAAGGAAAATAGTCGGCGTAAAATCACTGCCGAAAATGCAACGCTACCTCCCGGACTATTTTGTTTTTATTTCACAAAACACACAATGTTTAAACATGGCGTGGCCGTTATCTTGTAAAACATCCTAAAACCACAAAATGCTGAATTTCCCTTTGTCACGACTGCCCTAAAGTAAACATGGCCTTTTTGAATTTTGCGTGTTATTTTAATACAAATGTTATTTGAATTTGATGGTTTTAGATAAAACTGACTTTAAAATTCTTTACCAATCCACAATATTAGTAATTAGTGTAACGTAGAATTTATTTTTTTCCTAGGTAACGAAAGATACGCAATGCACTCTCTATATCATTAATCACATAAAACAATGATAGGTAGGTACGGATCACAGATGTGTCCGATACGATAATGGAATAGGCGCTGACAGTAAAGTTTATTATAGTCAAAAAATCGCCATGACCTTATCCGTGTCGAGGCCAACAGTTCAGGTCCTGCTGTGGAATATTAGGGGTAGGTAAGGATCCATTGTAAAACCAAATTCTCACACCGCCAATTTTCTTATCTATCTATTCAGCTATACAACAAACTTAATAGGCCTAACTAATAACTTAATAGCCTAAATTCTTATTCGAAATTAAAACAATAATTACCAAGTGGCTTTGTGCACTAAACTATGAAGAAACTGAATTGCTAGTTCAAGAATAATTTAATTTAAGCATTATTTATTTCCACAATGCACTTACACTATTTAACACTAACACTCGCCACCTCCCATCCCATCCATCCCTTCCCTAAGATCATCATTCTGGTGTGTACAAATGTCTCAACTTGTATCTTTAGTTTAGTAATAAGTCTTGTTTTTTTTGTTAGCTTTCTAGTTTTCTTTATAATATAGAATTTTGGTTTCAATTATTGTTAAGTTACTATTGCATTAAACCGTTGGAAGTGCGGAGTACCCTGATGTACAGGTCTCCCTAGACTTAGTTCAGGGGCTCCAATATCTGCTAAAAATGTAACTTGTTATTGAATTAAAAAATTGTTTTTTTTTTAAATTAAAGTTACAAGTTGTCACGGCAAGCCAATACGCAACGCAATAATAAATTTGAGACCCAAAACTTCCGATTACAATTAGGATCCATTTTCTAAATCGTAAATAAGTATCCATTAGTAATTAATGCACGTACTAAATTGTCTAAAATGTTTTGTGTCGTTTCGCAAATGAAGAGTAATTTTCCATACTGAATCGAATTTGAATAATGTGAATTATGCATTCGTAAATGTAGGTCATTTCAGTGATTCATGTCCCCTGAGCGCGTGACATTTATTTATTTATACTTCGTTACCTTATACAATAACGCGTATATTAAAAAAGCAGGTATATAAAATATGGAAATATGGAAAATAAAACAGAAACCCCTACAGAGGGTAGAGTACAAGTAATAATCAACAAAAAGAACATAAATATCATGTAACTATAACTAAAATATACCTACTAGAATCTAAAAAATATAAAAAATAATATTAACAAAAATGTATAAGCTAATCTTAGGGTTAATGAGTCACAATTAATATATATAAGTAGCTAAACGAGGCAGAAGATAAAAGCTCAAAAAAAAAGATTTTTAAATAGATTTAAAGACAGCTCGTCTGATATCAAGGGGAAAGGAGTTCCAAAGGAAAGGTAGTAGAGTAGGAAGTGATATAATTCAGTTTTTATAATTCAGAGTAGAGGTTTCAAGAACTAGATTGTCAAGCGAACGCAAATCAAAACTACCGCCAGAACGGAACATAAAATTTTGCTTTAAGTAACTAGGAGTTTTATGATGAAAAAGAACATTATAGAGAAGTTATAAAATGTGCAACATGCACATCGAATGGGTAGCCATGAGCTTTCTACGAAACTCCGAAATATGGTCAAATTTAAGTCCAAATATAAATCTGATGCAAACATTTTGTAAACGCTCCAACTTAACAAAAGACATTATTGAACGACAGACATAAAATTTAAACTACATATTTTTTAATACTATAGTAATTGTGGACTCAGATTATGGAAATACTTCTATCGCAACATTTTGGCGCTTCAAGAACTTTTAATTAGAAATGTTCTAACAAACCTGCAGTACAAAGCTTGGAATCTTCATCGTAACCATCGATGCAGTCTGGTGCACCATCGCAAAGGTATTGTATGGAGATGCAATTTCCATCCACGGGACACTTAAACGGCTCATATGGATGACAGTATTCTGAAAAAAATACCATAAATTATTAAATTTAGTTAAAACATTTCCCATTGTAGCCATCATAAACAATAATGAAACATAAAGATATTAGAGACAAATATTTTATTCTTTTTGTTTATGTATTTATAATATATCTCTTTGACATATTTATGTATTGACAGCTACACTATCAGCAGCACATAGGTTAACTTAATTATAATCATCGGACTCATCCATTTTCGATAAATAGTTAACTACACGAATTCTAACCGATGTATGTCCGTCCGTTCGAAATACTGCCAAGGAACGGTGTAGTTTTCCGAGATAAAGAGATTCCAAAACCAAAAGAAATAAGATTGAATGTGTCAATACAAGATAAGATGTCAGACAAAAATTTAGTCTGGAACTGTATTGAATAAAGCCGTGTTCCTAACTGTAATTATTTATGTTCACACATATATGGTTTGTTTCTCTGTGTGTATGTCACCGTAAAATTGTAAACACCGTTAGATTGTAATCTATCTCGCGAGATTATAAACTGTCGAAAGATTGTGAACCTCAACGAACTGCTTACAATTTAACGTATTATTATTCGGTAGTTATATGAAATTGTTGGAAAGTAAAATTAATCTGTAATTGACCAAAGAAGTTTGAATGATAACTAAGTTAGTGTAGTACAATCTACCGAATAATAATACGTTAAATTGTAAGCAGTAAGCTGAGGTTCACAATCTTTCGACAGTTTATAATCTCGCGAGATAGATTACAATCTAACGGTGTTTACAATTTTACGTTAACATGTATAACTAGTGACTATAACAAATGATTTTTATATTAATGCTAGATATTATGATTGTCTACAATCTACATTCACATTGCATTACATCAATTATTAAAATAACTGTATAAATGTTACTCGATCCAAACTTATGTATAAATTTCTATTTACTGCCTGAACAAAAACCTATCACGGAATGACACACACTACACAATTTCACTTTTTATTTATTACTTAAAGAGAGGGACACTTAATTTATACTATAAAAAACTTCAAAAACTTCATTCTATTAAATAAACCTTAAATCCTATATAATACCAAGACGTTGTTACGCCATCGCGTTTTAACACACGCCTAACGCCATCTATTACTTAAACAAATAATTAATTTAGACATTCCGCCCACCAAGGACGAGTCCTTTCAACATTAGAGTTGCACAAAACTTTGATAGAATTACTTTCATAACAAACAAAGAAAAATAACATGTTCAGTTAAACATAACATAAAGTTCATCAAGAAAAAACAAGTTAAAGAATTCGAATATTATACTAGGTAAATACGTTAATAATAAATCTAAAATCTACAACAATGAAAAGAAAGAATTATTATAACATTCGTAATTGAATCAAACTTGCCGCCCACCATGATGTAACAAAAAAAACTAAAATCTATTTCTGAAGTATACTTATTTTACTTAAAGGTCTCTTTATAAGGCCATTCTTACATTTTATGGTTATCACTCTAGTGATATTATCAGGACCAGTATGTTTTTCTACAATTTTACCTAATAACCATTTACACGGTGGCAAGTTTTCTTCCCTAACAATACAAATATCATTTATACAAGGGTCTTCAAGTTTCGAATTCCACTTATATCTTTGACTTAAAGTTAACAAATATTCTTTAGACCATTTTTTCCAAAATTTTACAACAATATTCTGCATGACATTCCATCTTTCTTTAAGATTTACATTAAAATTAATAACTGATGTGTCGTCAACAATATTTACAAGAGGTTCACCAATCAAAAAATGACCTGGGGTTAATGGGAGAGGGTCATCTGCTACGTCACTAAGCAATGAAATCGGTCTTGAATTTAAGCAAGCCTCAACCTGTGATAGAACAGTAACCAGTTCTTCATATGTCATTAAATTATCACCTATTGCCTTGTTCAAATGTGTTTTAACAGATCGCACTCCGGCTTCCCAAATGCCTCCAAAATTTGGTGCTTGAGGTGGAATAAAATGCCACGTTGTTAATTCAGATGTGAGTAATTTTGCAATCTCATCAGGTATGTTTGATTTAGACCGATCAAACATGTCTCTCAATTGTTTATTGGCACCAACAAAATTTGTGCCATTGTCGCTATACAGATCTCGACAATAACCACGCCTAGCGATAAATCTTCGAAAAGCTGCAATAAAAGCCTTAGAAGTCAAATCGGTGACTAATTCAATATGTATAGCTCGTGTTACCATACATACGAAGAGACAAATATAACTCTTGTAGGTCTTAGCTCCTCGTCCTGGAGAAAATTTTATATGATATGGACCTGCATAATCAACGCCGGTTGCTAAAAATGGTTTACTCGGCTTAAGTCGTGCATCAGGAAGTTGGCCCATAAGCTGTACTCTTGCTGCTTTAGAATATCTTAAACAGGTAATACATTTCCGATAGTACTTCTTGACCTGATCTCGAACTCGTACAATCCAATACTTTGAACGAAGAAAGTTTAGCATTATTTGAGGACCGCCATGCAAAGTCTTTTCGTGTGCATCTGAAATTAATAAATTAGTAAGGTGAGACTTAGCAGGTATAATAATGGGATGTCTTGCATCATAGCTTTCGTTGGCCATGCTTATTCGACCGCCTACCCTTAAAATCCCATTTTTGTCTAAAATGGGACAAAGAGTGCGTAACACGCTCTTTTTAGGTACTTCTTTTCCATTTGCTATAACTGTTATTTCTTCGCCAAATGCAAATTGTTGCACTTGCTTTATGCAGACTTCTAGTGTTTTATTGATTTCTGTGACTGTTATAAATTTAGGTAAGGTTTTTCGATCTTCTTTTCTCATTACAAATCTTCGACAATATGATATTACTCTCAACATTTTTACTAAATTAGAAAATTTAATCCATTCAAAATTTTCATTCCTTTCTATGATATTCATTGAAACTATTTTTTCTTCTTCATTTGTATCACCGATTTCTAAATCTTCAATTTGAATATTCGTGTTTCTTAACCATTGTGGACCTTCCCACCATAGAGTGTGAGACAGTAATTCAAGCGGACTCAGACCTCTTGACGCGCAATCAGCTGGGTTTGCTTCAGATGAAACATGACCCCACTGAGAGTATTCCATAATAGAAAGTATTTCTGAGACACGATTACTAACGAAAGTCATCCATTT
The DNA here is from genome assembly GCF_905475465.1 of Pieris napi. NCBI lineage: Eukaryota > Metazoa > Arthropoda > Insecta > Lepidoptera > Pieridae > Pieris > Pieris napi. Next base: position 4,560,276 of record NC_062241.1, on the reverse strand, counting down.
ACTTGGTCCACCTTTAAGCCATGCCAAAACTATTGTTGAATCCGTCCATCCAAACAGATCATTTTTAGGTATTTTCATAATTTGAGATATTTCGTTAATTAATTTTGATGCTAGTACAGCACCGCACAGTTCTAGTCGAGGAATAGAAATTTTCTTCTCAATTGGAGCTACCTTTGTTTTTGCGGATACTAATCGAACTTCTATTTTATCATCTGAACTAATTACACGAATGTATACTGCGGCTGAGTAAGCTGAACAAGATGCATCTGAAAATGCATGTAATTCAACTCGACTTTTGCGGGTGTAACCTAACCATCTGGGAATTTGTAATTGCTGAATATGAATAAGATCATTTCTAAAATTAAACCACAATTCACAAAATTCACTTGACAAAGGATCGTCCCAATCAAGATGTGCTTTCCAAATCTGCTGGATCAAAAGCTTTGCTAATACTACAACTGGTGAAATCCAACCTAGAGGGTCATACAAACGGGCAATATTAGACAAAACTTGTCTTTTGGTAACAGGATATGTTATTTCTGGTAAAGCAACAACGTATTCGAAACTATCAGTTTCTCTATTCCATTGGACGCCAAGGACCTTTATCATATTATCTGTTTTAATTGGCAAAGACGTCTCCTCTTTATTGTTTTGCTTTCCAATGTAATGCAATAACTCCTTACTATTGCTTGTCCATTTTTGCAATTGAAAGCCACCAGATGTCATTAAAGCATTCATTTCATCGTATACTTCTTTAGCTTCATCAATAGTCTCAGTTCCTGTCATCAAATCATCAACGTAAAAATCAGTATTTGTAATAGACGCTGCCACTGGAAACTTCCTCTTCTCTTCATCTGCCAGTCGTTGTAAAGTCTTTACAGCTAGGTACGGAGCACAAGCTGTTCCAAAAGTTAGCGTAAGTAACTTATAATGTTCCACAGGCATGTCTGGATGTGGCCTCCATAAAATCCGCTGAAAATTAGTTTGCGCAGAATCAATTAATACTTGTCTATACATCTTAACTAAATCAGCAACAATACTAATTCGATGAGTTCGCCACCTCATTAAAATATGTCTTAAATCTTGCTGGATTTTCGGTCCAACCATAAGATCGTCATTTAGCGAAACATCATTCATACCCTTACTAGATGCATTGAAAACCACGCGCACTTTAGTGGTTTCCTTATCTTCTCTCACCACTGCATGGTGAGGAAGATACACTGCAGTACTGTTATCCACATCATCTTCTGCAACTCGAGACATGTGGCCAAGTGTCAAATATTCTTCAATCACTTTTGTATACTCTTCACGTAACCAAAAATTATTAGATAATCTTCTTTCTAACGACACCAATCTTTTCATTGCAATATCCATAGATTGTCCATACTGACATTCTGGATCCTTATTTTTAAATGGTAATGTAACAATGAACCTTCCATTCTCATTTCTAGTAGTCGTAGCCTCATAAAGTGTTTCACACATTTGCTCTTCAACAGAAAGTCTCTTCTGAATCCTATCTGGTTCAGCCTCTATCTCCCAAAAACGTTTTAGATAATCATCTTCCTGTTCGACTTGCAAATGTAAACTCGTAATGTTAGCTGTGGAATAAGTATCAGACATTTTTCCCGATAAAACCCAACCAAAGGCCGTATTTTGTGCGATAAGTTTTCCTTTGGGTTGTTTTATTAGGCCATCTAACAATATATCTGAGTATACCTCAGCTCCTACCAATAAATCTATTTTACCTGGTATAGTATAACCTGGATCAGCTAATTCTAACGTAGAAAGTTCCTTCCAATCAGGTAAATCAATTCTGTCACAAGGCAGCATATCAGTGAGTGACCGTAACACGTAAGCATTAACTCGAATTAAACATTCTGGATTATGGCGAGATTCTAAATACAATATAACTAAATATTTTACATGCATTTGACCATCTCCCAGACCTGAAACATTACTATTAACAGATATTTTTTTTAAATTTAACAATTGAGCAGCCGCTTCTGTGATAAACGAAGCTTGCGAGCCTTGATCTAACAAAACCCGCAATATACTCCTATTTCCACTCCTGGACCTCGCCTTGACGACAGCTGTCGCCAGAAGCACTTGTTGATTGTGCCCTTGACGTTTTGCAAAATTTGCTACAATCGATGTACTTGGCACTGGATTCTCTTCTCCATTTTGAACTTCCTCCAATACATTATTAATGTGTGTGTCACTTCCTTCCCTCTCAAAATGCAGCAAAGTATTATGTCTTCTGCCACATTTCTTACAACATGTCGATTGTCGACATTTATTTACTACGTGAGTCGTTTGTAAGCAATTGTAACAAAGTCCTTTCGACAGAGCAAAATCTCTTCTTTGTTGAACAGTACGAAGTCTAAATTGCTTACATAAATTAATATAATGATTTTCTCCGCATAAAGGACAACAAAATCCGGTTTTTTTATTATTCTCTTGAACTGCCGCGTGAAACGTTTTAGGAACATGTTTTTTCACTTGAAAACTAGGTTTAGGTAATTGTTTTCCAGTCTCAACCATCTCTAGACTCCTAAATCTTCCCTCAAGAAACTCAACAAATTGCGACCATGTTGGCAAATCATCTGACAAATTATTTATGTGATTTTCCCACTGTTTATGTGTTTCTAAGTCTATTTTCGAGACTGTCAAATAAATTACAATAGAATCCCAAGAAGCCGTAGATATGCCTATATTATCCAACGCCTTTAAACAAGAAGTTGTTGTATCTAATAATTGTTTAATTGCTGATGATGATTCACTAATTGATTTCTGTGAAAATAAAGTCTTAAGAATTGCATTACTATTATATCTTTTGTTGTTATATCTTTTTACTAATTGATTCCACGCTTCTTCATAGTTGAGATCTGTAGTCGAATAATTTCCTATTAAGTTTAAGGGTTCTCCTACTATACTACTTTTTAAATAATGCAATTTCTGCGCAGGCGATAACATTTCATTATTATGAATAACAGAACAGAACAAATCATAAAATGTCTGCCATTCACTATATTTTCCAGAAAATGAGGGTAGTTGTATCCGTGGTAATTTTATAACATCTACAGAATGAGCCTTTGCTTGATTTGCCCTACATGTTGAACTCTCAAACTGTTCTAACTTTTCTTTTAAATCTGTCATATATTCAGTATATATTTCTTGGAACGAATCACAAATGTCTTCTTCAAAATACGGAAACGACTTTATTTGTTCTGGAACAACTATTTGTATTAAATGCTTATGATTATCCATAAATTCCTTCAGCAACTCATCTAAAGTATTTATACGTGTTTGGACATATGCTTTTGTTATTCTCACTCTTGGACTTTTCTTATAATTTGAATGCGCCTTTTGTAGCCTTGAATGTAAATCCTCTTGATTTTTTATTATGTTAAAAGCCATTATTTCAATTTACAATTACGTAAAGTCTATTATTTCAAATCACTAATGTTTTAATTTACAACACTTTTTTTTTTTTAATTAGTCAATAGTAATAAGATTTGTTGAAATTATTCTAAGTCCAAGATTGGTTGAAATTATTCTAAGTCCATACTATAAAATTTTACAAGTCCAGTTGTCACTAATGAATAAATATTCTAAGTCTTTTGCATTAACTCACGAGTCCAAAGTCCATCCCTGGTTTCGGCACCATGAACACAAACCTATCACGGAATGACACACAACACACAATTTCACTTTTTATTTATTACTTAAAGAGAGGGACACTTAATTTATACTATAAAAAACTTCAAAAACTTCATTCTATTAAATAAACCTTAAATCCTATATAATACCAAGACGTTGTTACGCCATCGCGTTTTAACACACGCCTAACGCCATCTATTACTTAAACAAATAATTAATTTAGACACTGCCCCCTTTATAACTTAGTACATAGCGTATAATTCGTGGGTCTTGATTCTAAGCGACTAATAATAAATAATTGATTCGCCTTGAACATATGATAATTAAAATTTAACTTGAAATGCGGAGCGAGCAATAATTTAAAATGATAAAAATTTAATGGTAAAAGCACTCTAATTTATATAAAAGAAAAGGGCTCAAGGAAAATTACGGTAATAAGGTTTTCTTGTCGCAGCTAAATTGCGCAGTTAATTAGAAATACTCACTAGAATTACAAGAAAAAGAAGCTGACGACCGCTCGTTAAGAGGAGACATCTACAGTTATTACTTAAGCTTGTGAGATGAAATAATTATACCAGCACTTTGTCCAGTCGTTAAACTATGTTGCTTTAGTATAACAGTCGAAATCGTTCATTAAAACATAATGATCATTTAAACGATTCATATAATAATAATAAAGCCTTTATATTCCGAAACTCTGTGATTTTAATATATGTATATGAACATTAATATTTTCACTCCAGTATATCTCGGAGTTCGGTGTGCCTCTTGGCAAAGGCCTCCCATAACCCTTTCCACTGTTCTCTATCTTTTGCGACTCTTGTCCAGTTGTAGCCTGCTGTTAGTTTCAGTTCGTCCTCCCATCTCTTGCGTTGTCGGCATCTTCTTCGTTTTCCGTCTGTAGGGTACCATTCCGTCAATATTTTGCTCGATTTTTCATGGGAGCTCCGTAGCATATGACCCGTCCATCTCCATTTCATTTGGAGAACATTTAAACCATTTAGTATAGAATTAAATAAGTTAACGTATTTTTCAATGCATTCAATGTACATTGCCCGCATGTGTGATGTCAGATGGGTCAAGAAGACCCTTACATTGAATGGTCCAGTGGGAAGATGGAATAAAAGGGATAGCGGAACAGAATTGGGCAAATTGTCGCGAGGAATAGAGACAAGTGGAGCATGCCTCCACTGCGTCGAAGGTCGAGTGCTAGTGTACAACATAAATGATATGGTAGTTAGTGTTAGTGTGTAGTAGTGTCAGTGTAGTACTCGAAAAAAGGCTATTTTTATTATTATCTTTCAAATTTCAATGCTTTAGTAAGGTTCCTTAAACTAGTCTCTATGTCTCTCAGTTTAAATATAGTTATAATTAACATTTACCTTATAATAATACATATATTTTCTCTAATGCCGGACGTAATAATTTTTTGTTATTTATATACCAGCTTACCTAAATTATTATGACACCAAACTAACCAACATCGAGACTAATATTTAGAATTGTAACCTGAATTATAAATACGAAAGGCATCCAATATATCCGATGATACAATTATTAGATTACTTTGTTCTTAAACAAAAGAAAGAAATCAGAATTTATGTAATCCCCTAGGGCAAAGCCAGAAAATATTTCAAAGAAATCTTATTCACAAACTTAGGGTTAGCGATCTTACATTATTTTTTATTACTATGTATAATGTATCGTATGTGAGCTTGAAGTTAAAGAAGCTACAAGAGGCATGTAAAGTAAGACTACTACAGTATTACAGTATACATTACAGTATATTATTATAGAAACTCTACTATCAGAGAAACTGGTAAAAGCTAGTTCTAGTACATAATTGAAATAGCGTTTGTCTTTTTGTTCACGACACGTCGTCAATTTTTGGCTTTAAGATATTCTCAATTCCTGACCATATTTTCCTATACCGTGCAAATAAGTGTAAATTACGCAATAATTAAGAAATAAATTAGTAGTGCATTCTGCCGTTGTCTCAACGGCAGAATATTGTAGAACGTTCTCAAAACGTCTACCCACCGGACGGTTGGCCTAGTGGCTTCAGCGTGCGACGCTCACCCCTGAGGTTGTAAGTTCGATCCCCAGCTGTGCACCATTGGAATTTCTGTCTATGCACGCATTTAACACTACACATATTTAGCGACTCTTTTCAATTAAAGTAGCTCAGACTAATGAAAGGACACTCCGCTTTTCGTTACGAAAAAATCTGGTAACTTTTAACACAGCACGTATTTATTTAGTATTATGAGCTCCATTGCTCATTCTACTACAATATTAGCTATGAATAATGCGAGCGCAGCCAGTTCAAAATTAAACTATTTTATTCAGTTATTGTATGAAAATTTATACTTTGAGTTAGCGCAAGTAAATGAACAGTATAGTTCAAACTTATAATCACTTGCTAACTTGTTAAACTATACAAATTGTTATGAAAGCGAAATACCTAATCTGTCAAGTTTTAAACATTCGTTATTTACATGGACAAAAATATTTCATATTTTGTAAGGCATTTAGCAACGATTTAAAAAGAACTAATTATATGCATCTTAATAAGTTTATCTCGTGAAACATACTAATTTAACCTATAGGTATATTTTTGTAAGTATATCAAATAATTTCGGCCAATTTATTTATGTATATATAATACCCTTAAAATAAAATAATTAACTAGAGTTAAAATCGGAATGAATGCTTTATATTTTTATGTGCAGTATTTATTTTAGTCAGAACCCTAATTTATATCCCTATAATTGTATCGCTTGCTTTTAAAACCTCATTTGCATTTTCAATTTTCCCAAGAAGATTCTTTTATGCTTCGTGGAAATATTAAATTGTGTGTATTCATAGTGGCTTAGTTTCTGAGTAAAATAAGCTTGAGCACGCTTTCAGGGCGTAGCTTAATTAAAATATAAATTGAATTTTAAATAGTTTTTGAGTGCTGCTTACTGCTTAAACAAATTGGTTATATCTGGTTTTAGGGTTGCAATTTTAAGTTTAAAATAAAACTTCTTAATTCAAATTTGAGTGTTGACAACATAAAAACCCTGTTTGATTGTTAATGGCGCGTCTAAACGGGCCATGTTTTGCTGCAATTGATGGCTGCACTGTTGGCCACTAATTGCCCGGCCATTACAAAAATATTTTAATGCAGCTGATGGCCGAACAATCTATGGCTGGGCAATGTGTTGCAATATGTCTGCAATAGTATGGCCCATGATGCAGACTCCTAAACGGGCCACACAAACCGGCAACAATGGCTGACGAAATCACACTTGTCGCAGCAGCTTATATTGTTTTAAAAAAGAAACATTATGGCGCGTCTAAACGGGCCATGTTTTGCTGCAATTGATGGCTGCAACACTGTGGCCGGCAACATTGCAAACAATAGCAGCCACACTATGCAATATTGCAGTAATGTCCCGGCCATATAGCCAAACATGTTTTGTATAGCCACATATGGCCGATGTTGCCCCGATGGGTGGCCGGACGATCGCTAGGCTATCGAATTCAACTGCAATATTGCACAGCCAGTTCTCTTGTTGTTTCAGTCACTCCCTTTGTTATGGCATAGTGTATCCTTTTCTACGCGACATGACGTTTGCTTTGAGTGAAGTGTTTTGTGCTTTATTCTGTGTTTTGCGATCAGCTGTATTTGACGTTAGATTAATACGTAAAAATGACTACTTTTGACATTCTAGTTCTTGAATAATTTATTATCAAGACTTATTTCTAGACTCAAATTGTCTACAGTTTCACGCCTATTTAAGTAAGGTCGAATCCACAATCTCTTCTTTTTCTGTTTCTTTTTTAAAACAATATAAGCTGCTGCAACAAGTGTGATTTCGTCAGCCATTGTTGCCGGTTTGTGTGGCCCGTTTAGGAGTCTGCATCATGGGCCATACTATTGCAGACATATTGCAACACATTGCCCAGCCATAGATTATTCGGCCATCAGCTGCATTAAAATATTTTTGTAATGGCCGGGCAATTAGTGGCCAACAGTGCAGCCATCAATTGCAGCAAGCGTTTAGACGCGCCATTATACAATCACTTTAAATGAACACGTCAATACCCACTATATAATGTATTGATTTAATCTTAATTTTATCAAGGTTTCCCCAAATGAAAGCCTATCACGCATCACAGTACTTATTTCGACAAAATAATTACACAATTATTTTTTACTTTTACGATAACTAACGATAGGTACGATAAGAAAATCAACGAAAATGCTTGTTAAATTTATTTAATTAAAGTTAATTTAATGTGACCTTTAATCTGTACATTTACAAGCACTAGTTTTGCCAGAATGTTAATTAGTACCCAATTATAAACGTTGCTAACAGAAGTAAAAATATGTTTCTATGTAATTGTCACGCTTTTATTTGAGAATTTAATTATATACGTGTAAAACTGAAATCCTAACTAGAATAATGTTCGTATAAAAATTTATTGTCTCCTACAGACAGTACTAAAAGCTTTAGTAATCTCTTAGCTTACATTTAGAAATGGATGATCAAAATTTCACATGTCTTGCCCACAATAAATTTGACAGACTAGATACATTTTATTGTGTGTCCAATCAGATATTTATGAGGATTTATTTTTTGCGTTACGTAATAAACATTGTCTATGACGTACCAGTCTTGAGCAATGTCACTATGTCAAACTTATACAGAGCAAATTATTGATAGTGTGTGTTTTTATCCGCAAATACGAAGTCATTTAGTAGATTTGTAAATAAAATAAAAATGTGTGCGTGTACTAGGTGTACACACGTAAGAAGTGAAACTTCTTTATGACCTTATTTTTCGAAAAATGATCTACTATATGCAACTTAACGAAATTGGTTAAATAAAGTTTAACAAAAGGCTTTTATTATCATAGACATGAATACAAATACAATTATTTAATTTTACCTTATTACTACTAAGATTATTACAGAATTTCATTAATTGTTATAGAATTATTACTATCATTGTTATCGTTATTATATATTTTTTTATTAATGGCTTCGAATCTCTTCGGATCAACCGTGGTAGGGACAAGAAAAAGATGGCGCGTAACCGAAAAACGTGACGATTTGCTACAAAATTTCTCCCATACGTCGATAAAGAACTTTCATTCCAACGCCGATAAAGAAGTTTGACTTCAAAAAGCAACATGGCGCGTAACCGAGAAATGTGACGCGTAACGAAAAAATGTTACACTAAATTTTTTTCCAACCCCGATAAAGAAGTTTCACTTCAAAAAATGTGTGCATGTACTAGGTTCTTTATGACCTTATTTTTCGAAAAATGATCTACTATATGCAACTTAACGAAATTGGTTAAATAAAGTTTAACAAAAGGCTTTTATTATCATAGACATGAATACAAATACAATTATGTATTTCATTTTACCTTATTACTACTAAGATTATTACAGAATTTCATTAATTGTAATAGAATTATTACTATCATTGTTATCGTTATTATATATTTTTGTTATTAATGGCTTCGAATCTCTTCGGATCAACCGTGGTAGGGACAAGAAAAAGATGGCGCGTAACCGAAAAACGTGACGATTTGCTACAAAATTTCTCCCATACGTCGATAAAAAATTCATTCTAACGCCGATAAAGAAGTTTGACTTCAAAAAGCAACATGGCGCGTAACCGAAAAACGTGACGATTTGCTACAAAATTTCTCCCATACGTCGATAAAGAACTTTCATTCCAACGCCGATAAAGAAGTTTGACTTCAAAAAGCAACATGGCGCGTAACCGAAAATGTGACGCGTAACGAAAAAATGTTACACTAATTTTTTTTCCAACCCCGATAAAGAAGTTTCACTTCAAATATTCTATTTGACAACTATAGGCCTCGTTACAGTGCCACATACTTTTCTTGGCCGGCGGCTGAAATTAGTACTACCGTCGCCATTTTGAAATGTCAGACTGACATAGTCAGTTAGCTGTAATTTCTTGGCGCGTACAATAAATAATTTAACTATACCAACATCTAATAAAAATCCAACTAAAATGTATTTATTTTATTCCTTGCATTTATTTTTTTTGTAAAAATGAATCAAGTAAAATAATTATATAACATATATTAAACTATAATGAGTTAACAATCTAATTAAAAAGATCAACACACGATATGGAAATTCTAACAATGTTTGTTTCACTATATTATTAGAAACTAAAGTCTAATAGGTATCTATGAGTAAAGTAAAAAGGTATTGTTGAATTAATCAAGTAAAATAATTATAAAACATATATTAAACTATAATGAGTTAACAATCTAATTAAAAAGATCAACACACGATATGGAAATTCTAACAATGTTTGTTTCACTATATTATTAGAAACTAAAGTCTAATAGGTATCTATGAGTAAAGTAAAAAGGTATTGTTGAATTAATCAAGTAAAATAATTATAAAACATATATTAAACTATAATGAGTTAACAATGTAATTAAAGAGATCAACACACGATATGGAAATTCTAACAATGTTTGTTTCATTATATTATTAGAAACTAAAGTCTAATTGGTATCTATGAGTAAAGTAAAAAGGTATTGTTGAATTTCGGCCAACTTTCAGTTACAGTCATCATAATTTAACAACTTGATGGACGAACAAGGATTTCCACTTTCAAGGTTTAACCTCTATAAAGACAAAAATAACAATGTGCGTATTTTATTAGAGACAAAAGCATGGAATTACATAGACTTAAACATTGTAACCTTTTTATAACTTTATTATATTGTACCTATTCGTCAAAAAAGATAATAATATTTATTAACAATTAATAAATTACAATTAGAAAAATAAATAAATCAGTGGCGCTACAACCTCTTTAGGTCTTGGCCTCAGATTTCTGAATCTGTTTCATGATCATTTTTAAATCTAATAGGCAAGTAGGTGATTAGCCTCCAGTGCCTGACACATGCCGTCGACTTTTGGATCTAATACATGTCGGTTTCCTCACGATGTTTTCCTTCACCGTTCGAGCAAATGTTAAATGCGCACATAGAAAGAAAGTCCATTGGTGCACAGCCGGGGATCGAACCTACGACCTCAGGTATGAGAGTCGCACGCTGAAGCCACTAGGCCAACACTGCTCAAATAATTTACAATTTAAACAGCTGCTATTGTCTACAATAACGCAATTTACAGTAAACAAATACCCGCTACGCCGTAGTCTGAATCTATCGACACCTTGTATCAAGATTTTAAAATAAAATCACGTTCATGCACTTGTGGAAACGTTTTGAAACGAAAACGATTTTGTCATACGGGAGTCTAATATGATTAATAGATTTTTTGCACCTACACCAAAGATTCATCTTGCTTTTCCACTTTCAAAGATGTCACACTTTATAGCATAAAATTACATTTGTTATTCCTGTACCTAGAATTGTGCAAAAATGTCATTTACTTTGACGCATAATTTTGGATTTGCGTAGGAGGAGTTCATTTAACTTATGACCTTTCGTTATGAATCATAATATGTACCACCTACGTTCTTTCGTTGGGGGCATGAAATTATTACTCCGTTGAAATATCATCAATTCCCTTTCTACTTAATTGGCTTACTCTTTGTGTCATTTATATTAATACTACGTAGCTGCCCCCACGAAATTCGTTTCTCCTTAATGTGATTTTACTTAGCCTACCTTTTTTAGTACATACCAACATGGAACATATTGCTATGCTACACCACAGACTGTTTGGTTGAAAATTACGCAATGAAAACTTTTTAGGTTTTTCTGTGAATTTTTCTCTATAAAAACCTCAGAGTTCATGTCATAAGTTTTTAATTAACAAATAAAAAATATGGGGTTAATAGTAGGGGGGTGAAAATTAAGGGTTGTATGTATTTTTGTATGGTGTATCAAAAAAAAAAGAAATAAAAATAAAAGTTTTGGGGTAACCCTTATCACTTAGGTCTTAGAGGTTTGAAATATAGATTATAGATAGTAGCCGATTCTCAGACTTACTGAAGAAAAAAATCATAATAATCGATCGAGCCGTTTCGGAGGAGTATTGGAATGAAAATTGTGACACGATAATTTTAACTTCAGCCGACTTTACATATAAGATAAATTAATAATAGGGACCTTGTCTATTAATTTAGGATTCAGTTACATACTATCTAGAGAATATTTAAAAAAAAAAATATTTTTATTTAAACTAAATACTAACTAATTAATAATAATAATAATAATGTAAATATTGCACTTACCAGATCGCTTTGTGTGGTGTCCGTATAGACGTTGGAGGTCCAGTGAGACGGCGCCGCGCGCGAAGCATAGTGCAAGAAGTGCAGCCACGCACGTCGCTAGTCTACACGGTAACATATCTGTAAATAACAATATATCTATTAGGTAAAAATAAACACTATATTAGTGCTGAAAACTGGTGAATCCTGGCATCCATTAAGCCTGATTCACGCTACACCGTGTCTCGACCGGGCCGTGCCCCGGCCGGGGCACGGTCTAACATTATTGATATACTTTTGTATGAAGTAATTCATGCCTGACCGTGGCTCGGCCGGGGCACGGCGTTGTAATGTCGGTGGGTATTGTTTCCCGGCTCCGGCACGGTCCGGCCCCGGCACGTCGTAACATGAACGTAGGCGCCCGGGCACCCAACGTCAAATCTTAGTGAGGTTGAATTTTTTCTATGTACGATAAATATGGCTTTTGAAATCTTGTAATTTTTTTGGTTAGATCTGGTTTTAATTTTTCAAGTAAATGAGTAAAGCATTCTTTAGATATTCTAAAATAACCATAAAACTTGCTCTCGTCGTATATTAATTCTTTGTAAAGTAAAGAAAATTCCCCTTCTGCTTCTCGCTTTCTCCAGGTTGGATGTACACCCGATCTTCTTTTAGTACTTTCGCTTCGTTTTTCTAATACTTCGTCATTGATGGCAATTGCAATAGCTGCCAATTCAAATTGTGAAAATTGCATAATTACTCAAGCGTCAAGTCTATCGACAGATGAAATCACTAGCTGACAAAAACAGATATAGTGGTGCAAGCACGTACGTGCGTACACCCAAACAGCCCGGTGTAACATGAATCAATGTCCAGGACGGCGCACGGTGGCCGTGTCCCGGCCGAGGCCCGGCCCGGTCGCGACACGGTGTAGCGTGAATCAGCCTTTATGCTTGGCGTTATACGCTTCGGGAACAATGGTTCGCGAGAAACATTATAGCGAAAAAGAGGTCATTAACCTACTTATTCATTTATTCATACACATATAGTTGAGATACAGAAACGAAATTCTTAGAAATAGAGAAAGTTAACACAAAATAGACATTTGAGTTACTTTAGAAAAGAAAATGTTCCTCGTATTTGTATCCCTTATCTAAAAGTAAAGTAAAAACTTTGCGTATCTAATTAGCGGAGAGTATTTGAAATAATTATTTGATATTAAATTAATATAATGAGATAAAAGCTTATAAGATTATTATTGTACGTTGAATTTAATATCAGAGTTGCTTTAGTAACTCGATTCAAGCAAATGTTTGTAGACCTTACTCGTCTAAATTAATTTTAGTCTAAACTAAACTCGATTAAAATTTTGGCACTGTCAAAGTTCAGTTGTGATTGTAGCCTACAATATTAAGTGAATGTACACTTTTATAGCATTTTATTAAAGTATATTAGTTATATGTATTGGGTATTATAGTTCCTATATATATGTATGTAGTTGATATTTTTAAGTGTTATTTTTATGGGACATTGGACCGTGTATTTTGAAGCCTTGTGATCACTATTTAAGTTCCAATCCCAGCATTAAGACATGTTCAAAGTAAAACTAATTTGTTTTTTATTTTCCACGAGCTGTGCTCTCCGGTTTCACATGCATTAATAACATCGAACCACGATATTCTATAGCCTAAAGCTTTTTTCGGTTAGACAATAAAATGCAAAAAAAACTTTTTGTACATATGGAATTCTGTTCATTGCAAAAAAAAAACAAATGAACAGTTAAATCTTTCCTCTTTATAATATTAGTATAGGTTTAGGGCATCAATTTCTATTCCTTATAAATATGTATGTTAAATGGTTCCAAGATATTTAAATTCAAGTTTAAAGGAACTAAAACTGTTTGCACTAGCTTTAAGCCAATTTTCTCGTTTTCCAGTTATCACAAAAATTAAATAATTAAACTGTCGTCAGCATTTTCTTTTCATTTAAGCTTTTAAAACCGAATTTTAAGTTAGATGAGATGAGTTTTAATTATTATGCTTGAAAGGTTTATAACTCTATATTATATTTGACTTTGTACAGTGAATATTATATTTCGTGAGGTTTTTGTTAATTTTATAATCGGAATGAAATTGGGGGTAATAATTGATTGGCTTATATGAACTGTGGCAATAAAGCATTTTTTGTAATCACATACATCAGACTAACATGGCTGCTTATCTAAATATTTCAGTTGCCATATTAAATATTTTTATATATTTTTGTGCATTTTTATAAGTAATATCTTTTTTTTACATATGTCTCTACTAAGACATCATGGAACATTTATTTAAGTCTAATCTAATTAACTAAAAAGGATTTTTAACATAAGGAAGTGTACAATAACACTACTTACAGTCTCAGGGAAGACACTTTGTTTTTGTGTTCTATTTAGTTAAGTAATATAAAATAAAAAAAGTGTTTTGGAATTAACAATGTTGTAAAAACTGCTAAATTGTAATATTATTACGTAATTATGTAAAGCGTGGGCGTGATGTAATCAGGACATCAAAGAGCCTTGTATAAGCTTCCAGAAGATTAACACTAATGTTTCATCTAAATCCATCCTAAGGGAAATAACATCGTGTTATTATTTCCTTTAACTCGTTGAAAGTAAATGTTTGGTGAATAATAACGTAAATATACAACACATTTAAAAAATTGGAAATCTCAAATCTTTAAAGCACAATAGTAGTAAAAAATTGTCTTTGATTTACGCTAGTATAACATATCTACTTTATTTTCAACTTTACCGGTCATTTAGTACATAATATATAACTTCGCGTTTATGTAATTTCCTAGTGTTTTTCCTATCACACGTTTAGTTTCGTTAAAGAACTTTTATTTAAAACAGTTGTGGTATTCATTAACGGCATAATGTTAAGTCGACTAAGGCGAGTGCATTGTTCGGTTACGTATTTGTGCGTTTTCGATTTTGAGCGATCCAGAGATAGAATATCCTTAGATATATTTGTATAAGCTTTCTATGGACACATCAAAGGTCATGCGTCAAGTGGCCCCGGAAATTTCCTCACAGCTGGCTGGCTGGATTGTGGCTGAAAACCTATTATACGATATTTCGAGATTTATACCAAAATTATTATTTTGACATCTTAGTCTCAAAGTTTCAGTGGCTAGTCTTGTTCTAGCAATTAAACTATAATGTTACGTATAACTTAGAATTTATGATTTAAATTTAATATTTTTTAATGAATTATTTTTATACAGTTTTTTGTTTTTTATCAAAAACTTATAATATGCCTAACAGTTAATGAATGTCGCTAAACTTAATTTTGACTATATGAAAGAAATCTAATCAGATGATGTCACAAAAAGAAATAAAAATTGTCGTATATTTAAGTAGCTTGATTGATTTTCCTTAGTTTATACAAAAAGAAATTTCTGAACGCACGCATAAATATTTGACAACCAATATTGTTCTACATTTCAAAAATATATATATTTTTAAAATTAAAAAATCTAAAATACGCCATTGTCCGAATATTGTAGATATTTTGCCGGTTCGAAACCTTTTCATAAATATGTTCTTGAATTTGAAAGAGTTTACCGTATCGACGGGATGAACATTAAATGTTTGACAGTTAGGAAACATTTTGTATTGGATTTTTATTCTTTTCCTTTTTTTCTCAATTTCGAATGTATTTATATTATATATATCGTTATTTTCTACTCGGTACAAAAACAATAAATCCATGAAAATCAGTCCATCCGTTCTCGAGTTATAAGTGTTCGAACAAACGACTTTGTTTTACATATTAAAAGTATTTAAATATATGTAAAGTTGTGGTGAATAAATTCGTTAATTGGTTGCAGCAGTTTATAGACGAATGACCAGAAATAATTGGCAATTTCAGGTTTGTGAATATCGTTGTTTGACCTACTTTAAGTTGACAAATCATACATTGAACGGATGTTAAAATGATGTCCTGTCCCCAGGGAAATACGTTATGAACTGCGACATACGTTTTCAATAAATTTATATATACAAACGGTAAAATATAAAATAACAGTTTTATTTGACTTAAAGTAAGCATTATTTAAATTCAGCTATAAAGTTTTTTATCTAATCATATCTTTTTGTATTTTAACGAGATTTATTATTCTACAAAATCAGTGGCACTATAAGTGTTTATCTCATATTAATGTTTCCTTGATCGATTTTCTTAATGTCAAGTGTAGATCAAACTGTGACCGACACTTGTTGCAGATCTGGTCTATGATATGCCGGTTACACGACATGTTCATTAACAGTACGAAGAATTAATTGCGCACTAAGTAAGAAAAAACCCAAAATAATTAGTTCAGAGTTCGAAGCTTGAACTTTAAGGTTGAAAATTGCACGTTTAACCACTATATTATAGTTATACTACACTATACTTCACTTAAATTTAGTACCCAATATAAAACCTTCTTTTATAGAATTAACAACGGAAATTATTTTTATAAATGCGTTACACGTGTGTGTGTTACACGGAATAAAATGAGCATAATATGTACCGTATTTGTTACCTTGGTTTCCATTATTTGCGTATGACTACTACATATTTTATTGAAAATGCAATACCTTTGATGAAACAAGTGCTTTCGCAAGTTTTTAAATATATCTTCCGAGTAATTGATTAGTCGAATGTGGCGCCAGAAGTATATGGCAATATGCCACAGTGAATCTTATGTTCTGTTTCTTGAGTTTTAATGGCTGCGTGTCTATACTCTATATATAAAAAGATCCAAATGGTACCAGGGCATAAACACCTTTTTTTTTTTTTTATTATACATATTTCTTAGAACTTAGCCTGGCATAAAATGGTTTAGGCATGCTGAATATTTAAATAAATATATTATAAATAAATTAATATTACAATTAAAAAATATTTCATGAAATAAATAAACAAAGATTGTACATAAGTTTTCATCAAGCAACGAGACTGGAAACGATTTGTAACGAGTTTGTTGATAAAGAAACTTTATTATTACAGCTTAGTCGTTGGTGTTAAGGGATTTAAGTTTTGCTTTATATAAGGTATTTGCTGTTTCGTGACAAGACTAGGGTCGTATTAATTTGGGATTGGACTAATAAATTACCTCAGTTCAGTTCAGAGTTCTCGTCGTAAATTAGTTTCTATCGCGCACATTGCTTTGTCTTGACTGTTTAATTAAACTTCTTTAATGTTTCGAAGGTTTAGTAAGCAATATATTTACTTATAAGAAAACTATGCTTTAATAAATACACTGTACAAAAATACTGCAATACTGTGTGCCATAATATAAAGTCAACATACTCGTACTACTTTAATAGTATCAAGAAATTTTCCTCCTGAAGGGGAGGTTGAAATCAAAATTATACCTAATTCTGGCAATTTACCGCGTTTAGGCGCCCCAGTAATTTTCTTAACATTCTCAAACGTTTGATCAAATAAGATTCCGTTTATCAAAGTGAACAGAAAATCGTGCAATTTATTCGCAGAGCACTGCGAACAGAAAAGTACTTAAACGCAAAACAGCTGTAAAACCATTGATGACTCTTCACAACGTTCGCGGCTTTACGCGTTTATGATTTGCATAAAACGTCGGCATAACTTGAATCCACTTAAAACTGGCTTTTAAAGATTGTTTTCAGATATTTAACAAAGTATCTTCCAAGTAGAATAATAGTAACTAAGACGGTACATATGTTGCTATTGTTCCGATTTACAATGAGGTCGATTGTGTTTTGTTTGTACTAATGACGCATTCCACCCTCGTACCTCGTGCTGAGTATGATACTCATATGTCCTTGAGTAGAAAATAGCATGCACTCTTAATTAAAAAAAGTTAAGTGAACAAGATACATTTTTATACATTCAGATTTAAGAAATTCAGTTTAAATTTACTAAAGTTCTCATTAAAAATGGTGTATGGAATACATTTTTAATACGGTTAATTGTAAGAATTAATTAAATCAATATATGTATATCATATTAGAAAGTATGGACGCTTATGAACGTCAATATTTAAAAAGGTATGATGAATCTAAACTTACATTAACTACCAGCTCCGAAATTTAAGGCGTAGGCTGGGCAATAAACTCTCTGCCACTCTTAAAATGGCCAAGTTTTGGTGTACAAGGACATTGTAAGGAACTGTTACTACACGAAGCTTTACTTGACATAGTGATACAAAACGTCACAATAATAAAGTAAGAAATGTTTAGCATCAGCGGGCAAAATAGAACCTCGCCCTCACACTTAAAGAAATTGGTGGAGATGTTAAGAAAACTCAAATTGAAATTGGAAAAATATTGAAACACGAAATGTACTACGTAAATTCACAATTTGTCAATTATTCCAGTAAAATAAATTCAATCTTAAAAGCTTTCAAGCCATTATTCGTTGATTTGATAAAGTACTACGTTTCAAATTAAGAGGATTAATCTATTTACATTACTAGCGAAGAATTTCTAGCGATTATATCATCAAGTCTCTAAAGACTAACAGCTCCATAATCGATAGATCTAACAGATTGGGGACATCCTTGGGGATGTGGTCAATTAATGTCACTTATAGTTACCAGCCGTCACTAACGTCGTAATTTCCCTGCGGATTGCAGATAGATCAATACTTTGAAGACCTATTTTTGGTCTGAAGAACACTTAGAGGATTATCTTATATTATTTTTATTCTTGCTTTAATATTATGTATATTTAATAATAAGCGTTAAAAAAATTCTTCGGCGTGCAAGTATTTTAGAAATGAAATTAGACTTTTGTTTCGTATTTACTTACAAAAAATTTAGACAGTCTAACGGTGAAAACATTTTTGAAATAATTTTTTGTTGGTATTGTTATAAATAAAAAAGTAATTAATATAATTTACAAAATAAAATTGTAATTTAAAAACATTTATTTTGATAAGGTTGTATATGGCCACAGCCTGTAAACAAGTAACTAAGTAATATAATGATTCATTAGAACATATTTAAATATTAAGGGATGTTTTCAGTAGGTACTATGTCATATATAAGGATACTTGGGATCCCAGAAACTGGATAGTGACTCATATTTTTGCAACAAATTTTATATTTCGGCTTACTCTGACATAAATTCGAACAAAATATAAAATATTCGCATAAACCAAGTCGTGTTTACCAAATATTTAATATTTTTCTACATAAAGTGATGAAAATATATCGCAATATCGGAGAGCTTTTCTAAGCCCGTATCGAAATTACATGAAGTCGGTATAATGGAATATAAATTGGAGACTTTCCTTGCTCTCTATTTGGTGAATGTGGTGGATTTTTCATGTTTTCTTTCGCAAACAGATTTGCTATTTTTTTAAGCCTAAAGATAAAGAAAAACAACTTACATAATATGAGATAAATATCAACTATAATTTCACTTGAATAAGATCATATGTAACTCAATTAAAGGTATTACTCAATCTAGTTGCATTAACTAGGATAGCAGTTAAACTATATATTTATACATATTTAATTGTTAAAATAAAAATGCAAAAACAAGGAGTACTTGGAGCCAAGTATGATTTATATGCCTAAAGGGGACAATATTTAATTCTTATTTTTAATTTATCTTAATAATTTTACTCAATGACAGTCTGCTCCTGAAAATCTATAAATACCCAATCTAAATAACATAATTCAGCACAGAACGTTCGAACGTAACAACCTTAAAGATTGTTCGCACAAACATTGCGCAGTTGTACGTGACCCCGAATGGCGAATACTATAAATTCTCAACACCCTTACGATTATTATCTGAAGGGTTTATAACGTGTTCGCAACAATAAAGGTACACATATTATAATATAACGACATAGATTGGGTTTGATTTGCTACAACTGTTTTGGGTAGACATGAAGGCATGTAACCGACTTATCTTCAATAATTATCAATAATGCAGACGCTAATGATCTTTGCACATGCGAGACTCAGTTCCAACTATGATATATATAGGGATTCTTCAAGTAGAAACTATGATATATGAAAAATATTAATTTAGTGTAAAAGAGAAATATCTATTTATGTTTTATCCACAAAGCTGCATATCTCTTGAAAGAGATTGGGTTGGCAAAGCTTTAACAACGCTCTGTGCCATTCACTTGGAATGAAATATTATTAATGTAAATACAATTGAGCTTCGGTGGAGCTTTTATGAATTTAAGAGATATAGGTCAAGTCATTTAGTGTAAAACCTTTAATCCGAAAATTTGTATGCACAATATTATTGCGGGAATTAAGTATTTATTCACGTCAACTTTAATTACACGTTCTAGAAATAATCTGATAATTGAGCGTTCGTGTCCATAAATTTTTGTCTATGTATATATTTTTTTAATGTTTCAAATATTTATATATTTATTTTTAATTTGTATGAAAAAATACTTTTGAAACAAACGCTCTATGAACAGCGAAGGAACTTCAATGTTCACAAACCAGACGTAACTTTAGTACTAACATACAACTTACCTTACTTATACATACCGTAATAAGCATTTTTGCAAAGACATTACTTATTCAAGGGTCGTACGGCCCAACACCTTGCCTATTTACCTTCACAAATCAATTAGTTAGCGTCTCCAATCTGAATACCAAATATGCTACGCCTACAGTTATTACTGGCTTTTGCAAACAACTTTATCTTGTAGACTATGAACTTAACAATAGAATACAAGTGGTCTATGCAAGATGATGAGACCTTTATATAAACAATAAATCTTTTTTTCTTTCCGAAAGCGTTTCACACAAATAAGAAAGCCGTGGGTTTCAGTCGTACTTTTATTGTAGACACGCAGTCTGATGCTCTCTTTTGATTTAAAATACATTATTTACGGGGATTGCTTGTATTGTAATTGATAATATATTATATTATTAAACCAGAAAATTTTGTGTTTTAAAAATCTAACACTCAGGACTCGGTGAAATGCAAAAGTGACTTCTAAGATCTGGGATGCGGTCGGCTTAGAAGTGAAGATCAAGTGGGTATAGGTTATCTGGTAAGAGGCAGAAATGGACTTCCATAGTGTATGGGAGATTCGTATTACATTTATACCTTGGACTACAGAACAGCCCTGCGATTCTGTATGAGGATTAGTATGTAGTGAGTTACAGAATCGTAGGGCAAGAGTCTTAATTTGAAAGATAATATTTTCGATTACTTATTACACAGATTCTAATGTTAACGGCGTAAATAAACCTTGTTATAAAACTTTAATACAAATATTAAGAAGGTATTTGTTATATATTCGGTTTAAATGAAATAGTAACTACTTCTAAGTGGCTGTAAAAGTGACGTAAATTTATGTGTCTATTAAAATAAACGTACTATAAATTGTAAACGAAAAATATAAGACAGACCAACGTAATACATTTAAAAGGCTTATATTAAACGAGAATTTATTTTGCTCCATTCATAAACAAGATTATCTATCGTTTGTTTTTATAAAGCGAACGGATAATACCTTTACAATGTGATTTATTTGTTATGGTTGCGTAATTATGTAAATGTATTTGTATGAAAATTAAACTTGCTCTATTGTTTTTAAATTAGTATGTAGTTGTATTGTTTTAAACAATAAATGTAAAGAAAAAAAGAACAACTAATTTATCTTAACCTATTTTTCTTTAAACAATTACTGGTGTATTTTGAAGAAAATATGGTAGGACAATATTAGTTTACTGTATATTTTCAAACAAAACTTTAGCTTCATTAAATGTTGATATTTATAAAGCTCTAGCCATTACTGTAGTAGAATTGACGCTAGAAATTTCGTAACCCCAGCTACGAATTCCGCAAACTACGAGCTACGATGGTCTACGTCGTTAGTTTATTTGTTACACAAGTTGTGGGAAACTGAATAGAAATTATTTACTTAGTAGTAATGTAATTACCTACTTTAACTGAAGTAGATTATTTATGCTTATCCTTTGAGTCGAATTTAGTTTAAAGATAGGTTCCTTCTATCATGTTTAACAATAATAATAATATCCTTTTATTTCATATACTTTTACACTTTAACACATTTATATTTCTATCATCTCATTATTTTAAGGTAGCTTGGCAAAGGTCTCCTTCAGATCTTGCCTTTCTTGTCTGCGCTGTGCCACTCTCTGCCATGTATCACCTGCTGTTTCCTTAATTTGGTTTATCCATCTTCTAAATTGAAGTTAAGTAATAAATGTATTGTGAAGCTAAAGATTTTTTCTATTTATTCCTTAACTAATTTCAAATATACACAAAAAGCTGATGAACCTGTAAGTTTGGTTGTACCCGTACTGTCGGAATTTTTTTTTTTTTTTTTCATTCTGTTAAATGGACTATCCTACTATCATGAAAGGCACCTTCGCTGTTACGTATTACATCACCTGATAACCGAAATAATGCGAATGAAACCGCAGGGCTAAGAAAACAGAACAATGTGTAACGAAAATACTGATTTCCTTTCACAACTGTTAATAGAAATATATGATTAGGTACCTTTTGTGTAAGAGTATAATAAAACTAATTTCATGTTTTATGAATATAGGCATTTACAGTGCTTAAATAAAGTACTGTACAGTGATAACTATCAGTCTCTTTACTTGAAAATTTAAATGGCTGGTGTAATTTGACCATAAAAATTCAAAAGACTCTTTATGAACAAAATATCAAGCACGTACATAAGTAGGCTATTTTTTCAGACACTTTTCGCCGAGTTTTAATCAAATGCCCAAATATAGACTACAGTGAAGCACGTCCACATTTGTATTCATCGCGGAACATGAGCTTACGAACCGAGAGTCAGCTTTTGCATTTTTATCCCCGGACTCGAGATTCTCACAAACTTAATTTTACTACACCCTCTGTCTCAATTCCATATACAATATATTTTCAATGTAAAAAGCTTGCTCTTAGGCACTGCTTATAAAGCTACTTGCCTATGTTATATATTTTCTTAATTATTTAAAACTTTAGTATTGAGACGATATATTATTACATTTGAATATGGGAGAAAAACCTACATTTTTACGAGTTTTAGGTATAAAGACATACTACAATGCTGTCAATATTTTAGCGCTGTATATATATATAAAATGTAGTTCAAGTTTCGAATGAGTTATAGAATATAAAAATAGAATCGGTCTTTTGGGATCAGATGATGATTCAGGTATGGAACGATCTTTAGTTAAAACCGATTTTCAGTCTCGTTAAAAATAATGAGATCGCTGTATCTGAAATATAACCTTTTTCGTTGTGATATAAGCGTCTTTGACATGGATCAAAATATTTGAAAACATTGAATGTGGGTGTAACGAAAGTTGTGGTTATTATGTTTAGTCTCAGTACATATAAAATTGCCTAGAGATTTGCAAGTAAGATATCACTTGGTATCTTCTTAGAACCTAAATGGATTAATGCAGGCAATCAGGGGTATTATGTATTGTATTCTTTTAATAAGTCCTTTAAGATACGTGAGTAGACAGGGTGAGTCCAAAAGCTTAGTAGTGTAGCGACATATACAATCCGTGCTTACAAATCACTGCGATGACGTGCCCTGAAACGCTCTAACGATGTTAATCCCACCGCTACGGAAATATACAACTTCTCAACATTATTAATTGGAGCCTTCGAGCTGGCCAGTCAGTGGTCAGACTGGTCTAGGATCCTCCCTTTAGGTCGGAGGAACATCGTCCCTTCTTCCGTACTACTGTGGTACAGATGGCATTATTATAATTTATTTTTAAGTTTCTTTACCGTTTGAAATTAGGTATTACTTAAAACGTACGTTACGTTTTTGGGCAGTTGTAGAGTAATAAATGTTGAATTAATAAACGCGTTTCGGTAGTTATGTGATTTATTCTCGCCTTCAGCATATATTTTTGCTACCGTAATTTATTAAGTTTCAGTGAAGAAAATAATATATATTGGTGTAAGTATATATAAATAATATATATATATATATATATATATACTTACACCTTCTAAAAGAGATTAGAATGTAAATAACAATGTTGAGGCAAGAATTTTCTTGTGTCTGCTACTTACGTAGACGGGGTAACGTTTTATTAGCAGAGAATGTTGGCACTTATATTACACACAGTAGCAACACGCAGAAGCCCTGACACTATTAATGTGTTCAAAGGCGTGGTGTGGATTACATACGAGTAGGTAAAGCTCTAAGCAGTTTATGTACTTTAATTGGAACTTGATTATTATTACCAACTACAAATTAAATCCTTTACTATGAGAGAATAAAAACGTAGCATGTTGTTGGCAAGTTGTACACACAATCGCTGTGTCAATCACGTTCCATTATAATTTTGTATAATAAATTTCCTTTCGTGGAAAGGTGCAAAAATATGACTCAGCAGATTAGTACCTAATATATTTACTTCACGAAGTTTTTCCTTTTACGTCGACCCTTTCAGTTTTTGTTTGCAAAAAGGTACTTGTACTAATTACTTTTCAAGTTAGGTTGGTTGCGAAAAATTTTCTTGAAAACAATGAATGTTTTTGTAAAATGTGAGGTAAAAAATTAGCTCACGTCATTCGCCTGTTTTAATTTAATTTTTATATTAAGCCCGATTCAAATTTTCACACGTAAATCCTAAACTTTTCATTACGTAATTAGAAAAAGATCCAAGGGATAACTTACAGACTAACTAAATTCATAAAAACTAAATCAATTTAATGTAATTGTGTAAATTGACTCTTCTAGCTAAAATAATTTTTAGTATTTTTCTGTGAAATTATGTTTACACCGACATGAAAAGTGGATTACAAATGCCATAGCCAATATTCCAGATCCAAAAAAAACTGTGGCACAACAACCCTTGGACCTCAGCCGACATTCAATCGCACGACCTTAGGGTTTTTATTTACTCTTCAAATACTTGGGGTGTAGCCATTAAAATTTATTAAAAGGGAAAGCGTTTCTATTTAAAACTAGAACCTGTCCTTGTTTAATTGAATTAGACAACTTCTTCTTCAATTTCTTCAGACAGCTAGACGTTAATTCTATATTCATATTATATTTATATATTCAACAGAACAGTTGAAATCAGGCCAGCCCTGCGATTCTGTAACTCACTTCACGAACTCACCTGAAAAGGTGGGAGCTTGTACTTTATTGTTTATCAGAATGCCAAATCATAAAATGACTGCTTCACGACTGATTTGAGAGAGACCGCCGATGCGAAAACCGCTGTGTGAGTTCGAAAAGTGAGTTACAGAATCGCAGGGCAGTAGTCTTTGAGTTTATTTTTATAAGAATAGTCAGTAATTCATGTTTGCATTGAAGAGCGTGGGTTGTTTGCTTAAGAGACTGTTCTAGTCTCTGACAGCATATAAAATAATTAAGTCTGTTTACCAACCGAGAAAATCACTTACTAGTCTAGGACCATAGGCAGAGGAATATAAGCCTTCGTGTCTTGTGATAGAATCCAATGTCCAATATCAAGAAGTTATCTAATTTAATTAGAACCTCTAGTAAACAGCAGGAGAGTGCTTAAAGTTGGGGTTGGTGACGGCTTAATTATGTATGAAACATATGAGTCTCCATATTCTAATAAAACTATATTTTGGTGCACCACTAACGATCTTTTTTAAGACAGTTTTTTTATTATTTTACAAACACAAACCTCACTGTCACAAATTAACAATAAGGAAAGATTTTTGGTCGATATATTTCAACTATATCTTGATTTATTATATATTACTTATAACCATGGAGCCCTGTACGTTATAAATAAACTTTAAATAGTCTTAAAATACGAACTATAGATTTTTTTATTTGGCAATATATGAAGTTAGTATATCATGGAGATTGCTTAAATGCTTAGTTACTAAGTCCTGCTTGTCTAGAGAGTTACATATAACTAAATGTGTTTCGAATTTATTCGAATGTTAGATGGAATGATGGTTCATGCAACATTTACTGTACCGAAATTACAGAATTATGTGTATAACAAGTATGTTTGATAATCATGCCCTGTAAAAATGTTCATTGTTATTAGAGCAGAATGAAGGTTACGCCCTAAAAGCGGGACTAATATAAAACTAAAATATAACGTTTTGCTTGAATTTAAGAGAAGTTATTTCTAATTATAGTTACATTTTACAGGGATATCAATGTTTACTTTATTTGTTAACTTTATTTCATTAATTATGTTCGCAAGTTTGTTTCAACCAACAAGTATTAATTAAGAAGTTTTACGACGTGTGACGTTGAGAAATTAGTCCAACTAGTTACTTCCAAGTATTTTAAGTTCTAAATGTAAAACTTCTTAACCACCAGCTAGAACAATAGAGCGTGTTTGTGAAGGTTTCTCTTAGAATATTTTCAAGGAACTCCAAGTAATAAATGGACGAGTGCCGTTGGGGCGTTAGGATTTTAACATTAAATTTAAGAATTTTTATTTATGCAAGAATTAAACATACGCTGCTTTTATTTAAAGTGTTTTTTTTTTATATCAAGAGGTTATAACAACGATAGTGATTTTGTGTCGTTTTCTTGACTAAAGTTTTATATGTAAAGTTATAGAGTTCTAAAACGGAATAAATAGGGTACAATGTTTTGAGCTTATTTTGCTGAAATGGACTCGTGAACGCAATAAAATGTCTTTACTCCGTACTTAACAGACTCATTTACTAAACTTTCTATGTATGAGTTAACATGATCAATAAACGTTTTAATAAAAGCGTAAAAAAACCTTATCCTAATCCTTTATTGAGGTATTTTCCCGTTGCGTGCTTCGTACGGAAAGGTACAATATTCCTGTAATATTGTACAAGTATTTGCGAAAAATTGGGAAAAATAATATATTCCTTCATTTAGCAGAATAACCACCAAATAACAAACATAACTCTAGTATCGTTCTACAACTTTATATAAATAGTGAATTTTTACGTAATTATTCATCGATATTTCATGAATAAAACTATATTTTTGAATTGGGTTGCCTCTGTGTATTTTTATTATTAATTGTATGAAACTTATACGTAAATAATTTGAAAAACTTCTCCCTATTTCGTGTTTATGTTATATATTTATAGAGAAACCATAATGCTATAATTATTTTGCCTTTTTCCTACGAAATTGAAATTTTAACTCTCATCGTTAATTAGAAAACTTAGATTTCACATCAGACAGAAAATAAACTTGCAATAATTACTGAAAGAAATACGTAACTTTGTACTTCGCTTAATTGTTGAATGTATATCAACCAATGATGTACACAAATCGGAAAAAAGATTTAGCTTTGTACTTTGAAGCCAAGGATTTTTTTACAAAAGAAGTAGTTACATTTTACGTACTTGTAAAGGTTTACTACCCAGATCAACGTCTGTATTTTCAAAGCACAAGATCGATCCCAAAGGCCCTCAACCTTTGCATAAAAGCCTTCCGAAATAGATCAGAGGCGGTAAATGTAACAAAAACTTGCTTTCGAAAATTAAACTAAACAGCCATTTGCTTCAATATTATTTCAAATTAAGAAAATAAGACGGCAGATAGGAACTCACTCAAGAATATATTCATGCAAAACTTTTTTGCCAAAAAAATCTGGTCACGCAAGCTCTTGATATCGCCTCGGTAAAGTTGTATCTTTATTATTAATATAAAGAAAATTTATACTAAACTGGTATGTCATGCCAGGAATGTAAACACTTCATAAAATAACAAATTTATATCCTCCACATATCAGATTCTACATACATTCATGAATGAACAATATGAAATGCAACCTTTTAATCTGTTTATTATACTAGTCCGCCGATATTTATTTGTAAAACGAAACATTGATAAAATTAAAAATAATTGTGGACAGTTTCTTGTTAGTCCACCTCGCCCGTCCTACTCTTGACTTGAAAATTGACAGTAAATGTAAATTTAGTCAGTCAATTTCATTTAACTTTTCAACTACGTGTCTATGTGTACTTTAAAAATAAATCATTGGCGCTACAACCTTTTTGGGTAATTGTCAATCTAATAGGCAAGTAGGTGATCAGCGTTCTGTGCCTATCTATGTGTGCTTTACCGAAATGATTAATAATTTTTACGAAAATCGTTATAATAATAATAATAGCCTTAAATGCAGATACTTGTATACATAAATACATTTATATTTATTATTTCATTCTTTTAAGGAATCTGTGTGCACTTTTTTGACAAAGGCCTACTCCGAAAATCGTTTGCCACTCTTTAATGATACGTATTTCGAAATGGATGACCGTAAAGCAAACATAAAAGTCTGTGTAAAATTTCCGGAGTGAACTCATTTAACGTGTCATAATAAACCTTCACATCTCGGCTCACACAGCAACGAGCGCGTAATTTATTTGCTCAGCAATAAACTCACTATGTTTTCAGAGGGAGTTTACATATATAAAGAGAGACGTCGGAACTACTTTTCCTTAGGGATTATCTAGGTGAGATGCGATCGTGTTGTAACGATAGGTATTACATTTTGATGATTAGATTTTGTACCGCAAGATGAGTATTGATTTCGGAAGCTACAGTGAACGGCACTGAAGTGAGTTCTATCCTTCAAGTAAGTCACAGTGGATGAGAAAATGAATTTCATATTGTATGATGGTAGACGGAGAAACTGTGATTTGTTGCTATATAATGATTTTTAATTTAAAAATTTTAGCTTTATAAAGACAATACGTCAATCAGGTAGGTATATATATATATATTGTAAGTTTAAATATATATAGTATATATACCTGTTAACCAAAAACTAATTACTATTTATTATTTTAGTTTTCTATTTATACATTTTTAATTATTGTCAATATTAGTAAGTATGTAGGTTAGGAATAATTTAAATTATACACACTAGAATAAGAGCTTGATACTGTTAATAGCAGAACAATCTTGTGAGTTTATAAAAATGGATTATATTATTTACCATTAATTATTGCTTGACAGACGTTCATCAAAACATTCAAATTTCAAAGGGCTTTGGTTTCACTTCATTTGAATATATCATGTAATTATTTAAAGTCACTCATAACTTGGACTTTGATGAGAGTAGAAGGGTTTTATCATTTCGAATGAATTTACTTTAAGACATTTAGTCCAAATTTAATAATTATTATTTCGTTATTGTATCGTAATGTGTATGTTTGTAATTTATTGTTTTAGGTGAAAAATAATATATACTATTACTGCAAAATGGAGAAATTTCGATGTTAGTTAGTTTTTTTTGTATATTTTTTTTTATCAGGAGATGTCAAATGTCTTATGTCAACGAAATGGTCACATGGCAAGTTCGGAAGGATCTTCATGCGTATACTAATAAACTATATTAATCAATTTATTTATAAACAGCTAGCTATGGCAAAGAAGAAACTTTCTTATTAATACTTTTTCATATTTTTAAAAATTTGTTTGTATTTGGAGGCGGTTATATTAAAAAAAACTAAATTGAACCATGAAAATGCGAAATTACCACTATCATACCAAATGTAAATATAACTAATATAAAAAACTTCGTAATTTAATCATTAAAATAATAGTAAATATTTCTCACTACCAAAACAACTATAATACCCATTTCTATTAAGGGCCAGATAACTTTCACAGATAGTATTTATTGTCGGGTTCAAACTACTTCATTTTATTATGAGCCTCATAAAAGTTTACGGTCTCGTTACCATTAAGTACTGTTAATACATTTCTGCAGTTCAGTCTGAACTACTAATTCTATTTCTATTTCCAACCACTTTTATTATTTTATTTCAAAAGGCACACTGACGAATCACATACAAACAGTTACAGAGAACACATGACATAAAAAACAAGATACTTGCATGTGCATCAATGACAAGTGTGCACAACATTTAGGGGGAAACATTACAATGATAAAGAAAAATTAACTTAAACATTAAAAGTAAAAAACAAACTGTGTGTGTGTGTGTGCAATTAAAAAATATATATATATATATTTCTACTTTGTTATTGTCACTATTGGTCACGGATCAACAGTGGCTGCAGCATCTTACGCCTGAAGACATGGAGACTGTCATTAAATGGATCTGCCTCGCATGTACTACTGTCTAGTTTTATAGAATACTAGCTGACTGGGCAAACGTCGTTTTGCCATGTATATCATTTATAATAAAATTAGGGGTTGTATGTATTTTTTAATGCTGTATCATAAAAAAATAGAAATTAAAAATTTTGTCTAAAAAATAAATAAAAAAATTTAGGGGTGGACTACCCCTAACATTTAGGGGGATGAAAAATAGATGTTGGTCGATTCTCATAGATACCGGATAAGCACAAAAAAATTCATCAAAATCGGTCAAGCCGTTTCGGAGGAGTATGGCAACGAAAACTGTGACACGAGAATTTTATATATTAGATATGTCAATATTGCCTATTTTAGAAATTATATAATAAAGTTTTAAAAGTTACTACAGTTGCTTAAAAGTTTTTGCTTGTTAGCGTTAAAATTTCTTACTTTCCTATTGTCCTGCAACGAAACGTTAAAGTAATATTAAAATCAATATTTAATTTAATATACGACATACGAAAATGTGGTACATAGTAGTAGCGTAAATAAACTTTATTAGAATAATGGCTTGTAAACTGTTATGATGTTTCAAGGTTCGGTTGTCAGCACTCCATCTAATGAAAAATAAATAAAACACAACAAACTTGACGATCTATTACTTTAAAAGCTCACCTAATTGAATTTCGTTAAGCGCTTGGAGGACTTTTTTGACGTAATTATTCTATACAATCTATGAATTTTAATAGACTATAAAAAGCTTACTTCATACTTTACTCATGCAAAATAAACATACAATATTCGCTTAACCGAAGCCGCGCAGTCATTTACAGAAACCTATTAAGGAAATGCAATTGCCCAATATTTTAATATTGGCGCATTGAACATACTATTAAAACGAGTACAAAGATAAAAGTAGGTTTGATGTGGAAAAAAAAAAGAAATTTCATGGATACAAGACAAGAAATATGTGATAATATAAATGTTGTCAACGACAATTCAATTTAACCGATAAAATTAAACGAAAGACAAAATGATAGCACTTTTTATTTAATAACAGTCTCAAGCCCAATCAAAGAAACGCCACACGAACATTATTTCCGTTTGACCAATCATCATCAAATGAAACGCGCCCTCGTTTGATCTTTCACTGGGACCTTATTCATAAAGGTTGTTTCTGGTACATCCATGACTGTTGTAAGAAATAGCGCTTGCTTCTCAGCAAGAAATTAAGTCTGTTCGCATGCTGAAGTTTTGTAGAATTAATGTGCACTGACTTTTCCTTAACTAATGTGTGGTCAATGCCCTTGGCGAGAAAGTACATTTCGTCTAGTTATGTAAACGTCGTCTTTGCGGAAATATGAATGATAAAATATTGTATATATATTTTATAGTATATATAGAGGTACAATGTGTTATATAAGTTTATAATACATTATAATACAATCTTGAAATAGTAATAGACTGATTTCAATTCAATTTCTCTCATTTAATAGCGTAATAAATTTATACCAATACTTACAATAAACAAGGTTGTTTTTGAATATTGATACGTACATTTAACATGCAAAGCGTGACGGAAAGAGTTGCGCTTTAAAATGCAATATTAATAGAATTTCATTATCATTTTAATTAATAAAGAAAATTGAATGGTAATGCGATAGCGGTATAACATTTTCTGCTTTGAAATGGATTCCATTATGAAGTTTTAATTACTTTGTTCAATGTTTTTAGAAATAATAAGTTTTTAAATTGCCTTTATAACGTACGCTACATATTAATTTGCAAAACGTTCTCATTTGTAAAATAATTTTACATATCTTCTTTTGTGTTATAAAGTTTGCAAATAATATGCAAATTTTTGATGAAAAATATTTTTTTATCCGGTATGTAAATTGAAAAATATAATCTTTAATTTGTATGTAAACATAATTTTTATTGAGTAGAGCTCGAAAACACTGTCACTCCAATTTATTAAAATTCTAATAGTTTTTGACGTACTATAAAGTATGTCAAAAAGGTCTCAATTCTGAATCGTCTGAAACCTCACGAGTATTACAGTGTTAATCAGGAAAATATAAAATATGCTGAAAGTAAAGTAACTTATACTAAGCTAAAACAGCCAATACAAACTCTTAAGACGTATTAATTCAAAAATGAAAACTCGACAAGTCTCGTAAATTTGTAGATTTATTCTAAAAGTTTTTCGTCTGGAAATAATAAAAATGTACATTTCATTAATTCTTCAGACTTAAATTATTAGGGTTTGTTATTTTTCCGATCTTAAATAAATATTATATTATTTAGTAATTTGTATATAATATATAGTTGCTGTACTATTAGAATAATACTAGACATTATTTTTAGAATCCAGAGGAGAGGGTCGTGACGGTTGAATGACACTTATCTAACTTTTACGTTTAATGGTACGCGGTGCATGGTTCTTAGTTCCATCCCCGACGAAACAATATATGGTGTAGCTTTCAAGGCTGGCTGGCAAGGCTAAATGTCTATCGTAAAAAACAGGCGCATGCGGTGTACTCTTAGTAATTTTCAGTACCACAGATGAAAGCAATAGAAAGGAACAATAAAAAAGCGATAAATGTCTATTGACTACACGGAATTTCTATAAGGTTTGAAACTCTTTTGAATTACATACCTTTTGTGTCATTTTTGCGTGAAAAATTCATTTTTGATGACATTGCACGCTTTATTCTCGCAACCCGGGCTAGTAATTAACGCTAAAATGTATGTTACGCTTTATTATTATTTTTTATCTACTCCTTGATTCATCAGCTATACGAATAATATTATATAGAGGAAATATGTAAAATTTCATTTCTGAAAAGCTACTGTACTGGTTGAACCAATAGAATACTACATTATCCATAACATATTTATAAGTAATTGGTTACTAACATTTAAAGTACTCTGGCTTTATTATATTTAAAACTACTCTAAGAAAACCACAAATGGAAGCCAGTATATTATACAATCTCAGCTCTGTAAGGTACTCATACTTATGTAGGCTTTTGAATATTTAATTCAAACATGGGTGGAAGACAAATTATGTTTAGGTGGAACACCGCCGAGGCATTTTGTATTCTCACGCTATCCTGTGTACTTCTTTGTTATTTTTATACTCACGTCATGGTATAATTCCATATTCACTTGTTTATATATAATATAATTCCACATTAACTATTTATGTATTCTTACTTCAAAAAGGTATAGCTTTTATAGAATTAATTGTATTTATATATTTTGCTTTGTGTATGTAAAATTTGATTCTTATAAAATTATAAATATGGTTATATATCAACCGCACTAAGTATAATATATGGTAGTTATATTATGTACTCCATTCCGTCTCGGCCACGATGGATTATCTCTATTGAGACTTGCCATGTACGAAATGCACAAGTGTGTGCAAATTCGCAAGTCCACTTTTTATTCCAAAACTCTTTGTATACGGATGTCCAATACGCCTGCAGTTTCACCAAAGCAGGGTTGACAGCTTTACGTTCTCATCGCGGTAGGGCTGTTCCAACTCCATTGTTTTTAGAGTTTCAAGATTTAACTATACTCGGAATTTCAAACCGAGATCTGCAGTCGAACATCCTAATTACTAGGCCAATGAGACGGTTAAATCAAATCCTATAATTAGGATTTATAAAATTAACGACTGAATTAACACTAGCGAGGCAACGGAGCACAAAAAGTGCTAGTACATATGCTTTGTAAAGCAACAAAAGGTAGCTTAAACGTAAGTAGTTAATGGAACTATGATAACATTTCATTTCTAATGTACAATAATATACGAATATACATTTCGTTGAACCTTTTAAATCCACTTAATAAATATTATTATAAGAATATGTCCAGAGGGTTTGCGAGTGCTTATATTCAACACAGTCTGGCAATCTTTAAAAGAGACGTTTAACATAAGGGTTTTTTCAATAAAAAGGTTCATTTCTGTATTCAACCATTCGATATTTATTGTGGTACATACATATAATCTACTGAAATTAATCGGTCTCTAATTCTTCAGATGAAATTTAATTCAAGTAAAATAACGTATTGAGGCCAAAATGATTAGCATTTGTATAGAAATATAGAGTATAGAAATGAGAAGAAATCTACCTCAACTACAGACTATCAAGTATAGCTTGGCGTTGTAGTGGTGGTGCCTCCTACTTTATATGTGTTGCCACTTTTATTTGCCATCATAAAAAATGAGTTTTTTTAGTAACAGTTTCTTTAAAACTAACTTCTAAGACCAATCAAACTTTGAGAACTGATCTTTCTACCACACCCCAACTTATTGACTTTGAGAATTTGCTTGCCTTCTACCAGAAAATTTAATTTCAGAAAAGCTTTGTTGAATTGAAACATACATTCTCACCCCCAGATAGTTCTTTCGCTAATTTGTTCGTGATCGTGACTTTGCCTTGCGTAACAAACTAAATTATAAAACACTGGTTTTATAATCAGGTCGATTATAACATAGACCATTTCCCATGTCTCCTGAGTAAACGCGTGTGGTTGGCATTATAATATTCATTTATTCAAGCGAAAAACTCACGTATTCATGTAATTGAATGGAAAGGTGGAACGTGTGCGAACGAGTCACGTAATATTTAGATCTGCTTGACTCAAGTTTCAAACTTCGCCTAGTTAACTTTTATGTCTTATAAGGCGGCGTCATAATTGAACGTCAAATTGGTTTCATTTGTCAATTATGTTAAATATTTTTCACCATAAGGCAGAGCTTTACTTGAAACTGTTGCATTTTGATGTCATCGTTCGTTCATGCAGGAAAATTAAGAATTTTGATTAAACCCTACAGTTTTATAAATTAAATAATAACTAACAAACAAATTGTAATCAAAACCAGCGTAATCGTGTTTGTTAAATAATGTTATTAAATAGAACTTCTATACATAGTGTTAAACGTTGTAAGAATATACGAGGTTGTTCCCTAATTTAATCATATAAGTTGAAATAAAAACTAAAATTTTCATTTTCATTTCCGTGGGAAACTCGGTCAACTCGCTAACCTCATATGTGACTCTTTCAACTCGCTCTCTTCGCTGCGCTCGCATCCGCTTTGGTGGAAGCACATGTATGAAAATCATCGTTACGAGTATAGCGGAGTCCGTAATGGGTCCGCTCGCAGTGGAAGACGGTCATAAGAAATGATGACGTACGAGTATATATTAAGTGCGGTTGACAAATATCTAATATTTGGAATTGATAATTAATTCAACGAAACGTTTGGTATCTTTTTCGTATGATGTGTGACTGTTAATCCTTCAAAGGGAATTGTTATAATTAGTCTGCAAACTAAATAGCTTAATACTTAAAGCATAACTGTTAAGTTTAATCAACACGTGATCAAAAAAATTATAATATATTATTCCAAGAAATGTTTGTTATTATAGTGAAGATAAGATAATATATGTTATGTGATAATTCTTTCCTTAATCTTCGTAGAAATACTGAATATAATTTGGGGTATATATATCTTATATATCATTTAATACAAAAATTGATCACAATAAGATAGCACTCACCATACGTTTTAGATCACATAAAGACTAAAGACAATCGAAAGAGATATCTAAATTTAAAAAAATAATTGTACTTATTTAAAGCTTTCTAATAATTACAATCAACAAGAATTTATAATAAATACTTCACATTCGTTGTTGTTGAAACGAAACAATTGTTCTTGAAATATAAAATAATATTATGTTTATATACTCAGTTATTCTATGTCAGTAGTAGAAAGGAAACACAAATAAAATATACTGGAACATGGATTCCCTGTTTATTGAGGGCCGGTTGAGTCTGAAAACAGACTTCTGGTTTATCCAAGGCGTTCAACATCGATGTGAAAATAAAGCTACATTGTTTATTTTGTATAGAGTAAAACGATTTTATATATCGCTTATGAAGGTGTTAATTCTTTTTGTGACATAAGCGCCATGATTGTTATTGGATTTAGAGATGAAGATATATTTGAACGCAAATTACTATTAAATTCACACGCAGAAGCAATAGGGAATTAGATGAATGGAGCGTTTAACGCTATCATTACTCGATAGAAGTTTCATTG
The DNA here is from genome assembly GCF_905475465.1 of Pieris napi. Lineage (NCBI taxonomy): Eukaryota > Metazoa > Arthropoda > Insecta > Lepidoptera > Pieridae > Pieris > Pieris napi. Next base: position 4,524,211 of record NC_062241.1, on the reverse strand, counting down.
CGTGCTTATATGATCGTTAACACCGCAATATCTACAGATGTATGCGTGGTAAACATTTTAATATAGTACGAAATTATATTTCCCATTGTCAACCAGACCTTCTCGCTAAATGAAATTTATTATTATGATAGGCATTATTAATTTTGAATATCCTATCACTCGTGTTACTATTAAAATGAATTAGAACTGTATAAACTTCAAATACGTTTTAAGATGTAAATCTTTTAAGGTTAATCCATCAAGATCACAAGTGAAAAGCCAAGAAAATTATGTGCTACATTTGTCTCTACGTAAGGAAATATTCGAGTCCCAGTTGGCTCCCGGCGATTCTCACCCATTGTGACAACACATGTGCCTTTTATGTACATGAGCGAACAAAGGAATTAGGGTGTTATGTATTTTTTGTTTGCGAATTACAAAACAAGATCATCTACGTAAAACAAAAGACGAAAGCAGTTCTTTTTTGAGTTTTCCAATTTTAAATAACAATTGTTTCGATCTAGTAAGTTTATGCTTAACTTTTTTTTATCTCAGTTAAAATAACAAACGATTCCCTCAAAATTACGAAGAAGTTATCTAAAAACTAAAATCTATAATATTAGAAAAGTAACAGATTCGTGTATAGCCACCAATTACGTAATGACAATATTAATAGTAAATCAATAATAATGAACCACAATATAATTTTTAACAATATTTTCCTATGGTTCATATTTTTTAATTTAATCAAATCAGTAATTAACACACACATAACGTGTCTTTTTCGTTATTATCATTATGTAAAGCCAACAGCAAGCAAAAAGTTCAGTTTTAAATCAAACCTAGAAAAATAAACATTAAGTCAAAACTGAAAAAAAATATATCGAAAAAACTATACATTAACGCATTGCTAGTGTAAAGAACTATCTTCAACGTCACTAAATCAATAGTTGAAACATGCTAACTGTAATCAATTATTAACCTAATACAATCAACCAAGTCCGCAGTTTAGTTAGCAGTTGCTAATTGTGAAGTTCTGATTGTAAGGGCGGAATAGGCCAAGGGCGGGTCCAGTCGAATTACACGATCAATATGTCTACACTGTGTTACCTGTTGTTCGAACGACGGAAAACGTACTATCAGCAAATGAGGTTCTATTCATTTAACGACCTTATTCTATACTAGTAGACTCGGCCAAGCGTTGCTGTGGCTAAGATTTTTGTTATATTACATAGTAGTAAACTATTAAAGAGAAAAGGCAGGAGAACACCAATCCACCATGCTTTTTTGGTGGTTATGCCATTAAATTGTAGCTTATGTGAAACGTTGGTATTTATTTTGATAAGGATCAATACCTAGGTACGAATAAAGAGCCTTTTCTAGCGGTAGTATTTTAATAAAAAATTTTTTATAAAAGGACGCTTATTGTAACGTAACTATAAAAGATAGAGACATGCTGTCGCGACATTTTTATAGATAGTGATGTGTCCTGAAAATTGTATACATCATTTTGTTCTATCATTAATAGTTTTCGCAGCGCACACGATTGAAGGAAGTTTTTTGTTTATTTTTTTACACCTTGGGTTTTATACCTATATATATATATTACACCTTTACAACTTGAATAATCTAATTCAAGTTTTAGTAAGCATACCTAATTTTTTTGAAAATGAAACATAGCCTATGTCACTTGGGAATAGTGTAGCTTGCCAACAGTGAAAGAATTTTTGAAATCGGTTTAGTAGTTTCGGAGCCTATTCATTTCAAACAAACAAAAAATCAATCCTCTTTATAATATTATAGTATAGAGTATAGATTTTAAAACGGAAAAGTCGTAGATTAGAAAAAAAAAGTTCAATAGAGAAGTTTTCATCACCTATACCTATTCAAATAGACGTTTCACGAATGAATTACTTATAACATGCGAAACGTTGAGTTATCTGAAACACGCTTTTATAGCCATGTTTTTTATGGAAAATATTACGACCCAGATACCGGGGTTTAAATAATAATAGCGAATTTTCAAAGCAAAATATGCAATCACGAACTTTTTTTACAAACATCATTCTCTTTGAATTATGTTGAAGAATTCACCTTAGTTTGAGAAGAATAGAGAAGACAATTACCATGAAATTACTTACTTACGTAAGATACTAAACTAATATTAGCAGTAGTGTGGATTCAATGTTATGTAACAAATACCGTACTATCTTCATTTTACGTTTTTATAAGTAGGCCGTAATGTGTGGATAGCACAATTAACTTTTAGTGAATTTGTTTTTTTAGCACACACCCATTATAATTTCAGTAGTTTATTCGTTGATCAAAAAAATACTTAATGTGATATTAATTTTTTTAATACATTTTGCCAAGCGTTTGTCTTTTTACAGGGTTAAATTATAATATAGAAAGTTATAATAGCTAATAATCCTTACTTTGCTAATAGTACAATAAGCTATGTCAACAGCTAGGATTACGTAATTTTCTATAAAAAGAACAAACTTAAAATTTTTAACTATTAAATGGCGTGCATAAGCTACATAAAATATGAAAATGTATGTCTAGATTTGAATATAATACAAATTAATTTTTCTAAGGTCAGAGGTCGTCTTTTCAATTATAAAGACTTTTAAAACTGACGTTTATAGAAATAATTAATTTTTATTTCAATCAATGAGAAATTACTGATAGCAGAAATTTAAGTCACTAGGGACAGGGCGGTCAGATTTTAAGAATACATTTTAAAATATTTAAATAAAATAAGCATTAAAGAAAGAAACATGATTGTCGCACGTGTGTTAACCTAGTGTTTTATTTTATTTATTTCAAATTAAAAGTTGAGGGCCATTGATAAAAGCTATTAGTAATTTTGACGTAAAAGCTATGTTAGTAAAGTTAAAAGTTTACATAAACTTACTTTCTTGACTTATATTATTAAGTACAGATTCTTGAACTATTTAATTTTATATCAGCGATAAATAAAAGGTCAATGGCAAAAAATATCGCGAAAATTTTTCACAGGCTACTAAAAAACTAAGACAGACTCTACTCGGTGATTGAAATTTGTAGACCGCAACATAGATTACAAGTGGCATTTGATCGGTTCGTTAGTTATTCACAAGTATTGGAAACCTGTGACATCGTATTGATCGCCCCCGAACGAAACGTTTTTGAATATAGTTGTTTTAAAACTAGAAAAATGTGTTTCAGTTGCCCTCTGTCTCAGATTATTATAGATATGTTTCCTTAATCACGTGACAATGAAAAAGGTTATAATAGTTATTGTAAGAATGTCTTCTTGTCATATTGATTGTTTAAGATCAAGTTTTATATTATCAACTAAATAATAATCTTTGCGTATTAATTGGTAGCCAAAGTTAGCGGGTTAAAATTCACTGTCTCACAAAATGAAGTATAGATATGCTTTGTAAATATTTTATATTATCGATTGATGGTATGGCTCAAATCGTTATACATATTTAATTCCGTTTATGTCGATTTTATCGGCGTATCATAAAACACGGTATAAACGAAAAACGATATGAAAAATATCGGTTGTCGACCGATAATGTCACCATCAAGCTTGGATGAAATTTTTGAATGATACAAATATTACAATAAATTTGTTATATGTTCTTGATGTCTGACAAAACAATCCATATAGTAAATGTTGTATAAGTATAATATAAATAGTACACTACAAAAAGTGCTACTTCAATAGTTTAGATCGCTTATATATACGTGATAAGAGTTATAGTTTTTGAAAATCCTTCCGAAGTAGTTATTAAATGTACGTAGCATAGCATTAATGTTCAAATATATAATAAAACATATGGTGTTTAGCAGACTAACTCAAACCTATTTTATGGTTAGACGTCTTTATTGTCTTGAGTCGAATCCAGTATAGCGAAATAACACAGGAATCGTAACATTATTCCCGTGGCGATAATTTGATATTAAGTTTTTGTTTAATTGATACAAAAACGAACTCAAATCGAACGCCAATCAAATATTTCTATACCTTATATGGCCTTGTACATAAATATTTCACCTACATATGTTTTGTTCAGAGGGATATTGGATTGTGGATCGATATAAGCGATCTAAAACACATCACGTCTCTGTATATGAGGGCTCAATTGTTCACTGATTGCTCGTTCGGTACATTCAGCTGTTTCCCAGTAATTGCTGTGGCAAAACTTTGTCATAACGCCTTAGCTATATTTAATTCACAAGTTAGCACTAGTGTGAAATTAACCGAATATTATTGATCATATTTTAGTTCATGAATCCAAACCCGCAAGGTTTTTTTTAGAACACCAGAGGCCAATGGGTAGGGTACCGCCGCCCAGAAAGCAAGTGCTTTTAAGAATTGGTACGCACTTTACTTGAAGGACCCTACGTCGAGTTGGTTCAGTGGGCAGCTGGTTCCAGATAGCGCCTATAAGTTCCAGATTCCAGGGCGCGTTGCCGCTTGCGTGCCTTAGAAAACACTCAGTTGTGGAACGACGGACGTCCAGATGATACGGGTGGAATTTCGTATTCTGCCTCGATGTCTGATGATGAATCTCATTTGCAGGTATTAATCCTCTCAAATTTCTCCATGGTACATGCAGTAGAAGATAAAGAAAGGCCCACATCTCTACGCTACGCCAAGGGTTAGAGCCGCTTGGTAAGTTACTGGTCGCCGACGATTCCAATCGCTCTTCGTTGAATACAGTCAAGTGGAACAGTACTCCATGTGGGGCCGAATTTGTGCTTTATAGAGTTGCAATGCTTGCACATTTTCAGATTGCCAGCTCAGCTATGGGCAAATTTTCAATTCACCAGGTATTTGCAATAACTGAACTTTTAATTACTATGTGAGGACTGTTTCGAATTTTGTATTGTTGCCTGCAGTTTTGGATCACTTAGAAACATGAAGTCAGTCAAACCTGTATAAAGAATTTATTTGCTAGTTTTGACTATAATGGCTTTTAGAAACGTAATGTGGCCGTGGAACCTATATTATTTATGTATTGTACCTCCTCTTGGTAAAATGGTTAATATAGCTGGATAAACGACATCTAAATTCCAAGTTCGACTCCCTGCGATACATAGTTTTATAGTGTTCGTTGTTGCCTTACCTTGTTGTTTTTGCTGTAGTTTGAGCTTTATATTCAAAACTGAAAATAACTATTAAAAATTCAGTTAAAATGTCTTTTTAGCAAATGCATTAAGTTTAAATTGCATTTTACAGTAGCAGTTTGAAAAATTCTCATTCGTTCTCGGTAAATTAAAGAGAATGAAAGCTAATGGCTGCTTCGGAAGCTTTAAAATTTTCCGGAAAGTGCATTTGAAGCCATTATTTCACTTCCGAGAAAATCACAAGATAAAAATTTTTGCTGGATACGTATTTAGTAAGATTGAGTGTATTAATTTTCACATATATATTATATATTTTTGTCTAAGTTGCTAATATAAACTTTTTAATATGTATCCTCTCAGTAATCTATATATATAAAAAGAAAATGGTGTTCGTTTGAGGCTCTTTCACGCTTAAACCACTGATCGTATCGACATGAAACTACCACCATTCGATGCGAAATTTTTCCAAGATGGTTTATGGCTATTTATTTTTTTAATTCCAACGTTCCTTCATTTTTTTATTTCTGTTTTACTTTTATGAAAATTTTTCCCGCTAATAAAAACAAAAGAGGCTTCCTAGAACCGCAAAACGTCAACATCTGTTAAAAACTCGATTTTCGAAATATTTCAATTTTCTTAGCGGGAAGTTAAAAAGAAGAATAATAAAAATATGAAAAAAAAATTTATTTATTTCGCCCAGCAAAGCGGGCGCGAAACGGCTAGTCATCTATATATATAAAAATGAAACCCGTTTTCCGTTGTCACGACATAACATGAAAACGGCTTGACCGATTTGTCTGAATTTTTTTTAATAATATTCCTTGAAGTACGAGGATGGTTTTTACGGAGAGAAAAATTAAAAAACTTGAGTGAAAAAGTCTAAAAACAACACTTTTCTATATTCCCATACAAAATATTCGAAACAATACTTAAAAATCAATTTTAACTTTAATACCATAACATAAAGTTCAAATGTTAGTGGTGGGGTTCCGGGAAGGTAAATTTTTATTTTTGACATAATTTATTTGTTGTCTTATCAACTTTCTTTTTTTTATCTTACTAGCTAGACCGGTGTCCTGAATAGCAGAATAAGTATTTAAAAAAAATAAAGAATCGACTGTTAGGCGGTACGATGTTCACCAGGCCAGCTAGTTAGAAATAAATATAATACATCGCGCAAAAAGTCAGTTATTCAAAAACTCTTAGTTCACGCCCTTATAAATATTAATGTATGGAAAACCTGGGATATGTTGGAGTTTCATAATGGATTTTCTTTTACTTTCTCTGCGCTGAGCCATTTAGTAGTTTCAGGATTGTTTTGGGAAACTGTATTGTGAACAATATTGATATTATTGTATCCTAAGTAAAATGATTTTTATAACATGAATCGGAATATTGCAAAGTATTGAAACCCATTAGACAAAAGACCCGGAGGCTTCTTTTGTTTTACTTTACTTACATACTATATTATATGTTCCAGTATCTTTTATTTTTATTTATCTACGAATATAATGAGATGTTATAATAGGATGCTGAGATCACGAATGATAAAAAAACGTCCACTTTTTTTATTCAAAACATCAGCCGTATAAATCACAGTAAGTCATTGACTTTTCCATAAAACAAAATAGTCAAATACGCTTTTTAGAGATACAACCGAAACAAAACGTTAGTGGTATAGGATAGACGTTATACAATCCAAATGCGATTGTTGCTCTAACTAAAGGTAGTTTAAAAATACAATAATAAAACAGTCTATCACGTAAAGTTCAGAAAGTTTAAAATTAGATTATATGCGGTACTTTTTATAAAGTGAACAGAACTTTTGAAATCTTAAGGTTAAACTACGGAAAGCTAAAACTTGTTAAAAGTTTTCATCCAAGGCTTTATTACAAAACTTAGGTCCCTAGTTAAATCTCTGCACATAATAAAATAATGTGACAACGAAACGATTTTACGTTTCATTTCGTTATGTTTTGATGAATGAAATAAACCATGATAAGGTTTTAAAATAATAAAGGATTTTTTATCGTACTTTCAACTGGATCAGTAGGTTTTTAAAAAAATGGAATTTAATAGTTTTAAGAAAAAGAAACTAGTAGTAAGTCATGTAACGAAGCTTCAAACAAAGTGTTTCATTTATTTGAACATTCCTCCAACAACCGTCCCTGAACATGACTAGTGCTACAACAACCTTTTAGCTCTGGGACTCAAATTTCCATTGCTGGCCGGCTGTTGACGTTTTGAGTCTAAGGCATGCCGAGTGTTAAATGGGATCGAACCTACGATCTCACACATGAAAGCCGTACCTAATTAAAATAATTAATTCATTAGTAGTAAAAATATAATTTTATTCATATAAACATCCAAATAATTGCCAGTCATATAACTATTTTATAGTAGTTCCCATGTTTTATATGACGTAACTTGTTCATATGAAAAATTAGATATAGTATGGCGTGGGCGGTGTAGCTATGTAAAATTATCGATTTTAATACCCTTTGTGTTGTTTAACCACTCTTGATAGGCAATTTTACCCTTCACTAGCCTTCACAGGAAGATATAAACGTATTATGACTCATTGTATAATTATTTAATAGTAGGTACTAAATATTTTAAACATTGTTATATGTATATCTATGTTTAATCTTTTTACGAAACGAAAACTTCTGGACCGAGATATAGAGAAAAAAATCTTCACCATTCAAATTAGTAGTACCGTGTAATAGAACAGAAAAGTCGCCTCAATATACAGGGTGGCCAAAAAGTCGTGGATCAAACGCAAATAGGGGATAGATGAGGTCATCAGCTGCAAAAAATTGTTCTACGGCTGGTCTCTAAGCTCAACCCCTGCAAAGTTTTAATTTATTTTGCGTTTTATAAAAAAATTGACTTTTTTTTACTAATTCTAATTAAAATTCGATAATAATAAACATAATATTAAGTTATACGATATAAATTTTTTTCATATCAAAACTTTTTGTTTACTTCGGACCCCACTGTGAAAAAAAAATACTCTACTGAAAAGTGACCCTGTATTACAAGTTTTGGCGCAGAAAGATATTAGAGCGACTCATGGTCATGTGACTCTTTTCAGAATCCCTATTAAATGCGCAATTTTTTTTTGTAAATGGGAAATTTGAAAATGAATAAAATTTACTTTATCCGATAAAGAACAAAAATTACTTATTTAACTAAAAAGAATAAATGTTGTTTCTTATCCAAAATACACTTGCGCTGACTGAAAAACGATTAAAGGTCAAAGTTCAAAACAACCAAATACTGCTATAATACATAAGCACACTTCCTCCATATAATATTCCTCTCTAGAGTAAATAAACCATCCATTAGACGTATATAGAGAGAATACTAAAGTAACACGTAATAAACTTAACGATACTGGCGTCATATTTATGTATTTCTCATTTACAGTATATATTACTATTTGTAGGTATTCATTCAACATTTCGGATAATTTTAACAAAATACATGTACCTACCTAAGCAATTTCCAGATAGAAAATTGCCTTTCGTTTACGCGGGTAGTACACATTTAAAAAAGTGTCTAGCCCATTAAGTTGATATATAACTATTTGATATTATGATTCAAGTTTATAGTTTTTTATTATTTAAATATTTTTATGATTTAATAAAAATCTATAAAAGAAATTTGTATTTTAGTCTTTACCTTATTATAAACTAGCTGCCCCCGGGAACTTCTTTTCGCCGTCAATTTTACTTGGCCTACCTTTTTAGTAGCTAATATACCTACAAATTATAGACTCCACGACCAACGATAAATACAGCTAAAACAAAACATTGCTCATCCAAGTACTCACACAACCCATTTACCAAAATAAACATTACAAAACATTATTAAAAAAAACCATTTGAGTGAATCACGAATATACGCTAAAATACATTTAGTCGTGCCCTGAATAAATTATTATAGGTCTAGTGCGCACCACAACCTTTAAAGGTTTTATTAAATATAAAAGGGTTCAGAAATTAAGGCGCTAATTATGCTCTTCACGTAATTAATCAATCGTGAACCTTCTTTTATTAGATTTTCAAGTGCTGCTTCTTTGTTCATCCGCGAATTAAATATTTTGTCATTGTTTTCGTGTATTCGTTTAATTGCCTCCTTGGCTTACTCGTTATTTCGGTAACTGGGAGGCCCACATGCACTTTATTCCAATAAACTAGATTCTTGCCTATCTCTCGTGCTTCCCCTATCTTTTTCCTAGCTACAGCCTACACCTAGTGTATCTCTAGCTAGTCAGTAAGCTATTGAGTAGGCTGGACTGGCCATTTCCTCCGGGCGGCTTCTTTCTGTCCCCTCTTAACATTTCCCAGGTGTAGTACGATTTCCGTAAAGAGTGTTCTGACTTCAATACTAACGTCATTCAGTTCTTCAAAAGTTCCTACTTTCCTGATTACAAACATAAGCGCAGCCTCAGAATTTCAGTGGCAGAAGTCCTGAGAGTGTGAGGGCCGCATCTCGCCCGTAAAATTTTGAAAGAGATAAAATATACTTCACTGAACACCGTGAGTTTTTAAAAGTGAGGTAACTAACGTATTAAGACAGGTTATATTGGTCATTAGATGAAATCATGAATTATCACAACACTGAGGTAGTTAATTGTGTAACTTGAAATAATTTAAAGAAATTTGTAAGAAATTGTTTTAATGTTTCTAATAATTTTTAATTTGGACAATAAACAAAAAAAATTTGTACCTACATCGCGTGAGTTTTTAAAATAGATGTGTTACATGAATTTTATAATTTAAAATTGTTTTGCGTGATTAAATTACATAATTTACGTTAATATGATGTACCATATACATAATATATATACTGTAATTTAATCGTCGTGAAAGTAAAAATAATTTGTTTTATTTAACTACTAACGCAACGATCTACTAGAGTCTTCAGAAAAATCAACTATTAGAATTAACTATTTGATCATTTTTATTTAACTGTGTTAAAGACCAGAATTAGATACGGTAAAAGATATTCTATTGAAAAGAAAACTATTACTGTTTATCAATGCAAAGCCCAAAGAAGAAGTCTTTTGTTTGGCTTTTAAAGAAAGAGTCCAAATGCTTAATTTATTAAGTTAATATATTGATAAACATAAAATAGTTTTTATTTAATTATTTAAACAAAATCTTTATTTAATCCTTATTTGTAATGACGTATTTTAGGTAGCATAACTGATTCTGTTCGTGTTATAACTAATTCTCATTTGGCAATAACACTGACTAAAAAATCGGTTTACTGATGATAGTTGAACGTGACAACGTCACGAATCGCTCACTCAAGTAGGAGAGAGACAGATGTCGAACGCTGAAGAGCGCGGAGTACGATTGTGCCTCTCTGTCGCTTCGCGCTCTCGCTTACACTTCAAGCCTTAAATGGAACGCCTCAGAGCGAGGTAACGCCGCATGAGTCATGTTTTTTCGTGCGTGCAGCCGGCTCCATCGATTTATAAGACGTTGTCACGTCAAAAAACTTCTTGAAATAAAAAAAAAAGTAGTAATGATTTGTATTTCTGAATGTTTGTAATAAACTGAAAAAAATACTGGATAGATTTCAAAAGTTCTGACATCATTAATTCATTAGAATCTCAAGAACATTAATTAGTATCTCATAGGCTTACTTTATCCAAAATATGACCAAAAATGTCCAGCCGCACGAAGCTGGGTTGGTAGTCAAGTAAACAAGTGAAGGAAGAATTTAAAAGCGACTGTTTATGTAAAAGTGGGTATTCACCGCACCTTGACCTAAAAAATGCTAATTACACATTCTATGGGGGTTGAATGCAAAATACGACTCAATAGCAGTTGAAAAAAGAATTTTCACTGCTTCGAAAATGAACTTAAACCAGTTAGGTAAAAAATATTTCTTCCTACAGGTTCTTTATTTTAATGATACTGTTGTATGTGTATTTATAACTAGCTGATCCAGCAAACGCCGTTTTGCCACGTCATTATATCATTTATGGTTATTGTGCCTCACTCGACATAGATAGGTATAGTGTGTCGCGGACTTTTTTGTAGATATTTATAAGATCTACAATTACTTAGAACATTTTATGGTTCTATCTTTAATAGTTTAGGCAGGGTACGCAAAATAAGTAACTTTTTTGGTTGATTTTTTACACCTTGTGTCCGAAAAACCCTAATATCTTACGGAACCCTATTTTGTTCAAAATTAAATATAGCCTATATTACTCGTGGATAATGTAGCTTTCGAATGATGAAAGAATTTTTAAAATCGGTCCAGTAGTTTATGAGCCTATTCATTACAATCAAACAAACAAACAAACAAAGTTTTCCTCTTTATAATATTAGTGTAGACAACGTCAAAAGGAGTATTTTAATCTACTTCTGTCGCTTTAGGGGGTTTCTCGGCATATTTGAGTATCTGGTCATCTGTAGAGTAGGTTCTATATATTACCTAATCATATGATGGAAAATAATGATTAAACAATAATAGGTACCAAATCATAGCTTACATATTTGAATGTGTGGTACTTACATTGGTAGATAAGAAGTGTCAAATTTTAATGTAATAAAGTTCTTGTTCTAAAATTTAAAGGTAATCTAATCTAGTTTTGCAAACTTTTAAATGATTGATAATTTTAAAAATAATGTTACAACATTTTTGCTAAACTAACTCCCATCACAGCCTTGCGATTCTGTAACTCACTTTTCGAACTCTCACAGCGGTTTTCACAGCGGCGGTCGTGCTCAAATCAGTCGTGAAGCAGTCATTTTACTTTTTGGCATAAACAACAAGCTCCCTCCTTAGCAGAATGCCAGTGAGTTCTAAAGTGAGTAACAGAATCGCAAGGCTGGTATTGCTTTAATGGTTTGGAAGCCAATTGATTTCAGTTGAAGTAGATACTCAAATTTAACATGGCAACGGCTAAATGTCAATCAATCTCAAAAACACGTACACGAGACGGACCGCGCTATGCCTTATGTAATATGCCCATCGAAACGGATTTTGAACTGGCCGTGTTATCTTTTTATTGAATACCTATACAGCGCATAACATTTCTTCGTTTAACCCGTGACAATGCAAGCTTAGTTTAGTTCCTAAACATTGTCATAAATATGGGCCCGGGCTATTATAACAGAGTGGCATTACAATAAAACGTAATATACAAATTGAAGAAGTGAGGCTTGCATAGTAACTAAAGCATACTTAGAATGTTTTTTTATATTCTCATAAAATTTTAAGGAAAATATAATGAAGTCTATTATATCAATGTAATTGTGTGCAAATTATACGCAATAACGGGCAAATGTTAGTTACGAGTTGTAATTCATTATAACAAAAAATTTAATTTTATAAATCTAAAAATCTAAGAAAACTGTATTTTTAAACGTGTATCCTTTTCAATTTTCCGAACCAAAAATTAACAAATAGACAGTTGAGATCTATAAGATCTATAAGAGATTTATTTTATAATTAAGCTACAATATTAAATAAATATAATTTAAAATAACCGATTTCATTAAAAAAGAAAAAGAGTCCTCCCAAAAAGAGTGTCACGTTTCGGTAAATTATGGGGTTTGTCACGCCATATTATATAGTTACTTCATATGTTACTAAATACCAACATTTCACAATATGTAACCATATTCGTCGTCCCTTTGTTACATCGCAAGGCAGAAACCTAACTTGTTGATTACAAGCAACAGTTCCTTTGTTCGAAAATTAAATAAATAAATTTAAATATCCAATTATAATTTAGATTAACGTTTTAAATGACTTACTGTTTATTTTGCCGGCTGGTTCACAATTGTCTTTTCTGACACATTCAAATAAGAAAGTCACGTCCGCGCGCTACAGGGGTGTTAGCTTGACTGAAAGCTTCGAAAGCTCTGAACGCCTGAAATTAAAGCTTATTGTAGCTCTACCTGTTACGCGGGCAATTTTCGAGGGTCGGGCTTTTGGAATGGGAATGTCACTTCTTAGTGTCATCATGACGTCATGGCTCAACACCATTTAAATTTTACAGTTTCTGTCAAATTTGTGATATAAACCAAGGTTTGGCATTAAACCATAGTTTTGTATAATATGTGAGATGATTGATTGACGAATGATGATTTTTTTTCTGCGGTTATTTGCAATTAGCCCTAAGGCTATGAGCGAATTTTTTCTGTGGTGCTGTCATGTGGAGTGACGTCCCATTGGAAGCATCTACTCATCTTCTGTCTAGAGCTGATGATGAATAATTATTTGCAAATTGCATTTTGTATAAGACATGAGTAACTCTATGCATTTGGACAGTGTTCGGGTAATTTAAAAGAAAAAGCTTTTCCATATCAGACTTGTTGATTAATCTGAAGGTATCTCAAATTCGATTTGTCGAGCATTATTATAATAACGTATTTTGTAGGTCAGGTCACAGGGAGTGACGACGTTAAATTCGGTGTAAAAAATATAATGAGCGAGCAATATTTCTATCTGACAATAGATATTTTAAAACAGTTGTTAATTTAAGAATATTAAAGTCAAAGAAGAAAAGTCATGTTATGTATTTGTCTCTATAAAGTAAAACCTCTTTACTGAAGTTTAACTAACAGCTTTAACTAACCTTATACCTAATTTACTGGTTAACTCAGCAGAAACATTTAGCTGTTGAAGTTTAATATTACTGCCGAGTTTAAATTTCGCGATAACTATTCGACTTTATAAATATGATGATATCGTTATAACGACGTTAGTAACTTTTTCATAATTTGAAGTTGTTGTTTTTAAATTCTGTTAGCTTTGAGATTGAATTAAAATATCTTTTGTACTATTAGAATATTATATTCAAATTTTTGGGAGTAACTATAGCTTACGCTCTTCCGAAAACTATATCCTTGAAATCCCATCTCATACCTCCTCCTTTCTTGGCGAGTCCTTTAAGGTCTCTGAAGTTAGGCTATGGAATTCACTTCCCGTCCCTATTCGCTTAGCTCCTTCTTTATCGTCCTTTAAATTTCTTCTGTACAAACATTACCTGTCCACATCGTATCCCTAACTTTCGTACTAACTACTAACTGACGTGAGACTGATCTTAAATGAAATTATTATGATTCATGTGCACTTTTTACTTTTTATTTTTCATGTATCCTTTATTAGTTTAGTTTGTTTTTGTTCCTGTTTACTTTCTTTTTTTTTTAATAACTATATGTAATATGTATTTTGCACTTCTTGCCTACCTCATCTAATTTAATACATTTTTTTTTCTTTTCTCACAGTCGTTGCCTGGAAGAGATCGTTCGAAAGCGATAAAGTCTTAAGTCGCTAAAAAGTTTTTACTAGGTCAAAATACAATTAATACGGAGGTTTATATATAAAGGACGATGTATGTATGTATTGAGTGTGCACTCAGTTTCCGCACTTGGACGCCCATTCGGTCCATTGTGCATAAAGTCCTGGCTAATTAAGCCAGTCTCTTTCCAGAAGCTTAGACGTTTCTTGGGAACTTCGCAAGCTTCACGGAGCGACCTGCTCCGAGGATTTCTGTTCGTTAGGAAGCCACAGCCACGCATTCCAGGACTACGTTGGTGGTTCCCTCTGCGCTGGTACAGCCTCTGCACAAGGGACTGTCTGTCGCACCAAGGACAAAGAGATGTTTATTAGGAAGACAGTTTTATTTGGTGACTATTTATGTTGTGACTTAGAAGAATATTTAGAATGATTCAGAGGTTATGGGCCATGGTTGCCGGTTAAGCCGGGGCGCGTCGCTAGTGTTAGAATAAATCTAATTTTATTTAAAGAATATCATCTTGATAGGTAGATTTAAAGTAATTGTTATTAACCATGTGGTAAACGCTGTCTGTCATATTCATTTTTAAATAAAATAAGATCAGAGAGCAATTTATAGTCAATGATCAATCCAATGCACTACTGACTGATTTACACATTGAAGTTGACCAATAAGATGTATGAGATATGGCGTGGTGTTGCCTTTCTAATAAAATAAATGACATCGGGTGCCCTTATTTTATTATCTCCAACATACAATATTTACTCACGTACTTAAGAAAGTAAATCATTATTCTGAAATATTATCCAATTCTGACAATATGACATACTAGCAGCTGAAACTATATACATGTTGTGACTCCGTGAAATGGTAACAAAACAAAGTAAGAAAAACTCTTATTTTAAGAAATATGTAAAACAAAATGCCTAGAACGCCAACTGTATCCAGAGTAACAATAAGATCTAATGTATGTATTTAGTGTCGCCCATTGTCTAATTACTTATGTACCTGTTTTTATATGGATGTTTTTGTATAAGGTAACGAAGTGTACAGATACAGGCAAACATCTTGAACAAATGTCCTTGCCTGCGCAGAAGCGTTTTTTAGGTATCACTTTTCTGCGCGGTGGCGGGAGAGTGACGTGTCAATTGCGTGATTGGTAAATCAGTTGACGTTTGTGTCCCGCGCTGCGCAAACTTCCCCCTACTCCCTTGTTTAATGCTCAAGAAGTTTGCCGGTATCTATAAAGAGATAAAATTTTTGTAAGAAGTGTCTTATTGTACGTAAAATTACTGATATGCAGCTACATTGCGTACCTTCAAAATAGGTACTGATAAAATGGGAACCGACTGTTCTGGCAACCGCAGTGTCGATTTTTAAGTTTATTTTACCAAATTGTGGAAATAAAACAGTAATCTAGTTTCGTTGAGTGTTTGACTTCTATTTTATCAAGCCCTCTCTTTCTCTATTACATAATACTTGAAATAAATAATATAATTTATAGATAAACGTAGTGTATTCCGCGGTTTCTGCATTAGTTTGGTCGTAGCGTCGTGTTATAACCCATATTTATTATAAAAATCAGTCTAATTTCACCATTTCAACTAGTTTGTCTCTATTCGTTACAGCGTAAACACAATTTGACGGAAAGAGACGAAAACGTACTTTATTAAAAACAGTGCACACAAGATATTAAGATATGCATTATGATATTTTACAATTATTAATGTACATACACACAAACAAGGCTACACAAAATATTTCCTAAAATCAACCTATATATTGGTAAGATTAGGTGATGATATATGAAGTAACAAATTCGTTATAATTGTAATATGTATATAATAGAAACATAACTAATGTCAATTATATATCAAATTATTTTATAAATATAGTACAATAATAAATAAACGTTATTTTATAATGTATGAACATGTATACTTTCGGCATGTTCCATAAAATGTGACTCATAATAAGACAAAAAATTATGCAATAAAAATCAACTTTATTAATTATCATAATATGCTTTTTGCTCTTTCAATTATTACGGAGATAATAAACTATTTACTTTTAATAAAAGACATAATATAACTTATCAAATGCTTTATTAATATTTACAATTCCGTATGCGGCGATGGGAATTTCTTTAAAACTGCATGGTAAAGGTTATAAAAGGCATAAAACGATACGCTAAGAATCACCACAAGAGATCCACCGAACACAAAACTAAGAAAACCGCCATCTATCATGTTAGTTCCTTCTAAACTTGGCGCGTGACCCTGGAAGAGCTCTTTTGTTCCAGAACCAGCTGCTTTCCTTTCTTCCATCATACGTTTCATAGAAGATAATCGCTCTTTTAATTCATCTATTGATTCCATGACATCTTCTGACTCTGTAACCAATATTTTTTGTAAATATACTGTAATAATAAATCACATACCATAATAATTGTGATTCTACTGTATATGGACTAGGTTTCTTCATCTATGAGCGTTTGACAGGAGACTTAGAAGAATATTTATAAAAGGTGCATATAGTAATAACTAATCAATCTTTTTTGAAAACAAACGTAATGCAGGGATAAAAATAATATCGAGTAATCCGATATTAAGAATAAAATACACTTGATCACTTGAAATTTCTCACTGGTTTGTAAATTATTGTATTCACTCAACAAAATTCACCGCAAACAATTAAAATGGAATAACAGCAACATTGTATTACGAGAATATTATATTAAAAAAGGGAAAACACTCAAATACCTCTTAGTTCCTTTTCCGGTGCCATTTTTATTGTTTTAATGTTACCTGTTATGATTTCGTACAGACGCGAATTGCGGTCTGTCAAAACTAATGTTTGCGCATGCGTAGTCGTACCAAACACGGGAATGTATTGATTTGAGTCCCGGATAAAATCCAGGCTATTGTAAGCCTAATATGGCACATTACAATGACTAAAATAATATACGATCAATAAAAAAAAAATAAATAAAATATGTTTATTATGGAACGTAAGATACATGTATCACTTATTCCACGTCATTAAATTTGAAGGCATCCCTACTCATCGGCAAAGAAGACAGAGGGTGTAGGCCGAGAGAAAAAGCCGGCGTAAAAAACTCTCGGTACTCTTTTAAAACAGCAAATCATCAAACAACACTTATTTATAACAAATATCGCAAATTAATTAGAAGTAGCCTGTCTAGCACTAGTCCCAGGCCCTTTTATCAATTAGATAATCGTTGACTTTATAGTAAGCCTTTTTACACAGCTTTTCTTTAATACATTTCTTAAATTTATTGAAAGGCAGTGATAAAAGAGCTTCTGGGATTTTATTAAAGAAGAGTATCCCTTTCCCCAAAAAAGAATTACTAACTTTAGATAGTCTAGTACGGGGAAATTGCAGCCTGCGTTTGTTCCGTGTATTAACATTGTGCGTATGTTCTATTCTAGTAAACTTATCACTATTTTTGTATACATACATAATATTTTCATAAATATATTGCGAGGGAAAGGTAAGTATATTAATTTCCTTGAATTTATCTCTAAGAGATTCCCTACATTTTAAATTATAGATTGCACGAATAGCCCTCTTCTGCAGGATGAAAATAGTTTCGACATCAGCAGCATGACCCCATAATAATAAGCCATAAGTCATTAAGCTATGAAAGTAACTAAAATAAACAAGTCTAGCTGTATCGACATCAGTTAGAGAGCGAATTTTTTTAACCGCGTAGGCTGCAGAACTAAGTCTCTTCGCCAATCCGTTAATATGAGGGGACCACTGAAGTTTTGAATCCATGGTGATTCCGAGAAATACAGTTGTATCATCCAGATTCAATTCCTCACCGTTTATAATTGGTCTAGTATCCATAATCCTTGAATTTTTTGCACAAAATTTAATGCATTTTGTCTTTTTTGCATTAAGTAGAAGGTTATTCATACTAAACCAATGGACAATCGAAGACAGAGCATTGTTCACATCGTCAAAATTTGTTATTTGTCGTTTGATTTTAAAAATCAAGGACGTGTCATCAGCAAACAAAACTATCTGATGTTTTCTCTCTACCATGAAAGGTAGATCATTTATATAAACAAGAAAGAGGAAAGGGCCAAGAATTGAGCCCTGTGGTACCCCCATATCTACTGCCGACCCAGAGGACCTCTTACCATTCACTTCAACCTTCTGAGTTCTTCCGTGTAAATAGGAAGTCAGAAGATTCAGTGCGGTATTCTTGATGCCATAATGGCGGAGTTTCCCGATTAAGGTCTCGTGTTGGACACAATCAAATGCTTTGGATAAGTCGCAGAAAACACCTAAAGCGTCATGCGACTCCTCCCAAGCCTTAATTATATATCTATATAACTCAACACCGGCATCGGCTGTCGAGCGACCCTTGGTAAAACCGAACTGATTATTATGTAATAATTTGTTTACGTTAAAATGACTTACCAGTTGATTTAATATAATTTTTTCAAATATTTTACTACAAGTAGGTAGTACGGAAATTGGTCTAAAGTTACTGGGGTCGGACATACTACCTGCTTTAAATAATGGAATGACTTTACTATGTTTCATTAGATCGGGAAACTCGCCACTTTTAATACAATTGTTGAAAATTATAGCTAGATGGGGAGCAATTACATCAATTATGCTACTAATTATTTTTACAGAAATACCCCAAAGATCGGTAGTGTTCTTTATATCTATGGTTCTAAATATCCTCACTATATCGTCGGCACCAATGGGTCGGAATGTAAAACTGACCTTGCACTCGTTTACATTATCTTTGAGCAGCGATTCAGCGAGGGCGGGAGATGATTGAAGAGACTTTGTAGTCGAAATTGGAATGTCAGAAAAGTACTTATCAAAAACAATCGCTATCTCTTCGTTAGATTTGATTATAGTGTTATCGACACATAGTTCGATGTCTTGATTGCGATCCCTGACTCTTCCAGTTTCACTATCAATTATCTTCCAAGTCATTTTAGTTTTATTGCTACTATTTTTAATCTTGTTTTTAATATTTAAGGACTTGGCCGCGTAACAAACTTTCTTAAATAATTTCGAATAATTTCGAACATAAAGAATAAATTCTTCATTATGATTGTATGACTTTTCAGCGTAAAGGTCATACAACCGTTGTCTACTTTTATAAATTCCCGCTGTCGCCCAATCACTAAACGATTTACACTGCGAATGAGAGACTTTCTTTGGGGTAAAGATGGTGTTGAACTCTTTATTAATACAATCACTTAGATTGTTGTATTGTATATCAACGGTAGTACCT
This sequence comes from Pieris napi, assembly GCF_905475465.1. Lineage (NCBI taxonomy): Eukaryota > Metazoa > Arthropoda > Insecta > Lepidoptera > Pieridae > Pieris > Pieris napi. The sequence continues at coordinate 4,504,538 of NC_062241.1, read as the reverse complement.
ACCGGTAATAAAGGTAGGTGTTTACCTATATTATGTCTAAATCTCACCATTCGCTTTTTATTTACTGGAACAAACACACTGCTCTTATTTACTTGTTTCACCACTTTACATTTTAGCGCCACTAACTGTCCACAATGATCTGAGCTAAGATCAGTTGTAATTGAGGTTTGCATTGCCTCTGCATCTGTAAATACATTATCTATACATGTAGCAGTGGAGCTTGTAATTCTAGTGGGCTCAAGAAACAAGTTAACAAGATTGTAAGATTTTAATAACAGATTGAATTTTTTACTAATGGAGGTATTTTCTAATAAATTTATATTGAAGTCACCACATACAATAATATACTTATTGTTCTTAAAACTAACTTTACACAAAATTTCCTCCAACTTTGCTTCAAAAAAATCGTAAGATGCACTTGGTGGTCTATAAACACTTAAAATAATGCAATTCTCAATCTCTATACAGGCTACCTCCAAAGAGTGTTCTACAGACAGACACACGATGTCATTACGCTCTTTATACTTTAAATTTTTATTAACAATAATCAAAGAGCCCCCATGAATCGCCGACAATCTGCAAAACGAACTTGCAACTTGGTGCTGATCAAAGTTAAAGATGATTTGGCATTCTCTAAGCCAATGTTCGGTAATGCATAGGACATCAATTTTATTTGATTTTAAAAACAACTCCAATTCTAATTCTTTGCCCAACATACCTTGCATGTTTTGATGCATCAAGTTTAAACAGTTGTTGTTAGTAATATTACATGTTTGTGTTGAGCTGAGTTGTACTAAATTATTGCTAGAGTTTGCCTCTATTGTCACACTATCTAATTTAAATTATTAATACTTAATGAAGTGCTACTGCAAGTATCACTACATTCTCTTAAGCTAAGCTGCTCAATAGAAGCAGTTGTCTCAAAAGCTAGCTGCTCAATAGAAGCAGTTGTCTGAAAAGCTAAATGTTTAGCTTTAGTTGTAAATAAAAAGTAAGATAGCATAGTAGCTATCTGTTGTAAATAATAATTAGGTAGGCGGAACCTATCCTTTGTCAATACATACTTATTTTTAAATATACAATTTATGTCCATTAAATTAGGTAGTGTACCTAAGTCACAATTTAATTGTATATTGTTAGTAGTCAATGAATTGTGCAATAGCATATTTAACTTATATCTAATTTTATTTTCCTTTGGTGCACCTTTGATGTAAGGAAATGTATGCAAGACAATATTCTCTACATTAAGTGATTTTAATTTATCAATAAATGACAACAATTCATTTTGTCCTACATTTCCCCTTCTCCCAAAAAGCAATATTAAAGTTGTGTTATTTGTGTAATTTCCACACAAGACTTTGTTGAAAATGGTTACAGGGGTGGCTCCGGGCATACAATGATTAGAAGATGGTTTCCTTATCGTTAAGTAGCATGGTTATATCAGCTGTGCATTTTCTATTACTTGTTTTTTTTATTATGAAAATTCTTTAATAAAAAAGCTGTAAAGATTAAACTAACTACTTTTATAATTATCATATCATATTACCTCACACTAGATTAATAAAAAAATATTTAATTAAATCCTTAAATTTTTATCTATAAGGTATAAATTATCACACACAAATAAGATAAGATAGATAATTTACTACTACAATCAAGAGATTAATTATTTGTATGCCTCTTTAAATAACCATCGATACCTCCTATCTGTTCATTGTTGAAGAAATAATTTTCAATATGTCACTTCTTCCGTTTGTGGTTCTGCTTTTTGCAGGTAATATTTTGTTATCTATATTGTGTTAAACAACTTTGGTAATTGGTGTTGTATAAATGAGGAATATCGCTTTATTTATCAGAGGTTACAAATAAGTTATTTATACCGTTAAAGGCATCAAAACTAATTTTAATAAAAAGTAGTAGTGGTTGCGTTTCACCTTATTTCCTCATGGTTTTAACATTACCATAAATTCTTTACCATCCGTCATTATTGATTATTATGTGATAGTTTTTCAAGAATTTCTAAAGGCTGTAAATATAATTGAGCTTCCATGGTATGGGGTTCTTTTAATAAAACTTTAATAGTTTGTATGGATTGATTTCGAACTTAACGTTACTTAAATATGTAATTGGGAATTTTAAATCGGACTCGTAGGGGACTTAATATCTACACATAAACAATTTTATCTACTTTAGGAAGTGCTCTCGCCAGATCCAACCGGATTATTGGGGGAGAAGAGACAACAATTGAAAATTATCCGTACATAGTACAAGTAGAGATGTACCATTCAGGCAACTGGAACCAAGGGTGTGGAGCCAATATTATTTTACGAGACTGGGTTATATCAGCTGCGCACTGTTTTGAGGGATGGTATGAATTCATATTTATTCGTTTATTATTAAGTCAAGATACAGGTATCACTTATTCCACGTCATTAAATTTGAATCGGTAGACATCCCTACTCATCGGCAAAGAAGACAGAGGGTGTAGGCCGAGAGAAAACGCCGACGTAAAAAACTCTCTTTAAAGTTAGGTACTCTTTTAAAATAGCAAATCATCATACAAAATGACTATAGCAAACAACATTTATCAACAAATATCTCAAATATTAATTAGAAGTAGCCTGTCCAGCACTAGTCCCAGGCCCTTTTATCAACTAGATAATCGTTAACTTTATGGTAAGCCTTTTAACACAGCTTTTATTTAATACATTTCTTAAATTTATTAAAAGGCAGAAATAAAAGAGCCTCTGGGATTTTATTACATTACTTAGATAGTCTAGTACGGGGAAATTGCTGCCTGCGTTTGTTCCGAGTATTAGCAATATGCGTTTGTTCTATTCTAGTATAATATTTGAAAGTTGGCAGGACATTGATTTAAATAAACCTAGCGGTAAAGACATCGTCACCGCTAGATATATAAAGGCTAGTAAAGTTTAGTTAGTTATAAATAATATTTTAACTTTGTGGAACCAGCGCCCAGTAGAGGTATTTGCAAAACCGATAAGACTTAGGGGCCTTTAAGAAAAGAGCGTAACATTCCCTGATAGGACGTCAACACACCTGCTAGCCCCCGGCATTGCAGGTGTCCACCGGCGGCGGTTATCACTTCCCATAAAAATATATGATCCGAATACGAAGCTGATCCGATACAACTAATACTACTAAATACAGTCACAAAATAAATCATTAAAATAAATAACACAAAAAATTCAACATTTCCATAATTAGTGAATTATTCAATCATGGGTGAGTGATTCATACATACTTTATGGTTGGATCTATTGTGAACCTATTTAAACCATTTAATATATATTTAGGACATACAGACCAGAGCACAGACGTATCAGAGCGGGATCCACCTACCGTAACGAAGGTGGATTTATCCACTACGTAGATTTTGAGAGAAATCATCCCGAGTACGGTGTAATCGCAACCTATGACGCTGACATCAATGTTGTAAAACTGGCTACTCCCCTGGTCTGGAGTCCATCGATCCAGAGGGGAACCATTGTGCCACAGGGTTACGTTCTTCCTGACAATACCCCCGTAGTTCACGCAGGATGGGGAAACACTACTGTAAGTAAATCATTGACATTTTTTTTACACCAGAATACTAAGACGTAGTTTAAATTAAATGATTTTTCAATTAAGTAGAAGTGCCGACTGTCATTGAGTATTGACGGTTTTGAGTATTATACGAGTACACGCGGCAGAGTCGTCAGGCGAACATCGTACCGCCTAACAGTCGATTCTTTATTTTTTTTTAATACTTATTCTGCTATTCGGGACACCGGTCTAGCTAAGATAAAAATAAGAAAGTTGATAAGACAACAAATACATTATGTCAAAAAATAAAAATTTACCTTCCCGGAACCCCTCCACTAACACTTGAACTTTATGATATAGTATTAAAGTTCAAATTGACTTAAGTATTATTACGAATATTATGTATGGGAATATAGAAAAGTTTTGTTTTTAGACTTTTTCACTCAACTTTTTTAATTTTTCTCTCCGTAAGAACCATCCTCGTACTTCAAAGAATATTATAAAAAAATAATTGGCCAAATCGGTCAAGCCGTTTTCATGTGATGTCGTGACAACGGAAAACGGGTTTCATTTTTATATATATAGATTACTAGGCGAAATAATTAAAGATATTTCTCCTGCTGCTTCATCTGTGACAACTAAATATTGCAGGTTGATACAATAGGTCATAAAAATATAGACGTCTAATTCTACAGTAAACGCTTCGGTTTTTTGAAAGGGGGCAAGTTCAAAAACGTAAAGTGCTAATATATTCGATTTCAGCCAGGTGGGAGTCCATCAAGGATCCTCCGTCACGTGGAAATATACAAAGTCAACAACTCCCTCTGCACTGACCGCTACAATCAATTACCAGGCGCTAATGTCTCACCCAACATGATCTGTGCTGGTCTGTTAGACATTGGAGGCCGTGATGCCTGTCAGAGAGACTCTGGTGGTCCATTATACGCTGGAAAAGTCATCGTCGGTATTGTTTCCTGGGGACATGGATGCGCAAATGCACGTTACCCTGGCATTAGTACCAAAGTCTCATCATACACTAACTGGATCATTCAAAACGCTCGCTAAAGTAACTCTTAGTTATTTTATAAATAAATTATATATTATTTCAGAGTTTTTTTCATTTCCCAAATCTTACACATTGTAATGCATAAGTACTTAAAATGAATAAACAGATTTTTATTTATTTATTGATTTATTCTCTTAACGTCGATGATTTCATATTTTTTTATCTCAATAATATTTGATCCTACAAGCAAAATCAAAAAATAATTTTCGGTTAATTTGAATATAATATAGGCCTTATTTTCATTTGTCTGACGCAGCCAGTCTTGAATATTGCATTACCTACATTGTTTTAGTTTATTTAAAAATAGTCATAACATATTGAATATTATGTGGAAAATGAAAATAAATGATGAAATGTATTTTTTACCAGAATCAGCCAATCGCAGCGGCGCTCGCACTCAAATCAGTCGTGAAGCAGTCATTTTACGATTTGGCATTCTGATAAACAATAAACTACAAACTCCCTCCGCTGGTCAAGACGTAATGTGAAATTGCTTAACAGAAAACCATGAGATTCCGATTGGAGATTAGGAAAGTTCAACGTTGGTGAGACGGGCCTACGGGTCTCTTATTATTTTAATTAATTGCAAAGTTACACAACAGTAATAAGAACAAAACTTTCAATAACTATTTCAGGCTTATATTATAGGCGATTTTGAGAATTAAATAAGAATATAACATTGTTTTCATTGACAGAAGTCTAAGCACATTTACGTCTAAGTTTAATGCTATCTAGAGAAGTTTCACTGAACCTGTTAAACCTGTTATTTATTTTGATAAGCGGCTTAAACTCAAGACATGCTTATGTTTATCGAAGAGAAAATCGGATATCCGAAATAAATATATATATCCGTAACCGTATCCTTTTCACAACTTTCGGATAGTTTCGGATAAGGGCGGAGTCTAAAACTACATGTTTCGACAGGTTTTTGTTAATTTAAATTATTTAATCTAAATTCATCAGTGACAAAAACACAACGTGAATTTCGTCGACGATTTCTCCACCGTCCGGCACTCCGGCTCCGATTGGTCGCACAATCCGATGCTTTGCCACACGCCTTGAAGCAACTGGCTCAACATTGGATAGACCTAAGTCTGGGAGACCAAGAACAGGCCGTTCAGTTGAAAATATCGATGCTGTGCGCGAAGATGTGGAAGAGTGTTCACGTTGTGTTTTTACCACTGATGAATTATTCCGTAAGAACATTGACACGATTATTCCACGTTCTTGGGGAGTAAAAGGGTCCATGTTTATGTTCAGTGTATTTTACATTTGTTCACTACACAATTTTCAACAACAGAATGACAGTAATTTCATTGTAATATTCTAAATTTAATTAAAAATAATATTAAATTTTCCTTTCTTTCCTTTCCTAACATATGATTTGTGTTTTTTAGATTAACACGTGTTTGTTATGTTTCTTTATATTTGTAGTTCATAATCTTATAATGTGGAATTCTATAATATTTATCATGGGAGAGAGTGAAAATGATTTAATACGAACATAAAATAGCTGACACAAAAACGTTATTTATACATTATAGTTTCAAGTTTTGTATGTTTTTCAATACGTAACACCCTTTTGAAATTAAATTATGAATAACGTATTCTTACAAAAATTATATATTATAAAGTATCCCAACAATTCAATTGAAAAAAAAGCATATATTCTTCTGCCGGTAATAATTCTAAACGGGAATAATAGTGATAATATTCCTGGTAGCCTGGCTAATTCACTACCCGTTAAAGGATGTGATTTCTTAGTGGAGGTTCATATCATAATATTTCTCTCCCCCCTGGACCGCGGAAGCGTTTAGACGTGTGCATTCTATTTGTTTTATAACTTAAAAATCAAATTAAAAATAAATTCCGTGCGAATAAATTAAGGTGTGTACCAGGAGCGCATGAGTTGCGTTGCAGTAAGTGCATCTGTGCGAACGGGACAACACTTGTGAGACAGCTTAAGTTGTACGCTCCGTCTGCGCGCATCATCGATACGCAAGCTTTGTAAGTTGCCGTAATTCATAAGCGATAGCGGGTAGCGGAAATTTATAGGGGGCTGGTCCAAGTTTATTTTTTCGTGTACTCTGGTGTCATCTTTTGTCAGAAATATGCCTCTTAAGCGCACACCTCCCAGCACCCCCACTCCCGAAGACTTAAAGGAAGCTAGGTTGAACGCGCCGAAAGCTTCTTTTTCGGGCTCCGCGCCAGATTTATCTAATGAGGAGCGAAGCAATGTAACTATGAGGCGCAAGCAGGATGAGTCCTATATTAAAAAATTCATAACCGAAATTAAGGATATGCTTGCTAAAGCAAACTCTCAAAATGAAAGTAAATTCACCTCCTTGCAATCCTCCATGAGAGAAATCTTGACACAAAATACAGAAATAAAAGACTCCATTGCTTTTGTCTCTAAGCAGTACGAAGATATGAAAGCTAAATACGAGAAGTTGGAAAAACAGATGAATGAAGATCGTCTGTATATTGATCAGCTTGAAAAGAAAATCGAGTCGCTGGAACGAACGTCTGCCTCAACTAAACTTGAACTAAGAAATATTCCTAAGATTACCGGTGAAAATAAGGATAGTTTATGTAAAATTGCTTCAAAAGCTGCAGATGTTATTGATTTTCCCATACAGAAACAGGATATTAAGGATATTTATCGTACAAAAAGTAAAACTGGACATGGAGCAATTATTGTGGAATTGGGCAGCGTTATATTGAAAGATGGTATTATTGAAAAGGCACGCAAATTTAACAAAATGAATTCTGCTAACAAATTGAACACGGCACACTTAAGTTTGGAAGGACCAGCAAAGCCATTTTTTATTTCAGAATGTCTATCACCCTGCGGAAAACGATTAAATTATCTGGCTCGTGCATTTGCTCAGGAAAATGGATATAAATTCTGCTGGACCTCATTTGGAAGAACCTACCTGAGACAAGATGAAGGTAAACGGCATATTAGAATTGATAGTGAGGGTGATTTAAATAAACTTCGTCTAAAACAATGACTCTTTGAGGCCCCCAGGAAACTCCGCTGGCCTACGATAACTTTCCTGTTTGTGAAAATCCGGCACTTAATTATTGTTTTTATAGATATTATTTTATTTTTTTATATATTATATTATTGTTTTACTTTATATACATACTTATACTCTGTTCATTGTATTGTATTTTACATAACTAAAAAATTATACATTCTTAGTCTAGTGATCATGTTGAAATCGAGATCTTATCTTTGTAAAAATGTCAGCATTTCTCAGACACGAGTAGCTGCGACAAAAAGCTTAATATTTTACAAATGGCTAGATTTATTGATAATATAAATAATGATATTGATAATATAACAGTGGCAACTGCCTACAGTTGTGATATAAATAATTGTAATGATTTAGTAAAAAAATCAGGAAACTCCCTAAAAATTATAACACAAAATATCCGTAGCGTTTACAAAAATATTGATGCATTCTTGGCCCATATAGCTCGTCTGTACTTTGATCCAGATATAATAATTTTAACTGAATGCTGGTTAAACGATAATAAACCCATACCCAGTCTCAAGGATTATAATTCTTATTTCACAAAAAAATGCTTAAATCAAAATGACGGTATTATAATTTATGCTAAACAAAATATAAATTGCGAAATTGAAGAACCTAATCCTAAAGATGCTAACTTTCTGCTAGCTAAAATAGTACCAGATATTGTACTTTTAGCTATTTATAGATCACCATCCTTTTACTACACTGAGCGCTTTTTGAATGCTTTGAATGATATTGTTAAATCTATAAAATCTAAGAATATATTTTTAATAGGTGATATAAATATCGATATAAAACCTGGAAACGGTGACAGAAACAGTAACTCTTACTTAAATTTAACCAGCGAATTGGGTTTTCTGCCAGGCCACACATATCCAACACGATTAAGCAATTGTCTCGATCATGTAATGGTTAAAACTGTTTTACAAACTAGTGTTATAGTTATAAATTCCACCGTAACTGATCACGACTCTATTCTAATAAATCTATCCCTTAACAGTAAACGGACTAATACTCAGTGCCCTTCCATTGTTGAAAGAGTAAATTTTAGTGAAGCTATAAAATATGTTGAATTGGCTGATTTTACTTTTATGACTAACAAGCAAGACGCCGAGTCTGCTGCGACTCGATTTGTTGAAATTCTGTCATCTGCTATTAAAGCTAACACTGAAAAAGTCCGTGTACCCAGGCGCAAAAAATCTCTTAAGCCCTGGATGACTCCGGGCCTACTTCGCTGTATCCGTCACCGGGATAAACTGCATCTTAATTTAAAAGGGGACCCCCAAAATGAAATTCTTAAAATAACCTATAAAAGGTACAGGAATTTTTGTTGCTCATTACTTAGAAAATTGAAGCGCGAACACGATAAATTCTTATTAAAAAGTGCAAAATCAAATAAAGAAACCTGGGCTGCAATAAAATATGTCACCGATAGTTCAAGTAAAAAATCTTCTGCCGATGAGTTAATTAGGAATTGTAACGCATTGGATGCGGTTGAGGACATAAATAGTTATTTTTCTAATGTTGGTAGAGAGCTAGCTGAAAAACTTACAGGGTGTAAGTATAACTACATATGTACAAGATCTAATTGCTTGACTAACTCCTTCGTACTAATGCCACCAGATGAGGTTGAGGTGGAATCTCTCATCTTAAGCTTAAAAAATGATTGTGCCACTGGTTGGGACTCTATACCAGCTCGATTTCTAAAAATGGTAAGACATGTCATTGTATCGCCGCTTACTATCTTGTTTCAGACATGTTTTAGGGAAGGCTGCTTTCCAAAAGTCTTTAAAAGGTCTCTCATTACTCCTGTTCACAAGGGTGGGGCACGGGATTGTGTTGCAAACTACAGACCGATTTCTGTGCTTACAGCACTATCAAAAATCCTAGAAAAGATGCTTAACGTGAGGTTAATACAGTTTTTAAATCGGTACAATATTCTGTCCAGCTCACAATTTGGTTTCAGAATGGGTATGTCAACAGAAGACGCTGTGGGTAGCTTGATTGAGTTTGTCACAGAAAAACTTGACAGGAATCAAAAGTGCCTTGGTGTCTTCCTCGATCTTGCCAAGGCATTTGATACCGTCTCAATACCTATACTTGTGGACAAATTGGAGCGAATTGGAATAAGAGACTCAGCCCTGCTTATTTTTAAAGATTTCCTTAGTGGTCGGGTGCAAAGGGTTAAGATTAATAATTATATTAGTTCCGACGCAAATGTAACTTTTGGAGTTCCGCAAGGCAGTATTCTTGGTCCAAGTCTTTTTCTTATTTACATAAACGACCTATGTAATATGTCCCTAACTAGTTGCAGGTTGTTTACCTATGCCGATGATACGGCTATAGTTTTTTATGGGGACACCTGGACCGAGATACAAAATATTGCCGAAAGCGGACTGCAGAAGGTGGCTAGATGGCTCAGGGAAAATTTACTTACTTTAAATATTTCTAAAACTTCGTATATTCAGTTCCAAACTATTAATTCCCATATGACTGATATTAATCTTAAAATACACATATGTGTCTCTGAGCGCAATTGTACTTGCATTAATATAACAAAATCCAATACCATTAAATACCTCGGTATCGAATTAGATAATAAATTGAGTTGGCTTCCTCACATTGAGATTATAACGGCACGCACGCGAAAACTAATCTGGACATTCAAAAAATTACGTTATGCCGCGGAATTTGAACTACTCCGCACTGTTTACTTTGCCTTAGTAAAATCGGTTATTGGATACTGCGTGAGCGTGTGGGGTGGAGCGTGCAAGTCACATCTAATTCAGCTTGAAAGAGCCCACAGATCTTTACTAAAAGTAATGACTTTCAAACCCTACAGATTTTCAACCACACTTTTATATAAACAGTGTGAGCTCCTCAGTGTTAGACAGTTATTCGTCTTTAATATAATAGCCAAACAACATGTCCATACCCCTTATAACCCAGAGGTTTGCAGTAACAAACGCTGTATACCAAATGTACTCCCCACAGCAAAATTCCGTACTACCTTCGCAAGGCGACAACGAGCATATCTCTCAGTCTTTCTATATAATAAAATAAACAAAAAATTAAATTTCTACCCTCTTTCACTACATGACTGCAAATCAATTGTTAAGACTTGGCTTTTGTCCTTAAATTATGAGGAAACAGAAGATCTATTTAACTAACATGCTACAATAATATTTTAGTTATTTTGATTCATTAATTATGTGTATAATTTATATATTTATACTAGTGTTACATATACCCATATGTAAAATGTATAATTATGTATATTTATGTATTATGTATATTTATGTATCTTAATATTTTATGTGTATGTACCTATTTTATTACCTATTATATTCATTGTAATTTATACTGAAACATTTTTTTTCAATATATGTTATTTTTGTTTAAGTATATTATGTGTAAGAAGATAATTAGATGTAATATCTGGAATTTACAAATGTCTATAAAAATTATTGTCTTGTAAAATTTTGAATAAGCTCTCTTGACACTTGTTACGAATTATATTGGGAGAAGCCACTGACTCCTGAGATACAGGCACTAAAGCCTAGTTTAGGTGTCAGAGTCTTCATAGGATTTCTGTAATTACAAATATGTCAATAAAGATTATTATTATTATTATTATTATTTATCAAGTGCCAAAGACTTCTTAGCTGATCTCGTGGTAAAGAGCGCATCTGTCCCCAGGGTACAACTCCGATGAAAGATAACTCAAATGTCATGTACCCATGGGTCCACCGATCACACTGACAGCTGTAACGACTTCCAATGTATGGAAGACTACTTTTATGCATTTTTAAACGGAATATTTCCAATTTTCTTTTCTTTGTATTGTTAGTAATAAAAACACCTATTACTTCTTGGTAGTAATTTATATGTAGGTATGATTTTTTATCAGAATTAACAGATACGAGCAGTTCTTCAAATCATTAATAAAATAAATTTTATCACGCATATTTGTTTGATTCCGTAGAGTAGTTCACGGAAATAAATGTGATTAAAAGTTTATCATGGTATTTTGTAAAATAAAACTAAAAAAGTTAAGGATATTTATAAAAAGAACTACTAATATGTAGACTACATATACAACTATAGTAATGTCTGAAATGAAACTAAAAAAATCTTAATATTAACTTAAATATAAAAGATGCACGTTTGGACTATCGTACCAGACCTGTTTATATATGTTATGGCCAGCCCAATTGGTGAATATCTCCATGAACCATAGATATATTATAAAATATTTAAAAAAATTGCTATTTCCAAACTAACCGCTAGCGCTTCTCCTTGGACTCTGCCCATCTATGTGAGGTATACAAGAAGGTCACCAGCTGAACGACCTTGACGAAAGCCTTATTGATAATCGCGAATCAGCTGGTGGCCATCTAGATATCACAAGAGCTGGCCATTAATAATGGATTCCTTTATTTTGTAGAACAAGGAAGCTAGCGGATAGCTATTGCTAGACGGAATTCCTGTGCATCACGCGTCTAGTATGCGATGGAAAGGCCCAGCTTATAATCTTTATATGACTAATTACATAGAGATCTCTTACATTAAGATATCATTAATCTAAAAACTGTAAAGCTTAAACTACAAGTCTTTTATAATTATCACATCCTATTTCCTCACACTAGATTAATAAAAAAATAATTAATAAAATCCTCAAAATTTTACCTATATGGAATAAATTATCACAATCACAAATTAGATAAGGTAGATAATTGACAACTATAACAATCAAGAGATTAATTATTTGTAATATGATCTGTGCCTCTTTAAATAACCATCGATACCTCGTATCTGTTCATTGTTGAAGAAATGGTTTTCAATATGTCACTTCTTCCGTTAGTGGTTCTGCTCTTTGCAGGTAATGTTTTATTATCTATATTGTGTTAAACAATTTTGGTTAATAGTGTTGTCAATCAAACCTAATTTTAAAAAAGTGTGTGTGTACAAAGTACACATGTCAGAAGTGAAACTTTAGTAGCAAACTAATCTTGAAGTGTTGTTCATATTCATACAAATCTAAAAGTTTAGATTTCCGATACTTAGAGGGACGGAAAAAGGAAGATATTGTTACGAGCTAGGGGATCGGATAGAAACGCCGTAGATTTCTTTAAGGGTTTATTTCTAAATAAATTAACGAGGAATTTGTTAACACTAAAAACTGGAAATTACGCACAAAAATTCACTAAATTCACACACAAAATACTGTCACTAATTACTCTAATAACACGCACTTCACACAGTACTTGTATTCACTTTTCTTCACTATATTCGCACTTTGTCACTCCGGTGTTTATCGCTTGGTATCGCATTCAAAACTGAACTAATCGGTCGGGTTTCGGCTCGCTTATATATCCCTGGGAGCGATGTTCGAGAACTCTCTAGGCGGCGGCGCAACTGAGTAGCGATCGCACAATTCTAGAACGTGCGTACTAGCTATCTCTTTCGCACATTGCTCCGTCCTTGTCGTACGGCGTTCTAGAGTGCTCGGTCTAGCTTCGAGAAGGTTCCGATCTTCCCTCTCTCTCGCGTATCGTTCCGTCCTTGTCCCATACCTAGAAAATTCGTTCAAGAACATTCCTTCATCAAAGGGGTATAACCAGGCCTGAAAACGCCTGAAAACGGGTGTCCTGAAAAGTGTACCGTTCGACTAAACGTGTTCCGAAACGGCCTGAAAACTAAGGTAACATTATGTAAATTACTATTTTCTAATATGTGATTGACCCTCTCCTGAAACGGTCAGAAATCACATTTCAGCCTGCTGAAAACTTCTCTAAGTAGTGGAAAAATCAAGAAACATTGCAGTCGACCCGTCTTCGTAACAATATGTTAGGAATTTAATGAATTTAATTGTCATTAAAATATTAAGTGTCGAATAATAAATAATAAATAATAAATAATAAATAATAAATAATAAATAATAAATAATAAATAATAAATAATAAATAATAAATAATAAATAATAAATAATAAATAATAAATAATAAATAATAAATAATAAATAATAAATAATAAATAATAAATAATAAATAATAAATAATAAATAATAAATAATAAATAATAAATAATAAATAATAAATAATAAATAATAAATAATAAATAATAAATAATAAATAATAAATAATAAATAATAAATAATAAATAATAAATAATAAATAATAAATAATAAATAATAAATAATAAATAATAAATAATAAATAATAAATAATAAATAATAAATAATAAATAATAAATAATAAATAATAAATAATAAATAATAAATAATAAATAATAAATAATAAATAATAAATAATAAATAATAAATAATAAATAATAAATAATAAATAATAAATAATAAATAATAAATAATAAATAATAAATAATAAATAATAAATAATAAATAATAAATAATAAATAATAAATAATAAATAATAAATAATAAATAATAAATAATAAATAATGTGACGGATTTTTTTTTTCCAACGCCGATAAAGAAGTTTGACTTCAAAAAGGAACATGGCGCGTAACCGAAAAACGTGACGCGTAACGAAAAAATGTTACACTAAATTTTTTTCCAACAACGATAAAGAAGTTTCACTTCAATAAGCAATTTGGGTAGTGGCTTTTACGTTTACCTTATTTCCTCATGCTTTTAACATTAGGTACCATAAATTTTTTACCGTCCGTCATGAAGTAGAGTATATTGATTTATTTTCCTAGAATTTCTAAAGATTTCGAGATTTAGAGCTCAATTATATTTGGAGCACATAGTTGAGCTTCCGTGGTATGAATGATTGTCCTTTTTTGATAGTTTGTATGGATTGATTTCGAACTTAACGTTACTTAAATATGTTATTAGGAATATTAAATCGGAATCGTAGGGGACTTAATATATATAATAAAAACAATTTTCTTCACTTGGGCTTTAGGATGTGCTCTCGCGAGTTCCAACCGGATTTTTGGGGGAGAAGAGACAACAATTGAAAAATATCCGTACATAGTGCAAGTAGAGATGTACCATTCAGGCACCTGGAACCAAGGGTGTGGAGCCAATATTATTTTAAGAGACTGGGTTCTGTCAGCTGCGCACTGTTTTGAGGGACGGTATGAATTCATATTTATTCGTTTATTATTAAGTCAATATACAGGTATCACTTATTCCACGTCATTAAATTTAAATCGGTAGACATCCCTACTCATCGGCAAAGAAGACAGAGGGTGTAGGCACATTTCAAATAGGAAATCATCACACAAAATGACTCTGGCAAACAACACTTATTTTAAAATAAATATCGCAAATTAATTAGAAGTAGCCTGTCCAGCACTAGTCCCAGGCCCTTTTATCAACTAGATAATCGTTAACTTTATGGTAAGCCTTTTAACACAGCTTTTATTTAATACATTTCTTAAATTTATAAAAGGCAGAAATAAAAGAGCCTCTGGGATTTTATTACATTACTTAGATAGTCTAGTACGGGGAAATTGCAGCCTGCGTTTGTTCCGAATATTAACATTATGCGTATGTTCTATTGTTGAAATTGGTTTAATAATTAATTATACCTAGCCGTGACGACGTTTTTACCGCTAGTTATATAATGGCAAGTAAAATCTCGTTAGTTATAAATCATATTTAAACTTGTCGGTAGTAGTAGTACCAGTAGAGGTATTTGCAAAACTGATACGCCTTTAAGAAAAGAGCGTACCCTTCCTTGATAGGACGGCAACACACCTGCTAGCTCCCGTTGTAGATGTCCATCTTCGACGGTTATCACTTCCAGTAAAAATGTATATGTTTAGTTGTACCTGTGACACGGGCGACAGAATTTATAACCAAAAAAAAAAACAACATTACGAATTTAACTGGAGAAGCTAATCTGACTAATACTACTAAATACACTCACAAAATAAATCATTAAAATAAATAACTCAAAAAAAACAACATATCCATAGTTAGTGAATTATTCAATCATAGGTAATTCATACATGTAGGTACATTAAATAGAAAAGGAGTCATTATAGTCAACCAATTATGGTTGGATCTCTATTTAAACCATTGCAATATAATTTTTAATGTACGCCTATAAACCGGTATTGAAAATATGTACTTAGGTACTACAGACCAGAGTTCAACCGTATCAGAGCTGGAACCACCTACCGTCACCAAGGTGGATTTATCCACTACGTAGATTTTGAGAGAAATCATCCCGAGTACGGTGTACTCGCAACCTATGACGCTGACATCAGTGTTGTAAAACTGACTACTCCCCTGGTCTGGAGTCCAACGATCCAGAAGGGAACCATTGTGCCACAGGGTTACGTCCTTCCTGACAATACTCCCGTAGTGCACGCAGGATGGGGATACACAGCTGTAAGTTAATCATTCTGATTTTTCTTTACATCAGAATACTAAGACAGAATTAAAGTAAATGCAATTTTTTCAATTAAGTTGAAGTGCCGACTGTAATTGAGTATTGACGGTTTTGAGTAGGTATACACGCTGCAGAATCGTTATTGTAAATTACTAGGCGAAATAATTAAATAATTTTTTTTATTTGCTTCATCTTCCATATTCCAATCACTTAACATAGGTTGATACAATAGGACATAAAAACATAGACGTCTAATTGTATTGTTCGTCGGAAATATCTGCGAACCTCGCTGGAATGCGCTTCCCCTGGCGCTTCCCCGCACCCCGCCCCGTTTTCGCCTATCCAGTACCGTTGCCAACGCAATCGCCGACGCGACAAAAATATTGACCAATCAGAATTTTAATATTGACCAATCAGAATTTTTTTGCTATCTCTCCAGATTGTATGACGTCATTAAGCCAGGTTCGCAGATATTTCTGACGACTTGTACAGAAAATGCTTAGTTTTTTTTAATGGGGGCAAGTTAAAAACTTTAAGTGTTAATATGTTTGATTTCAGTCATGGAGACCATCAACGGTCCTCCAACACGTGGAAATATACAAAATCAACAACTCCCTCTGCACTGAACGCTACAAAGAATTGCTAGGCCCTAGTGTCTCACCCAACATGATCTGTGCTGGTCTGTTAGACATTGGAGGCCGTGATGCCTGTCAGAGAGACTCTGGTGGTCCATTATACGCTGGAAATGTCATCGTCGGTATTGTATCCTGGGGATATGAATGCGCAGATGCACGTTACCCTGGCATTAGTACCAAAGTCTCATCATACACTAACTGGATCATTCAAAACGCTCGCTAAAGTAACTCTTAGTTATTTTATAAATAAATTATATATTATTTCAGAGTTTTTTTCATTTCCCAAATCTTACACATTGTAATGCATAAGTACTTAAAATGAATAAACAGATTTTTATTTATTTATTGATTTAATCTCTTAACGTCGATGATTTCATATTTTTTTTATCTCAATAATATTTGATCCTACAAGCAAAATCAAAAAATAGATTTCGGTTAATTTGAATATAATATAGGCCTTATTTTCAATTGTCATACGCAGCCAGTCTTGAATATTGCATTACCTACATTGTTTTAGTTTATTTAAAAATAGGAAAATGAAAACAAATGATGAAATGTATTTATTTTACCAGAATCAGCCAATCGCAGCGGCGGTCGCACTCAAATCAGTCGTGAAGCAGTCATTTTACGATTTCGCATTCTGATAAACAATAAACAACAAGCTCCCTCCACTTGTCCAGACGTAATGTGAAATTACAGAATACTTTGAGATTCCAAAAGTGACGTGAGTGACGAAGGGAGCGTTGTTGTGCGAGGTGAACTCACGGATTAACAGAATCGCACGGCTGCCTGTTCTGATAAACGTAGCTCAATGAGTTATATATATGGAACAGCGGAGCGGGTTGTAATGCTTATATTATTTGAGACCGATGGGACTTCACTTTGGACAATTATACTTAGGAAAGTGTCACTCACTCCACGTTGGTGAGACGGGCCTACGGGGTCTCTTATTATTTTAATTAATTGCAAAGTTACACAACAGTAATAAGAACAAAACTTTCAATAACTATTTCAGGCTTATATTATAGGCGATTATGAGAATTAAATAAGAATATAACATTGTTTTCATTGACAGAAGTCTAAGCACATTTACGTCTAAGTTTAATGCTATCTAGTGAAGTTTCACTGAATTTGTTAAGCCTGTTATTTATTTTGATAAGCGGCTTAAACTCAAGACATGCTTATGTTTATCGAAAATAATTCGTATAAAACAAGATAACTTTTCGATAGTCCTAGGCCAATAAATTTGTGTCGTATTAGAGTTTCTGCTGCCGTAAATTAAATGTTACAAATTAAAATAATTAAATATATAATACAAAAATTTAAATTAACTTTTAAAAATAATATTTTTAAATTATCGTTAACTTATCACTACGAGAAAATATTTAAATACTGTATAAATAGTATTGTTGCTTACACTGAAACAATTCTTTATCAAAGCTTTAGTAGCGATCTTATGCTGTGGTGAGAACGACCAGCGCAAGGCAGAGTAAGGCTCTGTAACTTCTAATAGAGATACCGACAGCGATACAAACAAAAAAATAATTAATATGACGTGTGTTGTACAACGCGCACAAAAAGAAAATAATAAGAAATATAAAAGACATCGTCTAATTTGCTTGTTTTAGAGCGAATCCCACTTCTGTTCTTGATGATGAAAAGGGTAATATAGAAGGTAGATAATTTAGAAACCAACTTAATTTTTTAAGTAAAAATTTAGTTGGTTTAAAAGAAGTTTAAAAATATGCATAATTCTAATTTAAAATAAATTATTATACAGTAAATATTTTTTGGTATATTATACAGTAATTAAATTGTAATATTCCAAATCGAAAATGGCTCAGGAGAAAGTTCATCAACAAATTACGGATGATCAGGAAGATATGATATATATTTTTTTTAGATTATTAACACGTGTGTTATCAATTGTTTAAATTGTTATTCATAATCTGATATTGTGGGATTCCCGATACATATATCAAGGGTTTTACCTATTGTTTATCTATCAGTAGAATATATTATAATTCCCTGTCTTTTTTTCCGTAATAGTAATTTGCTAAGTATACACGTAAAATTGCTGATACAAATAAGATGTAAAACTTTTAATTCAAGTGTATACACAAATGTATTGTGTATTTTTTTAATAATTTCAATTAACATACAATTTTTTCAAAACGTATGTTTAGAAACATAAATTTTAAACTATGTTTTGACATCTTAATTAAACAAACAAAGAAACAACAACATTTTTATACAACTATTTTAAGTTTTGTTGTTGGTAGCTTGTTTGTGATTTAAAGTAGTTAAGATAAAGAAAAAACAACTACATAACTTAAGTACCTTTATTTACTAAATCAACGAGCTTTTTCCAATATCCAGTTTGTATAAGATGCAACGCTAGTACTAATACCGGGATAGGTTGCGTTGGCGCATCGATGTCCCCAGGATACAACACCAATGATGACATTCCCTCTATCACCCCTCGCGTATAATGGACCGCCAGAGTCTCCCTGACAGGCATCACGACCTCCGACATCCAGAAGACCAGCACAAATCATATTACGAGTAACGCTTGATCCGCCTAACTGCCGGTAACGTTGGTTACAAAGATCATTGTTGACTGTATATACTTGAACATGCTGAAGGATTGATGACGGCAGTCCGTTGAACTGAAATCCCAACAAGCTGAAAATTAGTTAAATTGCACAAAACATAATTATAAACAATATTTAAAAGTTCCCCATCATTACCGTGGAATTGGAAAAAAAATTATTCAATGTCAAAGGTCAAAAAAATGAGTCTTTCGCGATTTTCAGCAAAACGGTAAGTTTTATCATAAAAGTATCTTAGACTAAAATTTTATATCAATACTTTTTTTCCTACGACCCACAGTTTCTGAGATATTTAAAAAAAAACTTTTTGATTCGATTCCAAAATTTATAGAATGGGATTTTATGCACTTTCGAATGTCTAAATTTACCGGACTAATTTGGTTTTGTAAACATCGACAGAGACGAGACATAGCGCGAACCATGACATTCGTATGTCATACGTATGCGATTTTCTGCTGACTTCATGAGAACTACCAAGTGTCCGTCGAACCTCCTTTGGATTCGGCTGATCATTGCGTGGTCCGGAGAACTGTGCCTACTCGGGCCTCCGACCACGCTTTGCAGTCGCCCTATGAGGTCAGCAGATTGGGACGAGATGCGATGAGTGGAACCATCTACCCACTGTAGTATTTCCGAACCAATTCGACTCAGGGTGCTTCGTTAGGGTCGTTCGTCTTAGAGTGCGTACCAATTCTTATACGCGAGCCCTCTGGCGTATAGAGTGTGCGCGGGCGGCGGTGTTACTTAACATCAATTGAGCATTCTGCCCGTTTGCCCTGTTCTATATAAAAACACATTGACATACGGCGTAAATACTAGTGCTAAGTCTCGACACTAAAGTAGAAATGTATCCATAGATGTAGCATATATATTAAACTGAAGCTATTTGCTATACGTAATATACCCACACTTGTATCTCCCCATCCAGCATGCACTACTGATAAATTATCAGGAGTTACGAAGCCGTGTTCAATGATAGTTCCTCTTTGGATTGAAGGAGAGAGTTTGAGAGGAGTTTGACAACAGTGATGTCAGCGTCGAATGGGGATGCCACGTGGAAACCAGGGTGGTTAATCTCATACTCCACATAGTGGATGAAACCGCCAGTGTTACGGTAGGTGCTTCCAGCTCTGATACGCCTGTCCTCGGGTGTGTAGAGCCTGAAATTGGTTTAATAGTGGGTTCATTGCAATGGAAAATAATACTGCATTAAGCTACTATTTGTATTAAGTAACTTGTGTATATTAAGTACAATAACACTATTTGTAGGGTTTTTATGACAAACATATAGTTTTGTTGCCCAAAAATATTAATTATACTAACAGATAAATGGAGGTGGAAAATTAATATTGTGAATCAGATACACTGGGTCACATTGTAACAAACGTTTGACTTGGATATCATTTTGGTCTTTAAATTTTGTTAATAATTCATATAAATATCAACTACGTGTTACGGTTGTTGGATCCAATTCGGATCGAAAGATTTTATTTACATTAGATTTCGGACCGCAAGACTATCTTGTATCGAACTCAAGTCATATGAATATTCTTTGAAATACAATTAGATTGATCTATACCTAGATATTGCTGAATTCCAAATAGTTAATTAAGTTTAAAAAAACAAAAAAGTACCAATCATCGAAACAATGAGCTGCTGATAAGACCCAATAAGTTTTTAGAATAGTTGCTCCGCACTCTTGTTTCCAAACACCCCAACCAAGATGCATCTCAACTTGAACTATGTCGGGATATTGCTCAATGCTTGTGTCTTCGCCACCGACAATACGGCTGGTCTTAGCCAGGGTAGACCCTGAAAATTATAAAAAAAAAATTAAATTATTTGATATTACGCAATCGCAAAATCAGGAAAACAACTTTAATACAAAATTTCGACGTTAAACTCTTAATGGTATATTATTATTATCAGGGTCACGGGACTATAACTAATTTATATTTACACCTAAATACAAACATGAACGCTAATTCTAAGAGGCGGTCTTAGGTAATATTAATGAGTTGTCTCTTCCGGATTACTCATTGCTCGTGTTAATTAGAATGAAGATGATGTAAGCGCAAAGAATTGTTAATGATACCAACAACTGAACTAAATAATACGATAAATATTGTTTGGTTACTAATATAATAACACGATTAGATAAATGTATCGAAGATAGTCTAAGATATAATAGAAATTTGACTTTTACCAACAAAAAGAACCAACACTAATGTACGTAAGTTATTCATATTGTGAATCCACATTCTCCATAAGTCTAGCTTGTCGATGTTGTTGTATTTAAAGACTGAGATAAAGATGATTATATTATGACTGTTTTAAATTAATAATTTCTTATCTTTATTAGACCGAGTGGTTTTCGGCTAACTTATCTGTTTCAAGTTTCTTTCTAAGTAGCTGAAGAAACGTTTTCAATTTAATAAATTGCAGAATTGCATGTGACAGTAAGTAGAAATATGTTAAATGCAAAGAATTCTATTATTATACCTTCTTGACATTTTTTTTTAATACAGAATAGGACGATGACATGTGGCCTATTGGAGCCACGTCTTTTCAGGACATGTTCAAGCGACGCTTGTATGAACCAAAAATGCATTATTTTTAATAGTCTTTGATTTAAGAGGTTCTATTAATTAATGGGCTGTTTAATGATTGATGATCATTGATTTAACCTTCCAATAAAGCAGAATGCAATCCAAAAACATAACTTGTAAAAAGCAAGTCTCGCTACGTAGTTATTCTACCGTAAAAAGTCGTGAGATCCATGTAATACCAAGACTGTTAATTTATTCAGTCCCTACTTAAGGGACTTTCCGTAATAAGTTATTACGTACTTAGCAAACCTAATATCTTATACTGTACCATATCAATATTATAAATCGTTTGTCTTAAAAAATATATAGACTAAATACTAATAGTATTAAAATTGAAGCTTCTATGTCACTAATTGCCTTAGTGTTTTAATAATCGGTCAGTCTAAATTTGACTAATTATAATTTTAAAACTACTCCAAAAAGCGGCCTGTACTGCTTCGAGGATAGGATGGTACAGCCGTACCGCACTGCCCCCAGACTTGATATAGTATTAGTATTTGAAACATTTTACGAGCATTGTCAAAAATATTTCTGTAGGTAGTACCTACCGATGGGTAAGTTTCATAGCATCTGTGTACCCAGGATGATATAAATATCTCCAATGTAAGGTAGTCACTCTGAAGCTATTTGCTTGTTATGTATGTATGTTGAGCCACTACTCACCACTTTTGCAACAGTGCCCGCTGCCAATATGTATTTAAGCAATTGGATACAGTGCAACAGAAGTAACGACAGTTCTAAAGGAATGACTAGATGTAAATCTCCTTTAATAACTGGATAGGCTGCTTGATTATTACTTGTGCAAGCACGTGGCTAAAGATGATGCACAGTTTTTTTAAATAAAGCTTATCTACGGAAAGTGTAAGTTTAAAGTATATTTATTTAATGCGGTATACTTTTGGTAACCATTTTAAAATCGGTCGCCCGAATCTGATGATACTGATTATGCAAGAGTCTCGGGGGACCTGATTGGAACACCTCCAAGTGATTTTTGCTGCCGGAAATGCGTCTAAGTATTTAAAAAAAAAAAATTTTGTGTAATGTATTGAAATTTGTAAGCAATCCGACATTTTCTACTTTTCTATTGGTTATAAGAGATGTGACGTTCTCGGTAAATTAATCGATTATTTCCTCATTTGTTAATTTTAAAGTTGAACCTAATGTAACCATTACAAAATAAATTTGACAAATAATTAATGTCAAACTTCACGTTTCAATTAGTGTAGGATTCCGAAAATTTTGAACTACTAACTAGTAGGAACTTAAAGTATTATATAAGGTAAAGCATGGCTATACTATATATCATCACACATATACATTACGTTATAAGCATTGTGTTTGTGCACGCATTCCGAACCTATTATGGAGGGCTCTACATCAGTTCTAGTTTATGCAACTTGTTTCTTGTGTTCTGCTTAAGTGTGACCTTGTTGGTGCAGCTAAATAATTATAATTATGTAAATTTATGACACTTTGACAGAAGGTAATCTAATCCCACAAATTTATGGCCTATATCTATCGTAATAGTGCTATTGGTAGTCACAGATAAAAGATAACATATTAAGTATGGTAATATAAAGATTAATCAACTCGATTATTGATAATTGTACTTTATGTTCCTAGTATTACATTTTAACCATAAAACTAATACCGGTAAATAGCACGTATATGTTCTTAAAAAATTGTAAAGAAAAGCACGACCCGCCATGTTCAAGATAATCTACCAAATGCGGAAGCTGTGTTCGCGATAGCAATTTTCCCTCTCATATTATTTTTCGTTGATTTCTTTTCTTTATTGTATTCTTCTCGCTTGATTCTAACTTTGCCTTAATGTCAAAAAAAAGTCAAAAATCATTTATTCATGTAGGTAACACAATGTACACTTATGGACGTCAAAAAAATAAATATACATTAAATGCTTCTAATTTTACATTTACTGCCAATTCTCAAATCAAGGGCGTAGAACGGAAGAGAAGAACTGGCCATAAACTCTCCGCCACCCTTTTTAATCTCCAAATTTTTTGTTTTACACAACGTTTTTAAGGAGCTGCAACCATTACACCATGTTCCACATGACATGTGCTGTGTAATTATAATTAATATAAGTGTTTTGTAACTTACTTTAAACTTTATTTTATTTTTATTATATGGTGCTCGTCTCACGCGCACCTATAAACCTTCTATATGGTTACATTTCTAGCACATCTGACCCTTAGAGAATAAAAAGGAAGGAAGGAAGGCGCTTTTACTTTATTATGTTTTAAAAAACAACTCTTATTATTTAAAGAAAAAGTTTTTTAACCGGACTAAAGTTATGTATTATTATAAATTTACAATTATTTAACATAATTTTAAATTAATCCGACGTTTCGCGTGCGTGGTCACGTGGTCACCGTATAATAATACATAACTTTAATCCGGTTAAAAAGTTTTTTCTTTAAATGTGTAAAGGTTATGTCAATCAAAGACTTTAACTCTTATTATCTCATCAATCTTGAATTTCTGTAACTCTCTTTTCACTGATAAGGAGTTCTAGTTTATTGTTTATCAGAATGCCAAGTCTTAAATGACTGCTTTACAACTGATTTGAGCGCGACTGCCGGTGTGAATACCGCTGTGAGAGTTTGAAAAAGTGAGTTACTCGCAAGAGAATCAAATTATAAATTTTTGGCTGGATCAAATTATAAATTTTTGAAAAAAAAGCGTCACTAAGAAAAAAGTTTTAGGAATGTACTTCTATTATTGTAACGCCAACACAATTTTATTTTCACTAAATTTAGGCAATTTTCAATTAAGTTCACCTCGCTCAATGAATAAGAAAAAAACACGTAAACGCGGCCTACTCTAACGCCTCTACGGTATACGTTAATAATGTTTAATGAAATTAAAGGTATACTAGGGATTCGTCGGAACGAGAGAATGGAAAATAAAAATCTCAAAAATAAATAAGATATTATTTCGAAAAGTAAGGGTGATTTTAGACAGCGTTCTTAGTGATCCAATTAGTGTAACTAGAGACTTTGGTACTAATGCCAGGGTATGTTTCATTTGCGCATCCATGTCCCCAAGATACTATACCGACGACAATCCCTCCAGCATACAATGGACCACCAGAGTCTCCCTGACAGGCATCACGGCCTCCAATATCTAAAAGTCCAGCACAGATCATGTTAGGTGTAACGACGTTAGTGCCTGGTAATTGTTTGTAGCGATCCCTGCAGAGTATATTGTTGATTTTGTACATTTCTACGTGTCGCAGAACCCTTGATGCAACTCCATCAAACTGAAAATGAAGTAAGTTTAAATTTTAACTAAGAACTACTTTCACAGCTCAAATACAGTTTTGAAAACAAGCAAGGTCAGGCGACGTCCTGGCTTTATTAATTATTAAGTCGCACAGAACAAAATTTTATTTTGATTATTCAACGTTTTCCTTTGCTTATATTCTGTTTGAAATTAAATTAGAAATCAAATATAACTAACTTAAAATCAAAATAATAGTATTTGTAAAGTGCCTTAGTGTAAAAAAATTACAAGAATAATGATGTACTTACAGAAGTGTCCCCCCAACCTGCGTGGACAACAGGGGCGTTATCAGGCAATTCATAGCCTTGTGACACGATAGTTGCTCTCTGGATTACTGGATTCCAGACCAGAGGAGTAGACAATTTCACAATGCTGATGTCGGCATCAAATCTTGCGGCTTTACGATATTCTGGGTGGTTTATCTCAACATCTACGTAGTGGACAACTCCACCTTCATTACGGTATGTGGTTCCAGCTCGGATACGTCTGAATTCAGGTGTGTAGTTCCTAAAATATATATTTGGATTATACACACAATTTAAATTCTACTTTAATAATATAAAACATTTTATAGATGCGGGGCGGGTAACATATAATCGTACGCTTTTTCGAAGCAAAGCAATGAGTAAACATGTTGTATCATCTCCTCATTATTTGTATACACTACAACGATCAATGGATAACAATAACAGCAATTCATAGACATACGTGCTCGATGCTATCGTGTAGGGTGCAACAAATTCAATCTTTATATTGAAATTGGTTAAGAATTAAGATTTTTTACTATAGGCTAAGATTTAATAAGTAACGCGCCGATTCCAATACACAATGCAACTAACATAAAATGACTATTATTCCGAACATATATACAACATAATGTAACAATTCATGTTGTTGATAACATTATGCTATTCAAATATCACAGCATTTATATTTGATGATCTTTCGTCATCCATATTTAACTGTTATTCATAAACGTCAAAAACATTTTCTTACCATCCTTCAAAACAGTGCGCTGCTGATAAAACCCAGTTTTTTAAGAGGATATTGGCTCCACACCCTTGGTTCCAGTTACCGCTAAATGTATTGTAGGTCTCGACTTGCACTATGTATGGATACTTTTCGATTGTTGTCTCTTCTCCCCCAACAATTCTATTGGATGTGGCGAGGGCACTTGCTGAAATTCAAAATATATAAGTAATATATACCATATTAAGTTGGTAACAGCCGTTTAGTAAATATGTTTGGATTTAATATTCCTAATCCTAATTCAACATTACATATGGAGCTTTGCAAATATTCCGTTACAAAAAGAAATGTGAGTTTTTTATAACAATATAGATATAAACGCACGGTTATATCAAAATCTAGACTAAAATAAGCAGTTTTAATTAAGAAAGAGTAATAGTTACTGATATAAGTTTTGTTTGGCGTTAACTAATTGAACAAAATATAGACAGGCCTGAATATGATAATGGATAGATCAAATCAAAGTGAAGCTCTTATCTAGGCATTTGTAGTTTTTTATTAATATTACAGAATCCAAGCGGTATGTAAAAAAAACATGTAAGGTGGTTGATCCTGAAAATAAAATCTTTCAACAAACTTATGGCTAGAGAATGCAATCTCGTGCCATTTTTCGAGATCAATCTCGAAGCGTAACATAGCGAGATCTCGTACGATTAAAGCAGATTAAGCGGCTGTATTATCAGAAACGTTGGAAGTTTCTTCGATGAGAAAGCGTATCTCTGAGCAACACTTAAATTCACTTCTAGGATAGGTAATAGACTTGAATTGGTTTGAGAAAACTACCCGAGATCTTGTGACATTGTATTCTTAAACCCACGAGATCTCGAATTACCGATTTAGACTCGTGATTGCAATCCCTACTAATACTTATTATACAGATAAAACAGTATGGCCAAGCTCTATATATATATATATAATATATCGACAAACGTCAACATTTTAGCTGAACAATTTATTAATTACCATGATTTCATGAAACGTCCGGCAAATCACGAAGTTGAATCTATGAACAGCTATATGTGTGAATAGGTAACAAATAGTTTTTACCTACAAAGAGCAGGACTGCCAACGGAAGAAGCGACATTTTGAATATTTCTTCGTAAAACTAAAGGAAGAATGCGTCGTTGGGTATTTAAAGAGGTGTAGATCATAAAAATAATCTATCTCTTTATTGGTGTAGTAAATTATCAATCTTATCAACTAATCTTATTTAAAGTTGAGTCCTCTATAATAATAATCCATTTGTCAGGAAAGATAGAAACATTATATTCATATGACAAATTGGTTTAGAAGGGATAATTTAAATAAATAATAGTTCCAAAAAGTTAAAAATATCACTTTTCACTTTATACTTAAGGACTCCTCCAGAGTTTTCACTTAAGTCCATACATGGATATTGGATAGTTTAGGCACAAAAATATCCAAGAATTTCTTCGTCTACTTCCGTCTTGCACCCGACCATCTTACAATAGGTCCTCATTTTTTTTAGCTTCTAACTAGTCAGATGTTCTCTCAACGAGGCCGGTTCACTGCTAGTTTAACCTTGTCTTATAGATGATAAAATCATTAGGTAAAATTTAGTCAAATATCCTTAATTTCAAAATGTTACTGAAGTACCAATGTTTTCATAAAATAATTAGTTAGAGTACAAAATGTAGCAAGATCTATACAGAGGTTTTGGTAATACATACTTTAGTGGGCAGCTGGTTCTATCTTCATAGTGGTGGTGCGCGGCAAGAACTGCCTTGTGGAACGACGGACGTCGAGGTGATACGGGTGGAATTAATTAATCAGCCCTGCGATTCTGTAACTCACTTCACGAACTCACACAGCGGTTTTCGCATCGGCGGTCACTCTCAAATCAGTCGTGAAGCAGTCATTTTATGATTTGGCAGTCTGAAAAGGTGGTAGCTTGTACTTTATTGTTTATCAGAATGCCAAATCATAAAATGACTGCTTCACGACTGATTTGAGAGAGACCACCGATGCGAAAACCGCTGTGTGAGTTCGTGAAGTGAGTTACAGAATCGCAGGGCTGGGCTCCGGGAGTCTCACTCACGCGCGAAACGCGAGTACTATAAGATTAACCTATTGCATCACGTCACGCCGGTTTTCTGTGAGACCGTGGTACTGCTCCGGCCGTGCTTGCACATTTGGCTGAAGCCTGAAAGAAACAGCATGGCGGTCCCACTAGGAAGGGGGTTGACTGAATGCACTAGCGAATCAGTCAACCCCCGTTAACTGAACCTCTGTAAAGGTTTTTTCACCAGTGGGCTTAGGGGTCGTCACGTCTCGACGCCGGGGAAAAATGGTACTCAATTGAATACTCTGTGCGAAAAGACAAAGCCATATATATAACATATATATTTACCATATTACCATAAAACTTTAAATTAAAAACTTATATTTGGCTTTTATTATTATTAAACATGTTTTTTAAGATATTTCATAAAAATACAAATGATCCCATACAGTTTTTATTGAAGATACTACACTACACTTAAGTTTATTTTAGTTCTTTTTTAAAGCTTTTAATGTTTTTTGCAGATTTTAAGTATTTTCCTAAACTTTAACTTTTTTTTTAATTTAACTATAGGTAAGAACATAGTTAAATTTCTTTCAACTAAGACATCTACTATTTAAAATTTAAATAGATAAGCATTGAATTACAGCCATCAACGGTTGTTGTCAAGAACGAGGAAGCAGCAGTCTCAATGCTTACCATGCAGTCAATTATACCAGCGTAGCAGAATCATTGTTAAGACCACAAATCTATTTGAATACAGTTAGACAACTATTGATTTTTATATTAATAATTTTATTAACATTTTTATGTGTTACATTAAGTTACTGTATACTATAATTTATTTTTATATATAAAAATGTCGTTATTATTATTGTATTGATATTAAAAATTTAATTCTTCATTAATCTACTATTTATTTAATGACCTCAAGCATGCTTAAAAACAATATATTTCATTTTTAATTAAACTTACCTGCCTAACATCTACTTTTTTATTTGTAGATAAGAATATTTAATAAGATTATAAAAAGTACCTAATCGTTTTGAAAGATAAAATAAAAAGG
Source organism: Pieris napi (assembly GCF_905475465.1). NCBI lineage: Eukaryota > Metazoa > Arthropoda > Insecta > Lepidoptera > Pieridae > Pieris > Pieris napi. The sequence continues at coordinate 4,475,233 of NC_062241.1, read as the reverse complement.
TAAATAAATACCTCACCTAAACGTGTACAATGGTGATATTTCATATATATTATACAATGTGTAAAAAAGAAGAATTTTTCTTTTTTTAATACAACACCTTATCACTATTTATAAAATTATATATAGAAACTTAAATTGGGCTTTGATAACAAACATTATATTATCAATTGGTGGATAGTTGAAATTCAAGATTTTTCGAAAATGTCTGCTTTTTTTGTCTTTCTTTATCTAGGGCCTAGGCTTTGCCATTGATGAGTGATTGTCAAATTTGATATTCTTTTTTACAGGCTATACAACCAGGAATTTAGAACTTTTGGTACTGTGAAATTTTACAAAATACATACATACTTTGGTATACCTTCTTAAGAGAAGAAAATTCTTGTTAATTTTGAGGAATGGACCACTTCTGTATCTCATCTCTTCTTCTATGTCTGTAGGAGACAAGGCATGATCAAGAATGTATCTTACAATTGGTTAGATGCATTCTTGATCATGATGGTTAATAGATAGTAAATTACAATTATTATTAAATATCAATTATATTTATAAGAAAGTAGTCTATATAATATATTTTGAAATAAAGAAAATATAATTATTCGAGCAAAGCAACATACACAAAAAAATATGCAAAAAGCCCAACTCAGCTTGAAGTTACTGTCGATAGCAACACATTTATGCATGTTTTGTATACGTATATATAAAATATATAGTTAGTTTTTCGCTTTTAGTGATTACTGTTTTTATTGCCTTACGACTACCGAAACTATTGTGTAAATTATGCCACTGATAATAGATAACATATTGCCTTATACAAAACTTAATCAATTTTGATCATTTATATTATTTTGTTTTACATTTTGCCGACGAATCAGGAGAACTATTAAGTCTCTGTTGACCCGCCATTGAGTTCACCGGATCATAGCCTGGTTTGTTTCAAGGGGCGACATCTCATCATGCCAATACCAGCCAACTTAAAAAGCTTATAACTGTGGCTCCAGGTCTTTTAAACAGATTGCTAGGGTAATAAAGTATTGTGTAGTAGTGTAAGATTTGGCGGAAAATTGGCCCGCCTCTTCTGATCTATTGCCAAAGCTTGCCAAAGGACTTTCTGTCCCTCGATTCTGTGATATGCTTTGATGCCTGAAATTATATTCCGGCAACGTGCCTTCCACAATCACAATCGCTCTCATCCGTTAACCTCCTTGTTCTCGTAATGGAATCGTAATAATTAGTACAGCTTGCCAGTCAGTGGACTGTGAAATGTGTATGTATATTATATGTCATAAATGTTAGGAGTACCTGTATACTATATGTATGTGTATGTAAGCTGCACTAGATAACTAAATATACAAGAACGTATGATCTAAGAACCTAACAACCCTACGGATCCCTAAGCCCTACAGATGTACCCTAACACATTTATAGTGAATATATAAATAAGTACAGGGTGTCGGCCCCACCAGATCTAAGGTTACAGATGGAGCCCTACGGGTAGGATTATAATTAAGGATGAAGCTTGAAGGAGGCTTCGCAACTTTGAGAGGAAACTCTGGTATCGGCTGCCATTTTCATTATTTAATAACGTCAAAGTCAAATTTTATTAAAGTCAAGTCAAAGTTAAATTAACACACTATTCGATAGTCTGTATCAATTTAATAGTCTTTATTACTTATGTTGAAACAATGGTGTTAGTGTCAGCTGCCATTGTCATTTTCATTGAATAACGTTTTATATTAATAATGACTATGGAGTCATTATTACTATCGACCATTGTATAGTCGTGTCGAAATAAACCATTCGTACCTATTAACGGTTTTGCACTAATTTGACTTTGACGTTTCAGGGAAGGCACAAAGATAGGTTCTCATGGTCCAGTTCCTTCCTGCTGCTTCCTGTCCATCTTACAATAGGTCTACCTGACATTCTATGACCTCTACACTAGTTTAACCTTTTCTCATAGATGATCATTAAGTTAAGTTAAATTTAGGCAATTGTCTGATCTAATCGATCTAATCTAAATTTAAACCTTCTCGGCATTTCTCTCAACAGAATACAAATACATATTTGGATACTTAAATCATTTATTGGAGTAATCAGTCAAGGATTTTGTAAAATTATCAGTTTTTTTAATAAAATGTGATTGAGTATTCATAGTCGTAACAAACACTAATGTTTTCGAAGATATAACTATAATTTTATTTATTTGACATTACAACTAACAAAAAATATTTGATAGTTATTTATATAATTAATATTTATCAGATTGGTACATTTGAGATTAATAATTAAAATAAAACCAATTTTACATAATTAAGTAAAGGGTGAGATTCAGGAGCGAGACTAAGTCTACTAAACAGATACATCTCTATACAATTAAAATAAAACATCAAATAAACAGATTGGACATATCCACAAAAAGTTTCACTGATAAAAAATATAATACAAAGTAAAACAAGACAAAACATGACAGAACAAAATTAATAACATAAATAAGATTATACATCTTGATTAATTATATATATATATATATATATATATATACTTCATGATTATACCAGTTAAATGACATAAGAGGTTAAGAATAAAATATAAATGTTTTTTTGATCATTCTACAGTGACGCTATGTCAAAATGTTTACGTATGGGAGTCGGACTTAGCGCCATGTTTCGCTTCTGAATCTTACCCTAAAGATTCAACATCAGGGAACTACAACTACGATTGATGCCATTCAATGTTAAAACTGTTAATGCTTTAAGCCTTGTATCTTCCTTCTTTTTTTTTATACCTACTAGTTTGTTTGTCGTTCTCCTAATTTACAAATTTTGTTCTGTCATGTTTTGTCTTGTTTTACTTTGTATTATATTTTTTATCAGTGAAACTTTTTGTGGATATGTCCAATCTGTTTATTTGATGTTTTATTTTAATTGTATAGAGATGTATCTCGCCATTGAGTTCACCGGATCATAGCCTGGTTTGTTTCAAGGGGCGACATCTCATCATGCCAATACCAGCCAACTTAAAAAGCTTATAACTGTGGCTCCAGGTCTTTTAAACAGATTGCTAGGGTAATAAAGTATTGTGTAGTAGTGTAAGATTTGGCGGAAAATTGGCCCGCCTCTTCTGATCTATTGCCAAAGCTTGCCAAAGGACTTTCTGTCCCTCGATTCTGTGATATGCTTTGATGCCTGAAATTATATTCCGGCAACGTGCCTTCCACAATCACAATCGCTCTCATCCGTTAACCTCCTTGTTCTCGTAATGGAATCGTAATAATTAGTACAGCTTGCCAGTCAGTGGACTGTGAAATGTGTATGTATATTATATGTCATAAATGTTAGGAGTACCTGTATACTATATGTATGTGTATGTAAGCTGCACTAGATAACTAAATATACAAGAACGTATGATCTAAGAACCTAACAACCCTACGGATCCCTAAGCCCTACAGATGTACCCTAACACATTTATAGTGAATATATAAATAAGTACAGGGTGTCGGCCCCACCAGATCTAAGGTTACAGATGGAGCCCTACGGGTAGGATTATAATTAAGGATGAAGCTTGAAGGAGGCTTCGCAACTTTGAGAGGAAACTCTGGTATCGGCTGCCATTTTCATTATTTAATAACGTCAAAGTCAAATTTTATTAAAGTCAAGTCAAAGTTAAATTAACACACTATTCGATAGTCTGTATCAATTTAATAGTCTTTATTACTTATGTTGAAACAATGGTGTTAGTGTCAGCTGCCATTGTCATTTTCATTGAATAACGTTTTATATTAATAATGACTATGGAGTCATTATTACTATCGACCATTGTATAGTCGTGTCGAAATAAACCATTCGTACCTATTAACGGTTTTGCACTAATTTGACTTTGACGTTACGGGGAAGGCACAAAGATAGGTTCTCATGGTCCAGTTCCTTCCTGCTGCTTCCTATCCATCTTACAATAGGTCTACCTGACATTCTATGACCTCTACACTAGTTTAACCTTTTCTCATAGATGATCATTAAGTTAAGTTAAATTTAGGCAATTGTCTGATCTAATCGATCTAATCTAAATTTAAACCTTCTCGGCATTTCTCTCAACAGAATACAAATACATATTTGGATACTTAAATCATTTATTGGAGTAATCAGTCAAGGATTTTGTAAAATTATCAGTTTTTTTAATAAAATGTGATTGAGTATTCATAGTCGTAACAAACACTAATGTTTTCGAAGATATAACTATAATTTTATTTATTTGACATTACAACTAACAAAAAATATTTGATAGTTATTTATATAATTAATATTTATCAGATTGGTACATTTGAGATTAATAATTAAAATAAAACCAATTTTACATAATTAAGTAAAGGGTGAGATTCAGGAGCGAGACTAAGTCTACTAAACAGATACATCTCTATACAATTAAAATAAAACATCAAATAAACAGATTGGACATATCCACAAAAAGTTTCACTGATAAAAAATATAATACAAAGTAAAACAAGACAAAACATGACAGAACAAAATTTGTAAATTAGGAGAACGACAAACAAACTAGTAGGTATAAAAAAAAAAGAAGGAAGATACAAGGCTTAAAGCATTAACAGTTTTAACATTGAATGGCATCAATCGTAGTTGTAGTTCCCTGATGTTGAATCTTTAGGGTAAGATTCAGAAGCGAAACATGGCGCTAAGTCCGACTCCCATACGTAAACATTTTGACATAGCGTCACTGTAGAATGATCAAAAAAACATTTATATTTTATTCTTAACCTCTTATGTCATTTAACTGGTATAATCATGAAGTATATATATATATATAATTAATCAAGATGTATAATCTTATTTATGTTATTAATTTTGTTCTGTCATGTTTTGTCTTGTTTTACTTTGTATTATATTTTTTATCAGTGAAACTTTTTGTGGATATGTCCAATCTGTTTATTTGATGTTTTATTTTAATTGTATAGAGATGTATCTGTTTAGTAGACTTAGTCTCGCTCCTGAATCTCACCCTTTACTTAATTATGTAAATTGGTTTTATTTTAATTATTAATCTCAAATGTACCAATCTGATAAATATTAATTATATAAATAACTATCAAATATTTTTTGTTAGTTGTAATGTCAAATAAATAAAATTATAGTTATATCTTCGAAAACATTAGTGTTTGTTACGACTATGAATACTCAATCACATTTTATTAAAAAAACTGATAATTTTACAAAATCCTTGACTGATTACTCCAATAAATGATTTAAGTATCCAAATATGTATTTGTATTCTGTTGAGAGAAATGCCGAGAAGGTTTAAATTTAGATTAGATCGATTAGATCAGACAATTGCCTAAATTTAACTTAACTTAATGATCATCTATGAGAAAAGGTTAAACTAGTGTAGAGGTCATAGAATGTCAGGTAGACCTATTGTAAGATGGACAGGAAGCAGCAGGAAGGAACTGGACCATGAGAACCTATCTTTGTGCCTTCCCCGTAACGTCAAAGTCAAATTAGTGCAAAACCGTTAATAGGTACGAATGGTTTATTTCGACACGACTATACAATGGTCGATAGTAATAATGACTCCATAGTCATTATTAATATAAAACGTTATTCAATGAAAATGACAATGGCAGCTGACACTAACACCATTGTTTCAACATAAGTAATAAAGACTATTAAATTGATACAGACTATCGAATAGTGTGTTAATTTAACTTTGACTTGACTTTAATAAAATTTGACTTTGACGTTATTAAATAATGAAAATGGCAGCCGATACCAGAGTTTCCTCTCAAAGTTGCGAAGCCTCCTTCAAGCTTCATCCTAAATTATAATCCTACCCGTAGGGCTCCATCTGTAACCTTAGATCTGGTGGGGCCGACACCCTGTACTTATTTATATATTCACTATAAATGTGTTAGGGTACATCTGTAGGGCTTAGGGATCCGTAGGGTTGTTAGGTTCTTAGATCATACGTTCTTGTATATTTAGTTATCTAGTGCAGCTTACATACACATACATATAGTATACAGGTACTCCTAACATTTATGACATATAATATACATACACATTTCACAGTCCACTGACTGGCAAGCTGTACTAATTATTACGATTCCATTACGAGAACAAGGAGGTTAACGGATGAGAGCGATTGTGATTGTGGAAGGCACGTTGCCGGAATATAATTTCAGGCATCAAAGCATATCACAGAATCGAGGGACAGAAAGTCCTTTGGCAAGCTTTGGCAATAGATCAGAAGAGGCGGGCCAATTTTCCGCCAAATCTTACACTACTACACAATACTTTATTACCCTAGCAATCTGTTTAAAAGACCTGGAGCCACAGTTATAAGCTTTTTAAGTTGGCTGGTATTGGCATGATGAGATGTCGCCCCTTGAAACAAACCAGGCTATGATCCGGTGAACTCAATGGCGAGATACATCTCTATACAATTAAAATAAAACATCAAATAAACAGATTGGACATATCCACAAAAAGTTTCACTGATAAAAAATATAATACAAAGTAAAACAAGACAAAACATGACAGAACAAAATTTGTAAATTAGGAGAACGACAAACAAACTAGTAGGTATAAAAAAAAAGAAGGAAGATACAAGGCTTAAAGCATTAACAGTTTTAACATTGAATGGCATCAATCGTAGTTGTAGTTCCCTGATGTTGAATCTTTAGGGTAAGATTCAGAAGCGAAACATGGCGCTAAGTCCGACTCCCATACGTAAACATTTTGACATAGCGTCACTGTAGAATGATCAAAAAAACATTTATATTTTATTCTTAACCTCTTATGTCATTTAACTGGTATAATCATGAAGTATATATATATATATATAATTAATCAAGATGTATAATCTTATTTATGTTATTTAATAACATAAATAAGATTATACATGATGGATGGTAAAAAGGACTTATTTATTAATAAATAAGTCCTTTTTACCATCCAAAACTATGGACAAAAACTCATAATAATATTTTAACGAACAATGTTTGGTTCTCTGGTCATACGAGGTGATCATTCCACGGCGATGATGGGGTTTCTAGCAAGAGGTCGATTCATAGTTCGCGCCAAGACTCGTTTCTAAATCTCATCCTTAAACAGCTATCTTCATCTGAAAATACCGCAGACATAATCCCGGAAAGGAATTAGTCTTAAACTTTTTTTAAATTAATATCTACTTTATGAATTAATATCAGAAAGATATAAAAGATAACGACGCTTTGTAAATCCTATATATAGAGGATTTCCTAGTTCTTTTTACATTAATGTAAATTAACAAAATGCTGTCCAAGCTATTCCTCTTTGCACTTGTGCTATCTGCAGGTAAATTATATCTTCAATATTTTAATATCAATTAATAAGATTTTGTATATTTGACATGATTTTGATCAACACCATGTTTACTAACAGGATACGCTAAGGTAAAGTCACCGAAAATTATCGGTGGGGAGGAAACAAATATAGAAACCTATCCATACATTGTTCAAGTAGAAACCTATAATAGGTGGACGGGATGGTTTCAAAACTGCGCGGCCAATATTCTGAACACGAACTGGATTATGTCAGCAGCCCATTGTTTTGAGGGAGCGTAAGTTACTTTACATTCCTAAAAGGGTCCAAAGAAGCTTTAAGTTACTGTCAATAGCAACACTTTACCATTATAACAATACATTTTTTTAATACTGATCATATATATATTTATGCATGTTTTGTTTTGTGATACTAATAGCAGTTTTTCGCTTTTAGTGATTACTCGCCCAACTTTAAACGAATCAGGGCCGGATCAAGTTTCCGTAATACTGGTGGCGTTGTTCACTACGTGGATTATGAAATCAATCACCCAGAATACCGAGTTTTTTCCCGGTTCGATGGTGATATAAATGTTGTGAAATTACTTACTCCTCTTGTCGAAACATTGGTAGTCAAAAGAGGTACTCTTGTCGCTCATGGCTTTGCTCTTCCGGATAATTACCCTGTAATTCACGCTGGATGGGGACATACTAGAGTAAGTTATGAAAATAATATTGATCCAACAATAATTTAAATATTTAATAATTACTGATCTAAATTTGATAAACAACGTAAAAATCTGTGGTCTAGTCTAGTCTACCAATTAAATTATTACCACCGGACATATACAATACCACGTATCAGTAATATAATATATATAGAGATACTCAAAATATGCTGAATATGATGTTAAGGGACAATTTAATAAATCGCCAACAAACTGCTATACAGTTTGGCGATTTTTTGATGTTGTTGTAAGTGTTTGTCCATGTTTTGATAGATGAATTTAAAAAAAAAAAAGGATATGTACTGTCTCAAGTGTACATATATATAATTTTATTCACAGGTTGGTGGAAGTCCTTCCAATGTGCTTCTCCATACGCAGATGTACACAATTAACAACACACTATGTGCCACTCGTTATCAGCAAGTAAATGGTGTTGTTACACCGAACATGATTTGCGCTGGTCTCTTAGATATTGGAGGTCGTGATGCTTGCCAGGGAGACTCTGGTGGTCCATTATACGCTTCTGGCCAGAATGATCATATTATTGTTGGTGTCGTATCCTGGGGACGAGGATGTGCCGATGCACACTACCCTGGATTAAGTACTAACGTTGCTTCTTATACCAACTGGGTATTGGAAAACGCTCGCTAAAATATTGAACAATTGAAACAAATGAAATATATACATTGATACATACATACATATGATACATTCTTTGTTTTATTCGAAAATATAATTTACTTAACAATTGTAGTATATACATACATTGTAGTATGTATATATGAGTATTACAAACTGTTTAGTGGGTGATATAATGCCGCGTAACGCCTAATGAGTTTATACTAACCATAGGTACCTATTTATATGTGTTTTTCGTGCAAAAGTAAATTTATTTTATTTCATGTTACAAAGCTCAATTCTTAATCAAATATTAATGTAAGTTAAAATGTTGGATATAGCATAAAATTTATCATCTTAATATACCTATCGACTGTGTGTGTTCCAAGAAAATTGTTGTATGTTGTTGTCCTAACTTATATACCTTGACTTGGTACTAGAAAAGAATTCAGACGTCAATTTTTAAGGTATATAAACCACTTTATAATTCTAAATTCCAAAACTTATTAGGTCACATGACACATCTAATTAGGTCCCCAAAGAATGCCTACAAAGCGCACATCACTACTAAAAGTGCAGTGCAGTCTAAGGATGATAGTGATTAACACCGTGTCTCTTCGCAATATCGTCAGCCTTCGCTTGGGAGTGCCCTTATGTACTCCTACTAGTGACCTTTTGGCGTTGAAGTTTATAGCCTTGCATACCAACGCCATGTTGCCACCACTTACTGTTTATTTTATTATTTTCTTGTAGCTGCATTTTGATTTCCAATATTTATTTTATCGATTATAGCAAAAGTAATAATCCGACAGTTCTTTATTGCCTTTTGACTACCGATATTAATGTGTTAATTATGGTACTGATAAGAGATAACATATAGCCTTATACAATACTTAATAAATTTTGATAATTTATAATTGTTTCATTTTTCGATTCTAATCTGGTTTTATACTAATACTTCTTGATAAGCGAATTTGTTGATTAAAGCAGCACATTTATTAAAATAATAAAAATATGTCTCAAACATTTAGTTAAGTTACATCTAGCAAGAAGAGTATGAGTTACCATTAAATGAAAAGTTTAACGTCTTTAACAGGTTTAGTTGTATGCCACTAGATGGCACTCATCTAAAGTGCTTGAGACTTTATTAGTATTTTGCACAACGTCGTAATCAAATTCTTATTACGTCTTGTAAATCTGCAAATAATTTTTATCATAATAAATCTAGGAAACGCCACAGGCTGGTAAGTATAGTTTAATAAAATTAACCGAAACTCGTTCCTTGATGTTACTTACGTGTAGGATTATCATATCTAAGTTATATTAAATAGATAAAAATTAAATTTTTTTGAAATTAACGATAAAAAGTAATAGATATAAATGACTTCATATCATCCTTCAAAACAGTGCGCAGCTGATGAAACCCAACGATGCGTTTGGATCCGTCGAGAGCAATTCCTAAAGTCCAATAAAAAATAAACGAATATAAACGTGAATTTATTTACGTTTCGAGTGCTTTATCAGCGAGAGTCTCAAAATAACGTTATAAATTAGCTTTTTATGTAAAAATAAAACGACAATTTCGATAAAAAAATTAAACATAATATTTTTTTTAATTAATGTTGTGTTTATTTAGATCAAATAGTTTAATTTTACTGTTTTACTTAAAGCCAATCAATAACAGCGTCAATATATAAAACAAATTGTGCTTTATTTAAAAATTTCTATAAGAGTAATTTATTTTTTATAATTATTTATTCATATTAAGGGACTTTTTGGGTCGCACAGTGAATAAGTGTGTATCCATTCTGAATATTTTACTTATTTTTATTTCATATTTAGTTTTAGTTGGAGTTATTAACAATTAGATTTTAGTTGTTATGTTAAAGCATACTACTCCTATTAGGTCGGGAGATAGTGACACAAAATAGTGGGTCATTTGTAGCAGTTTGGCGGTTCTTCAGGGGTCTTATTACGAAAAAAAGAAAAATGATGGTCAGAGCGCTGGTACTGGCGGCCCAATTGCGTGGCTCGATTTAAATTATTATACTAATTTGTTCAGGTATAACTTAAGTATGGTGCAACACTGTAACAAATATGATATGTGATATGATACGATAAACAAATAAAAAAATCCGTAATAAAAACATTTTTTTGACCTCTTGTTAACGCCAATAAACAATGTTCAGCATTGTTTTAATTTATAATTTATTCTTAATTATATAAATAATCTTATTTAATCCAAGTGCTGTGTTCCAAAGATTATACCTAATTTAGTAAGAAATCTTATCAAGCGTACGTAAGTAGCGAAGAAGGGAGATTTCACTGAACAACGAGGCTAACTAACGGACCCAGATTATGTTCCCGGCCCTTTATCTATCGCTAAGTGATCTTGACTTTGAATATTAATACGCTAAAAATCTATAACAATAACGGAACAAATTTCATGCATTATTTGCTCTCGCAAATTAATTAAGATGCTACAGTCATATTATTATTATTTATATGTAAAATTATAGATTTATGGTTACGGTGAAAGTGTATTTAAAAACAGCACTCCATGATAGTGTTTGGAAGTCGTTTTACTTAATGTCATTTATAAATGTAAAGCAATGTGATATTGTAAATTAGTAATAATATTGTATTACCTATTCAAAATTATAATGTGGAATATCTAAAGCTCAAGCAATTATCTTAAATGTGTACAGGTTCATATTGCTTGTATTTTATGTGATGGCTTCAACCGAATGGAGATGATAACAGCAGAAGTGCAGCTGGCGCCACGATGCAATTTAAATCGCACTGAAATACCACTCATAGATAAATCACAATACTTAAAAGGTCAATGACCTACCAAATAATCTTCACTTAACATTCAATTGAAATAGCGTTTATTGAAAATGTGTGACGTTTAACAAGGTGTAGCTCCCGGCCGGTGTAGTTATTTGGCGAAAGTCTAGCTACATACACGGTTATACAACGTAGAATTTGGGGTATAAGTGTAATATGCATATTATCGTAACGGTACAAGGAAAATGTAATAAATTAAAAACCCTATTTGCTCATACAACAAATTGATATAAAAATTGATCGATAATTTTAACACCATTGCAAATCCATTCATACTAGACCGTCAAAACTCATAAACGGCAACGCCGCTTATTGTCGTGGCAGTCCGGACTTCGGTAGAATGTAAAGAACACCTACGACCGGGACGTAAATATTATCGCTAAGTTCACTTTGAGCCGAAATAATAACAAATTCAGATTAAAAGGATACAATTGTTTACGTTTTAGATGTTCAGTGTCGTATGAATATCGTCATATTTCATCGTAAAGTTCCTTTAGGTAATTAATAGAGTCACAAAACATGTCTCCGAGGAGCAGATCGTGCAAATTTCCTAGAATTAAGGGTCTAAATACCTACAGATACAGGCAAACTTCTTGGTTTGTCAACTGTCATAAGTGTCTGGCAATGGATGACGAGATATCTAAAGTTATCCCTCATAAAATAAAAAAAAATTGAGCTTTATACTTTAACGAATTTAAGGTACTATTTTTATACACCTTTACTACCTGTTACCTGCCCAAGTAACCACTACCCAAAGTCTATAGTCCCTGGTCGTTCTTACCTGTATAGGGGACGCGCACAGAAGAACTTTCAGTTTTATTAAATAACGAAGGTCTAGCCGTCGTGGGCTCTTAGGCCATAACAATCCATTAACACGATAAAAGCATTATTCGTATGAAATTATATAAATACTTGTTTGGTATTTTAGTTAGTGTAACCACGCTTTGATCATGACACTAGAATACGTAATCATACAAAATTATCACCATATCTCAATGCAAACTAAGATTTTACATCCTCACGCGTGTGGACAAACATATTCACGAAAGGATTTGAAATTAACAAATATTTAAAGTATTTATTGCAACATTTATTTTTTAGATAAAGGTTTGTGATTACATAGTCGTTTTTAACAATAGTTTTTAATATAGCACCTTACTTGGCGTTGTTATTATAATATAGTTATAGTATATAAATTTAACTGCTTATTTATAAAAACAAAATTAGTCTAGCTTCGTCTTTTTCTGGAAAAATTGTGTTTACGCTGTGATGACCAGCGAATGATGTGTAAAAAATTTATAATGGCCGATTTACATTATCTTAGTGTTTAGGAGAGTGCTTTAGTACAACTTGAAAGGCAAGTTCTTTAGCGTAGCGTTTACTAAAGCAAGAAGCGTTTACATGTTTCAACTAAAGTACTATCCTAAAGCACTCTCCTAAACACTAAGATAATGTAAATCGGCCTTTATGTATAGTTAAAAATGTATAGTTTATGAGTCTATACTTCTTTCGTATATAGGATCTTCAATTAGGTACATAAAGAAGTATAAACTAAGAAATTATTTGGCTGGTATAAAACAGAATCGTGTTAAGAAAATTATATCTGAATCAGATACTAAATAAGCTGTAACTTCATGACAATATCAGTTTCGCTTAATTTACTGTAATAACTGCCAATGGATTTTTCGTTTTTTTATATGATAAGCAGCAACCGCAGATCATAGACACATGTTAGTGTTCATTCGTTCGTTATCTTTAATTAAAAGGGAATAATAAGCAACATTTTGGTTTAATAATTTTTCCTTTTTTTATGTTTTCTGCACACATGCCTTCCGCATATGATATTTGATTATACCAAAAATAAAACAAGTTATTGTAAAAAAATAATTTTCTTTTAATTATCATCAAGATACCCTGCTAAAACATGCATACAAGTCTTATCATGTGTCGAATATTATCTTATGCATATAAATTATCAAATATTACGCTACTTACAAGAATTAGATACTGATAACAAGAGAATTATAACAAACAGTTTTGAAGGTTTTACGCAATATGTACTTGGAAAACTACATGAACATCCGCATTTTACAATTAATAATCTAGACTTCCATCCTCTACGAGTTTCTTACTTTCTCGTCTCTCTTACTCTTCGAGCTGGTGGTAACTCAAAAAAAATATTTTTATTTTGCTTTACACTAATTTCTATTTCTTTACTGTGTTATTTTTACGTGGATGAACACTTTCAGTAACACACGTATGAGGTACAAAAAAATGATAAAGCTTTAAGGAGCATAGACAAATTAAAGTTAGCACAACATCTATTCTGAAATACTTGATTTATTTGGTAGATGTAACGTCCGACACGTTAGAGCTCTGAAAGAAAACAGGTGAGTCTGGATTATACTGCGTGGATTGTAGATAAGACCTATCCGTCATTTTAAACAAATTCTGGAGTAAATGCTGCTGTTCCATCAGCAGTGTATTCAAGTGTCTCATCTCTTGATCAATTTTCTTTAGATTGAATGTCGTTTGGTCGATTTTCTCTTGCATTCCACGTATTTCTATATTAAACTGATGGTCCGTTTGCCCGTCTTGTTTATATTTAGAGTGGTACTTGTTCTTATATAAAACTTCTTTCACTGAACGTCCCGATTTGAGTTTATTCAGTTGGGCTAGTTCGTAAGCTGCCATCATGATATCAGTCGGCAATCGTTTTTCGCGAGGATTTAATGGCTTTACGCTTAAAATTACTTTCCCTGCTTCTGGAGAAACTAACGCTGTTCTATAAATGTATTTATGGAGACAGGCGGGTAATAATGAACTAAACATTCCCATTTCAACAAATAATATAAGTTTTGTTTGTCTCACTAGTTTTGAGAGCCCTGCTGTTTTTCGTAATCCTTGAATATCGTGTACTGCAATACCAACTAATAGATTCATAAGTATTATAGTCACAAACATAAGAAATAGAATGAAAATAAACTGAGATGACAATTCGAAAATTAGAGGTGGATCTTCTAAGAAGGGATCGTTTATCAAAATGTTCAAGTTAAGTTCACCAACCATCATTGACAGTGTACTGATAAAACCCATTAAAGGGTTTGAAAACATTTCTTCGTTGGGAAACACTACTAAGAAACATATAGCAAATCCCAATAACAGACAAATGTACGCTAATAATAGCTTTAAGAATTCTGTCAAAACTTTTTGATACATAGCCACATAGTCGCCGAACATAGGTAGTTGACCCATCATCAACATCAAATTTGTCCAAGCTCCTAAAACAGCATAGCCTTCTACGTGATTTTGCCAGCCGTAATCATGTTCTATATCATACAGCAAGAATACGGAAAGTAAAACGAACCATTCTAATAGATTTTCGAATGTTGTAAAATATTGATAAATACTAGAATAGCCGGTGATGCCTGTTAATTTCCTGACTATTTCAAAAATAGTTATTGCTAACAAAACCCATCTCTCTAATTCTATGGGATTATCTTCTAAAATATCTCCAAGTAAAGATTGTCTTTGGCATAATTCGTTAGGCACATCGTACTTCTTGGCATATTTACCATGACAGGTCTTTACAACGGCCGTCAACACGTAGATTGACAGGAACACAACAAAGAGGAAACTAAATATTAGCCTAGCTAAATAGAATTTTCTTATCTTTTTCCACTTCATGAATAGAAATGCTAAACATAACGGGTGTTGTAAAATATCTTTTTGTCCTTCATCAATCAAACTATTTAAATAAGTAATTTCACGCGGATACGAATATTTTAACAGCTTCCCAAAATCAAATTCAATCTGAACTTCTTCATTAGCTTCAGTTGACGTACTAAGGGTGATGCCACTATCCAGATTGTGTCTTAAAATTGCTACAGATTTTGGTGTTTTACGTACTATAACACTAAGTGCTGTATGACCTTTTTTTGATTTGGATGTGACGTCGGCTCCTAATATTATTAATGTTTCCACACAACTTGTCAATCCCTCAATTGCGGCTAGATGTATTGGTGAATATCCATATTCATCTTTTATATTTACTTGTGCACCCCAACTTACTAGCAGTTCTATTATATCACAAGAACGTTCAGATTTCGATATAGCAGCGTGTAATGGAGTTCGTTTATCGTAATCTTCAGCGTTTGGATCTGCGTTTCCATCTCTTAAAAGAACTTCAACACATTCCATTGATGAACACCTTGCAGCGAGATGTGAAGCAGTAAACCCTCTGTAATTTTTTGCATTAGCTTTAGCTCCTTCTGAGAGTAAAAGTTCAACACATTCCGTGTAACCTCTTGATGCTGATAGATGTAATGCTGTACATTCTTTATCTCTTTGCTTAGTGACACCATTAACACTTAATTTCGTTGCTTTCAATAGGAATGCAAGACACCTTTGAGATCCCAATTCAGCAGCTAAATGTAAGGCATTTAGTCCCCCAGAAGTTATATATCCTGGGTCAACTCCTTTCTCTATAAATAGTTCCATACACTCTAAAGCATCATTTCGAACAGCACAGTGGACCAGGTTATCCTCACAACCTGCTCGTTGAACTACAGCATGTAAAGACGCTCCGTTCGCGATTAAGTATTCTGCTACTTCTAATGAGTTTCCAAATGCAGCACAATGTAGAGGTGCAAAGTATTTAGGGGCATAATCAATATCGGTACCGATGGACAGTAAATACGCAACAGCTCGCCCGGCGCCACTAAAAGCGGCGATATGTAGCGCTGTCAATCCAATTGGATCCGAATAATGAACATCAGCACCAGCTTCAATAATAGTAGGTAATAACTCTTCACGTGTTAAAAATGCGGCCCATAATAACGTTAAATTAACAACAATTTCCGGCGCTGATGAAATATGTTCTTCAATATTATCTGCTGTAATCAATCCACACTCGAGGTCATCAAAAAATCTCCCTGCTCCAAGTGATAAAGCTTTTTCGCATAACGCTCGACGCACTGCATCCTCTGTCAGCCTGGCTTCTGGATCTGGAGCCTGCATATCAAAGCTATGGTACATATTCGGAGCATCTTCAGCTGGTGGTGAGGGACCAACGAATAAGTATTCTTTTGCCTTTCCTGGTTCGTTGGCTGCCTCGAGTGTATCAATGCTACGCACATGTCTGAAGGAGCTTCTTAGTGGAAATTCTTCTGGATCTCTGTTTCGCGAGCTGAAACTGTTTGTTAGTCTTGATCGCGGCGTCTGAGACGGCGTCTGGAGGGGTGACGGCCACCCCATCTCACGATAACCGAAGTTGTCCATGGCTATACCGCAACTAAATGCAGACTCCCTCTTATCTTATCACTACAAACATCTTTACTCTGACGTGATTTATCACGCTATTTTTACTGCGCACAATTATGAAATTTACTATTTGGGCACTGATTATTGTTGTTTTCATAATAATGCAATATGCGAGCCATATTTGTATTTAATTTAAAAATAAAATTACCATATTCATTACAGGTTCGCGATGTGAGTATGGGGTGGCCGTTTTCTGACCGAAAAACATTGACTTTAGATCTGTTTCATTTTGTTGTAAATAACGTAACGTGAGATTTTCACGCCAGAAAATAAAACTAGCAAACATTTTACTCATAATTCTGGTAATAATTTTGTTTGCAAAAAGGAGATACTTTTTGCAGTATCAACAAAATTATATTTTTAATTGTCTTACTGTCTTAGTGTAATCTCTTAATATGAGTTCCAAATAAAATAGTTATACATATATAGGCAATAATTTCTTGACGGTACATCAACCTACATATACAAACACAAATATTTGCAGCATGATCCCTTTGTCAGACTGTCAGTTTGTTTGTAGTGGTGTATGTTACACGGTCATGTTTAATTAAAATTCAAGAAAAGTTATTACGATTATTTTAAAACATTAACCCTGACCAAACGTTCTACTTGCTTTAACAATACGGTACCTACTACTATAAAACCATTTTTTACTTAATGCATTCTTTGTAAAGGTTTTATAAATATTCTATTAATTCTTATCCAAATACTTAAACATTTAATTTTTATTGAATATAAAAGAGCACTCTATGAAACATAGTTAAAGGTATTGAATTATCGCGAGTTATAAGAATAATAAATGAATAAGACAGTTGGTGTTTTGCCAACGTATTACTGCATCAAACGGCTTGGCTGCTTTTATATGAAATGTTGCAGAAATCCATTACACGGATAATTAGAATCGTTATGAGCCATATTACTCGAAAATACATTTATTACAAAGTTGTCTTTTTATATGTGTACTTCCTACTTCAACAGTAACAATTATGATGACAAAACACTGGAAAATACAAAAGACGATAGGGTAAACAATTAATAAGAATTTATAAAAATCTTCTAATTAAAATTAAGTTATTTTGAGACTAAATAAAAGAGCTTAGAATATACATATTCCTCCTAAAGTTCCCTTCGAAAAAGAGACACCTCGCACTCAGCACCGTAGCACACAGCACTACACAGCTGTGTAGGAGTGGGAATTTTTCAATTACTTGGAGGTGACTGTTACTGTAACAAGCTTTATTATTAATTCGCCTATTTTATTGATATTTTTTTTACGTATAAATAGTTGGGAGCACTTTAGTTTTACGACACAAACACATAAAACTTCCCCTTATACCCGGTGTTTCTGGTTCCGCTTGAATTAAAACCTACTTATTACGCTCTTCATAAGGATTCAGTTAAGTATTCAATGCTACAAGCATTATATTCGTCGCTTATTTCGTTAATAATATTTGGCTTTCGTCAGACCCACTTCTCACAGTAACCGCGTGTTATTTTTACTGTAGTGTCATTCACTTTTATAATCACAATGGTTACGTCTAAACTAAAATTTTGTTATAGACAAAGTGGAAATGACTATGTGGACATTATTAATACAATAAAAATTGTATTGTACCTCAAAGGAATAAGAAGGAATTGAATTCTTGATCTTTCCACAATGATCGATGAAAATAACTTCAATGCACACGACCTTGTCTTTGATGGAGTTTTGGACGAAATGCAGCTGACCTCCTTAGACATCTGTTAACAAATTATAAACTGACTGATGAAGCATAAACTAAATATTTATTGGATTTATAACTGTACCAAATATATACATGCTTAGTAAGCCCCAACGCTGAAAAATTGGGATATTCTTTGTTAAATGCGTGTAAATATAACACAAAGATCTAGCGTACTACTTGCTAGGTTGTATACACCAGGTTTGTGACCAAGGTCACTGTTTCTTCTACGTGGTAGAAGATGGTAACATTTGCAGTATTATCCCCTGGTTTTATAATAATTGTAGATTTAACATCATAGTTCTGGCTATAAATATATCAGTGAAATAAAGAATGAATGTGTCTGCCCCAATACACGTTTGCGAGACTAAACTTTTCTTTGTTTTAGCATGAAAATTTAGAAAAATAACCGAGTCGCCGAATTTTTGTTCTCAGTATGTTTAAGTTAAGTTAAGCAGGAATTTTTTTGTTCAGTTTGTACGAATTACAATTCTTATAATCTTATAACTCTGATGATAATTTGTGATGTTTGAAGCTTTGTATGGAGCGATGAACTTAAATGCAAACAAATTCTTAAATTAATAATGTAAAATTCAATTACATATTTTTTCATTATTCCTCTGAGATTTCGATTTATGTGCATTGCTTACTTTTACTACATTATCTTCTTATTTATGTTTAGCCAACATTATGAGAAAAAACAATAGTACAATAACATACATAATATATTATTTATTTATTAGTTTCAGAAAGGAAACAGTATAGTTAGTGTAAACACATTCTTTTAAACGTAAACTAGTGGGTATTCACCTTTTACAATTATTTTCCATAGCTAAGAAACAAGTGCTTGGATTTCTCTGCTATTCCTGGATTGGATAATTCTTGTTATTTCGACATCTCATCTCTCTCTACATCAATTATTATTTGACGGCATAGTAAGTATATTGTACTCGAAGTCGTTCGAGTAGTCAAGTTGTTCGATATCTGAGGAAAATTGTTAACGTGTGTCTCAGATATCTGATTTTCTAGCCACAGATGCATGTATACATGTAGTAGAACAAGAGAGTAATGCGAAATAAAGCATTAAAACCGCTATAAAATTAGTATTTTTCAAGTGAAACCTTATTAAAGGACATAAACTACAAAACGAGACATGCCTTTTTAAGTTAAAAAATTCTTATTGAAAAGCTACATAAAAGGAAGCTGCCGCTTAGGTACGTTGACCTGTATGCAAATAATAAACAGCATTTTATGTACGTCGGTGTTGGTAAAAAGAACAATCGACTGTAAATCGGTTTCCAATCAAGGACGTACATACGTTGTTCGGAAATAAATTTTAACTCTAGTATGAGGTTTGGGCACACTAGGCACTCAAAGGTGGAAAATTCATAAAAGCATGCGGTAGTTAATCACAATACCTGATTACTACACTTTGACGACTCATTGGTCTAGTGGTTAGTACCCCTGACTGCGAATCCATGGGTCCCGGGTTCGATCTCCGGCTAAGACGAACATCGATGTGATGACCATTTGGTGTTGTGCTTAGGTCTTGGGTGATTAAATATGTATTTATATGTCTATCTATCTATAATATGTATGTATATCCGTTGCCTAGTACCCATAACACAAGCTTCACCAGCTTAGCATGGGACTAGGTCAATTGGTGTGAATTGTCTTTAAAAAAAATAAACTAGACAAAACAGATTTATTTCGATTGTATTACTTGGTGCCGTCTATTAAGAAAACCATTACCAGTAATTTACTTTACCATATTAAAATCTACTCTATTTGAAATATTAATCTGTAAGAACATTCTAGTCTAGAATTATTAAAAAGGTATACATAGATAATTTTGCAAATACTGCAAACGTAATATCGCGTAAAATGCTCAATCGATTCCCATGTTAATTTTATTTGACACGAATGACTTCAGATAAAGAAAGTATTGTACTCATAATATTACAGATAAAAAGTATAGTAAAGGCCTTTTACATATTGCCAATTTTTTAATAAATATATGGTTATATGAAGCTACAACATCGACTAGAAACTTTGTAAATATGTCAATAAATATTTTATATGCGCTAAGAGCACCTCGCGTGCATAATTAAAATAAATTATTATATTGGTTGTATGACTTTTTATTCCGAAGAATAATATTAATAATCATTATTATCATATGTGTAGTTTTAAATAAGTTAAACTCTTTCAAATTATATGTACCTATTCAACATCGGTTCAGAGCTTTAATGAGAAACGCAGTATTAAATAGTATTTTTCGCATTTATAATACAGGATTATATGCCCAGCCTTAAGCAAAGTATTGGTAACCAATAAACCGCCTTTATAACTGGCACGTGCCTGGTACAGTATTTATAACGCACTTTTGTACGTCTGCGCCCGCGCATTCATAATCATAACTTATGCAAATTAGAAAGGAAATTTCCAATTTAAATAGTCAAATTATTGATATTGCGATCCTAAAGCTTTTGAATTATTTGTTTATATTATATATAAGTCGAATCAAAGGTCACGTATAATAATTTATATTTATCTGAAAGATTATTTTTTCCAACTTCTGTCCCGAACTAATACAATGAGACTTAAGGAGGACATTACTGAAATAAGGACTATTCATGGAAGTCCTTATATTTAGTTAAATTTATTTCGAGCTATGAGAGGAATAATACAATTGCTACAAAAAAATGCTAGGCGTCATATTTTTTTAAGAAGTCTTATTTATTGAATAAAGCCCTTTAGATTTTACCCCACTCATAAATTATAATTTAACATTCTGGTTTCCGATAATGTCCAATAACACAATTGTCACTTAGAATTACCAACTCTTTAATAAGTAAAATCTAGTTTTTTGTTAAGTATCGGAAAACCGCTACCCCTAATGTTACCTTAGTTATAAGCTCATGTTTTAAACCATTAAAACCAAAAAGCATTAAGTTTTTACCCAGCGTCAAACAATGTTGTCATTGAACATATACCTGATCATAGCCATACAACAACCGCCACCGAACTTAATAAATACTTACAAAATATTTATTACAGTTTTTATAATATTTTTTCCATTATGGTACCCAGGACCCACTATAGGAAGACATGCGACAGACGCGATGCCCTACTTAATAATTTTATTACAAGCAAATATTTCACTGAAATAAATTTAATAATAATCACGCGATTGTACTTTTAACCACAAGGCCAAAAGCCCCTTAATAGACCAGTCAGTCAAGACAATTAATTCATAATAATTCCAAAAGTTTTCAAATTTTGATGTAAGGTCGGGAGTGGTATTAAAACAAACTATAAAATTTTGCAACCTGCTCTGCGGTCCGGAACATTGTTAAAAATAAGTTTTGGTCGTGAAAAAAATTCCAAAAGTTCTGCAAACTTGGGGAAGTTTTCGATAGAATATTTCATATCACGTATAAAATTTGCAACCAACCTAAGTGTACGGAACATTTTTTGTTATTAAAAATTAATGTTTTTCTTTATTAAACTGAAGGAAAACGTTCCAAAAGTTCTGCAAATTTGACAGATATATCGAAAATAAAATAAATAACAAAAAATGTTCCGTACACTTAGGTTGGTTGCAAATTTTATACGTGATATGAAATATTATATCGAAAACTTCCCCAAGTTTGCAGAACTTTTGGAATTTTTTTCACGACCATACAGCAAAAATTAATTTAATTGCAATTTTAACAATGTTCCGGACTGCGGACAAGGTTGCAAAATGAGATTTATTGTCGTCCCAATGTACCATTCACTTGACCGAAGTTTGAAAACTTTTGGAATTATTATCAAATTTTCGATTTCGAATGTCTATAATGACTGGCCTATAAATAGTCACTCAGTAAAGTAGATCTAGGTATATCTCTGATTTTGACTTATCTTCTCGTAGAAAATTTCTTACGGCCCTATTATCAAAGGTAGATCAAATATGCAACCGTGTTCGTTACCGTGGTTACCACTTTAATGTATGAAACTTTTTAATATATAAAAAAACTCATTTTTCCTTACCTATCTACTATTACAGTACGAAAAAGTGTATTTGTTTGTGATAGTGTACTCGAATGTCTAAATACGACGTGAAAATAGTGAAAAGAATTGGCGGACCATGAATACGGCTTCTGTAGACAACACTGAAAGATCCCATTACTCGGGTACCGATAGCAAAAACAGGGATTTAGTCAAATACAGTAAGCAGACGTGAAGTGTAATTGACCCTATATTAAAGTCCTTTTATGATGACTTCAGTTAAAGTATATTAAATCGCATAAGATAAGGCAGACAGGCTTCCGTCTCTGATTAATCCGCTTTCGGTATATTAAGCATGGGCTGGCTTACAGAGTGACGTTTACAAGTTTCCTGGGTCAGGCTCAAAAATATATGAGCTATAAACGGTGTCAACTGTCTTTTAGATTTGATGTGTATCGTCTTATGAAGTTTTTTTTGATGACTGTACGTACGATCAGTACAATCCTATTATGAAGCCAAAAATACTCGCATTTAATGTAATCCTCTTTAATTTGATTTCCGTGATATATTCCGATTAACGTTTTTACACCTATCAGATAGTTAGTTCTTAATCCAAGAAAAAATAATAAATTAGTTCCATGCCATGATTATATTATCTTTAAAATATTGATCTAGAGCCGTAGGTATATGACCATTTTCCATGAAGACATTATAGTAAAAAATGCATGTATTTATTATCACGTGTATTTTCATTTTCATATTCATGTGATACTTTCAGTATGTATGTAAGATCATATTGCGTATCACGAATCAATAACAACAGCCAAGAATAACAAAACAACATCGTTTGTCCAAAGAAAATAGAGTGTTTATTTCTTTTTATCAATGCAAGAATTACTAAGGAGGTTCTAACATGAATTCATATCTGAAGATACAGTTTTATAACAAAAACGTGTATCGTAACATAACATTTTAAAAGATTATATTATATAATACTAGCAAACTCGGCGAACTCCGTTTCGCCACCAAATGGCTTCGTTTTATGTAACATTTCGTTTGGTGATCCCGCTTTTCTGTTGAAATTTTTCCTGAATTTTCTTAAACCTCACGGAGCCCGAGACCTTTCCAACGAATTCAAAACCGTGGAAATCGGTTCGTGCGTTCTGGAGTTATAGCGTCAGGAAAGAAAACCCGACTTATTTTTATATAGTAGATATAGAACTCGACTAATTATATTCTAATTGAGATTTATTCGAATAATGGAATTCGAATTATTATCTATCTCGATTATATATTGCACATGTACCCATTGATATTTAAAAAACTTTGAATGTGCAATTATATTAACAATAGATAAATTTAATTGACAAATGCGAAGCATCATTAACTGAGTGCCGAATGAAATCCGCACCTTAGGCTGGTCATATTATAAATCACTCGTAGGCCATGACTAGGCATGTAGTTAGTAATGTGCCTAAGGTCCTTCGTAGGGTTGCCACTCCTCAAGGACCTTTAAAATAATCAATGAAATAGTTGCTGTAATATTAATGTTTTTAAACTTAAGATCAGAAAATGGTGTTTATATTTTTAAATGTATTTAAAATGAATATACGAGTTTCTAGTGCCGTGCCATTGTTCTTTTTAAGCGTTTGTTGATAAAGATAAATACAGGTTCATATATACCATCAAAATAAAAATATCAGAGACCGGCGTATGACGTTGAGCACGGCGTGGCAAGCTTCTAAATTTACATTAAATGACAGTTTTCAAATCAATTACTTTGAACAGACGAGACAATAAACTCTCCGACACCCTTTTAAATCGTAATTAACGCGTTTATGCATTTGACAGTTTTATTTATATAAGTAAATAAAACAGAATTAAACCATTTGGCGTGGTAACCCTATACTGCTGAATAGTACGTTTCACGTCACAAGCCATTTGCGCAGAAAGGGCGCGCCTGCGCCGGCTCAATGCGGAAGTGCCTTTATAATTTACGTAAAATGCCCACAATGTGTACCTTTATGAATATAGGAGCTTTTTACTGCATATTTTCGAAGGCATTTTATTCTGAAAAACAGTGGCTGAGTGTCCTAGTTTTGATCGTATTGTCTGGTTTGTATACAATAAGTATGTCACAATAGTAGACTGAGAAGGCTAAAATCCAAAGCCGTAAAGCAACATATCATTTGAAAATAACATATCATTTGAAAATGCAATACTTTCTTAACACACATAAACAATATTTATCATCAGTATTATGTGTGCTGTGTAACTTATGTATGAAGATATTTTTAAAACCTACCTTAGGTTTAAAAAAAATACACGTTGAATTTATTGTGAAGGAGCTTTTCTCCTAGAGTGAGTTAAAAAGTATAAAATATGTTTTGAACAGACCTTGTAAAGTCACAACCCTTAAGCTTACGAGTAGAAACATTCAAAATGACATATTAATTCCTAAACAAACAAAAATAATTAAATTTCCTACACTAAGGCACTTCTTGCCGCAGCCCACCACTATGTGGAACCAGCTGCCCGCTGAATTTCCGAACCAATTCGACTTAGGATCCTCCAAGATAAGAGCGTACCAATTCCTTCAAGGATGGCAATGCACTTGCGAGCCTCCTGGCAGTGTTAGTGTCCATGGTATCGTAACACCAGGTGAGGTTGCCGGTTGCCCCCGTTTGTATAAAGAACACCTAGACTGGCTTAAGTAAATAATATAAAAAAGGCTACTATTTACCAATATACATATTCGTAGGCAAACTAAGATAGGAATTCAAAATAAAAAATGGTATAAAAGTAGTATCAGACTACTATGCTACTCAAATAAAAGTACTTCACTCATTCTAGTCTTGGTATATTAAAACCGAGATCTTCTTTCTCTCAGAGTATTTGCGTCTAAATATAACCGAATGACCGAAACAAATATATTTAACATAGCATCACTGGGATTCCGCGACATTACACAATATGCAGAACCCGTTAACATTTCATCTCGGCTCTAACTACTGTACGAATGATGCTCTGTTGACAATGTTCGGTAAGTTATAGGCGGAAAGCGAATTAACAGAAACAAATCAATATGACGGACGATTTAATTTTTTTGCTTGCCTTCGCTCATACGTTGATAGGTATAGAAAAAAAAATTGTTTTGTACTAACAATGTAGAAAATTAAAATAATATAAAAAAATACATCGTGACATGAATAACTGCTTGAAGACGCCTGAAATATTTATAATAAATAAATAAAATATGGGTTCACATTAAAACTACGTTAACCTGATAATAAAAACGATTTAATTAACTACTGTATGTATAAGATGCACACATATGCATCGATCAAGCATTGTATATTTAATTATATATGTGCCTGTGTGTGTGTTGGAGACTGACATTGAAGCTGCGATGTACTTGACAAACGAAATGTTTGTGCTGAGATTACAGCCGTTTCTGGCACAAGGACACAAAATAATAGTGTTAACTTAATTAATACTAATTAAAAAAGCATTTATTTAATCTTAACATAAGCGTGAATCTTAACATTTGACTCATTAAATAACAGGATGAGTCAAATGTTGAGTCAAAGTGAGTAGAACATCCGCTCAAAGTGGGATGGTCGAGTTGGAGTTGGGAATCGAGAATAAAGGCACCTGTGCCAGATACACCTAGGCATTGCTTTATGTGTGAGCGTAGCGTCAAAAAGCCACTTCGACAAGGCTAAAGACCATCCCAACCCGATGGGGCGTAGAAACATCACGTTCTGCCCCTTCCCGATGATATAGACCTGTAGGAGGCCCGACATATTTTAAGGAATCTGGATGATCCCATTACATTATAACAACTTTACCGCCCGTGACAAAGCTTATTGCGACTAGAGTGAACAACCGCGTTTACCGGGGGGAGATGACGTTCCTTACTTCGTTCTTCGCTCATTCCAGTGAGTCTCCGTCCTACACATCGGGCGTGTGACTCTTCCACGACAGCCCAAGTTTAGGTCTGCTTTTCGCAGGGCATTACCCTGTGCTAGTCGTGGCAAAAACCCATGTTCAGGAGAGCTACGCTTCTTGCTTCTTCTAGCTAGGGCATTCTTCGTCTAACTTTAAAGTGATGTATAGAAATTAGTGAAGTGAAAGAAGTAAATTATAGTAAATCCAATAATTATTTTCAACTGTTTATTACGATGTCAAGAATAATGTTTTAAGGCAGACACCGCACTGTAAAAACTTTATTGATCACTCATGTTTTGTACCATTTCTAAGTATAGCAATAAATCACAAGTACAATATTCCACTGCGGACTTCATGATGGAGTTATAGTCAACTCGACGACAATCTCAGCTATGTGGAAAAACACATACAATTATAATTATACCCTGTGTCATCAGTTAAATAAAATTAAACCGGATTAGGACACACTCATCGTTTAACTTAAGTATTAAATAACAAAATTACAAGAGGTGTTTTAGGATTATATGAAAAAGCTAACATTTATCTGTAATATAGCAAATTATAAAAAAATGCTTCCTCGTTTTTGACAGTGATTGGTTCAAAAAGTAATGGTTATCTGAAAAGATTTCCGGGAATTTGAAAATTATATAGATTTTGATGATTTTTGCCGAATATAGATTTTTTCATATTATTGCCACTTCATATTTTTGCCGCTCGCATCATGGCACCTAAAGGCAGGTTTTTGACAATATATCATTTCCCATTTTACGATATAATTTTTGTGTTTAAATTTTTTTCATAATCAATGTATTACACAAAACACGCGTTTTGGTCATTACTCATTACTCAGACGTTCAACATGTGGTATTTCATTGTAACTGATTATATTTATGAATAATAAAATTTATTTAAATCTAAAATATGCTGTCTATAGATATTAAAATGAGTTTGAACGAAGATTGCCAAACACTGCTTTTAGGCGCCATTTTTACAACATGGCGCGAGCGGCTTAACTACGAAATGGCAATAATATGAAAAAGACTATATTCGGAAAGCGCAAAATCTAAAAAAATATCAACTTTCAAGACTGTATTATTCCTTAGTGTATTAATATAAATGTTTATTATATTATGTTATCACTTAATTTATTTTACTTTCACCTGGGAACTGAGAACCCGCAGTCTCCTGTAATACAGTCCTCACTACAAAGTATGTAAACTTCGATTAGATATTGATTCTCTTATGAAGTTTCCTATACGAATACATTTACGGGATTTCAACACAGCATTTGAAGTAACAATGAGTGAAAGTTAGATGTTACAAGTCCTTTATAAAGTTTATTATTTTATATCCCCAGTGTATTAAATATTGGTTCAACCGTTTTATCTATTATTTTTCTCTAGGTAAATAGATTTTCTTTCGTTCGAAGGCGCATATTGAAAATCCATCAGTGCTCAGCCAGAGTTCAAACTATCGACCTCTTAGTAAGCTAACGCCTATTAGACCAGTGCAGATAGCCTTCAAAATAAATAAAAAGTGAAAAAAATTACAGTAGGATGAAACCCATTAGAAAAGCAGCGGAATATGATCAAAATGAAAGGAAAAATAAATTACGGTCGATCTGAGGTCGGGAAGGGGACGGGGGGGGAGGTTTAAGGTTAAAAAACGGTTTATCTCGATTTCCGGCAAAACTAAAAGTCCTATCGAAGAAAGTTAAATGGCAAAGTTGTAGGTAATAAAAAGATCTAAAACTTTTGTATTAACACATTTTTCACATAACCTCAAAATTTATGTGAAAAATTCAAAAAACCAAGTTTTTGGTTTTTAATTTTTATCTTTTACAAATTTCTTTTTTTTTTAACGAAATTTGGTGAAAACTTACCTTATTATGTCCCAAATATACTGTAATTTATTTGATTAAAAATATTTATTTTTTCACCTTATTTTGAATTAATATCGAAAAAACACCCTAATTTTCAATCGAAAATTCTGACGTCAAAATTTCAGCTTTTTTCAAAAAGTTGGTGTGATTTCAGTTCGTTGAAATCTCTACTTTCCTATGGTAAAAAAAATATATATATTACCATAGTAAATCTTCTCAGAAAATGCAAAAAATCGTACGCAGTAACGCCCAGACCCGTCATCCCCTTCCCTACTTCTCTATGAATCTTCTTTAAATTATAATTAGTTGCCTATTTATTACTATTTTAAGATAACTTATATATACCTGAGTGACCTAAAAAAAATTTTTAGCCTTTAGATGGGCTACAATTTTCGTATTTCATAGAGAAGTAGGGAAGGGTATGACGGGTCTGGGCGTTACTGCATACGATGTTTTGCATTTTCTGAGAAGATTTACTATGGTAATATATATATATTTTTTTACCATAGGAAAGTAGAGATTTCAACGAACTGAAATCACACCAACTTTTTGAAAAAAGCTGAAATTTTGACGTCAGAATTTTCGATTGAAAATTAGGGTGTTTTTTCGATATTAATTCAAAATAAGGTGAAAAAATAAATATTTTTAATCAAATAAATTACAGTATATTTGGGACATAATAAGGTAAGTTTTCACCAAATTTCGTTAAAAAAAAAAGAAATTTGTAAAAGATAAAAATTAAAAACCAAAAACTTGGTTTTTTGAATTTTTCACATAAATTTTGAAGTTATGTGAAAAATGTGTGAATACAAAAGTTTTAGATCTTTTTATTACCTACAACTTTGCCATTTAACTTTCTTCGATAGGACTTTTAGTTTTGCCGGAAATCGAGATAAACCGTTTTTTACCCTTAAACCTCCCCCCCCTACCCCTTCCCGACCTCAGATCGACCGTAATTTATTTTTCCTTTCATTTTGATCATATTCTCCTGCTTTTCTAATGGGTTTCATCCTACTGTAATTTTTTTTGGTTTCAAAAATTATCGGCACTGGTCTATATGAAATAGTAATAAATATAAAGTGGAATTTATATTGCAGTTACATAATTGAGAATAAGTTCTAGGTCGACTAGACTACAACCTTCAATTCTATTCCAGTGACAGTCATTCATTTACACCTATTTTAAAAATAAATACACCATTGTATTATATGCTGGTGATGAAAATCGCTCACAATATTAAATACCAATAAAATCTATTCGAAATAAATCATGTTAATTTTGTAATCTGACTCTTTAGAGCTTCTATTATGTTTCTGAGTAGTGACGGATATTACTGATTATTATCAATATAAAATAAATTTTTATATTTTATATTGTCTTTAGAGGTCTATGGTAAGTTTTGTTGTTTGTTTGATAGTTTTCATACTTTTAGATAGAAACGGGCAGAAGGCACGTTAAGCCATTGACACACTGCCAATAGGCCTGCAACATAACATTGATAAACAAAATATATGGAACGGTAAGTGTAAAACAGAAGTGAAAACTTGAATTTTAACGTTGTGCATTTTTTATATTTTGAAATGGTTAGGGAATAATTTTGCACGAATTGCTTTAATTATTATCAGTATAAAAGTACTATAATTTATGTGGTAGAATACAATATTTATTTATTGCGCTATCGTACACAAACATGACAATTTATATTACACTAGCGGACCCAGCGAACTTCGTTCCGCTTAACATTCTAATAATATCGTTTTAACTTTAGTTAAACTTAATATAGGATTTATTTGAGGTAATAACATTAATACAACTTTTTTCCAAATATAGAAATGTTTTATTGCATGCCATTGCGAAAAAAGAATGACGGTTTTACACATTAGGCCTCCTCTCTCTAGCGCTAATATTGCGAGACTGCATGTTAAAGTACTTTTTGATATACAACATTTTTTGTTTTGTTATCCGGCGCGCAAGAACAAAGTGATAGGTTTCTTTTGTATGCGTAATTTTGTCAACAGATGGCACCACATGCAGTTTGCATTCGTAAAATTATTTTTTTTTATTTTTATTTGATAACTTATCCGCGAATTAAACATTTTTTACCCATTCCAAAAAAAGTGTACAGCGCCGCTAAACTAATTTTCACTTCAACAAAATGCTACTTAATATTATCAAGAAAAAAAAATTGTTACTGCTAAATAAAGTCAAAGTCTTCCCGCTTCTTAAGATGTTTCCTTCATCCTCTTTGGTAAGGTGGAACATCTTCATAATGTGTATCATAGATAAAACCCGAAATATTAGCCAATTACGCAGATATCATATTTTTTCTATTTAATCTTAAATTTTTCATAAAGTATGAAATAACTGAATTATGACACTTACCATCTAAAAAATGTTAAAATTTGCGCTATTCTTATACATGTTTTAAGTAAGTGCAATAAAAATCTAAGCGTACTAAAGCCATAAAACATCTAAGACATTTATATATGCTCGCATCAGTATTCATACAATTACCACGCGCCATAGAAACTAAACTCTAAATCATCCCGTCTGCTAAAAATAATAAAACAAAGCCGGTATCGGTAATGAATAGCTATCCACCGGTATAGCAAGATTATTCTGATGGTAGATATTCTTTTATAAGATGATTAAATTGGGAATTTTATAAACTTGAAAATCTTTATTAATTCGTTATATGTATTAATGAATAAATATATTCAAATAGTTATTTTCAATTTCCACCTCGGATATGTACCACATAGGTAATTTCTTATTTTAATCTAAAATTAGATTATATACATGCTTACAAACGTTGTGTAAAAAAGGGGAAAAACATGGCGATTAAAAAGAGTGGCGGAGAGTTTATTGCCAGTTCTTCTCTTCCGTTCTATGCCCTTGATTTGAGAACTGGCACTTAATGTAAAGTTAGAAGCATTTCATATACATTTCTTTTTCGACGTTCATAAGTGTACATTGTGTTAGCTATATGATTAAATGATTTTTAACTTTTATAAAAATTTATATATAATTTTGACCTTAAATAAAAATGCGCATGCGAAAACTGATACACTGAGCTTGTTGGTAAATTAATGTTTGACATTTATGAGAATAAGCCCAAACATTTGAAATTCAAAATGAACTTTTACTTTTTTTGGGATCAATCTAATTTGCATATACAACATCTTGCTACCGTTTTATTCGTCTCGCTACAACGTTTTATAAAGTTTTTATAATATACACGTATATTACAAGATCATTACTTCTTTAGCAGTTACAAACGTCAATGACATTATTGACGGAACACGAGATTTCGTGTGGTTTTCAGCAATGTGGTTAGTGATAGACTATCACAAAAACGCGTTTTATTTAAATAAAGGTATTATGTATATGATGAATGAAACTCAAATGTGTTGCTGAAATATGTATTTAAGAAACAACATTTAGAGGTTGTTATTTTACTTCAAAACAATCACCTATTTCTTTTATAATCTTATAAAAAAATCTTCGAATTAAAATTTAAATCACAGGCGAAAACTAGCGTCTTTTCCACAGACTAACAAACTAAAATTAAACATCAGTTAATACATAATAGATAATTATTAATAATCTAAAGAATATAATTTTTTCTTTACATGTATTAGAAATTATCTGAGTTGATAGTCTTATTTTATATTTAAGAGAGTTACAAGTCGCAAGTTTTACCGCATCCATTCGTAATAATAAGGAAGGTCTTCTATGAATAAAGAAAAAATTTATACCAATCGAAATAAATTTCATTTAATATGTATGTACTTGTGTACGCTATCTTAATATATATAAATTACGTGTCACGTTGTTTGTCCGCTATGGACTCCTAAACTACCGAACCGATACCCGCAATATTATTTTATTGCAAAATATTTGTTTATTATTTGATAGTCACAATTCTAACATATGGCGCTGTGTTGAAAGTACCAACGTTTCACATAAGCTACAATTTAATGGCATAACCACCAAAAAAGCATGGTGGTCCCCATGACTGGTGTTCTCCTACCGTTTCCCTTGAATAGTTTGCTACTATGTAATATAACAAAAACCTTAGCCACAGCAACGCTTGGCCGGTCTGCTAGTAATAGTATATTTTTTAATCAAACTATAAAGAGATATAATATAATAACTTATCAATCGCTTGTATTATACTCCTAACTTTGTAAGTATCCCGACACGTAAGTTGGCAAGTATTTGTGCTAAAGCCGTATCACAAATGAGACGTTTTTATAGAACAGGGGGCAAATGTGCAGGAGGCTCATTTAATGTTAATTGATATGGCGATGGACTCTAACAATGAAAAATGGGTCGCGAATTAGTTGCCGGCCTGTAAAAAGGGTTTTTCTATTTCTTTTATTTATTGAGGGACATAATATGACTATTGGAATTGATGTTAATGTGTGGCACAATTAAAATAAGACTCAACTCAAATAATTTCTAAATAAAAGTTTAGCAACATAATATAAAGCTTAAAGTAGCTTTTATAAAAACCTGGCTTAATGCAAATACGAACAAGAATTTAATTTATACAAAAATCTAGATCAATCTACATTCTAGTGGCATAAAGCTTGCAATTATTTTAATTTAACTTGATATTATGTCGCTGTGGGGAAGAATTTGTCTTGCATCTGTCAAGGATATATAGACTATGTTCGGTTTCTGTATATAATGGAGCGTTAAACTTGTTAACAGTTTATTGATAATATAAAATTAAACATTGTAAGTTCTCCGACAAAATTTCTTGCTGCTTCATCAGACCAGCTCAGTGATATCATCATACATGGATGTAACAAATGTTAGGCTAAACAAAAATTTTAAACTATAATATGTTTGAAAGTATATATATTATATTTATGCCGCAGCTAACAAAACAGCTGATGACCTTGATATGCCTGAGCATGTTTATAATCGGTCTATTCGGTTAGGAGCTACGTTGCCGCTGACAGATGCACATACACATAAAACTTACATATGTGGTATGTATGGAGGGTCATTAAAGGATACAGACGTGAGATGTAACCGAGTTTACGCTACTCATAAATGAATACATAAACTGTGATTAATTTTGATACAGAGATAGAAAAGGACATAAGAGTTTATTCTATTTAGCATATACGATATGGCTTATCAATTAGTTTTTTTTAAGTTTGATATTTAATAGTAATTTTATGCATATTCAAATGACCTGTAGAATTATGACAGTGAAAAAACTATTTGGTAACATTAAGATTTTTAATGAATCATTAAAGAATATATTAATTCTTAATTATCATATCATTAACATAGTATTTACAATGTTTATAATAATATAAATCAAGGCACTCTATTAGTGACAATTTTTTGTAACCGCAAAATCATTTTAGATGATTTGATCTAAACAATTTACAGCACCTATTCAAAGGCTTTTCTGATTCCTTCACAAATGGGATTATCAAATCCCCTTAGGGAACAAATTTCGAGTAGTAAGTGGAGCAGGACAGCCTAAGCTAGGGGCCTAGCAATTCTTTACTGGTTTCATGAAGTGAAAGCATAAAGTAAACTAATTAGAGGTATAACGAAAATCCACTGCTTTTATGTATTTTCATAAACTCACAAATTATTTTCTACATTTCGGTCCATTTTTACTATCTGTACCCTGCCACGCTTCGCAGTCGCACATTATTGAATGGTTGAGAAATGAGAAACAAAACAAAGAATAGATTTCATATAAGTTTCATTTTGCAATACTTGTAGAAAAAATAGATAAAAACAATCCTTGATGCGGATTATATACCATGCTGAAATTTCAGCTCGATCGGTGCTGAACTTATTGAGTTTTTGAAGCGTACCCAATCCAACATAACATTTTTAGACACAAAGATCTGTAAAAAAGACACAACATGTCTTTCTTCTAACTCCAAAACTTCATCAAACCGTCATTGTTCTTCCTCAAATCCTAATTTATTTGGCTTGCTGTAGAAAATGTCTTTATTCAACAACGAATATGTGTACTAGTTAGTAGTAAGTATCTAATTATGTTAAGTAAATGCCATGTAGGTCTGAGTCATTTGTGCCGTGAGAGAAATATTTATTGACTGACCTATATATTGAATGTCAGTCTCATTTACGTTCCTATATTGTAATTATTTACCTAATCATAGAATCGTCATAACCTATAATGTTGTCGAGACTGTGTTGCTAGATTTAAGTGGTACGCTCTTTTCTCTTCTTTAGTTTTACATTCTCACCCCCCGGGTCAATGTTTTAGTTAAAACAGTGAATTAAGATTGATTTATTTCGTATGTGAGAAAGTTCACTATTGTTGTTATGGAGAGGAAATCTATAAGAACTACCACCAAATCTCTTTTCACCACGATTGGTCAAAAAAAGACTTTGTATTTATAAATTTCGGTTATATAAAGGTTATCTGTAATTTATTTTGTTTATTTAGCAGTGTATACAACGGGGTTTTGTGTTTTTATATATGTAATAAATAGAAGTTGTCATCTAATATAAACATTTCGGTACCATTAAGGCTGATAATGCGTTCTATAAAGAACGAGAGGAAAACAGACCGGCAAGGCCTGATGTTAAGAGATACCGCGCATGGACACTCACAATGTCAGAAGGCTCGCAAGTGCGATGCCGGCCTTTTAAGAATTGGTAAGCTCTATTCTTAAAGAAACCTAAGTAGAATTAGGTCACACATATCTCGCTGGGCAGCTGGTTTCACAGTTGTGGGACGACATGATAGGGGTAGAATTTTACATTCTTCCTGGACGTTCGATGATGAAACTCAGCAGCGTCATCCGAAAACTCTGCATGGTAATTGCGGTAGAAGATGAAGAGAGATTCCTCCATCTCAACGCAACGGCAGGGAATCAAAGCCGCTCGGAAAGTGTTCGAAAACTCATCATCACATCTAGGTCCTGCCTCTTGTTTCGGTGTTTGACACGCCTGTAAAAAATCTAATAAAGAAACTTTAGTTTAGTTGACTTATCAACAATTAGTATACAATGTAGAATATATTAATATAGGTGGAATATATACTGTCGCCAGCCACAATTTTTTAATCTTACTGTTTATGGATCTTTAAAATTTTTATTCTTCCTTCAATTTCAAATTAATTAAACGGTATAATGTCTCTTGGACATGACATGGCTCTGCAAGGTCCGCGACCCTTGAGATGTATTTGATACAGGAATATTCTGCCTGAGAATTTCCTTCTAAATATTAGTCGTACGAAGTCTGACTGCAAACGTTAGTGCCTATTATTCTTTGTGGTAATTGTATAATAGAAATTCAATGCGGGATCGTAAAACATCTCATAAATCATATTATTATAGTTTGAATGCACTAATGTGAGGAATGGACAGGACAATGGCTAAATAGATTGTCAAGAGTGAAGGAAATCTGACAACTGTTTAATTTATAATCTACGTTTAAATATGTAGTTCATTTGGATTGATTGGTTCGGCGATGTGCTTTCCGATGTGATACAGCATACATACAACCAACTCCTAATTTTAACCCCTCTACGATCAACCCCAATTTTTTATTATTGTTAATACATAGTTATTTTTATTGAACTAAAAAAATGTTTCCTAGCAAATTTATACATGGCAAAACAACATTTGCCGGGTCAGCTAGTATATTTATATATATATATATATATATATATATAACAATGGTGCTACCTCCTAAGATTATCTGTTCTGTGGTCATTTCTCATATGCAAGTATGTGACCAACTTTCTGTGCCTGAAACACCGTCGACTTTTTTGGATCTAAAGCATGCCGGATTCCTTACGATATTGTCCATTGGTGAGATCGGAGATCAAACCTACGACCTTAGAGATGAGACTAACACGTTGAAACCACTAGGCCAACATTGCTCTGTACTGTGTTATATTTAGGCTTCAAATCATGTGCGTCCATAACTTCGACACTAAAAGTCATCCGTCTATTATTTTGTCAAAATTTCATCATTGCTACAGTAGATTTTATTAGATAGATTTTAAGCTAAACACATATTTGAACGGCCTCGTGAATCTCAGTATATTTTATTGTTACACAGAGTTATGCAACTCTCGGATCGAACGTAATATTAGTTAATTGAACGAAGTACTGGAAAGTGGGCCAAATTGATAATAATAATCTAATGGAATCAATAATTTGATAAATGGCGTGTTTGACACATTTGTTTTGAATATAAAAAAACAGTGGCGCTACAATCTTTGGTCTTGGATCTATCTGCTTCTTGAAAATTTTGTAAAGCAATTCTGTGATCAGCCTTTGCCTATGCAGCTGAGTTTCATCATCAGACGTCGAGGCAGAATACGAAATTCCACCCGTATCACCTCGACGTCCGTCGTTCCACAACTGAGTGTTTTAAGGCAGTTTTTGCCGCGCTGGAACCAGCTGCCGTAGTGCAGAAGTATTTACGAACCAATTCGACTGAGGGTTCTTTAAGAAAAGAGCGTATCAATTCTTAAAACTCCGGCAACGCACTCGCGAGCCCTCTGGCATTGAGAGTGTCCATTGGCGGCGGTATTACTTAATATCAGGTGAGCCTTCTGCTCGTTTGCCCTCTGTTCTATATTTAAAAAAATAAAAAATATAGAATTTTTGGTCTATGGCCGGTTTTCTTACGACGATTGCTACTGTCTCTATCTATCATAGCGTAAGTACAATTTAACAGAAGGAAAGGAAAGAGTGTTTTAATTAATAATGCAGTTATTTTTATAAGGGAAGTATGTACTATTAACATTACGGATTTTGATATTATAGACAATTTGTAAATATTTACTAATCAAATATTTTGTAAAAATATAAAGCGAGACCCTGTCTAGGCCTCAAGGAGGTCATAAATACCACGAACCTGGCGCCATGAATACACCGGTAGTACAATAAGTAGTAAAGTTGTTACTTTATTATGTATTTTGTCGCGTGCTTTGTTTTGTAGTGCTCTGTTTAGGTGTATTTAATATTCTATAATTTAAAAATTAAAATCTTTAATTAAGTGTAATCTTAAACATTCCTTTAATTGATTCTTAATTACAATCATTAACCATAAGGTATACTTGAGCATGGGCAAAGCTATGTGTCACAGTTAGTCTATTATCTATCTATATCTTGAAGTGAACGGTGCCCAAAAGCCGATTCGAGTGTCGACAGTCGACTGTCAGTTCACCGGCACCACAGTTTATACTATTGTCGATCAGTAGGCTAAATATTTAAGCAACATCTTGAAATGTTTGTATAGATCTCGTGGTGGTTGATAAAAAGTTCACAATCGCTGAAAACGTTAGGTATACCCCGGAGAACCAATCATTACAGCTGGAGTTACATTTAGAGGCCAAATAATGCTGATATGATAACAATAGTTTTTAAATTATAGTCACGGCTACAATGTGCACAATATTTAAGACTTTCAGGAAAAACTAAATGTTTTTACTTGTAGTAAATAGTTAACAGCGCTTATGTATAGATTACACTAGACTAGACATTTGTAAAACTTTAAATGAAGAGAAATCCATGGCTCTTTGTATCTTGAACATACATAACCTAGAACATACTATAAATTTCAATATTACGATAAAACATCTTGAAAAGTTGTGCATTAAACTACTATAGTTTAAAGTACGTGGACTGTGGCGGTACACCTTTTCTGTTTCACCGCTCCCTCTCCCCGCACCCCGCAACAACCGGCCCGCCAGTCCGCCGCGTTCCGCTGTAGGTAGTGTACGTGATTCGTTTTATATTTTTTACACCTCCGCACAAAACTGTTAATCCACTAATTGTGACCAAAATATCTGTGCTGTGCTTTTGTGTTTGAGTCCATAAACTCGGTAAGTTATTATGTTATCTAACAGTACTCTATTGCCTAGAAATTCGCAGAAAAAAACCTGTCT
Source organism: Pieris napi (assembly GCF_905475465.1). NCBI lineage: Eukaryota > Metazoa > Arthropoda > Insecta > Lepidoptera > Pieridae > Pieris > Pieris napi. Next base: position 4,436,940 of record NC_062241.1, on the reverse strand, counting down.
CGTATCATTGGTTATGGTTGGCTTGTAAATAGTAGGTTGATTCTATCTTTACTTTCTACGTTCACGAAATAGGAAAATGTCAAAAGATTGTGCTTAGTAGCAAATATTTAGATGTTGAGATAACTGTTTTTAAACAAAAGCAAAGCAACGTAAAACCGTCATAAAACTAAGTTCGTTCGTAAAATCACGTGTTAAAATTTGAATTTCGAACATTGTACTTTGATAAACTTTCGAAATTTTTACATTTAGATTTTGGTATTCATTATTTATAGTTCCATAATAGTGATCGTACGATTAACATAGCTTAGTTTTCATTACAACTGTGGCTCCCTATTAATATAGGTTGTAATTATAAATACCTAAAACGACGGGGCCTCGTACTAGGATTGATTGACAAGTTTTAAAATGTATAGCAATATACGACATCGACAGGCAGGTAAATATCTTATTTAACATAGGTAATTGTCTGTTGAATTGCTACCTGCAAAACTCCCACAAGCCTTGTAATTAGGTGTAAAATATGACAATGAACATAATTACTTTATACCTAAGTACAGCTAGGGTACCTACATTTATGGATGTCATCATGGCAGTTTGTAATACTTTTTAAAAATTATTTGAATTGAAACGTATCAAATTTCGAATATCATTCTATAATCTATGTCGGTGCAGTAACAGTTTGTTGCTATTATTTGGATTTTGGCCACATTGCTCCAGGGAGGTTTTAACGTCATTGTAACTTTAGGACATTGTAATTTTGCTTGCTACGAAATATTTGAATAAATGTGATCGTATAACGAGTGTTGATTCCCACAATTGCAAAATCTGTTAAGAATTATGGTTTTTGTCACGTACTACGCTTTGTAATTACAGGTAGGGAATGCAATCCCGACTCGAGATTGTAAATTCGAGATCCCGCGGGATTAGAAATATCAATCCAGCGGGATCCCGAGATTTTCGGGATCTCGTCCAGTTTAAAAAATGTGAATTTCACATGACTGAATACGATGAAAACTGCTTCTTTGTGATAATGACGTTAATTAAAACAAAATATTATTTGAAAGAAAACTAAGGCTAACTTAATAATTAACAGTTTTACTAACATAAACATAATCAAAACAAAAGTAGATATAGTTTAAGGAGATTAAAAAGTAGTTAATTTTGAAAGTTACTTTAAAAAAAAAAGTGTATCAAGAATGCCTTCTGATAACCGGGATCTAATGTTCGTTGCGATGTACCCAGCTGCTGAGAATGATCTCTCCAACTCATCACTGGTTGGCTACAGCGTGAATAAGCAATTTTATTATGTAAACTGCAAAAATCGCCCCCTTGTTCCTCTACACTCAAATAAATCCATTTCTTTTTTTATTACTGACTCTAATTTGTCTAAGCTTGTGGATACACGTGTAAAAGGACTTTTAGACGCTCGGAGAGTTTCTCCTAATTGAAGTGATGTATTAGTTAGTGTAGCAGTAGCACTTATACATATTCCTACTACTACTCTCTATTAATCTCTATTTCGATATTTGCTTGGCAATTGGAAAGTCTCGTTGCCTTTCCATTGCTCCAAATCATCTTGAAAATTATTTGGATTTATCATCGAAGAGACCAACTTTTCTGAGAGAGTAGTTTTTAGGTCTTCTAGCTTTCGAATCATGAAACGCAACGTATGTTCTGCACTAACTAAATCAGTATCTCCCAATCCCGTCAATCTCGAACGGGATCTCGTCATATTGTGCTTCGGGATTGATCCCGAAAAATTACACGGGATCTCGCGAGATCAGAATCCCGCGGGATCGGGATTGCATTCCCTAATTACAGGTAGTGCCTACAAATTCAGTAGTCGTATATTTAAATATGTATTACTAAAATCGAAACAGACAGAAGACAGATCAATGATTTTGATCTTTCATGTAAATTTTCTGCCATCCTTTTATGTATAAGTTTATTGTCTACTAGCTGGCCTGGCGAACATAGTTAGTACTGCCTAACAGTCGATTCTTTATTTTTTTAAATAATTATTCTGATATTAGGGACACCGGTGTAGCTAGTAAGATAAAAAAAAGAAAGTTGATAAGACAACAAAAACATTGTTAAAAAATAAAAATTTACCTTCCCGGAACCCCTCCACTAACACTTGAACTTTATGATATGGTATTAAAGTTCAAATTGACTTTTAAGTATTATTACGAATATTATGTATGGGATTATAGAAAAGTGTTGTTTTTAGACTTTTTCACTCCATTTTTTTTATTTTTCTCTCCGTAAGAACCATCCTCGTACTTCAAGGAATAGTATAAAAAAAGAATTGGCCAAATTGGTCCAGGCGTTGTTGAGTTATGCGCTTACCAACACATTTTGCGATTTATTTTTACATTATAGATATGTAAGAAAAGGTATTTTGGCCAAAATATCGGTAGTGTTATAAATCACTTTTAGTCCAGTTTATTTATGAATAGCTATTACAGAAGAACGGGCATTTTATTACAAACGTTTCAAACATGTTAATTTGTCTGGAATAATATTGGTCATTGTACTTCACAGGTACAGCATCATTGCACGTGCATTATTTGCAAACAATGGATGATGTTCGCTATTTGTTTTATAATTATAAACATTTACCTGCTGTAATACACACTCTAATACATAACCATTTTCGCTGAGTTTATTGAAAGTATTTCTATTTACATAAGTCGTTGAATGACTGCTGCTTACATTTGTAAATTATTTAGAAAGTAGCGAATTTTTAAATTTTTATGCCAACAAAACGTACCATAAAAAACATACTTAATACGTAAATTCTTCGAATGCCATTGGATTTGTTGTGAATTCTTCAAAAAACTAAAACTAAATATAATAGTCATGTATTTCGATATGCGCGATGTTTTTGGTTGGACTAATGATGAAAAAATAATTTATATAAACGCCAATTTCGTGAACTGTATTCATTTAAATGATATGTAAAATAATAATAACATTAGAGGACTCTTGTGCTCGACTTAGGGTAAGATTCAGAAACTTAGCGCTAACTTGCCTACGTCAACAATTTATTGGATTTTGACATACAGAAGTTCGCGCTAAATAGTGTTTCTGAATCTAAATCCTAGAGTCAACTTAGATCAATCTTAGATCGAACTGTCTGTTCTATTTTGTTGTTATAATTCACCACAGATTATGCGTAGATTGTAATTTATGACAGAACAGGCCTTGGCTCTTAACTCAATGCCAACCTTTTGTGTAACTAATTGTAGTCTATTTAATATTCAATCAAATTCAGTTTTATTAAAGGCAATAAAAATTTAAAACAACACAAAAATTAGTTTTTTTTATTATGAATATTAATTAAGCGTTAATTAAATAGCTGTTACATTTAGTTTTAAGTTGATGAGTTTTAGTTAACATAATATGAGGAATCAAAAACATACCTAGTGTAATATAACTTAATGTATTTTATATGATGTAGGGAACTAAATTGATAACATTGAAATATGCTCAGCGATTTTATAATTTTTGTATCTTTGTTTTATACAACCAGTAATATAAACCTTTAGACAGATATACCGTGCCTACCAGTGACATATTTTCCAAAAGCGGTTAATATATTTACTACGAACTCATAAACCGCTTTAATTGCGATTTATATGAAACAAAAATAACATTTAAGGAATATAAAAGCGAATTTATTACTTCGGTAATTAGGTTTATTCGGTCAACAAAAGGCTACATTCATATGATAAAAAAGTTTATGTATAGTACTCGTGTAAAGTAAATTAATTAATTAATAATAAAAAAATAAATTTGCCGAATTATTGTTTAACAAAGGCTTTGCAATCGAGTATGCTACGTATTTTAATTGTTAAAAAACTAATAGAAATCTTATATTCGTGTCAAGAAATAGTTTTTATATTTTTACGAAATTCCAGTCTCATATCGCCTTGACATGAAGATATTTCACAACATCTTGCAAAAAATGTAGGGTTTTATAGATTTACGAAATACTATGTTAAAAATGCGGCACCCTGCTGCTTATAAGAGTCAGAGGTGGATTTGTGTCTTAATAACATGTCCAGGTGGGCCATTCAATGTGTTATGCTTTGATTCTTCGAGATACAAAATTTTCTCATTATAAATACATATAAATTGCATTTATTAGTAAAACATATATACATTTAATAATATTGATTAAGAGAATAGATAGGTAGGTAGGTAGACTAAAAAACGTTGGTCACATATCATAGCTGTAGCACGCAAAGGATGGATATGTCGAATAATAGATAATAAACGGCATAAGCTGAAGGCCTATACTCAAGAGGAGAGAGGAGGGATTCCAACCCTACTTTAGTCCAGTCCACTAAGTCGTAACCAAACACTAAACATACTAACTAACATAGTCGACCCTTTTTTTTTTTTTTTTTTTTATGGCTCTGGCACGGTTTGTGCATTAGCCAGCGTCAAGTATGAGATTTTTATCATTCGTACTTTTTGCCTTAGAAATTCGATCATGTCCTCCATGTACGGTTTAGGCACTCGCCCGGTACCGCACAACCCTCCCAAAGGCCGAGAACAAATTTAAATTAAATTAAAACTTGCCCTCGAACCGGGAATCGAACCCGGTACCCCTCACCTAGCTGCCACTTAATAAGACCGCTAGGCTATGAGGCCCCCAATAGTCGACCTTTCTTATCATTCTAAATTTAAACTGCTACGACTGATTTATGGAAATACAGGGCATGATAATCTGTGGTGAATATTCTTGACTAAATTACTTACGTAATCGTCAACTTATAGAGTTACCTAAAAAACCTGGCCACTAATAAATCCGAAATGAAAAAACAAAGAGCTCATGTTAAATAAGCATACTGCGCAACAATTAAGTTTTTTAAAGGGTTTTCTACGTGCTATGACCTTGCTTCGTTCTTGAGACTTGAAAGTTATTCGATAAATTATATTGAATATTGTTGAGAAGGTAACATTTCGTATGTAATTCATCAAGTTGCGTCATCGTTATCTTCCTTATTATGAGGTAAACTATGTACGTAATAAGTAAGAAAAACAAACATCTATGGTGGTTTGACAAATTATATTAATACGATCTTAAACAAGCAAAATACAAATATATATACCAACATTCTAAATAATATTACAAGGTGTGTCATTACAATTTCCATAATAATAAATGAACAACAATAATAATATTATAAGAATCCATAACACACTAATATAAAGTATTTACAATATTGATAATAACAATAATTAAAAACGAATAAATAGATAACTAACAAAATACTATTAACAAACAAAACAAGATATGACTAAGATAAGCATATGGGCGCTGCGACGTGTATATGTAGTCGAGTCGAGTACGTCCAAAAGTAATAAAAAATCATTATCATTTTACCTTTCTCATTAAAATTAATAATTTCCGCAATTTTTACAATCTTCGGATACCACGTCATCTACTATGCTATCTATGGTTTTAATAGATAAGCTACAATAATAATATACATAATGGGTTCGGTTCAATAGCCAAAACGCACATGGCATGGTTATATGTCACCTTGTAGAATGCCTGTCGAACTCCGAGGGCCCATCTTAAGGGCGTGTGAAGGGCTGAGGTGTTTTGTTTTGGTGTTTCGCTACCCATCTGAATAGCAGAAGGCCTTGAGTGTAGACTGTAGACCCAGCCCCACAGGCCCCGCATCAAGCTCCGACATCTATGGCGCGGGCCTGCGTGAAAAAAAAATGGCGTAATGTCTGGTTATATTCGATTATTCTCTGCAAATCAATAATTGTTTTTTGTTCATAGGAACCAAAGGCTGAGAATGCCTTAAAATTATTAAAACAGGCGAAGTGTATATCCCGTTACTGTACATGAATACAACCAACCTACATTAAGTAATAAATATTAAAGGTGAAAATGATTAAAATAAAAATCATGTAAATTTCAAAGAAGCACGTGGTGTGACCCGAAATACATTGTTTATGAGTTTGTTTATCCGTATATACCTCGAAATTAACTTGTCAGATCAATGGATTGCAATGCATTTTTTGATTTATAAGCGTATGATTAAAAGGGATAAAATTAAAATATCAGTAATGCCTGTTTGCGGATCGCAACAACGGTTAAGGAAAAAAGTGATGTTACATGACTTCTGTTGACTACCAATTACCGATGGCCCCGTTAAAATACCGTCAATAAGTCGTAACTCTGTCACATATTTCTCGAGCCCTTTGGCCTGACATTTTCTTTGAAACCCGGGTGTTACAAAAAACAATGTAAATATATGTAAATTGTGGCATTTTGGTGAAAGTTCGATATATCACGATGTATTCCAGAGTTTCAAGACTCTTTGATTATGCTAAAATCTTTAGCTTTCAAAAGACAGGCGGTAAAATTCAGTATAAATTATGTATAATAATAGTAGTTTACAACTAAAAACGCTAAATTAACTAAAACCAAACAGCCTATTCAATGGCTACTGACCTACAATTACCACTAATAAACCAAACATAATTTATAGCTTGTACGAGAAAGCTAAATGGTAGAATAAATTCTGCTATCTCCCTGATAACAATACTCTGAAAATATAGTAATACAAATTAGATACAGAGTTCTAGATTAGAATATTTATGACAGAGAAAGCTTTTGAAACTGACTGATATAGATTAATTTCAATTAGATCGGCTAATAGCTCTACGATAGTGTTTAGGTCAGCTATTTAGTTTGAATATATAATTGAATAACATTCCTGGATAGGGAAATTTGTTTTAAATGAATATGTATTCCTATCCATCGGATACAGTACATGAGGTTCTCAAACAAGATTTCAAGTTAAAATTCGAGAAACGCATAGACTGCCTCTTCAAGCGAGGAGATTTAACAAAATAATTGAATACGATTCGTACGAACAGTTTAAAATAAAATAAATAATAGTTTAAAAAAACTAAAAATCACGCTTTTAAAGCACATCAAACTAAAAAGTGAAAAATAATTCCTAATTTAGGCTGAAAATGGTAAAGAATAAAAAATACTGGTATTATTGTGAAAAAGCGTGGGGCACTCGATAGACGAGAAATATGGCACAGAGCGCCATATAATTTTAAACTATTATTTATTTTTTAATTTTTAGGTTAATTTTTTTTCGGATTATTGCATTGTCATCGATCTTTGAGAGGTGCGCAATTAGTTTGAATTAAATCTGTCCGTTAAAAGTGGGTCAAAATCGAGTCCGAAGGAGTCGGTTACATACATACATACATATAGGTGAAGCTAATATAAAGCGTGTAAAAACTTAATTTTATGTTAGCAGTACAGCAGTATGACATGCACTCTAATGAAAACAACCCTCAATACCCAATTATTGCAATTTTTTCTCACATTCCAAAAATATAATAAAAACTAAGCAATGTTTCTCACAATACTGTGAAGTTTTCAAACAATGCACTTGCGCAATACGACATTGCATTGTTGCATTATACAACAGTTTATTCTATAACGTATCTCTATGATATTAAGGGTTATTTTTGTATGTTGCCTTTGTATGTAACTTTCGTCTTCATCAATTACAGCATGTGGCAGAAACATCAAGAAACTATGTCAGTCGATTGACATTAATGATGATTTCAATGAGGAATCATTAGATTCTTTTTAATTGCTACTTTCATTGCTTTTATGTAATAGACTGACTGGTTGGTAGAATGTCTGGTTAAACGATAAAAATGTTCCTTTAAAATTTACGCGGTTAAAAGAATCCTTTTATATAATAAAGTAATTGCATATTTACGGAACGAGGTTCGCAAGAGGGACTTAATAAATTCCTAATAGTTTTTATTACCTCTTTTAGCATATTGTCTTGAAACTTGTGGAAGTAAACGCTATATTTGTGTTAATAATCTAAGCCTACACGGTTTCAAGATTTGTTAACACTAAGTTCATGTAAAGGTCGTCGAAAGGTGTCATTCGCCCACAATGGCCAGTGTATGCGGAACAAATACGCCCACCCTTTCCGCTTTTTTCGATAAACCCAGGACATCCAGGTATTCTTATCAATTTGCTTTGACCTGTGGCTTTCTTTGCTTTATGAATACATCCATGAAAGCTCCAAGAAATTACTGAACTTAAGAAATGACGAATGCACACCAAGCTGTATGTTTTATTAACATGATCTGAAGAAAGTTTTTTGGCGTGTTCTTAATTATAAATGTTATTACTGAAATTATTTAATATTCTTATTTACATCATAACGAGGTACAGTTGGAGAAAAAAATCAATTATTAAGATCATAGTATTAGTTACAGTGAAACACAAAATATATGTCGAATCATCTGTTTACATACGAATGCAATTTTCATGTTTCATACCTGATTCAAAGTAACATCATGAAAACTAAATCCATAACATGGTTAAAAAACATGTTTAAAATTTATATAGCTTTATAAAAATTCCATAAATTGAAGTCAACGGCGATAAGACGACAGGCGATCGTAAAATAAATTCTAAACATCGATAAATATGGATAAACCACATCGATTAGAATTTCATTAATTTGTAGGGAAAGAAACCCTACAAAGAAATTTACACGAAACTACAGAAAATAATTCACGTTTGTCAGGCTGATTTTGTATTTGCAAAAAACTTATTAAAACATAAGATCTGTTGGATATACGTATCTTCGACTAAGATTGCAAATTTCAATCTATTTATATAAGATCATTAACTATATGATGCTTTTGCCCTTGACTTTTTCTTAGACACTATATCAGATTTATAGTTCAAATTAGTATCCGTCACTTTAAAATTTGCGTAGTTAAGCGTTTTTGGCTTTACTTTTAAATGTGTCAAGTTCTGTGATAGAACTGACAGCATTCCCTTTAATGCATTACAAAGGGACGGGGCAATATATCTGTATTTTTCATGAAAATATTAACTTAGGCTTAGCCGTCATTGTTTGATGTTTAGAAGATTAAATGCTAATTACGCTCTACCTTGAATGGGGATTATAGTATATATGAGACTTCCACTTAACTATATGTTTTACATTCACACTTTTAACTATGAAATCTGTTTTTTTTCTTTCAGTGTAACTGCGTCAAGTTTCTGACGGAGACCAATTCTTTTTTTTAGAAGCTGTTTCTAAGTTAAAGCAGTCAATAGTATGTAATTATCTGATTGTTTTTTATGTAAAATTAAAGCAGTGGCTCCAGGAAGAGGCTTACAACTCTCAAATCTTGCGTTAAAGTCCCAATAGATTTCATTATATGTGCGCAATTAACACCAGCTTATACTATGAAAGAAAACATCGTAAGGAACTCGGTATGTCGTAGACCCAAAAATCTACATCTGTCAGGTATAGAAGGCTGATCGGCAACTTTTTTATACTATAATGGAACGGGCAATCTAAAGTCAAGATTCGTATATAGTTATAGCTCCACAGCCTTATTATTGATTATCATTTCAAATATATTTTAACAAGTTTACGCCCATGTTATCATATGGTTTCGCTTTAGGATTTATCAGTATTTAAGAAAGAAGCGTAAAAGTTACCCTAATCCCATCTCGCTTTTAATCTCCTAATCTGGATAGACTAGTTATCCTTAACATACAATTAAAACATCTCAAGTCCACCTGATGATGAACATTTCCGCCTTTGCTCGCCATTCCCATTTAATTACCGGTAAATATTTACCGGTAACCATTACCGGTATTCAGTTGTTTATATCCCAATGTTTCGGAGCCGTCTGGCGTTCGGCGTCAGCCAGGTGCTGCTATAATTAGCCCAAACATTCCTCTTCCATACGAGTTATTGCATCCTGTCGTTTTTAACTTTATATCCACGTGGGGACATTACCTTTTTAACTGACGCCTTTTCCGTTTAATATTTTGGTATAAATAAATTTCTCCCGTTGACTTACATAACAGTTTAGGAATACCTATACCTAATTTCGTATTACAAACTATATTTTAAGTCCATAATCAAATAAATTTTATCTAACCATATTGGTAACATGGACGAGAGCAGGCAAGAAACTCTGTCACTCATGACGTCACGTATATAATATTGGAGGTACTTTGGTTACTGCACGGGTGTTTTCAAACGAACACATAAACGTAATATCCTGTGCAGGCCTGAGTCTCTGAGGTGTCGTGGGGGCTGGCATCAACATAGTAATAAAATTCTCGTATACGAAATGTTTATGTCAGTATCTATATAAAACTTGCATCATATCTATAATCTTCGCCTTGTATAGAGAAATTTTAGGACTTCGACTTAAGGGCCTTCAAGAGAAGAGAGTACCATCACCTTAGAGGCTGGTAACGCACTTGCAAATCTCCTGGTGTCGCAAGTGTTCATGGGCGATGGTGTAAGAACTTAACTATAAGTGACCCACCTGCTTATCTCAAAAAAAACACAATAGTTACACATGCTTCAATAGTTTTAAATTACAACATTTTAATTCATAATGCTGCGGAGAACGTACGGGAATCAGCTTTCAAAATAACATTCGAGGCGGATATTGTAAAAGCAAACGGTGCCAGCATAAAATAAACATATTTTCTTATAGTTTATCTTCCATCATTATTTTCCTTCGCAAAGTTCAAGGTCAAGATGAGAATGACAAAGCGAATGACTAACAGAACGTCATGTACGTGATTTATTTCTCGGTTACCTTATGTGATTTAATTTTCTTATGTCCTTATATAAGGCATTCTAAGATGGTTAAGCCTATGCAACTTATATTTTCCTATGTGCAATCTAATTGTAAGCCAAGGATATTTGAAGGATAATGTACCTACTGACGTAATAAGAGTAATATTGTGTAATAGCCTATTAGTAAGATTGTTAAATTATGAATTGGAATCTTGTGAATTGTAATGATGTATTTGTTCTTTGTGTATGTATTTATAATGTAAGTCCGGTTAAATCGAAGGACCAATTTCAATAAGGTGACTCGATTTTTACGTAATCGACTAAGCCCAAGCTCAAAATAAACACATAAACGAAAATGATTTTACGTACTTTATTATCATTATTAATCGTAAATATTGATCACATACTTAAAAATTTCAAAGTATATGACCTTATCTGCCTGTAAATATTTCATAATCACCTGCATTTTAATCTATGATATAATGCACTCTAGAATTCCACGAAGGAATAAATTACTCAGATATTCTTGTCATAATTTTAATTGTATTGTTTACTAAGTGGGCGTGGATAAACGTGCATACTTGTGATCCAAGTGAGAGGTGATCACCAAGGTCGACTTATTCCACTTTTGTTATAAATCTACTCATTCTTATCATATAATTTACTGGCGACCCCGCCAATAAAGGTTGCCAATGGGTATGTAGAAAGACACAATAGAATCTATACCTATATTGCTTTGTTTTTTAGGAATTCATGTTTAAGTATTTTATTATTTCAGAGGCAACAATTCCATACACTAAACAAATGTATAGCAATGGGGATCATTGTAAACTTACTTTTATAAGTATACCTAATATAAAATCGTTTGACAACCATAACTAATAAAATATTTGATCATTATAATGTAGGTTGTCCTACATATTCAGTTAACCTTATATATATGGCCCCGGCACTCTAGTATTTATGAATTTATAAACGAGAAAAATAAGTTTGCCAATCAAAATTGCGAAATGTTTTTGCAGAACTTAAATTAAGCGAAGACAATTAATGTGAACTTCCTGGTTTGTAAATATAATTAAATGTAAGAATTATGTTCACATTCCACGTCGCAAGGTCATTAAGAAATTAATTTATATAATACTATTAACGTCACTGAAAATAAACCGAATAGTGAAATAAACCACTTGAAATCGTTTGCGATGATTCAGCGTATGAGAGTATGCATTGTTTAGGATATTTTTGTATACTGACACAGAAACGGAATTTTCTTTTTTGGACATAAAGTTTAATTTGGATGTAAATTTGTGTTGTGCATTCCGCATGAGTATTGAGAGGCATAATTTTTATACAAGGTTTTTAAAGGTATAGCACAAATAATCTATCGTAATATAGATATATCATGCCTTGCTTTTAGATGAATTTGCAGATTACCTTGTGATTTAAATATTTATTAGTTATTACATAGAAAAACTTTTTCGCTCAAACTCAAAAATACAAATATGTTAAACATTTTAATTACACATTATCGTTGGATTAATTACATTTCAAATGAATTTTATTCACGTGTTTTTCGTGTTAGTGGCATTTATTTGCAGACGCAAGCAAAAAAAATTTTAATCTATAAATTAACATTATTTTATTGAGTGAAATAACATTTATTTAAATGATGATTATTTTATTATATTCTTAGGTAGTAAGGATATTTCGCGCATTACTTGTCAGAAGTCATTTGTCATCTGTCATTTTTTATCAGACATTTAAAGTATGGTTTGGATGAGCGTTATGCTTAGTAAAATTATTATTGGACGCATTACATGTTACGCCAAAATAATGAATAATCTAGAATATCATAGAAATAATCTAAAGTTAATGTGAGAATTCTTAAACAATGTTGTACGGAAGGCACGGCTCATCGGTCTAATGACCATCCAGCCTAAAAGACCTGTGCTCTCCCATATAAAACCTCTGAAAGTTCGACAAGGCCGGTATTAATCGAGACTGTGCAGCTCTTACTTTCCTGGTGGTCCGCTTCCTATGAGATTACGTTAAACCATGGGAACTAAAAATAGATTAATATTTTCTAGGAATTTATAGTGATCGAGCGTGTTACGTCGTCATTAAACTATAAAAAATCGCAGTAAATGGACCTTATTATTTTTAAGAATGTTTTTTGACTAAAACTTTATGAATAATTATTTTTTGACCTGTGTAATTGCCACGTGACTTATATAACTTAGTAACTAATTTGAAAAGAAAAACAATTGTTTTTGTTATGATAATTAGCGTTGTTTGTGATGCACGTTATGGTGGGAACTGACCAAAGTTACGAGGTGTAATGTAGCATTTGCATCGAGCGTGTTATGCATCGAACATGTTACTCTGTGTTCTAAAATCGGCGTAACATGCTCGTCAAAACTCTGTGCTCCGCTTTCGCCGCCTGTGTTTACGAGATTGCCGACAGCGAGGACGTGTTGATATCTTTCGTTCTATTTAATTATTGTTTATTTATTTATTATTGTTTGTTTATTTAAAAACACAGGCGTATGAGCTGGTTTGTTATTGATTGCAATATTAAAAAACCAAATGATTACTGGACAGTATAAAAACTTTGTACGCATGTCTCGATTTTGAAGAACTGTTGAATTTAATTGGACCAAAAGTACTTAAAAAAGACACAATTTATAGAAAATCATAATCATGATCACTCGCGACGTGCGACACGTACTGACTGAACCGCGTTACAGTCAAGGGATTCGCCAAAAAACCGACAGCCGGGTGGAGCACTCAAAGCGAGCAACGAGCCGCTCGTTGGTTTTTTGGCGAGTAACGAGCGGCTCGTTGCTCGCTGGTTTCCCCGTAACACGACGTACTGACTGCACGAATGCTCGCTGTGTAACTTTTACATTACACCTCGTAACTTTGGTCAGTTCCCACCTTTACGTTTCCGTATAATATTATATATTTAATTACAATTTTCATTTTCAATTTCTCAACATGAAACTTTTTATTTGTTGTTTAACACGTTGACTATTCGCATAGTTGTCAATTTATTCATCCTAAATCTGTCTAAAGAATCATACTATAAAGGCAAAACTAGGATGGGAATAGTATAAAACAAGTAGCGCATGACACGAGGAGCTAAGACAAAGGCTTAGGGCTTTTTCATTTCGCGTTTTCAATCTAACTTCAGTCCTGACAAAGCCTTCTCAGAACAGCTGTTAGGCACGTACCTCTTAGGATTTATTTAAGCAAAATTCAGTTTTATTACTAGGCATTAGGGTCGATTTTAATTTGCAATGTATTAATGATAAGGTATTGTTTGAGTCAGCCTTTGAGACTGTCTCGAGTGCATTAAAACGTTGAGAGACATGTTTTGAAGTTTAAATTGTTTTTTTGTCGTTTGTTTATGAGTATGTCTTTTGTTCTGAAATGGAAATTAGTTCTGTTTAATTAGTAGCTAACACGGTGTAGGATTTTGAATGAAGTGCCTTTATTCGATGCCTAGAATATGTTGATGACTAAAATTAAAAACTATTTCTTAGTTTAGGCGTGAAAGCTTTAGGTATTTATTTTGATGCCTTGATATCACTATCACTATATTTAAAAAGTAAGAGCCGTAACGGGCATTTGGCAGATGTGAAACATTGAAATTAAATTAATTAGTTTGTGCATATTACGACAGGAACTTAATAATATATATACCATATTATTAACGTAAGTATATACTGATAAAAACAAATACAGTCGAAAGCTGTCATAACGACATCGAAGGGACTACTCATATTTGGTCGTAAAATCCGATAGTCGTAACAGCCGATGACGTTGTTATTAAGAAACAAATTAAGAAACAAGAAAACGTTTGCAGTAATAAATCGTGTACTGGTCCATTTATTATGTATTAAGTAGCGTCGTCGCCGAATATACTAATGAATATCGCATATGACTGAAAGTTATATCATTATATAACGCATTAGTAATAACTATATAGATGGAATAATGTGGAATAAATAAAGTTGGATTCCTGACGAAAAATATTGTTGATGACAACAAAACCCTTGCTTGCTCTTAAAAATTATGAACGAGATAGACTACACGTGCCTTATTACGACGTAAGAAATGATTAAGATTAAAGCTAAATTATTAACAATTTTTATTATCGTTTAAGTTCCCAGCAAACGTAGTGAGTAAGAGGCTTTCAATTCGGGACCGACACAAGGATATTTTGAAACGCAGTGTGCATAGAAATGCATTTGTGCTTTGCATCGTTAATGTCATTCTAAAGGTATTTTTATTACTCAAAGTCAAATTATTTATTACTATATATTTTATGCTTTTTTGTGCGAATATATCAATCTGATAATTTTTAGTGAGATTATTGAATTGTAGTGGCGTCTTTATTTCCCTGTTTTAGGGTGTATTTTGCAATAAATTTTAAGTAATGTATCAGTAATGCTTTGTATGAAATTTGTTCTAAGGTTAAAATTCAAAGTCGATACTTAGGGATTCTTCATCTAAATATACTAATCAGTTCAGTAGTATCCAGAATCGTTCAAGGTATTTCTTCTTAATCATAAAATAGCTTCATTCAGAAATGTGTTCGCATTTTTATGATTAGAACTAAAATATCAGTGATTCATATAAGTTTCAATAGTTTAAGATCTGTGGAACTGTCATTTGAAGGGATCATTTAGGTATGTAGAATGCGAAGTGCTATGAATATTAAGGGTAATGGTAATGCCCTTAAACAATTGGGCTCGGCGCATTTGTGAAGAGCTTTGTTCAACATGATTGCAAATTCTAATTGCGCATTTGTATCGGCAATGCACCCGTATACTTTACATCTATAATTGCTTCTTCTTGTATTTTAATAACACAGTAATTGATATTTTTAATTGCTACATAAGTGTTTTGAAATTTAAAAATTTGAAGTTTCGAATCGAAAGGATGACAAATTTATTTTCTTCCTTTTTAATTTTACTGTTTGATTTCATTGTTTTAACAGTACTTCAATCTACAATAGTATGTATCATATATAATAGTATCTACTTATATATCATTTCTAACAATATACAGAGGGTTGAAGGGAGTATTAGTAGTAGAATTAGTTTCTAATCAAGATTCGTGTGATTCTTGACATTTTTTATTATAATTCCAAGTATTTTATTAGTTTTTACGAGTTTCATATAATCGTTTAAAAGGTAAAGCGTAACACCTATACATTTATTTTAATTATACATAGGAATGTATTAAAATTGATTTAAACACGATAACATGTGACATATAATGAAGAGTTCGTGCGTGAATTTTGTAACTGTAAGTTCTCATTTTAGAACAAAGACACATAGTACACTTACTGAATAACTTTAGCTATATTTCAAACAAGAAATCAGTATAAAGAACAGCTTAATATGTACTTAAATCAATATTTCCATCAATTTAAAGTTGTATGTACACTTCGTGGCAATTAATACAGAACAATTAATTAAAGAAAACAAGGGCAACTGATGGCTCGCTTTCGAGCGATATCTTCCACGAAACCACTGTGAGAAAAATAATCATAATGTGAGCGCAAGAATTGCAAAACTACATAAGATATACAATTACTTAGACATAAATAATGGAACAAAACAAATCAATTAAAACATATGAAGCAATGATAAGGACACATGAATCAATGTCATTTAGTAAATTAAATAGTAATAGTAGTAAAAAGTCAAGAGAGTAAATCTGAATACGTAAAAAATGATTTTGTTCCTTAGTGAGAAATGTTAAAACCTGTAATTGTAAGTATAAACTAGAGAAAAAAAGATAAAACTATTTCTGCGTTCCAATATATTTTCGTAATTATCGTTAACTTTTTACCCTTGATAAATTTTAGTATCGTGGTAGTAATTTATTATTATTATATATTAATTTATTTTTAGTATAAATTAGAACAAGACTCAAACTCTTATCAGAGACACGATGTTCGCGAACGTCACGTTTGGAATGACTCATAATATAAAACGAATGTGTTTTTGTAAAAAACAGTATGACATAATCTGTTTCAAGTTCATTGCCAAAGTCAAAAATTTGCCAAGAGTTGCGATTTAAAGAAATACACTAAATAAATTACTAATTCTAGGATAACATTCAGAGCCGAGAGTTACTATTGTCATAGTTGTCACCGTGAATTTGACATACGCGAGTCATAGATGTTTGACAATTTAATTCGAAATCAACGGCTTAGCTAGTTTAAAGCTAGAAATCAGTTCTGACTCCAAAAGATAAGTTCAATTATTTTAATAATACAGTGTTAACTCAACGACACTCATATATCATAAAAAGAGTTGTCGTTTAATAGAAAGAAGAAAAATCTGTATTAGAAAAATAAAAACTTTATTTCAGACTTGTGTTAGTAATTACATAAAAACAATTCTTATTTGAACGCTATTGCGTATTGTCTTATTTTCGCCTGACGTCTTTTGCTGCACCAGTAATTATGTTCTATTTTTTACTTGTTTTATTCATATCTTTCGATATTGAGGCATCTTCGTGATAAAGCACGTGCAATCAATCCCAGTTTGTAAACAAAAGAACGGATCTCTTAAAAAGTTCGGTACGTATGATGCCGACAGTCGAGTTTATTACTAGCTAGGACAATGAAGCGACAAAAGAACGTACATAGTTCCGCAGATTTAACTAATTTCGGCAACTTAAATAGTACTTTTAAGTATTTAATTGTTGTCGTTATTGAGGGTCGGTGTAATGCTATGTAGAGTGTATCATTGTATGGAAGATAAGCTAAACCAACCAAAGCTAAGTGATTTCGACGCTTTAGGGGGTTTGTCGTTACACGGAGAGACGTTACATGGAGTTTACACTGTACTTAAGAAACGTCTTACACAATTTTGTGATACACAAATTGCATGTTTTAACAAATGGAAAAATTATTTAAATCTAATTTTTATTACACTAACAAAATACCAGACTAATTCATTAGCAAATACCGTATTTAATTATTTGTATCTATTATTTTATCTATGTAATGGGCGGTTCCATCTTCGTTGACATGTTCTCATCTTTCATTTTGTTGGCGAAATTAATAGCTTTTATTTAAATCGGCGCAACATTAAAACCACTTGTAATTAACACCAAAACAAGATCGACATCGATACGCATTCAATTTTAAAGATCACCGCAAACACGATGCTTTGCCTTTCATTCTTAGTCTTCTTAGGCCGTGAGTGAAGTCAGTTAACCTACCAAGGGAGTTGGCACACATATTTGGGTCTATTTCGCTGAAAATGTTCAGTAATGGCCATATTAGCTTTTCAAATCTAATTCTTTTATTTCCCTGAGAATCCTAGTGCCACACTAGAAACCATCGTAGTGGAAGTAGAAATGCCAGTTAGGGTATAAGATTTTTTTTGTAGTACGGGCAGTATGATTTTATTTTTTTAAGCTTTTATGCCCCCGTAACGAATCCTTTACGTCAAACATGAACATTCATGGTATAAACAAAAGAAGTTAACAAAACGCAAAATAGTCGGGCGTATATTGTATGCAGACATCCTTACATGTAGCTTTCGAAATTTAATCTGCGTAAAAAGTTGTGATCTCGTCAAAACATTGCTAATGCGTTCCTGTAAATATGACATTGACAGCTGTCAACGCGACATGGCGCCAAAGGTGTAATTAGTTATCAGCCGTATAATCAAGAGTCTAGTCTATTTAATTCTCGTATGGTTATATCAGCATTCTCATTATTAATCTTTACGCCTGTAAAACATATCGTGACATAATTATGAATAATTAATCATCTTTATTTCTTTAATGATTCTGTTGCATTCAAATTAACATGAATGGTGTTTTCTTACTTTGTGGAAGAGTCTCAAAAATCCACGTTTATAATTACAATAAAAATATAGCAAAGATCTTCAACGACGCGGTTCATTCATTTCATATTGTAAAACAGTTTTTTCATCAGTTAATGAATCCAGTTATTCGCGTGACTTAATGGAAATTTCTAATCAGTGACGAATATTCTGGTCAGTGCTCCTTGCCCTATAAGGTAGATCGAATCTGAACGGACTGGAGTTAAACTTCACGGCGACTGAACAGAACGGTGACTTTCTGTATAATTTCGCCCCGATTTCACTCCGGCTCTGGTTTTCACGACTGATTGAGTTACATCTATATACATTTCATTAGCACAGACCACCGGGTATTTGGTTATTGGCCTAAGAATTATATCATTTTCTTTTTTCACTTAAGTATTGCTATCGAGACTTTTTCAGCCGTCCTATGACTTAATCTTTTCGATGTGCTTATCCCAGACAAAAATATTGTTGTACTTTGAACCAGTAGTTCGTGCGGTTCAGCCAACGTTCTTCAGCCTTAATATATTTATATCTTCATTTAATGAAAATTTCTAAGAGAGTTCTCCGATCTTCCTTGAAGCAAAAGTAAGGATTTAAAATGTGACAAGGAGCAATAATTAGCGACATTTACTTTCACTGAGTTTGGTTGAGTATTGACTTTTTGTTGATAACGTGCGGGCTGGGAAAGTATAACCTTGAACTTGGCAAACACGCCATAAGTGAATACAATTCATTCAAATAAACATTGATTGGATAACAATAGATGTATATTGTCAATTACATTAAGCAATATTGATACTTTATTTGTTTACACGTAGCATTGTTGTTTTTTATGACTTACGTATATACTTTGAAATGTTGCGTTTCCTATTTAATTCCAATCTTGAGAGTTTGCTTTTGTTTTAATATTTCATTTGTTTTAAGACAACTATAGGGAAAGTACTTAGGTAAATAAACGGGGCCTCATCTAGGTTCGAATTCGAATGAGGGAAAACAGTGATACAAAATCGAATTGACTTATCTACGTAAACGATTATAAACAAAGAAATATATTCAATAATTATTCGACATCAATCCTTATACAGTCGTCAAAACGCACATCTGTCATTTAACTTTCATATTTTAATAGCGTTATTTCGTGAGTTTATTTATAAACAGTGTGCCAATTAAACGTATCTGTGCCAGTGAAACATTAATTGAAAATAAGCCTCGGAACTGGAGTAATCCCTGATTGGCCGCCGACGCTCTGCACGTCGAAATGTCAAAGTTATTAGCACTAGGTGAGACACCGATTAGCTTAAAATGCACACGTCCACATCCATATCAACATTTTAATCAAGATTTTTATTATTCACAGATAATAATTTGCGTTATTTGTTTTAAAATAAGTGTTGTTTGTTGATTTGCTATTTTAAACGAGTACCTACAGAGAGTTTTTTACGCCGGCTTTTTCTCTCGGCCTACACCCTCTGTCTTCTTTGCCGATGAGTAGGGATGAACAATTCAAATTTAATGACGTGGAATAAGTGATACCTGTATATTCCATAATAAACATATTTTATTTATTTTTATTTTATAAGAATAATCATCTAAATAATATTAGTTTGGCTTAATAAGTATAGTATTGCATGATAAATCATTTAAAGGGATTGTTTTATATGCGGCAAGTAAATGTTAAAAACAGTTGAAATTTTAAGTTTTCTTAACCTAGTAAATGTTATAATATTTTCGTATTTTTACAAGTGTGTAGTTAATTTATATTTTTATAGTCGTAACTGTTGAAACCTTGAGCTTTTGAACCTTTTAAGTACGTTATAGGAAACATATGTGGATCTTATGGCCCTATTTAAAATGCTAAGGTTGACAAACGGGCATTGTCTTTATCTCGTATCTCTTTTCGTTATTTAATGTAAGAATGAGAGACAAGAAACACTTTCCATCGGTGTACTAATGTTACCCTTGTACAAAAAACCACTTGATCTTATGTCGAAGAATCAGGGTCTCTCTACTTGCCATATCAAGTGGTGACAAGCGAAAAAATGTCAACTAATTACCGAGCAACGACAGATGTGCGCAAATGTTTTTGCCCAACGGCGGGTGCCTTATTAGTGGCGGCAACGCAGTGTAAGCGTTTTTGTTAGCGTATGAAATGTATGGGGTGAATGCGGGTAGGATTTATATACTTGATATGTTTCTAGTTAAACATACGTTTTTTCCAATTTATTTAATTACCTTCTTTTACATGTGACGTAATGTTGGTGCTTTTAAACGAGTGACGAATGATATTGCTTTAGTACGTTCTACGCCATTGATTTGGGAACTGGCAGTAAATGCAAATTAAGAAGCATAATTGTTTTCTAAAGTTCATAAGTCCCTCAAGCTAACTATAAGCATAATAATTTGATACCTGTACTTCAGTATGACGAAAGATTAAAACTTATATTAGTTAACCATTCACAAGTGCCTCGGGCCTGTGTTAAATAATTCATTTAATGTCTTTCAGTCGCAAGTTCTAGAATTAATGAGACAGTACAAATCGAAATATATTACATAGACAAAGGCATTTATATAACTGCCTCAAACTGCACGGGGAAGTAGAGTCATGAGTTTACATTTAACGAGTAATTTGATTTTTTTTCATTTGGAAATATTTATTGTAAATGCGATCATTGCTTACATATCGCAATCATTAATCATTAATTCATCGACATGAAAGTAAAATAATATTAATAAAATTGCAAAATCATTTGGCAAAATTGGTACTTTGCTTAAGAGTACAGTCACCAATTACATGCTTAAAATTCCTGCCATTGCCTGTTATTCAATGGAATTTGATCAATTTATACAATAGGCTACAATTTAATTTAAAAAGTTAGGTCGGTCGCAGTGTTAGCGATTAAATATTGTATAGCACGCAATATATTGTATTTTATATAGATATTTACGTGGCTAAAATCCTGTACTATTTTCGTAGTCACAATTCATTCTTGAAAAATTAGTAATATTAGGGCAATTTAGTCAGTTAAATTATATATTATGACTGTTGAACATCCTCATCTGCGGTTAACCTTCCTGCATATAATTTGATTCCAACAATATTTAAGATGAATAGTACATGTTCTTAAATTTTTTTACGATATTTAATATTACAGCAGCGACATTAAAATTTGTACCCGCTTTTACTAAGCGTCTTACCCGCTGTAACAACAACCGTACAAGGACCGCGCGGTGTCGTGACTAGTGTCAAACAATTCGTCCCGCGGATTGACCTACTGTCGGCGCGTGCGTCGATTTTAGACTTTTATTGTTCCCATTATTCTTAATCGACTGATATAAAATTTCAACCACACAACTCAATCAATTCAGGTTAACCAATATCCCTTCTCAGATTAAATCAAGATTGCATTGTTATTTAAAAAAAATATGTTGTTAGAATTAGAAATGTTGTGTAACTTATTTAAATTTAATTAAATGAAACACGTTTTCTTTCGAGTCTATTTTGTGTATTATGAAATTTAACAGTGAAACCTAGAGAACTAAAAAGTATGATAAATTCATAATAACGAAACAATCGCAAGCGTAGAAGCAGTTCGCGAAAATTTAAAAGAAATAATTTTTTTATTTACCTAATATGTAGATTAATTAAAAATTACGTAACACTCGGACTTCGATTATGATCAAAGTCTTGTATTCTGTTTACTAAATTAAACTTTGTAATATTTAAATAGCGAGTAACAAGAAACTTTAAATTAATCAAATTAACTTTTATGTTTGATTTGGTAAATACCCAACGTGTAGCGGCTCTAGCATTTGAATAATTATTACACATATCGTCACTGAAGAATGATAACCTGGTATAAAATCATGAAGTAAGGACTTATTTATGTTTTTAATAAATAAGTCCTTTTTACCATCTAAAACTATGGACACAATACGAGGTTATCATTGTACAGCGACGATATATGGCATTGTGTGTAAATTATTTATTAATACATTATAATAATCTACTCTTACCCTGGAAACTATACTTCATATTTGCTTAATAACCCTTAGCCATTAATAATTTCTTCATTGTATATCACTAGATAATATAATTATGAAATAACAAGTCGTCATTTCATCTAATAAGTTTAATCCCATCATTAAAGTGATTGAAAATGTAATGTCAATGTGCCCTTAATACCGCGAATGTGACATTCCCATGTTGGAAATGACTTCGGTCAGCGGGTCACGCCGGGTCAGAACACTTAACAACACATCACTTTGATGTTGCGACATATGCTTAGACAATGTATACTTGGAGATTAACTGTAATAAAATCTTAATTAAAATATTCTTAGCGGTTTATATTTGTATGTGCACAATAATTTTTGAAGTTATACTTCTTTTGGCGCGTTATGAAAAATTGATGAGAGTGAAATTTTACGATGCGCGCGCACCGTGACACAAAATTAACAGAATGAATTTGCCCACGAAAGATGCTACGGCATAGAATTTATGTTACATTTAATGTAAGAGAATAATAATAAATATTTATTCATTTAATTTTTCAAATGTAAACTAAACTTTATTGACTATAATGACTCCTTTTCCAGTCTTTGATTATTTAATTGTAATTAATTATTTGCATGCAATCAAAGACTATTTTTAATAATGCCAAAAAAGTATAACTTCTTACGCGCGTACATAAGTACACGCACCCTATTTTTTTTACTTAGCCTAGAAAAAGTAGCTAACCAACATATGTAACATTTTCCTACCCCTTAGAGACAGTTCGCTATTCCCGAATATTAAATACTGAATAAAACTATTTTAATTTTTTTTCTCTATAAATGACTTCTCAGACTTCATAAACAATACTCGAACTCTTCCAGCCGTCTTCGAGTTTTAGCAACATAGTTTGCGATTAATGTTTATTTATGTAGATAGATTTATTTTATCCTCGTCTATTATAATTCAACTGGAAACATAAATAAATAATATGTCGGTAAAATAGTACCTACTGGAATCGCAATAACATTGTCTAGTTATATTATTGCAGCGCTTAAAAAATAAATACAGCTTTTTTAGTATTTGTACGAATAAACCTACCTTCAAATCATTTCCAATATTATGACACTGTAAATAAATGCGAATTATCTCCAAAAGGTAACAATTACGTTTAAAAGTTCTAGACAGAATCGCCTACTAACGCAAGAACGGCGTCGACGCAAGCGCATAGTTTTTGCGCGCCGCCCTAGCTTACATGTTGTCTCGGTAATTGGCTTAACACGCATCTGCCATGTCCCGGACCTCTACTGGCCTACTGTACTTAACTGCGAACAAGACTTTGCTTTATTATAACGTAATTTCGTTTTAAGCTACGCGGTCGATCGATTACCTGGAACAATTATTATCATCATCATATCTATATATTACATTTTTTTATGTAACAGGAGGCAAAAGGGCAGGAGGCTCATCTAATGTTCAGTCATACCTTCGCATAAAGAAATACCCGAAAGAAATCAGTAAATCAGTAAAATTTGTTCTTCAAACATCTTACATTAGTAGCGTATTGGACACTCGTTTCTAAATTTTCTAAATCTTTTTCGTAAAAATAAGCCTTAACATTGTCATTAATAAAACGTAAAATTTGACGTAAAGATAAATGAGCACATAGCTTTAGAAAATTTTCACATAACATCAACATCTAAGGGACTAAATAAATTGGCTCTGAATTTGAATTTATACTCTTTCGGAATGTACAGAAATATGGCTCCAGCCTTAACTCTATCCATCACCTTAACTAAGTCATTTAGAACTGTAATTGCGAAATATATTCATCTCTTTCAAGCCGTTTGACATGTGAAAAAGTGGGATAGTGTTTCACGATACAGTTTTGAGTTGCGTTCGATCAACGTCGATTTGAATTAATGATATTCGAAATTAACGACGGGGACTTGCATTTTTGCGCGTTATACAGGCTGTTTTTAAATACAGTAGTTACAGCAATATGATTGTTTGTAAGCTCATATCCACTCATGTCATTAATTATCAGTTCTGGGATCGATATGTTAAGTTCAGGCCCAATTTTCATTGCACTTCTTTTTGTATATTTTTTCAATATAATTGTATGTTCGATAAACAAGTATTGCAATACAGCGAGGAAATGCTGCCAGCATTAAAGACACTCCCACAAAAACTATTTTTTTATATTTAATTTATTTTATATATTTATCCATTTTTAATTATTATTATTATTGTGTTTTTGTCTTTTTGCATTGACATACTGTATACACAAGAAAGTTGTCGGTGCATGACAAAGATCTGTTTATGTGTAACTGTATTTTTCGTTAATGCGTCAATTATAGCAAACATTCAAATCGCATTAATACTTATTCATTTATGCCTCATTAATTTTCCAGACTTTTATTTTAGTTTAAATGCCATGTTAATCTTTAATACATTTTAGTGTATAAGTATTTGTACTTACCTACAGGGGGCACTTATCTAAAGAGGTTAAGGACTTATTAAAATTATAAAGACTAGATGATTTTTGACAGCTGACAGCGCAAATAAAAATATTTAATACGATATGACTGGAATGTCTTTATATAATTTGCAACTCATTCGATGTTCGTTTATAATATTAACTAGCCGCTACTTAAGAAATTAACATAAAAAGAAATAAGCGCGTAAGAACGTTCGCATAAATTTTTGACAACCGATATCTATGTCAATCCTTTTTCATTATTGACATTATTCTACATTTAAAAAATCTAAAATACGCCATTATCCAAATATTGTCGATTCGAAACCTTTTAAATACGTTTTTTAATTTAAAAGTGTTTACCGTATCGACGGTATGAACATTAAATATTTGACAGTTACGAAGCAAGTAAAACAAAAATTTACATTGGAATTTGTTTTTTATAAATTTTCCAATGTTTTTATTTGTTTTTCGAAACGGACACAAAAATCATGAAACTCGGTACAGCTAGTTATGTGTTCATTCAACATACAAAAAAAATACACAGGCAAATACAACAGGAAAAAAGCAGCTACCAGCAGTAGCTGGCAGCTACCTCGGACAAAGATTTAGTCTAGTTATTTAAAGGAGGACGCTGCCAGTATCTTCGGAACCTTGCCTAAAGGGACACCTTTTAATAATATATTTAAGTTATTATATTTCAAGGTTAGTTATTGGTTCTTTGTTATAAACTAAAACGTAGAAAAATATAAATTAATTTTCGAATATACCATCTAATACCTATATAAAATCCTCGTGTCACAATGTTCGTTCCCATACTCCTCCGAAAATGCTCGACCGAATTTTTTATGCATATTTATAAGTCTGAGTGATAACAAAAAAATATATATTTTTTAACCCCTATTCTTAAGACTTCTGACTGGAACTCCTAGGAGTATATATATAGAGAAAAATTCACAGAAAAACCTAAAAAGTTATCATTTCGGAAAACTGAACATTCTCTGGGTTAGCAATGTTAGCATAGCGAAATGTGCCATGTTGGTATGTACTAAAAAGGTAGTCTAAGTAAAATCACTTTAAGGAGAAACGAAATTCGCGGGGGCATCTAGTATATCTATATAATTATAAATTCACAAAAAACCGGTGCCATCAAACCGATACAGTTCTCATAGTTGCGCGAGGAGTGTACCGTTTGTCAGCCACACGCTAATTATACCACACTGACCTACTCGGCTCTCCTCTTATGGTCGAGATTATTCAATTACATATTTTTAAAATGTAATCTGATGAGTCAAGTCATAAATATTATCTACAGCCAAGGTCGCATACATTTTTGAACGGAGTCATAGTTGGAAAGCCCCCGTATACTTTAAAACATCAGCATTAAGGCCGATTTACATTATCTTAGTGTTTAGGAGAGTGCTTTAGGATAGTACTTTAGTTGCAACATGTAAACGCTACTTGCTTTAGTAAACGCTACGCTAAAGAACTTGCCTTTCAAGTTGTACTAAAGCACTCTCCTAAACACTAAGATAATGTAAATCGGCCTTTAGATTAGAGCAGTGTTTAGTGGCTCCAATGTGCGACTCTCATCCCTGAGGTCGTAGGATCATTGTACACCATTGGGACGTTCTATGTGCCCATGAAAACATCGACAAAAAGTCGACAGCATGTGTCAGGCACAGAAGGCTGATCTTCTTATGGCCCGACTTTCTTATTACAAACAAATTATTGTAAGACAGATTCTAAAACCTGAAGCCAAGACCAAGGGTGGTTTTCATCAGCAGATAGCGTAGTTTTAAGTTTGCGAAATCGGTATTATGGATATTTAAAACACATCGAAGGTTTCCTTGATGATAATATCATAATTATTAGAATTAGTATCACACAGAGATGATAGGAAAAATTAGAGAAGTTTATTAAGTAACATTTAAGAAACCTTGTGTAACAATTTTCCAGAATGATGATGTTATTTACACTTTGTCATAATCTATGAAATATTAATTAAGTGTATAATTAACTGTATTTAATGTCATAATTTTTGTTGCAGATTTTGCCCAATAAAGGATTAAAATAGGTATGTATTTCTTTGATTTCTTAATATTTCACTAAATTATATTTTGTGTAACTTTCAG
Organism: Pieris napi; assembly: GCF_905475465.1. Classification (NCBI taxonomy): domain Eukaryota; kingdom Metazoa; phylum Arthropoda; class Insecta; order Lepidoptera; family Pieridae; genus Pieris; species Pieris napi. Next base: position 4,409,825 of record NC_062241.1, on the reverse strand, counting down.
GAGTTATCTAACACTTGAGAAGTTTAAATAATTCTTATTTTAATGAACTATTTGACAGTATTCATCGTTTACGTTATGTTATACAATATGACATTTAAGAAAGTAAAATTCATGGTTCTCCGTAAATCGTTCATTAACTAATCTGTTATAAAATTTGTTAGCTGACATGCATTTTTTCCAAAATTATATTCAACGCTATGTATCTCTCTCTATCTAGCACTACAACCCTATATGGGTCTCTTTCTTTGTTTTTTTATAGCGCCAAGTCTAAATAAAGCCTATGTCTGATACTTGTGTCGAATTGGCTTAGTTTCCTCACATTTACTATCACTATACGAGCGACAATTGCACACATAGAAAAATGATCCAGCAAAGATAAATTCCTCATTATAATAGGTACGTCACCATAAGTCCTGTATAGGCGCAAGTATAGCTGGCACTATCCGCAGGTACTCGTATACTCTGCAAAATCGTCACGTCACAAACATTCCATCGCATTCAGGCATATGTCACGTAGTTGCTCCACTTTCGATATTGTCAAACATTTGTTACTTTTTTTTATAACACGACCGGTCGAGCTATTAACGTGGTATTTAGAGAAATAACTGCATTTTTATGTCGTGCCGGGCTTGTTAAATTTTTATTTGACTTGAAATTGGGATACTTTAAAAGAATGTGTGATTATTCATAAATTTGAATTAAAACTGAAAATCGCCTGAACTCAAAGTACTTAATTTTTTTCATTCTAGAGGATAATTAGAGTGTAATTAAAATGGCGTTCCCGACGATTTCTTCTATCATTATATTTCAGCCGGTAGCTGCGAATCGAATTCGAATCATTTCATTCTGTTTTAATTAAAATTATTAAGATTAAAAAGAGTGGCGGAAAGTTTATTTCCATTACTTCTTACCCGCTCTACGCCCTTGACTTGCGAACTGGTAGTAAATGTAAATTTACAATTAATTTAACTTCTTTCTGACAATTCATAAGTGTAGGTACTTGTTTACCTACATGAATAAAGATATTTTTAGTTTATACATACCATAGTATAGCTTACTTTAAAACGCTTTCAAACAAACACATTTTAACATGTTTTCACACAGTTATATATGATACCATAAAATTATAATTATACCTAAATCCGCGAATTAGTTACAATTTACAAGCCCGTGGGAAGGTGTACCTTAATCTTGTAAATAGTTCTAACTGCGATATATTAATATGCGTTACAGTAGGACATAAATAACAGTTCGTAATCGGCATGTGCGACCCAAATACTCCGTAACGGATCATTCATGTAATTTTGTGGATATAAAATGGCAAATTTGGAATAAATTGACTTATCGAGATTTCATTTCTTACAAATTTACGAACAATTTGTTTGTAATAAGTTTTTGGATTTACTTAAATTCCAAAATTCTTATTCTCTGATGCAATAATAATAAACCAGTGGCGCTACAACCCTAAATGGGTCTTAGATTTTTATTAGGCAAGTAGTTGATCAGCCTTGTGTTATATTTGGTTTTTGTCAAATGCCGGTTTCCTCACGAGGTTTGCCTTGCCATAGGAGCAAGTGGTAATTGCGCACATAAAAAGAAAACTCCATTGGTGCACAGCCGTAATTTGAACGCACGAACTCAGTATCGCTCGCTTAATCCACCAGGTCAACACTACTCTCAATTCTTAGTCATCACCAATCTTTAGTAGATAATGGTTCGACATTATTCACCGCCGCGTTTCCTAGTGACTCTTGACAAGATTTTATATTGCCATTTGCCTTTCATTTTCATATAGGTTTATTTTTGAAGTTATACTTCTTTAGGCGCGTTATGAAAAATTTATGAGAGTGAAATTTTACGATGCGCGCGCACCTGAGACACAAAGTTGTCAGTGTGATTATAGCGTGCGCAAGCGAGATGGGAATAAGACAATCTCCAAGTAAAAAGAAATAGACTATGCGTGAAGTTAGCAGCTATGCCAAGAATTTTGAATGAACATAATGACATTTACCTTTTAAAGAAATGAAGGAGTTTTAATTATTTTTTCAAAGAAATTTAGCAATGCTTTTTCACAAAGACCTATTGTTACTTAGTTAAAAGGTTATGAAACATACCTAGTTATTAAATTGAATTAATAATATCATAAAATAATAAATAATAATAATTATTAATATTAATTAATAATTGAATAATATACTAAATATTAAATATTATTAAATTATTAACGTTAAATATTTGTTTATATTAATTATTTAATATTAAAAAAAATAAAGAAAGCCAAAGAAGTATAACTTCTTACGCGCGTACATAAGTACACGCACCCTTTTTCATTATTTATTGAGGTTACTAAGACATTACCATTTCAGTTAAATCTTTAAAAAAAGTGAGGATCTTAAAACTATTCATTAGCGTGGTAAATAAAGCATAAACTATACCGTTGTAACGGTTCACGTTTAGACCCTAATTAACTTCGCCACTCGATAATTTTAGAGGCTGTGTGCCTAATTAGACAGCTATACAATAGTTTACTGTCCTCAAGAAATGAAGATATAACGAACTATATACAGGACACACGTACGGTATTTTAAACGATACTTCAAAGAAAATAATTTAAAAAAAAAATTCCAACAAGGTTTTATTCGTTCTTTTTGTAATTTTTTAATACGAAACTAATTTAAATTTGGTAAAGAAATTAAAAAAACATTAATACATATAATCCTTCCCTATATAAAAATTACTAAAAATCTTGTACATATATAGATACTATCGTATTGCATAAGAGATATGTCAAATTGTGTCAGTGAGCTATCTGATTGTTATCCACCTGTCATCAGGTCTTTACTTAGATGATTTCAAATCTTACGTAAAAATGATATCATCTTAGCGTTAGGAAATGTTATGCTTAGTACGCGACTAGAATAATTGGAAGTAGGTTTTTCTTTTGTTTTTATGTACTTACATAACAAACCAACCAAAACATACAAACCTGGTCAAGGAATCCGAGTTGGCATTTCGATTTTCGTTTGTAGAATTGTTTCGTTATTGCGGTTTGTAAAACAATGCGCGTACCATGCTTGACTTATGTCAATGTCAAAAACAGATTACAGATACATATTACTTATTTATTTCGTAATCCTATAGCTAACAAAAAGTATATAATAACAAACAATTACACTAAAACTATAGCCAGAGATGGAATAAATAATATTTACGTACAAAAAAGTTTAAACATTTACAAAAGGAACAAACAATAAAAAATAATCAATACATTTTTAATAATCATTAACTAAGTGACACCTAATTTGACTGTGTTGTGTGATGGTGTAAAAGTGAGGGTAAGTACGTGAAGTACGTGTATGCTCATGATGCAGGTGATTTTACGCTATGGATATTTTTAATATTCCTTTTAACCATTTTTAAATTAATTTTTTAAAAGGAATAGCTGCATAGTATGTTCGGGCTGCGGGATACAAAACTGAGTTTTGGCATAATTAGTGTTGTTACTCAAATATAATTAATTCCATATAACGCCAGCAAAGCTCTTGAGGGGACCAACTCAAACCTCCGTCAGACTTCATACTACTTCGCGTAAATATTTGGCGCCGATTTGCGCATCGAAATTTAAAAAAAAAATAACTTTACAACCCACAAAACATGTGGAAACCCTAACAGAACTTAACTTTCCTAATAAGAGACCGCTTGATTGACACTAAAATATTTTCTTTAGTTCTAATTCCTCGTCCCTAACGTGTACCTACATAGCCACATAACGGTATGTAACAACCGGCATACCGCACAGTACATAATGTGTAACACTTCACGACCATGCAAGGTCAACACTGCGTTCGCACATTTTATTCTTGTTTAACGATTTTAAGGCGCTATTTGCCGCGCACCATTAATATATGGAACCAGATGAACCACTAAAATATTGAAGCCATTCGATTTAGAGTCATTTAAGAAAACAGATTACAAATTCTTAATGGGGCCGAAATCGCACTTGTGAGCCTTCTGTCCCATTTACCCTCGGTTCTATAAAAAAACCTTATCATAGGTATGCGATACCTATCGTTTACTTGCACCGGTATTTTTAATTTAAAATAAAACAACTTTCTGATGTAATTTTATCACTTTATGTCGCGTATGTATCTAAGGTCGATCTTCGTTGCATTATTAATATGTAACTAATTGTAGCTATTCCCAAGATAGTATATAATCCTTGTATTCATGATAGTCAAGTTTTCCTTTTATCTCAAGGTAATGTAAGTATCTTAGAATCGGCATGCATAATACACGCGGTAACAGAATAACAATAAAGACTGGAGATTTATAGCGCGAAGAAATGATTCTAATAACGTCTTTGTTTTCAAACTAGTTTATTCCTTGTGGGTAGATAGCAAATATGACTTCAGTTCGGCAATTCATAGAGAAGGCAAAAGCACCCGTCACTGGCGACTGTAGAGTGACTTGAGTAACACTTGAAAAGCAAAAGGAATTATCATTTCTGTCAGTTACATGTACTTTGAAGTCTTTACTAACTCGTAAGGCCTACAACAGCTAAAGTCAAAGTCAAAAATTATTTATTCACATAGGTAACACAATGTACACTTATGAACGTCAAAAAATAAATATACATAATATAACATATAAATGCTTCTAATTTTACATTTACAGCCAGTTCTCAAATCAGGGGCGTAGAACGGAAGGGAAGAACTGGCAATAAACTCTCCGCCACTCTTTTTAATCGCAAAGTTTTTTGTTTTACACACCGTTTGTAAGGAGCTGCAACCATTACACCATGTTCCACATGACATCTTAAGTAATAAATAATAATAAAATAAATTAAAAACAAAGATTTGCCCTCTATCAGCAGGAGGTATGGTGAAATAGGAGCACGCACTTACATTCTCGTGGGAACAACACGCAACAAATATATAACACCTTTAGCTGAATTCGGATATACATACAAAACAATCCTTAACAATTTCGTTTCGATTCGTGCCTATATATTTACTAATACTAAATTTAAATGAACTTCCCAATTTGTCACTCAAATCAGATCGCACTGTGTACTTAAAACATGAGAATAACATTATTTGCGTCCAATACAGCAACATTGAGTTTCTAAATAAAATATATACAGCTCTGGTATACAATTTGTATGTATTTTTCGAGATATTTTCTACTTATTCAAGCATAAGTCGGTAGCGGCGTGGGCGTTAATGTGTTTGTTTACACAACTACACGTCCCACTTAGCGATGGTAAACTGAAAACACATCTCTTTGTTTCTGTTCCCAATAGCCTTACGAGCTATAACGCGAAATATGTGGGTAGTAATTGGGATGTCAATTGTTCGAAATTTCGATTGCCAAGCTCGTTGGGTAGCGGTGTTTTATCTTCACCTGTTAAGAGATTCAGATGTAGATACGATTGATCGATATACCTACTGTGATAGTAATGAGGATGTCAAAGAAAATGGATTTCGTTTGCCAAGTTTATTTTGTTTTCGGTCACCTCCGGGAATAACAATATGAGTCGCCTTAGTACAGTTTTGTTGTTCTCGACTAGTAAAGCTAATTTTTCATAATACAAAAAATAAATTCTTGTTTAGGGCTTTAAACAAACAGGAACTTCTTAATCTTCTTTCCATAAATGAGAATCAATGAATTATTTAACATTGTATTTTTGAAGTAATATAACGTGTAAAACGGTTCAGAAGTCCGAACGTCTACCTAGGGAGCGTTCAAGTATTACGACACGCAATTTTCGGAGATTATTGATCCCCCCCCCATGTAACGCGCCGTAACGTTTTTCTGTACCCAATAGTAAAACATTTCGTGACCACCCAGTGACTCTTTATACCTACAAGTTAGCATCATCACCTTACCTACAGAAAGTCGAAAATAATATTAATAATAACGCGTAATTCAATCCCCGCCCCGCATCGTAACGTTTTATAAAAGGAAATTCGTTACGTAATACTTGAACGCTTGAATTCTTAGTTTTTTTCATTATATACCAAATCTAATCTAAATAATGAAATATATCTAAACGATTGATTAGTAACGCTAAATGGACACGACACAGGTTGAGTTAACCAGAAATAGCTGGCCATAACTTTGTACAATTCACAGTGCAACACCCTTGAAAGTTTATTTTGAAAGCTAAATACGGCGCTCGCTCAACCATATGTTTCGACGAGTCCCGATCAATGTGTTTGAAGATTCCTTTATAGAAGAAAACAATTCCGGTTTTAAGGATTTTTCAAAGGTTTATATGTGGATACCACCGGTAGTAAAATCTAATCGGAATAATAATATATTAATCGCTTCTCAGAGACATTTCACCTGTACGAAGGAGAAACGGGTCTATTATTATGTCTACGAATGAATGAAAAATACTAGGAATATATTTTTGCGCGCTCGGACCACATCTTCATATATCTGAGACTACGAAACCTATATAACATTTTTTTTTAAATTAGTATGTATCGCCACCGACAAACTGCGACTACAATCACTAATGATGATATCTTGGTATGAATTCAGAATCGCGTGGGTAGACTGATTGAGGATGCTTTAGATTAGAGACACAACCTTATATTCATTTGAAAATAAATCGTGTATATTAACATTGCTATCTAAACGTTATCATTTGCATTGTGATTTATATTATTTGCTTAAATAAATTTTTTATCCGACCCTTTGTATCGCCAAAATCTTTTTTTGAGTAGGAGAGCCGGGTAGGCTTTTACCACTCTTGTTTGTAATTTCAGACTGCATCTCTCGCATTCTTCCATAGCCACAGAGGTCACTTAAAGAACCAACTTCTAATTTATATAAAATTTAATATTACAACGTTGATTTATAACAGTAGCTATAATCTCTTCCGCCTGCGATCTCACTTGTAACTTCGAATACAAATTAGCCTGCTTCCCTTGGGTCCCTAACTTTCCTATGTCTGCAATCTAGCTTCATTATGTACTGTGGATTTATTTGTCATGCTCTTACAGTGTTATTTAAAATATACTAGTAGACTCGGCCAAGCGTTACTGTGGCTAAGGTTTTTGTTATATTACATAGTAGTAAACTATTCAAAGGAAACGGCAGGAAAACAACAGCCATGGGGATCACCATGCTTTTTTGGTGGTTATGCTATTAAATTGTAGCTTATGTGAAACGTTGGTACTTTCAACACAGTGCCATCTGTTAGAATTGTGTCAAATAATAAACAAATAATTTGCAATAAAATAATATTGCGGGTATAAATTGAGATGTAAGCTATCCTATCTTTTAAGTTGGATCAAACTACACACGGTGGCAAATTTGATTGATATCGGTTCGGTAGTTTAGGAGTCCATAGCGGACAAACAACGTGACACGTAATTTATATATATTAAGATTTGAATTATATGCCATTATCTATTATTGTTTACAAAACACATATTCGTATTAAAGAAATTATTATAAAACGTCAAATGAGGTTTAACTTGCACAGATTAAACTACCAATGGCAAATCTAAAATTGCGTAGAACACAGATAAAGAATTTCTTCAAAGATCAGTTCACGCATTGAACTTTGAACTGTGTATTGCGTGATTTAAATCATTTGTTATAATTGTTTTAACGAACTCGCATAACGTCTGTAATAAAAATTAAATACTAGTCATTTTAAGTACTCATGCCGTCTTGAATGTATAACCCTTATGACTGCGTATTAAGATTTAAAATTACTATTCTAATTGAATTCTACAAAGTTATTTTTAAAGCATAAAACACATTATGAAGACAGTTAAGATGATCTCAGAAAGGTGTGTAGATTGCAATGATAAAGTTGCTGGATTTAAATTATAAGCTTTCAGGTTTCTGTGGTGAGGTATAGTCTGTGATATTATGACAGATAAAAAAATCATATAAAGAAATCTTGTTAAATTAGATAATATTTGAGTATAGTGTTTTATTTAGGTTTCTCAGCAGGCGTGTTACAATTCGTAAATTTATGTATGTCTTCTAATTTAATACAAACTAAAATCTAAGACAATTAAAGTTATTAATTATTTAATAATGTTAGTTTTTAAGTTTTTATTTGTCTATGAATCACAAGTTATATCGATGATTCTACAACCTAACTTAGGGAATAGTCAAGTGTCATTGAGATATCGGAACATAAATATCGATATCGATTTACGAAATCGATCATAGGTAAATTTAAGCACAGAATAAAAAAAAAAATTACTATTATCAATCATACCAATAATTATTATCAATTATATTCTAAGTAAGCAATTCAAACTACAATTTATCTTGCAAACAAAACTGGTAGTTACCAAAATTACATACAATAAATAACAATTAGCTGAGCGATTTGAATGAAACCTTTTAAACCTAATATAATTATAGTAGCCACGATGTAAACGTTACCACACCCATTTCACAATGTTTATAAAGCCATATTACTCTTGTATACATTGTTGCTACCGTTAGTTCATGTATTCGCATAAAATTTACGCAAAGTATAAAGAAATGTTTTATGTTTGACTAATGACCAGTGACCGTCCAGTGGTCCGAAAAACAGAGGCATTCGAGATATTGTAGAGAGAGATAGAGGCATTCGAGATGTGGTATAGAGAGAAAGAGGAGAAGATGGTAGAGACTGAGAGAGAGATAGATGCATTCGATATCAGGAGAGAGATAGAGGAGAAGGTTGCGGATACCATGGACTCCGAAAGAACCAACAAGTCTATACTCAATCGACTAAAGATCACCAAGACTTTCATCATTTACAAACGGGTGCTTAGCTACTTTGGCCATATTGCCAGGAGAGAACATAATAGTCTGGACAAACTGTAAATGGAAGGAAAGAATGGCAGAAGTCAATCGCCTACCCGTTGTTCTGACAAAATTAAGACAATTATGGGTCTCAACATACCTAATGCCTTGAGACAATCGGAGGTTAGAATAGTCGAAATATCGACTAGGGCTTTTCAAGACCTTTTCATTTCTGAAGGTCGTACCTGCGACCTTCAGAAATGAAAGCACGAAGAAGAGGAGTGATCGCGCCTAATCCCCGCTGTGCACCAATTGATTTTTCTATTCATTTCAGCTTTTATCACAATATAAAAATAAACATCATAAGGAAACCAATATGTTTCTATGTATATGTTAAATCCATTACGTTTTTGATATATATACTTATGAATACATGGCGCTGAATCTCATCTGAATATTACCCTAATACCGAAACCTTGATGACGTGTCTCGGGCCGGGCTAAATACCTTTTAAACTATGATTCGTTTAAACCATCTTAAGTCCAATAACACGCGACACAATTCGTCTGGTCAAATTGACCAGTGACAATCAAATTGACCGTGCAATGAACTTATTCTCCTAAAAAAAGTTATTCTAATGTGTTTTCAAAGTTACCAATGGAGTAACTTAAAACAGTTATCGAAAAGTATTCCAATCTAGGGCATTGTATTAGCAATGACAATAGCTGGGCTTGCGACACGTAATACTCTATGGTGAATTTGTGGTAAATGGTTTTTAACCTGTACATTACGAAAGAGCGTTGGCATAGTCATTGTTAAGAGTTATTGTAAAATTGTAATTTTCGGAGCTATATAATTGTGTTACATTACAAGTTTTTTCATGTCACACGCATCAATATATGACATGCTAGGACACTGCCAAAGAGCCATGGAAAGAAGCATGCTGAGAATAAGACAAACAAAGAAACACAGACATAAGACCAAGAACAGATGTGACAGACATTCTCACTAAAATAGACCAAATGAAATGGACGGGTCATATGCTACGGAGCCCCCATGAAAAATGGAGCAAAATATTGACGCAATGGTACCCTAGAGACCGACAACGCAAAAGATGGGAGGACGAACTCAAGCTAACAGCAGGCTACAACTGGAGAAGAGTCGCAAAGGATAGAGAACAGTGGAAAGGGTTAGAGGAGGCCAAGAGGCACACCGAACTCCAAGATATACTTTAGTGAAAATATATTAAAGATCACAGAGTTTCGGAATATGAAGGTTATATTATTATTATTAAAATAATATATGTATTTAAAACCCTCGAAATTTATAAAGTTAATATAAACCTATTTTCGAAGCATGTGATTCATTATTAGTTTTTCGGATATGAAACCCATTACGAATAAATGTACGTTTTTAATACAACTGTTTATATTATAATACGAAGTACTTGTATCTGATTTAAAATACAGAAGATGGGAAAAAGTTGCGTCATAAGCAGAGAAAGACCATTTCACTCTACTCAAAAACATTTGCAGTTCTCGAGTGGGCACTACAGATAACTTTTTCAATTTCACTGCATTTCTGTGTACGCAATTCTCTTATTTAATATCTTAGATATAAGACGCATAACAGCGTATAAATGAACCGACTTTATCTAACCACTTATGATAAAATATATTGTTTCGAAATTTCATACACTCCATCATGTTGTCAAAAGGGAAATTCTTGGATGAAAGTGAAAACTAAGATTAATATAAGTTTCGGTTTTTAGAGTGTGACATGTAGTTCCTTGTTTAAGAATTTTGTTTATTGTGATTATAATAAATAAGTATTTACACGAACCATGGATAACTAAAATAAGGTAGTCTCAGTGGCAATAGACAACACTAGAATATTTTTTTTAAATCATTAGAAATCTTAGAATTTACATATACATAGTATGTTGTATTAAATGTATGTATTAAAACGAAGTTAATTGAACTATTAACTGTATTTTTTCGAAACATAATATATAAATTTATTGTTATTTTTCTTTATTTCATTTCTATGATATGGTATATAAATAATTAGTAATTTATGTCACGTGGGAGTTAAAGAAATGAAAACTAAAAGAATACACTACACCATTACATCATTATATGTGACGTAGATTAAATTTGATCAAACCAAATTGCACTCGCAACAATTGAAAGTGGTTCATACCATTTAAAATCGTAACCCCTTTTTAGGAAACATGCCTAAAGGGCTATTAATTTATAATTGTGATAATAGTGCAATCTAATTGACAATTAGGAGATATTCTTATATGGTTTATTCAAACTATCATGGCAATTAGACAACATAATATATCAATATTAAATAATATTTCAATTAAAAAAAGAAACGAAGACTATATGTGCAGTGTTTGCTTAGCGGCTTGAGCGTGCGCCTATTAACCCAGTGGTAGTACGTTCAAATCACAGCTGGCAAATTAACTTTTTTTCTTAGTGCGCTTTACAGTGAAGGAAAAGGTCGGCATGCCTTATACCCAAAAGTTAACAGCGTGTGTCAGGCACATAAGGCTGATAATGAACCTATGTATATTATAGCCAAAATATCCACTGTATTTTTTTATAATGATAGAAAAAAGTAGACACTAATTTCATGTCATATTATTTTTAAACAATTTAATATATTATAAAACTATAACCTGAAAAACTTAAAAAGGGCGAAAGCGTTATTAATTGATAACTGTTTTTTAAAGAATTATTCTTTATCATGTGTAAATGCGTATTTGTAAAATCGTTGTATTTTTTTCTTATTGAGAAAAAGTAACTTACCTACTAATAAACCTTCAAGCTTTAGAGGCTAAAAGAATTGCGAACATTCCAAGAATATTGGTTCAGCGTGGGTGGATGACTATATAGGATAACCGATGACTCAAAACAGATACAAAATATTTAATATCGAAGGTTTTGTAACAATTCTTGAAACACTTACAAAACGTGTCGCAATGAAGAAGTAAGAAATATTGGCAAATTTTAACTTAGAAATCATTACTAGATTTTAGCAATTAAGGTGCAGGAATGCTATCCGACCATACTGGTACCTATCAACCTAGATTTAAAGAAATTTCTTGATAGCAAGTTTTATAAAATATAAGCTACATATAGCAACGCGTGCGATACGACAATTTTATAATATTTACTAGCTGATTCGGCAAACGTCGTTTTGCCATGTATATCATTTATAATAAAAAATAGGGGTTGGTACTAGAGGGGTGAAAATTAGGGGTTGTATGTATTTTAATGCTGTACCTATCATAAAAAAATAAAACAATAAAAAATTATCTAAAAATAAAAATAAAAAATTAGGGGTGGACTACCCTTAACATTTAGGGGAATGAAAAATAGATGTTGTCCGATTCTCAGACATACCCAATATGCACACAAAATTTCATGAGAATCGGTCAAGCCGTTTCGGAGGAGTTTAACAACAAACACCGCGACACAAGAATTTTATATATTAGATTAATAGTTCATGGAGCGTAATTGTGAAAGTGCCTTTAAAACCTTAAGACGCAACTAGAAGACACTTTGCTTAGACTTTCATGTCTTACCACAAGGAAAAAATCACAAATTAACAGATTATCAGATGCATAGATCCTCATTTGCGTCAGGGGTAAAAGATTATCTGTAAAAGTTTACAATCCAAGTTTAAAGTACCTTCTTTGGCTAGATCTAAAATAAGCTGTCTTGTTAGAAGTGAGTTATTTGCAGTATAAATCTATGCGCTTACATTGTTTCGAAAACGACAAATTGTAATTGGCAACCGTCATATTTCAAAAAGTCCATTAGTTTCAAGTGCATCCTCAATAATTTACTAAAATGTGTTCAGAAGAAAGGAAACGCATTATCTCCGAGAATCTCGTAAGCGTTTCTAGCCATTACTGCGTGTTCATAAGGGCGATAGTTGTTTGGAGTATTAAGTAATTTTACCATAATGTGTAAGCAAATAAATTTCACCTACAGGCATTCAGAATCGATACGTAAGGAAGATCTTTTAATAGCGTTGCCAATTGTAGAATTATGATATGGTCAAAGCACACGATATATTTTACATAAAATTATTTATATTCCGCAAATAAGGTTCTGTTTTACTCGTAAAGTGAATGCGATGTGATAAAACACATTAGGGTTTTCTTTGACAGATTTAATCATATTTAATACCGGATTCAATTTATAAAACGTTAACCTTTTGAACTAGATAGAGTATAGTAGCCATCTTTGATTGATACATTGTATACAATTAATACATAGTTTATCTTAAATGTTTTATTTGGTTATATAATAATCAATGTAACTATTTAAAGAGCAGTGCTGGCCTAGTGGCTTCAGCTTGTAACTGCTATCCCTTAGGTCGTGGGTTCGATCTCCAGCTGTGTACCAATGGACATTATTTCTATGTGCGCATTTAATATTCGTTCGAACGGTGAGAAAACCGGCTTGCCTTAGACCCAAAAAGTCAGGCACAGGAGGCTGATCATTGTGGGTGACTAGGCTGTTCTCATGTACAGACATTTTTTTTTTTTTTTTTTGATATCCGAGGTGGAAATGCATTTGCGCATCCCCTGAACAGGGGTATGTGGGACTCGACCCACGCCAAAATCTCTGCTATTCAGAGACTGGGTGAGCAATACCCACTAAAACCACCTCGAGTAGTTCCGACAAAGCCGCGTTACAGAGGCTCCGGGGTCGCTGTCGCATTCTACCGGGACCTCAACGGCATGTTTCACTCAGAAACCTCTGGTGCAGTATACACTACATAGGAGGTAGGAGATGGGCATATCTTCTCCTATTTACTCCCCGTCTTCTACCCCTAGGATTCATCCTAAAGCGCTCCCTCTCTCGTTCTGCTGTCTCCTTCTGTAGCATGACATGCTCACAGAAGGATACCACTGCATTCCATACCTCGTCACTGCCGACCATTTTTTGTACAACACAAGGCAGAGCAAGGTTATTACCCACCACAGAACTAAGATTATGACGTAACTGAGACCACTGCGGACAATCCTCCAACGTATGCTGTGCAGTATCATCATTTGCGCCACGCTCCAAGCAGCTCGGTGTTGGTTCCCGCCGCACGATGTCATGCAAGTATCGCCCAAAACATCCATGTCCTGTCAACACCTGCACAAGACGAAAAGTAAGGGCACCACTTTTTCTATTTGCCCAGTCACTAAGTACAGGACGAATAGCCTCCACCGTTCTATGCCCCGCTGCTGGGTTAGCTAAGTCTTGGTACCATTTTTGCATAGTAGCTGATCGCGCCAAACGTCTTAAATTCTCGACTTCCTCAACACCAGGGTAAATACCTTCAGCCCTCGACTCCATCCGGTGATTGTATACTAAAGTGAGAGCCTCAGCCTCTAACTCCCAAGGTGGAGTGCCAGCCAATATACAACAAGCGGTAAAAGACACCGTTCGGTAACAACGGACTATTCTTCTTGCCACAACCCTTTGCGGCCTCCGTAGAAGGATTTTATTGGTTACAGTGAGCGAGTCTTGCCACACTGGGGCTCCGTAAAGTGCCATGCTTCGAATGACCCCACAGTAAAGCCTCCGACACCGTTCGTCAGGTCCACCTATATTTGGAAGCAGACGACTTAGTGCCCCTGCTGCACCAACTAGTCTCGAACCAAGGGCTTTAAAATGATCCTCAAACTTCCACCTACCATCAAGAATGATCCCTAAATATTTCATATTACGACCAACCGACACTCTAACTTCATTAACAATAATTGATGCCCTAGAAGGCGGGCCACCTCTTGGCCCGTGAAACAAGAGCGCACTAGTCTTTTCAAGAGCAACCTTGAGTCCTAGTAGGCCAATCCTATCAACTACTAAAGAGGTCCCAACTTCTACTAGACGTACCACTTCTTGAAAGTCTCTTCCTTGCGCTACAATAAGGGTATCATCTGCATAGCAAAACATTTTTAACTTAGGTAGCAACGTACCCCTAAGCACCCAATCGTATCCAATGTTCCATAAAAGGGGGCCCAGTACCGAGCCCTGAGGAACCCCGCACTTCATTGGCCACCGAACCAGCTCTCCTGAGTCATTTACATACAGAATCTTACGATCTTCTAAATAACTTCTGACAAGATTCTGAAGATATAAGGGCACACCGTGGAAACGGAGAGCCTCCATTATGACTGTAAACGGCAAGCTATTGAAAGCATTAGAAATATCCAAGGAAACTGCCAAGGCCTTACCTCCACTACGGACAGCCTCCATAGTGAAATGTTTCAAGGCGCCAATCGCTTCTAATGTTGATCGCCCAACTCTAAATCCGTACTGAGCGTCTGCTAAATCTGGACCAACAACAGATATATGTTGACTTAAGCGCCAAACAATTATCCTTTCTAAAAGCTTACCCACCTCATTAAGTAAAACTATTGGGCGGTATGCTGATGAAGTGTCTTGCGGACGACCGGGCTTGCGCAATAAACATAGACGACCCTCCTTCCATAGTTGCGGAAATTGTCCAGTAAGAAAACAAAGATTAAATGATTCCCGCATTTCACCCTCTAGATATTCAACAGCAATTGCCAATACACGGCCGTGTATACCGTCTGGACCTGGGGCTCTCCTACGCTTTTTTAGACGATCCACTACGTTTGCAAATTCCACATCACTAACCAAGGGAATCTCGCCTTCTATTTCTGGTATTATATCAGATGTCATCCGTGGAGGAACAATGTTGGGGTCAGCGGGAAATAGTTCAGATACAATTCTGGCGACAAAGTCTGACCGGAGTGTCTCAGTTAGTGAAGGACCTCCTGCCTGCAATTTATTTCGTACAAGACGGTATGGGCGCCCCCATGGGTCCTGATTGAGACTTTCGAGAAACTCACTATGTGCCTTATCCTTAGCCTGACTAATAGCCAGTTGTAGAGCCTTCTTATGTTCTACAAATTGAGAGTGAAGTCGTTGTTCTTGAGCAGCATCACGCTGATGTCTTCGGCGATTGCGAAGATATGCTCTTCTAGCACTGTTGCACATTTCACGTAAATAAGCAATATCCTCGTTCCACCAATGAACCATTTTACGTGATGGCTGGCGCCTCCATTTTGACATGGAAGCGTTTGATATTGCTTTTGCCGCATGACGAAGACGACTAGCTGCTTCATTAACGTCTGTAGGCCAAATAGCGGGTGCACACCAGGCTTGTACAATAGCCGCCTCTTCTGCTAGATCCTTATTTAGACTGCTGAGAACCCAGCGTGGGAATGCCTGTCTTTTAACACCCACTTCATACCGTCTCTGGGATTTAAAAATATTGAACCTAATATAGCGATGGTCCGACAGACTCTCAATATCTTCCGCAACTTTCCAATTTTGCACCGAGGAGGCTAAACTTGGTGAAGAAAATGTTAGATCCACCAAGGATTGCCCTTGCGCCCGCACACAGGTTGGAACGTTCCCTCTATTATGCAGAAAAAGTCTCAATTCTGTATACCATTCCTCTACAGCTTTACCTCTATCGTTAGTGAGGCTATCACCCCATATTTGAGATCGGGCATTAAAGTCGCCTGATACTATCACTGGCAATTGTGCTCGTTGAATTGGGAGACATAAGTTGTCCAGAAAAGTAAGAAACTCCGATAGTTCTCTGTTGGGAGAAAAATAAACAGCAACTATTATGAGACCGTTCCACTCAGCCACAACATAACCTATTCCACGATCCTTTAAAATAAGAGGATATCCACCAGGTCGAGCAATTATACTGACGAGGCCACTTAAATCTTCTAACCAACGAGATGGTGAAGGTACAAAGTATGGCTCCGAGACAACAGTAATATCAATATCCCATTCAGCCCTAGTCTGCAGGAGAAGGTCCTGTGCCCTAGCGCAGTGATTTATATTTGCCTGAAGAAAGTTAATGTGTGCCCTACTACCCATTATTGAGACATAATATCAGCCTCCCGAGCCTGAGCCTGATTTACAGTGCTGATCCCTCTACCCAAATGCGCCATCTTTGCCTTCACAACAGGAGGATTACATTTTCTTCCCCTCATTATGTGGTCCGCTGGCTTACCAGCATCGCCACAGACAGCACAGTGCGCTACAGCCGCTGTACATGTTGCAGATTGATGACCATTCTTTCCACATCGGAAACATAAAGTGCTACGATCCACTTCTGACGGACATTTCACACTAATATGGCCCAAACCTAGACATTTGTAGCATCGTAGAGGGCCATCTTCTATCACCTGAATGTGAGCTGAACTCCAACCTACAAGCAAACGACCTTCAGTGACTTTTTTAGCTGCAGTGACTGGGCATTGTACAAAAACTACATTGTTTCCACCCTGGCCCCTTACAAGAGTGCTCGCCTTTATTAAATCCACCTCACATTCACCCTTTGCAGCTATTGCTGCAATGACTTCTTGGACAGACACAGAGTCATCCAGGCCCCCAATTCGAAGAGCTGCTCGCTTCACCGGCGTATCCACCCTAACCTCTTCTGCAAGAACGCTGCGGAGTTTCTCAGCAAGTTGGCTAGCCTTTTCTGCACTTTGAGTTCCGGGTATCTCAATAATTCGGGCTCCTGTTGCAGTCTCTCTAATTCTGACTTCAGTCACGCCTAAGTCAGCTAATACGACATTGTCCCTAGCCTTTTTTAATATACCCGCATACGTTACACCTCTATCTGCGGCCTCCTGCTGCAATTTAATGACAACCGCAGCAGATCGCGGTGCAGAAAGTTTAGCTTTTTTTCGTGCTTTCGACACCGCACTTGGCACAGTTGCCATCTCCGCAGGAGTAGACAATATCTTACTTTTACGCTTAGGATGCGCAACAACTGACGTCCAGGCACCATCCTGCTCCTGGGAGCAACTTGGAGTAGGGCAAAGACCCTCAAGCACCTGAATTGGATTATCAGTGGCACCTGCATCAGGCAGCACATTAATGGAAGACCCCACAGGTCTCGCGTGCTCCCTTTCTTTTGAAGCTGCAAGGGGCGGACGAATAATACTTGCTGGTAATAAGCGGTCCTCCATTCCCGCCAATTTGGCATCGATCATTGCACCCACCGAGCGCATGACCTCACCTTGTATCTCATTTGTTATAGTCTTCAAAAAATTTGGGTCTTGTGAGGGGTTAACTTCGGAAATAGCTGATCTTTCAGAGAACTCCCTTCGCAGTGCCTTTAAAGATCCTTCCAGATCAGCAACATGGTTTCGCAGACGTTTGTTATCCGCCTGCAGGCGGCGAGTCTCCTCTGCCACTGAACGAGACGTTAAAGATTTAATTATCTCCTGCAAGTCTTCTGCCGCCTTTTGCAGATCGTCAGAATGAGGTTGAGTAAGACTCCCTGGATTTTTAGCAAACTCCAGAAGCTTAGCCGTTCTTATCGTCGCTCTCTGTCGTATATCTACTGCGCCCAGAGATTCAATCTCTTCATCGAGAAGATATGACGCTTTAATCAGAGACTTTTTTCCGGCTTCCTTGCGAAAAGTCTTACTCCGTAAGTGCCTCTCAAAGACAACTTCCGCCGCTTCTTCTTTAGCCTCCTTAAACGCTTTCCTGGCTTTTCCAACACCAATAGAATGAGAACTCGGCTTTTTCTTAACAGTTTCCCTCCTTGAAACCGATTGTTCTGTCTCAGTATCAGAAGCAGATATACAGTCGACATTCAGAGGCTCCTTGAAGAAAGACCGTTTACGGTTCTTAGCCACCCCAGATATGCTCGATTCCGAGCTACAATCATCCATTTTGAACAAAACCACAACACTTATTATCAAACCAAGATATCATTACAAACAAAAAAAAATATAATAATAATATATATATAGAAAACAACAACAGACACACACACAACGACACAAAGATTAAGAACCACGAATACTTTTAAACCTATTATCCGAAGACTGCGGAAATTAATCAACGCATGACCTTGAACAATTATACCAAAACCAATAAAATAATGCGGAAATTAATCAACGCAAGACACAAACTCTCCTCTTCTTCAAGACACAAACGATTTCTTCAAACCAAAGACGATCAATACTCGCGAAAAGTAGGTACGTCAACGCATAGCAGTAACAGCGTCTGCGCTTCACAAAAGACACGTCCGCCTCGGTCGAGAGCTCGACGCGCACCTCATGTACAGACATACAAAAAAACTAAATATACAGTTAATGAAAAATTTTGATAAGTTTGAGTGTGGGAATATGTGTGTGTAATGTGTATGCACGTGAAAGATCATATGAAAAAGGCTCGACTCCAGTCTCAGCTCAAATTTAACACTGGAATGCTTAATTAAGGAATACCAAATTCCAATTCCAAACCATGAATCGTTTAAGCTTTATAGCAACTAATCTACTTTATGTCCATGTAAGCCGAGCGGCAGATAAACGAGTTAAATATAATATCAGAATCTGGCACATTATACGCGGTAGCTGTGTCGTAACGGCATTTTGTTGACTTGCAAGTGCAGAATACAGCGCGGACATGATTATAGACTGTCGCTCAATTATCTACTCATTTGAATGTTCTTATTGCGAGATGTTACATTGAAGAGATTTCGAAAAGTCCGGTAGTATTCGGGGTTATGCTGTGCGGAAATGGTTGGTATGTAAAAAATCTGTTGAAGAAAGGAACAAATGCGCATGAAACACTACACACCAACAGCACACCTTTATATTTTACGTAATTTATTTATATGTGTGTTTATGAGGTAGTTTGATAGATAATGCCACCCAGTGTCTTCTAAGTACATATTTAAGTTTCCTGATTGTTTTAATAAATAAGAAAAATACACTATAATCTGTATGTAGATTATAGTAATTACAAAGTTTACTATTTCGATACAAAAGTGCTTTATAAAAGCTAGCTATGGCAACTCAATAGTTACACTACTTAGCCACATAAGGTTTATTTTAAAGAGATAATAATCCACATCCGTAGAAGAAATGTCTTAATATTTTCATAGTATGTATAAAAGGAAGGCCTATAAAAAGAGTATCTTGAACCAATGTAAATTATTAGCTAAAGAATAAAAGGAATCAATTTTCGCAATTCCAATTCGAAAACAATTATTTGAATAAAAAACCTTTTGATTCGATCTGTTACATTAATGATAGAATAGCCATGGTGAATGTAAATTTTTGTTGCGAACGCTGCGAGGTCGTTGCCCTGGCCGCCATATTTGACCATAGACTAAGCCATAGTGTTGTTGGTTAACAGAGCATGACCATAAAATATAGAAGGCAACATTAAATGTTTGTTATAGACATAAAGCGATTACCGGTTTGAGGTTTTTCTAATTCTTATTGCAGCATTGACCGTTAGTTCTTTCACATGTTCATAATCCTCTTAAATTTGTATTGTTTTTAAAGACATGGTATACAGATAAGACAACTTTCATTAATATTAAACACTTTACGGTCAGATTATCGGACCCTATATAGTTATTTCGAACTTATAATTCATTACATTTTTATAAACATATTATTAAATTAAATGGAGATAAGTTTGTTTTAGTCAAATTATTCGTGTTTTAGCGTATTGGCATAGTGGCGTGCGACAGCCTTTTTATCGTGTGTTATCCCGGCCAGTGAATTTTTGTGCGGAATTAACAGTTGCTCGCGCAAGTCCTACATTCAAAAATAGTCAATGTGTCAGGCAAAGGAGGCCGAAAACTTAGGGTACAACCACTGAATTATTGTCATAAGCGAATTATGAAATATTTTAATTAAAAACTTGTCAATAGCAGTAAAACACCGATTTGACCTTCTTACACAATTTTGCTCTACATTCCGCATTACCGAATTTCCGTCACCTTTACGTCCTTGCAAAATTTTATCATCCCATGAAATATTCAAATGGTCAATTTGTATTCAGGTTAAGTCTATGTCAAGTGTTTGGCAAATTGCCCACAGTGTTATAACCTTTTGTAATCAAGATTTTATTAACTTGTTCAAGTTGCAACCGTTTAAAAAAATGTATTGCAATTTAAAATTCACTAGTATTTTTATATTGTTAATGTGATATCAAAATCAGTAGTCCGTTACCAAGCAGTTACAATCAGTACTGTTTTTCCAAAGTCTTAACCGGCTACAGTACTCTAAACTACGTGTCTCCAAGGATGTCTTCTTACGGGCAACTAGCCGATAAAATCCTCGGAGTTTAAAGTCAGCACCCCTTTGCCCCAGCTTACATCGCTGGAGACGTTAGCCAGGCACCGTTTCATTAGCTACCATTTCGGCAACACTAAACTAAAGACAAGCGAAAAAAAGCATCATCGCTTAAGATTATCCTATAATGATTGTCTTTGGAACAATATTAAATTTGATCTAATTAAACCGCCTTATTGTCGTCTAGCTCCCATAATAAATAACTTTAAATTTACGTAAAAAATTATATTATCCCCTTAAAGTGTGATATGATATGAATTTCTCTTCTCTTAGTATATTGTGTATTAATAATAATATTCCTTGGTGTAATGTTAAATATTGTTTAGTTATTATTTTGTCTATGACTATAGACCAACATTTTAAATAGCCTCATTGTTTGATGGAATCGTTTAATTGTTCCCTTTGATAAAATATTTCTCGTGACCCTAATATAGCCAGGAATGTTAATTTTTACAATTTTATAAATAAGTACTTATTTTATATACACATTTAATTTATTGTTTTATTCGTTAATATGAAATATAACTAAATGGAAGCATTCCGCCATTATCATCTAGGTTAAGTATAAACTCGAACAGCTTTCAAACTTACTACTTTAGTACTATATTCTCTACCTTAATATATTGGTTACTGTTCAACATAAATATCTGTGGGCATTTCTAATGAGCTCTATATATTCTATGACACAATGACCTGCGCCTACAGTTTATACGAAAATTAATAGTTATTATGAAGGTTTATTAGATATTTTATCTAAATCTTTATTGGCCGTCGCTATTTCCCTTATTATGGACAATTTATTCACTTTCCGATATTTTTATTTATTCTAATATATTCCTAGCTAATCTATTTTGGATGGTTGCCATAGATATACCTACATCTAGAAGTTTATATATATTACAATTTAATTTCTCTCGCTCAGATATCATAGTTACAATTTCTTAATAATTTTTATATGGCAATACAATGCCAAAAATAGCAATGATTACCACAGACAAATAACGTGTATAATTGTTTAATTGCAACTATTATCTTACATTTAACAAGGCGTTTTGTAAGTCACGATAGCTATTAGAATTTCGTAGTCAAATTATATTGAAAAGAACGCCCTCTTGTTTCAAAATATGTCAAAGTATTTATATTTTAGAAATTGATGAGCAAGTCAATATATACAATAGAAATTATTTCAGTAAGATGCTTAGCGCATAGTTCTTTTAAATTATTTGTAATGCTTTGGCTTAAAAGATATAGAACTCCATAAAAATGTGTAGCTCAGTGAATCCGACGAATGGTCCTGCCCCATATCCCAACACATTATAATTTTTTATCTTATTTAGATTAAATTTTTATATGTTTCAAAATGTATACGTAAAGTAGATATCGTAGTCAAGCGTGGGTCGCGGGTCATTTACATGGAGAACCGTAACTCCTAAACCTTAAAGTTTCAAAAAAAATTGCGTTAACAATTACAGAAAAAGAGACTGGTGTCTAGGGATTCCTTGACAATTTTCTCTCCATAAAAACCTTCCTTATAGTTCAAGGTATAAATGAAAAAAATACTTGAATTTGTCTAGCCGTCGAAATTTGCGCTACGCAACATATTTTGCGATTAATTTCTATTTAAATAGACTTAGACAACGCTTTCTAAAGAAACATGGTTACATGAGGTTAATCGAGTTAACTGTTAGCTTATCACGCAAAAATCTTAACTAAATTATTGTATTAAAAATTGTTAGTTC
The DNA here is from genome assembly GCF_905475465.1 of Pieris napi. NCBI lineage: Eukaryota > Metazoa > Arthropoda > Insecta > Lepidoptera > Pieridae > Pieris > Pieris napi. Next base: position 4,387,133 of record NC_062241.1, on the reverse strand, counting down.
TCCGCCGAGCGCCAGAAACCTCAGGCAATTACAATTTTATGCATTCCTAACTGTATGTAATACCGTTGTTTCAATGTTTTGACAATACCATAAAATATTATTGTACTGTGCATAACTTGGGGTCGCAATGCGGATCAGTCACATGCGTCAAGCAACACTCTCCATGTGCATGAGATTCTTGAAGATCTCGGAGAGACGTCAGTTCTGCTGACTGGTTTAATACCATTAGATGGAGGTTAAACGTTTGATTTTCTTACATCTATTTTACAAACTTAAAATCATAACTCCTTACAAAAAACGAAACGTGGCGATTTAAAACAGTAAGGGATGATTGTGAAGTCTGGTCACACTGGGAAGTATTATTAGCGAATATTTGTCAAAGTTTGGCAGTGAGCAGTTTTGGCCTAGTGGCTTCTGGGTGCGACTCTCATACCTGAGGTCGTAGGTTCGATCCCCGGCTGTGCACCAATGGACTGTCTTTCTATATGCGCATTTAACATTTGCTCGAACGGTGAAGGAAAACATCGTGAGGAAACCGACATGTCTTAGACCCAAAAAGTCGACGGCGTGTGTCAGGCACTGGAGGCTAATCACCTACTTGCCTATTAGTTTTAAAAATGATCATGAAACAGATTCAGAAATCTGAGGCCAAGACCTAAAGAGGTTGTAGCGCCACTGATTTATTGTATTTTATTTGTCCAAGTGTAAATATTACTGAAGCAGGCATTTTGTGGGTTTTGGTCAATTTAAATCTACAAACGTTCCCAAATGCATTTAATAGCTCTATATTCGGTTCTGGTTCGTTGTACTCAAGATAACAAATTGATTTTAGTTTTATAGCCTGCAATGTTTGAGGTATATCATAAAGTTTGATTCATCAATCCAATCAATTTGGGCATTGTACTTTTAAGCATCAACGATATATGGTTTTTTGTACAAATTCCTGAGATTGATACAATACAGATAGAAAGGCAATATTTTTTGCTTGAACCGCTTGTTGTATAAATTTTATAAAGATAGTTTAACCGACTCGAGATCGTGGGATACATTTTAACACATGCAACCACTATACATAATGTTTCAAGCTAATCTTTATTGAAGTTAAACTTTACTGTTCGATACCTATTGCCAGTCCAGGTACTTGGCTCTTGGGATAAAAATGTTTCTCGGATTACAATTCGATAACGGATAAAGTAGCTTGTCTTGTATAAAACCATTTAATTTCAATATTATTATTCCTAACGTACAGTAGTAGTAGGCTTGGGGTTTCGGCATCTTTGAATTAAATTTGAAAATTGTTCTTCGTTTATCTGACCGAATAGTCAATCCTTTCAGCTGTCGGCTACGGTGAATTTTATATGTATTAGGTATGTCGTAGACAAGAATAAAGAAAGATGTCGGTCCGCGCATAACTTTCCTAGTCAAAGGTATGGGCTTTTCAGTTAGAAAGCCTAGAGCGGCCTGAGGGCTAAAGATGAGGGAATTAGAACAACTTTATTGTAGGAAATTAATCAACCGGCATCACATTAAAATAAACATTGTCACTGTAAACCACGTGTGTGAAAAGTAAAAGTTATTTGCATAGTGTTAAAGCCAAAAGTTATCAAAACCAGTCTTGATGAAAGTCTCGATATCCAGTACTATAACCTGATCAGAGAAAAAGATTTCCCTTCAAAAACCATAAAACTTCGATTCACATCCATATTGGTCAATCAGCTTTCATTAAAATTTAGTATCGCTTATTGTTATTCTTAATTAACGCGTGCCTTTTTATTTTATAATAATAATAAAAACTTTATTTATGACAAAAGGGTTGTGACAGAATTCATATATCGCTAGTCCCCACTAGGGAATGCAATCCCGACTCGAGATCGTAAATTCGAGATCCCGCGGGGTTAGAAATATCAATCCAGCGGGATCCCGAGATTTTCGGGATCTCGTCCAGTTTTAAAAAAATTGAATTTCACGTGACTGAATACGATGAAAACTGCTTCTTTGTGATAATGACGATATTTATTTGAAAGAAAACTAAGGCTAACTTAATAATTAACAGTTTTACTAACATAAACATAATCAAAACAAAAGTAGATATAGTTTAGGGAGATTAAAAAGTAGTTCATTTTGAAAGTTACTTCTTTAAAAGAAGTGTATCAAGAATGCTATCTGATAACCAGCATCTAATGTTCGTTGCGATGTCCAGCTGCTGAGAATGCTCTCTCCAACTCATCACTGGTTGGCAACAGCGTGAATAAGCAATTATATTATGTAAACTGCAAAAATAGCACACTCAAATAAATCCATTTCTTACTGACTCTAATATGTCTATGTTGCTTGGCAATTGGAATGTCTCGTTACCTTTCCATTGCTCCAAATCATTTTAAAAATTATTCGGATTTTTCATCGAAGAGATCAACTTTTCTGAGAGAGTAGTTTTTAGGTCTTCTAGCTTTCGAATCATGAAACGCAACGTATGTTCTGCAATAACTAAATCAGTATCTCCCGATCTCGTCAATCTCGAACGGGATCTCGTCATATTGTGCTTCGGTATTGATCCCGAAAAATTACACGGGATCTCGCGAGATCAGAATCCCGCGGGATCGGGATTGCATTCCCTAGTCCCCACACTAGCTAAACCCTCGCAAAACACTTTAGTAATGTATCTTGGGTTATTTAATTTTAATTCCTCTAGTAAGGAATTATATTTTGGAAGAATATGCGAACACAATGGTTAAGACTTTTTTCTAGTATATCCAGATCGTACCCAAACACTCGAGGCAAATAATTGAAATCACAAAGGTGAGCCCCAAAACACATCCATCAAAAACCGGCCGCATACCTCTGGAGGGGCAAGAGCCGGTATGTGGCCTAGTGTACCCCAAGGTCGTACGTATAACCGCTTCCATACTTTTTGTACCTTTCTTTCACCTCCCCGGCAATTTTCAACTCTACTCACCCTCAATACAATTCAAAGTTCATTGCGCCCTACATCATTTTTGCAAGTTTTTGTGATAATGATAGGTTCGGACGCGCATCTGATTTCGGTGTAATGTTCAAGATGGTTCAAATTTTGAAGATAAAAAGCCTTTGTCCGAAAAATTTTATTGTAACGGTGTAGTAATTTATAATGAGAGATTAATCAAGCGTGAAAAAAATACCGCGAAATAAAATAATTGATGCTTCAGCCCATTTTCCGTTATCATAAATTTTTAATAACGTATATTTTAAATATATTCAGATAACGATTTTAAGATTGCGATGTTAATGAATTACCACCACAGCTCTTTTGTTAAAAAGTATTTTCAAATTCGTCACAATAACAGACTAATCGACGCAAAATCACTAAAAGAAAAAGATCACTAAAACAAAAATATATATATTCAATATTCATAGTATCAGCGTTTTCGTGAGAGATTACGTTCAAACAAGTAGATATCCCCTAGTAAGGTTAGTTCATAAACTTTATTTCATTCATTTCGCAAATTCTTACCTAACCGTACAAGAATTCGATACTAAAGATCTGCACTGCAATAGATAAGTGATAACCTTAGGACCTGTTAGACTTGTCTTAGGTAATAGGTTTCTGGTTTCGTCATTTCACGAGAACACTTGTTGAATACCTAAAAAGGGATTGAAGTATTGAAGTTATCTAGAGGACTAATCTAAACTATCCACTGTGACTCCAGTAATTAAAAAAAGATTTCCTTTCACTAAACTTGTTCAACAAAACATTCTGAAGGATTTTATTTTTCCTCAACTACCTTCAAATGCTAAATAAAATCGTATAAATCACTGTCATCTGTATAAATTAACAATATATTAATATTTCTATTGCTTTGGTAACTATTTAGTTTTTTTATATGTGCACACCATGAATTTGTGTGAATAATGACCCGCGATATTAATATCTTTTTAATTAGTTTTATTATTTAGATAATATTTCACCAATTTTGTACCATCATTAATAGCGAGTTTGGTTCGTTTAGTTTCTAATTTATTCGCTTTTTTGACCTTAACTTTCGTTGACATTGAATATATTAGTGATGTTACAAGTGCAGTCAGTTGATGCAACCTTGCTTTCGAAATCGATAAAAGTCTAACTGTCAGTAATACAACGGCCGTAGGAGGTATCTTCAATGCCGACCGAATTAAGGGTAACATTATAAGGTTATTTTTAAACTTAATGAGTTAATTGGTTTTCGTCTTCAAATTAAAAAAAGAGTGTGTGTATGTACAAAAAACACCAAAATAATATTTATTTATATTTTATTCACACTGTTTAATTGTACTGTTCGTATATAAAACACGTGTTCTAAATATAAAAATACTAGAATATAAAACTTGAACATAGTTATTATCGATTTTCATGCCACCTAGAACTAACTTAACGATGTAGAATTTAAGTGTCGGTGTGCGCGCGCATCGTAAAAATTCACTGTCATCATTTTTCTCCATCGCGCCAAAAGAAGTATAACTTCAAAAAAATCATAGTAATATTTACCCACGCGAAACCTAAGTTAACTAGTGATAGGTGGGTAATATGAATAAGGTAGGCATTATTTAAATTTTACTTTCTGGATAGGAAGTTAAGATTTATTGAATCACGTGTAATATTTTTTCTTAATTTTATTATACACTGTTTTATTAAGCCCAGGTGTTCTATCCAAATTCCACCGCAAATTACAAACATGTATCATTTTACGTTCAATTAACCAGTGAAGGAAACTTAAAACTCGACACAAGGCCTGTCGCCACGACCTACATGTTTTGTTCAGTGTGCTGTAATTTAGTAAAACACGCGTAATTTGCCACTGAATTTGAATTTTAAATGTTAATTACCTTTATATATTATGTCATAAAAAAGTAACAAGTGACGGTAGATTTTGGAAAAACAAACGAATTCTAAAGCTGATTTGGAATATTATTATTTTTTTTATTAAATAGGATTTATAAAATTTGAATTTTAAATGTTAATTACCTTTATATATTATGTCATAAAAAAAGTAACAAGTGACGGTAGATTCTGGAAAAACAAACGAATTCTAAAGCTGATTTGGAATATTATTATTATTTTATTAAATAAGATTTATAAAATTTGAATTTTAAATGTTAATTACCTTTATATATTATGTCATAAAAAAAGTAACAAGTGACGGTAGATTTGGGGAAAACAAACGAATTCTAAAGATTTGGAATATATAAATATTTTTTTATTCAATACGATTTATAAAACTTGGTTGTTCAGGGCCGCTTGGTATTCGATGTCCCCTGATTTCCCGTTACACTACCAGTCGCTTCTACAGTTACGGCTGTACTATAGGGTTGACCAAATCAAAGAAGAATATATATAGAAGAAACACCATTCCAAAGAACCTGTGAGCTTTTAACTCCAATTCTTCTTTCGACAGAAAACTAAATTATTGTGCTATACATTTTGATGAAAAACTTGGAACATTACTATATCTTTAGAATGAATAGCAGTAAGCCAAAGGTAATTAATTAATTACTTATAATAGTAAAAGTATAATGAGTATAAGTTTAAAATTTACTATTTATTACTGTACTAATAAATCAATATCGTCATTGCAACCACTGCTAAAGCTATGTCTCCATTCCGTAGTAATATGAATCTTCCATTAATTATCTTTACAATAACAGACCTAATCACTTCCCGGAAACTTATCAAGCACAGATGATATATAAATCACAATATTCCTGTGAAATGTCAATCAGACGATTGCAAGAAACCATTACTCTGCGTCAAGTATATAGGCTACCACAATTACTACTTTATCGGGAAGCCGCTTTCTCCCCATTGTCCTTTAAACAATACCAATTTAATTTCAATGACAGTAGGTTACAATTTGAACTTATCTAAGGATGTTGTCAGGACTACTTTCTAGTTTCAATTGCCCTTAGAAGCCTAGTTCTGAATTGTGTAGGCTTTCCGAACGGAGACATATTTTATCTTATTATAAATTATGATTTTAAAACACCTTTGAATCTTGTCTTATTCCGAAAATGAACCTGCCCTTCTTGTTCAACAATATTAGAATTAAAATAAGTGCTGTAGAAATATTTACTTCAAATAGCATGTCAAATGGAAGATATTGGCTGCCTAGTGAATCCTTGTGTGATGCCTATGTATTAATATTTTTAAACTATGTGTAAGAAGTATTTTTAACTTCTAGTATTCAGCGACGCTACACCTGTTAAGGCCTCAGATTTCTATATATGTTTCATTGTTTTTCTAATAGGCAAGTAGCCTTTTGTACCTGACGACACACGTCGTCGACTTTTTGGGTCTAAGGCATGCCGGTTTCTCACCATGTTTTCCGGCACCCTAAGAGCGAGGGTTGCGCACATAGACAGTCTATTGGGGTGCAACTATTCCAACCTAAGACCTCAGGGATAAGAGTCACACTGCCCTTAAGTAGTTATCGACTAACCTAATTAATGAACCTTTTCGACGTATTTTCTCTATTTGTGTGTTTACTAGATCTTTAGTAGTGTTTACCACTGTACCGTTGACAGTAAGTAGGGTGTCAGTACAAGCAACTAAATCCCGATAACATCAGAAACAGCTGGTGTGGTGGATGTTGCGACAGTTACAATTATAGATTGTTACAATGCTCAATAAAATGTGAACTACATTCGACACGACTTCTTGGACTTGTTAGAGTCAGGAAGTGGTATAAATAAACTTGTAGTTTCAAATGAGAAATGTCGATTTGAGAGATACATGCAGTATTTGTTTATAATTTAAATCGAAATCCGAATTATCGCTTGTTGCACGTGCAAAATTAATACACTCAAAAAAAATAACAAATAAAATTAACGTTCTACTTTCAATAAAACCAGTCCTTATTTCCAATTCGCTTGTACTCATCAATTTCATTTTTATTATCCTTCTCAATTTAATGCAAGTTATATCAAAGATTATCGTACCTCTTGAATCTTGACTGAGTGCTATCACTCGATCAAAATTTGACGTCAGCTGCCTGAATCACGCCAGTACAGTCAGTTCATTTCGCGCAATTATACCGTGCGGTCGTGTCGCTTGCTAGCGCGATTATTTGCTTGATATTCGGCACTTAGTAAGCGTCGTATGTGTATATGAACTGTTTCGGTAATTACCATTGCTACTAAATTATAATTTTCCATTACGTTTGCCAGTGTGAGTTTTTGTTGTTTTCAAGTGGTCTTATCAGATAAAGGATCTTGATATGGACTCTAGAAGAATCTTTTTAATCATTTTTGTACTGCGTGTTTTGTCGTCCGTCCATTTCTTTCCCTTTAAAACCTTTTTTAACTAATAATTAGTTGTTTGTGTTTGTTGCTATTTTTGACAAAATTATACATAATCCGTCGCAAATAAATTGTATATAGAATTAATTAGCAATAGACGCTGATTATCAATAATGAAAATGTTCATTACGAAATACGCTAGGTATAAAATAAATTGCGAAATTATGCAATTCGTTGTGTAAAAAGTAATTTAAGTGAACAATAGGAAGCTTTGCTTAATTACTACTTATACACATTACCTCATTATTCCATGTAAATGTAAAATGAAGCTTGTAAATGTGCAATGAAATGCCGATATAAATAATGTATAATTTGTTGTCTCATTGTTGGATTTGTCCTTTAATATTGACAACGACCTTCTTTTTTATATCTCGTTTACCTTATATCTTTTTTTATTCAACCCGTTCAGCTCAATCGAATTTTATTTAATAAGAAATCAAATTATTCACACCCCTTTCTAAACATTTGAAATCTTCAATTAAACAATGTTATATAAGTTAATTTAGTAACCAATAATAATTGATGATTCACTTTCAATTGTCGATTTGTTTAGGATAATTCAACAATTTCTTTCACACGTTTTGCGTTAAATTTTTCGTTTTAAAATCGATAAAATACTTACAGAGATCTTTCGTTCCAGATATATCCGTACAATGGACACTGAGGAGGTGTGCAGTGTAGTGTAAGTGATCTAGTGATGTGACTATGCCCTCGGATAGTGGTACCGCGTGGTCGCCGCCTGCCTCCACGGAGCGGCGACTCAGCAACTCTTCCGATGGCAGTGCCGGCAGCGGATATTCCAAAGCTGTAAGTACTTTCCACCTCTAGTGATAGGGTACAGAAAAATGCCTATATGTTCAGAAAGATTAAGACGTAGTAAGACGGCCTTATTCGTGTTGAGAAGATATAGATACAGAAGAGTAAAGAAGGTTTTTATAGGGTTTAAACTGTTAATTGTTAACGATGCATCTCTATGCTCTATATCGTTTCTTATCTTTTAGGCTATAATATAGAGATAATAACGAAATAATTATATGCAACTTAAAACATTACTTTAGAGTTTTTATATTATATAATTATTTATTCTTTATACAAAGCGGTAAAAACCTCGTTATTTCACAAATACTACGATTGAAGTTAATTTGCAAGAGATTTGTAACGGTTAGCGTAAAACGTTATTTTGCTGTAAAAACTGTTTCACTTTCGACGGAAACTGCTTATGTCCAAGTTTTTTACTTAAACTCTTCAAATTTTTTGCAAAATATACCCAGAAGTTGGTATTTTTACATCACCGCTTGTAAAAATACAAAAACGGGAAATACTACTTTTTGTGCGCTTTGTTTTTTATTTGGAGTCATTCGCACCAGTAAAAACTATTTACATCTATTAAGCACTGCGATAATTAGTGTAGTGCCAGACAATACTGATGATAAAAATAATACATGTTATACTTTACTGATTTTATTTAGGTAGCCAAAAGCTTTTATAAAAAATACAAAACCATACATGCATTAAACATAGAATTACCATGAACGGCCTTCTACCCTCGTATAATGTAATACTATTGGTGTGTAACTGTGTTTGTGAGAGGGTGTGTGTGACTACATATTTACTTAATAAATTATGTTGTATATATCATTTTATAGGAGTCCTTTGTTTTATAAAAAATGTCCAATTGAGAAAATAAATCATGACACTGGGCACAAATTCTATTTATGGGGGCGTTACGTGATTTTTTTAAAATTTGTGTTAACCGAGAATAGAGTAGTATGTCTTGTTCTCCGTCTAGGGACAGAAAATTTAACTTAAGATTGTTTAAATTTCTCTTAAGAAAAAAAGGGAAAGAACCGATTTCAAGGACATACTGCTCTCACCTATAGAAGTGCAAGAAGGTAAATAATGAGTAATCGTTATGATGTTAGTATAATACGTTCAGCAAACGGTTTCCTAGAAACAGTGAGAGGATGCAGTTGATTATTCAATATTTGCATATCCTGTGCTTTCTCACGATTTATATAGTCAATAACTAGCCATAAACTTCGTATCTAAATATTATATCAATTGGTATTCCGTTCTAGACTTTACAATCTCCGACAAGACACTGACTTTACGGACTCTAGATTATGAAATTATCCGTTACGGTATACAGAAACTGTCATACAAAAGTAGAAAGGACGATAAATCCAAAGAACCAAAGGAATCTCATAACTTGCTAAATAACTACGTAATATGTCTTATGATCGAAACCATTTTCCATTAATAACTATAAAAAGTATAACTTTTGCACTAAAAATATTTAAAAAAAAAACAAATAAAAATACAAATCCGGGTGGGTCGTCAAGCAATAAAATAAATTAAAAGTTTGAGATAAGAAAAGGCTTCGAAGGTTGCCGCCCGGTTTTTATGCCTTTCGCTACAAAATTGTCACATGCCAAGGGCATCCGATATGTCAGATAGTGTTTCAAACTAGTTATTGAAAATATTATATGAGCTATTAAAATATAGTGAAAAATACTGTTTTGAGTTTACTATGGAATTTCTCGTTGTGTTGGGAGTTGAAGGAAATCGTTTAAAGTAACGATATGTAGATAGGATGTTGCTACAAATTGCACTTTAACTGTACAGATCCCTTACATAATTGTATAGAGTATTGAAGTTGGACGAGATCCCCATTATCTTTGATTGTTAATAATATTTTTTTTCATGATACAGTGTGTGGCTTTTAACGATTTTTTATCTCTGTACACTACTGTCTAACATACTCTGTGATTATTAAAAAAACGCTTATCTGTGGCCAAAGTAATGGCGGCATTATTTTCCGAATGACATTTTATGGCAGTCGTGAACTTAAACATTTTTAATTGTATAATAAATAAATAGGGAATTATCCATCTCACTTGTATAGTTTCTTCCGCCCGTTAGGGATACCGCAAACACGGACATCCGATACGAAACCTTACAATGTTTTTACCAGATGAAAGCTATTATGTGATTTACAAATACGAGTACTGGTAGGTTAGTAAACTTTATCGAAATCAATTTATTGGTTATTTTACTCACACAAGTCCGCGTATAAAAGTTTAGATGTATTTCAAATAACGCTACTTTGCTACGGTTGTATAAGGTTGCGCATGCACCTGTCTATACGACATTTGCCGGTCGACCTTCGAGGCGCCACTGATTTGAGCTCAAATGTTATGGGTCGACTCAAGAATTCAGGTATATACGAACTTATTTGCATTTTTAACCATTATGGATGTGTTTTGTTTTACGGGTAATATTTTACAACTTTTACTTACATAACTTTGACTAAGTACTGATTCTCTATCTATAAGTTCTTAGGACTGTCATAAATAATGAGGAAGTATATTAAGAGCTAATTATTGTTATGTTTGCACTGTTTCCTTAATTTTTTAACCCAAAAATAATTCTTCCACCACGGTCGTTTTTATATTTCAAAAAATATACTCTACATTTAATATATATATATTATTTTATTTATGTTGTCAGAAGTAGGAAGTCTTAAAATATTAAATACAAGATTTGTGAGCTTGATTTTGTTTTTTTTTTTTCAATACAGCACGGAAGTGCTGCCAGCGTTAAACACTACACTGCCACAGGGACCAATCTTTGTAAATTAGTTTTAATTTTATGTTTATTAATTTTTAATTATGAGTATTGTTACTATGATGGTTATGAAAATTTTAAATATTTGCGTATTGGATTAAATCATTTGAACAAATTTTCATGTCAAATACATCATAACGTTATTTAATATATGTATCTCGAAAATCTTACATAATTGGCTTTTTATTCGACACACAAAAAAGACAGACCAAAGACAATTGACACGGAGATAATCTATGAATTAATAAGTACATAACCAAGAGTTATTTATAATTAATGTTAAATTTATAACTTTATGTAGTTTTTTTTGTATTTCAGCACTGTCTAAGTAATAAATTGCAATGAATACAATTTAAATGAACTATCAGAATGTTGTTTAATGATTAATTGTCAGAGATTGTTGTTGATATTTTGCAAACAATGAAAATATCTCTGAATACTGTCATTGAACTTGATATAAACAATAGAGTTATGTATATAATGTATATTGTATTTTAGTTTTCACGTCAACTGAGCTTTTGTTTTTGCCCACATTAGGGTAGAATAAAAACTGAATTTGGTTTAAAAATACGATACCTAATTGAATTTAAAACATATTAAAGAGAATGTACAAATCAAAGATCAAAACATAAGCTTTCTATAATAAATGATATTTTATAAGTACATTATTGCACTCAGGGTCATCTAGTGCCCTTTCGCTGATCTTTTCTTTATCAAAATAACCAACAATTTATTACCTTCCCGGTATTTGCATAAATACATGCCTTTTATATATGCATACGTAAACACTTGAATGTAAAACCTACACATCTAAATAACAAAAGTCTGACTGTAAATCTTTTTTGCGCTAAAGACGTAAATATATTTTTTAATGTCACACAATGCAGTCAATAAAAGGATAAAAGTTTTTCATGATGACAATTAAAATGAAACTCATTTATATATATTTTATATTATATACAAAAAAAAACATTCCTGTTATAACGGGTGACCCTAAATCAACAAGAATGCTTAACCAATAAAAAATTCACACACAATATAAAAATAACTAATTATATAGGCACAAATAGTAGAACTTTTGTCAGTTCACTCAACGAACAATAAAAAAGGTCCGTTAAGCTATGTAATACAGCGAATTATAATATGTGCCCTTTTTAGACGGTTAGTCCTAGCAGTAGGCACATGAAGTAACGGCGGAACATCAGAAGGCGACATCGTCAGGCACATTGATAAGGCACTGAGGTACTGCCAAATTGCTGTCCTTGCCATGTTTAAATTTCAATTGATCCTACAATATAACCTTATATATGACCGAACGTGGGCGACATATCATTAGACGTTGAAGATTTCACGAAATGACAATTTTTTAATAGAAAATCTTGAGTGATCTAGGATCGTGCTACCATCTTTAACGAAGATATAATGTAATGGTTGAGTAAAAAAAATACCAGAATGACGGAGAGGTTCTTCCCAATTCTTCACGTCCGTTCTACGCCCTTGATTGTTACTATATTGTGGCTTAGTCTTGAAACTCAACGTCTTAAAACATTTAGAAAGTTATAATTTTAAGTCACATCATACACAGTTACTAGAAACAATGTGTTGGATCTGATAAGGATGTGGTTCACAAACACCAATCAATCACCGTTGACTGCTAAATGTGACCCCGATCAAGGTCCTCGATCTAACGCGGAAATTATAATGCCTAATATCATATTGTTATTCTAAGGGTTCAGACATACTGTTGATATTTAATACAAACGTACAAATTTACAGTACGAAAAACCTTGTCGAAGTAACTTACGTCTCCAAATAGCCGATTGAGGAGGTTCACAACATAGTAATTCTGTCGACAACTGCAAGGCAAAGATATGGTGCTGTCTATTCCAAGCATGTACCCATGAATTAAGACGCTAAAATTCAGATTCCAGACTTTGTAAAGTAAACCGTATATCGAACTCGCGTTTTAAAAAATGTATTGGATTTTGTATTTTAGAACCATAACACTGGTCATAGTTCTTGTAACCCCAAAACACTTGCGCACACGCATCTGGTTAGTTTTAAATGAATTGAAGTTGACGTCTGACAACAAACATTTCAACGTTATTTCATTCAACCGAGATGATTTCTAGTACAGTACTATACGAAACAGTAAAACTTGTTCTTCATACTACATTCGTATATTTTTATTTGTCGTATAATTTTCCCTTATATGAATTGAAGTTGTACGCCTAAAACTGTAACATCGTTCCACACTGTTAAACGCAGCCTTAACATTAAGAATTCACTTTCTGCTCCAATGATTAAATAAAAACTAATCTTATGTAGACAACAATACAGTTTATTTTCGAATTAGTGTTAGCGCAATTGCAAGCTATTGTTATGTAAATAAGGGTGATATTAGTATAATTAGAGCGACACAACCAGTTGTATTGAGGTCAAGTGCGACAATCACGTTTCCTGATCGATTTTACGGTTTAAATCTTCTATAATACTTTGGGTCAAATATAGAAGCAATAGAATTTATTCGTTGTATGCGAGTAGGTATTGAGAGTTTCATGTTAGTGTTCTGCGAATAAAGAATTGTCACGCTAGCGAAATTCCCATAATTTAAATTAATAAGTCTTAATCTTGAAAAAATTCATCAATAAAATACCCTATTCTTAAGAGGCTGGCGACGCACTTGCGAGCCCGCTTGCAATGTGAGTGTCTATGGGCGGCGGTATTTAACTTAACATTTAACCTCCTCAAAAATAAAAATGTATGATGTTGTATGTGCTGTTTGCGACTAATACTGAAACTTATTACCTAACTTTTTTTATAAACTTGAAAATATATTTTTTTGTAATAGTATATAGAGAAAGAGGTTTAAGCTCAAAACAAAAAGGAAATTGTCATTAATTGTAGACTTAAAACGAAGTTTCTAACAAGGCATTATACGTTTCATGGAGCCTTCATTTTCTAAACTAGTTAACCTAAATTGCCCGAAAATCATCAGAACATCTTTTCGACATTAATATGCGCACTGTTTTACAGTTAAGCCATGCACACACTCCACGTCTTTTTTTATTAAATAATACTCTTGTACATGATTACCATGAAACCGCTAATTCTGAAATATTGACCTAACGATGAAACCTATTTCAATATAGTTCATACCTACAAGAGTTGATCGCTACTGAAGTTACGGGGTATGAACTATCTGGCGAAAGAAATCACGTATACGTTTTATTATTCTCTTAATAGATATCGCCGCTAACGAATATCGATCAGAAATTTGAGCTTACAGAAGAATTTTACTTTTAATTAACATTAGAAAATCTTTCTCGACTATTGAATCACTAAATATAGGTGAGATAAGTATACAACTGTACACACGTTAGTAGTACAGGTAGCGTAGGTATTTTAAAATTTTATTTGATTTTCTTCAAGGAATAGAGAATAAAATTAAAATTTCTGGACATTGCGCATACGTCGAAACCGCTTCATAGACGTCGCGTTGCGACCGTCCAGTTTAAACACCACATCGTCGTGACATAATCACTTTCCTTCCGAGATTGTTACCAAAAAAGAAAACATCTTCATGTAATGTCGGTCTTATTGCATTTTAATGTGCGCGTGAGTGCCGTTTATTACAATAAAATTTAATGTTTAGCTTTTTTCATCTATAACAAATACTGAAATTAAAATAATTAAGTTCACATATACGGCTATGTGTTTTTTAAATGATTTTAAACTTGTTTTCATTTAGTAAAGAAAATAAATTTGTGAATATATAAGATACTACGTACGTTTTAAATAGGGTATGGGGTAGACACATATGTGTTTCAGTGTCTGTTTCCTTAATAAGCATTTTACTAACCTATTATTGACCTGTGATTAAATAACTGTTTTCGAATCTAATTCAATAAAAAAATCTTCCAAAAACCTAGTTAAACAATTTCCAGTTTATTAATATTTTCCAAGTCATAATATGTAATAAAACTTGATTACATTAGCAAATCTTAAGTGTGCACATTCAGCTCAAGGTTAATTACGATAACCCCAATAATTTCTTTATTTATTAATTGCGACTAGTGTTTACATTATACGTAGTAATATGGTTAATTTTATGTAAAATATTATATTATTTAAAGTGGCTTAATTCTCCTGGTTTATACATATGCCTTTTGACTCCCGAAGTCAGACTCGTTTCTGAATCTTACCCTAACAATTGTAGCGTAGTCTGGGTTATAAAATTATGAATTTTTCACACAATATCTAATGTTTTTCACTTACTTTTGTGCCATCTCTTTGCGAAGGTTAGCGATCATCATGGCTAGTTTAATTTTGGATGCCGCGCTTCTAAACAATGACTTGGTGCTTTGGCCAAACCATTGTCTTAAGTTTTTCAACCAAGACGTGCTTCTGCGGCCAGGTCTCGTTCTACCTTCCACTTTGCCTCGTATGATTAGTTGAAGGAGCTCGTATTTTTTGGTGTTACGTAAAACGTGTCCGACATATTCAAGTTTTCTTTTCTTAACCGTCATAAGCACTTCTTTGTTCTTCTGCATTCTGTACAGCACGGTTGTATTTCGTATGCGGTCTGTCCAAGATATTCTAAGCATATGTCGATAAACCCAGATCTGGAACGCTTTTTGGACAGTCTTCGTCAGCGTCCAAGATTCTACGCCTTCGTTTTTTCACTGCCTACTATAATACCGAGGCAAATTGACCATCCGTCCTACTGAGTCGTTACGGGACTTAATGGTTAAGGTATGTCTCCAGTGTGTCTACAATCGATTCATTGAATACAACTTTCAACACGTCATTGCCGCCTATTCAAACGATGCTCCACAAAGTGTAAGTAGAACGACCTACTTACAGTGTTAAGTGATGACACGATGCAAATGTTTGCTATGCTATAGGATTAACGTTTCAAGAATTTATACAATAATTTTATACTCAAATTCCATTATCTTTTGTTATGAATTGTCTTATAAGACATAGTTGTAACACTAACATTACTATAAAAAAACTGTTTTAAACATGTACCATGTACCACGGTATAATTGTTTTCTAGTAGTCATAAATAAAGTTTTAATTATAATGAATTAATTATTACTAAGACTTTGTAACAGCTTCACTGGTAGTATCCGAACACCTTAGATTACATTTTAAATTTACACTTTTCAAATCCCGAAAATATTTGAATTTATTGCAGTTTCTAGCCATCAACTATACGCGTATAACACACATAATGAATGTTTTAATCAATTATCATTTGTGTTATCAGTTGTTATAATTGCATACAATATTATTCATAGGATTAGTGTTTATGTCATATAGGAAAATTTCTAGTCTTAATCTATTTAATTACCTGATAAGTACGTCAATAAGTAGTAATTGTCACACGGAGATGGGGCCCGAATCTTCTTCACAAAATGTTCGTAACATTCAAATCAAATCAAAATCATTTATTAATTTAGGTAACACAATGTACAATTATGAACGTTAATTAAGAAGATAGATATTAAACGCTTCTAATTTTACATTTACTGCCAGTTCTCTCTCTAAGCCCCGGGCCGGTTATTAAATTCAAAATAAATACCATGTAATACATGTAAGGCTATGAGCGAATCTACTGCCGGTCTTCTAGCTCTAGAATATGATGACGTTTTAGTCGTATCACATACTGTTCTATGGTGAGTTTGCGAGCAAATGCGTTCAGGTAACAGTCTTCTTCAATATGATATATTTTGTAATTAAAACAATTGTATCCGTATTTTATTTTTTATCTTTAAATCAAGAAATTAAAAAGGACAGTTGAAAATGTATTAAGTATTATCTAGTTTATCATTGTTATCACTTTGATAATGCAATGCGCGCGAGTCAATAAGCTAATAACGCATGCCCGGTACATTTTTATCATTTAAAAATCATTATATACATTCGTTTTTTGTGTATTGCCGTGTGTTTTACGTCTCAGGCAACATTCAATCTGGGGTCATGAAATCATCAATCAACAAATTCAGTATCACTTCATTGGGCATATGGGTACTTTCCCGCCAACGCTTTGATTCTTATTTTAAAATATAAAATACATTCAGTACAAGAAAAATATTACCTGTAAGGTCATCGACCTCTAATTATCGCATGTCCGTCTGTTTGTTATTGACATGAAACATTTACTTCCGCAACGCATCGTGTGAACTTCACAGGAAACGCATTCTTTATACATTAACATAACCATTCTTGTACAACAAATTTCACGTGAGGCATCTTCAAATTAAACGATAGAAGAAAATGTAAACTGTATTAGTAGGTTTGCTGTTGAGGTATATTCCTTCAAAGTCTGTAACTAAGTAAAATAAGTATCGAACAGATTTTTGTACTGTTTTTATCAAAAGATTGCTGAGGAAGTCTGAAGGGGTTCTTGTACTTGCCATACTCGAAATTCACGCGAGCGAAGCGAAGGGCGGGTTACAGTGAGACAATAAAATAATTTATATATAAGGCAAAGTCATTGGATCATCATAGTGGTCACACTCAATTATTCCTAAAAAAAATATTTACACTGTTCTAATTGAAGTACGTAGTATCGTAAATATTATTTAATCTGTTACTGGCAAAGCACTGAAAAAAAAAAGACAAAAAAAGTTTCTATATCCAAATATATAGGCTGTCAAGTATAATCTTGCGTTCTTGTGGTTCTCTACTCTGTGCCTCCTTCAATAAGTTTTTTCTATGTTGTACTGAACACTGAACGATTGTATTTGTCATTTGTTAAAGAATCGTACCTTTTTTCACCACATAAACTAAGACTGTAGACGAATTCGAATTTAGAAAATCACAGTAACACATTGTTCAAGAATTATACTTGTTATAATTAGTTCGTTAACGGTTACGGCTTCCGGTGTTGCTTGTAGGCCAACAAGCAAAAAAAAAATTGTTGACTCTATTATCTATTATACATTTTAACCTACATTTATTATAAGACTATAATAACAAAGAATCAAACACTAATTATTCAACTTTTCAACATTCGTTCATAATACAAAACAGCATCCAGGCAACACTGTTAGGGAAATTTATCGGAAAATACAAAATCCTGAACATAATAATATTAGTGTGCGCATTACGGGGAAGTAGGAAGAAGAACATTTTTACAGGAAATCAAAAATAATAGAAGTATTGTAGTCCGTTTTACTGATTGACGGTTAAACAAAAGAGTAACAATATAAGCGATAGGCTGACGAGATGGTTAGCTTGGAGAACTTGGATTCTGCCCAAAAGATAAAATAAGGTGAAAAAAGTTAGAGGAGGCCTTCTTCCGGACGCGGGACGGGGAACTTAGAATAACAAATATTTTTATTATTGTATGTATACTACATAGAGCTAAATAAAGGCTTATTATTATTGACCGAAGTTACATACTATATGAACTCATTCATGAATAGGTCTTTACATACAAATTACTTTGAAATATATTGTAAACCTATTTTAAAAGAGTAAGTGTGGAGTTTCTTGCCCATTCTTCTCCACACGAAACTACCTTTTGGAAGGGGCAACTAGAATCTTCTTTATATATTTTTTTTGACGTTCAAAAGTGCCATTTTAGATGGTCTAATTGAAATAAATGATTTGACTTTGACTTTGATTTGAACACATAATAAAGAAATATTTATTTTTGAAAGCTTCACTTTAATATCGTAATAACAGATAAACAAGTAAAAGCTAGACAAATGTTCATATGATATCGCTTTCATCACGACACACAAGTCTACTTTATCATCTGAACTGTTCCTTTGTTCTTTAATTAGCGCTATCTATCTCACTCACACGCCGCATTACAAGTGCCAAGATCACCAACATTTGGTAACTGTTGCATTTTCAACATTTTTCGTAAGATATAAGTGTGTCAGATTTTGACATATATTCGGCGAGTTTAGTAGGTATTTAATACTGAATGTGTTACTATGTTAGTTATAAGGTTAGAATTAAATTATTACACAAAAAAGCCTATTTCCTTTTTTAATTTTCTTGTTCAGGAAAAGAAGAATGTTGTTATCACCCTTGACCTTTTAGAAAAAGCAGTTTATACATAAATGTTTTCCCACTTAAATGAGGTTATTTTTATTTTATTATTATTAAATTCGTGTTCATATCATAAGAATGTCGAAATAAATTGAAAATGTATGACTTGCAATCGCAATGATTAGCAATTTTCATTAATAATTTCGAAGGTCAACATCTAATTAAAGCAACAAAAGAACCTCTTCAATAATCGAATACTCAATCAGCCCACATAAATACTTATATGTTTAATGTTTCTGAATGTTTATTTTAACACACATGTCAAGGACATCTGCTAATTTACCGCTGACAGATTGACAGGGAACAATGTTTGAATTTATGAAAAATGTGTTTGACACCTGACTTTATGCAAATTGAGGCTTATTAGCTAATTGCGAAACTGGTGATTAGTTTTTCTTGTGAAATTGTGAATCAATATGCTATTGTATACTTAACTATCTTCAAGGTATTTATTTTCGCCATTATTATTATTTATAATCGCATTATATTGCTTTCTTTAAATAAATTGTCTCCGCATCAGCATTACGATCTACCCTAACTTAAAATTAATAAATCATTTAAGTCTAACCTAATACACAAATCATGATTTTTGACATAAGAAAGTGTCCAATAACACTACTTACAGTCTTTATTATGAGGAAGACACTGTGTTCTTGTGTACTATTTTTTCCACTTACCACTGTTGTGCTAACTTGAGCTAACTTAAGTGCACTTACATTAATTGACTAATTCGAATGGTTTTGTCCTTTTCAATCTTCTCACTAGGCCCATGGTGTCAATAATGTTATACTATTCTAGATAGTCATTATTTAAAAACGCAAAAAACTAAAATACTTGAGTACACAAGTGAATACCTAGTGTATGCCTATTGGATAAAAATTCGTGACTCACGTCTAATCTTATCTTGTAACTACTATTGACATGTGTCATCCTTTATACTGCAGTTGACAAGCCTGGTCATTTGAAACTGTTCAAAGAGTGGTGATCATTGGCTATCATTTATATTTTTTTGCAAACCTATTTACTACATAGAAAAATGTGCGTAAACTTTGTACGCAAAGTGCTCATGTCAGAAGTGGAACTTCTTTGGCAAACCAATTTTTATATCTTGTTCTTATTTATACAAATCTAAAATTGTCATTAAAATATTAAAAGTGTCGAAAATTAATGCAAATTATTAATTTAATTTATTTCTTCTATAATAAAAACACGTGGAATTTTAATTTACAATTCGACATTTGACATTTCAATAATTTATTTTGCATAAAATATAAAATACTAATATTTCATAAATTCTCTACGAAATTGTAATTTTAAAAATAGAATCTCAATCGGTCTCAATCACTCTCTCCCGTTTTCTTCAACAAAAACGCTGCACATCTTCGTGACGCATCCATTAAAATTTTACGTCCGCGCTTAAAGAAGTTTCAATTCAATAAATAAATCAGTGGCACTACAACCTTTTCAGGCCTGGGCCTCAGATTTCTCTATCGCTTTCATGATCATTTGTCAATCCAATAGGCAAATAAGTGATCAGCCTCCTGCGCCAGACACAGTCTTTACTTTTTGGGTCTAAGGCAAGCCGGTTTCTTCACGATGTTTTCCTTACCGTTACTCCATTTATGACACTTATTAATTGCCATGTTTTGTTATTTAACATAATAGATATATGCAAAATTCTTTATAATAATAAAAAGCTTTCTCGGTATATAATTAATGCCTGCTGATCAAGATTAATCGTGTAATCGGCACGTCTATAAATCTTGAATTGATTAGAAATATGCAAGTTCGATGTTATCAATTGACAGCGATGCACATCGAAGTTGCCAATGGATGTTGAAATTACCGAGGTTTTTATATATATAAATATTGAGGCTCATACTGCTTATATAAATTTATTAAGTGTAAATGTAACGAACCAGGGATTTGCTAGACTTCTTTTAGAAACGTAGAAGTTTTACAAAAACTTATTGAATTATAAGGGAAATACTAAATCTAAAAGTCTTCATAAGTAAAATAATAGCTTCTTCTTATAGTGCCATCTCCTTGCGAAGGTTGGCGATCAACATGGTTAGTTTGATTTTGGATGCCGCGCTTCTAAACAATGACTTGGTGCTTTGACCATTGTCTTAAATAAAATTTTAAATTTTATTTAAGACAATGATTTGGTCAAATATAAAATTTAATATAAAAGTAAAATTTAAAATTTTATTTAAGACAATGGTTATTGGTGGTGGACAACGTTAAATAATTAATAGTAGCTAACTATCTTAATAAAAAATACTGATTACTTTAGAATTAGCTAATTAATGAGCCACTTAACGAAAACCCAAATGACGTCTGACGAAACCGAATTTTGATATAGCAATACACATACATTATATACATTGCGCTAAAGTTGCTATGATTTACATGACGAAAGCGAATTAGAAATTTGGTTTATCATCCAGGGCTTGGATGCTTTAAGAAGTTCTTTATATATAAATATTAATAATAATAGCCTTATAATTCAGATACTTTTACTATTAAACACGTTTCTATTTCAATCTTCTTTTAGGTATCTGTGTGCCCTTTTTTGGCAAAGGCCTCCTCTAAGTCAAGCTATTCTTCTCACGAAACAGCAGGTGGTACCTGCTGTTTCTTTAATTTGGTCTATCCACCTTCTAAGTTGTCTTCATCTTTTTCGTTTACCATATATAAATATTCACTATTAAAAACATAGCTAACATATATTGTAGAATTTTTTACTATCAAACTCGATAAGAAGATTATTTCCTGTTTAAATTGAATAAATTCTAAATCCTTTAATGTCAAATATGTGTATGACTCACGTGTTAGCGCCAAATTAGGTAATAAATTTGAATAAATAAAACATTTAAAGCAATTAGGTATTATTATGTGAACTGACTCACACAAACATAATGGTTATTTTGTTTGAATTCTTTTATATGCCATTCAGTGGATTTTTATCGCTATATATTTTGCCACATTTTTTATTTTTATGTGTATAAAATTAAATTAAGACTCATTCATAAAAGGTTAGGTATAGAAAACAGTTTTTTTAATATCCAAAACGACGACGGTTGTAACTAGGTATATGTGTAGTCTATTTACCAGAACAAGTCCCCGACCGGAAGTCCAGAACCACCAGAGTATCGCCAGGTGCAGCAGTTTTAACCTCTGACTTCGTAATTTCTAACTATTAAAATTTTTATAAGAATTTTTGCAATACCTTTACAATACAAACACCCATGATATGAATCCTGTATCTCCTTGCTAACTAACTATTAAGACTAAGAATGCCGTATAATTTTACCGTTTATGGTAACACCTCAATAATATTTCATTAGAGCAGTAAAGTTCTAATAATGATCTCCACATATTTGTATACAACTTTTTACTGGAAGTTCATTAAATATCTGTTAATGTAAAATAACATTAAGCCGGAATCGCAATTCCTATCGCAATTGGAAGTAACAGAGCACCAGGCACGATAAATAGTAGAAACGGTTATATATACATCATTCAGTAAAAATATCACCATGATATGTTACCGTCACGAACAATGAACAATGGTATGACCTTGTCAAGAGAAAGTTACACCATGACCATGGGTATGATGACGAGAAAGGGGAATATAAAAAGTAAGGCGCAGTTCGATTCGAATTCGATTGTCGTTCGTGAGCTAGTGCTTTAACCGCAAACCCTAATTTTATTATGATTTATTTATTTATGCTTTATTACCTTATTCACAAACATACACATAACAAAAATACAAAAAAAAAAACATGTTACAAAAGTTATAAGGCAACGGGCGGCCTTATAGCTAACAAGCGATTTCTTCCAGGCATGATTGCATTGAGGAGGGAGAAAATAGTCACGTGACAAAGCATGAGGTAATGTCCTATACATGATATTCGTTAGTGGGTCCCGCCTGTCCAAAAGTGATTTTGTCTGGAGTCCGAGGTGTATTGTGTAATAGGTAAAATTCAATTAAAACGGGCATGAATACACATTGACTAACTTGAGTGTGCTGAACAAATTTAATTATATAAATAATTTATTATACAAAAAATATTACCGCTTTAATTAGCTTTTAACCTATTTATACTAATTTTATGTGAAGTTGTCCGATTATGCGCGCCCCTTAGTGGCTTGGTTGAGGTTTACGCACATGAGGTATACCATTATGAGATCCAGGTTTTGTTCCGGATAGTTGGTAGGTACTTTAATTATGGTAAACACTTTAAAAAACAATAAACACACACACGCATTTGCTCCCTTTGAGCATATGTCTTAAATGCTCTTAATTTATGTTCCTTGTATGAGGAATATATTATATATTACTCACTCTCGTGAACTTTCCATGTTATCACTTATCAGGTACTCGTTATCAATGATAACACGGAACTCAAAATATATGACTTGTTTTATCATCTGTGTTACGCAAACAGTCATAAGACTAGTCTAGATTTGTTAGCCTATTGTTTGAGTTCTAACTTAGCCCGCGTGCGTCACTTTGATAGATTTGATTTGTTAAGAAAATTTTCTACAAATCAATGGCCTTTAATGTTATATCGTAAATCATTCTTGTAGTTTATAAAGATTATATGTAGTGTTTACAGATATTGGTAATCTTCTAATATATATAAAATTCTCGTGTCACAAGGTTCGTTTCCATACTCCTCCGAAACGGCTCGGCCGACTCGTATGAAATTTTTAATGCATATTCAATCAGTCTGAGAATCGGTTACTATCTATCTTTCAACCCCCTTCGTGATAAGGGGTGTCCACGCCAAAAAAATTTTTTTTTTTATGATACAGCATACAAAAATACATACAACGCCTAATTTTCACCCCTCTACGATCAATCCCTATTTTTTATTATTGTAGATAGTTATTTTTATTAAACTAAAAAAATGATCCCTAATATACATGGCAAAACGACGTTTGCTGGGTCAGTTAGTAATTATATAGATTCTAAAGAAGATAAGATTGCTTCATAACTCAAGCGTGACCAATGGTAGCATTTCAGATAATTTGTAAGGAAAAAATCCTTGAAAACACAACATTATCTATGTGCAAACCAATGATAATAGACAGCTGTCACCGGTATTTAGCAGGTCGACGCTTTACGTCCATATAATAATAATAAAACTTGATACATGACAGAAATATGTGACAAAACTGATGCAAAACCCCCTTAGGAGAACCTTAGGTTATGGGTAAATAGATTACGCTTATTCTGTAGTACATGGTGCATGTTTAAAACAATTTTAAAAAAGAAGCCTTAGTCTTACAACTTATAACGGGCAGGAGGCTCACCTGATGTTAAGTGATACCGTCGCCCATGGACACTCACATTGCCAGAAGGCTCGAAAGTGCGTTGCCGGCCTTTTAAGACTTGGTACACTCTTTTCTTGAACGAAGTCGAATTGTTTGGGATATTGGTTCCACATAGTGATGGTGCGCGGCAAAAACTGTCTGATTATAAAACCCCCAAACCCTATTTGCATCTTCTTCCACTCTTATGACTCTTCAATTATCACGATCACTACACACACAGAGAGTCATATGTATACAAAAGCAAATTGGTCTAAACATATGCATGTGTTAGCAGTGACGCACACAAAGAAACTCAATGTCATAATGAATATCCAATTATTGGATTGTACTTGTCAGGTTTCCGTACTTTACCGATCGATTTTGAAGATTCACTTCCTACACTAAATCTTGTTATTAATAATCCTACTAGAATTGTATTGCTTATGATTGGTTTACAAGGTAAAGGTCGTAAAATATTAATAGGACAGATGTACTTTACACCGCAAGAAGCCAACAAATGAATTTAATAAATAAAGAACGGAATTTGTAATTTATTTTTACAGAAATACTTAATATTACTGTAGTAAGTCCAATAATTAATCAGGAAATTGCCTAATATATTTGTAAATTGATTGTCTAAATATTAAAATATCAAACTAAATTATGTCTTTAATTAGATTAGACCTTATATCCACTACAAAAAATCAATCAAGATCGTACTCAACAATAAAATGAGATTTGAATTACCTTCTACAGACTTATCCTCGTAAGTAGAATTTAAGATAATCTGTACGAACTATCAAGCCTTGTATTAAACTAACATCTGGCGACATTTATCATATTTTATCTCCGTCTAATTGAAAAGATATGAAAGTGACAGAGTGCCTTTGTGTTATAGGTTCACGCTAAAAGGATTACGCTTGATGCTAGATTAGAATTTTTTATGGCTTTCTTGACATATGATAACTTTATAATACACTAGCTGACCTGGCTAACTTCGTTCCGCCCTACAACCTTATAATATCGTTGTTACTTTAATTTAACTTATTTTAGGATTTCATTAATGTTAAGTATTACATTAATACAACTTTTTTGCAAATACAGAAATGTTTTATTGCTTGCCATTGCGAAAGAAGAATGGCAGTTTTACACCTTAGGCATCTTCTCTCTAGCGTCAATATACGATACTGCATGTTAAGCACTTTCTGATATCCAGCATCTTTTGATCAGGATCAAAGCATGGTTATGCATCTCCTCATTCAACTCAAGATCGGAATTTCTTGAACTGACACGAATTCGACGTAAAATGATGCGTAGTTTTGTCAACAGATGGTTACCATGGTGACCATATGGTTTTTGCATTCGTAAAATTAATTAATTAATTTATTGTTATTCGATAACTTATCCGATATTTTATTGCTTATTCTGCTATTCGGGACGGAAACAAATCCAACAAATCAAAAACCATGGCAATCGGTCCAGCCGTTCTCGAGTTATAAGTGTTGTAACAAACACGACTTTCTTTTATATATATAGATTTGTTATATTTAATGTTTGAAATGAGGTACTCTTGGCACACGTGGTCTTGAAATTCAGTGTGATTGAAGTCCGTTTTGGTAAAGTGCCCCTAGATCTTGGTGGTATATTTCTTTTTCGTTATTAGAAGGAGTTTCGTACTTCTTACAGGAACAATTTTATGTGAGCCTGTTACATACAACACTTCAAATCAGTATAGTAATGCAAGCATTGAAACAAAATCGCAATAAAAGCGGAATTAAGTAAATAAAGAACCATATTTTCAATATTTGTTAATTTTGGAATCTTATCATTAAAATATTATTTGTTATTTCTTTATTATTACAACTAATTTATAATTACTTAAAAGAGACACATTTTAGTTTAATATTTTTATTTTCGTGAGGTTACTTACTAATTTTATTTTCTCATTCATCATTCTTCATTCGCCCACTGTACATTTAATTCTTAGTAATTGTTCTAATGATATTAATTAAAGTAGTACGTTTTTATGCCCACCTTTATATCAGGAATATCGTGGGAGACTACAGCGTGGACAGTAGCGTAGGTCGGACCGGTCATTGACCTCGTATCGGACACATTAAACTCTTAGTAATAGTACGATAACGAATATCACTTTCTCCTTGTTTATTATGACAAGATACTATGTAATAACTTTTTATAAGAGTAGCATTACTAAATATGTTTAATAGAATCTTTAGACTGAATTCTTTTATACTCAATAAAATAATTTCTTCAATAAATGACAGTAAGTTTTGTGTATAATATTATTATTATTTAAACGCATTATTTGGTAATTAATGTACATTATTTTATTGTCTTCGAATTCAACTTATATTGTCTTCAATTTTATTTCTGTGCATGTATAATCTCAGTGGCTTAGTAACGAAAAGTAACACGTATTAGTTGGAGGATTAGTTCGATTCCCGACGGTAAAATTGTTTCATTTCTGATGCAAGTACAGAAGGTTTATCAAGATAAACAATCAGCAAAACGGACAAAGAATTTTCCGCCCCGTATCTCGCGTAATAATCACAGTGACCCATAAGCAGTAAAACTAAAGCTTTTAAATATAATTAAATGTCGGAAATGAACCAAACATTTAATTAAGTATACGAGGAACATTAGTAGGGTATCTTAGCATTTAGATAAACTGTTTGAACATAAAACAAACACTTAAATCCCATCTTAGTAACACCTGATAAGATTACAATTTATTCAGGCTACCTTGAGTCGACGACTTTAGATATTAGATACCTGTGACTATGTTGGCGTAAGGCGTTGCCCTTTTGAAGCCGGGTGTGAAGTTTTTTTAATTAAATATTTAATTTGAATCTTTATACGACTCTAGTTTGAACACAAGTGACATCTTCCGTAAATCTTAATATATATAAATTACGTGACACGTTGTTTGTACGCTATGGACTCCTAAACTACTGAACCGATTTCAATCAAATTTGCACACCGTTTGCGGTTCGATCTAACTTAAAAGATAGGATAGCTTACATCTCTATTTATACCCGCAATTTATTGCAAATTATTTATTAATTATTTGATAGTCACAATTCTAACAGATGGCGCTGTGTTGAAAGAACCAAAGTTTTACATAAGCTACAATTTAATGACATTACCACCAAAAAAGCGTGGTGGTCCCCATGACTGGTGTTCACCTACCGTTTCCCTTGAATAGTTTTCTTCTATGTAATATAACAAAAACCTTAGCCACAGCAACGCTTGGCCGGTCTGCTAGTACATATATTATATATCTGTTTGTCCTGATTCGTTCATAAACTTATATAAATAATAAAACATTACTATTCTCTCTATTTTTGATATTGTTGAATTATTTTACAGACACTTAGTCCTCACACTAGGCCATTCTTGTGTGGTCACTTCGAGATTCGAGACTTCGAGATTCAAGTACAAAAACATTATAGCTGTATAAATATTCAGGAAAAGAAATCCAGATAAACAGTAATATTATATAATATATATAGCCCTTAAACCCTTAATTTCAGACTAGAAGACGGAATAGTGAAACCAGGTAGGAAGGGCCCTTAGTCGAATGTTGTACTATCTACTGGTGGTGGTAGCTGCGGGTGGAGCTACTGTCGCGCCATTTTCACATATGTAAAATTTAATATTTGTTTATTTACGTTTCCGTTACAGTTATATAATATCTATTCCGTTCTTAGGACTCTGAAATTTACATAATTGCATACTGTAAGAAAGAGTTTGGAAACAAGAAATGATTCGTACATTTCCTGCATGCAAACGTATTCCTCATATAGCCATACTTATTTTATATCAAAAAAATAATTTTGTAAGAACTTAGGCGAGTGAAACCTTATTTAACTCTATAACTTTAATATAACATCTTCCTAAAAGGCTTTTATAAAGAAACATTCTTCACAATCTTAAAATTTATATTCCTCGAACGAAATATGTTTAAAAATAGTTCTTCGTCGCCTTATTGTTTAAAAATGTATCCGACCTAATCGAACTAAATAAATCTAGGTCTCGTTTAATATTACACTCACACTATGACATAACAATATAATCTTAAGTCTGGCTGCGTATATAAAATTGCTAAACATAGTCACGTCTTTTGTGAAAGCATGGTGCGGTAACTTGTATGAGGCTTGTAGGCTGTACCGTTGCAGTTGGTGTTCTTACGTGTTAGGTGTCGCAGGTGGCTTTCATCAGGTATGTAACGTGTACCGTAAGAAAATTTAAGGCTTAATTTTACTTGAATTTTCTATTTTTTTTTGATGTTCTTTTCACTTAATTGCACATAGAATTAGTCAAAAGAAGTAAATGGTGCAACAGGCCATCGTTACTAAGCGATCTTTTCCAGTCAACCCTGTTATAAATGTAAAATATCGCAAGAATGCGAAAATTATAATACAAATAAAAAAAATCTTAACTTAATAACCAAGAAAATACCAGGAGAGAAAAAACACATTACAGCGCTTGAAGACGTCTAGTTTCTTAATCTCATCCTTAGAAGGTGGTACTCTTAGCATTGTTTTGGATAGGTTCTAAATTTATTGAATAAAAATATAGGTACCTTCAAGGACTACGAAGATTGCTACGCTTTAAGTTGAATGCGATCGTCATTTGTCAATTAAAACGTGCAAAATGAACTAATTTATTAGCATTCCTTTAGTTAATCCAAAAGAATGAATAATTGTTTATGACATTAACGTTATATACAAATGAAACTCGCAAGAACTATACTGTCATGTCTACATAGACGTTTTAAATATCTGATTTCTTTGTAAATCTAATATGTAACTTATTAATATCTACACTAAATTCCTTTGAGAACGTAAGACAATAAATTAACGTTTTTATATTCACTGCACTTCTGTATTATCAACTATAATTAAGTCTCATTGCATTTTTACCAAAAAGTTGCGGAAATGTGCAATCTTGCACCAGTGCACAATTGCATAACATCGAAAACTGGTGAAACACTGGTACTAATTATTCAAAATCACGAAACCTCTAATTATCTTCGCAATTAATAAGAAATTGCGATTCTCTCACGGTTCGCCGTTACCAACGAAACAGCGTGCCTAAATGTTAGTTACGTAGTATTTAATTTATCATCTGTATGTCATTAGACTAAAATATATCGCATTTTATTATCACTATATAAACCTATGCAACATTACGACCATTTTATAAGCCATGTTTAAGGTACATTGATTTTTAGCTTTTTTGTTTATATGCGGTAAGATTGTCGCTACAAATAAAAAAAATGTGTTTATTAATTATAACAATGCATTATTGTGTATAAGATTTGGGATAAGTAAAAAATTACAGCTGTATCAGGGTTCCCAGCTCTTCATAACAAAATGTTTTTTTTTTATTTACAATGTTTGTTTTTATTTTACAATCGTAAAAAAAAAATACGGAAAATTTCATAATATTATAGGTACCTACTTAATTTATTCTACAATAAAGCAATTTCATGAACACGGTATTTTTTAAACTTAAAATATCACTGATTTTCTTGTTAATATAATACATTTATACTTAATATTCATATTTCATTATAAACAATGTATGTATGTATAGAAACAATACCCTAATTCTTATGACATTCGTATTCTAAAAGCGTGGAGTCGAACGACGTGAAAAGTAATGGCTCGTTTATAAGGTTTGCAATGTATTACCGTTAACGGGCAATTGCAGTTTCTGCGAATGAAGATGTCACAAAAAATTGCATAAATCAACCTGGATCATTATCTAAGTCAATGAGAATTAAATTATTTGCTTCGAAGCGGAAAATGATACGTAGATTTGTAGATATCGGACACGCGATGAAAAATGCTGGAAAAGTAATTGATAGTAAAATCCTACTTTAATATATGTAATTATTATGCCATTATAAATATTTGTAGCATACATAAATGTTGAAATTGTAATATTAACATAAATTAATATTGTAAACAGAACAAAAGATTATATGAATTTTGTTTCTGCGTAAACAGCTTATAAAATGTATCCGCTACACTTTTGCCGTACATAAATTATCATTAATCAATAATAAAACAATCTTACTTTTTATTCAAGTTGCCACAAGGCAATTAGTCGATAACTTTCCCGGCTGGTGGAAAAGCGGGAAAGTCAGTGGCTTGTTTCTGTTCACGCTGAGAACGCGCGCGTTAAGTTACAAAATTATATCACACAATAGTTTTACGTTGTGGTAATCCGTTTCGATATATTAGAAAATAAGGCGGTAAGAATGTCGTGAAAAGTAGATTTTCTAGTTTATATAAATTATTGTAAATGGCTTGAAATTGAACCACCTAGGTTTTAATTTTAATTAATCCGAGATTGAATTCTTTTCTAATACATCTACTGTTTCTACCTATAAAATTTAAAAGGTGATATGATATCTACGTATTTAAACGTGATTAATTCCATATTTAATGTATTAATAACAAAATACATAAAAATTATAAACAATTCCTTCAACATTTTGTAATTAACAATTGCAAAATGTTTTAGAATTCGTAATTGAAAACACGTGTTTTTTCACCTTACATCATTTCAAAATCTCATCTCCACTTACGAATTAGGTTACTACAGATGCGTCACATTCGATCGAGTTCTAAAACAAGCCCGTGTGACTGACAGGAGTGAACAGTTAACTAAGTCTACTCTAAATATAAACTGCATACCGAACATTTAGAACGGCCAACGCATTGCCGGTTAAATTTAAACAGCAGCTGCCATTTTAAACTTACGTTTTTACTAAGGTATGTTTTGCTCATTTATCTTATCTCCTACCATAGATCAATCGTTTATAGAAGACAGCGGTATTTTAAAACCTGTCAATAATTAACCCTTTGTTATCGCTTTTAAAATTGTGTTACAAATGTGTATCAATAATCAGGGTTAGGACTAAATTATAGAAATCTAAATAAATTTAATACACACAATTTCCCACTAAAATAAAGCAAATAAGAAAAATGAAGAAACATGAAACTGCGCAACTTTTTAAAGCTATTGGATGATGGAAAGTTAATAAATAGACATATTATGATTTTTGCGGTCAAAATCCATTGAGATATATTTTTAATTCTAATTTATTTTAGATTATGTACGTATAATACTAGAACTTACAAAGTGAACAATTGTAATAAGCTTTGAGGTTATTAAGTTGGCACACGATTACACCGTTTTATAAACGGGGTCTAAAACATTATGAAATTTAGTTTTTTTACACATAATAGGTGCTAAATTGTTCGTGAGAGGGCGTGGCCGTAGTAATTCACATTGACAGTGAAAGTTGCGCGCGCGCCGATATTGAATCCTGCACATAATATACCAATTATGTTTGAAGAAAGTGTTTTGTGGCATATGGAGATTTCGACAATGTACTTTGTTATTATGACAGTTGAATGCGATAATTTGTTTGTACACTACTTTCAATTTTGTTATTGCTTGATATTAAGAAAAAAAATCATCTAAAACATAAGAAACTTTTCTTCCCAAATTAACTTGTATCTAAATAATAGTTACACAAGAATACTTTAAAAATGTTTCATTGCTATCTTTTATACTCAAACATAATTAGTTAACCTAAAATTTGGAGCATTTTTTTTTATTTGTTTTATTTTTCTATTTATCCATTTTTTATTACTATTATGTAGGTTAAACATATTACATTACTATTACTATACATTTGTGTGTGGGAAACAAATGATTTATATTCACAAATAAATAACTTATAACCCAGAACGTTAAACACACCGTTTATTAACTACCTCAGTCAACATGTTATCCTAAGAAAATAAACATCCCAAATATCGTCAATACAAAACATAATAGATAGCACATACAAATTTTTTACACAACGTGTTTTTTAAGACTATTAATTATGTTAATAAAATATCGCACTAAAGCGCCATTCAAATCAAGTTTTCAAGTAATTAAAATCATTCGTAACTGTTCAACATCCGCTTTATTTATGGTATTAATGCATTAGGATGTTGCTATCCATTTTTATCGCTTTATAATCTTTTAATTCTAATTAAATTGTGGTATAATTAACAACAGTTAGATAACCTTAGTGGAACCTTCAATAAAAGCGTATTATTCCCTAAAAGGCAACACGTACGCCTTCTGGCGTTGCAATTGTCCACGGGCGACGGTAAGGACTTCTCTTACTAAGTGCCTGTTCGTTTGGAGACCTGCTGACCAAATGCAAATAAACGAAACACACGACCTTTCGTCTTTTGTTTCACGCACGCAGTTGCACTTAAAACAGAGGCATACAATTTATTTCAAATTTATATATTTCATTCTTAAAGCCCTATAAAGATTTAGCTTAGACATAGTACATATATCAAATCGTAATAGTATCATTAATTGACCATTTCTTTTTAATTACAGACATCAGACAGTGCGGATTTCCTCGCAACTCGTCCACACACAGCCGCCGTGATCCCCGGCAAGCCTGCTGGCAACCCACTGCAATTTATCAAGGTTGGACCCGCAGATTTGGGCACCAGGGCCCGGGAGCAGTTGAGAAGAGCTGAGCTCGCAAAGCGAACAGAACCCGCCCGGATAGAAAGGCAGGAGGAGTGGCAGTCGGTAAGTCTCTATTCGTTGATGTTGGACTAAAATTATTCTTTTAGGTGAATCTGTATTATCAAAATTTAATGAATTGTTATTATTAAATGACAAATTAAAAGCTATTATAAGAAATCAGGTAAATGTAAAAAACAATATCTAACTACCCACACGCCACATTTATTCTTTTACTGCCGTAAAATATGATACGGATAGGCAAAGAAATGTTAATTGAGCATTAGAAATACATCTCGCTACTTTATTTAAAAAAAAACAACCACGAAAAAAAATGTACAATCCAAAATTTTCCCTTAAAATATTAAATTAGTTATTAATATAATTTACTATTAACAGTCGCGATACATATACGTACTTAAATTCGTTTGTTGTACAACATTTTTAAAGGCCATTAAGAACGAAATAAAAGTAAAATATGTAATTTTAAACAAAGTAGCTATCTTTACTCATAATTGCCTTTTAATAACCGACAGTTAAAGTCCATCGAAATGTCCTTGAAAAACTACTAAATGTCACACTTCCGGGAAATTACTCCAATTCCTACGAGTTGCATTCGGAGAATGTCGTCATACAAAATACGCAATTAAGTATTTACCGAATCATTAACTTAATGTTTGGAAATCTTATGTAGGAAATCTGAAGCATTTCCTGAATTGAATTGATAAAACGCTTCCCAGATTTTCGATTTGATATCTTGATAATTGTTTATCTTACACTTTATTGATATAATCCACAGCTTTAAAAAATATAATATTTACAATATATAATATAAATTTAAATTAAACATAATATAGTCGAACGGAATACACCCGTATAATACAATATATAAACTACGAACATGTATAAAGTCATTGTAATAATTTACTTTTCGAGGTGTGTGTGTGGGAATGTGCAATGTGTGGGGTTGTATAAGTGTGTGCGTTTTTAGGTGATCTTAAAGTCCATTCGACTTGCTTATTTCCTTTAAAAAAACGCGTTTGGAGTTCATACGGCTACAACAAGTCGAGGCTAGCGTAGTTAGATTTACAATTCGTATATTATTTTGGGCATATCTTAACTAAATTAAAAACATAGCTTTAGCATATAAACTATTTCAAATAAATTAAGCCTTGAAAAGTGTTAATGTGCACTACAATTAAAACCAGTCTTTTGAATATGGAAAGCATGTCATGCACCTATAACGATAAATAGCAAAATTCTTACAAAAACGTGTAATGTATTCTATTTTTAAAGTCCCAAGGTTGTAAAAAGCATTACGATATATGAACCGGAAACACATAGTTCGGCGCGGGCGCCTACAGACGGCATTTCCGCCAATCATCGCATGCTTGATACCTTAGTTTTTCATGTAGTTAAAATACTTTTAATGTTTGGATTAAATCTCGAGCGTAATTGGCTTTTCAGAAGTTACAAACATTTTATAGGATCGAGTTAACTTATTATTACTTTTAAACTGTCAACATACATTGTCACTTCAAAACTATTATCATTCAACATAATATCACTAAGATATTATTAAATGTAATATTTTGTGACTAAAAGTATTGCGTGTATTTAATCAATCTAATTCTTAAATGAATTTTCAATATTTCGTCTAATTCTCAGCGCTACACACGCAAGAAGTCAATCAGTATTTTTAAGAATAAATTTACAATAAATAATTATTTGAAACCCATCAAGTAGTCTTCATCGCAGAAAATTTGTACAATCAACAACATTGGTGCCACTATCCTGAACATAAAATTATTTAATTAAGGTTAACGTTTAAATTACCATCTCCACTCATATCGAAGTGAAAGAACATTAAATTTAACATATGCATTAGCATAAATGATGATGCTTAGCAAGGAAAGCTGTTAGAAAGCCTAGGTTAGGAAGGTTCTATGAAATTTCTTAATTTGACAAGGTCCAGAAAAGATTTTATTTAATTGTATCGTATCCCGTTATCACCTAAAGGGACAGGAGGCAATTTGATTGCGCACATGAAATGAAAACTGAATTAATGAAATGAAATGAAACTAATTACTAAACGATGTCTCCGACACCATTGACATCTTTATATGTTCGCAGAGTGAGTTCTCAGTAGCGATAGTGTATCTTATGTATTGAACATTATATATTTTTTTAT
Organism: Pieris napi; assembly: GCF_905475465.1. Taxonomy (NCBI): domain Eukaryota; kingdom Metazoa; phylum Arthropoda; class Insecta; order Lepidoptera; family Pieridae; genus Pieris; species Pieris napi. Next base: position 4,352,026 of record NC_062241.1, on the reverse strand, counting down.
CTTTTGTGAATAAATAAAATCAATTGTTGCACAACAGGGTTCGAACTCAGGACCAGAAAGAACGCGAAAGAAGTAAAAGTATTTCTCGTGCTAATTATTCAACAGAGACGGTTGTAACTTGTCACTTTAAAAATTATACACATGATTGTCTAAGAAATAGTATCTACTGTGTTTTTTTTTTAATTTTAGAATCAATCGTTTCAGAAAATAGTACAATATTACTATTCTAAGTGTATGTCCTCCAAAATTAGCAGCGTAGAGTAGAAAGGAAAATTATTCAAATTCACCTTGACGACACTGAAAAACTTTGCAACGCTGTCAACAAAAAACATGTTCTTTTCGCAACAGAAGTATTAAATTCAAGTATGCAATTTACACATAAATTGTTAAAGAAAAACTAATCTGTTGTAAGAATCGCGAAGATTCCGCGGTTTTTCTTTAGCCATTATCGAAAGCTATTACGTAGATTGGCGTAGTTAAGCCGCGAGCCATTATGTAATCGTTTTTCTATGTAGGGTTTCCTGGATTTTATCTGCGTGTTAAAATAGATTATAATGAAACTGTCGTCATATTAAAAACGAACATCTCGGACAAACAAACATAGAGTCAACTCATTATAGAACAGTAAGACGGTTAATGAACCTTACCTTAGTTTAAGTTATTCACTAGTAGGTATTGTAGAAAATAAATCAACATAATATTACTTATTAGCTATAATTATTGTAAAGGCTAGATTGTAATTCATGAATGTTGCACCCTCTTTTGTGAGCTTTATGGTAAGATTTTTTAAAATAATTATTTCCCAAATTATATATTTCTTAGTTTACGGAAATGATTATGATGACATAACCCTTTAGATTTATTAGAAAATGTTTTTCTTAGTTTATTGATATTCATCTATAAAACCCTATTTAAACATAAATGCAATAGGCTGTTAAAATTTGTACTAGACAGATAGCGAAGGATTAAGTCAAAATTTATTCTACCTAAATACACTGTTTAAATGTAAAACGTAACAAATACCTTCACATTTTATTTTAAAGTATATTTATATAATACCCATAGCATGGATAGTCATGACACTTTCTCACTGACTTATGACTTTCTATTTTTTTCCAGAACTTAGACAATTGGAAGTCATCACGGCGGAAGCGAGTTGAGCACATTATTGAACGGTGCGTTGAGGTAAAGCGGTTTGAGCACGAGATCAACCAGCCCCGTGGCAAGGGCAAGACATTCAACGAGATGCTGGAGGAACGGTCAGTACTATTTACTTTATGCTGGCTACACAGACGGAATAACACTGCTGTAGCCAAAGCATCTATCTCTTTTCATAACAGCTCAAAGACCATTTGTTAAAAAGAAACGAATGAAGGTGGTGGTTATGGTTCAAACGTTGTAATCGGACTAATTAAGTTTATAAGGTCGTAAGACCGTATATCGTATTAAATCAGCCGCAGACATTTCGATTCTACTAATTACATTTATTTTTTCATAATTGTAAAAGTCCTCTTTCATCTCTACAATTTAAGTATTATTTATTTCTTATTTTATTATACTCTTTTGATATAAATTCCTTATAAATTATTTCTTTATAACATAAATATGTTAAAAAGTAAATTTATGTAATATACCAGGTCACAAACAATTCCATCACCCAAGGCATTGTCTGAAAATAGTGAAAACCAGCAATTAGCTACGCAACTAATCGTAAATTAATTAGTTATTAAATTTTTGATTACGTAATTTTAGGTAAACTAAGTGAAAGCGTCGATCTGATTTGTTTTCGTCAATCTATTGTTACGATTATCATAATTAATAACCTCCATTGTTCGGTCACGCTTTGACTATTTCAATCTAGAAGGCATAAAGTCAGTACTTACTAAACTATTTTTATTAATAGTAACAAAAATAATTGCTCTAAATATCAATCATTTTTTCACCATAGGTTTAACTGTCCAATGTAGTTCTTAATATCGGTAAATTTTTGCCCATTGTGGGAATGTTAATAAAAAGATAACACAGCAAAATTCCTTTAAGTCATTAACGTTAAAGCTTAGATTAAAATCAAATAACAAAATAGTTTCGCAAATAGCCAATAAACACGTACAAGACGAATGAGCTCCACAATTCAGATATAACCTAATAAAATCGAACGTCCTTAATTACCATTGCAATATACGCCATATTAGATGGTAAATCAATCATTTCTGCAGAAATATTACGTGGGAGTATGGCATTAGCGATTTAGAATGCAAACCTTGGATTTGTAGCTTTTTGTACTTAACAATCGTTTAGACAATGCGTTACGGATGTGGCGTGAATTGACCGTGGTCTAAAAAACGTAACAGAAGTCTCGTTTTAATCGCGGAAAATTAAGCCTAACTGTATAGAATTAATAATTGTTTAGCGAAAACTCGAGTGTTGCGAAATATTTGAAATCGTTTTCTGGCTCTGTGATCGAACGGTGAGTTTAGTTTTCAATTTTTGGAGATTATTACCCCCCGCCCCATGTAACGCGCCGTAACGTTATGTACCCAATAGGAAAACGTTTCGTGGCCACCAAAGTGACTCTTTATACCTAAAAGGACACCATGTGTGGTGTAAAGTATTGGAAAGTCGAAAATAATATTATTCATAACGCTTAATTCCGCTCCGCATGGTAACGTTTTACAAAATGACCCTTTCCCCCCCAATTCGTTACGTAATACTTGAACGCTCCCTAATGGTAAGATAAATAAACTTGCGAATAAGTTTTAGTTAGTTAGTAGTAAGTTTTAGTAAAACATATAATTAACTCCCATGTATAGGATAATTGCTAGCTTAAAAACTTGAATTTGTAATGTAATTAAACTTTCATTCACATGTCAGCTGAACGGTGTTGATTTCGTGTGACTCGGTCGGTGGCCGCGTGACGACTGATCGAGTTACCGGCGCAAGCGCACCCAGCTGTTACATTTTGTTACCTTACCCACTAGATTTCTGATCATGTGTCCAAGTTGGTTGAGCAAGATTAATTACTTTTACTAAAGATTTTCCCCAAAATTTGTTCATACTAACTAACCTAACTCTCAGTATACTTTTTCATTTTAAAGGTGCTATTCTGTCTAGAATCCAGTCATAGTACCAACAGAGATATAAGCCGAAACTTGGTGATAATAATAAAAAATTATAGCATTTGGTTAAATCATGACAAAAATAACTGTTTAATTACCCATAAACTGGTTAACGGCGTGTTCAAAGATTGTGTACTGTTACTTGTTAGTTTAGTAAACGGTGGATGTTTATATAGGGATTCGTCGAATGCACCGTTTTGCTTTTGTGATGTTTTTATTTCGAGAAATTGATTCTTTTTTTAATTATCCCATGTGCTTACATAGAATTCCTTGCGATATTTATAAAAGAATCATTGAAAATACCTATACTTTCATTTATCTACTTTATGTACTCAACACCCGATTGTTTCCCACGCAGACACATAATCTGCTTTATGTAATACACAATAGGGTTAAGTAATATCCATTGAAAAGCAAACAAAAGAACAAACGTGTAACCGAATATAGCTATTGTCACAGACCGCATGTCTGTCTGTCTCGTCCGAAGCGCTCCGATGGTCAACGCGGAATTAAAGTACTGGATGTATCAAATAGTCAAGCGATACACCTTAGATACCTACAATTACTAAACACATTTCTTTTTCTTTCGATATGTATATTTCATTCCCAGATGCCCGGGAAATTAAAAAAAACCTTTAACAGAATATTTATAATGATATCATCTGTCTTATTGGTTACACGTCCTAACTGTCAATGCGAAGTGACCAGTTATTCTGGGATTCGATATTTAATCTGATATCAAAATCCTCTGAACTGAATGCATTATAAAAACTAGTGCGTGACAAACAGCTAGCAAAGGTAATTCACACGGCTTAATTTGCATTTAATTACTAAACATTATATTATATACATATTCTCGATATATTATATCATTCATCAATAAGGTAATTGTGTATACTTTCTATATTCCAAGCATTATGTTATTAAAATATCGTAAAATTTAGCATGTGCGTGAGTTATAAGCTAATTCCATCCAATTTACCGGCATTAAACACTGATTATCCAGTCTATAAATTAAACTTAATTACTATTACTATGTTCATAAAAATGTCGCCGTTCCCGTATTTTGCATGTTTTGCATGTTTGCACTTCTTAAGCATTAGAAAACTTATACAATTGTTACTCTTATGTAAGAATTGTACAATACTTTTCCGGGTATCAAATTTTCTTTAAACTTAATACATTTGTACTACATTCAAGTAGATTTCATTACGCAATTACGGTTAGGTAAAGTTGAGAGCGTATCAAGTGACTGACAAGCTGAGTGCAAGGAACGCTCTGATTCTCTCCATATATTATATATCCGTGACGCTGGTCAACTTTGTGGTATTATTCATATTAGGGTTTATTTTTGTTCACGAATCGTATGTAGTCTATTGAAGTTTTTAGATAGTTTGTTATACAAATTTGATTATTGTTTATTTTTTAGGTCAATGTACTTAATAACTTAAGTACTTGGATTCAATTAAAGCCATAAACATGCCGTGACACGTTTTTACGGGCATATTCTCTTAAATATCGTTTGAGATTATTTGAGCTTTGTAAATAAAGCGATATAAGCGAATAAGAGCGTTCAAATTCTTAAAAGGCCGGCAACGCATTTGCGAGACTTTTGGCAATGTGAGGTTCCATGTATAATAATGTAATGTATTACTTAATATCAGGTGAGCCTCCTGTCCGTTTGCCTCCTATTTATTACATTAAAAAAATCAATATAAATACTGTATATAATATATACAGTGTTTAATATGAATAGCAAGGATAGTTAATTATTTTTAAGTGTATCACGTTTAATTATAGTCAAAAATAGTTAATCCAGGAATATTTTTTCAATAATACTTAGAAAAGCCTACAAATTACGGGCGTTTAAGCGATCAAACAGACAGACAGATTGGACTGTAATTGTAACTTGTTACTTTCCCCTAGTTTCTATAATTTAAATGTTGCGTTTTATTCCGATTACGAGTAGGAAGTACAGTTATAAGCAAGCTCTCTACCGCGACTTTACTTGTTGTAGTCAATAACAGGTATTGAAGAATACCTTAAGGTGTGATTCTGAAATGAGACTTGCTCGAATCATGAATTGTCAAAAACCAATACATTTTTGACATACGGGAGTCAGACTTCACTAATCTAAAGCTCTCTCAAAAAATCTTAGAGCAGCAACTACAAGATACAGCAGGTCGTTACGTTAGTGTAAATTTTTAAAACTATGAACGCATAGATTTGTTTCAAATACAATCTCAGAGCGCTGCTAAAGTTTTCCAAATAAATACTACATAATACTATGTATTGTGTTAAATGTAATCAAGCCTAATACCTGCTGGGATTCATCATCGGATGTCGAGCCAGAATACGGAATTCCACCCGTATCACCTCGACGTCCGTCGTTCCACAACTGACCGTAGGCAGTTTTTGCCCCGCACCACCACTATGTTGAACTAGCTGTCCATCGATGTATTTCCGAATCAATTCGACTTAAGGTCTTTCAAAAAAGGAGCGTACCAATTCTTAAAACGCCAGCAACGCACTTGCGAGCCTTCAGGCAATGTGACGGTCTATGGGAGGCGGTATCACTTAATATAAGGTGAGCCTCGTGAGGCCCATTTGCCTCCAGTTATATGTATAAAAAGTACTAAAGGTCAAAATACGAATTCATTTTTAATTTCTCTGTCTGTAACAAATAGTATAATCTACATCAATTATAGTATAGACACAATATAGATTAATGTAATATTGGAATAATATCCCTCCTCCGCTGAAAAATCTTCAACTATGATCAAATTTTCGTCGCAGTTATATTATAGTAGTTACATCTACGTACTCAACAAAAATCACTCGAAATCTAGTTTTTAATCTGCCCAAAAATTTATTTATCTATCTCTTATAGTTTTAGTAATAATTATTCTTTTTTTTTTTAATTTAATTTTATTTACACTTTTTTACACACCAATGTACTAATACTTATTTACAATTATTATTTTTTATTATTACATTACTGCCACTGCTACAACACACACACATTACACACTTAAAATGTACCTTATTCCTTTTTTTCCATATTTTTTTTCTTGTGATTATTATTGTTTTGTGTGTTTCGTTACTAATAAATGTTATGTTATGTTAGATTAACTTAAATAACCTAAGCATTGTATTGCATTTGCACCCATCACACGGTCGCAATTATTATAACGTATGTTAAAGCATTCGTAATAATTCAATTACCGTTATTATGAGAATCAAATGTCACTGGCCACTTGCAAAACTAACATTATAGATTTATAACGCCACATCATTGCGTATTAATAAACTTAGGCTTAAATTTACGTAGCAAACATTTATGACACTAAAAGCCTCATTATTTCATGTAACACCACTCTATTGCCACTTGCAGTAAAGTCATGATAATGGATTACCTAAAAAAACTTTATAGAAAGAGATTGCTTTATTGAAATGAACTACTGATGTATTCTATTTGTTTGTTATGAAACAATTGAATTTTAAAAACATAAAATCCTCCATAGAATTATTATTAATTAATAAATTGAACAATTCAGTTAATTTAATAATTGTAACAATTAAAATCTATATATATAAAAGAAAGTCGTGTTTGTTACAACACTTATAACACGAGAACTATCCACGAGATGCCATCTGTTGACAAACCTACGCATCATTTTACGTCGAATTCGTGTCAGTTCAAGAAATTCCGATCTTGAGGTGAATGAGGAGATGCATAACCATGCTTTGATCCTGATCAAAAGATGTTGGATATCAGAAAGTGCTTAACATGCAGTATCGCTATATTGACGCTAGAGAGAAGATGCCTAATGTGTAAAACTGCCATTCTTCTTTCGCAATGGCAAGCAATAAAACATTTCTGTATTTGCAAAAGAGTTGTATTAATGTAATACTTAACATTAATGAAATCCTAAAATAAGTAAAATTAAAGTAACAACGATATTATAAGGTTGTAGGGCGGAACGAAGTTAGCCAGGTCAGCTAGTTAATAATAAAAACACTATATTTTTTACATACAATATAACAAAATAGATATACAACATTTATCTGAAAGGATCGTCTTGCTGAGAGCAGCTTCTTACACACAACCATAGCTATTTATTATCTTTAAATGCCAATAACTAATGTAAGTTTAATTAATGGTCAGAGCATAATGAATAAAACACCAGACAAAAAACACCTTTTATAATTACCATATTGCCACTGTTTATACGGATATCTGATAATAAAATAATTTGATTTCTTAATTATTTCTAACATATTTTCCACTCGCATTTCCTAATGTCACATTAAAGATCAAAGACAAGTAGACCTACCTTCCGGTAGGTCTATTTCCGGTCTCCGCCCGCCCCCGGCGAGCTTTCCCTGCACACCGGGGTTCATTCGTAATTACACCCTGATAACACTTTCTCTATACATTAGAATAATTAAATGTTTACGATTCAAGTAATTTATTCAGTTCTATTAGATGTTAACTGCCTCTTATAACAAATATAATTTAAACATATTCTGTTTGCGTGTGATATCCTAGAAAAAGACGCGCGTAACGGTCAAATGTGACGCGTAACCGAAACATGTGACGCGTCACCGAAACATGTGACGCGTAACCGAAAAATGTTACACTAAATTTTTTTCCAACCCCGATAAAGAAGTTTCACTTCAAAAAGTATAATTTAGAAAGCTAGAAGCATACTTCTATAGGTACAAAAAATACATGTTCTGTATTATAAAGATTTCACTCTCGTACATGAGACAATACCATATAAATAATGTACTAACCAGGAACTTGACGTAACGCATACCAGTGCAATAATCGTAACGTTTCTTGCGTACGCGCATTGCAACATGAGCTACGCACTATCGTGTGCGCTTTAAAAGGCCGTAATCCTAAAAATATTCGAACCATATTCGTACTAGGTTTGGTCTATTATATACGCTGAAGAGGAACATTCAAACATTCCAGTATTTATTACAAAAGTTATCTTGTTTTCCAAACTTTTCTCGATGCTCCAATATCTCTTGAAAAGCCATAATAATAACAGTATTTTAATGTTTTAAAAATAATAATGTATTTTTAAGATTTTAATAAAGGCAAATTTTATCGTTTAGAAGCACTGTTAGTTGGTAAAATAAATTATGTAGTTCCATTATTTTATTTTTTTGTAAATTAATATTAACTAAAGCATTAATTTGTCTCTGTTTACCACGTCGTAAAATTTACTTGAAAGAATGAGACTAACTTAGTAATAAGTGGATAGCTTTTATACAGAAAATTACCGTTAATGATTGAAAAAAGTTTTCTTTATTTTATTACCGCTCCCTCCCATAACTTACTCGCTATAATTAAAACGATCCACGTATAGTCGCTGAAATTACGTCCCATTAGATAAGAGCTAGAGATTTATCTCATAATTACACAATTTCTTATTTTACCCACTTTAAAAGTCACATAGTAATTTATGTCGGTTACCATACTTTAATGAAGATGTTCGATGTGGGAATAAACCAATGAACATTACGTAAAAGGAAGCTGGGCAAGTTGATTAATCATTGAAGTTAAGCAATGCTTGGAGTAGTCAGAGTTTTGATGTTCGTTTTTAATCCTTCCTATAGTTGTCTATTGTTTCTCTAAATCATTATACCAATATGTATTTATTATTCATACAACAATGACGTTGTTATATTCGTAGTATGTATTAAAAGTAGACCAACTACTATTAGTAACAATTGAGCGATTCAACTTCTTCTTAAAAGCTCGAATAGCGAATGTTAGATTGACTGTACGGACACGAGTATGTCCAAATAGATCGAAATTAACTTAAACTGACTATTCTTTTTATGTTATAAGGGAGCGTTCAAGTATTACGTAACGCAATTTTTGGAGATTATAGAGACCCCCCCCCCCCATGTATGTCGCCGTAACGTTTTTCAGTACCCTAGTACAGTAAAAAGTTTCGTGACCACCTTGTGTCTCTTTAGTTACTATTATGTGGTATAAGTCGAAAATAATATTAACAATAACGCGTAATTCAATCCCCGCACGTTTTATAAAAGGAAAAAAAACGCGTTACATAATACTTAAACGCTCCCTAATGACCGGTATTTACATTTTTATATTAACACAGCATAAAAGAAAACTAAGCTCTTTTTGTCACTTCTTTTTGGGGGGCACGCTAATTCCTGAAGGTTGTAAGTTCAAAACTTTTTGAAGGATTTTCTTCTAATATTTGTGACCTATTAAAGTCTATTATGCTTACCAAGGCTGTAGTTATTTTTTCAATTTTTATAGCGATTTCCTTTAAAAAGAACGCCCCCTTTTTGCCCCACAAAAAAGAACTGCCGAACACTATCTAAAACCTACCACCACAAACATTTAATTACACACAGAATCCCATTGATAAATGTCCATCTGCCCTCTTTGGTAATTGCGAGAGCGCGTTCTCACGAGATAACCGCTAGGAAGCTCCACAGGAAGTACTAACTAGTACAATCTCAATCTAAATAGATTGTATCTATGTAAACATAAATTAAACGGGTTTTATTATTTTATTATGTAAACACAGCCTTGAAACCTCGATATCATCCTTTAAGAAATTAGGTTTGACGAATTACAATGTTGCGGCTGTCACATTTTTTTTATAACTTCTAAATGACAACTCAACTCAACAATCACGATTTAAGTAATAGTAATAATACAACCCTATATGGATCTCGCCATGCATACGTTTCTTTCATCATTTTTATTTCATAGACAAGTCAAAGATCACCTTTCACAGACAGATGGCTGATCACCTAGTCTCCTGTCTGACACATGTCGTCGATTTTTTTCATTTGAGACATGCCGTTTTACTCACGTTTACCTTCACTGTACGAGCGATTGTTAGATGCGCACATAGACTGAGAGTCCTTTGGTGCACGGCCTGGTATCGAACCTACCACCTCAGGGATGAAAGTCGCACGGTGAAGGAGTTTTTGTAGTACTGCCTTTCAAAAAACATTCTACTTTTTACAGTGCTTTAAAAGATTTACGCAAATATCTAAATAAGATTACATAATATATTTTCAAAGTGTTTTCATAGTAATAGACATGTAACATTGCACTCAGTCACGCGAACCAATTTCGCAGTTAAAGCAAGTAGCTGATACGTAATTAGCATCATTATACATCGTTTAAAATACTATAAATTTATCCTCCTCTGTGACTCATTGGTCAAGTGGTTTATTAAGACATGTGCTCCTGAATTCCTGTAATATGAGGTAGAAAAGTATTGAAATCGTATTATTAATAATCCTATTGATCCTATATCGTTAATTGTAATTGCGTCTTCATTAATTTTCGTTTATGAGTATTTTATAATTGTCAGAGCAGTGTTGGCCTAGTGGTTTCGACGTGCGACTCTCACCCCATTTTTTAGATCAGGTGAAACGCAGTTTTTTTACGCAGGGCTGCGCCATGGTTGTCGAGATTAACACGGGGACTGTGGGGCTGGGTCTATACTCAAATCCTTCTTCTTTTAAGAGGAGTAGCGAGACCCCACCCTAAAAACACCTCAGCCCTTAAGATGGGCCCTCAGATTTCGCCAGGCATTCTACCCAAAGGCGATTTTCATCCCTGGGGTCTTGGGATCGATTTCCGGCTATTCACCAATGGACTTACTGTCTATTTAACACTCGCTCGTACAGCGAAGGAAAACATCGTGGGGAAACCGGCATGCCTTAGACTCAAAAAGTCCACAGTGTGTCTCAGACTGATCGCCTACTTGCCTATAAGAAATCACGGTACAAATACAGAAATCTGAGGCCCACAGTATATACAAGTATTTTATAATTATAAGTAACGTTTTAAGTAAGTCTTGCCTTGCTTATAATAATAACCCCATAGTGACCCAAATCTGCAGAGATTTTACTCACTCTAGTGATTTAAGTCTTCGATGAATCAATCACGGCCAATGTAGAACAATAAAGTTCCAAAAATAAAGTCTACAGTTGGTCCTCCAGACGATATATAATTTAAAAAAATATATAAATGACTCGGTTTTTATTAGTTATCGGTAATGAAAATATTATTGAATGTTAGTATGAAAATTAAAGGTAAATGCGATAAGGAATGATTTAAGCAGGGAAATGTATGTTTCCGCATCATTACGATAACCATTGCAATTCGCTATCGGTAGAGGAATGTGTGTTCATAGTAAAGGACTGTAATGATTCCACTTAGCTGCTGCTTTAATTCGTTTTTTTTTTATATTTACCGTGTAAAATATTATGTGTGTCATCAATTAGCAATTCCAGTGTTGAAATAATTTTTAAAATTGGTCTAATAGTTTTTTTAGCTTATTCGTTGAATACATACAAAATACAAATCTTTCTTTTCACAAGTATTAAATAATCTAACGAAATAGTCTGAGCTCGCTACTTCGTTTGCCTAACACTCTTATGCATAATAACGTAATCTGTTTTGTTACAATCTAATATTTAATGTATTGCTGTTAGTTTATCTCACTAAAACTCGAGAATGGCTGGACATGATCTTTAAATATTTGTGGAAGTTCAAGGAAGGTTTAAAAGAGGGAGAAAAAAAAAAACCGACAATTGAATTTTCCAATGGAAATATTTGATGTTTTTTTTTAAACATATTTATGATCTAGATGCCTTCAGAAATTTGTGTTGCATATCTGTAGTATGAGATCCGATCACTTGGTCTGTTTAAAAAATTTGTATTAAGTTTTGACACTAGGTGATACGAAGTTCACCGGTCATCTAGTATTGTATAAAAGTAATTATGTGTCTCCTTTTGTCAAATTTTGCAGAATAATTTGTTTTTTTTTTAAATATAGAACAGGGCGCAAACGGGCAGGAGGCTCACCCGATGGTAAGTGATACCGCCCATGGACACTCTCAATGCCAGGCGCGCGCGAGTGCGTTGCCAGCCTTTTAAGAAGTGGTACGCTCTTTTCTTGAAGGACCCTAAGTCGAATTGGTTCGGAAATACTTCAGTGGGCAGCTGGTTCCACAAAGTGTTGCTATGAATATTTAAAAAAATATTTATTTAGTCATTCTCACTTTTGTATTGTTCGTTTTAATCTAAAATATAGTATTAGTGAGCTACATTATCACTTTTACCCTACCGATATGATACCAGTTTAAACCACGGTCAATTATTATATTTTTCACGCTGCATTTTAAGTAGGCGCTCAACGTAATGATACACCATTAAATATCATTTATGTGTCCTTTATAACGTCGTCTATATTCTACTATCTTTATAAAGTTAATCATTAAGTAGTATTAAAGTGTCGATCTGTAATTAGAGATGTCAAATGGGCTATAATCACAGATAATAAAAAAGTCAATATAATTACAAGAACTGGTTACTATATATTGTGTTATATTGTTTGTTTACGTAAATTAAAATAAAACTTAACGCATATTTAATAAAAAATACTTTACAGTATCGGTCTAATACCTACTCCATTGTTGTTTAAATACAGGTAATAACAACCTGCTTTATATACTAGTATTGGCTTGGGTATATTTATCTCGATGTAATATTTAATACATTTTTTTATTACCACTTTGTTTTGCATTACATATTTGATACATATACATTCAGATAACATAAATTAAGGAGGCAATGATCAGCCTCATTGCTAACAAGCTATCTCTACCAGGCACCCAGTAAAAAGGAAAAAGAAAATATGAAATACTTAGGTATAGTGCAAAGAGTGCATAACTAAAGTAAAATAATAAAATTACAAATGTAGACAATTGCAAAACAAAAATAAAGAAAGTAAAAACTATAAGCTAATCTTGAATCACGATGCTAAGTTCTAAAATACATAAAAATATGCCCCATAAGTATAAGTCCAACCGATTGTGAAACGTTTCTATACATATCTTCTTTAGGCACACTCTTCATTTCTGAAGGTCTTGTTAGTGGCGCCGCACAACTTCCTCCACTCTCCCCTCTCTTCGGCAAGCCTTGGTGATGGTATGACCTGTAAGGGCCTTTACTTGACCGGTCTAGTAGGTACCCTCCACATATACACATAGAAACTTTAACTAAACCAAGGTACATACATCTTATACAACTATAATTTCCAACCTTCGCAATTTTGAATTACGTACGAGAAGTAAGACGTAATAAAATTGTCGTACATGCTAATACCATCAATCATCTAACAATAACGTCTCGTTCCTCTATTCTTCATAGTCTATGAACTTGTCGTGACAATTTTCAAGCATTTCATAGTCACGTTAGATTAATTGAAATTCCGACATTTCTAGTGTTGCCAACATCTACATGTGCGCTGATCACGTACAGTACGTTAATTCGTGGATTTTTGCACGACATTTCATTTGTGGTGTACGTTTTTTATTACAACACTTGAAAACGTTTTGCTTCGCGTCGTGAAAATAATTTACTTGTAATCAAATTAAAATATATCGTAAGAAACGTTTTTTTTTTAGTTATTCATGTTGATGGGGATGTACTGATGCAATGCAGCGAGCACCAGCTTCTCAATACTGTCAGGAAATGCTGGAAGCTTTCACTTCCATATAATACATACATATAAACAATGCTGTACTTTTTTTTACAACTGTAGTTTGTGATAGATAGAATTTACCTACCTTACCTCAAGTTAATGTTGGTTTACGCGAGTACTACACATTTAAATCAAATTTAATTACTGTCCGCTAACCACGATAACTAAATATCACTTGAAACGTCAATATCTGTATATATGTTTTAAATGAGCGTTTATAATTATTAAATAAGTACATATATAAATGTTTTATGCTACAGAATCAAAATGCGGCTTACAAAGGTAACAGCAACCTTCCATTATAACAGTTTTGTTCTAGGAACTGCGATTTGCTTATAGATGTGAAAAGCTCAGCTTTCAAACGGCTCTTGACTTATTTGGTAGCCGACAGCTCAGGAAGCGTTGAAGAGCCACAAGTTTTTGCGTGCCCATACCGAGCACCGCTCCATAACACGCGAGAAATTCCCTGTGAATCGGGAATCGCTTTTTGTTCTGTGGTCATTGCCAGTTACTTTATAGTGTTATTCTCTTCCTTATCTATTAGATTTACAAAGGACGGCTTTAACTTTTACCGTAACACAAAGGATGTTAAACTGATTCCCTTAACTGACACTCAATTTTGTATCAAATATTTGTTTTAGGAGAAATAATAAAAAACAAATTTTTGAAAGTTTGGAGGCAATTATTTATCTATATTTTGTGACTGTAAGTGTCGTAGTTAATGTACCTACATACACAAAAACATTAAAATAAATTAGTTTTTGTCGACTCATTGGTCTAGTGGTTAGTACCCCTGACTGCGAATCCATGGGTCCCGGGTTCGATCCCCGGCTGAGACGAACATCGATGTCATGAGCATTTGTTGTTGTGCTTATGTCTTGGGTGTTTAAATATGTATTTATATGTCTATCTTTCTATAATATGTATGTATATCCGTTGCCTAGTACCCATAACACAAGCTTCACCAGCTTAGCATGGGACTAGGTCAATTGGTGTGAATTGTCATTAAAAAAAAGTTTAACAATTTATGTAAAAAGTGTCTACAAAAATTGAATACGAGTATCAAACGATAGAAATAATTGTTCTCAACGAATATAGTATTCTTTTTTCTAGTTTGTTACAAGTCGATAAAAACTTAAAGTAATTTTAATAGTAAAAATGAGGTTCGAACTTAAACGATACGGGCCACAAGATTAAGACATAAATGTAAAATGAGCAGTAATAACAGACATATAGTTTAACCACACACTTACAAAATCTTTGTGGTTTGTGCCTTACAGTGGATAAATTACTTTTATTTAGAACAGTACTAAATACATTTCGTACTGTGAATGAAAGATATAGTTGATCCTAACACTTTAAATCATTGATTTCACGATCCTGCAATTGGCATATCCTTGCTACAGGAAAATTGATTCGTGAGAAGAGGCACGAGCTCGTGACGCGGGTTCGATTCCCGAACAAATTGCATACACGCTTTCCGTGTTCTTGACTATTAACATTCTTCTAATACGACTTCATGATAAATGTGGGAAAATTTATATTAAAGTGATAATGGGTGGTCGAAGTCGAAAAAAACAAAACAAAACATAAATAATTTCCTAAGTATCTTCTATTTCTAATTCAATTTTTTGAAATTTACTTTTTGAGGCTTTGGCCCGTGTACGTCATTTTTTTTGCGTGGGGGCGTAAAAGATCGCGCATGTTTGTTTAGTAAGAAGAAATCAAAAACAATTTCTTCGCATCAATTCATACTCAAATCTACATTCATACGACCCGACCCTACTTTCTTTCTACCAGTATGAGTGAGATAAACTCTGCTTATAAAAAGTCGTTGAAATTTAAAGTAACATTTTACAATTATCTTCTGTATGTTCTATTTGTTCTATCACTTCTTCTTTTAGTACAAAAATAGAAAGGTATTTCACATTTCAAAGACAATGATATAATAAATGGTACAAAATTATGGTCTTGGGTCACGTTTTGTAAACTAGTACCGAATTGCCGTACATGCTGTTATGTAAACTTGTTTGTCTATGTTGTCATACGTACGTGTGTAGTACTTTCCATTAGCCATGTTAAACGCCAAGCGCGAGGTTTGACCATTACTGTTAATTTTTCTTTCTGGTATCTACGCAATTTAAATTAGTTTAGTTCTCGGTATATAAACTAAAGCTAAAATTTATTATCATTAAAGGAATTTTATAATAATGATTTTCATGGTCATCTACGTCTTTGTTATATCCCACTTATCACATATTATATGATTGTCGATTATTTTAGTTAGTGTAATAAATATTAGTGTTTTTTGTTCGTTTCCGAAAATGATTTCCATAAATCAGAAACCAAATATTTGTAAAATCATAGATTATAAAGTCAACTTAGTCGTAAAATTATTCCAAACATGTATCATCAAATCATAATTCGTGAAGACGAGAGTGAAAACAAACCATACTTTCCCCGTAACACTTTTGGACATTTAAATAGAAAGCACTCCTAAATTAACGTAGTATGTAAACGCATGTCCAGTCAAACCGGCACTATTATATAAGGGACCGTGACTTACACTGAACTTTATTTATTGTTCTAACCAGTTAGAACAAGATAGCGACACCTGCTAGCTTTGATATCTTAAAACGCCGTAATATTTTGGTGATCTGCCTCCGAATTCAGAAAATGGCATTGGTAATTGAACTTACTTCAACTTACGCGATTGGTGTATTACGCGTCTTTAGCATATTATAAAAATAAATAATTTCATAAATTACTATGTTTCGATCACGTATAAAGAATGAAAATCAAATCGAAACCAATATTAAATCGGGGCTGATGAAGCACGAGTTTGTAGTCCATATATTTATCTTCTTTAAAATATGGTTCCACGAAACCACGAACAAAAATTAGGGTGAAAATGGTAAAACCAAAAGGATATGTGTTTTGTATAAATTATGAGATCGACCCATCGTTAAAGGATTTCTTTATGTGGTTATTTCATTAACTAATATTTTGGTTATCTTTTTTCAGGGCTGGAAGGAGACGGCGTAACCATCTCGCCTTATATACAGATGATGATGCACACGACCTCAGTGACCTTGGAATTGGAACCTCCAGTACCAAGAGCAGCCTTAGTGAAGACTGTGACACGCAGAGCTTGGCTGTAAGTAGACATTTTGGCAATATACATAATAAAAGTTTTTTATATATTTTGGCTTATTCCTTAGCCTTCAATAATGTACATTAAATATACATTATTAAAATATATTACATACATAAATGTATTTCTTATGTAGACTAAGTATATAAATAAATGCATTTCTTCGATAATAGCCTTGTTTATAACTAAACTATACTAAGTATTAAATAAAAAAATAAAACTTTGAATATATTTGTTTTCAGAGCGATGGCATGGATTTGGATAAAAACCACTTAGATATGGACAATCTGTCTAATTATGAAGGCAACCGAAAAGTGGGATCCAGTGCCAATGAATACGACACTAGTACGACTACGACTATAAGCTCCCCTGAGCCAGAAGAATATACGTACGAAGGTGCGATAGAAGGATATAAGTCCAGAATCATTTCGACTACAAATAGCAACATTGTCAAAACTGTCGTTAATAATAACAGCAAGGACAAGTCTCCGGAAAAATCGAATGGTGATATACATAAAATAAGAACATCTGTAAGTAATAAAATTGAAGAAAAACTTTTCTCATTCCAACAAGAGCGAACTAACGACTTAAGGAACAATAATCCAAAGAAAGGTTTACCTAAAGTCGACATACATAAACGTAGAGAACAGTTTGAAAGGGAAAATTCGCAGGAATCCCAAGTTAACAAATTTAAATTGCCTGATATTGCGAATAAAAAATCAATTAAAGAAAGACTGTCTAGTTTAGAAAAATTCACAGAAGAAAACCAAGTGCAAAAATCTACAAGTGATCTGACAAAGTTACCAACGGAAGTGAAACCTTTAAAAGAGCGTTTATCATCTTTGGAAAAAGTTAAAACCACAGAGCCTGAAAAAATGAAGCGACTCTCTAATGGAGATTTAAGTAACACAAAATCACTAAGGGAGCGATTGTCAAGTCTCAAATCACAAACATCGGAAGAAGAAGTAAAAGTAATGAAAACTGAAGTAAAAGAGGTTTCAATGAGTCTTAAAGAAAGATTGTCATGTCTCGATGCAGCAAAAAATAAGGAAAAACCTAGGATATCTGTAGAAGAACAAATAAACAGTATAATTAATGCTGCGGAAGAAACAACAAACACTTTGAAAAATGAAGCACCCGACGACAGTGTGTTGAAATCAAACCTCACAGCAATAGAAAGTCAAATGCAGAGCTTCTGTCGCTCTTTAGACAGCTTAGATATAAACGATCAAACCTCTTCCAACTCGTTCGAAAGAGTTCAAAGTCTAGAAGATTTATGCGCGGATATGCAAAACAATACAATCCCAAGTGATATAGAAACAGAAGATAGTGGCATACATACCGCGAGAGATTCTTATGCACCTGCAGATGATATCGCTGATCTCACACAAGTGGCTTCTCCAATCGGAGAACCTATGGTTGAGGTTTCCGAATACGAATCGTCGAATGAGGATTGTTTAACATTTGAAAGTAAAATGGAAAAATCTACAGAACAGCTTACAGAAAGTCCCGAGAGTGAAAACAAAGATCTCTTCATAGAGGAGTTCGGTGATGACAACAAGACTGAAGATACCGACAGTGCAAGTAATTATACACAAGCTTTGTCACACCCTGATGAACTGAGTGTCACAGATGATGTAACAGAAATTCAAGTCGATAAAGACGATGAAGACACCTTAAAAAGTTTGGAAAATCAAGATTCCAGTGTAAGTTTAAATGAGCCGGTATCGGTGGGGTCGGACGGCGATGCCGTGGTGTTTGAGGGAAAAATGACCATACATCTGAACTTGAATGAAATATGTAACAACTCTGGTGCTGGGACCGCTGCTAGCGAGACTAGTGCAAGCAACACTAACAGCAACAACTCTACTAACAAAAGCATGCCTATGGTAACTGTCTCTGATATTACCACTACTACTAACATTTCGCCAAAAAATTCCATTAAAACATTTAGACTACTCGAACAAAACGCGCATATTAACAAAGCCATTAACGTAGTATCATTTCAGTCGCAGTGTCGTAGAGTAGGTCACGAAGTAGCTCAATTTAGCCATATCCCATCTAATAATGTATGTATGTCTAATGATACTCGTAATATTCCCAGTAATGCAGCTAGTGATGGTGACGCGGTAAGTACCTCACAAGATTCTAATCCATTCTGGCAGAAAAGAACTAAACGAAGCGTCGAGCCTAATAGAAGAAAAACTATTTTACTAATAAATAATAATATTCTACCTGTCAAAACTGTAGCTAATTTAAATAATAGCAAATAATTCAAGTGATTCTATAATAACTGTTTTTACACATTCTCATGTATTGCGATAGCAAGATGGATGAGAGTTCTGTATGTCAGTATTAGATCTAAATAACTATTCCAAAGTATTTCCGTTTTCCAAATCCTTTATCGATTTTGATACCACTGTTCGTAATCAAAATTAAAGTAACATTCATAATATCTATCAATACTAAATCATCACGTGCTAAACAAATAACATAATCCTAGCACTTAACAAACATATTCAAATCATATTTCATTAGCCTAGTGATAAATCAGGGTAACATAGTGCCCAGTACGTCAATTGTATGAATATTTATTTTTTCATGTAGATCCTTTAAATTAGCATCTTAGATATCTTTGTTTATCGTGATATCTGTAAATTCATTATCGAAAATATATGTTACATGTTATGTATGACTTTTATTTATGTAATCTTTTATAATCCTCATAATGTCATTTGAAACGCCAATTATAATTACTTTGCTGATAGTTTTAAATACGTTCATACAAAGGTAGGAAAATCAGAGCGACAAGAATGTTATCTTTATGAGTGATATCATATGTAAACAGGCCCACTGATTAAGTGTTAGTGAAATGATATGGTTCGGCGAATAGGCTCGTTGCTCAATTATCTTAGATTTTCTTGTTAGATTTATTCCTCAGCTTGTGGTGATGGGCTAATGTAAGGTAAGAAATATATAGTACGCTTCATACTAACACGCATCTTCGCCGCATTTTGTGCTACATATTCATTTTGTTACGTTCGCATGCATTTTAATTTATTATATCTTATTATTTTTGCTGAGTAATTTCTACACAATTTGTGGTGTTTGTAAGGTTCCTTATATTTTTATCCTATTAATAATATTATAATACCTACAGGTCATAGACGCTTTAGAACTAGCGTTCAAAGAGCTCGATTCGGAAGAAAGTGCAAACATTACGATGAGTGACACTGATAAATTGGATGAATCTAACGTAGAAATAACAAAAACCAAAGTGTCCGAATCTGATTTTGGTAACAAACGAGTGCCAGTGACGCCATTGTACGAAAACATAGATATATTTGGTCAAAACAATGTCGTAGACGCAGGCACATTTCCGCTGGACTTACCAGCAAATATATTAGAGCCACCCAAGGAAAAACCGCCACCACCGCCAGCTGAAGAGAGTCCCGATGACGAACTACTTGGAAATGTACGTACAGATTTTTTTACTGACAGTTACTGAAATTAGTTACGCCGGCAATGATTTTATATAAGTATAAAATACAGGTTTGGTCAAAGATCTTGATCAAAGGTTTAGAATTGAACGTAAATATTCAAACTTTATCATTTTCTAATGCTATCCTCAATTTTCAGGGAAATTTCAAACACGCAAACTCCGCGCGTCGTATTAAAAAGGAGATTCGTAACAAACGTACCAGTTTTCTTGGTATCGAGGGCCAGGATGACAGCTACCTCGACGTGGACCTAACCCTGGCTCCAAGACCAGACATCACCTCTTTCCTGCAAGAGGAGACGAAAATAGAGAAGCTCCTATACAAGAAAACCCTTTCCCATGATATGGACGCAAAGTTGAGGGATAGTAGAGATTCAGGAGTCGATATTGATAGAGGACCCTCGGCTGAGGCCTGGTATAAGGGATCGTCGCCTGAGACATCCACACCGCATAGCAGACAAAATAGTGAGGTATAACACTTTAAATTTTAATTATTCTTGGACATACAAAATTACCACTATTGTTTCAAGTAAATAATTATTATATTTAATTGACTTGCATAGTTTGTAAAAAATTCAGTAGTTTAGTATATTAAAGCTAATCTGATTCAATTTTGATAAATGATTAGATCGATAGAGCGTGACAAAAACGACTAGATCGTTAACAAACTATGATTCCGGTTCTAATCCAGCATATACTACTTAAATTGAGTTCCAAATGTCTAAACGAATATTTATAATTTATAACGTTGCCTGCCAAAGTTGAATTTAATATACTGTAAATAATAATTTTGTTAAAAGAGTTAATGACCCCTTGGTTTACATTCTAAGATCTTTTGTAAAAGATCAAACGATAACATTATTATAACTTAGTTAAGCGATAATTCTACGTCATTTTACAGCCATATACCCAAATGACAGTGACGTCAGACGAAGAGGAAACTTCGAAAAAGAAAAATGAAACATTTGCTAAAGATCTCACTGATAAATTGAGCGACTTACCGAATGAATCGCATGATAAAATCGATCATTTAGACAAGAAACTACAACAACAACAGGTAAGAGACGAATGAGGAAACGCTGATTACTGAAAACATAATTTAATTATTATGCTATAAGTATATAAGTAGCTCTAGAGCCCATAACTGGGTACAATCAGCTGCGGCAGAATTACTTTGGGAATATTTATATGGGGTAGTTAGTAGTACGTCAAGTAAATTTAATTTGTATCAGAAGGTTTTGGCAGACTTTTGTTTCGTACGAGCTAGTTTATTACACAAGTCTTAATTAGTAATTTAAATACAAGATCAAGAGGCTTTGTTATAATATAGCATGTTCACTTTTTATTCTAATTTAATATGCTGCATAAAATCTTACCCGTCTCGCTATTGTGAAACGATTTGAAGATTTAATAAATAATTTTTCATTTTTGTTGGTATCTTAATCTTTATCATGCTAAGTTTAATATCTTTAATATAGATAAGTTATGTATTGTTAAGTTAACTGTTAGAACTTTATAAAAAGCGTAGCGTAGATAAGTAAGTAACGGTTAAGTCAGGTTAAAAGTGATTACCAAATTGTCGGTTACGGGATTGTCGCTTTTTTGCAAATTTCGTGGCTTCGTAAGAAGTGGCCGATTAGCAACAGACAATTATTTAATTAATTTTATTTTAAAACAATAAAAATGAGATTTTAGTGTGATTGTTCGCATATATGCGAAAATAGTCTGGCATATCTTCATAATTAAAAAATTCGATTATCGTTTTTAACACCGACCTCTCATACAAATATATGATTGTCTTGAGTCACGTCTTACGATCCACGAGTTTGGTTATGGTATATTAAGCATAAAGTAATATTACTCTAACATCAGCACTGCTTGTTAATGCTTGTATTAATAAGGCATCTTCTTAATCTGTTTTGTATATTTAATAGAGCCTAGTTTTGTTTAGAAATTATCTAATTGTAAGAGCACGCATATTGGCTGTAATAAATATTTATGTAACGTTTATATTGCCTTTTATTTGCACTTATTTTGCACCCTATCTCTTCAATTGCACTTTGCACGATATATTTAAATATTTATTTTTAACTATTACTCACTCCTAAGAGATCAAATGACGTATCTGATACTCCTATCTTTTTCACGCTTTTCTTCTATTTATAAAGGAAACGCTTTATTTTGTTAGGTAGTATCTGTACATATGTAGTTGGAAAATGCGTTTAACCATTCACAATTCATGCTATCACATTAATATCTAAACATTCATTTAAATTTTTGAACAGCGTGAAAGTTTAACTCATCCGCCATTTTATGTGTGTGTAAATAACAAGATGGCCGACATGGTACATTCACAGGCTCGCATTAACGAAGATTGGCACGAGCGCCATTTTGACGATGCCCACACAAAGGTGATTAACTTTTTTCACTAAAATTTTAATTACTGTCTTAGTTTGATTTGTATGTCTCTTATTTGTTAATAGTTACGAATAGTCTTAGTTCTTACGTCAGAGTTAGATACATGCAAATCAAATGTGATAATACCTGTTAACTATCTGTAATTAAAACACCATGCGCTTATTGCACTAATCATACACTAACCGTCTTGTACAAAATTTTACTTACTAAACAAACATTTAACGTAGGAAGTACTGCGATTCGAAAGAGAACTCCTACAACTCGAGCAAGAAGAATTAAGAAGGCAAAAGGAAAACCTACTGCGTGATCAACACAGAATCATTCAGAAGTCCATACAAGATATTTCTGTCGCTAGTACGCCAGAAAAGAGAAAAGGCGTTCAGAACTACAGACACTCAATGCCAAATTTGTTATTGGCTGAACACAGTCCTATTCACAAACCACCACCTCTGCTCGAGAATCCTATCATAGACGAGAGCTTGAAACGAAAGCCATTCGTCTCAGAAGAACATATTGTGAATCATTTTGGTGTTGAAGAAAGCAGAAAAGTATTGTACGATGACAAACCTAAGTATGATAGAAGAGTACCTGTAAGACCGGCCCAACCAGTTCTTCCACCCAAACCAAAAAGCAGAGAATCTATAGAACGGGAGATTACCATGAGGTAATTTGTATTTTGTATCTTATCATAATCAAACATTGTTTCGCATTGTTAATCGACTATGACTCAAACTATTCCTTGAATATTTTCTGTTAGTGTTAATAGCCAATATTAATGTTTTCAGGAGTAGTAGAACTCCGTCAGCCGTGGAGTATGCGAATGTTGATAGAAACGGTGTCCAGCTCAGACAGAAACCTGTGAATGCCAATGGGCAATATCATCCCATGACCAGACATACACTTCAAGTATGTATTTAAAACTTTTTGATCACAACATATACAAATTACCATATAATTAACAACGATATAAAAATTAATCGATCAGTTAATTTAACGGGATTCTTACTTATAATGTCTAACCATTCTCTAACACTAATTTAGTTATTGAACATAACTAAGAACGAAGAGGAACGAAGAAGTTATGTTTAGTAACAAAGAGTAGTATTAGTATTAAGAAAAAAAGAAGAGAAAGAGTTACTCGTATTAAACTACTTGTAACTAGTATTAAAGAGTTTTGCGTATGTGATGATGATATATATTATATACATTTAATTTCCAGGCGCTAAGTGCAGCTCCTACACCAAAATTGATCTCAAATACGGAGTGGATGCAGAACCGCAACCCTCCGCGACAAAAACCTCCTAACTATAACTACAACCAACATTGGCTTGTTCAGGTATATTCTTAACTAATATTGTTAAGTTAGGGGCTGTCCATTAATCACGTGATGTTTTTTACTGATATTCATTTTAAATGCTTTTAGGAGGCGGAACATCGTCGTATAGAGGAGCAACGAAACAAGATGCGAGCACGTCACTCATACCACGACCTCGCTCCAACTGCTGCGCCGCACACGCCTAATCTCTCACCCACCAAAAACGTCCCACATGCGAACAGGTTAATATTATTAATAATATTTATTGCTTGAAACAGAAATGTTTGTTGTTAATATACTCTTGTTATTGTACATTGGGTAAATTTTTTGAAGTTATACTTCTTTTGGCGCGTTAGGGAAAATGATGAGAGTAAGTTCTCACGATGCCCGCGCACACCGTCACAAAAAACCGACACCCTGAAGTTAGCATAGTCAACATTTTAAAATAAATAATGTCCATTTCTTTAATTATGTAAAAAAAATTTTTTTGTTATATTTAAATAAACTTTATTTAACAAGATAATGCGTTATAATAAAACTTTTAATGGGTCAAATACCTTTTTTCTATTGTTAGTGTCGTTCTTTCTACAAACGTAGAATAAGGCGAAAGATAACTTTTAAAAAGATTTTTATCTTGTTACGCCAAAGAAGTACAACTTCTAACGCCTGTACATAAGTACACAGTGTTTTTTATATTTGATTATAACATAACTTTATCTATCGATTTCAGTCAACAAGTTGTGCAAGAGCGGCGACCTATCCGGCCCGACATTAGCCGTGACCGTCCTGAAGCAAACCGTGATGACAAACTTCTTAGTGTTAGTGGGAAAAGGAAATGCTCGCATTGTGGAGAAGAATTAGGTATGGTTAAAGGTGCTTCCGTAAAACGCGAATTACACCAATCTGAGGATTGAAAATGTCTACACAGAAGTAATAAAAATATTATTAAGAACATTCGTATTTTCAATCGGAATTCGTACTTTCAAAATTAAAAATTGCAATAGCTATTCTTTATCCAAATTTTTCAAATAGTAGCTGTAAAATAACTGTCATTGTAAAAAGTTTTTACAAATAAAGGAGCGTTCAAATATTACGTCACGCAATTTTTGGAGATTATTAAACCCCCCCCCCCATGTAACGCGCCGTAACGTTTTTGTGTACCCAATAGTAAAACGTTTCGTGACCACCAAAGTGACTATTTATACCTAAAAGTTACCATTATGTGCTGTAAAGTACTGAAAAGTCGAAAATAATATTAACCGCACCATAACGTTTTACAAAAGGGACCCCCCCCAAATTCGTCACGTAACGCTCCCTAAAGTAATACTTGTTATTTCCAGGTCGTGGTGCAGCTATGATAATCGAGTCTCTGTCGCTCTGCTACCACGTGTGGTGTTTCACATGCGCCGTGTGTGGCGGTGCCTTGGGAGACGGCCGAGCTGGGGCAGACGTACGCGTGCGACACAACCGCTTACATTGCCATCATTGCTACTCCACTGACGATGGAGACAAGTACTCCAGGGTCTGATCAAAAATATCTATGTAAAGGAACAAAATTGATTTATTTCAGATTTATATTTTTCATGTTGTGTCGTTTGAGATTTGGTGATAGTAAAGAAATAATGTGATCTTCGTGGAGTTGAAGAATAAAACTACCAATTATTCTGGTGTTTCTAAGGTTACACTAATTTTAATTTCATTGGGATTTGTTACAACGGCATCTAGTGTGATTATTACTTACTATTTTTTAATATAAAAATTTAAATCTAATTTTTGTATGTTAATCAATGGTTTCTACATGGGTTCGAAGACTCTTTACATTGGTTGAGTCGCCCATTGATACATATAATCAACAATAATGATAGACTTACATGTTTATGCTGGCTATATTGCCGCATTTTGTCATTTGTTTGTAATTACTAACTTTAAAAGATCATCTAGATAAAGATACTGTATATAAAAACTCTTTTGAATTTCATAATGCCAAAAACTTTCCCATTCTTTCTATTCTTTTGATTTTTCCTAATATACGTTAGTATTTATCGTTAAAGCTGATTCTCTATTCAACTTCAGTCTTGTCATGTATGTATGTTATATACGGTAATTTTCAATCATCAATACATTAAAATGTGTTTCTGTCTATAACTAATACTTCTATACCACAGCTGTTATGCTACTTATATAATCGAGTGTATCTTCTGTGGTATTCTTGTGTCTTCGCTGATGGCGTCAAGCATCAGTTCTCTCACAAAACGTCTCTGAACTCAGCCAGTTCTGAGTTCATTATTGCACGCTTTTGTTTTTTTTTACTTTTGTTTAAGCGCCATCTATGTTAGCTAGTTCTACTTTCACAATAGTTTTGTTGGTTAATCTTGAAAATTTTCACGATACTTCGTCATGTGTTCAATCTAAGTTACATATTTTAAGTTTTCGTATCATTACACCGATAACATTGTTATGAAACATTATATATATTTTGTGCCATGCCATAACATGTCTTCACTTCTTAAAAGCATATATTTGTTTTAGAGTTTTAACTTGGGGGAGTGTTGTATAGTATTGTATATAAACTTATTTATGTCAGTGTTAAATTAGCTTTAATAGAGTATTTTAGGTTTATATAGAAAACATTTATCCAAAAATGTGTATTGTTTGTTTTTCATGTAAAATATTAATGTTAATTTAGTTTATTTTGTATCGCATCTCTAACATCTTAAATTTACTTCTAAGAGTTCAGTAAAGAAACTAATCGTAAACCTTTGACTATCGAACATCATTATCACATTGTTTTGAGTAATTGTAAACTTTAAATTTGAAAACAAAGAATTGTTTAGAAGTTGATCTTAAAATAAGACTTATTATTAAATATGTTATAAAAATATATAAAAAATCGCGATTAGTTTCTATATTGAAGATATATTTTCTGTGTTATTGCACTAATTGTAATTATGTGTACATTGTCTATAAGCCTAAGACGATCTGTATATCAATAAATGTTTCGAATCTATGTATATTTTATTTCCAAAACTTCCATTACTCTAATGAATTCTTACTTATTTATATTGCAAGAAAATACTTCTATACTCAAAACAGCGTACTTGTACTTGATGTTTAATGTTTATAAATAATCAAATGCTTCTTTGAGCTTACTCCTTTTCATCAACATATCATAAAAGACACATTCTGTACACGATCTGCATTAGGAAAGATGTTTTACTCAAAGCTTATATACATCGAAAAACAGTCTTCATTATCATAAACATAAAATATTATATTTGGTAACCCATAATAAAGCACCTATCGCTCATAAACACTGAGTTATGAATAAGAAATAATAGCTATAGAGGCTTATCTTTACGCGATCTCACGTGTTTTCGTCCAGCAATAGCTATTGTGATAAACAAGACAAAGGAAGCTAGCAATTGTAATGATCATCCTTAATCACTGGAAGGATATATCTCACAGGCGACTTCATAATTATACTGGAATTTTCTTGAATAACTCGCACCATCGCAACACCTACACACCCGGATAAGGATCACATGGACCATGCTTTAACTCCACAGATAGCCTATAATATTTTGTTAGGATTGGAATTATTAATTAGGATGGATAAAGCACACAAATAGCTACATAATTGGAATGGATAAACTCAAACAGTATTAATCTTCATGAAATTAAATAATAGTGATTTATTTCAGACCCTTTATGTATTTTGTTAAATGTGTTAATAACAATTCCGTCTTAGTTTCTATGTAAGTAAAGTTAGCTCGTATCATAACACAATTTAAAGCGTCTCGCTTCATTGTTACATACATTGAAGAGAAATCCCTTATCCCGGAATACGAAACATGTTGTATTATATAATAATAATAATAATATAGCCTTTAAATTCCGAAACTCTGTCACTTTATATATCTGAACTTTAATATATTTTCACTCCAGTATATCTCTACACTAAATATAAGCGAAATATTGAGGCAAGTATTAATAATAATCCTAAATGTTTTTGGAGTTTTATTAAAAATAGGAAAGGTGGTCACTCATCGCTTCCCTCTTGCATGAAAATGGACAATGTTACAGCCCAGTCATCACCTGATATTGCTAATATTTTTGCATATCAATTTTCATCTGTATATACATGTGATGAATCACTTGTTGGCAGTTCCACTCCAGATGAAATTGGCAATGTTGACGGCCTAATGTCTCTTAGCTTCAGAGAAGATGAAATATCTAAGAAAATAAAAGGTCTTGATACTAACAAAGGACCTGGACCAGACTCGATTCCTCCTATCTTTGTAAAACGATGCAGATTTGTGTTATCTTTGCCCCTTACTATTATTTATAATAGATCTCTTAAAGATGGTGTTTTTCCTGAAGTATGGAAAAGGTCTCGTGTTGTACCTGTGTATAAAAAGGGAGATATCACCGACGTAAAAAATTACCGTCCTATTTGTATTTTATCTTGTTTTTCCAAGCTCTTTGAGTCTGTCCTGTATCCCGTAATCTCAAAATGTTTAGACGGCTGTATCATTGATGAGCAACATGGTTTTAGAAAAGGCCGTTCAATTCAAACGAACCTCATGTCTTTTGTGACTGAAACATGTCAGGAATTAGATCGTGGGCGCCAGATTGATGCCATATATACTGACTTTAGCAATGCCTTTGACAAAGTCAGTCACGCGTTACTGATTCAGAAGCTTCGTGGTTATGGAATGGGAGAGAATTTGCTGAACTGGTTTAAGTCCTATCTTCGTAACAGGCCTCAGTCAGTAGTTGTTGGAGGCGCTGAGTCTACTCCCTACATTGCGCGATCTGGTGTTCCGCAAGGATCCCATTTGGGACCGTTGCTATTCTTACTATTTGTAAACGACGTTAGGAATCATATAAAGCACTGTAAAGCGTCTCTCTACGCTGATGATTTAAAAATTTATAAAGTTATTAACACTGCCTGTGATGCTGCTCTAGTTCAAAGTGATCTTAATGGTATACAACAATGGTGCTTTTTAAATGGTATGATCCTCAATATAAATAAGTGCTTTCATATTAAATACACAAGAAAAAAAAAACCACTTGTTACTGTGTATAAGCTTGACAGCGCGCCATTGAAGGAGGTTCAGGAGATTCGTGACCTGGGTGTTATTATTGACAAAAAATTAACGTTTACATCACAAGTCAATAAAGTAGTCACCACATCCACACGAATGCTTGGATTTCTTAAACGGAATGCGGATTGTTTTGGTTGTACGACTAAAACAATTTTTTACAACGCTCTGGTGCGCAGTCATGTTGAATTTGGCAGTATTATATGGAATCCACCATATGCGATCCATTCGCAACGCGTTGAAAGCATTCAAAGATCTTTTACGCGGCACCTAGCTTTCATAAGCAGAGGATTTTCACATAGGCACCCGTACCATCAGCGACTCAAAAAATTTAATATGATATCTCTGTACAATCGAAGACTTCTAGCCGGTGTTACCTTCTTGCATAAATTGCTCAATAACTATATACAGAGCAGTGACCTCTTACAGGAAATCAAATTTGTCGTCCCTCACTCATTCCCTAGGTTTAAAATTAACAATATCTTTCAAATTCCTTCTGCCAAAACCAACCTAGGAGTTCAGGCACCTCTCGTTCGAATTCTTCGCGATTTCAACAAATTGAACACAGCGTATCCAGAGCTGGATATATTCGGTAGTGGGCTGATCGGTTTTAGAGAAAGCGTTTGCAAGTGCCTTTCTCAAACCTAATTTCGCTGTTTTGATGATGATTTTTCTTTTTTTTTCTGCTCTTAGTGCCAACAAATTTCTGTAATTTTTTTTAATTTTATTGTGTGCTTTTACTATCGTATATGTTTTAATTGTAATTTTTATTTCTATTAAATTTTTTTTTTTGTGAAACTTATGCTTATATTAATTGTCACACATTTTAGATGCGAGATTTTTTGTAAAATAATTAGTAATTTTAGTACTGTGTGTGATGTTATAAGCTTAAACTAAATAAATAAATAAATAAATAAATCTCGGAGTTCGGTTTGCCTCTTGGCAAAGGCCTCCTCTAACCCTTTCCACTGTTCTCTATCTTTTGCGACTCTTCTCCAGTTGTAGCCTGCTGTTAGTTTCAGTTCGTCCTCCCATCTCTTGCGTGGTCGACCTCTTCTTCGTTTTCCGTCTCTAGGGTACCATTCCGTCACTATTTTGCTCCATTTTTCATGAGAGCTCCGTAGCATATGACCCGTCCATCTCCATTTCATTTGGTCAATCTTAGTGAGAATGTCTGTCACACCTGTTCTAGCTCTTATGTCTGCGTTTATTTGTTTATCTAATTTTCTTATGCTCAGCATGCTTCTTTCCATGGCTCTTTGGCAGTATGATAGCATATCCCTGTGCTGGTTAGATAGTGTTGTATTAGCGAGTATTCAATAATCACACCTACCATCTATGTATCTTATTTAAATAATGGAATTACATACTTATAGGTACCTACTAATTTGATGTAAAAAGTTATGGTGGAATTACTTTAAATTTGTTTGGCTTTATGAAAAGGCAGGAAGCCTTTACAATTGAATTGGACAAGCATTTCAATCGATTGAATTTCCATACATTATTGTTATCAATTCGTAACGGTACAATATTGTAGTTCAAGGTCATGGGAACGCAAAACCTACGTCGTAACACTAGGTAATTTGACTAACGTTTTAGAGATTTAATTGTACTGGTCAAATTAAATACTATACCAAGTTTTATCGCACCAACCAAGAATCTCTTTTCAGATTGCTTCAATACTCACAACTTACTTTTATACAATCTAATAAACTAAAACTGTGCCTCTGAATAAATTGTCCCGTAGCGAACTCTTAATTTTTTTAGGATTATATTACAGTAAGCCAGAGGTACCTAGATATCCTTATTTGTTTTATGTGTGTTTGTGCCTCCCTTTTTTTAAGAGTACGAACGATCATCTTAACACGCAATATAGTTGTTATTATAATTAGTCCTCTATTTCATGTGTATACAAAATATTTGGAAAACACATAAATGGCTATATCAAATGGTGCAGGACATATTAAGTCACCATTGAAGTAATTTAAATATCATACTAATTGCTATTTAAAAAACACGGTGAAAAAACAGTAAACATTCAACATAAGCAAAAAGTAGCCAGAACAAACGTCTCGACCGACCATTGTTAATCCATTTGATTCTCAATAAAGCTAGTTATACACAGTATAGTATGTACGTATTTATTACGAAATAAGGACGTTTGGATTCAAAATTAGGAATTAAAGATATCGTGTGCATTATAATACAAAATAAACAACTCGGAGATATTTAAAAAAATCTACATAGGTACCTAAGTATCCGGTACCTATTTTAATGTATTATTATGTAACTATAATCCATTCAATGCGACTACAACTTCTACAACTTTTTGCATATTCAATAGAGAAGTAGGATAAGTACCAATGTACGTCAAAAAAATATTTGCAAGACAGTGAGTTTAGAGCCTAACAATGAAGGTGCGCACGATTCATCTGATCAGCAATTACCACACAATGGTTGTGCAGGAGTCAGTCCCGCACAGAACGCCCGCATGCCCACATCGCGTAGCTTGCTTCCCAGGCGGTGGTTTCGCTCACGCCGCTCCCCAAACCCAGAAGAGCCCGATGTCGCTCACAGGTCCCTCCCTCGCGATATGGAGCGTCGCCAGCGACCTTCCAGGATTCTTGCTCCACCGCCAAGAACCCAGAACGCACCCCCAGATGAAGAATCCCTCGAGAGAGCCTATCCTTCCATGGGACACCTCGAGTATGTCCTTGCTGGATCATCACCTCCAGCTGAAAGTGCACCTAATATGTACGACAGCTTCGAAGAACCGCCCTTGGATTTAACTGCGCATATCTGTGGGGACTCGATACGTCAGAGCGCTTATGAACAGATGCGCACTGTCGGCGGACGACTGAGATTACTTGACGAATTAGAATCAGGCGTGATCACATCGGAACTGGCTGTAAATATCTTTGCAACAGCCTCTGAAGCAGAAAAGAACGTGTGTTTATTTTGGGCAGCATTTCTTAAACTAGGTTCGCTATTAACACAATTGGTTGAAGCTGGGGCAGACCCATTACACTTCGACGCTCTGGGACTATCTCCCCTGCACGCGGCGGCGTTTAGTGGATCTACGGATTGCGCCAATTATCTCATAACGAGTGGAGTGGATCCTAATTACATGCCAAGATGTTTTGTACCCCTCCACTGTGCTGCATTCGGTAATTCTGTGCAAGTGGCTAATTTACTAATCAGTAGAGGTGCGTCTGTCCATGCCGTTGTTAAGTACGTAAACTGCGAAGGTGGATTGTTACATTGCGCTGTACGGGCTAACTCTGTGGAATGTTTAAAGTTATTTATCTCTCACGGAGTCAATGTCAATCAGATTGAGCCTGGTGGAACTAATGCAATACATTTAGCAGCTGATTTGGGAATGATACAATGCCTCATTATACTGCTAGACACATCTGATGCTGACGCGAATGTGAGGACTAGAGTTGGCGATCGAGAGTCCACAGCATTACACTTAGCCGCTGATGGAGGATTTATCGAATGTGTGGATTATCTCCTTACAAAGGGGGCAGATGCCAGCCTTAAGAATCATCGAGGATTTACAGCTTTACATCTCGCAGCCAGATCTGCGAGTTTGGAATGTGTGGAGTCGTTGTTAAGAAAAGGCAACGCGGATCCAAATGCCATGGATTTCGATAAGCGAACTCCGCTTCACGCCGCTATAGGAAAATCAGATAGTGCTTGCGATATAATCGAAACCTTAATTAGTTGGGGGGCAAATGTTAACCAGAAGGACGAGTACGGCTTTACACCCTTACATCTAGCTGCTCTTGACGGATTATCAGCTTGCGTTGAAACATTAATTTACCATGGAGCTGATGTAACAACGCGATCTAAAAAAGGAAACTCCGCACTTAATGTGATCGCTCGTAAGACGCCCGCGTCACTGGCTATGATAACGAGGAAATTGGACTGCGCTATCACATTACACCATTCACAGACGAGTAATCGAGAAGTTGAACTTGAACTTGACTTTCGCAGCATACTACAACATTGTTATCCGAGGGAAATAAGTTATCTTAACACCTTTGTCGATGAAGGCCAGAAGGAAGTTCTGCTGCATCCATTATGTTCGGCGTTTCTATATATAAAGTGGGAGAAGATAAGAAAATATTATGTTGCGCGACTCTTTTTGAGTTTTATATTTGTTTTATGTCTTACACTTTACGTTTTGACAGCACTTGCACACAACTGTTATAACGGTAGCAAGGACATGGAAGAGACGATACAAGAACAAGAGTTATGTCAGAAACAGTCAATTCTTGGCGACTTGCTTAGAAAAAATCCCTTTGTAATAGAAATGCAGTGGTGGGTATTAGCCGGGATAACAATATTCGAAATATTTAGGAAAGTTTACGGGATAGCTGGATATTCGACAGTCAAACAATACCTCATGCAATCGGAAAATATGATAGAATGGTTCGTAATCATTAGCGTGTTTTTGATTTCATACATTTATACTAATATCACGTATACATGGCAGAACCATGTTGGGGCTTTTGCTGTTCTAGCTGGATGGACTAATCTGATGATGATGATCGGCCAGTTACCAGTCTTCGGGACTTATGTAGCTATGTATCAGAAAGTACAAAAGGAATTTGCAAAACTGCTGATGGCTTATTCATGCATACTAATTGGCTTTACAATAAGTTTCTGCGTAATATTTCCAGACTCTTCATCCTTTGCCAACCCTTTTATGGGCTTTATAACCGTGTTAACAATGATGATTGGAGAACTTAATTTAGATTTATTACTGAACGAACCGGATGGAAATGATCCGCCTGTATTATTAGAATTTTCTGCGCAAATAACCTATGTTTTATTTCTTATGTTTGTCACAGTAGTGCTGATGAACCTTCTGGTTGGTATAGCTGTTCACGACATCCAAGGGCTACGAAAAACAGCAGGGCTCTCTAAGCTCGTTCGACAAACTAAACTGATATCGTACATGGAATTAGCATTATTTAATGGCTATTTACCCAAATGCCTTTTAAAAATTCTACATTCTTCCGCACTTGTATCACCTCAAGCGTATAGAGTCGTTTTGAGCGTAAAACCTTTAAATCCAAGCGAGAAACGGTTACCTAGAGATATAATGATGGCGGCTTACGATATAGCTAAAATGAGGAAGCAGTATGGACATACCATTTCATCAAACGGGTCTACTACCGGGGCATATTCATGTTTTAAAAAGTATGAAAACAACAATGACTCAAGCTATCGAGAATACGGTTATTCTTCTGGATTGGGAAGTTTGCAGGCGCGGCTGGATGAAACCTCAGAGAATGTACGTCAACTGACGCAGGAAGTAAGAGAGTTGAAAAAACTAATAAACGCCCAGCAGCTTGTGATACAACAGGCGTTGGCCGGTGCTATGGATCGTTGATGATATAATAGGCCGTTTATTTTCAATGCCAACGGTACAAGTCAATAAACTATAGCGAGCATTGTCGTTCGTTTAAAAATCTATTGTGGACCGTTGCGAACTTAATATGGAACGTGATATTTTGCACTGTACATATCGAAAATAAGAGCGGTAAACGCGTTCTGTGATCCTATATATAAAATTTGTAGATTTACTATTTAATTATTGTTATTGTGATATTTAGACTATTTTATGAATAAATCATTCTTAAATATGCTGTTTTATTTTAGTTCTTATTCAGAATTATTATATAAATTCAAATTAATTTAGCATACAAGCAAAAATGTGACAACTACCTACCTATAATAATTACCGTGTATTCTAAGTACACTTTATTAAACCTCCTAGGGCATGGCAATCTTAAGCTCTGAAATAGGGATAAAAAAAAATATAAGTTAAGTCATCTTGACTAAGCCCCCAGCAAGGTTCATATAAAACTAGCCACAAACAACAGTAGTTTATATTTAAGTATTTATCTATACATATTTTTACTATTGTTTCACTATTTATAAATATAATAGAAAAATTAAGAAAATATTGTTTTAGTCTTTTTGCGATGGCAACTTATTTATTTATACTTTATAAATAAATAAATTGCCATCGTTTTTACTAAAGACAAATAAATAATGTCTAGACCATATAATAAGTCTCAACTATCTGGGTACGGGGAAGGCGCTACTCACACGCATGGTCGACACATACGTTACTATGGTTACGTCTTCTTAATAAATTTGTATTTTTTTTAATTCCTATTATTTGTATTTCCTATTTCAACCCAAGGTCTAAAAGTATAGAAATGAAAATTATATGTATGTATATATATATATAAGTATAATTTTTTTTCTATGATTTTGGTAGCTTAGAACCCTGAGGAGTTTTTATTTTTCGCCAGAAGCTATGGAAACTTTTTTTTTGTATTTTTAAATTGTTAAAGTTAAAGTTAGTTTAAAGTTAGTGTTAAAGTCGAATGTTTGGGCAAATCCAGCTAAAAACTAAACTTCTAACTTTAAAACCTTTTTTGAGTAGCTTTGACTAATTTTAGGAAGCTGGGATACTTTTTATTTGAACAACATTTAAGACAATCATTTCATAGAAAAAAAACTGCAAAATACTTACAACAAAAAAAAAGAGTGTGTGTGTCAGCTACGACGCACGATTGGAGTTTACTCCTTACGAACGATAAAATGGCGATAATGGTCATACTAAAGGTAATATAATATTAATGTAATATTTTCATACTAAAGGTGGTAAGAATATATGTTTTTATAATATAAATGTTTGTAGTAGTAATAAAACGTACCTACATCATCTTGTTAGGGCTAGTTGATCTGGTTCTTAGGGTAGGAAATTAAACACTCCAATGATGACTTGATTTACTATATTTCACACACTGACCCTACGTAAAATGTATAAACACCAACTTGAACAAAGGAATTGCCTGTGCGCATGTGCTACAAGCTGTTTTATCCTTTAGTCCCCACTCTGACTCGACCTTCCCACTTCGGGCAGTTATTCGAGTCAATTCGTAACAATTCGTAAATAACCGAACGAGTCAAATGAGTAATTATTGCACATGCGCACTTGTAGCAAAAGAATATGTTTCATAAATTATTTAGAATATTATTAAATAAATAATAAAAGCTAACAGTCGGCCTTTCCTGACAATGTTTGCGTCTCGCAAAAAAGAAAAACAAAAACAATGCTTTGTAAATTACAACTCAAAACAGAAACAAAATTAATTCTATGTATCTTTTAACTTTCATTCTTGAATTACATCTCTTTAGTTAAATTGAACCTAAATTTAATTTATTTTTATTTATAATGGAATAAAAGATACAGGTATCACCTATTTCACGTCATTAAATATGTATCGGTAGAAATCCCTATTCATCGGCAACGAAGACATGGGGTGTAGGCCGAGAGAAAAAGCCGGCGTAAAAAACTCTCGGTACTCTTTTAAAATATCAAGTCATCAATAATTAACAATAGTCTTATCATATCATATCTACTGTGACCTCTTCATATTCACAATAGTCTACTGTGACCTCTTTACATTCACAATAGTCTTACATAATATCTAAAATCTACTGTGACCTCTTCACATTCACAATAGTCTTATTACTTATATATCCAATCTACTGTGACCTCTTTACATTCACAATAGTCGGACACATCCAAATCTACTGTGACCTCTTTACATTCACAATAGTCTTACATACATACATAACTAAATCTTTTGAGATCTTTTTATGTTCACAATATAGTTTACATGACTAAATCTTTTGAGATCTCTTTATATTTACAATATATTTTACATTAAAGTTCACATCACTAAATGCATTGTGGTCTCTTTAAATTCACCATAAAGTTTACATAACTGAATCTGTTTTGTGATCTCTTTTTATTCACAATAAAGTTTACATAAATAAATCTGTTTTATCTCTTTACATTTAAAATAAAGTTAACATAACTAAATGCATTGTGATCTTTTTAAATTCACAATAAAGTTTACATAAGTAAATCTGTTTTATCTCTTTATATTTACAATAAAGTTTACATTACTATATATATTGTGATCTCTTAATATTCACAATAAAGTTTATATAACTATATCTATTGTGATCTCTTAATATTCACAATAAAGTTTATATAACTATATCTATTGTGATATTTTTATTTTCAAAATAAAGTTTACATAACTAAATGCATTGTGATATTAGATTTAGTTATGTAAACTACCCATATTCACAATAAAGTTTATATAACTATATCTATTGTGATCTCTTAATATTCACAATATAGTTTACATAACTAAATCCTTTGAGATATCTTTATATTCACAATAAAGTCCTACATAACTGAAACTACTGTGATCTTTTAAGATCACAATAAAGTTTTACCAAACTAAGTCCATTATGATCTCTTTATATTCACAATAGTGAATTTATCATGTGAAATTGATATTCGTATATGTTTTAATTGTACTTTATAATTTATATATTTTTTGTAAAACTTATGTTTACATTAATTGTCACACATTTAAGATGTAAGATTTTGTAAAAATAATTAGTAGATTTAGTACTGTGTGTGATGTCGTAAGCTTATTAACTAAATAAATAAATAAATATTCTAGTCTATGTCAATTATACGAATAAATAGTGCGTAAGTACAAGGTACACATGTCAAAAGTGAAACTTCTTTGTAGATTAATTATTGAGTAATTAAGCTGACCAAATCCCATAATTTAATTTTCCCAGTCTTTCTATATTATTAAATGATATCAAGGCTAATTAAAAACCAGAGCTAAAATTAGTTAAATTAGTTCAATAATATAAGAAATTACTATCATAATTGCTAACTAATGTCCACATTTTGTAAAATAGCCAACTGGGTCTTAGCAAAAGGTCCAAACCAACAAAAAAAAAAAATGGTAATTTTTTTCCCATAATAAAATAATAATGATATTGATATGTATTAAAAACACCATCGGTGTTCAAGTCTCAATCGCTCTCTCCCTCTTTTCTTTGACAAAAACGCTGCAGATTTTCGTGCAGACTTCAGAAAAAATACTTATCGAAAGCACAACAAATACTTGAACTATTACTACTACAACCCTACTTCTTTAGAGTATTATTTTTCATCAACATATTTCAACGCACTCAAAACTTACTTATTATATTAAGCCATCACTTTTATTAGGATACTATCACTTCTGGAGATGAATTAAATGTGAAATTACTTTATCAAATAATTTGACATTACTTTGTCAAATACAACCTCATTGGTAACCGATCAAGATGATACAATAATTTTCTTACATTATTAAATTTCATTACAACATTTAATCAATTCTGTTTTAAGATATTTTATCATCAGACATAATGAAAGTATTTCATATCCATTATTAAGACCAATAACAAAAATAAAAAAAAAAAAAAAAAAACTAACCAAGTATTGATTGGTTTGTAGGGAATACATAATATGTTAAAAGGTCATATGTAATTTTGAATTTCTAAGCACATAGCCACAGTACACAAAAAGAACAACAGCCTTAGCAAGCAAGTTAAATTGTCGACATGACGTGACATCGAAGTTTCAGATTTGTTAATGAAATTGAGACTTATGTCTGTTTGATGCTGTATCAAAAAGCAACCCTTTGTAATATACCCAAAGTGAATTACCGCAAAAGAAATGTCATGAAAGACTAGGCTCTGCAGTATGTTAACATTCAGCAGAGTCTTACTCATTTGAAGTAAATCAAACTTCTTTATCAGCAATGCCAACTTTGAATGCTCCCATTTAACATGGTGCATGTAAAATTGACTACGGGAGGATTACTAATTCCTCCTTAAAACCTAAACTTGCGAATGCTTGCTTCTTATATATTTTAAATCTCTAAGCAGCAAAAAAAATATAATAATATTAATACCTCATAATATACAGTCTTACTGTGTCGTTGTCCTATAGAGTCATCTTACCAGGTCATCTTTTTCATCTTTGCTACCCTTGCTCTCACTTAAAACCAGAAATACCATCAGCTTTCTAATAGTACCCTGATGCGAGGCCCTGTGTAATACAACACCCATGACTGAAATATTATCCAATTGATTATTATCGATTCGCGGTAGAGGGCTCGTTTGTTGTTCTCATGTTAAGGTCTAGAAAAATCAAAGCAAAATCAATTCTATTTTAACGGGCAAAATGCACAGCCTAGGACAGTGCACAAATTACCAGTCCTTCAGTTCTGGTTTTTTATTTTTCCGTTCCCAGTTTGATACTCTGTAAGGCCGTATTACGGGTAATATAATTGTCGCTTAGCTTTATCTTAATTCCTGTACAAGTTTTAAAACCAATCCCTAAAAATTATTTGAAGAATCCCTCAACAAATAAGTATCTATAGTTTCATTCCATTTCCTTATTAACGTTAATCATTAATATATTAACAAATTAACGACTATTCAACAGTAATAGCGCTTTTACTGTTATCATTCTTATTAAATTCATTTCACCATGTCAAAGCGCCAAATGGCGCCAATGTCGGCTGCCATTATCACAATATCGCATTAAGCAATCAACATCAAATTCATAACTATTAATACCTACGGTATAAACGAAAGGTAGAGGTAAGAAAAAATAGACCGAAGCATTTTATTACTACTTCAATACCTATGAAACTGAAAAACAATCAATGTTAAACTCATCATTTGACACTCAAAACATTTTCGTTTCCTCTTGAGATTCTAGACATCAAATTTGTTCTGAATCTTTCTTTGAAGTAACGCTACATTTGTCCAATCGATTTTAAGAAATATCTTCTATGTTTGGACTAACGATCTACTAATTGTCTCGCCACGGACTTAAATTTGTAGCCTTTTCGTGAGATATACGTAAACTATCATTTAGACCGTACACCGATATTATTTTGCATCACCTTACTTTGTAGTGCTGTGAGGCAACGCCTGCGTAGCCACTCGATCTGCTGCAGCTTCGTGGTAAGTTTAACTTACGACTGCCCTATAGCCTGCACCTACTGCATTGGAAAGCAAGCTGCTTTAGTCTCACCAATGAAATAACCATAAGGTTCGACTTCTATATGCCTCGTCCCTAAAACGACTTCGTAACTCAGGACTAAAACCCTGGATTCTTATTGGGTCTAGTCATACTGGAAACAATCGTTACACAAAAGAAAAACATTGTACATTATTACTCCAGCCATCTTAATCTATAAGGATTGGCGTCGATTCTAAGTAACAAAGATACTCTATAAAATCAAATAAATTTTTTATTTTTTATTAATACATATATTTAGAATATTATTCAACGTAGTAATAAAAAAAAATTGTTTGTATTCATTATATATATATAAAACATTTAAGCTTTAATTACCAATAAAATATACTTCAAACAATACGTTTCAATTGAATTTTCGTATAACAAAGTCATAATATGATATTAAACTAACCTTCTACGATAAATGGCGAAAATTATTGTAAAATTTATTACTTTTGTAAATACCTTAATATTAAACTAACTGAACTTCTAAAAATGAATAATTATTTTAAAGTAAATTATATATGTAGAAACCTTATTATAAAAACAGTCACTAAATAATTTCTAAAAATGGTATAAAATATATATAAAAAAAATTGAAATAATTAGTTCTGTAAAAATATTATAATATTAAACAGACTTGAAACTTCTAAAAATAATAAATTAATTAAATGTAACTTATTATAATATTCAACTTGCCAAATAATTTCAAAAATGGTAAAACATTTATAATAAAGTAGTCTGTAAAAATAAAACTTTATTAAAATATTCAACTCACCAAAGAACCTCTAAAAAAATGGTAAAATTATTATTATAAAAAATAAATTAGTTCTGTAAGAAACTTATTATAGTATTAAATCGGCTTGGAACTTCTAAAAATAATAAATTCATTAAATGTATCTTATTTTAATATTCAAGTTGCCTAATAATAAAATAAAAAATGGTAAAACATTTATAATAAAGTAGTCTGTAAAAATAAAACTTTATTAAAATATTCAACTCACCAAATAACCTCTAAAAAAAAAATTGTTAAAATATGAGACAAAATTAAACTAATTACTTGTATAATCTGTCGTAAATCTTAATATATAAATTACGTGTCACGTTGTTTGTCCACTATCGACTCCTGACTACCGAACCGATATCAAATATTTTGCACACCGTGTGCAGTTTGATCTAACTTAAAAGATAGGATAGCTTACATTTCAATTTATATTATTTTATTGCAAAATATTTGTTTATTATTGAACAGTCACAATTCTAACAGATGGCGCTGTGTTGAAAGTACCAACGTTTCACATAAGCTACAATTCAACGGCATAACAACCAATAAAGCATGGTGGTCCCCATGACTAGTGTTCTCCTACCGTCTTCCTTGAATAGTTTACTACTATGTAATATAAGAAAAACCTTAGCCACAGCAACGCGCTTGGCCGGTCTGCTAGTATCTTATAATAATGATTCAATTTATTTCGACTAAACCGACGGTAAGTATTATAAAAATATGTAATGTAACAGCTTTAAAATAAATAACGTTATATGTTTTACAGGACAGGTTCGGTGGCCGTCGATGCATAACTCATAGCAAAATCCCGAGTACATACCTCGCCATAATGTCTCCCTACCAGAACGTTTCTTAAACACGCACTAAACACTCACTATAAAATTCTAATTAGTGGACGTAACTACATATTATCAATTATAATTATCAAAAACTATATATACATCTAACGTAACTCGAGTAAATCTCAACAACGACTAATAAAAACATATGAGGATCGGCCGAGTAAAAATATTTGGGATCACCCTCATCAAATATTATAAAATTATGTATTTCGAACACTCGTATAGGATTCATTTTCTTCCATTTATGTTAGGTAGGTATGAAGGACTTCAGCTGGGAAGTTTTGATTTTCATCGATATAAGACGACAAGACAGGGCCGACGGGTTATAGTTGGTAAAAAATTTAGATAACCTAAAACAGCACAGTCCCACACTTCCTACGCAATAGCACAGTCTTCCGTTAGTAAAAATACAAAACTTCATAATCGTAAGCTAGGTTTCATAACAAATGTAACTAATTTACCTTCAAAGGTGTAATAAAAATAATAAAAAAAAAAGAGTACCTACATCTTTAGGTTACAAAATGTAGAAAGGAAAAAAAAATCGCATACCTCGTGGGCGTTAATCCTTTACACCAAGGATATGATATACCATATCAGTTTACCTCGATGGCATCCCGCTCTTCTGATTTGTTAGGGCTAGTTGATCTGGTTCTTAGGGTAGGAAATTAAACACTCCAATGATGACTTGATTTACTATATTTCACACACTGACCCTACGTAAAATGTATAAACACCAACTTGAACAAAGGAATTGCCTGTGCGCATGTGCTACAAGCTGTTTTATCCTTTAGTCCCCACTCTGACTCGACCTTCCCACTTCGGGCAGTTATTCGAGTCAATTCGTAACAATTCGTAAATAACCGAACGAGTCAAATGAGTAATTATTGCACATGCGCACTTGTAGCAAAAGAATATGTTTCATAAATTATTTAGAATATTATTAAATAAATAATAAAAGCTAACAATCTATACCCAAATAGCATTATCTTTCTGTGACCAAAGTTACCTTTATAGTAAAGTGCCCTGTAAACGATCAAATTTGCTTGACAAATTTGTTTGTCAAACTTCACGTTTTCATCAAACAATAGCTTAGACGATCAAACCAAATATCAAACAAATTTGTTAAATTTCTAGTAGATTCTGGTTTCTCCTTCCGTGACGTGACGTCGCCGTGCCGAGCGCTTACAATGAGTAATTCAGATGACACATTTTGCCATTGACTCTAGCACTGTGTATCAAGACAAAAAAAAGAAGACAAAATTAAGAGAGAAATTCTCTTGTTCTTGTCCATATAATCTTTTGATTTTATTTTCCATAACATCGGCATATCACGATAAACAGATATGAAATGCAACGTAAATTCTTTGTTCGTAATATTGCCACTCATATCGTCACTGAGCGTAGCGTCCTCCATTATGGCAATACAACGAATGAGATCTTGTTTGACAAACACCGCCGTACACGTTCAAACCTGTTTGTCAAACTCGACATCAATCCAGATTTTCATCAAACACGACAAACACGTAGATTGTTTGACAAACGCCTCAAACACAGCAGTACACTATCAAATAATTTGACAAACACGTAAATTTTGACAAACAATTATTTGATCGTTTACAGGGCACTTTAAGGAGTAAACTCTAAAGATATGATTTTTGAAACCTCGCTGGCAGAAAACATTCAAAAAACACAAAAAGTGTATAACTCGAAAACTACAAAAAATCGCGGAACATACATGGGGTATTTTCGTATACCCCCAGGTGTGAGGAATCTAAAAAAAAAATATTGACGTCACTAGTTGGACCAACCTGTATATTATGTGTATATATGTAT
The DNA here is from genome assembly GCF_905475465.1 of Pieris napi. NCBI lineage: Eukaryota > Metazoa > Arthropoda > Insecta > Lepidoptera > Pieridae > Pieris > Pieris napi. The sequence continues at coordinate 4,308,399 of NC_062241.1, read as the reverse complement.
ATATACTAGCGACCCGCCCCGGCTTCGCACGGATGCAATGCTGATACTAAATTCAAAGTGCTATAAAGTATAGGGAGAACCGCGGCCTCCGACGCGCTGCGTCCCGCAATTTTTAAATTTGTAATATCTTCGAAATATTCATTTAAATCATATGCTGTAAAGGGCCATATAGATCTATATTAAATGAACAATGTATTCCAGGTATTTAATTGGTTAAGGATTAATGCTGTATTGGTTAAAATCGCTTCGAAAATTAGCCATTATTTGTCGTAAAAAGTAAATGACAAAAGAAAAGTTATTGTGGGTTATCCATAAGAGATAGACATATACCATCACGGACTTTTCTGTAGACCTTTTCAATGTGTACAATACTTAGTACATTATTTTGATAAAACTCGTAGGGTTCAGCCTGCGTTTGCAATGTAAGCGGAAAAAATGTAATTATTTACGACATCACATTAGAAACCTCAAAAATAACAGTACTTCTCCACTATTTAATGGATGTTATTATACATATAAACCTTCCTCTTGAATCACTCTATCTATTAAAAAAAAACCGCATCAAAATCCGTGGTGTAGTTTCAAAGATTTAAGCATACAAAGGGACATAGGGACAGAGAAAGCGACTTTGTTTTATACTATGTAGTGATATACAATAATATGACGTATAATAATTATAATAGTGTACTTCCCATTTTAGGAAATTTAATATTGACCAGTGCAAGTCCGAAATTACCAACTGAAATTACATTTGGGTCTCTCTTGCTTTTCGATAATTTTATAAATCAATGCACTTAAAAATGCCGCATCCCATGCCATTATAAAATTTGCGACATTGCCGTGCTTGTAATTAAGCCGTTGCTATTTAATGATCGGCATCCTTACCTAGGCTAGGTCAGTCGTAAGACGGATTTTTATAGCGATATCTAGCGATGGTTTTATCAACATTTCGAATTCATCCAACGTCAAAATTTGTAAAAACCATGAGAGTTACAACTTTTCCATAGCATTGATTTGTCTATTTACTTTAATTTGTTTGATATATCATAACCTATTGCCTGTATTTTTAGCTCGCAATTCATAAAATGTTAAATAATATACATTTACATGAATAAGATACCTACGTAAAAATTAAATGTTCAAACATCGCTTTTTACAAAAAAAAAAATTTATTAAAATAACATTTGGTATTAATTATATCATGTATAGGTCTACCAGGATCTGATGGCAAAAAGGGAAAAAAGAAATTGACGCTAGCAATACTGGGGAAATTGGAGTAAAACGTTTTGATACTTTTTTTTCCTTATAGCGGCTGATTCTGTGTGTGATATATGCAAAATATATAAAAATTTATCCAATGATAATTTTTGAAAATGTGGCGAATGTGGGGTTTGAAATTTAGATGAAAACTCCAATTACTCTGTTTATGAGTTTATTAATAATTTAGAACTTGAAAATGGTTCCAAATACTGCACTACATAAAAAAGTCTTCAACGCAGTATTTATAATAAACCTTTCCTCCTGCACCTCAATTAACCGATCTTGTTCTATGAACTGATTTTCAATTTTTATTACGTGTTCACAAGATTTTCGCTAATCATCGATCCCTATTTGAGAGAAAGAAACAGTGTAAAACTCATTTATCTTGTTTCTGAACAATTCTAAATCAAAACTATCCAAGTTTATTTGTAGTATAAGAAACCCCTGAAATCAACCAAAGTTTAGTATAAGTACATAATATAATACACACGAAGAATCCCATAAACCAAAGTATCAAGACGTGTCACTCCTACTAACCAGTCAACGCTTGCACATGGCTCAATATCGATGATTGTGTATGTTCTGCATCTTGTTGATCAAGTATTCTTTGATAAACATTGAAAACAATATGTCTTGCTTGCGATCGAAGAGGTTTCTTCGATATTTTCATCACTTTTTAAAGGAAATTTGAAGCCAAACCAAAAACGATTCCTCGAAATTTCAGTTGACAGATGAAATTTTTCTTTTATTGCCATATGAAAATCGCTAATTTAAAAAAAAAAAATTGCCATCAGTTTCTGGTAGACCTATAGTATAAAAAAGTAACGATGATCGACGAAACTAATTGGCCTACCCATTGAGTGAATTTAAAAAAATGGATTTGTCCCTTTCATTTATGATTTGACTGTTGACAGTTGACCAGGAATTGCGCGCGCATTTACAAACTAATAAGTGGAAGTGTTTACTACACTGGAAAGTGGAAAACGATCGATAGACTGAAGAGAATGGAAAATCTAGACTAGGTCTTATCTCTTTCGCCCAGCTAACCGCGCTAGCCTAATTTAAACCTGTATCGGGTTTATCGATTAGTTGTTTCCGTCCGCGAGTGTCACTCAGGACAAATGCAGGGCAGTTTCAAGATTCAACTGATTAACATGGGGACACGGGCGGCTGCCTGTAAGACCATAATAACTCTTTGAAGCTCAATTAAATTGCATGCATGACTAACGCATTTCATTTTTCAGAGTTCGCTGCGGCATTTTGCGTAGTGAAAGCTTTTTATGTGTTCCTAATGCAGACCACCCAGCCATACGAAATGCAGCTTGCCTTGGAGCCTCTGAATCAGAAAGGTGAGCTCGTTCCATCGAGCTATTTTGTTGTTGCACCCTCAGCCCTGTGGCACGCTTCGCGAGTGGCCCTTAAATGTCTGTCACCCTTCTTCTAGTCTTGCCATCCAACTGTCTAGGATAGATTGACTTATCCCACTCTTTGTAGACAAATCTTTTTGATTAAGTACCCTAAACCATTTCTTTAATCATTTTAAATTGAGCACTTTTCAAAATTTTAAATAATTTTTAGTATTGATGGCAATTCTATTATTGTTGTATGGTGTACCCAAACGAATGTTGACTTCAGTGTTAAAAATTGGTGTCGTTTTCTATGTGGTGTTTAACCCTATGTACCATTGTTATTTTTATGTGTTTACAGACAAGTGTAGAGATGGTTTAAGTAAATAGGTTTTAAAGATTTAGTGCAGAACAAGTCATCAATTACTTATATATATGTTTATTTGTAAGTATTTGATCTGCTCACCTTTCTTTTGATGCAGGCTCAAGGCTAGTTTGAAAAGATTACACACTATCATTATTACATAATCAAATCACTGCACCAATGTTGCACTTACATACATTCTTATACAAGATATTTGTAGAGTTTATTTAGATTACAGAAAGTTTATTAATAATAATATTGGCAAAAGCTAAAAGAGAAAGCAGTTTACTCTTGAACAGAAACAAAATATGCATGTTTATATGATAATATATGAGAATGCTCCCACTTTAATTATCTTTGTAATAAACAGTCATCGCTATTAATATGTACTTAATAATTTACATGTTAATAATGATTACTTATTTCAATATATGAGAAAGTGATACAAAAATTGAGTTGTGCATACTTAATCAAATACTGAATTTCATTTCTGCTTTATTTTAATAATTCTTTCATTTTTATTTTCATTATTCTTCTTTATAAAATTCTTGCATGGAATAGATCTTGTAGTTACGTAGGAAAATTAATAATTTTAAACCCAAGGCAACCAAACAGCAAACTGGGTACTGGCATTGTATCATTAACACAGACATACTTTTGTGCGACTCACATTGCATTATTACAGAATAGAAGTTTCACATTTAAAAGATTAATGACAATATCAGCCCCTTTGCTAATGGTTACAAATTACTGGTCTCATTAGAATTTGTGTAATAGTTTCAGATATCTCTTAGTAGTTTGCATGTAAATTTATATTAAGGAACCAACAATCAAAGTAACCGAGAGTTATTCACAGTCACCGCGAAGATCCGCAGCCTTTATGACTGCCAACTTCGTCTGATGCACAACATTCAGCCGCTACCATCCGGTATTGACATCGCGAACACCGTTAAATACTTCTCGCAGACATTGCTTAGTAAGTATTTCATATATAAGCAAGTAATAGCTCACCTTACTAAGCTTTATAGCGAAGATGGACTTTCTTATTTGTAAACCTGCTGCTTAAACTAGAATAAATTAAATGCGTGAACAATTGAACTAAAATGTAATTTATAAAATTCTCGTGTCACAATCGTCGTTCCCATACTCTTCCGAAACGGCTTGAACGATTCTTATGAAATTTTCTATGCATATTTAGTAAGTCTGATAATCGGCTACTATCTATCTTTCAAACCCTTAACACTTTTTTTATTTTTTAGAACATTTTTTTGTTTTTTTTTTTTATTTTTAAACTTAATTATTTAGAATATTCGTGTTATAGCATGTAATATATATATAAATAAATTCCAGGTGTACTGAAAGATGTGCCGAAGTCCCCTCTCGAAATGATGAGAGATGCGGATAATGATGCAGAACGTATGGGTCTCTACCCTAACTTGGACTACAAGGGGCTGTTCAATGCGATCTCTCAGCTAGTTGACTCAGCACCACATTTGCAGTATGGGGTCCAAGGTATACTGTCATCAAATTGTTGGCCTAGTGGCTTCAGCGTGCGACTCTCATCCCTGAGGTCGTAGGTTCGATCCCCGGCTGTGCACCAATGGACATTCTATGTGCGCATTTAACATTCGCTCGAACGGTGAAGGAAAACATCATGAGGAAACCGACATGTCTTAGACACAAAAAGTCGACGGCGTGTGTCAGACACTGAAAGCTGATCACTTACTTGCCTATAATGCCGGCCATACACACTACGGTCTACCGGAGAGGTCCACCTGTGCAGGTATGCCTGCGCCGGTAGACCGTAGTGTGTATGGCCGGCATAAGATTGAAAAATGAAATAGATTTAGAAATCTGAGGTTGTAGCGCCACTGATTTATTTATTTTTTAAGTAGTTAAGGATAGCATAGTATGTATTAATGCATTTCCTAGTCCGTTATTATACTTTTTAAGAAAAACGGTGATTCTACCTTCTGTGCATATTAATCCAAAACAGTTATTTAGTCGTGAATCGAAATCAGGTTTCTCGATCTCATTGGGGTCTCCGAAAATAAACTTAAGATTTAAAAAACATTACAAAATTATGGAACCTTATTTTATTAATTATACCAATCCCATTTACTATGAAATAAATAGAGACTTTAAATAGCTCCTTAATTGGATATATTTTTTTATCTTCAAAGCAATAATTATTAAATATGTTTCAGCATTCGGCCAAGCTGTCCTCCAATGCCTGGGTTGCCTGATGCCGTTCCTTGAGTATGACATGATCGACAATCTGCCTTATTTAGTGGCCTACTGTTTTGCCATGTTCCCTGCCAACCTTCACCAGGATATATTGCATTTGCTGTGCTATTATATACTACCGTTTACAATCAGTAAGTAATTTTATTCTAAATAAATAAACAAATTATGCATCTGTATATTTACTTCATTGTCTTAACACGATCTTGGGGTCTTAATTTTCTCCGCCATATTTGTGTATGTGTTTTATATACGTCTTATATAGAGAAATCCATTGGTGCACAGCCGGTTTTACCCGGAAAAAATCTACTGAAGCGTCATATACACTGTAAACTCTTTATAACGAATTTCAAAAGACCGAGCATGTTTTTTCGTTATAGGGAGTGAATAGAAAAAAAAAACAATTTAACCAATTACAATAATTTCTAAATTTATTACTATGAATAGGTAAATTTTTCTAAACACATAACGCTTTTCTTTTACTGGTCATCTTTACAGTTTCAAAGCTTGTTTACGACTGATTTGACGACTCATTGGTCTAGTGGTTAGTACCCCTGACTGCGAATCCATGGGTCCCGGGTTCGTTCCCCGGTTGAGACGAACATCGATGTGATGAGCATTTGGTGTTGTGCTTAGGTCTTGGGTGTTTAAATAAGTATTAATATGTCTATCTATCTATAATATGTATGTATATCCGTTGCCTAGTATAATATATTGTATAGTTGCCTATAATATATGTATGGGACTAGGTCAATTGGTGTGAATTGTCTTAAAAAAAAATACATATATACGATAGGGATAGTGGTGCGTTTAGTATCTGAGACCAAAATTTTGCAATTAACAATAGAAAGGCGAGACGGCTGTTTATGACCTCCGGTTACTTTCTTAGAAATTTTGGCACCTCAAAAGTTTAGTTTTGCAAGCTGATTATAAAAGGTTTTTACGTTATAGCGAGTTGTCGTTATAAGGAATGATATTATAAAGAGTTTACGCTTCTTAAATTGGTGTATAGATTGCCGTATTATATTCCATAGCACGACGCTACGCTGGTATGGAAGAAGAAAGCGAGGCGTCACAGTCTGTGGGAGCTGTTATCATGATGGTCTTTCAGCACTCTACTAACCCTGGTAAGCCTTTTATATAAAATTTATTTAAAATTAAGTGCAGCTATAAAAGTATTTTTAACACTTGCAACCCAGGGTTTATAAGTAATGGGTGTGATAGGTAGGTTTTATAAGATGCTTGTATTGAAAATCATACACATATGGCGTTTTAGTCCACATTATCAAGCTCTATAACTTTTAACTATATAAAGATATATAATCATCTTTCATCGTTATGGCAGCGTTCGTTCGAAACATTTTCCTTTGACCTAATTTTATCAACTTAGACCAGTTTTGTCCATTTTTCCGCTTAATATGTAGCCTATGACACTCACAAATAGGCTTTCTATAAGTAAAATACTTTTATATTGATTCAGTAGATCCAGAGATTACCCCCTACAATCTCATAAATATTTCCTAGAATTTGATTGCAAAGTATGCCGTAAAGTAAAGGCAGAAAGACGCCATTACAATACAGAATTAATTATCACGAGTGCAGATGATTTAAAACTTAAAAAAAAAAATTATATAACGAAACTGTTTCGTTATATATTAAGATTAATTTAAAACTTAAACGAAAAAATTGTTCGCTTGTTCTTGTTAGTGAAAATAAAGTATTGTAAAAAAGCTTAATGTTTTGTCATTTATTGCTTAAAACATAAATATGCTTAGCGGTTTTAATATAGGTACTTAGCGGCGGTAGAGGCACCAGAATCCAGTAAGGGGGGCCCGTGGTGGGTGGCAGGTGGACCTGAAGGATCCAAATTATTTCCAGCTTTATAAAGCCAGTTAAACTTTATAAAAAATAAGTTTTTTTTAATGATTTCAGCCCACCACTGCCAACTTCTAGAATGTCTTATGTCAATGAAACAGTCCGTAGTAAAGGACGTACTATGTGTGATCGCGTACGGCACTTGCGGTGCGCGTTTGTCTGCAGCTAAATTACTCTTCTACTACTGGCCACCGTTTGACGCCAAGCTTTTTGACAGGAAGGGGCTGCTATGCAAGTTTTCTAGTAAGATTTTTTAAAAAGTTTTTATATGTTTTTGTTGTGATATAAAACGATATTCATAAACATACTATATGTTTTTTCCTTATCAGTCTAGTGTAACTGACACATCAAATTAGAGGAGAATAAATACCTTATAACTATGTAAAAAAAAATTATATACTGTTTAACTAATAAACTATTATAGTATGTTTATGAGCCTGTACTTTAATTTGAATATCATTTTTCAGTAGCTCTACCATAAATTTGATAAGTATGTAAACATTTTTCATTTCTCTTACCGCTTAGATATGTTCAATCTATATTTTTTATACATTATTTGTTAATTACAAAGACTTTTTGTTGACTTTGAAAACTTTTAAAAATTATGGTAGTGAATATTTCATAGTCTGTCAAAAAAATTTTGCTAAGAAAATTCATGTTTTTATAATTTTATATCCTTTAATAATTTTAATGTTTTTAGCTTTAGATGTATAGTAGATGGTGTGAACCTGTGAAGCGTAATGTTGTGTAAGTTTATTTTTATTATAATTTATTTTACCCTGCTTTTACATGTATTTGATTTAATGCGAACATTTCTATATTAATAAAACTAAATTATTTTTGCCTGTAATCGATTCCAGGGCCAAAGTAGCGTGATCAATCACAAAATAGCATAAACGATAAGTGCTTAATATAACAGATGTGAAAAATAATTACTAATTAAACAGAAAACATAACTTTCTGATAAAAATTGGCAAGCTACCTAAATATGGGGTTGAATATTGCCCGCCTTGGGCAACTTTCAGAGTCAAGACTAAGGGTGATTTCATACTAACGCAGAGCCGAATAACATAAAATCCTCAATCAAAAACTTAAAATAGCAAATTCACACACCGCAAATATTTCTTCTAAATTAAACAAATTCGCGCGCATTCATGGATCTTCCATTTATTTGTTAATTTGGCGCTGTGCTATTGGGTACCTTTAATACTTATAAAGGGTACATTTGGGAATCAGTTCACGCTAATTCTTCAGATGACCTGGTGCCGTTCCTATGCCAGCGTGACATGTGTCCCAACGCGGGATGCGCAGAAGCAGCCAAAGTGTGCTACGATCATTGCATCAGCGTGACATTTGCTTCTGACACGCCGCCGCCATTGTACCTTTGCATCGAGTGCGCTAATGAGATACATCGGTAAGTTATTGTAACATTTTAATTAAATTAGAAAATTTACAATAATTAGTGTAGAGGATTAAACAATTCTGCATGTATATAAATGTTTTAAACAAAAAATGTTTTCATGTCAAATAATTTTATTTTTTTTAGAATTAAATACTTTTAACCCGACAAAGTGCTATTTTATTATACATAAATGAATTATAAATTTCTGTGTTTAAATTAACAAAATTCAAGTTGCAACGTTTGTTTTACGTTACGAACACATATGTACATACTTTTTGTATTTAAAAAAAAGTTAAAACAAATTGTTATATTTTTATTTATAGGGAACACCCAAATCAACGGTTCTTTGATATACTGCATCCGCAACAGCAAGTCTCCATGGTCTGCGAAAATAAGGTAAAATATAATTAATTTGATCACGTATAATTTAATGATTATTATAAGTGCTGTAATAAACGTTTTCTTTGATAAACAAGCGCCTTATATAATAGACAACGGCTTTCGACGTCCGTCGTTCCACAACTACCACCATTATGTGGAACCAGCTGCCCACTAAAGTATTATTATATAAATATTTCCGTACAGTCCGTTACGTACGTACGTTACATAAAAGAGCGTACCAATTCTTAAAAGGCCGGCAAAGAACTTGCTCGCCTTTGCTCGCAGTGTGTGTCCATGGGCGGCGGTACCACTTAACATCCGGTGAGACTCTTCCCCGTTTGCCCACGGTTTAAAAAAAGACAAGTGTCTTTGGTGTTCCCACATTAAATTAGCGGTATTTGTCAGAATGTCTGAAATTAAACGTCAAATCATTACTATTATACTGTAGATATGTGAGACGTAATTCTTTTGCATGGAAAAACATGATCATATTAACAAGCGGAGTAGAGGCCATTTATTACTCAGATTAAATACCATTTTATAAAATAATTATAACACGATATTATTAATTCTTCCACAAATATAGTAATTTAAAATTTTGTAAATTATAGAGAATTTGGTCAATTAAAATCAATTTGCCTTGTTAATTTTAATTTTATCCAGTCGCAGTTCTTAAATAAAATAAATACTTAATTTTCAGAATTGCAGATCAACAGACAAAGCAGCATATTCCATCTGTTTCTCAAACGAATGCGCGAGTTACAACGGGAACCATCCTATCAGGTAATCGATATATCGAGGCATGCGTTTTATCTCGTTATAATCTACGCTCTTTACATAATCTGTCTTTACCTAAGACACATATGATTTGTCCTGGCGTTTATGGCGAATTGTATTTCCTCGTGTTACACATTTTTATTGTATTAATTTTATTAATGCTCAATCGCCACATTTGATTTCACTCACTTCATTTAAAATTGTTTCGATATTTAGCAATTTTATTTGTTAACAACGCCATCAAATATATATTAAAAAATAAAGTTAAAAAATTTATTCAATTAAAGCACACAGATATTTAAAAAAAGGAATATAAACACAATCACTTTAATCAAAAATGTGTCCAACAAAACGTTTACTTGCTGTATCCAGCAACACTGATTTTGACATATTTTAGAGTGATACAACGAAACAAAACAAAAATGTTAAGGAAAAAATAAAATTATTCAAAAAGAAGATAGAAAGAAACAAATTGCAAACACTATACAAAATAGGGTTACTTTTGAAACAAAATAAAAATAATAAAATTAAATTACACAGTTTTCTAGAAAAATCAATAAGCGTCTATCAAATCCGTCACTTTACCGACTGATTAATTTGAAATTTAAAACACATGATTTTTTTTTAATGTAGCCGTAATATTTAGTCAATGTAGTATCCAAATATGATAAAAAGTGGATTTTTGATTTTTTTCAAACCCGACATTGTTCTACGATTATTGCGAAATGTTTCCTACTGTTATTTAACCCTAAATTTCAAATTTGAGAAGAAAATGAGGTATTCCCCGTGTAAAGGGCGAGTTATGAGTTAGATTTAGTTTAGTTTTAGTTAAAGAGTTATGATATTCTAAGCAAATGTTTGTAAGAATCATATTTTTCAGATACTGCCAGCAATGCCACGGCAACCGCCACAACAGCCGTCGTGGTGGAGATCATGTGCTTCACACTCGGCTACCTGCTGCTTGGCAGATGGACAGTGATATGCAGACTAATCTTGTCGAAGCTATCATAAGGTAAGATTACTAATACAAAGCTAAGGCCTTCTACAAGGCGGTCTACTTAGGCCACGACTGTTGCCCTTACGCGGTCATGAAGATGACGTCATTGGTATTAGGTTTGATTCGTCGGTGCGCAAATTAGTTCTTTCTTCTGATTGGTGGGTTAGACCGAATGGTCAAATCTTTCATACTCATACTGTGATATTTCACTGTTAGATCACAGACAGATAGAGATCGAAAATGTTTGTTGTGTCTTGGCGAAATGTAGCGAAATTATACGAAATCGTTATTGAAATTGTTTATCTGAAGTGCAGATTATCATGTTTGTTGAGTCCTATTTCATAAATAAGAAGCTCTAAAGTCTACATATTTTTGGGTTAATTTTCCTTTAAATAAAGTGTTTAGTCCCTCTAACCCTCTATGGGTCTTGGCGTCAGACTGCATCCGGTTCTGCCATCATTTTGATTACATAGACAAGTAGGCGATCAATTCTGTCAGACACATATCGTAAATTTTTGGATTCGAGACGTGCCGGTTTCCACACGATGTTTTCCTTCACCGTACGAGCTAATGTTAGATGCGAACATAGAGAGATAAGTCTATTGGTGCACCAACGGAGATCGAACCTACGACCTCAGGGATGAGAGTCGCCAAGACATTGTTTTTTTGTAATAATGAACCCATTTCGATTCGTAAATTGTTATTGTTAATGTTTTCATTTATACATAATTTTCACATTTTTAGTAAGAAATTTCTATAACTCCTCTAATATCACTTTAAATCCTATAGTTTACTCAAAGAAGCGAAACCAATCAATATGGAGGATCCTGATAGTTCAGCGGAATTGAATAAGTCTCCGCTGAGTGTCCAATTGCCTGATCCCATCTCTGTTGAAGATCGCCAACTGCTTGGAAGGTAAATTGTACTTTTTCATTAAAACATTTAAATCAATCAAAATTTATAGAAACTAGCCAATATGTTCCAAAACAAAGGAGTATCTAAATCTTTTCAGATCATCATCAAATTAGGTAATTTACGAATGTTACAAACAACAAAAACCAAGGCTGATAATAATTTACTTAAAGTAACACTTTAAACAATAAAAAATAAAAAAATAATTTTTCTAATAATGACTAACATCGTGTGCATATTAAACCAATTAAAATATATATATTTTTTTAAAGACAATTCACACCAATTGACCTAGTCCCATGCTAAGCTGGTGAAGCTTGTGTTATGGGTACTAGGCAAAGGATATACATACTATAGATATATAGACATATAAATACATATTTAAACACCCAAGACCTAAGCACAACACCAGCCGGGGATCGAACCCGGGACCCATGGATTCGCAGTCAGGGATACTAACCACTAGGCCAATGAGTCGTCATATCTCAAGAATCTTCCTTTAACAGATATGGAGTATGGCTAATGGTAGGCCTTTGCACGCCTAACCCGGACACACCTGACGAAATATTGGGGAGATTACTTTCTGTGCTTTTTCACTGGTTTCATGTAACATCATTTTCATACTCGGGTCAGTGTTATTTTATTCATAGAAATACGCTTAAGATTAAAACATTACTTACTTATAAATTGCTTATGAGTATTATACATTATTTATAAGTATTGTATTTTGATTTTTAACAATTTTTCAATATGAAATTCATCTTGTCTCAACCTTTTTTGACGTGACAACGTCTTATAATTCGATGGAGCCGGCTGCACGCACGAAAAAACATGACTCATGCGGCGTTACCTCGCTCTGAGGCGTTCCATTTAAAATTGACATGATTGTATTTATGCGTACAAATAAATGTAACTTGATCAATTCAATTGTGATTTCCATTTACCTCCTCTTTATCCACACAAAATACCTATCAAACAAATAAAATATAAATTTTCTTTTGAAAAATGCAACCATTCTATCAATATTTTCTTATGACGTTGTCACGTTCAACTATGGTCAGTAAACCGACTTTACAGACAACCGATTTTTTTTATTAGTTTTTTAATAATAATAAAGACTTTATTTATGACAAAATGCATATATTGCTAGTCCCCACACTAGGGAGTCCCTGTGTTGTGGGTAACTAGATAACAATTTTTCCGTGGTACATGTGTAAAACAGTTTAAAAAAAGTATAGTGTGTTATAAGACATTCAGTATGAGTGAATTTGTGAGTGAGTGAATGGGTGTGTTTGCTGAGAATTGTAATGATCGTGAGCCGTGTCTGTGTTAGTTTTTGGAACCTCAAAGTCATGCCAAGATTCGTAGTAAGGCCTCTGTAGAATCGAAATCCAATTTGGCTAGCGTAATTTTTATGTGATTTGCGAGTTTGTATCTAGATAGTACATGAATTTTCTCTTGACTCTCTTGATGTTACATATATCTTATCGCGGAATGAGTATTAAAATAATAATTTGAAGAATCAATTTCTATAAAGTACTGGAAAGGAAAGAATAAATAATCTTATAAATTCGCAAATTTATGCGTCTTGTGAACCAAAGACAATATTATGTATGTAGTGATAGTGTTTTTTTTAGGTGAAATAGCTCACACAGTAGAAAAGCTTAAATGGGAGTATGTATGCGCGTGGGTCCGTGCGTTAGGCGAATGCAGACGAAGGGTATTGGTGTCGTGTTTGTTGCCACATCCGCCTCACCATATACGACATGCGGGGCATTGGGACACATTGGCTTCAAGAGCTCATCATTTACGGGACGGGCTTAATCGGTAAGATTAAAAAAAATTTAGCCTTGTACGTCATAACAAAGATGTTTTGCCTATATTAAACGCTTGCACAGAGTAAAAATTTATATGTAAACTAGCTGATCCGGCAAATGTCGTTTTGCCATGTTTATCATTTATATTAAAAAATAGGTGTTGATCGTAGAGAAAAAAATTTATCTAAAAATTAAAAAAAAATATTTAGGGGTTTGACTACCCTTAACATTTAGGGGGATGAAAAATAGATGTTGTCCGATTCTCAGTTATACCCAATATGCACACAAAATTTCATCAGAATTGGTCAAGCCGTTTCGGAGGAGTTTAACCACAAACACCGCGACACGAGAATTTTATATATTAGACTAGAAGTATTATGCTCTATAGAAATTCGTGAGCTAAGGGTTACGTAGAAGAATAGGAAATACATAAGAGGTGCTACGATAAAATATGTATATTGAAATAATGGTAGGGGAGCCCACGATGCTAAATGGGGATTTACTCGAGCGTCGTAGAGACCTTTTGGGATGCAAAGCTTAGATAAAAAGAAGAAAAAAATGTTATATGATAAATTCCTTTTCATCGGTGGGGGAAGCGGCTATAGATAGTTAAATATGTAAAAAAAAACTGTTGCATGGACATCCTCGAGCGCGTCAGATATTGATAGCATCTATGCCCTACGTATTTTTAATAATGTACGTATGTTAATCTGATCGTTTGCATGATGCGGGTGGTTGTATTTAAGGGTTGAAAATTAAAAAAAAAAAAAATTATCGAGCGCGTCAGATTTTCTAAGGGAGTGTTCAGTGCACCAAAAAAAAGCTCTCATTCACTAATCTGACGATTTCGATGGGACGCAAACCCACAGCCATTTTCTTAATTTGCAAAAAAAAATCGCAATTTTGAAATACTCAAGCGCGTCAGATTAAGATATATGTGGTTCATCTTTATGTTCTAAACGTACTGTCTCATAATCTGACGATTATCTAGAGGGATTAACCTGATCTGCCAAAAAAAAAATAGAAAAACGGTTCACCTAAAGGGCCATCCCTGCAACTTCCCGCTAATTCCATTCCTGGGCGCTTAAAATTGATATTTTGAGCTCGCTGAGTTCAAAGAAATAACATTTCTATGCATTTGAGCTCTCCCAGCTCGAAAGTCTGATAGAAGTTTCATAGAACACTATTTTTGGAATTTTCAAACCGCAATAACTTTTGAATGGATCAAGCAATTTTCACGCGGTTGGCGGCATTCGAGGCAGTTTTATCATCCTCATAAATAATTTTGCAATTTTAATTGATCGAACCACAAATTTCGGAGTAATCCCGAAAAAACACTTTTTCGGGTTTCTTTCGTGTACGATATCTCTCGAACGAATCAACCGCTTTTGACCAGCTTGGTGGCGATCGACGTGGTTTTTCAAGCTCAAAGGCGGATTTTTGAAGTTGATCGATAAAGAAACCACTTTAAAAAAAAATATTTCTTATTTTTTTAAGATTTTTCAAAATTTCTCAAAATCTATCGGTCCGAATCGGTTCAAATTCACAGGAAATGTAATTTTGAGGGAAATATTTAGAACGCCGTTTAGTAGATTCCGATCGGTTTACGGAAATGTAGGCATCACGCAGCTGCACGCATTTAACTTTATCGACGAATTTTTGTTATTTCGGCTTGCGGAAATCGTCAGATTATATATTTTTCATTATTCTTGAATTATTTCCTTCAAAATAAAAAAAAAATTAGCTACGCTCGAGAATGTCGAGATGACGTTTTTTTTTACAACTTTGTTGCCCTCCCCTTTTTTTCCGTCACTCTCAAATTGTCAGATTAGTGGAATATACACTTTTTAGGATGTAATTAACTCACCCTACCTTAATCTGACGCGCTCGGGAATTTCTGATGGTCAATTTTTTTTTACTAAACTGATCCTGTTTCCTTCACGTGCGGCTTTATATATGGGCCTCATATTTTGTGGAGGTACTTAACCGGGTACAAGGTATCCCCCTATATATTAATCTGCCGCGCTTGAGTAAATCCCGAAATCCCCTCTTGGGCTCCCCTACCATAAGAAAATAATATAACAACACGATATTTATTAAATTCTAATTTTTATACTAATTTAAAACATCTAAATTAAAAATAACAACAATTCAACAATTAAAAAATTTTTTAATTGTTGAATTTTTTGAATTGCTTTAATTATTTCCACTGCAATTGTAGTAATCAAGAATTTCCACTCCCATAATTACAATTATTCATAATTACAATTATTCATAATAGGAAAAATATAATCCGTTACCCATATTTTATACCGTGCCTTTATTTTGACTTTGATATTATGTATTTATTTTATAAAGTTCATATTGGCTGACTAGGCGAGGCAAACGGAAATCCAGGAATCGGTCTGGAGTTAAAGCCTAATAAATGTCTAAAATAAAACTATTTTGTAAAAATTTCATTTTTAATATTCCAGATTATATTGCTTGGTACCATACGGTATCATTACTCAATCAATCTGGGACCAGATTATGCCCGCTTGGATGGAGGCAATCTGCACTGATGTGCCCGAAAAGGTTATTCATTAAAAACTATCTTTAAAACATCTTAGTGCAAACCCAGTTAAAAGTTATTTAGTGTATTTCAAGTCTTCTATTTAACTTCAATAGTGGTTTCAAATTCACCTTCAATATTAAATTATAATTCTAAATGCGTAATTGTAAATTTTCGACATCAGAGCGCTGATCCGTATATAAGCGTAATATCCGTAGCGACGGATATTAAAATATAGCTCAACTAGCTGACCCGGTAAACGTTATTTGCCATGTATATTATTTCGAAGAAACATTTTTTTATTTCAATAAAATTAACTATCAATAATAAAAAATAAGGGTTGTTTGTATTTTTGTATGATGTATCATAAAAAGATGTCTAAAAAAATAAAAATGTTAATTTTGGGTCGGACACTCCTTATCACTTAGGGGTTTGAAAGATAGATAGTAGCCGATTCTCAGACTTACTGAATATGCATAAAAAATTTCATAAGAATCGGTCATGCCGTTTCGGAGGAGAATGCTAACGAACATTGTGAGACGAGAATTGTATATATTATAAATAGAGATAATCAGTGAATAAGTTAAAGTTACGTTCGTATACGTTCTTCTTAAACAAGCGTTTCGTATATTATTTTCAAAATACGATCAGGTAGCCGTAAAAATTATCTCTCTCAATATTCCTCGTACTCATAAATATTCTCAACACTATACTGATAAAGCAATATTATTTTTCAGGAATTACTAGAACTGAAAGTACCAGTCGCAAAGATATTGGAAACTGACGGCAGTGCGGTGAGCGGAGACGAAATCAATTTATACAATTTCGCAAAGATCAAAGTCACAGACAAGCCACGACCGGATACTGTATTGACTGTCCTTGAATGGTTTCAGGTAATTTCATATTTTTTTAAATCTATATTTATCTACCTCTAAATTATACTTTTGTCATACCTGAGGGTTGAGACAAATTCACTTTTTGACAGGCTTGACACACTAACGCCAAAAGAATTTGTATGAAAATGGTGACGTAACAAAGCCCCGGAAGTATCTATACTCTGATTTTTAATTCCGTAGAATTCTGACATTCCATAAGTGTTGCTATTAAAAAAGTTCTCCACCGAAAATGGGACAAATTTGACTTATTTGAGGGCATTAAAAAAATGCTACGTATTTTTTATGTTTATCTACTAAAAGGTAAATCTAAATAATTACGTAATCAAGTGACCCAATTCAAAAATAACAAATATATCCATTAAACTTTAATTACTTTATTTTATTCTTTAGCTTGCATCACTGCCTACTAATTCCAGATTTAGTAAACCTTTAAAAAAAATGTTATCTTTACTTGTACGTTTACTGTTTTTGATGAAAAGGAACGTAATTACCACTCGCCGTTGAACCACTTTTAATGAGGAGCACCGCACTTAATAAAATGCGTACATTAACTAACAATAAAATGTATGTATAGACTCAGATGTTCAGACTCGTATTGAAATTGAAAAATGTGCCCGGCCCAAAATGTCAAATGACATGTCAAAAAATTGTAGCTGTCAGAATTCCACGGAATTAAAAATTAGTGTATAAAAATCGCGAACACTCCCAGTTAATTTGGAGTCCAGGCCCAGGTTAAATTTTCCCCAAGCAAATGTTTCTTTCTAATTTCATTTGATTTAAATTGTTTATATATATTTTATTTCAGACAATATCGTTACTAGAAGTGAGGATACCGCTGTCAAACCTTTTCGAGTTGTTCAGCCACTGCGTTGTTAATCTACCGGAGAAAGTGTTTAAACCTCAACCAGGTAGTTTTATCTATATTTTTTCTTGATGTAGGAAAATATAGTATAGGTATATTGTTAATTTGCTAAGCGCAAACTCGAAGACAGCTCTGTCAAATTGGTCCAATTTGAGATATTTTTCCTTGAACTCGGAGGAAAGAAATTACTATTCTTTTCATACTTTGGAATAAAATATTTGTCACCCACGGATAATGTGACATTCTTAATGACGGAATTTCTGGAATCCAATCCTTAAACTACTGAATTTAATAGTAGTAAACGTAATTAATAACGTTTATTCGTTTTTAAATTTACAAACAAAAACCTCTTAAAACACAAGCATTGCCTTTTAAAAACAGTATTGACGGGAACCTTGTTCCGCGTGGTACTGAATGTGGTCTCAATATTCCCAACAGTATTTGGAAGTATCACTTATCGCTATATAATATATATATAATAGTATCAATCGCTTATACGAGTACTGGGAATAAATAAGGCGCAACTGCGTTTCTCTGTGAATACAAAAGATTTATTTACAAAAGAAATATCTATTAATTTACATTTAATAAAAAAAATATATATTTACAAATTATTCACTCACCTGTGAATACAAAAGAAACAATATTTAAAGCCTATATTCTAGGTTTTATAAAATAAAATAATATAATGAAAAAAATTAAAACATCTTACATCTATTATGTCAAGTGACAAATTAAACATCGTCGATCAGACGGCAAAGAAGAAAAATAAAATATAAAAAGAGTTTGTATAGGAAAATATGTTTTCCTTACATATATGTAAATATATTTACAGAAAGTACGAAACCGAAAGAAGGCGAAATGAAAGACTCGCCGCCGGACGATAACGATGACGATCAAATACAACCTCAGAATTTGACTTGCTGTATTCTTATGTTGGATATATTGCTGAAACAGGTATATTTTTTTCTAATACCGTTTTAGCCTGTTTTGTTAATAATGGGTGATTTTTGACACCCCCCCCCCCCATGTAACTCGCCTTAACGTTTTTCAGTACCCAAGTATAGTAAAAGGTTTCGTGACCACCTAGAGACTCTTTAGTTACTATTATGTGGTGTAAGTCGAAAAAAGTATTAACAATAACGCGTAATTTAATCCCCGCCCCGCATCGTAACGTTTTACATAAGGACCCCCCCCCCCCCAAAATTCGTTACGTAATACTTCAACGCTCCCTTTTGACTCTAGGTGACATCTACTTATTGTGGAGGAAGGAAGATTTTTTTATGTAATAGAAGGCAAACGCGCACGAGGGTCACCTGATGTTAAGTAATACGGCCGCCCATGAACAATCACATTGCGAGAAGAGTCGCAAGTGCGATCCCGGCCTTTTAAGACTTGGTACGTTCTTGAAGGACTCTAAGTCGAATTGGTTCGGAAATATCTACCGCCCATATATAATAATATAGCCCAATAAATATAGCGGCTTATGTACATTGAAACATACGAATAATTTATAAATGTAAGATGTTTTGTGTTACGTAGTTGGAGCTCCAACAGCACCGCATAAACTTTCAAAATGTAAGCAGTGAGGCGACCAAACTTCTGCGACTCATGCTAAAGTCCAATCAGATCAACACTATTGAGCATTGTAAGTTTTCTTTATATATATAAAAACACTAGCAAACTTGGCGAACTCTGTTTCGCCACCAGATGGCATCGTTTTATGTAACATTTCGTTTGGTGATCCCGCTTTTCTGTTGAATTTTTTCCTGAATTTTCTTTGCTATAAACCTCACGGAGCCCAAGACATTTCCAACGAATGCAAAACCGTGGAAATCGGTTCGTGCGTTCTGGAGTTATAGCGTCAGGAAGGAAAACCCGACTTATTTTTATATAGTAGATTTACTACTACTACTACTACTTTTTCATATTGTAGTATAAAAAAAACGACGGGTTGCACTCCGGGAGTGCCGGCGAATAAGTGAAAATTTGAATATTAACGTGCATTTTTGATATTTTGGAATGGTTAGGGAATAATATTGCACGAATTGGCGAACCTTTAATTATCAGTATAAAAGTACTATCATTTATGTGGTAGAATACAATATTTATTTATTGCGCAATCGTACACAAACATGACAATTTATTACATTAAAGAGTTTATCTCTCAGAAAAATCAACTTACATCCATAATTTCAACGACTTTTTACACGCTTTATATTAGCTTCACCTGTATGTATGTATGTATGTATGTAACCGAATCCTTCGGACTCGATTTTGACCCACTTTTAACGGACAGATTTAATTCAAACTTTGCGCACCTGTCAAAGATCGATGACAATGCAATAATCCGAAAAAAAAAATAAAAAAAAAATATTTAACTAAAAAATAAATAATAATAGTTAAAAAAAACTAAAAAACACGCTTTTAAAGCACATCAAACTAAAAAGTGAAAAATAATTCCTAATTTAGGCTGAAAATGGTAATGAACAAAAAATACTGGTATTATTTGAAAAAGCGTGGGTTGCTCGCACGGAGCGCCTCATTATTACCAGATCCATCATCGCCAATCTCTAAAACTGATACGATCGGTTTATGATAGCTGAAGTAAGAAACGAACAGTTTTGATTCGAACCTATATAAATGTCTAATAAAGACCGCATCAATAGCAGTTTTGTATTTCGTTGTGCTAAGATGATCAAGTAAATTGTCAGTCTGACCAAATCGTTTAATAAAGCTTTAGACGTTTCGCAAAATTAAACCTTGATATATTGACTTAAGGTCCAATTCCACATGCATCAATGTATCTGAGGAAAGAGACAAATTAATTAAAACCGGAACTATATAGCACGAAGGTTCATAATCCTTTAAAAAAACATCCGTCTTACGAATTTGTCCTGACGCGAGTTTAACATTTTTTACCCATTCCAAAAAAGTGTACAACGCCGCTAAAGAAGTTTTCACTTCAAAAACCAGTGGTATTGTTCTTCTAGCTTCAGATTTCTATATCTATATTGTATATTGTGATAATCGTAGGTCACACACACTGTTATAGTAGTTTTATTTCAATATTTTTTTTGTAAATTTTACTAATGCTAGTATCAGATCTTTTTTTAATATACTAAAATAGTCTTATTATTGTAATATGTAGCGGTTTGTGGTCTGGGTGTATCGTGTGGATACTGCAGTGCGGCGGCGCTTTGCCATCAACTTGCCGTTCGCCTCGTCCGAGCTCTGCTACCTCGGTATGAACATGCTGCTCCTGGGCTGGAGGTATTCGATATTTTCTTACGATTGACCCCCTATTCGTAGGTTTTATGCTTTAAAGCAGGTCAAGTATAATGCACTGAAGGTCAATGGTATCTGAAGGTAGGTTGCGTTGTCGGCCTGTTAGGTAAGAGTGTGCTGACCAGTAAAAAGAGGTTATATTTTCTATATTCATTACATTGCAAGCATTCTATTCTTTAAAAAATACTGTTTTAGTTATAACTGTGTATGTATTTATATTCTAAAAATATGTAGCGTAATCTAGACAACATATATAAATTCAAATCAGAATATAGGTGCTTATCTTATTTAGAAAAAAAATTAAATATACCATACCATTACTCTACTCTGAATATTACCAGCTAGATTTATCAGAAAAACAATTTACTGCAATAAAACAGCGATTGATATTCGACTTTCAGCCCATGGCGGAAGAGTCGTGGTCTGAAAAGCGGTCCACGGATGAAGACGCCCGGCGCCCCGCACCTGTTACCCAGCAGCATCCCGCGGAGAGATCGTCTCTTGGCGGAGTACTTTCCCATATGCCCCATGTATGTATTGCAATAGATCATTGTGTAAGGCGGGCGAAAGACTACGGCCTGCCCCCGAAGGATATAATGTATGGAAGTGGTATGAAACTATGAACGTGGTTCACTGTTGTCTTGGGCAAAGAAGTTACTTCAATGCCAATAGTTTGTCTTCAAAAGCGAGTTATAAAAATATTATGAACATCCCAAAAGCTGACCAAAAACGATTTGACTTGTACTCAAAGGTGGACATTTTGTTTTATATCTAATATCTAATAAATCGCTAACTTATACGTCCTGAAATGAATCATAAACATTTGTGAAAAAAAATAATTTCGATGTAAGGAAATGAAATTCTTAACCTGCTTAAAACATCGGTTAGTGTTCCACGTTCGTAAATATTAAAAAAAAGGGTGCGTGTACTTATATACGCGCGTAAGAAGTTATACTTCTTTGGCATTATTAAAAATTGTTTTTGATTGCATGCAAATAATTAATTACAATTAATAGTGAAAGACTGGAAAAGGAGTCATTATAGTCAATAAAGTTCAGTTTACACTTGAAAAATTAAATAAATAAATATTTATTATTATTCTTACATTAAGTGTAACATAAATTCTATTATTATTCGAATGTTGTTTTTAAATTATGTCCAATGCCGTAGCATCTTCCGTGGGCAACTTCATTCTGTTAATTTTGTGTCACAGTGCGCGCGCATCGTAAAATTTCACTCTGATCAATTTTTCATAACGCGCCTAAAGAAGTATAACTTCAAAAATGATAATTTGTAAGATAATGTGCATGATTTGAAATTGAATTATATTCCTAATACAACATGAAGTAACCCAGCATGAATTACCTAGCTATACATGAAAATGTTTTCTTCGTTTAGGTGAACTGACTGTATATATTTGTTCGTAGATGTTAACGCCTAAATCTAAAGCAAAGATGTTAATACTAAACAAACAAACTAAGTTAGTACATTTCTGGAATGAAAGTCTATTTGATTTAAATTTTGCTATAAATGTAGTTCATATAGCCATATACATTACACATTAAAACATACCCCCTCTACAAATAAAGCTAGTGTATATAATACTACACTTCTTAATAAAGGTTTTTGACTGGTCGGTATTACTACGAATATTAGATTGTTTATTGGTTTCTAACTATTTTTTCTACAGAAAATCTAATGCTCGTAACAAATGAAAAGTCTCCTTATAAAGATAGATCGTAAATGTAAGGGGGTATGTGTAATTGATCTAGAAACTTCCTTGAACTTTACTTGCGTATGTGTAGTAGGGCTAAATGTAATAGATGTATAGTTTGTTCATTTCATGCAACTGTCGTTAATAAGCGACGTCGGTTCGGATGCCTCTCTCACTAAGTCGTCTGGCGACACACAAGTATGTCTTTCCCCTTCATCTTCTCTTCTCTTTAGCTTCTGTTCTCGTGTTATGCTAGTATTTATACTTGATGTCAGTAGGTGCTTAGTTGTTGCATGTCATTGCTTTTGATGGGGCTTATTTAGTGCTGTACACAATAAATGAATGGAATCGAATGCTTTGCATTGCTTTACATTATGTGTATTGAAAATAGTTTATTAGCTCTACGTACGCGTACGTCAATTACGTACGTATGACAAAGTATAAAAAATTAAAATATGCGGATAATTTAGTTTTACCGCGACATTATATGTTGACCGTAAGACAAACCATGTATAATAAATCATAGAGAAGAAATATACAATATTAGAGCAGGTATGGCCTTGTAGCTTGACCGTACACCTCACAACTCAGAAGTCCTGCAATCGAATAATGGCTGCGCGCCAATGGATATTTATTTGTAAGTGTGCATTTTAAACTCGCTTGTACGGTAAAAGAATGCATCGTGAGGAAAGCTGTATGAATAAGACCGCATATGTCAGGCACAGAAGGCTGATCATCTAATACCTATTAGAAATAACAGTTGATCACGAAACAGATACAGAAATCTGGCCCATTCCTATAAGGTTGTAGCGCCACTAGTTTTTATCAAAACATTGTCAAACTTGTGTACATTGGAAATACATATAATATTGCTTATGCTTTAAGATAATGACCGCGACCGTGGAGACGATAACAGAACAGTTGGATATGGCCGTCTCTCTCCCTCCTACGGAACAGCCTCCCGTGGCTATAGCTCACTCTGTCACACTTACTGATACAGATGTCGCTACTGCTACAGCTAATGTGAGTAGTTACCTATTTAAACCAAAATAAATTTACCTATTTTAGTTAGAAATTTAATATGAGATTAAATAGGTTAGAAGTACAGGTACAGTGGCGATTCATGGCGATTCAGAAAGATTTTCCTCTTACAAGTAGATTCCAGCTTTATCCTGAAAAATTTCCATATATACCATTTGTTTGTTAGAATCTGAGACTAGGAGTCCCGTATTGTACCGTATTGTACGTTATTTTTTATTATCCCACACATATAATCAATAATTTTATAACTTTATTATTACAAAATTCAAATGAATGTTTGGAATCCTTGATTTTATTAACACATAAGGAACACGACCGCAAAAATGCCAGTAATACATGTTAGTAATACAGCTGTATGACCGTGATAAGCTATTTACAGGTGACTTCAAAGAAGCGAATAAGCCGTAGATTACCCTGAGCCAATATACCATTATTAAATGCTGTATTTGTACATAGGTATCCACACCAAACCTTCTAGGCGAGCACGAAGCGGAGTCCGTCGATGACGATATCACAAATTTCTGGCCGACCTCAGCTGGTCGGTTCCACTTCTGCATTGATGAATTGCCACAAGAGCTGCAATACATACACCAGTTGCTACAGGTACATTCAAAATGGCGAATATCGAACGGCTTATCTATATCATATATCTTAGTTTAGTAAAAAGGCAGCTGATATTTTATAAGATACTATGTAATAGATTTGGATTTACGGTAATTTCTGAACATAAGTTGTTTTCTAGTACATATTTCCTTTTTTTGAAGTGAAAACTTCTTAGCGACGTTGTACACTTTTTTTGGAATGGGTAAAAAATGTTAAACTCGCGTCAGGATAAATTCGTAAGACGGATGTTTTGTTTAAAGGATTATGAACCTTCGTGCTGGTTCCGGTTTTAATTCATTTGTCTCTTTCCCAGATACATTGCTGCATGTGGAATTGGACCTTAAGTCCATCAAGGTTTAATTTTGCGAAACGTCTAAAGCTTTATTTTAACGAATTGGTCAGACTGACGACGGATGGAGAGTAGACAAGCTGGCGCGGCGTATTTGTGTATTATAAAATGTCATGTTTGTGTACGATAGCGCAATAAATAAATATTGTATTCTACCACATAAATGATAGTACTTTTATACTGATAATTAGAGCTATTCGTGCAATATTATTCTCTAACCATTCCAAAATATCAAAAATGCACAACGTTAATATTCAAGTTTTCACTTCTGCCGGCACTCCCGGAGTGCAACCCGTCGTTTTTTTTATTAGAGCTTGTGTATGTATGTAGGACTCGAACTTCACCGAAATCTCTGCTATTCCGGGATTAGAAGAGCAATACTTACTAAAACCACCTTTCGTCGTCTCTCATTCTACCGGGGCAGTAGTTTTAGTCTAGTGAATTATATATTGTATTACATAATTTATTATTTAAGAAACATTCCAGAATTTCTGTCATAAATATATGTCGACATACTAGAAATCTTTTTAGATTAGGGAGAGTGATTTAAAATTAATGAGAAATCAGGACTTCCATCTAAATTAAGACTCAGTACTGTCTTTAATATTGATAGTTTTTAAAGCAAGCTAGTTACTAGACTTTCCAGGTTAAACATAATGCGTGTTAGTTACTACTACGATCAGACGCTAATTCTTCTTGTAATAACTCCTTATCTAATTTATATTAAAATATTTTCAAATGTTGTATTGTTAAGTTTTTTGGCTCAGTTCAATACTAATCCAAAAATGCTTATTTTAGGAGCTTAAGAACACAACTCGACCAGATGTGCTGTACCACCTCCTGCAATGTCTGCAAGTGCTGGTGTTGAATACTGACGCGTTGGCTGAACATAAAGGCTTTCTTATTTGGTGCCAAGAAAATCTTCTTATTGACAAGTAAGTGTACATTAATACATCACCTTTAGTAGTGTTATTGTTAGATTGTGTCTGTAATTATATTATTTATTTCATTAAATATTTAATTTTTTTTTCATAAATTCAAACAAATGCCATTCATAAAATAATTGTACGGTTTGTCATTAGCGTCGTAATATTAAAAGAACTTTAAATAAAAAAAAGGGTGCGTGTACTTATGTACGCGCGTAAGAAGTTACTTCTTTCGCATTATTAAAAATAGTTTTTGATTGTATGCAAATAATTTCAAAGACTGGAAAAGGAGTCATTATAGTCAATAAAGTTCAGTTTACATTTGAAAAATTCAATGAATAAATATTTATTATTATTCTCTTACATTAAGTGTAAATATTTATTATTAGTCTCTTACATTAATATTGCTGTAGCATCTTCCGTGGGCAACTTCATTCTGGTAATTTTGTGTCACGGTGCGCGCGCATCGTAAAGTTTCACTCTCATCAATTTTTCATAACGCGCCTAAAGAAGTATAACTTCAAAAAATATTGTTTATAAATTTATTTGTCTTCATTTGACGTCCATTATTAATATTCAAAATATATTATCTAGTCTCATATTACCCAGTTAAAATAATGATAGTAAATTATAACCCTATGTCTATAGTCTTTGGAGCGTATGTGACGCGGCGCAGTCCCACATATGCTCGGTCGCTGTACCGGTGTTGCTCCATTGCGTGACGTTGCCTGGAGGGGCTGATGTATTATGTGCGCTCGTGAGGGACAGCTTCCATCACCATGATGAGCAGAAACGGTTTATAGCTGTCGAGAGAGTCACTATGCTTATACGGTAAGCTCATACGCCCGTATTCTAGATCGTTATTATTATTATTAAAACAGAGTTATTTTTTATTTTATAGTGGTCTAGTTGTTGTATTTTTTACTGTTAGGGTATAAGCCGCCTCCATATTTTTCCATTTCTCTTTGTCTTGAACAACATTCATCCAGTTTTCCCCCGCTAGTTTTATAATGTCATCTGTCCATCTTTTCCTTTGTCGTCCTATACATCTCTTTCCAGAAGGTCCAGTCCATTTCGTTATTTCTAGCGTCCATCTTTTATCCCGCGCTCTAGCAATTTTAGATCGTTAATCAAACTTAAATCTAGCGGTTGACGCTAGATTAGTTTCTTTTTTAACTAATTATTAGTAGTTAGCTGTCAAACGATTTTGTAAGTTCGACATATTTTAACATATGAACACGCGTACAATATGTTATTAGAACACAGTTGTATAAAACAAATCTGGGCATTGTAACTCTATACTAAGTTTAAATATATTTATTTGTTTGCGCATAGTGGTCATCACTGATTAGGAAGAATAATTATTCATACGTAAAATCTAGCATTCCATGTATCTGAATATATAATTCGACTAACGTGTGGGTTCACATACAGTCTACAATAGTTTCTAAGGATAAATCGACTACGATACGGTGGATAGAAAAAATTTATTTATCAACAATTTTTGTTTTAATTTTTAATATTTTTCAA
The DNA here is from genome assembly GCF_905475465.1 of Pieris napi. Classification (NCBI taxonomy): domain Eukaryota; kingdom Metazoa; phylum Arthropoda; class Insecta; order Lepidoptera; family Pieridae; genus Pieris; species Pieris napi. Next base: position 4,281,264 of record NC_062241.1, on the reverse strand, counting down.
CTTTTAAAACTCTAAAACGATATTCCATTAATACATTTTTGTACAGCTTTATGGATGGATCACCTATAAAGTCCAGTCTTTCATTGCAAACGGCTTTAGCCACAGCCTTCTGCTATTTAATATCTAGTATGGATGACATCAACGTATACGTTGCTCAACGTGCAACTCTCTATATCGGTACTATACACGATAATGCTATTGAGGTAAGCTGTTTAAGTTTGTTAAGCTTATGTTTAACTGAACGAAAATCTAAGTTCGAACTAAGTTCTTTCGAATTAGTACGTCATTTTACTCACTAATATGGGAATTGTTTGTTTCTTGTATTATATGGAAAAATTTAATGGAGAAAGTTTTATACAGAATAAGTTTATAATACTAGTGAATAGCTTAAACTAAGGTAATGTTCATGAACAGTCTTAGTGTTGTATAAAGTTTTAAAACTCGTTTGTCCACACTTGCATTCAAAAGGTTTAGTTCTCTTTAGGGAATATAGGACGAAATAATATAAACTTTATTCATAAGAAAATATGGTTGTGACAAATTGATCTAACTGTAACACTATCTTGTGGGTGACTAGATTACAGTTCTTCCGTGGGACAAGGTGCAATAAATATGCAACAACAAACAAACAAACAGAAAGAATATAAGTAAAAATAATTTGTATGAGAAATTTTTATACAATTTTAAGTAATATTGTCAATGCAGTTACTTGCCCAATTTTAAATATGGAGTAGCGAATAAAGTTCTTCTAAAGAAATAAAAACAATTTCTTCAAATGGTTTTAACATACTTGAGTCAATGCTCTTAGTTCTTATTTCTTTCCAGCTGTTACTCTATTGTCTAGAAGCCCAATTCGATCTGGTGATAGTGGATCGGCCGATGATCCTCCAGTCCATATACCAACTACACAACACACTTAGCGACAGACGAATTCTCACCTGGGAGTTCTTCTTGAATCGCTTTGAGGCTTTGTTTTTAGAAGCGCAGATCAATACAAATAAAACTGTTGATTTTTCGAATTTAAGGGGTGAGTATTTAATTCTTATTGTAGAGTAAATATATCCATAGTAAAGTAGTTAAATACATATAAAGATGAAACAGTAATGTAGGCATTATACATATGGCAAAAATGGCGGAGAGTCAAAGCGACTGTAGTTTTATTTTTCAGTAACGACACCAAAAATGTAAGTCATTTTCTTTGAATTGATTTTGTATAATCTAGTTTTGGCTTTATTTCTTCTTTCTTTTCGAAGTCAAGATTGCTACCGTTCTTATTATACTCAACAATAGGTATAACTGTACGATATACCTGATCTCTTTATAAGGTTTGGTATCACTATTAATACTACCATTGGCATTCTTAGAATTTGTGAGCAGCTCAACAAGTTCGGAATGGTTTTTATACAAAGTCCGTCGTGCGCACGAAGCCCTAAGTGCAGCGGCGCGTTCTCCTGCGGCGCATGCGCTCGCACCGACTGCGCACGCGCGCTCGCTGTCTGCGTCCTTTGGAGCTAAGTGGCCTTATAAACGGACTATTAGTGCACCGGCCGCTGTTCCACCGCAACCAGCTGGTAATATTATTTTGTAATGGTAACTTTAATAATCGTAAAATATTGGTAATTGGTTATATATACATAATAAAGGGGTAACAATTATTACTATCAGTTCTCTTAATAACTAGGCTTAATGGAACTTAACTTTGTGGAAGTAACTGCCAGTAGAAGATTTCAAAACCGATACAACTTAGAGGCCTTCAATAATTGTAATGTAAAGGGAGGGCAAAACTTGCTGAGTTTCTTGCCCGTTCTTCTCAGAACAAGGCCTTCTGGTAGTTTTGCGAACGGATGGCGTAATCTTGCTCTTTCGTGAATTTTGTAAACGTTGTTGAGTGTTGACATTCATAAGCATGCTCTAAGAAGCATCTAAATTGAATAAACGTATTTTGATTTGATTTGATTTGATCAAGATAAGAGCGTAAAAACCCTGAAAAGTTGGCATGACCACCGGCGTTACAGGTGCCTATGTGCGGTAGCTATCACTTTATTCAAAGTGCTCGTTTGTATCCTGCCCTATAAAAAAAATATTACACAATATTGGCATCCTTGTGTTGGTCATGGACATTTACACTAATTTAAAACAGATATGTGTCGAGTTAGCTAATGCCAATCATAGATGGCCAGATTAAAAAGTTATCGTATAAACAGATGAATGATTAATTGTAATTGAACTTTAGAATTGGTACATAATTAAGAGGTTGAAAAAAGATTTTTATCTCCCATTTTTTAATTCGAAATAGAAATGTACTTCTGAGTACAATGATTCTAAAATTCATACCATTGAGTCAGTTTTACAGTGCTGTGACCATTACCTTACTCCACATTACCTTAAATATTTTATGATTCATTAAAAAAAAAACAAATAGTTATAATTATACTTTTAAAGAAACGTATATTTCAGAACGCGAGAAGATTTACTCGCGCCAATACTCAGCCCCGCTACTGAAGCGCAAAACATCGCGGTTTGGTTTGGGTCAGTTGCTACCGACGCCACAACAGGCTTCATCTCAGAAGACCAACAGTGCTCATGGTATGATCTTTTTGGAATTTTTAAAACAAAGCTTTTCTGTTTTATTAATGTGTGTAAAATAATATTATACATGAATAAAATAAATAAATTTCATAATAATACAACAGACTAAAGCGCCCTATACATTATTAAAAAATTATATTTCTTGTTTGTACTTTTACTAAACTAAGATATTTAAAAGTATTAATTCTTTAATAAAGTAAATTTTTGGCAGTTTTCAAGTCGGTTATAAATGATAATCAATATCAGTTTTCCTTTTCAAATCTAAGTTCCACAATGTATATTTTTGGATTTTATATGGGTCGCAGATAGGTTATTTGTGTCTCTATATTTATTTAAACCGTGTTTATAAGTATTCATAATTCCTAATTTAGGCTGAAAATGGTAATGAACAAAAACTACTGGTATTATTGTGAAAAAGCGTGGGGAGCTCTGTGCCATATTTTTCGTCTATCGAGCAACCCAGTCTAATACCAGTATTTTTTGTTCATTACCATTTTCAGCCTAAATTAAGAATTATTTTCCACTTTTTAGTTTGATGTGCTTTAAAGCGTGTGTTTTAGTTTTTTAAACTATTTTTTATTTTTTAGTTAATTTTTGTCATTTTTTTTTTCGGATTATTGCATTGTCATCGTTGACAGGTGCGCAAAGTTTGAATTAAATCTGTCCGTTAAAAGTGGGTCAAAATCGAGTCCGAAGGAGTTGATTACATACATACATACATACATACAGGTGAAGCTAATATAAAGCGTGTAAAAATGTAAAATATGCGTACGAACAATTCACTCTTTAAAACGATTTTCTTTTATACATATGTGTTCATTTAAGCGGCAGTTGAATAGATATCTGAATAAGCACGCCCTCCAATAGGACGCATCTCACTAAACATCAGATGGGATTTTGGCTAAACGCCTGACCAGTTCTGTATAAAAAATACACGTATTTAATTATGAAATGCATAGTTCAAAGGAAAAGATTTTTTGCAATAAACCTAATATTAGAAACAAAATTGGTTTATTTATAGAAATTCATTCTGTGTCGGGTCGTTCGACAGATGAGTCAGCCTCGGTGATGCCCAAAACCGTCGATCTGGAAGAGGCCGATAAGGAAACCACAAATCTACTGGTTTTTCTACTGATGCAGTTTTTATCACGGTAAGTTTCTTGTGTATCACGGTAAGAATTGAATGTGTCAATTCAGTGAGTCGAAATCTCATTATTACCTATCAAGGGGCCGTCCATTCATCACGTGATGTTTTTTTTAGCATTCAAACCCAATTGGCGATACATGGTGAGCTTTCGCCCAAAATCACATGTATTTTTAAGTATTCTACAAAGTATCTTGATTTTTTTATATGTATATAAAAATGTTATGTTCGGAAAATCAGCTGGGATCAAGTCGGTATAAATATTAATGGAAGATTACTTAGCCACCTTCGCTTTGCGGATGATCTGATTCTTTTTGAAGAAAACCCAAAAAAAACTGCAGGTTATGATTGAAATGCTTACAAATGAAAGTATCAAAGCTGGACTAACCATGAATACAGAAAAAACTAAGGTGATGACAAACTCTATCAAGACAGAAATCAAAGTGAATGGAAAGATATTAGAGTATGTAGAAGAATATGTTTACTTAGGGCAAATAATCTCTCACGAAGACCAAATGTCTAAAGAAATACACAAAAGAATTGCTAATGGCTGGAGAAAATACTGGGCAATGAAAGAAATAATGAAGAGCAAGGCTATGAATATAGGTCTAAAGAAAAAAGTATTTAATACCTGTATACTGCCCTGTGTTACATACGGATGTGAGACTTGGTCCCTTACACAGTTACACAGGAAAAAACTGTCAATATTCCAGCATGCAGTTGAAAGAAGTATGCTCGGCATCAAGAGGAAAGATAAAATTCGAAACACCGACATACGGCGTAGGACAAAACTAACCGACATACTGATCAGAATAGACCAACAAAAGTGAAGGTGGACAGGACACTTGATGCGTTCTTCTTCTTCTTCAAATGGAGCAACATCGTCACACACTGGTATCCACGTAACGGCAAGAGAAGTAGAGGGCGTCAATACAGACGATGGGAGGACGAGCTAAAACTGACAGCAGGTCCAAACTGGAGGAGAGTCGCCTTGGACAGAACACAGTGGAAAGAATTGGAGGAGGCCTTTGCCGAAAGGCACACTGTAATTAGGGATATTTTATAATTTTAATTTATATATACTAACTTTAAAACTTACAGTAATAAAGGCTATTTTATTTTATTTTATTTTATAAAAATGTTATGTTGGTGTACGCTTCAAAAACTCAAAAACTCTGCACCGATCGAGCTGAAATTTGAGCATGATATATAATCCGCATCAAAGATTGTTTTTATCAATTTTTTGCATCAGTCACATACCCCGCGAACGCGAAAAAACAGTTTTTTATCGATCAGCTGTGTACCAGTAAGCAAAGCGTGGCGGGGTACTGCTAGTTATATATGCCTATCATGATAAGAATGTCTAGATAGAAGAAAAGTTTCAGGTTATTTTTGACTGGCATAAAAATAATATTAAAGGAATGGTCTCATCATTTAAAACGTATATTTTCCTAGTGGCATGAACATATTTAATGTACATTGTCATAGGACCACGGATTACCAAGACTTTTTTCAATACTTACTACACCCCATTGTTATTTCATGATTTTTACGGCATTTTAATGGACGGCCTCATCCAAAAAGATTCGACCACTTCTAATTTCATTGAAACTGGCTCATTAAAATTCACTACTCTCGTAACTGGATGGGAAGATTTCTCTGGCCCGTGTCCGTTACAAATGTTAGGGTGCGTCCACATCTGGCGAATTCATACATTACAAAAAAATACGTGCTCGTCCGTGCTCGTTCGGACCTTGTACGAGAACGTAAAAGATTAAATATTATTTTTTGTTTATAATATTTAAAAGACATCAAAAGGAGACAGCATTCTTTTAAGTTTTAGGTGAAAATTTATTTCAGATTTTTTTTAAATTCCAGATCAGACCAAGCCCATCCGACAGATGAGAAAACAAACAACAACAAGACGCAGGATTTGGTGCTCAAACACTTGTTCCTACTACTCGGTTACAACTGCATTGAGAAATACTTTACTATCTCACCACAAACCTTGAGGTACAATCGTTTTATTCTTCAATTATAATTGTTTTGAGATATTTTTAACTTCAAATAAAGATTTATCCTTGACCTGATTGTATGTGATATTGTTGAAGTTGCATAATATATGAGTATAGCCTGTTAAGGTCTATATTCTAATTCGTATCTCAAGTCACAATCTCGGCTTGAGAGCTATCAAATATGTCAATATCAATTTCTGTATGAGCTATCATACTCATACAGAAAAATGGTCTCCACACGTCCAAATTGATAATTTTTGGTAAATAATATCGAGATTATCCCTTCCAACATATTCCAACGTCCAAGTGTAGTCGAAATCGGATATATTCTTTTGATATTTGGGTTCGCATTTCATTGGACATGTATAATACAGCTAGATAAATATTAAATTATATCGAAAACGGGTCGTTTTCAGTTGAAAGTTACCACTAGCTTCATTTTTATATAGCTTTTAAATATTATGTTAAGTGATAGCGCTGCCTATGCCACAATGCCAGACCAGAGCAGGCTCGCAATTGCGTTAACGATCTTTTAAGTATAACTTGGATTTGTATAGACAATAAATTATATTCGATCATTTAGGTTCACAGATATTTATAATGCAATGACATTGTTAATTAAAAAAAAAATTAATTACGTTTTCATTATATTAAGTATTTTTTATATTCCTCATCAACTTTTAAAATTAATTTCTCTGTCTGTTTAATTTCAGAATGTCGTCTATATTTAACGCGTTCATGGCAAATCTACCACAAGTGTTGGATCAGAATTATATGATGGGTGCGAGTATTGCTGAGCCCACTCTACTTTTGCTACAGGTAATTGTAAAATAAAAGATTTTACAGACATTTAATTCTAGAATGCTTTTATTCAGAACATTTTACACGTTAAATTGAAATATGCAACCATAAAATGTATCGGCGGCGACTTCGCGGAAAGTACTAGTCGTTTTTAACTATGATTTTATACATACACAGACATACACATAAATAACCTGGACATATAACGGAATTTATTTAACCATACTAAAAAACAACATTGGCTCTAAAGCTTTTTAGGTCTGGGCCTCAGATTTATGTATCTGTTTCGTCAGGATTTAATTTTTCCAATATTACCTGATTAGCCTTCTGTGCCTGACACACGTTGTCAACTTTTTTTTGGGTCTAACACATGCCGGTTTTCTCGCGATGTTTTCGTTAATCGTATGACAGAAAGTATGTTGGTGTACCACCGAAGATCGAACCTACGACCTCTGGGATGAGAGACGCTAGCTGAGGCCAACACAGCACAAAACAAAATGAAACGCTCCTGAGTCGAAACTAAATGTCAAAATAAGTTTAGCAACATTAGCTATTAGCTTAGTCATAAAAGTAACATATAGTACTCCCAAAGTTATAATTCTGGAAGAATTCATCTGAAAGAAAATGGTATAGGCAGAGTTACGCATATTTTTATTTATTTGTTGTATTATTGCATTATGTACTAATATACTTTATAATATCATTTATTCCTATATTTATTTGTTGATTTATGCATGTGTATCTTTCTATTAAATTTATATAAGCCTAAATCTGATTTTTAAAATGTTTTTTCTAGTACTTAATATGTATTTAACGTAGGTATTTTTATTTTTTACACGCTTTATATTAGCTTCACCTGTATGTATGTAACCGACTCCTTCGGACTCGATTTTGACCCACTTTTAACGGACAGATTTTATTCAAATTTTGCGCACCTGTCAAAGATCGATGACAATGCAATAATCCGAAAAATTTTTTTTTTACTAAAACATAAATAATAGTTAAAAAAAACTAAAATCACGCTTTTAAAGCGCGCTCTGTGCCATATTTTTCGTCTATAGAGCAACCCACACTTTTTCACAATAATACCAGTATTTTTTGTTGATTACCATTTTCATGCTTTAAAAGCGTGTTTTTTAGTTTTTTTAAACTTTTATTTATTTAATATTAAAAAAGGGTGCGTGTACTTACGTACGCGCGTAAGAAGTTATACTTCTTTGGCGTTATTAAAAATAGTTTTGTACATGTGAACGCTGTCAGTAAGCTTATAATAAATTCCAGTACTGCTGCCGACCTTCAATAAACAGTTCAAATTTTGGAGGCATCGGATTGGAAGCAACTGGTCCGGCTGTCACTCACTCTTTGGAAGCCTTGCAGCCTCATGTCAGGAGACACTGGTTGATGGCGCTCTTGGTTGTATTGTATAAGGTGTGTTAATAACTGGTTTAAAATTTGTGTGTGTGTATTTTACGTATTAGTGTGTTATTCCCATAGTAATATAAGTGCTTGCCGATTTCACCATGCTTTTTGCCGATGTTAAACGTTTATTTATTTTTCATTATTATAATTAGTTGTACTAAGATGTGATTAGATGCGGTCACAGGTGATTATAATCATTTTGAAAAAAAATCTTAGCGATTTAAAAGAGTGTACCGAAAAGATTATTGCTAGTTCTTGTCGTCCGTTCTATGCTCTTGATTGGAAAACTAAATATAAATAAATACATGTAAATTTAGAAGCATTTTTTCTTTCTTACATTTATAAATGTACATTGTGTTACGTATATGAAAAATATATTTTGTTTATATTTTTAATATAATTTAAGGATTTAGTCCAAAATTGTTGGCACTGATTAAATATTATTCAAACAAAGTATGTTACAAATGTTTTTCTAAATAATAATAATAATAATGTATTTGCTTTGATATTGTTTTATATACAATAATATCAGTTTGATCATGTTACCAGACCATTATATATATTCTACCGTGTTTTTTTTAAAATTTAATATCAATTTATTGCATTATCATATTATTTTACAACTATTGCTCTTTCGAAATGTATAGGAAATATTTGTGTAACCAAAAACATATGTGTAGTACCACTACAGCAACGGGACCATCTGCTCTCTAAGCAGCTGGTTAGTGCGAGTGGTGCTGAATTGCGTGGAAGCGCAACATCATCGCTGCAGGCGACTGCCTCCGCCGGATCACCGTTTGCCTCCACCCGGTACGTATACGTGCGGATACATAGTCTAACAATCTAAGATTCAAATGAGTTCTTTGTATTTTAACAAAGGAGCTCAAACTCAAACTGAAAATATCTTTATTCATGTAGGTAAACAAGTACACTTATGAATTGTCAGAAAGAAGTTAAATTAATTGTGAATTTACTACCAGTTCGCAAGGGCGTAGAGCGGGTGAGAGAGAAGAACTGGCAAGAAACTTTCCGCCACTCTTTTTAATCGCCAAGTATTGTCATACAAAGTGTTTGAACTGGAGCAAATCAATCCCAAGGATTAGGATCATTTAAGTATTCCTCAAATTTATAAAAAGCTTTATTGATTAATTTTCGTTTAACGAGGGCTTTGAATTTATTTAATGATAATTCTCTAATTTCGCTTGGGAGTTTATTGTAAAAATGAATACAATTTCCATATAAGGAGTGGTTTATCTTATGGAGCCTGGTTGGTCGGTCGTACACTCAAATGAGTTCTATTTCGCGTAATATACTGGTGAAAGTCACCATTTGTTTTAAAATCGTTTATATTTTTTTGGACATAGAACAAGGCTTAGGCTACTCTATGGACTCGCAAACAGTAGAAAAAAATATTAAAATGTCTATGTTTTAGTGTGTCTGGAAACTCGTGAGCCGCTAGCGAAGCCTGAAGAACCAAGTTCGATACAGAAATCGCCCGCACATTGGACTGAAACGCCTGAACCAGCCAAGTATGTTAAAAAATCGCAATTTTTTGATACTGTCTTTTCGGTCTGCCTTCAATTCCATTATATTATTTTGCCGTCTTTTACGTTACCATTAAATGTTGTGTCTTATTTCAGATAAATTTAAGTTGTATAACTTTCTTATTACTTCAATATTATATTAATTTTTAATGACTGTATAAAGAAAACTTATCAAATAAATAGTTTTTTTTTTTTCAATTAAATATTTTTCAATAGATGAGCCTTGATTATTTACAATTCTTATTAATGTAATGTCTATATATTAGATACAAGCAATGGAGCGTAGAACAGGAATCGTCTGAGAGCGAGTTAATCGCGATTCCTGAAACCAGCGACAAGTCAGATACAACAGTCCATGGTAGCACTGCGCCGGTAAATATTCAACTTATAAACATTTATTTATTTTAGTCTACCACCTGTCAAAAGTAATGTATAAGTTTGCACTCGCTCTTTAATCTAAATGTGTTACGAAGCTGAATAAATACCACATTGTATTAAAACAAGCTATGTGTATTAACTTCATTAAATAATATACTGACCCATTTTCCAGGGATCTTTCGATGAGCCATCCCACTACGAAGATACACCAAAAGTGGATTCACAAACAGTTGTAACGTATCCAACACTGAATAGAATCGTAAGTTTTCATTGTTAAGCTATTGCATAGCTTCTATCGCGGGACTCGAGCGTGGAAACCGAATCCAGAAATTCCGTAACAAAAAAACCTTACGCGTTAGAGCGGGACAGAACGCATACTGCGTATTCACATCTCTCTGACGAGATCGGTGCAGCCGGTGCGCGTTAGAGTGAGACAGACTATATAGGCGAGTTAGTCTGAGTCTGGTAGAGTGGTAGATTGAATTAATTTATCAAAGAAAAAAAAATACTGCATAAATAAATAATTATAATTGCATACCGCGGCAGTCCCCGAGTGCCACACGTTTTTTTTAAATTATATATTGTACGTATACGTGATACGTGTACGTCTGTGTCGTATAAAGTTTGACATGTTTGATGGCGTTCAATACTAAAATGATAAAGCCACAACTAGTAGTAGTTTAGATGAAGGATAATCATTGCAGCCTCCCATGGGATCTCGTTCTGCTCATCAGCTGTCTACAAGTTCTTCTGTGTCAATTGGCAGTGACTCTTCGAATCTGTAAGTCGTATTTTATTATTTACATTAATTTATGGGTTTTCTGAGATTCAATCTGTTGTTTAACCCATAGTAAAAAGTAATACCCAAAAAAAGTGACAAATTATTGTTAAAATTAATCATAAAATCTCACGAAATGTGTTCAAAACTCTTCAGTAAGTCAACGCCCATGAGCGGTCAGTCAGTGGAGATATGGCCAGACCAGTTTCACCAGACGTCTCCTCGCGCTAAAATCCTAGGAAAGCAGAAGAGAATTGTCGGTAAGTTTTACAATTTTTATTACATTTTGTAGAAAATTTTAATTTTTGACAGAACATTTGGCATACTCTGTAAATAAGTCTGTCTCTTTTCATCACAGCATAGTTTGACAAAAAGAGACGTAAGAGTACTCACCTAAGGAGAGACTAGACCGTGAATCTAGTTTTTGAATTGACTAGAGTTCAAATGTAGGATTGGTATTGTGTACCAAGAGTTCAATTGTAAAGTCTGAAGTCGTTCTGAAGCATTTTAAAGAATATGGAATATTACAGTTTTAATAGCTTCAATTATACAACCTAACAAGGTTAGAACTCTAATATTACTATTAAATTTGTAATTAAATGAATATTTTTATTAATACTAATAATATATTTGTACGTAGCGGCTGGCAGCAGTACATCGCCGGATACCGTTCCGTCCTCTAACGGCGATCAAGTAAATCCGCAACTACTCAAGAGCCCTGGTTAGTTTAAATTTTGATTGAACCGGTATTTCAATTATTTAAACCTTTATTTAGGACCATATTTTTTAAACTTTACTGATAAGTTGCTTCATCTAGTCTAGTATTACTAATACTGTACAAATCGTCTAAACGTATGGTTTAAAAAATACGTTCCTTTTTTGTTTACCGTCAATATCTAATAGATTTTGGTGTAAAACTATTAAATTGAATATATATTTTTATTTGTAGGTATAGCGTACGCATCCCCTGAGTCCCCCCTATCGAAGATGGAAGTCTCTTGGGCGCCTACTTCCGCACATACGCCAATAACGCATACGTACCATATACCTACACCCGCGCCAGAAAGGTATAAAGCTGTCAGTTTGTAGATCGAAATCTATGGAAAGATTGAACTGATTTAGAAAATTCTTTAACATGTAGGAATAATATATATAGGAATTTGATTTTTTACATTAGCTTCCACAACTGAGTGTTTTTAAAGGCAGTTTTTGCCTCGCTATGTGGGACCAGCTGCCCAAGAAAAGAACGTATCAATTCTTAAAAGTCCGGCAACGTACTCGCGAGCCAGACATTGAGTGTCCATGGGCGGCGGTATCACTTAAGATCAGGTTAGCCTCCTGCCCGTTTGACCCCTGTTATATAAAAAAATGTGTTTTCCCTTTTTTGCATTTAAATCAGTATGTGCCGTCTAAATGGCAGGGGTAAATTAATATTTTGACAAGTTTGCATACTATGAATGTATAACATCGACTAGCGAGAAGGCTGTTTTTTTACACATAGTTTTTTTTTTGTATATATCTTGTATAAAAGTTATATTGTTGTATCATAAAGTTTATGAGAAATAAAAACTTTTAAAGGTAATTTGTTTTACAGATTACTACCTATAGGACCTAAACCTAACAAGGAACAGTACCCAGTGTTCAACGCTTTGGTTGATCGAGTTAGGGAGGCGCTTCATATTCATGGTAAATACAAATAAAAGTTGCGTAGACGTGTTTATTACGAACTCTGTTCTTTAAACCCCTAAAATTTACGAACGCAAAATTATTTAATCTTTGTACCCTCTGTGAGGAACTCATATATTTTGTAGAAAAATATAATTTAATAAATCTTTTTTTAAGGCTGACAACGCACTTGTGAGCCTTCTGGCAATGTGAGTGTCCATGGGCGGTATCACTTAGGATCAACCTACTGCCCCTTTGCCTCCTATTACATAAATTAAGAATAATAATTTTGGATATTTTACGTGATAATGTTTCAGAAGAATCTCTCCAAACGGACTCGAGCCGATCCGACCAAGAAGCGACTCCCACTCCGACATCGCGTCCACATGATTTGACTAAAGGGCTTTCAACAGACAATACTAGGTAACTAATTAATTAATATATTTTTTAATACTTAGACTAATTCCTGTCTTAGTTTTGATTGCTACGTTGATAAATATTACATGCTTTGCTTTCCATTGCATTTTAAATTTGAAACATCCTCAGTCGGGTTTTTTAACATGAGTTAAAATACACTTCTGATTAAATGCGTTTAATTATCACAAATGTATACAGCACAAACTTTAGAAAATGGTTATTTTTACTTGTTTTTAAATAAGATAAAAATAAATTAAAAAATAAACCAGTGGTACAACAACCTTCTAGGTCTGGGCCTCAGATAAAGTTAAATAAAGTACGATGAGAAAATAATTTTAATTATCAACAGTTTTCATATATTTAATACTAACACTAAAACACTACGCCATGACAGAAAATGCAACTAGCGGCCCAGGCTGTATTACCGACGTTTGAACAGATATTTAGGGTGTCGGTTTATTGCGACGGTGTGCGCGCGCATCGTAAAAATTTACTCTCATCATTTTTACCTAACTCGCCAAAAGAAGTATAACTTCTAATGCGTGTACATAAGTAAGACACGCTTTGAGCTCACAAGACTTAAATTACAATAATTAATTCGTATAAAGAAATATTTTGTTGATGAAGTTTTTTTTAATGTTCTTGAAAGAAATTTCGTTTTGCTATGTATCTACTAACTACACTTGTCGTTTCAATAAATAGTATCAAATAATTTTCCTTCGCTTTTGTTGAATAGGTCTCCCAGACGTTTAGCCCGTCAAGTAGCACAGTTGGACTCGCCAGTGCTTCACACGCCGCCCCCAACGCCTCAACATACTAAACCACGAACACAATCTTCTGGTAATATCAATTGAATAAACTTATTAATTTGACTGGTATTTATTATCAAGAAGAAAATTATGGTAATTTTTCATGTAAGAATATAAAGTGTTCATTCATATACAGAATTGTCTCCCGCCGATAATTTTTCATAAAATTTTATATAATTCTAATTTAAAGATACATAGACAGAAAGTCTATTGGTGCAGGTCCGGGGATCGAACCTACGACTACTCAGGAATGAAAGTCGCATACTGAAGCCTCTAGGCCAACACTGCTTTAAAGCAGTATACGGTATAGATGTTGGTGAATTTGACAACTGACATTTAAAAATACGATTTTGACAGGTGCCGATAGTATTCAGGGAAATGAAACGTTGTAATCGGGAAATGGTAAACAAATGTTTCAGAGAGTGGAGTCTACAGCGGAGGATGGTGGAGTGATTCGAATAGAGCAGCCAGAAGAGCCGCGCATGCCTATACAGCACCATACCGACCTGAAGCCATTCTTAAGCATAGATGTAAGATTTGGTATACTTATAAGTCAAAGTCAAATCATTTATTTCAATTAGACCACCTAAAATGGCACTTTTGAACGTCAAACAAAATATAAAGAAGATTCTAGTTGCCCCTTCCAGAAGGTAGTTTCATGTGGAGAAGAATGGGCAAGAAACTCCACACTTCCTCTTTTAAAATAGGTTTACAATATTTTGTTTACATTAGTTAAATAATTATATGTGAAGACAATACGTAAGGACACATGAACACTTTAAAAGCTGTCACTCCAAGATAGTATGAGCCCACTGAATACTACTTAAAACTGAGTTGAGCGCATTTTTGGTTGAAATTGTGTTTTTGTGTTGTTAATATTGCTTACATTAATCAAATAAATACTTTTTCATTCTTTCTTATTTAGACAATGAGGGCTGAGTTCGTACTTTGACGATATGGCAAAATAATTTCTTGAAAATTATCAAAAGAATTAGACCAAATATAGTAGTTTGCTGGCTTCCTTTTTAGAACATGGGCATAGTTATTAACATTTTTCTTAATAGTAACGAAAACCCGAGAAAAAAAAGTGCGATGTCAACTCAACTCTTAGATACAATGTTTCGCCTATAAATTTTTTACTAAATAATTATTTAGGCTCTGAATGTGGCGGCTCGGTACAACAGTACAGTGACGAAGAACTAGGATTGTGCGTGATCGTTCTCGGTACGTTCGTACGTCGCGAGCCCGCGGCTGCAGCGCCGATGTTGCCCGCACTGTTGCATACTGTGACCAGGTAACACTTATAAAATAATTATTTTCGGACATGAATTACTTAATTTTTATATAATTTTGGTATTTTTGGAATAGTAGTTGAAAATGGTGTGTTAGTGTCCTGAGAGTTATAAGTTATAAGTTCTTAACTAACAAATAAAGAATAGGGGTTGATCGTAGAGGGTAAAATCAAGGGTTGTATGTATTTTTGTATGCTGTATCATAAAAAGAATGAAATCAAAAGAATTTGTTAAAAATAAAATAAAAAATTTAGGGTGGACACCCCTTATCTCTTAGGGGTTTGAAAGATATATAGTAGCCGAAACTCAGACTTACTTAATATACATTAAAAAATTCATAAGAATCTGTCGAGCCCTTTCTGAGAATGGCAACGAACATTGTGTGATTGTGAGAATTTTATATACATAGAGAGAGAGATTATTTTGAATGACTTTTCTTCTTAAATATTCAGACCAATATTTGGTGTTGTTTTGTTTTATTTATATCAATTAGTTTTGCAGGTAAAATTATAATCTTGAAATATTGAATATTCCCAGAGTGGTCCAACTTGGCAACTACTCATGGCAGACAGAGACGAACACGCGTCTCCCAGGAAGTGCGGTGTTCGTGGCTCATCAGTTCCTGCGCTGCGTATTGCATCAGTTGGCGCCTAATAATGTCTTTTTACAAGTGTTTTTGCAGCGGACCCCAGGTATTTCATTAAGTTTTTTTTGGAATAGGTGGCAAATGCCAGGGGAATCTCGAGTGCATTGCCGGTATTTTAAGAATTAGTACGCTCTTTTCTTGAAGATCCCTAAGGTTCGGAAGTACTAGCTAGGTTCTTCATAGTAGTGGTGCGTTGCAAAAACTGCCTTTAAAACTGCTCAGTTGTGGAACGACGGACGTCGAGGTTATACGGGTGGGAATTCGTATTCAGCCTCAACGTCCGATGATGACACTCACCTGCAGGTTAATCTGAACAACTCCTCCGAAAATTCTTCATGGTAAATGCGAGTCGAGTAGTCCTAATGATTGTGTTTTTTACTGATATTTATTTTTTTAGTGACTTAATTTTAGCTTTTACAAAGTAATACGATTTATATTATACAACTTATTGAATATAGATTAATAGAAACTTTAGCTATTTAAGAATGTAAATCTTGGACACACGATCATAATGCTAAAACATTATAGAACACTAATACTGTTCATGAATATTATTTTAGAATTAACTATGTACTAGTATTGTAGAACATTCAGTCTGGATAATATTACGTATTAGCTATAATTATTGTAGATTGTAATTTATATAAATTATGAATATAATTTGGAAGAAAAATATTTAAATTAAAACGTTCAAAATATATACATCATTAAAATAATCGATCGTGAACAGTTTACCTAGAGTGAGGTTATTATAATCTCTTCATTTGCGGCTGGCAGGTAATGATATAAATTTAAAAACAAAATTATCTATAATCAATTTAAAATAATATACATTGAAATAAATAACTAAGCTTAACATAAACTAAAATATATTATCTCTTCATTTTATATCTGAATGAATAAAAATAATAATTTCAGAAAAACAACGAAGAACGTTCTTCAAAAGCGTAGCGCTCTCGTTCGTGGACTTCAACGAGCTGTACCCGTGTGGGCCCTTGCAGTTGGTCATCGAACATTTAAACTCTAAGAAGAGCTTACCTATTGATGTGAGTATCGTAGAGTTCTTTCTTACCTTCTTGTTCAGAGTCGGACTTGACATTCAGAAGTCGTACTTAGTGCAAATTTCAATGAAGTTCATCACAATGTGTGTTGAATATATCCGTTCAGTAGTTTTTCAGTTAACCGCAATTATACAAACATACAGAAGCGGCCGGGCACTTCATTTTGTAATATGTAACAGTCCATATAGTATGTCTCCATAAAAGTGAAAATAAAACTGTTTAAATACCTAATAATCAAAATACCAAATAATTAACATAGATCTCTATTTATTTTAAATAATTTAAGTTAATTATTAAATAGGATCCTGTCATCCTGATTAATGCAGCTTCTTGCCAAATGTGTCCGCGAATGACTTTAATCATTATATAAAACTACACACAAAAATACAGTTTCTAAGCGCAATTTTTTTGTTGCTGCTCTTATGCTCTTTATTGGTTAAAATATACAATTTAATTGATTTAAATAATTTTAAACTAAGTATATATTTAATTTATTTCAGCAAATGCCAACAATAATGGGAAACATGGCGCTATACTTGGAGAGTTTAGCGCCTGAAGCGCTCGGCCCTCCAAGCGCTTGCAGTGCTGTTCTCAGCGCTTTAGATACATTAATACGTGGAGTAGTACTTCAGTTGCCACAAATGGATGATGTTCTGCCGTCGCTTAAATTATGTACAGCGGCTTTGCGAATACCGGCGGCGGCTCAGCACAAGGTGATTTTTTTTATTTGATATTAATATTTTTAAATGTAAGTTATCTCCACTAAATACCCGAATTAGCGCTGAATTCAGCCATTTCTTTTCTTAGAAGTCAAGTAGGTCTATTAATACATATGTATTTGTTAGAATATAAAACCAGTTTACCTGAAAAAATTATGTGTTAAAACACATAGTTGTAACCTTTAGCTATTTTATTAGACTGTAGACCGTAGGTGCGCGTTAAGCATGCAACATATTATGATAAAACTGTCTCGGCAAAACAGTAGGAAGGAAAAGAAACTTCTTAAGGTCTTAAACACATATATTGGAATTAGCGCAGAAGAAACGAAATTATAATCGAAAGGAGATGAAAGAGAATAAGAAAAGAGAAAGCGTAAAGATAACAATAAATGAATCATTTAATCACATAGGTAACATAACGTACACTTATGACTTGTCAATAAAGAAATACATATTAATGCTTCTAATTTTACATTTACTGTCAATTCTCAAATCAAGGGCGTAGAATGGGAGAGAAGAACTGACAATAAACTCTCCGCCACTCTTTTCAATCGCCATTTTTTTTGTTTTTTTTTGGATTGCAGATGTAGATGCATAGGGTAAATCGCATTGGCGTATGTCCACGTTTGATAGTTCATTTCGCACTGTATACAGCTCGCGTTGCAACTGGCTTAGGCTCCACCCACCGCGCCCGTGTCATAACGGTAAAATCACCGATGCCGTGGAAAAGAGGAGTGGTATTATTGTTCGTCACAAGACTATGCGGTTATATCTTCATTAAAATACCAATTTCAAACTACTAGCACTAACTATAGTGTGGTATAACAATTATACCACCATTTTTAAGTGCTAAGATGGGGTTCCTTCCCTCTGTATTGGGTTAAAAAAACGGTGTTCAAACCGTAGTAGGGAAGGAGGCCTATAGGCAGCCACCAAACAACCAATTATATAAAAAAAGGGTGCGTGAACTTATGTACGCGTGTAAGAAGTTATACTTTTTTGGCATTATTAAAAATAGTTTTTGATTGCATGCAAATAATTAATTAAAATTAAATAATCAAAGACTGGAAAAGGAGTCATTATAGTCAATAAAGTTCAGTTTTCACATTTGAAAAATTTATAAATAAATATTTATTATTATTCTCTTACATTAAGTGTAACATAAATTCTATTATTATTCGAATGTTGTTTTTAAATCATGTCCAATGCCGTAGCATCTTCCGTGGGCAACTTCATTCTGTTAATTTTGTGTCACGGTGTGCGCGCTTCGTAAAATTTCACTCTCATCAATTTTTCATAACGTACCTACAACAGTTTTTTTTTAAATTTCAGAGCCTCCTGGAGCCAATGTCCAAAATCTTAAGTTACGGAGTACAAAATTTCGTCCTCCGTCTATCTTTGCTATGCGAGCTTTGTGCGGCGTGTATGAGGGCCTTTGGTCGCGACCGAGATAAGCTGTTGCTCTGCCGAGTGCTGGTGTACGAGCTGGTGCAAGCCTTGAGGACCAAAACCACGATACCCGACGACAATCTGTTTATTCTTATACAGTTTGTTCTACAAGGTATAACTTTTTCTATATAAATTATATCCTTTGTTAAAATGTATAACCTAAATAAAACAAAAACAAATTTTCTCTAATAAAATAAAAAAATTATAAAAAAAACTATAAAATAGTATTATTGTCTTCCGATTTAGCGAGTACTACACAATTAAATCTTCTTAAAGGTGAGTTCCTTCCCTGATTAACACTCCAAACGTCGAGTTATGTAAATAATGCAATAGATTCGTTTCATGTTTTTTTTTTAATGATCATTGACCGTAGAGTCCGGTTTACTGTAATTTTATATACTAACAAGTTGCCCCCGCGAACTTACTACGTATATACCAACATATAAAACAATTATGCTACACCATAAAGACTGTTCACTTTTCCGAAATAAAAACCTAAGTACTAAATTAAAAAAAAAACGTACTTTTCCAATTTTTCTTTCCATAAACTCTTCCATGGACTTCAAGGAATAAATTTAAAAAAATTACTCAAATTTTTCCAGCCGTCTTCGAGTTTTGAGCTTAGAACATATTTTGCGATTCGTTTTTATTTATACAGATAATTAACGCAGCTTATTTTAACTGTCATCGCTTCTGTAAGCGATTGCCTTAAATATGGTTAACAGCTGAAAGTAAGCACTTATTAAAACTAACCTAACACCCGTTACATACAAAAAGGCTGTTCTAAACGAAACTTGTTGCGGTATTTTTATACTGTATATATCCTGTTCTTCCAGGTCACGGCTGCACTCTTCTACTCCCACCTCAGCTCAAGACCGGTGATCTTCTATCCGGGGGCCTGGAAGCTAGGGAATTGGGAGCAGGTCCCGTTGACTGCATGAGGCCACATCTGCCCGACATGATCGACTTATTACACGATCCTAACCTTATGAATAAGATCAAGGTAACTCCACTTTTTTTAGTGAATTATTATTAATTTGGTATAAATTTACGAAATGCGTTAATTTAGAAGTCATATGTTAGTATCACGAAAAAGTGTTACAACTATGTCTTATAAGACAATAAGTATGAGTGAATGTGTAAGTGTGTGAATGGGTGTGTATACACATGTATTTGAGAGTGTAGCTGAGAGTTGTTATGATCGTGCGCTGTGTCTGTGTTTGTTTCTGGAACCTTATAGACTTGAATATTTCAAAAAATTTTATAATGTTCTAGAAATTTCCAAAGTAATTATGTCCAGTCATATATAGTTTTGTCCATTATTGCTTATTTAAATGTTTTATTGGTATATAATTTTCATTTAAAAATATACTATGTAATATAACTTAACATATTATTTAATAGAAGCACATAAATGATATAAAATTCCAGGGATCAGTATCTAAATCAATAGTGAACCGCAACCTAATATGCCTGAACGAAGACACCCTGGGTGCAATAATCAAGGGAGGGATAGCACAGTACGTGGCCATGGAGCTGGCTCTGGAACAGCGGGGAGGAAAGCAGGAGAGGGGACAGGCCAGCCGACACCTCATGCCTCCGCTCACAGCTTCTCCTACTGGGTAAGATTATATATAATACTAGCAGACTCGGCCAAGCGTTGCTGTGGTTAAGGTTTTTGTTATATTACATAGTAGCAAACTATTCAAGGGAAACGGCAGGAAAACAACAGTCTTGGGGATCACCATGCTTTTTTGGTGGTTATGATATATATAACCACCAAAAAAGCACCTTACTTTACATATAATTTTTTTATTTTCTTTAACTAAACCAGTTTAATTGTATTTTTTAAATTCTGTTTTTTTTTTGTGAAAGTTATGTTTACTTTAACTGTCACACATTTTAGATGTAAGATTTTGTAAAATAATTAGTAGATTTAGTATTGTGTTTGATGTCGTAAGCTTAATAACTAAATAAATAAAGCAGATTTGTGACTTACATTCACGCTCACAGAAACTGTTAAATGAATTATACATTTTTGTGGAGGTAGACCTATTCGTTTATATTGGGCTAGTAAAAAGAATGTTTGTTTCTATTACCTATATATTTATTATAAGATGGTTGTTGTAGGACGTAGGTATAATGATAAAGTAAAGATAGAATTTTATATTTAATAAAAAAAATGTCTATATATAGTATGTTATGGTGAATTACGTATGAACACTGCCTCAACACTCGTGCATTATTTGTTTTGAATATAATCTATGGGTGTCTATGGGCTGCGTGGACTGCCCTTTTAGGTCGTCCCGCAAGCTCGTTTGCCCCCCTATTATATAAAAAAAAAAAAAACAAGTTTTAGAAATGCTCCTTAATTCATATGTAAACTTTAATAAATTGAATTATAACGTTGAACTAAACTTCCAAAAGATGTATTGATTTGACGATCACGATAACCCCCAGATCGCGTGAAGTGGCAGAGTGCGTTGGCCGTATACGTGTGGCGTCATGGCTCGTACTCGGTGCGTTGACCAACGCACGGGATGGTGCACCGCTGCACGCCCCCTTGCCTCTTGACGCCACTTGTAACCTCACGGATCACATACAGGTACTATTACAAAAAAAAACAGTGACGCAATAACTGTCCTTGTCCTTGTTTGTATTTGTTTCGTGATATGTTTTTTGACGTGATAACGTCTTTAAAATTCTAATTATATTCTATTCATTATTCTAAGTCCAAAGTAGTAATAGGAGGAGACTTTAATATAAACATGCTCGAAAATACACCAAAAACTACACAATTTTTAGAACTTATGCTAGAAAACAGATTAACCCAACACATTAAGGAAGCAACACACTTTACACAAACTTCATCAACATGTCTAGATCTAATATTTACAAATTTCATTGACAAAAACTTACACATATCAGTAAAGGACTTCGGATTTACAAATCATCTATCTACAGTCTTAAATATTAAAATACCAAAGCTCTCAAAGAATAATAAATGGTTTATAACTAAAAGATTATATAATGATAAAAATATAAACCTTTTTAAGTCACAACTTGCTGAAATAAATTGGTGTGATGTAATTAAAGAAAATAATAATATAAATGAAAACTATAATGCATTTCATAACATGATGACAAATACTTTAAATAAATGTATACCCAAAACAAAAATAAACCTCAAAACTACACCAAAAAAATACTGGCTAACTAAAGGTATAAAAAGGTCATCTAAAAATAAAAGATTATTAAAAACATTTATATTAAAAAATAATAACAAAATACTATCAGAATACTATAAAAAGTATGAAAAGCTACTTAAAACTATCGTAAATAATTCCAAAAAACTTAATTACATAAAAAAAATGAAAAAGTCTAATAATGTCATAAAAACAATGTGGAATGTAATAAATGAGCGGACGAATAAAAAACCATTTAAGGAAAAACATAACGTAGAACTACAGATTAACAACGTAAAATATACAGAACCAAAACAAGTAGCCAACGCCTTCAATAACTTTTTCGCAACTATCGGAGAGACTGTAACTTCTTCACCGTCACTATCGCACGCTCGCCATTCTTCATATCAAGCAGAGCATACTTTTTTTCTCAGACCTGTGCAACCCCTAGAAATATTTAATATATTAAAAAACCTCAAAAACAAACATAGTCATGGAATTGACGAACTTCCCCCAACTCTCTTCAGAGAATGTGCAGAACTGCTGACCATGCCTCTATGTATGTTAATAGATCAATCATTTAGTGAAAGCATTTTCCCAGACTTATTGAAAATTTCTATAGTTAAGCCCATTCATAAAAAGAATTTAAAAACAAATCCCAATAATTACCGCCCAATTGCCCTTTTACCAACAGCTTCGAAGATATTTGAAAAAGTTATGTGCGATCGCATCTATCAGTTTTGTGAAAAATTTAAACTATTCGATGAGTCCCAAAACGGCTTTCGAAGACATAGATCAACCACATTGTCCGTATTTAAATATATTCAAGGAGCACTTGACATTATTAATGACAAACAATACGCAATAGGATTATTACTCGACATGACGAAAGCATATGACAAAGTTCAATTTGACATACTATTAGATAAACTATACAATATTGGAATTCGCGGTGACACTCATGAGTGGTTCAAATCATATTTATTCAATAGACAACAGCAAGTTGAAATAGAACATTTCGATCACAAATCTTGCGAAATTCAACACATTAGATCTGAAAATAGAAGGCTGAAAGCTTCAATTCCTCAAGGAAGCGTGATAGGATGCCTTCTATTTTTGATCTACATAAATGACCTTCCTAAAGTGATGCATGAGCCATGTATTTTGTTTGCTGATGACATTTCGATATTGATATCAGGCGAAAATAAATTAGAAATTAACACAAAACTACAAATGACTATAGATAAAGCGGATAGCTGGCTAAGACTACATAATCTGGAAATAAACTACGAAAAAACTAAACTTATGACATTCCATCCCTATCAAAAAACTCAAATTGACATAAAATTAACATATAATGGTTATAACATAGAAAAGGTTCAAAAGTTCACACTATTAGGTTTAGACATAGACTCCCATATAGACTGGAAGTCTCATGTAAATAAGGTTAAATTAAAACTGTCTCGATTCGCATACGCACTTCGCGAAATTAAAAAATCCACAGATATGAAAACAGCTCTAGTCACCTACTACTCTTATGCTTACTCCTGGTTAAGCTATGGTGTTATCTTATGGGGTAGCAGTGTAGATGCCACTGCCGTATTTACAAGCCAAAAAAAACTTCTGAGAATTTTAGTTAATATAGGAAATACTGACTCATGCAAGCCCCACTTCATTCGGAACAATATTCTTACTCTACCTGGCATATATATACTTGAAACATGTAAATTTATTCGCAAATATCCTAATATGTATAAAAAAAGGGAAGATACAAAAACCCTTTACTCATTAAGACCTTCTCGTAAAAACCAACTGATTCCACCTACATCCAGACTAAAGTTACATCAATCAGGACCATTGACCTCCTCCATAAAAATATATAACAAATTACCAGAAAATTTGAAGAATGAAACAAATAACCTGAGGTTTACCAAATTTCTAAAGGAATTATTATATAAGAAATGTTATTACACTGTTACAGAGTATCTGACTGATAGATTTTAATTTCTTTATAAAAGTTAAGTTTATAAATAATGTTAAGTACCTTTTCGCAACGTAAAACCAAAGTAAATATACCAAATAAATAATGTATCTTATAAGAATAGGAATGTATAAGAATATAATGAAATATAATAAAGCATGCCCTTTTAAAACATTGCTGTGCCTAGCCAAGGTCCTTATTCATTATTTTGATTAATTATGTACATAAGGAATGCAATAAAGTTTGAGTTTGAGTTTGAGTTTGACAAAAATCGTTTTAGTCGGGTGACATGTTCAGAAACTTGTGTCACACCAAAACCTCACGAGCGCGATCGCAGGTATAACGAGAGAGAGAGACGGACCGATCTCCCGTCTCATCTCGAGCGCTGCCAGTCATTCCGTGAATGTATGAAGAAAAATGTATATCATAGTCGAATAAGTAAACTTGTCATTTTACACCCGAAATTTATCATCAAAAGTGTGAATAAAACGATAGATGTAATTTAAAATTTGAAAAAATTGTTAAGTATCTTCATTAATTCCTTACTTCCCAAAAACTTATATCACCAATAAGACGTTATCACGTAAACATCTCGATCGTAAACCTACTTTACAAACAACCAATATTTTTTTAATAAGCAAATAGATAAGCTTTCTATGCCTGACATATTCCATATATTTTTGGGGAATGCTGCTTTGGGAGCGTTCAAGTATTACGTAACGCAACTTTTGGAGATTATTGCCCCCACCCTCCATGTAACTCGCCGTAACGTTTTTCAGTACCCAAGTACAGTACTGTACTCAAGTATAGTAAAACGTTTCGTGACCACCTTGTGTCTCTTTAGTTACTATTATGCGGTGTAAGTCGAAAAAAATATTAACAATAACTCGTAATTTAATCACCGCCCCGCATTGTAACGTTTTACAAAAGGATCCCCCCCTCCCAAAATTCGTTACGTAATACTTGAACGCTCCCTTTCCACAAGATATTTCAAGTTATACTTCTTTTGGCGCGTTAGGTAAAAATGATGAGAGTAATTTTTTTAGATGCGCGCGCACAAAAAACCGACACCCTGAAGTTAGCTATAGTCAACATTTTAATTTTTTTATTCACTAACAATAGTGTCGTTTTTTCTGCAAACGTAGAATACAATGTTTGAAAAGATTTTTATTTAGTTACGACAAATTATAACTTCTAACGCCTGTACATAAGTACACATACGTTTTTTTTTATTTCATCGTACGAGGGAGTGGTCATATAGAAACAGAAGCCCACTGGTGAACCTGTTATTAAAAGCTTTACGATTACTGTTACACTGCAAAATATATAAAAACTAATTTTAGATAATAATGTCGTCCCACGCCGAGCAAGGCCGTTCAAGCTGGGTTTGGGCGGCCTTAGCGGCTTGTCAGCTTTGGACCCTATATCTGGAAAGGGCGGGCGGCCCACCCCATTCAGAGCTGCACCACACGGCAGCTGCCTTACTGCTGCATTTCTGGTGCAAGCTCGTACCTACGTTGTTGCAACTTACGCACGCTTCAAAAATGGTGAGTACAGTGAGTAGATAGTGATATATATAAGTTAAATTTTGGTTTATCATATTGGTAATTATGTAAAATAAAAATGGCAGGTCTAAATTTATATTTATTATTAGTTCTCAAACTAAGACAGCAAGAATAACTGGCAAAAAGCTCTCCGCCACTATTTTAAATCGGCAAATTTTGGTGTACAAGGAAATTGTAAGGAACTGCAAACATAATAATAAAGTAACAAACGCTTAGCCCGCTGATAGGCAAAATAGTAGCACGCCATTATAGTGAGAATAAAATACAAACACGTAGTCATAGAGATTAAAATTTCACTTTAAAAATTTTCAAAATTAATTTATTTTTTTATAACACGGGGCAATCGGGCAGGAGGCTCATCTGATGTTAAGTACCGCCGCCCATGGATTTTGCCAGAAGGCTTGCAAGTACGTTGCCGGCCTTTTAAGAATTGTTACGCTCTTTTCTTGAAAGACTCAAAGTCAAATCGGTTCAGAAATACTGCATTGGGCAACTGGTGTCACCTACTCTACGCGGCAAAAACTGCCACCAACAACAACAATGGAGTATGTGATACGAGTGAAATTTCAGTTTCATCCGACGTCCAACGATGAAACTCAGCTGCAGCTGTTTCAGTTTTTTTAAACTAGGGTTTTTTAATATAAAAATAACCTACTTCATCAACTTTTAGCTGGCAGAAACGGTAAATTTACACTTCCTGAGTCTTCTGGAGTCGTTACTGGAGTGTAACTCGACGTTGCTCAACAAACTCCTCCCACTGTGGACGCCTCTGCTACAGTCACCGCTGTTCAACGTGAGTTTTAATTGTATTGAAAATTTTCCGCATAATTGAGAGCTTGTTGAATTGAAATCTGATATCAGAAAAAAATTGTAATTTGCCTTATATAAAGTCCTATATATATCACTAGACGTTAAATGAAAATATAGAATTTGTTTTACTCACAACGTTGTATTACATTTTTTTTTAAATTAGTTATCGGATTATGTAAACTTTCTAAATCTTCATTCATTATTCAATGTTTTTACTCTCATTGCTGTGGATATTTAATGGTATATATATATAATGTACTTGATTTAAATGCTTTTGCATTGAGGACTTGTAAAACAGTTTCAATAAATACTTTTATTTATTGAAACTGTTAAAAATATATCTTTGATCTCCGACATTCGTCTGCGCTCCGAGAATCGAATTTCTCATTTTGAAACATGTATACAGATGCCGCGTCATATAGAGCAACGTCTGGAGAAATGTCGTGAGCTGCAACCGGATGTGGTGGCTGGAGGGGGAGTGGCCGGAAGTGGTCCAGCTCACACGTTGCCCGCGAGGGAACATCGTCGTTTGTACAGACTCCTCTCCAAGATGGCTCAGCTTGAGCAGCAACCGCATTCTTTCTACTTTATTTAAACATGTTTATATGAAGCTCTAGACGAATGGTTAACTCTACGGCAGGGTTAAATTTTTTTAATACTATATTTATTCTTATTTTAACTAAGTCGATTAATTTGTGAACGTACGAAAACAGGAATAAAAAATAAAATACTTTATTTTATTTTTCAACTAAACCCTAGCGATGTCGAACACTGTCTAATAAATTCGCATGTTAATATAGTCATTTACCGAGTTAAAAATTATTTGATCGTCACGGATTTTCCCGAAGGGGTTTCTCGCTTCACCCACTTTCATGATATTCACCATGCATGATACGTTTTGGGCAATTTTACTTGTCCCTTCTATAGTACGCGCTGGATTTGGTCCAAGTATATAAAGCAAGGCCTACCCGATTTCACCATCCTTGTATATTACTTGTTAACCGCTTTTCATTTATTCGTTCTACACAAACCACCTGAGCATTCCCTTTCGTATCCTTGTCATTACGTCCTCTTTTAACACTGCTGAGCAGTGAGCAGAGCAATTATATTAATGTTATACATATTATTAAGTTTATTGTGTATGTTAGATGTTTTAGAGGAATTAATTACAGGGTGTTGTAATTAATATGTTTATGTTAGGGTCCATGTTATAAGGCCTATAATTCGCACAAGTATGACATGAGTGGTTAGAAAGATGCGCAGGAGCAATTTTTTGGTATTTTAGTCTTATATAATATCTAGTCTATAAGGTGAAATAGGAATTTATGTGTAGATGTCGTTTTACAAATTGAATATTTTATTCTTTGCAATCTAAAGAAATATGCCATATTTGTTAAGATAGAAATATGATTGCCAAAAATATTGTATAATAAATGATATTTTTACTTCAAAGTTTTTTTATTTATCAAAATAATATTGAAACTACCCTCAAAAATAAATACTATCGTCGAGTACAATTGACAACATTAACATTATTCCCACATAATCCCAACCTACAGGAGTTAGTAGGAAACTATTTTCGAATATGCTGATTGGATATATACCTACAAAATCGCATTTACTACAAGATTTTTCGCGTACTTTAGATAGCGCCGGTGCAGCCTTGCGAATCGACTTGGACGGAATTTACTGTTCTCATGTACCTATGTATAGTTGACCGGTGTTTTACGTTCAATACCATTGGTCGATAGTCGTGCGCTTTAATATATGAAATATTTGCATTTTAACTTTAAATTTAACTTAAATTAATATTTGACGTGTTTTTGAATTAACACTAGATAAATGATAGAAAAATATTAGTATGATATCACAGTCTATCGTACAAACCCTATTTGGACTATTAGATCATACTTGTAAATCTTGAAATTTAACTCAGCCGAGGAATAATAGTTAGATATCGGCCAAAGCGCCACGCCCCTAGAAGCACCATTTTGGTGGATGGGTTTTTGGCATAGACAAAAAAGTAAACAATGTACAGTCTTAGTAATACACACACGGCGTATAATTCGAAGATACTTGGTTTGATCCCGGCGAAATAATCTTATCGAGTTTTGCATACAAGAGGCTGTCCTCCTGCCTTAAAAAATAAACAATTGAACAAACACTAACTTCTACACGTGCAGCCTATGGGCTAGTTTCACTCGACAAACATACAACTCGCTTCGGGTGCAGTATAATAACGCTTGGGTTGCCTCGCTTCTGCAGCGCATCAGGAATGTTTGGGTGGGTGGATTGCTTTTTCGCAACTATGCAAAAGCGGTGCGCCGGGTGCGGAGCAGCTCCAACAACATCTTACGGATGATAGTCGAGAGAATGGAGTGCCCCTATTTTCGACACTGCTCCGACATCTCCGCAGGGCTTGTACCTGATAGTTTTTATTTAACTACTTTTTCCTTATTTTTACTAATTCTACTAACATAGATCTTAAGAAACTATTGTTACTAACTCACACATCAATCAATGGACTGTATTTGTCTGATTTATTAAAATTATTATATTATTATTATAATTGTCACTGGGAACTGCGGTATTTTAAATCAATTATTTGATGGTAATTGTAAATTATTAAATTTAATGGTAAAATCTTCTGCAACACCTTGCGTCTAAGTATGTCTAAAAATTAATTATAGTAGTCGAACAGTCACAATTAATTTCGTATTTATATAATAGGTTGTAGAAATTACGTGTATTGTTATTTAACCTTTTGCATCTTATTATGCGATCCGTAACCTCTTAGCGAAACTTAATTAGTGACTATCCCCAAACTAATTAATTATGTATTGTAAAATTCATGTTTCACTGACGATCGTGACAAGTCATCCGTTAATTTTAATGATCCATTATCATTCGTGATTATCTAAGATAGAATTGCAAGTTCCATAACGACTGTACTATTTTTTTCGTATTGTCTAAGCTCCAAAGAAAAGACAATAATTGCAGTAAAGAGGTCATACGAGTAAAACTATAAAATGTATCTTCTATGTATTACAACTAATTAGTTCTATTTTTATTTGTCCAATAGTATAGGAAATGTGACCCCGTATCTTCATCAAAATATATAACAGTAGTTTAACTACTGTACTGCTTATGGCACAAGTGAACATTAGTTGTAAAAATATATATTTTTTAGAAAAGTGAGATATATAGAAAATAGAGCGTTAGTTAATACATGAAAAGTAATTAAGGCATACACCTTAATTACTTTTCATAAATTAAGTTTAGTTTACACACGATGTTTGAAATTGCAAACGCCGTTCCTTAAAAAATCAAAACATACAGAAGTTAGCCTAAATCCTAATCATTATTCTTAAACATATACCAGTTTTCCTACTCATATAATAAAAACAGTGCCTATTACGTATACAGAAGAATGCTTACTCATAAAAAAACAAGTACAATACTCGTTCTATAGGCTACTCGTTCAGTAGATCAATACATCCCACATGTTCGATTTGAATAGTCTCATTGCATACAACAGATAAGCGTAATCCCAGCCGTTGTATAACGAATTTTCCAATTATAGAGGCGTATTGTCGGTATAAGGTGGACTTCATAATGCCTTGTCAATTTGTTGCGACAGATAGATTGCATACAATACATCATTTGCGATCATCGGTCAGTTGTTCAGTACAACTCTTTGTAATATGAACGATAGAAGTGTAAAGAAATTGCTGTAATCGGTAGAAATTACATTAAATATTATTACATTCTAATTATTTTGATTAATAAAACATCTCAGGGATTTTTTATTAATAATAATTATAAAGCAATAATAAAGTACACGCTCTAGCTATCAGTTAATGTCTTTAAATTTTCCATCGTGAGTATATAAAGATTAAACCATTAGGCACTTTACCTTATACATGTGATCGAAGTAAACTAGCGAGCTTCCCGCAAGATGGCGGTTGCGTCACTAATGTCATAATAACAAAGATTACGCGCCACTAGGGATCCGTGTCAACGCCTGTGAATATTCGGCATCTAGTGATGTGAATAGCATAGATATAAAATATACAAATAAACTGCCAAATTTTAAACAAAGAAATATATTAAGCATACAAGGTTTTTATAAGACATAAATTATATTATGTGTACTTAACCTTTTCTGTAGGTATGTATTAAGGAAGTTGTTGTCAATCGCATTAAATAATTTACTACAATCGTTAAACGTCTTTAATACGAATAATATCCATAAAAGCATAATATGTGTTGAAAAACATGATTTTATATTAATAGTTAATGTTTCAACAATATAATTAGCATATCGTAAAATTTATAGGAAAAAAATGATATTTTTTAATTTTACCATTTTCTGTCAAAAATAGCTTATGGCTATAAGTCTACACAATAATGTTCCTTCTTATTGAAACTAGAGGTATACCTCAAATATGGACTACTGAAAGCGTTATCAATAGGTACGACTATTACTTTTAAAACATCGTATAGCTGATACGTCATATTATCAAGGCTAAGTTTAAATACGTATTTAGTCAAAATTATTATCGACATACCAGACCATCACTACGGTGGGAGCCATCGAAATAATTATAAAAGCGTTTTTTACATAAACGTAACAAGAACATTTCTTTCTGGTTAACTTTATTTGCACACCTCAGCACGCGAGCTATTAGATGTATGCCGAGATTGCTTGATGTTTATCCGCCGGCTTCGCTTGTATTGTTTTCATGGGAAACGTAACTCCGTCCCAGTTATTAGAAATAGTTTTCATACAATGTCTTTTAGTTATTTCGAGTATTTAAGCTAATTGGATGATTGTATACGTAACGTTAGTGGCCTAGTGGATAAGCTTACGACTGTCAAATGAAGTCGTCGTGTTGACAATGGGTCTTTCTTATACACATGTTTGTCCAAGTAAAATTGTGTCATAGAAAACTTATTATTTGACTTAAAAGATGACCCAAATATCTCACCTCAACCTTTCTTTTTTTTATAGAACAGGGGGCAAACGGGCAGGAGGCTCACCTGATGTTAAGTGATACCGCCGCCCATGGACACTCTCAAAGCCAGAGTGCTCGCGAGTTGGTTGCCGGCCTTCGAGTGGTAGGTGCCGACATTTTTGAGCGAACGGATCCATTTTATTTCAGAAGAGCTACGTTTTTTTCGCAATGGCACCTTAACACTAGCCATTCTAACACCTAATTAAAATCGCTTCCTTATGTAAGTTATATTAAGTAAAATAAAACTCACATGTAAAAAATTGGTTTCATTGTAAATTTAAGCTACACAATGCAAGTTGATGAATTACACATTGTAAGTTCTAGAATAAAATTTAACAACTTACTGACGATAAACATATAGCACAAAGACTTCCTATTTCTATAAAAGATCCTATTATTGAAATATGACAAAAAATATGTAAATCTGAGTAGAATATTCTCACAACGTATCGATCGACCCAGATCGTTCAGGATAAACGCCGGACGTTGCCTTGTTTCAGTGTTACATGTTAATTCTTATGGTATAAGAGCTAATACCCTTTTTAATTTTGTTTTCCAACCTATATTATATTTAGTACGATAACACCGTTAATATATAAATGAAGAAAAAACTC
The DNA here is from genome assembly GCF_905475465.1 of Pieris napi. Lineage (NCBI taxonomy): Eukaryota > Metazoa > Arthropoda > Insecta > Lepidoptera > Pieridae > Pieris > Pieris napi. The sequence goes on along the minus strand of NC_062241.1, from coordinate 4,249,365 downwards.
TTTTTTTGCACAAATTCATTCATGCCGAATTTGGTATGGGACAGAAGAGGTAAATTGCAAAATCCATCCAAAAGACGGTAAAAAAAACAACTGTTTATAAACCTATAATTTTAAAAGTTAAATCTGCATAAACTTTAAGCGAGGTGAATTCTCTAGTAAGTCAGTAAGCCGATTGGTTCCAGCTTGACCTATTGCATGCTATTCTTCTTAATATCTCACCTTTTAACAAAACTCAGTTATATTACAATATATTTTCTGAAACCTCAGTCAATGGCTCAAAATTGTTTTCAATGTTGTCAATGTATCCCGCCGCAAATTAAGTAAATGATTATTTTATTCAATTTCATACTAAAAATATAAGAAATGTTAACTTTGATAAACTCAAACTCAAACTCAAAATATCTTTATTCAAGTAGGTAACTAAGTACACTTTTGAATAGTCAAGTTAAATTAATCGTAAATTTACATTTACTACCAGTTCGCAAGTCAAGGGCGTAGAGCGGGTAAGAAGAACTGGCAAGAAACTTTCCGCCACTCTTTTTAATCGCCAAGTATTGTCATACAAATTGTTTGAACTGGAGCAATTCAATCCCAAGGATTAGGATCATTTAAGTAGTCCTCAAATTTATAAAAAGCTTTGTTGATTAATTTTCGTTTAACGAGGACTTTGAATTTATTTAGTGATAATTCTCTAATTGCGCTTGGGAGTTTGTTGTAAAAACGAATACAATTTCCATATAAGGAGTGATTTATCTTTTGGAGCCTGGTTGGTCGTACACTCAAATTAGTTCTATTTCGCGTATTATACTGGTGAAAGTCACCATTTGTTTTAAAATCGTTTATATTTTTTTGGACATACAACAAGGCTTCAAGAATATATTGACCAGATAGTGTCATAATATTTAATTCCTTAAACTTATTCCGTACCGACTCCCTCGGAGAAACACAACAAATACCCCGAACAGCCCGCTTCTGCAGCACAAATATGGATTGAACCTCTGCAGCAGCACCCCACAATAAAATGCCGTACAACATAACGCTATGAAAGTAGCTATGATACACAATTTTAGCCGTGTCCTCATCAGTAAACTGTCGGATTTTCTTTACTGCATATGCTGCAGAGCTCAGCCTATTCGAAAGAGTCTCTATGTGTGGGCCCCATTGGAGTTTACTATCTATTGTTATGCCTAGAAAAACAGTTTTGTCAACAAAGTTTAGTTCACTGTCCTTAATTTTCAGGTTACCAATATCTCGCTTTACGCTAGTAGTTGTAAATCTAATACATTTTGTTTTATTCTCATTAAGCAATAAGTTATTTACATTAAACCAGTTAACTATACGAGAGATAGAATTGTTTACATCGTCCAATAATACGTTATTCCTATTCACTTTAAATAGAAGTGAAGTGTCATCAGCAAACAATACCATCTCATGAACTTCGTTGACAAAGAATGGGAGGTCATTTATGTAAATCAGAAATAAGAAAGGCCCGAGAATCGATCCTTGGGGGACGCCCATTGATACCTGCGAACCCGGAGAGGTGACTCCATTGACATGAACTCTTTGGATCCTTCCCTTTAAATATGAATTCATCAGGCTGGAAGCTTTGCCATCAACGCCATAGTGTTGAAGCTTTCCAACGAGTATATCAGGATGAACACAGTCAAAGGCCTTTGACAGGTCACAAAAGACGCCGACTCCATCATATGATTCTTCCCAGGCGTTAAATATGTCCGAAATCAACTTCACACCGGCATCGATTGTGGAGCGACCCTTAGTGAAACCATACTGTTTATTATGTAAGAGTTTATTTTTATTAAAATGTAAAGAAAGCTGGTCTAGCATTATCTTTTCAAAAACTTTGCTCAACGCAGGGAGCACGGAAACAGGTCTGAAGTTTGACGGATCAGACTCACTACCTGCCTTGAACAACGGTGTAATCTTACTTAATTTCATTTCGTCCGGAAAGACTCCACAATCGATACAGCTGTTAAAAATTATAGACAATTCAGAGCTTATTACATTAATAACGGAATTTAAAATGACTGTTGACATACCCCATATATCTTTACTTTTTTTTAAATTAATAAGCTTAAACGTTTTAACGATATCATTACAAGTTATATGTTTAAACTGAAATTTAATATTACATTCAGGTACACATTTTTCTAGCAATGAGATCGCAGCAGCAGGTGAAGAATCTAGGGACTTGGTCGTATTTAGTGGTACATTTGTAAAGAACTCTTCAAAAGAAGAAGCTACCTCTGGGTCAGATTTTATTAACTTCCCTTTAACTTTTAACATATAATCAGTTCGTTTGTCAGACGTTTTACCTGATTCTTCATTTATTATTTTCCAGGTAGCTTTTACTTTATCCATGCTATTTTTTATTTTTGAACTTAAATATTGAGACTTTGCAGTTTTGCAATCTTTTTTGAAATTATTTGAATACAACCTAACATATTCCCTAAATTCCACACTAGTGTTATATTGCATTTCGTCATAGATTTCATATAATTTTAACCTTTTCCTGTGTAACTCCTCATTTGCCCAGTCACAGAAACTTGTTTTCTCAGAGACCAATAAAGTCTTTTGAGTAAATACTTTCTTGAATTCATCAATAAATGATCCAAAAAAAGTATTGTATAAATTATTAGGGGATGAGTTGCCACACAGAAATGGCATTCTATAGACCAATGCTTCTCTAAATCTGTCCAAACGGTCATTTGTAATAGGAGTTATCACAATTTTCTTCTTTTTACATGTTTTTTGTTTCCTTAATTGGAATTCAAACCATTGACCAGTGTGATCAGATTTAAATCTATTGAAAATACAAACATTCAAAGGGGCTATGTCACTATATATGTTATCTATACAAGTTGCGGTGCTAGCTGTTATTCTTGTGGGTGAATGAAATTGATTTATTAAATTGTATGAACGAAAAAGACTAAGTATGCGTACACTTGAATTAGAATGACAAAGTAAATTGACATTAAAGTCCCCACACACAATTAGCCCTTTATTACACTTTACTAATTTACACAATATCTCCTCTAATACATTTTCAACATTATTATAGACAGCTGATGGAGGACAATATAGACATACAACAATGAATTGCTCCAGTTCCACACAGGAGATTTCAATAGTTAGTTCTACAGAGAGGCTGATAATATCCTTTCTTTCTTTGCATTTAAGTTTTTTACTTATTAGGATTAATGAGCCACCATGAATTGCATTTTCTCTGCAAAACACACTACCAACCCTGTGGTTACAAAAATTAAACAAAACTTCATATTTTTTTAGCCAGTGCTCTGTTATGCACAAAAAGTCTATTTTTTGACTATTCAAGAATAGTTCAATTTCTAATTCTTTATTTTTCATCCCCTGTATATTTTGATGAACCACAATAATTTTTTGGGAATGAATTTTATCACATAATATACTTACTTTATTATTGCAAGAGTGGTGCTCTGTTGTCCTATTATCTAATTTAAATAAATATTATTTGGAATTTCTTCCAAGGTCTTATAATCTAATGCTTGCTCAATAGAAGCAAGGGGTCTAGCCAAATTCTTGGCTGTCATCTCTATAAAATATGATAGCGAAACAGCTATCTGTCTTTTTAAGAAAGCAGGTAGGTAATAATATCTACCCTTTGTAATAAAAAACTTTTTTGTATACCTATTGGTATCTATGACACAAAATTTATCATTATACATTGCCAATGTATGCAATGTTTGATTAAGACCATATATAATATACCATATCTTATAGTAAGCAGGTGTCGAGTTAAGTGTTTTATAGCTTTCAGCAAACAATGGAACTAAAGAAAGTAAATAATTAAGCTGTATGTAAGAGCCAGGTATGTTGAAAATTCGAGGATTAACTAGTAAGGGCTTAAGCAATGCGTGAAGTAAAATAGTAAATTTATTTATTAATTTACACTTCGTTACCTTTTTTGAAAACAAATAACACATAAAAATTATACGGGTGCCCTTTTCGCGAATAAGCGATCTCTTCCAGGCAACCCTAGTAGGGGAAAAAACTAAAAAAAAAAAGAAATATGATAGGTAAAGTCCAAGAAGTGCATAGTCAAACTTATAAAAAAAATATAGAATCACCAACCTTAATCTTTTAGATTATACAAAAATAATAAAAATATCCATATAATCTCACGGATTCATGAATTGCGATGCAATACAAAAGAATTAATTCATTAAATTAAACAAAGAAGAAAATCGTATGTATCACGCTCAAAGTTTTAATTTGTAAGGAAAGCAAACAAACATGATGATTAAAATACTATTCAGCGAATTAAATGTATATTACTAGTGTTTTTTATTTACACGGCAAAGAGAAACACACTTTCAATTAAAAAAAATATTTTACAGATGTTTTATACATATTACAAGGAGTACGCCTTACGTTTTAAAATTCATAATAATTTATTTATATAATATTTCCAGAAGGGCAGTCAGTGAAAACAACGTTGTTAATTTTTTTATTGTAAATTGTGAATATAGTATAATATAAATATACAGATAATATCTTTATTAGTAATCATAATATACTTACAATTTCCTTAATCTACATAGTAATAATAAGAATTATTAAAAAGAAAATTAAAAAGTTTCGTCCCTGTGGCAGTGTACCTTTAACGCTGGCAGCATTTTCTCGCTGTATTGCGATACTACAAAATGTGCCGCCCAGCCAAGTTACAAATAGGATTACCAATAACAATCAATTTCGTAAAGTAGTCAAATGAACTATGATCAATATGTTTAATTTTACTATTGCATATGTGGATATTTAATGAGATCGACAAGGACGGTCATAGACAATCAATGTCATTCTGTCCGTCCATGTCGGATACGCATATCGTGATTTCCTAACGCAATTTGGATAAATTGCATTTGAATAATTCATAAATTACTTAAAAGTTTGAACTTTGATATAATAAATTGGATACAGTAACAAAACGAAAAAAAAGCATTATTAACTTAACAATTTATTGTTATTTTATATATTTTTAATTTAATCGGATTAACCTTCATTGATCATATAACGGCCTTTGTATACTATTACAAACAATGCCTTAAAAGCTACTTAAATAAAATAAATCAGTGGCGCTAGAACCTTTTAAGCTCTGGGCCTCAGATTTCTGTATCTGTTTCATGATATCTATTATTGTAAGTAGCTTTTAAGCAAATGGTTTATGAGCAGTGATGGCCTAGTTGCTACAGCGTGCGACTCTTATCACTGAGGTCGTAGTTTCGATCCCCGGCTGTGCACCAATTAGTCTAGTCGACAAGTTGAAATGGTACAAAATAGAGATACTGCTCTTAAAATTATGTGCAATAGCTCATTGGATCCGGAATGACGTCTAGAAAAATGTGCCTTAGCACAAAAGCGTGTATTAGCACATAAAAAATTGCAAAAGTTATAAACAGTTATAGATGAAAAAAAATGGCATTTCGTTTTTTGCCAAAATTTAATAAACTTTTAATATTTAAGAAATTAAAAAAAAAAGGTTCTGAAAGAAGAGGAAATTTCCAATACAAAACTCCCGGAACTCTATCTCCATTATTTATAATTTTAATTTAACGCTGAAAATAAGTCTGCGCGTGACATTTTTAGGATGCGCGCGTGGCGTCAAAAGCGGGTACGGCACATTAATTTATTTATTTAACGTATTGAATTTTTTTTTTTTAATTTGAAAAAATTATGGTGTGTTCTGAACACACATATAATTCATTTATTCCCGTTGGAAATTTTACTTAAAGTTAATTTTTCAACAAGTTAAACAATTGTTAACTAACGAAATTTTCTCGAACTAATTCGTCTTAATTGTAAGTGAAAAAAAATGCCTTTCTTACATATATACTTAACAAGATCGTGCCATAAAAGTAAAAAAATATTTATACTTTATAACATTTTTTTTACTTTAACAAAAACTACAGAATCCAAGTAATGTTGTTAAAGTAAAAAAAATTGTTATAAACATAGTATAAATATTTTTTTAAGATTGACAAATAATCATGAAATAAATACAAAAGTCTAACCTAAAAAGGTAGCGCCACTGATTTATTTTTATAGATTCCTGTAAATAAACAGACGAATGCCGTGCACTAAATATATCATGCTAAATTACTACCCTTTGAATTGTCAACCTTAGATGTTTCTTTTGTTTACATTTTCCCAAGGTTTCCCTTGCAAAATATTTGAACTCTATAATTTAAAAACCACCAAGTGTCGACAGGTCGTGACAGATATTTCGTAAGTATAACACAATTCGTTTGATGATCTGTGATTAGGCAAACATGAAGGGCTGCTTATTAAAAAATTTCGTCACGTTATATAAAAGTTTTATTTATTGTAATTCAATCTGAGCGTTCCTAATGGATTAAAAAAAAAAAGGGTGCATGTACTTATGTACGCGCGTAAGAAGTTATACTTTTTTGGCATTATTAAAAATAGTTTTTGATTGCATGCAAATAATTAATTACAATTAAATAATCAAAGACTGGAAAAGGAGTCATTATAGTCAATTAAGTTCAGTTTACATTTGAAAAATTAAATAAATAATTATTTATTATTATTCTCTTACATTAAGTGTAACATAAATTCTATTAAGTTAAAAGTATATACAAATTATTATATATTTAGAACATCTCTACCAAACACTAAGATGTATGTTGTAGCTTTGGCAGTATTGCACAATATAAAATTAATAAATTTCTTTGAAAAAATAATCAAAACTCCTTTATTTGTTTAAAAGGTAAATTACAAATGTCATTATGGTCATTCAAAATTCTTGGCATACGAACTTCACGCATATTCTATTTCTTTTTACTTGTAGATTGTCTTATTCCTATCTCGCTCGCGCACGCTATAATCACACTCCCAATTTTGTGTCACAGGTAAATCGTAAAATTTCACTCTCATAAATTTTTCATAACGCGCCTAAAGAAGTATAACTTCAAAAACAGAACTTTTAAGCGCGGGCCTCAGATACAGAAACAAAACTGTTTCGTGATCATTTGTTTTTTTTTTACTAGGTAAGTAATCAGCTTTCGGTGCCTGAAACACGTCGTCGGCGTTTTGGGTCTAAGCCATTCTGGTTTCTTCAATTTTTTTTTCTTTACCACACGAGCTAGAATTCAATGCACACAAACATGGGCGGATAGTCAATTTGTGGGGCTATTACTGGGAAGTCCCTCGTAATAGACGCAACAAAATACACCGACCGAAAACAAGAGACGGGGAATTGATGAGAATTTAATCGATTAGAACATAGACGCACATGGGTTGATTGATCTCAGGAATTCCAACCTTATGGTGGTACTTTTAAAATTCCAGATATTTTTTTTATTTCAAAATATCGCCTATTGTTTTAAGTGAGGACTGGGGACCCTTTGTATCTGAGCCTGCAGCCCAAAAAGCCCTTAGGTAGATCCGCCCCTGCACACATAGACAAAAAATCCATATACCACAGCCGGGGAACATACGACCTCAGGTAAGAAATCATGCAATCTCCTCCAGGCAAACCTACGTTAATATACTTAAACCTTAAGAGTGGCCTTACCCAATAATTACCGTTATTCGTAGATGTTCGCTGATTTAATTATAACACAAACCGCTAAAAATAACGCAATATCTTTATCACGACTGCCCTAACCACAGCTATTTGCCCCTTGACCCCAGGCATTTTAACTCAACTGAAGTGGTTCATTCGTATGTGATTTTATTTTATACTAATTAAGGGCAACGTTTTATTGTGCATGCAAAGGCCGTTTGTTGGACCTAATTTTTTTTGTTACTATGTACGTAATGCACTTGTTCACGACGGAAATATGTACAGTGAGAGTACACTTTAATGTCATAAACATTGCTCATACAGATGGCTGAAAAACAAATATTATTAAACAGTGATGTATAAATTTGAAGGACAAAACCCATGAAGGGTCATATTATGGCGACTGGATATGTTTTTTTATTTATTACATGCATAGCCAAATTCAAACTAAAAATTATACAATTAAGTTATTTTACAAAATTTTGAGAAATTTCAAGAATCTTTATATTCCACCCCCCCCCCCATACGCTTCACAAATAGGTCGCTCTCCGGAGAAGAGTCGAGAAACCAATTAAGCAGCGAGAGTAACTGGAGAATCCGGAACGTACAGTCTCATTATCTCTCCCAGCAAGTATGCACTTTCCGTTTTGTTGCCACGTGTTAAATATAAACATATGTATGTTTGTTTATGGTTTGTGGACTCAGTTTCCGCACTTAGACGCTCAATAGGTCCGTTGTACGTAAAGTCCAGGCTAAAGCCAGCCTAACTCCTTTCAAAAGCACAGAAGCTTCCTGGGCACTTCGCAGGCTTCAGGGAGCGACCTCACTGTTCCGAGGATTTCTGCACGTTGTTTAGCCACAGCCTCGCATTCCAGGACTACGTGGGTGACTGATTCCTCTGCGCTCAAACAACCTCTGCACATGGGGCTGTCTGTCGCGTCCAGGACATAAAGTATTAAGGAGACAATGGCCCGTAATTGTCCCTATCATTGTTTTGAGATTAGGTCTGTTTAAGTTTAGAAGTTGCTTTGTCAGTTTCGGGTTAACTGCTGGCAGAGCCATTTTGGATTGCCTGCACATATGTATATAAAACTTTTGTAAAGTTCGTACTTAAAATTTTGTTTTATAATAAACTAATATAAAATAATTAGACAATAAACAGCTATTTAATAAAAACCTATTTTTTTTAACATCGAATTATAATACTCGTTGACATTGTTGACATTCGCGAAAAGTCCGGATAAATTAATATAACTTTCCAAGCCGGAACCGCAAATCACAAAGCATCCTCATCTGTAATAGATGAACGTGCGATTGATCAAAGCCTACATCCGGTTACGTTTTTGGGTATGAAAGTAAGTACGTCTAATTTGACGTTTCAGGTATCACGTAAATCCTATCGCTAGATCGCGGGAACCACGCACTATGTTTTAACACGTAGGTGATGTAATTTAGCTTAAGAAAGTTAGGATTACGAAATTATATTATATAAGACAGGGTTGCTAATAATTGTCACGAAAACGTGCACTTTTCATGTTTTATTGCTAAATATTTTCGAGAAATGAAAAATGGAGCAAAATATTGACGGAATGGTACACTAGAGACAGAGACAGAAAACAAAGAAGAGGCAAACAACGCAAAAGATGGGAAGACGAACTCAAATTAATAGCAGGCTACAGGAGAAGAGTCGCAAAGGATAGAGAACAGTGGAACGGGTTAGAGGAGGCCTTTGCCAAGAGTCACACCGAGCTCCGAGATATAATTTAGTGATAAAATATATTGAAGATCACAGGTCAGAAAATTGCGGAATATAAATATATTTTTATTATTATATTTACGTTGAAATATTGTATGAACCGACTGCAACTCATTTCACACTTTATTGCATACAAAAACTGCTATAATTTAAAGACAATACAATAGTATTTTACAGTAATCATATATACAGAACCGGATTTCTTTAGGCCAAAATGTGGAAATCCTCAAAGTTAAAATATAAGAAATGAGTACTACTTCTTGTCGGTTCTGTAGTTGTAATAATTTATCCATGTTACTGCAGCGTGGAATTAGCATTTATAGTAAAAAAAATATTCCAATAATTTTGTAAGAGTTATTAAATAGCTGAATAAGTAAGTTATATCTAAAACTCGTAAAAAAATATTCATGTAAAAAGGTATGTTTATAATGGCTATTTGTGACTTATCTTTAAAAAAAACGCTTATACAAAAACCGTTAAAATAAAGTAATGAGTGAAGAATAGTCCCAAGAACATGCCCCATCGTGTGTTGTCTTTTTATTTGGTGTTATTAGTTGTAAAATAAAATCAGTTAACGAGGCATTGCGGAACAGAAATAACATGAATTAGTCATCTAACAATACATATTAGCGGCAGGTACTCTAAAATTTTGCGCCTTGCACTTATGTTGTTGCAGGTCAAACGTTAAATTGGTCGAATTGAGAAATAATTGCTCTCGTGTTTAGTTTTTATCAAACATTTCGTAAAATTATGCTCTTATGTCTACTTTTAAAACGTTATATGATATGAAAAAAACGAAAACAACATTTTCTTTATCTTTACATATTATGATGTTTGGATTAGTTTTTGTTAAATTCGTAAGTATAAAAAATACTGCGTGGAGTCCCTCCGCGCGGAACATGTTAAACTTCGTAATGTGGAAATCAAAATAGGAAGGGGTAGAAATTAATTTTTACTGAAATCATATTGTTCATTTCAGTTCACAGACAAACTTTATTAACATTGCTTACTATTCACAATTGATCGCATTTTTTTATTATCATTTTCGAGTGGAGAAACATCCAAATCTAACATTTACAAAGGGATTATGATAACTGTAATGTCCTGCTTCTTGGAGTGTTTTACGGCTCACCAACACTACAACACTTGTACAAACGTCCTACACAACCGCTCCGTTCGGGTGTCGGATTACGACTGACAGTCTGACAAGTGACGTAGGTGCATGAGACAACCAAGCAACACTTTATTTAGTCAATACACTACATCCCTTTTTTGTTTTATTTGTTTTTATTGATTATATCTCTCTGATTACTCATTAATGTAACTTGGATGTAATGTGATGGATTTTACATGAATCAAACATAATTAATGAAATTAAAGTTTTATGCAGCTACACTAGGGTTAAGTTCCGACATTGATTTCCTCGTCGTTAACTTCATTTCTTTTCAGACATTCCATTCCCCTTGAACTCTTTTCAAATGTACAACGTCCCTTCTTCGAGTTTGACCGGTTTCATCGTTTCTTACCGTGATATCTCCTCCTTTCGTGATTTCCACCGTGTGTGTTTCTGGATTTATTTATTTTATTTTTATTTATTTCCTTTATTCATATTTTTATATACACTATGTCTCCTGGTATTAAATCACACTATCCAGCCTTCCGTTTATCGTATCCGATTTCTTTTCCCATATGTTTTCTTTTTTTTTCTCTATCCTTAACCTGTGTCTTGTGCTGTCCTCTCTATTGTATCGTTTACCATAGGTAATTTATCTCTAAACTTCCTTTTGAAGAAAAGTTCTGATGAGGTTCTTCCAGTAACAGAATGTGTTGTACATGGTTAAATATTCTAGTAAACTTTCCTTCCAGTCTTTATTTTCAGCTATACTTATTTTAAGACGTTTAAGTATGACACAGTTTTGTCTGTCGTACTGTATTGAAAAGAATAATGTTTATTTCTGTTAGAAATGATTTAAACTCTTCGCTGAGTAACTGTCTTCTATTATCTGCAGTTATTGATTTCCTAATCGACTGAATATTCCTTTAAGTTTGGCTACAATTTCAGTAAAGGTAATTTTGCGACAAATCTTCACTTCTTTATAATATGTGGTCACCACTTGTAATGAATTGCGATATCAATCCAAAGCACTTCTGGAAACACACGCCGTTTTATAGGGTTTGGTGGATATGGTGCAGATACAAGAGTACATCCTTTACAGGCTTTAACAATTTTATCAGCCTCTGTCGCATCTAGGCCACCAGACTTTCTTTTAAGTCTCGCCTTCATTGACACGATACCGGGATGTCCCTCGTGAGCTGCATCCAAAACTCTTTTACGGAGTGCCGAGGGAAGCACAATTCTCTTTCCTCTCAATAATATACATCCTCATGAAAACAAAGTTCATTTTGTAACATTTTATATAACTTCACATCGTCGTTCCATATGTTCCAATATAAACCCTCTTTCACGTTTAGTATTTCCCTATCGTCCATTGTGCTATCTATTATTTCTTTAATATAAACAGCACGAGGTCGGGCAAACTCTACAATATGACAAATGTGATTGTCTTCCAATTTTATCAGGGATTTCTCCGCATTTTTGCTTATTTGTTGTCTCAACAATGAGTCAGCGATATTGGTTTTCCCTGGTTGGTAATCTATTTTATAGTCGTAAGATTGTAAGCGCATAACCCATCTCTCTATCCCTGCACATGGTTTAGATTTAGGACCAAATATTACCTCCAACGGCTTGTGATCTCTTATAAGTTCAAATCTTTTACAATAAAGGAATATGTGGAAATGTTCCACCGCCCACACGAGAATTAACGCTTCTTTTTCTGTCTGGCAATAGCGGCGTTCACAGTCAGTCAGAGTTTTGTGGCCATATGCAATAATCCTGGGCTCACCTTTGGAATTAGTTTGAACTAAAACTCCACCTAAATCCACAGGACTAGCATCTGCTATGACAATCGTACGATCGCTAACATTATAATACCCTAAGCTAGGAATATTTGTCATGATTTCCTTCTACGACTTTAAATACCCCTTTTGTTCTGGTCCCCAGTTTTCGGTTACATGATATGCCAAATATGAGTCTCTTGTATCTGAATAAGCCTTTACTGGTTATAAAGGTGGTTGTTTCTTGAAGCAGGATCAAGTTGGTGAAATGCGTCTTTAATATCCAATTTTGTAAATACTTTTGCATTTTTCATTTTAGGTAGCAACTTGTCCATCGTCGGCAATGGGTAATTTTCTCGTACAATGGCTCCATTTCCTTTCAGCACCGGCACTACAGGGGACACCCATTTAGAAGAACCCACTATCGGCTCTATAATATCCCTATGTTTAAGTTCTTCTTCCTGTCGAAACGACCTTTCTTTTGTTCATGTCTATATTATTATAATATTTCCACTTTCCGCTTCAACGCCTGTTTCTAAACTCGTCTAATTGTTTATTAACAACTTCAAGAGTATTTGCTTCGGTGATTACTTGCTCTAATGTAATTTCATCCCCAATCTGTGATATCGTTCTTCTCAGTTCGGGTAGAAAACATTTTTTCGTTATTTGGTCGATAATGTTTTCATCTCTTTCGGCAAACTGACATTTATCACCTTGTTTTCCCAGTCTCACCACAAATTTCAATTTTTTCGTCAGGTTCTTGTTTAAGGAGCCTGAATATATGTCTCTCGTATACTTTGTTCTGTTTTGGTGCAAAGTAGGCATCAAGTTTAGATATTGCTACTTCAAACACGTCTTTGCCTTCAGTTGGTTCGACATCACCTCCAGGAATGTTGTAAAACACTTCCTGTAAGCCCTCCTGTCCTGCCTTCCTGTCTAGCCCGCCGAAATGTAGAAGAGAGGCCCTTTTCTTTACGTCTTCGTCAATGTTAGACGCTTCGAGGTAAATGAATAGTGCTCGTTTCCATCGCTCCCATCGTGCACCCATTGAGGTAGATTTACCGTTACAGTCGAACTTTTCCAGTGAAAGGAGTGACATCTTTCGACCAGGAATTATCAATTTAATGATTCAGATATCTATGTATCTGCAGTTAGATTTGATCTCAGATGCTTCCATCTCGTATCAATTTAATGATCGGATTATATTTTTATCCTCATAAAGCTACTTAAGCCATCCATACCAACAAACGTATAAATTTAATTATCAGATTTTGAATCTGCTAAGTTTGTAGATTTTATCTTAGATGATCTTGTATGAGTTTAATGATCGGATTATATTTTTATCCGCATTAATCTACTTAAGCTGTTCATACCAACAAACGTATAAATTGAATTATCAGATTTTTAATCTGCTAAGTTAGTACCCACTAACGTATAATAATAATTTTATTGTAAAGCTTTTATTTTATTTATTGGTATCAATTTAATGATCAGAATTTTAATCTGCTTTTATTTTTATTTACTGATATCAATTTAATGATCAGACTTTTAATCTGCTTTTATTTTTATTTACTGGTATCAATTTAATGATCAGACTTTTAATCTGCTTTTGTTTTTATTTACTGGTATCAATTTAATAATCAGACTTTTAATCTGCTTTTGTTTATATTTACTGGTATCAATTTCATGATCAGACTTTTAATCTGCTTTTGTTTTTATTTACTGGTATCAATTTAATGATCAGACTTTTAATCTGCTTTTATTTTTATTTACAGGTATCAATTTAATGATCAGACTTTTAGTCTGCTTTTATTTTTATTTACAGGTATCAATTTAATGATCAGACTTTTAGTCTGCTTTTATTTTTATTTACTGGCATCAATTTAATGATCAGACTTTTAGTCTGCTTTTATTTTTATTCACAGGTATCAATTTAATGATCAGACTTTTAGTCTGCTTTTATTTTTATTTACTGGCATCAATTTAATGATCAGACTTTTAGTCTGCTTTTATTTTTATTTACAGGTATCAATTTAATGATCAGACTTTTAGTCTGCTTTTATTTTTATTTACTGGCATCAATTTAATGATCAGACTTTTAGTCTGCTTTTATTTTTATTTACAGGTATCAATTTAATGATCAGACTTTTAGTCTGCTTTTATTTTTATTTACAGGTATCAATTTAATGATCAGACTTTTAGTCTGCTTTTATTTTTATTTACTGGCATCAATTTAATGATCAGACTTTTAGTCTGCTTTTATTTTTATTTACAGGTATCAATTTAATGATCAGTTGGGTTCCAACTGCTTTGAGTAGATACTCCCTTTTGTTTTACAGTATTAATCACAACCACATAGTTTTAATTAATTTAGTGAACCAGATCCAATTTAGGGTCTTTGTTAAATCTGCGTTAGTTAGGTAGACAGGTACCTACCGATTTAACGGTCAACGGTTGTAAATAAACCTTGCTATTATTTTTATTATTATTATTTTTTGTAGACAAATAGAAACATCACTAAACACAAGCATAATCTTAGTATATATAAATTACTGGTCACATTGTTTGTCCGCTATGGACTATAATATAATTCTTTCAACGTTTCTACAATTTAATGGCATAACCACCATAAAGCATGGTGGTCCCCATGACTGGTGTTCTCCTACCGTTTCCCTTGAATAGTTTACTACTTTGTAATATAACAAAACCCTTAGCCACAGCAACGCTTGTCCGGTCTACTAGTACAATATATTTCTATCACTATGTAGGTAGGTGCTACAAAACAATCGTACATTCAATGTAGGTACCCGTAGTTTAGCTTAGCTGAACCTATAGGTAATTATTTGTTTATATCCTTAGCTCAGTAATTGCAGAGGTTTGTTGCTTACTGTTTAAATGTAGGTACGACAATATTAAATATTGTAATACAAGCAAAACATTTATGAAATATGAAAACAATAAGTACCTAAGTGCTGTTCATATTTCCCGTCAACAATAAAATTATATACATTCGTTCAGAAGTCAAGATGCAACTGTTTCTGCTATTAATAGCTAATGATTAAAACAACCGGGTCATAGTAAATTATAGGCAAAGTACTCTGGGAATGACGTCACTTGTTTAGTGCACCGTATCTTTCCCTTTTCTTTTTTTTTTACTTATGTGTACTCACTTTTTTCCTCGTCGCCACATGTAATGTCCTGCTTCTTGGAGTGTTTTACGGCTCACCAACACTACAACACTTGTACAAACGTCCTACACAACCGCTCCGTTCGGGTGTCGGATTACGACTGACAGTCTGACAAGTGACGTAGGCGCATGAGACAACCAAGCAACACTTTATTTAGTCAATACACTACAATAACTAAAGTAAGATTCGAAATAACCCATTCACTCTAGCTCTGTCTCTTTCTATTTCCCCTTCCCAGGAGCGTTGAACGTTTAACGCAACCTTGTTGGAAGTGGCATTAGAAGTTTCACTTAAAAATTCTTTGTAATATTATTATATAGATTTAAAGACATTTTGTAGTTTGACAAATTTTCTTTATACACTGTATATGATAAATTTGACTACCCATTTGGTTCAAGGTTACGTTCGCTAATAAAATGAGCAGTAGCACGCATCATCAATACATTACGCTAAGTAACTCATTTATTTGTAAATTATTTCATAACACTGCTAGGCCTAAAGCAATATTCATACTTTGTTTTTCTTTAAGCAAATAACATAGCTGAGGGTTTTTTTATATCCGATATGGAAATGCATTTGCGCATTTGCCCCTGAAATTAGTGTGTGGGACTCGATCCACACACTACTTTCAGGGGACTCACTAAACCACCTCGGGTAATTCCAACTTGGCCACGCTAGAGATGCTCCGGGATCACTCTTTCTTTTCTTCACACTTCTTTTGGGTCTTCAGACTCGCGAATTTATTAAACGTTAACTCATGTAACTGTTGATAAAATAACTTACTTATGAGACACTAAATGCTATTTTGTCTTGTTTCCAGTTAATTTATAACAATGAAGATTTATATTCATAATTTGAGTGGAAACTTGTTATAAACGTTTATTGGAACAGATACTTTATATTTTGGATGTTCTGTAAAAACAGGACACAACAATAAAGAAATATTTTATCACTCCATTAAGACACTATTTTGGTAATAAAATACCGCAATTATTTTGCTATAGCATATCAAGAAAATGTGCAACGAAGAAATCAATCATAGAAAGCAACGGCTTTTATACACTAATGCCATCGCATTAGGGTTATTCTAATGTGCGAATTCATTGCGCAAGTCTGTCCCTAAGAGTTATACATGTCAGTTTGTCAAAAGCCGTTGTTAGCCTATATAAAGATCTAAGAAGAATTTTGTTTTAAATTGTTAAAAAATTAATTAAAAAATTAAAAAAATTTTGATTCATAAAATATTTTTTTGTAAATTACTAAAATGTTTTAACACTTTATATTATTCTGAAGCGATTCACGGGAGAAGCAATGGACTGGATACAAAAGGCTTGCCAATATAAGAATTTACCCAGGATCCATTACGTAACTTCAATTAATCAGGAAATATAAAATCTATACATCTGTTTATATTCTAACAGATATATTTTTTAACACAAAAAATATTTCCTTTAATCCCCTTTTGCTATTCAGAGAAATTTTATATAGTCATCAATTAAACTCCTATATTAACTGGGTCATGTATCGATAGATCACCTAGGCTTGGCTTATTATTAGCGCAACTTAAGGGCCCTGGGTGTCACCTTAGCATTTTATACCTCAATAGTCAGACGAATTCCTAAGGTCTTCTTTAAGTTTTCTAATCATAATTATTTACAAAATGCTGTCTGTTATTTCTCCAAGAAACTACGAAGGCAGTTTACAAACCTGGTTATTAATCGTTTAAATATAGTATTATTAAGCTTAGTATGTATATTCGTGTAAGCTAATAACATTATTTATATACTTTATTATCATAATCAGATTACAATAAAATTGTCATTATTATGAGTTATCGTACTGAGAACCATTGTGTGTCTGTCCGGCGGCAAGGCTGGAACAAAGGTTAAAAATACTTATTGTTGTGGCAAGATTAGGCATTTTTTCACGCCTTATTCTATGAAGAATGTCTTTAACTACAATTATATAAGTTGCGAGTTTACCTAATAACTTAATTATTGCAGCTCTTAACAACGTGATACCCAAGCCGGATGAAATTTCCAGTAAATTTATTCTGTGAGGTTTTGTATGAATTACACAACAAAATTTAATATTGTGCATGTTTTTAATTCTGTACCCAACGAAGCTAGTATATAGTATAGGTTCCGCGATTGTAGTTTTTGTAAAAATGTGACAGGTTATGCTATTAAAATAGGTATGTTTGTCATTTTGTTGTGGAAGTCATGTTTTATTTTGTTTTTCCAATGAATCCCTGGATAAAAAATTGCCAACTGAATGTCATGTTAACATGTTTATGGTCTTAGTATAAAATGTTAAATCTTAATCTTACCATTGTACGTATAGATGGAAAAGTATCTTCAAATGTGATTGCGTTTTGCCTTAAGTCTGTTTATTCTGTATATATAGATCCTCATATATTCCCAATGAAAAGATAATTAGTTAGATTTGGAAGTCCACAAAAAATTTGCAGTATCAAAAAATATACCCTAACCAACAAATTAAAAAAAAATACAGCAAACGAAAGGTTAATTATATAAACAAAGTAATGAATCCATCTAAGAAGCGGTATCCAAAAAATGTCGAAATAAAACAATAGAAAATGGCGAGCCTTGACACAGCACCCTTACTTTCTACTAAGATGTTCCCCACTCGTTGAGGTGTGCGCGAGCACAGCCGCGCTGCAGTGCGCATCCAATCCTCTCACGGACATCTTCACTTACGGTACAATATTATTTATTCGCGAAGTGTCCTTTCAAACTGTTTGTTTGATCAATATTTAATATTGCTGAAGTATTTTTACAGTTCATAAAATTTTATAATTGATTTTTTAATAATATTTTTATTTAAACTTAAAATTTAACGGTAACTGAATAATATTTACGAGCGTAAATAAAAATAATTCAATTGTGATCTCTTAATATTTAAGAACAAAATCTAAAATGAACTAAAACAGTAACAATTTAATTACATACATTTTGCGCAACTGCGTGTTTCCCACAGCGCACTGCGACAATATAATTTTTTATATACCAACGTTATTATACAATTCAGGAACAGTATTAAGTTAGATTATGTCATTTTAATTTGCTTTTTCAGATTCTATAAACAGTTTGAAAGTAATTGTGTTCTAGTGCAGTGATCTAAGCTGTGTTTTTGTTTTGGAGAATTATTTTGGTAAGTTGAAATATTGTCTTATAAACCTTAAAATATGTTGGATGTAAATATTGTTTTTCTATGAATCTTAATTTTATGATAAATTATTATTATATCATGTTTGCAAGTCATATAATAGTAGGAATGACAAATAAATCACTGCAGTTTTGCACGCGAGAGCGCGTTGAACTCTTTTCTATAAAACTCTTGTGCTACGCGTGCGGACGTAGATATTATAACTTCATACTTTGGAATATGTTTGCTTAGTTCGTGTGATTTAAATTAATTAAGCATTGTGTCAAATTACCATACCGGCAAGTCATAAAATATTTCATGTTGCCGTATTATTTCTTCCGATATCTGTACTAAATGTTACCATCTTAATTGTAATTGAACTAGAATAGTATCCACTGAATACAACCAAAAAATATATTTTAAATGCATCTTATATTCATAATAGGAACATATGTAATACATATCTTTTTAAATTACTTCAGGCGTAACCAAAGCACAATAATTAAGCTTTATTGTAATTTTGGCTAAAGCAAGCAAGGGATGCTCGTGAGTGAAGGTTTTCAAGGCCACGAGACCACGGTCCGTTCTCACAGCACGTTACACAAGTATTTCCCATGTGATATTGTTTTTATTCACACATTATTGCTAATTGTAATTTGACCAAACTTTTCACAAAATGGGGTCAAGATTTTGAAAATAAATGTTTATAATTCATAAATTTCTCATTGTTTTTGGGTACCAAGGTCTGAAAGAGAAAAATATTATTAGATAGAATATAATCATAAATATTTTAGGATAAGGCTCATTTGTGACAATTGGGTATCGGGTAGTCCGTACACCAAATTGATCAATTGAATAAAATTTGTGAATAATTAATCTCTACGGTTACAAATTACGATAAAACGATACAAGAGGAATAGTCATTTTCATTGTACATAGGTAAAAAGAATATGTTTCGAAAAACTTCATTTTCAAAATATTGCATTAGTAAACTATACGAAAACTCTTAATTGAATTAATACAATGTTAGTAAACCATAAATAACCTATTTATCTTTCATTGAATACCTTTTTGTAATATTCTCGCGTTTTTTACAATCATATCTCGTGAGATAACAATGACAAATGTGTTACAAATACTTGTCACAGATTTGCTTTAGAACCGACTGACCTAGAAAAATTAACCTAATGATAGATGACAAATATTATTTTATAAGAAACTCGATCAAGGAAACTATGATGAGTCAACTAAATTGTTATGATTACAACGGATTAAGATTTGTATCTTCGATTACGTTGTCTTTGTATGTATTACCAGTAGGGTGAGTCTCGATTTCCAAGAAAGGGTTTTGTATCTCAATCCTTTTCTCTTACTTCTTAAATGCGATATCTTCGCCTGCTAATATAAGATTGAGCAGTTTTGGCATAGTAACTTTAAGGTGCGACTCCTCCTGAGGTCATGCGTTATGATATGATGACAAAGTGAAATAAGTTTCATCATCTTATCAATGCGATTATCGTTGAAATTTTAATAAAAACAAGTACAACAAGTAGGGCACTTCCCTATTCATTGAAGGATATAAATTTATTTTTGTTTTTATCACTTTCGTGTACCAGTTATAATCAACGTTTCCTTAAAAAGTATTTACGTCCTTGCATATCTTTGAAATGTTAAACTGTTTTATACATTTTCTGATTGTTTACGGTATTAAAATGTATAGCAATGCTGGTTTTCCCTACTTACGAGTAAGTTAAGTGCTTCCTGATTCTAAAGAGAGTACATATATGAAACGGACAAACGAACATAATTCATTCTTTTCCATCAGTGTTTGCTATTTATTTGTTTAGCACACTAAACAACGTTATTACAAAATCACTTTAAGCCAATAAAGGAAAATATTTATTTATTATTATTTTAATCTCGAATCCTGGAATTTCTAATGATTAACATGAGCTCAAGAAAAACTGCAGTGAAGTCTATGTGGTATATGTGGTTCTTTGATATAACCCCTCTATAGGGGTATTTTTGGCGGAAATAGAACCTAGGATCTCTATGTTAATGCTTAGTGCGAATATGTGCGTTTACTCAAAGTTTTGAAAGATTGAAATCACTTGCGTCATAGTACCATATCAGAAAAACGTAGTTATAATTTCTAAGCAAATTTTAAATTTGTGAAATGTAATCCTATAAAAGGCCTGAGGTTATTAAATTATTAAGCCAATAATTATTCATTATTGGTAATTGGCGTGAATCACTAATGTCGATGATTGGCGGCAAATAGCACTGTATTGAATAAGATTAACCACCTTCGCCCATGCGTTGCGTTATTTGACAACTAATTCACGGATGGCGCAAATTGTAGGAGTAGTTGAAAAAAACAATCGAAGCCGTTGTATATATAAATGAATTGCTGTTGTCTCGCTAAAACTTCGAGAACGGCTGGACTGATTTGGCTGATTAGAATCTTCTGCAAGTTCAGGGAAGGTTTAAACGGCAAATAATTGAATTTTCCAACAAAAACTGTCTCTATCTGGAAAATATTTGATATCTTTTGTCTTTTTAGAAATAAAAAATTGTTACTTGGTTGTCATATTTATATGTACTTATAGATGCTTTCATAAAATTGTGTTTCATAGCAGTTGAATGAGGTCAAAACAGTGTAATAATTATGTTCATTCTTGCGATTGTTTATCAAAAAAAAATTTTTTATACTTAACCTTATGAAAAAAAGAGGTTTTATTCATCGACAGTATAAAACTTTTTAGACTTTTCATTAGCGGTCTTCAAGGTTATTGTATCGCTCTCTGCTTATAACTTGCACATATTTCGCAATGCGTTGTGTGTGGACCGGTACTATTCAGAAGCGACCTTTAGGGAAATTGCCCATCGCAGGCAATAATCATTACTCTTTGTGAACGCATCATCTCGCTTATTTAGTTTAGATTAGATTTTACTAATAAAATGACTGTATTACTTATATAGTACTCAGCTTTGTTGGACTTTGCGACACTATTATTAACGCATTAATAAATATATATTTATATATAATATATGTCTTATAAAAATATATAAAATGAATCGCCGCTCCCGGATACGTACGGACAACGAATTACCCAAATACATAGCATAGATATCTGCTAGAGTTTCTAATTCTAAATCGGATCATGAGAAAAAATATAAATAAAAAAAAATAAAAAAATGTTGAATTTAGAAAATAGAAAGAATATTTATTTATTTCGTACAGCTAACATATATTATATTTAATAAAAAAATTTATACTAAACATATACCTAAGATGGAATACATAATATAAACAAAAAGGTACTAATATTACAGAAGGAAAATAAAACAAAAATTATTCAATACAATTAAACTAAGTTATACCTAATTTGGCCGTGTTTTGTGATAGTGTAAAAGTGAGGGTAGGTACGTATGTACGTGAGGGTGTATTTGGGGTGTGCTCAAGATGCAGGTGATTTTACGCTATGAAAATTATTAATTATTAAGCTTAATAACTAAAGTCACCGTAATTTTAACACTAAATTATAAGGAATCCAAAATGTATTAAATAACCTTAACCTTTAGATAATTACATTGAGAAAATACTTGTTTCATTTTATTTAAAAAATAGAGTAGGTAAACCGTAATACTATAATGCGTAATACTTTATCCTTAAAGCTGTGCTCTTTGATTTCAAGTCAGCTATTTAACCCATTTACTCGAATTAACTTCTTGAATTATCGGATAACATACACTTTACAGAGATACGTTTTATATAATTCGTCTCTGGAAGTTATAAAATATAAATTAAAAACATATAGAAACATTGATCTGACTTATATATATAATGCTTAATAAATTAATTTCTGTTTCACTGACCCAAGACAAATATTTGTTTTTAAACGCTTACTTACGGAAATCAAACTATTTCAAATCTGAGCATTTTAGCCTCAATCAGGTCAATTATCACGTGCCTTTAGAAAAGAATGTGTCAGATGTAACGTGATCCTTGGTTAAATAACGGTTTTTAGTGCTACTAAGAATTATTCTTCTATTCTACTAAGAAAATTCAGACCTAAACTTAATTGTATAATTATTATATTGCCTATAAATTCTGTTTAGCAATTGATAAATCTAAACATAACGACGAAACGATAAAAAATCTATATTTGAAAAATTATTATATTTGGTTATTTGATAAAAGGTTGCTTTCAGGTGCTGTTTAAACTTCCCTTTGACAGATGGCGCATAATGTCACACAATGTTTAGCAAAAAACATCATTAGCTCGCTTATTTCGTTTTAATGGTGAAATATACGAGCAATATTATGTTAATGTAATTTTATAGTCGTTGCGATGATTCTTAGAATGTATAGGACATCTGTTGCACCTTAATTGCAATGTTTTCCAGTTGTCAATAATATTTCAAACATGTTATAAAAATATCTTATACTGGCCATTAATTTATCGATATATTAAGGATTGGTTTAATACTATGTTATATAATAACCTAACAAAACTAAAGGATGACGACGGATTAAGTTAAGATTAAAATCTATGGGCGGCTGTAACTTTATTTAAAATTATTACAGAATTAGAACGGAGAACATATTCTAGTAAGCAACCGTCACAATTATATCAAATAAATAATTATCAAATGGCGCTAATAGGTGCTTTTTTATACAATTAAGAAGTGTGTCCTATTTGTAATGTGAATGTGTTGTGTGAGTTCAAGTGCATTCGAGAATAGTATAAATTTATAATTCGATTTTTTTGTATTTACGAAGTGTGTACTGTCGGGTTCGCAAGTATAATATAAATTATATAATGTCCTTAAATTTCAGTACTTGAACTTAGCTTCAGCGATTTCTAATAGAAAGCCTTACAAAATCGTGTTGTAGTAATAAAATAGAGCCTCCACGATATTCCCACGTCTCCATAGACCGTTATCTGTCTGTCTGTCTGTATCTCCAGAACGACGTTACAGATTGTATCGTATGGGAAAAGCCTGAGTGCGGTGTTATGTAAAACGGATGATATAATTTGCATAAATAATAATGAATTTGAATTTGAAATGTAGAACAATAAAAATTGTAGTTTTTAGACAAGTGTCTGAAACTTAATAGTTTAGAGTAGGTAATCTTGTAAAACTGTACCTAGAGGGCCTAAACCGGGGTCCCATCATTTGGTGGTGATGAAGAAATAGCTAAGCGCATCTCTAAGGAACAGCTTACAAATTTACTGTAAATACTTTTATTTATGTTGTCATAGTCTGTAGGAATAAATGTGTCGTTATTTATAAAAGTAGTAGTAGGAGCTGTTAAAGTATAATTCTTCCCAAAATTTGTATTATGTTTTACTTTTTGTCTTCTATTGATGTGTGTGTGTGATGATGTTAAAGAACTGGGATTCCCCACAAATTCATGCTGCTCGGATTCTGGTATTATTTTCCATATATTTTGTAAGAACGGACCAAAACCTGGCCGAGCAAAGAGAAAAACTATTAGACGTTGAATAAGCTTTTGTGAATATTTTTACGCTTTATTACACAATTATTGTTACAAATAAAAGTACACAATAAATAAGGATATAATTAGTTCTTAAACTTTACAATAAAGAATACGGAAAAGAAGGTAATTATATTAAATTGTTAATCATTATTACTCTTTATGTTATTTTTTTGTTGTAATTTAATTGATACTTAATAATTAGTCGATTCTCATACATTTCACTTTACAATATAGCATTTTAAAAACATTTTTCAAAAGTAACTTCTTAATAATATGCCAATCTACCGGATATACTATTTTTTAATGATAGAAACAGAAAATGATATTTAATAATACGTCATAATTCGACAAAGCCCTCACTAGGTTTATATATTTATTTTAGTATTTTAAATATATTATTATTCCTAGTTCTACTCAGTTTTATGTAATATAGCTTAGATATATCTTTGTTTACAAGCTCAACCGGACTGAATATGACAAAAAATAGGTGACGAAGAAAAGGCTATATTCTGATACGTAAAATACATCTCGAAAAAAATATAACAAATAAACATAACACTAATATACGCAGTTGCCGTCTTCGCCGACAAATGAACTGAGATTTAAATGAATGCCATGATCGTGTGTTATTATTAATACTAATAAAATAAATGAAGGCTCAAATATTTATAATAATAAATAAATGTCATTTCAGGATATTGAAGATCCTTAGCCATCTTTGTCGCTCATGGCTAACAACAATCTATTTTCTGTTAGATTAAATTCTATACAAAAACTATTTATACTTAGATATGTACAGACTCGTGTAGATCCGACAGTAATTCTGTAAAAAACATTTTGTAAGATTATATACTAAGACGATGCGTTTGAATAAATATATAAATGATAGATGGCATTCTAAACAAGGCGCAAGCTTTAATACAATATTAAAGAAAATTTATTAGAAAAAAAATCACTTGCTATAATAACCTCATTTACTCATCTAAACTGAGTATAAAAATTAATATTAATAATGGTACTCCTAAGCCGTTTGAAAAAGTTATTTCAAATAATTTTTTGGGTGAATCTAAGGTATATTACGTCAGAAATACACATATTACGGCTCTATACTTTGATGTACGTGAAAATATGCATATTTGTTTAATAATTTAACGTATAATTCGTTAAGGTTAACCATATCCAAAGAGAATAGGGCCGCCAAAGTTGCTTGTTTTTGTCACCTATTATTTTATCTTACTTAAATTTTACGGCAGGATTAAATGGTATTACACTTAAATACAACTTAAAACAAAATGTTAGTGAAATTATATATAGTATTCGTTCCATTATTTTTTTTGTGTAGGGAATTTATTAAACCTCTTCTAATTTATATATGAAAAATGTGGTTTCCTTCATTCAGTAAAGCTATATTAAAAAACCTAATCGGTGACGTAAGTGACAGTAGAGGCCTCCATTCTGGCACAAAAGATAAAGATATTTAAATACCGTTCCTTTTTCTAAGAATGTGGCATCCCTGACGGAGAGGGAAAGTTAGCGTGTAGCGTCGGCCGGCGCCCGCGCAACTCACGCATCTAATGAAAGTTAGATTATCTCAATTATTTACTATTCTTAATACTTCTTGTTTAATTTGTTAACTATTTCAATATATTATATAAGGTGTAATGTTTAGCGTAAATATCAAACAATCGACTTAAAGGAATTAACGTAAAATTTATTGTGATTTGCGTCTATTTAGTAGTGTATGAATAAATGATGATTTGCAACTTAAAGCTGAGATGGGCCCATTTTTGATAAAAGTCAGGCTCAGTGTATGTATTTTTATTACATGTACCTATGTGTGCTTTAGGGGGCGTTTTAGATTATTGACCCCCCCCCCTCCCCCCATGTAACGCGCCGTAACGTTTTTCTGTAACCAAGTACAGTATAGTAAAACGTTTCGTGACCACCTAGTGACTCTTTATACCTAAAAGTTACCAATATGTGGTGTAAAGTACAGGAAAGTCGAATAATATTAACAATAACGCGTAATTCAATCCCCGCCCCGCATCGTAACGTTTTACAAAAGGACCCCCCCCCCACTCTAAAATTCGTTACGTAATACTTGAACGCTTCCTTAATCAAATCTTGTTTCTTTCTTTAATTAATTTATATAAATTAATTAATTTTGTGGTGCGTCTTGTGCGAGTAATTAAAATATTAAAATTGCAGCGAATTACGCCTGTCTAGGCTTGCATGAGACCTGCGATCCGGTTGACCTATTAGTTAACTAGAGTAGCTAATGTAAAGGTCGGCTTCGTTTTATAGATCACGTCTACTCTCAATTATTTGTATTCGGTTTAAAACCTGGAGATGATCTTGGTAAATGCTTTTTACTGAACTTGTAACAATGTGTTGAGGTACCAAATCGTAATGGATATTTGTTGTTAACTAGGAAAATTTAAATCTTAAAGACATCGGAAAAATCCAACTTGCATCGAAAACGTTCCCCAAACTTTTCACATATTATAAGAATGTATGACATCAAAAAGCTAGGACATATATCCTTTTTTTGATACCGCCCATGGCGCACACTTAGTGCCAATGGTCTCGCGTGCGTTGCCGGTGTTTTATAATTTGGTAAGCGCTTTTCTTGAAATACCTCGACGGGCAGCTGGTTCCACATAGCGGTGATGATTAATAGCTTTAAATTTAATTGTGAAATAGTATTGTCGATACAGCTACAAAAATTCGACCAATTCACCTTTATTACACAAACTTCAGTTTGATTCCTTAATTCCAACAAAGGATGTTTCATATCTTTAAACGGTATCAAATATCGAGTTACGTATTTAAGCTCGATAATGCGATAGTCACACGCAAAGGTCACGGCTCGATTTTGAAAGTACGTCTCAATTATCAAGGAAAGGTAGTATTTTTTACCGGTACAAGTTAAACACATTATACTTCAAACTCAAACTTAACATAACTTTATTCGTATAGATCCTCCAAGTACACCTATAAACGTCAACAGAAAAGATGTTTAATTGGTTCTAAATTTACATTATATAACCGTTCGCAAGTCAAGGGCGTAGAGCGGGCAAGAAGAACTGGCAAGATACTCTCCGCCACTCTTTTTAATCGCCAAGTTTTGAGTCTTACAAATTGTTTGAACTGGAGCAAATCAATCCCAACAATTATGATCATTTAAATAATCATCAAATTTATAAAACGCTTTATTGATTAATATACGTTTAACGAGAGTTTTCAATTTATTCAATGATAATTCTAAATTTCGCTTGGGAGTTTGTTGTAAAAACGAATACAATTTCCATATAAGGAGTGGTTTATCTTCTGGAGCCTGGTTGGTCGTACGCTTAAATTAGTTCTATTTCGAGTTTTATACTGGTGAAAGTCACTATTTGTTTTGAAATCGTTTATATTTTTTTGTACATACAACAAGGCTTTAAGAATATATTGACCAGATAGTGTAATAATATTTAATTCCTTAAACTTATTCCGTAAATACCTACCAAAAATATATTTAAGGTTTTCGCTTCACTATTGAAATATTAAAAATGTACTTACTCAAATTGGCGCATACGTAAAAAGATTTAAAACCGCTTTACTTCAAAAATATGTTGAAGACACCAAAAGAGATTTGCCCCACAAGCGGGTTAAATATTAACCAAGTGATAAAGATGTTATTTAGTATTATTAGGTAAATGTTTGACAAAATGCTAAATAGGAGATTAGATTCTTCAACTTCCTGTTAATGTTGCAACGAGAGCCGGCGCGTGTCGAATGACGTCCGTATGTAAATTCTTGACATTATTGCACATAAATAAGGAAACGACTCAAATACATCCAAAAGAATTGCATTATCGCTGTCGATACTATGTAACTTTGACTTTTTAACTTCTTATCTAACGTAGATTTTGCAATCAAAATGCAACCTGTACTTTCATGCCAGCACTGATATATTTTTGCATATATATTTATTAACTATTGGTACTTTAACGTACAATTGGAATGTGGCAATTATATCAGAAATCACATTCCTACTATAAATAAAAATATATTTTCACAGACCGAAACATACCAACTTTTCTTTATTGGTACCTTTTCGAAAACCACAAATTATTCCCATGTAAGTTCTCAGTCCTTATGTACTCTACTATTATCTAATCATTAACTTAGGGAGCAAATTAAGAAGACCGAATTTGTGGAGAACATGTCTGTTTTGTCTGGTCAGTAACCTTTATATACTTTATTTATTTAACTGTGTTAAGACCGTGTATTTTTTGGACCAGCTACGCCATCTCTTGACAGATTAAGTAACTAACGATAACCTCGAAACCACTTCTATATCAACACTAAAATACCAAGTCGATGTTATAATTAAACCTTTGTTTTTTCTACACAAACATATATTAATATTGAACATATCTTGTTTTTGAACTATTTATGTATTTCCCTAAACATTACGCATTATGAATAATAAATTCAGTTTGTTTTGTCATACCTTATGTACATCACACTTACATAGCAATCAAAGAAATTGATTTTACAGTACATTGATTAAAGTTACATTATGCATACATAATATTATAGACACGTAATATGTTATAAGCATCGGCATTTTGATTGATGGTGTGAAACCAGAATTTAAGGTAAAGGTAAAAGAAACATAAGCTCACTTGTGTTCACATATAAAATTACGTTGAATAAATGTATAATTCTAATCGATTATTATCACTACATAGTTTAAAACAAAGTCGGTTTCTCTGTCCCTATGTATGCTTAAATCTTTAAAACTACGCAACGGATTCTGATGCGGTTTTTTTTAATAGATAGACTGATCGAAGAGGAAGGTATAATAAAATCCATTAAATATGGATGGAGAAATACTGTTATTTTTTAGGTTTCTAATGTGATGTCGTAAATCGTAAATAATTACATTTTTTCCGCTTACATTGCGAACCCTACGAGATTTATCAAAATAATGCACTAAGTATTGTACACATTGAAAAGGTCTACAGAAAACTACAGTCTACAGCGATGGTATATGTCTACCTCTTATGGATATCCCACAATAAATTTTTTTTGTCATTTACTTTTTACGACAAATAATGGCTAATTTTCGAAGCGATTTTAACCAATACAGCATTAATCCTTATCCAATTAAATATCTTAAATACATTGTTGATTTAATATAGATCTATATGGATCTTTACAGCATATGATTTAAATGAATATTTTCGAAGATATTACAAATTTAAAAATTGCGGGTCGCAGCGCGTCGGAGGCCGAGGTTGTCCCTATACTCTATAGCACTTTGAATTTAGTATCAGCATTGCATCCGTACGAAGCCGGGGCGGGTCGCTAGTTAATGATAAAGTTCATTCGGGAGCGTCTAAGACCAAAAAGATGACGCTAGGCGCAGTATAGATAACCCACTTTCATTTCAAGAAGTGATAAAAAACGAATGAAAGAGTCCTATATTCGATTACTAATGAAACACTTGTTAGTTTCTTAATTTGTCCGTATGCTATTGCAACTTCTGCAGGGAACTACTTCCCTGGAAAGTTTTAAACGTTGATCACTGAAGTTCTATAGCATTAATTTATTGAAGAACGAATTCGATCGTTTCATTCATTAAGCCTAAATTTCGATTTTATTTAAACTTGGCACTGTTTACATTACCTCTCTTTCTCTTTCCATCTCATCAAGAGAAAGAGAGGTAGACCACAAAAAAGATGGGACAACAACATGGGGTATAGTGGCCATAGAAAGGCCAGAATGGAGAAGATTGGAGGAGGCCTTTGCCATCTGGCAAACGGACACGCAAAAGTGGAACAAAAGAACAATCTACGAAAAATAAAGAATAAATACTGTCATGTCCGAAAAGAGGCTATAATATACTGTTTACATTAATAAACTAGATCTTAAAATTTACAAATATATTTGTAATTTAAACAATAGCAAAAAACTATTCCCAGTACGCGTAACATCTAAATGATAATTTTTATGATGTAATAATTGCCAAAACAATGCTCGTTTATTATATATACCTCATTTGTTATGTCTTAACATAAGCTTATTAAGCCATTACACCAAACACCTGTATGTAATATAATTATAATTTATATTTTTCGTGGTTTTCCCATCACCTTTGTTCTGCGTTAGTTAGACCTCATCTAGTTTATTATGTAAATAAATATTACATCAACAGTGTTACCTTTGTGATTAAGCGATAAATTTTCGACTCTGATCATGCATTTGAACACCGCCTATACACTTTTTTATACTTCATCTTCTGTGAGAAAGTATATATATTCTGTAACGTGAAGCTTATACCAATAAAGAGTTGCAACGCCAATCTTTATATATATAATTCTTCTGTGAGTGTGTATGTCACTGAACTTCTCTCAAACGACTGGACCGATTTTGATGAAATTTTTTGTGTGTGTTCAAGGGGATCTGGGAATGGTTTAGATTCACAAATCAGCCCGCCAGATGGCGCTGCAGTCGGTACTTTCATACTTTGCTTTACTAATCGCTTGAAATATCATGCAGGACAACGTCTGTCGGGTCCACTAGTAGATATATACAAAATACTTTTTGTAATTTTACATATACGTTTTAAGATAATTTAAACGTTTAAAAAAGCTTTAATAACAGGAATACGAGGAACAAATGTACAATAATTAAAATTAAAAACTACGTAAAAAAAATCAACGCATCAATATTATTTTTACTTAAGGTCAACAGGTACACACACAAATTAAAAATATCAGAGGACGTCATTTACGTCCTTACACGAGTTAACTAACCTTTCTCTCATATTGCAATGATATAAGCATCCCGTTGTATTGTTAACGGAATTATTTACGAGTAGTTTAGTTTTTACTTTTAATTATGATGTGTTCAGAAGCTTCAGTGTGCGACTCTCATCTCTGAGATCGATTCGATCCCCGGCTGTACATCAATGGACTTTCAGTCTATGTGCGCATTTATCATTCGTTCGAATTGTGAAGGAAAACATCTTGACTTGAAACCGGCTAGCCTTAGACTTAAAAAAAAATTGACGGCGTGCGTTAGGGATAGCAGGTTGATCATCTAATTGCCTATTAGATTGATAAATAATGATTATGAAACAGATATAGAAATCTGAGGCCCAGACCTAAAAAGGCTGTAGCGCCACTGGTTCAATTATGATAAACACAATATTACTACGAAGTAAAATGTAGATCATTTTTCTAAGAACCTATTAAAGTTCTGTCAAATACCATCAAGACATAGTGTTGACATTTTAAACCGCTCATTATTAACTATAATTATTATGAAATGGTATATTACCATATTTTTTACCGACATTACCGTTAAGTGAATATTTATCAATTTAAATCTTGTCATTATTTCGTATGAATATTAAAATATTGTGCAATAAAAAATTACTCATTACATCTAAATAATCTAAATCTTTTTAGTATCCTACAAGATTTATATTAAATTTTTTAGAATTATAATTTTATTTTGATATCGTGCAAGGATGTAGACTGCTGTAGTCTATCAAATCCTATTATTTTGATAAACATTTCTTTGGTGCTTTTAATTTAAAGAAGCATATAACGATGATATTGTAAAAAAATATTAAATAGAATTACTCTAACAAAAAGTGATGCGAAGATATTCGTAGCATATTAAATAAGATTAGTGGACCGACTTAAGCTGTGAGGAAGTAATTTGCAGAAACTATAGTTCAAGTTGATTTTATTGAATTAACATCCGCGTAAAATGTTTGTATGAATATAATAAATAAATAAATAAATAAATAAATAAAAGGAAAATAAATAAATAAATTATGATTCATGATACAAAACTAGCATATGGAACATTTCGATACAGTGCTCGCCGTCCTCTGCTATGCCGCGCCGGAATGTTCGCTGTACGCTCTTTTCTTAAAGGCCCAAGTCGGATCAGTTCGAAATAACTCTGGAATGATTCCTTTGCGGAACGCAAAATCCAAATGGTCTGGGGTACCCACGCTAGCGCAATGCGTATTGGAGACTTCACATTCATCCATAGAACATAATATCTCTTGGGCAGGGACCCTCTTGGGTCTGGGGCCCGTGGCATTTTGCCAGCCCTGCCACCCTATTGTTACGCCACTGCCTATTTCCTTCAGGTACTTGACAAAAAGTGCCTTAAAAAACTATCTATCAAGCGTTAAGAGCATTTTAATTTATGACTAATCAAGACTACTGATCATACTGAATCTAAAGTGGTTAAATGCAATATGGCTGTTGACGAGTATTTTAAATGCTAACCTGCACTCAAGTGCAATATTAATTACTCATAGGTTCACTTAACTTTTAAGTCACGGTGATAAGGTCAGGGTTTGTTCTTGAATGAGTTTTATGTTAGAAAAAAGGGTGCGTGTACTTATGTACGCGCGTAAGAAGTTATACTTCTTTGGTATTATTAAAAATAGTTTTTGATTGCATGCAAATAATTAATTACAATGAAATAATCAAAGACTGAAAAAGGAGTCATTATAGTCAATAAAGTTCAGTGTACATTTGAAAAATTAAATAAATAAATATTTATTATTATTCTCTTACAT
Source organism: Pieris napi (assembly GCF_905475465.1). Taxonomy (NCBI): domain Eukaryota; kingdom Metazoa; phylum Arthropoda; class Insecta; order Lepidoptera; family Pieridae; genus Pieris; species Pieris napi. The sequence continues at coordinate 4,216,665 of NC_062241.1, read as the reverse complement.
TAAGTGTGACATAAATTCTATTATTATTCGAATGTTGTTTTTAAATTATGTCCAATGCCGTAGCATCTTCCGTGGGCAACTTCATTCTGTTAATTTTGTGTCACGGTGCGCGCGCATCGTAATATTTCACTCTCATCAATTTTTCATAACGCACCTAAATAAATAAGTATAACTTCAAAAAATACATTTAACCACTTGTATATTTGTCATTTAAAAGATTAAATATTAAGCAAAGAAAAATGCTTAAAATTTTCTCCAACTTTGACTTTGTTCCCTTTGGGGTAGATTCTCTAGGGGCGTGGAATCGAAGTGACAGAGACGCTAATTAAAGATTTAAGTTGGCGCCTGGTAGGTAGGACCGGAGACCCTAGAACTTTTGCTTTTCTCGCTCAACGAATAAGTATCGCAATACAGCGAAGAAATACTGCTAGCATTAAAAGTAAAATTTTAAATTTGCTTTAGTTTTCTACATACACATAAAATTTTAATAACGATAGTTGAGTAGAAGATAGCATGGTGCTTTAATGTCTCATTAAGAATAGTCGGCTTCAGGTTTGATTGTATTGCGTAAAGAAGTACGGTTTAAAATTACTTCAGTGTGACGTTTTTGATTAATCTGAAAGGTTCAAAAGGTATAATTTTTAAGAAGGGCTGTTTTAGCTCGTTATGGTAAACCTCTCTGCAAAGAGACCCATAGACTATAGTTATATGACTATAATATAGTAGTGACTACTACTAGAAGTAGTTACAAAATTCATATTTCAAATTATTAATAATGTACCTACAAATCAATATATTTACACGTCCATTGCTCGATAACATTAACACCAAGAAAACCCACTTAAATACACATATATCAAAACTAGTTAATTTTTACTACATTTTAACAAACTAAATAAAACAAAACGTGTGAGAGAATAAACTTTAAACCGTTACAAATTGCATATGAATTTAACGGTTTAATAAAATTTCATAGCACATTGTCTTGTTTACGTTATTGCATCTAAGCCATAAACTTTGTGGAAACTGTGATGAAATTGGAAATCTTTCTCTATTGTGTACTATAGAAATATAATAAGTAATAATTACTTGGAATACTGGTACTTCCAATAACGATCCTGACGATTTTGTATGCAATTTCGGTATCAATATCTGTGGCGCTGATGTCGTAGGGATCAAAAACTCAAGATTGAAGTTGGGATAGCTATCGCTAATGCTATTGGGAGTTTGTGTCAGAGTGCCAGAGCAAATTAGGTACCTGGTGAAGATTTCAGTTTAGAAGACATTGAAGCCTTATTTGGTTCAATTCAATATAAGAAACAGAAAATTATGTCTTCCCTCTAACTTTGGATGTCCCATATTGTCAGACTTCAAGTCAATCAATTAATACAATACAATTAATTATATAATTCGAAACAAACGAAAATCAAAATAACTTACCTTTACCATATTGAAAAAGAAGTCTAGACGTTCCAGTCTTTTGTAGTTACACCTATATATTTTTAAAAATAAACTTTAAAAGGCACTTAATATGTTAATTTTTATTATGTTAAAAAGTATATATTATGTATGCCATGTGTCTCTCTCGTAAAACATCCTAAAATAACCTTAATTGAGATCTTATCGAATCTTCTACCAGTGAAGTCACCAGTAGTGAAGGACTTTGTTAGGCAATATCAATAATAATATCACGTGCTATATCAATAAAAAAACAAGTGACAAAAGTGTATCGTCTAAGCTTCAGATTGTATCGGTATCGGTTTCGAGTTTTTTCTAATAGGCAAGTAGGTGATCAGCCGTCTGAGACACGCTGTCAACTTTTTGGATCGAAAGCATGCCGGTTTCCTAGCGAAGCTTTTCTTGAGTGTTAAACGCGCGGATGTCTTAGATTATATCAATTTTCTGTCTTACCTTTCCGTTCGTAGTGCATTCTTGTCTAATAATCTCTTTTTACTTTCTTTCATGCACTTGCATCCTTTTAACTTTCAATATAGTTTAATTAGTTCTACATCTCAAGATGTCCCAATACAGACAATGGTTCCCACGGCTTCGCTAATTGTGGCACTTATATAAGCCGCTGATGTTTGTCGTTGATGTAACTGTCCGATTCCTTCAGTCACGACATTTTGACGCGTGTCGAGTGTCGACTTGTGCAACTCGACACGGTGCTAACTTTTTTAATAACCCCCAAAACGCGTATCAAAAAAACAAAAATAAAATATCTAAAAGAACCAACTTAACCTATACAAATCAGTAATTATTAAAAGATTATTACAAATATCTCTGAGCACAATTTCATGTAACGATGTCAAAATCTGTTCTTTCGTTACCGCTAGTGGTACCATAATCGTTTTGCATATTTACATTATTAATACGTTATACATTTCGTAGAAATCATACATATTCCTTTGAAGTTTTACTAGTATAAGAATTTTGTTTTCACTCTGCCACGTGACGTAAATTAATTAGGATTTTAAATATTTAAATGACACTTTCACGAAGGTTTAAATTTAATTAAAATCTAACTACCTAATTGACCCCGTGATAAATGAAACGGTTAAAAGCATTAAAAACATCATGTAAATGTACTTGACCGAAAAATGTTCTCTTCGAAGTTATAATTATATTTAATTAGCGCGAACTATTGTCTCTGGCGGAGGACGATTGCGAGACTATTGTGTAGCAAATATACGCTTGAAATTATACATATCAGTAGCTAATTATATTACACACAAACATATTTTCACAAAGGTTCCACTTCAGATTTTTCCATAGCATTTTTACAGAACATTTATAAATCTTACATAAAAACAGAAAAGGAACATTGATTTCTTACATTCATCCTAAGACCAAAATTATTTGAATTATATATTGAAGATAACTATAGAATGCTATAAGCAGATAACAGCCCTGCGACTCTGTAACTCACTTTTCGAACTCACACTGCGGTTTTCGCATCATGTGTCATGAAAAGGTGGGAGCTTGTAGTTTATTGTTTATCAGAATGCCAAATCATAAAATGACTGCTTCACGACTGATTTGAGAGCGACCGCCGATGCGAAAACCGCTGTGTGAGTTCGAAAAGTGAGTTACAGAATCGCAGGGCTGTTGATTGTTTGGGTGTAAAATCTAGAGGAATTACACAACAAAACGTATGAAAAGATCTAACATTTAAACAGATGACACACAGTTCCGAATTCCCAGACATGTTGAAAGTGTTAAAACATTATCTGATTAGAAACGAGAGCATATGAATATTTAACACCCGCTTATCGATCACGACTTATGCAAAACTTATATTGTAGCTCTTAAATCTTCTTTAGTGCGATGAAATTAATATCACATGCACGAAAATAAGCCCCCAAGTAAATGTCAGAGTCGTGTTAAGCATTGCAAGCCTATGAAGGACGCTATATTGTTCTGCATTACGCATCTATTTATAATATTTAAATTAAAACATCATGTTAATCTCATTCACTAACATCTAATGAACATTTTTTTTAAATCAAGAATATTTTACCATATAATAATAATATAAAGTTAATTAATAAATTTAATAAATTAAACTCGTAAGTGGATTCGAGAATGGTTTAGATTTAGATTTTTTTTTTAAATTTTTCTTGTGACAGTCTCTGTTGTAGGACCGCTAGTGTAATATAGTGAGAATAATTTTTATCATCGTTTAATGTACCTACTAGATGATAGCGCCTTCGCCTGTGAGTTACGTATAGGTTACGTATTTCCATACAATGGTGAGGTCACAGCCCCCTTTAGGAATCTCCAAACTTGCTTTATTTATCTTAGCGTTAATTAAACAGTTCAAGCGCCTCTCACTTGAATTCTACGGCAATATAACAAATATAATGTTTTGAGAGCATGATTGGAAATGGGTTTAACAGTTTAAAACCAACCTATACTAACCTAATTAAAAAACTAAAGTGTTTATTCTCTTTTCTGGAAGATTTATATTTAAAATATTTTCATAGTTATTGTCATACATATTAGAACAAGAGTATTTAAATATTACATTGTAATTGTAGAAAATTATATATTGTGTATGTAATAAATAATCCGTCTAATCCACACTTTTGACTCTCGTACATTATTATATTCGGTTTTTCTAAATAACTACATGTATTTTTGCACTTACGCTTACCTAATTTAATTTGTTTTTCTCACAGTGGTGGCCTGATAGAGATGGCTCGAAAGCAATAAGGCCCCCAGTTGCCCACCTTTTCATTTAATTATGTCAATTATCTTATAAAATATGTTAATAAATAAACAATATTAGTTTCGAGGTACAAAAGGCAATGCATAAAGGAAATTTACCCATGATAAGGTTTCGACGGATAACCAATATATTAGTTTTGTATCAAATAATATTATAAGTGCTATATTGACCTTAACTCCAGCGTAGTTCAGGTGTGCACCTCGGCTGTGCACCAATGGAGTTTCTATATGCGCATTTAACACTCGCTACGGTGAAGGAAACCGGCATACATTAGACCCGAATAATCGACGGCGTTTGTCAGGCACAGTAGTATTGGAACGAAGTTCCTTATCGCGCGTTGTGAAAGGGGGCTAGACGGAAAAAATTCTTACGAAAAGTTGTCACGACACTTTTTGCTATTTGCTATTGTAATACACCGGTTCTCGTCCGATCACCGAAGTTAAGCAACGTCGGGCGAGGTCAGTACTTGGATGGGTGACCGCCTGGGTACACCTCGTGATGCTGGCTTTTTTTTTTCGTCGTAAGATTGGTGTCGAGAAAATCTATCATACTGTTATGATACCAATTAACATATAAATTAATCGAAAGGAATTTCGTTCCATCCGGGTGTCCCTTGACACCTCTAAAGTTTTTATCACCTATACCCATTAGAAGAAGCAAATGATCACAGGAATCTGAGACCCAGACGTTAAAAGGTTGTAGCGGTAATGGTTTTTTTATTAAAAAAATTCGATAATGGATATAAATAAACAAGAACGCAGTGAGCGAATAATGAATTCGCATTGAAATACAACAAAGAGTTCGCTTAGAAGAGCAATATTTTATATATTATATACATCATAGTTTTATATAACAATTTGATTTGACATGATCCATCAATGAGAAAGACAAATGACTCAGATATAATAGAAAGAATGCTCTATAGACCTCATCACGTAGAGTGATTTGTCGGAGATAATTTTAAGAGACTTTGTCGGACTGTCGTTACATAAGGTTCACTTTCAAATAGAAAGGATGCATCAATAGATCACCGATGCACAAGTTATAAGAAATAGCGGTTTATAAAACTTTTTTGACGCTTTGACGGTCTGCAAATGAGGCCAAGCCGCTTTAAATTTAGACATTAATAAATAAGACTAGAAAATAAATATAAAAATGTGCCATAGATAACACTTCATATGACTGTATCACTAGTAGCTAACATATTATTACGTGGTTCAAAACATGTGTTATTTGTCCACACCAAAAAACTTAGTACAACAGGATTTTAATTATATTACTGGATTTATCTTTAAAGGAAAATATCTTCATGACATGAGTAAACTAATAATTAAAAATGGATAACTAGAAAACTAAAATAAATGTAAAAAGTTTGGTCCCTGTGGCAGTGTACCTTTAATGCTGGCAGCATTTCCTCGCTGTATTTCGATACTTATCGTTGAGCTTGGAAAGCACCAGCTTTCTAAATAAATTCGCGTGTATTAGGGGAGCCATAGCCAATAAATGGGGAGCTTAAAAAACGTGTAACGCTTAATTAACCTAAAGTTTGTAACTTGCACCACAAACTAATTGTATCATCCCACTGACTTCGTGATCAATGACATAACTATCATAAATTATGCGACCGAGATATCGAATCTGTATCAAAAATTCCTATTCCTAATAATGATTGCATTTTACGGTCATAATCTAGTGATCACGAATATTTCGCATTGACCACAAATGTAATTGAAAGTTTATATTCGTTATTCAATCACCTAACTTTGTGAAAGCTTACCTAAATTTTGGAGTGAGTCAAGATGCATATGCATTATTAAAAAATATTTTTGAAGAGGCTTAATAGCGAAGCCGAAAAGCAAGGCAAATAAATGGGTTTACGAACTACATTTCCGCAAGTACTTTACATTACATTTAATTTCCAATTATTTTAGAGTTCTCTTAAATACCTAAAATTTAAGGGGTATCTACTACTAGCTTACAGTGATAAATGATATTAAAAATCCTATGGAATGGAAGTTACGGAGTACATCAAGAATAGAGCCTCATTCATTTTCCTATCATCATTATCTCTTTTAGTAAAACATTTTTATTGTTTAATGCAAATAAATCATTGTTGCTTCAATATATTGCACTTGAAAGCAAAAATTCTATTTTCATTTTAATATAACTTACATGATTTATAACAAAAAAACGGTACGAAACCTTCATACTATTCATACTTCAAAAACAGGCACGCACAACAGGTTTCACGCACTATTCATACTTCAAAAACAGACTACATCCTTCTTAGGCAATTCATTTACGATCTCCGCCATTAAATTGTGGAATACGCTGCCTGACTCCGTACGATTGGCTACCTCTCTGTCATCTTTTAAAACTCTTCTGTATAATCATTTCTTAACCTTATCCTATCCTCATCAATCGTGACTTGTATAATTCTTATGTTTCCTTTTACATCACTATTCGCTGTTCATGTATTTGTAAGATTAGCTTTTAAGTTTTTAGTTTGTTATTAATTTTTTTTTTGTATTACTTTAGATTAAGGATTCTGCACTTCTCGCACGCATCATGTTTCTTTTTTTTTAGTTTTCTTAACTAGGGTTGCCTGGAAGAGATCGCTTATTAGCGATAAGGCCGCCCGTTGCATCCCTTATAATTTTTATGTATTGTGTTTCTTTTATTTGCAACGAAGTGTAAATAAATAAAATAAAAATAAATAAATACATTTATTGACTATCCACTGACAATTCTAACAATATTAAGATTATCCACAGCAGTTGGAAGAATGCGCACAACAATTACCACCTGTTATTGTGAATAAAACGTTTCACGCACTATTTCCGATGAACGGCTCAGGATGCCGATTGCCTTTTGATAGACAAACGGGCGTGAAATGAGATTACGCACGGCCTTTCATTGTTTATACAATTACCATACGTTCTATCTTAATCTTTATTAAAGCTACTGTTTGACCTTGAGAGGAAAACCGCAAGTCGGCAACTATATGTGATACGTATAAATCGATATATGTAGAGACATTGGGATACTTTAGTTGATTTATTTATCACTTTATTTCTATTATAATAGACAAATAAAAATAGATCATTTGAATGGGAGGTTATGGCTATATTGTTGAAAAGTTTGTTACGTTGAACGCGCTAACCTCAAGAGCTACTGGTTGGAATTAAAAAGATGTTTTTGTGTTGTAGGTGGTTTGTGATTTGTCGAGGAAGATTATAGACTTTCTTGCAAACCGGGGACTAATTACTTTATTGATTAGGGACACATTCAGACACTACAATATTAGAGGCGCTAGACAGAAACTGGTGGAAATAGATAGGTAGTCCACATCAGATGAATCCTTGCTGAGCATGACGCTCATATATACGTATGAGAGAGAAGATTCAGATTTCAGAAAATGTATTGGATTTTGAAATACGGGGTCAAAATTCGCGTTAAGTCTCGTTTTTTAATCTCACCCTTAGAGAACAGCTGAGACGCAAATAATGTACGAAGGAAGTGTTCCTCTTTAAAGTTTAAACAAAGACTACAACTGTATATTTATTGTATATCTATTATGGTTGACATACAATCCTTTAATAAAAGAATATTTTTCGTGACGTCTAAAAACATTAATACCGATTAAATACCTCGTCTTAAATACGCGAGTGGAACCGCAGGTAGCAACTAGTTCTATATAAAAGCGACAGTATAGGACGTCCGTGTCGACCCGTGCATCTTGCCCTAAGGGAAAGTTCAAGTAAAAGCTGCCTCGTGACCTCTGCAGCTTTCAACTGTCGATTAGCAATAGATTTATACCAAGCAATTACAATTTTAATTTAGAATATGTTCCTAAAAGCTTTATTCAAAAATGTACTTCAGCCAGCGTTCTATACTATTTAAGAACCTTTAAAGCATACATTCACGGTTACTAACATAATTAACCTACAATAGTATTGCTTTAAAAGTATTGTAGACTTTTTTGTTTTACTATTTAACATGACATCTTAAATAATTAATTATAATAAAATTAATTAAAACAAAGATTTGTCCTCTAACAGCAGGAGGCATGGTGAAAAAGGGGCACGCACTTACATTCTCGTGAGAACAACACGCAAATAGATAGTCGAAATAACTAACATCACCGCATACACGGATTAAGTACGACCAGTCACCACAAGGAGCACCCGTTCACGAGTGTAGTTTTGATATATTCTTATAAAATAGACGTTCAAGGTCATATATGTATGTTAGATTAGCAAATATGCTACGGGAATACACGATATTTTGCATAAAAATAGAAAATTTACGTAACTTAAAAATAGTAGATGCAAATTGTGCATGAAATTATCTTTAAACAATAGTAATCAACTTCAATTACATTTTAATCATATTGTAACAATGTATGACCTCTGTGGTGAAGGCATTAATCTATTTATCAATTGTAAAACACGTTTAGGAAGTGCTCAACAAATGTTGCATCATTGTTTCTCGTCTTCAATCTAATGATTGTTACCTGTGACCTTTAGCTGTGGTACTAAAAATAAAAATTAAAATAACATTTGTGGGTTTAAAGTTGTTAAATACTACGTTCCCCTAATAAACCTATGTTTTAAGGTCTGTAATGTAAATGAAGTTGCGTAAAAAAAACAATTACAAGGTTTCTCAACAGAAAGTTCATATTTAGTTGATCGATTAAAAAAAAGGAAGTCGTGTATCAAAAAAGTATTTATTCATTATTAAATTTTGGAAATATATTTCTTAAAAATAATACCGTCCAAATGTAAACCCGCGTGTTCGCGGCACTCATTTAATCGAACAATAAAATTACTTATGCCGGCTCGACAGGTGGACTCAGTGATGGCTGCCATTTCGTGACGGATATTTTCTTTCAATTGCGCCAGAGAAGTCGGCTTATTGGCGTAGACTTTAGATTTAAAATAACTCCATAAGAAAAAATCTATAGTGGTTAAATCAGGACTGCGTGAAGGCCAATTTATGTCACCTCTAGTGGAGATCCATTTGCCTTAGAAAATTTCACGAACTCGTGACAGAGACGTATTGGACGTGAGTGACGTTGCTCCGTCCTGCTGCAACCATGTTCTTTGGTTAAAGCCAGGAAAAATTTTGAATTTCAGGCATCAAGAAGTCGTTTAACATTTTCACATAACGCTCTGAATTAAAATGTAAACTTTCTTTTGAGACAACCTATATTTTTTATTCAATATATTTGTGGGCCGTGTCATAAAACTGTACCGAGAGTGAAACCCTACCGCAAAAAGCACACGAAATATCGTGAATTATGATAAAATTATTAACAATTTAAAAACTTATAGTGAAATCGTAATAGTGCTTTAATTTTCTATTACACAAATTTTTGAACGATGATAGAAACGATTTGATCATGCAATTTAAAACAGTTTCGATAAACGTTCTAGTTATTGTTTCGTGAACCATTGTTTTGATAATTTCCTACGCTCACATTCTTTGGTTGAATGACCCTCAATAGATAAGCTTAGGTTAAATATATATTATGCTTATAATAAACCCATTTAATGGCTTATTAGAGTGAGGAAATATTCTAAAAACTTATGAAACATCTATTGTATAAAATTATGTTACTGACAAATCCAAATATTACGTCTCATTACAATTACTACTTCTGCTTATTTAACATCACGAAAATCTTATTTTAAAACAGCTGAGCAACGATTGAGCTGATAGGATCTGTTGATGGGAAACTCAACGAAAACCTTACGAAATTACATTGTCTCGCAACCAGGAAGATAACTCTATTTGTAATCAAATGAATTACACCTCAAGTACCTTTTTTATCATAGAAGGGACAATTAACAGATACACTTCTTGTATTTAGGGTTAATTGGTCACTTATATAGCTATTTTAAAACCAGAAACTAATTACTAACAATTAATATTTTTAATAAGTATCACCTTCCAAAGATATTTATTTCCAACACTTGTGTGTTATCAGAATTGAACCAGAATATACAATATTCCTAACTTACATTTGATTCCAAAAGTGTACGGCAGCGGATAAAGTAACTTGAGGTATATGTATTTATTATTCAAATAATTTAACATTCAAATGTAATCAATTTAATAACTAGCTTCGGTTATAAGCAAACATACCATGTATAGATCAAAAATAGATTCCGATTTCATAATCGCAGTCAAGCCACTATACTTTGATAATCATCCTTCCTGGTTGAGAGAAACAGTGTTTATCACTTGCCAAACGGTACTCCCCAGTAATTTGCATGAAACCAGTAGCGATATAATGCTTACGTATCTGAATCGATTGATCTTTGACATTTAATTGATCGTTTGGAATCTCGGTATATAGCTTTCGCTGTTATGTAAATATTTTTAGGAAAAGCATGAAGTCGTATAAAGATTTCACACGAAATCTATCATGAGTCATTCTACAAAATCGCTAATTGTTATTGTAAGGTTAATTAAATTGTCAATCAAAGTATGATTTGGTAACTAACGCGAATGATTTAATGTTTTAATTGGTAGCTTAAATTTGCTCACTACTCATGCCAAATTGAATAATTATAATACATTTTATCTCTGTAATTTTCGTTTAAATGAGTCAAACGATAGCCGATAGGTATGTTCGCGCATGCACTTTTAGTATGATCAAATTTTATAACGAGTTTTTCTAATTGAGCTTGCAGTTTCATAGCCATAGCAGTTTCTTACAGATAAAAGCTGATAAAGCTAAGTTAAAACCGTTGTTAAGCAATGCATTTTCATCGTATATCGACTAATGAATAGAAAATATATAAATGTATCAAGAAGCCGTAAATTTAAACATGTTTGCAAAGCACATTTAAATTTACTACAACTTAAGAACTCGGTTTGGTGAAGAGACGGCAAGAAACTCGGAACCTCTATCACTTTTAGAATGAATTATACTAGCTATAATTATCATTTATAATATGAAGTAATTATTACGTGTCTGGTGTATGATCTTTGACATATTAAAGAAGCTCCTTATTCTGCTATCTTAGCACTTTCAATGGAATGACTTTAATATTATGCAAATAAGATTAAATTATGATTGATCAGTGTGGATATTATGTTATATTTATTACAATTAATCATATAGACTAGCGACCTTACCTTAATTCTAAATATTGTAATGTTGAAAGATGTTTAGAAATCGGTTCATTAGTTTTGAGTTTACGCCTTACAACCATACAAAAATGCACATCTTTCCTCTTAGTAATATGATAACAGATTTTATTCGTATGACTGTAAAATTAAAATAACTTCGGATATAAACTATTTAGTGCATTATTTACAAAACTCCATGATACAGGTTAATAAATTTTTATTTTTATTTATAAAAAAACAGGCTGAATTGTTAGATATTTTATTAATCGAAAAATAATGATGGCAGGGACTTTCGAACATCAACAAAATTATCAAACAATATTCGTTTAAAATCGACGATTTTACAATGATTTAAACATTGTTTATAGACACAGCTAAACATATTTTTCAGTCCATTACACAATAAATTCTACTTTAAAAGTCAAGTAATATAAGCCTGTGATATTATACGCTTTTTGAAAGATAAATAACAAACGTGTCACGTACTATATCGTGTTAAATATATCTCCACCATCTTGTTTCATGACTTATCTCCACTTTCGTCTGTTATCTATCTACGTATGTACGTATCTTTACAAAATATACATGCAGGTATTACACGTGGCTCACAGGACTAATATTACCGTCATTGCTGTAAATTGTCCATTGTACAATACGCATTAACACTTACGCCAATTCGACTTATGAATTCAAAATAATTATGCATTTTTCTAAATAGTGCGTATGAGCTTAGAGGGTGAATATGCAATTAGCTTATATTGAATTGAATTATAATATTAAACAAAAATAATAAACAGAAACATACAAATACTTTGTATTATTCTCTCTAACAAAGGTTTTACTTAAAACTTATTTGTAAAGCAGCAAAACAATGCATTTCTTGTGTCATTTAAATCGTAATCTTTAATATAGAAATATTCACAGGTCATGAAGTGACAAATTTTATTATTTTTATTTTTTTTAATTAAAATATTTGCGTCGCACGTTATATTTGTTATAGATTAACTAAAATTCGTTTTGAAGCTATACTTACTAACCAATTATCTTTGTAATCTAAAGGATTAAATTATGAATAAAATAATAATATTTAAAAATAAACGTACACTTTCTAATTCCATAGAAACCTAATATAGAGCATATAAACAAATGTAATCTAAATATTTTTGACAGCAGATATTAAGGAATTTAAGATGTTAATTACATTAATTATTATCTTTTCAGATTAAAATGCGGTGGCGGTGGAGTGGCACGATGAATTTGACAAATATATTTTTGGCTATTTTGCTTGTTGGTAAGTATTCAATGAAAAATACTCTTGTAATATTTAAGCGATGATCCAATTTAAAATAAATAGGCATAATTTAATTTAAAATTATATTTTTTAAAACAAGGACAATCAAATACGTATTATATATGTTAAAAAAAGGATATACTCGTACACGTATGAGAATTACATGAGAACTTAAGAAATCAGGCCCAGCGCTCACCGCCATGTAACTTCCTCACAATCCAGTACCCCGCAATATCGCAGCACACAACTCCCCAGGCAACGTTTTGTATTGAAGAAGTCGCGTGGGTCTGCTAAGAATTCGCGAATATACAATGTAATACATAAATAGCAATTAGATAGAATACTACAAAGCAAAAACAACAATAATGATAGTAAATAATTAAAACAATGCTAATATGTTGCTGAAACGACTCGGCGAAAGGTCTGTGGAGTTGCTGAAAATGACCACTGTCTCATTTTTCGTCACTGATTTATTATGAACCCGACACAAACTCTTAACAAGACCATTAAACGATGATCACAAACAGGTGATGATGAGACAGGCGTGTAAAATGAATATTTGTTTACTCAAACGTGTAATGTCTATAGTGGTAGCAGGATCAAAGCAATCCCGTGTGAATATTATTACATATGTATTATGTTATAAAGATACACTACATCCATGACGTCACGTCGCGATTTAAGCTTACGACCCCTTTAAATAAAGACGGACACACAATGTTGATACAACCACCTTTAAACTGATTCAATCGTGTTAATAATAGTTCTATAAGAGGGAGACCAGACTATAGCCCCATATTCTAAAATTTGGTAAGCTTTTCTAACGGTGGTTTCAACGTGCTCGACAAATCATAATTTATCATGAAATAATATAATACATGTATAAACTTGTTAGTAAAAAATAATGTAATCACAATTTCTATAGTTTTTTAACTCCAATGATTTGGTCCCAGTGATTTGCGTAAGTTGTTTCTACTATGAAAATCGAAATTCAGAGTGTCTTAAAGTTTTGTATAATGTAACTTATATACTAATTCTATTTTTAATTGTTATGATGTATCTATTTGCGTTAACCTAAAGAAATTGTATAAATGTCAAGGTCAACATCAATTTTACATACAATTGTATTCGCCACAATTACAAATAAAATTTTGCGGGGTTAAAGAATAACAACCTGTACCTGCAGACTAAGTCACGAACACCAGCTTGATCGGTAAAGTGAGGACAAAGTCAGATACTTACATAAGAACATTACATAAAATTAAACAATAGTAGCTTTCTATATTCTATTACGGGATGTTATAGGAACAATACATGTTATGTATTTTGTCACGGTACTAGTTTTTTGAATCGCTTTTTCATCAGTTTAGGCTATGTTCTAGTTCGTTAGACGTGGTTTAGTCATCGCTTAGTTTATTCAATACGATTCGGTTTGAATGTGAAATTACTGTGAAATAAACATCTAGCAAACAGCACATATGTTTACTTGCGTGTTACACATCACACACCCTAAACTTACGTAGGAAAATGCGTAAAAATCCCGCCGAAATATCTGTGCAACCTTACAGCCTTACCTTTTAGCATTCAAATTTCGAACTTATATTCTTTCTTTTTGAAGTTATACTTCTTTAGGCGCGTTATGAAAAATTGATGAGAGTGAAATTTTACGATGCGCGCGCACCGTGACACAAAATTAACAGAATGAAGATGCCCACGGAAGATGCTATGGCATTGGACATAATTTAAAAACAACATTCGAATAATAAAAGAATTTACGTTACACTTAATGTAAGAGAATAATAATAAATATTTATTTATTTAATTTTTCAAATGTAAACTGAACTTTATTGACTATAATGACTCCTTTTCCAGTCTTTGATTATTTAATTGTAATTAATTATTTGCTTGCAATTAAAAACTATTTCTAATAATGCCAAAGAAGTATAACTTCTTACGCGCGTACATAAGTACACGCACCCTTTTTTTTAGTTTTAGGTAAGTATATATAGGCGAAGGTGTTACTTTAAATACTTTCAAACAGATACATAATAGGCATTTAATGGTTTAATACTAGATTGTTTTGCTATTTTACTTATTACTGCATTCTGCCGAAGGAAATTTGTAATAAGAATAATAGACACATGATTCTCCAAAAACAGGCTAACATAGACACCTCAGCCATAGCCAATATAGCGCTTAGAAATACAGTTTTTCTACATTGAACCGCTGGACCATAAGACACGACATATACTATAAAAATATATATTATGTATAATATATAAATGTATAATATAAAAAAATTGGAACGATACCCCCGCTGCACGAGCAGGTTCTAATCAGTCATTAAAATTACAATACAATAATATCTGCATGAACTTTTGTTATCCTGCCTACCTGCCTCAATTCATTGAGTTATACGGGTATTATAAAAGTTATGTCACTCATCGATTATGCTAACATTTGCATAGGATCAATTGTATTGCAAGTACAATTGTCATTGATATCTAGATCCGGTATCGTAAGTTGATGTTTGCTTTTGTATTGTGCAACATAATCTAGAAAAGTTATATAACACGAGATGTAGAGAGAAACCTAAGCGTGATCAAGAAGGCTATGAAAAATTAACACGTTTTAATATGAATCTTCAAAACGGATTTTAAATGTATTTAAATACTTGAAGATTATTTCTTTTGTTATATCAAGAGGCAGTTGATTGACTTGGTCGACCTTATCCCAACTAAATCTTTAACGCCCGTTGCCTTATAACTTTTGTAACCTGTTTTTTTTTTTTTTTGGTATGTGTATTTTTGTGAATAAGGTAATAAAGCATAAATAAATAAATCTTTATTGACCAGCAACAGAAAAGTGGTAGCACAAAAGTATATGACTGTATATCTTCTTTTTTTAATGTGTTAGATTTGGGATTCATTAAGTTACTTAATAGTTAAATTCCATAACAATTTTGTTGTTTATGTTTCTTCAATTACAGTTACAATATTGTTTTTTTTTATGTTTAACAACAATTTTGTTTATTTAAAATACCTGTAACATGTTTTAGCCCGCTTACCTAAGCGTTCCTTAGCCGCGAGCCTTCTTTTGATTATAACCTAGCATGTTGTATTATAACTACACTAACATAACAAAAACGATAAAGTAATATAAATTATGTTCATTTTAGAACAATTTTGTAAGTTAAAATTAACGTAAATCATGTAAGTGTCGACGGGGTCAACATCTGACATCGCGTGGTAGCAAATTGCTATAATTTAAAGCAAGACTTCAACAGAATAGCTAACTATTCTGTTGAAGTCTTTGCTATAGTGTTATTTATGTCTTTACAAAAATGTAATATACGTCCTCCTTGTTATTATTTCTATTTCAATCTTACGTCCTTTAAGTGCAATTGTTTCTGAACCTCCAAGTTAAAATATAAAAAGTTTATGTATTAAAAAATGTAGGCAAGGCGTTTGAAGTTTACTTGAACCAGCTACTTTGTACTGACTTTTCAATCTAATAAACGAATTATAACAATTCACAGGTTTTGCGAACACAGCGGATGGATCGCGACGAGCACAACGAAGAAAGGTTAGTTGCGTCATATTTATGATTTCATGGTTTTTTTTTTATGGCTCTGGCACGATTTGTGCAGTAGCCAGCGTCAAGTATGGGATTTTTTATAATTCGTGCTTGTCTTTAGAAATTCGACCGTGTCCTCCATGTACGGTTTAGGCACTCGCCCGGTACCGCACAACCCTCCCAAAGGCCGAGAACAAATTTAAATTAAATTAAAACTTGCCCTCGAACCGGGAATCGAACCCGGTACCCCTCACCTAGCTGCCACTTAATTAGACCGCTAGGCTATGAGGCCCCCTGATTTCATGTTAGTGCGAAGTGTGATTCCCGTATTATATCCGTCGTTTAAAACAAAAATATATTGAAATTAACATACGACTGTGAATATTATCTTAACCATAAGCAAAGTGCAAAGCGATAGCAATGACCATTCAATACAATAGGTATGATCTAAGCTGTAATGAATTTATTTTCGATTTATCTCTTAAGCACAAAAAATAACACGACATATCTTCCATCTGGCGCAAAGGTAATCTTAAGAAATTAAACGTAATTCTAGGACTCAAAGAATGACCTCTACATTCCCGCCCCAAGTGCAGAGTCAATCCAAGCCTTAGCTGAGGCCATGGGCGCGGCTGGCTTCGAGAGTTATACGGAGGGAAAGGCGCTTGTCAAGAGACTCATACCGTCTCATAGCCAACCCGATCTGGACATTGTTGAACACCAAGGTACGTTATCATGAGTACTGATAAAATTATCGATAAGAAATGTTGAATGTGTACCGATACCTATAGCACTCTTCCTGAACAATTAACTTCTTTTCTTCTAAGTAACGTCTAACTTCTTCTAACATCTTAAAAAGTATGAAATTACGATAAACTAATTGCTTAATAAAAAATTGCAGGTGTAATCGGTAAAGCAGGCATAGACTTCCCAGCACTTCCCAATATCCCCAATACCGGATTCAATTGCAAGAACGTGCCAACAGGATATTATGCCGACTTGGAAACTGACTGCCAGGTAAGTTTCTCTTATATTAACTGCAGAACATACTTTATTTCAATTCTATGCTTTATTATACGTATTACACAGAAATAGAAACCGAATTACTGTATGAATACCTACTGTGCAAATTTATCATTGTAGCTGAAAAAAAATCTTATATGAGAACTAAGACAGAATGATAGCAATGATGCAAATCAATACAATATATTCTATAAACTTTATATTTTTATCAATCCTCATACAAAACTAATATATTTATAATTGCTTCTAGGTTTTCCATATCTGTGACACCTCACGCAAGATTTCCTTCCTCTGTCCCAACGGCACCATCTTCAGCCAGTCCCACCTCATTTGTGACTGGTGGTTCAAGGTGGACTGCGCCTCCTCACCAGCGCTTTATGAATCCAGCGTCGAGTACTACTCCAACGAACAAAAAAAGTCGCAAAAGGTCACGAAAAGCCTTAGCAAGAACGCAGATCTTCAGCATATAGGCGAGACTAACGTTCGCGCAGAATCAAGGCGAGCATCTGTCAATATTCCGAGCACTACTGAAAGATTGATAAGACATAGACAAAGATTGTCCAACGAATCTCCTAACATACATACGACAAAACCATCATCCAGAAGCTATCAAGCTCTTTTCAATATCAATCCGACTCAAAGGGCCCAAGCAACTGCAACTTTTGAAAATAAAAGGAGAAATCTTGTCCAACTTATATCTAATGATTTCGGAAACGGTGCGGTTAGGAGCACTTTACCAACGTTTTATGACGCTTCGACTCGTAGAACTACAATTCCCGCTGGCGATTATAACAGCATTAGAGAAATGCAGGAGGCTGCAGAAACTGCTTCGTTTGCGCAGAATCAAAACAGACAGTTCTTAAGAGACTACAATAATAAAAATTTACGTCCTTATCCTGTGTACAACCCAAACCTGCCACCCCAATCTGTTAAAACTAAAAGTAATCCATCCCTAACAACGTTGTACGATATCAAACCTCAAAATGGAGCACAATATACGCAGGAGGCGACCACAAAGAGACACACTTTGATCCCATACACAAAGAGCTATGTTAGTACCATTAATGAGAACCGTGAACCCTATACAAGACCTGGTGTTTCCTTGCTTAAAAGCTTTATTGAAAAAGAAAAGAACCGCACAGTTTATGCTACGACTGAAAAAATTGTAAAGGCCACAGCAAGAAGCGGGGATGCTAATAATATCTCATGGAATACTGCCCCCGAAAGGAATCCAGAGACGTTTGAGTCATCTACGAAAATTCCTCATACAACAAGGGATGCCAGAATTACTGCTTCAACCAACAGATTCGAGACATATTCTACCATAGTTGATGCTCTGAGTACAACAGAACAACCATATCAAGAACGAAAACAGAGATTATTAAATAAAAATAATTATGATATTTCAGAGCCCACAGAGCCAACTTTGACTTCCGTTTCAGAAAAATATTACGGAGACCAACCAAACCGACCGGGTTTAGTCGTCCCACCATCCTTAACACCAAAAACACTACACTCTTTAGCTATATATTATGCAACAGCCATGGACAACCTCTCCACAGAAAAACCTCAAGAAGATAACGAACTTACAACTCCAGCTTTTGATGACTTTGAAACTATGGAGGACGGGCTACCAAATATATTTAGCCAGCAGACTATTAACAAATACAGCAGCCTGTTTGGACACGGATCTAATAATGATGAGTTATTGGAAGAAATCAAATTGGATCCAAATGGAACTTATAATGAAATTATGGAAGATTTGTCTTTTCAAATGAGCCAAATGCCGCTAGCGACCTCTCCTCAGATACGTGAACTCGCTCAAGTGTTTACACATGCACTTTCTGCCTATTTACAAGATCCTGTACAATTTAGAAAAGTTCTTTCAGACATTCGACCAACTCCTCCATCCTTCGGTGATATGTTAACCGCAACAGAGGATCCAACTAATACAGAACCAACAACCACAATAAATGAAGACGATGATGAAATATTAGGATTTTCAGACGATCACAAAATTAGAGATCCCAATAACTCTATCCGAGATCCAAAAGCATTGAAAATAGCCACTGATTACACCTTTGAAACTACAACTACACAAAAGCCCACAACGACGCCAATTTACTCAACTACTTATGTACCAACAACTCCCACAAATCCATTTAGATGTTGTGGAAGAATATCAGCGTCTTATACAACTGCTCAAACACCGACAATACCATTTTACTCTCCCAGTACACGGTCACCGAAGTCATATGAACGTCCCACGACAGATAGCTACACCTTATCACAATATGGTGAATTGAAAAATAATTCAGATAACGATTCAGAAAAACCCTACGGCTACGGCTTAATACCCACCGGGGCTCGAACAATAAGCGACTACACTGAAGTTACAAATTTACCCTCAGCTTGGGACGATGACGTGACTGATTCAACACTTCAACCTATTACAAATTCCCATCAAATGTTTGAAAGTAAAAAAATTAAAACTTCTACTACATTCCCAGAACCCCGACCGACTTATGTCGCAGACGCTGACAGTGTTGAATTAGAAAATGAAGAAGAGTTACAAAGAGCTCACAGTCAATCATTCGTGTCACCACAAGGTAACAGTGTCAGACAAGGAAAACAACTCGAAGTGCATAACAAAAATTTTGTAAAACAGCCATCATTCGATTTAGAAGCTCCTACTATACCTGATATTGACACCACTACAATACAGGTGACTACACAAAGCTTTACGACCACAGTCAAAGATCAAACAGAAGCATATACCACAACGGCACCTGTTTCTAGTAGTGTTTTTACATCGCCGGCTGCGGAAAAGACAACATACGAATTCCAATGGCCAACTACTTTTGACAATTGGCAAAGTACCATAATTGACCCAATAACATTAAATGACGGTTTAAGTGTATTTTCTCGCGATCAAATCGTTTCAAAATTTAACCAACAAACCGACAACGAGGTTTCGACAACATTTTCCCCAACAACGACATATTACACCACGACAGAACAAGCACCTTCATCAACAATTCGTACTGAAGTAACTACAACAAATGACTTGGGTAGTCATCGAGAAGGGAAAGCTCTTAGAGAACCAACATCAACAGAAATATCACAAGATTTAACAACAATCGCCGACACCGTTGTAGAAAAAGCGAAAGAAATTATGGGAGGAATGAACTCAACAACCACGCAAAAGTTAATGAACGTCATGAAGAAAACTAAATCAAAGACTGTTAAACGTTTAATACTTCTATTAGTACAAACATGTGACGACGATCACAATTCGACAGCCGAAGCTTCAAAGAAGGCATTACTAGAAGCATTAATGGCAGTTTCTCAAAAAGACATGGAAGATATTGCAAAAGAAGAAGCAACAGAGACTACAATCCCTGACATAGACTATATACAAACTACTCAGTTTCAGCGACGTATGGACCGAATACCAATTGGAAGTAGAAGTGGTAAATCTCTTAATATTGACGCTAAAGCTGTCAACTCGCTGTCAAACCCGACGACAGCAGAAACACAAACTGAATCGGAAACGACCACAGCTAATATAATAAGAACTACGTTTCCAACGAGGCGAGGTGCTAGGAAGTTTCAAGCAAGGACGACACCAGAAACAAGGGCGACTTTAGCTGATCGTCCCATTGCGGAAGCGAGAATAGCAGCTCAGGACAAAACACAATCGGACACAAGAGCAATTGAATTACTACGATCATTATACACAATAGCCGCGAAATGGGGTTAAAACGACGTTTATATAAATAGGTTTCCAAAAGTATAAAATGGACTACTCCGTCTATACAAATCCTTTAGCTCGTAAAACCCTAAGTATGTTGTAAATGTGATTCAATATGTAGATATTTAAGATTCTTGTTAAAATCGGATAATTTTTAAGATACCTTAGAATAGCCTAAACTTAATTTATTGTTGTTATTGACTTGCCGAATAGATTTAAGACTAGAAAAACTCGATTTATGACTATATTAAATATATAATAAAATCTTCTAAAGATACTACAAAATATCTTAATGCATCCTGATATTTTATAATCGAGTAATAAGTACATGGGAGTTACCTACATTATACTTAAATCCTACTTCACTGCCAACTGTATTATAAACGTAATGTAAAGTAGCATAAGACTATTTTGTAATACATCCTTTTATACAATTTCGTTATTTTATTTCAAAAAACCTAAACTACATACACAACAGATACGCGAATTTATTACATTATTTACATAACTCGACATTTCGAGGGCTTTTCATGAATTATGGTCAGCGAGAGATTGGCAGATGATGATTCCTATGGCCAAATTCATGTATGCCTATGCTTTGGGCTAGATAAAAAACACAAATGAAGCAACCCATCCTTATTCCTATTCAACTTCAATATTTGATTTTAGCAAACATGATGATGATTTTGAACTGAAATATATTCTATATAAATATATACTTTGCACACCTACACATACTTAACTAAAAGGCCACAAAAATATTTCAAAATAATTTTATTGTTCTACAATCTCAATTGTTACTTTGATATTTTCACTTTCTTATTTAGATTCTGCATGTATTTCTCGACATCTTGATCTGTGACTTTGTGGCCAGCCTTGAAGTAACTCTTGATCTTACGATTCTTTTTCATCATCACCTTGGAAGCAGCAAGTGCTCCACGTCTTTGGAGCGACTCAAATCGATCTCGAAGGAGATTTGCTGTAATAAGGCATTATTTTACAGCGTCACCTACTTATTGTAGTAAAAATACGCCTCTAATGTCTATTTCACTTAATTTTTATTATAAGGCTGTAAGATTATCTCTTCTATATCTTATTGAGACTATTATTTTGCTGAATACTAAGAAAATAAGAAAAGCCATAGCATGAGCATGACCACTTACTGCTTGCATCCAGGGACCGTAAGTCGCCAGAAAGTTGTTCCGGGGGAACAAAGTCTGGTTCTTTAACAGGAGCCTTATGTGCGTTGAGGGAAGGCAATGCCGTCTTCGCCTCAGCCTGCTTCTTGATTTCACGTTTCTCGCGCTCCGACTCCAAACGCTTTTCTTTCGTCGATATTGATGTACTCAATTTGCGGAGTCTGAAAATGTTTAAATGATAAGAGGCAAAAGGAACCTTTTGTCTATCTCCTATCTTACTTATCTGTGATTATTATAGTGAATAAAGTAAATACCTTTTTATTTAAATTGTTCTTATGATAAAGATTATTACGTATATGGTCTGCAATTCTGTGCTACTGTTAGCATGGGTTGTCTGTAAGAGCTAATAACCAATAAGGCCGCACGTTGCACTCAGTCTTTAGATTTGAAACCGATTTTTTTTTTCAAAAATATTAAAATGATAAGATAAATATCAGAGAAAGCAACTACCAAACGACTACAAATGCTTTTTTATGAAAAATGGCGTATTTGTAATTTTCTTGAATACAGTCAGCAATTAGTAAAATGATCTCTATATTTTCAAATAATTCATATGGTACTAGTATGTGAGACATTCATTTTCATAAATTTATGATGATAACAACATTATTATCAAAAGCTTTGATTATAACATTAAAATAGAGTACTACCATGTTAATTAATCTTTTTTTAACATAACCTTTTCAGTTATTGTAAGTATAAAATATTCAATACATACTTGTAAATATCAGTAATTTTCTTTTTATCAATCTTCTGTCGTTTAAGCCTCTCTTTTTCCAAGATCATCTCTTTCTGCTTGCGCCGAGCTTTATGGTCTTTTTTCTTATTTTGGACTGGTGCGTTTACCGCCCTATATTCATTGTCGCTAACGTCTGATTCGTCTTGAGGTCTGCTAGGTTGAAAACCAACACTCATCTCTTCTATCCATTGGTTCTGAAATATTTATTTAATTGGAATAAACATACATACACATTAAATTTCTAAACAAGTACTAGTTGATGCAAAAAAACATAATTTGAGAAATGCTAACAAAAATAGTAAAACGGAGGCTTTGAGGTAAACCCTTTGCGAATTGGTAATACTTAGTAATATTATATTAATTATATTTCGTGTCTCAATTTTGTTAATATTTTCTCGTACACTCATATATAGCACCCTAGCATAGCTAGCACCCTCTTTGTTTAATAAATAAACAATTGAAATTATAACAGAATTAATGAGAATTATCATACCTCTTTAGATTTAGCAGAGATCTTTCTGAACATTTTAGTGGTGACTCGGTTTAAGTGAGCCTCCTTCTTCATCATTTTCTCTTCATGTTTCACAACATCTTGAAGCAACTCTTGATGCTCCTGAAATATTTAAATAAATGTTTTAGTAGACATTAAAATACTATATGAAAATTCAATAATTTTCTATTATACGAGTAGCTCTGTCAAAAACAGCAAAAAGAGAACAAATATTACTTTGTTTGTTAAATTTTTTCTACTGTCAACAGACAAAAACAAAAACATTAATAAAACATTAGAATTAATTTTTCCATGCAAAGAAAGCTGCATGAGCATGCATTAGTATACAATAAAAAAATATTTACCAACAAGTGTAGGGGACACTCATTATGTGAAAAATAATAAAAATAACTACCTTGAAAGTAGGATTGTAACTGACACCAGGGTGTGGTGTCTCAATAGCAACTCTAGTGACCACTGTCTTGGGAGGGGGTGGTTTGGGTCTAAGACGTTGTTTTGTTAGAACATTGTGCAACTGGGCTTCAGTAGATATAAACTCTTCACACAATGTTTCTGGGATGCCTTTTACTTCTAGTGCTGTAGAGTTGAAAAGACAGTGTTTGAAATTATAGCTTTAGTTGAAATATATAGTTGGGAGATTTCATAATTAGAAAAATTCAAATATTATTTTATATTATAGTGTATAAAGTGACAGTGAAAGAGAAAATGATGTATTTATTTTTTCCAATATTTAGAGTAATGCAAGACTTACAAGAACACAATACAAGAAAAAAGGTTCCACTAACTAACTTCAAAGTAAAACAAATTACTTACAATCTTGACCCCACAAATTCTTATCAAATGTTTCTCTTACAACCTTTGATTTTTTCTTTCTTTCTCTTGCAATTTTCATATTCTTTTTTACAAGTTCAATTTTCTTTTGTAAAGAACCATTTTCAATTTTCCTCTTTAATGATAATTTAGACAAAGCAGTTGGTTTGGTTCCAAAACTTTTCACAATATTACGTTTCTTGTTAGGATCTTCTACCTAAAAAATACAATAGTCTTATAACTAGCACGCTCCTTTTTAAAATTGAGCTAGATTTGATTTCACAACCTATTCTCAATATATCAACAACGCAAATAAAACTGAGGGTACAGTGACATATAAAAATAAATTTCAGACTAAAGACTTATTCTTAGTTTTGTCTCCCAAGTCTTATCCTAAATTTTAAGTAAAATATGTATATTATCTATATAAAATTCTCATACTATAAAAAACATCAACATAATTATTTTTATGAATATCCAATTTAAAAAGTTGTTATTCTAAGATTGAGATTAAATTTATACCTTAGATGAAGATAGCAATATTTGGAAACATCTAGGAGTCTCATTAAGTTTGGCTCTTCTCTGTTGCTTGGCAGATAATGGCTTAATATCAGGCTTGTCTTCTTTATCTCCATCACCTTGCGTGTCAACGATAAACAATTCATCATCCTTCTTAGTATCAAAACGACTGCAATAACACATAAATATTATCAATGTTAGAGTAATAATGCCATTATTGCAAAGTATTTTTTTCTAGATATATAGAAGCTATAATGAAGATAAAGGAAATATCGACAAGATTTTTAAATCAGGGGGTAAGTTAGAATGTTAATAGTACAAGGACGATTTAATCAAAAAACGGAAAGAAAAACTGCTAAGAGGTTATACAGGTGTTAAACCCTTACCCGAGTCGTTCTTCTAATCTTTGTTCTTCTAAAAACTCCTCTACATCACGAATATCACTATGTTTGCGCCATGCCGTCTTATTCCTTTTCGATACCCGTTTCTTCTTCTTTTTCTCTTCAATCATTGTTGTTAATTAATTTGCTTTGAAGTATTGAAACACCTACAAATATTGAAAACAACACATGGAAATAAATGTCAAAAAATTAAACTGTCATTATTTAACTGTCATCACATTATTTGTCAGCGCATATGTCAGCTGTCGACATCGTTTTTTTTTTTTTAATGGCTCTGGCACGATTTGTGCATTAGCCAGCGTCAAGTATAGGATTTTCTTTTTATAATTCGTGCTTGTCTTTAGAAATTCGACCGTGTCCTCCATGTACGGTTTAGGCACTCGCCCGGTACCGCAGAACCCTCCCAAAGGCCGAGAACAAATTTAAATTAAATTAAAACTTGCCCTCGAACCGGGAATCGAACCCGGTACCCCTCACCTAGCTCCCACTTAATAAGACCGCTAGGCTATGGTAGGGGAGCCCACGATGCTAAATGGGGATTTACTCGAGCGTCGTAGAGACCTATTGGGATGCAAAGCTTAGATAATAATAAGAAAAAAATGTTATATGATATATACCTTTTCATCGGTGGGGGAAGCGGCTATAGATTGTTAAATATGTAAAATAAAAACTGTTGCATGGACATCCTCGAGCGCGTCAGATATTGATAGCATCAATGCCCTACGTATTTTTAATAATGTACGTATGTTAATCTGATCGTTTGCATGATGCGGGTGGTTGTATTTAAGGGTTGAAAATGAAAAAAAAATTGCACCAAAGTTAAGTGCACCAAAAAAAAGCTCTCATTCACTAATCTGACGATTTCGATGGGACGCAAACCCACGCCATTTTCATAATTTGCAAAAAAAAATCGCAATTTTGAAATACTCAAGCGCGTCAGATTAAGATATATGTGGTTCATCTTTATGTTCTAAACGTACTGTCTCATAATCTGACGATTATCTAGAGGGATTCGCCTGATCTGACAAAAAAAAATTAGAAAAACGGTTCACCTAAAGGGCCATCCCTGCAACTTCCCGCTAATTCCATTCCTGGGCGCTTAAAATTGATATTTTGAGCTCGCTGAGTTCAAAGAAATAACATTTCTATGCATTTGAGCTCTCCCAGCTCGAAAGTCTGATAGAAGTTTCATAGAACACTATTTTTGGAATTTTCAAACCGCAATAACTTTTGAATGGATCAAGCAATTTTCACGCGGTTGGCGGCATTCGACGCAGTTTTATCATCCACATAAGTAATTTTGTTTGATCGATTTTAATTGATCAAACCACAAATTTCGGAGTAATCCCGAAAAAACACTTTTTCGGGTTTCTTTCGTTCACGATATCTCTCGAACTAATCAACCGCTTTTGACCAGCTTGGTAGCGATCGACGTAGTTTTTGAAGTTGATCGATAAAGAAACCACTTTAAAAAAAAAACTTATTTTTTTAAGATTTTTCAAAATTTCTCAAAATCTATCAGTCCGAATCGGTTCAAATTCACAGGAAATGTAATTTTGAGGGAAATATTTAGAACGCCGTTAAGTAGATTCCGATCGGTTTAAGGAAATGTAGGCATCACGCAGCTGCACGCATTTAACTTTATCGACGAATTTTTGTTATTTCGGCTTGCGGAAATCGTCAGATTATATATTTTTCATTATTCTTGAATCGCTCGAGAATGTCGAGATGACGTTTTTTTTTACAACTTTGTTGCCGTCCCCTTTTTTTCTGTCACTCTCAAATTGTCAGATTAGTGGAATATACACTTTTTAGGATGTAATTAACTCACCCTACCTTAATCTGACGCGCTCGGGAATTTCTGATGGTCAATTTTTTTTTACTAATCTGATCCTGTCTCCTTCACGGGCGGCCTTATATATGGGCCTCATATTTTGTGGAGGTACTTAACCGGGTACAAGGTATCCCCCTATATATTAATCTGCCGCGCTTTAGTAAATCCCGAAATCCCCTCTTGGGCTCCCCTACCACTATGAGGCCCCCAACAATGGCACTTGTTATCTTACATTAAACATTTAATACAATCGTTAAATAATAAATACTTAGTAATATAATTATGTACTATAAACTATTGAGTATACTTAAACGATACCAAAACTACAGCTACTACAATGTTATACATAACAAGTATTTTAACTATACCTAACATTAGCATCAGATCTAATCTCCGAGAAAATTTAATTGATTTATTTTATGTTTGTACCAAATGAGCACAATAGGAACTATGAAGGTATCAAATTGATTTTAAAAATCTTGCACGTATACAATAGGAAAATTTTGGTTATAGATAATTTTAATCAATATTATTATAACGATAATAACCTACCCAAATGTATGGCTAGATGAGTTATTATTGGATTCCATCATGAAGCTTAAGAGAACTCTTAGTAGCTTTTGTGATGATTGTCAGTCCTTCACACCAGATGCTGCATCTCGGTTATATTTGTTTTGTATAACTTCAACTAGTGACAAAATTCTCCTTAAAATGTAAAAAGATTGGAATGAAACGGGCAATGCAGCTTACGGAACATCAGTTTCATAAAGTGTCTTTCAATTGATCAACCGAGGTGCGAGACGGCACGTGACGATATTGCAATACAATTATTTGCTGATTGCCACTAAGCCGGGTCGTAATCTATTTTAAATTTGTAAAATAGGTTTCCATGTATTTTATATGAATCTTTCTCACGAAATTTCATAAGGGATGTTAAGTATGAAGATGAGAAAGCCTTCGACTTTTTTACATACATACCCATTCAGTAAGTTGAATAGCCCTGTTAAATTTACCTTACTACGTATCGAGAACATTAAGTAGGTACTCAGAGTGTTCAATTATCTGTAATTGTCGGTTCAATTATTTATTTAAAAAAAGCAAATCAGCTACCAAATTAATACCCGATTGCCTGCCTATAAAGCAAGAGACCTTTTTTAACTTCCGAACGCTATGATGAAGAAAACTCTATACTTCCAAGCAAATAATAAAACTACATATATTTAATTTAGCTTAGTGAGTAGTTTCGTAGGCTAATTTAATTCAACATAGGTACTTCTTAAAAACTTATTCCCTTTTCATGGCTCTTTGAATTAACGTAGTTGAATTTGAACCCCTGTAGAGTAATAAACAAATTCTGTATTTAGAAATAGTAAAAGAAATTCCTAGGTAACATTTATCAAAAAGCAGGCCAAGGTGCGATATTCAAATAATGTCATATTTTTTGCTCGTATTTACCTATGTTTTATGAGACTTTCAAACGGTTTGTTACCGAGGGCTGAAGTAAATAAATCCGAAAGTACCTAAGCTTAAAACTAAAAGCAATGATGAATGATTTGAGAATGATTCTATAAAAATATACCGTGTAGGTACGATGCTATTAATGGATCACATTAGATAGGCAAAAGTCAATCGGGTCTTTTTGTATTTTAAAGATACATATAGTATAATTATCGTCATTTACCCTGGCACCCTAATCAAATAATACAATCTTAATTTAATTAACATTCGATAGCTTTATTCCAGAAGGTATAAACATGATTTTTCACTGATAATAATTAATTATTGATGTATTGAATATTACACATTACTATCTATGAAGAGTAACTGAGAACAACTCACTTTACTCAAAATGGGATATTACCTAGGTTATACATGTTTTATTAACGGGAAATTCAAATTGTTTGTTCACATACATGCACATGCATATTACAGCAATGAATCTTTGGAAACGATTTTATTTACCGTACTTAAATGAATTCAACGCAAAAATATATGTTTCGTTACATCTACTTACTTATTCTTTAGTCGGGTTCTTCATTACTGAAGTACTCATTGCTTCGTGTAGGTGTTGCATATCTTCCTTCCTTCTTCGGCAAGCCTTAGCGCCTGTGTAGGCCTGTAAGGGCCTTAACTTGGTCGGTCCAGCGAGTTGAAGATCGGGCTCAGGATCTCGTGCCTGACACTGCACCGGTCACCACAACCTTCTCCAAGTTTTCGGGACCTGTGCGTGTCGAAAGAAGCTCAGAAGCTCTTTGGTTACACACTGAAAAAAGACGGGTGGTCACTTGGAGTTCTGAGAATTGATAAATTCGACCTTATCGCTGTCCAGAGAATCCTCAGCATCCGTCTCCAACACCAGATCTGAAGGACATCTAGCCTCTTTTATTTGAATTCTCACAGTCCAAGCTTCTTCGAATAAGAAAATGGAGAACGCTTGTATCTCGACCAATTTTTTTTTTAGTTTATAGCGAAATTTATTACGATCTTTCCGTATTCGTAATAGTTTTATCATGGCGTCTTTGGTGTTTATCTTTGCTGAATTTACTTTTCACAGCCAAGAAGATTTGTATTTTCTAATATAAGTAATATTACGAATTACCTTGGACAAAAAGACGGAAGTGTAATTTGATGATTCGATTAGGTACAGCCTTAAGTCTCGATTTTGGTTTTTCATTGTTCGTATAATCCACGACTTTGTTAAATAACACTTTCCAGTCTGTTTAGTGAAATTTGTATTAAAAGCTATTGGTGAAACATTTTTTCAGATACTTTCAGACTCATTTGACCGTAGCATCTAGCGATGATCTATAGATACGTATTAAAACGTTTTATAACCTCGCCTATCACAATAATTAAAGCCTTCATAGCTAGTAATAGGTCCTGTATTCGAGCGAAACAATAATTGCTGCGTAAAATACTACTCCATACATGCTTCTGGCTTAGTATAAGGAATTTTAACAGCAGAATTCAACTTATCTAAGTGCAAAGAACAGGAATATATGTAAGGTCTTGCACGCAATAGTTGCCAGTTGATACATAGTTTATGATTCACTAAGACAGGTTTTGTGGACACACGGATGAACGCTTAGGTATATTAGAAATTTTACAAACATGAACTTTAGATCAGTATTAAACATTGTATCTAATAGTATTCATTTTATTTTTAACGATTTTAATTTGTCTAGTTTTGAATTTTGTTAGGTCACCTACCATCTATCAAATTAGGTCAAATCTAATAAAGATAACTTTGAAAAAAAAAACTTTTTGCATATGAAGTAAGCAGTACCAGCCAATCCCGTTTTATAGGAGAAATATATGAGTGTCTAGCAAACTCGGCGAACTCCGTTTCGCCACCAGATGGCTTCGTTTTATGTAACATTTCGTTTGGTGATCCCGCTTTTCTGTTGAAATTTTTCCTGAATTTGCTATAAACCTCACAGAGCCCGAGACCTTTCCAACGAATGCAAAACCGTGGAAATCGGTTCGTGCGTTCTGGAGTTATAGCGTCAGGAAGGAAAACCCGACTTATTTTTATATAGTAGATTTTTTATATATAGACAATACTATTATATACATTGTTTGTCTATCCAAGTTGTAGAAGCTAGGTGATATAATATTTGCATCATAAAAATAATTTTAACATGAAACTTATAAATCTAAAACCGATATGACTAGAGCTGTTACAACCGAGCCAAATGAACCGCACAGTACTACAACAAAACAGCTCACAGTAATTGAAAAAAAAAATATTACACGAGTGTGGACCATTACTTTTTTAATAAAATGTATCGAGCTGGTAGAGAATTCATTTAAACTTACTTTTCAATGGGCTTTAAGTAGGCTACTAGATTTGACAAAATTATCCATCACGAGATCATTGAATAGTTCCAAAAATTGTCTTTGTTTAAACGTGACATTTTCACAAGCGCTTCGTGATTCCCCACTCTATAGAGATACTTCATTCTTCAGTTTACCCAATCGAACGAATGCTATAAATAGAAATATCGACTTTCAGTCCGTACATTACTGTACCACCAACGTAAAGGGGACAACCCCGAAAATAGATAAACCATTCCAAGTATACGTGAAAGTTTTGGAAGGTAGTTGTGGCAAAGTGATATTTTTTTGTTTTTTTAATTAAATTTTAATAAGTGTTTTTGTGATTTCAGTCCGTCTGGTAGCACTATGGCGTTTAAAAGAGTTTTGTTTCTTATATGTAAGTTAAAACAGTTTTTATTTATTTTATAATTTGCGCGTAATCCAATAAATAATATATAACATGTACATAAACAAATTGTACACGATATCAAACTGGTGACACTAGAAAAACATAATGAGTAGGGTAGTAACATCTAACATACTCGTATAAAATTCTCTTGTCACAATGTTCGTTCCCATACTCCTCCGAAACGGCTCGACCGATTCTTATGTAATTTTTATTCATATTCAGTAAGTCTGAGAATCGGACAACATATATTTTTCATCCCCCTAAATGTTTAGGTTGTTCCCGCCCATTAAATTTTTTATTTTTTAGACAAAACTTTTTGTTTTTATTTTTTTATGTTACAGCATACAAAAATACATACAACTCCTAATTTTCACCCCTTTACGATCAACTCCTCTTTTTTATTATAGTAGATAGTTATTTTTATTGAACTATAAAAATGTTTCCTAGAAATAAAATTGTAAAACGACGTTTGCCCGGTCAGCTAGTAAGGTTATAAAAACAAAGTAGTCGTATCAGAAATATTAAAGAACACGAATTGTGAATCTCTCTACAATTACATACAAAATACATTTGGACAGAAAAAGTAATTGTCTTGCATTCGATAGCAGAAGTAAATGATATTAAAAAATCCGGGTTATAGGCGTTAGAGAATTTTTAGTATTTAAAAAACCCTTAAAGATTTTTCGCAATGTTTGTATAGCTGTAATTATGTAATTCAAGAACATTCAAGGAAAAAAGATAAATTTATATTGTATTTCATTTCACAGCAATTACACAAAAACTAATTTTAAAAACATAAAAATGCGTATACATAATATTATTATTTATGTAATTTGGTTACGACGTAAATAAGGAATTGTAAACGTAGATAATCTTCGCGTGTTCTGTACTTCCGATTAGATTAATTACATACATTATTGGTTATTTGTAAATGTCGTAATTTTAAGCACTGACGCGTAGACAATTGTATAATTGTTTGTTATCTTTACATGTATCAGTTGGTTTAAAACGAGTCATTCAGTAGTAGTGATATTATACATGATATATTCTCATCTCTTTTCATTATCAGGTGCCATCACCCTGACATCAGCAGCCCCTGCAAACCGAGAGCAACCTAAGAGAGCAGAATACGATTATGAGTATGAAAATTCAGCACAAGTCCAGCAACCCGCTGAGTCAAACCACTACGATGCCTATTTACAAGAAGTTAAAGCGGCCGCTGGTGATTCAAGCAAAAAGGGCTTCAGCCGAGGCTCTGGCTTAAGAACAATCGCTGTTGGCTCCGCTAATCAAGCGAAAACTGCGCTGGGAAATCAGCAAGCCGCTGCATACCAAGCTGCGTATGTTGCTAAGAATACACTAGCTCAATCAGCTTCACAATCCAGTGCAACGGCCCAAGCAGCGCTTGCGGGAAAACAAGTGATCCTCGCAGGGCTGGAACAGCAAGTGAGAGACGCGAAGGTTGGGCTGCAAGGAGAAGAAATGCAGCTGCAGCAGGCGAAGAGATCAGCACAATCGGCAGCGCAGGCGGCACAACAAGCTATGCATCAGGTACTTGAGTCTTGACACTGTATTTTTGGTACATTATTACAAAGTAATTTGCCTTTATTAAGCTTTTATTTGTGAAACTAAATTAGGAAACTTCGATGTAATTGACAATGGACTAATTTTACAGTCGCTTTTGAGCAAAAACTAACTTCTTACCGATAATGAACGCAATTCCTAAGAAATATGATTACATAATTTACAAGTAATTGAAAAACGTGCAAAACTCGCAATGAAATGTACACTATTTCACTGCAATAAAAAGATTTTAGTTTTAATAAAATAGGAACTTATTACTTAACAGAAAAATATTTTCAGCTTTTAACGCGTTTACTTCTTTTGTTCAATACGAAAAATTTCCAAATAAAATCCCAATTTTATGTTATAAATATTTTATCCATCAAGTATTATTATTATATTTTATCATCTGTTATTACAGACTATTAAATTTCTAAGAATAGTTAGTATCTTAAAATACAGTGTCTTAAATCGTACATTTAAAAATCAAGTATGCTCGGACAATTGTGAATTAATTAAAACTGTAATTAAAGTTCCTTTAAATGTCTTCCTAAAAACTAATATGTTTTGATAATATGTATATTCAATTTTAGAGGTTACTAGAAAGTGCAATGTAATTTCATTGGCCCTAATTTTTATTCATTGTCAATACTAAAGCTTATTTTTATTTTTTGATGTAATTTGTCGAGACACCGACACGCCCCAGTTACTGACCATGACACAAGATTTTTTCATGTATTTCTATTTGTTTAGTCGGAATTTTTGTAATGTACGAAATTAATTAAAGTAAATAACTTTAATTGTGGTTAAGGACTATAGATAAAACAGGAATAATTTTCTTTTCTATTTCAGTATAACTTGATGAAACAGCTATACTTAGATATTTAATTTGATATCTTATTGTAAAACGTGTATCGAATTTATTGCATGATATAAGTATCGGCTATTGACCAGATTTTGGAGTAAAATTTGG
Source organism: Pieris napi (assembly GCF_905475465.1). Taxonomy (NCBI): domain Eukaryota; kingdom Metazoa; phylum Arthropoda; class Insecta; order Lepidoptera; family Pieridae; genus Pieris; species Pieris napi. The sequence goes on along the minus strand of NC_062241.1, from coordinate 4,182,870 downwards.
GAATGTACTTATCGTAGGAAAAGACCAAAAAATAACTCCTACGTAAGCCGTTCCATTCTTTAATTATTTGTCAATTCTTATTACTTATCTGCCGGGATCTACGTAATATGGTTGCACTTATAAACTTAATTGACATAATAACCAACCTTCTCGATCATAGATTAAGAGACATTCGTATAAATTTTTTTATAATGCTCCCATTTCAAATGTTTTACAATTTTTCTAAACACTTCTTAACCCGCAAATGTTTAGTATCTATATTAAACTTATAGGTGTTTTAAATCGGATACTTCAAATGAGCCAGCGAGATTTATGACTATTAATATTTTTTGTTAGGTAAACGTGATCCAAGCGGCTCTGAACGCTGCGCAAGCGACGTCGGAGAACGCGAACGAAGCCGCGTCACAGGCAGCGGGCGAACTCGGAGCTCAAACTGCCATGGTGGGGGCTGCGAGACAAAGACTGCAAACTCTGCAGGAACAACTCAAGGGTGTCAGGATTGACTTCGAGGCTACTCAGGCCGCTGCTAGGAAAGCACAGGTAGCTTTGATTAATTACTTTTATGCAGGAACAGGAGAAAGTTAAGTTTTTTTTATAATAGCAGTTAATGTTAATAATGACAAAGTTAGTAATAACTAACTAAACGAATAGTTAATAATAACTAAGTAGCAATAAAGACTAGTTTAGTCTTAAACCTCCCCTTCCCAAAAAAGTAACTACCTTATTTACTGTATCGTAACGTAGTTAAATACGTAAATTACGTGTTTAACTAAACGGTTTAAAAATACATCATAAATGCCGAATTGTTTTGCAAGGTTTTTTCTTCAATAAACATTTTTTTTCTTAACAGGTCACTGTAGTGAAGAATCCAATGTACCAATATATCATGGAAGATATAAGAATATCGATCTTTTTCTAACAATAATGAATTATTAACTTAACATTCCATTCTTTCTATTCTTCTTTATTTCCATTTGTGCACTTCAATTTTTAAATGTTTGTACTCTAAATTCAAGTAAAATTAACCAATAAAGTTTACGAAAATAGGCCAAACGAGCTAAATTTACCATTTTAGATAGGTACACTAAAAGAACGTCTAGTCAGTCCATGCTAAAATCAAATTTCAGGCTGCAGCACAGCAAGCTCAAGCGAACGCAGCAGAAGCTGCAGCTAAGGCGGCAGCAGCAGGCCTCGGGCAGAAAGACTCCTCACATGAAGGTACGAGCAGCGAAGAGTATAGGGCTCCCGAAACCCAGGAGTACTACCAGACGGAATATCAGCACCAGTAGCGGGATAGGTTTATTTAGTAAAAAGTCGAGAATAAGGCTGGGCAAACACGTAAGGTAAAACAGTTATTAATAAGAGGCGCGTTGGATACTGCGTTGCTGTCTTACAAAACATCTTTAAGAGTTGGTCAAAAAAAGTTTTTAACTACTTGAATGAAAAAAAAATAAAAAAATTTATTTTTTATTTTTTAGCAGATAGCTACAATAATAATTATAATAAATTTACGTGAAACCCAGTCCTTTTGCCTGACAAAATTTAGACATGTATTAACAATAACATTGTTTGATATTAAAATAGGTACAACTAATTATATTCATTTTAATTTATTTAAAGCGCCTATTTTGATAACAACAATTTAGATGTAAATAAAAAGCTAGTTAGAGTGTTGAGTAACCATCAATGTGATATTTTTATACTTTTATAACATAACAATTAGGATGACCAAATACATGTGATAATGCACTAAAAGCCTCAAACAGGTAGTGGTTTATAACTTTAAACATAAATATGACAAAACTTTCTTTACTTAATTTAGGATTCAATACATTTATGAATACCACTATATAGAGGGATTTAGATTCCCTCGTCAAGATATTCGTCCATATCAAGTTATTCAATGTAGATCCAGATACTAAATCTGATTTTTCTGATTAGTCAGTCTGATACGCAATTTAAACCTTTACCAGACGATAAAACGCTTGTATATGGTCACCCTAAATATTTATTAACTACAAGCTTTCGTTTTTGTACAAACTACAAAAGCGAGAAGTAAAACCATCTTGAGAACAACACTAACTAGACAAATAAGTGCGATGTCCAGAACAATAGTGATACAATAAATGTTTTGTTTGAAAAAATTGTAATTTTTTCGACTATTTGACTGATGACGTTTGACTTCTGACATCTCACTTTAACAGATAACATGGAGAATGAAGTATACGAACTAATATATAACGACCAATATAAAAATGCACAAGTTTAAAATAAGAATATTATCGAAATAGCCTTTAAAACACTAATAACTATTTCGGCTAATATCCCATATTCCCACTCAAAATTTACTCCATTCCATAACAAATAATAATCAAAGAGGGACATATACACAGTATATTATCGCATGAAAAGCACAGCACAAACTCGTAAAGCTAGGTTTCTTTCTTACAGAGGCAACCCCATGGACGTCACAGGAAGAAAAACTGCCGTCTAAGCCTCGAAACCAACAACAGTCTTTAGAATTGACCATTTCCCCTGACTCGAGGCTATTAAAACCTAAGTCAGACCTTCAGTTTTATCTTTTACGACAAAAACCTCATGTGCATATTAAAAATAATCAATTTCAATTTTCCAATTTCAATAATCAACAGTTAGTTGGAACGCCAAGCTTTTTTCAATGGCAATGAGGTAAGTAATGTATATTTCCTGTACTATAAATTTTGTTAGTAGAAATTAGTGTAGGTACGTAAAATAGTAAATTGGTTGGAGTAGTTCATGACATTAGAACACACTTTGTCTAACACTTTAAATTCAATTTTAGAAGGTATTTAAGGACTAAATGCCGATATACTAATCATACTAATAGTGTTAATATAAATTAAATGTTTACTGTGTACACGCATATCCTAAATCGAATTACACGCTAAGAAATTATTGATACTCGCTAGTATAAACACTGTGCGCGTTTATTTGCGTTTGAGGTGAGCCTTCATTAACCCTGAGTAAATAATGTCAAAAATCAGTTTTTTGCCTTCAATAGCTTGTTTTAACAGGAAACGGAAGCGAGTATAAAACACTTATCCAGTTATGTCTGCCGCCCATAGACACGCAACAAAGCCCTCTCCGTCGGCTTTGCGTTCTTCAGAATTATTAAATACATGATAAATTATGGACATCATGTAACCAAAACATTTGACTAAGTTCGCAAAATTTGTTCAAAAAAGATCTAAGTAGAAACAATCGCATTCTGTAGCCGTAGGCTGTGGGTATTTCCTAAACATACGAAATCATACATTTCTACTGTACCAAATTATTCCTGATTAAAGTACCTATATTAGTTATAAAAGGTCACCGTCCCTAGTTTCATGTCTTGGAAACTTATTTTTGTCTTTAAAATTAGTACTTCAATAATATTAGTAAATTGAGTCTTAAAAAAACAATTCTTAATGTTTACGCACACTCAAAAAGAGCACATCGCTTGAATACTTGCAGAACCTGCGCAGGAACAACCCGAACAAGAAGAGGAAGAAGACTGTGAAGAATAAATTCCTGAATTAATTTTATGTAAAATTGAGTTTTTATATAGGCAAATTTATTATAGAAAGAAGCCATAATTTAATGATGTTATTAAGATTTTAGTATTTTCGGTACAACCTGCGTAGCCTGAATTTTTTAAGTGTGGTATTGTTGAATACAAAATAATGTTATCTAATTTAAGGATTAGTACAATAAATTTTGTTATTATTTTTACTCTCCTTTATCAATTTATTTAGGTATACCCAGAAATGAATGACTAAGTACGATGTTAAACGGTGTAAATTTCTAGACCGTTACGTTTATGCAAAAATTGATTTCGGTACGGATTTCAAAAACGTCATCACTATTATCCTGAATATTATCTGGTCTAAAGTTGCGAAAGCTTGTCCGATATGTCAGTATCACTAAAATTGTTATGGCGCGTCTAAACGGGCCATGTTTTGCTGCAATTGATGGCTGCACTGTTGGCCACTAATTGCCCGGCCATTACAAAAATATTTTAATGCAGCTGATGGCCGAACAATCTATGGCTGGGCAATGTGTTGCAATATGTCTGCAATAGTATGGCCCATGATGCAGACTCCTAAACGGGCCACACAAACCGGTAACAATGGCTGACGAAATCACACTTGTCGCAGCAGCTTATATTGTTTTAAAAAGAAACAGAAAAAGAAGAGATTGTGGATTCGACCTTACTTAAATAGGCGTGAATCTGTAGACAATTTGAGTCTAGAAATAAGTCTGGATAATAAATTATTCAAGAACTAGAATATCAAAACCAGTCATTTTTACGTAGTAATCTAACGTCAAATACAGCTGATCGCAAAACACAGAATAAAGCAACAGGCACACTTCACTCATAGCAAACGTCATGTCGCGTAGAAAAGGATACACTGTGCCATAACAAAGAGAGTGACTGAAACAACACGAGAACTGGCTGTGCAATATTGCAGTTGAATTCGATAGCCTAGCGATCGTCCGGCCACCCATCGGGGCAACATCGGCCATATGTGGCTATACAAAACATGTTTGGCTATATGGCCGGGACATTACTGCAATATTGCATAGTGTGGCTGCTATTGTTTGCAATGTTGCCGGCCACAGTGTTGCAGCCATCAATTGCAGCAAAACATGGCCCGTTTAGACGCGCCATTAGAAATATCATTTACCATACCTGGTCTCGACATTCACTACCTATATAGTCAAAGTACTTTATGATCTTCACAACTTCTGCATGCAATGTAATATTTAAATGTCTTGCATTACCAATAATTCAAAGATCTAATTCCAAACATAACGCGTTTTCTCATTCATTGAATATTTGATTGCAGCTCAAAATAAAAAACAAATATCCACATACAAAACACTATATTTATCAAAACAAACTTGACTCACATACAGAGTTTTACGACTTTAACAAATGATTATATTTACAAACTTAACATGTAAGTTACACAAAAATATTGAAACCAAGCAAATACAACTTTTTTTATTCATAGAGCAAAGAGCAACCAATTCGATGTATAGAAAATTAAAACATTGAAAAGAGTTAACGACGGGTCATACGCGTGTCTTTGATTGGACTATGAACCTATTACGTCTTTTGTTTTTCATTATTACCAAATGTATTTTACATATAAACATAATATAATACTTCGGCTAAGTTGGTTTTTGTAATCAAAATACAAAAATATCCGCGTAGTTTTGTCTTACCTAAGATGAAAGTAAATTTATGTAATACTGTTTAAGTCAGTAAACAATTTAAAGAATACGGTATAACCGAACTCTATTTTTTTAGGTCTTTGCCTTTGCTTTTTTTTTGAGTTCTTTAAATTGACAGAAATACGATTAACGTAAAACTATAATTTTATATCTTAAAAAAATCACGCAATTCGTGTCTTTCAAATACACGACATAAATGTCAATAAGACCTCAACCTTTTTGACTAGGTCGATCACACGATATTCGAAAATTTATTACAAAAATCTTGTCAAATACTACAAAGGACATTTATTGGTTTTGGATTATATTCTCAGTTTTCAGATCGATAATACTATCATTTTTTGGCTCTTGAGGTAATTCACACGGTTTTTCACAAGTTTCATTGACATCTCCATTAGTACTTTCAAGAATATCTTTACTTAATTCCGGATTTTGTGTTTCTCCTTTGATTTCGTCACTGACAACTTCTAAGTCACACAGATTGATATTCGCCATATTAATAGCTTGTATAAGACTTTCCATAGTTTTACTATCAATTTTTTCATCAGGGCTATCTCTTGTATCAATATTTTGTATTTCATCATTTTCTTCAGCTTTTATTTCGTCTACTGCATTTTCTGGTGTCGCATTGTCCACGGCTTCTACAGTTTCTGGTGTCGCATTGTCTACTGCTATTGTTTCATTATTCTTTACATTTTCATTGTTTTCCTCTGATTTCTGTTCATTTGTTACGGTTTCCGTATTTTCAGCTGCCTTTTGAGCTTTCTTTTTCGACTTTGACTTCTTTTTGGTTTCCGGTTTCGGTGATTCTTCCTTCTCTTCTTTGTTTGTTAATGTGTTTAGTTGGGTCTGCAGGTGCGCCAGACTTTGTCTTAACTGGGCACAGTTAGCTGCCATGGCATCAACCTAAGGAAAATTATTAATAATATATAAATACAATTGTTACATCATAATAAAACTTAAAATGAGTACTATCTAGATTAACAAATAAGTTTTTTAACAGTTATTTACATTAATAAAATAAAGCTTTAGCATCTTTTAGTAAAAAAAACAAAAATCATAATCAAATAGATAATATAACTATTGTAAGGTACCTTTGCATCACTCGCAGTTTGCGCCGGCGGCGGGACGGGCGGTGCCGGCGCGGGTGTAGGCAGGGGTGGCCGTTCAATGTTATTCTCCTTCAACGTAGTCAACAATACTGTGCGTTCCGCCTGAACAAATATGATGTTGATTAATGATGTCCTCGGCGGTACTCACTTTTCCGTATAGTTTAGCAAGTTGGATTGAAGTAAGGAAAAATAGAAAAGGCCCATGCTCAATTTATTAACTGAACATTTCAGTGAAGAAATCAGAGCTTAGGGAGCGTTCAAGTAATACGTAACGCAATTTTTGGAGATTATTGACACCCCCCCCCCCCCCATGTAACTCGCCGTAACGTTTTTCAGTACCCAAGTACAGTACTGTACTCGAATATAGTAAAACGTTTCGTGACCACCTAGTGACTCTTTAGTTACTATTATGTGGTGTAAGTCGAAAATAATATTAAAAATAACGAGTAATTCAATCCCCGCCCCGCATCGTAACGTTTTACAAAAGGAGCCGCCCCCCCTCCCAAAACTCGTTACGTAATACTTGAACGCTCCCTTACCTGCAGAGTTCTACATAATCCCTGCATATGATGCAAATGTCTGTTGGCTGCCACTGCTTTTTCTTCGCTCGCTTGTCGTTCACCACACATATCCAAGAGAGCTGTCTGTGATGTCTCCCAGCGTTTCTTCCATGATAGAGATTCCTTCTCCAATTTTTGAATCTTTTTGGACATCTGGAGTGACAAAAACATTTTAAAAATAGGTATAAGATTTAACATGTAAAAATATATACGATATTTATTTGAACTTGAATGTATTTACTTAACACATTTATTATTTCTTTTATGGGCAGAAACATACTGTTAAATGTTTAGGATGCCTGGGATATGCAATTAAGTTTTTTTAGCTTGAACAAATGACATAATGAAAACATTGCTTCAAATATGGGCTGGTATGGTATTATAACATGGTGCAAGTATAGACTAATCACTAACGTATTATAAAATATAATTGGATAAATTCTATGAAGTATATAGAATCTTTCTAAGAAACAATAACATTATTCAACACCATTTTACCTTTTCCATCTGCTCCTTAAAACCACCAAACACTTGATTACTTTTAACAAGTGCATTTTGGAACTCATCATATTTATCTGTGTAGACTGCTAATTGACCCTTTAATGCAGTTTCAGCTTCCTGGAGCTCCATAATCTTGGCTCTGTACTGGGCTAATGTAACTTTCGTATGTTCTGCTTCAGCAAGTAAGCGCTCCTTCTCTGCTTGATGTTCCAATGCGGACTTTTGAAGCTTTGCATCTGATAATTGAGATACTAATGCCATCTGTTTTGCCATTTTATCTATCTAAAATTAATATGAAATAATAATGATTAACTATACTAAAATGAAATACAGCTTCACTAGACTGGAATTTATGAATATAATTGACTAATTGAAGAGAATGTTTTAATGTAACAACTGTTTTTTTATCACATGTTGTATTTAAATTTAGGTACGTTTAAACCGGCCATAATGTGATTGCTAAAATATAATATTTTCTTTTGTTTGTGATGTCTTAAGCCTATGTAAAGTTTGCATGCACAAGCTAAATTTGAAACATTATGTGCCACATATATATATAAATGCCTTTTACTCGAACTCACAGGGTTTTTAGCAATAAAATTGTACCGAATGGGTTAGAAGCCTGTGTCCTACAGCATTTGATATGAACAGTTAACATTATTATTCATTTAATCAGTGTTTGATGGCACAAAATTAAATTTTAATTTTATATCATGGGTAAATATTCGTAAAAGTTGTGTTGTAGAATAGGTTAGACAGTGTCTTTTTGTCTAAATGAAGTGCTTGCCGCTGCCATATTTTAGACATTATTATAGTTCTATTCATACCTGTTGTTCCCTTAATTGATATTGCTCCACAACACTTTTAAATTTCTCAGTCATACTAATATTGTCATCTCTAAGTTTAGCATTTTTCTCATAATTCTGTTGCAATAATGCTGTTATCTCTGATAATGTGTTTTGAAACTTTGCCTGAGTCTCCTTGCGGCGTTCTTCTTCTTCACGAATCTTCAGAAGTGACTCCTCCTAAAATTTTAATAATATAATGTCTTTATAGGAAAACTTACAATATGGTAATTTAAATACTTACCAACCAAAAGTATTCTTGTTTACCTAGCTTACATGGCAATACAACAAGGATAAAATTGGTTACTTAAGTCTTTTGTTTTTCTTCTCTTTTTTATGTCTCACAACTGATGAATATATTATGTGAATATGATAATGAATATTTCAAATGTCTAATTAGTAAAATCTAGTTAGTAAGTTTCAGTAATACTCACTTTGATAGCTTTATTATGTTTTTGTAACTCTCTACATAGATTTTCTAGTTTTGATTTAACTAATATTGTCTTGTTATACTCATGTTGCAGCTGATCCTTCTCTTTAACCGACAATGCATACCGTTTATCTGACTGTTTGATATAGAACTGCATCTTTCTATTTTCATCTGCTCCTTGAATATATTTTTTGCAGACAAAGGCTAATTTTTCTTCAGTTGTAGGGATGGAATTCAAAGACTTCATGAGTTGCTCCATATTTTTATCATCCTGATTCAGGCGGTCGCCTTTTTTCGATTTTTTTGGAGGATCCTGAGGTGGTATAAGTTTTTGCTAAAATCCAGACAAAATATATCAGAATATAATCATTAGCAAACATTACTGAGTAGATTTGCTATTACACAATCGTGATGAGATATATTATATCCTAAAATTATTTTCCTTAACATAAGAAACGTGCTCACGAACAAAAATATCGTAAACACTATCTTGGCGAAATGCCAACAAAGTTGAGGTTAACTTTACAATAGAAAATCCTGTATTATGGAAAAGAATACTGTGATAAATCTGATTTTTTTTATTTCATTTACTTTAAAGGACATGTTTAGCATATAAATTAAGTAGTATCGATCGCAAAATTTACATGAAATAAAAGACCGACATTTGATAGGTTTTGAATTCTATTTATAAACCACCAATATAAGTTTTGAATTTACTTACTTCCACATCATTTTCTTTTACAGAAGGTTTACTGTTTTCTTTACTTAGTTCGTCTGTAGCTTCCATTTTATCTAGTAAATAGTAATCCGTATAAAGTATTTCTGTCTTGAATCGTTAAACAGTCAAACAACGAAAGTTACCGTAGGAACGTCCTAAAAATAGTAACCAGTGAAAACTATCGAATATCGATAATTGTGTACGGAATCGAGTAAAGCTTACAAAGAAATATGTATTCGAGTCCATATGTTATGAAATTTTATCATGCATTTTTTATTCATCGATTTTTTAAAATCTAGATCTGCGGATCGAATTGAGTCTTTGCAAGCCATAAGCCATTACATGGCACCGAGGATAAAAAACCTATCCTTATGATGGATGACTAGGCATGTTATCTAAGATTTCAATTTCAATATTTAAAATTTTGGCAATTTTATGAATGTAGAATAGAAATGAGTTTCATATTTATAGACATTCTTGCTATTTTCTGCCAGGCTCTTATAGATATCGAATTTAGACAAGAATCGTTATTCGTTACCTGATTATAAAATCGATTAGTCGATGGCGATTGGCGATGCAATGTAATGGCAGACTGTACATCAGTCTTCATAATATTATTTATTCTTCCAAAAATCAAGCTGAAATAAGAATTAAGATTATAGAATATAAGAATTATGATATTACGATAGTTCCTTTATCACAATTATTTTTAAAGAAGTTTATAAGTTTCTTTTCATTTTGCTTTTCAAATTATATTTAGTATCTGGTACTTTTTCAATAACTGTGGTCTGTGATCTCTGATCTGCATGAATCTGGTTTTAGGCGGTTTATAATTGTAATATTGCCAGTTATTATTACTTTAACTAAATTGTTGGTATCTTAACGTTTTCGGCACATAATCCTCCAGTGACCAGTCCATAGCCATATTGATAAAATAACTTTAGTAGTGGGGATAATAATTTTATGGGAAAATATGTGATATTCTTTCTATCTGAATAAATTGAATATTTCGTAAAGTATCGGTATTTACTAAAATTTGTATGATGATGATGATGATAAGTGAAACTCAACCTTTATAAAACATAAAAATAAAACAAAAACGAACTTGGTTAGTAAAGGAGAAAAAACTGCTATTTATAAAGTATACATATAGGCAACACTAACAATATAACTGTCAAATGTCAATTACTGCTTGCAGTTTTCTCATGTTTTAATTCAGTCTCTTCAATTCAATTCCGATATTTATCAAAAAGAAGGAAAGACGTTGCAGGTGAGTAATTATTTAATAAAAAAAGTTTATTTATTCAACGTGCTCCATAGTTTAAGAAATATGAAGTTATTTATTGTGCTTTATAATTTGTGAAGTGCGAAAAATTTGCCGGCCGGATACCATCCGCTAAGGCCGTTATTTTTCAAGAGTTGAGGTCAATGTGCTTAGTCTGAATAGCGTTAGTTGAGAAGGTTTTACACATTTGCAAAAATTGCAATATTGCTTGTTCTTAATTAATCACATAATGGAAATAAGTACTTTGCACCTTGTCGTGGATTTAATTAAGCCGAGGTTTTTATCCGAATTTTATTCTTTGTTCACGTTCTTTGTTTTCGTTAAGTGAGTTCCTAGTATGATTTAATTATTTACATTTTTTAAATTATTGCTTTAGTTGGATAGGACGATCAATTGCATATATAATGCAATGTTTTTCATTTTATTATAATGTTAAATATTGGATGTTGGTTACATGATTACATAGTAAGTGAAACAGCAATGATTTGCATGGCTGATCAAAAAGTTTAGCAAATCAGATAATGTAATCTTTTTTATCAATACATTATGGTAGGTTTCGTTTGTTAATCATACTAAATGCTATAGTATTAATAAGAACATTGAATAGGACAAAGCAAAATATGATGTTGATGTTCAAGTGGTTCTTGTTTCAATTTAAATATTATTGGTAAAATTTTGTTTTTAAATTTACGTGTTCTCTACTAATAATGGCTTAAAAATATTACAACTTAACTACGACCTATTTTTACATACACTTTACCTGAACTATAAATATATGCTTGGATTGCTTTTAATCTATTTCAGTCTCGAATCTCAACAGGCGTTTTATATTTAACATTTTTTAAAGGGTTTCATGAATAATATACTACCTTGTCTTATAATGGTTTTGTATTGTATATCAATGGATACTATTTTTCTATGACACAAGGCTAGACAATTTCATTTCTAGTTAGCCACCAGCCTCTTGTCCACATTGAGATTTTTTAAATGAATCAAAAAAGTGAAAGTGGATTTAATGAATAAAATTGTATGTATATTGTTTGATATTGATGTCTTATCTATTTATGGTAAATTCATAAGTTTCTGTGTATATAATCAAAACATTTCTAATATCATTACTAATAGTTTAATAAATGTGTTCCTATACAAGTTAAAGAGATTAAAACATGAATTCTAAAGTCATTGCAAATAAATAATTTTGTATTTGTATGTTATTTTGTATTAATAAATGCTTAGCTGCTATGTTGCAGAGATTTCCACATTCACAATAACTAGTCATGTAACTAATAGAGCTATTAAGAGAGTAAGTTGAAAGATAATATGAAAATCATTATGCTAAAAATATTCCATTCCTATAATAGTATCTCAACACGGGTGGTTAGTACAAACACATATACCATTAAATGTAATCATTGGTGGCAATCAGTTTATTTATTTATATATTTATTAAGGAAACTAAACAGATACATCTCTATACAGTAAAAACACATTGGACATAATGTTATCCACAAAAAGTTTCACTGATAAAAAAAATATAATACAAAGTAAAACAAGATAAATTAGGAGAATAACAAACAAACTAGTAGCTATAAAACACAAGGAAGATACAAGGCTTAAGACATTAAGAGTTTTAACTTATTCTTATCCCAACATGGTTTTAATACGGGGGTGTAGTCTCAATATCCATGTCAAATAAGCATTCTGCAAATTAACAAACAATAGACTTTGCAAAATCCATTACAACAGACTGTATGGGCTGATTAGCACATAGATTGGCTGTATAATCCAATGTATTTCCTTAACTGTGGTTTACAGAACCAGACGTTTGGTATTCGGTGTATTGTTACTACGACGTCGTAAATTTATAATGACTATTGGCCTATAGGGAGGACGATTAGTCATTTGTCATATCAAGGTTTTTCCAGTAATAACTAGTTGTAATATTTGCTTGACAAAAACCCACCCCACGAACTGACGATTAAAAAATCGATATTTTGCTGCCATTGTATTGAATCATTATGTGTTAAGTAGTAGTAAAGTGTATTTTTATCGATACCTAATTAAAAGGGTTATATATTAAATTGGACTCATTATGTTACAAAACTATATTACTGCCCCTTTTCGAATCGAAAGGTAATGAATGGCAATTTTTTAAAAACTAGCATCCTTAAGATGTAAAGTCTTATACGTAATAAACAATAAAAGGGATACAACTTATATTTTGGGAATATTTCTCCTAGTTTTGCGTGACTAATAATGTCATAATAACACATTGTATATAATATTAAGCCAAAACTGGCTAATCTGTTATATTGATAGAGGTCAGGTGACGTGATTGAGCGTGAGTCTATTAATAAAGTTGTAGTAAATGTAAAAATTTTATTAATATAAATAAATTTTGATTTGATTTGTCGGTTTCCGATCGTTCGTTTGCAATTTAAAAACCTTATGAGGATAAAGAGGATTTCAAGGTAAATACAAAAGTTTCGATGGAATTTGCAATGCAAGACTGGTTAAGTAATAAAAGAACAACAAGAATAGATATTATAGGAAGTGCATTGCACTTTCAAGGCTTATAAGTTTCTAGTTATCACACTGACTCAATGGCGTATACTTAGACCACCTGATCAGTCTAATTAAAACAAGATATCTTTAAGGTTTCCTGTATGTGATGTGTGCTGCATATACTTATGTACAACTGTGACTCATAAAAACATTTGATTACGGATAGGGGTCGACATCAAAAAGACAGAATTTATCATAATTGTCTGGTTTATTATGATTATAGAGTAATTATTACTTACTGGTTACTGTTTCATAATCACCTAACTAGTTACACGCACCGGTACTTAATCCACACCAGGCTCTGCAACTCTGAAAGCATCGTGAGCAATACCCACTTCAATTGATTTTAGTCTCGTTCAAGTTTTCTGCTTATTGCTTATCAAACGTATCTCTTTTTACCTTTCTATGACTGTTATAATATTGGCCATTGTATAGAGAAAATGTTAAATATGTATGAGCAAGATATAGATAAGGTGTTACAAATTAAATTCACATTCCACTTTCAGCGTAATTTGTTACAAACTTGTTTCCCCATACGGTAATATGATATGCGTTCGTCCTTGTGCCGATGTTACTGTTTAGGCTTCGTCTAGACCAGTTTGACCATCACTGCCCTTTTTTATATCCGCTTTCTGTATACGGATATATCCTGGTGGGATATTATGCGATATCTAATTGTTATAACCCACTGACAGATGGCTTTTTGGCACACAAAGGTAGATCAAGAGATAGACTTAAAATAAATGTAAGCTAATTATATGTACTAAATGTGAAACGTTTTAGCAATTAAGAAAATTTACCTATTAATGATTATCATAGAAAATTATCGTGTTAATATAATGAGGGTAGATGTAGCAAGGGAGCATGTGAGGGTCCTATCGAGGTTTGGTTTAGCCACTAGCCGAGAGGGATGTAAGTAAAGCTAACAATTTTACTTGTTGGTACTACACAAATATTTTTTAGCTAGTATTTTCAAAATTGTACCCACAAAACATAATATGGTTACCTAATGCATACTCATTTTGGTGCCATAATTTTGCAGACGACTCCTACGCACTCTTAAGATTTTAATCAAGCCTTTCTCTTTTAACCTAACTGTAAGCCCGATATGGATCGGTATTTTTCGAAAGTGTAAAGGAAATTTGACGTAGTACAGTTTTCTTACATTATGAATGTACGGAAATCCATTTAATTATAGAATATAGGAACTGAATCAATGTAACTCAATATGGATTGAAACCGCATAAAAGTAACGTCTGTCGATCGTTTCGCTCTAATTTGTTTTACTCGGATAATATTACGCCAATATAATCGAGTCAATATTTAGCAATTTGCTAGGATAACCTTATTACTGGTAACATCGCCCACATCGCGTTTATATAGCTTATAATTACAACATGAATCAAATTAAATTACATATCCGTTTGATTTTGTCTAATGACAGTTATGGCCGTATTATAGTTCGTACTAAGTGTAACTAGGTCATAGTCTAGTCTTCAACAATACATTCCAATCATTAAAAGCCCATGTCATGATAGACCTTTATCATGTCTTCAATTAATTTCTCGTGTAAGACGATCGATTTTACGTTCTTCTACTTTCCATCGGTGAACGGCTAACATTAATAACTTAAAATTTTATTTACGACAGAACGACGAAATCGAATCATATGTAAAAAATACGAGTTGTAGTTATAATTGCTACAAATCGTAAGCAGCGGCTACACTATTTTACCAAGAAATAATAATTATTTTTGAATTATGTGAGTCATAACTTTATCTACAATGAACCGCTAGCAAAGATCGTAATTCGATACCTCCTAAGTATACTGAGTCAACTGACATTTTAGTAATTTTACAGGAGAGCCATTTTAAGGCAAATTGTTTATATTTTAATGAAATCAAACTAATTCGGAATAAATTAAATGTTTTTTTAATAAAGATTGAAAGCTCTTCCTTTGGTATAACATGATTTTGCTGAATTTTGTTTTTAAATGATATTTTATGTACATGACTCATTATACACGGGCGGGACTCAACAGTAAAATGGTTTAACTACCAGTTATATTCATATACGTTGTACATGAAAATCCATGGCTTACTCGAGAATATTACGAAATATGATAATCATTTTATTAATATCATACTACTTTTGGTTATTTTCGATTTTTTTTGTCCCACTTAATAATAAAATGTTTAAATTACATCACTTGACTCATTATACTAGGAAAGTACTTACCTATGTTAGTAGTTAAAACCTCAACGTATACTGGACTAATATAATCAATCGAGGCTTTTTAATTACTCATTTTAGGTATTTCGAATACCTCACGAAATTAATAAAGGTTAGGAAGAAGTAGTCTCATTAACAAAACAACACATTTAAAGAATCACGATGTATTTTTGTTTATACTAAGTAGGACCCTTTTTTGTAGCATGTAGTATCATTAAAGTTTCTTGAAAAGTAACAAACATCAATAAAAATAATAGAAACTAAAAATGGTAACTTACGTTAAACAATATTAATAAAAATAATAGATATGAATAATATAAATATCTAAAAATCTAGGAAATTCTAACGCTCAAAAAATTGCTATAAGGTTAAACAAAATAAATAAAAATGTTAAAGGTTGAACGAATCAAAAATCAGTCTGAATCACTATCTTCTGCTCCATTAGAGTTATTTAGATAGATAGATAGATCCATCATTAGTAGTTGTCCAGTTGTTTATAAGTTTTGACTTTGATTTGAAGTCCTTTATTAAATCCTGAGACACTTCAATAACTGTGTATGTATCTAAAAGCTGTATATCATTGATCAGGCATATAAAGCTTTTTATCTTTGTCTGTCTTTCAATTAAAGCGTGCATACTGTCGCCTTCACTTTGTGAATGACCCACTATTAGAAAGCGATGGCTAATAGCTATACTACACTTTAAACTACCTAACATACATTAAGAAATAAATCCTATTTCTATTTTGGCCTCCACAGTTGTCTGACTAAAACAGGTAATCATTGACACCTTCACCACCCGTATCTTCTATAAACTTAAAATGATAGCTGGAAATTTCAATTGCACCTCTCTTTACTGTCTGTTGATACCATCAAAACCAATCACCTTGGCGAGATTCCAGAATTAATATCGTGAAATTATACAAATAATCTTTCCGTTTATAATAAAAAGTACTCACGCTTCCGTGAGGTACATTAAGACACTTTTGAAGATCAGATGCTGATGTAAGGATTTCATTATTTTGTAACGCTGATTTTTTATCTTTTGTTTTCATCTTTCTAGCTTTCTCTTTTTTTTTAAATGCTCTACATGCTTTTCTTTATCTGCCTGCAGAACTTGCTTATTATTTTCATAAATGTGACATTGTTCACAAATATCTTTTTTGGGTTTATAAAACCTATATATAGATATTGTCTCACGGTAGTCCATAACCCATTCGATTCATGAACAGTTTTGGGAAGGATAAAAAGCCTTCCAGATAATTTTTACTTGATTTTTGGCGAGTGTAATGTGACTCTACAGGAGAAAATGCTTCAACGTGATCTATAACACTGTGAACGTTATCGGATGGATTATATGTTTATCCAAAGACCACGCTGATCTGATTTAATAAATCCATTACCTTTATCGGACTTTTCTAAATCTGTATAAGCAAAATCAAAACTAATAGAAAGGGTTCTCAAGAACATAGTTTTGCAAACCGATATTTTTGTGATCTTAATAATATTATCTCCTTCACTGCTTTTTTTATCGACAATATTTTTTCTCTTTTTTTCCAGCTTTTACAACATATCTTGCCAAAAAACCCATTGTCTTCGGTGGTGTTCTCACTGCATTTTTTACGACAAGTTGAGGGGCAAGAAGTTTTCATAATTCTCGTAGCATGTACTCTTCCGTTTCTACTGACATATTCCAATCCTCTATTAAGCTTATATTTCCTCTCCTTATCCTTGCATTTTTTATGAAAACTCTTAGCCTTTCTTTATCTTTTTTCGCAATGGAAATGCGCTTTTGGCGTTATTGGACGATGAGTATGTGATGTCATTAATGTCAGAAATTAACAGGAGATGAGTCAAAATAGTTATACGGCGATGGTACTGGAGTAATATCACAATAATTTTCTATAATGCTATTCTGGATGGGCGAATTACCTGGAGTGTTCTCTATGACTGATGGCGATCGATCTCCTTTTTGAGTTCAGTTATCAACATTCGATACCCAATGCGAAGAGCAAAGAATATAATCTAGGAATAATATGTAAGCATTAGAAGGGATATTCTGCGATACTTCCTTGCTATCATTCTAATCAATATCATCAAGTATTGATAGCTCCTCTTCCATAAAATTTGCATCCGGTGGCAATGGAGACTCTAAAGCAAACAACAATTAAAAACACAAGAATTCATATTTTTATATTTAACGTGCCAATATCAAGTTATAAAATTTATAACACATAAAAAAATATATTATACCAAAATTAAAACAAATATATCAAAAATTTAATTAATACATTATTATAGCCAGATAAATCAAGTGTCTTCTTTATAAAGTTTGTTCGTTGTAAACAGGTGTAAATATAGTTGTATCAGTATACGGCGTACTAAGCAACGTGTAACAATTATCAAACAAAAATGGCAAAATCACACTATATGTAACATAAATAAAGTATATCAATGTAACTTACCATATTCATCCCTGTTTTGCATTATATCACCGATTCCTGAGATATTGCTAATTGTATCATTAGTATTATTCACCTTATTATTGAGAAAATTAAAAAAAATTCGCGCCCTCGCCGTCATTTATCGTATACTGAGCCATAATATACTTGTATCAATGCGTCCTTCCTCACGCCCCGCGAATACTGATACAATGTTATTTGGATCAGTATACAATGTACGATTTTAACTGATGTTGAAATTGATTTAGTATACGTGAAATTATCTCGGTAATTATAGGTCTTTTTAAAAAAAAAATAACACTAACATTAAGGTCATGGTTTATTATGTACTTTTGTATAAAAAAAACAAAATACCTAAATTTGTTAGATGACTCAGTATACTTAGGAGGTATCGGACTATGTTTGTAAATGTAAGCCATTCAAGAATCATTGACTCACAATAAGAGCACAGTCACTTTTCTCATTATGCTATGAGTAACGGGATTTTTATCGTCTTCGCAATGTCGCGGAAACAATTCATTCGCAATAAAAGGCACCTAGCTTAGATTTTCATACTAAATAACGGTATCACGATAATAAGGAAGCTACTCGTTGACCTTCTTTCGCATACTAGGCCTATTCATTATTTTGACTGGTTACTACAGGAAAATAGATATTCCAAACTGCTATACGTATATAATAGCCCATAGTGATACTTATTTTAGCCTGACACATGTTGGAGATTTTTGGGTCTAAGATATGCCGCCGGCCTTCACCGAAACAACCAAGTGTTGATTACGCTCATATAAATTATATTATATTACATATATACACACATTTATATTCCTACGTAGATACATAGGGGTTCCTGTACCTGTACTGTATGTACTAATAATATTAATTGTATAGCCAAATTATATAATACAGATTTATATAACACCGCTAAAATACGGATTGCACTGCATAAAGGGGGTTATACTTATACATAACGAAATAATTGTCTTCACCTTCCCATAGTTTAAAAAATTATTAATTTTCTTTATCACAGTTTGTCCAAAATACAAAGATATAAATTATTATGCGCTATTGTTATCATACAATAGGAAGTGCGCATTTCTGCCGATAATGGACTTTCAATATGACTGGTGGTATTATGTTGTTTCATTCGTGCCTTACCGTTCTTGCGCATAGCATTGGAGCCATATTGAATGTGGAAAACGTCATAAAATGTATTCTATTTAAGAAAGAGACGGTAGATTGTTTTCTCGATAGTATGTTTTATTCAGAAATAGCAATTTCCAACAGTATTGTCGTTGCTCGACACGCTCATTATTGTTAAAATAACCGCAAATAGTTCTGAGAAAGGTGCATTTTATTTTTGAAGAAAAAAAGCAAATAGAACCGGTTTTGCATTGCAGAGGTCGATGTACGTATTCTGACGATAAAACATATTAACTATGAAGATTTTACTATATTTACTTTACCTACGTTTGTTATATATTATTTTTTATTACAACTTACTACAAACGAATTCATTTCCATTCTAACCTAGTGTGTCTTAGTCTTTTATTCAGAACTCCTAAATGAATTCGCAATAAAGTAAATAGATATTTATACCTATCCTACCTCGTAATATAACACCTGATATAGTTTTATTGACAGAAACGTTAAGCCGCCGCTCATAGACACCTACAATAGCAGTTGGTTCCCGGAAAGTGAATACTACTAACTTATTACGTAATAGTGCCTCAACTAAGTAGTAGCTTTAATTTTTTGTTAATATTTCCTGAATGTAATACTTTATAATTATTATTTCAGTATTAAAAATGACTTCAACATCGATCAACGTTGGTATTGGCGAGGGTACAAGGGTGTCTAGTCGGGTACTACGCCCTCCAGGCGGTGGGCACACAGACATCTTTAGCGGAGAGCCTGAACCTCCACGAGGAAGACGTCTGGTTCCTGCTGCCTCTGGTGCTATGTTTGGTACAACAATCTATTATTTTTCTTTTAAGGCTAAGATAAATAGATCAGTTAAAGTGTAAAGTAATTCTCCAACTGTCTCTGTTTATGCAACTGATGACAGTTGGAGTATTAGTTTACACTTTAACTTGTCTGTGAATCCCAGATACATGCTTTTCTTTTATGGATGGTGATAGGATGAATTTTATATTTTTTTTTAAATTATAACAATTATTTTTAAATAATTCATAAGTTTCTATCGTATCTTTCAGGTCACGGTGACGATACTAAATCAATAATAGGTGCTCAAACTCCAACCCAAAACGGAGCTTCCGTAACTTCGGAACCCGCACCACAGCCTGAAGTGCCTCAACCTGCAGCGCCACAACCTGCAGCGCCACAACCTGCACAATTCGAACCTGTTCCGGCTGCTGAACCTGTTGCGGTTGCTGAACCTGTTGTTGCTAACCCAGCCAAGGCATCGAAGCCTGCTACCCCAGCGGTGACCCCTACTGAACAGACTAAAGCTGAACCCCCTAAAAGAGTCCGCGTTCCCCCCGGCGGCTTTTCTTCAGGCCTTTGGTAAATGCTGAGAACGCTGGGACCGCGCAATGTGCCTTAGTTTTATGTTGTCTATCTCGTCTATTGTTTGATTGTGAAGCTGTCAAATTTTAAGCTGACTTGTAGATTAGGGCTACTGCGTGAATAAATTTTTACACTAGTGCGTGCGCGCCTAAATCCTGCAAATTGTTTGTTTCAAATTTAAAAATATGTTGTCATTTACATTGTTGAGTTATTGAGGGTATTTCAATAAGTTGTTTCGTCTACCCTCAAATTTGGCAGCTCATGTATGTCGAAGGCATTTTAGTGTATGATAAGCCTCTCAAATGGGCTGTGGGTTTTTAGTAGTGTGGGATAGGCTAACTT
This sequence comes from Pieris napi, assembly GCF_905475465.1. Lineage (NCBI taxonomy): Eukaryota > Metazoa > Arthropoda > Insecta > Lepidoptera > Pieridae > Pieris > Pieris napi. The sequence goes on along the minus strand of NC_062241.1, from coordinate 4,162,034 downwards.
ACGCATCTGCTGGATTTTGGTCCCGCGCTTTGTCAGCTTTGTAAATCCTCCTTTGTTTTTACTCTATATACGTTACGTACGATGATTTTAATCTTATATTTTAACTCTTTCGCTTGTGTCAAAGGCAATTGCCAACTCAAGACTTGTATACTGTAGTCACAAAATTGTTAGGCCTAAGGTATTTTATAGGTATTCAATATTGTCCGGGTTAGTCCAGGTTCATATTCCAATTATACAGTATTTACGGTTTTTTTAGCAAACTTCGTCTAACTGTTAATATTAATAACCGACTGATCTTTCAGGACTGTACTTAAAATTATGTTTTAACGCAAAACGGCAATGCGATTATGTATATTAATGATTTTTAACTATAATTGTATTTTTATATCAATTAAATGCTATAAATTTAAGTTAATGTTTAATTTGAAAACCCCTTTAATCTCTTTACGATAATGGTGCCGTTTTTTCGCAGTTTATTTGTAAACTCCTTGTTTAAAAATACTCCTTGTTTAAACGAAACATCTGTCACTACTGTCAAGTGCACTTATTGTCAGTCTTTGCAGTCGAACATCCGACGCACAGAAATAAAAAATGTGTTTAAAATAACATAAAATGCGAAAATCTAGAAATAAAGCGTCTAATTCGTAGTATTAGCCATAGAACCTCTCAACAATATGTAAGTTTTCATTTATTATATCAATTATGTTCTTGTTTATTCTATAAACATAGTTTTTTATTAATGTCTTGTATCTTCCTAAAAGGACCTAGATTTAAGCGGTTTTAGGGCCTCTGGATAACTGAATAAACTCTGATGTTTTGTCAGACGCTGATAATCATCAGACCTTAAATTATTATTTAAGCTTAAGCTTTAAACGCTGATAGAGATATTTTTGGCAAATACAAAAGTGTAAACATCGTGCTTAGGGGCTTACAGAACTAGGGGTGTTGTTTTATAAAATAACGCCAATTTTAGACACATTGGCCGGATTAAAAGAACAGATGGAGGGCGGAGGGAAGCAATCGCGATTGCTAGGTCGATTGCTTGGCAAGCTGCGAGGCGAACATCGAACGCTGGACAAGAATTTCTCATTTTGTTCGACTGGGTTCGTATATTTTGCAGCAAATTCACTAGTGCCCTAAGTGCGGCTTTCGCGATTATTTCTTCAAGTATTCATGATTCCTATACTGTATACGCCAATACGATGTATGTTTTTGACAGTTCGAATGCATACATTTGTACTCCCGGATTCCAAACAAACGATTTAGGCATGTTTAAAAGTTCCAAATATGTCCACGTCTGCTCAAGTTATACAAAATTCTATCATCATGTTTATACTACGCCATTAAATTATACGTACGTCATATTAGACTGATGTGGAACTTGCCGCCCTAAGAAACAATTACCAGAGTGATTGTTATTGCACTACTGTCTAATAAAATAATAAACTATGTATTCAAGTGCACTGCCCTTTCCGTGATAAAACAATTGCATTAATTATTTGTACCTACTTAAGTTATGATACCCATGTTACATTGTCTGTTTTAATTAAGTTATACTATATGCAGGTTTGTATGTTTTTCTTATTTATTTTTTTCTTGGAACGAGATCGCTCGAAAGTGATGATCGCCCACCATGTAAATTAATTGTGATTTGTCTAACTCAGTTGAAAAATTAATTAATTGACCTATGACGTAAAATTTAATTCCAGTATGAGTGAAACGGTGTGTTGTGCCAGCGGTACAGAGGAAGAAATGGATACTACCAGCACTCAAGCTTCCACCTCTAACACTACCATTGACGATGTGCAGTTTGCCGCTAAGCTAGACCTACGGTTGGTTATTTTTAAAAACCATGAGTCAACTGTTCATTAGTGATTAGAGATTCCAGTCCAAAGATTGTATTGCAATAAAATTTCATATTCAGATTGGAGGTCGTGAAGGGCTTGTAAGAAATACGATACTGTGTAGGTATGTATTGCCTAGATTATGCCATTATATAGAATACAATGTCACAGATATGGTGGTCAGTATCTGACGCCTGAACAGCTTCCAGAGTTCTGTAACCAGTTGCATCACCTCGTGGAAGTAATACGAAATATACAGTCGTACGCCAAAGTCACAGGAGAATATCCCGCGTGAGTCCATATTTCACAACTTATTACCAATCAACAGTATTTGATGTATTTCAAAAGATATTTAAACGTCTGTTGAAAATACGATACATATATAAACATTAGAAGACCTAAAGACAGGAGACAGCCGTTCCAAATGTGACATGTGGTTGCATCGTCTTATTGTTATTATTGTACATACAGCCGAATAGGAATTGTTGCTACAAAGTAGGGATGAGACATACTTGCAAAATTCAATACCAGGGCTTCCAAGTACGAGTATGTAAAAATACCAGGTACGAAAACCAGGTATAAAAATACTTGAAAGTATTTGGTGGCAATCGTATCGTACAGTGTGTGTACCACAATCTTGCACGGCTTTTTATAAATGAAATCTTTCCTTCCTACTTTGTTTTGTTAATCACAGGCTTAGGACTGTCTGCTACTAATAGTGTTACGGTCATTTATCAGCTAGTTGTGAAATATAGTATTAGCAGGCGTAGTTAAAAGATTTCATTTCATTTTATATATGTACAACTTTTTTTTATTATATATATATATATATATAGAATTCTCAATCATCATTTTTTATTTTGTTGGAGAAACAACAATTGCTCTAATTTTCGACTCCCGAGTCGGGATCTCCTTTCCGTCAATATGTTCCCTGCTACTGAAAATAGACGTTCGCAAGGCACGCTAGAAGCCATTGCATTTAATTTAATTTTGGCTAGTTTGGCTAAATTTGGATATATTTGCTGATTTATTCGCCACCATTCCAAAGGATTTGTGTCTGGAGACAAAACTGTGTCATCTAAATATTTTTGCGTCTCAATTATGGCTCTGCTATTGGCTGTGCCAGCTGGCCGCACATTGTGCATTTGTTTATTATAGTGTTTCCATAATAGGCTGTTAGATTTTTTCCCCTGGCTATCTGATATATTAGAAGTGGATGCTGAAGACTGATTTTTTTCATTTTCATTTATCATCGCGGTTACTAAGCCCACAATATACTTTTTAGTGCTGTCTGCAACATTTTCGTTCTCAAAGTATAACTTGTATCTCGGGTCTAAAAACATAGCGACGGTATAAGTTCGGCTTTGTTCCAAATTAGAAAACCGCGTGCCTATTTCTGAAAGCAGATCCTGTCGACACATTTCCACTTCATCAGGAAAAATGTCAATATTATTTTCTTGCCGATATGTCTGACTTGCGATTTCTTTGAGAGCGTTGGTAAGACCAATCGTTAAGGGGATAACCGAGCTTCCACTAACATACTTCTGTCCGCTCATCTCTCTTGTCACTTCTTCACATGGTTGTAACACTACTACCAAAGACTGGCAAATGTCCCATTCATATGTAGTAAGATTAATCAAATTGCCAGTGTCTAAATTACTCAAAGCACATTTGATTTCGTCTTTCAGTTCGACAAACCTCTCTATCATGTAAAATGTGGAGTTCCACCTTGTAGCGACATCTTGAATTGGCCTCTTCACTACTTTATTGGCCTGCTCCTGGTACTTTTTTAATTTATTCCAGGCTAAATTACTTCTTTTGAAGTAGGATACTATGGCTTTTACTTTGCCTATTATGCTATTTACGTTTGAGTGGGATAACACTTTTTGTACTGCTAGGTTAAGTGTGTGTGCATAACAGCCAAAATGTCTCCATTCTAATTGAAGTATGGCATTTTTTATATTAGCCCCGTTGTCCGACACTACAAGGAGGACCTTATCTAAAATGTTCCAATCTTGAGCCACATTTCTTAATTCTTGTGCTATATGAAGTGCCGTGTGACTGCTCTCAAATACTTTACATTCCAGTAAAACCGACTGAAGGATAAAATTTTTATCTACGTAATGACCCGTAACGGCTAGGTAAGAATCATTATTTCGTGACGTCCACATATCGGTCGTTAAACATACACTTTTTGCATCTTCATTTAAAGCTGTTTTTGTATTTATCTTTATTTCTTCATATAGCCCCGGCAATAAATTATTGGCGAAATACTTTCGTGATGGTATTGTATAATTTGGGAAAGCAAAATTTATTAATTCGCGAAATCCTTTGTCTTCTACTATTGAAAAAGGCTGTAAGTCCCATATGAACAAATTCATTAAATGATCATCAATTTGTTTTTTTATTTTTTGACAATCGCGCCGAAGGAATGCTGTAATACTGGATGGGTTCGGATTGGACCTTATCGTATTAGATGCGATAGTTTGTATAGCAGTATTGACTGCCGTAATTTGTGCAGTTTGTGAAGTATGCGCCTGTACCTCTTGTTCTTCTTGACGATCCACTTGTTGTTCCCTTCTCACTAAGTTAACGGAAATATGTTTTCTTTGTACATGCTTGGTAAGGTTTGACACTCCTGATTTGTATGAGATAATGACTTTGCACATTTTGCATTCAGCTTTATTTTCACCTTTGTCCACAAAATGATCCCAAGCCAAACTTTTCTTTGGAGCCATGGTTTGTGACTATATTATTATTTAGCACAAGTTTCTACCTATCTAACTATGTATTTTAACTATTATCTAATAACGAAAACACAGTTTTATTTACACTCTATTACCTATTTAGAGTTCAAAAATCGTCTGTCCATTAAACTCGCGAAACTAAACTAAACACAGAATTAAAAAAATAACAGTTTTATACATCTATACACTCACTATTAATAGTTCGAAAATTGTCTTTAAATTCAATAAACTTCGGAAAAAATATTTGTAACTTAACTATTATCTAATGACGAAATCACAGTTTTATTTACACTCTATTACCTATTTCGAGTTCAAAAATTGTCGGTCCTTTAAACTCGCGAAACTAAACTAAACACAGTATTAAAAAAATAACAGTTTTATACATTTATACACTCACTAATTTATATTATATAATAAATCGAAAATTGACTTTAAAATCAATAAACTCCCGAAAAATTGCTTGTAATTTAGGTCACGGTTAGTCGTTGACGTAACAAGCTCGCACTCAAATCACAACTGACAAAAAATAAAAAAACGGAAACTAAACTATTACTTGAAATAAACAAACTTTAAGTGGCACATAAGTATATTTTTTAAAACAATACTTTTGTACACGCAATTATGTGTCTTTTGTGTATAGACATAAGAATGAATAGCGTGAACTAGTCAAAAGAAAGAGTAAAGTTACGATTATTGAATGTTAATACAATTATGTTCCTTATTTTGATCAGTATATGACGGTTATTTGTAAACGAAGGGCTCACGGCAAAATACTAAAATACTTGCATAGGAAATTGACTCGTGTCACTTTAAGAATAAAGACCATAATGGTCTCAGTGAAAAAAATACTTGCAAGTTTCACGTATTTTTTGTTGCAAATACGATTCTGCTTCTTATTTGTATAATAAGATGGATCGATTTCCTATGCAAGTATTTTCTCGCCCGATAGCACAGCAAATACTTTCATACTTGCAAGTATTTCCTTCCCGTACCAGGGCGCCGTCCTTCGAAGCAAAGCCCTGGTTTACAAACCTGGTATGGTAAATACGTCTCACTCCTACTACAAAGCCCAATAATTACTTTAAGAATTATTAAAGGGAACTAGAGCGTCGCTTAGAACGCGAGGCCCGTGAAGTAGCGGCCTTAGCTGGGGAAGCTAAGAACGCTCGCGACGTTTGTGCGCGTGTGACAACGCAGCGGAATGCTTTACACCTAGAGCGCGGACAGCTTGTAGCGCAACTTGCGAAAATGAGGGAAGTCGGTGAGGACTTTTCCTTTATTTAGAATCGTAATTTAATGTATTATTAGTCAACACAAAAGATTAGAACGTGTAGGTACTTTACACTTTTAAAATTTACTGAGGGTGGGTTAGTAACACGTCCGTTCCGCACGAAGTCTCGAAATAAAAGTGAGTCAACACCGGTATTGCTTCGCGTAATATAGGTTTCTTCTACAAGATGGCGTTAGTCCGCTAACAGTATGATTACCTTACCAACAGCTAGATCAGAAGAGGTAAGATCAGAAGTCACACCCTAGACTACCAGTGTGACTTTCACTGATAATGCTGAGAATCAAGAGGCCTTATCACGAATAATATGAATCATCATATAACAAAACTATTCTAAGTTTTAATTGTAATTAAATTACTAATAAAAACAAGAAAAAAGCGTTCTAATCATCTAGAACAGTGAGTGACTAGTGTTGGCTTAGTGGCTTCAGCGTGCGACTCTCATTCCTGAGGTCGTAGGTTCGATCCCCGGCTGTGCACCAATGAACTTTCTTTCTATGTCCGCATTTAACATTCGCTCGAACGGTGAAGGAAAACATCGTGAGGAAACCGACATCTCTTACACCCAAAACGTCGATAGCGTGTGTCAGGCACAGCAGGCTGGCGAGGCTTGCTTATTACGGTGCGTACAGACTATATAACATAACATGTTATACAACTTTGCCATACAACATGTTTCAGATAATGTGGACACTGAATGTTATATAACATGTTATAATAACATGTTAACCCAGCATCTACGTTTTTTTTGTTTTTCTTTTGTATTTTAAAATGGTTATATAACATTGTTATATTGCTTTGTTATTCTAATGTGTACAGTTTTGTTTTATGTTATAATGTTGAATAAACTCAAACTCAAAATATCTTTATTCAAGTGGGTAACCAAGTACACTTTTGAATCGTCAAGTTAAATTAATCGTAAATTTACATTTACTACCAGTTCGCAAGTTGCCCTTGGCGTAGAGCGGGTAAGAAGAACTGGCAAGAAACTTTCCGCCACTCTTTTTAATCGCCAGGTATTGTCATACAAATTGTTTGAACTGGAGCAATTCAATCCCAAGGATTAGGATCATTTAAGTAGTCCTCAAATTTATAAAAAGCTTTGTTGATTAGTTTCCGCTTAACGAGGGCTTTGAATTTATTTAGTGATAATACTCTAATTTCGCTTGGGAGTTTGTTGTAAAAACGAATACAATTTCCATATAAGGAGTGGTTTATCTTTTGGAGCCTGGTTGGTCGTACACTCAAATTAGTTCTAATAACAAGGTTACATAATGTGGACGTGTTATAAAACACAAGTTATATAACATGTTACATAGTCTGTACGCACCCTTAGATTGAAAAATGATCACGAAACAGATTCAGAAATCTGTGGCTCAGACCAAAAGAAGTTGTAGCGCCTCTGAACATCTAGAACGCGCATATGTTTAGGGTTACCTTTAAAATATTGATATGTTAAATATAGAAATCCGCGAGCTGGAGAGTTCCGTTCGTCAACATGACCGTAAGCTTTACAAAAATTATGAAGCTGTACGTGACTCCACTGATGTCAGCGATTTTGAACCACTCTTGGACGAAATACGGGTAATGTGGTAAAGGAATATGAATAACACTGAATGAATAATATTTTTTGAACCAATTTATTTAAGTTACTTGAAATGTGTATTCCAGAATAACTAATTAATTAATTTTTTTAGACGATATTTTTCTCAATTTCTCTCGCTTCATACATTGTGTAGTTATCCTAAGAGGAGCAAAAATTTTATTAGTAAAATTATAACCCGAAAGAAAACTATAACTGCAAAATTGATTATTTGCAACGTATTTATCTTATTTTTAACGCTAAAAACTTATTTACGAGCTTTAAATATTACATTATAAGAAATGCAATATTTAAAGCTCTATCTTAAGAAATCATATATATTACAGACTAAACAAGCTGCTCTGGAAGGCTTGGAACGTTTAATTGAAAACAAACGGAAGTCTATTGCAACTCGCAAGCCGACACACGCTTTGCCTCTGCCAGCGCATGAAGGCAATTATTATCACAATTTTTTACTTAAATTAGTTTCAAATTAACTTGGAGGTCTGATTTCAATACGAAAACGTTATGGCAAAAGTGGTCTATCATGGGACCATAAAGTAAAATGGAGTGGAGCGTAAATCTGTAAGACAAATTTCTTAAGCTCCCCGATCTTTTAACACGTTTAGTTTCCGTATAACATAATTCCAAGCTTGCAACTGTTGGGGATATTGAAAGTCCTTCATCGAACTCTGGTTTCGTTATTCGATGATGATCAGGGTTTGTAAGGGAATGTCAATGCCAATTAAAAACTAATTAAAAAGTAGATTTTTGTTTTACAGATTACTGCTGGTCTTGTTGGTCTGTATTTACAGTAGGGGAGCATAGGATATCCAAATAAATACAATGGATAAATGTCGGTCTTTTTGTAAACGGATCTTAGGCGTTTGTGGTGAAATATTCGTGTAAGAAGCTAGAACGGAACAGACGTTAATATAATTAATAATGTTCTAAATATTTTTAAAGATGGTCCACATAGCTCGAGTCGCAAACGTCACGACAGCCGACGTTCAAATAAGCGCAGGCGCAAGGATATCCGTGAGCCGAGATCGGTTCCGCTTTCTGGGGAACCTAGTGCGCATGAGCCACAACAAGTATATACAATATTTTCTAATGCCTAAATTAATTTATTTTCTCTATTATAATTATTTAAAAAATATCAGCTTAACTGCTATTGTAAGTAAGAGGGAACAAAAATAATACAAATGTAAAATTAATGTAGACTTCCAATAACTATTGTAATTACTAATTTCATTTCACTGAAACATTACAAATTAGATTTTTTTTCTTATTATGTAGGAAACTCGTGTGTTCACTAGCACATATGTAATAGCGTAAATTTAAGAGTTAGTAAAGTTATAAAGGCTCAATTATAATAATCCATTATTTTCCAAAAATGGTCTTTAAAAATTTTCAAATGATTAAGAAATTCTAATTTGGAATTTAAAATTTCATATATTTCTACTTTAATTTATATGAAGATTATGCCAATTTTTAGGTGACCCTGTATATTCAAGGTTCCGCAAATAGCTCCACCGGTTCCCGCCTTAGAACTGGAAGTGCGGCCGCCGTCACCTTGGGTTCCTTGGAACTTCCACCTAGAGGCAGCGTCCGCGATATTCTCTTTTTCACCACCAACTCAACACTATGAGCTATAAATAACTCTTTATGATTCAAAGGCAGTTTCTATCAGTATTAAGAAGATGGCGCTATTATCATAACAAAGAATATAACTTGATGTAGGAGTTTCATGCAATAAAATAAACTTTTGGTTTTTAATATTCAGTTTGATTTATTCTCATGCTGCATTAGCGTTGTAACAAAATTAGTATTAGTAGAATAGAATAAGTGGTACTTAGCATTCATGAAACGTAAGATAAAAATATAAATTAACACTTAAAAAAAAGTTTCATTTTAGTAAGTTCTTTATATTCTGTGAGTACTTTAAAAACAGCTGGGGCTCGAGGCAAAATGACTATGCGATAGGAGTGACTAACGCTAAACCAAATTATTGTATGAAAATGGTCACGTGACAAAGCGTGAGCTAATGTCATTCCTATACAAATTCGTATTGCATTAATGGGTTATGCCTGTCGCAAAGAGATATTGTCTCGAGCCTCTGTATGAGTATGTTTCTGATAAGTGGGTGTAATATGCTTACTGGCCTACTATAATGTCTTTATTTTTGGCATCCTCAAAGCGGAACGATTAGGCTGCCTACGCACTGGCGACCATAGACGCGGCCAGGCCGCCGCGGCCATGGTCGCCGGTGCGTAGGCAAGCGCGACATGTGGACGGCCGAAAAATTTGCAGTCGACTTCCAAGGATGTGTCAAGATGGACGTGCAGAAGATAATCACGCTAACTGTGCTTGTGTATTTACTACGAAAACGAAAACGGAAGATTTCACGTAAAAGACAGTTTTGGGTGCATCCATTACTTTGCGAGAGAAAGACTAAAGGATTATATTATACTTATTTTTTGGATTTAAAAATGTATGAGAAGAGATTCTTTAATTACATGAGAATGTCAACGAATACTTTTAACCTGTTACTGGATACAATAAAACCAAAAATTACTGGAACTGGTAACAACTATCGGAAATGCATTCCAGCAGAAGAAAAATTAGTAATAACAATAAGGTAAGCTTTTTCTTTTTTAAATACAGAATGTTTAAAAAATACGTGATATATTTTAAAGGATGTTTCGGAATGGAGTATTGTGTACAGGAAAAATAAAAATAATGTGATAGGGCCTTTTTTTTACTTAAACTGCTAAACGGATTTTTTTGTAAATTTGAATTATACAAGACTTGATTCTGAATCACCCTAAACCACCACTGTTGCGTTTTTCACAACAACCTGTATAATTCATTGACCAAGGTTTTGCCACTTTAAAAAATTTATGAACTATTGTTCAGTAGTATTCTACTTTACGACTTTGAAAAGGAGAGGAAAAGGGCTTGCTTATAACATGTTTTTAAATATTAAAAAACTGAAGTAGATAATCAAATTATTTGTATTTTCATAACTTAAAAAATGGCAATTGTGAACAATTAATCATTCAATTTGGGAAATAGGTCTATCATTTCTGAATTTTGAGAAATATCAGAATAATGAGTATGAGTATCGCTGTAATTTGAATCATCTGATATCCTGTTGGTAGTAGAATAACCTGAATAACTCGGTCGATGCGGGTCATATTCTTGGTCGTTAAGAGTATTGAAATTACTTGAATAGTTTATGCGCGCTGTTGTAGGTGTACAGTTCGGTTGGTATTTTTCTATAATTTCCATGATTTCCATTTTCGCTTTGGTCTTCATTGCAGCAGGGATTGTTTGAAATCTTTCGAGGAGGGATAAAAGAAACAGTCTGTCACAATTTGAATCATTCTGTGTAGTCGCTATGGTCTTATGCAGAACTGAAATTAGAGGGTCTGTATCGGATTCTTCGTTTGGTATTTTTTTCTTCCTTTTTGTTCTAAGCGACTTTGATGCAGACTGTTGAGTCTCAAGATCAGAAGATCTTGCACTTTCATTTTCTTGACTTGCCTCTTCGAGACTATTTTCTGTTGCGTTTGTGTCCAGCACTGATTTCAAAAACAGTAATTGGTTGAAATAGGTGTATTGTGATTTACGTTTTGCAGCAGAACCACTTTTGACATCTTTAAGACGGCGCAGCTCTCTTGTGAAACAGTCTCTAAGGTTTTTCCATCTTTTTTGGAGAGTAATGCCTGTAAATCAATAAATAAATGTAGTACATATTACAAAACTAATATTATGTTTATTAATGTGAATTTTATTTTCAGGTATTTGGCTACTGGGTGTTCTTTATCTCATATAAGTCATGAATACCGTATAGGGCTTCCTACAGTATCGGAAATAGTATTTGATGTTTGTGAAGCAATATGGGAGATATTAAAACCAATTGTGATGCCACAATTGACCAGAGATAAGTGGATTCAAACGGCTGAAGGTTTTCAAAAATACGCCCAATTTCCTAATTGCATCGGAGCCATCGACGGCAAGCACATTAGAGTTATCAAACCACAACATTCGGGATCTCTTTATTACAATTACAAGAATTATTTTTCAATCGTGTTACTTGCAATATGTGATGTAAATTATAAATTTCTTTACGTAGATATTGGAGCATACGGCAAATGCAGTGATTCGTCAATTTACAAAGACTCTGTATTTTATCATAGGCTTTTAAATAATGATCTCGATATTCCGAGCAATAACCCCATCAAAGAAAATGGCCAATCAATGCCGTTCGTTTTAGTGGGTGATGAGGCGTTTTCACTATCGGAACATATGATGCGACCGTATGCTGGGAGAAACTTGAATAATGTAAAGACTAATTTTAATTATCGACTATCCCGTGCCCGCCGCTATATTGAATGTACATTTGGAATATTAGCCAATAAATGGCAGATTCTTCACCGACCCCTAAACGTCAAGAAAGAATTTGCAGTTGTGATTATAAAAGCTCTATGTGTGCTTCATAATTTTGTGCGAGAAAGAGACGGATATGATTTCAAGGACACGTTAACTGTACCAGAGGCTTTATTAGAAATACCTGCATGTTTACCTAATAGAGCAAATAGAACATCAACCGAATATCGAGATATATTCGCAAACTACTTCAGTACCGATGGTCGCTTGCCCTGGCACAATTTGTAAATATATGGGTGCTCGCCGCGAGCCGCCATTGCGCGCCGTAAACAAAATGGCGTCGAACGCACATGCGGTATGAGTAATCTTTTTAAAAAGTTATTCCAATCATTACGAAAACCTGGGAAATTTTAGCAAATAATTGTCAAAACTCATGTGCAAAGCGAAAAATAGTAGAAATAAAATAGTTATACTTTTGACAATTACCTATTTGCTAAAATTTCTTAGATTTTGAATGAACGGAACAACTTTAAAAAAAAATCACTCATGTCACATATACGTGTCGAATGCTACTACAGCACCTGCTGCGTTTATTGTAGTTCATCGCATTATTAATTTACTTAGGCATAATAAAATAAAATACTAACCAAGTTCTGCCTTTTCTTTATCTTCCATGGATTCACCGCCAAATATATCGACCACTTCAAGCCACAACTGCCGCTTAACATCTTTATTGGAGTAATCATTTGATGCTAAATCCCATAAACCTCTTCTATTTTCAACTTCAATTATGAACCTTTCCGTGTCGAAATTGGCCATTGTAAAATAATCACTCTGTAGCTAGCTACACGTCTGGTCGCCGCGGCCGATGCGGTAGCACTGATGAATTTTAATACAGAAGTGATGTTCTCGACGGCCACGATTGGTCGCTGGTCGCGTGGCATCAAATTGGACGCCGCGGCCAACGGTGGCCGCTGGTCGCTGGCCGCTAAGTGCGTAGGGGCTATAGCGATTGCCATATAAAGTCCAGAATTCACTGGCCGCCGCGGCTAGGTCGCGGCGACCATGGTCGCCAGTGCGTAGGAGGCCTTAGATGGTGTGATTTCACAATATGGAATGTACAAAAGAGTAGGAATAGTAAGCATCGTATGGTCTTTTTTATTCAAGTCAATTTACATTGTTACATCATATTCGAAATTACTATGTTTACGTCACTATATCGATGACCTGTGGGCTTGCGGGTACAGCTTCAGATTTAACCTATAAAATAAAATCGGTATTAAATAAGTCAGTTTATCTATGACTTGATGATGATACGGACTTAAAATAAAAATAAACTTTATTCTATGTCTATATAGTCTAGTCGACAAGTTGAAAATGGTACAAAATAGAGATACTGCTCTTAAAATTATGTGCGATAGCTCATTGGATCCGGAATGACGTCTAGAAAAATGTGCCAAAAGCGTGTGGAGATAGAGTTCCGAAAGCTTGGAGTTTTTTATTGAAAATTTCCTCCTCTTTCAGAATCTTTTTTTGAAATTTCTTAAATATTAATATTTTATTAAATATTGGCAAAAACGAAATGCCATTTTTTTTTCATCTTTAATTGTTTATAACTTTTGCAATTTTTTATGTGCTAATACACGCTTTAAGGCACATTTTTCTAGACGTCATTCCGGATCCAATGAGCTATCGCACATAATTTTAAGAGCAGTAAGTATCTCTATTTTGTACCATTTTCAACTTGTCGACTAGACTAATACTATTATATAGTTAACCAGAAGAGTTTTATTGCACACGGAAATTTCAGGACCTACTGGTTCGAATTGAAAAATAATTTTTGATTTGCACAGTCCATTGAACTGGGGAAGGCTTTAATTTCCGGTTGTTGGAAATTTGTTTCCTAAATAGAGCATCTCAAAAAAGTGTTTATTGTTACCGGGTCTTTAAATATTTATCGCTAATTAAATCAAGGTACAACCTCGACATTTGGCGCCGCATCTGTCATAGGGTTAGTGACAGTTGCTTCTTGTGTTGTACTTTCTGCCGCCTCGGTTGTTGTCTTTAATTTTTTATGGGAACAAACGCATAGCTGAAAAAGTATAAATAATAAATTAGAATTATATTACATATAATATGGAATTTTGTTTTTATTAGGTGATATTTTTAAACTCAGATTTTAATTAATTAAATTACCTGTAGAGTTATTGAAGCAAAAACTGTGAATAATAGAAAACTTTTCATTGTAGTTGGGCTGGTATCGGTAGGCCAATAGAATTTTTTCGAATCAAAGCCAATTTATAACAGTTCGCCCACAAAAAATAAAAAAGTCATAATAGGTATAAACAATGCTTTGATAAGACCTTATCGGAGTAATTGCCTGTTTTGTTGCAGTAATAATTAACAATGCAAGGTGATATCAAAATGTATAATTATAAATTAAGCCTGTAAAATAAATAGTGGCTTAGATTATAATTTATATACCAATTAGACTGACCTGACCTGACCTGATATTAGATCAGCTTTTAAAATACTAATAAATATTCGATGGCAGTCCTTATGAAAACGTGCATACTTTCTATTGCACCTTGGTGATACACTATTTATATCTGTCACAATTATAGACCAGTCATTATAGACATTCGAAATCGAAAATTTGATAATAATTCCAAAAGTTTTCAAACTTCGGTCAAGTGAATGGTACATTGGGACGACAATAAATCTCATTTTGCAACCTTGTCCGCAGTCCGGAACATTGTTAAAATTGCAATTAAATTAATTTTTGCTGTATGGTCGTGAAAAAAATTCCAAAAGTTCTGCAAACTTGGGGAAGTTTTCGATATAATATTTCATATCACGTATAAAATTTGCAACCAACCTAAGTGTACGGAACATTTTTTGTTATTTTATTTTCGATATATCTGTCAAATTTGCAGAACTTTTGGAACGTTTTCCTTCAGTTTAATAAAGAAAAACATTAATTTTTAATAACAAAAAATGTTCCGTACACTTAGGTTGGTTGCAAATTTTATACGTGATATGAAATATTATATCGAAAACTTCCCCAAGTTTGCAGAACTTTTGGAATTTTTTTCACGACCAAAACTTATTTTTAACAATGTTCCGGACCGCAGAGCAGGTTGCAAAATTTTATAGTTTGTTTTAATACCACTCCCGACCTTACATCAAAATTTGAAAACTTTTGGAATAATAATGAATTAATTGTCTTGACTGACTGGACTATTAATATAATTAAGTATAATATATTACAGTATTATAGGTACATATTATATTTAGCAGAAAATCTAACAAAAAACAAATTTTTATAAGTTAATAAAATACAGTTGTCAAGTTTCTTTTTTGTGTATAGAATTAAAACTAGACATACCCTTTATTTATAATAAAAATTAAAATAAAACACGTTCACATAACGCAATAAATGTGTGGCTAGGTAAAGTGGGAAAACGTTGAAGGCTTACATCCGACATCTAGTGAGCATTACTGTAATGTAAACTGTATAAAAACATAAGCATTCAAAAGACTATTATCATTATAACAAGTCAAGTCAAGCCAGAAATCATTTATTCATATAGGTAACACAATGTAGGTACACTTATGAATGTCAAAAAAGAAATATCCTTTAAATGCTTCTAATTTTACATTTACTGCAAGTTCTCCAATCAAGAGTGTAGAACGAAAGAGAAGAACTGGCAATAAACTCTTCGCCACTCTTTTAAATCGCCAAGTTTTTACACAACGTTTTTAGGGAGCTGCAACCATTACACCATATTCCACATGACATCTTAAGTAATAACTAATAAAATAAATTAAAAACAAAGATTTGTCCTCTATCAGCAGGAGGCGTGGTGAAATAGGAGCACTTACATTCTCGTGGGAACAACTCGCAAATACATAGTCGAAATAACTAATATCACCGCATACACGAATTCAAATAAGACCAGACGCATGGCCAGCCATCGGCCCCCTCGCCATATTTTAGAGAGAGAGACAACCCGACGCATGGACGCCACCACAAGCAATGACATTCAAGCGAGCATGACGATCCTTGAAATGTGAACTTGGCTACGAAAATAATAATACTGAAATAATTTCATATCACATGGATCACGGTTTGTTCCCACTTTACATTAAAACAGTCGTGGATGTTGACGATCGCCTCAGAGTCTGGAAATGCAGCCGAGAGATTCAGTCGTGTTACCTCTTTATATTAATTCATATCCAAGCACTAGGATCGTTTAAACTTTAAATATTTTTAGGAATGTTGTACGGGGTTTGAGTACTTGAGAATTACTTGGTCGATGTTAAAATAAAACTCCCTAATTACTTGTAGAGAAGAGGTGAAGATGGAATAGTGAATGAGTGAATGATTTTATTTACAAAACTGTGTACAATTATACTTAAAAATTATCCTACACTTACAACTAATATTGACATGTGGTGCCAAGATGCGGAGCGTTGATTGGTTGCGCAGGTACCAGAGTAGGCGATAAAAATGCGGCGCGGCAAAAAGTTGGCCTTTTTCTGCACGCAGCCGCCTAAGCGTACGAACGTGTTCTTCTCAGAACACTTCGATATCGTAGCCTTGCGATAACGCTAATAACTGTCCTTTTCAGGACAAATTATCGTATCACGACTAAACGTCTAACAACTGTCCTTTTCAGGACATATTATTCTTGTTTCACGACGAAAACGTTTAACAACTGTCCTTGTCAGGACATATTACCGTGTCTTACGACACGATGAAACTGTTCTTTTCAGAACACACGACCGTATCTATTCTGATATGTTCTTCTCAGAACACATCGCTGTTTCAATACGACACGTTAATCATCACCTACATATTCATTGATATTATAATAGATCTTAGCAAGTAGTTTTACTTTAATGTACGATTTAAATTTATTTATTGACAACACTTGTATCTCACTAGGAATTTTGTTGAAAAAACTTACCTATACAATTTCCTTGGAAATAATAATTACTCGTTTTATGCAGCCTTGTGGTTAGTGCGCTAATTTTGTCTTTATTACGGGTACTATAATTATGGAAGCTACTATTATTTTTAAAGATGTCTATATTTTTCGGCACATACAAAATATTCTCACAAATGTATTTGATTCGCCAAAGTCAAAAAATGTAATTCCTTAACTTCCATTCCTTTGGACTGACTCCCGTGGGGAAAACCCACAGATCGCTCTTATAACCCGCTGTTGCACTACAAATCTCGATTCAGTCAGCTGCATTAAGATAGCTGAAATAAACGAGCTTTGCTATATTCTCTTCCGTAAGATCGCGTATATTTTTCACTGCGAACGATGCAGAACTTAGCCTATTCGAAAGACCTTTTATGTGTAGGCCCCACTGGAGTTTACTATCTAAAGTAATTCCCAAGAACACCGTATTATCAGCAAAGTCTATTTCCTCATCTTTAATTATTATTTGAGAATTACTACATTTTACATTTGTAGTTACAAATTTAATTCATTTTGTCTTCATTTCGTTTAACTTAAGATTATTTATTTATTAACACTTCGTTGCCTATACGTACATTAATATAGTACAATTGACATAATTAAATAAAAAAGATTATTTGTATTAAACCAGTGAACTACACTGGAGATGGCACTGTTTACATTCTTAAGTGATGGATTTCGTCGTTTCACTTTAAATAAAAGTGAAGTGTCATCAGCAAACAGTATTATCTCGTGAAGCTCCTTTACAAGAATTGGTAGGTCATTTATATATACGAGAAATAAGAAGGGCCAAGTATGGAGCCTTGCGGTACACCTATAGTAACAGACGATCCCTGTGATATAGCTCCATTTACATTTAGCTTTTGAATTCTATCGCTGGGGTATGATTCCATAAGATTTAGCGCTTTTTCGCCAATGCCATAGTGTTGAATTATTAAATTATTTTAATGCCAGCATCGGCTGTGGAGAGATCTCTTGTAAAACCATACTGCTGGCTATGCATTAGTTTATTATTATTAAAGTGTATCAATAATTGATCAAGAATAATTTTTTCAATAATTTTACTCAATGCTGGCAACACAGATATGGGTCTAAAATTTGTGGGTTCAGAAGGGCTTCCCGTTTTGAATAAAGGTGTGATTTTACTTAGCTTCATCTGGTCTGGAAAGACTCCACAATCTATACATTCATTAAATATTATAGCTAACTCTGAACTGATAGCATTGATTACTGATTGTAAAATGAATACAGATATACCCCAAAATCCTTTAGTTTTTTTTTTAATTACCAATTATAAAATATGTCAAATGGTCTCTGTCTTGGATTTTCATAAAAAAATTAGTACAGCTATCCGATCGTGCCAACCTTCAAAACGCTGGCATGTCAAGGAATTGAATGGCCATTGGAATGTCAAGTTGGCATTTGATTTGCCAACACATTAGCGATTACGATCAGATTTATTTTGGCAGATGTGAAATAATGGATTGAATAAAATTTGGAATAAAAATACGAAGTTATCTGAATGAATGAATAAAGTTGTTGAGTTGGGAGTGGGAAACTGACTTTAGAGTAAACGAAAGCACAAGTTATATTACAGAAATGGCTTCAAGAGGTGGAGTTATGGTAACTGGTACAAATGGTGCTGATTTTCAGCACAGGGAGAAAATAGCGGCTCAGTATCAAATTAGGTGAGCATTGGGATTATTTTTATGTGTCTACTCGGCTAACGACCATGGTTAATGTGACATTTCACATCACACACATCGTCAAGTTCCGTCAAATTATTTTTAGATAAAAGCTAGGGTCAGTGTTTCGCGCCATTAATTTAAATACCTGTTTGTTTGAATGCCTTTACGTTTACAATATAAATAATGGTATACCTTTTGAGGTAGAAAATCACTGTCCAAGTTCTTCAAATAAATTTAAAAAGCCCTTGAATAACAACTTTTTTACTGATAATGTTTACAAACAAACTTTACATAATATTAGCATTATTTTATTTCAGCGCATTAAACAAGTCTCGTTTAAAGTACTGTGTATTCTTCCACCATGTGTTATTCCTGGCAATGCTGGCAAAACTATCTGCAGATATTTTGGACAAATTAGACATATTTATATTGGAGATTGAGGAACTACAAATTCCACAGGTACATACAAAAAGGCTATAATATATGTTTCTATTTTATTACAACACTTTACTAAGAATATGTATATTCATTATTGTTAGTTAATTTCCTATCAATATTGTTAAAATTTATTGATTTAAATTATTTAATTAATTATTTTTTCAATTAAAATTATAAAAGCTATAGTAAATTTATTAAATGTTCCAGCCACTCTGGTGGGAGTACATCTGGTGTCTATCTGTGGCATTGTCTTTCTTGGGTTTATCAGCAATTAAGCGGAACAACATAAAGTTCCTTCGTAGATACATGTATGGTATCGCAGGGCTAGGTCTTCTACCACTACTTTACTGCATACTACACTACTGTGGAGATGTTTGGCTATATTTGACAGCTGAGGATGATGAGGAAGAAGAAATTATGTTATGGCAGGTATGTATTTCATAAATAATTAGCATTTTTTACATGACTACATTTTACATAATACATAATATTCAACCACTATACTATTACATCACCACATTTGGTATACTAATAATTTAATATTTGTGTCTGTATTTGACAGAATATAATAAAGGAAGAACTAAAATACTAAATGATGAAATTATTATTCTAGTATATGTATAGACTATATGTTAGAATTAAGTATAATAGCAATACAATAGACTAAACTCTCATCAAAATCTGATCTGAGTTGGATTGTATGAAAGTTAATAACTTCATGTGGTTTAATATTTAACATAATATACAGCCTAAAGGCCTTGGTTTAAGATCTTCTCAATTACTAGCCTTAAATAATAATGAAGCAGATACAGAAATGTTTTATCATGCCTCATTATGAGTTTTCAAAGATAACATTAATAATGCCTTTTCTATTTCAGGGTTACCCATATGGCTTGCTCTGGTATGCATTCGTACTCCTTGGGTCACAAGTCCATTTCTTTCAACTGTATTTTTCCTACAATCTTTTGACTGCCTGGCGTTCGAGAGGTTCTTACAAAAAGGCAGAATAAAATACATTTGTTATGGTTGTTTACAAATTAACTAATGGTTTTCTTAAAAAAATTGTTAAAAGGGTTATTTTTGTTTGTGAATGGAAACTATATATCTGTTTTATATTTTTGTACCCATGAAGTTAGTGTGCTAATTCCGATGTATTTGACTGGTAAATCAATGTTATGGCAGACTTTTAATCTGGTATAGAGTTATATGTCAATTAGTACATGCATGTTTGACAAAACAGATTGCACCACAAATAGGAGGCAGAAATAAGAAGAAATTTAAACTTTGTATGGATCATGCATTAATGTGGTTATTTTCTTAGTTTTGCCTGGAAACAGGTTTCATGGTTGTATTCAATTAAATGAATTGATGGTTTTAAGGTGTAAAAAACATTAGAAACCTACTACTAATCAAAATATAGCTTTGTTGAACTGAAGCAATTAAAAAAATATGATTTTATAAATAAACAAGAAATCTATTTACATTTGTTTTTCTAAAAAAGGTCTAATTTAAAAAGAAACTATTGTAAATAATTACTATTAGAATGTAGTTGGATGTCTATGTTAGTGAATCTATAACATAAGAGCAGAAATGACATTTTATTTACTTTCATGGTTAATAATAAACTGTTTTTGGAAATGATTTTTGTTTCATTATTAGAATTTATAGTTAATATAACCTATATTATATAGAGTAATGTGGTAAATGTAAATTTCCTTTTTTAATATTGACAAGTGTACATTTCCAATATGATTTATTACGATACAAAAATCCATAGTCGTTTTTTGTTTCTATTACGAAAGGTTTTACGCATTTTTTTTACAAAAACCTAAATACGTAAATTAATTAATGAATCTAGAAATCGATGAGCTGTGAAAAATAGTTATACAATTAGATAATTGATAATCGACTAATTAACCATAGGATCATAGGCCTTAAACGCCTGAAGCTTATTATTTCTTTGGTGAACTTATTAAAATTTACTTAATAGATTTATCAAAGTGTTAAGCTTAACTACCCGTAATAGTACTGATGCTGTTCACATACTGATAAATGATTTTTTTATAATAAATTACTGAAGTACTGGAGAGTTCTTTTGGAAAGGATGATTTTTATAATATTATTTATGTATTTTTATTAATATGGACGTTTCTAAGGGTACTTTTATAGAAGTAGATATACCTATATGAATTAATGAAATATCATTTGAATTAAACATTTATTTCGGAGACAGAAATACATTGGACTGTTAATAGGAGTTAGTGATAATTTGAATTAAGAACATTAGTTTCTTTGGCAATTTTATTAGTTTATAAAACTGGAATTTAGAATCGTAACTTTATCTTCGCTGTACCTATTTGCCATCTAAAAATAATATTACATTGATATTTACAAGTTAATCCGTACCGATTCAAATCGTAAAATAATCTTTGATTATTCCACTGACGTCTTTTCAATACTTATCGCTTATCATACTATCAATTAATAGTTATTAGCTGATAAGTTCGTATTTTTAAACGCTTCAATAAATCTATACATATAATAAAAATATTACAAATATTGATGATAAGCTGATGTTATTCGGTTTTGAACGTGTAAACTTTATTTCCACGTTATTAATAACGACTACGATTTATTCTAAGGCCGAAACATTTGAATAAATAACGACGGCTCTTTATTTATACACCAATGTTCACCATGGCGTTTGATGCTGGCTAAGCAGATTGGGTGATTGTCTTTTATGATTCCAATACATTTCCAGATTATATTTTTCTTGTAAAATCTAGTGTTAAAGGCGAAAAGGATTCACTGTAAGTAGGGATTCGAATGCATGGTCGTAACAACTACTTACTAAAATGAATATGGTGCTATAACAATTATTGCTTTCATCAATATAAGAAATATTAATTTTATGGATATTTAAATATTCGACATTTCGCGTGATTTTGAGCAATAGTGTTCATCGTGTTATTAATGTTCTTCGCGTAAAACAACTTTATTTCAATGTGTTAACCACTTTCTTAGCAAATAAAAAAAATATTTTTATTAAATAAAACAAACCAATTATTATAAGCAGAAATGCAAAAATAATTATTGCTAACAGATATGCTAAAGCTTGTCAGGTATGCCAAGCCAATTACCATATCAGATATGATATGGTAAAGCTTGTCAAGTTGCAATATAAACATAAATAATACACGAAAGGAAAATATTTTTTATTCTAAGTATTGTTGTACTTAGCCCCACATGTGGCTGTAGACTTAAAACTAAGGTAGATATGACTGAGAAGATTGGATTGTTAAGTAACTATTTAAAATACACTTACAATATCGATTAACTAAAAACATTAGTTTCTGACTTCCACTTCTTTTGACTAGATGTACTTTTCACAATTTATTTTTCTCACAATTTCGTATGAAATTATATTTAACCTTCTGAAACTTTTGAAATTAATTCGAACATATATTTACAATTACAATATCTTAATATTGTAATTGTAAATATATGTTCCATTTCTTTGGAGTAAGACTTATGTGTATGAATGTATTACATAACCAGTGGCGGACTTACCAGCAGACAGAGTAGGCTGAAGTCTAGGGCGGCAAATTTGGAAATCGAATCAAAAAAGTTTCTGCATGACGTATTTCTGATGTTTTACAGAGCGAAATTGCATAAAGTGTATTTCCCTCTTCCTCCTAACAACCTATACAAATGTCAATCCTACTACTGTTGGGAGACTGCGAACTAGATGGTTTGTGTATAATTTTGTACTCAAAAATCAAACCCATTTTTTTTTTCCGTGCAATTTCAAAGAAATTGTTGAATTCTAAAAATGATCTAGGACCTTGTCAGGCAATTGTCGAGGCAAGGGCGGCAAAAACTTCACAGCCTATACCTTGAAAATACGTTAATCCGCCACTGTACATAACTGAATTAAAAGTACATAATCTTGTAATTCTATGCTCTCTCTCTCTCTCTCTCATTCTGATAACTCTTATTATGTAACAGTTTTTAAAACCGAATTGGTCGCTAATGGAATCGTCAAATACTTTAGAGTATAGTTTCAATCTTGCCGAAGACAGGGAAGAGTGGACGAAGTTGTGCAGCTCCACTAACAAGACCTTCAGAAATGAAGAGTGTGACTGAAGAAGAAGATAAATCTTGATGTCAAGGATCAGAAATGAGTACATCATCATCAGATTCCTCATTGGCGCTGCTAGGGCTGCCGGGGTCTGAACATTCTGATGTGGTCCTACGCCACTTAGCACGTCGATTTTGAAACCACGTTTTAACCTGCAGTAAAACCAAATTATTTTATTTTTATTTTTTTATTTTACAATTTTAGGGAAACTTACAGCTAAAAAAGGTTCAATATTATATAATTAACATGATGACGGCCAACTATCCGTTTCCACATTTAGGTATTATTATATATTTACATACTAATCTCAAAAAACTCTCAAGGCAGCTATAATAAAATCTTAATCATTCAAAGTATTGATCACATAGGGCTTTCTTCGTTCTAGTAACACTAGTGCAGAATAAATCCAAATCAACCTCCCGACATGCCACATTAAAAGAACGACATGCTCGCAATAGGTATGAATTTTGTCTATATATAGTTCTTGCTGTAGGGATGTATATATTATAAACAATATATTTTACTATTAACCTCTTGATTTCTAAAATTTTAAATAGGTCTTTAATTTTTGTCCTTGTTCTTCTCGTGCAACTCTGATTAAAAACAATCGTGACAAAACTTACACTATGAATAAGAACATTAATGTTAAAAAAAATATATCTTTGTCATATCATTAAGGTCGGATTTTACGGTAGCTAAAGCCTATTTTGACTTTTGAGTCTGATGAGACCTGACTGAACTTATATCTTTTACAATAACAATAATATGTATTCCAGCTTAGGTAAAAGAATGAGATGTTTAAGCGGTAATAAGCTATTCGTCTATGATAAAACTTAATATGTATTCTCTTACTTGTCTGTCGCTTAGTCTTAGCGATGAAGCCAATGCTCTTCTCTCATCAGGACTCAGGTATTTACTAGCACTAAACCTCCGTTCAAGAGCACCCGTTTGCGCAGCGCTAAATCTCACTTGCCCCCCTTTTCTTCTTCCTCCCATACCCCACCAAGGACTGCAGCATGACGCTGTCAACGGAATCGTATGTTTAGTAAAGATGTTGGGATAGACACAGACCGAAAGCACCTGTTTCACAAATTGACAAAAACACAAATTAATTATTTCGCCCGAAATCGAACATGATCCGCTACGCAACGGATCGAACTTGATCGAACCAAAATCGCAATTGAACCGTCATTTTTTCATACCAGAACTTGGAAAGAAATGTCTGCTATGAAAAGACATCATTCCTTACACATAATTGGTTTAGGTGTTTTAGTTTAATGCAAAAATATATATTATATTTGTATATTAGTGAGGCACTATCGCTAAGCTATTGCACTAAACCTAGGTTTCATGAAGTATCTCATTATAAACATATACATATGTTACTTACATGAAAATTAAAAAAATATTATTAACATGAAAATTTAAAACATCATCGCTTTCCTATTACTGCAATAAAGTGCATCTACCAAAAACATTTGCAAGTGTATTCGGAATCGGGTTTACTGCTACAAGTTCGCGAATCTCATGAGGTAATCTGTTGTAAAGTCTTATTCGAAAGGTTTCGTTTCTGATTTTGGATAGTGTGTGATTAGAGTTACGCCGGCTACGAGAGGGATTGAAGTAAAATGTAATAGTTGTACTAAACCAAGCTATTCATTATAGGTATTTGCTGATGGTTTAAATTTTTGAGCAAGAGTTGTATACTGGCTCTAGTACCGCCCCGCATCGCTGCTCTCCATGCTTAGATCAGCCTTGCGATTCTGTAACTCACTTTTCGAACTCGCACAGCGGTTTTCGCATCGGCGGTCGCTCTCAAATCAGTCGTGAAGCAGTCATTTTATGATTTGGCATTCTGATAAGGTGGGAGCTTGTAATTTATTGTTTATCAGAATGCCAAATGATTTGAGAGCGACCGCCGATGCGAAAACCGCTGTGTGAGTTCGAAAAGTGAGTTACAGAATTGCAAGGCTGGCCTCAGCTTGCCCACGATTTTAGTTTCGTGACTCAAAGGAAGGACACGTATACTTTGTTAATTTTTACTTTAAATTAATGAAGTACGTTTGCTTATTAGTATTATTTTTTATAAAATTATTATCCAACTGCATATTATATCTGTGTTAATTATTATATTGTTTTCTTATCAAAAAATTGGCTCTAACGTTTATATCAATATACTAGATTATCTTGTTAAGTTCCAGAATGTAGGTATGTTAGATATAAAAAATATGAAATTTAACCATTCTGTAATATCTGTAAGATATAAAGAGACTACACCACTCATAAAATATAATAAAAAATGATAATTTGATAATAAAATAATTATCTCTTAGCATTTTAATTAATCGAATTGCTCGATTAAACTAGATTAATTTGAATTTGACATTTTATTCATTATAACGTCATGTCAAGGTTCCGACATTTATCTATTGATTTTATTCGAATTATTGACACCTTTCAAATTTAAAATAAAATTATGAGTCATTTAAAAGTTTAATGAATTATTTTTTTGGAATAAAAGATTTTTGAAGGTTGCCAATTCACATTAAAGCGCTATTTTAAGTCACATTATTCTTCCAAGTTCTTGTAAGAATAGCGACGTTTCATTGAGTAAAAGTACATAATAAAAATAAGTATAATAAACTGAGGACGACTCCAAAAATTCCCTCAATCTAAAGACAGAGATAAACATTTTTATCGAAACATTTTTGTCTTGTTCCAATTGCAAAGTTATCGGGTCTGATTGATTGTAGAAATTCGATAAGTGTATCTAATTGTTTGCTTATTGCTTTATTATCAAATTTTACTTTTTTTTATTTTTATGATTAAATGAGTAATTATGTTCCGCCTTCATGGATATTTGGAGTTATAAGCGATAATACATACCTACTATCGATCTATAATCTATTTATATGTTAGGCTAAATAATTAATAGCTAAACATATCTTGCTCTATAGTCGAATTTTTAATTAGACGATATCAACTGACGTTTACGGTGTTGTCAGTTTTTAATGAAATAAAAATAGTGTTGTGACAAAGTAAAAACCCCTGAATTAATGATCGGTGATGGCACTAGTCGCCGCGCCGCGCTTTGTAATTAGACGTCAAAAAACTGATTGTAGTTACATAGTACTAGTACCTAACTTATATCAGAGCACTTTTATATAATTTTGAAATAGAAATAATATTCTTTTATTGTTTGAAATGATTGACTATTCACACTCATTGTTCATTCATCTGATTGAACAAGAACTGAACGCATCACTATTACTTTAAATATGGCAACATTATTTTACAACGTGACATTAGCTACTGTCAGTTGGCTTCGTCTAATTAAAAATACGACTATAGGTAGCTTACATTTTGTTACAAAACGCCCGGGATCTACTTGATCCATAAAATATATAAATTTATTTATTAGTAATCATAACATAATCAAATATACAGTATTTACTATTTTTATAACCTATATAGTAATAATATTTATTTTTATTGAGTTTATATGTGTTTAGAATAATTTACCTATTGATAGTAATAAAATTAGAAACTATTGTAATTGGTTAAATTAGTTTTTTTTCTCTTCACTTCGTATAACGCACACTCTCTATAACGAAAATAAAATTGAAATTCTTTATAAAGACTTTACACTGTATTAGATATTAATATATCATAAAATATAAAAGGTTTATCAAGGTGATATAATATTATATATGTTTGCGTATTCCTAATTTGCTATGCCCACTGCTGATGGAGGCTATGAATTAATTACATGGCATATGGGACACCTCGCTTGAATAGCTGCAGCTACTTATATCTTGTAAAACGAAATATGTACTTGGCGATTTAAAAAAAAAACTGACATTTTTTTGCCAAATCCTCCCTTTCGTTCTACGCCCTTGATTTTAGCATAGCCAGTCAATTTAGAGATATATTTTTTTTTATTAAAAAAAATTGACTTTCACATTTTGATTTTCTAGCCTATATGGGTTTTGTCAATTGTTTTCACACATTCTATAAGCATCTATAATTGAATTTACGAGTAACATAATAAATCAGAGTAATTGACAACTTCAAGACATTAATCTCTTTTAAAATACTAAATTATGATAATGTATCAATTTTTTAAAATATTTAACGTAAAGACAAGTTTTGATAAATTAAATTTTGCTGTTTTATTTGCACAGTCCCTCGATAGCGATAAAGATTGCTTCGATTCTTTGCCTTAATGATATAATTACTATCTGTAATAGGATTGGTTTTTAATCATTTATGGCCTGCTATCTTATTTGTTTTGAAAAAATTCGTAGATTTAAAAAATACTTTATAACCGGATTATATCGCCTTTAGTATCACAATTAAATAATTAATTATTTTTATACAAACTGTCTCGAATTCATTAAATATATAATTATTCCGCCAAATACTATTGGCGACAATTTTTATCGCTAGGTGACGGTACGGTCTAGGCCCTAGTGTTCGACCTAGACTCTAGGGCCGACGATCTAGCATGCATGAAATATGCCCTAATAAGCCAATTGCGTAAACTTAACACAGTGTTAAATTCGTAGAATACTAATACATATTACGAAGAGGAAATTTTTGGACGTTTTTGGCTGTATGTTATTCATAATATTAAAAGAACCAAACGTTCAGTTCTTCAAAGCTTGGACCGGTCACTATAGGCATAAGTGTACATAATGAATTCATTAATATGCAAGTGCATATGAGAATTTGTTGTAATTTAACAATTTAATTCACAGATAATATAAACGATTTAAAGCAAAAGATAGCGTTATCGCTAGTAAGCTATCTTACAGGCAATTTAAGCCTGTTTTTTTTATCCAAGTTTGACTTGCTATTTATAATAGCATAGGGTTTGCTATTCCATACTGCGTCATTGCCTTAGTGTTGGATGATCAAATGTAGATTGAGCTTAGTCCTAAGTTGTCGGTGTTGAAAACGAACGATTTTCGTTCGCGCGGTGTTGGGCCGCAGGAGGCCCGCGCATTTTCTGTGTAGGGGAGGGGTCAGAGTTACCTATGAATTAGAGCAAAAGATCACATCCCCTAGGGAAAGATAAGAATATAGCAACGAATATTGAAGTAACGGTTAGTTATTGTATTACTTTCGAGCATTTAACCACTACTTTTACAAATAACTTATGTAGTGGTTGCGTGTCGCTCTGGATCGCACGGCCCGCGTGTTGGGGGTAAGGGGTTTGATGTCATATACACTATGAGTTAAGGAATTAGATCATATTATACCCAAGAAAGGAGGGAATAACGTAATGGCAGTACCTACGTTATAATACTTTCAAATACATTGTCCAACACTTTCTGTTCTCAGATACATCCTTACATCGAAACTGCGCAGTGCGTTGGACCTGGCCTTGGCCTGGGAGATGGGGGTTTGATATCGCATTCACTAGGAATCTAGGATATACATCATATTTCTTGTAAAAGACTTAATTCCGTAATTGCAGTATTTGTGATAGGTTAAAATGTGTTCAAATTCTCAGTAGAATGCTTTCTGTTCCCGCCAATTTTCTTGTGAGGTTAAAGGTGCGTGGGCTACACGCAGCCAGCAGGATCGGGTCTGGAAGCAGTGAAAATGGTGAAAATAAGAAATTCAACTTGAAGGGTTTTATTTGTTCCATTTCTATGGAACGTATGGATGTGTAATTTATGGAGGATTTTCTTTTGCAATTTTCATCTCAAGCACCCTGGCGAATTTTAAAGACACAAATATATGAAAATAACTCCTACATCTCTTTTAACGATTCCGCACCATTATATTCCGAGTCAATTGTTAGGCCATTCGTAGAAAATGTAATTTAACATATGCATTGCATATATTGGAATTTCATTGTATTTGGTGGCCATCACTTTTTTTGGCTATTTTGAATTTTTTACACTACCATGTTCAAAGTTTTCTACAACTTATGTTAAAACACCTTACATCGATCTCTTACGGATCCAGAAATTTCAGGATCTCATAATTTTTCAAAGTTTGTTCGACCCTCTATCTGCCATAGGTCTGCCATAGGCCGTTAAGTTTTTGGTGGGTTGAAACTTCAATTTCCAGTCGCCGATTGTCTGCTCGACCAAATAGAAGACGATAAGAAATATTTCAGCCATAAGATTCCATACACGTTCATCAGTTCCTGATCAAACGCCGCAAATTCGAAGAAGAATGTGCCGCCTCTATGTGTCGAAGAAGAATGTGCCGCTTTTAGAAGAATTATTTGCTAAATACTCGATTTTGATTGCTGTCGATCTATGGGTGTAATGCATTTTTCGGTTTCCTCACGAAGTAATCTTTCGCTTGATATTCTTCATGAGATATGCATTCTTCTCATTTCAAAGTGTAGAGGAGTTTTCCAATTACTTCAGCTCAGTCTATATCACGCAAAAGCCGAAGCTAGACATTGACAAAGCCATTGCGGAGATGGATTGTATGAGTGAGGGTGAGAGTCAGCACTTCAAAAGTGCAATCTCTCAACTCTCTGACTTGGATTTCCAATAGAAAGTAGGCATAATACTAGTTGGTGGGTAGTGGAGGACAAGTTGATGCAGCTTCTTTGACATGCGATAAGCATTTGATATGGTTGATAATAATGTATGTGCTCTTGCAGAAAATGGAAGAAGTTGGCTTCACCGCGTCATTGAGTCGGTTTGTGGCAAGTCACATGATGGATAGGAAGCAGTACGTTGAATATTCTGGAATTAAATCTTTAAAACGAGATATTTTGTTTCTACCAGGAGTCGTAGAAGATGCAAAATGTTTGCTATTCGCGCGCGATCTTAAATAATCACTGCCGATAAATACTGCTAGCGATTGTCTACGATTATAGCATTTATATTGATCGGGTTGTATGGAAGTTGGTGCAAGAAAATTCAACTAACACCGATTTTCCAGAGCACGGACACCGATCCTCTATAATTATTACATAGAGGAACAGCTAATTCCAAGAGTAGCAGAAGTCAAAGACTTCATTTAAACGTAGAATTTAATTGTCGGGATAACATAAAAAGTAAGTAAGAGTCCCGCGCGCCTACAAATTTACTTAGGAGAGGACCATCTACGCGCGTCTTGCCTGCTCTCGATACTATTGCGTGTGAGAGTGATCTATTTAATTGCTGGCTGAATTCAGAAGGGTTGCATTATTCATTATTTGTTATAAAAAGGTTAAGGTTATATATTTTCTTGTCTTGTTTGTATGTTCTTAGTTTAAGTTTTGTATAAAAAGGTTGTCTATTGTATTAGTATTAAGTAACTGTAGCAATAGAAAATAAGAAAATTAATAAATGCGTTAAATAAAACGAGAAAGTACTAAAGTTAAACATAGTAAATGAAACCTAGCTCGGAAGATACCAGTAACGTTTTCTATGAAATGGGTGCTCTTAACGCTCGAAACAGTAGTAGTTTCCATATATTTAAAGGTTTTCATATTTGCAAAATTTTTAAACTATTTAATTGAATACATTTCAAAATATTACAAAAAAATCGAGTAGGTACTCTCGAATACAAAAATCTTCTGTGGGTACATTAGAATCATAATTTCTTTGTACCTAGTCATAGGAAGGAATCTGTTATCGACACTCGTGCCAATTGAAGTTATTAAAATGATATACTAATTAATGTTTAATTTAAAATTAATCGAGACAGCACGAAGCCACCAGTTTATACATGTATGATACTCGCGTAGAATTCAAGGCAATATTAAGTATATACTAGTGTCCATCCATTTTTAATAGTATTGCCTATCTCTGTTTTAGGTGCGATAAAGCCAATTAAATAAAATTTTCATAAATATATTTCTCTTTTTTCAAGGCTGACTCAGCCACGGCTGTGGCAGAATAAACTATATAATTATTCTTTACAATCTCTTTAAATATCACTGTTTTTTTTAAATTTTATAACAAATATTTGTCATACCTCTTTCAAAGTTGTAAGGCAGTCGTAAGCTAATTGACGCCGGCCGCGGCGTCGCGAACCTGTTCCAAGATAACTGACCGCGCAAGAGGTTTGAATTGAACATCGGTTCGCTATATACAGCAGGTCTTTCAAAGCTCTTCAATTTGTATGGCCAGCCATAATTTGGTTTAATCGGCGTGGGATACACAGGAAATGGGTTTCTTCTGTGTTCAATATCTAACTCCGCGACTCCCGTCCGAATATTGGTATTTGTGTGACCATCTTTGCTTGTATCGCCGTTATCAATAACTTTCTTATCTGTACATAGAATATCTTTTATGAAGAAGGAAGACTTTTTCTGTCGACACGCGCACATTTTGTGTTGACTTGTGGTGTAATGCCGAAATCACTTATCAGGTTTAGATACTATTAATTGATAGCTTATTTAATGGAGTTAATCTAGCTAAACGCGATAATTTGAGCCCAGGTGTTTTTACGAAATCATATCACGCGATTATGGGCTATTAGACTTTGATATTATGGGGCATTATCGAATGTGTACGTTTGTGCAATGGGTATATCCCCGAAGTGTTTTTGCTTTCATTGTGGATTAGGACACTAGGTAGTGAAGTGGCTGCAATAAAACGAGTCGATCATTGAAAGCTTCCTGATTAAATCGATGTGCTTTCATCAAGGGACATTTTAATGGTATTATTTTGTTGATAGGATTTTGATATTGATAAAGGTGACTTAGGGTTTTGTATCGTGTGTGGTGATGACTCTTACAAAACACTTTGAGCACTATAGACAAACAAATAAGTGAAATTGAAGTATTTCCGAACTAATTCGAAAAATTCAAAATCATTTATTCATTTAGGTAACACAATGTACATTGTACACTTATCATCAATAAAGAAATACATATTAAATGCTTTTAACTTTACATTTACTGCCAGTTCTCAAATCAAGGGCGTAGAACGGACGAGAAGAACTGGCAATAAACTCTCCGCCACTCTTTTTAATCGCCAAGTTTTTTGTTTTAGAAAATGTCTGTAAGTTGCAACCATTACACCTTGTTCCACATGAAAGAATTCTTAGGGAACCCGAAAAGAAAGTGCAGACTCCTTAAACGCACTTTTAGCCTTGCGGCAGTGCGAGTTTCCATAGGCATCACTAACATCAGGTGAGCCTTCTGCCCGTTTCCCCCTGCCCTTGCCCCTTGCCTGCCTATAGTGTATATCTTTCTCTTTTAACACAAAAATAGTACCTAATTAACAATTGAAGTCTTTTGCAATCCATTAAAAACTTTGTTTTTGGGATAAGGAGCAAAAAGCCTGCCCATTGTTTATCCAAATTAATGATTCCTGAAGCGAAATTATGAACTCTTGTCTAATCTTTTCAAACCACGGCTATTCAGGCGGTAACTCGAAAAATAAAAGGGGTGTTAACCACCCCGTCGTAATTAATGGCCGGAGTTTTTCTACCTTTTGTCGCGAAACCCCTGCTAATTGTCTCTAATTAATTGAGGAGACAGCTAAAGCTATTTTGAGTAGGGAGGATTCAAACGTTTATTATTTTCTTCACAAGGCGTGATTTTAAGTGGTAGAATACATTGAAGCTAGTAACAGCGATTTTTGTTATAAGTAATTGTATACAGTTACATATTAGCTTGATTGAATACATATTAGTACAATAAAAGTATTATTGAAATGAATATGTGAAACTTTTTAATACCGAAGTGGAGCAGGTCTAATCTTAAAGATAACAAATAATAGTGATTTACGAAAATGTTTAACATTTTCTTAGGCCGTTTTTAAGAATATATTGGTGCTAAACCAACGTACTCAGAGTTGTATATTACATGATTAATAAAAACAGTGCAACGTAGCTATAAAATCTAATACCGGGAACTACTTTTAAGGGCATGCTGAAGAAAGCTTCTAGTTTACAATTGAATATTTAAACTTCCAAATCGCAATAAAACAAACAAAAAGCAAAACTGACTTATTGGTGATATGAGTCGAAACATTATTTATTTATTCTCACAGTTATTTTATCTTTAAATTTATCACTAATGCGATAGAATTACACAAAAATTCCACTATAAAATATATTATTGGAAAAAATTAATGCGTTTTTGACATACTTCCGTAACACTTACAAAAATATCTACTCTGAATCTTATCCTAAGTACGTCTATGATAAACTTATTAAATTCTTAATTAACGACGTATTTATTTATATTATTTTCAGACTACCCATAATCCTTATATTTATGTGTTCTGTGAATATGCATAATTATGCCTTTATTCTTTTCATCAGAATCGTAGCTAAGGAGCCGCGTGTTGAATTTTTAAAACAGATTGGGGTCGCCTGATTTAGGGAGTTTAATTGGTCCTTTATTGTGTGGGTTTGTTTGTTTTTTATTACTTGCGATAGTAATGAGATAATTATAAAATGATATCTTTTTCTTATACGCATAGAGGACCATAATTCATTTTTATCTTCGTTTATCTATTGCTATTAATTATATTTGATAACTTATTTATCGATAGTATTAGTAAATTTATCGTTTTTCAATCATGATTATACGTCTAAGTATAAACAGCATATAAAACAAAGCACTCAAAACATTAGCTTGGTCTCGCAATGACAAAGTATTTGCCATCCATCATCAACCCCCTAGAGAGTATCAAGCCGTAATCAGCATAAAACACGTTCGTTTGAAGTTCGAATACCATGAACTTACGTTTTCAACATTACATTTTGCCTTCAATAACATTAAAATACAAAAGTGACAGTATACACCTTTAGTAGTACTTTGTAGTAGTAGACAGTGACATAGCTCACGACTGAGACAAACGGACATCTATGGAGGAGACCTTTACACCCACTACGGTGTTCCTGCCTAATAAGAGAAAGATAAGAACTAATAGATAACTAATAGAATTTATAAGTTAGAAAAAAAAAATTACTAAAAAAAATAACTATAAAAAATAGGGGTCGATCGTAGATGGATGAAAATTAAGGGTTGTATGTATTTTTGTATGCTGTATTATAAAAAAAAATGTATATAAAAAATAAAAATTTAGGGGTGGACACCCTGAATATTTAGGGGTTTGAAAGATAGATAGTAGCCGATTCTCAGACTTACTGAATATGCATCAAAAATTTCATAAGATTCGGTCGAGCCGTTTCGGAGGAGTATGGGAACGAACATTGTGACACGAGAATTTTATATATTTAAGATATATACTAAATCTTAGTTAAGTAAAAATTTGCGAAGCGAATTGAAAGCTTTGCTTATTTTATTTATACAACGTATTAGGAATGAGCTTTAAGCTACTCCAAACGTCAAAACAATAACAAAGCATTATGGATCGACTAATAATAATAAAATCGTTTAACGACAAACGTAATTATGGTTAAGTGAGTCGCAGCAGTGAGTGGGTTCGATGTCTCTAATGACTGTTTTATTTTGCTCAATAAAAGTTTAATAAGAAACGTAATGACATGGGTTCCGTAGTCGCCTTATCTCTATACATATAAAATTCTCGTGTCACAATGTTCGTTCCCATACTCCTCTGAAACGGCTCCACCGATTCTTATGAATTTTTTTATGCATATTCAGTAAGTCTGAGAATCGGCTACTATCTTTATTTTCATCTAGCCTCTACGATCAACCCCTATTTTTTATTATACTAGGCACATAGTTATTTTTATTGAACTAAAAAACAGTTTCCTAGGAATAATATACATGGCAAAACGACGTTTACCGGGTCAGCTACTAATATATAAATATATCTATACATTACCATCTAGGAATAATTATTTAGTAATATTTTTACGACTAACGTACTTTTAAAAAATAATTTATTATTCCAGGAAAATCTTACTGTAAAGGAAAACCATTGGCTATACAACCTTTTGGCGTCTGGATCTCAGATTTCTGTATTTGTTTCGTATCTATGGGTTTTTCTAATTGGCAAATAGATGATCTATATCTGGGACATGATGTCAAAATTTAGTCTAAGACAATTGAAAAAACCGATATCGGTTTTCTTTGCTGCAATTGTTAACTATGAATAAAGAATAATAATCAATTGACGTACTGTCGATCACCATCTCAGGATTAAATCCTTTACCATTAAAACTAGCTGCTGTGGTCTCTGGCAGAATGACCAGCGCTATGTAACATTCTACTCGTCAGCGTAATGCTGAGCCAAAGCCAATTACAACCACAGCCAGCACACACGCATTACACACTTAAAACGAACCGAATGGGAAAAGGAAAAAAAAAATTTTTTTTGATATCTTATTATATTTTATTCTTTGATTAATGTTATTTTGGGTGTTTGTTTTTGTTAGTAATAAGTGTTATGTCTATATCTAAAATACTTCTCCTTCATAAAACAGTAAGGATCCCTAAACCTTAATAGGGGTCCAACTAAGTTTATACTCGCTACCTGCGTTGAGCGCCTCATAAAGGGGCCAACATTCAATCAAATAGTGACTTAATATTTTATTTCCACGTTATTATTGACAGAAATAGCATAAGTAATAACTTCAGTGTTGCAACAGGCAAAATATTTACCCTAATTATTTAAGAATATAACACAATTATTGTGAGTCACATACATATATTTAATGTATGCAATATAACGAAAGCTCATGTAATATGGATATTGGACAGCAACATTTCTGCGTCTGTTGCCGTTTTTTATATGTAGGCGTTTAGTTTTCATTTCCAAAACGGAAAAAATATTTTTTGAAAAGAATATTTGTAATATACGTTACTTTTGACCTTAATAATACAGATTAATTTATCTTAATCCCGTGTGAGTATTTTATGTAAATAGGGAAGTTTTTGAAGTTGGCAACATTGTATTTGATAGGGTCCTTAAGCCGTCCTACACACATGATGAAGACGTATTTTTTTATTAATGTTACTCTATTAGTCAAATGGCTTTTTTAATTGCTGTCTTAACTATCTAAATAGAGCTATTTAAAAAAATATGTGATGCATTTCAGTTGGAATCCCAATATTGTTAATATTATATCATATACATAATCTACAAATGACTCTGGCTGATTGCATATCAATTGCTCTTAATAAAAATAAAAATCTTCAAAAAGGCACCAGAAATCAGCTTTAAAATTTGGCAGACGCAGGTATTTTGTAATCCTATAGGTTACATTAATTATATATAACAAAAATCAATTATACTAAAAAATCAAGAAAAATATACATTAAACTAAGTAATACCTAACTCAGTGTGTTGTGTGATGGAGTGTATTTAGGGTGTGCTCATGATGCAGGTTGTTTAGGCATATTCCGTGATAGCTTAAACAAGTCGAGGCTTTAATAGTGGTCGTTGTATGACCGGTCTGCGCGATACAAAACTGAGATTTTGCATAGTTGGTGTTGATGTGAGGAACGTGAAACAAAGAACGGTAACGAGTCGGTAGGCAATTTGGAAATGCATTTTTTTAAATAAATAATTAAAGTGATCTGCAATTAATTTTATTTGAGATGTCGGGCGCCGAGAGTTTAAACTATAAATTATGTATACGCAAAGATTTAAAATTATTACAATATTTCAATAAAATGCATGACAACGGTTTGATGAAATTTTTTTGTTTCGGCTTGCTTTTATATCTCATGAAGCAACTTGCATAAAACTTTAAAAGGCGTAAAACCTTTTGCCGACGACAACTTCTAAAAAGCAATTGGAACAGCAAATTATGCAAATTATGATACATTTTTCGTAAAAAAAAAATGTTTCTATACATTATTAATAAGAGTTATTTTGTTCGATTATAAACTTAGTATCGATACTAAATACATACGTATAAATTGAAGTATGTGATTGATAAGTCGCAGTTGTTTCAATTAAAATACCTTTCTATAAGATACTTTTATTACATTTCCAAGGAAGGTCAATAAACTCTACTAGTATTAACCCTTTGTAAGTGATTAATTTAATCACAAACTGCCTACGCCACTTGCCTACGCTGCCTTATAATCATGATCATAAAAGTAACACATAAAATGACTTTATAAATTTTACGTCTTTATAATTTATGATAATTTAATATAAAACTATAATGTTTCCGCTTTATAAATGTAGTAATAATATTGGTATAAACAAGAATTGAATACTTCGAAACAAATTCTTAACATGGCACATAATTTAATTTTAGAACAAACATAATTTATGTTTTATGTGCTATTGTTCTAAATTTAAAATTCGCGCACTTAAAGCTCTGTTGCTACGCCGTAGCCCGTAGGCGAAATTCGCCAGACTAATTGTTAATACTGTTGTCGAAAGTCAAGTTCGTTTTCGGTAGGTTAAATTTTTTTGATAATTCAAAGGAACATACACATGAAGCAATATCTCATGGTTATTCACAACGAAGTATGGTAATCTCCAATAAATGCACATTTGCTTTGGAGTTGGAAGTAGTAATGGTAGACTACTACTCTAAATTAAAATTAGTGGAGTTCTCGAAAACTCAGAACAAAAATTTACTTATGACCGTAGTTCCGGGGTTCGATTCTCAGCCAAATAAATAGTCAACTAATCATTAATTTTTGTTGAATTGGACCGGTCTTTAGATATGATATAATATTATGCATTCAGTAGGAATACTTTGAAAAGCTTTACAACGCAGCTTTAGAGTTAAAATTACTTCATCATAAATTATAATGAAGTAGTAACATCAGACTATTGTATTGTAACCGCGTGTCACAGAAACAATACGGTGTTTCATTATTATGTGATAGCTTTCCGCACAAAATGAGGTGCAAAGTGACCCCTACCGCGAGTTCTCACTAATTCGAAAACTTTTACATTGAATTTACGTAACGCGAATGTAATGACAGAATTTATGTCAAGCATTAATTTACTTAATTACCTAGCAATAAAAAATGCACGCAGACATCAAGTTGGTTATCTTATGTTTTAAGATTGACATACTACCAACGCGCTAGAATTGTCCGATCGTAAAGTCCATTCCATTTTATTATTGATCAAAGAATGTCAATTGACAATTGACAGACTTGACTTGAAAACATCGGCGCATCTGATTCCGATTGTTATAATTAAGTGAGTACGTAACATATTGTGTTTGCTTTATACACTGGCAACAAGACTCGCAAGATAGCACAATTTTTGATAACAAAACTAATTGATATTATATGATAATTTCAATGATACACACTTCAATTATCGTAAAATTCATTTACATTGTCATAATGTTATTGCCAATTATTCCGACACATATATAATACGTTAATAATGTCAAATAGTAACTCGTATTAAAGTGACGGATCGTACGCACACAATTACGACTAATCTCGATTCACTGCAACACAGTGCAACTTTGATAATACTCGGACGTTAATCATTGTAGTCATAAAAACATATTTTATTATCTTTTAGTATTGAATTATCGTTAATGAATTTATACAGTAAATAATTGTTGCAATTATATCACTAACGTAACAATGTTCTTCAATTATTATTTTGTTGTCTGACATTGAAAAAGAGGCTAAAATAGTTAAATCCTGAAATCGTAAAATCCTAAAAAGTTAAGTAACTATTTACATACATACATCTGTAAAGCAATACATAACTTTGTATCTAGACTATTAGGAATTTTATCCTACCGAGAATAATATGTTTCAGTAAAATGTCCTACATTTTTTCATTTTATGTAAACTGCACCGTCTCTTACCAAACTGAGATAATCAGTGTATTACAAATGGTGTAAGCCTGTGTGTGTGAGTCAGTGTGCGTGCTGTAATAGAGCGATGACGTGATTTCCTGCGCTGAGTTATTGCTACTGTGCCGCCGCTAAACGGTCTCACCGACGTTACTTTGTAATGGCGTTCATTAATAATTAATTTTGTTTCGCGGTTACAAAATTCGATCGGTATCAGATCGGATCGGATCGGATCAGATTTGTGTTTAAATTAACAATACATCTGACAAATAATTAATTTAGTGACAGATAATTCCTATCTAGGCGAAAATATTTTTCTTATACACAAAAATATATATTTCACAAAAAGAAATACTATGGTTTTCGTGTAAACAATTATAAAATCGATATTCGCATTGATTAATTTAATACACAATTAAGTATCAATAATTATCATTATAAAACCTAATATCAAGATATCATATTGTAATCTTCGACGTTTATCACATACAGGCCGTTTATGTAATGCATATTTTCTTCCTGTTTTATATTAATTAATATTCTTTTGAATTTTTCACTTTCTTCTTTGTATTTATTGCAGATGGTACCTAAGCGAAGTCTGTACTAAGATATAAACGCGCATATATTTCATAAAGATTTTCTCGTTGTACCGAATTTCTATAAAGCATTCTAAACCCCATGTACATTTCACTACATTGTAAAAACGGCATTCTGAACTTTTAACCTAACGTCTGTCAAAGGTTAGCCGGGCGCTGCATGCGAGGGGGTGGAGAAGGCAACAACTCATAAAATTAAGCGATTTGGATGCGAGTTAGTCTAACTGTGAGAATCGTCGCGGCTGGACCGTTTCTCGATTGGGTTACGCCAACCATTGTTCGCGGTTCGCAATTATATCGATATTCAGTAATGACTTGTTACTGTTTTAATCCTGTGACCTTTGTGTTGTGATTGACGGATATCGAACCGGTCAGGTGAGATTACTTTAATACGGTTGTCTTGTATATAATTATTTTAATAGATCGTTAATGTGTGATAATTTGAGAATGACGGATCTGATAGTTGGTCATAATTTCGGGTCACTTTGATTGAATGATTTCATGAATTAAGCAAGTGTTTGTTTACTTTTTATACTGATGGGTTGTCACAAGGATCGTTATTTTGACAAAGTAATTAAAAGTGTTTGTCATGGTTTGTTGTTAAACTATTTTTAAATTCTAGTCCATATTTACAATTGGTTTATATGATACATTTGATGGTAATGAATTCAACTCTTAATCGGAATAAAAACTAGCCTCATTTTATTAATTGAACTAAATTAGTTTCGCGGTAAAATGGAAAGAGATGGTAACGTAAAGTTTTATAGTAATACAGGAACTCTGTTTTTCTGTCTATATTTACGTCAGAAGTAAGTAAGTAAAACTGCATATGTTAAATATTTTCTAGGATATTAACGCAAGTTATACTACAAATAAACAAGTTATTGTAACAAACCATAAAAAAATATTTTAAGCGATATGCTTTATCTAGTTTGATAGTAATAGGCGATATATTAAGAGTATTAAACTGATAATTTATAACTTTATTTGTATCGTCATATTAGAATGTTCGACCTATGTTTAATTATATCAATAAAATCAAACTAAATTATAAGTAGGACTAAATATATATTAAAAGAGCACTTGCTATGTGGCACGGTTTATAAATGATAAATGTTCGTTTAAATCAATGTTTTAATCACCTTCTAATCAATTCTTCTATAACTATATCAAAGGTTGTCCAACCGTATAAAAATACTGTATTGTCCTTTTGTAAGTAAATCTTAATTTAACGGAAGCGTAGCTAATTATGAAATATATCTCAGTTTCTATAGACAAGCACCTCAGTTCATTCTTGTTCTGTTTTTCTCCTAAATTGTAAGGTTTTTCGTAACAATAATAAAAGAATTACACGGGTAAATGCTTGTAGCTAATTAATTATATCATTGTATGAGGAAAACTATGTGAAAAACCATTTATTGTGATGTTATTTCAATATTCCGTAACTACATGTAACTAACAAAAGCTGTGTACGAAAAATACTCTCAAAAACCTCTCGAAAAATAGCATTAAGATAATAATTAAGTTTTGCATGAGGAAAACAAAGGAGTGTTGAATGTTTATTCCATTTCGAAATTTCTACAAATATGAGTGATGAAATTAGGACAATGTTACCAAATTGTTAATTGCAGATTCTACCGCAACTTATTTACATTATGATCACTCAAATATATGGGAGGGCGAGACTTTAAAATACAGATTAACAAACAAACTAATTGTGAAAGTAAATCAATAATTACCGATAATGTAAATCAATTATCGAAAAAGATTATCTTTTTAGTTTAATGAAATTTAATAAACCACCACGGCTGTGATTATCAAATTTAGCAAAGAATTATTATTTATAGTTGGTAGGTATAAAAGCTTTAACAACTTGCCGTAAAAAGCAACGAAACAAACACAGAATCTTGTATTACATAACGGTACAAATAAATAAATCACATATACATTGAAATAAATAACTAACCTTAACATATAATAACTAAAATATATTATTAAAAGGAGTCCCTTTAGGCATGGTTCTGAAGATACTGGCAGCGTTCCCCCAACAGAATTGTATCTACCTTAGAGCTTAGTCGTTATCACGGCACTGTGGACGATATGTTTATCGTCAATACAGAATCGTAGATAAAAATTAATTAATTTTCATTTTAAAATTATAACATAAAAAGTATAGAGATCATGTTTTATTGGGTACGATTAGAGATACGCAAGTTAAGCGATTTAATACTTATGACATCTAAAATTAATATAATTATTTTAATATATTACGAAGGTTCGTTGTAAGAATTAGTAACTAGAAACGATGTACAATACAACACTGAAATAATCTCTAAATAAAGCAGAAAGCAACATTATTCCTAAGTCCCATAAGCTTTTAATTAATTCGAAAGTCCTACAAACTGTAATGATTTTAAGAATAAGTGATATGGTTTCTTAGATATCTACAAAAACATGTTTAATTAACTAAACTCACAGTCACAGTAACCATCAATTGACATCTGGTTAGGATTTTTCACAACTAGAAAGAAGAATTGTGAATTTGCCCATAGAAGTTTTTAATTGTGTTTCATCAAGCAGTTTTTGCTAAATGGTTAATGGTGATCTAGCTGGAAGTGGCGCATTTAAGCTATCGTGTTGATATAACATTTACCAACTCACATTACACAGAACAATAAAAACAAATCACTTAATAAGATTGGTTGATTACGCGTCTTAGGCCAATCTCTATAAAGAACGAAGTTGTTTCCATTCCTCTTCACTTATAGAATAAACCACATCAGAAAAACATACAGAAACACAATAAACTACACAACAACATAAACAAAGAAACAGAGTAATCATATCTTTGAAATTGCTATTCAACAGAGATGTTGTATTCATAATTCGTTCGAAATTTAATAAAACAGATTTTTTAATTTACCCTTTGGCGCATTTGTTTCATTTAAATTTTACCACAGTCTTTTCTGTATGCAACTATGGGTATACTAAATATTTCACTTGCGGTTTCGAAATATCAATCATAATCAAATCAATAGCGTTTGAAATCGAAAAAAATACGATGGCAATACTAAATCTATAATGTAACAATTAAAAATAAAATTTAAGGGCCTTTAATTATTTTCAAGCTTATAGCTAAGCGTTAATGGCTGCATAAATGTATGACGTTGACAGTCGATACTGAGAATGATATTAATTTAATTAATAAACTAGCCAAACGCCTTATTGGCTGTAGTGAAATATAGAAAACAACTAGCAGACCGGCCCAGCGTTGCTGTGGCTAAGATTTTTGTTATATTATATGGTAGCAAACTATTCAAGGGAAACGGTAGGAGAACACCAGTCATGGGGACCACCATGCTTTTTTGGTGGTTATGCCATTAAATTGTAACTTATGTGAAACGTTGGTACTTTCAACACAGCGCCATCTGTTAGAATTGTGACTGTTAAATAATAAACAAATATTTTGCAATAAAATAATATTTCGGGTATAAATTGAGATGTAAGCTATCCTATCTTTTAAGTTAGATCAAACTGCACACGGTGTGCAAATTTGATTGATATCGGTTCTGTAGTTAAGGAGTCCATAGCGGACAAACAACGTGACACGTAATTTATATATATTAAGATTTTCACAATAACGATATTTTTTTTTTAATTGCTCGGAGATATTAATTAATATACAATTTCGTGATATACAATTGCACAACGGCTTATTAGTATGACGTCAATGAAAAGTGATTAGTTCGCTTGATTAGTGAAATTGTAACGCGTGTAGTGCTAACACTACATCTAATGTGCGTTTGGCATTACTAGCAATAAATTTTCATATGAAACATTTATTTATAATCTATATTAAAGTAGATTATCTCACGTATACGAAATTATTTAATTATCTTATCATTTGTTTACATATTTATAGTCTGTAAGAACCCGTATATGCTTAAAAAATTAAGTAAGCGGTTAGGAAAGTGTAGGTATATATTAAGTATTTTTGTTTGTGTTGTACAAAATACAATAAACCAATGAACACATTATAATGATTGTTACACATAGATTTAAGATTACAGATTAAATAGTAATCGGAATTTAACGATCGGTATTCGAAAATTTAAAAATGGCAAAAAAAATTACAAAAAAACATATCAGTAAGACGCAACCCATAACGGCAGTCCAAAATTAGAAATTTGTCATTGTTACTGTCATATAATATTTAAAATTGTTAATACTATTAACAATGGGGACGTGAGACATTCTGTCTGTTCTATAAAAAAAAACTGCTAATGGACAATAATTACAACCACAGATCAAAGCTGTAAAGTCTATCTTTATAAACTATGAAGTTCGAAAAACATGAATTTTTAAGAAATATTTGAATATCTCGTCATATCAAACAATGACCTAATTAATCACCTATATATTCAATATACAAGAACTGTTACAGAATTTTGTCTAAAGATATAAGTAATAAATTCAAAATAGAATTAAAAACCAAATTTTACTATCATTTCTCAGGTATTTTAATCGGTAATTGCTTTCAATATATATATGTACAGTTTTGAGTAACCATAATATGATAACTTCGATTTTGATAACATTAATTATCAACTAATATAGAAGTGATTCATATCTTACCCCCCAGATATGAGGTGATTATAATTTTACTATTATTATATTGTAAAAATTTGTTTGTTTGGATGAACGTACGAGGTTCGAATTAAAAAGTTATTGATATACGTTAGTCAATTTATCGAGGTATATCGTGATATGATGATGTTGCATCACTAGGAACTGAGAATGAATGAA
This sequence comes from Pieris napi, assembly GCF_905475465.1. Lineage (NCBI taxonomy): Eukaryota > Metazoa > Arthropoda > Insecta > Lepidoptera > Pieridae > Pieris > Pieris napi. The sequence goes on along the minus strand of NC_062241.1, from coordinate 4,117,870 downwards.
TGAAAAATATGAAAAATTATTGGTCTTTATATATATAATAAGTATATATGTTAACGTAAAATTGTAAAAACCGTTAGATTGTAATCTATCTCGCGAGATTATAAACTGTCGAAAGATTGTGAACCTCAGTGTACTGCTTACAATTTAACGTATTATTATTCGGTAGATTATAATCTATCGAAGTGAAACCGTCATATTGTGAAACAACATAAGTTTATATTTAAAGTAAAATATAAGTCGGTTTACAATTCGATGTGTAACTTTTTTCACGGCTTTCGTTGCGTGGGCTGCGTTAACGGGGAAAGTTACGCAAGAAATATGTATAAAACAACTTTAAATTAAAAAACAGTCCAAGACATATTTCAAGGTTGTTTTAAAATATGTAATGCATTACTTTCAAAATTGTTTTTATAAACGTATTATTTATTTTTCAGTCTACGATGTTAATTGCCTACAATAATTTTGAATAAAATTGCTCTCGAGACTTGACTGCGTTTGATTTAAACAAAAATCCTAGGAATATACTTTCAAAATAACTCCATACAAATACTGAAAATCTATCTAAAGATCCAGTATAACGTTTGCATTAACGAAAGGGATACTGCGAGGAACAACTAGTATTTTTTTCAAAGGGGAACACCTAATATACGTAGGTATATGTGTTTTTTTAAACAGGGGCAAACGTGCAGGACTCACTGGCTCATCTGATGTTAAGTGATACCGTCGCCCAAGGACACTCTTAATACCAGAGGGCTCGCGAGTGCGTTGCCGGCCTTTAAAATAAAGTTTTATAAATAGTGGAACTTTTTATGTTATGGAACTTAGGGCTTACATATAAATTATGTAGTGTTATGTATGTAGATACCCAAGGTTACAGATGGAGCCCTAGGGGTCGGATACAGTTCAGATAGCTACGATGATTTCAAAGCTATCAGGATCTATCAGGCTCAACCACGATTTGGGGTTTAAAGAGTCTTTATTATTTTTTAATATGAATGATTAATTAAATTTAATTCTACGTCATATAATAATGCTCATCGTGGTAATAATATGTATAATGAATAAATAACTAAATTAGTTTTCAAAATTAGCAATGAAAATCAGTATTTTTTTTATTAACGGCATAAAGATAATATGATAAACTACATCCTAAAGTTTTGATTAATAAAACTAATAGCAGAGAATTATTTTAATAATCATCTCAGATCTCATCCTGTCATCTCATATTAAAAATCAAAGGAAACAAAAATAAACTAGGAAATGTTACATTTTACATTCACTTTGATTTTCTGTCAAATATCAAACATATTCGCTACTTCCGACTATTAAAATTATGATCACATCTTATTTCGATGGCTCTTATTAAAACGTTGTAAGGTTTATAAATGTGTGTCATTTTATATGATAGAGGTGGTCGGTGCTATCAAAGGGCCCACACAAGGCGCGCGGATTTCCGTAACTTGTACGAGAGTGGATTATTGATTATAATAAAGCGTGTTTTAGTCATAGAAAGTATTTTTTGTCACTTTTGTAAAGGAGGAAGGGCGCTGTTTATGTTTTTGTTATTCATTTATTACACATATTGTACGCGATAAAGCTGAAGAGGTTTGGTAGAACGCTTAGTTCAGAAACTAATTCAATTAATTAACTTGAATTTTCTTAAGTTGGAAAGTCTAGGCTAGTCGAGGCTAATATAACCCGCGTCATGCGGAAAACCCATGGCACTGCTAATTCTATTGCAACATTTTTGTCTTTGCCTTATTGTTAAGATAGTATAAGTCTAGACATCTTATCTCAGGAGTTCGGGGAATATCGGACTCACTCAAAATTTCACCCTTTCAGAACAACATTGTTAGACAAATTTCGCAAACAAAATAGTTAAACTGTGCGGAAGTATGTTAGCGTAAAAACAATTTCGCCTGTACTGTATATAGGAATATGTACCTCACTATCACACTGACATACGATTTGTAGCAATTTATTATAACTAGGGTTGACTAAAGTTCACTAGCAATACATGAATATTAATTTCGATTAATGTTAGGACACGAAAAAGCGGTAGTCTGCTTCTGTGACGTGAGTTGTCATAAATTTGACAAATTTAAAAAGATCTTAATCTACTTATTGAGTAACTTCTCGTGAAATATTTGTAAGTTGATAACGATCAGTGATTGAACGGGTGATTGTTTTACCGATGAATTTTGACAGCCCTATAGCGATTCCAATAAAAATCAATCAGTGCATGGACCGAACGCTAGTTGACCAAATGTTCAGTTTGGAACAAAATATCGACTATAGTAAAATATGTTTTTATCAAATTAGTATAACAATATATTTGACACCAGTTTTCTGGTATAACAGTTTTGAAGAACCACTTCTTATGTGCCAACAGCACAAAAATAGTATTCCCGCAATTCTAGAATCTTAAGTACCGTCCAAAAATAAATTTAACCAAGTTAAATTGAATCAAACATATCGTTTGTTACAGGAAGTACACCACTTCAAAGAAGATCAAACGAGCCGTCAATCCAGAGTTATTAAATGATTCAATCATAAAAACAAACATGCAAGATTCAACTAAACATTGAGACACAGATGTGCGACACACAAGATTCAATAGAACACATACAAAACACAACGGAAATGCAAACAGTCCTGTCAAATTGTATGCCGGATATTGGGAATGTAGAGTCCAACGATACATATGCAGAGTACGCAGATATATGTGGTTCAGAGGGTAAAATCAACGTTGATGATGATAAAGATATAGAAATTGATGTTACAGAAACAATAGACGATCAGAAAACAGAAAATAAAAAACAAGAGTACGAAAGTAGGGATCCATTTGACTCGTGGCATCCACACGTTTATGGAAAACCTCCAAAGATGCCGACACCACACACGATAGAATTCATTCTTGGGTTGAATAAGGATTCTAAGAAGACTGTTAGTTCATTAATGAGTGTCAAAAGGTTCGGTCATGAGAGGGACAATAAGTTAGTGCAGAATAGACTGCAAGAACAGTTGCTACAGCGGAGTAGGAATAGTGATAGTGCCAGTGTTAAGGAAGAACCGTTAAACTTGTCTGTGCCTAAGACTTGGTGTGAAGAAGAGAAGTTCAGTAGAGGTAAGTTGTTTTTAAACCTTTAACCGGTTCACTCAATCATGGGGTACAATAAAAAAATTTTCATTATTAGAATATATGTGTATATCTTCAACATATTTATTTATTTTATACAATATGTTCAAATTACCGCTTTAAGACACGTTATGAACGTTTTTGTTAAAAATATATTATCTCTAGTATCTTATAAAAAACGTGTACACGCGTTAGAAGTTATACTTCTTTGGCATAACAAGATAAAAGTCTTTTCAAAATTTCTATTCTACGTTTGTAGAAAAACGACACTAACAATAGAAAAAACTAAAATGTTGACTATAGCTAACTTCAGGGTGTCGGTTTTTTATGACGGTGTGCGCAAAAATTTACTTTCATCATTTTTCCCTAACGCGCCAAAAGAAGTATAACTTCAAAAATAATTATAAAAATAGCATTAACATGAGTACCTCCTTTTTCTGTACAGCTGAAACAAAAAAAAAACATTCAATAATCGCAGAAAACTGCTAAATTGAATTAGTCCCCTCATTATCTAATCAAAATAATTTAGAAAATCTAGGCCGATTAATATACATGAATAACTTATAAATAAATCATGTATTTCCAATGAATTGATCAAAGATAAACAATAACATTAATGTGGTCGGAATCGACTCATCTATTCGAGTAGGTAATCGTTTGAAGTCGATCGATTAATCGAACAGACTAATGGGTCATCGATTGAACCGGACGGCTTAAACGATGTCGGGCTCCGGGCAAAGTGTAAATACTATAATCGGCTTATAAGGGTAACGGTAGATAGCACTAGCTAACGTTTAATTAATAGTAATAATATACTTATGCAATTTTGCTTTACGATATTGGTTACGAATACCGAACCGTCTTAAAGGCCGGTAACATACTTAAAAACCTCCTGGTGTTGCGGGTGTTCATGGGTCGTTTGCCCCCTGTCCCATAAAAAAATAATTGGTAAAAACATAATTCTTCAACTGTTTCTAAAGGACTTCTAAGGTCGCTTGTTATCTCGTTTAATAATAGAGATATATTTATACTCCAAGACCAAGAGGTACGTTTATAGTTTATATGTGAAGTGATATTTACGTTAATGGCCAGCCGTTAATAAATAAACAACCATGAAAATACACTGAAACAAAAAATGCTGTAATTGGTAATCGATTCCCACCCACAAAGAAAAATAAACAATATTTCTAGGAAAATATTAGTTGGACCGAACATTACATAATCATTAATATTGGTACAAACGCTCTAATGAAATAGAATACTCTATAGTCTATGTCATTTGAAGTCAATCTTTTAATTATGATATCATAAATGCTGATACAAAGTTGAATCATATTTCTTTGTTTTTAAAAAGATTGATTCAATAACCAATCACGAGACTTATGCCGTTTTTGTTCCAACAAGTATTAACCGTCCAAGTTGTAAATCAAAGTCAATTAGTGGAAAGTGTTCAGGGCTATGCGTTCATATTTTTAGTCGCGTATTAATAGTCGTTAAATGCAACGCTTTTGTTCGTTTATGCGCCGCAATTAGTTTTATTGAGTGCAATTAAGATAGATAAAATTATTTTTTACTTTTGAAAATTGTATTTAAATTCATATTCCTTATCTTTACAGTGTAGATCTTATTTAAAATTATGTATGGTTAGCCAAAATATTTATATAGGTTAGGTTACAAGTTTAATAGTAAATCAAACGAAAAAAATATTGCGTTAAGCTATTTTTATTTTTGTGAATCTGACATTGCCTTCTACTACTCAAATATTTTAGAAACACAATGTATTAACCTTTAATAAAAAAATGTATAAATTGATGCATTTAATCAAGCTATTCTAGAATAGTTTCGTTCAAGAATTCTTTTATAGAATTGCAGTCGTTTTATTTTTACTTAATGAATAGTTTGAACGACGTAACAAAATGTACTTTAATAAAACATTACATATAAGCTTTAAAGTCCATTTGATTTGCAAAACATAATGTGGCGAAAATAGCTTCATTCTAATCTCAAGTCTTTGGCTTGCATTTATTGTGGCGTTTTAATCGAGAGCCATTTTGCACAACTTTATAAATACATCGGCTAAGCAACATTGATTTCTAATGTACTCAAAATAGAGTCTGCATTGACAAATTCGAATGCATATAGATGTTGGTAAAATTAAATTCGAATGTCCGAGCAATAAGCTATCAAGCGATGCAGCTGCGTCGTCGGGGTTGCCAATTTATTTTTAAATATTTAATACAGATAATAAATATGACTGGATTATTATTAGTCTATGGTTTAACTTGGGTATTAGCTCGTCAATGGGGATAGTATGTGACACTTGACATAGATAAATCCTTTGCTATAGCACAGATTATATGATTTATGGAGCTAAATATGTAAATATAAATATTTATTATCGTCTAAATACATTATATATATATTAAAGCACAAGAAGATTTAGGAACCTTCAACTATTATTCTACGATAAGCACATGCTAAATCTAAACCAAAGTGGTTTTATCCCTCGAATGCCAAAACCAATGGAATTTTCTCTTTATTTGCGCAATTAACACTTGGCCGTACGGCGAAGTAATACATCGTCAAATCACTTAGACTTCAAAACCGCTGGGTGTCATCAACAGAACAGCAAAATATATTTCTACTTTTATAGCTAATACATATTATACTATAAACTAGCTTTCGCCTACACTTCAAAACCAGTAGATGTCTTAAGATAAAACTATGTATATGCAGATTTATATCTAACCTTACCTATAAATACGACGTAATATATTTTTAACGTAATTGTCTCGATTCTGAACCCCTTAGTTTGAAAGGAGATATCTAATTAATGAAAAGTCTTGTCTTTTTATGTACTTAATGTATCTTCCATTTATAATATTAATGTAGATGTTTCATTTATCAGTTCGCTGTTAAAAATTGAACTATACCTAAGTGCGAATGTCACTCCAAATAAATTTCGAAGCGAAACAAGCGAAACGATGAAGCGCTGGCGAGAATATAAATTTCCTATTATTATTGAGTTTCACAAATATGTTTTTGTCTTGGAATATTAAATACGATTATATATAAAGCTATCTTAAGCACATCTAGAGGACTACTAGAAGAATATTATTTGCTCAGTTCTGATTCTGGCTAATAATATCTTTTTAATGCAGCTCCGCTATCGCTCCTCACCGAACACATATAAAGTCTATATTTGCGGACACTTAAGCTTCCACCGATCGCTTTAATCTTCTACACTCCACACTACTTAGATAAATCACTTGTCTAGATTACCAGTTCGCGAATAAGTGCACTATACAGAAGCTCTAAATAGAAATCGACACAACGATTTTGTATTCTTCAGTGTAAGCATGGTAAAGGACCACTTTAGTTTACAACTAGTTTAAGTCGACTTAATAGTAAATCATACATGTAATGATTTGTTTCCGTGGATTATTGTTATATGCGAAGCGAAATAAAATTAAAATTAATCAATCTTATTAAGCTTAATAGCTATAATTTAAATTTTTATTATTAGATACATATTATAAAATAAAGTCCCCGGCCGCATTTCTCTATTAATGCGATATGCTTACGGAATGGTCTTTATTAATAGACATCTAAGGTGTGTAAATTTATGACGAATTCTGAAGAGGTCGCAAAAAATCTAGTTAGTAGGCCATGTACTCAGATACTATTAGTGCACGCGTGTACGCGTAGGAATATAGTGTATAACCTTACCATACTCAACGACTAATACGTACTATAATGGGACGGATTTTTTTATATATTTTAGGTACAGAAACAGAAAACAGATTGGTTAAATACATACAGTTATTACGCACTAGACAACATTTGTAAACCAGAAGTCCAATTACATCTGTACACAGCATTTTAGTGAAATCTTAGTTGCTGGTTTACTAAATATTAACAATTACATACAGTATATTATAATATGTACATATATTAAATTTAATGACAAAAAGTCTTCACCGCGAATAATCCTTTTAAATTCATAAATACTATTGTGAAAAATATCAACATGCCGACACTGCCACACTATCTCCAATGAAGTCACACTGTGGCTCTGGGATGTTCTGACACCAAAAAAGTGGCGCTACAACCCTTGCTTTTAGTCTAAAATCTTTGGTATATAGGTTTTTTTTTAATAGAGAAGTTGGTTCGGCTGTGCCGAACATACACAGTGCATTTCGATCTAAGAAATATCTTTTTTCTTCACCGTATGAGTTTTAAATGCCGCAGTAGTAAATGCGCAAATAGATAAGTCCATTGCTGTGATTCGAAGGCACGAGTCCAGGGTTGATTTGCAGGCTTAAGCTATCTTAGGGCTACAAATGTTACCTAGTCAATAACAATTACATTAAAAAACTACTTTTATATGCATTTGTCGCGCTCCTAAACAAGACTGCTATGGTTACATTAATACAAACCACAGCGGTTTTCTAATGTAACATATTGTGATTACATATATTGTAAAATAAAGAAATTAAAAAAAAAAGTTTGTATTTTTCCTACATATTTTATAACGGCTTTGCCATAAAAGATAACACTTAACATTCTCACGGTTACCAGTTACTTAATATAGCAAAACAGTAGACATCTAATTACTTTATGCCTATTTAGAATACATGTAGATCTTATTGCATGTAGATTAAATTAACTGTGAAAAGTCAACGCTATGGGAATATACTGATGTCATCATTCAGTGTTACGTTAAGTAGATTTACTTTCTTTAAAATTATCTTAATATATATAAATTACGTGTCACGTTGTTTGTCCGCTATGGACTACTAAACTACCGATCCGATATCAATCAAATTTGCACACCGTGTTAGTTTGATCCAACTTAAAAGATAGGATAGCTTACATCTGAATTTATACCCGCAATATTATTTTGTTGCAAAATATTTGTTCATTATTTGATAGTCACAATTCTAACAGATGGCGCTGTGTTGAAAGTACCAACGTTTCACATAAGCTACAATTTAATGGCATAACCACCAAAAAAAGCATGGTGGTCCCTATGACTGGTGTTCTCCTACCGTTTCCCTTGAATAGGTTACTACTTAGATAGTACATATAACAAAAATCTTAGCCACTGCAACGCTTGGCCGAGTCTGCTAGTTGAATATAAATATGATAATGAGGATTACATTATGTTTATATTATTATTATATTTAATATAAGTACACAACCTACGACGGAGTGAAGGCCTCCTCCAAATTCTTTTATTTATCTCTCATCTTCGCAAGTATTTTACAATCCTGTATTGAATAAATGTACATCTTATTAGTTTATTTATAGAGTTGTTTCAAAAATTCATGAATATCTTTGGACGTACAAAAATAATTAAGTCAGATTGATTTTACTTCGTTTTTTTTAAGATTTACAATCTATGGCATTATTTGATTAATTGATACTACACCAATTCATGTAATAAAAAAATAAAATAGATCAACAATAATTGTATACGTATATACTATATCTACAAACTTACTATACATATATAAAGGACTATTGACTATTTATTTATACATTTACGCTTATACCGAAGGGGTAGTCCTACTGGTCTCTCACTTCATCCACTTTAATGACATTCATCACGCATCCTCGTGTATGGGTACATTTGACTATTGTTTGATTGTATGTGCAAGTGTTAAATGCTCACTGAGAACGTCCAGTGGTGACGCAGCCGGAGTTCGAGCCTACTACCTCAGGGATGAGAGTCAAAACATAGGCCAGTTTAATCAGTGAATCGTTTCATTATTAATTACAGATAAATATTTTCGTATGAACATTGTGGGCCTAGTGGCTTCGACGTGCGGCTCTCGTCTCTGACGTCGTAGGTTCTATTCCCGCCTGTGCACCCATGGACTTTCTGTCTATGTGCGCTTAACATTCGCTCGAACGCTACTTGTCAATTAGATTGACAAACGATCATAAAACAGATACAAACATCTGAGGCCCAGACCTAAAAAGGTTGAGCGCCACTGATTTATTTTTTAAATATTTTCGTACACGTTTTAGGTTCTGTAGTCAATTCTCAAAGAATTTGTCTCGAACAAATCAGCGTTTAAATCTAAGAGCATCATAATATTTGGCACATCAAAGACGTTAATTATGTAGTTCCCAGATCCATAATTGAATTAAAGCTCTTAACGATTTCAATAATAACTAACGTCAATTATTTTCTTTTCTCCCGCAAGTTAATAGCGCAATAAATAGTGAATGTCCCACTTTGATGTTAAATGTTTAGCGCGTTGTCGATCTAACGATGTTTGGGGTTACACCATTCTTGATTGATGGATTGTGTGATTTAGATGCACTTCTGGTTAATTATTAACCGTTTTTAGAATTAGGTGAAGAGCTTTGGGAATACGACTGTTGATTGATTGGGAAATTAAAGTTTTCAGTGAGTTTAGTAAACCCGTAAATCTTAATTTAAATTAATTTATTACAATTACCTTTGACTAGCTTTTGTTCCTACATAATAGTTGAATGCCTACATATAATATCTCTGTATATATAAAATTCTCGTGTCACAATGTTCGTTCCCATACTCCTCTTAAACGGCTCGACCGATTCTTATATTTTTTTATGCATATGCAGTAACTCAGAGCATCGGCTACTATCTATCTTTCAAACTCCTAAATGATAAGGAGTGCCCAACCGAAAATCTTTATTTTTATTTTTTAGACAATTTATTTTGTTTTTATTTTTTTGTGATACAGCATACAAAAATACATACAACCTCTAATTTTCACCCCGCTACGATCAACCCCTATGTTTTATTATTGTAGATAGTTATTTTTATTGAATTTAAAAAAAAAATACTATAAATAAATATACATGGCAAAACGACGTTTGCCGGGTCAGATCGGTCGGCTAGTTTGCTATAAAATTAAATAAAATTTATTTTTCTAATTTGTCTATAACGTAATTGTATGTAAACATGATATAGTTTAAACTATGACTTGCACTTTTGCTGTAGATGTCCTATTCTCGGAAGTCATTCCTGTGACGTCACTGGACCACAATGTTTACACAGGCGTGCATTTCCTGCGTGTTCGCGAACCCAGCTGGGCCCTATCCTAATCCTAAGCTAATTTATTTTTCCGCCCGACCGCTACTTTATCGACAATAGTAAACGTTAAAACGCTGTTAATTTGCTCTCGAATAAAAGTTTAATGTGTTATTTTTGTTTCTAGAGAGCGTCGTAAAGCATTTGTCTTTATAGCGCTGAAGTTTCCTGTCTTATTGTTGATTAAAGCGTAGTTTGTATTGTTATTTATTTAAGTTGCCAACAGCAAAAATATAATCTAAGTGTATAATCAGAAAACAATTCAAGGTCCACTACCCTGTGTATGTGTGTGTGCGTTACTATATATTTGTGCGTTACTTGTCAGTATAAAATAATGAATCGAGAATAGTTATTTTATAAATAATAATGTATAAAGAGTAGATATTATGCCTGGTTCTACGTCTAGCTACAGAAAATTCGTGATTATAATCTAGGAAACGTCGGCGTATGATTGATCTAGATTCTAGAATCTAGATGGTTCGGAACTTTATTTAATGGAGAAATAAAGTTTGGTATTTCATCGGCTAGGGAAATATTTGAAAGTGGGTCGCCTTCATGCTTAGTTTCACCAACTCACCTGACTTAACCAATGATTATAACTTGATTTCCGTTAATAAAGTAATGTTTATAATTGATATATAGATGTCACCGTAAAATTGTAAACACCGTTAGATTGTAATCTATCTCGCGAGATTATAAACTGTCGAAAGATTGTGAACCTCAACGAACTGCTTACAATTTAACGTATAATTATTCGGTAGTTATATGAAATTGTTGGAAAGTAAAATTAATCTGTAATTGACCAAAGAAGTTTGAATGATAACTAAGTTAGTGTAGTACAATCTACCGAATAATAATACGTTAAATTGTAAGCAGTAAGCTGAGGTTCACAATCTTTCGACAGTTTATAATCTCGCGAGATAGATTACAATCTAACGGTGTTTACAATTTTACGTTAACATAGATATAGCATAGAATAGAAGGACTCTCATTGTTCTCATATGTACCTCATATTCGTTTTAAAGTTTAAACATTCTATAAGTTATATTCATTTGAAGGTGCTTTTAGTGAATATCATTCATAAAAACTGTTTCAGTCCAATTGCACAGTCACAACTAAAATACTCTTTCATCTCTTTCTGTCAAATAGTGTTAACGCTGTGATAAAAACGGACGGATGATAATTAAAACGGTGCAATTGACTGAAATAGATTTTATAAGGGTGTATATATTAATATAAGTAATACAAAGTAACATCAACAATGTGAAGAACGTCTCATATTTCGCGAAATGTAATTAATATCTAGTCTTAGGCGACGTGTGACTCCAGAGTAAGCAGATTCAGCTGTTATTTTGCATTAGGTAGGGTTCACGGTACAAGCGAAGCGGGAATGTTTACAAATATGTGTTCTGCAATGTGTAAAATAAATTGCTTAATAAAGACATCCACGAAAGAATTTTAAACTTTTAATACCTTACACAGGGTAAAAGCCTTAGCGAGAATTCCTGAAGCTCATTTTTCATGTATCCCAACATCGTTAGAATAAATAAACAAATGAATATCATTTGGCTTTTTCCCACTAGTAAATAGGTACGTAATTTAAATTTATTTCGTAACAACTTCTTAAAGCTTAGAAGAACAGTGTTGGCCTGAGCATGCGCCTCGGCATCCTAAGGTCGTTCAGGTCGGCAATGCCTAAAATTTTCTTTCTTTGTGTGCAAATAACACTGGCTAGCGAAAAAATTGTGAGAAAAACAGACGGCATATGTACAGAAATCATTTACAGAAGCCTATCTAAAGCCTAGACCGCTACAGGTTGTAGGTTTTATTCGCTCCTCTTGTGCGCGTGTTTACCTTCTTATGTCACACGGTTAGTATAATTTCTCACGTAACATATTTTTATGTATGATCATTAACATCGCAGTTCTTGGTAATTAGATAACATTTAACCATCTTCACATAACAATATGTATACAGAACTAGCTTCTACAGTATATGTACGCAACAAATAAAATGTATGCATTAATTCCTACTATCAATTTGCCATCTACTATATGCAAATTGTGTTTTGTTTTATGTTCATAATTTTAATTATGCTATAACTATATATAAAACAACAATTAGTAAGAAACTAAGTTACATAATGCATAAAGTTATACGTATAAGTATTCAAATAGTTACCGAAAATTTTGTTCTTATCAAACGAGTGTTATTTATCAAAAAAAGCGAGATAAAATAAAAAATTTCTAATATATACATTCAAGAAACCAAAGAGGTAGTTGATTGAAACAAAAGAACAAAAAAAATAAACAAAAGATCTCACAACTTGCCAATGTTTTTAATAAAAAACGAATTAAAATTAATTTAAAATTAGGATATTTACAAACGTATGAATGAGAGCTAATTATATTTAGATCACGTTAAATAAGAGTAAAAAGCATGCATATTTGCTACCGAGCCAAAAATATTAATTGTCGTCGCTCCAAAGGGCTTGCTTGCAATACGTCGCATTTATCGCCTGCTTATTGCCAATTACACCTATTTGAAATACCTTTGATCATTCCATTTGTGTAAGAGTATACATGAACCTCTATAGATAGAGACGATTGTTAAGAATATTTTAACATTATATACTTTTTGATAACTTTTTTAATACGTGAAGAATATATTTTTGATACTTTTAGCACATTCAAACTATCACAATTAATATCATGTTAGCGTAGTGTGTACTCAGTTCCCACACTTAGACGCCCATTTAGTCCGTTGTGCGTTAAGTTCTGGCTAATTATTAAGCCAGCCTAGCTCCATCCTGGGCACTTCGCAAGCTTTACGGAGCTACCTTATTGCTTCGACATTTCTGTTTGTTGGGAAGCTACAGTTTTGCATTCCAGGAATACGTGTATTGTAATTTCATGTTTATTTTGTTTAATATATCTATATAGTTATTAATAAGCACAATTAAACCACATAACGTCGTTATAGAATAATCCATCTTAACTCTTGGAAATAAACATATATTTTGTCATAACATAAACAAAATACAAAATTAGCCCTACCACTAGAATATAATTTGTCGTATATCACATATTTAATGAGAGAAGCAATAATCTACCTATAACGTGCTTAAATTATAAGCTGAGAGCAATATAGCCGCTGATTTAGTGGCATTAAGAGGAAACATTAGCAATGAACAATTTATATATCGTACGCCAAATGCTAAGCGTCAAAATTGTTGAATTCTAGTGAATTTATTATTTTTAGCAACTGGCTCTCGAGTTGGGTTTGAAGTGACAGATCAAAAGCGCATCTCCGGGTTTCAATTTACGGATTGCATATTGATAATTTATCGTTCATTTTAAATTAATAAAATTAGACTATTTTTTACCTAATGTCATTAAAGTACACCACATGTAATACATTTTCTACAGTATAAGTTATCATCTATTGTAAAATACATGACATGACAACTATGGTTAACTATAACACAAAGAATAATAAAAATATAATTATTTTTAAGGGTAAATTAAAGCTGAAATTAAAGGGAGTCACCGCGGTTTTTAGTTTTTTGTTAGATATAATTTATTTTAATCTTTATAATTAACGGCTCCAATATAAGAGTCTTTCCTCTAACTTTGATTTTATTCCCTTTGGAGTAGAGACTCTTAGGTCATGGGGTTCAAGTGCACAGGCTACTTAAAGATTTAAGTTGGCGCCTGGTAGATAGTACCGGTGACCCCAGAGCTGGTGCTTACCTCTCTCAACAAATAAGTATCCTCATACAGCGGGGAAATGTTGCCAGCGTTAAAGGTACACTGTTTCATGGACCAAACTTTAAAATTATTTTTTTTTTAATTTTCTATTGAATTTTTAAAATTATTATTATTATTTTAAGAAAATTGTAAATACGGTATATTTGTGTTTTCGTCCAATACATTCATTTTATTCTTCTCATAGTGGGATAGATTTGTCCATTATAGAGATAAGAATAATATATACTTCCCAATTACTTGCAATTGATTTTTATATTTTTTCTAGATTCAAAGCTAATAAAACGCAAGAAGTCAACAGATGACGTCCGATCACCTCTTGGTGGCGAAGGGTCCATGACCAGTGAAGAAGGAGAGGATGCAGGTGTTGGTAGACGCAAGAAGGCAAGAACCACTTTCACTGGACGACAGATCTTCGAGCTGGAGAAGTTATTCGAAGTCAAGAAATATTTGTCATCAGGCGAGAGAGCAGATATGGCGAAACTTCTTAATGTGACTGAGACACAGGTAATTTTTTTTTTTAAGACAATTCACACCAATTGACCGAGTCCCATGCTAAGCTGGTGAAGCTTGTGTTATGGGTACTAGGCAACGGATATACATACATATCATAGATATATAGACAATAGACATATAAATACATATTTAAACACCCAAGACCTAAGCACAACACCAAATGCTCATCACATCGATGTTCGTCTCAGCCGGGGATCGAACCCGGGACCCATGGATTCGCAGTCAGGGGTACTAACCACTAGACCAATGAGTCTTCGAATATATTAATAATTTATCGATATTCATATGTGTTTTATGGGTAAAAGAGGCACTTTGAATAAAGTGACGCCTGCAACATCGGCGGCTAGCGGGTGTTGCCGACTTTTCAGGGAATGGTACTCTTTTCTTGATTTTTGCTCCTGTTCTGTTAATAATAATTATTTATTTATTGCACGAATATGGTACAAAAATGTGTAAGGTGGTACAATCGTAAGTTCGCATATTCTGCTACACTCAATGGCGCGCAAATTTGTCTTAAGGAATTTTACATTTTACATTGTTAGTCAAAGTCAATTCTTATATTATTTGTATCGTACATATCACATCATACTTTATTAAATTTATGTCAACTACAGTGTCTCACGAAAATAATCATTTATTGGATAATTTTTCCAAAAGTTATACACAAGATCGCTTTTTAAAGACTCTAGTCAAAGACCTTTTAATTTATTTATAATTTGTTCCGAAGTTTATTTAAAGAACTTTGAGTATTAATGCCGGTAAACAATATATGAAAAAGGTGTAACAATTAATACGCCGTTTACGTAGGACAAAACACGGTAATCCTTTTGAGGCATCTAACCCGAAACAATAATTGTTTAGCCGGTAATCGAAACTTGGACTGAATATCACGAAGGTTCAGTCGGTAATATAAAATATATAAGGCCAATTGAATTTAAGATTTCAAAGAAATTATGTCCCTTAGCACCTCATTCCCGAAGTGTGTCATTCGTGCAGACAATTAAATAATGAATTATAAATATAATCGTGGTGATAATGAGCATATCTATCAGTGAGCGTAAACACACGGACTAATTACTTAATGGCTCGTCACCTCGTTCGGCCTTTCTCGGAAATCTAACCAAATTAAACGCTTGTGAAGCATGCGCAGCTTAAGGGATGGCATATAGCGTTTCTATGCTATGTAAAGTAATTTTAAATATCGAATAAAATACATTACAACAGTTTAATGCCAGTAATTTTCTTACGTTCTTATATTGAGAACTGTCAGTAAATGTATGTTTAGAAACATTTTTTTATAAGTGTACCTACAGTACTGTAGTGTTTTGTATGGGGTACTTACCAACATAAATGATGATTGCTTTTTTTACACCAAAATCTGAAAATACCATTTGGGTATGTTTTAGGACCGATATTGTACCTATTAATTAAAAAATCCATTAAATTTTTGTGCAGCGATAACAGTGTTAGGCTAGTGGCTTCAGCGTGCGACTCTCATCCCTGAGGTCGTAGGCTCGATCCCCGGCTGTGCACCAATGGAGTTTCTTTCTATATGCCCATTTAACATTCGCTCGAACGGTGAAGGAAAACATCGCGAGGAAACGGATACTGGTGTCTGGAGGCTGATCACCAACTTGCCTAATACATTGAAAAATTATCATGAAACAGATCCAGAAATCTGAGACCCAGACCCAAAGAGGTTGTAGCTCCACTGATTTTTTTATTTTTTATTTTATCTAATAATATACTCCACACACAATTAAAAAAAAACTAATTACCATTTAATTTTAATAATGTAAATATTTTTACGCTATCGCCTGTTACTTACCTATCGTGGAGCTCTCAAAAGATAATTATACAATCACCAAGGTGGCAGTCCCCCGCGACGAGGCACATCTGGAGTCACTAATTAAAGACACCAGCACACGAGACAATATCACAGTTAAGCGGTTTACCCAGGGTATTTTATTATTTAAGTGTTTTTCTCAGAAGCCCTTCGACTTCTAGTAGTTACACTCGCGATCATTCAATAAACTAACCACTGTTTATAAAGAAACACAAAAAAGTCATAAAAACTCTTTGTTTTGTCTGTTTAATAAATTAATGAAAAGAAAATGAATTTTAGAATATTTTGTCTTAACTATCTTTCTTATAATAACAAACGGATCATCCCTTAAAAGTCTATCAATAAAATGAGTTGCTACTTTCTCGTTGACCCCAATGAGGAAAACTCATAATTGTTGTCTAAAGGGCGTTATAATAAAAAATAATGTACAACTAATAAACTAAATTATTCTGTTTGATAGCAAAGATGTATCCGAAAAGAAAGTATATTACTAGTGTGAGAAGTATCAAGAAACAAAGTCATAATTTTCTTTCCACTTGATACTTCATTATTATGATTAATAGTGCTTAATCGTAGGTACACACACACACGACACGGTCCATAATAATTGTAATTACGCGTTTTATTATATATTTTTAACGTCCGATAACGAAACTAAATTATAACTATCACTTTATACTGGTAAGATAAACATTTCTACAGCTCCCCATTGCGACGATAAGGGTCACGTGTTTGCGTCCCAATTTGGGAGTCAATTAACACCGGACGGGAGACAAAAACCCAAACGAAGCTATAGGGAATCGATTTTGAGCAATATTGGATAGAACAATCTTTTTCATTTGCATGATAGGGGATTGTCCATGCAGAATTTAGTGCGTAACATTGCGAAATAAGTTAAAGGTACACTGTCACTGGGACCAACCTTTTTAAATTTGTTTAAATTTTAAATTATTATTATTATTAAAAATATCTTAATTAGGTTGTAAGGACAATTAACGGCCATCTTTTGCTAAGCGATTATTGATAAAGAGTGTTAATTATTTTTGCCTACTTAATAAATAAATGAATAGGAAAATGGAACAGAATTCGAGAGAAGAATGAAACAGAGGGGCAAAAATTTGCGTATATAACCTATATTTTCGTCTTACTTACTTATAATAACAAAGGGGCGATTTAAAAGTCTATCAATTAAATGAGTCGCTATTTTTCGGTGATCCCAGTGAGGGGATCCCATAATTGTTGCCTACAGGAAAAAGTGGGTTATAAAAAATTGTAATATGATAAAATCATTACTGTATATTGCTAATATATATGAAACTATTCTAAAACAATAATATTTGACAAATGTAATGATTTATTTGATGTTAGAAAAACTTATAAACTATATTATATGTAGTATATGTAATCAAAGTATATTATCAAAGTATATTACTAATGTAAAGTAACAAGAAACAAAGTCATCATTTTGTATCCACTTGATGCGTTGCTAGGCAACCATTACAACCATAACATAACATAATGAGTATAAATTATCGTGGGAAAGTTCTTATTCGCAGAACATGTACTTATTTTTCCATTTGTCAGAATTATTTATAAGACAAATATAAATTTCATACAACCACAATACACACTCACGCCGCTAGTTCTGCTACCAAGTGTCTTGGTCTCCGAAATGAGATTCCAGCCAATTGCTGAATTTCAGCTGCTGCAAGTATTCATCCACTCTGTCCCTCCAGCAGTACCTAGGCGTTTATTATAGGCGAATACCAGGCCTATCGTACGGCGTACCTTACTCGGCCTTGTTGGCTGAGGTCGCGGACCAGTAGGTCGGCCTAGGTACTGCTGGATCGATCAGAAATATCGATCCAGCAGTACCTAGGCCGAACCACAATGCAAGGTTTATAAACTAAATACTGCAATATAAAAATCACTATCAAGTTATTACTTGAATTAATCATATGATGGTTCATATGGGCCAAATTTGTAAATAAATTTGCCGTTTGCCTTCTGGCTTCACAATTCAAGCAGCTTAGACCCGACATTCCAAAGTCCAAATACGCTCCTAAAACGGACATAAACTCAGCTTAGATAAAGTGAGGTAGCCAGTTAATGGGATCATAAATTGACCCTAAATAAATCAATCCGTCGGGCTCATCAAATTTGAATTGAGTCGATGAGGTATTTAAATGAATGACGGGCTATTAATACGCTGTTAGTTTGGGCCCGACCGATGTTGGGGCCCCAATCATTAACAGTAAGGTAAGATAGTAAATAAGTGTTCGGGAAACGTGTACTAAAACAGTGATAATTACCTTTACAATATCCAAATATGTTCATTTTTTTTGTTAAAAGTAGAAGGATTTTGACGAAACGAGAATAAAATCTATCTATTAATAAATCACTCTAATTTGCGTACTTTTAGATTAAGTTTTTTTCTTTCCACTTATCCATATATAAATATTCGGGGCCTCTACGTGTCTGAATCCTTCCCTGTGGTGGCTATTAAATTTTGATGGATTGTTAGCGGGGCGGCCGGCGACAGCGGCGCATCAAACGAGCGCCGACTCATTAGGTAAAGAAAACACGCTCTAATGTTAATAGTTTTTATTGTTTTTGCTCATTTACATAGTCATACGTCGTCTAGTTTTATAGTTCCAGAAATCGAGAGTGAATAATAATATAGCAATCTTTATAATAGACTTGATAACGGAATTATCTGCGGTATTATGTTTCGGGTTTAGCTAACAAATAACAATACAATTTATGAAGATATTTTCCACCTTATCAAAGAGGGTGAGAGGAAATATTTTAAGAAGTTTATACAATATAGTTTTTTGTTTATGGTCATTTGTTTAATGCTTAGTTTCCGTTTTCTTTTTTTTATCCATTAATGTACTTAATTGACTTTTCTGTTTCGTAAATTTTGTTTATCAATGTAATCTGATTTGTCTTAGTGTTTTCTTGTATAATATAGATATATGTAGCTATAAGATTACTTATAGATAAATAGCTCTATACATCGTGTCTATTCATTATTTTGAATGACTAATGATCTAAAAATAATAGTTATTTTGCTCTGAATCGAACCTTATGTGTATTAAACAATTCCTGAAGAAAGAAATAAATAAAATAGGCCTTAGTTTATCCTCTAATGTTGCATTTAATTACGGAATAATTTTTAGATAAGAAATTACTAATTAAAACTTAAATATAGAGCTGTTCAATACGAGCCGCAGTCGAGACTCAAGAACAAATCTAAAGACAAGAAAATATTCCGGATGAAAACGTTTAAAGCGAAGTAAAATAAACGCAGAACAGCCCTTAATATTCGCCTATTAACTAAACATAATTAATTTAAATCATCCCGTGCTCTGAAAGGTAGGGAGGTATAATAGGGTTGTCACAATTTATTTTTATAATCAGAGATGACACATGATTTTTTACATGACTTACTATTTTATATACTACTACTTACATAGTACGGTTAAATTTGGTTCATACAATAAATGCAAATTCTGTGTATGATGAAATGGTGGGAACCATAGCGGCGTTCTTTTCATTATTTATTTACCAATTTGGGGTTTTTATGTTGCAGAAGTTTGTATAATTTCAATGCTACTTACTAACATTACGATACACAATGAAGCTATTGAAATTATAAAATATATCGAAATTATCTATGCGCAAGTAAAAATAAAAGCCTTTTTGATTCCTATTTTTTTAAATATATAATAAAATTTAACTTATTTAAATAAATTTAGTCAACCCTAGCAGAGGGGGGTAGTGGGTGCGTGGCGGGCGACGGGGGGTTAACAAAAAGCAACGTTTTAATTTTAGGAAGCCATCCGCAATGGGTAGCTGTGCTTGGATTCCACTTTTGATTTACTCCCTATTATTTTGAATAGAGACACCATTATTTGTTTAGTTCAGGCGACAAAATAATGCAATGACAAAATAATTACTAAATTGTTGACATATTAACGAGGTTGGTGAATTTATTAAAGTATTTACTTAATATATAAACTAAATAATAAGTAATAAATTAATTTGTATGAAATTATTCAACAACAAAAGTCTTTACCACATCTCAACTGCCGTCTTTTTGTATGCAAGCAAGTTAATGTGATAGGTTAGGTTAGGTTTTGTTAGAAACTATAAAAAAAACACGCTAGCATCCACGAGAGTGTCGTTGGCGTAACAGATAGTTGTTACTCCCGCAAGTAGCTCCAAACTAAGAGCCTCGAACAACAAAAAAAAAGTTTTTGTTAGAGGTTTAAAGGTACGTGCTCATATAGTATAGACTATAGGGCATATAAGACAACAAGGTCTTTAAACGGACAACCGTAACCCCTAAACCTTGAAAATTATATACCTAAACTGTTGCGTTCACAATTACAGAAAAACTGTTTTTTCCGCACAATTTTTACATTCATAAAAACGTTCCTCAGAGTTCAGGGAATAAATAATAAAAAAAATACTTGAATCCGTCCAGCCATCTTCGAGTTATGCTTAACAAAAATATTATGCGATTCATTTTTATTTATATAGAATTTATATTCACCATTCGCATTTAACTTTCATCTATGGTTAAACAAAGTCCCAATAGTCATCAAAGCATGGTAACCACATTCCCCACGCGGTGTTATTCTAGACGAAATTAAGTCTCTTTTTTGTCTCCGAATGTTGTTTGACGGATTAAGAAATATGTCCGTTTATGAGTGTCGTAACTCAGAGGTATCTTTTATAGTTAATCCAGAGGAGTAACGATGACAATTTAAATAGGTTTTATTAACGGCGCGGGTAGATTATAAAACGGATGGTTGGTATTTGTAATAACTTCCTTTGAACTTTTAGATTTATTTGAGTGCTCCCAGTGGGGAAGGTATTTTTGATATCTGTGTGTATTTAGACCGTGCTGAGACATAGGTTTTGTCAATCACAAAATTCACATTTAGTTCATTCATTAAAAATTTTCAGTTTTTTTCCTAAGGTAATTAAAAGGCATGGAAATTATGTACATATTAGAATTTGAATTTCCAATGTTTTGACAAAGACTACTACTACTAAATATCTCAGTCTAATTTCATACGTACGTTACGTACGTACATTAAGTACTTACTTTTTTATAAAATAGCTGAGAGAAAGCGGTAACACCAAAGATTATAGATGTGTTCGTTTATCGTTACCACTTACCATGGTAACAACATACCGAATGTTTTTGGTTTTATAATATGGCCGTAGTTTTATAGACGAAATTGAAATCATTATTGCGCAGCACGTCAATGTAACTCAAACATTATTCCAATTTAACCATTGCGTTTATTAATGGCATGAATCACTACACACGGTCATCTGCGGCGTAAAATTTTGGCACGAGTTTTAAACTAATGTACACGCATGGAAATGTCTATAAAAAAAACTTTCCAAATTTGAAATAAACATAAAATTATTTCTTAACGTTGGTATAAAAGTACATTCACTTGTAGGAATATATATTTATTATCTTATTTTATTAATACCTATTAGCTGGGCTGGGCTATGATATTATGTAAGATTTTTTATAGACTATAGAACGTATAGAAATTGTTTTCATTGTTAAGTATTGGGTTGAAAGTTTATATATTTTTCATAATTCAATTATTCAAGATGGCGTCGGCCTATGATGTACCATGTCAACAAAATCATGTTTTTACGTGTTTATTATCATTTAATTAAAGAAGTGTCAGTCAGAGTGAATACACATATAATATTTCGGTGAAAACCAGTCTCTGCCGTAATAAAATTCATTAGGTTTTTGGATTAGACGAAGACATAATTTACAAGCATGCAACGTCTTGGTCCAATCGACTAATCTGTGACCGTTGTATTTTGTGACTACGTATGAAAATCTAATATTAAAAAAATATTTTTTGTTCTGAGTTTTATGTATTAATTATTATTTACAAATGATTGCTGTGCAACGCTTTTTAAAGCCATGCTTTATACCGATTACTCTCAATAACACTTTATTTTTGTACTGTCAAATAGCCTGTTTATTCAAAAAAAGTTGGAACCATGGTAACTTTAATAATGAAAGTATCCTTGAAGTAAAATTACACAAAATTATTAATGGAAGTTTAACGATTCTTGACTGTTGCCTTGCATCAGTTTTAACCTGGCTTCAGCGTCCGCCTCTCACCCCTGAGGTCGTAGGTTTGAACCAAGGCTAACAACAACTTTCTGACTATCCATTTAACACTCGCTCGAGAGGTGAAGGAAAACATCGCGAGGAAACCGACTACGGCCCGTATTCTAGAACGTCACTCAAACTTAAATCTATACTCAAGAGCTGTCAAATCGATTTTTCTATTTTAACTTTTACATATTTGACAGTGCTCAAGCGGAGATTGTGACTTGAGATACCTTTTGGAATACGGGGTGTAGACACAAAAGTCAGCGTATGTCAGGTACAGAAGGCTGATCACTACTTGCTATTATATTAAAATTAAAATAATTACATTTTGACATATACAAAAATGGGCCCAGTTTCTTTTAAAAATAAATTTACTACAATTCGTTTATAATGATTATATTAAAGATGTCTAGATTACAAAATCTCTAATAACAATTTTTTTTTTCGGTTAAAAGATATTTTATTTCTTTAAGAATTACATTCACTTAAGCTAGGTTAGTTGTTTACATGGTGTTACCAATAATATTTTAACCTCCTAAATTGCAAGACAGTACTGCAGTAAGTATACACAAGCTCTTAATTTCCTGAACCCATCCGCGGAGCGCGGGGAACAAATCACACAAATAAACAATCAAATAAAATCACTAAAGCACTCATCGACCACTTAACAGCCAACAAACTTATATTATCACAATTTCCATTTAAATTGAACCGTATCGCATTGTATTAAAGTTCAATATCGGTCTGTTTTAATTGACTGACGGCAGACAATGTATGCAGGAATATCTTTGTGTTTCCAGCACTTATTTAAACGCTAGTGATGTGTATTTGTCGATGTTTATATAAGATGTTCTTTGAAATGGATTTACTAGTTAATCGCGCAAGATTGATATTTCCGTGGGTTTATGTTTATAAACATCAATAAGAAATTCTTATTAAATTGCTATTAACTGGTTTCTTGAAGCGATCTTAGCTACATTTATCTTAAACGCGATTAATAATAAAATATACAGGATGATATGCGGGCTGGTTTTCATATGAATACGCTGAAGCGCACCAATACATGAAACTTCAACTTCCGGACCCAACATACGGACTCGCTTGTTTACCATATGCCGACTGCAAATTATAACTTTATTCGGCCATACAATGCGCAGAGGCGATGAGAACGAGAAACTGATCGTAGTTGCTAACACAGAAGGTAAAAGATCACGTTGGCCGTTCATCAAACAGACGGACCGATCAAGTGAAAGTCTCATCATTCTCAGAATTATACACTGTTATAAGAGAGGCCCTGGACAGAAACCGGTGGAAACAGATGCTGAATAAAATTCACTTGCATACAAGGGTGACTTTTATAGTATTTTAACGTAGGTCATCTTAATCTAAGTCTTCACTACAAAAGTTTGTTGTTTAAATTATTATTATTTTTAAATTACTGAGAACTATTTTATGGTTTTGTTTAATATACCGTTTTTATATATATGAAATATAGATACTAAAATCAAATAAATAAGACACTGGAAACTATTTTATAAAAATTGAACGCAAAAACTCCCGACTTCGCACGGCTTTATATTATTAAATATGTAATAAACCGATATATAGATTGAGAATCCTGATAAACGAGCTAAATATGTACATAGTTGCTCCCCTCACACTTCGAAATTGATTTTCCTTAAGTTTTTATAGTTAAATATTTTTGTTTATGCTTTCCTATAAGTGCTTGTCACATTAAATATTGTAGGTATTTTATCTTTCTTGTACCAATGAATGTGTGCCGAGCGTTGGCAAGCTTTTATAAACAAATAAACATATCTCGGACTTACATAGATACTGATGTTTTTTATAAAACTGTAGTACCTACATCACTGCTCTATTAAAATTAGTTTCGCGTACGCGATATACAGTTTTTTGGTATTTTTTCATAGATTTGCGGTTTCATGCGGATACCTAACTTTTTGAAAACACTCTGCAGCCTATTTTCATAAGGGATAATAATAATAACTAATTTTATTTTTTATCGTCATCATCCAATTTTCCAAATATCCTATAAGGAATAATGCAGGATTCTAATAGTGAGATAATTATTCAAATCCGTCCACTAGGTTCGGAGTCTATTCAACGCAAACAAACAATCAAATCTTTCCTCTTATATTGGTATAGATATATTTTCGGGTCATAATATCGATAATTTTTATCGAAGTCACCCCTGGCCTCGATCCCTTAGTTTTGTCAAACCCCCGTCGCTCAATAAGAGAGAAATAATACGTTACATCAATCGAGGAAGGGAGATGGAAAGAAAACAATGATATAGGTTTTATGTTCTGTGGGTTAAATTGGTCCTTTAATAAACGGGCCAACCCTTTCCCTTCAAATTCACGATAAATACCAATTAAAGAGCGTCTCGAATAGTCATTTGTAAGACCTGTTTGCAAATTTATCACTAATGATAAAAGGGCACATGTTATAGAATTTATGACGCATTTTTTTACACACCAGGAGTAAACCATCTGATTCTCAAGACTCGGCCGTGTCTTTTAATGCGCACAATTATTGTACGAAAAATAAAATGACATACCGACATGTAACAGTCCAAAAATCTTTGGAGTCGAACAAGACCATGCCTCTAAATAAATAAAATAAATCAGTGGCGCTACAACCTTTTTAGGTCTGGGCCTCAGATTTCTGAATGTGTTTCATGATCATTTTTCAATCTAATAGGAATAGGGGATTAGCCTCCTGATACACGCCGTCAACTTTTTGGGTCTAAGGCAAGCCGGTTTCCACACGATGTTTCCAAATTCCAATCAATTGAAAAAATTTAATTTGTTGCTCATGTTGGTACTGAAATTAGAACTAAAGTTGTACATAAATGGATCTGTGCTATCTTAATGGAATAAATTATTATTTAAAATACCAAAAAGTTGTCACGATATTACGTAAATCAATTAATGCCCCTTCAAATTACTAACTGTGAATTGTAAATGATAATTTCATGCATTATCTGTGGTAACGATGGCGACGGAAAACGTACGATGCCGTAGTGAACGTCACATTCATACATTACAGAGGTATTCATCAGTATTTCGTTTCAGAGCTTTTACACTAAATCAAAGCGCTTCGCGGTTCAAAGTCGAGCGATTACGAACCTGTTACGACTACATTTACTCCATTTCTCGCCAATTATGCCTCCTGTCACACACACTCTCGAGAGCCACAGAGCAAACTAAGCTCAATTATAATTGCACAGAGTACATTTCAGTATAACGATACTGTATCAAAATAGAAATGATACTAACCATACAATTATTGCTAAAACGAAATATCGACTATTGAGTGTTGGTATAAGATTGAGTTTGGATTGTCGCTGAGATCAAAGAGCCATGATGTACTCCAAATAATATGAAGCTCGAAAATGGATGTTAAGGGGAAGCTTAATCCGTTCCAATCTTTAAGTACTATTTTTGGATGAGTGTCGCAGTTAAAACGGATCATTCATCGGATATCGAGGCAGAATACCACCCGTATCACCTCGATGTTCGTCAAGAGCGTTTTTCAAGCCATTTTTTGCGCATCACTACTATGTGGAACCCAACGGCAACGTACTTACGTGCCTTCTGGCGGTGTGAGTGACCATGGGCAGGGGTATCACTTAACATCAGATGAACCTCCTGCCCGTTTGCCCCAGTTATGTAAAAACAAATATTTTGTGAATACCTATATTCTAACTACATTTGAAACACTAGCCAAAATAATATTCAACAATATCACTAATTAACAATATAACTAACATAATTTTGACGTTACGCATAGCGGTAATTTCGAATGATGAATTAATTTTAGCTGAATTGCTGGCCAAAATATTTCAAACGATCGACTAATCAAGGTAGAAATAATATTTTTTACCACAAATATAAAAATTAATTTAACAAATAACACAAATCTATAATGTATGGTCTGTCATAAAGAATGCCTACCGTCTCATAAAGTTGCCAACTAATTGGCACCTGTACGCAGGCATTATTAAATAGAAAAGGAAAAAGAGACAAAGGCAAAGATACCTTATACCATAATGAAGCTTCCCCTTAACAAATATATTAGTATAGTGTAAGTTAACGCTCGAGCGGCGATACGTTTCACTGTGAATTGGCGCATTGTCGAGGAAGTTGACATTATTGTCTAAGCTTACGACCACTTAACTGCGACTAAATGATTCATAAAGCTATTTTAGTGAATCATGATTTAAACTCGTTCCGTTTAATTTTGCAATTAGTTACGCATTTATAATGATATTGCGAATCACACCCACTTCGAAACCGGTTGGAAAAGGATTTCATAGCACGTACTTGATTTGTACTAGCAAATGTTCATCCTAAGTTCTCTTTTGCTTAAACATTAGCAATTTTAATATAACAAACGGGCAGGAGGCTCACCCGATGTTAAGTTACCGCAGAAACTCTTAATACCAGAGGGCTAGCAGAGCTTGAAGGACTCTAAGCCGTATTGGTTCGGATATACTTCAGTAGCTGGTTCCACATAGCGGTGGTGCGCGGCATATAAAAAATGCTTAGTTGTGGAACGACGGACGTCGAGGTGATACGGGTGGAATTTTGTATTCTGCTTTGACATCCGATGATACTCAGCTGTGTATTATTCGAGCAATTAAGAACACTCTCCATGATAGATGCGGTAGAATTTGAAGAGATGTGTTTCACGGCCCTAAGGTGGGCGCAAAACATTTTAAACCTTCATGGCTTAATGGTTCAGGTAGCCCGGCGGTCATGGATCGTTGGACACAAGGCTTTAAATACTATTTTTTAATGTGAGGGGATTTTTGAAGTTATACTTCTTTAGGCGCGTTATGAAAAATTGATGAGAGTGAAATTTTACGATGCGCGCGCACCGTGACACAAAATTAACATTATTAGCGCCGCCTCTGTTCACTATATATTTATATTTATAATATTTATCCACATGCTTTGAGTTTCTACATTTAAAACAGGTGTTTTCATTATACAAGTGCGAATTTTATATGTGCGTCTGAATTATAATCAGAAGTGATTTAAATTGAATATTTAAATCAATACTAATTAATATTAGAAAATAATAATAAATATAAACATAATATTAATAAATATTTATTTATTTAATTTTTCAAATGTAAACTGAACTTTATTGACTATAATGACTCCTTTTCCAGTCTTTGATTATTTAATTGTAATTAATTATTTGCATGCAATCAAAAACTATTTTGAATAATGTCGAAGTATAACTTCTTACGCGCGTACATAAGTACACGCACCCTTTTTTATTTGTATTAACTGCCTTGTATAAAGTCTTATAGGCCCATGAGTGTACAAGGATTTTTATCGTGAACTCACGTCGCCTTAAGTGAGCCTTTTATTATTGTTGTAAGGTTTTGAAACAAACCTTTATAGTAAGGTTGGTATCTACGGACAACCGTTAGTTAGTAAAATGATCCCCAAAGAGCAGTCGCCATAATACACATCGCTAAGGATTAACTTAGCACAGATTCTCCCTTCATCTTGTGGAATCATGATCTATTATTCACTCGTAGGGTTATCACTTTTATACTTTGAATTATATTTTTTCTAGAATTTATTTTCTACCTACATATATTTGTCTCAAGACTTAATACAATAAAACAGGCCAAAGAGACAAAGAGACCTCGTACTACATCAATGAAACACAAATTTCTGAAGGCATCTATGAATGACAATTTTGTTTTCTAAAAAGACAAAAGACATCAAATAATATTTTTCAGCTAGGAACAGCTTTAAACTAGACAAACGAACAGCATTTAATTTTTATTTATATATATTGTTGTCAGTATTGACATAATGTCAAGAATGTACAATTTTACGTGTTCTATTTATTATAATATGTTGTGTATGTGATCTATAAAATAAACAAATAGTATGATCGGTGTAATAGTTTATATATATGTTCTGCAATAAACAATTTTTACTAAAAACTGTAATATGTTCTCAAAACGCTAACAATCGTGATAAAACTTAGAAGATCAAGAGTTCTTTGCACTGTAGTAAAACTAATTGAACTGAAATCGATAAAATATATAAAATTAAATAAAAAAAAGGGTGCGTGTACTTATGTACGCGCGTAAGAAGTTATACTTCTTTGGCATTATTAAAAATAGTTTTTGATTGCATGCAAATAATTAATTACAATTAAATAATCAAAGACTGGAAAAGGAGTCATTAAAGTCAATAAAATTCAGTTTACATTTGAAAAATTAATTAAATAAATATTTATTATTATTCTCTTACATTAAACAAATAAAACACTATTTATCTTTAAAACATTTTTATTTCATTATACTATTTATTTTTAAGTGACTCTAATGTCTTCATCAGAATTTCGGTTTGTAATTTTAAATTAATCATTACTTGGTTGTGCATCTACGAGGCTTCTCCAAAACTACTTGCTTTCTGCAACAAATAAGAGAATATTCATTTAAGCTCTGTCCATGCAAAACTTAAAATTTTTTATAATTCATATTATAAATTTTTTAACACATAATATAATTATATAAATGTGCTAATAATATAATTTGTAGCACATGCTACAGACCTGGATAGCAACTTTCTTTTATTCTATTTAGAGATAGAGATAATTTAAATATAATACCGGTGTCTTCCTTGTAGGTTTCTTTGGAGTTGTTTGGGGATTCTTGTTGTTCAATTCGACATGATTTTCTTTAACCTTTCTTTAATCCTACAAAATAATGAAATTGTTAAGTTATGTTGTCACTGTTGTGCACACTTTTGTTTGGCTTTTTTTAGTATTCAAGTTATGTCAAAACTGATTTATTACCTTGTCATTGTTGGCTTTATTTGCTTTTGGGATATCAATTGTTTCCAAAATGATTTTATTTGTAATAACCTGAAATATATAAATAACATCTATTAATTTAAGTATCATGGTGAGTGGTTCGCACTCAGGTATTAAGGTGTATTATACCCACTGTCCATTATAAGTGGGAATGGGCTCACTTCTGGCAGGACAGAGTTTCGGTACTACAAGTGCAACATGGATGTTTTGAGGTATTACAATATCTCTAACTACCCTGTAGGGGAATAAAGTAATGTTGTAAGCATATGCCTATGCTTGAAAGGTTGAACCTTGAACATCACCATACATCATATTTATAATTAACATTCCTACCTCGACACCCCAAATCCATCACAATCAAATTCATTGAAATCTACTTCAAACCATTGTGTCTCGAGAAGGTGATGGTGGCTTTGTTCCACCTCCAGTTTTTGATGTTTCACGGCGATAAGATGACAACTCTTTTTTTGTATTCAATTTAGTGCACTTCCACTGATTCATCAATTGTTTTTTGTCTCTTGTCCTTATATTTGCTAGATTAAATCTGATGTTTTGATTAAATAATGTGGTCATTTTTTTGAGATGCAGGTACTTATTAAAATGTTTACTTCTCTGTTATATCGCTCCAAGCCTTCATTTTCTCCTTATTAGTATTCGTGCTTAAATCTTTGTTCTCAATTATTGATATATAGGGTCGTAGAATATTTCTAAAAAGTTGCTGTAACAAACGCAATAAACAAAAGCAATGAATAATGGTTCATGTTTCAGTTTTAATCAACAATAATACTCGATAATACATACGGATAGTTAACCTCAATTGTATTGAAGCACTCAGGAAGGTTAGCACAGTTTTTTCACAAATATTTTATATTATTTCACAAATATTTTGTATAATGAAAATAACTAGGTATATAATTATTAATTTTAAACAATAACTAAAACTCCTATATTTGTTTAAAAGGTAAATGTCATTGTCAGATGTCAATTGTCATGGTCATTCAAAATTCTTGTTAAGCTGCTAAGCTAGAATATGCGTGAAGTTAGCTTCACGCATATTCTATTTCTTTTTACTTGTAGTTTGTCTTATTCCCATCTCGCTCGCGCACGCTATATCACACTGCCAATTTTGTGTCATAGGTGCGCGCGCAATCGTAAAATTTCACTCTCATCAATTTTTCATAACGCGCCTAAAGAAGTACAACTTCAAAAAGTCGAGTTTGCCAACCCTACAGGGGGTTAATTAGCGCCCTCCGGGTCCCTCAGTGTTCCCTCTACAGTATACAATAACGATGCAGCTACGGGCTACAACCTTTAATATTTTCCTATTCTTTTTCCTATTTCAAACGTTTCTTATCATTATTATATTTATCTTCTCCTTGGTAAGAGTACATTGTCAAATGTTTTACGTAATTTTGAATGTTTATAATCTGTGAATGTTTGGTACATAATTGTTTGATCAGTACAAGAATTTATTACTTAGAAACAAATTATACTAAGTCTGTGAAATAATAAACTAATTCAGTTTGGATTTTAAAGTAACATATCTGGAACATAGAGAGCAGTGTTGTCAATGGCCTCAACGTCTCATCCCTGATGTCGTTCGATGCCCGGGTGTGGACTTTCTATGTGCGCAGTTAACTCGCGCGTTAATAAAAAACATCGGGAGTAAGCAGTCATTATCTACGGCGTACCTGCCTTAGATTAGACAAAAAAGCTATTACGAAACATATAAATAGTTCAATTTGAGACCCAGACTTATAAGTTTGTATTTATTTATTTATAAAAGCTTGCCAACGCTCGGCACACGGATACATTGGTACAAGAAAAATTTAATACAATTTTTAATGTAACAAGCACATATTGGCATAAAACATACACGAAGAAATAATAAAACAATTACATTATAAAACCAAACGATAATCGATTTTAAAGTGTGAGGGCACCAACTATGGATATCCAGAACTAGCTCGTTTATCAGAATGCTCAATCTGGACATCGGTGATTTTCGGCCAAAACGCGTTCTCCGGAAAGGAGTACCAATGGAATGATGTACCGCCAATTTGTAGCGCCACTGATTTCTTTTTTTTAATATTTCATAGAACATACATACGTCTTTTGTTTTCAGTTAAATTAAAATTAAATTATTTTAATTAAATATCAAAAGAAAATCTACATATGTATAATGTAAATGTATTACATTTCTCAATACATACATTAATACAATAAAAATTATAACATGGATTAATCTCAATCCTTAAACAAATGTCTTGCCTTTTTACCTAACTCTTTCAATATAATTTATAACTCAAATTAATTATACCCAATATTAACACGTCTAAAAATGTCATCGGGATAATTTTCGCTTAAAACCCAAGCAAGAATACAACATATTTCCAAGAAACATCAAAGAAAGCTAAAAACTCGTGCGCATGTTAATCGCCTATCAAAACATTATCGGGGTGAGGCGTACGATGAAATGCGATTTGTGTCCACTCATAAATTGAGCGCGTATTGTTGGGCATGCGCATACAATAAGCGAAACGATGTCTTCGTTTCTACTCTTTGTATTCGATGTTGCTTTTACGCGACGTGGATATACGACTCCAGATAGTGCTAGGTACTCAAAATGTGGAGTGTCGCCCTATCTAGCATTGAGAGTGTCCATGAGCGGAGGTATCGTTTGACAGTTTGACAGATGGTTTGCCTCCTACCCGTTTGCCTCTTAACATAAAAAACTATACATTAGGGCAGATTTAAGGCCATTTAAGATTGATCCCTGGCCATCAATGATCAAAGGCCATCACAAATCATATTGCCCGGGAAAACCAAAGATCCGCGAACCAGGCAGCTCTATTGCTCTGTCTTCGGCGAGTGTTGGTGGCGCTTTTGGATTTCACAGATCACAGTCCCACATAATCCTTTGCCTTAAGCAGATGCGTCGGGTAATGCAGATCCTAACACACAATAAAAGAGACAGATAATCATTTTAACATATTGGATCCTGATAACATGCTCGCTGAGAACCCTTTTCATTTAAGATGGGAATATGAATGTTAGTGATATTTTAATATATTTTAAAATAAATGTTGTTTAGACATAATTAAGTCATTTTTGTATTGTCTGTTACGTCTACAATCACATATTTTTTATCTAATGCGTGTTTATCAAAAACATATAAACCTTTAACAATACGTAATTTCATTAAGAAAATATGCACGTCGTTGAAGATCCGAAATCGCTGGAAAACATACCTAAGGATTTCTCCGTTTCAGTAAAAGATTATCAAAACATCTTTCAGTAGCATACGATCATTAGCAATCGGGTTGATACAGAATTAAGATCGAAAATATCACAAATTCCTGTGAAGTCATTTTTCAGTATGTCGACACCAAAACATCGTTCCAACTCGACAGTTTCTCAGAACGAATAGCATAGATTTAATGTGAATTTCACTTATTTTTGTATTACAAGTTCTTTGGTATTAAGCGTTATTCAAAACAAAGTTGATATTTGACTATAGAGGTTTTGATGATTCAATCGGCAATGCGATCCAATATTATGTATGGAAACCTTGAGCAGCGGTCCGAGGGCATAATTGGACCTAAGCAGGACCTTAGATTATGCGAAAGTAATACTACATACACTACATGAAATATCCTAATCTGTGCAAAATCTATAAATCTGTCAAAACTGACAATGTCCATTTGATATGACGTAAAGTTATCTAGTATCTACTAAAGAAAAAAATTGTAATTCAAATTAAGAAGTAACCAATTATCTACTTACGCAAATGAAAAGCCTATTTTAAGAACAAAGAGCATCGAAACTGAAGCGTGAAATTGATATATCAT
Organism: Pieris napi; assembly: GCF_905475465.1. Lineage (NCBI taxonomy): Eukaryota > Metazoa > Arthropoda > Insecta > Lepidoptera > Pieridae > Pieris > Pieris napi. The sequence continues at coordinate 4,084,613 of NC_062241.1, read as the reverse complement.
TATTGAAATTTTGATGATTCGGGTAATGCATACGCGATCCAGTACTATGTATGGAATCCATAGCAGCGCTACGTGGTCTAAATTGGAACTAATTGAGACCATAGGTTATGCGAAAAGTAATCGTGTAGTAAATTCATATTCTGTGCAAATCTATTAAGCTGTCAAAAACTGACAGTTTCGAATTGACATGCCGTAAAGTAGATACTGAAGACAAAAAGATTAGTAATTCAAATTAAGAACGAACCAAATACAGAACAAATGAAAAGCCTATTTAAAGATCGAAGAACAAAGAGCATCGAAACTGAAACGTGAAATTGATACTAATTTTGTCGTCCGTATAATGCTTCACGAGTCCCTCGGTTCAATCGTAATTGATCTTGGCCAAGTGCATGATAACGCACGTTTGACGCTCGACGCAGCTCTCACTTTCCGATGACGTGTCGTTTTAATTGTCCTCTGTTTTATTCAGACGACCGAGGGAATATCTTTTTGATGTACAATGAATTATATTGCGAAACGTTGAAGTAAGACGTGGCCAGCGGATTTTGGTATCTATTTTCGCTAAAATACAGTTATTTTATGATCCAGCCAGATCTTGTATTCTTTAAAGGGCCATTTTTAATGATTTTTTTTCACTGATCATGTTACTTATCAGGACTTCCAATTAGTGTTAATCAGGAAACGAACACATATACTTTAGTTTTATTCTATAGTTAGTTAGTTAGTTAGTATTTTTAAATATACATTCCAATCTAACCACATGCATGTAGCATTCAAATAGTCATACATCAATATATATGTTTGGATATTTGTCCGCGTTCCCGATCACCGCAGTTCTGTGATTGACATGCGGTTTATGGGTTGTATCGCATATTATTACCAACATCTGAACATAATTGCGTTATGTAAATATATCGTATACACATAGATATAGGTTTTATTAAAAAAACATAATTTTGAATCAATTAACTTTTTTAATTCATTAATTTGAACCATTTAGTTCGCGTTAAATTATCTTGAAATGCTGATAGCATCATTCAATCCCTACTATGCCTTAATGTACCCAACATTGTCATAGGGATGGTGGGTTACCATAAATTAGGAACAAGATGGGACTTACAGTTGGTCTACTATCTAGTGTTAAGTCTTGCGAGGCGTGGTGAGCAACCCAAATGTTCTCCAAGAACTCGGTTTTATGGTACCTAGGGGATATGGGCGAAGGCCAAGGTTGGCCTGGCTTAGAACTGTAAGAATAGTGTATGTATTTTTGTAAATAAATAAATAAATAAAATCCATATAAGATGTCAATGTCAGTAGATGTCAGTTTTGACACTAAGGCTGTGTACCTACTTTTTAATGTCTATAAGACAAATAAATATTAATCTAAAAAAAATGTTAAATTACAATCACGAAATGTTAGATGTATAGTTATACAAAATAACGATTTGGCAGTGAATAAATAACTCATTATATATACATCGTTTATAAAATTTTAAATATCACTTAACTTCGGGCATCGTTGGATCGAATTATACAGAATCGATAAGGCGAATCGATAAGATAGCCATCTCGACAAGCGACCACCAACGAGGCATTTGCATAAAAATCCCACCAATGCCTTAATTGATTGTTAAATTCTATTGGTTAACAATTAACGCGATTTATTTTGACGCTGATCCTTGTTCGTAGATTGCCTTACTGTTAGAACAATTTATATAATTAAAACTTTTAATTTCGAGTTCTACCGTGTGTTTGAATATATATTTTTTACGTTCAGAGGTATGGAAGAGGTTATAATATGTTTAAGAGTAAAGCTTAGTCACTATTTTTTTAGGACAACCCTTGTCCTTTAAAAATTTGGTTAACAACCTCAAACGTACAGGGACAAAATATAATATGTTTTTACATACGCGACTCATAGCACTGAGTCCCAACTCTGAATATTGCCTGTAATGGATTTAATACGCATGTAGCGTATTGCAATGATATATACATGAAACAGGCTATGGTGACGATTGAAAGAGTCTTTCAACGAATCGGGACGAAGTTTATGCAGACTGTTAAAATACGGAACGTCGCATATTCCGGACATATTTTGCGTCATCATCGATACGACTTCTTGCAGTTTCTAATGATGGAAAAAATTCATGGCAAGAGACGGGATGGTAGATGGATGAAATCGTGGTTAGGGAACGAACGGGTGTGGACCGGGCAACACATCCGCCGTTCCTCGGTGACTACGACTACGAAGACTAGAGCAAGATACCCGGCAATCCTAGTAGTTAACAACCAATAAAGTGGCACTAGAAGAAGAAGAAAAATGATATATTAATGAGTAAGGCATAATAATCCTGAGGTACCTACTCGGTGGGATTTTCGATAAAACACTTATTGTTTCGGGCCTCAGAAGTATTATCTTATTGATTTAGTTAATTAAACGTCTAAGTAATATAGCATTTTCCTCTACCACTCCAGCTTCTTCAATATTTATTTTCTTCTATATACGTTACTAATAGAGGCTAGAATGAGAGCTAGTCATTTATAGGCGATGTAGATAAAAAGGTTATAGTTACCTATTTTTATATCTTATATAAAAAATATAAATATAATATAGTTATAATCATTTGTTTTTAAAGAAAATATCTACAATAAAACACTGATTTACAAAAAAACATTGATTCAATTCGAGCTTACTTTAACTATAGCTGTTTTGTAAAGTATTGTATATTTTTTATTACAGATTAAATTATTGTCAATTTTTATTTTATTGAAGTAGCCAACGGCTTTTATAAAAATTACAAAACCAATTTTTTATTATTTTAAAATGATGTGTAAACAAGATTTGTCTCACATTTTAAATATATTGCCGAATGGGCTCTTTGATCTTTAAATTATATAAATCCCACCGATTCCAACGTAGTAAGCTGTCCCAAAAATGTTTCATCACTTCATTCTAAAATTCCTTAATTTTCAACACAGGTGTAACTGTCGCAAGAAAGTGTGTTTGAACTTCGTGAGCAATTTATCTTGAAACATTATTTACGACACGATGACGTATGCACCAAAATATTATGACGTTATTCCTTAAAGCCCATCCCACTTGATAAGCTGCCAAATTGTTATTTTCATCAGACTGACCAATCAGAAAGGAGAACACCGGTGGCCTAGAACTGCTCAGCCAATCGACGTGCGATGTGATATGCCCACGCGCACGTATCGTTTGCAATTCAATTAGGCGGTTATTAGACTACCGGTTTACGTTTGGGGTTTATTATCTACATAATTAGAACAATAAATACGGCCTGTGAACATTTATAATAGATTTGATGACAAAAATAATATGATGTTTCTCAGATAACTTTTAAAATAACTATTAAATTCATATTTAGTGACAAATGAAGTTTAACAACCCTTTGATTCTTTGAAGTATGTAAGTTTCCTTTATTTATTTATTTAAAAGCTTGCCAGCGCTCGGCACACTGAAACATTGATACAAGAAACATAAAATACAATATTTAATGTGACAAGTATCTACTTATTATAGGGAAACAAAATACGCGAAGAGATAATGAAAAAATTAAACAATACAAATAAAATTTAAAAACTAAAAGATAATCGATTTCAAAGTGTGAGTCCAGAGCATTCTTGATTGACCATTATTAATTTGAAAGGTCAACCAGGGTTTCTTATTCCGAGCCTCATAACACCTAGTATTTAAGTAATAACAGTTTTCAATCATTCACCAATTTACTCGCCAAATTAATAAAAAATAAATAAATCAGTGGTAACCTTAAAAGGTCTGGGCCGCAGATTTCTGTATCTGTTTCATGATTGTCAATTTGATAGGCAAATAGGTACGTGATAAGTAACACAAACACAAAAAATAACAGTTTTCAATCATTCACCAATTTACTCGCCAAATTAATAAAAAATAAATAAATCAGTGGTAACCTTAAAAGGTCTGGGCCGCAGATTTCTGTATCTGTTTCATGATTGTCAATTTGATAGGCAAATAGGTACGTGATAAGTCGCCTGTGCCTGACACACGCCGTCGATTTTTTGGGTCTAATGCAAGCCGGTTTTGTCACGATGTTTTCCTTCGTTTTCCACCGTTCGAGCGCATGTTAAATTCGAACATAGTAAGATAGTCCATTTGTGCACAGCCGGGGATCGTTCCTACGACCTCAGGAATGAGAGTCGCACGCCAGCTCGCTAGGCCAACACTGATCTTAAATTAATATGTAGATGAGTTTTGCACGTAGCTTTTCATTTAACAGAAAGACAATTTTTTTATTTAGGATATTTATCGTATTAAAAATAACATAAATTATACGAAATTACAGCATATATAAGTTCTAAGAACCTTCATAGATAGGTACCTATGTAAAGTGATATTTGATAGATCACTCAAAAGTGCATATAATTTGGTTTGGTGCCAACATCACTTGATATTTATGGCCAAAATTGCATAAACGTACTTGATGTACCTAATTCTGTAATGTTGAATAGAATTAGTCAAATCGCGTATCAGCTATATGTGATATACACAATAAAATATAAAGGTGGGAACTGACCAACGTTACGAGGTGTAATGTAATGTTACACAGCGAGAATTCGTGCAGTCAGTACGTCGTGTTACGGGGAAACCAGCGAGCAACGAGCCGCTCGTTGCTCGTTTTGAGTGCTCCACCCGGCTGTCGGTTTTTTGGCGAATCCTTTGACTGTTACGCGGTTCAGTAATTACGCGTCGCACGTCGCGAGTGATCATGATTATGATTTTCTATAAATTGTGTCTTTTTTAAGTACTTTTGGTCCAATTAAATTCAACAGTTCTTCAAAATCGAGACCTGCGTACAAAGTTTTTATACTGTCCAGTAATCATTTGGTTTTTAATATTGCAATCAATAACAAACCACCTCATACGCCTATGGTTTTTAAATAAGTTTTATGTCCAGTAAAATTTTTTCTTCTTCTTAATTTGGATGAAACAATAATTAAATAGAATGAAAGATATCAACATTATCACTATCACATCTCGTGAACACTGGCGGCGAAAGTGGAGCACAGAGTTTTGACGAGCATGTTACGCCGATTTTAGAACACAGCGTAACATGCTCGATGCGTAACACGCTCGATGCGAATGTTACATTACACCTCGTAACTTTGGTCAGTTCCCACCTTAAATCATATGCATTATTACTTTTGAATTATTCTCCTGTCTCTTTCTTTATTCTGGATCTTTGACATCCTGGCTGATTTTTTCTTTTTTAATCCTTTGGCGATGCGGATATGTAGGCGTTCACTGCATCTTCTATCGCATATATCATGGGGAGTGTTCCGAAGAACTTTTCGGAACCTGCGGCTAAATATCATCAGCGGACGTTGAGACTGAATGCAAAATTCCACCCGTTCTACCTGCTTGTTTGGTGTTCCACGGCAGAGCGGTTTTAAAGACAATTCTTGCTACTTACATTCATACATTTATGGAAGCACCTGCTATTCTAGGTATCTCCAAACCGTGACGACTAAGGGGCCTTCAAGATAAGAGCGTATCACTATATCAGCCCGCAACGCAATTGCGAACCTTCTTGTGTTGCGAGGATCCATAATAATAAGGATCCGTAATAACTTGATTTTAAATAATCCCCTGCTAGTTTTCCTCCTGTCCCATAAAACAAGTCAGTTCTAAAATCAAGCGCGTACAACGGAGAAGAACTATCAATAAACACACGGAGTGTTATTATATTGTACCATTACATTATGTCTCCATCATATTTGTTAGAATTACCACTATTTAAGTCGACTTGTTTAAGCTATCGCGGAACATGCTTAAAAATATATTAAGAATATCCATAGCGCTAAATAACCTGCATCATGAGCTCCACATAATCATCGAACATACCCTGTCTTTCACGCCATAACAAACACAACCGAATTAGATTAGATAGATAGAAGAATTTTGTAGATTTTGTATATTAATTTCGTATATGTTTTACCTTTTTGTATGCACATATGATGTCTTCCATCTTTGGCTAAATTTATAACTGTTCTTTGTTATGTATAATTTATGTTAGCTGTAGGATTGCGAAATAAATAAATAAATTAGACAATCATTTCACTTATACTATTCGCAGTTTATACAATAATCTAACGATGTTCTTATAGGAACTTAATTAAGTTCGAAACTTTGAATCAGACTTTGATCAGGTAAATATTTAACATCAGACACCTTGAGTGGTGGATTGCTTAATTTAAGCTCAATTAAAGGTAAAGGGAAATATGTTTGGAAATAAATGGCGCCGCCTTTTAAGAATGTATTACAAATATGGCCGTAATAAGTTTCAGATTTTCTCTTTCTCCGACCAATTAATTGACATTAACAAAAGATCATGGACGAATACAAGCGAAATTAATGTATTTTATATTAGTAATAAGCTTATTTTTTGTAAATCTTTTAAAAATAGAAGCATAATCCAGGATTATACACATGTAACCATAATTACAGCTTACAGCGATAATGTTGCAACTGACTACAGAGTATTTCAAAATGTAATGATTTCTGGCTCCAATAACAGCGGTTTAAAATAATGATCAGATCATTAAGCTGGAATGCCTAAAATATCAATATTTAATACAAAGCCTTTGTGCTGGCGCCGCAATATCGACAATTTGTTTTAAAATATACGTTTTTGCTATTTGCTTTTAATTAGGTATTGATTTCTGTGGTTGTCATGACACGGCCTGGATTTGCTAATCTGTGTAGAACTTTTGACAGCTGGAGGTGCCATGATAGTTAGTCATTATTCAAAGATTCTTAGGGTATTAGGTACGGTTATCGTTCTTAGCTCTTTGTGTGATCAACTCAACTATATACTGTAAAGAATATTTGCAGTCTGAATGAACGCTACTGCGAAAGCGTCCAGTTGGAGGCATACTTTAATAAGATAAATGTATTTGAAAGATATATGAAAAATCATAATATCGCGTATCATAAACTTTTTAAAAATCGCAGTTATAACGTAATGTAACTGTTATTTCGTAAAATAACATTTGCCGCTATTTAGCTATATTTATAATTGTCTTTTTGACCTGAATCTTGGCATAATTAATCCCAATAATGTATACAATTATTGCTATATATTAATCAGTTTAGCTAAGCCTTTGATCATATGTCACGCCTCTTACAGTTAATCAACTCAATAATTATGTACATACTAATTTAGTATCGATCTTCACTGTCTATATTGTACGTCTAATTACAATTATTCCAGTGTATTTCCCAGATTGCATATCTCATATAAGCCTATGGAATGCAATCTGGGAAATTCTTTTATATTATATTTGACGACAGATTTTTATTAAATAAAGAAACACGCGTGGTATTTTTAATTATCCCTTTATACGGCTCTGGCCATATATTTGACACCATACGTTCCGTTCCAAATTTTTGAAAATATGCAACAAATGAAACGAATTTTAGTGTCTGTCGTCTGAGGATTTAATACTGAACGAAAATTAGAAGAAAAAAAAGTAAGATGGCGTCATTTCTGTCAGGTGAATGTCATGTGTCAGAATCAGGTGGGTGTTTTTCTGTTGCTGATGTGAATCTAAAAAAATCTTCGGAAATGGCCAATCAAAAGGTAAATTTTAAATAAGATTTTGTCTTAAATATCTTTAACTCCATATTTATGTATTTATTTTGTGATTCACAATTCGATTTTGTGGAAAAATCTAGTCAAATCATGGTGTCCATATATTGGACAGAGCCCTTCTGGAGAAAAAATAATTTATTTTCGGAGAGATGATTTCAATGATATTTTTGTTGTAGGTGATACCTTTGGATAAATTAGAAGGCTACATAGATGAATATTTTGGTTTATCGGATGGCGAAAATTCGGAAGACGGATGTGAGAGTGACGAGAACGAAAATGAAGCAGTTTTTGTGGAGCCAACTCAGCAAGAGCTAATAGATGTTCTCGAAGACAACCCTGCAAACTGTGCAGCTAATGTACCTGATCTGGACCACGTCATTAATCAGAATTTGCCTAGCCCTATGGGCCCTATTGCGCCTGAAGAAGAAAGTGAATTGGATTCAGATCCAGAGTGCAATATATCACTACATGCCCTGCGAAACAGACGGCGAGGTTTCCACGATGATATGTCAGACACAGAAGATGAAAATGATGAGAATTGGAAAAAAGTATTTTATCCTCATACTCCTCCAATAGAAAGTTTTGATGGCAGACCACTCAGACCATCACAAGTTTACCCAATTAGGTCAAGTCCTTTAGCATATTTTAGCTCCTTTTTTTCACAAGAGGTAATAAATCATATTCTTGAGCAAACAAATTTGTATGCATCTCAAAACAGGCAAAAAGACTGGGAGGATGTTACCATAGCTGATATGAAAGCTTTTTTGGGAATGTTAGTTCTAATGGGGGTTCATCCACTTCCCAATGTTGATTTATATTGGTCTTCAGACCCCTTATTTAGAGTGGATGAAATTGCAAACATCATGACATGCAAAAGATTTAAAAAAATATTGAAAAACCTTCATCTTAATAATAACACAAACATGCCTAAACGAGGAGAAGCAGGCTTTGATAAGCTCTACAAAATAAGACCCATGATAAGCCTCATGAATACAGCATTTAAAAATAGTGCCAATAATACAGCATCACAAAGTATTGATGAATGTATGATTAAGTTTAAGGGGCGTAGCACACTCAAACAGTACATGCCAAAAAAACCAGTGAAGAGAGGGTTCAAAGTATGGGCTCGTTGCGATAGTCAGACCGGATATTTATTTGAGTTTGAGATATATACAGGCAAGAAAGAAAATGAATCTGAAACTGGATTAGGTGCAGCAGTGGTGAAAAATCTTTGTAAAGAATTGATTGATGAAAACTTAGAAAATGTGCATGTTGCTTTTGATAATTTTTTTGCATCAACTGAACTCCTACAAGATTTATATCAACAAAAAATATATGCAACAGCAACAGTGCGACCGAATAGAACAAATTTACCGCAGAGAATAAAACCACAAAAAGCCAAAAAAGGGCAGCCTAGGAAACCTATCCTGAAACTTAAGAAAGGACAGTTCAAGTGGAGAGTAAATGGTAATGTTGGAGCGTTTGTGTGGATGGACACTAAGCCAGTCTATGTATTGAGCACAGCATTTTTCCCCAAAGACAAAGCTACTTGCAATAGGACTCAAAAGGATGGCAGTAAAGAAGCAGTGGTATGCCCAATGGGCATTTTGGAATACACAAAGCGAATGGGCGGCGTAGATAGATTTGATCAGAAACGGGGAACCTATCCTGTTGCAAGACGAAGCCGTAGATGGTGGATGCGCATTTTCTACTTTTTCATAGATGCTGCTATTACCAACGCATACATTCTCTATACGCAGAATTCAAGAGTTCGTTATCCTGTTACTAATTTACAGTTCCGAACTATGCTAGGGAGAAACTTGGTAGACAATTACACAAGCAGGAAGAGGACGATCAACAGCCTACCTACTTTTGTCACAAAAAGACCAACCCCTGACAGCAGGCAAAAGACTGTTTATGGTGTACCTGAAACTTTGAGGCTAGCAGATGTTGGTACCCTGGTGAACTGCCAAAGTATAGAAGATGCCGCTACTGCAGCAGCAAAGGCAACAGCAAAAAATCTAAAATAGAGTGTGTCAGATGCAGAGTTGCTCTGTGTGCAGTACCATGTTTTGCTGATTTTCATCAAACCTAGGAAGGTGCTGTCCATATAATGGACACCATAATTTTTTTTTACTTTTCAAATTTTTTTTTGTAAAATATTAAAACTCTGATACTAACATTTCCATATCACAAACTTTTATTTTATCATGTCCTGTCGTTTCTTCTGCCTTATAAAGGGTTAATGAATACTCTTACCGTAAAGGTTTCTTACTAGCGTAATTTGAGCAGCGTTGGCTAGGCTTCAGCTTGCGACTCTCATCCCTGAGGTCGTAGATGCGATCCCCGGCTGTGCACCAATGGACTTTCTTTCTATGTGCATTTAACATTCGCTCGAAAGGTGAAGGAAAACATCGTCAGGAAACCGGCTTGCCTTAGATTAACAAATGATCATGAAACTCATACAGAAATCTGAGGCCCTGACTTAAAAAGTTTGTAGCGCCACTGATTTATTTTATTTTTTAATCTCAGCTAATACACACCGGTAAGGTACCTTGTTTTAAACTAAGGAGTACATAAAGAAACATACTATGTCTATGTCTATGTCTAAATATAAGAGTCTTTCCTCCAACTTTGATTTGGCCCTTGGAGTAGATTTCTAGAGCCATCAAGTTCAAGTAAGGGTTAGGTTTAAGTTGGCGCCTAGTAAACTGGTGAGCCCAGAGCTGGTGCTTTCCGAATAAGTATCTCAACAAAGCGAGGAAATGCTGCCAGCATTAAAGGTATAGTCTAGTCGACAAGTTGAAAATGGAACAAAATAGAGATACTGCTCTTAAAATTATGTGCGATAGCTCATTCGAACCGGAATGACGCCTAGAAAAATGTGCTAAAAGCGTGTATTAGCACATAAAAAATTGCAAAAGTTATAGACAATTAAAGATGAAAAAAAAATGGCATTTAGTTTTTTGCCAATATTTAATAAACTATTAATATTTAAGAAATTTCAAATAAAGATTCTGAAAGAAGAGGAAATTTCCAATAAAAAACTCCGAACTCTCGGAACTCTATCTCCATTATTTATAACTTTAATTTAACGCTGAAAATAGGTCTGCGGGTGACATTTTTAGGATTCGCGCGTGGCGTCAAAAGCGACTACGGCACATTAATTAATTTATTTAAGGTATTGAATATTTTTTTTTAAATTTGAAAAAATTATGGTGTGTTCTGAACACTATAATTAATTTATTCCCGTTGAAAATTTTACTTAAAGTTAATTTTTCAACAAGTTAAATAATTGTTAACAAACGAAATTTTCTCGAACGACCGTCTTAATTGTAAGTGAAAAAAAATGTTTAAATAATGGTCGTAAAAATATTTCGCTTCGTAGAGCCTTTCTTACATACATACTTAACAAGATCGTGCCATAAAAGTTAAAAAAATATTTATACTTTGTTTATAACATTTTTTTTACTTAAACAAAAACTTAAAAATCCATGTAATGTTGTTAAAAAAATTTTTTTTTTTCTAAATCATCATATAATCGTTTTTTTATTAATACAAGATATTTATTGATTTGCAAAAAAAAAATTCCCGCCATTTGTTGATAATTTTTTTTTTAACAAATTGAATAAATAAATATTTTTTTAAAAAATTTTAACACAACTTTATTACATTAAAAATTTTATGATTTTTAAAAAAAAAATTTTTCCTTAATAACAATTTTTAATTGTTTATAATCGTTTTTTTTTAATTTTCTATTGTTTAAATAATTAGTTAGAAAATTTTTTTTTTCTTAAAGTCATAATTGACAGTCCTCTATAAAGTAACAAAAAAAATTTTTTTTTTAATCAACAATTCTATTGTTTATTAACTTACCAAGTTGTTATAAACAAATATTCAACTTTTTTTTATTTTTTTTCTAAAACTTCTAAAATTAACAAAAACAACCATATATAACAAAGTATAGAAAAAAAATTTTTGTAAATTTTTTGATTATCATGAATATTACTTTTATTTAAAATTAAAATTTTTTTTTTCTATACTTTGTTATATATGGTTGTTTTTGTTAATTTTAGAAGTTTTAGAAAAAAAATAAAAAAAAGTTGAATATTTGTTTATAACAACTTGGTAAGTTAATAAACAATAGAATTGTTGATTAAAAAAAAATTTTTTTCTGTTACTTTATAGAGGACTGTCAATTACGACTTTTAGAAAAAAAAATTTTTTTAACTAATTATTTAAACAATAGAAAATTAAAAAAACGATTATAAACAATTAAAAATTGTTATTTAGGAAAAAAATTTTTTTTAAAAATCATAAAATTTTTAATGTAATAAAGTTGTGTTAATTTTTTTTTAAAAAATATTTATTTATTCAATTTGTTAAAAAAAATTTTATCAACAAATGGCGGGAATTTTTTTTTTTGCAAATCAATAAATATCTTGTATTAATAAAAAAACGATTATATGATGATTTAGAAAAAAAATATTTTTTTTAACAACATTACATGGATTTTTAAGTTTTTGTTTAAGTAAAAAAAATGTTATAAACAAAGTATAAATATTTTTTTAACTTTTATGGCACGATCTTGTTAAGTATGTATGTAAGAAAGGCTCTACGAAGCGAAATATTTTTACGACCATTATTTAAACATTTTTTTTCACTTACAATTAAGACGGTCGTTCGAGAAAATTTCGTTTGTTAACAATTATTTAACTTGTTGAAAAATTAACTTTAAGTAAAATTTTCAACGGGAATAAATTAATTATAGTGTTCAGAACACACCATAATTTTTTCAAATTTAAAAAAAAATATTCAATACCTTAAATAAATTAATTAATGTGCCGTAGTCGCTTTTGACGCCACGCGCGAATCCTAAAAATGTCACCCGCAGACCTATTTTCAGCGTTAAATTAAAGTTATAATTAATGGAGATAGAGTTCCGAGAGTTCGGAGTTTTTTATTGGAAATTTCCTCTTCTTTCAGAATCTTTATTTGAAATTTCTTAAATATTAATAGTTTATTAAATATTGGCAAAAAACTAAATGCCATTTTTTTTTCATCTTTAATTGTCTATAACTTTTGCAATTTTTTATGTGCTAATACACGCTTTTAGCACATTTTTCTAGGCGTCATTCCGGTTCGAATGAGCTATCGCACATAATTTTAAGAGCAGTATCTCTATTTTGTTCCATTTTCAACTTGTCGACTAGACTAGTACACTGCAACAGGGACCATACTTTTAATACAAATATTTTTATTTTTTATTTTCTATTAACCAATTTTTAATTACTGTTACTATTTTTCTTAAGAATATTGGTAATACTGTATTGTGTGTTGGAAATGATATAATAAGTTGAGTTGCTATAAAACAAAACATTTAGATCCTAACTGGCCTCCACGATCTTCTCTGAATAATTGTTAGATTAACGAGACTTAGCCGACCCGTCGAGCGAGATAAGTGTAGGGTTGTACCAATTATCGCATTAAATGTCGATATTTTTAATAATTTATTGAAATTATTAAAATTATCGTATAGTAGTATAGACTACAATTAAAAATTACATACAAAGTTACATATGAGTATCATAATATCAATCAGTGTAATTAATTGTTGCAGTTGTAATTAAACACTTCATCGGATAATTAAGTCATAAGAAAACATTTTAAATGTTAAATTTAAATTTAAATAAAATTAAAATAAGCAATTGTAATAATTTATTAGTTAATCGGTTAATAAAGTAAAGAGTTGCTAGCACGTACACAGTCGTGTTTACACAATAAATTAACTTTTTAGACTTCGTATATGATTTTGAATTGTTAGCATTTTTCGTAAGTTACTCATTAATAGCATACACTTAAGCTGAACTAGACGATAAAGCTATGTTTTTAACATATTTTATTATGAAAAATATTAATAATCTCTATTTTTACGATTCAACGAAATGAAGTTAAAGAAATTTGTAATCCTTTAATCGGTTATCGACATTATCCCATCACTAAAGTATCCTCCACTAATAGGATCGTGTACTGTGCGAATAGGCAGTGATATTGATTGCTCGCTGGTCTTATGATGCAGCTGTTCTTTATTGTAACCCAATTGCTAATAACATTGCCAAGTTACTTTTAGAATTAACAATTGGCGGTTGTTATTGGCACGTTAATTTGTTTCATGTCTTACTATAATAGACTGTAATAGACAACGTCTAGGTGATATACATACCTTTTAGGTCTAGGCCTCAGATTCGATACAGAAATCTGTATCTGATCATTTCTAATAGGCAAGTAGGTGATCAGACTGACTCATGTTAACCATGCTGATTAACTTATGATGTTTTCTTTCATCGTAATAGCGAGTGTTAAATCCAAACATACAGAAGATCCATTGCTTCACAGCCGGGATTGAACCTACGATAGGGAGATATAAATTCCTACCTTATACTCTAGCATTCACTTTAGAATCTACTTCCTAAAAGTTCCATAGTTAAATGATACGAGCAAATTTATCCAAATATATTGTTATTTATCAATAATTCAATTCATTTTAAATTTTGCAACACTTATTTCAAAAAAATATTTTCACTATTAAGCTTTTATCGCCATTTTAAATTAAATTAAATATTTTTACCATTACCATTAACCATACATCAAAACATATTTGTATACATAAATAAAGTCAAACAATCTGAAAACTGCATTTACGATTTCAATAATATTTCCTTTTGTAAAAGCAAAACAAGGGTAGGAAAATAATATTCAGACGTATATGTAAAGAGAGGTAACATCTTTTATTTGTTAAAATAGTTTATCGAATAACAAAGCTTAATATGCGGATGTAAGAGCTTATTTTGCGCAGCAATAATTTCGCCTAAGGGGCAGTGTAAGCGAAGTATCATCAGAAAGGAATTATTGTTGTTTATAAACGTGATCTCTGTGCGTTGTATCAAACGATATTGTCTAATAATGTGACCGATTGTAGCATTATACCTATGTATTAATATATTGGATTTGAGCTAAAGCTGTCATTAAAACTTGTTTTGTGATAAATATGCGGTCTTTAAGCATACATCGATAAACTCAGATCTCGAACGCTTTCAGTTACACTAATATATTTTGCTTGATCTGTATAACATTTTTTTCATAGAACGGCAGAACCTTAACCCTGATGTTAAGTGATCCCACCCACACACACTCTCAATGCCAGAGGCATGCGTTGCCGTCCTATATAATTTAATAAATACATAAAACAAAAAATGCGTGAACTTAATTTGTATCTGGGCATTGTTGTCGATAGAAATCACAACACTAGTGGACAATTAGCGCAGCTTTGACATGTTACACATAACCACTGTCCCGCTCGCACACGCTTATCTTCCATCTCAGTCGCTAATGCGCAATCAATAATAATTATCCTCGTGTTTGCAAGTGGATTGTATTGTGTAATGCGAAGGTATGTGGGTGACCACACGTTATATTTGTGATTGGAATTTCGGATGTAAATTAAATATTTTTGATATTATTTTCCTGTAATACTATCGAAATATCACTCATGTTTTTAATACTACTTAATTACTTAAACTACCACTACCATTATTAATTAATTAAAGAACAGGAAATACAATACATTATTTAGAAACATATTTCATAAGGGTCATCGTTGAAATATTAACTAGAAATTATAATTATTCTGTATCAGTTTATTTTCCTTTTTTTTGTACCTGAAAACATCTTAACTCAGACTAACAAACCTACTAAAAGCCTACCCTTACATATAATTAATTATTAAATTTAACGGACAAATGATATATTTAATTATTTTTAAATCATCAATATAACAAACACAAACATAACTTTAAACATGTAATAACAAAATATTTTTTAAAAATAATAAAGTATAGAGTTTAAGATTATAGGTCTGTGGTGAACATTCTTCTTAATGGCTCAAGTAATATTACTTGAATTCAGGAACAATACCAACAAAACTATTGTATAGATCTATGAAGCACCAAAATCTGTTAAACTTGACGTTTCTAATAACAGTAGGATAAATAACAATTTAATTAAAACCGTTGGGCACATTAGCGCTACAGATCGAGTCAAATGTCACATGTTAGTTGGATTAATTTGCGAGGCAATTACGCGAAGTGCGGTGACGCGCCGCCGGTGATGTATGCCGCGGTCGTGGATGACAGGTGGATTATGTACATAACTGAAACACCGTCTGTATGTCTTACGGTCGACAGGTTAAAAGACGTCGTTTGGTAGCTAAAAGTAGATAGGATTACTTGTTTAATCCTGTAGCTTATACATATAGCAAAGTGCAATATGGTTTTAAATTCAGCTATATCTTCCCTACTTATGAAGTTCTGTCGTAAACATTTATTTGCGACAATGTCACGATAATATTAATAAAACAGAAAAGTAAATATTTGTTTATTGTCATACAATAATAGCATGAAAAGATATTCTATTTGAAATAGACAGTTTGCTATGTTCATGTTTTCCTTATTCATGAAAGCTAATGCAATCTCCTTACGTTGTTTTAGCAAAAGCACTCACTTTTGTGTCAAAATATGTTTAGGGAAAAATATAACTGTACTGATATCTACATTGTAGAAGGCCTGATATATATCGTAATAACCCTTATAAAATAAATAAGACACGTTTGTATAATGTAACTGTAGATACATGAACCTTCCTACTTCTATAAGTAGGTAGTAATTATTAGTAAAAACAAAGTGTTATTGAGCGTGATTCGTATAAAACACGACTTTAAAAAGCGTTTAAAGCAAAATAGCTTTAAAATAATTATTACTTTACCAACAAATCTATGACTAAAATTATTGATACGTTAGTCACATGATGCAAATTGTCAAAAGTAAGTCGAATCGACGATGTCATGTCAAAAAATAATATTTCTTGGAGTTTAGTTTATGGATTGGAGAGTTCGGAGACTGTTTTTGATCTAAGATTAACATATGTGTAATATGTAATTGAACAATGACGATTAAAATATAAAAAATTGACCTTTGTTTACGCGTGCGTTCGTCATAGAAACTGGTGCGACGCCATCTTGAAGGCGTTTTGGCGGGTTCTTGTATTATGAATGTATAATTTAAATTTTTAATACCCATTACTTAACAGAATCAATAGTATCAATTTGTGTAGGTTCTATAGTCACTAAAAATTTATTTGAAATGGTTTTTAAAATCTTGTCCAATTGTGATAGCTCATTACAATATACAAGAAAAAAACCTGTCAAGATCTTAAAAAGTGCATTACAAGTAATCAGGCGTTAGAGTCCAGAGTCCAGAAAAGATAATATAATAATCCCTCCCTCCCCTTTTGTTTGAAATATATATCTCTACATACATTTAAAATGTCTAAAAATTATATTCAAATGTTTTCCCTATACTCTACTCTCGATGTATAAAGATGATAGATTTTAATTGAATCCAAGCGAGCATCAAGTGCTGTGCGTGTGGCCGACTTATATTAATGTCTCTTTTATGCTTTATTCAACTTAGGTTTATAGCTTGCACTTTAGCGGCAATTTGGACACCCATGCATTACATTTTATTACAATATTGAAGCGTTCTAAGACTAAAGCGTTCAAATTTTATATAGGATTTATTTAGATTCATTTACAAATTGTTATAAATAATTGTATATGGAAACCTTGGATTCTCTATGGGAGAATTTGGAAGTAAAGAAAAGCTATCGTGTTATCGAATAGTATTCGTGTAGTAAATGACGAAGCTATCGTTAAGTTAAGGGCCAATTTTTTGTTGCAAGATTCACATATGAATACAAATGCAATATGTTTTTGTATTTTGTATATATACGATATCTGTAAGATAATAAATAGTTGTAAGGCCTTTAAATAACCAGATTAGTCCCAACTTGTCGGATATAAAATGTTAAAAGTATTAGCAATCTTAAATGTCTCATTTAAAATTCATTTTATTGATGTTTTTATAGGTTGCCGGTAATAAAATCAATTTATTTTATACGCTTAATTAACGAGGAATCTTTTATAAGCAAGGTTATCAAATAACCTTAATTGTGCTTTTTCTTTTTAAGAGTAGGATAAATTAATTAAAAACGGCGGTTAACAACAAAAATATTATTTGTTCATTTTAATGTTAAATCAATTGGAACTTTGTTCGGTTATGAATGTAAGATTATGTATCTTTTGTTCTTTATGATATAATATTAACTATTACCCGCGGTTTCGCTTGCATTAATTTAACACCCGGCACATAATCAACATTTATTCATTTAATTATATATACTTATGAACATTCAGACAGTAAAAAAAAGGGTTCTGCCAGTTCTCAAATTAAGTGTGTAGAACGAGAAGAACTGGCAATAAACATTCCGTCACACTTTTAAATCGTCAAGGTTTGTTAAAAACGTATGTAAATTTTTGATTTCGAAGAAAGGAGAAATTTTGTTTATATTTGAGTACTGATTGCGTATGTTTATCAAAAAACTGCTTCAGATATAATTAATTATTTTAGAACATTTAACTTTCCATGGAAAGTTATATAAGATTTTAACAATATAATTAACAATTTTGGTTTGCTTTTGTCGTAGCACACGCAACGGAATTTCTCAAAAACAATTTTTTTCCCCTTTTGCGATTTTCATTCATACTTAACTCTTATCGATTTTAGCGTTTCCTCATCATATACCGGAGTTTTAAAAGTATTCTCGGGGTGAGTCCCAGACAACGGAGTTACCAGGCTGCTATTTTCGGGGCTTTTTTGTGTATAAACTTAAGTTTGTTTGGCTTAACGCAGTTATGAGGTACTAGCTTCAATAATTATAAATTACACTAAAAAAATGTTGCAATCTCTATTGGAGTCAAGGAATATCATACGATAAAAAAGATTTTCATAGGGAAGTGTTAAAATTTATAGAAAATTAACAATTTTATCGATACATGCGTCCATCCCTAATGCTCGGAGATCGATCAGCGTAATTAACTGTTCGTTAACTGATACACCGCGCAACAACAATATTATAATATTATATCTATTCCAGTGTATAATTCTATATCATTTATTATGTTTCTAGGATTCCCTAAACAAAAAAAAAACTTTAACTTGCTTGCATATGGGTTAATAACGTTATTAACAAGTCGTTTACATGTCACAAGTGCAGTGAAGTAAAGAGCAGTGATAACCTAGTGAGCGTGCGACGAGGTCGTAGGTTCAAACTCCGGCTGTGCACTAATGAAGTTTCTTGCGCATTTAACCCCTCCAATATCCACTTACACCTAAATAGTTAACGGTGTGTGTCAGACACAGACGGATCACCTTCTATTTAAGAAAATTATCACAAAACAGACACAGAAATCTGAGGCTTACCAGTATAGGCCACATAATGAAAGAAATACTTTGAAATACATTACCAACTTGTTTCTTATATTTCGAATTTTATACCTATGCGTCAAATATTCGTATATTTGTGTGTGATTTATATTATTTAGCCATTATATTATACACTTCTGGACACATCTATAGGCCCACCTTGCATTTTCAGTTTCTTTTGGTCCTACCTAAAAATTTATATTAGGTCGAGTAAAATATTTTTAGGCAGTTTTGAACCTAATACATTTTACCATCTTTTTCGATCGTATTGTTTTAAATTTGAATTTAGAATACCGCACCACATGGAGATACGCCTAACAAGTCGGGTATTCGCCTTGATGAACTCAGTTGATTTTTGAATAAAAAACGTGTTTTATCAAATAAAGGTTTAATTTAATAACGCGTGTTGCCTCCATGGGCATCTACGACAGCTCTCAGAATAAGTTATGTTTGTTGCAAAACCAAAGAGAAAAATCACACTTTCAAGAATTAAATCCAACTAAACCAATAAAATCAAGTTTTTTTTAGTATTCGATTGTTTGATATCAATGAGCAGGCTCCGAATTGTCTTTTGTTTCTTTAAATTCTGTGTTCAAAATTAAAAAAAAAATATTGCATGCAATTATGAATGTGCCAGGTTCAAAACTGCATAAAAACTTTTTACTCGACCTAATATAAATTTTTAGGTAGGACCAAAAGAAACTGAAAATGCAAGGTGGGCCAATAGATGTGTCCATAAGTGTATATTATACGTTTAATTTAGTATAATTTTAAGAATTAAAAAGAACAAATAACGTATTAACTAATGTGTACCTAGTTAATATAGTAATTAGAAACTGCGAGTGTCCTGTTACCACAGTTGTACTAGAACCTTTTTATTCGAGGTATTCCTCGAAGACAACGCTCAATGTAGCAAAAAAATAAAAATAATAGAATCTATCTAGCTAAAAATAAGAATAAAAACAGAAAAATAACATTGTATCTATTGAGTTACAAAGATTAACAAATCACAATTTCACGTTCCAGGTAAAAATCTGGTTTCAAAACAGAAGAACGAAGTGGAAAAAGAAAGATAACGTCAGCAACGCGGAAGTAGCCGAGATGAAGCAGAACAAGCCAGAAGACAAGAAAGAAGATAAAGAGGATCCGCTGGCGATAGATATGTCCAAGAAGACCTGCAATAAAATACTCAGCGAGAAGCTTAAAACCAAACCCACTCAGAACGTCCTCCCTAAACCAAGAAGGGTGGAGAAAGGCGTGGTTTTAGAAACGATATGTGACGTCAATGACATAGAGAGTAGAATATCAATAACAAAGATAACAAATAAACTATCGAGTACAGATCTCTCGGAGAGTGTGACAGTCAAAAGTTTCAACCCAGAAGAAGAAAGAATAGAATCAAATAGAGAATGCGTTAATGAGATGTAAGAGGCTGGTTTTGCGATCTCTACATTTCACAGAAATTCAATTTGTTTAATAGAAGCTAAATTTTAATATGACAACACGAAATGCCTTCCAAAATTGTATACGATTAGATAGAATATTGTACTGTGTATAATACTTTCAGTTCTGAAATTTTCGTCACGATTTGTATAAATATGTAAATTAATCTATAAAAACTGTAAGAGATCGCAAAATAGCTTATGAACTTTTATTGTTCAATTAACCAGTTTGTAAAACTAAATACAAAACTATTAGAAGCTCTATTAATTTGTATGAGAAAGTTTTTTGACCTAAGTTGATCACTTTTAATCGGCTTCGTTTATACTGTATACATTTTTAAAATATTTGTATAATTGTTATTCATAAAAACTAAACCGACTTATACCTGTCAACATAATTTACCTAGTATCTATATGTGCCCAGAAATGCCTGGATATTTGAAAAACTAATCAACCGATTTTGAAATTCGGAGTGTGCCCTAAGTTGGAAGATACCATTTAGTTTTTGAGGAATTTCTGGACTAACATCCAGTTACCAAATAGCACGCGTAGTTAAAAGCCTAATAAATAGATCATCGTACTCAAAAATTAAACAATTCCTCCCATTTTGAAGCCGGTCAAAAATAAGTTTCCGTTTAGTAAAATCAAGTATGGATTTGATGATTAGATGTGGAAAAATTTCTTGCGAATCATAATTTTGATAAACTTAATTATTTCTTCTGTAAATTATAAAAAAAAGTCAATCACGTCAGTATTTGTTTTTGTAGAATTATTTTAACGATAAATCAGTGTTAGTTTAGTATTGTGTTAATTAAGTTTTTATAACAATTAATACTCATAGGATTTTGCGAGTCAGAAATATTTAGATAAGTACAAATTGTAATTTTCGGAAAAAAGGGTAATAAATAGTGACTAAATTCTGAGCCAAATAATTGTATCTGTATTTTATCTATAATGTAGTAATGATATTATTAAAGCTTTCTTATCTGTTAATTTATCAAAGATGTTAAATATATTAAACGTTTTTGGTTGTCTAAATATTATATGGAACAATATTTCATAAAAGAAGTCGCACAAATTACCTTGCATACATCGAAAAATCATTTAATAAATTCTCAGTTATTGAAATATCTTACAATAAGAAACTATTGGTAGGGGAGCCCAAGAGGGGATTTCGGGATTTACTAAAGCGCGGCAGATTAATATATAGGGGGATACCTTGTACCCGGTTAAGTACCTCCACAAAATATGAGGCCCATATATAAGGCCGCCCGTGAAGGAGACAGGATCAGATTAGTAAAAAAAAATTGACCATCAGAAATTTCCGAGCGCGTCAGATTAAGGTAGGGTGAGTTAATGACATCCTAAAAAGTGTATATTCCACTAATCTGACAATTTGAGAGTGACGGAAAAAAAGGGGAGGGCAACAAAGTTGTAAAAAAAAACGTCATCTCGACATTCTCGAGCGTAGCTAATTTTTTTTTTATTTTGAAGGAAATAATTCAAGAATAATGAAAAATATATAATCTGACGATTTCCGCAAGCCGAAATAACAAAAATTCGTCGATAAAGTTAAATGCGTGCAGCTGCCTGATGCCTACATTTCCTTAAACCGATCGGAATCTACTAAACGACGTTCTAAATATTTCCCTCAAAATTAAATTTCCTGTGAATTTGAACCGATTCGGACCGATAGATTTTGAGAAATTTTGAAAAGTTTAAAAAAATAAGAAATATATTTTTTTTAAAGTGGTTTCTTTATCGATCAACTTCAAAAACTAATCCGCCTTTGAGCTTAAAAAACCACGTCGATTGCCACCAAGCTGGTCAAAAGCGGTTGATTCGTTCGAGAGATATCGTGAACGAAAGAAACCCGAAAAAGTGTTTTTTCGGGATTACTCCGAAATTTGTGGTTGGATCAATTAAAATTGCAAAATGGATGATAAAACTGCGTCGAATGCCGCCAACCGCGTGAAAATTGCTTCATCCATTCAAAAGTTATTGCGGTTTGAAAATTCCAACAATAGTGTTCTATGAAACTTCTATCAGACTTTCGAGCTGGGAGAGCTCAAATGCATAGAAATGTTATTTCTTTGAACTCAGCGAGCTCAAAATATCAATTTTAAGCGCCCAGGAATGGAATTAGCGGGAAGTTGCAGGGATGGCCCTTTAGGTGAACCGTTTTTCTAATTTTTTTTTTGTCAGATCAGGCTTATCCCTCTAGATAATCGTCAGATTATGAGACAGTACGTTTAGAACATAAAGATGAACCACATATATCTTAATCTGACGCGCTTGAGTATTTCAAAATTGCGATTTTTTTTTGCAAATTATGAAAATGGCCGTGGGTTTGCGTCCCATCGAAATCGTCAGATTAGTGAATTAGAGCTTTTTTTGGTGCACTCCCTTAGAAAATCTGACGCGCTCGATAATTTTTTTTTTTTTTCATTTTCATCCCTTAAATACAACCACCCACATCATGCAAACGATCAGATTAACATACGTACATTATTAAAAATACGTAGGGCATTGATGCTATCAATATCTAACGCGCTCGAGGATGTCCATGCAACAGTTTTTTTTTACATATTTAACAATCTATAGCCGCTTCCCCCACCGATGAAAAGGTATATATCACATAACATTTTTTTCTTCTTATTATCTAAGCTTTGCATCCCAATAGGTCTCTACGACGCTCGAGTAAATCCCCATTTAGCATCGTGGGCTCCCCTACCATATTTAGAATAGTCTGGCGCAAGTTGCCATGAGAAAATACCTTAGGATTTATTATTCGCTGTACCGGTAAATAGCGACATCTTTTTATACATTACATAATATTTTTTTTATATAAAACTCGCTTATTTATGTGCCCTGAAACCGATACTTAAAATCAATGATATCATCTGAAAAAGTATTATTAAAATAGGTTGTAATATTAGAAGGAATATGTTTTAATTAGTTACTCAACAGATGGCGTTTGTGCAATAAAGCTTAAAATGGAGAATAGAAAATGTTTTTATTTATAATTTCCTTGTTCGTTTGACTTAGTCTAAATTAAAAGCTAAAATATATTTTTTAAGCAGACCAACCCAATCATATTATGTTAATATTTTACATTATAAAATTAAACACCAAAACTTCAATAAAAATTATCGAGTTATGACTCATTGATTATAATGCTATGGTTGAAATGCTAAAAATAAAATCTTCTTAATCTTGTTTCTGATTCCAATCAGATATAAAGGAAAAAGAGCTTTAGAATTTACGGTGGATTATATCTTGTGTGGATCCTATAATATACATACTGCTTTAAGTATATGTGTTAGACCATAGATAATAGATTTTCATTCAACAATTTAATTCGCTTTTAACATTAGACCACCAATTTTATTACAGGAATATATTTTAAACTTAAGACACTTATTTATAACACGTATAACACTTGTAACACCTTAAAGTTAATTTTATTTATTTGTAATTCTCCATTTAGCTCAAGTTTGAGTTAAGTAGTTGATTTTCATACTTTCATATTATTGTAGTTTAAAGCTTACCTTTTTTTCTGTACTTAAAGTGTGCGAATTAAGAGTTGAATATTTAACTAATTTCTGATGTATAGAAACCACCACATTAAAGCTTTGTTAAAATATGTCTTTAGTGGAAAATATTTAAAGTTGTAAATTGTTACTTATTATAGAAGATTAGTCTGAGCGTAGAAATAATATCGGTAGATAGTTGAGATGGAAAATAAAATAGTTTTTCATTAATAGAAAGAGTTTTATTGAAAAAAAAAATGTATCCAACATCGAAAACTACACGCCCCTGAGACATTAAATATTTTCAGCAAAACCTCTTTCATTCGCATAAAAGTATATATAATTTAAAAATTATAAAATAGAGATAATTATAAAAAACACTACTAAAAGCATAAACAGCGACCTCTATTATTTCTTTACCGTATTTTGTTTACAAAATAGTTATTTATAACTGCGCGCCCTCTGTTGTAGTGCATTAGAATTTCGTAAACATTGTCGTTTCAAGACATATTAAATTTAGAAGCATAAAGTATAACTTAAATTAGTTATGTCAAATTTGTATAGATGGCAGCAGTTGTTGTTTTAAGACCATATTTTATGTAATTACTTCAGTAATGTATTTTGGGTTGAATGTTTTATCTTTGGACATTAAAAAAATACTTATTCTATTCGTTATTAATTTTAAATTAAATACTGATTATCGAAATATTTAAGAAAGAAAGTAATTTATTAACAAATCATATAAAATGTATATGTATCGTTTTGTTTCAAGTGCTGTGTGTTAATGGCGAAATTGACTAGTATAATGTCGATATTTTAGTATATTTACAAGACAAAATAATTATTTCATTGTCATAACAAAACACATTATATTATTGTAAGAAGAAAGTACCTAGGTATCCATTGCTACTACCACTTCTAGGTAATTAATAAAATAATTGTTATTTAGTTAAACACAATTTATCTTAAGCTATTATTATTGTTGCAACTAAGAATAACTATACGTGACTTCTGGGAATCCAGTGTTCATGGGCGGTATCATTTAACATCATATGAGCTTCCTGCCTGCTAATATTTAAAAAAAGGGTGCGTGTACTTATGTACGCGCGTAAGAAATTATACTTCTATGGCATTATTAAAAATAGTTTTTGATTGCATGCAAATAATTAATTACAATTAAATAATCAAAGACTGGAAAAGGAGTCATTATAGTCAATAAAGTTCAGTTTACATTTGAAAAATTAAGTAAATAAATATTTATTATTATTCTCTTACATTAAGTGTAACATAAATTCGAATATTCGAATAATAATAATTATTCGAATTTTATTTTTAAATTATGTCCAATGCCGTAGCATCTTCCGTGGGCAACTTCATTCTGATAATTTTGTGTCACGGTGCGCGCGCATCGTAAAATTTCACTCTCATAAATTTTTCATAACGCGCCTAAAGAAGAATAACTTCAAAAAGAGTATTCTGTAATCTTATTTTTGAGAAATATACGACATCCACTCGATTCGGTAACTCATACAAAACATATTAGAATCGCGTGAAAATTAAGAGCAACATCGTTATTCCAAAGTAAATGTAGGTTTGACCACAACCAACGCTAATCGGACGCTAAGGGTCTGTGGGGCAGACATACGACCCGGGGGGCGCAAATTGCGCGCGATAAATTAGCCCTTCCTATCTTCATTACCCGACAACCTATTTGTTTTTACAATATACCTGTGTATACCTTCATAAAACAATTACGAGCAGTGATTGATTTTCTTTAAATCGGGTTGAATTTTCTATGAAAATTATCTGATAGCGTATGTAATGTAATTCTTGTAAACTGTACCGTAATTTCGCTTGTATTGTAAAGTGTAAAGGAAACTTCACAAGATCAAATGCCGATGCGTTCTAAATGTAACAATGAAAAATTTAATTATGTAATTATAGCTTTACTTCGCAACGCGCGAAAACACACCAGTCTTGCGATTCTGTAACTCACTTTTCGAACTCTCACAGCGGTTTTCACAACGGCGGTCGCGCTCAAATCAGTCGTAAAGCAGTCATTTTACAATTTGGCATTCTGATAAACAAAAAACTTAAAAAGTGAGTTACAGAATCGCAAGGCAGAGGTCGGCGTCGGCGCAGCTAAATCGTAGACAACAGTGTCTACGATTTAGCTGCGCCGATAATATTAATATTATTATATAAACACAAATATCTATTAATATTATAAGTATTAAACGTCGCTAATATAAATTAATATGTGAAATACAAAATATCGTATTAACATAGTTATTTTATTTTTTTGTAAGTGAACTTGTAATCTAAGGTCCATATTCAATTGTAGAGTAGTTAGAGACTACGGGCAAAAGTTACGTTAAGCCATCAGTTAAATGATATTGATACTATTTATTTTATAGAACAGGGGCAAACGGAGGCTCATCTGATCTTAAGTACCACGGACACTCTCAAAACCAGAGCTCAAGAGTGAGAGTAGTGTTGCCCAACTGCAAGACCAAGACGAGACTTAGGCCAGTCTTGGTATTGGTATTGCGCTCTTGGTCTTGGTCTTGCTAAAATCAGACGGTCTTAGTCTTGCGAAAATGCAAGAATAAGACCAAGACTGCAAGACCAAGACCGATTTTGGGCAACACTAACTGTGAGAGGGTTGTCGGCCTTTCAAAAATGTGTACGCTCTTTTATTGAAGTCCTAAGTCGAATTGGTTCGGAAATACATCAATGGTTCCATCTTAGACACATTATGTTTATAGTTTAATTAAAAAATCAACCAGTTAAGTCCAGATTAAGCGTTAAATACGCTTAATGAAAAAGGCATATTGAAAAACACACATTTAACTTTCTTATACACATTAAAAATATATTACAAAAGTTTAAGACGTGAAATCAATTATATCACAAAGCAAACATCTGCCGGGTCGCCAGTTCGATCGCCGTTGACAAATTGTGACTAATATAACACGGCCTGTTTAACTGACATCTGAAATTTTAAAGCTCATTCGTTCGGAAGTGATTTTATTGGTTGGCTCATACAAGCTAATTGACTGTTATAATTGTGATAAAATATAGCATGATGGGGTATTTGTGAAAGCGTTGTTTAGTATCGGGCAGATATATTTTTGTGTCTACTTTAAATCTCTTTCGACTTATGCGATGTGTAATTTTTTTACGTAAAACGTTTTTGAAACTCGAAACAATTATTTCGCCCTTAAATCGAACCCAGAACTCTAGGATCATGCGCCTCATGTTAGGATATATGTATGTAGTATGGACGACAGGCCTTCACGCACAACGGACCCATGTGGCATAAAGGCCTGGCTTATTAAACCAGCCTCTAGCTCTTCCAGAAGCTCAGAAGTTTCCTGGGCACCTCACAGGCTTTACGGAGCGACCTCACTGCTTCGAGAATTTCTGGTTCGTTGGGAAGCCATAGGCGACGCATTACAAGACTACGTGGGTGACTGATTCCTCTGCGCTGAAACAGCCTTTGCACAAGGCACTGGCGCCAGGGACAAAGAGATGTTTATTAAGGAGGCAGAGGCAATTGTCCCTGTAATTATTGAAAATTAATCAATAAAGCTTTTTATAAATTTGAGGAATACTTAAATGATCCTAATCCTTGGGATTGATTTGCTCCAGTTCAAACAATTTGTATGACAATACTTGGCGATTAAAAAGACTGGCAGAAAGTTTCTTGCCAGTTCTTCTTACCCGCTCTACGCCCTTGACTTGCGAACTGGTAGTAAATGTAAATTTATAATTAATTTAACTTCTTTCTGACAATTCTTAAGTGTAGGTACTTGTTTACCTACATGAATAAAGATATTTTGAGTTTGAGAGTTTGAATTATTTTGAGATTATCTTCAAGTCCCAAAATTACTCTGATTTTTTTTAATAGTATATCCATACCTATCTTTATAACACGCAGGTTAAACTATTTTATTTTAAATATTTAAAGCAATTATAATTTCAGCACGCAATCAGCAAAACAGACGAAGAAATGTGTTTGCTATATCTATCGGAACATCGATATTTTAATTTAATAGTGTTTACATTACATATATTATGCAAGTTTTCAATTTGGAAACGAAGTTTTGTACTGTAATTATCATTTCTATTCTATAATTAATCTGATAGATTAAAGCATGAACAAATATCAATACAAGAATATCAATAACTGAAATTGAATTTATTAATACGCGCCATTCACACGTCGACGTCAATCTCACAGAATTTGTATTAAATCTCATTATTTGTACTAAAATTTGTATTAATCTTTACAAATGTTGAACATGGACTTGCTACGCTAAATGAGACTCTATTTCTTGGTATTAAAGGCTAGTTATAGCCGAAAATGCTTAGGAGAGCATGAAAAGTAGCGATTACCGATAATCGGCTTAGGACGTGAGCTGTGAATGGGATAAACGAATTCACTTAAATGTAATATGTGGAAATGACACGTCTTGTAAGCAAAAAATACGCAATACATAATTGTATCAGTGACTATAGTTTGAAGGGTACAATTTTTTTGGCGACAAATAGGACTATATTCTCAAAGTTAGTATTCCGTTTCGTTTCGTCAGTTTTATTTTTCCATGTTTGACCCTTTCTTGTCTTCTCATCTTTTTGATATTGTTTTATAATTTGTTGTTGTTAATAAATTGTCGTAAAAAGTTATTTAAGTATACCTACTTATATGTTGATTTTACATTTACAGATTTCGTGCATATTGTCAATTCATTGTATGTATATCGTAAAATTTGTGTACGGATAAATTCTCAAGCTTTATTTAGTAATATAAGGTCTTTTCTGTATTGTTTCGTATTATTTATCTTTATGAACTTATTGACAACAAGCACACCGTTCGCACCTAATAGCGAGGCATTGGTTCTAATTTGTTTATTTTTTATGTGTGGCCTTGTTGGACTATACATCAATAAATAAGTCGAAAAATTGTCTAGGAATTAGAAAAACCTTTGTTTATTTATAGCAATGTATGGTGGGAATCTATTAGTACCGCAAAAAGCGAAGGTATCACATCTATGAACTTTTAAATTTCCTTAATTCCTTTTTTTTATAATAGGGGGCAAACGAGCTTGCGGGACTGTCATCGTAGCCCATAGACACCCATTTTTAGTGGGTGCGTTGTCGGCCTTTGAGGGAGGAGTATACTCTTTTTTGAACATTTGGAGGTCGCATCTCTGAGGAAAGATCCCCACCGGGAGTCGATAGATTCTCTAATTTAGTGAAGCACTAATCACGCTTCGAGCCGTTTGTTTGTTTCAGTTGTTGAGGTACTACTATAGAGAATTGCGGGAAGTTGACGCAAAAAAATTTAGAAACTCTTTCATTCATAAAATTAAATCAGACTGCGGTCATGTAACTGCAGTACTCTTTTATCTCTTTCTGCCACGTATTTACGTAATGATGAACAGAGACAAATGAGTAGGAACTTAAAACGGTGCAACATACTGATTTATATTTATGAACTAGCTGCCCCCGCGAACTTCGCTTCGCCTTTATATGATTTTTTTACTTAGTCTACCTTTTTAGTAGCTACAAAGTACATACCAACATATGGAACAATTTCTATGCTACACCTTGAGACTGTTTGCTTTTTCGGAATATAAATAAAAAATGAAATAAAACTAAATTTTTTTTAAAGTTTTCCATATTTTTTCGCCATAAAACCTACCTCAGAGTTTAAGGAATAAATTTAAAAAAAAAACTCGAATTCATCGAGCCGTCTTCGAGTTATGAGCTTAACAACATATTTTGCGATTTTATTTATTTAGTTAAGGTGCAAAGAGAATTAAATCAGACGTGGAAAACTACAACTAGTTTAAGTGTATGTGTATATGTAAAAATATATTTTCCGTTCGATTTATACTTAAATATAAAGATTCGATTAAAACTGTATAGATGACTCCCAACCGATAAATACACAATTCATTTCGAAGTCTCGGGGCAATGATAAAGTAATATGTTTATATATTATCACTGATCTTATTATCACGTAAATTATGTCCAGATTACGGCTATAAAAACTTATTAAATAGATATATTTGTTTGCTTCCAAGTGTCAATATGGGTGTGGTTATATGCCGGTTACTGTATTCTTTTCTTATTCATATTTTTTATTTTTTTGGATTTAGATACCAAGTAAGATTTCTGTATGATCTATTTCTGATCTTTTGTCCATCTAATAGGCAAGGTGATCAGCCTCTTGTGCCTGACACGCCATCGACTTTTTGGGTCTATGGCAAGCCGGTTTCCTCAGGAAGTTTTCCTTCGCCGTTCGAGCGAATGCTAAATGCGCACATAGACAGAAAGTCCATTGGTGCACAGCCGGTGGTGGAACCTAGCTCAAGGATGATAATCGCACGCTGAAAACATAAGCCAACACTGCTCGCGAGTAATCAAGTAATCTTCACTATTGGTATATTATTAAGAAGTTAAATAGTGCTGTATAATCTATGTAAAACATTTAGGCCGTCACATATTTTTCTAGACAAAAGAACACAGTATTCTTATTGATAGTCCAATAAAATGTTTCCATCGGCCGCCATGTAACCCTGCCCTTAAGCTTAAGAGAGTGAGTTCGTGCTAGATTCACTTATTCCTCATACTTAGAGAATAATTTCAACATTAAAACAAATCTTCATTGCATGTTATAGTCTGATTCTGTTTTGACGTATCCTTTATTGATTTTAAACTAGTTAATAATTTTTAATCAAAGGCTTTGACAAATGGTTACTGTGACGAATCAGAGAAATGCGAATTGTAAAGACTTTTTATTATAAATAGGAAACATATAAGGGAAAATCTTTCCTATATTCAGACTTTCAAAGTCTACTCAAAATAATTTCATGTGTTGATAAACTTACGGATGAATTTGTATTAGGTAAACAATCAAGTCTATTAAATACAACAAAAATTGTTGGAATCTAGTTAATTTTGTTTGTCGTTTTAATAGCCTAGGGCAAAGCTGATGTCATGCCTTAGAACTCTAGTGCAATTTAATGCCCAAATAACATCTATACCCACAGATGTGTAACCAATCTGTAGCAAAAGATACCTACATAATAATGTATTTGTACATTACGTGCTAAGTGCTAAGTGCTAGTGCTAGTGCACTAGTTCTGTCCAATAACACTTATTTCAATCTTTATTAAGGAGAAGACACTCTATTGTGTTCTAGTTTTTACACTAATTCACTAACGCAAACGGTTTTTTTCTTTTCAATCTGCTCTAGGACCGTGTTGTCAAAAAGTTTCAATTATTCTGGCGACGTCCTTAAGCTGATGGAGGCCGTCACTATAAATATAAACGAAACATACAGAAATCTAAGCTTGTACATATTACTATCTATTTACGTCAATATAAAAGAGGAAGATCTAAAATTAAATTTACCACCAGTTCCCAAATCAAGAAAGTCGAGAGAGAAGAACTGCCAAGCTTATTGTATGCTATTATTATTATTATTATTACTTGAGGTAGAACTAAAGGAGCTTTTTACGAAACAAACACAGCTGAACCATGAACCCATACAACTAGTGTAGCAATATATTAGCAAAACAGTAAGGTATAAAGTGTGGAGTCATTAATTTAGTGAGCTTGGTAACGAACAGGTAGCGGGTTCGACGCCAAAGAGAGCAAGAGCGTAAGCCGAGCCTGATAAATGAGCACCATTGTCGGCTACTGGTGTTGCGGTTATGTTAGAATGTTGACGGAAGTAATGAGGTTCCGTATAGGCCATTAGATGTTTATAGGTTACTCGATATTAGCTGGGATACCTGTTCGTGTTTTATTTATAGACTTTGTAAAGATTATTTTGCATCAAATGCGCAATAGTACACATACAATTTTAATTGGTGAATTGTTGTGAAACCAGAAAAAAACAAAAAACTTGCGCTTGCGTCGTCTTGTCGTTTCTTAGTGAGGTACAGAATGGATAGGTAAAGAAGTAAGTCAGAAGTGTTTGGATTTTTTAAAGCAACTTTAAACGTACTTACGTTTTCATCATTTCGTTAAGTCAATGCACTAAGATGAACATCTTTCCAATAGTTTTTATTTAAATAAAAAAAATATATTAAGTACCAAAATGTGCCTGAGTCACATTCAATTACGTTAAACTAAGGATGACTAGATACAAAAACCTGTATATGGTCACATTGCATATAAGGGTTCTCTTCACTCACCAGGGAACCCCAAAACATAAAAATAAAAGAGGCAGAGCCCTTTGTGTCGGTATATTAAATGGTAAAAGTTAGAGGCGAGTTTATTGACGCCTCGATATAAAGAGATGTTTTTTACACCCAACTCCTGATCGACACTCATTAGACACGGTTATTAACGTCTCAACTGGATTAAGACTTTTCGTAATTATCTTTTGTTAAGCTGTAGTCTAGAAGGTCATTTTTATATATCGAAGCAATGATGCTGTCAGCTGCCATTATGACACAGAGATCTAAATCACGTCAAAGTCACATAAGACTAAAACCTATTTGCTAATATTGCTAGAATTATAAATTAACGGCAATTTCATAGTTGATAGTTATTAAATAAATAATAAATCAGTGGCGCTACAACCTTTTTAGGTCTGGGCCTCAGATTTCTGTATCTGTTTCATGATCATTTGTCAATCTAATATGCAAGTAGTTGATCAGCCAACACACGCCGTCGCCTTTTTTCCTCACGATGCTTTCCTTCACCGTTCAAATGTCAAATGCGCACATAGAAAGAAAGTCCATTAGTGCACAGCCGGGGATGAACCTATGACCTCAGGGATGAGAGTCGCACGCTGAAGCAACTAGGCTAGCAGTCATCATGTAATTCATTGACTAACGTAATATACTCGTAGTAGTACAATGTTCGTTACCACGATTCGATCCATAAACGGTAACCATGGTAACAGATACAGTATCATTAGTAAACGTTTTATAATAAGGTTACAATAAAATTCGCCACAATAAACGTAAAAAGGATATTACGAATGTTTTCTTAGGACCCTTTCCGTCTGTCAGTCATCTCTTTCCGTTTAAGTTACAATCGAGAAGGAAGTTTGTTTAGTTTTTAGTGTCGATTTAATTTGTATGTGCCTGTTACACTATTAATTGTATCTTTTAATACACATAACGTTAATCGTATTTATTTTCTGCAGGTATTTGCAATCAGCCCTAAGGCTATGAGCGAATCTGTTCTGTGGTGCTATCATGTGAAGTGGCTTCCCATTGGTAGCATATAATCATCTGCTCCCTAGAGCTACTGCCGGTCTTCTAACTCTGGAATATGGTGACGTATATCCAAAGTATCTGTAGGACATACGGGGACTACATGCTCACCGGTTGAGGCAACGTTGCTTAGCAACTTAGGTCAAAAGGACCTCTGTTGTAGGTGCACCAAAGCTAGCATTCCGGCGGATGAGGTGTGGACGCAACAAATTGCAACACACGAAACATTAATGCGATAGTTACATGTAGGGCCAATACCAACTAGCCACATGGAATGTTGGTAGAATGTTATCGTTTGTATCTCCAATAGTGACAGTGTGTGAAACGCCATCAGTTTAAAGGGTAGGAGTACAGGTAGTCCGACACTCTGTGCGGAAATACATTTCCCTAAAAAAAAGGTTTTACAAAATACCTATGAAGCTTTTTTAAGACCAACGGCAAACAAAATTCTATCCCACCATAGCCTGCTTGTGTGAATAATAAATTAAATACCTTTCCAGTATTTAAAGCCTCACACTTTCTTCGAAGCGACAAGAAAGTGATAAAATACTATATTTTTAGACATATTTTACGCTAATTTAGATTATTGATAAGAATTCTGCGTCACCTGAAATGTATGATTTTGAATAAAATATTTAATAATTTTAGCATTTTGAACGATGTTGCCATCGATTCTAATCTCCGTCTAACGATATCTTGTGAATCTCTTGCAAAGAAGCAATTCGTTTATTTGTATGAATGAACAGATGCCCAGACAGGACTTCAATTCGCTTAAATAACAGCTTTTTACCCCAGATTAAGTACCAAAGTGGGTCAATATATTTCGATACTTTAAATATCACGTGTAATAGAACACCAACAAACACGTATTCAGGCTCTATTATACTAATGTACAAAAGATACAATTACAACAGAAATGACTTTTATTGTATATCCGGTCGCATTGTGAAACCAATAATTTGCAAATTCAAGCCATATTCGACCCTCAACTACTCTGAGGAAGGTCAAATAAGGGCTGGAATTGCATGTCTATGCTTTTGTGAGTTAAAGGTGCTTGCGATATTTACGTTCATTGATAGTTTTTTGTATTTTTACGTTGGAGTTAATACCCTTAAGTGACAGATTGCTTCAATGAAGTGAATGCGATTGACTTTTTTTTTTTTGAAACGTAACAATAGTGAGATTTGATAATTGGATTTTAAGCGGATTTCATACCTGTAATGAAAAATTACTTATTTATCAGATTTACTTCTGTTGATAATGAGGAGTGTGGGCTTGTGGCTTAAACGGGAGTCCCTCATTCCTGAGGCGTTCGAATCATGGTGTCAATGGAGCTTTCTTTCTTAATGCGCTATTGGAAATTGCTCCTGCAGTGAACACAAACACGAGGAAACCAACATGTGCCAGACGTAAAATGGCTGATCACCTACTTGTCTTTAATAAAATAAAATAAAATAAAAAATAAAAATGAATAATGGTATAGGTTAATAGCACCACTGGATTATTATTCAAATTCAATTCTTAAAATGCCGGTAACGCACTCGCGAGCCTTCTGGCATTGAGAGTATCCATTTCGGTATCACTTAATATCAGGTGTGCCTCCTGCCCGATAGACCATATAAAAATAATAATGATAACGACAAGTATGTGAAATGCAAAAACGATTTCTTTATTTATTTTAGTCTGTATGTATATCTTAGTCTGTGGAAGTTGACGTTGACAATTCTTAAAAATTCTTTAGACAATTTTTTCTAACTACAAAATATTTTTATTTCATGAATACTAAAAGTAAAAACAAAAAACAGTACGTAAAAACCTAATGATACACCATTAGTTTGGCTACAATATAACACGTCGTCAGCTATCATTAACTATATTAGTTAAATTTAACTGGTACAAAAACCGAGTCGTGGCAGACAGCCTGTCTCCTCTCAGGTTTTGAATTACAACAAAAATAAACCAACCTTTAACTTGTTTTACTTAAGAATCATAATAGGAATGCTGAATTTCGAACATAGTTTAGGATAAATAAGGGTTTTCTCCACTGTAGACGGTGCTATAACGCTGGGAATATAGCAAGACTTTTACGTTTATATAAAATAAAGAAATCTATTAGTGTATTTCCAAAGGGGCTTTCAAGTATTATGTAAACATTTTACTGCAATTTATCCCCCCCCCCCTCTTGTCAGCAAAAGTAAGAAAAGCTCTCAAAAATAATAGTACATAAACGTATTAATTTTTTTAGGAATCCTGGTAAATGCATTTCGTTTTCAAGCATAGACAATGCGTGACAATATAGGTAGAAAGTCAGAGGTAGGAACTGACGATGAACGATAAAATATATTGTTATCTAGTGACAGGAAGGACTCATTTATTGCGTATTATTAAAAAGTTTTTTTTTGTCTCAACAGTATCAAACTCAAAAGATTTTACCCAATCTGCCTTAAATAGTCGGTATCTATATTTAACATAAGTTTTATTTAAACTGGCTTACAACGATTTTTCTTATAAATACCATTCATCGCTTCAACACTGGGACATAAGTTATTTATAATCTCTCTTAAATTAATATCAATTATTTTTAAAAAATCTAAAGAAATAATATTATTTGAACTCGAAAAGAAATATTTAAAGTTATAGCTTTCACTGGTTAACAAACCTAGGGAAGGTGTCAAGAATCAGGATGGCCATTTAGCTGTCAAATCCATGGAATGTTGTTGTAATGGATCGCTTTAGGAAGGAAGTGGCAGGTATACAGACACACGAACAGAAAAAACAAGACGGTTTTTACATACGGAATATTGTGGCGATTTTATTGTTTTTTTTATAACTATTGGAGTAATCTCTATGCTGTAATTCTGTAACATGATATGCGTGCACTTTGATTGCATTTGGTGAGTTATGGAAAGGAATTTGAATATTATATTTTCAACTATAATTCGTAATAAATCCTTTTCAATTAATAATTTTAAATTTGGAATGAAAATTTAAACACGGCGAAACGATAATATTTTTTTGGCAAAAAGACACTTCCTCGCCTTGATCAAAATAGACAAAATGTGTCCCTTATGACACGTTGCCGTCGGATATAATATTTCAACATTACAATACAGTATATGAAAATTACATTGTAAAATGTATTTTCATGTATATTATATTATTTATACAAGTTTGAGATATGATACTTTATGAATTTAATAAACATTTTTGAATTTGATGTTACAAATATTTTTCATAATACATTTGTGTGAAAGGAATGCGTGAGTCAACGCTAATGATGCTTGTATAATTATAAATTACTCTAATATGTTAAATAAGCTATAGTGATGTCTAAAAGAATATGGAGTTATCGGTAAGTTTTTTTACTAATGCTGTGCTCTTATATATGTATATATTATTGTAATATATGTTATTTATTTAATATATGTTATATTAAATAAATAACATATTATATTGAAATAACATGCAGTGAATTTAACTACAAAACTAATAGCAAAAAGTAAAGACATATGGTATGTACTGAAATATATAATGATATTAGGCAGTATCGATGCAGTGACTTCCAAACAATTTATGACTTCTTCGTATGATGTTGTAATATCGACAAATGTACAACTCTATTGACGTGACATAGTGAACTAGTTAATCCGTTGGAGCTACCGTTTATGACTTTTACGATTAGAAAAACTTCAATAAAACTCATAAAATATAATTTAAGCATTTCACGCACGAAGAGATTGAACGCTATCAAATATATAGTTGACCAAATGGCACTCGTATAAACAAGATATCGTTTGATTATATACTAGCTCTACCCCGTGGTTTCATCCGGTTTTATGGTCATCCTTGAAAAATAGAAAATCCAATTGCAAGTTTTTTACAATATTCCTTAGTTTAATTGATAAGTTTTTAAGGCAAGTAGATGTTCAGCCTGATTGGTGACATTAAAAATGTAAAACGTATTGGATTTTGTCATACACTATGTCTACCAAAGCATAGTCATCTTACCTAATCTGCAAATAAGTATCTTTAACTAAGCAATATATTAAATTATATACTATATAATACATTTATTCTTTAATTTTTTACACAAATACAGTATTTACAATTTTCTTAACCTATAAAGTAATAATTAAAAATAAATAAAATGAAAATTAAAACAAATTTAAAAAGTTTGGTCCCTGTGGCAGTGTACCTTTA
Organism: Pieris napi; assembly: GCF_905475465.1. Lineage (NCBI taxonomy): Eukaryota > Metazoa > Arthropoda > Insecta > Lepidoptera > Pieridae > Pieris > Pieris napi. Next base: position 4,047,160 of record NC_062241.1, on the reverse strand, counting down.
ACGCTGGCAGCATTTCCTCGCTGTATTGCAAGACTTATTCTTTGAGCCAGGAAAGTACCAGCTCTGCGGTCACCGGTACTATCTACCAGGCGCCAACTTAAATCTTTAATAAGCGCCTGTGCACTTGAACCCCACGGCCCAAGAGTCTCTACTCCAAAGGGAACAAAATTGAAGTTGGAGGAAAGACTTATATTTGTGCCGTTTGTTATTTTCTGCCTGCTCTGCGGCCGCGCCAGCTTTTTGGCTTGTCCGAAGGAGATGAGACGGGGCAAAGGTGTCTACACAGGTAGCATCCCATACTAAAGCCCGTCCCATTTTCCAAGGGATCAAAGACATTCCATCTGGCCGCTTGCCATCGTCTCTTGCGATGCCTGTTGGCTCCAAAATTGCTGGAACATTGACGGAGGCTAGAGAGCGGCGTATAATGTCGTTTAGCGCGGCATGGCAAGAAAATCGACCTGCACTCTTTTGGCAGTGTAGGCCTTGGTGTCCAAGGCTACTTACTTCAAAACCACAGGGACACTTATGGGGAGTACATATGGGCACTCCTAAGCGGAGGCTGATGGCAATTCGAAGTGATTCAGGGTCTAAAAGGGTCTAAATCCTTCGCCAGTGTTTGGCGAAGGATAAGCATTAAGCCAATGTCCAGCTTCCCTAGACCCCACAGCCATCAACCTTGCACGGTCTGTTATTGGAATGTGACCTAATAACTTTTTGAATTCACTTTTGCAAAGAGGATCATCCCAGCTACTTTGAAAGTTGACGCCAGAAGGCAAACTCAAGCCTGGGTTGGATGCTATCCACACGTTTCTTGCATCTGTTAAATCCGCAATCTCGTAGTTTGTAGAATAAGATCTAAGGATTTTACCTACCAGACTGCTAGATTTGTGAACAGATGAGAGAAACGCTCGAAGAGCTACACTTGTTATCTTGCGTACTCCTAATCCACCAAAGCGAACAGGAAGCGATGCTTGATTCCAAGAAGGTGTATCAAAACGAACATTTAAAATAGATTCCAAAGAAGTTTTTAAAAGATTATCCAAATCACTTAAAAAAACTGAATGATTCCATAGAGGGCTACAGCGAAGTACGTAAGTTAATTTGGGAACAAAAAGGCAGAATTTTAAAATGAAAAAAGCTGAGTGTGCTGTAATATCCAGAAGACGGTGAGAAAGATCTTTAAATTTTGATATTGTCGAGTTGTATTCTTCAAAACCTTCTTTGAAAATCGGTGCTCCTAAGAGGTACAGCGATTTTTTATTTATTATTTTTATATTTGGGGCCTTATACCTTGGTATTAATTTTTTTTATTGTATGGTCGGTGTCCATATTCTCACCATGGAGATATATTTCACATTTATCAAAATTTAAAGTTAGACCCATTGAACTAAAATCTGATATTATCTTAGATAGATCTGAAAGTACTACATCTGCGTTACCTCCTAGAGTACCATCGTCAAGATACCAGCCGTTAAAATTTGATTTTAAATTTTGTATGCAAGAATTTATTGCGAGACTAAAAATAGCCGGCCCAAGAGGATCACCTTGTTGACAACCAACTTCTGAAGAGAGTTCGTAACTCTTGTATGTTAATTTTGATGGCTCTGAGTAACACTGTAAAAGATAGTTATATATTTCTGGAATGTTTTCAAAAGACTTAGTCAGCAAGGTGTCCCTGCTGATTGAATTAAATGCATTCTTGACGTCAACTTTCAACAACACATCAAATTTTTCGTTAGAAAAAAGAGTGCGCAAAGCGTGTATAGCAGCTTCACAGCCGCCTTTAGTGCCAGAGCCAAGTTGTGTTGGTTCAAAAATTTTGTTCAATTTACTAATTATATGTTTTACTGCAATTTTCGAGGTTAATCTGCGAAAAGTGCTACCTACAGCACTATACTATATTAAATTTAAGTTCATTTTGTTTCTCTTTTTTTGGAAACGTAAAAATCTTTTATATTTGTAAATCTAATGTCCACTTTAATTGAAATGTTTTAGAACATTAGAAACTTAAACTGTAAAAAATTATTATATGCCATGTAGTGTGCTTTAATAAATAAATATATCAGTTGTCGTTTCATCAGTTCTATCATCTCTAGAACATTGACATAGATAAACTATTCCTGACCGGTGTATAAAACGCCTTATCCATAGCTCTCTGATGAATTTATTGATGTATCTTTCGTTGGAATTGTATTGACCGGAAATGTTCGGCTTAACGCTAAATGAGGTTTTGTTAATTTTCAACTCGTAATGCCGTGAGATATTAATTTTAATTGGAAAATTTAATTTCGTTTTGAGATCTCGCGCATTGAGATGCAGATGAGAGAATGTGGATTATATTATTGATATTGATGTTTTTAAAAGTAATTAATTAAGTTCCACGCCCAACGGACGGCACAGGCTAAAGTTGGTGTTTCAAACTATATAGTGATAGTAGGTATATTTTTTAGGTCGCAGTTACCTCAGTAACGGATTTCAATACAATGTTTTCACGTCTGGCAAATATCGTATATGTATTTGTATATGTTTCTTCTTCTTTTTGGTGGAGAGGCATTCCGGTTTGGCCGTCAGTCTCGTGAAGAGTGTCTTGTCCTGTGCTAGATGTAGCAACTGTATGTCTTTATAAAAAAATAGAATCACGCGTTAGAAAATGACAAAACGTAACTTAGCTAATTTCTCAAGTAAAATATATAACCTAAGTATTATTTATAGGTTATATTTTTGTTACCTTTACGCAAGGTAAAAGCGCTTTATTTCACTCCGTAACTAAAATTACATCAGTTCAATTGTATTCTTTTATTTTGTCTCTTTCTGTCGAATTGTATTTACACTGTGACAAAAAGAGACAGGTGAGATTAGATTTTTTCAATGAATAAGGAGGTTGAGGTTTATATTGTAAAAAAAGTGCTTTAGTTTTGACATATAAAGACTTTTCCAGTTTAAGGTTTTACAAATGAAGGAAGTCCGTACCAAGAACTAGTTAAGTAACTTTATTACATTTATTTTGATAGTTTTTATTTATAGTAGATACGGTATAATTCAATTTATATATAGTTTTTAAAACATAATTTATTCATGAACGTTTTTTGTATACCCTCATAAAAATTACGATGAATTGAAGGTTCGTGTTGAAAGTTATATTTCCAGAAACTAAAAAACAACCGTTTGTTGGCTTTTCACTTCCTGCTCGCATTGACAATTATTGTTTTAACCAAACGTTTTAAATGTGTCAGGCATACAATATAAGTTCTAGTTATTATTTAAGTAACACATTTATTACGACATTTTTAATTTATATAATTCCAATGGTGAAAGAATTTTTGATTTTGCTCCATTAGTGTTGGAGTTTATACTAAAAACAAATCTTCCTTTTTATAATAAGAACCAATGCACTTAAAATGATAGGAATAAATGGGTATCGAATCACTCAGACCACTCACCTACTCAGAGTATCGTGTGTGCTTGAGTCTCTAAAACCACCTAGCATAGTATCAACATGGCTAATAGGCCCTCGGGGTCGCATTCGCATGCTACCGGGATACGGCAAGTAATTGTAAATAAAATTTACAGAGTAAATTATAGCATTTGGATAGTATATATGTTGAGCAGTGTTGGCCTAGACTGTGGTAATCACTGTGGAAAGAACAGTGATTTCAACGGCTGATCGCGTGGTGGGATGTGGACAAGGCTACGCTGGTACCGTGTCCTGCCTCGGGTTTTTGATTGCTGGTGGCGCCGTGAGGTTTTAGTGGATATGCGCAGCAGCGAGTGCCACATAACCCTTCACCACGAGGCAACCGCGCCGTATGGGAGGGTATGCGTAACGCATTTCCCTACAAGTAAAAAAAAGTGGCTCCAGCGTTCGACTCTCATCCCTGAGGTCGTAGGTTCGATCCACGATTATGCACAAATGGACGTTTCTATGTGCGCTTTTAACATTCGCTCGAACGGTGAAGGAAACATCGTGAGGAAACTGACATGTTTTAGACCCAAAAAGTCAACGGTGATCACCTACTTGCCTATTAGATTGAAAAATAATCATGAAACAGTTTTAAAAATCTGAGGCTCAGACCTGAAGAAGTTGTCGCGCTACTGATTTATTTTTTGATTTTTATAGTATATATATGTCACAATACTTCTTTGGCGTAACAAGATAAAAATGTTTTCGAAAATTTTATTCTATGTTTCAAGAAAAAACGACACTAACAATAGAAAAAACTAAATGTTGACTATAGCTAACTTCAGGGTGTCAGTTTTTGCGACGGTGTGCGCGTGCATCCTAAAAATTTACTCTCATCATTTTTCCCTAACGCGCCAAGAGAAGTATAACTTCAAAAAACTTTTTTTTTTTTTTAGGGGCCTCAGCCTAGCGGTCTTATTAAGTGGCAGCTAGGTGAGGGGTACCGGGTTCGATTCCCGGTTCGAGGGCAAGTTTTAATTTAATTTAAATTTAAATTTGTTCTCGGCCTTTGGGAGGGTTGTGCGTTACCGGGCGAGTGCCTAAAACCGTACATGGAGGACTTGGTCGAATTTCTAAGGCAAAAAGCACGAATTATATAAAAAATCTCATACTTGACGCTGGCTAATGCACAAACCGTGCCAGAGCCATAAAAAAAACTTTTTCTTTTCTAATTCTATTCGTTCTTGTTCTAGTACTGGCATGATGATACAAGCTATGAGACCACAGTGACTGAATCCTCGACCGTGGTTCATATTAATATCAGTGACAATCCATCTGTCGGGTCGTCATTAAATCGCCATCCCAAGGACGAGCTCACATAAATTACGATGGATTTATCGCTATATTTATTCATTTATATGTTCCCTATTTATTGCCCGCGCGCTCTTTATGATTTTATACTTCTCTGAATTTTGATTGTAAAATTTATATTTGAGTACTTATGTATGAACAGGGCTACTGTGTACCAACAGATATTACATAATGCTTTAAGCTCAATGCCCTCAAGTAAATGAATTCTGTTTTTATCAATGAATAAATATGATTTTACTAAGATTCGTGAAAGCTAGAAAATAATTTCAATAAATGGAACTCCTAAAGTTTTTATTTAGTTTTATCGATCGAAATTTAAATAGCGTTTATCATATGCGATTCAAAAATGCGTTAATTCTCTTCAATATTTTACCAACAAACACGATAATTAAGGAAATGTACTGATCGAAGGTTAATTATGCTATATCAGGGCCTTTATACGTCACGATTTAAAAAAAAATATAAATAACCCAACCATAATACAAACAATGCCTATATACTTATATACACGTAAGTGAGTTCCCATTAAGTGCACATCTTACCAGTTTATATCTCAAAGATTACGGGAACTAGCAAACTATGGAATACACTCGCGGTGGAGGTATTCCCTGGGAGATACAACTTCCAATAGCTTAAAACGAGTGCATACTTGTTCTTCAAAGGCCGGCAACGCACTCACTAAAATGAGTGTCCATGGGCTGCAATAACTGCCCATCATAGGCGCCCCGTAGAAGCGTTTGCCTCTCACCCAAATCTAATCTAAAAGCATATATTTAAAAAAAGTACCGAAGTAACAAAATATTGAAAACATGTCGTACAATCCATACGACACGATACAAAAACATCGTAGATCGTGAACTATAAATGCTATACATGCACCAGGTCCAGTCATTTACATGTAATAAAAAGTAGCATTTAAGAGGAGTCGTGATTAATAGCGGATCATGTCTCCGTCGTTAACCTCAGTTATTTATTGCATTTTAAAATGTTTTAATGCGTGCCAGAGCTTTATAGTCTGATGCGTTGCTTTTCGTATTATTGTCGGGTTTATTGGACCCCGGAATGTTCTATTGTTTTATGATTACTACTACGGGGTATGCTTTTCATATTTATTTAATTAAATTCCATATAATTAAAATATAATCCTGTTCTTAAAAATCTAAACATAAGCAATTGATGCATTCTCTTACGAATTTACGTCGAACCTTCCGAAGTGGTATGTTACGAGAGAAGGGAATATCAAACAAAACAGCCCGAGATGAAGAAGACGTAAAGTGCCTTCAGGCCAACAGCGAGAATCCATATCTCTCTTCCTTCGTCTAACTTTGAAGTAATACAGTTGATTTAAAATCAGTGAAAGTGAAAGAAGTGAATCAATTAATGGAGTTTTTAAATTCCTACCCTTGATTTAGCCTTTATTTGTACTAGCAGAGTACTGTGTACACGTTGCCATATAAATTTGTGTTAGTTATACGTGATATATGAACAAGAATAAGAAAACGATTGATATTCAACTGCATTAAATATCGTATATCATTTAATTTCATATATTTAATACACGATTTAGGAACAATTACCAAAAACACCTAGGTACTTGGAGTGCCATAGTACATATTTAAACACTTTAAACCGTATTATTAAAGCTTGCTAATACGTAGATATCAAATTCGACAGTCCATTTAAAATTATGTCCGCGTTCTGCAATAAATAATAGTAGATTCATATTTAGGTTATCACCCGAATCGGTAAAATTTAGTTTTTTTTCATAAGGTTTTGTCTTGCATCGATTTTATAATGTTACTATTATTACATTTATTTCCCAGTAATCTACATGTCGAAGGTTGTATTTAAATTTACCTACACGTATTTGTATTTAAATTTACCTACCGCACAATTTATAACACTAATAGCACCAAGCCACTAATTCACATGCATGTGCTAACTCAAAACTCAAAACTCAAACTCAAAATATCTTTATTCAAGTAGGTAACTAAGTACACTTTTGAATAGTCAAGTTAAATTAATCGTAAATAATAGCTAATTTCCTTAACTCCTTTTCCTTATTATTCGTAAACTTAACGTTTTGTACTTGTTAATAAATATTCTCAAATTGAATTAATTTGTCATTATAATTGTCTGAATTTGTTGTTATATTGCATTCCATGTTATTAAAACTCAAGTTCTACACAGTTCTTGTCATTTGGCGTGACTTTAAGATTTTTAAATGTAATGTCATCTTTATATAATTGATCTGTAAAAATATATACATATCAAATGTATATATTTTTATAGATCAATTATATATTATACAAAGCTGTTATTTGTGTACAGTAAGTTAGAGGATAGTCATCCCAAAATGATTGACATGTTAATGAATGGATCTCACGGCAACAAACACTTTTCTTTAATTGTTCCATATTTGTACTCGTTTTCTAGATTTAGCTACATTAAAAAAAACATTGAGTAATTGATATTACGTAAATATCAGCAATAAAAAATTGCATTGTTTTATCTAGAAAATATACATTTGACGGCAAACAAATAAAGTGTCAACTTTTGTTTGTCAAAGTCAATTGTGCCCGATTCGTCTGAAACGCAAGATTTCGCGGCATTTTTGATATGGATGTTATAATATGCTCCTTAAAAAATTCGAAAGATCATTAAATCTGTAACTCGATATTTTATTTTATAAATTATTACTTTATTAGGATTGTAAACGAATCAAACAAGCCGTTAAAATTAATATGACCGCGATAAAATTAATTACACATTTCATTGTTTTAAAGGGAATGTTTTTTTAATTATAAACTAATAAAATACAGAAAAATTTAATTACCAAGAAAATATATATTTCACAAATATATTAAATCTACGTTTATCCATTTTATAAGTCTAAAATTTGAATATCAGCCAACACAGAACACGAAGAACTTTTTCGTTCCGGTGTCAATTGTCAAATAATGTGACATAACCTTTGGACCAAACATTCTATTACTTTTGAGGTCTAAGTTAGTACATCTAAAAATATACCGAATCGAAAGTTAAACTTGTTTCATACATATTATGTTTTCTTGAAGTCACTTGAGCGTGAGATAAAATCGTGTGTCGCGTGACATGACATGATTTGTGTTTACGGCACATTGTTCTAACTTTGCTTTATTGACCTTTATTTATTGATGGGTATAAAAACATTTGTTTTATTAACAACGCATTATAATATAAGTAACAACCGTACCGAGACGTTCATTATGAGTCAACAAACCATTTGATAAATATTTAAATAAGTAGGTATAGATTATAGATACAATCGGAAGCTTATAAATTCGTTTTAAACATAATATAACAACGACACTAACAAAAATGCACTAAGTATAACATATTGCGTTTATGTTTTTTTTTAATTTGACGTATATATGTTTACATACAAGGGACATGAAGATCCTATGAAGCAAATTTTTTGGATGTGGACTATCAGTTCGTACTAACATTCAGACACAAAGTAATAATGTCTAAGCTCATTATATTGTTAATAATATACTTTGTAAACATATGTTATTAAATATTTTTTACCAGAGGGAACTTAAAACTATTTTAACTATTTTAGTTACTTTTGACAAGTTTATTCTAAGTGTCCAAATATAATAAAATGTCCATACTCTGTCAGTTAAATTAAAACTGTCATACACGTCTTTATATTAAAATCAAGACCATCAAACAGTTCCCAACTATAATTCCTTAACATTATGAAACAAATCAAAATTATATGTAAAATACTTTTGTATTAACTTTATTTTTTATGCCGTAAAATTCTCTTGATGCCACCCAAATGTAGAGAAAATAGTGAAATATTTAACGAGGCCTCTTGATCGATGGACATGAACTAGATTTACTGCCCGTCCGTCCGTCCGTATGTCCGTTGCGTGATTTACACTCACCCACGACGCCCACCTACTACTTAATTAATATCTTCACCTCTTTATGTTCCACTTTTGACCAAACATATGAAATATCACACGACAAGACAAGGCATTTCTCTGGATATTTAATTTTCATTCTGTGGAAATATTAATTATTTCATAAAGGACACAAACGACATATGAATTCTATTTTATCCCAAAACCCCACATAGATGTTTCCTCAACAATAAATCCAATCTTCACACATTTCCCTCGGAATCCCTTAGCAGTAAGAAATCACAAACCAAATTACCTAACATACCCCTACTTTAAAATGGAGTCATAAATAAAACGCACCTTATCGCCTCTGCCACAACAAAAGAATACCCCCTTAAGGTAACTCCATCCCTTTCTGGTGTACCATCAAAAACACCTATCTCATTCCGACATCGAAATACCGATGTTTTACACATAACTACAAGCCGCATTTGCAAGTCCTTTATAGATTGTATTGATGATCGAATTTCAACTTTATCTGGTTGTGATATGGTAGAATTTTGGGTGTAGGGAAAAGTTGGTTGGTATGGCAACGGGGGGAGCGTCGCGATTTTTGCTCGGCGCCTCCTTCGATTGCTTCGAAGGTTTTTCTGATCGCTTGCAGCTGAGAGTAGCCGTTATGTACTTGCAGGGTTGCTACACCTGGATTCAAATTGGCTATTTTAAACATACGCTTAAGTATTTTGTACTTTGTGGATTTGTTTCATTGATAATTTATGAATTTGCACAGTGTATTGTAGTTAGGCGTGTGAGTTATGACGTGATTTTTTAATTGCAATGAACCTTTGATCGTTTGGTGAACTTGCTTCTTGGTTCGAATGTTTCTTGGTTGTTCGAGTATGAATTTCATCCAAATATCGCCGTGCATAAAAGAACTTGTGTATAAAAAATGAAAGATTGGTTTTCGTGCTCAATAATTGTTAATAAATAATTTGTAGCAACATTGCTATTTTCGTAAACCATATTACCTATTTAGCGTAATCATGTAGTAAGCACACATATCCATTCATTAACAAAAAGTTCTATTCCTACTTGCCTATACAGTAAAATTAAATAATTTTATTTACATAAAATTGAAAATATGACTTGAATAAATAATAATTAAATGATATTTCTTATTGTAGTGTGCCAATTGTTTACAACCAACTATCGCCATTGGGTTCTGTCTTATGACACTCTTGTCCAGCAAGATACCACGGCTTTCTTCTGTTCTCAGTGTTCTTGTTTTAAATGTTCAAATAAACATCTCAAGTTCGCTTAAATATTTGCATTGATTTCTTATGATTTTTTTTGCGACTGAGGCGTAAACTAGCTGCTGTGGTATCTGGCAGAATGACCAGTGCTGTGGAATATCCTCCTCCTCAGCATAATGCTAAGCCGGGGCCAATTACAACCACAGCACATACGCATTACACACTTGAAATGAACCGAATGGGAAAAGGGATTTTTTTTATATCTCTCATTATATTTTTTCCTTGATTATTGTTATTTTGTGTGTGTGTTTTTGTTAGTAATAAATGTTATGTCTATGTCTAAATGTTGTATTAAAAGCCTTCTTTTGGTTGCTATTGGTATATTTCTTTATACTTTATATTATTATGCTTGTAAAGTTGGAAGGTAGCGGTCGTGTTCCCCTACGTTGACCGCCATCCGGCAGGGGAAGTACATACAGTAAAATTAGCATATTATAATTGTTGACCGGCCTTCTAGGCATTCTAAAAACAATTTTTGTTTCGCCGGAAATTAAACCTCCGTGCCGTGTGAGCAATAAATAAATAGTAATGAAAAAAATCATCCATGCCTAAAATATTGGGCAGCCCTAGTTCTGATGGCTTGTCTCACAAGCGATTGTAGATGTAGGAACAAATTGCGTCGCTACAATATTCTATGAAAGATATCGCATCTACTGTCTACGTTTATATAGCTCAATATCGTGGAAGCATATTGATGATTGAGCAAGGAGGTTTTTCATTTAAGCACGATTTTAATACAAATTTTCTCTAAAAATTATTAACTTTAAACAATATTACAAAAAAGTGCAATCCCTTGTCTTGGCCTCAAATATCGCTTTGGTTATCAGGCTTCTGTAGACATAGGCCGACATGTCACGTGAGGCATGGTGTTCAGAACATAGGAAAATCCCATTGCACAGGGGTTCGAAACTACAAATAAATGCTTAAATAATTTTACGTATATTCATTAGATCCAATTACATTTTAGTTATCGAACTTGTTGACATATTTTTTGGAGTCGTAAATAAATGATATCAAATTAAATATAATAATATAATGGTGGACTGAGTCACGACTGCGCGGCGGATGTGGATTTTAGTATTTGTATAACTTACCTAATGTATTGGTAATGTGAATCTGCTTACCAAAGAGTTTTACGGTTGTCGCGATAACTGCTTACGATAGATGTTTGATCGATAGTTCCAAGGTTCCTATATTATGATCACATGAATTTAATTAAACACAATCAATTTTGGCATGACAATAAGTGATATGGAATTGCGATAGTTCGGGAATATTATTTTATAATAGTATCATTATGTACGATAAGACGCCTATAATTACATATCTAGATAAAAATAACATTGTTAGGTACCTAGTTATGAATGGATTCTTTATTTTATTGTCTCAAATTAATCATCAAAACACTCGTTTGATAAGTATGGTTGAAGAGATCGAATTTTGTACTATTATTTGTGTTGACGTCTTGAATGTTTATATACCTATGTGATTTATTTTTTATCAAATTCAAATTCAAAAATCATTTATTCACGTAGGTAACACAATGTACACTTGTGATTCGTCATTAAAGAAATAAATATTAATGCTTCTAATTTTACATTTACTGCCAGTTCTCAAATCAAGGGCGTAGAACGGAAGAGAAGAACTGGCAATAAACTCTCCGCCACTCTTTTTAATCGCCATGTTTTTTTTTTACACAACGTTTGTAAGGAGCTGCAACCATTACACCATGTTCCACATGACATTTTAAGTAGTTAATAATAATAACATAAATAAAAACAAAGACTTGTCCCCTATCAGCAGGAGGCATGGTGAAATAGGAGCACGCACTTACATTCTCGTGGGAACAACACGCAAACACATAGTCGAAATAATTAACATCACCGCATACACGAATTCAAGTACGACCAGTCACCACAAGTAGCACCCGTTCACGAGTATGACGCATGGCCAGCCATCGGCCCCCTCGCCATATTTTAGGGAGAGAGACAACCCGACGCATGGACGCCGCCACAAGCAATGACATTTAAGCGAGCATGACGATCCTTGAAATGTGGACTTGGCTACATAAGAAAATAATAATAATACTGAAATAATTGGATACCACATGGATCAAGGTTTGTTCCCACTTTACATTAAAACAGTCGTGGATGTTGACGATCGCCCCAGAGTCTGGAAATGCAGCCGAGAGATTCAGTCGTGTTACCTATAATATATACTGGAGCAACTCATATCCAAGCACTAGGATCGTTTAAATATTCATTTATATTATAATAAGCCTTAGCAAGCAGTTTTACTTTAATGTACGATTTAAATTTATTTATTGACAACGCTTGTATCTCACTAGGGAGTAGGGATTTTGTTGAAAAAACGTATACAATTGCCTTGGAAAGAATTACTCGTTTTATGCAGCCTTCTGGTTGGTGCGCTAATTTTGTCTTTATTACGAGTACTATAATTATGGAAGCTACTATTCTTTTTAAAGATATCTATGTTTTTCCGCACATACAAAATATTCTCATAAATGTATTGACTTGCCAGAGTCAAAATATGTAATTCCTTAAATTTGCTTCAGACCGACTCCCGTGGGGACAACCCACAGATCGCTCTTATAGCCCGCTTTTGCACTACAAATATCGATTTAATGTCAGCTGCATTACCCCACAAAATAACACCATATGACATAATACTATGAAAATAGCTGAAATAAACAAGCTTTGCTGTGTTCTCATCCGTTAGATCGCGTATCTTTTTTACTGCGAACGCTGCGGAACGTAGCCTATTCGAAAGACCTTCTATGTGTCGGCCCCACTGGAGTTTACTATCTAAAGTAATTCCCAAGAACACCGCATTATCAACAAAGTCTATTTCCTCGTCTTTAATTATTATTTGAGAATGACTACTTTTTACATTTGTAGTTACAAATTTAACACATTTTGTCTTCTTTTCGTTTAACTTAAGATTATTTGTATTAAACCAGTGAACTACACTGGAGATGGCACTGTTTACGTTATCAAGTGATGGATTTTGTCGTTTCACTTTAAATAAAAGCGAAGTGTCATCAGCAAACAGTACTATCTCGTGAAGCTCCTTTACAAGAAATGGCAGGGCATTTATATAGACGAGGAATAAGAAGGGACCAAGTATGGAGCCTTGCGGTACTCCCATAGTAACAGAGGATCCCTGTGATATAGCTCCATTTACATTTACCTTTTGAATTCTATGATTGTTTAACTACACAGAAATCGAGCGGTGCTTTACTATTTATTTATTTAGTGTTACGAAATGGTTAATCGATGGTTTAATACGCACGTTTTTAATTTGCACTTAATTTCTAATTACGTTGTTAACTAATTACTAAAGCATATAATGAACGGTTTTAAAATCAGATTCAAATTAATGGAGCGTTAGACAGGCAATACTATTTTTTATATTTTTATTTTATACATGATTTATTTATTATTAACGCTTTATTTAACTGCCATTGCGGCAATGGCATTGCCAGATAAGTCTGTAGCTCAGAGCTCTCTTAACAAAGATGTTTCTCTTACTTCTCTCTTACTCCTTATCTCCGACATAATCGACATCTTTATCTGCAGAACGAGTTTACAGTAGTGTCATTGTTTAAAGTATCCTTTGTAATAGATTTTTGTTCTTTTTATTTTTAAGAAATTTTAATTGTTCAACACTATCGTATTGGCTTTGTCAGTAGGGGTAGTATATGTATTTAATGTAATAAATAAAAATCGATATACTACATGAATTATAGATCTTTTAATAAGTCTTACTCTCAAGGTGTGTCATACTTTGTAGTAATATAAAAACACTCTCGTGCAGGTCCAAGTTTCCACATTTGTGTCATTTATCCATTTAAATTACTTCAATATGACATAATTTTTAGGAAACCTCTTGTGTTCCTTTATACTTTCCCTTATCTTTATGTTTTTTGATAATAATAATTGAGGATTAGGATTAAAATAATACGACTATAATGGTTTACTAGTAGTTTATTTCAAACATAATAGGTAGGTATTCCACGCTTTACATTTGTGCTTTTTACATTATTTTGAAAGATGACGGATACATTTGAAATCCTGTAAGCCTATCTCCGCTACGAATTGATCAGTCAATTTATAGAGGTAATATAATTTACTTAAATTAAGAATGTGCAATACTTACAGATTAAAACAACCTATCCGAAGAGTTTTTACTGTCTTTGGTTATAGTCTATGCTCAATTGCTTAGTATCTGTGGTAAAAAAAGGAATAGACTCGAGAAACGCCCAATTCATATTTAGAACGAAATACTACTCAAACGTAAGATAACAATATTAAGTTTAGTGTCGATTATGAATTTTAATTTTACACAACATTTAAAAATACTGTAATAATTACAGTCATATATCTATATCTCTAGTGCTTTATATATTATACGTAAGTAGGATATATAAAGCACTATGTCAGCTCTGTAACCTTTGACAGCGTTAAAAATTCCGACGCTTTTTGCGCGTTTCGATGTAGGTCTCATCACAGCATAAATAATAATCAACGGAAAGAGACAAATGAGTTATTACGTCAATTAAAACAATGTTCTAGTTATTAAAGTGAGAGGTAGGACAGATAAAAAATGAAGAAGTAATTAATTTATTTAAGGGAAATTTATTTACAATTTTCATTTCTAACTCTTCCGATAGGCTTTAGCGTGGGAACAACTACAATACATATAATAAACTTTAAATTCGTTTACATATCTATTTACAATAACTTAAAATACACATATTGCATATATAATACTGTATTTACAAGTGCATTGACATACATATATTAATATAATCTTACTAATTTAAAGGTAGCCGATACGAACCATATTTACAAATTTAAAGGTTGACATGGTATGTACATAGATATACACGAGCTGTTAATATAAATGTTGTGTTAAATTATCATTGGAATAAACAAAAAATTTTATTCTGTTGAAATTTGTTTAATAGATTAAAAATTATGTAACGTCATCTATTATCTATGTATTGTATTAAATATGTTCGATTGATGTTGTATTTTTGAACGTATGCATCTACTTTTAGTTAGTGACTGTGTTTTTCTTTTTTTAATGTTGAAAGCACAATATGTTTTCTTTGATTTTTTTATTATGCTAGAATTAACTTTTTTGTTATTCACATATGCTTAAATAAATCGGTTGTTTTAAAATTTTTAATGGTTTTGCCATGGTAAAGATACTGTAATATTCTAGATCATAGTTTGCTACATAAAATAAGATTAGTTTTATATTAAATTGGCACCGCATTACTTTTACAATACATCTAAATAAAAGTATTTTAAATTTATAATAAATTACTTACATCACATTCCTAATATTAATTTATTTACAATAATTGCGTTTTAAGTTAATAACTACCAGTAACGAAACAATTTTTTGGGAAAATGGGGCAAAATGTATACGTAACGTTTACCCTGAATTTGATAAATTACTCAACACAAATGTAATGAAATCACATTCTTCAATCAAAAATTTAGTGCAAAAGGTTACATTGATTCTAGCAGTCCTTACGGTATGCGTTCAATATTTTGTCAAACTCATATGTATACGTAGAGGAAGCAAATAATGATCAGAAGTACGTCTAGATTTAAAGTCAAATCTTAACAGACATACGTGACAAATGTTACTAATTCAACGAAATAAGGTCATTTAAAAGTGATAATACGCAAAATTAATGGGCTCATCCGATTCGTTAACATCACTGTCCACTGTGTCACTTTTTTGCCCCTTTTCATAGCGGCCTCTATCGTAATTAGAAAGATCACAGGGCGCCTCCACTTCTTTGTAATCGTAATTGTAATAGTATTCGTGAACACTTGCACTGTTGTCTCTGAAGTCAGTTTGGTAGGCGCGGGGGGGCAAAGCTTCCGCGCCTTGGGGCGATCACTGCCGGTGGTGGGGCAGATGCATGTGGAGGTCGAGACGCGGTCGTTTGGCGTCGTCTTCGTCACTACAGCCGTCCGCGTCGTGGGATTCTTGCTCGTCACACTCGTCCCCAAGCTCCTCTTGTTTGCGTTTAGCCGTCGCCATTTCAGCCGCGTGCTTTTTCCGCCATTTTGTTCTTCTGTTTTGAAACCACACCTGAAATTAATATACATGTTATTATGTGTGATAATATTTCTAATGGCCTAGTGGACTGTCATCCCCGAGGTCGTAAGTTCGATTCATACCAATCGACTTTCTGCTACTATGAAGGCTGTTCACCTACTTATCTATGAAATAAAAATGATCAAAGAAACGGATGCAATCTGAGGCTACTATAGGAGAAAGAACCTATTAAGGTGGTAGTGCAAGTAATTAACTAGCTACCCCGCGAACTTCGCTGAGCCTTAATATGATTTTTTTTTAAATAAAAAGAGCAATTTTTACTTGTAATGATTTACTAAAAAAAATATCAATAAAGTGTGGTAAGGACGACGACGATTACTTTTATATTTTTTAATTCCATTGTTCTTGATGTATTTGGAATGCGTTTTATTATTAGCAAATTATTAATAAAACAAAGGAAATAACAAACTATTCTGAATTACGACGCAATATTTCGTAAATCTCAAATAGGACTACACTTAAAAGACATTTTACATCTGCAAGCGCTAAGCTATTTGTCTCCTGAAAGCCATTTAATATAAAGAGCGGGTCAACATCCCACCGTGTGGACGGTGGACCTAATCTCCACCACCGACATCATAATGCCTCATTAAACACCTTTAAAGTCGAACCCAGAGGGTCGCTTCATCCTTCTCCTTCCCATTTCTTCTTTATCTACGCGATAAGGACGGAGATAGTAGCACGGTAATTAAGGGTCGTTTTGCAAATTACACGGTACTTAACCAGCCATATAACACTCATTAATCACGAGTCTTCTATCCCGCTCTATCGTTGGGACGGTCTATAGCACTATCTCTGTCTCCCCAGTATTGGACATTAGACAGGGGTTTAATTAGGTCATAAATACATTTTCATGATTAAGGCCTCCAGTTTGTCGATCTTGAATATTAGGGCTGATGTCGAAGCTATTATGGGAGGCATTTTGTTTGAATTTCTGACCTTTTACAAGTTGTTATTAAATTTGTTCTACGCTAGCGAGTGAGGTATTTCTTTGAAATTATTATTCGATTTCTGCTACAAATAGCTAGTAAAATATGGAGAAAAAAAAATATGGAGAATGAAATATGGAGGATATGTGGAGGCAAACAATCTATTAAATTACATTTCATTTAAAAATATAATTAAAACCTATGGATATATTTTTAAAAACATTTATGAAAAATAAATTATTATTGTACACGAAATCTGAAATGTAAGACGATAAGGGTATCATAACAGATGTAGTACGGTGCGAAGGCTGTAGTTTGAGGCGATGCGCAGATGTTTAACAACGCTGGAAATTTCGCTTTATTAATTTTTAAGGACGGTTCAAGTTAGTTGATGTAGCGATATTTTACAAATATAATATGTTGAATATATGCCAGCGATGTTATTTAAGTTTTAACGTTTTTTTATCGGGATTTACCGACTTCTTTCCACGGGAATCAATTTTCAATGAAATAAAATTCTTTAGGTTTAATTAGTTAATAATATTGCATTTGAGATTGACTTTTTTCATCGCACGAGTTGTTACAAAAATGTAAAAATGTATATGTAAGAATATAAAAATATTGCTAGAAAAAAATCATGGCTTCGTAACGTGAGTTGACGGGTATTGCCATTGAAGAGTTGCTGCATCTGTCACTGGACAAGAAATGTTTCACGAGACTGACGGCCAGCCTGTAGTAATGGACAGGCACCGAAGTCGAAAGAAAAGTCGAAGAGAAAGAGCAAAACAAAAATTACTAACAATTATTATAGTAATTAAAAAATGTAAGTTTCGACATTTACTGTATGCACAAAACTGTCTTGTTTACTGTAGCTACAGATACAACATCACTAAATAATATCTATTTAATAATATTAGCAATAAGTCGCAAACGATTTTCTTCTTGCCTACACGCAAAATAAGATTACTTGTACGATACTTTGATGGCTCAGCGCTTATTAATTAGCCCTTACCAGGCCTCGTAAATACCTCGGGAGCTGCATTTTATTGCAGGCTTTACAGCCACTTGATATATTTAGGGTTTTGTCAAGATATTCCAGTAATGGCTAATTGGGGATACTTTTATGATCTGTGGAACACGTGTCAATTAATCCGCACATTTTTATTGCTAGCGTTTTCTTAACAAACTCTTTTGAGGAACTGTTAAAATTTTAAATATGATCTGTGTCTAACTTCACGTCACTGTCAACGATGCGGTGATAATTATATAAAGCACAAGTTGTTACGCACCGAAGTTTCTCCGTTTATCTATGGTTCGACACCGCGAAACAATGGCGTTCCCGCGTTTTCTCGTTTCTGAATTCGTTTATAGATTTTATTATATATATAAAAATACTGAGAGAAAAAATTACGCCTTAATACTATCAGCGGGCAGTATAATCAAATAGATATTAAAGAATGTAAATCTTATTTTCTTTATTCGGCTAAGTATATTTATTTACAAATAGATCCTTACTTAATACCTAAGTAATAACTCTTTTATATATTCATAGTAAACAATGAATGTATTACCATAAAATGTTTACAAGAAGCAAAGCACCTAATACGAAAAGTATTAAGGCTTCATCGACTTTATAGAGATGAATAAAACGCAAAAATTAAAAATAATATTTATTACAAAAATAAGTCCGTTAATGATTGAGACCAACAACATGGCTTTATAAATAGAGTAAAACTCGAAGATTGGAAGTACCAAATACCGGTAATGATTGTTCACTTTGATGAGCACAGAATTATCATCTACATGTTTAATTATATAGAAGATTCTGTTCAAAATGAGAAATGTGGTAGGACTATAGGTAAATTACTCAACGATTATATTGACATAAAATCCTAGGTACCTACTTGGTTAAAAAAAATCAGTGGCGCTACAACGGCGTGTGTCAGGCACTAAACGTTGATATAACGTTTAGTGCCTGACACACGCCGTCGACTTTTTCCTCATGATGTTTTCTTTCACCGTTCGAGCGAATGTTAAATGCGCACATAGAAAGAAAGTCAATTGGTGCACAACCGGGGATCGAACCTACGACCGCAGGGATGAATGTCGCACGGTGAAGCCACTAGGCCAACACTGCTCGTAGTAGTAGTTGGTTACTTTTACTAATATTAATGCCATAAAATATATATACACAAGAGACACTGTTTTCTTAATACATCTTCACTAGTATCGAGAAGTTTTTATTACAAGCATATTATTTGATAGCTATACTTGAGTAAAAGATAACCCCAGACTAGGAATCACCAAAACATTCCATATTGTTACATTTTACGAGCAAACTTCAGTGTTGCCCCATTATTATTTATATTATTATTTTCACCGTACAAACTTACCCCTGTCCAATTACTTAAGTGGTACGAACCGCGAGAAATAGCTTCATCTCCCTCTTTATTTCCAAAAATAATGACTCTGTCGCATTTTAATGGTGGCTACAAATGTCTTGATGCTTTCACTTAATAAAGACAGCTTAGTTACCATTAGTTTATCTTAGAAGCAATTAGCTTGTGGGAAAGTAGAAAGTTTTAGTATGTTTGTTGTGTTTACATACTAGTAATATAGAGTAATATCCAAAATCGTATTGAATTTAAAAATGGGGCACGAATGTTCTCTAGATAGATACATAATTTATACATTACTAGCAGACCGGCCAAGCGTTGCTGTGGCTAAAGTTTTTGTTATATTACAGAGTAGCAAACTATTCAAGGAAATCGGTAGGAGACCACCAGTCATGGGGACCGCCATGCTTTTTTGGTGGTTAAGCCATTAAATTGTAGCTTATGTGAAGCGTTGGTACTTTCAACATAGCGCCATCTGTTAGAATTGTGACTATGAAATAATAAACAAATATTTTGCAATAAAATAATATTGCGGGTATAAATTGAGATGTAAGCTATCCTATCTTTTAAGTTAGATCTAACTGCACATGGTGTGCAAATTTGATTGATATCGGTTAGGTAGTTTAGGAGTCCATAGCGGACAAACAACGTGACACGTAATTTATATATATTAAGAAGATTATAAAACGCTTCAGGCGTTTGTTGAAGTAAGAGAAGAGAGAAAATAATTTCTTTCTGTTATCTGAATTTTAAACGAGGCAATGTTTTTTTTAGTAAAGTAAGTACACAGCAAAGTCACTTCTCGTACCTTGAATGCTTCGTTTTAAATTACGTTTTTGAAGTTATACTTTTTTTGGCGCCTTAGGGAAAAATTGTGACAGTAAATTTTTACGATGCATGCGCACACCGTCACAAAAAACCGACACCCTGAAGTTAGCTATAGTCAACATTTAAGTTTTTTCTACTGTTATTGTCGTTTTTCTTCAAACGTAGAATACAATTTTTGAAAAGATTTTTATCTTGTTACGCTAAAGAAGTATAACTTCTAACGCGTGTTTGTAAGTACACACACGTTTTTTTTGTTGAGGAGACCCTCAAACATAATACTTTAATAGCTAGTGTACAGTCTCTCAACATAGTATACCTAACAACGATTTCTATCGCAAGCATAATGTCATTAGGCAAAACACAGATTTAGAAATGCGTTAAAGGGGTGCGATAAGGGCGTGACAAATGACTCGCGCTAATGATCCCCGGATTACGTCATGGAGTTACTCCAGATGCCTGAAGACAGGTAGACCGTTTGGATAGCCTTGCAATTATATATTTACCTATTTTTAATTAGTTTAAATATTGTGCAAAACATTTGAGAATATATATTTGAAGTTACAAAATACTATCGTACTTAACTATAACGTGAATAATGTTTTTAATTCGTCTATATATTGCCGAAAACAATTTTATTAGCTAAAGTTCTCAAATGAAAATGTAGCTGTTTTATCTATTTCGCTCTTCGATTTTATATAATATTTATAGCGCGGTGAGTAGATTAATATCTAGGTATATATATACTTTATATATTATATCTTCAAACCTACCCTCACTTTCTTTGGATGCAACGATTCGCCGCCCTCACAGTAACTACGACCGACAGACTATGACCATATTGAAAATGGATAAAAACTTTAAAATAGTTCAATCATACCTAAGTTAAATAACGTTTCAGTGTTGCCAGCATTCACAGTAGTCTAGTATTTGCCGGTTAAGCGTCACAACGTGCCGTCAGGTGAGTGCAGAGCAAAAAGCCATCCATCAAGTTTTTGTGCTGGAAATGAAATGCACTCGCGTACTCCATACTTTTATTTTGCTCCATTAGTGCGCGCCATCGATCAAAAACACAATTCCAATTTACCTATCCACCACAAATTCTTCAAAACGAACGATAAATTTTGCTGTTCGAAAAGTTTATTGTACATTAAAAAAACATGGGCTGCTACTACCCTTGGTTTATATACTCTTTATATACCCGATTACAATTATACCTGTACCAATATATGCAGAATCTTTACAAGATTTTTTAACGGATTTTCCCTTTAGCCTTTGGGAGAAAACCACACGTTTTGCTAAGTCAAAGCACAGAATGGAAGGGGAAAAATAAGTCACAGTACTTCAATCAAAATATTCAACTATTTTGCTTACATTTGAATATCGAAATAAAATTATTTATATTCTGGTAATAAAGTCAAATACGTTGAAAATACCGTCATAATTATCGCACACAAGGTATACACAAAATTTACGTACAGGCGATTTCTTTCTTGAAGGGATACAATTTGTGTGTGCGAGGATCACGAAGCTTTTAGGTTTTCGTGTTAATGTATATTACATGTATATAAAAGCTTATATAAACACGCAGTAAATTACTTTGAACGTAACAAAAAAGGCGTAGCCTATATAGAAATCGAATCCATATTACAAGCATCAATACATTATAGTACAATCCGGCGTTAGTAAGGTCATTACTCAAGGTTTGAACGCGTGATTAACAGAGCTATTCAGCGGATTGGCCTTAATCACTTATCGATTGCCTGAGAACAGATTACACTACAATAAAACATCTATGCCTTCTTGTTTATGCTTTTGTAGGCCACATATTAATGATGGAAATCGTGTTTATTCGTTCTAGGTGTCTAAACTTTTGATTAATAAACATATTTAGTTAATTATATCATCATATTACGGGCTTTCTTTTAACTGTAAAGTTTTTTGATATTTTTTTTTTAACTTCAACTTATATCTTAGACAACATAGATATAGTGAAAGTGTTTATTAGAATTGTGTGAGACAGATACAAAAGCAGGCATATTTCATAGTGTTAGTTAAAGTACTCTTCCTTGTTCTTCTGTTATTGTGTATGCGAAAAATAAATACATAAAATGCAAAGAAAAGAGTCGGATTATAATTACCTTCAGTGTATTTTAAAAATATGAAATATAAAACTCATTAATTAAAAGTCCCAAAAGTTTTTGTTAATTGATGAAACGCCTGTATTTAATCAGGGTCTGCAAAAAGTATCTTTTTTAAGATGCATAAATCATAAAAGGATTAGAGCGACGGCCGACTACAAATTTGCCGTTATTAAAAAAACTCATTTGCAAATTTCTAAAGAAAGAAGATATTAAAGAGATAAACTTAATTATCCCCCCTACCTCCTCGTGAACAACCCTCTCTTAAAAAAGTAAAAATGTTAATGAAATCTGAATTTTAATTAATGATTGAGGGATAAAAATAAATTGAAAGAGCTATTGTTAATGTTAGCTAAATTATAATATTAAACGAAATAAATTTTTTCACTTTTAAGTTTAAAATAAGTAGGAATTTATTTTGGCACGTTTTTGTATAAAAGTTAATATAACTTAACTATAAGGAATATAATTGTTGTCTTCGCTATCTAATATCACCTAATATGTATAGATGTTAGATCAAACATGCTATATTTAAAAAACTTGGCACCTCATTGCATCTACAATGACTAGAAATGATATGTACCACATATATAAATATATAAATTATAGTAAAATTAATTTACATATAATTTTAAAAAAGGAACTAGGGCATGACCATTTACTAAGTAATATTAATTATAAATAATGGAATTATCGTGATATAACAATTATAAGGCAGTGTCAGGAGAGGACAAGTCTGAACACGGAAACTTTGCAAATTAAGCAAATGTAATTACCGCCCAGTGCCGCCCGCCCAAAGACATAATTAAATGGAATCTTGTTGTAATTTTGACTTTTAATTTTTTCCAGCGTCACCTCGCCCTCATTAATTAATTTTGTGAAAAAATTTAATCTCCGCTGTTCTGTTTTCGGACGACATTTTTTATTTCTTAATGAAGCTGAGATTCTTTGATAGGCGGGATCCTAATTATTTTTTCTGATCGCGGACAAAGATGTCAGGCTGTATCTTTTAAAACAAAAACAAATTACAGTTGACTATGTTTTTGTAAGATATAAATGACTACTCATAATAATATATAATGAATACTAGCCCACTGAAATTCAAAAATATTTTGATGAAGTGATCAAGCCGTTCTTTTTCCATAAAAGGTTATACAATTTTGAAGCAAGATTGACAACACAATGAAACGGAAAATTCACATTAAAAACGTGTGTTCATAATGTGTATTTCCGTATTTTTTTTTTCAAATACGTCCGCAGACTACTGCTAAAATCTCCTTATAAAAATGTACTATAGATTAAAAATATTATATAGATTTTACATGTCGTTCAAGGTCTAAAGAATTTGTCAGTCAGACATGAAGAAAAACTCGAAATATCTATTACCTATAAAATAATGTCATGTTAGATAATTATCAATGTGAAACATGGCCGTTAAAAAGATAAGAGCATGACAAATAAGTTGCACGCAATTTAAATTTACAAATCGGTGTCAAAACAGTTTTATCTATTAGATCTGTGGACCCCTCGAACTGGGGCCTATATCCCTTATCATGTCTGTGTAAGCCGCTCATCAACTCGGAATTAACTTAAATTGTAAACGCCTTATGCGATGGAGATGTAGATTATAAAAAGTGCATTTATAAAATATAAAACTGAGTCTGTGATGAAATAGTATAATTATAATAATATCTATAATTTAACGTACGATATGAATCCGTTTAACTACAAGCTTTATACTTAAACATATTTCTACTAACTTCTAACTAGTTGACTGTTTTGTTTTTCTTTCCCTATTTAAAACGTTAAATTTGTTTGCCTACCCATATATGTATGTACTTTTTGTTACCACTCAATATGACTTTGCTGTCTATAGAAATGGATATCCATATCACAGGTTCTTACCTAGTTTGGAAACCAGTCTCCCAATACCTTCTCTACTGTAATCTTATTGTTTGTTGCAAATGTTATATGGGAGAAATTTTTTACTTATTTTAACTGTAACTATAAACATTCAATAGTTATTGAATATTTTGTCCTTGTCGTTCTTGTAAGTAACGTGGTATACTCATCAACCATTTGGCTATCACCGATCTAAAGTATTAATATTTGTCTTCATAGATTTAATGACATGACAATATTTTGTTTTGATACACTTTTGTAAATTTAAATAAAGCGGCGTTATTTTTATGATAATTTTGATATTTACAAAACGTTGTAGTAAATGGATACCAGATATAATTCAAAATTGTAAATACATTCTCAAAAGGACATTAGACTCGTAATGCGGCTACTGAGCGTTGTCGATCGCAATCGTTGGCTTAACTGTCATTTAAATTTAAATTAAGGTATTACCGAATGGTGCTCGATTTAAATGCACAGTCTTATCGTCGCGTGGGGCGCGTGTGGCCACAGCTTTACTATCTCGTGAGTTTGCTGTTTTACAAAAGTAATTAACTTTCGACATTGTCAATAAATTCTTGTTTTAGAAGAAGATTTTTTTATAAAAAAGGGGGGAAACTGGCAGGAGGCTCATCTGATGTTAAGTGACCGCCGACACTATCAATGCTCACGAGTGCGTTGCTGGTCTTTTAAGAATTCGTACGCTCTTTTCTTGAAGGACACTGAGTCGATTTGGTTTGGTAATACTTCAGTGGGCAGCTGGTTCCACATGGTGGTGGTTCGCGACAAAAACGCACAGTTGTGAAACGACGGACGTCGGGGTGATACGGGTAGAATTTAGTATTCTGCCTTGACGTCTGATGATGAAACTCAGCTGCAGGTTGTGATAGAAGACTAAAATATTATTAGTTACTAAACTTATTTATAAATAAATAAATACTTTATCTGCTTTGAAAGTATGATGTATGATGTATGATGGATGAATTTAATAAAACTCTCTGCATGCTCTATTATAATTAAATTATTTATAACGTCATATTCTATCTTAGTATTTAAAACTTATTTTATTATATTATATTTTATAAATCTCTTCAAATCCCCTTCATCTATAACCAAAACAATAAGATCACGAATACATAGACAAATGCAATCTGAAGGCGATATCGTCACTTGAATGCGACTATCAATAACAAAGGGGCTGCCTGATCCAGGGCGATCGGAACAAATTGAAAACAACCCGCGTAACCACATCGCGATGCGATCCGATCACGCACTCACTGTTTTATTATTTATCAAGCGTAATCCGCCAACGTAATAAATCTGCGCGGACAGCCAGCCAACATGGCGGCATTTTTTTCGCGCCAAAAAGAATCGGCCGCGGAAAGCGGCAATGAGCGGCAGATTAGGCCCGGATAAGTCCAGGTTATTAATGGACACGAGATATACACGACAGAATGTATAATAAATGGATGTGCAATGTTTTTTTCGGTTTTTGTTTATGTTTAGTCTGTATCGATGTGTCAGATTGTTATTTATGAGTAGGGTTGGCGATTTTAAAATAATATTCGCTTGAAATGTGATAAATTCACTTGGAACGAAATAATCCCGGAGTGTGAGAGTACTTTTGGAAATGTTGGTAGTACTTTATAATAGTACTTTTCAGTTCTGGCTTATTATTTATACAGAGACCGAAAGAAAATGTACGTTTTATTATTATAACATGTATAAAATGTAGCAAATTGCGCGTTAAATAAAAGTACGATGTTTCACACAGTAAGTCTAAACAATAATAAATGTATCATAACGGTGTCGCAGCCTAAATATAGCTCAATAAAACATCATCGTAAGAAAACAGCTCGGTCAGCGACGCGTCCTCACGTTATTATGTCCTGTGTCGAGGGACAAATGGCTCGTAAACCGTAGCTTACCTAAGCATTGTACAAATGTACTGCCCTTGTTAGTAATCGGGTGTTATACAATAATATTCGATAAATGTATCGATAAAATTATATGAATACTATACATATATCGATAAAATTATATTTAGAAAATTTTGAAACTGACATATTTTTCTTGTCTATCCATTTCCGATTGCAAATTCAACATTGGTTAAAATTAATTATAAAAACATAAAGTAGACGAAAGAAAAGTAATAGATACACTATTTAACTAAACATTGGATTACACTTATATATATTTTTTTAATTGTCTCTTCACTGTGACATCATGGAACATTACTATCTAGCCAATCTTAGAACTAATTAGTAATTTAAGTCTAACCTAAGGTACATATATGGATATTTATATTAATAATAATGTTCATAAAAATTAATGCGTCTATTTGCACACAATTAACTTAAGTATTTAAAAGTAGATATATGATTGACAGACATAGGTAGATTGATTGAGGTAAAGGCTACTAAATATTTCCACAAAATTATAATTGATTTATTGGTTTAATAGTATTAACTATTTTAGAAGAAGTAAGTAGAAGTTGTAAACCTACATTTTTGGATTGGAATTTTAAAAAAAGGATATAAAAGATTAGAAGATATTTTCTTGTACAAAAAGTTGTATGAGAAAGTTTCGTCAAATATTATGAGGAAAACAGAGCAAGTTACGTAATAACCCGGTCTATTGGACACAAACTTACACGCTCACTGTAATGTTTCTTGGATAAACGGGACTGTTATCTCGAATGCTATGCGATGGTTATAATGACGCTATTTAAAATTATTTATATATTGAATACTAGCCGTTTCCCGCCCGCTTTGCTGGGCGAATTAAAATAGGAAATAAATAAAATTTTATGTTTCATTATTATTATTTTTTTCATATTTTTATTATTCTTCTTTTTAACTTCCCGCCAAGAAAATTGAAAATTTTCGAAAATCGAGTTTTTAAAAGCTGTTGACGTTTTGAGGTTCTAGGAAGCCTCCCCGAATGTTTCCGCGGTGAAGTCCGTATGTATAAATTTTCATAAAAGTAAAACAGCAATAAAAAAATGAAGGAACGTTGGAATTTAGGTAGTTTCATGTCGATACGATCAGTGGCTTAGGCGTGATTGAGCCTCAAACGAAGACCATTTTCATTATATATATATAAGATTAGTAATAGCTAAAATAAAATTTAAGTAAAATTAAAAAGTGATTCAACTCTCTAGATCTACAAACAAAAAAGTAAAAATCACATCGAATCCAGTTCAGTCGTTCCTATAATACGTATTTAAAAAAAATATTTTCATATAGTATTTTTTTATAGAACTGAGGAATGGCAAGGGCGTTGCCGGCCTTTTAAGAATTGGTACGCTCTTTTATTGAAGGACCCTAAGTCGAATTAGTTCGGAAATACTTCAGTGGGCAGCTGGTTCTACATAGTGGTGATGCGCTGCAAAAACTGCCTTAAAAACGCTCAGTTGTGGAACGACGGACGTCGAGGTGCGAGTGGTATTTCGTATTCTGCCTCGACGTTCAATGAACAACTCTTCTGAACACTCTCACCTTTACCAATCCATATTTATGCTAAAAAAAGATAGATAAACAGTAAAAAATACAATTCTAGACGTTAACTTTAGTTATAATCACTAAATTGTTATATGATCTGAGTTTCAGGTACTATTAGAAATGTGTTCATAAAAAATCAGAGTTGAATCGCATGGACATGAAATTTGATGTGCCATCATATCGATATTACGATCGTTCCTCTCGATTCCATTCGATTCCGGCAGAATCGATTCATGAATATATATTGCTCGCTAGCTGCCATGCGAATAATGAATTCTTTTATCGTGATTATATTTTTTCATATAACAGTATCTTAGCGTAAGTGCTTTGTTAATATGTCGATTTTGTTACATCAAACTGTAAGAACTGGCTATTCGATGTGTTCACGATTTATAAATAAAGTCTTTGACAAAATATAAATATACGTTGTAATAACAAAACTAGTATCTTCTAAATTTTTACTTTTTGTGAACGTGTATGCTACGAGTACAAGTGCTACGAGTGCTACGCTGTAGACCTTTTGTAGACGCTATGTTATGCCAAATGACATCGAAATTTATTTATTCATATTTACACATATAAACGTCATATTTAAAAAAAGG
The DNA here is from genome assembly GCF_905475465.1 of Pieris napi. Lineage (NCBI taxonomy): Eukaryota > Metazoa > Arthropoda > Insecta > Lepidoptera > Pieridae > Pieris > Pieris napi. Next base: position 4,018,720 of record NC_062241.1, on the reverse strand, counting down.
AAAATCCAAAATTAAATTTACTATTAGTTCCCAAATTGGATGGAGAGAAAAGAACTTTCAAGACTACTATTTTTAATAGCCTTGTTTTTGGTTGACAAGGAAAATTGTAAGGAACTGCAACCATTAAACAAGCAATAATAAAATGTCATTAATCCAAGCTTCACTTGAAATTTTGAAACTATATTATAATAGTAGCATCCAGACTCAAGAGGCCAGGTTCAATGTGAATGTTTGCATCTGACACAGCATACAAATAATTTTAAGTTTTATACCAATCACTTGCCAAAGGGGAAAAAACATTTAGATAAAAATTAGATAAAAACAAACACTTATTAGTGTATATAAGATATTATTATTATTATTATTATTTACTTAACACACTGGCAGCTTTTAATAAGCTGATGCGTGTGTATTAAGGGATTTGGAGAAACTTATCCAGTCTATTTTTAAAGGCGTTTACAGATGGTGCACTGATCACACTTTCCGGAAGCCTATTCCAGTCGGCCACTACACGGTTTGGGAGAAAGTTCTTTAGGGAATTTGTGTTGTGTTGAGTGGTCTTAAGTTTTAAAGAACTACCCCTCAAATGTGTATTTTCACTTAAAATAAAGAGCTTCTCAATTCCTGGAACATTATAGTGGCCAGTGAGGATTTTATAGGTTTCAATGAGATTTCCTCGTAATCTCCTACTTCCTAAATCAGTAAGGTCAAGTGCTTTCAGACGCTCATTATAAGATTTCTTCCTGAATGACCTTATCATTTTCGTGGCTTTTCTTTGAACCCTTTCAAGCATACTAATATCCTTTATGAAATAAGGATCCCAAATGCTGTAGGCATACTCTAATATTGGTCTAATGTAACATTTATATATCTTTAAGAGTGTTCTTGGTGACAGGCATTTGAATGATTTTCTCACTAAATAGAGCATGGAATTAGCCTTTTTCACTATATTCATGATGTGACATTCCCACTTCAAATCATAACTGATGGTAACACCCAAGTCTTTTTGCGTGACTACTGGCATTAACTGCTGTTGACCTAGGCTATAAGTAATGTGCGGATTTTTCTTTCCTATGTGTAATATTGTGCACTTATTAACATTTAGTGACAGCAGCCACTGCTTGGTCCAATCAAAAATATCATCTAAACCACCCTGTATTGCTTGAGATTGGGAGAGTGGATTTCCAAAAAATTTTATGTCGTCGGCAAAGATTGAATGTGAAATCTGTAGTGAGTTCTTCAGATCGGTCATGTAAAGAATAAAAAGTAAAGGGCCAAGTACTGATCCTTGAGGAACGCCACTTAGTACTTGTCGAGGCAAGGACAGTACATCTCCAATGCGAACTCGAAAACATCTTTCCGTAAGGTAATTCGTAATCCAGGCTAGTATTTTTCCTCGGATCCCTAAATGCTCTAACTTGCATAAAAGTCGGCGGACTGGGACACGGTCAAAAGCTTTTTCTAAATCTATATATACTTTAACTTTCTAAATCTGTATACGCACCTAAACATACAAACTATAGTATATGCGAATGATTGCAATAACACAAATCATCAGTTAAACAACAAATCGTGTCGAAGTAAGCAATAACGTAGCATCGGGACATCAACTCGTTACCGATGTTGCGTCGATAATACAACGATAATAACGCTATACGTATGCGGCCCGCGCGAACCTTTATTATTATTTCCACATATTGACTTTGCGTTGTCTATTGGGTGTGGGGGTTAGGGGTAGGGGGTGGGGGTAAGATGTAGTCGCGTAGACACATGTAGCGGTCGAAATCGATAGCATAATGCGTTTAGGATTGGCTGCTCGTTTACGCACCGACGGATTACACCTAACTTTGTATGTAATTTGAGTTTAATGTCGCGTGGATGTAAGTGTATCTGCATGCTTTTGAATATTTTCACTTAACACTTCCATAGACTACTCTAGAGATACTTCATTTCTTAGGTGTTAGACATGATTTAAAATTAAAATAAATTAATCAGTGGCGCTACAACCCCTTTAGGTCTAGGCCTCAGATTTCTGAATCTGTTTCATGATCATTTTTCAATCTAATAGGCAAGTAGGTGATCAGCCTTCTGTGCCTGACACACGCCGACGACTTTTTGGGTAAGACATGTCGGTTTCCTCACGATGTTTTCCTTCACCGTTTGAGCAAATGTTAAATGCGCACATAGAAAGAAAGTCCATTGGTGCACAGCCGGGGATCGAACCTACGACCTCAGGTATGAGAGTCGCACGCTGAATCCACTAGGCCAACACTGCTCTCTGTCACGCGAAGTGAATTCTTGTTTAAATTTTATGTACACGGCCAAACAATAAGAAGTGGTGGGCAACGGCCCAATAGCTATTTGGGTCACATAGTATGTTTATAAAAAGTTTTTAATTATTAAAACATTTATTTTCTGATAAATTTTCGTCAAGCGATTCTTTATTTTTGTTTCTGCTTGTAACTATAAAACTAGCAATAATGTTTACGTATTTTAGTTATAACTAATAACTATGTTATAGCTTTAATTTGATTTTATTAGTTTATTTAGCGTAGGATAACTAATAGCAATTTGCAATAACAAAAGACAATCGTGTCAATTCTATTAAAACATAATTTGTTTCGTTTCCTTGTAATAATAAACTGTCAACAACTTTGATTCCAAAGAGCATTAGTTTATTAAATCAAAAGCAATACGATTTCAACAATTTAATATCGCGAATAATAATTTTATATCGTTTTGCAATATGCTGCCGGGCGCCATATTGCGATGAAATTGAAATCTTTTATTTGAATAAAACTGACCACTGCATTTATTTTACTGAACGTCAATTCTGTCCATGAGTTCAATTCAACCTACTGTTATTTATACTGCCGTTATGTTTACAAACGGATTTCTGTTACAATATATTAATATGGATATAACAGACATTTTTAAGCTAATTTAGTTAAATTTATCGAAACTTCTGCATAGGTATGACAAAAATTCTGAGTCGTACTTCATTTATTTTTGGGCAAGTAGTTGCTTCTATTTTTTAGTTGCAGCATATTGATTCATACGGCCGCGTTGGAATACAGATTTTTCAGGTCTAAAGTATACGGAGCTGGTGAACTCCCATCCGATCTCGACTTCGATATTGAGTGAATGCACCTACTACACACAAAATGCGTCATCGGCGCTACGTATATTAAAAGAACTATATCGAAATAGCAAAAAATGTTGGAATCGTTATCGCTATTGGAATGTACAAAGTACGAGCAAATTACGTAATAAGAGAGCCATTGGTAGGTACGTAGCCCGGACTCGAACGTATACTAATAATAATAATAAAGCCCGTTTATTTCAAATTTTTACAAATCATAACAGTTAAAATTCAGATAGATAGGAACCCCTTCGTGGGTAACCGCCTCCTTCAGCTTTTTCCAAATTTTTCTATCCATGGTTTTCTTTCTCGCTTCCTGCTTACGCTTCTTTATCCACCTTTTTCTAGGGTGCCTTGTTAATAGCAATACCTATATTTTTAAGAGTAGCGCTACAACCTTTTAGGTCTGGGCCTCAGATTGCTGTTTCGTGATAATTCGATTTTTTCTAATAAGCAAATAGATGATCAACCTTCTGACATTACGACGTCGACTTTTTGGGTTTAAGGCATTCCTCGCGATGTTTCCCTTCACTATGCGAATGAGTGTTAAATGCGGACATACAGTAAGTGCATTGAAGCACAGCCGGGGATCGAACCCACGAGCAGGGTTGAGAGTCGCACGCCGCTACCTCTAGGCCAAGGCTTGTTATAGATCTACTTTACAACAGTAAATAGATCACAATCAAATATATGAGTTTGAATCCACTAACTACATAATCGGCATTCTTGTTCTCATACTTATGACTCACTCTGATTAAAACGATATGAATTTCAATTAAAATATCGACACACGAAACTGGATATATCAATTTAACTGTCTCACGGTCATACTATGAACTTAACTCTGCCGAATATCGAAGCCTTTTTATCTTAATACCATCTAGTAATATATCACTCTATCGCCACAACATCCTAAGCTGTCTGTCGCTTTGACAAATGAAAGCGTCAGCCGCCGAATGTCATTAAAAACATCTGATTATCGATATTAAAAACAGCTAAACAGAATTCTAAATCGCATATAAAAGGTTCAATCTCAAACGCCTAATTAGTTAAGTTATGGCGTTTTATCGTCGCGAATCATTATTGTATCGTCAAATCTAAATAATATTCGGAAGAGCTTTATTGTGGTGAAGTTTGAAGCATTTGCTTCCTTATTTCAAAGAATTACAGTTTAGTATCGCGTGTATTAGATTTGGATATAGAATGTTTTGGTGTTAGTCAGTCGTCGATTGTCGTGTCATAATGACTATTATTACAAGCGACAGGCCGCGGCCGGTAGCAACGATTTCATTAATATCATTAGCTACAGTAATGACGTTTCGAAGCGATTGAAAAACGTGAGAGTGCTTTCGAACTAAGGCTTTGTGTTGAAAGTACACACACATTCTTGCGGCCATTTTTTACGTAGGTACAGGAGCGCAGTACATATACATTGGGCTAATTTATAACAACAAATGGTCGCAGCAATTTTCTGTATAATAAAAACAGTTTTCTAATAAAAACAGCTTGTAACAAACTTTTTACGATAAAAGTAGTAGGTACGTAACTGTCAAAACAATCATTATTCCTATAATTAATTAAAAGCCCCAATAAAACATAATTAGACAAAGTTAATGAAAGATTGTATCGTGTAAAGGTTGTTGGTGAGCGGATTAATGGCGGCGCGGTTTTCGTTATGGCAACATTAATTATAATATTAATTATTAGCTAACTCGTGTCCCTACCACCCTTAAGGGACGTGCCTACAAGTACGCCACGCAAAAACGACATTTAACTTAAATTATTTCGGTAGCTTTGATTTTAATACCAGTCCCTAATGTTAGCGGATAAATTTAACAGTGAAAATTGGAATAGTTAATTAATTTTTTTCCACGCTTGCTATACGAGAGTGATATTTGCAGCAGAGTTTTATTATCGGACATCAAGGTAGAATACAAAATACCATCCGTATCACCTCGAAGTCCGTCGTTCCACAACTGAGCGTTTCTTAAGGCTGTTTTTGCCACGCACCACCACGTGGAACCAGCTACCCACTGACATATTTCTGAACCAATTCGGCTTAAGGTTTGACAAGAGTCTTCTGGCAATGTGAGTGGCCATGGGCGGTGGTAAAATAAAAAAAACTTGTCACAGGTCTCAAACTTGGTCAGCAACGGCGATAAACAATAAGAAATATTAATTAAAGAAATATAAAGAGAAGTATGATAAACATTACATTAAGTGTACGCGTAGGCTGTTTATTTATTTTTATTTGTTATTGGTATTAAAATTAATCTTTATGTCCTTACTAACTAAAATTATCTGTGTTATTTAAATTATTATTTAATTATATGACAGAACAACTGCAAAAATACGGAAAAAGAGAAAAGGAAGAGGGGACGTCAAGTAAACAGATGGGCAGATTATCTGCCGAAGAGATGAAGCAGGCTATCCCAGAACAGAACAGAATGGGCTAATATAATGCCTACGACAAAAGACAACCTGACCATAAAAGTGGTAGTTAAAAACATTTAAATAATTGTTTTTTTTACTATATGTTCTTCCTTCATAATAAAATATGGTTGTGATAAGATCTGACGCTAGTCCCCACACTAGCCCTTGTGATATATGTGACTATACTACATCTCTTCCGTGGTACATGGTGCACGTTGAAAACAAAATCAAGTAATAATAGAATATTTTTTAAGAAGTAGTCAATGTTAAATCTAATTGAACAAAAATCGAGTACGCACACTTCTTAAGTGTGCGTAGGTACTCGATAAAAAATGTGTGAATGTGTGAATGCGTGAGAGTGTATTTGAAAGTATCATTAGATAGAGATTAGATTGTTAATTGTATTATTAATTAAAAGTATTGAAGATTAAAAACAGTAAACAATTAAAACTATGTATAACCTCACCAAACGTTCACCGTATATACCTATATAAAATTGTTTGCGCAATGCATAATAAGTAAAACCGTATATATAAAAAATTTAAAAATCCATTTATTAAAATTTAAATAAAATGAATACTAAAACATTTACAAATAAGTATTGCATCGATCAAGAGTAATTGCTTTTGCGGACGCTACTTTAAACTGGCACATAAGCTTGAAGACGCGGGCGACATCTGTCGTCGTAATTGAGGGATTAGGCAGATAATTGAAACTGCAAGAGCGAGAGACTCAACTGCCATATGATAGAGCGAGACAGCTTGCGTCACTCAACTCCACCATCAAATACGACGGTTAACAACGTGTCTTCTTGTGTATTGCAATATCTAACATTTTATATTAACATAAGTTAGAAAAAATTGTAAAACTCTAAATCGGTTACAGAGAAGAGAAATATTATAAATAATAGTTAAAAAAAACTAAAAAACACGCTTTTAAAGCACATCAAAGTAAAAAGTGAAAAATAATTCCTAATTTAGGCTGAAAATGGTAATGAACAAAAAATACTGGTATTATTGTGAAAAAGCGTGGGTTGCTCTATAGACGAAAAATATGGCAAAGAGCGCCCCACTATTATTTAATTTTTAATTAAATTTTTTTTTTCGGATTATTGCATTGTCATCGATCTTTGACAGGTGCGCAAAATTTGAATAAAATCTGTCGGTTTAAAGTGGGTCAAAATCGAGTCCGAAGGAGTCGATTACATACATACATAAAGGTGAAGCTAATATAAAGCGTGTAAAAAGTAAATCTTTTAAAATAGCAAACAGACAAGTATTAATGTCTGAAGTCATAATCCGTTGATGCCTATTTGTTTTGCTCATACAATTAGTTGAAATTTGTTTAGCAATAAATAAAATGGTTAAAGTTGAGTGGCGTAACGAGCTGGTGTCATCTTTCAGTAATCCGCCCTAACAAGCTCAGGTTGAGACGAATTTCTTGATAAATATGCGAATTTCTCACGCGAATAAATAGGGACTGAAAAATTGCATCGTTTGCGATCCTATTAATTTAGCTTTGAACATCATTTGTAAGTAGCATTCGTAAACTTATGTTTGGTAGTCCAATTACCCCCTTTAAATATATAAAATGTATATTAAACCTCAATAATAATAAATATATTTTTCTTATATATAGGTAAACAAAATCCCTGGTTTTTTGTCGTTTTAATATCAAATAATAGATTTTAAGCATGTTATAAATGCCGTAATGATTCCCTTAATACATTAAAAAATAGTTCTAAGACTACGCCATATTATACGCTAAAAGAAAGGTCGCGCGAATCTAGTGCTTCTTTAGTAATACAATTTTTAAAAGAAGAGAATATCAACGCCCGTTATTAAATGAAGAGGTTCTCTTGAAGCGCACTGAAGAATTGTGAAACTCTTCCTAGCTAATAAAGTCGTGTCTGAGGTACATAACAAATGCAAATGCCGCATAATATAAAATGGATTATACCAATATTTATTGAACTTATTAGTTTTATCGATCGCCGGCACTATAAAGACATCAATTACCAGATCAAAGCAGTTAAATTTTTCAATTTGCCTCGAGGCTTCAAAACTCTCGAATAATATTTGTATTAATTTTATTTAATTGAATCTATTCGGTTCTATAATCCGGTTTCTAAATTACAAGATTTGGTACTTAAATATAGTTTTTAATTAACTTGTGTCAGAACGAGTGACATTTCCTGTTATAATCGCCGACAAGATATTAAATCGATGTTTAATCGAGTTATCATCGATTCATTGGGATTGATTTGGGCTACCGTAAAATTGTTTTTAATATCACGTGGGAGTCCAAGCTTGAGTAATGTTAGATCAATGTTTTTTTTTTAAATATTGCCAGAGACTTAATAATAAAAGTATTGTATTTAGATAATATAAACTCTTTAAAAAAAAACAGCCACCTAAGGAAATTTACGTTCTAAGGTGAAATGAATTCTGGTAATTGTTTTTTATTGAATTTAGGATTTATTTTGTGAAACCGATCTACACAGCCTAATTTTTATTTTATTTTTGATGTTCTTATTTCTTCTTCTTTTGGCGCGTTAGGGAAAAATGATGAGTGTAAATTTTTACGATGCGTGCGGACACCGTCACAAAAACCCGACACCCAGAAGTTAGCATAGTCAACATTTTAAAATAAAAAATGTCCATTTCTTTAATTATGTAGAAATATTTTTGTGATATTTAAATAAACTTTATTTAACTAGATAATGCGTTATAATAAAACTTTCAATTAATAAAATACCTTTTTTCTATTGTTAGTGTCGTGTTTCCACAACCGCAGAATAAGGCGAAAGATAAAAATTTTAAAAAGATTTCTCTTGTTACGCCAAAGAAGTATATCTTCTAACGCTACACACATGTTTTTTTTTACTTTTTTAATAATATAACGTTACAAATTTAAAAACCTAATAATAACTAAATTTGCCTCCTTTGACACAGTAGTGTGTAGTCGGTACTATACTAGAAAGCTCGCGATGGCCGGTCCTTTAAGAATTGGTACACTTTCTACCTAAAGGACCCTTGGTCGCATTGATTAGAATTTTACTAGCGACAATATTAAATGATGTATGTAAATTGTTTAACGTATTACCACCGAATTACGTGCAAAGACGGACATAGTGGTGATTTGGAATTTTGTCTCGCGTCACCAGAGTGACTTCTATGATCGGTGAATAAGCATAGACAATCTTTGAAAACAATAAACTATACTACCTATTGTATACATAGTTGTAGTGGAATCATAAATTAAATACTATTTTAATTTACAAATGATAATATACACCTTTAAATATAGGGAATGTATTTAAAATACATAGACTTATTTCGTGTTACCAATCACGTAAACGTTAATGTTCACGTTTATTGACAATATACCTTATGTGCTCAATGAAAGACCGAGTGAAGTTGACGAAATACAATTTGGGCGCGTAGGGCGGTGAGGACGGTTAGGGCGGCTAGGGCGCTAGTACAAGAGGGCGATAGGGCGGGAGGGCGGTGCGTATAAAAATGCAAATGGCGGTGTCGAGCCGGGGATTTCATTGTTGTATCAATCACACCTCGGCTTATTATTGCGAGATTTGTTAGGATTTCTCCGTTTATTGTTTACCGTCGAGATATCGCGACGACTTACGGGATTTCATATTTTGATGAATACGAACGAATTGAATAAAACAATTGCTTACGAAGATGCTATATCAATTTGGTAGCTTACTAAATGTAATTGGTTTTTATTTACGCTTCATTGCACACAATACAAGTAAATTATAGTAAACATCTCAAATATTAGTATTTCCTCCAATTTTGTTCTCTTTGGAGTAAAGACTTTTGGGCCGTGGGGTTCAAGTGCAACGCTAATTACAGATTTAAGTTGGCGCCTGGCGTACCGGTGACCGGTGAAGCTGGTGCTTTCCTCGCTTAACGAATAAGTATCGCAATACAGCGAGGAAATGCTGCCAGCATTAAAGATACACTGCCTCAAATCAAACTTTTTAAATTTGTATTAATTTTCTTTTTACTAATTTTTAATTATTTTTATTATTACTATATAGGTTAAGCAAATTGTGTATGCAACCATAACAATCAAATATACACAATTTTTGATTGTTATTATTTGATGATTACATACCAATAAACGTTAGATTAAACTATAAATTAAAAATTACTATGCAACGAACGTAGGTAAATGTTATTATGTAACTTACTATGATTGGTAGTTTCCTTAGTATCATAAAATATATTTTTAAGTGCATTACAAATTATTAAATTAGTTTATAAAATATAATACTTAGCCCATTTTCATTTTAAGAATTTGGAAAATTCAGATGTTGAAGAGCCCTCGTCGAGTTATGTTAATGAAATAAAAGCGCGTTAAAGAAGTTTTATTTAAATTATATTCATGTCACCTAATATACGCGTATTTAATAATAATTAATCAATGATTTTATTATATACATTTCAATTAAGAACTCGGCACGAAATCTAAGCAAATTCACAATCAATCAAACAACAATAGGTAGGAATATAAGCGATTTGGAAAGCATCTGTCATTGCAGAGTAATCCAGCGTTACCGAGGGTGGTATAGTGATGGTAATGAGGTCGCCAGTTGTGGTCCATAGCACGCCCACAACTTTTTTTAAATTGTTCAAACTATGGCTTACACACGCTGGCTTATAATATTTCTTAATTATTTTATACAATATTGTCTTTGGTTTAGCGGATACAAATATAATATTTAATTGTAATATGTACTTTTCAGCAGTGGTCAACGAAGACTGCTTTATCAAGCAGAAGAAGTGTATGAATTAATTTAGCAGTAGTAACAATTTTTTTTTTTACTAAGTTGTATTTTATTTATATTTTAATGTGCTGCAGTGTTGGCCTAGTGGCTGCAGCATGCGACTCTCATACCTGAGGTTGTAGGTTCGATCCCCGGCTGTGCACCAATGGAATTTCTTTCTATGTGCGCATTTTACATTTGCTTGAACGGTGAAGGAAAACATCGTGAGGAAACCGACATGTCTAAGACCCAAAAAGTCGACGGCGTGTGTCAGTTGTTCGTTTTTTTTGATATAGTTTATTCTAGCACTGCGTTAAAAACCCGTTAACCAAAAAGGAAATACAGTTTTTTAACATGGGTTTACTACTAGATGATAAACATCTCGTTCTCTTAACTTGTCAAAATATATTAAATTCTTACTGTTGAAAGCACTAGTCTAGATATATAATACCTATACAACCTTCTTTTAGAAATTATGGCTAATACTATAAATAAAAGGAAATAATACAAATTTATTGCATAATACATCTGTAGTAAACTAGAACATCATTTAGCACTTACGTCATTCGATTGAAAAACATATGCGCCACCGAATCGATTCCGCCGCATTCGATTAATGACCATCGATTAGCGCTCCACTCGCCTGTCATCAAACAATAACTAGTGCCAATCGAAATCGAACCATATTAGTATGTTATAAAGTTTAAATTGCCTGTGAATTAAGCCCGAATGTGTATTAGGTGGTGAGATATAGGCTTGATGGAGATTCCCTAATGACTGGCCAGTGATTGCTCACGGTCATTTGTTTTTACTAATGATTACGTGTTGACTGTACTAATTCTTTTTAAAGGATTTTTGTCTGTTGTTGAGGGGACCAAAGTTAACACATGTGTTGTTATGGATGTAATTTTTTATAACAAATAGTGTTGATTCTGTTGTTTTAGGTTAACGATTTTCTTCGTAGAAGGATATATAATACAACAGTTGTAATCGTCAAATTTTAATATGAATGCTGGAACGATATTTAATTTTTTATATTTTATTATTGTCTTGGTACCGCTTTGTCTTCTTAAAAACTAACAGAACGTGTAAAAATATTCTAAATGAATTTTTAAAAGATTATTTTTATAAGTTTACTAGCTGACCCGGCAAACGTTTGTTTTGCCATGTATAAGTATTATTTCTAGGAACCATTTTTTAGTGCAATAAAAATAACTATCTAAAAAAAATAGGAGTTGATTGTAGCGTGAAAATTAGGGTTTGTATGTATTTTTGTATGATGTATCATAAAAAAACAAAAACATTTTTTTTTCAAAAAAAATATAAAAACGAATTGGGGTTAACTAATAATCTTCTAATATATAAAATTCTCGTGTAACAATGCTCGTTCCCATACTCCTCCAAAACGGCTCAACCGATTCTTATCAAATTTTGTGTGCATATTCAGTAAATCTGATAATCGGCTTCTATCTATCTTTCAAAACCCTAAGTGATGGGGGTGTCAAAAAAATTTTTTTTTGTTTTTTTTTTTAATGTTTTTTTTTTATTATGTGGCATTAAATTATTAATATATAAAACCCTCACCCCTCTACGATCAACCTCTATTTTTGAGGATAGTAGATAGTCATTTTTATTTAACTAAAATAATGTTTCCTAGAAATAATATACATGGCAACACAACATTTGCCGGGTCACCCAGGATTATATGAAAAGAAGACTTAGCGCGGTACATTAGTGAATAATGAGTAGCCTAACCTAAATTGGTAAAAAGCGAATAATATTTTTAATAAACTAAGGCAATATAAACTAGATAACCTCAAACCTGTCTAACAAACGGAACACATGTCTCCTTTACATATATTTCTAATCATCCCACCCTCTGCAGTCCTCTGTCGATATTAATACTGTTTTGATTTATGTATGTATATATGAAGATTGAATTTTATCACTCCTCTACTGTGCAAAGTATTTTACTTCTGAATTTCTTACCTTCTGAAATGAGACGAGCGCAGGATTCATTTAAGAATTTTTTTTTTGAGCATTTCTCTTCTACCTAATTAACTACTATTAGCTTTTACTTTTTTTTATTAATTTAGTTTAATATTGTATAATTATAGTGTTTTATTATTTTTATATTTTTTATTTATGTGTTGTACTCTACCCTCAGTAGGTAGGTATTTATTTTTCCATTTTAGGGTTGCATAAAAGAAATCTATTATAAACGATAATTATGGCCGCCCGTTGGCCAATATCCTATGGAACCTGTTTTTTTATATGATATTAAAGGTAACGAAGTGTAAATAAATATTTCTAGAATGGTTATACTCGTAATTTATTTTTACTACAGCATTTTAATGAGTATAATTTAACTATTTTGATTTTCGTAATACATGAAGCCTACAAAATATAATTTTGATATTAAAATTACACAGTTTCTCCAAGTTCTCATCGCCTCTGCGCATTGTATGGCCGAAGTAAGATATTCGATGTCTATCTATATAAATAACAGCACAAATATCGCTATTTATATATAAATAATATAAGGCCTATATGTAATAAGTCTTATATTTCGCTCACTCACCATATTAAAATAGAGTTTGCATACAAAAGCAAAAGTCGACTGACAAACTCTCGGGTCTCTATCTCGGTACTCTAATGGTTTCAAGTGAAACCACGATAGTAACTACAATTTCACTTAAATATGAATTAAGCTAACGTAACGCGGAAGCTGAGCAGAAGTTCGAAGATTAAGAACAAGTGCTATAAAAAAATTGCCAAATCATAGAGTTATTAATGATAAGTCCATAATAGTGTTGCCATCAATCAATAAAATGGCTGCGTCACAAAAAATTAAAAAGAGCAATTAATTTCGAATCGGGTTTATAGTCCAAAGTGACGCGATTGTGTATTCACGGACGTTTTATCAAAACACATTAAAATTAAATTATAGTGTGATCCATCAGAATAATTTAATTTTGCCCCCTCTTGATAGTCCCTTCTGGTTAGGGTTGCCAACAGCGATCTCTTAAAATTGGTCCAATTTATTTGTATCTGAGTGAATATTTAAAAAAAAATTAGTTATAACTCGTTAGTAATAGTAGTGTATAATGTACGATATCGTGAATATTTGCCTTGCCAGAGCATAAGGAACTAATAGAAAGTTTTTTAAAACCATATAGAAACTAAAATTATATACAACTAGCTGGCCTGGCGAACATCGTACCGCCTAACAGTCGTTTCTTTATTTTTTTTAATACTTATTCTGCTATTCGGGACACCGATCTAGCTAGTAAGATAAAAAAAGAAAGTTGATAATACAACAAATACATTATGTCAAAAAATAAAAATGTACCTTCCCGGAACCCCTCCACTAACACTTGAACTTTATTATATGGTATTAAAGTTCAAATTGCCTTTAAATATTATTACGAATATTTTGTATGGGAATATAGAAAAGTGTTGTTTTTAGACTTTTTCACTCAATTTTTTCTTATTTTTCTCTCCGTAAGAACCATCCTCTTACTTCAAAGAATATTATAAAAAAAGAATCAGACAAATCGGTCAAGCCGTTTTCATGCTATGTCGTGACAACGGAAAACGGGTTTCATTTTTATATATATAGATGTATGTTCTCTTTTAATACAAATTACTTAGGCCATTACCCTATGAAATAAAACTGTTAGTATTACTGCATCCACCATTAAAGTGTAAAATTCATCCAAAAGAGAAAAGGAATGCGCCGTTATTAATCATGAATCACGTGAATTAATATTTAACCAGACTCAATGTAAAACGCTTTTCTTCTTCACCCCTTGTTATGATTGACAGCCCTGAGTATGGGGTACCGTTTAATGCACCCTGCATCCATCCTTATCTCCATTTTAACTGCTCTGTTGTTACTAATAGCCGTTCATAAGATAATATTTTGAATTATATTATTCATAATTGATTTGACACGAAATAAGATTTACTGTTCATAAAAATATTTAATGTCATGGGATTACATACAGATATTCAATTCATACATTTCTCATGGAATTGGTAAAAAAGGTTGTTTACAGAAATTTTAAATAACGCTGTTTTATGAAAATGTTTGCGGTATGATTGTATTATCATGTTTCATAGTTTCGATTGGCGATTGGATAATGGTTGCAGCTCCTTACAAACGTTGTGTAAATAAAATAAAAAAACATGGCGATTAAAAAGAGTGGCGGAGAGTTTATTGCCAGTTCTTCTCTTCCGTTCTACGCCCTTGATTTGAGAACTGGCAGTAAATGTAAAATTAGAAGCATTCATATGTATTTCTTTAATGACGCATCACAAGTGTACATTGTGTTACCTACGTGAATAAATGATTTTTGAATTTGAATTTGAATTTGATTCCACAATTTATTTATTCTATGTATTTTGAGATGTTAGAGAAATTCGTTATTCATTTGTTTTCTGGCGTTATTTCTTCGTTGAACTTTCGGCCGTACCGTTTTTAATGTATAATTTTACAATCTAGTAAATTTTACAATAGCTAAAAATCATATTCACAATGTAATAACACAATGGAGCAGGAACACAACCCGTTACTGCGAGAGAACTCTTGTACTTATTAGAATAATTGTCTTACCCTATTCATAAAAATATATAAAGTACTCTGTCTCATTTCATCATAGAGTAAGCACAATTTGAGAGAAAGGAACAAAAGACTGCTGCCGTTAGACTGATATGATAAGGAGTTTAAAATGATTTCTCGACTCGATATCTAGACTAGCAACACAATATGTTTAGAACATGTGTAGGTATCTTCAGCGTTATGCAATCAATAATTATACCATTTCGTTCTTGCTTATTTTATATGCAAATCAGTGTTTTACAACAGTTATACAGATAAAACAGAGATTTACTTCCCACTGGAGATTAATTTTTAATGATGCTTTTACTGTTTATTGGCTATTAGACCCGTGTCCAAATGCAGTACGGGATCTTCAATTTTATTAAATTGCTCATTATCCAATTTCATTAATTTTGATGTTAAAAATAACTTTACAATATTGATCCGTTTTCCTTTTCAAACTATAAATTAGTGTATATTTGATTTTTATTTTAAATTCATTATTTTTGTATAAACGTTTCGTTTTTACCTTAATTATTTTAATATAATTAAATAAAAGCATGTATAGAGAATCTCGTTACACTGTTTATTTTTTAACTAACGCTTAAATACATTTCTAAAATCAGTTGTGAAATCGGCCCTAACTTGTCTATTATTTAATATAGCATCAACGTGATTTATGACGTTTTTATTGTTAAATCACTCTACCACAAACCTAGATTAAATTTTATAACTTTGGCATGTTTGTTTATGTGGGTAGATTTCACGATGGACCTATTTTAGGAAACCAATATTTTAAATAAAGTTGTAAAATATCGAAATAAAGTATTAGTGCGAACTATGCCTGTCATATGGCAACATCCAATACGTTTTTGACATAAGAGAGTCACACTTTGCGCTCAGTCTCGTTTCTGAACCCAAACTCTTATATTCTATGTGATTTTTTGGTTATATATGCAAGTACGTAGGTATTTTCGAGTCAATTTTTTTTCATTTTACACTCAGAAGGAAATATTCATCAGTTTTGAACGCATGCCTAACCAATTCACATAAACTGTATAAGAAAGTAATCTGGGCTGTGATAATCAATAACTAATGCTTTATCCCATCTATTGTTACGAAATCATTGTATTTTTAGGCTTGATAAAAACTCTTTTGTAAAAAAAACGGACAACTAACGAAATTTACGTTCTAAGGGGTATCTCAGTTATTTATCCTATTTAACTTATTATCGTGTAAATTAATACGTGTGAAGAGAATTCTGGCAATTTTTAAATAAATTTTTGATGATTTGAAATTTTTGATGATTCTTTAAAACCGATTAAAAGCTTCTTGTCTTTATTACCAACAATTTCTTAATGTTTAGTCAGTATCTTATATGATTAGAGATTTAAATACAGCATCTATATAAATTAAATATATATAAAGTTATAGAATTTGCACGTAATTTTAATGGTACTATTCGTATAATTCAAAATAAAAGCATCGAAATTAATTACATTATGCACCGCGTGAGCAGCACATGTGTAAATACGCGCCCTCTTTAATCTTCCACACGGATTAGCTTTATTGAATGCCAAATGAGCTATGACACCCATCAGAGAAAAATTCATAAAAAAGGTACACGCGAATTTAAGCCTTGGCGCGATTTGATAGAGTTAAAAATCGAGTGTCCAGTTTATGTAGGGTAAATGCACCCTTCGTTGGTTGGCTTTTGAGCACAATTAGCGAATGAGAGGTCTCATTTGTTGGACGCAGCGGTGTGAAGGATTATGGTATGGTATGCTCTACTTATTACTGAGTGTAAACTGTTATGATTAACACTTATTACGATCAGTATTTATTTATCAGAAATATCTTTTAAACTTAATACATAATTTTATAGTCATGTTCGTTGCTTTTTATCACATTTTATTTATAAACAAAAGAAAAACAACGTTAGTTTTAAATTAATGATGTTGTATACTCCAAACATCCCTATATGAAATATCAAACAAATATTAATAGAATGACTCAACGAAATCAGTGAACGCGTAGAATGAGAATATACGATACATTACTTACATTAATCTTATTATATACACTTGACTTCTCTCACTACCCTCCACCCTCGGCGATATTACAACAATATTAGAAAGTATTCGATATTTCTTTTATTAAAATTACATACAAAATCTGAAATATTGAATATTTAAAGTATTTACTAGTATCTTTATTAACATAGTTTTATTAATAATTTACTCTACTACACTTTCGCTGTATAAGACAACAACGAAGGATTATTTTATGTTCATTAACCAGAACAGGCCTATTAACCTTCCAACAGTAAAAGAATGCAAACAAATTCGTTTGTTGCAACACATTCCGGCCCTCAGAGTGGTGCCCCTAAATAGAATATATCACTTAGTATAATACAATTTGGACCCTCGGAATTAAACGCTAACTATGCGCAATGATCTACGAGTTGAGACAGTTGAGACGCGAGGGGACGGACGTCATCGGCTTTGTTCTGCTAAATGTAGCATGATATCTTTTAAGATACTGATATCAAAACAATCTTAGATGTATTTGTTAGGGAAACTATCCTTTTACCTTTGACAAATTGGTTGTTTGTAGTTGCGTTACACAGATTGCATGTTTTATTGCCTTTTGTAAGGCAAATAAGGCTATCTGTGCCTACTATGAAACAAATCTGTGGGACAAAATTTACAAATCTATTGGCTACGTAAAAATTTCGCGTCAATCCTACTTGAAAATTACCCTTATCACGCCGTTTCACAACATTAAATCCCTTTAGGAATCTACTATCCTAGTACAAAAGTATAATGTATCTATTAGCAGATAGTGATTTAGAAACAGTACGAAGCATCCACATGTCATTCGAATTAATCCACAGGCATAGAGCGAAACGTTTGATTGCGCCGCGACTAAGTGATTGACTTTTCAATCTCCCTAATCCGATTACCAACGGACAACACGGTTCATTATACGGGTACACGCCAATGTGATCCTTATCTAGTAGCCATTGGGCGCATAATAGACTACTTCCACTTGACATATGGTAAATTTGGTCATTGAAATAGTCACGCGGGGCGAGTGTCGCATATTTGCACCGTTTACCCTATTTAGCCGTTAGTTAATGTACAGTTGTATGGCAGTAATAGTTGGCTCTTAGTGCGATTATTATACTGATTATATATACAAATAAAGATATAGCCTTGACAAGCAAGCGGTATACTATTTATCTTCATTGCATTTAAAAAAATTACGCTCACTAAAATAGTATGCAGCTTGGACGGAGGTTGTTATAATAATATAAAATACGTTTATTATCACCTGTGTATAATATAGAATGCTAATTGCTATTAGTGCTATGAAACGCTTGGGTCCCCTAAGATTTAGAATATTGCGTCTATAAAAGTAAGTCAACCTAAGTGAGCAAAATGTGACTCGTACACAATTATTATAAGATATTCTAATTGATTCAATTGCAGATAAACAGGTATACCAAAGACATAATTTTGACGATGATTTGGAGTGATATTTAATTACTAGAACTATGAACTAGGTCCAAGAGATAACATCCCTATAGGCCTTCTGAAGCAAGCAACCGCAAGATATTTGACTTGAGAGTATATGGGCATCGACTATTAAGAATAAAAGGAGATCTTACCTTAACCTGTGATTCTGTCATGCCAAGCGCATACGCAAGCTTTGCCCTCTCAGGGCCAGCTAAGTATTTGGTCTGCTCGAAAGTCTTCTCCAAAGCGAATATCTGCTGTCCACTGAAGGTGGGTCGCGTGTGTTTCTTCTTTCCGTCCTTGTCCATACCGCCTTGCCCTGCGCAGGCGCTTAGCGCACCGTTGCTCACTACAACAATATTAGATATTTGGTAATTATAACATTATAATTAATTAATTAATAAAATTACGCAAAGACAACACAACTATGCCAAATATATAACAAAGGGAGCGTTCAAGTATTACGTAACGAATTTTTATTCCTTTTGTGAAGCGTTACGATGCGGGACGGGGATTGAATTACGCGTTATTGTTAATATTATTTTCTACTTACACCACATAATAGTAACTAAAGAGTCACTAGGTGGTCACGAAACGTTTTACTAGACTTGAGTACAGTACTGTACTTGGGTACTGAAAAACGTTACGGCGGGTTCATGGGGGGGGGGGGTTAATAATCTCCAAAAATTGCGTTACGTAATACTTCAACGCTCCCAAGTTCAATATCATACTAAAGCCTCCTTATTCATAAATAAGTACTAAAAGAATCATTGCACTCTTTTAACTTATTTATTTTTCTCTGTTTCTTTTCAACACAGCGAAAACACAATTTGACAGAAGGAGACGAAACTTTACTTAAAAGTTAAAATAGAGCAATTAGACTGTTTTAGTAGTTATGAATAAGGGAGTTGAAGAATATCGCATATATATCAAGATTAATGTGTATTAGCGACAAAAATACGCAATAAACCAAAAATCATATCCAAACTTTGTAAATCGTTTAGACTCAAGATATCATATCTAGCAGAGAGATCCGAGTCAGTATAAAAACTAATAATTCAAGTCGAGTGTCAAAACATCCTCGGAATAATACGGGAGCACCATAAAACCACAATAAAAGCGTCGCGGGCAAAAACAAAAAAGCCATCCTATTCAATTGTGATATTTTTCATCGCGTATAAATGTTTTGATGAAGCGCGACTCCCGGGGGATGGGGGAGAACGCGGAGCGGGGGGAGGGAGGAGGAAACAGAGGAAAAATGAAAATAATGGTCGCTGGGGCGATTGTTCTAATGCAGCGGCGGCTTTTATTTTTTATCTGTGGAATTGGAGCGGATAATTGTGTTATGAAAATATTGTGTTGCTAGTGAAATGAATGATTTTTGAATGAAATGTATTAGGAATGATTTAAAAACCGCGATTAACTAATTTACGATAAATGTTACGAAAATATTGTTGAATTTTCAAATTTATTGTATGTAATGGTTTTTTTACTTAGGATAGAATCCTATATGATTGTTGATCATTAAGTAATTGTAATTAATATTTTCAACTGGTGCATGGATGATAGTTTTTGAGGTTATCATAACTCTTATCCAATTATTATACTTACCTTACAATTTAATTCTAAGTCTACTATGTTGCAAGTTCTTAAAAAAATGTGAGTCCACAAATGTTCTATTTTAGATTAGGCCTTTATTTGATAACATAAAGGTTCTTGAACATATAATTAGGTACTGCATAAAATAAATAAATCAGTGGCGCTACAATCTTTTAGGTTTCAGATTTCTGGATCTGTTTCATGATCATTTGTCATGGTGATCAGCGTTCTGTGCTTGACGCACGCCGTCGACTTTTTAGGTCTTAGGCAAGCCGGTTGCATCAAGGTGCTTTCCTTCACCGTTCGAGCAAACGTTAAATGCGTATATAGAAAGAAAGTTCATTGGTGCACAGCCGAGGATCGAACCTACGACCTCAGGGATTGACTAGATCAATACTGCACCTAAATTACTGTATAATCATTGGAAATACCTACCCCTTTTGGCAGCATATATTTGAATAATATGAATGGTTCCTGAGAAACTGTATCGTTCTCCTAATATTAATATTAATATGTTTTATTACAACATAAATTTTATGAGATTTACGTGCTTATGTTTTATTTATTGTTATCTAAGCTTTGTATTTTACTAGCTAAGCTATACAAATAATATAAATTGATTTATATGAGTTTACGAATATACGTTACTTATAATTTAACTCGATACAAAATGAAACACATTTTAAACCAAAAATTTATGAAGAATTTTATTGATATTTGGTTTTATTTATAACGATTTTTGTTCAAGATTTAAGAACTATAGTTCGTACCAACTAGGTACAAATTACCTACTTATAAATAGTTTGGTTAATACAAAAAATATTGTGTCAAAAATGCAATTCAGTCAAATTTATATTAAAATCGTAGAAAATTTATTGATATACCTATATATTTGTGTTTAAGATATTTATGAATCAAGTTGATTGCCCCAACCTTCTTGTACCCTCTAGATACCCTAGGCATCCTATTTATTTCAAAATAACGCGTTTTGGCCATCCGCAGTTGCTCCTCTTACACTTTAAAATCCTTTAGTTTTTATAATTTATGACGTATTATTTTTTCTTCTTGTGTTTGCCTAAAGTGCTGGTCACATTAAATCTTGTTTATTGTTCTTTACATACCAATGTATCAGGGTCCCGAGTGTTGGCTTTAAAACAAATATTCTGTTACTTGAGTAGTAAGTAACGATACTGATGCAGTGATATAACCTTTATACCCTATCTAATAGCATTTGTTTAAAGGCAAGGGTTACAGTTAAAACAGATCTTATACTAAAAGCCGCAGAAGTGGAACCCTTTAAGACAATTGGAAGTGAGCAACCGCACCCCCTCCGAGCAGATTGTGTGTTGACAACACTCCCCCCTAAAACACGTCTTGTTATCGTCTTACACGATGTCTATGTGTTGTGAGGTTGCGTTTAGAAATCGTTGTATAAGTAACAATACTGCTTTATACTTAATGATGTAAGATATTTAAATATATACTCTCCGTACAGTAGGATCAAATGTCTATAATAACCCATCTATGATATCACATATTCTGTATAGTAAAAGTGTGATATGATTCTATGATTTCAAATGTATAGTATATCTATACATATGAGGATACATGTGGTCAAATTTGAATGCTTTAAGTTTATCGTAACACGTTGCCCACATTAAAACCTCAAGTTTCGACTAATATCTCTTTTCATCGCAGCCTAAACACAATTTGATAAAAAGAGACGAATGTTCAATTAAATTAAAACTGTTTTTAACATCAAAAAAATGATTCTGATTTGGTTTTACGTTACTTTTTAGGTTAAATTGAATGCAACATGATTTTTTATAAATTTACACTAGGTTTTATAGTTTATATTTATACAGTTATATGTGTTAAAACAATTATATAAAACCAACAAAAGAACATCGGAATTTTCCTCTCAAAACGACTTCATTGAAAGCCTACACGAAGACACATAAACAACTACATAGATCACCCCTTCGTATGTACACACGTTAACATCTAACGTAGCTGTTCTCTCGTCGTTACCCCCCTCCGCCCACACCCCCTGATCCCTGGAGGGTGTGGTTCACAGATTTAGCTGAACGTAATTGTCTCGGGTTATAATTGTTATAGGCTGTTGGTATTCGTCAAGATAAGGTCGACTACTAAATGTTTATAGCTGAAACGTTTTACAGCTATGGAGTATTGTCTGTTAACTAAATGTATTACTTTTACGATTCAAAATGTATGTATAAGGGAGGCCAAGTATTTTATAAAGTATCTTATGTATGAGCAGTGTTGGGCTAGTGGCTTTAGCGTGCGACACTCATCCGATCGTAAGACTCATTAGGTCGTAAGTTCGATCCCCGGCTATGCACCAATAGACCTTCTTTTTATTGTGCATTTAACATTCGCTCGAACGG
This sequence comes from Pieris napi, assembly GCF_905475465.1. Taxonomy (NCBI): domain Eukaryota; kingdom Metazoa; phylum Arthropoda; class Insecta; order Lepidoptera; family Pieridae; genus Pieris; species Pieris napi. The sequence continues at coordinate 3,996,222 of NC_062241.1, read as the reverse complement.
TGAAGGAAAAAATCGTGAGGAAAGCGGCTTGCGTTAGACCCAAAAAGTCAAAGGCGTGCGTCAGGCACAGGAGGCTGATCACCTACTTGCCTATTAGATTACCAAACGATCATGAAACAGATACGGAAATCTGAGGCCCAGACCTAAAAAGGTTGTAGCGCCATTGATTTATTTACTGATTTATTTTATGTATGAAACCAGTAGTTGTATTATCACATAATTAGAGTAGGTAAACTAGTTATATAAAACATCCGTAGAATATTATTATTTTTTTGTATGAAAATTTTGAGAGTTCGCCGTGGGCATATTTAGAACAAGCTGAACCACATTTTTCCGTTTATTCTGAAGAACGCAAATGCACGATAAATTGTATTCTTGTATGTTACTACAAGTAGGGATAGAATCTAAAAATTTATGCTAAGTCAGTACATTACCCTGATAGACTTTAATTCATATAAAATGAATAAAGAATTATAAATTTTTTTTTTATAAAACTGCCAAGTTGTATAGAAAAATTAAATATTTACTAATGTTTAAGATCCAAAGTACAAATCAATTTCAATTTAGTGGTAAAGGACTATTTTATTAAAGTATGGTATTCGATATGCACTGGCTAGACAATATTAGAATTGCATAATGCATGAGTGAATGACTCACAGCCAGCCGCAATGTGTTACACAAAAACTAGCCCTCTATTTAATTTATATACATATGTCAAACTAAATATAATGCTTTATGTACAATGAACAATAGTATATCAATACAGGTAACACATTAGAAAGTGGGTTTGGATTACATTATTTTTTTTAATTTATTTGGGTAAAACGAGGCTACGGAACCGCAATAATGCAGCTACTGCAACCCATGGACATCTATTATAGAGGCTGAGTGCGTTGCCGGCCTTTGACGAATGCTCGTTTTTTAAATAGTAGGAGGTCGTATCATCCAGGAAAGATCTCTACTGGCAACCGAGTAGCATATTATACTGGTTCTATAATTCATTATTATAATTTTATAGTTGTTTTAATACAGAAAAGTTTTTTTTCTATTTCTATATTCTATTAAGTAAATAGATACATTTATGATTATGATTTTTGTAATATAAATTTAATAGTGTCGTTTTATAATTTAATAGCGTACTTTATAACGTCACACACACACACACAGTCAGGTCAGAGTTTTATACAAAATAAAAAATTGTGATAATTGTATGTAATTTAATCCAATATAGTAAATTTTTGCAATTTTCACTCAATATAGGATATACAATAAAGATACTCTTGTAATATGAATATTGTACGGGGCGTGTTATCATCGAACAGGTGTAATACTTGTCGCAACAGACGGCGTTATCACGGAAATAGAACCATATCAATATACGCTGATTTTGTATTGTGAAAGACATATTGAATATTTTCATATTACACTATAACTTTGTAGGTACAACTAATATTTCGTAGGTACTTAAAGACGTTACTTTAAAAAGAACATATAATATGTCTGAAAATATAAGATCCGTTACAACAGATTTATTTACTTTCATAAGTCTCACTGATACCATACCGGACCTAATAAATAGGCTTAAAAGGCGACAAATCCTAAGTCTTGATAGGCACGGTTGAAAGAGAGGAGCAGTCTCGATAGAGATTTTGCTCTGAACGCCTAACAGCTCTCAACACATCTGCTCATAGTCTAGCTGACTGATTGCAAGATAAAGACTTATATAAAAAAAAAAGTCTCACTGATAAAATTGTACAAATTTTCATTGCCGGATCGTGCTTTGTAGTTTTATTGTAGTCTATTATTATTATATATTAATTTATTATGTATTTGTTTAGTCTTATTGTAGGCTTTCGTTTATTTAAAAAAGTGAAATATCCATTCCAAAACATATTTTAATTAACATCGATTCATAACTGAAACATAAATGTTCGTAGTAATGCTTAGTTTCCGTCATGTTACTGAAAGTTAGAGCAAAATTATATGGAGAGCCGCCAAGCAGCGTTATAACGCGGTTATGAGTTATTACTTGTGTTCACTGGACGTTCTGATGTTTGTTATGTCATTACTGCTTTGTATTGTTATATTGTGATGTCATTTTCTGATTTATTGCCTTTTAAAAACTAATTTTACTTATTATAGACACGAGGTATGTTTTTTTGTTCATTTATTTTAAATATATTTATTTAAGAGAAATTTTTGATGAAAGAAAGAGCATCCAAATCTTCAATAACTATTAATTAAGTCCACTGATCAATAACAATCATCAGTAAAATAAAAATCTTTATTTCACCCCTTGCCAAAGGTAAACAAACATTTCGTTTCTATAGTCGTATTTTTAATTAGACGAAGCCAACTGACAGTAGCTAATGTCACTTTGTAAAATAATGTTGCCATATTTAAAGTAATAGTGATGCGTTCAGTTCTTGTTCAATCAGATGAATGAACAATGAGTGTGAATAGTTAATCATTTCAATCAATAAAAGAATATTATTTCTATTTCAAAATTTTATAAAAGTGCTCTGATATAAGTAAGGTACTAGTACTATGTAACTACAATCAGTTTTTTGACGTCTTATTACAAAGCGCGGCGCGGCGACTAGTGCCATCACCGATCATTAATTCAGGGGTTTTTACTTTGTCACAACACTATTTTTATATCATTAAAAACTGACAACACCGTAAACGTCAGTTGACTTCGTCTAATTAAAAATACGACTATAGGTTTGATTATAAGCGCACTAAAAATTATATCGACTTATTAAGAACACTAATGCAACACGCAGATGTGCTCTCCACATTGGTGACTGGCGTTCAAACGACATTGTTTCAACAACATTAATTTATGTCAAAAGAACGTTCAATTTAAATTAACGAATAACCCGACAGAAATAATGATCGTAGCATCGTATCGCGTCACCTCATTAGGTTAACTTCGACAGTGGGGAAACAGGGAATGGAAAATTGGGGAAAAGCGAGCGCGGGGAATTATGTTATTTCTTCATTTAATTTCATAACGCCACGGCCGCGGAGATTGTTTCAACTTTATGCCGACCGAGTTTAATTACATGACTACGTTAAATTAACGTCATTGTTCTCTCAAGGATTCAAATGCGGTTAAAACGTAATTTAAACATAAAGTTTAATATTGTTGTTGAAAAGTTCTTATAAATATGTATGTTCGTATTTAAGGTATATGTTTTCGCATGTATAATGGATACAAACAATAATGGGGAATCAAATTAGATATCATTAGGATTTATACATAACACGCATAACATAAAACTCTTTATCAATATAATATAAATATACTAGAATTATTATTTTAATCAAAGTTAATTTTTAGAACCATTGCAGATAACCTTAGTTGTAAAAATAATATGTTATATATTATATTATTCATATTTTGTGGATACCTATAACCTTCCTCCTTCCACCTCAAAAAGTTATCTGTATCGTGATCTTTTTTAAGATTATACTTATAAAGATATGACCATTGTATATAAAGCGAGTATGTCTTTAATCAATGGTAAATGTCCCCAGACTAACACAAATAATGCCTTCAATGAAAACGTTTCATTTTAAAAACTGCGAGTCCAATTTTAATCCTCGCCGACATATGCTGAGGGGGTGGGAGGGGCAATTAAAAAAATGTGTCTCAGTTCATTGGAGCGCCCGGTGCGACCGCAGCCACCCTGCGCTAATTAATAATACCCGCATGAGCTGCCCTTCCACCGAACGAGCGATTCTATGTTTATCTATGCTACCGAATATTTAGATCTAGGTAGATTGGTTTTATGTGGCTGTTCTGTAGTAAATTATTTAAATTCATTATACAGAAAACAGTGATCTATTGATATTAGCATAGTATAGCAAGATTTGATACGCGAGATTTCTTGACAAATATTATGACCAAAAAATATTTCTAAATTAACTAATTTTAGTTCATCATACTTCATTAGCCAAAAGAGCGTATTATCTTAAATGGTAATGGCACCTTGCCTGAAGAACGCATGGCAGATGGGGCAAAAAAGTCCTGGAATGGAGGCCGAGGATTAGTCGGCGAAGCGTAAGACGGTTAGGTGGATAGATGAGATGCTGAAAGGCAATGGATGCAAGTGGAAGAGAGAGAGACCTATGTCAACAAGCTGCAACGCAACACACGCACTTCATTTTAAGAAAATATGATAACTGGTTACATACAAAATTTTCAATTCTATTTGAAACATTGCTAGCAGCCCTGCGATTCTGTAACTCACTTTTCGAACTCGCACAGCGGTTTTCGCATCGGCGGTCGCTCTAAAATCAGTCGTGAAGCAGTCATTTTATGATTTGACATTCTAATAAACAATAAACTATAAGCTCCCACCTTTTCAGAATGCCAAATCATAAAATGACTGCTTCACGACTGATTTGAGAGCGACCGCCGATGCGAAAACCGCTGTGCGAGTACGAAAAGTGAGTTACAGAATCGCAGGGCTGTTTTGCTTTTAACAAACATAATTATCACATTATAATATACATATGGAGACTGTTAGTCCTTTACCTATCGCTTTAACTAGCATAGCTAACTGTATACATCTGGCCTTATCAACGCGGTCAACAAAGGTATTGCGATTTTAATAAACATCAAGTGTTTGAATCCCGCCATCACAGCCGGTTCATTGCGGATATCGCATTTTATTCATTACAATTATTTCATTACCAGCTGACTTCGTAACATGTGTAGGTAAAATAATAGTGTAGTGTAAATACGAAAGGTATTTTATAGAGCTTTATACAATTTGTATAAAATTTAAAGCTGTGTTAAATTACGGCTTTACTTTGTTGTTCTACGTTTGTGCAGTAGTCTCAGGTTCTTAGGCGTTTATAATCACATTCTGTAAACCTGAAGTTTTAACTAATAAGCGTAAGGTTCTAAAAAAGATTGTCCAAGACTGTAGTCACTTAGAGCTTTTACTTGTTTTTTTGATCTATTCTTTTCATTATTAATATATTAATATTTCATGGATGTTTTTGAAACTATAGTCACATTATGCTTGTTTATTACACTTCGTAACCAATGATTACACAATCTTTTGTCATAATAAAATAAATATAAAGGATATATTACCTATAATTTTCCGCCTTATGTTTTAAAAATATAAATGATAATAATTATTATATTAACCATTAGGTACATATGTGTGTGTTAACCAACGCTCGTAATTTGTTTTACTTGTGCTTTGATCAATTTTTTTCACTTATTATGTTTCTTGTAAGTTTCTTAAACCATATCTTGTTTATAATTTCGTAACCACGGTTTCTTACACAATATTGTCATAATAAATTATGGAAATATTACTTATAATTTACAGAATCCTTTTAAATTTTTATTTCTAGATAACTATTCTAATTAACATTGCGCATGGTTAACCAGGTCATAAATGTAATAATGGATTATCTGCATATAATCAGTTATCAGCAAGTCCCGATCAAGTAATAATATCGCATTAGAGAGGATTACCTCGATGTGATATTACTTGATAAATCCAATTAGGACATATTACTATCTATATATTATGTATGCAAATATTTGATAAGTTAAAATTGTCTATAAGTTTAATAAATTTGATTAAAAGTGACTGGGCGATAATAATAGTGGGTAGAGATCTTTCTCTAAAAAACAATTTTGTATTCTTCGACATCTTTGTCGAAGAATACAAAATTGTTTTTTTTGTCAAACATACATTGTGTTATGGTTATCTCCTAACATGTTGTAGTGTTTACAAATAGTTAAACCTTCATATTAAATGTGTATTAGGTATATTTTCAGAGCAGTGTTGTGACTCATCCCTGAGGTCGTAGGTTTGGTCGTAGGCCCCGGCTGTGCACATGGACTTTCTTTCTATGTGCGCATTTAACATTCGCTGGAACGGTGAAGGAAAACATCTTGAAGAAACCGGCGTGCTTTTGACCTAAAAAGTTGACGGCGTGTGTAAGGCACAGGAGGCTGATCACCTCCTTGGCTATTAGATTGACAAATGATCAAGGTTTTAGCATCACTGATTTATTTTATTTGAGGTGTATTTCCGGTATTTTATCAAGTTTTCAAAGTTGTAATAAAAAAGTTTAACTGACTGCGAACGTTGAATTGAATTGTAACATATTTCTGACTGTTCGATTGCTAGGTATTTTTATATAACAACTAAATTTTTAAGTAATAATTAATTAGGTAATTTATTTAGAAGTAAGTAGGTGCCCCTTAAACCTATGTCAATAAGGCATTTACGTATAGAAGCTTCTCAAGCATAATTGAATTGTATTAATCTAATTATATTTTTAATTAAACCATATCAATATGAGTGACGATATAATTTAATCTATAATTCTTATCGCCTATATTACAGCGTATAATACGTGTAAGCTGCTAATCTATGCACTTGACTGGCTGATAACATCCTAATTACTGCGCCTAGAAATTTATATTAATTCCCCTTTATTTACTGCTAACTTCAGACCAAATCTCTAACTCAGATATTAGTAGTCAAAACCGTTTACGACGACATCGTTTAGAATATTTTGACATCATTAAATAATTTAACTAGTGACCTGTACCAGCTGCACACGAGTGGATATTTAAAATATTTATTTTAAAACCCTATTTAAAATAAATATTTTAAATATATAATAATGGTGATTTTATTTTTAATCGATTATTGAAATCATCAAACATATTCATTCTTTATGTTGGTCTAAAAACAAAAGGTCGATGTAGGTCTATTAATATTTTACGTCAGTAATTAATGCGCTTTACCCGTTTTATAGATTGAGGCACGTTTTCTGGGGCAAATAAGGAACCAGTTTGTTGAGGTATTTCGCTACCAAATTGACTTAGGGTCTTATAAGAAAAGAGCGTACTGTTTCTTGAAAAGGCGGCGACACAGCAGGTTATTCTGTTTCCAAAAACTTCCGGGGCACAAAGGAAATAATCGCTCCAGGTTGGGCACAGAGGGTTATTATGTCATTGCCTTTATTAGTGAAACTGACATAGAAACATTCCAGGTGCCTTGGGGTTATGACGCAAAAGTAATTAAACTTTCTTTAAATAAACTAATTACATTGGTGAAATTACTCGACGTTTTAACTGCTTTAAATTAGTGTTACTTATAGGTATAAACTATAAATCTTAAATATCATCTTTTTCCTTTTAAAGTAACATGAGAGTGTTAAGGACAAAACATTCAAAAGTAATTTTAAACTATAGTCATACCAATAATATTTTGTATAGTTATGTTTATATATAGTCTAGCGCACCCGACAGACCTTGTTCTGTACACCCGTCTTAAATATATATCAAAAAACTTCTGATTGCATATCTGAACTTAAATAAATGTCATCAAAATAGGAATTTAATTGCAAAATTTAAAAATCATTTAATCATAGGTAACACATTGTACTTATGATCGTCAAAAAAAAGCAATGTGTATGAAATGCTTCTAACTTTAAATTTAGTGCCAGTTCTCAAATCAAGGGCGTAGAACGGTAGAGAAGACCGCAAACACACACACATAAGAAATATATATATATATAAAGATTTAGTAGATTAAAGGTAACCTATAAGAGGAGTAACTATTTAATAGTATGTGAACAGGCAATATCAATATATATTATATATAGTATTTAATTGTTTTACGGTTCGAATAAAACTTAAGATTTTAAACCAAATAAGATGTTACAATATTTAGCCTACGCTATAAAATAGCAGCAGACATAATAGTCTCCGCGCGAGATATCTAAATTCAAAATTTTGTCTACGGTAGTTTTACTGCCGACGGCGGCAACGCGTAATAGCTATCCCGTATCCGTAATGTGATGTTGTGAATCGGAATGCTTAGCCACCAAAAAAGTACTAGGAAAATAAAATATTTAAGTTAGAATATGTTACCTACTCGAAAAGACCAGCGAAAACTGTTGTCCCTTGGAAAAATGAGATAAATTTTTATGAATTTGTGCTGTTTTAGTTTCAACTAGGTGTAATAATATCTTTAAAATCAAACTTTTAAACAATAAAGTAGTGAAAATGTAGAAGATGCACTCTTAATTGACGTAAGGTAAATATATTACATAACTTTTTTAAATCATATAGGTACCTAATAAAAAAACAAATCAAGTTTTTAATGACAAAAGATTATGAATATATATTTACAATAATGAATCTATTATCACAATTTAAATACATTTTAATAAAAAATTCTATAAGAAATATTAAATGATATGTGTAAGATGAATATGTAATAACATTTATGAATTTAATTACAAAATAAGAAAGAAATACATTATCATTAATACAACATTAGAAAGGTACTTCATAAAAATAAATACACCAATAAGTAATAAAATAAAATGTATTTCCAACCTTATATAATATTAACGCAAATATATTTTTGAATTCGTCATTTAATAATGCGCTATATTTATAACCCAATAAAGTTGATCAAGTAAGTAATTTGGTTTTAAAACGAATCTTGTTACCGCACTTACGTTGAACTCTTTTTTACTTACACTCTGCGTAAGACGTAAGAACGTCTATTAACTCTAAGTACTTACTTGTTTGTAGCCTCTCTCTCCACGCCATAGGATTAGAAACAAGTCCTTGAAAGCCTGGCCAGTATAACGGTTTGTGCTGGAGGTAGTGTGCCATTCCCGCCGCGGCCGCCGCTAAAGATAATCTTGGAGTCAGTAAACCGGCACCAACGTTTGAACCCACAGCTGGCCTTGATAATATATGGTCTATCCCATGCGGGTTTGGTGCTGGAGGAGGTGCTTCAGCCAGAGAGCTCAGAGCAGCCAGAGGAGCCCCAAAACCATTCTCCAACGCAGCCCTAGATAGTTGCGGAGAACCACGCAACTCGGACATTTTGACAGTTCACTAACACTATTTTAAAACAAGTTCAAACGTCAACACATTGCGATAATACGACTACCGGAAGTAACGAGAGGTAAAGTTCACATTCGAAATTCAAATGAGAAAGTCCATTGATTCCAAATTCGAATTATTCGGTGTCCATTCGAAAACCGTACACAACGCTACCGCGCGAAGTCCGACACCAAATGAAAAGCTCACCGTGGACCGGAGCAAACAAAAAAAGGTGAATAGAGAACGCCCAGTCAATCTAAACCTTATATCCGAGTCACCGCCCATTCGAGTAGAACGTGTGCTATATATCGCCGTCTCGCTCACTTCCCTTTGCAAACGACAAGGACAGAGGACCGCGGTGTTAACACGAGAGCGTAGATTTAACGAATCGGTATTTAATGGCGCTTCTTGTCTCTTTATAATTAAGTCGGGTGCAGTTTTTGCGGTGCCTGCGCCCCTCGCCCCGCGCCCCTCCCTTGCCAGCCCGTCTCCACTATTGTAGCGAATAATAAGGGCGACTGAATAGTTTTATGATGCCTTCTAAACACCGGAAGGATATATGTCCCGGATAATTTATGTGACAAATATTTTATTAATTGACAGCCACTTCATGCGCGGAAATAAAACACCCAAGATATTAACTTCGCATCTGCTCGTTTTGTCAAAGCCCAGCTTTATTCAGAGGAATTTAAAGGTTTGGATATCCATTGATACTCAACACATCATTAAGGAGACTAATATCAGAAAATTACTTTGCTACTTTGTAAATGATGATTAAATGAAAATGTTTAATTTCGTATAATAATAAAAGCTCCATACATCCTTATATTACCTTATTTAGTTTGAGCTTTTGTTTTAAATCAATTTTTGTACGAAGCATTATTAAAACACTTTTCCGAAATCGTACTTATATATTTTTGTTTCTGTTAATTCTATTCACAAAATAACAATACAGGACGAACATGATATTAAAATAAATTAATAAATTGGTTATTATACTAAGCTTATTATATTTATTCACGGATCATGAGGGGAAGAGCTTTTTAATGTGAGTTAATGCCGCCATGGCGGATTATAAAAGGGTAAAAAATACTTTGTGGCGTATTTTGTCTATTGAATTGGGCGAGCTTTGTGAGCCGGATGTGGTCATAACTTTTAATTGAAAGCTCGATGGATTTATATACCTATAGAGCTACCCTATTAAATAACATGTAATATATAGAACTTTCTTAGAATTTAAATATTGCCAAGGATAATGTAAGATTGGAACATATTTTGAAATACGGAAAACAAATTTAATATATATAGAATCTGTGGCGCTACAACCTTTTTAGGTCTGGGCCTCAGAATCTAATAGGCAAGTAGGTGATCAGCCTCCTGTGCCTGAGACACGCTGCAAACTTTTTGGGTCTAGGCAAGCCGGTTTCCTCACGATGTTTTCCTTCACCGTTCGAGCGAATGTTAAATGCGTACATCGAAAGAAACTCCATTGGAGCACAGCCGGGGATTGAACCTACGACCTCACGGAAAAGAGTCGTTGGAGCCACTAGACATTACATTACATTTTTTACATTAAATCATTCGGTACTATTAAGCTCCGAGGTATCTTATACAAATCGTTTCAATTTTCTTCAATAACTCATAACTTAAAAGGGAACTCAAATTTTAAATTGCATCGTGGTTCGATCTAAGAATTTATTATCACTTCATGATGTCTCCGGACATGTTCTCCGGGCCAATTTAGCGTAATCTCAATTGCATAGGACTATATGTAACACCGACAGCGGTTCCCATCACAATGATATGTGTTCGTACCGCGATTCCAAGGTTTGCTACGGGTATTAGGTGAACGGATTGGTATCGCTCTAGCTATTGGAAGTTACATAGTACGATCGCAGTTCAGTCTCTGTTCAATTCTCATACCTACTCCAAAACGGACGACTGACACGAACTATTTGCCCATGCCGCACCTTAGCCTTACTAAAATTCTTATGACCATGTAACAATATCAAATACTTCCCCATGGAACATACATTTAATATCTAAAATTGAATTGCTAAGAAATTAAATTTAGAAATTAGTTTATGAAAATTGATAGGAATTAAACAGAGTAAGTAGATTTTAAAACAATGAAAAACTGAAATTACAAATAATGATTTAAAAAAAAACGGAAATCCCCCCTTAAGAATCAAATTGCCCGCCTGTACCACGTTGGGAAGCACTGATCTATTTACGTTGAGACCGAACAGTCTTCAATTATTCTTTCCCTCCAATAGAAAAGATGTACGTATGGCAGGTGATTGACTTTTATGACAACTTCCGAACTTATATATCCTGATACGAGCTTATACACCCGATTTAATACCTACATGTGAATCATCATCAAACGTTGGGCAGAATACCAAATTCCATCCGTATCATCTCGACGTCCGTCGTTCCACAACTGAGAATTTTGTAAGACAGATTTGCACTGCACCACTATGTGGAACCAGCTGCCCACTGAAGTGTTTCCGAACCAATTAGACTTAGAGTCAAGAAAAGAGCATACCAATTCAAAGGCCGGCAAAGGTGAGCCCTCTGGCATGAAAAGTGTCCAGGCGACAGCGTCACTTAACATCAGGTGAGCCTCCAGTCCGTTATATAAAAAAAAATATCTTTATATATGTATATAGTTAGTTTTTGTATTGCTTGTATTTTTTGATTTTCTTTAGTTTGTAACTACATTTGTTCTGTGGTGATGCCCTTCAGGCACCAAGGTTTATTTAAAATGTAATAAATGTATGCAAGGATAAATACAAAAACATCGCTTGTTTCTTGGGCCGCCCGTAGTCTAATAGTATATGTTGAGTACGGAATTCCTGTTTGTAGTTTCTCTTTATATCACAAAGACTAGCAGGAAGTGACCGGTAAGGGCCAGTTTGAGGACACAAAGCCAAACGCCGATTATAAGGTCGGTATTGAGTGAAACAACAAAGGTTTGGTTTTATTGTTAGCGGGCGGCGAACGGGAAACTCGACGGTATGTGTTGCGAGTGATAGCGGGAATTTATATAAAGTAGTACTATGAGCGTTCTATAACCACAATTTAATAATTATGTTTGCTGTAAAGCATTTTACGGCTGGTAGTAAAATACTTAATTCAAATGAAGTATTGATTGATTTGCATAAACACATTACAAAAAACAGTTCAACATTTATACTTACTGTGTAATTAAACAATATTGCGAGGGCGTACATTGATGCGTACAATAAAATTAAAAAAATTTGCTTTCTTAGTTATAAAGGAAAGAACTTAATTATTTTATCTCTACAGTTATCACTAATATGATAGAACAATACAATAAAGGCTACAACTGGATAATTAAACAATTAAAAATACAAATAATAAAAACATCATATACAACAATAAAAAACAACTATTGTGAACTCAGCCAAACAATAGGCCTTCATAGAAATCTTATTATTTACATATATGTATCACAAGAGCGCCACGCCAGCTACCTCCTAAGTTTCTAGCTTGGAAACTTAGAAGTTAAAGTTGATACTAATTGTACGATATTTGATGTTGCGTACATTGTTGCGGTTTTTAGGACTGTAAAATAAATTGACATTAATTTATTAAATATTAAATGATTAGCAAAATATACTGCAAACCATTTCGCATATTTATAAATACGCGAAGATTTTTTTTATTTTTAGAACCTATTTTACTAAACAGGATACTTAACATAAGAAAATATCCAATACTACTTACAGTCTCTAGTAAGGGGAAGTCACTCTGTTCTTGTATACAATTTTTTTCACTTAACACATTTTACTGTTAACTTTTCACACTTAAGGCTAAGGTAACTTAACTAAATTAGTGTGAGTGCATCACAGAATTCGAAAGCTTTTGTCGTTTTCAATATTCTGTCTCTTTCTGTGCTGTCAAGAAGTTTTAGCCCGCCACAAGTGACACCAAACCCAATCTCAACAGGGGTCGGCTATTTATTACAATCAATTAGTACGACACTTTTGTACTCCATCCCTTCGATAAAACCTAAACCGTTTATTCAAATGTTGATACACAAAGGTAAATTATAGATTTTTTCATTCAAATAATTAAAAGAAATGCCCAAACTGTTTTATGATGTTTTAAAGACTGGAATTTAATTAAATTTATAAAATATTAATCAAATAATTTATTAATTTGTACCCGTATCATCTCATACTCCAAAACTTCGGATGCCCAATCCGAGACGAACTATCTAGATCATTTAGTGAAATGATGATGAACAGATGATGAACAGATTTACGAACGGACTTTAGCAGGAGTAGTCTTTTATGACTTCCGAACTTATACACCTGCAGATGAGTTTCATCATCGGACGTCGAGGCAAAATACAAAATACCATCCGTATTACCTCGACGTCCGTCATTCCACAACTGAGCGTTTTGAAGGCAGTCAAAGTCAAAGTCAAATCTTTTATAATACGACCACCTAAAATGGCACTTTTGAACGTCAAACAAAATACAAAAAAGATTCTAGTTGCCCCTTCCAAAAGGTAGTTTCGTGTGGAGAAGAATGGGCAAGAAACTGCACACTTACTCTTTTAAAATAGGTTTACAATATTTTGTTTAGTGATTGTTATCACTATGTAGAACCATCTGCCCACTGAAGTATTTCCGAACCGATTTGACTTAGAATCCTCAGACAACGAATCCTTAGACGCAATCGGGAGGCTTTTGGCAATGGTCCATGGTTTCGCTTAAGAATAGATGAGCCTCCTGCCCATTTGCCCCGTGTTGTATAATAATGAAAAATAAAAAAACCTTTATGTCTTGCACAATCAAAGTAATTTTATGTGAGCTGCAACTTAAAAACAAAATTATCACTAACATTTCAAAAATCACTTTACATATTAAACAACTCAAACAATATCATGTAAACCTGTCATATGCTGATACTGAAAATATTCTGATTGTGCAGAAATAGTTTAAATATAAACGTGTAGAAATCATTAATATAATTTATAAAATACTGTTTACGTGTCAAAAGGAAGAGACTGGCTGCCCACAACACAGGGAATCTCTGTGGAATCTGTGTGGGGGCCAGTGCTCTTTACATAATCTAAATATCCTGTTTATTGTGTATAATTTAGTTTTTTCTTTTCTTTTTTTCTATAACCTACCAACAGGGCACGAGGTTTCTGTATCATGTTCCAATCCAATTTTTGAATGCCTTTACTTCCAAAATATTTCATTGGGAATCGAGGACCTCTGGAATATACATAAAATCTCGTAAGTGTTCTAAACTTCGCAATCACTTGACAATAAAAATCACAAACTTGTTAGTATGTATGAAGATAGTGTCGTTGATGGATATAGATGAGAGAAAGAGACGGCAACATATTATTCTAATTATATCGGTTATCGTGCGCAAGCTCCGCCTCTTATGGCTGGATTGTTTTTGTTGGCTTCAGACTACTTTGAAAGCTTATAACAAGCGGACGTGCTGTATGAGAAAAGTTTATTAATTGCGATTTAGGGAGCTTTTGCCTTATGATTGGCAGGAGCAGTGTTGGCCTAGTGGCTTCAGCGTGCGACTCTCATACCTGAGGTCGTAGGTTCGATCCTCGGCTGTGCACCAATGGATTTACTTTCTATGTGCGCATTTAAAATTTGCTCGAACGGTGAAGGAAAACATCGTGAGGAAACCGACATGTCTTAGACCCAAAAAGTCGACGGCGTGTGTCAGGCACTGGAGGCTGATCACCTACTTGCCTATTAGATTTAAAAATAATCATGAAACAGATTCAGAAATTTTAGGCCAAGACCTAAAAGAGGTTGTAGCGCCACAGATTTTTCCTTCTGATTACGTAGTTTCTCAATATTTATATTCATTTCTACTATTATGAGTCCTTAAATAGGTAATTGTGTATATGCTATAAGTATAATTGAATCAAAATTATATTATTAGTAATAAATTAAGATAGTTAAGCAATCTGTTATAAACAGTTTTATATTAGTAAAGATATCACAATCTCCATTTACTAACAAATCCGGACACATCTATGAAGAAACGTTTTTGTATTCCCGACGCCAAAACGAAGGACTGTGTTTGACCAACGCTTTCTTTGCATTTAGGGTCCATTCCTTTATAATAAACTCTCCCAATTACATGGATTCTGAGATAGTCAAACTATCCAGATATAAACTCACAAAACGCATAAAAATTATGCTAGCTGAATTGGATTTCTATCTACAGAGGCTTAATACGTATTTTGGCATGACTCTGAAGTTCCAAACACAGATACAGCGCACGCATATAACAACTCTCAGCTACACTCTCAAATACTACGCACACACACCCATACATACACGCATACTTGATGTTTTAAACGACTTGTGTTTATAGTTGGAACACCAAGACAAAAAACTGTTTTAAACATGCACCATGTACCACGGAGTAAGGACTCCATAAGTATGGATCAATACAGTAACTAACCTGTCGCATACAATGTAACATACAAATTATTATTATCTATAGGCAAGTTAAGCATCAAAGAAAGTTATTCCGGAGACAAAGACCTTCCTATTAGAAAACTACATTTAATGGTACATACATAAAGTAGATTGTAAAACAATTGTTAAACGCGTAAACAGCAAATTTTACCAAAATATTTTATATCTTACCCCCATTCCTATAAAAAGCTTTCGTGATATATCGGTTTAAATTGTGCGTGTGATTAAAATATACATATATAGATACGTTACCTACAACAACATATTTAGGTTTACTAGTAGGTAAGTAATATATTGAAGTTTTACAAAGTTTGGAACGGGATAGATAAATACGTCAATAAAAAATTCACGTAACCAAAGGCATAGTAGATTTTTCATTCTGTTATGATCATTTGAACTACGCGTTCAGACAGCAACTGATTTGACAATGCCTCTATAGACATCACCATTCTTCTAAAACAGACTACCATTCACACATCAAGTCTCAACTATAACTAATAAAGTGCTTAGAGATACAGTATTCCTACATCACGAAGACTTTGAGTAGTTGTTCGGATTAATACCTGCAGTTAAGTTTCATCATGGGTCGTCATGGCAGAATACGAAATACCACCCGTATCACCTCAACCTCTGTCGTTCCATAACTGAGCGATTCTACTTAGTTGCTTCTTCATATTCAGTGGACAGTTAGATTCACTATGTGGAATGTATTTCCGAACCAATTCGATATAGGGTTAATCAAGAAATCAGCGTACCAGTTCTTAAAAGGCCGGCAACGCATTTAAATCTTAAAAGCCTCCAGACAACGTGAGTATGCATATCACTAAACACCAGCCTTGCGATTCTGTAACTTACTTTTCGTATTCTGATAAACAATAAGCTACAAGCTCTCTCCTTATTAGAATGAAAATGAAATCCAAATCATAAAATGACTGCTTCACGACTGATTTGAGCGCGACCGCCGCTGCGAAAACCGCTGTGAGAGTACGAAAAGTGAGTTACAGAATCGCAAGACAGGTGAGACTCATGCCCGTTTGCCCCCTGTTAAATTAAACACCGTAAGCTGTATCAACCTTTGGATAATAATATTACACAATTTGAGCAATAGTAAAAACATTAATAGTAAAATTCCTGTACCATGGATCAACATTTTTACGTGCTAAAAATAACATACATAGCATACATACTACATAGTGCATACAACAAGAATATAAGAGATATATACAATTGATTTTTTTTAATTTAAACTTAAAAAATATTTATATATATATATATACATATATATATATATATAAAGAGCCTTTCTTTCTTTTGATTCTAGACCCAGGGTGAATAATTATAAAATGTTTTCAATCTTGTGATTCCTGTTATACCAATTTACTTGTATTTGACTTATATTCATTTAAAACACGAATTATATAAGTTTTATACTTCAATTGTAGACAATAAATTATTAAAAATTAAAAAAAAACATTACCGAAGAGTATTCTAATAAAATCACGCTATCTTAACCTAATTGTAACACTTTCAACCCTTGTTTAATCACAAAAATGATCTGTAAATCATAGATCAGTGTTATCTAAACAAAGTGTGACCCTCGGAAGGGTTCGTAATTGCATTAAATAAGTCGGCGCCATTATTGAGTTACTCTTTGATATCGTTACACGCGATTTAACATTGAACATTACAGCGGGTATTATTTTAATGAATTAAAGTGTTTGTGTCACTCGAATTTATTTAATTATAGCAATTTATCAATCGATTCAGCTAATATTAAAGGCCACTCAGTTAACATTCAATCTTCTAAAACGTCTTTCATTGTGACGTACATGTTTTTAAATCATTATTTTTTTTAATTTTGTGACTTCTGCGTTCTCAACACTGAAGTCGTACGATCGAACCCTAACTGTGCACTTATAATATTTCTGTGTACGCCAGGGAAGCATAGTAAAACCTTAGACCTTAGACCCAAAAAAGGCGACGGCGTGTGTTAGAAACGATTACGAAACAGCTACCGTAATCTGAGGCCCAGACCTAAAAACTCGTTGCGCCATTTATTTGTTTTTTATCTGAATATATTAGAATCGGCTTTATAATGTGTAAGTAAATATTTCTAACATTAAAAACAACATTTTACTACAAAAAAGCAGCTAAAATTCAGCAGTTATTTTTCTCTAACTATAATACTAAAATTTAAGTCACCATTGTTGCAAGCAGCCGTAACAAGCTCTCAAATACAGTAATTCCTGTGCAACAATATTAGTGGAGTGTTAAATGAAGAAAGGGGGTGTTCACGGGGTGGGCCGACCTATAAACACAAGCGGACACAGGTGTGGCTGTATTGCGGAACTTGTGCTAACCACTGGGACTAGGAATGGGATTCACTTGTCGATAAATAGTTATAATTGGCTAAATTAATAGGCGGTGTCAATCATACATCATGACATCTCTAAAGTTAGAATTATTTTGTTTAATAAAATGGTGGAAGTTAGTAAAAGATTCAATATGAAAATGCGTTTATAGAATAACGCTTGAACAAGTTTGAGTATCTTTTGACTGATCTTAGTTTAATATTAACAAGAGAAGACATAATATTAACAATTGAACTCATTTAAATATCTATTGATGTATGATTGAGATTGGAATATAGTCTACATTTTACTATATGTCTTTTTAGGTCTTTTAATTTAACACATTGATTTAAGTCGTCTGATGGTCAAACTATACATTTGACAACCAAATACTTGATAAATCACTGTTATCAAGTATTTGGACAACAAAATCGATAGAAATTCAAGTGTCTATAATCGTATAACACCAAGTCTCACTTGTTACGGGCTTTTTTAAAGGATTTAGATGTTTTTGATGATTGGATAATATATTTATTTAATTTTATATTATGCTCTCAAAAATAACACTTGTTAAAATGAAGGCAATCAAATGCTTATGAAAATATGTTTTAAAAAGGATTTATACGTGATGACATGAGAACTTAAAAAAGCGCAGTGCTAACCAGCTCCATGCAACTTCCTTTCAATATGGCGTCAACTAGATTTACTCTGCATAAGGGGCAAATCACATCGAATTGTACATAATATAGATATATAAACTTCTTTTTCAGATGATGCTCCTGGTATTCTAATTCGTATTGTCTGATTGTCAAAAACTTCAAGTGTATTTTAAACACCTTAAATACTTCGTATCGATATAGCCAGACCCCATCCCTATGCGAACGTTGAAAGCTAACAATATTTATATCACAGCATCGAATGATCGGGCCAGGTATCGGCGAATTAAAAACAATAAATTGCGTTCCCCTCAAGAAGTTACGATTAAAAAACTTTAACTGTTTATTATTTATTGAGTAATGAAGCCGTAAATATCCGAAAAACGAATTAAAGAAATTCCATAAATCATATCAAAAATATCAACACAGCTTGCGTCGCATTATTTATACTTATACATTATTGAAGATTTTAAATGTCTTCTATTTTTACAATCACGAAAATGATTTTATATTTTTCTAATTATTTATTGATTGTTTTTTGTTCAAATGCACAGGCGCTATTAAATGTTTTCAGTTGGCGCCTGGTAGATGGTACCGGTAACCCCAGAGCTTTCCTCGCTCCACGAATAAGTATCGCAATACAGCTAGGAAATGCTGCCAGCGTTAAAGATACACTGCCACAGATCAAACTTTTTAAATTTGTTTTAATTTTCTATTTATAAATTTTTAATTACTATGTATCACTATGGAGGTATACATATGTACAAAATGCATGAAATTTTTTTGTTTAACCTTGCGACGGTTTATATTTGCAGCAAAGCCTTGCTACGCTTTACGTAGCATCGAAAAATCGTAGCATCTAGTAGGTCTGTAATACTCTACGGTGTAGCATTACATTATTGATTGATATTTTCTACATGATCTCTCTGACGATAAAATAAATGTTGAATTAAATATTATTAATTATGTACTGGTGGCCCTAATCATCAAGTGATTAGTGTTTGAAAGCGAGTTGTGTGAGAAGAGACAAAACTAGCATTAGCGCCCTGCGCCGGCCGCTCACGAGTTATCGCGCTTAATCACTGTTCAAATACTTACCAAGTTTGGCCTTGGCGTAATATAGTGGGCTTCTTGTCATAGAGGCATATTAAAACTATACATTTGTCCTTTTAATTTCGTTGTTATTGATACGTAATGTTAACAAATGTAGATACTGGTAAAAATGGTTGATGGGCGTACATTTATATTTCCATATACCACTATGACCATATATATTTTGCGAACTAGCGAACCGTGGAATTGACTCCCGGTGGGGGGTCGTCAGTGGGAAATATGACCTCCAATTGTTTAAAAAAATACTCACTTTACATAGACGATTTAGTCTGATTCGTATAGGTTCGTTATATAAATATTCGTATATGTCTTATAATAATAACTATGTGTAGGTAAATTGTCTATATTTAACCTAATAAAAATTGATCATCAGCATTCATACGTTCGATTGCCAACCCCTTATTTCAGATAGCACAGAATACTCAACATAAGTGCAAAATTAGAACTGGTTAAAAAAATTTAGTTTGAACTTTCGAAAAAGTTGTAAAAAGCTGTAAGTGGGATAAAACGCAGTAGAATTATTAGCACTTAACGGAATGGATAGAGGCTCGATTGGCAATATTGTATGAACATAGAGCAGTTACTGTGACAACACTTTATCTGTATTTAAAAATCATTTCATAGTTTATATATTTATGGATTTGTGACTGTCTTCTCTAGGAATCCTTTTAAAGTTGCCTATGTGAGATTTTACCGCGCCCAGCGGCTTATTGTCTCATGATTATGTATCTTAATGTTTCTTCCAGAGAATTTAGGAAATTCTTCAAACTTATTAAACAACGATATATTTATACTTTTGAAAACATTACGAAGTAGGCTATATATTTTTCTATAGTTTTGTCGTTTTTTTATGTATTTACATTGACATGCATGGCAGTAATTACGTGTATTACGTGTAAAAGTATAACTCATTGAGATAGATAATTTTATTTTCGATACATATTTCGATAAATTCAAACAACTTGCTTGAGCATGCTTAAAAAAGTCCTAAATGTACATATTGCACAAAGCACAGTAGCAAAACAAGAAACTCTGAATGAAAATATGTTCGATGTATCACTCGTTAGAGGTTTTTGTACAAATTGCGATTTACGATGCGTCCACGCGACCGGAAGGCGCCAAAAGCCGCGATCTGTCGCCTACTGTTTTTACTCTCCTACTATGTTAGGCCATGAAAAAAGCTTTCAAATAATAAAATATATCATATTCCTTTGCTGTTTTTGGAGCTGTTTTATGCTGTAGTGTCAAACGATTAAAAAATTAATTATACAGTTTCGGCGCGATTCAATCTCTTCCTCTACGTTGTATGGGTGATTGATTTGTTCTAATCAGAGGAAAATACACCTTCGATTTTACTCATTTACAAAAACAAAAACCTTTTTATCAAAGTATTGGAAACGTTTTGTCGCTTTTGACGGATTTAAATGGAAGCTGAGAATAACAATTCCAGCTGGCTTTGTTAATTACTACTATGGTAAGTATTTTAAATGTATTCGTGACCAAGCGTTATAAGCACGTAAAACCTCAACAAGAGCGATATTAAAAGAGTAAAGGAGAAAGTACAAGGGCTCAATATAGACGTCACAATTGGTATCGCACGAGTTTACATAGTTACCAATATGAATAAATAAATTTAAATTTATTCTGGAGGGTACCATGGCTATATTCTAAAACATTAATCAACCTCAAATCTAATCATAACCTATAAGAAATGTTTCTGAATATTAGTAGTTAGGTCTCAATATAAGCACTGTAGACAATTTAGTTTATATGCATTGATAAGATTGTTTATCTCTCATTTTTCGTGGACATACTGTAAGTAGCGGTTTCGTTGGAAAGCTTCCCGTAGATGGCGAAGTTAGCTTTTAACAGTTCACACATAACATACGTCTTCATTAGCCGCCACTGTGGCTCGCAGCTTTTAGAGACGTCACCGCAGCCTTTGAAATATTGTGGAACCTATAATTAAGTTTTCTCTAACAACGATTAACAGGTCTTCAGGGAAACGTATTTTACGTACTTATTTAGAGAACCTTAGTGCTTTCTTAATGTATTGTTTTAAAATAATAGCAATACTTTGAAAGTACATATTTATTAATAGCAACAAATAATAACTAATAATTATAATATATATTCTAACTTACATGTTACCTTAAACTACAAAACATCTTATATTCATCCCTTAGTTTTCCCAAACCTCGCAGTCGTAGTCGAAAATATACCTACCTAGTTCTGGTGCAGAACTGAGGAAAAGTAGCGAAATCATATGCAGAATTGGTGACTGCTGGCAGAAGACAGTTCGTATGCTATATTCAGACAGACGGACATGCCTTCGGGATACTAATTTAATTGAATTAAAACTTATAATTAAATTATAAAGAGTGACAGCTCGATACTGCGCATGTTTAGTTTCTTACAAGTCTAGATTAAATCTAAGTACTTTACACTAACGCTGAATTACGCCGAGTAAGCAAAATTTGCCAATGGAACTACATGGATACAAAGTAAAACTAGTACTACATAACAAGTATTACTTGTGTCGATAAACAATTTTTGCTATTACAAAAGCTAACATTGTCATAATTCAAATATCGAACATTAACAAAATTAAAAATCCTATTCTAATTACATTAAGCAATTAAGTAAAAGGTAGTTTTGCTACCAGTAAATCAGCGTAAAACTCGGCAAAAACACACTTCATCTATAAATTGGATACTAAATAAGTTCCAATTCTTACTTTCCAATTCCATTCGAAATTCATTCCGATCCCGATATTTATTGAACACTGGATTAATCTTTAATTCTTTCTCGTGTACGCTCGGTTGAATTCAACTCTATCGCATTAAAAATAAGAAATTGATTTGAAGGAACGGTCGCCGCCAGATATTTATGAGCTTTCGAAGGAAATTCTTTGTGAATGTTTGCATTTATGAAAATATGCTTCAATGTAAGGGGCGAACTGCTACCGACTCTACAGGGTGTGGCTTGATAAAGATAAAAAGCAAATTAGTAGATAAGCTTTTAAGTTTAGCTGTAAGCTTAATTTTACTAAAATATTTTTATTACAGCAAAGTTATATTTGTTCAACTATATTTCCATTTTAATTAGCAATAAATACAACAACCTTTCTATCAATAGCCCAATTTAATGAAATGACCAAAAAAATCTCTTTTCCGGAAACACCCTGTTAATCAGCAATCATTTCCGATCAGGGTGTAATTTATACGGGATCAGTGGAGCTAATAATGCCCCCCAGCCCCCTTAACCTCCCCCGCCCCCTCGTTACAAGTGTAATACAATCACGGGGCTCAATTAGGTGCCACTCTCAGATTATTAGATTCTTTTGACTTTCTTATAAGTTGTATGGCGATTTTAATAAGAAATTTTACGATCGAAATTACGATTTAGTATCACATGAATATTTAATGCTCTTAGCCTAATTTTAATTTACAAAGTTGATTTAAGTACCTAGTAGTGTTAATGAGTAGTATTATACTAGCTTGCGCTCGTAGTTTCGCGTGGATTTTGATGAAGTGTTTTGCGACCCCGCCAACTATAGTAAAATTATAGTAAAAAGAGAAAGTGCACTATCATAGTGGGCAGCTAGTCATTTGACAAATTAATGATTTTTGGACTTAATAAACTCTACATAATTTTATAATTAAACAACTTTTTCACAAGAAGAATACTTTCCGTCTCAACATAGGACATATGTTGCTTAAGATTATTTGTATATTTAAAGTTTTTAATCGTTACTGATTTTTTTTTAAAGAGAGTGGTTAAAGATGAAATGCCCACTGGAAGAGAACATAAAATCATAATACACCTAAACCTTTTTATAATCATACTATCAATTGATGAAAAACTTACTAAAATGAGTTCAGTAGTTTTTGAGTTTATCTGACAGACATTTGTAGTATACCACATTATCTTTTTATTAATAATAATAATATTTAATGGCTGATAAATGTCGCCCGTACTAGATTTACAAACGTCAAAAACCATAAAGTATCTATGCACGAATAAATGTATCTATGGTAAGACTAGTTTTATCTTGTCTATAAATTGCTTTACACAAACATTATATTAAAAAAATACTAAAAGTATAATATCAAAAACGTAAGAAGATTTATACATCTTACTTTTTCAATAAACATCGTACACTGCATTTCAATAAAACGAATTTAAAACATTAGCGCGAAATCATTCGTATAATTTTTTCTGTGACTCGACACGCGAAAATCATTTATCCTGAACTGTAATAGGGTATATTTCCGATTGTTAAATCGTTTTCTTAAGATTTCGATTCGTTTTGTTTTAATAAGAGGATGATTTACGCGAGCCCGCCAGTCGCAGGCGGCGCCTAATTAGACTCGTGAAAAATTCTCACTACACCTTCTCAGATGACGCAATGTAAAGCACTTCTTTCCTTTATTAAACTGTAGGTGAGGTGATGGACGATGAAAAACCCTTTGGTACGAATCCAAAAATCGTTTTTTCATGAGTTAGTTGATGTTACCAAATATACGTAAATGTACTAGGAACTAATAACTTATTAAAGATTTTATTTTGTTCTTGCGGCTTTAAGTACCGAATTAATGGTGGCAATTGTAGAATAATAATAATAACAATATTTGTTGGTATAATATAACTTATTCTAAAACTTCCTAATGCTTTTGTAAGAGAATAGAAATAAGAGGGGAAAATTTGCTCCATCTACAAATTTCATTAAAGTAATCTCAGATCAAAGATCTAATCAATAATTCATGAACATCTCAATTCCTTTGATTTCTCAATCGTTTAAAATAACTTTCCTATAATCCTCAGAACGAAATCACTATAAAAACACAGGTGACATCAAATACGCCCTAAAATCGGCTTCTAAATAAAAACATTGCTTCCAAATCGTTCCTATTTATCCAACAAACTTTTGTGTTTTTTCAAATATCCAATTTGATATCCTATTCCGTTGGGATACGGTACAGAATTATTTTTGATATATCATTATAGGTATGACATTGCAAGCGTGTGTGGCAACATTAAGGCGAATAAAATTTAAATATGGCAACACCGGTGTAGGTTATAAAAGAAAAGGATAATATAAAAATAAATGGAAATAATGCAATGATTGTTGTGTGATATAAATACTAAAGTAAATAAAGTGAATTCAAATTATTCTATAAAAAATGTCTACAAGTTAAAAATACAACCGTTCGTTTATATTCGCCTCTTTTAGAGGAATCGGATCATAAACCAAATACTTAGAAGAATACTCTTATAAGAGTTTAAAAAATCCATAATGCATGTTTCTATCACACAATAATATTTTTTCGAAATCTTAGTAGCATCTAACTATTGCAATGTGGGCTTGCGTTAAATCGGCCAATTTAAACAAAAAAAACGATTGTACCGTTTCTTGTTCGACTCTTTTAGGCGGTAGCTTAAGCCAATTTAAACAAAATAAATTGGGTTTTTTTTTGTCTTTGGCGGTTTATCGTATAGAGAAGTCAAAGAAGTATCTGTTTAAAGTTTTCAAGTTTCTATTACTTTGTTTCCAATACAATTGTACTTGAGTCCTATCTTAAGGTAAATATTTTTGCACGTTAAAAACATTCGGCGGGCTCGTATTATTCAAATGTGGCCAATAAGAGAGCATTTACGGCCGCCCATAAAACTACAATCCAACCGAACGAATAAATATCAGACCTCTCTAACTTATAACCTTTAATCCGGAGATATACAGAAAATTGAACGGACCTACTAATTATTCAAAAATATATTTATGTTCAGGCCGGGGATTCTGAATTGTACGTTTCTCAACTGTTTAACGACAACAGCCCTGGATAAATCCCCTAAATGAGAGGGCATCCGGGTTTCAGCCTCGGGGCCCCCACAATAGAGACGTTAATAATAAAAGAATCTACACTTGGTTTCACAAAGGAAATCTCGACTTGTTTGTTTGTATCTAACAAACACTTAAATGGTGAAGAGATGAAATCAGTACGACTTAGATTTAAACATCAAATTCAAATTCAAATTCAAAAATCATTTATTCACGTAGGTAACACAATATACACTTGTGATGCGTAATTAAAGAAATACATATTAATGCTTCTAATTTTACATTTACTGCCAGTTCTCAAATCAAGGGCGTAGAACGGAAGAGAAGAACTGGCAATAAACTCTCCGCCACTCTTTTTAATCGCCATGTTTTTTGTTTTTTTTTTACACAACGTTTGTAAGGAGCTGCAACCATTACACCATGTTCCACATGACATCTTAAGTAATTAATAATAATTGAATGAATGCATCGAATGCATGTGTCAGATACTGAAGGCTGATCAGTGATCACCTACTTGCCTAATACATAATCAAAAACTCTTCTAACGGCCCATAATGTAACATAGTTTAAACTGTGTGTCCCTTTGGTTTAGATGTATAGTACAGAAAGTGCAATAAAAGTAGGTGGAATAATAAGGTTAGGTAGAACTTGCAGAATTGTGAATTAATTATAGTTGAGTTGCAAAATCTTTATATGAATAAATTTTGATATCTTCTTAACTATACAAAATTGTCGCTTGATCTTTTTAGAACTGTTTCCTCGTAGTTGGGTAAAGTGACAAAATTTTTATTCCTACAATTCTGTCCCTTCCATAAAACTATATCAATGTGTAGTTATAATACAAGCCATAACGCAAAGGTTATGTGTGGCCGTAACCCACAACAAGCCGCCGGGTTAATTTTGCACCTGAACTTATTTGTGCCCGATTTTATATCGACAACACGCCACCCTCAATCGACATAAATACTTGGCTATAACTTAAGTAAGACATAAATCTTAATATTTCTAAAATCGTGATACCGATTCGTTCATATGGAATCTACTGAAGCATGAAGCATTAGATTTTTGTTAATCTTCTTGTTTCAAGTGTTTTAAAGTACGCATGGCACGGAGTATTCGAGATAGATAATTTATAATAATTGTTATACCTCATCTGTTAAATATTGATGTAACGCGTGTACTACACAATTTATGTTGATATTATAATAATCATGTATTTATTCATGCAGACAAAAGTCTATTTAATTAGTATTCTATTAGTGACAATAATGTATTATTTATTAAATTTCAAGATATGAGTCATACAAATTACACAAAATAAGTTTTTTTACTTTGAACGTAGACTTCAACTATGTACCTACAGAAGCTTCCATGAAAGTTGAAACAAAGGAATGTTACTACCTAAAGTGTCCTAAAGTATAGGACGACTATTAGAGAACAATAACCAAATTTTCTTTGACATATTTTGGAGAGCTGTTATAAAGCCATAAATAAACAACGTTGATCTCCATAACACCACTCACAAGGAACGCACTTGTTTGTAACTTGACAACTTTGCGAAGACGCGCGTACTTTATAAGTTGGATACACTATTTTGTACAAGTATCTTTCGGTACAGTCATGTTCAAAGTTCAAAAATTATCAACCGTAGCTGTCAAAAAATCTCGCTTGTCAACTGTCATTACCTCAAAAGCAACGCGAGTGCATCTTCTTTTGCATTTCTCTCTCTCTCACAACATTTCTATTTTATTTTTATATGTTCGAGGAATATCTAGCCTGTTTAGATTTTGATATAATAACTTTCGTTTTTAGTAATAGATAATCTTAATTATATGTCAATAATCAGATTACTGCGTGCTTATGACTACATTAGATTCAGATATCTAATTAGGGTAGAAAACCGCCTCGACCGGGGATGGCGAGGTCTCTTACTTACTTCGCTCACTCCAGTAAGCTTCCATCCTGGCCTTTAGGCGATCACCCCTCGACGGTCGAAGCCGATGTCCAAGTCTCGCTAGTCGCTGGAAAAGGCCCATTCTGCCAAAACATTTCGAGCTGAGCTGTCAAGGCCCTTCAGGCCAATAGCGAGATTACATTCAATAAAATAATTGTGATACTCCTTTGAAAAGACTTAATAGAATACGTATTAAAGAAAAACGCTTTTTACCGGATTAAAGTTATGTATCATTATAAATTTACAACTAGGTATTTGACATAATTTTAAATTTATCCGACGTTTCGCGTGCTTTACCCTCCATCTTTTAGTCAATATCAACTCCGGAGAAATAAATACAGATAATGCAACATTCTCTGCAGCTGTGATACTTTTTGACATTCAACATCTTTTGTCTTCAGTCACCGTGACCACGCACGCTGTAAGGCACGCGAAACGTCGGATAAATTTAAAATTATGTCAAATAGTTGTAAATTTATAATAATACATAACTTTAATCCGGTAAAAAGCGTTTTTCTTTAACCCTAGAAAGATAATCATATTTTGTAATACGGAAAAGATAATCATGCGTAAAATTTACGCAAGAATTTGAATTAGTTGTAGGTCTAGGTTTAATAGTTTATTTTAATGAATTGTATGTTATTATATATACACATATATTAGAATAATTAATACTGCAGATAATTTTTTAAACTCCTTTATTTTTACTTAAAAAAAAAGAAAACTTTAAACGTGGTCCGCTACTTCACTGTCGGTGTCCTCACACGGAAGCTCGTCATCACTTTGCATAAGAGCGGCCAGGATTTCGTGTTCGTTTAAATTGATACTCCCCATTGGGATATATATGTGCCTCAATATCTTTAAAAATGAAATTATAATATTAGTTATGATATAAAGTATTAAAACAGTACTAAAACTGTCATATAAGCCAAAATCATAAAAGTCACGATAAAGATAATCATGCGTAATTTTGACTCACGCGGTCGTTATATTTCAAAATCGGTGGCACTTACCTTATTGACACTTACGTCACGCGGCAGCTCCCAACGACGAATGAGATGTCTTAAACGCACAGCTATGGATTCGCGCTAATTAGAAAGATAGAGCAATTATTCGAAAACGCATGCGTAAATTTTACGCAGACTATCTTTCCAGGGTTAAATGTGTAAGGGTTATGTTAATCAAAGACAATACTATAGAATATGTATTAGTCATATTAATCATTACTTGAGAATAAAAATGGGTTTGAACAATTTTATTCTTGTTTTTAAACAAATTGCTTTTGTATTAACTAGCAACGTGTTTCTGATACGCAAACATTTACCTACCTCACTTGTCTCTCCGACGATACCACACTAGAAACAAACAACATTATAGATATTAAACAGAGTTACAATTTATAATACTTAAAGTGTTTCTGCGTGTTTACATTAAGCCCATAGCAACCTTAACTTAACAACAACCCAACGCTTTCTATAATTGTGTAGGTAGTATATATTTATCAAACTTAAATATTGTATTTGTTCTTATTTATACTAGAAAAAGTGAAAAGTAAATGTGGAATATTTGATTAATTTAATAGGTCGGGGAGAGGGCTCTAAGTTGAACCAAATATTATTAGATAAAAGGTAATTGTCTCATATATTTTAGTACATAGCTAAAATTTTAAATAGACGCAAGTGCTATATGGGATTTTGTTTTAGATGTTAAGCAATAATTGTTTATTATTGATGTGAAACATATACAGCCGCTTGTAAAACAGATTTTGTGATTGTTTTTGAGTTGTCGCAATTTCGTATTTTTGTATTTAATTAAAATAAATGTTCATTAAATAAACAACCATAATTTTCTGGAAAACCATTACGTTTATTTTTCAATTTGCCATATTTAATTCCTGTCGTTATCTGCTTTTTTATGGATATTATAAAATAATTTCTGTTTTACATCTGCCAGGTGTCCCGTGACATCTCACAATAATTCCGGAATGATGACGGATTCTATTGATTTATTAATTTTTAGATAATATCTATAAATATTGTATAATTTCCAAACAACTTATCAACATACGAACTTGCTTGAATCTTTTTGTGGTTTCTAGTAATAGTACATGTATACATTACTAGAACGTAAGCAATAATTTTTAAATCGTAGAGATAATTGGCTTAGCGCATAGCATAGACCTAACGGCTAACACTGTTTATAAGGCCCTAGTACTGATCACGATAGTATCACTGATTAGGGCGTGACTGTGTAATAACAAATATAATTCTCTGTAAACACTATCCTTGTTTACAAACATGTAATTTAACCCTTTATTAGAGAGTCGCGCGACTAGCACGCGACCGCCACGCGACTAGCGGGCGACTGTGGTGTCGGCGGATCGCAATATTGTTGCGGATTAAACTTGATCGATGTCCACAAATTAATGTCTCGTTATCAGGTTATTGCGTGCTAATCTCATAAGGCGTGTGGTGGCTTTAAAACTACGTATACAGTAAACCCTCCTATAACACGCTAGAAGCGCGTTGTAGGAGTATTCTCGCATAACGCGCTTGTATGACCCCATATCACGCGTTATGTTACAATTGATTCACGTTTAGCTAAACGGGATTTAAATAAACAGTAAGAAAAACTATGTTATGAACGAAATAAGTGCGTACAAATCATTATTAATGTCGCACTACAGATATATAACGTGTTAAGTCCCCGCGTTGCATAGGGTACCTAATACTCATGTTATACGGACTGAAATCGCGTAATTTGAAAATATTTATATACTGTATATCTACGATGGCAATATTTCGGCGCTGCGGATATTTTAAGAACTACATCGAACTTGGGTTTCCATAATAACGTCATCTAGGTTCTTTGTCAGCAGGACAGCCTGGCCAGCCAATTATTAATTAATATTTCATACTGATTGGCTAATTAAGTCTTAGTTTTACAGAAGACTAGACCCAAAAGGTAAGCTTGAGAAACGTGATTCCGCTTGAATTGTCTCCAGTATGTCAAAATCGAAAACATTTTTGTCCAAATGTCTCCTTTCTGAATCTTACCTTAACTCCCCAATCAAGCAATAATTACGTTTGATTGTGCTTATTTTGTTAAAAACATTCTTGAACTAAATCAGTTTAATAGCAATCTTTTAAGTTCTTTTTTTAACAGAATAATATAATAAAATCATAATATAAATACATAAGAAGACCACTGTGGTATGTATAAATGTAACAATTCTAAGTTATTAAGTAACGTCCTCATTTGTGAGTAGTTGAAAAAAATTTGTTTTATATGAATCATCTTTACGCGAGTTAAAACATATTTAATTATACAGTTTTATACTATTTAAAAATATAAAACTGTCTTGATGTATATACAAGAAGTGTATGTGTCCCTAGTCCAGTCTATCCGAATTTTCCATTATAAAAAAATTCTTAACTCCGTTGCACCTTGACGTCTGGCGTTCCATGACAGCGCATTATAAGACACTTCTTACCGCGCACCACCGCTTTAAGAACCAGCTGCCAATTCAGGTATTTGCTTCAAGAGAAGAGCGTACCTTAAAGGCTGGCTACGCGCTTGCAAACCTCCTGGTGTTGCAGTTCATCAATAAAGACTTTAGAAAATAAGAATTTTAAGTGACCCGTATGTGCCTCCTGGCCCATAAAAAAGGGAAGTAACAATACATATAGGATCAGGAAGTTCCCCAGAGTCACGTATGTTGAAATTTCCTCAGAAACTGGTTAAAAGTTCAACAATTCTTTCACAATTTCCTCATATTTGCTTGCCGGCCCGCGCTAAACTTTGGCGTTTATATTGTGTTAGCAATATACGAGAATATTGACGAGAAGAGACATACAGCATCTTAATTTTAGAAAACTATTTCAACTCTGTAAATTTGGAATGTAATTGTTATGATTTTTATTGTATTACATTTAGATACTGCCGGTTACATATTGTAATATGAAACATTAAAGCCTCTTCTGAATAAAAAAAAACAAATATTTTTTTAATTCTACCTGCCTGTTTACCACAGGAGCTAAATGTTGCACCATCCCTTAAAATAAAGTGCTTGACACCTCCAAAGACCTCTGCTTATTCTCTCTCACTCTTGAAGGGGCCTAAGTCTTATTGGTTCAGTAACACCTTAAAAAGTAGCTTGTTCCCGCCAGAAGGAATGACAGTCTTTTTCGACGTCCGATGACGATTGACAATGACAATGGAAATAATAATCTATCTGAAAATTTCACGGATATGATACAATAAACGAAATTCTTTGATGCTGTAAAATGGCAAGTCATATCCACATTGCATGTTCGACCAATCGTTGGATTGATATTCAATTCGAGCGTGCCTCGAAAGGATCGCCGCGGGACAGCGCAATTGAATTTGAAAATATCTCCCCCTGCCCCCTACAACCCCATAACTGTCCGACTAGGTAGACCATTTCATATAAGGCTTTTAGTACTTCATCTATTAAATCTGGCACACTAATTATGTTTTAATCTAATTTCTAATTATGTGCTGATAAGACCCCGCGTCATTCACATCCCCTTTAAAAATACTAATAATCTGTCGTATTTTGAGAAAAGACAGTTAGTTAAAAACCTAATTCAATAGGATATTTAGTTTAGAAAAAAAGAAAAGTAATTGATAAAAATTCATATTAGGTGCAAGTTTTTTTACTTTTTAAACAGTTTAGTATTTAAAATCAACTTAAACTTAATACATTAGAGACTAGAAGTTTCCTTCGAGTTCATTTCTTATTTCATCAGTCATTTATTAACGAATGTTGCGTAGTTCATCAAGAATCAAATGAGTTATATATGGAAAGAGACAGAGTTAATTTCCAACAGAGATGCACATACAGAGGGATTTGTGTATATGTCACCGTAAAATTGTAAAAACCGTTAGATTGTAATCTATCTCGCGAGATTGTAAACTGTCGAAAGATTGTGAACCTCAACGAACTGCTTACAAATTAACGTATTATTATTCGGTAGTTATATGAAATTGTTGGGAAGTAAAATTAATCTGTAATTGACCAAAGAAGTTTGAATGATAACTAAGTTAGTGTAGTACAATCTATCGAGTATCGAATAATAATACGTTAAATTGTAAGCAGTACGCTGAGGTTCACAATCTTTCGACAGTTTATAATCTCGTGAGATAGATTACAATCTAACGGTGTTTACAATTTTACGTTAACATATACATTTTTTATCTATTTGCCAAAGCCCGAAAAAGTAAAAAGCATAGTCACAGTAATCTGGCCCAGCACAGCGCAGCCATTTTCCCGCCCATAGACAAGAGTTTTATTGTTTTTATATTTATTTATCTGACGCTGGATTTGTGATATTCTGCCCTTTCTATAGTTTTGGCGCGCGCCTTTATTACATCGTAAAAGGTGAACAAGTTCTATCTAGCGCACACAAGATGGCCAATGGATGGACGAATAATACTTTTGATATTTTTACCAGCATCATAATTACGAGACTGCCATATATTAATATATATGACAATTTCATAAAAAAATTCTTTAGACTTTTTAATCAAAAACCGGAAAAAGGTGTTTTTAGAAACTTCAATGATTTTAATAATGACAGCAGGCACATTATAGAAAAAACACAGCTCAGAATCAATGAAATTTATTTAGAAAAATAACATAAAAAAATAAGTGGCGCTACAAGCCTAATTGGGTCTGCGCCTCAGATTTCTAGATCTGTTTCATGATATTTTGTCAATCTTATAGGCAAGTAGATGATCAGCCTCCTGTGCCTGACACACGCCGTGGACTTTTTTGGTCAGGCAAGCCGGTTTCCTCAAAATGTTTTCCGCTCTTAGAATAGCCTTCAAACAAACAAAACAAACTCTTTATTTATTAACGACTGATATTTTCTGATTAACTTAAGCAATTTTCTGTAAATTTCTACCAGAATATATTATATAATATTAGAAGTCGCGCCAGAAAATGGTTGCGGATTACATGATTCTCGTCTGGTCATAATTAGTCTTAGCACCATAACTTAAAGTAATTATTGATACTAACCCACCCCCGACTCGGGAAGTGGATGTAAAAACACGATGAGCAAAGTTACGACGGCAGCTGACAAGGCTGGTAACATCTTGGATGGTTTTTATACCTTCCAATGTCCATCATAGGCAAACCTATTAATTACAGTTTAAACAGTCATCCAAATTCTTATGTTACGATTTATAATTCTATTTTGTAAGATACCTCAACTTTTTAAAATTATGCCTTGCAAACGAAGATAGGTTGAAAATGCTACGTTTAAAAGTTTAGGTTTTATAATAAACAATCTCACCTTACATAGTTGTGTTGCCTAAATTTTGTCAAATCATCTACATAATATTGTTATTAACTCCTGATAACCCCATATTTAAATACTTACATATCGCGTTCGCTTAAGAGTAAATTGTGGGTTATAGACTAAAATACAAATGTTCCCCAGTACATAACTTTTTTACTTTCGAAAAAATATAAAACTCGTAGGTATTTGGAATTAATAAAAAGAAGAAAAAACAATTTGGCAGAAAAAACAAAACACATATAGTGCATTAATAAAATCCTAGATGGCGCTTACTGCAATTAGCTAGAAACACAAAACATGACACAAAACATTTTTTAGATCGTAAACTAGATGGCGATACCTGTCAAATAATGTAACTGACAATATTCTTATTATAGTTCTCTTTTGTTACACTAAGTTATAAAGTAATACTATATCTAATCCAATTTTCACTTGAAAATACAATTTCTCAAACAACCGCCTCACGGGCATCACGAGGTAGTGATGAGATGCTTGATCCGATTTTGTGGATCGTATATATCTCGATCCGAGCCGTCTATTGAATCACTTACATATTCGTTTCAAAAAATCACATGAAATTAAAAAATTAATATATTTACAAGATGAATATATTTGCATTATAACAGTCACAAGGAATTGCTTGCTCAAATCCCTCTCCACTGTAGTACACGGTGAACTAGAAACAAATATCCATTTTACACGCCTGTCTCAAATATTTTGTGCATATCGTTTCGGTTATGGTACTTTTAACACATTGTGTCCGATGTATACAAAAAAGCTGATGATAAATAACTCGGTGGACATTTTCAGCAGCTCCATAGAGACCTTTCGTCGAGTAGTTTTAGCAACCTTGCATTGTTAATTATTTACTATTATTATTTTATTTTTACTTTCTTTATTTTCTTTTTAAACACCATATATTATTTCTTACATATTTCATAATTGTTCGATTGTCCTCGTTTCAACAAGTATTATGTTAAAGAGCAGAAATAAAACAAAATATTTTAAATAAAACAGTGTTGGATGTTTAATTAATATCCAACCCGAAATTAGGTTTACTAGTCTAGTCGACAAGTTGAAAATGGAACAAATTAGAGATACTGCTCTTAAAATTATGTGCGATAGCTCATTGGATCCGGAATGACGTCTAGAAAAATGTGCTAAAAGCGTGTATTAGCACATAAAAAATTGCAAAAGTTATAGACCATTAAAGATGAAAAAAAAAATTGCATTTAGTTTTTTGCCAATATTTAATAAACTATTAATATTTAAGAAATTTCAAATAAAGATTCTGAAAGAAGAGGAAATTTCCAATAAAAAACTCCGGACTCCCAGAACTCTATCTCCATTATTTATAATGTTAATTTAACGCTGAAAATAGGTCTGCGGGTGACATTTTTAGGATTCGCGCGTGGCGTCAAAAGCGACTAAATGATATGATAATCAAAAAATTTACAAAAAAAAATTTCTATACTTTGTTATATATATGGTTGTTTTTGTTAATTTTAGAAGTTTTAGAAAAAAAATAAACAAAAGTTGAATATTTGTTTGTAACAAATTGGTAAGTTAATAAACAATAGAATTGTTGATTAAAAAACTTTTTTTTTCTGTTACTTTATAGAAGACTGTCAATTATGATTTTTAGAAAAAAAAAATTTCTTAACTAATTATTTAAACAATAGAAAATTAAAAAAAACGATTATAAACAATCAAAAATTGTTATTAAGGAAAAATTTTTTTTTTAAAAATCATAAAATTTTTAATGTAATAAAGTTGTGTTAAATTTTTTTTTTTTAAATATTGATTTAATCAATTTGTTTAAAAAATTTTTATCAACAAATGGCGGGAATTTTTTTTTTTGCAAATCAATAAATATCTTGTATTAATAAAAAAACGATTATATGATGATTTAGAAAAAAAAAATTTTTTTTAACATCATTACATGGATTTTTAAGTTTTTGTTTAAGTGAAAAATTTGTTATAAACAAAGTATAAATATTTTTTAAACTTTTATGGCACGATCTTGTTAAGTATGTATGTAAGAAAGGCTCTACGAAGCGAAATATTTTTACGACCATTATTTAAACATTTTTTTTCACTTACAATTTAGACGGTCGTTCGAGAAAATTTCGTTAGTTAACAATTATTTAACTTGTTGAAAAATTAACTTTAAGTAAAATTTTCAACGGGAATAAATTAATTACAGTGTTCAGAACACACCATAATTTTTTCAAATTTAAAAAAAAATATTCAATACCTTAAATAAATTAATTAATGTGCCGTAGTCGCTTTTGACGCCACGCGCGAATCCTAAAAATATCACCCGCAGACCTATTTTCAGCGTTAAATTAACATTATAAATAATGGAGATAGAGTTCTGGGAGTCAGGAGTTTTTTATTGGAAATTTCCTCCTCTTTCAGAATCTTTATTTGAAATTTCTTAAATATTAATAGTTTATTAAATATTGGCAAAAAACTAAATGCCATTTTTTTTTCATCTTTAATGGTCTATAACTTTTGCAATTTTTTATGTGCTAATACACGCTTTTAGCACATTTTTCTAGACGTCATTCCGGATCCAATGAGCTATCGCACATAATTTTAAGAGCAGTATCTCTATTTTGTTCCATTTTCAACTTGTCGACTAGACTATACGTTTAACATTAAGTTTTAAATATTAACCATAGTTATCTCATCAACACTTTTTTTGCATTAAGAGTAAGAGTAAAATATGCCCAAGTGACTGAGCCAGAGTCCATACAGGATTCGTTCCGATCCGAATCTCGGATGTATTGTATGCCGATAATTTGCTCTACGTCCGAATTCAGGCGTCCCTACTCGATATACTGAGTAGTGAGTACTGACAAATGACAATGACGTTGACACTTGACATTATCGAGTGGGCAACCGGCAACGCATGAGAATGATTTTGAAATTTGAATTATTTCTAGTTTTCCACTTGATTTGTTTGAGCGGTTGAACGTGCGCGTGGTGTGGTGTGATCGTGGAACTTGTTCTGTTTTAGTTCATTATAATTTAAATCAAAATGAAGGGTGATAAGAAAGTAGACCTCCAGGCTCTTAAAGATATTGCTAATAAGTTGAGAATCGACAGTATCGTAGCCACAAATGCATCAAAATCCGGGTAAGGAAAATAACCTCATTGATTTTTACCGCTTCCATGAAGGACTTATGAAGGTTACTTTATTAGCTTTTGCTTACGGAATTGTCTTCTAAGTTCAATCTATGTAGACTATGACACAATCTCACGTTTTATGGAAAATACATAAGTATATTTAACTACCTACTACTACTTTATAAAGTAACCTTTTTTGGACATAAAATTCATAGCGTTAAAATTATTATTGTCCTCTGTATTAGTTTAAAAAAATCTTTTATTTTATTTTAAACCATGGCTCTAAGTCAACATAGATCGTTAGAAAACTGCACTACCATGTATCTATTGATCATTTAGATAAATCACTTATTACCGATTATATCCTATTCAAGTCAGTGTGACTACTGACTAATTTAAATACCCTTCTACTAATCAAGGTAACAAAATCTATGTTCATTTTATGCAAAACCTTTATAATATGTACTTAGTATAAAAATTGATGAAATGAAGACCAACTTACAAATAAGTGTTAGATTTATTCTTACATTAGTTGGAGGATTTTTTATATTCATAACTTTGTATTATTAGTACAAGAAACGTCACTGATTCTGTATTGAGATTACATAATAGTGTGATAACATATTCTTCACGATATGAACTTAATATGCATATATTTTAATAAGCCGTCAAGAGTCAATAGTGTATGATAAGGTCATTTGAATGTTGGACTTTTATGGCTTTTCATATTACATTTAGTGTTACTTAGCAAGATAAAAATGGAGTTAGCATAAAGGTTTATTATTATAAACTGAATACAGAAGTTTAATTTATTATCCTTATTCTTCAACAAGTATTAAACACAATGAAGCAGGAAAATAACAACTGTAATAATGACACAACATGATTACCCCTTACAAAGTTTGTAACAGATTAT
Organism: Pieris napi; assembly: GCF_905475465.1. NCBI lineage: Eukaryota > Metazoa > Arthropoda > Insecta > Lepidoptera > Pieridae > Pieris > Pieris napi. Next base: position 3,958,524 of record NC_062241.1, on the reverse strand, counting down.
ATTGTTTTATCTTATCACTGATAAAAAAGTCATGCACAGCTTTCAAACAGCTACAGTTATTCTGTTGGTGTAAAAAGAATAGTGCTATACTAATTGTGTGTCGTACTCGCAACAATCGTAAATAGTTGTATGCGGCCAGTAACATTCAGACATTTATTAAATCTGATTTAAATAGGTATGTATAGGTATATATTTGAGGTAAAGCAAGATATGCAAAAAAGTAATAACAGACAATGTGTCTGATTTAGTGAAATGATTGCCTTTTGCAACAAATTTACTTACATAACCTAAATTTCCAAAATTACTGTAGTGTAGGTGTAGGTAGACCTCGAGTTCTGACTAAATCCAATTTGATTTGATCATACTTTTATGTCTATTTATAAATATATATTCCAGTCACCCGACATCATGTGCATCAATGGCCGAGATCATGTCAGTGTTGTTCTTCCACACCATGAAGTACAAGATTTCAGCACCGAGAGACCCTTCAGCTGACAGATTTATACTATCCAAGGTAAAATTTGTGATGATCCACTGTATGTTCAAAATCTGTTGCTATGGTAATATAAAATTATTATATTTTATTCTTAATAGTTACATGGTAATATTACGAATAAAATATCATGGAGGTAAGATTCAGATATTAATATACAGTATTAATAAGTACGTCATAATTTATCATTAGAAATAGAAGTTTCATTAACATTTGAGGTCAAAAAGAACCTTGATTATAATTTATTATTAAGTTACATTGAGTAATTACAATCTCAGGCATAATTTTAATAATCTTAAGTTAAATGGCAAAGTTTTTTTGCTATATTTATGTTTAAATGATTTGAAATAAATTTCTTAGTGAAGGCAAATATTAAGCTGCTTTCTCATTAATAAATATGATTGTCTCATTAATAATTTACGCTAATAGTCAGCACTGCTTCTTACTATAAAATGCATAGCATTATGCATTTATTACAAACAGTGCAACAGAAAATTGTTTGTCGTACTCACCCAACCTACATTGGTTGATGTGGGCAGTAGCATTCAAACATGCAATTACATAAAAAAAACATTGTGGTTCTTGTGTGAAATACATAATAGTTTTGCATCATTAATTGTGTAATACTATTATGAAAAACTAATGCACAGTACAAATGGGTTTACTGATTTAAAACAGACTTATTTCACATATTCAGTAATAATAGTAATATATCACTAACTTTAAATCCTATTTCTTTCCATTGTATTAAGGTTAATAAGAGTATAACCTTCACTTAGATTACTTTATATAGGGTCATGCAGCCCCCATCCTATACGCTGCTTGGGCTGAAGCTGGTCTCTTCCCAGTTGATGACCTTAAGAACCTACGGAAATTGGATTCTGACCTTGAAGGTCACCCAACACCTCGTCTCAACTTTGTAGATGTAGGTACTGGTTCCCTTGGCCAAGGGCTTGCTGTAGCTGCTGGCATGGCCTATGTTGGAAAGTACTTTGACCAGGCTCCTTACAGGTAAGATTCGGACATTAATATACACCATACATAATGGAGAACAATTCTTATTTTAAAATCTCAAAACTACTAGTACAACTATAATTAAATTAAGAAGAAAATTGAGCAGTAACACATAATGGTAATAAATATTTAACAGCATTCATAGCACATATTGAGACACCAATTTATCTAGTATCTATCCTGTATACATAAAATCGTAAATAATTATTATTCACATTATTAAATGAATATTTTTTGAGAGCACTGCTTATTAATAAAGATGCATTCAATAATTGCATCTTAGCTAGCAATGCAACAGTAAAGATGTTTGTCGTACTTACGCGACCGCTATCGGTCGATGTGGGCAGTAGCATTCATACATTCATATTTTAATTATGTCTTAGTATCGTCACACTATTATCTAGTGGAGGCAAAAAAAGTCCTATTAATTTCCTGTAGCAAGGGCACATACTAGTAATAGGTTTTTTTTGTTCCACCAACACCAATCTATAATTATATGTTTCAAGCAAAAAAGGCTGATCACATACTTGCATATTAGGAGATATTTCAAATGAACTGGTTTTCTAAGCTTAATAACTTGCAATAGCGATACTGACTTCATTGTTGAACATATCCCAACAATGTACTTTAGGAGCGGGACTATTAAATAGTAGGTTTTAGTTTCTATTTCATTTTACAGAGTGTTCTGTCTCGTTGGAGATGGTGAGGCTGCTGAAGGCAGTGTATGGGAGGCTTTGCACTTCGCTGGCCACTACAAACTAGACAACCTTGTGGTCATCTTTGATGTCAACAGGCTGGGACAATCTGAACCCACCTCACTACAACATCAGGTTAGCTACATTACTTGCAAACGTTCGCTAATTAATTGTCCTACAGTTACTTTTTAATTAGTTAGATAAGTTAAAGTAAATCATATTATTTAATGATTTCATCATTAAGTTCATCAAACCACATATTATAATGATGATGCTTCTTTGTTGCACAAATAAAAGCGGTTTAAATTAGTTATTGTAATCGTAGACAAGTTGTGCAAAATTAATTAAGCCGTATTAAAAATAACATTTGAAGGTTGTACTATCATATGTTACGTAATGTATTAATACAAGGTCAAGTAAATACATTTGCAAATGTGTTGACAATGGCTACAGTTAATATTTTAAAACATTATTATGTAAAATATCTAAAGGTTTAAAAATGCAAAATTAGTGTTATTGACCAATTAATATGTTTAAAATGTATGCTTATCCTATTCTTTCATAGAAGTATGAATTGTACTTTACAGAATTATCTTTATATTAATATGTATGGTCCAACAGATAGATTTTACTTAACATTATAAACCCAAGAGTTAATAAAAAATATCTTGTCTTGGATGATGAATAAAAAAATAACCTAGTAAACTTTTATCAGATGGATGTTTATGACGCCCGTGTGAAGTCGTTTGGTCTGCACTCTCTGGTAGTGGATGGTCATGATGTCTCTGAGCTCGTGAAGGCCTTTGATGAAGCAGCCTCTGTCTCTGGAAAACCCACCGCCATCATTGCCAAGACTTACAAGGGTAAGGGATTCCCCAACATTGAGGATCAAGACAACTGGCATGGAAAGGCTTTGGGCGGCGATGGGGAGAAGATTATCAAGGTATATGTTTGAATATTATACTTAAATGTTTCGCTAGGAATCGAACCCGGGCCTCCAGACAACGGACTTCTCAACTCGCGAAAGTGCAACTCTCAATAGCGATTTTAATTATGAAACCAATAATAAATGTTTTATTTTATCTATAAGAAATTAATAACCTATACTCTGATATTTAATTCCGTAGACATTTCATAAGTGTTGCTACTAAAAAGATCTCCACCGAAAATGGGATAATTTGACTTATTTCAGGGTAATAAAAAAAATGCTACGTATTTTTTAAGTTTTACGTACAAAAAGGTAAATCTAAATATTTACCTACTCGAGTGACCTATTATACAAAAATAACAAATATTTCAGGAACAATATATTGATTTGAATTTTAATTATTTTATTTAATTCTTTAGCAGGCATCACTGCCTACTAATTCCAGGTTTAGCAACCCTTTAAAAAAAATGTTATCTTTATAAAGGAACGTAATTACCACTCGCCGTTTTACCACTTTTAATGTGGAGCACCACACTTAATAAAATGGATACATTCACTAACAAATAAAATGTATGTATAGACTCAGATGTTCAGACTCGTATTGAAATTGAAAAATGTGCCCGGCCAAAAAGGTTTGCCATCACTGACATGTAAAAAAATGATAGCTGTCAGAATTCTACGGAATTAAAAATCAGAGTAGGTATAACTGCCGAATTGACAAATTGCATCCGCTAATAGAATCTAAATTTGCAGCATCTGCAATCCTTGATAAAGAACCAGAACATAACGTTGAAAGCGTCTCCCCCCGTGTCAGCTGCCCCACAAGTGCATATCGCGGATATTACCCTTTCTTCTCCACCAGCCTACAAGAAGGGAGAGCTTGTCGCCACAAGACTCGCGTACGGAACTGGACTGAAGAAGATCGCTGATACTAACCTCAGGTAAAATTATTTATTCATGTTTATTATTCAAAATTTATTATTATTTATATTTTATTATTGTCCTTTTTTAACTTTTAAACATGTACCACGTAATAATTGTTTTCTAGTTACCCACAACACAGGGTGTCCCTAATGTCTATGGAAACTAGCGATATATTAATTCTGTCAGAACCCTTTTGTCAAATAAAGTTTTTATTATTATTATTCTGACGTGTCTAAATTTGGTATATAGTAAATATTTATGTATATCATAATTAAAAATTGAAATTCTTTAGTCCTGCATAAATTATGCTTGTCCTATCGGCAAGGATTTCAGTCCATTATATTGTTGTGTACAGGCTTTAGTACCTGCAAACCGAAACTGTTTTTTTTTTTTAACTATAAGCATTCCATTTTATGTGCGCTCATAAATGTACATTGTGTATTACCTTAATAAATGATCCTAATTCCTCAATATGGACTATCTAACAAAATAAACTCCCGAGATAAAATATCCTGCCTTATGAGTATTTATTTTCCATTTAACTAAACAATTTTAACTGGCAATATTATGCTAATGAGCAATCGCTATGTATCCAGCTAATAAATAAATTTAAAAAAAATAAGTAATCGCTTTCAAAGCTATCCTTTCACATAGTAACAAAATCGCTTGTTATACCAAATTTTGTATAGCAATATTTGCTTGATGCACCACGTAATATCATAGATTGTGTATAATAGCGCTCTCTACATACGTAGTGCAAAATTAATGTGTGTGTCGTACTCACACAGCCACCGTTGGCTGATGTGGTCAGTAGCATTCAAACAAGCTAGTTTTATATTAATCTTTGCATGGTGGATGGAAGTAAAATAATACTAATAGGTGTACTTCTTTCCCAGAGTCATTGCCTTGGATGGTGACACGAAGAACTCTACATTCAGTGACAAGCTGAGAGCTGCCTACCCAGAACGGTTGGTGATAATAAAATATAACTGTTTTAACTTTACTTTTTGTTTTCCTCAAGTCTTATACCCGCATGTTTGTACTTTAATATAATAATATTTTAATTTATTTAATCGCCGTATGTATGACCTAGTTTATTTAAATTATATTTATTATAATATTTATAGTGCAACTTAGTATTGTACATATTAAATTAGACAGGCTACTTCTAATTAATTTGCGATTTTTGTTTTAAAATAAGTGTTGTTTGATGATTTGCTATTTTAAAAGAGTACCGAGAGTTTTTTACGCCGGCTTTTTCTCTCGGCCTACACCCTCTGTCTTCTTTGCCGATGAGTAGGGATGCCTACAAATTCAAATTTAATGACGTGGAATAAGCGATACCTACCTGTATCTTATGTTCCATAATAAACATATTTTATTTTTAATTTTTTATGTTATAATTAGACTGCTATTGCTTAATTCGATATCTTCAAAATTATGTTTAGTATCTTTCGTACCATTTCTATAATTGTAAAAATATATAATTAATAAGAAGTAATGTTAAACTAATTTATAATATAATTTTTGTTATATATCTTTATCAAAGTATTAATTACAATCAGATACATCGAGTGCTTCATAGCGGAGCAGACGTTAGTGGGTGTGGCGACGGGAGCCGCGTGTCGTGACCGCGCTGTTGTCTTCGCTTCCACTTTTGCCGCTTTCTTCACCAGAACTTTCGACCAGGTAACATATTTTAACAGTAGTAACTGAAGTGTGTTACTATTAATAATGTAAAACATCATAAAAGGCTATTCGTTGGTCCAGTTATTTTTTTATACAAACTAAAAGCACACTCCCAATACACACGGCACACTACGAAATAAAACATGCATCAACATCAATCATAAGAATGCACAACGTATACTGGGAGACTACAAAAATAGAAAAAGATTAACTCAAAACAAAGATGGCCTAATTTATTTTTAATTTTATAAATGTTCGTTCTAACAACGTAAGTTTTGATACCATATAAATAAAGTTTTAACTAGCCATAATTAATATATATTATTAATTCGGTCCTACGAACAGGGTCCTGTAGTAATAGGTCAATCTGTTCTCAAAAACTTTCCAGTAAAAGTTAAAAACTTAAACTTTACTTTTTTTTTAAATTGGTTCTTCGATTCGGATTAACCGTTAGTGTCACACAGATCCGTATGGGCGCTATCAGCCAGTCGAACATTAACTTGGTTGGTTCCCACTGCGGTGTCAGTATTGGAGAAGATGGACCGTCTCAGATGGGTCTTGAAGATATCGCTCTCTTCCGTGCTGTGCCAACTGCCACTGTCTTCTATCCCAGGTAATAAGCACACACTGACTAATTCCGCACAATAACTTGGTTATTCAAGGTTTTTAAAGGATAAATGTATATGAAAACTTCTTTAGCGGCGTTGTACACTTTTTTGGAATGGGTAAAAAAATTTAAACTCGCGTCAGGACACGTGACCTGATCGAAAATTCGTAAGACGGATGGAAAGTAGACAGCTGGCGCGGCGTATTTAATGTAATATAAATTGTCATGTTTGTGTACGATAGCGCAATAAATAAATATTGTATTCTACCACATAAATGATAGTACTTTTATAAGTAGTAGTAGTTAATAAAGGTTCACCAATTCGTGCAACATTATTCCCTAACCATTCCAAAATATCAAAAATGCACAACGTTAATATTCAAGTTTTCACTTCTGCCGGCACTCCCGGAGTGCAACCCGTCGTTTTTTTTTATTTACATTACTAGTTAAGTTATTATGACTACTATGTAAAAGTCGAATTGGTGGTCGCTAAATTAAGTAAGATTATAGCAACACTACTCATCAGGATAATACATATATCTAAATTGTCATGTTACTTTCATACAGACAAATGTGTACTTCGTGATATATTATGTACACTGTACAGATTGTACAAAGTTACAAAAATGTTTTAAAGCCTATACAAATTTTAATATATTTACAGTGACGCAGTATCAACAGAGCGCAGCGTGGAGCTGGCTGCCAACACCCGCGGCATCTGCTACATCCGTACTTCGCGACCCAACACCGCCATTATTTACGATAATGACACCGTTTTTAAGGTAATTGATAAATTACACCGAATACATTCGATTATAGAGTAATAGTTGACTACTTCACTCCGTCGTGGTTCTCCAAAAATACTCCAGAACCTTCTCTTTAATTTTCGATTTAGGCTATGTTCACATGTAACGCGCGATCAAATTTGAAGAGAGTTCAGATGATAAGCGCTAATGCGCGTTGCGAGAGTACTCGTCAGTCTAGTTCGGTAGAACGTAGAAAATTCTTCAGCATGTCGTTTCAAAACTTTGTTTTTATAGGATTCCGAACCTATATTCCAAATTGCTGGCCTTTTTTCTACTTCCTCGATTAGTAAGTCGATGTCAATATTTTCAATTTCAATCATTTTAAATGCGAAAACAAAATATAATTACGAAAATTAACAAAATTACATGCGATCGCGATGAAATCGCGCGTTCAACTGAACAGCAAACGGACATTACATTAATATCAAAGCGATCACCGTGATCACCGATCGATCACCTGCGTCTAGAGACTTTTTCTCTGAGCGCCGCGTTAACGCGCGCTCATGTGAACAGTTGTATGAAAATACCACAATGTCTAGTCGCGCGATTTGAAAACGCCCGTCAAATTTTTGCCATCTGAACATAGCCTTAAAGTTAATTTTGTTGTTTGACATTGGTATAATTATATTTTTAGTTCTAGCTATAGTAGTATGGGTACTATGTTCGTTAGGGTGGTCCTTAATCCTAAGAAAAAAATTTTTTTTCTTTAATTTCGCGGGGCACCACGTAATTTGGATATATACCATAAAAAAGTGTTTCAGTATTTTTTTTGAAATTTTTAAATGATATTTAGAGGTCGCTACCGAGGTTTGAATTTTAAATAAAAATTGAAAATCTGTATTTGTTAGAATTCTTTATTTTTATACCCAGGTCTTAAAAATGTTACGAAATTATTGTTATTGTTATTAATTAAGATATTATATAGATAACTGATTTGTTTATTTTAAAGATACAAGGGTTGAATTGTTAGTATTAGGGTACTTTATCCTATACTCTTTTACCATCAAAAGCAAATATTGCTTTTGTTCTTCATTTGTGGTAATTATTTTTTTATATTCTTCCATTCCTCTCAGCTATGTCGTTCACTACTCGCAATGAATGAACGATATTTTTGGCAGCTATATAATCAGCGTCTTCGTTCCAGGTTTCGACGTCTTTTAAAAAAAACATGATGAGATATCTAGGGTCTGGAAGAATCTTAAGGAATGACTACTCACGAAGTTTTCTATTTTTTTTGTCGATATGTGCGATGTCAAGGTTTATTCGTTTTAAGCAATCTTCAGTGCCTTAAATTTTGAGTACTTCTACCATTTTTTTCTTTTCTTGACATGAAACTTCGTCATTGAAAAACGCAAGCGAAATTATGTATTCTGACAAATTATTTAAAATCTTTATCTGCGCATCAGTAGCTATATTTTTGTTGAAGCTTTAAGGTCTATTAATAATTGTAAGTCGTTTCTTGGTGCTGACTGACTCCAAGACTGCTTGATCAATATTTGACATAAATCATCACCGTGAAAATACATATTTCTCTCACAGCCTTTTCGTCCTTCTTCGTTAGCTTAAACTGATGCTTAAATAAATACATTTTTAAACTGTACAAGGCTCTTGCCATCCACATAGCTCGATGAAGAACAGCAGGTCTCTGAAATGAAACGCTTTTGTCAGGTGCACCTCCTAAGGAAATGATAGTAAGATTCAACAGTTCTCTGTAGTCATCTCGAGGTTCATGTACTTGAAGTTGCTTTTATGCAAACAAAATCCTGTCTGCGGCCACTTCTGCAAGAATATTTGCCTCAGCGTCATCAGTTGTTATTGATTTGAAGTCGCTTTGGTCAATAGTGTTACAATTGTTCTTAAATCTTTTGAATTATTGTATATCAGGAGCACTAGATGGGGCAAGCGATTGATCCACTACAGCTGACAACATAATTTCCATTATGTGGTGACAACAAGCAAACCAAAGCTTATTTTTATTCATTTTGCGCTCCAGAAGAACGAATACTCCACGCCTTAAGCCGGTATTTACAGCAGTAGAGTCAAAACATTGTCTAACAATTTGCTTTATAGCTCAAATTCCATGACTTTATAGCTTCATAGACAGCTGGACGCACAAGCTTCGCTTCACGCTTCACTTCCACGTTCCAATTTTGGAACAGCGAGTAGTTGATAAACTCCATATCCTGATGTCAAAATTGGCAGCCGATCTTTAGTTTTGTGTCCAGTAATATCTTCTAGAAGTTTACCTTCCCAATGGATTGTTAATGACGAATTAGGTTTAAACTCGCTTTTGAGCGAATCTGCACAGCATTGCGATTTTTGACCCATTACCGACGCATAGTAGATCTATTGACATTAAATTCTGATGGACCACAGCCTGCACATTTCAAAGTAGATGTCACGACCATAGTTGATTGTCTGTCACTCAATTTAGAGACATCAAGACTGGTATCTAATTGACTGTTAATAATATAACAAATATTTTAATTGTAAAAATTTTGACAGCTGGTAGCGACCTCTAAATCTTAACAAAAACAAAAACAAAAAAACACGTATTTCATATTTAGAGGTATATAATCAAATGAGAAAGTGCCCCGGGGATAATTCAAAAGTCGAAAAATAAGGACCACCCTAATGTTCGTATTTAAGATGGGTCTTAGGGTGAGGTTACACACGAGAATTGGCGCTAAGTTTTACTCCTTACAATTTTTAGGTTCATATTTTTGAATCTGAAGTTGAAATCAAATTCTAAGTACTAGTATTAAAATTCTTTTCTGGAAATTAGAATCACGAATATTTTTTAATAATTTTTTTTAGGTCGGTGAAGCCAAGATTGTCCGTGAGTCCGCCAAGGACAGCATTTTGCTGATCGGTTCTGGGGTCACTTTGCATGAAGCGCTCGCCGCCGCTGATCAACTGCAGCAGCAAGGTAATACAAAATTTTACTTGTATGTTTACTGTTTGTCTTGTTGTTTGTTGGTTTAAATCCCAGAGGCTCTTTTATCTCTGACTTTCAATAAATTTAAGAAATGTATTAAAGAAAAGCTGTGTAAAAAGGCTTACTATAAAGTCAACGATTATGTAGTTGATAAAAGGGCCTGGGACTAGTGCTAGACAGGCTTCTTCTAATTAATTTGCGATATTTGTTTTAAAATAAGTGTTGTTTGATGATTTGCTATTTTAAAAGAGTACCGAGAGTTTTTTACGCCGGCTTTTTCTCTCGGCCTACACCCTCTGTCTTCTTTGCCGATGAGTAGGGATCTCTACCTATTCAAATTTAATGACGTGGAATAAGTGATGCATGTATCTTATGTTCCATAATAAACATATTTTTTTTTGTCATGTTCTCGAATACTGTCAATGAGTGTCCGATTCCGTATCCGAAGGACCTTTTATATTTGAGAACGAAATTTGTTTTTATGAAGTAACAACAAAATTTAAAGCTGGCCGAATATATTGAGTTTATTAACTGGCTAGCACTCGCTATTTAAGTTATTGAATAAGTACACAATATCCTGTGTGAACGAGCAAAAGCATTAGTCAAATCAGGATTAATACTCGGATTTCCATCGCGAATAGTTTAAAAACAAATATAAACGCCAATCAACTTATCAATACTAATAAATATTTGATACAGGCCATGTCATTTTAAGTATACTTTTCTTATCGAAACAATTCAATCTTTATTTAAATCTTTGTGTGTGTTTAATAAACCCATCTTAACAACTGTACTGATTTTGATGAAATGTTTTGTATGTTCAAATGGATTCGAGAATGGTTTAGTTTACAATTAGATGTTTTTATTTACTTTAGGGAGCGTTCAAGTATTACGTAACGAATTTTAGGGGGGATGGGTCCTTTTTTAAAACGTTACGATGCGGGGCGGGGATTGAATTACGTGTTATTTATTTATTATTATTATCGTCTTTCCAGTACTTTACACATAATGGTAACTTTTAGGTATAAAGAGTAACTAGGTGGTCACAGAACGTTTCACTATACTTGTTCACGGAAAAGCGTTACGGCGCGTTACATGGGGGGGTTACAATAATCTCCAGAAATTGCGTACTTGAACGCTCCCTAAGGCAACAGGACAACGTCTATCGAGTCTGCTTGTAACTATTCTGTTTGGTTACATCTTTGACAACTAGACTCCTAAGCTTATTCGTAATTTTTTAGGCATCAGCGCACGTGTGCTGGACCCGTTCACAGTAAAGCCCTTGGATGAGGCCGCTGTAAGAGCTCACGCGCACGCCGTTGGTGGAAGAGTGCTAGTCGTTGAAGACCACTACCAGGCTGGTAAGTACTTATATTTTTTAAATATTTTTTTGCTTATCTGAAGTTTCAACGAATATGTCATACTATTTACAAATAAATATATATACGTATATATATGCTGTAGGGTATTTTTTAAATTATTTATAACATAGATACAAAGAATGTCAATAAAATAATTAAATGTGTTTAAACCAATGGCGTGAAACGGACGCAGAAATATGTCTGTCATATGTCCTATTTGAAGATAAGGAACTTCAAAACTACTTATATTTTTTTTTAATTTCGCTGCCCATTATTTGATGGAAATGGAAGCCATGCAACGCCAATCAATAATTTATTTTTCAGGTGGTCTCGGTGAGGCGGTGTTGTCCGCTCTGGCTCTGGAACGTTCAGTGGTCGTACAGCATCTCTACGTAAAGGAAGTCCCACGATCAGGCCCGCCCCAGGCTCTACTCGACAAATATGGAATTTCATCCAAAAACATCGTCGTCGCAGCTGCCAAACTACTAGCTGTTTAAATGCTGCAAACCTAACTGACCGAACACTAGGTGTGGGGTCAAATATGTTTGTGTCATTTATTGGTTTAAAAGTCTTTTTTAAGGTCTGATCTAGCATTTAATGAAAAAAAAAAATGAGAATTGAAATTCTGAATTCATTCCAAACTGCAATATTAAGCCAAAATGCTATTGTTCCTGTTAAATTTCAACCATAGACTATGCCGTTGACTATGGTTTCGTTCCTTATTCACCGCACGCATATTCCCGTGTCTGCGGTGACCACAGAATGCATATTTTTATACATAGGTTATATTATTTTATACATATATATTGAGGATTTTTATACATTTATACGGAGTGCCTTAGCGAGGGTTTGGGCGATATGGGTAGTTTTAAGGATAATGCACATCTTTTTTATATTTTATCTATATTTTGAGTGATGTTATGTATGTTTATGTAATTTTATATTTGTTTTGTTCGGGACCATTTGTTGATTATTTCTATAATGAGCAGTGTTTAAAGGAACAATTGTCTTCCCTAAGAACAATAATTACACATTTGAGTTAAAATTGTTTATTGGTATACATTCCTTTTGCATTTACTTTGTAAACGCGTTAATAAACTTTAATTCAGTATAAAATGTTGTTTTAATTAATTTAATAAAATGACTAGATCCACTCTACATTATGTACATATAAATAATGGCAACCGTACACACAACCACATACAACTTTGTTTAAGGATGGAAAAGTTAAATTCAAAAAAACACGTTTTTAACAAATTAAAAATCACTCTGTCTGCGATTATTTTAGTAATTAGTTAATATATAAATAGTAAAAAGAGGTTTTATATGACTAGTTGAGTAAGTACTCTTAAATAGAAATAATTAAACTAACCACCACATTTGTCAAGTCTTTAAAACAGTCAACACACTGTTGATTATATTTAAAATAATTTCTATGTTCACACTACAATGGACGGCAACGTAATTCTCAAATTTCATCTCACTATGTAAGTTAAATGCAACGACCGGCGGTCGCTAAGTCTAGCCAAGAATACTATCTTCCAATCATCACCCCCATTCTCCAGCCTCATTGGCCGTCGTGGTGGCCTGTCCTTCCTTCTCTTGTGCCGTTCTCTCTTCTAATTCACCAGGAAGATAGTCCTTCCAGCTTCTAAACAGATATCTCGTGAACTTTCTCAATTGCCTGAACTTGCAATAGGTAGCACCTTCTGCGGACTGCAACTGTTGTGTCTGTATTAAAAACCCCTTTTCCTTGAATGCCTGTTCCAACTTCTCCCTTTGTAAAGTCTTTCTCGACTTTCTCTTCTTCTTGCTGAGTTCGTCTTTGAGCACCAAGCTTTTCTGTGGTGGTGAAATTGGTGGTGGTGGTGCTATCGAATGTATCCTCTCTTCATTGTTCTTTTGAATGTAGTCGTAACCCTTTGTTCCTTTTGTACCAGTTCCACTGTAGTACCTAAAGTTACCGCCAGAATCTACAGAAAGCATTTTCTTTTCTTGAAGTGATGGTTTCGAGCCTCCAGTAAATTTAAATTTGCAAATACTAACTTCAGTAGTGGGCGTCGATGAGTTGCTCCGAGCAGGCATTGGTGGAATGAAAATTGCTGATCGCTTCCTTTTTACAGGGCCTTGATTCGGATTCGGTGAAACTCTTTTTTTGGTTGGCTCTGGGCTTTTATCAACCGATTGTGGAATCATTTTAGGATCTAGAAGTTCTGAAATTTGCTTCAATACTAGTTTATTTTTATTTTCATCAAGTGACTTTTCTGTGGGACTGTTAGCACTTGTTTGTGTTAGTTTATCTCTGTCCTGAGTTAGTGGCAACTGTCCAGCAGCCGCTAGCTTCTGGTAATACAGGAGTTGCGTTTGTAATGCCAATGGATGCATGTATATCCCAGCGTTGGGCCAATACACGTATCCAGGAAACTTTTCATCATCTGTATTGGTAGTGGATTGAGCCGGTTCAGATAGGGTGGGAGAGACATTTCTCGTCTGGTGTGAAAGGTCAGGCGAGCTGCTGGCTGTGTGAGGAAGGTTGGTGTTCCTCTGTATAACTGATATGGCGTTTGGTTGTTCACTCTTTATAGTATCCAAGTCTTCCTCAACTTCAGTTTTGATTTCTGGCGTTGAAGTGTATATATTTCCAAATTTCTTTTGAATCTGTATTTTTAAGTCTCTAAGATCTCGAATACATAGATTCAGGGGCTCATCATCGCTGTGTAAGGGTCCAGCGGTAGTAAGTGGTGCCTCCGGCATTGGCTCGTCTGGACTACAAAATTTGGGAGGCGTGGGATTCTCTAGTCTTCTTTTGTTTTCCTGTGACAGCTTCCTTTCTAATAAACTTGTAATGATTTTGTTCTGAAGATTTGTTTTAGTAGGAGCGGCCGTATTTCTGAACTGTTGGCACGTAGAGCCTAATTTATCGCCGGGTGGAGGCTGGCCGGGTACTACGGTTCCATAGTTTTCGTATATTAGATGGCAGATGTCAGCTTTTTTTGGTTTTCGGCCGCGTCTGGGCTTGGAATTATTAAGTGTCATCTCTCCCATGTACGGCAGGTCGTCGTACGTCATAATTTTACTTGGAGCCACCGCGACTTTTTTCTTCTTGTCTTCTTTGGTCTTGGCAGTCATGTTGACGGCCGCTTGAGAAACATTCCTATTTCCGTCATTTTGTACGCCAGCTAGACGCTGAGCCCACAATTTAAATGCTTCATTGGTAATGTTAACGTCGCCTTGCTCTTTGACTTTTTCTTGTGGTTTTTTCTTAGTTGAAGCCTTGAGGCTCTGCTCGTAATGATCAAGATATTCCTGTGGCAAAGCTTGGTGGTGAAATTTGAGCTTCCACCTATTCTTCTGTCTGTTCCGAATTTGTTTAACTTTTGGCTCCACTTTTTCGCTGTTACGATCTTTGCTAGATGATAACAGCTGTTGACGAAGCAACTCCTTATTTTCTGATAATCTGCAATGTAAAAATCTCTTTTAAGTATTACGATTGACGAAAGAATTCTATGAGATTTCGAATTTCATAAATATAGTTATATCAAGTATAGGAAACAGTTCCAAAGAAAAAATTGTGAAACGAACCTGTTAGTGGGCGGTAGAGGCGCAGGCGCAGGACACCCTTCGCCGCACGCCACCCGACGCATTACTTCTGTAAACAACACACAACTGTCATACAAAAGTATAATTTTTAATAATTAGGTCTTTTATTGATAATACTGGAAATCCCATCCTAACACTATAATTACAAAAGGAGTAAATATCTAAATGTCAGGATAATATTTATCAGAAAATTGCAAAAAAACTTATTGCAAAATATTAAAGATAAATTCATTTTCGTAATGTATAAGAAACTGAGTTTTTGTAAGAAATATAAAATTAAATCAACATCCGCATCAGACGGCATTGAATCTGTCGCCGCGCGTAAATAATAGATCTATGAATACCTGTTCGTTACTTCGATATAAGGATGTAAATATAAGCATTTATTTGAAAATAATGAATATGTTCCATTTAAAACAATTTTTTTTAAGTAAACCGTCCAAGAAACCATATACATATGTCACCGTAAAATTGTAAACACCGTTAGATTGTAATCTATCTCGCGAGATTATAAACTGTCGAAAGATTGTGAACCTCAACGAACTGCTTACAATTTAACGTATTATTATTCTCATGTTTTAGCGCAATATTAAAATTATATCTAACATTCAAATGGCAATAATAGACAAACCATAATATCAAATACGTAGTTACTTTTTAGTAAAAATAATGTTTAATAAATTCAAACATCCGTAAAAGGAGTTTTATTTAAATATCATATTGCGTTTAATTCAGCATTATTAAAAAGTTAACCTTAAAATAATAATTCCTTACTAATTAAAATATGGCGCGTAAACAGAATGTGCGTACAACTGAATGGTAAGTCGTAATAGCACCTAAATATGTTATGTGTCAGTCAGTCAGTGTGTCCGAATCGGGAGCTCGTGAAACCCGAGTGCTGCCAGAAATATCCGCGACTTGCTTTACTCGCAACTTTCGCAATCCGCGACTCTTGTATGTAGAAGTAATACATAAAAAAGTCCAAAACTGAAATTTTTACGTCGTGAATGAGATACAGTTTAAACTTAGATATATACTTATTAAAAAATATTTGTGTCTTACATATAAACCACAATTTAATACAAAGAGATTGATTTATGAATAGGGTATTTTATTTTATTATCAAAAATATAGCTAACTGAGCAGCAAATAGTTATTTTGTTGTCATAAAGAACACGATTCGACCCCGCGGTTAACCGAACAAAGCTTTTTTATTTTTATTTAGTTTAGATAAAATTGACGAACAACACAACACATTAGTAACCTGTTAAAATAAACTGATAGAGTTTTATTATATTAGGCTTGTAGTAATTGAACTGAATCAGATAGTTTTCCGCCGATATATTAAAAAGGGCGAAAGCATAATAATTTAGCTATATCTAGACATTAAAGTTAAACCTTTATTTGTTTCGCTAACCTTATTAGTGTTTCGCTAGTGTTATTTAATTAATAACAGTGAAGATATGATATTTATTCCTTAACTCTATATTTATGATTTATCAAACTTTTATATGATAGCCGTGGGTGGGGAGTCACCAAATACGTCAATATTACGATCACAGATTCACAGCGTAGAGATGATTATTTTAAGACTACATATATACATATTATGATTCACCACAACAATAGCTCCTTATACGGCGGTAATAATAACATGAATTATTTCGGCACTTTGAATTATCGTCATAATGTGACTCATTCTCATTTTTTATTATCCTCATTAAGTATTTATCAAAATTTTATTTTAATTTTCGCTGAAAGGAGAGTGAAATTTGATTATAATAATTAATAACGCTTATAAAATTTAAGAAATCTTTTAAAAATGATACCCACTTGCAATGAAAAAAGCAGAGAATGATCCGAGTTTCCAATATCAGAACGAATATTGTACAAAGTATTTCATGTATTTCTGGTGATTTCCTCGCTCCACGAATAAGTATACATTGCCAGTATCTTACAGGGTACATTAAAGGGACCAAACTTTATAAATTTGTTTAATTTTCTATTTATCCATTTAAGGCAAAAAATAGTGTAAACACTGTATTTCGCATATTAGAAATAAATACTTAAAATAAAATACTTTTTGAAGCTGTATATCGGTACGCAACTTGATAGCGCTCTTTTTTCAATATGTTACATATTTAATACAAAGTACATATCACCTAAAACCAATTATTTCCATGAATTAGGAAATGAAAATTGTATTTTCTTTAGCAAGTATCACTGAAATTGTTTAGAAAAACAAATGCGATTGATAACCAATATTTTCTATATATTTCCGTGGTGTGGCGAATTAATGAGTGTTACGTGTTAGTCGGCAGACAGCCAGCACCCTGACGTCACTGTTTATATCCGCGAACTCTGCAGATTTTTGTCTAATATGGTGTATTAAAAACTAGATTATAATATGATATCTATAGATTATCTGATAAAAATAATGGATATCTGTCTAAAAGTCAAAATATTAATATCTAATGTCAAACGTTAAATTAGCTTTTAGTGTCATCAACATTAAGTTTCAAATTTTTTGACAATGCTCAAAAAGTTTTGATACTAATTGGAATAATAATAGTGTTTTATGTGATATTCAGTCCATATCGCTAATCTGCCTAACTAGATGAAAGTACACGGACAATAGAGTATAGACAAATAAGCTTAAAGGGAATTTTAATAACATCCTTATTTGGCGCAAAGAGAACGGAATTTATTTGCATGAATCATAAGATGCGTAGGCGCAACTATAGGGTTTCTGTCCACTAAAACATCGATATATCCCGTTGATGTTTTGAATTGAAGCACTGTTACTATCTATGCATGTTCAAGGACTCCACAGCCTCAGCTCATTCAGCGGAATAATTTTTCCTATCATATTTTTAAATTACGATTCTTATAGAAAAAAAAACGGCGGAATGGCGGAAAACTTAAAAATCAGAAAAAAGCAAGTGAAAGCAATATATATTGTACTTGTGCATCAAAATTTCACATGAAGTTACTAAAAGGTAATGAAATACACTGGAACTTATTTACATTTTAAACCGTCGTCGTGTGCGTCAACCTTAATTAATAGATAAAGCTTTCAAATGCATTTGAATTAATCGTAAATTATACTAACACATGCAACTTTCGCTTTTATGTCCATTGACTTATGTATTTAAATGATTTATGGCATATCCGGAGCGTAGGCTGTTTTATTTTTAGGGTCTTTACTGGCAACCATAAGTTGATTGCTTCTAATTTTATATTATCTGTATTGATGATTCTTCGCTCGATCGGATCGGGCTAGCCTATAAAACCCTTTTTCAATTTATTTTTATTTTTAAAATACATTTCACACCAATTGACCGAGTCCCATGCTAAGCTGGTGAAGCTTGTGTTATGGGTACAAGACAACGGATATACATACATATTATAAATAGATAGACATATAAATACATATTTAAACACCCAAGACCTAAGCACGATACCAAATGCTCATCACATCGATGTTCGTCTCAGCCGGGGATCGAACCCGGAGATTCGTAGTCAGGGGTACTAACCACTAGACCAATGAGTCGTCAACCAATGTAAATTGACTGGATCAGAATTTAGGTAAGTCGATTACAATTATGTAGGAAAGACGGTGTACTATTCCTCCGACCTAAAGGGAGGATCCTTGACCAGTTTAACCACTGACTGGCCGACCTGAAAGCCCCAGTGGCTACGAGGAGTTCTATATATCCATAGCCGCCATCCATCGTCAGTGGAGACTGGAGGGTATGACGTCATCGCAGTGATTTGTAAGCGCAGATGGTAGATGTCGCTACGCAATAATTATAATGTAATAAAACCCAATTTCGATGCCTTTCAATATCATCACGTGGTACGAAAACTCACTATTTAATCGTCTAAAATAACAGATAACCCTTCATATAGGGACAGAAAATCTTTAAATTATTATATAATAATAATAATTTATTGCAAGAATATGGTACAATCCTAAGTTCACATATTCTGCCCCACACAATGGCGCGCACATTTGTCTACTGTAGGTACTATTTGTTCTTGTTGTTAATATGCAAGCCAAATCTGTAGTTATATGCAATATTAGTTAAAAACTCTGTTTGAAATATTATTATTGCTTGAAGCACCATGGTGCATGGTACATTTTTGTGTCTAATATCATTTTAAGACCTCGGGATTCTAACCCACGGAGACGCGGGTCAATGTACTACGAAGTATAAGAATATATTTCTAATTATTTGTGTTTCAGAATTGGGTGTAATGATTTATTGAATAAAATATTAAAAAAGTGTCTGATTTGATTACACATAGCCGTTGATGACGCTCGTATTTTGGTATATTATGTAATAAGGCAATTTTGGAGTTCATTTATACTGAAATGCGTAATGTATTACGCACGTATTTCTCGAATTGTGAAACTATTAACAATTTTACGTGTGCGTTCACAAATAAAATTATTTAAATTAGATAATAAATTGTTTAAATGACTAATTTCCCATTACTGGTGATCTCCTGCTAACGTATAATTCGGCACATTCAGAAATAGACACATTTTTGTATTTCATTTCCTGTTTTAAAGGCAAGTAGCTGCCTGTACCTACCAAAACAAAACAAATATTGTTTGACTGGGAATGGAAGCCGACTCTCTGGATCACATAAGTATACATCGTGCTGGTAAACCACAGAGTCACGGAGGCGATAATTTTATTAAAGGGTAATATTATCTATCTATTTACTAACATGTTTGTTACTAAGTTGTTGTAGAAAATAAAATAATAATGAAACTTAATTAAATAAATGGCCCTTATCAGACCTGAACGCGATGTTGTGTATAGGTACCTTACAATGTATAAGTTGAAATAAATTAAAATTTTAAATAAATAATAATACTCACATAGACTATGGGGATTATTAAATGCCTAATAATGATTTTACCAAAGTATAATAGTTATATTTATTAATTAGTGGTAGGTATGCTTCATTAATTATAGACCTTAATTTATTATACTTCAACGATCTTGTAAAGACTACGTGAATTCAGATAAAATACACTCTCTTTTCAAAATGTCAATTCAATAAAGGTCATGTTAGACAAGTCCTATTTGGTATTCATTATTAGCACTGTGAGACTTGACACTAACCTTATAAGAACGAGACGGTACTTGGGCGCTTTCGGCAATAATTGATTTAATAAACAATTGCCTAAAGTGACATACATTCGAGTTTACATTTGTTCTACACTGTACAAATGCCAAATCTATTGGAAAAAGTTGTCACCGTTACAATTTATGAATCACTCATTAGCAAGGCGATGGAACTAAATATTTTTACTAATATTCAATACTCCGCAATATCAAATCAAACTTGACAACGCAGAATGGTTTTGTTTTCAATTTGTTTAATATTATAGAGATTAACGAACCTGTCTCACAAATAATAAGGACATAAATACGCAATACGGCAATAACATACGTTAGTACATCGGTGCCACAATCACAAAATAATTTCTGTACTTAAATCGTAAATTATCACGGTATCTGTTATCACTGTCACTGATAAGAACCACTTTCCCTGTATAGGCATTAGTAACACATCACACAATAATCACCTCCACCCTCAGGCAACATGTCGAGTGACATCCAGGTCGGTGACGTCAGTGGGTCCGCAGACCTCGGCAGTAGATGCACCGCTGCAACAGAGACGCTGGCGGAGCGTGCGTGTGGACGCGAGCGACGCACACTAATCTATATCGAGGCAAGCCGACCAAAATCGCTATAGCTTTCGGTTTCCATACGGCCTAAATTTAGAGGCCGCTCGCTACAGAAATAAATGCGTTTTTACGTGTTTTTCACGAGCATTAGACGGGAATAGAGAGGTTCGCGCAGCCTGGTGCTCTGCCAGCGAGAAACTCGAGATTCGTGCCATATTTGGCAGGCGCGATTCTCATTTGGTAATGTATCGGCTTGCGGCGGGCTAATTCTGAACTCGGCCGGGAGCCGGGATGCGTTACCTGCCACACGCCGGCGCCTGCCATTTATGGATGCTCGTTTACATTACACTATTCACTCACCGACGACTGCACGCTGCAACCGTTCGCTACACACGTCACTGTTTTGGCGCGAAACGGCGCTAGAGTTGCGATCTACGTTTTAACTATTGGGAAAATTTCGACGTATTTTTCTCTAAATGTAATCGATAATTATTAGTCGACTTTTAGGTATATATGTTTGTAATTATGTTATATGATTGTTAAACAACAGCGCTAATGGATTCAAATTGCCTGTACAAGTATGAATAATTAATATTATGTTTAAGCAGCGCGCCCACTTGTGCGTAAAGTCTAACCTTGGCAACTGCAACTTGACAGATAATTTATAATAAGTTTCTCAGATGCACTATGAAATCAACCAATATTCAATATGTTATATATTCGTATCTGAATATCTAAAGAGTGATATTGTGCTTCGAATTAGATGCGTATAGGCATCTTGATAAAATAATAATAGTTAGTTTATGGTAAAAAAACATTTGCGATTGAGCAGTTATATTGAAATACTAAAAGTTATTTTATTAAATAACTTTGGCTGTTTAGCGTCGCAACATTCAGGCTAGTCCTTAACAGTAGTGTATGTAGACAGTCGAGAACTTAATTTGTATTAAAATGACAGTTCGTGTTGACAAATTTTCATACAAATTTAGTTTCGACTTTCTACATACACTACTGTTAAGGCATCTTGACTAAACCCCCTGTAGGTTTTGAGTTTATTCGTTAAAAAACTTCCTTCTTCAAAACAGATTTGCTATTTACCTGTTACAGTAAAATACTAAAAGCATTGTTAAATATAGGGGTACTTGAAATATATCTTAGCCTGTTAAACAAAGCCTTAAGTTATAATGAGTGTTATGCATAACTGGTTGCATTAGCATAGCAGTCCCTTGGCCCACGATTTGCGTCCCAACACGAGTTAGCAAGACCATATTAGCTATCCGCGTAGGTTTTATTGTAACACCTTATTCCAATGTTGCAAAACACTTTACTGTCGCAGTGCTTATTACGCGTATATCATACATTCTTATTTAGGTAGAACGTAGACAATATTTCTACAAGTCAATATTTTGACTAATTAGTATGTTGCTGAAGCTTGTTTTGTTTGAACGCGTTAATCTCAGGAACTACAGGTTCGTACCTGGAAGGTTTAATAGACCACCGCACGGCCAATGAGGCACCGTTAGTAGGACCGGTAATAGCCAATAGACACTCTAAAGACAACTATATGGAAAGGAGCAAGGGAAGAAAAAAAGAGGGCGTCCTAGAAAAGGGTAAATAGAAGATATAGAAGCGATAGTAGGAAGCGAATGGAGAAGGAAAGAAAGAGAGATTTGGAAGAAGCTAGATGAGGCCTTTACCAGAGAAGGGGTTACGGTCAATGGTACCGAAGGTAGTTACGACAAAGTGGAATATGAAATAAATATATTAAATGTAATTAGTATAATATAAACAAATAAATATAATAAATAAATGGGCCATATTATTATTATATGGGTATGTCAATAAATTTGTAGTTTAAAACTTTTCTAGAGTATTAAAAGTAATCGTGCTGTCTAAATTAAAAACTAGATATTTATACATATTTTTCCATTTTGTTATCAAGAAAAAAACAAATCTTTGGCTTTGGAACCGTGCAGGGTGTTTCATACTATGTTTTATTTAGTGGTAGATTAAGTACTAGATTAATATTTTGTCAAAGTAGTTAGCAGAGCTGGTGCTCCTTGCGTATATGTAGACATCTATACTTTTACTAAGTAAAGTATATTGTTACACAGATCAATGACCACAGGGGGTGTGGCCAGTAAACAGCGATCATGAGCAAAAACTGAATTGTCTCCGGCCACCGCCCACAGTTGTCATACATGGTCGGATCACTGTCAGTCATAAGCTAATTGATTTCTTGCTACCGCAATAATTTTTACTGTCAGCTTTTAATCATTGCCCCAGATATCCCACGTATATAGTATGTAGCCACTGTGTCTAATTTATAATTAATTTTAATTGCCTAATATAATTTACTGTGTGAATTCAAAAATTCAAACATACAAAAATCATTTCTTCATATTGGTAACAAATTACAAAATGTACACTTATGAACGTCAAAAAAAAAATATATGAAATGATTCTAAGATTACATTTACTGGCAGTTCTCAATTCAAGGGCGTAGAACGGAAGAGAAGAACTGGCAATAAACTCTCCGCCACTCTTTTTAATCGCCAAGTTTGATCATGATTCAATGATGTATATGTTAACGTAAAATTGTAAACACCGTTAGATTGTAATCTATCTCGCGAGATTATAAACTGTCGAAAGATTGTAAACGTCAGCTTACTGCTTACAATTTAACATATTATTATTTGGTAGATTGTACTACACTAACTTAGTTATCATTCAAACTTCTTTGGTCAATTACAGATTATTTTTACTTTCCAACAATTTTATATAACTACCGAATAATAATACGTTAAATTGTAAGCAGTTCGTTGAGGTTCACAATCTTTCGACAGTTTATAATCTCGCGAGATAGATTACAATCTAACGGTGTTTACAATTTTACGGTGACATATACAATTATATAAGCTGGTAGAATTTGTTATAATAACGTAACGCTGGGTCAAATGAATCAGTTACTCTGAAAATACTGGAACGCCGTCCTTAACCTTAATAAGTACATGCTTTATTTTGACAGATCTTGAAACTAGATATTTATTTTTATTCTAAAAATAATGTACAGACTCTTGTTGAGCGCGGGTAAAAATGTCGAACTTCGTATCCATAAATGTTCCTTGCTTAGAAACAGCATAATGGTATGTCTAGGCACAATCAATTTTCTTAAGTGGATATCTGCTGATTATCAATCAAGTGGCATAGATGAAGTGGATCTAAGTGCAGTGGGCGATGGCCGGTGACCCACGCCTACGTCTGACAAATAGCTATTGCTGGGTAACGGACCGTAAGTGCTCACATTCACTTACTATTTGAAGATACTCAGAGTCGTTTAAATATTCTCAATATTACCTCAAAAGAACGGTTCAACTTGAATTTTTATAACCTGGCCAGAAATTATTAATAAGGCATAGCATATTATGTGAATATGTTTAAATTATTTATGTGATTTAATCTATGAAAAAACATATTAAGATATTTTTCAACTCTACCGCTCCAAAATAACCATCGAACATAATATTTTTAGATGATGCATTTGAACTTATCTAAATTCCGTAATAAGATATAAGCACATGTAATTTTATTACATCATTTTATGTAAACTCGACGTTTAGAACGATTTATTGTAATCGGGTCACGTAACATGTACGTTTTTTCGGTTAAAGAAGTTTAATTTGAATGGGTTTAACTACTCAAATGGATTATTTTAGGAAATATTTTTTATTGAGTTTTCCACCGTTCGACCTGTCAATGAATTAATTCGTACTTTTTCTTGTAATACAGAACTGGAAACAGTATAAAATTTCGTAACGGTTTAAATCTACATCTTATATATATATAAACTGATCTATATATAGACTGGACACACAATTCAACTACTTTTTTATTTTTTCCTTGAACTCTGAGGAAGAAAAATTGGGAAAATATTAAAAAAAGAAGTTGAAAAATTTATTACTTAGGTTTTATTCCGAAAAAGAGAACAGTCTATGAGGTAGCATAGAAAAATGTTAGTATTTTGGTATGTAGCTAAAAAGATATTAAGGAGAAACGAAGTTCACAGGGGCATCGAGTATATAAATATAAAAACCTGGTCTGGAAAACATTACTTGCTTCATGCTTGATGCAATAACACTGCAAATTTATGTACCTATTGCAAGATTGAATTGAAAATTTCAATTCTTTAATTGAAGAATAAAAACATTGAATCCTCGTTAATCTTTGAAAATTGTTTAAACCTCGGTCATACTAATCACTATCGTTTAAGGTTAGCAAATAACAATAAAAGATGACATTTTCTTAATAAAGAAGGCAATAAAGTCGCAAATGGCGATGTTTGCGGCGCGTGGGACCGTCTTTTGGCCACGGAGCTGCTGTAGCATGATGGACGACTTACGTGCCTCCTCTTGTAGATCACATCTTATTTGGCACATTTAAATATTTACATCCTAATAATAAACCAGTGACCCTAAAATTTTCAAGGGTTGATCTTAGAACCATTTCTTTTATTGTGATTTTGGTCTCAAGGTAAATCTTATCTACCTACCTATACTCTCAGGTTCATAAAAGAGACTGAACCCAATTGTAAAATGTGTAAAATCGCATTTTGACATATAAAATAAATAAATCAGTGGCGCTACAACCTCTTTAGGTCTGGGCCTCAGATTTCTGAATCTGTTTCATGATCATTTTTCAATCTAATAGGCAAGTAGGCGATCAGCCTCCTGTGTCTGACACACGCCGTCGACTTTTTGGGTCTAAGACATGTCGGTTTCTTCACGATGTTTTCCTTCACCGTTCGAGCGAATGTTGAATGCGCACATAGAAAGAAAGTTCATTGGTGCACAGCCGGTGATCGAACCTACGACCTACGAAATGAGAGTCGCACGCTGAATCCACTAGGCCAACACTGCTCCATTTTAACATATGGACTCCCTTAAGTCTCGTCTCTGAACCTTACCCTCAGACATGCTGGCTTTCTCCAGAGCAGTGAGTTTTACTGCGCACATACAATGACAAATATATTGAACGGCGGCCTCACTTCAGAACAGGATTAACCACTTGGCAAAGTCTCAGTCTCTCTCAATCAAAGACAAAAATCTCTAAATCTAGACGGTAATTTAACTGAAACCTTTTTTGCGATAATGATTCTGATACCGCTGATATTTCAGCTATAGTGATAAACTTATTCAAACGGAGTGTTGGTCCGAAGATCTCCATATAGTAATAAAGAATATTGTACATACAAAAAAGGCTTCTTTTTGTGTGGGATATGATTATAATAGTATTGGAGTTTCCTTATTCCCATATGTGTATAATGACTGATATTTGAGAATAAATAATAACACCAAATCTGTTGTTTTCCATACTCGGCGATTATAAAACTTAATTTAAGTACATTACTGAGACCTTAATAACTCATATTTCCATAATTGTGTATGATTGTCTTTCGGTTGTTGTGATTCATTCATCAAATACACTTGAACGTTATTTCAAATAATTTTGATAACGAATTAAGAAAGTTTCAATCAAATAACATCTATGTAAAAAGCAGTAGACCTTTAGCTTAGATCACTAAGCACTCATGTATGTTCCCGCGTTCGATTCCAGAAAATTTTTTAAAAGTTATCAACATCTGCTACATACCTCATTAGAGACAAGAGTTCAGACAAAACCTTTAGACAACTGTATTGAGGTCTTAGGTTATAGATATTGGACAAACAAAACTTAATTGCATGTATGCGTAATAAATATACAAAAAATGAAGATGGTGATGGATTAATCTAATCGACCGCTAATTTTGTAAAAATATTCCTTTATTCGATTAATATATGGTCACTAACTTCACCCACATTTTGGAACAGGTTCTCAATTATGATCTATCAGCAGTTGTCAATTAATTACCTCTAATTAAGTAATGATCTGCGACCACCAACACGACACCATTTACATGCGCCAATTGATATTTTTCCGTAAAATTTACTGTAAAGGATAGTCGACACAAGGTAGTTTATTTATTTA
The DNA here is from genome assembly GCF_905475465.1 of Pieris napi. Lineage (NCBI taxonomy): Eukaryota > Metazoa > Arthropoda > Insecta > Lepidoptera > Pieridae > Pieris > Pieris napi. The sequence continues at coordinate 3,931,735 of NC_062241.1, read as the reverse complement.
TACCAACAAGGTCACACATAAGCGAAAAAAATAAAAGCAGAAGTTTCACAAACTAGAAAATAATGACTTCTAAATAGGATATAACTAATGCTTATAATTAAAAAGTTGAGATAGATAAAAATTACCAAAAAGATTAATAAATTATAAAATTTAGCAAAGAGAGCGGCCGGAAAAAATTTGTTCGGGCCCAGGAGCAGATTGCATATTCTAGCTATTTTGTGTAGTGGAGCGTAAAACCCTAGTGAGCGCTTAGTGAAGACAAAAATCTATCCCCTCTTTTGTAAAGTCTCAAACTTTTAGGAATATAAATGTTCAATTTAAACGAGATAAGTATATATAAAGATTTGTTGTTAGTTCAAGACGCTGTTTTTAGTGATATTTTATTTTAATTTCATTAACTTATTTATCTGTCAAATAAAGTTTTGCCTAGTAAATTATCAAAATATTTAAAGAAATGTTGTAAAGCTTCTATAAAAAACTGCATGTACCTACGGCGCATATTTTTACTACTAATATACGCCTTATACATCCGAGATTTTGTAAGTATATAAAACACGTGAAGCGAATTGATAGTTTCCATATAAAAAGTATTAACTAAGTAAAATTATTTTATAAATTATATAATTCCAATTAATATTTTCATACATGTATCCGAAGCTTTAGTCAAGTGCTTTTGTCGGAAAGGCAAAGTTGACACCAAAACTACAGCCTCCGCTACTCCTACACGATATCGACAATATAATACATTTTAAAATAATGATAGGTCATTATGTATGTTGTATTGAAATATATTTTTGTACTCGAAAACATTAGCTGAACACGTTTTCCTCTTCAAACGACAAAATAGCGGTAAAATAAATGTGATTAAATCTCTAAAGTCCCTAAGGAAAAAACGCTATTCTTCAGCATGGAAAAGGTAACATGTCTAAATAATAAAAATTAAAATTACTGGACCGATTTCCAAAAATTATTTCACAATCAGAATGTTACATTATAGTATATTAGTATATTACTTAAGTAAAACTACTTTTTTTGCAAAAATAAATGTCTAGCCATGCCAAACTGGACAGGCCGCTAGTGCTAATATAAATTTGAAAATAGCGATTTCATGTTAGTACTGAATAGAATTATGACATTTTTATTTATACTTATAATATTTTCGATAAGTTCTAGGAAAATCACTCACTCTTTGGTTATAAATAAAAAATATTTTAATACATAATTAATGTTAATCTTGGAATACTTTAGGGGCTATATTGTAGGTTGGTATTATAGACAAAATGTTTTTATCTGACGTAAATAATAGCTAGTTAATTTTATAATATTCGCCTTTTATATTATTATTTTTTTTAGAAACGCGAACACAGGAGTCTAATTACTGAGCTGTGATTGCAACCTAAGCCACAGACAGAAACTTACCTATACAGTATACATATTTTTTAAATTATAAATTTTTTTATCATACCTTTTATGACGAATTCTGTAATCCTCACTTTAATGGGACACATAACACATTAACACTTCACTATGGAATCACAAAAATCCACAAATTTAATTATATATTTTAATTTCCAAAAAAATATTATAGTACCATAGATAATATAATAAAAAAGCATAGAGCGCCCTACTAAAAATCGCGGGAAGCACTGTCAAAACATGGAATACAGTTAAATTGTGTATTCAAACTGGTTACAGCAAAACCTCTGCGGTGGGACAGAACGCCCACAGAGTATGTAGAGGTGCAATGAGATCATTATAAGGTTTTCCACGCAAACGATTCACACCGCTATAAATACTTAAATATAGCCTGGGGATTGTAAACTACATTTCCGGAAAACAATGGTTGATATGTGTGTATTAGAGGAAACTTGATTCCAATTAGCAATTTAGGCGAAATGTTCCTCAAAAATATTCCGCGTTAGATCCAAGTCAATTTCCAGGAACGATGAAATCATATATTATATTGACATACTTTGGCGTATGCTATTACGAATAATAACAATTCTGTGAATAATTGCGTGCGAATTGTATGGGTTTTTGTATTATCTCGGCAAAAAAGGTGAGAATATAAAAACTTGTTACAAAGATTTATTTTTACTACAAAGAATTTCAACATGTTAAAACGTTTTATTATTGATAGTGGTAACGAAAGTAAGTGGTAACATAAAATGTACAGCAATACATGGGCACATTTTTAAACTAGACATCAGCTGGTATCAGATGCGGCATGAAGTCGCCAGGTATCCCTTTTTGGTTCCAGCTACAACGGAACAAAGTCCACGCATGATCTTCTGGTCTATCGCCGTCAGTCTTCTCCACACAGCTCTCCAACTCCTGGCAAAAAAAATCTTTTATTAAACATGCAAAAATATAGAGCGGAAAATAATTTGTATATATAATACAATCAAAGTGTTTCGAAAAAAACTCAAATCACAATCAATGCGAGACCTTGCAAAAAAGTTAAATCACCACTTAAGACGTTCAGGGTATTTATAATACTAGTTAGGTATTAACGGTTTTTTCAACAGAATACTGAGGGAAATACACATAGTGGTATGCTATATATAACTACTATGCTAGTTTTAGTATTTTTTTATGTCATAGGAGGCAAACGGGCAGGAGGCTCATCTGATATGGACACTCACATTGCCAGAAGGCTCGTAAGTGCGTTGCCGGCCTTTCAAGAATTGGTACGGTCTATTCTTGAAGGGTCCTAAGTCGAATAGGTTCGGAAATACTTCAGTGGGCAACTAGTTATTAGTATTCAATAAAAATGGGTATAAGAAACAGTCTACATATCGGTAGGGAAATAGATACATTTTCATATAAATGTCATTATATTGAGGTAACAAGTTAAACTTTTATGCAAATAAACATTTTATTCTGTTACGAAATGATGGTTGGCAGGCTTTTATGACAGAATATTTAAGCATATTTGAAATTTTAAAATTTATTCACCAATGTACGTACGTGTACATCTAATATTAGACCACAAGCCCATGAACAAAAAATACCTGTGAAATGACCCAACGTGAATTACGCTTAGAAGGCTGTTACTATATCTGAAAATAGCTCTGAGCACTATGCCGTCATTTCTGAGCGGTACATGTGAGTACGTGAGTGAATGGACTTTCTCAGGTACAATGGGGGAATTTCGACTAATTATTAATGTACGGCTTTGTTATAAGTGTATAGATGATTAAAAATAAATGTCGAAAAACCTAGTGCCGTACAAAAGTGATGGTGCCGGAAGTCGGTGCAAATTTTTAATTCGACGACAGTTGCAGAAGCAATATAGGTCATTTATTACTGTACGGCATTTGTGTCATTCCTTTTGGACACATATACAGATACTTTACCCGTAAACGCCGTACATATTTCCAGCGGAGCGGTCGAAAGCCAAGGGTCGGAACCCTACCCCTACACCTATATACCCTAAGGTCATTGTAAAATGTACGGCAACATGTTCAAAATATTATTTAACACGGACAATAATGTTTTATAATTATGCCGTCCAAATATTATAGTTAATATTTGTGTAATTAAATATTTATCGAAATTTCAGGATTTACCAAGTTCTTACTGCTGTAAGATCAGAGAATAATGTACGGCAACTTGTTTTTTTACATAATGTTACTAAATATTACCGTTGTACATTATAGCCGTTCATTATAAATGGTAACAAATAAAAATATTATGATAAAAAATATATGAAATTTCCGAAATTTAGATGACTTTTCAAATGCTCCTAGAGTAATATGGAGAGTAATATTTTCAAAGATTATTGTTATTTTATATGTAACAAATATAAATAAACAAAAAAAACCAGATGCCGTACATTTTACTCCAGATTATTCTTTACAGCTGATAAAAACTTCGACGACGTTTGAGGTGTCCCTTAAGGTCATTAATAACTGTACATATCTGAGTATACTACCATAAGGCTGTAAAGTATATTTACAGCCTTATCGTACCAGCAGAGAGAGGTAAAGGAAAAATATTTTTAACAAAAATATATATAATACAGGGCGTCCCAAAGTTATGAGACACAAAGGGAAAGTACCTTAAATATCGCAGATAGGGTATTTTACTAAAAGAAGACTTTATGTTATTTATAAAAGTTAGTAATTCTGCATTCAAAGATTTTTTTAAAACTACTTGCCTCGTCTGGAAATCGAACCGGCTTAAATTTAAAAAAAAACACCCTTACTTTTATGATGCCAATCGAAAGAATGGCCAAAACCTAATAACTTTTCTAAAGTAACAGACTCGTAGGGGATTTTTTTAGGCCGAATACGATAGATAATGTTTTTAATTTGATTAAAAAGATACATTCACGCTGTTCCTTTCTTTTAAAATACTATGTTACTTAAGAAGAGTTATTTGTTTTTGGCCATTCTTTCGATTGGCATCATAAAAGTAGGGGTGTTTTTTTTACATTTAAGTCAGTTCGATCCCCAGACGAGGCAAGTAATTTTTAAAAAATCTTTGAATGCAGAATTAATAACTTTTAAAAATAACATAAAGTCTTCTTTTAGTAAAATACCCTATCTACGATATTTAAGGTACTTTCCCTTCATTTCCCATAACTTTGGGACGCCCTGTATTGGTAGGCGGTGGTAGCGGACTATCGAAAGTGTACGGCATTTATGTTTTATTGAAGATTGTCTCAAGTATTAATAACCTGTGTTATTGCCGTACAGATAAAAGTCACCGGAAAATGACTCTTTTCTGAGAAAAGTAATTTACCCCATACACCTATGTGTTCCACAAAAAATGTACGGCATGCTGGAAAATGTTATCTATTTGTGAAGTACTCTCAATATCATTTAATTTTATGTTGATTCATATCATCATCACCTATATGCTAATCAGACATATGTTGCGACCCTTGGCTTTCGACCGCTCCGCTGGGAATATGTACGGCGTTTACGGGTAAAGTATCTGTATATGTGTCCAAAAGGAATCACACAAATGCCGTACAGTAATAAATGACCTATATTGCTTCTGCAACTGTCGTCGAATTAAAAATTTGCACCGACTTCCGGCACCATCACTTTTGTACGGCACTAGGTTTTTCGACATTTATTTTTAATCATCTATACACTTATAACAAAGCCGTACATTAATAATTAGTCGAAATTGCCCCATTGTACCTGAGAAAGTCCATTCACTCACGTACTCACATGTACCGCTCAGAAATGACGGCATAGTGCTCAGAGCTATTTTCAGATATAGTAACAGCCTTCTAAGCGTAATTCACGTTGGGTCATTTCACAGGTATTTTTTGTTCATGGGCTTGTGGTCTATATAAAAAATTCTCGTGTCACAATGTTCGTTCCCATACTCCGAAACGGCTCGACCGATTCCTATGATTTTTTTAATGCATATTCAGTAGATCTGAGAATCGGCCACTATCTATCTTTCAAACCCCTTAGTGATAAGGGGTGTCCACCCCAAAAATTTTACTTTTATTTTTTAGATTGTTTTTTTATGATACAGCGTACAAATATACATACAACCCCTAATTTTCACCTCTCTACGATCAACACCTATTTTTTATTACTGTAGATAGTTTTATTTTAATTGAACTAAAAAAATCCTATAAATAATATACATGGCAAAACAAACATTAGATAGATATAACCTCTATAAACTGACCTTGGTGACTTTCTTAGCTGAGTTCCGTCCCAGCATAAGTTTGCTTATTACAGCAGCCTTCAACATCTTCCCATCTTTGCCGACCATCTTGCAACGTTGGAGCACGCAGTAAATATAACTGCGAGCAGCGGACCCGCCTTTCATGCCTTTCAGATCGACTATTAGATCCGCCCTCCCTTCACCAACTTCCGCTAAACAAGCATCAGAATGTGCGCGAAACATTGCTTCTTGTTCTTTATCTAGCTTCTGGAATTACAAAAAAGAAGTCTAAGTAACGCATGCAATCTGAGGACGACTGTGTTTGAATTATTAAGAAATGCTTGTGTATATTGCTTTTTCTTAATAATGTTTATTTTGTAGTGTAAAATCACTGTTGCAGTGTTGGCCTAAAGGCTTCAGCGTGCGACTCTCATCCCTGATCACCGGCTGTGCATCAATGGACTTTCTTTCTATGTGCGCATTTAACATTCGCTCGAACCGTGAAGGAAAACATCGGCTTGCCTTTGACCCAAATAGTCGACGGCGTGTGTCAGGCACAGGAGGCTGATCACCCAATTGCCTGTTATATTGAAATAGATACAGGTTGTAGTTCCGCTGATTTATTTATAATTTAAATCACTGTTATGTTTGGGCGACTGTATTTATTTAGTGTATTGTTAACTGTGTGTGTGTTATCTGTTAAATATTTTTTTTATAGGTGATCCTAAAAGGACGAAGATTCTACAGCCATACTCAGAGTTTCATAAGATTTAATAATATGTTTAGCATGAATGCAATCGGAAGCTAAATAATTCACTTTTAGTTAGTATCATTACATTTCGTAGCTAAATCGAACCGTTCATAAGCTATATAAATATTCAACTACTTATAGTAATAATGTAAGTATGTGTAAAAGGTGATTTAATAAAGAGATGACGATTGTTAGATTGATTATATTAAAAAGAGTTCTTATTTTGTTTTACATAGGTATGTGTTTTATAGAACAGGAGGCGCATCTGATGTTATATAAGTGCCCATTAATACTCACACTGCAAAAAGGCTGGCATTTAAACATTAGTACACTATTTTTTCCCTAAGTCGAATTGGTTAGAAAATAATACATTAGTATTAATTTATGATATGTAATTAACATATATTAAATACATTATTGATTGTTATACTTACAACACAATTTTTGCAGTCCCCGGCAACCTGAGAAATTAATTAACTAAATAAATACAAGAAATAATAATTACATATCAAGTTTTAGCTCTCCCTATCTACCTCGAAAACAGAGACAATACATAAGATTCAGCATTAATTACATCCAGAATTATGAATTAAATACAATCAAAAACCGGAAGAGGGCTATGCTTGGTTTTTCTGGGCGGGGCACATAGCTCTAAACATGGTTAACCGATGGGACTAAAAGCCCTGGAATCGAGGCCTATGTCCAGCAGTGACGTGGACAGGCTGAAACGATACCTCGATGGTCCTTAGTTCGATTCCTGAACATAGACCAATAACTTATAAAATGTCAACGGCATTTAAACTAATAAGCATCTTATGCAAAAATTGAGTCGTCGCTTTTATTATTCCTATACACTGCTATAAAATCAAGCATGGTATATACCTGATGAAGAGCTAAGAGCGTGAAAAGCAGAGCGGTCTCCATGTCTCGTCTTTCAGTCAGTGGTGCGATGACAAGTACAACGGCAAGAGAAGCAACAAAGCAACCAGCGACACCCGCAGCAACGTCGGCAATAGCACTCGCGCGCAATCCGCACAACACGGCCATATATCCGCTCATACATCGCACCCTGCTACCGAGATACGACTTTTATTTTAACACTGTTGTTCCTATATTAGATACAGGATTTTCTAGATGTATTTCAATTATATGTTTATTACTTCGTGGCGTCGATTTTTCCTAACAAAGTTTACATAGATATCTATAAGACTAGCTGGTGCCCGTTCGTCTGCGCAGGATTAGTATTTCAAGTAGCTTATATTAGCGTGGCGTAAAAAACTACTGAATATATTGATTATTTAAGATAAACATTTTTCGCAGCGAACGCCAGAATAGCTCGCATATGGTAGGTTTTTTCAAATAACAAGAAGTCGAAGTATCTTAAGGTTTTCTAAACGCAAATCTATATATATGTTTATGATTTTTTACAGAGATTAAGGCAAGATTATACATTTTTCAGCAATAAATATACTTTATTATGAGGCAAAAGACAATCTAAATAATGTTACTTAATATATTGATTATAATTAACCAATCAAATATTTGCTCTAATCATCGTTTTTGAGACTACATCGATTGATCGTGGTAGCAGGGCGACCGGTGCTTTGTAGTTCAACAAACGTCGTGTTTACAAAACAACCGACGGACGCAATCACGAAATATTTTATAGCATCTTCGTCATCTATTCTTACATATCAATGCCATTATCTATTTCTATACCTTGTATCCCGCTAATACAAACCACGATATCTTATTTCAAAAATGAACGGTTATTACTTAAAAGTGATACCTTTTATGGAACTTATTTATGATTTTGTGTTAGACAGAGGACTGGAGGACTGAGCGACAGTTTATTCTCATTTTTTTGAACACCTGTAATAAACAAAAAACACTAAAAATTCTTTATACTAACTATCGTATTGTGTGCATTCTAAGTCAAACGTCTTTTCTCTTAAATTCCTCAATGTATTTGTAGTTTTCATGGCGATATTCAAAAGAGAGTACTAGAAGTATAAATGAACAGATATTCTGTAGTCTTAATATTATTAATTACTCCAGGTCATTGATGTAAGAGTTACTTCAGTAAGGATCAATTAGTTTCGTCCTTTATGCGCCGCCGTATTTGATGAATTAAGCGAAAAAATAAAGGCTTTACTTGTAACAATACTAAGCACTATAACGGGTAAAACCTATCACAGAAAAGTCATGCACTGACCGCGTCTAAGTAAATAGCTCAAAAATTTTGTAAATAATGTAAATTCATTTTATATTCGTAAAAGAAGTTTGATAATTCTACCACAATAATAGCCTATACTTTTCTATTATAAATAGTTGTAATTATCTAATAATAGTCCCATATAGCATACTGATGCGCGTGTAGTCGGTGCATACAGACGGAGGAAGGCGGTCGCGGAGTACCCGGTGGACAGGCGCGCTGCACCACGCACGGCGCCAGGCCCAGTGCTAACACAAAAGCCGCTACCGCCCACAACATCACACACACCGCCCTAATAGGGTCAACACATTAAACATATTTAACTCACTAAAAACAATTTATTATTTACTATATTAAATACAGCCCGACTGTCTGCCTGTGGCTTACAACCGCGAGCACCAGGATCATGAGCTGTTCCTAAGTTAAATAAATAAGGGTAATAATAAAAATAACAAAGTCAAGTAAAAATGTCATATCTAATCTATAACATAGAAAAATCAGTGGCGCTGCATCCAAAATATTACTGTATGTAATAGAATTAGGTGATCAGCCTTCTGTGTCTGACACTCCCGATTTTTGTGGGTTGAGGTATGTCAGTTTCCTCACGATGTTTTTCACAGTAGGCGGTAGTGTTCTGCACAGCCGGGATTCAAACCTTCGACGTAAAGGAGGTTTGCAGCACTACAATGTATACATTTGTATAATATACAAATTATATTCGTAAAGCTATTATCTGGCTAGAGCAGTGTTGGCCTAGTGGCTTCAGCGCGCGACTCTATACCTGAGGTTGAGGTTCGATCCCCGGCTGTGCACCAATGGACTTTCTTTCCATGTGCGCATTTAACATTTGCTCGAACGGTGAAGGAAAACATCGTGAGGAAACCGACATGTCTTAGACCCAAAAAGTCGACGGCGTGTGTCAGGCACTGGAGGCGGATCACCTACTTGCCAATTATATTTAAAAAATGATCATGAAGCAGATTCATAAATCTAAAATCTCTATTGTAAAGTAGCGCCGCTGATTTATTTTTATTTATTATCTGGCTATAGGAACGTATACTTATTTAATCTCGTAAACTATTCATTCACCCAGCTGGGGTACAGCGCCTTTAGTTCCTTGATTATTACAACTACACGTATTTGGGAGATAATTACTACTCATACAGGAAGAACATCGTGAGGAAAATATTCATCTGTTACAAAAAAAACGGCCGTGTGGCAGTTAGCTAAATATTTTTCTATAAGAGTAAATAACCAAAGGAACGAATAGTCTATGGCCATATACCAACGCTACAATACCAAGAGTTGTAGAATCTTATTTAGTCCAAAAAAGTATCTAGGTCAATGTGAAGACTTTTCTGGACATTCATCCTTTTTATTAAAATAAAATATGTTTATTATGGAACATAAGATACATGTATCACTTATTCCACGTCATTAAATTTCAATTTGTAGGCATCCCTACTCATCGGCAAAAAAGACAGAGGGTGTAGGCCGAGAGAAAAAGCCGGCGTAAAAAGCTCTCGGTACTCTTATAAAATAGCAAATCAATATTCCCCTACTAAACATATTAGACCACATTGGGCTTTATTAAGATATTTTAGATTTAAGATCCTAGCGCTTTATATATAGCAAATTCTCATTCGTACAAAAGGTCAATCAATCAAGATTATAAAAAAAACATACCGATTAAATTACTTTTTCTAATGTTCGTTGTAGTTCAATGAACTCGTAATAATTGTTTACACTTGCAGGACCCGACAACCAAGACATATTGGAAAGTTATTTGAATACAATAAATTTTATAAAAATATTACTAAGTCTTATTAAACGTCAATTTGACATAGGTACTTCGATTCATTCTACTACAAATATGTTTAGAGAACTTCAATTTTTTTTTTTTTTTTTTAATTTTATGGCCTGGTAACGAGAAGAGAACTTCAATTGTATTTAGAATGTTACAGTATTTTTGCCCCCCACAGATAACTCAAAGGATTCAACATAATACCTATCATATAGGCCGGTTATCGAAAGCTGGCGCGTTCACAGTACTCACACAAATGTAATTTCACTATACAGTATGTTTAAAATATGACTTTTTTGCCAAACTATATATTTTAGTCTACTCTGGTTTTAGTAAGGTTGGGTGGGTTGTAAATAAATAAAAATGTGTCAAATACATATAAATATTATGTGCTTACGAGGGTGGATCCAAAAGTTCTAAGCTCGACCAAGAACGTATAAGAGTAGTTTGTGTAAATAATTTTTCATTTTTCGACATAAGCTCCATCTAGCTCAACAACACTTCACTTTTACTTCACTAACTATTCTTTCAATACTCCTCTTAGAAACCCCAGTAGCATCTGATGTCAAATTAAATATAACATTTTTTTTAAGATGTTTAAAATAATTAAAAACATTGTGCACCATTTCACGAGATTGCCCTGGTATTGTTTGAAAAGAGATCAACATGTATAAAATAATAATAATATCAAACGGTAAAGATCAACATAAACAGTAGCAAAAGAAAAACAATAACTGTCTCTTTTATACTCATAAGCTTGACCGAGCGCGAGAGAGACGGACAGTCTTTTCATGATGTCTTTGTGATTGTATTTCAGTTTGACATCACGTCTCGCGCTTATTCACAGACACTACACAAGCACAAAGTGTAAATGTGTTGAAGCCGCCAGATTTAGATAACATACCTATACCTGTGCTTAACAAGAAACGGCTTTAATACTGAAATATTTAAATGTAGAAAATATAATTTTCATATATTTACTTAGATTTTTACCTATTTTTCAATAACAAAACAGATTCAGTTGTACCAATATATGATGGAACTATTTATATTCAGGAATAGGATTTAATAAAACAATAAAACCATTTGTGCATTGTATATTAATACCTTTTACACAACCATTTATCTACAAATAGTAGGTGTATATCTAAGTAGTATAAACCCACACAAACAACTATTATTCTAGTTTTCAACATCTGATGTTGTACATAAAATTAATTCTAGGACTCACACAGTACCCCTTATACAAATATTCGAAATATCTCAACATCACTTGCTACGATAACTTCGGTAATGGCAAGCCATGAGTTCAAGCATAATACGTCGCCTTTAAAAGTTTGTATGAAAAATCTTTAAAAAAAAAACGAGTAACGTGTTTCATACAAACATTTGATAAAGACGGTTGAAACATATACTTGGACACTCATGGTAGAGCCACTGTGTTAAATACGCGTCGGGCTTTAGACCAAAATCAAAAGTAAAGCTATATATATACATCAGTATTTTTTATAGGACTACCAACATTGGTTTTTATTTAAATTGGGCATTAATAGCCTATTTAACTAAACAAATGCAATAGTTTATGGTCGAAACTAGTATTTGCGACCGAAGTTTAGCTAAGTTTATATATTATAGTACCTATACTTCGAGTATTTACGTGACCAATTTTTTTTTATAATTAATGGTTCTAGAAAATTTTCTTTAATAACAATAAGGTCTTTCGACAATTATAATATCATTGTGGAATAATACTAACACTTCATTTGAAGATTATTGAAGTATTTGATATCACAAAAAATAAATATAATAACCAAGTATCGATTAAATCGTTGAAAAATTATAGTTTAAAATTATATATTAAGGGTCTGTTTCACAATGTATCGATAAAGTATCAAATAGCTATGCAACACATAAATTATTTGGAAATTGTGCTATTTGACATTCATCGGACTCATAACTTATGATGGACTTTATGTAACGAATAGCGCTATCTGACAGTCGTGAAACGCAACAATAGTGTTTATCCTACCAATAAGTAGTAAATGGCTAATTTGGAACTTATGTAGAACTTATACGTAATGTACGTGTGTGTGAAACAGACCCTAAGTCATTTGTCAAAAGGGAAAATTGGTTTCATAATTATATTTAACGGATAAATAAGTGAGTTTATAGTGGAAATGTTAAACTTATAGTTCCGATAATTATTGATATTTTATATAAATTACACAGAAAGTAGTATATATAAATATTTTGTATAACCGTTTTTATGTTTCAGTTTGACATGCTTAAATAAAATCGAGATATGCCCGACTAGACCAAATTTAACTTATAGTTTCCGACATAGCGGGAATACGAGTATTTTATTGATGTTTTATCCAAAATCCAGAGACAATTTCAACTGACGTTTTACTTCTGTAGTAACTGTCATTATCAATTTCACAGATTCAGAGACAAATTGCGAACTGTCAAATAAATGTGCGAAGTGAATTGTTTGCTTAATATCTGTACCACGAGATTGTTGATTGATTGGAATATACTCAAAAGTAAAAAGAGTTTGCATTTTTACTTGTGTCTGAACCTTTTTTAACTTAGGGTTTGCCTTGTAAAATTAAATAATAAATTGTGAAGTCATCCTTCAGTTTTCATAAATGAGTAAATAAACATTTTGGTATTTATAATTAGGTTGATATAAATACTATACAACAATATTATTATATAATAGTATTTATAAATTTATTTTTAAAACTACATATATACAAAAGAGTATAATAATAAAGTCTAAGACATTTACTGACAATAATAATACGTATATACGAGTATGTACATACAGACACAATAATGTCCATAAAATATATTTTACATAGTTAAATAAAATACTTTTTATTCGAGTCGATGTTTGAGTATCGCACTGGGATTGGTATTAATGTTATGTTAATTTGTATTGCGTAAAACAGTAGACAGGATGACAAGATGGCGGACGCTATCATGTCCAAAGATTCAATCATTATTAATACTGTGTCTCACCCGGTAGTAGCTTTAGCTTACACTATATATCATATAAAAACTTAATACTATTTAAAAACAATATCATGTTTTGTGACCTTATCTCCACAAAAAATATGTTATTTAATTACGTTTAGTTACTCGCAGGGTATTATCTAATAGGGAACATTATTTCGGATACATTTATAATGAACACATTTCTATTTTCACATTAGTATTAATATATATAATATATTATAATAGATAACAATAGTTTTCATAAATTAACTTTTGCATATACACAAACACCATTATTATTTAGAGGCCAATCCATACTTACAGAGGGACGTTAATGCGTATATCAACGTATACATACGTCCTATACGTATACGTCCTATACGTATACGTACGCGTACATCCTAGACGGGTTTGTGCGTGTGTTTGCGTGCTCTTCGCCTGCAATGTATACGTATGAAGACAGCAACAAACACTACTAGAACTCCACCAGCACCCGCCAATGATACGGGGTGACCGTACACCGCACACGATATTAGTATCGACACCGCCTGAAAATAATTTAAAAAAATAATTTTTCTTCACTTGTTTTCAATTATATTCACTTATATATATATTATTGGACAATTCACATCAATTGACCTAGTCCCATGCTAAGCTGGTGAATCTTGTGTTATGGGTACTAGGCAACGGATATACATACATATTATAGATAGATAGACATATAAATACATATTTAAACACCCAAGACCTAATTACAACAGCAAATGCTCATCACATCGATGTTTATCTCAGGGGATCGAACCCGGGACCCATGGATTCGCAGTCAGCGGTACTAACCACTAGACCAATGAGCCTTGCAGAAGAATTATAAGGCTACAATACTTCTACATGATACTTCAACACCGCTTATGGTATGTATAAAACATCGTTATTTTTATTACTTGGCAAATAATTCAGAAATCGTAGAAGGTTTAAGAGAAATATTTGATATTTTCATTAGATTTAACTATGTTATTTAACTGTGTTATATTAATGGTTAGCTTAGGCAAGTAGTTAATACTGAGGTTTCTCCGGAAATCGAACTCAAGAGCCACCCGGTTATATAACAAAGGTTTACAACTAAGCCGTGGGTTAATAACAAAATACCTAAAATGAGTACTTAATACTTATAAACAAACCTGTCTTAGCGTCATGACGATGGTAAAGACGACAGCACCGAAACGGGCTATCGTCCGATATATCAACACTTGGCCCAACGCCGAACTGGCTGAGAGCAACAAGCAATCCACTACAAACATCGGATGCCGTAGCAGCGTGAGCGTAGCCGGGCGTAGCGGGGCGGAAGCAGCGGCGAGAGCGCACGAACAAAGTGTAACAGCACACATCATTTGTAGCGGTTTGAGCGTGTAGCGTTGAAATAGAGCGGCCTGCCATGACGAGGTGAAACTGTCACATGCCATGTATAATGCTAGAAGGCAAACTCCCGAGACACCCATGGCTGCTGATGCTGGAATAAATGGTATTAAAGATCTGAATAAAAAAAATATTACACAGTTTTCATACGTTTCGGGTGCTACAGCAAAAAATAACCCACACATATTTTCCGATTTTTTCATAAATGATTCCTTTTGTAAAACGATACGATGTGGGGCGGGGATTGAATTACGCGTTATTGTTAATATTATTATTGACTTTCCAGTACTTCACACGACATAATGGTAACTTTTAGGTATAAAAAGTCACTAGGTGGTCGCGGAACGTTTTACTATACTTCGGTACAGTACCTGGGTACAGAAAAACGTTACGGCGCGTTACGTGGGGGGGGGGGTCAATAATCTCCAAAAATTGCGTGACGTAATACTTGAACGCTCCCTTAGAGGATCTTTTCTTAAATCCTAAGGAAATATATGTATATTTTAAAAAATGTTACAAATTATTGGACATAGCAAAATACACCTTAATACAAAGCAATAAGCCTTGCTATTAATAGTCACGGCTAGAGTGTGAATGTACTTCTAATAAGTTAATTAACAAACCACTTTCTTACCATGTGTGTTTTCATGTGTACTGAACAGGAACAACGCCATTCCAGCGGAGATTAGAAGAGCTGTAAGATATTCGTAGGTCTGATAGTGGGCACGGGAAACTATTTTCCCCATCACCATAACTGGGATCACTTTACATGATTTTGACAGCACCTGTTACACACACCCAAAATATTATTATTTTTTTTCATATAAAAATCATGTGACCCAATAATTCGAAATACCGTTTAGATCGTGACGACTATACAATTATTATCTTTTGTTGTTTTCTTATCTTTTAATATTACGTACTTTATGTATAATACAATATAGATATGATTTACTAGATGATTTTTTTTTGTTTTATGCTATTGGAGGTTGAAAAGGACAAAAATTATTACAGAATGGCAACCACAAGATGGAAAAATGAAAAGTGATATAGAAATAGATGGGCAGACGATATAAAGAGAATAAGAGGCACAACTTGGACAAGAAGAGCTAACATTAGAATGGAAGAATGGAAGCAGCTGGAAGAGGCCTATGTATCACAGCACACGCTGGTCACCAAAACCGGCACATCTGATGTATAAGATTAAGTTAGCTTATGTAACTTAAACAAGTGGTTTACATATTATACTAGGGTGTCAACAATAATGGCTAAATAATAATAACATGCATGAAAGGCATTTTTATTCACACCAAAAAATTATTGGCTAAATGTCAAAAGTCAAAAATCATTTATTCATATTGGTAACAATGACACTCATGAATTTCAAAAAAGAGCAATACATTTAATGCTTCAATATAATACATACATACTTTAGGTATATTGTATATATAAAGTTTACTTTATTTTGAGATTAAAGCAATATATAATAATAATATTTACCTGTGTAGGAAAACTGACATACTTTAGCGCCTCGTACTGACACCACGCACTGACTATGTTTGTGAGCGAGCAATATGAAAACTTATACAATGGTGCTGCGAATACTGGTTCGCCAGTCCAACGCAAACGACCAAAGGCCAATGCAAATGCTGACACTCGATTTATCAGCACCAAGAATTGGGAATCGTTAAAACGGGACACAGACCCATCCTTCCAAACGTATTCCTGACAAAAAAATATAAAGTCGGACATTTCTGTATTCAGTTCCACTAACATATTAGTACTGATAAAGAGGAAACTTGGTCATACATAAATATACTCAAATTATAATCTATGATCAAGAACATTAAAAGCATTATTTTACTTTCAATGTTTATTTGCCAATTTTAAAATAGCATTTACTTTTCCGTATTTTTTTTTTAATATCAATAAAATATTACTTAAAACTAAGAGATTTATTTACCTGTGTCATAATCTTTTCCTGTAAGAGACCCCAGATGAGGTAGGAACCCATAAGGCCGCTGAAACAGATTATCATCTCCAGTACCTCCCTCTTCTCATCCTCCTTTGGTTTTATTGTGTCTGGGATTCGCTCATTTTGTTCTGCATACAATGTGTGAAGTGCTCGAGATACCCAGGTACTGTTTGCTAAATTATTTAAAAAATATTAATAAGACACTAATTGGATTTAATTAATTTGGAACAAAAAATCTATTCTACTAGTATTTTGTTTACATTAATTTATTATAGGATGATAACTACTCATACATTTTCTGCTTAACTTTAGTGTAAACATAATATTCACTATCAGTAGATAAAAATTCTAAATATTTATTTTTTCTTTTAAATAGCATACTTCTATTTTTTATTGGCCATTTAAATATATACTAAAATTAGATAACAGGAAGTCACTTACATATTTTTTCAAAATAGTTGATTTTCTGAAGATACTTATATAGCAAAAAAGCCGGTAATAACACCGTTGAGTAGCCTACACAGTTTAACAATAAGCGGAAGACCCTGAAAATATTAACCAAATTACTATTCACCCGTAAACTTATGTTATACTTTGTTTTGAACACATGATCTGATATGTAATAGCTCTATCACTATAATACAGAAGGCAAAAGATATTAAATTATGTATTCATAACATTTATAACAAGCAAACTAATTATGTATATAAAAACTACTTACCAAGAGTATTCTGACTGTGCAAGAATACCATTATGTTCATATAAACCCAGGAGCTGATGGTAGAGCTGCCCTAACAGCCAAATTACAGCTATGGAGCATGATAACACCAACCTGAGCATATTTTCAATAAAGTAGATATTTATAAAACAACAACAGTATTTAATAAGTGCTAAATTTAAATGACAGGTAATAATGTATGCTTTAATTTATAATTTATGAGTTTAGCACACTGTACTGAAAAGAATATGAATTCTAACTGGAAATGCAATAGTGTGGCCAACTGTATGTTTATAATAGATATAAAATTTATAAATTATTCTGACAGCAGCAATGTTTGGCCTTGGTTTGTTAAATAATGATAAAACTAAGTTACATAAACACTATTTAATATTAATAATAAGTGCTGACATTAGAATTGTGTATAACTCAAATATCGCTGTACAATAGAGTTTGTGAGTCAATGACCTAATAAAAAAATAAATAATTTAGAATGCATCTATACATTTATGCAGTTAGAAAATAGAAACTAGAATATCGGTATAATGTACTTAAATTTGAAAAATCTTACCCTATTTGAATTTTCGACCTCATTTTGTATTTATATTAAGTCCATTCGTATATTTTTATATAACAATTAACTACATTATTTCATGTATTAAGTGCCGATTATTGTAAGCCTCTTTTTACTAAAAATATTTATTCCTCAGTCTGGTCAACAGCTCAGTTTACCAAGCCGTCAGGCGCCAAGTAAAATCACATGATTGTGTCAGTTTCAAATCATTAATCAAGTAGTCATACTAGTCAATGTCAATCTTTAAGTTCTATGGTAGGTAAAACGAGAAAAAGTTTCACTTGAAACTGGCATAAATTTTTTTAGTTGAAACTGGCATAAAGTTAAAACTATTGCAATTAAAATATAAAAAAACGAGAAAAAGGAAGACAACACTCATGGTATTAAGCCACGTTCATTGATTTGTCTTATTTTTTTATGTAAAATGTCTTTTAAAATGTATGTTTTAGAATACACGTACGTGCACGATATTACCTATACAAAAAGTAGTCAATTTTATGACTTCATTCTATAGTTTAAAAATTAAAGCCAGGACGACCACGACATCTTACCCAGTGGCGTAGCTACCAAGGGGCTAGGCGGGGCAGTGCCCCGGGGCCCTCAAGCTCAGGGGGCCCTCGAATCCTCACCAGAAATCTCGATCATTCTGAACTTTTGAAAATTTCCCCCATTTTCAAAATAAATATGACAGGTTGCAACCCCACTTTAATCAAGACATTAATTTGAGAGAAATTCAAAAGTTATGCCTAGGAAATTCCCTTAAATTCTTTCTGTAGGTTGGCAGTGTTATCAATTTGACGGATAGTGATATGTGCATTTTATTATTCATCGATGTGCGTTTTATTGTGAATTCGAGTTAAGATTTAAGATAAGGTTTTAAGGGTAAAAAACGGTTTATCTCGATTTCCGGCAAAACTACAAGTCCTATCGAAGAAAGTTAAATGGCAAAGTTGGAGGTAATAAAAAGATCTAAAACTTTTGTATTCACACATTTTTCACATAACCTCAAAATTTATGTGAAAAATTCAAAAAACCAAGTTTTTGGTTTTTAATTTTTATCTTTTACAAAAATATTTTTTTTTTAACGAAATTTGGTGAAAACTTACCTTTCTATGTCCCAAATACGCTGTAATTTATTTGATTAAAAATATTTATTTGTTCACCTTATTTTGAATTAATATCGAAAAAACACCCTAATTTTAAATCGAAAATTCTGACGTCAAAATTTCAGCTTTTTTCAAAAAAGTTGGTGTGATTTCAGTTCATTGAAATCTCTACTTTCCTATGGTAAAAAAATATATATGTATATATTACCATAGTAAATCTTCTCAGAAAACGCAAAAAATCGTATGCAGTAACGCCCAGACCTGTCATCCCCTTCCTTACTTCTCTATGAATCTTCTTTAAATTATAATCAGATGCCTATTTATTACTATTTTAAGATAACTTATATATACCTGAGTGACCTAAAAAAAAATTTAGCCTTTAGATGGGCTTCAGATCGACCGTAATTTATTTTTCCTTTCATTTTGATCATATTCCCCTGCTTTTCTAATGGGTTTCATCCTACTGTAATTTTTATAATATTGATGTCCGTTAAAGTCAATTAATCGTGTCAAATCTAAAGATTTCGGCTATAGCTCATTGTATAAGTTATAACGCGAATTAGATAGCAATAGAAAACAAAGCCGCATCAAGCCTGGATTTAAACGCAGTCATTGTAGTCCATTGAAAAGTTACATTTGGGGTTGCGTTTTTTAGAGGACGCAATTTTATTTATGGAACATGTAGGGGGGGTCAATACAAGCTTAACTCCAAGTTTGTGGGGTTGGCGTGCTTGTCCCCCGGCCGCCATCTTGGATAAAGGGGTCCAAAAACCATGTTTTTGGCTATATCTCCTGAACTATCCATCGTACATAAAACTTGCAAAGACACATTTTGTAGCAAATCGCTGTGTCTACGATTATGTCCATGTAACTTTTTATCATAAATCCAAAATTCAAAAAGTTATAAATAAAAAAGTGATAGCTAGCTACCATTCTAATAACTGATTGATAATATAATTATGTCGAAGATTACCATATCAGCAAGTTGTCTGTGGAATAGGCCTACTAGGAATACCAATAAGTAAAATTGTAGGAATAAAAAAAAAATAAAAAAAAATATATTTGGAAAATTTGTTTAAAATAAACGAGAGATCTTAAAAGTAAGGTAAAACTGCTGTTTTGATCGGCTTGTCATGAGCATTGACGCACCTAGTCAACTTTAGAAATAGAAAATATTTTCACTTTTTTTACTTATAACTTTTTAAATTTTGGATTTATGATAAAAAGTTACATAAACATAATTGTAGGCACAGCGATTTGCTACAAAATGTGTCCATACAAGTTAAATGTAGGATGGATAGTTTAGGAGATATAGCCAAAAACGTGGTTTTTGGACCCCTTTTTCCAAGATGGCGGCCGTGGGACAAGGGTGGCGACCCCACAAACTTGGTTTTAGCTTTACACTGACCCCCCCTACACATCAAAAAAATAAAATTGCGTCCTCTAAAAAACGCAAGGTTAGGCCTAAAAAATGTAACATTTCAATGGACTATTGATACTTTTGCGAAAACTAAAGCTAGTTTTTTTTTAATATATGTAATTGTTATTTACGTCAGTTGGTAGGCCCGACCTTTATATAATAAACCCTTGAATCTTCTCTATTTCATTTTATTCGCCACACCTACACCAAGTATTAATTGTAATTTATGTTGTTGCTGTTTAATATTTTTATTACCTGACCTGCACAAAAAAGAGCATAAGTAGCTTAGCATTTTTAAAGTATTTGTATATTTCATATTTTTATTTGATAAAACCTAATCAGTTTACATAGCAGTGGGGCCCCATTTTTTAAATTGCCCCAGGGCCCTTGGTCACCTAGCTACGCCACTGATCTTACCGCGGCCAAAAAAAGCGGGTTCTTAGAGCGGATTGCTTTTTCGCATCATTATCGTATCAAAAGCTGCGGCGGTACTCTGTAACTCCCAATAGTGATAACGATTAACAGAACTAACAGAAGTAAGTTGTAATAACAGAGTATCGCCCTGCAGGCCTTTGAGACGATCACGTGACGCGGTAAAGTAATTACTACAACCTCGCGTTCTATGCGTATTCAAAATACCAGTAAAACACTTATTTTTTAATTCGTCGACACTCAAGTGAATCACTTCATGATACAAATTTTAACTAGTAATTTATTGTCTATAATGGGACTGACGGACCTGTTAGTTTTATTTAAAATTATACCTGTGTTGTTTTTATATACGTAAAGGTTGACAATAGTTCGACAGAAATCAAAATAATTTTGTAGCTTTTTACAAATTATATAAAAATAACTTTTTAAAATATAAATAAAAATTATATATTTATACTTTTCTTCGAATGGAAAACATACAGCGGTTCATGCATGAAAACTCCGAAGATGTGGTGTGATGATATAGCGATGTTCCTTTTGGAATTTTTAGCCGCTCTCTGTGCGGTAGCAGTGTGTGGACCTTGTTTTCTAGCGTGTGCACGAAGGCTTATACTCGGTGATGAACTGTTAAGGTCAGGAGGGACAATCATCCATGAAGCCGAAGTGATGGGCTGTGATGAACCAGCTTGCCCCTATTACAAGAAGAATGTGAAGTACCTTATGGTTCCTGCTATGAAGCGAAGACAATACAATTCACCAGCTCGTCCTTGCTCTTAAGTCTCTGTATGTTATGTTATTATTCATTCATTGGTAGATTTTTTTTAAATAAATATTTATTTATTGTGTGCGCTTTATTCGGATTATGAATATTTTATACATTTACCTACGGCTATTAAAGAGGGGCGGAGAGTTTATTGCCAGTTCTTCTCTTCCGTTCTACACCCGTGATTTGAGAACTGGCAGTAAGGGCCATACCTCACAGAGGTGCATTGGCGATGTGGCCAGCGACGTTACCATGGCTACGTCTGGCGTCCCTGCGTCGCCAAATCGCGTCGCTAATGCATTCTGCCTTGCGATTCTATGTAACTCACTTTTCGAACTCACACAGCGGTTTTAAAATTAGAAGCATTAATTGTATTTATTTTTGACGTTCATAAGTGTTACCTATATGAATAAATGATTTGATTTGTCTTTTTGTTAGAGTGGTTATGTTATTTCATAAAATTAAATAACGTAAAGTTTTTCAGATATTTATTAAGTTTTGATCGTTTCACAAAGTTTAATTGAACATGGGATATTTGACTTATAATAAAACAAACATGTAGGAGAGTGTACCATAGATATGTGATGGGAGTTATCTGAGTAATTTTTAATCATCATAAGGCTGCTGAGCGATCCCTTCATTATCAACGTGAATTTCTGGATCCTTCTTATATTTAGGACTTTCGGAGAGTGAAAAGTTACGAGAACATTTTGTAATTTTCTGTGTAGAAGTGATGGGTCTTTTGTAGCAACTTTCGTTCTCTATATAATGGTTTTCATATCCGAGTGTGTGTCGGTACTTGAAGCTTTTCTGCAAGAAGATGTTAAACAACAGTTATTGTTTGTTAAGGGTTTCCTAAATTATAAATTTGACTGTTCTACCAAGAACCTGCTTTTTGAATTTGCAGGGCTTCTTAAACTTTTATTCCAGAGAATGTAAGGGTGCGTCCACATCTGGCGAATGCGCCACGAATGTGCACTGTGCAGTTGCGTGCATTGCCTTGACTGCACGCGCGCAGCTCGCAAACGGCTCGCAAGCTGCACATTCTCGGCGCATTCGCCAGATGTGGACGTACCCTTACAGTGAACGTTGAATGAGAGCAGAATCGCTAATAATATTCATAGGTAATATAGACTAACCGAACAAATTGCGGCCAGGACGTGTTTCTGCACAAGCAGCAGCAACGCCGTAAGTAGCGCTGCTGCCGCATGCAGAAACGACATCTTCATCTTTAATTTAATTTTTCAAAGGACATATCTTGTGAGAGGAATGTATGAAACTAGGTAATTTTGACACAGTTGTCCAATGACAAACTGCAATCAGTTTTAAACAAAGAGCCTATGTAAGGTTAGGTTTTATAACGTATAATATCAGCCCAGTAGGTATTTCTTATCCGCGCATGCAATTCACTTTCTGTTCCCCTCGAGATTCTTTTCAAAAATGATCAATTAAACAAAATAAAATTCTATTTATTTTGTGTTTGTTTGCTTCCATAGTATCTGTAAATTAGCTCATATAAATTAAATCGGGAGCATGAAATGAAATAGAGAACTATTGCTCCATTTCAATTCTCTCTATTATTCCAAAAGTGTTAGAGAGTATAGTCGCCGTATCAACTCTATTCTTAAGAATGTAATTATCGATCAATAGCATGGGTTTGTTGCTGGAAAATCAACCCTAACCATTCTTCTTGTCTTTACCGACAACATATTAGGGCATAAGGGCTTAGATATTAAAATCCAAAGAGACATTTTACAGACTTCCAGAATTCCTTCGACAATGGAATTAAAGTTAATAAATTAAACAAAAAAAATAATATATTAAAAAATTGACGACTCATTGGTCTAGGGGTTAGTACCCCTGACTGCGAATCCATGGGTCCGGGGTTCGATCCCCGGCTAAGGCGAACATCGATGTGATGAGCATTTGGTGTTGTTCTTAGGTCTTGGGTGTTTAAATATGTATTTATATGTATATCTATCTATAATATGTATGTATATCCGTTGCCTAGTAGTCCATAACACAAGCTTCACCAGCTTAGCATGGGACTAGGTCAATTGGTGTGAATTGTCTTTTAAAAAAAATAAAAAATCCTTTGGTGGTTTGCTGCTCACCTAAGGTAAGCGGTCAAAGCAGTCCAAAAATATTCTTGCACAAATTAAATAACCGAATAAATAGAAAACGTACCCACTACAATGAAATATTGTTAATATTAAGTCAACGTCGAAGTTTAATTGATTGCACTACCCTTAGAAAACTCTGCACCGGCGAGACAACCTTCGCACTCTTCGGTCTTATAAACCACATTCATGCTCCAATCATGCTTCATGTTATAGGTACATATTTTGTATTTACCTATTACGCGTAATAACATCATTACTCACACCCACACATAGAATGTGTAATTCGTATATCACTTACTTTTTCAATGTGTACGTACTTCACTACTTTTTAAATAGACGCGATGTCCAAATCACGAGAGTAAATCGCACGCCACAGTTCAAGTCGCGGAGAAGCCACGAGACATGCTTGCTCTCCGCGGTCATATCGTAATACCGTATAGCTGGGAGATACAAACTCAGCTTCAGCTATGGATTAGTTACATCCCGTTTCTGTGACTGCAAACAAATCTACAGGGACATGAGACACTCATATAAAATTCTATTAATTTGGTCCGAAGACCTGATTTAGTTAACATATCTTAATATGTCTACTTCCATCCTTTTGAGTTGTTGAATGGTCTCAAAATCCACAACAGTCACAATATTCAATATTAATCGGCCATTTATCTGGTTTACACGTACGTTAACCGGTGCATTTAATCTTCAGAACCTGTGTATACCGCAGGGCTCTATAATCAATCAATCGAATTTTAGGTTTCATTGTATTTATACGTAAGTAGTGATTGTATGGCAAGGCGACTATCGACCCTGACGTTGTGAATTCGAACTCGGGCTGGGGACTAATGGACTTTTCTATCTGCGTCATACGATGAAGGAATATATCGTAGGGAAATCAGCTTGTTTAAGAAGGCTGATCACCACTGGACTATAAAGAAAACTGGTTTCAAATCTGAAGCCAATGATCAAGGGTTGTAGCGGCACTTATTTACTTGATAATTTCAAGAGAGTAGCTCCCTAATCTGAATGGTATATTTAAATGTTGGGACACATCGTAGCAATTACATTCCGTAGACTACGTACATTTGTTTTAACCCAAGTTAATTTGGTAAGCTTCTATCGCTATTAAGTTAATGGCTTTTCGTCGTTGAAAATATATATCCACATGGACAATATCATAGCTGTTGAGTAAAAGGGGTTAAGTGAAGTACCTGCTGAGTTATGTTTTAGTCCATTTTTAGGGATCAGATAAGGACATGTCTAATAGTTGGGGTTTTAGCTGATAAAGCTAAGAAATTACTTTCTTGTACGTTACGTGGAGTCCTGTTTTATAGCATCATAGCTGTGGGCACCCACAGAGGAATGGAAAATCGGGACTTTCTTTGAAGTAGGGCAGGGTGCATCCGAGGACGCATTGGTGAGCGTTACTCACCCGGCTCTCTTAGTAATAACGATGCCTGGTGGTGTGAGTACCACAGGGCGTAGTCTAAAAGTTGTGCCCTTAGCAAATGCTTTCCTAAAATCTAAGTAAATATTGTATGTAAGTAAATAATTTCCCATTTGTTTAAAGTACATTAAAAATTACTGTACAAAAGTTCACTAGCCACTCACATATAAAATGAAAATTAAAAATAGTTATTTAAATCGGTTACGCTATGAGTGACTCCGAGTGTAATTAGCTTTAATATATAATACCCCATGGCGCCACCTTAAATAAGTTATAGGTACTCTACTTGGTAGGGCTGCCATACTAGTGTCTAATATTTATTACAGTGTCCAAGAGTTATATAACCTAATATTAGTTTTTACATATATAAATTTTAGTTAATAATTAGACGCGCAAACTAAATGTTAGCAATCAACGAACTCTTGATACCAAAATGAGCCCTTTAGTTTTCCCACACTCATAAATTGTAAAATAACATTTTTGTTTCCTATAATGTCCAGTAGGTCGACTACACTTATATTGAAGTAGCACCCTTAAATAAGGCAAGATAGTTTTTTGTTAGCGTCGCAACCCCACAACCCCTAATTTTATGTCACTTATAAGCTCATGTTTAAAAACGATTAAAGCCTTAGACAAAAAACAAATTAAATTAAATGATTAATTTTCTTAATTTTTATGTTTAAGCTTCAAACAAAAATTTGTAGTTTGGGATTCTACGTTTGTAGAAAAAACGACACTAACAATAGAAAAAAGGTATTTAATACATTGAACGTTTTATTATAACGCATTATCTAGTTAAATAAAGTTTATTTAAATATCACAAAAAAATATTTAGACTACATAATTAAAGAAATGGACATTTTTTATTTTAAAATGATGCCTATGTTAACTTGAGGGTGTCGTTTTTTGTGACGGTGTGCGCGCACATCGTAGAAATTTACTCTCATCATTTTTCCCTAACACGCCAATAACTTCAAAAATTAGTCAGGATAAATATCTTATCGCCAGCCCTTATAA
The DNA here is from genome assembly GCF_905475465.1 of Pieris napi. Classification (NCBI taxonomy): domain Eukaryota; kingdom Metazoa; phylum Arthropoda; class Insecta; order Lepidoptera; family Pieridae; genus Pieris; species Pieris napi. The sequence goes on along the minus strand of NC_062241.1, from coordinate 3,905,340 downwards.
CTAAGTAGTCATGTCTATTGTGTGATCAATTCTTTAATTAGCATTGGGTATGCAAAACGCGTATTCAATCAGGAGGCACAACGTATTGGTTCTAAAATAATGATACGATGCGGTATTTATTTGTATGCACATGTTTATGTCGTCTATCCATATTTCATTTGATTTTGGTACGTTAGTTTTTCACCTCCGATCTATTTCGTAATCGCTTTTATATATCTGTATTAATCATTTTAAAAGAACATGCACAAACTGTAAACATATTACAAAACTAATTTTGTATCGGTTGAACGGGTTGTAAAAGAACGATGTATTAGTTTTTTAATTTAATTTTATTTCATTTATCTATGCATATAAAACAAATTAACCTCCCCCCTAAACAGTTAAATAAGAAATGTGCGGAGACAACATCGCAATTTCCTTAGTTCTGTGTTGATTCTTGATAGTATAAAAATTTGTTACGCAACCAAAGCCACGCTTAGTGAAGCCACATCCTTTATTTAATACACTTTGTATGTTTTATTAAATTCAATACATTGATATTGTGTATGTTAATGTGCCAATAGTTTGTCAGGGCGTTGATGACATGCGGATATCTTTGCGGTTTTCCATTGAGTTATTTTTATTGTCATTGTTTCTTTGTCACCGTATATCCGTAGTATTTGTCAAAATATTTTTATATAAAAGGGATATTTCATATTAAAGTTAACGTTAGAAGCGAGAAAATTACTAGTTTTTTACAATAAAGGAAGGAAAAAGAGGTTCTTTCCGCATATATTAGATCTGTATATTTCTCCACTTTAATAACTTACTTTTATTTAGGTATTTACTAAAATCTTTTTCATGAAATAAATTAAATATGTTAGAATAAATAGTTAATAGAAAAGGCCCTAAATTAGTCGGCCCCATATTGCTTCTGTATGAAGCTGAACATCAGTGTCTATTCAACGATATGTAGAAGAGAGCATTGTTGATTATCTCACTTTTAAACTTGAATAATATGACGGTTTTACATAACAATAAAACCGATATTATGTGCCGAGAAGGAAAACATACAGCATTGTATAATGAAGAAGCAATGTATACTTAGCCATGAAGTGCGATACATACCGAGTGAAATAGTTCAGCTTAGATAGAATAGATGGCGCTGTAATCGCCTCAACTTCATACTTATCTTAACCAGCTAGGACGTTGTCATTTCCACAGTCATAGAGTCTTCACCAGGAAGAGCTTCCTACAATGCTGTATGTTTTCCTTCTCGGCACATAATATCGGTTTTATTGTTATGTAAAACCGTCATATTGATGTGCCTCCGGAAAACATACAGCATTGTATAATGAAGACGTGTTTGTTATCTGCTGGTGGATAGTGGTATATAGTACAATATAAAACACAGCGCTATGATGATTATGAAGAATTAAGGTCCGGGCTTTAGCTAAAGCCGTTATTGTTTATATAACTATTTTATTTACTTGCCATTATTCTTAATCAAAGCATAAGTATTTAGCAATTATTATTCTTAGTTACGGTATAAATATAACTACAGTTACTAGTAACTATATACTCATCTGATTTAGATGTACAATTAACATAATAATATAAACTTCCTATCATAACAACAAGGTATTTCTATAATTACGATGGTGCAAATGTATTAAAGAAAGAGTGATGAGTTTTCTCTACGAGAGTCTATCTCGCGGCAGTAATGATTAAAGAATCTATGTATTTGAAGATTTCCAAATACCCCGTGTAATAAAAAATTTCATCTATTGGTTGATTTTCGACCTAATTATTTTGCTGTTGATGGATAAAAAAATATTGTTTAAATTTTTTACTTGAGATCTTGTTGTACCTGTTACTCAAAGCAATATTTTTTTTTTTTTAAAGACAGTTCACACCAATTGACCTAGTCCCATGCTAAGCTGGTGAAGCTTGTGTTATGGGTACTAGGCAACGGATATACATACATATTATAGAAAGATAGACATATAATTACATATTTAAACACCTAAGACCCAAGCACAACACCAAATGCTCATCACATCAATGTTCGTCCCAGCCGGGAATCGAACCTGGGACCCATGGATTCGCAGTCAGGGGTACTAACCACTAGACCAATGAGTCGTCAGGACTAACTGAAGTCTCACTAAAGTGATAGGGCATATGTTTTATCGTGGTGTTTAGAAAGTTTCCATGTTGACTGGCGTCTTGAGTGTCTGTCTTAGATTCGAATACCGGTGTTAAGTAAATGTTACCACCATGATCCACGAATTGCTCGTCAGTAATTTCTAATAAAGTGAACCCTGCGGCCCAATGCTAAATGCAATACTGTGGCTGTTCTGCGAGCCGTATCGAATAAAGTGTCCCTAGGAGGGTTGGAAGAAAGCCAGTCTAGTACTATTCGCGGGTCCCACGTGACGGATGATTTCACGACTTTTGGTTTAGCTACTCCTAATACTCTGAGGATGTGTTTAATAATAAAATTTGAAAGTGTTTGTTGTTCTACATGGGGACCGCAAAAAGTTAAAATTGCCGATTTGCGAACAAGGATGGTTGATAGGATAAATTCCTGTTTTGGCTTTCTGTACTGTCTAAGTGTTTGTTTTGTAATATTATGTATGTTAGCTGTAAGATTACTTATAATTAAATAAATAAATAAATAAATTTTCTTTTAGAAAAAGTGATATTAAATTTTGGCTTATGTTTAACTTACCACCAGGTATAGTAACATATAACAGACAAAAATAGTAAATGATTACCAAAATTAAACCCGCATTTTAATGTAAAATTACAACCTAAGTTTTAACATCTCGCTATCCTATTTAAGCAAACTGGCTCCAAAAAACTCATTGTTAGCCCAAAAATAGTTAATGAAAACCAAATTATTAACCATATTTTAATTTAAAATGAAATGCAAAAAAATAAAATCTCGTTATCCGATTAAAGTAAATTACCCTCGGCAAAAAAAATATTTTGCCAAACACAGTAAAGTAAATTTACTCCTAACCTTTTTGTCTCCAAATTGATTAACCACTACAAAAAAAAATTATCTTGAGCGTTTCGTTTACAACCAAATGCTATACCTAAAATAAAAAATAAAACTCTTACAATTTCAATAATCCCTTTTTTAATTATTGAAACAATCATTAAAAAGATAGTCCTCTTAAAACTAATAATAAACAGTTCAAAGATCTTAAAACTAAACTAATAATAAGCATTTAAAAAATCTTAAGAAGAATCAGTCTTCTGTATTAATTCACTGCACAATTAATGCTTTCTTAGCTTTGGCTGGTCGTCCTCTTTTGCGCTTCATGCCAATCGGAATAGCTCTGGCCTCTGAAGGTGGCTGGACGTGCTTAAGCCGAATCGCCAATCCAACGAGATGTCCCAGTGTGGTGGGAGAGGATCGTAAGCCGCAGACATAACTTAATATGGCATCATAATGCTTCATTTGGTAATAAGCCTACATTTTATGTCAATCATAGTGGTTTATTTAGGCAGAAATAGCGCATTAATTTGCTCGCTAAGATTTGGTGATCATTTACTACATTTGGTGTTCGAATACAATTTGAAGTGCAGTCGTGACTAAAATAGCTAGTACTATTGTAATTTTAGACGTTATTTATCTGGTGTTAAGTATATATTTTTGGTAAAAGAACTAAGGGTATCAAAGCATTTTATGGTGATCATTATATTTAACCCCTTAAATTTTTTGCGATATCGGCTGTTTGAGGGGATTTTGGGTTCACTTGAGAGTTGTCACACCATGACAGCCCTCTTTTGATTGCGGGTAAATAAGTGGACAGGTGGAGTGACCAACTCTTCAAAAGTAAATCTTTTTCCAGTGTGGACCAGTCTTTTATTTGGGCACCCCACCCCCAATTTCCCAAACTTTTAGGGTCAATGCTTGTATTTGTGGAGGAGACAGTGCAATTGTCGTATCTAGGAGTGTCTGCGATAGGTATTGAATTTCGTGGGGGTGATCTAGAGACCTGGATTTCAGGTCCTGCAGCCAGAAAACTTGCGGCCAATCTGAAGCAACTATCAGATAGGTTCCCGTCGCCCGGTTTAGGTGTGCTAAAACTCAGGGTAACAGACTTGGAGGGGGAAACACCCATGCTAGAGGAGGAAGGTGCCACTACGCAGCCTTTTTCCCCCTTTATAATCTGTCTGCTATGATCACCCTGGTAGGTAATGTACCGACAGAGTTATGTTGAATTTGTCCGTCAGGTGCAATAGTTTGAAGGTTAGTGTAAGTAACCCTATCGATTTCGTTCCTCCTTCTGTTTGAATGTATGCAATCAGAGTTTCATTTGTCCGATTGTATTAACACGTGTGTGTTTTGTAATATTTTTACATTTATTTTTATTGCGGCTCTCACTGCATATAAGTCCTTTTTGTTGCAGTGCCACGTTTTCTAATGGTATGACCATTTTCCTGACAAGGTTTTCGTCTAGATGTAAACCCCCCCCAACCCCAATCCGAGGCGTCCGTCGCTAGGAAGTGGGTTGCAGGTTCTTTGTGTATAGGCGTCGTCTGATGAGTAGCTCCGAGCCACCACATCAGTTCCTGCCCTACAATCTGAGGCAGCAGTTGACCTCGATGGACTCGGATCTTGTTGAATTGTCGCAGAAAGATCTGTACCTGGCGACAGTGAAGCCTCCCGCGGGGCACGAGTTTAGTTTGAAAGTTTGCGAAGTTTACTTGCCCTAGCAAAGCTTTGTAACTCGCGAATACAACGCATAACTATGGTTTTTGCGCTGTATTTTTACCTTGGGTAGCGACATCACATTGACCATAGTATTCCAGCGAATTCCAAGGTATTCTAAATTTTGGGTTGGTACCAATACGGATTTTTTTGGTAATTGATTTTCCAACCTAGGTGTTCCAAGTGTCTCACGGCCTCCGCGGCCTGAGAATTTAACTTGGAGTGGTCTTGGTTGACCAGAAGGTAGTCGTCTAGGAAGACTAGCACTCGACATCCCTTCGCACGTAAGGTCTCCGCGACCCAACATGATACTGCAGAGAAAAGGTGTGGTACTGACGCTAGCCCAAAAGGAAGGCAAGTCATGTTTTCGTATAACTGCCCTTTTTAGCTGAGCCTTAAGAAAGGTCGGTGTGATCTCGCTGCCGGTAGATGGAAATAGGCTTGTGATAAATCTATTTATCATCCAGTCCCCTAGCTGAAGAAAGTCTGGGACTAAGCCGTGGGTGATCAACCGAAAATGTTTTGTCTTTACGAATCGGTTTAGTTCTCGCAAATCTACAACAGAACGCATCGTGCCGTTGCTTTTCCTGCGAAGAACCATTTTGGATATAAAACTGGGGGTTTTGTTGAGAACTGTTTGTAGGATACCTTGCTTGATTCAGGAGTTGTATGATTATCTGCGATGTCGTAGGTGACGGTTCGGTTGCGTATTGACTTACTATTCGATTTATTGGCATTAACAAAGCGGTTTCTTGTACAGAGGTATGCGGAATCCTTGAATTATGTTGGATAGTAATTTTTTTCCGTCATTGTTAGATAACGGGTAGTTTTAAAGTTGTTTATGACTATCGATTTTCCTGTTAAACGTTCGCATCGTTTCTTGTTTTAGGTGGGTATTACGAAAATTAATTTTTCCATTTTGTGCCTGGTGTCTGTATTTGGATGTAGACGCTTACGATTCTTTGTATCTAGGTTTAAAAAGCTCTTACTCTTGAAGGTTGCGGCGGAGATAACCAGAATTGCGGCCCACCGAGGGATTGTATTAGGGACGCGAGCTTACTTTTGTCAAATAAAAATTCCTCGCTAGGAGGTATGTTACTAAGCGCAGTTTGAATACTTTTGTCCGAAATCTTACTTATTAATCTTTTACGCCTAGTTTCTATACATTCCGCTCGTTTTCCGCATACAATTTGCAGGGTTTGTTCATGCAATTTGTAAGAAGGTGATTCATTACCAACAATATAGGATATTTTTGTGAAAAGATTTAATCGCGGGTTTTAGTTCCGTTGGGTTATTACGAGTCCAGTTTATGATTTTTTGTAATCCAGATTGTAGTAATTCCCTTTGACATAGGAGTTTTAAAAGCTTAATATATTATTATATTTTTATATATTTATTTTGTAATTTTTTTCTTTTTTATCGGCTTTCTTAATAATCTTTTTATCATCAGTATTTGTGACCAAGCCCAGAGATTTCGATTTTCGGAAGACGGATTAATAAAAAATGGCTATAGTAGTTGGTCGGTCAGTGGGTACCCTCGTCATTGGACGCACTGTTGTTGACATTTGGTACATAATATCGTTGATGCATTATAAAATTTGTGAGAAAACTCACCTGATTATATAACGCGTCGATCATGGGATCGACCGTTACCTGTGCTACTCGTTTCCTTTTCTTTCGTGGCGGTCCCTCGCGCTCCGAGTCGCTATCAGACGCGCTGCTGGTGCACGTGGAGTCCTCTTTGTCTTGTTCGCGACCTTGCTCGACACTTTTTTAGACTACCTGCCTGATCGGCCCCGGCGGCGGCCTTATCGGCATCGTGAGTCTATTACGCACTTGTAATGTATAAATAATACGTTTTGCTAATAATTAACACTAAGAAAGACTATAAGGTTTTAAGTCGTTATTGAGTCGTTTCGGTTTCGACCGCACGCGGCGAAAGTACACAATAGGAGTGAGACGTATTTACCATACCAGGTTTGTAAACCAGGGCTTTGCTTCGAAGGACGGCGCCCTGGTACGGGAAGGAAATACTTGCAAGTATGAAAGTATTTGCTGTGCTATCGGGCGAGAAAATACTTGCATAGGAAATCGATCCATCTTATTATACAAATAAGAAGCAGAATCGTATTTGCAACAAAAAATACGTGAAACTTGCAAGTATTTTTTTCACTGAGACCATTATGGTCTTTATTCTTAAAGTGACACGAGTCAATTTCCTATGCAAGTATTTTAGTATTTTGGCGGCGCCGATAAAGCCGCGAGAAATACTTGCAAAAACTTAAGTATTTGCTGTGCTATCGGGCACAGGGCTAAAAAATACTTGCATAGGAAATCGATCCATCTTATTATATAAATAAGAAGCAGAATCGTATTTGCAACAAAAAATACGTGAAACTTGCAAGTATTTTTTTCACTGAGACGATTATGGTCTTTATTCTTAAAGTAACACGAGTCAATTTCCTATGCAAGTATTTTAGTATTTTGCCGTGAGCCCTTCGTTTACAAATAACCGTCATATACTGATCAAAATAAGGAACATAATTGTATTAACATTCAATAATCGTAACTTTACTCTTTCTTTTGACTAGTTCACGCTATTCATTCTTATGTCTATACACAAAAGACACATAATTGCGTGTACAAAAGTATTGTTTTAAAAAATATACTTATGTGCCACTTAAAGTTTGTTTATTTCAAGTAATAGTTTAGTTTCCGTTTTTTTATTTTTTGTCAGTTGTGATTTGAGTGCGAGCTTGTTACGTCAACGACTAACCGTGACCTAAATTACAAGCAATTTTTCGGGAGTTTATTGATTTTAAAGTCAATTTTCGATTTATTATATAATATAAATTAGTGAGTGTATAAATGTATAAAACTGTTATTTTTTTAATACTGTGTTTAGTTTAGTTTCGCGAGTTTAAAGGACCGACAATTTTTGAACTCGAAATAGGTAATAGAGTGTAAATAAAACTGTGATTTCGTCATTAGATAATAGTTAAGTTACAAATATTTTTTCCGAAGTTTATTGAATTTAAAGACAATTTTCGAACTATTAATAGTGAGTGTATAGATGTATAAAACTGTTATTTTTTTAATTCTGTGTTTAGTTTAGTTTCGCGAGTTTAATGGACAGACGATTTTTGAACTCTAAATAGGTAATAGAGTGTAAATAAAACTGTGTTTTCGTTATTAGATAATAGTTAAAATACATAGTTAGATAGGTAGAAACTTGTGCTAAATAATAATATAGTCACAAACCATGGCTCCAAAGAAAAGTTTGGCTTGGGATCATTTTGTAGACAAAGGTGAAAATAAAGCTGAATGCAAAATGTGCAAAGTCATTATCTCATACAAATCAGGAGTGTCAAACCTTACCAAGCATGTACAAAGAAAACATATTTCCGTTAACTTAGTGAGAAGGGAACAACAAGTGGATCGTCAAGAAGAACAAGAGGTACAGGCGCATACTTCACAAACTGCACAAATTACGGCAGTCAATACTGCTATACAAACTATCGCATCTAATACGATAAGGTCCAATCCGAACCCATCCAGTATTACAGCATTCCTTCGGCGCGATTGTCAAAAAATAAAAAAACAAATTGATGATCATTTAATGAATTTGTTCATATGGGACTTACAGCCTTTTTCAATAGTAGAAGACAAAGGATTTCGCGAATTAATAAATTTTGCTTTCCCAAATTATACAATACCATCACGAAAGTATTTCGCCAATAATTTATTGCCGGGGCTATATGAAGAAATAAAGATAAATACAAAAACAGCTTTAAATGAAGATGCAAAAAGTGTATGTTTAACGACCGATATGTGGACGTCACGAAATAATGATTCTTACCTAGCCGTTACGGGTCATTACGTAGATAAAAATTTTATCCTTCAGTCGGTTTTACTGGAATGTAAAGTATTTGAGAGCAGTCACACGGCACTTCATATAGCACAAGAATTAAGAAATGTGGCTCAAGATTGGAACATTTTAGATAAGGTCCTCCTTGTAGTGTCGGACAACGGGGCTAATATAAAAAATGCCATACTTCAATTAGAATGGAGACATTTTGGCTGTTATGCACACACACTTAACCTAGCAGTACAAAAAGTGTTATCCCACTCAAACGTAAATAGCATAATAGGCAAAGTAAAAGCCATAGTATCCTACTTCAAAAGAAGTAATTTAGCCTGGAATAAATTAAAAAAGTACCAGGAGCAGGCCAATAAAGTAGTGAAGAGGCCAATTCAAGATGTCGCTACAAGGTGGAACTCCACATTTTACATGATAGAGAGGTTTGTCGAACTGAAAGACGAAATCAAATGTGCTTTGAGTAATTTAGACACTGGCAATTTGATTAATCTTACTACATATGAATGGGACATTTGCCAGTCTTTGGTAGTAGTGTTACAACCATGTGAAGAAGTGACAAGAGAGATGAGCGGACAGAAGTATGTTAGTGGAAGCTCGGTTATCCCCTTAACGATTGGTCTTACCAACGCTCTCAAAGAAATCGCAAGTCAGACATATCGGCAAGAAAATAATATTGACATTTTTCCTGATGAAGTGGAAATGTGTCGACAGGATCTGCTTTCAGAAATAGGCACGCGGTTTTCTAATTTGGAACAAAGCCGAACTTATACCGTCGCTATGTTTTTAGACCCGAGATACAAGTTATACTTTGAGAACGAAAATGTTGCAGACAGCACTAAAAAGTATATTGTGGGCTTAGTAACCGCGATGATAAATGAAAATGAAAAAAATCAGTCTTCAGCATCCACTTCTAATATATCAGATAGCCAGGGGAAAAAATCTAACAGCCTATTATGGAAACACTATAATAAACAAATGCACAATGTGCGGCCAGCTGGCACAGCCAATAGCAGAGCCATAATTGAGACGCAAAAATATTTAGATGACACAGTTTTGTCTCCAGACACAAATCCTTTGGAATGGTGGCGAATAAATCAGCAAATATATCCAAATTTAGCCAAACTAGCCAAAATTAAATTAAATGCAATGGCTTCTAGCGTGCCTTGCGAACGTCTATTTTCAGTAGCAGGGAACATATTGACGGAAAGGAGATCCCGACTCGGGAGTCGAAAATTAGAGCAATTGTTGTTTCTCCAACAAAATAAAAAATGATGATTGAGAATTCTATATATATATATATATATAATAAAAAAAAGTTGTACATATATAAAATGAAATGAAATCTTTTAACTACGCCTGCTAATACTATATTTCACAACTAGCTGATAAATGACCGTAACACTATTAGTAGCAGACAGTCCTAAGCCTGTGATTAACAAAACAAAGTAGGAAGGAAAGATTTCATTTATAAAAAGCCGTGCAAGATTGTGGTACACACACTGTACGATACGATTGCCACCAAATACTTTCAAGTATTTTTATACCTGGTTTTCGTACCTGGTATTTTTACATACTCGTACTTGGAAGCCCTGGTATTGAATTTTGCAAGTATGTCTCATCCCTAGTACACAACGCTATGACTGTGGAAATGACAACGTCCTAGCTGGTTAAGATAAGTATGAAGTTGAGGCGATTACAGCGCCATCTATTCTATCTAAGCTGAACTATTTCACTCGGTATGTATCGCACTTCATGGCTAAGTATACATTGCTTCTTCATTATACAATGCTGTATGTTTTCCGGAGGCACATCAATATAATGTTAAGATAATATCTATAGACTATAGTATTTGTAAAATCATATACTTAGTATTTACGATCTACGTTTAGGCTGCGTAAAGCTTTTATTCAAGTAGGTATGAATCTGTTATTTCCTAGTAATAATTTCCTAGTAAATTTATATAATATTAGTAATTGTGTAATCTAGTTTCATTTTTAAATAATAATGAATTATTATAGCGAGCGCGATTTGTACAACAATAAGTGCGCATTTGTGAAAAGTAATTAATACTGAACTCGATTAAGTACACAATTATTTATGTTTAAAGTTTTTCATATATACAGCCATCCAGCCAGTTGAGTAAGCTATTAAATAATAACTCACCCAATGTGCTACTTTAGGTACCTATATTCCATTATACATATGATAATCTGTGACTGCCTTAGATAAACGAAACAATATCTTTTAACGACTTCGTGTCATCCAAATACGGTGGCACTCAGCATTAGTATGAAGGAAGCTAGCCATAGTTCTTACTCCGATTAAGGCATTGGTACACTATTGTTTAACACTGAAGGGGTTGAAACAGTGGATTAGCATACTAGATGTCAATTGTCAACGAATGTCCTTGTGCCTATTGTACCACGTGTACTGATAGCTACTAGAATATACCCAATGTAAATACCATTTGCATAGATCGACATGTGTATAATAATTGTCAATAGACCGAGGATTAAAAATGTTGAAAGGAAAAGAAAGATAACATAAGAGAACTAGTAAATTTAAGAATATATAGTGTTAGCGGACTAACGCCATCTTGTAGCAGAAACCTATATAAAGCGTGGCAACACCGGCGTTGACTCACTTTTATTTCGAGACTTCGTGCGGAACGGACTTGTTACTAACCTAACCTCAGTAGATTTTAAAAGTCTAAAGTACCTACACGTTCTAATCTTTTGTGTTAACTAATAATAGTATATCTTGTATTAAATTAATATATGCTTAAATTCTTATATGTATTATTAAATTGTCTGAGAAACAAGAAAAAGAAATGTTAAGGGTAGTCCACTCTTAAATTATTTATTTTTAATTTTTGGATAATTTTTTATAATTTTTTTATGATTAAACCATTAAAAAATACATACAACCCCCAATTTTCACCCCTCTACGATCAACCCCTATTTTTTATTATAAATGATATACATGGCAAAACGACGTTTGCCGGATCAGCTAGTAAAAATATAATATTGCCTTTGCTATACACCTTTTAACGATTAATTCGAAACGTAGTTTCAATTAAATAATATTTTTTTATATTGGAGGGAAATCTGATTTTTTTTTCATTGTTCATGTCTACATTCGTATGGCGTATGAATCCTTCGTGCTTACTTCTTTAATTTATTTAGTAATTATCATAAAACACTTATTCAAAAATAAGTTTAGCTTCTGTAAATGAGAAATATAATGAAAAACGATTCAAGCGTAAATGTTATAAAATAAGATAAATTTGTAGGTATAATTTATAGTACATTGCATACTTATTTATATCATTTATGTGTAATTCACAAGTAAGTGACGATATTTGCAATCATTATAAACAATACAAATTTGCGATTTTCCCCTACTCATTAGTTAAGCGTACATTATAAAGTTGATAAAAATACTTGGCGATTCAAAAATAGAAGCAATATTTATTCAAATGAAATCAGCGACACATTAATTATTATTGTATACCAACTTGGAGCCCATTATGACAGGACACCCCATAAATACCAATCATGACTAACACTGACACTAATAAAATATATGTCATCCAAAGTATTTTCTTTTTTAATTGGTTGACTCTGTGAAAATATGATGTTCAACATCATAGACTATGATAAAGCTGAAGACTGCTTGGTGAACGCACTTGTCATAGACTAAGTATTCGAATTGTAAAATATTTTGACGTGATAACGTCTTTAAAATCGTTTTAGTCGGGTGACATGTTCAGAAACTTGTGTCACACCAAAACCTCACGAGCGCGATCGCAGGTATAACGAGAGAGAGACGGACCGATCTCCCGTCTCATCTCGAGCGCTGCCAGTCATTCCGTGAATGTATGAAGAAAAATGTATATCATAGTCGAATAAGTAAACTTGTCATTTTACACCCGAAATTTATCATCAAAAGTGTGAATAAAACGATAGATGTAATTTAAAATTTGAAAAAATTGTTATCTTCATTAATTCCTTACTTCCCAAAAACTTATATCCCCAATAAGACGTTATCACGTAAACATCTCGATCGTAAACCTACTTTACAAACAACCAATATTTTTTTGTTTTATATTGAATCTACTATTTACCGAGGATGGCTATTTAACGAATATACGCGGATGAAATGGCACGCCTGGTATAATAATTGAACCAATCAATGTAATATATATTGTACAAAAGCAGAAACTAATTCCTTTGTTACGCAAAGGATGAGGCGAAGCAGAACAAATATGTGTTAACAGTTAGACCCCAATATACAGATACAAATAATAAATTATAAGAAACAATCACTTTTCTATGGAAGAGTAGAATGGAGCTACCTCATCGACCATACAGCGCAAGCTGCCATATAACACAGGGATGACATATAGATCACTAATAGACAATAGGCAATAATAGATATAGGCACTAGTCTAGTTTATTTATAGTACATAATAACATCGTAAAACATATTTCAGAAGAGATTTGAGAGATTTTGCTAGCTGGCAATGTAACCGTTTTCTTGGCAACCGTTTGAAATTATTATAAAATGCCAACATGCAAATTTCCTAATACATGATATTGAATCTAACATGAGCACTTTCCACTCCAATAAAGATTCTCGAATTTTAATAAGACACTGTTTTTGCTAGATGCGTTCCTAATAGAAATAGTATAGTTTTGAAGTTTTATTATTCATGAATCGAAAATATATATTCTGCAGGTGGCCCGCAGTAAACGTAATAGATACGCAGGTCAATAAAATACACGCCAATTTGATAACCTCCTCTTTCAGTTTTTTTAAATCGGTTAAAAAGAGCAGTTACCAGACCGCAATATCATAAATTATCGTTTAAATATTAGAAACTGCAGTGAAATATAATGCGTTTCATTCAGAAATAGACAAGAATGATGTAAGTCTTAATTTATTGTAATACATCAATTTCATACAAGAACTTATTATGATGAAAATATAGACAGTACAACAACTTTACTCATCTCCAGGTCGTGGTTTCCATTTCACATTAAAATTATTTTTTAGGCGGACTTTGAACCCGACTGAATCCAATTAGTATTTTGCTAAAGTACAAGTTATAATAAGAGCTTTATACCTTTGGAGGAAATTGAGAGCAATGAGGTTTTAATATAAATAAAATAGTTCTCCTATGTCAATTAAGAAATTTTTTTTTTATCGATATCAATGATTGTAGATTTTGGTACTGAGTACCTACTTCAAAGTTAATTTTTCCATGGTTTTTAGTGTAATTGTTTATTGTCAAAGTGGTCGGGACTTAGCGTGAACTTACTTACCCGTGTGTAAAATCTTTTTGACATATTATGAAAGTCATACTTAGGTTCGTCTCGGTGCTGGTTCTGGTCGGCGTTCTCGACTAATGCCTGTTTCCTTCTATATGCGTAATTAACATTTTTTTATAAAAGTGAAAGGGAATTTCAGGAAAACGATCGCAGTTGTATTGTCCGCTATCCTTGGCAAAGGCACAACATCATTATAAAGGCCAAAATCTACTTAATGATATAATTAATACATGAACACATCCGATATTTGTTTCTCCAATGCTTAATTTATAATAAATGAATTGTCACTCATCATTGTATTAAAATTATTGGAGTCGTTGATCTTTCCTTCCTACTTCCTATGGATGTACAAAAATTGTCTTATATTATTTAGCAGCCGATACCAATTAAGCTTCATATAGTCGCTGTATTGTAATGGAGAATTTCCTTTGAGCGGGAGCTTGAAGTAGTCAACACAATGTGGTCGGAATTCGGTGACGACGCGCGTGTTTGCGGCATCTTTGCACCACCGTAGCCGATAACTTGAAATTAAAAATACAAGTTATTAAGTGTTTCTAGTGAGGATTATTAAATTATTTTTTTAAAGTTTGCAGGTAAATTTAATGTATTTTTAACTATGTCGTAAGTTGAAATTTGGGAAGCGCGTTAAACTTTAATAGGATTTATTTAGTTTAAAATTAAAAACGTTATAAATCCCAAATAGTATAGTAAATAATTAAACATAACACTAAGTAAACTAAAAAAAGCTGAAGAATACGTCTAAATAATACTTAATATTATAAAGGTAATATTTAACCGCTTATTTTTAATTATTAAAATAATAATCGCAACTAAAGCTCTCGTGTACTTAGCTTAACTTAAAGCTCAACCTAAGCTCTATATGTGCATTAGCTGCTTGTTTACGATAATTGAAAGCAAATTAGATGTTTATCAACGTGATAACGCTTATCTCAAACTCTAATTTGTTGTGTTTATCAAGGGTAAACTGTGTCTATGGCCTTTACACAGGAAATTAAAATTAATAAGAAATATAATATTTTAACGTTTTAAATTAAAAATGTTACAAAACATTTTTGGATATCGTTCTATTTTTGTTAGGTACCAACTCCCTCGCCTTTTATCAATTCTCGGTTAATAAATGTCTTAGATGAAAAGGAAGGATATTACTAGATATATATTTAATGGATTTATATAAGAAATTATTATTATATGTATGTATTGCCGGCACAGTAAATTATTGTTTCTCATTATAGTGATTATTTTACCAATCAAGTTGTCAGTGTATTTGCTCAAGTAATACCTAGTTGTATAAACTACAACGATATTCTACTTGCTTCTGTCGCAAACGTAACAGATTACCCAAGCAAAGAGTATTGAATTTTTCGCTCGAAAAATACTATCACTTTACACGTTCTCAATCGTTCGGCACATTCACTAAAAGTACAGTAATACTATTTGCCCTAAACTTCTTTTAGGTAGACATAGTTTTTCGTCTGTTTTGATCATTTAGTTTTGTTCTTGTGTGCCACCTCATCAATTGGGGCTTACATATCGGTTCACGATTTATTCACAAGTATTAAGTGCACTTAGACACCCCGAATAGGAGTTGGAACATACGAAAAAAATATTGGGCTACAAATTTTATTCATTTCGTAAAGTAGGATCGTTTTAAGTGGTTTAGTAGAAAATAGGTATTTCAGAAGGATATTGGTAATTTTTTTTAGTACTTAATTTAAAGTGATTAAGTATTTTTAGCTCCATAAGTACTCTACAAATGGACTATTTGATTTATTATTAGATCAATATTATGAGAGGTACAAAAGAGTATTTGTTTAACATAGAGTATGTTGTTCTCGGTCCGGTGATGCCGACATGTTTAAATATTTTAAGTGTCGAATTTGGCAGAAAGAAGACGTTTTTAACAATTTACTTCCTGCCCTGCGATTCTGTAACTCACTTTTCGAACTCACACAGCGGTTTTCGCATCGGCGGTTCACGTTCTCACTCATCATGTTCTTCAATATCTATGAAACAAACTTAGCCGGGATAGGCCACTAGTATTTACATAAATAAGAATAAGAAATACAATACAATAATTTTTAAATAACACTATAATATGGATTTACATTCTAAGCTCCTTAATCAACTTCATAAGTAGAAACTTTTTACATTTGTTCATCAAATTAAACATAAATAATAGAACATAGGCGCCACTCGGAGATAGTTACACATAGTTATTTGGGCTACCATTATCACACGCCCTTATCACTTACATTCAGCTGTTTGACAGCGGATATAAATGTGTAATTATAACAATTTTTCCATAAAATATCGATTATAACATGCAATTACTTTTACTACAACTAGTTCCAAATATGAACAATCTTATTCGAGCTATCGTTCATTAGAATACCAAATCGTAAAATGACCGAGCGATTTAGTTGAATCCGCTGTGTGGGTTTGAAAAAATTATATCAGAATCGCTTCGTTTAATAGATGAAATTCTATAAACAAGCAAAATACAAAGCTCTCAGCAACATTTGACTAATGGATATTACAAAGTAAACATTGCAGTTGTGCTAAAAATTATTTTGTTGCAGATTGGGAAACGATTATGCTCTTCGATCTATAAATAACTATTAATAATCGCTCGAATACCATGTTGTCGACATGGGCGCCCGAAATGGACCCCAACATCACCTTGGCGGAATTCTTCAACGACACCCTGGACCCGTTGCCAGGCAACGCCACGTCACCAAAAGTCATGAGTCAAATGCAGACGTTACTCATAATCGTGAAGGTGGCATATGCAATTGGTATTGTGGGAAACGCGGCGGCGATAATCACGCTCAGGTTAGGCGAGAGACGAGTCAGGAATAGAAAACACCTGTTGCTTCTTACATCGTTGGCAGCTAATGACTTGGTTGCACTGGTAAGAATACATAATGTTTTTCATACTATCCATAAAATATATCCTAAGATTCTACTGTGTGAGGGTGAGAATGTAAGACTGAACCATGATGGGTTTTGTTTCAGTTGTGATTGGTCATACAAAACGACGGGTTGGGTCCCATAGCATAATCTGTGATTGCACTAGAAACGTTGATAATCGAACAAACGTAATGCCACCTTTTCGTCTTCCCTTTTTTACATTCTCACCAGGACAGCTGATACCAGCTGCCCACTGACGTATCTCCGAACCAATTCGATTTAGGGTCCTTCAATAAAAGAGCGTACCAGTTCTTAAAAGGCCGGCAACGCACTCGCGAGCCCTCTGGCATTGAGAGTGTCCATGGGCGGCGGTATCACTTAACATCGGGCTCCTGCCCGTTTGCCCCCTGTTCTGTAAAAAAAAACAGTTTTGAAGCTTTTTCTAAAGGTTAATTAACCGTAATTTACATGTTTTCTTAGATCGATCAGATAGAACCTAATGAATTCTCCCCTATTAAAATACTGTGGGATAACAGAGGTAATTAATCCTATACTGAGATAATTACAAGAAATAACTTCTAAGCTATTCGGTTTGTTCAGACACGGAATGTCCGCTCCACCTGTTTAATGGCGAAAGTCCAGATGTCGTTTCAATGCTATTAAATAAAATTACTTCAGGGGAAGTTATTTTTTTTCTATTACATAACTATTTAAATTTGGCAATAATTGCTCTTATAATATCCACGTCTCATAATCTCTCGTATAGATAATTTCTAGCACCTAAAATTCTTTGTAATAATCTCCCGTAAGGATAATTTCTAGCTCCTAAAATTCTTTGTAATAATCTCCCGTAAAGATAATTTCTAGCTCCTAAAATTCTTTGTAATAATCTCCCGTAAAGATAATTATTAGCTCCTAAAATTCTTTATAATAATCTCCCGTAAAGATAATTTCTAGCTCCTAATATTCTTTGTATAACAGGTGGGCATGGTCAGCGCTCTGCTGGTAGCGGAGCATTTTCCTGATGTGGCTCGAACTCAGGGATACTGTGCAGCGCGTGTGGTGCTCCGCATATTCGGTATCGGGAGCGTCTGCATCGTCGTCACCATGGCTCTTGAGCGATATCTTGCCCTCACCAGGCCTTTTGTCTACCAGAAGGTTAGTATCACAAACATGTTCATGTATTTAAAATGTGAATATATCCAAATAAGGAGCAGAATTAAAGGGCAGTCCTTTTATCTTTAACTTAATACTTTAATGCGATAATTTCAGTTTCTGCCATCTCAAAGGCATAGATTTTCGACGTGATAGATTTTGCATACAGTTTGTCGTGTAACTGCACGAATACTATTCGATGTATGTTCCCGTTCACTTTTCCACATACAAAATTACTGTTGCGTAAACATTTCGATAAGTAACGAATTATTCATGCGTTCCGTTGGAAGTCGTCGTTGACGATTCATTTTGCTGACAATTATATAACTTTACATTAAATAGACTTCGCATTGATAATTTATATTTTTTGTCGGTTAATTACTGTTATAGGAATTCCGATTTTTGTAATACTCGTATAAAGAGCACTTACATATTGTAGAGGTACTTACAACTGTTGACCTTAATACAATGCTTCTATTTACCTAAAGGGTTGTCTAAT
The DNA here is from genome assembly GCF_905475465.1 of Pieris napi. Classification (NCBI taxonomy): domain Eukaryota; kingdom Metazoa; phylum Arthropoda; class Insecta; order Lepidoptera; family Pieridae; genus Pieris; species Pieris napi. The sequence goes on along the minus strand of NC_062241.1, from coordinate 3,886,837 downwards.
ATTTACCAACTCTTGCGACCCCTTTCGCTCTTATGGAGATCATTAATATCTACACGTTATGCTTATCATAAGCTTCCTTATATAGTTGATCACGAACCGTCATACTTATCAAAATAATCGCACGTTATAAAGGAAAATTGCACATTGTTTGGACCACCGAAGGCTTTGAAGGTCAATTGACGTTTTAGGCTTAATGTTAAATATACAACTCATGTTTTATAATATTCTTTTGTACACAAAAAATACTCATACTACGCAAAAAGTACTATATAATATATTACTTATATTAAGTTGTGTGATTGTATTGCGTAGCTTTAATAAATAATACGATATTTAAAAACCAGAACAAAACGGTTAACTTAATAAGCATATCATTAAAGTCAAGACTCACGATAGATATAAAAAGTTAACCAATATCTAGATAGTAAGAGATATGGTAATGCATTATAGTAACCAAACAGGTTGTTCTTGTGGTTTGCATTAATAAACATTTTATATCGTAAATAGGTGACAGCGAAAAAACAGCTTGTAGGATTCATAGTTTTCACATGCATAGTTGATCGCTGCCTTAATAAAACCGAATATTTTTGCACCAGTTTCCCCAACTTGACGTTATTGTCTTGGGGTCAGGGCCATCAATCGGCCGAATAACGTCAAACAGAACGAAAGAAATCTTAGTGAAACATCTGGTTTGAAATTCAATACCATAACGAATCTTTTACGTATAATACATACTAGTTAATGTTACTTCTAAAAAAGGTAATTCAATTGTCGCATGCATAAAGGGAAACGTAGATATGCGCAGCTTTTTGTGTCTTTTAAAATAAATATTCTTAAATGTCTTATAATATATATACATATTTATAACTCCAATATAACTTTTTGGCTATAATTCACCGATATCCAGATTGAGCATATGATTAACGAGCCAGGTTAACTATGGATATCCAATCCATAGTTGCTAACACTTTGTAATCAAGTTCCCTTTAATTATTGAATCGATTTTTTTTTCTCTCTCCGTGTTTGTTAGTCATATAAAATCGAATATTTTTTTTTTTATATAACAATGTAGCAGTGTGCCGAGCGTTGGCAAGTTTACGTAAATAAATAAACTACCCCCAAAAACTCTTATAAATACCATAGATTTTATTTGAAATTTGGATGGACTTAACTTTTCTGCATAAGAACTCACTTGTTTCTTAAACCAGAATTAATATCTTCAAACCCGTTTACAATATCTGCAGGCTAGATAACTAACTAATATAAATTTTTAGTAGGTAATTTCTACTTAAAACTTTATATCTTTTCACATTAGAAAATGAGATTTAGAATATATTCTGATGCTATTGAATACATAATCAAGCGGTTTAAGAGTTCGACTCACAGATTTAAATACTTAAATATTCACATCGTGTGTCAGTTTGTTTTCATCAACGTGATAGTATCCTTCAACTTTATGTACTTTTTGTGTCTATGTCTGTTGTTAAAGATAGGATTGAGCATACGTTTGCGTATAGAAACTTCATTCGATTTTCGAATGCCATAGAATATTATGAAAAGAAAAGAAAAAACTTTATTACACATAAACTAAAAAGAGATATAGTCAAAAGAGAAAATTCTAGTCTCTTCACTTTTAATAAGGATTTTACTTTATACTAATTTAAATATAGTTTCTTGTCATTATGAGCAGTTGGTCTAATGGTATCAGCGCGCTTTTCACAAATAAAATATATGACATCATAGGGAAACTCATACCTTGGACATTAAAAGTTTACTGCGTGTGTCAGGCACAAAAGGCTGATCACCTTCTTGCCTATTAGAAAAACAATTGGTGACGAAGCGGATATAGATATATAATGCCTTTACCTAAAAGGATGTGGCGCCACTGTTTAATTGTTTGGTTGGGGATATAATTATTTTTGTGTTGTATTTATTTTATCGTGAATAGCACTTGATGCTACGACTGAAGTAAAGGCCGATTTACATTATCTTAGTGTTTAGGAGAGTATTTTAGTACAAGTTGAAAGGCAAGTTCTTTAGTGCTTTAGTGCGTTGCGAGTGAACGTTTACATTTCTTCCAGTAGAGTATCATTACAGCGCCACAATGAACGCGCAACGACGTCGGCAAATACGCTCTATTCTACGCAAAATACTAACTGTAGTTATGGAACAAATAGAAGACGAGATTTTATTCGAAATAAATAAACTAAATATGAATAATAAATAAAATAGCTTCTTTTAAGGCAGTGTATGCCGAATGCCTAGCCTGTTTGTTTTTGTATAAATTGTTTTTAACGTTCCACAAACATTCGTGAACAACATATTCAGACATAAATTTGATAGTTGTATCTTCCGACCATTTAGCCTTCTTTAAAAATCAAGAAACACGCACGCGTTTCACGGCACTTGTGCACTCTCCTAAAAATTTTACTAAATTACGTGTTTACAGTGTAAATCGGCCTTAAGGCGGGAGAAGCTAGTTCTGTAGTAACAAGTAAATTGCTTTCGTATATTTACTACCTAATATGATAAGTATTAAAACGAACTTTCAATATCGAATAATTTTAACCAACGGTAAACTTTAACCGCGAAGCCCACTAAGTTACAGTGACTCTATAATGCTGCAACAGCGCAGGTGGTTAATAATTCACAAAATTGACGAAAAAATTATTTGTCCAAGAAGTAATTTATTCTTAGAACAGAAACAATAAACTACAAGCTCCCTCCTTATCAGAATGCCAAATCGTAAAATGACTGCTTCACGACTGATTTGAGCGCGACCGCCGCTGCGAAAACCGCTGTCAGAGTTCGAAAAGTGAGTTACAGAATCGCAAGGCTGATTTCATTTTTAGACTTAAGACTAGCAAATAAATAAACCCAATTTTCTATGTATTTGAAAAAAGGCGATCTTGTAACGTATCGAGCTATTGAGGCGTTTCCAATAGCATAAAATGTTATAAATCGATTTTACTGTTTTTTTTGAAATAGTAATTAACATTTATAAAATTGAAATCCATATTACGGTGGATTGGTGATTTAGTTTTACATATTAAGTACGTACATAACTAAGAGATACGCCCTTGACCGGCTTATTACTAGAAAGTTTCTATTCCTGACGCACTCTGGATCACCCCGCGTCAAAACAAACACATAAAAGTATGCGAAATGTTTTAATATTAGATTTATTGCAATTCTATCAAGTCGGTAACCTCAGAATAATTGTACATTCACAATGTTATTAACTATTAAATCTGTGCTATAGTACTTTGTAGTTTAAATTCTCAGCTAAATAAGTTTTCAGTCCAAATTTAAGGAAAGTTAAATAATGAGGGCGACGGACGGCCTTATCGAGCTTTCGAGCGATCTCTTTCTGTTAACCACAGTAAGAGAAAATTAAATTAAATATAATAATTAAATATGGATCGAATGTTGACAAGCAATGTTTGTACAGTAGAGATTTAACGTAAATTTTGTGTTTGAATATGAGTATTATATTCTTAAGAAAATACATGATTTTGGACGCTGCAGTGTTCAACGACGATGGGAGTGGTGACCGTCCTTTTGTCTTCTTAACTGAAACTGTCCATCTGATAATTCAACCAAATTTGGTCTTAAATACACGCACGTCAGAAACCTAGCACGAAGTGACGCTTGTCTACAAAGATGCCAAACATATACATGAATAATTCTACACGGTCTACATTAACATCTTGTTCAATAAATTTGATATCTTCCAATAAAACAGGAAAGCTTTCATAGAGAGAACTCGTTGATATATTATTACTATGAAGAGGAAATTATGTTTTAGAATATGATGTATGCAGGATGTTATTTTATTTAACGGAATGTAAGTTGAATAACGTTTCTAATATTACGCCTGTTTTTATTAAGAGTAAAATATTCAAATGAACAATAGATTTTACACAACTCAACAGCTCACAAGTTTATACCATACAGTGACAATATATATATGACTTTCTGTCAATGCATTTAACATTCGCTCGAACAGTGAAGGAAAATATCATAAGAAGACCGGCATGGCTTAGACCCTAAATGTCGACGGCGTGGTCACGCACAGAAGGCTGACCTCCTTGTTTATTAGAAAAAACAAATAATCACAAAGCAAATACATAAATTTAGGGCCTAGACCTAATAGGTTTGGGAGCGTTCAAGAATTACGTAACGAATTTGGAGAGGGGGGCCTTTTGTACAACGTTACGATGCGGGGCGGGGATTGAATTAAGCCGTTATTGTTAATATTATTTTTGACTTTCCAGTACTTTACACTACATAATGATAACTTTTAGGTATAAAGAGTCACTTGGTCACGAAACGTTTTACTATACTTGGGTACAGAAAAACGTTACGGCGCGTTACATGGGGGGGGGGTCAATAATCTCCAAAAATTGCGTGACGTAATACTTAAACACTCCCTTTCAGCGCCACTGTTTTTATTACTCCTGTATGCCAAACTTACCGGACTAAAATCTCGACCAAATCTCTATTCTGGATTTTTCCTTAAGTGCGTAGAAAGAGCACTTTACTTGGTAAGAAGATGTATACAGTCACCTATTTCCATCAATTGGGATGATCATCAATGCTGATGCAACGAAATGTGGGTCGTAAGATTTTGTAACACTACGACGAAGATAACGGTACAATTACCCATTTTGATATTAATTCAATTTTCTGCCTTAAACGCTGTAGATATGCGTTTGATTATTAATTCGTAATCGTATTGTCTTTTATTGACATAACTTTTACACATTTAAAGAAAAAACTTTTTAACCGGATTAAAGTTATGTATTATTATAAATTTACAATTATTTAACATAATTTTAAATTGAACCGACGACGTTTCGCGTGCTTTACAGCGAGCGTGGTCACGTGGTCATAATACATAACTTTAATCCGGTTAAAAGTTTTTTCTTTAAATATTAATTCTATGTTATAACATTTATAATACAGCTACACTTACGTAAATCTCCAAAATCCTTAATGTGTAAATTAATAAGAATCATACCATACGTACTAAAGATGGCGTCCTACGTTCACCACGTTTACTTCTATCATTCACTACATACATTACTTCGTCAGTAGAATTAAATAGGTACTATTGCAATTTAAGGAGAGACTCGGAGAAATTGTTCACCATATTTCCTTATTTATTCAACCAGTAAAAGAATGGAGGAAATACATAGAATTTACAGATTTTTTAATCAAAGCGATAAAAAACAGTCTCTGCAAGAGATATGAATCGCTATTAACCTTCTGAATATACTTTCCTTTACATAATCCGTGACCAATAGTGATTATTGCAAAGTAGAAAATTATTGTTTTTTTTATATATATATATATAATATATAATTGTAAATTGCATGTTTTTTTTTTTAAATCTAGTTTGGTTTTTTTTTACTTTTAATGTTTAAGTTATTTTCTCTTCTTCATTGTAATTTTTCCCTTTAAATGTTGTGCACACTTGTTATTGATGCACATGCATGTATCTTGTTTTCTATGTTATGTGTTCTCTGTAAGTGTTTGTACCTTTGCCTTTTAAAATAAAATAAAAAATAAAAATAAAATAAAATAATTTTTGTAAGTTTTACATGTCACGTAAAATATATCATTTCAGCAAGTAACGTACTTCATGATACGTATGGCGCTTCTGGTATCTTGGATTTGGGCAGCGCTATTGGCTTGCGCGCCCGTGATTGGGATTGGGATATATTACGACGCTGACAGCCAGCGCTGCATCAGATACAGAAACGCGACTGAGGGCTTGGACTTTGCATACGCTATCTTCTACGTCACGTTTGGTGAGTAATATGATTTTCTCTTAGAAAATCTGTAACATAAACGTCACACAGAAAACGTTCTAACAAAGAAGAGATATGCCTTCTTAAAAAAATCGGTTGTCTGTAAAGTCGGTTTACTGACGATAGTTGAACGTGAGGTCATAAGAAAATACTGATGGAATGGTTCCATTTTTCAAAAGAAAATTTTAATGTGATTTGATTGATAGATATTTTATATGGATATAGAGAAGGAGATAAATGAAAATCACAATTATTGAATTGAGCCGAACGCGGAGGCCGATTGTGCCTCTTTGTCGCTCGTTCCGCGCTCTCGCTTGCACTTCAAGCCTTAAATGGAACGCCTCATGGGTAACGCCGCATGAGTCATGTTTTTTCTTGCGTGCAGCCGGCTCCATTGAATTATAAAACGTTGTCACGTTAATAATACATAGATACATATAATTTAATACATAATTATTATAAATCCACCTCCCTCGGACAAGCAAAACAGCTGGGGCGACCGCAGAGCAGGCGGAAAATAATAAAAAACTCGGCTCAAATATAAAAGTCTTTCCTCCAACTTCAATTTTGTTACCTTTGGAGTAGAGACTCTTGGGCCGTGGGGTTAAAGTGCACAGTGCAAAGATTTTAGTTGGCGCCTGGTAGATAGTACCGGTGAACCCAGAGTTAGTGCTTTCCTCGCTCAACGAATAAGTATAGCAATACAGCGAGGAAATGCTGCCCAAGTTAAAGATACCCTGCCACAGGGACCAAACTTTTTAAAATTGTTTTAATTTATTATTTACATATTTAGTTTATAATTTATATTTAGATTTCAATAAACAATTTTTAATCTATATATATAAAAATGAAACCCGTTTTCCGTTGTCACGACATAACATGAAAACGGCTTGACCGATTTGTCTGATTTTTTTTTATAATATTCCTTGAAGTACGAGGATGGTTCTTACGGAGAGAAAAATAAAAAAAATTGAGTGAAAAAGTCTAAAAACAACACTTTTCTATATTCCCATACAAAATATTCGTAATAATATTTAAAGGCAATTTGAACTTTAAAGGCAATTTTTCCGGGAAGGTAAATTTTCATTTTTTGACATAATGTATTTGTTGTCTTATCAACTTTTTTTTTTTTTATCTTACTAGCTAGACCGGTGTCCCGAATAGCAGAATAAGTATTAAAAATAAATCGACTGTTAGGCGGTACGCCAAGCCAGCTAGTCTATTATAAAAATAAAATATAAAAATGATAATATCATACGTTGTTTGAGGAATGCAGATTAGATACAGGTACTAATAAGTTTATGAACTGTGTAAAAATAAACATATTGAACATGACATAGGATCGTGATAAATTACCATCTATAATGCGTAGGTGTGTTACCCTTATTTCCTTTCAAGATCACGATTAGCGTCCATAAAAGTTTTATAAAAGAAAAGCTATTCATACTCCTGGACTAATTTCTGTTTTACTCCATTAATACTTTAAGAACGGGGACAGGTATTTGTTCTGTTTTTTTAACCTGAAACAATGCTTTATTGGGACGGGATTTAAACCTACCTATTGATCTATAAGCAAACGTAACCAATTTATGAACGCGGTCGAAACAGCGGTTTTTATATTTGCTTAGGAAACGATTATTTTCATTTAATATTTCATATGAATAATAAATACACATGGAATCTTTCAGATTGTTTAGATGTCGATTAAAAATAAAAAAAACAAACAGTCTCAAGCTCTCTCTGCAGTAAAACTAAAATAAACCAAATTGTTAATGATACACGTGTTTGTTATAATATTATTTGTCTATTTGTTTCCTGCATAACTCGTTACTTTGCTGTGCCAGCTTGATACAATGTTGCCTATACTAATGCACATAACTAATTAAGCGTCAAAACGATTTATCGATTTAGCTAGGAGCACATCTCTGAAAAACCTAAACCGACTAAAACTACCTCAATATTATTTACCCAAGTACCTATTTCCTTTACATTGGGAATGTAAAGGAAATTTTGGAGTCTATTTCACTGCATAATGCTCCCAATTTAAACATTTCTTTATAGGCATAGCGCTGTGTATGATCCTGGTATATTGTAACCTGGCGGTTATGCGAGCGCTGTACGCAATTTCTACTCCACGGGAAGGTGGGCCAGTAGTTAGGCGGGTCTCCAAACGCAGCTGCCGTTCACGTTGTGATGCCGCCCTACATCAACATAACGCAGCAACGGCTGAAGAAGTTACCTTTAGCAGATTAATGGCCACGCTCTCTGTTATTTTCATGATCTGTTGGCTGCCACAAATGGTAAATATCTCAACAAATTTTCTATTATTTTAAAATTGCAAAGCCCTGAAAATGTTATATGAAATTAAATTATGGTCCTATCAATAATTTTCATATTAATTGAATTGTTCAATTCATCAATAAAACATAAGCATTATCCATCAAGGCCGCGGACTACTCGCTGCTCACCGGAATATCAATTCTCCTCTGTTAAGTTCCCTACACTTAATATTGTCTTTGGTTTACGCGAGTAACATTTTATGTCTCACTTTAAGTTGTTATTAAGTCTCTCGACTGATGTCCTAAAATTGTATATGTACTCGTTATGTTCGCGTTTATAAACGTTAATGTGTTTTATCTAAATTTAAGTTCTTTAATTCAATCTTCGTAATCATATTCGGTCTTGATTCTTATTATTTCACCTTATCGGAAAGAAGTCTTTTATTATGTTTTAGTACGGAATAACAATGTAAAATTCACTTTGTAAAGCATTTATGATATACTTAATTAGTTATTATGTGATAATGAAGTATATAACACTATATTTTTTATCTTAATACAAATTGCGATCTAATGAAATATACTATAAAATCATCGCAGGTAACATCCCGATAGTAATCTGTGCATTCCTATGTCAATAAATCGATAACAATAAAATTGTAATAATATTGTTAAGCATTCACAACGCGTTGATCGCCGGCGAATATATTTCATTGTTGTAACGATAAATATGGCAACGAATTGCTTCTGCATTTGCTACCAACAAAATAATACGTATCATTGACCCGGCCGCCGATCTAATAGATTGAAATTGACATAGCAATAATCGGATAAATCGTCAAACCATTTTTATGATATGATTTATTTTAGACGTGTATTAGGCGCTTTGTTTTACGTAATTACAAATCTAATTTAGATTGAAACCTACTTTGTTCTTAATATAATTAGGTAGCAGGTATAGATAGCAGATAGGTAGAGAATGCCACATCAATCATTCCTTCAATTCGTTGATAGTGTTTTAATGTTTATAGAACGTCATTACTTAAACGTGTTTTCCACAAATAGTCAATTAAGATCATGGGTGGGTGCTGATAGCTAAGAGCTAATTGGGAGACCACCTGCCATCACACACGATCAGATAAGAGATAACGACATTGCCTATTGTGCAAACATGCTATCGACTTAATGAATGTTCTTGTTTATATTTATCGCGAAACGTCTGAACGTGTGAATGTTATACTGTTTTCTAAATTAAAATTATACCATAATCATATATTTTTTAGTAGTTTATAGTAAAAGTTTTAGTGTTTCCAAGCTCAACTGCAGTTATAGCTAATTTTAAATTATGTATATTTTATATTATTTTATCAATAACGCAGCGGAGAATCAACACTCAATCAGCCCCTTGTACTATAATTACTTTGGAGAGAAGACATTTTAAATTATCGTAAAGTATTGACAGGCTTTTAAAGACGCCATTCAAGCCCCGAATTTTTAACAGTTTATTAAGAGTTTTTCTTATAACCAAAGTGTGCATATAGGTAACATCAGCGTTGTACCTGACTATGGGTAAAACATCTTGGCCACGCCTTGACAGCCTCGGACCGCCGTCAGACATGTTAATGTTGCTTAACTATGTGCTGAATCCCATTATTTACGTTCTGATGAGGCAACGACGTCGCTGCTCATTCACAAACCTCGGACGAAGCCTAGCACGCTGTTTTAAACGGGTAAGTTACGACGAATTATACGTTATTTTTAATTAAGGGCCTTAAATTAGGTTTTTCATTTAACCAATTAAAACTGCAATTAGGACTGAATACATTAAGCTTAAGATCGGTTTTAGATCTTCATAATGCATAATTATTTATTTATTTCCTTAAATACAAATTCCTTATTTAGAAATGTATTTTTATTTGTAAATAATAAATAAAATATCGCTGTTATGTAATGTCTCCAGTATTTTCTTAACTAGTACCTATTGCTGCCATAGAACTGGTTATATCCGTTGAAGTGTAAATATGTTTTTCATTATATTTGGCCGGAGGTTTTAGCCCTAACCAATGAATGTGGGTTGTACTTCAGGCTTGCCAATTTTATTTCTTCCTCTACACTCATAACAATATTTAAAATATGCGATATTACAAGTCAGCGATTTGTTTTGGTTTTGGATGTTCTGTTATACCGACTTTGTCTGTAATTAATCACAGATCACACTGTTGCCCTGTAAAGGAGTCAAAGCGTTTTGCATGTTATTTTATTTTACTCATGCTTATAAACATCACATATATGACAGGCACACAATGTTGATAAAACCACCTTTAAACTGATTAAATCGTCTTGATAAGAATTCTATAAGAGGAAGACCAGACTATAGCTCTAGTATATATTCTAAAATGTTTCGTATCAGAGTTTTTTATAAGATTATGGAACGTTTTGCGTCTTTAAATGGCTTTGAAAAACGTAATATGAAACCTAGATTTTGGTCAGCTTTCCTAACGGAAAAAAATACTAAAATATATACTTTGCTTATAAACCCACTCAGCTTTGCACATATTTGAAAACATAAATATTATTTAGCATATTATCTGCATTAGTAATACTTAACGTAATGAAGTATAAATTTGTTTTTTATTTGCCGGGAGTTTGATCTATATAGTATATAAAGAAAACTTTCAAAAAAAAATAGATTTAACATGCTATTTCTTTTTAAAAGTTTGGTTCCTCTCTAGATAACCATCCTTTGTAACTGATCAAGGTCCGAAAATAGCATTACGACTACGCTGTACAATACATGTTTTTAAGGTATTTTGTATGCGCCTAACATAGCCTTGAGTTCCGGTTTGTTGTCACTTATTTCATGCGGAAGTCTTTGACACTTCTTTATTGAAGTCCGTTAAAATTAGTTGGCCTTTTCTCATTACAATTAATTCCACGTACCATATTGTCATATAGGAAAATGGCTATTGAAGGTTTGATAAGCTAAACTAGAATAAAGTTAGCTTCATATTAACACAGAAAACAAAGTACGTAAAAAGTTAAAATTTTATTGATATATCGTAAATGTGTAAAAAATAGGACCTACTGTTAAAATAAAATTGGCGTGTTCTACTTTGTCTATATTGTGTAGTCTGTGGTTATTTTGCGAATTACACTACTATGAGTTTATACTCTATACTCATTTATTTCCTTTATTGATAACTTTGAAAAACTGCCTGTACCAATAATTGTATCTCTGCTATACAATAAAACTTATTCAACAATTAAATGATTATTCAATTACAACCACACTGCTAACAGGTACCGTGATAATTTTAAGAAATAACGACGAGAATGGACTTTTCAGAACCACAAGACATCTACAGAATCGATGAAGACGTCTTGCTGCCCGCAGGAGACAATTGTAATGAGTGACAGCTCCGGGGCGGAGATGCGACCACTTCGCGCCCCACCCTGTGCCATCATCTTTAACGTGGATGACTGACGACGATCATTGAATAAGGGAACGCGTTCGCTAACCTTTGCTACTACGTACGACAGGACCGAACCCAAAAGCTACAGCTTGAAGAGTCGGCACTAACGTAATATTTGTATATAATATAAATTCGTCTATGAATATCACGGACAATAGACACTCTATGGCAACATTAAAAGATTTCGGAGAAAGTGCTTTAAGAAAAAAATTATAAAGAAAAGAAATCCGATTACAAATAAAACGCAAGAAAATATTTTACTAGTCTGTGTGGAAGTAGAACCGGCGTAGCGGTTATGCGAATTAGCGTTTGGACAGTATACATACTTTTTGTTATTAAGTATCTATATGATTACTCTCCAACTAAAAAGTATATGACGAACCATTTTTATCAACAACGAAAAATGCAATTTAGTATAGATACGACTTTAAATACCACGACGGTCCTTTTCCTCACAGACTCTACTAAGATCTCAGATAAAAACAAATTTAATATTATTTCGCGTTTTAGACTGTAGCTAGAATTAAAAGGATGATAAATGTGTTTATTTCTAGTCTCTAAGGTCATTGTGGATGAACAAAAAACTATGAAAAGAAAATATATAAATTTGTTCAATATTCGTTTTGTATGTAAATTTATTTCCCAGAATGTATGCAAATTTAATAATATTAGGTACTCGTAGGCAAGTTTATAAAGAACCACACTTAAATGTAAACGATATAGGTACCTACTGTACTTTTAAAATCGATTTAAAACTTGTACAAATCAAATAATCTGTTAGGTATTAAAAAGTTGTATGATATTATTTTTGTAATCTTTATAGTGATGTAAGTAAAATGTTACCATGAAGTAAAAAATATTTTATAGGATTTATTTACCTTCTAAGGTCCTAGTCTATAAACTAGATAATAAAGCAAAATGTTATTATTTAATAATTAATGTACATGTAACTATTTAGCAGATACATAATTCTAGACTATGTACTAGACCACAGAGACAATTTTAAAATAAAATAAAATGATAAACGCGAAATTTTAAGGAACATGTGAGAAACAACCGGCCTCATGGCTTATTATAAAACGTCTATATTTATTCCCGTGTTTTTTGCATGTTTTATTTTCATACAAAATGTAACCATGGTAATTAAACCCTTTTGTACCGTAGAATATTATAACAGTCGACCAAATTTACAAAATCCTGAGAAATATTGAGATACAGACACGACCCAATAAAGGTTTAGTATCGATCTGAGAATAGCAAAGCCACTATTATACATTCGATAATTACCACATTTTAAATATAAGCAATTGTAATAAAAAATAATATAGTGCCATATTAAAATATTTTTTGTTTTATTATCCTTGGCTTAAACACAAAATATATATATTACAGTAGTTTTTGACAGCTCGAATGTATCAAGTGTTGTACAATTTGTCTACTAACTTTTTGATACAAACAATTAATGGCTTATCTTGCTTACTCTAATGCATTTTTAAACAAACGGTGTAAGGGTTTTGCTAATATTATTATTGTATCAGCAATTCAGGCCTTATTTTAATCTGTTTAAAACACAAAGGCGCCTTAAGACGACTATTTGTCATTTAAACTTAATTTTGTTAAATGTCATCAGTCAGTCTGTTGAAACTTGAAAGCTGCAGTTTGAGCCTGCTGAGTGCTGAGTGCTGACTGCTGAGGCTGTGTTCATAAATTTTGAAGTTTATTGGAAATTAAGAAAAAAAGATTTCTTAAAAATTTATCATAAGTATACAAGAATTTTTAAAATTTTGTCTAGTGAATCGAAAATTACATTTATGTATGATAAGTTTAGTCATGTATTCGTTGTAATTTAAAAAGATTTTTACGAGAACGGCTAAAATCTAAGGCTTAGCCCATCATCGTACCTTTTATTGCACCGGCAAAATGTCGAAGTGGTGAGTAATTTCTATTTTGACTATCATTCGTATCTCCGCGGATCAGTTGGATACGTGCTTGTTAGTTGATTCCCAAAACTCAACAAAGATAACAGACAAGTAGTAGTTGTTTCTGTTTCAAAGGCACAAAAGTCTTGCACTTATACTAAAATAATCAAATCAGTTCTATAAATGTATCTGCATCATATAATTATCGGAGTATATATATACATATTTATAGCCAATGCCAAGGCTAGCCTTGGCCTTTACTAACATCAAGGATTAAGGAAAAACTTTACTTAACTAAAGCTTTATCTTGCTCAATATCAGAAAAAATTGTATATCCTCCATGTCCCTGCTACATGTCATTGAAAATAATCATATACACAAGCTTTAAGATTCTTGATATTGAAGGGATAGATTTGGTATTCAAATATATGTATATTATAGACTGATTTTGTTAACAGGCAATCAGAACGAAGTATACATGAAATGTTGAAAGATACTCCTCCTCTTAGAGAATCCAGTGATTCAATCACATCAGGGACGGAGGCTAAATTTTCCACATCAAGATCTATGAGTTTTCCCTCAGCATATGGTAAAATTAATGTTTAGAATTTCTTACATAATATTAAAATAAAACTTATAAACACTTCTATTTCATTGAAATTAGAATTATTTATTTTGTTTATTTTCTGTAGTTTTTTACCATTAAATTGAGTTTAATACATTATTTAATGAAGATGTTGCTGTTGCAGTGTCACCAGACATGACACCGAATGGAGCAGCAAACTCAAGTACGCTTTTGCGATCTAGCTCAACTAAATTGGAAAATCTCAAGAATTGGAGTGTATCAACTTACAAGTGCACAAAACAACTACTCTATGAAAAACTTGGCAAAAGCTCAAGGACTGTAGATACTGGTAAGAAAAAAAATAACATCAAAACATTGGAAGTAACAAATGTAAACTTACAAATAATTAAATATTTCTGCTTATGCTTATTGTTATTATGTAGATAAATACACTAGCTTAATAAGCTAATGCTAATATTTTTGAATTTGGAGACCCAACCTGTTTTTAAAAGAGTTCAAAGAGGGTGCACGAATTAAACTTTTTGGGAGCCTATTCTAGTCGGCCACTACTTGGTTTGAAAGAGACTTCTTTAGGGAATTTGAATAATATTCAGTGGCCTTTGGTTTAAAGAACTACTCACCAAATGTGTGTTCTCACTTAAAATAAAGAGCTTCTCAATTCCTGGAACATTGTAGTAGCCAGTAAGGAAAAATCCTATAAAAATAGGTTTCAATGAGATTACCTCTTAATCTTCTACTTCCTTAATCAGAAAGATCAAGTGCTTATTTATAAGGTTTTTTCCAAGTGCTCTGACCATTTTCCTTGCCTACGTGCAATATTGTGCACTTTTTTTTAAAATTTAATGGCAGTAGCCACTGCTTGGTCCAATCAAAAATATAACCTAAGCCACTCCTTATTCCTTGAGATTGGGAGAGTGGATTTTCAAAAAAAATTGTGACGTCGGCGAAGAGCAAATATGAAATCTATAGTGAGTCCTTCAGATTGTCATGTCCAGAAAAAAAGTAAAGGTCAAAGTACTGACCCTTGAGGTACGCCACTTGACACATGTCGAAGCAAGGACAGTGGATTTCTAATGCGAACTTGAAAACATCATTCTGTTAGGTAATTTTCGAGTTAATATTTTTCCTCGGATCCCTGCTCGTGCTCGTGCTTTAAATGCATATAAGACGGCGTACTAGGACACGGTCAAAAGCTTTTCCAAAATCTAGGTAGACTATATCTATAGCATCACCTTGGTAGAAACTTCTTATCCATTCAATTCAATTAAGGCAATTAAGAAGGTTAGTTGCAATAAATCGTCTTGGTACAAATCCATGCTGTTTGCAGGGTATATTTTCGTCGAATAAGAAATTACACATTTTGATAATATACACGTGAGATTTGTAGGTCAATAGTTAGAGGCTGATAATTTGTTACCTTTCTTAAATATTGGTACAACAACAAGAACAAGGTCTACGGATGGGAAGCCGTCTGGTCCTCATGCTGTTGTGTCGTCAAATGTGTCTATTGATTTTAAATCCATTTTACTCAAAATCGAAAAAGCATCAAAGGAAGCTTCAGACTTAGATAGTTTGTCATTCGGTATTGATCCATCAGGTTCAGGGGTGTAATTTTGCTCAAAGTTATGAGAGAACATTTCTGCTATCATTGATGGCTCAACAACAAGTTCATCTACCTAATTAACCCATCTATATAATTTAATTATTAATACACAAGAAGTTCTGTAATAAAATATCCTGAATTCATTTTCAGGTCTTGATAAACTACTTAACAAAAAATTTCTGTGCAGAGTTAGAAGCGCAGATCGAGATGCTGCGCGAGACACAACGCAAGTACTTAAATGTTCTACGGTTGAGTACGGCACTAGCGGCTCAGCTTTCAGCTGCATCTAACACGCAACGCGCCCTTGGAGAGGCCTTTGCTGACCTGGCACAGAAGTCGCCGGAGCTGCAAACTCAGTTAGTTATTTTACTAGTTGATATTACGGATACATAAAATGTACACTATAGTATAAGATCCCAGAAAATATTTTTTTTTAATATTAATTAAAATACTCTGGACTGAAATTTGCTAGGCAACCCATATGGATTATATTTATTTACATATTAAATTCAATATAAAATACGTTTCATTAAATAAGCATCTCGGTGAAGGTCTTTGTATATCGGGATCTTAGACCACTATGTTTTCAATATGTTATCTACAATATGTTTTTTATTTAATTTAGTGCTGTAATGGGTAATGCCATAAGCTATCGGAGTCCTTTTTAAATTTAGATTGCATTTTCTGTGTTTAGTTTACCATATTGGAAAAAAAAACCTTGATGAATCAAGGTTTTTTTTCCAATATGGTTGATTTTTGTCATAAAGTATAAGATTACTTATACCATGATGCCTCAGTTTCCTCTTGTAGTTTCATTTTCAGATTTGAAATTGTTGAACGCTTGGGTAGAAAGAGTAATTTCGAAGATAATATATTGCAGGTTTAAAAAGAAAGCTTTGTTCGAGTCAAATTTACGAACTAGAATTAGGTATGACCCTTCGAAAGTATCTATTTGATTAACCCCAAGTATTTCACCCCAATTATAATGTTGCAATGAAATTTTCATCTTCCATATCGATCTATATACTTAATACGAAATTTGCAGGTTTCTATATAATGCGGATACACAGAGGTCCTTAACTCGTAATGGCGAGACATTACTAGCGGCTTTGCACTTCTTCAACAGCTCGCTGCATACATTGGCCAACAAAAGTATGGAGGATACGCTACTAACCATTCGACAATACGAGGCAGCCAGGTATATATGGGGTTGAATTTACTACTTTAAAGAGACATCAATTGTGAAAATAATAAAACACCAATTGTCTTATTTCACAATGGGATCTAAATATAATATCGTGTTAGTTTCCGTCGTTGCAATGATAATATAATAAGGTCACAAATGCGTTTATATAGAGGAACGGATATGCATAATATAATCACACAAAAGCGAAGCTGCGTTGGATTCTCGACTTACGATACTCTATTAAAATAAAATATTAAGTTATGGCTTTGTAGCAATAAAAAACTATAGTTCAACTTGAATTAATAATTTTTTTTTTAAATACGTGACTTTTCTGTTGATTTAGATTTAAAAAAATAATATAAAAACGTATGTATAGGGTGGAATACGACGCATATCGTAGCGAATCAGAAGCAGCGGGTACAGGGGCGGGTGGTAGCGGAGCGGGTGCTGAAGGCGTGGCAGCTCGTCTTGAAAGGCAGCGGTCTGTTTATGGACGACTCCGGGATGATTCCGCAGTCAAGCTCAAGTTACTCCACGAAAACAGGGTAAACATATACTTATTTATTATGGGACTTGGAATATTGTGAATCAAATTATCAAAGTAATAAAAGTATTTAAGGGAGCGTTCATGTATTACGTCACGCAATTATTTTTGGAGTTAATTGTCCCCCCCCCCGTGTAACGCGCCGTAACGTTTTTCTGTACCCAATAGTAAAACGTTTTGTGACCACCTAGTGACTCTTTATACCTAAAACTTAGCATTATGTGGTGTAAAGTACTGGAAAGTCGTAAATAATATTAACAATAACGCGTAATTTAATCCCGTCACGTTTTACAAAAGGACCCCCTCCCCCAAATTCGTTACGTAATACTTGAAGGAGTATTGTGACTAATTTTAGTACCTCAATCTTAGTAATAATTGTGATAGTTAGGACAATACAAAGCATTATTTTATAAAATTATCAAAGTAATAAAAGTACTTCAGGAAGCGTTCAAGTATTACGTCACGCAATTTTTGGAGTTAATTGACCCCCCCCCCCCGTGTAACGCGTTTGTAGTAAAACGTTTTGTGACCACCTAGTGACTCTTTATACCTAAATCTTAGCATTATGTGGTGTAAAGTACTGGAAAGTCGAAAATAATATTAACAATAACGCGTAATTTAATCCCGTCACGTTTTACAAAAGGACCCCCCCCCCAAATTCGTTACGTAATACTTGAAGGAGTATTGTGACTAATTTTAGTACCTCAATCTTAGTAATAATTGTGATAGTTAGGACAATACAAAGCATTATTTTATAATGACAGGTGAAAGTGATGAATAAGCAGCTGTTACTGTTCCACAATGCGATATCGGCCTACTTCAGCGGCAACAATGTTGCCCTAGAGGCCGCTGTACGTCACTTCAGCGTGCCTGGGGCATTGCCTGTCGCACCCCAGCAACCTCCTGTAACGTCACACCCCATAGTGACTACGCACCCGTCGGTACCCCACGCCGGTACCCCGCCTTAGGACCGTGCCCTTGCTAAAGGAACAAATGGGTTAGCTTTTCATCATAATTGACTCATAAGAAACATCTACTTTTTTCTACATAGAGTGAAACTTAGGGTCGTCCATTTCATTAACGGTATGGTATTTGACAGTTTTATATCTAAAGAAAAGAATCGTGCAATTCACTTATAAAAAAAATATGTTGACTGATTGGGAGGATATGGAAAACCTTTTTTAACTTCCGATTGGTTCTATAGTGAACTTATTGAAATCTTTACTAGTTTAAATAATTGGTCACTCCTAATGAACGACTCTAAATATGACCGTGACATGTGTCAAATATTTTTTCTCTATGAACTATGATATAGTCCTTTTCATGAAAGAAGTCCCCCAGACGCGGCGCTGCAATCGCATAACGTAATGTTGCCATTTATAAGTAAAAAATTTACCTATTTTATTTACATTTAGCAGATGTCATTTATCAAATAATATTATTTTCCGCATGTAAAAAGTTTGCATTTCTGTTATGTAAAAAGTATATTTTTATTTACTTATATTAGCGGTGTTCTATCTACTTACAGGGAAAATATGAGAAAATAGGGTAAAGAAAAGCAATACAATTTTTTATTCAGAGTTTTATTGCATAATAATTGTTGGGTTACAATTTTTTTCGAAGTACACGCCACTATTATACCTTCGTTTGTAATTCTTGTTACAGTTTTCTCTGACACACCTGCAATTAAATTATGAACAATTAAAAATAATAGTAACTTTAAGTTTATAATGCTTATCTAATATGTAATATATGTTTTAATTTCAGTTACCTAGTTTCATCACGTTATGTATTTATTAAATCTTGTGGCAAAAACGAATTTATATCATAAAAGTCCCATCAATACAGCAAAAAATTATTAAATGGCATCTCTAAAAAGTGCCCGTTATGGCGCCAACTCTCTTGCGAACATTGTTTAGTGGTATTAAAACACCATGATTCTTATGTTCCGCTTCACAGAACTCTTTCACCTTTAATATCATTTCTCGAGCCGAACTTTTTACAACTTTTGGCATTGTAATCAATCTTTAAATGCACTAAGCTAGTTAAAAATTCACAAAAATACACCACAACAAACGAACTTGATAACATCGACGAATGACAACATTGCCGACCTGTCAAATTTAGTTCCAAAAATCACCGCGGGACTTCTTTCATGAAAAGCACTATAGGTGAGAGTGCACAAAATTAGATTGTGACTAACACATATACACCTAAAAGTCATAGAGAAAAAACAACTGACAGTTTCTAACTTCAATTTAAATTGGTTAAATCAAAGGCAATATAGATGTTTCTACAGTTATTAAATTCACCTGAAATAAAATTTTGCACCCACAAAAATTTTATTTCGTAAATGATGTCTAACACTTATTAGATCTATAGTAAATAATGATTAAAAATTGAATAAGATGAATTAGCTAGAGTTTGTTAAGCGGTATATAAGGTTTTGATCTGACAATATATGACATTATTCATGACTTACGCCCAATTTATGTATTTTATGTACCAGCTGTAATAACTAGATGTTTTCTGTAGAAAAGACAGATATCTTATAATGATGTATGGAACTACAAGTGGTATTTTGAATGTTGAATGCAGGCATAAACACTTACATACTTGTGCAACGCTTTATGATCATGTCATTTAACTTATTTAAGTTGTTTTAATTATGTGTGAACGCAGTATTACTAGCAGACAATGCCAGTTAGTTTTAAGATTGGATAATTTGCTTTTGCATTCTTGAGATTAGGATTGTATTAACATTTCTAATTCAATAAAAATAAATATATTTTTAGTTTAATATTGAATTGTAATTTTTATATGTGATGTGATGATTAGTTTCATAAAATCTTTTAGATATCAAGTTGGTTACATGTGGATTTGTCATTATCTACATTTAAGAGACTTTTTCATAACTATGATTGGCCTTCTTAATTTTTGGAAATAAATATGTCATCTACTTCTTAGTCAGATAGCCTGTGATAGATTTAAAATTTATATCCCTCTATGAAGTTGTATATTTTATGTGAGCCCTAACATTCCTTATAAAAATATTTTTAAATATAACATCAACTGCTTAGGTGTGTATGTTAATAGTGGAGTTTATAGAAGGAAACTATTTTTCTATGCTTTAGCTTATATTTATTTAAAAATCCATTGTTGCATCATGCACTAAATATGCACAATTCTATTTCCTCTAGTCATAATAGCATTTTGGCATGTAGCTTGAACAGTAGACGTAATAAAGAATTATGTGTAGCCAATGTCTATCTGTGGTCAACTCATTTGCCAGGAATTATATTTTTTAAGAAATTGTATTTATACTTCATAGAAGCTCTAACTCTCAAAAACTGTTTAAGAACATAACACAAATAATGTTAGTAAAAACAATTCATAAATTTTGATATTTAGGAGGATAAATATTTATTTGCTTGTTCATGCTGTGAAAAAAGATATTCACAATTTTTTTATGTATGACAAACATATCTAGTCCTGGGAAATTATTATTTTTTGTATATATTTGATTCAATTTCTTAAACTAATTATAAAATTTAAATCATTGTCTTGGTAAATTGAATATTTTTAATGTATCCTTTGGTGGTTTTGTGATTATTTTATTGCAGATTTGAGTAAATGCTTATTTACCAACTAATACTGTACTTTCAGTTTAAAAATATTGTAAAATTTATTAAATTTATTACAAACATTCAAAAATAGACAATATAATATGCTATATAAGTGTTACTATATCAAGAATATAATTACTATAACTTTGTAGCTAGTCAAATGCATTTCCTTTATATGCTTTACTTATTGTGTAAAAAGTATATTATTGTTTTAATTATAATGTATCACCACAGCTGCGATCATTTATAATTATACTTCTGATTTGTCCATCAAATTTAAGTTGTTTTCAGCTAAGATTTACAACTAAATGTGTACCAAGCAACTAATAAAGATGGCAAAAAATATAAGGCTTAATGTATCAGATTTGATAGTGTTTTATTCACATCATATAAATAACATTTTTACATATTTAGTGGGCAATTCAGAACTTTCACCTACTTTGCAAATAAATGACAAGTTACAAAAAATAATGTATGTCTTTTAAGAATGTGGGCAATGAGTAATAAATATTCATATTTAACATATTTTATTACAACTTATCACAGAAATCATCTCCAGAGATGATATGACTCATCTCATTCACAACATAGGTATTACACAGACCTCATAGGTCTTTATTGATTCTATTTTTAAGCTTTCACAGCTTCTTTATCACCAGGTTCTTTCTGTATTTCTTCAGATTCCGCTTTGAATTTTTCCTGAAAATAATTTCTTGTTTTAAACAAACATAAATATATATTTTAAGAGTGATGTACTATGATGGATTAACTGATTTGGAATTGACTTCATTACCGCATAATATTTTCTAAAGTTAGGCTTACCAAATCATATATAACTTTTACAACTAGTGAACAACTTGGACATGTTGCGACTTCTTCCCCCGCCATCAAGTCCTCCTGAAATTATGGATAGTCACATTATTATTACTGAAACAGAAATTGAAAGCCACAAGCAATATTTAATATAAAATCTAACCTTACTAATCTGAAACTGGTCGCCACAGGGACATGGGTAATAATACATCCCTTCGTCTTCGTCGTATTCAAAATCTTCTATTTCAACCTCATCATGGAATACCGTCATTGTTTCTGAATATATATTTTACTTACTAATTATTATATCATTAGTTATCTATGCATTGCATCGAGCGACGAGCATGTTCATTACTTCAGTTGTAACAGTCCGAATTTGTTATTTTCAAATTTCAAAGCCTAGATTACGATTTACGATATAACATGATGTTATGATTTGTCTACAGAGTACAGACAATGAGTCTTTTAGTCTATACACTGTAGTTATTATTGGTATTCGTCTGTCTATTGACAATAATAGTCTACATAAATTAACAGTCTTGGTGCGTTTTCCAATTACAGAGCATTTTGCGACTCAGTGCCGCACAATGCCGCATAATGCTGAAGCTTAATTGGAACGTGAATTAGTTTTCAAATGCATCAGCAGAGTGCGCTAAGTCAGTGTTGTAAAAAAAATGTTGAATTTGTATGAATTGAGTTAGCAACCTCATTAATGTATAAATAATGTGGTAAACAATAATAATTGGTTGAAATCTTTTTACGCTTATTTTAATCATCAAATTATTTCATTAACATTTTTTTTATTGAAATAATAGAAAACCTTTAAAGAATATAAGGTTTTAACAAGCTAAATTAACAGTAAAATATTTAGTCATGTAATATTGTCAGTAACATGTCTTATTTATTCATGTAAGAAGTTTACATCATTTACGTTTTGAGTAATATTTTTTAATGATTTCTAAAAAAATTATATACTTTTTCAAAACCATTGCATTTTTTTCTAAAGTATAATCCTATACAATAAATTTGTTTACAGATCCGAATTTTAAAATAAAATTGTATTCATATTTTAAATGTGGAATATAAAAAAAGTAACTATTTATCATCCATACTAATATTTTTTTTTAGCAGTTTGAAATAACTTTAATTATTTTCAAAATCTACGACGAAACGAAAGCCTTACAAATTTTTCAACAATAAATAATATTTACTAACGAAAATTTCGATAAATGCCAACTTAAAGAAAAATACTGGTCAATTTTCTATCACTGTGTTGGTATTGTTTGCGAGAAGCTCGCGAGAGCATTCGTTTTGAGAGTGCTCAATTGTGCGAAGCGTTGCTGTAGTTGGAACACTCGACGTTGAGCATTATGCCGCAAAATGCGATCTAGTGCTGTAATTGGAAAACGCACTTGGTGCTATCGTGCTGTCAAGTGTAAACTGTAAACTATCATATCTGTCAAACTTCAGAATGAGCGACGTCACGGGCTAATCATTTTCATTTCATCGTTCATTTTTGTGGAAAAGAATGATCATAGTGGTCTCGGCGTAGTTTTATTTTTATTCCTATTGGTGTAGTGAGTGAAAAGTAATAAAAAAAGCTTTGATATTGTAACTCAAAATGTTTAGCTGGTTAAAAAAAGAAGGTGAAAAGACAGAAAGTATTGAAAATGTAGTAGAAGGTCTCAAAAGGATATACAGAACTAAACTTTTACCGCTCGAGTTACACTATCAGTTCCACGACTTTCATTCGCCTCAGCTTGAGGAGCCGGATTTTGATGCAAAGCCTATGATACTGCTGGTCGGGCAGTACTCGACGGGAAAAACCACATTCATCAAATATCTCCTAGAGCGAGATTTCCCCGGCATTCGTATCGGGCCGGAACCCACCACAGATAGATTCATAGCTGTTATGTTTGATGAAAAAGAAGGAGTTATTCCGGGAAACGCACTTGTAGTTGACCCTAAAAAGCAGTTCCGACCACTTAGCAAATTTGGCAATGCTTTTTTAAACAGATTTCAATGCTCTACTGTCGCGTCACCGGTGCTTCGTGGTATTTCTATATTAGATACACCTGGAATCCTCTCCGGGGAGAAGCAACGTGTTGACCGAGGATATGACTTTACCGGAGTGTTGGAATGGTTCGCAGAGCGCGTCGATCGTATTATATTGTTGTTTGACGCCCACAAACTAGACATATCAGATGAATTTAGGAGAAGTATAGAGGCATTAAGAGGTCACGATGATAAGATTCGTATTGTTCTTAATAAAGCAGATATGATTGACCATCAACAGTTAATGCGTGTATATGGTGCACTGATGTGGTCATTAGGTAAAGTACTTCAAACTCCTGAGGTGGCTAGAGTGTACATTGGCTCATTCTGGGACCAACCTTTACGCTACGATGTAAATAGACGGCTTTTTGAAGACGAAGAGCAGGATCTTTTTAGAGATATGCAGTCCCTTCCAAGAAATGCTGCATTACGAAAGTTAAATGATTTAATAAAACGAGCACGTCTAGCTAAAGTCCATGCATATATAGTAAGTGAACTTAGGAAAGAAATGCCATCAATGTTTGGTAAAGATGGCAAAAAAAAGGATTTAATAAAGAATCTGGCGCAAGTATATGACCGTATTCAAAAAGAACAACAAATTTCACCAGGAGATTTTCCTGATATTAAAAAGATGCAGGAATTATTAGCAAATCATGACTTTACCAAATTCCATCCATTAAAGCCTAAACTTTTGGAAGTAGTGGATCACATGTTAGCTACTGATATCGCCCGACTCATGGACATGATCCCACAGGAGGATGTCAATATTGTGAACGAGCCACTCATTAAAGGTATGTAATTAATTTTGATTGTAAAACTATATACTAACAGTTTCTTTGACCCAGCGCATCTGTCAAGTGACTTAATATCTTTATCACAAGTGCCTTATTAGCTTTAATGAAAAGTATATTATATGAACGTATTAAATATTTCCTTAATAATGTTATCTGGATTATGTAATTTATTCTTAACACAAATAGGTTTTAAATGGAAACAGAAAATTTATGACTAAATTAACACAACCAGTATATAAGTACTATTTAACATGTTCCCAACAAGGCTATGTAAGCCAGGCAGTGTTAAAAATATGAAATCATAAGAATTATCACATGTACCTATATGTTGTTATCAGTTATAACTGTGGGACAGCTATGTTCAGGAAAACTTATTTTAAATTGACTAATGAGTTTTAAAATTTGACTAGATATGAAGTATGACATTACATTATTGCATGGTATTAATGTTATAAAGAATTTTCTCATCATGTTAGTATATTTTAACAATAGATAAAAAGAGGTTTCTGACACAAATTGTTTCATAATGATGCTTCATCACATAGTGAAAGTAAAAGCGATGTAGCTTATATTTATCTCAATAAACAATTGCAATTTAATCATATAATTTTTTGGAATGTCATGAAATATATAGTTATTACTTATGTTATTAAAAAGAAATACTATTCAGCATAGTATGTTTGATTGCTGAAATACTGCCCTAGTGCCTACAGCAATCTTTAAAAGTGTTAAATAACTGCTAAAAAATATGTTTAATTGCTAAGCTAACTGTAAGTAGTTCAAAAGAATCATTGACCTCAGTACTTTTAGAAAAATGGGCACATTGCTGCCGTTAATTCATGCCACAGTAGTTCATGTAAAAGTTGACCTTTTTTGTTGTTGATGCCACATGCTAACTTTGTTCCCATTTGTTTTTACATCTAAAATTTATATGTACATATCTGGTAAAAAAAATTAGTCAAATAGTAACAAATATTTGATTTTAGTCTTATATTTTTTAAGTAATAAAATTATAAATATATCTTTGTTATACTTAACTAACTAATATTCACACTGAACATTCGCCAATGTTAAATTCCATTGTGTAATGTAAATTAAGCCAAACTAATTAACTGACACATGCTGTTGTTTAATATTATCATGTTCAAAGATGGTATGTAGTCATTGACTAGCCGATCAAATATTTTTCAATTCAAACCAGTTTCTGAAAACAACCAAATTAAAAATATATATACACTTATGGATTTGTTGAAAACAATAATAATTATTTTAAAATTACCAGTGAAAAACATTTAATAGACTCAATAAATATATCGGCGTATGTCCTCGGAAAAAGCTAAAGGTTTTTATTTAATTAATAAAAATAATAATTCCTGTATCCAGCCGTGATTCACGCACTGACGTCATGCTACAACAAACTCCTATAAACTATAGTATACTTCATCATGTTAAACATGAACATGTAATTTCGAGGTCGCTATTAATTACAATCAAGTACTTTTACGTTATTTTTTTTAACAACGGGCGTGGTTATTAAATTTCAGTTGTTAAACTTCGTTATCAAAGTGACAGAGTTGGTTGTTTGATAAAATAACATCAATACTTATTAATACATAGGATACGGGCGCACCTGCGTTGGCCTTGTGTAGTGTACTTGAACTATATGTCAGTACTAATATTCTATTGATAAATATTGAGTACCAATCAAT
Organism: Pieris napi; assembly: GCF_905475465.1. Classification (NCBI taxonomy): domain Eukaryota; kingdom Metazoa; phylum Arthropoda; class Insecta; order Lepidoptera; family Pieridae; genus Pieris; species Pieris napi. Next base: position 3,860,434 of record NC_062241.1, on the reverse strand, counting down.
TGATTTGAAATATATACCTAATCAGTTGGAGCGATTTGTAGAATAAACCTGGTTTTAGATAATCAAATGTGCCATCGTTTGAATATCTTAACTAAGCAGTGGTTGATTACTATAACAACTCATTTATATATGTAATTTGTTAACTAGAACACGAGTTGTTCATTTCAACTTGTATGCTAAATCCTGAAATGTTTGAAGTTGTACTTTTTTTGGCGCGTTAGGCAAGAATGATGAGAGTATTTTTTTCTATTGTTGTTTATTCTATTAAGGGAGCGTTCAACGTTGGGAGGTAAAACGTTCCTTTTGTAAAACGTTACGATGCGGGGCGGGGATTGAATTACGGGTTATTGTTAATATTATTTTCGACTTCCAGTACATTACACCACATAATGGTAACTTTTAGGTATAAAAAGTCACTAGGTGGTTACGAAACGTTTTACTATACTTGGGTACCGTACTGTAGAAAAACGTTACGGCGCGTTACATGGGGGGGGGATTCAAAAATTGCGTGACGTAATACTTGAACGCTCCCTAACGTAGAATAAGGCGAAAGTAAAAGATTTTATCTAGTTACGTCCAAGAAGTATAACTTCTAACGCATGTACATAAGTATACACACGTTTTTTTTTTGTAGATGACTCATAGAATATAAATTTTATTATAATAGTTGCATGCACCTAAGTGAACGATTGATGTGGTACCTAATAATCAACCTAACCTACCTATGTCCCTATGAATTGGTGTTAGCATGTATGCAATAACATAAACTTTCCTCAAGGCGAGCCCGATGGCCCAGTGGCTGCGACTGTGGCGCGATTGCATGACAGACGCGGCTTCTTGGCAGGTAAGATCATTGTTCAGGGCTGGCTTTCCCTTGATACTACTCATTCATTGATGACATTTTTACATTCGAGTATTTTGTAGTTAAGTTTGTTTTAACATAAATAATATTCTTTTGTCATCGATGACTGATCGTGTCAAGGTTTGTGTTGTCAATGATCTACCTATGCCGTGACTAATTGACTTTTCACCTTTTTGCTTAAGGTAGCGCTTTGTAATTATTTACTAAAACTTTCTTTGAACCTCTTTTTTGTCTATTATATATACGAATATTTAACTTATAACAATAATTAACGTTCAAAATCCTTCAAGTCGAATACTATTTATTATTTAGGTTAGTAGATAATACAGATGGGAATCTAGGTTTTAAAAGGTTTAGTTCGAAATTTTATCAAAATTTCCCTTATCGTTATTATATCTGCTTCGTAACTGTCACGCTGTTACAGATAAGTTTCCAAATGATAAGGCACTCCGAGATAACACTTAAGTTATCTGCGGTAATGAGCTATTATACACGACGTGAGCAATCAACGAATCATTAATTAGTTACATTATAATGTCGCACTATTACTTAAAATCCTATTTGGATTGTAAGTAATAGTAATTTAATGATAGTTCGTAACGGAACAAGTTTAGCGATGAAAATTACCTTTGTTGCAAAGGTATGTAGAACCAATTACACAGCTTGAGTAATAGGTATATTCAATGAGAACGAGTGCACTTTCTCCTTCGTGTGATCAAGCCGATAGCTGTCTGCGCAGGCGCTATTGCAGCTGATTTATGTTGATGTCGACGCCCACAGCTTTATCCAGCTGTCTAACTATTGTCTTTGTGATATGAAAGATGTGTTTTGGTTGTGGTTTCTTCGTTTTGATTTATATGGTGATTACTACTTGTTAAGTAGTTCACTGTTATAATTCATTAAAACACTATGTTTTACGAAATTCAAGAGAGCACAGTGAATAGCGTGTGGATGGTAGATTGTATCGACATGGGAAGTGTCGCAAATGGCTGGCTCGTCGTTGCAAAATGACCGGTTCGACGGCCGACCACCCGTGACCGCGTGTATCAATCTATGCAGAATAAGGTTTTTACTATCACATTTTTGATAAGGGAGCGTTCAAGTATTACGTCACGCAATTTTTGGAGATTATTGACACCCCCCCCCCCCCCCATGTAACGCGCCGTAACTTTTTCTGTACCCAATAGTAAAACGTTTCGTGACCACCCAGTGAATCTTTATACCTAAAAAATACCATTATGTGGGGGAATGTCGAAAATAATATTAATAATAACGCGTAATTCAATCCCCGCCCCGCATCGTAACGTTTTACAAAAGGACCCCCCCCCAAAATTCGTTACGTAATACTTGAACGCTCCCTAAGCCCATAATGGCTTTTTTCCTTTGCTTAAGTTCTCTTCACGTTAATTGACGAAATGTAATGTTCAGGAACGGACTTTTAGTAGTATCCTCTTAAGACATTAAAAGTGGTTTCAGTACAAGAATAACGCGACTCTATTTACATAATCGTTTAAAATTGCTAGAATATTATGTGGGACGAGGCGTAAACACGCAAGAGATGCATTGATGCAGTTGACGCTATAGTGAGAGTTAATTGTCGCACGGTCATTGTTCGCACGTCCGTTGTGACATCACAGCAGCCCATTGAGACACCCACAGCTCACTTACTCTAATAAACGCATTGTATGCACCCTGCTTTACCAATAACATGTCTTTTGTGGTCACACGTATGCTTCTGAGACGTTTTTGCCTCGGCCATTGACATTGGCACCCCTATGTAATATACGCTAGTAAAAGTCCGCATTGAAGTATCTTTATCTCACTTCAGACTCATTAAAATTATTAGTTTAAAGCGGCAGTTAAAACTTTATAATTAACTAGGTGCCCCCGCGAACTTCGTTTCTCCTTAATGTGATTTTACTATCATTTAAGTACATAACATGGAACATTTTGCTATGCTACCCCAGAGACTGTTTGACAGTTTTCTTGAATGAACACTCAGAGATGTTAATAAAAAAATAAAAAAATTGGGGTTGATCATAGAGGGGTGAAAATGAAGGGTTATAAGTATTTTTGTATGCTGTATCATAAAAAATAAAAATGTAGGGGTGGACCAACTTTAACATTTAGGGGTTTGAAAGATAGTAGCCGATTCTCAGACTTACTGAATATGCATAAAAAATTCATAAGAATCGGTCGAGCCGTTTCGGAGGAGTATGGAAACTAACATTGTGACACTAGAATTTTATATATTAGAAGATACATACATAGGTCACCGTCCCCTATGTTGTAAAAATTATTACGAAATGCGTAAATACGATATTTTAATTCAAGTATTGAGAAAAATTGTCAGTGCGTCAATCACGGGCAGGCGTCAATCACGGGCAGGCGTCAATCATGAGCAGGCGTCAGTCGTCTTCTAGAATTTAACGAAAGCCTTCTATTAAAATACCAAATATTTTCGTTGAGGTTATTTCGAATTGTCTTGAAATTTTCTATTGTTGACGTATCTATTTACGGACAAAACAAAACTCCTGCCTCTTCAGTCTTGTAATAGTATCAATGAACAGTAAGAGGTCTCGATGTCATCTCAGTGCACTCAATTGTCATGTGTCTTTGTGCTCAGATCGCGGTCACAGGGATTGTGAGCTCGGTAGTGAACTACTGTAACACTGCTCTATTTGTGACTCCATTCATTGCTAATGTTTCCTGTTATTTTTGTACTTGAAATTGGTTGAGTTATTTGGAATTGGTCGTTATGGCAACATAAAAATGCCACATTCAATTACCGCTTTTAATGTATACATGTTAAATTAGCTATAGGTTTCACGTCGTATTTATTGTAAATGTAATTGGTTACAGTAATTATATACCATATATTTATTAAATAACAATAAAGTTAGTGAATGATTTATTTCATCCGTGAAGTAAAAATCCGATAAGCTGCGTATCGGAAGTGTTATGTGTGTCGCGCGTGCCTTGAATATTATAACGAATTGACATTCAAATATTAGCAACAATATTAGGGTAGGACGACCAGTTTGGCCTAGTGGCTTCAGCGTGCGACTCTCATACCTGAGGACGTAGGTGCGATCCCCGGCTGTGGACCAATGGATTTCTTTCTATGTGCGCATTTAACATTTGCTCGAACGGTGAAGGAAAATATCGATAGGAAACCAACATGTCTTAGACCTAAAAAGTCGACGGCGTGTGTCAGGCACTGGAGGCTGATCACCTACTTGCCTATTAGATTTAAAAGTGATCATGAAACAGATTCAGAAATATGAGGCCAAGACATAAAGAGGTTGTAGCGCCACTGATTTTTTTATTTTTATTTGTAGGTTATTTCCAGGTTACTATTTGTATAACCCGATAGGAACAGTTTAAAACCGTAATAAACAAACGCAATAGATTTTCAAGGTTGTACACAATAGAAACCATATCAGATATTAGTGCATTCCAAATATGTGCCGTGTAGAAAAGTAATGCTGTAGTTCGCACTTTCGAAACAATTTTCGAGATCCATATTAATGTTTAGTGCGCATCACGTCGGCAATGAATCATTGTGCGCTTTCCACGCCCCATATTTTGTATGCTCCACTCATCGTGGTTTAATCATTGGCTATGTTCTAATTACATAAACTTAAAATATAAACCTTTTAAATATAGAAGATATCGTCTCATGTCAAATATATACGTTGACATATAGACTTTAATCAAATATGATTTTATGTGTTGAAATAAATAAAATAAAATTTATATTCTATAAAATAACAGAAAGTTACATAACGCCTTTACTTTCAAAATTCAAAAATCATTTATTCATATAGGTAACAAAATGTACCTACACTTATGAACGTCAAAAAAAATTATAACTTAAAATCTGTGTAGCTTACTCATAAACATAATCCTCTTTATAAACATCAAATTACTAATAATGACATATTCTTTAAATTAGGATTATATTACAGTTAGGAATGACACGTCCAGTGATTTTTAAACTTAATTAATTAAAATTTTGAGAATATTTTATATGGTCCAAATATAATAGTATATTTCTTTTTATGTACGTTATTGAGAAGAATTATTATTTTCCTCATGCAAGTATGCATTATTATTGACGTTGATTACACAGAAGAATGCCTAACGGTTGTGAATGTTGCCTAGAGGTACATCATATCTTCAGACGTGTTCGGAATCGAACCGAACATCGATGTCACAGGAAAATAATCAGTTATACGCCTGCCCAATAATTTCGTTGCTATTAACTTTTAGTAATTTTTGACTATACATTTAAAATATGTAGGCATTTCCCTACCAATTCATTGGCCTGCTACTGTATCGTTAAGGTGCAGTTGAAGACTGAAATATTAATGGCGATCTACTTAAAACATCCAACTTGTTTAAAACCGATTCTATTTGACATTTTCGTTTGATTTTGTTTTTACGTGATGCACGCAAGCAATCCTCAAATTAAATCTTTGTGATACAGCTTTCTTATAAATGAACTATATCTTCGGCGGTCTAGTTACAGTAGCAAGTAGCGCAATTCTTATGTAACTGGTTTCATAATGAACGTGCTTGATCCGCTCAATTGCTTTACGCGTTTGTTTCCTGTTACTGGCTCGTGTCCGGTATTTGAGTACACGTCACTCTCTGTACTAGTATTATCGCCCAAAATATAAGTACGAAGTATCCACAACTCAGCTATAGCTTTATAATCTTACAAGAGTACATATTAGTCCTGGTCAGTCGACCTTTGATTAAATTATAACCTTAAATATGTGCAGCATTGCGATTTTTTGAAGTCTACTAAAAATTTTCATTCCTACGCTTCTTTGACATTAATTAGTGAATCGTATAGCTGTACTGATTAGACATAATTTATTTCTGTCACCTGTCAGGCGTCATTCCTAGCTGGCTAGGAATTCTATATTTAAACATTTATGTTTTAAATTAATGACGTTTATTAGAGGTAATTTTCATACGACTCTAATATCATAATTAATTTCTTTTAATGCTCTGTCAAAAGGCGTAGTGAGCTTATGTTATGTTCTTGGCGTACAAGTGGCAACCTTACCTATAAACAAGTTTACTTTCGCGAATATTTTCACTCGCCACATGTCCTGCATCGCAACCACCCTTTTCTAATGCAATCACTTTGTAATAAAATACTTTCGCTGAATTTTTTGTTGCTCTTGTTTTGTTAATGTTAATTACACTTCCGGTTTCACATCATGAATGCTTAAACAGGCGTTGGTGCGTGTTGTATTTAATTCTAGTAACAGTTTAAATGTTAGGATATATTTTTTTATTTAATTATCTTTGATTACATGTCTTAATGTTTAATAGTGCAAGAATTAGGTTTAAACCAATTATTAAAAATATAAATCTTTGGTTCAATAGGCAACATTGTAGATTATTATTAAATAAATACTTGCATAGATTTTGTTAAACTATTGGCTAATACTAAAGCCTGTAAGTCCGTTATCAAAAGTCAAAACCAAATGTTTGTCAAAATGTTAGTGCTATCGCGGCAGACCGAACAAATTTACACTTTTCAATGACAAAGATAAAACTAAAGTGATACTAAGCTGATTTCATGGAATCACTGACCGGAGTCAGGCTATTCAAGAGTCTACAATAATTTTTACTGTGAAGATATTATGATGATTTGTGCAAATAGAAGAAAATTGTAGTCTCAAGTCCTTGTCGTTATACAAGGACACGGCTGCAGTGATGCAGTGGGTGGCGGATGCGCTTCCTCATCACACCTCTATCCTGCAGCCTCGACCTTACGGTCACTCCACAATTGTCTTGTCTCCGCTCCTAGTACATGATACAATTATTTGTCAAATTGGCTCTACAATCTATGTAGGTATCTTAGATAACATTATACAATTCTTGTTCATACGGTCAACGGCCTATTGTTGTGCGTTTTACATTCCCATTTGAGATAGGTAATGTTATATCAACTGTTTTACTATACGGTGACTGACACACCGTAACGCACCAATGGCATTAGACACATTTTTACTTCAATAATATCTCTATATTATATAAAATTCTCGTGTCACAATGTTCGATCCAATACTCCTCCGAAACGGCTCGACCGAAACGTTTTTGAACTGTTTCAATGGTATTTTTGTGCATTTTAAAATGTGACCAGTAAAGTAGCATATTCTAAAATATTACGTTCATGTGTTTTGTAAAGAGTTAATGTACTTTGAACGTTTGTAAAGGTCGCAGAGGACCTTAATTCAAAACCTAGCATTTTATTAGCTTTGTTGGCGTGAGCTCAAATCAATCAAATCTAGAACCCATGTTTTATACGAATGCGTGTTACCAACTAAGGTTAATTAAACATATTTTAATTATATCGTTAATACAAATTAGTAGTGTATAGCATTTTCGAATCCCACTAAAAGACTCCGGCTGTAAGTCTAGACTAGACAAAAATAATTCGGTCACGAACAATAAACGCGTGACGTCATATTATTACCTCATCAATAAAGATTCTGAAATTGTATTTAGTTAAAGCCATATGAAAGACCAAATGTATTGTTTAAGTTCACCCTTTTTTGTTTTTCTTCTAGGCTGGTTGTGACCTCCGAGTTTTCCGAGCATCTTTGTATGGTTTCTTGCTTGTGTTTGTTTTAATTGGTGAATATAATAACGATTTCACCATATTGAACTTTCTAAAAGAATATATCTGAGCGTTTTGGTCAGCAAGAAATTCGGGGCGGACTATCTGTTTACACCAGTTTCTGTCTAGCCTCTCTTATAACAGTATAGTTTTGAGGACGATGTCTCTTTCACATGATCAGTCTGGTTAGTGAACGTACCACCACTATGTGGAACCAGCTGCCCACTGAAGTATTTCCGAACCAATTCGACTTTGGATCCTTCAAGAAAAGTGCGAACCAATTATTAAAAGGCTGGCAAACTTGCGAGCCCTCTGGCATTGATCGTGTCCATGGGCGGCGGTATCACTAAACATCAGATGCCTCCTGCCCGTTTGCCCCCTGTTCTATAAAAAAAAAAGTTTAATTTTTGACAGCGGGAGTTGTGTGTGTGTGTGTTATGTGTCAACCGCGTAATCCATATACTACCTTCTAGTTTTATTCCCTGTTCTTATGAGATATTAAAACACATCTCATGTGCTAATCTAAGTTCCTTACACCGGACGCCCGACGCCTCTTACATAACTCACTTGCATTCAACCGGTTTAATTTACTCTCCATTCGCCTGTTATGACTGGAGTACTTTTTACTATGAAAAGTATTTAATACAATAAGGTGAATGTCCTAACGAAACCATATCGTACAGACGCAAATTATTACTCTAGGGTAGATGCTACAATCTCACTTGTTCTCACCTTGTTTACCTGCGTTTATTTGGTGATAGTGATATCATATAGCCTTGATAAATGGACTGTCTAACATAAAAAGAATTTCTTAATTAGAATAGTTAGCTTCCGAGTTTCGCGCGTGCAACTAAATAAACTTCACTTTTATAATACTTGCTTTTCGAAGTTGTTTTTCTCACGACTATGTATTACGATCGAGATTTATAGAAAATTCGAAACAGGAACTTGAAAAATCAATACAGGTTCTATAAGTTGACGATAAACGCGAATTTTCCGCGAACCAGCGCCCAGTCTCAAGTGGCTCTCAGTTGCATAAGATAAACATTCCTTCGTAACTACTCGAACACTTACTTGAGGATATTACTCATCAAATTCTGTTGACTATTTCTTCCCTTTATAAAATATATCGATTTTTTAACACACAACGTCAAGTAGACTACAAAAATCAACCAGCCAAAATATTGTGCGGCAAATTCATGTTTCGATTTACTTTTTCTAAACGCACTTTTATTCTACATAACGTAGGTACTATGTGCGTGACTAACTTTTCTATTAGCGCGTTTATATTACTTTATACCATATAATATATAATTATACAGTTTCGACGACACAATAAGTAATAAATTTTATTTGTATAATATTTATAAATGTTGTTTAACAGTAGTCAAATGATACAATATTTCTAACTCATTCGCATTATATTCTGTTCTATAGAAATTCTTAATCATTAGCTGATATCATGTAGTTATTTTAGTTGGTATAATATTTACACTTAGCTCAGTAAATTTTTGCTCCATAAGAATCTGTTGACAAAGATCACGGTCATAAATAATTAATATTTATATTAAGTCTTGCTCTTTAAATATCAATCTTGTCTACCAAGGTAGTAATTACGATTTTCTATATATATAAAGGATTGTATTACTACCAAACATGTTTTCCGCATTTATTAATTAATAAATACTTGCAAAGCAAGCAAGTTTTTTCAATATACGCATGTTTTTGCAATGCAGTTTAAATTTCTTGCTTTTTTTATTGTTGTTGTGGTTTTTTAAATGTACGTCTTTATCATGTGTTCGTCCTTATTTTGTAGTCCAAATAAAAATATATTATAGTCTAACTTTAAAGATTGTGAAACATTAATATATTTTTGAGCTGTATTACAAATCTTACTTATAAAATATATCCTTTAATAACGAATTAATCTATAACTGGCCATTGATAAATATGACCCAAATACTCGAGAGATATTAACTGCAATCGATCATGTTCATCAATAAATGATGTATTCTGAGAAAATGTATTTGATATACATTAAAAAATTACGCAGTAATACTAACCAATATATATAAAATATAAAGGTTGTTTATTACGATGGATGGTTTCCACAATAAAAGTAAAAACACTACTAAGAAATTGAGTTGTTCCTTTGATTTGTTACTACTGTTTCCATACTCAAACTATACTTTTCTATTCGTGAAAATCTACACTTAGCCATTTCTATGTTGCTATATTCTTTGTCTTCCTTGGAAACAATAATTTATGTTACGGAGAATAATATTTTTCAACTTCGCTGAAGTCGAGCATAATATGCTCAATTATTGCATAGGTCCTGATGCTATGGCCTAATAACTGTACTGTTTTGACTAAAGAACTCTTTCGTTTCTTTTAATCAGACCTGTTAACGCTGTGATGAAAAGAGACAGAAGTACTTAGTTAAAACAGTGCAATACTGACGTATATTGTATGAATAGGATGAATTGTGTTTTATTACTATTACACTGTGATAAGTCGAGGTAAACCTACCAAAAATGCGTTTTACGGTTTTTTCCTTTGAGGTATGTGTTAAAACTCGAAGTACAGTCATGTCGATATTAAATTATTACCTATAATTGATGAATCATGTTTTACATATATGGCCAAAGATATTTGCGCAACAGTTTGTCATCTGTTAGTAAAATAGCTGATGTGCGGTTTTGTAGTCTGTGTACCGTTTTTCGTATGTAGAGCATATCTTTTGCTATAAGATCACGTGCTTGTGAAGAGAAATTAGTAATTAAATTTGTTTAGTTACAAGATTCGTCTTGGTATTTTTTAAAGGCAAGGTCAGGTCACGTGGCTTATCCTCGTTGGTTCTCGACGTTGATAAGCCGGTTTCGGTTTCAACAATTACACAGAGTAAGCAGCATCATCAACACCTTGATGGCTGGAAGTCTTCCACAGTCCGCTTCAGAAGACATTTTCTTTTGCGAGCGAGTTCTCTAGGAATTGTAGAATCGTTTCGGGGATATTCTCTGGGAGATACGACGTCCAATTGTTTAAAGAAAGAGTATACTCCTCCTTCAAAGGCCATTGGCTGCAATGGTGGCCGTTTTTGGGCTTCCCGTAGGCTCGTTTGTTCCCTTATCCTACAAAATTGTGTGGCTAACAATGTTGAGATAACAATTGGAATTTTTTACTTTTGCTTCAGGTGTATTTGGAGTCTATATTCTAGTACTGAATACTTTGCCAAACCCATTGTGTACTGCAGTGCGAGAACTTCCGCTAAATATAGTAACCATTGATTTCACGGTTCCAGACGAATGCTTTAACTATATATAAATGTATAGATGAACGAATAAATACGTAAACTGCTCGTAGTGTGTAATAAAATGAAAAATATTTTTAATAAATAACACGGAATATTATTACTCAATAACAATATTTTCTATCCGCAACCACACTGCCTGGTACATGTTATATATCTATATGGATATATGTATGTATATATATGTTATATGGATTTTTTTGGATTCGATTTAAAGCGAAGTAATTTAAAAAAAGTTAAAATAGATGATTTAATGGATCAATGTTTTAGAGTGTGTCTGTTCCATGTTTCTATTAAGCATTCTCAATACTTAATTCAATAGTTTAATATTTTAATTGATATAATTCTGAAATAACGTGCAGACTTATGGGTTTTCGGATTTGGCCCAGTCGTAATGATTAATATGTTTTTATATGAAATAAGGAGTACGTAAGTGCAAGGCTGACTCAATGTAGTGACTTTCAACTAATAGGTATTAATTGTTTTGTTATTCACCGTAACATATCGCGTATTCTAGGCTAGGCAGTCTTTATTCTAAGATATATTTAGAATAGTATAACCATTATTCAGATCTATCACGAAAGAGAGTATTTTTAATTGAGTAAGTTTTTAGTATAGAAAAACAAATGACTATCGCCCATGTGAAGCCTTAATTATGATATAATTAAATATTTATATGATGTAGAGTTTTTAGTTTAAATGTTTATATTTATAATGCAACTTTTCTCTGTCAAGAGTAGTGCATAAGACTAGTGGTCTAATGTTAGGATCTTTTTTAAGCCAAAAATACTTTGCTCGTGTAGACTAATAAATAAAAAACGTGTGTGTACTTATGTACACGCGTTAGAAGTTATACTTCTTTGGCGTAACAAGATAATTTTTTTATGTTTCGCCTTATTTTACGTTTGTACAAAAAACTACACTAACAATAGAAAAAAATTTACTCTCATAATTTTTCCCTAACGCGCCAAAAGAAGTATAACTTCAAAAAACTAAAATGTTGACTAGCTAACTTCAGGGTGTTGGTTTTGTTTGTGACGGTGTGCGCGCGCATCATAAATATTTATTTTCATCATTTTTCCTTAACGCGCCAAAAGAAGTATAACTTCAAAACTAAAATGTTGACTATAGCTAACTTCAGGGTGTCGGTTTTTTGTGACGGTGTGCGCGCGCCTCGTAAAAATTTGCTCTCATCATTTTTCACTAACGCGCCAATAGAAGTATAACTTCAAAAACAGTTAAACATAGATGATTCCGTCTCGGTCTGTCGCTCCGCAAAAAGCGTAAACTATAAAACTGTTGGTTTTTGACAGGGGCGGCGGCCGCGTGACGGAAGCCTTCGTTTTTGCGTCTTCCGGGCCCACTGACCCAAATACTATCAATTGTTTGTCATTAACACTGAATAATTATTTCTTTTTGCTACAATTTTCTATTACCATAAGGTCATGAAATTATTAAGAATTAGCTGTCTCGTATCGTATTAAAAAGTACGTTTTAAATCCTTGTTTTTGACTGTATAGAGTTACAGATTATTTGAAGTAGTTAACTGCAGTCACCTTGTGAGATAAGCGACACATTTATCACACTGTCGGGTCGTCTCACCTTCGAGTTACTTTGCGCGGACAATAAAACGCATTTGAGGACCATTTGTTATGCGATTCTTGTGACAAATCACACTACGAATTATCATACTGTATATTTTAAATTTGAATATTATGGAGATAGATGTAGTGTGTGAGACAAACATTAAAGCGAATTTATTAGTTGATTCGCAAGACCCAGATTATATGCTAGATCAAATTAACTAATTGACTAACTCGAAATTAGTGTTAGACTATTATTGAGTGTCTACAGCGTGCGACTCTCATCCCTGAGGTCGTAGGATCGATCCCCGGCTGTGCACCAATGGACTTTCTTTCTATGTGCTCATTTAACATTTTCTCGAACTGCGAAGGGAACCTTAGACCCAAAAAGACCACGGCGTGTGTCAGATAAATGATAAATGGTCATGAAACAGATACAGAAATCTGAGGCCCAGACCTAAAAAGGTTATAGCGCCAATGATTTATTTTTATAATATGCATTTATTGTTTTGAACACAAATTTATACATTAACCTTTATTATTGGGAGACGTAAGTTAATAATGTTTTAAAAAAGTTCATCGACATTTTAAACGAAGAATGAACTTCCAATAAAGTTTAGTTTTACGTGTCGGCATTCGAACGACCCAACTGTACCACCGCACCGTCTGGAGTTGCGTGCTATCAATACTAATATGGTTCGGCATTTGCTTCAACAAAATATATATTTTACTAAATTCTTCTTCGTTATATGGAAACAAAGTCCAGATTACGTAATCATAATAAAGCTTTTTCGATATACTTAATGCGTAGTACTATTGTTAAATGTAACTTATAAGTAAAATTAAGGATGCCTTTCGAGTTACCGCCTTCTCAGTCTTCTTCCTTCTGTCTTGCTTGTATTTATGTCTTCCGATATTGTCTATGGTATTCTCAGACCAACTTTATGATCTACCATGTCGTGTTTTATGACGCGAATACATATTTAAATAAGATTTTTGTTTATTATAATTCAGAACATACCAACATTGAAATTTATATACAAAATACAATAACATTGTGTTGCGTTTATCAATACGCATTTGAAATAGTTATTGTTATATTCATACTTCGCATTACGTGCCGTTTCGTTTAATTTAGTTCCGTTTACTGAATTTTAATAATAAAAGGAAGCGTATAGACAGGAAACAACCAGCGCCCTCTACGCTTCAAAACTAGAAGGTTTTGCCTTTATTGAAACTGTGACGCTACAACCCATATATAGGCAAGTAGATGATCAGTATACATACCTTGTCTGCTAAATGCTTCTAATTTTACATTTACTGCCAGTTCTCAAATCAAGGGCGTAGAACGGCCGAGAAGAACTGGCAATAAACTCTCCGCCACTCTTTTTAATCGCCAAGTTTTTTATTTTACACAATGTTTGTAAGAAGCTGCCACCATTACACCATGTCCAGGATTTTTTTTATTGTTAGACGTACTGGTTTACACATTACTTCAATGTATAAGTATTAATTACGTACATATTTTGTTTGTTGGTTGCATTGCTGGTGTCTTACCTATTATATTAAGATAATGAAACATAATTAGGGTCATATTAATATTTAAACCAAATTCAACTACGTAGAACTATTAGTCTTTATCTTTGTTCAGAAAATAGTGCCAAAGATGCACGAGTCCCAACCAAAAATACTTAAATCAGATTCAGGCGACTTAATAATAATAAAGCCTTTTTTCAAATATTTTAATTAAATAATTATAATACAAATTCTTATCTCTAGATTCTTCTTTTAGAAGCCATAGGGCATAGACCTTCACCAAACATAATAAGTCTTTTTATGTCAGTTACACCGGTTGTTGTCTTGCGTTTCTAAAGGTCTCCCCTAGAGTTAGCCAATACTGCATATTATAAGTCTTCTTTGACTAATTAATCCTTGCTACTTATACTCTTTCACCTACAACATTGTCTGCCATAATTGTATGTTGTTAATGAATCGTATATATTCTATTAGATATTAAAAAACTACATATATAAATCTAAGAATTTGATCTGTCTTCACAGTGTACAGTCGTAATTAAATGCTACAATGCGATCGGTTTCGTGAAGTGTACCATCTCGTTGCATCATACTCATTTCTTTTGAAATCGTTCCGGTAAATTTGTTGCATAATTATAATTACAACGCAGATAGCGATCGATTTGGTTCCCTTTTGCATTAGATTATAAAGATGATTTAAAATTATATTTTTTTACACAATCATGATGAATGCATCAATTCCCTTTTTTTCTACAATACTGATTCCCGTGTTGGTGTTTGCAGGTGGTGCATTCGAAGGTGTTGAAGACCAGGTGTCGCCGTTTGGATACGGCCGCGGCGAGGGCGTAGATGCAGGCCATGGTGATCCCGAATGGATCTGCAGCAAGGAGAAGCCGCGATACGACGAGTTATTCCAATCACTAAACCCCATTGATGGAAAAGTCACCGGAGCCGGTACGACCCTATCACTCGCTCACCATTCACGCCTCTCAATCACAAATCTTACGCAAAATTTATCTTTGGCAAACCATTCACCTCTATCACTTACACTTCTTGCCGCTAATACTGCCTGCGCGAACCTCACACGTCTCTGTCTCACGACACAAGACCCACAAACATACATCAAACTCACGGACACTGTGGCCTTGGCTTTACAGAACTGCTCAAATATTTCCCAGCTGTTACAAGCAAACGACGATGGTGTCTCGATCCACAGTATTTACGATACCAATGTAGATGACAGGCGAGATAGTCAATATAATGATGACGAGAGCGTCTCGGAAGCGAATATTGAATCGCCCACCTTTAGTTTTCAGTCGATTGTTTCTTCTCTGATGTATTTCACTAAAGCTGCCTGTATACTAGTTCTGAGTTTTGTAGTCGTTATAATTCTTGCCGACGTAATGTTTGTCAGTATGGCGTATATATTTACGGGCAGATTGTACTTAGAGTTCAGTGTAGCAAAGTCACCACAGGGTTTGTTAGAAGAGGCGAAAGTGTTAATGTTCGGGCCGCAGCAGGAAATTGTTCAGATACACTCGATATTTCAGCTGCTGTATCGACACACCGTTGTCAACGTTCTTAAACATTTCCTGCATGCTCTAACCTGAGTTATTAATTTTCATCAGCCTGTTATCTATTTGTTATTATGGTTTTAGCGGGAATACTTACATTTATACATTTCATTATTGCCATTGCTTTATAAACTTCTTTTACCTCCAATCCTAATTTATTTATGTATATTAGGTGTAATATAAATTTTCTTTCCCTATTTTATAATAATCCAAAACGTCGGTGTTTAGTGGTGGTATTAGTAAAAAATATGTATCTAAAATAATAAATCAATATTTTGAATATAAACAGAAAGCACGCACTTTTCTGGTCTGAAAAAATAATGACTTTATATGATATATAGTATTATTTTTATCCTCACTTCAGTAAAAGAACAATTCTGTATCAGAAACATACTGTTTTTTTTAATGGAAAAAAAAATACTGAAAATTAAATTACATTTCAAAATGGCGGCTGTGGATTTTTTAAATCCTATTTCATATATAACTTTATTGGAATATACATGTTAGCGTTAAAATTTTACATGAATTAAATAACGACGTTTGCCTGCATTTTTTTGTAATTGCAAAAATATAGACAAAAATTAGAATTGAAAGTAAAACTAACTATTGTGGTAAAGTAGGTAACTATACCTTTTTTATCTTATATATGTATTACTGAACTATATTTATTTATCTTATAATGTTTCCCAATATATAATATCTCTCTGTGAAAAACGCCGTCTAGACACACTATTCAGGAACTATAGAATTAAGTTTGGAATTTTAAATTTACACCTAATTAAAGATCCATTTAAGGGAACTTAGAGATAAAGTTAGCTAGAGTATCGCTTGTCCAACAGCCGCAAAAACGGAGATGGTGAAATCGAAGCTGCCAAATTCGGTGCTGGGCAAGATCTGGAAATTGTCCGACATCGACAAGGATGGATTCCTCGACGAAGAAGAATTCGCGCTCGCAATGCACCTTATAAAGGTCAAGACCGACGGACATGACCTACCCCAAGACCTTCCTCCCCACCTCATACCCCCCAGCAAGAGGAACTAACAACTTGTTGTGCTTCCAGACTCACTGTAATTACAGTAGATTAGCTGGGTAAGAATGCAAAAGTTCTGTATACAAAAAATATACTGCCTGTTTATTGTTAGAAATTACTAGTGTTTTTACATTTGAGATCTGGAAGATCTGCCCAAAATCCCACTTCTCTAACATTTGCTGTCGCCCTCGAGTCGCAATAATTCGAGAGGTTTAGTTGTAATCTTTTGAAATTAATTGCAATATTTTATCCGATCTACTTATAAGATGGCAAATGTTTCCGAACGTATATTTCTATGACCGCTGAGGGCTTGTTATGATTTAGCTGTGTTTAGTAATTGTAGAATCGTGTTTAACTTATTCAAACCAATAGATAGCGGTATGTTCAACCACTATTTTATTCACGATGACAGCGATTCTAAGTTGTAACAAGTGCTCAATGGTATGCACTGTAGAACGCATACATGCATCGCCCCATTGCTATTTATTGCTTGGTTTTTTTTAATAAACAAATTCTTCTTTTTTTCCTAATGTTAACCTTATGAGAGAGCGTGATTTGAGCATACAAATGGTTTTTTTTCATTCACAACATTACATTGTGCAATACATGAAGAGAAATTTAAGAAACATCCTCAAAATGTTATGGTTATGTTACACAATAACAAATAAAAGATGTTTAAAGTTATTTGAGATGTTAATTGAAGTTAAATTAGTTTAGATTTTACTTTATTTATTCATCATACATTTTTGGTGCTTTTATATTTTATGAGTTCATTTAAATTGATCCTCAGATATTTCTTATCATCCATGCATAATATTCATAAATTGTTTTATATTTATTAATTTTAAGGTGTTCCTATTAGTGATTTTTCTAAAGAATAATCCATGAAATGCATAATGGTTATTAATTTTCATTTTAATAAATTATGTCCATTGTTTAAACACTTTTCTATAACCTATTTTCACCTGTCAATTGTTGCATTTATTTAATTGTATGATTGATAGTGCATTTTTCTCTCACAATAATTAGATAAATATTACATAAACTTTGCTGTATACTGTCTGAACAAAGGCTTCTTATACTTTTTCTATGTAAATATGGATTTATATGATTATGTTTTGAAAGGCCCCTCTGCATTCACCATGGAGATGCAATCATATATTTTTACATTTTGCTACTGTGTGTACATAAAAATAAATGTATTTATCATAAATTATACACAGAGTGTAATAAATAGATAAGAAAAATATTAACTTGGTGTTTTATTTAATATAAACATTTTTAATTAATGTTAAGTATGTATAAGTGTTTTTAAAACAGATGCTAAGAAGTGAATCATAGTACAGATTGAAAGAAACTATTAATTTTGTATGGGTAATGCATGAATTATACGTAGCTTGACAAGCATTGCTGTCTAATTATCATAGACAGAATGTACCAAATTCTAAAGTCAGAATAATCTCCACATGATCTTTTAACTTGTGCCCACAACTTAGCGAAGAATTTGCACTCTAGTTAAACAAATTGAGCAATTCTGTCAAAACTTTCATTCATTATCAAATGTCTTGCTAGATCAAATTAACTTATTCTGGATGGATCACTATTGGGTTTAATCACCAAAACTCAGTGATGTACAGCTAGCCTTGGCTAAAATAGATCAAAGGCTTTAGTAGGCTAATTTACATCCTGCCAAGAAAATTATGTAGTATCTACAAGCCGTGTGTAATTAAAAATAAAAACCAAGACAAAAGCTTGAGTGGCTACTATATTTTTTAATATAATGTTATTTAACTAATTTGAAAGAAATTGCAAGAAAACTCATACTAATTGTATAAATTAGATTTTGAATTAATAAACAAAGTATTTCCATAGTACATAAATTTTTATTTAACACCACATCATATTTAAATACAATTTATAGTCATTACTTATATTAGAAATATTTTAAAGTGAACAGACCTTGTCTTGTCCAACAGCTTACAATTAAAATCAGCACAGGCATTTTAGAGTTTAGCTAAAAACAAGTCATAATCAGGTCAAAATAAATAAACAATCCTTCAGATAAAAGTAAAGTTTAAACTTTTAACATAAATATCAAAATAGAAGACTCCGTAACTTGTAACACATATCAGTAGACGTCTTGATGAGGTGAATTTGTAAATTATATAATGGTAATATATAGAAATTTTTAAAATGTGTTCTCATGAATAATCCTTATATTTTACATTTCCATAAAAATATAATTCAACTATCAAATTAAAATAAAGGACAACAGCATATCTCTGTTAAACCCTCTCAACTGTAGTTGACTGTGCCAGTATGAATTAAAAACACTATTGTGAGGTAGGGGGTGGATTTCCTCCACCTGTGCCTTGAGGAGGACGGATCTGTCTCCTTAGTTGCTCCACCAACTCAGGATTTACTGCTTGCATCTGTTGAGCCAAAGCTTGACCAGCTTCTAGTAGCGCATTAACATTAGTTCCCATACCACCGGCAGCTGGAGCACCTGTGTTGGCATTCATCAATCCTGATAACATGTTCTGCATGTTAGGATCTGAAAGCATTTCTGTTGCCATATTCAACAATGCTGGATTTTGCAGCAAGCCGCCAAGGTCCATAGAAGGACGGCCGCCGCGCTGCGCGATTTTCTCTTCGGCAATGCGCAGGTTGTCTTTATAAGATTCATTGTCTGGCTCTAATTGTACAGCTCGAGCAAAGGCTATGCGTGCTTCTACATGTCTATCTAAGGCAGTTAAAGCTAGTCCCAGGCGACCGTGTGCTTTGCCGTAGTTCGGTTGCAGTGCTAGGGCCGCCATACAATCTGCTACAGCACCCTCATGTTCACCCAATTTGAAATGAGCGGCGGCTCTATTACAGAAGTAAACAGAATTACGTGGATCTATTTCTATGGCCTTACTGTACTTTTCCATAGCTTCGCGAAAGTTTTCAGTCTTCATCAATTCATTTCCCTCGTTTTTTAGTTTCTCGGCCTCCGCTAGATCAGCTACAGGGTTACTCGTCTGTTGCCGCATTAATTGCAAAAGGTCAATTCCCTTAGAGAGCTGCTCAGGTGTAAGTTCGTAAGCGGTCTCGATGCACTGCGCCGCAACTTCTATACTTTCCCGGGATTCTACACTGAGGGTGTCCCCATCGAGTTGTTGTTTCAAAAAGTTCACTATACCCGCCGCAACTGCTTTGACCTCCGACATTTTGTAGAATGTATAAAGATAATTAAAAAATGATAGGATTCTTCTAAATCAGTATTAGGTTGTGGACAATTATTGTGACACAATTTTTTTAATTTTTCAGTGATGGATATGAACCATAGATAATAGCACGGACATGAATGAACTACAGAATATATTAAATATCTCAGAGTTCTGACCACAGATGAATAATATGGTTCTAATAAAAACGTACTAGCTGTCACCATGTATACAGAGTAAAACATCGTAGAATTAGAGGTGGCGATTAATCTCAATAATATTTCACTTAAATGATGTTTTCAATTTTCATATTTTCCCCCCAAAAATTGTATTATGCTATACCTGGGAAATGATAGCATTATGAAATATACTATACAGTATTTGAGTATTCCAATTCCATCCAATTCAGCCTTTTTGATAATATAGTATACTATATACTATACATAGTATACTTTCAAAAATAATCAAAATGTATATTTTCAAGATTCCTTAATTATTGTGTTCTATTCATCTTCTTTACATGTCTTGTCTTCGAATGATAAAACAGACTCGGCAATCATCAATCATCTTTGATGGCTATGAAATATATATTTTATTATAAATTAAAAGTAAAATATAAGTGTCTGACAGGCATTGATACATACATCACAATGCTATTAAAGAAATAGTTACAAGCGAGGACGCTGCCATTGTAAATAGGATCGAAAGCTAAGTAGACAAAGATATAATTTTCGCCAACTCGAACAAGCTCCTTTCTTGGATCTTAGATGCGTTTCAGACAATTCATGGACAGTGATGGTGATGGTCAGGCGGAGTGTTGTGTAGTAGACAGGCCCAATCACGTAGACGTCGCGTTCGTAGGTAGACGTCTCGAGGTTCGGCGCGGCCCCCACCGTCCGCCCCTCCACACACTGCACCTCCAACCCACGCACATACATTATCTTCACATGGCGACGAGTGGAACTTAAATGTTTTTATGTGAAGCTGGTCTCTGTAAGCCACAATAATATATAAACCTAAATAAAACATTACGTGGCAATTGCGACTCCAGCAAAAATTATACAAAAAAATATTTAAATATTGTAAACAAAATATTTTTTTGTCATTTTGGGGAAACCATAAAACATGACAGATTTGAAAAAAATACTTATAATATTTCATACAACATGATAAACTTGAACAAGTTTTTGTATGATCCAATGACTACTTTTAAATTCTTTAAAAATATAGTTTAATTATTATTTATTTTATATGTTAGCGGTTTTTCTACGTACTTATATGGCTCCACGGTGATTAAATGTCTCAGCTCATGTGCTAGACGGGCCTTAAGGCCAGGTAGTGCCGCTCCACCACCCGTTATTAATATATTCTCTGCCAGAACACGACGTGTGTCTCGTGGACATTGTGTCAGACACTGCAGCACTGCATCCGGTAGAGATGCCATGTCACGATCTCTTTCAAACAAAGGTTCGGCGGCAAGAGCCCTTGCTCTACCCGTAACGCGGACAGACATGCCTGCCCCCCCGCATACGACACTACGAACACCATTACACCCCTCACTAGCCAACTGTATAGCTAGCTTGCGACTTGGGACGAAACAGGTGCGAACTGAAATTGTATGATTAATAATTGACATACCAATTATACAAACATATTGTAATTTATTTCTACAAATATTACATGAGTACCACTAACTTCATAAAACCGAATGTCCTTTATAATGAACATAATTCCAAATAAGTTTTATAATTTACTTGTAGTAAATTAGTTGAAACAACAATTTCATATTCAAATTAGCGTAGTAAAATTGGTATGTTTTAATTTTAACCAGATTAAAATTGTTTTACTGCATACTTAAATTTAAACACCCTATTAAGAAGTTCATCTATAGTTTGTTGGAATTTAAAAACTATAGATGCGAATCTAACTAAGATGCAAGTAAATCATTCAATCATCATCACAAACATCTTCCTAAAGAACATGATTTGTTCTGCGTGTGTTAGCTCTGAATAAGTAAGTAGTGTAATCAGCAGTAGTATACTAAATAAGTCTTATTGGTTTTTTGAGTTGTGATAAAGTATTAAACAACTATCATACCTAGAATATCTTCCAGAACATTGTCATCAAGCTGTAACTCAGTTTCATTATCCTCCTTCAATATAGCAGCAAGGTGCACCCTCACAGCTTGCATGCCTAGTGGAGGCACCTGAATGGCATGAACTAGCGGTGCAGCATGTACCACAGGCGTAACTTCAGCTTCTCGTGCTCCTATGCTAACCACCAGTGCTGTACCCACACCCAGTGTTGCAGCACATGCCCTACCCGTGTCCCACCATGTAACACCTGACACCTATGAAACAGAATTTCAGAACATACATGCATCATTCTTTGTACAATACTAAATTAGTAATAATCACATTTTGTAACTCAGCGGTACTTTAAATATCTAAGAATATGTTAAAGTTTGATATGATATGCTATATAAAACTGAATAGTAATTCTAAAATACATATTACTAATTAGGGATATGTGTAAGATACATGAGGCAGTGCAAATATTACAAAAAATTGATAAAAACAGTAACCAATTTATTAAACTTTAGGTGAAAACCATTGAATGTTTACCTCATAATGCATATAGAGAACTTTAGCCAGCGTCTCCCTGAATTGTGTGGTTGTAAGCAGTGACTCTATGACCACAACTTTACGCTCTTTTGGATTCACTAGCACATGTCTGAAATAAAATGCATATTTTATAAACATTAGATTAAGTTAAACTCTGCTTCGAGATTTATTCTTTTATGAAATGGTAATTTTATCAATAATTGCTTCTTGTAAAACATCCTATAGCAACCTGAATCTGAAGACTATGGATGCCAAGTTTTGAAAATCTGAGAACTATGCAAAATAAAAGCTTACCTACTTATTATCATCATAATTTTTTACATTTTCTTTAAAACATAATACCTGAAATACAGAAGGTGCAGCATCTGCACTAGATTATCATAGAGCTCTTCAGTAGTATTGTAGTCATATACTCGTTTGTACTGCCTCTCCATTGGACACCAAAACTCTGATTTGATTATACATCTCGGGGCAGCTTCACCAGTAAATCCAAACCTTTACAAAATCAGTAGTGTAAATGAATATGAGTCACCATGTTGTATTATATTTTTTCGTATTACCTACATACACAAACAACATAGTTACTTCGTTTAATTTTGGAATATAATGCTATGTTGATTGTTTTAAAAGAAAATATTGTACTTGCAAGTATATTAAAGGTATAATTTTACATAGGTTTGCTTTAATCACCCCTTCAATAAGTAGAGATGGGAGGTTTCTTAACTTTCGTAACAGAAAATGGAAAAAGTGTACTAGTTCTTAATACTTCGAAAAACATACTTTGTATAGTCGGCGCCCAAATCCAACACAACGGCTTGCTTTTCTTGAATAAGAGCTATTCCTTCATAGAGAGTCATTTTCAGTTTTTTTTTTACTTTCTAACACATTTCTTTATAATATTAGTTAACTTATATTTTAAATAACATATTAAATGTACACAATACACAAACGATTGACAATTGACAAGCAATAAGAAATTAAGAATATATGATATTGGGTATGTTCTGATATACACTGCGACCACTGTACAGAGTACCGACAATTTAGTATACTGTGAAACTGTTTCTCTATAGCCAGCTATACTGGTTACAATTTAAAACGGAACGCAGTCCAGTATACTAGTCAGCTTCGTTTTTCGACACAGTTTTCAAATGAGTGCATCAAAGTTTTTCAATTCAACAAGAAAAACTATTATTGGAGTATTATCGCATTAAAAAAATCTCTATTAATATTAACTGTCAATTGAATTAATATTACAAAGAAAGTAAGTTAGAATTTTAAATGTTTGTTATTAAACTGTAAGTTATATCAGCCGTTAGGCGTTCAAGTGGTTTTGATTGATCACGTGATCAAAGCACTGCGAGTACCTTACCTCGAAAACGCCAGTGCTCGCAGTAGAAGTATAGCGGGGATTTGTGACGTCATATATTTCCCTAGGACGCTGCGGCTGTATACTGGCAGACGGCAGTCCATAGCGGAACGAATTTTTGAACAGTGGGAGCACTATACAGTACTCGCAGTGTATATCGGAACATACCCTTAATTTATGAAAACTTATTTTATATGTAAATTGTCACTTTAACAACTGACACAGATAGAGTAAACTTCAAGACTACAATTTCTTTTTCGGGCAGGTGGCTAATTTGTTTTTATATGAAACCGCTGCCCATGGACACTCTCAATGCCAGAGCGCTCGCGTGTGCGTTGCCAGCCTTTTAAGAATTAGTACAATCGTTTCTTGAATTGTCAATAGTCGAATTGGTTCGGAAATACTTAGTGGTTGTTCGTGGTAAAAACTTTTTTTAGCGTAAAACGCTCAAACTTGTATCTTCTTGGGTTTAAGTTGGACTAGATTCTTTCGATCCCAGTCCGAGACTCCAAGTAGCAGAGTTTCGACTCCAGAGACAAGGTTCCGATACTGATCGACAACCGTCCGAGAAATATCTGCACGGACAGTGTAAAGAGTATCCCTAGGGCTGTCGTTGTAGATACAGGATCGGAAAAAGGACACAGCCTTGTGGGACCCACCCGTTCACGGGTTTAAGTTCGGAACATATACCAGAAAGATACAACGTCGGCCAGAAAGCTGGAGATCCAGTCGCCTAATTTCTCTGGGAGACCAAACTAACCACTAGCGCCTTCCCCCTTGAACTCAATTGCTTCTACCCAATCTGCGTGTAAGGTAGAGTGCTTTTCATGAAAGAAGTCCCGCGGTGATTTATGGAACTAAATTTGACAGGTCGGCAATGTTGTCATTCGTCGATGTTATCAAGTTCGTTTGTTGTGGTAGATTTTTGTGAATTTTTAACTAGCTTAGTGCATTTTAAAGATTGATTACAATGCCAAAAGTTGTAAAAAGTTCGGCTCGAGAAATGATATAAAAGGTGAAAGAGTTCTGTGAAGCGGAACATAAGAATCAAGGTGTTTTAATACCACTAAACAATGTTCGGAAGAGAGTTGCCGCCATAACAGGTACTTTTTAGAGTTGCCATTTAATAATTTTTTGCTGTATTGGTGGGACTTTTATGATATAAATTAGTTTTTGCGACAAAATTGAATAAATACATAACGTGATGAAACTAGGTAACTGAAATTAAAACATATATTACATATTACATAAGCATTATAAACTTAAAGTTACTATTATTTTTAATTGTTCATAATTTAATTGCAGGTGTGTCAGAGAAAACTGTAACAAGAATTACAAACGAAGGTATAACAGCGGCGTGTACCTCGAAAAAAATTGTAACCCAACAATTATGCAATAAAACTCTAAATAAAAAATTGTATTGCTTTTCTTTACCCTATTTTCTCATATTTTCCCTGTAAGTAGGTAGAACACCGCTAATATAAGTAAATAAAAATATACTTTTTACATAACAGAAATATTGTTTCATCGAAGTATGCAGAAAATAATATTATTTGATAAATTACATCTGCTAAATGTAAATAAAATAGGTAATTTTTTTACTCATAAATGGCAACATTACGTCATGCGATTGCAGCGCCGCGTCTGGGGGACTTCTTTCATGAAAAGGACTATATACAAGAAGTCTCAAGGGTACCAGCTGATTAGCGATTATAAGTACGGGTTTCGTCTAGTCGCTCAGATAGCGACCCTTTAGACACATCAGGAGCTGTCCGTTAATAATGGTTTCCATTATTCTGAGATAACAAGGAGGTTATAGCTATTAGGCCATAGTTGGACGGATGAGAGTTTATTAAAGTTTAAATCTTGTTTTTGTTTTTTATATTTTATTACCTGCTTTTATTTTTATAATTATTATTTTGATATGTTAACAAATCAACTTAATAAAGGTAATATACTATTGTTTGCCATATTTAATATCAAACTGGAAAGTAACGGAAATACATTATGTACAACCATAGATAGTCATGTAATAAATGAATAAAATAATACAGTAAACTATTACGATGTGTATATAGATACTGTTTGATGTCATCGCAGGGCATTGATTTGGTATTGACATAATCAGTCTCCTAATATTATTATGTCAAAATAAATTTCCAGTGGCAGTTTAATAGAAACTCCGTAATTTTGATAACTTTATATCCTTAGATATAATGTTTAACTAACCATTTAACATAGGTATCAGTTTTGGTGTTTGAAAATGGGTATTCTTCAGAAGTGTACAATACCGCCACGACCTAGATTTCATACGGTGAGAAGACCTATAGATCGGGCTTGCTTGCCACTATCCCCTTGTATCATCCGCTCCACGCCAACTGCACTACCCCGGCACAATAGCAAGCTATCAAACAGAAGGTGCTATGTGGGATGTATGGCGAAACTAATCGATTCATTTCTTACGAATTATTCATGAATTTCGAATATTTAACAATTATACGTTTTGAACATAAATTAAGCATTCTATATTTTTAAAAGATACGAGGGGAATTAAAAGATTGTTGTATCTATTAACTAGGTATTCATTTATTTTACACAATTAATTTCTGCTATAATACATATTTACAAAGGTAAAAACGAATCGAAAATGTCACGTATTATAAAAAGCTTGAGCAAGACGGCACGGCCGCCCCCGACCTACTTATAGTCTATATAATTAATAATACCTATCATCTATACTAGGCTTCACTAGGCGAGAGCCGCGGATCCGCTCAGCTAATCACAGACCGACAAACTATAACCACTGTAACAAGTAACACTATGTTATAATATACTGGGAAAAACTTGAAGGTGTCTGGCAATGTATACAATGTTAAAGCGTCAACACTTTGTTAGCACAGTAGCAAGAGGTAATTTACACAGATAATTAATTACATGATGACATGATGTAGCTGAAAGTGTAATTAAAATGTTGAACTATCAAATTTATATAACCAATACAGTTGTACTTTTAAAAAATATTTTTTAAATACACAGTGTTAAAACAGTTTGAGATAGTCGTCTAAAAACTTAGTATTCGATTTAATTATCACATGAGGTGCTAAATGTACAGACTCTGTAGTCAACTAGACCAAGTTAGGTACTCACTAGCGATTATTATTATTAACTAAATAATCTGCAGTGCTCTCGTAACCCACTTTATTTCACATTAAAGTGTCCAGTCCACTCACTTTCCGTAATTACATAAATATCTGAACTCGTTGCAAGCTCATACAAAGTAGAACTTATACCCTTATGTAACTAAAGCAAGCTTAACCGCGCACCGCAAACATATATAACTTAAATAACAAAGCAAAACACACATGGTTATAAGTTCTACTGAGTTTTACATTTTTATGTGTAGTCAGGTGGAAAGTTGAGGAACTGGATTTACACTCGGCTGAGTTTCCACGGCTATCACACTGAGTAGGCCCAGCCGGTCAGATCTCCAACCGAATAGGCGTGTTATAAAAATAAAAAAAATTGAAGATTTGTACCGATATAACGAATTCGCATATGCCTGGAATGTCTCTGTATAAAAACTATTCAGAGAGAGATCGGACCGCGGAGGCAATTTTTCTATGTTGGAGTCGCTTAGATGATGGAGGTGATGAGTCTCGCCTTGAAGTTGACTATCCGCTCGGAAGTTTGCGCGATACGGAGAATGAGGTCCTGGATGAGATTGGCAACACCGCGGTTGGCGATGATGAACAGACGTGTGATGGGACCGGGGACTCCCTCGGTTAAACCATCACCTTTCGCGCCGTCTTCACCTTCTGCTTCTCCTCCTGATGATGACGCGCCTGACGACGATCCCGCTACCAGCTACATTAAAAAACTCGCATTAGTGATGAAGTACTAGATATATGTATCCAGAAAGGAACAATTGACGCTCAATGTGATACTCAACTTGCCCTTCAGGCTTTATAAAACTTTCTCATTAACATTCCGCCTAAATATAATTAATCTACGTACGTCTTGTAATATACCAAGGTTTATTTTTATCGTTAATATACAAAATAATCCTCAGTTATATTGCTTATTCCGGTAATTATAACAAGATTTGTCAGGTGGCCTGTGGTAACGCTTTGCAAGTTGCAAACCGCTCTATTCGGACTTTAGTTGAAATGAAGAGTATCACACCGGAAAATTTGCTTCAAATGTTACAAAATGAATACATATTACATTGGATTTGCCATGCAAAGTACTAAAAGCTTACTCAAAATACAACGTTGGTCATCTGGAAGAGTGTTAGTAACGAAGAAAGAAAATGTTAGTTGAAAAACCGAATCTACAATGTCTACAAACAACTTACTAAAAGCATTTCGTAGTACTACGGATATTCTACCTACTAGCAAATACTTTGTGTTGCACTTTGAACACCTATCTACTTTGTTGTGCATATGTACAATGTGTGTATGCATGTGTGTGTACTTGTGGGTCGTTGGGGTCAAAAGTTGCGGAGTGTTGCGCGGTGAGGCCAAGATTTAGCGAGTCTGTGCCCGCGAACAGACGAAACGCAGAACCCGCTGCCCGAGCCACCATTTCCGCCGGACGCTGTTCATTATAATTACACAATTTCATAGGGGGAGTTTTTTAATAAACTCCTTTGTTTTATTTTATTTTTAATAAATCCTTCAAAAACGATACGCCATTATGATCTGTGATATCAGTGTGCTTTGAACACAGACGACTTTTGACGACTCATTGGTCTAATGGTTAGTACCCCTGACTGCGAATCCATGGGTCCCGGGTTCGATCCCCGGCTGAGGCGAACATCGATGTGATGAGCATTTGGTGTTGTTCTTAATTCTTGGGTGTTTAAATATGTATTTATATGTATATCTATCTATAATATGTATGTATATCCGTTGCCTAGTACCCATAACATAAGCTTCACCAGCTTAGCATGGGACTAGGTCAATTGGTGTGAATTGTCTTTTAAAAAAAAAAAAAAATTGTCATTATTATATTCAAATAGAGGTTCATGTTAATCAGACATTTATAATGTGACGTATAAGATCGATCAATCGATCGTGTTTTAATGTAATGCGTAATGATATTAAATAGAAAATTAAATGCCTAAAGTAACTAAATTATGACGAAATTTTATTTACGCTGTTTCGATTTCATTCCGATAACTCATATAGGCTTCAGAAAAACTGTAATAAATCAAGAGTTAAGTAGAAAGAGAAGAGTAAGGTAAGACTAGTAGCTTATAAACATACTCTGACGATGTCGAAGAGGAAGTTGCCTGAACCTCCGCCAGATGATGAACCACCTCCTCCGAAGCTCAAGAACCTGGAATTGAACATTATGAATATCAATTCGTTATTTTTTAATTTGACTTAGGGAAGTGATACTGTTTTAGTACAATTTCAAATGTAAAATCTTACAACATCACATGTTTACAAGTATCACGATATGTTAATACTAATTAAAATGCTGAGATTCTAGGATTTTTTTTTGCCGCCAATAAAAGTATATTTATTCTTAATTCTATTTTAGAACAGAATTTTTAATTTTTGAATAAACGTATCACTTGGGTAATGTATGTAGATATCGCTAGTTGCGATATAGTTACGTGATCGAGTTAAAGGTATTGTGCAGTTCGCGGTTTTAGCGAAAGGAAAATATAACAATATCGTGTGAACCGATTCACAAAAAGGCAAGTAATGTTCTCGCTCTCAGAGTATTGTTACCTCTAGCTGTGAGATATTACGAGATATCTCAGTACCACGGCGGACTAATTGTCCAATTGAAGGCGAACATTGACACCTAAACATTTAATAGGTTATTTTATACTTTTTAATCTAACATGTCGATAGTAAATAATAGCTGATTTCTATTTCTATCTTTCTCGTACACATGAAGTATGTTAAGTGTACCTCTTATTCCTGTTTTCTTCGCTGTCGTCAGCATCATCTAGTGTGATTTCATCAATGGTAGCAGAATTAGTCTGAGCAGCGGTTTGTTGGTCTCCGGCTACTGCTGGTTGCTGGTCAGAGGCTGCTTGCTGGTCTCCAAAGGCGACGCGAACTTCCGCTTGCTGGGACTCTGCACCTGATAGCAGTTGATTGTCCTCAGCGATGGAGTTCTGTAAGCGAATGAAAGATTAGAGACGGCGGGGGCGTGGGGTGAAGTGATAGTGATGGATGGGGTGCGGTCTGCGCGCGCTCTGCCGTCTGTGGCAGGCTGGTGAGCGATAGTGCGCGTGTACCGGCGGAGGAAAGAAGAGCGCGCGTCGTCTTCGCGTTGGTGCTATTGTGGTTGATTCGTCATCGTCATCATCATCGTCCTCATCGTCATCGTCGATCTCGACAGTTCCGCCGCCACCATTCGTCTTCCCGCTGTTGCGGTTGCCGAGGAAGACCTTCAGGAACACAGGTCCAAACACCCTGAGCACGGTGCTAGTGATCTCCTGCACCTTCTGTTCGATAATCTACAACACAAGCCTGCATTATCCTCATACTTTGCAAATACATTTAGAAATTCCACCGATTATATTTATTGAGTCATGAAATGTATAATGCGATACGGAAATTGTGTTTGCAAAGTAATGGAAGCACTAAAAGCAATGCAATATATAGTTCGTAAATGGAATACGAAGATGTTTAAAACATGAAATGTTTCAGCAGGAAGACAGTCGCGTTCATGTGATTTCTGAAATCTGTAAAATAGAACTAAAATACATAATTATTTTATATTTTTAGCGTATGACAATAGTTTTCAAATGCGCAAATTAAATTTGTGAATATTGAAGAATGAACCAATGCTTGCTAGAGGGATATTAAATTAGCGTGCTGATGAGCGCACGGATTTTTCGTTTAACGGTGATAAATGTAATGCAGTTGGAGGATGAGTGAAACTGAATTAGAATGAGCTATACCTGAGTGAGTTGTGGGAAAAGTTGCCTTAGGATGCCGACGGTACGTTTGTTTCTTTCACTGAGTTCTGATCCAGCCGCGCCCAGGTTTAAAGTCGCTAGCGTTTCCTGTAGAGTTTAAAACAATCATCAGGAGAAGGCTAAATTAGATTTTCACACAAAAATAGTTATTACAGAATCTTGATTATTTCTTCAAAAACGAGTGACTTTTACACTTAACAAGAGCTACAATTTTTTATGGTTGTTTTCTTTAAAATGTTTATTTAAGACTCAACCAACATTAGAAGTAATCACAGTGCACTGTAACAACATTCCTTTGTGCTATAAGTGCCATAAATAAACAGGAAAATACTAAATGATTTCGTCAAAATCGGAGCAAATAATTTAAGTTTAATATACAGGTACTACACGGAAGTAATAAAACCAGTCTCTTATAACTACGAATATTTGAATATGTTCAATAAGCAGCATTATTTAAATACATTCAAGAAACCTTCGTATGTGCAAAAAACGTATTTAAAATAATTGCACACAATTATGAAGAACAACTACCACGAATAATTATGAAACTGTATGGTAAGGCCAAGGACTTGAACTCTGAAAGGCATGCGTACACAATAAAGAGCCATTATTACGTCTCATATATTTTACATAACGTCTTTATAAAGATTCGCAGATGTGACACGCGATGCACTAATTTAGGAAGCCGAAGATTGGTCATTTATGAGTATATAATCGCGTTGAACAGTAGTAAAGTGCTAGTATATAAGTGCTTATGTAATGAGTTGCGTCACAGCAACTAGTGCGTGTTGTCGGAAATATATGAAACCTGACATTCAATTATGCTATTTCTTCGACTAATTTCGACATTACTTTAATAATTTAAATACTTTGCGGTTTAGTATTTTTGAGAACATTTCTGTCTGTGAATCGGATTAAGTTGTGGCAGGGTTATACGTATTTAGACTTTAATGTTATTGTAATAATGACCTTTTATTAGTAATCTATAAGGTACATAATTCAAATATAATAATATTAACATTATTAATAATAATAACCGCGGATTTATCCTATAAACAATAATTAAAAGTAATTCCACAGACCACAACAAAGTCAAATTATTGTGAACTTTATTGGTCTGACTCTATGGGCGAGTGATTTTAGGTTAGTCACAAACGTATTTGATATATGTTCTACTAACACTTTATTTATTTCTTTGGACAGGGTGCAAAAATCAAATAAACTAACTAAACTGTTTAACCTATAGCTTAATATGGAGTACACATTATATATTGTTTTCTGATTTGTGAAATCCTCATATTGATTTCTACTAATTATAACCTTTTATAAGTGGCTATTTGAGCATACCTGTGCGCTGGCTGCGGGTGCTATGATTTCAATGATTTCAGGCTGTGAGTCGAGGGCTGGATCCGGCTGTGGCGCGGGGTCTGGGTTAGCGGCGGGCTGTGGGGCGGGCGCGGCGGCTGCCAACGCTACGAGCGTCAACACGTACACTATGCTCCTCATATTGCTACTGTCGACTGCTGCTCTGTTGTCTATTGCTCGTTTCTCTCACGTCTATGTTGTCTCGGTGACTCACTCTGGAATCTACAAATTGTTTATTAGTTACAAATATCACAGAACGGTATAAGCAACCCTTTTAGAAATGAAAAAGAAAACCCATTGGTGTGAAGCCAAGGTTCAAACGCTCGACCGATGATCATAGACTGATACCTTCACTAATTATTCGATAATTGTTATTAAGCAGTGAGCATTGGTTGTGGTCAGTTTGGCGCGGGCCGGTCAATCGTGCGACTTTGAACTCATTCCAAATGGAAAGTTCGGCGGCAACCTTCACGTTTTTATACAATAATTTTATTATTCCACTTTAATTTCTTAACACGCGTGTTCGCTGCACTCCTTATTCCTTCATGTTACAAAATACCGAGGTCAGGTTCCTTGTTTGTCTCGCTAAGCGATACCTACACGTAACGTTGCTTAATCGTGTTAAATTAAAATGATTTTATCACAGAGTTCCGGTTGCATTAATTAATTAAAGCGCTGGCTGGTTGCCTTCATTATGATATCATGTTTAACAAGCTTGTTCTCAAACGCTCTTGTCAAGAGGTTCTCGTATGTAAAGATTTGCATTTGTGATGACGAGGTTAAGGCGACTCAAAGGATCGGATTGAAAACTATATTCGAAGCAATACTCATAAGCCTTGTAGGTAGAGTATCTTAGCTTATCAAAGTAATGCTAACGGCAGATATTTTTATGAGTAAGGTTTGCTTATTATCCACCAGGGGCGCTGTAATATTTTACATTCGTATATTATGTGTATTAGCGCTGTCAAAGCTACAGTACAAATCTCGTAGCTCGTGCTACAAATTTTGGTCTACGGTAAAAAAGTTATTATGAGTTACTCTTTTATATCTTATTAGTTCCCTCTGTGAACTTTGTTTCGCTTTGTTTAACATACGGAACATTTTGCTTTAGTTCATTTTTCCGGTATAAAAAACTAAGTAAGTAATAAGTAAGCTAAGTACTAAAAAAAAAACTATTTTTTAAAATCATTTTTCCTATTTTTCTCTACAAAAAAACCTTCCTCAGAAGTTCTAGAAATAAATTTAAAAAAATACTCGAATTGGTCCAGCCATCTTCGTATTGAGAAACATATTTTGCGATTAATTTTTATTTATATACATAGATGTATAATTAATACTTTAATATAAAAACTGAATTATACTATTGCAAGTAATGAATGAACAATTCTTTATTGTAAATGGGTTATTATGGTTTGGTAAATTGATGCAAAAAATATATATTGTCTTAAGTAATAAATAATGAACATTTAAATATATACTATAAAATGTCCTTGAATAACAAATGTACTTATTAAAAGTTTTAAACCGCAGTAGACTGTTAATTTATCGTAACGTTTGCCAGTTTTCATCGGGGAGTTATTGCAAAAGCGTGTTTTTGTCGTTTGATCATTGAAGCCGAGTTCCGGGCATCTCTGACTTTCTAGACTCTAAACTAGCGTTTTGTTTTTATAGAACAGGGTGCAAACGGGCAGGAGGCTCACCTGATGGTAAGTGATACCCTATGGACACTCTCAATGCTAGAGGGCCCGCGAGTGCGTTGCCGGCCTTTTTAGAATTGGTACGCTCTTTTCTTGAAGGACCCTAAGTGGCCCACGGAAGATGCTACGGCATTGGACTTTAAAAACAACATTCGAATAATAATAGAATTTATGTTACACTTAATGTAAGAGAATAATAATAAATATTTATTTATTTAATTTTTCAAATGTACTGAACTTTATTGACTTTAATGACTCCTGTTCCAGTCTTTGATTATTTAATTGTAATTAATTATTTGCATACAATAAAAACTATTTTTAATAATGCCAAAGAAGTATAACTTCATACGCGCGTACATAAGTACACGCACCTTTTTTTAAAATTCATATTTGTATAAACTTATTTCCCCCAAAATCTAGTATAAAAAATCAGTGATATCAAGTGTTAGTTGGGAAATATTGACATTAGCCAGTCAAGTGTTAAGGCCATATTTTAAATTAACACTTATCTAATGTTTATTGGATAACGTTGCGACACTCACTTGCTCAATAACTTTAAAATGCTAATTTTTAACAAATCTTGACTCTGGCCGATTCATATCTAAGTTATTGCGGCATACACAACATTTTGTACCGACGTAATAAATACTAAAGTAGGATTTCATTTAATTATTTACACCTCGTAACCTTATATAAACAGATATATAAAGCAGGTTATAAAAGTTATTTAGCAACGGGCGACCACCATCGCAATACATTAGGATGTGTACTAAGTAAATATAAAGATTATATTTATGTAAAATAGGAATATTTAGAATCATCTTTATATATAAATCTTTCGTGCGCGTGTGTTTTTTCACTCAAAAGTTTTGTGTGTATTCAAGAAGGTTCGAGAATTGTTGAATTTATAATTAGATTAGTAATATAATTATAGTAATATATATTTAATAGATTTTGTATATAACCAAGATGAACTTGCAAGAAATTGTACGTAAAACGAATTCAAATATAGAACATATTTGTATTTAGCTGATACGGCTGCTGTTAATTACGACGAGTTTAAACTTTTATGTATTTTTGAAGTTTTTGAACTTCTTTAGGCGCGTTATGAAAAATTGATGAGAGTGAAATTTTACGATGCGCGCGCACCGTGACACAAAATTAACAGAATGAAGTGCCCACGGAAGATGCTACTGCATTGGACATAATTTAAATACAACATTCGAATAATAATAGAATTTATGTTACACTTAATGTAAGAGAATAATAATAAATATTTATTTATTTAATTTTTCAAATGTAAACTGAACTTTATTGACTATAATGACTCCTTTTCCAGTCTTTGATTATTTAATTGTAATTAATTATTTGCAAGCAATCAAAAACTATTTTTAATAATGCCAAAGAAGTATAACTTCTTACGCGCGTACATAAGTACACGCACCCTTTTTTTTATATAAAAGTGGACTTTGAACTCAAATAATGCCTTGAATTTGTAAAAAATACGTAGCATCAAGTAAGGTGTAAAGTGAGTGACTTTTCTAATCATTATGTAAACTAATGACAGAGTGCTAATAATTTAAATAAATACCGTACACGGAGACGGGAAGTGAGATTTTCATAATTTTGCAGATTTGTTTATCTCAATACAGGTAATACTTGTTTTTAATACTTAATAGGCGTTATGGCAGCTTAGTAATAGAACTTTCATCACTCTATGTAATAATAATAGTCCAGCGGTACTAAGACCTTACATTTGACGTCAGGCGACCATTGTACATTTGTTTTATAGACATACTAACATATGGAACATTTTGCTACCCCATAGTGACTCTTCGCTTCGGAAAAAACCTGATATTTTTGAATATATACAATCATTCCTTAGAGTTCAAGGATTAGATTTAAAAATACTTGATTGGGTCCAATAGACGCTTTCTATGCCTCACATAATATGACGATTTCTGAGTTGTAGGTTCCTTAGGCTGTTTTCCTTTACAAAATCATTTTCTTTATACAATCCATTGGGACAGTCGGAATTCAAACCCACTACGGACGCAAGGGTGTTACGTTTATGTTTACCGATTTGATCACGTTTCCTTATCGTACCGCTTTTCGTTGTAATTTTATTTTTGCGCAAAATTGCTTTCGCGCTTGGCTGAGGCAATACCACCTTGGGCAGACCAAACCAGTACCGGAAGTCAATTTCATTTAATTTCATTGAGTTGTGTTCGAAGGTTTACTCGAATACGCATTATACTGTGTCAATACATTAACGCCAGTGGAAAATTTACTGCCAATGGGGCAGATTCTACGTCTCTATTATTAATTTATAGGGCTTTACAAAAATTATTGTTACCTCAGAAATCAAACAGAATATCCAGGTTCTATGGGTGTACAAAGGTCATACAAATTAAGTCAAATGTGTGCAAGCGTAGCATACACATCTGGCATTTCCGGGATGTGATATTGTGTCAAATAAATAGTCGCTCACTAATTATTCAATAAGCTAGATTAAACATTACAATCTTATTTGTATTGAAGCACGATTAGGTAACGACTTTTTCTAAGGAAAAAACTATCGCAATAACTTTAGAAACGGTATATTTTTAATTAACTACTGATGATGGATATCATCAGTGATGAATTGCTATCAAGATATGCCATCGTCCGGTGACCAGGGATAACCAATGGTAGCTACGACCTCGTTGCCTAACGATCACGTCAGAAAACACGATATATTTCTATTCACGTTCCGTATGACCTAGTAACTTTATTACACATCATAAAAAAGGATGTTTAGTTAAGAGAGAAAGCCCCCAAAAGAGAGTTAGTCTCTTCCATTTGACATATTAATGATTTTATGTACCTACATAACAATTACAATTTTATAATTAAATTACTGTTTCACAATAATAAGAAGATGCTGTTAAGGATTGTAAGTGAATGTACCAAATACAAAGTACCGACTGTTAATAGGATCAATACTCGATCTTGAATGGACTAATAACAGGTAAATAAGATAATTATAATTTGATACAACATCGCAATCTATAGTGTCATACTCAGATTTCAAACGATCGTAAACTGCAATAATTTGTGACATCGTGAAGCGATCCATTATTCACAGACGCGCGACATGTATTCCAATAAGGTATCTCACGCCACACGGAATTCTAACCCTTATTCATATATACAGAAAGATTATTTTGCCGAGTAAAAGCATATTAAGGCTGTCAGCTGTTGTGTGGTCGAATGGTCTCTGATACGAGTGTTCCAAATCATCTGAGCGGTTACTTCACCGCAACTCGAAGATAATTTAGTTGTTGAGAAACATCAGCGGTCAATCTACTGCTCTTTCAATATTGTCTAGACAAACGACACCCATGTATTGGTAATGTAGAAATTTTATATACGCAAAGTTGAGTGCTTATATGATAACATTAATTAAACGATGTTTGACTTTAAAGACAAAAGATTTTCGCAGCGCACACGATTGAAGGAAGTTTTTTGTTTATTTTTTACACCTTGGGTTAGATTATTCAAGTTTTAGTAAGCAACCCTATTTTTTTTTAAATGAAACATAGCTTATGTCACTCGGGAATAGTGTAGCTTGCCAACGGTGAAAGAATTTTTGAAATCGGTTCAGTAGTTTCGGAGCCTATTCATTTCAAACAAACAAAAAATCAAACTTATAATATTAGTATAGATAAATTTATGGTAATATAGTATGCGTTTATTGTTAAAAATTAATATATCTGGCATTGAAATCAGACATTCAATTATTGCAATAAGTAAGCAATAGATATAGGTGATAGAAATTCTCACGCGCAGGCCTTGAATATTTTTCTACTTTATTCAAATTATTAATTGAATAACTAATTTTTCTTTAGCAAGTAACGATTTCTATGTCAGCAATAATTAAAAACAAATCAGCCAACCCAAAACCTTCGGGATACTACGAAAGTACTTAAGATTGTGTAAAGATAAAGTTTTATTAATATATCTTCTATCTGAAAGTAAAACTCAATAGTTTTGTTACACAACGTCTTGCCCACTCTCTACTGTCGTGGTACCAATCTAAGAATGGCACGCCGCTCTAAATGGATTTTACTTTGGGCCTTTATCAATTTAAAATGTCATTTTACAACTTAGGCAACGTTTGGACAAAACAGAAACCAAATGATGAAGTCTTCTTGTGGGATGGTTTCTATATTTTTATCTATATGAATAAAAATACGAGATAAGATGAACCCTCCTCAGGTTTCTTCCAAGTTCAGGCCATATGTTGCATAATTTTTCATTATAGTCATGCCATCAGCCATCTGTCCAGGCAGATGTTATTAATTGTTGGGTCTAAGGCATGTCGGTCTTCATACAATTTTATTTTCACACACTAATTTAAAAAATCTTAACGACCCATAAAATTCGAACGCCAAACCATACTAAAGTATTTATAATCATTACTGTCTAACATTATTTTTAACGTAATAAGATTTAAAACAAATCAGCAAAGACGTCGCGATGCCTTCCGTTATTATTTAATATCTTCCTGTTCGTCAATAGTATACAATACATAATATTATTAAACACATATACACATTGTGTACGTATGTAGTGTATATGTAATCATTTTGTGCTTAAATAAATTTTTGTCCTAGAAATGGTCTTAGCATATAAGAGAAAATAATTCAAAATTTCTGAAGTAGATAGTATACTAAAGATAAGACTTGCTTCGAGAGTATTTATTTTGAGCAAAATTACACATATTTGGGATACAACACAAAATTAACTATTTTGTTTGAGGGTTTTAATATGTTGTGGCTATTACCTCTGGTGTCTTCTGTTTAAAAATAAAATATAGTTATTAAATAAATTAAAGTGATAAGATATTAATGAATCCGTGTATTCAATATAATTAAAACATGAAACCAATAAGTGAATCGGAAGACCTTAATAACACATATCATCCAGACCGCGAAAAGCAAAATAAATCCAAATAAATGCAAAAATTCCAAAAAACAGCTAACCTCAAAATGTCATCAAAAATCAAGAGTCAGTAGACTACACTACGACATTTTAAAAATAGAATATTACTCTTTCGCATTTTATGTCTATTAGTGGAAATGTCTAAGGAATAATTTGATTATACTGCTCTTGCATGTTTATAAAGTTAACAATCGCTTTGGGTGTCGTAAGTATAGGTGATTAAACCGTTTGCTTAAGTCGGATGTACGGCCCACTGACGACCATCGCTGATCGAATCATATGCAACCTTTCAACATGCTCTATATACTTACTACATATAATTAACACGCTCCTCATCCGTTCGTCCTTCGCGGATATTTAATTAAGCAAATCTTGGATATAATTTTACATATTAAAATAATTAGGAAATTATTTTTTAAGTAAATAGCTAAAAGGTAGTCGACTTTACAGCGAGAGCTGGTAGCTATCGTGGAGAAATAATGAGTCTAGCTACTCAAAGGGGGAAGGCTCCCAGTATCATCAGAACCTTTCCTAAAAGGACCCCTTTTAAAATTATATTTTTTAAGGTTTTGAGGTTTAGATTCAAAGAATGTAATTTTTACGTTGCTTTTTTCTTATATTATTAGTAGTGATTATAATAAATTGCAAAACATTAGGGATTGTTTTAATTATTTAATTTGTATGATGTTTTACTGTAAGGAATAAGATTGTATGAATCGATATTATCATTAGGATAAGTTACCAATGAGTGATATATGTATAAGTACATCCTGACTAATTAAAAGGATTAAATTTTTTAAGGTCATGATTTGTGTCACCAGAAGACATAATACCTAGAATTTTGGAAAGCTACATAATGTCGAAGGACACGACGTGAATAAGTAGATTGGAAATACTCTACAAAAAGTGCGTTATGATAGTTGTCACTATGGCGAGTAAGGATTTCCTCAAATACTAGTCAGTGAACAGACAAAGACGACGGAATCAACGGAGCGAAGAGTTATTAGGAATGAAACAATTTGTCAAATGTGAGTAACAATGATATTATAATAGCCAGTGTCGCTTCCCGTCTTATTATCTGATTCAACGTGCTGACAAAATAATGCGTAATGTAAAACTGTCACGAAGGCTTTTGATTATGTTAATTTAACGCTATTTTACATAATATTGTCTTTGTTTTTGGAAAATAATAAAACTCTATAGAATATTTACATAACTTAAAGTTTCGAGTGCTTTTCAGAAATCGTGGTAAACCCTAAATAGAAATCGTGTTTAAATCCATGAATGGATCTTATTTACATTTTTGTGTTTAAATTTGCCATTCTACATTTGATGTTTACTACAATAAGAAAGGGCCCAAAAGATCGTTTTCAAAAACGGTAAAAGGCAAGTTATGACGGAATAGTAATCAGTCTCTAAAGAATTGTTACGTTTAGGTTATAAAGTATAAATGCTTTTTACTGCAATTATTATTAATGGCTATAAATATAAACGCATATTATTACGTCGTACATGCAGTTGTAATTTTGTGTTCTATGTAATTAACAGTAATTATAAATCCTACAAACAATTTTCATTATAAAAGACAAAAGCACTGACTTAATCTACGTGCATATTATGTTTCAGTCATAAACATTAAGTGATTTTCCTATAATTGAGTACAGTCACGGCATTAGTGTCATTAAATTTTAAAAACAACCAAAAAAATTAGGCAAATTTTGCTTTGATATTCTGTGAAATTGTAAAAATATTATCTGTGATTTGAGTGAAAGAGGAATACAGAATATAGTAGATGTATATCAGTTCTTGACATATTTAAGCTTAAGGTTTATTGCCGTGGTCAATTGTCAAATAAAAATCGTATTGTGTAATATTTTTATCGTTTGTTTATACGTTTTGTGTTTCACAACCTGTTAAGTTAAACTTTTCATAAACTTATTACATACTATATTGTTCTAGGTTTTCAGGGATATACTTAACTACTATATTAAATTCACTTGTTCCATAACTGTGACTTTTTATTAAATACGTGGTAACATAAAGCATCATAGTTTAATATAATATTATTCAGTTTTACTCCAGTGAAGGATAGTTTTGAGGAGAAGAGGCATAAATCTACACGGACACACCTCTTTGGTTACTCGCAAAGTCTATTAGTGAGAATTTTCTAGATACAATTTGATTTGAGGTCCCTCCCAAAATAGAAGAGTGATATTGCGGTTAATTAGTAGAAGACGCGATTGGGTGTAAACTCTTAAAATAAGACTGAATTAAATAAATATAATAATTTAATTAATTACAAATAAGAACATTTCACCTTGTCATATTATAATCGCATTGCTGGTTTCAGAGCAAATTTAATATCGAGTCTTACAGACGGGGCCGGCCTTGTCCCTTTCGTTTCAGTCACCTTGTCATACTTGACGCTTTTAAAGTCAACATGCTAAAAACAGTCCAAAAAAAATATTTGTCCTTATAAACGGGTAAATTGTATTTATAATTGTTTGGTATTTTTTTTTAACTAACAAGGTTGATAATGGACTTGAACCTCCGCTTTTTAGGATTATTTAATATTTGTGCAGCGTTTTTGTCGAAGAAAAGGGAGATAGCGATTGAGAGAGAGTGAGAAGGGTGAATTACCTTATAGAAATTCTATTTTTAAAATTTCGTAAAGTTCGGATGAGGTGGTACAAAGTTACTAAACGTCTTAAAGTCTGGTATTGCAATCTTGCAAGAATGCGAATTGCGGCACATAATCAATTAGAGTGAAATATGTTCCTATTGTGTATGTGTATGTATCAGCATTGTTTGGAATCAACCAGGAGATTAGAGCGACCGGATAAGTAGACAATGTGCACATTAGATATAACACGTAAGTTTTACACAACTGTATTGTCGTTGCAAAACCTAATCAAAGCCAAAAATATCATTATTGAAATTTGATATTCATCACATATATTAAGATTCTAAATACATTATTTATTCTAATAAAAAACCTGCAATGAAGTAACGATTTTTTATCTGGTTACTGAAGCAGTGGTAAACCCATTTTAGCTTCTAAGTAACTAAGTAAGTAACTCAAATTTCTAAAGGATTAACTCGACTCTTTGTTGAATACGGTCGTATTTTAATAATTGTAATTGTATTGACTTAATAACATTGTTGAATACTAAAACCGATAACGAGAAACATGAGAAATAGAACCTTGTACTAAATTTAGATTTATCCAGTAATTTATCAGCCTTGATCGAGAACTAATAGAGCACTAAACAGTGACCACTCAACTCGATTACACACGGGTTGTCCAGTAAATACATTTAATTTGTTTTAATGTGTTTGTCTTGTGATAACTATTTTAAATAAAGAGTTTTATCCATCGTATTGCTTGTTGGCCATACAAAAGATATAAACGCGCTCTTCGCTTGCAAATTAGATTAAAAATAATATATTTTTTATATATAATTTACAATATAGTATGTTAATATCAACGAAACATTACTGGAAATATTCGCTTCCTCGTTGAAGTTTTTATTGAACAATGAAACATTCATAGATAATATATTATTATATTCCGTATGTGTTTATATGAGAAATTACAACTGATATATTAATTACTTGAATTTTATTTGACCTATAAATTTAAAGTACAAAGAGTATTTTTGTAAAATAAACAACTTCTGCAGCGGTCCGGTTTGAGGCAAGCAGCTATTACTTAACCCAACTCCTTTCGCTTTCAGTGACTCACTGACCGCCTTCTGATTATGCACCGTTTATCAACACTGAACCACATTCATAGACATAACATTTATTACATACGAAAACACACACACATAAACACACAAAATAACAATACTCAAAGAAAAAATAAAATAAGACATATCAAAAACAATAAAAAAAAAAATCGGTTCGCTTCAAGTGTGCAATGTGTGTGTGCTGTGGTTGTAATTGGCCCTGGTTCAGCATTATGCTGAGGAGCAGTTCCACAGCGCTGGTCATTCTGCCAGAGCAGCAGCTAGTTTGCGCGAAAGACTTTGGTCAAAACGTTAAGATATAGCTGAATTTAATAATAAAATAACGCTATTTAATTTTAACTATCTTGTGTTGAATCCAAAATCTGGATATTTTTTTATCGTTCATATAATACTTAACGTTTATTATATCAACGAATATAGATTTGTCGGAAGCGAATGTCATATGTCAGTTTTTGTATCCATTTTAAAATCAGGAGTGGCTGATTGACGGTCTTTTTTTACCTCATAATTAATAGTAAAAATAACGTATGGTCCGCGACCGTCACATTTAAATGTCCGTGAAGTTGATTCATTTAATCGTTATTAGCAATCGATACATATATTTAGAAATACATTATAATTCATTGGGGCAACTTCTCTTTATTACTTTATTAAGTGATTTCATATATCATATTGAAAATAACTAAAAATTTTGTCTAGTATATTGAATAATTGTACAATAGTTAAAATTCAAGATTGCTATTTCTAGTTTCAAATGGTCTCTGTTTATGATAGATAATTGCATCTTGCGAGGAGCAAAATATTTAAATTTATGACCCCTTACGTCGGTAACGTACAGCATGTTGTAAATTATTATTATGAGCTACTTAGTGCGAGTGAAAGGAAACCGCTCATTTTAAACTGAGAACATTTTGTAATTTCATTTAAAATGTATAATTGTATCGCGCAAGGCTGACGGGTTTAGATCGAAACCTTTAATTTGTTTATAAGTGTCGTACAATTTAAAAATATTCTTGTTTCTACATTTAGTCAACCTTGTTATACTATAACCAATGATATACAATAAATAAAATAAATCAGTGGCGCTACAACTTCTTTAGGTCTGGGCCTCAGATTTCTGAATCTCATTGATCATTTTTCAATCTAATAGGCAAGTAGGTGATCAGCCTCCAGTGCCTGACACACGCCGTCGACTTTTTGAGTCTAAGACATGTCGGTTTCCTCACGATGTTTTCCTTCACCGTTAGAGAGAATATTAAATGCGGACCTAGAAAGAAAGTCCATTGGTGCACAGCCGGGTTCGATCCTATGACCTCAGGGACGAGTGTCGCACGCTGAAGCCACTAGGCCAACACTGCTCAACATGTACATGATACACAATATTTGATCTATGTATATAAATATTAAGACTTATACTATCGAGTAATTATGTATGTAAAATCATAAATGAAATATTTTCTGTAAGGACTTATATCACCGGTGTGATCGTGGTGCGCGCGTGGCTGTCACCAAACGTCCAAATCAACGGCCTGTGTCAGACACAAAAGGCAACCCACGTTGCTTATGAAGATAATTGATTTAACAGAATCAGTCCCAAGAACAAAGACCATTGGTTTAATTATTAAATAACAGATAAGCATCTACATAACATCAATTGCTTCGTGTTTGTATGACCTTAATACAAATTCATTTAAACTAAATGCTCTTATTAATTATCATGAGTATTCAAGACCTTCCTGTCACTGTCTAATTTGTTTGAAAATATTGATTTATTCTGAACTTTGCTCCTGTAATGAAGGCTATCAGTGTGAGTCCACAGTCGTCATTCAGAATTTATTATATCTCAATTAATCTAAGTTATTTTGTTTTAGCCCGACGTTCGAAAAGTAAATAACAAATATTTGTTACAGGAATAATATAGCGTACTGAATTTTGGAAAAAGATTGTAAATCAAATCAAATCAAATTCGTTTATTAAATTTAGATGCGTCTTAGCGCATGCTTATGAATGTCAAAAACGTTTACAAAATTCGCGAAAGAGCAAGACTACGCCATCCGTTCGCAAAACTACCAGGAGGCCTTGTTCTGAGAAGAACGGGCAAGAAACTCAGCAAGTTTTACCCTCCCTCTACATTACAATTATTCAAAGGAAAATGTAATTCAATTGACCATTACTTCCGAAAACCCAGCAACAAATGGTTAGTTTTTACTCATTTAGGGGGGAAAACCGTATTTTGC
The DNA here is from genome assembly GCF_905475465.1 of Pieris napi. Lineage (NCBI taxonomy): Eukaryota > Metazoa > Arthropoda > Insecta > Lepidoptera > Pieridae > Pieris > Pieris napi. Next base: position 3,815,711 of record NC_062241.1, on the reverse strand, counting down.
CTTTGTCGACTAAACAATGCTTGCGTGATGATAAGTAAGTAATCTATACTAATTGTATGATACTTTTTCTGTAGTTTTTCAGTATTTTATATTATATGTGTTGTATAATCAATGGTTTAGAATAAGATTTTAGATCGCTAAATGTCGAAATCTGTTTATATTTAGTCTAGTATTTTATCATTTCTCATAAACAGAAATTACTTGCTTTATAATTTATTATCTATAAAGTTAATTGCGGTTATAAAGACTCGTTTGATCTGAAACTCAAACAAGTATAGTACTTTAGTCATAACTTGGTGTACATTAAAATTAACTCGCTAAAACTCGAGAATGGCTGGACCGATTTGGCTAATTATGATATTGAAATATGTTGTGGAGGTTCAGGGAACGTTTAAACGGTGGGAAACATAAATAATAATACTAAAAACGACAATTGAATTTTCGAATAAAAAGTATACTAGCTGGGAAATATTATGTCTTTTGTCTTTCTAGTCATTTAGGTGTCATATGTGAAGAAGGCTACAGAAATTTGTATTTCATAGCTACGAAAGATGTTATAATAAGTTTTGATACAAATATTTGAAGTTCACCGGATCATCTAGTCAATAAAAAATAATTGTAAATCGATATACCACCGTGCAATTATAAATTTAATAACAATTGGCCATCTAAATTGGAACGATTACTTTATATTTGATACAAAAAATTCATAATAAGGTGATCTAAAAATTAATTGAAAAAGCGGTAGTTAAAACTCACGTAATAATTATCTCAATCAAATTCAAGCGATTACAAAATCACATTGAATATCGGCTTCTCTATATCGTAACGATGAGGTAACACGGAAACTCCCGGTTGAATGATTTATCGGGTGTAATGTCACCGGGTCGCAGGTTCGGTGCCTGTTTGTGTGTGTTTGTATGCCTGTGTGTGTCCCGCGTGCGGACGCGGGAAAGTGTTCGTGATGTAATGGTGAGGTAACGGCGCGGCTCGATCGTATTATCGTGTTCTAGCTCGTTCCGAATCCCTTTAATTGTACTCATTATGAATCACAAGCAGATTATGTACAAGTAATGAGTATAGAGAGAGTATCTTGACAAAACGTCTGCCACCAAAAGATTTAGGTAATATTATGAAAAATTATATTATTAAGAGCTATTATTATATATAGAGAAAGATCAGATCACCACAGGAGACGACTAATACATATACAAAAAGAAATCAAAATAATATTAAAAAATAAAAGGGGAGCTCAAGTCGGGGCTCTGATGTTACCCGCCGTACGCCGTATACTATCATTTTGGTAATATATCACATTGCAAATAGAGAAACAAACGGCCTCGGATCACTATATATTCTCTAACTGTGCACTACAAACGCGCAATTCGGTAAATAATGACCTCACATCAAACAATGTCCACGGTGAGGAGGTCCTCAAAAGCCTTGTGTATAACGGTCGTGAGAAGATGCACACAAGGCGAAGGTCAACTGTGCGTCTGTACCACGTGCAGATCGCACAGTTTAATACTATATAATTACTTGTATGAGAGTTCATGTTCAATGTGTTATATTTGTCACCTCGACGTTCATTCGTTTATAACTATTAATTTATATTTCTAATACTGGCTGCTTATATATGATTACATGTGTTCATTTCGAAGGTTATACGCATTTTTGAAATAAGATTTCCCGGTTAAAGTTTATAATCTGTGGCGTATATGCTAGCCACAGATTCATATATCTGTATACCGAAATGGAGTTTATTAAATAATTTGCAACGTTCGTTTTATTGCAACGCATGATTTAATATCGTAGTATAAAATTAAAACAAATAGTTTGTATATTAAGCAGAGAGCAGTCAAAGGTGAGTTAAGTTGTTAAATTAAGTGCTGCCGCAAGTTGCAACACCTGCAATACGTCATTATTGCCTATTTGTAAGTGCCACTTTTAAGCAATATAAAAAGCGACTCATTTTACTAATAAATATCAAAAATGCTTATACTTTTCGAGTGCGATATTTAAGTGTTCCGTATAAACAGGTTGTATTGGTTCTAAGAAGGACAATGATATGTGTAAAATTATTATACTTGATCACACTTCACTGAACTTCAAGTTGGGCGAGTGACAGGTAACAAGCCGGGGTCAAGAGCGTGTCGGCCGCAACTACAGCACTACACAATTTGTTACGCTCTGAGATTTTCTTAAATTTTCCTGCTTCATAATTGTTTCCTCAGGCAATAAATCTTTTCCACATATAAAGGAATTCTTGGGCGATCATTAAAATAGTTTGAATGTTGCAATTGAGCGCTGGTATTATCTTATATAACTGTAATAAGGCGGCATTAGTTTGACAATGGAGTGAAGAAACACAAAAATATGCTTCACTAATATGAGGTTTGCATAATCGGACCGAGTAAACAGGAAATGAACTAGCTGAAAAGGTGTGATCACGCACTACTGCACTTTAATTTCCACTTCAAAGCTAATGTTATTTATTTGGACCCGGATATATAATATCTTTATGCCTTATAAAGCAATTGGGTTTCCTTTAAAATCTTGATTTATTATAAAATATGCGAAAACTAACAACACACTGTTATGTCAGTACTAAGTACACAATTAATGAACACACAATCGCGTTCATTTGATTCATCAGTTACGATTAATAACAGCATCAAGCGATTTTCATTATTTAATGTCTATTTGTATGAAAAAAGCATTTTGAAGTATGTTCGTAAAAAAAAAAAAATTATGAATATGAAGCATACTGTGGCGTAAATTTAGACTCATTTGGGTAAAAAAATCACTGACTGAATTGACCCTACGGTCAGTGATTTTTTTACCCAAATGTAAAAAATGTTGTAGCAACCTTTTTAGGTCTGGGCCTCATATATCTGTATCTGTTTGATGATGTCTGGGCGTCAGATATCTGTATCTGGTGATCCTCTGACACGTCGTCAACTTTTTGGGTCTAAGGCAAGCCGGTTGCCTCACGATATTTTCTTTCACCGTTTGAGCCATTGTTAATTGTGCACATAGACTGAATGTCCATTGGTGCACAGCCGGGGATCTAACCTACGACCTCTGGGATGAAAGTCACACGCTGAAGCCAATAGGCCAACACTGCACATTTGGGTAAAACCAATATTTACTACGAAATTCACGCAGACTTTGAATTGATATGATTCTGATACCTAAGTCGGGCCGGATCTCGTTGGAGCGCAAACTCAATATTCAGAGCATGCGAGTTAATCACACACAGTCAATGTCACCCGAACATTGCATATTGCATTACATTATATTTAACCTCCACATTTATTTATTATATTATTGATCTCTATATATACTCGTAAATGTCGTCTTAACTAAGAAACTGTCAACGAGTAGTTTTTTGTTATGAAAGTGACGTATGTCGTAAGTGAGGGAATGGAAGGCAATCTGTACGCGACGCACGTGTCGCTAGGAGGCAGTATTGCCTAAGACTTCGACCCTTGACGACCCCGGGGTATTACAGCGTCACTAAAACATACCTATTACTTACTAGCTGTCATTTACTAACGTTTTTATATTTGGAAGCATAACGATAAGCTTTGTTGCCAATGACTCAAAAGTTCAAATTAGGGGCCATCCATAAAGTACGTCACACGTTAATGGGGAGGGAGGGTATCACCGAAGTGTGACATCGTGTGACAAGGGGCATGGGGGGGTCAATACTTTTGTGATGTCACATGTTAAAATTTTAAATACTAAAACCATTGATATACAAAAAAACCAAGATACACAGTCTCGAATAAAGGTAACGCTCGAAAGCGTCCCGAAACAGTATTTCTGTCTCTTTCTATAAGTTACAAGCATAAATTATTGCAAAATCAATCTTACGCGAATTGTTTACAGTTGTTATTACAACGATTATTTTTAAATACATACATAAATTTAAAAAATGTGTGACGTCACATCAGGAGAGGGGGGGGGGTTATAAAAATGTGACAACCTGTGACAAGGACGGGGGGAGGGGTTCAAAAGTCCTAAAATTCGTGTGACGTACTTAATGGATGGCCCCTTAACCTAAGCTAATGTCATAGCGGGTCAATTGTCACACGTTCTCTCACACACTCCGCTAGGTCTGCGACTTTAATCTTGGCCTCCGAAACGAGAAACTTCCACCGCTCAATATCGCGTAAATGATTTTGCGTAAAGCACAGTCTGGTTTCGCGAATAAGGTATAACGTTTGATAGTAAGATAGAGAAAAGTATGTACTAGTAAGTGATTATTTCCAGTAATGTTTGTAGTTAACGAAGTGTAATTTCATGCATACACGTACACAAAGATTGATAATAACTAAGATTTTATACAGATGACCACATCTTGAAAATTATATATTTTTCTCCTGCATCGTCGGTATAAGAGATATTATAATGTATGGCTCACGTTACATCTATTGCCAGCGCAATCTATTTTGCAACATAGTTAACCAATTTACAACGTTTTGAAATTTATATTGTTTTGAAACATATTATTTACATGAATCTAAATTTTTTGTTGATGACAACTGCTAAAAGTACTCGAAACAACCAATACAAAGACAATAATAATATCAAAGAGAAGTAGAGTTTGTTTATGGAATTTCAATTTCTTTTTAATCAAACACGATATATTATTCCTGAGCTAGACAAGTTTCATACTTTAAAGGTTGTTACAGAAAGACGAATGCAGCAAACTAAAAAGACTAAAGTCAGCAAAATATATAAATTCATAAATCAATTAAACTATTAATCATAATGTAGCCGAAATATATTTTACTTTACGTGTAACGGATCTCAAGTATCAAAACTGTCACAATATTTTCTGCGTCTTATTACACAACTTTCACAGACATAGGTCAAGGGTTAAATTAAGGTCTCATACCCTTTGAAAGATACATGCAAAGACCAGACGGAGTACAGTCCTATGTTCTGCGTTCTTGCGCAAGAGTATTTTGTTTCTTTAATCGAAGTGTAATCGAACATCAGCGCATAGAAAGGTGCATGTTATGTAAGTGTGACGTCACATCGGGCAACAGTGACGCCGAGAGAGAATACACTCACCCACTGCACTATTAACACACATTGGCATAACGAAGTTAAAGATTTAATGAATACAAAAAAAATTAACAAAATACGTGCTGATCAAATAGTGAGAATCATAAGTACTCCCGTTAGGTTATTATTAAGATTAATTATCTATGGAAATCAATAAACAAAAAGGTGAAATGAAACCTTATTGTACATTAAATTCTATATTACAAAAACTAATATTAAAAATGTTAACATAAAAAAAAAACACTTTTAACTAATATCTATGCTTCATGAATATATATATATATAATAATTATGATTCCTTTTTTAAATAATATAGCGCAGGATTGATTCATATCGTGTGCATTGTTACTCTAAATAGAATAATCGTATAGACGTTCAAGTTTTGTGCGTAATCAAATACAGTGTAAACTCTTTATAACGAATTTCAAGGGACCGAGCATTTTTATTCGTTATAGGGTGGGAAGAATTAATGTATGGGTATTGGGTTAAACCAAGTAACTTAACTCATTTTTACGTTATAGAGAGTTTACACTGTATTTGATGAATTGAAGTAACCGAGACTCTTACATTTTTAAAATCTCTATCGCGTGTTTATAATTGACTTGTGATCATCGCTGACAGAGTGTAAAAACGTCGTTAAATAGACATAAAATTTACTTCAGACTATTATTCGTAACTGAACGATGATAATTTAACTAGAAACAACAAAAACTTATTATCACGAGCATAGTATCTTAACTTTATTAGTAATAATGAATTTTATAAGTAAACCCTACTGGTGTGCATTTTGGTGTCCAGAAAAAATTTTGTATAAACTTCGAATAAACTCAAAAACATCTTCGTAAAATTATTGACTCTTAATTGTCAAAAAAATAACTATATTTTCCCCTAGGAACATAGCCAATGCATGCGTTAGTTATGAATAAAGAAATGTTTATATTTGTTTCCTAGTGAAAAGTTTATGAAACCAAATAAAATGTATGTACCAAGAACCGACCGACTGAAAAAGTTAAAAATAGAGCATGCTCTTGATTAAGGCTGTTATTTATTCAAGTCACGTGTTATGTTGAAATAGTTGGTACGTGTCGTACTAACTCCATCACTACCAGCTACTCCCAGTACAGTTAATACTGTTTCAGTAGACAAGTCTTGCACTATTGCAAAGTTCTCGCGCAATATCAGCTTTCCGATACAAATTGATTTAATGTTCCGCCAATCAAAAGTTTCGTATTGATTCTATCCTTGACCCCGACAGCTCTTTACTCCACTTTTCAATTCCAAAACATAATTAAAAGTAAATTTATTAAGCAGTGATATGATCTTTGACCCCATAACTGACCGTGACCTTCACTCGCGACACCTCGGTTGTGTGACCTGCGCCGGAGTTCTTACGGAGAAAGTGCAAATAAATTGAAATGTAGGTTAAAAGTATTATGTAAAGTGACGACATCGCGCACGTTACGGTCGCCGTGAGCCTGCGTGGTACACCTATTATGTGAAAACAAACACTTTTTATCTAAGGAAATTTGCATATTCTCCGACGGATTGTTTAATATTAATTACGAAGCGTCCGCTGCATGCAACTGAGATACAATTGGCCCTTGATTTAAGTCTAAAACTTTTAAGTCTAGTTTCGGTTAAATAGAAAGGGCCTGCCCACCTTGATATATATTATGTAAACACAGCACAAATAAACACAAATAATTCGCTAAACGACCGACGACGTTCTGATGCTGTATCACTCTTAATACTGAATCACAGAAAGTGTTAACTGTTATTGATAGTAGTGTAGCGGCGTCAGAACGTCGTGGGGCGATTGCGGCACGTACGTACCGGAGTTTGGCGGGCAATGTGCGCGGGAGACGCGTGTCAGCGGCGAGCGCGGGGCACAGAGTGACTGCTGAACACCGCCACTGTTGCCGGCTTACCGCCCTGCGCCGCCCCACCCCGGCTGTACCAAACGGAAGCCGTCAAAGCCTGAGCGACACGGGTCCAAAAGGCTTGCTCTCAAGGCTTCAACTCTAACAGCTAAGGGGAGGCTTCAATAGTCGGATTTTCCGAAAGAAACGAAAAGCTTGGAAAAGCGAGAATGTATTTACAGCAAATCTTGTATTATCACTTTGAAATGCTCCAACTTTATATATGTTTCTATTTAAGCCATATTTTTTATGAAAAGATTATGGGCTCAATGAAATTTAAGAGAAAAGACACTACAAGAAAACTTGATTTAAATAACTCAGAATTAGGGACAGTAAAGTTTGCCAATCTATTTGCATACTTTAAAACAAGAATGTCGTCGCTACGATAAGAGTAAATAGGGTCTTTGCTATGACTTAAAGAAAAACCATAAAAATATTTCATAAAGTTTTAGGAAAAATACTTTCAAGTGAGTAAACTTTTAACCTACAATTAAACCTTACTTAATTTTTTAAACCTTGTAGGCCTTGAGTGAGCTTAAAATATCCTTTCAGAAAAAGGTTACACAATTCGAGTAAGTGCTCTTGATTTATATATAAACACCTTGGCTAATGCACAAACCGTGCCAGAGCCATAAAGGGAAAAAAATATAAACACCAAAAGGTTTCAAATAAATCCTATGGAAGAAGAAACGTGTTTAAGTGATGCTGGATTTCTTCTGCTCCCGGCCAAGTTAGTCAGATGTTGCATAAAAATACATAAAATATCTAGCTTGGCAATGATTTCAGCGATGATGATCCTGATTATTTTAATCATATGTCTATGATAAAAATTTTAACAGAAAAGAGAACTTTATTCTTGAATGTTCCACCTCCCCCACACGCATTAAACCAAAAGTGTTTCGCCAGAAGTTTATTAATTAGACAATGCTTAAGTCGTTTAACAGCAATATGTTATACATAATTCTATATAATATAGAACATATCGTGCAATTTAAACTGGGATGAATTAGTTTCGCAACTTCAGTTTTCCGCCGAGCATTTGGTGAAAAACTGAAACGATAGCGATAAATTTGAAATGTAAAAGGTCAAGTGGCGAAGGTAAAGTTATAGTTTTTAATAAGAGCCAATTGTAGGTCTAGGTTAAAACTGGAAATTTTTAATTAATGCCAAACACAAATCGTGCTTTAATAAATATATTTCGTAACACGCAGTGAGTCATTCATTTTGAATATAATAAATAATATTTTAATAACAATAATAACTTTATAATGAGTTATAAAGAGTTAAATAAGGGTTTGACATGGTTAGATGTGTTGACTGGCTGCAGTTTGTTTACTAGCCAATACTACCATAACATCTACGATATGTCACTTATCCGTAATTTTAAAACAACTCATTAAATCAAATCAAAATCATTTATTAATTTAGGTAACACAATGTACACTTATGAACGTCAAAAAGAAATACATATTAAATGTTTCTAATTTTACATTTACTGCCAGTTCCCAAATCAAGGGCGTAGAATGGAAGAGAAAAACTGGCAATAAACTCTCCGCCACTCTTTTTAATTGCCAAGTTTATTATTATTACTATATATTACTAATAATGCGACATTGTTACTGATTAAAGACTATAAACTAGCAGATGAAAATTCGACAGTTAAAATTTGTTACTCACTACAGAATATTGTGTGAATTTTATTTTATTTTATTACTATTCGATTATTTGTAATGAGTCGAAAGTTATATTTAAGTAGCAACAATAGTTAACTATTAACAAACATACAAAAGCTCTTTCTAGCTTAAGGCTAATAAAATAGCTATTGTTGAAGCTTGATTAGTGACAAAAACTTTGTACTGCCCTGCGATTCTGTAACTCACTTTTCAGAATGCCAAATCATAAAATGACTGCTTCAAGACTGATCTGAGAGCGACCGCCGATGCGAAAACCGCTGTGTGAGTTCGTGAAGTGAGTTACAGAATCGCAGGGCTGAACTGTAAAAATAGTCTATGACTTGCCACCAAACCAGAGACATGAGTTTCCAAATCTTAAAATGTGAAAGTTATATTATCTTTAGACAAAACTTGCAATTAAAATAAGCTTAATTAGGCGCTACATATTAAGATTGCCTTTTATTGTCCCTTATAGTGACAATATATTCCTTTTGACCCTTCAGTGATAGAGTGAGGTCTGATGTTGGGGTCGAGGGTGAAGGTTCTGCGTGCGCTGCTAATTTGTTTCCACTGACTTGTCGCTATTAATAACGCGATTATAACGAGGGCGTTTTAGCGCAAGAGGAACAGAAGCGATTTTATTTAGTTTTATAATATATATTACCTAAGACTGTTATAAAAAAATGATAAGTGATCTATTGATAAGGTAATAGTAAAACAATATACAGTCAAACCTGGATAAGCGAGAGTTCAAGGGAGCACAATATCATTCTCGCTTATAGAGGTTTCTCACTAATCCGAGTTATGATCTTATGCTTATGTTCTCGCTAAAGCAGGTACATGGGTAGCGTTTCTCTGTTATAGAGGTACGCAGCAATAACAAGTCACAGCAAGTTCGACCGTCTCTAACGCTTTTTAAGTACATAATATAAATAAATAAAGCCCGACTGTCGCTTAAAGAGGTAAAGATATGTAGCAGTCTCACTTACGGAGGTCCATGAGGGAAAAACGACTCTCTCTTACAGAGGTTTCTGTTTCTCGCTAATAGAGGTTTTGGGAGCTTAAAATGACGGGTGCCGGCTATTACTCTCACTTATAGAGTTTTCTCACTTATCCAGTTTTCACTTACCCAGATTTGACTGTATATAACAAGTATTATTCAGTATAGTTAGGTGTGTGCTAGCGCACAGACACAGCTATTCTTAACAGGGCGATAGAGTATCAACCACTCCTGGTGATACCATGTGATAAGAACACATTTTCACCAGGAAATATCATGTACAAATGAGAGAAGAGGAACAAGATCAATTGACCCTGAATGAGCACGTTTACTGATGGCTTAAAAACAGGGTGTGGCTTCGGCGCCGGCATATTCTCTGGATCTCAACGCCCGTTTTTATAACAAGGTTTCATACGGTTTGTAGACTTTTTGGCAAAAGTCTAAATTAGTATCAATATAATCAGTGTTGAAACCACTGCAGCTTGTGTACAAAAAAGAGTAGAATTAAACATTTCATTAAATAACGTGATAATCCAGTATATGTTTTATGTATACATAGGATGTTATATTAGAAATTATAAAGACGTTTATAAAATCAAATTGCATTTTATCTATCCCAGTATTGTCGGCGTTTAATAAAATAGTTTTAATGAGTAATACAGTTCAGTCAGTGAGCATATAATAGGTTTCAAATATTAATATAATTTCAAAATTTAATGCTTAACCGCTGTTCTACGTATGTTGTGTTCATACCTGCGCGGGCGTCGCACTACCTTGGCTTAGTTTTCTCCGTCGAGTGGTGTAAAACAAAAACCTGATTTGTCATAGTGTCATGTGGTACTTTGTTAACAAAAAATACACCAAACTGCGCCCTGTTGCCAAAACTATTATATTATTACCTAAAAAGGCATATTTCCGTCGTTTGATGTCTCCGGCTCACCAGAAAAAGCGTCTTGTTACGAAATTATGCTCATCAAGTGAGGCAAGATTTAAGTAGAAATAATTTCATAACAAGTTTTCCATAAATCATATTCGTTACATACAAAATGGCATTACTTTGAAAATTATGAAATGTATTTAGGCTTTTATACTAAGCGTTATTTATTTGATACAAATATAACAAATAGCTAGTTTTCCCAACCAAATCCTTTTCAATTTTACCTTTATAATTATTATACTAGAATATGCTTTAAATTTTTTGTTACATCTAAAAACCCTCACGTCAAAATTAAATAATAACTTAGGTCAGTGCCATTTGAAAAATATTACATATATATTACCTATTTAGAAAGGAAATGAACAACGTTATAATCGTTACTAATTACTACCAAAATAGCACGTAAAAGCTTTTAAAAATAACTCCATTTAATGTCTATATGCATGGGCCTAATTTTGATGTTGCTTTTCATATACCTAATAGATAATACACGAGATTTCATATATAAATAAACAATATTTATGTAATACAAATAACTGAGAAAGAGACCGGAATTACAAGGTTTCTTAATTACAAGCACGAATTAATATTTTCAGCACTTTATATTTCAGCTTTTTATATTGCAAAATTTTCGATTTTGCTTTGAAAGCGATGCCAGTTTATGATGCCGGTTTATGATCGCTTAGAAGGAGGGAAACCCAAAGATTAAAATTCACGTTTTAATTATTAGGTTTACACTGAACAACAACAATGCAAATTATTCTTTAATTAACTTTATTAAAAGCCTTATGTCACGATATGGCAGCCAATAAATTAATCATAATTAATTGGTTGGGAGGTATAGTAGGAACGTTTTTCACTAATCATTATTTTATTTGCATTATTAATATTTAATAATAATTGTGATGTTTGCAGTGTACCACACAAAAGTAATGTTTCAAATACCGAGTGTTACAGGGTAACTATAACAACAAAATATTTTAATCTTTTTTACGTACATTAGAATTACATATGTTTGCATAATAGTTGGGTTCGTGAGTCCAACCCTGAGGTCGTGAATTCAATGAATTTCTTTAATATTTTTTGTGTAATTTCGACACGAATTTTCTGAACGTTGTATATTCTTGACGTTATGTCGCTCAATAGCTCGTTTGACCGACTGAGGGGCTATTATGTCAGCCCACGTAAGATCTGTGACATACATTTCCATAATATAGCATTTATATAGAAATATTGAAAAATTTATTAAGAAGTGGTACCAAATACATTGAATATGAGACAAAACTTCTTACTTATAGAATTTGGTATAATGTATCTAAGTTAATGTAGGGATTAGAGTAATCTTAGGTATATCTGTTATCAATATAGAAAATAATCAACAACAGTTATTTGTAGTATTGGTAGGCAATTGCCATATTATTGACTCCAATAAAAACTCTCCTCGCTCTTTGATGTTTTAGCGAAATATACCGGTGACCCTAATAATTTAGAACATTCTAGATATTCTACGCTTCAAATATAATGCATATATCTCTCGTAATGCAAACAATAATGTCGTGTCGCAACCAAATAGCGGCGTGTCTCAACTCTAATCTTAACCGCTCGGAGCTAACATCGTAAAAGTCAATTTATTAATTGGTGTTACATTTATTGATGCAACGCGAGATCATCGCACTTTGACATTTGACATCTCGCTTTTATTTGGTATGCAAAGTAAAAAAAACTTTGTTGAGTGTTTATGTGTGTCTGGTATATATAATTGGATAAGTTAAATTTTGTATATGCTCTTGTTTGGCGAAGAAAAAGACGTGAAGCATTTCTTATATCATGATGTTATTTGTGACAGTCTGATATCAAGCCAATATAGAAAAATCTATAAAATACATGCAGAAATATGAGATTACAAGTATGAAGAGTTGTAGCGCAGAACTTGTTATAGAATCTGAATATTTGTGACATTTAAAAAGAAATGGACTAGCCACTATTAAGTAATTAATTTATTAGTTCTCTTAAACGATATATATAGCTAATTATTTTAAATTGTAATTTCAAGAGTTACAAAAACACGATAAATATGTTTTCCTCAATTACTTAACTGGAAAGTTATAGATAGAATAGCGGTCTTGGAATTCCAACCGGATTTTAATAGTTCCTTGCTTAATCAGCCCTTGCCCTGCAGCTTGAGAAAACCAATGACGATTACCGGACTTTTGAGTCTGGCCTCTAAAATAAATAATATTAATTCTAAAAATTACAAAATATTTGGTTCATTATTTACCATATGTTATCTTAAATCAACTGAAGGTTGTTTCTATGTATACAGTTATGTATGTAACCTAACGCGCCTACATTGAAGAGAAGCCTAGAAACAATATATCTTTTTTTTATATAATAGGGGGGCAAACGAGTTTGCGGGCCGACCAAAAAGGGCAGTCTTCGCAGCCCATAGACAACCATTTTAAGTGGGTGCGTTGTCGGCCTTTGAGGGAGGAGTACACTCGATCATATTGGCAGTGTTTGTTATGGTTTGGGTAAATAAAATGTAGTAAGAAACAAATTTATTTATTGAATTCTCTCACTAGCACATTAGTATATTGTTTGTTGTAAATATAATAGAGTGTAGTTTAGAGTTATGATGAATTTATTATTTATAAATATTGTATTACCAAGTACTTTATAAAGTACAGTAGTTGTATACATTAAGTTATAGATTTATCTTTGACCATTCATTTTATAATAAACAAGGCAACATTTTTAAACTTTATAAATCGCAGATATGTGGTTAACAATTCAGCTTTTTATTCAAACTTTATTGCAAGAAATACAGTAATTAAATAATAGGAATGGGCGATCTTATCGTTTTCGAGCAATCTCTTCCGCAATCTTTTTTTTTATTAAATAAGGTAAGCGCAAGAAGTTCAAATCAACATAAATTATACAATAACTTAGACATAAAGAATTGAAAAAATCAATTAAAACGTAGATAATAAAAAAAGGAGACTAGATTCGAAGATGTATATTTTCTACTAGCCAGTTTTATAGTTTTAAATTTCCTAGGTATTACTTAATTACTAAAGCTCTAACATTTGTCCGGTGTCATATGAAATTAGATCATAAGATCTCGTCTCACGAAATAATCGTATGCAAGAATCACGCAACTTCTCGGATTATGCAAATATTAATTGCTATTTAGAACATTCATCATTAAATATATTATATGCAACATGTGAAAAAGAGAAGCTTCACAACTAGCATTTCCCAACTCGCATATAAATTATGTTTCAAAATTAAAAGAAGTTAACAATGTAATGTTCGACATTTACTTTGGGTCTTTCAAACCTCTTAATGTTTTAAAGTAAAGTAAAAAATCATTTAATCATATAGGTAACATAATGTACACTTATGACTCGTCAGTAAATACATACATATTAATGCTTCTAATTTTACATTTACTGCCAGTTCTCAAATCACGGACTTAGAACGGAAGAGAAGAACTGGCAATAAACTCTCCGCCACTCTTTTTAATCACCATTTTTTTTACACAACGTTTGTAAGGAGCTGCAACCATGACACCATGTTCCACATGACATATTAATTAATTAATAATAATAACATAAATTTAAAAAAAAACAAAGACTTGTCCTCTATCAGCAGGAGGCATGGTGAAATAGGAGCACGCACTTACATTCTCGTGGGAACAACACGCATTTAATCGGTACTTCTACAGAAGTAGTTGAAAATATAAAAAAAACAGTGGCGCTACAACCTTTTTAGGTCTGCATCTGTTTCATGATCATTGGTCAATCTAATAGGCAAGTAAGTGATTAGCCTTCTGTGGCTGACAGGCGCCATCGACTTTTTAGGTCTAAGGCCGGTTTCCTTACGATGTTTTCCTTCATCGTTCGAGCGAATGTTAAATGCGAACATAGACAGAAAGACACACGCTGGAGCAACTAGGCCAACACTGCTCTTAGTATTAGTAATAGTATTCTTATAATATAAATACAGTCAAACCTGGATAAGCGAGAGTTCAAGGGACCACACTCTAATTCTCGCTTATAGAGGTTTCTCACTAAGGGGGCGTCCATAAATTACGTGAGGTGTTTTTTTAAATTTTCTGTGACTCCCTCCCCCCCTGGTGAGATGTGACCTGATGGGGACCGTCTCCAACGCATTTAAAGCACATAATATAAATAAATAAAGCCCGACTGTCGCTTATAGAGGTAAAGATAAGTTACAGTCTCACTTACGGAGGTCCATGAGGGAAAAACGACTCTCTCTTACAGAGGTTTCTGTTTCTCGCTAATAGAGGTTTTGGGAGCTTAAAATGACGGGTCCTGGCTATTACTCTCACTTATAGAGTTTTCTCACTTATCCAGTTCTCACTTACCCAGGTTTGACTGTATATCTATAATAGTATATAAGTTTTAAAGGTAGGCCGATGAAATCATGGAAATGGCTGGAAAGAATAAGACCTGGAAGAGATTGGTATACAATAAGGAATAATGGAGGATAACGGGGGAGGCCTTTATCTGTAGGCACACAGAATCGGCTATCGTAGATAAAGAGAACAATAACTATAATGTATATATTTTGTATTCTGATATACATGGCAATAAAAAAATAAATAAAGTATCTTTTTAAATATTATATTAAAAGAGTGAATTATAGGAATATACTTTGACTAAATAAAAGCCCGCAAACCAGTGAAATTCATATAACTAATTTTGTTTCAGAACAATATGATATTTTGTTTTGTAACAATTCAGAGAATAGGTATGCTAGAAAACAAAAGTAGTTACTGTGGGGCACTGATGTCGTACAACTTAATCTATCTTTCACCTAGTTTGATCTAAAATCTGAAGGTCGTCGTCAAAACTAGAGAAATTTTTTTTTTTTTTGATTGGACAATTCACACCAATTGACCTAGTCCCATGTTAAGCTGGTGAAGCTTGTGTTATGGGTACTAGGCAACGGATATACATACATATTATAGATAGACAGACATATAAATACATATTTAAACACACAAGACCTAAGCACAACACCAAATGCTCATCACATCGATGTCTTGTCTCAGCCGGGGATCGAACCCGGGACCCATGGATTCGCAGTCAGGGGTACTAACCACTAGACCAATAAGCCGTCAAGAGAGATTGTCAAATCAAGAATCATATTATGGTGTTTTGATTAGAAGAGTCGATGGAATTTGCGTGTACCTTTACGTGTCAATGCCGAGTCAGCAGTAACTCTCAAGGCCCTCATATAACACGATCGTTTAAGAATTTATAGCTTTACCTTGCTATACTGTCTATATACTTCTATTTTAAAAAGTGGTATGTTTAAGATCCATGCATTCATTTATCAGTCAAATCTACAAACAGGTGACTATTTCACCACATGTTAAATGGCAACCGAGATTTATAGATTATAATCTTAATACGGCTCTAAAGTCTTATTATAACAACTGAGGCAAAGGCCGATTAATACACGGTTTAATTTCCTTACATAGTTATTATGACAAGTAAATAAGAAACCTACCTCATTTATTTATTTATACTTTATTACCTTAATCAAAAACATACACATAACAAAAATAAAAAAAGCTGGTTACAAAAGTTATAAGGCAACGGGCGGCCTTATCGCTAACAAGCGATTTCTTCCAGGCAACCCTAACGAAAAAGAAACGCCTACAGAGGGTAGAGTACATTTATTTATTTATTTTCGCATTAAATTGTTCAATATTTTCTGCCTGGTACTGGGCATCAATGTGTGCATTTTCCTGTTAACTTTGCAAAAGTGATATACACAAATGCGTAGCGTAGGCAGAAGAGGGTTCTTTTATTTTCCATAAGCTTTAGGGTTTAAAAATTGTATATGCACTCAATATCAAATACAATAATGCACTAAAAAAAACTCCCTAACTAAAAAAAAAACCAGTGGCGCTACAACCTCTTTAGGTCTTGGCCTCAGATCTCTGAATCTGTTTCATGATCATTTTTTAAAATCTAATAGGCATTGGAGTTTGAGACATGTTGACTGCCTCACGATGTTTTCCTTCACCGTTCGAGCAAATGTTAAAATGCGCACATTGAAAGAAAAATTTGGTGCACAGCCGGGGATTGAACCTACGACCTCAGGTATGAGAGTCACACGCTGAAGCCACTAGGCCAACACTGCTAATGCTGATCCCTAACTACTTTATCTTATAATAAAGGTTGTGGTAATAGAATAACATACAGGAGTAAATAGTGAAAAGGTGAGAGACAATATATTACACATAAAATTGAATATATGACGCTGTTCATACATTAAATATTTAAGGAACTTGCTAACTAAACTAAATGCTCTCATGGCATTATTACGATTAAATATCTCAACCATATTCAACCAAGGTACCATGGGGCAATCATGAGCAAGATCTTCGAAGGATGTTTACTCCAAGAAAGTAGGATACGTCGCAATGCAAAGATAAACAATGGTCATTTTAGTTTGAACTTCCTCTCCAAAAATATTGCAATACCTCACAACTTATCTAATACAGGTTTTGAATATGTCTCCTATATTTAATAATTGATAAGCGAAAATATTAAACATACAACAAAATTGAGATAAAATCTCGGCCAATATAGTAATTTAATTATACCGTAAAAGTCACTTTGTATGATAACATTTTTAACTACCATTTCCAGCACTTAAGACAATGGTTTGGTCAAAGCACCAAGTCATTGTTTAGAAGCGCGGCATCCAAAATTAAAATAGCCATGATGATCGCCAACCTTCGCAAGGAGATGGCACATCTTAGCAAAGTTCACTAAGAATCAAAGTTCCCGATTTTCTGCGATAGTCGTCTAATAAAGTTTAGTTACCTATGGAATATTTTATTAACATATGAACATACATAAATCAGTACATATCTATGTAAGTATATGTAAGAGTGGCGGAGAGTTTATTGCCAGTTCTTCTCTTCCGTTCTGCGCCCTTGATTTGAGAACTGGCAGTAAATGTAAATTTAGAAGCATATATATATTTTTTGACGTTCATAAGTGTACATTGTATTCACACAAAGAGGCTGTTTCAAGATATAAAAACTTTTTTATGTGTAGTGGAACAGCCTGCTCGTGCCTTAATATTAAAAAAGCTTAATTGGGTTTTACTGTATTTATTAGATATGGAAATAAAAAATATTATTTCTTAATAACTATTACTTTACTCAATAGTGGACGAGACAGCGATCAGATTATGCAACTCGTGCGATGGAGACTAGAGTAACTTCCTTTAATGCAGATTTATTGAAAGGTCGGAGTTATACAACAACTTAGCTCTGAACTGTCTAGTGAGAGGTGTACCATTATAACAATAAGTAACTGTCTCATTAATTTTTTTTTCTCAATTTACTCTGCTGCCATTGAGTCCAGCCCTGCGATTCTGTAACTCACTTTTCGAACACACAGCGGTTTTCGCATCGGCGGTCGCTCTCAAATCAGTCGTGAAGCAGTCATTTTATGATTTGGCGTTCTGAAAAGGTGGGAGCTTGTAGTTTATTGTTTATTAGGAACTGTTTTCCATCTCTGATTCGTGTTACGCATCGCTCGAGATACATCGGTAATATTCTTGGGCCGGGGCGCAATTGCTTGTGAGACCCGTTCTTTTGTTTTTTTCCTCCTTCAAATATTTAATAATTTTTCGCAGAACCGTTCCAGGCAGTTACCTAATATTGGTCTTGCTTAGTTTAGTAATATATTTTTACAAAAAATGTCTTCAAACTTTGATTCCTCTTCTCTCAACGATCACCAGCAGCTGTACATTTTTGTAGAATTTTACAGTTTTTTTAATGTTATCTAAATCACCATATATAGGAAGTCATTATATAGGAAGAAATGATAAATTAACCTACGCGGAACCTTTGTCCAACTACATATATAAGTCATAACTACATACTTCAACCACACTGAATTAAAAAAGTTTTCCAAATCGGCCTATAAATTAGCGAGATTGAGATCATTCGAATTTAAAGGTAACAAAAAAACAACCACTAGCGCTGCAACCTTATAGATCTGTTTTGTCATGAATATGCTGTCTTTTCTATTAGGCAAGTTGATCAGCCTAACACATGCCTTCGATTCTAAGGCATCCCGGATTCCGGACGATGTTTTTCTTCACCCTACGAGTGGGTGTAAAATTCACACAAAGATTAAGACCATTGGTGCACAGCCGGAAATTGAATCTACGACCTCAGGCTACTAACTAAGCTAACTCTTCTCGGTGATGGTAATATATAATATTCAAAATTTCTTCAAAATTCAATGGAGAATCTGCAATCGAAAGATAGTAAACGCTAAAATTAATATCGTAAGATATGAATGCATGAACACAGTGAATGGTCGTAAACAGACGGCTACCAGGAAATACGTCATGGAAAAATATTCGTATTGGGGTTTTTATAACGCATTACTGCTTGTGAAATATACTATAAATACCCAGTAAGTACCGCCTTCGTGGTTCAATCGGTCAAGGGTTTGGTTTATTAACTACATTTAACTTGTGTTTCTCAGTTAAATTTCAAATACTTGTCACAGGTTTTTTTTTAATAATACTCTCTACTGCCATTGTGTCCAGGGACTTTTTTCCATCTCTTACAGTTTTACTATAAACATACATAAATAAAAATCACACTCATTCGTGTTACGAGTCTCGCGAGATACGCCCGACTACATCGGTAATATTATTATTCACAATATTCATCGGCGAGTAGAGGTGCAATTGCTTGCGAGACCCGTTCTTTCATTTTTGTATGTATCATTTTTTCGCAGAACCGACGCCCTGTGACAAGGCATAACCTATAATATTACATTTAGAAAAATAAGAAACATAAAGATATATATTTTATAGCAAATTAACAAGCAAGTGATTTTATCCCATATGAAAAAAGTTCTTGGGTGTGCCGCTACACCCACCGCGTTGTAATTTAGCTACTTTAACAAGAAACTATTAAATGCTTTACGACTTGGCCTGTGTACCTATTGTGTACCTCTATGCGGTTACAAAGAAACAGCATTTACACATTTTGCTAATTACTTAGATGTACTTAGATTAGAATAGTGTATGAATAAAATGATTTGTATTTATGATTGGAAATTATTTATAAATAAAATGTGACCATAATTAATAATAATATTTTTACGGGTTTAAGTAGGTAGAGGTAGGTATAATAGAAATAAATAATGGGTATATAATGTCAATAAATTTTGTCTAGTTGTTCTAGTTACGTAACTAATTAAAATATAAGTGGAATTTTTCATATTTTGGGAAACTGAAATTACTGCATACAATTCATATTGAACAGTATAGTGTTTTCATATATAAGACTTCAACGCGCGCCTAAAGTTTTTTTCACAGTTGTGAATAACATAATATTAATGAATAAGACAAGAATTTTTTCGTAATTTCGTATGTAGAAACTAACAGTGCGAAATGTATTTGAACTTGTACAGAATGTAAATGTATAATTGCAAAACACAGTTTTTAGCGTAACGATAAATATCATTTGTAATAAAAATATGCATGAATTAATATAAGTGTGAATAACCTTGTGCTGCTAAAACTGTCCGGGATAAAATTTAACCTTTGACTTGCTAATTACACTCGCATTCAATTTAAATAACTTGTCAAAGTTCTCCTGTCTAATGAAACATTTGCCAATAAGTATGAGCTAAGAGTTATTCGACATCTTCGTGGTTTCGTCATAAAGCCGACATAGATTTTAAAACCACAGATATTTTATTTTTGACAATTCTCTCAAAACATTTTATCTACAGATTAAATAAATTTAATATATTTGTTGTAACGTGTAGGTTAGCCATAACAGTTTATAGCGTAGAAGGTTGCAAAAACTTAGCAAACGTTAATCAATTATGTAATTTACTCTTATATACCACCAAAACCTTTCATTCACATACGTCATGCCAAGCGAGCGTAAGTTCAGTTTAAGAGTACTTAATATTACAACAGAGCTTTAGTATAGTATAAATTGTTTTTTCATTAACAAAGAATAAATTTAAAATAAATACTCCACTTCGCAAGCCAAATTAATAAACGAACTTCATGAGTTTTTGGTTCTAAGACGTGCCTTGCCGCACGCCTTTATGTACTGTAAGAATAGATTGTGCACTTATGATTTTTTTTTAATACTGAAGGAGGTTATATACCTATATATTATATATAGAGAATATCACAGAGAGAGTTATGACAG
Organism: Pieris napi; assembly: GCF_905475465.1. Lineage (NCBI taxonomy): Eukaryota > Metazoa > Arthropoda > Insecta > Lepidoptera > Pieridae > Pieris > Pieris napi. The sequence goes on along the minus strand of NC_062241.1, from coordinate 3,794,851 downwards.
GGACAAAATATATAAAATCTGAGACTAAACCTCATATTAGGTTGGACCATTGAATTTTTAATAGTACCTACTTGAAATTGATTGGTAAAAAAAGTCATAACATGTTTTAAAGTTTTTGCGGTTCATGTCTGTTAATCTGATTGACATATCCGCCCATTTAGATTTTACAGATAGGATTTCACCCCATATTATATCATATATATTATCAGATTTTTTACAACATATGAAAGAAAAACATTGTAATTTGTCTTCGATTTTCACGGTTATATTTATAGAGCACTTCTGTTTTCGTAATATCGAGTATACAATAATAAATCGTCTTTTGAAATCTCAAATTGATATTAGTAATCATAACAATCAAATATACAGTATTTACAATTTTCTTAACCTACATAGTAATAATAATTAAAAATGAATAAAAAGAAAATTAAAACAAATTTAAAAAGTTTTGTCCCTGTGTACCTTTAACGCCGGCAGCTCATTTCGCAGTAGCGCATTTCCTCGCTATATTGCGATACTTATTGAGCGAAGAAAGCACAGATCTGGGGTCACCGGTACTATCTACCAGGCGCCAACAAAAATCTTTAATTAGCGCCTGTGCATTTGCACCCCACGGCCCAAGAGACTCTACTCCAAATGGAACAAAATCGAAGTTGGAGAAAAGACTTATATTTGAGCCATTTATTATTTTCAGCCTGCTCTGCGGCCGCCCCAGCTTTTTTGCTTTGGTTTGTAATTGATATTTATTTCCAGCACACACATATACAGTATTTGCATTCTTCTTAACCTATATAGCAATAATACTAAAATCCATTTATATAATCCTTCAAAAAGCTATATTAAATACGGCAATAATAACCCGCAAATTTCTCCAAGAAAATTACCCATTCAAAACTGTGTTCACGTGACTTAGGCCCGAGTGCGACAGTGTCCCAGGATTGATTTATTCAATCCTTATCTAAAATAAACAGTTACCAAACATAATAATATTTTAAAATTACTAAATAAAAACTTAAAACAAATTTTAAAAGTTTGATCCTTGTGGCAATGTACCTTTAACGCTGGCAGCATTTCATCACTGTAGAGTGAGTCTCAATTAGTATATGCGTAATTTTAAAGTCATAATCTCTTAGATGGTTTGCATCATACTTAAATAAAATCATTACTAAATATTTATTAATGTGGTATCATCAATAATATCCACGTTTTGGGTATTAGTGTATTAATTCGCGTAATGCAACGTTATGCTAATTGATTACATGTTACTCAAACAGAAAGTTTACACTCGTTTTTTCACTCGACTAGACACGGATTTTTTATCGTGTTCGCTAAAAATATTATTGAAAATCTCATACAAAAATTGAATACTTATAATAAGTGGTATAAATGGGAGGATTTGTGATATGCCTTCGAGATATTTCAATACTAATCCGTGAAATTGTATGTTGCACAGAGAGAGTGTATATTGTTTAATATATTATCAAGACACTAAAAATAGTTATGAAAGAACAATAGAGCAAAAACTAAACAATGATAGGTCAACGACCGACACCCGATGCTGCTGATTTTCTACGCATAATTATGTGCTATCTCTATGAATTAGTAGGTTTGACATAGGTGTTCATAATGTTCAGATCCTCATTTGCCGGTGAAACAATATCAGGGTGGCACATGAGGTTGGGAAACAGACGCTGCTGCTAAAATGTTTCTTCACATACATTCCTATTACTTAAATAATTATTTGTTTAAAGTCTGTTAATTTTATAAACAAATGGACTATGGGAAGAACACTCATTTAAAACATGTTAGTGATCTCCGAGTCTACCAAACATTGATAGTCGCCGACAATCAAGCCCAAATAATGCCAGGCTCCATGTGGCTAAATTAAGCAATAAAGGTGGCTTGCACACATTTTCTTTAATAATTCAAGAATTTTGCTCATTATAAATTCTGAGTATGTGTATTGCTGAGAGGAAACACGTGCTAAAGGATGTTTGTGTAACATCGCCTGACCTTACGTTAATACTTTAGTAAAACCCTAAGATTTCTTCACTTTTGAAATGCTCCACATAAGTGATACTGCAAGGTATATAATATAATGTAATCTAATATATAAAATTCTCGTGTCACGATGTTCGTTCCTATACTCCTCCGAAACGGCTCGACCGATTCTTATGAAATTTTTTATGCATATTCAGTAAGTCTGAGAATCGGACAATATCTATTTTCACCCCCCTTAATGTTAAGGGTGGTCCCACCCCAAAATTTTGATTTTTTAGACAAAACTTTCATTTTATTTTTTTATGATACAACATACAAAAATACGTACGTAAAAATAGGGGTTCTATTTTTATTATTGTAGCAAATGAAACGTTTGCCGGGTCAGCTAATATAATATAAGATTAAGGTATATAAAATAATATAATACAACACTATAGATATAATGCGTCAAAATAATATAAATATCTTTCTTTATTACATTATACGTATAATTTGTATTTACAATTTTCTTAACCTACAAAGTAATAAAAAATATTAAAAAGAAAATTAAAACAAATTTAAAAAGTTTGGTACCTGTGACAGTGTACCTTTAACGCTAGCTGCATTTCCTCGCTGTATTGCGATACTTATTCGTTGAGCCAGGAAAGCACCAGCTCTGGGGTCACCGGTACTATCTACCAGGAGCCAACCATTATCTTTAATAAGCGCCTGTGCACTTGAACCCACGAGTCTTTACTCCAAAGGGAACAAAATCGAAGTTGGAGGGAAGACTCTTTTTTATTTCTTTTTTTTTAATAGCTCTGGCACGATTTGTGCATTAGCCAGCGTCAAGTGGAAAGACTCTTATATTTGAATAATATTATTATTATGTTTTAATTGTTTATATCTTCATAGTATCAGAACACGAAACCGTTTAATAAAATAAAAGATATGAAAATCATACTTAAAGGGAAATAAAATTAGTGATATTATTATTTACCATTTTTATATCTACTCTAGATGTGTATCCATATCTAAAAAAAACTGAACCGATTTTGAGAAAACTTGGACGTGATACGTGATTAAAACAAAAATCTCGTTATTACTAGTTTCCGAGAATATTGTGATACATTTACGAAATTTGGCACACGTGCTTGGCTTTTATAGCTCCTTTTTTAAATGTTGAATAAATTAATTGAAGCACACTACGAAGGGCATTCATATTTAGTACTATATAACACGGATTGACAGAAAAATGCAATTTAATCGTATTGTCGACCACAATATGTCTCTAATATTGTTAGAATATATTCATATTATGCAGTCAAAAGTGTATCAAGGCGAGCAGCGTCCCAGTCTCCGATTACGAGTACTAATACCGATTCTAGACTAGTAATTATTCAATATTATATATTTAAAAATTGAGGTCTTAGTATCCGACTACCATTAGACGGTATTATCATTAACCTTTATAATAAAGGCATATTAAATGAAATTGCTGAGGCGTGTAAATTATAATATTCGACGATTGATGAAGATATAAGTTTAAAACGATTTAAAATAAATACAAAATAAATTTAGAAAAATAGCACATTATTAGTTAAATTTATTTATTTGACATCACGATCAATTTTTATTATTTGTCTCTGCTTAAAGAAATCATTTATCATTACGATCTAGTCTAGCTATAATAAGCAATTTAAAACTAACCTAATTTACTCAAAAGGCTACTAAACATAAGAAAGTATCCAATAACACTACTTACTGTCTCTATTAAGAGGAAATACACTCAGTTCTTGTGTACTATTTATATCGCCATTTAAATTATATAATTATTTTTAACGCCGATTAGAACGTGACATCAGAATTAGTTATAAATTAATTTCCGGCTCTCATATTAAATTTTTCAAGCAGGTTGTTTTCACCTACTGAACTGTATAATCAATCCAAGCTGTCTATTTGTAAATTACAATGTGACATTTCCTCCTAGTAGAGGAGATCTATCCGGTGCACTAGTTACCAAAATAACCTTTGTGGAAAATTCTATCTTCTTATCTTACTCTCGTAAGTAAAGTAGAGATGACTCCTTCTGTCAAATTGTTTCCGTTGTACTAAAAAGAGATAGACTTTAGTTAAAACGAAGATAATAAGACTGAATTAGTTTTTATAAATAAGGGGTTTTTGTACATATCGTACAATTGGAAGTTACTAGTATAATTATCAACTTTTCACTGTATTTCAATTAATATAAAAAAATATTGTTTAAAAACACATAATGATTTCTATAGTGTCTGCAGCATATAGAAGGAACGAGAAGAAGATAAATATTTACTTGTTTAAAGTTTCTAAAACAAAAAATATATAAAATACACCCTTACATAAACACCCTTGTTTCTGTCATCAGCAACACTGATTTTCAGTAGGGCCGATACTGTCATGTAGTGATAGATACAATCTTACAATACACACTAAACGTAAACAATTGAAGTAATGTTAAATAACATGTTCCACGTACTACTTAAAATTATCAAATAGCACAGTGCAGACAGAAATGGCGAGATTTGGATGTAGCGTTTGCCAAAACAGATATCTTAAAAGAATGATATGATAGAAATATGTATAAAGATGTTTGAAATAAAGGGTATTATTATTTGTACTTAAAATTATCAACTACGCTGAACATTCTGTTTTATATATGAAAATTAAAGCTTTATATACATTGGTTACGATTTTTTTAAATAAAACTAGTATTACAAGTACGCCAGGTTTTTTTTTCAACTATGTCACTTAATTTTTTTTAACAAATAAAGGCCGCGTATGCCGACAACATATAAATACAATGAATAATTAAAATAAGATATTATTTATATATTAAATAAATTTATTTAACCTTAACACAATGGGTTTATACGTATTATCACTGTTGATAGGATTAACTACTCAAAGTCACTTTACATAAACAAATGAATATTTTCCTTAGACTGATTCGCCTTTGAAGTCAGTCTCCTTAATCCCAAGTGCCCCAAAAACAGAGGCGGTGGTGTGTTGGAATGACCTTGCGTAGTCCGGGGTCTTCACCTTGCGGTCACCACCGCCCTACCGCCGCCCCACTGCTGAGCGTGGCTACGGCCGCTGAATCGGTGAGTGGCAGTCCCGTGTCCGCCGCCATGCTCGCCTGTCGTCTCCGCACCTGCTTATTCGCCGCGCTGCTCGTCGCGTTGCTCGCCGAAGCGGCAGCCGCCCCACGTTCGCGCCGACAGCTCGCGGATGACAACACGCTACAGCCAATTGATGTAAGTCCATCTTCAGATCCATTGATGCTTAAGAAAGGCCCAATTTTTAAATAGCTTTCATAATTTATATTCATCGTGACCTCGTCACCACATTAAGCCATGTAGTATTTATGTAAATCAAATGAGTACTGGTATTTCTAGTGATAGTTTAATTTCGTAATAACGACGTAACGCCGTGTCGCAATACGAAAAGTCAATGTTATATAGTGCCACAAGGTGTAGATGTGCATATCCCATTAGGACGGGTGATACATTTATATTTAGTTAAAATGAGGCATTTGTATTCTTCGCTCAGTTTAGTACCAAAAGTTGAATACTAATGAAGGATACTTATGCTGAATTATATGTAAATCAGAAGATGTGTGAAGTCATGTGAAACTAGGGAAGGGGAAGGATCATAAATCCCTTAAACCCCCTCTCCCCTCCCTCCAATATGGGTCTGTTTCATTAATCATTTTAAGACGTGATCAGCCTACTGTGTCTACAAACTCGAAACAATTATTGTTTTTGCGGTAATCGAATCTAGGACTCAGATTACGAGATTGTATCTGGTCATTGATTGATTAACTTAATCCATTGGTGCTCAGCCGGGTTCGAATGCACGATCTTAGGGTTGATAGCTGGTTACTATTAAGTAATACTTTATGGAATGATTCATGATACCTTGATTTCGTAAACATCTCTATATCGATGAATGTCACTCGTTGACATTAAACCGTAGTAGGTTCGATAAACCGACTTACATATAGCAATTTAAACCCGCACCAGCTACTTCACTGACACATTGACCACATGGTGATTGGTGACTCTGGCTTCACAAACATTAAGCATTCTTTTCCAAAATATATTATTGAATTGGCAGAGGTACCCTATATTATTTCACCGTCTCCATTATTCATTGATCAAGCACTTGGAATTCAAAATCAGTCGTTTCGATCCTCAGCTGATTACAAGCCACCGATCATATTCTTGCCTCATACTTCATTGAGGATTTATAGTACTCATATTATTAAAAAAAAAATCCTAGCACTGATTGTAGTTCTGAATGTTCGATGACTTTGCTGATGCTGTAGACAGGTTTGTCAAATATCCACTCTCCCAGTTTTAGAATAAATATTAAGAACTTATTTCCAAATACACCTAAAGATATAATATTATTCTAAATTATTCCGGCTGTTACTACAATAATTCTTATCTAAGACAATAATCACTGCATATTTCTTAATTGTCTTTTAAATTGACCAACTACACTTTATCTGATTTGTTATCTGTTTGTTTATCTTATTTTTATAGTTAACCTTCATAACTTTTACAAACCTAACTTTTACGGAATACTAAAGTATCAATAATCATTACCACAATGGAATATATTAACGAATGACTAATGGTAAGAAGAATATTAAAATATAGAAATGCAATCTAATTTCGTAGGGTCTCAGCCAAAATACATAATTTGCGGGAATGCATTTGGAAAGGTAGCTGTATTAACGGTTGTTTCACTATAAATTTAATTAAAGATGTTCACATCTTATTGTGAGAGAAATGAGAGCCAAACGTATTGCCCATTATCGACTTATAATAACAAAATAAAAACTATAAAACTGTGTTGAAAATATTAAAATAAAACATTGAACCGACTAGGAAGTGAAATGTAATGTTTTCACCGACAAGTTCCTACTCTATATTACGTTCAAGTTCATTATTGATTTTTAACATACGTAATTGGAAACATTAATTAGCCTTCAACTCCTAATATTATAAATGTACGTAGGAACTAAGCCACGTTTTAATATTTTAGTTCCAATGTTTCGCCTGCTTCATGCATCCCATGAACCAAGTTTGCTGTAAAACCTTGCGAAACTTTGGAATAAAAGCATCTTAAAGTTTATTGTATATAAATCCAATGTTTGCAAACTATAACAATCAAAACATAACCCAACAAAATATACTTTAATGATTTTTCGGTACATTTTCATAATTTTAATGCTTAGACCATGTTTTTTTCCGGGTCCCCTATAATTGGTCACAACACGACAAGCAATTAAATTGTTGTTAGCCAATAACCCTAGTATTGGCTAGAGTCAAATTCAATTATAACAAGGTTTTTTTTTTAATTTAAACGACTACAATGACCTCGGATATAAAATGCATTAACCATGCAAGCTTACGTACGTATAGTAGAGTTACTTCTAGGAGAACTATATTCGCAAGCTCCAGTTTCTATATCCAAGATCTATGCATGCGCTGTGTGACTTCTGACCTGTGCTCATGCACGCTTGGTGCATTACACAACTCTATAGACTGAGCATAGAGTTTCCCGCGTTCTTACGTAACAGACCCACAGATCAATGCAATTGAGCATCTATTCCACAGTTAACAATACACTCGATTGTATTAATTACTTATAGACTTTAACATACATGTGAAAATCTAATTTAATTAGGGCTTGTTGATTTTGTGTCGTGCGAATGTGCTATGGCTTCATGACGGTATAAAAATTTAATAGGCATTCATGGCATATACCCATACACAACGAATTCTGAACTAACATAAAATAATGACGTTAAGTATAATTCGGTAATTGGCATTGTGGTACTTCCGATAGCCAGACAAAAATTCATACAGGGTTGTATTTGAAGGCCAATAATTACCCACCCGTCTTCGTGATTACTATAACAACTGCGACCTTTAGCTGTCTCTCAATTAGATTGCCTACAGGCCTCGTACCTTCTAATGATGGTCGTGAATTATCTAGAGTCTATTCTCGTATAGATATTCAGATATTGTAACAAATTTAAACTGTTTTAACTTGTTATAATTATCTTTTTCTTTATATTATAAAGGCTGTGTTATACGCGTCAATCTCAGGAACGTCTGTAATTAAATACTTTTGTGTTGGATAGTCTATTTTTAAAGAAAGGCGAATACGAAACCGCACACCTAATCTTACAATTTAGTAATCCGGCGTGAATGTAAGAGAATTTCACAATTATTATACTAGTATTTAGTTCATAAATGAAGCAAAACAATATCTAGGATACGAGTTATTGTTCTCATTACCTACTTCTGGAACCAGTAATCTTACTACTTACTTATGTAATCCGACGTTCGACGTCTATACTTGCTTACTTTAGTCTATGAATATTACATTTGTAAAGAGACTAGTATCTACATTAATTCTTATTATTATATATAACAAACTAGCTGTCCCCTCGAACTTCGTTTCTTCTTAATGTGATTTCACTTAGCGGCTAAGTTAACGATAATGAACGAGCTAACGATAGGCTAAGTCTTAGCCTATAGTTTTAATACATACCAACATGGAACATTTTGCTATGCACCCCAGAGACTGTTCGGTATTCTGGAATGAAAACTTTTTAGGTTTTTCTGTGAATTTTTCTCTATATAAACCTCAGCGTCCGAGTCATAAGATTTTAATTAACCCCTTAGAGATACAACCCTTATCACTTAGGGGCTTGAAAGATAGTAGACTCAGCCTTACTGAATATGCATAAAAAAATTCATAAGAGGCGGTCAAGTCGTTTTGGAGGAGTATGGGAACGAACATTGTGACACGAGAATTTTATATATTAGATATTAAGCTCAAAGTTTTTACTACCCGTACAAACATAAAATAGTCGAGTTACTGTTAATAACTATTAGGAGATATCTTTTACACCTGGGACTACTAAATTCAAAATAGTTTAAATCTTTGAATTAATTAAAATTATTTTATGTATGAGTTATATCCCGCCGATGGTAGCAACAAAACATAAAATAATTGCGCGTAATATGAAGTGTTAATATTAACAATCATAGTTGATATTTTGAAGCCCAGATCTTATAGTTAAGTTTAACGTACGGTTTACCTAATCGAGTGTGTGTCATTTCGGTCGCAGCAACACGCATTAACATTTACGTTGACATTGACACGACAGCTGCGCTTGCACAACGCAACGCGCCCTCGCGCGTAGTCAGCCGCCGGCCAACGCCAGAATATATACAAGGGTTTTATTTTCCATAAATTTGTTAACTGATTCACTGTAATGCTAGCCCGTATTACCCACTTTAGATGTACTAAGTTTTGATTAATTCACGTTACACATAGCCTTCACATATTATATATTAAGTAGCTATTTATTTTTCACATTTTGTATGTGCACTTATCATTTAAGTAACACAGTATGTATTTTTAATTTCTGTCTATAAAATTTGACTACGATAAGACAGTGGTGGTGGTTAGTGTTAGTGGTGTGGTATAGTGTAGTGTAGTGTAGTGTGTATATGTGTGTGCAGGAGGAGAATGAGGAGCTGGAGCGAGAGAAGAGGAAGCTGGAGGGTGTCACACAGGCAAAATATACTGTCAAGAATGCAGTCCTCGGCTTTGTGTTTGGTGTAAGTATACTCTTATGACCGTCCTACACTATGGCTAACGTACGTATTCCATTGTCGCTAACCACCCCCTCTCTTGTAGAAACTGAACTCGTTCATCGACGCAAAGACGCGACTAGTGGAATCACTGGACAAGAAGAATATCGAGCTCAACAAACAATACGGTATCGAGCCGCCACAGAACGGACTAGCGTCACTAACAGGCGTGGTGTCGCAGGTCGTTGGGCCTAAGCTACAGTACCTGGCACCTAAGCTGCAGGCGGCTTCAGGTCTCTTGGGAGGGCTATCATCGGGCTCTAGTGGCTCCGGAAGCTCCGGCGGCGGCTCAGGTCTGGGCTCCATCCTTTCCCTGGTCACGTCACTATCAGGCTCTTCATCAGGCGGCGCTGCGACTGGTACTGTTGAAACAGTTGACTCCGACGAGGACGACTCTTGATCTTTCTTCCCCCATTTCCCATAACCCTTACCTTATCTCAGTACCGGGAGACTTTACTCATTTGAAAAAGTTTTAGGCTCTCTGCCAGTTCCTGAGCTATTGAAAAATTAATAAGTATTACAGCAACTCTGAACTTTAAAAGTTTTGAGCGTTTCCTAAAATAGACTGAGTCTCTCTTTCCTTCATCCGCCCAGTTTCCACGCCCTGTACAGTGTACAACAGATCTGTATTTATATTGTAAATAGTATTAGGTGAGTTTGGTGATATTATAATTAAATATGTTTATTTTTGTATAACTGTTTGTTTTTGTGCACCGCATGTTTATTACCACTAGATGTTTAACACATGCCAACATTAATGAAGTACTTGTCATGTATATTAACTGAAGTAACCGGCGGCTGGCGTTCGGCGATGTTCAGTAACATCTTACAACGAGGTGAAGTGAGAAAACTTAAAGGTATTTTTCCATGAACAATATTTTTTAGAAGATTTTAAACAAATTTTTACATTTGGAACATCTTTCGAGATCAATTTGTTTAGCAGTACGTGTTTGGGTTATCAATTTTGATCTTAAACTATTGACTGTTAAGGATGTCCCATTTCTGTTCTCTATAGTTATGGGCTGAATATATATGTATGTAAATTTATTTATTGTAGTAATGTAAATATCCTTGAAGGCTTTATGAGTCTGTATGGACGGTTTAGTAGCTGATAAGACTTAACCATCCATTTTGAGGAAGGTAAACCTAACGATAGGGTTCTTCTTTAATTTATTCACTTTCTATGACGTATATTAAAACCAATGACGTATATAAACCGTGGGCTGTAAAATGAGATATTTGTGATAACTTTAGGTAGAATATTTTGTGTTCGTCACCTCAGCATTATTTTGTTGACTGGCCGTGATTGTAAGTACGTGTAATTACTTGTAGTTAGAAATAATGTTTACTTCAATAGCTAACCCATGTATATTAAACCAGCAGGTTATGTCAATGTTAATATATAATTTAGGCGATAATTTTCAGAAACATTCTCTTTGGTTCTTTTTATTTATTTATGAAGAAGTTCTGTTATACGCTTTAATACCGGCGGTTGAGTTACAACATCAATCGTCAAGGCAGAATGCAAAATTGCATTCGCATCACCTCGATGTCCATCGTTCCACAATAGGCTATTTGACAGTAGGAAAAGTAAAGTGTTATTGAAAGTAATCCGTATAAAACATGACCTTCAAAAGCGTACATAACTTCAACTCTAATCAAATCTACAATTAATATATAGTTTCTATATTTACTCAAAATTAATCTGAAATGGTATTTAAAATCTTGTCAAATAGCCTACTAGTGTTTTTAAGGCACTTCAAGAACAGAGTGTAATTCTCATGGGGGTGGCGTTACTAAACATCAGACCTAAATCTCCAATCTATAAAAAAAGTTCGCAACAAATGTTACCACATACAACCTACTGACCCTCACTATACATAAAAGGAACGAAAACCATATAAAGCCTATAAAATATCTATTACAATAATTCTGAGTCACCATACAAGTTATTTACCAAATAAAACTTCAAATATTCGTTCACCTCCGATTGACACAGGTCACCTAGTTTTTCGTGAAAGTCAACATGAATATAACGTATATATGTTTTGTAACAAACTACACATATGTAATTCAAATTGTATTAATCTTATTAGTAACATAATTAACACTTTATGCTCGTAATGATTTACAAAGAGAAGGATTAAAATGAATGTATAGTTTAGGAATAATAGCCAAATTATCCATCTGGCAACATAGGAATTAATTTTTGGGCAAAATGTGTTTTAGAACTAAATAAGATTTCTCAGGTCGAATGTGAATTCTATTGAAGAGAGGTGCGTAGAGGTACTAAATAGCGCGTTATGATAAAAACTAAAAAAAGTATATTGGATGTACATTAAAATTATTTTTGTATATAAAAGTCCAAATAATATGATTTCAATAATTTGATGAGGTTAGATTTTGGAGTGTAAAAAAGCCTTTATAATTTATTTTTATAACCAACATTAAAAACTCAAATTGTTTTTAGTTCAAATTTGTCTATTAGGTATAAAAATGAACACACTATGTATTCAAAAGTTTTATTACAATAACACGAAGATACTGTAGGTTTTTTATTGAATATTGTTTGATTAAAACTCAAACAAAACCCGTCAAACTGTGTAAAATAGTGAGCTAAACCGAGTACTTTTTGTACCTCAAGTTTTTTAAGCTGTACAGCTAATAGAACATTAATTGCTAATGATAACCACTAACGCTTTAATATGCAATTCCTCCCCATTGATCCTGTCATTTAACTTTACCAGTGAGTCGATTGTGATGAAATTCCGTTCAATAATTGGGACAACACCAATTGTTTATTATTATTACCACTCGTTAGTTTTTTCTGTTCCTATATTATAACAGAGCAGTGTTGGCCTAGTGGCTTCAGCGTGCGACTCTATTCCCTGAGGTCGTAGGTTCGAACCCCGGCTGTGCACCAATAGACATTCTTTCATAACACACACACGTCGTTGACTTTTTGTCAACGGCGTGCGTCAGGCACAGGCTGATCACCTACTTGATTAGATTACCAAATGATCATGAAACAGATACATAAATCTGAGGCCCAGAATTAAAAAGGTTGTAGCGCCATTGATTATTTATTATTATATTAAAACAGTAGATGTAACCACGGGACACACCGCATTTATTAACGTTAATTCGGTCATATGTTGATGGTATATCGCCTTCTCGATAAATAGACTATCCAATCCAATATTCCAATTCGAACCGGTCGTTTCTCTTTAGTGATTTCCACACAGTTAACTAACTCTTCAGGTTTATAATATTAGTTTTGATAGTATAATATTCATAAAAATTTAGCATAGGTACATTACTAGTCAACAACAACTATTCAATATTTTTGTTACTTACTTTCTACATACCAACTGTTTAAAAACCTGAGCCGAATATATACACAATTTTTCTAAAATATAGAATTAACAATATGTTCCAGCACGATTTGAATCACGATTTTTGCATAATATCTTCAACACGTAATAAAAGTTGCAGCATATAAACTCTTGAGTCATCTCGTTATGTCAGTTGCGTTACTGCTTATATTTACAGAATATGTGAGAACAAATTCAAATTCAAAAATCATTTATTCACGTAGGTAACACAATGTACACTTGTGATTCGTCATTAAAGAAATAAATATTAATGCTTCTAATTTTACATTTACTGCCAGTTCTCAAATCAAGGGCGTAGAACGGAAGAGAAGAACTGGCAATAAACTCTCCGCCACTCTTTTTAATCGCCATGTTTTTATTTTTTTACACAACCTTTGTAACGAGCTGCAACCATTACACCATGTTCCACATGACATTTTAAGTAATTAATAATAATAACATAAATAAAAACAAAGACTTGTCCCCTATCAGCAGGAGGCATGGTGAAATAGGAGCACGCACTTACATTCTCTCAACAATAGTTGGGTATCGTGGATAATTTAATAAATTGTGTTAAAAGTATATTAATTTCAAAGTTACAAAAAGGTTGGAAGGTAAGTCATCTCGATATCATAACAAAAGTAAGGTTTTGTTTTAATACGATCATATTATAGGTTGGCGGTACGTCGCACCTCCCGCCCCCATCGAACACAGAAAAACTCACTACGGAGAGAACAGGGCTCACATCGAAGACACCAGAGCCCATTTTGAGGATGGGAGAGCCCATTTCGCGCATGGAAGAGGTCAGTTTGACTCAAGGACACCCCGCGTTGAGGCAGCGGACGTTCGTCACGAGGCCGGGTGGTGGCACAGCGGCAGTCAGACTACAGAGGCAGGCCACGAAGAGTTCCGGGGATATCCCAGTGTTCGACCGGAACAAGGTCAGCCTGGATCTACCGGGGAGCCTGTTTGGGCCTTCCGTCTCACTCCTCATCAACACCACTAAGACCATTGGGAGCGTAATACAGGTCGGTATACGAACACGTGTTGTATTTTGAAGTCAACAAATTTTATTCCTGACTATAGAATTGTTTAAAAATATTATTCTTTATTTTTGTTAAAAGTCAGTTTAAAATTACTTTGGAAAACCTTTGAAATGTTATATAGGTTAATATTTATCTTAATGAAATATACTTAAACATATTATATAATATACATACACATACCCTTTGCACTCGAATGGCGTTAATGCGACGGCACATTAAAGCGTCATTCTTTTAAAATAGTCATATAATAACGAACATTTGTTTAAGCCCTAAAGTATGGATAAGGGGCCTCACAGCCTAGCGGTCTTATTAAGTGGCAGCTAGGTGAGGGGTACCGGGTTCGATTCCCGGTTCGAGGGCAAGTTTTAATTTAATTTAAATTTGTTCTCGGCCTTTGGGAGGTTTGTGCGGTACGGGACGAGTGCCTAAACCGTACATGGAGGACATGGTCGAATTTCTAATGCAAAAAGCACGAATTATAAAAATCTTATACTAGACGCTGGCTAATGCACAAACCGTGCCAGAGCCATAAAAAAAAGTATGGATAAGGAAGGAAGAAGGTGAATCTGTGGAAGGTGCAACCAATTCGCATGGGTACTTGGTTTTTAAAGAAACTGTAAGATGCTTACCTACCTAATTTGGCCAAAATCGTCTCAAGTGCAAAGGATTAATAAAGTTTTACCAAACGGCAACAGAACCATGGCGTATATGTATTTGTATTAACACAGTTGTTTGTATTGCAGAACTCAGCGGTTCGCTATCAGACTTTTCTACGCCTGTTTCGACCGCTGTTTCGCGGGCCATTCGAAATCAAAGGCCTTGATCCTCCCGCACCCACCACTACCACAACTACCACCACAACTCTTCCCCCACAACGGGACAACGAGGTGCGTCGGTGACCTCTTCAAAATAAATAAAAACTCGTCTTTAGATCTTAAGTGTCACCGATTAGTGAAATAAGTCAGATCATTAGCTAATTGTTCATCATAATAATATGAAATTTACACAACAGTTATCTCATCATAGGTATATAATTATTTCCTCAAATATCATTACCTACTAGATTTTTAAATATATATTATACCAAATTTAGTGGATTTAGATAATGGATGAGGACATAGAGTGGATGTTATGTGGCTACTTTACTATGGGTGGTGTGTTGTTATGTTAATAAATAAATATTTAAGTTATATGTGTCTTTTTTTATACACCATACTTACATACTAAAGCTTTTACTTCACACTTAGAAGTATCCCTGTCTACCTACTTATATAACGAATTGAAATGGCTAACTGAATGACATTTACGAAAATGAAAGTAATAGCACCTTAATATTTATTTGAAAGTAATCCTGCATAATAAATCTTTAATATTGATAATGATATAGTTGATTTATAAAAAAAAACAAATTCCTAGAATACGCCTACTAAAATTAATATAGCAAATTCTACGTGCAATGTACGAGATGTTAGTAATAAAATGTGATAATTAAAAACGGTAATTATATATTACTTTGATAGTGTTTTATTTTAGTAATAATTTCCATTCTAAAAAACGTTCGATACAAATGAAAAATTCACATCAAACCTATAAGTAATTAAATTTAAATACGACTACTAAGCAATAATTTTAGAGGCACCTTAGTTGTATTCATTTACAGATAATGAGTAGGTACATTTTTATTAATTTAATTATCACGTGCTAGTACAGCATGTAAAAAATAACGGCGATTAAAAAAATCATGTACGATCTTTTAGACTGAAATTAAAAAGCACAGGAAATCACAAAATGTATTTTTAAGTTTTAGGTTTAGTGTTTAGATCAATTAACTGAAGTTGACTGTCGAAGCCAAAATTTAAGTACTTGGTAATAATGTGTGGCTTCAGGATGAATTTCATGTACTAAAGCATTATTTGATTCAAGGCTTAATATTTTACGTTTCAGCGTGAATGTACCACAGATTATTATCTGACACTATTGTGTCTGTAATAGTTATTCTGGTAGAACAATAAAAATGTAAATTTCTTTTATTTTAATTTTAGTCCTAATACCAATTAAAGTTGAAGTACCAAATAGTGATTAGATAACATTCATAAAATAAACCAAAGACGTTCTTAGTAAATAAACGTTAGTCTGTGGTCAAATGTCAAATCACAAATGTTAAATGACCTTGCGAAACATAAGTTTGTAAACAATACGTCCTAGAGAAAAATAATAAATTATTTTATTTTAGTCACTTCCTACTCTTGGCTTTCATTTATTTTGTTTGTAAAACGTAAATGAACAAATATTAAACATGAACATTGACTTTGAAACGATGGCTGTATTGGAAGAGGAGTCACAAAATGTAAGTCACCCATTTTAGATTTTGTTGATTTTAGTTTCTATTTTGGTTAAATTACGATAAACATGCTGTTAAGTACTTAGGTGTTTTGAGGTATTCTAATAATGTGTTATGTGATTGAAGCAAAGTTTACATTTGATAGAGAAATATTGTACATTTCAGATTATAGTGTAATAATTCTACAATTTAGTTGACACCAACAACTTATTATGTTAAGTAGCATTTTATTGCACAACAGTTTCGTCATTTTTGTATTTGTAAAATTGTAAAGGTTATCTTTTCTATCCAATAGTAAATAAATTATGGTCAACAAACCTTTTTTTCATTTATCTATAAATTGATTTTTAGTGCTACACTACTTGAGTTTTTCAATTACTTAATAATTTTCAAGATTATTCAAATTTGTAATATATAATAATTTATGTAGAATATAGATGATTCCTTCAAATTATGATTTTGGCAATAAACATAGATATATTGATGTTGCTTTAATTTATCTTTGTCATTAAGATTATCAAATAAGTGAGCACAGTAGATAAGCTTGCTATAAGATTTCCAAAGGAAATAAAACATTAGTATTTTGTTATTAAATCATAGACAAGAACTTGAATCAAATTACTCTAATAATTTTTTTAGTATTCTCTTACCTGATATAGAGTTCCACAATCTCACCATTAAGTAGTCATAGTCTATTACTAAATAATTATTGACATCTGGAAAGCGCTTTCTCAAGAAAATCCATGATTTGAAAAGGAGGAAAGTTCTGTTTTATAATTCATTTGTCTTTGAATTGGCCATTACCTATTAATGTAAAATACTTTGGATAGGAGCAATTATTTTATATGACATAGTTTTACAAGGTTTTCTGTACAATACCAGATAATACTTGAAACTCTGCTTATCACATATCATACACATTACACTGTACGGCTTAGCTTTGTAAAAATATGTTTTGTATCAACTTGATCAGCTGTTGAATCTGTTTTAATAATATGTATATTTATCTTAGTATTCTTCTATATTTATTTAATATTGCTATTAATCAGTTAAGCCATTTCATACAAAAAAAAAACAGTAAGTATTTCAATTGCACACTAGATGGCGTTTTGGACAATGATGTATTGAAAGAAAGATTTTAACCTTAACTATTAAATCCTTGCAATTTTAGCAGAGCAATTCCTAACACTAATTTACTTATTCAGAAAATTTACTACACAACACAAGGCAGTGGTTTTTGTATTACTAATGATTTCTTAATTATGTGACTAGTGACATTAATTTTGTGGATGTTCTATCTTTGTTTTATATTTATTTTCAAACTTATAAAATGGTTCAACAGGAACTGCATATTTTCAGGAATAAAAGCTATTAGCATATTTGTTATTGTCTATAGTTATCTGCTCCATTCATGTATCTGTTAAGCCATGCTGATGTTATTGAACATTTTTTTTTTACTTTTCATTAAAGAACATTACGATAACATTAATTTCTTTATGGTATAAAATAAAAAAAGTCATGATTAGTTTAGTGGTTCCAGAGATTAACCTAAACTAACTCACACTTGAAAAAACCTTATAAAAATATGGATAGATTGGAAATCTATCTTTACCCAACCATATTAAACAATTTTATTTAAATAAAGATAGCTGTAGTGTGTTATATTATAATGTTGTAATAATTAATAACATTTTATTGTGTAGTGCAAAATTGACGAATTAGTTGTATGGCGAGCTAAAATGATGTTACTGTTAAATTATTAAGATGTCTTAAATATTGAAATGTCTACGCTTTTAAATATTATATAAATACATATAAGTTATGTATGATTACTATAGGTTGTATTTGGCATAGATTTGTTATTTGTTACAGTAAATATAGACAAGATTTTTTTTTTGTTACTTCCAAAATTTCTTTCTATAAATTTAGCCTGGCGGCAGCACATGTTATGGGTACAAAGACTTGAAGTGATACAAATGTCATTATTATTTGTTGATTCTTTAAGTAACATAAAACTGGACTTAATTAAAAAAAATTGGACATACAGTGTAAACTCCATGTAATGTGCCTTGCCATGTGCAATGAAACACGCAACATAGCATTACACCCACAATCAATGACGACAATTAAATAATAAAAGGTACTTTTTAAGTTGCCGAAATTGGTTAAAACTGCGGAGCTATACGTACGTTTTTTTGTCGCTTTATTTTCCTAGCCCGTAATAAACTCGACTGTCGGCATAATATGTACCGAACTTTCTAAGAAATCCGTTCTTTGGTTTACAAATTGGGATTGCTTTTGCTTTATCACGAAGATGACTCAATATCGCAAGATATTAATAAAATAAGTAAAAAGTACAACATATTTGCTGGTGCAGCAAAAGCTTTAACGTAGCGTTCAAATAACAATTGTTTTTTTGTATATTTACTAACACTAGTCTGAAATCAACTTTTTCTTTTTCTAATACAGATTTTTCTTCTTTCCATTCAGCGACAACCCTTTGTAACATCAAAATATACACAGTCCCTTGAGTGTCGTTATATATTGAGTTTTTTATGTAGTTAATTATGATGTTAAATCACTACTACAAGTAATGCATCTTATAACTGTAACATGAAAACTGCTTCGTCGCTATGCAGTTACTGAGTGCAGCCAAACGATAAGGTCAGTCTAATACAAAGTGGGGAGAGTACAATACTCCGCAACTACGTTTTAATTTTGTATTTGAAGTCTTGAACCTTTTTACATTGTACTACGACGTCGTGTCTTGAAAAGTTGTTTGTTGTTTCAAAAAAGAAAACGAATGCGCGCTCGTTCCCACTGCGCAACGAGTTGTTCATTCAGTCATCAGTGTGTGTTCAGACTATCTCCCAGGCGGACACGCGGTGTCAGATCGTAAGTACAATTATAAATTTATAACGATTCTTGTGAGAAATACTATATAGAATTGGGTAAATAAGAAGCGGGTTATTGTAACTTCATTGTTAGCGGCGTAAATGGTGTCAAGATTATTTAGGGTGAAACATCAGTTACTACGCCGTAAATGATAGGTCGACATGTACGACGCAGTTTGGTTGCGAGTTTCGACCGACCGGTGTTTTGTTGCTAAGTGAGTTACTGCGTATTTAATGCAGCGGTAATTTAATGGAAATGCATTTTATTTTATATATATTTTAATTGTTATTGTGAATTATACTGTTTATCTGTTGTGATTATCTTTATCGGTTGTGACGTGAAATTTTATATTTGTTTACTGCGTAGCTATAATTTTTTCGAATGTTTTTGAATTGGCGGTTTTAGATTGTAATTATAGAGATAGATTGTAAAAATGTATCAGTTTGATAGTTTGATTTCTGAATGCGTAGAATGAATTTTTGATACTTAATAAGTAATTTCATATCTAGTAGGTTATTTACTTTGACACCACATTATTTTTACTATAAATTTTATGTACCTACTATTAAGATTGAAACAAGTTGCGCGCGCCGATGTTCTCCAGAAATAATAATGCATTACGCATTGATATGCAATCAGGGTGGGTCTTATGTTACCAAAGGGATAGTCAATATCCTTTGTATAAAAGTATAGTACTTATATAACTCGTCTTATGATTAACCTACTCATTCATACTCGCTGCAACGCAGATTGCAAAAAAGAAAACGAATTGCCTACACACTTTCATTCGCTTTTATACTTGACGTTATACTTTCACATAATAACAACAAATTTTAGAGTCGTAAAAAAGATTTGTAGTTTTAAAATTATATATAGATTACAAATATTATATATATATATATATATATATATATATATATATATATATATATATATATATATATATGTAGTTACAAATTCTCAGGTAAATAACCGAAAATGCGATATTCTTATCTTCAATATAACGTAATGCTAAAGAGTTGACATTTTGTGTACTTGATGCATTTTATCGTGCCAACGGCCTATTTTTGTAACAGTTTTTTACGTTTGTATAAAATGAAAATGTATCGTATTAAAACTACTATCGTATTAAACGATATATATATATATATATATATATATATATATGTATATATTCGATGCTTGTGTTAAAACATCTTGCGCAAAATCGTTGATATTTTTTTTAATGTGCGAATTCGGTGGATTACACTACGTGTTATCTTTTATTTGTAACTGGTTAGCCATTTGGTGTGTAGATAAAGCATTGGAAATATATATAACTCCTTAAACTATACTCCACAAATAGTAGAAGCCGTTAACGCTTGTGTCATGAATAAAAAAACGTGTGTGTACACGCATTAGAAGTTATACTTCTTTGTCACAAGATAAAAATCTTTTCAAAAAAAATATTCTGCGTTTGTAGATAAAACGACGCTAACAATAGAAAAAAAGGTATTTAATACTCTATTATCTTGTTTATTTAAATATCACAAAAAAAAATGTTGACTATAGCTAACTTCATGGTGTCGGTTTTTTGTGCGCGCGCATCGTAAAAATTTACTCTCATCATTTTTCCCTGACGCGCCAAAAGAAGGATTACTTCATAAATATTGTCTTTGAATTAAAACTAAAATTGTAAAAACTATTTGTGTGAAGCGTTCAATAGATAGAACCTGATATGAGTAATAATCATCAATAATGGTACATGAAAATATATTTGCAAAGTGTACCTACGTAATGCTTTGTCAAGTTACAGATGCTATTCGAGTACTTCCTAGATTTACTACAAATGTGTTTTAGTGGAGTTGTTATATATAGTAATACGTGTTGCGTCGCTCTTATAAGTTCATTGTTCGGGGCCTTCTCATTTCTCGATATCAAGGATTGCTATGTAAAGGATATATTACGACTTGCACATGTGCGATAAATTATGTTCATCAAGCACATTAAATGTTTTGACGTGCTTTGCTTGGATATTTTTGATGTTGTATTTTGTTATTGTTGTGTGGCTAAATTTTTTAATTTTATTAACTTGAATCTAGTTTAAAATAAATGGATTACTTTTTATAAAACTAATACTTGCCGCCCGTTGTCTTATTGTGTACATCTTTTATTTTAAATTCAGAAAATGTTTCATTATATAATTTCAATTTTTAGATTAACATATATACATACATTATTTAGAGTAATTACAAGTTCAATTGATTAAGCTAATTAAACTGTATATTTCCTTAGCTAGTTAAGTTATGTTTTCTAATTATGAAGAAAACCACAAAGCTTTGTTTACTTTAGTTGATACAATGTTTTCCTTTTGAGTCACACTGGTTAAAGCTCATAATATTTATGTCGGAACAATGACAGCTGACACTAACACCATTGCTCCTACATTAATAATAAAGATTATGCTATTACTATTTGATGGTCTGTTAATTTGTAGATCTATTAATATTGGCAAATCAAATAAACCATAGAACAGTTTTGAACTAATTCTTTTTGATGTTATTAAATTATAATGACAATGGCAGCTAATACCAAGGCCATTGCTCCAACATATATAATATTGTTTATATAGTTTCAAATAATCGTAAAGTTACAACGACATTTAATGATATTTTTTACATTTAGTATGTAGACATTCTATAAATGTAATATAAAAAAAACAAACGACAATACGTATATAAAGATTAATTTTATTGTGATGAAAAAAACGTATGATAAATGAAACTCCAATGTTTTACTGAAATAATTATAGGTTTGTTCTAAACTTAGTTTTTAAACAACAAATCTTAAAAACTAATAATTAACTAACTAAACTAAACTTAAACAACTAAATATACGTAAAAACGTAAGTAAGGTAATTCATAATTAATCAATTACCTGAAATATTTATAGAAAAAACATTGAGTTTGTTATTTCATAAAAGTCCTTCAGAACAAAAATTTTTGTAAATTGAATTCCTAATTAAAATCTGAAAATATTCTAACAAATGTCCATGTAAAAATTTAAGTGACAACCCAAAACTCGCTTCTTTTTTCACAGACTAACAATCGCTCAATTTTATTATTAAATAAAACGTCAGTTTTGAGAACAGATAATTAACAAACTAATTGAAATATGTATAACATAACATATTCCTCCTCCGCGATTTGACTCCCTTTATTTGTGCAAATAAAAAAAATACAAAACGCAGTATGTGATAGGCCTTAGGGTAATGAAAATTATACCGAAATCTAATATAATTTATGATTTAAATAATGGAATAGAAATTTCTTCTTGTAATATAAAGTAGACCATTTCACCTAGAAACTCAAACTCAAACTATCTTTATTCAAGTGGGTAACCAAGTACACTTTTGAATCGTCAAGTTAAATTAATCGTAAATTTACATTTACTACCAGTTCGCAAGTCAAGGGCGTAGAGCGGGTAAGAAGAACTGGCAAGAAACTTTCCGCCACTCTTTTTAATCGCCAAGTATTGTCATACAAATTGTTTGAACTGGAGCAATTCAATCTCAAGGATTAGGATCATTTAAGTAGTCCTCAAATTTATAAAAAGCTTTGTTGATTAATTTTCGTTTAACGAGGGCTTTGAATTTATTTAGTGATAATTCTCTAATTTCGCTTGGGAGTTTGTTGTAAAAACGAATACAATTTCCATATAAGGAGTGGTTTATCTTTTGGAGCCTGGTTGGTCGTACACTCAAATTAGTTCTATTTCGCGTATTATACTGGTGAAAGTCACCATTTGTTTTAAAATCGTTTATATTTTTTTGGACATACAACAAGGCTTCAAGAATATATTGACCAGATAGTGTCATAATATTTAATTCCTTAAACTTATTCCGTACCGACTCCCTCGGAGATACACAACAAATACCCCGAACAGCCCGCTTCTGCAGCACAATAGAGATAATGGTTTGATGGTTTTTAATGAAATGGCTTAAATATTAATTTAATATTTTCAGGAGTTGAGTGGTACTTACGGCTCAACGGGTGGGTCGGCGCCAGAAGGGGGTGAGAGACGCGAGGGGGGCAAGCGCGGCCGTAGACCCGGCAGAAAGGCGCAGGACAAGCAGGATATGAAGGCCAAACTTGGTAAGACGGATCTTGCTCGCCTCGATACTATAACTTAATAATTACAAGCCAGTGGCTAAAAGCCTTTATGGAGCTTCAGATTGCATTTGTTTTTCATATTTTTTTTTATTATAGGCAAGTAGGTAACACATTTTTTTTTTTTTTTTTTCACACCACACCAATTGACCGAGTCCCATGCTAAGCTGGTGAAGCTTGTGTTATGGGTACTAGGCAACGGATATACATACATATTATAGATAGATAGACATATAAATACATATTTAAACACCCAAGACCTAAACAACACAAAATGCTCATCACATCGATGTTCGTCTCAGCCGGGGATCGAACCCGGGACCCATGGATTCGCAGTCAGAGGTACTAACCACTAGACTAATGAGTCGTCAAATAATACATATAGTAGGATCATCACTGGTACAAGAGCCTGACTCTTGACCTGATTGATGAGGGCTCACGATGTCTTTTGTCGTCAAGGGAAAATTGCGTAGGAGTCGGAACTTGAACGCATGGCAACGCTCCTTGTAGAGACTTGGTTATTAACCAACTAGGTCAATACAGACCTGATAATGTCATCTCTCAGATCAAATGAATTTTCAAACAAAATTAAATTAAATTTCAAACGTTGGTCCTGAATTTTTAACATTCTACCAGAGTTTATAGAACACATTCCTGTCAGTTTCGCTGCTAGTTCGGAGGCTGCAAATTGGCAGCTTTGTAACTAGAATCCGAAGCAGAAATAGCTAAGCAGTCTTACTTAAATGCAAATCTAGTTGATTTGACAACGGGTTCACGTTGAAAGTCTTTAGAATGAGCAAAAAAGTATATATTTCACTTTAAAATATTATGTAAATACCAGTCTTCCTCCCAGCTTAAAAAAGTATCAGTGAAATAGAAGAAATGACCTACCTCTCTTACATGTTATTATGACAATTTTAGAACGCAGTCGTCAGTCGGCCCGCGAGTGTCGTGCTCGCAAGAAGCTGCGATACCAATATCTGGAGGAACTGGTTGCCGATAGGGAGAGGTCTGTTCTTGCACTCCGAAAGGAACTTGAAAAGGTATTATTAACTTTCCTATAAACGAATATTAACTAGATAGCGCCGAAACTAGAGAGAAAAAACACTTCATTGAGTTATAGAAATTACTATTTTGACTGTTATAAACATAAGCTATATGGTATTTACACCGAAACATTTATATTTCATATATTCCAGTTCTACACATGGAATCTCGAGTTAGACCAAGGCCGAATGCCAGAAGGCATAGAAGCGGTCCTTCAAGAGATAGGGGTACTTAAGCAAGAAGAAAAGCCTAGTTTTTAAGTCAAAATAAAAAAAAGAAAAAAATATATTTTTAGAATTTTCTAACGGTTTTTGGCGAGTTAAATTTGGCTTTGTTTAAATTTTATAGACTTTTATAATGACAAAATTGTATCATAATGTAGCTCTTAACTTGTATAATAAATGTAAATATGATTAAAAAGGAGTTTCGCCGAATTTAATTTTAAATAAAAGTAGAAAATAGAGTACAACTCATTGTTAAATATTTAAGTGTAAAATGTATTTTCTAAGAGAAAGTGTACCTCTGTGTATTTTTAGATTTAGATAAATAACGGCGATGAATGAAATGTTGGAAATTAAAAAAAAAGCTCACTTTACTCAAAAGAAGAAAAGTAAAGCCGAAAATAAAATCTAATAAAAAAAAGGATATTGTCATCTTCAAAAGTTTATTTTGTAAAATATTTCTCATTCGTCGTTCGCTTCATATATTTTAGTAAATGTAAATAATATATCACATACTCGTCAACTAAGTGATATAGGAAGGTTAAAAACCCAAGTTAATGCTTTTGGGGTGATAAAAAAACGATAACATAATTTTCTGTTATCTATGAACGGGATTTCAGTTAGCAGTTTCGACCGTATTACAAAGAGTTCACTATAGCGTAACGGTCTTTTTGGCCATTTATTACCTGTTTTCCTAAGAGAGATTGGAGAGAATTGGTGAATTTGATGATTTTTTAGACGTCAAAAGCATTATTCGGTTATTTTTGTTAATGTCTAGATTAACATAATATATTTAATTAGTGAACTTAGTTCAGTAGTGTTTTGTTATATATATTTTAACAAGCTCTTGCGCTGATGCGCGAGATGGCGTTGTACGGAATTCGGGGCCAAATTATCTATGCATGGGGGAAATGATTCGATAAGTTTAACGAAAAAGAGATTCCATTAGAAATATCCGTGTAAAGTAGAAATGCTTCCGACTGCCCCTTAGGAGGAAATATCGTAACAACTTTGAATGTACATGGTAATTTAGCTTTAGTTTTTTTTTGTGTTAATTGTTACATTTAAGTTACGCTTTTACTAACCCGATATGTCAGATTAAAACGCCGACATTATTATATTATTAACTTGGTCTTATAAACAGTTTATGGGATTAATATTGGAATATTTATAAACATAGCCGTTTATAAGACACACCGATTTTGATCCTATATTTTTTTAAGTACTTCCTATGTTCAATTATTAGTTTTAAGTTTTATTATTCAGTAAAGTTTTATTTTATTAGAATTTGAGTAAACGCCATTATTAACGTATATATTGAGAGAAAAATAATGTTTGGTTTACGCGAGTAAAAGACAAAATAAAGTTCAATGGATATAAACGCGAAATTATTGCATTATGTAAGAAATATGTTTATAGTTTAAATCCGGAAATTATTTTCCCGCATTCTATGGCAATAGAGTTATTATTGAAAACAAAAGTTTGCGTTAAATTTATGAAAAATTATTAT
Source organism: Pieris napi (assembly GCF_905475465.1). Taxonomy (NCBI): domain Eukaryota; kingdom Metazoa; phylum Arthropoda; class Insecta; order Lepidoptera; family Pieridae; genus Pieris; species Pieris napi. The sequence continues at coordinate 3,768,568 of NC_062241.1, read as the reverse complement.
TTGCATTAAATTATACTGTTCTAATGGTTTAAATGGTTCTAATTTTTAAACCGGTTTTGTGATAAAATATATAAAATAACCCCGCAGTTTTATACATTACATAAGATTTAGTACCACATTTATAAGAAATTACCGCAATTAATGAGTATATTTATGATTTATCAATTATAAAACTGTCATGATGTTTCGCGATTTTAAACTCGCGTGTTTAATTTGTTAAAAGTAGTATATTTTCTTTAATGTGTGATGCATACAAAAGTTTATTGGTCAGTTTATTCGTTATTTGGTATCGTATCGTGGTTTTGCTATTATTTTTTGTAATTATATTTTTTTTCACTAACTTTTGTATTTAACTAACATTAAGCTTTAATTAACCAGGTGTATGTTTCGGAAATATTATCTATATTATTAACTTATATATACATTATTAAGGTTTTTTTTGCTATACGTCATAATTTTAGTGTCGACAATCCGCCTTGTCGGTGTGGATATATTCAATAACATTTAATTATAAATCTATAATTTGTATTTTTAAGCTTTTAGCTGATAGTTATGTATAATTTACACATAAAATATGTACAACGGATATATGTAATACGTTTCAAAAGGACTAAACGAATGAATGACTCGCAAAATAAATATTATTTCACAATCATTCATAAATGTTACATATCATAAGCGTTCATACACTATATTTAATTTTCTATTAGACATTTTATTACATTTATTATCAAGATTAGATTATGCTTACTTTAGAATTACAACTTTTAAAGTTAAAAGAGTAAATAAAATCTACCAAGGAAATCGACTATTGCTCTTCCTTAGAATTTTCTTCGATTTTCCGTTCCGCTGAAAGTTTATTGATCGTTTCAATAATTTTACAGTCGTTAAACTATACATTTGACTCAAACTATAAAAGGTGACTCCAGGGCCGGTACCGTGTAACTTACAAAAGCGATAACAATACTAAGCTTTTGTTACGATGTAGCTCTCTTAGGATTAGTTTCAGAGATGAGACTTAGCGCTAAGTATGACTCACATATGTCAAACGTATTGGCTTAGTCGTAGCTTTGATGTCGCAACCTTAGGAACGCGTGAGATAAAAAGTTACAGTACCGGCACGGGGCCGAAATAATGAATGTTTTAAAACGTCTTATTTTTTAATTACTACTACAACCTAGACAATCCACCTCAAATAGTTAAGGTAACAAATATCTATAGGTTTGATTATCTAAGTATGTATGCTTTTTCGTGCATACATAAGCAAAATGTTAAACTTCTTAGTTTTTAAAATTGGTTAAAACGGAGTTTTTTGTTACTATGAACTTTAAATAGTTAATGTCACTATAAATGAATTTAAAACATTGTTTAACTATTTGACGTTTATAGTATGTTTTAGAATAGTATCGATAGAAGTAACACACTAATTATTTCTATATGCCACATTATAGTAATATTATATTTTGTTATAAACTATATACTTATTTCTAGTTAATTTTATGCGTATCTACTAACAATGAGGGTTTCAAATATTACGTAAGCATTTTATTGTTCTTTGATTTTCTGATTTGGTGATTACGTCAACAGTAATTATTTATGTACTATTATTTTTGAGAGCTTTGCTTAGTTTTAATGACAAGAATTGGGGGAGGGGGATAAAATGCAGTAAACTTGCTTACGTAACGTACTTGAACGTAAAATGCTTACGTAATACTTGAACGGCCCCTGAGAAAATTTTATAAAATTACAGGTTTTATTAATTTTGTTCTAAAAACGAATTCGTTTTATTGTCAATGTTTTTTGTATAACGTATAATAATGTGTGTAAATTGTATAACATTCTTACTCTTTCTTAATTTGTTTTTTTTTTTCACAGCACTTAATATAATAAAGCCTGGGTTTAATTAATGTTTTGTGACTTGGTGTGAAAATAATTCATAATTATTTGAGACAAATTTTATTATTGATAAAGGGTAGAATTTAATATTTGTTTTTTATCAAACTAAGCTTTGTAGTACAAATCCTAAGTTTGCTTATACATATATAGATTATATTAACATGCTTAAACAGCCACTGACTTAGTTTTATATGCTTTAGTTAGTAAAAGTTTCTGTTAACAACACCTAGCATAAAGGAATCTTAAAGTCCGTCAGCATAAAACGTATTGAAAATTGAATTTGTGTGGACCGCGAAGTCTCACGTTCGCTTTTGAATAGTATTCCTAAAATAAACTATGTATGAAAGCTGCGTTATTATACCGAGCAAGCTTTATATACAGTGATGATTCTCTTTACTCGACGAAACTTCAAGTTTGTGCTGATGGTACTTTTCTATTATAAGTAACGTTTGGAACGCCCACTTGCCGGCCAATTGCAATTAATTCACACATTTTCGCTTATTTAGCTTGATCATATATAAAATGTGTGTGTTTTAACTTAGATATACGAAATAACATATGTCGCTAAAGCTAATTTCTCATCGAGGTACTAATGTCTGGTTAATTAAACAAATAAACAAGTACACATTGAATGCTGGGAAATCAGTTTTTTTTAAGTATGTAATTTATTGATAGTCAGAAGTTAGACAGCGCTGTGACATGTCAAAGTATTGGATTTTGACAAATGGGAGTCATTGTTCGCTCTAAGTCTCGTTTTTGAATCTGACCCGTAATAAGTTGTGCGCGTTATATAAAAGCATTATATACCTATAATACACATAGATTACACATCTATCTAATAAATATCATACTTGTTTAAAAATGTTCTCTGTATTTTTATTACCAGTCTAAAGGTTGTAATAAATAAATTATATTATTATAAATTATATATATATATATATATATTAGGGTGGGTCACTCTAGTTAGGAAAAAAATAAAAGTTGATGAATCAAATTCTAATAGTAATATTATGTTGTAGTGTACTATAAACAGTAGTTTTAGCTAAAAAACTGATAATGAAACATACATCTTCAGCCCGCGCATGAGCTTCAAAATTATTAGTTTTTGAGAAAAACATGTATTGCCAAATGGGATAGTTCTTTACTAGAAATTACTTAAAATACTATTGAAACATTACAAATATTTAGTGAAAGACATATATATTAACGTTTAAAACAAAAAACTTAAAGAAATAAACATATAAAGGTTATAAAAAATTATTTATTTTTGTACAAAATTCCCGCCTACTATCGAATTTCGCCATAACTTTCCTTGAAGCGAGTTTTGCATGAATCATGCCCTCCCTTGTTTTTTTTATCACATGCCGACATTGCAGCTTCTGTCAATATCTTTACACTTCGTTCAACCGCTAGTGTATGGCAAGGTAGCCTAATAAACATCCTTTCGTCACCTTTTTCTCTATTATCTGAAAAAGTTCATCATTTGTTTGATTTCTTAGAATAGGTGGATCAAAGTTGGTTTCTAGCCAGTTTATTCGATCAATGTAACATTTAGCATCAAAATTAAGCTAAGGCACTTCAAAAGTGCGTGGTAGTTTTCCCGTTGTCGATGAACTACTTTTAGAATAATTCTTCTAGCTGCAAGTTCTCTTACACGCTTTTCTGCATCTGTTAACATCGCTAATAGTAGATATTCAGGGTGGGCAAAATATGCGTTTCGTTGTATAATAGGATCCATGACTGCTTTTAATGCACTTCATTAAAATCGCGAACATTCAATCAATATCCAGAGGTGCCGTGATCCGTCTTTGTATGATGAGTGTGTCTTTATTTGGAACCACACGGGGGCATATAGTTTTATAATGTATTGAGCCAAAATTAGAAATAAATAAAGTTGATGGCGTTGGTGTAGAAATTTAAAGCCGCAAGATCCTTTTCACATCTATCCAGCAACTTACCAATAGGACCATTGTACGTAGATGGTCCAGAAGTTTTACCATCCATATAATGAAACAAATGCCTCAAGGGCAGTTCATTTAAATGCAGCAAGCAAATTATCCATTGCAAAGGTCTCTGAAGTCTTTTTTTCAAATAGCCTTATGACACTACTAAATTTACCTGTATTTGTCACTGTTCCATCGCATCCAATAGCCAGCCAGGTCAACAGTATTTTTGGCAAAAAGAAAAGCGTTTATTCATTATTATACCTCAATGGCCTTTGAGCTGAATGACTGTTGTATGTGAGGCTACAGGGATTGATGCCTTTTGCTATACTGCTTCAACTTTCTGAGTTACAATTTCTGCAATTTCGGAAAACGCAGGCTCTTTTTTACTGCTATTTTTAATTTTCTGTAGTCTACATTTCATGACATCCTGGTATATTGATAACACGATTTATTTTATATCTTCTACAGTTCCAAATATATAGAGGGCACTTGTAAGACTTGTCTATAATTTGACATGACAGAAAAATTTAATTTTCAAGTCTCAAACCAAAAATTCATAATTTACAATTTCGAAACATTTCACTAGAAACTAGCCACATTGATACATTAATTCTCTGAATGTACTTACCTCAAAAAAATCCTCTTTTCATAAACAACACAGTTTATTTAAGAAAAGTAATGTGTATTTCAATGGATACTAATTAAAACATTAAACTATACCCAACGTCAAACGTGTAACTTAAGGTGTAAAAGTACCCACTTTAGCTATTTTTTTCAAAACTTCAAGGGCGTTGCGCGGGCTGTTCCACTCAAAATAATTAAATAATATTTTAAAGGGTTCATAACAATACCTAACTTCAACATATTTTCGCTATTAGAAATCGATTACTTAAAAAAAAAAATTTTGACCCACCCTAATATATATATAAATTTGTGTTTTTCTCACCAGTTTGATTTAAGCTTTTATTAAATAAATATCCGTTTAAGAAATTCTAATTTCTTTTATCGCTAAAATACATATTTACTTTTTCTCAACAGTTGCATCTTTTCCTTTAAATTTTTTTCCGGAGCAACTTTGTAACCCTTATTGTACGCTAAAATTGCCTTCTTAGATAGGTCGAAAAATAGCTGATTATTTAACCCGTCATGAATGGAGCTTGCTTGGCGAACAACAACATCGCTAGAAGTACTCAGAAAATTTCTAATCTAACGAGTACGCTCTTAAATCTCAGTGATTTTAAAATCGTTACTGAATCAGGATATAAATACTAAATGTTTGGGGGGAGTTCTCTTGTTGAATTGACGCGTAGATTAACTGCTTTTAGAGGGTATTATTTGCTTGTCTACTGCTATATATTCTTCTGGGAGCTGACAGAAGATTCTGTTTAATTCGATTCTGGCTGGCCTTTAGGTACAAATGTTGAATTGGTTTATGTACTTTGGTGATTGTTTGATGTACAAAGCTTTCAATCAAGGAATGCCTTGTCGGCAATTGCCTTACTGATATATAAAGCGTGCATGTTCTATTGCGGGACGTTTCAAATGAATATCTTATAGTTTCTTGTTTAATGTAATCCAATATTTGAACAATGAAGAAATAATTGAAACAATGAATCGGAGTTTCCAAATATATATTTTCAACAGGTTCTTTATTACCATTGAAAGCTATTTTCGTCTTATATTGTTTATCTGAAACATCGCTCTCTCGATCGACGTTTTTAAGCTCAGGCGTTTCTACTAGACGAAGATGCAAATTTAGAATTCATAAAAGTCACGCCTGTTTTCCATAGAGGTAGGCATAGACCGCCACTTGCTATGGCTCTTGGATAACTCGCTTTCTCGAACCTCGTAATAACAATTGGTCTTGTTCATGTAAATACCTAATAATTCTGCTCAGTAAAGCTAAACAGTAACAGTTGTAAATATAAAAATTAAAAAAAAAATCTTGTCATTACCCCATAAACGTCCTCTTATAATCAAATATATCTTTTGAAAATTAGTACTGTATAAATTGCGACCTTTTTTTTCTGAATTTCAGAAACAATATTATACAGTTGTTTTGATATTCTAAAGTTTTATCGTATAAAATAAAATAAAAATATGTTTATTCATTTGACAACAAGGCATTATAATGTGTAAAATTATTGGGGAACCCTTTTAATTAAAGAAATAGCTGTGCCAGCTCTTCTATAACAAACTTAATAGTAAAATACCATAAAAATATATAATTTTATTACATTTTTTTTATTATTTGGTTTTTTAACACGCCTGTGTGCATGAGTGTTTGGGTGCATGTTAGTGAATGAGTGAGTGTGTGTACGGAGTCTCATAACTGGTACAAGGACTATTTTATGTTATACCTACCGCAAAGTTAGGCAAGCTGCCATTTCGACTGAAAGGCGAGAGAAAATTCGGAAGTTGTTTTAATTGGGTAATATTTCTTCCCTCAGACGTTATGTAAATGTAAAGTTAGAAGCATTTCATATACATTTCTTTTTTTGACGATCATAAATGTGTTACCTATATGATTAAATGAATTTTGAATTATGTACGTACTGGTAAGTAGGTACTAGTTTGTGGGTTTTCTGTAGATTTTTTTATAACGTGGCGACTCAACTCACTTCACTTCCAGAAACAATAATTGTTTCACATTTAAATAAAATTCAGTTTAAACCTATTATAAAAATATAAGTAATATATACAATATTACTTAATAATTGAATCGCGCATCTGTTACGAACCCTTCTGTAGCTCAATTTTCAAGTGAAACTGTAAACGGCTCGTCCGAGATTAAGGGTCACACAATGTATGGCTTTATCCATACCAACACATAAATTATTTGGAAGATGAATTGTGCTATTTGACACATGATGTACTTTATGTGAGGAATAGTGCTATGTGACGCTCGTGAAACGCAACAATAGTGTTTATCCTACCAATAAGCAATGAATAGCTAATTTGGAACATATCCGTACATTGTGAAACAGACCCTTAGCGTTAGGTATAACTTCCGTAGGTCAAAACTTATTTTGGATTTGACATACGGGCATGACAGGCTTCCTCAGGATCTTTACCTTCGTCACAAATAGCAGTAGGATTTTTTTACTTAAAAGGGTTCCCAAATCATACATATTGTAATGCAAATGTACTTATAATGAATAATCACATTTTTTATAAGATCCATCCCTGGCTGACGTAACAATGAATTAATGGATAATTTACATATTTTTATTTTCATATACGAGTGTATTAATTGAATAATTGACATCATTATTCTTGACATATTATTTGTTACCTACATTTATTTATTATAATTTGTGGCAACTATACATGACTTTATCTAAGCCCTAACATCTAATTATTGCCTTAGGTGGCTGGCAATTAAGTTGAATAGTTCATCAATTCTGCTATCCAATTACGATTAAATTAATTGCATATGATCTTAATAATTCTTACTTTAAAAGGTATAATCTTAAAGAACACTAAGATTTTATCTATTATCTTTATACTGCTATTATAAAAATCCAAAATTAAAAAAAAACACATTTTTCATTTAGCGCGTCAAACGCGTTAATCGGATATGATTTGAATGAACAGCTCTGCCGGCAACTATCAACACACGCTTGCAATACTACAGTACGATTTTTTATCATATATTAAAGGCAGATTGCGTGTTAATAGGTACTTAATCAAACTCAGAGCTAACAATTCGTTATAATCCTAGATTATCATGAGTTTAAGTTTTTTTGATTGCTTGCTTAGTCTGTCAGGGAAGATATTAATGTTTCAGGTGAATATAGAAATCACAGGACTCTTCACTATGGCGTTTCAGACTTTAGTTTCAGACAACAGTCCGCGCGGGAAAAGCGTCCAAAGAAGACGTGTGGCTCACGCTTTTACGTCCGATAAAATGAATTCTACGTAAAGTAGAATCATCAATAAATAACATATATCAATATTAAATGTATAAAATCCAGTGATGGACGTCCACTTTCTTCGTCAAAATGAAACAGTGGAAGACTTTTATAATCGCTGCAATAATTTGTCGAACTTCGACTGCAGCGAAGAAGAATTGTTATGGTGGATTATGGGGTCGCGGCGGCTGCCATTAAAAGAAATTATTCCTATCAGTATAGTGCTTGTAGTTATATTTTTAACTGGTGTGATCGGCAATGTTTGTTTATGCGTGGTAATTATACGCAACCCCGGGTTACACACTGCCACAAATTACTATCTATTCAGTTTGGCTGTGAGCGATCTTCTTTTGCTATCTTTTGGTAAGTTTTGAAATAATTTTATATCAAAGATTAATATTTATAAAGATATAATTTGGTAACATAAACTAAGTAACTAATCAAGTTTTTTTTAATACTAGTAGTAGTTATAAATGCGACTATTAGAAAAATACTGTTTCGGGGAAAACACCTAAAAACAATAATACAATTGTCAGCTTAATTGACTTTCTTTTGAAAAGAAGTCAATGAAAAAAATCCAAAATATACTCGATCTATTAAATGCCTCTGTGCCTCTAAGTACTTAAACTAAATGGACAAAGACATAAAAGAAGAGTGGAGAGCCAATAAGGTTCCAAATAAATATTCACGAAATTTTAATTTTTTAGGAAGGTAAACTATTTGCTCGTTACAATTTGTTACTAATTATAGAGATTTTTAGCAGACGCCATTATTATCGAGCAGAAAAAATTCCGAGCTGATATCATGCTTCACTAGAAATTAAAAAAAAAGCTAGCTTAAATTGCCAGGCTTATGCTTATGCAATGAGTTTTCTAAATGAAAAAAATATTATAAGTACCTTGGTTTCGTATGTTATCACTGTTACTTTGATTACACTTTTCAGTATAGCGATACAACGCAGTATTGTACCAATTTTATGTCTCATTATTTTCACTTTTACGAACCATTAATAGATTCTTATATACTGAGTTACAGTTTTCCAATGGTATGTCAAAAATGGCACTTAAACACGACACTGATTGACGACTGCGTGACACTTTAATTAAATTGATATAAGAACAACGACGAAGAAATATACATTTATGATCATTTTTACTGAAGTGAAACTTCTTTGCGCATGAGGGTAATATTTTTACGGATGAAACGTCACGAAAATTGCAGCGTTTTTATCGAACAAAAGCGAGAAAGCGATTGAGACCGATTGACAGAGCTACACGCTATTCGCTTAGTAGTTACATATTAGTACTTTAGATGGCAATTCTGTCGCATAATTTCTTGTGCAGTAAACGCAGATTTTCATTAGCACGTATACAGTGTGTAAACAGTGTGAATATAGATATACAAATACAGGGAGTGATCATATACTGGTACATGATCATCTATTGGGCCTTTTACCTTAGTAACTATTAATTTACAAAGAAGTTTCACTTCAGCCCTGCGATTCTGTAACTCACTTCACGAACTCACACAGCGGTTTTCGCATCGGCGGTCTCTCTCAAATCTGTCGTGAAGCAGTCATTTTATGATTTGGCATTCTGAAAAGGTGGGAGCTTGTACTTTATTGTTTATCAGAATGCCAAATCATAAAATGACTGCTTCACGACTGATTTGAGAGAGACCGCCGATGCGAAAACCGCTGTGTGAGTTCGTGAAGTGAGTTACAGAATCGCAGGGCTGACATGTGTACTTTGTACGCACGCACTTTTTCATATTTGTTATTAGTTTCCAAACATGTCACTAATTAAAGCAATTTTTGCTTTTTTAAAGATATTTGTTAAGTTTAAATAAATCAGCCATGGCCCTCGAAATATTTTCCAGAGCTTCATATTTGAACGAAAATTTGATAATATTTTAATACCATTACAGGTAAATTACTTAAAATAATTTTACCAGGCTCAGAGATACTTTACAAACCCAATTAATCACGCCGAGTATCAGCTTATAAAGGGAACATTAAAACGGTCCATTTATGAAGTCTAAAATATCAAAATATATAAAGGTTCTCGAGGGACATTTATTAAACATAAAAACGCGTGTTATTAATCGTTTTTATGATAAATTATATGGCGTCTACTTTATTTTTGTGTACTGCTCGCTTCACACACAATTTAAAAGTAATTCTTCTCTTCGTTTAAAAAAAAGTGTTGAGCTTTCAAAAAATAGACATGTGTCTGCCCCCTATAAGAGATATAACTGAAGCATTTATCTTCATATACTTTATCAAATAATTATATTAATTAGCATACACAAGCGCTTAAACTTCTAAAATGTAGTATTGTCACGCCGAATTAAAATTATATACTGGGATGCAATATTAGTGCTGTCTAACGGCCAAAACCAATATGCAATATCAATCCAATTTTAGCTGTCATAGACTAACAATTCAATCCATTTCTAAAGAAAAGCATGCCAATATTCAATACTTGGACTGAGATACCAATGTAATTATTCAACCAATCGTTCAGAGGGCGGATAAGAGATTGAAGATTGCCCTCTGTATGAAAATGAATGTTTACTCATGGCAACAACCTATCTGTCCATTTTGACAGTTTCTTTGATTGGCCAAATCAATCTCGAATTGCTATCGGTGAAACTGGTATGATTTGGGTTTGGGATTGCGACCTAACTTGGGAAAATTTCATTGGGAACTTCATTGGGAAAATTTATTCATCTTCGTCATCTTCCAGTTCTAGTGATAGTGATTTGGAAGTTTAACGGCCAAAATTAACAATGTATCCTCAATCTATGATTATAACCAATCTTGGACTGATTCATATCTAAAGACCGATCTCCAATCTGCATGCCAATAAACATTTCTGCTATCCGATTGTTTATTTGACAAAAGATTGACAGCAATCTTTTGCGTGATCCTTGCCTCTCGATCGCGTTTCGTTCAATGCAATATGTTGTGATCAAGCATACCAAAAGTTTGCTGTTTTTGGAACGAAATAAAATAAGTAAGACTTAGGGTCTGTTTCACAATGTATGGATAAAGTAGCAAATAGATATGCAACGTTTTGTTTGTTTTTTGTTACGAACAAATAAAGTTACAAAATTCTATAGAAAAACATAGAACCTTAACCTTTTTGTTGGTCATTTAATATTACTTGTAACGAAACGGGCTGTCATGTCATATTGAGTATTTTAGTACATATTATTACAAATATACAATTTCTCTGAGTAGTTTGTGTATGTTGTTTTTGTGATTCGAGGTTGGTTCTTTAACTTAAAAAAATGTCTACGCAAAAACGTGAAAGAAGCGTCAATTTCAGCCGGGAAGAAGTTGACCTTCTAACTTCGCTTGTTGCTGACCATAAAAATATATTAGAAAATAAAAAGAGTGACTCAGTCACCTGGCAGGAGAAAGAGCAGTGCTGGAAGACGCTGGAGGCGCTGTTTAATAGCACAAGTGGGGTAAACTTTCGCAGTGCTAAAGCTTAAAGAGGGCTACAAGAAAAAAGATGAAACATATCGTACAGGAGGTGGCCCTAGTGCTGCTACTCCTCTTACCCCCTATCGAGGAAAAAGTCAAAGACATGATATTGTTGTCTGTCGAAGGAAATGAAAGTCAATTATCCGATTGGGATAGTAATTCTGAAGCTGGAAGAAGACATCGTACTTCTGTGCGAAGACATAATAAGAAGATAATAATTAATTATATCCAGAGCCTGAATGACGCCGAATTCACATTTAGATTTAGGTTAACAAAAGAAGCTTTGGAGACACTTTTACACAAAGTGATGTCTATCATATATGACTTCTTGCAGGTTTCATCTTTTCATCAACTTTTGTAACTTTTTTTAAATATTAGCTACAACCAAAAATATTTGTTACTATAGATACTACCTACTAACTCCACTTCAAAACCTCAAGACTCCAGCAGAACATCTTTATAACGAATCTCAAATACGAAGCAGAAATGTGGTGGAAAGGACATAATATGGTGTTTGGAAAAATCGGTTCCCCAAAATCGGTTTGTTAAAAAAGGTTTTGCTTCAAGTATCTCGTGTACAAGCCGTGATAGTGGCATGTGCAGTGTTGCACAATATTGCTATTGATATGCGAGATGAACATTTTGAACTACTGCAACAAGTAGATGAACCAGCTGATGATATTGATCAAAGCGCAATTGACAACGTGGGAAATGCAAGTGTGCGAAGTAATCTTATAAGTGATTATTTTGCTTTATTACTATAATATTTTATAAATTACAACATTTTTGAGATAAATTAAATAAAAGTTCAATGCTTTTATTTAAATAAAAATACAAATTTTTAATACAATACATCCTCGCTCCAGGCACAAAATCTATTATTTTTCTAATTTATTTAACAATATATTTTTTCTATGGCCCATAATTCTCTTTTATGCTCTCTTTCTTCCTCTTCAAATGCCCATTGCTTTCTCTTATTTAGTAGCTCTTCCTTTCAATTGACTTTCAATTCCTTCGACAGACAACAATATCATGTCTTTGACTTTTTCCTCGACAGGGAGTAAGAGGAGTAGCAGCACTAGGGCCACCTCCTGTACGATATGTTTCATCTTTTTTCTTGTAGCCCTCTTTAAGCTTTAGCACTGCGAAAGTTTACTCCACTTGTGCTATTAAACAGCGCCTCCAGCGTCTTCCAGCACTGCTCTTTCTCCTGCCAGGTGACTGAGTCACTCTTTTTATTTTCTAATATATTTTTATGGTCAGCAACAAGCGAGTTAGAAGGTCAACTTCTTCCCGGCTGAAATTGACGCTTCTTTCACGTTTTTGCGTAGACATTTTTTTAAGTTAAAGAACCAACCTCGAATCACAAAAACAACATACACAAACTACTCAGAGAAAATGTATATTTGTAATAATATGTACTAAAATACTCAATATGACATGACAGCCCGTTTCGTTACAAGTAATATTAAATGACCAACAAAAAGGTTAAGGTTCTATGTTTTTCTATAGAATTTTGTAACTTTATTTGTTCGTAACAAAAAACAAACAAAACGTTGCATAGCTATTTGCTACTTTATCCATACATTGTGAAACAGACCCTAAGTCTTACTTATTTTATTTCGTTCCAAAAACAGCAAACTTTTGGTATGCTTGAACACAACATATTGCATTGAACGAAACGCGGTCGAGAGGGAAGGATCACGCAAAAGATTGCTGTCAATCTTTTGTCAAAGAAACAATCGGATAGCAGAAATGTTTATTGGCATGCAGATTGGAGATCGGTCTTTAGATATGAATCAGTCCAAGATTGGTTATAATCATAGATTGAGGATACATTATTAATTTTGGCCGTAAAGCGATTAAAACTTACTTCAATGACTTTAACTTTTTCAGTGATTGATGACGCTTATCACGCACAATATAAATTAAAATTGTATGTCCACGATACGTAGGAACTTAATGATAAGATTTAGGGTATGATTCGTATGTCTAAAACGTATTGTACTGTCTCGAATCTTGGGGTAAATCTAAAGAAGGATAAAGCTTCAATAGCTCAAGGCATATGTCAGACGAAATGACTATAACAATGGTAACTAAAATATTATAATTTTGTAGATTATTCTATGTTTCTGTAACAGGTAAGGTCAGAGAAGAAAGTCTCTATTTATTCACTATAGTAAATAATGCCAGACATTATCTTTTCCACACATTTTTTACATCCCACGAACTTCGCAACTGTTGTCTCACTATGTGTATTGAGCCGCACTAAAAATGAATGCCTTTTCTCTGAAAACGTCGGGTACAATTTGACCTCATTTGTTTCTTAAGGTTTGCGGTGTGTCTAAGGGTGCGTCCACACCTGGCGAATGTGCAGCCGTTTGCGCGCGTGCAGTCACGGCAATGGTTTTGTGTGCCTCTTTAGCGCAACTCATGCAAGGCTCGTATAAGGCGTGCGCGATCTGCGCGCACTCAATTCTCGTCCTTACGTTTACTGGCGTGGGCCGAAGGAAGACGCGAGCTGCTAGCGCGCCGCTCGCGCACTGATCGCGTACGGCGCTTTGGTTGCGAGCGTACTGCGCGCGGGCACGAAAAAAAATGCACGCGCGCAGCTCTCAAACTGCTCGCGAGCTGCACATTCGCGGCATATTCGCCAGATGTGGATGCACCCTAAGGAAGTTTTAATTTAAGATGTAAATAAAAAACTACGATTTATTTGCCACCCTTATTTTTTCATGACTAAACTAATAAATTACAATATGGTCGGATGAAGCAATATTTTATTTTTTGAACGATAACAACTTTTCAAACAAGTTTATAGCTGTCGACAACTGTAAAGTAATTTAGTTTTATTAGGTAAGAGTCTGTTGAGGCACTCCAAGAATCTTTTCGCCAAGTCTTCTTGAACGTTTGTTGATAAACTTGAGTTCCAATTGTCGACTGTTCTATTTCTAATAACAAGTTTTGTTTTTCAGTGTTCTGAAGGCGAAATATAAGATGACATTACATTATTTGCTTAAATAAATATTAATACTAGTAAATAATAAAACAATAAAAGCAAAATTGTATAATAAATAAAATACATATATATCATATAGGTATAAAACTTTTAAGTCTTGTAAAAAATAAAAAAATACCATACAACGCATAATGCCATTTAAGTGGAAATTATTGAACGGAAATTTCAAATTATCCCATATAATATTATATAGAGACTAATCATCATTATTTAAAGTTACCATTAAAATTCAAAAAACGCTTAACAGCAACGAAATCGAATATAATTTGGTTTAAATTACAGTTTTTTAACAGATATAGGTATAGCCTAATAAGTAATTTAATTTCTAACCTAATTTACTAATAAGGATATTTAATATAAAGTGTATATAATAATAACATAAAGGGAATACACTCTGTTCTTGTATTCTATTTTTTTTTCACTTATATGGTAAATAGGTTAATTTTATTTTTCGGCTACCTTCGCTCGGCTATTCTTAGAATATCGATAGGACCGATGACTACCGTTCTACGAAAGAACATTAATCACACCTTCGCAATGTAGGCTTATGCCTTACAGTCCTACTTTCCTTTACATTAAGAATTAACGTAAAGGACGTATTGTATGTATTGACGTTGTCTATGTATTATGATGACTTACTTGACTTAAGGTCCTATGAACCCCAGGTGGAGCAGAGGGTACTTTACTTTACTTTACTTTTTGCCATGAGGATTCCAGTCGAGGGCTTGCTTGACAATGTGACTTTCCCTCTGGAGCGTATGGCCCACCCACCTGCACTTTCGGCATTTTATACTCCTGTCACACAGCTCCCATACCTGATGATTAGAGATTCTCTCGGACCAGAATCTTCCAAGGATTTGAGGAAGGCAGCGGTTCACGAACACCTTTCGCAACCATACAGCAACACGGTCTTTATGTTGGATCGAAAGATTTTGAGTTACCGTTACAAACTAATCTTCGGGCAGTCTGAGAGGCAGCGGTATTACTTAACCTGATGTTAGTTATGATCTATATGGATCAACAAAACACTTGGATGCTGCCAGAAGCTTGCCTTGTCCGCTGCTAGCGGTTGCATGAAAACAATGCCAACTGCAGCAATGGAGATTGCCCTGCAAATTGTACCCCTAGGACTACACATACAGCAGGAGGCAACACTAGCTGCCATCAGGCTTATTGAACTGGATCTATGGGGTAAAAAGCACACACACAGCGATTCTCAACAGGGCGATAGAGTATCAACCTCTTATAGCCGCACCATGTGATAGGATCGTTAATTCGTTAATCAACACATACTCAACAGGAAACACCATGTGCAAATGAGAGAAGAGGAACGTGACCCTGCATGAGCTACGCATATATACCGATGGCTCAAAAACAGGGCGTGGCTCCGGTGCTGGCATATTTTCTCTTGATCTCAACATACACCTATCTCAAGGCACACACAGCTCGATTTTTGAATGTGAATGTGTCGCTCTAACCGAAGCAGCCAGAGCCGTGTAGCGGTTAGGAATTAATAACCATAGTTATTATTCAATAAAAAAACAAATAATACACGTTAAAAAAAAATGGACGTTAGAGACAGTATTTAATGAGCCCAAAAAAACTTAATTAACGAAGCACCGTTCACTGTCGCGTATCGTTAAAACTTAAAAGAAGCACACGACGCGGACGGTTTAATTAACACTCCTTTGCTTACAAGAGAACAATGAACCAAACGGCCATATATCAAAAAGCTGAGTAAAGTATTAAAAAAAAGAGGCTAAAATAAACTGCAAAACAATAATAAATGTTTATTTGTATTACGAATTTTAATAAAATATACATTCTCGAACATAGTTATTATACTTGTAGATATATAATAATGTGTCCCAGACATATGCCCGCTATGAAAAGGCCACATACAAAGCTTATAGTCCCTACCCATCTCTCGATAATTCTAAAAATAGCACTATCATCAATACCCGAATTGTCATCTATCAGGATTTACTGAGATAGCAATGCCGACGCTGGGTAATTTAAACACAATATATATAAGAATTAAACGTCTAACAGACATTTTATTCGTCAGAACGAATAAAAATAAACGAAGAAAACCATTTTTTTTAAATATCGGACATATTAAGGACTAAACACTATCTCGTAATAGTAGGTAATAATAGTTGTTTTGATACTTGTACTATCATAATTTTATCATAGCGAATTCAAGATCTTTAAAATTTATAAAATATCTCATTTATTTATTCATGCTACTTATGTATAATATGTATTGACAATTTTCTTAACCTACAAAGTAATAATAAAAATAATTAAAAAGAAAATTAAAACAAAAAGTTTGGCACCTGTGGCAGTGTACCTTTAACGCTAGCAGCATTTCCTCCCTGTATTGCGAGGGAGCGAGCTTATTCGTTGAGCCAGGAAAGCACCAGCTCTGTGGTCACCGGTACTATCTACCAGGCGCCAACAGAAATCTTTAATAAGCGCCTGTGCACCCCCACAGTCCAAGAGTTTACTGCAAACGGAATAAAATAAAGTCTATAAAATTAAGAATTGGGTAATTGGAATTAAATACACAAAAGGTAACTGTACTTTTGTGTTTTTGTATTATGTTAGCTTTGTCCCGCGGTGTACTTGCGTAGGTGTGTGCTAAACTTGTGACCACATTAAAATACATTACAATGTAGTATCAAACATAATCATTACAAAAATGTAATGAAACATCAGGAATGTTATATATAATCATAAATTCCGCTCCGTGAGTCCTCAAAAGAACTTTCATGAATATTTAAGCACGGAAAATCACAGGGTTAAGCTGGAGAGATATTTAATTACTGTAACAACTCGAATGAAAAATAAACTGTGTTTTCATTAGAACGTTCTGTTGAATATTCTGTAGAGTGAAACTTATTGTAACATATTAAAGTAAAGAATTTATGTGTTATTTAAATTTAACCTGCGTTGTGGTTACGAAAAAATTCAGTTATGAAAAATTTGATCGACTCGTATAGATGCCATATGGCTGGTAATATTTGAAAATTAAATCACCGTTTAAATTGTTCAATATGTATAATAAAATTATGAATATTTTCAAAAAGTAAAAGGTCCGTATGAAAACTTTGATAAGCCGAGGTAACATAACAATACAATCACTGTATCGCGTATGCTGCGGAAACTATTCAGTAGATCAATGATGTATTACAGTTTTTGAGAAGTCATCAATATATAAGAAAGTCAGTGACATATTTAACTACTACATGTTTAATAAATAAATATCAAGCCAAGCTAAGGTAGGATTGAACGCCTAGTAATTTATATTAAAATATTGGATCTCTGGATAATTTATTATTTTAATATAATTATAGTATTCTTTCTAATTCTAAGATATATACAGAGAGGTACAAAAGTGAATATAATTTTTTAAAACCATGTCAAGTAAAAGCACCTTCATTCGCCCAAACTAATCAAATTTTGTGGTAAAAATTATGAAAATAGCTAAAATTTATTTTTAACTTACTAAGTAAAGCTGCTTACTTCTCAAGATTCTCACTTCACATTATCGGAAAGTTGTCAACGTTATTATTTCACTTGGTTTTCTGTCTTACTATAAATTCTGGTTCAAACTAACAGATATTAAGTGAAAAATTTATATTTATTTAACTAAAAGAAAACACACACCAGTGAGTCGATTTGAGAAACTCCTTTACATAACAACATTATATAATAATTTTACTCCCAATGTATTAATTACGTATTATATAATGTTCGTATTTAAGTTAGTATATTTATAATTTTTCAAATGAGTAATATAGGGACGACACGAATTTTTTGACCGAATTCAGAATGTTAAAACACGGAAAGTTGCATACCTCGGCCACGTTTTGCGTCGACATCTATACGGCTGGCTTGCAGCTCATAATTATATGCAAAATTCAAGGCGAGAAATTGACTGGCAGAAGAAAGAAATTTTTCATTCGACTAGCATACCCACCGTGTGCTGAATGTTCAATTTCGATTCTGTCATAATACACCTCAACAAAAAGAATACGAAACAAAGAGTATCACAAAGTCCAGATTTATATTAAGAGGTTAATTAAAAAACACCTCGATAATAAAAACTGCCACCTAGTCACCTAACGATTATGTTTTGAAATGACAAAATCATATATTTTTTTAACATAATCATCGCAAAGGGTTTTCCTAAGTGCTAATGCGGAAAATGAAAATATGCAAATCACTGTTTGATCATGAATAATGTGGGTTAGGTTCCGGGATGAGTTAAATTACTCACAATATACGGATCAAGTTTGGTATTAACTTTTCGGTATAGTTCGATCCTACAATATATTAAACAGATAAAAGCTTATTTAATTTAATGTGTTCTATGATTAAAATTGATAAATACAATAGCTATAATAGCTAATATATTGTTTCACATATTATATGTAATAATAATAATATAGCCCGTTTTATTTCCAATCATGGCAAATTATAATATACCGCTTAGATTATTTTATATATACTTTTTTTAAATTGTTATCCTATATCCTGGCTACCCTCAGTACCATCGATCGGAACCCCTTCACGGGTAAAGGCCTCCTCCAGCTTTTTACAACTGACTCTGTTTATAGATCTTTTTCTCGATTCGTTTCCTGCTAACGCTTCTATTTTTTGTTGCATTTTATATGTAGGAAACGGGAAAACAGTATGACATAAATGTCTTGATAGAAATATATTATTATAGAATTATTACTAGTGGACCCGACAGACGTTGTCCTGCATGATATTTCAAGCGATTAGTAAAGCAAAGTATGAAAGTACCGATTGCAGCGCCATTTGGCGGGCTGATTTGTGAATCTAAACCATTCCCAGATCCCCTTGAACACACACAAAAAATTTCATCAAAATCGGTCCAGTCGTTTGAGAGAAGTTCAGTGACATACACACTCACAGAAGAATTATATATATAAAGATAACACTCAGAGATAATGGCCCCCATACTGAATTTTTTCAATCGCTTCTAACTTAAACCACATCTCGTTATAGTATACTAGTATTGAATACCCTACTACCCGTCCGCTTTGCTCCTATAATAACTAACTAAAAAGTAGAAATAGGGGCTCACTAAAAAAGTTTTGTTGTTAAAAGCAACAATCTGAATTCCGGTCATTTCTGATTAAATTAACTTAGACATATTATTTTTCATTGGTATATCTTTCAAAATCACCTTTAGTAAATACAAAACAAGCAGAATTAAAAAGTTAATCTGTTATTCTTTTGTGGATTTCATTGCGTTATAACAAGGCAAATTAGATTTATTTAATTCAGGTCGTACTGATGAATTCCAGCAATTTATACTGGAATTCAAATTTCATTGTTAGTAATTCGGCGTTATTATGATAGAAGTGGGACAGAAATATTTACAGTTTGCTGCCAAAACATGTTCTAACTAGAATATTTTGATGCAATATGTATTTATAGGTATTGAGAGCAAATTATGAATTATATATATACAAAAAGGTCCTGTAATAAGAAACCAATAATGTCGTCCGTTTTTTACTCGTTATTTCTGTAATGTGCCTAAGAATGTCGAGTCGATTTTCGTAATTGTTTTAGAAAAGGAAGGATGGAACAGAAGGATTTACATGAAATGGGACAAATATAATTTATAAATCATAATGTGCCATATTTTATTTCTTTTGGGTTTTTGCTGACCTTATTATTTTTCAAATCTCAAGTGAGTAGATTATTATAGGCATGAAAATCGCACGGTTTTTATAAAACTTTAACAATAATTAATAGGTAATAGTTATTACGTACTACAAACCAAAAGCGTAACATTACATTTTCTTACTAATGGAAACTACATGCGATAGTTTGTATTAAAATCACGATTTAAACTTTTGTCATTAAAAGTATTAAGGTATTTAAATTTAGCCAACACTTATTTATTCCCATCGGGAATTGGCGACACAAATCTGACCGTTATACCAAAAATATTATAGAATGTACATTTACAGAAAGTATCTAAATTGACTTTAATTATAAAAATAAAACTTATTCATGACAGAAAAATGGTTGTGGTCAAATTTTTTTTTACAAAAAATTTTCAGTCTGGTTTCATATTTATTCATTTTTATGAATATAGTATAGTTTATATCTCACTCTTACAGTGTAGGTGAAAACATCGTTAAGAATCCAGCATGATTACGACCCAAAAATTACGGCGTGTGTCAAGGCCGATTTACATTATCTTAGTGTTTAGGAGAGTGCTTTAGTACAACTTGAAAGGCAAGTTCTTTAGCGTAGCGTTTACTAAAGCAAGTAGCGTTTACATGTTTCAACTAAAGTACTATCCTAAAGCACTCTCCTAAACACTAAGATAATGTAAATCGGCCTTCAGGCATAGAAGGCTGAATACTTATTAAGAAAAAATTGATTAACCAACAGATAATGTTAAACAATAATCGAACATGGCAGTCTCATGATTTTTTTTTTTTTTTTTAAGACAATTCACACCAATTGACCTAGTCCCATGCTAAGCTGGTGAAGCTTGTGTTATGGGTACTAGGCAATGGATATACATAAATATTATAGATAGATAGACATATAAATACATATTTAAACACCCAAGACTAAGCACAACACCAAATGCTCATCACATCGATGTTCGTCTCAGCCGGGGATCGAACCCGGGACCCATGGATTCGCAGTCAGGGGTACTAACCACTAGACCAATGAGTCGTCGAATGAGATACAGAAATCTGAGGCGACCAAGAAGTGTAGCGGCACGATTTTTTCCTACTACCTTTACATTTTGCAGTAACGTTCGTAATAAAATATATAGTTATTGTTAACTATATGTATAGAGCAAATAAACAAAACAGTTATGAACAAAATGTAATTTACGAGACGACCGATAGATATCACTCGACTCGAGCCGCTGCCAATGTTTGCACTATGTTTATCATAAATAGTAAACATATGTTGTCAATTAAATCTGCTACTTTTGTATTAAAATACTCATATGTCCATAAAAATAGGTGATAAAACAAAATCTATAATATCGTAAACGTATAAAAAAGTAAACATTAAGGAGCTCATAAAAATGTCGTAGATAAAATTAAATAGCACCCAAGAATGAGTGATTTATTTATAATGATAGCCTATAAGTACAGCTATTGTCGAGCCAACAGACCTTTATTAATTGACTGAAAAATCTAGAGATTGTATTCAAAGGTTTCAACATTCAATTTGAAATTTATTTATGTTTATTGAATAGAAATGTACTGTATAGAATTAAATGTGGTCTATGAGTTTGATTTATTTCGCGTCACATTGTCACTGTCCGTTGACAGTTGCCTATTTAAATTATTTATCGGGTAGCACATTAAAAAGAAAATACAGTATCAATTATTATTGTCAACCCGTACTGCCTTGCGATTCTGTAACTCACTTTTCTAACTCTCACAGTGGTTTTCGCAGCGGCAGTCGCGCTCAAATCAGTCGTGAAGCAGTAATTTTATGATTTAGTATTCTGATAAACAATAAACTACAAGCTCCCTCCGCTTGTCAAGACGTAATGTGAAATTGCTTAACAGAATACCATGAGATTCCAAAAATGACGTGAGTGACGAAGGGAGCGTTGTTAGTGCGAGGTGAACTCGCGGATTAACAGAATCGCACGGCTGAAGGCTAGTAATATTATTATTCGTATCATGCTTAGATTAATTTAAACTCAAACACAAAATAACTTTGTAAACAAGTACACTTATAAACGTCAACAGAAAAGATGTTAAATTAATTCTAAATTTACATTTCCTACCAGTTTGCAAGTCAAGGGCGTTGAGCGGGCAAGAAGAACTGGCAAGAAAGTTCAAGCTGGCTGGTTCAAAGGCTGACAGTTCAAGATTTATTTATTGATTAACACATTTATGACGAACTTATATTGAGGACAGTTGGTGAGCTTCACTCTGATAGATGGGCCTATCTATCTAGATGGCTCCGGGATCTGAAATACTTTTCAGGCACATTCAGTATTAGTAATTCCGGAAGCCCTCCCATATAGTAGATCGCCCATTGCTCTCTCGGTAGTTCAAGTGATCCATACCAGGTGTACCTATAATCCTAAAGGCGCTTTAAAATAACGCTGAAAGTCGCTGATGTTCTAATAGCTTGGCGCTAACACTGCGTAAAGTCAGAATCACGAACTCGTGGCAAATATCACTTATTTTTAATATGATCTAAAAGTAAAAGAAGTGCGATTATAAGTAAATCCTACTAATATTATAAACGCGAAAGTTTGTAAGTATGGATGGATGTTTGTTACTATTTCACGTAAAACTACTGTATGGATTGTAATGAAACAATTATTAACTTCACAATTACAGCTTTTACATCAAAATAACACATAGGCTACAATTTATAAAGATATTATACTTATTGTCCAAAATATCAAGTAAGAAGGAATAAATCTACCATCTGCGAGCTATTCTGGCGTGCGTTGCCAAAAAACTGGAGTTACACATATTTAATGTATGATGGAAATGTTTGTCTTAAATAGTCAATATCTTCAGTAGTTTTTTCTACGCCACGCTAATATGACCTACTCGAAATACTGATCCTGTGCAGACGAAGTCGTAGTGACAGTCATAGAACGGTGCCTTATTATAGTATAGTGGTCACATAAAAACGTATAGTTCAATATTATGCTAATCAAATTCGCATTGCATTTTCTCAATATCACGTTGTCAAAGGACAAGCCCTTCGACAAATTAGGTTTGGCTTGTGGCATTTGATAAGACGGATTATATTTGACTGGAATTTATAATAAATCGAATGGAAACTACGCTTCGAGATCTTTGATTTATGGGTTCAAAACACAAGTTTTTTGTTTGTATGAGGTTATGTAATCGATTTGACAATAGACAGAGTGTCAATAGAAATGAAATCAATCGGAAACGCTTTGGCAAACTAATTTTTAAGTATTGTTCATTTATACAAATCTAAAACTTTAGATTTCCGAGCCTTAGAGGGAGGGAAAAAGGAGGATATGTTAGGAATTTAATTGTCATTAAAATATTAAAATTGTCGAAAATTAATACAAATAATATTTTTTTTTTTAAATTTATGTCTTCAATAATAAAAACAAGTGGCATTTTAATTAACAATTCGTCATATGAGATTTCAATAAATTTATTTTGCATAAATTATATAATACTAATATTTCGAAATTTTAAAAATGGAATTTCTATATGGTAATTCGCCCTTCTCACTCTCTCTCAATCGGTCTCAAATTTTAGAACTCTTTGGTAACCTTATGTAGTATATTGTATTCATTTGTCATTTGTTTTTTATGAATTGGCGGCAAATCTAAAACTCTTGGTACACGTGAAAATTAACCTAACGCGAGAAAATGTTCGACAAGTAAGTTAAACAAAAAATTCCTTTGGGTTAAATTTGTGTTTTAGCTTTTAGCCAAAATATAACTTTTAAACTTTTTGACCTGATAAATATCATAAATCGAAATCCATTTTGGTTTACTATTTACTAGGAATGCGGAATAAAAAATAACAAAATTATACAGAACTTTGCTTGCTCAAAACTATCAAAACAATTGAGACAAACATTACATAATTCAGAACCAAA
Organism: Pieris napi; assembly: GCF_905475465.1. Classification (NCBI taxonomy): domain Eukaryota; kingdom Metazoa; phylum Arthropoda; class Insecta; order Lepidoptera; family Pieridae; genus Pieris; species Pieris napi. The sequence continues at coordinate 3,744,658 of NC_062241.1, read as the reverse complement.
ATTACTTAAGTAAATACTCTTTGTTATAGGTCTACCAAACGATCTTACAGTCTACTGGCATCAGTATCCATATAGCCTGGGGATTGTTTTCTGCAAGCTACGAGCATTGATTTCAGAAGCGTAAGTGAACCTTTTTTTATTATATTAAGCTAAGCTTTTTTCAACTTAGGGACCCTTAATTGGGATGCGGGCAAAGCTGGTGTAGTTGCTAATGCATTTAAACAAGTGTTCACGGGACTTATACGCTTAACACTCGATTTAATATGCCATTCCATTGTATCACACAACATTTGGATAGCCAGTTTGCCCTTTCTTGAAGAATTAACACGACGAAACTTGATTTGGATCTTTGTAAATATATAGTTGCATATGATCTATGATAGCTGATGACATTTTGTAATGATTTTTGGCGTAAAATAAAATAAATTCGTCCATAATCCAAAGTTTTGCGGTGAGTTTTATTTTATACTCAATATACATATATCTTTGCTTTGCATGCTTTTCTATACATCTTGCATCATTAGATGAAATATATTATATTATTTAGTTGATATGATTTGTAAACAATGATGAGTACATCATTAATTTCATCCGCGATTAGCCTAGAAGCTCAATTTATGTTGATCGATTTTCTTAGGTTACATGGAACGAAAATTAGCCGTTAAAAATGTATTAGATTTCAAGTTCCAACACACAAAGGAGTATGTTCGCGTCACAAATCTGAATCTCATCCTTAATATATGATAAAGGTCGTCTCACAAATCATGTATCGAGCCAATGTCCTTTAACGTGATGCCCTTAGATCTTTGTACACCTGACAAGATTTTGTCTTTTGTTTTGTGATCTTTAAAACTGATTACCAAAGGCTTACGGCGAAGAGCTCTTTAAGACCAGAACTCGATCTGCAAATTCTATTTCTTTAGATAATTTCACTCCGGCGTACTTAGCTATTACTGTAATGAGTTTTTGAGGATTTTCGAAAGCGTCTCAGGTAAACCGATTAGATGTTTGAAAGTGAGGCTTACTGCTATCGTTCTTTAAATAAGGGATTGACCTTTGCTAAGCGAAGGTATTTTTCAGCAAGATCTGCTTAAAAGGTTTCAAAATAATCCTGGAAAAGTGTCTTGTTTTCGTTTTTCAGGATCTTCTAACTATAACGGTGACGTTACGGCTTGTAGGTGTTTTAATTTAGTTCAAAATGGAACTGAGGATTCCTGGAACTTTAAACTAAAGATAAACTAAGACTTAAGTTATCAATCACAACAGATCCACGGGCGGGCGTGATCTAAGCAGAGGTTGGGTGTTGGAGACTGGAGTTGCGAATTGTGTATTACAATTATTTCCCACATTTTGTGCTTATTGTAGCGCATTTCCTCTGAAATTTAGTTTGATCGTAGACACATTCACTCGTACGTTTGAACATACACAACACTGTATGCATAATTAGGTTACTGATGTGGGTGTTACAGTTGTTTTTTAATACTTTTGGAATGCAAATACACTTTACAAGGAATATTAAATCATGTGCACTTTTTCTTTTACGTATCCTTTTTTTACTACTCTTTCACTGTTTACATATTATATTTTAATTGATTTGCTTTGTTCCATTAGTTTTGTTTAATTAACTATATGTATGTAATAAGTATATATAATCTTTTTCTAACATTTGTTGCTTGAAAGATATAGCTCGAAAGCGCCGCCAGTCCTTTTTATTGAATTATTTTAATTGTACTGTATTTCTGTATTAATAAATAAAAAAATAAAACAACAGCTATTATGTTGTAGCTGCTGATGTAGCCTCTCTAAAAGTGAATTTTTAAATTTAATGAATTGTTAAATTTAATTGTTGATTTTATCTCTTTATAATTCTATAATGAATCCTGATCCATCTTTCATTTTCATTTAAAACTAGTAGGAACTTTATAAAAAAAATATAGATTATAAACTAGATTTAAAAGGACGCCAACATCAAAATTACATAAGCCGATCAGCGCTGCTATGGCTTACACATCATTCAGTGTGGCCTGAATGGATTAAAAGCCCCGGTAAATTAATTAACGATAATATAATGCAGGCCATAACTGAGAAACAAACTAATCAATGCAGACTAATTTGAGTACAGCGGGAATGAATTCATTTAAAAAAAAAATACTCGATAAGTATTGACTATGAGTTCAAATGCCCATAAATTGAAGATTAATAACATTAATAGTAATCGCTCTGATGTTGTATATAATTATAATTTCAATCTTCAATAGGTATATTAAACTGTTTGTTCCTACTGATTTATCAACGCAAACAGGTGTTTGTATCTTGACACTTTGACAGTTAATATAGTATCTTACGGCGAAATCCTTAAGGATTTATGGAAATAACACTTCTAAACTGTGAAATAGGGAATGTAAAGTATGTGAGTCGCAGTCTGTAATAATAATAAAAATCATATATTTACCATTTTTGTCTGGATGAATATCGACGGTATGAGTATTTTTAAACATTTTGCACTCCTTACAATATGACTGTTTGAAAATATAAGTTTCTGATATAAAACAAATCTTGGAGTGGAAATATTTAAGGAATTTCTCGGAATGTAAACATATTCGAACATTGCAAGGGTAGATAAATCCACAACCCGCACTTTCTTGCTATACGATGGCCACCTAATCATTACACGCAGCGGTTTGCGCGCCCCACTATAACTACGGCATTCATTAGACAGTCTTACTAGGTAGATTCGTTTGGGAGAGCTGCAACGAACCTTTGCCAATCACCTTTAGTTACCTGAAAAGCGTTTGAGTGGATGTGAATCCATTTTTATAAGCCTAGCTGTGACCGACACTTTCTATTGTTATTTTATATTTCATTTATTTCACTTTTCATACACAAAAATACAATACCAACTAGTGTGAACACATCCCAACGAATTGTAGCAAACTTGTCAAACTTATCTGAAAGAGCGACTAAAATTGCCAAGTTTGAATGTGTAATATTCTGCGCAAACAATGTCAATTTACACTTGACTTTAATATTACCTTCTACCCTTGGCAAAGACACGACAAGACGTTTGTTGACTGAAAAAATCTCTTATTTAAGATAATTTCTAATAAAAATCTCTGAATGTTGAGTTAATAAAATGTAAGTAAAAAGTACTTTCATGTATCCTACGAATACCTAACATTAAAAGCTACGGTAATTTAAGAATAATTTTGATATAAGAGCTTTTTCGTCTTATTTATCTTGAAGGAACTTCTATGTTGTCGTCGAAAATTGTGACAATTAACCCATATTATTATAAAAAGTGTTAATTGTCTGAATTAATCTTTAAAAAAATATTAAGTGTTGATAAATATTAAATTGATAACTGAAGGGAAAAAACTACTTTAAACATACTATGTAGGCGGCTAATTTAATTTAAAAAGGGACATTAGATTACGCATAAACAATCATTAATAAATACTTTATAATACATTTTGTGACGAGTTTTTATAAAAATAATGAATCTTTGGTGTATAAATTTATTAATAATTCTAATAATAAATAAAAGATAAATAACTAATGTTTAATTAAGATTCAAGCGTCATGTGAACTTCCCACGAATAAAATATACGGATTTTCAAGAAAAACTTTGTTATTAGCACTTTTTAGGTTGTATGAAACTACTTTTAGCGGTAGAACCTCCCTCTTTTATCTTTTGTCTATTATTATTACGTGTTTTGTGATGATGATTGTAATGTAAATAGTGAGGTTTTATTATTAATTTGTACAAAACTTATAGCAAGTTGAATGTTTAGCCATACTCCTTAAATTATTTCTTACCGTAGATTACGAAAACATGTCTAATATATCGTGCAAATCCCGAATAGTCAACAATTAATTTAAAAACCATAGAGAGATATATATTTTATTTTATAGATATAAGATCAACGAAATGGACGAGTCTGAGTAGACTGTTAAATAAATTAAATATGAAATATCATACAAAATAATTTAGATTTACGCTTAAATATGGCAGGAGAGTTCCATGTAACTGATTGTTCTACTTATAAGCAAAATTGTAACCAGTGCTTTTGTTTCGCAAGCAATGTATCGTAAAATATTTTTTTATAATTTGCATGTATGTAGTAGGCATTTTTTGAATTTTTTTCAATCAATATTTTTAATCAGGGTAGTATTATTTATGTATCACTATAACTTTATTTTTTACTAAAGATGTATATATAATTTAGTGTCACATAAATAATTAATTGATTAAAACGAACCTAACGTTTGCATATTCTATGGGCTTCATACTTTCGATTGGTATATAATTTATCTAATATTCATACCGGTGAAATGTTTAAAAAAATATTTTTTTTATTTATTAATTAAAATACTCTGGACTGAAATTTGCTATGCAACCCATATGGATTATATTTATTGACATATTAAATTAATATAAAATACGTTTCATTAAATAAGCATCTCGGTGAAGGTCGTTGTATATCGGGATCTTAGACCATTATCTTGGATGTCTTTTTTCAGAGCAACATACGTCTCTGTACTGACTATATCTGCGTTCACCCTGGAGCGGTATTTGGCAATATGTCATCCCCTACATTTGTATGCCATGGCTGGGTTGACGAGAGCTTCACGGATTATTCTGGCTATTTGGGTCGTGGCCTTTGTCTGTGCTTCTCCCTTCGCTGTGTATTCAGACATCAGTTACAGGGATTATCCACCTAGTAAGTAGAGTATGAAATATCTAAACGTAATATAAAAAAGTATTTTAGAAATTATTTGGAGTTTTGTTTGAAATGTACACTTGAAGTAGTGTGTTTACACTTTTTACACTCACCTTTGGATATTACTAAGGCCGTACATTAATTGTAATGTCACTTTTAAGTGAGGTTTTTCTCCGCGTAATGTCAGCATTTGATTGTATTGTTATTATTTTTACGTTCGTACAGCTTTCATACTTATTTCTACTTTCTTTCTTCCAGGAAAATTCTTACTTATGATCTATTTATCATTTATTTTGTAAGAAATGTGTAACCTAAAAGCTCGGTTAAGCTTGGTTAAGTTTAGGTACAGACGATTTTCACCTTTAGATATAACTAAGCCCCTACATTAATTCTAATGTCATTCTTTATTATAACAATATATTTAAAAAATAAACTTTTACTATTAAAAACATTTTAAGTAGTGTAGAAAAGTGTCTAATGGAAATATTTCTCGCTATCATTGAGACTGTACACCTTTAAAGGCCCATTTAGATGGAGAGAGTTTCTCGTCTCGAATGTACGATTATCGAAAGAATATTAAAAAGTTTCGTCGTCTAAACATTCACACCTCTTCCACTTTGGTGAGAATTGCCTCGCAATGGAATGTTTATTAAAAATAATATTTTAGGAAAGTAAAACCAAAATATCTTTACTGCATTAGTAGATGTTGTGTCATAAATGTTACATGTATTTTAAGGTTTCAGGATATCTGAATGAGTTCTCCTGTTATATCCCTCCTATAAATTGGAAAATTTTTCATAATGCTCGGTGCATTGTAAATAATGACAAGTTTTATAACTATAACATAGAACTATTTATACCAATGTCTAGAAATTACATTTTTACAATGTTAGCAATCTGATAACAGGTACATTGCCTAACGATTTAAAAGTTATTCTTCAAAGAGTGTGTTATTTATTACAGTTTTGTTTATAAACCGAACAAATAGCTTAACTTATACTAAATATACGTTATATAATATACTAAATGTTACCACAGATTTTTATTAACAAAATTACTATTAGATCGGAAAATTTCTTTAAGGTAATATAAAACATGTCACGTTTTCCATCTCTTTTACGCTTATTACAAACGATCTGCCAAATAAGCTGTGTAATATCGATCAGACTTAAATAGCCGAGTTGTCTATTACATTATCTGTAATTTTTACAAAAACATTATAACTATCTACATATAATATAAGTCTTTCATGCAAATTTGATTTTGTTTCCTTTGAAATAGAGACTCTAGGGCCGTGTTCAAGTGCATATGCGCTAATTAAAGTTTTAAGTTGGCGCCTGGTAGATAGTACCGGTGACCCCAGAGCTGGTGCTTTCCTCGCTCAAAGATAAGTATCGCAATACAGCGAGGAAATGCTGCCAGCATTAAGGGTACACTGCCACAGCGGGGGAATTTGTTTTAGTTTTCTATTAATCATAATAAAGCCACTTTCCATACTATAAAAATTACAATTCAGGTGGTTAGTAGTTAGATATTATACTTAGTCTACGTTAGTTATTGTTATTTCCATTACATCGTGTTCTGCTGGCCCCTTTTACGGTAAAGGCTCCTCCTGAAAAAGTTTACTATTTATCCATTATTAATTTATTTATTTATTTATAACTGCTCAACAGTATTGCTACAGCTACTCACTAAACAATATACAATTTAAATTGCACACAAAAGCCAAAAACGGAATACACATTCAAACATAAACAATGCACAGTTTCACCTATATATATAAAAATGAAACAAAGTATATATGTATTTATAATAAATTCTAAGTTCTAAGATTCATTGATTATTATAATATATATTTAATATAAAGGAAGAATAACAAAGCCATTATTAATAAAAGATACCAGAGTTTTTTTTAATTATTTTTTAAACATTTTTTAGTTACATTAAATATATCTATTTGCTGGTAATTTGTGTTATAATCTGAAGGTATACGATACATGACTGAGTCACGTAAATAGTTTGTATTAATATTATTATTACCATAAGTTCGCAGGATAGATACCTAATAGATGCCTAACTACGCTATATGTAAGGATAGAATCATCTATCTATCTAAATAAATTTAGTCGCGATATCAGATTTAATGTCGGTTATTGGAAGACCATTTTAAGTTAGTATTATATGTATTAGATCTTAAATCTTGAGGCACGTTTGATACGTTTATCACTGATACATATTTGTTTAAGATTTAGCTCAAAATGCCTTTGAGGAATACCACGAGAGATACCTACGACAAAAATGTAAAGCTTTATTTATTTAAGTAAATACTATAAAGGAAAATTTACAACAAAATTCTTAATTTAAGTGAGAATAAACATTCTTTGTATTTTCTTTTACTTCATATTTAATTATAAATATAACAATTTTAAAGATTCTCTTACCTAATAGGTTGGGGAAAAAGTTTCTTCGCATTTTTCAAGAAAATTCACAACATTTTTTAATATAGTTTATTTACATTTAACGAAAGTATGTAGGTACCATTTTGTTCGATAACTTTTTGCCATCTTGTAGGTAGGGATATGATCCCATTGCTATAGAATTTTTGTGGCTACTGATCAAAATACCGCGACAATTGGTTTTGGCAGTCCTCTCGTGATGTTTACCTGACACTGCCTACATATACGTATAGTATAGCCAAAGAGATTATATTACAAGTTCATACATATTATAATGCAAAAATACTTTTTCCCCAACCTAATATTATAAAGTGGAAGACATAACAAATTTTACTTCACAAAAAGCATTTTCCGTAAATACAAATGAAATTGCTTGTTTGAACCAAAGTAATCCTTATATCTTATTTAACAGACTCCGGCAACATTTCATTGGATTCTGCCTTCTGTGTTCTAATGGCATCCTCCCCACTGTTGGAATTGAGCAGTATATTTTTCTTCTTCCTACCGGCCATCTTTATTCTCAGCTTATACGTGACTATGGGTTGTCATATCAGGTACTTATAGAACATATTCTAATCTTAAGGTAAGATTCAGACTTCAGCCTTGCGATTCTGTAACTCACTTTTCGAATTCGCACAGCGGTTTTCGCAGCGGCGATCGCTCTCTAATCAGTCGTGAAGCAGTCATTTTACGATTTGGCATTCTGATGAGGAGGAAGCTTGTAGTTTATTGTTTATCAGAATGCCAACTGATTTGAGAGCGACCGCCGCTGCGAAAACCGCTGTGCGAGTTCGAAAAGTGAGTTACAGAATCGCAAGGCTGACTAAGGGGGTGTCCATAAATTACGTAAGGTGTTTTTTTATAATCTTCTGTCTCTTCTTCCCCCCTGGTGAGATGTCGTGAGAGTTTATTCAACCCCCTCCCCCGTACTCCAATCTCACGTGAGATTGGGGTACGGGGTACCCAAAATGTGGGTTTCTTACGTAAACGCGTAAGAACGCTATCTCTCTGAGCTCGAAGAACTCAAAATAACACACACACACAGTAAAGTCGCAGAGATGGTCTTTAGGGTCAACCGTTTTCCAAATTTTTTTTTTTCAATCAGAAAAAAAATTGCGTGATATTTGCCGAGACCCCCCCTCTCTCCAACGTAAGATTAAATGAGATTGGACTCGACCCCCTCCCCCCTTAAACACCTCACGTAATTTATGGACGCCCCCTAACGTATATGAAGTCCAAAAGGTTTTTGGCGTACGTAAATAACATCGCTAATCCTGGACTCGAGAGGCAATTTTGATATCACTAAAAAGGAATATTTGATATTTGGAGATTAATCATCTCAAGGGTTATGTTATACTTGTTTCTACCAAATTTTAAATTATAGTTAATAATTTATCACAGCTTTGTGTCACACAGTGTGATTGACTGAGATTTATGAATATAGATTTGAATCCGAAATAAATTTGTAGACATTAAATTTGCATTTTTATTTGATTCTTGTGTAGCTTCTAGTAAAATTGTATTAAATAAGAGCCTCTTGAAACATAATTTTTTGTTCGAGTAGAAACATTGTACGTAACACATTATTTTAATGTTATTACTTTATTGCAAGATTCAGGCTTTCGAATAATTATTTTGTTAATTTTTGCAGAATATTTGTATAAGTACCATTTTGCAGTGTGTATGTAGACAGATAAATAATAAGTAAAAATATCTTTATTATGAACGTTAAATAGAAACAAATGAAGAAGATAAAGGCGGTTTTCAAAAACCAGAACATTGTGATGTATTACTTACTAGCTGATGCCCGCGACTTCGTCTAGTTTATATTAGCGTGGCGTAGAAAGAAACTTCTAAAGATATTGGCTATTTAAAACAAACATTTCCATCATACATTGCATATGTGTTTTGGCAGCGCACGCCAGAATGGCTCGCAGATGGTAGATTTTTTTCCTACTTAATTGATATTTTGGGCATATATATTTATAAATTGTAGCATATGTGTTATTTCATTTCATTACAATCCATTCAGTACTTTTTACGTGTAAGAGGAACAAACATCCATCCATACTTAAAAACTTCGCGTTTTAGGATTTATTTTATGGTTGTTTGCAAACTTTGGAATGTTACATAAAATATTTTACAGTCAATAACCCAAATATTACTTCTAGATCAACACGCATCAATAAGAAAACGAAAGATATTCTCCAAGGCCAAATCCACGGAGAGACCCGTCAAGCGAAGTCAAGAAAAGCTATTATCAGAATGTTAGGTAAGTTCAACGCAATTCTTTTCAAAACGTTTTATTCTTAACTTCTAAGATAATATTATATGAATGGCCTACGTAAACGATAATATATAACACTTTAAATGAGTCAAGGCCGCTGAAGAGAATTTATGTAATTTTGTATCCATAATTGGAATGGAATCTAAACTAGACAAATCTTTAATCAATATAAGAATACAAATATTAATACAATATAATATCTGTATATCTAGGTTATAATAAACGTATAAATATACAGATAAAAACGTATATATAAACGGTCTTACTAATAAAGATTTATGCACATTGTATAAGCCTGTTATAAGAAAAATGTTACTAATAATTCCTGAATTGACAAGTTTGATGTATACGGCTGTTATAACAAGTGTCTGGTTTGTATGAAGACTTGTACAATGCTTATTCAACGCAGAGGCCTAGTTTAACGGGTGTGTAAGACAAAAATTGCGTAATTTTATCTGATTTCGCGTTCGTCAGCATTTTTTGACTGTTTAGTTCAAGGAAAGATTTAAGTTAGTAGGTATTTGTGTTTGTTGAAAATAGATATTATAGATCAAATGGAAGATTTAGATAATATTGATATGCAGCTAATACATACGATTTGCCGCCTCCAAGGAAAGTCTAAACATACCAAACTCGGTGCAATCCGTTATTACTTTCGCATGGCGATTTCAAAACAAAATACCGCTTTTCAAAGAAGTATGTTATGAAAGAACCAAGGCCAACCTAGACGCCCCCAAGCAATCTGGCTGGACGAGCTGCTAGAGCTGCTTTTATTGAAACATATTTTTAAGGCTGTTTTATTTACATAGGTGTGGATAGTTAATGACTTGAAATAAATAAAGTTATATTTCATTTAAAACAGGGGTTTTTTTTTTATAAGTATATAATTATTCGTATAATTGCTGCTGTAACAATTTGAGCCCGAGAAGATGCTCCTGTCTAGCCCTTTTGTGAGCTTCGGCAAGTTGCTTCTGTTTGAGCTCATGTGTTTCAGCCATCTGCCTTAGTTTTGTTTCGTGCTCTTCCTGCAAACACTGGAACACTACCGTGTTGCGGAGTTTGGCACTTTCCACTATTTGAGATGATCTTAAAAATTTAAGTATGATCGTTGAGGGGTTTTGAATGAAATAGTCCTTTCTCTATCACATTGATACTATCCTCTTCTAACTTTTGTACTGCAGAACGCGGCTTTTTATGTAAAATTCTAGTCCTCTTTGTCTGAGGTTTTGGAGTTTCTATTAGCTGCAAATAATAAAATGTTATTAGTATATTAAGTAAATGTGGATATAATTGTGTTGGTTGATAAAATAAATACAACTTACATTAGAATTATGAGTTGTATCAGAATTATTAAATCAAACGTCAATCAAACACGGTGGGTTGCCAGGGTAACAGTAAATAAGGGTCGTTTTGTTATTCAACCAATACACATCGATTATTGGTCAAAGAGGTGTTTATGCCCTGTACAAGCTCTATTCACTGAATTACTATCACCTTGTTATAACGCATGTATAGTGATTTTTTATTAGTAAGACCGATAGTTTTTAGTGACATAGTGATTAACTTGGATGATCTGGAGTTTTTGAGTTGTTGACAATAATTGTCTAGGGTTCGTAGGTAAATGACCGATACACAATCGATATGTGTAATGTCACGGCAATGACATTTACTAATGACTGTCAACATACATTTCACTAAGATTCTAAACAATATTATTTTACAACAACAAATTATATAAACAATACAGAGAGTAATTTTTGATTGAATTTCCCGGGAACTATAGACAAGAGCCGAATAAATTTGAATACTGAGCCACAAATGCCATGAGATTAATACGTATTTAGAAAAACATTTAATACAATTTTAACATGATGCTTTTAAGCACCATCAGGCTTCTAGCAGTAGTAGCATTTCTACCATCGCTAGTAATTTTCTTGGAATAACAACATTTTAACACTACACATTTTACTTCATTAGTGACTACGGTTTTTCAATTTTTAAACAGTGGGAATATGAATACTAATTTTCTCGAAGTTAATTAATTGTCTACGAGTATTAACAGTGTGCTACAGGTGAAGATTACTATCTTCATTTAAACACACTTGTGTGGGTGTAATCTATAATAACACATTCAAAAGCCTTAAATGATTTATACATATTGTACTAACAAAGTAATTATTTTGACTTGTGTCATAGCCTATATGAGATGTCTCTATAATATCACAAAACGGTTTTCACAGATTCATGTCATACATATTTTATGCTTCAATAATTCAATGTCAAATGCTTTAGTCTAAATATTCGTGTGGAAATAAGCCCCTTTGGTTTATCGATATAAAGGAGTCCTGAACTCTTTTACCTATGTTATATAGCTTGATTACGACCCATATAATGGTATATTCCGACCGGCATTAACTGCTAATGAAGGAAGAGTAAAAAGGTTCTATAGGAGTGGAAAAATCCTCGAAATTCTTTTCAACATGCGGGGTTTTGTATAGTATAAGAATTGGATATACCATATATTAATTGTTCCTTTTATGAAATGGTTGGCTAGTTATGCTGGTTTAGATTGGATAATTATAGGGTTGATATAAGTTATGCTTTCCGGGAGTTCACTGTTTTAAAGCATTCAAGCCTATAATATGTCTTCAAATACTGACATTAAATGATTTCACTGTTTATCGCTAAGCAATAATTAGCAATGAAATATTGATCTTGCAATAATATTAATGAAATCATTTTAATCGCAAATAAATCGTTAACTATAAAAATATTATCATATTACTTAATGCATATACAAATACGTTTAGAATATTTAAGATCTAAGTTTAAAAATTCTTATAAATTACCCTTAGTTATAATTTCTCGCATTAGCTTTGAACTTTACTGCCGTGCCTAAAAGTTAAATTATGAAATATGGTAATGAAAGAGACATATAGTCTAACTTCAACAATTACTTAAGATGAAGGATTTGTTTCATTATTCATATCTATTAGCCTAAACGAATAATGTAGTGCCATATCTCTAGTAACTTTAAATTAACCTATTTTATCGGTGCAGGCTCCGTTTGTGTTTATAAATCACTATTCTGTTATACATAGAGTATATAATCCAAGGTTTGTCTAGACCGTTGTTTGTTTAGAAATTGAATCTCTCCAGACGGCTCAGGTAAAATAAAGTTATAACCAGCTAATTCTGGGTTGTGGAATTGAAAAAAAACACGAACAAGAAATTAAAAAACAATTACAATTAAAAAAAATACTAATAATAGTCCTCTAGCTTTATACAAATAAACAATAAATCGATTTATGATGTAACTTTATACCTACAACATATGATTGGGGTACAATTAATACGTTATAGTGAATGCGGTTAATTAACGTTTTATAATGTATACGCGGCGTTAGTTATATGTATTTTCATATGTGAAAATTAGACTCACGAAAAAACATGAGTTATTCAAGATTTTCAAGATTATTCAAGAGATTTATAAAGCATAAAATAAAATGTCTATTTACCACAGTGTTCAACATTAAGTTCTTCACATTTTTGATAAGCAACGAAAATTCTAAGATTTTTTTTCCTATCCCAACTTGAGATATGAAAATCACCTACTCACCAACCAAGGTATTGAATAAAGATGAAACGATTTTCACATATTTTCTGTCATATGACTTATCTAATCTGAAACTTTACCGGAGGCAGGATAAATGAACCGAAAATATCGTTCTAGATCGTTAAGTTGTCTTCATAATATATTTAAACATTTTTAATGTGTTTTGCTTTGAATTAGTAGTTCAATATAATAAGTACAGTATTTGCTATGATCTAGATAAAATCAGCAATTTTTGACGTGACGTCTTATAATTCGATGGAGCCGGCTGCACGCACGAAAAAACATGCGGCGTTACCTCGCTCTGAGGCGTTACCTCGCTCTGAGGCGTTCCATTTAAGGCTTGAAGTGCAAGCGAGAGCGCGAAGCGACAGAGAGGCACAATCGGACTCCGCGCTCTTCAGCGTTCGACATCTGTCTCTGTCCTACTTGAGTGAGCGATTCGTGACGTTGTCACGTTCAACTATCGTCAGTAAACCGACTTTACAGACAACCGATTTTAGAAGCTAAAGCTCATCAGTACTTTAAATTAAGGAATTTCATAACCTATGTCTTTTCAGTGGCAGTGGTTATTGCGTTCTTCGTATGTTGGTGTCCATTCCACATACAACGCCTCTTCTATATCTACGGTTACAACTTAGCTCAGTTCCACGTAATCAATGAACATCTGTTCAACGTCGCAGGCGCTTTGTACTACGTGTCCGCCACTGTCAACCCGATACTCTATAATGTTATGAGTGCAAGGTAAGTGTGCTTTTGCTAATAATGTTTGAAACTGTTAAGGGCCTATAGTCATTTTTACGTCTGCACAAACATAATAGTTATATCATCTAACGATATAAGGAAAGACTAGGAAGCACAACACAGAAGTACCTGTATTCCCAATTAGTGTAATATTACTGGATTAATTTGAAAAACATCTGAAAACTAAATAGGACTTTTTGATTTTTGTAATAATACTTATGAGTTGATGTTGATCAGATTTTAATTCCTATATTGCTTTATTGAAAAAAAATTTAATGCTAAAATTTAAATTCTAAAGTATGTAGTTATGTAGCCGAATCTTTTTATTAAGAATATTTTTTATAACTATCTAACAACATCGCGAGCCTCAACAGGAACATAATATGTTTTATCATAGTGAATACCCAGATCACGTTAGCAGAGGATTTTTGTTTTACTTGCTTCATCTACACGCTGGACATCTTCTATTTTAGTTTGGCTCAGGTCCTTGATTGTTGTGGCTATATTTATTGATATTTTTTCTAGCAGGCTTACTTAGCTCTGGAAGGAATTAAAAAAAATAAAACAAATAAAAAAGCCTTTTTATTTCTTGCAAAAGAACAAAGTTAACTTAATACTATTATATATACATTTTTAGTAAAATACATTACACTATTTTTTTTTTCTATTTTATAGCAGAAATACTCTTATTTAATAAAAGTCTAGTTTATATAAAATATTTAATAATGCATGTGCTTCACAATAAACAGTCGCTTCGAGAAACCTCTAAGTTTGCGAACAGTTCAGTAAGTCACTTATATTCCATTAAACAATAGATACTTATTACTTAGTTTCAAACTGCTAGTTGGTTGTAGTGATATGAATATTAGTTTGTATGGTAGAGTAGTTTGTAATTTTATTTACTTTCGAGGTACAAATAGGTTTTATTTATTTGGAAAACCTACAGTTAATAATATCGAAAATGTCATTATGACATCATTGCTAATAGATATGTATAGATACGGATACAAATTAAACGAAGTTTGTATCACCAAGGCATTTTCACTATTTTGCGCAGAGGCGCGCTGTTTCTTTACTCTATGGCAAATTTCTACTTCTATGTTTTTAAAGTCTGTGTCGTTAGAATACATTTTAGGGTTCGTAATTCAACTGTTGTACTGTACTGTGGTGGTTTTGGGTAATTAAACGTTGAGGTGATTATAATTTAGTCGGATTATAATGTGTATAATTTTTGTAATTCAACTCCATAATTTAATTACGCTCTGGAGTAGCTTGTTAGGCTAATTACGACTTTCTTTTTTACAATATAATTTGTACAGAATCAGACATAATATATAACTGAGAAAATCGTTATGAAAGTACTTTTCCTGAAATAAATGAAGCGAGAATTGCAAGAGAGAGTGGAAGGTAGGTGGGAAATCGTAGCTTTGTTTTATATGTTACAACTTTCATATAATATGTAAATTGCGTTTGTGACATCATTCATTTTATTTCTCATATGCCAAATCTATGCGTAGTATGATATTGTAAATGTTAAGTATTAAATAACGTAGTATTGTCTTTGATTGACATAACCTTTACACATATAAAGAAAAAACTTTTTGACCGGATTGAAGTTATGTATTATTTTTTTGTTATGTTATGTTTATAAATTTACAACTATTTAATATAATTTTAAATTTATCCGACGTTTCGCGTGTTTTACAGCGTGCGTGGTCACGGTGACTGAAGACAAAAGGTGTTGGATGTCAAAAAATATCACAGCTGTAGAAAAGAAAGTTTTTTTATTAAATAACGTATGATAATTTCTACTTGCAGCGCAATAGTAGTGCTCTGTTACTGGGGAGCAGTATTTCTACTGCTGCAAATTTGTATAAACCTTTGAATTGAATAGTTACTAAATAAACGAGTATTTGATAAATTGGTTCTCTTAAGCTGGGATTTTATAGGTTTTCTCTACAGACGTGATGTGGAGTTAACGGCGGATTAACGAATTTATTTCACATTTAATTTGATACTTTGTGCTTGTTAAATAAAGTAGTTTTCTCTTCGTTTCCACATAAGTTTCATTTTACGGTTGCTCATTCACGTGATTTTAGAGGTGGTAAAAGTTTTATTGAGATTTGAGAGTCAATTTTCTTTTTATATGATATATCTTTTATTAGAGTATTTTTTTATGAAGTTAAGGAAAAAATAGTTTACTACATTATTACGCCTAGGCTAATAAAGACATTAACTAATTGAAATAAGACTTATTATAGGTAACATTATATTCCAATACTTAAACAGAGAAACCCTAATTTAAATATTTGATTAGCTTCTGTTTTCTTTTTCTTTTCTCTGTGCAATTAAAACCACGGCCCGAAAATAATTCATAATTTGTTACAGGTACCGTCTGGCATTCAAGGAGACACTTTTTTGTCGTAAGATGTCTCGAAGAGGTCCGGGTTTCGATCAATCTAGACGAGAGACTACAATCTCTAGTCTGACAAAGGGAAAATCAAGCTTTAATCGAGACACCCGTCTCGGTAAGATAGATTTCGTGAAGAATGACCATGGGCCTTTCTGTATTGAAACAAAAATCGACGAAGAAGTAATAATTTGTTATTCCAATGATAATAAACCGATGCCAAATAGCGATCTTGATGTTATAGATCATAATTAAATCTGATTCTCAAAGGTGAAACATAAAGATTTTTTTATGTGTTGTGTAAAAAGCAAACAAGATAGTACATCATTTATGATCTCTTAGAGGTACCTAATTTTTGAAAAATAAAATTACAGTGAAATGGAAATACAACCTTAAAATATACATTTTGAACGTAGTTCATATCAATCTAAATAGTTATAAGTAAGTTATAACTATGTTTTATCAATTGTATAAGTATTAATGTGGATGTTCAAATAATATCATTGATGTTTAATAGTAATACAATCTCTATGTGATTTGTAACTAGAAAATATATAATGTCGAGATTGTTGGCTGGGCATGGTTATTTTTGTCGTGCATTTCATGGTCATACCATTTGTCCAGCAAATCTTTGACGTTTAATCTGATGGAATTTTAAATTTAAGAACCCCCTTATTCATAATAACTGGATAAATATAATTGTTTAAATTAAAGTACTCTATGGTCTCTTTTTGTCAAATTGTTTACGCTGTGCTGATAAGATACAGATGCGTACTATATTTAAAACGTGTACGTAACGTACTATATATACTAACGTACTATAGTTAAAAATGTTAGCATGAATAGGGGGCGGTAAGTCGTTTTGGTGTTTAGGAGGTAATTTTTAAAAACTAATAAACAGAACTATGTAAGGGATGGCATAATCGATAAATGCCAGATCATAACAATTCTTAATAGAGTTTCTAATTTTCTCCTTATCACCATCCTTCACTTGCTACAGATAATACAAGAGTTCCTATGGCCTATTCCCGTGCAGAAGTTTGAATAGCACCTGAGGTCGCTAGATCCTAGCTCATTTTTATACTCATTATATACAGTGTTTAAACATACATGTTTTAATAATAAATAAAACGTTATATATTAAGGTATATTATCCATTAGATATTCGTATTCGTAAGGTGTAATTGTTCTCAGTATACTTGACTCAATTGCTCGTTATTACTTCAAAGAAAATTTGTAAATTGTTTTTTATTCTGTCATCAAAGTTTAATATTAAATTCAGATGTTTATTAAAGAGAATGATTTTACTTAATTACTTGATTAATAATAAATTATTTGTCGTAACTTGAGTTTTATTTTGGTTTGTTTAACTCGTATCCACAATTTTGACTTTTGTTTAAGTGATAGAAACGCGAAATTCCTTACATATATAACCTTTGTGATGATAAGGGTCTGTTTCACAATGTACGGATAAGTTCTACATAAGTTCAAAATAAGCTATTTATTACTTACCTATTGGTAGGATAAACACTATTGTTGCGTTTCACGACTGTCAGATAGCGCTATTCGTAACATAAAGTCCATCATAAGTTAAGAGTCCGATGAATGTCAAATAGCACAATTTATCTTCCAAATAATTTATGTGTTGCATAGCTATTTGGTACTTTATCCATACATTGTGAAACAGACCCTAACTGTAATAACTTATAACTCCATCAAAATAATGGTAAGATGACAACAATTATATAATTCAAAATTTATAATTTAACTTAGCTTATAAATGCAATAAAAACAATAACTAAACTTAAAATATATTATTAAAAGGAGTCTCTTATAACTTATATAGACATTGTGATCTTTGAAATTTACAAAATGCATTTACCGTCGTAGAACCTTACTAAAATCAACATTTCATCTTTTACGATGTTAGTCGTAAGTGTCGCTTCTGCTACGCTGCATCAACGAAGTACATTAAACATTGCAATCTTGATTACTATTTTAAAATTCGTAAGTTAAATTATTAGAAAAATTAAAAATGGTTAGAAAAATTAAAAATGGATGGACGGAGACGAAAAAACAAAGTATTTTTTTATAGATAAATAAATTAGTGGCGCTACAACCTCGTTAGGTCTGGGCCTCAGATTTCTGATTCTGTTTTATGATCATTTTTCAATCTAATAGGCAAGTAGGGGATCATCCTATCGTCCCTGACACACGCCGTCACCTTTTTGGGTGTAAGACATGTCGGTTTCCTCACGATGTATTCCTTCACCGTTCGAGCTAAAGTTAAATGGCGGTGCACAGCCGGAGATCGAACCTACGAACTCAGGGATGAGATACGCACGCTGAAGTCACTAGGCCAACACTGCAATTTTTTTAAGTTTAGGAAATTTTTGCCTTTCAAATAATAATAGAACTTAAAAATTAGTTATGCTTCTGTTACATACAGGCATATTAATATAATTTAATAAAATAAAGTGCCATCATAGCACTCGTCACCCCAAACTTGTTAAGACCATGTTATTTAAAGATCCGATTCAATTACCATGATTGGATTGGAGACAGAAAATTGATGTCAGAATTGTCATAGTGAATGTGAGTTATATTGGACATCCTTGTTTTTTCCTACTAAGGGTGCGTACAGACTATGTTACATATTATATAACTTGTGTTTTATAACACGTCAACATTATGTAACCTTGTTATTCAACATTATAACATAAAACAATACTGTACATATTAGAATAACAATGCAATATAACAATGTTATATAACCATTTTAAATAACGAAAGAAAAACAAAAAAACGTAAATGCGGGGCTCGTCCTAGCATACATATCAATAACATGTTATTATAACATATTTTATAACAGTGTCCACATTATCTGAAACAAGTTGTATAGCAATGTTGTACATGTTATGTTATATAGTCTGTACGCACCTTAACGAATCGTAACGTTTGCGGCGTTACCATTGAAATATATTTTTATTGTCACACATTTTGTGATAATAAAATCCGACTAGCGAATATACCACAAAACATTTTAAGGAATGTTCGAATTGCTATTGGGTTGGAAAGCTTCAATGAAACATATTTTTCACAATAGAAAAATGTGAATAATGTAGACTAGGTAATAGAATTGGTTTTATTATCCATATTCAAAGCGCTTTTACAGACGATTAGATTTCGACTATATTATCTGATCATCTGTTAGCTTATATGTATTTATCAAACTCATATTTATTATTTAGCAGTGTTGGCTTAGTAGTTTCAGAGTGCGACTGACTTCTTGAGGTCGTACGTTTGAACCTCGGCTGTTTGAAGGAAAGTATTGTAAGGAAACCTCTGCCTTAGACCCAAAAAGTCAACGGCATATGATGGACACAGAAGGCTGATCACCTACTTGCCTACTGGAAAATGTTATCACGAAACACATACAGGTATTTGAGACCGACATCTAAAAGGTTGTAGCACAACTGATTTTTTTATTAATATTTAGTAAATTAAAAATCTTCTGCTGTTTTAATTACTTTAATCGTGATATTACATAAGATGGTTCCATGAAAATATAAAAGTAGAAAATGTAAAATTAGAAGTGTAAACAATTTTCCAAAGGACTGTTAAAACTTGCTGGCGAGTGGGCGAATGTTAGAAGCGGAGGTTAAGAAATTAGTGTTTTTGGATTTTGATCTACATGATTCATAGTTTGGGCTAAGCCTCATTTCTGAACCTCCACCTAGGTCGAAAGGATACAAATTTGGCTTCATAGATTCTGCTTGTGGGAAATCCGATCCAAATGTTTTGCTTTCATGAATCGGGACGCAACTATATCATTATTATATTGGCTACTAAATGGAATGTCTATGAAAAATATATATATATATATATCACTAACCCCAACATATTTATTTTCTACATTCTAAAAATGTGATTTCTTTTAAATGTTCATCAATACACAGCAACCGTATTTTATTATAGCATGAACAAAGGCCTTTTTTAATCTTATTAAAAAATTCAAAAACTCTATTTGAGGTTATTTACTGCTTGAAGAAATACACTTCAAATGTATATTAGCGACGGGCGAGACAGATATTTAAGCGATTTTCAGTGATTGGGCGATCTGATATTTCTGTCAATTTTGTTAAGTATTTCGAGAAAGATTGCTATGAATCTATTAGTATTAAAAACCTAACAAATAAATTATTAGATATACAGATAGAATGCAAATAAATTTACAATTACATTGTATATTCCGTTAATACATATCAAGACGCCGTCTACAGCCGTACATTAATAGTTAACAGTAACATATTTAAATAAGGACTAATTTCTTATTAAATAAATTAAGGTATTAAGTTAATATTTATTAGTGACCTTTAGTATAAGAGATGATTAAAATGACTACTCAAAGGGGTAAATCATATTAATCAATCAATCTTATGTGCCTGTAACAAATAACATTTGGACAAAATCTAACCTTTGAATAATAAGACACGGGGTGACCCTTTGGTTATAATAATAACGAAACAAACATGTTATAAATACAAAAACATTACAATCAATAAAAATAAAACTGAGTGAGAACAAAACAAATAAAATCGAATACAAATGACAAACAAAATTGTTATCGGAATTCGTCCTAGATAAAATGAAAACAGTGAGTTATATGGTATTATTTAAGTGTATAGTATTCCGTGAATATTTATTACACACTGTAAATATATATAACATACGCTGCAAAGAAAAAATACATAACCCATTGGCTTAATGAAGCGCTTAGTATTGTCTTTCATTAACATAACTTTTACACATTTAAAGAGCACTTTTTTAACGGTTGAAGCTATGTATTATTATAAACTTATAATTATTTTACATAATTTTTTTCCCGACGTTTCGCGTGCTTTACAGCGTGCGTGGTCACGTGGACTGAAGACAAAAGGTGTTGAATGTCAAAAAGTATCACAACAGCCCTGCGATTCTGTAACTCACTTTTCGAACTCACACAGCGGTTTTCGCATCGGCGGTCGCTCTCAAATCAGTCGTGAAGCAGTCATTTTATGATTTGGCATTCTGAAAAGGTGGGAGCTTGTAGTTTATTGATAATTAGAATGCCAAATCATAAAATGACTGCTTCACGACTGATTTGAGAGCGACCGCCGATGCGAAAACCGCTGTGTGAGTTCGAAAAGTGAGTTACAGAATCGCAGGGCAGTAGAAAAAGTTATATTATGTAGATAAAGTTATAAAAGTTATATTTCCCCGGAGTTGATATCGACTAAAAGATGAAGGGTTTTTGCAGAAATGACTCTGAAATAGAGGACACCGTGAGTCATTTCTTTTTTCTTCATACTTAATTTCACGCGAAACGTCAGTAAAAATTTAAAATTATGTAAGATAATTACAAGTTTATATAATAAAACAAAGCTTCAATCCGTTAAAAAAGTGTTTTCTTTAATTAAGCGCTGTTTTTTTATTATAAAACAGGGAGCAAACGGGCAGGAGGCTCACCTGATGTTAAGTGAGTTATGGATCAATCACGAGCTTTTAAGAATTGGTATGCTCTTTTATAGAAGGACCCTAAGTCGAATTGGTTCGGAAATACTTCAGTGGGCAGCTGGTTCCATGTAGTGGTGGTGCGTGACAGAAACTGCCTTAAATATTAATTGCCTGCGTTGCGATTCTGTAACACACTTTTTGAACTCACGACTGCTTCACGACTGATTTGAGCGCGACCGCCACTGCGAAAACCGCTGTGAGAGTTCGAAAAGTGAGTTACAGAATCGCAAGGCTGGTGTGAAATATTTGTACAATAGTGTAGCAGTGCTCAAGAATAAAAATGTCTGGATGTATTTTCTATATCATTGTTAAGATGCCTTCTATGCCGGTACTTTGAAATAAACGATTTCGACTTCAATGTTGAGTTATTGAACCGCGCCATCCCAGCTTCAGGGGGACTACCATGAGCTCTTATTGTGAGCCTATTGACAACCTACAACTGAGATGCATCACTTATTCATACCATGACATCCAATAAACGAGACAGTTTACGTTCCCACGTGACCTTAGCGGTAATCAGATTTTGTTCATTTGATTTGTATGAAAATTCGTACCATGCCCTATCGACTGAACCAAAATTTGACCGTTGTGCGTCTGGCTAAAGGTGTGGTGGTCGATTACGATAACTTTTCACTTGGCCTAAGTTTCGACTCATCTATTCCCTACATCTTTTTGGCGTGATAACGTCTTATAAATCGATGAACGCCAGATGCACGCACAATAAAACGTGACTCATTGCCACGTGCCACCTGAGCCGAGCTTGCAAGCAATAGCGAGGTACGATCGGCCTAAGCGTTTGGCTTGTGACGCATTTATCTCTCTTCCACTCAATCTCATATAATATTTGTTCTTCGATTAGTAAAAAAATTAAATTAACAGGAGGCAAACGGCAAGAGGCTCACGGGCAGGCTCTGCTTTAAATGAATAGTATTGTTTAAAATCTATAGTTACGAGTTAGGCTGAGTTTTATCATTAATGTTGCAGGCTCCATTAAAAAGGTTCTTGAAGTTAAGACTAATTTCAATAATGATTTAGTAACATAATAGCTGGGTCCGACCCTTTTACCCTCGTAACTATGGACAAGCAATTATTTTCCCATCCATTTTCGCAACTATCATCGGACCGATGAAGGAAGCTTTTAATATACACCAGTATATATTTACATATATTAAATTTAAGTATTACTCACTGCCGCCCATTGGCAGCACAAGGGTGGAAAGATTACAGGTATGTTACCGGCGCGTATGTATGGAGCACGTTTATATAAGGAAAACTTTGGGAAATATCAGTCCATCCATCCTATCTTTTACAAGCTGTGATGCTGGTCGCATGATAAAATGGTATACAGCAGAAAGTGCCTTAAAATGCCAAGCGAATTAATCAATGATTTTATTATGAGACACAATTTTACGGAGTGTTAGAGTATAAATTGGCAAAAGCTAGTGCTATTTAAGATGTTAATTGAAAAACATTTAATAATAACTTTAAAGCACTTAATTTTCTGATTTTCGTTATTTATAATACTTCTTGGAAACTGACCGACCTCACAGGTATCGTCGAATTTTAGATAGTTTAACTGACATAACTTCTGGTTAGAAGTTTGAGAATGTAACTCGTCTGTTTGGGCTTAGCATGAAACTAAATTCTGTCTTATATTGAGGCGCAAACAGAATAAGTTTACACGAATTAAGTGAGGGCGAGCGGCGAATCCAAAAAAAAAACAAAATGTGTTGAATTACTTTAATTAATTATTACTTTTACAATAATGAACTTAACTAAATACAATTATTTAATCGGCCCGATATTAGGTGAAGGAAAAATATATTATATAATAAACTTAACTACTTGAGAATTCCGGTCCAATATGAGGTATCCGATCAAAGCTTCCGTCTCCATTGTCCGTTTCCTTATATAAATTATTATTTAATATATCTTATATTAATTATTATTATTATTTGTAGTTGTGTAAGAGGGGTACTGGTATTGGGTATGCGGGGCAAAGGGAGTGCAATGGATATGTAACACACGTTTTCTTTATTATTTATTTATTTATTTACACTTCGTTACATTATACAAAACATACATACAAAAAAAGTAGGTTATATAAATTAATAGGCAACGGGCGGTATTATTTAAGTGTACCTATAGTATTCCATGAATATTTATTACACAATGTGAATAAATATACCATACGCTAGTAACTTTATAATACATAGCTTCAATCCGTTACAAAAGTTTTTTCTTTAATTAAGCGCTGTTTTTTTTATTATAAAACAGGGAGCAAACGGGCAGGAGGCTCACCTGATGTTAAGTGAGTTATGGATCAACAATCACCGGCTTTTAAGAATTGGTATGCTCTTTTATAAAAGGACCCTAAGTCGATTTGGTTCGGAAATACTTCAGTGGGCAGCTGGTTCCATATAGTGGTGGTGCGTGACAGAAACTGCCTTAAATATTAATTGCCTGCGTTGCGATTCTGTAACTCACTTTTCGAACTCACACAGCGGTTTTCACAGCGGCGATGGCGCTCAAATCAGTCGTAAAGCAGTCATTTTACGATTTGGCATTCTGATAAACAATAAACTACAAGCTCCCTCCGCTTGTCAAGACGTAATGTGAAATTGCTTAACAGAAAACCATGAGATTTCAAAAATGACGTAAGTGACGAAGGGAGCTTTGTTAGGTTTATTTGTTGTTTGTTAGTTTGTCGCGAGGTGAACTCACGGATTAACAGAATCGCACGGCTCCGTTTTACTAGAGGCCTGTAAGATATTCAGCCGTGGTAACAACATATAAACTGGATGGCTAATGCTTAGGCCATTCGTACGATAGAATGGCCATGTGGCAGAAATAAAAAAGATCAAGTCAAAACATCTGACATAAAAAATATTTCTTTTTTAGACATTATCGTATTGACAGTACTAAAAGGATAGTGTATGTATTTTTATCAGATAAAGTATTTTTGTATTTATAAAGACGTGAAGTGTTGACATCATAAAGGAGCTGATAATACTCCGCGACATTGTTTGAGTCAAGTTTGGGGACTGACACGAGCTACTTAACTTGACTACAACTTCGTAATTTGAACTACGAAACAATAGGCATTCCTGCGTTATTAAATTCATAAACCTGCAAATGTTGCGAAGGTTAGGTTAGTAGGTTTCGTATATTTGTAACATGACGTGTATTAGGCCAGGCTGTTTAAATCTTCTGATGCAGGCTTTTTGTAGTTATATATTAGTCCCTATCGTTGGATTGACCCCATAAGGTCCGCCGTCAACATAGCATTTTATATTAACCGAATTCCTAGACGGTTCTATTATTCTATAATTAATTATATATAGCTATCCAGAAATATCGTTTCCTTTGCATTTATTTATTTAGGTAATCTTTAGGTAGGGCCAACAACAGATATCTTAATTCTTAATAACATCTTAAACTGGTTAAAATATTTTATGAAAAAATATCGAAATTCAAAACCGATTTTCAAGTTCGCCAACACCTCCATTTTCGAAATTATTATAAATATTATTATTACATGAACAATAGAATTGATTACATATAAGGTCTCTATAAGATTTCCTCATATCGTGAAACAAAAGTGACAATTATCATCACAAAGGGAAGAAATCTCTATATATGGAAGTAATATTAAGTGTCAGTGAAAGCGACACTTAATTTGTTATATAATGAAATACAGATACGAACTGAAAGACGGAATTTCCCAAATTGATTAAAGCTACTTGTTTACAATGATAATTTGATACCTTTGAAATTGATTTTCTCTTTCGTTATCAAATATTTCTACAAATAATTCACGTTAATTAAAAGGCCTCCAATGGTTACTTTCCGATTGACAAAATTTAAAACGTCTGTATTTGGATTTTTTTATAAAATACTTTCATTAATTTTAGCAGCTACCTTTTTTATATGTAATTTGAAATTTTCCTCGTAAATCAATTTTTAATAAATTAACATATATATTTATTAAAGAATAAAGATCGATTTATATTAAATGATAACGATTTGCTTTACTTCTATTTGTATCCAACAAGTTATATATATATATATAGGTTGTATTTTTGGAGGAAGAAAGGTGTAATGTCCCTTCATCCTAAAGGAAAGATCCCTGACCAGTCTAACCTCTGACTGGCCAGCATAAAGGCCCCAGTGGCTAAGGTCGAGGGGTTTTATATATAAGTATTGCCCGGAATAACTTCCTAAGCGAGTTACAGGGTATGACGTCATCGCAGTGAGCGCGTTTAGCAGATGATTTGTAGATCTCGCTACATCCTGTTTGAGAATGCCCCGCTTGATATAAATTTTGTGCTGATAAAGAGGTAATCGCTGAAACTAAAGCCTATTTTAAAGACAAATCGTTCTTTAAATGTATGACCGCTATAATTGTTCTCGATACTCAAATCAAATTCTATCAAAAAAATATTGTTTCTTTGTTAGCCTACAAACTTTTCACCCCACCTAATATTTAAAAACCTGTCGTTTTAAATAAATCTATAAATTTTAAGATAACATTCCCAGGAATTAAAAATGTGTCAACATCGCTTTTATTTGTTATTATTTAACAAAAAATTTACCGATAAAAACCTTAAGTTACAGTGTTTTGTTAGGCTAACCCCCTAATTTTATGTTAGTTATAAGTTCTTGTTCTTAACCACTAAAGACAGTTGACACTAGCTTCGAACAAAGTGTTTCATTTATTAGAGATAATAAACTCGTGTATTGTATTAATATTGATAAGTACTTGAGCTGTTTGCAGGCTACGAGAAATTGGTTGTTCTATGGTGAGAGCTTTTTGTTACTTTTGTTGGTGTTGGATGAAGATATAGAGACCTAGTATTTCAAGGACCTTGGAGAATTGTAAACTTCTCCCACAAATATTTATGTGATTATTATTATACATATATGTGCAATGGCGCTGGTATCAAATGCCATTGTCATTATAATTTAATAACATCAAAGTCAAATTAGTTCAAAATCGTTATAAGGTTTATTTGATTTACAAATAATTAGAGATCTACAAATTAACGACTATTTGAGAGTCTGCAGAAATTTCTGAGTCTTTATTATTAATGAACCAATGGTATTAGCTGCCATTGTCATTATAATTAACATCAAAGTCAAATTATTTCAAAACCGTTAACGAATGGTATATTTTATTTGTCAATATTGCTAGATCTATAAATTACGATTTTCAACTAACTAACTAATAAACGACTCCAAAATAATTATTTTGATCGAAACATAAAAAAATTATTGATAAAAATACATTATAAACTTCATACTTCTGAATTCAGTTTTAGTTTAGTTTCGAGTGCTTTTTAGCAGTCTTATAAATTCATCAGTATTGTGGTATAAAATTAATAAAGTTAGTGCTGAGTTACTTGCTACACGAATGAAAGCCATTACCCAGTTACACGACGCGACAGAATATTGAATTTTATTAAACTAGCAATGCGTTTCGCCCCCAGGAATTGCTTTCATATAGATACTTAGATAGGAGGAGTATTCGACATTTTGAATAAATTTTAAAATGGAAATAGCAAGTTCTAACTTTGATAAAACAAAATCTGTTTATATAACACTAAATAACGCCAACTTACACTTTCACAACTCAATGAACATCACTACATAGTATAAAACAAAGTCGCTTTCTTTGTCCCTATGTATGCTTAAATCTTTAAAACTACGTAACGGATTTTGATGCGGTTTTTTATATAGATACAGTGATTGAAGAGGAAGGTTTTTATATAAACATATATATATGTATAATTATATATTATATATATCTAAGTTCCAAGTAAAATTCTAAGGCCGAAGTCTGTTGTTGGATCTACCGGGATCTAACTAACCAAGTTCTGCTCTGGCTGAGTTCACAAGAGTTGCTAGTATCCTTTTTTAGTTAAAAGATGTAGGTATAAATATATTTTTTATGAATTGTAGGTGATATTATGTAATTCTATCGAAACTGTAAAGATAGAATAAAAAATATTGATCGATCCGACCGGGAATCGCACCTGGTACCCCAAGCGTCACAATCCGTTTACGTATTCATCGTTTTTGAATTAGCTAAGACGTCTTCAAGGCAAATTATACAGTCCAACAAATCTTCACTATTTATATCGAAAGTCTTTTCGTTTCTTTTCATGAGATATTTGAACAGTATATTTGAATATCTAATTGAGGATATCTAAATAGGATCCTAGACATTCTGTATTATTCTGCTAACCTTTTTTCTTTTTTTTTTACGTTTTTATTGTTATAACTTTTGAATTTTCGTCATTGAATTTATTAAAGGTGCATTCAGTCATGATGATTATGAAGGAGAAGAAAATATATATATTAGTAAACTCTCATAATAGTTAACATTCATAGTATGACAGTACAGATGTAAAATGAAAACCGATTTCTTATAGTCTAGTCGACTAGACTATTAATTAAAGCTAACGAACAATTCGTTAACGTACAATATAGAAACAATCACGATGGAAAACTTGAGCAACACTCGGAAGGCGTCTTGCGGTAAAACGAATCACAATTACTGTACATACCATATAGACTATATTAAATATATTTTTTAGTAAATTAGGATAGTTGTAAATTACTTATCAGTCTTATGTTAGGCTAGATCGTAATATTAAATGATGTCTTTGTGCAAGACAATTACATTTTTTATGTGATTCATTTAAACAATTATACTAAGGTGTCATGGTATATGAAAGTCTTCATATATCATAGATTCAGCTTTGTATAATATCAATTTCGAAACTAGATTAATCCCCATGCCTTTAGGGCTAACTCAACATGAACAAGAACTCCCTTAACGAGATACGACATTAGGGCTCCAACAGACAATCTATAATCGATAAGAATGATGAATTGATGAGTTAGTAACACGAAATAGCGAAAAATTTAAAAGTAATCTTAAAAAAAATGTAATTTTATGATGAAAAATAACTTTTTTTTTAAATTTAGAATTTAGGGAGGGTTATGTGGGACTCGCTATTGTGAATATCCACTAAAACCCCAAGACGCTCCTAACAATCGCCCTAGGCGGGATGCGGTAACAGCAGGGCTTAACCGCTTCCCGACACGTGATACTCTCTCTCTCGGCCTCTACACGCCCATTGTTAGTTTGTGATACTTGACACAGCCAGTATCCTTCCCAGACCGTGCCGTTCTAGTACTTGCAGGGAGGACCAGCTCCCAGGTCCAGACTCCTTTTTTTCTGTTGGACACTTTTTAGCTGGCGACGATTTGGTTAGCGCGTCGCGCATTTACGGGTTGCTTCCTCTTTCCCTAGCTTCGGTCCGCCGCCAAGACCAGCCCTATCAAGATGCCAGGGTGCGGTACGCCCTAACAACCCTGACAGCGACCGGGTTTGTTTGTCGGCTCATATGCTTTCGCCCGCACCAGATTGTATGCGACACCCCCCACTCGGCCAACCGAAGTTCAGCATTATGCGCATATTTGCCGTGTCGGTGAGTTTAGGGGCAAGTGCCGCGAATTGTAAAATCACATCAACTTAAATTACTTTTATTATTTAATGGTTATAGTAGGTAACCTACGAAACCTACCCATCGTTACTATTCGACAAAATATTTTTTTAACATAACATATCATATGTCAAGTGGTTTATTGGTTGCAGTTCCTTACATTATCCTTGTACAAAAGACTGACTGACTGAAGACTGGCGAAGAGTGTCTTGCTGGTTTTTCTCGTTCTATGACCTTCATTTGGAGCTGGTAGTAAATGTAAATTTAGATCTTCCTTTTTTCTTGATATTGACATTCGAAGGTGTGATTTGATATAATATGATCCAGATTTAAGCATTTGACAGTATTCTGCTATATGTTTCAAAATTATAATTGATAGTTTAATGAATGATTCTATTGAATAAGTTAATTACTTTTAATTTAAGTATTTAATATTTTTAAGGGCGTATATCAATATCATTCTGTGTGCGAGTGCCTTAATTCCCGCCCTGGCTGAGTTGAGAGTTACAAAGCTGAAAGCTGGTGATATGGCGTTCATTTCAAACATTTATTTAACTTTGTGTCACACTGTTATCTATAATTACTTTATGGGAACAAATTGTTATTATATAAAATAACGTAACATCAGGATCTGTAACAATGTATCTTATACGTAAATTTATAATTCATTGATTAATTTCAATTAGATTTATACAATTTTACCAGTCTCGTCTTAATTAAAATTCGATTGCTCAATTATATAATCTCTCTTAGATTTGAGCCGTAAAACCTCTTTTAATTTATTTTATTCGCTTTTGAATTTAATTTATGAATATAATACTAATTCAAAATCATTTATTCATTTCGGTAACACAGTCTACACTTATGTACGTCAATAAAGATATACATATATTAAATGCTTTTAATTTTTCATTTACTGCCAGTTCTCAAATCAAGGACGTAGAACGGACGAGAAGAACTGGCAAAAACTCTCTTTCCCACTCTTTTTAAGTCTTTACTCTTTCCCAATTTTTTGTTTTATAAAATATTTGTACCATTACACCATGTTTCACATGACATCTTTACGTAATTAATACTTAATTAATAATATAATAAAAAATAAATATTTGTCCTCTATCAGCAGTAGGCATGGCGAAATATGAGCACGCACTTACATTCTCGTGGGTACGACACCGATTAGTGTGTTGTAAATAAATATAAATATATTATTCTATAGTTATGATAGACTTTAGGATTATAAACTGGAATAAGAGCGACCTTAAGAAATATATCTAGTTACTCAAAGCCTTATTTCTTCAGCATACTAAGACAACCTTTAGTTTCACGAACCCTTCTCAATTCTATTCATATGTAAGGGCTTGTTAAATAGGTATTACCTCTGAATAACGAACTCGAATAGGTACCTGAATATACAAACTATAATCTATGAATTAATGTGAAGGAGAAAGGAAAAGCCTTCCTTTCCTACATAGTAATAATAAAAATTAATAATAATAATAATTAATTTAAATTTTAAATAAATGTAATAAACACATCTGCTCATAGTCTAGCTGACTGATTGCAAGATAAAGACTTATAAAAAAATGTAGATGTATTTTAATAGATTATTTGCGCATTTAACACTCGTATAATGAGGGTAACATCGCGAGGAAACCGACACAACGTCGACGGCGTGTATCAAGCACAGAAGGCTGATCACCAACTTTTATTTATTTATATATTAATTGAAGTTTATCAACGGTATATGCTACAAGCAACAATGTTACAATAAACATAAAAAAACATATAAATACTAGTATTTTTTGCTTATTGTTAAGCGGATTAAGTATGAGATAGACACTCAACAATTCTGTCTTTCAAATTAATATCTATCTCCATATACCTAAGAACAGTTTGATAAGTTATAATCGCGAAGAATTGGAATGGGAGTAGCCTGAACTCCTAGGTTGGGTTTGGCAGACGGAATTCAGAAAATTCTGCTGATTTTAAACCTTAGCAATTTTAAACCAACTTATCTATTAAGAAAAATAAATGATCGCGAGACATATACAGAAATCCCAGGCCCAGACCTTAAAGGTTGTTAGGATATTGGTAGTTTAATAAATATTATATGTATATAATAATTTCGCGTTCATCCATTACCTAATGAAAGTTTTGTCATAATTGCGTAAATCAAAGATAGTGTCTTAATATATGAGGAATAAACATTACATTACTGTTGATTGTAAATTACACTTGCAACAAAAAAAATAAACATATTATTCAGTAGGTGGTGGGATGGAACACGCGTGTTGTTGCTTTATTGGGAAAAAATCTAAAGATCGTTATTATACAATGTCGCAACTACATTTTTAAAATTCTAAAATCGATGTATAGGTTTTACAAGACTGGTGAAATTCGGTGACGTTTTCTCAATTTTAGAAGGAATATAATCTTAAGCAATCCTGAAACCAATCGTTCTACATAATATGTTGAATATACCTGTAGATTTGTAATCAGAACAAACCGTTACCTGAGACTATAATTCTCTATAGTATCCTACGATATTATATCATGTACACGGTTTCATAGGAACTAAATTTCAAGTGTGGATTTAACGTGCAAATGTATCGAATATTACCTATTTTCGTGCATATTGTTTTCGGCTGTTTTGCGGAAACAGTCAAGAATCATATTGAAATAAGTACCTACTTGTTGTGTATAAATATAAAATAAAATTATAAACTACTTTCGCGAAATATTGGTATCGTTTCAAGAACGGTACTCAAATGGAGCACAGACATTTTTGTGTCTGGTTAATAATTCAAATGATCGACATTATTTTCCTATAGGTACCACCAAGCACAATTATTATATTATTATACTATTTGTATGACGTGCGTTCATTAATAAATCAAGAAGGCCGTGTAAAATAATAGATCCCTCAATATAATTTATATTTTTGGAATGGTATCTAGCTGTTGGCGTTTCCTATGAGACTCGGACCTCAGCTTGGGCCGTCGCGGGCTGTCAAATTTCCTTTTATAATGCTGCTGTGTCAGAGGGGTGCAGGTATTGCTTAAGCGGGGCAAAGGGGGTGCAATGGATATGTAAAATGGTCCTGTTAAAAATTGTGTCGGGTTTACAACAAAACTGTGATGAAAAATGACAAGGTAAACTGTTCCATTTTCATAGAGATCTTTCGTAGAGTTGTTTTATCAACCTTGCATTTTTAATTATTAATTATTATTTTTATTTTCTTTCATTATATTTCTATTTATGAATTAACATTGTTTTCTGTACATTCGCGGACACTTGGTGGACAAAAAGTGATCAAAAATCCCCTTAAGATTTGCTGCGTCTGCTTTGATTGCGAGGAAGTTGCATAGATCTGGTTAGAGCTGCGCCTGTTTTCATGTGTTATTTTCACAAGTGTATATCTTATTTCTTACATATTTTAAAAGTTTTGAACTGTCCTAGTTCTAACGTGTGATATTTGAGAGAAAAAATGAAATAAAATAAAAATTTAGTTTTTTAGTCTACCTTTTTTCAACACATCTAAATTAATTCATTATAAACTTCGTATATCAAATAAAACACTTTTGCTTTGTAAAACTTTATTAACACGTTCGGTCCAGCAACGTCTCATGACGTTAAATTTTAGAAATTCATAATTGACACAACTTTTAATCACGTCGGCTTTCAATTTCCATTTATTCACACTACGTTCCCTAACGTCGGAAGTCAATACGATATTCAACTAAATAGATATTTGCGCCGCATCACTTGGAAGTTTCAAAAGTCTACCGCCGCAGCAAATCAGTTTTTAGGAACGTTTTGCGAAAATCCGTTACACCCGCACATATTCACATACGCACACACAGAACGTTGGTAGACGTCACGGGAAGTAGGGACGCGGCTAGCTTCAGTCATTTTGCACCGCATCAAGAGAAGCTCTTGGTTCGCGTACATCGCTCAACCGAATTGAAGTTTCGAAACATTAAGTTTATTGTAATACATATATTTATTTTGGAATAATATTCATAAATAAATAACTAATATATATTTATTTTAAAGTAACCAAAAATCTATTGATTTAGATGAATAAAAAGCGACTATGCCGTAAGGGGTTTCTGAAGGTATTTGAAGATTCTTCGTCCCGGAAGTTACTCCAGACCCCTTCAGTGATGACGGAGAATACGGAAGTGACAAGGATTATGATCCAGAACCTATTAATACTGATAGCGACAGCCCACTTAGCTATTCACATTCTTCCTGTTCTGAGAATTTTCTACACTCAAGTAGTTCTGAAACTATTTTCGATACCTGTGTTCGCAATAGGCAAAGAAAAACTACTTCACATAAACAAATGAACAGTACAGATACGAACGATGCAGATACTATTTCCATGGAATCTCTTCCTGTTTATTATAAATAGTCGAATACTTTGTGACATAGCGTTATATAACGTCGACGTCTATTAACGTTGTTGTCGAATCAAAACTTAAGCTTGCATACATGAAGAGCACAACGTTAAGAAACGTCATTCCAATTTGTATGAAAAAATAGTGTGTCGCGACGCGAGACTCTTTTTACGGCGGCGCTGGGCCGAACGTGTTAATTATCTACCAATCTAGACGATCCCTTCAATTGATTAAAACCTACACATACAACCTTTCAATTTAAATAATGAATTAGGTTCATAATAAAAGGTAAATAGAAATGTGTTTACAGTTTGCATAAAGTGCAGAAAGAATGGTGTACTCGTCCAAGCTAAAGGGAGGATCCTTGACCAGTCTAAGCACTGATTAGCCAGCCCGAATGCTCCAGTGGCTTAAGTTGAGAAGTTGTATATGTTAATGTAAAAGCTCGAATTGCAGTAAATCCTAAGATATTCCAGTAAAACCTAAGATCTACCAATTCCTAATGGTAAATGTCCCAAAAGGTTTGCGATTCGAACTCTTACCACCATTCCGTTGGTAAATCTTAGGATTTACATAAATGGCACGGTAAATGTTGAAAAACAAAACATGTCATAACGTGCTCAGCATATGTAAGCATTATGTTTGTATTTCGTTGTTAAATTCCAAATAGAGAACTACTGATTCAGTTAGATAGATATGATAGAGATTGAGATATTCAGAGATAAACGTTATGTGTTTTTTCAAAATAATTTAAATAAGTTGGTATTAGTTTGTACTTATTACTTTCATATGATACCTTTATAATACTATGTACCTGTTTTGTCTAATAGTTCATTAAAGTAAATAATTAAGAATTACTCATTCTTTTATTCCTAAAACCAACATCTACCAGCTGACAGTGGTAAAACCTAGCATATACTGAATTCGAATGGAGAAGCTCGAAAAATCGTCGTATTTTCAGAAATACTTACATATTTTACCAACTCATGTCGGTAAATCCTAAGACTTACATTTAAATCTTAAGATTAACCGTAGTTCGAGCTTTTACAGTAACATATATATCCTTAGCGGCCGGAATAAATTCGTTAGCACGTTTCAATACTCCTCCCCGAATACTGAACGTCGATCAAGTTGCTTAATACAGCTGTTTTGAGGGTGTTGTTTGCCAGGTTGTTTGATATTCCAGTGAGTCATACTTGTGTGCGATGATTCTGCATGTTGCTCCAGTCTGCTGCAGCGGCTGAGGATGATGACCAAGCATACGCGCTTGCTGCATCGGAGAAGATAGGAATCCTATAACCGAAGGTTAGCTGTGACTTGGTGCTGTTGATTGAAGCTGAAGGAATGAGCGATGACGTCGTGCTTCCCGGGTTTTAGAAGTAGGGTGTTAAAGGGAGAAGACTCAAACAGTCTAACCACTGACTGGCCGACCCGAAGGCCCCCGTTGCTAAGGGCGAGAAGTAATGTATATCGGAAGCGGCCGGAATAATTTCTTTAGCGCGTTTTAGG
This sequence comes from Pieris napi, assembly GCF_905475465.1. Lineage (NCBI taxonomy): Eukaryota > Metazoa > Arthropoda > Insecta > Lepidoptera > Pieridae > Pieris > Pieris napi. The sequence goes on along the minus strand of NC_062241.1, from coordinate 3,709,445 downwards.
ATCACGTCATCTCAGTATGTATATGTATGTATATATTTTATTATTTTTTTGAAGAGGGTGACAATGCTTTGCCTTTTCGACCATTCTTGAGCCTTTAATATTGTAATGCTACGTCAGCACAATGGCTCGTGCTTCGGCCAGAACTGAATAGGTACCGGGAGGTACCTACCTATGTCATTTTTTTATTACTAAGACATATAATTTAATTTGTACGGTGATAACCCGATATATGCTTTGTAACTAAGTGCCGTAGTTACTCTTTCAAAATATAATGAACTTTGGCACTTTATAGACGATATGTCAAATATCTAATAAAATAAAGACTTTTTAAAATATAGAAATTAAAAAATGTATTGAAGGGGAATGCGCCATTGTACAAATTTCGTTAAGCAAGAAGATTCTATTTATTATTATCCATTTTTGAAATGTATAAATGTAATCTAAACAGCAAATCTTAATTGGAACTTTGAATATTTCGTAAATAAACTGAAAACAGATTGTCCATAGAAATAGAAATACGTATTTCGAGACTCAGAAATTCGATTGAAAAACTCATCCTAACATTTCCAAGAACCCGTAATTTAATTTGATTTAAATAAATTCGGTTCTTAACTTTCCTTTTGTAATAAAAACCGTTTAAAACTTTCAAGGTTATAAGGCAATAGACAATAGAACTTGATTCGCCGCGCATGCTTCCCATATTTTACTTCCCTCAATACATCCATTATTGAGCAGACTACGTGGAAAAGACGATGCGCGAGTTAAAAACCAGTGCCTATACAACCGTTTAGGCCTCAGATTCTTGTTTCTGTTAGAGCTTTTGTGGCAGACACACCATCGACTTTGGGTCTGTGGCATGCCAGCCCTGCGATTCTGTAACTTACTTTTCAAACTCACTCAGAGGTTTTCGCATCGCTGTGTGAGTTCGTAAAGTGAGTTACAGAATCGCAGGGCAGTTTTTCGCGATGTTGACCGACCTTCGCGACCTTCACCGTATGAGCATGTGTTGAATGCGCATATAAAAATTCAATTTTTTTTTTCAAAATTCAAAATCAAAATTTATTCATTAAGGTAACATAATGAAATAAGGTAAAAAACACGTATTAAGCTTCTAATTTTACATTGACTGCCAGTTCTCAAATCAAGGGCGTAGAAGGCACGAGAAGAACTGGCAATAAACTCTCCGCTACTCTCTTTAATTGCCAAGTTTTTTGTTTTACAATGTTTGTAACGAGCTGCAACCATTACATCATGTTTCACTTGACATCTTAAGTAATCAATAGTTAATTAATAATAAGAACAAAGATTTGTCCTCTATCAGCAGTTGTCATCGTGAAATAGGAGCACGCACTTACTTTTTCGTGGGAACAACACGCAAATAGAAAATATAGAAAATTCGAATCCTACGATAAGCCAACATTGTTTTGTTTTTTAACCATTTCAATGACTCAAAGAAAAAAGTAATCGTAACCTCCTTTTATTTTTACGATTAGGTTTCGGACATTTTTTCGAAAAAATAAAGTTAGTCAGTTGCTTTTGCCGTCCTTCTAAGACTATTTCATTTATATTGTTTAAATTCGTAAGTGGTCAGCCTTGTGTTCGCCAACCCGAATTATTTAGAACCTATGAAATATACTTTATTTAAATGTTTATTGATCATGTAAATATGAACCTCATCTAAACACGTTTCTCCTATTGACAAAATATACAGTCAAAACCGTTTATGTAAGACCAAAATCGAAAGTCCCGGCGGGAAAAAGTATTAGGTACTTAATAACAACGTCATCGGCTGTTACGACTATCGGTTTTTACGACCAAATATGAGCAGTCCCTTCGATGTCGTTATAACAGATTTTGACTGTATTTAATATTATATCCGAGACTTCACTTGGCACTTAAGATTAGGATCAAGTTTCTGAACAGTTCTATGCCGCTACACCTGAAAGGGTCTATTCAAACTACTGACAGCTTAATACACTTCATTGGCTTCAATATAATTGAGATGAGATATTCATATTAGATTATATGTAATATGATAGTATAGTATAGTTGTATTTTATATACAACGGGCGTAATACAATTTCCATATAATACGCCACTTTGGCCATAACATGCCATCGATTTTGCAAACCATAATCATTTTGGAAATAATTAAATTTAAATAAACTATCTGCACTCGACCACAAAAGCGATGGATTGACGACATAGTTCCGGTTTATGGGGAGAAATGGATGACGGTACCAAAGAACAGATCCAAATAGAAAGTTCCGGAAGAGGCTCTTACCGAAAAGGGGTCCATAATGCAGAACACGATGAAAACGAAATAACAATAACGAACGTAGACTAAGTGTATGATAACAAAACTAAACACGCATTTCATTTGTAATTTCTAATAGTACGGAAGTTATATTTTTTTAAAGGGCCGGCAACGCACTCGCGAGACTTCTGGCATTGAGAGGGTCCATGGGCGGCGGTATTACTTAACATCAGGTGACGCTCCTGCCCGTTTCCCCCCTGTTCATTCAAAAATTCGGACACACATTAGGGACTACACCTTTTACCACATCTCTCCTTAGATATTTGAGACAATAATAGAGCCATTACTATATTTAAAGACGTTCCTTTATTAGGAAAAGCATTAGCTGTATGTATGCAGATATGTAGATGTAGGTTATACCAGCTACCTAATAATTATAGAATGTCTAGTCTTTATCCCTATCATGTAATTTGGAAATAAATAAATGAAGCACATCATTATTATTCATATAGTAGGTACGTATTCGTATGCGTCCTTTGAGTCCTTTCAAATAGATCTACGAAACTTATAATACCCTACGTACGTTCATACGTACGAGTAGGTTGTTATGAACAAAACTATTCGTCTACACGTATAGAATCACATAAATATGGAGCGGTCTGTTCATTCAATAAATCAGTGTCAGTAGACTTGAGAGAGTTTGTGAAGTGTCTTTGGCCTTCCTTCTGTCGTTACATCGATTTATTACGTGTGACCAGAAAAGTTTTAATGTCCTATTTTAACTGTTAATTCTATTAGCACAATAGACTATAGAAAGTTAGAAAAAGTTGTGTGGCTTTGAGGTAAGCGGAAAAAATCTTAGTGCACAAGCCACACTTGGGTTTTCTTAGTTTTAGTAAAGCCAAAGTGAAAAGTCAAAAATCATTTATTTATATAGGTAACACAATGTACATCTATGAACGTCAAAAAAGAAATATACATTAAATGCTTCAAATTTTACATTTACTGCCAGTTCTCAAATCAAGCGCGTTGAACGGAAGAGAAGAACTGGCAATAAACTAGTAGTTACGTAGCGGAACTACGAGAGTATAGCCAAAGTCAGTCACTCTCGTCCTTGCTTTGTTCCTGACCCACCATTCATGTAAGATCACTAAGTGGCAATTTTTTATTTCTAAAAAGTCAAAAGTCATAAAATATTCCTAGCAGTTTTTATTGGAAAATTTAATTGTCGTTTTTAGTATGTTTCTTTACTTATTATTTATTTTTCCCACAGTTTAATGACATTTAAACCTTCCGTAAACTTCCACAAATATTTCAATATCAAAATTAGCCAAATCTGTCCAGCCATTCTGGAGTTTTAGCGAGATAAACGAACAGCAAATGATTTCAAGAAATGGATATTTCCGCATGAAAATGCTTGCTTCGACCTCTTAAAGAGGTGATTTAAAAGAAATCGGCTGAGCATTCATTTTAATCTGTTATCTGTTGAATGTGTTTTTACCACGAACTAATAGACCAGTGCAGATAGCCTTTAAAATAAATAAAAAGTGAAATAAATAATAGTAGGATGAAACCTATTGGAAAGGGAGGATAATATTATAAATTTAAAGAAAAAATAATTTACGGGCGATCTGAGGTCGGGAAGGGGTGGGGGAGGGGGAGTTTTAAGGGTAAAAAAAAAATGGTTTATCTTGATTTCCGGCAAAACTACAAGTCCTATGGAAAAAAGTTAAATGGCAAAGTTGTAGGTCATAAAAAGATCTACAACTTTTGTATTTGCAATTTTTTCACATAACCTCAAAATTAAACAACAAATAACAATTTTTCACCCTTAAAAACTCACCCCCTCCTACTTCCCGATCTCGGATCGACCGTAATTTCTTTCATTTTGATCATATTCCCCTGCTTTTCTAATGGGTTTCATCCTACTGTAATTTTTTTTGGTTTCAAAAATTATCGACCCTGGTCTATAAGACGATTTTTACGTTTTAAGATCACAGATACTGCATTTCCGTATTTCCCATATGAGCTCAGATAACAGCTAAAAATATTCTTAAACCGTACCTGAAATATTTACTGACAATAAATGAAACTTTGTTTATTTGATTTATTTTTCTCGTTGAATTTATGAATGTAGAAATTCCTGCCGAAAGTTGGTAACTTTATAAATCGTAGTTTGCATGAAAAATAGGTTAACTTTTCTGTTCAAAAGAATCTTGAAAAAGTATTTGCTTTATTAATAAGTGTAATATACTAGCTGATCGGCAAACGTTGTTTTTTAATAATAGAAAGTACTAATACATATCGCTATTAAATGGGGGTTAGGGTAGAAGGGTGAAAAATAAAAAAAATATAATTAATAGCATAATAAATGAAATAAACCTAAGAAATTTATATGTTATGTTTATATATTTTTAAATAGTGATAGTGATAGTGATAGATCGAGAGAATGTTAAATGCGCACATAGACAGAAAGTCCATTGGTGCACAACCGGGAATCTAATCTACGACCTCAAAGATGAGAGTCTCACGCTGAAGCCACTAGGCCAACACTGCTCGAAAAACTATGATACGTGAGTAATATATATAGATAGCTTTTAGAATCGTTTTTTTAGATGTTTTTATTGAAAATAAAATATATTTAATAAAAAACAATCTGCCCAAACGCTAAAGTAGCAGTATATAAAAGCGCCGCCTTTTTTTAAGTAAAGCTAGTTAAGAATTGTAATTGTTATATTTTTAATTTTATTTTATTTTATCTGTAAAACATCACACATGTTACAAGGCGGACAATCAGAAAATATGTTATAGGAAATGACATGAGAACTGCAGAAAGTTAACATCCTCAAAATCGAGTAGCCCGCAATATCGCATCACACAACTCACGAGGGAACGCAGAAGAAGAAGAAGAAGTCGCATGGGTCCGCCAAGCATCCGCGAATTTACATTGTAAATAAATTACTATGTATAATTTATTTACAATGTAAATTATTTTGTAGGAATAAAGAAAATAATAATAATAGCAAATAATTAACACAGTAAGGTTTCTAAAATGACTCGGCGAAAGGTCTCCAAGTTGCTGAAAATGACCACCAAGTCATTTTTCATCATGGTTTTATTGTATTACTCGTAAGTAAGCTTGTCAATGCTACTAATAACATATTATTATAAACGTATATATATATCGTTATGTCACGAATTTTCGAATATAGTTTTTCATTAAAGAATCAAGCCTTTTCCATACAATAGCACTTCGATATCTTAGTATTATTAGTTATTGTATTATTAAACAATTTGACTCATGCAGTTCCCCTTCAAGAGTGAAAATAATTATCTTGTATATCTGGGCAAGTTTGAGGTTTACGATCAATACTGAGACGTCTTCAAAGGAACAGTTTCTGTGCAAAGCTTGTTCGATACTTGAATGCACTGTACGTTTCCGGGAATTAATAGAATTCCGGAACATACATTTAAATTTCGAATTTAATTTTAAGTAGAAAATGGCGAGTGCTATACAGTTTGTTGGCAGGAATATTTCTTAAGAACATTAAATTGAGGAATATTTTCTTTGATTAGGTACTTTGCGCAAAATATGAAAATTCTCTTAAGATCGATGTTAAGAGAAACGTGATCGTTGCTACGTTTTCTCCCAAAACCTATAATTTCAATAAATTGAATAAAGTGCTTCCCTTTTAAGATAACTTTATACGAGGAAAATGTTGTACTTCAAAAGCCGAATACTTTGTAATTTACAATTTTCAAGTAAATGTGCAATACGGTGGTTCTGTGTCTGTTCCTGCTTTTACTTTTAAACGTATCGTTAATAAATACAAAAGTAACATCGACTGTTAATATTAATAAAGTAGTATAGAAGTAACAAAGTAGCACAGCTGTATTACTAGCTACCGTAGAAGAATATTTCAGTTAAAATTTCTAAGGGTTCGTTCAAATATTACGTAAGCACCATAGGGTCTTTGATTTTCTTATATGGTGATTACGTCAACAGCAATTATTTGCTTTTTTACACATATTACCCACACATTGTCTATGCTTGAAAACGAAATGCATTTTCGAGGATTCTTACAAAAAATTTATACGTTTATGTAATATTATTTTTGAGAGCTTTACTTACTTTTGCTGACAAGGGGGGGTGATAAAATGCAGTGAATCGGCATCGTGACTCTAATCAGAAGTACAAGATCCGATTCGAAAGCTAGTATTTATAAGTTTAAGTCATGGAGTAAAATACAAGACTTGCATAATATATATGTATACCGTTTCATATAAATAAGGTAAGCTGTCCCAAGAGATCTACTTCGCCGATTATATTGCCTAACTAGCAATTAGCAATCAACTATACAATTTGACTTCGTAATAGGATCCTGAGGGAGCAAACATTAATATATCTTTTCAAGGTATTATTATGTATTAATTTGTTTAAATTTACGCCTTAAATAACCCAGATATTAATGAGAAAATAGTATTATCTTAAGAACTTAAAATTCAATTATAAAAAATAGAAAAATAAATTTTAGTTGTAGCATTTTGAATGATATAAGAAAATATGTTTTTATTATTGTGCAAAGTCGGTACCTACTTTATAACGTCCTAGACGACGCCAACATCGTCCAATTCATAAAGTGCAACAGGCTTAAGTGGCTGGGACATGTGCACCGAATGGCGAAAGACAGAACCCCAAGGTTCCTCTTACTGAACTCACAACCCAGCTGCAAGAGATAACCCGGTAGACCGAGGCTGCGGTGGTGGGATGGAGTTGTCAAGGACCTCGAAACAATAGGGGTTCCCAATTGGACGCGGGAAGCACTAGATTGTGATGGCGAAGTGTAATTGAGGAAGCTAAGGCCCCACAAGGGGCTGTATAACCATTGAAGAAGTCGGTACCTACCTATATACTCAAATACCTGACAACAATACAATTTAACTTAAATAGAACACAAGCTTCCATAATTCTGTGCGCTTTTTACTCATAGTACTTTCGTATTTATTATATACTAAAATACTTGAAATTCGAATTAAATTATATTAAATTGAAAATCTCTAGTTTTAGCCCTAATAATAAAAGGTGCCGACGAAATAAGAAACTCTTCTTTTTAATCTCACTAAACAAAGCGGATGAATGTTTATTACAAGCCAGATTTCCAAGATCAAACAAAAGGGACTGATACACTTACGAATTTAGAACAAGATGGTCCAATATGTCACAATAAGTCCTTTTCTATTGTTTTTCGATAGATTAGTTTTTCCTAAAAGGGTGATAGGAAAAGAGCGATGTGGTTTATTTTTGGACATTATGGAATTTCGATGCCCAGGTTATCATTTTTGTCATCATGAACCATTTTGTACTTACGTAATGATACATATTTATCCTGCAAGTTGTAAAGGTTTTGTACGTATATCTGCAATATGCAATACATAGTAAACTAGTATATCTATCGATCGATAGTACCTCACTCTAAAAGAATAATGTAAAATACTACATTGTTTCTGTGAACAATTCGAATATACATATTATAAAAACGTCAAAGACTGTCCTTAACCTGCATAAGGTATCTATCATAATATATTTGATATTGTTATAGTTTATAGGTACTATATACATTATACATACCTACTTTTAAACGCGGTAGTGAGTGAGATATTCATAATCAAAGGGATTTTATTTACATAATCAACTCATTATTTTATTTTAAAAGTGAAAGACACTTAAAAATTAGTGATATAAATTAACAAATACGAAAATAAAACCTGTGAAAATGTAGGTAAAAGCTATGTAGGATTTTTTGTTTTCTATAAAATTTAATCAGGTTGTGTGTCATAGCTACTGAATTATAATTTATTACGTTTACGAAATCTACGGTTGTATTTTACTTGGTGTAATAATTAATAGTTTGAGGATACCACTTTTATGATAATAACTTTTCATATAATAAGGTAGATACAATTACATCGTCTCCTATTTTAGTGCAGTTTTACTCTGAATTATCGATCTGTTAAAAATGGCCGGAAAATGTTAGTGTAAAATGTAAATGAAAGAACAAATTCTCTATAATATGTAATATAATATTACATAATATTATATAACGGAAACTTCATTCAAAGAAATACCTGAATGTAATCTATAGTCTATAATATTGATCCTGTTTTAGTGACAGATTTACATGGATGACAAATCCTGTGTCAATTTTCATTGACTAACCCGTGACATCAACGATTAACGAGCGACTTTAAAACAAGTTTGTTCAATCTTCACTGCAAGTCGTGTTGATTTCTTGTTTTTCGTTCAATTGGGTCGAACAGTTTTGTAAAAACATTAGTGTATTCAATTAGTATTTTATAATTCTATCATGTGCCTCTATTTTAATCAGTAGAAGAGAATATTAAAAATATTTTTCCCTAAAATGTCGACGCCGTTGACAGATGACATAAACGCTATAGCGATTGGGGCAGACGCGGATTCAGCGCAAACACACGCACACGAAGGTAAACAAACAAATAAAATAATTGGACTACTTTCATCACTTATTAAAAATTATCAACACCACTCACTAAAGTTGTCCTTATAAATAATGGACCCATAAATAAATTAAAATACAAAGTTAAAGCTACAAAAATACAAACTATTACAAGGTACTTCTGTATTAAAATAAATAAACATCTAAATATCCTTAACTCTATGAAATGTGCTCTAGTACAGGTTTTCACTGTAATATTTATGCTGTTAATAATGGATGCCGATATTCTGTGTTTGGTTGATTGATTTGCCTTGCAACTTAAATTCTCAATTGTCTTTAAGCCACAACAAGTGCAAATGCTGATGATGGGTCATCAAGTAATGCTGCAACTCCTGCTAGCAGCGAGGGACAGGCCTCTAGGCAGTCAAATTTACAAAGAATACAGCAGCGAAAGCTGCAAGTTTATAATTGGCCACATAACAAGAAATTATTAAAATTGGCAATTTATTCTGCATGTCAGGTAAGAAGTAACAATCAATCATTTTTTATAATTGTGAACACTTTATTTTACTCACAACAAGTAAAAATAGAAGTAAACAGTGTATGTGATGTAAATGTTATTGTTAAGATAAGTTAAATAAAAATATTATATAATTTTATGTATTTATATTTGCTTCGAGACAGTATAATTTAAGCCATATCATATATTTATTATAACACTGGAAGCTCACTAACTAATTATTTTCTTCAAATTTAATACTTTAGTATTACATTTTATTTTTGTGTCTATCAAAATAATGAATTAAGCAATGTTTTATTTATAGACTCCTGAATGTAACTGCAATGGTTGGAAGACTCCTGCAGCTCAGCAGACAGTGAGAGCAAATGCCAGAACTGATAATCAGCCACTGGCTAACTTTACAGATCCCTGTAGGAATTGTAACCATATATTAGGTAATCTTACAATCTGACATTTTAACAATGTAATATTGATTCAGCTTCATTGAATATCTCAAGACACTTTACTCTTTGGTCAGAAATACAACAATCTTGATTCTTCTTTTACACAAGTTAATAAATATTTCCAGAAAAACATGTCACCCAACTACAAGGATTATCAGGTGCTGAAATAAATAGACTGTTAGCGGCTGTAGTTGATGTTGAGAATATATTTATGTCTATGCACAGAGAAGATGATCAAGATACTAAGAGGGTTTATTACTTTTTATTTAAGGTAAAATTAAATTAATTTACTTTTATTAATACTGAAATTTACCTATCACTTTTTTCTACTTAGTTTTTATATTCTGGCATAGTCTTTACCTATGTGAGACAGTTTTCAGCATTTTTCACCTTTTTTACTTTTAATGTTGAGTGAAATTGTATGAAACTATGTACCAAACTACTATATTTTAATTTGCAGCTGTTAAGAAAATGCATTCTTACTCGCTCTGAGCCTCAAATAGATGGACCATTAGGGCAGCCTCCATTTGAAAAGCCGTCTATAGCACGAGCGATTACCAACTTTGTTCTATATAAATTCAACGCACTACCTCAAAGAGAATGGCAGACTATGTATGACTTAGCTAAAATGTTCCTGCACTGCTTCAACCACTGGAATTTTGAAACACCAAGTGTTCGGAAATTGGTAATATATATATTTTAAAATTATTTTACCACATCAGTAACTAAGAAAGTTTAGCCTGAAAGAAACTATTGTTATATTGAATTATTAGATTTGATTATTATTTGAATCTTATATTATATAAAATTTTAATTTTTTTATAGACAATTTAATTCAACAAATATTGCTATATCAGATACAAGAATTTGATAAAAATATACTTTGATTAAATAAATGTTAAAAGATTTTTATAGTGTCCTAAATTGTTTTCCAGCAAGTTTCAAACCCAGAAGATATATCAGCCTATCAGATTAACTATACAAGGTATTTTTTTAAAAATCTATATTAACAATTTTTAAGTTAGTACACATATTTTGTTCCCTTATAACAATAGAAGTCGCTACTTTATTGCTTTAAGTTATATTTACTAGTAATATTTTGTGAATGCCTCATATATTTGTTACTAAATGCCATCTGACTTTCTATATCTATTATCTAAAAATATCTCTAATGTAAGCATCTCTTGCCCATAGCATATCTACCTAGCCTTGAGTTTTGTGTAAGGTAGTAATGTAACACATGTATAATAATTGTTTTACTGTTAATTTATATTTTATTAAGCTTTTCATGGTCTGGGGCACTTTATTTATAAGTTTCGTAACAATATCATTAAAGATTAGCACGGGTTTGCCTGTAAAATATTGAATATAAGCAAAAAAGTCGTCCATTTCACTCAGTATATATAGATTTCTTTTAATATATTGTCCTTTTTCATGTTTGGAAAGAAGTGCAAAATATAAAATCAACCTTAGTATCAAGGTGTTAAGACAGATTTTTGTTTAGAAAATATTTCCTAGTTTAAACCGAGAATATAATTTCAGATGGCTGGTATTCTGCCATGTGCCAGCATTCTGCGACTCCCTACCCCATTATGATACCTCTTTGGTATTCGGAAGGACTCTCCTCAGAGCAGTCTTCAAGTCTGTGTGTAGACAATTAATGGACAAGTGCCATTCGGAAAGAGATAGAATGCCACCAGAGAAAAGAGTAAGTTTATTTTAGTAGTTATATTTAACTTCTAATTTAGAACAGGTTAAAATTTTGTCAAACGCAATAAACAATTTATAGATTTTTAATTATAGAGCTAACAAAAAGATTTATTAAATGATTATTATTTTTCTGTATTGTAAAATCAATCTAAACAATTAAAGTGATTTTGATATAGGCAAGGAGTGTATGATATGAGTGAAGCTTTAAAAAATCCCACTCAAACTCAAAATAACTTTATTCAGATAGGTAACCAAGTACACTTATGAACCTTAACAGAAAAGATGTTAAATTGATTCTAAATTTACATTTACTACCAGTTCGCAAGTCAAGGGCGTAGAGCGGGTAAGAAGTATCAAGAAATTCTCCGCCAATCTTTTTAATCGCCAAGTTTTGAGTCATACAAATTGTTTGAACTGGAGCAAATTAATCCCAAGGATTAGGATCATTTAAATAATAGTCAAATTTTTAAAAAGCTTTATTGATTAATTTACGTTTCACGAAGGTTTTGAATTTATTCAATGATAATTCTTGAATTTCGCTATTTCATTATTTTACATTATCCAAATATTTATAAATTATTTTTTATGATAATGACAGTATTTTTAAATTTTTAAACGGTTATCTTCTGTCCAGGTTCTAGTACTAAACCACTTTCCACGCTTTCTTGGTTTGTTGGAAGAGGAGATTTTCAGCGCAAACTCTCCCATCTGGGACCCGGACTTTAAGCAGATGCCATCCAACCACTTACAGACTATATTGGATAAAACACGTAAGTTATTTTTATATCTATGATCAGCTTGTCAATTAGTACTTGTCAATTGTCAGTCTTGTCCTCTTTGTCTAACGACTAACTTTAAGCATGTTAAAACAGCTAACCAAACATCCGTTGCTTATGAAAACACAATCTCTACTATTGTAGAGATACTATATACTGATGATGGGATCGCTAACTCTATTCGATGTTACCGTATATTACTGAAAGTCATGGCTTCTATATATTAAAGTAAAGCTCTGTAAAAAGGCTTACTATAAAGTCAACGATTATCTAGTTAATAAAAGGGCCTGGGACTAGTGCTAGACAGGCTACTTCTAATTAATTCGCGATATTTTTTTTTTAATAATAATTGTTTGATGATTTGCTATTTAAAAAGAGTACCGAGAGTTTTTTACGCCGGCTTTTTCTCTCGGCCTACACCCTCTGTCTTCTTTTCCGATCAGTCGGGATATTTACATTTTCAAATTTTACGTGGAATAAGTGATACCTGTATCTTATGTTCCATAATAAACATATTTTATTTTATGGTAGATAGGATTGTTTTGGTTTGGAATAAAGGCCGATAAATCAAAGAACTATTCATAAATTTGTACCTAGCCAATTCCATACATTGAAAGGCTTGACAATACATAATCATTACTTATTTTTCATTAACCGAGCTCATTGCTTTCTAAACGCTGCTTTCCTTAACACAAAATCATATGGGTACACCATTTCATCGCTTTTCGTTTATATCCAAAAACTTTGTTTAAATTGTGAATCATTGTCACAAATACAAGATACAGAAATGAAAGTAATTTTTACAATACAGTACATGCATTTTAATAGTGTTAATTAAAAAAAAAATATTAACACTTTGAAACGTATACTTGACTTGAAAATTAAATTACGTGGTAAAATAGAATACAAGTTTGCTTAATTTCTAATTAATCACCAATATGTTTAATAATCTGTTCATCTACCAGCTTGCTTTAAATAAGAGAGATATTTAAGTTATAGCTATTATAATGTTAAACCATTGTTATCAGCTGGAAAACGCGGTGAATTCGAACGCGTCACCGCGACAGGAGAAAGCAAAGATGGCTTTACCACGGTGTCGCTTTCGTCAGGTACATATATCATGCGGAATATTAATTCGTATTCATATTCATTGATATAACGCTTACTAACAAATCATTGTTTCCATGTTTCATATATAGATAATACAGGGTAGAGACCGCATTTGAATATAAATAAAAAAACAATTGAATTTTGCGATGTGCGTTTTTTAATAGATGTTATTGTGTTCTTTATTACATTTAATGAAGGGAAAATTGTAATGATATAAATATGTAGGTACTGGACTTTTTTCGGAAGAGGTCTTTTTATAAGATTTTAAAGCCAATATCAAAATCCTCCCGGCTTCAATAATTTATACATTAAAAGAAATTTGATTACATAAATAAAAAAATACATATTTTTATGTTACACTTGTAGAAGTTTAAAAAAATTAAAATAGTATATGCATCCTTATTTCCTAATTTAAAGTTCCCAGAGTAACATGATTTCTAACGTTTTAAACTCACTTTATATAGGAACGATAAAACAAGAGAATCTCAAGCGTTCAGGGTCTGATGTCTCCATCGGGGGAAAGAGACGTAGGGTAGAAGAGAGTGATGACGTCAGCGAGCGAACTGTCGCTGAAATTGTGGCAACCATTTCTGATCCAAACTACATGTGTGGACCCGATGTGAGTATAAAAATATAAATATATTTTTATTTTTTGATATATTGATATCAAAAATATGTTGCGAAACTTGGGGTTATATTATTGCTTAAATATATGTACATATGTATATATATCTCAAATAAAAGCCTTTTTTCCTATTCGACGATTTAAACATTGTTGTTTTGTACATATTTAGTGTAAATAGTTAAAAAATTACTAAAATTTATCTTAAATTAGACTAAAGAGCAAAACCCGTTTTACGATTATTTCACAGTTTAAACATAATTACGGACTACACAGTAACCGCACATTACGACGATAATTTTGACGGATGTCTTTTTTTCGCCGAAATATTATGACCTTGGTGAAACATATTATTACCACTCTTTATTTGTTATTAAGGTATCGCGTTAACTTGTATTATTATTTGGTAGAATTACAATTTAAACTAAAACTAATTTTATGGTTGTTGCTATATACTTCAGGAAAGTAAAATTAGGTAACTCGTTTACCTATTACTAACATTGTGCACAAAGTAATTTCCGTAGTATAAAGACATTCTCGTAAATAAAAAAAAATAACTACTACTAACTACCAAAAAAGGTTTTGATTTGTTCAGTAACTGGACCTAAGTGGTCCAGATCAATATTGCGATAAGTGATAATTTTTTATCTATGTGGGCTATCTCCAGATTATCTTAGGTTAGTATAGACTATGTTCAGATAATAGTATCTCGTCTCAGTAATAGGATCAAGTAAGTATTTATAATAAACATGCTTTAGCAAATAAAAATTTGTTCGTAATTGATATATAATATTCTTAATATATATTCTTTAATTTTATTTAAAACACCGTTAAATTTTAGTTTATAAAACGAATATATAAATTTCGTCCACATATATTTTTATTAAACTACAAAGTAGCAACTTAGGGTACTTATTTCCTGGTGAGAGTTTCCCTCAGTCTAACTCCATATTTCAGATCGAGAACGGCTTAGATCCAAAATAATTTTCGAGCTGCATTGTCTATTTATTGAAGAAGGCATGCTTTAACCGAATTAAAGCAGATACACAGCGAATAATATTTTAAAAATGTGTTTGACAGGCGCTATTTCAAATGCAAGCACCACGCGATGAGGCGGCCAAAGTGGAGGAACAGCGGAAGTTGATTGAGTTTCATGTCATCGGAAATTCTCTCACTGGACCTGTCAATAAACAGACTATGTTATGGCTTATAGGTACTTATTTTCTGTATTACTATCTGACTACCAGCACTGTAGGCGCATAGAGTCTGGCTATTGAAAGAAAATAATTGAATTATTTGAAAACTTTCGGATGGCAACACAGAATGTCATTGAATTTCTTAGGTTAGTATGATTTATTGTCTTGATACTTGCAATTACTCATATTTATTTCTTATTATATTTTTTCCGTATAATACAGGTATAATATCCTAAACATTTAGAAAGTTTCATAAATAATGTGAGAGACAGTGATAACAGCAATGACTCTGATGAATCTATGCATATTTCTGATTTTGATTATTCCGAATAAAGTTGTGTTTTATAATAAATATAGTTTTAGTTTTCCATGCAATGCTAGTCATTTTAAGTATCAATAGTAAAATACGTTACTATCAATGTAAAAAATAATAAAATAAAATCAAGTATCAAGTAAGTTTAATCCACAAAATATATCAAACTTTTAGGGATACTATACTATTTTTTTTTAATTTGCCGCGCTTTTTCGTTATCTTCTTTCATTAGCCAGACTCTAACTTTTGTACGGTACTATTTATTCAAAGCTTTTGAAAGTGTATACACCAATTAAATAAAATGTGGTTGCAGGTCTACATAATGTCTTCTCGCATCAGCTTCCAGAAATGACGAAAGAATACATATCGCAATTGGTTTTTGATCCGTAAGTATTTGACAATATTTTGCACTTGACGTTTGAGTTGGCATCTGTCAACTTCAAACTATTGACAAAGGCGCTTTGTTCCAATTAAAAAAAAACTAAACTAAATTGAATATTTTCAGAGTTGACTTGTTCAAAAATAATTAGAATAATTTCAGAGTTGGTTTGTTTAAAAATTATTATAAAAGTAATTTAGAGATATTATTACAAATACAATAATTTTTTTGCAGTAAACACAAAACGTTAGCTTTAATCAAAGAAGGACGACCAATTGGAGGCATTTGCTTTAGAACTTTCCATTCACAGGTGAGTAATTTTATCTTAATATATATAATCTGTGTGAGTATGTAATTAATCTCCTAAACGGCTGCACCGATTTTAATGAAATTTTTTGTGAGTGAGAATGTTTTGATTTTTTTTTAATTTGAAAACTAGCCTGACAAAATATTATAAAAACAATATTATCGGTCATTGAAAAATAACGAAAAAAATACTTGTTTTTTATATAATACACTAGCCGTTTCGCGCCCGCTTTGCTGGACGAATTAAAATAAATTTTATGTTTCATTATTTTATTTTTTTTCATATTTTTATTATTCTTCTTATTAACTTCCCGCTAAGAAAATTGAAATATTTCGAAAATCGAGTTTTTAACAGATGTTGACGTTTAGAGGTTCTAGGAAGCCTCCCCGAATGTTTCCGCGGTGAAGTCCGTATGGATAAATTTTCATAAAAGTAAAACAGCAATAAAAAAATGAAGGAACGTTGGAATTTAAATAATAAATATTAATTTATATATAATAAATAAAAATAATAAATAAATAGCCATAAACCATCTAGGAAAAATTTCGCATCGAATGGTGGTAGTTTCATGTCGATACGATCAGTGGTTTAGGCGTGATTGAGCCTCAAACGAAGACCATTTTCATTATATATATATATAGATATATATAGATACATCCAAAGTTGACCTTAATCTTTGTAGGGATTTAGCGAAGTGGTATTCTGCGCAGTGACATCTAACGAGCAGGTGAAAGGCTACGGGACCCATCTCATGAATCATCTCAAGGATTATCACATACGAAACAATATTTTGCACTTTTTGACCTTCGCTGATGAATTTGCTATTGGTAAGTTGATGGGGCATTGGACAGACATTTCTGTATCTCCGTACCAACCAGAAAGCTTGCTTCGGTGGTATCCGAACCTAGGATCCAGGCAATAATTAGATTTTTTTTTTTTTTTGACAATTCATACCAATTGACCTAGTCCCATACTAAGCTGGTGAAGCTTGTGTTATGGGTACTAGGCAACGGATATACATACATATTATAGATAGATAGACATATAAATACATATTTAAACACCCAAGACCTAAGAACAACACCAAATGCTCATCACATCGATGTTCGTCTCAGCCGGGGATCGAACCCGGGACCCATGGATTCGCAGTCAGGGGTACTAACCACTAGACCAATGAGTCGTCAGTCGTCATTAAATTAGTTAATACTTTTTTCCAAATAAAAGTTTTCAGTGACAAAATTTGCTTAATATGTAATCTTTGTTAATAGTAATTGTTTTATTTATTAACAAAGACACTTTGTTTATTATATAATAATCTGGTTTAATAATAAAAGTGTATTATTAAGTTTGATGGACCTTTTAGAATATGCCATATACTGCTCAATAGCCATAACCTCCTTGTTCTCCAAAATAATGGAATCCATTGTTAACTGCCAGCTCTTGAGGTATCTAGAGGGCCACCAGCTGATTAGCGATTATCAGTACGGCTTTCGTCGTGGTCGTTCGGCTGGTGACCTTCTTGTATACCTTACACATAGATGGGCAGAGGCAATTGAGTCCAAGGGGGAGGCGCTGGCGGTTAGTTTGGACATAGCGAAAGCCTTCGATCGGGTGTGGCACAGAGCACTGCTCTCGAAGCTTCCAGCCTATGGGCTACCCGAGAAATTATGCGATTGGATCTCCAGCTTTCTGGCCGATCGGAGCATCAAGGTCGTCATCGACGGAGCATGCTCCGACCCGTGAACGCGGGGGTCCCACAAGGCTGTGTTCTATCCCCGACCCTGTTTCTTCTGCATATCAACGATATGTTGCAACTTAGCAACATTCATTGCTATGCGGATGACAGCACTGGGGATACTTTTTACACTGGCCGGGCAGGTATTTCTCGGGCAGTTGTCGATGAGTACCGGAACAAACTTGTGTCTGAAGTCGAAACTCTTCTACGTGGAGTCTCAGACTGGGGCAGACTAAACCTAGTCCAATTTAACCCCAAGAAGACACAAGTTTGCGCGTTTTCCGATAAAAAAACACCCTTTGTCGCTACTCCTCTTTTCGAAAACACTCTTCTTAAAGCCACAGCCAGCATTGGAATACTTGGCGTTGACATATCGAACGACGTTCAGTTTCGCGGTCACTTGGAGGGAAAGGCTAAATTAGCCTCCAAAAAGCTTGGTGTGCTCAGCAAGGCGAGACGGTACTTCACTCCGGGCCACCGCATGCAACTATATAAAGCGCAAATTCGGCCCCACATGGAATACTGCTCTCACCTCTGGGCGGGGGCTCCCCAGTACCAGCTCCTTCCACTTGACCGTATTCAACGCAGAGCGGTTCGAATCGTCGATGACCAATCCCTTTCCGAGCGGCTTGATCCTTTGGCGTTGCGTAGAGATGTGGGGTCTCTCTGCATCTTCTACCGCATTTACCATGGAGAGTGTTCAGAGGAGTTGTTCGGATTAATACCTGCAGCTGAGTTTCGTCATCGGACGTCGAGGCAGAGTACGAAATTCCACCCGTATCACCTCGACGTCCGCCGTTCCACAACTGAGCGTTTTTCAAGGCAGTTTTTGCCGCGCACCACCACTTTGTGGAACCAGCTGCCCAGTGAGGTATTTCCGAACCAATTCGACTTAGGGTCCTTCAAGAAAAGAGCGTACCGATTCCTGAAAGGCCGGCAACGCACTCGCGAGCCCTCTGGCTTTGAGAGTGTCCATGGGCGGCGGTATCACTTAACATCAGGTGAGCCTCCTGCCCGTTTGCCCCCTGTTTTATAAAAAAAAAAAAAATGGGCCTAAGTATCAACTCTTTATTAGCACCTTGACGAAAACATATTGCGCATGAGTTAAAATAACTATAACAAATCTTAAGTTCGCCTCTTTCCGACAAATTTGGTTTACTTTGTGATAGAAAGAGACAAGAATTTTATATACGTTGTATAATATACCCACCTATTGAATATAAATAACCTAATGTATGGAATTACACACTATTTAAACCACATAAAACCAATTCTTTTTTTTTCTTTTTTTATTGTGTGCGTGTATTTTGTAATTTTTAATTTCTATTTTTTTTTGTGAAGCTTATGTTTACTTTCATTTTCACACATTTTAGATGTAAGATTTTTTGTAAAATAATTACTTAGTAGATTTAGTACTGTGTGTGATGTCGTAAGCTTAATAACTAAATAAATAAACTAAACTAAACATACATATTAAATCCTAACTATATATTTCTATGACGTCGTTATCGCGTTTTACACACGTTTTACAACCACACCACACCCATATATATTTCATAATATTTTTATTATTTCAGGTTATTTCAAGAAGCAAGGTTTTAGTAAGGACATAAAACTACCTCGAGCGATGTACCAAGGGTATATAAAGGACTACGAGGGCGCGACTTTGATGCACTGCGAACTTAATCCTAGAATAGTGTACACCAAATTCACGTCTGTTATAAGGCGGCAAAAGGAGGTAAACTATACTTTTAAAACGAATTAACAAAATATTTTTAATTTTTTTTCTTACAATGAAAAAAAAATTTAAAATAATATACATATGTACATATATATGTACATAAAAATTAAATTTTTCGCAATTTTAATTTTATTTAATTAGGCCGGCAACGCACTTGCGTTATCCCGTGTTATATAAAAGATTTCTAACTTTTGATATTATTAACTATTTACCGATTTAAATACTACATTTGAAGATTTAAAAAATTCATAATTTCACTGCATAAAGCTTTATGTAGGCAACTAAGGTCCATATTCATCGTATCTCAAGTCACAATCCCTTCTTGAGCACTGTCAATTTTCACAGAACAAAACTACAGAAAAAAATTGTATGAGGGCACTTGATACTACTATCAAGATTTAAGTTTGACATTCTAGAATGCAATACTATTTTCATCAAAAAAAGTCATACACTCGCACATATGCACTATGCACAGATTTTAATTCCGTCTCTTTTGTTGTGATTCTGTTTTTTTTTTTCTTATTTTAATTCCGCCTCTTTTGTTTGTTATTTTTATGCGCGACTCTTGGCAGCAATAACCAACGATTAAATCGCAAGAAATTAAATTAAATCTAAAGACGGAGTTAAAATAAGAAAAAAAATTGTGATTTAAACAATTTATTTCTTATTTTAACTCCGTCTTTAGTGGTGATTTTAAGTATTTGTTTTATTATTGTAAGAAAGAGTGGCATCTGCCATACACAGATGCAATCAATAGACATTTTGCGTCTGTTTCGTTGATTTATATCTATGTTTAATTACGAAATTCAACCCCACACTCCGCGATTAAAAAGTTTTGTTAACCGTACGAAATAACGAATACTTATTAATTTCAGATTGTAAAGAAGCTAATTGATATGAGACAAAAAGAAGTGAGGAAAATACATCCCGGCCTGACTTGTTTCAAAGAAGGGGTAAGTTAATAAAATCATTTAATAAATTATCTTCCCTCTCCCCCCTTGGATGTCTGGCTGACTAGACGTGTTTTACGGCTACACCTTATAAAATTATTTTAAAAATATTTTTAAATTTAATATATTCAAAAATAAGTGATTCGAGTACTAGGCGCACATAACTCCCGAGGATACTCAAGACAAGCTTCGTGCACTGCGAGGCGACTGACGGCTCTCCCACCAAGCTCGGAGGCCACTCAAGTAACGCAGCATAAGAGTGAGTGAGATAATTATATTTGGCGCATCTCGTCGTTACGCATCCCGCAATTCGAGTGGCTAATTAGCAGTAACGCCCACCTGCGTACGAGCAAGTTAAAGGAGGCGTGGCTAGTACTGGGCCCAATAGTGATTTATTAATTATACCATAAGATTAATAGTAAATCGCACATCACTTTAAGTGTTGTCGCCTTTATATTTTTGCACTGACACGGATAGCTTCTTCTGTTTGCGATCACAAAATGATTAGAAGTCCATGTAAACAAGATGTACAGTATGGCTCCGCTCCAAACTTAAACTTAAGTGATACTAGCACTATTGATGACAACATTACTCAACGTTCGAAGCGAAGGCGGTGCGAATGTGGTGGAGTTTCGGAAGAGTCAAAAATCGATAAATTCTTAAACACGATTAATATGTGGCGACAGGAAACTGATGAGAAATTGTCAGAAATAAAAACGTACGTGCAGGATGTTGTGCGACAAAACACAGAAATTCTGGCTTCGCAGAGTGAAACAGAAAAATCTATAGAATTTTTGTCGCAAAAGTATGATGACTTGCTGTTACAATTGAGTTCACATCAAAAACAAACACAATCTTTCCTTGAGCGTGTATCTAAGGTTGAAGACACAACAGAGGATATGGACCGTCGTTCTAGGTTGAGCTCCCTGGAAATTCGTAACATCCGGCTGGCAAACAGAACTCTGTCTCAGGATGAGCAGATATCTGTTGTCACTCGGCTTTTCAAGGAGATATCGGTGGAAGTCTCGTTGTCTGAGATATTTGATATCCGCCGTGTCCCGTCAAAGTCTGATAGTATCACTCTGGTATGCACCCTGAATTCAGTTATTACGAGGGGAAGAATTCTGAAGGCTTTCAAAGAACATAACAGAGGCAGTAACAAACTCAACTCCACCATCGTCGGTGGTCCGCAACATCCGATTTACATCGCCGAGCATCTGACGGCACAGGCACGCCGCCTATACTATCTAGCTCGAGAATACGCCAAGACGGAAAAATATAAGTATTGCTGGACTTCCGGAGGCCGAGTGCTGCTGAGGCAGGCAGACCACACCAAACTCATTGTTGTTACTAATGAAAGTCAGCTGGTTGGCCCCCAGCCAAAAAACTAGATCCTTGCGACGTATTTCCGTCTTTGTTTATGATTAGATTTAGTTTTTTAATTACTATGATATTAGTACTAGGTAAAATCATTGTTTGTAACTGTGCTATAGTGCCGACGCGCCTTTACATATGTATTATATTATATTTTATATTTCCTCATATAATATACCTATATAATTTAGCATTTCTGATAGTATTTGGTTCCTTAGGCTCAATTTTCAAATATTATTCTAGAGTTGTTACTCACGTAATTAATTTCATACCTCTTTATTCACACACAAATATTGTAGACACTTTTCTCTTATACATAATCTATGACTATCTCACTGATATATACTATTTAAATTGTACTCTAATTCCAATGCGTGCATATATCCTTAAGTTTAGTAAACCTGTGCTTGCACTCATTGACCTTACACTGCTATTCCCATTTAATAACTGTATTGTGCTAGCAAATTGGTTACTTTTAGTTACTCAAGGCTTCAAAATTCGATCGTAATAATAGACAATTATTAAACAACATCGATAATCTATCGGTTGCTTCAAGCCATTGCTGTGATCCACATGAAGTCCGAAACTATTTACCTAAACATAATAAAGTCCTAAATATTATAACGCAAAATATTCGGAGCTTATCGGCAAATTTCGCGAACTTTGAAATTTTACTTACAAATTTTCATACTATCCCGGATATTATCATTCTCACTGAATGTTTTCTAGAAAGCAACCCGGTAATACCAACCATAAAAGGTTTCTCCAGCATCTCTTCCTGTAACCCAGTTAATAAAAATGACGGAGTCCTGGTTTACTATAAAAATTGTATTACAGGCATCTCAATTGAAGAACCCTCTGTAGCAGAAGCCAGCGTTCTCTTAATTAAACTTAATATTGATACTGCAATTTTAGGTATTTATCGACCAAGTGCTTTCAAAAATAAAACGAACTTTATTAACTCTCTAATTACCTTGCTAGAATCTCTTAAAAGTTTCAAAAATATAATAATCTTAGGTGACATAAATATTGATATTACTCCAGAGAATCTTAACCAAGAAGCTGAAGATTATCTCAACATGTTGGTTTACCATGGGCTTCTCCCAACTCATACCTTCCCTACTCGTTTTCCTTCTTCTACTTGTCTTGATCACGGTATTCTTAAATCACCTCTTACTGCTCTTACTCTTGTCATCAATTCTTCAATCACTGATCATAGTTCAGTAGTAATGTCCTTAGATATAAAGAAACGCTACTCTGCTCCTACTCGATCTATCAAAAAAGTGGATCATGATAGCCTCTCACAGTCTCTCCTGAATACAGATTTTTCATCTGTTCTCAATAACACTGACTGTGAAGAAGCAACCAACAATTTGATAGAAATTCTTCAATCAGTTATCTCTATGCACACCTCCGTAATGACTCGCTCTCACCGCACTAAAATCATCAAGCCATGGATGACCCCAGGCTTACTTAAATGTATACGTAATAGAGATAGAATGCATTACAAACTAAAAAAGCAACCTGAAAATGATATTCTGCGTAAAACATACTACAGATACCGGAACTTCTGTAATAGTCTACTGAAGAAATTAAAAAAGAATTATGAAAAAGGTCTACTACTAAATGCAGGAACTAACACCAAAAAACTTTGGACAGCTATAAAAGACGTTAGTAATCTTAATAAAAAACATGATAGACCAAGTGACCTCCTAAAATGTAGAGCGAATCCAAAAGACTCAACAAACCATGTTAACTCTCACTTTGTGGGTATCGGAAAATCGCTTGCCTTAAATATACAATCCAATCATCAACACGACTCTCCACCTCCATTACGGCCAAATCCTCCTTTTCCTCTCCAATCATTCGTCATGCTCGACACTTCTATTGAAGAAGTCGAAATCACTATAAATTCCTTGAAAGAAAGCTGTGCTGCAGGTTGGGACAACATCACGTCTGCCATACTTAAACGCAACCTTAAAATATTAGCTACACCAATCGCCCATGTATGTAACTTAAGTATGCGTACGGGAATCTTCCCATCCGCTTTTAAAAAGGCAATAGTGCATCCCATTTTCAAATCCGGCAACCGTGGCAGTGTCGACAACTATCGCCCCATCTCTATTCTGTCAGCACTGTCCAAGATCCTTGAACGCCTAATAAACAAACGTCTCGTTAGTTATCTGGAAGATAAACAATTACTTTCTCCGAACCAATTCGGTTTCAGAGCTAAAAGATCTTCATCGGATGCCATCCATGAATTAACCGATCACATAGTTAGGAACTTGGACAGCCATAGGAAGTGTCTGGGCATATTCTTAGACCTCGCGAAGGCATTCGACACTGTCTCGGCCCAAATCCTTCTACAGAAACTGGAAGCGCTTGGAGTGAGAGGAGTTCAACTTTCCTTATTTAAAAGTTACCTCAGCGGTCGGAGTCAATGTGTAGTGGTAGATGGCCATGTCAGCTCTTACCTTCCAGTGGAATTCGGAGTCCCCCAGGGCAGCATTCTTGGTCCTACGCTGTTCCTAGTGTACATGAATGATCTGTGTTCCCTGAAAATACCTAATTGCAAATTGGTCTCTTACGCCGACGATACTGCTCTTGTTTTCTCTGCAAAAAGCTGGAGGGAAGCTTTCTCTTATGCACAGACCGGATTTGATATCGTTTCGTGTTGGCTGCGCCAAAATTTATTAACTCTTAATATAGAGAAAACTTGCTATCTTACCTTCTCCATATATACTCCTCCCATAGCCTTAATCCCGTATTCCTTAGCTGCCCATACACATTCTTCTGTTCCTTCTGTTCCATGCTCTTGCGCTACATTGAAGAGAGGTTGTACGGTTAAGTATCTTGGCATCACACTAGATAGTCGACTCACGTTTCAGGCCCATCTTATGAATATGTGTGGTAGAGTCCGCAAACTCATGTTTATCTTTAAGAAAATTCGTCATGTTGCCGAGCCTCATATAGTCAGAATGATGTATTTAGCATTATGTCAATCTGTTTTATTATATGCTATCACCACTTGGGGTGGTGCAGCCAAAACCCATCTGCTGTCCCTGGAACGTGCCCAGAGGGCTCTTCTAAAAGTTTGCTTATTCAAACCCATTCTTTTCCCTACTTTCACCCTCTATCAGGAAGCTCAGATACTTACTGTACGTCAACTGTTCATCCTAAACACAGCCCTCAAACAGCATCACGAACATAAACCTAGTCCTTCTTCCTCTCGATCTGCTCGCCGCCCACCCCCTGTTCACCTTCCTTCTCTCTACACTGCCTTTTCCCACCGCTTCTACTGTTACCTCGGCCCTTTTATTTACAACAAACTAAATCGCAAGCTGAATATTCACTTACTCTTATCCTTCAGTTGTAAAAAGAAGGTCACTGCCTACATACAAGGTCTCAACTATGATGAGACTGAAAACTTAATCCAACCAATGGTTAGACCTTACAATTTATAGCTTATTTTTGATTTACTATTTATTTTTATACTTATTTATGTACTGTTATCTATTTATCTAGTACTAATATATATATATTTATCTAAGTACTAATATATATATATATATAATAATATATATAATAATTAGCACGGATGTTATATCGGCGCGATTGCACACCTACATATTTTAATTAGGTACCTCTTTTCTCCATGTTACATCTGTAAAATGTCCTTATTAATAATTTACTCTTGTTACTGGTTACTTTTTACACCATGTGGGGAGAGGCTGGTGGTCTGAGATACAAGCCCTGCTTAGTTCAGTCACCAGTCTCTCACAATCTTATAATGTTTCCTTGCGACAATATATCTGTTTCTTAATATTTAGTTAATATCAATGTAAGATTGTGGAGAAAAATAAAGTTTTTTTTTTTTTTTTTTTTTTAGATATTTTATACAAAATGTTTTCTCTTTTCATCATAGCATGAACACAATTGGACAGAAAGAGATGACTAGATTTTACGAGTAAGCTTCGAATGAACGACGTTGCCGCACTTATAGGTGCTATATTAAAGATAAAATCTAGTCTCTTCTTGTCTAATTGTGTCTATGCTATTATGAAAAGAGACATGTGTACTTTAGTTTTTGTTAAATACAGTAATATATATTGTGTCGGTGGAACGAATTGGTCACAGTTTCAACGTCCATAGGTAACATTCATTACAATAATATTATAATACTAAAACAGGGGGCCTCATAGCATAGCGGTCTTATTAAGTGGCAGCTAGGTGAGGGGTACCGGGTTCGATTCCCGGTTCGAGGGCAAGTTTTAATTTAATTTAAATTTGTTCTCGGCCTTTGGGAGGGTTGTGCGGTACCGGGCGAGTGCCTAAAACCGTACATGGAGGACATGATCGAATTTCTAAGGCAAAAATAACGAATGATAAAAATCTCATACTTGACGCTTTCTAATGCACAAACCGTGCCAGAGCCATTAAAAAAAAATAAAAAAAAGATACTAAAACAAAATTACTTGAAATTATTACAAATTTATTTCAATTATATAATTCAAACAAGGCATCTGCAAGTTTAGTTGGGGTTTAAGTTTTGAAAAAATCAGTGGCGCTACAACCTTCTAGGTCTGGGCCTTAATTTTATGTATATATTAGGAATAATGTGAATCTAATAGGCAAGTAGGTGATCTGCCTCACGATATTCTCGTTCACCGTTCGAGCGAATTTTAAATGCGCACATGGAATAGGTGCACAACCGGGGATCGAACGTACGACTTCTAGGCCAATGCTGTAGTTTAAATTTTATTTGCTGTGCGCTGTAGCATGGTGCGGGTGACAGTAGCTTAATTTTTTTTCCATTTTCACACCATGCTACAGCGCACATAGTATAAATAAATTCACAAGTATTTAAATTTTCTAAAGAAATTAGTTAATTCAATTATTTGTAATTATTCTATAAATTTTATAGGTACGCAGTATACCAATAGAAGTGATCCCTGGACTCCGGGAAGCTGGATGGCGGGCATCTCGCGCTGCGCCCGAACCTCAGCCTGATGCGGATCCTGCGCCACTTAGGAATATATTGCACGCGGTAATTATATATAGCGTTTTTTGATTATAATAAAAAATGTGCGTGTACTAGTGTACACACGTTAGAAGTGAAACTTCTTTATGACCTTATTTTTCGAAAAATTATCTATATGCAACTTTACAGAAATTGGTTAAATAAAGTTAAATTAGATAAAGTTTAACAAAATGCTTTTATTATAATAGACATTAATACAACTAATACAACTATTTCATTTTACCTTATTACTACTAAGATTATTACAGATTTTCTTTAATTGTAATAGAATTATTACTATCATTGTTATCGTTATTATATATTTTTGTTATTAATGGTTTAGAATCTCTTCGAATCAACCGTGGTAGGGACGAGAAAAAGACGCGCGTAACGGTCAAATGTGACGCGTAACCGAAAAATGTTACACTAAATTTTTTTGTATGAAATTGAAATTCCCCCCGTATCCGTAAATACCCCCTCGACCTCCGTCAACTGACGCAGATGTGCACTAAAGTATTTCTTGTTGTCAAGTAATTTGATTTTATTTGTACTCTTAAAACGTGTTAATAAAGAATTTTTTTAGGTTAAAAACCACGGCGCTGCTTGGCCATTCCTCAAGCCGGTGGACAAAGCCGAGGTACCGGATTACTACGACCACATTAAGTATCCAATGGGTAAGTTGCTTATTGACTAAATATTTTTTTTTTATTATAAACACTATTTTAATAGCATATAATTAAATTAAATACATTATTAATGACAAAAACGTATTTTTTTCTAGGGTTGCCTACCCTCTATCAAAAGTAAATAATTAAATAACATAAACTATAATTAAAAAAAAACAAAAAATTATATAATTTATATTTGAGCTCGTAATAAATAAAAATATATACAAATATTTGATGAGAAATATTAAAGCAACTTAATTTAAAAGACGTGTTCTACACAAATACCTCTTAACCATCCGTTATATTTCTTTAATCGTGATATCTCTAAATATATTTGTTTTATTATATTTTAGCACTTATTAATTGTAATTCATGACTAGCTTTTAGTTTTATTTATTAGATGCTAGTTTTGTAATTGAGTAAGTCTATATTTTTATAATTTTATTTTTTTAATTTAGTTACTAGTACTAGGGTTGCCTGGTAGAGATCGCTTGACAGAGATAAGCCCGTTGCCTCCAGTGTATGTATTATTAATGCAACAAATGTTTTTGTAACTTTGACAGACTTACGTTCAATGGGGGAACGTCTGAAAGCGCGGTACTACGTGTCTCGGCGCTTGTTCATCGCGGATATGACCCGGATATTCACCAACTGCCGTCTCTACAACTCACCTGACACCGATTATTATAGGTAAGACTATTTTATTTTAATATATAACATATCGTCGCTGTATAATAACCTCGTATGTCCAGAGAACCAAACATTACAGGAAATGTAAAAAAAAATTAATTTCGTTAAAATATTATAATGTTTTTTGTTGTTTTGGTTGGTAAAAATGACTTTTTTATTAATAACATAAATAAGTCCTAACTTCATAATTATACCAGTTAAATGACATAAGAATTTAAGAATAAAAAAATTAATGGCTTTGACATAGGTACGAGGATATCATTCAACAGTGACGATATGGGAATTAGACTTACCCATACTAGTTATTTTATTATTAAATAATTATTATCATTTTACTATACCACAATTGTTAATTTTTCAGATGCGCAAACACATTAGAAAAATACTTCCAGGCAAAGATGAAAGAAGCGGGCCTTTGGGATAAATGAATTAATAATAAATTAGCTCAATTATTTATTGATAATTATAGGACTATACCTCGTACTCATGGTGTATAATAAGCGTAGGCGCAGAAGGCTCACTTAAGAAAAATATTCTCAATATTAGACATCGTTGGATTTGTTTTATTTTATACCCAATAGAACGTCCTAGCAATAACATAATCATATTATAGTTCAAATATTTAAAAAAATCTAAAAGATCTTGACTTTCTTACACATGTTAATTGTTATCAAGGTATTTTTTTTTAGTTTGTTGTTTGTTGTATATACAGACAAGTTCAATTTCAGTACTGAGGATAAATTCATTTCGTACAATGCAGTAAAATAAACCTAGAACAGTAATGTGATTTGTACCATTATAGCTGTAAGAATCAAGTAAAAAAACTATACGCCCTTATCTCCTACTTGTGTAGATATTGTTTTATTTAAGGAATTAAAATGTTCATCAAATTGTTGTTTTATTTTCGTATAAACGAGAAAAGAGAGAAACAATTTCATGTATGAATAACTCATAAATTCCACTTTTATGACCTATTCTATCAACTTAGTCACAAAATTACCCGTCTAATATATTACGTTCAAACTGATGCTATCAAAGACATAACTTGTAAACAAATCAAGACTAGCAACGCCAGTTTTTTACCGTAAACAGTTGTGAGATCCATGTAATAACAAATCGGTCAATTTATTCAGTGCCTACTTAGAAGGTCTGTTTCAAGATATTACGTAATTAGCTAACCTGACAACATCTAATAGTAATATCCATATTACAAATCTTATAATTTATATAAATACATTGACTTGGCCATCGCATTGAAGCACAATGTGTCTCAAAAGTAATGCATGTTATATTAAATTAGATTGCTTATTCTAGTTTTATCCACAGCGAAGTTAGGGTCAATTTATACTACCGCAGGGCCGAAGCGTCGAATTCTTCACAACTAAAGCGAAGCCGCACGAATGCGCGCGGATTCCCAAGAACGTACGCGTAGGTTCGCTAGTGGGCGCGTGGATTCACGAGTATACGCGCGCACCAATCAGCTTGGTCGCGTCTTTTGGAAATCTCAGAAGTAATGTGTGCGTTACACAGTGGAGTTAAGGTTGAATTTGTTATGTTCAGTTTTGGATAAACGCTTTGTCTCAGCGGTAGTATAAATTTACCTGTGGTCGAAAGGGGGTCGAAAATGGCCTGAACTGCTTCGAGAAAAGGTTAGCACAGCCGTGTCGCTTGTTGCTCGACGTGGTGGGCCGATGCCGTTCCCGCAGATAATAATTTAAAAATTGCTCTAAAAATACAGTATAATATCAAACGTTATGAAGATTTTCTTAGCCACCTTTTTACTGAGCATAATTTCTTTCATAAGTGTTATGATACAAAATAAATAAAATTTGCTTGCCGAAATATACGAACTAAATAGTTCTTTTATTCTGTAAATTGTCTGGTTTTGTTAAATGAAACCCAAATGTCAATACTGTATTGGTTTTTATTTAAACACTTCGTACACACATGGAGTACATAATATGAGGGGAATGTAAATACATATACAACTTTAGACCATATCTGTAGTTACCGTAAAGTACATACCAGTCTCCTTGTTAATATAAAATCCATTGGATTTTCAATAAGTACCTTAAAAGTACACGTTACAACTTAAATGCTTACAAAACTTAATATATTTTAAGCTTACAAATAAAACTAACTATATCGCTTTTGGATTGAAACTTATGTGAAATTACATTATTCTGTAAAACTTTTTGAACGGTGTGAATATAGCTTATTTGTATAAAGCGGAGATAACATCGCACGATAGAAATATTTGCTCTATGCACTACGCGAATCTTCACAGCGGTCATCAAGTTTGACATATCTGGAATTTATGGTGTAAGAGCTTAATACCGAAAGCGATGCAGCTAGCGTAATCAGACTAGAATGTATTAACTAAATTAGAGCCACATAATTCTGCAGTCTACCGCTGGTTCCTAGATCAACAGGTCGGGTTGGTTGTTTGGCCCTATTAATATAGAATTTATAACGAAACCCTTACAAAGCTTAATTTTCGAAATTAGTAAGACAACTTATTTTTACTGATATCGAAGCAAACTTAAACTTACGTTTTCTGATTACCCTGGGTATTTTAAAAGGAATTCGAGAAGTAAATAATATAATTAGAATAGAATTTTAGACTGTAAACTAGCGAACTATTAAAAACTGTTAAAATATTAGAAAATGGTAAGTTAATTCTATGGACGGACATCTTACAATGATAAATGAAAGGGCCAACAACCATATCACTAAAATATAAATTACCACAGACTAAGATAATGCCGCGAAAATAAGGAGCTTCACAATCAAGCAAAATTTCTAAGCGGTAATCATGACGTGGACGCAGTCCTGTCATCTTTAAAAAGGTACAAATTCAAAGAATTATGAAATCTATTAGCAGGAAGTTAGAATAAACTTTTGAAAAATGTGACACCATATTGCTTCAACAACGTTCTAAGGGCGACAAATAAGTGACAGCTGTCATTCAACTGTCAATTCTATCTTCCTAAGTATATTTTTTGTATCCTATTAAAACATCTGTACATATTTCATTACGTGGGAATTCTTATAGTTCGAGTAATTTTTAAATAGTCAAAAAACTCATATTTAAAAAAAATATAACTAAATACAAGATAAGGGCTGTTTGTAAACAATTGTACAGTTGTTTAATAAGATAACCAAGATTTTTTGTTTTTTATTATAATGCACGCACGTTTTTTAAGTCTTCGCGATTAAGTGGATACAATGAGATCAACCAAACAAAATTCTATGGCTTCATATTTCAAATGAAATGTTGGATCTCTGCTGACCTTACATTTTTATATATATTTTAAAGTCAGAAAATTGGTCAATCTAATTTTGGATCCATTTGGTACCAGTTGCCTAGGCGGAGTCGCGGTTTATATCACTATAACTAAATAGTCCTTATAAAATATCACTTGTCATCCACCACTCTTATCACTGGATTTTTTTTGCCTTTTTGAGTATTAACCTTAAATAAATGAACACACGGAAACTAGCGTATCTAGACAATTATATGCAGATGGGCTAGCAATACGAGACTCGATGAAAAACATGTCTAAATAATATTGCTATCCTTTACACTACAATACATAAAGCTAGAGATAAAGAATATTTTTTATTGCAAGTCTAACCCGGGTTCTATATTAACCAACCATTCGTAATTACAGCGAGTCGTTTCTTTAAACGTAAAATCCAGGTTTAGTTAATGCGATGATAATGCAACTGTTCTTACAGATAAAGAATGATAAATAGTCGTACAATAGAAGATAACACGATAATATCTAGAATAAGTTCATTTAGAATAATAGCTTAGAAGTAAACATTAAAACTGCATATAATTGCCTCAGTGTCTCAGAAAATCTCTCTCTCAGCTCTTAGTTCATTTAGTATTTATTGAAATCGATTTTTTAGGACACTGAAAAACATTTGTCGTACAAAAGGGTATGAACTTTACTTTCCATATAAAACACTAATTCCGTACTTCACAACCTTCGATCGGTATTGATATATCAATTACGTCCAACTTGAACCAGAATATTTCCTGTAAAATACGGACTTGATTGGAACAAAATCGTATTTTTATCTCAATAGATGTCGCGTTGCTCAAGTTCACACAGTGATTCCAATGGTAGATTCACTCCGCTTCGCATTCAGCTCCAGCCATTCGGGATTGCGAGGGGAGGGGGGGGATTTGGCACGGGGAAGTCGTCGACCACAATTTGAGTTCTCCGATTAGACTTTGTAAGAGACATGCCAATGCGGAGTTTAGACTACAAAAGACATCTCTAGCCACAATCTTAAACGTGAGATCGAACTGTCCAAGATCATGGCGGCCTATGAGACCTCAAATGTGGTCTGGGACTACTTGAGGCGATGTCTCAGGCATCGCTAGTGCCGGGGTTCGGCTCTTCTTGCGAACAACCTTCCTGTTCTTCGCTTGATGACTCTTCATTCGACCTGAAAATAGATTATATTGATAATAAATATGACAACATAGCAACAAATGACCGCAATAACTGCTTTATTGTGGTTATAGAATCTTTATTTCTGCAACAAGTTTGCACAGACTATTTACGTAATACAAAAAACATAATCCTTGGGATTAATTTGCTCCAGTTCAAATATTTAATGGTTGCTCTGCCTTACAGACAATTTGTATGACTGAAAATTTAGCGGTTTAAAAAGACTGACGGAGGCTATTAATATATGCGCAAACGTCAGAATAATCTTGCTGTAATTTTTGCCTACCATTAACAAATAAAATCGTAAATTTGTTTAGGAACATTATAAATTGCAGGACTTATAAAAACTCGAAAGAAATACGGAAACGTGGTTGACACAAGCCTAAAATATTTTCTACTTTTATTATTAACAAATGTAAAGTCGGCGGGTGAATCAAACGAAACGGTCTTTACTTTATGCTAACCCATTAGGACTACTACAGCTTGCATTAGGTCTGGGCCTTAGATTTCTGTATCTGTTACATGATCATTTGCCAATCTAATAGGCAATTAGGCGATAGCCCTTCTGTTCCTGACTACGCCGACTTTTCGGATCTAAGGCAAGCCGGCCTGACGATGTTTTCCTTCACCATCCAAACGAATTTTAAATGCACACAGAGAAAGTCCATTGGTGCACAGCCGGCGGTCGAACCTCAGGGATGAGATTAGCACGCTGAATCCACTAGGTCAGCTCTGCTTGCTTATTTAAAATAGTACATATTTAACTATAGAATGTATATACCTATGTCCGTGTGGCGGCACGAGATGGTCAGGCGAAGAGGCGCGGCTACTGCGCTCGCTGTGGGTCTCGCCGTACGAGTTGTCGGATGTTAGCTGAAACACCAAATATCCATCAAAATAAGATTATTGACTCAAAAACTACGAGTAAAATGTTTTAAGGAAGAAAATTTAATGAGATAACAAATAAAGTGACTATAGAGACCAGACTTAGCACTGACAAAAACTTATTTTATTTTTGCCATACGGCCATACGACAATTTCAACTCAATATCATATATTTAGTAACGTCAAGGTCCAATATAGTTAAACAATGCTAACAAAAATTGTATATATATAATTAAACACAAATATTTTTATGAAACATATTCCTAAGAATCTTGCTACAAGTGCGCATGTGCAATAGTTGCTCATTTGACTCGTTTGCTTGTTTACAAATTGACTCGAACATCTCTCCGAAGTGATCGAGTCGGAGTAGGGATTATAAAAGATTTTGTGACGGCGCACGGGCAATTCCTTTGTATACGTTTGAAGTTATACAGGTTATGTAATGTCAGTGAACTGAAGTATAGTCAATCAAGTCATTATTGGAGTGTTTAATTTCCTACTACGCTACTTCCTAATACTAGGAGTATTAGCGATTTTTATATATTATAATTACCAATGTCAGCGGATGTCTGTTCCGTGCGGGCGACATCGCCGGACTGAGGGCTCGACTCCTGGCTTCCTCAACATCCAACTGCAGAATACTCTCTTGACTGCCCGTGAACTGAAAACAAATCCTGTTATGCTAATTCTGATATATTTTAGTATCTAGTATCTTTACTCTATTATACAGAAGAAATTGGTACTAATTACCATAGACTTTAAATTAATAAAATATTAATACAGTAGATTTATTTTATTTTTACTTTATTTGATTTCGCTATATAGCTTGTGAGTAGCTTTAAAATAGATCCACATCAAAATACGTAGTACCACGCGCGTACTGCTCTTTTTGAAACTAAGACATGCCGGTTTCCTCACGATGTTTTTTTTAGCATGCGACGAATGATACATACACTTATAAAGATAAAACCCATCGTTCGGAGTCATGACCTCATGAGGCACGCATACTACTATAGCTACGTCAATGCTTTAATACCTAAAATATATACAAATAATTAAATAAAACAACTTACCACAAAGCCGTAATACTTGAGTATGTCCATCTTGCACATGGGACAGGTGCGGTGTTCCAGTAGCCACGGATCGATGCAGTTCTTGTGGAAGTCGTGTCTGGAATTTGAGACAATATATTATGATTAATTTAAGGTCATACATTATTATGTATACGTTTTATTATATTTAATGTATATAGTCTAGTCGACAAGTTGAAAATGGAACAAATTAGAGATACTGCTCTTAAAATTATGTGCGATAGCTCATTGGATCCGGAATGACATCTAAAAAAATGTGCTAAAAGCGTGTATTAGCACATAAAAAATTGCAAAGGTTATAGTTATAGACCATTAAAGATGAAATAAAAATGGCATTTTTTGACAATATTTAATAAACTATTAATATTTAAGAAATTTCAAATAAAGATTCTGAAAGAGGAGGAAATTTCCAATTAAAAATCTCCTGACTCCCAGAACTCTATCTCCATTATTTATAATGTTAATTTAACGCTGAAAATAGGTCTGCGGGTGACATTTTTAGGATTCGCGATTTTGAAATTTCTTAAATATTAATAGTTTATTAAATATTGGCAAAAAACTAAATGCCATTTTTTTTTCATCTTTAATGGTCTATAACTTTTGCAATTTTTTATGTGCTAATACACGCTTTTAGCACATTTTTCTAGAAGTCATTCCGGATCCAATGAGCTATCGCACATAATTTTAAGAGCAGTATCTCTATTTTGTTCCATTTTTAACTTGTCGACTAGACTAATACGTTTGGGAAGGAAATGCTGTATTGTGTCATAATTTCCGATTGTAGTAATAACACGCTATTCATTAAACTCTGGCTGAAGCGCCAATCTTCGCATACATTTGTCTCTTTTTATCACAGTGTAAACAAGATTTGTCAGACAGAGACGAAAAAGTACAAATTCAATTACGTTAAACATGGCACTTGAAAATTGCAACTCACGAACAAGGTAGTAATAAAACAATTGAGACTGAATGAGTAAATGTTCAGTGAAACGTATACGGAAATATAACTTATTAAGGCCCTATCCCAGCACGAATTGCTGTGCCAGTGTCTCGGGGTGGTCTGTGGGGCGCAGTGGAGAGCTGGAGCACTGAGGCGCGCCGGCCCGTAATAACAATTAGTTAGTTGTAAAACATTAAATTAATGTAATTTTATAAAAAAAATTCTGAAATGGATTACTTGGCTTGCGATAAAATATATCGTGTAAATTTCAAAATCATGTACATTATCGTCATAAAATGAATTCAAAGAAGTCAAAAAAGTGGAGTTATTTAAATCTAAACTACTCAACTCCACCATATATTTTTTTTCCATTCGCCCTACTCCAAGAAACGTTGACGAAAAATGGAAAGAAACAATGTACTCTTTTGGAGTTTGGCGACCAGATAGGTCCTCAAGTAAGTATCACTCACCTACAAGGAAGAGATCTTAACGTTTCCGACACTTTGTAAGGCTCAATACAGATGGCGCAGCACTCACCGTCACCCTGCACCTCCTGGAATACACCAAAATTTATTTAAAATAAAGGGATCATGCTTTATACATAATAACAATTACTTACAGAATAGTTAATACAATTTTTTGTTTAACAATAAGCAAAAAATTACTAGTAGTCTTTATTATATTTTTATTATTTTAATTTTTTGTAACATTTAAGTTTTTTTTTTTTTTTATGTAATAGGAGGCAAACGGGCAGGAGGCTCACCTGATGTTAAGTGATACCTCCGCCCATGGACACTCACAATGCCAGAAGGCTCGCAAGTGCGTTGCCGGCCTTTCAAGAATTGGTACGCTCTTTTCTTGAAGGACCCTAAGTTTACCATAATTTACATGTATTTAGAATTGATTATACTATACTATAGCAATATAAATGATGTGGTGAACTTTACAAATCTAACAAAATACATAGAAATTATAAATGCGAGATGTATAACTTATTGCTCATCTTGAATATAAGTTTCAGGACGCGGAAGGGATCAGTTTCAGACAAAACTTACAATAAAAAAAATCTCGTTCAATCATGGTCTAACGTATTGGAATGAGTAATTGTAGAATTGGTCTCTTCATAATGCCATTTCATAAATTGGCGATTTTTAGCTGGCCTTAGCGAACATATTGGTAATAACATAAAAAATGCTTTAAAATAATATAAAAAGCTGTGGTGCCTTTATTAGATAGAATGGCTTTATTTTCTCTTTTATATTGATCGATGCATCTTACAATATATTATACATTTTATTGTTTTGTATAAGTAGGAAATAATTGTATAATGTAATTGTTTGGATATTGTATAATAAGTAGCCGTAGGAATGTAAATGTAAGCAAATAAATAAATCAATTAGAGTGACCTCCATATTGTAG
Source organism: Pieris napi (assembly GCF_905475465.1). Lineage (NCBI taxonomy): Eukaryota > Metazoa > Arthropoda > Insecta > Lepidoptera > Pieridae > Pieris > Pieris napi. Next base: position 3,672,357 of record NC_062241.1, on the reverse strand, counting down.
TGTGTCCCGTATTTTGTTTTGTATGTGTGTTTTACAACGATTGAGAATAAACTAAACTCTTACGAACAAAAAGATCACATACAGATACATTGTTCTGTAAGCTTCTAGAACGTTGGTTGCAAAATGTAAGAGGTTAATTCATACATTATTTATAAAACACGTGCGTATATAACATAATTTATTACTAACGACCTGTGGTTTAAACGTTTATTTTATCACACAATCAAGCCCATTACGTTATACATATATTATTATAGAAACACTATTATAATTATAGAGTCGAATTACATTGTGTTGTATTTACTTAAAAGGGATTCCATGTAACGAAAAATAAGACAAATTAAAACGGAAAGTTTTAAATTGTCTTCTTTTTAAAATTTTAAAGTTATTAAATTATTTGCACATATAAATAAATATGTAATTTTTAAATAACTCACCCTGTCCTCAGTCTTCAGGCTTTTAACTGGTATTTTCGATAATGCCTTTTTCGCGGCGCAGCAAAGTCGTTTCTGAAATAAGACATCAATCTCACTGACATTCACTATCCCACTCGTGTCGACTCAAGAAAATAAAAAATATAATTAAAATAAAATATACTTTAAGGAATTCGTACACCAACAGGAAGTTAATCCTACTAACATAGTAATCTTATAATATTTATTAATATATCTAAATGGCCTTTACTCAAAATGGACTCCATAAAAGCTCATATTGAATTTGGAAGAGTTCAAATTCATTTTTTTTTCATCGACTAATTTTAATCAAAATATATATGCAGTGGCGTAACAATAGGGTGGCTGGCAAAATGCCACGGGCCCCCGACTCAAGAGGGCCCCTACCCAAGAGATATTATGTTATATGGATGAATGTGAAGTCTCCAATTGGAGTCTCCAAAAGCACATTGGGCTAGCGTGGGGACTACAGACCATTCCCTCTCGCCTAAGAGAGGAGGACTATGGCCATTAGTGGGACATATACAACGTGTAATTGAGTACGCTGAAAACCTCTAAGTTTATTAGAATTAACTGAGTACAACGCGACTATTTTTACTGATAGGGCCCCATCAAAAGAATTTGCCACGAGCTTCAGATGGTATAGTTACGCCACTGTATATATGTGTGTGAGTATTTGTGTAATTGAAAAATGATAAGTTGAACATTGTATATGCGGATTCAATAAAATCAACTCACGATATTGCAAATGATCAATTTGCATAACATACTCACAATTTAACACACAATAAACTATGTTTACTAACCGATAATCTGTCTTTAGCGTGTATATATCTGAAGCGTTGTATATAGTAGAAGACCAGCCACGCCAGTGAGATTACCATCAGCACAATGAATGAGATCGAGACGAAAAGCACTGAAGTCCTGAAAGACAGATTAAAAGATTTGGACATTAGACAAGATTTTTGTTGTTGGTCATGTTTAATATCAAATATGCAGTGTTGCCCTCGTCTGCCCTGGCTTCAGTATGCTACTCTCTGAGGTCGTAATTTCGAACCCCTAATCACCAATAGACGTTTTATGTGCGCATTAAGAGTCGCTCAAATGGTGAAGGAAAACATCTTAAGGAAACTGGCATGCCTTCACTCCTCAAACAGTCTGATCTAAATTTTGAAAGAAGGGTTGTCACTTACTGGCTACTACTGATCACCTTCTAATAAAACAAAAGCAATGATCAGGAAATAAACATATTAATCTGAGCCCCAGACCTAAAAAGGTTTTTATATCAAATGCCGCCATATTACATTTCTATTATTGCTCTTTTTGTAAGTAACTTGATATCTAAGTTTTTAGCAATACCTATATTATTTTTACAATTTACGAATTAAACTAAAGCATTAGCCATAGCTCTTAAGAACACTCAATCAGTCAACATGAAAAATTATAAATCAGTAATGTGTGTTAGACCAAACTGGAATTGGAACCTTTATGCGTGTTAAACAAATGCATTTTTTATACGATACTTACTTATTAATATTATTATTGATATGTGTAAAAGTTTGCCCTCGTACGATGGAGATCATAACTCGAGTTCCATTGTCCACCAGCCGAGTGATTTCCGCTCCTTTCCACTTGTATGTAAATATAGCGCTTATGTTACCTGAAACATAAAACTTCATATGAGTCTTACATTCATAGACTATATTAACTCTGTCATCTATGATCATTGAATTTTGACAGATCCCTTAGAGATCTGTGGCGCAAGTTTTAAAAGCACCTGTTTGACATATTATGTCATATTTAAGAGTTGTCTTGAACTATTATTGTTGCTTTAAAATCCGGAGATCATGTAAAAAAGAAGAAACGAAGAAACTGAATTGCTAATTCAAAGATAATTTAATCATTCGGAATTTCCACAATTCACTTACACTATTTTACACTACCACCCTCCACCTCCCATCCCATCTATCCCTTCCCTAAGATTATCATTCTGCTGTGTACAAATGTCTCAAACATGTAAACCTGTATCTTTAGTTTAGTAATAAGTTTTAGCTTTCTATTTTTCTTTATTAGTATTTTGGTTTCAATTATTGTTAAGTTACAATTTCATTATACCGTTGGAAGAGCGGAGTACCCTTATGTACAGGTCTCCCTAGACTTAGTTCAGGGGCTTCAATATCTGCTAAAAATATAACTTTTATTGAATTTTTTTTTAAATAATGCCTTTAGGATCAGAAAACAATGACAGTAATAGACAATAATAGGTAACGTAATTATTGTTAATGGTAAACTGTTAATCAGGCTTATGGCTAAATAGTCACTCCCCATAATTGCATTATATGAAGAGCTCATCCCATGCCATATTTATGGTGGACTAATGAGATCAGAGCTAGGGTTTCATTGCCAAGGTCTCGGAGAAATGCTTATCAGGCACGTTTGCTGCGTCAACAGTAGTGTCGTATTTCGTATGTCCATACCGGGGTGAGGCAATGGGCTGTGTAATATTTTTCAGATAAGAGCTAATATCGTAATACACTTATTGCTAGTTCAGTCATAGTAATCATCCTTTTGGAGATAAGGGTTAATTATAAATTGTATTAAATATACATAATATGTGTAAGATCCAAAGGCTACAGTTTGTATAGAATTGGGCGTTAAAAGTATTCCGACAAATAAGGTCAATAACACAAAAAAAACGTGTGTGTACTTATTAGGGATGCATCGATACGCTTTTTTGCCGATACGATACCGATGCCGATACACTTATAGGAATATCGTCGATACCGATACCGATACCGATATCAACGCTTATTGAATTAAATTAAGGTAAAATATATCAAGTTAAGTTAAAGTTTATAATTTTTATTAAAAAATATATGCAAAAAATAGTCAAAAACTTTGAATTATTTTAAAGGTTTTGTTACTTACTAAAATTAAGAATTAAGAGTAATAATTAAATTAAAATAAAATAAATAACTGTTAATAATTAAAATTAACATTGATAATAAAAATAAATTAACATAGTAAAATTAAATTAACAATGATAACATTGTTGTAATTCTGTATTTTATTAAATTTGGTATCGATAAAATACTACTCACGATAGCAGTTAAAAGCAAATCTCCTGCAAAATTCAAATTCAAAAATCATTTATTCACGTAGGTAACACAATGTACACTTGTGATTCGTCATTAAAGAAATAAATATTAATGCTTCTAATTTTACATTTACTGCCAGTTCTCAAATCAAGGGCGTAGAACGGAAGAGAAGAACTGGCAATAAAGTCTCCGCCACTCTTTTTAATCGCGTAAATGTTTTTTTTTTTTTACACAACGTTTGTAAGGAGCAAGCCATAATATCTAATAACTATGCGCTGGCAAAGATAGTTGACTCGAGTAAAAATGTTGGTCTACTAATCAGTCCAACAAGAGTTTTTCATACTAACTACTAACTGACGTGAGACTGATCGTAAATTATCGTGATTCATGTGCACTTTTTATTTTTCATATAGTCTTTTTTTAGTTTATATGTAATATGTAGTTTTGCCCTCCTTTTCATTTAATTAATTTTTATATTGCAATGCAACAAAGTGTTAATAAATAAATGAATAATAATGCTTTGTCCCCAAGCGAATGATAGAGACAACAAACTGAATAAAACGCGGGGATTTCTCGGGCAACAATAGCCCGTGGCTCGTTTGCAACAAACTAGATCATACAAAATGCATTTTACATTATTTTTTTAAAGCGTGAAATTTGAAAAGTATCGGTGAATCGGCAATGAAAATATCGCCGATGCCGATATATCGGCAAACCCAAAGTATCGCCGATATATCGGTATCGGCATCGGTATCGGATGCATCCCTAGTACTTATGTACACGCGTTAGAAGTTATATAAATCTATATATAAATCTTTTTAAATAATTTATTCTACGTTTGTAGAAAAAACAACACTAACAATAGAAAAAACTAAAATATTGACTATAGCTAACTTCAGGGTGTCGGTTTCTTGTGACGGTGTGCACGCGCATCGTAAAAATTTACTCTCAACATTTTTTCCTAATGCGCCAAAAGAAGTATGACTTCAAAAGTCCCTGGGTTACTGTGAATGTTGGCCATTCAACTAACAACAACCACTTTATTTAAATCTCTTTGGATAAATCACATTATACATTAGATGATTAGACAATGCAGTCTTAAATAGAGCATACTTAGTAAAAACATTGTTAAAAGTTTGGATAACTAATAACAAAGGAGTAAACTACCTTGAAACTATTATTTACAATTATTATTAGCGTTTATCAAAATAATGGTTAAACGTGTTTACTCTTTACATGCAGATGTCACGAATCACGAATGAAACGCGCAATAATTCTAATTACTTCGCAATCAACTTCAATGGTCGCGTTTAATCTACTCGTAAGTCCTATTCAATTAAGCGCGGTGTCGCGTGTCAATTGTCAAATTACGCGCCCTTTAGCTGTCAAAAGGAGTGGTGACTGGCGTGGGAAATTAAAAGGTTTCTTCAAAGTTCATTTCAGACTAACATTAGTAACGGGAACGCACGGTGTTTTTGGCATTGTCTTGCACGTTATCTCGTTTTGTATTATAGTGCATATAAATTTTCATGTGGGAAAGAAATGAGAAAAAAACAGAGTGCTATTCTCTCAGTCTAAAAAAATTCATATTATGCCCTCAGTTCGACGTTTCTTTTTTCGTATTATACATATAAATAACCAATAATCATGACCTAATTACAGAATTATCTAGAAATAATATAAACAAACTCGTATTAAGTTAATCTGTTTTATACAGAAAATTCTAGATAAGCTTCGATACATTATAACATCCTCATTACGGATTATGATTAGATTAATTATTAAAGTCTTATTTAGTAAATATATAAGGTATAGTCTACAAGCATATCAGCCCTAACATCATCACATGGTATTTATATTAATGTTTGACTTTGACATTATAAGGGTCTCCCTAGTCTCCTTACACAAGGAGTTCTGATTTAGTAAATATTTTTTATTCCCAGAGGATATTAATTCCACCAATAAGAATGTTCGTCAGACCTTTGAGGAGTTGAAAACATAATAAATATTCAAATATTATTCCCAAATGATTTCGGTATTTGCGTCTCGCTAGCCGTAACTTGATTTTGGTAAGGGTTCTTGTGTCACATGTATTCCTAGAGCTATCATGTTGTATTTGATTGATATATCTACAATGTTTGGGGATATAATAAATTCATGTTTTCCTATCTCAGGATCCTGCGCAATTACATCTCAATAAAACATGTTAAAACCATAATAATTTATTATTGAATTCGTGACTATATCATAATGTGTCTATCTCGAAATTGTATAGCAAATCGATTATATCCTAGACTAAGCAACATAATTTTATTTTATAAGTTTGTTTGCATTATCAGGAGTTCAAGAGAAAGATTTTTATGTATATTTTTTAATATTGCTGTACATACTTGCCTAAAATAAATTTTGATTTCTTTTGTTGTATATCTCTATCCGCCGTCAGTACGCAATTTTTTTAATACGCATTTAAATTGACTAACTCATTTAGCTGTAATACATTTGTAGGTCAGCGAATAACTTTTTATGCGTCAACTTAACAGCTGTTAGTTAAAAATACGATAATAATAATTTCTAAAAAACGTACTCTTAAATGAACAATTCCACTGAAATCCACAGTACATGAGTAACTGGGTCACATAGCAGTTCTAACATAGTATAGTACTAGTCTAAGTATAGACCTAAACTCGTCCTTATGTAGGTTAATATCCTATTCTAGGACATGTTGGCTAGATAAATTTAAAACTACATACCTCTATTATTATTCGTCTTAATTGTGATCGCTCGTCGTTTTGCACTTATTAAATATTCTACATATAAAAAGTAATTAATAAAGAAAAGTTGTTAGACCTTGTTAGAGATAATATATCAAAGGATGTTAAGGCAATAAAAGAAAGATATTGTTAAATGTTTTTTTAATTGTTAATATTTTTGTTTAGTGTGTACGTGTATATAAGGGAGTGTTCAACCACATAATGGTAACTTTTAGGTATAAAGAGTCACTAGGTGGCCACGAAACGTTTTACTATTGAGTACGTACTCTAAAAATTGCGTGACGTAATACTTGAACGCTTCCTAAGCTGTCACACAAGACAGTATAGCCCCCCTGAAAATAAGTGTAGCTGGTAGCAGTAACTGAAAGCTGAGTTGGGCCAATTTTTTATCAAAGGGTTTGTATTTCCGTTTTTTATGTATGTGTAAATGTTTTCTTTTTTCTTTTATTCAAAATCTTCACATATTTTCTGTAAAAGGGGGTCATATAGTCAAAGGTATTTTAATAAGACCGTTGCTATCGCCAACGTGTGTATAATGTTTTAGTAGTGATTTGGATTGTTTTTATACAGAATCTGTAAAAGTCTGACTTAATAGTATTGATGAAAATTTGTGATAAAGTCCTACCTTCTGGGTACGCCCTTCACCCTTGCATAATTTATATCCTTAAATATAATGCATTGAAGGTGGAATAGTGTTTGAGTGACAATTGCTTCAAAAATGTCTGATTCTGATTCTTATATGTCAAATATAACTTCATACAAAGAAAATTGTTTGACAGCTCTTGAAACTAGATTTAAGTTTGATTGACGTTCGGTCCGTCTTCTAGGCTTTTAAATAAAAAAATCTGTGGCGCTACAACCTCTTTATGTCATTTTTTTCTTAATCTGTTTCATGATTATTTTTCAATCTAATAGGCAAGTAGGTGATAAGCCAGTGCCTGACACACGCCGTCGACTTTTTGGGTCTAAGACATGTCGGTTTCCTCACGATGTTTTCCTTCACCGTTCGAGCAAATGTTAAATGCGCACATAGAAAGAAAGTCCATTGGTGCACAGCCGGGGATCGAACCTACGACTTCAGGTATGAGAGTCGCACGCTGCAGCCACTAGGCCAACACTGCTCTAGACGTATACCCTGTGAATTTCTACGTGAGTTTCCAATAAGGCTTATTATGATTATATAAACGTATACCCATCTTTATTATGTTCGTAATTTTGTAATATACATAATCATATATGATAAAACATAGATAAATAAGCCTGATAACCCAAAAGTATTGTGCTATCAGAGACCAGGATTAACTTGTCATTTTCATAAAATTTCGATATAAATGTTCCAACATGCAAATGAAACTTGTCTCGTAATTTACAAAAGGAAGATATATAAGATATGTAAAGGTTTGTGCTAAGGATATAACATTCATAGCTCAGTATCTCCCGTGTGTCAAAAACTATTAAACGTACGTCAGAGTTCACACCTAGTAGTAGACGTGTTCCGTTTCAAGCAATTATTTTAAATAAGAACCTTCAGGTTAAAAGCATTCGTAAGATATCGATTGTTTTGAATATAATTATCCAAATACTGCAATAAACGTTAGTTGAATGAATGCTGTCTCCGACACTATCGACTTTGTGGGTGTACACTGTACAGTAGCGATATTGTGTATATAATTTTTTTTTTTGACATTACCATATTTGCTTAGTTCTGTAAGAATAGTGTATGTACTTGAAATAGAACGTAATAGTTCATACATATTTACTATAGCTAGAAATACCGAATCTCAGATTTAATTAAAAATGTATTGTTCTATTTTTTATTTATACTAAATGGTTGGCTGGAGCTCGCTTGAAAGCGATAAGGGCTTCATTTGTTTATATAACAGGGTGCAAACTGGAAGGAGACTCTTATAATAGTAATTGATATCGCTGCTCCTGGATATTATAAATTCCAGAGGGCTCGCGAGTGCGTTGCCGGCTTTTTAAGGATTGGTACGATCCTTTCTTGAACCCATATTTAATGAACATATTACCTTTTTATTATTTAAGTGTTCTCATTGAGTTAAACGATTTATAAAAACGTTAACTTCTATGTTACGCCTCCCTTATATGTTCGATAAACAGATTGGTTCGTGTTTAGTTCGTGGAGTATATATTATATGCCAAAAGAGCACGAAATATTTAAATAATATTTAATTCATTATTATATATACAATGTCTGATAGTACTATCTGTAATTCGAGAGGAACTGGCGCAACCGTCTACCTACATATTATTATACCTCCCTTTATCAGTCATCAGCATAATAAAATAATATACATAGTAAGTTTTATATAAAAAATAACAATAGAAATTGTGAGTAATATTGGTCTAGTGCAGTGATGGGCAAAGTACGGCCCGCGGACCAACTCAGGTCCGCGAAAGTATTTTATCCGGCCCGCCGAGGGTCCATCGACATGGTATATGTCATGTATGATAGTATATGGCGCGTTATGATTACGTTTTGACAGTTCAGAAGAAAAAGTAGATTCTACTTGTAATGTTTTAATAATATAATGATTAAAATCTTTAACACACAATGCATTTTTTCTATGATTCTGGCCCTACTCTAGAATTTCTTAAACTTTGTGGTCCGCCATTAAAAAAGTTGGCCCACCACTGGTCTTGTGGCTTCAATGCGAGTGTCATATCCGAGATCCTAGGTCGAAGCCTGGCTGTGCACCAATGGACTTTTCTGTCTATGTGCCTTTAACACTTGTTCGTACAGTGCAGCAAGACTTTGTGTGGTAACCTACTTATTAGATAAAATCACGAAATAGATAAATAAATACGCCACTGGTTTTTATCTATCGTGCCAACTTCTTAACTATTCACAGTTGAATCAATATAGAAAGTTAACAAAAGATTAAGATATGATCAACAAAACGGGAAGGACAAATCTTTTTATTAGAATTAAAATGCAAAATAATGTTTCGAGTCCTTGTAAATAATGTAAATAGCTCCCTGTATATTTAAATGTTAAGTTTACATAACAGTTTATTTAATTAAGATAACATTACTAAACATACATTAGATAATATAGATTAAGATTACACTAACTAGATGTAATGAATCCGTACTCACGCCCATTGTCAGTGGATAATTTCATTTTTTCCAACATCGGTGTGTCTCTGTCGTTATAAATGAGAACCGCCGACGCATTTGCCTTCCAAGCGTTCTGCACCTGAAAGTAGATAGTCCAGTAATTTAATTCAAATAATTATTAAAATCCTTTTATCCCGTATAGGGACCATAATCTAATATATAAAATTCTCGTGTCGCGGTGTTTGTAGTTAAACTTCTCTGCAACGGCTGGACCGATTCTCATGAAATTTTGTGTGCATATAGGGTATGTCTGAGAATCGGATTTTCATCCCCCTAAATGTTAAGGGTAGTCCACCCTTAACATTTTACCCTAAATATTTTTTTTTTATTTTTAGATATTTATTTCTGTTTTTATTTTTTTATGATACATCATTAAAAATACAAACAACCGCTAATTTTCACCCCTCTACGATCAACCCCTTTTTTATTATAAATGATAAACATGGCAAAACGACGTTTGCCCGGTCAGCTAGTGATTTATAAAAATGAATTTTGATTATTTTTAATTTATTTATCATTTAATATTTATGTACATTAAAATTATTAATCATGATTGGAATTTAAATTTAAGTATTATAAATAGTAATATGGTATTTTTTAATGCATGCAGATATTATGTAATAATTGATCATATGGTATGGAAATAAAGAGGCTATAATAATTATTATTATTATTTAATTCGTTAATTGCTTAGAGCACCCGGACCGGAGCTAAGAGCGAATAATTCATAAGAGTTGCTATCCATTTGGATTAGATTTAAATAAAATAACAATAGATTCAAAATCTAAAAACAGGTATTTCAATGCTCTTTGTCTTCGAAAATCATTGGTTGAGTTATCAGGCTTTTAATTTAGCTAGATTCTTTAGATAGATAGTTAAAGGTGCCATTAGAATCCTTGATAGACGTCTCTGTGTACTACAAGTGTAAAAAGGAAGTTTCTTATATACTTTGATAAATATTTTATTTAATAAAATTATTCCAAAAAACTTCACTGAATAAATCGTATTTTCAACTGTTTTTAAATGCGTAGCGCAATTTATTTTTATAACATGTTAATTTTCCTGTTTCGTTACCTACATCACGACATTTACAACGTGCAAAATGCTTGTATTATTGAATTAAACATTGTATGGTAAGATATTATCCACAAACCGAATATAAATTGATATGTTGACTCATACATATTAAATAAGGGAAAATATGTATGGTATACGTATAACGTAGATAAAAGTAAGTAAAATTTTTTACCATTCTTTTTATATGGTAACGTCGTAACCATGGCAACAAATACGGTATAAACTTAATTCCGGTTTTATATGGCTGTGATGTTTCATGCAGCCGAACATCCTTTCTTTTAGCTTTAGATATTACCAAACATAAACTTTACGTTATAAAATTTCTAACCCATCTCTTGAAAAATCAGTCGATACAAACAGCAAAATATGGCAAATAGTTAAGTACCTATTATTTATGAATTGTTTCCTAGTTACCGACCGTGAATGGGAATAACGGATTTCCTTATATACAACTCAGAAATAAACCAATCTAAATCAGAATAATTATACAATATTAAAATTTTAGTTGTTAAACCATATTTTTTTATTTATTTTAAAAATATATAAATAACTAGCTGGCCTGGCGAACATCGTACCGCCTAACAGTCGATGATTTTTTTTTTTTTTAATACTTATTCTGCTATTCGGGACACCGGTCTAGCTAGTAAGATAAAAAAAAAGAAAGTTGATAATACAACAAATACATTATGTCAAAAAATAAAAATTTACCTTCCACTAACACTTGAACTTTATGAAATGGTATTAAAGTTCAAATTGCCTTTAAATATTATTACGAATATCTTGTATGGGAATATAGAAAAGTGTTGTTTTTAGACTTTTTCACTCAATTTTTTCTAATTTTTCTCTCCGTAAGATCCATCCTCGTACTTCAAGGAATATTATAAAAAAAGAATCAGACAAATCGGTCAAGCCGTTTTCATGTTATGTCGTGACAACGGAAATCGGGTTTCATTTTTATATATATATATAGATCTTTATATACAGCCACCGAAATGTACGTATAAAGTCTTTTGTTATCATTAATTTAATTAATTATGTAAAACTACTGTATACATTTTGTTGATTGCCTTGAATAAGACATTAACTGCTAAAATAAGTGAAAAACAAGGGAATAAGGCGTCGAGGAAGAAGGCAGGTAGAAATATTGAAATTAAAATATTATGTAAAATAGATTTTGGTAGCAAGAGTACTATAAATAACAAATTTCGGTTTATTTTTAAATCAAATTCAGATTTAAATTATCGTATTTAATATGAAATACCAATATATAAGAATATATAAGCAATACCAGAGTCACGAAGACATGCATCTTTCAATACCCGTAACTACTTTACGATTCAAATACGGTTATAAAAATATTGTTTATTTAAATACCAAAATGCCAATGCCAAAATCAGCTGATACGCAAATTCTTAAAATATTTAAGACAAAAGATTAACGTTTAAGCCTTAATCAAAGTCTGATCTATCTGAAATCAATATTAATATTACAGTAATCAATATAATATCTAACTATCACATACTTTAAGCGTCTTAACAAAAAATCAAATTGTTGAGAATGTAAAGAACTCAAAATTCAAGTACAAGAGCCAAGAACAGCCTCAATTCTTTACGTCCAGTAACATGCATGTTATAGCATTTATCACAATTTCCATGATAATGTCTCATCAGACAACTAATTTAATCTTCCACGACAGCATCCAAGTCTCTTACCTTGATCTCAAAATTGCAACTGCCTCGGCGTATGACGGCGATCCAAGGCTCAGTTGGAAGCGGTTGCGTAGGAGCAGCCGTCGAGATTAGGGGCGGCTGACAGCCCGTGTGGTCGTGGGCCCCCTGTGGACCCCTACCACGAACGTGCACGGCTATGCCGTGGGCATTGCTGACTATCCCCTCGCCGTACTTCCCGGACTGAAAAGATGGAAACTTTGTGTAAATATATCGTTTATTCTCATAACAAAGGGTTGCAGGAGTCGAGATAATAAGCCAAGATATAGGTAATACGTATTAAATTTTTTTTATTTAATCGATTATGGACTTTGCCCTAAGACGCATTAGCACATTTTAACAATGCTTGTCTATTTTCAAAAGTTTCCAAAACTAGGAAAGCAAATTCATAGATAGTCAATAGCAGTTGTATTAAAATTAGTTAATTTCCCCGACTGTTGTGGTGCGGGACCTTATTAAATATATAGGTATGTTAACTAAAGCTGGCGGCTTCAACACATTTACACTTTGTGTTTGTGTAGTGTCTGTGAATAAGCGCGAGACGTGATGTCAAACTGAAATACAATCATAAATACATCATGAATAGACTGTCCGTCGTGTATGAGTGGACTAAAATGTATAGCATGGCAAAAAAATCATATTTTGAAACATACTGTATGTGAAATTGCATTAGTGTGAGTACTGTGAACCCGCCAGCTTTCGATTACCGACCTATACATGTCTTGTTAAGAAAACTCACGAGAGGACTGGCATAGTCACTTATCCAATAATATATAATAATATTCCTAATATAGATATTTATATTCCTATTCCTATATATTCATAGGCGAGTGGGGCCCGCCATATCGCGAGTCCTGCGCGTTTTTGTTGCAGTGAGAGACGTATTTTACAAGTCTATTGCAGAAATCGAAGTATGTGCGAGATAAATAAATATTTTGATAGTTAATATCTATTAAATACACTTTTATATAACATTCAAATGTATGTATAATTGTGTAATGTAATTAATGTATAAAATTTTTCCATTGGACCTCCTTTCGGTGCGTTTAGACCTTGGAAATTGTGTATTCATCGCACAACAACCTCTATATGGCCAGCTTCGACATCTGTCACGCAAAGAAACAACAATAGTAAACGTATAATCATGTGCAAAACACCACTTAATATGATAAATATTATATAGCGTAGGTAGGATCAAGTTGATCAATTAATGTTGAACTTGCCGCAATCTGACTGTTTACAAATTACGGAGGGAGTAAAAATTATTGGATTTGCGTTCCCTAATTGCCAACATTTCCCATAAAATCTGATAAAAGCCAAGAGGCTGATTGCAGATGGATGAAGAAGAAAAAAAAAAAGAAAAAAAAAGGTAGGATCAAGTTGATCAATTAATGTTATATGTAGTATTTAAGTTCAGAAAAACTGACATAAATTTGTGTATAATAATTCAAATTCTCAAATTACAATATCAAAGTGACGAGTAGAAATATCTCCCAGTAGAAACGTTTCCCAACCCGTCTTTCTATTAAAATGAAACAAGTGACTAGCTTGTCACAAAACAAAACACAATCTAACTCGGCAAAGAAACTGCAACATAGTTGTAAGAGCCCATTCTGTATTTATATTCCCTTGCCTAATTCAAAAGTCATCTTCAAAAGCAGGCCAAGAGGGTATTTCGCTGACAAGTGCTTTAAGGAGTCAAGACATACTTTCATTGTACTAAAATAACAAACGCTAAACTAGATCACACTGGAAATAAAGCCTATTATGATGAATTTTTATACAATAGCTAAACCTCGTGGCTTACTTGGTAGCTGTAGGCCCTCTGGGTGACACTAAAACAATTATTGCGGGTTGTCCTTCCATTACAAGACTATAAAGACTATCCACACAGAGCCGTGTTGGCCTAGTGGCTTCAGCGTGCGACTCTCATCCCTGAGGTTGTAGGTTCGATCCCCGGCTGTACACCAATGGACTTTCTTTCTAGTTTCTATATGCGCAATAAACATTCGCTCGAACGGTGAAGGAACACATCGTGAGGAAACCGGCTTGCCTTAGACCCACGGCGTGTGTCAGGCACTAGAGGCTGATCACCTACTTGCCTATTAGGTTGACAAATGATCATGAAACAGATACAGAAAGCTGAGACCTCAAAAGGTTGTAGTGCCACTGATTTATTTTATTAACTATTTACATATTAATTATTTACTAGTGAAACAAACTCAAGTTTATTACATCGTGGGGAGAAGGCCCTGAATTCAATTGCCGGTGTATTATAATTGTCGTATAATGCGCAGAGGATTTGCATTTTAAAATAATGTGCCACAAACATTGCAATATGGTTACCTCATGTCCCACTTCGGTGACAGGAAGTTTCTACCCAGATGTACTATTCATACACATGCTTGTTCAAAATGATATTAAAAACATTTATCCATTTTTTTTATAGTATAGCGACAAAAGTACCTACGGGACGCCTTGAAAGGGCAGTCACCGCAGCTAATGGTCACCCATTTCAGCAGGAGCGTTGCCGGCCTTTGAGGGAAGAGTATACTCTTTCTTTAAACAATAATTGAAGTTTGTATTTCCCCACACGGAGTCGATTCCATAGATCGCTATTTCGCAAAAGAAAGTGTCTTGTGGAGCGGACCGTGGAAACTTCCAGCCATCAATGCTGATCTAATAACATATTTGGTGTAATTTGCCGAGATTTCTATTTATATTTAGTTACACAAACCTGTATAGTACAGTTAACTCCAATAGAGCAATACCAAATGGAACAATAGAAAATATTTTCAAACACCTAATGGGCTTATACCAAACATTTGTGTTTGTTAAGCAGTTGCGCGTACGCCGATCTTAAACAATGTTACGTAAATCGCGAAAACATGTAAATCAAGCGCGTGTAACAATATTGGTAATTCTGCTAATATAGCTAATTTATGCGCTAATAAAACTAGATATTTGATCAAAACTTAAAACACACCCAAAGATTTATAATAAAACAAAAGGAATATTATCAATAACGCCTTCTTATAGAATTGAAAGTACACGAGAGTAGTGATGCTAGTATGAGAGTGAAAGATGAAGATGAGCAGTGTTGGCTTAGTGGCTTCAGCGTGTGACTCTCAGCCCTGTGGTCGAAGGATCGATCCCGGGCTGTGCACCAATGGACTTTCTGTCTATGTGCGCATTTAACATTCTCTCAAAGGGTGATGGAGAATATCGTGAGGAAGCCGGCTTGCCTTAGAAAAGTCAACGACGTGTGTCAGGCACAGGACTGATTAGATTTTCCTATAAGATTGACAAATGACACAGAAATCTGAGGTCCAGACCTACAAAGGTGTTAGCGCCACTGACTTTTTTATTTAGTACAGTGAACAACATCGTGAGGAAACTGGCATAGACCCAACAGCGTGTAAGATGGCTGATCATTTAGCCATTTATTAGGAAAAATAAATTGATTACGATACAGAAATCTGAGGTCTGCTAAAAGGTTGTAGCGCCAGAGCTTTTTTTTGGTACACGAGAGACTTGCCCCTCTCTCTCTCTCTTTTCTCTTGGTTTCTTTTGCTTTGTATATAGCATACTCAATAACATTTCTACAATTACATTATTAACGCGCCGTCCTTTTTCGTCTTCAATCTTAATTCTAATATATTAGATCAAAAAACAACTTTTGTTTCTGCACGAATTTATTATTAATTTAAGTGTAAAGATTAATTTGTAATTATTTTATTGCATCGCTTACTAATAGAGAGAGCACGAGGGTGTGTTTGATGCCATGTAATCAATGCATTTGTGGGTAATACCTAAATGTATCTTATATCTGACGCATAGCCGATATAGTTCTCTCAGATCCGTAGCAATAATGTCGCAAAGTTGAAATACAACATTAAAGTCAATTGCTATGACTTTCAGAGTACCACGGTTGTTCCTTAAAATTAAATATTGTTAAGAACTTTTTAAAGACACAGAACAAGCAGGTACATCAATTATTCACTACATATACAGAGACACATTACAAAATCAAAATAAAATTATTTAAAAATGAAAACGCAGACACTTATTGATGAATTTAATAAAAATGCAAAATCGTTCTATTTTTAACTCAATACAAAATGGGAATTTGATCAGTAAAATAGGCTCGTAGCTTTACGACATTTACACGCGTTTCCGCTTCCTTATGGCGGGTGACGTCACATGTTTTTTTCCGAATTGTAAAAAACACCTTTTAACGATAATTCGCGTATAATTTGCAGTTATCAAATGCGAGTTAAAATTTCTTGTTAATTGTAATTTACATTGTAATTATAGATCGATTAATGCTTCTAGAAATAATTCCATAGATAATTTAACGAAATTAAACGGAAATAGTTTTATATTTTAGATTAAAAAACTTTTCTAATTAGTATTGAATATGTCTGCTATGTAGTAAAATACACACAAGCCCGTTTTTACCCTATATTTGAGGTTTGATAAACGAAACATATATCAAAGTCCAATACTTTTATGACGTACGGAAGTCAAACTTAGCGCTAAGTACGACCGCCGTCAATGCTATACAGGAGTATCTAATTTATTTCCTACAGGTTTCATCACGATATTTTCCTTTACAAACGGAAAGTGTTAATTACGCACAAAAAACCCCATACACAGCTCGTCACAACAATGTATAATTATAAATTTAAACTTAATTTTTAGTTTACATTCAAAACAATTAAACCAGCATAATGAACTCTAAGGTCATTATAGTGCGGGGCAGTGTGAATCATGCGCGGAAACACAATATAGCACAATATTTTGTATATATGCGAAAATAGTCGTTATACAATGGTAATAAAGTTTATATTGATTTGTTATTAGATGTTTATTATTAGCGGCCGGCGCGCGTATCAACAATTTAGTTGAACGCAAACAATTCGATTAAAATGTGTGCTATAATTTGATACCGTTAGTATAATATTCAATTATTAGCTAAGCAAAGATCGGTGCCAGAAGGGTAAACAAAAATATTATTATCACGACACATTTTTCCAATCCGCCTCGCTTCGTCTAATTTTAGTCATTGAAAAATTGATATCATAACTTTTATTTGTTGTAGACACTTATAAAATATTATCTTTGATGATATATTCAAAGTTAAATTAATAAATAAATAGAAGAAAGCTCTCTCCCAATATCAACAGAGATTACGATTCCTTCAATATTAAGTTTTAGCAACAAGGTTACACTAGCACTGCGTTTATTGAGAAATTTCGTACAGCCCTGCGATTCTGTAACTCACTTTTCGAACTCACACACTCTGAAAAGGTGGGAGCTTGTAGTTTATTGTTTATCAGAATGCCAAATCATAAAATGACTGCTTCACGACTGATTGGAGAGCGACCGCCGATGTAAAAACCGCTGTGTGAGTTTGAAAAGTGAGTTACAGAATCGCAGGGCAGAAACGTCAGCGTTATGAAGTCCGAGTACCACGATTATTTTTGATGTTTAGACGCACATTTGAGTTTGTTGGAAGTAGTATTTAGTATTTGCCAAAGGGAACCGATAAACTGTTAAATAGTTTGAACAAATAAATAATTTTGATATTCACATTTATTAAGACATTTACATATAAATAAGAAAGTACAATTTGAGTAAACAAGTAGACTGCGATTTCATCGCCAACAATGTCGTTCCTGCACCGATTGAAGGAAAATAATAACATTGTGAAGTTATGAGATTTTATTGCAAAAAAAAACTTGTATTGGTTGTTTGTAAAGTAGGTTTACGATCGAGATGTTTACGTGATAACGTCTTATTGGTGATATAAGTTTTTTATCATAACATAACCTCTAAATTTCGTTTGTTTACACGTGTCTTTTTTCCATCTTTCATTACTTTTACAAGTTTATTCAAGAATGTTAATTGTTAGTAAGTAGGCTATTTTATTTTATTCACCTTTTTTTGTTGCAATTGTTGTAACACTTCACTTGCACTTCACATTTTGTTTCACTGTTAAACATTCAACGAAAACTTAACCGCACGAGAAAATCTCCATTCGTTTGTATGAGTGAGATGAGACGGGAGATCGGTCCGTCTCTCTCTCGTTATACCTGCGATCGCGCTCGTGAGGTTTTGGTGTGACACAAGTTTCTGAACATGTCACCCGACTAAAACGATTTTAAAGACGTTATCACGTCAAAAAACCTTTGACCATGTAATAATAATAATTTATAACAATCACGACTTAATTAGACAGATTACAAGAACGGGAAATGTTGAATATGGTTAATTGGTTTTCATCTTTTATAGAACAAGGGGTGAGACATTCACCGTAATGGCATATGTTTTATCAATTGTTTTAATATTTCCTTGTTTACTTGAAAATGAAAAGCGGTCGGGATGATCTAAGTGTGTTTAATTCAGTACTATGACTAGTGTGTATTTCTGTCTCTACATTGACATTGAGTCACGTACGCCTACTTTCATACATAACATCTTATGACGCAGCATAACTTTTATAATGTGATAAAACCAGTGCAAATGTTGCTTTATTTAAAAAAATAGTGGCGCTACAACCTTTTAGGTTTGTGTATGTTTTACTTTTGATTCGTTTTTAATTATAACTTACTTATGTACCAATAATATAGTTCTTACATACCTTTACTGTATATACGAGAAAAAGATCTAGTCGCCTATACATAATTAAAACAATAATATATGATGAAATAATATAGGATTATGTAGGTATTTACGAGTAATGTATTAGTTTACATAATAAAAAATATATGAACGCATATACTATGTAAAACACTTCTACTTTGAGTAGAACAGACCTTAGGTCACCGTAAGACAATGGCAGAGAGCCAATAAAGCGATTGAGCACGGCCACTGCACTCGGGAATTATATAATTAGTGCCCCAAAACCATCATGAACCTATATTATGACTGCAATTGTTTAGATATGGTTTTTTTTATGGAACAGAGGGCAGGAGGCTCGCCTGATGTTAAGTGATACCGCCGCCCATGGACACTGAGACATGTACATGGGCTTTGAGATACCAGAGGGCTTGCAAAAATATAAATATACCGTTGCAGCTGACATAAGTACTAATCCGAAATGGGACATAGATTCCCATCTGTTTTAGTGAACATTTTTAAAGTTACGTATATCTGGAATCGGAACCAACTTGTTCGTTTCTATTTTTCCATTTTTCAGCCACCATATTTTACGTATAGCAAAATGACGCAGTAACTTCTTGCGTAATTTAATAAAAAAATATTTGGTCTCCAGTCAATAATATTATCTTTAACTTATAAATTTACTAGCAGACTCGGCCAAGCGTTGGCTACGGTTTTTATCATATTACATAGTAGTAAAGTATTCAAGGGAAACGGTAGGAGAACATCAGTCATGGGGACCATGATTTTTTGGTGGTAAATTGTAGCTTATGTGAAACTTTGGTACTTTCAACACAGCGCCATCTGTTAGAATTGTGACTGTCAAATAATAAACAAATAATTTGTATTAAAATAATATTGCGGATATAAATTAAAATGTAAGCTATCATATCTTTTAAGTTAGATCTGCACACGGTGTGCAAATTTGATTGAAATCGGTAAAGTAGTTTAGGTGTCCATAGCGAACGAACAACGTGACGCGTAATTTATATATATTATGTAATAGATACATGGTTTGAATACATTCGTGTTTTGATTCCCAGACATTATGAAACAAGTTACTGGAGAAAGCAAGCTTGTACAACAAAGTTGATATACGATGCCCTTTACCGTATGACCCGTTAGATACATGATACTGATAGTGAATGTTAGGAAAAACCTGTCGGAGGGCTTGTATGTAACAGGTTGTTAGGTTTTTTATATGACAATTTTTAATCGACTTTATTTACTACTTTTGGAAAAAAATATTATTTATGACGTTGACTTTATAATTAATATTAATTGGGTAATGTTAAAATATATTTCAATAATGTAATCTAATATGTTACTATGTAAAATTCTACTCTTTAAGACAAATTTGCACGCCATTATATCTGACAGAATATGCGAAGTTTAGACTGTACCACCATAATATTGTTGTACCATATTGTTGCAAATAAATAATTATTATTATAAATTCCGAAAACTATATTGGCCATATAATTCGCAGAAATTGTCGCTTACGCGCAACGCACTTACACCACAAATCGAATGTGGTCAGAAATCTCACTCTGTAACTTCCAGAAGTGAGCCGTTTTTGTATGCAAGTGGATGTAGTTTTCTTGATACCTTTAGTGCTGATGTCGCTTTGAGATCTCGCGGAACTTCGGCGTAGAATGATATTTACGTAAAAAAAACATGTGGACATCTTTGGCGTAACAAGACAAAAATCTTTTTAAAATTTTTATGTTTTTCCTTATTCAGTTGTAGAAAAAACGACACTAACAATAGAAAAAAGGTATTTATTTCATTGAAAGTTTTATTATAAGGCATTATCTAGTTGAATAAATTTCATTTAAATATCACAAAAACTTATTTCTTCATAATTAAAGAAATGGACATTTTTTATTTTAAAATGTTAACTATGCTAACTTCCGGGTGTCGGTTTTTTGTGACGATATGCGCGCGCATCGTAAAAAATTACTATCTTCATTTTTCCCTAACGCGCCAAAAGGACTACAAAAATTAACTCATTCAAACAGTCAATAATAAGTAGTGTTAATTACCACCACGGTATTATTGCATTACATTAAATATTGAGTTTTTCGACCGCGCAGCCTTAAAGTTGCGACGAAAGGGCTCTTTATCGTTGAACAGTAATTAATGTATGTATAATAATGTATGCTGTATTTGACGTTACTCGAAAGTTATAGTTATATACCTTAATTTTCTAAAATACTAATTAAGATACGAAAGAAAAATATCCATTCTTAGAGTATAGTATACTTTTTACATATCTTCTCGCATAAAAAACTAATCAGGACACAACTCTTTAAATGTACTTTTGTTGCAAATATTATTATTATAGTAGACCTATTCATATTTGTCGATATATGATCAATATTTTGTCGTACGACAATCCAGTACGAAACCTGACCTTATTTAGTAATTTTTCCAGTAAACAGTAATTCACCAATCTAACAATGACTAATTCATTATTTATTTCGCGAACTGTGACTAACGGTCATATCATTTACATTTTAATTATTATCCAAGTAGGCAACAAAGACTTCAATCGAAAAACAATTTTTTTAAGGTAACTCCAAGAATTTCTACAATAAATATAACTCAAACTCAAAATATCTTTATTCAAGTGGGTAACCAAGTACACTTTTGAATTGTCAAGTTAAATTAATTGTAAATTTACATTTACTACCAGTTCGCAAGTCAAGGGCGTAGAGCGGGTAAGAAGAACTGGCAAGAAACTTTCCGCTACTCTTTTTAATCGCTAAGTATTGTCATACAAATTGTTTGAACTGGAGCAAATCAATCCCAAGGATTAGGATCATTTAAGTATTCCTCAAAATTATAAAACGCTTTATTGATTAATTGCCGTTTAACGAGGGCTTTGAATTTATTTAGTGATAATTCTCTAATTTCGATATATATATATATATATAACAACAAACGAAAAAGAAAAATTACAACTAGAAAACTACAAAGAAAGAGTAACTGCCATTACAAGCAATTGATACAAGTTATTTAGGCACAGGGATATACGTATAGCGAAGATGCGAAGCGCGCAAATACAAGAAAATTCTACTAAAAAAAAATTGTTTGATAACAAGCATACTAGTTATGGCATGGTTTTATGAATGACATGAGCACGAATAAGCAAGTAATACAAGCTGTAAAATTTAATTTTGCAAGTCAAAGCCAAAGTTCAAGATTAAAATTTGCATTTGTAAATTGCTATGAACCCATAGGCCAGGGTGACGATTAATTTACTGTAATATGTACTTTATGTCTTCCCTTATAGATTATATGAGTGACGTCATTGGAAAGTGAAAGAAAATCCTTCGATTAAAATATCGTGTTTAGTAACAATGTTATTGATAATTCTGAAACACCTTGACGTTATAAATTTATAATTACTTCTTTAATATTTAGGGTAAATTACGTAATTTATATGTATTTTATTTTAGTCCTCAGTGGATTTTTATCGAAACTGGAGATTTTTTAAATTATATGGCACGGTTACGCTACACTATCTATGTACATAAACAAATTTTGGTATCTCCCAAATAAAAATTAAATAGAGGAACCATAGTTTTGTTGGGCTTAAACAAAATATTGAATTACCTCAAATACTGTTGTTCATCATTTAGTTCTTGATATATTAAAATCAAAATTCAGAATTTTGGAGACACAATCATTAAATGTAATAATAATATAACCTTAGCGATTATCGTCACGGTTTTAATTTTGGCTTTTCCAAAGATTAGGGTCCAAATCCCAAATAACTACGACATTATTTTTAGTTGTAATATCTGACGGATTGCAGTACTGGGTCAAACTCTAGTTCAATGGGCATATGTAACTTTCAGAATAGGATAAAACAGAAAATAATTTAAAATTAACATAAAAAATAAGAATTAATTGCTGCCAACAAAAATTAAAATTTAGTACAAGTTTAAGTGTATAATAAACTCTTAAACCCCAGGTTCGTTCCCTAAGGTGCAACAATTGTTTGTATGTGACTGCTTAATGTCCCATTGAAAAGTTACATGCATTAAAAACAATATCACCTAGACTTGTTATCCAGGGACATATCCTGGAATATATAGGGCATATACATATGCTAAAGCGTTATTTCTTAGTAACCTAATTATATGACATAAAAAACGTTAAATCTATGTTACTCACGGAATAGTGTAGTACGTAGTGTTTCTTTCTCACCTCGGATGTGTCTGTAAACATTTCGCCATGCTCATCTTCATATGTTATATTTATATTCGCTATGGTATATGTATCACTACCAAATCTCTCTTCGGCTGGACCGTATCTCGTTGATTCCAATTCGCTTCCCGCCGTATGACACTGAACAAACGTCACTACCCAGCTGACAGCCAGGCCTGACCACAGATTGCCGACACGCATTTTTAAATGCACATTCGATTTTCAAAATCACTGACACTAACACTGGGGCGCTGAATGCGTGCAACCCGCGCGACTTGCGTTCGATTATTAAGTTATCAGAACCGCACTATGCGATAACGTTAATTGTATGCGAGAGTTATCGTCGTGGACGCAGCCTCTCGCATTGGTTGTGTTAGGATGTCATTACAGGGAAATCAACAGCTGCTCCATAACCGGCGAGGTATTTCACCACAGCCGGGACCTGAAACAACGAGGATGTCATCAGAAAAGTTCACGAAATGTTTATAACTAGGCTAGAAATATAATAATTTCTTGAAAGGCCGGCAACGCACTTGAGAGCCTTCTGGCAGTGTGAGTGTCCATGGACGGCGGTATCAGATGAGCTTCTTGCCCGTTTGCCTCCTATTACATTAAAAAAATGGGAAAATTACTTAAAAAAATTTAATCAATATCTTAATATACCTAGTTGTGCATTTTTGAAATAAAGATTAATCAGAAGTCAAACTTGTTTATTAAACAACATGCAATTAAAGACAACCTGTTTTGAGTTGTTTTGATCTAACAAACGGATTCAGTGAAGCGTAAATAATAAATGTAATTTTTATTATTGAGGGAAATATTAATAACAAATTAGGGCGTGATAAACAAAACACGTCAGACGGTCATTGACCCCCGGTCATCGGCCGTAGACTTCAGTATTAAAAATCAATAAATCATTCCTTCAAACGGAATGTTGGATACGATAACAAAATCAAAACTTTGATAAAAATAGGAATACACAATTTCTCTTTATTTTCCGATTTTTTTTTAAGACAATTCACACCAATTGACCGAGTCCCATGCTAAGCTGGCGAAGCTTGTGTTATGGGTACTAGGCAACAGATACATACATAGATAGATAGACATATAAATACATATTTAAACACCCAAGACCTAAGCATAACACCAAATGTTCATCACATCGATGTTCTTCTCAGCCGGGGATCGAACCCGGTACCCATGGATTCGCAGTCAGGGGTACTAACCACTAGACCAATGAGTCGTCTGAATTTAAAAGATGTAAATAATTAATAACTACCACACGCTCGTTACCACCACTACGTGAAACCAGCTGCCCACTGAAGTATTTCCGAACCAATACGACTTACTTCAAGAATAGGGGGTTCCAAATTTTAAAAGGCCAGCAACGCACTTGCCAGCCTTCTAGCAATGTAAGTGTCCATAGGGGGCCGTTCAAGTATTACGAAAGCATTGATTTTATTGTTCGGTTTTTTTTTTAAATTTTTTTTTATTAAAAAATATTTAGAGAATTCAAAATATATGTGGTATTTCTATCATCCATCAAAATAACTATTTATGGTAGGTAAAACGGTACATCTATTACTTTGCCGTAACTGACAATACGCTATGACCTTAAAATTAATTCCTCATTACAATCAATAATGTTTTAATAATATTTTCACACGTTTTCCATCCTTTTAGTCACGACATTTTTTTTATTGTAAATATAAATGGTTATTACGTGGTCACGAAACGTTCATTGTAATTGCTAATTTAAATTATTATATTATTCGTGAA
The DNA here is from genome assembly GCF_905475465.1 of Pieris napi. Lineage (NCBI taxonomy): Eukaryota > Metazoa > Arthropoda > Insecta > Lepidoptera > Pieridae > Pieris > Pieris napi. The sequence goes on along the minus strand of NC_062241.1, from coordinate 3,647,428 downwards.
ATAATAGGTTAAACTTTAAACGGGAAAGAAATATTTATGAATTTTGCTCTCTTGCTTTAAATGTAGTTTTAATTATGTTTCATTAAATATGTTAATTTACTATTTTTAAAATGATTTTTGAAGTAAAACTTTTTTAGGCGCATGAGGGTATTTTTTTTAAAAACATCACGAAAATGTGCAGCGTTTTTGTCGAAGAAAAGGGAGAGAGCGATTGAGACCGATTGAGAGAGAGTGAGAACTACTAATGTACTTTGTACGCACGCCCTTTTTTAATAGCAAACGAGCCTACGGGACAGCCGTTATTATTAGTTATATACCTTTGTTACGAAATAAAGTATACGAGAGTACATAGCGAAAATTATACTAATTCTATAATACATATATTGTATCGTGGTGGTACATAATGTAACAAAGAAGGAAATATGTACGTCATACAAATAGGGTTTCTAATGTGATTTAAAACAATATCTAAAAATAAAGTTTTACATAGCTTCATCGAATATTTGTTCATGTATCTATATATATTTAAATAATGTATAAAAATTGCTCAAAAGGAGACTGTCCAGCTATTCAGTTTGTCACTAAGAATATCTTTTTTTTCGGCCTTTTAGTATCATCATTCTCGAGCTATTATAAAATCTACAAAAGCAATAATATAAAAAATGCGTACTACTGAAGTAATGAATGCCCTAATGCGATTTTTATAAGCAGTTCAAATGCCATAAACCAGTACGGATATTGGTCGTGAAAATGTCATAAACGTACAAAATACGAGTGGAAATTTGGGTCGCCCGCCGTATCACGAAAGATACACGCAAAAATCAGCAAATAAGATAACGGGTGTGTAATTCCTTCACATATTTACTGAGTATCAGATGCAAAGCGCTCCTAATGTACAAAAAATAAAATATTAACACGAAAACGTGGGTTTAATTGTGATCGGTCAAACGAACGCAATATCACTATTTTGCGTGTCAATGCGTGTTGGACTGAAGCTTTTGACCAATTACACTAATGGCGGAAACATACTACTAAAACGCGACGCGACGTGTCGTGTCGACATCCGATGTCCATCGTGCACATTACCAACACGCGACACCACGACACGCTTGCAAATTCAAAAGTCATTTAGCTGATTTATTTATTTTTTTATTCCCCGCGCAATGTGCCAGCAAGTTTTTACCAATTTGAGGTTCAGATTCGAGGAATGTTTGCAGCGCAATGGTGCACACCTGGATGATGTTATTTTTAAGAAATAAATTTCCCAGATGTCTATTTTAATTGAAATAAAAATTTTTGTGTATTGTATTTAGTTTTTTTATTATATTTTTTTCAAATTCGCAAATCTTTCTGGCCCACCCTGTATTTTTCTAATAAACTGAATTGATTAGCAGGTTATTTGTATTAAACTAACAACATCCTAACTCCCTGTTTTTGTCCTTCTATTGAGGTAATCTTATGTCATATAAAACAGAATATTGTTTCACCAACTCAATTAATTGTTGGTCGTTCATTTCGCCAAATAAATCCAAAAATATCTAAGTATATAAATTGACATTCGTGTCAAAAACTCGAAAGCATTGACGCATGACGTCATCATCACAACATCCACAACACGCCGATCCAAATCGATTGGATGTTACCGCGTGTGATCACATGGCGTGTTGTCTATGTGCATCTGACCATATTAAATATATGGGATTGATAAGTACTGACATGCGTCGGATGGCGTGGTGTGGCGTCGCGTTTTGGTAGTATGTTTCCGCCTTAAAACGAAACGGTTCGTTTCGTCTTTTGTTTTCTCGCCAAATTGGTATTTCGATCCCGATTTAATTACAAGACGTAATACACTGATTTGAATCTTTCCTTAAATCATTTTACTATTATTTTAAATAGATATTACTAATGACATAGAAATAAATGTAGAATGTGAATTTTGAATTGTCAAAAAAATGAACAACCTTTTTAGGTCTGGGCCTCCAATTTCTGTTTTTATTTCATGATCATTTGTCAATCTTATAGGCAAGTAGGTGATCAGCATCCTGTGGCTGACACACGCCGTCGACTTTTTGGGTCTAAGGCAAGTCGGTTTCCCCAGTATGTTACCCTTCACGATTCGCGCGAATGTTAATTATGCGCACGTGGAAAGAAAGTCCATTGGTGCACAGCCGGTGATCAAACCTACGACCTCTGGGATGAGAGTCGCACGCTGAAGCCGCCAGGCCAACAATGGTCACATGAATTTTCATAGGTTATGAAATAATAAAATAAAAAAATATTTTATTTATAAAAAGATTTATAATATGCAAATAAAATATCAGATTCCTGTATGTATATGATATTTAAATAAAAGATGCGGCGAATTTATGATGACATTAACACCTGTAAGGTACGAGGCGTGTATTTAAAGTAAGGTCTCCATTTATTTTTTTCACATTAAAGAACATGTATTTACAAAGTTTAATACATTGCTGTAAAGCTTGAAATCTAAGCTATTTTTCTATATAATCGCCATTCACTTCGATGAGTTTCTTCATTCGTACGACAAACTTTTGTATCCCCTCCTCGAACCATGATCCCGCCGCCTCGCGCAGGAACGAAATGAAACCCCGGAGCACAAAGTGAAACGTGTCCAATGTGCCCAAGACTTTCTCGCCAGTTTTGAAGAGGAAGGGGAAGAATTTCTCGCAAATTTCATTCCTCCTAGATGTTTTTTCAGGGCAGGAAACATGTGGAATTCACTAGGGGCGACGTCGGGACTGTAAGGAGGGTGGTCCAACACATCCCAACCAAATTCCGTAATGAGTGACATTGTTTTGTTGGCCACATGAGGACGCGCGTTGTCGTGAAGTCGTACTCCCTTGGTCAGCATCCCTCTTCGTTTATTTTGAATAGCTCTTCGAAGTTTCCTCAAGGTCTCACAGTACCGATCAGCATTTATGGTTGTTCCACGAGGCATGAAATCGATCAGCAATACACCCTTTCTGTCCCAAAAGACGGTGGTCATAACCTTGCCTGCTGATTTTTCTTGCTTAAATTTTTTGACTTTAGGCGAATGCGTGTGTCTCCATTGTTTCGACTGCTCCTTCGTTTCCGGTGTGTAATAATGAGCCCATGTTTCATCTCCTGTAACGATTGAATCGAGAAATTCTTCCCCTTCCTCTTCAAAACTGGCGAGAAAGTCTTGGGCACATTGGACACGTTTCACTTTGTGCTCCGGGGTTTCATTTCGTTCCTGCGCGAGGCGGCGGGATCATGGTTCGAGGAGGGGATACAAAAGTTTGTCGTACGAATGAAGAAACTTATCGAAGTGAATGGCGATTATATAGAAAAATAGCTTAGATTTCAAGCTTTACAGCAATGTATTAAACTTTGTAAATACATGTTATTTAATGTGAAAAAAATAAATGGAGACCTTACTTTAAATACACGCCTCGTATTTGCGATTTACATGTTAGATTTCGTTTATTCTTTTTTTTTAAATCAAATATGCTTCATTATCCTTAACCTAGACATAATAACTTTTGACTTTCCTTATTTTTTGGGTTTTCGCATTTCATTAATTCTATACTAATAGATATCATAAAAGATTTATGATAATTATAAGAAAAAAAGACATATTATATCTGTTCCTATGAAGACACTTCAATGTTTTTGTATACTGCAGACAGATATATCTTTAAAAATATATGTTACGTGCTCTCAATATCTTATCTCGTCTTACTTTGATACAAACTAATACTTTGTCAATAAAAACGGCCTTTGTTTGTGTGTTAGCAACACATTTGGAGCCAAATTTAAAAATTTCGCATACGATATTAAAATATCATTATCTTAATACATAGTATATACATATATAGGGATTTTTGGGTCTCCTCCGCCCAGCTAGGATTTGAAGGCAACGTCTGGGGCCTCCTGCTCGGAGAGTGGTAAGAACCTGTGTAACTTTTGTTTTTATTTATTTATTAACACTTCGTTGCATACAGAAATAGAATACAATTGACATAATTAAATGAAAAGAAACCTAGCGGCCTTATCGGTTTCGAGCGATCTCTTCCAGGCAACTGTGAGATTTTTTTTTAGATAATATAAGCAAGAAGTGCAAAAATACATAATTCGTAAAGTTATTTAGACAAAACTAAAACAGGAACAAAAAACTAAACTAAAAGAGGATACATGAAAAAGACAAAGTGCACAAGAATCACGATAACTTTATATCAGTTTCACACCAGTTAGTACGAAAGTTAGGGATACGATGTGGACAGGTAATCTTTGTACAGTAGAGATTTGAAGGATTTATATTATTATAGCACACGCCACTTCACAACAACGTAGACGATATCAGGTTTGGTGTATTTTAAGTCCCACAAAACCTCATAATCACAGAGGAACTGGTAATCCTGAAAGTCGATACAAATCGACATCTTAATTTTTAAAGTTCTGAAAAACCTATCAATCTTGAGTCAGTTATATTATTTTATTTTTGGCCGTACCTACTTGGAAGTTTAGTCTCAACTTTGGCTAATTTACTTTATTCTATTCTGACGGAAATCTGTAAAGTTTGAAATGCATCTACTGGATTTAGCGTAAAATACATACCTTATTAAATATTTATCCGCAGACGTGTTTAAAATCTTTCTTTACCAGGTCATTGACCGGATTATCAGTATTTTTGTCAGATTTGGGTTTGACCAAGGTTTGCGAAGTATGTTTTTATGATTAGGTAATAAAACCCTACTTTCGTATATTGGTACGGTTCATTTAAATAGTCTAAAACTGAACGATGAAATAATGCAAATTAAAATAAAATTATTATAAAAATTAAGTCAGTAATAGGAAGTTTAACAGTTATTATGTATAACTAGCGGTTTTCCGGCTTTGGACGAAGGACTTAATTTATTTATATTTGGAAATAAATCAAAATATTATAATATGAAATGAAATGAAATGAAATGAAATAGTTTATTCTTGCAAGTAGGACTATATAAATCACTTTTACAATGTCATCCTAAACTAGATGAAGTCGACATTTCCTAACTGACTGCCCTGAGAAGAAATGTCGAAACAAACTCGGGGGTCTTAGTCTCTTTTATAGTCCAGATAATACAATAATAAATTAATAAATTGGTGTAAACAAATGCAGAGTATTTACTGGACTGGTCTTTGGAAGAAAGAACCAGATCGATCTGAGCAAGCCTGTGCCAGCAGACGGCTAGCATGCCCCGAATAGCTCATGCAGCTCAACCATTTTTAAGGGAGCTGCACAACCCGGTACACAACAATACCGCCAGTGGCACCATAAAAATATGTGGGGCAACAACTCACTCAGATCGCCAGCCCAAAATAACTATAGACTAAAATGTATCAAATTATAAATCAAGCAAAAGAGTTTATGATATACCCGCATAATGTTTACACTTACAATGGATACAAAATGTATTTTTAAGGTGTACCTTAAAGCAAGGAAAAAATAATGAAATTGAAAAATATAATCGAAATATAATCATTATTCACTTGGCATGTCAAAGTGTAAAATATTGTATGCAAAAGCACAAAACATGTCAGTATTGTAGAAAAAGAAAAAATGAATATGCACTAAGCACAAAACATGTCAGTAATATAGAAAAAAAAAAATGTAAAAAAATGAATATGCACTAAGCACAAACATGTCAATAGAATAAAATAAAATGCATATGCAAAAGCACAAGACATGTCAGATTGTAAATATGTACAACATGCAAAAAAAAAAAAAAAAGAAGTGAAAGACAGCTTACAAAAACACAAGCGATAGCTGTATAAGCGAGCAGCTCAATCCCAGGCGTTTCTATCATTTAAATAATCGGATATCCTGTAATATCCTTTAGTTAATAATTTTGATTTAATAAAAAATTTAAATTTCTTAAGGGGAAGTTTATTGTAAAAGCGTATACATTGACCCATGAACGAGTTGCTTATTCTATGAAGGCGAGTAGCATGAACTGTTAAATTATTTTTGTTCCTAGTATTTCGGGAGTGAAGATCAGACAATTTGACAAAATCCGGTTCGTTTTTGTAAACATAAAGTAAATTTTCAAAAATATATTGTGAAGTTACAGTCAGAATGTTTATCTCTTTGAATTTCTCTCGGAGAGAAACTCTAGGACCTAACTTATATATAGCGCGGACAGCCCTTTTTTGTAATAAGAAGATTGTATTAATATCCGCACAGTTTCCCCAAAGGAGAATGCCGTACGTCATCAAGCTATGAAAATAACTGAAATAAACAATTCTGGCAGTATCCACATCAGTAATTTGTCTAATTTTCCTTACAGCATAAGCAGCTGAACTGAGCCTTCCAGACAATTTGTTAATGTGTGGGCCCCACTGTAGTTTGGCGTCAACAGTAATGCCAAGAAAAACAGTTGACTCAACAGGGTCCAACTCTACTCCATTCAGTTGTACATTGGTGCTTAACTGCCTCACATTAGGCGTAGAAAATTTTATTAATTTAGTTTTACTTGAGTTCAAAAGCAGATTATTAACATTAAACCAATGGACAACCTTAGATAGTGCCAAATTAACTTGGTCAAAATTTTCAAGTTGACGCTTAACTTTAAAAACAAGCGAAGTGTCATCCGCAAATAATAGGATTTTGTGATCATCCCTTACACAAAAAGGTAAATCATTGATATAGATAAGGAATAAGAAAGGACCTAGAATTGAACCCTGCGGAACACCCATAGTTACCACAGATCCTTTTGATTTTTTGCCATTAATATCTACACTTTGTATTCTATTGTCTAAATATGAACTGAGAAGTCTAAGAGCCTTATTTCTAATGCCATAGTGGTGTAGTTTCTTGATAAGTGTGTCATGGCAAACACAGTCAAAAGCTTTGGACAAGTCACAGAATATGCCTAAAGCATCCTGTGAATTCTCCCAAGCCTCGAATACATTTTTGAGTAGTTCCACACCTGCATCAGCAGTAGACCGACCCTTAGTAAATCCAAATTGTTTGGAGTGAAAAAGATTCTGTCTGTTAAAATGCTTTAGCATTTGCTTTAAAATTATTTTCTCAAAAATTTTGCTCAGTGTAGGCAAAATTGAGATAGGGCGAAAATTCGTAGGATCGGTTGTACTACCAGATTTGAAGAGTGGAATCACCTTGCTTAACTTCATTAAGTCCGGAACAGAAGAATAGAGACAGAATTTTTGAAATTGGTCCAGCAGGTCGAGGTTTCGTTACAATAACAAAACACACGTACTCAATAATATTATTGGCATCCAATGGCAATAATTATCAGGCACTTGATTAAGAAAAAGAATAACTTTATATTTGAAGTATGAGCCCAATAGCTTAATTTAGCTTATTCTTAATTCTTTTATGTATAAATTATTGAGAAAGGTTTAAAAATTAAATAAAGGGGTAATTGTTTAAATATTTGTCTATATACAAACGTATGTATAATATATTGATGGAAACAAATCCATAAAACTGTTATTGTTCGACAAACTCCAGTAAAATACTGTTGTTTCATTATATAAGGAAACTTGTTTATCTGTCCACATTTATATTAACAGATGCAATTATTTTTATTAAAAAAACTAACTCAACTTAAGCAATGCTGTTTTAAGATTATTTTCCTTATATTTTGACAAAAAAACAAGCAAATAGTTGCAACCACTTAATATTTGACCAATCCAGTTTCGCTCGCGCCTTACCAATCATGTAATAAATATTTGCAATAAGAAATATAAGCTACAATAATACTTTTAAATATAAACAAAAAATAAATCAGTGGCGCTACAATAGGGTTGGGCCTTAGATATCTGAATCTGTTTCATGATGATTTGTCAATATAATAGGCAAGTAGATGATCAAATCAAATCAAAATCACAATGTACACAAAAATCACAATGTCAAAAAACTTCTAATTTTACATTTACTGCCAGTTCTCAAATCAAGGGCGTAGGACGGAAGAAAAGAACTGTCAATAAAATCTCCGCCACTCTTTTTAACCGCCAAGTTTTTGTTTTACACAATGTTTGTAAGGAGCTGCAACCATCACACCATGTTCCACCGTGTTCAGCTTCTGGGCCTGACACACGCCGTCTACTTGGGTGTAAGGCAAGCTGGTTTTCACACTATGTTTTCCTTCACCGTTTGAGCAAATGTTAAAGGCACACATAGACAGAAATTCTATTGGTGCATAGCCAACCAACGACCAACACTGCTCGCACTTTTAAATATACAAACTCAATTTGTTGTGGAAAAAAACTGGCAGCTTTAAACGTAAATGAAGAAAAACATTCATGTATCGACATTCTCGTTATAACTCTGATTTCCCGAAACAAGGTTACTGTGGCCGTGAATGGCCAAGGTCTGTCCTTCGACCGCTTCCGTTAAGTAGGGTTGTAGTTTCACTTTCTTTGAATATCGATAATCATTTGATATTGGATTGAAACACATTTATTACCCGAAATTTTCTGGCAAAAAGTATCTATAAACTTCCTTTTGCTACATAAAGGAAATCAAATAAATGAATGTAGCCTTTATTCGCACGAGTTCCTTTTCCTTACACACAATAAATTTAAAAAAATCATTATGGAAAAGTATTTTGAATATAGAAAACAAGCGTAACTCAACTAAACGTAAAGACATAAAACAAACAAGAACTTTTCAATGACGTGTAGAAACGATTTAAAAAATGGAACTAGAGACCCTATAGTCTCATAATTATACTCAAATATCAAATTGCAACAGTATCACACACATATACAGATCAAGCTGATAACCTCTTTTACACTTCAACAAAAGAATGTCTGTAGTCTCAGTGTCAATAGTCTAGTACCGCGAGGTTATGTCCGAAATATGGACTGAAAAATAACTAAACAATGAGCTCAAGTGTCCTTCAAGTGATCTCAATATATCGTAAATAAGTGTTATGTAGTTTACGTCAAGTACCCTTAATATGTCAAATGGAAGAGACTTACTCACGACACAGGGAATCCTAGTAGATATAGTTCACTTTCTCTTTTAACTAAACAATCTTTTTTATTAAAGTAATAAAGAGTTTTCTTTCTTTTCTTTTCTAATCGGACGTTTATGTATCATCGACAACCCCTATCACTTCCTTTTCTCTAACCTTGTTCGATTTCCCTTCGCGTGCGTTCCAACATGAACCCAAGCCATTTACTGAAGGCTACGAACTTCTAACGACTCGACATTGACAATGAATCGACGTCAGCAATCAAAGATAACATCTTTTCCATAGTCCCATTGTTTACTCTACTATGTTTTGTATTCATAATACCGATTAAAATGTAATAAAAGCAAGCTTTTTAGACTGCCTTTGTCATCCAACGTAGAGTACGTTGGATACTACATACAAATAAATGGATTATTATTAATTTTAATGGATAATTATTGATCATTAATCCAGTTTCATTTATCATATCTTTATTTTCATCGAAGTAATCAGCCTCCTGTACCTGACTTTGTCGACTTTTGTTTCTAAAGCTTCACAAACCGAGCTAGTGTTTTTGAATGTAAATAATGAACATGAAAGTAATAGCAGTACAGAGAACAGTTACAAATATGTTAAGCTTGTTTTATACTTCAAATTGTTGATGAAAGTTATTGTTAATTGTTGATAATTATTAATTACATATAAGTTATGTAATTAATAATTACGTTTTGATAATCCATATATCTGTGCATAATGCGGCTTTAAATGCTTCCTGCCTTTGAAAAAATCGTATACAAATACAGCTATTCGAGAACATCTCCACTCGAACAGAACTAACTTCCTGAACGTTTTTATTCAATTCAATCAAGACGAAATGGAGCGAGGTACTAATTGATCAGTTTTTGCTTCGACTGGCTTCCCTATGAAAAACTATTCATCGGTGACCTACCCACAATACTAGTACACAATGAAACTAATTAAAAATGTAATTAAACAAATAATAATAAAATATTTCGTTTAATTTCAAGATTCATGAATCCGTGTTTATTGTGTAACTCGAATATTAATTGGTTTGGGAGTTTCAGCTATTTTCTACTTCAATGATTTTTCATTACATAATATTGGTAATAGAAAATATTTCATACACATTATTTTTACTCCTTATTTACAACTGTTTTTAAAGTAAATAATATGTCTCATAAATAGGTTGTTAAACATGACGGATCATTTAGCAACTATAACTTAAGTAAATAGGTAATGGAAGGATATTTCAATCTATGTTTAATATATAAATGTTTGTTTTGAAGCAAAATATATTAACATGATATAAACCATAACAACTTCTCAAGGTATCTCTAATATAATGTTGATAATAGTCATTGGTCTAGTGACTTGACCGTGCGACCCTAGGTTCGATCCCTGACTGTGCATCAATGGACTATGTGAGCATTTAACTCGCGAATGTGAAGAAAAACATCGAGAGGAACCCAGACCTAAAAGGTTGTAGCGCTGGTTTAAAAAACCTTATTCTTGTGTTATACTTCGTTATCGTATTAAGATAATGAGTATAAAGATAATTGTGTTTCCTCAATAATAAAGCGAGAAAATGAGTGGTGTTGTTAAAATTATCGTGAATTAATGTCAAAGGGTATTCGTTTTATCTAGAGAGCAATGATCCACTGTAAATGTTGCTGAGTGCGATGTTAAGACCTCGAACCCACTGTGCATTCGGTTGGATGACCTGTAGAGGTTTTTATCAAGGGGAAATGTCGCGTAAACGGAATGAACAGAGGTGGCATCATAAAGTAAAAAAAAAATAAACCAACTTCAAATACTAACAGACTTGACTTATTATTTAGTTAAGTGCATATATTACACGGCCATACAATGCGAGGCTATGAGAACTTGGAGAAACTAATCGTGGTTAATAACACAGAACGCAAAGTGGCCGTTCACCAACCAGATGGACGGATCACGTAAAGGACTCATCGTTCTCAGCAATGTACACTGTAACAAGAGAGGTGCTGGACAGAAACCGGTGGAAACAGATAGTCCACTCCAGATGTTCCTTCTGACCATGATGCTCAGACGAGAGCTATCGACTGAAGAGAGATACAAGTCCCGACAGGATCTCGGTGTGCCTTTTAGTTTTCGATATATTTGTGTACCAACTCAAAAAGCCTCAATTTTTGAAACCGGTTTCTATAATACTACTAGAGTTATCGTTAGTATTAAAAAGTTTACTCGAAATGCAAAACAGGCGAAAAAAACGCATCTATTTTGTTCTATGTTCACAACTTACATAATCGATATTCCTTTTAACAACTGCAATTCGCATAGTGTTTGTTTAATAATTATTATTTCGAACGGTTACCCAGTTGCCTGTACGCAGTACATTGATATATCTACTTCATTGTGGGAAACGATTATTCTCTTATATGTAAAGAATATATAATAAACTTGATCACTTATCTTTCTTCGTATATAAATAAATATGAACGCTTGAAATTTGCCTTCAACCATTAAACCGTTAAAAGATATAAAAAGCTGTAATCTATAATTAAATAATATTCTTTTAAAGCAGACAATATTAATAATTAAAAATGTCGACACTCTTATATAATATATTATTGACCGATCATTTTTAATTTAGAAAACAAATCAATGGAAGATGATCTCTCACACGTCCGTCGCGTCCAAGCACCCGAATGGAAAAGGAATCAGATGAGGTAGTATATAAAGTACTACTAATGAGCACGTAATATCCCGTCCCGTCACAATGACACTAGGTGATGCAGTCAGCACGTCAATGTCCTCTAAGAATATTATAATTAAAGTTTCATTTTAATCTGTAGAGCTCGCGTAAGCTAATGGCAATTTTATCCTTTATCTGTCTCAAGTGGTAAGAGAAAATAATACTTTTAACTAAAACAACTCTTTCTCAGTTTCTAGACTTCATTGTCGTGTTACTCGTAATTATGTATTACGTATAATTACTTCACTCTTACTTAACGAGATTATTTCCTAAGAGTTCGATTAGAAACAAAGGAATAAATTATATTGTATTTTACGTAATAGTTACATAACGGTAGAAATCATTTATATTCATCAGATTATCGCAGAATATCAATCAATATTACAAAACTTTTGTGGCGGTTAGCGACAGGTCAGGCGCTATTAAACTTAATATAGGTTAAAATATTAATGAAAATAGTGTAATTAAAACAAAATCGGGGTCAAATCCCTGATTCGAAAACTTTTGACCATAGTCAAACACATTCTGATGAACTACAAAATTACGATCCAGAAATGTATCATAAAAATAGTGCTTTATATCACCATTAATAATAATAAAGCCTTTTTTATTTCCATATCCTATTATTAGTTAAATGTTAGTAGTACTATATTAGTCCCTGTGGATAGAGCGCTCTTGGATGAAGGTCTCTTTTAACCATTTCTAGATGTCTCTTTGCCAATAGTCTGCATTTTAGTGCTATTTCGATCAAGTCATAACCCCACCTTCTTTTTGGCCTGCCCACTTTCCTTGTACCGGGTGGTCCCTTCCATTGCGTTGACAATCTGTTGTGAAGGTATTGTGTAACATGACAAGCCCATTGCCATTTTAATTTCAAAGCTTGTGATAGGGTATCGGTTGCTTCAGTTATCACCATTATCAATGCAAATTACAAATTAGTTTGTGTGACTCATTTGTTTATTATTATTGCATTAGCATTTTAAATAAGTACTTCCTTTAAAACTCGTGCCTATTTTACTTCCTCTACAAAGTTTGATATATTATGTAGGTACTAGTTGAATATAATCCTTAGGAAAATCGAAGGTTATAACAACATTCACATTCAACGGAAGTGCGTTGGTGTCATGATGTGTTTATATTATAACAAATATTATTGATATTACTTATATGCCATTATCTTTATGATGAATCATTATTTATTTAATGACCGTTGCAACTCGAATCTAATCTACGATTCGTTAACAAGTGGACATGGAAATATATTTCAATGAAAGCCTTTCTTAAGTTTTATTAAATAACCTTAATAAACGATTCTATATATATTCCTACCATTTTAGTACTATGAAGTGATAACGTAAATAAGTCTAATCAAACTCGAACAAGTTTTATAAGGTAAGCGGATGAAATTTTTTGCCAAATTTTAATCCACGAATAACCATTATTTGGGTATATATATATATATATATATTTATATACATATAATATAGTAATCTATGTGTTTCCACAAATAGTAAAATACATAGATAACGGGACCTGAGCTAATAATTATACTAAAAAAACTGTATGTAAAATTATGGTGTTTTGTGCATTACAATGATGGCCTTGACTATTGATTTTATAATCTAGATATAAGGAAGAACGAACAAGGACAATTTCACAATCTAGCAAGGAAATATTACAAGTATAGACGTAATTATTAAACAACTTATATAATTGTTTCATTGTTCTTGAGTAAAGACAATGTAATGAATTTCCCTTGTGAGGGATAATAGGCGCCGCATTTTCAAGGCATATACTAAAATAATTTACTGGCAGCAATATTCACAGTAGCTGTACGTAGTAGTATAATTGTGATCCTGAGTTTAGAGCTATTACGCACTGTCGACTTGTAGCCGGCGACTCGGTCGCCTCGGCGACCAAAACATAGGCAACTAGGCAGGAGACCAAGCCGAGCGACAGTATTCCAAGTACATTCGTATATATACGTCCAGTCGTTACGACAGTTGCTCGCAGTGTGAATGCTTCCATTTGAAGCCGTGCTCCTATTGGTCGCCAGCGACCGGCAGTCGCTTGTGTGTCGCCACGACGCGGCGAGTCGCCCAGTCGCTTGGGCGACCGACGACCAAGTGCGTAGACATCTATTTAAACTGTAGAAACTCACAGTCGCCAGCGACCGAGTTGCCGGCGACAAGTCGACAGTGCGTAATAGCTCTTAATGTTGTATCGCGCAATCCCAAGCTTATCAGCTCTTAGTATTGATCAAAAGTGGCGATATATTGGTATCGGCGTATCAAATTACTTAATCAATCATTAAAATCGCTTGAAGTTGCGTGGCTAGCTCGCGATGTCACCGCTTTAACTCACACGCTTTTCACTTTACGCTGCCCATACAACGGATCATTTATCCAATCAATCCACACGGGAGCTGTTGAAACCAAATGAATCTAAATAATTTGATAGCGAGAAATTTAATAGCAACGCATTAGTCAGCCTCTAACGAGGTTTCCTTTTTGTTTTATTTTAATGGAAACGTCAACCAGCACTTGAAATTCAATGCGTTCTTTGACGTTACTTTCTTCACAACAATGAGGTAACGGTGAACGAGATAGGGGCGTTATGCATTGCGGTGTAGATTTTCTTAACAAAAGATATACAACCTGCATTTTATTTTTAATTTATTTGGATTTCAAATCAAGAGGGTTTTCTAAGTTATCTTTCTAAAATTGCCATAATTGTTTATATTAATCAGTCATACACAAAAAAAGGGGCAAAGGTACATCACGATGCAAAATGTGACGTCATGTCGTCGTCAGAATTTGTATATAAAAGATAGGTCCTAAAAATACATGAATTGTTGTGACTACGACAAAATAAAGATAACAAAAACGGGCGAATTTATACAAGTTTTTATACATTATGTCTGCGTCAGATGTAATCTTCATTAGGGGTCGGACTCCACCTTTATTTACATACGCAAAATCGTTACTACAGCATACTATTGCGTACGTACATATATGATCTTTATTCATATCTTGTATCGAATATATCATACTATATGATTGGGTTTAGGTAAATTATGACACATTTATTTATTACTCAGTATTAAAGTCGACACAACTGTTTAAGTACCGTGATTCGGTACTTAAACAAACAATTTATTTCCGATTTTGAAATTTAAAAAAACACACACAAATGTATTTAATCTGTGAAAAGTTGACATGTCAATGTTATGAATGCAACTGTTATGTCAACTGTCAACTGTCTAATAGAACTAAGAACAGGTTATAAACCTAAATGTCTCGAACCTCACTATATAATTTAAAATTTTATTTATTTTTCTTATACTTCAGGCGCGCGTAGTTTTTATAACGAGTTTTATTATGTAAAACCTATACGTATCCGTATCTATCCGGCACACAATTCAGGGTTAACAAGTATCCAATTAAATTGTTACAGCTCTTCAGTATCGTTTGATATATTTTAAACTATTAATATTTTAATTTAATTAATTTGATAGACTAATTATGTAGTAGCTTTTTAGACTTTATCCGGTTCTCGCTTAGTTTTTTTTGATTAACGTGAAAGTTCGACGATATGTGAGACTTGACTTACTCCAGGCATTCTGCTCTCAGAGAACCGGATGAGCTATATTAACCTCTAAATGGTTTAGAGCCTAGGTGGTCTAGGCTAGTTTCAACACGACTGCATCAAATAACCAAGGGCTCGCTTTCGCATTCAAGCGGGACCTTAGCGGTATGGCATCGATAAAATCTGGACAACAGAGATGGCGGAAGACGGGCTAACCATGTCCTTCTCTCCTCCTTTCCATCTTTCAAAAGGGCTCTTATACTAGGCCATCTCTCTTTCTGCAGACTCCTTCTGTAGCATTATTTCCTTACAGAACGAAGCCATCGTATTTCACGCCTCAATTTAAAATAACATTAGACAGAGAGGTTCTCGCTCTCAAAAACTCTAATTCAAATTCTAACAGTTCTTCCGATTTGCTAAAATCATAGCAACACAATAGACGATTATATAAATAAAGCTTAATCAAAATTGTCTACCATTTTAACTGTACAAGTACCTTTAAACAAAACTCATAATACCGTTCTAATTGTCTCTGGGGTAATAAAACTGAGGCGAAAGTTTAACAGCACATAATGAATCACACAATTGCATCAAGGTCAGCACTCGCGAACAACTCATATCATCGAACAATTACAACTTTCACTCAAAAACAACGCAAATTGTTTTCAAACTCTTAATCTAAGTAATAAATCGTACACGATAAACAATCATGTCTGATTTATCATTTCGGTCGTGAACTAAAAAATAAACAATGAACGTGAAGCAATGTTTACACTACCGGGAATATTGTCACAATATTGTATTGTTAATTTGGATTTGCTTCGTAACTGCAGTATAAATACATTAAGTAATATCGGATAACGACTTTTTTTGTGATGACGAAACATAGGTCCCTTTTTCAAACAATCGTATAATATTACGTCTTTGAAACTTGAAGCACACACTGTATATTATAGTAGATTTGAAGGAATAACACATGCTGCAAAACACTTCCAAAAAATTCTTTACCTAAACATTGTTAGGTGAAATATGTGATGTCTACTGGAAAACGTACCGCGTTTATCCATAAAATTACGAAACTAATTTCATTATAAATCGATTTTCAACGCATAAAGACCACCCAATAGTATAGTATTAAAAGATTGCAAAAAAACGAGATATTAGTTATTTAAAACTCGTACACGCGTCGCCAGGAAGTTCCTTGGGACTAGGAAGCGAGTTCATATAGACATGTTACAACATAAGTTGCAAATTTATGGTAATCGCAAACGCGTGAGGAATTTTCGCTCTTTACGTACAAGAATATTTGTAAATATTGCAAATTCTTCCAAATTTAACAATTATTGTCCAATTTGACTATCCACTGCGGCTTAAGGCATTCGGATCCTAAAATGTAGTTGGCTACCCGCTTACATTTAACGCAGTGAATGCGTCTACCCTCATAGATTTACAAAGTAGGTATTTGATGTCTGTATGGTTAGTTAGAGGCACCATCTTTTGAAGCAACATAATTAATTGGCGCATCAAATAATATTGATATTTAAATATTATTGAAGGTAATAAAAGTGTGAGAGCAGTGCTGGCCTAGTGGCTTCAGCGTGCGACTCTCATCCCTGAGGTCATAGGTTCGACTCCGGCTGTGAATCAATAGACTTTCTTTTTATCTGCGCATTTAACATTCGCTCGAACGGTTAAGGAAAATGTCGCGAGGAAACCGGCTTGCCTTAGAACCAAAAAGTCGACGGCGTGCGTTATTTTTTTTTTTTATAATTAAAGAGTATTCGTATTAAATATATTAAATATTAGTACAACCATACTAAGATTTTGTAAGAGGTTAACTATTCCAACAAAATAGAAAAAGTGTTCTTAGGAAGTTAGTTCTTTTTCCTACAATATTTATAGACTACAAGTTGCGCAGGAGTATTGCGTGCGTGACAAGAAGTAATGCATAATTCATATTCGCTCTATATAAACTCTTATCTTACAGTATTTCTTGATAAAAACTTGGCTGATCAATTAGGTATTTGTTAACTAATACACGCCATACACGAAATGGCTATATGATCAAAATTATTAGGCGTTACGAATGTTCTATTTTACTTCAAATAAAAACACGATAATATTGTGAGCAGACACACTATAAGGTCGATCACGGTTCGTTCGCAGTTCCAACTCCATCTGGTTTATTATTAAATAAAAATATAAAGTGTGCATTCGTACTATATTTTCTTTCCACTGTATATGTTTCCAATACATTTTATCAGCCTTATATTAACTTTTCTTATGAATCAGCCAATTGCCTTAACATTATAGAAGTCACGGAAACGAATACAATTCTAAAATCGTTAAATTCAAATAAAAGACCCGATGCAGCTCCGTCACACTTCGGAAAATCGTGTTATAATGTATATATAAGTCTGCTCTGTCCATATAGAAACAGATTCACGTATAAACAGGTATCAAAAATGACACCTAGGCCCTAGCTCTATAATTCATAGACAATGTCATTTATTTAAATTCCACGCTATTTATTCGTGATCTGATCAGTGTTATAATTAAACCTACTTGTTTCTACGAGCGTGTTATATCATAATTACGCTTAATGCCAACACTATGCATTCCTTATCAATAAGAGTTCATTTTATTAGACATTAAAATGTACTTTGTAGTTGAAAATGAACCGGACCAGGAGCCATCTAAAACACTTAAACAGATAATTGTTTCTCGTATATTTTAAAATAGGTACATTATTCTTATATTATGTGTTTGGGGACGTTCAAGTAATAAGCCCCATCCACACGCTTGACAAACAATGGCAAACAGCCAACAGCAAACAGCAAACACGGACGTGTGGATGGGTGTTTGTCGTTGTTTGCCTGTTTGTGTTTGTGTTGGGCAGTGTTCGGCATCGGTGTCGGTTTATCTTGCCAGATCAAAGGATGTTTGGCAAACAGTTTGCTACGTATCCACACGTTTGGCAGCGATCAGTATGCGCGCGAGCTTGCGGGAGGCGGACGTATTTACTTGCTACACTTTTTCGTTGGCGCGCAAAGCGTAAAAAATGTCTGATTGGAGCACCTACGATTCTGACATTTTTAAGTAACTTTTAAGTAAAATTAAAAAAAAACACGGCAAATTAAAGCCCAAATAATAGGTCTAAAGCCTTGTACGCTTTCTATGTATTTTAATCATCCACCATCGTCTTTGCTTTCTTCTTTTTTTCCTTTTTTCTTTTTCTTGCTTTAATTTATAATAAAAATATGTCAACCCGAAAGTAATAGCTGCCACAAGCTCGTCGTCCGCCATGTTTGGCGATTCGGAATGTTATGAACGTTCGCCAAGCATGTGGATGGCAGTTTGTGTTGGGTGATTGTGGTTGGTGTTTGGGACTTCGTTTGCTGTTTGCGGTGTTTGTGACAAACAGCCAGCGTGTGGATGCCCCATTAAGCCCCATCCACACGCTTGACAAACAATGGCAAACAGCCAACAGCAAACAGCAAACATGGACGTGTGGATGGGTGTTTGTCGTTGTTTGCCTGTTTTTGTTTGTGTTGGGCAGTGTTCGGCATCGGTGTCGGTTTTAGTTGCCAGATCAAAGGATGTTTGGCAAACAGTTTGCTACGTATCCACACGTTTGGCAGCGATCAGTATGCGCGCGAGCTTGCGGGAGGCGGACGTATTTACTTGCTACACTTTTTCAATTAAAGCCCAAATAATAAAGTCTAAAGCAGTACCTTGTACGATTTCTATGTATTTTAATCATCCACCATCGTCTTTGCTTTCTTCTTTTTTTCCTTTTTTCTTTCTCTTGCTTTAATTTATAATAAAAATATGTCAACCCGAAAGTAATAGCTGCCACAAGCTCGTCGTCCGCCATGTTTGCCGATTCGGAATGTTATGAACGTTCGCCAAGCATGTGGATGGCTGTTTGTGTTGGGTGATTGTGGTTGGTGTTTGGGACTTCGTTTGCTGTTTGCTGTGTTTGTGACAAACAGCCAGCGTGTGGATGCCCCATTACGTAAGCACGATAGAAGGTATAGAAGGGTTTTCGATTACGTCAACAGTAATTATAATTTTTTTACACATATTACCCACACATGGTCTATGCTTCAAACGAAATACATTTTGGAGGATTTCTACTAAAAAGTAATACGTTTATGCACTATTATTTTTGAGAGCTTTGCTTAATATTGCTGACAAGAGGATGGGGGGGGATAAATTACAGTAAATCTGCTCACGTAATACTTGAACTACCCCATTAAGCGTTTGGCGTAAAAGTCTACATGTTTACTTGTAACTGCTTTTTGCAGTAAGACCGCGCTTTAAGAAGAAAGAATGTATATATCTCTTTTAAATTTTACCTGTTTTGTGATGTAAATAAAGTGTTTATTAATGAGTTAAAGTACACTATTAAAGGTGTTATTGTTTATGTTAGCAGGTTGCTATTATATCGTATAAAGCACTAAATCTAAGGGCGTATCATCCTTTCCCAAGGTTGATTTTAATCAAAATTAATTAAACGTTATTTCTTTAATATTTTTTACATGTGAACACCTTGACCGAATTTTGTCCAGTGTTTATAAACACGATTCCTAGCCCTTTTAATTAATATTTAGCACGCAATGGTAATGTAATGGTTAAATATTTGTTATTCGTATGTGTTTTTACACTTACGCTTGATTAAATACAGTGTACCAATTACTTACTCCGTGACTCAGTTTATGAAGAACTTCGACATTAGGTTCGCTTGTATGTCAAGCATCGATCTGAGCAGTGTTGGCCTAATGGCTTCAGCGTGCGATTCTCATCCCTGAGGTCGTAGGTTCGATCCCCAGCTGTGCACCAATGGACTTTCTGTCTATGTGCGTGGTTAACATTCGCTCGAACGGTGAAGAAAAAAAATCATACCTAAATCTCATTACCTAAAATCAAAAAATGTCATCCATAAAAAGCCATACAAGGAACGTAATTGCAACAATCTTTGCAAATGTTTGTCAAATCTCGAACGTGACTTCGAACACGTGAATACACAGTAACCTCTAGATAAAGGTTATCCTATTATCAGTAAACGTTCAATAAAGATAGTTTTTTGCCACTCAGCATTTGACCAGGTCAATCGAGGTTATACATGCAATCGTGCATACTTTGATTATATAACACTTTGGTTGATCACGTACCAAATTGTAAATATTATATTCAAGATCAATGACGAATATTGTTTAGCGTCGCCAGAGAACGCGTGTTTGTATTGTGCAAAGAAAATCAAGAAACAAAAGACGGAGGAACATAATTGTACAGCTTGCTAGCCAGTGGACTATGGAATGTGTGTTTAAAATTTATATGTATTAAATGTCAGGAGTACCTATCGGTATAGTATATGTAATGTATGTATGATAATAATTAATAATATTAACAATAAGGCGTAATTCAATCCCCGCCCCCCTTTCAAAATTCGTTACGTAATACTTGAACGCTCCCATAGCTATATGGTACTTTACGTTTCACAATGTATGGACATTGTGAAACAGACCCTTACACTTAAGAATATAAAATGAAATGTTAAAAATTGTTCTTTTTTTCTTAAAATTTAATTACAACCTTACAATACAATATATATCTAAACATTAATCATTGCTCTGAGCCTGTTTTCTGTAGGTAGGTTAGTAGGTATATATGTCACCGTAAAATTGTAAACACCGTTAGATTGTAATCTATCTCGCGAGATTATAAACTGTCGAAAGATTGTGAACCTCAACGAACTGCTTACAATTTAACGTATTATTATTCGGTAGTTATATGAAATTGTTGGAAAGTAAAATTAATCCGTAATTGACCAAAGAAGTTTGAATGATAACTAAGTTAGTGTAGTACAATCTACCGAATAATAATACGTTAAATTGTAAGCAGTAAGCTGAGGTTCACAATCTTTAGACAGTTTGTAATCTCGCGAGATAGATTACAATCTAACGGTGTTTACAATTTTACGTTAACATATATATACCTACAGAAAATAGGCAATTATAATTGACACCTTTAAAAGCATTTGACAGTTATTTCTTTCTGTCACAGATTATGATTTCTGTAGTTCCTGTGTACTAATTGTATTATTTCCGTTTCTTTTTATATTTTTTTAGAAATTTTATAATTGAATTTCGATCTGTAAGTGATACAACACAACAGTGTTGCCATATAGTATTTTTCAATATCCCTATTATCAGTAACGTTGGACGAACATGGCCAGACCTTGCTGTCCTTGCGAGGTCCATGACACCTATGACTTCAATGCAACTTGTTGCAGACAAAGAGTCATTCATCTATGTAACAATGCACGTTCGCCTTGTTTTATGGCATCGAATGAATCGAAATATTAATTAAAACCCAAGCATTTTTGCGTCAATCTACCAAGTTGTTTGTTACAAGAATATTGCGTTTGAAGGCTACCTATAAAGGGCACACAACATTTTAATGAACAAAAGTTCAAAATAATTAAGTTTAGTATACTAGGGGTGTTCATTATAACGTGATAATTGCTCAGTTTATTAAAAACTTCACTTGTCAGGCGAAATTAAATGTTGGTCGCCGCGGTATACAAGTAGGTACCTACCTACGATTTTTCCAGGATTCCATTTTTAAAGTGTACTTGAAAGAAGATTGTATCGTAATCATTATCAGTTTTTTTATTGAACACTCCTTTAATAGTAAAATTTAAAAAAAAAAACTTATTAATTTTTAAAATTATATATAATACTATAGGCATTAAAATGAAGTAGCAAAAACTTGCTCGAAAAATATAAAACAACGTACTTTTATAATTTTTAGTTCTCTTCCTCCCGAGAATATATGAAGATATTTTATTCAATGCAAAGAATGATACACAATTATAAATAATTCATATAGCGTTTCAAATATCTTGGCTATGTCTCGACATTGGCAAATGGCGCCAAAATTGAAACGTACAATTCAAATTTCGAACGCGTTTTAACTGCTTTTGCTTATCAGGTGTATTAGATAGGTTCAAACATCGCAATGACTGATTAATATTATTATTCACGTCCCTGGTTATTGTTTATCAACTTTACAGGTTCTGGGTTAGACCCCTGCGAAAAAATAAATGTGTCTGGCTATAATATATATTAATTCAGAGGAGTTGTTTTTGTTGTACAGCGTCGAGGCAGAATACGAAATTCCACCCGTATAACCCCGACGTCCTTCGATGCACAAGTGAGCGTTTTAAGGCACGTTTTGCCGCGCACTATGTAGACTAGACTGTCCAATGAAGTATTTTTGAACCAATTCGCTTAGGGATCCTTCAAAAAAAAGCGTACCAGTTCTAAAAAGGCCAGCAACGCGAGTCTGGCAATGTGAATGTCTATGGCGTCACATCAGGTGAGCTTTTTGCCCATTTGCCCTCAGTTATATAAAAAAATACATATACACTTACTCACTTGCCTATAAAGTAAAATTATCAATGAAACAGACAATGGATTTTACACACACCAGTCAGTTCTATAACAATAAATACATTACAAAACTTAGCTGATATGTCTATCTTTAATAAATGGAAAATCACATTATATTTCTTCATAGCGTTGAACGACATAGATCTTTTAAAACCCCAGCTTTAACTTTAAATCATTGTTCGATGATAACAGGAAGTATTAAGCTGGCAGCATTATCAGCCTTTCCTATTTCATAAACAATTCAAATGACGTCACTTCCAGGTCGTTATATCGCATTACGTGTTCATCGTATGTAGGTTTAAATATAAAAATATATGGTTAGAAATAATGGTTTTGGCCAAAGGGCCACAATTTTTATTCGATAACACTATATGCAAAATAAAACCAATGGAGTTCTGATTCTTGGTATTTAACGCAAATTCATGAGAAAGGTTTATATAAAGTAATAAATTTTTTATAATAATAATAATAATTTATTATTGCAAGAATATGGTACAAAAATGTGTAAGGTGGTACAATCGTAAGTTCGCATATTCTGCCACACACAATGGCGCGCTTTTTACATTATAAGTCAAAGTCAATTCTTATATTATTTGTATCGTACATATCATACTTTATAAAATTTATATCTCACGCAAATAATTATTTATTGAATAGTACATTTTTTTCAAAAGTAATACACTAAGTCGCCAAGATCTATTAATTCTTTTGGTAATTTATTGTAAACCTTAGTTGCCATACAATAGGTGTTTTTCCTAAACAGTTCCAGATTGATTTTTGGCACACCCAATTTCTTCCCATGTCTACTTCTTACTTCGACATCATAGACCCACATACCACTTCATAGACTAAAATATATTCTGACTTACATATTATAAAGGCAACGGCGGCTTTATTCCTTCAATCCAGGCTACAAAACAAAAGAAACGATAATCTATATATTAGAAAGCGTATATTATGTACTTGTAACTATACACAGTTACTAGACTACTTATTTATAATAACTCTCTTTTCACTCGTATTCTTCATTTCTAAAGGTCGTGTCTGTTACTGTTAGGTGCCTGCTGCCCTGCTAGTGATGCCTCTAAACTTTGTTCGGTCTATAGCTTTCCTTAGCGTAGCTGTTATTGGGAGACCCGTGAGTATCGTGACTTGGTGACACCAGCGGGTTGGCGATCTGCCCCGCGGCCTTTTGCCTTCCACCTTGTCCAGATTATCCGGTTCGCGACGAGCGATATGACCAGTCTAATAGCTTAAGTATGTTTCGTCTCTTTTTGTTTAATTGAGTTTACGCTGTTATGAAAAGAGACAGATAAGTTAATGGCGCAATAACAGTGTATTATTTTTTATAAAGAGTCTATGTATAGTAGTCTGGTTATGTTAAACCACAGATGGATTCGCTGGAACTCATTAACCATACATAAAAAGTTAATATCATTTTAAAGTAGCAGAAATCGTTAAAGACTGTTGTTTCGTTACTTACTACGCATCTGATATAAATAGCATAGCAATGTGATAATGAACAGAGGCATTTATATAAATAGAAACATCATTTAACATTTGTAATATGTATTCGGCTTTATAATATTGTATTATTTATATGATTACGTCCTTACTAGGAGAAGTTGGCAGAGACCATGGATCTCCACTTGCTAAATTTATTAACGTATTTACTTGTAACGGGTGTAAGTGAGCCAGTAGACCCGGTAGACCGACGCTGCGTTGGTGGGATGGTTGTCAAGGACCTCGAAACAATAGGAATAGGTGTTCGCAATTGGACGCGGGGATCCACTAGATAGATTGCGATGGCGAAGTGTAATTGAGGAGGCTAAGGCCCACAAGTGGCTGTATAACCATTGATGATGATGATCATAATTATTTATTTATTCACAAAATCATCTTAATGTGGATACAGCCCTAAATATATATATATATATATAATAAGGATCTTAATCCTTGTGGATACTTTCATTTTTAATGTACGATGGTGCATTGTAAAGTGCGAACAATTAGAAGGTGCAACATCTTTGTTAATGGGGATTTGTGCAACAGACTGCTTCTGACCCTTGGTATCGCAAACAACCTTGGCCTTCGCTGTCAAATATATACGTGTAATTCAAATTTTATTATTACAGAAAAAACAACTAAAACCGCCGGTGACACAGCAAACGAGGACTCAACATGATTTACTTATTTTGGAAAAAATAAAACACATTAATAATTTATAGTTTTATTTACAATAACAAGTTTACGACGTGAATATAACAAAATTGCGCTAAATGGTGTAACTCACTAACTTCACCTGCGCCATGCATTGCGCTAATTCAACCTAGAACCCGACAAGTACAATTTAAATATCTTCAATTTTTTGGTAATTTTTTCTGTTTTAACTTAATTCTCTGTCTCTTATAGTTATGGTTAAAGAATTGGTAGGGGAGATAAATTTGCAGTCACAAAAGGACCTATTGGATAATGGATTGTGAAGATTAGGTTCTATAAGGGAAAATGTTTTATGTTTAATTTGCTATTTTAGTGAGGGGGTACTAATTTTTAGTAAAGTAAAAAGATTTTGAGTGTCTATCTGATAACCACTATTTAAAAGAAACCCTTTGTATTGCAACTAAAACTTAAATTCATTTAGTAAAAGCCCTATAACCCTTCCATATTAGAGCCTTTAGAAATGGACTAACTTTGGCAAAAACATACCACTTTGTTAATTAAAATTGTAATTTATATAACTTTGATAAGTAGTTTAATAATGTGATGACAAAGTTAAAAAATACTAAAAATTATACATAATTTGAATTTAGAAGAACAGGTTGTACCATGTGTTATTGTACCTACACTATATTCTTGCAAAAAAAGAATAATTATTATTATATCTGTTACAAAAAAAATTAAATGTGTATAGTGGATTTTATTCACAATCTTGTTTGTAGCAACTTTAAATCTAAATCCCTTGAATTTAAAGCATAATTCAGTACAAAATTGATATGGCTATAGCATAGTGTCACGCCAAGTTTGGGTATAACAACTGTATTGAATAAATAATGTGTAAAAATTCCTATAAATCCCATGCAAATATTTACACACAACGGACCTAATGAGAGTCTAAGTGTGGAGGTGTGATCCACAAACCTATGCAGATTTTGAGACCACAATTGGCCACCAAAGACACAAAGAGGTTTCTTATCTTTTTTTTACAATCACGAATTTGTTGGTATGTTGGATGTGAATGGAATTAATAAATAAATATTCCAAGATAGCTCAACTGTCTTGCTTAAATAAACTTGGACTAGTGGTATAAATATGAATGCATATTAATACATTTTATCTGTTTTCAACTCAGTAAGTTAAATGTGTTGACTGAGATATATACTTATGGTAAAATTTGTGATCATATTTACAAAAACTTAGCACTAAGTATAACTCCGGATCTTTCTTCTAGAAAAGTTGATTTGCTTTTACAAGAGGAAGTTTTCATTGCACATATAGACAGAAATCTATTGACGCAGATGAGAAAGAGGGTGAGGATACAGCTGTGAAAATTGAGATCACTAAGCTAACAATTGATTCATATTCTAATTTTGTCGAAATTTAGATGTTCATTAAATCTAACAACTCTTTATTCACTTCACGTAGTTGTTTGTAATTTTCATTCACAACTTTCAAGTTTTTTCTAAATTTTTGAATATTTTCTAAATAGGTGCGAAGATTTTCATTGACTATACGAATAGTTAGCAACTCTTTAGTCAATTTTTCCTCACGGCTCTGAAAAAATATGCAGGGGCCTGTATAAGAAAGTATTTATAAAAATAAAATATTTTACTGTCATTTTCATACACTGATGATATTATGTTGTAAGATATTTATCTTTTTTTCATTTCCGTATTTATATCGCGTAAGATTTTTTACCATAAATGCAGATTAATGAATACTGTATATCTTATAAGTTTAATAGCGTTGAAAGTATTAATAGAATTATAGGAAAGAGTACTACTAATATTAAAACCAAGACATTGTATCGGAAATTTATTTTAAAGTTTAATATATTGGAAAATAAGTAATATCATTACCTCCATCATGCTTTCTCTTTTTACTGAAATATTAGAATTGGGCACCGACATTGCACATCTATTTTTTAAGTACACAACACAAAGGCCAAAGCTTGATTTAAAATACGTTATAACTTGATGTTCAAAACATTTGAAGTCAAAACTCTACAGAGTAGGACCTTCAAAATGTCAAACAAAAACTGACAACTTCTTAGAACCGTCAAATGCAAGTTACCTTTTTAATGAAATTGACATTTGGATGATTGTATGACAACCAGATTTCTTTTGTCACTTTGATCGAAGCATCAAATGCGGTAATAAAATGTCTATATAAAGCTTATACAAATAATATGAACAATTACTTTTGCTTTTTAAATTAGCGTTTTGCGTATACAATCTCGGAAGAAGAGAAATAAGACGTAATACAATTATTTTCATCATATTATTTTTTGCATCTGTGATCTTTTTTGCCTATCTATAAATAAATAATTATCTTATTCGGACACAAATTATAGGTAAAATTTAATAAATTCGATGGCTCTTACATGTCGATTTTATAATTATACTACCAGACTTGGGCTTTTTTGCTATTTTGGGCAAAAGCCTCCTCAACTTCCGGCTTTCCGGCTTCGTCTTATTTATTTCGCAATCCTACAGCTAACATAAAATATACATTATTAGGTGCACTGACACAGGGACCAAACTTTTTAAAATTTTTGTAATACTTTTTATTAGAAGAAATTAGAATCAAAACTGTTTAATATAATATATTATATAATATCTTTATTATTGTATTATTATGTGTAGCTATAATTCTTCACTAAACGTTGTTTTGTTCCGTTTGGTGTGATACTCGTAATCAATGTACTGCTTCTGGTTTATAGCGCCACCTG
Organism: Pieris napi; assembly: GCF_905475465.1. NCBI lineage: Eukaryota > Metazoa > Arthropoda > Insecta > Lepidoptera > Pieridae > Pieris > Pieris napi. The sequence goes on along the minus strand of NC_062241.1, from coordinate 3,619,729 downwards.
TGAGAAAATAACCAAACATACTAAATATGTATATATACATACATATATTACACTAATATTTTTCATATATTACTATGTTTAAAAGTATATTTTTACTTTTATTGAACAATTAAAAAAAAATCCTTTCGATTAATTTAAAATCACATTTAATTGCAATTTTTTTTGTCATCGTATGTCAAGTATACTTTTAAGATGTGGACTGTGGCAACTGGCAACATTTATATTTCGTACTATACAGTAATCACTAATCAGTATATGTACATCTAATTTCGTAAAAAGAACGCCGCCATTTTGACTTTTAATCGGATAAGTGTTATTTTTTCCTTAAATTCACTTGTTTTGTTATTATTAGTAGTATTAGTATTAGTATTGTCCTGACACACCTCTCCCACTTCATCCACTTTAATATGTTTTTTTTATAGAACAGGGGGCAAACGGGCAAGATGCTCACCTGATGTTAAGTGATACCGCCGCCCGTGGACGCTCTCAATGCCAGAGGGTTCGCGAGTGCGTTGCCGGTGTTTTTAACAGAGCAAAACTGATATTAAGTGATAAACACACATAGACACTGAATTTGCAAGTGCGTTGCCGGCCTTTTAAGAATTGGTTGTTTCTTGAAGGACCCTGATCATGACATTCACAATGCATGGCCGTCAATTATGGGATCACGTTCATTTTTACGAAATAAATTCATTTTCGCAACAAAACAAAGTACCTATATCGAAGCTTGCCAAATAACTTCAATAAATTTTAAGCGATTTTTTAAACAATTCAGTGGTTTAATTAACAAAGTAAACAATTGTCTTATTTTGTAAAACCATAAATAATGACGTCTTCTAACAATGAAACCCAATTTCAATTAATTATAATGGGTAAAATTCAGGGTAATCGGCGGGTCGGTAAAAGGAAAAAATCATGGCTTCGTAACGATAGGGAGTGGACCTATATTGCGACTGCTAGGTAGAGATTCGGCATCTGGCACTGGACAAGACACACTTCACGAGACTGAAGAAGAACACTCGCTATTGAAGTCGAGATACATGGTAAGTCAGACCGCGCAGGTGAAAGCGCAGGAAAATCGACTTTTCGATTTTTTAGAATAAAGTCAATTATGTATTAAATGCTTGTTATAATTGAATAAAGCAAGTATTTAGGAATTGCTAATCAATATAACAATAATTGTGTAAAATGCTTAATATAATATCATTAGTATATATATGTTTTCATGCTAGCATGTTTGCATCCAAAATCCAGCTATTTTCCGATTTCTTAAATTAATAAAGTGTAAATGTTGTAGAAATGCCAAATGGGATTGGCAAAGAATACGCATCTTATACGCCACATTGTGTCTCGATAAACACGCAAATTCTAGGGAATGCTTGAATCACAGCCCAAAAACTATATATAAAACGAACCGACTTAAAATACTAAGGAAAACAAAAATATTTTTAACAAAACGTAAAAGTATATAAATCAATATTTCTTATTTGTATTCATTTTATGTATTACTAAGAGGTATGAAGATCTTATAGGCTATTTTTTAACTCGGTCCGCAACTGCTAATCAAAATGATTTGACACCTTGATCCCGATCCATGAACAGGGGAACTGTTTGAACTTAGAAGAAACAATATATGTATAGTTTTAGAAATAAAATAAAATTAGGATCCTTATTTCTGTGATTTTTTAAAACTTTGTAAGCATTATACGATCGCAGATTCATGAAATCATGCATTCATACCGTTAAATATTTAAAAACTTTTTATTTTTAATTAAATACGTAATTATACATTTTAATAAGGCTTTAACACAATTGACTGATATATAAAATGGTATAACGTAAAGATAATTTCGCTCTTATAATATGTATTTTTTCTCGTTACATGCCAATTACGTACGTGATGTGAGTTTTGATGAAATTTCAAAAGATTATTCAACTAACTTTAAAGAATTTTGCCAATGTAAAGCCAAAATATATTTTAACTAAAGATTCAGTACCAATTCTTAAAAGACCGGCAACGCACTTGCGAGCCTCCTGGCAATGTGAATGTTCATGGGCGACGTTAACTTAACATCAGGTGAGCCTCTAGCCCGTTTGTCCTGTTATATAAAAAAAACATGAAGGGAAACAACGTTTGTGTGCAGCTCACACTAATTCCCGATACACAAAATCTTTGGAACATATACTTTATTTATTTAGTTATTAAGGTTACGACATCACACAGTACTAAATCTACTAAGTAATTATTTTACAAAATCTTACATCTAAAATGTGTGACGATTGAAGTAAACATAAGTTATCAAGTTAAACAAATTATCAAGAAAGTACCATGTTCGAGTTTTTTTAAATTTTCGTGATAAATATGAAATACTTTTACAACCTTGAATAATTTCAGACAAAACTCACGGATTATTGACAAACGGCGTAGTTCTTATCATTCAAGGTAAAAAAAAGGCCGCGACGAAATATTTACCATAAAGACACGTCGTCACTAAATATTAATTTGTATCGTTTTTATAAAATTCAAGATAGTACTTGATCTCTCCGATATTTATCTACACTCAAAGCAACATCCTCAAACAAATAAACTGCAGAGATGATTTTCTTTCATTCATTAAAAGTAAATACATATTTTATTGAGTGACTAGTAGTAATAGTTGGTAAGGATATAAGAACAGATTTAAAGCGTTAGTTGACGAATATTACAAAATACAAGTTTTCTGTCTCCATTTTCAGTACAAAACGAATACATCACAGATATTTGAAGAAACATTTTCCATTCAATGTTGTCAGCCTTGAATTAACAATAGAAACAGGTGACGTTGATAAAAACAACGACCACCAAAAATTGTATTAATTAGAATGACAATATGTCCAATAGTGCACTTAACTAAATACTTACGGTTCTACTTATAAACGTACTATCAGCCTTAATAAGTAAAATAAAGTTTATGTAATTAAATTCGGCTTTAAAGATAGATTTAGATTTGAATGATAATGTGAATTTTCATTAACATGATTGCTTATGATATCTCAAGTCGGATTTCATGGTATTCTACAAAAAGGTGGGAAACAGGACAAATATTCCTGTACAATAGAATTTTAGTTTGTCAGTTTTTGCCGCCCACCACCACTATGTGGAACCAGCTGCCCACTGAAGTATTTCTGAACCAATTCGACTTGCGGCAACGCACTTGCGAACCTTCTGGCAATGTCAATGTCACCGTCTACAATGCTAAGATACGAGTAAAGGATTGGCTTCTGAGCATACCTTGCGCATTGTTAGAGATGCTTCTGAAACCTAGTATGTAGTTACACACCTTTTCATTCACTCACTGACTCACTCACTCGCTTACACATTTGCACCTACACACTCACTTATGCACTCAGGTGTGTTGATAATAGTTGTAAAGTAAATTAAACAAAACATGTAATTAGATTTTATATAAATATATCTTAAGGAATTATATTTAAGTTTGTTAAGGAAGAGCTGGGAACCCTGACACAGGTATTTCTTACTTAAAAGGGTTCCCAAATCTTCACACATTGTAGTGCATATCTACTTGAAATGAATAAATACATTTTTATTTTTATTTTTTTTTTTTAATGTGAGTGTCCATGGGCGGCGGTATCACTTAACATCAGGTGAGCCTCCTGTCCATTTGCCTCCTATTACATAAAAAACATGGAAGGGAAATTTTTCTAATGTTTATTTGGTATTTACAACAAAGGAATTGTTAAGATAGTATTTTCCGCTACTTCCTATTGATATCCATGAACCCTGACCATTGCCAATAGCTAAGAAAGCCACAAGGTCTCAAAGTAATTACTAAGACTGATCGACTTCCGGAGCTTTTGTACGCGTCTCTATCAGCAAAGTTTAATTTACTTAGATGTTTATAAAGAAATAAAATATAACTTTGTAATAATTGAAATTATCTTCCAACCGTTACTTAGAGACACAATACTTCGACGCTAATAAAAGGCAATCATTAATGAAATTCTACTAAATAACAATAGCCTTTACCATTAGCAAAGGCGATAGCTGTACCGCTTCAATCTTGGCGTCAGACATTCTGTCTCTTGCTCATTTATCTTAAGGTAAAAAGGGCCAACACATACCGTACCCATGGAATGTCGCGCTCCAGCACAAACTATTAAGAGTGAGCTTCAGAAACGCGACTTACTATGTCAATATGTCAAAATGCAATACATTTTTGACGTATGTGAGTCAGTTTCGTCTCGTTACTGAATCTAACCCTAATCAAGAATCCACTAACGCCCGAACCCAATTAAATCTTAATCCAAATGTTGTAACAAGTGTGCCAATAACCAATCGACGGATTGTAATAGCCATCTGTGGATACAAGCTATCCATGGGAGGTCGGATCGGTTTGATTATCAAATATGTGTGTAAACTCGGTAAAATGGAACGACAAATAGCATTTTATCCGTGGCCAAAAATGGATTGTCTTCGTAGGGTTTACTTTTTGGGATGCTGATAGGCGATCGATCGACTGTCACGGTCTGATCACAGATTATTTTCAATCTGAGATTGTGGATTAATTATTGGGTTTGGACGTAAGCAAATTAGAATTAAAACACACCGAATTCCAAAATCTTTGTTTCACATTAGTGCCGTCAAATCGCATTTACAACACGTTTCATTTTAATACACTAACTCAATTAACACATGTTTAGTTCATTTCGCCACACGTGAGCACAAAAAATGAGATTACCAGTTTATTATGATAAGAGTCGCCTACCACATGCGGCGGGCCAAATTAACTCTAAGCCCCTGTTGTGTCTATTTTTAACATGTTCAATGTGTTTATTCTATTCTGAATTCTTTTAACAATGTATGATCGTTTTGTTTTTAGTCGATAACAGGTGGATACTATAATGATTTATGTAGATAATAACCTAGTGGTGGCTTAAACGTGCGACCCTAAAGCCTGGCCATCCCTTCAAACCACGGTGTTGCGGAAACCAGTGGAATTGCTTTTAGATTTAACGCAATTAATATTTGCTCTTACCGTGCAGGCAAATAACGGAAACCAGCATATCAAACCCCAAAAATCGACGACATGACGTGTCTAACATAGAAGGCTATGTACCTACTATAAAATATAAAAATTATTAAAGAAACAATGCGATCAAAAACCAAAACCATTGAGGGTGTAGCGCAACTGGAAAGATCAGTAGAAGGAAAAAAATATACGTCGAATTGTATGCACCTCCTTCCTTTTTTGACAGTTTAATCTATACTAATATTATAAAGAGGAAAGATTTTTATGTTGTATGTTTGTAACGAGTTGGCTCAAAAAGTACTGGACCGATTTTAAAAATTCTTTCACCATTTCAATGCTACATTATCACTGATTAATTATATATAAATTTAATTGCAAGAAAAGAATAAGTATCTCTACTATACAATAATGTTACCCAAGGTGTAAAAAAAATGCCTATAAAATATCTGTCATCATATGCGCTGCGAAAACTATTGATGACAGAACAAAAAACTGTTCCACAATATTAAAGAACATACCGATATCTACAGAAATTAAAAAAAAAAATGTCCACCCGTTTGAAGCCGGGACCGGCCGCTAGTTTATCTTTACAACTGCAGTTGACAAATTAAGGCTGCCCACTAATATGTATCTTACTAACCACAATAGTTGTGGAACAAAATAATCACCAACTTGACTTCATATTACAATATAAAATGTGCCATAACCAAGAGTTGTCTCATCTTGACCGCCAACGCAAACTATACAAAAGGGTTCAACCGCGAGGCCGGCCGGTTTCCGGTCAGCCACATTTGTTTATTTTTAAGCTGCAGGAAACGCAACTGATGCATCTTAATAAACTAAGAGATCGAACTTTTTTCCTCTGACGATTCCTTTGTTCAATTTACCGATTGAATACGAGATGCGGTGACTCAGAACGAGGAAGTTAAAATTTGTTGATATCAATTTTATAAAGCAGTATAAATATTTTAATCTTTTAGCAACATTTGAACAAAGACTCAATTTGGCTCAAAAATTCATGAGATTCAGAGGAATCGTTTCTAAGTGTTAGGCTGTATATTAGTATTTTAATTGGAAATTGTGAAAAAGGATATTTTTTTGTTTAATTGACATTCATACGAAAAATATTACAATTCTTTTTTTCATAACAATATAGCATTTTCACACAAGGTGATAGTCTTCTCTTCGTACTGCTTAAAAAAAACAGTTTTACTAAAGCCCGAACGTGCACAAGTAGGCTGTATTATCTGTACTTACAAATATTGTAAAATTAAAAAGTAAGTTTCAACTACAATGCACCAGTTCTGCAAGTCGTATTTAATTATCATTTCGCATTTCATCACATCCACACAATTAAATAAAATTATCTCAACAGATATCTTTGTCACGTTAACAAAGGAAGTTCCGGATATTTTAACAATGAATGTTGTAAGATTGTGTTATATTTACTTTGAAAACTTTATTCAAATTATGTTGGCCATAATGCAATCTGGAATGTTTACCACCTACCCAACACAACTTCACCATCCACGGTTGCCTTGTATATTTAATTTTTGTATTATTTTTCAAAGATAACTTATGAATATATTTGCAATATACGTGAAGATTACATACAGGAGTCATAGTTCCCGTAAGTCTCGTTTCAGAATCTTTACTAACAGCCTAAACGAAAGCGAGGGATATGAGATTTCGATGGGAATATTATTTCAGTAATTTAAACAAAATTACGGAAATAAAGTACATAATTTTCATCGCACGTCAAGGCAGAATACAAAATACCATCCGTATCACCTCGACGTCCGTCTTTCCACAACTGAGCGTTTCAAATTTGCACCGCACTACCATATTTCCGAACCAATTCTTAAAAAACCGGCAAAGAACTTGCGAGCCTCCTGCCCTTTTGCCCCTTGTTACATAAAAATTAGAGTAATTATAATTTAGTGGTATGTAAGCAGCGATATATCTAATCTAAATATAGCAACTAGGTCGATAAAATCATTCGTTTTTACAAGGCAACAGTGAGATGCATTTGGTTGTGACATTTATGGCCGTGTTAACCGAGTAGATTACAGTTACTTGCGAGTTGCGAAAGTAGATTCGTATCCAATGTGGCTCAGCCTAGTTTAGTTACCGCGTTAGTAACTTAGAAAAGATGATCTATAAATTATCATTCTAAAGAAATAAAATCAGTGGTGCTACAACCTTTTTTAGGTCTGGGCCTCAGAATTCTGTATCTGTTTCATGATGGATGAGAGTCTCACGCTGAAGCCACTAGGCCAACACTGCGCAAACACGGCCAAAATTAAGAATGGACTTAAATTTTAAATAAGTATTAGTGAATAAACAGGTCTCCCATTCGTTTATGATTTGTATATGTAAAACTGCTTTCCAATAACACCAACTGAGAACATTGTAGGTAAGTGCGTTGCTGGCCTTTAAATGCTATTTTACAGCTGATTAATAAAAAATCTGAGAATTGTAAATGGATGAAGAATTTCCTTCGGCCTTTTTAGTTGGCTTGGACAAAGAAGGAAACCGGTTTTTCGTGTTTTGTAAATTAATATCTCAGTAATTTTTGTTCAGAAACACTTTTCATTCCTCTACTAAACGCCTATACACATATGGATTATTAAACACAACATTTTTACTGATATACCTGCAAAGATTTCCGTTACCACTCAGCAATACGAATTATATTTTAATTTTATTGCGATATGACCTGAATGCTCGGATCGATCGAGTATCAGGAAGATAGGATGCTTTTGATACATTAACCTAGTTTTAATTAATCACTTAATGGATATTTTAATCATGCAATTATGACTGCTTATGATTTAATACAAATGGTTTTATATCGGTGGCAACGACCTTTCGTAAACATTGCGGCGTAGATAAAAGTAATAAAATAATATAGACCAATATTAATTACTTATTTGAAAGGAACCCCTTATGTCAAAAACTACTGAACTGATTTTGATAAAGCTTGGACTGTTCCCTAACTTGAAATATAAATCTTAAGGTTTCGGAAAACTTTTGTAAACTTGGACCAAAAATATCACTATACACACAGGTCAATCTAATAACCATCTTTTGTGAAGTCAGTTAAAAATGTAAGAACTGGCGTACCTCATATCCAACAGCTTCATTTAATAATTTGATTTAATTATCTTTCAATACACTTTTGATATTAAGTACATTTCAAGTTCATGACTTCCAAAAATTACACATATAGAATATTCATACCCTTATATTAACATAATATAGGTTCATTTTATTCGTAACAAAATCAATCAATCAAGAAATATTGTTATTTTATTATTTTTAGTATATTTTGGAGCAGGTTCCACCAAGGGTTGGAACAACACCGCGTGAACACAATTTGATAAAAACAAAGCAATATAGTTGGAACAGTGTATGTCGATTTAGCACTTCTATACTATGTATACAGCAAGGATACCTAGATAATGAAATCAGGTATAAACAATGAATCAGCAGGCGACCTATACTATAAACGGACGGAGCTATAATCGAAATACCTACAATGAAGTATGTCACATACAATATTGTGGTTAAAGATATATTCACATGGAATTCTTGCAACATGAGATTTGTTTAATTACTTTATTTACAACATCGTAAGCATTATCCCCATTGTTTCTACACGTTACAGATTTTAAATTAAGTTTTAGTTTTAGTACCCGCCATTTTGTTTTATGCTTTCATGCTGTCAGTTGTCAGTCTGCACTTTTTCAAATACATAAATAATAACTAACAGGTTTACAGTACATGAATAACGTAATAGTTACTAGGTACCTTGTCTCCATTAGGGAACCTTTAGGTAAGCTCAATTATGCATAAATATGCCTCGTTTATAGTACATTACATTATAACACCATAATTAATCGTCATAGTCGTAGAATAGGATCTGACAAATAGTCAACTTTACAGGGCACCCATTTCAAAATAGTATAATCATGTTAGTTTTTGACATAACTATTTCAATTCTTATTCTGTTATTATGTAAATAGGCATACAAACAAACAAAAGGGTTTGTTTTGAAACAAAATAAAAATAATAACATTAGATACACAGTTTTCTAGAAAAATCACATTTTTCTATCAAAGCCGTCACTTTACCGACTGATTTATTTGAAATTAAAAACACATGGATGTTTTTTCATGTAGACGTAATATTTAGTCAATGTAGTATCCAAATATGATAAAAATTGGATTTTGGACTTTTTTCAAATCCGACATTGTTCTACGATCATGACATTTTGATCCTGGTATGAAAGCTCGAATTTTAAAGCTTTGTTACATAATATCCAATATTCCTTTGACTTTCACTTAGCTTTCTTATTCTTACTGACTTTCGATGTATAACCTTGATACTAACCGCCACCAATACACACCTCTTTATTCAAAAATAATATTTATATCTATTACCTGATCTATCTATTAACTTCGTTTGAAACTCGGCTTCATTTAATTTAAAATCTGGAAGTGGGTTAAGTTAAATAAATATTAAAAATTACTTCCGATAATTTAAAATTATTTATAAAACTTTCTAGAATATTATTAACCCTTATGCATATTATCTATGCTTATACGCAGGCTCTAGGCACGAATAATTGAATCAGACCATGGAATCCCGAGAAATGCAGGCTTAAAATGCGAGAACACCTCAATCTAATTACTACTCTAGAATGTCTCGCTTTACGTTATTATAATTAGGAGCTGGGCCCCTTGCAGAGGACACTTGTCTATGAATAGGAATTTAAGTTGAATAACATATTTGTGACTCACGATGCATTGAAACCGGATAACAATCGATTACCTCTCAATCTTATCAAAAATCTTAGTAGGGACGAAAAACAACCTACTTGTTGCATCAATTAGCTGAACGGTATCAGACATGTGAATTTACACATAATATTATCATGCAACAAATGGAAATCAAGTTGTAGGTTATGTGAAGAATATAACTCACTGAGAATTGGGCATGAGCGCATAGTTATGCGTTACGGTAAATATTAGTTGAAACGATACGGTAGCCGCAATAAATCAAGAGATAATGCTCAAAGTAATAAAAATTGCCTTTTAAGCAATTCAGTTTTCAATGCACACTCAAATAATTCAAACAATCAACGGCTTAGCAAACAACTTTACACCGTAATTATCCATTTACAACGGTAAGTCTTAAGAATAACGGTTGCTTCGGTCAAACGATTTTAAGCGCGTAATATTTCGAGGGTACAAAAATATAAAAAAATGATACCATCAGTCACTCCTCTTTCTATAGCTTATATTACGCTATAAAAATGTAATACGTAACTACTAATTATTTTAAAAAATCCGTCAAAAACAGGATTAGGTATGAAAAAAGAATAAGGCGTAGGTATGTGAAGTCGAATTTACTTGGTCGAATTGTTACACTTAATTATCCACATTTATAAGGTATAAATACTTACTCAGTTTAGGTTCAGTTTCGTAAGTCACTACAAAATACTTTGATCCCCAGTTACAAGTTTTGTATTAAGGATTACTATTAATAGGACATATTAAACAAACTGCCAAAATTAATACCTATAACTGCATACTTTATTTTGCAAACCAAAGCATAATCTTTTACCTTACAACTAAACTTTAACCCAAAAAGCGACAGAAATCATCATATTGATCAGATATTATGGAATTACAATTGTCAAAAGGAGAACAAATTCCCAACAACATTCTATTGTATGAAGATTAGAAATAGGTACCAAGTTAGTACCTCATTTGTCATGTATTAAAATTGCTTAACATGACATGAGATTGCTTTTGAATCATATACTATATACCTACACATATGTAGTTGTATACTTGTTTTTTACTGTAACTTATTTTTTATATTAGTCTTATAAGTTTTATAACAGTTATACTGCATAATGCATATTATAATAATTTGTCTTTGTTCTTGAAGGAATGTAGGATCCAATTCCTTCTCCTTTTACAGAATAAACATTTCTAAGATACTTGTAATAACATAAAGTTAGCTAATATATTGTGGCACTGTTTCTTTATTTAATAAAGATTAGTATAGGTGTAAACACTTTCCAGAGTACTTATAAAATTTTACCAGTATCATTTTAAGTTTGATAAATAATAATTACGTTATTAAGAAAATCATAATAGAAAGATTATTAATTATTGTTTCTATAATTGATATAATAGTATGTAATAACATTTAGATTTAGATGTCTCTTACTGCACATAAAATGTGTAATTCAGACATTCAGTTATAGTGTGCTGCGTAATATCAAAACATACTTACAATACGAAGCATACTATGCTCAAACAGCTGTTTAATTTTCCCTTCACGGACACGGTCGAAAGTAACTCGTTTTGCTCACCCCAAAAATTAAAAAAACACAATGTTTTTGTTTGTTTATGTATAATAAATCACTATAACATTACATTAACATCGAAACGTTATATCTATACACTGATTTAATACATAGCTTAGTCTAAATCGCTATTTTTGTAATGAAAATGAAAATTAACTATTACTGCGAACGCACAGTAGTCACGAAAGCAACGCGACACACGTCTCGTACGCAGACGCTTTTACGACCATTTAACATTTGTAAAGTGTAAACTGTAAACGAATTCGGAATTACAACGAATTCGATATGAGTTGACTATGACAGTGACAGAACATGACAATTATCAAATGACATCTGTTAAACGGTCCATAAATAAATTATACGTTTACGAAGAAAGCTTAATTAATTAAACACAATTATATATTGTATATTGTATATTAAGCTCTTTTTATAACGAAAACTTTTCAACACAAATAAAGAAAACCAAAGAGTAAAGGAATTATTACACTGAGTTACCATTTTACGTTAAGCTTCCAAAATTTTTGGTATAAAAATTACAACATGGCAATTTTTTAAAGCGTTTAGGCACACTTGAAATAAAATTATTGATACATAATAAAAGTGACACTGTACTTTATTCTTTTTTATCGATCTCAAGATATAATTAGTAATATTAACGAACTAGTACATAAGTGATCAAAGTGTTATGTTATCTGATAACTCCAAGTAAAAACCAAAAGAGACCAACAAAAAAGAAGCGGGGCCTCATACCCTAGCGGTCTTATTAAGTGGCAGCTAGGTGAGGGGTACCGTGTTTGATTCCCGGTTCGAGGGCACGTTTTAATTTAATTTAAATTTGTTCTCGGCCTTTGGGAGGGTTGTGCGGTACCGGGCGAGTGCCTAAAACCGTACATGGAGGACATGGTCGAATTTCTAAGACAAAAAACACGAATTATAAAAAAAAACTTATACTTGACGCTGGCTAATGCACAAACCGTGCCAGAGCCATTAATAAAAATTTAAAAAAAAAGCAAGAAAATAAATTAGCACGTAAATTTTGTATGACAATATTTAAATGCTGTAAATCTGGGGTTTGAGACAAAATCACTTTTCGACAGGCACGACCCATTAACGCTAAACGAATTTGTATGTGAATGACAGTAGCTCACGCATTGTCACGTGACAATTTTCATACAAATTCCTATAGTGTTAGTAGGTAGGTCACTCCCGTCGAAAAACAATTTCACCACAAGCCCCAGATTTACGTATATTATAGTCAGTTAGTGAAATAGTTGTAGCTTTCACTCGCATCTTTGAACAATATCTTGCAGATAGATAATTCTTTTAGTTGACTAACGTTTAGATACTCTAAAGAAAAAAATTAAAGATATTGTCCCTAATGTTTGATTAAAAAAACCACAGATCACACGCTACATTGATTTTATTTATATACGTATTTTTTAAGCCGTTCAATCACATCTTCGTAGATGATGATATTAATTTATCCCTAATGGGAAAGGCAAAGGACTTAAGTCCATACAGCCAGAACATCTTCGTAGTCTACGCATGACATTTGTTATTACTTGGTTAATTGTAAAAACTAAAAAGGAAAAGTGGTAACACTCTTGTTACATACGTCACTTCGTCCATTTTCTACAAATTAAAATTAACAATTTGCGAACTTGAATAAACGACATCGAATTGACCATAAATTCTCGATGTAAATTTGATTTATCCGCAGTTAAGAATGTGATACAATTTAAATTCGTTTGTGTAATTTTAATTTCTGTTACTTCGTTCAAAGCATTCGTATAACGGTAAGTTTTTTTTTACAAATAGGACATTTTGTTTGTATTATGGCTAGAAAGTAACCGTTCTCGGGCGTATGCACAGTATTTACATGATCCAGTTTTACATTTGCTTTATTTTTCAGTTTGAAATTTATCACTAAGTGGTGGCATAATTGATCTAACGAATAATAAAACGAGTGCGTTGAATCATCAATTCGTCCGCAATGCATGTCTGCATTTCTGCATAAGCTAATCAGCCGTTACACATTCTGATAATCATATATTTTGCTCTAAAGTTTCTAAGCTATTAAAATTTATAACTCCTGCGGTGGGAAGAAACTAGAAAGCGTAAAACACTTTTCAGTTTATTGCAGTAACACGCAAAACAATAGGTTTTGAATCATCTATGAGATATTTCTCAAAATTATATATTAAAAAAGATACACTGGCTTATTAAAATTATATGTTTAAGCATATTTAACTGCATTAAGCACTGCAATCCTTGACCTTGCTTGAGATGCAACAAAAGGTCATTTATGCATGTTGTAAACAAAATTGTACTCATGGCTAACAACTGTCCTTATAAAGCTTTCTTCCTTAATGTCCTTATAAATCTGTGCAAAAATATTTAAGGATATATTTTTTTAAGTGGCATTAGTGTTTATTTAGCATATGTGAAGTTCTTTTCAGAAAAAATGGTGTAATTTTATTATCAAATTGCTATAAAAACCAATTCAATATATTTTTTTTAAATTCAGACCTTTATTGAACAAAACATTAAATTACTCCCAAATCTTAATCTTATTCAATAACTGGGATCATTAAGGTTTGACTGCAATCAATCTTAGATCACAAAAACTAATATACTCTTTTTAATAAAAAAAGTTGAACTTGTTAACCTAATGTTTTCGATACATACATTATACATTGTAAACATAATATGAAAGAAAGAGTACTTTAGTTTAATAAGATGTTTTAATGATGAAGTGTAATTGACAATGGTAGTAATTAAAAAAATAAAACTCCTGTTATATACCATGATACAGCCACAATTTGTTCAGAGCATGTTCAAGTCACAAGGCCAACACTGCTCTGAACTGAATTTTGTATACATTTAGAAAATTTTCACATGTAGCTTTAAAATATTACATAACTCATTGAATTATTCCTTTCACAAATTGTGTAAGAATTTACATTGTAACAATACCCTTATTGTTATTAAATCAACACTTTCAGTTTTAAGTTCACAAGAAGACTGAAGATACAAAAATGGAAGACGAAAGTGAGTATAAGAAATTACCAACAGAAGATAAATGTGTCCACAAGCTGTGGAAAGCCAGAGTGGCTGGTTACGAGGAAGCTAATAAGCTTTTTAATCAAATTGATGATGAGAAGTCACCCGAGTGGAATAAATACTTAGGTCTTATAAAGAAATTTGTTACTGACAGTAATGCTGTTGCACAAGAAAAAGGTATAGTAAATTAGCAATATGATCTTTTCATAATGTATCTAAACATGCTTTAAGTATCAATAATTAAGTGTTTTGGCATATAACATTATTTACAGTCTAAAAAGTTATCTATAACTAGGTGGCGGTAACTCTATGTACAAGAGATTGCAAAGTTAAATCAAATTTATTACAACTTTGTTGCATAGTGTAAATAAAATCAGTAGCTGAATTAGATTACAATTTAATGAGTTTTCAGTGTTCTTCATAAATTTTCAAATCCTGTAATTTGCATTAAGACAATATGAATTATTTGAAGATCTATTCAAAGTCATTTAGCAAAAGCTATTGTCTACTTATTACTTCCTGTTACAAACCAATTACTATTTAAATAGAACAATAAGCTTTGTATTTAAGCATTGATATATTACATAATTATCTATTTAAGAAATTTATATCTGACATTTCTGTTTGGTTTTCTTAACCAGAAATATATTTTTGTTATAGGTCTGGAAGCAGCATTAGTATTTGTTGAAAATTGTGGCTTTGCCGGTAAAACATCTGGCGAGGTCATGTCAGGAATTGTGACTAAATGTATTGCCGCACCTAGAACAAAAACAAAAGATCTTGCCTTACAAGTATGTATGCACCAGTTTTTATTAACTAAGAAATAAATATTTGTTTTTATGATTTTATTTGCATACATGCCATGGATGTTAGTGACTTAATGAGATAAAGCTAAAATATCTCTTAAACTAATTTTATTACACAAAAGATTTCTTATCTACCCACTTATGTGGCGTGGAGAAGTGACAACATTTAACATTTAGAAAAGGTTCAATTTGCTTCAACATTATAATTGCTTTAGGAGGGCACAGATAGCCTATAAAACAGAATGATCAAAGGAATTGGCACAAAAATTTAGCTTGAACCATATTTTCTAAACCCTGAACTAATGGTCTAAGATCCGGCTGCAGGATTATTTATTCAAATAACCGATGAACGCATCATCGGTTATATGCTAAGAGCCAAAACCACTGGCATTCGACTCTTGCGCAATGGCTTAAAAGCGTCTCACAGCCGGCAATCGCTATCCTCGTCTGACAAATGATGTTACGCGTTATCTCTCTTTCACTCTACCTTAAATATTTAACTGCCAGCAACCCTTATTTGTGGCCAGATTTCATTAGGCACCTATATATGATAATTAATAGAAAAAAAATTAGCTTCAATTTGATATATAATGTTTGTCTGTTTACCACCTGGCTGTGAAGAGGTGCGGCCTGATGTGCAACGGCAACCGTGATTTTTTTAAATATTTGCCGTGTATTTTATTTAAATAACAAGTGAATGAAATTTTCCCCAAAAATAAATTAAAATAATTTAATTAAAAAAAAAAAATTTCTCCTAATTATAAATAAACATAAAATTTGGTTTTTAGCAAATAACCAATGAACGCACTAATCCTGCAGCCGGATCTCATATAACAAAGCTTACAATGGTACATATGTTTTTTTACAGATAACTTTGATGTATGTAGAAATAGAAAAACATGAGAGTGTAGAAGAGGAATTAATAAAAGGTATGGAGCAGAAGAATCCGAAGGTGGTTGCTGCTTGTGTTTCAGCATTAAATTCCGCCCTTAAACAATTTGGCAATAAAGTCATAGCAATTAAGCCAATGGTTAAGAAAATACCAGTGTTGTTAGCTGATCGAGATAAAGGAGTGAGAGATGAAATGAAGGCGTTGGTTGTGGAGATGCACAGGTATGATGTTTATTAGTGTGAATACATTAAAACCTTTCGTTGGTAAGGAAGCGTTCAAGTATTACGTAACGAATTTTGGGAGGGGGTGGGTCCTTTTGTAAAACATTACGATGCGGGGCGGGTATTAAATTAGGCGTTATTGTTAATATTTTTTTCGACTTACACCACATAATAGTTACTAAAGAGTCACTAGGTGGTCACGAAACGTTTTACTATATTTGGGTACAGTACTCTACTTGGGTACTGAAAAACGTTACGGCGAGTAACATGGGGGGGGGGGGGGGTAACTAATCTCCAAAAATTGCGTTACGTAATACTTGAACGCTCCCTAAGCAGACAATTTGTTTATATGAATTTTTGGTAAATAATGAATATAATGAAATTTCCATAAAATGTTACTTATTTCTGCGTCGTTTGCACCGTTTTAATGTGGGATAACAACAGGATTTGCATTTTCATTATTGCATTTTTATCTTACAATTATCGTAAAAATCAACTAACATGCACAATTATATTGAATGTTGCTCAATTACTATACAATTCTAACAAGCAATATCATTCTTCCTTTTGCCTCCACCATTTTCAGTTCAGCGTTATTTACCTGTGTGTTCATTTAAAAACACGCTGTGCGTTTCGTAACAGTCCGAACGCAGGTTTAATATTGCAAACCATTTGTCTAGCGTTATTTCGTACTCGCACATTCTCTCCTACTTCCGCGTCGGAACCCGCATTCAAATGTTAACTATCTTTGCCGTCATAAAAAAGCTGCACATTTTTCAAAAGAATAACGTGATAAACGTTTCACATAATCGCTACTATAAAGTTTTATGTCAATTCAAAGTATTATTACTTGAAATCGGAAATTTCGTTTCAGATTTATTTGTGCATATGTCACCGGAATATAACAAAATCCGCAAGTTTATAAACTTCCTAGGAAATTTCGTAGGATTCTAAACGAGAGATAAATTGTAATATTTTAACTTTAAAATTAATTTATAAACTTGCGGATTTTGTTATATTCCGGTGACATAATATATACCTCATACTTTGGAAGCTAAATAAATCCTATTTTTTTAGGTGGATCGGGCCAGCAATTGAACCCCACATAGCATCACTACAAGCGGTTGTACAACAAGAGCTGAAAGAGGCCTTTTCTGGAACTGGGGGTGGGGCTCAACCCACGAGATATCTTCGGTCTCAGCAGCACAGAGTTCGAGACACCCCCGCTGCTGATGCACCAGATGGTACGATTATTTCCTTAACGACTCTACAACTGTACTTTTTGGGTGGAGGAACTGGGATCAGTTCCTGATTCAGTACAGAACAGACTTATTATTATTATAAATAGCATGTACAGTTTAGCGAAATAATTCACGCCTTTTTAAATCAATAAAGAAAAGAATTTTTGAAGTTATACTTCAATAGGCGCGTTATGTAAAATTGATGAGAGTGAAATTTTACGATGCGCGCGCACCGTGATACAAAATTAACAGAATGTAGTTGCCCACGGAAGATGCTATGGCATTGGACATAATTTAAAAACAACATTCGAATAATAATAGAATTTATGTTATACTTAATGTAAGAGAATAATAATAAATATTTATTTATTTAATTTTTCAAATGTAAACTGAACTTTATTGACTATAATGTATAGTCTTTGATTATTTAATTGTAATTAATTATTTGCATGCAATCAAAAACTATTTTTAATCATGCCAAAGAAGTATAACTTCTTACGCGCGTACATAAGTACACGCACCCTTTTTTTAACAGATTGAAGCTATGTATTATTATAAACTTATAATTATTTTACATAATTATAAATTCTTCCGACGTTTCGCGTGCGTGGTCACGGTGACGTCGCTTCAATCCGTTAAAAAAGTGTTTTCTTTAAATGAGTTAAAGTTTTAATAAAAGACAATACTATAAATCAATAAAAATAATAATTAGGTGCAGCAGAAGATGATGACGCAGAAACCGGTTGCGGTGACTCAGGGGACATGGACCCATACGATTTAATGGACCCAGTGGAAATAATATCAAAATTACCAAAGGACTTTTATGATAAACTGGATGCGAAGAAATGGCAGGAAAGAAAGGAAGCGTTGGATGCTTTGGATAATCTTTTGAAGAATGCACCGAAATTGGAGCCAGGAGATTATGCTGATTTGGTTCGTGCGTTGAAAAAGGTATATATTTTTTTACATATTTTCTTTTTATATAAGTATTTATCTTGCGATCAGTCAGCTAGACTATGAGCAGATGTGTTGAGAGCTGTTGGCGTTCAAAGCAAAATCTCCATCGAGACTGCTCCTCTCTTATTTTTTCTATATATTTTTAAATTCTTCATTCATAAAAATACTTTTAGGTTTTCTTCTAATCTAATCTATTTTACAGGCCCTTATGGCTATTAGCTATTGCGATGTATTTGCGTGTTGTTCCCACGAGAATGTAAGTCCATGCTCCTATTTCACAATGCCTCCTGCTGATAGTGGACAAATCTTTGTTTTTAATTTATTTTATTATTATTTATTACTTAAGATGTCATGTGGAACATGGTGTAATGGTTGCAGCTCCTTACAAACGTTGTGTAAAACAAAAAACTTGGCGATTAAAAAGTGTGGCGGAGAGTTTATTGCCAGTTCTTCTCTTCCGTTCTACGCCCTTGATTTGAGAACTGGCAGTAAATGTAAAATTAGAAGCATTTACTGTATATTTCTTTTTTGACGTTCATAAGTGTACATTGGTTTACCTATATAAATAAATGATTTTTGACTTTTGACTATGTGGTATTCAAAGATAAAAATTCCATTTTGTTTTCCTTCTCGAAATTCAACATTTTAACTGTGTTCTAAGATGAAAAAATAAATTAAATATCGTCTAATTTGATACTAAAATTCTCATCTAATATATAAAACTCCTCCGAAACGGCGCGACCCATTCTCATGAAATTTTGTGTGTATATTAGGTATGTCTGAGAATCGGACAACATCTATTTTTCATCCCCCTAAATGTTAAGGGTAGTCCACCCCTAATTTTTATTTTTTAATTTTTAGATAAAAAAATTTTTTTTATTTTTTATGATACAGCATTAAAAAATACATACAACCCCTAATTTTCACCCCTCTACGATCAACTCCTATTTTTTTTATTATAAATTATATAACGACGTTTGCCCGGTCAGCTAGTTAAAATTATATATTTTGTTCGTTTAACATAACCTACAAATTGGACATGGTTAATGAGTCTGTGGTGTTTTTACAAGTGATGTAGAAACACAACAGGTATCGAATCCTGAATATATCACGTGTGTTAACAATACCCCACGGCTTCGACGAATTTTATGAATAATTATTTTATGAATCATTGTTTATCTCCAGGTGGTTTCCAAAGACACCAACGTGATGCTAGTAGCTCTGGGAACTCGTCTCCTAGGTGCGGTGGCTTCAGGTCTACGAAATAAGTTCCAGCCGTACGCATCGTCCTGCATTCAAGCTCTGTTAGAAAAATTCAAAGAGAGGAAACCAAATGTTGTTGCCGCATTACGAGATGCCATTGATGCTATTTATCCTGCTGTAAGTTCAATCCTCTTTATCCTACCTTGTATTAATTAAATGTTAAAATATTTTAAATAATTGTTAATATGTATTATATAATAAAACAGCATTAAATATCTCAAGGCTTATACTAAGTATCAATAAGGCACTATATTAAATTTATCTATGAATTTGAGATCCTAGAAGAAACCTAAATAAATACTTTTTTTTTAAATATATATAGGTATATATTAATAGTTTGTAAAACGATTTCATCGCATTTTTACCCCTGCTGTTTTGTGTGTAGTTTAGAATATTATTGCTATGTAAAGATAGTTTTATTATTAATCATTATCGATTCGTTCAAACTAGACGTGTTTGTCTACCAGGACGTCAAACAATATTACGACATATTAACTAAGACCAATACTTAATTTTACGCACTTAGTCGGTAGATTAACTAAGCACACAAACATTGATACATAACAGGTAGTTGATGCCAAAATCTGTTGATTAAAATCGACTTATTTAAATAAATCCTGTATAACATGTATGTGCTTCAATATTATTAATTTTAGATGGATCGGTCACGAAATAATGATTGTGTGTTACCATGGTTACAATGTTTTTACAGGACAATACAATGCTTGGTACAAATTTTCGTCCGTCTCATTTCTTTGTACCGGATATCCGATATTTTATTGCCAATTAATGTTTAAATCAAATCTTGAATTAAAAATTTTCCTAAGTCTGGAGATTTCTATCAATACTATCAAGCTGTTCCATTTTGTGAAAATAATTTTAAATTAAAAATTCCTTGGTTGTGTTGAGTTGTGTAAATGTAACAAATATTTTGTGTTTAATTTAGACAAACCTCGAAGTAATAATGGAAGATATGCTCGCTGCGTTTGATAACAAGAACCCATCTATCAAAGCAGAAAGCGCTACTTTCCTGGCTCGAGCGCTGTGTCACACGCAACCAGCCGCTTTCAACAAGAAACTAATGAAGGCGTATGTCGCGAGCTTGCTAAAGCTATTGGAAAGTGCTGGTAAGGGCTGTTTCTTTTTCTAATGATATATTAAAGAGAGATAGATTATATTTCTTGGAAATTTTCTACCAAATATGCTTTTTGATAAGATTTTAAAACCATTGTGAAACCAATACTATTGAGGGTGGGTATACAATTATATAATTTTTAATTCTGTTAATTTGAAATCAAACATAATTTCAAGAACCAAAACGCTTCTCTAAGCAAGATGGCGTGGCAGTCCCTATGACAAACCATTCCAGTAACACGTGAAAAGATTTTGGTTTTTACGTGTTTATCATTATTAACTTACACAAATACATACATTTTTGCCATCAAAAACAGCTACCGGCAAAATTTTACCCAAAAATAGTTATTTAGTAACTATTAAATAGATTAGAAAACATTATATTAAATGTCAAGTATATATTTCTTTAAGAATTAATAATATGTTAGTAAAATAGAAGTATTAGATAGGAATTTTATTTTAGAACTTGAGTGGAGGTAGAATTTAGCAACACGTGTATGTATTTGCGTAAGATTAGAATATGTATTTAAAATTATGTATTATATAATCCATACTGCATTTTTATATCGGTCCTATTTCAGTTTAAGTTTTATGCACTTTTATGCTTTTTCATAACGTCCTTATATATATTTTCATTAAGAATTTGTTTATTTTTATACAGTAATTATGTTAACTGCGATGTTGTGCCGTAAAAAGCTTTTAATGTAATTATTTTATACCTAATCTATGTTTGTACTGAAGAAAACAATAATCCCATTGTTATAAGAGGATCATGTTTCTTTTGCGTCAATGTATAAACTTCTTACTGAACTTGTCTTAATACAAATATAACATAGTTATTTTAATATGAATTAGTCAAGAGGATTCAATTAGCATTTTTATTCATTTTAATAGCCGTATACGTGAAATACATTTGTTACGCAAGTGACAATATATATGTATGTAGATTTTAATTTTTATTATTGCTTAAATATTATAAATAAATGTTGAGTACAAGAACACCAAAAGCCATTTAAAACATAGAGCAATAATTTTTTTTATAATATACTAGACCGGCCAAGCGTTGTTGTGGCTAAGGTTTTTGTTATATTACATAGTAGCAAACTATTCAAGGGAAACGGTAGGAGAACACCAGTCATGAGGACCACCATGCTTTTTTGGTGGTTATGCCATTAAATTGTAGCTTATGTGAAACGTTGGTACTTTCAACACAGCGCCATCTGTTAGAATTGTGACTATCAAATAATAAACAAATATTTTGCAATAAAATAATATTGCGGGTATAAATTGAGATGTAAGCTATCCTATCTTTTAAGTTGAACCAAACTAAACACGGTGTGCAAATTTGATTGAAATCAGTTCGGTAGTTAAGGAGTCCATAGCGGACAAACAACGTGACACGTAATAATTATATATATTAAGATATAGCAAATTAACTATCTTAAATATATGGAGCCGAATAATAATAACTCTTCAGGTTGTCCAATACCTTTTTTATAAGACCAAGCAATTTTGAATTACAAAAAAATGATTTTTATAGATCCGGCAGTTAGAGATGCTGCGTCAGAAGCATTAGGTACGGCAACTAAGCTTGTGGGTGAGAAGAACATTGCTCCACATATCGGGAAACTGGACAATTTGAAAGAGCAGAAAATTAAAGAATTCGCTGATAAGGTGTGTAGAAGTTCTCTAACCTTGAGTTTATATTAAATATTTAATATTATTCTAAGTTATTGATAATATAATATTGGTTTACTTGATAATATTTATTGCATTATAGAAAATTAGTGACGCCTGATATCGCACGAGTTACTCATCACAGTCAGTGCAACGTTTTTTACTATAGTCTAAACTCTTTATAACGAATTTTAAGGGACCGAGCATTATTATCTTTATAGACAGGATACGTTATAGGGAGGGAAGAATTAATGTATGGGTATTGGGTTAAACCAAATAAAAAAACTTGTTTTTACGTTATGGAGAGTTTTCTTTATACCGAATGACGTTATAAAGAGTTTACACTGTATTCAATATGAAAATTTGGTTAGAGTTAAATATTTATAAATTCCAAAACATAGTTCTGTCTCTTTCCAAAACAGCGTGAATAGGATTTGTCAAAAAGAGTCAAGTTACTTTATAACAATAACGGTACAAATACGAATCTCATTCGTTGATACTTCTGGTTTTATTAAGATCGAAACCAATGTCCTTTTATGTATATATTGTTAATTTCTAGCAGTCCTTTCTCTTTTTACTATAGCATGGAAATTGATAGAAAGAGACAAAAATATGAAGGAAAGGGCTAGTAGTTCTAGGTAAAAGTGGTAATACGAATCTCAAATCTTGCAAAATGGAGCCAAAGTTATGTTCCATTGTAATCTTAGCATTTAATTTAAATACAGGGTATGCAGAAAAATATTTGTCACAACTGTTTTGTTGGTTCAGGCGGAGATTAAAGTGAAGGTAGCTGCCCCCAAAAAGGATTCGAAGCCTAAAACAGCAGTAGCCGGAAAAGGAGATGCCAAATCAACCGCCGGATCATCACAGCCTAAACCTGTGAAACGACCTCAATCTGGTATAGTCTTTATATAATATTAATATTTTTTTTAAGTAACAGCAAAGTAAAATGCGTATTATAAAGTTTAATGAAAAATCTATTGCTGGACTAATATGCCGATTTTATTTATCACACATTTTAAATATTATTTCGCAACTAGACGTATTTAAATATTATTTTGCAACTAGAAACATTTTAATATTATTACGCAACTAGAAACATTTTAATAATATTACGCAACTAGAAACATTTCAATATTATTTTGCAACTAGAAACATTTAAATATTATTTTGCAACTAGAAACATTTAAATATTATTTTGCAACTAGAAACATTTAAATATTATTACGCAACTAGAAACATTCAAATATTATTTTGCAACTAGAAACATTTAAATATTATTTTGCAACTAGTAACATTTAAATATTATTTTGCAACTAGAAATGTAGTAGAAGAGTAAGACGCCCAAATTAATGAATTGTGACAAATAAACATACTAAAATATGAATGCTTTTAATTTTAGTCAAGAAACCCGTAGCAAAGAAAGCGCCAGGCAAAGCACAAATATCTCCGCCTAAAGAGCAAGAACTGTCTCCTGAAGAGGTGGACGCTAAGGCTGAAATGTTATTTGCACCGGATGTATTATCTGGTAAGTATTTTTAAGGCTCTATAATTATATTTAACTCATTTTTTAAGAAATCCCTTAAAACTCAGGTTTTCAGCGAAATTTTGCGGGGTCAGTCTGTTTTCTTTTGACTCCAGATTTATAGTGCTTATTACTAGTGCATACATTTTTATTATAATTAAGTATTCTATGTTTAAATAATAATTACACTAATTAAATCATGACTTAGACTAGAAATGCTATGAATTTCGTACAATGTTGTATGGTAGCACTAAGTACAACTTCCGTACGGTAAATCACGTTAGACCCATCACAATCCAACGAAACGTTCGTTGTTTAATTGGTGACCAAAACCATAGTAAGGAAATCGGCTTATTTATGTCAAAATCCTACGCCGTATGTCAGTATGGGGTTTACAAGGGTTTTTTCCCGGGCCGTGGGAAGAACTAGCTAGATTGAATCCATCCTCTATCTGTACAGATGGAGGAATATTTATTCATACTAACTTTTTACTTATTTTAACTTAATTCTAATGCTTAGTTTTTATTAATTTCATACCTGATGGGTCAATTTTAAACAGCAATTACACACAAGGGTTACCAGCTCATATAAGCATATGTTGTGTATTGGAAGCAATGTATATCTAAAGTTTCGTATTAATATAATGTAAATTGTTACGCGCTTTACATGGAAACGTGTAGAATATGATATGCCCTAATTAGTGTCATCAAAGGCTTCCTACTTACAAGCGATTAATGGTTTCTTAACAAATAACCACCAGAACATCTTTTCTTAAGAAAATGATATAATATGTTCTAAAGAAAAGAGCGTACCAATTCTTGAAAGGCCGGCAACGCACTTGCGAGCCTTCTGGCATTGTGAGTGTCCATGGGCGGCGGTATCACTTAGCATCAGGTGAGCCTCCTGCCCGTTTGCCTCCTATTACATAAAAAAAAATGTATTTGCGTCATTATCTACTAGGTTATGGGTCGGATCTACTGTAAATAATACTCTAAATAAGAGACGCTGCCTTAGATAAAACGCTTTCATATATTTATTTAATAAATTGGGAAGCCATAAAATAAATTAGCGTTTACAATTTCGGTAAATAATAAATTTTTCTTCGCCTCAGTATTTTTGCATTTTAGCAATTTTACATAATATTAAAGCTGAGTCTAATGTATAGAAGTTCTGTGACCAGTCTTTCATCGCAAATCTAAAATATTCAGCGCTGTACAAAATACTATATACATATCATATATATATACTAAGCTCAAATAACAAAAAAAATAACAGTATGTTGTAGTTGTACCCTTACACAAGGATATGTGAATTAAACACGTGTGTGAATTAATTTAATGATATATAATCATAATTCGTATGGGATAGAACAAAAGGAAATGTTTCCCTATTTCCAATAATCTACCAAATACAGGTTTTAATTATATAAATTATATCTAATACATTATTAGTATTAGATATAATTATTTTTAAATGTATTTGTCGCGTTCCTGACAAGACTTATTGTTAATTAATACAAAGCACAGTGGTTTTCAAACTGACCATGATTTAGATTGTATTATTCCGTGAAATAAATAATAATTTAAAATTGTATTTCCAGGCTTAGTAGATGCCAACTGGAAGACTCGTCTCACTGCGGTCCAATCCTTCCATTCAACTATACAAGGCCTTACTGTACAAGATACGAACGCACAAGTCCTGTACCGAAGTCTCAATAAGAAGCCAGGCCTTAAGGATACCAATGTGCAAGTGCTCAAAGCCAGGTTGGAAGCTTGCAAGTATGTTACAGAAAACTTCCCTGTCTCTACGTAAGTATACTTAAATTTCGATAGTTTCCTTTCTAAAGAGTGTACCTATATACTCGCTAGTGTTTATAATAAAAAGCCTTTAATTCGAACAATAGAGTATATAAAAAAATCTGTATAAGATAAAGAGTATAGAGAGTGGCCGTTCTCACCCATGCTTTCCCACGGTGTCACTCTCTTTACACTCACTAGTATTATTGAAAAATATTATGGTTAATAAATAAAAAAATATTTTTGAAAAAATTACAATAAAAAAGTAAAAAACCAATCTAATTCGAGTAAACAAATTATAAATCTACAAATCTAAATGATTATATTACTCTGTTTTTATATATATGTGTGTATACTTTCGTATCACACTTTAAAAAAATACCTGTACTGTAATAATATTAAACATAAAAAAAGTACACACACAGTTTATTACCAGTTCTTCTCTTCCGTTCTACGCCCTTGATTTGAGAACTGGCAGTAAATGTAAAATTAGAAGCATTTAATGTATATTTCTTTTTTGACGTTCATAAGACGTGTACATTGTGTAATCTATATGAGCAAATGATTTTGACTAACCTTCAAAACAGTGTCATTAGATTTCTAGTAAACCATTTTAATTGCTCGTTTATTCATTAGGATAGCCGCAGACGCGGTACTCTTAGACGTTGTGACTAAACTGGGTGAAGCATCCTGTTCAGCTATATCAGCTGATTGCTTGACCTTGTTAGCTGATGGCTGTGGTCTAGAACACGTTGTAAATGAGGGTTTGGGCTTCGCTATGGACTCGCAGAAGAATCCCAAAGTCCAGTCAGAGATGTTCAATTGGATGACCAATGCTATAAAGGAGTTTGGATTTTCGTAAGTATTCTTTAGATACATTCTTCATATTTATAGTAAATTGATATACGTAGTAGTTATTATCATTTAAAACATGTTTTGTTAAGTAAATAATGATGGATTAATACAATTGCTCTCATATAAAAATACTTTTTTTGAAAACCCCCTGTATTATAACAATGGTATGTATTAAAGATAACAAGAAAACGATGCATGTGTACTGTAAAAAAATGTATTTAGTAATTTTGCTGTAGAGGTAGGATTTTTATTATTATAATTTTAAACTGTAGTGTTTGGTTAAATACACTTGATATCTAAAATTAAATTA
Organism: Pieris napi; assembly: GCF_905475465.1. NCBI lineage: Eukaryota > Metazoa > Arthropoda > Insecta > Lepidoptera > Pieridae > Pieris > Pieris napi. The sequence continues at coordinate 3,592,574 of NC_062241.1, read as the reverse complement.
TTATTATTCAAACCCCATTTTCAGAATGAACATAAAATCCATAATAGCCCACAGCAAGAAGGCGCTATCGGCTACCAATCCCAATGTTAGGACATCCACAGTCAACTTCCTCGGAGTTTTGTCCTTGTATGTGGGGCCATCACTGCTTAACCACTTCGATAGTGAGAAACCCGCCACAAAGCAGCTGATCAGTTTGGAGATGGACAAATACGCGAATAGCACACCCCCGACGCCCACAAGGCAGGTCGGACGTGTCAGTAAGGTAAGCACTCTTAGGGTGATATTCAGAAACGAGACTTAGTTCGTTTCGTGGATGACCAATCCCTTTACGAACGGCTAGATCTCTAGGCGTTGCGTAGAGATGTGGGGTCAATCTGCACCTTTGGGAGCGTTCAAGTGTTACGTAACGAATTTTGGGGGGGGGATTGAATTACGCGTTATTGTTAATATTATTTTCGACTTTCCAGTACTTTACACCACATAATGGTAACTTTTAGGTATAAAGTCACTAGGTAAACGTTTTACTATACTTGGGTACAGAAAAGCGTTACAGCGCGTTACATGGGGGGGGGGGGGGGGGGGTGTCAATAATCTCCAAAAATTGCGTGACGAAATACTTGAACGCTTCCTTTAGCGCATTTACTATGGAGGGTGTTTAGAGGAGTTGTTCAAACTCACCTGCTGAGTTTCAGCGTCGGACCACCGTAGCACCTTGGCGTGCGTCGTTCTATTTGCCTATATATATATAAAATTCTCGTGTCACAATGTTAGTTACCATACTCCTCCGAAACGGCTTGACCGAGTCTTATGCATTTTTTTAATCATATTCAGTAGGTCTGAGAATCGGTTACTATCTATTTTTCATACCCCTTAGTGATAAGGGTTGTCCACCCCTCACATTAAATTTTTATTTTTTGGACGAAAGATTTAATATTTTTATAATGTGCCATTAAAAAATAAATACAACCCTTAATTTTCACCCCTCGTCAACCCCTATTTTTTATTATAGTAGACAGTTATTTTTATTGAACTAAAAAAATGTTTCCTAGAAATAATATACATGGCAAAACGACGTTTGCCGAGTCAGGTAGTATATATATATTATTTCCGCACTCTACAAAACACAAACGCACGCACTTACAAATACGACAGACAGTGCCCATGGGCGGTATCATCAAGTGAACCTCCTGGCGTTTGCCCCTGTTCTTGATAAAAAACTGATTTCCGTACTAATTCCGTAATCCAGTAGATTTTCGACGTACAATCTTCCAATCTTACTTCTGTTCGTCAAAAATCTATTATCTATGTCCTATGAGCTAAGTCTCTTTCGTGAATCTTACTCTTAGTTTAAAGGTAATTGCGAAATAGATTATAAAATACAAAACATTAACTTTAATATAAAAAATGAGACGGACACAAATTTAAATCAACAAATGATTAATATTTAAATGTTTGTAATTTGCAGTCCGCAAGCAAAGGGTCAATGGGTGACGATTGGGGTGAGACATATGAAGACGCGACGGAAGATGAACCCCCCGTAGTGGAGGACACGCGTGCTAGAACAGACCTAGCACCGCTCATCACTGATGCGCTGGTGGCAGAAATTGCTGATAAAAATTGGAAGGTAAGTCTTTTCAGAATACAAAAAAGTAGAAATTGTGTTTTCATATGAAACTACATGACCGGACAGTCCCGTAATATAACCCTTCAAACGAACAAAACTTCTAATTATTCAGTTATTATACTCTGATTTTTAATTCCGTAGAATTCTGACATTTCCTAAGTATTGCTACTTGTTGTTCCCCACCGAAAAAGGGACAAATTTGACTTATTTGAGGGCAATAAAAAAATGCTACGTATGTTTTAGGTTTTACCTACAAAAAGGTAAATAAATATTTACTTACTCAAGTGATCTAATACAATAATAAGAAATATTTCAATATCACGAACAATATATCGAATTATCTTTAATTAGGTACTTTATTTCATTCTTTAGCTGGCATCACTGCCTACTAATAGCGGGTTTAGTAAACCTTTAAAAAAAAAAAATGCTATCTTTTCTTGTGCGTTTTAACTGTTTCTGATGAAAAGGAACGTAATTATCACTCGCCGTAAAACACTTAATAAAATGGATACATTCACTAACGATTAAAATGTATGTATAGACTCAGATGTTCAGAGTCGTATTGAAATTGATAAATGGGCCTGGTCAAAAAGGTTCGCGAAACGTCGGATAAATTTAAAATTATGTTAAATAGTTGTAAATTTATAATAATACATAACTTCAATCCGGTCAAAATAGTGTTTTATTCAAATGAACATAAGTTATGTTAATCAAAGACAATACATCAAGTATATTTTGACCTTGTCTTGTCCGATACAGTCATGACTGATCTTAATACTCAGCAATTTATGACGGCCCGTTGGTCTAGTGGTTAGTACCCCTGACTGCGAATCCATGGGTCCCGGGTTCGATCCCCGGCTGAGACAAACATCGATGTGATGAGCATTTGGTGTTGTGCTTAGGTCTTGGGTGTTTAAATATGTATTTATATGTGTAAGGTATATCTATGTATTTATATGTGTTAGGTATATCTATGTATAATATGTATGTATATCCGTTGCCTAGTACCCATAACACAAGCTTCACCAGCTTAGCATGGGACTAGATCAATTGATGTGAATTGTCCAATCATAAAAAAATAAATAAATAAAAAATCCAAATTTTTCAAGGTTCGAAACGAAGCCCTAGAAAAATTAAAGGCAATAATCTCGAATTCATCACCTATCAAACCAAGTTTGGGAGAATTGCCTTCAGCCCTCAATGCGAGGTTATTGGACTCTAATTCGAAGCTGGCCCAATGCGCACTGCAGATTTGTGAATTAATTGCAACAGCTATGGGTCCGAAGTGCAAACAGCACGTAAGGACTTTTTTTCCAGGATTTTTTCAAGGTGAGATTTATATACTGTTATTTTATCCCAATAATAACATTAATTTCTATTCTACATCAAAATAATGGCAATTCTGAATAAATTATATGTAGATGAACATTTAACTATAACAAGTTGTAAATTATTTATTGGTATAAAAAACAAATCTTTCAAAGAAATCTTGATGTCTGGAATTTAGAACCTCTAAAATACATCGACTTGGAGATTTATTAGGTGGTTTCCCTACAATGTTTATATTTTCCTTCGTCCAAAGGGATTTGTTTTGAAAACTACAACGTAAATTTTAATTTTTAAATTGTATTTCAACTAGAAAGAGAGATTTACAATGATGTTTAAAAAAAATTCTTTAACTAATGTTACAAATTATTTTCAGCTTTCGGTGATAGTAAGCAATGGATTCGTACGTCCGCGATATCGTGCGTGGACGTTTGGTGCGGACAAGCCGGGTACGCGGTCGCCTTTGATGGCGAAATGGTATTTGATGCTTTGAAAAACGGATCTCCAGTGCTCAGAGCTTCCTTGTTCCAGTGGATGGCTGATAAGTTGCCTAATTGTAAGTTGATTTAGATATTTATAACTCTACATTTGTTACAATTAAGTTAAAGTAGGTCGTAAAAGATAAGAAATTACGTAGTACGTCGTAGGGTCGGGGAAGAACAAAAATTTTTTTTTAGTGCTAACTTCTCGGGCTTTATCTAGAGTTTTTTAAGCGCGTTGCCACGTACCCTATTAAATGCCTTTTTTTCGAAAATGTTATGTTTTGTTAGAAGGCTTTTGAAAAAATTGTTAACTATTCATTCATATTCTATTTGATATTTTGATTTGATAATGATTGATATTTTGTCATATCATTTCCCAAATGAGACAAAAGAATGAATATTTAAAACACTCGGTATTTCAGAATGATACAATTCCGTTTACGTTACATTTATTTTAAAGCTACTACGCTACGCTACTAAATACGCTAATAAATCACTCTTTCAATAAAGGCAAAATCTGATAAAATGGTTGGTATCGCACCATACCATCTGGGGCCCGTGGCAAATTCTTTTGATGGGGCCCTATCAGTAAAAATCGTCACGTTGTACTCAGTTTAATGAACTTTTTCAGAATACTCAATTACATGTTGTATATGTCTGTCAAAGGCCTCCTCTCTTAGGCGATAGGTAATGGTCTGTAGTCCCCACTCTGGCCCAATACGTACTGGAGACTTGCATAGAACATAATATCTCTTGGGCAGGGCCCTCTTGGGACGGGGCTCGTGGAATTTTGCCAGCCCCGCCTATTGTTACGCCACTGTGTATTGCATGTTTCAATTAATAATGATAGTAACATCGTTCTAGTGCTGGCGTCAAGCAATTGCGACGAAAAAACATGCGAAATGTTTTTACACGCTTTGTATTATGTATGTATGTAACCGACTCCTTCAGACTCGATTTTGACCCACTTTAAACAGACAGATTTAATTCAAACTTTGTACACTTATAAAGAATCAGCGACAATATAATAATTTCATAGGTTTATCTCGAAAAAACAATAAAAAAAAATTTAAGTCCTCAAAACAATACGATTAAATTGAGACAACACGTATTGCTGCTAGGACTAAAAAGTGGAACATAAATATAGTTTAAAAAAACTATAAAACACGCTTTTAAAGCACATCAAACTAAAAAGTGAAAAATAATTCCTAATTTAGATAGACGAAAAATATGGCACAGAGCGGCGCCCCACGCTTTTTCACAATATTACTAGTATTTTTTGTTTATTACCATTTTCAGCCTTAATTAGGAATTATTAATAAAACAACTTTGAAGGATGTAAACGCGAATTTATTACATTATTTACGTAACTTGAGTAAACCAAAAGCAATAACTTATGCTAAATGTTATGATTTTTTCCAGTACCACCAAAATCATTCCCCCGAGAAGAGCTCTCTGTATGCATACCAATATTATTCGCGTGTATAGAAGATCGCGCCGCGGACGTCCGGAAGGCCGCCGCAGAGTGCGTACTGCCTTTTATGTTGCACCTCGGATACGACGCCATGCACAAACAAGTCGATAAACTCAAGGTAATATTTGTATACTATTCTTAGTGGTTTCAAGAGTTAGGAACAGATGGTGCTAAGCTAAGATGGCGCTAGTTGCATAGGAAATTAATATTTAATGTTTTAAAATTACTGATAACGTGAATAAAATATAAAAATTATCAAGAGTTTAAAAACATTATCCATTATAAAGAGACATGAAATCATCAATTTCTAATGCTCATTGCGATATTTAGTAGAAGCAATATTTTTAACAGAGATATATGAAAGTAATTATTGGTTAGTTCAATTGATTTGTCGATGTTTATCGCGAATCCATATTATATAAACGTGAATCTTAATATATTTTTATTTGAATTGTAAAGTTATTCTTTAATATCTTTTATTTTTTTTGGTAATAATCAATATTTATCGCAATAAAAATTAGTTTTTATAGTATGAAATATTTTTGTTTATAGCCGGGATCGAAATCAGTTGTTCAAGCGGCATTAGAGAAAGCGAGGCCCAACTTGCCAGTACAACCTTTACCAACTAAGGAAAAGGGGAAGAGTGACCCACGAGCATTGAAATCCGCTGGCGCTAAGAAAGAAGTTGAGAAGAAAGGGACTCTCACCAAAGCCAAGGTAAGAATGTCCTGTTAACTTGCTTAGTGCGTTTTTGCTTATTTTGTTGTATCATGATTTTATATTGTCCGAAGCTTTCCTTGATAAATTGAGAAATAAGGAGAAGTTTTCTACTTGAACCAGTAGTTCACAGTTAAGCTAATAAATTGGGGCCACATTTATTAAAATAATTGGTATATTTTATATACGCGTTAAAAAAACAAGTCTTGGGCGAAACTATTCTTTCAGCCGTTTTTTTTTTAATTGTAGAATTTTATTTATTAGTTTATTACAGTTTTTTAATAATTATTATTACTATATAAACCAATTGCAACCTATTAATATAACTTGGAAGTGCTGTACATAATGTCAATTAAAAGAAATGTTAAATGAATTTTTGTTCTAGAGCACGGTAAAGCCATCGTCGGCATCAAATCGTGGGAAGAAAGAGGATGACGATTGCACACCGCTTTTACCCAACAATAATGCTAAGAACCAGAGGATTGTTGATGATCAGAAATTAAAAGGTAAAGTCCACGCTGATTATGAAAATCTATATTTTGAATTCAGTATTGACGGTGTTTAAACCTAGATTGTAACTTACCTAAGACTGAAAGATTTGGTGCATCCGTCAGTTAGTTCTTTAGTTAAATAAGGAAGGAAAAAGCTTTTATTGTTTATAATTACGTGTTTTGGGATATATATTTTTGTAATAAGTTCGAATGAATTTTATTTATTTTTTTTGTATACAAAAAAAAGTTAACATTTAAGAAAAAATATGTTTATTATGGAATATAAGATGCAGTTATAACTTATTCCACGTCATTAAATTTTAATCGGTAGACATCCCTACTCATCGGTAGAGGGTGTAGGCCGAGAGAAAGAGCCGCCGTAAAAAACTCTCGGTACTCTTTTAAAATAGCAAATTATCAAACAACACTTATTTTAAAACAAATATCGCAAATTAATTAGAAGTAGCCTGTCTAGCACTAGTCCCAGGCCCTTATATTAACTAGATAATCGTTAACTTTATAGTAAGCCTTTTTACATAGCTTTTCTTAATACATTTCTTAAATTTATTAAAAGGCAGAGATAAAAGAGCCTTTTCATTAAAGAAAAGTATCCCTTTTCCCAAAAAAGAATTACTAACTTTAGATAGTCTGGTACGGGGAAATTGCAGCCTGCGTTTATTTGTGGTGTAAACATAAACTGGACACGAGAATATTCCGAACTTTGAAACAAAAACACCTTTTTGCTACGTTACCTGATTGCTTAAGCGACTTTGACAATAGACGTCGAAATTCTTGTTACACATACAACTTCGTCCTAGATTGAAATATAAGTTAAATACACAAATATTTATTCATTTACAGTATTGAAATGGAATTTCACGACGCCGCGAGAGGAATTCTTTGACTTATTGAAAGATCAAATGAACAGTGCCGGATTAAACAAGCAACTTATTGCGAATATGTTCCACAACGATTTTAGGTATACATTGAAAAATATATGTTTAAAGAAAACACTTTTTTACCGGATTGAAGTTATGTATTATTATAAATTTACAAATATTTTACATAAATTTAAATTTAACTGACGTTTCGCGTGCTTTACAGCGTGCGTGGTCACGGTGACTGAATACAAAAGGTGTTGAATGTCAAATAAATGTATATATAAAGCTGTAGAAAAAGTTGTATTATCTGTATTTATTTCCCCGGAGTTGGTATCGACTATATACATATATATTATACTATAATAATACATAACTTCAATCCGTTAAAAAAGTGTTTTCTTTAAATGTCAATAAAAGACAATACTAAAATATATATAGTTTAAAGCTTTTCATTTAAAATTTAAGTATGTTTCAAGTTATTTAAATTCTATAATTCTACAAATCTGTCCCTGTTTTGAAGTGTTTCTGTGCAGTGTGACATACATGCATATAACAGTTAATACAGATAATAATGACCTTCAATTAAAATAAACAACAGAATACATTCTATTAAAAGTTTACTTAGCCCCAGATTCATAACAACTAAATCAGTCTAATTGCACATAACTTAAGTGGGTCATTCCACGTCAAATCGACCAATAGTTGGACTCGACCCCTTTCGATTTGGATAAATTTTGGTCAGAAGTTTTCTTTTATCCTATAACGAAGTTCTGCCAAAGGAAAAAAATTAAAAAAATTTTTTTCAAAAGTTATGCAAAATCCAAAATTTCACTATTTTCCATATTTTTTAAATTTATGTTTCAAAAATCTCGAAAACTATTGCAATTAAAAAAATCGCTTATGGTAAACTTCAAAGGGGATACTTGGGGCTATTAAAAAAAAAAATTCCAAAAAAAAATTTTGAAAAATCTCCAATTTGTGAAATTTTGAATTTTTGAAAATTGTCAAAATTGACCGTCGACAATAAATTTTTGGCTCAAATTTTTTTGTGTACTACCTTGTACCAATCTTAAAAGATCCTGAAATTTTTGGAATTGTGTTTTTTGTTTTTTCAAAAATATGAATTTTTGAAATTTGTAAAAAAAAAATTTTTTCTTAATTTTTTTTTTTTTTATTCAGTTTGGCTAATCGCGTAATTTTGATATTTTGAACAGTTGAAATTTCATTTAGTGGCATAATGATGAGAAAAAAAACATTAATGACATTTTTTGGGATCATTTTCAAAATAAAACTCGTAAAAAAAATTGTGGCGTCCTCGTCGTCATTGGTAGCTGAAATAGAAATTACCAAAATAAATTATAAAATTAAATTATTAAAAATGTACTTACCAACTTCTACGTATAGACCGAGTCTATTGTTCTCCGCGGCAGGCGGGGGGCGAGGCACGCGCATTCCACAGCGCGCTCCGCCACCAGTACGGCCCACGATTTCTTAAGCGACACACGTGCAACTCGCTGCCGACGCCGCGGTTTATTTTTTACGAATTATATACATCGTTGAGATCATACAAGTTTTATTATTATATATATAGTGTTATATAGTGTTTATACGACAACGCAAACACTTATAAAATGATACTGACACCTGTATTATCATTTGATGTTAAAGTAGAAGAAGTGGTGACATCTGTGGCGTGACGTTTGAATCTTTACGTGTAAGATAAAGTTAACCTTTCTGATTTTTATTTCGAAGACAGTCATCATTCTAAGTGTCTAGAAATAACTCTTTCTTCAAATTCTAAACTTATAACAATTATCTTATCAAGTGTTTAATTTGAGGACATTATCTAGTTAAAATTTTGAGTGCAGAAAAAATAAGAGATTAGTGATGGAAAATAAAAAGTGTTCGATTGGATTATTTAAGAATGAAATATGCTCTGAAGAAAAATTTATTAATTGCAAAGATTTTTCTGACGAAGATCAGATTACTCTGAATTCTAGAAGTGGTACAGATGTTAGTTTTATTTGCTCTCAACATGACAAACAGTATCGTATCAAATATACTTCAAATCAAAAATCTTGTGCTGATCCCTTTAAACTTCATGACAGTATAGTTCGTAAATCTTTGAGACCAGTCAGTTTAAAATTGTTCGAACAGTGTAAGATTAGGTTACCTTCCATTATACCGGGAAGTAAACTATGCATTTCGTGTACTAAAAGAGTCTATAGTGAATTACCAGAACATCAAAATGAAGTTGAAATATTTGAAAAAACTGTGAATGTCGAAGAAAGTCAACTAGTTGAGAGTGTCTCTGAAGATTCCGTTTCCAAATCATCAAAACCATCCGAAACACCTGACCAAGTAGGAACTCCAATATTAATTCAAAGCCTGGTGGACGAAAAAATGTCCTCTAATTTATCTGAGAACTTGCAGTTGTCAAATGTGACAACTTCAACATCTGAAATGTGCAGCTCAACCGGTGAAACTTTTACACCTACTGAAATACATCTAGATCGCCTTAATTCTATTGCCAAAATTTTTAATTTATCTCCTGTAAAAAAAAAAGATTTCGATCGATCAAAAACATACGCTCAACGGAAATATCATGAGATGACATCGAAACTGCAATCATGCTTTGAACATCTTATGGAAAATGATTCTGACACATTTAAAAATAAACAATTGAACATTGACGATACTCCTGAATTAACCGGAAAAGAAATAATAAATCAGCTAAAAGAAAAATTTAATAACTGCAGCAAAGTGAGTGAAAAATTACAGATTTTATCTGTTTTGCCTTTAAGTTGGTCAACAGAAAAAATTGTTGATGTTTTTGAAGCATCTACATACATGGTGAAAAAAGTAAAACAAAAAGTCAGTGAAGATGGCATTCTATTCACTCCACAAAGAAACAAAGGTCATTCATTATTAAAAACTACTGAAGAGAAAATTCAACAATTTTATCGAAATCAAGATGTAAGTAGAGAGTTACCAGGTAAAAAAGAATTTAAATCTATTCATGAGAATGGTCAACGGGTTCCAAAACAAAAACGGCTGATTTTGGGTAATTTAAATGAAATTTATCAATTGTTCAAGCAGAAATACCCATTTGAAAAAGTCAGTTTTTCAAAATTTGCTAGTCTGAGACCCCCTGAATGTGTTCTAGCAGGTTCATCTGGCACTCACGTAGTTTGTGTCTGTCTCATTCACGAAAATTTTAAACTGTCATTTCATGGTGCAAAACTTGACAAATTAAAATGTAGCGATGAAAGTCAACCGTTTTCTTCATATCGAGATTGCTTGAAAATGGTTATTTGTCCTCGGCCTACGAGTGACTGCTATTTGGGAACCTGTAGTAACTGTCCTGGCTCGACCAAATTAAGAAGAACGATCGAAAATATTTGCAATGATAACTTTGTAGATGAAATAACGTATAAACAATGGACTCAAGTAGATCGATGTTCTTTGGAAACGATTGTGAAATCAACTGATGATTTCGTTGATAATTTGGTAGAATCTATTCCAAAATTCCTTCAGCATGATTTTATTGCTCGTCAACAGGCTGAATTTTTTCAAACTACGAAAAATAATCTCGAAGTTGGACAAGTACTTGTTGTTGCTGACTTCTCAGAAAATTACTCATTTTTACTTCAAAACAGTGTCCAAGGAGCTTATTGGAATAATAGTCAAGCGACAATCCATCCATTTGCTTGCTATTATAGATCCATTGATGAAAATGTCGACAATATAGTACCTCTAAATTTGATAATCATTTCAGACAACTTGACGCATAATACAACAGCAGTTTATAGTTTCCAGGAAGTACTGACATCGTTTCTGAAAAATAAAATCCCAGACATTTCTAAAATAATTTATTTTTCGGATGGTGCAGCATCTCAATATAAAAATCGGTACAATTTGCTGAACTTGCTGCATCATGAGGAAGATTTTCAAATACCAGCGGAATGGCATTATTTTGCAACTTCACATGGAAAAGGTCCAAGTGATGGTTTAGGCGGAACATTAAAACGGAAGGTTGACAGAGCCAACCTCCAATCTAAAGCTGACGACCAAATTCAAACACCTGATGAGCTATTCCAATGGGCAAAAGAAAATGTTCACGGAATCAATTGTGACTTTGTTTCAAATGAGCAGATTCAGCGTACTCAAAAAAAACTTAACCAGAGATTTAAAAATGCTCTGCCAGTACAAGGAATCCGAAATTGTCATGCCGCTATTCCCATTTCAAGTGATGTGATGAGAGTAAAAACCTCATCCTCATCTGAGGAAGGAAAGGACTTCCGGTTAAAAAATACAGATATCTACGAGTTCGTTGAAGAACCATATATTAAAAGCAGGTAAAAATCTGAAATTTCTGTGTTAGTACTTTATCTATTTTTAAGTTTGGGTTTAAAGATTTAAGTCATATTATCATTTTTCAGGTTAAGAAAAAGAAAAGGAGCAACAACAGTAACTGAAGAATTGAAGAAAAAAAATTTTTCGTAACAGAATGTCAAGTAAACTTGCACGTAAAAAGCCCTATTAAATAAATTAATAACCAATAATAAACAAATATCATTAATGTTTTTTTTCTCATCATTATGCCACTAAATGAAATTTCAACTGTTCAAAATATCAAAATTACGCGATTTGCCAAACTGATTAAAAAAAAAAAAATTAAGAAAAATTTTTTTTTTAACAAATTTCAAAAATTCATATTTTTGAAAAAACAAAAAACACAGTTCCAAAAATTTCAGGATCTTTTAAGATTGGTACAAGGTAGTACACAAAAAAATTTGAGCCAAAAATTTATTGTCGACGGTCAATTTTGACAATTTTCAAAAATTCAAAATTTCACAAATTGGAGATTTTTCAAAATTTTTTTTTGGAAATTTTTTTTTTAATAGCCCCAAGTATCCCCTTTGAAGTTTACCATAAGCGATTTTTTTAATTGCAATAGTTTTCGAGATTTTTGAAACATAAATTTAAAAAATATGGAAAATAGTGAAATTTTGGATTTTGCATAACTTTTGAAAAAAAAATTTTTAATTTTTTTCCTTTGGCAGAACTTCGTTATAGGATAAAAGAAAACTTCTGACCAAAATTTATCCAAATCGAAAGGGGTCGAGTCCAACTATTGGTCGATTTGACGTGGAATGACCCAAGTATCTTTCGTCTCTTTCTGTCAAATTGTTTTGACGCTACGATTAAAAGAGACAGACAGTACTTAAGGTTTAACAGTGCAATTAATTGGACATAGACTAATTTTTAAGGGTGTTTTTAGTTTATTATACCATTTTCTTTACAGGTATCACTTAAAAGCAATAGAATCTCTCTCTGAAGACCTTCACGAAAATGGATCAGCGCTGACTGCTAATCTCGATTTAGTACTCAAGTGGTTGACACTAAGGTTCTTTGACACTAACCCTTCAGTGATTCTCAAGGGCTTAGAGTACATAAGCCAAGTATTTCAGTACCTAATTGATAGTGATTACACAATGGCGGAATATGAGGCAAATTGCTTCATACCATATCTTGTTCTAAAGGTATATATTTTGCAATTATAATAAATGCTTTTATATAGTATAGTAGCTGACCCAGCAAACGTTGTTTTGCCATGTATATTATTTGTAGGAAACATTTTTTTAGTTCAATAAAAATAACTATCTACTATAATAAAAAATAGGGGTTGATCGTAGAGGGGTGAAAATTAGGGGTTGCATGTATTTTTGTTATCACTTAGGGGTTTGAAAGATAGATAGTAGCCGATTCTAAGACTTACTGAATATGCATAAAATATTTCATAAGAATCGGTCGAGCCGTTTCGGAGGAGTATGGGAACGAACATTGTGACACGATAATTTTATATATTAGATATACTTTTAATATAATAGCTGTAAAATATTATTTTCATATAAATTGATAATTTCAGGTTGGTGACCCTAAAGATACAGTACGTAATGGCGTTAAGGATCTCTTCAGACAGATTTGCATTGTTTACTCAGTAACGAAACTATTTGGCTACTTGATGGAGGGATTGAAGTCTAAAAACGCTAGACAAAGAGCCGGTTAGTTTAAATTCAATCTATAAAAAAATTCGGCTCGAAGGACCAATTTTCACAAACCAAATATTTCGCTGTGATTACTGTAAAACGCAGTTGTACGTATGGCATGATTTTAGCGCAGTATATTTGATCAATTGAACAGATAGAACATTAAATATTGTTAAGTTTTTAAGGATATAGTACTTACTTTTTCTAGTGGGTATCTACATATAAGGCTACGGGCCTTATATGTAGATATTCTAGAACGTCAATCAAACTTAATTCTTTGTTGCTGTCAACCGTTTTGTCTATATAAGGTTTTGACATATTGGTCAGCGCTCAAGACGAGACAGTTGTATTTTTGTTACATTTTTACATTATTATAAAGGAGGCAACAAATTGAAATTAATTTGAATTTGGAAATGCAATTTATAGAATTTATTTCATATTATACTTAAATTTAATTTAAAAATTCCAATGTTTTAACTGTTAAGTTACTGTAATTCTACGCTCATGATATTGCCAGATTGATGCTTTCGAACTTATACATGTTTTAAATTTAGTTTACGTACATAATTTCTGTACCCAAGTATCAAGTACCATTATGTGGTGTAAATAACTGGAAAGTCGAAAATAATATTAACAATAACGCGTACTTCAATCCCCGCCCCGCATCGTTTTACAAAAGCCCCCCCCCCCCCCAACTTCGTTACGAATTTCCCCGACTTTTACCACATATAAAACTTTACAGAGTGCCTGGATTGCATAAACCATTTACTAGAAACATACGGATCCACGGTGATGTCTGGGGGTGGTGGGGGCGCGGCCTTAAGGGAAATGGCAAGGCTAATCGGGGACAGAGATAACGCCGTGCGTTCGGCCGCACTGAACTGCGTCACTACCGCCTATTTCCTTGACGGAGAGAAGATCTATAAGACTATTGGACAGGTATGATTTTATAAATTAATATATACTACTTGCAACCAAGTATTAAATTAATTTACTAAATAATTAGTATCGGTCTTCGTATAAAGATGTTGTATTCGTTTTTACAACAAACTTCCAAGCGAAATTAGAGAATTATCACTAAATAAATTCAAAGCCCTCGTTAAACGAAAATTAATCGGTTAAGTTTTTTATAAATTTGAGGAATACTTAAATGATCCTAATCCTTGGGATTGATTTGCTCCAGTTCAAACAATTTGTATGACAATACTTGGCGATTAAAAAGAGTGGCGGAAAGTTTCTTATCAGTTCTTCTTACCCGCTCTACGCCCTTGACTTGCGAACTGGTAGTTAATGTAAATTTACAATTAATTTAACTTGACAATTCGTAAGTGTACTTGTTTACCTACATGAATAAAGATATTTTGAGTTTGATGACATTCGAAGATAGATAAATAGATCTGAATGCTGTGGTGAAGTAAAAAATTGTTTGGATAATGATTGCATAACATTTTCAATAAACAAGCGGAATTAAATTAGTAATCAATTTTTTTTTGTGATGTTTAGGAAAACTGATACTACACTCGCCATTACATTACAATAAGTAATTTCCGAGCAGTGTTATATTATATAATTTAGCTTTAGTTTTATTTACAATGATTTTTCTGTAATCTTTGAATTTCGTTATGTGATCAAAATATTGTATGACGCAAATATACATTATACATATTGAATTACGAGACTATATTAATTTATTCTATTAAGATTTAATGTTTTTATAGTATAGAAAATTATAATAACATTTTAACTTATGCACTTTCAGATATCAGACAAGGATCTATCACTTCTAGAAGAGCGAATAAAACGCGCTAGTAAAACTCGCAGCGCAGAAGCTCGTCGGTCGATGGTGGTACCGCTTTCGGCCTGCGGAAAACCCATATTACAACAAGCACCTGAGGTAAAGAATTCTATAACATAATTTTGTTTTGGTGTATATCTAATATTAAAACGTACTTAATGTACTGGTTTTTGCAACAATTTATACTCCGGTCAATTTAGACATTCGAAGGTACATATATAACGGGAATGATGGGGAAGTTTTAAATATTATTTATAATGATGTTTTACAGATTTTCAGCTTGTTGGGACTTTATGTACCTTCACTCTCATTTTTTGGTCTAGATTGACCGGACTATTAGCGTTTTTTCAGATATTTGAATTAGAAAATTTTTATGGTCGTGGTTAGTTCAAAATCAGCGAGCGCTGCTAAAGATTTTCATACATTGTATACGAACGAATTGTTTGAAGTAAGAACTAAGAAGACCTTATAACAAATATTACGATACAGAACAATTATTTAAATAATTTTGTTTTCTGAATCTGATAGCTTTGTGTAGTATATATATATACAATTTGAATTAAAATGTTTTTTTTTCAAAAGGAAATTCAGGAAGAGATCGCTGTAGAGGCAACACCAGGAGATGACTATGAAGATGAAGAACCTGAGGAGCAACTTCCACCACCTGTCGTACAGTAAGATACAGATATTTTAAGAATTTTGTGTTTGTATTAAATACATCTAGTATCTATATAGGTGCGGTTACGACGTTTTAGAAATGTCTACTGATGACCGTGTTTGTAACCATGGTAAAAAAATACCACTATATTAAATTTAAATAAACTTAAAATGACATTTTACAGTTGATTGAGAGTAATCTGTATTAAAAAGGGTTATAGTGTAACCTGTAAATAATTATTAATTTTTCTATGTATATTTATATAAAAATGTACGTCTACTCGTGGTTTTTGGAATGATGAATTAATTTTGACTTTTTAAAGTTATCACTTAACAAACAAGTAATATATAGAATGATATTGACTATGAATAATTTGAAATGGTTTTAAAAGTCTTCAGTACCACTGAATAGTATTTCAATGTTATGGTATCCATATTGAAAATGCTATTTCAATCTCCTTTATATTTAATATAATAAAGAAAAAAAGAGATAAAAAAAAATTACTTAGCCCACTTACTTTTGCAGTCATGAGGAGCCACGAACGATAACCGGGCCGTTTGGATTAGACCCAGATTTCATAGCGCGACTGGACGCGGAGAAGCCGGTTCTACGAAGGCCGGATATTCCGGATATAGATCTGAAGTTCCTCGAGGAACCTGTGAGAATGGTCACTACTACGTGTGCCCCAAGGTAATTATTAAAAAAACGTCCTAAACTAACTAATTGAGGCATGCCTGTTTTCCTCAACCATACATACAACGCTGGGCCTTCGTCTAAATTTTTAATAATTCACGTTTATTTTAATTTCTATTCCAATTAAGAATGTCTTATTCAAACGTGTAGTACGACTACTTCCCTACTCCGGACGTTCGGTAACCACAGAATAAGCAAACTGAATAACCGTGGCACATGCGCGCTTACCTTTAAGAACATCGTTATATTTCTTTAACTGAAATTAAACAGGTTTTATATAAATTATAGGTGCGCGTGAGGCGAACACAGTGCAATAAAAGTTTCTAGACTATACTCTGATTTTTAATTCCATAGAATTCTGACATGTTGCTACTAAAAAAGTTCTCCACCAAAAAGGGACAAATTTGACTTATTTGAGGTCAATAAAAAAAACGCTACGAATTTTTTAGATTTTACCTACAAAAAGGTAATTCTAAATATTTACTTACTCAAGTGACCTAATACAAACATAACAAATATTTCAATATCACTAACAATATATCGAATAAACTTAAATTAGTCAGAATTCTACGGAATTAAAAATCAGACTATATGCAGTAGGAAGAAAAAGAAACTCCTTAAAGTCTTAACAATTATATTAAAATTAGCACAGAAGAAACAAAGTTAAAAGCTGAATGAGATGAAAGCAAATAATTTCATTTATATATTTAATAAAACCCTGTAAACTATATTTTACACAATGCAATCTCTTCTGTGGTGTAGGACACTCATACTAACATGAACAAGAAATATATGGATATAGTACAACATATTAAAATAAATTGGCTGTAATTTTTCACACTGAATCTCTCTCATAACAAGCGACAACAATTTTGCTTAAATAGAGGTATCGAGTTTTTGTTAAAGCAATAAATTATTATATTAGGTAATAGAGTATTTTTGAGCAGTGTTGGCCTAGTGGCTTCAGCGTGCGACTCTCATACCTGAGGTCGTAGGTTCGATCCCCGGCTGTGCACCAATGGACTTTCTTTCTATGTGCGCATTTAACATTTGCTCGAACGGTGAAGGAAAACATCGTGAGGAAACCGACATGTCTTAGACCCAAAAAGTCGACGGCGTGTGGCACTGGAGGCTGACCTACTTGCCTATTATATTTAAAAAATGATCATGAAACAGATTCAGAAATCTGAGGCCAAGACCTAAAAGAGGTTGTAGCGCCTCTAATGTTTTTTTTATTTAACACAGTATTTTTAAGATACATTTCATAAATTCCAGTTCGGTGGTAGCGATGTCCCCCAGGCAGCCAGTCAAGGCACATACATTAGCCTCCACACAGCCTTTGGTCACTGCCGTTGACGACTCGCAGATCGCGAACACCGTTCACTCCATTGCTAGCCCGGACCTAAACGTAAGGAAATACTTGTATAACTTGCATTAAAATGTGTATATTTTAAAGGAAAAGTTGAAATAATTGAACTTTAATTAATTTGAATTTTATTAAAATTTGGAGAATCATGTTTCAATATCTTCAAGGGAAATATACGTTATATCTTTAAAAAAAAACTATTCTTTGAAGGCAAAACGCATCCACAGCTTATAACACGTGGAAAATATGCGTAACAACAGATTTTCGCTTTTCGATTTTCGATTCTCTTCTGCCATAAGAACCCATAAGAACGATAATATGTTCATAGATACACAATACACATAGTATATATTTATAATACGTGTTTGATTTTCAAGATGTAAGTCTCTTCGATACTATCTGAAATCTCTATAATCTAAAAAACATAGTGAACTCACATTATTTACCTATGAAATATACATATATGCCTTGGTCAATACTAAACATTTTTCCAGGCGGCATATAGGGCGTTATCCCTAATATCGTCCGCATTGGAGTCTGGGCGTGGCGCGGCATTTGCGGCTCACGAATCTCGACTCATTACCGCGATCAGTACGCAGTTGAGACGTCTACGTACTACGCCCGCGTCCGAAAATACGCCCATCGCCTTTAAGTGCCTGGCACGGACACTTACCACGGTAATTATGCCTGCCTTATTTTTTCTCCATTCAACTTTTTTTTTATTTAAGGTATTAAAATAATAATTTAGGCCAGTTTTATCTATTTTTATTGTATCTAATATTTTTGATTGACTGCATCATTGTTCCATTAGCCAAAACTCAACTTACTTTCTGACAAGGAGATAGTTTATCATTATTAAAACGAATGCAAACATAGAATTTATAATTATTTTTTAAACCATATAATTAAGGGACCGTTCAAGTATTACGTCATGCAATTTTTGGAGATAATTGACCCCCCCATGTAACGCGCCGTAACGTTTTTCTGTACCCAAGTATAGTAAAACGTTGTGACCACCTAGTGACTCATTATATCTAAGTTACCATTATGTGGTTAAAACACTGGAAAGTCGAAAATAATATTAACAATAACGCGTAATTCCATCCCCCCCCCCCCCCCCCCCCCAAATTCGTTACGTAATACTTGATAAACCGAATTGATCTGATTAGTTTTACGAGACATCCGGATGCGGCATGCAAGTGAACGAAGCGGCCCTTCGTTCGGTGATAAGTGAGCTCCTCCTCGTACTGACGGAAGGCACTCACGGCGCAGACAGCGATCGCTTCACACGAATTCTCAACAATCTGTGCGTGTGCGTGCTAGAACACTCGCCGCATACTGCGTTGCTATGGTAACCATTTTATTGCAGTTATTATGTTTCGATATGTAGTAAAAAAAAATGATTCTGCATAAAAAATTTTAAGATTAGTAACGTAAGAAAAGAAAGTAAATTTTTTACAGGTGTAACAATTGCTTCATTCAGTTATTTCCTAACACAAATTCAAAATGGGGTACTATGAATTAAATATTGACCTAGTTTCTATTATGTAATTTTAACTATTGGGTATAGCTGTGAAGTAAACACAAAAGTGGGTTTCAAGGATTTTTTGCCGCCGACTAAAACACAGTAAATACATTTCAAAACATAAAAATATAAAGAAAAAAAAAAAATTCAAAATAATTTTAATAAATTTTGGTATAAGAACTAATTGCCCCCCTGCGGGGCGGGGGGCCCTCGTTGGGAAACACTACTCTAAAGTTAGGAGTCTTTTAAAATACGTTGAAAATTTGTAATCTAAATACGTACCTACCAATATTCTATTAAGGGTACTACAGTCATTATATATAAATGTAATAAGCAACCGACACGACACAGGCTGGGTATTCAAATGCTATACAAACGATATAATTAAATAGTGAAAAAGTTTTTAGTGTTTAATGTTAAGTATATTTCCATTAACATACAAAATATTGTAATTTTCAGCGCGCTGGTGTCACTTCTACAAGATTCTATAGCAGAATCGGACCCCGCCTATACCCGGTACCAAGAATTACTTCTCAAATGCTTCTGGAAGACTCTGAAAATGATACCATCGTGGGATATCAATTCTATTGATTGCGACACCGTCTTATACAAAATACATCTCTTCTACAAAGCATTTCCTAATAGTTATTGGAAGAAGAACGCCCAAGTTACCAGTGATACGCCTTATAGGTATGTTATGGCAATATCACCATCACATCAATATCTGGTTCAAGTCAGATCATTTATCGTTATTTATTATAGAAAAATCTAGAATGCGTAATAATTTAAAATACATTTTGTACCACGTGACCAAAAATTGAAATAAAAATAAATCGAAATTGCGTCCAAAAGTCTATATTGTGTTCGGGATGGTACTTGTTTATAAGAAATAGCCAAGATTTTGAAAACATATTTTTCATAAGTCACTGTGGAACAATTATATATTATTTAATTCTATGAAGACTTTCTTTAGTGGTACGTCATCGTCGATTCGACTAACCTGTTACTGTTTTTATGTTACGTGACGTATTAAAATAAATTATTTTAATTTTGGACAAGCCGAATGATTATTTACAAGTTATTTTAAATACCGTTGATATTTAAACCCATATTTTTTACATATTAATTTCAATAACAGTTTTTCATGTTGTCAAATAGTCTATTATTACGCATTATAGATTAGTTAAGTTACACACAATTGTAACCGTTAAGTTACTAAGCATTCATAAAAAACTTTTATTAACATTCAAAAATACGGTTTTTGTAGATCTAATAGGTTTACATACAATGAAAAAACAAGTGAAAACTGTACTTTGTTTTCGTGATATTTCTTACATTTATCATGTGTTCAAAATTGTTGCCAACTTTATCTAAAGCTTACGAACTGAGCATGACGAGATGTTCTTATATTTAATGTTTTTTACAGGACAGTGAAAACTCTAGTACACACGCTCGTGAAAACAAAGGGAGCGTCCATAATGAACCATCTCACACTTATACCAGATATTCACGAGTCGGATTTGTATCCCTATTTACATAAAATATTGAAGGTATTAAAAAAATATATAAATCGTATTTAAATATATATATTATTTGAACAAAAGCACTGACGGAAACACAATTGGACAAATTAAAAGCTATAGCTTTCTCGTTACTTTTTTTAGGATCAACCTGATTTAAATATAGTTGTGTTTGTGTGTGCGCAGTTAAAATTATTTCAGAATTTTTTTTTCAGAAGTATTAGTCAAAATTATGTTTCATGAAATAGATCAGTAACGCAACAACCCCTGGTTTGTGGTTTATGTAGTAGTAATCAGCCTTCTGTGCCTGACATAGCCATTGACTACTTGGATCCAAGGCATGCCGGTTTCCTCACGATGTTTACCTTCATCGTACTGATGAGTATTAAATAATAAAAAAAACACATTCAAAAAATCCATTCGGGGTTCGAAGTTACGGGATGGAAGTCGCACTCTCAATCAATCAATCAATCAAATCATTTATTTCAATTAGACCACCTAAAATGGCACTTTTAAACGTCAAACAAAATACAAAGAAGATTCTAGTTGCCCCTTCCAAAAGGTAATTTCGTGTGGAGAAGAATGGGCAAGAAACTCCACCTTTTAATATAGGTTTACAATATTTTGTTTACATTAGTTAAATAATTATATGTGAAGACAATGTACTCATAGAATAAAACTACTATACTAAAAAAGTTAGTATACATGTTCTTCACATAGGTATTTACAAATATCGAAACCGTAGAATATTATACATTAAAGAGTAATAAAAATAATATAAAAAAATACAATAAAACAGTGTGTGAGATAAAATAAAACAATTACATTTCTAGTATTATAAATTAAAAAAAATAACAAAAATATGTAAAAGCAAAAAATCAGCAACCAATTTGATTTTGTCTAGGGTACAACTCAAGCCACGAGAATAGGTTTCTCGAAGATAAACTAAAGATTACCTAATAAACTTACTCATAATATAACATGTCATCTTCAGCAACAACAAATAAAAATGGAAGATAAAAAGGAGTCTGACGTGAACGGTCTTCAGAGCCTAGGCGTGAATGTGGGCAACAGTGCCCTCACCGCTGGACGATTGCCCAGGTCCGTACACGAGGAGTTGGGGATCATATTGAAGAGGATCGGCTCCAAGGACACCAATAAGGAGGCATTATCTCAGCTTTACGATTTACGAGTGAGTTTGTTGGCTATTGATTTTATTTGTTTTACTTGCAATGGAAGTTTTCAGATAATAACACGAAACAAGACAAATAATGGGCGGTCTTCTGCTAAAAGCTGTTTCTTCCAGACAACCCAGATAGTATTTCTGATGAGTTAAGGCCCATTTAGATAGAGTTTCTAGTCTCGAATGTACGATTATTGAAAGAATATAAAAAAGTTTCTTTGTCTAAACATTCTCTTCTACCTCTCGCTCTTCCACTTTCGCAAAGGAAAGTTTATTGTGTAAACAGAATTTCAAAAGCAATAATCTACCATAAGTTGCTACCATGAGTGCAGTGCTTGAGGGTGTTTTAATTCTTAGTACATGAATTAATTAAACGAAAACGGAAAAACGATTTTGTGTTAAAAGTGGGTTTTTATAATTTTCTTTTTCATTGTTCCACAAACTCTCGTAAGTCAAATAAACTTAATATTAAAAGCAACCCCAAAATTAAAAGGATTTTTGTGACATTTTTGAGAACCCTACCCCTATTAAACTCAAATGAAACATCTCGCACTCAAAACGGTTCAAACCGATTTGTACGATACTCGTATGAACATAAAAAAATGTCATACGAGATCGTGTATATACTAGTCAAGTTTCTCGTAAGTAAGAATCTTCTTACTAAAATGTCGATGTGTAAACAGACGCAGGAAATTATCGCCTAGCGATAAATCACTGGCGAATCTCGTATGATATAATCGTAGGCGAGAATTTAGTTCTTATCTGTAGGTAAACATTTTGATACGATAATGCTATGGCGATTATTGCTGGCGATAGTCGCGTACGATTTCTAGCCCCAAAACGTGCGAGAAACTCTCCCCATCTAAATGGACCTTTAGTCACAATCTATTGTTTGGCATATATACTGTAAATGAATAAATAAATTAACTGTCATTAAACTTCGATAAAAAAAAAGTTTGTCTATTTCACGTTGCCTTTTAATTATTTCTTATTTGGGAATTAAGATAATTTAAAAGTATTTTACATAAATTAATTTATTTAACTTTAACATTTTTAGTTTCATTTTTGATCAATGTGAAAATTATAGCATCTATATAACATTTATAATAATAAATACATATTTCTAGGAACGTCACCCGGAAGTGGATATTTGGACATTTATGGCCGGATCGTCCTTCTACTTCCGAAACTATGTGGAATGTGGTTTAGCGGAAGTGGCTGAGCAGCGAAAGATGCGAACTCACAAAATTTACAAGCCAGACTTAAAACCTGAGCATATTGGTATGTCCTTTTTAACCTACTTCAAAAAACTAGAGATTAGATCATCAATCGTGATTTTTTAATCAGTTTCCTTAATTAATAAAAGTTTTGCTAGATTTAAATATTTGCCTAAATTGGATTATATATATGGTAAAGAGCAGTGTTTTCCAGCGAGCTCTTATACTGAGGTCGTAGGTTCAATTCCCGGCAAAAATATGACGACGTGTGTTAGGCAAAGAAGGCTGATCATCTACTTTACTACTTTTTGGCCGGGCACTTTTTTCAATTCCAATACCAGTCTGAACATCTGAGTCTATACATAAATTTTATTTGTTAGTGAATGTATATATTTTATTAAGTGCGGTGCTCACATTAAAAGTGGTTTTAAGGCGAGTGATAATTGCGGCCCTTTTCATAACAAACAGTAAAAACCGCACAAGTAAAGATATTTTTTTTTTTTAATTTTTTTTTAAATCTTTTAAAAAAGGAAATTGTCGAATCTTTGTTCACTTGCACTAGATTTCTTCAATGAGGCAGATTTTTTAATTTAATTTTACGTTTTTTTTAAACGTTTTCCTATGATATATCTTCTCCTGATTCAGCTCAATGTTTACTTTTGATTGTGTATTTTCCTACTATCTTTTTTTTGTTATTTTGTGTGGACTCGATATTCAATTCTCGGCCTACCCGCAAACCGAATGATGATGAGATGTGTAATTATTTAAATAATCTTAATTTTTACTTGTAAAACGTTACAGATGTGACAAACGAAAACGATGAAAAATCACCCAACGACTTCTTGGAAAGGCTTCGAGCGCTACAGGTATTTACGGTTTAGCTCCTTTCATACCTTTTGTAAAAAAAACTTGGTGATTAAAGAGTTCTATATTATTGATTATTAGATTAGTATTTAATTTATTATCATATAAGTTACGAAAGAGCTGGGGCTCAAATAATTTGTTTTTACATAAATAGGTAAAGTGCCCACACATTGTATATAATTTTAGTTAATATATGGTATTAAATAAACAATTTGGAGGATGTATATATATATATATATATATATATATAAATGATATAAAGAAAACACTTTTTTACCGGATTTAAGTTATGTATTATTATAAATTTACAATTATTTTTTTACATAATTTTAAATTTTTTCGCCGTTTCGCGTGCTTTACAGCGTGCATGATCACGGTGACTGAATACAAAAGGTGTTGAATGTGAAAAAGTATTTATAATAATACATAACTGCAATCCGGTAAAAAAGTGTTTTCTTTAAATGTGTAAAAGTTATGTCAATAAAAGACAATACTATGTGTAAATGTTATTTGATTAAAATATCTATTTTTTATTTCGGTAAATGTTCGTTCGTTCTTTTGAAAATGTTGGATGTTTCATTTAAGATAGATAGATAGATATTTCTTAAATCGTTTAAATCCCCTATACTATATATAATCAATTACAACTTTTCTGTCATTTTTGCACGTTAACCACTAATAAAATTAATTACAGATGAAAGCTGGCCTGAAAGTCGAGTCTAGTCCATCATCTCAGCCGCGTACACCCGTGGGTGATAATCGGGCGTTCGCTGACTCCATCAACGACAACACGTTACCTAGAACACACAGTATCGACCCACAATTGGAGGTAAGTCAAAAGTACTAATGGGAATTAAGAATAAAAAGCATAGTGTTTTATTGGCGAATAAAGGAAAGGGGTGGAATTTTTTATTCATTAGGAAATGACCTTAGTATTGTATGTAACAATTTATTACATTAATTAAGGTTACATTCAGTAGAATTTAAGTTAAGAAACTACAAAAACTAAAAATATTATTCCATATTCATTAATAAATTTGATTTATTCGTGTTCCATACAAATATAAACCAAAGTTAAATTTGGTTAATTATCTATGACTTTATACTGTGTGGAATGAAATATAGCTTAAAAAAAGGGTGCATGTACTTATGTACGCGCGTAAGAAGTTATACTTCTTTGGAATTATTAAAAATAGTTTTTGATTGCATGCAAATAATTAATTACAATTCAATAATCTAAGTCTGGAAAAGGAGTCATTATAGTCAATAAAGTTCAGTTTACATTTGAAAAATTAAATAAATAAATATTTATTATTATTCTCTTACATTAAGTGTAACATAAATTCTATTATTATTCGAATGTTGTTTTTAAATTATGTCCAATGCCGTAGCATCTTCCGTAGGCAACTTCATTCTGTTAATTTTGTGTGACGGTGCGCGCGCATCGTAAAACTTCACTCTCATCAATTTTTCATAACGCACCTAAAGAAGTATAACTTCAAAAAGTTTCACGAATACTGTGTAATTTAAATACAGCTAATATGGAAAAATTGTCCTTTGATAATGATGATCCGAATCTTAGTAAACTTAGTTTTTTGTGCTGAAATTATCAAGAAAACATTGTGTTTTTTTAATTAAAAAGTCATACATTGTATATTTATTTTACAGTTACATTCGACACAGACAATGCCCCAGAGACACGAAGCTTCTGTAGATGCTCTACGACTTAAATTGCAACAAATCAAGAGCTCGTCTAAAAGATAAGGCTCTCTCACTCGCACATACGTATTACGGCATCTATTATCTCACTCATACGTGACCCACTATAGCATGAGCCTCATAACAGGTAACATTTGAGATTGTATCTTTATTGCTTAAGAATTAAAGTGCATTTTACAATGTATTCCTGTTGTGAAGCTCATGGTATACCCACTAATTTCGACATATTAAGTCGTATTCGCACTGTCATTTTGACCATTGATTTGGTCCCAAAACTTGTATAATGGTTGTTTCCTACACGTACCAGTATTTTCTAAAATTGTCGGTTGTATTGCGAAATTAAATCGTTCGTGTATGAGTCAAAATCTCGGCATTAATCACGCTTTTAGTTCCTAATGCTGGTCGTACGTCCGTAGTGTACCCTTAGAATAAAGTGACAATATTAGAAAACGTGTTATCAGGGTAATTGGGGTGTAGCTTCGATACGTTGAAATCCTCACCAAATTACAATTTGAAATGTCATTTCCTGGTTTTTTAATATTTATTGAATCTATTATTTCATAATGTGAATATAATTTGTTTTTTTTTTACAATTGGCAACAAAATTTTAATGTTGCCATATTGATTGGTGGGGATAAAGTTTTAATAATTTGCTGTTATTTACGAATGTTGCTATGTGTTAACCAGTGTTTTATATTAAAAATGCACATACAACAGTTAAATCTCAAAATTACTTAATGCTTTAAGTCATTCTAACTGTTATAAATTTAAATTGTTGAGGAATTGTGTTTTTGTTCTTTACAATAAGATTTACACGAGTTTTGCACGTGTGTGAACCCTAGTACTAGTATTGTCATTTATTAATATTAAATTTTATTTTAGACGTTAATTTCATGATCCATTTTAATCGCCTATAAACGAATATATACTATAGCTAATTAGTGTATTATTTTTGTATGTCAACGTAGTCTTCGTCATATTGAAAATTACGATTGATATTACTTATGACTAGCAGACTGTGTGTATAGTGTAGCGTAGATGAGTTTGAATCTGGAAGATTCTGTAGTTTGTAGGTTGCATCGCGAATCCATGACATACATACAGTGTGATAGTATAATTTATGTTGGACTGTCGAACGCATAAGACTGGCAAGGTTTCACGTCTCGAGTATAGAACTACGAACAAAGCGTACGCACGTATACGCTGTAGTTTACGTGCACCTAACGTATACGCACGGGAGTACGTACGTATTATATATTCCTAGTTCTACCTTCTATACTCGGGATTTGAAACGAAATTTTGCGAAATACTCATTTTATCATTTGTAGCAGTCATCGGGTAGATTTGTTAGTAAAATTTAGCTGCGATGAGGCATTATCCATTTCACTATAATAAATCGAACATTCCTAAAGTATTGGCTTATAGTTCTCGTAATAAAAAATATTTTATTATAATAACCATACAAATTCTTTAACGTGTCCCCATTATTAAATAACAATTTTTCTAGTTATAACGTATTTATGTTTGCCACTATACTATGAGATATTTAAATATGTATTTAATGTTTTCTTACTACTTGTTCTCGTTTTAGGTTATGATTATTATATTATTGACTGAGTTTTCACCACTGTCAAATATTAGTGTTGTATTTTTTTACGTATAAATTATGGCCTATATCTCTCTATAATCACGATTCAATTTAGCGAAAAGCAATTCTAATCGAGTAATTAATTAATAACATGTATAGTGATAGTAGTAAATTAATATTGCCATTAGTAAAATATACCAAAATGGTAATTAGAATATAACCGTAATTGGATATAGGTAACATTGAGAGCTTTATATTTTCTACAGCAATTAGAAGTTCTTTAAAAATGATATCGTTAATTATGATATATTTTTGCGGTTTTCTCCTTTATATTTAATACGCTTTTTATGAACTTAATAATTATTATTGTGAGCATTTATTTGTTTTATGTAAATTATAAGATCATGATTTCTGTAATATTTAAATAAATTCATACAACACTAGTCTTCTTTTATTCATCTCTATATGATTAATAATTTTTGTTTCAGACTAAATACCTAGAGAATTTACTATCATACTTACAGTACAAGTCTCATACATTTTATATGTATGTTAGATTGTTAAATTGAACATGGTGTTAAGTATAATACTAACGCAGGTATCGTGTAACCCTATAATAAAATGTAAAATATAAAATGGAACTATGAATTTTAGTTCTTATTAATCATTATAGAAATAGGGCTTCAATAAATTGGTTGCGCGAAATAAAAAAACATTTTAAACAGGAGTGAGAATAACTGAATATATCAGATATCCCCGCGTTGTGCTTTGGGACGGTTATATGGGTATCTTCTTTTTAACCCAAGATCCACAAAGACAATTTTAGGTTTTACGTGAAACGGCTGAGTCGGTTCGACTTTTATTGGTAGTTAAATTCGTGGAACGTAATGCATTCGTAAATATTCTTGAAAAGGGTATAAAAATATAATAGACCAGATGTGGTAGTGCCAATTTGTTATGTTTATGGATTACCATAAACATAAATCATTAGATTATAATAGGTACTATTCAGTATATCTATAAAGTTCTACAAATGTCTATTTTATTAAATAATCGCAATTCAAAAATTATGGCGATACGTTTATTAATTACAGAGACATTTAAAACATAGGTACAGTCGGCAAACCACTTAAATTTAACGTAGATAATGCTTTAGAATCGATTTTTATTTTAGCAATTCGCTTATCATAGAGCTAAACAAAAGATCTACGGAACAATGCGATTATAATCTCATTTGAAACGGCTTAGTCGGTTCAAGTTTTATTGGTAGCTGATTTCTTGGAACGTAATTAACCAGTGAAGATAAAAAATGGGTGCTAAATTAAGAAATATAAGACTGAAAAGGTTTATCCAAAAATGAGTTAGAAGCTTATACTAAAAAACCATCAGACCTAATTCTGTATTATTTTAAGCCAGCCTTCAATAAGGTTTTATCTTTCTCCTGTAACTTTAAAAATTCTGTTTGAGCTTTAAAATTAATTTATAAAGAATTATAGTAATACACATAATTTCATCACAGACATTTTTATTTATAATAGATAAATAAAAGTTTAATAGTCTATTACTTATTTTCGTTTATTTGGAACCGACCCGGCGAACTTCGTACTGCCTAACAGTCAATGAATGTCCTGTTATAGATTAGCTGAATTTAATTTTTGATTTTATTACGCCGTTTCTATCGGAAACACAACAAAATTATTATAAGAATGACAGAATTATCTGGAATGATTCAGTAAGACTAATCGATTTGACGTTTTTTTTTAAATTAAGTCATTCGTTCATTTGTCTTTGAGTACTTAGATTCATATGTTTTCCTTAGTTTACACAAATTAAATTTAGTTATATATTATTTGTACACATAAATATTTGACGACCAATATATATCTCAATACTTTTTCATTACTGACTTTTTTTACAATTTAAAACGCCATTATAGTCTAGTCGACAAGTTGAAAATGGTACAAAATAGAGATACTGCTCTTAAAATTATGTGCGGATAGCTCATTGGATCCGGAATGACGTCTAGAAAAATGTGCCAAAAGCGTGTAAGTGAAAAAAAATGTTTAAATAATGGTCGTAAAAAAAATTCGCTTCGTAGAGCCTTTCTTTAGTTTTTGTTTAAGTAAAAAAATTGTTATAATCAAAGTATAAATATTTTATTAACTTTTATGACACGATCTTGTTAAATATGAATGTAAGAAAGTAGAACCTCTTAAGCGAAATTTTTTTACGACCATTATTTAAACATTTTTTTTCATTACAAATAAGACGGTAGTTCGAGAAAATTTCGTTAGTTATCAATTGTTTAACTTGTTGAAAAATTAACTTTAAGTAAAATTTCCAACGCGAATAAATTAATTATAGTGTTCAGAACACACCATAATTTTTTCAAATTTAAAGAAATTATTCAATACCTAAATAAATTAATTAATGTGCCGTAGTCGCTTATGACGCCACGCGCGAATCCTAAAAATGTTACGCGCAGACCTATTTTCAGGGTTAAATTAAAATTATAAATAATGGAAATAGAGTTCCGGGAGCTAAGAGTTTTTTATTGGAAATTTCCTCCTCTTTCATAATCTTTTTTGAAATTTCTTAAATATTAATAGTTTGTTAAATATTGGCTAAAATCGAAATGCCATTTTTTTTCATCTTTAATTGTTTATAACTTTTGCAATTTTTTATGTGCTAATACACGCTTTTGGCACATTTTTCTAGACGTCATTCCGGATCCAATGAGCTATCGCACATAGTTTTAAGAGTAGTATCTCTATTTTGTACCATTTTCAACTTGTCGACTAGACTATTATCCGAATATTATGGATATATATTGTCGATTCGAAACCATTATTTAATTAGGTTCTTTAATTTTAGGGAAGAGTTTAACCGTGTAAACCGGATGAAAATTGAATGTTTGAAAGTTACAAAGCCCATGAACATGTTGTATTGGATTTTTTTGTTTTGTATATATTGTACTTTGCTTAATATATTAGGATGTCTCGATTCTTGACTGAATTATTAGCACTGTCAGAACTTTATTCGTATTTTTTGTGTTTAATGAGTTGTTTTTATATATTATATCAGTATGGCCAATGGGAAATTAATTAATTCTTAAATTAAGATTAATGAAATTATTAATAATATGTATATTAATTGCTGTATACCTAATTCGGTAACATAACTCATTAGCAAAAATTTTAAAAGAATAGAATGTTCTAATACGATTAAGATTTCTGAAAAAACAATATCGTTAATGGCGTCATAATTTTGCGGTTTTTATCTTGTCATTTAATACATAATACTAATTACTAATACTAATCGCTAAAACTTAAGCGACATAGCTCACTTATGTTCGTCACTGAAACACTAAATGAGTATGCTAAACAATAAAAAAATAGGTCTACCACATATTCTAAATCTAGTAAATATTTATATCTTTCAGTCTAAATATTTAATGCATTTATTTTACTTCCTACTACATATTATAGAAGTATTATTTTCTAAGGTAGTAAAAATCAAACATGCATGCAGCAGTATGATAATAACCCGTTCCCAGAATCCGCCTCAAATAATTGAAAATCATTCTAGATCCGTTAACCGTGTTAGTCACAGGGTTCACAACCGTACGATAATTATCGTACATTTGCGATAATTTCATAACAACGTACGATGTACGATGGTACATGACTATCGTACGCAGATTGTACGATAATTTCCAGTCTGATAAAAAAAATTGATGATTACACAGATAGCCCAATAACAATTACAGTTTTTAGTGTCAGTGCCATCTATTGGCTTATTTTTGTATTAGGAACTTATGCTGTCACAAGGCAACTACAGCAGATGAACAAAGCGTTAATGTACAAACACAAAAACGCATCAGAATGCACAGCCTTAAAATTCACGATTTGTATGGTGACGTAGATTTGGAAGTCTTCGATAACATTTTAATACCTAACGAATTTTAAATGATAAAAATAATATGCGACTTTTACGGACAATAGGTATATCACTTAGAGCGAACACCATATTGTTCAACGAGAAAATATTGCGTATTTTCGTTCCTCTTTGACGGAAGAGATTGAATTATTATTATTTTTTTTCAATTTGAAAAACACAAGTTTAAAAGATTTAAACTATAAATCGTTTGCAACATTTTATTTTCACGTTTCATATGATTTTTTAAAGTATTTTTAGCCATTTTCCTGACTACGATAATTTATCGTATATGGATCATATATACGATAATTTTACGGCCCTGGTACGATAACTGCCTGGCTTCAGGTTGTGAACACACTTAGTCTGTTATCTCTTCATAATGCGTAATTAAAAAAAATAGTTCTGAGAAAGATATCTATATTATTTTATTATATTGAAATGCTTTAGAATTGCTCTTTATTTTAGCAATTTGGGTATCATAAGCAATTAAACAAAAGATTCGCTAAAACAAAGGAATTATTGGGTATAGAGATTACACGTGAACGAACGGCTTTAGTCGAGTTTTATATTTAGCCGATTTCTAGGAACTTAAAGCACCGGTATTAAAAACTAAGACCCAAATAAGTTATATAATAGATCTGCTTTAAGAATGTCTGAAAAGCAAAACGATGTGTGTTCCGTTGGATTGTAATAGGTCAACAGTATCTCTACTCCAACATAGGTTGACAAACGACACAATATGTCAATAATTTTTTTTCGTTCTCACTTAAAAGCAGGTTACATTAAATAAATACTAGTGTGTTTTTATTTTATATTAACTCTACAGCTGTGGTAATATGTCGCAAAGTATCACGCGAAACTGCATACAATAAATAATTGTGTTATCACAATATAAAATTCTTATTCAGTAGATATTTAATACGCTTTTTACAATTTTAATAATAATCATTGTGAACATTTATAATATAATATAAAAAAGTAGTAATGAAATATGTAATTACATAAATTTTCATAATTTACACTACAAACTTAACTAACACTACTTATCAATCAAATATATTTGGTTGAATTAATAACCAATGTAAAAGAATCGGTAGGTATATTATGATGTACATCCACAAAATAATGTAAAAAAAAATTGCCAGACATATAAAATCATGGTAAAATAATATAGTTTAATGTTATTAAAATATGTTTTATATTATTACATTAAAATTAGTTATACTGTGTGCGTTTTTTAGATGAAATAATAGAACATTGAATGGAATAATAAGGTATGAGGGTATCTCACCCTTTCTCCTATCTCTTTCTCTCACATTCACGTACTCGCGCAAAAAATAGGATTGAAAATGTAACAATGACCCTGCGCAAGAGGAAGGTTTCGCTAAAAGCAGGGAGTAGTCAGTCGTGTTGTAGCCTTCGAACAGTAGTCTCGTTATCTCCAATAAGATCGTTGATTATCGCAGTGCTCTGAAGATCCTTGAAAGGATTCAGTTAAAATGCGTCCACATTTCTTAAAAACAATAGTACAATGTGTGAGGTATGTGAAATTCCTTTCTCTCTTACTGTTTTTTCCTTTGTATTTTACAGCAGTTTAGGCTTCTTCTGTCATATA
The DNA here is from genome assembly GCF_905475465.1 of Pieris napi. NCBI lineage: Eukaryota > Metazoa > Arthropoda > Insecta > Lepidoptera > Pieridae > Pieris > Pieris napi. The sequence goes on along the minus strand of NC_062241.1, from coordinate 3,559,844 downwards.
TTCTTTCCAACCAATTTCTTACCGTCCGTATCTCTCTCTTTCGATTCAATTATTTCAAACTTATAATTCATAACGTACAAGATATCGTAGAAGTCCTTCCTTCATATTATCATAAACTGTTTCAATTCAAAAATTCGTTATAATTACTTCAACAAATTATTTTTTAATAATTTATTTAATTAACAATTATTATTTTGTACAAGTTCTCTCGCATAAACTTTGAGAAGCGCTGTAGACTTAATAGACAGTGGAGTTACCAGTTACCACAGAGCATTTATTTGAGTCTACATTTATAATGAAAGTTGGTTTCATTATAGGAATGCACTCTATGGTTGGTTTTCCGCCACATGTCCGCCATATCTCATAACTGCAACAATTTCTCTTAATATTGACGTTAATTTATTATTTCGTAATAGATAGGGTTGTTGTGAAATATTGTGTTCTTAATTTAATTAATTTTTAGTTTACTTTTAATACGGTGAGTAAATATTAACTGAATTCTGTTGTAAGAGGAGTTTTAGTGCAAAATGTTTAAGCCGCGATGTGTCCCACAATGTGTCAGTTTCGTTTTAATTTGTTATTAAAGAACCTTGTACTGTATGGAAATAATTTTTGCTTAATATTAATATTGTAAGACTTGAATATTAATTAAGTGTTTACGATAAGTTATAACATATAGATTATTTCTGTTCAGACCCTGGCTTCAAGAAGAAGGAATGGAGTCGCCGAGAAAATTTAACGACTGTTACTTTTATTACTATTCTACATGTACTAAGGTAAGTTTTTAGTATTTATTTAATATATTTTCTGTAGTAAGTTTAGTTTTTTGCATTAACTACATTTCTACAAAACAAAGTAAGATAACACCATGCGTACGATTTACGAACATAAAATAGCTATAAACCACATCCAATTAATTTTTAGAACGGTTTTTCCCTTACATTCGTTTATCAGTTATTAATTTAATCCTTATTGTAATCTTATCTAGTTTTCTTTTCCTTTATGAGTGATAATAGGTTGCATAATTTTGAACAACTAGGTATATGTAGAATACAGGCAAGTTAGTAAATTAAATTGAATGTTTGGGTACAGGGTGACAACTGTGTGTTTCGCCATGAGCCATCGGCTCTTGGTTGTGAGACAATGTGCTCGGCATGGCAGCAGGGAAAATGCCTGGACAAACATTGTAAACTAAGGCACATGGAACTGAGGGTAAGTTTTTTTAACTTTATAACTCACAGATTTTTTTTCATATTTTTTATTTAACATGGACAAGGACTGAACTCACAATCTTAATGTTATAGAAAAATCGCAAGCAAATACCATGTTACTGGGAAAACCAACCAGGTGGTTGTCGTAAGAAGCACTGCCCATTCATGCACAAGAATCCAGATGCCCGCACCGATGGCATAGCTCCAAGCCAGGCTGGCCCTATTCCTACAGTAAGTTATCTACAAGTTTTCAGCACTAAGTTACTACTACTAAAAACAAATTTTCACATGAATCACCACATTCTGTAGCAGTCTTTGAATACCTTTAGGCGTTAGGTATATTTCTATATAGTTTAGATTTCTGGATTTATTTTAATTAGGCCTAATTGTAAACATTATATAATAATTTTCAGAGCCCCTCTACAAGCAGCATTCCTGAGGCAAGTGCTGAACAGGCCATCACTGGAGTACCTACTCCCAATGTGCCACCTCCAGCCTCTGTACCACTTTTGTGGCCACAGCGACAGGGTAAGACATTTTCCTCTGCAAAAAAGGCCATAGACTTTGTTGTTTTTTATTGGAAGTTCTTTTAAAATTTATCTTTTTCTTACTAGTTTCATTTTAGTTGATCAACTTGATTTAACATCTTTTCTGTTGACGTCCATAAATGTACTTGCTAGGTAACCAATATGAATAAAGTTATTTTGAGTTTGAGTTTACAAACCAATGTGGATTTATTCCTCTGGGTACAAATTAATTAAAAAAATTATGACCCAAAGTAATGTAATTGTAGTAAGTAATGAGGACCATGTTATATTAATTTCAATCTTTGCTTCAATTCCTTAAAATTATATTTTCATTACATTATTGTTTTAACAATACTCTGTTTATTGTGATGGAGAAATAATTATTAAGGTTTAAAGTGTATAATATTATTATGATACACAGTAAAGTAATTAAGTAATTAATGTTGTCAACTAATCATTATTAGTTAATGAGTGGTATTTTGCATTTTATCAATGTGTTTTTAAAACTGATTATGTAAGGAATATAGTATTATCATACTTTTGCAGCCAAATTCAATTTAGTCATTGCAAGCCCACATTTTTTAATTATTCATATTATTTATCACCGTAGGTCATTTGTAAAAAATAGTAACAGTAAGTTTCTTTCTCTTCAGTGCTGGACTCTGCCATCTTGGGCGTGCTTCCAGCATCTCCCGAACTGATGGGTGGGCGACGAGTAGTGTCCCACGGCCACCCTCACGCCCACGCCCACGCTCACGCCCACGCCCATGCAGTGGCCCACGCCCCACACGAAGCCTACGCCCCGTTACCCGTCGATCCACTCGTCGTTAACTTCGAGGAAGGTATGCGGCTCTATTGAAATCCCTGAGACTTGGACAATTTGCGATTCACACATTTTTATTTTCGCCATTGAAATGCTTAATGCTTTCGGTTGAGTTTAGTTGGATTATGGAATTACCTAAGGCTTTCGTCCGTGCAGCCTCTTTGCTAAGAATTTGAAACATCACATAGCTTTCATTATATGACTTTGTGAGGTAAAATATTGTTTTTAAGTTTAATATGTTGATTTCATATACCGAAATGAGATGTGAAATGCAAAAGTGTAATCGGTGTGGAATTAAATTAAGACACAACAAAGTAGAGATATTGACAAGCCATTTAAAAAGGTAACTTTTTGAGATATAAAAAGTCATCTCTAATCCCAATCTTAATTCTTTTATTTTTTATTATTAATAGTCTTTAATATAACACCTATTTTTTCATAGTTTTCATAACATACGTTAATCATAAAAACTAACGTTTATCATAGAAACTTAGCTATTCCATGAATTCCAACTAAACCTTATACGTGGCATAATAATTGTCAAAGATTTAGCATTATTTAAGCGTTAAAGCAAATTGTCCAAGACTTGACGTGAGGAGTTGGGTATAATTTACATTTTATATTAATTTGTGCTTATCGATGCGTTATCGATAGTCATGTTAATCAAATTTCATATAAAATAATTTAAACTTTGATGTGACTTATAACAGTTACCCAAACTGACTATTATTAGACGCCGTTAAGTTAGGCGGTTAAATGGGTTAAGCTAATGTAAAATTCGCTCACTAATATATAAATTGTGGCGAAGGTAAATAGAATTAACGCTTGGAATGTCAAAATAGTCACGATTTTACGCCAAGTATTTAGAGTTCATTTATTTAAAGGTTTTATTTACAATTTTATAGATTTATAAACGTGTGCAAAGATATATTATATCTCTATAAAGGTATACGGCAAGGTTTTTGTTTTCAAGTATTTTAGTTTCACTATAAGCGTTTACCAATTCAGTGTTTTCACATGTTCTAAAGACAGGTTTATTTATAAAATGCGACACAATTCGCCGCTATTAAGAGCAATTCATTGTTTAGAATTTGGCATAATATACGTAACTTTAACTAGAGGTAACAGTTTTCTTGAGTTTGGGCTAAGAAATAATTGGAGGTTTCAGTTGTTCTACTATCGGATCTGATTGTTAATAGATATCCAGATTTTTCGATTATTTATGAAATCCAAATTGGCTCGTCTTAAAGTTGACTTTATTGAGCCAACAGTGGCTTTTGTTTGTTTTAAATCGATTTGTTCATCTACCTTATTTATTTAGCGCAGCGGCGAGCGTTTGTTGCTAGATTTTATTTAAATTTTCCTTTAATATTAAACTATTTAAATTATATTAGCTCTCTCTCGAGTCCGACCGATTAAATTAATTAGCTAGGTCGGTATTTTTGTATGTGCAATAATTTAGAGAGTGTATTCTCGTTCATATCTTAGCTAATTATATCTATTAGAGGAATATATTAACTCGCTTTTTTTTTTCTAGTTTTTAATGTAACACGCATATATTTCAAATGTATTTATGTGTGGGTTCATTTGAAATGTATTACCATCTTAGACGTCGATGTAATCTTTGTCTAATAAAGTACATAGTATGGAAATAAAAATATATATACACGATACTATAACTCATTAATATAGGTGAAATGAAAAAAAAAAAAAAAATGCTTGATGCGTTTAATGTAGAGGAGTTAAGGGTCGCGTCTTATAAAAGTTTATATTTCGCACTGAGCGTTTATAAGTAGTTAGGCGGATAGAGGTCACAGCGCTGCATTGCAGTGCAATATATTCTAAGTCCGATCGGACTACTTTGTGAATTGATGTTTGTATTGATGATGATACTGTGACTACTATTACGAAATTAAATTTGTGCTTAAGAAAATGTATTACCGAGTATAGGATAGATTAGCATTGGGCGCTCGCTCGGCAGCCGTTCTAAAAGCACCTTAGTCTGATTAGCTAATTAATTGTTTCAATATATGTTTTGTTTTGCACTGACAGAAAAGTTCCTATATCAGTTCGAAACAGAATGGTTGTAACAAATGGAAAAAAATCGTTAGGGTCCACGGTACGCCTAGTCATTTTATTTATCTAATTATTTTAAACATATTTAAAGGGAATAAAAATAGTTTTAATCGGTGGAGGTTAGAATTAGGAGTGATTAAAAAAAATAGGATTCAAATTGTGTCTTTTGAGGTTGTAATATTTGTTTTTTAGTTTAGGATTGTTTCTTGTTTAGAAGCCTAAGGATAAAATTATTTCGCAAGTGTTAGGTATTTAATATGTTTTAAGTCAACCGGATTATTTTTTAAATAGGTCTAAATAAGAACCTTTCCTAAGTAAAGAGAATAATTTGAGTACAAAATGAAAAATTATTATTAACGCGACAGCTGAAATTTAGTTTCGCTTGTGCCTGTTTAGTTTTATGTCATACAGGTATTTTGTTTTAAAATTACGAAAACGGTGACTAATGCCAAGAGAAATATAGGATTTAATATTCATCGCCGTTTATATGTACCCACGTACATGTTTTGTTTTATTTTGATTTTATTAGGCGTTCTTTATCGGAAATTCGAAGGGTAAGACTGCTTTTTACTATAGAAAATTTAATTTCGATACTTTTAAATTGTGTATCGACTTTACTCAAATACTAAAGGAAAGTTTTCATTTTTATTGTATCATAGATTTAAGATTTTGTAACGAAATTCGTTAAGAGTTTTTAAAATGTACTTTACGCAAACGTATTATTATGTATTATTGCAGTCAATATTGTTGATATATGTTTGCACGGTGAAGGCTCGGATAGTGTCTCAGAGAGTCTGCTTCGGTTGTTTGTAAAATATCTTTGTAAAGTTGTTTTGCTACACTAACGATATACAGACTCCAGTACTCGATTACGCCTTGTTCACCTAGTACAAGTTGATTCTTAGAAGGTTTTCTTTTGTTATACTAATTGGGCAACTAGGGCACTTAGCTTCCAACACCGCCTAGGGGCTCCAAGTTTATTGTTTAATTCTTATGGAATCGTTGTTATTTTAATATTAGCGTTACAATTGTAAGAGTTTCTCTAATTTTAGTAAGGCGTGTAAGCACTTTGATTTAACTAACAAATATCCGAGGATGTACTCTGGCTTTGTTTTACTGATATTGTGTTATTTATCAACGAGCAAATAAATACGTTTCGTATTATGGTTTTTGTAATTATTTTTGACCGTCCACCCCTAAGTCCGTTTCAGATGCGAACAGGAACACACCAAGTTAGCGCGGTCGTTTCAAATTTAATTACTAAAATCATTTTACGCTTTAAGAGCGTCTTCTCACGATCACTTGGTGTGTTCTTACAGAATCAGACAACGAGAGTGCGCCCTCCTCCACTCCGACTAAGGCCGACGTCCCGGAAGCAGACGACCCTGCCAAAATAGCGAGGACTAAGTCGCAAGAGCTCTTGCTCCTCGAAAAGATCCAAGCCGAATCCGCAGCTTACTACAATTACGACGCTATAGACATTACAAAGGAGCGTAAAAAAGTTCGAGCCAATTTGTCTACCAAATACGATAAAATCTCCCTCGATGAAATCGCAGGTAAACAAACAGCCGGCGACATGCGAACCTCCCTAGACTTTAAAGTATTGTCTCTAGACGAAATAAGAGCAAAGAAAAAAGTGTCAGACACAGTCATACAACCGACACCAATCACGCTCACATTAAATAGGAAGAGGAAACTCTCTTCTCACGAAGCAATTACCACGGCGGGTAATAAAATCATCAAATTAGTTAGGAACAATTCCATAGTTTATAAGAAACTAGATAAAAGTGCACCAACACAGCCAAGTCAGACCCAGAAATCCGAGGCTAAAAAAGCGGAAGTGGTCAGCCGAAAAAGGACATTATCAGAACAGAGCGACATGTCTGTGATGCAAGCGGATGAATTGGTAGACAATTGTTATGAATTTAAAAGAATCAAGATCGCCGAACAGACTTCTAAGCCACGACTCATTAGAAGTAGAAGTTCTAATAAATCTATTAGTGAAAGCAAAGATATTGATGAGTCCAGCAAATGTGAAGACTCTGATACGGATGTCCAAATTATAAGTGTTGATTTATCCGACGATAAAACATGTGATAGCGACATAATAGACGTTGAATCGACGAATATTGGTGAACCCGTTGATGTGGTAGACTTGTGCGATGAACCCGAAGATAATGAAATAACTATTGCGGACTTAGAATTAGACTTAGTTAAAAATGTACCAGATGTTGTCGCCAGTTGCCGGAAAAGTGTGAATAAAGAAAACGATAAAGACATTTTAAATGATATCGACGCAATACTCAACGAAAACTTATGATGTATATCGTATATGATAGTTATTTAGGTTATATTGTTGACTGAATTACAAATGAGAATTATTAGATTATATACGCTTACTTTAAGTTCATATAATGATAGCAATTTCACACTATTGTGTATAAACCAAAAATAATAGGTATTATTTTAGGTTATATTGATTCTTGAAGATCAATTGTTTTTTTTTTTTGTGTAAATTTTTTTTTAAAACAAACAATTACCTCGATATTTTTTGTAAATGTGTTTATGGTAATAAATATAATATAAGACATGGCCAATATTTAATTTAGAATTTGTCGTCCACCGTCAGTAGGCATCCAACCTATATTTTCAAATCGATCTTCATGTGGACTACGCTATTCCTACGCATTTAATGCTATTTTTGCATCTAATGAGATACCAAAAAGACTTACACAATTTAAAATAGTGAATAAATATTCAACAAACTATTATTGATACCTGTCTTTGTAAAAAACATACAACGTTACAATTATATAATTAATTGCACTCAAATGGACTGGATCATCTATAATTTACTATTATCACATAAACATTAAACTTGTATTATGATTTTTGAAAGGATTAAAGGATCAGAATAAAAAAACGAACGTTATCCAAAAATGTAATATAATGCAATTAATAAAACGTTTCATCGACATCACACAATTATTCACAATATCGTAAGTATCTATAAGTTTACAATTAATAAATTCGAAATTAATTACCTAAATAATTGATATTTGTACACTATCTTACTTTTAATGGACTGATTACTACTTGTGGCGAGATGAAGCTTAAAATAATGCTAAGTTGATGTATCTTCAAAATGGTAAGTTTAATAACTAAGTACAGACATTTTAGTCTGTTTCACTCTTGGAATATATAAATAAGAGTAATTTAGACAAGCGTAACAAAGCCATGGCACGGTCAAATAATCAAGTCATAGATTGATTAATAGTGTGAAATGAAGTCAAATTAGCTACACTGGTTAAACTTACTTTTATGTATTACAAGGTTTCACTGATCTTTTTTGTGGCCTTCAAAGCGTAACAAATATATATACATATATAAAAATAAACTCGAACCTATGGGATATAGAAAACGCCTACTTTGTACCATGGGGGGTTTATTCTACTACTGTCAAATCTAGGCTATCTTCGAATACAGCTACTTTATGTAAGTATATTTTGATACTAAAATAATACACATTATCTACACCTAATTAAATGTTGGTACAACATATTGATTAGCAACATTCGAAGATAGACGTCTATGGCGGTGCAGATTTGAGGTTCTAAGCAAGCCAATTAGCTCAAAAAAGGGAAAGCATTTAATTTTAACACAGGTGTTTTATTTATATACATTGACGATTTATTTTAAAAAGCTGACCATGTAAGGTATGCTACGATGTTAATGTAAATACAGACACAGAATACAAGTAGGTACAGAATATTGATGAAAAATAAGTGACAAAGATACAACTTTGGATATATGCAGGTAGAAAAAAAAATGTGAGCCGTCATGGGACGCCTGGCAGATTTGAAACATCGACATTATTTTGTAAAAGTAATATGAAAAGCAGAAAAGAACAGATTGTGATAGGAACTAAAAATAAAATAAAATATTACGATTTTTTCCAGATAACGATGACTATTTATTGAATAATTTTCATTAATCACAAAAATTTACGAATTTATTTCAAATTCTGACTTAATTCGTTTAATCACTGACTTCGAAATACACACACCGTACACACTACTGCATATAGACTGAATATATATAGTATATACCATCATATAGCAGGGCGGGGCGGCATGCGTCGCCACGCCAGAAATCGGTTTTACGTGCGGCTATAGATGTTTCACATCAAAATAAGAATTAGCTAATACGAGTAATATTTAAACTAAAACTCAAGATAATGAGTGAGGTTCGGAAACTTAGCGCATGACTTCCGGTTATAAAAATCGAAAACATTTTGTCAAGTCTCTTTTCTCAATCTTACCCTTAGTCCCATGTCTGATGTGGTCTCAAGATAAAAGATATAGTTCGTACTTGGACTTATCTCTGAATCTAAGAGCCAAATAAAATCGCCTACACGGTTAATAGGCCTAATCTACAGTTTTGCGATTCCCTTAAAATAAATCACTAACAAATATTGTTCACCTTAAAGGCTTTGAGGTCCAAAATAAATTATTTAAAAATTACTGACACCTATTAAATGTAGACTAATTAGAATAATTTACATAAATACAATTTGAGCCTTTATTTGTGCTCTTTGTTGTTTCGTGCTACTGGATATGTAAATTCTTTATTCTATGGAATACAGGGGCGGACTCAATGTGAAGCCACCGAGGCCCCAACTACGTAAAATAAAATGTGTGCGCTTATTATCGATTTGTGACAGATATTTGGTATATAGATTAATTACACCTTGATGCGTATCTGGAGTTTGATCTGAAATAACAAACTTAAACTAAATTGAAACCGACAATCTACAGTTTATATCCAAACAAAGAATTTAATTTATACAGATCTTATTCTATATTTATAAAATTACATGGCATAAACATACACAACGAATATTAAGCCATATTTTTACAAGCGCTGTTGGTAACAATAGTAATTACAAGGAATTCGAATTGTTTAATCATGTTGAAAACTCGAGGCATCATAAGTCAAGATAACATTGATCATACTGTTTATTTCTGTTCTATATTAATTGATAAATAGCGATGTTGAGACTATTAAATGTTATTGGTAGTTGAAATGGTAAAAATCGCTTCAAATATCTTGCTTCAGTCAGGCACAAAATCAGGAGCCCTGATCGTCTCCATTTCAGAATCAGGAAACAACATAATGAAGTTTTTATGACATCCTTGAAACAGCTCATGATTTATTACTTCATAATTTGTTATTTCGAACTTCGGAATTATTAATCTTATAAACGATTAGGGTAATTCCCTGAATCAGTGCCTGAATGTTTTATTTGTTGGATGTATGTCTAGTTCCACCAGGGTCACTGCAGACGCGACCAGTACTGTTGAGAGTCTTGACCTGGCACCGCCAATGGAACCGAAACTCCTGCACCTAAAAGACCGCCCAATTCTATAAAATAACAAAAACCTGTTAATTTAACTTTTATAAGGTTTTCATTCTTAAACTGTAAAAAATATAGCATATCTATGAACATATCGAAGCATCAGAATATAATGTGACGTCTCCCCTAAACGCACAGTTCGTCTGGTGCTATAAATAGTCCCCTTTACCCCTGTCCGTCAGTCGTCCGCAATATATATTGAAAACCAAGGTAAAATGGTTTACATGGATAAATATTTTTTTTTCGAAAACGACTTGTAAAGATGTTAATCTGACCTTATAAATAATTATTATTGTATAGTTAATAGTTATACCAAAGATAAAGAAGTTTTATAAGCAATTAAATTACCTGGTGGGGGAGACGCTGGTTCATGCTGGTAACCATGGTTCATATACGGATGCGGCTGTCGGTAGCCAAGCTCATAACGGGGATAACCTAGGAATCCGCTCTTGCATAGATCAGCTTCGCTTCCCTCACAGACCGACGCGTCTGACACCATTCCACTACTTGCGCCGTATCCCATTGGAGTCAGTGGGCTGTAGATAGTCGTAAAACATGTTAAGTAGTCTCAATGGATGCTACCGAAGATATAAACTTTACACAACAAGTATAGAGAACATTAAACACATGTTAGTCGTAAGTAAAGTACTAAGGAAAGCAAAAACATACCTGTAAGTGTCAACGTTGACCTGCGGTTGATAAGGCGTGTGATGCGTGTGATGGTGTGGCGCGGGAGCAGGCAGTGGTGGGGCGGGAGGAGCGGGGACCTGCGGGGCCCCGTAGCACTCGGGGCTCCGACGTTGGCTGCGGATCTTCTCCTCTCGACGCCACTTCGCGCGACGATTCGAGAACCACACCTTAATGTCGGGTTAGGTTAACAAAACGCGGGACGCGGACTTGATTTCGACTTTGTTGATTAGTAACATAGATTAGATTTTGCCTGAATGTTTCGATAAATATAAAATTTTGTGATATTTTTTCGACTAGATCCGGCTGACTATTCTAATGGGTGTTAGTGAAATAATAAATAAAATGCCAAAATGGATAATCAAGCCGCTTAAAAAAAGTAAACATTGTAGTATGTTATGTTTAGAAACGTAAGTCAGCCATACTACTAGCCGTCTACATTAAACTCTTTAGGGCCGTTTTCTCGAAATCGGAGATATCTATTTAAAAAATTATGGGCAAAATTATAGCAAGATATATAGATAAAAGGTAGACAACTATATGGAAAGGACCAAGGAAAGAAGAAGAAGAGGGCGCCCCAAAAAAAGGTTGATAGAAGAAATAGAAGCGGTAGCAGGAAGCGAAAGGAAAAAGATAGCCAGAGGTTTTTATTATTGTTTTTCTTATAGAGGTTTTTACCCGTGAAGGGGTTACGATCGACGGTAATGAAGGTAGCTAGGATATATAGGATAACAAGATAAAATAACGTATAAAAACCGTATATACTAAACCTATAAAATGTAACAAAAAATCTAAGCTGTATATTATTTTATTGTCATGATTGGAAGTTAAACGGGATTTTTATTATTATTATATTTAAAAATTACTAAGTTTATTGCAGACGGCAATCAAATATTATACAGAATATAAAATATGAATTGTCATTATTAGCATCTTACCTGTATTCTAGCTTCAGGAAGACCAATTTTGGCCGCAAGTCTCTCTCGTGCGAATACATCAGGGTAGTGTGTTCTTTCGAATTCTTGAAAGAAAATTAAACGAATTAGATCAGTTTTGCCATATTTATTTAGTTCACTAACACCGGAGTGTTTAAAAAATGAATTTGATTCAATTAGTAAAGAGAGAGAGCATTATGCTATAACCTAGAGACTGACCAAATCAGTCCAATAACACAATTGTAACAAACACTTCATCGTTTTCAACGTCTCTTTTCGTGAGAGCGTAAGTACAATTTGACGGAAATAGACAAAAGTCTATTTCGTAACTAACTGTAAAGGTGCTGATAAACTTGAACATTCACTTGTAATGAGCATATGTTACATCATAGAAAAATACGAGAACATTTTAGCAAGCATTCTATCGAGCGTTCTGGCTAGCATTCTAGCGAGCATTGCTTCGAGCTTTATGCCGAGCCAAGCTTCGGTCATCGTCTTCTAACACTTCTATGATGAAACAGATTAGTTTACCACATTTTCTATTTCAATTTCTTTTTAAATAACCAATGAGTATAAATGGAGCACACTCGACCGTCAAGTCTGACATCTTCGTGAAGAATATATTTTAGACGAGCATCAACTAGAGCGTTCACTAGAATGCTCATGAAAATGTTCATAGCAATGTTTGGCTCTATGCTTGGCTCGGCTCGTTGTTTAGTTCGACAAATATAAAAACGGCGAATGCTGGATTTTCTGTTACAAATTAATGCTCAAGTCAATCAGCACCGTTAGACAGAAAACCACAAGATGATTAAAAATAAAAATAAAAAAAATAAAATATGTTTATTATGGAACATAAGATACATGTATCACTTATTCCACGTCATTAAATTTGAAGGCATCCCTACTCATCGGCAAAGAAGACAGAGGGGGTAGGCCGAGAGAAAAAGCCGGCGTAAAAAACTCTCGGTACTCTTTTAAAACAGCAAATCATCAAACAACACTTATTAAAACAAATATCGCAAATTAATTAGAAGTAGCCTGTCTAGCACTAGTCCCAGGCCCTTTTATCAACTAAATAATCGTTGACTTTATAGTAAGCCTTTTTACACAGCTTTTCTTTAATACATTTCTTAAATTTATTGTAAGGCAGTGATAAAAGAGCCTCTGGGATTTTATTAAAGAAGAGTATCCCTTTCCCCAAAAAAGAATTACTAACTTTAGATAGTCTAGTACGGGGAAATTGCAGCCTGCGTTTGTTCCGTGTATTAGCATTGTGCGTATGTTCTATTCTAGTAAACTTATCACTATTTTTGTAAACATACATAATATTTCCATAAATATATTGCGAGGGAAAGGTGAGTATATTAACTTCCTTGAATTTATCTCTAAGAGATTCCCTACATTTTAAATTATAGATTGCACGAATAGCCCTCTTCTGCAGGATGAAAATAGTTTCGACATCAGCAGCATGACCCCATAATAATAAGCCATAAGTCATTAAGCTATGAAAGTAACTAAAATAAACAAGTCTAGCTGTATCGACATCAGTTAGTGAGCGAATTTTTTTAACCGCGTAGGCTGCAGAACTAAGTCTCTTCGCCAATCCGTTAATATGAGGGGACCACTGAAGTTTTGAATCCATGGTGATTCCGAGAAATACAGTTGTATCATCCAGATTCAATTCCTCACCGTTTATAATTGGTCTAGTATCCATAACCCTTGCATTTTTTGCACAAAATTTAATGCATTTTGTCTTTTTTGCATTAAGTAGAAGGTTATTCATACTAAACCAATGGACAATCGAAGACAGAGCATTGTTCACATCGTCAAAATTTGTTATTTGTCGTTTGATTTTAAAAATCAAGGACGTGTCATCAGCAAACAAAACTATCTGATGTTTTCTCTCTACCATGAAAGGTAGATCATTTATATAAACAAGAAAGAGGAAAGGGCCAAGAATTGAGCCCTGTGGTACCCCCATATCTACTGCCGACCCAGAGGACCTCTTACCATTCACTTCAACCTTCTGAGTTCTTCCGTGTAAATAGGAAGTCAGAAGATTCAGTGCGGTATTCTTGATGCCATAGTGACGGAGTTTCCCGATTAAGGTCTCGTGTTGGACACAATCAAATGCTTTGGATAAGTCGCAGAAAACACCTAAAGCGTCATGCGACTCCTCCCAAGCCTTAACTATATATCTATATAACTCAACACCGGCATCGGCTGTCGAGCGACCCTTGGTAAAACCGAACTGATTATTATGTAATAATTTGTTGACGTTAAAATGAATTACCAGTTGATTTAATATAATTTTTTCAAATATTTTACTACAAGTAGGTAGTACGGAAATTGGTCTAAAGTTACTGGGGTCGGACATACTACCTGCTTTAAATAAAGGAATAACTTTACTATGTTTCATTAGATCGGGAAACTCGCCACTTTTAATACAATTGTTGAAAATTATAGCTAGATGGGGAGCAATTACATCAATTATGCTACTAATTATTTTTACAGAAATACCCCAAAGATCGGTAGTGTTCTTAATATCTATGGTTCTAAATATCCTCACTATATCGTCGGCACCAATGGGTCGGAATGAAAAACTGACCTTGCACTCGTTTACATTATCTTTAAGCAGCGATTCAGCGAGGGCGGGAGATGATTGAAGAGACTTAGTAGTCGAAATTGGAATGTCAGAAAAGTACTTATCAAAAACAATCGCTATCTCTTCGTTAGATTTGATTATAGTGTTATCGACACATAGTTCGATGTCTTGATTGCGATCCCTGACTCTTCCAGTTTCACTATCAATTATCTTCCAAGTCATTTTAGTTTTATTGGTACTATTTTTAATCTTGTTTTTGATATTTGAGGACTTGGCCGCGTAACAAACTTTCTTAAATAATTTCGAATAATTTCGAACATAAAGAATAAATTCTTCATTATGATTGTATGACTTTTCAGCGTAAAGGTCATACAACCGTTGTCTACTTTTATAAATTCCCGCTGTCGCCCAATCACTAAACGATTTACACTGCGAATGAGAGACTTTCTTTGGGGTAAAGATGGTGTTGAACTCTTTATTAATGCAATCACTTAGATTGTTGTATTGTGTATCAACGGTAGTACCTACCGGTAATAAAGGTAGGCGTTTACCTATATTATGTCTAAATCTCACCATTCGCTTTTTATTCACTGGAACAAACACACTGCTCTTATTTACTTGTTTAACCGCTTTACATTTTAGCGCCACTAACTGTCCACAATGATCTGAGCTAAGATCAGTTGTAATTGAGGTTTGCATTGCCTCTGCATCTGTAAATACATTATCTATACATGTAGCAGTGGAGCTTGTAATTCTAGTGGGCTCAAGAAACAAGTTAACAAGATTGTAAGATTTTAATAACAGATTGAATTTTTTACTAATGGAGGTATTTTCTAATAAATTTATATTGAAGTCACCACATACAATAATATACTTATTGTTCTTAAAACTAACTTTACACAAAATTTCCTCCAACTTTTCTTCAAAAAAATCGTAAGATGCACTTGGTGGTCTGTAAACACTTAAAATAATGCAATTCTCAATCTCTATACAGGCTACTTCCAAAGAGTGTTCTACAGACAGACACACGATGTCATTACGCTCTTTATACTTTAAATTTTTATTAACAATGATCAAAGAGCCCCCATGAATCGCCGACAATCTGCAAAACGAACTTGCAACTTGGTGCTGATCAAAGTTAAAGATGATTTGGCATTCTCTAAGCCAATGTTCGGTAATGCATAGGACATCAATTTTACTTGATTTTAAAAACAACTCCAATTCTAATTCTTTGCCCAACATACCTTGCATGTTTTGATGCATCAAGTTTAAACAGTTGTTGTTAGTAATATTACACGTTGAGCTGAGTTGTACTAAATTATTGCTAGAGTTTGCCTCTATTGTCACACTATCTAATTTAAATTATTAATACTTAATGAAGTGCTACTGCAAGTATCACTACATTCTTTTAAGCTAAGCTGCTCAATAGAAGCAGTTGTCTGAAAAGCTATCTGCTCAATAGAAGCAGTTGTCTGAAAAGCTAAATGTTTAGCTTTAGTTGTAAATAAAAAATAAGATAGCATAGTAGCTATCTGTTGTAAATAATAATTAGGTAGGCGGAACCTATCCTTTGTCAATACATACTTATTTTTAAATATACAATTTATATCCATTAAATTAGGTAGTGTACCTAAGTCACAATTTAATTGTATATTATTAGTAGTCAAAGTATTGTGCAACACAATGTTTAACTTATATCTAATTTTATTTTCCTTTGGTGCACCTTTGATGTAAGGAAATGTATACAAGACAATATTCTCTACATTAAGTGATTTAACTTTATCAATAAATGACAACAATTCATTTTGTCCTACATTTCCCCTTCTCCCAAAAAGCAATATTAAAGTTGTGTTATTTGTGTAATTATTATTTGTGTGATTAATATGCTTGTGTATGAATAATTGATTGTCCGGGTCTAAGCAAGCTGGTTTTCTCACCACATTTCCTTCAAGTCAAGTGAATAAAACATTTTACAATACCTCTCTCCAAGCTATCAATCTGTTCGTTTGTGAAGCTTGTGCGGTTCCGCTGCAACTTGCGCTTGAGACGAAGCCTGGCTGCATCATCGTCTGCTCCGCTAGAGCCTGCGTTGGAATTATCCCCAGACCCAGTCTCATCGGAGTTGAGTCCTTCAATACCCTCCAGTGTTTCTTCACCTGAAGTACAAGAGTAATGTAATTGTTTTTCTTGTGAAATTTTACAAAGACTTAACAAAACACTGAATTTCAGAACAAAATTTCCGAAATATGAAAAATTAATTAATTTACTATTGTTGTCCAAAACTTATTTGTAAGTCAAAACCTAAAAGAAAATCGTTTTAATTTTATATAATATTTATTTACTGCGCTAGATATATGAATGTTTTTAATAAATGATTTTTGTATAGATATTAATATAAAGTTTATGGCAACCGTTACAAACACGCGAAATAAATTAAAAGTTTATACAGCCGTCATAATTTAAATATAATATTCAAAGGGAATTTTCGTTTGACATTTTGGAAATTAATTGGAATATATGACAAAGTAAAGCTATAAATCTAATTCATAGTATTTGATAAGAGTACGTTATCACATGTTTCAACAACCTGGAACACTCGTAAATCGTAACTTGCTTTCAAAACTTTGTTACTCTTGATTTATTCATATTATCTATGGTTCTTAATATCTAAGGCGTAGTGATTAACGTATAACATAATCCGTAGATATACCATTTTGGTGTAACCGTATTTTTTCGTGTTACAGCACATAATATTTTTTTAATGCGCTATCTAGAAAAACGTACCACATGCGATATTGAGGACATTTACTTTAAATATGATGTAATTAATGTTTTGTCATTGACACTGTGAGGCGTATCCTATGAACTGTGGTCAATAAGACTTATAATTATTTAACAGTTGAACATTTTCACCGCCCACAAAAGTAAATGACTTAATAAAACAGCAAAGAGTAACTAAAACCTAGTTTCTGTAGTACATACAATTTCAGATGAGACTTTTGAATAATATTTAGTACGTATACACTCTGTAAATTATTTGAAATATAGATAAATAGACTGGGGCTTGTTTAAATAGATTTAACGGTGATTTGCGTGTCTATTGCGGTATACTAATCCGAGATCGGGCCCGCGGCGCTTTGTAAGCCGGCGAGTAAATTTCAGAGCTTTGATCCTTTAATTTAATCTATTTAAAGATATTATAAGAAAGTGGTAACTAATTTAAATAAAACATTTAAATTGTATTCCTCGTAATTAATTTTGGTTACCAACTTTATAAGATTGTTTCGTATGTAAAAATCAACATTTCGTCAAATAAACCAATTTATTTGAAATACTGGTGTAATTTTAATTCTAGATAAGTATAACCATAGTAACAAATAAAAATAGATTTCTACGAATATATTTAAATAATTTCTGGTACGTTGCCAAAATAATTAATTTTAAATAAACTAGATTATCTTGAAACTAACATAAATTGTGTTAGTTACATTTAGTGACGGAATGCACGTGACCGTCACTATATTAAATAATTTTTATTAAGTATATTATCTATTTTCAACATAACTAATATAAAAAGTCACATTTCAAAATAAAACCCATGTCTGCAAGTTATTATCGCGTTATCTCCAGTTAAAATAGTAAATTACATTCAAGTGTCAAGATTCTTCGGTATCTGGTACTGCGGGGACCGAGACACCCGTGGGGTGTTTGGGGGTTCCAGGGGGATCCAGGGGGGCAGGGGAGTGGTTGTAACTCGCGCGTTCATGCGGAAAGACACGATAACAGCCCAGCCTACCACGTAACCCTGCCTGCGATAGCGTTATCAACTTATAAATGTATGGCCAATAATGGAGTGGCATTTTGAAGGTGATTTTGTTTTAAAGACTTTAAAGATTGGTAATATACCTTATCTGTATTCTACCTTAGTACATTATTAGGAATTTAAATTCTTTAACTTCTACCAAGGGATACTTCATATGCCAACGAGTAAAGGGTTTATTATATAGATATAATTATCGGTAATTTATATAAACACTACGACAGTCAATTGAGAGTGACAATTTTAAGGAAATATTATTTAATGCTGAAACATATACTTTATATTATTAAGTATACTATTTAATTCCAATAATAAATCGGCTGTTTTAAGTTAATTAATACGAATTGATTACATCATGTATGCTTCTCCTATTCAAGGCGGAGTTTCTTTATAAGATAGATTAATGAAAATTGCATCATCTTGTAAATAGTTTTTATGCTACAAAATTGTACAAACACAAGCTGACACATTTTCGTAATTATAAGCCCACCCACTTCACTTCGCAAACGAATATGACACCTCGAAACATGATCTCATATCTTCAAAACACGTCGTAACGGTTACACCGTCGGTCCATCGTCATACGGGTGACTTTACCCTGGCGTGTTCGCGGACAGAAAATGACATTCGGTGTATCGGGAGCCCATCTGTCACGCGGGAAAACATTAATGTTTCATGAAGGCACACTGTACGAAGATCGCTATCAGATAATAGATGTGTCTCTATTTAACGTCACTTTGATTTAGACAGGGAATATGCCATGGAAAAAGACGTCATCATACTATACAGTACTAAGTACATTTCATTTAAACATTATAAGGTAAGTGAAAAACTCTAAAGAAAGTTTTACACTTACGTCGTTGCTAACCACAAACTTGTGCACACACTGATCTATTCCGTAAAGAAGATAGCGACCAATCTGTATCATCATAATAATATAAACAATAAGAACTTTAGTTCAAACTGCAACCGCGTTTTTTATGAATAGAAGTTGAAACTACTATTTCTAAATTCTTGTCCGTGAAACTACGTATATAAATCTAAAATGTCTTTGATAATACATTTTAACGTTATTTTTTATTAAAAAGTACCAAGGCATAAAGTCACAAATGACTCACGTTTAAGTGATATTTCAGGCTTATCAAAAAGGGAATATGAATTTTTCTAGTTAGCACTCCAGTCACGCGTCGGCCATTTTGCAGGAAAACGGCGGAAAGGCCCGCAGGTGGTAACCGATACGACTGTGCGAGGGGAAAATATCATTTACATTTAATAGTTATACATAAGTATTCCCCTGGCTATTTTAAGCGTTGTTTTCCTACTAAATTACAAGATATTTGTTGTAATTAACGAGTCTTATGACGTAAAAGTAGATAAATACTTGGCAATGCAATTTTGGGAAAAAAAATGAAAGTTAATTGGTATTACGCTTAAACGTAAAAATAGTTTTATTTTTATTTTTGCCCTACTAATTACTATGTTAAGAATGAAACATTCAATAGATATTTGAGACACATACTTAGATTATATAGTAATTTAATTATTTAACCGGAATCTAGAAAGATTCAGTTTGACTAAATCGTTAAAATTCTAGCATTATTTTCTTCGCACTTGCTTAGAGTTAGTAGTCATAAATATTTCTAAACCCAAACCTGAGTTTAATCGTAACACAGTAACTGTAGAATAGTTAAATCGAACTTTTACTGTAGAAATGACTGTGGTGAATCGTTTGTTTTTGATTCTAGAACGCAACGTAATTTTCCAACACTTCATTGAAATAGTTTTCGTACGAAAGTTAGTTGCAATAAAATGAGTTTGTGCTGCTGCATTATTCAATGTAAAAGATATCGTAGGCTGTTATGCAGTTAGCACTTATTCTGCCACAATTAGTAGAATTTATCTTTTAAAAACCTCGGTAGGTCTTTCAGGGCCGTGATTAAAAAGACTTGTTACTGGTTCTTAATTTTCTATTTGTAAGTGTGTTTATTCACATCAGATTGATGTTTAGTGTTTCCACGTGCTTATCACAAATAAAACATGATACAAGAGTTATGTCTACCCCCATTTACTAAAGCCCTGGAAAAAGCTAAATCTTCAAAGCAAAATGGTGAAACATTTCCTTTCTTCTTCACAGAAGTCAAACTGTCTTTTTTCTGTCTTGGTTTCAAGACGTGCTGTGCGATCCTGTTAATCCGTGAGTTCACCTCGCACTAACAACGCTCCCTTCGTCACTCACGTCATTTTTGGAATCTCCTGGTATTCTGTTAAGCAATTTCACATTACGTCTTGACAAGCGGAGGGAGCTTGTAGTTTATTGTTTATCAGAATGCCAAATCGCAAAATAACTGCTTCACGATTGTTTTGAGCGCGACCGCCGCTGCGAAAACCGCTGTGAGAGTTCGAAAAGTGAGTTACAGAATCGCAAGGCTGATCTGAGGTACGTGTAGTGTACGGGACTTAATCTCGGCTCTCTCTATTAACATATAATTCCTAAGAAATGCGAAATATACTAGATAAGACAACCCAGCACGTCCTGGAAGTTGTTTTACGTAATTGTTATCGCAATCTAAATACGTTCTATTTTTAAAACATCGTAAACTCCAAAACATTTCTATTCCTTTTTTAAATAAACATGCATGTAAGTCTAGGCACATAGTACATAAGCGTCGCATATGTCATATGATATAATTATATGTTGTTTATGCGCGCTGCGCAGTGGGGCGGCACTAACGCGGCGCCGCCCACCACCCTTGCCTTTTTTACCTTATTATTTCATACAACGCTATTTCGATACCGAATTAATGGATTTTTAAATTAATATCCATTGTGGTTGATAGACGCGGTTTTAATATTGTCGTTTTAATTAAAATATATTGAATTGTGGTGTTGCTTCTAATTTGCGTAAATTAATATTGTTTTCGCATTGATTTATTTTTATATTCAAATATAAAACGAACAACTTTTTTATATTTATATTATTCATTGAAATTAATATATTGATTTACCAAAACACGAATTTTGTATTTTGTTAAATATATTTTCAAAAATGAAAAAAGGGGGTTTAACTGATAGTTCTTTTCGCTGTTTTAAACTAACATTGTTTTGACAGTTACCTTAGACAGGTTAAAGCATGTAATTTTAACATCATAGTTAAATCTAAACGTCTTTAAATAAGAAGAAATCAGACTGATATCTAATTAGAATTACTTAATCTACCATTAGATACAACTTAACAACTCTGAGTGCGGTTATTAGACTGTGTTTAAATAAGGTATCCTAAATACAAACTCGTAAATTAACAGCTATAATTACATGTAAGCGGAGGGTTGTTCAAAACGCCCTTTAGCGAGCGTTTTCATGTTTTATAATCCTGTTTCATGCGTTATTGGCCCTGCTAAACCCTTTGTACAACCCGTTCGCACGATTAACGTGCTAGGTTTTGGTTTATTACAAGTGTGCACGATATAATCACTTTTAATTAATACTTTTAGTTTTAAATATTATAAGTAGCTTTGACGAATTGTATCTTCGGGACCTTTTTTTAGGTGTTATTTGAATTGTGTGTTGTTTGAATAAATAAAACCTTTTATATATTATCTTAAAACAACATGTATGCGTAAAGTCCTACTACTTTGTGTATTTTATGTTAGGTTAGGTTATTTTTAGTATATTATTAGGTTATTTAAGAGTCCTTAAATTTAAGTGACACGTATACTTATATGTCGGCCTGTTGGATATTATCAGAAACGAGAATTTTATATTTCAATTTATGAGTGGGAGAAAAACTATAGGCCTAATTCTGGCTTTAAGTGTGCGATGATCGCTAATATTTTGTTTGTGCTTATAATTATTAACTAAATATATACATATATATACATATTACATATTATGTAACCTAACTAATGTTAGTGTACGTAACTCTAGCAAGGAAATAATTTAACACAAGCAAACCTCAAAATAAAAAGTAACTAAAACTAAATAGAAATTTAAACCTCATTAAGAGAGTGATGTACAAAATTGTAAGATTATTGTAAAATATTGACATATTTGCATTAATTTTAGTAAATAAGTTGTAAGAGCGAGATAGCCTATTCACTGGGCTATTTAACCTTTGTTTTACATCTGCGTAAATTATTAAGTAATTTAGGAAGTTTTGTACCTATTATTCAATTTATTGAAGGATTAGAAAAGTTTAATAAATTAGCTAAATGGCGAAGTTACAGTTACGTCTAACTAACGTGGTATGAATCATAAAATACACAGTTCAATATTATAAGAGATATATCCTTCTTCATTGAAATTGAACTAATCTATCTATTGACCACACAGTAAAATCTTATACAGAGACTGGAGTTCTCCACTCATAACTAACCTCTATTAGAGACAAATCTCTTTGAACTCAGATTAACAAAACGCAAATGAACATACGTAGGGTATACATTAGTATTTACGTACGACGATCATTTAGCTACAGTGTTCTTCACACATCTACTGTCAAAGCGTTAATCGCATTTCACGGTGGGTGCACCCTCATTGGTGGTATGGACAATAGCGTATTTTGTGTTGGGTCGTTTTAATTGCTATTTTGCCGTAGATATATGTCTATTAGGATTTTACATTTACTTTAATAGACAGTATCGCTTATACTGAAAAGCCTTTCAATTCTTGAACGTAACAATGTTTTGTCATATATTTTTTTTTTAATTTTACGGCCGTATTTAAATAATGCTACAATTATTTATTTGAAAAGGCAACATTAGAGTTATAAGAACAAAAGTGTGTTATAATCCCCTCATTGTTTAGAAATAAAAGCAAAATTTATCCAATTCTAAACAATTCTTAAATTTTGAAACCTTTAAAAATAAAAAACATTTATCTCCAAACGTTTTTAGTTAGTAAAGTTATTGAGAAAGAGAAAGACTGATAGTTAATAGTGTATAGAGTATGTATTTACATAAGTGAGTGAATCAAAACAGAAGACATACGAAAAGCAAGGGTTATATACAGTACATAAGCGCAGATCAAAGGGCTGCGGCGTACTTTGTATCTGCCGACACGTACATAGCGTTTGTGCTACGTGTTAGCTATTTTGAATAGATGTACTCGTATTAATACTAAATATAGCCTTTTAGTCGGATGATCAAAGACTTCGGAAAATGTTGAATAAATAGAGTTTTCTTAATATTCGAACTGCAATCTAGTTTGAATTTATGAAACTATTTATCTGTATGGGGTTTTTGTCTGTGATTTAAAATACGTTTTTGAATTCGAGTATTCTTCAAATGCAAATTCTTCTGTTAAATATTGTTTAAAATTCTGCTAATATTTCAGAAGACATTCTCCTAAGGTCGTTTTATCCCTGACGTAACAAATTTTTCGTCTTAAATGCTCAATCAACAGTACTAAATTAATGTGTGTATTCATAAGAAGAGTCTATTTTTTTTAAATAGTTACACTTTACATAGTCACATAATATATTGAAAGATTGCTAGAATATATTAACACAACTGTAAACACATAAAATAACTATATTATACTAAACACTATATTATTACTGGATTCAAAACAATTTTTATTGTTCTGTACCTATATGTATTTAAAAATCTCAGTGGCGCTACAATCTGGGCCTCAGATTTCTGTATCTCTTTCATGATCATTTGTCAATCTAATAGGCAAGTAGGCGATCAGCCTCCTGTGATTGACACACGCCATCGACTTTTTGGGTCTAAGGCAAGCTAGTTTACTCACGATGTTTTCCTTCAACGTTCGAGCGAATGTTTAATGCGCACATAGAAAGTAAATTAGTGCACAGCCGGGTTTGAACCTACGATCAGGGATGAGTGTGGCACACTGAAGCCACTAGGCCAACACTGCTTTATATATATTAAATTTCTAATACTTTAAAAATATAAATGAATATGTGTTAATGTGAAGTATAAGGGTTGTTAAGTCAACTTAAAGTACCTAATTTTATACCAAAGAGTATACTTTAAGTTAATGTTTGGGCAGATTACTATTACTTTATTATATACTAGCCGTTTCGCGCCCGCTTTGCTGGACGAATTAAAATAAATTTTATGTTTCATTATTTTATTTTTTTTCATATTTTTATTATTCTTCTTTTTAACTTCCCGCTAAGAAAATTGAAATATTTCGAAAATCGAGTTTTTAACAGATGTTGACGTTTAGAGGTTCTAGGAAGCCTCCCCGAATGTGTCCGCGGTGAAGTCCGTATGGATAAATTTTCATAAAAGTAAAACAGCAATAAAAAAATGAAGGAACGGAACTTAATAAATAAATAGCCATAAACCATCTAGGAAATTCGCATCGAATGGTGGTAGTTTCATGTCGATACGATCAGTAGTTTAGGCGTGATTGTGCCTCAAACGAAGACCATTTTCATTATATATATATAGATATATATATATAGATAGTAAACCATATATTTATATAATCAATTCGAAAGGAAAAATACAATTCAGTCCCGGTGCCAGTAAGTCTGAGAGTATATTCATATATTTTGCGTCAGTTCTACGTCTGACGTGAACTTCTCAATATGGAAATATCTACGATAATATTTATTCACGCCATCCTATATTTCCTTTGATATAAGAAGATTTAAGGAGTGTACTGCAAAATAAGTTCAATCTCAAAAGATTTTTTACTGTAAAAGTAATTTTTGATGTAGGTACCTAATTAATTTTCCCTATGTTTTGATACTAATAGTTTCTGCAAAGAGAATAAGTTCTTTTTAATTCCTAATGGCTTCAGCATGCGACTCTCATCCCTGAGGTCGTAGGTTCTATCCCCGGCTGTGCACCGATGGACTTTCTGTCTATGTGCGCATTTAACAGTTGCTAGAACGGAAAAGGAATCAAAACAGGAAAAGAATTCTTGCCAAACCCAAAAAGTCGACGGCGTGTGCCAGGCATATCTGAGGCCAAGACCTAAAAAGGTTGGAGCAGCACTGGTTTTTTTTCTTTGAGTAAAACGGTCTATACTATGATTTCAAGTAGGTAGTAGGATGGGCAAAGACAACAAATATGAAAGGCAGATGACACTCAATTATATTGTCATCTGTCAAAGCATTTTGACAACTGATGATTTGAGTATGTTTGACTACCTACGTTAGCTAGGGAACCTTAAGTTGGCGGGGGGAAATTAATTTTTTTGCACTTTTTTTTGAACGAACAGTTATTGAATAGTTCTAAACTATTAGAAAAAAAAAAATATCAAAATATCTATAGTTCGTGCCAAATTGAGGGTCAATTTTTTTATAATTAAAAAAAAAATAAATAAGAACGAACAAAAAATTTTTTTGATAGAACAATGAAGAACAGTTAACGAACAGTTGATAGAGCCAAAAAAAAGTGCAAAAAATTAATTTCCCCCCGCCAACTTAAGGTTCCCCGTTAGCTATGCGTTGGAAAAACTGGCCGGCTGAGTTTTGTTAAATATTTTTGTCGCACAATCTGTGGGATTTTCTATAGAAAAATACAGATAAGAAAAAAAAATGGTATTGTTAAAGACTTAGAAATAAATGCCTTAACTATGTTTAGAAGTTGTTTTATGTCATAATTGTCTAAGGAAAGCTTAACAGTGCTTTATCATAATCAATATCCCGGATCTCAATAAAGCGGCCATAAACCGTGCCATTTCACCGCGGTCAGCCCTAACGATACCATAACTTACTCAACGCATAAATAAATATTCAACCGACACCATATATCCCACTAATTTACTACTACGGAACCCCATAATAACCATTTATCAGGGACCCGAATAAATATTCTGCGACATTTTTCTTCGCCTTATCTTAAGAGGCCAGACGAGGTTTTGTCCCGCTTGCACTTGACGTGTTTTGTATACCGGTCTCGCTTTGACGCATTCACCTCCCTTCAGTACGTTTTATTTAGTTTTGGTCCTTAATGGATTTATTCTTTGGCTCCTTTGACCTTGTCTTGGAGCTTTAAGGTGCTATTTTAAGAACGAACAATTTCTTAACCAAAAAGGGATGTAAGAAAACTTGATATCAGGCTCTATGTCGCAGTATGACTATTAGTTCTTATTTTAATTACAGATAATATATCTATAGACCTGTCCCGTAATTTATGGTATTTCTTGGCTGATGACGTTTTAAAGAATTCGAATTTTAAATCAATATTTTTTCGACTTGCACCCGCGGCAATCTTTAATCTATTGAAATTAAAAATTCCATAACTGTTTCATACAGTTGCGGAGTTTGAGAAAAATGTTCAAAGCCAACCTAATTGGATACAGACTACAAACCACTACAAAGGGGGATGGTTTGAGATAAAAATGAAAATTAAATCTTCCAAGCGGATGGGCAGAGTAATGTTTTTGACGGGGGGTGGGGGGTGGGGAGAGCCGCAAATCGACTATCAAAATGCCGAGGAAAAAAGTTGTAGACTGTGACCGAACGCGGATTGCCATTTTGCTGTTTTTTTTTTAATTATTCCCGTCTGTCCAAAGCTGCGGTTTACGGTTCCGCTTTGAAATAACTTTTGGTTATTCGTTATTTTTCATGTTGGGAGTTTTGAAATTATATGTTTTACTAAAAATCCATTTAGTAATAAAATGTTTTTGTTTATTTTCATGTAATTGGCATAATAATTTACTTATAATACATTGCTTAAGCAGTGAAATATTATCTATTATACCAAAGTAGATTTATTAAAGATTTAAAAACAACATTGGAGTTTATAGAAAGGACTATAAAAATACACGTGATATCAACAATTTTAAAAATAATTAAACGCCGAAGCTTTTTTAAATATTAAATTGCACTGTTAAGAAAATATTGAATTCAACTTAAATGTTAAACACGCACCTTTCTTCATCACCGTTAAATCTCCATTGCAGCCTAGCTGAGGTCCAGGGCTCAGACTGTGAAGCTGATAAGGAGAGCGAGTATCGATCTGTGTTGGCCAAGGGGCTCTAGGCCAACTTGGCGTGGACCCCGGAGTCCCCAAAAGCCGTAATCTCTCATACACAGGGGTGGAACAATCAGACGACGGTTGCTGGTTTGTTGACTTCTCTTTCTGAGCTGCCAGGTTTCGTAGAACTCGGTTGATGGATGATACCTGTGTACAAAATAATGCGCTTATTTGACGTAAATTAAATTACTTTTGATCGATCTAAATCATTGATCAAGTGGAAGTAGGCATGACTTTAAAATATATTTTAATCCTCTGTTGCGAACGATGAAGAATACATGACGTGATTAAAAGACTTTAACAATTAATATGATAACAAATCGAGTGTTATCCTAAATTACAGTTTGGAAACTTCTTCCTCTTCTTCGAAGACTACATTACTGAAGGTCTTAAAAGCCCTAACCGATACGTCGACTTGCTGCTTCCACACCACTATATCCTCAGCTTGTCTCAAGACCCACAACTGTTTTAACATATAGGTTTAAATAAATAAAATAACTTATATTGCCACATAAATACACACACAGGTATAAACGTAGAAACTAAACAAGAAACAGATATACATATATTAACACTGTGAAGTGAGGGGTAAAAATATTGTGACACAAAGATTGCATTATAAGTAGGTACAATAGGTAATCTCAGTCTTGCTTCTTCTCGTGTCACAATGTTCGTTCCCATACTCCTCCGAAACGGCTCGACCGATTCTTATGAATTTTTTATGCATATTTAGTAAGTCGACGAGAATCGGCTACTATTTATCTTTCTAACCCCTGAGTGATAAGGGGTGTCCACCCCAAATAAAATATTTTTATTTCTTAGACACTTTTACTTGTTTTAATTTTTTTATGATACAGCATACAAAAAAATACATACAACCCTTAATTTTCATCTACCCTCTACGATCAACACCTATTTTTTTTGTTAGTTAAGAACTTGAACTCAGGTTTATATAGAAAAAAATCACAGAAAAATCTAAAAAGATTTCGTTCCGAAAAACCGAACAGTCTCTGGGGTAGCATAGCAAAATGTTCCATTTTGGTATGCACTAAAAAGGTAGGCTAAGTAAAATCACATTAAGGAGAAACAAAGTTCGCGGGGCAGCTAGTATTTTATGAAAAGGTGCCCAGAGAACATTTAAAAAATATCTGTTTCTTAATTACAAAAGACTATTTAAAAGATAAAATTGTCGCATGTGTGGCCTAATATTGAGATATTAAGATTATAAACCGATGTCAATGATAAAGTCGTCCCATTGACATGAAATCAGAATAGCGTGTAATGTACAACTTATAACGTGTAATTTAATACTGTTTTATTTGTGTACGAATTGAAACATACTTGTTTCAAGTTAGTAGTATGTTAAAATGATTAACTTTCCCTCACAGTTTGAAGGTCTACCACATTAGCATTTAAATTTACAATCACATTTTAAAACTTAGGGTATAATTTGAGCCACGTTTTGTATTAACTGTTATTAATGATCCTTTAGCAATAAGTGGTCTATGTTATCTTATAACGTTCGCCTTGACAATTTATATTATGGTTTTTAAAACACTACAGGTTTAACTTTGTATATTTTTTACGGTTTCGATATTTGTAAATATGTGAGGATCAAACTTTTTTAGTATAGTAGTTTATTCTAAGAGTACATTGTCTTCACATATAATTATTTAACAAATGTAACAAAATATTGTAAACCTATTTTAAAAGAGTAAGTGTGGAGTTTCTTGCACATTCTTCTCCACACGAAACTACCATTTGGAAGAGGCAACTAGAATCTTCTTTGTATTTTGTTTGACGTTCATTGACTTTGAACCAAAAAATCTAAGTAAATATTGAATGCTTAATGCCTATAGTTATTTTCCTTTTATCATCTATGTTCCCAGATTACTTGAAGACGCCTGGATTGATTTGAGAAATTCTTTCATAAATGTTAAGGCCACCCAGTTAACCAAAAATGTCCACAGAGTACCAACTGTCACACTGACATCTGACAGCGCGGCAAACGGACGTAACTTAGACGTAGGGCAGGAAGGCAACACGGTAACTCGATATGTAGACGCGCGGTGGTCCGCTCGGCGCGCTGAATGGCAGCTGACGCGATGCCCGATGGACCGAGAAAGCGCGGCACGTTCGAAACGGTCCTTCTTTTTTTGTCTATGATAAGAACTGTTTATGTCACGACTCTATTTTTACACAGATTATAAATTAACTTAAAACTTATTTATTTAAACTTTGTTTATAATATTAATAATATTAAGTACTACATTATATAGACATTTAAAATTATTAACGTATTTTCAATATTCTTGATTCAGGTGATAGAAATTGTTGGGATAGAAAGTTATAACAAGCTATTTAATTAAAAGTCGACAATCTTGACTGTCCGAGTAGAAAAATGGCTCTCAAGGGGTTGCAACTTAGAAATTTTCTAACAAAATGAAATGGAAATTTTTAACAAGGACCAAGTGACAAAGTCAATGATTCGTATCAATTATTTGTTTGATACAAATTAATTGAAAGCAAATTTAACAAGATTTTTCGTCGCAAGAATTAACAGTATCTATTGATAATGATTTTAACATCTTGTAAAACCTGTTGTGTCTTGTTTGAATTTAAAACAATTAAACTAATTAAAAAAAAACAAATCTTGTTGAAAAACAACTGTTTTGGTCCTTGTGTTCAAAGATACATATTACTAAATACACTAAAAATAAAGAAATTATAATTAGTTTTTATAAACAAACAAATGAAAATATTTTGCAATTCTCTATTCACTGTTATCAAAGGACCACAGAATGTAAAAAACAATTATGCATAACCATAAACAAGCGAGTCGTATAAGTGTGGCCATGTGTGAAAAACGTCTGTGCAGTGGCCGTTTGTAAAAAATAAACTCCGCAAAGGACCTGTAAGCGCTCACATAATTCGTATTACACGCTCATTGACTTGTTTTCACGATTGTACTCGACTAATTCACCAATTAGTAAATAACCCTTTCTGTAAATTTGTTTATATCTGTTTACACATATTAATTTTCTTTATAAGAGTGCACTTAGACAATGTCCGGTTAACAATCGGTTCGCATTTGGTTGGACTTAAATAGATTTTTGTGGTATACACGGGGAATTAGTTTTTATTATGGTTCTGTATTTTTTGCTCAAAATATGTCAAGATAAGCTTACATTCGTTTTTTGCTAGGATCATTTGACTTGGGATTGAACTGGGAAAAGATTATATACCCTTACTTAAAGCAAGCTTAATTAATATTTCTTACGTTACCTACATACAGGTGTATGCTTACTATGAGAGTACTTAAGTTTAGTTGAACGAAAATCGTCTTATTGTGTTACTCTGTTGCATATATATTAAAAAGACAAACTTTTTTGGGTACTAACTTTTGCCAAAAAAAAAAAGCTTTGGACTTGTTTCTTATAGGTTCTTTTGACTTTGGATTAAATTGGGAAAAAAATACCTCTTACTTAAGATAAGCCCTATGCCTAAATGTATCAGGGTCAAATGGTTGGGTCAAGTGCACCGGACGGACAAAAGAACCCCAAGGCTCTTACTGAACTTACCACCTGGTGGCAAGAGAAAACCCGGTAGACCGATGCTGCGTTGGTTGGTTGGAGTTGTCAAGGATCTCAAAACAATCGGTGGTCGAAGTTGGACGCACAAGGTAGATTGCGATGGTGAAAGTTACGCAGGCTAAGACCTGGCCCATAAGGGGCTGTACAACCATTGATGATGATGATGAACACACACAACTAACACATGTATTAAGTACGCGAGTTTAATTATAAGAATTTTTTACAATGGAGATGTAACTATTGAACAAGGAAGAAATAAATTCGTACTGTTTTATTACTGGATTATTCATTCAATTATAATTCTAAACAGAAGGCAACAACAATACTTGTACCTAGACTATAATATCGATTTTCATTGATTCAGCGATAAACGACGAAAAATTAATATACGCAAATGTAACAAAATTAAATTCGAAACATCATACCGACAATCGTGTCCTCGATATTGAAGTCGAGTTTTGAATACAAAATAAATTACATTACACCGGGCACCTTCCGAACGTAAAAATGAAAGGTACCCCCTAAATACCGGGTGAGGTGAAGCGAAAAAATTATCTTATATTTGCTCAGAAGCCGTGAACGTAGGGCGAAAATACTTTTCAATAAGCTTAGAGATTTTTTATTTACCGTCTTCTACGATCTATGGGACATGTTTAATTGCATTTTAATCGGATTACGTAGTTTCCAGTTTTACGGAATCATTTTCAATTACATCATAACTATTAGTATGTTTAAATTTTTCTATAAAATTTCCTATTGGCATCTATGTAGCTTTTTGTTAAATTTTGGTACAATATTGTATTGTTTGTATTGTGTCCCTAAGTTTAATAATGATTTTTTTACGACTCGCCTTGTAGTATTGTTTCGGTAAATATTCATATTTATACAGTTACATGTATGATTGTATTGTTGTCTACAAATTTAATAATAACTTAAAATATATATCCAGATGATCCTTTCAATTTAAATCAGGTATATTCATAATCAGAGCAGTGTTAATTTCATCAAAATCGGTTCAGTAGATTTAGAGACACGCAATCACGAGGGTTCACAATGAAGATAAATAATAAGTGGAGATTGTTTTAATTTTTCTAAATTACTTTAAAAGTATTGTACCGAGAAAAAGTTTTCTAAAAACAATTAATTCGAGAACCTTTTAGTGACCCATAGAATTATCTAGCACCTAGATTCACAATTATATCGCGAAAAAAAGCAGTACATTACTCCCAGTATTGTTGAATTCTGAAGGGTCCTTCACAAAGGACAACCTGCTGGGAGCATTGTGCGCGAACTCGGCACTTTGCAAGTCAATATTTTGGCTTTCACTCTTGTCAGATGTTTTGAATCTTTGCAACGTAAGCGTGCAACTGCGCGCCTACGCTGCATTTCATTATCCTATTGTTTTTTCAAATTCAATGCGGAGATCTGCGTTTGACTTTTTGATGCTTTTTTGTCAGCTGGCAACGTTTAATTAACATTTGAAAAAAGAATAAAAATATTTAATACAATAGGCATAGACAATCAAATTGAATTAATCGTAAAATTCTATATTCAAAAGGCATTGTAGTTGGGTGTCAAACAAAGTATTAAACAAAAAATTCCCGCGAAATATTGAATTTCGCATAATAAAAATACAAAGCACTCGATGCTTCAAATAATTGAAATAAAGCGACCGCAAGACGCCCCTTGACTTAAGAACCAACGCCTTCCGAATAAAAAAAAACCCGCCCATAGTCGATGACAGCGCAGGTCACTTAATTCGAACCTTTCCCACGAATACGATTTCTATAAAATCGTTAACTATTGTTTGCAATCAAAGAAATGGGTCAATACTTAAAGAGCTCATAAATCTATTGTTTGATTGGGAATTATAGGCAGTTTGTCAATACCGTGTTGTATTGTGACGCGGCGGGGCGCTAAGATGTTTACGGATGCATTTGAGAGTGAAATGATATGCAATTTATTAGGTACGTTCTCATGGAGTCCGCTGTGCGTATGAATTTTAAAGGTGTGTTGCTAACATAAAAATATTTAATCAAAATCCAGAATAATTTAGACAAATATAGATATATGGAATAATTAACGACAATTTCAGACAATTATAACGCTGTGGTCCTTTAATATCTTCTTATTTATTTTGAAAAAGAATAGACAGTTTGTGTACTGGGTTCGAAGATATTTGCGTATTATAAATGCCATGAAAATCTCTTGGTTTTTAGGGAAAAGGTGAGAATAACTATCCATTTTCCGGGACACATACATCGCGATTTTCCGCGAAATGGACAAATGTTAACCCGAAACAGAAAGGGCTGGCGTGAAATTGATTATTGATTTATTTTATTATACTTTTAAAGATGGATGAGGGTGGCTTCCGAGTTCTCGAGGAGTGTGAAATAATCGGAAGTGTGACGAAATGATTATTCCAGTTGTTAAATTGTCATTTTGTTGACGGTTAAATTAAGATAAATGGTATTCCGTGATATTGTTGTTAGAAAGGTTTACTTTTCATGAAAAATTATGTCACCTATTATTAACAATGGAGAGCAGCAATAGTAGTGCAAGGCTGGCAAATCTCAGCCCTGAGGTCATGAACCACAACCAGGCGCTAATGTATATACACAATTTATTTAAAAATTGACGACGTGTTTCTCATTCATAATAATAAGAATAATAAGTCATTTAATTGCAAGAAAGTGGTACATTTATAACGATCAATCATCAATCAGCCACACAAAAATAGGCATGCAAATGACACATTAATTTTCATTAAGTCATATAATAAGTCAAGCTATTTATAATTAATTGTTGTCAAACTTAACAACAACAACAACAAGAAAAATCCGCACAATCAGCCATATTTAAATAGGCATGCAAATGTCAAAATAAGAAGTCATGTCTTTTATAAGTAATTGTTAAACTTATGTTCTAAATATTCGGTCACGCTATAAAAGCACCTTGACTTCAAAATACTTAACTTACTTTCATATTAAGAAAAATACTTAATGAACAGACACAGAAGTAAAAGGTTTATATAGGGTTTTATCAGTTGCCATGTACTATCACTATTTTACAGGTAAGGTCGGTAAGGCAATAGGCTCATCTACCTTAGAAGTAACAGTAGAACAAAGTTGAGACTACAATCAGTGTTTATTTTATGCCAAGAAGATTTCGTTCGATACTAAGAATAATTTTTAAAACATACGTAACTACGTATACAATGGAAATTTAAAGACATACACACGCTTCTACTCTTCTACTAAATGACCTCTGCGCATCTTACTACTACCGACGTGTTTACCAAGAAGTCTAATGTTAATTATTTTCCACAGGGAATATTTTTTAAAATTTGTTTTAGTTTTCTATATATCCATTTTTAATTATAAGTATATATAATATATATAATACAAGATATTTTTACAAAATTGGTTAATATGTATATTTAAATACTCTGTGTGTTATTGAATCAATTGAATGATTAAGTGTAATATACCTCGGTAATGTTCAACTTCAATGTTATAAACCTAATTATTAGTTGAGAATTGAGAGCATAATTTATTTCATGTATTGTCAAGTAACATAAGATTTACAACTTCTTTAAAGTCAAAATAATGAAGTGAAAACAGCGAGGGTCAACACAATTAAATACTTCATCTTTGAAAGCCAGCCAAATGGCAAAAGTCGATTGTATTTAATTCATGAACCGCTCTCAGCCGTCAATAATAGTGATTTTATTTTAATGACAATAATCATTATTAATAATAACGTATTCGGGGATGAACGCTCGAATGAATCAGAAAGACAAATATAACGGACGTTTTTTTCATTATATTTTATGAAAATAAACGTTACTTTTGTGTTTTAATGTGTTCGCTTTGACGGGTGTGAATAGAATGTTTTAAGAAGTTAAATAGTACTTTGGTTATTAAAACCTAAACATAACAATCAGTATGTAGGTTAATTATAAATACTGTATTTATAATTAAGCTACATAGTAATAATAATTAATAAATAGAAAAATAAAACAAATTTAAAAAGCTTGGTCTCTGTGGCAGTGTACCTTTAACGCTTACAGCATTTCCATGCTGCCTTGGGATTCTGTAACTCACTTTTCGAACTCACACAGCGGTTTTCGTATCGGCGGTCGTGCTCAAATCAGTCGTGAAGCAGTCATTTTATGATTTGGCATTCTATAAGGTGGGAGCTTGTAGTTTACTGTTTATAAGCGAAAACCGCTGTGAGAGTTCGAAAAGTGAGTTACAGAATCGCAAGGCTGTATTGCGATACTTATTCGTTAAACGAGGAATTCACCAGCTCTAGGGTTTTATACATTTTTGCAGCAGCGTGATTTTTTCTATACTATGTAATACACTGTAAAGAGATGTTTTGAAGAATAGGTAGCTATCTATTTCAAAAATATCCAATCTAACGAAGTGCTAAAATATTTATGTAAACTTTTCCAATAAATGCTAATGTCATTTCTAATTTAGTAATTTAAAGTTTTACAATACGCTATCGTAAACCAGACAATAGCCACACTGCGGCTGCGCCATCGCTATAATTACGGACAACTGACACTCCATAATCACCGAATCAAATGCAAAAAAAACTCATAAATATTCATTTACGCATATCTCGATACTGTTATTACTTTTAATATCCCCCTATCGAACAACGACAACGTTTAGGCGCTGCACGCTGCATAAAATTATAATAAATAAAGAAAGAACTATAAATTATTGCTAGTGCGAAAGAGAGGGAAGTGGTCAGTGTTGCCACATTCGTAAATCGCGAGGTGACAATGACATGTCATTTGGGGGCATCCGTGTTATGGGGTAGTAATAAGTCATAACTCATGTTAACTCGAGGAGGGGTATTGTAATGACTATGAATTCTGATTTAGATCGAAACCTATTATTGTTGGGTGACGACGCTGTCAACGCTTTCTTAGGGGAGTTGATGTGATCTGTGAAATTATTGTAAAATGACTGTAAATTTCACTAAATTATCGGGGAACGTGTGGAGAAAAAATTGCGGGTCCAAACACGTTTTGTGGTGTTGACTTTCCCTTCTTCTCTGCATTAGACCTGTTAAGCAGTATTCTGGCTTCTATTTAATAAAAAGAGACATTAAGAAGGCCTGACGTAAAGTCCCTTAATCTCCTAATTGCATTGCATTTCTCCATAGAAGCTTACTATGCTATGTTATTATTATATTTATATATTCGACAATACTAACCCAGGTAACTAGGTTCAATTATTGGCACTGAATAAACTAACCTAACCTAACCACGAACAAAACATTGGCCTTGAGAATGTTTCAGTTCTTGTGATTTGTCTAAACGAAAATTAAAATCATGGACCAAAACTCAGTTTATATTTATCCCTATACCGCGCAGATGAATCATATTTTTTAAAACCTTATATTAATAACTTTTAAATGTCAATTTAGATTTACGACCAGATGAATATTCTCATAATGTTGCCATTAAAATACCAAAAAGCTCGCATACCATAAACAAACATTCTCATGTGCAAACAATGCTCTGTGGTCAGTGAATGGCGTGCTAGGAATGCTAAACCGATTCGGTAATGAATGGTTGGTTGCGTTTGCCTGCCAGCTTTGTACTGCATATTAGCTTATTGATTTGTATCATCTGCTATCGAATTCCGCTTACAAATGTAAATGTTCGGAGTTATATTTTCAAGTGCGCATCAGACACATCGTTCGTAGATATTTTTTTACATACTGCGAAAAATCGACGTCTATGAAAGTGTGTATTTAAAACCATTTTTATTTAAATTTATTTATCTTTAACAGCACGCCTTTTTCTTGAGATACCTCTTTTACTTTATTCACTTTTATGAAATTCACCATGCATGCTCTACTAGCTACTGGATTTATTCCAGGTATTTAAGATAGACCTACCCAACCCCTCTTCATCATCCATGGATCTTTATACAAAGATATAATATACTGTTCCACCCACCTTTATAAGGCAAAACATGCTTCTTTTGGTATCCTTGTCATTACCTTTTCTTCCTCTCCTCTTTTAACCTACACTTCTCACTCCCTCACTATTACTTATCCTATCACGCAATGTTACACCACGTATACTTCTGAACGCTCTCATTTCCATGGCATTTACTCTACTCTTATTCTCTGCCACAACAATCATTGCCGTATGTTAACGTCGGGATAAGCACTTCTCTATGTACGGCCAGTGCAACGATCCATTTACTCTATTTCCAGCACTAACTCGTTTCCTATATCAATGTCATACTTTCCATCCGGATTTTATAATCTACCAATACAATATTGATATTCTATGGTTCGATTACTATTACCCGCCTTATTACCTAATACGTGAGCATTCACAGCTGTCGTTTGTCGTTTGAAAATTCAATAAAATTACCGTAATATCTATTTGAAATATAATGTTTATTTAGTATAGGTTGTTAAGCATTAAATTTCAATTTAAAGTAGGAATAAACACTTGTGCTCAAGTCAAACTCGTTATACAGATAATATCTGTGATTTAACATACTTCCAACGGCCATTAACTAATATGAATATAGGAATATTGTAAAGGGGGACTCATCAAGCGAAGAGAAGTGGGATTAAAATTAAACCCGCGTAAAACGTACAGCATATGCCAATACGAGACTGAGGGCCGCACCCCAGCGCTAAACAAGATTTTATTCTCCTTAAAAAATACAAATACACCACGCTTTTTGAATCGCTGATTGAGAGCAAATAGTGAGAATTGAATTGGAGAAGTTAGATTTCTTGTGTTAATGTCGTAAGGAAGTATACTAACAACTTATGTACGGTGATTACGAAGCGATTGTTCTTGTGGCATATCTGTATAAAATACCTATTAAATACACACATCTATATATATATATTAATTTATAAATTGTGATTCAGGGATCTCGTATAGGCAGGATTAGACGGTCTTGGAATCGATTATATGATTAATATGGTTAATAAGACGAAAACTA
Organism: Pieris napi; assembly: GCF_905475465.1. Lineage (NCBI taxonomy): Eukaryota > Metazoa > Arthropoda > Insecta > Lepidoptera > Pieridae > Pieris > Pieris napi. Next base: position 3,522,190 of record NC_062241.1, on the reverse strand, counting down.
AGAGTAATAAATTGGAAATCACAAAATGCTAGTTTAAGTTTAATGTAATATATAAAATTCTTCCGAAACGGCTCTACCGATTCTTATGATTTTTTTTATGGATATTCAGAAAGTCTGAGAATCGGCTACTATTTTTCAATCCCCTAAATGTTAAGGGTGGTCCAAATCTAAATTTGAATTTTTATTTTTTTATGATACATAAATACCTACAACACTTAATTTTCAACCCTCCACGATCAACTCCTTTTTTTATTATAGTACATAGTTATTTTTATTGAACTAGAAAAATGTTTCCTTGAAATAATACATATGGCAAAACGAAGTTTGCCGGGTCAGCTAGTATACCTACTGTGTAAAATTCAATATAACATTTGTGAAAATTCACAGAATTAGGTTACATGTTATAAGTTTATTCGTAGAAATGAAATAGAATTCAAAACATACTTATAAAAAGCGAAAAATCTCTTATACATAAGGTATTCTCAGAATTTCTATTAAATTAAACGAGATAATAGGAAGCAAATTAAATTCCCCAGCATAGGGTAATGTTTATCAAAGAAAGCCTAAGAGGCTGATTATGACTGTTTGGTGGTAGTCCGTTTGATGTGCAGTGAAGCGGTCACGCCCGAAGAATGCCTTGAACGCTGCCTACTCGGTATACTTATGTAAATATTGGAGCTTGTGACTTATTAAACTAGCTATAGTCTACGGATTTTCCTTTATGTACTTAGACTATAAACTTTCAATTTTTAATTTTCTGTATACGACGGCTTTCGCAAAAACTGTGTAACGTTTACATCATAGAGTATACAGTTTTAAGAGTTTTCTTAACCTACTTATAATAATAACATTTGGAAATTAATAAATAAAGAAAAATACTATTCAAATATAAATAAAGGGATCAATGACCCATAGCTGCCGTTTAATAAAATATTTTCTATAGGTATATAAGTCTATAAAGTAAAAAAATCTTACATCGATTGCATATCTAAAAATCTATTGAAGTAGTTTCTATTTATAGATGATATGAGTAGTCTAGACAGTATTGTATCTGGTTAGACTTTTAAAATGCAATAAAATTGTGCAAATTAAATTTAAGAGTGCAAAAATGCGTCGGGTTTTATTGGTAAAACCTTGCTTTTCTACACTGCTAAATAAAACCGTTTAAAAAGAAATGCTTCTAAAGTTACATTAACTGCCAAATCAAGGGCGTACAACAGACAAGAGAAATATACTCTCAGTCACTCTTATAAATATATATGCATACCATTTCAATATTTTGTCCATAGAGGTTAATTACTTCATCCCTATATCGTTACTGTATAAAATATTTAGTTTATTGTAAAGATTTGTTTACAGCCCCTAAACTAATAAACATTTCGTTATAATACCCCAATATGTAGCTCAAGTTGATGGTAATCTCCTATTTTATCTTATCAAGTATCTGTTGATCGTACGTGGGGTGTGTGTATGGATAGAAAATTATGTTTCATCAAAATAGATGTACGTCAATATAGTATACACGCTCTACGCTTTTCGTAGCACTAGCCGTAGCAATCGGTGATGACGTTTGAAAGATCCTATTGTTTAGGTTAAATAATTCATATTTTTCAATTAAAACGCAAATAAAACCATTGTTATTATATATACAAATTCTGTTCATGGGTGCCGAGTAAGCACCTTTCTAGTCAAAATAAAGTTTAGTTTAATGCCCTTGCGGGATGATTAATGATTTTTAAAAGTTTGTTATTGCTGGTTATACAGCATTTGAATGACTAAACCGATATCGATAAAGTGCTTTGTGGTATAGCGTAAATATAGTAATTGTGTGATTTGCTGTCTGTACACGCGGTATAACAAGTGTGGCACTCGACTGGAGTGGACAGAGGCTGGGGATTAGGCTAATATACGCAATCCGTTCTTATTCATACGTGAGAGAGAGTGCCTTGTTAAAGGTATACTATACATAATTATACATATATATTTTATAAATACATATACATTAAAAAAACTAAATCATTATTTCTTTTTGATTAAAATTATATTGTATTCTAGCGTCATTAATCGTTCATAAATAAATGATAAATAAACAAAAAATTTAGTGTTACTTAATACATATTTGCAATGTCTATAGAGATCCTATTCCAAAAAAACAGCATTCGTTTCGTAAAAGATATTTGCAGTTCTTACAATACAAGTAAAGTTATAGTTGAAAATAAAATTTGTGTTCGTACCCGAATTCATAAGCAAAAATCGATTCAATATTTGAACATTATTGCACAAGTCGATAGTAATAAGAGGGGAAATAAAAAAAAATCGCTCGTCGCACGTGTTCGTAGTCCGTACTTAACTCGCTTCGGTTGACACCCTCGAAGTGATGTGTTTTGAAAAGTACAAATATTACACCTAAATAGTGCAAGAATACATACACATATTTTAAAACTTTACTTACGATTCCAGACTGATCTGATCTATTCGTTCATTTTAAGTGCGGCGTTTATCAAAATCATTGTAAAAGATTCCAGAAGATTCCTATCCCAGATTAAAGCCAGTCGCACACACTGTCAGAAATGTATTTAAAATTAAATTAGTATTAAATTAATAATTATCTATTAAAAATAACTTTTTGTGTGTGAGTGACTACATTTCTCCATTAGGTATTATTTGAAAATCAACTTACTTCATACAAAAAATACTATATAGTAACCAGGTGTATAAAGTCCAAAGTTAATAATGTATGATGGTTAATTGTTGCATAGTAGTAGTAAACTTTGTATGAATCGAGTTGCTTTACAGGGTACCTAAACTGTTATTGTTCCTGCTACTGAGTTAGTCTAATCGTAATGAATCGATTTATGTTACAGAATTTAGACTGTTTTAATTGAATTTAAATTGTTATCACTCTTAGTCAACCGAATTAATTAGACAGAAGCATGATATTATATTGCCTATAGTTTTCTTTAATAAATGGCCCATCTAACATAAGATTTTTTTAATAAACTAATACACTAAAGAACTATAATTTAGGATACATAGAACACAATTTACGTAGATGTTTGAGCATGTCAAACTGACTAACCAGTTTTTGTTTGCTTATTAATTAAATGCTTAACGCTGAACATAAAACACTGAATACATAGCGTAATAAAATGAAGTTTTATCTCGATAATAACTCGTAATAAAAAGAAAATCTAATAGAAATCAATAGGCATTGTAGGCGGGGTTGAGGCACGCTTCGTCTCGGCTTATTGCACTCAAAACTTGTAATTAACTGGGGCTGAATTGTATGGTATTGATGACACCTTAGCCTGTGCGTTTAATGAAATTACATGCCTTTATATCGGTGATATTAAATTGAATTTACTCGGATAGGACCGGCGCTACGAACTGATAAGTTACTGGCCTTTGTTATACATTTATAATACATATTATCAGGCAGAGTTTGTTAGTTAATCTCAGATCATCTCGTTCTAATTGAATAAAACTGTTATGAATAATCCGGAATATTTTCACGAAATCTTTATAACATTATAGCTACAGATACAGTTGGACCTGCAAGGCACAAATAGTTCTGTTTTTGCAAAAGTTTTCTGTATGGAGTAATGCTGTATGGAGACAGGCTTATGGCTACCTCTCATAAGGATCTTAATTAAGAGGTGATCCATTAAAATAAATACCAGTTGGCTTATCTGTAGAGCAGTGTTGGCTTAGTGGCTTCAGCGTGCGACTCTCATACCTGAGGTCGTAGGTTCTATCCCCGGCTGTGCGACAATGGACTTTCTTTCTATGTGCGCATTTAACATTCGCTCGAACCGGCTTGCCTTAGTACTAAAAAGTCGACGGCGTGCGTCAGGCACAGAAGGCTGATCACCTACTTGCCTATTGATCATGAAACAGATACAGAAATCTGAGGGTCAGACCTAAAAAGTTTGTAGCGACATTGATTTTTTTTGGCCTATATGTTATAGCACATACATATAAGTTGCGAATACTCAAATCACTTTTTTAAAAGGAAAAAGCTATTTAAATGTATCAGTGGTATACAAATAGCCCGAAGACAAAGATGTCAAAAACAGTTAAATAAACAATTGTTTCATATATTTATTTGCAACTTCAATATAAGCCTTAAATCCCACGAATTGCGGTATTAATTTCTCTCTGACGCTTCTCTTTAACCGATTTATAATACCCATCAATCCATTTTGGACTTTATTAATGAGATATACAGTATGTTTTTCGTCAGTGCGATAGCAGTAAATTCTTAAAATAAAACATTGGAAATTGTGCGTTGTTGTTTTGTATTAAAGTGTATTTTTCTTTCGTTGTATTTTTGGGTAGGGTGGGGTATAGTGGACCACATGCGAGTCGCGTGCGCGGCACGCGTTTTCTACGGTAATCTTCTTTGGCTCTCTTTGTTACAATTTGTTGCCGCGATATCCCAACCCCCGTGAGATCGCCATCTCAGATATGATACGTAATGATATTTTAAATCAGTGTTCTGAGCTACTCAGCGGAACAATCTGGGCTTAATATCGTCGTATACTGTGTATTTTCTGTTTGTAATGGTTTAAGCTGTTTCAGAGCTGTTTTAAACTTGGTTTTTATACTACATAAATTTACGTAGTATGTTCATAGTTAATATACACATATTAGTTTTACCTAAAGTCTATATAAATGTGTTGTAAAATACACTTTAAAATATAATACCGAAAACAAATATCATACAAAATTTCTATAAATAATGGTATCATATAAATTGAATGTACAAAAAATGACACATCGGTCGTTGACAGTAACGTGACAAGAAAATATCGCGATACAATAAAATAAAGTTGTCATCCCCAGCAAAAGTGCCGGGAGCGTGCTAAATGCATTAATTTGGCCTGGATTTAGTGGCCCGGAAGTGATTTGCTACGGGAACGCATGCTCAACACGATATGACCCTATGACAACCCTGACGACAATTGACCCTCTCACCGCATATTTTTATTGTTAATTAAAATCGTACTGTAACATTATGGATATTAATCACACATTTGAACGGCAAAACGCATCGTTTAGGGCTGTGTATTTAGCAAGGTTGAGTGGTTTCGCTTTTTTAGTTAAGGGTCGTTAGTGTAAAGGTTTAACTAAAGTTTCGATCTTGTTTATTACTAAGCTAAACGAGGCTATTCAATTGTAGTAAACTAAAATTTAATTTCAACATGTAAATTATTCATTATGTTAAAAAGCAGTACGCATGTTCGTGTGATAATTATTGTATAAATTCCCTTCAGTTTTACATTATTTACAAAATTAGAACGGACGTCACTATAAATGGATCTCATGACGTTAATATATTCAACCTTTAAACACCCTTAAGCATAGATACGTAAACACGACAACCCTGTGCTCGATAAATACGACGAGAGCATGCATAATATTATCTACCTGTTTATAGACACCTAAGAGCCCTTCCTCCCCCTGATAACTTAAAGACTTTATCCCCTATACAGGAATTTTTACGGCAACAAAAGCCTTCATATTTTCTTTATTCGGCGCCGTGTCGAAATCGCCCGCTCTCCCCATCCATTGGAAAAGATGCTCAACTCTTTCGCACCTATTACGATATCCTATGTTCATCTCGTTTTACAGATACCTTCCATTTGGGGGTTTTATGTTTTTCTCGATGTTCTTGGCGGAGGTCGTAATGCTTCTTTTTCTCGGAACGTCAACGACAGGATGATGGCGGGTTTTATTAATTAATTTATGTTAAGTATTCACAAGTATTCCGAGGGGTGTTTAGGAATTTACCCGTTGCTTAAATTTGACTTAATGACTGTTTTCACATCTTAATCTTTCTTTTTTCGGCTCGCTTGTTTTTAGGAGATCATAAAAGAGTGAAACCTGTACTTAAATATAAGTGGTACTTGAAGCGTTAGGCCGTTTCTCCACTGCTCCGGTCCGGCAAACGTTAATTACCGATCCGATTTAGAAACTCACTACAGTACTTACGTGCTTCTCCACTACTCCGGCATCCGGTTTTTAACGATCCGATAACTTGCTAGATCGGAACGCGGTGTTTTATCGGTCCAAGTATATCCAAGAGGTTATAAATTATTATTCACAGGTTTATTTATAGTTTCTTTATTTTGAAAGAATCTGGATAACCTGGACCAAACCAAATTATGTTGCTATTTATTTATATTTTTATACCATAGTATTAGTGAACTATTTATTAAGTAGATTATAATATTTCAAGATAGACAATATAAAGAAGTAATAAACTTGCCAGGGCAATACAATTTTCAGAATTTAGAACGTTTTATTAATAAAATAAATTATATGGGTTTTAGTTAATATAAGTGTTGCATGATAAATATACAAGTTTCGATTATTGTCGGATCGGATGAAGTGGAGAAGCGCAATCCGGCTTTCCGATATTTTTCTCATGACTCATTCCGGTATCCGACGTCGGACCGGAGCAGTGGAGAAAGGGCCTAAGTGTTTTGTTTATGTAAAAATCAGCTCGTGAGTATTCTACCTAACACTTAGTAAAAGTATATTTTTTATATAGTATATACGTTTATATGAGAAGTTAATAATCAACACAAACAGATGTATCATTTGTGATACCTACATGTAAGTTAAAATACAATTTAAAAGGCATGGATAATAGGTATAAACTAAATATTGATTTTTAAAAAACGTAATTTTCTGATGTACAGGTACACCCTACCTCTATAGTAATAGTATATACCTCTATAGTGTAGTATTCATAACTACAACGCACACAGATAAAATATTACAGCATGATACAGTGTGTTTCTTTTGTGCAAAGTATAAACTTGAACCTTCTAGGATTTCGTTCGACTAAAATTATTTTGTATGGTTTTAACTTGCTTTTTTAGATTTTTTTATTATAGATTTATATTTAGTTTTCTTACCAGTCCATTTTGACTATAAGGGATCTTTGTTTTTATTACAGCTTAATCACAATTTAACAGATCTATTAACATTTCGTGCAAGTATACAGAAATACAATACAATTAAAATAAATAAATTAAAAGGAGGACAACTGGCGGCCTTATCGCTTTCGAGCGATCTCTTCCAGGCAACCCACGACTTAAACATTCAATATTGTGGTATAAAACTGTATCAAAGTAGATAGCAACATCCTGATACTGAGTCCTATTTCCGGGGAAACTAAAATGTGTTCGATGATGCTATAACATTTTTGTTGCCAACAGGATTTGAAACCAAAAACGTAAGTCGGATTTAACCATCCTATATGTGAGCCATCTAAAGGCTGTCCCAGAAGGGAGCCTTATTCAAAAAAGGGAAAGACGAAGAAAAAAGTTATAACGTCATATTGTTTTGCTACGGGGGGAGTGGGGTTCGTGGGGGCGATAAGGCGTTACGGCAGTACGATTTTATATCGCACTGAAATTATAGAGATTTTAAATGCCTGGCTGAAGCGCGTGTCTTTGTCTGCAGAACAAGGGTATAGCCTATTTTCTGTTATACATTTCTTAAATTCATCTGAATCGAACTATCATGATGACATATTGATAATTATATGTATTACATATAAAATTATCGTGTCACAATGTTAGTTACCATACCGAAACGGCTTGACCGATTTTTATCAAATTTTATATGCATATTAAGTAGGTCTGAGAATCGACTACTATCTATTTTTTATACCCCTAAGTGATAAGGGTTGTCCACCCCTAACATTTTATTTTTTAGACAATTTTTTTTGTTCTGATTTTTAATGATTCAGCATATAAAAATACATACAACCCCTTATTTTCACCCCTCTACGTTCAACCCCTATTTTTTTTATTTTTATTAAACTAAAAAAAAATTTCATAGAAATAATATACATGACTAAACGACGTTTGCCGGGTCAGCTAGTTATTATATAGAAAAGGGATGTAAACTAATCGAAATTGCTACGAACTGATGATTTTACAGAAAAGTTGCTTTATAGCATAATCTTCGTAAACTCTTCATAAGTTCTCGAAAAGTACAAGAATTCCTCAGATAAAAACAGTTTTTATGTAATAATTCAAGTAAAATTCCTTTGAAATTCAGATTAAAGTTTAAAGGTTATCAGAACATTTAATATAGCCTCTTTACATAAATCAGTTCTAATAGAAATCGTACTTACACTTGGTATATTATCCGAAGAACAGACTCCTTCGCTGAGCAGACGGTCTCTGATCTCCCACGCGAAGATTGAGGGGCATTCTCGTTTGTACTGCGCTATCTTGCTTACAACTTCTGCTGTCGCTACGCGTGGCTTTGAACCCCCGATCGCTCGAGGTCGAATAGACCCAGTCTCGTAATATCTAAAAGAAATTTATGTTAACAATAATAATATAAAACTTTGCTGTAGATCAGTATTTCACGTGTTCACATTTTTATATGGTTGTTTTATATGAGCAGTGTTGTTGGTTTCAGCATGCGACTCTTATCCTTGAAGTAGTTGCAATCCCAGGCTGAACACCAATGGACTTTATTTCTATGTGCGCATTAAATATTCGCTCGAACGGTGAAGGAAAACATCGTGAGCAAACTTGGACCCAAAAATTCGACGGCATGCGTCAGGCACAGGAGGCTGATCACCTACTTCCCTATTAGATTGACGAATGATCATGAAACATAAATATGAGGCCCAGACCTCATACTCAAAATAACTTTATTCAAGTAAACAAGTACACGTATGAACGTCATCAGAAACGATGTTGATTCTAAATTTACATTTACTACCAGTTCGCAAGTCATAGAGCATAGAGCGGGCAAGAAACTCTCCGCCACTCTTTTTAATCGCCAAGTTCTTTGAACTGGAGCAAATCCATTCCATCATTTAAATATTTGTCAAATTTATAAAAAGCTTTATTGATTAATTTACGTTTAACGAGAGTTTTGAATTTATTCAGTGATAATTCTCTAATTGCGCTTGGGAGTGTGTTTAAAAACGAATACAATTTCCATATAAGGAGTGGTTTATCTATCTTGTTTAATAACCTAAAAAGGGTGTAGTGCCACTGATTTATTTATTTTTATTGATATAGTTTTTTATATGTCAATAAAACGGGACAAAAGTCAGTCGCAAATATTTAACCCACAGTAGAATTATGAAAGTAGAAAGTGAATATTTTTTGTTAGTAGTCTCAACCATAAATAGCACTAGTGAGATATATAATGTATCAACGGGTTATAAATATGAAAACAGGTTTTGTCTGGCTGTCAGTGAGCGAGCTTTTTGCTTAAGTTTTAAGTCTTAAAAATAACCAAATAAGAATTTGGTTAGATATAGTCTCTGGTTTGTTTACTGGTAATTAAATCATATTTTAATACGTATTATTTTTCACATTATACGCCAGTATAATAAATACATCAGTGGCACTACAACCTTTTTAGGTCTGGGCATCAGATGTCTGTATCTGTTTCATGATCATTTGTTTAATCTAATAGGCAAGTAGGTGATGAGACTCCTGTGTCTGACGGAAGCCGTCAACTATTTGGGTCTATGACATGTTTTCCTTCACCATTCGAGCGAATTTTACGCCAGGATATCGGTGCTTTTTTTTATTTGGTTTTACAGTGCATAATTTCATCTATAATTAAGAGTATAAATATTTACAAAAGCTTGTCACAGCACACATACATTGGTACATAAGAGAAACAACTGTTTTGTGTAAACTTTAAATTTGATATTGATTTAAGTTGTTGTATTGTAGAAATAAAAAATTGCATGTTTATTAACAAGTTTAGCATTAAAAACTTAGATGGATAGTAATAGATTACAAAGATAGATATAGATAATATAACAAAGACTAAAAAGTAAATAACTGCCCATAACATTAAGAATGTGTTAACTGCTGTAAAAATTATTAACCTTTTAATTCCAATTAGTTATTATTTACTTGTTATTTGTTCTATTTTAGTTGAAGTGGAATTGTCTCTTTGTAAATAAATATGTTTGTCTAAAGTTTTTGTTGGAATACCTAAGTTTGCTGTTGTTATTTCGTCTCAGACGTTACAGTGTTTAACCGCAAAGTTAATAAGAATATTCCATCAATGAAAATAGATCGTCTCATGTTACATGGTCTCAACCAGGTTAAATAGAGCCTTGGGCCGTGTCTCGAATATTTTGGTACATTTTAAACCCATATGGCATTTTTAAAGTGTGAAACTTAATACTTGTTCGTAGACTAACCTTAAATATTAAAAAAGTGTTTTTTAATTCGATAAATTTTGAAGCTATTGTAGAAGTGTTAGTTGATAGAAAACTAAATTTGAACTGTATTAATATAAATGAACTGTACTTAATATTACCGATAGCAGTATATTAATCACAAATATCTACAGTCTATGTTATAAACGAAATAAATCTTTTGAAAATGGGCTCATTAATTAACAACAAAAATCACCTCTGTTTATGTAGATTGAATTGAAGAATTGTAGATTGAAAAGAAAAAGAAGAATTGTTAGTTATGCATAAAACGCTGATTATATCTCATGTACTAAATCAAATAAATAGTGCCATATATTTTGAAATACTTTAATTGCATTCAAACCTAAAGAAACTTTTTATACAGGTTGTAACCCTGACGTTACGATGCGGTCGCAACTATGATACTGCGGTTACGGCTAGTTAGACCTGGTATTGATTACTGGCAACATTTTTCGGATAACTGGGTGTAGTGTTACCAGAGATCTATGCTAATTGTGGTTTGGTCTTGATATATTACGATTTATTGAACCATTTGTCATTTTGATTACTTCAAGGTGGCTGTGGTGTGAATTTGTAATTTCATATTCACAAACTTACTGAACACTTTTCAAGCTAACTAAACTCTACCTTAGTATAAAATTGAATGAAGCAGAAATTAGAGAACGAAAAGAAGACTTTTCGTAACTGAACCCTCATCTGGATTATTCCAGAGCCACGATTGCTAAAGTGGCAAACAACTCTGCTCCGAGATGTGATAAGTTCCAATTTACCTCCTATAATTCACGCTTCAGTTCATGTATGTTCTAAGTATGAAACAACAGCAATGCTACACGTACCTGCCGAGTATCTTGGACACGCAGCCGTTGGAGACCTGCAGTATCCGGCTGATGTCGCAGGGCCTCGCGCCGGAGTGCGCCAACTCAACGATCTTCTGCCGCGTGGAGTCAGGTAGCGGTCTGCCTCCTACAAACACCCCGCCGAGCTGGTTAACACCGCTGTGACCTGTCCATCACAAGCCTGCTTACTCTAATTAATCACGCCACGTCACAGACTTATGCAACAGGTGTCTACACAGCAGTATATTAGTTTATTATTTTTTATGGTATCAGGGAATAAAAAATAATAACCTAATAAAATGTGTTGTCTATATTTTAGCCGAGATTGGCTTGTTTACTAATTAATAGAAATTCTTTTTTTTAATCGGTTTAAAGTATGATGGCCATACTTTGGGCCTAATTAAAGAGGCGGACTGGGTTTTTGAAGTGAAACTTCTTTAGGCGCATGAGGATAAAAAAATTTAAACGTCACGAAGATGTGCAGCGTTTTTATCGAAGAAAAGGGAGAGAGCGATTGAGAATGATTGAGAGAGAGTGAGAAGGGTAAATTACCTTATAGAAATTATATCTTTAAAATTAAAATTTATTAATTAATTTAAGAGAATTAATGAAATATTAGTATTTTATATTTTATGCAAAATAATTTATCGAAATCTCAAATTAAAATAATAAATAAAAAAAAATATTTGTTATTTGTATTAATTTTCGACTCTATTAATACTTTAATGACAATTAAATTCATTAAATTCATAACATAATATCTTCCTTTTTCCCTCCCTCTAAGTATCGGAAATCTAAAGTTTTAGATTTGTATAAATATCAACAAGAGTTAGTTTCACTTCTGCCATGTGTACTTTGTACGCACGCACTTTTTTTATTATAGCAAGTTAGCCAAGTCCATCTCCATAATATCTATAATTTTTTGTAAGAAAAGTGTAAAAATCACTATTTGATTCATGGATACTCGTTTCTCTTCGAGACTGGTTTTCAGTAATAGGCTTTTGCTAACATACTATCTTTAGCATTCAAGTAGGTATTTTAGTATTATTTAGCTTGTAAATATATTTAAATGACCATAAGCTAGCGCGATCATTTAAATAAAATGTATGTTCTAAGTTTACCAATATAATAACAATAATTTATTTTAAATTCGTATGAATGGAAGTCTAATGGAATTATTTGTTTTGATCAGCGTATCATAAATAGCTCTAAAGCTACCCTACCCTATATACAAATTACAAAAGCAAAATAATTGTACTTGTAACAATAATAAATTGGTATACCATAATAATTAAAAGCAAAAGTTTTAATACACTAAATACTCTTTGCTATATTCTAAAGTACCTAAGAAACGTATAAGACTTATCGTCTATATGTCTATGCAAATCTTACAAACTTAAACTACTTTTTTAATTAAAGTAACATCATATTATATAATACAAGTTTCAACAACATTCTAATATAAATCTTGGTCTAAAATATATGGCAATTACGATGAACACATTCACAAAAAACCCAGAGCTACCCAGCATCTAAGCTAATAATAGTAAACAATGGTGGTCACCATTACCTTTACCTTTGTGCGCCAGATCGTCCATTCGATCCAGAAGGTTGGTATCGGGTGGCCAAGGGGAGATCGGCGTTATTTGCTGCGCCGGCAGCATTGTGTACACCCCGTATTCTTCTATGATGATGCCCTGTACAGATGACATCTACTTAATGATAATCTTGGTAAATGCTTCAGAATAAATTGTAGATGATCATCGCCATTACTAGTGGCTGGTATTGCGTTATAACTGACATCGAATCCTCGCCTCAAATTCAAACTTAAAATAACTTTATTCATATAGGTAAACAAGTACACTTATGAACGTCAGAAAAGAAGTTAAATTAGTTCTAAATTTACATTTACTACCAGTTCGCAAGGCAAGGGCGTAGAGCGGGCAAGAAGAACTGGCAAGAAACTCCGCCACTCTTTTTAATAGCTAAGTTTTGAGTCATACAAATTGTTTGAACTGGAGCAAATCAATCCCAAGGATTAGGATCATTTAAATATTCGTGAAATTTATATAAAGCTGTATTGATTAATTTACGTTTAACGAGAGCTTTGAATTTATTTAGTGATAATTCTCTAATATTGGCATGGGAGCTTGTTGTAAAAAAGAATACAATTTCCATATAAGGTGTGGTTTATCTTCTGGAGCCTGGTTGGTCGTACGCTTATATTAGTTCTGTCTCGAGTATTATACTGATGAAGGTAACAAGGCTTCATAAATATATTGACCAGATAGTGTCTTAATATTTAATTCCTTATGCTTATTCCGTACCGACTCCCTTGGGGAAACACAACAAATACCCCTATCAGCCCGCTTCTGCAGCACAAATATGGATTGAACCACTGCAGAAGCACCCTACAGTATACCGTACGACATAACGCATAGTGGCGCCGTGCGACTCTCATCTCTGAGGACGTTGGATCGAATTGCACCAATGAACTTTATATGCACATTTAACACTCCCTAGTATGACTTGATGGACCGCTTAAGTGAGACTTATCCTCAAAACTGTACGCTGTCACAAAAGTCGCTGGACTGAAACCGGTGAAAACAGATAGATGCGAATCAGGACGCTTAGACATGAGCTGCCGATTAAAGAGAGAGAGTCTGACTTACTTCAGGCACAAAATGCTGGTCACCTACTTGGCTATTAGAAAAAAATATTACGAAACAGATACAGTGACCCAGAGCTAAAAAAGGTTAGAGCCTTTTTATAAAATGTAAGTACTTAAGAAGGAGGAATATTATTCCATTTTAATATCTCTGATTCAATACAGATCCGTTCTTCCGGACTTGGGTGATTCATAAGGGCGTAAGCTTTGTCATTTATAATTTAATATGTTTAGATGTATGTAATTTTTTATAACTGAATAAAATGTCATCAGTTTAAAATCGAATTCATGTATTTATAAGGTAATGAATTATATAATTATGCAAGAATTGATAAGTTTGTTTATGAATTTATAAAACTAAAATAAAAGTAATATCTTTCGGCAATTTTTAGAATAAAAATCTAATGACAAAAATCATAGTGTTCATTGATCCTTATTCTATGACCCATAGACGCTGGAGTTACGCGGGAATATGAATGTACTTCAAAAAAATATATATACACTTGAATTGTAAGGAGATGGGTTTTTTAAATTAAATTAGATTAGATTTTAATATTTTATATTAGTTTAATAATGACACCAAAAATTTCCATAGAACATAGAGTAAAAAAAACTAAAAAAATCGTAAACATGTCATTGTGACAAGTATCAGTTGATTTGACATTAAGTGACAATATTTATCATAGCAAAAATTGTATTTGTCTGTCAAGAATTCTGAGTTATATTCTCTTATAATGCTATTGGAAAAATTTACGATAGTGAAATTAAAATCCATCCATGCATTCAACTAGAAACTCACAAATTATTAAAAAATGTAGTTTGTGAGAACAGGTGAAATGGAATTAGTAAATAGGATTAATATTGTATTGATTTTATTAGTTATTAAAGAAATTATTGGTTCTAATGAAGCGCAAGATCTATCGGATTCCATAATTAACGACTTATATAATAAATACATGGAAGCTATAAATCGAGGTATGTTTTAGAAAACATTATATTATTTGATGGAATCCCATAAGGCAATGGGCGCATTCCTACATGTTTCATTGATATTTGAATCATAAATGAACTGCGGCGACGGTAAAAATTAAAATCATTTGGATGTCAAGTAACATTCTTTCAGGAGATTGTCGGTCCAACGTGTTCTGCCTTGTATACGATTTTTCTCTGTATTCATAAACAAGGGTATATTGTTACTCTAATACGTGTTAATTATTCAACCCACGCTTTACATATTTAATAACTGTCATTTAAAAAAAAAATAGTTTAACTAGTAAGAAATTGTAAGATCTTATAAAGGCGCAGTGTTGGTCGTGCGTTCGAATATCGGCTGTGCACTAATGTAATTTCCCTTCTATGTGCGCACTGAGAACTTGCTCCTACGGTGAAGTCAAACATCGTGAGGAAACTTGCATATCTCAAACCAGAAAATTTATGACAGGCACAGAAGATCAGACTTATATTAGTCGATAAATAGAAAATCATACGAGGAAGGGTTGCAATCTGAGGCAATATAGGGTTATACACAACTGGATGATTATTAAGATCCTAAAAAACTTTCACAGATGGTGATTTGGTCATACTACGGCGACAATTCGATCAGAATCAACTATTTGAGATACACGTTAAAAAGTTAAAAGAAGTGAATGGATACAAACTGCATAATCTAATGATCAAAGGGAAAGTAAGGTCTGGGAGTCCCTTTATTTACATAAACAATCCAGTTGAATCAAAAATGCCTAACGCCTATTTGACTTTAGAAGAATTTAAAGAGGCATTAACTAAGAGGGTTCAGAAGCATAAAAAAACAACATTGAATTTTGTTGACGTATTTTTCACAACTAAAAAACCTAATACACGCCTTCACATGAACTCCTCAACTATATTAAATAATGCCACGAATGTTTTGAAAGTCACAACGAATCTAATAAGGTCATCCTTTACATCATCATTGAAAGAGGAGAATGCTAGCAATCCAATTACTTCAACTAAAGCAACGGCTGAGAAGTTGTTGGAAACTACAAATATTTTGAACTCTTCTACGACTGCAATGAAACTAGATTCGCCTACCGAAGAGACGAGTCTTACTACAGTTAGCATAGAAGATTTAATGTTTTTGCGAACATTACCAATGAACTACACCTATACTGAAATAGAAAATTATAGCAATATGTCTGGAACTTCAAAGACATACAAAAACAACACTGTAAACCCTATTAATATGACTTCAATCATAGACCCTCAAATAAATGATACAAAACATCAAAATGCTTCACACCTACTCAAGGAACAACAGAAACTAAACAAAGATGTAACATCTGTTGATTCTATACCGATTAATATAACAAAACTTCAAGACAAGGAAGATATGAGTAATCCTAATAAGACAAATGAAAATCAAATTAAAGATGGAGTAAATATGATAACAGATTATCCCAGTACGAAAATTGAAAGAAATGAAACTTATAACCTCAATGTCACTATTTTAACAAGTCCTGAGATAGATACAACATCATTACCGAGTGGAAGTTCCATCATAAATTCAACGAGTCCAAGTAAAATTCATAACGTCACTGACACACATATGCCATTATTCAATAATACATATAAAACGAACAATATAACTATTGAAGTTCTTAGTACAATTTACACACAAGTATATCAAAACCATAGTGACGTGACTATCACCGATTTATCAGAGAAAACTACAGAATCAGTAATAACAAAACTATTGAAACCAGAGATAAATAACACAGAAAATACAAAACTAGATACATACATCACAGTTGTGACTAAAGCAATTACAAAAGTAATAAATGAAAGTTTTACTTTTACTAACGACACTCCAGGATTGACTAATAGCAGTAATTTAATTACGTCCACAAACACGAGTACTACAGAAACCTCAAAAAGGGTCCCGAAACGAAAAGTTACCTCGGAAACTTCTACTATAAGAACGCCGTGGCGTAGAAGAACGTTTAAGAGGGCTACCACAAAAAGTACGACCAAAACCAGAAGGTCAACGTTGGGAGTAAGTTACTTTTTAATTACAATATTAGTTTATGTTGCCGTCGGGCTTGATTTAAAGTCTATATAAAAATCTATGATTAGCGGCTTTATTATAAGGTAATAATGCTTTTTTTATTGAAGTGATATCACAAACATTTAGAATCCGTTACAACCTGTGTTAAAAAATCAATGCATTTCTTTGATAACAAAGATTTGGTTGATATCATATTTCTTGCGATTGTTCATGCCATTTGCAGTGAAGCTTATTAATTCAAGATATATAAAAGAAAAATAAATTATACAATATAATGGGATAATACATTTATATTTTTGGATACCAATTTGACGTTTAAATTATTCTTATGTAGCTTACATATTTGGCTTATTTATTAAGTTGGCGCGTTTATAAATAATTAGTAAACGGACTTACTTTATGTTATATCAGACTTATAACATGATATAATAATTGCTAAAATATATTTATTTTGTTTTTTTCTATCAAATAAACGAATCACTTTTATATTTCAGAGACCACTTGTATTTATGGGAGGGCCCTGATATAAAGAAATATTACATGATTTTTTTCTGTTCTTACCTTATAGAACTTTGAGAGAAAAAAATCCTAGTTATTGCCCTTGCAATAACTGTTGTAATTTTTAACTGCAAAACATTTCACTATGAGCAACACTAAAAACGGGCGTATCAAAATCGTGTTCGCGCCAAACAAATGTTAAAGTGTCAAACGCGCGAACATTGTACTTCTGCTACAGAATAAAGGCGGCACTTCACTGATTACAAAACACAATCTCACGTGGAACTATGACCCTGCCGTCCGCTTATACCTTTATAGAAATGAAGGGCTGATGTTGAGATAGCTCTATTTGGTGGAGCCATAAGTGAAAGAGACAACAGCACTCCACTAACTCCCATTGTCGAGCGCTCAGTACTTAGGACTGCTCACTTGCGCGAAAAGGACGCTTGTATATTTAGAAGGTTTCTGTTTTATTTACGCTCCGCCCATTTCTCTTTTATTCCCAAGTGGTGGGGCGAAGTTGGACAGTTTTAAATTATCTATTATAATAAAATTATTTTGTGAAATAAGGGGTTGGTTTTGTTAATGACGTGTTTCATTTGCGTCTTTAGCGCCAGGTTTAATTTCAATAAAATCAATAGATTGGACTTGGTTATAACCTCGAATGTCTGAAGTTTTACATAACTTTAGCAATATTGTAAGACTGACCATTACAAATACAAACACCTGAAAAACAAATGCAACATTTTTAGTAATTTGCATCTAATTGGAAATCGATATGTGTAAATCTTTAAATAAAAATTGGAAATATATGTATAGGTACATCCAGCAATTTAAGATTTCAGTATATATTATTCATGATAATATTACAACAGCAATAATCCCGGACAAATAAGAAAAAAATCCTAAGTTTATTAATCCTTAGTCCAGAATTATATTGCAAAATTGAACTTTTTCGTTGAGACAATAGGATTGGATTTCCTTTGTCTAATTAAATAAAATGTTCTGTCAACATCTGCGGTCGCATTTTGGTTTATCTCCCCCGCATAACCGTTAGTCACACAAATATTATCTGTGACCAATAGCACGTGAGCTCGGACGATTTTCAGCCAATCAAGCGGTTGAAATTTTTGGCGTCAAACGCTTCCCTTTTGTTTTCTTTTGAAATTGGAATTTACGTTTTGGCAACGGTATTCTGATGCACTCTGTGCGTTGCAAAAGTGCCTAACTTTAAAACGGCAGGACTGAATAAACAATTACGACTTAGTTAATTTACAGTACTAAGTTTGTCTAAGAACAACTTTCAATAATCAAACAACGATCATCATAACAGTTGTGTTTATTGATTTGTTTAATTTTAAAATAATTAATACGTATTTCAAAAATAATAATAAATGTACTGGGCACTTTTCTAAGTTATAATTATAACTGAAAACTTCACTTAAAAAGCACTTCCGCTTTAGTTGATTAGAAACTACATCTAGCTTAACATTTTTTTTAAACGTACACAGAAATTTGTGACGGGTTGTGTTGTGTTATAAACAAAATGGTCACAAATCTCCGTCCACCGAAGCGTCGACATTAATTACAGTAATATACTTAAAAACAAAATTAACTACTAGAAACTAATTAATATAAATTAAACATATGATTAAATTTATATCGAAAACTTGAGTATTTCGCATAGTTCTATAAAACGTTTGTTTGGTAAGAAAATTCATTTAAAACCTAGGAAAACCTCACCATTCTTCTTCTAGGTGGACATGACTTCGGCAGATAAAGAAAATACTGAATTAAATTGATTTAATTAAAATTGTGAATTGAAATGAAATATTCAGTGTGAATATTAGATCTGTGAATGTGTTAGTAATATTTATGTTTATACTTCGATAACGATTGAAAAAGATATAGGTACCTATAACGAAATTCCTAAAACGTTTTCTCTCGTCTCGCTAAAACTCGATAATGACTGGATCGATTTGGCTAATCGTAGTCTTGAAATATTTGTGGGAAACATTAATAACATGAAAAGAAAAATACTAAAAATGACAATTGAATTTACCAATAAAAACTATTTCTAGCTTCGTTATATTTGATGTCTTTTTTTTAGAAATAAAAAATGTTTGCCTGGTTGTCATATATTTATAACAGCCTTTAGAAATAGCTGTAGTATGAGGTCCGATCTCTTTGATCTGTTTTTAAACTTTGTATTAAGTTTTGACACAAATGTCATAAATATGTAATAACTAGCCCTGTCTCAGCATTATGCTGTGGAGTGTTAGACGTGTTCCACGGGATATTATTCCAACATTTCGTATTTAAAACTCCCATGAAATGATGCCATCCAATGCTGGGGAATGGCAAGCTCCTGAGTACAACTCCTAACTTTCCTGCTAACATTTCTACGCCAAAGGATCTTTTTTTATAGATAATCAGGTTGTTTAGTATATATACTGTAGTATACTACGTCAAATAAGAAACATACTATAAAATATCAAGGAATATACCTATATGTATATCTAAGATCAAAGAAAAATATAAAATAAACGTTATTTTCTCGCGATGAATAGGGTTGATTATATACATAAGTACATAACTATACAATGAATGCATTATCTCGAATTGACTCCACGATGCAACCACTGAGCACACTTCCTACAACTGCAATTATTATGCAAATTACGGTAATTAAGTATGCCTCATTATAGATTATGCGTTTCAGCGCATGCGCAGGTATTAGAATACCTATCTAATGCAATAGTTTTCAATCTATCTTCATATCATAGAAATTAAATCTGTGTCATTTCACTCTATTAAAAGTCTATCACAAAATAGTAAAGTTACAAGAAAATGCTATTAATAATTTAATAATTAAAAAGCTTTGTAAAGATTACCTAGAACCTTGTCGGTATATTAACGAGATTAATGTTTGATTTGTAACTAGTAAAAATTATGTAAAACGTTTCAAAATTAACAAAAAAAAAATGGTATTTCGATAGCAGAAGAGTTAATAGTCCCCTTCGGCTGGTCCCCGTTGGAAAAGCGACCACCACACTCCATTGCATATGAAAAACGAAGAAGAGGTCAATAATATAAATAAAAAAAGCGCTCCACGTCACAACTATTAAAACGTAAAAACCCTATCATCCAAAACAAGACACTAGATATGAACATTGCAATGAGAAAAATCAGAGAGAAAAAAGAGAAATGAAAATAAAATAAAAATATATCATATATATAAATTTATCTACCATATTCTAGGGGTATACAACTAATCAAATAAACTTAATTTTTGACAACTTATACTAACACAACACTACAAATTACAATTACTAAAATACTCCTACTACTAATAACTAACTAATTTTTGTATTGCTTAATTATTAGAGCTCTAATAATAATAACAGCAAAGCCGTGTTGGCCTAGCTTCAGCGTGCACCTCTCATCCCTGAGCTCGTAGAAACCTCTGCCAATAATACCACGCCATGCCATGCCATAGATACCAATAGACTTTGCTTTCCTTGTGCTTATTAAACACTCACTCGTGCAGAAAAACATCGTGAAAGTGAGGAAACAACATGCCTTACATCCAAAAAGTTGAACGGCGTGTCTCAGGCACATATAATAGACCTAAAATTTTGCAGCATTACTCGTTTTCTTATATGTTCAACAAATTTTTGAAGTGAAACTTTACTGAACGTCACGAAGATGTGCAGCGTCTTTGTCGAAGAAAAGGGAGACAGCTTTGAGAAAGAGTGAGAAGTGCGAATTACCTTATGGAAATTCTATTTTAAAAATTAAAATTTCGTAAAGAGAATTTATGAAATATTACCATTCTATATTTTATGCAAAATTATTTATTGAAATCTCAAATGACGAATTGTAAATTAAAATGACACGTGTTTTTATTATCGAAGAAATGAATTAAAAAAAATAAATATTGTATTAATTTTCGATACTTTTAATATTTTAATGACAATAAAATTCCTAACATATCTTCCTTTTTCCCTCCCTATAAGTCTCGGAAACCTAAAGTTTTAGATTTGTATAAATATGAATAAGAGTTAAAAATTAGTTTGCCACAGAAGTTTCACATGACGTGTACTTTGTACGCACGCACTTTTGCTGATGACAAGCAAGACAACTTTGATATTCTTTGGTTATTTTTTTTAGTATTTACACATTTCTAAAGACCTAATTCTAACAAGATTTACCTATAGTGTGTGACCGAAACGAACCGAGGTTGTATATTTAACTAGTAATTAATTTTAATACGCACATACTAAAACATTCAAAGAGCGGCGCTACAACTTTTAGGTCTGAAAAGGTGGGTGCTTGTAGTTTATTGTTTATCAGAATGCCAAATCATAAAATGACTGCTTCACGACTGATTTGAGAGCGACCGCCGATGCGAAAACCGCTGTGTGAGTTCGAAAAGTGAGTTACAGAATCGCAGGGCCGGCTGGTCTTAAGATTTCTGTATCTGCTGTATCATTTGTTTTTTTCTAATAGGCAAGTAGGTGATCAGCATTCTGTGTCTAGGAAAACCATTATCTGTCCACGTAATTGGCTATGCATTTTTTTAAAATAAAACTTCGTTAACGAGAATGTATTACTGATTATATTATTTTCGTTTCGAGTACTTTACAATCTCTTATACAAAAAATAATTTGACAAATTTCCGTTTTATATCCATTGAAATAAAATTATTATGGTATACTTCCGCTAACCAAAGAAAACCCTTATTGGCCTTGTTTTATAAAAACAATAATTTATTAGCAAGAATAAGGTACGAAAATGATTTGGTGGTACAATCTAGAGAAATTTGTCTTAAAAGGTAGAATAGAAGATACAACCACATTATGAGTTATAACATTATAGTCGATTCTTACATTATTTTATTAATATTAATTATATTGTTTCACGCAAATAATCATTTATAGCATAATTTTTCCAACAGTAGTACATTACATCGATTTCTAAAATCTCTCTGAATGTTTTATGTAAATTATTATAAACCTTGATTGCCATACATAAATCAATGGTATTATAAAACCTTACCTAAAGTTTATGCATTACATTAGAAAACTTATATTAATATGGGTGGGACTACCATTAATACTGGGATTACATGTATTTTTGTTAACATGGATTATTTAAAACATAGGTAATGTTGCTCACAAAAACCCAAAAATAATAAAGAAAAACTTCAAAACGAACACAACAGGCATAATAATTAAGTTAAATTAAGACTTAAATATAAAATACGATAAACAAATTTTGAATATATTTTCGATAGAAAAGAATCAAAAACATAGTCTATGTATAATATAAAACTATTAAAAGGTAATAAAAATGATATAAGCGCCATCTATTCTTAATTGTAAAATAAAATAAAACAGTAATAAAGTTACTTATTACCTAGTATCTCGACTTGCTGTACTTGATTACAAGAATTGCTGCTAGAGGGCAGTAAACTCATTTCTTCTAAAGTAAGTTTGCGTGCTTAGATCTCACTGAAAACAGGGTAATGTAGTTCTCATTACATATCATAGATGGCGTGGTTTTTAATAATACGCACGCAATGAACCAAAAATGTATAACGAAAATAATTTTTTGATTAATATCATTATCATACTTTTTGCCCTAATCGTTGGCATATAATTTTGATAATATATGTTAGGCTAGACTAAATTTTCGTTCTAAGGTCGATTTCAGTTCAGTTTCAGTCAATAAAATTAAATTTAGTGGCCTTAGGTACGTACGACGACGTCAATATACCTATAATCGTGTAAATTAATACGCATGAAGTAAATTCTGGCAATTTTTTAATAATTTTTTTAAAGCCGAAGTTTACGACCAGACAATCAGAAGTGATCGGAAATAAAGAAAATACGTTTTTTTACTTTTTTTAAGTTAGTTTAAAGAAATTAAATTAAATAAAGTAGTTATGTTTTTACATTGTAAAAACCTAATATATAATAAAAACGAGTGTGACGTCCTTATGCCAGGATCACACCTAGACAATCCTTCTGACTTCTGGGCATGCTTTCCACGATCTTTATAACAATTTCAGAAATACGGGACGTATATCCCATTCTTTTTATCTCCTCGATATTTTGTGGAGCAGGTTGCACTGATCTTACTTTACAAACATTCTCATGCTCAATTGGATTGAGATCAGGACTTCGAGCTGGCCAATCTAAACGACGGATTCCAACCTCTTGAATGTACGCTTCCACTTCAATAACTCGGCGGGCGCGCCCTTCGCGGTCGTCCATAGAAGAGGAATCGAAGGTCGATCACCTACTCGTCTGAAAAAATTTTGAATGAAACATTAATGTGTCTGCACGATGTCCTATTATGACATCTCACACTGGTAATCTCTTCATTGCCAATCTAAACTAATACTCCACTGACTGGCCACCCTCGGATGTTTTGTAGCCAAGACTATTTATTAATTACGTTATATAAACCAGACTTTTATATAGCTGCTAGCGGACCTGACAGAGGTTGTCCTGAATCTTGATATTAGGATATTAAACAAAGTATGAAATGAAAGACAATTAATAATAGCATTATTCGGAAATCTTTTTCGGCAAACGAAAAATAATTCGGACGTTTCAGACTGGGAATCGAACCCAGCTCGTTTGGTTACGTGCCAAGAGACCAGTTAAGCTATCCAAGACTCGCCTGAAAAATCAGCTGTTTAGTTGCAGTATAGATAAATAACCTAGATACCGCAGCGCCACCTACCGGCCTGATTTGTGAATCCAAACCATCCAGGGCGCCACACACACGCATACAAAAAAAAGGGTGCGTGTGGACTTATGTACGCGCGTAAGAAGTTATACTTCTTTGGCATTATTAAAAGTAGTTTTTGATTGCATGCAAATAATTAATTACAATTAAATAATCAAAGACTGGAAAAGGAGTCATTATAGTCAATAAAAGTTCAGTTTACATTTGAAAAATTAAATAAATAAATATTTATTATTAAATTATGTCCAATGCCGTAGCATCTTCCGTGGGCAACTTCATTCTGTTAATTTTGTGTCACGATGCGCGCGCATCGTAAAATTTCACTCTCATAAATTTTTCATAACGCGCCTATAGCGCCTATATATCAAAAAATATTCAAATCGGTCCAGCGGTTTAAGATGAGTTTAGTGACATATAGCAGTAGAATTATATATATATATAAATATGAGTATTATTCGTGCTAAAAGTGACCCTGTAAAAGTACAGATAAAAAAAGCGAACTATTGATTCTATGCGAATCGAGAAACATAAAAAATAGTCACATATTGTCATTAACGGAGGAGGCTAACAGATTGTTTAGATACACACAATGAATAATGTATATCGTAACTCCTCGCAAATTGTGAGTGAGTGCCTTACGTGACTATATTAACCTCAAACTTAAGAACTACGTCAAGTAGAATTCGAATTTTATACAAGGACTTCGAAGATGTATAGAAAATATCAAATTGAATATGTTCGATTCTATTGTAAGTTTAACAAAGTGTTAAATGTCTGTGTAAAATATTTTTATCGAACATTAAGTAGGTGGGTGTAAGCTGAAATTTTCTTTTTAATACGATTATTGCATTGACTCGTTTAGTTCACTATTAGCACTTGGGTATTATTGTTAAGTATTTTATTTATATAACTCAAATATCATGAGCCAGTCTTTCGGTTATAACACCGTTCGACAAAAATCCATAAGTGCGAATTAAGCATATTGAATAAAAAATTCATTTGTCGCCAGGATTCGAATACAGGGCCTCAAGATTAAGATTCTTACGTTTATAAACTAGGGTACAGTACAGTTTAATTTTTATATAGATATAAAAAAACAATAACGTACTCAATATCACTATAATATCACGTAAAGTATTTTTTTATTATAACAGGTATTTTTTACTTGAGCAGTGTCGGCCTCAGTTGGCTTCAGCGTGCGACTCTCATACCTGAGGCCGTAGGTTCGAGCCCCGGCTGTGCATCAATGGACTTTCTTTCTATGTGCGCATTTAACATTTGCTCGAACGGTGAAGGAAAACATCGTGAGGAAACCGACATGTCTTAGATCCAAAAAGTCGACGGCGTGTGTCAGGCACTGTAGGCGGATCACGTACGTGCCTATTAGATTTAAAAAAAAGATCATGTAACAGATTCAGAAATCTGAGGCCAAGACCTAAAGAGGTTGTAGCGCCACTGATTTATTTATTTTTCTAATTAAAAGTTTTCCCAATCTGACACATTATAATTAATTTTTGTCAAAAGAATAAACACATTTTTTAATTTATTTTTACTAATGAAGTCCCCCTTACAGAAACACGGAGCAGATCGCTTTTGATACATTTATATTTTAGACTTAATCAGCCACCTGTGTCTGACAAAAGTCGATAATTTTGCTTAAAACATACAAAGATGACACGGTTTTCCGTCACCGTATCACATATATTAACTGGCTACATAGAATTTTAAAAATCATTAGT
This sequence comes from Pieris napi, assembly GCF_905475465.1. NCBI lineage: Eukaryota > Metazoa > Arthropoda > Insecta > Lepidoptera > Pieridae > Pieris > Pieris napi. The sequence goes on along the minus strand of NC_062241.1, from coordinate 3,496,416 downwards.
TTCTTATATAATTCACTATTTCCGTAAATTTCACAGCGGGGATCCGAAGATGACCTGAGAGTTGAGAGGCGCACACTAAACCACTCACTTATATCCCTTATTAAATTTAAATAATTATTAAAAGAAACTATTACGAACTTAACGCGAGTATTTCGAAGTATTTTTTCTATTAAAGTTTTTTTTATGTCTTAATTTTCTTGATTTAATCAAGCAAACATTAACACAGTAAGAAATTCATTAAGGTAATCATGGATTAGCTGAATTATGTAAATTGCTGAGCTTAGAAAGAACGTCTACGAATTACTGTTTAATCAAAGTTTGTTGGTTTTAATTAACACCTTGAATATAAAATGGAGCAAACATACAGGTATGTGTTCTGCAAGCTGTTGTTTAGTTTTTACCGATTTTAATACCCAAAGTAGGTATTCGACGTAATTTTAAATGGAATCGCAGACTTCAGACGTTCCGGAGAACTTGGGCTTGCCAAGTATTATTTATTAGTATTTATTTATTAAGTATTAGTACACTTATTATTTATTTAATAAACATAAAACATACCATGTTTTGGGGCTGCAAATTACAAAAAATAGATTTTTTAAATTTGAATAACGCCTCCATTTAAATAAATACATACATATACGAATGCACCAAATAACTCTGCTCTGTATAAAATTAAATAAAAATACGCACACACGCTCACAATCAGCGCATTAAAATCTTTTTATTTAATATTCGTCTTTTTGGAAAGTTTTACATAATATGTAAACGATGCACATTTAAGATATTATTTCGTCATCACGTATGTATTTTTGAAGTTTGTAACATTAGCAAATAACAATGCACCTTCTAATATTCATTTCAGAACAAAATCCAAATCAGAAATTTGAAGTCTTGAAAAATAATATAAAAAGCGACTTTAATTAAAAATATGATCTATTTTAATTGGAGTATTGTTTTTGTTGTGATGTTTCTTTTATATAAAAGAGACAAACGGGATGCCAAAGGCTCGCGAGTGCGATACCGACCTTATAAGAATTGGTTCGCTCATTTTCTTGAAGGACCCTAAGTCAAATTGGTTCGGAAATACTTTAATGGGCTGGTATTCTTAGAATAATAATACTAAAAAGATTCTAATTGCGAAGGCGATTGCGACGGCGAATGGCGAACACATTTTGTGTCGCCAGTGGAGAGAGTGTTAGTGATACTTAGAATACGTATAACTACGAACTACATTATATATATAAGGTGAAGATAAATAAATATAGTTTAAAAAAACTAAAAATCACGCTTTTAAAGCACATCAAACTAAAAAGTGAAAAATAATTCCTAATTTAGGCTGAAAATGGTAATGAACAAAAAATACTGGTATTATTGTGAAAAAGCGTGGATTGCTCGATAGACGAAAAATATGGCACAGATTTTTTTATTTAGTCCTAGCAGCAATGCGTGTTGTCTCAATTTAATCGTATTGCTTTGTGGACTTAAAAAAAAATTCATTATTTTTCGATATAAACCTATGAAATTATTATATTGTCGCTGATTTTTTATAAGTGTACAAAGTTTGAATTAAATCTGTCCGTTTAATGTGGGTCAAAATCGAGTCCGAAGGAGTCGGTTACATACATACATACATACATACATACATACACACACACATACATACATACACACATATATACATACAGGTGAAGCTAATATAAAGCGTGTAAAAGAGGTTTTTAATTCGATCTGTATTTTAATAACTTACACCGGAACTAAGCACAGTTTTTATTTATATGTATTATATAAAGATATTAAACAACAAAAGATTTTATTTTTATAAATGCATAATTAAGAAAAGAGATTATAAAACCTAATATCAGCTACTTAAAAGGCTGAACTGAAAATAACGGATGCTGTGGAAATGAATTAAGTAAAACCGCGGACGTGATGCTCAGATACAGTGATCAGTGGTTCCCAAATTTCACATCCAAATAACGGATAAATTTCCATCCAAGAAAATAGATTAATGGGGAAATATAATCTGATAATATATGTCTTTACTATTGTTCGAAATTTAAATGACTTTAATATAGATTAATTGGTTTACTTGTAAAAAATTTTGATTGGTCACTGTAAAACAAGTCTTCAGTCTCGACTGATTCATTCAAGGTAAGATACCAAATATGAGATAAAGGTACATAAATAACAGATTTCAACGCTACTAAAAGAAATCGTGCTGTAAAAATCTATTATAGAGAAACCTCTAAGAAAAAAAAAAATCTAGAGTCATACACAATGAAGAGGGTGCTTAGTTTTTTTTAAGTTTAGATAAACATCATTCTTAATAGCTGTTTAATCCTCCACAGGACAGCAACGAGATATATATAATACAGCTACGTGACAGCTACGAAACAATCGTAAAGGTAGACATACACTCTCTTCTTATACATTTTTTTGCTCACACGAATTTCATTAAGATGTTTTAAAACATCGTGAGAAAACCGACATGTCTTAGACCCAAAACGTCGACGGTGTATGTCAGGCACTGGATGCTGATCACCGACTAGCCTATTAGATTTAAAAAATGATCTTGAAACAGATTCAGAAATCTGAGGCCTAAAGAGGTTGAAGCGCCACTGATTTTTTTTATTGTAAAATAACCTGTTAATTTGAATCCTAATGCTAATAAGTTTTTCTTTTTAACTAGGGTTGCCTGGAAGAGATCGCTTATTAGCGATAAGGCCGCCCGTTGCATCCCTTATAATTTTTTTGTATTGTGTTTCATTCTTTGTTTTTTTGCAACGAAGTGTAAATAAATAAAAAATAAAAAAAATAAGTGTTTCATATAGGATAATCAACAGTTTGAGATACATCGAAGCGCGGGCGTTGCGTACTATATAAAGGTCCTACAGGAGCAAACAGTATTCAGTGGCAACAGGTAGGGGACAGAGATAACTTGTTCACAGTAGTGAAAAGTTGTGAAAGAAACGTAAGTATTTTTACATTTATAGCAAACTTGATTTTACTGTGCTTTTGTTACATTTGGATTAAGAATTAGAACGCAATAAATTTATTCGAATATAACAGACATAAGTAAAAAATAGTGTCGATATTAAAAACTCGTGTTTCGTTTAGTTATTTCTGATCTATACGAGAAATACAATATTTTCGAATAGTAATTAATTAATCACGTATATATTTTAAATTATTATTTAAATTAAAATAAATAATGAAATTATGATAAACGCGATCAAGGCTTAGTGTAATTTATTAGCGAATTGCTTGAATATTATAAGGGGATGATGGTGCTAATTTATTATATTTTCTGGCCATTTCATATGTGTTGCGTTTAGTTATTTCTAATTAATATACGAGAAAAAACATATTTGTATGAGAATATTTATAAAAAGTTTCATCACATATATTCTTTAAAAAGAAATAAATTTATAACAATATAAACGTGATCAATGCTTTAATTTTTAGCAAATATTTGCGTGAATATTTACGGGATTATGTTAGTCCTTGAATAATTTCTTTGTCTGTTTTATACTACCTAACAGTTGTAAACAGGAATCTCTGTATATAAAGATTGTGAACCTCAACGAACTGCTTACAAATTAACGTATTATTATTCGGTAGTTATATGAAATTGTTGGAAAGTAAAATTAATCTGTAATTGACCAAAGAAGTTTGAATGATAACTAAGTTAGTGTAGTACAATCTACCGAATAATAATACGTTAAATTGTAAGCAGTACGCTGAGGTTCACAATCTTTCGACAGTTTATAATCTCGCGAGATAGATTACAATCTAACGGTAATTTTACGTTAACATATACATAATATAAGTCATGTCATCATAATACAGATATTTTGACAAAATTCCTAATAAGGTATAACGTTTGTATGGGTTTAATTCGTAGAAGATTATTTTTTACGAATCCTTTATACGTCTTTCAATGATCTTGAATATTTCAGAGATGGATTTTCTCACTATGCTTTTATAAACCATTTTTATTGATTCGTATTGGATTACTTATAAAAGCTCTAAATTTACATCTACTAACATAAATTCTTATAATAGTTAAAGTGTCGTATTGGTTGATAGTTTTTTGTTTTATAAGCGACATTTATATCATTTCTTTCGCCTGTTATTAATATCATTTGTCGAAAAGTTATACGGAGTTACATATATAGTATAGTTAAATTACTGAACTGCCTTGCGATTCTGTAACTTACTTTTCGAACTCTCACAGCGGTTTTCGCCAATGCCAATTTGGCATTCTGATAAACAATAAACTACAAGCTCCCTCCTTATCAGAATCCTATCGTAAAATGACTGCTTTACGATTGATTCGAGCGCGACCGCCGCTGCGAAAACCGCTGTGAGAGTTCGAAAAGTGAGTTACAGAATCGCAAGGCTGAACAAGCAAAAATACTCAGTATTAATCAATATATTTTTGAGTAAGAACCAATGCAATTTATTCCCATACCAGAATCATGCAAAGGATGAATTCGTCCTTCAATCATGCGTTTTTAAATACTTCTGATGACTATTGTTTAGCTTCAACTATAAAATTATATGTTTATTGTTTAATCGAATTAACCCGGAATAATGAATCCGTCTAAGCATACCTCAAGAGGGCAAATCAAAATTTTAGTGACTTAATTTTATGATTTTGACCTCCGGTCGAAGGGATTAACTACGGCCCAGCGCGCTTACTAATTCATAACGCTAACAGAATCCCTACAAAATGATTAAAATCCTCATTTATTCATTTAGCATGCCCATTTACCCAATTACAATGATACAGTGAGCTTAAATCTTCTCTATGTTTGACTTCATAAGTTGTTTAGTCACGATTTAATTTTTTTTTTTAATTTAAACATTATTTAATTTTAAAAAAAACGCGGTTGATTTAAGAAGAATTAAAACACTAAGTAAATTTGATGTAACAGTATCTAATTTGAACAAACGAGTTAAATAAATTTGATAATATTTATTTCCAACACAGTATTTTAAATTTTCTAAACCTACATAGTAATAATACAAATTAATAAAGAGAAAATTTAAACAAATTTAAAAAGTTTGGTCCATAGTACTGTGTACTTTTAACGCTGGCAGCATTTCCTCGCTGTATTGCGATACTAATTCGTTGAGCGAGAAAAGCACCAGCTCTGGTCATCGGTATCTACCAGGCGCCAACTTTAATCTTTAATTAAAGCGCCTGTGTACTTGAACCCCACGGCCCAAAAGTCTCTTCTCCAAATAAAATTACACTCACATCCGTTAGAATAGTTAATATCTTTTGACTAGCTTCGGGCTGTGCTACGAAGAGTAGCGGTATTTATAAGCTTATTATTTCACTAGGTGACAATGCAAAGGCGATTTTTTAATAATAAATAATTTACTATTACACTAAACCAAACCAGTTTACGTAGAAACTTTATATATTATAAAAATTAATTTGACTTACTAAGTTGCTAGTTTTCATATCCTAGCTCCAAATTATTAAAAATATATTTTGACAATATACAGGCCTTATTCACTTTGATTAGTGATTAGAAGAAAACAAGTGTGGACAGCGACTGATTAGTGCAGGTGATTCGTTGTCTGCGTAGTAACATGATTAGAAGAGTGTTGTATTTTTTTGCGAGTGAACTGCGAGTAGCACGTCACTCCCTTCCCCTTTACTCGCAGCGTGCCTGCCAAAAAACTTAGCAGTATTCTTCGGTCAACCTGAGAGCAAAGTAATATTCCGTCGTATCTTCAGCAGCCAATTCATTAAAGAGTTGGTAGTTTTCGCACTGAATGGGTCTTCTATTAATCCATTTTCGAACCCATACTTTTCTTGGTCTTGCAATTTCAGCTTCCAAAACTTACTTTTATACTCTTATCTTGGAATACTTCTTTCAGTACTTTTTCCAATTGCAAGCGCGCTTCTCGATGTTCGTCCAAACTTGCTGATCGACTGACAGCTGAATTTACTTTACAGTACCACCAAAACCGAATTGGACACTACATGCACTAAACATTCTCAATTACTAAACACTTGCACTCGCACTATTTAAAGTGAATACAGGCCTTAAGGGTAAGTGATTTTAGGATGCGAATGTAATTTTTGTGTCTTTTTATGACGCTACTTACTTACTACCTTACCTAAGAAAAACTTGTGGAACGACAAACGACATATTTGAGAACCAAAATCTGACGTATTTAGTCTGTACATTCAATATCATTCAAAAATATTATAAATTCAAGGGTAAAAAGTTTTTGAGGTGAGGTCTTTGAATGGTTAAAAATTTATAAAGTACTTGGTACGAATTTACATTTTAGTGTTCGTTTTGGTTTAGAATTTGCTATACTTTGTGGTTGCTACGGGCGCGGGTGCTACGGGTGTAGCACCATTGTATGAAAATAATTAGAACAAAATATACAATAATATATGTTAATCCTGTTCTATATATATATTATTTTATTATATACTAGCTGTCCCCGTGGATTTAGTTTTATGATTTTTTTACTTAGCCTACCTGTTTAGTAGCTACACACGCCGATGTATAAGCTATATTTTTGTATAATCAACATGATTAAAATCCATTCAGTAGTTTTACGTGAAAGAGTAACAAACATCCATCCATACTTACAAACTTTCGCGTTTATCATATAAGTAGGATGCCATGATAATAAATATACAAAGAACTTTCAGCGCATATTATAATGTATATTTTTTACAGGAAAATGCAGTCCACACCGAGAATAATTATTACAATGTTCCTGATAGCCACCGTGATTGCAGGGTCATCTCGTAAGTCCATTTTCTATTTTCCAACTATTGATTAAATCATTATATGAATCATAATTACCAAAATTGCATCATAAATTTTCCCCATTCAGATTTATGAATGACACATTATGACTGCAAAAATCAATAAAATTAAGGTCTTTTAGTCTGAACATTGTGTGGAATAAATTGTTTCTACTACTATAGTTTATTTTATTGGAACATTGAGTGTGTGAGTTACACCTACACACGCTGAATGCTTCAAGTCATAGACGAACGCGGGATTAATATTTATAATAAACTAGCAGACCGGCCAAGCGTTGCTGTAGCTAAGGTTTTTGTTATATTACATAGTAGTAAACTATTCAAGGGGAACGGTAGGAGAACACCAGTCATGGGGACCACCATGTTTTTTTGGTGGTTATGCCATTAAATTGTAGCTTATATGAAACGTTGTTACTTTTAACACAGCGCCACCTCTTAGAATTGTGACTATCAAATAATAAACAAATATTTTGCAATAAAATAATATTGCGGGTATAAATTGAGATGAAAGCTATCCTATCTTTTAAGTTGAATCAAACTACACACGGTGTGCAAATTTGATTGATATCGGTTCGGTAGTTTAGGAGTCCATAGCGGACAAACAACGTGACAACAGCGCGATTTCCTTAAACGAACCTACGACTTGAGAGTCGCACGTCACTAAGGTTAATATCGTGAGAAAACGAGCCAGCCTTAGACCCAAAAATCGATGTCATGGGTCAGGCACAAAAGGCTCTACGTGTAACACAACCGACTTTAATATTCACTTTTAACCACTAATAACACGGTGGTTTAATTAACAAATAATACAAAATAACACATTTAGTTTAAAAGACTTAGATATGATTAAGAAATTCATACAGCTTAAAGCATACCACAGTATGAGTGCAAAGCTCGTGTAGAGATAACAATTTAATCCTTAGGATTATATTCTCACTGATTAATTATTTATTGCTAACGACTTGATCCTAAAACAAAAGACAACCTCTGTTGTCTTTTGTTTTAAAATAACAAAATAAAAATAAACTTTTAATTGCTTTATAGCAGGCACGCATTAACTGTTTTAAATTTAATTTAACTGATATTTACGTGATTTTATCTCTCTATATAGATAATCTCTCTATATAGATAATCTCTCCATATAAATAATGTTATTTGGGTTTTTATATGTTTAAGCTGTTGTAAGAGCTTGCAAAATTTGTTTTTAAGTAAATTGTTTAAACGTAAATTATGATGAATTAATTTTCCTAATTTTATTTTTTATTTTATTAAATAATTATGATCTTTTGAGGTACCTATGCTATTTCTTAACGAATTAAATTACGATGATGATGATTACGTGAAGAATTGAAAATCCAAGCTATTTATAACGCAGCTATTGAACAAAACTAATACTGTCTTGGATTTTATCTGTTCTTGTGATATCCTTAAATCGTTTTACTTGAAACAAACTTCTTACAAAATATTTTCAATTAAAGATTAATAAGGCTAGCACTCCAAGGTGTGTTAAAACAAATATAAAAAAACTACATCCTTAAAGATGAAAATTTGATATTAGAATCCACGAGTTCTTAGCAAGTGTAAAATAATATCCGGCGGAAGTGGATATAACTTTGTTAGTAACATACCCTGCACTTTACTGTCTCTAGTTTAATTACCAGTTACCTGTTCCCCCATATTGATAACTTATCTACAATAGCTTACAAATTACAAGTGAAAGCGATAAATTGTTAGCCTGCTAATATTTTCGCATACAACAAATGTATTGCAACTTTAGTCTTAAGTTATTATTTTCAATACCAAATGCATTTTAATCACTATCTTGTCATCTGCCCTTGTGATTGTGAGGTAACTTGAAAAGTATAAAAAAAATTAGTGGCGCTACAACCTCTTTCAGATTCGAATGATATATTAACATAGCTATTATTTTCTAATTACAATGTGGCTTGGTGGCTCCATCGTGCGACTCTCAATCCTAAGGATGTGTTGAGGAGGGTTCGAATCACGGCTGAGCCCCAATGGATTTTGTCTTTCTATTTGTGCAATTACACATTATGAGAGAAGATAAAATTTTCCTTCAGCCACAAAAGGCTGATGTCTTTGCTAAAAAAACGATAATATATAGAGTTACCTATATGTTGTAGCGCCACTGAATTATTGTTTCTATAATACAAAGGATCTTCTTAGCAATTCATCGCCACCAGCATTACTCTGGTAGATTACCATAATCATAAGCAACTATTGCATGTATTGCATTAGGTAATAATAGAGAACCAAAACGCTTAAAACAATCCTTAAAACCACAATATCTTGCTTATATTCTCTGGGGCATAGCCGGTTGCAAATTATATTCAACAATTCGGTTGAAACGCTCTAACTAAGCCATTGTAGTTGAAATTAACTGTTGATATGTGTATAATAAATACAGCCTTGAATTAAATTTATTTAATGTTCAAAGTTGCGTAGTCTTGACTTAGTGGTTTCAGCAAGCGATTCTCATCCCTGAGGTCGAAGGTTCGATCCCCGGCACCAATGGACTTTTTGTCTATGTGCGTATTTAACATTCGATCGAACGGTAAAGGGAAAGGAAAGCAACTTGAGGAAAACGGCTTGCTTTTGACACAAAAAGTAGACGGATGTGTCAGGCACAGGAGACTGATCACCTACTTTCCTATTAGATTGACAATCATGATCATGAAACAGATACAGAAATCTTAGGACCAGACCTGAAAAGGTTGTAGCGCCACTGAATTTTCTCGTTTTATTAGTTCGTTTAAAGATTGAATAGGAGCTTATACATAACTAGCTGGCCTGGCGAACATCGTACCGCTAACAGTCGATTCTTTATTTTTTTTTAATATTTATTCTGCTATTCGGGACACCGGTCTGGCTAGTAAGATAAAAAAAGAAAGTTGATAAGACAACAAATACATTATGTCAAAAAATAAAAATTTACCTTCCCGGAACCCCTCCACTAACACTTGAACTTTATGATATGGTATTAAAGTTCAAATTGCCTTTAAATATTATTACGAATATTTTATATGGGAATATAGAAAAGTGTTGTTTTTAGACTTTTTCACTCAATTTTTTTTTATTTTTCTCTCCGTAAGAACCACCCTCGTACTTCAAAGTATATATAGTTATATATATATATATATATATATATATATATATAGTTTAGTTGATACAATATATAAAAACCCTTCTAACAGCAACATGAAAATAACCTTGCAAAGAAGATTTTGGAAGAGCGACTGACATTTCAGAGATTTGTTAGTGAAACAATAGTATCATCATAAAGTTATTAATTTTGCGATCAAAGACATAATAAGATATGAATTTTATCGCTAACTTATAAACACCTCGCAACTTAGTCCATTACATACCTGTGATTGTCTTTACAGAATTACCTTTTAGTGGTTAATGGTGAGGAAAATCTTGATATTTTAGATTTCTATCTTGGCGCTAACATACGATCTGTGCTTAATATTTGTTAGTATGGCTATAAGATTCTTCATTCGATTATTCGACGTTAGGTTAATACTTGTCGAACTCATAGTTATATAGCTATTTACTTACTAAATATAGTCTTTATAAATAGTATATTTACGCGTTAACCATCACAGATTTTAATTAAATTTGGTATATTAATAGAGTTGGTCTTGGTAAAGGACATAGGTTACCTTTAAAAAAGCGATTAAAGCGGTCAGATAACGGAATGAAAGTTTGTATGGACGTTCATTATCGTCAACTATCTATATGATGGAGGACAAGTCTTTTAATTTATGTTATTATTATTAATTACTTAAGATGTCATGTGGAATATGGTGTAATGGTTGCAGCTCCTTATAAACGTTGTGTAAAAAAAACATGGCGATTAAAAAGAGTGGCGGAGAGTTCGACGCCTTTGATTTGAGAACTGGCACTACATGTAAAGTTAGAAGCATTTCATATACATTTCTTTTTTTGACGTTCATAAGTGTACATTGTGTTACCTATATGATTAAATCATTTTGGACTTTCGACTATCCTAAATGCTGCCCAAAATAACACAAAATTCCAAATTTCTTTATTCAATAACAAGTTACATAGTTTTACCAGATATTGGAACCCCTGAACTAAGTCTAGGGAGAGTTGTATATCAGGGTACTCCGTTCTTCCAACGGTTTAATGAAATTGTAACTTAACAATTGTTACCAAAATACTATATAAAGAAAAATAGAAAGCTGAGTCTTATTACTAAAATAAAGATACAGGTTTACCTGGTTGAGATGTTTGTACACACTAGAAGCGAATAACTGTCTTAATGTTAGGGAAGGGATGGATGGAAGTTGGATAGTGCTAGTGTAAAAGAGTGTAAGTGCATTGAGAAATTAAAAATGATTAAATTATGCTTGAACTAGTAAATCAGTTTCTTCATAGTGCACAAAGCCTTTGTAAGTTTTGTTTTAATTTAGTATATTCGTAATAACTTCGGGTAAATATTAAGGATCCTATTATGTTTATTGTATAGCTGACTTGATAGATAAGAAAGTTGGCGGTGTGAGAATTTAGTTTTACATTGAGATATAATACAAACTAGGTCCTTCCCACGCCTTTCCAGAAGTGCGTTGTTAAAGTATAAAAAAGGATTAACAATTGGTGGATGGTGAGAAGATTGCTTGAATTGTATAAATCAAAACTTAAATAAGTACGCTTCTTTAAAAACATCACCTATATAACTATACCGTAACAGCCTTGCGATTCTGTAACTCACTTTTCGAACTCGCACAGCGGTTTTCGCAGCGGCGGTCGCGCTCAAATTCTGATAAACAATAAACTACAAGCTCCCTCCTTAAGTTCGAAAAGTGAGTTACAGAATCGCAAGGCAGGACAGCATATAGCAGTAGCAGCGAACGAAGTCACAGGCAAAAACTAGTTACAAAGGAATGTAAATAATTGTATAAGGTAATTGATATTTCGAAAAGGAACAAATACTGACGGTGTTAGTAAATTCGTTAGAATATTAACATAATAATTAAATAGACTGCCGCGGGCCATTTGTAATTCCCTCGAGTATTTAATAAAAACGGCGGAGCAAATAAAAATAAAACGGAAGCCTGAGAGATGATTAAAATATTCGCTTCACTATTTCTCGGAGTAAAGTAATTATAGTACATTATAATCAAATGTAACATCGAGTTATAAATAACCATTACATAAATACAAAGTTCGTAATAAAGATCGACAAAACTTAAGAACGTGTTTTGATGTGAAACATCTATAGCCGCACGTAAAACCGATTTCTGGCGTGGCGACGCGACGCCACGCTATATGATGGTATATATATACAGTCTATATGCAGTAATGTGTACGGTGTGTGTATTTCGAAGTCACTGATTAAAAGAATTAAGTAATCACGATTTGAATTAAATTCGTAAATTTTTGTATTTAATGAAAATAAATGTTTATTCAATAAATGACTTTATCTGGAAAAAAAATCGTAATATTTTATTTTGTCATTATAACATATTTAGTTCCTATCACAATCTGTTCTTTTCTGCATATTACTTTTACAAAATAATGTCGATGTTTCACATCTGCTAGGCGTCCCATGACGTTGTTAAAGTTGTTGTTTTACATCCTTAATTGATTTGGATGCTGAAAGCGTTGTTGGCCAAGTGGCTTCATCTTGTTGTAGCAACGACTCACATGCTTGAGGTAGTTCGTTCGATTCTCTTATGCACCAATGGACTTTCTATCGATGTGCGAATGAAATACATTGGTATGGTTCGTGGTAAGTAGGCGTGTATCAGGCACAGAAGGCCGATCGCCGACCTGCCTATTAGAAAAAACAAATGATAACGAAATAATATATACATCTATCTTTAAGGGAGCCAACCAATTCCAGATTGTCCTACAATACCAGGTGTTATCTTGGGACAGAAGGGTAAACAATTAACAAGATGGGTATATGATAAATGAGGATTTCCATACATTATTTGCGCGGACTATCCGAAGTTTTAGGTTGCTTCTCTCTCAATTGAAGTACCATTTCGTTAAACTTAGTAAAAACGGCGCATTAGACATTTATTTCAATACAACATGACATATAAATTACAAATATGTAAAAAAAACATTTATTTACAAGTTCGTATAGGTCCTTATTATTAAGGTAGGGTTTCACAGATAAGATTTTTTATTAAAGTATCAGTAACACAATTAAATATAAAGAAATAACAATAATGGTCACAAAAGTAAACACATCGATTTTATAATACATATACAATCGATTTTTAAAGGCAAGCGCCGAAAACATATCAACTTTGAAGAAGTGAGCGTTAAAGGAACACATTCTATGGATAGGGACACGAAATCCGACGTTATCCTGTGGCTAAGAATGTCCTAACGTGGCTTGCTTAACATCTATGACGTAAATCACGGGGTTAGATTTCCAGCGCATACATAAGATTTTTTTTATAGATAGCGGAACGAAACTACGCCGTGACGGAGTTTTAAACCTATTTCCATTTCCAAGGGTTGGACGGTCATCTCATCAGACCTGGCAGATACCTATACATGATTTGTTAGGTGAAATATTTTGATATTAAACGCAGTAAACACTAAGACATAATTTTAACAAGAAGTTAACAATCAGGGACCAAATAATTTTTATTTTTCGAATTTCAAGAAATTTCACATGACTACAAATTAATTAATTTAACTTTATATATGTAACGTAGTAATGTGCTTGGCTTTGGATGTGTCTTTATGTACTTATGTAAATTTTAATAATATTTTTTTTAGATCAAGACTTAGAGAAACGGCAACTTTACGCATTTCCCCGCGTGGGTAGGTCGTACCCAATCCAAATATCCCCTGCGAAATTGGAGGAGATTCTGTTTGGTAGAAGTCATGGATTTGTGAAGAGAGAACGTGAGAGCACGGATAGTACTGGAATGTGGTTCGGGCCTAGGCTTGGTAGAGGATTTAGGAGTGAAGATGATAGTAAGTTAATATGATATAAATGGAGAGATAAAAACAGACCTCATTTGATATAAATCCGATATGAAGTCACTGGACTGATCGCTCGATAATGTATAATAACCATTCATCGTGACCAGTCTACGTGACAGTATTGTAAGATAAAAATATTTATTAGGTAAAAAGGTCTTTAATCTAGTCTAGCGATTTTATAAATATCGTGTGAATGATTTATTGACACACACAGACACCACTTTATCAAATAATAGGAGATTTGAAAAATACCTGCGTAGTGAGAATTTACAAAAAACTCTCGATTTGCGTTCGACTGTGATTGAACGAACTATAACGTGATGCATCATGTCAGTTGTCAACGCATAGACTAGAGATGCTGTTAACCAATCACAATCGAACGGAACACGTCATCGTTTAAACGACCCCTGATACTTTTACAACCACCACATACTTCCTTCAACCTCCGATCCTTGTCTATTCGCTAAAGGCAATAATTATCTTTATTTTTCTAGCAATTTCCAGTGAAGAGAGAAGTGAACCAGAACAGGTCGTTTTTGAATCCGAACGGGAAAAACGAGATACGAAACACAACTAATACTATGACTGATTGCTTAATTTACTTATAATTCAATGTTATTTAGTTAGTGTAATTATTTATTAACCTCAGACATTTAAAGCTTTTTCTTATATTTACCAACTTATCATTTTCATAATTACGATGTATTTAATTGTTATTTAACTATGTCAATTAAGAATTCATTACAGGTTCTTATTTGTCAAAAATTTATATTATAATTCTGTTCTTTAAAAGTTTTACAGTCCCACATACTTGCCAGTAAATAAAAATTAACCATTATGAGGGGAATAGTTTGAAGTCGTGCAGGCACCTTAATAATTTATTGAAATGTCTTAATTAAACAATGTATACTAGTAAATACAGTTCTGGGCTTAAATAAATATGACAAACATAGGCATAACAGATATGATAGGTTTTGTAACTTGTGCTATTAATATAATATCTAATAAGATCAGAATCGTTCGATAATTAATTAATAATGCAAGAAATAAAAATAAATACATTTTTATTTGGTAGTAGCTAGTTAAATAATTTTTGTACGGAACAAGAAATTACAGAAAATAAATACAAACATTACAAAACTGACATTTCAAAATGGCGACGGTAATACCAATTTCAGCCGCCGCGAGAAAAGTATGTGGCACTGAAATCCATATTTTGACATTTATTGTCTATGCAATACAAATAATTCTTAAATTGAATCTAGTCAGATTAAAATATGTTTAACATTTCTTATTTTATGATTACTGTATTTTCTTTTAACTTGTCAGGTGTTGAATTTATGAATGCGTCTACGATATTGTTAAGTTATAATATAAATGTTATTAGTTAAAAGTGTTGAACTACTGTTACCCGGAATTATTTCTGCGGCTGGGTGGAATTTTTATCCAAGAAATAGTTCTGGGCTCAGTATTTGTAACGTTACTGAAATTAAATGCAAATGTATTTTACATTTTTTATTACTTTTCGACCAATATCATTTGAGAGATGAGAGAACACCAACCTATGGACTGAACTTTTTAATAATTCCTCTTCATCCGGAGAGCAAAACCGCAGACAAAAAACAAGGAACTGCGGATTATTTTTTGAAATTGTTAATATTCGAAGAAAAATATTATTACACAGTCATATACAGAATTGGCAATAGACGTTTTGACATATGTTTTTAATCAGTCCAAGTTACTTAATCTATACTCAATTAAAACTAGAATGATACAATTCACAAGATAATCTTCATTCAAAGTTAGTTTGTTTTACGTTTAAATGTAACTAAATGAAAGTCTATATAAATTGTATCCCGTAACTAATCAATACTTATGATTGAATGATCTGTTCGTGATCAAAACTTCGGTAGCATTGAAAATAATTATTATTCTTAGGAGGAACACATGAAGTCATCTTATTACTTTGTTACACCACTAAAGCTAGGATCAAAGATTTAATTAGTAAATCTTTCTAAGCTTGCTTTGAAGTTTGCTTAGTCAGTATCCCTAGTCGAGATTTAGGCCTACATTATAAATTTTAACTTTTGACTTAATTATCGCTTCTGAATCTTCTATCCCTAAGACCCAGCACACACGGTGAAACGCAATTGCAACGAAACTGCAACTCCTAGTTACTTTTGAGTTGCATCTAAGTTTCTGCCATAGATTCCTTTGAGAGACCACACATGACGCGACCAGTTTGAAACCGGTTTGAAACGCGTTTCAAATCAGTCGCATTGAAACCGTCGTGCAGGAAACTCGTGTTGCGTTTCATACATCGGATTTGGCTTCTTTTGAACAAAATGGCTGACGACGAACAAAAAAACATTACATTTGTGTTAGAAGTGGAAAAGTATCCTTGCTTGATAATACAACACTAATTCTTGTAATTCTTTGGCAGCCACAAACATACGACAGTTGATATTCTTCTCGATGTACCTAGGGATGTATCCACATCGTTCTCCTTTTACGCCTTTTTTTGTCGAAGATACAAATACAGAACCAGAACTTCTTCATCACTTGAACTAGACATTTTTCTATAATTTCAAAAGGGTTTCGTTTCACCATGTGTGCTGGGCCTTAATGTTTAACGTACAAGGCGGAGAGATTGTAGGGTCGATAATGATACGAGATAATTTCAGTTAATATATTGAAAAAAAATTTTTTACTTTAGTTGATTAGCTTGGAAAACCATAAATAAATTTTGAGGTACTGAAGGGTTTAACGCAATAGAACCCTCATAATTACTGAACAGGATTACTTAGGAATAATGTGGTAAGTAAGGTGTATTGTTCATACTTATTCCACGTAAAATGATCTAGGTACACGGTTACCCTAATATGTACATACAAAATTATTGATAATTTTGCAACTTACAATTTTATATGAGCGAACAAAGTTGGAGTGTAGAGCTGTATATAAATATGTGTATATATATCTACATAAAACCATATTATATGCAACATATAAAAACGGAATAATTAATAGTGTGTCTTGTATCTATAACGTCGACAATCAATTAGTAGAATTACTTAAAATACCTTTTTACTATTACCTGAGCAGTTTTGGCCTAGTGTTTTCAGCGTGCAACTCCCATCCCTGAGGTCGTAGGTTCGATCCACGGCTGTGCACCAATGGACTTTTTTAACATTCGCTCAAAAGGTAAACACCGCGATGAAACCGGCTTGCCTTGGACCCAAATATTCGATGGAATGTCAGGTACAGGAGGCTGATCACCTACTTGCCTATTAGATTGACAAATGATCACAAAACAGATACAGCAAGCTATGATTTATTCATTTAAAAACACCCTATAGACTATATTATTTTTACTGTAAGTTTGACCTAGTCGCTAGACGCGCGACACAACTCCGGTGCCTGTGTCCGGCAGTCCGTGTGGATTGGATTTTTCAATCAATCTTGCTCAAAAGGAAACCGTATAGACCCAAATACTATACCGTAAGAGCCAAATACAATAGCGTGGTTCAGGCTCAGCCCTGCTATTCTGTAACTCACTTTTCGAACTCACACAGCGGTTTTCGCATCGGCGGTCGCTCTCAAATCAGTCGTGAAGCAGTCATTTTATAATTTGGCATTCTGAAAAGGTGGGAGCTTGTAGTTTATTGTTTATCAGAATGCCAAATCATAAAGTGACTGCTTCACGACTGATTTGAGAGCGACTGCCGATGCGAAAACCGCTGTGTGAGTTCGAAAAGTGAGTTACAGAATAGCAGGGCAGGCCAGATTACCAATTTCGTGCGGGTGAGATGCGCCAAAAACGTCTATAGTGGGTGAACGTTTACTACAGCGGCTAATAAAAGAACAACCAGAATTAGATAACTTAAAGTTAAGCAACATAAAAATCTACACAAGACAATGCTATTTTATATTACTACAAACCACATTGGTTTTCAAATATATACAATGATTTTGATTGTATTATTCTGTACCTAAATAAATGAAAAAAAAAACAAAAAGTGCGTGCGTACAAAGTACATAATATGCCAGAAGTGAAACTTCTTTGTAAATTAATTATTGAGTAATTAAGCTGCCCAAATCCCATAATTTTATTTTGCCAGTCTTTCTATATTAATGAATGATACTAAGGCTAATTAAAAACCAGAACTAAAATTAGTTGTTGTTATGTATATAGAAATACCACAATAAATATGGTAACAATTACCAAATATAACAAATAGGTACATTATTATTAATATTGTTAACTTTTGTGCACATTTTCTAAAGTAGCCAACTGGGTCTTGGTTCTGTGGCCTTATAAAAAACAAAACCAACCAATAAACGGTAATTTAGTCACTTAATAAAATAATAATGATATTGATATATAAAAAACACCATCGGTGTTCAAGTCTAAATCGCTATCTCCCTTTTCTTCGACAAAAACGCTGCACATCTTCGTGACGTTCCGTAAACATTTTACCCTCATGCGCCTAAAGAAGTTTTACTTCAAAAATAACATGGAAAATGTGTGTGGCCGTGATTCGAACGTATGTCGCGTTCAGAGTCCGGGTACTGAACACTACTCACTGTTCAAATAGAAAATTGCCGCCAAACAATGGATTTTCACAGATGCATCGTTAACTGTTTGTTGAGTTCATCTCTGTTTACTAGGGGCATAAAAATAAACAGATGCATAGTGCGGTACTTATTTGCGGCAAAGAAAAGCCCTCGGCGCGGTGTTTCCTCACGGTCCTGTGTATTTATAGTTTTATTGGCATGGATTTACCTTTAAATTCACGAACAATATGTGCGTGTCTATAGAGTATAGTAGACATAGACATAGAAATAACATTTATTACTTACGAAACTCATAAAATAATAATAAAAGGAATTAGGTACATTTTAAGTTTGACGACTCATTGGTCTAGTGGTTAGTACCCCTGACTGCGAATCCATGGTTCCCGGGTTCGATCCCCGGCTGAGGCGAACATCGATGTGATGGGCATTTGGTGTTGTTCTTAGGTCTTGGGTGTTTAAATATGTATTTATATGTCTATCTATTTATAATATGTATGTATATCCGTTGCCTAGTATCCATAACACAAGCTTCACCAGCTTAGCATGGGACTAGGTCAATTGGTGTGAATTGTCTTTAAAAACAAAAAAAAAAGTGTGTAATATGTGGGTGTTGTGGCTCAGTGCTCAGTGCACTGGCTGAGCATTATGCTGTGGAGCAGACGTGTTCCACAGCGCTGGTCATTGCCAGAGACCATAAGCAAAGTATATAGAGTTAATATTCACTTTGGAACCCCGGATATATTCAAAAATTAATTGATTAATTTGAAAGTTACATTTAAATTTGACTATATATATACAACAAATTGTTACTTTTTCGTTGTACCCACAATTAAACCTGATGTTAATTGAGATGTGGCCTATTGGAGGACACTCCTGTCCAGGAGATGCCTATTTAATCGCCGCTTAAATTAACCCATATTATACTATCCAGGGAAGATGGAAGGGGGCAAGGTGCTTCCAGATTGTTTGTAAGGGGATGTAATGAGATTGTGTAATTCCATGGAGCATTCTCCGGAGTGCAATCAATAGAAGACAGAAAGGCAGGCAACTGAACGGCGATCACTGTATATATAACCTTTATCGGTCGTAATTTATGTTGTTACTAAAACTGTAGTAGAAATCTCTTGTACGACATATTGTTTGCGTTGTTATAAATTATATCTTTATTGCTTATCATTATTTTTATTCCTGAATTCCTATCTACAACTCTCCTTCTGCACAGTAAAAACATCTCACTTCGAGTGAAAGTGGACAAGAACAATTTCAAATTCTATTTCAATAAAACAATTTCTATTGCATATGAAATTAACGCCTATACTAGAATATTAATTCTTTTAAACACAATAAATAGAATTATAAATCACATGAAATTTGAATAACAATAAATATTCATAAATCAATATCGCGGTTAGCGGTTAAAACCGCCTCATTTTATGTTTTTGTGCTAGAGAGACAGATGAGTTGTTTAGTTAAAACGGTGAAATTAGACTAATTTTCTTTTTAATAAGAGCGAAATGTCTATTGTACGAGTATACCTACGTTTCAACGTTCAAAGCAAATTCCAAATTTAAAATTTATTTATTCCCGCCAAAAATACAAAATAATAGAGAAACATAAAAACAAGACGACCATAGTGTTAGGATCAGCTGATTCGCCACTGTTGCATAGGTCCTCGAAGCATTGGCAGGATGTACCCAAGTGGTCGGAGTTGTCGTCTTTATAGCAGTCCTTAGGATGGGGCATCCACCCACAGCCACGGGTCACTCTTACCTCATTGTCCCGGTGTGGATGGAAAACTGCAAATTTATTTAATTAATTCAGAGAACGCATACAGCAATTCTAGATAATAGTTAGTACGAGATGACACTTTAAATAATTTTTACAATACTACCTACCTAAACGTAGCTTAGGATGGCCTAAAGCCGAATTTACATTACGAAACTAGTGTTATGCATGTTGGAATGAGTTTCATGAAAATAGTTGCAGCACGTGTGAAACTACTTTAACAAAAAATAATAGTGTCGTGAAATCAACAGTATCACCAACGACATGGCTCTGTCAACATCAAAGCTTCATTTTGCGATGCAGAACGTCGTTGTTAAATTAAATTAAATTGTTGGTCAGAAGGTCAACTGACCAACGTTGGTTTGCCATTTTGGCGGTCATTTAGCTGCACGATACACTCAAACACACACGTCTGCCCTGTGCAAATGCTTTCGCGACACTAGTTTCGTGTCGCGTTTTCATCGTGAAAGTAGTTGCGTGACATTAGTTTTACAAAAAATATGCGCATGGCACGAAATTTATCCAGTGTCGCGAAACCGATGCATGCATTATGAAACTGTAAATTTACACGTGAAATTGTTGATGAAATTTATGTCATAAAACTAATTCCGAGCCACTAGTTTCGTAATGTAAATTCGGCTTAAGCTACGTTTTGCCTTATTATGTTTTTTTACTTAGCCTACTTTTTTAGTAGTTACATAGCAACATAATGGAACATTTTGCTATGCGTCCCCATAGACTTCGATTTTGGAAATAACAATCTAAGTAAAATAAAACTATTTTCTTTACTTTACTCCAATTTTGGAAGTTATACTTCTTTAGGTACGTTATGAAAAATTGATGAGAGTGAAATTTTACGATGCGCGCGCACCGTGACACCAAATTAACAGAATGAAGTTGCCCAAGGAAGATGCTACGGCATTGGACATAATTTAAAAACAACATTCGAATAATAATAGAATTTATGTTACACTTACTTATTCTTTACTAATACTAAATATTTATTTATTTAATTTTTCAAATGTAAACTGAACTTTATTGACTATAATGACTCCTTTTCGTGTCTTTGATTATTTAATTGTCATTAATTATTTGCATGCAATCAAAAACTATTTTTAATAATGCCAAAGAAGTATAACTTCTTACGCGCGTACATAAGTACACGCACCCTTTTTTCTATCCATAAAAACCTTTCTCTGATTTCAAAGAAGACATTTTTACGTTTAGAAACATACTTTCACTTTTTCATTTTTATTTACATAGATTATATTCGATACTAAAAACGTACACCTTCATGTTTCTGAATTTGGTTAAAAAACTTACTAGTTTGTACAATTTTCCTGCAGAAGAATGTGATTGGTTTTGTCTTAGGAATAGCATTATCACAGTTCACGATCGAAATGATGCTGGAGCGAATTTCTTCTTCGTACTGGTTGATGTCCAAACAGGCTGAGTTGTTTGCGCTGTTGCAGTAATAGCAATGGATTGCACTGGCTGGAAAGAGATTTAAAGCTGCTATGAGTAATGAGAGTCTATAGAATCGCTTTTACTGAGTTCTATGATCAATGACATTTCTTGACAACAACTATCACTACTTGCATAGAACATTAGCGTATTTCAATGTGTTAGTCTCGTCCTATTATTGGTATTGTCCCTAATAAACATTAATCGAATATAAAATGATTTTTTAAGAAAAGTTGCAATATTAATACGAGTTTAATAATGTGGCTTACATTATTTGACTGGCGTAAGACAATGAATGAGAAAATTTACTATTTAAAATTAATTCATAATTATTAAGTTAAATTTTTATAAGGGTACCTAACTAATAATATTTGAATAATAAAAATCAAGTTATTTAATAACGTGCCAGCATGGTTCCAGGTACAAGAACAAATAAAGCACATGGTTTTCCGAGTTGTAAACATGCCACATAACAAAGGGCTACACAGATACTTTTTATTAATCATATTTTAATGATATCCTATTTCGGATGAATACAAATCCACAAATATATGGTGTAACTAACAAGACTTTATTTCGCTGTGGCTGTGATTGAATGGTTGAGAAATGAGAAACAAAACAAAGAATACATTTCATATAAGTTTAATTTTGCAATACATGTGGAAAAAATTAAAAAAAAAAACAAAAATAGATAAAAATAATCCTGGACGCGGATCATATATCACGCTAAAATTTCAGTTCGGTGCAGAACTTTTTGAGTTTATGAAGCGTACATAAAGCAACATAACATTTTTATATAATATAGATTAAATACTTATAAAATTCCTGTCGTGTCTACATTTGACCACCTCTTTACGAAAATTGTGGCAGAATAAATTAACATTTGCGTCACATAAATTTCACTGTATTGTAAAGAACGGAAACTATTTCTAGGTTATAATCGCTTTATGTGTATTCAAGTAACTTTCTTTCTTAAGGATACATAAATAAAAAATATTCAAGATTAAGTATGAAAATTGTGTATTCATATATAAACTGCTACTTCATACCGGCGTTACGCATAACCTAACACAACATTGCATAACATAAAAAGCATTTACGCAATATCGAGTACATACTAGATATAGTTATGTACATAAATAAGTATTTGTTTACTATCTGTTTCACGTGGATCCGGTTTCGTTGTGATTATTTTATATCTGCCCGGTTTGTGAAAAATATGTGGTAGCTAATCATAGAAGCCAGTCCCCACACTAGAGACACATACACACATATGTTGTGTCTAGATGGTCTTCTGGGTATCATATATACAGGAAACGTTGAAAAAAAGTATTTACTCCCTTTAATACCTAGAGACTTAAATTCTAAACTAAGGCAGTAATAATAAATATTAATTGAGTTTTAAAGTCTTTTGCAAGTAGCCTAATAAATATAATATGTTCAGTAAAAACAGATACTTAACTCCTATAGTTATGTTATAACTAGTTTTTTTGGTACAGATCTCCACAATACTTATATATATTATATATATATATATATATAAATATATATATATATATACAACCGTTCTATGTAAACGTTGATCTAGTAAGATTTTAAAAGAAATGTTGATCCACCTTCTTGCAGTGTATAATTGGCTCTTTACAAATATAACTGATATACTTTGATCCGAATTAGAAATGAAAGGCTTGTTTGGGGATCTGCATCGGTCGCTTTGCAACATACTTGCCATCAAAAAATACATTAACATAATGTTTTTGTAGATCCGTAACGGTCGCAAATATTATACCGACGAGTCAAATGTGCATCCGTTTTATATGCGAAATCTAACTAACGTTGATCCGAGGGCTTTTGACCTTGAACCCGTCGACGCCCGCGCGGTGGGGCCGGTAACGGTCATTTTCCGAAGACCGAAGAAATGCATGTTTCTACTGTCAAGCAATTGTAACTAATTATTCTAGACATCTTTTACGTAACCACGCAGATGAAATCGAAGTTCTTCAGTATAAAGCTATCAATGATACAGACCCTAAAATACGAAAGCTAAAACGACAAAAAATTACAGATAAATTGAGAAAAAAGGGAAATTTTTTACACAATTCTAAAGTGAGCTTTGATCGGGACGCTCATTTAACCTTATAACCATCAAAACGAAGCAACCAGGGTACCTCTAGTCCGTCAACTTACGCTACTTGTAAAACATGCTTGGGCACATTTAAAAGATCTTCATTTTTTAGACATCTAAGAAATTGTAAAGCTTCTGAACATGTTCTTCCGTCACTTAAAAGAAAAGCATTGTTTAATCACAGCTTAACAATCGTTCCCAATACGGCGAACGCTTCGATTGAGCTAAAAGAAAAAATACTGTCGCATCTTCGTTCTGATGAAATTTCATTAGTAGTTAAAAATGATCCATTAATCATAGCATACGGTGCTCGTCTCTTTAAGAAGAAAAAAGAGCGACGAAGTCGTAAAGCGATTTGCTCGAAAATGAGAGATTTAGCTACTCTTTTAATTTTATTGCGGAAAAAAGACACAACTATTGAAAATCTCACTGACGCAATTGATCCTGAAAAATATGAAACATTTGTAAGTGCCATAAAAGAAATGTGTGCCTTTAATGAACAAACAGGCATGGTCAAAATTATAAGCACGTAAGGGTTCACGTATGCGTCCCGCTGTCTTGGGATGTTTTGAAATACTATACACACAATCTATTATGCAAAACGAATCCACAGCCTATAAGGACGCATATAAAAAAAAAACTACATGACTTTAAATATTTAATTGAAATCAATTGGGAGTGGGAGATTTCGTCGAACGCTGAGAAAAGTAGAAAACGAAATCAATTAACGAAAGAAAAAGTCATGCCGTTGGACAGTGACATTAATACCGTTATGCAAAAAATCCATAAATTTGAAATTAAATATGCGAGCAGACTGAGAAAAGATAGATGTGTTTTAAATTATGAATTATTGTGCATAGTAACAATAGCTCACATTATAATGTTGGACCGAAAACGTTCAGGTGACGTAGCTGAAGCTGAACTTACGTTTTACATCAATAGAAAGAATTAAGAAGTGCCCGAAAAGGTTTTGGAAAGTTTAACAGTAGAGCAGAGGAAGTGTATTAAAGAATTAGACGTATTTCAGATTCCCGGTAAAAGAACAAGGGGTGTGCCTATTTTGCTAACAAAAATAATGCGAGAAAACATAGACTTAATAATAGCTTGCCGTGAAGATTTAAAAATTCCAAGCTCCAACCAATATTTATTTCCAAGACCTGGTACACAAGAACCTTTTGAGGGCGGTAAGTGTTTAGATATGATAAAAAAACAGTGTAATTTGAAACGCCCCGAGGTGATTACATCAACTGGAATGGAACATCATATTGCTACAATGTCCCAAATTCATTCTAAACAAAATGATCATTATACTGAGCAATTGGCAGGATTTCTAGGGCATAATATATCAGTTCATGCACAAAATTATAGATTGCCTATGCAGGTACTCCAAAAAGCTGTTGTAGGATCTCAACTCTTAGAATATGAAAATACATTAATGGAGAAGAAGAGTAACATAATAGAAACGATTAGGTCTCAATCATACCAAGAAACTAAAAACTTTGTTTAAAAGACATTATAATAACAATTAGAAATTGTCCTTATATAAGACTATATCGAGTATTGGTAGGACTCTTGCGAAGGCCAGTCTGAGGAAAGGCCAGACCTTTGTCAGTTAATCAACGGCCAAGCGGTAGCTAAACAACGCTCAACCTTCATCCCGGGACACCGTACCCGGGATGAAGGGCATTATTTGCGGAGTAATAACAGGACTTCGAGACTCTAGATCTTATATCTCAGGGTTACTGAGTGCAATACAATATCACATACTCTGTATGACATTGAGCTGATAGCATGCATGCAGCTGGCCACGAAGCTTAACATCGGGTAAGCGACAAGCGCGTGTCGTCAACAAATTTCCTTACCATATATACATATCATACCTATAAACATAAAAACTGAATAAATAAAGAAAAGTTACTGATTAGGTGGTCTTGCAATAAATTATAGGAATGAAACCATCCATATACCTTAGGTATGTCCAGTAGGAGGACTTGCTGACTTCTGATTGGCCCATTTGAATCGGATCAACAACTATCGGAGTGGATTTGTATATTGGATCAACATTTCGGTTGCGTTTCCTAAACTTCAACGGAGTAAATCGTTGATCCGGTCGGAACCACATTTGTATGAAAAATATTATATTGGATCAACAAAAACCACCCGGATCAACATAGGTTTTCGGATCAACAAAGTGCTCGCGATATAGCACGCATGATCAACAATTGACGGATTGATATAACTATATATATATATAAAAGTATCAATCGCTTATACGGGAATAAATAATGCGCAACTGCGTTTCTATATATTATGTCGAAATATATAATATATTATTATGTACGGCAAAGACAACATTACAAAAGAGTTTATATAAAATACAATATAGACAAGAGTTTGTATAGGTAAATATATTATGTTTATTGTATTATGCTTTCCTTACTTATATATTCATCTATAACATTTGTTTTTTTTGTCCCGTCTGCTGTCATACTTGTGTACAATTTTTTTTGTGACACACTTGGATTTTTTATATTTCTTCTTACTGTTTATATAAGAAATTACTTACTAAATAAGTTAATAATAAGTAATTATAATGTTTTTTTTAGTTACAGATAAAGAGATGTTTAATTTAACTAAATTATCTTTGTGTGAAAAACGGAGGCATTTGTACTGTTTTTTAGTAAAATTCAAATCGTCGGAACAACAAACGAACATGTTGTACTGAAACATATTAGTTTGTCTATTCATTATATTAAACAATAGTACACTTATCACACTAGAGTCATAGTTCAAAGGAATTGATAAGATTATTTAGGTATCAATAGTGTTTATTTAATATAACACCGTGAAACTGTGAACAAATTTTCTCGAGACGTAAAATCGGTTTGTTAAAATAATTAAATTAACTACAAACTAATGCTTGTAAGACAGTCTTAGACACAAAGGGCTGAGCACCTACCAGTATACTACGTATACGTAAATTCACAAAATGTTAGTTATTCATCGATCAGGTGAAGCCGTTGATAGCTGTCAAGGCAAATCTTCCATTCTTCAACCACGTGTTTTAGTTAAAGATACACTGTAACATTTTCAGGCACTCCAAACACGAAATTCCATGTAAAATCCGCAATATAATAATCTAAATAACACATGCAACTTAAACTCCGCGCCAAAATGGAAAACAGTTGTGCCAATCTAACAAAATAAACGAGAATTTAAATTTGGAACCACAAATCAGTGTAGAGTAGTGTAGTGTAGAGTTACCAACAAGTCTCCATAGACACAATATTTTTTAGTTTAGAACTGTCTATTATAATGTTTTTAAATACTACCTATATACTCACATTTATAGATAAAGGATAACAGCACAAGCATTAGAATGGCTTTAGGCGCTGACATTGTATCTGCAAAATATACAAACAAATGTGCATTTGTTCATGAAATTTTTATGCCATAATTGAAATATAGACGCAAAAAATTACACGTCGAGTTAATACCCTCCTTCGACTTTTTTGAAGTCGGTTAAAAAATTCAAATTTTATTGCTTTATGGCGCTTCTATCCACCTTATTCGTAGGTTAAATGATCATTGAAAGAAAATAATAATAAATTTTGTTTCAATTAGGAACAGATCCATTTTATTTAGAAAGTATAAATGAATGAATGTTATTTATAAGAAATTTATAATAAAATTAATACTCGTTATTTATCTTTGTATTACAAAAAGTCCTTGTAATTTAACAGAATTAAATTAAATTCTATAAGAAAGCTACAATTTGGTTGATGACCAAAGATATGGATGACCTAATTACTTGTTTTCTTTTGACAATAAGCTGTTAGGCATTTGTCGTTTTGTTCTATTTACTTCAAAATTTCCCCAAGTTTTTCCTCAAGTTTCACTAAAATTGTCCTTAAAATATCTTAATTAACATTGTAACGTTAACAAAGAAATCATAGTATTTCGTGATTTCATCCACATCAAATCAGTTAAATAAAATTCAAATTTTATTTAAATGTTCATAGTATTATTACGTATATTTTATTTATATCAAATTCTTAAATTTTACTTACAGAAAAATAAATAATCCTCTCACATAAATGACCTCACTTCACAATTTATTACTAAACAATAGTAATTAGAAGCTATTACAAACAGGAATTGCAAGCTAACGATCGCTCTGGGGCAGTTTTTACGTTACTGAGGTAATAAACACTCAAGTTATGTATCACAACTGTATAGCACGATCGCGCCGTCTTAATACTCTATATTTTTCATTCATTCACACATTTATCACTCTATTGCATAATAAAAATAAATAATTTCTTTATAAATATTTATAAACGTTATATTTATAAATCCGTAAGATTTTTTGTTTCGTTCCAACTTATCAACGTTGGTTGCCAGAACAAGGTCTTCTGGTAACTTCTAATGTCACAGTTATATTGAAAAAATACCTATTGATGAAGAACTATATTATATAACTTAACATTTTCTTTTTATATAAAAATAAATATTTATTACACGTAACACTTTACGATATTTAGTTGTTATACGTATTATAATTACAACCAAATATATCTTAACTTATTAAGAAGTTATCATAACAAAAGTGTAAGAGCAATTATGTTTAGAATTTAAGCACAAATCACATTTATATGTGCCATACATATATAAATATATATCTGCGCTTTAACATATTGATTGACTTACCCCACTTGTAAATTCTATGTCTTTGTTACGAATTCTGGGAAAAATTCTGTATAAATATCTCTGACTATGTGGACACAAGTGTACTAGCATGTTTGCGAGTCTACTGACATTATTTCTAGTATCAAAATTATTTAGTTCCAAATAATGTTATCTCTGGTCTATGACCTATGTCCGGCACGTAAGATAGAGTACCATTAATGCCGAATATTAACAAAACAATATATTCAATATGAATTACTGTCAGTACTTAACAATAAGTGCAGCGTCAAAAACGCCGAGAACGCCATCTTCATATATAAATTTTAATCTGTTAGGGATATTTAAAATATTAACCCGTATTATTAATGAAGAACTAATTCATATTTTATGAAAAAAGAACTAAAGAGCTTACAATATCAAAAATATTAAAAAGTTTATATTTCAAATAAATTGGTTTAATTTATATTTCACTATTTATAATCTAATATTATAAATAAGAAAGTTTTGTATGCGAATTTCGTTTTGCCTTTATATATCTAAGTATTAAGCCTACCTTTTTAAAAAGCTATATACCAACATATGGAACATTTTCCATTTCCTTTTTTTTCACAATTATAAACTACCACAAAGATACTGTTCGTTTTTCCGGAATAAAAATCTGAGTACTAAACAAATCAATACATAAAAAAAGTTACTCGAGTTGGTACAGCGGTCTTTATATTTTGCGCTAAAAACATATACATAGCATATTCGTTTTTTATTAATATAGATAATTGTAATACGCTATATTATTATTATTATAAGTAACAAAGGCTATTTTGATTTCAAATAATTTGAAAAAATGTAGTTAGTTAGTTGAGAAACTCTAGCCATAAAAACCTCTTCCTTCACATTCTTATGTATCTCAAAAATACTTAAAAATACGAGTTCAATGTAGAATAAACTACTTAACTATAGAAGTTTATTATTAACTCTTGTGTAACCGTATACTTTCAATAGTGGAAAGTGTACTTCCTAAGGCTTCGACGCAACCCTTACTGTAGACTGTACCTTCTTGTTAGCTTACTGTATTTCTTGGATAATTATCAGGAAATATTATATGATTACTCTCGAATTTCCTTATAACATTTTAAACCTGATTTGAAGGTAAGGCACAATTTTTTATAGGCCTTTTCTTGCCTGGATAGACAATCATTAAAAAATCTCGCAGTATTTCATCGGTTTGCCGGTTCTCACACGATATTAATTGCGATAGAAATATGCATTACATTCGACGAACGAGCGCTCTAAGGGCTGAGGGAAAAATTTAGACTCGAAATTTAGCGCTAACTATGTCAAAAACGTAATAGATTTGACATAAGGGAACCTTTAGCACTTAATACTTTGAATCCGAGAGTGAGTCAGAGTCTGTCAGTGAGTCACACGCCTAGACGCTACTCTGCAGATTCATAAATCTATATATATATATAATGAAAATGGTCTTCGTTTGAGGCTCAATCACGCCTAAACCACTGATCGTATCGACATCTATATATATATAATGAAAATGGTCTTCGTTTGAGGCTCAATCTCGCCTAAACCACTGATCGTATCGACATGAAACTACCACCATTCGATGCGAAATGATCCTAGATGGTTTATGGCTATTTATTTTTTAAATTCCAACGATCCTTCATTTTTTTATTGCTGTTTTACTTTTATGAAAATTTATCCATACGGACTTCACCGCGGAAACATTCGGGGAGGCTTCCTAGAACCTCTAAACGTCAACATCTGTTAAAAACTCGATTTTCGAAACATTTCAATTTTCTTAGCGGGAAGTTAAAAAGAAGAATAATAAAAATATGAAAAAAAATAAAATAATGAAACATAAAATTTATTTTAATTCGTCCAGCAAAGCGGGCGCGAAACGGCTAGTTTACTATATACGAGAACATAACTTGAAATGACTGTTGTTTGTTTTGTGCTAATCACATAGTCCCATCGAGTTATATACCGCGCGATCCTAAGACTACATTAGCGCTACGGGTATTGAAATAACAATATCGAACTTGCATACAAAAACCGAGATCGGTATCGAAGTTACAGAGTAGCAGGTTTTAATTGTATTATACCGATATAGGTAGGCACTTATACCAACAGTTTAAAGTATGCCACGTGATTAAACATATTATATTAAAAGTTTGTTTGAATGCGCTAATCTTAGTAGCTAGGATCATGCT
This sequence comes from Pieris napi, assembly GCF_905475465.1. Taxonomy (NCBI): domain Eukaryota; kingdom Metazoa; phylum Arthropoda; class Insecta; order Lepidoptera; family Pieridae; genus Pieris; species Pieris napi. The sequence goes on along the minus strand of NC_062241.1, from coordinate 3,465,743 downwards.
ACGTCCTAATGAATGCAAGCGAAACTTCAGTGCACACCAAATTTCGTGTGTTAAACCTTTGGTGAAACTAAATGGTTGTCGAAACGTCAACACTAGTACATATCGCAAAGGCTCTTTCTAAACTATCCGTTATATTGTAAAAAGTTTGTTTTTGTATATAGATTTAAAATACAAAAACTACTTTACCTTGCAATAACTTATATTGCCGAATCTAAACTTACAAAATAAACTTTTAGGAGAGTTTCCAATCAACGAATTTACTTTTGTATCAAAAAGTTGAATTCTTATAGTCGAAGCTTATTTGAAGTACACTCGGGTATGGTGTAGAATTTCCGCAACAGTTTCCTTAATAATCTTTATGGATGAACTTGTGTGCCTATGAACTCCAAATAATAATTGCTATGCCGAGAATCGAACCCTTTTTGGGTTCAAACTTACTCACTTTCATTTAGATTCACTCCAGGTTATATACTGCGTGAGCACTACTTCCCTTCTTTACGTCTGAGCGTTTTATGAGGCAGTTTTTGCCGCGCACCACCACTACGTGGAACCATCTGCCCACAGAAGTATTTCCGAACCAATTCGACTTAGGGTCCTTCAAGAAAAGAGCGTACCAATTCTTGAAAGGCCGGCAATGCACTTGCGAGCCTTCTGGCATTGTGAGTGTCCATGGGCGGCGGTATCACTTAACATCAGGTGAGCCTCCCTCCCGTTTGCCTCCTAATACATAAAAAGGACTATCGGTTTTAAAGTATAAAATCGACATTAAAAAACAATTGTATCCATGTACCTAAAAGCCGGTTACTATACAACATTTATGTAGGTTTTTGGTAGTTGTTTAACATGTTTTTATAGAACGGGGGCAAACAGACCGGCAGCTGCCAAGACCAGCAAGACTTATAAGCCAAGTTCATTGTCGGCCTTTTGAAAATTTTCATTAACTACAGAAATTATAAATAAAATATTATACAAGCATATTACTTTTTTATTGAATCACAATCAAATCGTTATTTCAGCATAAATGAATGTCACATTTTACAAAGAAAATACATCACAAAAGACAATGTTCTTGTAATTTTGTTATTAGTCATAGAACCCACATGGTGGGGCACAATTCCTAGCTTCACTTCCGAATGTCTCATGGTAATAACACAATGGTAGAGGAACCTTTTTTGTTTTCTTCGCCTTCGATTTTTTATTTAAATTGTGGTCATTTTGCACATGGTCCGATGTTTGAGAAACACATAAAGATTTTAATTCTTTAGTAGCTTGTATTATCGAACTGAAAGATTTAGTAAATTGTTCTGCTATGGAGAGCACATTCATATAAGATTTAATTGTCTCATCTGACTTTAATAGTTCATCAAAAACAGCAATGCGCGATTGTTTATAACTTTCTGACGACCACACGACTAACAAAGCTCGTGATTTCGAATCGGAATCTTTATAAAGACTCACGAGTCGTTTTTTTAGCGCATCGTAGAAACCATTCAAAGGCGGAAACTCAGTAATATCACTCACCAATGCTTTATCAACTAAATCCAATTGAGAAATAACATCTTCTGCTTGTTCCTCATCTGTGCGAATCAAATTACTCGTCAAAGCTTCGAAATTAGAAAACCAGGTGACCGCGTTGTCTTTCCAAAAATTGGGAATACGAATCATAAAAGCGTTGTCATTTTCTTCTAAAGAATTTTTGTAGATGTACAGCTCCGTTGGTGTTGACATAATGAAAAAATATTCGCACAAACTAGTAGCGTGATGTTCACACCACCGTTGAAACACGACTGACGTGACCTCATCTTATGTCTTTGTCGCTCGCGCATAAACATATTGCCGTTGCGCTCACACAGATGCAGTGACCGCCGTATTCAGAGATTGTAAACCTTGTAGTCATAACCATAAAGACTTGAGGTGGTGCACATGTAATTTGGTTTGTTTTGTTATTAGTAGTAATTCTTTTTTTTTAACCCTGAAAAAAAAGAACATTCCGTGCTGGGATACGCTCGTGTGTAGTTTCGTTTTTGAGGTTAAGTTTGTGTGTTTGGTCGTTGAATTTATTTGCTGTTATGATATACCCAGTGTCACTATCACAGTATATACGAATCTAACGACACCTCTCAAGCGAAAATCTATCAAGCCGTTCAGGCTGCAGAGCGTGCCAAAGAATTATACATACATACACTCGAAAAACATAACCCTCCTTCTGGCGCAGTCGGGTAAAAAGCTATCCTTGGGTACTTACCTATATTAAGTCGATGATCTTATTTACAAAGCTAACTCAAATTCTAAACTAACGTTTTTAATATTCGTACTTATAAAAAAAATGTTTTTAACCACTGGCAGTAGGCCCAAAATTCTTCGTGCTCCGCGTCCGTACTAGTTTCGAATTTGAGGGACCAAACAATGCGCGCATTTAGGGGATTCGAATACCTGCAAGCTTCACCGTTATTGTTCGAGTCGTGGGGTAATCCTCTCAATCGTTTTACTACTACATTATAAAATTTCTAGTTCGTTGAAATACATTATTTTATGGTCTTAGTGTAATAGGAGATAAGATGGTATTTATATGAATTTGTTCTAGGAAATAAAGCTTATAGTTAATTGGTTCGAGAGGGTGTCGGTGAACTACGTTTGACAGACTTATTTTTGGTTTGGGTCTTTTTTGATTACCTCGACAGCTTTGAATAAATAATTAATACCCTGTAATACACATAATACAATAGCGTTCTAATTATTTAGAAAGTTTATTTATTTATTACATACGTTATTAGGCAACGGGCGGCCTTATCTCTAACAAGCAACCCGAACAAAAAACTCATAAACATGAAAACTAAAATTAAAAAGTAAATATATAAATAATAATATATATAAACAAAAATGTAAAAGCTTATCCAAACGTCCGTCTTGCTGCATGAACATCTTAAAAATGTGGTTTACTATAATATGTGAAGATTTTTAATTGGCCTCTGTTGTTAATGTTATACATATATATATATGTATTTCTGTATTGTGCTGTAAATCTTCTGAATAAATAAATGACTTTTAACTAATAAAATATCAATAAAAAACCTACATAAATATATACATAAACAAGAGCTTTGTCTTATGAGAGCAACAGTTTTGCATAGTTCGCTAAATTGTGGCTTCGGGGCGTGATGAAAGGGCAGAAACAATTCCTTTATAAAGGTTCAGAGTTTGTCAAATTGCTGAATTTAACCATCCGTTAAGAATCGGTAGTTTAACACGATTCGATTAGTAAATTTCACATTCTATTTCAATCATTTGAAAACCAGTATCCTCCTCAGTTTCTACATAGTTTATTATGATGCGAGTGGGTTGTTTTCAGTTAATATATATTTTTTTGTTCTAGACATGCGTCCGATAGTCATCGGTAAAAGCTAAAGCTATTAACAAATTTGAAACAATTTTATTTGTATATACCTGCTGTATAAACAATATGTTTGAAGTTTGAACAACTACCTCCTTGCAGTTTTTTAAAAGGAAAATTATTAACTCTTTGTGATCTATTAAAGTGAATATCAAATGCATTATCTTTAAAGTCTATAACTGTAATTAATTTAATATATGTTATTCATATTCCGACGTTATGCATCCTTTCTAGCAAGCTTGGATTGGCCGCGTTATTAAATATTTATTGAATATCGAGATGATATTTGACATTGTAAAAGAAATCCTAAACTGCGTGGGTTTAATTTAGATATTATAATACACATATTTATTGTACATAGTTGAACAGCCTGATATAAATATGTAAAAATACTACGAACTCTCTGTGAACCTTATATTTTTTGAATATCTTTTTTTTTTTAATATTTAGAAGGAATGATGACAGTAAAGTGCTGTCAAAAACTGTTTTTTTTTTTAAGTTTTATATGCTGTAATTAAAGTAAATTCAGATGTCATTTTATATTCCCCGTTGCTTTTGATTGACAACTTGACATACAAAAGTGTGTTTTTAAAGCAATATTTAGATTTTTTAAAGTTTTATTATGTTTTGCGAAGATGCCTGTCTGGGGAGTTCTTGTGGGTTAGAAAAAATGAGGAGTATTAATGATAAGCTGAACACGGAGGTTGTGGAACGAATAAATGGCTCTCAAGAGCTGGTGATGCTCACAAACTTTGCTCGGGAGTCCAACGAGTACCATTATAAGAAATGCCTTCAGGAGAGGTATTTGGGCTCCTCACGTTATATGACGCGGAATTTAGAGTCCTAAAACTTATTCTTACGAGTGGTTTTTCTATCGATTCGTGATATTTTACTTTGAAAATCTGCGGGGCGAATATTTTACAAGGAGACTATGACTGACTCGACGGCTGTATATTTGGACCAGATGTTCCGCGTTATCTAAAGTCTTAACACTATATATAAGTCCCAATACTGTATATCCGTTTACAGAATATGAATATCTAACGATACCAGGGGCTTGAGAGAAACTCACTACGGCGTAACCGACAAAATTGTCGCGTTACGAACGGAGTGTGAGCTAATGTCATTCCTATACAAATTTGTTTGGCGTTTTTTTAATCTCGGGCTCCAGGATTCATAGAGCACCTCGTAAGCAAGCGAGCAATGTAGACCCACGTCTACTTGTAAGAAGTCGGTAATGAAGCATAGATTGGTTACTACGTCGGTTTCATTGATATTTTTGATAAGTACACTGTTACACTGAAGTATTTATTATTAAGAGAGCGTACGAATTCTTGAAAGGCTGACAACGCATTTGCGAGCCTTCTGGCAATGTGAGTGTCCATGGTCGGCGGTATCACTTAACATCAGGTGGCCTGCCCATTTGCCTCGTAAGACAATCGAATGATCGAACCCTTTGGGCGACTGCATGTAGACACTACGAGGCATAGATGCGGTCAACATCTACCTACTAAAAGGAAAATATAACAATACATAACAAAGTGAAGTATGGTGAACATATAACCGCATTGATTAATTTAGAATTTCAGATGTCAGCTCCTGGAGATGGGTGCTTGAAGATCTCTCGAAACGTCTTGATGAAGCAGTTCGAGCCCTGAAGTATGAGGAAAATGCACTACGAGTAGTGGTTGAGCGTATAAAGGACGAAATTCAGACAAAACAAGCATCAAGGCCTGGTGCCATGAATCCTCTTTGCGATGTAGTCGAGGAAGCAATCAAGCAGGTATAAATTATAAAACCAACTGGGTTCAATCGCAGTATAGCCGAAAATACTGTTCCATCGGACTATGGGGTTGCTTTTAAATAAGTATATACCTATATATAGTAGGGTCTCAATATATGCTAAGAACATATAACTGAAACTAAGTTTGTTACCTGACGAATAGCGGCCGAGGGTCCATTGGCAATCACAGTTTAAGGTTTTTACTTACATTGATGTGAAGTGAATTTTACTTATTTAAAACAATGGCTACATGGCAAAAATATATTTTCCCATTTATACATAGAATTGTGATTTTGTCGGTGGGTATTACAATTTTCGTACTTTCGTTTAGTTCAAACTACGCACAAGTAGTTTGAACTAGTAGTTTACCTACAGTTCTCTAAACAGTCATCAGATGAAGTGCGTAATGTAGTGCTTTTTTTAATATGGAAAATATTTTTTTTTAATTTAATCCGACCAGATTAAAAAATAAAAACTCGGATAGTAGACCACATCCATAAATATTTTTTTAAGTCTTTTAATAAATGTCATGTTTAATTTTGCAGGAATATAATTTCCTAAAGGAAGAAAAAAAGAAATTTGAAAACCTTATTCCAGAACTGGAACAACAGACTGCAAACTTGGAGAAGACTAAAAAAAGAATAGACAAAGATATACAAGTCAAAGACCAGGCTATTAGCGTGGACGAAAACTGTGTGGATAAAAATTACTCAGATGCAGTTGTTGATGCTAATTGGAAAGAGAAAAAGAAAAAGTAAGAAGCATGACGTAGCTTAGAAAGAAATTATATATGTTACGTCACCCAGCTTTGACCATAATTAATCGTAGAGATGTCCGACGAGGATTCGATTCGACGTCTATAGATTCGCCTTTCTGATCAAATTGCGGTCCACCTGTCTAGTTACGTAGCACCTGCCGCAGATATAATTAAAAAAGCTGAATTTTTCATATTTTTACAGAGGTTTACCGATAAAGAAATGGGAAAAGCGATGTCTCACTTTGAAAAGAGCTGGATTGAGAGCTTTGAGTAATTCTATTGTCACACGACAACAGGTAAGTCGCGGGTTTTACAATTACTAACCAATCCTTACAACCATAAACAAGTAGTCTCAAGTCAAGGTTCGCTTTGTGTTTAAAAGAAAATGAACTTAATCCTCGTGATTGCTAATAATAAAGCTCTAGGCGTTAACAACATCACTAATGTTCTTATAAATTAATCCGATTTAATAGAATTATTGGAAAGGTAAAAAAAACATCTGCTGTCGTTCAATCAATGTTATAGCGCAGGATATAAATGGCAGGTGTATGCTGCACTAAAAGAACAGCTTATTTATATAGACTGTGAGGAGACCGATGTTGTTATTTCCTTCTAGATAAGGAATCTCTTGGTGAAATTTTTAACATAATAATGAATTCAATCTAGCCAAGAGACTTAATGAAAATCGCAAATTAGTTTATTTCCAAAGAAAAGGGTTTGACCATAAGACGTTGTAGGCAATATACACACAATGATTTAGAGCTATCTATGTCAAAGATAAAAAACCAAACAAGTGTGCAAGACAAATTGGCACAACAAAGTATCTCGGTGATATTATTTGAATTAAACATTTTCATTACATATTTTTTACTTGCAGTTTTCTATATACATGTGTATTATGCTCTAGTTATTAATACTGATCACCTTTTTCTTCGTAACACAGCATTCATCAATTTCTATGCTACCTCCTAATCCTTAGGTTAGAGGAGCGAGGATCCAACTGTCTTATGCTGCGCAAGCGATGTCCGCTCGCGTAGACACAGTATTGAGGCGACGCATACATTCAAACGCACACAAGTTGGACGATTTAAAATGGCAAAAAGAAGAGGTGGGAAAAATGTTGACACTTAAGCTATTTTGATCTCTAATTAAACATTAAGTGCGTGCTTATTATCGATTTAATTAGAGAATGGACTCACCACAGAATAGAATTATAATAATACATGAATAATCATCAATTTCGTGCTTACCTTACTTTAGATTATGAGTTCAGAAAGTCAGTAATTCTATTGAGATTCTTATTTATTATATTATAACAGTTAACCAGATAGTAATATTGTTCAAAGGCAATCCGCGACCTCAGATCCCTTGAAGAAGAACAAGCGTATTCAGAACAGAATCTTATAGAAGTAATGAATCAGGAGAGAGTGGTTGCAGCCAGAATTATGGATAGAGCGAAAAAACCGAGTCGCGAACTTATTATGGACGATGCCAATCGAAAATTAAGAACTCAATTGTCCCAAATACGGACATTTTCTAAAGAGTTGACAAATAATATTGATAGAATTGTGTAGGTAGCCTTGTCTTGTTATAGTTTGAAAAATAGTTTTAGTAAAAATAGTTTCTATTAAGCTTGAAAAGAAAGAAAGAAAAAACTTCATTAGGGAGCGTTCAAGTATTACGTAACGAATTTGGGGGAGGGGGGGTCTTTTTGTAAAACGTTACGATGCGGGGTGGGATTGAATTGCGCGTTTTTGTTAATATTATTTTCAACTTTTCAGTACTTTACACCACATGATGGTAACTTTTAGGTATAAAGAGTCACCAAGTGGTCACGAAACATTTTACTATACTTGGGTACAGAAAAACGTTACGGCGCGATACATGGGGGGAGGGTCAATAATCTCCAAAAATTGCGTGACGTAATACTTGAACGCTCCCTTATCAATAAAAAGAAATTTCATTAAAAACAAAGTGCACTAGCTCTCATAAGGATCCCGGTGTCGTGGCAACCATTTTAACGTTACATGAATTGTTTATTAATTAATTCTATGCCTACTAAGGCATAACATCTTATAAATTTCGTAAAAATCCACTAAAAGAAACTGAAAAGGCCTAAATTTATTGAATAGCTTAGGTTTATATTATGAGTTTAGTGAATGCATGCCGAGCTGCTCTGCCAAATCTTATAAACATTTCTATTACATCATATCCTCTACTGTATGCTTTAAAAGCTCAGGGGAAAGGTACAGGTAGATACAAGCACCCACACCTTTGGAACACCAGAATGAGCAAAACAAGCTCTGAAAAACCTGTATTTTATAGAATTAAAACCATTTTAATGTTGACAAATTTTCAGATCTCTCCAACATGCAGTTTCAAATGCAATATCGAAAATAGATTGCACCTTGAATGATCTCTCACATATATTAATATTGGATGAAGAACGATTAAGTTCAAGAACTGGTGAGGTAGAACAGAAGTCTTCAAGTACAGTATCAATTTCATCTCACTCCAAAATGAAACCACAATCTTCAGAACAACTTACTGTAATACAGGAAGAGAATGAAGATGATTATCCCTTTGATTTTTGATTAATTTTAACTGTAAATGTTATAAAATATATATTGGTTTTAGAATTGCTATTAATAGTACTTATCATATACTACTCATGACCGTCTATAACATTTGGTATTACATATTAGGCTTAGATACTCTGACCCATAATATGTGAGTTTTATACAAGTTAATATAACAGCTTATTAATACAATTTATAAATCATTATCTAAAAACATGTGAAATATAATATTTCTCATGCTATAGGCAAGAAAATTCAGCATTAAACAAACCTCTTAGGGTGAGATCTATAGTGCGCACTTAGACTTTGCTCAGACTTAACTACAACCATTCTTTACTTTTTTAAAGGATAATAAAGAAGGTATTGCATGAAATGAAACATCAATTTCTGTCTTAGCTTGAGCTTAGCTTAATCTCACCGTTAAAATGTCTATAAATATACTATATCATAGTTTAACCTTAGTGTTTTTCGTAAGTAAAGTCTGAGCAAAGTCCAAGTGCGCACTATAGATCTCACCCTTAGTGCTTTGAGATTTTTAAGCATTCTTATGCCGTTTTCCTTTAATATGTCTTTCCAAATTGTCAATATTACAAGATACCAGTGTTTTACACTTATTACAAGTTGCCTTATCTTCAGTGGAATTTGTAAGATAATTATCAATTACTATGTCTTGACCTTCAATTAATCTGACAATTTTGCTTAACTTAACATAATGTTCACTATCATCAATATGATCAAAGATCTTTTCTATATAATTTGCAAAGTATTTTTGACAAATTTTACACCATAAGTCTTCATCATTATCATCAACAGAGAAAATACCATTAAATGGTTGTAGGGCCATTGCTTTTGATCTCATATGTTTTGGACTTTGAATGTGACTTTGTATTTCTTTTACTGTAAAGTCCACAAACTGATCGCATATTGTACAGTGAGCCTTTGTTCCTTGTTCTGTTGATGCCCAACTCTGTAGAATCATTGATGGCAATTCAATAAATGCTCCGTCTTTTTCCACAAAATTATGAATTTCTTGTAACTGTCCCTGATGCTTAGATGTCTGAATGTGATTTAGATCTGTGATTTTGACATAGCACAAACAGCAGCAATCACCTAGAATATTATTCAGGATCAGGATTTTCTTAATATAATTTTTTTTGTGCCTTTCTCCATTTATGTGAAGTTCAATTGCTGTATTTTTATTTTCCAAGGAGATTTTGCATAGGATGCAAAGAACTGAGTTACCATGTTGTGTCTCAATAATATCTTCATAGTATACCATATTGATCTGAAACTGTAAATTTTTCAAAGGTTAATGTTTATAATATTTTTATAAAAGTTTTCTAGAATGTTATAACATCTTAAGATAGGATTATTGACTTACATGGTTTATTTAATAAGTCTACAGAACTATTACTATTATTATTAGTATTCACTGCAATCTGCAAGTTCACAGTTTTATGCACTAAGATATGAAGAAATATCCCTTAAATGACTTAATATTTTCAAATATACTTGAGCTGCCACTACGCACTTGTAAACGAAATTTATAATTTTAGTAAGTATGTGAAACTATTACAGCTAAAGAAATATATATTATTGTAAAGAATGCGATCCGGTTTTGGACTGATTAAATTCACTTCAGTTCGAAGCAAGGACTGATTAAATTCACTTCAGATCGAACTTCGAAGCACTACGCAGAAAATATAATTGTTGGGGAATTCCCGAGACTCGAACGTTTATTTATTCATTTTTAGAATTATATTATTGTATACAAAGATTCAGAATCAGTTAGTTACACTGACTAAGTAGTTATTAACAGTAATTTCAAAAAGTCGAAACAAACTTTCCTAAATAAGAGTTTATACTTTACCTGGCCTATTCTTTATCAATTTTTTATTATCAATTCGAATTTCGACTTGTATTTTTTGGTATAGTCTGTTATATTAATATTGTTCCCAAATCACAGATTGTTAGATAAATTTAACCTAATAGTGTTCTGGGTTAGTTCATAGCTGACTTGACTTCTATCGAGTCAAGTGTCATCATATCAACTGTATTCTGTAAATTCTGTAAATTGTAATCGGTATTCGGTATTCGTTAATCGTTACTCGCGAAATCGGAAGTCGGAACTTGCAAGAAAATATTGTCATCTATTATTTAATTTAAACTGTTCAAAATATTGTGCGATTATATACGTCTAGATAATTTTGTAAGCCTTTTATTTTGCACTTATCTTATAAAAAAAAACATGGCTAACGGGGGTGAAGAACATTCTGTGTCAGTGGACAAAGCGAATAAATTTATTGAAAATTTATCGGTAAATATTCAATGTTGTTTAATTATTGCATATACAATATAAATTTTACCATGATCATTTCCATTTCCATATAATTAATTAAGAAATCCAGCCATGTTGTTAGTCAATACACAAAATATAGACACAGATGTATACAAGCATTAATAAACATTTTTTTATGTTACTTTAAAGGTTTTTTATGATAGAAATCACAAATCGTATTTTTCTTATGTAAAATACTTCATACCGAAGCTTTTAAAGAGTGGAATTTATCTATAAAAAATGTGAATATCCAAATTTATAGGTGCTTATACAAGATTAAGCCTTAAACTTTCCATAAGATACCTATGTGCAGTTAGAAAGAGATTCCGGTCAGATTCCACATTCATTGTTCTCTGTAACTACTTTCTACTACTATTCTCCTACTATTGTTAGTATTAGTTCTATCATTAAACAAGAAACCCGAAGATTTTTTCTGAAATTTCAAATATTTACTAAATAATTGGATCTTATTCTCCTGATTATTATCTTAATTTCAGAAAGAGTTACAAGAATTATATTCTTATCGTGATATGTTCTTTGAGAATCATCCCATAGAAATGGCAAAAAATAAGAATAAATATGTGGAAGAGAAAAAGGACAAATTAATAGAAAAATTTGAAAGTGTTGATGGTAAAATAAATAAAATCTATTGATAATTTGTCTGCCTTTGATAAAATAACAAGTATTCTATATATGTTAATAATTTTTCCTAGGTTTATTATAGCATCTCCTTAATGTTCTTATATTTATTGTCTTATTCAATTGTCTTTACCTTTCATCTCATATCATTATTATATTATTATAAGTTGTGAAGTATACCATATAACCAGTAAATAAGTATAAGCTACTTCGCACTTATAATTCTTTATGTTTCTCAACTCTTTATTAGAAGACTTTAATAGGAATCACTCAAGACCTTTGACTTTTTACTTATAAAACCAACTAACAAATCTCAGGGGTGGTAAATACAAATCCAAGTCAGCCTAAACTATAGATAAAACAGAGCTAGGCCGTCTAATGCTTATGACTTTTTTCATATTTTTTTAGTGGACACTGAAATTCCATTTTCGCTTAGAGCCCAATTTCAATACCTAAAAGGAAGATGTTATAATGTGAGTCTTAAATATGACGCAAGAGCTAGTCAGTCTTTGAGTAAAGCTGTTAAATTAAACCCTCATATGGTTGAAGCATGGAATGAACTTGGAGAGTGCTATTGGAAAAATATTAATGTTAAAGAAGCCAGGGCTTGCTTTGAAGGTGCCTTGAAACATGTATGTATTATTTTATATAATTTAGTATCCATTTATAATTAACGTGCAAAAGTAGATTTCAATGATAAGAGATACTGCATTTTAACTCAGATATTTGTAGAAATGCTGCTTTTGTCAAAAAAACTGATTAGTTTTATATGAAAACTTTGACTAAATCTTTGTGAGACTACTACTTATCATTAGTGTCCTCAACCTGTGTGTGTCATTTATAGCTTTTTGTAGGAAAGAAACAGAATATCACTCCGTTGCCTCTCCATAATACTACGGCAAGAAGCTGGTACAAAGAAAGATGGTGAAGCTTCACAAATGATACTAAAAAGTGTTGAGTATGCTAAAGAAGCCGTTTCACAAGATACAGCAGATGGTCAGTCCTGGATAATTTTGGGCAATTCCTACCTTTGCCAGTATTTCACAGTGTCACAAGATCCGGCAATTTTAAAGCAATGCATGAGTGCATACAAACAGGCCGACACAGACCTAATCGCAAGAGGCCAACCCGATTTGTTCTATAATAAGGCTATTGTAAGTATAATAACAATAAGTCGTTATTCATCCACACCTTATTGACATACATTTAACAAAAATAGATATTTAAAAAAACCTGTTCGGGAGAAGGAATACTCCAACTTTTTCCACCCTATTTTATCTTGTGATATCGCCATCCAATTTTTTCCACCTACCTTTTTGATCCCATCGGTATATCGCTTTATCGGTCTGCCCTTGTTTTTTTTCCTTTTGGACCAGTCTATTTGGTTACTCTTTTAGACCATCTATCATCTGTATATCGGGCTACGTGTCCTGCCCATCTCCATTTAAGTTGTACGGCTTGTTGTGCAGCATCAATTATTTTTGTATTTCTATATTCACTTTTATCTTTGTCGCATAATTGAATTCCGAGAATACTTCTATCTATCGCACCCTGGCTCGAACGAGTTTTGGCTTTTGTTTTGTTTTTGAAAATCCAAGTTTGTGCTCCATATGTAAAGGAAGGCAGCAAACACGAATTCACCACCTTTTTCTTTAGTTAGTGGGAGATTACCTAATACCTTTGAGGGATATCTCACCTATAGTAAAAAAATAAAGTAATGTAGTCTGTTTATCATATGTCTAGCACAACATTAGGTTGTGTATTTTTTTTTAATTTTAAAGTTTTGCTGCATAAATCAATGGATGCATTTTACTGGAGGTAGTAAGACTGCTTCCAAAAATGAAAATTCCTTATATGGTTTTGAATAGAAATTCATACAAAAATATTTAAATGTCACAGAGACAAATTTATTCAGCTTTCCGAACCTAAAGCATTTTTAAATCGTTGAAATATATTGGGTTTATTCGAAAATCGAATGGTTTTTATGTTTTAGAAGTGTTCTATATACACATACTAGCCATTTCGCGCCCGCTTTGCTGGACGAATTAAAATAAATTTTATGTTTCATTATTTTATTTTTTTTCATATTTTTATTATTCTTCTTTGTAACTTCCCGCTAAGAAAATTGAAATATTTCGAAAATCGAGTTTTTAACAGATGTTGACGTTTAGAGGTTCTAGGAAGCCTCCCCGAATGTTTCCGCGGTGAAGTCCGTAGGTATGGATAAATTTTCATAAAAGTAAAACAGAAATAAAAAAATAAATAGCCATAAACCATTCAGGAAAAATTTCGCATCGAATAGTGGTAGTTTCATGTCGATACGATCAGTGGTTTAAGCGTGAAAGAGCCTCAAACGAACACCATTTTCTTTTTATATATATTTATATATATACACATAAGTAAAATAATAGATACATTATCCTATTGCTTAGTCAGTAATGTAATAGAGCGAGTCCAAGTGAAATTAAATGTGCCCAATCCAGTATAATCTTACGCCCACCCGAAGATTTCGCCTTACTTATTCTAAATTCTGAATCCAAAAGAAACCTCATACAGGTCTATATTAAAAATTGTCAAAGGCTGTACTATGATAATTTATTTAGAACTCAATTGCGGTGGATATTGATTTTTTGTACTAAACTAAATATAGAATCGGTTATTACTGCTAATGTCATGACATATTGGATGTTTCACAGTTGTTCAAGTTTTGAGGCCTATTAAATTATTTAAAACAACCAATTAAATATCATGGCTATTATTTGTGACTTATAAATACTTTTACAATACTCATTCTTAATTTGTAGCACAATTTTTTCTTTAACTGTTTTAAACATGTACCACGGAATAATTGTTTTCTAGTTACCCACAACACAGGGCCTCCCTAGTGTGGGGACTAGCCATAACTGAATTCTGTCACAACCCTTTTGTCATAAGTAAAGTTATTATTACTATTATTATATACAGTGGAATCTCTATAACTCGTTAAGTCGAAATCCTCAGTAAGACGAAAAAAACTGCCATTCCCTTCCGCTGAACCCCTAAATCTCGGTATCTCGAATTTTTTTGACTTTGTAACTCGAATTTTAAAAGGCTTTTATTTTTTATTTTTTAATGACGACTTACGGAGTCTCCGTAAGTCGTCATTAAAATATAATGACGTCTTACTTGGAATGCCCGAAATAACATCCAAAATAAATTTTCGGGTTCGGGGCTTCTAATCTATTGTTTTTGTCTTGTACATGTGCAATTAATAAATAAATTAATTGCATACAATATAAAAATACACTTAGAATTCGCGCCTCTGTAAGTCGAAATTTTAGCAGTTAAATCATAATATTATGTATCTCGAAGTTCTTGTTAAGTCAAAACTCGTTAACTCGAATATTTTTGCATTTCTCTTGATATTGGAGTTATAGAGATTCCACTGTATTATATAAGTTGCTGAAACCACAATAAATAATGGATTTATCATCCATTATCTTTAGTTTATGGGCCTTTGATGTATTTGGTACATAAATACATCTTATTTATAGACGTATTTTTATTATGATTTTAATACTAACCCAATTCAATGATTTAACTTTGAATTATAAAAACCGACTATTCTATTTCGATAACGAAAAACAAACATAATTATGATATTTTAAGAACTCCTTTTCGTTTTGTTAAGAAAGTTGAATTATATTATTATTTTCAAGTCATTTTATAACTTTATATCAAGACCACAATGTACAAACATCCATCTGTTTGCGTCTCCTCCCTACTTTTTATGACTAAACAAATTAAAAATGTGTTAGCTTTTAACGTTTATTTAATTAAAGTCTAAACATTTTTTATGGAACATATTCTTAAGAATCTTGCTACAAGTGCGCATGTGCAATAGTTACTAATTGACTCGTTCGGTTGTTTACGAATTGTTACGAATTGACTAGAACATCTGCCCGAAGTGGGATGGTCGAGTCGGAGTAGAGAATAGATTGTAAAATCAGTGAAGTGAATTATAGTGGATCAAGTCATCATTAGAGTGTTTAATTTCCTACCCTAAGAACTAGATTGAGCTATTCGGGGCATGCTAGCCGTCTGCTGGCGCAGGCTTGCTCAGATCGAGCTGGTTCTTTCTTCCAAAGACCAGTCCAGTAAATACTCTGCATTTGTTTACACCAACTTATTAATTTATTATTGTATTATCTGGACTATAAAAGAGACCAAGACCCCCGAGTTTGTTTCGACATTTCTTCTCAGGGCAGTCAGTTAGGAAATGTCGACTTCATCTAGTTTAGGAAGACATTGTAAAAGTGATTTATATAGTCCTACTTGCAAGAATAAACTATTTCATTTCATTTCATTTCAGATTAACTAGCCCTTACACATGTACGAAATAAATAATACGATTACAATAAATACTGTTCCAATTTCCAGGCATTAAAGTACGAAGAGAAATACACTGAGGCCCTAGATACGTTTAACAGGGCGTGTGACCTTGACCCTGTATGGATGCCACCGGATCGCGAGCGCACAAAATTACGACAGTTCTTGGCCAGTGCTGTTGATTTACTGCGCACACGTGGCAAGATTAAGGGCAAACGCCTTGCTAACATGCTACAAGTAGGTATACTTAGATCTTAGTTGGACGGACGAAAGACGAAACGATAAATCGTTTCGTTTGGCTGTGATTGGTTATCAGTAACTCTTGTGTAACGCGCGTTGACACGTAACATATCTCTTGACGGGTAGCAAAGTCGTTAAATCAATTTTTTTTCAGGCTATTATTACTAGGATACTAAGTACATAACATATACAATTATACTGGGTGGCGCAAAAGTTCTGGCACTAAAGAAAATTTGTTTATTTTTTGGACGGTGGGGAAATCGTCGACGAAATTCACGTTGTGTTTTTATCACTGATGAATTATTCCGTAAGAACATTGACACGATTATTCCACGTTCTTGGGGAGTAAAACGGTCCATGTTTATTTTCAGTGTATTTAACATTTGTTCACTACACAATTTTCAACAACAGAATGACAGGAAATGTCATATAAAAAAATAAACAAATTTTTTTAGTGCCAGTACTTTTGCGCCACCCAGTATATATCAAATGAAAGCTATTCTATTTTACGATTTAAACATTATGTTATGTATTTAGTGTAAATAGTTAAAAAATAACTAAATGTACGTCACAGTAGTTTATCTAATGATACTGAAGAGCAAAAGCGTTTTACGATGGTTTTACTGTTCAAATTACGGACTATTTTTTATTACATGATTATGGACGGCACAGTAAGCGAACATTACGACGGCACATTTTGACGAATGTCTAGAACGTAATAATCTATTACCACTCTTTTCACGGAAATATTATGGCATTGGAATATTTTTGTATAACTACCCACACAGCTATACAACATGCGATAGTAATGTAAATAAATTGTATTATTACACAAAGGTTGTGTAAATAATATAAAAAAAAACAAAAAAAATATAGAAATAACTATTAAACACATTTTTTTATTATTACTAAAATTACACATGCTACCTTTTTGTGAAATTAAATTATATGACAAATTTTTATTTTCAGTCTATGGACAAAAAGATGTTAGGAGACTACTTGCCTGACCAATTCGTGACCCTTGGAGGGAGGCGAGATGTTAACCTCGAGTTGGTAAGAATAAATGCTCTACAAGAGGGTCCCAATGAGAACAAAGTGATCTTGGGACGCGTGGTCGGCTCCATACATAGCGAGAATGCAGTGCCCTTGTAAGTATAATATTCTTTAGAACCTATAAAGTCATTCAATTAGTCCCCTCTCTATTATCTTGAATATCTCATATGAAGCACCTATTGTCTATCTCTCTCTATTCCATGATTGTTGAAGTGCAGGGATTTATATATTATTATAGTTAAAGTCACTTTAGTTTCTTCTTTCCTATTAGGGAGCGTTCAAGTATTACGTAACGCAATTTTTGGAGATTATTGACCCCCCCCCCCATGAACTCGCCGTAACGTTTTTCAGTACCCAAGTCTAGTAAAACGTTTCGTGATCAACTAGTGACTATTATGTGGTGTAAGTAGAAAATAATATTAACGATAACGCGTAATTCAATCCCCGCCCCGCATCGTAACGTTTTACAAAAGGATCCCCCCCCTCCCAAAATTCGTTACGTAATACTTGAACGCTCCCTAAGCACGGGTTGCCTGGAAAAGCTCTCCAGCCAATCAATCAATCTTATCAGCCATTATATTTATTACTGTGTGTCGTTGTATCGTTTTATATAAAGGCGCGTAAACAAATATAACCCATGGCACTTCTGACAATGACATTGACAATTACATTTCTGTCATTTTGTTATTAGGACTTTTCGGTAAAATTTTAGGTGAGGCATTCCGTGAGTTTCGTTGAACATAGTTAAAACACGATAATTTTCAGTACAGGTACAGATGTTAGTCTGTAGGTTCTGGGATTTATTCCTGGTGAAACCACTATGGTTTCGCGTTGTAACACTTGCTATCTATTTATAATCTTTCTATTCTACTTTTATTTGAAATTTCAAAAAACAAATATAAACGGACTAATTTTAATGTAACTTCTTAATTACATTTGTTACTCGAATACTTTTAAACATCGTGAATATTTGTTACCACGTTTTAGTGTTATTTCCATATAAAAAATGGTAACCATAGTAACGTAATAAAAATACTATACTAAATATAGTCCACGTTTTATAATAAGCTTGATAAATAATGAATTTGATAATTATTTTTGTATGGATTTCAGCGCTTTCGCCATTATAGATGACAGTATGAAGTGTGTGTTAGTAACGGCATACAATTGGGCAGCTGGGAAAGGCACCCTCATTGGGGACTGGGTTGCCATCCCGGAGCCGAATTTGAAATCTCATAATGTTGTCACACCGGAAATGGTAAATCCTTTTCCATTTTTGTCAGAAAACTTTCGTTTATGTCCATAAATAAATAAAAAAAGTTGAGCAACCTGGCGTAGTTACACGGGAGTTATAAAAATGTTATTTAAAATCTATAATAATCTCTTTCTCAGTCTAATTAACTAAAATACTCCTTTGTCTCTCTCTGTCAAATTGTGTTTACTCGGGGTAAAAAAGAGACATGAGTACTTAAACTAAAATGGTGTATTTAGACTTATTTTTTTTCAATAATGGGATATAATATATCTTATATATATATATGCGTTTGAGCTGTCAGAATCTGACATCGGTAAAATTCGTACGAGCTCTTCGTAATATGAATAATTTTCGTACATCAATCATATTTAATTAATTTATTAATAATTTGTTTCAGAAATACGTTTTCCAGTCGATTCGTGTTAATAATCCAATGAAGTTATTCGTCAATGGACGTCGCGTGGAGCGTGCGCAAATTGCGGGCACGCGCGTCTCTAGTACGTACGAGATGCACTGACGTCTATCTGCTTTCTTCTCGCAAGGCCGATTGACGTAGGTGCGAGAGAGATAGCAATACTGGATACTTTGAATTAGCCGTTTTCAAAGTGGAGTGATAGGGTTGAACTTGTACCAGAATTTTATAAAATTATGCACTTTTGAGCTTGTCTTTACTTGGTAAAGAGTTGTGCTGGTGTTGTGACAGTAAACGAACGAAATTATACAATATTGGTTAATTATACATATGAGAATGGCGATATGGACATTTAAATTAACAAAAGACTATTGAAATATAATTTAGTTGGTGATACATTACGTATTACGAATCGTTTCTCAAGCCTCGTCTTGAACACGAGCAAATGTGTCAAACTTGTGTAAAATGCTTTGACAGCTCTAACTAGATTAGAGTTTTGTGTTCTTTAATGAGCGAAACAACCATATTTTCTAAAACGAATTAACATTAATCGAAATAATTTAATAATGTCATATAGGACTTATTTAAACAATTAGAAAACATCCTGTTTAGAAATAAGGTCCAATATCTGTTGAACGATGTAATTTCTACACAAACCCGTAGTATTAATGTTAGGTAGCGTTTGAAATGTGTCAAAACTTGAAGAATTTACGGGAATATGCGCTTTTATACGATATTAGTGCATAACCAACAAAGCAAGATTGATACAACATTACTTTAACTTGCAAAATATATCTGTCAGCTAGGTGAGGGGTACCGGGTTCGATTCCCGGTTCGAGGGCAAACTTTAATTTTAATTTGTTCCCGGCCTTTGGGAGGGTTGTGCGGTACCGGGCGAGTGCCTTTTACCGTACATGGAGGACAGGGTCGAATTTCTAAAAGACACGAATTATAAAAGTCCTATATTTGACGCTGGCTAATGCACAAATCGTGCCAGAGCCATTAAAAAAAAATCTAACATTTTATTAGATTTTTGATTTGATTGATCATTTTATTTGATTTTGTTGGAGTTACAGAACAGCTGTTATAATCTGATCTGAAAAACCTTAGTACGCGATTTTTCAAGTAAATTGCGTATTTTGGTTCTATCGGTGGTGCTAAGCGAATTGAGACAGGTTTTTAGTGTTGGACGGGCGATGGAATCGCAATTGTTGTTAGGTGTATGTAGGAAATATTCGATAATTTGGTTGAATAATATTTTCCTTCTGTGATCGTAGCTTTTTAATAATTTGTCGCAAATTTATTGTGTTTGGATAAAGTATTCTAAAAAAATAGGTGTCAAAACTAAATGTTAATTATAGTTGGTGTTACTTTAGGATTCACCTATGATAATTCATAATCTAAGTGAGACTCCAAAAATGTATCTACGTACACGTAGACAGTAGAGAAGCAGTCCCAAAATTATTGACAAAAAAACACAGAAAATGTGTCTATATGTTTATTTTAAAAGAATTGTCGCATTTGTAAATAATCAAGGCAAATATCGATATTATGCATAAAATATAACACAGCGCAACACATTCATTAATAGGTTTAAGAGCGGCCAACCGTGCGCGGAGCGGCGGTACGTGATTATGGCGTTGTAACAGATATTTCTTTGAAACTTTTGAACTAATAGGCATCTTGTGCACTATATCTAGGTCTCTATTAAAACGCGAAATCAAAATTTTAAGAAACAAATTCAGTACAAACCTCCAAAAATCAGCCTTTTTGCACAAATTTTATATGAAGTTTGGGCGTTTATAATGTACTCATTAATTGTAACCGGAAAGAAATATTTGCATAGAAACCTTGCAAATGTAATGGAGTTTCTAAATGTAAAACTTTTTGGAACGAAGTTCCTTATTTTTCATAATCTTGTAAGGCTTACGAAAAAACAAGTGTTTCTTGGAACAAGTTTTAAGAAATTTCCGCACACTATTTTTCTTTCAATGTTATCGCGTTCTCACTTGCTTGTTAGCCATTTTTATGACTCGCTATCTATCTATGCTATCTCTTTTCGCTTTACCTCTTGTTCTGACACTGCGCTGGATGAAACAACGAGCTTTTGGCCATGCTCGCGTTGCCGTTTTTGGACGGGGAAGGACGCTCTTAATGATTATCTGATAGCCGTACAAATTTTCATTCTGATACTTTTGTAAATATATTCGATACACATCATAGAATAGTGTTTGTCGTAATACTATATTTACACTTATTATGTAAATACGGTGACAGGGTGGAACTGAGAAGTTGTTGGGCGTAAACGATAGTATACTTAGCCTTTGTATAGTAAGAATGGATGCGTCGTTTAAAGCAGAAGGCAAATTGAAGTCTGGAGAAAGTTTGGAGAAACCAGAATTGTTCTGAATGGTAGGTTTCACCATATAATATGAATGAAACTGACTTAGAAATGTGATTTCCCCATAGATATTATGGGAATTTGAAGCTACCCACAAAACTAAATAGCATTAATGCTACTGTGGGTAGAATTGTCTAACAAAACTTTTAAGGATCTATTACAACCTTATTCGAATGAATCTCTATTTTTTGTTTAAATTTTTATATTAAATATGGTTTTACCTATATTGTAATAATTATAAAACTACTACTTGTTGTATAATGTTAATAATTTTATTTATTATATAAATGTAAAAATATATATTTTATTTAATAAATGTTAGTTAAGTTCGCCTGCATGGAAAAAAACTTTAACATAACACAGGACGTACTTCGCTTTCATATGCTAATATTTAATATAACTTGACAAAAGATAGTGCCTGTTAAATCATTAATAGGTCAAAGCCCAGATTCCAATATGTATCTCAAGCCACAAACTAATCTTAAGCATTATCAAAAGTTTATAAATAAATTAGACAGCTATTTTAATAAGATTTAGGGTTTACTTACATTCTAGGTGTGGGCCTCATGTTCATTGTTCCTAAGGGACTCGGAAAGGAGACTTAGCGCAAAGTCCGACTCCCTTATGTCAGAAATGTATAATAACATACTGGAACTAATATGTTCGCACTAAATCTTGTGTCTGAATCTCACTCTAAGAGAAGGAGAAATCAAAACGTACGAGTCTTTACACGGCCTAATTTTATAATTGATGCTTTAAGCATTAACTTTCAGAAAATCATCTCTAGGCTAACGTGCGTTAACCACTACGCCATAGACGGTATAGAAGTTATTTGTTTCTGAAATGAGCTCTAAATCAAAGCCTATAAGTTTCGTGACTTTGTATTTTTAATTGTGCGAAGTTGTATACTGCATACTGTATATAGCACAATTGTTTTTTACATGTTTGTACCTAAATGCATTAGTGACATTAAAAGACTTTGATGTGGCTACGTGATTTTATTTCGAAATTATTAATTTTCTTCCTAATTTTACATAATATTAAAGTCCCACATGACTATGTGAGCTCAAAACGTGAACGGTAACACCGTGTTTTGGTTCTAAAGTCCAGTCATAGCGGTAATGAATTCCGAGTGTCAAAACCGTATAGAAATCTCAACTCAACCTCGGCTCAACTCATACTGGCGTAGAGTCGAAGCAGTTAGAAGAAGAAAAACAGAGTATAATTGTTTACTGTGGAGCGAGCACTATACATGAATGTACAAAAGTCTCTGAACTGATTGGAGCTTTCAAGACGCGCGGCCGCGCGTTACAGTTGAAAAACATGACGCGTCGCTTTGCTTCAACTCTGTTTCAATAAGAGATGAGCCCATTTTTTATAGGGTCGATGAAATCAGTCGACATATATAGGTTCCTCACGTCTACAAATTAGCTCTTATATGAATACAATGCTAAGACTTTAAATAAGGAGGTCAGTATAAAATATTAAGTACATAACTAAACTGGTAAGTTTTAAAATAACTAGATTAAGACGCAATACTTACAATATTGACACCTGTATTCAGAGTCATCCGTTAAATAATCTCTAATTGTAGATTGATGTTAACTCAATTTTTAGTTTATTATACAAAAATAAATTAATAAGTAGTTTTTATCATAATCGTCCTTGGAAAATAGCTACAGCTTTGCGAATCTTACAAAATATGTAATCGTCATATTATACTGCAAATCTTATAAGTAGGTAGGTTCGTATTTTGTACTTTCACATATATAATTCCTATTTTTTTAAATTACCCTTATAAGACTATATATATATACATACATAACCTTAGCTCTAACAATTGGGTGAATTATATTATATATTAAACTGTCAATTTTAATATGCGCAGCGCCGGCGCACACGTTGCATAGCGATTACGTGGTATTCAATAATAAATTTAGCATCCTGTTAAAATGTACGTAGAGAGTCTGCTGTACACGTGTGTATACTTGGTGGTAAGAAAGAAATTTGTGATTTTCTCTATTCCTCATATTTCTTACGCATTCACTTCCCATAATTTCAAGTCATTTTCAACTATTTCAACGAATCTATCGCCTATAGATGTATCTTTAAATAGCGGTTTGAGTGTTTTCAAGTTAAGACTAAGTAATGCCCCGTTATCCATCATTTCGTTGAGCTTAAAGGCTAAATTTCGGTTGTAATGAAGCCTGAGAAGACTCGGTCTGGAGAATAAATATTGACTGTCCCTCAAGTTCTTTCGGGCCCATTTTTCTATTGTCTTGTTGCCACTTGCAATCTGTAAAATAAAAACTAAATAAATAAACTATTTTTTTTGTACGCTAGCTCGAAACGCTAATAAAACCTACAGCGAATGAAAACATCGCGCGAACCGATTTTTAAAAATGGCTTTTGACTAATGTACCTAATGTAATGTACACCTACCTACTTAATATTAAACATAATAAGGGTTCCCAAATTTTTTACCGGGCTTACTATTATAATAACTTTAAAAAAATATCCTCACTAACCTTAATAATAATAATCATTTATTTACTTTAGATTACTAAGATCCATTCTGGTCAAAACAAATATTTAACGCCTAAACGTCTAGCGTAAATACAAACTGCCTCATAATTTTAATAGTGATCTCAAATCCTATCTGATCGTTAAAATATGACCTTAACTAAAAACAATATTTATTTAGCTACATGGTTTATGTATACCCAACTTTATTTTATTAAAACAACTACAAAATTAATAACACTTGAGAAACACTTACCCTAATATCCCCAACTTGTCTGAGAAAAATTGATGAAAAGTAGAACCTCAGATCCGAATTGGACCTTCTTCTTTCTCGTAATCTTATGAAATTCTTAAGTGTGTTGTAACCACTTCGTTTATACTTAAAAACCTAAAAATTAACAAAGTATTACCAAAACTATATCCAGGATGTTGAAAGCTTAATTGTACTATGAATTTCATATTAAAATAGCTTCGTTCTGACTCCTCGGATTGCTGGACTTAAAATACGTATAATAACAGAAAGTAATCACAAGAGAAATATATGAGAAACATCCATAGAACTGCTACACTCATCATGTTTAATAGCAAGGATTCGTTTCTTTACAGCAATCCAGCAGCGGCGGTTTTCTGTTACGTCCAAAAATGATCACGACATTATTGTACTTAGTTTCGATGAAGTCATTTTGAAGTTGGCCTCGCTATTAGGACTTATTATCGACGCAAGACCAGAGTATTTTACAAACCAAATAATCGACGAAACAGTACAAGCAATACTCACTTGATAAATAAAATTTCCAGTTATGTATGAGTCGATGTAATGCGTGCCATAACTCTTCATAAACCGTCTCAAATCCGTCGCATCAGACGCGTTAAGCTGCTCAATCGCCCGAAATACATAATCCTTCACTTTAATGGTCCGTTCTGTGTTTATTCGTACGGAATTTTTAGTTTTAGATAATGTGACGAGAACGTAGCAACAGTCGTCTGGCCGTGGATCGTACTCCATGCCGAATGCTCGCATAATTTCATCTGGAATCCAATCACCTAAAAATGCCTTCCACGGAACGTCTGTACTGAAAATATTATGTATTATTATTAATATGCAGGATGTATTTCATTACAATAACGGACATATCGCCTTTGCATTCTATATCTATTCCTGATGTAATCATGAAAGAGCCTGAGCGGAGACACGCTGTGAGTTTTTTGTTGAAGAAGAGGGCAAACAAGTCTCTGGATTGATGAACAACGATCATGAAAAGTTACTGCAGCCCATGGACACCCACGATCCAAAATCAGTCATTCTAGCCTTTAGGTGATTTACGTCTATACTCAGATTTTTAATTCCGTAAAATTCTGACAGCTATCTATCATTATTGGCCGGGCACATTTTTCAATTTCAATACAAGTCTGAACATCTGAGTTTATACATACATTTTATTGTAATGTATCCATTTTATTAAGTGCGGTGCTCCACATTAAAAGTGGTTTAACGGCGAGTGGTAATAATGTTCCTTTACAAATAGTAAAAAACACACAAGTAAAGATTAAGTAAAGAACTTTTTTAGTAGCAACGCTTATGAAATTTCAGAATTCTACGGAACTACTTAAAAATCAGAGTATAAATAAAAAGATTCGCACAGAGAAGGCTTTGAGATACCAGCTGTTGTATGTGTCGTTCCTATCGCAATATATATATATATATAATATACATATGAAAAACTAAACACCTTCAACTGGCAAATAATTAGTTACCTAAACCTAGTATTGTCTTTTATTGGCATAACTTTTACACATTTAATAAAACAATTTTTAACCGGATTGAAGTTATGTATTTACAATAATTATTATTTTACATAATTTTAAATTTAACCGACGTTTCGCGTGCTTTACAGCGTGCGTGGTCACGGTGACCAACGGTTAAATTTAAAATTACCTAAACCTGCTTTTCGGGACGGTACTTATTCAATATAACAGCAACTAGTTAAAAATAAATCATACCCTTCTATTTGGAAGTGTTTGAAGTAGACTTGAAGAAGATCGTCGAATGTTTCACAGAGATGGAGGTTCATGTTTACCATTGTATCGCCAGGTGTGATGATACTACTGACGTTTTCAAACACTCGTATATTCTTCTCCCTAAAGGGTTCTATGGGATCATAATCCTCATCTTCGTAGTCTGCTGAAACTACTTGCGTGACTTGGGAGAGGTCGCCATAACTAGAAAGCGATAAATAAATTGTAAGTTTAACCCGTGTGGCATTTGTATTTTCTGGAGTATTTGACCGAAATATAGATTTTTCTAGATTCGAAACGAGACGAGACGTTTTTTGTTTTAAAGAATCATGTCAATCCATCATCGGATTTTTCTTGACATAAAAATATTATTTTATCAGTATTGCGTAAGCTAGTCTATTAAATAGACTTTTAAGAAAATGTCTGGTCTGAACTGAAAATTTGTTTTAGGCGTTCAACATTGTAATGACCTAACTACGAGGTTATTTTAAATATTTAAATGACCTTAACTATGGTCTGATTGAATTAAAACAATTGTTTTATCAATATAAATCTTCCGAAGCATATTTGCGCTAGTTATGGTTGACGTATTTTGAGGTCAAATGTTACATACATTAAAATTAAATAAATAGAAATAACTTTTTTTGATCATAGAATAATATCCAGATATATTGATAACAGAAATGTTTAACACTACTTAAGCGCTGTAATCTCGTGGATAGGATGCAAATTAGTGCATACAAAGATGCATAAATTGTATGTAGTATTTACGTTCAATTGACGGTCGCGGTCATGTAATACCATCTATGTACAACTTGGACTCCTTGGATAACTTAACTTCTTTAAGTTGTACGACATATATGCACTTACCCTGGGCAACCCATGTTTAGTCAAACCCCAAAGAACAGATTTAAACCTTTATAAAGTCCTGTGGAACATAACAGACACATTTATGCGTTTCTTCCTTTAATAATTTTAGTAGGTCAACTCGTGGCGAACTATATCCCGAAACTATTACAGTTCGAAATCGAACCAAGAATCTCCGAGTTAGCCTCGCAGTCACATCTTTATTATTTAATGAAAGAGCCTCGCAATGGCTTCCCCACATATAGCAGTTTGTTGGGGGACGCCCAAAAAGGGCAGTCATCGTACCCCATGGGTGTCTACCCATTTTTTGTGAGTGCGTTACCGGCATTTGAGGGAAGAAGACACTGGAATTTTGAATAGTTGGAGGTCGTATCTCTCAGAGAGATCCCCCACCGGGACTCGATTCCACAGTTCGCTAGTTCGCAAAAGAAAATCCCTTGTGAAACGGACTGTGAAAGACTTCCAGCCATAAAGGTGATGTTGATGAATTTATGAATTCATACAGCTCGTACGGCGTTGAAACGAGGCAGGAGGGATCAACCCAAAAAAATTTTCAGAACACTCACCGTAGCACACTTTATAGAAAACGCAAAGAGACGCAATGTCTCTGCGTAGAGAGATAGAATCAAGCCGATCAGTAAAACATTGGAGATTGACAATTCGACAAGCCCTTTGTTTATCAGCGATTTCAAATTTCTTAAGGTGGAGAACGAACGATACTCACTTCGCAAACACATCAATAGCGTTTCCAATACTAAGACTATATCCTAAGTCCTCCTCGCTGCCACATAAAGCACAACACAGAAGCACTAACAACCATAACATTATCAACAACCTACAATAAACTAACAAGCTAACAATCACGCGAGGCGGCGTTGACTGAGATTTTTTAACAATTTGCTAATGTGTAAACATTGTGTGAACTTGACCCGAGAGATTAGGCCCGTATCATTGCACTGAGCGTTTGGTACGGATTTACTTGGTAATTTAACTATTGTTAAGTTTCCTATAAATAAATAAACTAAAGGTGAAATTTGCGCGGGACGGAAAAGTGGAGCAAAAAGTCCTAAACTGGTGCCCATGGTACAGAAAACGAAATAGAGGAAGACAACTTTGAAGGTGGATAGACCAAATATAATAAACACCAGGTACATGGCAGAGATGTTGCCAAACAAGGGCACACAGACAGATACCTAAGAGGATTGAAGTAGTAACGTGTTTAACTATAAAAGTATCTGAATTAAAGGCTATTATTATTATAAGTATTGTATTGTCTGGAGGATATGACACTGAAAGTCATATATCAAAGCTATCAATGTTATGTCGATCGCTAAAGATATTCATATACACAACTTCACGACCTCCACTGGAGCGTTCGGGCCGACCAGTCTAGTTAGTCGAAGATCCTTCGACCATCTAGATCCAGATTCATTCCTCCACAATTTATTTTTGTTGCATATAAATACACGTCTATGAATAATTGTTCAATCAGTATATATTATCAATGTACCTAGTATTGGAAATTTTACACTAAATGTTACACATAAAAACATATATTTTCATTCGAATATAGTAACTCATTTTTATATAATACTAATGCAGGCGAAGACACCGAGTTATATTTTTCCATATAATGATAATTCGCGTGCAGATCAGTTGCATAAAGCAGAAATAAAGTAGTTGTTTCCTGTAGTTAAGGACAAATCCATTTGATTATGACTTATTCATGATAAATGCCAAGGTCCACATGATATACCAAATTAAGTACAAACACGAATTTATGGAAATCAGAGCATGGATTGAATTTTCTCGGTAACGATATGATTCGAAATTTTCTCTAACTCTTCCTTTGCATTTCTCCTCCTGCCACCTATAATTTAAATACAAATATTAGAAATAGTTTGTTTTCTTTATGTAAAAGTTAAGTGTCCGAAAAAGAAGTGAAAATCAGAGTCGTCGAAATTCCACACACAATCACCACAGCGTAATGTAATTATAATCTATGAATGTAAAAATAAAATTTGTGTCATTATTCTGATGAAAATTACAATGCTATAGACAAACTTACGTACTCAATCATTAATATTATAATATAATACAATAGTTATTAATTATCACACACGCAATGTACACTTGTTGAAATACTTAACACGGTAAATGTGTGATTCGAATAAGAATTATAGTATATCGACCTAATAAAATGTTCTATTTAATAAAAAGCAACGAATTTCAAGGCTCCACGTTTATGCTTGGTATTGCGATAACCTTTTGATCTTCACGAACTTATCTAAATCGGGTATTTTTATTAGATATACCAACCTATAAAATAGATTCGTATATAAGTCGTAATATTATATCTAGAGTTTAGACTAATATAACTTTGTTATTGATACATTTTGTTGCCCTATCGGTTTCTATTCCCTATGGTTCGATCCCCGGCTGGGCACCAATGGACTTTCTTTCTATGTGCACGTTTAACTTGCTCGTTGCTTACGGTGCTCGTACGGCGAAGGAAAACATCATGAGGAAGGCTTGCCTTAGACCCAAAAAGTCGACGGCGTGTGTCAGGTACAGGATTACCTACTTGCCTATTGGCAAATGATCATGAAACAGATAGAGACATCTGAAGCCCAGACCTAAAAAGGTTGTGATACTGATTTATTATTTTTATTGCAAGAATACAGTGTTGGATATGAGGTTACGGAAGGGTTTCTCAACTTTAAGGTCCATTCAGGTGATATTTTCCAAGTTCCAACTCGGCTGTGCAATAGTTTTTCTATGACCAGAATTAACATTTACTCGCGCAGAAGAATACGAGAATTGAAATATCAGAATCGCTGATGTACCTACTAGCCTGCTTGGAAACTTATGCAGAAATGTGAAGCCAACGTCTGAAAGGGTTACAAACTTACCTACGTACGTACGGATGTATATTAAAAAAACATAAGAACTTTATCGAGTGAATTAATACTAGTGATTTTGTTCCAATGGTTCATGGTCATTTGTATAAAGAAATCACAATGATTAAAACACGTTTCGGAGTACTTAATGTCGCTATGAAGAAAGAGATGGAAACACGTAACAATAGCCAAGTGTAAGTGCGACAAATATGAAAGGAATAGGTATCAGTTATTTTCAGCGAATGTATACATTAGCTCTAACATTAAACATAGTCTCTGTGCGTGTTAGTACATATATAATATAAATTATTCAGTAACCTAAATCTTACGCAATACTTTGAAATTATTTATCCAAGAAGCGAAATCTTATATAGTTTAAGGAACTATTTGTCTCTTTTTATAATGGTACATCAAAACCTGAATATAATGGGATATGAGTCAAGTTAAGTTTTAAAAGAATCACGTATATTACGATTTTCTATAATCTATAGATACTCGTACATAACCGCTAGTTTCGCCTCGGTCGGTCGAAGTTCGGCGCCACCTAATGGCCTGTCGTTGCTTCAATTAGATTACATTTGATTTTCGATGCTTCCTGGCACTCAAATTTTTCCCACATTTGCCGAAATATTTGCGGAATGCGGTTACTGTAAAAGTTGAATGACACGGTATCAGCGTTAGTTTACTTTATGATAATACACTTGTCTATGATTCAATGGCCTCATTTCGTATAAATCACTTGCGGATGTATAAGGGCCACATTCTCAATGGTATTATAGAAAATATGTTCAACGTATTTATGATTAGTTTTTTAGCAGACCTCTCTCACTAGTTAAAATCCACCACGCTTTTCACATACTTAGCTATTTAATTTGTTAATCTGAAAGCCTAGATTCTAAATCTTGTGCCTTAGGTTATTAACAAAACGATATAAGAGTACCAAACATTCATAGAAGTATTGTACATTATCAGCGTTATATTGTGAATTGAAATGAGGTTTTAGCGACATCTACGGCTACAATGACTGCGATGATAACATATATATTCATATGGATTCTCTTTAGGTCGGAGGAATAGTTCCTTCCTTCCACCACAAGAGTAAAGTTGGTTTATTTTGAAGTATCTATATTGATTTATATTTCTCTAACCAGTACAGGGACATGCTAGCACACTGCCAAAGTGTCACGGAAAGAAGCATGCTGAGAATAAAACAATGACAAGCAAAGAAACACAGACATAAGAGCTAGAACAGGTGTGACAGACATTCTAAGATAGACCAAACGAAATGGAGATAGACGGGTCGTATACGGAACCCCCATGAAAAATGGAGCAAAATATTGACGGAATTGTACCCTAGAGACGGAAAACGAAGAAGAGGCTGACAACGCAAAAGATGGGAAGATGAAGTTAAATTATCAGCAGGCTACAACTGGAGAAGGGTCGCAAAGGACAATGGAAAGGGTTAGAGCAGGCCTTTGCCAAGAGGCACACCGAACGCCGAGATATACTGTACTGGAAATATATTAAAGATCACAGATCACAGAATTTTGGAATATAAAGGCTATACATATTATTATTATGCTTTATATGTAGTACAGTATTTGGTTTATATTGAAATTGCTTGACGGTTTTTAGTTTATATAAAATATACTTTGTACTAAGTTGATAAATCGAGCTTATTTATTTGTTGCGAGATAGAATAAAATAAAATCAAATTCATAAAATATGTTTATTCTTACATACTAACATATTTACACATTTTAATACAATAAGAACACTGTTGGGTTGTAAATGCAGCATCGTGTTTGATCATGTTAAAATAAATTAAAAAATAAATAAGTAGACATCTGAATTATAAAATTAAATATACATATTTATCGATATTTTGTTTGTAACAATAAATGTGGTTCCCGCCACGTCAGCAACGGATAATCAAATAAAACTTTCACCAACCACAAAATATTTTATAGTCACCGATTCCTATATTTACCTCTTTATAAAAACAATTGGTCTAATTGCTCTTCCAACTACAGTCTGTCTCTTTACATTACATCGTAAATACTTTGTAAGACGATGAGCTAAAAGAGAATTTCGAAGAGAGATTCGACTAATTTAGTTCGTTCGTAGTTTCGACATATAGAGAATCTCTAGAGACCATTTGTTGCCCTAAATTTTGACTCTTAAAATTGTTTAAAACAGGTATTATTTTACGACCATATTCTGACTTTAAAGTTCGCACTTAAGTAAGCAAATGACGTTAAAATGTAGTAGTAAGGAACGTGACCGCTTTTAGATTATACCTTCATAAACATTGTAAAGAGGAATCACAATATATTTATCAACAAACCTTATAAAATGCAATCAGGACGACGAAATATATATTTTAAATACAAATTGGCCTTTATATAAAAATACAAATGCAATAATTTTTTTGTATAAGGTTTCAAAAATATACAGTACTTTATAATGGACGAATATTAAAACTATAATTGTTTGTACTTACACTGGTGGAAAATTAATCGTTATAAAAATAAATATTGATCAATCACAGAAAAATATAGCATTCTCTCATAAATCAAATATAAACTAAAATACTCTTGTCAGCACTATTTAAAGGGTAAAATTTTAAGATACTCCAAGCTTCTAATATTTATTTGACCAAAGTATAACATTACATAGTTTATCTAATATGTAAGAATTTAAAGTTTATCTCGAATTGAAATATTTTGGTCCATCGAGCCGGAAAATGCGAGGTTCTGAATGGTTGGAGTTCATCTTAAAATCTGCCCTTTAAAATATCTATCACATGTTACTCTCCCACAATTTTAAATAATTGTCTATCACTTCTTCAAACCACTTTCTTTTTTGCGCGTCTTTAAAAGCAGGCGCTAATGTCTTTAATTCTAATTGTAATAAGGCTTCATTTCCTAATAATGTATCTAAATTTCTTAAAAGCGCCGGTTCTCCGTGCAGCTTTAAAAGACTTGGGTACGAAAATATATAATAATGTACCCTGAGGCGTTTCATCGCCCAACTTTCCACTGTTTTATTTCCACTCGCCACCTGAAATATTAAATAGATATTATTTTATATATATAAAGATACTATTAACAAAAGTAGCTTACAGTTAAGGAAGATTTTCAAATACATTTCGATCCTGGCATGTAAGTTGGCAAGATGTCTTTGGGTTTATACTAAGCAAATTTGCCGAAAATGAAGCGTGCGACACTGTCGTCGTGAGTTCGGATACCCGCTATAATACTTGATAGTATTATGTTACATATATAACACATGATGGTGAAGTACAATTGGAAAATCAGCAGGTCTCAGAAGTGCCTTATCTGCCTGCCCTCGTTTGACCAGTGCAGTATAATCATACCGTATAGATATCCATATGAAGTTAACTTTCTTCAACTCATCTAGCCAACTTTCGATATCTTTTGATTTAAAATTAACAACATGTTGGTGTTTACTTATCAAGTAAAAGTATGAGTGTTTAGGTAAAAGTATGAGTGTAGTAGTGATGATGAATGGTTAATGTGGTGAATGTGGTGTAATGACGTCACAAAATACCTTGATCTGGCCAATATGCTTGGCCTGCCATGGCGAGAAATATCCTTCCAACTCTTTAGCAGTTATATCAGCCACGCCCTAGCTTTTAAGTCTCTCTTTGATCATAGAGTATGCGGTTCTAGAGAACACAAATACCTGGAGTGAGAGCATAGACAAGATTCACGCTTTTGAAACTATTTTCACATTTGGGCGTGAACTCGAGGATTTTTCGCGTTATAAGCTTCTTTTCTTTATTCTATCGTCTATGGTCTACCATATTTGTAATTTATAAGTAGAGCTAATACTGGCCATGTAAAATTTATTTTTCGTATCTTAATAATTCTTCTAGCATGCTGCACCCTGTACCACCCAGCATCGGCAGGGCGCGATCAAATACATCACTTGAACGGGCCTCCTCCCTGAACGGGACTAGGTACGTCTTGCGAGGAAATGTGCTGCAGAAACCAGGACGACAGCATACCTTATCCAATATATTAACTTGATTCAATGAGTCGAGATTTTTATAGTTCAGAGTACTTTGTTACCCGTTTCAGGTACTCCTATGAGCTCTAAGTAAACACAGACATAAGAGCTAGAACAGGTGTGACAGACATTCTAAGATAGACCAAATGAAATGGAGATGGACGGGTCGTATACGGAGCCCCCATGAAAAATGGAGCAAAATATTGACAGAATTGTACCCTAGAGACGGAAAACGAAGAAGAGGCCGACAACGCAAAGGTGGGAGGACAAAGTTAAATTAACAGCAGGCTACAACTGGAGAAGGGTCGCAAAGGATAGAGAACAGTGGAAAGGGTTAGAGGAGGCCTTTGCCAAGAGGCACACCGAACGCCGAGATATACTGTACTGGAAATATATTAAAGATCACAGATCACAGAATTTTGGAATATAAAGGCTATACATATTATTATTATGCTTTATATGTAGTACAGTATTTGGTTTATATTGAAATTGCTTGACATTTTTAGTTTATATAAAAGATACTTTGTACTAAGTTGATAAATCGAGCTTATTTATTTGTTGCGAGACAAAACGGTAGAATAAAATAAAATCAAATTCATAAAATATGTTTATTCTTACATACTAACATATTTACACATTTTAATACAATAAGAACACTGTTGGGTTGTAAATGCAGCATCGTGTTTGATCATGTTAAAATAAATTAAAAAATAAATAAGTAGACATCTGAATTATAAAATTAAATATACATATTTATCGATATTTTTTGTAACAATAAATGTGGTTCTCGCCACGTCAGCTATGGAAATAAAACTTTCTCCAACCACAAAAAAATTTATAGTCACCGATTCCTATATTTACCTCTTTATAAAAACAATTGGTCTAATTGCTCTTCCAACTACAGTCTGTCTCTTTACATTACATCGTAAATACTTTGTAAGACGATGAGCTAAAAGAGAATTTCGAAGAGAGATTCGACTAATTTAGTTCGTTCGTAGTTTCGACATATAGAGAATCTCTAGAGACCATTTGTTGCCCTAAATTTTGACTCTTAAAATTGTTTAAAACAGGTATTATTTTACGACCATATTCTGACTTTAAAGTTCGCACTTAAGTAAGCAAATGACGTTAAAATGTAGTAGTAAGGAACGTGACCGCTTTTAGATTATACCTTCATAAACATTGTAAAGAGGAATCACAATATATTTATCAACAAACCTTATAAAATGCAATCAGGACGACGAAATATATATTTTAAATACAAATTGGCCTTTATATAAAAATACAAATGCAATAATTTTTTTGTATAAGGTTTCAAAAATATACAGTACTTTATAATGGACGAATATTAAAACTATAATTGTTTGTACTTACACTGGTGGAAAATTAATCGTTATAAAAATAAATATTGATCAATCACAGAAAAATATAGCATTCTCTCATAAATCAAATATAAACTAAAATACTCTTGTCAGCACTATTTAAGGGTTAAATTTTAAGATTCTCCAAGCTTCTAGTATTCATTTGACCAAAATAGAACATATAGTTTATCTAATAAGTAAGAATTTAATGTTTCTCGAATCGAAAATTTTTGGTCCATCGAGCCGGAAAATGCGAGGTTCAGAATGGTTGGAGTGCATCTTAAAATCTGCCCTTTAAAATATCTATCACATATTACTCTCCCACAATTTTAAATAATTGTCTATCACTTCTTCAAACCACTTTCTTTTTTGCGCGTCTTTAAAAGCAGGCGCTAATGTCTTTAATTCTAATTGTAATAAGGCTTCATTTCCTAATAATGTATCTAAATTTCTTAAAAGCGCCGGCTCTCCGTGCAGCTTTAAAAGACTTGGGTACGAAAATATATAATAGTGTACTCTGAGGCGTTTCATCGCCCAACTTTCCACTGTTTTATTTCCACTCGCCACCTGAAATATTAATTAAATATTATTTTATATATATAAAGATACTATTAACAAAAGTAGCTTACAGTTAAGGAAGATTTTCAAATATATTTCGATTCTGGCATGTAAGTTGGCAAGATGTCTTTGGGTTTATACTGAGCAAATTCGCCGAAAATCAAGCGTGTGACACTCTCTTCGTGATTTTGGATCCTGGCTGTAATACTTGATAGTATTTTATTACATATATAACAAAACTTGACGGTGAAGGACTAATGGAAAATCAGCAGGTCTCAGAAGTGCCTTATCTGCCTGCCCGCACTTGACCAGTGTAGTATAATAATACCGTACACATGAAGTTAACTTTCTTCAACTCATCTTGCCAACTTACGAAATATTATGATTCAATAACTTAATAGTAAATTTTGGTGTTTTACGATTAGGTTAGGTAAAAGTATGAGTGTAGTAGTGATAATGAATGGTTAATGTGGTGAATGTGGTGTAATGAGGTCACAAAATACCTTGATCTGGCCAATATGCTTGGCCTGCCATGGCGAGAAATATCCTTCCAACTCTTTAGCAGTTATATCAGCCACGCCCTTGCTTTTAAGTCTCTCTTTGATCATAGAGTATGCGGTTCTAGAGAACACAAATACCTGGAGTGAGAGCATAGACAAGATTCACGCTTTTGAAACTATTTTCACATTTGGGCGTGAACTCGAGGATTTTTCGCGTTATAAGCTTCTTTTCTTTATTCTATCGTCTATGGTCTACCATATTTGTAATTTATAAGTAGAGCTAATACTGGCCATGTATTCTTGATATTGGAAAGAAGGATGAAAAATGATGACGATATGAAACGATGAAGGAATGATAAAGAAAAGAAGTTTATGATGACCAATGAGAGAGTGAAGTGATCATGATACAATTTCTTTTTGATTGTTGAATCTGTGCTTTTAGCATACTATTCTAGATTCTTTCTTAGTTTGGCACTATGAATACGACGCTGTGACTTTTAAATTCTCATCGAATTCTCTAGTTCATTGTTATAACATAAGGTAAGGCAATACTTGAAAAAAAAAACCATATTTCTATGAAGCAAATTTCACAATAAAGATTTATGACTAAAAGCACAGATCCATAATGATCAAACCTTCACAGCGCCAACGTGTTCCGCGAATAACGGGGAGAAGAAATTGTTCATTTCAGCTGCGGGTATGTCTGACACGCCCCGCGACTTAACACGCTCTTTGATCCGGGAGTACACGCCACGAGAGAACACAAACACCTGGGAAGTGCTTCTTGTAAATACATCATCTTAAATCTTACCATAAGTGCGATCTAAGACTTCTTTATGTATTTAATATTGTCTTGATATACTTAGAGCTAAGTGTCAACTTATAATACCCTTACTGTACTCTAGAATCATCAAATATCTCCTAGATAGATTAATAAATTCAGAAGAATTTCATGACATTTTCCTGATACATTATTTTTTTTTATTTATCATAATGAATATTTTTGAAAGGTATTATATTTTGCAAGGAACCTAGGGGACCCCGAAATTATTGGACAGGGATTCTGGTGTACGTTTACTACGACTAATTTAGTTAAATGATTCCAAAAATAATTTTCCCGCCCTCGCCCGACGTTGCTTAACTTCGGTGATCGGACGAGAACCGGTGTATTCAACGTGGTATGGACGTTGGCGATAGATGTATCGAAAATATATAATAGAACAACTATAGCAAAATGTATACAACTTTTGGTCTTAATTTATTCCGCCTAGCCCCTTTTCGCAACACGCGATATCTTCGTTCCAACAACACTAATTTAGTTAAGTGATTCCAAAAATAATTTCTATTTCTTATCCCTACGAAAAAAAAGCCAACATCACGCGGTGTTCCCAGGCGGTCACCCATCCAAGTACTGCTCGACGTTGCTTAACTTAGGTGATCGGACGAGAACCGGCGTATTACAATAGCAAATAGCAAAAAAGTGTCGTTACAATTGTTGGTCTTAATTTTTTCCGTCTCGCCCCCTTTCGCAATGCACGATAAGGAATTTTGTTCGAAAACCTACCAACCTTTTTTATTTATTACGTGGTTTAACCTTCAATCTATAATGGTTTTTGGTTATAAGACACATAATTGCGGATCAGTGAAATAGAAGTTGCTATCCTACGATTCGCGAAAATTTGATAATACAAAGAATTTATTTAGTCGAAGGCAAAACTTAGTAACCACTTTGTCGGATTAAGACACTTTGTTCGACAATCTATCTTGAAGGATGGTTACAGGCTATATATAATTGCAAATAATCTTCGTCCTTTAAACCGAAACTTTTTCAATTCAAACATGACTCTCCTATTTAATTTATGACTAAAAATAAACTTTTTTAAAATTTCTTAAAATAATTATCAACGATTGAGTGACAACTACTGATATTGTGATCATAGACAAATATTCATTAGTTTCGACGGATATCCACTGTCAATAATACACACGATTTCTATAAGGTGACGTACACTCAATTTCAATTTTGTTTCTATCCATAGACATAACACAGCTCAACGAATAAATTATTAGTAAATTGTCTTGGTTAGTACATAAAGTTTTAGTAGTAATTCTTCGTATGTGTAATCCGTTTTAGCAAATTATTTAACTAAAAAAAGTTGTGGATTGTCAATAAACCGCTAAATAAAATAAATAAAAAGTTATAAAGATTTGTAATGCAATTTATATTGGTATTGGTACAAATACTACACCAAAAAAGTAAATTGAAAAAATAACTATTTTATATTATGACCGCAATTAACGAATCAAATCACAAATCCATTTATAAATGGTGAGTCAATAATATGGGTAAAGAAAATTATCGGTATGTTTTCAAAATCTTTCCAAAACATAATCACGTTTCACTCCATGTACAATATCACGTGAGTTCACGCGTTGCAAGATGATGCAAAAAATCTTTGATGGACGATTTTGTTTAACTGTTACGCGATTACAACATACAACTAAAAACATTATTAAAACTTCAATCCGTGTTGAAATAAAGGACCGTTTTATATTATTTACTTTATAATTTTGGAATCCAGAAGTCATTTCTACTGTTTTTAAGAGCAAATTTTCCTTTTCTGCCGTTTTACTTTAGTAATTCGTTAACGTAGAATATAATAAGCAATACTTTTCTACTATTATTGTAAATTGTAATATATTTGTAAAAAATTTATTGAGTATTTTTGGGAATAACATTCGTAATGGAGTAAACTATTTTCAAGTCTAATAAATATTACCGTAGTTTCTATCAAACGTTCCTAAACATCTAAAACGTAATATCATATTCATAACCTATGGTGAAATGGATAACATATATCTCAAACCCCAATTAGTATCTATACGTAGTTATTTTTTCCAAATAAACGGTTAAATTACCTGGTATAATGAATTTCCAGTTATATAAGATGCTATATAATGTGATCCGTATTTTCTGATGAAATCTGCTATAGATACCGTGTCGCCAATAGTGGTGTCTTTTATGGCATCGAATACTACATCCTCCACCGGGACATTTGGTGGTAAATCGCTTAGTTTTGCCGTTTCACGAAACCTGTAATTATTTTTTTAACACTTAGTTGTAATACTATAGTATGAACATGAAATTTAAATAATTATGGCAACGGACGGACTAATAACAATCAATTACTTTCAGGCAATTGTAAGGAGAGAAAAAATCAAATTGCACCGTTTTAACTCATCCTCATTTCATCACAGCAAGAACACAATTTACCAGGCGGTACAAGTGTCCATGGGCGGCTTTCTGAGTGACCCACTTGCCAGTTTGCAGTCCCATAAAAAGGGCTATAAAAACATATAGCACTGTCATCATTTCAATTTGAAAATGTTAATTGTGTTGGAAGTTAAAACTTTGGAAGTGCCAACTTTGGGTGCGTCTTGCTGGCCAAATAAATAATAATAAATTACTTTTTGACCCCGTTATATTGCACCAAGAATCATCAGCACGTAATCTTAGTTATATTTACCTCGACACCCTAACAAGTACATAGCAGTGGTCCCCGTTGATAAAAGAGGAGTTGATACCCAAATTCCGCGCCATGATATCTGTCGGCCAACCCGCTGTGAACGCTCGCCATGGCCGCTCTAATCTGGAACATAATAGATGTCAATTAAATACGAATTAATTATATCTAAAATCATAGTAACAATTGCAAAATGGCTGCTCACAGAAAAACATCCAAAGTAGGGACCATAACAAGAAAACTTGATGATACAAAGAAATTTCTTAAAAGGCCCGTAACGCATTTGCCTTCTGGCAGTGTTTATCCATGGTAGTATTACCTAACACGAGTAAAAACCCTTGTCCCTTTGCCCCCCGTTATATAAAAATAAATATCCATTTGTGAACAATTATGATTAGAAGGCGTCATGCCTTAAGGCCCTATCCCAGCACGAATTGCTGTCAGTGTCTCGGGGTGGACTGCGGGGCGCAGTAGAGAGCTGGAGCACTGAGGCGCGCCGGCCCGCAATAACTATTAGTTATGTAAAACATTACATTAATCTAATTTTATCATTTTTAAGCTATTGCATAGATTTTATCGCGGGCTTTGAGCGCGGCGACCGAATCAAGAAATTCCGTAACGAAATAAACCTAACACACGATGACGTAATATAGGTGCGGCCAATACGCGTTAGAACGGGACAGAACGCATACTGCGTCTCAAATCGGTGTAGCGTGATCGGATAGGCGTGTTAATCTGAGTCTGGTAGAGTGGTAGATTGAATTAATTAATATCGAAGAAAAAACTTGAATTACTGCAAAAAATAAATAAATAATTATATTGCATAAGTTTATAAAAAATGCTATGCAATAGCTTTACCGCAGCAGTCCCCGAGTGGCACACGTATTTTTTTTCTGAAATGGACTACTAAGCTTGCGATAAAATATATCGTGTAAATTTCAATATCATGTTCTATATACCTATATATTTTCGCCATAAAATGAATTCAAAGTGTCAAAAATTGGCTATGTTTGGATATTTTCTATCGAGGGAAGTTATTTAAATCGTGTATCGATCTTTCAAAATGGATACATAAACTACTCAACTCCACCATATATTTTTCCCATTCGCCCTACTTCAAGAAACGATGACGAAAAATGGAAAGAAGAGGAGACTTTTTTGGAGTTTGGCGACCGGATTTAAACCTCAAGATTAAGAATGACATGACTCTGCTCTTGCATCTTTAACTGGTATATACGTAGCTGCAAAGTTGTCTATTCGTATATATAGAAGAAACTCGCCTCTCAAAGCTGAAATCTCTGAAATACGCCTGCAGCAACTGTTTCAGGTTATCGCAGAACTCCATGTGAAAATCGCCGTCGAAGAGTGTCTTCGCATGTCGAGGTTTCGGCGCCACTGTGAACTTTTCCACGTCCCTGAACACACTGACTGTTGGCTCCCGAAATACCCAGGACTCTGTGTCATTACGTGGAACCACTCGCATACAAATACTGAGGTAGCCATATCTGAAAAAAAGGAGCAGTGCATTAGGGGGCGTCCATAAATTACGTGAGGTGTTTAAGGGGGGGAGGGGGTCGAGTCAAATCTCATTTAATCTTACGTTGGAGAGAGGGGGGGTCTCGGCAAATATCACGCAATTTTTTTTCTGATTAAAAAAAAATAGGAAAACGGTTGACCCTAAAGGCCATCTCTGCGACTTCCCGCTAACTCCATACCTAAACGCTCAACATTTCACTTATTTTGTTTTAGTCGAAATAAAAGCACGAAGCAATTTTTTTTTTCTTTTTACAATAACAATCCAACGGGTTTACTTAAGAAACCCACATTTTGAAAAATCTCACGTGAGATTGGGGGATGGGGGAGGGGGTTGAATAAAATCTCACGACATCTCACCAAGGGAGGGACAGAAAATTTAAAAAAAACACCTCACGTAATTTATGGACGCCCCCTTACTTCGGTGCCCAAAATCAATTTAATTATTGTGTTAAATTACGATTGTGACGGCACAAAAGAGTGTAAAAAAAATGGTAATACTTTTTTTTAGAAATATAACAGGAACAATGTTGTATTTTGTTTTATGCCAAAAGGTTCTAGATACGTCCCAGATACTTTTTGTTGCATTTCTTAAGTAAAAGTAAAAAATCATTTAATCAAATAGGTAACATAATGTACACTTATGACTCTCAATAAAGAAAAACATATTAATGCTTCTAATTTTACATTTACTTGCTCAAATCAAGGGCGTGGAACGGAAGAGAAGGACTGGCAATAAACTCTCCGCCACTCTTTTTAATCGCCATTTTTTTTACACAACGTTGTAAGGAGCTGCAACCATTACACCATGCTCCACATGACATATTAAGTAATGAATAATAATAACATAAATTAAAAACAAATACTTGTCCTCTATCATTTTATTTCGTTTATTGTATTAATTTAAAAAAAATCATTCTTTACCTTTTATGTTACTATATATGTATATGTATGTACAAACAAATATAAAATAATAAAATAATTTACTAATAGCGAACATAGTTACTATCAAACATGTCACTAAGGTTTGTCCTCGAATAATATTTTCTACTCGTGAAATCGAACTACTCACAAACTTTACTTCCTTATAATATTATTGAAAAAAAACGAGTATTTTTTAAACCGTTTGATCAAAACAAATCAATTAAATAATTAAAACTTGGTAGTACAAATAACTTGGTACCGCATTCCTTGAAATTCTGATATACCTATTCAAACAATGCAGTCAATTGATATTTAATAACCGCATAGCCATAATTGTGTGTATGTGTTGCGCCTACCGAATATTTCTAATACCAATTCCCAAGTATTTGTTGTCATAGTAATTTTAGTGACAAAGAATTTGTCGTGTTGATTCTTATTTTTACTTTATGTAACAGGAAGCAAACGGGCAGGCGGCTCATGTGATGTTAAGTTAGAAGGCTGGCAAATGCGTTGCCGAGTGATAAGTTGAATTGGTTCGGAAATACTTTAGTGGTGGTTCCACATAGTGGTGGTGCCTAAGAAACAGCCTTAAGAAACGCTCGACGAACAACGGACGTCGAGGTGATACGGATGGTATTTTGTGTTCTGCCTTGACGTCCGACGATGAAACTTAGCTGCTGGTATTATTATAGTAACATTTAGTCAAACCTAGCAATTTACATTTAAGAAAATATACTTAAAGGGGCCTTACAATCTCTCTTAATTCGCATAATTTGCGAAGAAGTAGGAAAGAATTTTATCCATATTTGTAATATGTTAATAATGTAGTAAATTATATTTTACTTTAGCCAGTAACGACGGAGTTGTATATGTACCTATGTTTCGCATTCCAACCAACGCAGTTCTGTGGACAGCACAGACTTATGTTGCATATTACAGGTCATAGAAAACGCATTTTAGTACCATTTTTAAACACATGAAATACAATACGACATCGAATTATTCAACTATTTATTTAAATGCATAGATTATTATCAAACCACATTACGGCAATTACGTCCATATAAAAATACATAAATAATTAACGATACACATTATAAGGAATTCAACACATTTAAATGAAGGAATGTTGATTGATGATCAGGTCATAAATTACCATTAATTATGCATTTGTATCGCATACCGTCGTTATCCAGTGATAAGATAAACAAACATAATGATAAACAAAGGACCATATCAGAATTCTCAGGTGTCGTAAGGCCATACTGAGTAAACAATGAATAATAATGTCAATATTACAAAAATAGATCGCAATATTCGTTTTTCTAATGGATGAAATGTCATCTTGTTTTTTTATTATTAGAAGATTTTTGGTATATAATAGTTTCGCAAACCGAAAACATGTTTTACTTAATGTTCAACGATATGTTATGTTGTAAATCAATATAAATTAATTACCTCATAAATATGTTGATGGATTTACCGACGCCCAATTCGGAATCAAGGGTGCCGGCGCGGCACAGTGCTACCGCCAGCAGGAACACTGCAGCGCGCACCATTACGCGCTCAGCCGCTGTCAACAAACAGTTTACTTAGTTTTGATTGTTTCAACTAGATGTCGCTAA
The DNA here is from genome assembly GCF_905475465.1 of Pieris napi. NCBI lineage: Eukaryota > Metazoa > Arthropoda > Insecta > Lepidoptera > Pieridae > Pieris > Pieris napi. Next base: position 3,422,161 of record NC_062241.1, on the reverse strand, counting down.
AACACGTGGCAGTTTTGTAAGGGTTTCTGATCATCGCCTTTTGATGACGTAATTTTTTATTTATAATCTAATATTATTCATAAATTAAGTAGTCCGGGTGTTTTTGGACCATCTACTATATGTATAGAGAATATACTTGAATTGTAGATTAATTTAAAGGTCAAATATGTATCATGTAAAGTTTTGAAAATATATAAATGATGAAGATGATGCTTGAAAATTAAATTAAATTTAAAAATAATTATGAAGTTGACATGTTTATGAAAAAAAATAAAAAAAGATTATCTCCACGGCGGGGAATCGAACCCCGGTCTCCCGCGTGACAGGCGGGGATACTGACCACTATACTACCGAGGATTGTGATTACTATGTTGAATTTAAGCTATATATTATACCCTCTAAGTTTAAGTTAATATAATATTATAACATAACTATTGAGGCCTATGAATTATAACTGATATATTATGCATTTTAAATATATTATCTATGTATTTACCGAAATTCAAAATGGATTCTATAAAAAATTCTCTTAATATAAAGTTATTTATATTTTAATAAAATTAATAACCATATAATATTATCAGTTAATTACATACTAAAAAAATATAGGATCAATGTATCATAAATTAGTATAAAAACAAAAAGTTTTGTCAGAAGTGGGATTCGAACCCACGCCCTCAGAGAGGACCAGAACAGCTCAGACCTGTTATACAGGCAAGGATTCCCTTGAGTCTGGCGCCTTAGACCGCTCGGCCATCCTGACTGATGAACGGTTAATCGAAATATAGGTACGTTTTCCATGGTTATTTTAATTATTCATCGTTTCACTAGATGGCAGTGTATTACTGTACGTTAATATATTGCAATCGACGAGGAATAAGATGTAACATTCAGCTGTTAATTAAACATGTAATTACTAAGTAATGCTTTTTTAATAAATACACGTTAAAACATTGATATATAGTTAAGTAAGACCTTGACCGAGATCAAGCAAGACGCACATTATTCGCACGATTAACTAATTTTAAATTCATTGCAATTGTTAGTCAGCCGTTAAATTACTTATTTAACTAAGGTAATTAATATTTTTTTACATAAATTTATGATTTTAATGTGAATAATTTATTGAAATTCTTTCTATTAGTGGACATATACATTTTTAATCTTATTTTTTTAAATTAGTCTCAACTCTAATAGATAAATGTGCCTACCAAGAAGTGTTTACTATGGCGAAACAATTGCCGGAATCGAAGCCAGGAGCCCCCTTTGGTTTTTCGCTATATAAGTATGAAGCATGGGGGGGGGGGGGGGGGATTAGTTTCAAGTTCCAAGTTTCCAACAAGTAAGCGGAACTTAAAAACACCATAAAAATTCTATTGTTATAACCTACTTCCTTATCTTAACTTCATTGTTGTAGTACCTATTAATATTATGATCATTGCACAGCATCAAATTCGAGTACTCTCAAGTGCGGTATGTATTTATATTTCAATTGCATGTAATGCAATATTTGATGCACATTTAATTACTGTACTAGTGACTTCCCCTGGCATCGGACAAGAGCGGAAACATGCCCAGACAGCAGGGCAGGGTTTTAAAACATAATCTTATAACAAATACAGTACTACATGTAGTCTATGTTTTTTAGAATACTAGGTATGAAATCCCGAATAATGAAAAACATTGCTAGAAAGTCAGTTTCCTTAAGAACAAATTAAGATAATTTCATTAATAAAGTATACCGCTCTGTTTGAATGGTATTTGCTCTTCAAAGGGGGAGTATTTTTAGCTGCACTATGACAACAAACTTTACTCTTAAGTACAGTCGGCAAATTAATAACAGTGTATGGCCTCTGTGCTTCCATTTTTGTTCGGGTTTGAAAATCGAATCTTGAAATAAAAAGCGTGAGTTTTTTGTAAAGCTTAAATTGTCGATGGTCACGTCTGGCGTGATATTTATATACATTAAATCGCCAATGCATGACCAACTGGAATTCATACGAAGTATTATTTTTGCGACTGGCAGTCTATAGAAAAAAGAAAAGCGCATTGAAGTTGTCAAACGGATTCCAGCAAAAACGACTTCCGGTGTTCTATTTTTAATTTAATGGAATGGTATTTGCCAACTTTGTAAGCGCAATATTGCAAACGATTTGCGGCATCTAACCAGATAAAATTAAATACAAAAATTTGTCACGTTCCATAAAAATCTACGTAAAGTAACTAGATTCATTTTGCAATGCATGCTAAATCTGGATTTGATACGCTGACATTCTAGAACTAACGAAATGTCTTAAGCAATAACGCGCTTTAAGAACTGTTATTAAATTAGGTTTCACATAATAACATCGCGGTTGCAACTACGTGGAACACATTTCTAAAATAAATCAAGGATTCTCTTCTTATATAGTGATTATAAGTAAATAAAATAAATCAGTGGCGCTACAATCTTTTTAGGCCTGGGCTTCAGATGTATGTATCTGTTTTATGATCATTTGTCAACCTAATAGGCAAGTAGGTGATCATCCACCTGTGCCTGACACACGCTGTAAATTTTTGGTCCTGCGACAGAAATCCAAAAAGGGTTCACATGGACAGATAGTCCATTGGTGCACAGACGGGAATCGAACCTATGACCTCAGGGATGAGAGTCACACGCTGAAGCCAGTAGGCCAACACTGCTCACATAGCGTTTATATATACATAGTATAATCGTAGTAAACAGCTCTTTATGCAAAAAACAAATGAATGTTGAAGACTTAAATATTTTTCAGTTTTCGTCCATCTACCACAATATTATACATAATATATATGTAATTGTTTAATGTGAAGAAAGTTTTTTTGCTACCACTGCTTGTAAGGATTACCGGATTCAGGCACGTTAGCATTTAACTGCTAATTGACATTGATAAGAGATGTTTGTTAAGATTTAAGAGCACCTGTCGTTTACACAATCGTTTAAAATTTAAATGTACCTATGCAAAGACTTCTATTCACGTTTTCATACTAATTTACAATAAAAGGTTATTAATCGTAGCTTTATTAAAGATGGCGTCCTTATGAGATATCACGTGGACAAATTTTTTAAGTTTTTTTTTTTCAAGGAATAAATTAGGCATTGTTATTATTACTAGTAGACTTGGCCAAGCGTTGCTGTGGCTAAGATTTTTGTTATATTACATAGTAGTAAACTATTAAAGAGAAAAGGCAGGAGAACACCAATCCACCATGCTTTTTTGGTGGTTATTCCATTAAATTGTAGCTTATGTGAACCGTTGGTAATTATTTTGATAGAGATCAATACCTAGGTACGAATAAAGAGCCTTTTCTAGCGGTGGTATTTAAAAATAAAAAATAAAAGGACGCTTATTGTGACGTAACTATAAAACATAGACATGGTGTCGCGACATTTTTCTATAGATAGTGATGTGTCCTGAAAATTTGTAATATATCATTTTATTCTATCATTAATAGTTTTCGAGGCGCACACGATTGAAGGAAGTTTTTTTGTTTATTTTTTTACACCTTGGGTTAGATTATTCAAGTTTTAGTAAAAATAATTAATTTAATAAATAATTTTTTTGAAAATGAAACATAACCTATGTCACTCGGGAATAGTGTAGCTTGCCAACAGTGAAAGAATTTTTGAAATCGGTCCAGTAGTTTCGGAGCCTATTCATTTCAAACAAACAAAAAATCAAACCTTTCCTCTTTATAATATTAGTATAGATAAATTTAATAATAGGTATACCTTATAATAACTAGAATATAAATTTAGTGAATATAGTCGGGTAAGATTGCTTGCTAATTATTATAACATGAAAATATTCTTTCTACTTTCGTATTATCATAAACTATACCGATTTATTTGCCTTAGTAGTAATTTGGGTTATAGTGTAAATAAAATAGGTCACTAACAAGAAAATACTAATTAACCGAATCAAATTACCTATGCTAATTGTATGTCGGTATGTTTGCACGTGATTCATCGCTTGATACCTGCTATGCGAGTGTTTCTAAACCTGTGACTCGAGTCGATACTTCGTGCTAAGTGCTGTTTCTTTAAAGAATAGGCGAGGGGGGCAAATTCACATACGGGACGCCAAAAAAGGGCACTAGTATTTAACTACTTGGGGCAATAATTTTCACCAATATTAATAACAATTCGAGGGTATTAATTAACGAATCTGAGTATGGCTATGAACTCTAGGGGAAGAATTAAAGTGACTTTATATCTTGTTTGATATATTTGAGGTAAATATGCTTTGATTTATTAGTTAAAGATTGCTCGGAAGTGAAATCTAATCATAACAAAGATCGTATGTTATCGCGAGTATTTGTAAATATTAAACATTTGCCTCGTGGGAATTAACCTTATACTGAAGTATTGAGAAATTTTACATCTCTGAGTATATGCCGTTTCACAGACTACTCATTCTAAATGGTAATTTAAATAATTATAATAATCCAGCTACAACTAACTCTATTTTTAATTTATAGACAAGTAGGTGATAAGCCTTCATTCTATCTGACATAATATGACATGTCGGAGACAATGTTTTTCTTCCCCATACGAGCGAGTCAGATGCGCACTAATAAAGTATATTGCCGGACAGCTGGAAATCGAACCTACGACCTCAGGCATGATTGCCAACTTGGCCAACATTAAATGGTAATTTAATCTACTACTATTATTTAAATTAATCTAATCATACGTTTTACAATGGCGGGAAATGTGGCGTCACCATGTATTATACCGCGCTGCCACAGATAATATTAGTAAAAATTGCATTTGCCATAGATACGGGTTCTAACAAGAAATAATGGGTCTCTTAGGTGATAGTAAATTTTGAAATATTTTGTTCATATTTTTTATTTTATGATTATGGGCTACGTCTTTGTAGTCACTAAGGATTCTTTTCAAATAAAATTCGGATATTTCACAGTAAAAAAATATATTTTCAATAAGAGAACCATAACGTCTAAACGTATAGAGAGGAGTAAGTTTTTATAATACTGGAATATATAGTGTATTCCGAATGTAAGGTATCTGCAATTCCAATGATCCCAAAGCCTTATTTTATTCCCGCGCAGGCTTATACGGGATCAATGAACTGTTCACATCCTGTTGTATAAATAGTCCAGATTTAGCATTTAGTAATTGACTTGTTTATAAAACAAACGTAGCAATTAATCCATTGAAAGTTTAGTCTTAAACCTAAGTGTAATCGTGGACCAAACTATTACAATAAACGGTATTTTCCGGTGGAAATCGTATTAATACTAGTTTTATCGAGCAAACACGTTTTGCTAGTGTTGCTATATGAAAATAAAATATTTGTTTCTATATCATGCATAACGTTCTTTTATCTGTGGAGTTATGTGATCTGTGGTTGGCGCGAAAAAAAAAACATGGCGCTTTATATTATTTAGTCTATAACGTCAAATTAAAATAAAATTAGTCATTTTTAGTATTTATAGATGGAAATATTGTTAAACAATAATTGTTTTACTAGCTGGTGCCCGTGACTTCGTCTGCGCAGGATTAGTATTTCGAGTAGCTTATATTAGCGCCTAACTCTAGCGGTTTTGGCAGCGCACGCCAGAATAGCTCGCAGATGGTAGATTTTTTCTTACTTACTTGATGTTTTGGACAATTCACACAATACTTTATAAATTGTAGCCCATGTGTTATTCTGATGAAGCTATAGGTATTATTGTAAAGTTTCATTAAAATCAATTCAGTAGTCCATATTTACAAACTTTCGCGTTTATAACATTAGTAGGATATAAGTCCTTGTTTTAGAATAACAGTAAAACCAACATATGCAATAATTATGTTTAGAAGAAACTAGTATAATATATTATGCAATATGGAAGAATCTAACCCGATGACCACACACTAAATAGGAAAGTCGGTCGGCAGTCGCTTATTTGATGTAATTGAGCTGAATTGCATGTGTTATCAATTTAGATTACAAGTCAAATGTCACCGTTCACGCGCTGATTTAATAAACATCGACAATAATTCGATTGCATTTGAGTTTCTTCGTTGTGAATTGAAATACTAATACGGGTACACACTTAGTATATGACGTTCCAAGTTCGGCAAGGTCAAGTATTTTATTCATTTCTAGCGGCACATTCTGGCTGGTCATTTTATAAAAAAAAGTCTATATAACTCAGAGATAATGTAGAATAATAATGGTATATGCACGAATTCGGGAATTTTAATCTTCTATATAAAAAAAAACTATAGATTGGTGATTGTTTTAATTTGGTCCTTTAGTCTTTGAGTACGTAACGTAACGTAACAACATATAAAAATGCAAATCTTTCCATCTTATAATTTTGTTTTATATGTAATAGGAGGCAAACGGGCAGGAGTCTCATCTGATCTAAGGTGATCCGGAAGGATCGCAAGTACTTTGCCGGCCTTTTAAGAATTCTTACGCTCTTTTCTTGAAGGACCGTAACAATTGGTTCGGAAACACTTCAGTGGGCAGCTGGTTCCTCATAGTGGTGGTTGGCAAAAAAATTGTCTTAAGAAACGCTTAGGTAGTTGAGAAACGACGGGCGACGAGGTGATACGGATGGTATTTTGTATTCTGCCTTGACGTCCGATAGTAAAACTATTAAATAAAATTGGATTTATTTTTAAATATCAGTTATCATATCTTAAGGAATGCGTTCATGGAAATAATTTTACGTTTCGAATGCTTTTCAGTCAATTATTGCCGATTCTTTAAACAATTTACTTTTAATTAATATTACTTTAAATTATTAAAATAACAAAGTCCAATGAGATGTGCAATTACGATGTATAAAACGAAATAATCAACATAAGCCCATTTGAATCCCTATAATGATTGATAATTTACGATATTTACACCCGTTCGACCGGATGAAGGGAATCTCAGAGACCGTTTAAAAAGATACATTTAGTTAAAAACGAGTTATTGAAGGAAGGTTGAAATGATTCGGATCAAAATTATTTATCAAATAAATATTTTAAGCGTATTCCTTTGTATAAAACATAAATGTATCAAAGCGATAAACGTATCATTCCTTACTTGTTGTGGAAGAATTCGATATTAATTTAGTAGTAAATATTTAGTATATATATTGAAAAATATATCAAGGAGATGGGCACTATGGGAAAAGAAGAAGTACGTAATTTTTTTTATTTCATTTCATTTCATTTCATTAAAATCTCTTTGGATTTATCGTAAATATAAGAAACAGAAAGAAGATATGCCGGAATAAAGTCTTAGGTTCGATCCCCGGCTGTGCATCAATGGACTGTCTATGCGCGTATTTAACATTCGCTCGAACGGTGAAGGAAAACATCGTGAGGAAACCGGCTTGCCTTAGACTCATAACGCGGCGTGTGTCAGACACAGGACTTTGATTACTTGCCTATTAGATAGACAAATGATCATGAAACAGATACAGAAATCTGAGGACCAGACCTGAAACGATTGCAACGCTGGTTTTTTAATGTTAAAGGTTATTGATTAATGATATATTTTTTTGTTTAAAGATTGAATAGGAGCTTATACAAAAAGGCACGGAACCCCCAATCTGCGTTGGCAACGTTTTCACGGCTTCACTTATTGCACCAGGCAACTGGTCGTATTATTATTTTCTTATTCCGTATACTATTTATTGACTCTTCGAACAGAAACAAGAAAATAACCTTGCAAAGAAGATTTTGGAAGACCGACTGACATTTCAGAGATTTTTTTAAATATAGCCAATAGCCATGTTTCATAAAATAATAGCTTCATCATAAAGTTATCAATTTGGGATCATGTCAATAATAAGATTTGAAGAAAAATATAATATAAGTATTTATTATTATTCCATATATAGTAACAATATACCTATAGTTATATGGGACTGAAGTATATATGGTCACTGGCTTTTAAAAATAGCTTTTTGTTTGTATTTAACTACAATTATTAAATATGTGTAGTCTTTGCTTAAGCTTAACCCATTTTAACAGTGGTTGCCTGGAGAAAATCGCTGCACTATTATATGAAGTTAAGTTCTCCTTTAAAAAAACTTACCTATAGCATAGTTTGGAACCGTAAAATTATTCCATACCAGTGATAATTAAGCAATCATCTATAATCACAATCAGATAAAGTGTTACTAAGTGACCTCTAACACGTGAACACGTGAATAAAGCCAGTTTTGTATGTTTTTGCCAAGAAATATGTTACAAAGAGCCAAGGTCACGTCAAGCTTACATAGTTATTTCCATAAATTATATACTGTGATAATTGCATAACACAAATTACTTTTTTATATTATACGATATTTTTTATATAAATATTATATTATCTATAAATAATATAGAAATAATATTAGTACAGTACCTGTGCAATGTCGTAAAAAAAGGGACAAAGATGACCTTTCGGTTGCGCGCGCGCATGATCTATTCGTTAAATTACGACTTGACATTTAAGTTCAAACTATAATCATAACAGAGATGTAATTAGAAGAACATCTATCAATAAATATGACGAGATATCATAGTGGATCCTTGCTTTTTAATAAAGTTTTAGTTAACTAACCTAACAACTTAGGGCTAACTTATTTCGTAAACGCAATAATTATTAAGGATTATTTACTGTTTTTTTAACACTAATAATTATTAATTTATAACTAGAACTGGCCTTATAACTTTAACCTTCATGCAGAATGTGGGTTACTGTATCAAGTCAATATATAAAATGACATAAATGACTCATAATAATTATATACCATATAACCAATGTTTGTACATAGAACTTATTAAAGAAAATTATAGTGTTTCTAACAGGATATAGTATTTTTTGTACTTTAGGTAATTATATGCTTATTTCAAATTTTATACACTTGAGAAATGTTATCTTCTAAGTATTACTTACAAAAAGATGGCTTTAAATACTACACTTTACCGCCTATATGTTAGTACAAATATACAAAAATAATAAACGATGTATATGTCACCGTAAAATTGTAAACACCGTTAGATTGTAATCTATCTCGCGAGATTATAAACTGTCGAAAGATTGTGAACCTCAACGAACTCCTCACAATTTAACGTATTATTATTCGGTAGTTATATGAAATTGTTGGAAAGTAAAATTAATATGTAATTGACCAAAGAAGTTTGAATGATAACTAAGTTAGTGTAGTACAATCTACCGAATAATAATACGTTAAATTGTAAGCAGTAAGCTGAGGTTCACAATCTTTCGACAGTTTATAATCTCGCGAGATAGATTACAATCAAACGGTGTTTACAATTTTACGTTAACATATACTAGACGATCCGCTGGGGCATAGGGCAGATGCATTACGGAGTTTCAAGATTTTCCTTATACACGAGCAAGTAAGTTAGTCCTTTGTGGCTTTTTTATAGAACAAAATGAAACGGGCATACGGGCTGTAGTGATAACATGGACATTCTCAATGCCAGAGAGCTCGCGAGTGCGTTGCCGGCTTTGTAAGAATTGGTACGCTCTCTTCTTGAAGGACCCTAAGTTTGAATTAGTTCGGAAATATTTTAGCGAAAATACTACTAACACAGCCAATTAATTGTATAAAAAAATGATCATTCTAGTCTTGTCTTCCGAATGTTTGCTTGATGTATATGAGTTATATTTAATACTCAGTGTCATTTCTGGATCTCACCATAACTTGCCGGCTGATATTCTCTGCCACATCACGATTGCGCATTGGCGAACCAAGTTAACACTGCTCGCAGTAGAAATATGGTTAGTAAATATTAAGACAATAAATACATAGATATTGAATAAAACAAATATACGTTTGCAACATTCGTAGATAAAGACTTGAATAAATAATTCCACGACAAACAAAACCTGGATCACGATTGTTGAAGACGAGGAACTCGTGACCTTAGTTATGTTTTTATTCAAAGCTTTTTTTGTACCGAATTTAATACGATGGGATAAATAAAAAATAAATGAGCCGTCAAATGCCCCAATTAAACATTTATTCCATATTTAAAACTTATACTAAAGTGTAGCCGTCCCTAGGTAAAGTGCACATAGATATTGCTCTATCATCGCGCCTACCTACCTACCTGACCGTTGGATGGGTAAAACTTAAGTTCTATTGAAAAAAATCGGTTTTAAATAATCTTTACGTATATAAACATGGTTACATAACATCATAACGAGTTGACATAAACAATGACTAAGTCCTTTTATGTAATTTTTGTAAAAAGCGAAATTCTGCATTTTTGTGGCAATAGATGGCGTTGATACGTAAAATTTTCAAATCGTAATAATATCTATGTGATTATTATCTGTCAACTTGATGTGTTAGTCTCTTGCTGATTAAGGTAGCTGTAATAGATACTTTTATATATTTTTTTGTATTTTTTTTTAACTCTTTCATAAAATGTAATATTTAAGGAATTTAAAATTTGTAATGTGGTGTAGCTCTTCATGGACTGTTAAACCCCTCAGTGTGTTTTTGTGTTTTCTGTACTTTTAGTTGGAAAATATAGATGTAAAAAAAGAAAAATATGCGGTAAAGTTTTTTTTAAATGTACTTCTTTTAGTAGGTACCTACTCGTGTAAAGAACATACAAAACTTAAAGGTAATTTGTTTATGTGAGTTATTTCCTTATATGAATTATATATTTAAATATTGCGACTTCCCAATAATTCTGTCAACTATATTATAGGTATTAATTACGTTGAAGTAAGCTGAAGTTCTTTTAAATCGTGATTAAAGAATTTCGGCTTTTGCTCTGTGACGCAGTGGAGATTCTGGATTCAATTTTCAGCATAACAACAATTGTTTCTGAAGAAGAAACGTGTACCGCATGATACACTTCGAAGCTCATCATTACGATTGACTAGGAACTTATTTCTTCGTAAAATTCATAGGAAATATTGCCTTGAAAAGTACATCATAAAATTGCACAACCAAATCACTATTGGACCGAGATGACCATGATCGAATTGCGAACGATAAAATTAATTATGGAAGTATTTCGTGCATATCGATCCTTGGATTATGTAATCGACTTGTCAAAATAAGAGTATATTGGTATTTATATAACAATCTTCGTATATAATTTCCACTTGGTAATAGAATTAAGGGTCCTCTCCAAGGCACTACTTAGGTACGTGTTTATTCAATGACTTATAAAGTAACTTTAGTTTATGTTATTCTAGTCTGTCTCTACAAAACAATATAAAGACATATCAAATAGGTGAACAGCACACGCTGATTTTTCGGTATAAGGTTTCCTGACGTACGTTTCCTTCACCGTACAAGCGAGTGTCAACATTTAAAATGTACCGTAACTTGAACTCACGATCTCAGAGGCGCACGCTTAAGCCACTAGGCCAATACTAATCAAACATTAAGGACTCCAAAATGTATGAATTTTCGTATTATATTTAAATTCCTTACATTATTGTCTTCACCGACGAAGAAGTGAGATATATCACTATGATAAGTCTTTTCTTAGGTGCATTTTTTTAAGTTATTGTATTATTCAATGTTTCTACACATTCTTTATATCTAATATATAAAATTCTCGTGTCAGAATGTTCGTTCCCATACTCGTCCGATACAACTAGACCGATACTTATGAAATTTTGTATGCATATGCAGTAAGTCTGAGAATCGGACAACATATTTTTCATCCCCCTAAATGTTAAGGGTGGTCCCACCCCTAAATTTCTATTTATATATTTTACACAAAACTTTTTGTAAAAATACATACAACCCTTAATTTTCACCCCTCTACGATTAACCCCTATTTTTTATTATTGTAGATAGTTATTTTTATTGAACTAAAAAAATGTTTCCTAGAAATAATATACATTATAATAAAATGATTAAATAAATAGTGTTTTGGATATAATATGCATTATAATTACGCATTCAAATCAAAATTATTAGATTCGTAATAATACTAATGTATAAGTAGTTTTTTTTTATTATATGTATAATAATTTGCATATTAATTATACATAATACGTTTACGTATACAAGAAGCGCTGAAACAAAAACTATTTCCGAGTTATACAGATATTTATCAACCCGGTAATTGTAATGACAGTTGTCTTCAGGATACGGAAATGTCAAATATTAGAATTTTGTATATAATATGTATTATAAATATGACGGCAGCAACATTAGATTTGATTAAAATAAATAGGTTAATTTAATTAATGTTTTATATGGGGGAAAATATGTAATATATAATATTCCTCATGGGTTAATAAGGAACATAAGAAAACAAGCTGTTATCAAAAATATACTATTTAAAGTTTTATATAGCTGTGAATGATTCATTACTTTCTAATATATGCAGTGACCAGACCAGGTGACCAGATTCTGTATCCTAAAGAAAATACCGCGTTACCCGTGGGTACGTTTTTTTGTAAAAGGCAAGTAGGTGAACAGCATTTTGTGTCGGACACACGCCGGTGATCAGCCTTCTGTGCCTGACACACGCCGGTGATCAGCCTTCTGTGCCTGACACACGCCGCTTTTTTAGAACCGTAACAGTTTTAGAACCGTAGGAACAAGTATTAAATGCGCAGTTAGAAAGTTCATTCGTCCACCAGGATTTGAAAATCGAAGCCGCAACACAACTCATTCAAATTTGGTAATTAATTACGACTTAATATTGAGATTATTCTTCCCAAAGAGGCGAATTATTTGGTAAAAAACCTGATTGTAATGACGTCCTTGATACCGTGCGATATTTGGCAATGAGGTAGTGAAAGGGTTTTAGTAGATCTTGTTTAGCCAAAGATTAAATAAATCGAACATTCATTTGTTTATTGAATTAATTAGTACTAGAAACATTTCCGTATAATAGATCAGTATTTATTTATTTCGTATTCCTACAGCGAAAAACAATTATACTAATCAAATAGCCAAAGATGGAATACGTAATATACAAAAGGTTCAAATATTTACGAAAGGAAAAATCAATTTTAAAATTTTCACACGCGACTTTATCTTTTAAATTTTTTCTTTGTGTAATTTGTAATAGTTGACATCATGAAAATGTTCACAGACACATCTTGCAAAACCATTCATTTTTGAATGTTGTGAACCATGTTTTTGAATTTTTCAATAGACAGTAGGATTCATTGAGCCTTGAGTATGACTCCTGCATGTCAAAAACATAGTGAATTTTAGTATTGTCTTTGATTGACATAACTTTTATACATTTAAATAAAAAACTGTTTTGACCGGATTGAAGTTATGTATTATTATAAATTTACAACTATTTAACATAATTTTAAATTTATCCGACGTTTCGCGTGCTTTACAGCGTGTGTGGTCACGGTGACTGAAGACAAAAGATGTTGAATGTCAAAAAGTATCACAGCTGCAGAGAAATTGCATTATCTGTATTTATTTCCCCGGAGTTGGTATCGACTAAAAGATGGAGGGTTTTGGCAAAAATGGCTCACGGTGTCCTCTATTTTCGCGGATTGTTTTTCTTTTTGAGATTTTAATTTGGATATTATTGGATCCCAGGTGTTTGACAATTTTAGGCCGTCTTCTCTATTGAAATTGGGGTGTTTTTTGATTTCAATGGCTTCGCGTACCAATCTTGGGAAGAATCTTTTCTCTTTCGCAAGTACTTTCGGTGGGTCAAAGCGTATGAATTAGCGTATGATAGTGAATTTTGATTTTTTTTGGGTAATTGTTCTCGCTATTTAATGCAGAAATTTTACCAATACCCATGTGACTTTCACCGTATGAGGATGTTACATATATAGAAAGAAAAAAGTCAGGGTTTGAATTCACGCAAACAACATGGCCGGGTTTTGAAGTTAAACATCTTTAGGCGCACGACGGTAAATTTTTTTTCGGATGAAACGCAATAATAATAATTTTAGCGTCACGAAGATGTGCAGCATTTTTTTTCAAAGAAAAGAGAGAGAGAGCGATTGAGATTGATTGAGAGAGAGTGCGAAAGGGCGAACGTAGCATGAAGCAAATAGCCATGGAGCAGGCAAGTGAGAAAGATCGAGAGAGAGTGTGAGATAGAGCGAATGTCGCATAAAGCTCAGTGTCATGGAGAGAGAGGTGGGAGAGAGTTACACTGAGAAAAATTGAGAGAGATCGAGAGTAAGGGAGATCGATAAAAAATACACGCATTGGTTAATGTATTTGTTTAGTAGTTACATATTAGAATTTAAGATGGCAATTCTGTCACATAACGTCTTGTGCAGTAAACGCAGATTTTTTATTTATTTATATTATCATTGGCACGTATACAGTGTGTAAACAGTGTGAATATATACAAATACATGGAGTGATCATATACTGGTAAATGATCATCTATTGTGGCTTTTACCTTAGTAATAATCAATTTACAAAGTACACTTCTCACACGTGTACTTTGTACGCACGCTCTTTTTTCTTAATACAACAACTAACAAATTTATAAATGAGAAAGTAACTTTTACGTTTAAGCCGCTGAATTGAAAATAATGAAATTCGAGACAGATTTTCCTTCACGCGTAATCTTAGAAATAATGGTAATGTTATCAAGAGCATCATGTTGCAATCGGAGCAACTGCAAGCCGTGTGTAAACAGTAAATTGTAAACCGTTATATCGACCTGACATTGCATGTCGCTGTTAGTGTTTGAATATGGGCGTTATTAGAAATGGCTTAATCTTAATTCGATTTTTATGAATGGGATCCCGTTGGAAAACAGGCATTATGTAGGAGAAATATGAAGGTTTCATGGGATTACGATTATAACAATACACTTAAATAAATTGACAATTTTTTTGAAGAATAACAAGCAAACGGCTCACATGATGTTTAATGATATGCCTATGGACACTCTCAATTCCAGAGGGCTCGCGTGTGCGTTGCCGGCCTTTTGTGGTTGCGCGCGGCAAAAAGTGTCTTGAAACGCTTAGTTGTAAAACAACGGACGTTGAGGTGATACGGGTGGAATTTCATAAAAACTATCCTAACTCGCAACATTAGTAGATTATTACAAGTAAATCATTTTTTACAATCGGAAATGTACAGTACAAAATAATAATATTTGTAAATAAATTTACGAATGTTATATATTATATTTATTGTAATTTCATAATTGTCAATATAAATACTAACCCCTTTATAAGTAAATCTGTCTAATCACAGTACTTTGTCTCTTTCCGTCAAATTGTACTTATGCTGTGATAAAAAGAGACAAATAGGTATGGTGCACTACACAGATTAACATCGTCATCCATCAAAGTAAAAAACCGTAAAAGTCAGACAATTAATGAAAACACTAATGTTTTAACAGTAACAAACGAACAATAGGTTAAATTAGTTCAGTAGTCTGAGAAAACTGTTACAAAAATCGATTGCAAATAATAATAGTTATTAATACAATAACAAGGTACTTGTACAAGTTTTACGTCACCAGGAACTACTCTTATGGAGGTGAAACGTAATTTTTGACGTAACTTCTTCAATTAAATTTATCTGTCCATAAATACTCTCATTCCCCTGGCTCTGCGACCCGCAAAGTGTCTTGGTGTCCAAAATGAGAATCTTCCAGCACTTCCTTTCCTGTTGCTGTCAATTGCTGGCTTTCACTCTGTCGACACAGAGGTACATAGGCCGACTGGTCTCCAACCACTAGGTAAGCCTCTTGGCCCATGCGCTAAAGGTGCCTCGTAGTCGATGGCCCTATAATGTTGGGCTGGGGTAAAAACTCTTTTCTATTTCTTTTTTTTTGGACTCCCCATGACCGGACCGGGTCAAATGTGTTCGAAATTTAAATTACACACCATTTGTATGCACAGTAGCACGCTTGGAGTCCCGTAACCACAAATGGTATGTGGCAGGTATTTTCCCGTTTCATGAATCATTGTCAAAGAGCTTTGGAAAGATTTAGAATAGAGACAGAGTATTATTCGCGTATGATGAAATACCATACGTTATTGTGACCCATAAGTGTCATTAAATAGTCATATTCTTACATTCTTCTTTCTCAAGCTACATGGAGTTTCTCCTAGAAAAGAATTGACAGTCAAAGTCTAAGTTCTGAATATCACCCTCGTCTGTCTTTTCTTTCCGTAAGAGCAAGTGTTGTTCGCGCACATATATCCCCCATATATATATGACATTCAAACGCGCGAGCCTTAAGAATCATACACAGGAAAATATTAAATGATTTAATAATTTTATATTTGGAAATAACATTTATTTCCACCACACAAATATACAGTATTTACAATATTCTTAACATAGTACTAACAATTCAAAATGGATAAATATAAATTTGAACACATTTAAAAAGTTCGGTTTTTGTGGCAGTGTACTATTAATGATAGCAGCATTACTCGTTGTATTATCATACTTCTTCGTTGAAAGAGCTAGCTCTGGGGTCACCGGCACTATCTACCAGGCGCCAACTTAAATCTTTAATTAGCGCCTCTGCACTTGATATTCCCATTTCCCTAAAGTATCTATAGGGTCAGGTGGGGTAAATGCGAGTACCATAACTAGATTGACTTGTTATTTTGTGGTCTTTTACAATTTACAAATAATTTTTACTGTAAATATTAAACATGTTTTAGGCTTTTGTTTGATGTGATTACTTATATTTAATTATGGATGATTACAGATTAACTCTCTATTGCATTTTCCCGGTGTAAAGGATTAAATGTAAAAAAATTGTTAAAATTCTAATAGTGTACAGAATGTATAGAAGTACTTTACGTATATAAGAGATGCCAGCACTAGTTTATTTTGTGTGTAAACAGTTAAAGTTATGGTATTACATTTGCCCCGTTCATGCATTTACCCCACCTGACTATACTCCAAAGGGAACAAAAGTGGAGGAAAGACTTATATTTGAGCGGTTTATTATGGAAATATAAATGTTCACCGATTCGTTATAGTAAGTACAATAAGTTTTACTTGATTATTGGTATGGCGTGGCGTTTGCACAAAACGAACACACACATACACAATACAACTTATGTATTCAAAATGTAAAGTATTCCTATTCCTAAGACTCAAGTGTCATACGTCTTATTTAACGACTCGTTTTGGCTCGTTAACTATGGCTAGAGTTAATCACATCTTCTATTTACGCGTTAATACTGTGTGGTCTTTACAGACTTATGTTACAAAAATAGACGGAAAATAAGTAAATTACAGATTTTAATTGATTTGAGAACTGGCAGTAAATGTAAGATTAGAAGCAATTCATACATAGCTGACCCGGCAAATGTTATTTTGCCATTATTATTTCTAGGAAACATTTTTTTGTTCAATAAAAATAACTATCATAAAAAATAGGGGTTAATCGTAGAGGGGTGAAAATTAGGGTTGTATGTATTTTTTAATGGCACATTATACAAAGATTAAAATTTCGTCAAAAGAATAAAATGTTAGGGGTGGACAACCCTTATCGAACTATGAAAAATAGGTAGTAGCCGATTCTCAGACCTACTGACTGCATATAAAATTTGATAAATATCGGTCCAGCCGTTTCGGAGGAGTATGGTAACTAACATTGTGACACGAGAATTTTATATATTAGATGTATGTTTTGACGTTCATAAGTGTACATTATGTTACGTATATGAATAAATGATTTTTGAATTTGAATTAAAACCCGATTTGAACATACAAGCATAAACTCAGAGGGCAAAGATAATTTTATTTTGATTAAGGCAAAACCACTTTGAATATCTTTGATTAGCGTTAATAAATGTTTTGCGCTCGTGTAACCATGACGGATTAAATATTATTCAAACTTCCTTGTGTATTTCTCAAGCTACACCTTAGTATTAAATATTAATTAAGGTCAATACATGTCATATACATAAAATAATGTTTTAGAAGTATCTAGTTATCGTATATACTATTAAAAATTTTAGCCCAGGCAGATGACATTACATTGGATATATTTGCTTTTCTTATGATATACTCTTATCTATTCTAATTCGTATCTCAAGTAATAATCCCGCCTCTCCCTAATATGTCCAACTTCGTACATATAACATGGTTTAAGGTTTTAGACTATGGGCCTTAGTGTAAGATTCATCAAACGTATTGAATTTTGACATTCCGGAGTCATAGTTTGCGCTTCTGATACTTCTGATTACGATCTGTGTACATAAATAAGCTAATTGACAGAATCGGAAGCTTTATGACCCTTCCCATAAAGCCTCCCTGTTGAAATGACTAGTAGTTAGTAGATTTGCCTTCCACAAAAGCTGGCGGGACCGCAGAGCAGGCGGAAAATAATAATCTTTCCTCCAACTTTGATTTTGTTCACTTTTGGCAATAAATCGAGGAAATACTGCCAGCATTAAAGGTACAATGCCATAGGAACTAAACTTTGTAAATTAGTCTTAATTTTCAATTTTTATGTATGTTAAGAACAATGTAGATACCTACTATAAATTTTTATACTTACTATTTATTTATTTAATTAAATTAATAAATTATTTAAAATTGTTTGACGCGTGTTTCGTAATTAATCGTGACAATATAAATAGAGAAAAACACGAAAACATGTTGAAAGTGGTTTCACTAACGGATCACGTACTAATTAAGAAATTTAATCCATTGTTTTAAATTTGTGGTCAGAATTGGCTGGATTATAGTTTCGTAATGCCTCTTTAGCTCAGTAAACAAACGAGAATAATTTTAACGTCATATTATTTTATTTTGGATGTTTTTTCTATCAACTATATGTAATCTTGTAATGGGCATAGCGCAGACAAAGTTTGCGCCCACTCTTAAAAAATAAATATGTTTATTATGGAACATAAGATACAGGTACATCACTTATTCCACGTCATTAAATTTGAAACTGCAGGCATCCCTACACATCGGAAAAGAAGACAGAGGGAGTGAGTAGGCCGAGAGAAAAAGCCGGCGTAAAAACCTCTCGGTCTTCTTTTGAAATAGCAAATCATCAAACGACACTTATTTTAAAACAAATATCGCAAATTAATTAGAAGTAGCCTGTCTAGCACTAGTCCTAGGCCCTTTTATCAACTAGATGACCAGTAATGTACATATAAGATTCAGAGTCGAGACTTAAGGCTTAGTTAGATTCTCGTATGTCTAAACTAGTAGACTAGAAGCTGGACTAAGTTCTGTCATTAAACACTTATTTCTCCGAAACAATGAAATTCGTTTTAGACAAACGGGTGTCCACTATTAACAAAATGATAACTAAAAATCAGATGACAGATATTTTTTTAATAAAATTATTACAAGACCTATCAAGACCTTCAGTCGGACGAATAATGAGACAGTGGCTAGTTGCAAAAAAAAAAGAACCTTTATCTAGCTTCATGTTTTGTCATAGATTTCTATAACTTTTTTTACTTGGAGAATGCATTGCGTATACTCCGCGATGCGACTGCTTAGTGTGAGGGCTTATGTGGATATTACGCATAGCCACTAAAACCCCCAAAGCGTCACCAGCAATCGCCAGAGGCGGGATGCGATAACAGCAGAGCCGTTAATCCTCTTCTCGAGGCTTCTCTTCTACCCATTGTTAGTTAGAGATGGTAGCAAGTATCCTTCGCGGACCGGGCCAGTACTTGCAGGTATGGATCAGCATTCCTTCTTTTAAACGGATGGATCCCGTATGGGCAGTTTGGGTGGCGAGAGATAGATTATCATTATATAGTAAATAAAATTATATACAATGTGTGGGCTTTTAGTGAATACAAATTACTTGTGCAGTACGCAGCTCCGTAACTTATATGGTAATACATAAAAACGTGTATTGTTCGAATGGACTCTGTGCGCGGGTAATTTTATAATCCTCCACTTCTGTGTAACTCATGTTTTGCAGCCTTAACCTATGAAGACTAAGCGGGTTAATATTAATCATTCTGTCTACTTACAAATAGCTAAATGCTATTTAAATAGTTTTTTTAGCAAATAGAAAAAGCTTTTTGCTTGAATCAGTCTGCATTAAACAGGTAATTGCAAAACTATCTATTGCAGGACCTGTGTAGTACAAGTAACATTGACCGAGATACCGTTACATAACCTGTCTTGTATAGTTCGGTTTGTTTTGAAACATTGCCATAAGTATTGTTTTTTTACCCGCAAGCGATTTTCTACATAGATAACATGGTTCTGTCAATGATGCAAGGTTGTGCTCTTAATTTACACATCGTCACGGTTTATCATCATCCGATTTCTGTCTAGTGGATGACTCAGTGTACTCTGTAAGAGATTGTAAAATCACATAGTGAGATGTTTGAGACATAGAAATGCAGATAAAAAATAGCCAGCGGATACTTAAACGTATTTTCAAGTTTTTTTTTTAAATAGGATCCCTAATAACCTATCTGCCACGCGATCAGGCAGATTTGTGGCCTAGAATCTAAGTATAGGTACCGGCAAACTTCTTGAGCATTAATCACGGGAGTGGGGGAATGTGTGCGCAGCGCGGTACACAAACAAGAACTGATTTACCTATCACGCGATAGACACGTCACTCTCCCGCCGTCGCCGCCCCCCTTCCCAGTGATACCAAAAAATCGCTTCTGCGCAGGCAGGACATTTGTTTAAGATGTTTGCCGGTATCTGTACGGGAGTATCAAATTCTAATTCCTTTCCTATAAAGAGACTTTATTTACTTAAACGGGGATCGAACCTAAGACCTCAGGCCAACACTGGTCATATGAAGTATATATATGAAAAAAAATTGAAAATATATATCGGTTATTTTTTTTATTACAATATGATGTGAACAGCAATCATGAGAAATCTATTAACACATTTAAACGGTAATTAAGATTACAGATGTTTTAATAAATAATCACCATTAATCAAATATTTACACTTCTTAAACTTCTGATAGCAATGACCGCAATAATTGTGGGTGATCAAATGTAGAATATTCATGAGATCGTTTCCGCACGAAAAAAAAAATTGTTTTATTTACAAAATTCACGTATATATCCAGTGAAATACTAAATAGATACAGTAATGTGTGTACCTTATCTGATCTGCAACTAAAACACAGACATTTATACACACACATCTGCTGTGTATTTATCACGATAAGTATGGTAGAACATATACAGTGGACAAATGATTTTCGCAACTGCCGAAAGAAACCTTCGCAAGAAAACAATGATAATTCATATCAATAACCTTAATACCCACACAATACACAAAACGTGTTTATTTTACGTCTGCAAAACGTGCGCGCACGCAAATGACCATATCAACCCGGAACTTATTAAAACTTTTTGCTTATTTTTAACTACACAGTACTTTTGGAGTAATTAACGGACAGACAGATTGTATTGACGTAAGATTTAAGATTTTTATTTGAGCATCTTAATTAATTTTAGTTAATTAATTTAGATTTCAATATGATGTTGTTCTTCTCAGCCAAAAGATTTTAATATATTTACGTAAGTTCTGAATAATAAGACAAAAATGTTAATCACTACTATGTCTAGCGATAAATAATAAATAATACTATTTTTATATTTATTAAATTAATTATTAAGTTTTGAAAATTATTTTAAATATTTTTCCTTTTCTACATCTAATTATTATAAGACCAGCCACTGTTGAAAGGCCACAGATTATCA
Organism: Pieris napi; assembly: GCF_905475465.1. Classification (NCBI taxonomy): domain Eukaryota; kingdom Metazoa; phylum Arthropoda; class Insecta; order Lepidoptera; family Pieridae; genus Pieris; species Pieris napi. The sequence goes on along the minus strand of NC_062241.1, from coordinate 3,400,538 downwards.
ACTTTACGTAATCAGAGATTTGTATCAAGTTGCAATGGAAGGTAATCCAATAATTTAAAAAATGCACATTTTTGCACATTCCTGTGTCATTTTGTTCTGTACAGATTTCTTGGTTCAGTATATTTATTATAGTTGGTTACATATATTATTGTTGTATTTTAACGTTAATCTATATATATAAAAATGAAACCCGTTTTCCGTCGTCACGACATAACATGAAAACGGCTTGACCGATATGTCTGATTTTTTTTAATAATATTCCTTGAAGTACGAGGATGGTTCTTACGGAGAGAAAAATTAAAAAAAATGAGTGAAAAAGTCTAAAAACTTTTATTAAATTTATTTAAAAACTTACTTTTCTATATTCCCATACAAAATATTCGTAATAATACTTAAAAGTCAATTTGAACTTTAATACCATATCATAAAGTTCAAGTGTTAGTGGAGGGGTTCCGGGAAGGTAATTTTTTTTTTTTGACATAATGTATTTGTTGTCTTATCAACTTTCTTTTTTTATCTTACTAGCTAGACCGGTGTCCCGAATAGCAGAATAAGTATTTAAAAAAAATAAAGAATCGACTGTTAGGCGGTATGATGTTCGCCAGGCCAGCTAGTATTAAAATAAAAAAACAATTTGGTACAGAGGTATTTATTCATACGAAGAAGTGATTGTTTAAAATTACAGAAAACAAGTTATTATGTAAAATAATTAAAATGCAATATTTACGGTGGTGAACGTAAATCCTTCATAGTTAAATAATGTTTTGTTAATCAAAGTCCCCCAATTAGCTATAGGACGGAGATAAAGCTATTTTATTGATAAATTTGACAGTAGACAATGTACATTTATATCTATTTTAACTACAGCTTTTAAAGTTCTAAGAACACTTAACGAACAAAGTCTTACGCATACAACACAATATGGGTCTTGGATTCAGGGTCACATACTGCCTTGCGGTTCTGTAACTCACTTTTCGAACTCACTGAACTCACATTCTGATAAGGTCCCTCCTTGTAGTTTATTGTTGATCAGAATGCCAAATCGTAAAATGACTGCTTTACGACTGATTTGAGCGCGACCGCCGCTGTGAAAACCGCTGTGTGAGTTCGAAAAGTGAGTTACAGAATCGCAGGGCAGATATGAAACTTAGCGTGAATTATGACTCCCATATGACAAAATCCAATATGTTTTTGAAATCCAGAAGTGACACTTTATATCACTCTCAGAGTCAGGACTTAAGTAAGACGTATGCTCTGGATTTTAAGATACAGGAGTGATAGTATAGTGATCTATTTAGCATTAGTAATATTTTAGGAATGTAATAAATATTCTACAACAGCAAAAGATGTTTACGAAGTTACAAGGACATTGGCCTTTGATATGTTTCCGTCTAGTACAAGGTCAGATTTTAGATTAATTCACTTAATACGATAGAAGGAGTTTAAAACTTTTCACTATCTCAACAATCATTTTATTAATAATGATAAAAGATTTCGCTAGTATTAAACTTTTGAACAATTTTTCCTAAAAACATAATTTGCATACAGCGAGGAAATGCTGCAAGCATTAAAGGTAGACTGCAACTTTAAAAATTTGTTTTAATTTTCTATTTATCTTTATTTATTATTACTATGTAGGTTAAGAATATTGTAAATACTGCATATAAAATAACGATTACAATCGGCTCTATTTGTTATCAAGATAAATAATGAAATCTATCATTACTACACATTTTAAAACATAAGATACAAACAAAAATATTGTATATTTATAACACAGTGAACTTTTTGTAAATAATTTAAAAATACGTTTTGATCATTATTCTTAAGCGCAATAAATTCAGACTTTTTAAATAATGTGTCGACATAATCCTATTTTGAAGGTTTTCTTAATTAATAATCATGATTACTTCATATATTAATTTATTTAATGATTAAAGTGTTAATGTATCGATAAGTCAAATTCAATTCGTCAGGAGTCATAGCGGTAAACTATGAATATTTTTACCAGCTTTTTTGTATTTTAGTTACGTCAAAAATGTTAACCATGAAAACATTACGACATTAAGAAGGCCAGTAACGGACATTGCAACAGGCACAAATGACAAGTCCCAAATAAGAGAATTAGTATTCAACCCGTGTCACTGCGCATCCTCCGCTTGTCTGTCAATCTTTATACGGGTTATACGATGCTTCAAGCCCACATAAGTTACGAAGATCTGTATCTATATAAACTGTTGTGAATTTTGTTATTAGTAGGTATACTCGTTGCCATGGTAACGATGTAACCATAGCAACTAATAGATGTTCGACTGTTGTATTGTTGAAATAGGATATATGAGTAACGTTAACAGACGTCCCGTTTTGAACGGGACCCTTTTCCAATGATGAGTCCCGGTGTCCCCAAAATGAACTGTGGGACGCAAAATTGTCCCGTTTTCAGAAACCGCGCGAAAATTAAAGCAGCAGAATATAAAAAAAAACGTGCCAAGAGTTTCATTCTTATTTGAAATCGTCACCAGATATATTGAAACTAATTTGTTCTTCTGATAAATATAACTAAACATTTTGGGTACCTATATTTTGTGATTCGTAACTTTTAAGCCAACTAACGTTTTCTAAATAAATAACTTTAAAAAAGTGTTTTTTTCATTGACTACTTATTATTTGACCTAAATTAAACCAATGTCCCGTTTTGAGTCAAATAATAAATGGTCACTTTATATACGAGTATGATTTAATATTTTTTTCATTATAGGAAACAGTCTAAGAAAAAAATCTGGAGCTTCTTTTAAAGCTAGTTTTAAGAGCTATCAAACCATTTTTTCCGTTAAGTTTGACATATTTGCCAGAGCTCAAGACGGCATTGTGACTTGAGATACGTTTATTATTAATATAATAAACGTATCTCAAGTCACATACAAGGTAGGGTAGACCGAGGCGAATCGGATCACAGGGCGAATCGGATCAAAATAAGAAATGTGTTGATAATTCAAATATCACATTCACATAGAACGCACTCAACCGGCGTTTTGTGTCTGTCCCTTTACTGAGCACCTCCCGACATAAGCAGTATTTCGATCGCGCTTGTGGATCAGTGGCAATGCCGCTCGTCAGCCACTCGGTTTTTTGTGTGTGTCGCAATTTGGCGCTCATCTAAGGTTACGTACTTACGTTTTCTTTGTGTCATATGACGGATTTGTCTTAAAATTTAACTACATTGGTTTATATTGTTAAGCAAGGTGTTAATATTGAAGAACCAATTCGCGTTTAAGTATAATCTTAGAGGTTAACGTCTAAAATATTTATTTCAAAGGTCTTAATTACGGGGCTAATCGGATCATATCCTTAGGGGCGAATTGGATGATACTTTTAAACTGATTTATTACATGTTTGAGGTTATTGATTCATATTTATTTCATGACCGCCGGAGAATGGTGTCAAGAAAAAATGAAAGAGGCTGTAAATTAAGTCCAGAACAAAGAGTTGACCTTGCGTAAAGCTGCTAAGAGTTTTTCAGTACCGTTCACGAGCTAACAGAAAAAAAGGAACATAATATATATGTGAATTATGTGCCAATAATTAAAATTGATCTTATTATTATATATTTTTACTGTTTCCAAAGTTATTTAACACTATACCTTAAAATTTTGTTATATTTTGTGCACGATCCGATTCACCCCGTATGTTGGGGCGAATCGGATATTTTCCTTTTTTTAGTTTTTAATAGCTAATTAAGAGATTATATGTATGATTTAAGTTTTCAAATATTTATTTCATAGGTAATTGTTACTTCTTACGATTTTATCAATAAAAATAGCATTATATAGCACTTTAGTATGATTTACTCAACCTCAAAGAAAAAGTGATCCGATTCGCCTCGGTCTACTATACATAATTGTATCTTAGTTTTTGAGAAAAGACTCACACATTCGGGGGGAACATATATAAAATAGATAAATAATGTTGACAGGTATTTGCTCAAATCATTTAGTAAACGAATGAAATTGAGCGCAATTTCTATTTTAAATAGAAAAATTAAGTCTAAATTAAAAAGAACTTATAATAATAATAAAAGCCTGTTATTTCAGATACTTTACATTTCTATAATCACATTGATTTCTAGGTATCTGTGTGCCCTCTTCTGGCAAAGGATCCTCTAAATCCCATCATTGCTGTGCCACTCAGCCATATAGCTGCTGTTTTCTTAATCTGGTCTATCCTCCTTCTAAATCTATTTGCGTTTATTGTACCATGGGCACCAGTTTAATACATTCAATAAAACTTAAACACAACAAACAAAGCAAAAGTAATACACTATTAACATAATTCGACGATTCCAGTGCTTGGAATCGCCATCAACTGTTATTTATTTAGATATGGATAGCCAATCGATGGCACTAATACAAAGAGGAAAGATTTGTATTTTTATAACGTGTTAACGAAAATCCGCTTCAAGAAATTCTTTGAGGAATAAAATTCTACACAGAGTTTGTTTGTCCAAAATATTAAATTTCGGGAGTGGTGTCTAGTGTACTGAACTATCTGAGGAGTATAGTGAAGAGCTTATCTCAAAGCTGAGCTTGTTAATATAATTAACTGAGAGAGAACCAAGTCAGTCTTTTTGGGGGCCTCATAGCGTCTTATTAAGTGGCAGCTAGGTGAGAGGTACCGGGGTTCGATTCCCGGTTCGAGGGCAAGTTTTAATTTAATTTAAATTTGTTCTCGGCCTTTGGGAGGGTTGTGCGGTACCGGGCTTAAACCGTACATGGAGGACACGGTCGAATTTCTAAGGACAAGCACGAATTATAAAAAATTATATACTTGACGCTGGCTAATGCACAAATCGTGCCAGAGCCATTAAAAAAAAAGTCAAGTCTTCTCTCTTCTGTCCATTTTCGACCTTCGCTGTGTGTGTGTGTGAATTAGGAGCCTGAATTTTAATTTACCAAGCAGGGATTGCATAAACTTGGTTTAAGTTTCCATCAATCTAAACCAGTAGTTTAGGAATAACAGACAAAATCTGCTATAACGACATCGAAGGGACTACTTATATTTTGTCGTAAAAACTGACAGTCGTAACAGAATTCAGCCGGGACCTTTGCTATTGGTCAATATAACCGGTATGTTATTCAATAAGATGTCGCCGTAAACGGTTTTGACTGTAGTCAAATTTCTTAATTTTGTCACTCACTCACTGACAGACCATCAAAACTCTAAGGCATTTTTCGCAGACATAGAAGCTTCAATAGCTTTAGAATAAAATTAGTGTTTAGTGTAGGAAAGGAAGGAAATATTTAAAATTACTAGCTGACCCGGCAAACGTTGTTTTGCCACGTACATAATTTCTAGAAAACATTATTTTAGTTCAATAAAAATAACTATCTACAATAATAAAAAAATAGAGGTTGATCGTAGGGAGGTGAAAATTAGGGGTTGTATGTATTTTTGTCTGCTGTATCATAAAAAAATAAAAAAACACATCATTTTTTCTAAAAAAAAAAATTTTTTTTGGGGTGGACACGCTTTATCACTTAGGAGTTTTAAAGATAGAAGTAACCAATTCTCAGACTTACTGAATATGAATAAAAAATTTAATAAGAATCGGTCGAGCCGTTTCGGAGGAGTTTGAGAACGAACATTGTGACACGAGAATTTTATATATATTAGATTGTAATATTGATATGGTCACTATAAGATGGTGTTAGGTTAGCTAATTACGTATTAACTTAAGATAGAAGGTCTCTTAAGTAGGGAGTGAATAAATTAACCTACATGGTATTTGTTTAATATAGATCTTAAAACATTTTACAGTAGACAAACTGCGTTGCGAGATTAGACTTTTTACAAGTTATGTTTTTGACGGCTTACCTATTCATTTTAGGCGGCCGGCTAAACCCGAATTAACGTATGTGCGAACCAAAGTAAATATATTACTATATTACTTTCGTATTACAGCTAGCTAAATTGTATATAACAAGCAATATATATAGCAATAATTACACCAAACACATTATTGGTATACAAAGAGGAAAGACGTACATATAAAAATAGATGTCTTAAGAAATAATTACATCAACACAATATATACGAAGAGGAAAAACATATATAAAAATAGACGTCTTAAGAAATGATTTTAGCACTGTTTAAAGAGAAATCAATACTTTATGGTTAAGTTGCAGCTCGCCTAAGTGGATCGTGGTAGTCACTTCACAATGGTTAGTTTCTAAGAAAGTTTAATAGGGCTGGAAAGTTCATTTAGTTATGTTTTGTATGAGGTTTAATTAACAAGTCTGTGAAAACAAATAACAGATTCGAAGGTTCTTCTCAATTTCTCTAGGATGCCATCAATCCGCCCGGGATTCAAACGTATACTTAATTGGTCAATAATGCTTCCATACTAGTAACGCATTAATAAAAGTGACTACTTACAATAGTTTTATGTAAAATACTATACATTAGCATTATTTACGAATGTAAAAATCATCTATCATTGGTAGGTCATGGCTTAACACAAAATGTATTTCTTCGTAGAACTCCGGCGCATCGGAGATCAATTTCGCAACACGACCTTTGTGTGGAGATGGCCACGGTCGGCTTCTTGCCATATTTTAATTCAAAACATTAAATTCAAGTTCCAGAATTTGTCGGATATAACCGGTACCAGACTTGAAGTAAAGTGTTTTGTTTTTCTCTCTTACTTCTTAAGTAACAACGAATGTGAAATACATTTATAAAAAAATTCCGATATATTAACCTTGCTGTGTTAATTATTTCCTAGTATTATTACTTTCTTTATTCCTACATAATTATGTATTTACAATATAATTCGTCATATTCGTAGAATAGTGACGGATCTGCAAATAGTAAACTAAAACACAATTACAAATTAATATAATCGTGTTTGTTTTTGTCATAACTATTTTAATTCATATTCTGTTACTATGAAAATTGGCATACAAGCAAACAAAGGGGTTTTTTTTGAAACAAAATAAAAATAATAACATTAAATTACACAGTTTTCTAGAAAAATCACATGCTTCTACAAAATCCGTTACTTTACCGACTGATTAATTTTTCGATTTAAAACACGTGTTTTTGTATTATTGTAATTTATAATATAATAAAAAATTACATATATTTATAATATATGTAATTTTTTTTAATGTAGCCGTAACATTTAGTCAATCTACTGGATTTTGGATTTTTTTCAAATCCAACATTGTTCTACGATCACGACGGACTATATTCGCGGATGCTTGGCAGACCCATGCGACTTCTTCAATACAAAGAGTTCCCTCGTGAGTTGCTGCAATATTGCGGGCTACTTGATTGTGAGGAAGTTGCATGGATCTCGTTAGCGCTGCGCCTTCTTATGTTCTCTATGTGTAATTTTCTCAAATGTATATATACTTTCTATAACATATTTACAAAAAATCTTTTGTGGAACTCGCGGTATCGCTGCTACTACTGTCATTAACAATTGAATGGTCAAGTGTTAAACGTCTTCGGTAATTATTGTCAGTATTGACCATACGAACACATAGATATTTTATTGCGATTTCTATAGAATTCACGAATTCCAGCGATGTTCATTTTGCTTCCGTTTTGATCCAAATACGCTTAGTTCTCAAGTGTTCCATATTAAATATTGCTGCTTTACTATAACACTGAATTTCACATATTGTTATAGACACGTCTTAGACGTAGAATAGTATCGTGAACTATTCCTATACAATACCATAAGTTTTCGACTAAAACTCCTATAAAATGTTCCCGCTAGGACCAACTTCAAAAACCCCTAAATATCGATTAAAACCCCCTAAAGTTTTTGTTGTGTTTGGTTTGAGAGATAATTTCAAACATGCATTAAAAATACATTCAAATAATATAAAATAGCTGTTATCTCGATATTTAAGTATTAGTTATTTGATATTTCTGTTTAAATTTGGTTTAGATTGTTGGTTTGGTTCGAGGCTTAATATAAATTGTATAAAAGAAAAAAATCTTGAGGAGGTCTACATTTACCTAAGGGGCATGTCCATCTTGATTCCTCTATATTTGGAAGGAAAGATACCCAGGGCAAATGCAAAGCCATCACTGACTAAACGTATTCTATGAGAATATTGATGTTTAGTTCCACATACATCTACGCATTGTCCGTGCAGGTATCAGACTCTCTTTGTTCAGTCAAGTTTAAAGTGAGCAACAAATCCTGAATGATCTTATATCAGCAATTGACCTCGCCTGATCTCATCACAATTGCTGCTTCCTATCCATTTGATCCTTTAACCTATATATAACGGATGCCCACAATCACAGCATCATTTATCATGAGAAAGTGTAATGGAGATTTAATTTTAATGCATTTCATTTTATCCATTTACTAAAATATGATAAATTTATTATGGATGGAAAGCACCGCAAGATTTCTGCAAGTAAATATGTAAATTGTTATAATATGTAATACGTGATGAATTGTATTTTTAATTAGATTAGGCCCAAATATCGTTTCATCATGTATGTATAACGTCATAACAGTTAAATGCTGGGGGCATTGACTACAATTTACTACGGACAAGAAGAGCTGGAAAGAATCTCTTCGCTACCACCCATTTGAATTATAAAATGTGTGTAAGAGGCTACAACTATTACACCTTCCTGCAGAATGAAAAATGCGTTTAAAATAGGAAAAAATTGGGTAAGATTTAGAAAAGTGATACGTTTCCATGTAAAAGGAGAACACACTTACAGTTATATTACAGATACCGGCAAACTTCTTGAGCATAAAATAAGGGAGTTGAGGAAAGTTTGGAAAGTGATTTGTACAGGTACAGAATTTTTTCTTCATTCTTTATACTCAAAGGAGTGTCTTAGGTACAAAATCGTTATCACGGAAATTACCTCCTTCGACACATCCAGCTTACAGAAATAATCTCAGCAATTATGGTAGCGAGATTATTTAATTAATTCACGGAGTCTAATAGATCGATTCTGTTGTCAAACTAGTGACCATGACCACATAAAGAGAAACGAAAATTTTAATTTTCGTTTTCGTTTTTCTTTATGTGTTATCCTTTTGATTTTGGGAAGGCCCATTGCAAGTGAATGATTGTTAAATTATCTGAGCGTAGAATGTAATTTCATATTTAAATTTATCGCCTTGATAGCATTGGTTTTTGAAGAGACCTCAGATTGCAAAAGCAGCACGTGGTAATACCGGTTTTGTTGTGCAATGATGTCCTTATGTGAAGAAGTATTGGTGCTGTACCTACATAAAATGTAATATAAAATCTATACCATTTTATTATTGGCTTGGTATCAAATCGTCATGATCGTAGAAGAATTCGAAGATCGGATTTGAAAAAATACAATTTTTATACTATTTTGACTAAATATTACTTATATTATACTTATTAATTTTTAAAAAATCCATGTGTTTTCAAATTAAGCAGTCGGTAAGTTTCAAATTAAAGTGACGGATTTGATAGACGATCATTGAAGCATATGATTTTTCTAAAACTAAAACTGTGTAATTTAATGTTATTATTTTGTTTCAAACCAACCCTTTTGTTTGCTTGTATGCCAATTTTCATAATTACATGAATTAAATATATATCATATGAATTAAAAAAGTTATGCGAAAAAAACTAACATGATTATATTATTTTGAAATGGCTGCCCTGTTTTACTATTTGTCAGATCCGTCACTATTCTATGACTATGACGAAATGTTTCATAAACATTTTACTTTAGATACTTTAGAGACAAAAAGGTTTATAATCATAGTATCGAAAGACATAAATTTTCTTTATATTTACATAATTTTGCAATTAGAATAGTCATGAAAAGTTTGTTCGTGTCTTAAATCCACGATTACTTTTTGTTTCATCTGAATTCATAATAGTCACGATATCTTTCAATGAGATTCACAATATAATGATTTTTATAAAGCGGCTGTTGAATTTATTGCATTAATGCGACTGTCCATTTCTATAGGTATTTTAAATAATAGAATATTTTTATTATCAAAATAAGACAAGTCTGCCGCAACGAGACATTTCAAAAGTCTAAAGTCAAAAATCATTTAGTCATAAATTAAACATTAGTAATTTTACATTTACTGCCAGTTCTCAAATCAAGGGCGTAGAACGGAAGAGAAGAACTGGCAATAAACTCTCCGCCACCCTTTTTAATCGTTTGTAAGGCTTGATGGAACGTCAGATTTTGTGTTACTTTTTCAGGTCTGTCACAACTTGAAGCTGGGGAAATATGATTTATGTAGTTTTAGGGGAAAAACATTTTGGTTAATATGACGAGTGTAGCTATTTTTTAAAATTTCGTTAAGTACGTAAACATAAAATTCTTGAAATATTCCACGAAATACAGTCGAATATTTATTCGATATAATAATAAAACCTGTTAACAATACCACATTTATTGTGACATTTGCATTCAAGGATAGAAAACCTGTTTGTTTTGGTAATAGTCTACGGAAATTATTTAGAATTCAATAAATTATTTAAATGTTTTGATTATATGAGTGGAATAGTATAATTTACATGTTACGCCGCGGGACATTTGCGATATTATTTATTTCCGAAGCGGAGATGACATTTCCTTCTGGCTATTAAAGCTAAAGGGTCTAAAAAGTGTTATTATTACCCTATACAGTAAACGACATATCCTGAATCAGTTATCTAAGTTACGCTGGACTTGGTGCGGTGATTTCAATCTTATACCAAATCATAATTTGTATCTACATTCTTGTAAGTGTAAGCGAAAATATGACCGTTTTATGGAAAAACAGTAATTAGTAAGAAAGGCACAGGGATGACGCCTTGCTAGTGCCATCTTCACCTTGATACAACAGGAATAAGACGCCTGTTGTCTGTTATATTTATTCCTGTTGTATCTTCACCTTGATACAACAGGAATAAATATAACTTATAACGAAAACTTTAGCTTTTTTCCTATACGGAACTAACAACAGAGCTGGTGCGGCTTGTGATGCGGCTGAAAAAGCTAAAGCATGACCCCTGTGAGATCCTTGTTCCGTGGGGTCCTAGCGCTATAAGGTTTTTTAAGGAAATGGCAATAAGGTTAGTCGACATCACAGAAGACCGAAAGAATTAGTCTATATATTCAAAGAAGGAACGCTGCCAGTATCTTCGGAGCCATGCCTCAAAGGACTTCTTTTAATTATATATTTTAGTTATTTTTTTAAGGTTAAGTATTGTTTTTTGTTAAAGTAATTTAAAAATGGTTTTATCAAATATAACTTATTACTAAGACTTTTGATTTAATAAACCTAGTGTAGTGCAAGTGCAAGTGCGGTATCTCGGACACACGAACATAGTGTCAAAACATTACATATGTATATAACACTAATACTGTTAAAGATCATTACCTTAGTTTCAGCTATTCACTAGTATGTAGAAAATTAAGTGACAATTACTTATTAGCCATACTTAATTATTGTATAGGCTAGATTGTAATTCATGTAAAGCACTCTCTTTTGTGATCTCTATTACAAAAAAACATTAAAAAGATATTGATAATTAACGATACATATAATATATGTATATACGTACAAACTATAACATTATTGTAATATTGACAATAAATCACATTATCTGACAAATAGTTACATATTATCTGATGACAAATTAGTATTGCGCAATTAATGTGTTATTTCTATATTTATCCGTAAATGGCTTTCTTGAGAAAAAAATAAATGACAAGAATGGAGACCTATTATCAGTTGTATACACGAACGAACATAAATATTTCTATGCAATCAGAGAGTTTAGAAATATGTCAATTCAGTGGTCAAACGCGTCGTTTTATATTTTTGATTGCCTAGGTTCTTACGATTCCTGGCGAAACAATCCTTGTGTCCCGGCAATCTATATATATATAATGAAAATGGTCTTCGTTTGAGGCTCAATCACGCCTAAACCACTCGTATCGGCATGAAACTACCACCATTCGATGCGAATTTTTTCCTAGATGGTTTATGGCTATTTATTTATTAAATTCCAACGTTCCTTCATTTTTTTATTGCTGTTTTACTTTTATGAAAATTTATCCATACGGACTTCACCGCGGAAACATTCGGGGAGGCTTCCTAGAACCTCTAAACGTCAACATCTGTTAAAAACTCGATTTTCGAAATATTTCAATTTTCTTAGCGGGAAGTTAAAAAGAAGAATAATAAAAATATGAAAATAAAATAAAATAATGAAACATAAAATTTATTTTAATTCGTCCAGCAAAGCGGGCGCGACACGGCTAGTTGCTTATAAAAACAAAATTTGTTAAAAAATACGGATATGAGATTGATTGGTCCGCCTTGGTACTAGGACACTGAATTCATATAACATATAGTAATATACGTTGAAAGTACGATTAATGTTGTCAACCCCGATAACAATAATTATAAGAGACCCAATGGGACGAATTTAGTTTAAACAAGGGGTCAATTGCACCATATACGGTGGGAATATTTTAACAATAAGTAAAGAATATTTCACATTATAAACAAACTATGGCGTATATGGCATTTAAGTTTAAGTAATAATAATTTACATACAAGCCCGAGAAACTGGCGGAGAGTGGTGTAATAGGGTAAAACCGAAAGTCCAAAAAATATGTAATACATCTCGTTATCAAAATTTGGGAAAAAAATGTGAAACCTTGAAACTAATTCAAAATAGGTACATATATCCGGCATATTGGATTTCCTTGTTTTTCATAAAAAATGAGATAACGTTGTGATTTTAAATAAGAAGTGACCTTTAGAGGATATTTTTTTGTTAGTTGCAAGGTGATTCTTAAGTGGTTGAAGACACATGATGTCTGAGAGAATTTGATGAGATGAATAGAAAAACTTCGAGGTTTGTTTTGTTTATGAACAGTTGAACTTATTTTAAAGTCGGTAAACAATACCAAATCGTAAGTTAATTTCAAAGACAAAGGAATACCGACCTCTCGATAATACAGATAAATATTTTTATCTAAATAGAATATAACATTAGTACTAAAAACTATTTTATTAAAAACATTCTTGGATTGACCGCTAATGAATATAGTTTAATAGGCCATTAAAATCAAAGCGTCTTGTCTTATGTTAAAAAAAGTTATCATAAAATGCTTTTTAATTCAAAATTTCCTTGAGAAGTACTCATGTAATTATTTAACATAAATATGCACTTGAACATGAATAGTAAATTAGTTTACTTCTATTCATTCGAGTCAAAAGAGCAATTTCTATCGATGTAGTGCAATCAAATAAGATTATTCAACTCCAAGGTTGGCTAACCGCAAATAAAGCAAAACTACAATACCTACTGGTTGAATTTAATTCATATGCCTTGGATAAAAAGAAGTGTCGTATCTTGTAGTTCAAAGTAAAAATCTTATTTTTATTTCTAACCGTTAAGAGCAAGTTATAAAATGTTTATGTTGATTTCTCTATTGTAACCTATAACTCTAATAATAATTCAGGGGTTAACTGTGTGTCATCAAATTGATTAATAAAGAAAATATATTACTTACCAGTTACAAAATCCCATCAAATTAAGTAGAAGCAAGGATGTTTACAGTATAATCGCTAATAACATCCTTCCATATCTAAAGCACAGGTTGACCCAATCACAAACAATAGGACACAGGACGCGAAATCACGACAAAATAAACATTTATAAGCTAATCAAACTGCATTATTCAATAACCGAAATTTCACTAAAACACGATTAATTAATGTTAAAATTAAATTAATTTCATACTTTTTATCTCAGAAAGCGTAACTTTGTCCTTGTACAGCCGCGGTAAATCGTAAGCAACAAAATGCGACTAACAACGGTCACTGACAGTGACTAACTGAACTTCAAGTTTAACTTTTAACTGAGCTAAACTTGCTTAACTTGATTTTACCACAATGTTGTATATTCCATACTTGCATCATTTTGTTAATAATCCGACACAATAATATGCTTTGTGCGATTATCATCAAACTTAATTAAGCTTGAGACACTCCGAATTTCGTAAGACAACGGTTTTGCAAAATAAAATGTTTATTTGTAGTAGCGCCATCTAAGTTAAGTAGTAAGTACTACAACTATAAAGCGTATCAGTGCCATCTATTAACTTGCTAAAACATCAATTATTTTTTTAGGCTAAGAAGTGCCATCTTTACAAAACTTCTTGAACTAGACACATTCAGAGGATAATGAAGTCATTTTAGAAATAGTATTCACAGATAGAGGGTGTAATAAACAGAAGACGTTTGAATGTACATTTAATTGTGTTAGCTAATATCGTATAATAGTATAAAATCTAACTACTTTTATATAAAAAAATTTTCTACACTTCCTATGGATTAAAAATGTTAATATAAAAGTAACTAAATCTTTTATTTTTATAAGCTATGTAAGTTTTTGATAAATAAAAAATAGTTAACATGATTTAGTTATTTCTCTTATTTTCTATTAGGACCAAAGAATAGATTTATTTAATTTTCACTTTTTGTAAATCAAAAACTAGGATAACTACCAAATTGACGGTTAGACAGTTAAATAGAGAAAAAAAATAGTTTTATTGGCATTGTTAACTCGATTTGGCCATTTTTCGACTTAATGAATTTTCGCTCTACGGGGACGATATTTATTAATGGTATTTATAATAGAGGGCGTTTTGTTTGTCTGTAGAAATTAGCATAAAGTGACGTCTTTCATATATTGCACTGTGAAAATAAAAATAAAAATACTATTGTATGCTGCTGAATGTATTAATATTAAAATTCATAGTCCATTAACAAAGCTAAGTCATATTTTAATTATCCTTGAACGAGGAGTGAGGAGTTAATCACCAGATCTACCTTTAACATTCACGGGAGTTCCACTGTTAGTGGCTGCATTGCCACCGACAATTCTGATACCTGGTCCTTCATCAATTGGCAGTGTGTCATCCATTGCTGTTGATATCACGTTCCCATCTGTATCTATAATGATATATGGTTCTGGATTTGACGGATCAGTGATTTCAACTTCTTCCACTGCTTCCACTCGTCGTTCTTCCGCCGTTTCGTTCGCACTCAAATTTCCTCCATCAACATGCTCTTTACAATGTTTATTATTCTTGCACTTCCTGTATATACATCCTGAATGCTTACAGCCAGAAAGGTGTTCAGATCTATCGGCTTCTTTCGATATTACATTTGAAAAGTCTTTACAGGGCTCTTCTTCATCTTGTTCATTTTTACATACTTTCTTTGTTTTACATACATTATATTCACAAGTTGTTATTGTTTTGATAATTTGTACCGTTGTAGTTTTTGATTTGTCTTCTTTGTTATCAATTAAAAGGTGGCCAACCGGTATAATACCAAGACTTTGAATAGTGTTTTCCGATATAAAAAACGCTTCTAGGAATAAAATACCAGAAGGTATTTTGAATAAACCATTGTTAATAACCTTATTTATTAAATCGGATTCACCTATCAATATTGGTCGTAGTTTAAGGTTGAAGAAGTTTATGTCTTTCACGT
This sequence comes from Pieris napi, assembly GCF_905475465.1. Lineage (NCBI taxonomy): Eukaryota > Metazoa > Arthropoda > Insecta > Lepidoptera > Pieridae > Pieris > Pieris napi. The sequence goes on along the minus strand of NC_062241.1, from coordinate 3,384,988 downwards.
AAGAACCGTCTAGTTTGGCAGAGGAAAGTTTAAAATTCTGTATAACATTCCTAATGAATATTTGAAGTACATTGACGTCTATAACTTTAGAAGAAAAGTTAAGTTGATTATGCAGAGCTTTCACCATGATATTCAACCATTCGTCAAACTTCATATTGGAATTGACATCAAACTCAGGGTACAATTCATTTATAGTGTGATTCGGTGTATAAACCATTATTTCACCAATTTTTTTATTTATTTCTAGTTGGCCATTTCTAATATCTGTCTTACCATTAATTCGTAAAATGATTTTTACATTATATGGGAATTTATGTAGTTGCTCTGGTTTGTAGCGGATAATAATTCCCTTGTTTAACCAAGTAGGATAAAACTTATTTATTTCTGTCTTAACATGTTTGTTACTACTGGGATACAACTCTTTTTTGGGAAATTCATCTTGCGAAGTTTTTCCAGGTAAAGTGCGAAGTATCTTAATTTCTCTTGATCTGTCTAAGTAGCCGAAATGATCCTTATTGTCTTTGTTTAACTCATTTATGAGGATTTTTGAATTATCTTGGTTTATCAGTTCTTCTGGTAAATAATGGATAGGCTTTTGTTTTGGTGACTTTTTTACAGTTACCCAAGAATCATCATTAAATATTAGCGTATTATCAATGGATCTGAAAATTTCATTTGCGTCGTATGCAATATTGGGGAAGACATGTTGCTTCGCTGAATTGGGAATGTAGATTTTATGTTTACCTGTGACAGAATTTTTAAATACGTAGACAACCTTCCTAAGTTCTTCGGAACCTGGAGTTGGATGAAGCAAATCAGTTATCTTGGACGCATGTACCGGACTTGGTGGTAGGCAGAAACAATCCTTTTTCGGTTTATTATGGGACAAAAAAATTTGCCTGGAAAAACATATTTCAGTTAGTAATATTCGGTTCTTAAATATATCTGTGTAAGATGTTTTTTGAATGTAATGGTAAAAAAAAACTTACTGGGTACATTGCGATAAAGCAACCCATGCTAAGAAAAGCGTTATCTGAAAGCAATACATATTTGTCAAAATTATTTATATAGGAATAAACTTGAAGCTTTCACAGCCCTTATTTTGATCGTATCCTAAAATGCCTGTCTAAATCAATAAAATAATTCCCCTATAAATTTCATATATGTATTTACACTTGCTCATTGTAGCCTAGTGGTTTAGGTTAGCTAACACAAATCGCCTATTTAGTATCCAATTTCAAAGCATCAGATTGACAATTAGTACATCATAAGATGTCTAAGCAAGGGTGCTTAATTTTGTAATCTGTTAATCCACAAATTTCTCGGAAACAAGAAGTAATATCGAGATGTTTTCAATTAATGGCATATTCAGAGACAAGTATTTCCGAACCAATTCAACTTATCCTCCTTAGGGTCCTTCAAGAAAAGAGCGTACCATTTCTTGAAAGGCCGGCAACGCACTTGCGAGCCTTCTGGCACTGTGAGTGTCCATGGGCGACGGTATCACTTAACAGCAGGTGAGCCTCCTGCTCGTTTGCCTCCTATTACTGTCGCCGCACACGGGCCACACGCCACAGCCACAAACGCCGCCACGAGAAGCTAGAAGCGGCTACAAAGGTAGCTGAAGCGCGCGACAGCCACTTGTGGTCGGTGGTCGACACTTGCGGTCGGTGGCTGCTACTTTTTTTAACCCTTGCCTGCAGTATCATAATGGACTCTGACGAAGAAGGTTTAATTGCGCTACTTTTGATATAAAGACGTCGTCGTAGAAGGCGAAACCATAGTTATTGGATACACAGAAAGACATTAAATATCCCCTCACCACGACAGGTCGGTAATCGACAACCATTGAACTATACATGATGAAGCATTTGGCCTCAGTGAAAATATGATGAGGCCATATTCTGGAAAATATTTGGACTCAGACAAAAAAGTTTTCAATTATAGGTTAAGCCGTGCCAGACGTTGCATTGAGTGTACCTTTAGCGTACTAGCAAACAAATGGAGAATATAACATCGCCTATTAAACACTTCTGTTCATTTCTCAGAAGAAATTGTGAAATCTTGTTGAATTTTGCACAACTTTATTCACAAAAGGGATGGTTTCAATTTTCGTCACACTTTGAAAATAGTGGGACTCGAAAATATACAAAATACAGGCTGGCCAGTAACACGAGATTTCTTCCCAGGCCTTCACTTTTTCTCCTATATTACTAAAACTATCACTTTTTGAATCCCAAATCGCAGGACGGGATTGTATCTCTGATATAAATAATTCTATATCCATATTTATCTACCTATATGAAACACAGACTACGTGCGTGCGTTACCGTCGACTTCAGGTTAACTGAGGTAAGGGAGAGAGGGGCGCGGAATCGCGCGAGTGGCGTGTGGCGGCTTTTTGTGTCGGCGTTTAGTGGCCGGTGCGAGCCACAAGAAGCAAGCTGCGACGATTTGTAGCGTGTAGCCGCCACCGGCGCCAACCGTGTGCGGCGAGTCCATAAAATGTATGAAAATTACAGGAAATATGCCAGTGGCGGCGTTTTGTGGTTGTGGCCGGTGGCCCATGTGCGGGGACCCTTACATAGGTACGTAAATTGAGATATACACAGGTATTTGAAAGCGGTTTACTTTTCCAACGGTGACCCTATTACAATGTTAATATAAGTAATATTTAGAATATGTACTTACTTTTATGAGATCCATGTTCCGTCGACCGCATCGGCGGATGGAATGCAATCCATAAGTTCATACATTCTAACACAATAATTTATATTGAAAATATAATTAGCGAAAAAAACATAATTAAGTTATACAAATTAGCGTGTATTTCTCGTCGTAAATAGGTCATAAAATATTATTTCTACCGTAATGAGGATACGCACATTATGTTTAAAAGTTAGTGTTATTTTAATTTCCATCTAACTTAAGTTGACAAATTACCTACTGATTTACGCATAATATAGCAATATAACTTCGATCAACGTGATCCATAGCTAGTGAATTTGGACTTGACCCCTCAGAGCTACTCTTTTTGCTTTTAATGATCCTACTGGAAAGAGATCATTCAAATCAAAATACGTTTATTCAAATTAGATGCGTCTTAGGGCATGCTTATGAATGTCAAAAACGTTTACAAAATTAGCGAAAGAGCAAGACTACGCCATCCGTTCGCAAAACTAACAGGAGGACTAACTGAGAAGAACGGGCAAGAAACTCAGCAAGTTTCACCCTCCCTCTACATTACAATTATTCAAAGGAAAATGTCATAAACCACAACGTCATTAAAGTTACATAAGTAAAAAAAAAACTGTTCTGTGATTAACCACATTCACCATTACACACAAATCAAATTTTTATCATCATACAGACATCGTAGGGCGTAAGTTTAGCCTGTCGTAGCTTCCAGCCAGCCATCAAGATCTCCGATCTTTGTAGCACTATCACAGTGTAAATATTCACATGTCCAACCCATCGTACCCTTCCCAGAATGTTTTTACGATGTCGTTGTATTTTCATACAAAAATTATGCTATATCAATATACTGGCTCATTAAACCGAATATCATATTTTGCTACACCAAACACTTTCAAACTTAATATTCAATTGTGATTCATTAAATAAAACGCATTTTCTTTTTTGTATGAATTTGAGTTTGGTATAATACCTTTTTGTTCCATATAAATAAAAGACAACGTCACTCAAAGTAATCATAAAATACAGAAAAAAATTGTATTGCAATATATTTCAACTTTGATTATCCATAAACCAAACTATGTTATCTCAATGCAAATTACCAAGGATTAGGAAATGTCCTGGTTATATGGTACGTAGCTTCAGAACTTCCCTGGTTCGTTCTGTTTCTCCTTCGGGACTGGGCAGAGGGGCAGGAAAAGGAGGCGGTGCGGGTGGATCGGTCAGGGAATCCGGAGGGGGGCTGGGGGAGTACGGCGCTGCGCAAGAAGAATTCTTTTTCTACAATAAACAGAAAGAACAGTTGGAGAAGCTGAAACAGAAGTTGAAAGAAGGAGAGATAAAGAAAAAGGAAGAGAAATAGATTTTATCATGCATATAAAATATTTGAAAGTTCTTTTCCGTTTTCGCTGATCGACTTGGTGTTTGATTTCTTTCTTGTTTCATGAATAAATTTTAAAAAATAGTTTGGTTTTTTTTAAACAGTAGGAAGAGTACCTATCCCTATCCGTAATCAGACAGTTATTTCATTGTAATTTCTCTTCATAAGCATTTAGGTTAGCCATGGGCCTCTTTGCCGGAAGCCATGAAGCCTGAGGCCCTTTCTCCACTGCTCCGGTCCGGCGTCGGATACCGGAATGAGTCATGAGAAAAATATCGGAAAGCCGGATTGCGCTTCTCCACTATATCCGATCCGACAATAATCGATACTTTTATATTTATCATGCAACACTTATATTAACTAAAACCCATATACTTTATTTTATTAATAAAACGTTCTAAATTCTGAATATTTTATTGCCCTGACAAGTTTATTACTTTTTTTAAATTGTCTATCTTAAAATATTATTATCTACTTCTTTTTCTAATTCTTTCAAATTAAAGAAACTATAAATAAACCTGTGAATAATAATTTATAACCTCTTGGATACTTGGACCGATAAAACACCGCGTTCCGATCTAGCAAGTTATCGGATCGTTACAAACCGGATGCCGGAGTAGTGGAGAAGTACGTATACAGTACTGTTGTGAGTTTCTAAATCGGATCGGTAATCAACGTTTGCCGGACCGGAGCAGTGGAGAAACGTTCTGAGGCTGTGTCGATATTTCTTATATTGAAATTTATACCAAGCCATATTTAAGTAATTCTAATCGTATTATTTTTATTAATTGTAAGTTTATCTTCAAAATAAAAGCTTGTGTTCACCTTTTAAACTATGGTGTCCTTTATCTACAGTAATGTGTATTCCTCTTAACGACCGTAGATTCAGATTAATTATTATACATATCTTAGAGATTTACTTATATTAGCTATCGTTTAATTATCATATATGTACATAGAAAACCTATTAACATTTTCAGCGTTTTATCTCTTAGTACCGAATTTTTTACAGTTTACTAACTGCTTACCTCTTACGTTGACTTGTTAATTTGACTTCGCTAAATACGGTTTAATTTATTTTTGTATTTATCATTAAGAATATAACAACATTCACTTACATGAGAAAATATACTAATACTATTTACGCTTGTTAATCAATTGTATATAACAATAGTAAAAAAATACAACAGCAGGCAAGAAACAGAAGATTTACCTATAAAAAAAATAAAGCAATTACATCTTTTTTAAACAACATTAAAAACTGTTATTTTATTCATTTTGATACATAATAGTCCGGGATCCATCGCCCATTTTTGCACTTGATTACTATCAAGCTAATTTTCGGTGAGTAGCTTTATTTTGATGAGACGCCCAATAATTTCCTGTACGAAACTCTCGATTGTGGTAGCTAACAGAAGTAGCAAGGATAAAATATGTTGATTTGATGATTCTCAAATATTTATTACTAACTGATTTTTTTTTTGTTAAATCTCAAGACAATTATCTAAATTATTCGAAAAAATATTTGTCCTACAAAATCTATGGTTTGATCAAAGAGTCCCCTCCTTCCGACATGTATTAATAACGAGGTCATCATAAATGATTACTAACCAGGTGATTTTTTATTTTTTACTTAGTTAATATTTATGTTATTTAACAGACATATTGTCCTACAAATTGCGTGGTACGTTATCCTGGTCCTACGCTCAGAAATTGTTAATACCACAAGACCATTTTTCTCATTACTAACTGTAGGACAAAAATATCATATAATAGGTCAAGGCAAAGTAATAGAAAAAGAAATAGTAGGCAAAATCTATGGTTTGATCAAAGAGTCCCCTCCTTCCGACATGTATTGATAACGAGGTCATCATAAATGATTACTAACCAGGTGATTTTTTATTTTTTACTTAGTTAATATTTATGTTATTTAACAGACATATTGTCCTACAAATTGCGTGGTACGTTATCCTGGTCCTACGCTCAGAAATTGTTAATACCACAAGACCATTTTTCTCATTACTAACTGTAGGACAAAAATATCATATAATAGGTCAAGGCAAAGTAATAGAAAAAGAAATAGTAGGCAAAATCTATGGTTTGATCAAAGAGTCCCCTCCTTCCGACATGTATTGATAACGAGGTCATCATAAATGATTACTAACCAGGTGATTTTTTATTTTTTACTTAGTTAATATTTATGTTATTTAACAGACATATTGTCCTACAAATTGCGTGGTACGTTATCCTGGTCCTACGCTCAAAAGTAGTAGTACAGATCCTTGATGTAAAAATAATTACTATCAAGCTGAATCTTCGTGAATAACTTCGTTTCGATGAGTCGCCCAACAATTTCCTATGCGAAAATTCTCAATTATGGTAGCTAACAGAGGTGGCAATGATAAAATATGTCGTGGGTTTCTGTATTTTGCTACTACAGCTGAGTCACACCGGTACGGCGGTACGCATGCGCAGAGCATTGCTTACTGCGAATTAGGTATCCCACGTACAAATTTTTATACCTAGATTACTAAAAAATAAAGTTATTTAAATTTTAAAAAAGTGTTTTTCACTGTATCTTATTTTACAAATAGGAAAACGAAAAAATTACAATTCTTGTCGGACTAGTGATACATACCTGTTTTATTGTAGGACGTTGTTTCATTTGGGCAGAGAACACACTAACCTATTATATGATATTTTTGTCCTACAGTTAGTAATGAGAAAAATGGTCTTGTGGTATTAACAATTTCTGAGCGTAGGACCGGGATAACGTACCGCGCAATTTGTAGGATAATATGTCTGTTAAATTACATAAATATTAACTAAGTAAAAAATAAAAAATCACCTGGTTAGTAATCATTTATGATGACCTCGTTATCGATACATGTCGCAAGGAGGGGACTCTTTGATCAAACCATAGATTTTGTAGGACAAATATTTTTTCGAATAATTTAGATAATTGTTTTGAGATTTAACAAAAAAAAAATCAGTTAGTAATAAATATTTGAGAATCATCAAATCAACATATTTTATCCCTGCTACTTCTGTTAGCTACCACAATCGAGAGTTTCGTACAGGAAATTATTGGGCGTCTCATCAAAATAAAGCTACTCACCGAAAATTAGCTTGATAGTAATCAAGTGCAAAAATGGGCGATGGATCCCGGACTATAAATAATTTGTAAACAGGAAATAAAATTACCACCTGTTAAATTAATGTTGATTGCATAGATTCCGTGAAAATATAATTCCAGTAGTAGATTCGAATCCCGACATATCTTTACGAAGCAACGTGCAAGGACGTTTGTGTATAGTGTAGGCTGTCAGACAGCGAGATGATCCAACAGATTGGCGTCACGCTGCGCACGCCAAGCTCCCGTTCTCATGCGTGTGCGCATACCGATAGCAGAACAATTGATGACTGAAATTATTATAACTAATGTTGCTGTTGAGCGTTGTAGGCCTAGTGGCTTAAGCGTGCGACTCCCATCACTGAGGTTTGGGCCCGGCCGTGCACCAATGAACGGTGATCTCGAGAATTTTTAGTCGACGGCGTGTGTCAGGCACAGTAGGCTGATCGTTTTGCCTATTAGATTGACAAATTAACATAAAACAGGTATAGAAGACTGAGGTCCAGACCTAAAAAGGTTGTAGCGCCACTGATTTTTTATTTTAACGTTTTTTCTTTCAGAGTTCAGTTGTCATGACAAGGAAAATAACAATACCTATTGCTTAAACCGATTTCCAATGGAATTGTCAGACGTAATTGAAAAAAAATGGACTTTGGTTCCAATAAATTCGGTTATTAATGATAATTGTTCAAAACTGAATGATAAGGTAATCCGTTTTGTAAATGGAGTCTACACTGTACACTATTGAATATTGAATAAATTGAGTCTATAAAAATAGCAATTAACTTCATATTCAATTAAATAAATAATAATGTAAGAAGAATAATTTATTAAAATAATTATCTAGTTATAATTATTTTAATAAATTATTCTTACATTATATATTGTATGTTGCGTCTTGTTTTCTAACGCCATCAGTACAGACGCAGAGTTACGAATTTAATACAGAAGTTATTATTTCTAACGCTGTAGGGCTCTGGCTGCTTTGCTTAGAGCGATATATATTCACATTGATAATTTCAACCTGTGTGCCTAAAGGTAAGCATTTATTCTTAAATTATAAACATACGCAAGTGTTGTTTTGCTGTTAGTACTAACAGACGTGCAGTGACAGTGAGGTCCAGGGTTCAACTCCCGCTGTCAGGAGCGACTCCAATCTACGCTCTCGACGAATCTCAAGAATGTAACGAAAATAAATCATCAGTAACACAATTTAATTACGTACGTACGAAGTTAAAGTCTCTTTATTGTTACGTTGTATGTAAGGTAATGGCCATTTAGATGTGTCTATAAGCACTTTATGAACGGGTAGAAGGATATTGAATAATTCCGCTTTGTATTATTTTATACATATGCCCTTTATATATAAAATAATATAGAAGGCTCACCTGTTAAGAAATACCTTAGACACAGTGTCAGAGGGCTCGCGAGTGCGTTGCCGGCCATTTACGAATTGGTACATTCTATTAAGGACACGAAGTCGGAAGCTCGGAAATAGTTCGGTGGGCAGCTGGTTCCACTGGTTAAAACTGCCTTAAAAACGCTCAGTTGTGGAACGACGGACGTCGAGGTGATACGATTGGAATTTGTAACACATTTCCTGCGTATTCATATAATGTATATATGTGTTTTTTATATCTATAATTTGTTTCTGTGTAAGTAGTTTATAATGTTAAACGTTTCTTTTGAAATGTAATATTCAGTAATGTAATGTAATGTTCAGTAATGGATTTTTCTTTCGATTTAATAAACAACACGCAATGATCACTTACTTTAGTATAGAGCAGTATTGGCCTAGTAGCTTCAGCGTGCAGCTCTCATCCCTGGTGTTGTAAGTTCGAGCCCCGGCTGTTCACCAATGCATTTCCTGTCTATGTGCCCTTATTACACTCGCTCATATGGTGAAGGGAACCGAGTGCCTTAGACCCAAAACAGTCAACGGTGTGTGTCAGGCACAAAAGCTTGATCATTTACTTGCTACTATTAGAAATGAAGACGGAACCGATACAGAAATCTGAGGCCCAGACCTATTGTAGCATCTTTAATATATAAGTTTTACTAGTTCTTATTCTTAGATCTTAGACCTAAAAGTCGAAGAGATTTCACTATAGAGAACAACGTATCTATAAAAAAAATATCAATGAAACAGAGGAAAATGTATTTACACTATGGGTACTATTGTGCAGACATTACACACTACACAGTGAGTACGCAAATTGCAAGATGTTTATAGCAGTTTTTAAAATACACTCCATACGTTCATAGCTTTTTCTTTGGCATAAAGTACAGCTTTTTATACTTTCTTTGGTATAAATCAACCATTGATACTAAGGCGGTCAGCAGATGCCGCAACATCAAATGCACCGGCACCTTTGAAGCACCGCTTTGTTGGTTACTGACCAGCTCTCATTACAAGATATTCAATTGATAATTAGAGAACATACTTTTTAAATCAAGTATTGCTGTGGCGAATTCAGTTTGAGTTTACATTATTCTGTATGTGGTTGATGGCTGTGTTTGTTTAAGTTTCTAAAGAACTTAATAACTTAATAAATAGTTTAAATATTATCGATTTTCTACCATATACCACGGAAGAACGGTAGTCCAGTCCACCACATCTTACCAGTGTGAGGATTTTGTAATAGCTATATTTTGATTTCAATAAATGTTTTTCATAGTATGCCTATACTGCCTCCGAAAGCTTTATTAATGGACTAATCTGTAAGTAGATTGATAATATTCCTGATGAGTATTTTTAGTTAAATTATTACGAGTATTACATAGATATTTTTATGTTATAGGCATCCGGTATACTATCAGAAATCATGGGATTAAAACTATAGAATCTTGACAACGGAATAGCTATAGTCGTATTTTTAATTAGACGAAGCCAACTGACAGTAGCTAATGTCACTTTGTAAAATAATGTTGCCATATTTAAAGTAATAGTGATGCGTTCAGTTCTTGTTCAATCAGATGAATGAACAATGAGTGTGAATAGTTAATCATTTCAATCAATAAAAGAACATTATTTCTATTTCAAAATTGTATAAAAGTGCTCTGATATAAGTTAGGTACTAGTACTATGTAACTACGATCAGTTTTTGACGTCTTATTACAAAGCGCGGCGCGGTGACACAACACTATTTTTATTTCATTAAAAACTGACAACACCGTAAACGTCAGTTGACTTCGTCTAATTAAAAATTCGACTATAGGACCACCGAAGTATTATTATGAACTCCGGCAACAGCCTACAATGCTATTATAAATAATAATGCACTATATAAAAATCGACACGGTTCCTACTTTAAATCTAATTAAAAAAACTTAAATTTCTTACTTTCTCAATAGCAGAACAATGTCTACCGTAATTCATGTATTTGAGTGACCAACGCCTAGTAAGTACTTACCCAAACTTGTTTATTTTTATTTAATCAGGTAGAACATAAATGCTTGTTTTGTAAGTCGAGATGCCGCCGTAAGGACATTTTGTGCGCAAGTGATAGTGCGGTTACCTCAAAGTATCCTGAACAGGGATTATCCTACAAAGACGAAACCTCCCAAGACGAGTGGCTAGCGAATTTGAAAATGGAAGCTTTCAAAAATGGAATGCCGAACTTTATTCCAAATTTAAAAAGGTATATATTGTTATCTGTGTATAGTCAATAATGAATGTTGTCTATTGCCTTTAGGTAGCTTTTATATTGGTAAAGATTTTTGTACATGTTAAACAGTTGTCTAGTCATAGTGACGGCTTAATTATAAAACATGTTAGTACTGTGTTTGTCCTCTTGGTTATGATGTTATTCCTGTATCAATAGAAAGTATAGTAACAAATACTGTAGAAACTCTACCACGATTTGTAATAGGGCCGTGAGACTATCATAATTATTTATTTAATATGTGATACATATTATGCAATAAAGTTATGTTTATATATTCAATACATGAAAAATGATGTACCTACGTGCGTGAAACAGTTTGGTTTTAGCAATTTAAAAAACAACTAAATATTAACATAAATTAGTTAAAGTTTTTTTGACAAGTCGTACTTTTACAGAATTTATTAATACTAAAGGCTGGATAAAAATTAATAATATATAATATTCATTATAATAAAGCCTTTTTTATTTCCATATCCTTAAGTTAGTTTTTACTTATAGCTAAATGATAGGAGTAATATGCTTAGTCTGGGAAAAATATAAATACAAATTCATTACGTAGATATACTTAACTGAGGGTGGTTAAACAAAATCGGCCATTATAAAACGAAGCCTTATATTGTGGTTTAGTGTTAAAAAAACCTTACAACGATTGGGTGATAACGTGCTAACCACACCCCTTTAACCTTTAAACACGATAATGTAATTAGCAGGCACACCCAGATAATAAATCTATAAATAAACGTAAAGTAATATGTAAATGCCGTTTAAGTATAACTAAAAAGCACTGGTCCTTGAACTTCCTGGCTTTAACATATAACGCGATCAAGAAGCTTCAGGTTCGATTACTGGCGAAATTAGTTTCGCCTGCTAAGTTTACAGATTAACATAATGTGGTATAATATTAATCTGTGAACTTAGATACAGTAAAGGCAGCGATAAGCAGCTTTGAAATGAGACTTACTCATGTCAAGTGACATCGCCGCCCATGGGCATTGAATCTACCAGAAGGTTCGGCATACAGTACGGGGCCGGATTTTTTTTTATGTAATCGGAGGCAAACGGACAGGAGGCTCACCTGATGTTAAGTGATACCGCCGCCCATGGACACTCACAATGCCAGAAGGCTCGCAAGTGCGTTGCCGGCCTTTCAAGAATTGGTACGCTCTTTTCTTGAAAGACCCTAAGTCGAATTGGTTCGGAAATACTTCTTACTATTAATACTTTATACGTTTTTTAAGATTCGACACAATTCTCACAAAATATATAATCGGAAAAGAGTTCTTAGTTTTTTGACTGTTCTTGAACAGCCTAAAAAGCAGTTTTTATTTGACATTTTATTTTATAATTTTTAGTGTTCTGTGTTCCATTTTACACAGCTTTTCATGTAAGCCGCCATCTTTGTAAAAGCGCGCCAATTCTATTCGGCGCCGATTTTTTGCTTTCGGCATTGAAGTTGTTTGTACAGGAGTATTAGGCGGGATTTAGATATTCATTTGTTGCGTGTAATGGATATGCACTAGAGCATAAATGTTTGTTTGCTTAAAAGCCGACACGATTTAAATCTTGACCACCTCGCTTGACTTATTTGTCACAAATGAAAACTTTCAATTCGAAAGCTTTTTTCAGCAGACACTTTCATAAACAATGTTGGTGCTTTGTTGTGAAGCAACATTGCCGTTGAACTAAAAAAGTTTATGTTAAATAATCGATATAGTTTTAGTATAAAATGTCAAACTAAAATCGGGTTTCTGTCGGCCGGGTCGATCTGTTAAATTTGTAGTAGGTACCATACCTTCCTGCGGTTCTCTGTAATTTCCAATAGCAGTAGTGATCCAATGCTTAGTCTTTGAACCCATGGTTGCGAAATAGACGCCACAGAATATAATAGTCGATAATACAATAAAGTAATTAAATAATAAATAGTCAAATACAGAACATTAACATTCTCGTCCTTAACTCATTCCCAAGGTTCAAAATCAGCTGAATTTTTCAAATTCCGTCTGCAGAAACCAACCTAAGACTTCAGCATCTCATTCGAATCCTTCGCAAATACAACATAATAAACACTACTTATCCAGATTTTGATATATTCGGGAGTGGGCTGATAAATTTAAAAAAAAAATGTGTGCGTGTACTAGGTGTACACACGTAAGAAGTGAAACTTTTTTATGACCTTATTTTTCGAAAAATGATTTACTATAATATGCAACTTTACAGAAATTGGTTAAATAAAGTTAAATTAGTTAAGTTTAACAAAAGGCTTTTATTATCATAGACATGAATACAAATACAATTATTTCATTTTACCTTATTATTACTAAGATTATTACAGAATTTCATTAATTGTAATAGAATTATTACTATCATTGTTATCGTTATTATATATTTTTGTTATTAATGGCTTCGAATCTCTTCGGATCAACCGTGGTAGGGAAAAGAAAACGCCGATAAAGAAGTTTGACTTCAAAAAGCAACATGGCACGTAATCGAAAATCGTGACGATTTGCTACAAAATTTCTCCCATATGTCGATAAAGAAGTTTCACTTCAAAAAACTGCCTAAGTAAATTACTATTAAGTAACATCTAAAATTGTAAGTGAATTTTTATTGTTGTAGGTACCTACCTCCCTACATATTTTAATCTTTGAAACATTTATGTTTACCATTATTGTCATGTATAGTATATGATAGGCAGCTTTTAACATATACAGTAGATAAAGCATAACCGTATCAGTGAGACTACTATATCTATTTAATAATGTTTTATACTTTATAAGAAAGTGGTTTATCGGCTTGACACACGCATATTAATGCCGTTTTTCTCACGATGTTTGCTCTACTTAATACTTATATTGCTGCAGTTTGTACCCACGACATCTAGATTGAGAATCGGACATCCACTACTCTAATACCGGACCATCATTTATAAACGGTTTATTTATTCGAACACTATATAATTATTCTTTTCAATAAACTTTTCGATTATCTTCGGGTCGATCGGTTAATTACAATATTGTTGCTACCGTTTCTATGATAAATGACTTCCACTAAATTAAACTTAGAGGTATGAAACTATGTCGGACAAAAAATGTTTTGGAGAATTCATTTCATATTAAAAATGTGTGTTTTGAATTCACGGCTTTACTGTTTAACTATGTTTGGTTTTGGATAACGTAGCGAATAAATGTTTAGGCGTTCTTTCATACTTTTAAAAGACCCCATGGGGCACCATGAGCTCTTATTGTGAGCCTAATGACAGCCTACAACTGAAATGCACCGCTTATTCATACCATGACGACGAATAAACCAGATTATGTTTCCACGGTTATATACCTATATAGGCAGTAGCTCTAGACAGAAGATGAGTATATGCTTCCAATGGGAAGTCACTCCACATGACAGCACCACAGAAAAAAATCACTCATAGCCTTAGGGCTGATTGCAAATAACAGCAGAAAAAAATAAAAAAATTATATATAGATAGATCTCGTTCGAAACATACCATGTTTAATACGCGAATAAGCGATTCTAAAAAAGTTACGTTTTGTTAGACTTTTTTGTATGAAAGTTTCCAAATAATACGTTATAACATATGTCATTTAATATTTTAATAGAAAATTAGATCATAAAGTAAAATGTGTATGATCAATACTTTAAAACTTTTATTCCCAAAATTCAACTTTTTTTTAGAGAACTGATATATTTAGAGCGTGTATATAATATGAAATAAATATCTAAATTCCACCATAAATGTTCTGAATTTCCAAGAAATAGATATACATAACGTGAAAACTTGTAAAATTAATTAAATTACAATTTGACCTTTACTACCGAACTGCGGGAGATCGCTAGAACTGATGAGACTTAATTTTGTGTGGTCAGATGTCTGCGGGGATTTAAAATCTTGATACTTTAACAATAAAGTTTTTTATTAACATTCTTAGTAGATGTTTTTTAAATCCCGACTAGAGATTGTTATCTAAAAACCCTTGCTTATTTTATAATTATTGTATGTCTCTAAATTGTTGTTCTGCAGTTATATTTATATTAATTATAGATCTAAAGATGGTATTGTAATACATACATCTTTTACACATTCCTGTCCATCAACATCTGTTGTCATTGTTATTCATAATAATAAAGCAGCACACATTGTTTTTTTAGCGAAATAGTCTATAAATTATTATTGAAAATATCGTGACGAGCTTGCCTTAGACCTAAAAAGTCGAAAGCCTGTGACACAGGCGCAGGGGGCTAACTACCTACTTGCTTATTAGATTGACAAATGATCAAGAAACAGATACAGGAAACTGAGACCCAGACCTTAAAAGGGTGGTAGCGACAATGATTTTAGTGTACTTATGAAATGTTGGAGAAACTTAGGTAGGTAGGTATTAATACAAGTATCAAAGATACCGGGCGCAGTAAAACAACAGCTCAAGACGATAGGTGTCGATAGTGGATAAATCACTCAGAACTCCGTATTATGATATTTAAGATAAATAGTTTTCAGAGTGACCTTTGATTTTTAATACACTTGTTTACTTTTATTGATTAATTCCAACGAATATTTTTTTAGAGTACACCTTCCGAATAGCAAAATGAATAGCGAAATGATTATAAATAAGACTTATAAATTTGTGTAGGATTTTTACAAGCAAACTAGTAACCAATTTGACTTGGGGTACTTCAACAAAAGAGCGTACCAATTCTTAAAAGGCCGGCATCGCACTCGCGAGTCTTCTGGCATTGAGTGCCAATGAACGGCGGTGTCATGTAACATGAGCCTCCTGACTCTACGACTATTGCAAACTTAAATCCAGTGTTCTAAACACGAGAGGAGACTTTTTAATTTAAAATATTAAAAAAACACATATATAAATAAAAATACATTAAAATTTCACTAATTAACTTAATAAAACTAATAAAAATAAAATTGTAACTGATTTCTAAACACAGCCTTTTTTATATTTTTACCTACTTAAAAAGCACTTAATTAATGAATTTTTAGAAGGCTTTACCTATGGGCTTTCTTAGAAAATGTAATCCGAAATCAACAAACAGCCAAGTCAATTATGATGGGTTTTAAATAGGACATAATCACATTTCTTTGTTTCTTTTATGTTATAACAATAGCACCTGTGTACCGTTTAAGCACACTTGACATTTTTTAACTGTTTGTTATCTTAGCTTTTTGTGATTTTTTTCGGAGAAATTAGAATTTTTTTTTATTGTAAATAGAATGTTTCTTTGTAGTGTTTTTACATAGATTAGTAACTTTTAATTAGACAGTAAAATGTACAACGAAACATTTACCTTATCATATTCTTCTATATTATTATTATTATTATTATTTCTTGGCTATCAATTCTGAAGGATCTGGGAGACCGTTTTAGGAGTTGGTACACTCTAGAAGGAACCTAAGTTGAATTGGTTCGAAAATAATTCAGTGGCTGGTTCCACATAGTTGTGCGCGGCAAAAACTGCCATAAAACGCTCAGTTGTGGAACGACGGTTCGAGGTGACGAGGGTGGAATTTTTTAGAAGTGGAATTAACCAGTAACGTCGAAAGAGAGTGCAATAGTAATTCAACGGTGTTGCAATGGCATGTAATTGCAAATAATAAGAAAGAGAGATCCAAAACCTCATATTACTGTATACAGTACTTAGTTCATCACAGTACCTACCACTTCTTGTTCGTAGTCTTAATTACTGAAGGTCTATCTTGAAAAGCGCTCACCGACACGTCGACATGCTGCCTCCACACAAATCTATCCTCAGGTTGTCTGAGGGCATTAGGGCTTTATTATAGGTAGACTCGTATAAAAAGACTTTTCTTTAGCTAGATAGATTTTAGATTATAGATTTGAACTGAGTTATATTTTAACCTAAATTAGTGTAAATTCACAACTGTTGTGTTTCAAGGAAATAAAAATCTTTTTATTAATAAGCATCTACTCTTAATAATTTAAGTAGCTCTCTCAAATATCACACAAAAGACTCGAAACGGAAAGTATGACTTTCGCCCAATGATTTCGGACAAAGATGGTAATAAGGTATGGTAATGCTACTGGGCGGTCCAAAGCAAAAAATATGGATGAAAATATTTGTTTATTGACAAGACTTTAATTTTATTTGAATTTGAAAAACAGCTATTAATTACGAATATCATTGTAATAACATATAATAAATACATACAATAATACTTGCCTACCTTATGTAATTCAATATTTTTTTTTCTTTTCTCACAGTGGTTGCCTGGAAGAGATCGCTCCAAAGCGATAAGGCCGCCAGTTGCCTTTCCTTTACATGTAATTATGTTAATTTTTTTTTATTATAGGGCAACAAAGTGTAAATAAATACATTAGTGAATAATTCTATTGTTTTTATTAAAAATGAATTATTCGTTTGTATCGTTGAAACTTGAGAATGGCTGGACCGATTAGGCTAATATTGGCATTGAAATATTTGTGTAAGTTCAGGGAAAAATAAACGATGACAAACATGTGAAACATATAATAAAAAAGAAATAAAAGCATAAATAATTTAATTTTCCAATCTAATTCGTTGTCAAAACATCTGATGTCTTTTGTTTTTTAGAAATAAAAAAACTGTCACATCGTCGTCAACTATTTTAAAATTCGTTCAGAAACTTGTCTGTTTCATAGACATTTTATAGAAATATATGTGCCCGAGAAAATGCCTCACTGATACTGTGTTACTCAGTTTATCACACGAAATCTTACAAATGCCGTGCTGCCATGTGACTGCACATCTAGGTTGGCATCATTGGCGCGACCGGCGCCCGCGCAGCGATGTGACAATGTCTTTATACGACCAGTGATCGCTATTGTTCTAAAACATTTTATATTCTCACTTAGAACATTTTTATTGCCATTGAAACAGGCTAAGTTTAAGTTAACGTTGACTTTAGACTTTTTATTGGTATCAAACCAAGCGTTATATGGATAGTCTATAGATAATAAATCTGTTTTATACATAATACTTACTAAACACATATTTTTAAGGAGCAGTAGATACGCTGCGCACGCCAAGCTCCCGTTCTCATGCGTGTGCGCATACCGTTAGCAGAATAATTGATGACTGAAATTATTGTATTAGTGTAACTAATGTTGCTGTTGCAGTGTTGGCCTATGGCTTCAGCGTGTGTTCTCTCCCTGAGGTCGTAGGTTCGATGTCCGGTCCACCAATGGACTTTCGGTCTATATGCGCATTTAACATTCGTTCGAACGGTGAAGGAAAAAATCGTGAGGAAACTTACTTGCCTTAGACCTAAAAAGTCAATGGCGTGTGTCAGGCACAGGAGGTAGATCAGCTACTTGCCCGTTAGTTTGGCAAATGATGGTCATGAAACAGTTACAGAAATCGGAGGGCAAACCAAAAATTTTGTACCGCCACTGGTTTTTTTATGAACTTTTACCAAGTTAAGTATAATTCAAATTACATACACCATACTGAAACTCAAACTCAAATTCATGTAGGTAAACAAGTACACTTATGAATTGTCAGAAAGAAGTTAAATTAGTTGTAAATATACATTTACTACCAGTTCGCAAGTCAAGGGCGTAGAGCGGGTAAGAAGAACTGGCAAGAAACTTTCCGCCACTCTTTTTAATCGCCAAGTATTGTCATACAACTTGTTTGAACTGGAGCACATCAATCCCAAGGATAAGGATCATTTAAGTATTCCTCAAATTTATAAAAAGCCTCAAGTCATAATAAATTGTTTTAAAACTCCTCAATGCCGCTTCTACATGATCAATCATAAAGAATATTCGATTAATCAATAAAGGCGAAGATAAAAGACATTTAAAATATTCGCACAACTAATTGGCAATATCTTGTAACAGTGCTGTTAACACACGTTTGTGTCGCGGTCATTCATTAATTTAAAAAAATCGATTATGAATCGATAACGACTATTATTCGATTAAAGAATCGGCCGCGTCCCGCTCCGACACCTCATTGTAAGATCGATCCATCATTTTCACGAATAGAGAGTGATGCTCAAAGGCGGGTAAACTCTAAATACAAAATGTATAAAAACGCGAGTTAAATTGTCAATAAAATTAAAGATTGAGTATTTATCTTCTATTATAAATATATATTTCTACGTGTGCGACTGTTTCTTCTGCTCACTGTTCCTGTGACTGTTCTGTGTTGTCCGTTCTATAAAATGGATTCTATATTTATTAATCTCTAGGTTTATTATAGTTTTTTTTTTAATTTTGAATAGTTAATTATATCTACTTGCTTACAATACTCACGCAGTCCGCTGGCTCTGCGGATCAAAGAGTGTGTTGACATTGTAGGCGAATACAAGTCCCATCGACTGCGTTGGCTGGGGTACGTGGAGCGCATGGGCAAAGATCGGGTGGTGAAGGAGTATTATCTAGTGGTTGGACAGTCGTCCTAGGTACCGCTGCATGGACAGAGTGGGGAAGGACCTGTTTACACTATTTTATATCGAATATTATATTCGAGGGTCCTTCAAGAAAAGAACGTACCAAGTCTTAAAACGCCGGCAACGCATTTGCACTAAACATCAGATGAGCCTCCAGCTTTGCCCCCTGTTCTATAAAAAAAGATATGCATTGTATACTAAAAATTAAGAATTCTTTAGATGATAATGAAGTTTGAGAATCTCATGGTCAGTGGGCGGTCGCGCGACATCGTCACCGCTAATTATCGATAGATCGATACACGACGATTATTCCGAATAATTAGTCTGACCTCACTCGAGCGGAGATTGATCGCAGCCATATTTACCCTAACAATATCACGCGGAATCTTTATGGTAAAGGGTACCTAAAACATATTATGTTTATTCAACATTTTAGTTACTATATATAATCATCTACCGTTTACCTTGGAGAGTCTTTCGATTACCTGCCGCTCAGTTTCATCATCAGCCTTGCGATTCTGTAACTCACTTTTCAAACTCACACAGAGGTTTTCACTACGGATAAACTATAAATAACGAGCTCCCTCCTTATTAGAATGCCAAATCATAAAATGACTGCTTCACGCCTGATTTGAGCGCGACCGCCGCTGTGTGAGTTTGAAAAGTGAGTTACAGAATCGCACGGCAGCTGTCGCTTCAAAACTGAGCGTTGTTGCCTAATCACCGAATACTAAATATCATTAAGGGATTCTCTTGATAAAGACTTAAAACTAGCATCGAATACTACTCTTAATTTTGTAGTGCTGTGGTAAAAAATTATTAGGTGAAGAAATCAAGGCGCGTGGTATGTCCTAGTTGTCCCATGTAGTCCTGGAATGAGTTGCTGTAGCTAACCAACGTTCAGAAATCCTCGGAGCAGTGAGGTCGCTCCGTAAAGCCTGCGTGCCCAGCAGACTTTTGTGCTTCTATAAGGAGCTAGGCTGGCTTAGTTAGCCAGGACTTTACGCACAACGGACCTAATGAGAGTCTGAGTGTGAAACTGCGTTCACCAACCATTACCATTACCGTGTACCATGTTCTAGTCTAATTATTCCTTCTTATAATTAGGTTCAATTTTCGACGGCTATCGGAAGTGTGAATATCAAATGCAGTGTGGTCAGATTGTGAACAAAGACAAGACGATGCGTTCGCTTGTAAATAGACAAACGGATCTAATAGAACATAATGTCGCGTCTCGCGTTTTGGTAGACCGAAAACGAAATTAAAAAAAGGGTGCGTGTACTTATGTACGCGCGTAAGAAGTTATATTAGGTCCTTACATATGAAATTGGCGTTTTGTATGGGAGGAACAAAAAGTCGAATATTTTTAAATATAATATATTTAATTAATCAAAGTATGAACCATTGTTTTCTATGCACTTTTGCCATCTCATATGTAGTTCATTGATCCCTTTACTAAAAAAACCAGTCGGACGGGAATCAATAAAATCTGTGAAGGCGATTTGGACTGCCCCATCAGAGTTAAATTTTTTCCCTTGCAAGAAGTTGTCCAAATTTCGAAAAAAATGGTAATCTGTTGGAGCAAGGTCCGGGGAGTAGGGAGGATGTCTTAGACATTCCAATTGAAGCTCTTCTAATTTGGTAGCCGTCTGTTGTGCAGTGTGTGGTCTAGCGTTGTCGTAAAGTAGCAGTGGCATTGAGCGATTGACCAGCCTAGGTTGTTTAGCCGCTAGCTTTTCCATCATGGTTTGCAATTGCTGACAATAGACATCAGCCGTAATAGTCTGGCCATATTTGAGAAAACTGCAATGAACAATACCGGCACTAGTCCACCAAACGCTTACAAGTAACTTTTTGGGGTTAATTTTCGCTTGGGGCAGGATTTGGCTGGCTGGCCAGGATCCAACCATTGCGCTGAGCGCTTCCGATTATCGTAAAGAATCCATTTTTCATCACAGGTAATGATTCGGTTTAAAATACCTTCATTATTGTGCCGGTTCAGTAATGTAACGCAGCAGTCGACGCGCGTTTGCCGGTTTGCTTCAGTCAATTCGTGAGGTACCCATTTTTCAAGCTTTTTAATCTTCCCAATTTGCTTCAAGTGAATTAAAACAGTTTTATCACTAACACCGCAGCCTGCAGCTAACTCGGACGTGGTTTGCGATGGATCCGCTTCCACAATAGCCTTCAATACTTCATTATCAACTTGGGTCTCAGGCCGTCCACGGGGCTTGTTCTGCAGGTCGAAATTTCCAGAACGAAAACGTTGGAACCAAAAACGAACTGTGTTTTCTTTTGCAACATGACCGCCATACACATCATTCACCTTTCGAGTCGTTTCCGCAGCACTAGTGCCACGGCGGAACTCGTACTCGTAAGTAATGCGATACTTTAAGTTTTCCATTTTGTAAAATGAGTGACGCAAACAGAAAAAAACAGAAGAAAAAAAAACAAATGAATGACGGTCATCGAAGCACAAATACATGAGTAAATAGCTGTACAAATTTCAATTTGGAATTCTTAACCAAAGATGAGATATTTGAGGTCAAAGTGGCCAAAACGTAAAACGCCAATTTCATATGTAAGGACCTAATATTTCTTTGGCATTATTAAAAATAGTTTTTGATTGCATGCAAATAATTAATTACAATTAAAAAATCAAAGACTGGAAAAGGAGTCATTATAGTCAATAAAGTTCAGTTTACATTTGAAAAATTAAATAAATAAATATTCGTTATTATTCTCTTACTTTAAGTATAACATAAATTCTATTATATATATAAAGGCAACTTCATTCTGTTAATTTTGTGTCACGGTGCGCGCGCATCGTAAAATTTCACTCTCATCAATTTTTCATAACGCGCCAAAAGAAGTAAGAAAGAAAACGCTTTACGCAAAACGGAACATAAGCATATTGTCTTTCGTTTAACATTCTCACGTTTACGATGGACTGCTCTACATCCTCGTCCGAGTTTAAACAGAAATAACATAACATCCGGTATAATATGACCTGAAGTGTTATTTAAATGTTTTAAAATATTATATTTTATACCTAACCCTATCTTTTCATCTCCAAGCGGTATATGCCAAAATAGTTCTTAAGTCAAAGGACAAGGGTTGGTATTTTATTGGCTTTTTGTTTAAATGTCACGATCGGACATTCTAGTTAAAGAAAGTGACAGCGAAGACCACCAGATGGAGATAAAGTGATAAGTATTGTTAGTTACAATTAGTGAGAAGTATTTTATTTGTTACAGGTTTGGTATTAAGACATTTCCGTTAAGATTCATATCATTAACAACTGTGGTATAAGAAATAATATTGGTTCCTGAAAAGTTGTTTTTAATTTGTTTTTAAATATTTACAACATTAATTCGATTAACAGGAGTTACTTATACAATTTTACAATGATATGGTATGATTTATAAATCTTGCGAAACAAATTGAATTCAATTGTCGCACAATTAATGTTACATTAAATATATAATTAAGAAAATGTTGTACAAAATGCGTGCTAATCGCTTAAATATAACTTAACATTACTAAGATCCAGCAATGTGAACAGTTTTTGCCGTTTGGAATAGTGCATATACTCTCCAGCCTATAAATAAATAGATTAATAAAAAAAATATTGGTCTGTCTTAAACTGCCTGTAATCGTTGGTTGACTTCAAAAGAACTAAAGGAATTTTCAATGTGACTTTTTAAAATATTGAAACTCTAAAGCGTGTAAAAGGTAAGTTTAAAAGTTCCTGTTATAATTATTGTGTTTACTGCAATTTAACTTATCAAAAAAATATCCCTTCATATCATCGGACAACACCTTAGGTAGATCGTATCTTAGGTCGAACATCAAAGCGACGCCGACACATAGTACAACTTTAAAAGAGCTTAAAGTAATTGTACAAAAAAATTGATTGTAGGGGAGGCTGGGGTTCGACGTTCCGATTTTTGAGTAAGACGTAATATGAATGTTATAGAATAGATTAAAATCAACATACCTGCATAAATATAATCAGAAATTATCCTTGTTTCAAATTGTAAAGTCAAATTCATTGAAGTAATAATATATTTTGGCACAGGATATTTTTTTTGTAGCAAGTCGACACGGAACAACTCGCCCCACAAAGGGGCTGGTTGTTCCTTAGTTGAGGTAAGTTGTTCCGCTGTCAACTCCAATCATTAATGAGGTAATATTAGTTATATTACTTGGAAAAGTATGTATAAAATAAATAATTTTCTAAATATTTATGAAAGCTTCATTTATAATATGAATAAAGTACAAAATTTTAATGATTACGACTTATTTTCAACTAACAGGCTTTAATGAAAACAAAACTATAAACAAAATAGTAGCAAGTATTAATACTAATAATGTAATACGACCTATTAATTAGGGCTTTTGTCTAATAAACATCTATAATATTAATCAACTTTGACAAACGTCAATTTGTCAAAAAACCAAACCATTTATTTTAATTAAAACAAAAAGAAAAATCAACAAATTTTAACATTTCCAACAAAAGTTTCTATATTCAGTCTCATAGCATTTTCTTTACTGAGATCAATAATCTAATTAAAGGTTTACTTAAATTATAGTTAAAAAAAAAAATTAATTATTTAAAGATTTCGTCGTCAGAATTACAATTCGGACAAACATAGTAATAAACATCTTTAGATTTTAGGCATTTTAAATGAGACCAAATCTTACACATGACGCATTCAATCCATTGTTCACCTGGTTGTGAATTAGAATATGAGTCGCAACATATTAAACAATACCATTCCAGGCTGTCTTCTTCACTATCACTTCCATGATCATCTTCCTGCAGGACTTTCCGAGTCGCATTTTCTTTACCATTTACGGATTAACGTGTCACTATAGAATTGCGCTTGTTTTCACCGGTTGCCTTTTTCTTTCCGACTCTTTTTTGAATTTCCTTCCCCTTTATTTTCCTATTGCTCTTTCCTCTTCTTGCTTTTTCTTCAGCCAAAGCGTTCTTTTCAGGCGTATCTGTCAGTATTGCTGATTTTCTTATTCGTCGCATATTTGTTGTAGATGATCTCGGTGGTGCTTTAGGTAAGGGTTTAACAGCTTCTTCTTTTCTTCGGATTTCTTTTCAGAAAACCCGTGTACCAATCAGCTCCAGCTTCCTTATTTCTATGCCAAGAGACTGGAATGTTAGGCATGTCAAATTTAACAGCACAACTATATGCTAACTTCCTCACTTCTTCTGGCAAGAGACCAAAGTAAATTGATGCATATTTTAACAAATAATCTGCCAATGTCTTCTCCTGGTCGTGATTGAAAACCTGTCTAGAATAGTAACCCACAGTTGGTGTTAAACCGGCTTTCAACTTATAATGTCATATGACATATTTCTAGTTCCCGAGCTACCGTTTTAAGCTTACGACCAGATTTAATAACAGCATCAGCTCCCCGCTGCAAAAGTCTATCGAAACCTTGCCCCGTTTTCTTTTTCCGTTTATAGTTTCTCATAATAAAAAAATTTTAGTTTTATTATTTACGCGTTTCATTACGGGGCACGTTGTTCCCCGGAACAACTAGCCCCACACTAGAGGAACTTTGAACCCCAAATTCCATTTTCAAAGTGACCTCCAATAATTATTGAAGAGGTTATAAAAAGCCTACAATAACATGTAAAAGATATTCACTATAGTTCGCCCAACCGATAATTGCAAACTACTCACAAATAACTAGAAAAATGATTGATATAGACCAAAAACTTTAAGAATGAAAATATTTACTTACGTGACGTTTATGTGTCACTAATCGGTTACCGCTCTCACACGCCGACAGAACGTTACTAAAATGGCTGATGCAATAGCGTGATGGTATGACGTTTCGCGACGCACTTCACACTTATTGCTATCTCTTTTCTTGGCGGAGTTATTCGGATCGGAACAACCTACCCCCGGCACTTTGAACCCCGGCCTCCCCTACTATATATTTTTTATTACAGCACTACATGCGCGGTGAGAATTCCCGGATGGAGAATTCTTGGACGGATTCTGCTCATGATTTGAGCATCATTTGATTCAACGCGGCCATCTTCAAGTACTAGTTAGTACTCAGCGATTGCGATTATTTCTTCAGTACTGGCACGAAACGGCCTACCGGCCCGTGGCAACATTTCTGGATAAAGAACTATAGTCTTTGTAAACAATCACCTTTCTTCGTAAATAACTTTTTGAGTCTTTGTTTTGTAATGTAGTTGTCACAACCATTTTGACAATATTGTTGAATTAGACATCAAAACTTTTTCGTTATCAAAAAAAGAGAGAAAGAAACTAACTTATCTATCTACCGCTCATCATTAGTAGGTATGTATGACACCCCGATATCGAGAGGACATTGAGCATCAGATTAAAAAAAAAAAAAATGACCTGTACGAGTATATACCAATGGTGTACCACCTAAGAAACAAATTATAATCTTCAATTATGCGAGCGATATTAGATACTCTGCTCTGCTGTTTATGATAATGGCAAGTACACAGACAACCAATAAGTTTAAATATATTTCATACGCGTCATCAAAATGTTATTACATTTATATTTAAGGTAAAACAGTTTCAAACCTTTCCTATATTATCTTAACTACAACAATTATTTTACTCTATCACAAGGGACGAAGCTGAGAGCTGAAAAAGTTTTAATCCATCCAAAGTATCAAATAATAAACTTGGTAGCAAGTGAATTTCGGAGTCGGGTTGCGAGTAAAAAATATTCTTTTTTTTAAGTTCAAATGATCGCTAACGTTGACGTTACCTCATTGGAGATCGCGATGACATGAATGTCAATGAGATCTTGGAAAAAATATTAAATATTTTTGAATTTCGAACGCTCGAATTTGGTTCCTTAATGTAGTCATTATTGTTTATTTCAAATATTGATAGATGATAACCGTTTTATTAATTCTGTATTAAAAGGATCATTTTTTAAAGGCCAAAAGTGCATTGATTTTAATAAAAACAACTGTTATTAAAATAGTTAATTAATAAATACTAGCTGACCCGGCAAACGTTGTTTTGCCATGTATATTAGTATATTATTCTAGGAAAAAAGGAAAATAGGGGTTGACCATAGAGGAGTGAAAATTAGGAGTTGTATATATTTTTGTATAGTGTATCATAAAAAAATAAAAAAAATTTTTGGACACCCCTTATCACTTAGGGGTTTGAAAGATAGATAGTAGCTGATTCTCAGACTTACTGGATATGCATAAAAAATTTCATAAGGATCGGTCGAGCCGTTTCGGAGGACGGGGGGGTCGTGGGAAAAACATTGTGACACGAGAATTTTATATACTTATTAGATTTGCATAATTCCATATTCAATACTTCTTAGACGTTGTGATCGGCAACACTGCTCTCAAAATTTAAGTAGAATCTGTTCTTAACTTAATTTTTTTACATTAATATAAGCTTTAAGGAAAACACTGTTAATTGTTAGATTACTGGAAAAACATCTTGGGGCTAAAAGTGATGTGGACATTTGAGAGGCAAAAAGACAAAAACATAGAATTTTAGCCAAAAATTCTTCCACCTAATTATGCATTGATCACGTCTGACGCATGTAACGAAATCCCTCACAACAGGTTACCCAGATTAAAGATCATATTCATGTTCTTTTAAGTTCGTTCAATTTAGAACCTTTTTGGTTTAAAGTTAGAATTGATTTGAAACACTGGCCGGTTAGATTGAGATCGTGATAAGAAAGAAATAAAACGCGGGCTGTTTGAGGCGTCACGTCAAGTGAAACGTCAAATTGTGACAGTTTCCGCGCGGGCGCCCGGTATGCAGTCTGTGGTGCTCGTGCATTGCTCCCAGCTTCGTGGAAGCGGGTATATCATCTGTCTTTCTCCATAATTGACCGTTTTGCTGCTAATTTTTGAACAATAATTTTAATCATGTTGGTCACCAGTAGCCTTGGTGAACGTTGGGTATGATGTATCTTCAGAAATATTATTATGGAATAAGGAAAAGGATTTCTAGTTTTTATCTTTAAGATTTGTACCCACTATTTGCTATAGGTAATTACTATATATTTATAAATTAAATATTCAATTCAGTTACTTTTAAGAATAAATCTTATAGCCGTACTAATCGTCATTCCGTTTCAAGCATCTCGGCTACTGTCATAGACCATCCTTAGTTCCAAGATGAGTTTCCTTTCTTTAACTATATGTATATCCATAAGTCGTGGAATAAGAGACAACGTTATGTACTCTGAGTACGACAACTACTTTAATTAATAGCAATGCAGAGGTTTGGTTATATATAGGTATCATCTTATTACGAGGTATTAGTTTGAAATTTTTTTTTTTTATAAAAATTTTTTACCAAGGAGATTGTTCAGAGAAGTTGTTTGGATGAGTTTCAATATCGGATGAAACGAAATTCCTCGAATCACCTCGACGTCTGTCGTTCCACAACTTAGCGTTGTTTAAGGAATTTTTGCCCCGCACCACCACTATGTTGAACCTGCTGCCCACTAAATATTTCCAATTCGACATAGAGTCTTTCACGAAAAGAGTTCTTTTTTTAAAAGGCCGGCATTTCACTTGCGAGCCCTCTGGCAATGTGAGTGTCTATGGGCGGGGATATCGCTTAACATCAGGTAAGCCTCCTGCCCGTTTGCCCCCTGTTCTACAAAGAAAAATTTTAACCACAATTCTTAGTAGTACATTATTAATCAACAACCTATAATGGTTGTATTGGTTATTAGCGATTTTTCGGTCGAACGATGTCTAATGGACGAAAAGGACATCATATTTTAAACGAATAGAATGACAAAATAAACGGATGAGGCGAATTATATTATCAAATAGATAATTTACAGATGGATGGATTTTTGACAAGTTACGCTCGGCCGCACACGCCTAACCACTTAGACAACAAAGGACCTTGGGAAGATCGATTTCACGTCAGGCAATGGAAAATTAGTACATTTCCCAGTTTATTTATTCATTACTAGTAATTGTATTGAATGTATTGTATTGTATAGATTACATAGCCAACGTTATTATGTTCGTGTTAATAATATTATTAGTTTATATATGTCGCAGCCAACTAGCTTAATCAGCCGTTCAATTAACTGCCTAGCCGTTTAACTAACGGCCTGAAAGATGTTCAGCCAGTTGATTAAACGGCTAGGCAAATGACTGGGATCGATAACGTTTCATTACTTGCCTAGCCTAAATTTAGTTCCACTTTTTGCCATCTAGCATCAAAACTCTTCAAACTGTCATTACGGCGTCCAAAGATAACTTTAATGGTAAGTTTTTACATAAATGTTACAATTAAATAATTATAATTCAACTATTTTAGAAACTCATGAGGGCATAGGCCTTTTTTCTTTTACTTCGCGAAATGCATTGCGCATTCCCTTCCGAAGACTGTTTAGTGTAGCCTTGCGATTCTGTAACTCACTTTTCGAACTGAGTTTCTGTATTGTGAATTTGCTATTGTGCACATTAAAACTCCCAAGTCGCCACTAACAATCGCTCTATTGACGCGGTTACAGCAGAGGCATGACAACGGTAGGGTCAAGCCTCCAACCCCTTCCAAAGTTCCCTTGCTTGGGTTTGCCGAATCCATGTAATACTGGCCAGCTGCACCAGGTCGTCGGCCTACATTTTCCTCCCGTCGCGTGGATGCCAATGTAGGAATCGTTTACTCCACCGATTGTCTTTAGCTCTTCCGATGTGTCCGGTTTAATAAATTGTTTGTTTTATTTCCTGTGTGAATTTTTTATTAGATTTGCATTCTTGATGAATTTCACCTATTAAGATTGTGTTTTTTGTAAATAAATAGAAAATCTTAAATAGATATTGCTTACTTTTTGTGCTGTTACGTTCACATAGAGCTATTAAGAAAACCTTGTTCAGTTTATATCTGCATGCCTATTTATATATGGCTGATTGTGCGGATTTTTGTAGTTGATCGATCTAATTGTGCCACTTCTTGGCAAATAAATGATTTTTTCTTATTTTTTATTTTTATTTATTGAAGGCAAAAGCTCAAGTCAAATAAAATTAGTTTTTAAGGTATTGATAGAGGTTTCATAATGTTAAAACCTATGCGCCGAAAGGAATACAGCCTTCCCACACTCACCCCGTCTATTCACATTGAAAATATGGAATAACTTTGTAAACATCTTACGTAATGTGTAGCAGATAATTTTGATACTTTTCATAAGATTAATTTATATATTCATTGTTCATATTTAATTCGTGTAATAAGTAAAAGGACTTAGACATGTGTTTTTAAATTTATATGAGGAGTGTCTGTAGTAGATTATGCAAGTTGCACTATATAACTAAATATATGTGAGTCTAACAACCATACGGTTCCCTAAGCTCTATAAACGTACCTTAACACATAAATAGTGAATATAAAAATAAGTAAGGGATGTCTGCACCAAGAGATCTAAGGTAACAGATGGAGTCCTTGGAAACAGAGGTGGTGGAATTACCTCAAAGCTTTTTTGGGCAGGCTCACACGATAGTCAAGGGCTTGAAGAAATCTTTGGCACTTTGCCTTGAGCAGAATTGAGAAATGGATAGATTTAATTGAGACAGTGCAATTTATTTACTATCTGATAAATTGTTTTATAACAAATTTTTGGATTATTGCAAATAATCTATGTAAAAAGCAAAGTCATTAGTTACTTAAAACATTTATAACTTAACAATAACGCCTGTTCTAATCATTGTGATTTTGTTGTTGAATTTGTCTTTGTCTTTGTACGGAAAAGTATCCTATTTAATAGTACTAAAATATGATACGTATAAATAAAATAAACATCATTAAAAACACGACAAAACGCCAGTTGCGTTCAACAGCTCACGTAATGTTGTTTATTTTGTTTTGTTTAACGTTGAAACTATTCTAGGATAATTAATTAGATTTAAATAATTGGTACAAATCCTTACGTATAACAAAGTATCAAAATAATAAATCGTAATCAAATCCAGGAGCCCGATGCACCGATGCGTGTTAACCAAATTACGTCGGTTGGTGAAGTGAACTATGAAAAATAGGATTTCTTTTCTAACCCCACACTAAGATAGGATTATCAAGATTATCAGTATATCCTGATAACTATAATTAAAACTCCTGTGATGTGTCTAGTAAGCTTCATATTAAAGTGGAGCGAACTAATAAAAGTAAAAAATAATTTATTAATAACACAAAAATTGAAAATAAAAACCCAATCCAGTCTTCAGATTTTCTCCTTAATGAGTTCTAGTTACTTTTACAGGAAATTGTTACGTTTTGACTCATAAAGTACAAGTGCAAGTATTTTGCGTATGGCCAAAGGTTTTCAAATATAAAATATGCGGTAATGGCATTGTATAATGCACTTGTTAGCCACTTGGAATGTAACTCTATGATTTGGGAATAAAATATTCTCTAATGGTGGAGCGTATTCAAAATAAATTTACGAGATAAATTTGCATGAGGTTGTATGGAGTGTACCCAGTAATGTATCCAACTTTGTTTGTCTTGTGGCGTCAAAAACTGCCTTAAGAAATGCTCACTTGGGGAACGACAGACGTCGAGGTGATGCGGATAGTATTATGATTCTAAGAGGATAACTTATCACTGACACAAAATACAAAGTCTAAAAGATAGTATATATATGGAACATATAACCTAACAATTATAATACCAAGAATAAAAGTCTAAAACTCTATTTATATATCTCATGAAACGAAATATACCTATTAGTAATAGGTGACTTAACTTGGATTATTTATTCTGTGGAATATATATTTAACACAGAATTTATAATAGGCTATGGGAAGCAGATTAAAAAACAACAAAGAACAAGCAAGGTATCAAAACATTCACTTGTTCCATTACAATGTTGCGTTTACCAAACCCGATCGGTATTGTTACGCAACTATAATCGCGGCAAAGACGCCGACAAAGGAGCCGATTTAAAAAAAATAAATGAAAATTATTAAAAAAGGTTTACCTTAGCGCACCTGATTTTTAATATTACGGATGTTTGCTATCCAAATACCTAGTTTTATGTGTGAATTATTGAACTAAGAAACTTTGCAGAGCAGGCGGAAAATAATAAACGGCTCAAATACATATAAGAGTCTTTACGCTAACTTTGATTTTGTTTCCATTGGAGTAGACTCTTGGGTCGTGGTATTCAAGTGCACAGGTAGATAGTACCGGTGACCATAGAGCTAGTGATTTTCTCGCTCAACGAATAAGTATCGTAATACTGCGAGGAAATGCTGCCAGCATTTAAAGGTTACACTGCCACAGGGACCAAACTTTTAAATTTGTTTTATTTGTTTCTAATTATTATTATTATTACTATGTAGGTTAAGAATATTGTGAATACTGTATATTTGTGTGTTGGAAATAAAAATAAATATAGATTTAGAAAGATTGTATGTATTATTTCAACTGTTTTTAATAATTAAGAATTCAGTACGTACCTAAGACACAAAAAATGGTGTGTAAAATTTTGAGTTTACCGCGAACAGATACAGACGCGGCCGAGGAATTGTTTTTATGTATAATATAATGTTGGATCACTATTTTGTAGGCTTTATCAAGCTCTACGACTTTCCTCTAGCATTCAGTTCATTTATTCACGTTCGACCATTTTGCTTTCGACTTTGCAAATCCGACTATCATAATAAAGTCTAAACTTAAGGCTTATACGAGTATATGATACTATGATACCCATACCAATGATACTCACAAATAACGTGGCTTTCTATCGGTAAATGAACTTTCAAAATAAATTCATAACCATAACCCTTATATGTAATTTTTTAATGATGATGATGATGGATCTCAATTTTCAAACCTAATTACTTATTAACTCATAGTTTGTTGTAAATGCTTGAATTCTGATTTTCAGTGTTGCATTAACTTTAAAAATAGTCGTTGTTGTGGCAGCCTATTTTTATAGGAGCCCATGGTTATCTATTTCAGTTGGTCGTCCTTTGAGGGAGAAGTATGTTATTTTTTGAAACAATTGGAGGTCGTATTTCATAAGGTTTTGAAGTATAAGAATGTCAATAATTTAATTTAATTATGTCAATATTTTAAAGAGTTTTATCAGGTCAACTTGTCTCTTATGAAATAATCGTCAGCATGCCGAGAATCTGAACCTTGAAGCTGCCATCTTGCGGGAGGATGCATAAATATCAGCATCAAGCTCCCTCCGACCTCAACCCTCTTTGGCTTCCTCTAAATTTTAGTTATCCCTCAGTTTATTTTAACAATCAGTAGATGTCTCTACTAGTAACGTTTGAAGTTTAAAATAATATGATTCAGCTAATTTTATTTTCCCAATTATCTCTTTCATATTTTCCCTACTGGTCTTGAAAAACTTGCCATTTTCTAATATGTGTAGTCATTATTAAAGCTGTGTGTGACAGTAATTTATAATAAACATAGGCATGACATAAAAACGTTTTATTAAAATTAATTCAATTGTTATTATACTTTAAACTATTCCCGAGCAAAACAATAAGAAATTGACTATCGCCGCCTATCTTAAACTATTCTACTGTATTCCAAGAACTATATCAAAATAATAATCACGGACTTCAATTTATTCCTGCTTCCTTGTATTTTAACTCTGAGTGTCGTCAATAATGTTCAGGGTTTTCTCTTTTCTTGAAGTAAGTACTGCAGCCACCCTTGCAAAGATTGTTTACGATAGCCACTATTCTTGTACAATCTTAAGCTCATATACTCATAATATACTCATTTATTGGGTTTTGATAACGTGATTTAATAAATACAACTTTAATTTCTTTAATTATATAATAAAAAAAAAATATCTTTATTTCTTTAAAAAAACTTAGTCTTTAAAATTAATATTCAACAATGTTTTATTAAACAAATGAATATCTGATAGTATCAATGTCTTTTGATCTCTCAAAATTTTATTAAACAAAAACAATCGCAAAGGACCTTACGTTATTGGACTCAATCGGAAGTAGGTAAGTTAACTTGTCCGTAACGTATAGTAAACTAACAGAACGATCATTAAGCACCCATTATAACAAAAGACCAAACAAATAAAAATAAAACGAATACAATAATAAATATCCACCCCTGGGTCTGTTGGACCCCTCGGTTTAATAGGGCTGTGACGCTACGACGATGAGCTATAGGCTACCATCGATAAATATGAGATAAAGGATTTTGTACCCAAAGATACTACGTAGAATCTTCTGTGCATTTCTTGGTGTCACATTTAATGAATAAAACATTTATTTTCCTTATTTTCTATTTTTTACCGTAACTTAATACTAATACAGTAAGTAACTATACTTAAATCATAATATAAACATAACAAGTAAAAACATAAAACCTAAAACTAATTATAAATAATGCAATTGCTGTGCATTCAGCTAGTGTGCAAATAAATATATATCCGTCTCACAAGCAATAGTGCTTAGGGTGCGCAAGACACGTGTAAATGGTGCTTCTCTGAGTAAATCCGCCCGAGGCACTGCCAGCAATTGCGACCGCTTCCACGTGTGTGGTTATTTGGCCCACGCAGTCCCAGTCTGTTTTACCTCAACATGTTTTACCTTAAATCATATATTTATAATATATGGAATGGTGTGGTGGACTGAGATTCCGCACTTAGAATCATAATTGGTCTGTTGTGCGTAAAGTTCTGGTTAATTAAGCCAGCCTATCTCCTACCAGAAGCACAGAAGTCTCCTGGGCCCTTCACAGGCTTCACGTGATTTCTGCACGATGTTCAGCCACAGGCTCGCATACCAGGACTACGTGGGTGACTGATTCCTCTGCACTGAAACAGCCTCTGCACATGGGGTTGTCTGTCGCGCCTAGGACAAAAAGATGTTTATTAAGGAGACACTGGCCCGTAATTGTCCCTATCATTGTTTTGAGATTAGTTCTATTTAAGCTTAGAAGTCGCTTTGTCAATTGCGGGTTAACTGCTGGCAGAGCCATTTTGGACTTATACTTATAGGATTGTATGGTGATACATCAGCGTAATTTGCCTTTTGTACTATTCAACTAAACATGTGGTAACGGTAAGGTAAGTTTTGGTATTTACAGTAATAAAGGTGTTTTTAACAATATGCATTGTGAAGGTTAAATATTATATGATTTTTTTTTATTTAACAGGGGCAAACGGGCTGGAGGCTCCTCAAGCATTACCCTCTTTTCTTGATACCCTGAGTCGAATTTGTTCGGTAATACTTCAGTGAGCAGTTGGTTCCATATAGTTGTGGAATTGAATTGAATATTTAACTATACCTACTGTATATTTATCGTTAATGTTATCGGAATTATGAACTAAAGTACATAGGTTTTTCATTAACTTGCTCTTTGAAGAATTCGATTTCCATTTTTATATTGTATGCAAAGCAATAATTTTAAGGGTGTTTTATCGAATGTATAAAATTGAAATTCGCCTGGCCGTTGAACTTTTTATATCGATATATCCCCTCACTTATCCCAGGTTTCGATCCTGATCCCCGATACAATTACACCCTGTGTGTAGGCTCGTTACTGCACAATCTTCTCAACACTCCTCCGAAATACTACAACATCTTAAGCAAAAATCTACCCTCTCTCAAGAACCCAGAGTGCATTTTCCAATGTCAGATGAGTACCCCAAAACTTTCACCTCTTTCAATAGGAGTTTAAACCTAAATACCTTTCACTTTTCAGGAATTACTTTAGACTCTACACTCGATACAATTTGGGCTTAATATCGTGTAAGTTAAGGTTGAATTTTCACCAGTTTTCCCCGGTTTTTCCGAAGGCAGTAGGCTTAAAACTCTCAAAACCAATTCTCAAGGGTTCGGGAGGTTTAAACCCTCCAAACAATAGATAGAACAATTCGATATTTAGCCGATTATAAACATTCAGCGTAATGCTCTTAGCGAGGTGTGATTTCTGTTTCTTAAGATGGTATTGAAAATCAAATTATGTTTTCGTTAGAGTTGTATATCTGTTGTTGTCTGTATATCTTCTGTTTTTTCTATATATTCTAAAAGGCAATTCATTCATTATTCGAATATTATTTTTGACTTTATATTGCGTGGTCAAGGGGTTATAAAAATATTGTAAATATTTATTTATTCGCGTTTATATTATATTTTATTTTTTTATTTATTGAAGTTTATCACATCATACATACTACTATATTTATAGTAGGTATATATGTTACTAAGCTATCTTTTCTAAAATATATGATAATTTCATGCATAAAATACAATAAAAATTAGATTAAAAAAATGAAAATACTAGTATTGTTTGTTTATTGTTAAGCAAAAAAAAAATAGGCATGAGATAGGCACTTAACAATGCTTTCTTTATATTTGTCAAAAAAGATTTAATTACCTAGTTTTCTAGTACCTACCTACTCGCATACACCAAACAGATTCATACGAACTCAAAATACACATAAAATCTTAAGTTAATAACATTTTTGCATTTTTATAGTAATACAAACATAAATTCGCCTTTATTGATTTTATTTTCATATTCAACTACCTACGATACAAAATATTTACCTTGGTTGATTGCGTCTACGCAGTGTCCGTCCATTCGTGTAATTGTGCGTGTGTGCCCTTACACACAAGCTCAAGTATCCGTGACACGATCTAGTCATAGATCTTGTGACATTAACTGGCTTCATGGATCAGTCACGCACTTTTTAATGGGTTAAATTCAGTCATACAATAAATATTCGCACAGGAGACTTACTTATAAGAAACATTTACGTCTCTTAAACGTAACGTAACGTAACGTCTCCTAATGTAGTTTCACAGTTTTAATGGTCCGAATGAACCACCGCCAATTATTAAACAGTAGTGGTTCAGCGGTTTCCGTGGCGGTTCCGATAAAGGTGCATGGGCAGATTCGCCCAAGCGCTTAACGTAACTACTAACGTGAAAACTATTATTTAATATGAATTAATTGTTCTTTTATGTATGAGAAAAATCGCAAACAAATCCTTAAAAAAATCACGAAAGCTGCTTCGTTAGTAGTTAGAGTATTTTTTTGTAAAAGAATTTTCAAATTGTGTCAGAATATGTATGTGTGTACATATTTTTGGTATGTATGCATACATTTCCTGTGCAATATTATTCTGGGTAGGACACCAGTAGTGCGACCACCCTTTATTGGCCTTGGAGTTTAGAATCTTTTGTGACACTTCAACTATTTTTAGGTTTAAGACAGTATCGCAATGTTTACCGCAAGTGTTTATAGACTTACACAGAAAATATATTGACGAAAAGTCAAGGTTCAAACACACGACTTTAGGAATAGGCAATAGCACGTGTAAATAATACCGCTATTGTACAAATACTTTTATATTAGAGTTCAAACTATTTCACAGATTGAAATTTATTAGGTTTTAATAAAGACTTTAAAATTGGAATGGCAATTGATGCCGCAAAAAAGGAGACAATTTAGAAGGTGGATAGACCAGATTAAGGATCAGATGGTACATGGCAGAGAGGAGAGTGCTGATAGGAATTTGGAGTAGTCCTAAATAGGGAACACAGATCTAAAAAGAATGAGATGATAGAAATGTGTTTAAATGTCAAAGTGACTGAAATAAAAGCATTTTAATATTATTGTAATATTAAATTACCTGACTACTTATGCTTACTAATTTAAAGTCGAACAAAATTCTAATTGGAATATTTTGTTTACGTTTGCGTTCTAACACTTCACAATTTTTGTAATATTTACGTTATTATCTACACACAAGTAGGTACCTATATAATGTATTAATATATTCGCTAAATTTTGACAAATAAGCACTCTTGTAAATATACAATAAAGCACAAATAAAACATCAGACTCACTTAATTATTCACGATTCATTTACAAAAAACCACTTAACGTAATCGCAAAAATTTTAACCACAATAAACATGTGACAAGGCACATTATCAGTCATCAAATAACAATTGCGGCCGCCATTTATAATTACGCAAACTGATTTTTCGATAAAGAGTGAAAGTGTAACTGAAGGGTTTCTATAAATTCAACCTACCGACGGGAAAATGCCGTCGGAAACCTTCCGACGGGCGCCGCGTTCGCCATTAACCCCTCCACCAATGGCGTAGTAGAACACGCCCCAGCCAGAAAGAGACAGCGCGATAGGGGAAAACAACGTGGGAGAAGAGGACGGAACACATGCGTGTGTTTAGCGGGGGAAATGTTATGATGCATCGTGTTGTTTTAATATCGGTTACTATTGCTTTTTTCTGGATAAGTAAGAAGTTGGGATGAATTGCATAAGTCTTTAGTTTATGGATTTTATTTGTTTGTCACGTTTCGTGAAATAATATTTGTCGCCGCCGTTCGATTTTGGAAATTGGATTTGAGAAACAAACTAAAAATAATACAAGTCTGATTTAAGTTTTTATACGCGCCAAATGTCAAATGAATTTGAAAATAGAAGCATTGGGATATTGATACATGTAAGGCAGTGTAAGAAGCTGCGTTAGTGTGCGTGTTTTCCACTGAAGGGGAAAGCGTAGAGCCACTTCGGTGCGAGTTTCAAAAATGAAATGTTTTCCGCATTTTTCAAATTATTTTAAAGCAGTGTTGCCATTTCAAACAACTTGAAATGTAATGGTTTTTTAAATCTGTACGTAGCTACCACGTTTCTCTCATGGTCTTAGGTAAATCATATAGATATTTTAAGAGTATAATAATATGTATAATTAACAAGATTTTTTTACTTATGTTCGGTATATATAAATTGAATGGGGTTAAATTTATTCACATTCTACCAAAATGATTACAAATGTATCCCAATTATAAATTCAAAATTCTTTGTTTACTATTCATTGGCGCGACCTGAAGGGTACATAATGTTTGCATTAATAATTACCATTGTTTTTATAAGAAAGGAACGCTTAAAGGGTGATATATTATTATTCAGTTAGAGTCAGTTAACCTCACCTAACTAAATAGGTAGGACCTTGATTTTATAATTAAAATTATAAAAAAGTGTTTACGTTTAAACTACGGATTAAAATATATCTACATATTTGTCTGCATTTTTGATGGAAAAAAACTTATGTAGATATAATATAATAATATGTATATATTAGTCCCATCGCGGTAAAATATTTATAATTTTGAAACATTTTTAAAATGCTATAATGCGTGCCTCAAAGCTCAAATTCTTTATACGTTAAGAAAGAAGGCCATATGTAAGCAATAGTTTTTTTTTGTAATTTATAAATGTCATGTTTAAAAATTTTACAGTAAATGTCCATAGATGGCGCTAGCTACCATAAGTTCAAAGCCGAAATCTATACCTACCATTGCTATATGGGGCAATGGACAGACTAGTCTTTCTATTTAGGTCAAAAAAGCCTCATACTACTTTTTTTTAATTCAAATATTTTGTATGTTTTCAAGAAAATACTCTCCAAACTTGTTAGTTTAGCCATTACGGTTCTATGCTAGAGATAGATGCGCTCTATGTAAGTACAGAACAGAATAAATAATCAAATAAAGTCGATATGATATTGATGATAATGATATTTCGATTAAAACCTTTTTTACCAAGAGAATTAAAATAAGATCTATGGTTTTAAAGTAAAGTAAAAGTAAAATTAAGATTTAAATTAGCGAAGTACAAAACAGAATTCATTATAAAATAAAATGTATGTTATTTCGATTAAAGCCAGTTTTACCATATCATAAGCAAGATCATTTATTATATAACCACAGATATGTGATTTCACAGATACTATATATATATTATTTTCGTTATCGTAAGATAGTACAGATATCTTTAAAGAAAATATAACCACAGACCTCGTATATAAAGAAGGTATGAAATCCCCCTTTGTAAATCGATGAAGTACAAAAAGCTTGCGGAAGACACCACACGTCAAATTGGCCACAACGCGATCTAATCTGTAACCTATCGGTGAAAAGGATGCCTCCTTTTTTAATACAATTGTATGGTCCAAGCTATAAACGTATAGCGTAATCAAGGACGTGGGCTCCTTTTTAATTATCTTAAAAGTGTAGAAAATCACCTCTTTAAGTTCCAATAGCTATAGCGATCATAAATTTTTCAGGACATTTTAATAAACGTTGATATTAAAAGAATAATATGACATTTTTAACTGCATTTGAGTTGTAGGTAGCTGATTCCACACAGTGGCGTTGCTGCAAAACTGCCTTAAATAACGCTTAGTTGTGGAACCATTGTATTCTGACTCGACGGCGATAATGAAACTCAGCTGCAGGTACGAACAACTCTGAACACTCTTCATGATAAATGCGGTTGAAGATGCAGAGAGATCCCACATCTCTACGCAACGCTAAGGGATCAAGCCGCTCGGAAAGAGATTATTCGTCGACGATTCGTATCACTATTCCTTGTATACGGTCTAGTGGAAGGAGCTGGTACTGGGTAGCTCCCGCCAAGAGGTGAGAACAGTACTCCATGTGTGTGAAGTACCGTCTCGTCTTGCTGAGCACATCAAGCTTCTTAGAGGCTAACTTAGCCTTCCAAATGACCGCGAAACTGATCGTCGTTCTATATGTCAAGGCCCAGTATTCCGATACTGGGTGTGGGTTTAAGGAGAGTGTCTTGTACGCTTATATCCATCCAGGATGTCGAAGAGTTTCACTAGAGTCAGCCTTTTATAGCATTATATTCTATATTTAAAATAATAAATAATATTGATCGCTGGTCGCCTATAACTTGTATCGCGTGTAATCTATCGGCATTCGGCATGCACAAAGCATTCGTTACTTAGTGCCGCGATGTTGTGAGTCCGCACTGATGCGTGTAAGACGCTGCAGCTGCCGGGCCGTTTCTACGTTATCTACTCTTTGTCTATGTATTGTTTTAACCTTTTGCAGTTTTTTATTGAATAATCTGCATTTCTCTAATAAACATGCAACTTTATAGTCGAGTATTTAGTCTCCTTTAGCAGCGTTCGCAAATTAGTTAATAGATACGACGCCCGTGAGACGGACACTAATGAAAAGTTATGGTCACTTGACATGTTTGATTAATAAAAAAGCCATGTAATAACTGATTTATTGATAGTTTTAAGGTTTTTTTTAAGTAGTACTATATATATATATGTCGTGAGCAGTGTTGGCCTAGTGGCTTCAGCGTGCGGCTCTCATCCTTGAGGTTGTAGGTTCGATTCCCGGCTGTGCACCAATGGAATTTCTTTCTATGTGCGCATTTATCATTCCCTCGAACAGTGAAGGAAAACATCGTGAGGAAACTGACATGCTTTAGACCCAAAAAGTCGACGGCGTGTTTATTTTATATAAATGTCGTGAACTATTTTATATTTTTTACTAAACAAAGGCATTTTAAAGCATAATATATACCTAAAGATCTTAACAGTTTAGGCAGTGTTTAGGGGTAAATAATGCCGTATATTACATTGATATCGAAGCCTACAATAGCGTATGTAACAAGAACAATTTCTTACAAAAAGAATATATCAAGTGATGCGTAAATTAGACGTTATTCAGCCGAGGTGAGTGCAAACAAAAAAACATAGAAAATACGTACCCCGCTGCGGTGTTCACTATTGTTCTTACACAAACAGTATACAGGGTGTGTAAATGTGGTAAACCTAACTACTGGTATTATAGAATGATATATTGGGAAATAAACTTTAAGTTTTGCACTGACATTTTTGAGCAAATACTTAGCAAGCACTTATTGAGGAGCTAATTAAACTTAGAAGTTTTTTTATGGTTTTACGTCTGTGATTTAATATATTCCTTTACTAGAGAAGAAAAGAATTGATGAAATAAATAATACATAATCAACAACTACTGTAGCAGATGTTACAATAAAAATAAAACTTAAGTGGAAATGGGCACAAGAGGAACAAAAAAGTGGAGAAAGAAAGTGCCAAAGGTCAAATAAAAGCAAAAGAAGACAATTTAGAAGGTGGATAGATCAGATTAAGGAAACAGCAGGTACATGGGGGAGAGTGGCACAGCGCAGTCAAGAATGGTGGGATTTGGAGGAGTCCTAAATAGGGCACACAGATAAAATATATACATGTATTTAAGTGTAGAAGTATCTGAAATAAAAGTCGACACTTCGGTGGAAGAAGAAATTGTGTTCCACCAATAAATTTCTGTATTTTTTTAAATTAATCCAGATTACATACCCTATCTATGATAATTAACTAAAGTATTTTAGCAGTCAATAAGTAATACGTTAAGAATAAAGACTTACAACGAACTTTAAGTTACCCCTGTATATTGGTGAAAATCGTTCGAGTGAATTAATTTAAGTCGGTTTTTTTATTGTTGTAAAATATTTTGTTTGTTACGTAAAAGCGTTTTGACCCCGCTGGTTCCTTGGTTGTTCCTTGTTTGTGGTATAGAGGAATAGGGTTTGACAAAAAGGTAATATTTTGGTACTTACTTCATAAAAAGCTTGTAATCACAATTTAAAATTTAAAAAAATGTGTAATGATTCGCTTTTGTGTTATTTTAAGAATTCATATAGATTTCATTAGATTATTAAAAACGTCACTTATAATACCAAATTAAGAAAGAAAAGGGAGAGAAAGAGAAAAAACTATTTTTTATATATTTTTCCTTCTTTAAAAGGTATTTGTAACACAGTAGTGTGTCGATTACCAAAAAAAAAAACAAATGACAAAAACGCACTAAAATAAAACATGTTCACGAATGCCTGAACGATAACAACATCAAAATTCGTAACACAATTAATTTAACGCCTGACACAGATTTGTTAAAATCAACAAAAAGTGCGCACGCGGCCCCACAGATCTCATTTCACGCTCGCTCTTACGCATTGTGAGAAATCGCTACCAACATAACGATTCGTCAGGCCTGGTTAATTGAGACATTTGCGTATGATACAGTTTCCCATGAAAGGAATTATATGAAGGGTAACTGTATGTCGTAACTACGCAATAGTTTATAATATAGTTTATTATAATAAAAGACACACATTTCACATAATTACACTCTGTGCCTGAAGAAAAAAACATCTTTAAAGTTATCTACATTAAAAAAATGCGACTACGACGAAGAAAGTATTGGATCAGCAAAGATAACTTGTTTTAATTAAGGTGATTTACTAGTCATAAATACACTTGAGTATAAATGGGCGCAAGAGGAAAAGAGAAGTGGATCAAGAAAGTATTAAAATGGTGCCCAAGGTGCGCAAAAGAGGAAGACAATTTAGAAGAAAGATAGACCAGATTAAGGAAACAGCAGAAAGGAGAGAGTTCCATAGTGAAGATAGAAATGGTGAGATTTGGAGGCCTTTGCCAAAAAAGGGCACACAGATACCACTGAAAAATATGATAAAAATGTATAGAATTAAATGTAAAGTATCTGAAATCTCTCTCATCCCTGAGGTCGTAGGTTCGATCCCGGCTGTGCACCAGTGTTATTTCTCTCTGTGCCCATTTAACATGAAGGAAAACATTGACTCTAAAATTCGACTGTGTGTGTCTGGCACAGGAGGCAGATAGGCACTTACTTGCGTATTAGATTGACAATTGATCATGAAACATACATAAATCTGAGGCCTAGACCTAAAATTGTTGCGCCACTGGTTTATTTTATTTTCATCTGAAATAAAAGGCTTTTATTATTCTAATAATTTATTAAATACTAACTTTAAAATACAGTTATTAAATACCTTTTATTATTATTATTACTAGTAGTTTTTAATAATTAATAGTTTACCGATAGTGCAATTTCACAATTAGGCTTAAACTCCGTTTGTAACAATGTTGCCCTCATTTAAATAATAGGAAGAAGTTAAAAAAGTAATGTAGGATATCTTCTATGAGCTGCATTTATTTCATACCATTAATGTTTTTAAAAGCCTAACTTTCCACATATTAGGAGTTGGTGACGTAATGGAACGGAAGTTTATTACCCAATTAAACTTTTTCACATTTCACCACTCGTAAGAAGTAATGTCAAAAAAGCGAGTCTTACGTAAAATACTAGTTGTTATAAAGTTTTAAGACCTTTTTTGCTTAGCGAGCGAATGTTTAACGTTAGCCATTCCGCCCAAGTCGTCAAGTTTAGGGCGGAACTATAAAGTTGCTAACCGCATTTTACGAGCATTACGCAGGTTTGTACTATCCCTAGTATATTTACCAATTTCCTACACAGATAATTCACACAAAAATGTTCGAAATTTAAATATTGTATTCTTTTAATTTAAAGAGGAACCGTAGACACTCGAACAAAACACCTCAAATAATTTGGCGCGAAAATATTACGTGCTAAAGCAAAAGGGCTCGCCAAACATCACCTACAAATGAACTTCGATATTCGAAAACTTGAAATCAAAATTCGAACAAAATCTCAGCATGCTCGCAACCGATGTATCTGTGGGTGTCTCTGCGAGTGTGTGCGGCACCCACCCTAGGGTGAGTGTACCGACACGGCCCCTAGGCCCCGCCCCTGCGATGCTCACACGGCTGAGTTGGAATCAGATGGCTCGGCCAGTCGTAAGCGAGCCGTGACATCGGGAACGGTTCGCAGCCTCCGAACGCACCCTTCCTCAATATTGAGTATTCGATAATTCTCGCTACACTGGCCAACGGTTTAGAAACTCGAATTAAAGAATAAGGACACGCTTGATTAGTTGCATTGATTTCGGACTGTGCTTGTTTGTGCTTAAGTGTTTGTGTTACCGTCGCTGCGTTTTAGGTAGGTCATTGTTTTATTTACCATTTTCCACAAATAACTCTGACATATTACTAAGTATTGGTGGCTTCAACTTAACCGATATCATGGCTTAAATATCATTCAATACCTTTCTTGGGTACGCACTCAATCAACACTTATTTACTGTACCTATAAAATTTATAAATGACAGTATTTATAGTAAAAATACAATTAAGCGTTATAAATAATATCACAATATTTTAAAAAGCTTAAAATAAATTTGACTTATATCAGTACAACAGATACATGGAAACTACGAAACATTTATTATATAAATCCTATCGCATAATAAATATGCTTCTTAATTTTTTCGACAAATATCTACCTGTTGTAGTAATTGACTCATTGTAATATGATATTTTTCAGTTCTCCATTTAACTTAGCCAAAGTCTATTAAATTTCCTTTGTGGAATAATTTGTAATTGTAAACATTTGCGATGGGTTTTTGCGAATCTGATACATGATAGGCCTATTGTTACCTCGTTTTAAAAACTGTCGGCTATCTATTTATGGTATATTATTTCAAAATATATTATACATACAAATTTTCATATTTAATATGAAAAAAGGAAAGGGTATAGTTTTTTTTACAAATCAAAAATTTCTGGAAGTTTTCAGTGCTGTGATAGGCCCCTAATTATAATTAAGTAAACATAAGAATAATAATTCTCCTATAAATATAATAGTGATATTATAAATTATTAAAAACTCAAAATAATTTGACTGTAATATTTTTTTTATTTTATATAAAAGTTACTACGTAATAAAAAATCTCAAAACGAGGTCTCAATTCGGAAGATGACATACATGTTACTAAATGTTCCATTTTCAAATAACTACTTTGATGTTACCGAAATGTGTAGCGTAGGTTCTATTGT
The DNA here is from genome assembly GCF_905475465.1 of Pieris napi. Classification (NCBI taxonomy): domain Eukaryota; kingdom Metazoa; phylum Arthropoda; class Insecta; order Lepidoptera; family Pieridae; genus Pieris; species Pieris napi. The sequence continues at coordinate 3,340,047 of NC_062241.1, read as the reverse complement.
GAATTTGTAAAGTTATATTGCTATTAATAGAGATCCAGCGTTGCATTGTCAGTAATTTTGCGGTAAACGATACTTGGGACACAATAGGTGAAGTAGCTCAATTATATTAACCAGATGGATTTATTCTATATTTCCTAACATATTCTATAGATTTTGCTATTGGAGATTAAATTAAACACTAGCTAAGTTTAAGTTACAAGGTAGTTTATAATTTAACGTCTTTTTAAACAGTTTTTGTTCTTCATACTGAGTAGATATAAATCATAGTTTATAATCCATAGTTTTAATTGTTCATCGATTATTTGGGTACGTTTAGTAGCTTTTTCAAAACTGTAAACGCGTTTATATCCAATAAATAAAATGCCACTAAACAAACAAATATTGTACTATCAGTAGGTACTCGATATTGTAGTGATGTGATTATTTCTCGATAAAGATTTTATAAATTCGAACTAGTAACAGATCAACAAAACTCTTTATAATATAAATAAATTAAAATAATCACTTGTTGTATTATGTAAAATGTCCAATACTTGACATTTGACATAAATGAAAATCAATAAATTCCGCCAATTGATGTCGCCGCGTAAAGAAGTACCGACAGATTATTTACACTTCAAAAGCGTGTTGACAGAACATTAAATGTGTCCCGGTGTGATTTTTTTTATGTTCACAATAGACATGTAACCATTGATACAAATTCTCACATTTTGTCATTACACGGTAACTGGGGTAAAATGTCACAAATCGATTTGTAACAGAAAATGTCATGAGTGGTTAGTATTGTTATAAATTTGAAATGTCAAAATTTTTGTGTATTTTTTTAAAGTAAAATACTTAAGGCGAATTTTTTCGTAAAAAGCTATAAAATAAAAATAAAAATCAGTTTAACAACATTTAATATTGTTACCTATATAAGTTACGTGTAATCACTTAATTATTGTAAAAAATAATAACATTAAATACTGTATTTGTCTACAAATAACATCTCATAAATAAAAATGGAAATCCTTTGTTTTCTAAGTTGGTAAGTCGTTGTATCCGAGGGCACAACTTAGATATACAATTTTGGAGTGAACTAAAAAAATTTTAAAATAAAAATGTAATTTACAAAAAAATCATTAGTTATGCTACGCTACTTCAAGCAACAAAAACTATAAAAATATATATAAAGCAAAAACTATAGTCTTATATATGCAACCAAAGAACTTAATAATAAATATTTAGTCCTTCAAAATAAATAATATAATCTTATTTCATTTAATAATTACCCTTAATATTTATTATGATTTCTATTATTCAAATAATATTGTATAGAACAATTCGATTCGATAAACCATATCATATGTCGAAATATCTAAAATGTATGTTAAAAAAATAACCCCAGCCCGGGTCGAAACTTTTAATATAGTAATCCAGTAAAAGTGCTTATTAAATTGACACATAAAAAGCCGTTTACCAAATCGCCGACAAAAAGAAAAAGCTCGAAGTACATCGAAAGCTTTTTAAGCTTCCCTATCTTAATCCGTAACCCTTCATCAGGATATCCAAAGGTGTTATTTGTCCATCAGGGATTAGGTTTTTATCGAGTTGGTTTCGTAACACTGGAGGCGATAATATACTTAAGACGATTATGATATATGAGAAATTAAAACATTTATTTACGCACAGTGGATCAGTGGTGTACAGCGGCTTATCTCTATTGAGACTGAGTTATTGTAAAACCACCAAATTCATCAAAACTGAATCAATCAATCAGTGGAAAATGAACGGCTCAAATATAAGAGTCTTTCCTCCAACCTTGATTTTGTTCCCTTTGGAGTAGAGACCCTTGGACCGTGGCGTGCACAGGCGCTAATTAAAGATTTAAGTTGGCGCCTGGTAGATGGTACCGGTGACCCCAGAGCTGGTGCTTTCCTCGCTCAACGAATAAGTATCGAAATAGAGCGAGGTAATGCTGCCAGCGTTAAAGGTACACTGCCACAGGGATCTAACGTTTTAAATTTGTTTTAATTTTCTATTTATCAATCAATCTAGTTGTACTAATTCTTTCGTCTCCTTCTGTCGAATTATTTAATGCCGTGATGAAGAGAGATAGATGAGTATGTTTAAATGTTGCAAGTGGACTTATTTATCTGTGCACAAGACAAGTTCTGTCTCTATTCCATAACTCATACTACGCACGAATGTCCGACACGACGACGAAAGCAGGCCAAAGTATATTCCTTTGCCCCATTTGGGATTTCGGCATTCATCATAAAAGTATAACACTAGATAAAGTATTTCACAATATTGCACAAAAAATGTGTTCAGTTGAAGTTTCAAATTCTTTGACCCCTCGAAGCTACTGTGCACGGTCATTAGTGCAGATAAAAAACTAAAAAATGTATCTATAGTATCATTAGACGTTATTATTAGTTTTTATGCTCGGTACACTCGGATCTGCATTGAACTGATCACAAAGACTGGTTGATTTCTCTAAAGAATCTCAAAATATTGTAGAGATAGCAGAAGTTTAAAACATTAATTAAGAATAACGTTAATTAATGTTTTAAACTTCTGCAAACAGTTTTATATTCTTGAAATATTTAAAAATAATTTTAGACACAAAACACGGAAGTTTGGTGCTTACGAGACTATGAAGGTGAATTCAAAGTAGGTTATATATACCTACGCAAAGCATTAGTGAAAATACTAATTCCAATTTCAAATTTTTAGCGCACTCTCACATTCATATTTGGAATATTTTGTAAGAATCGTAATTATCTACCAATATATTTAGCCACAATTTTGATGTAAATGAACAGACGCTTGAAGCTTACGAGATTAAACACACTATAAACATATTATTCCAATTTTAAATTTTTAGTACATATTCATATTTAGAATATTTTTATAAAAACAAGAATCGTTATATATACGACTTAAAAACAGATAAAGAAAAATTTATGTTAATTCATATACCTTTTTTTGCTATCTGTTCGTTCGAGATAAGAAATCAGGTGCTGTTTTTGTATACAGAGAGGCCGACTATACCTAGCATATTTTAGATATATTTATAAAATATATCAACATCATTCAAAAACTCTATAAATCTTGTAGAATTATTTTAAATCCTTTTTAAAAATAGTTTTGAATATAGTCTATAGAAGAAAGAAAAACTTTCACTTTATAAAATTCTGCAAACAGAATTATAATTTTAACAGTGGCAACCCTAAAAATTATGGCAAAATTCGCCGCTAAAACCGTAATAACGGCATAACGTTGTTCCGCTTGTACCTTGAATGCACAGTTACGACAATTAGTCAAAGCAACCTTTATGATGACAAACAACAGCACGTACATAATCAAGTTAATTCTAACAAAGTACACAGACAGAAACATAAAACGATTTCGTACATAAAGGTAAAAACATCAAACGAACATTATGACACTTGACAATTCAAAGAACGTAAGCGGAGCCTCTGACGCAGCCACATCACTGTTAATTATGTATAGACTTGTATGTGAAAGCCCTTTTTCTGTTTTATATTTTTTAAAAAACCCAGTGAAAAGGAAGACGCTTTGACGATTGCAACTTAGGCGAGGGTACTTCACTTAGGTACATGTTTTGTAACGCACGTGTCGCGTGCTTTGATGGCTTTTTGAATATTACGAAAATAGTTACACAAAGGGACTATTGGAGTTTTCCTAATTAATAATAATAAAGCCTTTTTTATTTCCATATCCTTAAGTTCCATTTTTAGTAGTTTAGATAGTATTTACTTATAGACAATGTTAGTCGCTTTTGGATTTGGACACACATTTATTTTATCTTTATTACCTACTGAAGGTGCCTGTCTTGAAAAGTCCTAACTGATACGTCGACTTTGCTACCACTCTATCCTCAGCTTGTCTCAGGGCAATAGACCTATCATTGTCTTAATTTTGTCAGACCAACGGTAATATATATTTTTAATAACCGAATCGCAAAAATATTTGTACCACAAATCAATTGTATTCTTGTAAATAAACAAATATATTATTATAATGAAACTCCCTTGGCATTACAAATAATTCTGTATACATTCCTGCTAATTCAACCACAAATTTTAATAAAATTAGTAATGAAATAACAACTAGCGGACCCGACAGTGTCGTATACATATAATTATAAATCTAAACCATTCTCATATCCACTTGAATACCCAAAATATGTCATACAAATAGCGCACATATTTATATAAACATTGACTCTATTAAGTAAAGAAGAAGTAGTAAGAAAAGCTATATAAAAATACATTTGCGACTAAATAGCAAAAACAAGGATCGAGTTAAAAACGAGTTGAGATTTAAAAGATAAACTATTCAGGGATTCGATTACATCTATCCGTTTGACTAAAGAGACATTAGCGCCACCTGCGGCCGGAGAGCGAATCAAAGTGGAAGCTAATGAGGTGTGCCAAGCGGAACACGGCAAGACTTCGTGAAATACGCTACGATCTTGTACGTTTTGTTTTTGATCTTAGGTATGTGTTCTTCTACGCAAAACGAATTTTAAATGCGATTTTAAAGTTCATTTTTCAATTCCTTTTTGATTAAGCTAATTCGATTTTTGAGCAGTGTTGGCCTAGTGGCTTCAGCTTGTGACTCTCATCCGAGAAGTCTTAGATTCAATCCCCGGGTGTGCATCAATGGAGTTTCAGTGTGAGCATTTAATATTCGCTCGAACGGTGGAGAAAACATTGTCAGGTTGACGGCGAGTGTCAGGCACAGGAGGCTGATCACCTACTTGCCTCGATCAACGCACCTGCGAGCCTTCTGGCCAGTGTCCATGGGCGGCGGTATCATTTAACATCAGGTGAGCCTTCGGCCGTTGTCATATAAAAAAATACGTGAATTAGAAACGTATAAAAGCGTGTTAAATGTACAAATATAATTCAGAAATTTTGGCTCGAGTACCTATAGTTACTTAATGTAATGTTGTATATTTATTAAACTAACCATAGATGTAAAATATCTAGACCTTGGTTTATAGAAAATGTTGGTTATATTCATTACGAAGGCTTTATTTTTCCTCCCTTAAAAATTACAAAAATTGTGGACATTTTTCGAAATTACTGTTTATTTTTTATAATAATAATAAAATTTATTAGTTGCATTGGTTAATAGGGCATTCCTGTGTTGTGTGACCAGACTCTTCCGAAGTACAATAAAAAAACAAAAACTTAGTACTACAAATATGCAGTTATCGACAATAAAATAAACAATGTCGCTTTGATATGTGTGTTGATATGAATAGCCTGTAAAAATTGGCGTACGAGCCATAATAAAATCGCTTACACAGTTCTTATTTCACATGAAAAAAACTAGTTTCAATAAACGGCTCGGAAAACTACAAACACGCAAACAAAAAGTCAACTGAAGTACGTAAATGTTTGAAAAACAGTTTCCCAATAACTTGTACGCCATATCCCGTGAGTTGAGTGTTTTAACTTTTCACTCGAACCAATTTATATTTCGAATTTGTAAAGGGCAACCACAAACAATTGCACACACAGAAATTAATTTATGAAAGTCTAAGAATAAATACGTAAAATAGTGTATAACTTTGAAATAAAAATAATCATTTCTAAAGATACACAATCTGATTCCGTCATCCCCTATCAAACGCTCATCTAGAAGCACGCTGGAGTTTCAACTCTTTGTTGTGGCATCCCCAGGTGTCGCACTGCACGATAAGGTTCGTCGTTTCTTTTAAAAACAGCAAATGAGTGGAACTCCTTGCTCCTTGTTCCATCATCCCTAGACAGTACAATATGGGTTAATTTAAGCGGTGGCATCTCCTGGATAGGCATGCCCCTCAAAAGACACATCTCACATATCATCAGGGGAGATTGTGGCCAATCGTCTGTCCAATTCTGTATAGTAATTTTTTTTATACAAATGGAGGTTTTTAACATTACAACCTTATTAAGTTTTTAGGCTGTCGTTCACGAAAGTCTAATTTCCTATGGAGTAGAGGAAGATATGAGTCTGCCCCATGTCCTTTTATTTATTTACAAAAGCTTACCAACGCTAGACACACTAATACATTGGTATACATGAAAAATAAAAAACAAGATTTAACGTGACAAGCACTTATAGACAAAAATTACAAACACAAAGATGAAAAGAAATACCTCGATTAGAAAGTCAAAAGGAAAATTTACTTCAAAGTGTAAGGGTAGCAACTATATACAGACCTATCTCGTTTACCAGAATGCTCAATCTAGATATCGATTTTTTTTATATAGACTGTTACTTTTGTTGTTCTACACGCGGTCTAAACATTCGTAGCTCTATAGGCGACTAATTATATTAATTAGAAACGGGTTTGGTCCGGTAACTGGATCTGTAGAGATAAGATACAAAGAGGCCGGCGATCGCGGCTGATACTACAGTGATGCATCATATTTGAGATGTTGTGTGAGCGAAGTGTACCAGAGTTGAAGCAAACAGCCCGTAGGCTACGATTTACAGGATATTGCTTATAAAATTTCGTAATAAAACTGTGATGAAAAATGACTCGGCGGATATTTTCTGCAACTTTTACCGAGTTATTTAAGAAGCCTTGCTGTGTTAATTATTTGCTATAATTATTTGTACATAATTATGTATTTATAATATATATTCGCGGATGCTTGGCGGACCTATGCGACTTCAATACAAAGAGTTCCCTCGTGAGTTGTGTGCTGCGTGTGGGTTACTTGATTGTGAGGAAGTTGCATGGATCTGGTTGGCCGCGCCTTCTAAAGTTCTCATGTCATTTTCACGTGATACTTTCTATAACATATTTCGTAAGTATCTGATTGTCCTCATTTATGTTTGAGAGCAATAAAATATAATTATTACTAGCTTTGTCGATTCAGTCAAAGTAGGTACACATAGAAAGTTATTATATTATAATTTATTAACAACTTTATATATATGGGTCCGAAGAAAATCAGTGTTGCTAAAGAAAGTAACTTAAACAGTATTGGGCACATGATTTTCTTTCTTTCTTCTTTTTCTCTGTCTCTGAAGTATTGAGAACTGTATATATAGCCTGTGACTTATTAATTAAATTCTGTAACCCCAATTATACACGATTTTGTGACTTGATTGTATTGGTACGAACAAGCTAGACAAAAGTTATTAAATTATTTAAATATAAAAAAAAAAAAACTTATTTTATTTATTTATTTACACTTCGTTGCATTACAATATAAGAATTTAACATAATTAAATGTAAAGGAGAGCAACTGGCGGCCTTATCGCTTTCGAGCGATCTCTTCCAGGCGATATGTATTAAATTAGATAAGGTAGGCAAGAAGTGCAAAAATACATATTACATTAAGAAAAAAGGAAACTAAACAGGAACAAAAAACAAACTAAACTAATAACACTTAAAAACCTAGTAAGTTAGTTATAATAAACTAATAAAACTTAGTAAAGATTTAAAAATCTAGAATTATTCATTTGGGTAACTTGAATTCCTATATAAAATGTACCTAATACCAACACTTAAATATGTCAAAAGCCAATCGATAATGTTTTAAATTAATCTATGCCTATTCAAACTCGTTGTCTATAGTTTACGTAAACATGCGATATCATCAATGCATTAATTAATAAAAAGTGGTCAACCTTATCCTATTAGTTTTACTTTGACTAGGTTCAAAGAGTCCCTCTTGGTCCATTGTGAGTTTTGAATTGAATTCAGCTCAAAGTCGTTCGATTGGCAACTTGAAAAGATCAAAACGTTATATTTGAGTACCTGTTACTTTTGATATAACTTAATTCAGTGCGGGGTTTGATGTCAAAGCCCAAAGGTTAGGGAGAAGTGTAGTGAAAAGTTGTATAAGGATTTCGAAAGGTACCTGCGTTTAATAGGTGCTTGTCGTATATATCCAATTTGTGAATAGTTAATTAGAGTTACTACTGGGTTTTACTATGGGATAAGTTGGTAGAGTCATAGTTCATAGATGTAATTTTTATCTCGCGTAATATATTCTGTAACTTTTGTTCCGCCATTTTGTTGCTAAAGGTTGCAAACAACTGGAATTGGGTGACTTGCGCTAGTCAAATAAAGTACGTGCGTACAAAGTACACATGTGGAGGTGAAACTTCTTTGGCAAACTAATATTTAAGTCTGAATTTAATTGTCATTAAAATATTAAAAGTGTCAAAAATTAATACAAATTATAAATTTAATTTATTTCTTCGATTTAGAAACACGTGGCATTTTAATTTACAATTCGTCATTTGAGATTTCAATAAATTATTTTGCATAAAATATGAAATACTAATATTTCATAAATTCTCTTTACGATTTTAATTTTAAAAATAGAATTTCTATAAGGTAATTTGTCCTTCTTACTCTCTCTCAACCGGTGTCTCCCTTTTCTTCAACATAAACGCTGCACATCTTCGTGACGCTAATATTATTATTGCGTTTTATCCGTAAAAATTTTACCCTCATAGTACGCCTAAAGAAGTTTCACTCCAAAAATTCCTCGGCGGATGTGATTCCGTACGATTCCCGTACATTCCGCAACCACTACTTCCTTCTATCAAGCCCGTCTCATGCCTTGAGTTTGATCATAATTATAAGCAACAAATCGTATCGATGATGATGCAAAACTTTCGTGTCGTCCCGATAGTACTGAACAACGGTACTGACACGTTAATGACCGGAATGACCCACACATTACTCAAATAAAAAACTCAAACAGACAGATTGATATACAGCATGACTACCGTTCAGTTGCTACTCTCTGGGTGGTACAAATATCTAACTTCGTTACGATCATTATCAGTACACGAACGCCAAAACTATTCCTACTATGCAACAATAGATGGCGTTCTACACAATTCAGCGTATCATCTACCAATTAGCCGTGCCTCTCTTTCACCCACCAACAGTCAGAGTGAGACGGAAAGCTGCCAATATCAAAAGCCTTGATTGTAATTGATGATGCGATTGTCTTGGGGGTCAATAATGTAATCTCTCTTTTCAGGTCACGGTGCGGAGCGAATTCGACAACACTTCGGATTCTTTAAATTCTAGTCATTTTCAATTTAAAAAGTGATCTTAGTTCAAATTGTGCAAAACGTGTGCAAACGCTGTCAACTGCTTGTAATTAGCAGTAAAAATCGAGTAAAGTTTAGCGGGGTTAAGGTTGTAGGGCAAAATAGGGGTGTGCGATAGAGGCGTGGGGGACTTTTTTTCGTGGGCCGGCGGCGTGGCGCTGCACGGGGGCTGGGGGCGGGCGGCGCCGGCGCCCGCGCACGCGGCCACCACGCTGGTGGGCGGGCTGGTGGCGCCGCCGCGGGAACCCACCACGGCGGCTGAAGCCTTCTGGAAAATGCCACATAAAGGTAATTTTTTTATTTATTTAAATCATAACATATCCGCTCTGCAGACAGTACGATCCAACCACTACCCATGGGCACCTGCAACTGCAACCTGCAAGGAGGCTAGACTGTGCTGCTGAACTGTGCTTTACGTCGTATTATCTATGTGTATATGTTAGTAGTGTATAGTTTCCCATGGTAAATGGACACAATAAAATTCCAATATGATACCAACTAAAGCTTCCGAAATCCGAGGGGTAATTAAAAATAAAATGTATACGCTATGTATTTTATTGTATTTTTAAGACGATTTTATATATAGGAACAATAGGAGTTCGGTAGGAAATTAAATTATAGCCAGACATAAGACGGAAACTAATAAAAGGCCGTAAAGTGACCACTAAACTATGTAGTAATAGGTCTTGCTAGTTGTGCGCTAACTTGTTAACTATTGTTAAGTTAGAAGCTAACTTGTCCTCTTGTTACTAACTTTAACGGTTTACGACTTGACTATTTGGTCTCGTTCAAGGGTTTCGGAATTATAGTTTCCTATACACCTTTGATTAAAAGCGTCTTTATATGAAGTTACAATTGATATTGATACATAGATAAATGTTGATGAATAAAATAACTTTTTTCATATTAGACACAAAACGTCGACGGCGTGTGTCAGGCATAGGAGGCTGATCACCTACTTGCCTTAGATATCATGAAAAATATACAGAAATCTGAGGCCCAGACTTAAAACGGTTGTAGCTTCACTGATACTGAAACAAGAACACTTATGAACGTCAAAAGAAACTATACCAGTTCGCAAGTCAAGGGCGTAGAGCGGGCAATAAGAACTGCCAAAAAACTTTACGCCACTCTTTTTAATCGCCAAGTTTTTAGTCAAACAAATTGTTTGAACTGGAATTATCTGTAGTATTCCGGTTTTAATAAAACTGATTTGGTTTTCGAATATCAAATAATTGTTATTTTCAAATTACTCAATAATAGTAGGTACGTACATATACCACTTTTATAATTTTACGGAAGGAAATTAAATAAAAAAGGCATTTCAATACAACATCGCAATGAGGATGAAAGGCTATGGAAGACTTTGTTGAAGTATTTTTATAAGTTTTTCTGGTAAAAACTTAGTTAATAATAATATGACATCTTTATTTATTTCTATGTCTCGTTTAATACGCCATTTGTCAAATCAAAATTTTAAATAAATTAGTGTAGCTACAACCCTTTTAAGTCTGGACCTCAAATTTCTGTATCTATTTCGTAATCATTTGTCAATCTAATAGGTAAGTAGGTGATCAGCCTCCAGTGCCACACGCCGTCGACTTTTTGGGTCTAAGGCAAGTCGGTTTCCTTACGATGTTTGCCATCACCGTTCGAGCGAATGTTAAATGCGCACGTAGAAAGCCTTTGGTTCACAGCCGGGAATCGAACCTACGACCGCAGAGATGTAAGTCGCACGCTGAAGCCACTAGGCCAACACTCAAAAGTCAAACTATATTTCATAAGATTTATTTGGGTCATTAAGACAGATCATAACTATCAATTTTATAGTCCCCGTTTTGACTATTCCTCAAAACAAAATAACACGATTATTCAGGAGCCAGCCAAACGGAGCATGCAGTGTTCGCGTCACATTATCTCTAGATAGAGACAAATAGAGCGGAAAATTACTCGTAAGAGGGAGATAAACAGCATTTTCTTGTTGCGCTGAAGTGATTTTAATGATTAAGGACTTAGTCTAGGCGTACAGACTTTTAAGCTATTTCATTGTTCGTGTGTGGATTTTAAGATATCGGATAGATTTCTTTTAATTTTAATAATAGTTTAATATTGTATATAGGTATAATAATAATTATTATATTTATATATTTATATTATTATTAAGTATAATAGTATTGATAAGTACAAAATTAATACAAAGTTTGGTCCCCGTAGGTACCTATATTTCCTCGCTGTATTGCGATACTTATTCGTTGAGCGAGGAAAGCACCATGTATGTAGGTCAAGAATATTGTAAATATTGTATATTTGTGTGTTAATAATAATATAAACTTTCATTATTAGTTTAAAATATCGATAAAAAGCCTAAGAAAATTTTTTTTTTTTTGCAATTTAGTATCATTGCGTCGAGTATTCTTTTGTTTTAATTTGTAATTAATATATCCAATTTGGTAATATTAAAAGACTTACATTGTTGATAAATATATAATAGCGATATAACATATACATTAAAAATAAAATCCTTCAGTTAGTAAAAAACATTTTGCTGAACTTATATTAAACAAAAGACAATAGAAAATCTTTACTCCATACAAAGCTTAAATCCTAAAGTTTGTTGTTCTAAAAGGTATTAGCAAATAATTTTTTTAAATGATAAATGTACTTAGAGATAATCTGTAGATACAGTTAGACTTAACAATTGTTTAAGACACAATAGAATTACAATTAACTAGTACATTTTTAATAGATTTTTAGTATAGAATTATACCTTGTTTATTTTCGGAGATAATAAGTAGGATATACAACTGTGTATGGTGAAGTCGGGTAGGCCTTCGTACATACCTGGACCAAATCCAGGAGGTAGAAGGATAAGTTAAAGTACCTACAACCGACGAGCATGCATGGTGGATGAAGCGAGAGAGGTAGGGACTGTAGCAAGTGGAGAACCGTGATCTCTGCCTACGTCTTCAGAAAAAGGGGAGATGATATCAATAAGTAATATAACAAAATACAATAACTAACCTTAAAACATAATAACAAAAATATATTATTTAAAGGAGTCCCAACTCGATAAACCATAATAATAATTAATTATGTTGGATTTCTTTAAACTTAAATATAACTAGCAAATCGATGTTATAGCGATGTTATATTTTTTGTCGTCAAATTCAAATCCAACACATACACAAACTCGAGTGTTCAATATGATAAAACATTGTCACAAAGTCATATATCACAAAGCTTTTAGACAAAAATGTCAACTTAAACTGTGTATTCAACATTTGTCACAGTTTTTGTGGGGCGTGGTCGCGAAGTTAGATTTATGTCGTTACAAACGACATTATAAATTCACAATGCGATTTTTTTTCATTCGTAGATACAATTATGAAAATACTCTTATACACGGGGTATGTTATGGGGTATGTTTTTTGTAAGCTAACATTTTGCATCTTACTACAGTCTATAAATAAAGTTGACAAATATTATTTTGTTTAATCTTTTCGTACAAGTATTACGGCTTCAATATTTTAATAACTTGAAAGTTGTTAGTATAAATTTTTGAATATCAAATCAAATTTAACAGTTATCTATACTAATATTATAAAGAGGAAAGATTTGATTTTTTGTTTGTTTGAAATGAATAGGCTCCAAAACTACTGGACCGATTTCGAAAATTCTTTCACCGTTGGCAAGCTACACTATTCCCGAGTGTTTCATTTTCAAAAAAATTAGGGATGCTTACTAAAACTTGAATAATCTAACCCAAGGTGTAAAAAAATAAACACAAAAACTTCCTTCAATCGCGTGCGCTGCGAAAACTATTAATGATTGAACAAAATGATGTATTTAAAAAAAATGTCGCGACAGCATGTCTCTATCTTTTATAGTTACGTCCACAATAAGCGTCCTTTTATTAATTTTTTTTATTAAAATACCACCGCTAGATAAGGCTCTTTATTCGTACCTAGGTATTGATCCTTATCAAAATAAATACCAACGTTTCACATAAGCTACAATTTAATGGCATAACCACCAAAAAAGCATGGTGGATTGGTGTTCTCCTGCCGTTTCTCTTGAATAGTTTACTACTATGTAATATAACAAAAATCTTAGCCACAGCAACGCTTGGCCGAGTCTACTACTAGACTTATAAATTATACATACATATATATATATTATCTGTATTAGCACTTACTTAACAAATAATAAATGAGTAAATATGCAACAGATTTATGAATCTAAATAAAGCATTAAAGCGATTCAAAAAGGATGGTTGCATTCAAAATGGCGTTTATCCTTACAATTAATTCCCCCATAGATAATTCAAAAACAGATACAAAATAATAATAATAAGGGTTTCAAGTGGGGGTTGTCTGCCTCTGACACCTGGTGTGATGTCAAACACAGGGACGACCCTTATGTATTTACTATGTATTTGATTAATGTTAGTATATAAGCCTATTTGTTAGTGGATTAGTTTGAATCGGTAATATTTGTAACTCTAAAAAGTATAGTTTAATTGAATTTTTTGACCATAAAAATATTATTTATAATTACTTTTATGTGAATTGGATGGTGATTAGTCTAACATTTTACGAGTCTAGTAATTTTCGTAAATTTTTAATTTGTAAGTATTATACAATTCAAATTCAAAATCATTTATTCATATAGGTAACACAATGTACACTTATGAACGTCAAAAAAGAAATATATATGAAATGCTTCTAATTTTACATTTACTACCAGTTCTCAAATCGAGGGCGTAGAACGGAAGAGATGAAGTGGAAATAAATTCAAGAGGAAAATCAGCGCATAAGCCAGACTCTAAATAAGCATATTTTAATTAAGAGTACATCAGAACTAGAAGATGCATCGACACAACAAAAAATTACTATAAAATAGAACTCAAATTACATAGTTTTCTCAATTTATCCTACATATATTTGGATGATATACTACTTTCAGCGAAACATCGACTCCACAAATTTCAGAGCGCAGAGGCCATTGTGAGCTTAATATAAAAAATCAACTACAACTACACATAAATTTATAGTCGCGGCCATAAAAACGGGGATTAAAAATAAATCGCTCGAATAAATTGCACCTCTGAAATTAAAATGTTCCCTCACGACACGCGCATTCGCGACACTCGTGGCTATTTGGTGCACGTGTTGAGCGCGAGCGGGTTTAGTAGCGATTTCAACTCGTAATCTGTCAAAGCTAGGTTAGGTTTTGAGAATTAAATAGCAAAATTTTCATTATATGTTTCACATAAATGACAAATGGCTATTCGTTGAAATAAATGATTTGTGTAAATATTGATTGAACCCTATAGACCAGTGCAGATAGCCTTTAAAATAAATAAAAAGTGAAAAAAATTACAGTAGGATGAAACCCATTAGAAAAGCAGGGGAATATGATCAAAATGAAAGGAAAAATAAATTACGGTCGATCTGAGGTCGGGAAGGGGTAGGGGGGGAGTTTTAAGGGTAAAAAACGGTTTATCTCGATTTCCGGCAAAACTACAAGTCCTATCCAAGAAAGTTAAATGGCAAAGTTGGAGGTAATAAAAAGATCTAAAACTTTTGTATTCACACATTTTTCACATAACCTCAAAATTTATGTGAAAATTTAAAAAAAACAAGTTTTTGGTTTTTTATTTTTATCTTTAACAAAAATTATTTTTTTTTAACGAAATTTGGTGAAAACTTACCTTTCTATGTCCCAAATACACTGTAATTTATTTGATTAAAAATATTTATTTGTTCACCTTATTTTGAATTAATATCGAAAAAACACCCTAATTTTCAATCGAAAATTCTGACGTCAAAATTTCAGCTTTTTTCAAAAAGTTGGTGTGCTTTCAGTTCGTTGAAATCTCTACTTTCCTATGGTAAAAAAATATATATATATTACCATAGTAAATCTTCTCAGAAAACGCAAAAAATCGTATGCAGTAACGCCCAGACCTGTCATCCCCTTCCCTACTTCTCTATGAATCTTCTTTAAATTATAATCAGATGCCTATTTATTACTATTTTAAGATAATTTATATATACCTGAGTGACTTAAAAAAAAATTTAGCCTTTAGATGGGCTAAAATTTTCGTATTTCATAGAGAAGTAAGGAAGGAGATGACAGGTCTGGGCGTTACTGTATACGATTTTTTGCGTTTTCTGAGAAGATTTACTATGGTAATATATATATATTTTTTTACCATAGGAAAGTAGAGATTTCAACGAACTGAAAGCACACCAACTTTTTGAAAAAAGCTGAAATTTTGACGTCAGAATTTTCGATTGAAAATTAGGGTGTTTTTTCGATATTAATTGAAAATAAGGTGAACAAATAAATATTTTTAATCAAATAAATTACAGTGTATTTGGGACATAGAAAGGTAAGTTTTCACCAAATTTCGTTAAAAAAAAATAATTTTTGTTAAAGATAAAAATAAAAAACCAAAAACTTGGTTTTTTGAAATTTTCACATAAATTTTGAGGTTATGTGAAAAATGTGTGAATACAAAAGTTTTAGATCTTTTTATTACCTCCAACTTTGCCATTTAACTTTCTTGGATAGGACTTGTAGTTTTGCCGGAAATCGAGATAAACCGTTTTTTACCCTTAAAACTCCCCCCCTACCCCTTCCCGACCTCAGATCGACCGTAATTTATTTTTCCTTTCATTTTGATCATATTCCCCAGCTTTTCTAATGGGTTTCATCCTACTGTAATTTTTTTAGGTTTCAAAAATTATCGGCACTGGTCTACTACGTTTATGTCAGTATTTATATATTATGTATTATTCAGCATTGCATATATTTATTTATATATTTTCTACATATTTAAATATGTATTAAAGTGGGGACAATGTTTAAAAATCATTTAAATAATTATACTCTAAGATAATAAATAAAATCTTAAAAAAAAATTTTTATTCATATTTGCCTGTCTACAGATAAAAATCGTTAATACGCTAAAGGATTAAGCGATGACCTTTAAGTTTTAATTGATATTTAACAAGTCTTTGTTCCCAATCACTTGTAATTATATTGTCTTGTTAACTGATACGACATTTAAAAGAAACGATTAAATACATTAAAAGAACACAACCTACATCTTTATATTAATTAAGTTTCTTGAAAGATTCAACGTGATTTCCTTGTATACAAATGTATGGGTGTAATTGCGTTACTTACCAATGTACAACATTTAATTGAAAGTAAATTAATAAACAAAAGTTTCAACCATTTCAGTAATGACCTAGTGGTTTCAGTGTGCGACTTTCATCCCTGAGGTCGTAAGTTCGAACCCCGGCTGTGCACTAATGGATTTTCTTTCTATGTGCGAGTTTATTCGCTCGAATGGTGAAGAGAAACATTGTGAGGAAACCGACTTGCCTTAGACCCAAAAAGTTGACGGCGTGTGTCAGGAAGCTACCCACTATCCTATTAGATTGACAAAAGATTGAAACTTATACAGAAATCTAAGACTTAAATAGGTAGCGCTACTGATTTATTTATTTATAAATTGGATAGTTTGTATCGGATATTTAAAATGCAATTCTTTTTGCAGTAGTTTAGAACCCTGATATTAACATTAATTAACGCCGACGCCCATTACATAACCAGTAGTTATTCGTTACCCCTGCGATTGTCCATTGTTCTTTTAACAGTCGTTGCTTGTTAGTGCGTGCACAGTCGTTGACGTTTGACGAAAGGTACGCCAAGAGGTGTTATTTCTAACGAGTTTCGGCGCGAAAATCACTTTTAATTGGCGAAAGCTATATTTAATATTGAGGGGGTATTGTACTGAGAATTAGTTAATCGTAATTATAGTTGTAACACGTGTTGTATTGAGATATTATTGAGGCCTATTATTTGATATGTATAATATAATCTATTACAAGTATGAGTTATTGATATGACATCCTGATTCTTTATTATTCAAATAAAAATTAATAAGTGGCGCTACAACCTTTTTAGGTCTGGGTCTCAGATTTCTGTATTTGTTTCATGATCCTGTGTCACCATAGGCAAATAGGTGATGAGCCTCATGTGCCTGACACACGAATTTTTGGGTCTAAGGCAAGCCGGTTTCCTCACGATGTTTTCCTTTACAGTTCGAGTGAATGTTAAATGCCCACATAGAAAGTCCATTGGTGCACAGTCGTGGTACGAACCTATGACTCAGGGATGAGAGTCGCATACTGAAGCCAGTAGGCCGACACTGCTTTTATGATTGCAAATTAATCTTATTACATACCATAAATATTCACAAGACACGATATACGATACGATACGATATACGATTGAAACTAGAAAAACTACATCAAGCCGAATTCAAAGAAACAAATGAACAGAACCACAGAACCCAATTGTTTTGGCCCTTTCACTAACTCCCACCCATGACTTAATCAAGTCCCAGCCCCAAATTCGCCCACAAATTGCATTCAATTGTTCACTTTTTACCGCCAGGCATAAGGGGTAAAAGGAATTATCTGTTAGACGTTTGATCGGTAATTCTATTCAAGAGTATTGGTGTGAAAACACGCTCACGTCTGCAATTTGGACCGCAACTGCCAA
Organism: Pieris napi; assembly: GCF_905475465.1. Lineage (NCBI taxonomy): Eukaryota > Metazoa > Arthropoda > Insecta > Lepidoptera > Pieridae > Pieris > Pieris napi. Next base: position 3,322,371 of record NC_062241.1, on the reverse strand, counting down.
CCACATGTTTGAAAACTGAAATTAGCTTTTTGCCGACATTGTGCTGAAATTTTATATGCAATTTAAGTTATAATATGTAATGGCTATTTAGGAGCTTAATTGATGCCCTTTTAAAGCGTTTCTTTAAGCTTTCTGATCCTAGTTTCTTATCGTGACTGGTTGACTATTTAGAATCTTTGTATAAAGTTTTACAGATTTCTATTTAAGGCCCTATCCCAGCACGAATTGCTGTGTCAGTGTCTCGGGTGGACTGCAGGGCGCAGTGGAGAGCTGGAGCACTGTGGCGCGCCGGCCCGTAATAACAATTAGTTATGTAAAACATTAAATTAATGTAATTTTATCATTTTTTTTCTGAAATGGATTACTTGTGTCTACTTGGCTTGCGATAAAATATATCGCGTAGGTAAATTTCAAAATCATGTTCTATATACATTTTCGTCATAAAATGAATTCAAAATGTCAAAAATTGGCTATGTTCGTTTTTTTATATCAAGCGAAGTTATTTAAATCGTGTATCGATTTTTCAAAATGGATACATAAACTACTCAACCCCACCGTATATCTTTTCGATTCGCCCTACTTCAAGAAACGATGACGAAAAATGGAAAGAAACAATGTACTTTTTTGGAGTTTTGCGACCAGATCGGTCCTTAAGCTGTATTACCAATATATCTCAAGATTATAAAGATCCAAATATAAAAATAATATAAATCTATTTCAATATGGAATCTATATGCCAAAACCTTTTTTAATTTTGGCGTTCTATGGATATTTTCGCCAACAATAAAAACCTTAAAAAATATATAAAATTCCTTTTCAATTCGAAACGGTTATAGATACAATAGAAGCAAGATTAGATAATAATTTGCGGTTCCTTAAGAGTCTTTTTTAGATTTGCAAAGCGGATTATTTTTTTCAACGGGTTAAATTTTTTTAAATAGCCCTCGGGATGCACAGGTATAATGGTGATTTTTTACACCTACTCAAACTTTTCGATCGAGCCACTTGAGAAAATTGCATTCGCCAATAATAATAATTGAATTGAAAAACGCTAAGAATGTGTGATTTGAAGTGATATTGTTTGGTAACAATAAACTCGGCACCTGCAATTTATTAAAGGACCAAATTTGGTATCATTTTTTTAAAACGTTTATAAAAGGCAAATAAGTACACATATTACGTAACGACTATTAAAATGAAATATATAAACTATGTATTTCATTTTAAATATGTAATATATAAATAAGCTATACTTTTAAAAATTAACAACGTCATCATGGTACGGGCTTTACAATCACGTTTATTGATTTAATTTACTATAATCGTTATCTGTAATCTAAAGTAATGATAAGGAGCATAGGTTAGGTTATATTTTACCTCTATACTTTAAACAATTCATAATAAAACTGTGATGAAAAATGACTCGGCGGACATTTTTATCAACTTTTGCAGAGTTGTTTTAGATACCTTGCTGTGTTAAAATTTTTCTTTATTCTTACATAATTATGTATTTGCAATGTATATTCGCGGATGCTTGGCGGACCCATGCGACTTCAATACAAAGAGTTTCCTCGTGAGTTGTGTGCTGCGATATTGCGGGCTACTCGATTGTGAGGAAGTTGCATGGATCTGGTTAGCGCTGCGCCTTCAAATGTCATTTTCATACATGTATCTTCTCTATAACATATTTTAATAAGTATCTAGTCTTGTCCTCATTGTAGCATGTGTGATGTTTGAGAGAAAAAAAAACAGGGTTTCAATTACGATTTGATGTTAATACATTATTTCATACCATTTTACCTGCAAAACAATATTGAAGCAAGCTGTGTATGTTTCTTATTTATTGTTCCATATTAGGGTTGCCTGCAAGAAATCGCTTGTTAGCGATAAGGCCGCCCGTTGCTTAATAACTTATGTACCTAACCTGATTTTTGTCTTTTATATGTATCTATGATTTTGTATATTATGGTAAGGAAGTGTAAATAAATAAGTAAATAAAGATATGATAAAATATTCCATATTAAATCTAAAATATACTGTTGCTTTGTACCATACATGGTATGTAATGATGAGACTATACCTCCATTGTTTTTACAGATGAGCTGATGCATAGCGCAGCTATGGGTGGTGGTGGGCTATTCGGCTGTTCTTCAGCCGGACACAGCGGCATCAACCAGCTTGGAGGGGTCTACGTTAATGGTAGACCGCTTCCTGACTCCACGCGGCAGAAGATCGTGGAGTTGGCGCACTCAGGTGCGAGGCCCTGCGACATCAGCCGGATACTGCAGGTCTCCAACGGCTGTGTCTCTAAAATACTTGGGAGGTGCGTATAAAGTTTAAGAAGGTTTAGACGCAAAGGAATGCGTCTAGAAGGGGACTCGACTCTCACATTTTCCTCTTCGTTTACTAATAATATCTTAAATAGGGCCATATTAAACTGTTTCACGGATTTTAGTTTAGACGTGAATTCCATTCGTGGTGGATAATAATAAAAAAGTGCGTGCGTACAAAGTAGGTACACATGTCAGAATTGAAACTTCTTTGGCAAACTAATTTTTAAGTCTTGTTCATATTTATACACATGTAAAACTTTAGAATTCCGAGACTTAGGGGGAGGGAAAAAGGAAGATATGTTAGGAATTTAATGAATTTAATTGTCATTAAAATATTAAAAGTGTCGAAAATTAATACAAATTATTAATATTTTTTTCAATTTATTTCTACGATAATAAAAACACGTAGCATTTTAATTTACAATTCATCATTTGAGATTTCAATAAATTATAAAATACCTACTAATATTTCATAAATTTTCTTTACGAAATTTTAATTTAAAAAATAGAATTTCTATAGGTAAGGTATTTTGCCTTTCTCACTCTCTCTCTCAATCGGTCTCAATAGCTCCCTCCCTTTTCTTCGACAAAAACGCTGCACATCTTCGTGACGTTCCGTAAAAAATTTACCCTCATGCGCCTAAAGAAGTTTCACTTTAAAAATTCGATACATTAAAGAATTATAGTTTATTATTCCCTAACACATAGCTTACATCTTAAAGTAATCACAATAGTCAAAAATTGTAATCCGATAAAATCCTATTACAAATATGAAATTCGTATCACAATTAAACACCGAATAAATGAATTAACAAAACCCATTGTTATTAACAATACCTTGAATCGATTGTCTAAGATGAGGTCAAATTCTCGAGACACGCCAAATTGACAGAATTCCCATAATGCCTGCTGAGGTAGCATACAATGCCGGAACAATCGCGTTCGAGATTTCTCGACTTAATCAATACAGGAACTACATTCCCATAGTATTGTTTTTGTATGAATGGACGTGTGCCCAGCGTGCTAGGTGGGAATATTCTGGGTGCCGCGTGGGGTGCCTAATTTCAACGGAGTTGCTTGATTGCGATTTTATCGCTGTCGTTAAGTATTTGCCCTCAACCCTCGATTTTGTTAAATCCAATTTGAGAGCTTAATTATTGAAACTACCGTGCTAAAAATTCAAATTTAGAATTCTTTCTAAAGGTGCCGAATTAACGGAAATTTGTGGCTTTATAACATACTAGCTGATCCGGCAAACGCCGTTTTGCCATGTCATTATATCATTTATGGTTATTGTGCCTCTCTCGACATAGATAGGTATAGTGTGTCGCGGACTTTTTTGTAGATATTTATAAGATCTACAATTACTTAAAACATTTTATGGTTCTATCTTTAATAGTTTAAGCAGGGTACGCAAAATAAGTAACTTTTTTGGTTGATTTTTACACCTTGTGTCCGAAAAACCCTAATATCTTACGGAACCCTATTTTTGTTCAAAATTAAATATAGCCTATATTACTCGTGGATAATGTAGCTTTCGAATGGTGAAAGAATTTTTAAAATCGGTCCAGTAGTTTATGAGCCTATTAATTACAATCAAACAAACAAACAAACAAAGTTTTCCTCTTTATAATATTAGTGTAGATGATATATCGAAAACTTTTACTCTTCTAATAAAGTACTGAATAATAAACACTTCGATAATGTCAAGGTATTTCCTTTACACGACAATACAAAAAAAAATAGGAAAACAAAACGCCAAAAGTCAATCGCGAACAATAAAATAAAGACGTCAATCAAACAACTAGAATTTTAATACCGGGTGTGCCTTTCAGGGCTGTCCCACGACCGCCCCTAAATAAAAATCAAAATAAAACATTATTTTGTGGTAATTGGTAACCCCGCGGCGATGCCAGTAAGATCTAGAAAAGTGAATTTTGCGCCCTTTGGCCCCTAATATTTTGTTGGACGAGTTTAAAGGAGCTTTTTGTAGCCTTAGTTATATCCAATTAAGTTTGTATATCCTATTATGTTGATCTAATTATAGCGGCGCAAGATTCTTTGTGGCGCACGGGCTTCTTTTCGGCGTTTTGTCACAAGATATTATTGTATGGATTTGTCTTGTATTAGGAATAATACATAAAGAAATGATGCAGCTCTTAAAGCTAGTAAAAGTTGAGTATTATATATATCTTTCTTTGAAATAAAACTTTTTGAGTCTACCTATCATTGTTTCCCGGAAATCCTTGAATAAAACAATTTTTTTACAGACTTCTAATTGCCGTACACATTTAAAACTATAAAATTTTTAGACAGACATATAATTTATTACAAACAAAAACACACACACTTAAACACACAAAATAACAACAATCAAAGAAAAAAAATTAAATAAAAGATATAATGAGAGATATATAACACTATTTTTTTTCCTTGTTTGGTTCGTTTCAAGTATGTAATTATATTACATATCAGTTTACATACAATTATGTATTGTTGTAACAGTTGATGAATGAAACCACATTCCAAATTTAAACTTTGCAAGTATAACACTTGTTCGTATCGAATTTAAGAATCTATTCAAAGCTTATCATTTCGATTATGGGATCGATGTAATTCCAAATGAAAACTCGATTAATCGGTTGGCAACTGCAAAGGGCATTTTCCCACACACCCTTCGTATTCTTATCGTGCCAATTACGGCAAGGGTTTCTTAGGGCTTATAAAAAGGCAAACGGCGGGACTCCTAATTAAAGAGGTACCCCGCTAAGATCGCATACTACATATAAACCGACAGCGTAAAGGGTTATTTTATGTCATTGAAATGTATTTTATTTTTATAGCTCAGTAGGCTGTGATTTTATCCTATATAGAGGATTTGTTTACTTTGAGAACACTTACCAAAAGTTTTTTTATATAAACTAAAGTAATACAACATTAAAAGAAGAGAGAGAAACAAGAGAATTTTCTTTTTCTGTCTAGGACTAATTTTTTACATATATCACTACAATAATGCGTTAATACAAAAATTATGGCTAAAGCTTTATTTTTGTAGCATACAACTAGATTTAATTAATAATAATTATAAGCCAAACAATTATTGCAAACAAACTTTTTAGTACCACGAGTACTAATACATTAGTTTATTTTTGTGTACATCATACAATTGTGGCTAAAGTTCATGTTTTGTTACATATATAGGTAAGCTATATTTCATTAATAATAAAAAATAACAGAAAAAGTTCATAATGAATCTATATTACTAATACAACTGTAGTAATACTAATTATAAATTTTAGCATTTAATAATTAACTTAATAATAATAATAATAACAATTATTACAGACTAATATGTAATAAATAAATAATAGTACAATAACTTCAGTCGTTCATTTCTGAAAGTGTTAGTATCGCAGTACAACTTCCTTCACTGTCCCTGTCTTCATCAAGCCTCTGCACCTGGGTGATGTCTTAACCTGTAAGGGCCTTTATCTCTGCGTATTAAATGTCCATAAAACCTAAGGATGCGTTGGTAACAAAGTGTCAAATTTTTTTTCCTGTTTATTTATTTATTTAGGAAACTAAACAGATACATCACTATACAGAAAAATAAAATAAATGTAAAACATAAAATAAATAGACACATTGGACATATCCTCAAAAAAAGTTTCACTAATAAAAAATACAATACAAAGTAAGACAAAACAAAACATGACAGCAAAATTTAACACTAAACTAGCAGCTACAAAAAAAAACAAGGAAGACACAAAGCTTAAGATATTAAGACTTATCTTAAATGAAGCAGTAAACGAGTGCGAAAAAGGATCGATGTTAGTGATGGAATCCAAGGTGGAACACATCCTGTGAAGAGGCTCACGGAACCCAATGTTGGTTCTGGGAGTCGGAAGGTTAAAAGTTCTGTGCGAGCGCAGAGATCTGGCAGGAACATTAAATGGTAACAGTTCGAGAAGATGGGAACAAGTTATTTCATTTACACATATTTTTCTAATAGTGACACAGTCTGTCAAATTACGCCTAGTACTCAAAGAAAGTAAGTTCCTTATAACAGACTTAGAAGTTCTTATTATAGAAATTTGTATAGCCTGTTACAGTAATAGGCTAAGTCAAATACACAGTACAGTACTACTAGGATAAAACCAATTATAAATATTTGAATCAAAATGTTTCTATAACAAAACAATTATTGCGAATAAATTGGTAAAAAATCGCATTTCAGTAGCTGAATAGACGGTGGCCACTTGAAACGCAATCTTGAGCTGGGATCAAACGGGGTCACTCCGGGGCGCCCTATCTCCGTCCCTTATCTGACCCCCCACTTGTCGATATTTTTCCATTTGCGTCGGATATTTACGCTTTTAATTGCGCAAATATTCCTTATAAGCGGAAGATACTTGATATGGATTAAATTAAAAACGTGTAAAATTTATACAAAATTTCCGATTTAATATTTTTTTGACATATAAAAAATATATACAAATATACATTATTTACAATATTCTCAACCTACATAGTCTATAATCTAACTTATATATACTAATATCTAACTTTAAATTAGTAAAAAAATCAAAGGTTTGGTCCCTGTGGCAGTGTACCTTTAATGCCGGCAGCATTTCCTCGCTGTCTTGCTTTCTATTCTTATACGTTGAGCGAGGAAAGATACAAGATTATTTTATTTTATTTTTATATGCTGTAACATTTTTGTGGCTGTTTCATTGTTTAGGTACTACATACTCCATATAACGAAAGTACAGTAAAGGATGTTTAATAAAAGCTTTTTAAATTAACAAAATTATCTTAGAAGGTCAGCGACCTCAATCTTGGCTTCTATTTACAAAACGCACCCGCGACCCTATTCCGAAAACGTCGCCCGAAGCGAAAGCGATTACAAATCGCTACAGGCATCTCTCTAGCGCTCTTCACCGTAATAACCTCGTAATAGTCCTCCACAATGGATAAGTAAACACGTATCGACAGATGACACGATGATTTTTATTCGATAGTGTTTATTTGAGGGTTGACATTGCATTTCTATTGATTACAATTTTGTAACGGTTTTGTATTAGTTAAGTTGTTTTTTGGGGGTTTTTCATGCTTTTTGTATTGGGTATTATTAACCTCAAGAGCAGTGTTGGCATATCTGTGGACTATCTGTCTATGTGCGCATTTAACGATCATTTGCGAGGAAACCGGCCTGCCTTAGACCTAACAGTCGACGGCGTGTGTCAGGCACAGGAGGCTGACCACCTACGTGCCTAATAGAATGAAACATGATCATGAAACAGATTCAGAAATCTGAGGCCCAGACCTAAAGAGGTTGTGGTGCCACTGATTTATTTTTTATCATTAACCTCACTTTGAAATATTAAAAAGGGTATACTTAGTGTTTAAAATATTTATATTAACTAACTTAGCTATTTAAAACCACAGATATAAGTCGTTAATAAAAAAAATCTAATAATAATCCAAAAGATTTAAAAAAAAAACTTTTTTTTATTTGCCAATACAACATTCATTCATAAAATCACAATCCTTATAACGAATAATATTTATCGACAGTTGTATCTTCAACGTCCTAAATATCGACACATGTCGATAGCAACAATGGCATTCGAGTACATCCGATACCAGAATATAGCTACACAGATTCAAAGACATTTAACTCTTATGGTTATCAAAATAGGATTCATTTTCGAGTGATTACATTAAATTTAGTTAGAAATAAGTTTGTAATTTGCGAATGAGTTTGTATAGGTACTCGAGTGAGGGGATAGTTTTGAGATTATGTCTATAATTGTCCGCTAATGCCGTACGAGTGGATTTTGAGTAGTTGAAATGTGCTCCATTTATACAATTTCAATTAGGTTTTAAAAAGGGATGTTCTGTGAAAGATGTTCCCTAAACGTTTTAGATGACAATAAACACATTCTAAATAATTTATCTTATGTAGTTTAAAAGTATAGACAAGATCACAGAAAATAATAAGCACAGAGTATTAACTAATGAGCACCCTATGGGTAACAATTTTTAAAAATAGAACAAGGTGTAGAAATGAATAAGTATTTTAAATATGGAATATGTTTAACGGTGGAGGTTTTATATGTTCATAACATCACACTTATGGGTATAATTTTCATGATCAGGTATTTCGTGGGCCCTACCCAACCTCCAGCCGGGTGTTCAAAGCCACTGGTTAACAGGTTGAGATTCATTAACTAAAACATAACCACTATGTGAAAAATTTGCTTGAGCTGGGAACGTGTGGATCGATAAAAACATCGAAACAATTGAAAATAAATTTCGATGTCAATCGGTCCATGCGTTCCTAAGCTAAGTTCATACTTTCTCTCTACCCAGGTATTACGAGACGGGGTCAATAAAGCCCCGAGCGATCGGCGGGTCAAAACCGCGGGTCGCGACCACCCCCGTTGTCCAGAAAATCGCGGACTACAAGCGGGAGTGCCCTTCGATCTTTGCGTGGGAGATCAGAGATCGTTTGCTGAGTGAAAACGTGTGCAATAATGACAATATTCCTAGTGTAAGTACTATTTTTTATTTGTGTTAATGATATTTGAAAAAGTTGGTATGATTGTACACCGGGTATTGTGATTGAAAGACCGGCAACGCAGTCGCGAGCCCTCTGGCATTGAGAGTGTCCATGGGCGGCGGTATCACTTAACATCAGATGAGCCTCCTGCCTTCTATTAGGTACATAAAAAAACTTGTCTTTGATCTGCCGGAGCACCATTTGTTAGTTTGGAAATAAATATATGGTTGATTATAAATGTTATTACTGATGTTGTAAATACATGATTAGAGCTTTTAATAACATTTATATTACCTAAGATATCTTACCTGCCAAAACGCTTCTTTCTACCTATATCACCTACTTGCATTATTTTGAAAATAGAATCCTCAAACCATACATACTCTTTGTGCCGTTCGAATTTTGAAATGTACATCTTGAGATAAATGTCGTTCACCTTGACACGTCAATAGTCTGGCCAATTGAAATATGTCAAAACACGATGAATTTAATTAAATTGGCATACATTGTGACGCCCTTCAAATAAGCCGGTCAGATTCTTAACAATGTGCCTTTTAATCCAATTTTGCGACATAAAATTTCTGGTTTCGAGCATATGTTTGGTATTTCAACGCGGGCCTATTGTGTTCGGGGCCTTTGACGGAACATTGACCATTCTATACGCGGCCTTATAATTTCTATACTCAAACTTATTGTCATCTATACAAATCGTTGTCTATTATTGAGAGTTCATAAATTTACGATGACAACCGTTTTATTTGACAAAAATTGCAAAGTTAATAAACTCAAGGCTAAGTGTTTTTATGAGACTTTTGTTGAAGTAGTTAATAGTATGATCAATGATGTAGCATCAGCTGACATTTATTTATTTATTCCCATATCATACATATTGCTGTATCTACAGTAGGTATACATTACGAGCAATACTGGGCGATTAAAAAGAGTAGCGGAAAGTTTCTTGCCAGTTCTTTTTACCCGCTCTACGCCCTTGATTTGCGAACTGGTAGTAAATGTATATTTACAATTAATTTAACTTCTTTTTGACGTTCATAAATGTACTTGTTTACCTACATGAATGAATGAGTTTTGAGCTATATTTTCTATACTATATGACAATACAAACATAAATAGAACCACAAATTAAAACACAATAAAAATCACTAGCAAAACAGAAACAAAAATACTCTTTCTACATTAAAATGGTCTGTATAAGATTTCATAGATTATAAATCTATGAACCAACCACAGAACACCTCAGCATTTAAACTATTAAAATCAATGTCAAAATATTCCATTTTCAAATTAAATCTCAAACACCCCCGCAGCGTGTGTATCAACAAAGACGCAAATTTAAAATTTTCGATAGAAAAAATATATAACAAGGTGCCTATATCACGGTATTTTTTGTTCGCGGCAGATGTCCCGTTGTCACGTTCGATTAGCCAACGTGTCACTTCGCATGACTTTATTCGAGTACGCAATATTTTTCGATCGTATAATTAAAGTCGATGTTCGATTTTTGTTTTAACAATCGAAGTTTATTTTTGATGGACAATCGCTCGGCACTTGTTTTTTTTATGTGTGCTGTTTGTCTATGAGATTATTGTACTACATTATGACTGTTATTAATATTAATAATGACATTGGTAATCTTTATATTTCGTTTATTTTTCAAATCTCTAAGAAAACGTTAGAAGCATTTTCTATAGGTAGGTATCTACTATGAAAAATAAAAATCCTACGACTCGTAATACGTAGGCATTATATAGGAACCTATGTAGGAAATCTTGAGTACAATCATCATATTAGCGAAACCACACCTCTGTATAACATAGCTATAAGACAAAATTGAAGCCCTCACCCTCAAAGAAGATTCGGCGCCGAAGGGGCTATTTTTATAACTGTCGCACGCACCCGCACCACTGGGCAAATAGGTGAACAGTTAGATGCATTTTCACGTACGTCAGAAAGAGATAGGTGTTTATTGTCAGTTGCGTTTCGTAGTCATAACGGTCGAATGGGCGTGATGTTTCTTACCAACTGAGAGCGTACAAAAATAACGAACAATCGATTGTGGCGCGGTGGAAGAATGACGTATGTCGGTTTGGTATGTATGGATTACTTTGTTGATTTGGTTTTAGTGTGGATAATACTTTATTATCTAAAAAAATCGATCACAGATATTATTTAATTAAAAACTCCTATTATTTTCGTAAGTATAAAAGTTTTTAAGTACAAATATACACATACAATCCTTTAGATACATCCCTGATATCAAGAGTTGTTATAATCTTGTCCAACATTTTATTTTTCAAGTTTCAGCGTTCAATACCACGACCTTCAATGCATTTAAACTCATTGAAGTGAAAACATACGTCATTTTTCTTCCCGCGTTCCACTATAATGCCACGTTTCACGCGTGAGTGGATAGAACATCTGTCGTCACACTCACACGCATAGTAATTCTTCATAAGCAACCGTTATTCCCTCTCAGTCGGGATTAACGTCTAGTGCTTATGGCATAGCAATTGACGGGTAACTCCAGACTCTAGAAATGACTTATAGATATAAAAATTGCGAGAAGAATAATCCTCGGATTTCTTTAAGTGTTATTATGATTCTTGCCCAAAGATAGTCTAGTCAACATTTTTACCGGACTTCAGTGGTTTCAACATTCTATTACCTATGGTCCGTTTTTCGTAAAGTCCTGGCTAATTAAACCAGCGCAGATCTCCAATAGCAGTGTTGGCCTAGTGGCTTCAGAATGCGAGGTCCCTGAGGACGTAGGTTCGATCCCCGGCTGTGCACCGATGGACGTTCTATGTGCGCATTTAACATTCGCTCGAACGGTGAAGGAAAACATCGTGAGGAAACCGGCTTGCCTTAGACCCAAAAAGTCGTCATGTGTCAGGCACAAGAGGCTGATCACCTACTTGCCTATTAGATTGAAAGATCATGAAACATATACAGAAACCTGAGGCCCAGACCTAAAAAGGTTGTAGCGCCAGTGATTCATTTATTTCATAATTAAGCCAGTCAGCTCTTTCCAGAATCCAGATTCTATTAGATACCTATAGGTTTTACTGTTTGGTTAATAACACTTAGAAAGAGATGACAGGTAATTATTTTACACTGCAATCGTCATAATATATTTTTAATTGTAGTAAATTCTACCAAAAAGAATCACAATTTTTTTAAATATTTCTTCCAAAATCATTGTGTAGTTTTAGGACGTCTGAAAATTAAGTAAATAATTAATATATTTAATTTAACATAAACTATTCATTATATTAAATTCCCTGGAATAGGTAAACATCCTGAATTACGCTGTGATGTAGGGCGCAACCCGACACCACCCAAACGCTACCGAGTCGCATTTCGGAGGCTTCGGGTGTAACATTGCCGTTTCGGCACGCACAGTAATTAGATCACTTTAAGACATGTTATACAAACAAGGCAATGTATAAAATCAATACTTTTTAAAACAATTACTACTGTCACCTATGCTTTTTACGTTAAGTGCTGCCTTGCGATTCTGTAACTCACTTTTCGAACTTACACTAAGGTCGCGCTCAAATCAGTCGTGAAGCAGTCATTTTATAATTTGGCATATTGATAGCTTGTAGTTTATTGTTTATCAGAATGCCAAATTATAAAATGACTGCTTCACGACTGATTTGAGCGCGACCGCCGCTGTGGAAAGTAGCGATATGCAGACCCGCCACACCACATCAAACACAACGCAAACCTATGTATAAGCAACCCCAAAAACGCACTTTCTTCGCCCAACGCTTTTTCTCCTTCCGAGGCCCTTTCATTTTTAACCACTTCCTTTAAAAAAAATATCGCTAATTTCAAAACTCACATTACATACATAAAAATCTCAAACAATATCTTGTCAACCTGTCCTATGCTGATTCAGGAAATATTCTTATTGTGCAATGTTTAATCATAAATTTTTGTTATGTAGAAATCATAAAGTAAAGTACTGATAACATGTCAAAAGAAGAGACTGGCTGCCCACAACACAGGGAATTCTAGTGTGTGTGCACTTTACTTTACCTAAATATCCTGTATATTGTGTAGGTACATAATTTTTTCTTCATTTCTTTCTTTCATATATAACACAAGAACAGATTGTCTTCCCTTTAATAGAGACTGTAAGTAGTGCTATTGGACACTTTCTTTTGTTTTATTAAGTTAAAATTAAATTACTTATTAGTCTGTAGTTAGGCTAGATCGTAATTTCCATATCTCAGCGTAGAGACGATGTAGTTAAAAAAACTGTCACCTATAGGACTAGGGACGGAGTCTAAAACAGAAGAAGAAAGCGTGTCTTTTCTGCCGAAAATCTTACCAATATCCGGACAATATTGAGGCAAATTCCATCACTAAGGGGTCTGGTGCTTTGGTATCTATAAACATTTTAGCTTAACCCGCGGAGACCCGCGGTTCATAGGGGTTTGCACCCCCACTAAATACCTTTGGGGTGCGTTTTTGCAATTCCCTCAGGACGCTGAGATTGGATAGTTTGAATGCGGTTTTCAGGGTTCATTATGACTAAATTGTAGCGGCTTTAGATAACGCTTAGTCCATTAATCGACATTGCTTTGACCAATGCGAAGAAGATACGTTCTTTAGTGTTATAACGTGTAATTAATACAAATTTTAAGTGCCTGGGACTTGACATTTTATGAATTTTTACTTAGATTAAACAATTATATTTAAAAATCTACTCTAGAATTGAATATGGAGACGGGAAATCAGATTTAGATTTTAGATTGTAGATTTTGTATGGTCTTTAGACCACGTAATTCAATATTAAATTTTCGCACCACTTTAAGTGTGCAACATCAGCGCTACGTAAATTTAAACTACATGAAAAGACGAAACTCAGAACTAATTCAAAACAATTATAGTTAACGATTGGAAATGAGAATCGGTTAATAGAGTAGTCCTGCCGTTTAAGACATTCAAGTGTATTATGAGGTACGGAGAAAGGTACAAATATTGTTAAAACGTAATTATTAAAATAATCGCATGTAATTTGTAGACGTGTTGAATAGGCAAGGTAATTAATTCACATGTTTCAATTAATATTTAACTTGTATTACCTGGCATTTAAAATGATTGATCGCTATTAAAATTTACGATATTAACCCAATATATTTTTAATAAAAAATCATAAACTCCGAAGTGTGACTGACTGTTTCCCGGTATACACTAATTAATCTAAATGACTTTTGGTATACATGGCTGGTTCTGCGGCCCAAAAAGTGTCTTGGTTTCCGAAATAAGCATCTTCCATGGCCCATCGTTAGCTGGGGTACCTGGAGCGCATGGGCCAAGAACGGGTGAAGGAGGTTTATCTGTACCTAGTGGTTGGAGTCCCGTAGGTAGGCCTAGGTAACACTGAATATACAGAGTAGAGGAGGACCTAAAAGACAGCTATTGACGGCAGGTGGCACAGGACAGGGAATATTTAGACAAATATACTTAAAATAATAATGCTTAAAATAATAATACTTATAATAATAATACTTATAATAATAATACTTAAAAATAATAATACTTATAATAATAATACTTAAAATAATAATACTTATAATAATAATACTTAAAATAATAATACTTATAATAATAATATCTACTTAAAAGGTAGTTCCTGAAACTATTAGAATGATTCCTATTAAAGCTGAAGTCCTAAGTCCCGTGTCTCAAGAATTCACTCATTTTGTAACGATGCGAACAATTATCTAACGTCCTTGTTAATTTAACGATCGATTTAATATACAGGCCTATAGCTAATTAAGCAGACAGGGTCTAATAGGCGATAGGCTCTTTTGTTCTAAGTTGTCACACGGGACCACCTAATGGCAGATCTCGCACTATCTCTATGATCTGTGCCCGTGTCTGGGGTAATGAGGTGCGCGCGCACGTCCTGAATTGACACCTGTCAACTGTCAATATGACGCGGGAACGCCCGGGAGAAATGATCAATTAACCTTCTTGGAATGAATTTTTGTACCAACTTTCGATTTTTAAAAATGGAATTACAGTCAAAACCGTTTATAACGACATCGTTTACAACGACCTATCGGTTATTACAACCAGATTGTATGGTCCCGTCTGAATCCCTAGTAAACTATTCAGTAAACAAACCGCTTATAACAACATCGGATACAGCGACATATCGCTTACAACGACGAAATTTTATCGATGTTCATCGGCTATAACGACCAACCGCTTCTTGTCTCAGCAAAACAAAACAATACAAACGATTTTAAATCTTATTTAAAGGCATTGAATGAATATTTAGGCATATTATTACCTACGCACTTTGTCCCAACGAACAGTTTCAGCCAACAACGATTTTGGAGGCTCTTAACGCTGTAACAATTTTGCAAAAATTTGTTGCCTTTAACGAACAGTTTTATACTGGTGATACTCATACCTTGAGGAGTATGAAACGTAAAATGCAAAAAATATTTGAGACTGGGCTAAAAAAAACCAGACCAAAATGATTGATTACTTTTGTACCTAATTATTTCGTAATAAATATTTTTGTTTCTTTTTTGACTCGTTTACATATTATAATATTAACATACCATATTATAACCCATACCTACCTATTCTAGATAGATAACTATGATAATATAGCTTGTAGATAGTGTACATTCATATTAACTATACTTGTGTATATATAATATATGACATTGCTTATAACGACTATCGGATATAACGTCGGCAACTATACGGTCCCTTCAATGTCGTTATAACCGGTTTTGATGTAGTCTTTTAATTTTTAAATTGTTTCATACACATTTTATCAAGAAAGATCGAGAATGAAATTGGACGTATAATAATTTAAAAACTGCGCCAAATTAATTCTTTATTGCTTTCATCGTATTAGTTCGGAACCGATCCGTCAATATTATGTTCGATTTTTAAATTTAAAAAGAATTCTAAAATACTTGTTTAGACCTTTCATCGGCTCATTTAAATATAAACGTTATTTATCGTAATACAATACTGCTTGACTGGCTCGCGCCGATCTGTCACAAGTTTGAAAGTGTCTGGTTACAGAAGATGGATTTCGGTAGTTTGCTTGTTTCGGAGCTCATTACTCCATCACACTATTAGCTAAAACATTTAAGTAATTAATATTTATTCATTTCAAGATGAAACATGTGTTGTTTCCGAAACATTGGTTTACCAATTAACGGCGTGTTTTTTGTAAAATCTCATCTAAAAACTAACAATTAAAATACATAAATTCAGCGACTAAATAGCAAAGCTCTCTTTACAATAATTATAGAACCACGAAATAAAACGTTAACAAAAAATAAATATTTAAACACTCTGTGCCCTTTACTTTTTTAAAATCCCGTTAACACCCCTGTACCCTCGTACTCCTGGACTGACGGAAGTTTTCGGGCTTTTGTACACATCACTGGCCACTGATACGGTTGCCTTACTTACAAAACGTTCTAAGTGCTTTCTTTTTAATTTGTTAAAAAGTTTTTGCTCTACAAAACTTATAAGACTGGCCTCTAACTTTAAAAAAATATTTTATAGGTGTATGTTGGTAAGAATGGAGCTCGGTCTATCGTGTTTGAAAAATTTAAATTTCAAATTGGAACACGCATTCAGTTCTATCTGATTGGCTTTTGGCCTGTCAGTCGCAGAACAAGTTTGAATTGCGCTTCTCTTATTGGCAATTTTAAATCGAGTTGGAATATTTGAGTAGGATTAAAGGATTAGTGATAATAGTAATTAATATTTAATTCTTATTAGTTAACGGTTTGTTATTATATTTTATAAATAGATATTTTTCGACTATAAACGCAAAAGTGCTTACTTATATAAAAATCTGTGGCGTAAGCCCGTTCTGGTATAGACAGCAAACTGATTATTCTAATCCCATAGACAACATCCCAGTACCAAAATAGAGAATTTAATTGTTTTGAAACTAAGTAGATAAATCTATTTCCGTTATGAGGTGGTATTTTCTGCGATTGTTCTATTATATTGTCCAATTTGGGAAAGGTTCCATTAGTGGTACAGGGGATTATCGGACCGGTGTTCCACCGGTGTTACATTTGCTCCAATATGGGCGCCATTTTGATTTCCATTTCGAATTAATTTGTACTTTATTGAAAGCTGTATCGGAGTATTGTAATTAATAAATCATTATATACGTAATTTTAGGTTGAATTAATTGACTAAGATATGTGAAACACACACAACTTTTCCTCTGAAAACTTTTTACGGTTTTTAAAGTAATATTAGTAAAATTAGATAATGGAATTTAAACGATTCCACCAAATCCTGGCGTTATCAAATTACCTTACGACATCGGTAAACTATTCCACCGTTGCCAATAGCAACCTTAAAACATAGATATTATCTAGGGAGGGCCACATATACTATGTAATAGAATACGTGTGTCAGGTTTTTACGCATGCGTGCTTTTTCGCCGAAAGTAGATGGATATTGGGGTTTTTAGGCCCTGAAGGGGTGAAGGGTGGGGGGAGGGAATGCCCTAATCTGTGTCCCTTTGAGGCTCCCGATTGGAATTTAGTAATCATATTAAATTTTAAATTAGACCTGCTTGGAGGTTAGGGCGGTACGCAATTTGTTTCCCATTAAATAGTTGTTTACTGGATGTACTTTGATTAAGGGGATATGAATAAGAATGAGATCTACATATATGTATGAATGTTTGTTAGTGTTGTATATTTTTTATTCGAGTACCTACAATATATTTAAATAAAAATTCCTTGACATTTGACAAGAGGTTCCTTAAGCACAACTTCTACGAACGAATTCAGTATATTTTCAGTATATAGGTAGCCTATCCTTTGTTATTGTTTGAAAGGCTTTTATGTGGCGACTTCTTACTTACTTAATTATTTACCTACCTACCTAATTACTTACTAACCTACCTATCTACTTACTCACTTAATTACTTACCTATCTACCTACTTACCTACCTACCTACTTATTTAGTTACTTACCTACCTAATTACCTACATACTTCTCTTCTCATGTAGAAATAATGCATGAGATGTTATTAATTTATAAACCATCCAACAGGTATCATCGATAAACCGCGTATTAAGAAACCTGGCATCACAGAAAGAGCAAGCAGCGTCTGCGCAGAATGACAGTGTATATGAGAAGCTACGTATGTTCAATGGACAGGCGGCGACGGGTTGGTGGTACCCTGGTCTTCCAACAGCGCCTGCACCTACCATCCCAGCCCCACTACCACCACAGTTGAATAGACCAACGGAAGAACATAAACGAGGTATGTATACTGGTTTATTAGATGTTATTCTAGATAAACAGCCTCTCAGAGTCGGTCAATAAGATACAAATAAGATATAAAATGTTTTGCTGCCCTTCATCAGTGTTTAAATAATCAGGCTATTAATTGAAATAAAATTATGTTGTGTTGAATTCAACTAAAACCTATTACTATTAGAGATGATTTAATGAACGTCTCTGAGTGCGGAACGTCTTTAGAAGATATCTATGAAAAACATAAACACTGTTTTATACTGATAAAAACAGGTGACAATCGTTGTATCAAATTTGGGGTCATTCACCGCTCAAAGGTCACGAACTCATTATCATTGACTGTTAAGCGATATAATTTACGTAGTGTTTTAGTTTGAAATCTATTTAAAATTGAATCACTAGTTAAACTTCAAGAAGTTTTCTCATATAACACTGCCTTTTGTTTTTACGAACAGTTTATATAGTTAGCACAAAAAACCCAGATCAAAAATATATAATATCAAACAGAGAACAATTAAATTTTTTTTGAACGCAATTCAATTGAGATCATTATATATTCATTTAGTATATGACATATCAGTTATTCTATTTCAGACCTCTATCTGTCTAATAGTACATAATACAGCACATTTACAACCAAAGATACGCGTAGGGAATATAAGGAAGTTGGAGGGGCGTTGTGTCGCCAGCCGTCGCAAAGATGTCGTTTTTCCATTTCTCTTTGACACGAGATCTTGTCCGCACTTTTACCTTTTATTTTCAGCATAGCTATTTGTTATTCAGGAATCTCTTTCGCGGTAATAATATTTCACTGAACTTCAATATAATAATAATAATTGATTTGCAATATGGTCTGAAAATATCATGGTGGTACAATCTAAACTTCATATATTCTGCCACACAAATACCGTGCAAATTTGTCGTAAATAACTAAATACGTGTATATAGATAAGTATTAAATTCAGCATTAACATTGTTAAACATACGATTTAGCTAAATGTAATCGATACTCTAATGTACTCGATCGATCGATCGAGTCGATAACACAATGTAATACATTGTAACAAATCCAATAAAAACTAATATCAAATTTATCTAATATATAGATAAAAACATTGGAAAGTATATGAAAATAATATCGTCCTCCCTCGTAAGTTGAAGAATAAAAGGCATAACTTTCTGAACTAAATCAGAACTGAAGTCTTATTGTTATTTCCGTGAAATAACGAGATTCAGGCTGCTCCAATTGTAAATAATTATCTTGTAGGTATTTCAAGTGAGAGACATTGTTAATGAGATTACAATTTAATGATTTCACTTCAGTTTAGACATCCTTAAACTTGCTTATAGCTTTTGCTCTAACTTCAAACATTTTGTCTATCCGCACATTACGATGTGTGTGTAACTAATATAGCTCTTTAGTCGATATAAATTAATATTTTGTCTATGTATTCTTATTATTATTAAAGTTTTATTAATGAACCCAAACAAAAATTGCTTAGTTCACATTTCTAAATAATATGAGTATTAGTAGTGTTAGTAGATCTAAACATTTAAATAAAAAAGAAAGTTTAGCAATAAAACCTAAGAATAACAATTAAATATACAGTATTTACAATTTTCTTAACCTGCATAGTAATAATATAATAATAAAAATAAATTAAAACAAATTTTAAAAGATGTGGCAGTGTAGTAACCCCGGCAGATAAAATAAATGTTAGTTTTTTTTAGTGGTATATTATATATTGCCCCCTTTATGGTAAAAGCCTCCTCCATATTTCCATTTCTCTTTGTCTTTCAACAATCATCTAGTTTGTCCCCGCTAGTCCTAGTAGGTCATCTGTCCGTCTTTTCTTTTGGCGTCCTATACATCTTTTTCCAGTAGGTCCAGTCCATTTCGTTGTTTCGAGTCCATCTTTTATCCCGCGTTCTAGAAATATAGCCTGCTCATTTCCATTTAAGCCAAAGAGCGTGTACAGGTACATCTATAATTTTTGCTTTGTCTGTTGTCTATGTTGTATTAAAAATTTCTAGCGTTAAATTTTGCCGTCTAAATTAGCACTCAGACGTCAACACGTGACAAGAAACAGCAATTTTGCGTTGGCCGTGCCAAAAATTTAACCCTGCTTTATCTAATTATGAAACTTATTTTACTCTTATGAAGGACAAACGCTAATTGATTTAATTTAACGTGGTTATTGTGTGTCTCATCCCTGAGGTCGTAGGTCCCCAATGGACATTCTCTATGTACCTTAACACGCTCGTACAGTGAAGGAAAACATCGTGAGGAAAACGTCATACCTAAGACCAAATGTCGGTGTTTGTCAGGCCACAGCGTGGCAGGGAACAGCTAGTATTATTATATACTTCATGCTCCTTATTGCGTACAAAATAGTCAGTTCGTAGAAACGGAATAACACAGAACAGAAATTAAAAAAAGAAACACTGGAAAATCCTTGGCCTCAGGTTTCTGAATCTGTTTCATGATCATTTTTCAATCTAATAGGCAAGTAGGTGAACAACCTCCAGTACCTGACACACGCCGTCGACTTTTTGGGTCTAAGACGTGTCGGTTTCCTCACGATGTTTTCCTTCACCGATCGAGCAAATGAGCACATAGAAAGAAAGTCTATTGGGGCACAGCCGAGGATCGAACCTACGTCCTCAGGGATGAGAGTGGCCCCTGAAGCCACTAGGCCAACACTGATCTTTATAATCGTTTAATAACTTTTTAGGGTCCACATTAAATCGTTAAGCAACTTCCAAATGTCCCCGAATAACTTTAATCTGAATTAATTTTCATTTTAAGAGAGAAATAAACGTATAGAATAACAGCTAACCAGCGGTCGGTTTACAAATAATTACACAAATTGCGTGTGTACATGGTTTTAGAACATAAACATGACAGTGTGCACGGCGGTTTAGCTAACTGGTTATCAATAAATTGAATAAAAGATTAAATACCAATAATGTTCTCGTGAAAGGTTTTATAAAAACATGTTGCGTAGGAAATAATAAATATATATCAAATTTTTATTCGTTTTTGTTTTATAAAATGTGGAAATGGACTGGGCACATGGCAAGGGGAACAGAAAAGTCGAGCAAGAAAATACTATACTGGTGCCCAAGGTACAATAAACGCTAAAAGGAAGACATTTTAGAAGGTGTATAGACCAGATTAAGAAAACTGCAGGTGGTACACGGCAGAGAGATGGCCATTTTTGAAGGCCTTAGCCAAAAAAAGACAGACAGATCTAACAAGGAGATGATAGAAATATAAATGTGTTTAAGTGTAAAAATATCTGATATAAATGGCTTTTATTATTATTATTAATTATTAGTAGACTAGCGCTTTGGTGCCTCATTATGTACTTTTAAATATTATGACCGAGTCGTACAACGTTCTATGGAGGTACAATGTATAAACTAACGACAATTCATACAAATCGCACCAAAAGTATACGTTAGCTACTGGTCTAGTTTATTTACGATCCCTTTTAGTACGAATTATTTAATTAGTAAATTTTACTTGCTCGTACACAGCCCATATATAGAACACTGTTTAATAGATTCATAGCCAAGTAATCGTATTTCTTGGATATATGTCTCATGGAAAATTTTATTATTAAATAAAATTGCAGCTGGTTATTAGCAATAGGGTTACGCAGCAAGGCGACAAACTATCAATTACACAATCGTTCAATTTGAAGTACACTCGTGAACGATATGAATGAGTGAATGAAACAATAGCGTTTTAATTGAACGAAGAGTGAATGTAGTTCAATTGACTTTAAAATCGAAAGTGTGCTCGACGGAGTAGCACGTGTTGCAAAGTTAATGGGCAGACCGCTTCCGCATCGCTGCACACACTGTTTGATTTGAAATCGATACCTTTTATTATTGTTGATCTTGTTTTTGTTCTAAATTTAAAAATGAGGTGTAATTTATGGTACTAGCGAATGCATACCATTAAACAATATGAAATGGTTAATTATATTATATGGATTTAATACTAAGGTAATAAATGTTCGCTGCCTTGTAAATAACCCTCGTGTGTTGTCCTGAAATTAAAACCATCAGTAATTATTACCATGTCTGGTAATGGTCTCTACTCAATAAAAACTAAACATTATCTGCCCCAACTAAGTAATTTAGATGACCCCAAAATAAAGCGAATTCTTGATTACAAGTAACCACTAACCGTGACCCTAGTTTTTCCCTCGACGCTCGTAAAGTGTGTGGAATTAGCAATACGGTTCAAGTTGGGAGAGATCTTGTCTAAATGGCTGATCTTTGATTATAAATAAGGGTGAAGGGCGGGAATGACATGTCATTAAATTGTAATAAATAAGGCGCTTAGTAGCTGTTTGATGTTATGAACGATGAACGATGAATGGGATATGCAATTGAGTGTTGAATTGTAATTTCAAAATTGGAATTACTTTTAGATATTCTAAACGTCTTTTCTCTTTTAAGAATTGTTACGAGTTATAATCTTATTGAGAATTGCCTTATGCCTACATAATATTGTATTTAGATTTTCCCTAAAAGAACATAAACGTAATTTTATGTTGCGGTAAATAGGTCCTCCTTATATTGAGTTGCGGAAGCGTGCCGAATTAGGCGAAATGCGTCTTGTCCGGCCGAAGAAGGTCGCGACAAAGGCCATCCGTAAGTGACAAGCTAATGCGTGTAAACGCGAAATATGTTAATTAAATTAACCAACGATTTAATATAAACGTGGCGTTAGTTAATAAGAACCCGAGTGAATTTTATAACCCGTTATACTGTTAACTATTGTTATATAAAGTAACTACAGTCATCGTAAGGACTACTCATATTTGGTCGTATGTTGTTCTAAACGATTTCGTCGTAAACGGTTTTGACTGTAATATATGTTGAAATCTAAAAAAATATCAATACTTTTACAATATGTCAGATTTAAAATAAAATATCAAAGCCTATGTGCAAATATTCTTGATTTGAGACCACTGTAGCACCGCTTATGCTTTGCACAGGCGATTTGAGTGACAGTATCGATCTAACATAATCGCTCGCCAGCGATCGCCCCCGACAACCGCGTCCACGCTCCGATAGCTTCAATTCTATCGCGTCTCCTTATTTCCACAATTTTTTTATCTTCTTTTTATTACACTCTCTGGTAGTGATTTTAATATTTCTACGTTGATCTACTGTAACGTTTATTTAATATGATATACTTTTACGTATGGCATACAGGTATATAATATTTGATTCTTAGTACTTTTTAAAGCCATACCGTAATTTCGAACCAATTTGACTTTCTTAAAGGTCAGCAACACACTCGCGAGCCCTCTAGCGTTGAGAGTGTCCAATCGACTTAGGGTTAGAAAAGACCGTGCCAATTCTCAAAGGCCGGCAACACACTTGCGAGCCCACTAGCATTGAGAGTGTCCAATCGACTTTAGTTAGAAAAGAGCGTGCCAGTTCTCAAAGGCCGGCAACACACTTGCGAGCCCTCTGGTATTGAGAGTGTCCAATCGTCTTGGGTTAGAAAAGAGCGTGCCAATTCTCAAAGGCTGGCAACACACTTGCGAGCCCACTGGCATTGAGTGTCCAATCGACTTTAGTTAGAAAAGAGCGTGCCAGTTCTTAAAGGCCGGCAACACACTCGCGAGACCTCTGGCATTGAGAGTGTCCAATCGTCTTGGGTTAGAAAAGAGCGTGCCAGTTTTGAAAGGCCGGCAACACACTCGCGAGCCCTCTGGCATTGAGTGTCTAATCGTCCTGGGTTAGAAAAGAAAGTACCAATTCTTAAACGGCAACACTTGCGAGTCTTCTGGCTGTGTGTCCTTAATATCAGATAAACCTTTATCCGTTCGTCTAAAAACAAATTAATTCATTTACAATAATATCCGACACCTGCATATTCTTCGTGATCTTTCTTCTGTGTGACGCCATTTACAACTAAAACTTAACTTAATCAGAAAGTACACTAAAGTCAAAGGTACCAATTGTTTTTAGAGTTAAACAGCTATGTCATAAGTAAGAATACATACTGAAATTACTACAAAAAATTATGTATTGTATATATCTCCCGCGAGTGTACGATTCAATGTATTACGTGATTCGCTAGTTGTTATCGGAAAGTTCTTCGATCTTTGTAGGTTTTTAGATCGTTATGTATTTTGAATTCCTTTATATATTTAATAAACTTTCTTGCCTATAGTGTTTTACATATTTAATTCAAAGTTTACATAAAATACAATACAATCCACAGCTTACCATATAAACTAAGGCATTTACATACATATGTGTATATATAACTATGGGAGCATTCAAGTATTACGTAACGAATTTGGGGGGGGGGGTCTTTTATAAAACGTTACGATGCGGGGTGGGGATTGAATTACGCATTATTGTTAATATTATTTTCGACTTTCCAGTACTTTACACCATATAATAGTAACTTTTAGGTTACGGCGCGATACATGGGGGGGGGGTCAATAATCTCCAAAAATTGCGTGACGTAATACTTGAACGCTTCCTATGAGACAATATGAACTTATGCACATTTTTATAGGATTTAAAAAACAAGTGTTGTGTCTGTTTATTGGAGTGATTCCGTCAACGGAATCTATTTTTATATAAAACACTTTTTAAAGCATTTTTATTAAATATTAAACATTACACACGTATTCCTGATATTGGGTCAGTAGATAAAGCTGAACTTGGCCAGTTTAATTTAAAAAAAAAAGATATTGATGTTTTTATATATGTTTTAATACAGATATTTTCAATGGCCTATTTAGAAATATATTTACTAATTTTGGTTTTTAGCTAACATACATCTAATACTACGCGTACGCGCAACAAATCTTTTTTTATATTTCGTTTGAGAGTAATGTAAAATAGCAGAAATATTTACCAACATAAGAGTAATTTATATGTTATACATGCTGTTGGTAATCTAAACTAAAAAAGACAGAACGTTTTCACTCTGTGAAATAATCGACTTCCACCGGAATCTAAGTTTGCGTCACCCTCCATGTCTCATTTGAAAATGACATCGGGCGCGCACACCGCGGCAATCAATCAAACTTGTCATCCGAGAAAGCATCAATCTTGTGACGTCAATGTTGCCAATAAACGGTTTCAAGTGTTGCCACACTTTTGTATCAAGATTTTAAATTTAGCGAAGAAAATGCGTGTTTAGATATTTGGTAGGTTAGGGTAGAAAATACCACAGATACTTACGTAGCTCGCCACGTATGTTACGGCTGCTCTGAGAAACATCTTACAATAGATCCTAATATGTAGTTATTTGAAACTAAGCTAAGACTAAAAATAATAAATGTATATTTCGCTTTATGAAGACCGTTGTAATGTTAGTACCTACTAGACCGAATGTTACAATTTAATTTAATAAAGTATTACTCTGTAACCTTGAAAATATATGAGCAGATCCCGTGTCTTAAAAATTCATACAATTTAGTACCATACCTCTTTTGGTAAAAGGTTAAAATTGCATTAATTAAATGTACCTGTACAGTTCGCATCTTCCACTACTAATCGTTATTTAAGGCAGTTCTACTGCGTACCACCACTATGTGGAACTTACCCACTGAAGTATTTTCGAACCAATTTAGAGTCCTTCAAAAAGGAGCGTACCATTCTTTAAAAAGCCAGTAGCTCGTGAGCTCTCTGGTATTGAGAGTGTCCATGGGCCTATCTTACCATCAGATGAGACCTCTGAAAACGCATATACAAAAGCTTTCCGGCTCTGATACTTAAAAATGCTTACAACTAAAAGTTTTAGACATTTTTGCAATATAATTGATGACAATTACTTCGAGTAAGCGTACAATATAAACGAGGCGCGGGCTATCAGAAAAATGTGACAGATTGTGTAACAGACCCTCTATTCACTGGAGTCAGCTATCCGTGCGGCCATTACAGTACCGGGAATCGAACTCAAGTACTCAAACCATAAAGCAAATTAATCAATTAGTAAAGGGCATGTCGACATTACGAGTAACGTTTAATTTTGTGTATCACCCCTCTAGGGGAAACAACCAGGGTTGGATGGCCCATTGTGTGGAAGTCTTTTGAGGAGAAAGGGGGTCAGACTGATGGTATTTTTGTTCTTTGGGGGGCAATTGTGTAATTTCGCTGACGCATTTGGCTGATGTGAGTGGTGTGTTGATAGTTGATGAAGACTTTGAACAACTTAATTTGACAAATGATTCTTTTTAACTATGTTACTTGGGACTCTGAAAGACGTTTTAGATTTTAACTGTAATTAAAAGACAATCTATAGTTTAAAGAGATTTGATTTGTGATAAGATTTTGTTTATTCAATTGGCTTTAGATTTCTGTAACCTTCTTCTAACTTAAGTTTTCTTATATATAAATTTTTGGTGTTAGGTATGTTCTTTTTCGTAAATTAGTTTAAATTAAATTAAGCACGTTAAAAAAAACTTGTCATTAATGCATAGCTATGAACGCACAATATTTGGGTTAAGACTCCTGCGCATATCTACCATAGCTCCTACGATATTCTTACCCGTTATTAAAATTCACTTTATGCCTTCATTATTCAGTGCTTAGTTATTTCAAAGGCTTTAATTCTTTAGCAGACACGCTACAGTCGGAAGCAGGCTCTGACGGGAACAGTGAGCATGCGTCATCGGGTGACGAGGACTCCCAAATGAGGCTTAGACTAAAACGGAAGCTCCAGAGAAACAGAACATCCTTCACTAACGATCAAATAGATAGTTTGGAAAAAGGTAAGCTCAGAAAACTTTTTCAGTAAACCTTGGTTATAAACATTAAAAGCTTTCAACACAACTTCATTATTTATTTATTTAATTAATTATTAGTAATCTTACAGCTAATATACATATTATAAAACCAAACACTTAGACAATACAGATAACATAGATAAACAATATATATGACATTATGTTTACATATAAGTCGTGAGATAAAACAGATTTTGAATTTGCTACAACAAAGCTAGGTTATATGATCTGTAATAAATTCGAATAAATAATATTATAACCTTTGTTTAAATAATAAAAATAGACATAGGGTATATCTTCCGTAGCCATAGACCAGCCTACGAGTGTAGCTTCGTAGCTCGTACCTATTTGTTCTACGTGCTACGAACATACGTCGACTGTAGTTGGTAACGTTTGACTTCCGTCAAAACAATAATGTTTACTAGTAAGACCAAAAGTTATTACTAAGTTATCAGCAAATGGGATGCAAAATGGTAGACACTATAAAAGCAATACAAATTTACACATAGCATTTATACCTGGGAAAATTATCCAGATTAAATTCATTTACAGCAGAAAAATGTTTAAGTCGACTAAAGTCGAGTAAGACCTTTAACTCGTTCTTACAAATTTTATTCTCTAAGTCTTCCCAACCTAGCGCTAATCCAGATCAGGTGCAGAATTAAGTAGCAAAATCATATGCGGAATTGGTGACTGCGGATGACAGTTTGTAAGGTCCACTCAGACAGTAGAGCCTCCAGGATCTGTAATTAAACTTTAATTAGCGTGCAAAAAATACCATAACTAAAAATCAAAGTCTAAGACAGACTAACTCTTATCGGTCAACATAGATTAGACATTGCATTGAATCTTGTGGTAAGCAATAAAAACATCAATACCACCCCCGCAAACTAATAATTACCACTTGTAAAGCCGAGTTAAGGACATCAAACACTCACTAGGCCCCCGGGACTTCATAAACCTATTTGGGAATGTCCCTTTATTTATTATTTGCAATAACTGTTATTAGCAAATAAATATTTTCCCGTGTTTGCTCTCCTCTTGGGAGATGGCATTGTGCCCAATTATACCGTGTTAATACGCTTTTGTTTGTTTCTCGTATTGTTTTTCTTATGACATTCTACTGATGAGTTTTGTTCGATGTAATTTAAGTTAAGAAAGTTGGACGGGAACCTGTCTTTCACTTGCCGACTATTTTTTCTTGCAAATACAATCTCTTAAACGGTTATTTAATATATAAAGCTATAAATAAGTTTGATTAACTGGACGTGTTTACGAAATTCTGTAGGTATATTGAGTATATGCCTACAGCCATAGAGGCAGCACACGGCATTTACGTAATTCATTTCACGAAATCATCCATCTGAATGAGCACTCTATAATATTATCTATACAATCTAAAATTAGGATATTATTATCTTTATTCAATGAGAACAAGGCCCTACTTTATACCAATATTCGTATTGGAATTCGAAATTTAAATTTTCACTTGTCCACAGAGTTCGAGCGCACCCACTACCCGGATGTCTTCGCGCGGGAACGACTGGCCGAAAAGATTGGATTGCCTGAGGCACGTATCCAGGTAAAATAAAATCCAGTTTACGCCGCGGTAAGGTGGCTATATTGTCTATGCCTCTAACACTACCGCTGGTTAAATACTAAAACTGGCATAATTACGCACCTTGCAACCTACAGCATGTCCCTAAAGGTTCCAATAACTTACATATAATTTCTTGCAATTTACGTATTTTGCGAGTGAATGTCTTAATACTTCGACAACGAGGGCGAGATGAAGTAAGGTTTATTAAAACCGTTTGGTCGAGGAAAACCAACACAAAAAGGATTCTCAAAATAAGTATCTAATAAGAAAACGCAAGTAGTGGTTCATTGCTCTACCGGTGTCGTAGTAAATAAACTGTTTAATATAAAAATCAAAGTTAATTCACAGCTCCCAAAAAAATGCGGAGCTTTATTAAAAACCGGACTGTGGATGCGTTTATAAGGCCGTGTTTACACTGTCTGTTTATATAGGCCCGGGCCGCATGTAGATGCGTCTTTAGCAAACAGACTAAAAAAACAAGGGCCATATTATAAGCCCGATGTGTAAATATGTAATACATAGATTGAACAAACATAGCGATTGGGGAATTGTAAATTTGTTATGCCATATTGTTTGGATTTTTATGTTTGGTTTTGAATATTGTTCGAATTTTACGTTTATACATGTTTATATTTTTCAATTTTTCAATGACAATTATTAAGTTATAAAATATTATTAATATAATTAATAAGTATATACTTACTACTAGACACATATATATTATATATGTGTATCGACGAATAAAAAAGAAGTAATTATAATATAACAACATATTAAATAATATTGACGACTCATTGGTCTAGTGGTTAGTACCCCTGACTGCGAATCCATGGGTCCTGGGTTCGATCCCCGGCTGAGACGAACATCGATGTCTTGGGTGTTTAAATATGTATTTATATGTCTATCTATCTATAATATGAATGTATATCCGTTGCCTAGTACCCATAACACAAGCTTCACCAGCTTATCATAGGACTAGGTCAATTGTTGTGAATTGTCTTAAAAAAAAAAATACTTTTGATTGATTACAAACTCGAGTTTCGAATTCAAGTTTGAAGTTCAAACTCTATAAAGTATAAATACTTCAGGTATTTTTAATTTAACCGAAAAGTCAAGGACTGCTATTAATATCAAAGCCTTTAACAAAATATTAGTTGATCAATGAAATTTAATAAATGTTATTAAATTTCAAAACACTTTACGTCGACTGCGCACTTATTTAATTATAAATATTTTTTTAAATATATTAGCACTTAAATAAAAATGTCATCGTCACTAACGTACGTCCATTCGAGCATGTAAAGCACTCGTGCCATTACCCGACACCGCATTAGTGTTGCCAACAGTTTAAAAGATCGTTTATCACTGAACTTGCCAAGTTTTAAAACGCTCTTAATACGATATTGCAACAAGCTTTTAACAATTTTATTTTATTGAATTAGCGCTCGACTTTCATTTGTTTTAATTCCTTCGTTTTAGCGCAGTTGATCCAAGTGAAGTTGAAAGTTCTGGGTTCAGTTTTAGGGGATAAAATATAAATTAACAGCAGAAATATTCATTACAGAAATGTGCTTTTTAAGAAAAATCAGAGCCTTTTTATTATAATTCCTCTCTCTAAGCATTACTATTTATTATATAGAAAACTAGCTGACCCGGAAAACTTTGTTTTGCCATGTATATTATTTCTGGGAAACATTTTTTTAGTTCAATAAAAATAACTATCTACAATAATAAAAATAGGGGTTGATCGTAGAGGGGTAATAATTAGGGGTTATATGTATTTTTGTATGTTGTATCATAAAATACAAATGGCTAAAAAATAACAATATTTTTTTGGGGTGAACACTAAAATAAAGTAGGGGAAATATAGATAGTAGCCGATTCTCAGACTTACTGAATATGCATAAAAATTTCATAAGAATCAGTCGATCCGTTTCGGAGGAGTATGGGAACGAACAGTGTGACACGAGAATTTTATATATAAAGAGATGTATTACAGATTATAGCAAAAGCCTATACAAATATGATATGTGTCAGAGAAAATTTGTAGTCTTAATTATACAAGCTTTTAAAGCGCGTCATTCTTTCTTAGGCCGTCTTCACTGAATAAAATACTGGCATATATCCAGGCAAAGCACTCACATTAACCTCTCGTCTGCTAGTTAACATTCCCTATGCACGGTCAACGAGTATTCAGGGCTGAAAGCTCTAGAAAATCCCACTTCTTAATAAGCGATACATGTATTCATTATGAGAGTATTACAACGAATGCATTTAGGTTTTAAAAATTATAGGCTTTTGTTTAATGAATTCAATGTCATCATGGAATATTACTTAACCAATATTCTTTTTGTTTAATCCATCGACGTCCGTCGTTCCACAACTGAGCGTTTCTTTGTTGCCGCGCACCACCTCTAAATATGTGGTACCAGCTGCTCACTGAAGTATTTCCAAACCAATTCGAATTAGCTAGCTACTTTTTTACCAATTTTTAAAAGGCCGGCTACGCACTTGCGAGCCTACTTTCAACGTGAGTGTCCTCCTGCCCGTTTGCTTCCTATTATATAAAAAAAGACAAGCTAGTGATTGGCTTTTTTTCTAAGACTTGCTGGTTTCGTCACGATGTTGTCTGTCACGAAATGAGCACGTATATATTACGCATAGGGATTCGAACTGTTTCAGTTAAATAAAATATATATATATTATATATATATTAGTAAAATATTTATTTATCCCATATTCATAGATCGAACAACTAAAAATTCCATACGAATAATTACGTAATTTTCATTTAGATTTATATACAACTTTAATACAAGACATTGCATATTATGAAAAGCTCAATGGCGCCATCTATTAATGTAAAATGTTGCATTGAAAAGCCTATGAATGGAATGTAAAATGCTTTTCGTGTGCTTGAGTCTAAGAAAATATGTAGGCCGTGAAACTTTTATTTATAACCTTTTTTACGCTTTTAAATTATTTTTAATCTGTACCGCCGTTTTTATTCAAGATCTTAAATATTAAGTTGTAATTTGTTTATAACCTTAAAAGCCACGTTTTGTAAGCTATACAGATTCGTTTAGCGTACTTATAAAACTCAGAGGTAATTAATAGGAGGTTTATTAAGAAACAATTGTAAAAGAAAAGTATTTTGCTTTTTTAAATCAGTCGTAACATAATCGGGTACTAAATCGTAACTCAGTTGATCAGTTTTGTATATACAGGCTTTGAGTATTTTGCCTGACTAAGACGCATTGACATAAATCGATACGAAAGAATCCTTGTCTTCAACTTTTCCATTTTTATCAACAGCCCTGAATGAAAATTGTTTCTTAGAGGTCTTGAAATTTAGGCGAAATTAAACTTTAATATAACGCTTTACAGTCCATATTTCACAGCTAAGGCTTTTCAGGAGTGTTTTATTTGGACACCACGTGTTGCCCCGGGGATATTTGTTGTATAATTAGAAATATATAACGGAATTACTTAATACAATACTATTTTAATATTAATTATTGCTTTTACTTTAGGGAACTTAATAAAACCTCCACAACGGTAAACGTGAACTACATTATTTCCATTACTCGACGCTTTTGTTTAACAGGAGTTGTGATCAGTGAGAAACTCGTTATATTCTACAAGAAGTGCCATAATTTTCGGAAAAATATTAAATTACATCAGAGAGACAGAAACCCGTTCATTATTTGTAGGTAAAGCAATTTAGCGCCTACACGAAGTACCTAATGTGATCTGTCCCTACAAAATATTTCCTTCAAAGGCAGTTTATAAATTCAAATATTCTACGGAATGTTCAAAATAATATTCACCCTACGTGGGGTTGTATTGATCCCGCAACCTATAGGAAACGCGGGGTGGTAAGTTCCTGTAAAGAGGGGAGTGTTTTGAAAAATTGGCACCCACACAGCCTTTACATGAAAACATTCAAAATGTAACCTTATGCCACCTCTATATGGTTGGTATTTGATTTAAAAACCTCAGGCTTGATAGATTTTTGCCTCTGTTCTGTATAGCTCGGTAAATGGATTTTATATTGGATTGGCGATTCTGGTCATGTTACTTAAATATCATTATTACAACTGCAAATTATTAAGGGAATACTCATCATTGGTACCTATTTATACTTTAAATTAAAACAGAACTTTCTAACGGGGTGTTAGTACTTATATTATCTGTTTTATCTGTGGAGTGATTATATTATCTGTGGAGCATCTAAACACAGATAAAAAATACTGCAGGAATTGTTAAAACAATAATATAACATTGAATTGTGGCTTGGCGGGAGTATAACAGAATTATGGCAAATCTCATTTAGTAGAGCTAACATTATTTCGTCCCAACTATGAGGGTAACAATTTATAAAACGGAACGACATAGGCGGGAAACGAGCTGTCATCGCTGTCACTTGAATGTCTGGATAAAAAGAAACTGTCATAATATTTCATCATCTTAACAATCTTGTAAGTAGTTTTCGTAAACCCGAGACATATGTATAATATTTAATTCTTTTAAATAAATCTGTGGTGCTACAACCATTTTAGATCTGGCCCTCAGATTTCTGTATCTGTATCATGATCTTTTGTTAATCTAATAGGAAAGTAGGTGATCAGCCTGCTGTGCCTGACACACGCCGTAGATTTTTGGGGTCTAAGGCAAGCCGATTTCCTCACGATGTTTTGCTTCACCGTACGAGCGAGTGTTGAATTTTCATAGAAAGAAAGACCATTGGTGCACAGCCGGATATCGAACCTACGACCTCAGGAATGGGAGTCGTCGAGATTTAATTCTAATAACTATTTTTAACATATTAAAATGTTGTTTAGTCTTTAAATACATAAGGAAAGTTCAATTGATAGATATTTTTAATTATTTGAGTAATGTTCGGGTTAGTCCAAGAAAAATATTTGCGTAAGATATGAACGAATCACTTTATTTTGTAATGCATGTTTTGTATCGTTTGATTAGCTAATGCAATATCTGATGCTAAAAGGGTCTAAACCTTTACATAAAACCACACTAATAACAAAAAACTAAATGTGTGTGCACGCCCTTTTTCCATTCTGCTGAACCCTCAGACCCTTGCGAACTTTTCCGAGGGACGAAATAAAATATAGTCGGCCACTCGCGATTTCGTCGAGGCTTGGGCAATAATATTATGACATATTACCTCCTAGCCCCCACCGACCTTCTTTGTAAGCGTATAAATTTTCCCTTTTATTTTACCGATGGAAAAAGAAAATTATTTCACAGAATTCTGGGTAAAACCCGAAATTATTTTTGGTATACCAAATAGTAGAGGTTTATTTAGAATTGGGGACATTGACATAGATATTGTTACTATTATAAAGAAAAACGAAACAATAAAACAATAGACTTTTAACTTCATACTTGCAAATCTTGGATCGTTTTAAAACTTTTCTCGCTCTCTATTATAATTAGTAATTCAAATAACATCTTTGCTTAAATTCATAATAAATTTTAGAGTAAAACCAGAATATTTGAGAATATTCAGTAAGCTTTGTAATATAACAAAAGCGCGGGAATGCCGGGCGCCATATTGTTACGCCATGACTGTCGGAAGTGAAGCGCACGTGAGCAACGCTTCCGGAGGCGCGTTCCGTTTCACGCAGTTGAATGTCATAATATTGTGGCAACTGAACTTAGAATTTCGCTTATACTTTATTAAATTGTAAGATTAATTGCTTAGTTATAAATCAGAACTCCACTAATCAAAAGAGTGAATGAGTAAATGGAAAATGGTTTTAATATTAATACATAAGGATTTAAAAACAATCTCTTCATTTTCATTCATTTCTTTATTATAGTAGGTCGTTAGGTAGAATATCACCATATCATACTATAAAATAGAAAATACGTGAATATTTATGTTGCATATGTATTGTTATGTATATCGTTATATAAAATCAAAATAAAATAAAATCCAATTCATAAACGTTACTGTGTCCATTGTGCAAGTATTTCACCCCTACATAGTTGCATTTAGCTTGTAACGCTGTCGTTGTTGTGTTCGTTTTTTTCGTTAATATATAACAATATAATATACAAAATAATAATCTACTAATATATTTATCTTACCTTCAATAGAAACGTTACGTCAATATGTGTTTAATTATAGACTATAGCATAAGTCAAGGATTCCATTTTTAAATATCTTCCTTCCACAGGTGTGGTTCTCTAATCGGCGCGCGAAATGGCGTCGCGAAGAGAAGCTGAGAAGTCAAAGACGAGATGCCCCCGCGTCTCCCCCCGCACCCCCAGCGAGGCTTCCTCTCAATGGAGGTTTTAACTCTATGTATAGTCCCATACCACAACCTATTGCCACGATGGGCGATACCTATAGGTGAGTGGAACAAATAATGCGATAAATTATATATATTATGTAATCTATATATCGTGTAAGTTATAAATGAAAATAACTAATTCAGTAATGTGGACGGCCACTAGATAAACCTTAAATCCGATTGACCGCAAACAATATTAACAATGTAAAATTATAAGACGTGAAGCAACCAGCGCCATCTAACATCGAATAGCTAAACTAAAGTGATAAGGTGAGAAATCGGGCGGCAAAGGTCGCGGCTCCTTGCTTTTCCCGCCAATGCACCGAGACGATCCGAAGTTTACCGCCGAAGGTCGCCCGACTTTCCACTCGAATTGATTTTTAATAGTGAACCTACGGGTTTAGCGTTTGTCGGAGCAAATTAACTTAGACGAAGTTCCCACTTTGGCTCAGTCTACGGAATAAATTGAATCGCTTTTTTGTTTGACGCTGTCTTTAGATGCATAATTCTGATTACCAATCTGACATTTCTTGCATTTTACTAACGCGTTTCTTGTTCATAGCCATTTAAATATCGAACACGCTAGTGCGTTTGAAATGCGAAGATGTTGTTTCAGAGGGATCCTTTATAATTATAGAACATGGCATCAATATACAACAAAAAAAGAATATTCTTCTAATAATAAAGTATTTTAATTAGGACTAACGTCATCGAATCCATATATTGACAGTGCGCTTTCCGATAGTTCGATGTCGGGCGGTCTCTCCTCGTCGTGTCTGCAGCAACGGGACAGCGGCTACCCCTACATGTTTGGTGATGTCCTCGGTAGTGGAGGATACTCAAGAGCACCGGCTGCTCATCAGCAGCACCCGGCGTATTCCCAACCTCAAGCGGCTGCCAGTACCGGTATGTATTTATAAACGCTTCTATTTGTCAAAGGGTTTACCCAATAGATAGATTAGTGCTAAAGTAAACTCAATGGTTTTTAGTAAGGGATTTTTTTTCGTTTTCGCGATTATAAAGAACGGGCAAGTCTGGCGCAAGATGAATAAAATGTCATGGGTTAAACCATAAACCAATTGATCTTATTTATGGTTAGTTATCACATATAAAGACCCGTTACAATGGTTAATCAAACTTAAGAACTAATTTCATCGTAATGAGCAGCGATGGCCTAGTGACTTCAGCGTGCGACTCTCATCCCTGAGGTCGTAGGTTCGAACTTTGCACCAATGGACTCTTTCTATATGTGCATTTAACATTCTAACGCTGAAGGAAAACATCGTGAGGAAACCAACTAGCCTTAGACACAAAAATTCGATGGTGAGGCTGATCACCTATACTACTTGCCTATTAGATTAACATCATGAAACAGATACAAAAATCTGAGGTCCAGACCTAACAAGGTTGTAGCGCCACTGGTTATTATTTCATCGTAACATAAACATAATATGAGGCTTAAGCAAAGATGATTTTCGAAAACTGGTTGGAAAATCTCACTCTGCAATCGGAAATTTTCGCGTCTGTAACAAAATCGGCAAAATCAGGTCTTGAAAAATATTTACCAACTTCGTAATAAAATGTAAAAAACGCTGAGTCAAGAGCCGGGGGCGCACAAGACCGCGACATGACGGGGAAACAAAAAATAAAGGAAAAAGAAAAAATGGAAGTTCGAGCCCCAATTGGATTTGCCGTTGTCTGTTCCTTACAAATGGCTTTTAAATTGATTTTGAATATTGAGCGCTTTTCAAAACAGTATTCGATTGTAACGTAAGGTTTTAGTTTATTATGATAAACGCCTATTACTATCGCGAAGGTTCTAGATCAGATGAAATATTTGACACCTAGAAAAGAATTGTTCTTCAAAATTATGCTAAGTCAAAAAATATTTATTCATATAGGTACACAATGTACACTTATGAACGTCAAAAAAGAAATATACATTAAATGCTTCTAATTTTACATTTACTGCCAGTTCTCAAATCAAGGGCGTAGAACGGAAGAGAAGAACTGGCAATAAACTCTCCGCCGCTCTTTTTAATCGGCGATTTAGATATGTGCTTTCCAACGCTTTTATGCCATTAGCATTACTAAAATTCTTATGCAATATGTGACATACATAATATTTAATACCTAAAATTGAATTGCTCACATAACACTTGACTAACATAAAAGATAGTTTTAGGAAGAAATTACTTAGAAATTGTTAACGAAACACAGTAAGTAGATTTTAAAACAAATAATGAAAAAATTAAATTACAAATAACTGTTTAAAAAGTAACAAATTTGCGAATTGCACCACTGCTTTAGATACAATAATTCTTCATAAAAATCATTGGCGCTACTATCTTTTTAGGTCTAGGTCTCAGATTTCTGTATCTGCTGCGATCATTCGTCAATCTAATAGACAAGTAGGTGAGGCTTTCTGCGCCTGATACCCGCCGTCGACTGTTTGGGACTCACGATGTTTTTCTTCACCGTTCGAGCGAAAGTGCGCACATAGAAAGAAAGTCCATTAGTACACAGCCGGGGTTCGAACCTACGACCTCAGGGATGAGAGTGGCTAGCTGAAGCCACTATGCCATCACTGCTCTTAATCATACTTTATATGCTGACAAATTTCGGCCAAATGCGAATATGATACTTTTTTTATAATTACAAAAAAACTACCTTTTCAAGAGGTATGAATTACACTATTGGAATGTATTAATAGATCTTATTATATCAGGATTTTATATCGTCTATAATTAGGAAAAAAGGTGAAATCTCGCAAAACGCATTACATAAGCAATGTATAAGAAAATATTTCATTTTCGCGAAATGTTGTAGATATTTGTAATAACGAAGTTTCTTTTGGCATCACCATTGTTTTAAAAAGCCATAACTTTGCCATTCGATGTTATATATCACGCAACGGACATTTTTACCGGTAGGTGGCGGAAAACGGTATGAATTATTGTTGTTGGCGCGTTTCATTGTTCCATTGCAGAGTTTTCAACGTCAACCGCGAACAAAGGAGTTTTTCACAATTCAAAATGCACAGTTTCGTTTCATTTACTCTTTGCACTCCTTCCACCGAACCATTTCCAGTTTTATTTAATAATGAAATCGTTTTTGGGTATCAGTTCACTTGATATTGATTATTGCTAATGGAATGCCCGCGTCGAATGTACGTGGATTCGATACGTTATGTATGAATCACTTGATCTGTATTATCTTAAGGTATTTTTCTATTGACGTGATAACGTCTTTAAAATCGTTTTAGTCGGGTGACATGTTCAGAAACTTGTGTCACACCAAAACCTCACGAGCGCGATCGCAGGTATAACGAGAGAGAGACGGACCGATCTCCCGTCTCATCTCGAGCGCTGCCAGTCATTCCGTGAATGTATGAAGAAAAATGTATATCATAGTCGAATAAGTAAACTTGTCATTTTACACCCGAAATTTATCATCAAAAGTGTGAATAAAACGATAGATGTAATTTAAAATTTGACAAATTTTTTATCTTCATTAATTCCTTACTTCCCAAAAACTTATATCACCAATAAGACGTTATCACGTAAACATCTCGATCGTAAACCTACTTAAAAACAACCAATATTTTTTTTTAATACAACAATATAAACTTTCATTATAATAGTACTGGATATAATAAGTTCCGGGTAAGAACCCGTTCATATATTCTTCATACAATAACAATCTATCTTCATAAAGTGACATGGAACCAGACCATTGAGCAAACGAGTCTCAAAGGAGCTGTTAACTGGTGATAATCGTGAACACACCCCTTTCCTTATCACCACGCCACACGCGTCTGAGTATTATACGTCAATATAAGTCGTAAACTGTTTATGAGTTCAAATCTTCAAAATATAATTGGCAATATTTTTATTGAATGACTTAAAACAATAAAATTTTCTATTATATTTATTATATATATATATATATATATATATATATATATATATATAATATAAATATTATATACTTATTTAGACCCAATGTTTGACAAAATTATAAATAACTTAACTTATTAATATGACATTTGCATGCATGCATATATGGCTGATTTTTATAATTAATCCATCTTATTGTACCACTATCTGAGCAAAAACGTTTCATTTCATATTTGATTTTGGCTTGACTTTAAATATTTTAAACTACTTAAATATGTCTTTGCGATAGTTTTTATAAATACAATATTTAAATTAATTATTGACACGATAATTAAATTTCGGTTAATACTTACAATACTGTTTAATATATATAAATTGTAGGTACATACAAGATTAGGTCAAATTATATAACATTATTATTATGCCCGAGATTAGACGTCAAATTCCATACACATGCCATACATAATCTAATACGAAACCTATTAACATCATGCATCAGTATCGGCATATGTCTAATAGGATTCCAATTGCATTCCATTACACACAATCGTGTTATCTCGGATATGGCGATTGGCAGACCAGTCATAAAGCCAGCCGTCTCGTGTAAACCACCCTTTGATTGGATGCCTATTTCTACGGGAGATACGGGTATATAACGATATGTAGGGAATATTCATGGAAGCGTCTAAGGCTTTACGTATTGAAAACAATAAAAGGGTAGACTACATAATATAATACGTGTTAGGTTTATTTTAGTAGCCAGTTGGTGCATTAATATATACCATCTACTAACAGTCCAGTTGGTGAAATTAGAAAAACTTTTGTTGTTTTTTTATTTTCTGG
Organism: Pieris napi; assembly: GCF_905475465.1. Taxonomy (NCBI): domain Eukaryota; kingdom Metazoa; phylum Arthropoda; class Insecta; order Lepidoptera; family Pieridae; genus Pieris; species Pieris napi. Next base: position 3,282,719 of record NC_062241.1, on the reverse strand, counting down.
GTTTACTAATTGTATAACAAAAGTACCGGTATTAAAACTCTGATAGCTAGCTAATTAACTGTTTAATTTTGAGGTTATTTTTTCACTCATATGAAATAAATTCGTCGATATTTCGGCAACATATTAAATAATATTAAAACTATTTATTGAGCAATAATTATCTACTATAATACAAGCTGATATGTTATCGTACCGATCTAAGTCAAATTGGAACCGAAAAGGTCTCCCTTTTTTCTAATAGACTGCATTTTAATCTTGAATCTTTTATTTGTAGGTGTGATATCGGCGGGCGTCAGCGTCCCGGTGCAAATTCCATCGCAGGGGCCGGACCTCGCGTCCAATTACTGGGGAAGACTTCAGTGATCTCAGCTATTCGGGTTCCCGCATCGATTGCTCTCGATGCCCGAGAACCCGAGCGTGCCCGAGTCGCCATCTAGCGGCGAACTGGCGCACAACTACGCGGACGCTCATTTGTCTATGAACGCTCTCAACATGACAGCCGGCCATGACGTCATGCCCGCCGACATACAGGAGAACAATTCCGCGTCGTAAGTGCTACACGTGCGTTAAACTGATGATGTTCAAACTTAGCTCATAAGCTGACTAATCGATGAATTATGTTAATTCTCCATAGACTATACCTTCGCATCTAAGTGTATATAGCTGCCATCTATTGTTGGGTAGAGGTTTCGTTAGCGACGCGGCGGTATTGTGTTCAAAGTTTAAGAAATGTAAATGATTTGTGCCAACATTTGTAATAATTGAGTGTTACGCGCCCTTTGCTTGCACAACCCTTCTTCCTTTGATGTATGCGGCAGGGGTGCGAAATATTAATGCTATAGAGAAAAACGTGGCAATAAGCTTCGTTACAGCGATTTGTTTCAACCCTCTGACTACAAATTGACATTCGAGGCATGTTTGTATTATTGTATAATAGTTACATTAATAGATGTTGTAATGTGTTGAGTCACAATTAAAATAGCACATTTCGAAACGAATTAATTTATTTATTATCATTAAGAAGATCAATATTGCTGTGATTATAATTATTACGTAGGTGTCTAGTTAGATTATTTTTAATTCAATTGAAATAGTTCGGGAGCATGTCAAAATCGGTGTGTTAAGAAATCATCGTAATAGTAATGGTACAGCACAAGTCTCATTTTAATTTAAGGAAATGTAAATGGTTAATATATTTTTCATTAAAATAAATGCAATACGGATGTGTTATAGTCTTATAGACGATAAGATCTGTACTTAATTTTTAAGTGTAAAATAAATTATTACTCGATTAAGTGCATATAGATTGAGGAGATTACAGTGAAATTTATTAATAAATACGGCATTAACCATTTGTTTTGTTTTCTTTACAATTCGCTCCCCAATTCAATTTTGAAGTGTATCGAATTTAACAATAGTTTATTACTGACATTGAGAAGCTACGCAGATGACGTCAGAACATTCGAAACAAAACCTTATTCCGCTAAAATAGTGTTGCCATCTACGGAGCCATTTTAGTACTAAAATTATACTGTTAACTATATTTGGGCGGTACGTATTAATTTTGCGTGTTGGCGCTTTATAATCCGAATAGTTTTATATAGGGAGCCATACATTCCCCTATTTAGATTGGGAAGGGTCGCACAATGGGATGGGATTAAATGTTTTGTATTGTCGGCATTAGATCTCAAGTTATTCGGGCGTATGGCTTTTTCTTAATGGTAAACTACTTAATGCACCCAATGTTGTACAATTCAATTATTATTAGACCCATTCCGAAGGATTTTATCGTTATTGACAATATGGTATAAAATTAAAAGCGACGAATTTTAGCTTCTATGAAGAACAAATTCTTGAAAGGTTTTGATATAAGATATATATATACCTATATATGAGTAAAAGATCATTTAAAATACGTGCTTTATTTAAAAAGACAATACATTGTACTAAAACTAGATAAAACAAAAAATTGCGGAACAATCAAACACATGTCAGTATTGAAATAAACAATTGCACAGATTATCAACGCTTATAATTGGTTTAGATTATCTATGCCCCTCATGAGGGGAATTGAATTTCGAACGCATCTTTTGTTCCTAAACATGTGCGGTTTGAGTTAATAAAAATACCACTTTGTGTCATGTAGAGAGCTATTGTGAATTCCTTTATTTAAATAACAAATAATTTTTATTAAACGGTTATAAAGATACAATATTATGTTTTGTGATATTTAATTACTGACATATAATATAAGGTCTAAAATAGTGTTTGTTGCTATAGTAACGATACAATTTTCAATAGGCAATTTCTTTTGCATTTTACCACTAGAGGCGCTGTACAAATTAATATATTTTAAATGATTATTCCATAATAAAATAGAACAGTTATACTTAGTATAGGAAACTAAAAAAATCTAAATATTAAACAATAAACAACTTAAAGATATAAATATGTTTAGCCTTTACCGTGTAAATTACCACAGATAATATATGTTATAAACAAAACCTATATTAAAATTAATTGCGCGTACGCATATGCATCAAATAGGAAACGACCATTGCTATCTCTCTTTGTAGTATATTAAATGAAAGAGTCAGTCTATATCATGGGATGTTTGATTAAGTATTTTTGGTGAATTTGTGAGATCGCTTTGATTAGGGAATGTAAAAATGGCGCGAGAATGTTAACTAATTTAACATAGATGAGTTTTTGATATAGAAATCTAGGACGAACTGGTTATACTTTAATCCGTAATTATTTTAAATATTGTTCGAATATACATTTTAAGGAACGTGAATATTCATACTTAAGCCAATAGTGGAGATCTTTCACTGGTTACAGTGCTGCGCTGATTTCTTGAGATGACACGAGGATAACTGAAAGAGTAAAAGGAATACGTATATATATTGTTAGCGGACTAACGCCATCTTGTAGCAGAAACCTATATAAAGCGTGGCAACACCGGCGTTGACTCACTTTTATTTCGAGACTTCGTGCGGAACGGACTTGTTACTAACCTAACCTCGGTAGATTTTAAAAGTCTAAAGTACCTACACGTTCTAATCTTTTGTGTTTACTAATAATATATATATATATATTTAAAGTAACTTTTTAAACGCATTTAAATCCGTAATAATGTTCACTTGTCGATTCAAATGTTTAATAATCTGGGGATATTTCTCTCTAAGGGTAAGTAAGTACTTTTGATTAATTTCAGTTTTAATGGATTATCAGAGATCGTCCATCAGTTTGAGCTGACGTATCTGATATTTTAGGAATTGTATAATATTTGTTAGCTAGCTAAATTTCTTAAATATATGTGGGTGTTATGTTCCCATTTTCCCGATAATTTAATATCATATCAGAACAACAATTTTTATGAAATTTCACGCTTTTTTGGCTATTTTGGGGTCCAGTACTTGAAGTCGGTTATCTCTTAATAACTTTTAAAATAGTTTTCGAACCTTCGCTTAAATTAATATGTCAACCAACTAACTATAATACATGACAGTAATAGACGGATAGCTCTTTGCGACAGCCGTGAAACACATTTATATGAAAATTACATGAGCTCATGGCCACGTGACCATACAAATTCGTGGGGCGCCAATAAATGCATAGACAAATAAAAAACAGTGGCTCAACAGTCTTGTTCTGTATTTTAATAGGCATATACGTACCGGCTGGGTCCAAGAGGTGTTGCCCCATACAAGGATCTCGGGACTACAGGTCGAACGCTCCTAGGTGGTGGGGGAAATGGCGGACGACCGTAGTTATGAAAGTGTTGGAAGAGGAATCCAGACATCGCCAAACCAACCCACAAGAGACACAAGAGAGAATCTGAAATTATTTTTTTCGTTAATAAAAAAAAGGGTGCGTGTACTTATGTACGCGCGTAAGAAGTTACCTATACCTCTTTGGCATTATTAAAAATAGTTTTTGATTGCATGCTAATAATAAATTACAATTAAATAATCAAAGACTGGAAAAGGAGTCATTATAGGCAATAAAGTTCAGTTTACATTTGAAAAATTATAATAATTATAAATAAATATTTATTATTATTCTCTTACATTAAGTGTAACATAAATTCTATTTTTATTCGAATGTTGTTTTTAAATTTTGTCTAATGCCGTAGCATCTTCCGTGGGCAACTTCATTCTGTTAATTTTGTGTCACGGTGCGCGCGCATCGTAAAATTTCATTCTCATAAATTTTTCAGAACGCGCCTAAAGAAGTATAACTTCAAAAAGCATGTTTTAGTAGTTTGATGACGAAATATTTTGCCTTACATTGTGTATAACTGAGTAATTATACTATCACTTTATATTATTTAGTATATAAATTAGACAAATTATTTAGTTTAATTGTGTGGTTTGTCAAGTGACTTTCGTCTTAGTGGTAGAAAAATTATGTAAATGAGAGAGATAAACAACAATACATATGTATAAAAATATAAAAATAAATTTTACCTCCCCATTCGAATGGTGGATCTAAGACAGCTTTATTAAACTTCGGTACGGTTGCCCGTCTCACTGTATTTATGATAATATATTTCATACTAGAGCCCAAATAATAGTCCATAGAGTATACTACTGCGTACGCGCCGAGTATCGCGCAACAAAGTATATTTGACATAAGCGTCATAGACACCAGAAGCAAGGAAGTTGTGAGCATTATAAATATGAATAAAGTCCAGAAGTTTACGTCGAATTGTAGAGCTGTCAAACCACCTAAAAAGGAAAAATTTTAAATTATATTAGGTCCTTACATATGAAATTGGCGTTTTACGTTTTGGCCACTTTGACCTCAAATATCTCCTCTTTGGTTAAGAATTCCAAATTAAAATTTGTGCAGCTATTTACACATGTATTTGTGCTTCGATGTCCGTCATTCATTTGTTTTTTTCTTCTGTTTTTTTCTGTTTGCGTCACTCATTTTACAAAATGGAAAACTTAAAGTATCGCATTATTTACGAGTACGAGTTCCGCCGTGGCACTAGTGCTGCGGAAACGACTCGAAGGGTGAATGATGTGTATGGCGGTCATGTTGCAAAAGAAAACACAGTTCGTTTTTGGTTCCAACGTTTTCGTTCTGGAAATTTCGACCTGCAGAACAAGCCCCGTGGACGGCCTAAGACCCAAGTTGATAATGAAGTATTGAAGGCTTAGACCAGTGCCGATAATTTTTGAAACCTAAAAAAATTACAGTAGGATGAAACCCATTAGAAAAGCAGGGGAATATGATCAAAATGAAAGGAAAAATAAATTACGGTCGATCTGAGGTCGGGAAGGGGTAGGGGGGGGAGTTTTAAGGGTAAAAAACGGTTTATCTCGATTTCCGGCAAAACTACAAGTCCTATCGAAGAAAGTTAAATGGCAAAGTTGGAGGTAATAAAAAGATCTAAAACTTTTGTATTCACACATTTTTCACATAACCTCAAAATTTATGTGAAAAATTCAAAAAACCAAGTTTTTGGTTTTTTATTTTTATCTTTAACAAAAATATTTTTTTTTTAACGAAATTCGGTGAAAACTTACCTTTCTATGTCCCAAATACACTGTAATTTATTTGATTAAAAATATTTATTTGTTCACCTTATTTTGAATTAATATCGAAAAAACACCCTAATTTTCAATAGAAAATTCTGACGTCAAAATTTCAGCTTTTTTCAAAAAGTTGGTGTGCTTTCAGTTTGTTGAAATCTCTACTTTCTTATGGTAAAAAAATATATATATATTACCATAGTAAATCTTCTCAGAAAACGCAAAAAATCGTATGCAGTAACGACCAGACCTGTCATCCCCTTCCTTACTTCTCTATGAAATACGAAAATTTTAGCCCATCTAAAGGCTAAATTTTTTTTTAGGTCACTCAGGTATATATAAGTTATCTTAAAATAGTAATAAATAGACATCTGATTATAATTTAAAGAAGATTCATAGAGAAGTAGGGAAGGGGATGACAGGTCTGGGCGTTACTGCATACGATTTTTTACGTTTTCTGAGAAGATTTACTATGGTAATATATATATTTTTTTACCATAAGAAAGTAGAGATTTCAACAAACTGAAAGCACACCAACTTTTTGAAAAAAGCTGAAATTTTGACGTCAGAATTTTCGATTGAAAATTAGGGTGTTTTTTCGATATTAATTCAAAATAAGGTGAACAAATAAATATTTTTAATCAAATAAATTACAGTGTATTTGGGACGTAGAAAGGTAAGTTTTCACCGAATTTCGTTAAAAAAAAAAATATTTTTGTTAAAGATAAAAATAAAAAACCAAAAACTTGGTTTTTTGAATTTTTCACATAAATTTTGAGGTTATGTGAAAAATGTGTGAATACAAAAGTTTTAGATCTTTTTATTACCTCCAATTTTACCATTTAACTTTCTTCGATAGGACTTGTAGTTTTGCCGGAAATCGAGATAAACCGTTTTTTACCCTTAAAACTCTCCCCCCTACCCCTTCCCGACCTCAGATCGACCGTAATTTATTTTTCCTATCATTTTGATCATATTCCCCTGCTTTTCTAATGGGTTTCATCCTACTGTAATTTTTTTCACTTTTTATTTATTTTAAGGGCTATCTGCACTGGTCTAGCTATTGAGGAAGCGGATCCATCGCAAACCACGTCCGAGTTAGCTGCAGGCTGCGGTGTTAGTGATAAAACTGTTTTAATTAACTTGAAGCTAGTTGGAAAGATTAAAAAGCTTGAAAGATGGGTACCTCACGAATTGACTGAAGCAAACCGGCAAACGCGCGTCGACTGCTGCGTTACATTACTGAACCGGCACAATAATGAAGGTATTTTAAACCGAATCATTACCTGTGATGAAAAATGGATTCTTTACGATAATCGGAAGCGCTCAGCGCAATGGTTGGATCCTGGCCAGCCAGCCAAATCCTGCCCCAAGCGAAAATTAACCCCAAAAAAATTACTTGTAAGTTTGGTGGACTAGTGCCGGTATTGTTCATTGCAGTTTCTCAAATCTGGCCAGACTATTACGGCTGATGTCTATTGTCAGCAATTGCAAACCATGATGGAAAAGCTAGCGGCTAAACAACCTATTCTGGTCAATCGCTCCACGCCACTGCTACTTCACGACAACGCTAGACCACACACTGCACAACAGACGGCTACCAAATTAGACGAGCTTCAATTGGAATGTCTAAGACATCCTCCGTACTCCCCGGACCTTGCTCCAACAGATTACCATTTTTTTCGAAATTTGGACAACTTCTTGCAAGGGAAAAAATTTAACTCTGATGGGGCAGTCCAAATCGCCTTCACAGATTTTATTGATTCCCGTCCGACTGTTTTTTTTAGTAAAGGGATCAATGCACTACCTATGAGATGGCAAAAGTGCATAGAAAACAATGGTTCATACTTTGATTAATTAAATATATTATATTTAAAAATATTCGACTTTTTGTTCCTCCCATACAAAACGCCAATTTCATATGTAAGGACCTAATATTAAAATTAATTATTAAGTTAGGGCCATAATAGTGATATTATCAAATCAATGTCAATAAAAATTATACTTGGAACACACAGAACTAGGTGATATTAATATAATTTTTAGTATTTGTAGATAAATTAATATTTAAATTAAAAAAACATGTTGCACTCGGGGACTGCCGCGGTAAAGCTATTGCATATAATTTTTTATTTACTTAGGCAATTATAATTATTTATTTATTTATGCAGTATTTTTTTATTTGATATTAATTCAATCTACCACTCTAGACTCAGACTAACACGCCTATATAGTCTGTCTCACTCTAACGCGTACCGGCTGCACCGGCCGCGCTTACGCTACGTCAACGATCTCGTTACAGAGATGTGAATACGCAGTATGCGTTCTGTCCCACTCTAACGGGTATTTGCCGCACCTATATTACGTCATCGTGTGTTAGGTTTTATTTTCGTTACGGAATTTCTTGATTCGGTCGCCGCGCTTAAAGCCCGCGATAAAATCTAATCTTAAAAAATCCTTATAATTCGATAAAAACTGCTTATTATTAATATGTAAATATTACCTGGTAGGCCGTAGTAAATTATAGCTGAGAATAGAAACCCCACATCTAGTGTCGCTAGAAACACAGCGAGAACAGGTATACCGTAAAACCACCAGAACAGTAACCATATTGCCCCAAAACATATTCCAGAAAGTATAGACGCACCAAGAAGTGCTGTAATAAAAAACAAATTATAGTTTTCCAAAATGTTATTTAATTTTTGGCTTCATACATATAAATTTTTTCTTGATTCTTGTTTTTATGTATTTACGCAATTAAAAAAAAATTTAATAAGAAAAAAAATCAAACCAACATACATAAAATGCCTTTTGCGTTAATACAAAAAAAACATAAATTACCAGGTCTATCCAAATCAGCCATCAAAGAAATAAGTATATAGGTAACAATGCCGCCACTTATCAATCCTATTAAAAACATCTCAGTCTTAAAGAACCTGTGTCCGTAGTAACACACAAACAAACCAATAAACAATATGGACGCGAGTAATAATTGTGATAATACATCATCTGAAACAAAAACAACAAACAAACGAAATTTGAAACACTTTATTTGTTATGATTATACAATAATCGTAATAAATATTCTAGATTTATGAATATACGTACCAAAAATATCACAATCTCCTTCGACTAAAGGCGCGCATGCGTACGTATACGTTGGCACGTACACTGAATACGCGCTTGCGTTCTCTACACTAATTGCTACTGCCACGTAGATAGATCCTACACCTTGGTACGCACTGAGCATGCGTCGATTGTGGAGACCATTATCTGGGACCTATAGTATTATAATCAGCAAATAAACATAATTCAGAAACCAAGTAGGAAGTATGTCTTGGGTAGAAAAAGGGATATTGTATTGATAAAGAAAACACATATGACCCTGAATACAACCAAAATTTATAATTATGAGACAATTTTGCTGCATTGCTTAAACAGGGTGAAAGAAGACAAACAAAAATACACCTTTTACTGTCAAACTTATTTTTTTTAAATTCAGATTCAATTTAATAAAATCACACTTACAAACTCCCCATTTTCTTCAATATTGTCAACTGTCAACATTTTCTGAATACCTTCAAAATAAACATCAGCCTCGAAGTTTCGTTCAGGCAAGTACATTTTATAAAATAGCAACACTACATTACCAATAGTGTTGCATTTATCATCTAATTGATCTTTAGGTGGTGGTGCATCAACCAGAATATATTCATTATTATATTTAGTTTGTAGATATGGGGATATGGGCACGGGAAACTCCATGTTGCATCCACCAGGTATTGGGTCTGAAAGCGGAATTTGTTAGGGAATTTAATGAATATTACACATTTTTTAAATTTTATTAGTGTAGGCACACAAAATAGCATAGATTTCCCAAAAATAATAGAGAAAATGCAATAGATTACTCTTCCTTGTTTATTTTCTTCCCTTTGATGATATGAAACAACAATACTTAAGTTGCTTTGTTTATTGCATTGCAAAAAGTTTCTTAATCATACATATTGTAAAATTAAATGAAAATCTATTAATATGATTTACTAAACAGCAATATAAATGAGTCACAGATAATATGTGACACTACTGATAGGGCCAATAACAAATACTAAACAAATTGTGATACTGGCTAGTTATAGCCTATATTAAGCAAAATAATCAATGGAAAAAATATGAGCATACATAATATTATGTCAGAAGAAATCATAATTAATTTTTGTTTTGCTTTAAAAGTCAGAATATATTCTGAACCTTAGACAACTAGGTTCAGAATTAATTGTTCTAGAGAAGCTATATGCAAGGTTATAAAAGTAGGCAGTAAAAACAATTAAAATACATACCATCAAGACTATATCCATGAACAGATACATAAAGCAACAGACTAACCATATTTTGGTTTATTATAAAAAATGTATCAATAGTAGGTAAAACATTACTATATAATCCTAAATTGGTACCATATAAAGATGATCCAAGAACATTTGTAGTATTATACAATGTTATATTATATAAATGACTATGGACTTGAAATATTATATAAGATACATTCTTGTTTTCATTGATACAGTCAACTTGGAGAGTGGAATTTGCCTTTATATTTATAAAACCACCATATAACTCTTTATTTCCCCATGATAGTGTGTTGTTTAGTATGAGTGTTAAATCTGCAAGAAAAAAATACACAGTAGTGATAGCGATTGCAAACCGTTGAGATGGAAATTAGAGATATTTTTTTAGAATAACAATACTTAACAAATAGGCACAGCTTCACATAAAATTCTATATATGTGTATATGTATATCATAATTTTACTGTATTTGTAAACTTTGATAAATAGTTGTGTTTTCCTTTATTGACAACTAAATTATAATGACATGTATATTATAGCTTGATTATTTAATTATATTAGAAAATAATAATGTTTTAAACAATTTAATAAGCAAGTGTTCACTAATATAGAAGTAGTACAAAGTTTGTAGGATAATTAATTGATTATTTTGAAGTAGTATTAATTGATTTATTTTAGGGGGTGGTACTAGTTCGTTTTGAATTGGGTTTTATCGTTATTTACTTACTTTGAGCACATACATTATTTATTAACATTAACGTAAGGAGACAAATACCACACTTCACCACACTTTTTGAAGACATTTTACTCACTAACACAAAATTTCTTTCTAGCCAGAGTAAAACTATTAATTCTGTAATCTTAATTAAATTTGTCGGCAATCAGCTGTTGATGTTGACATTATAGAACAGCCGACGTAGCAATTATTAAATTGAATTAATAAAGCAATAGCATAATTAGAAAGTTTAATCGATATTTAGGATCACTGAACTTCTTATAAATCACAACATTATATCATTTTAAACCGAGTTCATTTAGTGAAAACTTTGCGTGTCTCACTTTTTTCTCAACTTTTGTTATTGTGTTGTAAACTGTCATGTGTGACTCAACTATCATTGTCAATTGTCAAAAGATCTGTGAACTGTGAAGACCTAAGGTAAAACAAATTTTATTTACCAATGTAAAATAGAACGTAACACCTCATTCACAGTTCAGCAGGGTTAATTTATAATATTACATTTCTTCTTTCTGAAATACATTGTAAGATTCTTTAAGTTTTGTGAATAAAAGTGAATGAGTCAATAAGACAAGTAAAGTCTAATTACACCAAAAATACCTAATAATTCCTTGATGTAATTATTTTATTTTACATTAATTATTTTCAAACAATTTATATTCCACAAATGTACTTACCAATTTATATCCTACATATTTACAAAACTATGTGCAAACCTATTATGTATATTCTAAGAATATTTTAGGTAGCTGGATTTTAAATTTAAGATTTTTAAAATTATGACCAGTAAGTAGGTACCTACTTGAAGTTAATTAAATACAATACTTAAACCACAAAGGGCTTTCCTATATTTTTTAAAAGTAACGGCTTTGTTGAAAATATATGAATCAAGTATTATAAGGCATACATAATAATAAAATAGTAAAGATTCTTAATCCGTTAAAAAAAAATATTTTTATGTAATGTCATGTCCATTCATTCTGTACTTTGTCGGTCATTCAATCGCAATATCGATTCCCACCGTGGCCGCTAGAGCGCACTCACGTCTAATTTAAACATGGCGGCTCGATCAATGAAGTTGTACTTGTTGTAGTGTGTAGTGAATTCTTTATTCTAGTGTAAAAATTGAAATGGTGATACATTGTGATCGTACTCTGATTTAAGAAATAAATGGGCCATGGGAAGAGGCCAGGATTTGTTAGATGCGGCGCGCAAAGGTGATGAGCGGAGTGTTGAGAAAATATTAGCACAAATAACTAAAAGGAGTGGTCCTTTTACAAGGTAAATTCATGTTTCTCGCTACATATATGTCACATATAAATTAAAATCCATAAGTCCAAGAACTAATTATTCCACATGGCCAGTTGTTAAAACTAAGTCTTAGTTCCGCGAAAATCTGGTCAAAACCAAAACATTGTATTGTACGTGAGGGTTTTTCAATGTTTACGACTCTGTTCTTCCAAGAATAGAATAAATTAATCTTGTGCATGTGAATAAGAATGCGGTTTCATATAATTAGGACCATTGTCCAATATTTAAGAAGTTCTTTTTAATATAGACCTATTACCAATTAGGAAAACTGACACAAGGCTGGTCACTGAATTTCTTGATTTATTTTGCCTTGGAATTGTAGAATCATAGAAAATATTAGGCCACAGTCTAATTTAGATGCATTATTCTAAAAATGAAATATTAGTACTTTAAGTGAAGGTACCTAGGACAGTAGTAGTAGTAGGATAGGTGATAAACTTTTGTATATTATTTTACATAAATATGAAGAATATAAATACGTTAAGTTAATGTTTATAATTGAATTATAGAGGATAACTCTATATTACTAAAATAATTGACAGCTAAAATTGTTTTATAATACAAAATAAATAAAACAAGTTAAAATGTACTGTGAGAGATCTATAAACTTGATAGCAAACATCATGTTAGGAGCCTTAAATTATAGAACTACAGCATGATTTTGGAAGTAAAGCATTATAAAACTTTAAAAAATATTAAACATACACTATTTTACTTATGGTCTAAGCCTTTGGTCTTCTTAATAGGTACAAATACTGCTAGGTAGCAACTTCACTTGGAAGTTTTCCCACTATTGAAGACTTATATAATGTCATTGTTACTAATTGATGTATTTTTCATAGACAATGATATCTTTAATTACGCACTAATAAAAAATACAATAGAAAAATGATCAATAAAAGTTAGTGAGGTGGTAAAACATTATCTATTTAAGGAAGTAAGTAGCTAATACTGTTTAAGTGTTTGGCTCTGTGCCAGACTGTTAAGGTGGTACATTGAACTTACCCATCACATCCCATTCACCTACATATTTATGTATGCAAGATGGTTTCATGAATTTTATGGCCTCTCTAAATTTCTTTCCATAATTTTATATTTGGATTATCTGATTAATAATATTGGTATGTTTAGCTTAACTTCAGACTCCTTCAGTTATTTATTGAATGTTGTTTAAATAACATTTCTAGGTATAAGACAATAGGTGTGTATGAATTCATAAAGGCTGATTGCCTACATGAAAATGATTTGTAAAATAGATGTTGAAACATTTGCTATAACCCACTGAATAAAGTAAATGCATTTGTATAAGTTTTCTAATCACTAAGAATGAGAATAATTCCTTGTCCGATTATTTGAATATGTTTCTTAAAGAAAAATGCAGTTTGTTTAAAATATTTTATAATTTATTTAAACAGAATCAGAAACACATACACGTAAATATGGAGAGTATAATCTGAGGCCTAATACCTATAACCTTATCATTACCAAGCCTGTCGCCTGATTAACTGAGAATCTTTACTACAAAAGTTGTGTTATTGTAACATCTTTATATCAGATATGGATGTGGGATTTTAAATTTATGATTTATCTCTGATGGCATGATTGTTGAGTATATATTCTAAAAGGCTTGGTAAACTAAGCAACAAATAAAATGAGGTTTCTGCGTATGTAGGCCAAAGCCCAAGAGGCTTTGAGACAATTTTTTACATAGTTGCAAATGATATTTCTATACATATTTAATGTTCCAGAATTGTGTAGTAGGTGATTAATAATATGAAAACATGTCTATGTATTGATTTTTTATCAGTACAAACAAACATTTAAGAATGGTATTATTAATAAAAGCTGGCCAACACGTGGCACACTGATATTTTATTAATAAAAACAAGCAAGATGGCATTTCTTAAAATTTCGTGCTTCCTTCCTATTTTGGTTAAAGTAGTAGTTATCTTATCTATAGCAGTTATCTAATCCCAGGAACCTAGATAAAGTGTAGTTTAGACAATGAGAAACGGTATAATATTGATGTACTGTTGTACATTTATAATGATTTGCCTGAAGGGAATATCTGCTGTTGGGAATATAAGGATATACATATTGAAATTAATAAACTATAAATTTCACTTGCATGAAAGTTTCCTTAAAGTCCATTAAACTAAATTTCAAAGTCCATTTTCCTACAGAAGCTGTTACTTGTTAGTTTCATCAGCTATTGTCTTAATTTATTACACAGATATTTCTTGAAATTATGTGAAAATTCTCTTATGTATGTAACTATGTGACCTTAGTGAGTAAACGCGAAGGAGAACACGTCTAGTAAGTACTATATATACCAAGAAATAAATCTGATCAACGTGACGAGTTGATCACGTGGATATTAAAACAAATGCAACTCAACACGTATTGTTCAACTAATTAAATTACATGCGTAAATTGATAGTTAAAACGTCCTAGAAATGGTTAAGTTAAAATTTATATATGACTAGTGGACCCGACAGACGTTGTCCTGCATGATATTTCAAGCAATTAGTTAAGCAAAGTATGAAAGTACCGACTGCAGCGCCATCTGGCGGGCTGATTTGTGAATCTAAACCATTCCCAGATCCCCTTGAACACACACAAAAAATTTCATCAAAATCGGTCCAGTCGTTTGAGAGAAGTTCAGTGACATACACACTCACAGAAGAATTATATGTATATATATATAAAGATAGTTATAACACATTTTTAAGGGATATTTTGTAATTCTGTTATAACTGTATAAATTTATGGACTTCAGGACTTACTCGTGTAGCTTCTCTGGTGAGGTTTTAAGCCAAGTTAACAATAAATATCAGAGGATATATGATACTTTAAATCGCGTCCCAGAATGTTTGTAAGCTAAGATTAAAGTACCTAATTGATACTTTTGCATAAAAAGCATAGATACTACGTTAGAGATTATTGTACATGTACTTGGTTTTCGCAATAGAAGAGGAAACCATTAAATTAAACGATGAAACAGGTTTTCTATGACATTTAGAAAATTTTTGCTAACTACGTGTATTGATGATTTGGTATTTTGCAATAATTATATTGAACACTAGCGATCTGTCCCGGCTTTTATAAATATATATGAACCTACTCAGAGATAATGTAGTATTCTAATCGTGTAATGAAATCTATCCAGGTTTCGGTTTTCTCAAAATACATGCTTATTAGAAAAAAATCATATTGACGCCATTTCTTGCTAGAATTTCTAAGATTGTATGCATGATTATAAGAAATGGGTTTATGCTAAGAGTTAAGCAAACAGCCAACTCAAATAATTAGAGCCCGAGCTCCAAAACAACAGTTACACCGCAAAACTACCGCAATAAAAAGGTCTAACTGAAGCAACCTGTTGCCCGGCCGATGATTCACGCTACGGTGTGATGGTCAGTCACTTACGGCGGTCTTCACGATATGGTGCTCTTTAAATATTTAAAATCAATATTATTATAGAGCGTTTAGATAAGAAATGGCGTGTAATCGATTTTTAACGGCCTCTAACTACTCTCAGTGAAGTGTTAAAATGAAGTTTTGGATACCGTTTTTCAGTAGAAAGGATATGTTTCGGATATTGCGGAGAAGGTTCAGGTAGGTTTTATAGGGTTAATCGAACTTAGATATTTTAGACTGATAAATAGTTTTTATGTTGAAGGACTTCGTCTTTTAACTGCTTTCCCAACCTCCATTTGCTACTTTAGATTTAAATTTAATGAAATATTATCTATATATAAACAACCAATCTTTCTCTTTTATCTACGATAATTCCTATTAGGAGATTGTGTATTCAGGATCAAATATTAAAGTGAAATTAATACCTTGATTTTTTAAGTATTGTTAAGACTTTTGTAACTTTCTTTCCTGTTTGTTAAATAATAACAGGGAATACTGGCTAAAAGCTAATAAGTATGTCTTTTCTCTTCTATAATGAATACTCTTTTATAACTCTAAAATTAATTGAAAGTATTCGATTGTTCTAAAGCTTTAATAAATACATGATATTTTCATACAATTGCTAAAAACCAAATCCAGTTGAAAAAGTAAAATTTCCAACATTAATCCTCACTTTATTTTGCTTCGCCGTTCCAGTCCAGTTGCTAGCCTTGAAACCGGTCAAATTAATGCCCAAGCGCAGATGCAAATCTGAATTACCCACAGCACAACGCAGGCCTACCGTAATTATATATTATATGATCTCTTTATATAACACAATTAAAATAATATATAAATTAGTTCAAGGATAACTGCCTATAATCGTCTTTCTCTATTAATACGTTGCTTAGAGAAAGAGATCTATATATCTTTAATCTTTATATGTATCAAGCAATTTGTATCTATGACAGGTTTTCATACAATACCTTTAGATTTTAGGACATGCTTTGATAAAGAGATCGTAGCCCATTTTTGGGGTCTCTTAGGTAATATAAATAAAAGATATAGTCGGATACTATAATACGTGCAATAGACTTAATTATGTCCTGAATAATAAGAGTCTCATATCGAGCTAAGTCTTGATTCTGAGTCTGTCATTTAAGTGTAATGTCGTGTGTTTGTATTTCGAAACCATCATCGTAATAACTATTCGGAAAAACCATCGAATTTGCATATGATATAGTAAGTCATAAGGAAAATACCTTTCGCCTACTTTATGACTAATGCCTGTGGGGAACTGGCTTGACCTCCTGCTGCCTATAGATACTAGCTTTGTCTATGCCTACTTCTGTAGGTGTTTTGTTGTTTAGTTAATAAACATTGTTCTTAGACTTAGGTAATTCTTGATAAATAATTTTATCTGTTAAATATGTAGAAACCGGAATTCATATCAAAGCGTATCTTTGTTTTCTTTCGGATGAAGCGGTGAACGGAAAAGTTCTTTCGATGAACGGAAGTAATATTGATGTGGTAAAAAATAAAATTAGAAATACAGTGAAAACTGTTTACGACGACATCGTTGATTCTAAACGATGTCGTCGTAAAGTTACGACTATCGGTTTTTGACTATGAGTAGACCTTTCGATGTCGTTATAACAGATTTTGACTGTAGTTATGTGTTATTTAATTATTGTATTTAACCCAATCGATTAACACTAAGTATTCCATAATTAAACATTAATTGTGAAATTAAGAAATTATCAATTAAGTATTTTTGTTTTGGCGATTATAATTAGATAATACATTCGCAATATGGTAATTCCTTGGACTACATATTTATCTTATCGGAGTTATCTAGACGATATTAATTTAGTCAAACGCCTTGTCCCTCCCTGGTCGGTCTAACCTGTTTTGGGCCAGTGAATTCCTATGAGTCAGTATAGAAATATGGATACATACATTCGGAGGTGACTCAAGAGATGGATGACAAAAAAGTGCAGTGTTTTGGCTCGCTAGATATATGTGCTAATGTGTGTGATGCGAAGTGCCATTTGTATAGGAAATGTGTGAAAGCTAAAAAGAAGTTACGCTCGAAACTTTTCGATTTTGATAGGTGAGTTAATTAGTGGGTTATTTGTGAAGATATATCAGAATGGTAGAGTCGTTACAAATAAAGTTTTTATATAGTTTCCAATTGAAATGAGAATTTTTATGTTTAAAAAATTATATAAATATTTGGTCGCAAGCTGTATATAGAATGGTTTCTTGTAAATATTGTCAGTTCCTACTATTGGTTAATAAATCTTAGTAATCATAAATTTGCTCTACATTCTACCTTATTGTTTATGTTTTACATATTAAAATATTACCTATGCCATGATACACTTGTCTTTTTGTCTGGGAGGCTTCCTGCAGTGATTCATAATTGATTCAATAGACAAAATTATTCAAAGGAATAGAGTATCAATTACTAATTAAAAGACGGGTTTTAGTAACTCAAATTACAAACATTAATAGTTATTAAAGAATAAAAATCCATGAACTTTTTCAATATCGCTTCATAATTAGCTACAGTACCACGATCGTAAAAGCAAGACTTTATGCATTGTAAACTATATCTTATCACAAGGTAAAGACGCAATTATTTACAAAAAATTATAGTAATAAAACAATATTGCTAATCGTGGTGATGGTGTAGTGTTTGTGTGAAATACAATTGGTTGTCTTCAAGGATATTTGACTCGTAGAAAGAATGGTTTGTTTAGCATTATCCTGGAGTTTCTTTGTTATATCAAACAATAACGTTATCATTGGAAGGACACATCACACAGTAGGCTGCTTATCAGTTTGCCTTTTAATAAATCAATAAACCAAGGATATAACAAGCTATAAATCTACCCAAAGACCACTGTGGGTGCAATTTTTTGAGTGTCCTTGGGCAGGTGATTCCTAAATTTGTGCATCACTAACTTTACGTAATCTTCATCAAAATATTCAAGTGTTTTTAGTTCTAAGTACTAACGGTTAAGAAAGGAACTAATGCGGGTTGACCATTGTCTGAATCGGGTCTTGGGTCTATGACCTGCCGTAATGAATTGTTCGTGGTGTCAAGGCCGGCTGAGAGTTCTCTGTCTTTAGCTCTATGTGTGTCGTAACGGTACTACAATGTGTGTCATTTAAACTATCAAATCGCCCGTTTTCATTACCAAAGTAATCATAATTGTTAATAATTGTTTACTACTAAAAATGTAGAGGTTTTAAAAAATATTTAACGTGTGCCGATTGTATGGTAGAATTATCGATTAAATCTAACGATGGAGTCTAATACTTATACTCATTGATTTCGCTGGCTTTGGGACCCATTACATACTTAGAAAATCTTCATCTAACTTTACTTGCAAGACGATTACAATTCGACGAATTATTTCGTGTATGTTTAATTAACATGAGGCCGGACCATCCACAAAGTAGCCTCATAGAACCTTCAACATCTACATAATTAATACTAAGACTAATCAAAAAGAAACAATTATTTTCTTAAAAAGTGCGCTTAAAATAGTGACAAAAGTAACAGTTAAATTTAAATGAACTTTGCGCACTCAAGCAAGAAGGCAGGTGTTTTAAACCTTGAATGCAAATTTTTGAATTCAGAATCAACACTTTTTTGGCAACAAGTAGTATGAATGAGTATTCCATAATACAGGAAATATCGTACGAAGGAAATGAGATATAAATAAATCTTCAGCTAATTTCGTTTATCAGTCGTGACCTGGTTTACACTTCAAACTTGTTTAATCGATTCATTTGAAAGCGTTCTCTTATTTACTCTCAATTTGTAACAGCAGTCGTGGCCGAGCGGTTAAGGCGTCTGACTAGAAATCAGATTCCCTCTGGGAGCGTAGGTTCGAATCCTACCGACTGCGAATTTCTTTTGATATTTTTTTTGTTTACAGTTTAAGGCGAGGCGCCGGTGTAAATGTTCAAGACGATAATGGATATACTCCCCTCCATCATGCCTGTTTACGTGGCCACAAGTAAGTAACTATGGAAATTTCTTAAACACTATTTTTTATGATAATAAAGCTAACATTTAAGTGTTACTTGGATGTTATATTAAAATAGTCGTAAATTTAAATGATAGTGCTATATAATTTTATAAATGATAAGTCCCTATGATATAAATGTTTGTATGCTGTTACAATTATTTATAAGTGATAATAAGAGATTATAGAGTAGTATAACAAATTTATAGTCTAATCTGGCTTGATGGCGTCATTTTTCCGGGCGCTGATTTGCTGAAATTATTGTCAACGAACTAACCTCTATTAATTATCAAATTAAGTATACTTTATGAATTTCTGAACGTTTTATCAATGCATTAGTTTTTGTTAATTATAGCATTAAGTCTTAAAGATGCGTGTACCATACCTCACTGTCTGTGGACGAAAAAATTTGTGTGTGCAAACTGAAAAAAAATTGGTTGCCTATACATGAAATATAGATTAAATAAAATGTTTGATTCAAAAATTGATCTGACAGCATTTTATTTTCGTATTCTATATCAGAAATTATTTACATACAATATTTGTTCAGAGAGATAGTACGGTTGCTACTATCAGTGGATGCGTCACCATGCGTCGTGGACAAGAAGGGTGCTACGCCCCTTCATTTGGCAGCGTGGAAGGGAGATGTCGATATTGTAGCCATGCTCCTCAACCACAACAATCCACCTGTCAATGTCAATCACGTGGTGAGTATATTTGTTTATACTTTACTACGACACAGATGAAATTCGAGGTATAGAGTATAAATATGTATAATCAATACTTCGTAGGGAAATAACATTTTGTTCGAGTTAGAGTTGTCTAACAAATTCGAGATATCGCGTATGTAGGGTTCAGCGGAAGGGAATGTCAATTTTTTTCGACTTACTGAGGCATTCGAGGTTCGAGTTAACGAGGTTCGAGTTATCGAGATTCCACAGTATTTAACAATGTACGAAATTGTATGTAATTGATATTTAGTTCTGTTTTGTCGTACTTGTTAATCATCCAAGATGTCTACAGGTTCAGTCTATCAATGTTCAGAATGTATACATAATTTGTAAAATATGTGTGTCTTTCTGTATCACGATCACTTTGAACCTAGGTAAAGTACGTAAGTAAGGTTCTAGTAAGAACCTAGGCTAGATAGGTTACATTTAAAAGTAGGACATCTTCAAGACACGCAATCTGCTGAATCTTTTTATTAATTAAAATTTTCTTAGTTCACGCTTGAACACTTCATTTTTGCTTTGTATTCTATTTTATTAAAACTGAAGTAACAATTTGTCATTCGTAGAAAAAATGATTTGACCTTTTAATCGCTGTTAACACATATTTTTTTACACAGCTTAGTGATATACTGATAATAGTATGCGTCAGATTCAGTATTAATTTGAGACTCTACTGAAGCTCTCGACTGTGTAGTTAAAACTCTAAAAGATATTGAATACAATAATACATAATAAATAGTGACGGTCTGCATAGCTGTTAAATTTGTCGGGTATTCAAGGATAATTTCTTAAGGTGAGTTCTCTTCCCTAGACCCTGGACCAAGAGACGGCGCTGTTGATGGCAGCACAATTCGGTTTCGTGAACGTAGTGGCTCAGCTCATAGCTCATGGAGCTGACGTCAACATTCGGAATATCAAGCAAGAGAGTGCCTTGGACTTGGCAGCGCAGTATGGACGGTATGGCATAATTTTATCCCCTAAGATTGGACTAAAGACGTTCTTGGCAGTTTAAGCTAGAATATAGTATAAAACTATAGTATATTTGTTTTTAGATTGTAAGCGTTATGTTTAGTATTGTCTTTGATTTACATAACCTTTACACATTTAAAGAAAAACGCTTTTTACCGGATTAAAGTTATGTATTATTATTATAAATTTACAACTATTTGACATAATTTTAAATTTATCCGACGTTTCGCGTGCTTTACAGCGTGCGTGGTCACGGTGACTGAAGACAAAAGATGTTGAATGTCAAAAGGTATCACAGCTGCAGAGAAAGTTGCCTTATCTGTATTTGTTTCCCCGGAGTTGGTATCGACTAAAAGATGGAGGGTTTTGGCAAAAATGGCTCACGGTGTCCTCTATTTTCGCGGATTGTTTTTCTTTTTGAGATTTTAATTTGGATATTATTGGATCCCAGGTGTTTGACAATTTTAGGCCGTCTTCTCTATTGAAATTGGGGTGTTTTTTGATTTCAATGGCTTCGCGTACCAATCTTGGGAAGAATCTTTTCTCTTTCGCAAGTACTTTCGGTTGGTCAAAGCGTATGTAGTGATTAGGCCTATCTAGTATGTGTTCACAGACTGCTGATTTTGTGTGTCGTCTATGTCTTATGTCTGCAATGTGTTCTTTGAGTCTGCTGGACATATTGCGTTTAGTTTGCCCTATGTAAGACAGGCCACAGTCGCAATCCAGTTTGTATATACCTGCATCTTGCAATGGGGTGTTACTTTTGATTGGTCTTAGGAATTGCTGAATCTTCTTGTGCGGCTTGAAAATTGTATGAATAGAAGCTCGTTTTAGGATCCGGCTAATTCTATCTGTAACTCCCTTTACATATGGCAAGTAGGCTGGCTGGCGGGGAACTGTTTGTGTCTTGTTTTTGTTTTTGTGATGTAGCCGGGGGATGCGCAGCTTGTTTCGGTGTAGCACCTGTTTGACATGCTGTAGTTCCTCCTCGAGGTGGGCATCATCACAAAGACGCTGGGCTCTCTGAAACAAACATTTACCGACAGAAAGCAGTTGTGAAGGGTGGTGGTGGGATTCACCATTGAGGTACCTATCTGTGTGGGTTGCCTTCCTGTGTATTGTGTGACCTAGTGTGCCATCTGCTTTGCGTATAATTAAAATGTCTAAAAAGGGCAGACAGTTGTTGTTTTCTTGTTCAACAGTAAATTTAATGTTCTTGTGTATTGAATTATGTTTAACCAGTAGTTTAACCAAACAAAGAAACTACATAATATTAATATACGTCGTTCACTATTCATAATTTTTAGTGATAAAGTGATCAATATTATTTTCAAGCCCTTTTAAGAGTTTTATTTTCAAGCCCTTTCAAGAGTTTTATTTGCATTAATTAAGGAAAAACTCGGCTACGCAGGCGAAAGTGTACATAAGTTTGTTTACGCCCTGGAACATGGGCCTATATCATTCGTATCTCAAGTGATTGTCTAATCTTTCCTACTATTCACTTATAAGTATATACTATAGTAGCTCTTGAAACAAGATTTAACTTTCGACGTTCTGGGTATCTTAAAATTTGGTTTGAATGGATCGTAATTATTAAACGCAAATTTCATCTAAAACTCCTCTAAATTAGGTATTCATATTCATTGGAGCTTACAGTGTTTTAACTATCAAATATTTTACCTTAGAAATTAGTTTGAGATGCGGTTATAAGTTTATACCTTTCAGCGTTGGGTAATGAGATTCTCGGCTTTGATATAGGAGTGAGTTTGTGTGTAACTTATGGTTGCTTGAATTACCTACTTTGTTTGAAATAGTTATTAAACGTACAAATATAAGCTTAGAAATGTCTAGGAAAAGTGTCAAATAGTAAAAGTTAAAAAAAATGTTTTGATAGACTACTTACGTTTTATGATAGTTTTTTAATAACCCACGCTGTTAGTCATGGTTTTCTCACGATGTTATCCTTCACCGTACGAGCGAGTGGACATAGAAAAATTTGTTACAAATCCGGGGTTCGAGCCTCAGCCATCACAGTCGCTCACTCAACCCACTAAACACTATAATAATGAAATAGTAAAAAAATAGTTTATCTAATATATAAAATTCTCGTGTCACGGAGTTTGTAATAAAACTCCTCCGAAATGTCTATTTGTGAAATTTTATGTGCATATTGGTTAGGTCTGCGAATCCGACATCATCTATTTTTCATTCCCCTAAATGTTAAGGGTTAAATTTTTTTGTTTAGAAAAAAAAAATGTTTTTATTTTTTATGATAAAGCATACAAAAATACATACAACCCTTAATTTTCACCCATCTACGATCAATCCCTATTATTTATTCGTTAATTTAAAAAAAATGACTTGAATTCTGAGGTTTATATAGAGCAAAATTCACAGAAAAACCTAAAAAAATCTCTGAGGTAGCATAGCAAAATGTTCCATGTTGGTATGTACTAAAAAGGGAAGCTAAGTAAAATTACATTAAGGAGAAACGAAGTTCGCTGGGACAGCTAGTATTTCTATAAGAATGAATAGGACAATGTCAGTCATACTTATCGCTGGCAACAGTATCTAATTTTAAATTATGCAAACATATACCTAGATTTGTTTTATCTTCAATGGTTATTGCGTCAGTGTGTTTTCATGTTTCGTTACGTTCGCGTCGCGTGATAAAATCTCTAAATAATAAATAGAAGTCTTCAATTGGCTGCCGTAAGTTTTAATTGTTATTTATATTAAAGGTAAAAATTGTTTTCTACATGTTTTAATTCACTTATTTTTTTAATAAAACTAGAACTAAAAAACCACTAATTTAAGAAACTTCTGGTTTAATTGATTGTTTTGTGTTGGATAGTTTAAAAATATGTATGTCTATATGCTAGGGGCACGACAGCCAAGTCTATCCATTCTATAACTTTGTTGTGGATAAAATTAAAAGCATGCCCCAAGTCAAATGTATTTATATAACATAAGAGATTTTTAATATTAAAATGGTCAGTATAAAATGTTGTTAGGTTAGCTGATTACGTAATAACTTAAGATAACGTCGTAATTAGGAACTGAATAAATTTATCGACTTCGTATGTGGATCTCACAACTTTTTGCGGTAGAACTGCGAGACTTGTTTTTTACAAGTTATGTTTTTGATGATTGAGCAGTGTTGGCCTAGTGGCTTTAGCGTGCGACTGTCATCCCTGAGGTCGTAGGTTCGATCCCCGGCTGTGCACAAATGGACTTTCTTTCTATGTGCGCATTTAACATTCGCTCGAACGGTGAAGGAAAACATAGTGAAACGTTAGACACAGAAAAAAATAATGATGAAACAGATTCAGAAATCTGAAGCCCAAACCTAAAGAAGTTGTAGCGCCACTGATTTATTGTTTATGTTTTTGATGGCATTATTCCAATCTAATAATCAAGATAGGTTTTTCACATTTCGGATGGTTGCTGGTTAGAACTGCGTTTTTGATTATCGTCCTTTACTACGCAAGACCTAGAGAGTACTGAAAATAATTACACACAAAAATAAATGTTAAATGTGTGGATTGTGTAACAGGTTGGAAACCGTCCAGCACCTGTTGCGAGTCCAGCCTATGCTGGTTCAACCTTACAAGTACCCGAATTGGAAGGTCAGGTCCTTTTCTTCCACACCCTTGCACAGAGCTAGCAAGAATGGACACAAGTAAGTATTTTGTAAAAAAATATTCACGTACTTAATTTAGATGGAGCAAGATCAGAAAGAGCAGAAAGATACATATCAAAATGAGCCTAGTTGACTAAAATTAGGACGGCGTATATATTAAGGGTATTAAAACATGAGTGTAGTTTCAAAATAAGATTACACGAGTGTTTTTAATACCTAATTATATGCAGTTGCATACACTACTTTATTTAATCTCATGGCTATAGGTCATAAAGTCTTGGAAACATTTGTCGTACGCTTTTCTTGATTTTTCTGGCAAAAGACTATTCGTCGAGTTAAATTTTCATCGCTATCGTCGGTGTTGCTTGACACTTTTGCTACTAAAGTTTTATCCAACAAAATATGTATTACTCAAATTCGTATGTACGAAATAGCGCCAAAGGAAAAAGTGTGTTATTGATCTATTGGCTCGGAACCATTTCATTTCATAATTACAATATTACGGAATGAGATTATATAAATACATTTAACAATACAAATAGTTCTTTAAAGATTACAATGAATTCAGTTTCGTAAACGACACTATTGTGGCTGTAAATTTGAGCGTCTATTTACAGTTGAATATTAATGCATGCTAATGTAAAGTCGGGTACACAGTGTCGCATATTCATATTCATTCGTTCGTTATCGCGCTCCAATCGGTTTCTCTACGAATTTGGTTCGAACGGTAGATGAAATTTGGATGCGGCATCGTTGTTCAAATCTCCAAATACATAAGGACGTGTCCGTACCCCTGTCGTGTACATAGATTTTTGTTGCATTTGTTTTGTCATTGAATGTAGGAGAAGTTATAGGAAATATATTTGTTATATATTGTTCGTCGATGTAATGAGTGATAAAAAGAGTGGCTGAGAGTTAATTACCAGTTCTTTTCTTACGTTTTACGCCCTTAATATAAGAACTGGCAGTAAATGTAAAATAAGAAGCATTTAATGTATATTCCTTTTTTGACGTTAAATAAGTGTACATTGTGTTACCTAAATGACTTTGAATGTTAATCTTTGTTGAAAGTGTTTAAACTTAAATAGTAAAAAAGTTATTGTGAGGTATCTGTACATGACTTTATTAAGCTTTAAAATAACTTTAAAATATTTATTAATTTATCAAAATATTCAATTTATTTTTATCAGTCACGTGACGTTCACGGATTACTTGAATTGACGATGACGTAGCATGCTTGTAAATAATTTCTCAACCTAGCTAAGCTTAATACTGTCTTGGAGTTTAATTTCGCCGGAGACTATTTTTTATCTAAATATAATATATGTCTAATTTAAGAATCAACACACGTAAAATAATTGAAAAAGAATTTCGTATTAAAATTCTTAACAACATTTTATATAACAATTTGTTTTGTTTGGTTCTTCAGTCACTAATAAATAATCTGAAATGGTTTTTAAAATCCTATTGTCTATTGTTTCGCTTGTGTTTAATAGAAACAAATGAATAGTTATGAAATCAGTAAAATAATATTTAATAATTATGTGAGAGCTTACGAACAAGGTTGATATTTTATAATGAAATATGGTGAAAACATAGCTATTGATATGACCCGCAGCTTAATTAACACGTAATAATAATTGTAATGGTCTATAAAGAACCTGGTCGAATTTTAAGGTGTCGGGTCATACACCAGCAATATTGGCCATTTCGTACATCGTTGGCTGTCAATTTTCCACATTGTCGACCAATAAAGGGACGTAGTAGACGCCTAAGAGATTACCTCGGCCTAACACATAATTACATATAATATACAGTATAAATATACTAGATATTTATAGTATACTAGCAGGCTCGGCCAAGCGTTGCAGTGGCTAAGGTTTTTGTTGTATTACATAGTAGTAAACTATTCAAGGGAAACAGTAGAACACTAGTCATGGGGACCACCATGCTTTTTTGGTGGTAATTCCATTAAATTGTAGCTTATGTGAAACGTTAGTACTTTCGCGACATCAATTAGAATTGTGACTGTCAAATAGTAAACAAATAATTTGCAATAAAATAATATTGCTGGTATAAATTAAGATGTAAGCTATCCTATCTTTTAAGTTAGTTCAAAAAAAATTATATCATATAACTTAATATCTTCATTATATCTTCAATACACTCAATAAACAACTATAAATAGTATGTCTAACACAAGCACTCATCAGTACCAATCTAGAGGATATAATGAAAAAGATACAGGATGTAGATTTTTTCGAATTTTAATAAGAATTAGTAAGAAAGTAAATTTTCTTATAAAAACGAAAAATAAATTATAACTCTGCAGTGTTTGAGCTTAGGGACCTCCCGTAGAACAATTTTTTGCAGCTGATGACCTCATCTATCCCCTAGCTATGTTTGATCCACGACTTTTTAACCACCCTGTATATACATTATAGTTAGCAAATATTATGTTTTTTTATCTTATCGCACACTATTTAATACATTAAATACAGTACCGTTAACTAATTAAATATAACAAATAAATCTACTATTTGCACAGATTAACTAAAGTGCCTAACTCTTTTCATCATAGTGTAAACGCAATTGGATAGAAAGAGATGAAAGATATATTCAAAAGATAATTGGAATGATTTTTTTTGTATGAATTTGGGGTATAAATATTATCACTGGATATAAAACAATCGAAATATTCTTTTTTGGGTGGCTTTAATAGCTGTTTTCCGCTGGGAATAATGAAATGATAAGTAAAAGTTTTATAATTTCATGTCGTTTAAAAAGTTTGGGTTTAAAATTTCGTTATGGCAACGACCAATTAATTACTAACAGGTTGTCAAAGCAAGTCGAGAAATTACTTATTAATTAGGTTTATTTGCCTTTTTATTATAGAGCAAGAGGCTCACCCGATGTTATGTGATACCGCCGCCTATGGGCACTCATTGCCAGTGGGCTCACGAGTGCGTTTCCGACCTTTAAGCGGCCTGGCTGAAGCGAAATAATTGAATCATTGATCTTTATTAAAAACGCAATTTGCGTAAAATCAAGGCATTTAATAACGATAAATGATCTTCATCATATCTATCTCTATATCCACATCACGATATAGAACTGTTTTCCAACAGGCGTTTTAAAATTTACAATGACATGAATTCGTTAGCAGAGTTCATAAATATGCATTGTCATCGATATGTCAATTGTCAATGTTGGAATTGTTTATTCAAAGTTTTTATGTGTTTTGTTGGTTAATTTATTAAATTCTGGTAATTAATATTTGTAGTACATTCTGATATTGTACTCAACTATTTTATATTTGTAATATTGTGTGTATATATTTAAGAAGTGTTTATCTTCACATATCTTAATTAAAAGCACGAGATAAAAGGCATAAGTAAGGGTGCCAATTCTGGTGTCATTTACATGCTCAAAAACAATTACCACGCGGAGATAATTACGCATTTTTTCTTTTTTCAGCTTCGTTACGTTGAACGAAATGATGAGCGAAGCCAGCTTGTGTTATAACAATTCATACTAACGTCTATATGATTGAGCGTGCGCATTAATTTTTTTTTACGTTGAAGAAAATCCGTATTTTGTATGGAAATCGGCATGTCTTAGGGTAAGCGTCCTGATATACGGGATAACATTAGCGCTTAGCCTTGACTCAGAATCTGATCCTTAGACCTAACATTCGGCGATATATGTCAGGACTACAGGAACAGGATATTAAGGAAATCTGATTATCCAGGGAGATTCCTGCCCCTTTAGGATGTTATGGGACTTAGTTAAAGTTAGTTACTAAGCTGTTATGTCTGACTTATCATTTTTCTCCAGGGAGGTAGTCCAAGTCTTGCTGGCAGCGGGCATAGACCCGAACATACGCACAAACTCTGGTACACCGCTCCATGACGCTGCCTGTTTCGGGAAGGCATCTGTAGTAAGAATACTGTTAGCCAAGGGCGCTGATCTCAGAGCGTTAGACGGCCGAGGGAAGACAGTAGAAGATCTTCTGGCGGACTATTCGGAGGAAGCCACGAGAAGAGTCAGAAGGGTTATACGAGGTACAAGGTGTTTCTTACAATTTTTCAACTGATTAAGTACGTATCTGAAGTGTATTTTGTTATAATCACTCGTGTGCTACAACCTTTTAGGTCTTAACCTAAAATTTCTGTATTTGTTTCATGATCTTTCAATCTAATAGGCAAGTAGTTGATAAGCCTCCTGTGCCTGACAGACGCTGTCGACTTTTTGAGTCTAAGGCAAGCCAGTTTCCTCACGATGTTTTCCTGAGTTTGAGCGAATGTTAAATGAATAGAAAGAAAGTCCATTGGTGCACAGCTGGGGATCGAAGCTACGCCCTCAAATATGAGAGTCGCACGCTCAAGCTACTAAGCCAACACTTTATTATTATTACCTAATTTGTAAAATAGGTTTTGCAGGTCTAAGTGAATAAATTTGGTATAGAGGTTCTTTGAAATTATTGTCACATTATACCTGCTAGTTAATTCCTTTGATGTACTTAATCAATATTATTTGTAGAATACGAGAGTATGGCTCGAAATAACTACGAGAGTGAAGATGATTTTCCACCATTTCCGGTGCAAGACAATAGTCCCACAAGCTATCCCCAGCACCTCGTCATGTAAGTATTAATAATTTTGTAATTAGACAATACATGATAGTTAAAAATTTTCTAACCAAATTGTTATTAAGGTGTATATTAGAAAGTATTTTGTTAACAGCCGAACATTTTACTTAAGTATGTAGAAAGATACAAAGAAATAGAATATATTATTACCCTAAATATCTTAATATACAAAACTACATCGGAAATATATTTATGTTATATAAGAATTATCTTTTGAAAGAAAGATTTTTGTATGAAATTTAATTTCTCGTTAAAATACCTCTTAAGCATCTTGGGGCGGCTGTAAAATATATTTTTGTTTTGCTTGTTAACCCACTAACATTACATGTATAACATTTGACATATAAAGTTATCCGTTTAAATTAAATGCGTTTTATCAACGGCAAAGGAATCCTTCCCTCTAATTACTTGAAGCTCTTTAGAGTCTAAATATTCAGTTTTAATTGGAGTGAGGCGTCTCAATTATAACATACTACGTGTCACCTTTGAACCTCTGATTGCTGTCTTAGGGATGTGTTTTTAACGACGGATTCAAAATCATGACCCACATTTTAATAGCTTCTGGAACTTCATTATTCAACTGTATCATTATTTTAAATAACAAAATACACATTGTTCGCTATTCATATTTGTTAAAAACGAGCGAACAATCGTTAAAATTGTATATAGCACTTCTTAAAAGGATGCAAAACAAAAACTCAATGCGCGTCTCATTAAAATCTTCCATCCCTTTGATTTTGCCTAGAAAACGGTCAGGTACGAGTTTGTACACCAGATAAAGAGTGCCGTCCTTTGATGGCGGGCAAAGGACCGACTGAGATAGTACATTCAAACAAAATTAATATAAACGAAACGTACACTTTTACTTTGAAAATGATACCATTAAAAGAATTTCTGATCTAACAAAGGCTTTAGAAAGTTAGAGGAAATTAAAATGTTTCGTCAAATCTCAATTCGGACAATTATTGTTAATATAATTGTATATTAATTATTTATACCGTGGTGGCGGTAGATATTTAGTTTTATTTTTTTTAGTGTTGTTTTATCCCAAATTTATTTTTTTGTTGCTTTTATGTTTTACAGGACAGCCCCAGAGACCCAGAAAGATATAAATACTAGCTTAACAACTTCATCTTCATCACTTGTAACCCGTAATCCATCCCAGAGTTTCGTCAAAAAGCTTGCTTCTAAATGCTTAAGCTTTAAAGCAAAGTTTAACTCTGCGCCTAATATCACTAACATCTCTGAATCGAATGTAGATATTAAAAAGTCTGAAGTAAAATCATCGAATGCTTTGCATATTGGCAATAGCAAGTTTTTTAAGAAATTGTCAAAGAAAGAGGAGTCTGGTGAAATAAATTGCAACGACGAATTTGACACTATATCCTTAGATAGAGTTGGTATTTTAAATAGAGATTCAACTGTAAATCGAAGTAATAGAAGTTGTCCAGGATTTAAAACCTCTTTACCAAATATATCGGAAAATAATGAACTAAGCGATTCAAGAGAATCCATTCCCGAGGTCAAAGTTGCTGCGGATAATAGTTCCGATAAAGTAAAAGTGGTAGAAGCTGTAAATCCGGTTGCTAAACAAGATATTTTTGAACCTCGACCTCAAAGTAATAGAAAGTCAGTGATTTCAAACACGTCTGTAGAGTCGGCTCATTTAGTAAACGAATGTTATGAGTCCTACGAATTTTCTACCCATTCTGCCGTTGTTGAATCAAAAGAAACAAAACAAATAAATTCATTATCAAAACCCAAACCCCCGCCGAGAAATGTCTCTGAAACGGTCACCACTGAAACTATTTATGAAAATGTTTATTTAGAAAAAAATAACACTCTTCCGCCAAAACCTGCACAAAGGACTCATATCCCGAATAAAGAATTTCATGTTTCTTCTAATAAACCCACTTTGTACGAAAACATAATCATTCCAGTTAGAAAAGCCCCCGAACCCCCAAAAAGAACATATTTTCCCCAGAAATCCACTGAATCATCACCCAGTGTTAGTAGGTCGTCCACACTGTCATCATCATCTGATTCTATGATAGATGAAACAAATTTGGAAGATATTTTACTTTCAGAAAAATCTAAATCTTTTCGTCATGGTCAGAAAGTTTTAATCCGTAAAGAATCAAGGTCTAGTATTAATAGAACTCAATCAAATGCTTCAGATTATTCCGACATCACTGAGGCAAGTGCCATTGAAAATGTCGATTGTAGTGGTGATGCAGATGACAGAGCATTATATTTATCCATGACTGGTACATTACCCTCAAAGAAAACAGATAAAACTATTAAGAAAAAGGTTTTATTTAGACATAAGACCTTCACAAATATTGAAGTGGATAGAAATTCAGTAAACGTCAAAGATCTACCAAAATGGTCCAATGAATTCCTAAAAGAAACATTAGCTCACTACCATATTAGGGGAACGGGACACTGCATTTACAACGCACCTACTGTTCAAGAATTTATTTCGATTTTTAATAAAGACACTTTAGAGACTGGCACAGTTTCTACTGGTTCGAATAAGAAAAGGGATAGTTATTTTGAAACAGCAATATGCTTTTGTAGGCCTAAACCTCCCAAGTTTCACAGCAGTGCAGAAGATTTATTAGATATTTCACCAAAAAGCGAGGATATAGTTACAATTGACACGGCTGCATTAAAAGATAAAATTGAGATTGTGAATTCTTCATTTAGATGTTTCTGCGATTCGGAACAGTGCTCTTTACATGCAAGTAAACGTGAATCGCCCATTGATTTAATCGTTAAGTTTTCTGCTATCAAAAGAAGTTTATCAACACCAGATATCACGCTAGGTACTCTTTCTTTGACACGACAATCAGGTGGTTTAACAAAAAACAAATCAGTACCAATGAATTTAGAAGAACCCTATGCTGTAGTCACTTTACAAGATATTATAGATAGAAATAAATCAAAAACACGTGAAAGTTTCACTTATGTTGAAATGTCACCGCATACATCCCTCTCTTCCACTGATAGACCATATTCCATCAAAGACATATCTGATGTAATTTCTTTAAAATCTACTAGATCATCTATCGATTCTAAATCTCTGTCTGCTTCAGACCGTTTACCGCTAACAAAATCAACCTCGGAACACTCTGGTCATTGGTCATTGCAATCATGTAATTCAAATATCACAATTAAGTCGGATGCATCATACAAAACATGCTTGGACGAATCATCATCGGACGATGGTTCCGATGGTACTTTGCAATCGGATGAAGAAAGTTCTGATGCAGAGACAATAAAGTCTGACGTGAGCACGACCAAAAGGCCGTGGAAGCATAGTAACTCGTTTAGGTTTGGTAATGCTCTGGTCAAAAGGAGCGATGAGGCTATCGATGTGATCGAGGAAGAGTCCAGTAAACTGGATACGTCATCCTCCAAGTCAGAGAGTGGGGTTTTGATCGATTCTGATTCTTCATCCGATTGCGGGGATAGTGGTGTTCCGGGGTCTGGGTCGCTTGCTTCGCTTGAGCATGGTTCGGGGTTGGTGGGTGTTCACAGTGGGTCTCGCCGGCGCTGGGACGAGGCTGAGGGAACAAGCGAAGGTGATGCGTTAAGCGTGTCCAGCGCTGCATCCAGCTGCGCACCAATGCACCTCGCACATCACTACGAACACAGTAAAGTCTCGGTGAGTTGAAACTTTTATGGTCTTACTATTTCAGGTGATAGGGAGAGCGTGACGCGTTAAATGAGAACAGTATCTCGATTGGCGCTTCACGCTCTTTAGTGACATCGGTTTTTATTAGCATTGCCCCAATTACCAAATGACCTTGATACCTTAATTTTCCTAATTTAATTATACTATATAAATTGAGCAACATTTCCTACAATACCATGACCCGCCCGCGATTGTCACGCGATACGTAATTGGATTAATGTCCGCAGACACGAAACGAATGTAAATGTTGATTAAGGCGTTGAATTGGATGGAAACATGCCACTAATAGGGAATGATTAAAGACGTCGTGAGAAATGCTCAGGCGGCACACATGGCCTATCATTCGACAGGATGTCGTAATATGAATGCATGAATTGTGTGATTGTTGTCACTAATTCGTCAAATTGTGCATACGCGCCTACTTATTATGTACTTCACAATAGGTTTATAATCGCTTAAGTCTTTTAATTCATATTGAAGGTTTTTTAGTTACATGAGAAATTTACAAAAATATATACAGTCAAAACCGTTTACGACGACATCGTTTAAAACAACATACAGGCTATATTGACCAAAATCAAAGGTCCCGGCTGAATTATATTGTATTAGGTACTTAAAAACAACGTCATCGGCTGTTACGACTATCGGTTTTTACGACCATATATGAGTTGTTCCTTCGATGTCGTTATAACAGATTTTGACTGTATGTATATTGTATCTAAAAAAAGGCTTGAATAATTTTGAAAATATTATTAGTTCAGAATTGACTGTTACTATATTTTCGTACAATAAGAATATACCTTTTTAGTATTACACCGATGTAAAAACATAACAAATTTAACAAGATTACCCACGTGATAGGAGCCGCGAGCGTGGATCAGTCGCTCGCGGTATGCGTACGAGTTGTGCGTTCAATTCGTTGTGTTGTGTTGTGTGAAAAATGTTTGTGTGTGTATGAAGTTTGATCTAGATCAACTTTAGTAAGTAATTTCTTACTTTAATTTTCATAAAAAAAAATTTGAAGTTATAGTAGAAAATATCTTGTTATTATTTGTATGTTCTTTTAAGTTTTTTTTTAAAGCTAATTTATAGTATGTATACTGTATAGTGAACAAATAAGCAACGCGATTCGCGAGTATATCGGGAATGTGCCAAGGTTTCCATAACCTAATTTTATTAATCGTAAACATTTTTCATTTCGTATACATTGACAAATTTAAAATAGCAAGATTTTATATGATACCATTATTTGTAATTAAAAAACTACAATAATAAATTAGACTAATACAATAAAGATTAGGAGGCCCCTGGTTTTCTTTTGTGCCGGTGAAACACTAGTTTCCTATTGGATTATTTTATATTAAATTTGTTATTATTAACTCTAAATTAACGACGAAAATTATATATTAACTGGCTGACCTGGCAAACGTCGTTTTGCCATGTATATTATTTCTAGAAAATTAGGGGTTGTATGTATTTTTGTATGCTGTATCATACAAAGATAAAAACAATTTTTTTTTCCAAAAAATAAAAATTAAATATTTTGGGGGTGTCCACCCCCCCCACCCACCTTATCACTTAGGGGTATGAAAAATAGATAGTAGCCGATTCTCAGACCTACTGAATATGCATATAAAAATTGCCATTGTGACACGAGAATTTTATAAGATAAAATTCAGAGAATCAATTAAGATTTGTATACTTTCATATGCCATATCTCTGTGTATTAATATACACATGTAATACATAGAATATGCTAGAAAACAACATAAAATATATATTTTATACATGACGTAATGTCTCAGCCCAGTTAACTCAAACTTGACTTATATTGAACGCGGAATATAGAAAAACTTATATAATTTAAATACTGAGAAAACGTGGCATCTGTTGATCGTGGAAAATGTCGAATGTTGAAACGGAAATAGGATTTCATGAATTTTGGAGTAACGCCAGAAAGTGTGTACACAATAATTACGTAATTTTACGAAATCATATGTATTTGCGTTTAAAATATTGTTCTTAATGGTTTCCCGAGTCGTGGCGTCTCGTTACTGGCGAATTTTTTTAAATCACTAATGAAATAGACGAAGAAACATAAAGGTTATTATCAAACCGGTGGCACTATAATTTCTCTTTCTTTCACCGTAGAAGAAGCAACCGTTAATTGTAAAATAATCCATTATACAGGGCCGAAACCGGTACATGACGGTTGTACGTCGAGAATGATTTTTAACCCTAAGTTACGGGATATATAATTTCAATTAAATTGAAACTATTGTATTTTTATGTGTTTGAGCGTTTATTAAATCAGTGAGTACGATTATAAAGAGCAGTGTTGGCCTAGTGGCTTCAGCGTGCGACTCTCATCCCTGAATCGTAGGTTCGATCCCCGGTTGAGCACCAATGGACTTTGTATGTGCGCATTTAACATTCGCTTGAACGGTGAATGAAAACATCGTGAGGAAACCGACATGTCTTAGAACCAAAAAGTCGACGGCGTGTGTCAGGCACTGGAAGATGATTACTTGCCTATTAGATTGAAAAATGATCATGAAACAGATTCAAAAATCTGAGGCCCAGACCTAAAAGGGGTTGTAGCGCCACTGATTTTACATTAATATATATAATGTCTCGAAAGAAGCTCTTCAATGACCCATGACGTGATAAATTGTATCTTTAGTATATAAATTCTCATGTAAGTGACTATTGTCTTATGAGAATAAATGTCTTTAAACCTAATATTATACGAATAAGACTTAGTGGAATGCATACCAATAACAAGACAATGAGATTACTTCGGTAATACGGCATTGTTCTAATTACTACTTAATTCGACGTCAATAAAGAAACTGACCCAGTTTCGACCGTAACGACCTATAAGTAATATTGTCTTTGGTTCATTCGTTCATCGACTCAGAAACTTAGAATTATTACTCCCGTATGTCAAAGCCACCACTCACGTTCATACTTAGGCTCCTTCAAGAAAAGAAAGGACCAAGTCTTCAAAGGCCGGCAACGCACGCGCATGGCATTAAGAGTGTGATAATATCACTTAACATCAGGTGCCCGTTTGCCTGTTCTATGTATCTAATAAAAATTGAGTAACGAGAATTCAAAGCTGTTATTATTTTCTCGAAATTATTTTCACCTTACACTTCTATTACTTAAATTGATGTTTCTTGCAATATCAGATGATATTATCATGTTTTTATATTGATTTACAGATTAGTAAAATTTGTATCTGTAATAAAAATATATTTAGTGAACACAAGAATAATGTGAATACTTATGGAGACTCGCCCGGCCTTCGATCATCTTACAGTGACGTCTCTGAATCACAGGAATAGCGCAAGTAATACCTCCTGAACTTTAAAATCAACTTTTTGACATACAAGCGAGGTCTCGACTCTGAATCTCGCGGAGTTGATTGAAACTCTAAGGAGTTGATTTTTACTTTGTAATCTTGTTAAGATTCACGAGGCGGGAGTACTTGTTTTAACAGTTCTAAATCTGTAGCATCGTGAATTAATTATAAATTGATAGGGTATTGCATCACCGACATGTGGCGATGCGGTCGTAACGGACGTTATTGTTTTGTTATGCGTATACAATAGGTGTTGTTATAACAAAGAGTTTTTATAGGAAATCGACTATAATATTAAAAAAATATAAAAGTCAGTGGCGCTACCTTTTTAAGTCACATATTTCTGTATCTGTTTCATGATCATTTGTCAATCTAAAAGACAGGTGATCAGCCTCCTGTGCCTGACACACCGTCGACTTTTTGGGTGTAAGTCAAGCCGGTTTCCACACGATGTATTCGTTCACCGTTCGAGGGAGAGTTAAATGCGCATTGACAGAAAGTCCATCGGTGCACAGCCGGGGATCGAAACTACGACCTCTGGGATAAGCGTCGCGCGCGTCGCACTTTTAGACTATAATATACAGAAGTTTAGGTATTTATAAACTCATTAAAAGCAACTGGTACTTCCCCAAAAACTTTTTTGTACAGTATACCTAGATTTAAAGCCTCTATAAATTATACGCATTGTGCCTTATCCACTAGAAAGCATAGCTGTCCAGTGTCCATAAACAAACATAAAACTTCTATGTGATAAAAAATTGTTTTGTAAAAGTAACTACATAAATTAAACTTAACATAATGTATGTCCGGTGTATTCAAAATTCGGGGCGTAAATGTTACGAATCGAGTCTTTCTCAAGAGAACTTTATAATTCGTAGAATTTTCTAATTACCAATATATAAATGCATCTATTATTAAAAAAGGAAAGTAGTATTTCACATGAACTAAATATTCATAAGTGCGCTCTTGTTCCGGGAAAATAACTGAATATACAAAGTACATCAAAGGACTCAATATAAATTGGGTGCGCACGCGCCGTCACGCTACTGATGAGCGCATTAATACGGCGCCAATGGTGTTGCTTGTTTAGATTTATTCCGAGTACTTAAAAATAATTTACGGTATAGCTTAGGCAAGTGTTCAGTAATGTGATTAACACGTCTCCAAAGACTGAATTTATTAACAATATGTAATAAGTTTATATATTAATCCAATGCCATCAAAAAAACATCATGTAAAAAAAAACAAGTTTCGCAGCGCAGTTCTACCGTAAAAAGTTGTGAGATCCATGTAATACCAAGTCGGTTAATTTATTAAATTCCTACTAAAGGGACCTTATGTCTTCACTTATCACGTAATTAGCTAACCTAACAACATCTTATAGGGACCATATCAATATTACAAATCTCATGGATATAGATTGACTTGGCAATTCAGGCTTATAATTTTATCCACAACGAAGTTATATGGGATCGGAAATGGCCTAAACTGATTCGAGAAAAATCGTGCCGCTTTTATGCTCGTCTTGTTGTATAGAATATAAGCTTTTTCTGCTATAATTAACCACAATTCCTCCGTAAAGAACACATATATATATTTATTCTGTACCACAAAGAGCGGCTCGGTGGCTGTTGTTAGTCTTTTAACAATAAATAGAAATCACTGAGCACATACCTCGATATCCTTGACTCGAACTTAACAACAAACAAAGGCACACAGTTGTCGTAGGAAGGAAATAATTAGTATAGGAACAATGAGATAGGTTAGACAGATAGCTTTGCCTTCAAATAAAATTGCCACAAATAGTTTACAATACGAACAAACTCTCACCAAACAATATATTATTGACAGCTAACGAGAATCTAAACTAAATCTGTGTCAAAAAATTATGGGTCACCCCTAACAAAATTGTCTATTTCGAACATATTATCTTAATTAAAAATATTCCTTATTCAAAGCTTAAAAAAATCTTTAGACAAATCGGGCGTTTTAAGAAATAATTATTATAGAGCAAGATCCCAGGGCCGCCAGACGTCACGTATTTTCTGACGGATGAAATGTGGACGATTGGGTAGTGTTAGTATGTACTATGATCGTATGCCTACCTGCTAGCTTGGTCAAACGGCCAATTTCCAGGTATCAGGTAATCAAGGAACACAAAAACATTACTTACTTCACGTAAATTCTCATGGCTGATTTTTATATATGTTTTCAAGTGTATAGTTAGAAATAAATTGTCAATACTCCCAGACACTTTCCGTCGGCCATATTGCTTAACAGACGCTTTAAGGGTCTCAAAATAATTAGTCAACTTCACGTAAATTCTGACGCTCCATTTTTATATATGTTCATCCGACAACTATTTTAAAAGCTTTGACAAGAAGACAGACCGATCCAAGGGGCCAATCATCCCCTAAACTAAATTTTAATATCTCTATGAGTGGGAGAGCATTATCTACGCGCATGAGACTGAGTGAGACCGACTGCGCTGTTAAAGCCATGAAAATTACTTACTGATACCTGGAAATTGGCCGTTTGACCAAGCTAGCAGGTAGGCATACGATCATAGTACATACTAACACTACCCAATCGTCCACATTTCATCCGTCAGAAAATACGTGACGTCTGGCGGCCCTGGGATCTTGGACCATTAATATAACAAAAATAAAAAGCGCTACGCGTTTGATGTTTGAGTTCGTTGTCTGAACAATTCCGGAACCGATTTTTCTTTTTATTAATCTTTATGCTTAGTGATCATATGTACCTAATAAACATGAACTTAGATAGAAACAATTTAAGAAATTGTTACTAAACGCGCAGTGGAAGAAAATGCCTTGTAATTGCGAAAATTAACATAATACTCAAATCAGCCGCACAATTACACGCAATAAGCATTATCGTGAAAGGATATCTATGTCTAATAGGCTTTTATGGAGAAAATTGTCCATTCAACGTCCGCCTGCTGCCAATTTAGACCTCATCCGCGGCTTGAGATCGAATTACTCGCCCCGCTTGTCGCTTGATAGATTGGGTTAAGTTAGGAGTTTAAGCGCTTTAATTCTCGGAAAATGATCGTTCTCGTTCTGGATTGACTGTGAATTGTACCTATTATTTCAGCTTAGGTTATAAATATAATAACACTATTTATATCATAACACAACAGGTTAAAATTAAAAAAAATACAGGATGTGAATTGGAGGTGTTTCTAATAAAAGCAGCTTCCAGACAACTAAAACATAAAATCACCAGATCAACCCAGAAAAAATCTAATAGGTTTATCGATACAACATTTATAAACGTATATTAACTCTGCTACTATATGCTATCAATATTATATGTTTCGAGACAATGGATCATTTCTTATATATTTTAAACGTAAAATATTTTGTACCTTTTAAGAGTCAAATGTAGAAAAGAATGTATGAAAGCTGTTTTTTTTATATAAAAGGCGGCTAACGGGCAGGAGGCTCACCTGATGTTAAGTGATACCACCGCCCATGGACACTCACATCGCTAGAAGGCGTTGCTGGCCTTTTAAGAATTGGCACGCTCTTTTCTTCAAGGACCCTAAGTCAAATTGGTTCGCAATACTATAGTGGGCAGGGCAGTTCCACATAGGGTTTGTGCGCTGCAAAAACTGCCTTAAGAAACGTTTAGGTGTTTAGCCTTCTTGGCAACATCGCAACCATAAAGAATATAAGAAATAGTGCCTATGACGGCTTTATTCTTAAACATGGACTGATGATACTATAACTTTTTGTATGAAATAAATAATTATTTAAAAATGCATACTAGGTGCAGTAATTTCTTTGCTCCTGTAATAGGCCATAAGGGTAGGAAATAATTTGCTCACTTTAAGCCACAATCGGACGGTCCATGATCATTCACAATTACGCAATTGTATCCACTTATCTGCATGCGAAGACAGTGCCCATATAGACGATGACATTCTCGTAAATTGCCAACGATTTCACTATTACTTTAATGTAGCGAGTTTTCCTGTAACTGGAGATGTGTAGGCTTGATTGACTATATCTATAACAAAGAAATATAGTACTTTTATATGCTTTTATTATTATTTATTTATTTGGGAATGTAATACAAACATATTATGCCACTTGCGTGCAAATTTGTCTTACATAATTAAAAGGTAGAATTTTACATAGTAGTTAAATATCACATTATCAATCATATCATCATAGTCAATTATTATGTTATTTTATCACTAAAATATTAAAATATATTAGTACATTGTCAAAATTAATATTAATTATTATGTTTCACTCAAATAAACATTATTATAATAATATTATTTTTCGTCTACTTCGGCAGTTGTTCATTCCCGTTGACTTAAAAATATGTTTTTGTGAACGAATAATAACATTTCTAGAATAAATAGTGATAAAACTATTTTATTTATTTATTAACACTTCGTCGCATACATAATTATAATACAATTGACATAATTAAATTAAAAGTCGGGCAACTGGCGGCATTTTTTTCTCTATATTATATATCTATTTTAGCGGGTCATGGTATAAGACACAATTATAATTATCTACTTTAGCATGTACTTATTTAAGCGCTATAATATGTCCTAAACACCCCAAGAATAGTACCTAAGATAGATCTATTTCAACAGCCTACCCCTCCCAAGAAGCCTCCCCGGAGGAATTTATCAGTCTCCCCCACCCATGCCAACTCTCCGTCATCTGGCTACAGCTATGAGCTAAGATCTCATGCCAGAAGTCAAGATGACTTGGACGAAATACAGGTGAGTCGTCATGTTGGGGACTTCTGAATCACCGTAGTTTACTTAGCACCATGAAACCTGGATGCGAGAATCATATTTTATGGTAGGGGAGCCCACGATGCTAAATGGGGATTTACTCGAGCGTCGTAGAGACCTATTGGGATGCAAAGCTTAGATAAAAAGAAGAAAAAAATGTTATATGATAAATTCCTTTTCATCGGTGGGGGAAGCGGCTATAGATTGTTAAATATGTAAAAAAAAACTGTTGCATGGACATCCTCGAGCGCGTCAGATATTGATAGCATCTATGCCCTACGTATTTTTAATAATGTACGTATGTTAATCTGATCGTTTGCATGATGCGGGTGGTTGTATTTAAGGGTTGAAAATTTAAAAAAAAAAAATTATCGAGCGCGTCAGATTTTCTAAGGCAGTGTTAAGTGCACCAAAAAAAAGCTCTCATTCACTAATCTGACGATTTCGATGGGACGCAAACCCACAGCCATTTTCTTAATTTGCAAAAAAAAATCGCAATTTTGAAATACTCAAGCGCGTCAGATTAAGATATATGTGGTTCATCTTTATGTTCTAAACGTACTGTCTCATAATCTGACGATTATCTAGAGGGATTCGCCTGATCTGACAAAAAAAAAATAGAAAAACGGTTCACCTAAAGGGCCATCCCTGCAACTTCCCGCTAATTCCATTTCTGGGCGCTTAATATTGATATTTTGAGCTCGCTGAGTTCAAAGAAATAACATTTCTATGCATTTGAGCTCGAAAGTCTGATAGAAGTTTCATAGAACACTATTTTTGGAATTTTCAAACCGCAATAACTTTTGAATGGATCAAGCAATTTTCACGCGGTTGGCGGCATTCGACGCAGTTTTATCATCCTCATAAATAATTTTGCAATTTTAATTGATCGAACCACAAATTTCGGAGTAATCCCGAAAAAACACTTTTTCGGGTTTCTTTCGTGTACGATATCTCTCGAACGAATCAACCGCTTTTGACCAGCTTGGTGGCGATCGACGTGGTTTTTCAAGCTCAAAGGCGGATTAGTTTTTGAAGTTGATCGATAAAGAAACCACTTTAAAAAAAAATATTTCTTATTTTTTTAAGATTTTTCAAAATTTCTCAAAATCTATCGGTCCGAATCGGTTCAAATTCACAGGAAATGTAATTTTGAGGGAAATGTTTAGAACGCCGTTTAGTAGATTCCGATCGGTTTAAGGAAATGTAGGCATCACGCAGCTGCACGCATTTAACTTTATCGACGAATTTTTGTTATTTCGGCTTGCGGAAATCGTCAGATTATATATTTTTCATTATTCTTGAATTATTTCCTTCAAAATAAAAAAAAAATTAGCTACGCTCGAGAATGTCGAGATGACGTTTTTTTTTTACAACTTTGTTGCCCTCCCCTTTTTTTCCGTCACTCTCAAATTGTCAGATTAGTGGAATATACACTTTTTAGGATGTAATTAACTCACCCTACCTTAATCTGACGCGCTCGGGAATTTCTGATGGTCAATTTTTTTTTACTAAACTGATTCTGTCTCCTTCACGTGCGGCTTTATATATGGGCCTCATATTTTGTGGAGGTACTTAACCGGGTACAAGGTATCCCCCTATATCTGCCGCGCTTGAGTAAATCCCGAAATCCCCTCTTGGGCTCCCCTAACCATGTAGTCTGTATTTATTTATTATATATATTGTTCTGTGGTTACGGTTTAAGTAACCTAACATCTAGTAGTAAGTACGCGTCGTTATTAACGGTAGAATTTAGCAAGGAGTGGAGACGTTACATATATAACCTACTCACGTAGTATAGCCACACTCAGAGTTGTTCATTAAAGTCATTTTCAGAAAGCAATCAGCAACCACAACAGCGTCCGTACTCTGGAACTCTCAATACCGATACAAAGTCTAAAATAAGTAAATTTTTAAATTTAATTAAACTATCTTGAAGTTCGTAAAGTCGTTATCGGTATTGGTAGTTAGAGTACTTGCGCAGGCATTGTGATTCTTAGTAAGTTATTTAATAGTCGACTCTGAGTACTACATACGAGTATGTTGTGATTTAGATTT
Source organism: Pieris napi (assembly GCF_905475465.1). Classification (NCBI taxonomy): domain Eukaryota; kingdom Metazoa; phylum Arthropoda; class Insecta; order Lepidoptera; family Pieridae; genus Pieris; species Pieris napi. The sequence goes on along the minus strand of NC_062241.1, from coordinate 3,239,431 downwards.
AGTTGCACTAGGTTTGGCTTTGAATTAGTTCCTTTGTTTGTAAATAAAATTTTCCTCTTGTGTTCTTATTAGCAAGAAATGTTTCAACTGTTTACAAATGTAGTGCCAATGATTGCAAATTGTAAGATATATTTGTAGTTGAGTTATAGTAGTTAGTAAACATTAAGGTGAGATGGAGGTATTCTAATTCGTAACTGAAGTCTTGAGCTGCAGATTTTCTACAGAATTAACATACAGAAAACAGCTCATGAAAGATGATAGACCAGTGTTTTCCATCGTGGAGCCCACGCCCCACATGTGGCAATTTGGTTGTTATGAGGGGCTATTCGAAAATTAACTTAAGTCTTATGTGAACAATTTAATTTCTTAACATTAAAAATTATGTATGTTATATGGGGAGAGGGGGGAATTTTATAAAGGTGGGTATGGCACAAAAAAGGTTGGGAAACACTGGTCTAAACTTAGCGCTAAGTATGACTCCCGTATGTCAAAAACATATAAAATATGGCGTACTATGATGAATATCACCTGTATATTATATTTATGTTGGTTTAGCTTTGAATAATGCTATACTATACTTTCTTTGTTCCAGGGTTCAAAGCACTACCTCAAGCACGGTCGATCAGTCGATCAATACGTTGACGGTAAACTTTCCTACATGGACTATGAGGAGAATCACAATTCGCCTCGGGCGATTCCGGTCCCAAACCCACGACCCAGCCTCAAAACTCGCACGCAGCCGGTCGCAATCACTGCAATGTACGAAAACGTGGTGATAAAAGAGCAGAATCCAAGACGGAAATTGAGAAGAAACAATTTTGGACCCCAAAGCGAGGATACGATCGAGAGGGTCAAAAAGTATTCGAACCAAGAAAGGTCTTCCCTAGAGAGTTTGTTGGACGATCAGTCAATGAACAGTCCAAGTGATTGTGAGCGGTATTGTGATGGGCCGAAGATTGATATTCCTTTGTCTCCAAGCCATTATGAACAGCCACCTACGCCTGACCATCCGCCACCATCGGCCAAGCAAGCGGAGAGAAGCATTCATGAAAGGATACGACCTTTAAGTCAGGTCAGTTCTAGAAGGTTTTCTTAAGCTGATTCTGCTTTCTTTTATAAGTTTGTGTGGGTAGACATTTATCTCCTTCGATATGATGTAATATTCTAATTATATATGTATATATTTCTATTTCTTTTTCCTATTTAAAACGTTCTTGTTTCGCTGCTATCAAAAATATAAAGGTAGAAAGGGATAATGACACCAGTGTCCACCAGTGTCATTATTAAGTCCTGTATTCCAGAACTTGAAACCAGTTTCAAGTTCTGGAATACAGGACTTGTTGGTTAATGATTTCTTGACTGGCTAGATTGTTGTTAGTGTGGGTAGTCGTAAATTTATGCAGTTAATACGGATGCATGCTTGTTGATGCATGATGTCTTAATAAATAGGTCATTAAGCTTTGAAATACTTGACTTATCAAAGCTAAAGACTTTTATCCGATTAAAGCTTGTTCTAGGAGTTTAATAACTTTAAATGTTGCATAGCACGTATGACAGATTATGATATTAATCAAGTTCCTATTAATCGGGTCTTGTAAATTTTAACACTAGCGTAAAATCCTGTTATTTGTCGATCATTAAGAAACATTTAATTTTATAAGTTTTGGATGTGGGTAGTACAGATGGAACACGTCAAAACGTATTTGGATATACATTTATGTAAATAATGTACGCCTATTATCTTTTTTGATTAAAAACTATAGCAGGGCACTTTTAGTTCTTATTATTTTGGAAGCTTTATATTATTTTGCATGCGTTTGACTATTCATTCACAATTAGTTTAAGTAAACTTTTATCAGTTTGAACTAATCATATTTTACCATATTTCCAACATAAAACTTTGTCTAAACAATAATCTTATAATTAGATATGGTTATATTCAAAAGCCTTCAATTTGTTAAAAGTGTATTTAAATCGATAGTAAAAATATAAACTATTAAGTAATATTTGTTGCGTTAATGGCTATAATTTGATTCTAGTCTTGAACGATATTTGGGCTTACATAATCATGTCTTTTCTCGCACTTGCATGTGACCACAGCACAAATTAATTATTTAAAATATTTCAGCTTATAATGGAGGTTGTAGAAGAAATAAGAATTAGAAAGAAATCGCAAGGCGATGTTACGATACCGTGATATTTAGTTTAAGTGGTAAAATTCGCCATTTGTGCATTTATTTACAGTGTAAACATAGTTACAGGCAAATAGTTGGCCAGTCGTCAGCTAAATATCGGAGATATCGCTATGTATTTTTATACCATATATATATGAACTAGCGTGCGATTCTCGATTTCATGTCGTGTCTAACACCTCAGCTATGTATCATTATATGTGCGCAATGAATTTACACTACGATGAAGTAAAATTGATAAAACCAAGGCCGGATATATTAATATTACAATTTAAACTAATTTTAACGCCAAAACAGCCCCAGCTGAGCTGTAAAGGCCCTTAAGGCCAACTGCGAGATTCCATTAAAAAAAAAAAGATTTCTGTTCCTCTTGCTGTCAAAGCAGAGTTAGAGATATATTTTAATATCAGGCCGTTAAAAAAATATTATTCGCTATTTTTTAGTAGTTTTTGGTATTTGAATGGGATCAAAGGTTTGCCAAATTCTTTTGAAACCAATTAAATTATGTTTACACTGTATCCATCTTCAAATATTGTGTGTAATAGGTGCTGAGATAAAAAAGTATTGTAAATAGATTTTATATTTTACAAGTATTCCTTAAGGTGCTATTTAGTAATTAAATCAAAAACATACATTTTCTTATAGCATTTATTTTGTTTTTTTATAAAATATACACGTTTAAAGTAAAAGAAAGTGTTGCTCCAAATTATTTTACAAAATGTTATATGCATTTTATATGATTTCTGTTTAAAATAAAAACGATCCGTTAAATCAATTTAGGAACTGACAATTAGTATTATAGAAGTGATGATAAGTAGATGTAAGGCGTATGCAACTTTATATTTATGTTAAGTTTTAAGTTTCTTTCTGTTACCTATTTAAGGCATTCATGTATTATTTCCGATTATTTACATATTTTACGTGAATAAATTTTTATTATTTCTTAATTTTGTTTTCTTTGTTTTTATGCACTCACCGTATTTGTATTTTGTTTTAAATAAGGCGCCTGCAATTATTTTAAAGCAATCATGCCTTCTCAAATGTCTTCAAGATGTTTTTGGTAAGTAAAATAAAATATAAGTGGAGACAATGTTTTTCAAATCGCTTGTTATAGACAAACCAAGCAAGTATGAATATGTATACCTTGGGCGATGAAGATGCGTACATACATATAATAAAGAGTTGTTGATATACTATAGGAGTGTCGTAATAATTTTTTTGATTTTCTCAAAAGTGTTGATGTTGCTTTTTAAACTCACCAATGGTTAAAATATTAATTCCTTATAGAGGAAATTGGCCTTTTCTATGGAAGGAATTAAAAGAATAGAAAGAACGATTTTTTTAAATAGAATAAATTTCATAATTACGGTATGTGCCATTGCTATCTACGCGCTTTTGCCTTCTTATAGGTAGTTCATTGATCCCGTTACTAAAAATTCAATCTGAAAGGAATCGAAGAAATCTTTGATTATGACTGCCTCATCAAAGTTGAATTTTTACCTTGCAAGAAGTTATCCAAATTTCGAAAAAAAATGGTTATCTGTTGGAGCAAGGTCCTGGGAGTAAGGTGGATGTCTTAGACATTCTAATTGAAGCTCCTATAATTTGGTAGCAGTCTGTTGTGCTGCTGTGCAGTGTTCGGTCCAGCGATGTCGTGAAGCAGCAGTGGCCTAGAGCGATTGACCAGTCTTGGTTGGTTAGTAGCTAGCTTTTCCATCGTGGTTTGCAGTTGCTGAATAAAGACATCTGCCGTAATCATCCATCAAACGCTCACAAGTATCTTTTTCAATTTTTGCTTGGGGCATGATTTGGCTGGTTCAAGGAAGAAACAGGAAACAATCTAGTTAAAATTATGAATCATAGCCGTACATAAACATCGATGATTAAATATTTTAATTATATTTTAAACATTTAATTATAATGTGTTGTTGTATCCTTGCCTTGGTTGAAGTAACCGTTAACTCTTAATAAATATCTCTGAGTGTGTTAGTCGAGTGAAATGAGCAACTTAGAATGAATGTTATCCCGCTTAGACGGAGGTGAGTACGTGTAACTATAGGTATTGCTATAAATATTCTGGTAGGAGATTTTTAACAGATTCGTTTTTATCAAAGGTTAATAGCTAAGGATAGGATAGGATTGATAAGGAGTTCATAACGGTGTTAAAACATTTCAATATTAATTATGTAAAATATGTACTCATCCTAAGTTTTCTTTGTAAGAAAAATATCCGTAATAAATCCAGTATTGTCTAAAACATTCCTAGGTACATAGCGTAACTTATTGGGTATATCTTATAATAAATAAGCACCTTATTTACATCACAAATAATATCACAGAACAGGTCAAAATAAAAGTATCTTACTGTTGCAATTTCTTCCATATAACGCAGATGTAAAAACTTAAAACTACACTTTTTATAAATAGTTAGTTTTAAAATAGTTTTATGTCTCTAATTTAACATAATCCATGATGATATTGATTTTCCACCTTGACCTTAAAAATAAAATTTCCCATGTTTGATTGATTGCTATTTTAATTAAAATTTAGGAAACGTAACATCCGAAGTAATGCCAATTACATCCGCTATGATCTTCGTCATTATAACTAAATATTTTATCACCGTGGATATTATTAAAAATTTCTATACCATATTTTCTCAATAAAGACATTCTAATTTCTAATGAAATTGGAAAACTACAAATTTAAAGTCAAAATAACTTTATTCCTATAGGTGAACAAGTACTCTTATGAACGTCTACAGAAAAGATCTTAATTTGATTATAAATTTACATTTACTACCAGTTTGCAAGTCAAGGCCGTAGAGCGGGCAAGAAGAACTGGCAAGAAACTCTCCGCCACTCTTTTCAATCGCCAAGTTTTGAGTCATACAAATTATTTGTACTGGCGATTTATTATTTAGATATTCGTCAAATTTGTAGAAAGCTTTACAAATATACAAATTTGTTTCAATCAAGTGACGTTAATATATGTTACATCATTGTTAGAATTTAAAAATGCAATTAATGCAGCAGAAAGATTGACCTATTGACTGACGTAGTCTCTGAATAACCTGAATTTTTGTGTAAACAATTAAACTAAGACATAAAAAATATCTCGTTACCCCGTGTATAGGAGAGTAATGAAACATTATTTACCAGGAATACAAGAGAAGATCAACGTTACGAGACAGTCAGACAGAGACCGACATCAGTCTGCTGAGAGCAGCTTCAGCGGTCTCCGTGGCTAGTGGCGCTACTGATAGGAGTGGTAATACGGACAATTGTGTTGAAGAATACGTCTGCGATGTACCGTTTGCAGGTAAGTTTTGTTTTAAGGCTTTCGATGGGTATTGTTTTACTAACGGTAAAAGCAAATCGGAAGAATGGTTGAAGTGCTTTTTAGTTGTTCTGCGATACATACGTACTGCGTAAGAATAATATATTAAACGTAGCTTATATTGTATTTGGAACCAATGTGTTTCGTGTTATTACCGACCGTGTTATTACCCTGAAAGTAGTCCACAAAACTTTGAAACTTGAACATTTAACTTTTAAACATGGGTGTCTATGGGCTGCGCAGACTGCCCTTTTTGGTCGTCCCGCAAGCTCGTTTGCCCCCCTATTATATAAAAAAAAAAAAAAAAAACATTGGAAAATGAAGACCGACCTGCATTCTAAGTTCTGTGTTTGCTCAGCATAGATACATAATACAAATAAGTCCAGACAACTTCACGCTTCAGCAACTGAACGGCTTAGGGTTAGCAGAATACATGGATGTCCCATATGTTAATAAAGTAAATACCTACCCGCTATACGTTTTAAAGCGCCAGGACAGACCTTCATAACTTGATTGTTAAGAAGCAGTCTTATTATTGGTCTAATTGTTTAAAGGCAGATGCCACAGAGACACAGACACACAGATACAACAAACTTTTAGTACCCCTCTTTTCGTGTCGGAGATCCAGTGCTGTAAAATAAATTATTATATTTTGAATAAACAAATCTCTTTAATTCACATAGAAATGTACAGTACTAAATAATAACTTTACAATTATATCCTTAAATTTCAGTTAAAATTCCCCAAACACATCTTGTTGACAGACTTTTGATACAATGAATTTCAGTCCATCGAATTGAAATTTTTCGATACGACGTTAGCAAACATCACGTCAACTGGCTGCCAGACTGCAAACAGTGGGCCTCGAAAATATTCAGTCAATATTGTAGACTCATCTGATTTCGGTTCGCGCGGTTTCACGCGTGAAATATTTGTATGTGATAAAATTCGATGCGTGGTTAATGACCTAAATATATATCTAACATATACATTACACTCCGCTGGTTCTGCGACCCAAAATGTGCCTTGGCCTTCAAAATACCGATACTCGATACCGGCTGATATCTCAACCTTGGTATCACACGGTAAAAAAGTCGTGATTGGGATCGCGATGGCTGTCGGTATTGCTATTGGAAGTTACAGAGTAAGAGCTTAGGTCCTCCATCTTATCCAACGGGACATGGGCCGGCATACTAGCCTCGTGGCATCTGGAGGGCTTAAGTATTCACTAACAGTACTTCATTACATTATTTATTTGTATGCATAATGCAATCTCTATCAGCATTTTTTTAGGTCTACGATGCTGTTTTACAACTGTAATTTCACTGTACATGCACACATAGATAAATCCATAGTTACTGCAATTATTATATTAAACAAATTACCCTGCTATCTATTATAACTTGATCAAAACTCATATTATCTTATAAGAAAGTAAATCAATTCAATTCAAAAATAATTTATTCATATCGGCACCAAAATGTACACTAACGAACGTCAAAAAATAAATATATATATGAAATTCTTCTAATTTTACATTTACTGCCAGTTCTCAAATCAAGGGCGTAGAACGGAAGAGAAGAACTGGCAATAAACTCTCCGCCACTCTTTTTAATCGCCAAGTTTTTTGTTTTACACAATGTTTGTAAGAAACTGCAACCATTACACCATGTTCCACATCACATCTTAAGTAATTAATAAAAATAAAATAAATTAAAAACATTGGCCTTTCATCAGCAGGAGGCATGGTGAAATAGGAACACGCACTTACATTCTTGTGGGAACAACACGCAAATACATAATAATAAACTACTATACAATATATATAGATTATCGAAGATTCAACGCAGTTAATTTATACCTTAATAACATTTTGATTAATTAATATGATTATAGGTTAACTCAACGCCATCTTGATAATGATTGATGGAAACATTATAATTATATCATTACTGCCTCAGAGAAAAGGGAAATCTTTAATAACTACTTTTTATATTATAAACAATTAATAAAAGTGAGATTTTTTACTAAATAATATTACTAGGGTATTAATAAGTACCAAGGACCATAAAATTAATTGTAACACCTCTTCTGGGAATTACAATTCGATGGCTCACATGGCTAGTTTGGTGAAAATTGTTTGTTAGGTCAGAGATATCACGTTGAAGACCAAAGATTTGCGCCTTAGTAATTCCTATGCCAGTCCTGTGAGTCCTTGGTGATCAATGAGCTTGCTGCAATGGCTTGACTGAGTTCAAACAATATTTTAACACTTATAAGATTATTAGTGTTTAAAATTGGAAAATTATGTAAGCAATTCTAAAAATAATGTACTATCATTTCCTTAATTACGGTATAAAATATCTTACATTATACCAGTGTAATGAGAGGATCTAACGGGTGCGGTGACCCAAAGTTAAGGTGAGCATATTAAAGTTATGAGGAAGTTTGCGGTTTGGGGTCGACGTGAGAAATTATAACGTTCATATATTATTATCGGCTTTGTACATTTCTCTGTGCTTTTTTTAATAACTGCATATTATTGTTAAATACTTGAACGTACAGCGTTTCTAGTTTTGCCGCCATTACCTTATTTAACTAGTAGATCATTTTTTTCTATGGCTAGACGTGTTCAAAGAAAAGCAAATAATATCATGGCGCCGGCACTTGACACTTTTTATTTTATTGTCCCGCAATGACTTAGCCGTGATAAATTTAAATATACTGGTAACATTGGTATTGAACAGTCACCAATGTTTTGTATGAAATATTGTTTTTATCTTGGTTATACTGTTCCCTTCTTAGCCTGTTTGTTGGTTATTTCAATCATAGTATTACGAATAACCCAACATTTACAAGTCACAAGGGCACGCCTTGCCATTTTCAACTTAATTTGCGTAATTAATAGGCCATAGTCATGTTTTCTAGCGGCATCTTTATTTAATTCGTGTACCTACCTGTATTTTGTGGTATTGCGTGAGAGAGTTCCATTAGAGTTGTGGTTACAAATGCAATTCTAACGGAATGCTTATCTTTCAACATTCATGTAATTTACAACTATTTGTATTTTTGTTGGCAATACCTGTGCGTGAAAATTATAATTTAATAGTTTTTATTGCGCCATATACTAGTATTATAAATAGAGTTTTTTTGTTAGGATTAACATTGCAATCGTAGGAACTGTTTATCGGGAAACGAATGAAAAATGTTGCAAAATATTCCTTTATTTTTAAATATATGTTTTACAGAAAACTCCCCTTGATCCTTTTTAAAAGTTTTAAAGAAATGTCCGCTATAACATGTATCATCATTACAAGTTGCTTTTCGTAAATTTGTTGTGATAAATAATTATTTTCGAAGTTAAAACAACTTAAACAATACTTATTAGTATTAAATTTTGAACTATGAAAGTCTTTGGATTTAATAAAACTTTTATATATACCATAGGTTTAAAATATCTCCGCAACAAAATAATGCGCGTATTTATGATGTGCAGAGAATTCTCCTTTATGAACAGGAGTAAAATTTATCATATTACCTATGTTCCGACCGAATTTAGGCCAAACGTAAATTACGCGTTCCTGTTTTTTTGTTCCTAGTTGCTCGCAGGAAGCAAACAATTATTAATATATTAAAATAATATATAAAACCATCGTTTTCAAGCAGTTTCTTTAGTTATTTATATCATTACTACTATTACGTTTACGTACAAGAATTTCTCCCTATTAAGCACACGAACACGGACATTGTATTACAAGAAAGGCAAAAATAAGTTTCTGAAACCTTCGTGTTGAATTCAAGTTGCCCTTTAGGCGGCAGACGTCGAAGTTAAGTTAGGTCATGATCGCAAGTTAGCTTACGACACGCGTAATTAGTGATACTGGCGCCACGCCTCATGCTTCTAGACATGGCAGGAAGGACACGTCATTTAACTTACTTCAAAAAAGACTGAATTTATAGGAATATTTAATCTTCTTATAAAATACTAGCTGACCCGGCAAACTTTGTTTTGCCATGTACATTTTTTTAGTTCAATAAAAATAACTATCTACTATAATAAAAAATTGGGGTTGAATGTACAGGGGTGAAAATTAAGGGTTGTATGAATTTTTGTATGCTGTATCATAAAAAAATTTGTATCAAAAAAAATACTAGCTGATTCTCAGACTTACTGAATATGCATTAAAAAATTCATAAGAATCGGTCGATCCGTTTCGAAGGAGAAATATGTATTATTAATTTTCATAATCAGTACGATTTTGCGTAATTGTGTTTTCTGAAACCGAATGTCACTCATCAAAAATTAAAAGAATTCCTTTTATTATTTATTCATCATCAAATACTTCATGATGGGACCACCTTGAAAGTAGAGCTATTAAAAAATCTGCCATATATAAAAATAAAATGGACGAATACTTATTTAAGTATTTAACTTTTACGTACAATAACGATTGTTTAATATCATTAAAGATAATGCCTAAAAGCCTCCACTTGAAATCAATAAAATTAATTTTAGTTTGCAATTCCATAATCATAAGTGAAATCGAAATTTTATTACGATTTTGTTCACTTGATAAAGCGAATACACAAAAGCTTTTACCATAAAATTTATTTATTGACTCGCCGTGCACTTTTTAATTGACACTTAATTTGTGATTTTAATTGATTGTAAATAATTAGTGAGTTATTGAGAAATAATCATTAGTCCGCCTGACTTCCAACGGTGCTAATTGGTCATGTATTGATGCCTTTTTCGGTGTATCATGTATATGGATGAATACATTTAATTACTTTATACAAACCTAATTCCAGTGCACAGTTTCTTCAACTTCGTAAAAGTTCCGGGAAACTCTTCAGAACACCTTTATAAATTGCTAAAAAAAAAAAACCATATCACTTCGACGTTCCACAATTGCAAATGAAATTACATTTTCGGATTCACCTTCACTATGATAATAAATATTGTCAATGTTTTTAATATTACATAACTTAAAGTTCCTTATTGTCGTGAGCAAATTAATTAAAGTAATTAATCATTATGTTGAGTAATTATTGAGACAAAAAGCGTTTACATAACCCTTAATTTATTGAAAAAACCACACGCTGTGTTCGTTATTAAAAAGCAATGCATAAGTTGTATCATAACAGAAATTATTTCCGAAAATAATAATAGTAAGTAGTTTCATATCATTAATCCATACTTTGTTAAATAGGTCATTAACAATTTAAGGTGCTGTGTAGGTGGGACTAAAACTATGTTAATTTCTAGTTTGTAAAAACCTATGGCACTGTTAGCCTCGGTCTTAGCCTGAGAAATTTGTATCCTAGAAATATGATGGATAAAGTGCAAGACCAAATCTTATAAAAACCAACCTTAACCTAAAATAATACATAATAATATAAACTAAAAACTAAAAAGCAAATCTCACGGATTCATGAATTGAGATGCAATACAAAAGAATAAGAAATACAAGAAGTACAAAAGTCACGATTGAGCAGGATAGGATATGGTTAAGAAATGTTTATGTAGAAAGATGCGAGGGATGAAGCCAATCGTATGGAATCCGGCAGCCTATTCCACAACGTAATGGCGGAGGTCCTAAACGAATTGCCTAAAAAGGATGAGCTGTGAGATGGAATTTCCTAAAAGCATCTATTAGAGCAGCGTAATATATAGTTATAAGGACCCGAGAATTTGAATTTTTAAGATTAGAGGGAGTTTTGGGATTGAAAAGAATTGAGTCGAATAGGTAGCCACCTGAGCTGTCTGCGGAATTTCGACACATGGTCATAATGTGTCTAAAAAGATAGATCGTTTGACGTTATAGATTAGCCTTCTGTGCCTGACACACACCGATTTTTGCATCATACATGTAATGACCTCGCTATATTTTCATCCACCTATGTACATAGAAAAATCCATAGGTGATCAGCTGGGAAATAAACGGGAGACCTAGGAATTAAAAGTTGCAAACTTATACGGTGAAATAATGCAAGGATAACATTAAAGATTAAAGAAGGAAGCTAGACACTCACGACTCGCAATTGATGTATGTACTGAATAAATGAAACGGAATGCTTACGTAATGTTAGGTGGAAAGAAATTGACATACAGATAAAGGATGTTATAAAAAAATCGAAACTGTTTCCATACAACTGGCCTTAATTCCGCCCAAGCTGTTCCGTGTTATTGATCCAAATCGATCCAGATTTAGAACAATTGACGTATTTAGAGCGAATGTTAATCCGGACCACATTTTTAATAACGCTATTTTGGTATGAAAATGTGGGCGGTAAATTTATTTTTCAATAAATGTTTAACATTTAAATTTGGAATATTTGACTATTTAATTGTAAAAGGATATATGTGAACATAGATTATAAACAGATAATAGTATTCTGTAACCTCAGAATGAGCCCCATAGACAACTGTATTTATAGATAATATATCTTTAGGCTATGATTGTTTTTGGTCGTTTCACGATGTTTTTTTTACACCGTACTAGCACGTGTTAATTGTTCACAAAAAATATTAATACTTAATTAAGATAACTTAATGAAGAAATAAGACTTCATATTATAAAGTATGTCTGTTCAATTGAGCGCGTTAATCTCGGAAACAACAGGTTTGAAATGAAAAATTATTGTTCTGTTCGTTTGTGAATTTATCAAGAAAAACTAACATCACAACTTAATTACGGCAGGGTTAAGGCTATTAAATATAGGTACCATTAACATGTATACCTACTATTTTTTTGTTATACTGAATAGATATTTAATCTGCTATTAAAATTCAGTTTTATTTGCATTTTTAAATATTTGTAATACTTTAGTTTCAATAAAGAAGCTTAAAAGTTTCGTAACATCAAGTTTTCAAATGTTGTGCATTTAAATGATTTGAAATTAATTAAATGCCATTCAAGGTGAGGTATTTGAATATTAAATTAAATGCCATTTATATTAATTCGTTTACTGGCATAGAGGAATATATTATGTTTCATAATTGAGTATTGTAACTAAATAAATTGATGTTTTTATATTGAGATTTTCAACTGCAAAATTTGTTAGTTCAGAGTAAAATCATATTTAAAACGTGTATTTTAACGCATTAATGCTTAGCTAGCGGTTGTTGCAACTGTCATTAATCGTTAACCTAATTCGAGATGATTTGATTATAATTGAGGATGTCTGATTGTTCAAGTGCATTCCAGAAGTACTAACATTATACAAAGACATTTTTTAAATATGAATTTTCATATCGTAGACTTGTTTCGTAGATAAATTTAAATATAAGGTTTAATAATGTTGTAAGGAATAGTGTTTGTTTCTTTAAAAAAACGTATTGATTAATCTATACAACATCAAAATAAAAAGTGTACGTCAAATATTACTTGAATAACCCGTCAAAACGTTTATGACGCATTATTATTGACGCATTTCTATAAAAGAAGACTTCTCCGAACTACTCAAATCGTTTCAATAAAAATCTTAAATGGGGTTTACCTACCGACCTATTTATTACCCAAATTCTAAAGCCCTGCTTACAATTGAAGCCCTTGGCCCTAAACCTACCTGTATTTATTAAAAATACACGTTGTATAAATACTAAAATCCGGCAGAATTAAAATGTAGTTCCACGAAGCAAAACCCATACAAATTAGGTTCGTTTCATTTGTCCGGATAAAACATGCGCAGGCGCACGTTCCGATGATTCGCCGTGTCAGTTGCTCTCGCGCATCGATCGATGTTAACGCGTTAATAGTTTTGTGCTTCGAAATTTGAATTGTGATTTAGGTGAATGCACAGTGTATTAGGTTATCAGTTGTTGATTGTGGTTTGTTTATCAAGTTTGAGATAGTGTTTACTTATGTAATTAATATTTGATAATGAGTCAACTTATATCGTGATAATCTGTTAACGTATTGATGTTACTTCGTTGGATTATTATAATCTTGCCTGTTTAAAATTACAGGTTTGATCTTAAATTTATTTTTTCGTCATTGACATTAAAATTCTAACTATTTTTACGAGACACGATAATCAACATTGATTAAGTGTTCTTGTAGAATAACAAATAAATAAACGCAGCCGCATTTTCAATACTTGCAATTTTATATCGAACTCTCCCAAATTCATAGCTATTAAATAAAATGTGTTGTTGCATATATTAAACCTATTTTAATTGTCATTCTCATCTGTACAATTGCATCGTACTCTACTTCTTCTGACTCAAGTCCTTTTTGTAATTATAAGCTCAAAATTTGTACTTTAAATAATAGTACCATGGCATTAGTTGGCACTTTCTTCGCCCAACGCTTTTTCATCTTCCGAGGCCCTTTCATCATTAACCACTTTCTTAAAAACAAAATTTTCACTAACATTTCAAAACTCATATAACATACATTCACTAAAAATATCAAACAACATCTTGTCAAACTATCCTTTACTGATACAGAAAATATTCAGTTATAATACCACAAGAGCTTCAAAATTATCGGGAAATGCCCGATAATTTTGAAGCTCGTGTGGTATTCGGGGGATTATTTTTCCGACCCAAATGTCGGCCAATAGAATTGCACCATGAGACGAAATGTACAGTTAACAAATAAGAATTTCATAATGAATAAAACAACTACTTAATACTTTTCTTGAAGCAACGACCAGAGAAAATTTTCACAAAAAATTATCAGTATAATACCATGTAGGTTGTACCACGTGACGTCGAAAGGTGCAATTCTATTGGCCGATATTTGGGTCGGAAAAATAATCTTGTTAAAGTTATTAGGTAAGAATAGTTAACATGTCAAAAAGTCTACGAAAGTACTTAATTATCCTGTTATTGTGTATAATAATTGTTTTTCTTTCATTCAGTTAAATAAAAAAATCTGTTTAGGTCTGAGCCTCAGATTTCTGTATTTGTTTCATGATTATGTCTCAATCTACTAGGCAAGTAGGTGATCAGCCTTCTGTGCCTGACACACGCCGTCGACTTTTTGGGTCTAAGGCAAGCCGATTTCCTCATTCCATCGTTCGAGCGAATGTTAAATGCGCTCCTAGTAAGAAAGTCAATTGGTGAACAGCAGGGGATCGAACCTACGACCTCAGGGATGATAGTCACACGCTGAAGCGACTAGGCTAAAATGCCATGAGTAACTAATACTCAATAAATTAAATCATTATTCTAGTTTTGGCCATTCGATGTATTTGCTAATGTATTGATGCTCACTGGAGCAACGTCAATGAATCACTGTTGATTTAAGGCAACGTCTGACGTTTGTTTTTCAACAAATATTTACCAGATACACAGTTGTGGCTCTTCGTGACCAAAATATTAAGTTTCTGTACCAATTTCTCGTAATTTTACTTATTGATTTAATTTATATAGAATTCGAAAATCATTTGTTCATATAATAAAATTTACACTTATGAACGTCAAAAAATAAATATATATGAAATGGTTCTAATTTTACATTTACTACCAAGTCAAGGAAGTAAAACGGTAGAGAAGAACTGGCAATAAACTCTCCGCCACTCTTTTTAAACGCCAAGTTTTTTGTTTTACATAACGTTTGTAAAGAGCTGCAACCATTACACCATGTTCGACATGACATCTTTAAGTAATTAATAGTTAATTTATAATAAAAATAAAAAACAAAGAAAGTAGCAGTCTATCAGCAGGCTTGGTGAAATAAGAGCACGCACTTACATTCTCGTAAATTTAATGCTACTTATTATTAGTGTGACGCAAATATATCTTTAAATTCTACGAAAAAATGTGATTAAAAGCCTTAAATCTTAATAAGTATAAATACGTTTTAGAAATGAATTATATCTGTGTAGAGTACACAAAGACATATTAAGTTAACCGTGAAATCCGGAATCTGGTTAAGTTTTTTGGCTCTACTTCAGACGCGTTTAATATACCAGTTCTAAATTAGTTTTAATTACAATAATTTAAACGTTTTGTGAACTACCTAGAAGGTTACAAAGACAAAGTAAAACTGACATACTACCGAAAATTTTTGTGCATATGTCTATGCACTATGTCTGTGAGACATCACTCCAATTCGTAGTATTATGTAACTTGACTGTAGTTTGTGACTGTCAAACTTGGAGTCCCTTAAATACTTTTTTGTAATCGGCCTTTCATACATTTTGCCAGCGTATATAATGCATTGGTCTAGTGGCTTCAGCGTACAACTCTCATCCCTGGACTTTCTTTTTATTTGCACTTTTAACTTTCGTTAGAACAGTGACGGAAAACATCGTGAGGAGACTGATTTGCCTAAGACACCAAAAAATCAACAGCGTGTTTCAAGCGCAGGAGGGATCACCTACTTGATTAGATTGACAAATGATCATGAAACAGGTACAGAAATCTGAGGCCCAGACCTAACGTTATAGCCATTGTTTTATATAATGCATTGGCATCGATTACTTCTTTTATATAATCCAACCAAACCCCCGCAGTATACATTATAGTGAATCTATTACTATATTTGTCTAATTGTGATTCTACGCACGGCGTTAGTGAAGCAATTTTAACACTGTTTATAATTTCTTAAATAGAACATACTAATGCGTACGTGATTTCGCGATGTTTTCAATCCATAAATTTCCTACTGCGTCTTCAGTTTCGAGTGGTATCCGGTACTTGAGTTCACCTCGCCGGATGGTAACGATTAATTAGAACCACCCCAGTTCCGCTGGCAAAAAATATACCGTTCAAATCGCTCTCACGAGATATAATTTTTCGTAGTTCCTTAGTTTTTGCTCTTTAAATTTCTACTAAACATCGGTAAGTTTTGGATGTAGATAATATTTTTGAGACTTTTTGATCTAAACAAAACTCTCATAATGTCCATGTATTATTTCTAATAGATTGAGGGAAGCGAAAGATAGACACGGGATAGCCATGTATTGGAGGCTTTTGAGTTATAAATTGTTTCTTTTGGTAGATTAAATGTGTATGTTTTCTTTAATTATTACGTATTACAATTACTAAATCCAGATTGATAACATCGTAGACACTAAAAAATTAGTCAACGGTTCGTACTCGTGTATTTATAGCACTTTGATGTTTTGTCTACTGCTGTTTTCAGCTATTTAAGTAATCTATCGTTAAATCGTGAGGTAACGTCCGCAAACGACCTAAGACCTAACGTGCAAGCAGTCAACTACTTTCCCTCTACCTTTACGATGTATGTACATAATAAACAATCAAATATTGCAAGACCGAGAAGTCGTTAAATCAGCGTATTGTGTTTTCTGTATATTTTATTCGCTTTGTTTATATACCTTGCTGCAATGCGAATTGAGCATACAAATAATCTTATTTATTCCCTAATACCTATGTACCTAGACTGTCTTTATAAATGCACCTCAATCAAATCACCTCAAACAATAATGAAATTTAGTAACTGTAAATATCACATATTTCACTTTAAATATATTTTTTTTATGGTCGCCTATTTCACGGGTTTTGACGAACACCTAAAAAAATAGATAATAAATATATCACAATACAATTTCAAGACAGTGCTTTCATCTCAGGCATAAATATGAACTAAAATTTATTCAGTGTTTTTTAAAAATAATAATAGAAAGATTAATTTAAAAAAAAGGGTGCGTGTACTTATGTACGCGCGTATAGTTAAGTAAGGCAAATAAGTTATACTTCTTTGGCATTATTAAAAATAGTTTTTGATTGCTTGCAAATAATTAATTACAATTAAATAATCAAGGTAAAGGAGTCATTATAGTCAATAAAGTTCAGTTTACATTTGAAAAATTAAGTAATTTTTTTTTTAAATTATTATTTTCTTACATTAAGCGTAAAAAATTCTATAATTATTCGAATGTTGTTTTTAAATTATGTCCAATGCCGTAGCATCTTCCGTGGGCAACTTCATTCTGATAATTTTGTGTCACGGTGCGCGCGCATCGTAAAATTTCACTCTCATCAATTTTTTATAACGCGCCTAAAGAAGTATAACTTCAATAATTAACTGGCCGAGCTCCTGTAGCTAATGTAATAAACTTTTACATAGCCTGGAGAAATTGAACTGTTTGTACATAACCACTTTCATTACGACTATTATTTAATTAAATAATTCATGATTAATCCTTTAATCATATTAATATCGGTCATCGTGTGTTCGATTGACACGAAAGCTTTATAAGTTTCATTATTGGGCAACATGACATGTTGATAATCTTGACAAGTTAATAACTTATATAATATTATTGATTGTACTATAATTCATTATCTTTACCGATATGGCGAGTGAAGACAGTCGCAAGATTATTTGATTTGTAACTTATTAAATATTCAGACACTGATATTTTAGTGCATTGCACATAATTTCTTTTTACAATTATGGATTTTTATCTAATTGCATTTATATTCTTTTTTTTTTTAAGACAATTCACACCAATTGACCTAGTCCCATGCTAAGCTGGTGAAGCTTGTGTTATGGGTACTAGGCAACGGATATACATACATATTATAGATAGATAGACATATAAATACATATTTAAACACCCAAGACCTAAGCACAACACCAAATGCTCGTCACATCGATGTTCGTCTCAGCCGGGGATCGAACCCGGGACCCATGGATTCTCAGTCAGGGGTACTAACCACTAGACCAATGAGTCGTCATTTATTTTTTATAATATATTACTATTTATCACATACGTATAACAACAACAGTGACGATACAACCGTCTGGGCCTCAGAGTTTTATGATTTTTTTTTGCTAATAGGTAAGTTCTTTGACTTTTTAGGTTTATGCCGGTTTCCTCACGATGTTTCCCTTTTTTTATTTCACCGTTTGAGCGAGTGTTGCGCACATAGACAGAAAGTAAAATTTGGTGCACAGCCGGGGATCTAACCACGACCTTAGAAATGCAGGTCGCACGCTGAATCCACTAGGCCAACACTGCTAACATATGTATTATCAAAATAATGTTCCTAAAAATGTATTTAAAAATACATTTACATTATGGCTGTTAAAAAGGCAATGCATATGCATCGATGTGTGTGTGTTCACAAATACAATAAATATTTCTGGTAACACTAAAAGCTTAATTTGCTGTTAAAAGTCGATTTTAAATAAAATAAGACTGGCACATTTTTTCATATTAATTCTATGTCGATGAAGCAGAATAAAAAAGGACTGTCATTGTCCCAAGTAATACCACACTAAACAAAAGATCCACCCATGTGGTCTCTCTTTGTCAACGCCTTATTAGCATCCTCTCGGGCGTCTGTCCGTCGCTTTATGACGTATTATATAGCCTATTGAATAGTTACAGTGGTGAACTGAAAATTGTTTGTATTGGCCTTTTTCTTTCTTCTTGTCTTTGAAGTCATGATCAGTTTTTGTTTCTGTGCGTTTCCATATTTAAATCTAGTTTGTGCCTCTAATGTATCAAGGAACTTTAGAAAAAGGGGTTCACATGAGCTAATATTTCTGACGTTACGAATGCATACATATTGCTGCCCGATAGTCTAGACTCTAAGCCCAAAGATTAAGTTAAATATATTAATATCTAAAAATATTAAAAATAATAATATGGCAACATGAATTCCATACAATAAAAATTAAAAATCAAATGGATGTTAGTTTTTTTATACTTAGTCAACTTTGTTTTTGTTATTTCCATTACTGCGTGTTGTATGGATCCCTTTTGGGTAAAGACCTCCTCCTGAACTTTCCATGTATCTCTGTTCTTTGCTAAATACATCGAACTTCATATTTTTAAAACCGTAAACACACACATATACACTTTACACAGTGTCAAAAGTCTAGAACGTTATATCCTTCTTCACAACTGTTATTTCTATAAACTATGGAGGCTTCCACTCATGCGTTCAGTAACAGTTGAATTTTATTTTTGAACTCGGTTTTTGAATGTCATTTACGAAGTATTGTTTTGGGTACATAAATCACAGAGAATAGGCCTATGATTGTATTCAAAATTTACATTTAAATATTTTGATTGTGAAAGTTTTTATGTAGGCTTGTCTGTATAATTAAGTTTTGTTAGCTCTTTCCTGTCTAGGATCACTGGTTATGTTTTAGTAGAGCGTGGGACAGACACAGAAATGTGTCTATTTCTTCTTTATTATACACGTACTGTCACCAGGGCTGGTGCTTAAATATAATAGTTAACAGTTGATCAAATAAATAAATAAATAATCATAATCAATACTTTATTCAGGACAAATAGGTAGTGACAAATCATCTATCACTAGTCCCTGTGCTGTGTGTAATTAGATAACAATTATTCCGTGGTACATGTTTAAAACAGATTTTTGAGAAAAAGTAGTTTAAATGTTGTAAGAAATTCAGCGTGAATGTGTGAGTGTGTGAATGGGTGTGTGTGCGCGTGTATTTACACTCTGAAATCGCTGAGTTTTGTTATAAGCGTACGCTGTGTCAGTGTTAATTTTTTAAACCTCAGACTCATGCCAAGATACGTAGACCTCTGTAGATTCGAAATCCAATTCGGTTTGCGTAATTTATATGTGATTTGTGAGTTTGTATGAATTCATAGATTGGGAAATTTTATTATAAAGGAAGGGGCTTATATACAATTAAATAGCCATTTTTTAAATATATAAACTTGATGCCTGAAACAGACAGACAAACATTTCAAAACAAAAATATGAATCTCTTATCAAAGGTGATGGCGCATTATTATTGTATTATCTATGAGTGTACTACTGTGCAGTGTTATCAATTGTTTTCATTGTCAATGCTTTGTTTTAATTAGAACGTAAAATTTAAATAATATAGGTTGGTTATTTTATATCAATATAAAACATGATACCGTTTGTAACAAAATATGGATATGAATGTATGTATTTTTACGTAGAGCTCAATAAAATATGTTACAAAAAATACCAAAACTCAATAATACTTTAATATATAATACTGGCGAACCCGACAGACATTATCCTGTACACACGTCTTAAATAAAAAAAAAATTGTAAATCTAAACCATTCTCGAATCCATTTGGACACAAAAAATTTCATTAAAATAGGGCCAGCCGATTAATTATTAATTTATTAATCGGGTCCAGTAAGAGTTTAATTACAAGCACTGGCCCAGAAGATTTATATATATAAATGTATATAGATAAATAAACTAAATAATAAACACTTTTATGACTATTTTTTGATAATAAGATTTAAGATATTTCCCCTAAAACTTGACTGTAGAGTTTCAAGTCATATTTGAAAACGGTTATACAATAAAAATTAAATTGTTTTTTTATAAATTTTGCGTATACGAAAAGTTTTATTAATAAAACAGTACAGATAACTCAAAAGGTACCACAGACAACTGCGATAACTGATTATCTCATACGACCATAGCTGCCATACTTTGACTGCTGGCAGTTGACATTGACAGATGACGATAGACACATGAAAACGGCGAACAAAATCTTTATAAATACTTCTCATATGTTATTTAAAATAGTATTACCATATGAATGGAAATAGTTTCGTAACAACATATCGCGAATGCCTCTAGTTTCCCAACCAGATTGATAAAGGCGTTGCACCATATTTACAATGTCTAGGATGAGGCAAGCCTTATCACACTACCTGGTAGCAAACATCCGTCTTGATGAGGTGAAAGGAAATATGTAGTATACGGACCTATGCATACAAAGATATCGCAATTATTAGGTTATTTTTTTACTTAATTCAAACTCTTTTAAACGCTTTATTGCATTCATCTATTTGTCAGAATGTTTTCACATGGTAACACAGTCCATAAATATCCCATAGATAATAAATTAAATAGATTAAAGAATAGATAAATAAAAATAAGTCAGTGGCGTTACAACCTTTTTAGGTCTGGGCCTCAGATCTGTATCTGTTTCATTATCATTTGTTAATCTAATAGGCAAGTAGGTGATCAGCTTCCTGTGCCACACGCCGTTGACTTTTCCTCATCCTCACGATGTTTTCCTTCACCGTGCGAGCGAAAGTAATGCGCTCATAGAAAGAAAGTCCATTGGTGCACAGCCGGGGATCGAATCTACGACCTCATTGATGATAGTCGCACGCTGAAGCCACTAGGTCAAAACTGCTGTTAAAGAATAGATAGTAATATATTAATTTATTTAGAGTTTCAACTGAATTTTAATGAAAAAGATAAATTAATGTTTGATTAATTTCTTTGTAATATTACGAATCTAGGTCGTACACTTCGTAATTGTAATCGTTAATGTATTCGTGTATTAGGGCCGTGAAATTGTATTCGACACGTGCCATTGTGATTTCATTGGCGTTGATTAATTTTTATTGATCAGTTTTATGGGGAGAGTTATCACCAAATCAGTGTTGAGAGAAAATCTTAGTATCCACTGCTTTTTAAGCATTTTTTATGACCTTAATGGTTTTATTTACACAGTTGTATCATTTGACATTATTTAAATTCAAGTCTGTGACGTTGGCATACACTGTACAGTGTATAGACATAATTGAGACATGGAAATATTTTTGAAAAAGTATGAACTCGTCAGTTTCGTTTCCAAAACAAAATGTAAAACACATGGTTCTAGAAAAAAAATAATAGCGTAGTTTCTGTAATTATCAAAATATAAACACAAAACGGAGCTAACAAGAAACTGTCGATAAAATTATTTATGGCTTATGTTTAACTTACCACCAGGTATAGTAACATATAACAGACAAAAATAGTAAATGATTACCAAAATTAAACCCGCATTTTAATGTAAAATTACAACCTAAGTTTTAACATCTCGCTATCCTATTTAAGCAAACTGGCTCCAAAAAACTCATTGTTAGCCCAAAAATAGTTAATGAAAACCAAATTATTAACCATATTTTAATTTAAAATGAAATGCAAAAAAATAAAATCTCGTTATCCGATTAAAGTAAATTACCCTCGGCAAAAAAAATATTTTGCCAAACACAGTAAAGTAAATTTACTCCTAACCTTTTTGTCTCCAAATTGATTAACCACTACAAAAAAAAATTATCTTGAGCGTTTCGTTTACAACCAAATGCTATACCTAAAATAAAAAATAAAACTCTTACAATTTCAATAATCCCTTTTTTAATTATTGAAACAATCATTAAAAAGATAGTCCTCTTAAAACTAATAATAAACAGTTCAAAGATCTTAAAACTAAACTAATAATAAGCATTTAAAAAATCTTAAGAAGAATCAGTCTTCTGTATTAATTCACTGCACAATTAATGCTTTCTTAGCTTTGGCTGGTCGTCCTCTTTTGCGCTTCATGCCAATCGGAATAGCTCTGGCCTCTGAAGGTGGCTGGACGTGCTTAAGCCGAATCGCCAATCCAACGAGATGTCCCAGTGTGGTGGGAGAGGATCGTAAGCCGCAGACATAACTTAATATGGCATCATAATGCTTCATTTGGTAATAAGCCTACATTTTATGTCAATCATAGTGGTTTATTTAGGCAGAAATAGCGCATTAATTTGCTCGCTAAGATTTGGTGATCATTTACTACATTTGGTGTTCGAATACAATTTGAAGTGCAGTCGTGACTAAAATAGCTAGTACTATTGTAATTTTAGACGTTATTTATCTGGTGTTAAGTATATATTTTTGGTAAAAGAACTAAGGGTATCAAAGCATTTTATGGTGATCATTATATTTAACCCCATTATTTATTAACTTACAAATGCTTGCCAACGCTCGGCACACAGATTCATTGGTAGGTACTTAAGAAAAATAAAATACAATATTAAATGTGGCTAGCACATAAGAAACACGAAAGTATAAAAAATAATAAAAATAATGAATTATAAAATACCAATATTAGTTTGATATATTTAAATATACAAACACATATATTTTATTAAACTTTAAAAAATACCAAAAAACAATAACTAACCTTAAAAATTACTAACTAACTGACTGACTAAATCTTAGTGCGAGGTAAATTAATATAAACTATAAACTATTTGGGTTTAGACATAAATTTTTCATCGTCATATAAATAAATGCATTTTGCTGACTCAAAACGTCGACTTTTTTTCCATATTATAAAGTCATTGAAAACAATATCCTATTGTGAGGAAATAGGGTGTGTTTTACGTTAAATAATATACTTCTATTAAGTTCAATTTCAGCCACATAATGGTAACAATTGCTTGATTACAACAATTAATGGCAATTGAGAGGAATTTGTTAGACTTCCTACAATAGGCGTGTAACTGCTTTGTACTTTAGTTAAAACATATATGGATACAATAGAATGTTCGTTGCCATGGTTACCACATTTTAGTAGCATTTTTACTTGGTACAAATATAATGGAATACCTTAATCTACGTTTTTAACACAATACTATAACCCTCATATATTTCCAATCATTAAAGCAATTCCAAGAATTCACCACCAGTAATTCACCCAAACAAAGCTTTGAGTAGATTGAAACCTCTCGCAGTGATTTTATTTACCTATTCTATATTATATAACTACACATCGTACTTAAACATTGCTCCTGTGAATATAATAACCCAATAAATTCAAACAAATATGCATTTTATTTGACTATTATGTCTCTTAATATAAATTTATTGAAAGTTTTACAATAAAATGTTTCTTAAATTGAAAGTATTTTTGCAAGACAATTAAAATTCCTTGCACAATTTATAATGTGGAATACATTAAGGCAATAAAATGAAATGGATTCGAATCGGTCAATGCAATTCAATTATTGGAAATTATTCAATGCATTCGTTGATTATATCGATTAAAAATCATCATTGCGGCCACTGACCAAGATGCTTTATAATCTTTAAAAACTGTTTTGGTCTTTACTTGGATACAATGGATAGTATATTGGATAATATGATTAAAAGCTGCGTTTTATTAGTATACATTTTCAATTAAATTTTTTTGATGTTCTGAACTAATTTGAAAAATTCCTTACTTTGATATTATTCCCTTTGAAGACTCGTCTCTTGGGCCGAGGGGTTCAAATGCACGGCTATTATATAAAGATTTGAGTTGGCACCTGGTAGATAGATAGGAAATGCTGTCAGCATTAAAGGTACACTGCCACTTTTGTTTTAATTTTCTATTTAACATTTTTTTATTACTATTATTACTATGTAGGTTAAGGATATTGTAAATGTATATTTTTGGGTCGGAAATAAATGTGCCAAATAATATGTTAACGTAATTTAATAGTTCACAAGAACAGAAATGAGTGCAAGCGATGAATCAGCCCCTACCTTCCGTATAGACACGTAATCGGGTCTCTATTTGAATGCACCTTGTGTGTTGATAAGCGATCGCGAGGACGTGAATTATCTATTAATTTGATATGATATAACCTTACCAAAAATCGAAATACAAATGCTAATCGTTCATTAAAGTATTCATTTGTTTTCTTTATAATTTTCCTCATCTATGTTCTATTTTTAAAATTGTTCCATTTCCGGCTATTAAACAAATAGTAGAAGTTGTAACTGAGTAATGTATGTAAGGGATTAATGGGAATGACAATTAAGCCTCCTTTTTTTAATCAACACTTATGAACGAACAAAACATACATAGCACTTGTAAATTAAATTAAGTTATACTGTCAATAATTTTGTATGAATTAATCCTTATAATTTTCGCATATCTCACAACCAATGCTTTCGGTTAATAAAACTAGAGCTTCAAAATAAATATAACAAGTACTAGCTATAAATATCTAGAACAGTGTTTCCCAACGTTTTTTGTGCCATGTCCCACATTAGCCTTTCACAAATTCTTATGCCACCCCTATGTTATATACATAATTTTTAATATTAAAAAATTGAAATGGTAATTTAAGAAAATTATGATAGGTTTTAGGAAGAAATTACTGGGAAATTGTTAACGAAACACAGTAATTAAACGATCAAAACTGAAATTCAAATTCCAAAAACAAAAAATAAATTCGAACAGCTAAAACAATCAAATTGCTACAATTGGGGCTTGTGCCGTTGGGAAACACTGATGTAGAATATAAAAGACAATGCAGTTTGCACGTACAGTCGTGAAGATTATGCCATGATACTAAAAAGTGAACAGGAAGTACACTCACGCTCATTAACGTGTGAGTCGGTATCACGTGCTACTGCTAATTACGGTGGAATTTCGCCTCGGCAGCCAAGAAACACTCCAATATATCTTTAGATCTAAAAATAAAATAAATTTGTGAATAGGACGTCTATTACAGCATATAAGTTCAGTCACATCTGTGTGTCCGCCTGACTTTATTCGGTCATCTTCTTCTTCCTTACTGGAGGTTGTTCTAGTGCCTCTTCATTACTGGAGGTTGGCCTCCACTCTCTTAAAGCGTGTCTTGTCCTGTGCTAGATGCAGCAACTCTTCCGCAGTTGCAATATCCCTCCACTCCCTAACGTTGCGAAGCCATGATTTCTTCCTCCTACCAACACGCCGTTTACTCTGGATTTTACCAATTCGTTCATAGTCTTATTTAATAAAGGCCGGCGACGCACTTGCGAGTTTGCAATGTTAGTGTCGGTGTCACTTAACATCAGATCAGCTGCCCGATTGACCCGTTATTCAAAAAATCATTTACAAGTTTGAAGAACTCTTACGAGTTTCTTACTCATATACACACTCACTTTTCAAATGATGATATATTTTATTTTTAAATTTTAACACAGAACCTCAGAGTGGCAAAATATACTATCACTGAAATCATACTGTTGTGCTTGCAATACACAAAAGCTTTTTCATTCATACAGTTAGACCTGACTGATAAAACTTTGCTATATATAAATTATGCGTCTCTTTGCGTATTCTTCAAAGTGTACTCTGGAGAGTGAAGAGTTGTTTGTGTTGTATCCTCTTGCCTCGTTTGAACACCGCACGAGCCGTATTATTTTATATTTCATCAGCATCACCTTGATGGCTGGAAGTCGTCCACGGTCCGCCGGTCTACCTAAAGACACTATCTTTTGCAAACTAACGAACTGTGGAATCGACTCCGGGTGTCATCCCTGGATACGACCTCCAATTTAAAAAAAATAATACTCCTCCATCAAAGGCCGGCATCACACCCACTAAAATGGGTAAAATGGGCTGCGATAACTGCCCTTTTGGGTTCGCGTAATGCTCGATTGAAAAAATAGATATTAAGCCCGTTTGAAGTCAAAATTATTTAGTTAAAAAGGTCAAACTCTACGTTCAACAAACTTTTAAAATATTTTAATTACTCGCTCAATTATGTTAAGAGTATCTCTTTAAAATACAGCTGTTAAAACTTTTTGTTTTCCTTTTGGTATTTTAATATTTGTATTAATATCGTCGTCAAAAAATTCGATGGATATATTCGAATATGTAACAGAATATTTGCCGCAGTATTAGCCTAGTGGCTTCAGCCTGCGACTCTCATCCCTGAGGTCGTAGGTTCGTTCCCCGGCTGTGCACCAATGGACTTTCTTTCTATGTGCGCATTTAACATTCGCTCGAACGGTGAAGAAAAACATCGTGAGGAAACCGACATGTCTTAGAACCAAAAAGTCGACGGCGTGACTTGCCTATTAGATTGACAAATGATCATGAAACAGATTCAGATATCTGAGGCCCAGACCTAAAGAGGTTGTAGCGCCACTGATTTTTTTTTATAACATAATTTAATATTTTTATGTTCTTCACTTAACTTAACTTATATATAAATTAAATGAATTGATTTGTTATTTAATCTTGCCGAAGCGGTAATGTATTCGTGGATTTCCAGTAATGTTAAACTCGACTCCTTCCAGGCTCTCTCATTTCGATTTCTTGGTAGGAAGTAAATTGAGTAGTAGAATAAAATAAAAATAAAATAAAATATGTTTATTATGGAACATAAGATACATGTATCACTTATTCCACGTCATTAAATTTGAATTTGTAGGCATCCCTACTCATCGGCAAAGAAGACAGATGGTGTAGGCCGAGAGAAAAAGCCGGCGTAAAAAACTCTCGGTACTCTTTTAAAATAGCAGTCACCGTAGGAGACAATTAATAGTCATTAAAAAAAATCTTCAATAGAATTCAGACAGTAGCAACATGTGTAAAATAATTTAATTTAAATTTTACCTTTCATCGAATTGCGTTGAGCTTTCAGTTCCTGTCTATGCTATCTTTATATGAACAAAGAGTCATCACATGAAATAAAAGAACAAGTGGCGCCCGACTCGGCGCCTGCACGTGGTCTTTTTGCTTTGTACGTTGTGTACGCGTGGTGAATTGGGACACCGTCCGTGTGAACGCTGATTTACGACTATGTTTTTCGCTTAATATATAATGGTGTATCCATAGGCACAACTCTTTGACCAATATCATTTGTTAGTTTCCTTCCTAACATTTACCTAGTTTTGTTATGCTATAAGCTTTGGCAATCATACAGTGTTTTGTTTCTTGTGTTGCGTATAATTAAATAACCAGTACAGATAATAGTCGATTCTTCAAATAACATTTAAAAGATAAAATCCAGTAGCAATTATATATGGTTAAGCTGTTAGAGATTTAACAATTAACTTCATTTTATTGTCGTGAGATTGTTTGTATTAATGTTTTAAATACATATAAAACGTCATATGAAACTGAAACTGCAAATGAATTTTAATATTTTTTTGTTTCGTGGCTTTGTTGGTAACATGGCACCATAGTAAGTTATATAATAGACAAAAGAGTAATTGTTTTTGTTAGAGCTAGTGGCTTAATATCACATAGGAGATTAAATGCGTCTGCGCCTTACCATTGTATGACATATTAACTGATAAATTATGTAATTTTCGTAGTTATTTCCATAAAAAATCCGAAAGTGTTTAACGGAAGTAGGAAGTATTTGTGAAATGTTTGACCAATTTCGGCGTTGTTTTCTCAAACTGTAATAGTAGAGCAGATGTCTTCTTAAGTGGCACTTAAGTACTGTTACCAGAGTAAATATTTATCTAACAATGATCGACTCTATGAACGATTTCTATATTCGAGAGAGGTTTGCTTAAAAAGTTTTTATGAATAATTAAATATTCAAATGGCTTACATTGTTCTATCCTTATCATTTTCGTAAACAAAAAACATTTACTATTTTATGTATTACTGTTTTTGTACGACTAAAAGATGGAGGGTCGACAATAGAGGACACCGTGAGCCATTTCTGCCAAAACCCTCCATCTTTTAGTCGATACCAACTCCGGGGAAACAAATACAGATAATACAACTTTTTCTACCGCTGTGATACTTTTTGACATCCAACACCTTTTGTCTTCAGTCACCGTGACCACGCACGCTGTAAAGCACGCGAAACGTCGGTTTAATTTAAAATATGAAAAATAATTGTAAATACATAACTTTAATCCGGTAAAAAATTGTTTTATTATCAAATGTGTGAAAGTTATGTCAATAAAAGACAATACAATAATCAAGTATCAAAATATTTTGATTTTATAAATCGATACAATAAAAAATGTTGTCTTTCATCAGTGATTAAAGGTCATATTGTCAATAGATAGGTTTTGAAAGTTGATTTATTGAATAAAGGTCAAGAGCACGTGTCCCCGACACGCCGTTTTATTTGTTTATGTCACGTTTCGGACGACGTCCCATAAGCAACGGTATTTAGGCACGACATTGTACTACTCAAATATAGTTTGTCATGTATTAACGTTTTAAGTGGATTTTCATGTATGTCAATCTTGAATTAATCACTGATGTAACACTCGTACGGTGAAGGAATATCGTGAGGAAACCGGCACTTAGAACCAGAAAGTCAGCGTGTGTCAGGCAAAGAAGGCTGATTTATTTATTGCAACACATAAGTGAAAAACAAATTATACCAAATAGAACTTATGTGTGGCCTGGAGCAGCCGTCGTGTTGCGGCCACAATTTTTACGAAAGAATTACAATAAAAGATTACAAAATATAGCAAATTAACGTATGAAAATGATAACAGATTTCGCTTCCTGTAATCGGATGGGCAATCCCGACTGACTGACTGACCATAGACATCTGAGATCGTAAAAGGTGGTCGACTGGTATACTTTGGTATAGAATGTTTTGCTCTAAGTGACATGAGAGTGATATGTCACTTTGCTAATAAACAAACGTGTTAAGAAATCGACTTACGACTTACCTTTCTTTAAAATATTGCGTTACGACAGAATTTCCCGGACAAACATACTCTGTTCTCGGTTTACGCTTTACGCGGTGTGAAAACGGCGCAATTAGATTAAGATTTACAGTTATGTAGATATTCATCATACATAGTTGTTACATGTTTCATATATACTCATTGAGAAAATCAGCTTATTGGTTTGTTAATAGATCGTTTATTTAAATATCGCATTCTTTAGCTGGTTCCTGACACCCGAATAAACCAAAAATAAATGTTAGCCGAAATCGCATAAATCAATCAATCAATGAAAATCATTTATTGATATAGTAATGTGTATATTTATTTAAGAAATATACAGTAAATGCTTCTAATTTTACAGTTACTGCCAGTTCTCTAATCAAGGGCGTAGAACGGAAAAGAAGAACTGGCAATAAACTCTCCGCCACTCTTTTTAATCGCCAAGTTTTTTGTTTTACACAACGTGTGTAAGGAGCTGCATTACACTATTTACCACATGACATCTTAAGTAATTAATAATAATAAAATAAATTAAAAACAAAGATTTGTCCTCTATCAGCAGGGGGCATCGTGAAAAAGGAGCATGCACTTACATTGTCGTGGATCCCACAAATACACGAAAAATTTATTTTCGTAAAATCAATTGTCACACATAGCATTAAATAACATTCCGTGGGTGAAAAACTATTTCTAAAACTCAAGAAATGTACCTATAGCACGTTTCACATAGTAAGTTAGTTTAAAAATAGGCACAGAATAGTTTAGGGGCATAGATAACTGTCGTTCTATAATTTATGTCCCCGAGTTAACACGACCAGTTTATGAGACCCCTATTATTGTAAGGAACAGCTGATATTGTAGATCAAGTTCAATTGGTTGCGTCTGTGCGTAAGAAAGTAATTTGTCTATCCGTCAACAAGATTTTACCTCAACTCGCTAAGTCAACTTCCCACAAGTTTATATTAATTTTTTTATACTCTATGTTATCGTATTTTAACATTATCATAATCTCTACTTTATGACAGATTTTGCGTATAATGACGCGCACAACTATTTGTTGATATTTCCTCTTAATAATAAAAATCACACTTACAGTAATTACCGTCCTCATTTGTTTTTGTTTTTGAATTTGTATGCTGTGACGAAAAAAGACAAATTAGTTTTGTAATTACACTGGTTTAAAAAAAACAGTGGTGCTACAACCTCTTTAGTCTTGGCCTCAGATTTCTGAAGCTGTTTCATGGTCATTTTTAAATCTAATAGTCAAGTAGGTGATCAGCCTCCAGTGCCTGACACACCCCGTCGAATTTTTGGGTCTAAGACATGTCGGCTTCCACACGATGTTTTCCTTCACCAATCGAGCAAATGTTAAATGCGCACATAGAGAGAAAGTCGAACCAACGGTATGAGAGTCGCACGCTGAAGCCACTAGGCCAACACTGCTCAATTACACTGGTTTAGTCTTTATTACAGGACAAGCTGAGAAAGGATGCAAATTTTAAGTTGAATATTATGTCCATTAAGTATTTGTTACTGAAAATGAAACAGTTCAATCATATTTGTTCTATTGCCCATCAATATTACGTCAACTATATTAAACTCGGTATCAAGATTATGAATACTGGACCTTAATGCTTGTAACATATGGTACAAATTCATATTCTTGCGCAGAAATTATTGGAATGTCTGAAATTAAGATGTATAGGATATTGAGCTTTTATCGTTTAAAATATGTAAGATAAGAATTCGCGATAAACTTGATCAACATCACTGCGGAAATGTGTTCCAATTTTGAAATCCTCAATTTATTCACAATATTTCGTACAAGTCAATTATTATATTACAAAAAATTAAGAAATTTTAAAGTCCTAAAAAACGTTAGATTTACGATAAAATCTTTTAATAAAAACATTTTACTACCTGAAAACAGATCGTTGCTGATGTCTACAAATTAAATAGAATGGCCTTTTCTGGCATTGTAACGACACAATGGATCCATTTTGGGTTTATTATCAACAAATCGTTACAATGAATTAAAAGCCAGATGTTTCTTTTGCCATAAATAAAACATTAAATTACAGTAACGATGTTGAATGTTGACTTTTTTTTACCTCGATCTGACCTAAATACACCTCCCCTCAAAAACACGTCCTATAGACATTTAGTTGATATAAATACTTCCTGCCACAGATGTTGTAAATGTCAATTGTCAACTGTGACGTCTACAAGTAAAAAACATAGGTTGTTGACAAATCCGACCTTGAACGTGTGTATTCGAAATTTAAAAATAAATTCGATTTCAGTTTCCCGCGCGGCACATCACTAACGAACATCGTGTTTAAATTTAGAACGAGTTCTATTCTCGAGCGGTGAACCCGCGGTCGATAGCTTTTTATTGGTTTTGCTTTACTATGTAAGGCCTTATAGTAAAGCATAGGAACCGACTTTATCTGATTAGAAGAACACAAGTCAAAACAAAATTAACGCGTATAATGTTGACATTGATAAAATAGTTTGTATTTTTCTTACACCTCAAACTTGGAACAAACCCATATTTTTCATATTTTTTAATTTTAATATTTTTTCTAGCAAAGTGATAATGATTGGAAACGAAAGCAAGTGATAAGTGATGACTAGTGATTGTTAGTGAAAAATAGTGTTGTAATCCGGCTTAAACATTCCAGACTACGAGAGTAAGGAGGGGCAAATGGGTATGCATTGTTTTGAAAATACCAAATATCCCTTATATTTAGGATGTAAATATATGTAAGGTAAGAATTGGTACGCTCTTTTCTTGAAGGAAAAAAAGGCCGGCAACGCACTCGCAAGCCCTCTGGCATTGAGTGTCCGTGGGCGGCGGTATTACTTAACTTCAGGTGAGCCTCCTGCCTGTTTATTTAAAAAAAAAAGATTCAGACACGCGGCCAAGCACTACCGTCTTTATATTGTTACTTATATATATCATACGCGAAATGGCGCCAACATTTTTTGTGTATTAAGAAATACAAATTAAATATAATAAAAATTCTTTTATAAGCTGTATTTGTAAAAGAATAATAACGAATAAGCCAGCTAGTATACTGAAACAAATTATAAATCTGAATAGAAAATATCAAAAGTATTTTACTGATTTATTATACACTGAAGTTATTACGGTATCTTATCAATACATAATTAAATTCGAAAGGCATACTAGGTGTACACTGTAGAATGTACCAATACTAGGCACTGAACAGTTCTATACGACCTTCTTATAAAGTATAATTGTTGCCATGGTTACAATGTTTTGTCAATATTGTTACCATGGTAACAACACGATACTGTCCATATTTTATAACGAGTTGTGTGTTATAACATGACATTGTCGCGTTTAATTTCAACCGAATTTTTGTAAAATAAATAGCTATATAATGCTGTTGAAAGTCCAAAGCGCGTTATTTCGTAAAACTATTAAATTCATGTGTTTCTCACTTTCAAGTACCTTTTCAAGTTAAGTATAAATATTGCCTTATAAAGTGACACTTCAATGATAATTACATTCTTTTGAAGGTAGGTACATTATTTTTGTCGCAACAAAACTTCATTGTAATCAGTTGAGTGAATTGGTTAACAATGCTGTTAGTTTAATAAAGCGATTTGTGTAGTTGTAATAATTTGGCTATATTAAATAGGACACTATGTCACGCTTTTACGGCTAAGGGAGCATTCAAGTATTACGTCACGCAATTCTTGGAGATTATTGACCCCCCCCCCATGTAACGCGCCGTAACGTTTTTCTTTACCCAAGTAAAGTAAAACGGTTCGTGACCACCTAGTGACTCTCTAGTGACGTGTAAAGTACTGGAAAGTCGAAAATAATATTAACAATAACGGCTTATTTCAATCCCTACCCCGTATCGTAACGTTTTACAAAAAGACCCCCCCCCCCCAATTCGTTACGTAATACTTGAACGCTCCCTAAGATACTAATTTAATTAGTATATAACTATTATTTGAAACCCAATTATCAAATACGCTTATTTAAATTATCGTTTATTTTCGCAAGTATTTTTAGCAAAATATGTAAAGGATTTAATCGCGTAAATAACCCTTGTTTATTGATTGACTTGTACAAAAAATTCAAGCTAAATTTTCTCAACATATTATTTGGAGTTTATGTGACAAGTATATAATAAAGACTTTAAATTACTCAATTAATTTTAAATTTTTAGCTTTATTGTCCTCTGGCGTAAATAATTTGTAAGTTCACGAACAATGACACTGCAGGACCAGATATACAAGATTAACGCCATCTTGGGAAGTTTTTACAATGCCATATTATTCACTTTGGACTTGTACCTTTTACTTTATGGTTTTGAGGTCTCCAGTGTATTGTTCAACGTCATAAAGGCTTCAAACTGTGTCAATGTTTATGGCATATGTGCCTTCCGCGATTTGTTTATTTAAATTTAAGCTTCTAGCTTAAATTATATGTGAAAGCAGTACTAAATGTCCTCTCTTCCTCGCGAATTGAAGTACATATTAAATGTTGAACAATTGCATATTATATATTGCGGTAGAAAACACTAATAGGTCAGGGTTTGAGGTAGTGTTTTCCTACTAAAATAAAAAAAAACTTGGTTGTTGCCTATTTTTAAAATTACATAATTATTTAATTTATTTATTAGATACTGCTAGTATTGGGGTCTGATTGGGTTAATTATTAAAAGTGATGTAACAAACTTTTATCAAATCTGTGATAGCGGTAATTAAAGAATTTTATGAAATTTTCCATAATTGCTTTTAGTAACTAATTATTTACAGTAATAAATATAATTGAATTTGATATTGTTTCACGTATACGGCCCTTAGTATATAAAGTACTCTATGGGTGCAGCGGAAGTGAATGATTACTATCGCACCTTTTCCGGTTTTTACATTCGAATTAATTTGAATTTAAATAGGTAATATGACCGATTAATAATAACAGCTGTATAATGGTCGAAAAATTATCATATTAATAAAAAAATGAATATACTTAGAACAACTAGATTAATACGAGAGGAAATCTATAATTATACTAATACGAAAGCAGTTTGTTAAGAACTAAATGTAATAATCAGCTAAATGAACTTGTAGTAAAGTAAACTAACTTTTATCGCGCTAAGTTTCATGTAAGTACCTATCTGAATTTTCCAAGTATTAAATCGAATATGTACCTATAGCATGGTCACGGTTATAATTATTATATACTTATATAAAGACTCAGTACTAAGAGAATTATTTCCAAAGCTACAGTATATACCATTATTTAAAACCAATGTTAACTAAGGCGTGGTCAACGCGTTAGCGATTCACTAATTGTTGTGACGGTCAGTGATGTCATAACGTTGAATTCATGGAAGAAACGAATAACCCATTTATTTGAAAGGAAATAAGTTTATATCGCGTTTAATTAAGGCCTTTTCTATATTATTATATGGGTAGTTCTTATATAAGAGGTTTTTCGTGTATGGAGGAGACGGCCAAGGAGAAAAGTTGGAGTTTATCCATTATACATATATATTATGATTTTTGGCTCGTTTGTGTATCTACTCATGTAAGGGCAAGTTACTTAAAACATATTTTGTCACTTTTTAGAGGGCCAGGGTAAATACATCGGGCAGGGTAGAGACATGAAGATAAGGGTAGATACGTATTTGACCAGGGGAGATAATTAGAAGCAATAAAACAAAGAATACAATTGAAATAATCAACTTTTATCAAAGATTGTTCTTGAAATTTATAATCAGGCAACATTTTTTTATCATATTTATTATTAATCAGACTAAATGCGCCGTTTTTAAGCGTTCCTTTGGATGTCAACGGTTGTTGAATATTTTTTATTTGGTGCTTGCGATCTTTTGAAGTTATTATTTGTTCAATGTCAAAAGGAGTCTCGTTTTCGGACTCTGAATCAGGGACGTAAACATCTTTGACTCGGAGACGAGATTTTTTATTAGACGAGTATGTCATGACACTAAGCTTAGAATGATCGCAAGTATATCTTCATTGCAAAAGCAGCTTAAAGACTTCATTTTCAATGTTGTCGGATCTTCAATGTTCCATGACACCTGATGGACGCGCAAAGTACCAGCAAAAGTCTTTATGAGTGTTTTAGCACTAGCAAGCAAAGCGTCTTTGTCTAAAATATCTTTGTCATAACGAAAACATTAATGCCAGGACAGTTTTTCTGAATAGCATCTGACAAATCGCTCAGACATGCTATATCTTTGCCACTAGCTACCAATAGGTCGGCTGATCTTTTGCAAACAGCATCAACACCATCTGAAGCTCCCTTACCGTGTCCAGCTTCATGGTAATTCCAGGTAAAGTCTGTAAGAGCTGGGTAAACTTCTATTAAATGAGTGCGATATTGTGTCCATCGCTCCAAAAATGGAGGATCTCTACTTCTGGTGGCAAGCTGTTCAAAATTGGCTGTAAGTGTGCCCATATAGCTGGAGGCGTATGTAACAAAATCTGTGACATCGAACAATAGCATGTTGTCTTTACTTCACCTGATGCCTCTTCTTTCGTGTAAGTTACAACTGTGTACAGACTTATCTGTTGACGTGCACCTCCAAAATGGAATTTCTTCTGCGTATTTTGTTTAAAGTCACTAAGGTTCACGTGAATCACAGCTTCTCTTACTGTCAAATTTGTCTTATTAATTTTAAAAGCAGAATGTTGGTGGACTATATTCAGTTCATGGTGAAGAAAATACTCCAAGTTGTCTTCTAACTGTATAATCAAAACACGTAGATAATTATTTTTACAATGCAATCTCGCGATAGACACTGTTCGTTACACCTATTGCAACAAATTTGAAGATTTTGATGGTTTGATATTGATGTAACTTTGGCTTGGAATAGTGCCGTAAGAATCAGATCCACATTGGCGTGTGCAACACACAGACATTAAATAGGTGGCACAATTACTATGATACATATCTCCCCTGGTCAGTAAGTATCTCCCCTGATAGTAATCTTACCAGGGGAAAGACGCCAGGGGAAAGACGTTTTCATAACATAATACATTATTTTGGTTTATCCAAGAAAGTTTTCAATGAATAATAAAGCAAGCTTTGACTATTACAGTATTACTAAATTACGACAGGAATTGCAAATAAATAAAATGATTATTATAACTTTTATTACTTACCAGTGGAGAGACACAATGACCTTGCGAAACCGTTACATCGCACGGACGTGACACAAAAACTGGCAAATTGCGTCGATCTAACCGCTTCTGTGCTTAGTATTGCGAACTTCACGTTGTTAATTGTCAATGAGCGAGTTCGGTAATGTGGCCGTCTTATATTTTATATTGTAGCAGCGTGCGAATATTGCCAGGGTAGATACACAAAAAAAGCGGGACAACAATCAAGTTTTAAAAATTATTGAAAATAAGCTAATATTTTTCAATTTTTCTTTAATAATATTAAAGTATATTTAATTACGTTTGTGGTAAACATAGTTTGTTTTAGCAAATAATACAAATATTGTATGTATTGTATGCTAGTTAAGCTGAAACCGGTAAGGGGACAGGCCAGGGTAGAGACTTTTTTAGACTATATAACGAGTTTTACAAAAATATGCTTTAATGAGACATTTAATTATAATGTTATTTAATAAAGGACATTTAAGAGAAGTGATTCATTGCACAAAATAGCAACATATAGATTAAAAAACCACTTTTAAATAGATTGCCACCATAGTTACCTCTTATAAGAGAATCACCCATATACATATATATATATTAGTCAACATTTAATAATACACTCTAGACCAGTGTTTCCCAACCTTTTTCGTGCTATGCCTCACCTTAGCAAACTAATTTTTTTATGCCCCAATTTATATATAAAAAATTGAATTGTTAACTTAAGATATCACTAGGAAATTGTTAACGAAACAATAAGTAAATTTTCAAAACATAATGAAAAACTGAAATGCAAATAATTTTAATAAAGATTTGCTTGATGCTTGTTGCACGGAGATTTTATTTAGGTTCCAATTGGGTAGCTTCAGTCAAGTCTCCAAGTTGTATTATATACCTACAGCTGATTTCGATTGCTGTGGGGCGTGGGATCCACGTTGGGAAACACTGCTCTAGACATTGTTCTAGTAGCCCAAAAGAGCCCACGACGGCCAGACCTTCCTTATTTAAAAAAGAAAGTGTATCTGTGTATGATTAGAGTTTGAATTGTAGTTGGTCGGGTAAGAGATAGTAAAGGTGTGTAAAAGAGTACCTTAAATATAAAGGTATGTTATAAGTTATTTTTAGTTAGAAAAGAAAAGACATTGTATGATGTGAACTTTAAAGTAAAGATAGGCTTTCGCGCTTCACCCGTTATAACAATGTCCTCAGTCAATAAGAGATGTGGGGTCACTCTGCATCTACCGCATTTACCATAGAGTTTAGAGGATTTGTACAGTTTAATACTTGCAGCTGAGTTTTATCATCCGACATTGAGGCAGATAAATTCCACCCGTATCGCCTCGACGTCCGTCGTTCCACATCTATGTGATTTTAAGGCAGTTTTTTGTTGCGCACTACCACTACCTGGAACCAGCTGCCCACTTAAGGATTTCGGAACCAATTCGACTTAGGGTCCTAAAAGAAAAGAGCGTAACAATTCTTAAAATGCCGGCATCGCACTCGCGAGCGTGGCATTAAGAGTATCCATTGGCGGCGGTATGACTTAACATCAGGTTAGCCTCCTGCCCGTTTGCCTGCTGTTCTATTAAAATATATATATATATCGGATCTCTGAATAACAAATGTCACATATATATAATCTCCTTACAAATATGTTGGTATATTAGTTATATACTTTATAATATATAATCTAATTATAGAAATGAAAGGCACTTAGGTGATTGTTATGTTCAGTATTTAACAATAGATGAAAGATAGCTGTGCCTTTACACGACATTCAGTGATCACGACTGGATGAATTCTCACGGTAATTTTGTTTTTAATATTCTTTTGCTATGTAAAAATTATAATATGTTTATTTAAATATTTTCAATAAAAAATGATTGGATAAGTAGACTTATTGACGGCTTTTCTTGAATAATTGGCGTTTAGATAGAACTATACTAACTTTTATGTAACAGGAGGAAATCGGGCACGAGGCCCATCTGATGTTAAGTGAACCCGCCCATAGACACTCACATTGCCAGAGGGCTTAAGTGCGTTGTTGGCTTCTAGCGCAGTGGTCGGCAATTTTGTTATAAAGAGCCAAAAAACAATGTATTTATTAGCTCTGTTGCAAAGCTCCCATGAGTCGTATTGACAAAAAGTTTTTGAAAAACCCCTTTTCGTTGTGACTTCACTCATGCAGTATAGTTACTTTGGGCAGTAGGTACCACAAAACCAAATTTAATCAAAATTTGTTATAAATTTTTTGAAAATTTTATGCGATTTTTCGTAGAGGTCCTGCTCCGGTGAGACACCCAAAAGCGATAGCGATTGCGATCCCGACATCAACGTTCAGTGACATCATTTCGGAAGTTAAGAGAACATAGAAATTCCATACCGTTGCTATTATCACTGGAAGTTACGTAGTACCGATGCTGTTCGAGCTCTATACGTTGTATCGGACATCCGTCCCATACTACTATTTCCCGTGTCCGCCAGTGTCAGATTTTTTCCTTAGACACCGGTTGACGTAAAAGACATATAAATAGATTATATCATTTAAAAGCTGCCGTATATGGAAAGCGGGGCCGAAGACGTCGGTGCAAGGTTAGCAGGTGGCGCAGGCGCAGGCCTGGTGCAACGACTTTATTGAGTGTTTCCATTGTTGTTTAATACGATTTCTATCGTATCGTATCGTATTTTATTTTGTATTCAGATATATGAAATATTGCTTTTCTATTCCGTTCGCTTTTGTATTTTTATCTATATATGTAAAAATCTTTCTATAACTGTATTATTGATTGAATTACGAAGTTCTTTATCTGTGTCTTCTTCATATTACGAATAAGCCATACCAGAGAAGTTGGTGCCGAAGAGGCAGTGTCTCCTTATTATATTTAGCTAATGGAGACCTGAATGAATATCCAAATCAATGGTACATTTGTGTCAAATCGTATCGAAATCACGTATCGGACAACAACGGAAACGTAAGCCTATGTCATCGAACCTTCTTTGTACACCATTTATGGCAACTATAATTTAAGTCCAGCCTTAAATCGATATTATAAACAAACGTAGTAACAAATACACATTTTCGTATTATGCGTAAATAATAAAAATACTATTTACGATGTGCTTTTGCATATTTAATTTCATTGAAAAATTCACAGCCGGGTTCAAACAGGCGACCTCGGGGTTGACAGTACTTGGGCACTAACACTTTATCGCTAAGTATGACTTCCAATTGTCAAGTCCAATTAGTTTTTGACATCGTCATACTGAGCTCTGAGCATAAGTCTCGAATATAATTTTTTCTTAGACTACCATTGTCTATATAAATAATAAAAATTAAAATACTTAAAAATGTCCAATTATTACACAATAGTGACAAAATAATGAAAATAATTATATTACAAAGCAAAAGATTTCAATTGAAAGAGTAGATTTAAAAACAAAAATGTATTAAGTAATGACACAAAATTAAATATCAAAACTAACTGTATATAATGTCAAATCAGATCAAAATTCATTTATTCATATTGGTACAGTTATGAACGTTATTGTCGACCTAGTGGTGTCGGCGAGTTACTCTCATCCTTGAGGTAGTAGGTTCGATCACCAACTCTACACCAATCAATTTTCTATGTGCGCATTTAAGACTCATACGGTGAAGGTAAACATTGTGAGGAAACCGGTATGTCTAAGTGCCAG
Source organism: Pieris napi (assembly GCF_905475465.1). Taxonomy (NCBI): domain Eukaryota; kingdom Metazoa; phylum Arthropoda; class Insecta; order Lepidoptera; family Pieridae; genus Pieris; species Pieris napi. The sequence continues at coordinate 3,198,878 of NC_062241.1, read as the reverse complement.
TCACCTAGTCGGAGGACCAACCCCAAAAGATTTTTTAAAATGAAATAGGGTCAATATTCAAATAAAAAATTTAATTAAAATTCTAACTTTCAGTTCCCAAATCAAGGTCGTAGAACGGACAGGAAAGAAACTCCGCCAGTACATATTTGTGTATATATGTCCATAGTAATCACGTTATAATCACGACCACTCCTTAAGTATTAATTACGCGGTTAACAGATGAATTTGTTCACATTAAAATGTTTAGACAGGTTGAGGTTGCTCTTGTTTTTGACATAACCACAAACTCGAACTTTTCTTTGCATACGACATTAGTATGAACGCTAGGAGTGGTTTAGTAGAAATCGATTATATGTATTAAAATAAAATTATTATTAAAATTAATACCATATTAATATAAATAGCATTTCTTAGACCCAAAAAGTCGACGGTGTGTAACAGGCAAAGAAGGCTGATCACCTACTTGCCTATTAGAAATGTTCAAAGAACAAATACAGAGATAAGAGATCAGATGAGGCATATTTAAAGTTTGTAGCGCCATTGGTATTTATTTATTTATTACATTAATGTAAATAAACGTTTCCTGGTACATGTCAAAAAATAACAATTTTCTACTATTCTCTACTGCCTTCGCATATTTTCTTTTTTATGTTGGAAATACATATGTATATATATAAGGAAACATTCTAATGGAGAAAGATTTTTATCAATTTTTTGAGTACATAGTTTTATATTTACTAAACTTTCTGTATATAAAGTAGGTGATCGCCTCTACTGTGCCCGACACACGCCGTCGACTATTTGCGACTAAGTTTCCTTCAACGTACGAGCGAGTCTATACGCACAAGAAAAGTCAATTGGTGCACAGCCGGGGATCGAACTTACGACCTCATGGAGGAGAGTCGCACCCTCAATGTACTTGGCTATATATACAGCAGTAATGCTGTATATTATTTACCTGTGAATGACGTATACTATGTGTCATAGATTACTCATCCTTGGAAAAAACAACAACTATTTCATTCATAATTTTTTAATAATCACAAATATTTCCTCTTACTGCGTTGATTTCAACCTCTTTTATAATAAGAATGCTACATCATTCCGTACATAAAGTTATTTCGAGATATAAAAAAAAATATCAATAACATTGCACCGTTATCAAGGCTGTGTTGCAATTTCGTATTAATCATCACGACGGGAAATTTTTCCTTGTCATTGTTCCGACCATTGTAACAATTCACTTTGTCTTATCATCATAAACACTAAACCCGTCTTATTATTTTTTTTCATCTAATTATAACACTTTTTTAACAAAGGTTTACGCATGCGCAATAAAAGCAACAGGCGGTACTCGACTCACTCCAGGCACTTTGCTACTCAAAGAACTGACTTAGGTATTCACTAAAACTACCAATACGACCGTATTAAAGAAGCCCTCGGGTTCACTTCCGCAATGTACTCAGTCTGTATATATTGTATGGCTACGCTACCTACCACAAATATTCAAAGAAAAAATATTAAATATAAAACAAGTGTTGACAAACTATATTATGAAGGCGATATTTGGACTGTATTTGTGTATGACCAAAGATTTGATAGATTTTCCAAGGAGTTTATCATACAGTGTAATGTTACATAGATGTAGAGAGCAGAAGTGGAAAAAGTAGCAGCAAAAGAAGTACACAATAATCTTATCTGAATCTTGTACATTTTTAAAAATTTCCTGCTTTTGGTTTGTTTCCTAAGCTCAAGATTTGTTTCGTGTACTATTATTTAAATTTTAACCCACTGATTCATTAACACTAATTCAGTATTTCAACTAAAGTACTGTTTCGCTTCTTTCTATCCAAAAGTGTTTACACTGAGTTGAAAAGAGACAGATGAGCACCAGAGTAATGAGGAGACACCGTGCTTCTTTTTCTATCTGAGATAAGATAGAAAAAGAAGTTCTTTTGAAGTAATTGTATTCTTTAGCTCCCTTTTCATTTTTCTCCTACAATAAAGTAGGTACACATAAGAGAGTGCGACTGAACTACAATCAAGCCAATTATGGCTAATTATTATTATTATGTTGACCTCATTTTCTACAATACTAGTGAAGTGCTTAAACTAAGGTAATGTTCATTAACAGTCTTAGTGTTCTATAATGTTTTGACACTATGTTCGTGTGCCCGAGATACCGCACTTGCACTTATATTCATTACACTATGGTTATTTACTTAAAAGGTTTAGTTCTCTTATGCGTCTTATTCCTGTTGTATCAAGAAGTCTGTATAGCCTGTACGCCCTTTTCATTAATACAGAATAATTAAAGTCTATAACAAAAATAACATCCAAGCCACATGTTACAGTTTTTACCCAAATAAAAGTATTTAAAACCACACGGGAACTATTAGGTTTCATTCCGTTCTGATAGCTTAATTTCCTTATAAAATTATGGAGCTTTGAGCTTTATGCACGCGACTTAAGATGCCTTATTGTTTGTTGGTTGAACTTTATCTGTAACAAAGTTTGGTGTTAAAAAAACTTTGTCGTATAGGGTTACGTTTGGGGTTGCGTTATCTTGTTTTTATGCGTTTTTTACTTTTTACGATATCAATTTAAGTACATATTTTCTTTAACCTTGGTATAATATTAATTTCCATTGAAGTTTTGTATAAAAATTTTGAAGACAAAGTATAATTGAAGTTATACAAATAAATTTTGCTAGAGATAGATCTTAAATAAGCTCTAAAGTTTATTGATAATATAGGGTAGTTAAAAAATCATTTAAAGTTCGGGGGTAGTTAAAAAATACTTGATCCACAAATCTATTAAGTAAGCTTGTATAGTTAAAGGGTTGAAGTGTATTCGAGGAAGGATCTTATCTCTCAAATACCGAATAACACTGGCCTTGGCAGCGAGACACATGCTTCGATTAAAGACTGCTTATTACTAAAAGCTATGCCATTTATATGATATTTTTTATATATTTCAATGTATGATCCTACGATTTACTATTTCACACGGCATTGATTTTATAAAATTATATCTATCATGTATAAATACTGCACGTAAAGAGCTTATACTAGATAGCAACGAGTGACATCTGTCAAATATCAACGTCAAACTTGACAAATGACAGTCAATGTTGTGTTTACTATTTTAAATACTAGTAGTGATTAAACATGTATTACAAAGTACCAACTTATTGTCATTTAAGATTCGTTCTCCTTTAAATGCACTCCATGAGTTTCTATATATTTTCTAGTGGATTAAATCCTTAAATAGCTGGTAGATAATCGCCACCATATGCTTCTGTATCGCATACAAATGTGAACCGCAGTTGTTTAGATAAAAATAAGAACATGAAACTTAAACAATAAAACATCTTAACATTGCTTGTCTTTATGGCAAGTCCGTTGGGCATTTTTAAGGCAAACCAATTAGTATTTCATTCGAAATCCAACCTAGGACTAAACTTCATGTATTTTATCCACGGAGGCACAAATGCTGATATATAATTAATAATTATACACAGTATGTATATATATACTTGGAAAAGTTGAAATATTTAAAGTTAGACAAATCTGCTCATTAATCTTGAAGCAAACGCGAGAAAATCGCTTTTCAAACCGACAGGTGTTAGCCTTTAGCGAAAGCCTTATTTCTATGTAGATAGAGCTTAAAATACGATACAACATTATCTAGTACAAAATTTACATACGTTAATGTAGTTAGAATTATGCCTCGTTAATCATGGTTTTCTTTTAGTTCTCACGCCATTACGTAGAGGTGATGAATGGCACACAAGAAACTGTTTAAAATATTTTATATTGAACTTACACGCGTAGAACGATGTCTTTATAATCCAGTATTGATACTACAGATAAAAGATACAGCCTCTCTGATACCTAATCGGCATTGTAAAGAAAATAAGGATTTTTTTCATAGAACAGGGGGCAAATGGGCACCTAATTATGAGGCACGTGATGTTAAGTGATAGACATTTGATAAACATTGCCAGGCACATTGCCAGAGGGCTCGCAAGTTCGTTGCCGGCCTTTTAAGAATTGGTACGCTCTTTCCTTGAAGGACCTTAAGTAGAATTGGTTCGAAAATACACCGGTGGGCAGCTGCTTCCACATAGTGGTGGTGCGCGGCAAAAACTGCTTTAAAAGCGCTTAAAGAACGGAGGACGTGTCTGTAATACGGGTGGGATTTCGTATTCTGCCTCGACGTCCGATGATGATGAATAAAATTACTAGTAAGAACTGAAATTGGAAGCGAAATATTTTTTTTCCTAAATTTATGTTCACCGTAATTGTCTAAAGATATGATAGATAGACTTATACTATTAAAATTATATAGGATGTGGTGTAATTTAACAAAATAAAGCTTTTATGGATTGGATTTTTGATACTTCTTTAGGCATTCTATAAATATTTTGGTAACAAATGTTACTTTGACTCAATGCCTATAACCCGTAGATGAGGCAGAATGAGTCTCCATCGCGTTCGGTCTTGATCGTCGTATTTCACCCCGTTTAAAGTCTTTCCGGTTCTCTTTGCATCATTTGAAATTATACGGTCCCATCAAGCGTCTGCTTGGCACATACTTGGAATCTTTTCGGAGTGTAAGACCTATTATTACTAATATAAATATAAAATGCAAAACCGGTTTATACCTTTTAGAAACGGGGCTTAGCGCTAAGTCTAACTCCTATTAGTGAAAAACATTGTACTTTGACAGGAGTCATACCTACTTTAGGCTGAATTATGGCTGAATTTAGTGTCACGCCGACCGCACGCGCACAGTGAGCGCTGATGGTAGAGATATATGAACTTCTAGGAAGCGTTTTTGAATCACGCGTAGCTATCAGCGCGCACGGTGGTCAGCGCCGATGGCTGCGCGGCCGTACGCGTCGCGCGTCGGCGCAGCGTAGCTGTCAGCGCTGACGATCGCTAGAGCGCCTCTGCTTTCAGTGAGCGTTGTAGTGTCGAACGGACGTCGTCAGCGTGTACAGACATGGCAAATCGCGAAGTGGATACAGGTCGAGTAAGGCGGTCAGTACATACTAAAACGAACCACGCTGAGCGTCAGCGCTGACGAACTACGCGCTGATCTATGAGCGCTGACGGTGAGCGTGAGACTAAATTCAGCCTTAAGTATCGTTATGGTATATCTATAGCAAAACAACTATTATGAAACCCTTCTCAATTTGAATACTGAACTATCTTTTTTACTAATTTGTTTGTTGATTGTTAAAAGCTCAAGACAAAAATAAGTAGTTTCCTTTAAACTAAGAGCCTTTTAAAAGGTTTCTTATCTTTACTTTGTTTTCAAAAGAAATTAGTTCGCGACTGTCGTTCACACAGGTCAATCGTCTTGTTAAATTTGAATAAATTGATGCTGATTAAACTTGTAGTGTGCGATGTACTGTGATTGTAGTAGACTTACTGTATTATTATAATATAAAAATATACTTGTTAAAAAAAATATTAAAATGTGTAAACTGGAAATCACAGAATAAAATTTTAAATCAATTTAAGTATACATATCTTCAGTACTAGAAATCTGTCATGTAAAATTTTAGAAATTGTTATTACGTTAGTTATACGTATTTTTCATTTAAAAAAAAACTAAAAATTAAAAAAAAAAAACTATAGAAATGTGATATTACAGAGTAAAATTTTAAATCCGTTAAATTCTATACTAGAAATATAAAAGAGGTTAATACTTTTTATATCTACAGTTTGTTTCAAATCTACTGCTTTTCGCTGCCTGCAATTTCATTTTCGCAATCTACAAGCCCTGATGTGTTTTATCAAACAAACACTTGCGGTTCGTATTGCCCAGTTGCTTTGCGCGCCTCTAATCGGGCGAGCGTCTTAAATTCTAGAACTTATAAACTCATATGTCTATTGTGTCATGTGTTATGGGCGTTGTGATGAGTGACGTGAAGTTCAAAAAACGATGGCTTTAAACAATTCAGGAGCTCTTAATGATTATACCGATGGGAAATTGTGAGTAATATTCATCAACACGAGTACTTTTATTAAAATTTCGGTATTTGTAGATTGTTTAATATATATATGATTTACATTAACCTCAGTTGATTCAACATTTCTGTAGAGTTCAAATTACCGTTCGATTATTTATTAAAAGTTGCAAATGAAAACAAGTAACATAAATTATTTGGGATGGGATAGGATGCATGGACGGCTACCGCTAACAAGAGATCTTTTTTACGCAACCCCTGAAAGGAAAAAATCTAATTAAATTATAAAAGTACTCAATCAAAAATAAAATAAAATAAAATATAAAAGCTTTTATTTCGGTTCATGAATTACAATTTACAATGCAATACTATCACATATATTCAGTCAAAATCTGTTCTAATGACATCGAAGGGACTGCTCATATTTGGTCGTAAAAACCGATAGTCGTAATAGCCGATGACGTTGTTATTAAGTACCTAATACAATAGAATTCACCAGGTTCATTGATTTTTGTCAATATAACCGGTATGTTGTTCTAAAGGATGTCGTCGTAAACGGTTTTTGACTGTTTATTATTTATATATATAGTATTATAAATACATACGTTAATATAGAACAGCTTGTTTAGTTAATATGGTGTAACTTATTAAAAAATCAAAGGGAACTTATATTAACTATATCTCAACAAAGCTATAGAAAGTGAAAAATATTTTTTCGGAAGTAAAATCGCATTTTTTTTAAATTTAAGCTGTTTTGTTTGGTGCTCCTTTGGTCTTTTAAAAGAGGCAAATTTATGACATCATATTATAATCAATTTCACGTTTACTTGAAGCATAATAATGACTCACTCAACCTACTTAGACATCGTTAAATATTTATAATGTATAAAAATATATGATAGTGACATTGGCTTAGTTATCTATCGATAGGTTTATCTTATTTGTATTTGATACCGATTTTATTTAATCTTGACAAATTTAAGGGGTTTTTTGACATTTTTTTCAGTTGATTTACTGTAATCACAATTTTTGAATATGTCAGTCTTACAAAAGCCGCAAAGTATCTCAACTTTTTTGGTAATATGTTAATATTGTAAATTTCTCAATTTTTATGAATGATATTTTATATATTAAAGCATCTATTCTGTTTAAAATAAAACCAGTGGTGCTTTAATTGTTAGGGGTGGGCCTTAGCTATCTGTATCTTTCGTGATCATTTGTTTTTCTAATAGGCCAGTAGCCTTCTGTGCCTACTCTTACTCACAACGTTTTCTTACACCTGACGCGTGACTGTTAATCGCGCACATAGAAAGTCCATTGGTGCACAACCGGGGACCAAACCTACGACCTCAGGGATGAGAGTCGCTGAAGCAAACACTGCTCTATTGTTTCATACTGTACTATATCATCCACCTCATCACCTACTCAATACGTGTGCTTGTAACATAGTGTGTAAATTCAGTAGTTCAACGATTGTGTAACACAATGGTACATTGTTAACTATAACATACTGTTATGATATTTATATTCCCATTGTCTATATGAGCTTTCTTTCAAATAGTCCAGCATTATCAAGAAAAAAGCGTTGCATTTACTAAAGAATCGGAAATACCTCCACTAGCTCCCGGCGCTTGCAGGTGCCCATGGTATGCGGTTAACACTTTACATGGTCACATAAAAAAGATGCTTATGACAATGCTTACAACGAAATAATAAAAGATGTCGTCTTAGAAGGTCAGGGGATAGATGATTTGACCGTCTCCAACTACGTCTTTTAGGGCTGGTAGAATGCGAGTGCTGGTCATGCAATATCTGTTACATACTAAAAAAATATATATGTATGTACATATCTGCATAAAAAATAAAATATGTTTATTATGGAACATAAGATACATGTATCACTTATTCCAGGTCATTAAATTTGAATTTGTAGGCATCCCTACTCATCGGCAAAGAAGACAGAGGGTGTAGGCCGAGAGAAAAAGCCGGCATAAAAAACTCTCGGTACTCTTTTAAGAATTTTAGATAGGCTACGGTGGGGACATCAAAAAGGCTGGGAAACAGTGATTTGAGGTCATATGTATAGGATATTAATCACCATAGAAGACAGGGAGTCAATGTTTATTAAGCTCAAATTGATTCAAATTGTATCTGTATCCGGCTGAGTGTTGAACAAAGGAACTTGTTGATATCAACTGACTGTGAGAATATTTGGTCTAAAGAATCATATGTTACCTTACTATCGTGAATATTTTGTAACTTAAACAAAAATACTAAACAATTGTGTACTGCATATTATCATAACTTCTCTAATTAAAGACAATAAATCAATGGCGGTACAACCTTTTTAGGTCTGGGCCTCAGATTTCTGTATATGTTTCATGATCATTTGTATATCTAGTAGGCGATCAGCCTGCCTGACACACGCCGTTGACTTTTTGGGTCTAAAGCATGCCGCTTTTTTTACGATGTTTTCCTTTACCGTTCGAGCGAATGTTAAATGCGCACATATGAAGAAAGTCTTTTGGTGCACAGCCAGGGATTGAACTTACGACCTAAGGGATGATAGTCACACGCTGAAGCCACTAGGCCAACACTGCGCTTGCGCCAACTTCTCTAATTAGTGATTTATAATGATAATAATAAACCCACTTAATTCCATACTTTAAAAATACAAATTAGATGGGTGTTCATTTTGTTATTATACACTTTACGTTAGTTATTGTTATTTCCGTTTCTTTGTGTTCTGCAGTATGGATCCCTTTTGGTTGAAGGCCTCCTCTTGAACATTCCATTTGGATCTGTTCTTTGTTTCCTCCATCCATTTCTCCCCTTTAAGATGTCCAGCCCATCGCTTTTGTGGTCTTCCCACGTTTATTTTTCCTGGAGTTTTTATCGGTTATAAAATAAATAATTTATTCACATTAATAAAATAAATATTATATTATTGTTGTGAAAGTTAGTTACGACCTTAAAGCGATTTCTATTTTTTGTCTAATTGGTCATAAAAACATAACCTTGCAAATCAATGTGATTAACCTACAGTGTCTAAAAATCTGAAAACTTATCTGACTTTAGAGAATTCATTTATTGGCTTTGGTTTGTACTTAGATAGTTTTAATTTACATTCAAATGTTGTATGTTTTTATAATTGATTAGATTACGGTTTCGATGAGTTGTAATCATTTATTTGTTACTGCGGAACTATTTACATATTCATCAAAAACAAAACAATACATACACATAGAAAAAATCAACCCAACACTTAACAGCAAAAGATTGAAATATTTACAAAAAGACAAACACATTACATAGATAAACAATACGTATATGAAACTGAAAACAAAAGTAAGCACATTAATAGGCAAAAATATAAAAAAATATTAAAAAAAAAAATGTAAGAAATATAAAGAAAATATTGCTTTATAATATGTATTTCTTACAGAAACTAACTAATTTTTTGCTGTTTATTGTTGTTCGTTATATTATTACAGGCGCTTTCGGTTTAGCGAATTTGGTATAACTTATCTCAACTAAGTGGTAACATTTATAAGTATTTTTATATAAATCCCTTCCAATGCTATGTGACTTATATGAACCAATATCCACAGGCCTCTTCAAAGGCTCCACCACCACCCTCGACGGAATAGGCCTACGACCGATGCCCGCGGAACGGCCGAAGACATTACGGAAACTCAAGTCAGTGTACGACGCGTCACCCACAGAGCCTACTAATGTCAACACCAACAGCAGCAATGGACAGGTAACTATTACTATAGTCTGTGCACAAGTTACTTGAAGACTTTTGTCTATGGTATAGAAATTTTTCAATGTTTTTGGTTAACGCGACTAAATTAAAGTTCCGTAAATGATATATAAGGTATCAACATTTTCCTTTCTTTGTTACCCTAGAGTTACTAGAACTAAAAGTCTTCTTTACGTACCTACAGCTCGCTTATTTGGTCTCTACTTTTAATGGTCCAGTTAATAGGCTATCTCGCTCTTACAACTTTGATGAAAATATGATGACAACAGTCTTTCAACTTACCGTAACTTTGTTTATCAAGCTCTTAATGAGGATTAAATTTTAATTTAGTTTTAGTTGTTTTTTTTTAACTTTGGTTATTATTTTGTGGTTGCTTGTTGAATTTTTTCCTTTACTAGCTTGCTTATGTTCTAATATAATTGATGTGTATGTGTATATGTGTAAAACTTGTAATGTCATATTTTCTTGTATTATTTATACGTACGAATTCTTTAGAGCAATTGTGGTCGGACTCAACAAGTTTATTCACATCTCTCACAGATCTAGCACACAGCAATTTTATTATGTTAATTGTAACTCATAGTTAGGAATTTGTATGTTGACGGTACCACGTTCAAAATTAAAAAAATCTACCAACTTTTTAAACCTTATAAACTTGTAATAACAGTTATCTATTATTCAGGTGGACAGAAGCTTCAATGGTACGGAGGATGAAGTCAGAAGAAGGAGTAATACGACAAGCTCGAGTCATAGTGGCGACAAATCTCTCTCAATACTCAGCCCATTTGATGAGCAGGTGAGATCAGATTTTCAAATTAGGAACAACTTTCAGTAGGGTTGGGAATATTTAGGTTTTGTAGTCTTTGCACTTGAACACAGCTTGGTTCAAATCCAACTTCACTCACGAGCATATGTTATTCCTGAAGACAGTACGTCACTTGTGCGCCAATTGATTTTTATATTTTGTTCTATACGCAATTAAAACTTTCTATGATGAAGGTAAACATCGTCAGACCACATGTCTTGAGGTAAAATTCAGAATCAAGACTTAGTTAATAATAAAGCCCGTTTTATTTCCAATCATGACAAAAACAAATTTTAATAAACAGCTTAGATTATTTTGCTTTATCCTAGCTTCCTTCAGTACCTTCGATCACAACCCCTTCACGGGTAAAGGCCTCCTCCAGCTTTTTCCAACTGACTCTGTCTATGGCTCTCTTTCTCCATTCGTTTCCCGCTACCGCTTCTATTTCTTCTTTCCTCCTTTTTTTGGGCGACCTCTTCTTCTTCTTCCTCTTGGTCCTTTCCATACAGTTGTCTTTAAGGTCCACCATCTGTGTATCTTGCTATATGCCCTGTGTATTTCTATACGCAATTAAAACTTTCTACGATGAAGCTAAACATCGTCAGGCCACATGTCTTGAGGCCACTGGCCACTCAGTTAGAGACTTAGTTATGATTCCCTTATATCCAAAATTTATTACATTTTGACATATCTATTATCATTTCGTAAAAATAAACTAAAAAAAATAGTTTAACATTTTATAACGTTACTGCAGAATGGCGATTGTCACGTTTACTAAATGTGTTTAAGTAATTTCGCATGGCCTTGAGCTGTGTCTAACGTTATTAAAGAGGAGGTCTTCACAGTTGAATACTAATGCAATTTATGTTCATACCATGAAATGACAAAGAGCGGAAATGCTGGAATTAGTGCTCAACGGTCTGAACACCTGCGGTTTTAAAGATATATGCATAATGGGGCGGAGTCTATTTCATTATTTGGCTTAACAAGCTATGCATGCACAATCTTAAATGCCACTGTACCGAACAGACTGAAATTAGCTATTTAGTTTATATATTTATTCCATGATGACACATTGTATTAAAGACTGTATCTGTGGGGATATATAGTATATTATACTAGCTGATCCGGCAAACGTCGTTTCGCCATGTATATCATTTATAATAAAAAAATAGGGGTTGATCGTAGAGGGGTGAAAGTTAGGGGATGTATGTATTTTTTAATAATGTACCATAAAAAAATTGAAATTAAAAATTTTGTCTAAAGTATAAAAATAAAAATTTAGGGGTGGACTACCCTTAACATCTGACGGGCTGATTTGTGAATCTAAACCATTCCCAGATCCCCTTGAAGACACACAAAAAATTTCATCAAAATTGGTCCAGTCGTTTAGGAGGAGTTCAGTCACATACACACGCACACAAGAAATATATATATTAAGATATCTTCAGGGACAAATTTAAAATGTAACCCTTTATATTTAATTTTAAATTTGGTTAATTTTTTTTTATGGCTCTGGCACGGTTTGTGCATTAGCCAGCGTCAAGTATGAGATTTTTATAATTCGTGCTTTTTACCTTATAAATTCGACCATGTCCTCCATGTACGGTTTAGGCACTCGCCCGGTACCGCACAACCCTCCCAAAGGCCGAGAACAAATTTAAATTAAATTAAAACTTGCCCTCGAACCGGGAATCGAACCCGGTACCCCTCACCTAGCTGCCACTTAATAAGACCGCTAGGCTATGAGGCCCCTAATTTGGTTCATTAATAAATAAAAAACCAAATCTAGTCCAAACCTCTCATATTAATAAGCAAAGTTAAGTAGAATTAAAACTTAAATTAAAGTTATTATTAGTTTTTATATATAAATAATCCAAAGTTTATAAACAACTATTTTATAAAAGTTTTTAAAAATTTGCTTTATGTGGAATGACTGAAAGAGAAAAAAAAACTTTAAATAACGTCGTATTATATTATTTAATGCTATTTAATTTATTTTATTAAAAATCTCGTTAAATAATATATATTAATATTAATGAGATTGGAATTTTACGTACTTACATTACATCAAATAATGGCGCATTGACCTATATGTGATAATATAGTCGTGTAAAACTGAAAATTCAAGGGTATAGATAATGCTACCCTGACATACTTCTAAAGTGTATTTAATACATACTTAATTTGCACCGTTGTTTTGGGGTGAAATGTTGTGTTTAAACTCTACGTACTACTGTGGTTTAGTGATGTGTTTGCTAAAACTAATTTATTTTAAAAACGTTTGAAATACTTTTAATTGTGTCTACCGGAGTGTTGCAAAATACAAAGATGGATTTTTAAATAGTAATAGTTCATTCCCCTTTGCGTGCAGGTAGGCAGGTGTTTATAAACTGTCAGGTGGTGTCTGCAGGTGCAAGCTTGTCATTACTTTTTGCATGATAATCCTTACGCTTACTGTAGTGCCTGTGAATTCATATAATCATTATGAACATAATATATTCAATAACAGATGAAAAGATAAATATAATTTACCTGCAAGTTACCCAAGTTGAGCAACAATTACAGTGTAAAATCCACGTCTAACTAAAAAGACAAAATATAGACACGGTACAAATTTTAAATTCCTTATAAACTAAAGAGTTCAAACAAATACAATTAATACAAAAAACGAAACGAGAACAAGAAAAAGCGTACAATAAAAATACCGACCGTGCGTCACTCTTGGCGTTAACTACTCCATGCCTTTACTTGTTTTTATTTATTTTTTTATATTCCCGCAGGAGGAATGGGCGAAAATCTCCGAGATAATGGCCTCATTTGGGAGCAAGCTTGTTCGCGAATCCGTCTTCGTCTCAGAACTTGAACAGGAGTTTACGAACCGCCTCGGCCTCAGTTGTTCCGAGTCCAGTCTTAGTCCGTCGGTGGCGTCCAGCCTGGGTCTTTGGCTGTCTGGTTTGGGTCTACATGACTATGAACCCTTATTCATAGATAGCGGATATGATGATATTGAGTTTGTCGTAAGTATTGTACCTAAAGACAGTCTTTTTATTTGCATACCCAAAGGAAAGAGATTTGTATTTTTTTTTTTTAAGACAATTCACACTAATTGACCTAGTCCCATGCTAAGCTGGTGAAGCTTGTGTTATGGGTACTAGGCAACGGATATACATACATATAATAGATAGATATACATATAAATACATATTTAAACACCCAAGACCTAAGAACAACACCAAATGCTCATCACATCGATGTTCGCCTCAGCCGGGGATCGAACCCGGGACCCATGGATACGCAGTCAGGGGTACTAACCACTAGACCAATGAGTCGTCGAATTTGTATACAGGAAATTATATAGCCAGCTTTCTGTGTCTCTTACAACAATAATTTGAAGCAGATTGTTGATTAGTGTTCCCGAAAAAACATTATTTCTGGTAGCTAAGCTACTCCTGGTTGTAAAGAAGCGTCAGCTACGAGATCAGTTTAATATCATATTATTTTCATCTTTATATCATACCAATAAATAAACATTAATTTTATCACTATTTACAGCGTACTAACACGATATAATTTCCAGAACGGAATCCTGGACGAGAACGACCTACGAGAAATGGGAATAGAAGAGAACGATAGACAAAAAATTCTAGAATCATCGAAACAGTTACCTCTTAAGATTACAGAAATAAGCAATAATCATAACAATAACGTAATAAAAAATCAATATGGCTCCGTGGACGAATGGTTACGGAACATTAACTTAGAACAATATAGTGAGACTTTTAGAAAGCATTTGTATGTAGATATGGATCGAGTTAGGAGAATATGGGAAGTGGAACTGACTGCGGTATTGGAGATAAACAAGCCGGGGCACAGGAAACGAATCCTCTGTTCTGTGTCAGGAGAGCATAATGGTCCGGCGAATAACATCGAGGATATTAATGCTGATCTCAATAATTTGGTAAGTTATAATTTGGTTATAATGTATTAAAAATAACAATTATAAAGAAAGCTTGCTACTAACTTGAACTTATTTATAACAATAATTCATGGTTTCTACTAAATGTGTGCCTTTCTGCTGAATTGTGCTTACGCTATGATGAACTGAAAGTGTGATGAGACAAATTATGACTTACAATATATGGACGTGCAATCTTATGCGATTAATTATAATGACACCAACCAATTATGTTATTAATAACAATGACAATGATATTAATGTCGTATCTGTACATATATAAATTTCCATGTTTATGTTGATGATATCCAAGATTTTTTCCTTAAGATAAACAGCTAAAGATACGTTTTCCTAAATGGTGTCACTAAGGGTTACATACTCAATACAAGTTTATTCCTTATTTTTCATTTTAAATTCGAATTAAAATGATGTACTCGTTTTGAATTCGTAGTAAACAGATAATAGTATCAGGTATCGTAAACGAAAAATTTCGTCACCAATTTCAAAGAATTATTAAGCAAATTTTCCTTAACCGATTGACGTAACGAACTACGTCCAATATTCTACTCATGGTATAGCCGTTACAGACAATAGTAACGTCACTTGAATACTTATGTCTGATCGTTATAGATTATTTAAAGAGAATTGGTTTTTTAATTACTTTGCCTGATCATTTTTAGTAAATTTTCTTGTCAATGGATAATGTCATTTAATTGAGATACGTAATAACTTACGATAAAGGGTTTCATATGAAATGGAATGTTGATTACAATAAAGCAAAATGGGGATATAATAGATATATGGGATAGATATGGCAAATTTTTTATTAAAACATAACTTCTCATTATTCAATTCAACAACAAAATTAATATATTGTTTAAATTAAATAATATGAAGACATTAACAACATCAGTTTCCACCACACTATTGGAAAGTTCGTTTTTAATTATGTATACAATAAATAAAATAAATTTAATTACATGACTATACATACCTATATAATATACAAACAATATGAGGACATCCTCCCAGACAATCAGTAATATAATTTTATTGATTTGATTAATATTCATCACTGCGATACTGCATATAAATGAAGTGACCATGCATCTATTATACTTCAAATAATGATTGTTGATGCAGGTCCGGTTGTTTTATTAAATTTCATGAATCGGTGAAAAATTGATTTCTTGCAAAAACTAAGACTGTTTAAAAGTTGAACATGATTTTTTAACTTTTGATTGAAAATGTGTCTTAAAAATTATAAAGATTTGATGATGATGAACATTTTCGATAAATATAAGTCTTTAAGGCGTGACTTACCTTAGCCTTACCATTCATCAACAAGTGCCCTATAAACAAAAAGACCCCGTTTTTAATTAATATGACATAGAATGTTTGTTTTATACATAGCGATGGTAGGTATCAAACAACTTCAAAATCTAACCAATGAATATAGATAATATTTATGCCTGACCTTAACAAAAATCATCTATACTTATATTCTTAAATTAATCTGTGTTTTTGAGCAATATTTACCTCACAGCACATCCCCATCCAGCAGATTAAAGTTACCCCACTTAAATAATTTTTAATCACCTGGCAACACCCCGATAGTTCAAAATATATTAAAAGCCAATCACCACATCGGTTAAAAGGGCTAATCCTCATTAAATTGCTCATCTCGCTGGTAATTACACACGTCGGGGTGTATCTTGGCAACCCCCTCCCAGGTGCCATAATATCTAAAGTGACGGGCATATTAAGCCAAGAAGGGTTCACATTTTTATCAAAGAACTTTCGATTTAAATAACAGACATTTCTATTAAGTGGTATTTTTTATTAATTGCTGGAGTAACGCACAAGTGAGAGAAGTCCAGGTTCCATTTACCACAAAACATGGCTGGATGTCTTCCACAGTATGTTTCACAAGGCATTTTCTTTTGCGAACTAGCGAACTGTGGAATCAACTCCCGGTGGGTCTTCCCTGAATGTTCAAAATTCGAGTATACTCCTCTCTCAAAGGCCGGCAACGCACCCACTAAAATGGGTGTCTAAGTGCTGCGATGGGCATTTTTGGGCATTCCTGCAGGCTCGTTTGCCTATTTAGTTAGTAGTTTATTATATTAAAAAAAAACATAATTCACGTGAGAGTTAACTCTAACCTTTTTAAAATTCAAATAATTATGAAAAAAAATCATTTATTAACGACTAAAAGATCCATTCTTGGTTAGTAAGCACAACTACGTAGGGAAAAATATGAAATGGTTATTGCTATTTAGTACATCTAAACTGAACAAATACAGGAAGAAAAATTAAGTTACCGGAGATATATAGATGGAAATTAGTAGCAGTGTTTATGATTTCCAAGTTCATAAGTATCTTAAGTAAAAAGTTATATATTTCTTTGACCACATAAATAACGATGGCTGTCCAATAGTGCTATAGGTATATGTTAGTAGTTGGTTTGTACAGCTCTTTTTTTTAATTTCACACATCGTTGGGTCGGTATGGTTAATTAGTGTTCAATTCGCGTTCTATTCAACCCGGCTATTCATTCACGGGCTGTGATATACAGAAATGCCAAGAGGAAAACCTATTGGATATGTGGAATTGAAAAGGTAGGATTTAGAATAAAACCTAAAATCATTGAACAAATCGATTGTTCTGAATTATTTACTTTTAAAATACGCCAAAATATTTTTTTAATACAGAGTAGAAACTACAGTTGAATAGATAGTTAGATTTTCTATTTTAGGATAGATAGATAGTCGTTAGATTTCTTAACCTCGATCTCTGTAGAGTTAGGATTAGAATTGCAACGTTGCCTAAAAAGTGCTGAATTTAGAAAAACATAGCGTGTTGCAGAAAAATTTAAATTTACGTTTATCCTAATTTTGTGTATCACGCTCTTAATGAGGGTTAACTTTCTGTTTAGTTTTTTTTGCTGACTGCTTGTGTTTTATTTTGTCCTTGCTAGTTTGACATTTTTGTGTTCTAATATGAGATGAGTATGTATGTAAAATTTGTGAAGCTATATTTTCTTGTATATTTTAAGCAGAATTTTATTTTCTTATAAATTAATAAAAATAAATACTTTGATTTTAGTAGTAAAGCAATCATTTTAAATTGTCATTAAACTTATCTAGTATCATCACAGATACGCATCCATTTGACCAATCACAAACGAAACCATTCGTTCCTACTCCCCAGATCGTCACTTGTTATCTGACAAATATAGACTCGCACAACACTATCTCTCCGCATTCATTCCCATTCAAAGAACTCCAATTCACTTACCCCATCATTTTTATTGCCTACAAAATGACACTCGTGAAGTTAGATGCCTCTTTGTGCCTCACCTTAGAGGCTTAATTAAAATTTCACGCTCGTGTATTCATGTACATTTCATTTTTGCATTGCATTACTTTTGTTTTACACCTCTGAAGTGTGAACTGTTTTGAGTGGCATTTTTGTATTTGTTCCTTTGTCGTTTTCATTAATTAGCGTATGTTTTATTCATTGATATCGGTGAATGGGATGTTGTTCGAGCTGGGTTCTAATTATATTACAGCTTAGGGCGTAAAATATTGCGTTTTCATTATGTAAGATCTATCTACATATCCAATGGGACTCACGAATTAAGATTTATCTTTTTGTTTACACAAATAAAGTATTTCCGGACCAATTCAACTTAGGTTCCCTCAAGAAAAGAGCGTACCAATTCTTAAAAGGCCGGCAACGCACTTGCGAGCCTTCTCCTGCAATTTTGAGTGTCCATAGGGGGCGGTATCACTTAACATCTGGTGAGTCTCCTGCCCGTTTGCCTCCTGGTGCATTAAAAATGAACAGCATTTTAAATAGACCAATAGTTTTTTTTTTAAAGACAATTCACACCAATTGACCAAGTCCCATGCTAAGCTGGTGAAGCTTGTGTTATGGGTACTAGGCAACGGATATACAATATACATACATATAAATACATATTTAAACACCCAAGACCTAAGCACAACACCAAATGCTCATCACATCGATGTTCGTCTCAGCCGGGGATCGAACCCGGGACCCATGGATTCGCAGTCAGAAGTACTAACCACTAGACCAATGAGTCGTCGAAATTAGTTGAATTTTCGTTACCATACATTTGTTTTAGAAAAACAATATTCAACAGCTAAAAGACGAAATCAAAGAAAAATTGCCGCCTTCGGAAAATTTGAAGCCTGTACCACCGCCTGTCGTTCCCACGCTAGCGCCACCTGGAGGCGAGACTTTAAAACGTAGTAAAAAGAACAGACCTGCTCCTCAACCTCCTAGACCCTCTGATCTGGAGATCAGGGCGCCTTCGGAACTGCTAGTCGGAGTACCGGGGGCATTGAAGACGCAGTGGAAACATCAGCCATTCGTACTTGTGACTGGTGCTGTTACATATGTAGCTAATGTAAGTGGTACACAAAATTAATAATTTAAAAAAAACAAAAAAATGTCCAATAGAAAGCAATTTTTTTCTTTTACTTATTATTTTATTGGGATTTATTATTTATGTCTACCTGTTTCAACTGGAACGAAGTTTCGTGGACTGCAATCATTCCCCAGATTTGGGGATAAATTTTAATACAAAAAATTTATTCATGGCAAATAGGTTGTGACAAAATTCATATATCGCTAGTAGGGAGTCCCTATATTGTGGGTAACTAATTATTCAGTGATGGATAACAATTAGTCAGTGCTACGTGTTGAGAACAGTTTTTTGAGGAAAAGTATTTTCTTGTCTATCATGTTTACGGCTTTTTTTATAAAACAGCTTATATTTATGACTTCATATTTTTTTAACTTTCTTTGTGTTTTATTTGTATTTAATGTCTACGATTTTAATGTAATATTATTGTACAGTACTTAGGATCGACGGTTGTGAAAGAATTACGAGGGACGGAATCGACAAAGAAATCAATACAAAAACTGAAGAAAACTACCAAAGAGCCGCGGGATTCGCCCGATATCATTCTGTCTATCAGTTATCGAGGTGTCAAGTTCCTAAACACTATAACTAGGGTAAGTTAATATGATATTAAAAAGAGATACTAAAGATATGACCTAGATTGTGCTTAGAACTGTCTTTATAAATCATCCTTTAACTTTTTGTTGCTTATAAATCGATTATATTCAAATTTAGTTTTTTCTTTACCTCGATTCAATACTCGCCTTAATTTGAGGGAAGAGATTACCGTTTCGATGGGATAAACATTAAATATATGACGGTTACGAAACCCAAAACTTTGTATGGTATTTTTTTCCTGAAATTTTCCAATGTTGCTAATAGTTATTCTGCTAATCGGGACGAAGACAAATCCAAACACAAAATTTGGTTCTGAATTGTGTATCTAACACGTCTTTGTTTTATATAAAGACTAGCTGATTTATGATTTTCTTAAAGTAATACAATAAATAAAAAAATGACTACTTTATTAAGAAATTAAGACAATATGCGTCTGCACAACACACGCATACATATTTGACAAACAAAATGTTGTATTACTTTCATAAAATCATACATTAAGTTCAACTAATTTATAACACAAGAAATTCAGGATCAAATTTCGTGTTTGGTTTTGTCTTCGTCCGGAATATGATAATTATCTACTAAAAAATATGATATTCATAAAACAGCACCACAATACACCTTCAATAATGCAATGTCTTGTTCGCGTCATTAAAATAATTTAAAATTTATATTTATTTATTAAACTTAAAAATTATAATTTAAACTTAATAATTTCGAATTAATTTTAAAATCTGCTGATTCATTTATTGTTAGGTGGTACGAGGTGAGGTCAACTAGTAATATGTTTTCTACAATATAAATAATTATAATTTGCTAAACACTGTTTAAATATTACATATATTTGGTACACGAGATACAAGAATAAATATAGTATCGATTAGAGATTTCCCTCGGTCATCCTGCCAACTAGATCGTTATTTAAATTTTCTTAAATAATGTTACCCAACGAAGCGTTGGAAGGGTAAATATCCCTAAGTTGCTTCGAAGGGTCAACTAAACAAAGGACCTGACTTTGCTCGCTTGATTTTTAATTATGGATAACTTTTCACTTCATCGAAGCTCTAATCTTGCCTTTGTTTCTCAGAAAAAGGATTGTTTTTATTTTGTTTTTGATGTTCACGCTTAGTTACATGGGTTAATTGATTTTTTTGTTGTTTATTTCTACAAAATGTTACAGGGGTATCTTGAAACAGTTATTTTGACAAAGACTTTCTATGACGATATATCTATTTTATATTCATCATCATCAATACAGCCCCTCGTGGGCCTCCTCATATTTCGCCATCATATTCTATTGCGTGTTACTTGCGTCCAATTTTTAATACCTATTGTTTCGAGGACTTTGACAATTCTATTTAGTGGGGTAGTTGGGGTTCTGTCACCCGCCATTCGGTGCATATCTCCCAACAACTTGAGCCTGTTGAATTTTATGAATTGGACGTCGTCAAGGATGTTATAAAGTTCTTCATTGTAGCGAATACGCCAAACACCGTCGTCGCAAACAGGACCAAAAAATCTATTTTATATTATTTTTCTATTTTATGCAATAATTTTATACAAATACCAATACATATCATTCTCCAACTGACGTGTTTCTTTTTATTTTATTGTGTCACATTAATTTAATGATTTAGAATAAAGTGTTGTATGTAATAGTTTGTTTGTTTTGCTACATGCAACATTTTAACACTTAACCTTTCTGTTCAGGAGTTGGTGTGTGAACACGAAATCCGAAACATTCACTGCGCCTGTCAAGACGCCGATGATCTGACGCATTTTGCTTACATCACTAAAGACCACACCACCAAGAGCCACTATTGTCATGTCTTTAGAGTTGCTACTATGGTAAGTGCGAAAAAAATATTTATTTTAAATATAATGTCTTTAGTAACGCCTAGCTGAATTATAAAGCAAATGTTAGCAACTCTTTCGTGTTTGCATATCTAAAAATGTTATATAAGATGGGCACACAGTCGTTCAAATTTTAGGCTTATTTAACCAATAAATATCCAACACACTACTACGCACTTTAGACAAGTTATTTTCTTTCCTTATCTTTAAATTTTGTTTCTTTAAACTCTAGACTAGTATGTTAAGTTTCATCAATTATCTATATATCATGACGAGTTTAGGATCTTTGATTATGATTCAGAGTCGAAACTAAGCGCGAAATATTTGTCCAAAACACAAAACCTTTTCTTTTACATTGGTAGTGGCGTAACTATACCATCAATAGGCCTCCTCTCTTAGGAGAGAGGGAATGGTCTGTAGTCCCCACGCTAGCGCTATGCGTATTGGAGACTTCACATTCATCCATAGAACATAATATCTCTTGGACAGGAGCCCTCTTGGGTCGGGGGCCCGTGGCATTTTGCCCGCCCTGTCACCCGTTTGTTACGCCACTACACATAGGAGTCATACTTAGCGCTCAAACTCGACTCTGAAGACGGAAAGAAATACTTTATTACACATTTCTGTTATAGGTTATTGTAAATCTTGCCCTAAGACATGCCAATATCCTATAGTGAGCGTTCAAGTATTACGTAACGAATTTTGGGGGGGTCCTTCTGTAAAACGTTACGATGCGGGGCGGGGATTGAATTACGCGTTATTGTTAATATTATTTTCGACTTTCCAGTACTTTACTCCACATAATGGTAACTTTTAGGTATAAAGAGTCACTAGGTGGTCACGAAACGTTTTACTACACTTGGGTACAGAAAACGTAACGGCGAGTTACATGGGGGGGGGTCAATAATCTCTAAAAATTGCGTGACGTAATGCACGCTCCCTAACACAGCCAGGGTTCAAATGACTAAGGAATCGCTTACTTCACTTCCCTATCAGTTCTCTAATAATAAGTAATAAATTTCTGAAATTGTTTAATATATTCCAGGATCAAGCGACTGAAGTTATCTTAACTCTCGGTGAAGCATTTGAAGTTGCCTACCAAATGGCCCTTCGAGAACAAGCAATCAAGAGTAAAGTCACCCAATCAATAACTAAAACACCACAGCATGAGGTAAAAGAAAAGCCATATCATGGCAGATCACATTCCATAACAGAGATAAAGTTGAATGGTCATCAACTGAAAATCGCACCTATTGCTGCTTCACTATCTAACGAAGACTTCCAGAAGGATGGATCAAAGAGCCCTAGGACTCCGCTACTGAAAGCGCCCATAGCGTCTACCGAAGAATTGTGAAAGTACTAACCCGTCAGACTATACCAATTTTAGTTTTTGTGTGAGGTTTGGGTCGCATCTTAGTTATCGCGAATTAGCGTGAATTGTTCGGTTTTTGACCTATGATATAAGGAATATATACTAAATACAATAAATTAACAATTAAAAAGCAATATTGGCCGAGTGGTTTTAGCGTCCGACTTTCATCCCTGAGGTCGTAGGTTCAATCCCCGGCAGTGCACTAATGGACTGTCTACGAACACTCGCTCGTAAGATCTCAAATCAAATCGACGACATGTGTCAGACAGAAGGCTGATCTACTTGTCTATGACCATATAGGGTTGAAGTATTACCAATAAAATTAAACAAATTCAAAAAATATAACTTTTATTGATATATTGTATGAATATCTCATTAGAAGAAACCCAATTCCTTAAAAACCACTTTTTATTTTTTATCTATACTGGTAGTATTCTATATTTACAAGAAACAAGTGGTAGTACATATGTTCATTTATTAATTATTGTAATAATTAAAAGGTTGCTGAACCCATAGGGTCCATCTATTGTTGATTGAGTTAGGCAGTTCGCAATCATCTAGCATATATTAAAAAACACATATGAGGGTATATATTTCTATACAGGATCTCGCACGAAGGCCTATATGTTCCGTCTATGTTCCAAAGGGCCACATGGGCATATTTGAATAAAATACAATCAGCGGTTCAATCCCTCTCACTTTTAACTAACGAAAAAAATTTTAATTCAGTTATAAATTGTATTTCATTCAAGTATCATTTATAGGTGTTTTTAAAGAACAAATTATGTTTTATTAATAAACCCTAAATCTTATTAAAGTGCTCATTTCTCTTGTGTTTACGTCGTTATGTATACTCTGATTTGGACGCAATTAATAAACGTTTATTAGCCTAAATTAACTCGAATAATGATATTGTGCATGTATCAATAAACTGTTTTATAATTCGGTGTCTTAGTATAAGGTTGTAAACGGAAATTATTTAAGTTTTCATTTGCCTGAGGCGGATCACCTCACACATTTTAAGCCCCAACAAGAGGCTTCGTTTTAAAACGAATGTTAACAGTATATCAATCGTGGTTATTTTACTATTGAATAGTAAAGTTATAGGCTGTTATATTTATAATACTTTTGACTGTATATTTTTGTTTCTTTAGTTATAATTGAAACAGTGCTTAGATGTAATGTTAGATGTAATTATGGCTTCATATTAAAGTTTAGGCCTAATAATCTCAAAGCATATTGTTACCAATTCAATGTAACATAAGTATAGAATTTGTTGATCATCTTATGATACTCGTTTAGTGAAATCAAACATATCAAATCAATGTTGATTTATGATAAAATAGGAATCGAATTTTTGGTTTTGCTTTCGCAGTTATACGAATAGCGATATATACAAAGATTTATTGGAAGTATTGAGAATAAAGTTCAGTACGCAATATAAATTATACAATAGTTAAAACGACAAAAATTGTTCCGTTTCATTGAAATTGCTCAACATTGACATAGTCGTATTTCCTATTTTAATAATGAGGCGTTACCATAGTAACGGATATTGGATGTTCTTTACTTATATGATGTGCTATTCGATGTAAAAAAATGTTTATTGTGAAACAAGTATACTGGTACACTTATTGGAAATGTCAATTGGTACCGTTATAGATAGATAGAGATATACGTTTCGTTACGTAACAGTATGTCTATCTATCTATTCAGTTTACTGCAGCGTTACTAAGGCATACATCTTAATGCAGTATTCGACATTTCCGATCTTTTCGTGCTCACTTATTATTTGAAATATACAACTCTCAAACGTAAGCCTATATATCTTACGCCATAACCATTTTATTGTTAAGTTTTTCAAACCAAAACCTATGGTAAAAACATGTTAGGAGTACATTCAAAACAAATAATGTCTTAAGATTTCGACGTTCATGTAATGTGATATAAAGTAAAAATATTTAAAAACATTGTGTTTTTTATTAAAATTGTTTAGCCTGCTTTATATGCTTGGAATATATGTAGCACAGCTTATAAAATGTTGATTATCACTATAATAAAATTTATGAAATGTATTATTGATGTTGAAATATGTAGAGAATAGTAGACATTTAAAGTAGTTTTAGTGATAACAGAGTGTGCCAAAAATGCAATAATTTTATGCTCTTTTGAAACCCCATACAAATGCTCACGATGTGTCAATCCGTCTGTCACAAGTGACACAACCAGTCATCGGTGACTTAAAATTTCTCAATATTTGAATAAGTTTTTTGATGCGTTTTAATATCTTTACAATTTTTAAGGTTTATAGCGGTGTGTTAAAGTTGCACGAATTGAATCACCAAGCGCAAAACTTATGATTGTAGTTTAACAGTAGTATAATATATTTTTAAATCTGATGTATACCAAAGATATATAGATATACTGTATATGAAGTAGATTCAAGTTCTTTATTGTAATTTTATTCGAGAAATGTCACTGCCGACAAAACGAAAAGCTTTTGTATGTTTATATGTATAATTATGTATAATTTATTCATATTTCTTGCTTAATTGCTTTAAATCTTCGAAAACTCGCTTTCAAGTACCTAAGTATAAATAAAATATATGCAACATCTATCCTATCATTTATTTATAGAGTTTAAATATATATGAACGTAGATATCAAAATACCAATGTAAATACATATTAATCATAAATTTGAATTCAATAAAATATTCAAAGTATATTTGGGTATTTATTCGTTTTAGATACACCTGATCCAACGGAATCCTGCCACTACGACATCTTTATAATATAACTGGAATATATTCCCTAATATCGCATTTCTACAAATATTTAAAAAAAAGTCTTAATCTGAGACTGGGAAGGAAAGGAATAATCGAAGTAACACACAAATACAATCCAAACAAAATTCCCCAATTGAGAAAACGTTTTAACAATTTAGACTAATATTATATCGAGGCAAATGTTTCATATTTAATTTATTGTTTGAAATATACGTATTAGGGGCAATAGCGCATTAGCACTGGTGCACATACAGCGCGCTTTAAAATGGACGTTGAACAAATTGCAGTGCTTGTGTATGTCTCGAGTAAGAAGTGAAAAAACAAAAGAAAAAAAATATTGGATTCATACATTGCTACGTGATATAATTACAAAGGGATTATTTCATACATATTTCACCACATTAAAGCAAAATGATGACATGTTCTCTAATTATTTGCAGATGAGCAGTCTTCGTTTGAAGAATTGTTAGGAAAATACGTCATAAACAATACTTATTTATTTATTTATAAGTTCTAAAGCAACCATGCATAAAATTATACAAGAAAATATGACATCACAAATTTTACACACATACACATCAATTATATTAGAACATAAGCAGGCTCATAGAACATATCAACAAGGGAAAAAATTAAAAAAGCAACCAGAAAATAAAATTATAACCAAAAAAGAAATAAAAACAGAAAAATAAAATAATAATATATACTATAAGAAAACTTAAACCTCATTAAGAGCATAATAAACAAAGTTACGGTAAGTTGAAAGACTTGTGACATATATCAATATTTTCATCAATCTTAGTAATCAAGTTGTAAGAGCGAGATAGCCTATTGACTGGAACTTAA
Source organism: Pieris napi (assembly GCF_905475465.1). NCBI lineage: Eukaryota > Metazoa > Arthropoda > Insecta > Lepidoptera > Pieridae > Pieris > Pieris napi. The sequence goes on along the minus strand of NC_062241.1, from coordinate 3,172,450 downwards.
ATATATATAATACGTCGTAAAGAAACAAACTACGATTTTACTAATGTAACTCTCGTCTACTATATGTACCTAATTTATATTCTATAATTGAAGTAATCAAATGGTGTGGAAAACGAACATTTTAAAAGCGTTATTGTTTGACACGGTTTCTATAATAAATTAACGAATTCTGCTCGAATTAACTTGTGTATATTAATAACAAATACATCATTACATAAAAGATGTACAGTAAAACGAGAAAGTACCCTGCAATAGTGTTGTCTAGCTAGTCCCTTCCATTTGACACATTAATGATTTTAGATACTTGACGTAGTAAATTCTACATAACACTTACAATTTTATATTTAAAATACTGTTGCACAAGAAGATTACTTTCTGTTTGAGCATAAGACGGGTTTAGAAGATGTTGCTTAGCGAAAGTAAATGTTTTGAATCGAGTGTAAAAATTTAGATAGAAAGTGTTTAAAGATGAAAGGGCCGTGCGATTTAAGTGATAATATATAGATTTATTTTAAATAAACCAATCATAACAGCTCTTAAACGCGCTCAACGTATTTGAAAGTTTTATATGCTTAACCATACAAGTGGCGACATCTATTGGGCAAACGGTAAGTTATTGCGATGGTAGAACAATTTACTTTTTAGCACATCAAGGCATTCGTGGATGAATTTCGACTGAGCATATTCATAATAAAATAAAGACAATTAAATAAGTTTTTGACTTTCATGATTAAATTATCGATAGCAAAATTTAAGTCCGTTTTAAACTACGATTTGAATTATTCTGCACAATATTTTGTGTTTGTGTTGTTTGTTAATTTACATACTATATTATAGTTGAACTGGTTATATAGGCAACAATCTAGTGGATGTTGTTCGAGTAATTATGAGATAATATAGAGATTCAACAGAAAGGCCGTTTAACGAACGATAGTATGTTTCGTAAAAACACCAGTGGCGCTACCACCTTTTATGTTCTGGACCTCAGATTTCTGTATCTGTTTCATGGTCATTTGTCACTCTTATAGGCAATAAGGTTGGTTATAAGCCTCTTGTGCCTGACACACGCCGTAGACTTTTTAGGTCTAACGCAAGCCGGTTTCCACACGATATTCTCCTTCCCCGTCCGAGCGAATGTTAAATGCGCACATAAGAAGAAAGTCCATAGGTGCACAGCCGGTGATCGAACCTACGACCTCAGGGATAATCGCACTCTGCAGCCACTAGGCCAACACTGCTTTATTTTTCGTTAACATATGGAAATTTGTTTTACAACTCCAATAGATTATACTAAAGAAATAATTTAATTATTAATGTACAAGCCATAAATGTCCAGACCATTAAGCAGGACCTTCATACCACGGGTACCTCGAACTGGAAGCAAAAGCACAGAAGAAAATACCGGTTGAAGATTGCTCGACCAGGGCCTCGATGATGAAGATAAGCCGTAGGTATAAAGTATGGTATATATATATATATTCCCGGTAAAGATTGTGTATGTAAAGATTTAGAAATTGCGGTAATTCTTTGTTCAAATAGAAATTTTAATTTTATTCAAAACATTCACAAACAAATACGGTAATAAATCTCAAACAGTCTGCTATAAAAACGGCTATTTACTCGTGCCCCATTAGCTTAGCCGAAAAAAGGTTGATTTTAAGCATCATTTATTAATCTCGCCCTATTACGGGCGATTAGTCGTTTAAAATTAAGTACGAGATAAGCTTTAGTTAGTTTATTGCTAGGTAAATAGACTCAAAGAGTTTAGCATTTCGCGATTGTCTTTTGTTCGTCGAAGTGTCGACACGCAGTCTAGTACCTAATGGTATACGTCGTCGGTCTCAAAGTTCTGTCATAAATGGAAATAATGATAAAAACAAAAGTTCTGATCAGTTTTGTAATGAGTGTTATATCAATTTATTCAAATAGGAAATAAATAAAATTTTGTTTCAGTATTATTATTATTCTTTTTAACTTCCCGCTAAGAAAATTGAAAATTTTCGGAAATCGAGTTTTTAACAGATGTTGACGTTTTGAGGTTCTAGGAAGCCTCCCCGAATGTTTCCGCGGTGAAGTCCGTATGCATAAATTTTCATAAAAGTAAAACAGCAATAAAAAAATGAAGGAACGTTGGAATTTAAAAAATAAATAGCCATAAACCATCTAGGAAAATTTTCGCATCGAATGGCAGCAATAGTTTCATGTCGATATGATCTTTAGGCGTGAAGGAGCCTCAAACGAAGACCATTTTTTTATATATAATTATTAATAAGGGATAAAATCATGTTCGAAATTTAAAAATAATGTGCCAGTGAGAACTTTGGGACCAACTACGTATACGGGACTGATAGTTAGCGCTGTCTCTCTGAGTTACCCTAAACTATTCTATATTATCTTCGTGCTTAGCGCCATGTTCAACAACGATTAACCAAAAGCGAACGTGTAATTCTCAGAATCAGCCAGAAACATTGCATTTTGACATACGGGAACCAAAGTTCGCAAGTTTAAAAACCTTTAAAAAATTGATATGGAATTCGAAAATACTCCTTTATATTATGTAGGTAAAGTAAAAAACGATGTTTTAGATTAACCGGTTCGCTCGCCTTAGGTTGTGTGTAATGAGGCGTGGTATCGACACACCCCGTCACTCTGACACCACATAATTAATTAAGGTATTATTCTAAGAACCCATTTTATATTTCGAACACATTTCTACGTTGAATTCATAGCTTTTTTGATTACATATTTTGTGATTGAGTAAAATTTTGTTACATATAAAATGTATCAAAAGTTCCATGTTCAAACAATACAGTAGGTGTATCGAGAAATACCCATTAAAATATCAATATTAATATCGATACGATAACTAAAATCGGATATCGATTCCCATCAGCTGTTAGCGACTGATGAACAATTTGCCGCACCACGAGCTACTCATATTGGACATCGAATGATCGTTCGGGCGAGAATCGATTCCTCGATTTTAGCGACATTAAATATTAGATTGCTATTCGTTTTAAATTTGAAAATGGTGTTTTCTTTACAGATACAATTAATATAAAATCTTAATATATATAAATTACGTGTCACGTTGTTTGTCCGCTATGGACTCCTAAACAACTTAACCGATTTCAATCAAATTTGCACACCGTGTGCTGTTTGATCTAACTTAAAAGATAGGATAGCTTACATCTCAATTTATACCCGCAATACATTGATATACAAAAAACCCACTGTTTTTTGTATATCAATGCCAGTCACAATTCTAACAGATGGCGCTGTGTTGAAAGTATCAACGTTTCAAATAAGCTACAATTTAATGGCATTACCACCAAGAAAGCAAGGTGGTCCACATGACTGGTGTTCTCCTACCGTTTCTCTTGAATAGTTTACTACTATGTAATATAACTAAAACCTTAGCCACAGCAACGCTTGGCCGGTCTGCTAGTTTATTATATTAAATTCTCGTGACACAATGTTCGTTCCCATACTCCTCCGAATCGGCTACTATCTATCTTTCAAACCCCAGTAATAAGGGTGTGAAAGTTTAAAAAATATTTTTTATTTTTTAGAATTTTTTTTTGTTTAAAACAAAAAATCTTTCTTATGTAACAGCATACAAAAATACATACAACCCCTAATTTTCACCCCTCTACGATCAACCACTATTTTTATTATTACAGATAGTTATTTTTATTGAACTATAAAAATGTTTTCTAGAAATAATATACATGGCAAAGCAACGTTTGACGGGTCAGCATGTAGGTATATATATTCACAAAACTACTATATTTGTGTTCCCTACATACATATTATATCACTTATTAGTTAGTAATGTATAATTATTAGTTCACTTATCATTTATTTAAATGAAGGTGAGAAGTCCTCTGTTTTGCTATTATTAGAATCAAGGTTCGATCTGCAATATCTCTTAGCTACTGAGCCTGTTTAAAACATAATGAATTAATTCTGCCATGTTTTTTTGAACTAATTATGTATTTTTGTTACTGAAACTGTATTGTAATGAACTTTATTTCGTTAATAATTGAACGCGAACTTTGTAGGATAAGGTAGAAGTTTTATTCTACATTAATAAAAGAAAATTTCATTAAGGAAACAGGAGCGTTTTTAAGCATTTTCTTATGACAAAACGCTAAATTCAAATGGCTACTATGCCAATCCTATATAAATTAATTTAATTCTCAATTACAAACTAATGAAACGTAATTACTGTATATTGCGATCTCACAAACACCGGTTACTTGACGCGAGCTGCGAACGTCAAGTACTTAATTAGCAACTAATTACGTCGCGTATTTCACGTGCATTGCTTTACAATTTAAATTTTTCGTTCTATTTTTAAATCTTTGGTTTTGGAACGAAACTTGGTTGAAAGGCTCAATCGCGGGACTTAACTCATTTAGTTTTATGTTTCCTTTGCTTGCGATGTTAAATAGGAATAGAAAATTTGATTCTTCACAATTAATGTATCCAGACATACATTCAGTAGCGCCTAATTCCTTTCAAATGTATTTGGCCTCAGACTTTGTCATATTGTCTGAAACACTGATTAAAATCTTGCTTTTAAAACAGTTACCTCACAAGGTTTTCCTTTATCATTTCGTATAGTCAGTGTGAATATATACAAAAATCTTTTGGGGCATTTCCGTAGTTTGAATTAAGCCTTAATGGTAAATGTATATATAATAAATTTTTAAATTATTTGTAAAAACATTAGAAAAAAGAGATCAAGTATATACATACCTTTCGTATAAATATTACCGAAACCGAATCACGTAACAATATGCTTGCTTTCAATAGAAAAATGGATTCCGAATCTTAATAAAAATATAATCTTCTATTGTTAGCGAACAAAAGACGAAGTCACATTATATAGAGGCTTATTATTTGGGCGTATATAATAGAGCCTAACGTGACCGAAGCCGCGTGACAACCACACGTACACATTCTTTCAGCGGGACACAGAACTATGTGGTCTGGATATTTTGTAATAAAATGCCTCATTTTGCGTGACATCGTGGTGTTTCCGAACTTAGTTGTAGCAGGACAAAACTGCTTTCATGCCGAATCCTTACCATTTTGTCCTTGTTTTAAGCGGCTAATTTACGTTAGGACGGGATAAATTTCTATTTATATATGTAATAAATATATTCTGCAATTTGAAGTTGGAATATTGGACAGATTACTTGGTGCATGGGGGTGAAACGAATCACAATTTGACAATTACCTGTTGAATTCTGACACTCAATTCCTGAATAATATTTGTTTTTAATTTGTGTGGAAAAGCCATATTAAAATTGCGCATACAGGAAAACACTGGTGTTTTTGCGGGTAAAAAGCAAAGAAAATTATATTTTTAAATTGTTATTTACAATACAAATTGATTATCTATAGGTGGCCAAAACAGCACAACACCTACTAATTTCTATAACTATTTAATCATAACTTATCTTTATAACCTATTGACATTTTACATATTGATTTAGTTTATTTCAGGCGTATGAAGAAATACTGTAGCTGTGTTTATAATCCACCGCTAGATGGCGCTATATGCTTGATAAATCGCGCTATCGAAGTGTTTTTCTTGGATCATATAGCCATTATGTATTTTTAATTCAGTATCGTACAGCTGTCTGCCACCCTGTTGAGCACACGAGCCTTTTCTTCTATCGCGTTTTGTTTAAAATCTTTATTAAGTAAAGATAATAACAAACACCGAACGAGGGAGCCGCCTGCACTAAATACTACGCCGGCACCAAGGTAAGGAAAGTGCTGCGCCTATCCCGGCTTCCCACCAGCGGGTCTCACCGGGGGATGCGCATGCGCGGACCAAACTAAGGTGTCCAGGCTGTGCCTGGCAGACTCCAGCTCCCGTTATGGAGCGAAGATCCCGTCGCGACGAGTCTGGCCCGCGCGCCAAAGAACGCTCCCGCTCGCGCGGTGGAGCCGCGCCGCCGCCGCCGTCGTCAACCACAATTACACCCGCGTCGCGTATGGCAGACCGGCCCAGGTTTGACTCTCGCTCGCGTAGCGATCGAGCCCTGGGACCGGGAGCCGAAGACAGTGTAAATAAAAACATTTCCTACGAACAGCTCTCGTCGCGGTATACGGCTGGCGTATACCCCGACGCAGCGGCCCCCCACAACCCCTCCCCCGCGGAGGAAATTAGTGACCAACGCGGAATATCGCGTACGACCTCGGATGTAAATTTAAATGCAAATTTAAATATAAACTTAAGTGAAAGTGAAAGTGTAAGTGCCCACGGTGGCGATTTTAGGCCGCAGCTCTCGTCGCGGTATACGGACGACGAGAGCGCCCTTGTCGCCACCCCGCACCGACCTCAACCTCATCAAATAATAAATCCTGTAAGTAAAGATTTATCAGACCTATCTTATCAAGGCGACAACCCTGCCCATGGGCGCGATCCTGAAGAGCTGATCGCGTACCTAGAGGGCGACCTGCGGCCTTTGCAGCCCGTATCCGCGCGGGCCGGATATGAGTTGGATGCGTTTTTTGTTGCGCAGACAATCATAGGCCGGTACGCAACGGACGGGCTCGCACGTGCCATGTGCGAGTACCTCTCACAGACCCGCAGGCGCCTACTGGAGCAGGGTGTCATGACATCGCCGCTATCAAGCGACGAACACAATGCGCTCGCCGAAGCGAGGCGAGCGCATAATTTCTCCTTACGCCGCCCGCCGCCGCAGGACTTTTACGAGGACGCCGCCGGGACGGCGCCCAAGCGCATGTGCGCACAGACGACGCCGCCATCTCCCGCCATATGCCGCCATCGGATGCCGCCGCAACCGCAGGCGCCGTTGTCTCAGAGAGACCCGCGCCGTCGTCGCCTGGCGGATGCGCCCATGGGCATGACGCCCACCATGGCGCCCCCCGCACCCCATCAAGTGGCGGCTCAAACGGAGCCGCAGGTCACGGCGGACACGGATTTATCGACGACCGCCCCGCCCATGGGCACGACGCCCACCACGGTGCCTCCCGCACCCCCACAAGCGACGGCTCAATCAGCGCCTCAAGACGCGGCGAATTCGTACGCCGCGACGACTGCATCGCCGGCAGTAGCCCGCCGGCCCCCCCTCGCACCCCTGCCCCCCGCCGCATCGAAGCCGAAATATCCGCCGTTTGTGATCGAGTCCCTCCCTGACTGGACGGTACATGTCAGGGAGATGAAAAAAAGGCTCGGGCGCACGGTCAACGCGCGCGCTTTTGGGCAGGGGTTGAAAATCATCCCCGAAGACGAAGAGGAGTACCGTGTGGTACAACGGTACCTTGGGGAGTTGGAGAGTAGCGGCGTCAACGTCGTTTACTTCTCCTACTCCCTACCAGCTGACAGGCAGCTGAAGGTGGCAGTGCGGGGCGTTCCGGCGGACACGGAGCCCGAGGCCATCATGACAGAGCTGCGCGACCTCGGGTTTGAGCCGGAACACGCTCAGCCCATACGCGCCAGGAAGGGTAGACCGGGGTGTATCTTCCTAGTTATTCTGCGCCGCACCCCCGACCTCACCCCCGCTATATATGACATCAAGGAGTTGCTGTGTATACCGGGGGTCACGATCGAGTCCTGGCGGGGCAAAAGGGGCCCCGCCCAATGTCACCGGTGCCAAGGATTTAGACACTCTTCGCACCAATGCCACCGGGCCTTAGCCTGTGTGAGGTGCGGGGAGGGACACCACGCCACAGACTGCCCCCTGCCAAAGGGGGCAACGCCGAAGTGCGTCAACTGCAAGGGGGCGCACCCGGCGAACCATAGCACGTGCCCTGTGCTAAAGGAGGAGGCGCGCAATAAGCGCGCAGGCACAGTGGCACACACCACACGGGGCATGGGCGCCTCGAAGGCGCGTGGCGCACATGGCGCGCCTGGCGCGCCTGGCGCACCTGGCGCAAGTGGCGCGCGGGGCGCGCGTGGTGCGCATGGCGCGCAGAGCGCGCGTGACGCACATGGCGCGCATGGCGCACCTGGCGCTTCTGCCCGTGCACCCGCAAAGCATGGAGACGAGCCGCGCACACATGCGCAGGCTGAGCCGCGCGCCCATGGGCAGCACGTTTCGTACCATCGAGATGTAGACATCATCTCCTACCCTACGGAGCCCCTGCGAGGTCAGCGCAGGCGCCCCAGAGGTAGGAGAGGTCGGGGGGGGTTGCAACCCCCCGCCCCCCCGCGCGCGGAGTTTTCTGCGCAAGCCGAGGCTGGCCCCAGTAGGGCCGCCGCCGACTCCGCTCCAGCCGATGGAGCCACCAGAGCCGCCGGACAGCGAGCCGCACGCCCCCACAGTGGGGGCCCATTGGGGGGCCTGACGCCTTCCATTGAGGCGGCGATCGTTGAAGCGGTTGACAGGGCGGTCAACGAATTGATGGGCGCCCTATACCCGCCCCCGTCCGATCATCGTGCAGGACGCCGAGGGCGCAGTAGAGGCGTAAGAAAACAAAGAAGATGAACTTACGCCTCCTGCACTGGAACGCCGCAGGCCTTCGGGGAAAAGGCCACCACCTGCGTCACATCTTGCGTACCCAAGACGTGGATGTGGCGCTCATCTCCGAAACACACTTGCGCTCCACCGACCGCCTGAGTGCTGCGGGCTACTTCGTCTACCGCGAAGAGCACCAGGCGATCACCGGGGCGCCCATACGTGGCCTGGCGGTACTGATTAGAAGGAGGATTCCTCATCGTGCCATCCAGGCCACAAATCACACTGGCATCCTGACGCTAGGGGTAGAGCTGGAACTGGGTGGCCAGCCCACAGAAGTGTTGGCCATCTACGCTCCCCCTGGCTCTAACTTCATCCCGGCCGAATTGGAGGCCACGCTCAAACAGAGGCCAACAATCCTCGCGGGCGACTGGAATGCCAAGCACATCAGCTGGCACTCGCACTCCAACAGCCCGCGGGGGATTCGACTTCTACAATACGCCGAGACCCGAGGTTACACCGTGTGCGGGCCAGAAGACGCGACACACTACCCAAGGATAGACACCCACAGGCCGGACATCATAGACTTGGTGGTACACAACCGGCCTGGCCTCCACCTGGCGCAGGAGGTACTGATGGACGAATTCCAGTCGGACCACCAGCCAGTGCTGTGCATCGTCGCGGGGGCACCATCCCCGCCTGCGCGCACCTGCAGGGTCACCGACTGGAACGCCTTCGAGTCCATCATTGGAGACACCCCTGCACCCGGCCCACCGGACATGACACCAGGCGCCGTTGACGACACGGCGGAGTCCATGACGCGGCAACTCCAGGCGGCTCTGGCGGAAGCTACCACGACGCGTCCGCCGGAGGTCATACGCCCAGACCTCGCTCCCCACGTGCAAAGACTGATAAAACAGAAGCGCGCACTCAGGAGGCAGTGGCAGCGCAATCGCTGCCCAGTGCTGAAGACGCAGCTGAACCGCCTCGCCGAGCGTGTCAAGGCCGAACTGGCGACACACGCGCGGCGCACGTGGGAGCACTCTCTGGGAGAGGCCACTACAGAGCCTACTCGCCTCTTCCAATTATGCCGCCGTCTCTACCGGACTCCAGAGCCGAAGCGTCCACTGTATGACAGCAACGGCGTCATCACCTACAATGACACCGATCGGGCCGAAATCTTCGCCGAACACCTCCAGCGCCAATTCTCGCCGAACACCGCGACATCCCCTGCGCGTGTGGCTGAGGTAGAGAGCGCTGTCGAGGCCCGGTTGTCGAGCCCGATCCCACCTGACGAAGCCGGGATCTTCTTCTCGCCATCGCAAGTGCGGAAGACGATCCGAAGACTGCCGCTGAAGAAGGCCCCAGGACCGGATGGCATCACCCACCAGGCGCTGCGCCATCTACCGATGAGGTGGATTGTCGCGCTGGCGCGCCTTTTCACGGGAATCCTCCGGACCCTCCACTTCCCGAAGACCTGGAAAGAGGGCAAGGTGATCCTAATACCGAAGCCCGGGAAGGACTCTACCCGACCTGAGAGCTACCGGCCCATCACTCTGCTCTCGACGCAGTCGAAGCTGTTCGAGAGGCTGCTGCTGCAGAGGATCCAACTTTACCTGCAGCCAAGGCCCGAACAGTTTGGCTTCCGCGGCGAGCACAGCACGACGTTGCAGCTGACGAAGGTGCTCTTCACTGCAGCCACGGCCCTGAACAAGAAGAACGCGGCCGCAGCCGTCATGCTGGACATGGAAAAGGCCTTCGACCGTGTCTGGCACGATGGCCTCGTGTTGAAGCTCGCCGAGTCTCCACTGCCCCGCCGCATAGTCGCCGTGCTCCGCGCCTTTCTCACTGATCGCACGTTTTTCGTAGCGACGGGAGAGGCTGCGTCGAGACCGCGACCTATCACGGCGGGTGTACCACAAGGCAGCGTGCTGTCTCCAATCTTGTATGCCACGTATACTGACGACGTCCCGTGCCCAGAAGGGTGCACCTTGGCCCTCTACGCAGACGATACGGCGTACGTGGCCACATCCCTAAAAATAAAGCACGCTGCGGTTAAGCTCCAACGCGCTCTGGACCTCCTGCCAGAGTGGCTAGAAAAGTGGAGATTAGCCGCCAACCCTAACAAGACACAGGCGATTGCCTTTGGCCAGAGTAAGTTGCCGCCGCCCCTGAGATTCCTGGATCAGGACGTGCCGTGGAAGACGCCGGTCACATATTTAGGGGTCACCATAGACCGGCGACTCACAATGCGGCACCATGTCAACAGGGCAGTAGGGAGAGCCAAGGGTGCGACGTACGCGCTCTACCCCCTACTCTACGGCAACTTACCCCTCCGAATCAAGCTCGCGCTCTACAAACTGTACGTGCGCCCACACCTAACGTACGCGGCACCGGCGTGGTACTCCTACACAAAGGAGACCCACCGCCAGAGACTGCGCGCCGTACAAAACATCAACCTACGACGCGCAGTGGGGGCCCCCCGCTACGTTAGGAACACCACCATAGCGCGGGACTTGAGGATGGAGTCAATCGACGAGTTCGTCGCACGGCTCGCCAAGGGGATGTTTGATCGAGCGGACGCCTCTCAACATCCCCACCTCAAGGACATCGCGCCGTGGCACTCCAGGCCACCAGACAAATACAGGTATCCGCGTGAGCTATTCTCCGCGGATACCTCAACCACCGGACGTGACACCAGGGCAGCAACCGCGGCTACGACCGCTGGTCGCCTCGCTGGGCCTCCCCCGGGGCCACCGGGGGTCTCACCCGGCGGAGCTTGACCGCGAGCCGCGTAGCTGCCCGATACCAACCATTGAGACACCAGGGCCAAGTCGAGAATACTCCTTGGCCCCAAACCACCGGATTGACACCCCGGAATAGACCCCATCGGCTGCGCGCAGCGAGTTGAGGCCAACGTCTCCTTGCGCGCTGCAGCCCCCACCAAGAGGAGAAACCTCGACCCCGTACCGCCCTGTATTAGCAGGGCGCGAGAAGTCACACCACCCGAAGGGGGCATAGCCCCGAACGGGCTTAAACACACCCCTCTAGAGGGAGTGTGTAACAAAAGCAAAGAACGGAATTCAGTATCGCTTCTCGGCCTTTTGGCTAAGATCAAAGTGTAGTATCTGTTCTTTTCAGCTTAATATCTGAAAGTTCCCGCATAGCGGGACCAGTATATTAATCTGATTTTTGGAAACTGACGGGATGTTCGGGGCTCGCTCCACTCCTGTCACGGGTCGGCCCGGCATTGCAGTGCCGCCGGGATCGGCCCACATAAAATTAAATCAAAATCAAATTCTAAACTATATATATTATATTTAGCTATAATATGTAATGTCTATAGCAGTATAGCTTTTAAAGGTAAGTTATGATAAAATAATTTTAGAAATTATTAGGAATTGGAGTTTTTAAAATATGAATAATCAATTTGAATCGTAAGTATTAACTAATAATTCAAAAATGTAATATAAAAAACACCCGTGTTTTGTTGCATTTGCAAATTATTCATGTTTATGTGTAATTCATACACACGAATTTGAAAAAATATGATTAAGAAGCGATTAGCAAGTAGGATATACAAGGCAACCGTGGATGGTGAAATCGAGTTGGGTATTAGCGAAGGGACAAGTTAAAAGTACCAATAACCGATGAGCATGCATGGTGAATGTCATGAAAGGTATGTCATGACCGTAGCAAGAGGATGCGTGATATCTTTCTGCTTCGCTAAAATGCCGTAGTAATATAAATTAATAGTGGATATTTACTACAAATATTTAACACACCTCATGTATATTGTACGTATGAAATACTATAAACATAGACAACCATATATTCTTAGGTTTTTTGGACAAAAAATATAAGAAAGCAAAAAATTCATTATCATCTAGAATTTACAAGTCAATGTATACGCGAGGTCTAGCGACTCGACTGAATACAAAACCGTGATCTAAAATCTTTACGCTATCGACAATCGGGGGCTGAAGCTTCTTAACGCTCACTGCTTTCACTAAATCGACAATTTCATATAAATGTCTATAACTACATATAGAATTTATATTAGCTATCAAATTTAGATATACCTATATTTAAAAGAGGGTAAGAACAGGAGTTTTGACAAGAGTCAAAATAATGGTCAGTCGGTAATAAGGGAAAATCATTGTGAATTGTTTAACCATGATTGATGTCTTATTAATTATGTGGGCCGATCCCGGCGGCACTGCAATGCCGGGCCGACCCGTGACAGGAGTGGAGCGAGCCCCGAACATCCCGTCAATTTCCAAAAATCAGTTTAATATACTGGTCCCGCTATGCGGGAACTTTCAGATATTAAGCTGAAAAGAACAGATACTACACTTTGATCTTAGCCAAAAGGCCGAGAAGCGATACTGAAACAAAAATACATAATGGCTATATGATCCAAGAAAAACACTTTGATAGCGCGATTTATCAAGTATATAGCGCCACCTAGTGGTGGACTTACAAATGTCTATATAACGATGTCATGTTCTTATCATCTGCTAAAAAATACAGTCCATTAATTAACGAAAGCATTCATTATCTTATACACTTATAGATAATTCCATTGTCTTTGGTATTTCGATCTTAGCATTAATTTTGTTAAATAAAATTACCATAAGAATTACATTTGGCGCGTTAACGAATATGGCATCTCAATCTAAAATTCTAATTATACCAGATGTAGATTTAAAACTGAATTCGGGAGCGTCCCGATTTAATCAAAATAAAGAGACAACAAACTTTGCATATTTCGTTATTAATAATTAGAAATTCGCTATACCGTACAAAATACGATTTGAGTCGATCCTTCGAACCATAAACTGAAGCTAAGAAGTAGGGTTTTATTGTTTTAAGTCGAGTTAGGGTCTTCGAGGCGTAGGAATTTATCAAGGTAGTTTCATATAAAATTTAAGGAAAAACTAATATTTCTTTAAGTAGATTCTTTAAGAATTTAAAAGTGTACTTTACATGTATGATGTATCTAATATGCAGTCTGTTAAGAAATTACTCGCAACTAAATCATTGTAGCGGAACATTTACACATGTTTTACTAAAGGTTTATTATATTAAATATTCCACCAACTATAATTACAAAAATATGTTTTTATCACGTTTAGTTTAACTTTTTAGAAAATAATAGCTTTTTGTATAGAACTTTCAAACAGGCAAGAGCCTCACCTTCTGTTATGTGATACTGCCGCCCATGGACATCAGTAGGCTCGCAAGTGCGTAGCCGGTTTTTTAAGAATTGGTACGCTATTTTCGTCTAATCGGAAACACTTTATTGGCAGGTTCCTCGTAGTGGAATATTAATTTATTCATTAAAAGCTTGTATACGTAAGTATAGTAAGTAAATGCTAGGTAAATAAAGCAGTAGGTTTACTTTAGATAATATATCTTAATGATAATAATACTAGGAATATATATTCACTAAGGAATCTTCAAAATGTGAATCGCTTAGCAAAGACCCTGCGTATTTGGAATGTCCCGGTTGAATAATCGCGACTTGGAGTTCACGCTTCAGTGCGCGTACGCAGTGAAGATATTACTTGATAGTACTTGAACAACCCTGCTTCTAAAACCATCTTAAACATATGGCCGCAGCAGACTGCCCCAACTTGACTTGCGCGGTACTCATACGGTTTTCTTCAATATTGCAACTACTCGATACATTGACTTCAATAATCTGTTACGAAAATAGTATGTTTATAAATAGTAGTTTTGCAGACAAGATCTACAATTTAAGAGGTAGGTGCGGATAAGGCAGTGTAAATACGACGTGGTACATATAAAGTATTCATCGGGAGGTAACCGCCAACGCGATGTGCATGGGCGTGTAAAGGAGTTAAGAACTGATCCCGACTGACACGCACTTGAAACTTTGCACGTACTTGGAATTTTATTAAATATCTGTAAGAGCTGATACTGTTTTTTATATGGGTTAGCTAGATTGTCAGTCCTCACTAGTCACGTCCTGCCTCAATACTAACCATTTAACTTTCAGAGCGACATATGTCTGAAGAGAAACAAACATATTTTTTCACTAATAAGCAATGCGAACCAATCTACAACGGGTCTTGCAAATCGTACGTCTTGAAACATCTCATAGGGATAATAAAATTATAAATAGGATAGTTGATGGAGAAATTAATGAGTTTGGGTGTATGGTCGGAGTGTTCAAAGAATTTACAGCTACTTTGAAATTGTATTGTGCAATTCCAATCAATTACGCGAATAATTAACTCTAAAGGCCGATTTACATTATCTTAGTGTTTAGGAGAGTGCTTTAGTACAACTTGAAAGGCAAGTTCTTTAGCGTAGCGTTTACTAAAGCAAGTAGCGTTTACATGTTTCAACTAAAGTACTATCCTAAAGCACTCTCCTAAACACTAAGATAATGTAAATCGGCCTTAAGATTAATTGAACATAAAGATAATTTGAATAACAAGTTGTGTCAGCTCTGAGTGATATAATCTGAAATCAAATCGGCAAAGCGCACGGCGCGGACGTGTCGACTTCCGCCGTCTGACGGAGCACGCGCGCCATTTCATTTATTTTGTATATCTTCTATAATCTACATACACCACATGGCTTAAACTAGGGTGAAATAAAGGGATGTTTTATATTATATACGCCCGCGTCTTTTGATATTATGAATTGAGGTTCTTTGTTTTTTTGAGACAATATGTGAGAAATATAACCTATACATAAAGACTATAGCAGTCTAATTACATTTTAACTTAAGTACAAATAGTACTTTTCTTTTTGTAAAATGATGATGGAAATTGATAAAGGAGTAATTTAGTTGAAATATTGCAATTATTTTTTAATTATTTTCTGATGCAAGGGTTAATAAAAAGGTGGTACAATGTGAAATCGATGTATTTCCAACACACAAATGTACAGTATTAACAATATTCTTAACCTACATAGTAATAACGATAATTAAAAATGGATAAATATAAAATAAAAACAAATTTGAAAGCTTTGGTCCCGGGGTCTGGTCTGGTCTGAGGTCACCGGTACCAGGCGCTAACTTAAATTAATTAGCGCCTGTGCACTTGAACCCCACGGCCCAAGTCTACTCCAAAGGGAACAAAATTGGAAGAAAGACTACATTAATTTTAAAAGGAGATTAGTCTGTCACTATACAAATATTTTACGGAGACGTTTTTATAAAAGCATTTATTAAGTAAAGAATAAGATTTTAGTATTGTAAAATATTTGTTTATACTAAAGACTTATCGCTACCAAATGTAAAATATTAAGAAATCTTGAACACTTAGAAAATTTAAAGCGATTACAACTATAAACTTTTTGTTCGGAAATTAATGCAGCTTGGTCATTATTCAGTAATTGTATTTCTGGATCGTTTTCAGCGGAATAATAATTGTAAGGCTTGATCACACATCAAAGAATGATAAGTGAATGACACAATATAAGATAAATAGTAGGTTTTTCTGTAAACTAATAAAGCCCGATTAATTTCCAAATCATGACAAAAAATTATTACGTAGTTCTTTTACATTTTATACATTATTTTAATTTTGTTATCCTATATTCTAGCTATCTTCAGTACCGTCGATCAGAACCCCTTCACGGGTAAAGGCCTCCTCCACCTTTTTCAAACTTTTTTTTTTTTTTTTTTTATGTAATAGGAGGCAAACGGGCAGGAGGCTCACCTGATGTTAAGTGATACCGCCACCCATGGACACTCACAATGCCAGAAGGCTCGCAAGTGCGTTGCCGGCCTTTCAAGAATTGGTACTCTCTTTTCTTGAAGGACCCTAAGTCGAGTTGGTTCGGAAATACTTCTGTGGGCAGCTGGTTCCACATAGTGGTGGTGCGCGGCAAAAACGTCTATGGCTTTCTTTCTCCATTCGCTTCCTGCTGCTGCTTCTATTTCTTCTGTCCACCTTTTTTTGGGGCACCTTCTTCTCTTTCTTCCCCTTGGTCCTTTCCATACAGTTATCTTTAACGAGCACCTTTTATCTGTGTATCTTGCTATATGCCGCGCCCATTGCCACTTCTATTTTAGGGCATATGTACAAATCTTCTGTAAACTATGAAGTTTAAATACTTTGCGTAAATTTTTCTAAATCGAGGTTATGTGCTCCACTTTTATTGCAGCGGTTATTGTAAGATATAAGGAAAATAAAATGAGATATACCTTTCATTAAAAATATTAACGCAATTTTTATAATAAAAATCATTACCAAAACCCATATAGTAAGACCGTATTTTGAATAGCTATTATAAAAACGGAACAATCGAAATAAAATATTACAATGTATTGTTGCATGTATCAATCAAAAAATTATACTCGCTGCACACAATTTTCATTATTTCTTTCTACCTTTGTAAACACGAGAAATACTGTATTTTTATTTACTTTAATTGGTCTTTTATTGTATATTTCACGTATATAGAAAAACTAAAGAACAAATTTAAATTTTCCGGAGAAGTCTGATGTTGATCGACGTTGATTAATGTCAGTATGGACAGATTAAAAAAACTTCTGTTTCTGATACGGCTTACGAACACAAAGTGCGCTAGAGTAGTTATTCTATTATTTTATGAGGCAGTGGGTAATAAGTATACAAACATAATTTTGCAAAAAAGGTTTGTTTAACTAAAATATTAAATATAGATTAAAACTAATATATTTTTGAAGTTATACTTCTTTTGGCGCGTTAGGGAAAAATTATGTGAGTAAATTTTTACGATGCGTGCGTACACCGTCACAAAAACAACTAAACTACTACGACTAAACAAACAGCTATAGGCAACATTTTAGTTTTTTTTTTGTGGAAAAAGATACATAGAATAAAATTTTTGAAAAGATTTTTATCTTGTTACGCCAAAGAAGTATAACTTCTAATGCGTGTACATAAGTATACATACGTTTTTTTTTAATATCTCGCTGTTTTATAGCGCTTGACTATATTTATTAGATAGACTTAAATAAGCTTTATACAATTTTAATTTATCATCTAATATAAATAAGTATCAAACAATATATAAAACATTTTTTAGGAGGGACGGAAAAAGCCTCTTCGGTTTCATTGTTCTAACGACATTTGATTTTGGTGACATCTGGCGGAAATAATGGATTTTTTCAGTTAGCTGAAGGTGAAAATTTAATTTGTGAATAAGAATAGGCCATGGATAAACACGAAAGATCCATTATATCAAATAAAGAACATTTGTTACTGTACATTTTTTTATTCAGGCAAGTAGGTGATGAATGCTTTCTAATGATGACGGAGGCTTTATAGGATACCAGAAATAACCAGTTTTTTAAACTTTCGCTTTCCATGTTATTACTGTTTTGCTTACAAATGATTATCTAATCCGTTCTTAGCTACTATTCATTATATGATAGTTTTTGTCAAAACCATGCTTTTCATATATAGCTTCTTGTTAGTTCAGCTTAGGCAAGTTAGGCAACATCTCACTAGAAATACCTTGTGTTAATTTATTTATTCAAAAGCTCTACACTCTCCAAAGTAACTTACGCTCAAAACACCCTTGTCTTGGCCAACTATTAATACAATTTGGCAGTATCTAGTTTGTCTGGAGAGGTTTAAAGTTTCGTCGTACTAAACATTCGAGGCTTGTAATCGTCTCTTATCTGAGCTTTTTTGTTTAAGTTCAGCGTATTTTATTATACGTTAGAAGAATATACATTTTTTAATAATTATCGATTCTGACAACTGATTTTAAAAATGGGGAAGTATACGTTGGTCACATTTTAGATGGTAAATAGAATTAGAATAAAACCATAATACAGCCTTTTGGTTTTTCCACGTAGAGTGAATCATCAACGACCAGTCACTTTGCAACTTGATCCGTTGGCGTTGCGTAGGTATGTGGGCATCTTCTACCGCATTTACTACGCAGTGTTCAGAGAAGACGTCATTCCAACTGAGTGTTTTTTAAGGCCGTTTTTACCACCATTGTTTGGAACCATCCACTGAAGTATTTCCGTAATTACTTAGGGTACTTCACCACTTTATACAAATTCTTAAAAGGTCGGCAACGTACTTACGAGGCTTTTGAGAATTGGTACCTACTATGACGTCAATGGCCGGCGAAATCATATCATCAGGTGAGCCATTATAAAAAATATTACGCACTTATGTTCGTTTTGCCTCTAAAAGCATTTTGATGAAAGGAAGATGTAAATCGATTACAAATCTAAAAAATCAATTATACATCACCTATACAGTTCTTAGTTCTTACTTCTTACGAGATTGTAAAGATTTGTAATGAGATAGCGAGATATTTCGAACTACGTTTTTCCGTTCCGACGGCGTATAATTTTTCTATTCAACATAGATGTAATCGATTTCTTTAGCCTGCTCGTCTCAGATTTTTTACAATTGCATTTGTTTTGCATATACATATTTCATTCAGAAAATGATGCGCCTACTTTTACAATTTAGAGGGCGCATTGTCATGGTTGAATAATCTTAGACAACGGTTTGATGAAAGCCCCAAGTCATTGTTCAGAAGCGCGGTATCCAAAATTAAAGTAGCCATGATGATCGCCAACCTTCGAAAGGAGATAGAAATATAAGAAGAAGATATTTTATAAATCGTAGATTTTTAGTTCAAAGGGACAATTTTTAAAAAGACTGATACTCTTGCGGATAGAGAGATATTTTGGGTGAAAGGAAACGCAGATATTATTTAGAGAATAGGCTGTATGCTAAAGAAAAATCTAGAATGAAAATGAAATGAAATCTTTAGAACCATATATTACCTTTGCAAGTAAAGAAAAATTTATTCGGATGAGTGCAAGTTTCAGCCTGACTGGTACGATCCCAATATAAGGCTTTCCCGAAGAAAATGTCTATCAGTCTTGATTTGGGTTTTGGTGGTTTTATAGTGTTCGAAAAGTCCAAAAGTTCGATGAATTTTGGTATTAAAGAATTGGAAAATTAATTTAGCCCGTATCACTTGATTAATGTAACAAAAATATCAATTTTTGTTTTATATATTTTTTTCTTAAAATTTGAAACCCTTAATAATTTGTGTATACTATAATTGTCTATAATATAATTTAACAATAATCAATTACAAGTTCATCTTTGGGAAATTTCTGAGATTTATGGATTGTCTTTTCAGGTGAGAATTGTATATTTTTAAATTAATAGATATATTTAGTATGAATATTTAACGATATATTTTAAAGTGTTATAATTCTGTTTAAAATATGTTATTTAGGGATATGTAAAATTATATAGTTATCATAAAAAAAAAACGTTTTTGATTTGTTTTAGTATTTTTTTTTTTGATCTGTGAAGTAGTTGATTATTAATATTTAAAATTGGCGCAAACATTCATTGGTTGGCTACATCTATCAAATATTGTTTTTAAAACGTTAGACTTTGATAATCACAGCATAATCCACTACTATATGGAACCGGCTGTCCACTGAAGTATTTCCGAACCAATTCGAATTAGAGTCCTACAAGAAAAGACCGAACCATTTCTTAATAGGCCGGCAACACACTTGCGAGCCTCCTGGCGATGTGAGTGTCCATGGGCGGCGGTATCACTTAACATCAGGCGAGTAAAGACAGGAATAGTAGGTAAGAAAAAATACTAGAACCAAAGTACATCTTCATTCTTCTCACACAAAACCAAATCTACGAATTGTTTATTTAGCAAACAATTTTGTCAATCCTTTTCATACAAATATCAACTAATTAAAAAAAATACGGATGTCAATTACAATAATAATTGTATAAAATCCAACTTAAACCATTCAAAAACTCTTTCAATACATGATACTTCACGATTTCGTAAATAGGACAGGTTTTCATTATATACTATGTGTATGGTATATCAAATGGCAGGACTACGCTATTCATTTTACTAAAGTCACGTAGGGTAATGTATATTCTAATATATTTGCTGGGAACGACTTTTCGTGCTTATCGGCCCGTGCGGTCTGCGGCCGGTGATAGGGATGGCAAGAGTATATCGATCTTTCGATATAAAAATAAATCTATTATTAACGACGTTTAATTTATTCGAAAAATTATATAACCTTGTATTATATTTTTGTAGTATATTCCTGCGCCAGAGGAGCGCAGTGACCCAGTGAGCCTAGTAAAGCTAGAAAACGCCGTGTAGGCCGCATTCCAATCGGCCACTTGGAGCTCGCGTAGGTCCTTGTACTGAAGGGTATGTGGGCGGTCGGTATTGCACGTTAGTGTAAATTGAATTAAAAAATTAGTGATAATCAGCACTACGGAAGGTGTATTTCAATATTCAGAAGAATCTAGAGTAAATTTTTCAAGGAATTTAGTCTAGCAAGCAGGTATTTTACTTATAACCCAAAATATAAGCACGAATAAAAAAAAAAGATAAATGAAATGTTCATATATTTTGATTGCCTAAAATGTCAGGAAAATATAATATCTGAAAATTATAGTAAATACATTTGTACTTGAACTAATAAGTATTTGAGCGATTTTCAAACAAGGATTTTCTTAAACTTTTAAAAACGAAACATTCGTGAGGATATTAAATCCATTAATATACCGACAATAATTAGGTACGTCACTATTAGCCCCATATTTACTCGTACCTCGCCATTTCATCTTCATTTTTTATCTCTTTCACCGGAAAAAGGCAAAAAATGTGAAACCACTATAGTAATGACTGAAAATAACTAGAGACAAGAAACATTCCGAGTTTTAAAATATTTTTATTTACATTTGCCCTAAATAAGACTTCTTAATGAACTTCATTCAAGAAAATAATTAAAACTTGTAATATTTATAAAACAAAGGTTTTTATGAAGACAATCTTAAGTATAACTCTTTATTCTCGTGCCATAGTTAATTAAAATAACTGTAGATTTTTAGCAGATGTATTTCCTCGTTGGATAGAAAATTAAAACAAAAAAAATCAGTGGCGCTACAACCTTTTTAGATTGGGGCCTCAGATTACTGAATCTATTTCATGATCATTTGTCAATCTAATAGGCAAGTAGGTGATCAGCATCCTGTTCTTGACACACACTGACTTTTTGGTTCTAAGGCAAGCTGATTTCCTCGCGATGTTTTCCTTTACTTAGAAAGAAAGTCCATTGGTGCACAGCCGGGGATCGGACCTACGACCTCAAGTATGAGAGTCGCACGCTGAAGCCACTAGGGCAACACTGCTTATCACAAAATTCAAACAGCTCATAAAATTACTAGCGACTCGCCCGGATCCGCATGGCTTCGTAAACCTTGCAAAATATATATCTAAACCTTCCTCATGAAGCACCTACATATTGGTGAAAATGCAGATGCAGTAGTTTTTGAGTTTATCGCAATAGACGCGCTAGAGGACTTATTTATATATAATTTATATAATACAACGAACAATAAACACGTCACTTGACTGTAAAGATTATCTCTCTCTATAACTTTTCTCTTGAAGTCAATCATATATCTATCTCTCTTAGTAAAGGATGCGTTCGTAAGAATGCACGCACTCAGGTTTAAGAGGCACACGATTAAGCCACTAGACCAACTAGACAAATGAACCGTAAATCGACTCTTACAAATTAATTTGAAATAATTGAATCGACCCATAAGACAATTTGCTCCCAAACGCAAATTGATTGACCCTTAATTTGTGGAGCTTTTAGTCCGCGTCTACAAGTACAGCCCTGCGATTCTGTAACTCACTTTTCGAACTCACACAACGGTTTTTGCATCGGCGGTCGCTCTGAAATCAGTCGTGAAGCTGTCATTTTATGATTTGGCATTCTGAAAAGGTGGGAGCTTGTAGTTTATTGTTTATCAGAATGCCAAATCATAAAATGACTGCTTCACGACTGATTTGAGAGCGACCGCCGATGCAAAAACCGCTGTGTGAGTTCGAAAAGTGAGTTTTTTTTTTTTTTTTTTTTAAGTTAAAAAGTTACAGAATCGCAAGGCTGGAGTAATACAGATTTATTATATGATAGAATTATATTCTGAAATACTGCAAATGTACCTATGTTATGAGGTTGACACATGACTAGATTCGATTTGTCTGTGAAATAGGAAATGCGAAAAACACTATCGTTGGAGTGTAAAATTTTATATTAACAAAGTCTATGAATCAAAAAGAAATTTATAAACAGTAAAAAATTTAGATTGTGAGACATTGTTAGAATATATGATATTAACTTCAAAATAACCTCGGTTTATTGTTTTATTCATAGTAATGTAAATTGTTTTTGTTATTTCAATTTTTTTTAAACATAACTACACAAACTTCATACCTATTTATATGGCACATTGAACGACCTATTGAGTAAGTAAAAATAACATGACATTTTTGAAATATAATAATGCCTCCTTCATTTCATTATATATTAAATAAAAGAGCAGAGAATGTTTCTGCATGATTTAAGGAACAACTATATTGACTGACCCGACTAAAATATTTAACTTAAATTTACCCAACCATAGGGCTAGTCATACTGAGGTGTATGCGACCGTCGACTTATTCCATATTATCTTCATACCTGCGTTTTCGAAGGAGATTCCAACGAATGGATTTTAGAGATCTCGCAAAAATGCTTGCAACGTATATGGTGTTATCCGTTTTGGCTATATGTTTAATTAAATAAAAAATAATACCAAAGGTAAAATTGAATGCAATACTTTATATAACTTAGATTCCGATAAAATAAATTATTTGGTATACAACGAAAATACCTTGTCAATCATGATCGATACAAAAACGTGTCTAGTCCCATTCAATTATAATTCATACATACACTTATATAAAGCTCAATAATTAAATTTTTCTTCAAGCTTTTAATATATAGACAATAAGTCAGGTAAAATAAAATTCGTAGCGAATATATTCAGCTATTTGAGAATTAATTAAACGGCCCAACGGGGCGTGTATTCCCGCTGTAACAGACATGCCGACACGCGTGACGTCACACGCTTGTAACATATTAAATTATTTAGGGCTTCCAAGGCACATACCGCCTTAAGAAGTCGCTTTAATTGATTTCGTAATATTGGAGGTAGTTTCTTAGTGTTCCAAAAATTGAATTACAGCGATAACATCACATTTGTTAGACGTGTTATGTTATTTTCTGTAATACTGATTATAATTACTGTTACACACGCATTACATATATCAGAAATCAAAATCTGTGTTAATAATTTTAAAGAGAAAATAATGTAAAATATTTACATGCAGATATTGTCTTCGATGACGTCATGATAACTTTTTAATGGCCGGCTGGTTGAAATTAAAAAAAAACATATTAAAGCGGTTATCTTAAAAAGTATTTTTTGTTTTATAATAAATAACAGACTGTTGTTTTAATAAAGAACTGTGTTTTGAATATTTCAAATAAAAAACAATCAATTGCCAATTATCATGTGTAATTTTCGAAGAAAATGATTTTGACATTTATCAATATTTGGTAATCATTTGTATATGAAAACTATTTTTAGATCTAGTTCCTATTAGAGTCTCTGATTTGGACCACGTTTGTTAATGTACAATTACTTATGGACTAGAACAGAGAAATTCATGGATTCTATACAATAATTACTTGTCTTTAACCAAAGAGCCGCAAAAAGGCTACACATGCAAAACCTCCACGGTCCATAGCGTACAGAAAACGCATCGTCACAATTATCAATTTGTGCGTAGGATTATAGGCGGGGCAGGCAAATCGAGTGCAGGCAACGACAAGACATTTGCGAGGCAATGATTTATGTACCTCTGTTATCGACATCCCGCAGCCTACCCTTCTCGACATGCTACAAATCTATGGAGCTGTCTAGTACGATTTCTTTATATCTGTTAATATTTGGCCTAATCTAAACTTATAAAGATTATCTCACAGTTTTTCGAACTAACCTATTGTGACCAGACAGAACCATGTTGTTGAACAATGATTACACAGGTCTGTGACAAAAAATTTCGAAAGTTTTTTTTTAAACTACTTTATTTCTCATAAATGATCCGAAATTAAAATAGAACAAAGGTCATATTATATGAGATTCAGATGATGTATCCTTTTCATCAAAAATTTATGGATACATTTGATAAAAATAATAGAAAAATATTTATTTATTACTCTGGATGGTGACAATCACTTTAAATTCTTTACTATAGAATTATCAGCCACAGAGTATAGGTTGGTTGCGCTAACAATAATGTTGTTTAAAAACAAAAGAATTTACTAAATTAACGATTTTTGTTCAGCATCACCAAAATACAGTTGAAGAAATAAACACACCACTTAAACAAAACACCTATGATTTTTTATCTATTAATAATTACAAATTCAATACAACCATCTATCATTGAAGGAATATGGCAGTACCAACTGTAAATGGGTAAACAGTAAACTATTATAATGACAGATTTAAACTATTATTTCTTATAACTATAGTTGCACATTTTATAAAAGAGTGAGGGATTATTTATTGTTTTCCTGTCCGTTTCCTGTCCGTCGTTTATTAGCCTTAATTATTAAATAACCTCAAGACTAAATTATATTTTAATTTTGATGTATTGAGACTTTTCTAATAATCTAGTTATTGCTATAAAAAACATCGTTTTGTTAAAGTACATTGCGTAACTACTCCACGCCCTCCGTAGTCTAATCCTAAATCAAGTCCAGTAGTGCGTGAGCCTGCGAGGATTTTTTGTAAGATTTCATGCGCGGCTGCGCGGGCGCTACTGATTAATCGGCTATTGATTGCAACGGACGGACCCGACAACGCTAATTTACTATGTTAAAATGGTACATAAAATACTTTTGTATATAATCGTCTTTTCATTAAATATATAGGTTTTTCAGTGTAATGTAAATTGATTTAAAACTATTTTTTATACTATTTCGCTAGATAATAATACAATCGGAGTCACATTTGTCTCACTTCTAAATAATATAAATTCACTGTATTTAATCATAGGTATTACACCAGAAAACTTATTTTGTCTGAAAATTAATTTGTTCTGAAAACAGAAGTTAATTTTGTCTTACTGTTACGTCTAATCAAGAAGTTTAGAATTGTACACATTTAAATAAAACACTTTTTTAACGGATTGAAGCTATGTATTATTATAAACTAAATTAGTCACCGTGACCACGCACGCAGTAAAGCACGCGAAACGCCGGGAAAAATTTAAAATTATGTAAAATTATAAGTTTATAATAGGATATTTTTTTCGTGTTTGCTATCGATCGATCGAATCGATAATTTGCTATGGAACTAATAAAAATATTTACAATTTATAATACTATAAGAAAATTGATTTTAAAGTACATATGTCCTTAAAGTCGAGTTTTTGTGCCTACCAAGGTCACATCGGCCATGCGATTCTGTAGCTCACTTTTCGAACTCTCACAGTGGTTTTCGCAAGGCTGCGCTACGAATCTTGGGAGAACTGTATCGAAATTACCTACAAAAACGTAAAACTGGCATCGTCCTATTGGAAGTTACCGGCGGCAGACACCAGCCTTAGTTATATCATTTTTATTAGAATGAATTTATATCGTAAAAAACAAATTTACTCATGTATAAATTCGGTTATAACTCGGATATCGCGTCAAAAGCGAACCTATCATGTCAGATGGCAAAACTACAATTTGCTAACAAACTTGTTAGTTTTTTACGTTAAAAATGGTTTTTAGAAAAATGCCAATATATTTTGCCGAGTTAAGAGACTTTCCGCCTATGTGTGCATTTAACACTCGCTCATACGTTGAAGGAATATCATGAGGAAACCGACGGAGTGTGTCAGGCACAGAAGGCTGATCACCAGGTATGGAGTATTAGATAAAACAAATGATCTCGAAACAGATACAGTAATCTCAGGTTCAGAATTTATGGGTTGTAGCGCCACTGGTTTTTTTTTAAATATATTACTCTGTGTAGACAAATCACACTACACACTAGTACTGCTATTATTTGATACTAGCAATGCTATGATCTGTGTATATATTTAAAATGGCGTCAAGGCAAGAGCAAGTTAGAATCCGAAAAACACTTTTGACTCTTTGATCTGTACCATACCACAAATGGAAATTCTATAAAACTATTTTGGTTTCTTTAAACATGATTAATTTTCTCAATTATGAATTAAACACTATGGTTGATCTATCAAGATGTTAATTTCGCATTCAGATTAGCCTAATTATATGTAGAATTGTATGTAAAGTCCATTATAAACGCTTTATATATTTTTGTAATGGGCTGTTTTAAAATGATTAGGACTTGATAAATTTTTAAATAGGACTAGTAGTTTTCTACTGTAAACGTTACATCCTTAAGACTCTTTTAGGTCTGGGCCTCAATTATCTGAATCTATTTTATGATAATTTTTCAATCTAATAGGCCAGTAGGTGATCACTCTCCTGTGCCTGACACAACGTCGACCTTTTATGTCTAAGACGTCGGAATCCTCACGATCTTTTCCTTCACCGCTCGAGCGAATGTAAAATGCGCACATAGAAAGAAAGTCCATTGGTGCCGGGGATTGAACCTACGACCTCAGAGATGGGAGTCGCATGCTTAACTAGGCCAACACTGCTCTCTTAAGACATTGCTCTTTATATTATTAGTATAGTTTTATTTTATTACAGCATTTAAAATAACATAAAGCTTTATAAAACTATATAAGTTTAGCATATACCGGCTGTTCGTTCGCGTTTCTTTGTTTTACCAATGCGAACTAAACTCCTGCAATGATAAATGTTAGATATATAGTCAAATTACTAATAACATTAGTATAGATTATGATATATGTAAAACTGATACGTTTGAACGTACCATACGTGATGCCGAAACCGCAGTCACCCAAAACCGCCAATTTGGCAAGTTTGATCAAAGACACGAGTAATAATTTGCTCTCATCACTATCCGTGTTTACACGATACATGGCGTTAATATCAGTTATGTTTATTTGAATGTAACACGTATGTACCTATGTTATAGCAATGCAATGTTGGGTTTGTTTATAGAAGCTATTTCTTATTTTATGTATTTTTTTAAACACAGAACAAAAGTGTTTTATGTGTAAAAAGTTCACGGAGGTAAATAGACGCCGACGGATGATGAAGGTAGGATCTGTAGTTAGTTGCCGTCTTCTGCGGTAGGGTATAAAAGAATTAAAGCAAGTTATGTTACTCTCATAATAAATTAAAATTGTAGTTTCAAAATTTTGTTTTTTTTATCCTCCGAGAACTTCACGATACAAAGCTTACTAGTATTAAAATATACGCTCAAAATCTCTAAATAACCTACTAGTACAAAAATCACTCAACACTTAAAATATTCACGTAGGAAGGGAAAAATCGTATAAAATTCTACCCCAGCCTGAGTGCATAGCGTGAAAATCATGTTCGCGTTACGTGCTTCCACTATTCCATATAGATACACATACATATATATATGAATAGTTTTCAAGTTCCTGTTTTGGTTAAGTATGTTTGTTCTATAAAACGAAATTGGAGAAGACGAAAAAATAGATAATTATTAATAAGTCTTGTAAACGCGATTATTTTAACCAAAATGTCCGTAAAATATGTTCTTTTTAAAGAAACTATTTTACTTTCACCTACTGGGTGGTTTTTAATGCTCGCAATAGTTAGAAGTATTTCTTTACGCTTAGTGAAAAAAGCGACACCTCAAACGGTATATTGTACGATTTACCTACAATTTTGTATATAAATAAAAATATAAAATCCTTAAGTTGGATTAGATTAAGTAAGTTTACTTACAATTATTAGTTTTGTTAGTAATTAAATTTGGATCCTAAATTTACTTGTAGTAGTAGTACGTTGAGTTCACAATTATTCGACAGATTACAATCTCGCGAGATAGATTACAATCTAACGGTGTTTACAGTTTTACGGTGACATATATAAGAGAAAATAAAATACTGGTACCATATAATTACAAATATTCACACAAAAGTTATAGGTGGTTCTAGAACGTTCTAGATTCTATGTTTTAACGTAAAGGCTCTCAGATTTCGTGCACAGTATTAAGTACTAATTCCACAGCAGTTCTATATACGGCTCGATTTCAATTCGGTTTACACGAGGGTTTGACGTCTGTCCGCAGTGCAACGTGCAGTGGCTGTCGAATGAATCAACTCCTAAATATAGACTAAAGCAGGTTTAGAAGTATTTTGTGATTCGTTTCGTGCGTTCATCAAGATCTTATCTCGCATGAACCTAACTTACGGCTTACGTAATTTTGATATTGATTATGTCTTTAATTTTAAATGACAAAATTACTTTTAAATTCATTTCTTATAATTACTTTTAATTCATATTTCTTTGGTTACTTTTACTTTTGTTGCATGTACGGCTATCTTTTTATTGTGATTATTTTAAGAACAACTACAACGTTAATCTAAAGTTTTATTCTCATGTAAGTGATTTTTTTTGCCTTTTTGAGAACCTTTAAACCTAATTTTGAGTGATAGTAACTCACATTGGCGATAATGACACTACTAATTGGAAGAGGTAAATTGGGTATCATATTAAGATGATAACCTTTTTTGAAACGTAACAACACCCAATAAAACTCATTATCTAGTTAAACGAAAAACTTTCCACTTGTGTTGTCCGATACTTCTTCATGTCATGAGTTATTGGGCGTTAAAGTACGATCTTCTTTTGTCACTTATAACAGGTTCATTAACTATTAGATATAATCTAATAAAGACACAAATTTTTTAACAATAAATCTTGGAAGGATAGGACAAGTCAAGCCAAAATTTCGGTCTAAATCTTGGTATGTCTACAACCAATCTGTTGACCGCAGGACACGTATTTAATGCTGTTCTGCGCTCACAAGGGCAGACATTGTGAAGCAGACATCTGCGCGTGATGTTAATGGGAAACTCGTATGCTAATATTGCTCTTTACTTCATAACCGTATTCTGAACATATAAATTAAAATTATTAATAAAGTGTTGTTTAATTTATTAATTAGATAAAAAAGTACAATCTTGCAGACAATATACATTATCACAGAACTTTGAAAACTCCATTAGATTTGTCAGTTATCAATAAATAATATATTTTTCCAATGGTAAGTTCGTGATAAAAGCTATATTACGGCTTTATTAGGCTTCGAGACGAAAATGATTCCATATAAAGTGCATTTACCAATGAAAAATCTTTGCTATACAAATTGTTTTTGCCTCTATAGCTTATTGTTTAACACAGTATTATATTTTATATTAATAAACCTGGCTTATAATACAATGAATATTTCGGCCTAATAAACTCGCCAATATACTAGTTCATTGCCAATTAATCGATTCTGACCAAAATCATAAAGCAAGATACCTTTACCTCATACATAATAGATGAGACCACTTAATTGGTCATTCTGTAGCGAAATGTGAAATTATTCATTCACGCCTCGAGCATACCGTGGTCACTAGCTAGTGCAGCTTGATACAAAGCAAACATTAGCTCAGCCATGCATTATTGTCAAGAGCAGTAATAAAATATCACCACGAACAATGGGCATAACTACATGTTTCCTTACACGGGAATTTACACCTTAGAAATGGATAATATAGGCGTTTTTTGCTTGTATACAAAAATAGTGTATTAAGTATGTTGTGTTATGCATGTCTGTACGCACCGATGGTTATGCATTGGCAAAGAAGGCTTTATTAGCAATGTGTTCTCTGAAACCAGGTGTAATTTGATGATAATTTGATGTCCTAAACGTGCATGTAATATTTATTATGATTATTAACACAAATGAAGGATTTAATATAAAAATCAAATGTACAGTAATTATAATTTTTCTTTACCTACATAGTAATAATATACAAATAATTAAAACAAATGAACAGAGTATATATAAAATAAATCACATGAAGAAACATTTATCTGACTACATTTTAATTTATATCTAAATTAGATTAGTGTAGAAGTCATACTTTAGTGAGCATTTACAAGTATAGGCGTTTTTGAGAATATTTCTCTTGAATAAACTACTTGGAGTCGTCGGACGGTAGAATATTTTCAGATTTTTTTTAATTAGCATTGAAATTTCTAACATCAAAACATTTAAGCGCATTTTTATTTAAGTACAAAGCTAATTGTAGTCCAAAGTATTACGATGTTTTGCTTCACCAGTATTCTGCCAGTATTACTAAAAAATATATATTGGTAGGATCAGTTTACTCAATAAAATAGGATTTAAAGTATGGCATAGTACAATTTTATTACCTTGAACTAAAGTAGTAATAGTCACTCAATGTTTACATGACATCAATAATAGTACACAAGAAGAGAAAATAAACCGTTTTCCTGATAATAATTTCCACACATTGGCCACATTACACGCTAGGTACACACAGGCCGTGACCACTCAGCTTTAGAATTTTACACTTTACGCCTGTTAGGCCTATCCTGTTCACACCCTTTGTAGGGGCGTTGACTTTAATAAAAAAATAAAGGTTCTTTAGTCACTCAGGTGTCTTACTCGTTATAATTAATTGGTACCGCGGAAATATTTTTGTTTCACTTTGAATTTCCATTTTTGAAAATGTTCACTTTGTTTTTACGTCAATATTCCAAATTTAAAAATCGTTTTTGTTTCGACTTAGGTATGAAATGTATTTTTACATTTTATTGTTAATTATAAATCACTATATTATTACTACAATTATTATTACTTTATATAAAAATAACCATTTAAGAGAGTTTTACTGAATTAGGAAAATAGGATAGTGTACTTCAATTACTACTACTCTTCAAGTGACGATTAAACTTGTAAATTACATTATGAACCGACTTACTTAATAATTATGTTTATTAATAACATCATAAAACATTTCATAAGTTTCATAATGATGCTCATCGCTACGATTTGTAGATGCTGTGCTACGGAATGGTCTACAATATGCTACGCGGTGTAGCATTATGAAAAGTTATGATTATGAAACTAATTATCCTAATAATCAATGCTACGTTAGCCAAGCTTCGCCGCTATGCCGTGCTACGGGCGTAGCTTCATAGTTGCGTTGTAATTAGCGCATTTTTATTCATTTTTCTCATTAAATAATACAGAAATTCTCCATGCAAAGTATCAAGTACTAATAAACATTCATTTAATTTAAATAACACTTGCTTCTTGGTATTAATCAATTATAAAATGAATACGGCTGAAATCAACGTCAGCACAAATCCAATCAGAGGCAAGAGGCAGTAGCGATACTATGCTGTATGTGCTCGCAATATGCTGGATGCATTGATGCATCGAACTAGTGCTGGATAGGGTTGTGAATACTTATAATATTTACAACAAATAATTTATTTGAAGATATATTTAACTAGATGAAATATTTGATGATTCTAATAAAAAAGGCTACATTTATACTCGTATCGTTGTTTCGGTAGAATACTAATCGAATACCTCTGGGTTAAATATACGGTTAACATCTTCCCTTCTTCTTATAATACAACTCAAACCCAACTTTTTAAAATTCCTCGGTCTAATACAAACTATTTATGCAACTCAGTCATGTATCGTATACCTTCAGATTATAACACAAATTACCAGCAAATAGATATATTTCATGTAACTAAAAATGTTTAAAAAAATCTTAAATAATTTAATTTTTTTTCCTTTGTATTAAATTTATATTATAATGAACAATGAATCTTCGAACTTAGAATTTATTATAAATACATATATTCTTTGTATATTTTTTGTATTTGTATAGGTGAAAATGTGCTTTGTGTATGTTTAAATGTGAATTCCGTTTTTGGCTTTTGTGTACAGTGTAATTGTTTGAATATTGTTTAGTAAGTAGCTGTAGGAATACCGTTGAGCAAATAAATAAATAAATAAACATTATATGAAAACTTGATGTGACTTGAAGGTAATTCTTGATAATCTATACAGTTGATTGTACCATAAGTGATGTTTGATTATATTTACGTCACCTGCAGAGTGTTTCGTGATAAAACAAATCAAGCACGTGATATCCCATATCTTATCTTATTTTTAATTCCAAATTCAAAATTTAGAATAGATCGCACAGCCCTAAGGACGCAGGTACCGTACCGAAGTCATTAGCAGTAATGGCCGATGCCGCGCCGACAGATTTAGTGCGGTTTATCCATATACCATTACATGCACTTATATGCAAAGAATAGTACCTGCCCATTGAGTGCACTTTCGCTCGTATGCAGCTCCATAATGCTTTGAATTCCATGAACGCATTAGCGTCATTAATTTCTATGATATATAATGGTGGATAAATTAAGAGATGTATATCATACACCGACCAAGTGTGTCACGTTGTTTTGTTGATTTTATTAAAAGATCTATTATTAAGGCGACAAGTGCCATGTTATAACGAAATTATGTTGAATATTATATTAATAACAGAGAATGGCTTGAAAATAGGCAATTCTATATGTGTTTTAAAAGGTTGTTAGTATTTAGTTAATAATCAAATACATAGATATTTGTTCATCTAACAATACGTGTTGTATGTGTGTGGTACTTTGAGAAATTTAGTACAGTTTAGTAAAGCACTAGTTTAGAACAGATTCTCCTACATATTGGACTATCTAAATGGGTTTATTAGTATACTTTGTTTGTACATATAAAGTAATGTATTGAACCGATATTAAAACAATTTTTCCATTGTTTTGAAGTCGCGTGGGAATATGCTAGTTTATTATTAACTAAAAGTGTATTGCATAAACTTTATGATAGTTTTACTTAGTATTTGTGTATGTTAATACAATAATATAAGTTTTTGTAAAATTAAAAACTTTCCATTTATTTATTATCATTATAAAATTTCATGTAAATGTGTTGAATGCACATTTGATAAAAAAATGTGTTAAACTGTTATGATTTATGGAAGGATATTTATGCTATATCTCATATGCCCAGTACATATATACTTATATGTTAATAGTGTTTTAAGCTCGTTTCAAACTTCGATTTCTCTTAAACATTTTACAGCCAAAATATTACAATTTAAGAGGGTCGGGAGTGCGCCCCAAACCCCAACCGTGGGGTAACTACAGCCATAACAATATTTTACCCACGTCGTAAAAACTAAGAAACATTGTGCCGCAAAAGTATTATAATAAGACTTTCTTAACTGCGCTCTAAGATTTATATGACTTTAAAGTTTCCTGTTTTTTTATCGAACTATACTTCGTTTGAGTTCGTAACAGCTTAGATCGCTATATTTTCAAATTGAATATGCATCATTAGTAGATCTTTGCATGTGTAACAATTTTTAATTTCAGAACGCGATACTAGCAAGTGTATAGAGGTAATAAGAGTAGGGCCTAGTGGCTTCAGCGTGCGACTCTCATCCCTGAGGTCGTAGGTTCGATCCCCGGCTGTGGAATTTCTGTCTATGTGCACATTTAACATTCGCTCGAACGGTGAAGGAAAACATCGGGAGGAAACCGGCTTGTCTTAGACTCAAAAAGTCGACGGCGTGTGTCAGCCAAAGGTGGCCTACTTGCCTATTAGATTGATAAATTATCATCAATAGATACAGAAATCTGAGGCCCAGACCTAAAAAGGTTGTAGCGCCTGTTTATTTTGTATAGAAGAAATAAGTAACGTCGATTGATTCTCGTTTCAACCGATGGAAATGAAGATATTAATACATTTTATTGTACCTTGAACTCCTGCATCGCTAATAATACAGGGCTTAAAAGGAATCGTACTTCAACTACCCCGATTTGGTTTTATAACTCTGTAATTAATTGTTTGTGTCAATAAGATAAATATTGTACAAAAAGTAAAAAAATGTTTATTTACAATCTTTTTACTTACCATAATTTTGTGCTCACAATCTTTTGCTTGTTAGTTTTAAATTTTTATGTTCTAATATAATTGTTGTATGTGTGGAACTTTTGAAATCATATTTTCTTGTATATTTTATATGCATACGTGTTGATTGCACTTGTAAATTAGTAGATAAATTTTAAGTCTGTGTACTCAGTAGCCGACGAATTAATTTCTCAAGGTACGGAAGGCCTATTATTAAGACATACTTAATAAAAACATTGTGTTATACACTAAGAGGTTGTCGGTTTGAATATTTTATTTACACAGCCCCTTTGGCGTAGTTGATAAGGCCCGAGATTACTGGGTTCGAAAAAACATTATTTACATATGTTTTGGTTGTCAATTATACATCGTAACGTACTTAGAGACTTGAAAATATAAATAAAATGTTATTCATACTTATTAGGTCAATTATCTTATTTATAAAAAATTCTATTTTTTTTTTGATTGGACAATTCACACCAATTGACCTAGTCCCATGCTAAGTTGGTGAAGCTTGTGTTATGGGTACTAGGCAACGGATATACATACATATTATATATGTATAGATAAACACATAAATACATATTTAAACACCCAAGACCTCAGCACAACACCAAATGCTCATCACATCAATGTTTGTCTCAGCCGGGGATCGAACCTGGGACCCATGGATTCGCAGTCAGGGGTACTGACCACTAGACCAATGAGCCGTCGTATCTAATTACCTATTAAATTACTATCTGCGTATATCAAGACTGATAACACACTGCAAAGCTTTAAAGCTTTACGATTCGGAAGACTGATCGAATTTTCAGTTAATGATTGTATACTTAAGCCCAATTATTAACGTCTAGTGCATGGTAGTCTGGTAAACGTATTGTTCAATTAAAAAGATTCCAGCAATATTCTTAAGCCAGCTAAGTTTTCACATATTTCAGTCGTGACACCAATTTACAGAGAACTCGGGCCATCCAATCGTAAATAACCATCTCATTTACATACCAACACATTGTCAACCGTTCTTATATACTAACATTGTCTGACAAACTATCTTTAAGAAAATTCAGTTTTATCTCTTTCTAATTCATCGGTCCATCTCAGTCCAACGCACGGCGAGTTCAGCGAAGCGTGCCGATGGGCGGAGCCTCGAGACTAGCCATTATAAGTTGAGCCTAGAAAATTCGCGTTGTTATACCGGGTGTATCTATTTCCTATAGTGTTGAGGGGGCAGGGAGGGGTCTAGAAAAATGGATGTACTACATATCGCCTGAGTGCACATTGGCTGTTATAGACCACGCCCATTTGGAAATGCATTACTAAGATTGCGATGCAGATCCTCCTGGATAGGAATGCTAAAAGTTTTCCCAAGGATTTGGCGTATAGAAAATTCTCGAAAGGTTTTAGGTTAATGGCAGCTGGCGGGCTGGAGTTGGAATATTTCTATATAACTTTTAATATTAGCTTTTTATACGGATTTTATCGACTTTGGCTACAAAGTGAGATGAACTTTTAAGATATAACATTTGGCTCTTAATGTGGCTTTGACTTCGGAAGTCTTATAGTTTCTGAAACAAAAGGCTGTTTGTATACTTGGAAGTGCTGAAAAAAAAACAAAAACACCCACTTTATAAAAATAATATTATTATGTTGGTATTAATATAATTCAATTATTATCATAATCTCAAACTCAAAATATCTTTATTCATGTAGGTAAATAAGTACACTTTTGAATTGTCAGAAAGAAGTTAAATTAATTTTAAATTTACGTTTACTACCAGTTATAAAACCCCAAAACATCAAAATATTGTTCCTTTGAAACGCTTCCTCTCTCAAGTCTAACTAAAGTCTAAAACGCCTACATCATACCGACCCATACGAAAGTTCTACAAAAAAAAAGTGGACAATTAACCTACACTTGTTTATATTTAGTATCTGTTCTTGTAACTTACGCAAAAAACCAGGTCGAACACCGTTCCCAAAGTTCACTGAACTACTCATCAGTCTGTCAAAAATAAAAGCAAAAACATTATCTCGGACTAATCCCAAGGAAAAAATACAGATCTTTTCATTTCCTATAATAATGCACGGCGAGTGGAAACAGAATGGAGTAAAAATGCGAATGGATTGAAAACCAGTGGAGCGAGACACGCCGCGGTATTGTACTATGGCGCATTGTTATTAAAATGGCTATATTATGAGTGCTCATCATGAAATGTGGGGTTTTTGATATTTCAATTTGAAGTCTGGTATCTTGTTACTTATTGAACTTAACACAAGTAATTAATTCATAATAATTTATATGAAACTTTTGCTTTTTGTAATTAGTATTTTGTGTAAAGTCCAGTTGTGTAAGTGGCATGTTTTTGGATCTGATTATTATTGAGTTTTACCAGATCAAAACAAGTGATGGAGATATCTCATCATTATATATTTTGATAACGAGTACAATTGCGTATCCATGAACCCAATTAGGTTTTATGACAATATTTATATATTGAAGATGAATATTTTGCAAACTGTAAATACGAGTTTATTTAATATTTTATTATTGTACGTCTGCTAATGAAACCTGACTCTAGCTTGGCATCGATTGCCGACAAATATTTGTTTCGGTTTAGTTAATACTGGCTGATCGCATGCCGTAAAAGTAATTAATGTACCAAACTAAAAAAACAAAAAAACCAGTGGCGATACAATCTTTTTAGATCTGGGATTTTTGTATCTGTTTCATGATCATAGTCAATCTAATAGGCAAG
Source organism: Pieris napi (assembly GCF_905475465.1). Classification (NCBI taxonomy): domain Eukaryota; kingdom Metazoa; phylum Arthropoda; class Insecta; order Lepidoptera; family Pieridae; genus Pieris; species Pieris napi. The sequence continues at coordinate 3,135,394 of NC_062241.1, read as the reverse complement.
TAGGTGATCAGCGTAGTCTGCCTGACACACGCCGTCTACATTTTGGGTCTATGACAAGCCGTTTTCCTCACGATATTTTCCTTCACCGTTCGAGCGAATGTTAATTGCGCACACAGACAGAAATTCCATAGATACACAGCCGGGGATCGAACCTACCACCTCCAGGATGAGACTACATTATAGTTTAAATATGTAAAAACAACGTTTGAACCATATATATTATTTCTCAACAGTATAGTTTTACTACTTATATAATTTAATCTGTATGTATATATTTCGTGTTTATTTGCAATGTAACCTACCAAATGGGTGGACCAACTTGATGACTTTTTTTGTGTGTGTTCAAATGGATTCGAGATTTACAAATATATGATTTTCAGTTTGAAATATTTTAATTTAAGATATGTGTACCGGACATTGTCTGTCGGGTTCACGAGTAATTGTTTAAAAAAATAAACCGATTACAATATTCAAATTCGAATTTTCGATATTCGAACTTCAAAAAGCTAACAAGTAGCTGTTGTTAAAATACAGTATAACAGTTTGGAGTATAGTGTATGGAGTATCTCATAACCAGATAGATAAACAAACAAAGCTGTAGCTGTAGTTCAAACACTATACAGGATTACAAAATCTATGTATTAAGTTCGTAAGCCAGAGAACAGATGTGCAATACTGTGATGCGATTACCGTTAACACTTCGTTAGATATGTAACATGCAATTTATGGCGCAGGCTTCCCTTCGATTAATTATTTTTCTTCATATTTCATTGAGCAAGCGGTGAGTAATTCAATCATAAAAGACTGGATTGTTTAACCAGAGCTTTGTATGCATTCATTTTGAATTAATTTCTATTCGAGGATTGTCATTTATTAATAGTAGTCGTAGGTTTAAAAAAAAAGGTTTTAAATGAGCAGTATTAGCCTAGTGGCCTCAGCGTGTGACTCTCATGCCTGAGGTCGTAGGTTTGATCCCCAGCTGTAGTAATAGACTTTTTTCCTATGAGCGCATTTAAAATTCGCTCGAACGGTGAAAGAAAACATCAAGATAAATAAAAGAAATAAGTTAGATAATATCTTCAAATTCGGGCCAAAATTTTTGTATATTAAATACAAAAAATCGGCCGGCAACGCACTTGCGAGCCTCCTGGCTATGTAAGTGTCCATGGGCGGCGGCATCACTTAACATCAGATGAGTCTCCTGCCCGTTTTCCTCCTATAATTGCCTATTCGATTTTATGCATAAAAATGCATACATGCATCATTACATCGTTAACTAAAGTATCTATTTTAATCGCTGCGTAATCAGCAGTTGATGGAAAAAGGACATTTGTTAAAAGAGTACCATATTAAAAAAAAAATCCACAATAAGATTTTAAATATGCATACCGGATCATTAAAGAAATACGTTATACAATATCAGAGGCTGAATCGAGATAACAGCGTGTAATAGATGACGTCCGTTATGTCCGCTTCCGGCACGTGTCTTTAAAATATTACTTTACCCGACCCCTGTTAAATTACTTTTTGCTCAGAATATTTTGCATTTGTGTGACTTTAAAGTTAGTTGTCGGGTTTAGGATATTTATAGTAATAATAAAGGCCGTTTTATTTCAAATAATGACAAAAACAAATCATACACAGCTTGGCTTATTTTACATTTTTATTTAAAAAAAAACTTTTGCTTGCCACCTATATCCTAGCTTCCTTCAGTACCGTCGATCGGAACCCCTTCACGGGTAAAGGGGTATTATTAAACATATTCTAAATTATACACACAGTAGCCTGTTTCATTAATTTTCTTCGGCAGGTATACGATCAACCTTGTATCTTTGACATTTGCCATCAATTTCTAAATCGTGTTCCTCACGAAGCTGCTTTAAATAACAGAAGATTTTTGTTTAGTCTGTATTACCCACTCGCGTACAATAGCGAAATATAAGTGAAATAATGAAACGTTAATTGCTATGAATCGAATGACTGCAATGTAACTGTTGAAGAGAGAACCTGAATCTGGCTTTACTCTCGGGGCGTAACTCCCACGATTTACTGAATCCCCGCTTATAAAACTAAGAAATCTTGTGTGAGCAAAATCTACAGCCTTGGCTCAAACAGTGAGAGTAGTCCGCTTAAGGCACTAAGCTAAGAATATTCGTTGAGTACGTATGTTTATACGTATATTGTACATATGTATACGAATGTACAAAGGAAATGTTTGTGTACTCATTAATAGATATGTTTCGTTTTGAAAGACCATAGACAAAACTGTTTAAAAATATAATCAGATTTTTGTATAATATACGTCGGAACGTTCAATATTTTATAGTAATGTGTCTATAAAATAAATATGCGAAAAATATAATTTAAGTTAAGTTAGCTTTATTACCGCAATATTTTAATATACATTACAAAAGAAAAATGAAATTATTTTGTTATTTATAAGATTACTTTATACTTGTCTTACCAATCACATCAATGATATTACATAAATAATCAAATCTATTATAACCTAAATTTAATTAACTCAAATATTTAAATTCAAAAATGTCCAGGAGTACTTTGCAGGAAGCATGGTTACTGAAAGTATCTTTTTTGTAATCTTCATCATTTAAAGTATCGAGACAGTTTTATAGAATATGTTTATAACGGTGCAATCAGACATCTAGTCTGCATTGAGGAATAATAATAATCTATCTGTATACAAAGAATTAATACAGAGTACAGACCCTAAGTCTAGTCTCAGGGGAATCTCATACTAATTATACTTTTCAATACTTTAAATTCAAATAAAATAAACATTTAAATATTCCCACTAAAAATTCATAACACTCATCTCAAAATGCTATCATGGTATAATGAAACTGTTCACCCTTTTTTATTTTGAATGATGCAATTGAAAAATATGTATTTATATTTCAATGATATGACACTTTATAGGCGTTACGAATCATACATACAAACATCCAATGCATATATTTTTTAAATAGTAGACTTTATGACGTTGTTATAAGGTTAAATGTATAGATAGATTGTGTTTCGATGTTATTTTGTAACGAATTATGTTTCTTATTGTGTTTTTAACACTTGTGTCGCGAGGGGTAGTTTTCACCCTTGGTGATTAGCGTTCTTAATCTATGGGGGTCCTGGGTTAGTTTTATGCAACTTTTAACAGTTAAAATAAATTTTTAGTTAAATTAATAGGTAGATTTTGAAGATAGTGAAAGACAAATTAAGTGTAAGGATGTCCTTAAGTTCCTTAAGATCTTTAAATTAGCTCTGTTTAACCTGTCCTATTATGTAACGGACAGTTTGTGTTTGTGTAAGTGTTATGGCTATTTATTACGTCAAGTATCTAAAATCATAAATATGTCAAATGGACTAGCGGCCCACCACACAGGGAATCCTAGTGTGGGCTAGTGCACTTGCTCTTTTAAGTAAACATCATTTTTTCTTTGTATAATAAAGATTTTTCTTTCTTTCTATATACTTATTATTCCTTCTTTATTTCGAAGTTTTATCTTGCTGAAGCCACTTTCGGCCCCTATGATTTAGTATTGCATAATACCATCCAGTTATTCAATAAATATTTCAATGTTTATTTAACATCTAAAACTGTTAGTTAATGAACTTCGACAAGATTACGTTCTGACTATTTGTTGACATGTTTATCCAATTATACAAACTGTGTAGCATATTTAATCCCGTTTAAATAATAAAAATAAATTAGTGATGCTTCAACCTTTTTAGGTCTGGGCCTCAGATTTGTTACATAATTATTTGTCAATCTAATAGGCAAGTAGGTGATCAGCCTCCAGTGCCTGACACAAGCCGGTCTAAGGCATGATGTTTTCCTTCACCGTTCGAGCAAATGTTAAATGCGCACATAGAAAGAAAGTCCACTGGTGCACGGCCGGGGATTGAACCTACGACCTCAGGTATGAGAGTCGCACGCTGAAGCCACTAGGCCAACACTGCTCTACTGTCTACATACGCGATGTCTAATTTGTTTCTTCACTTGGATATCCAATCATATGCGGAAATTACAAGCTAACCATAACTTGATATTTAACATAAGAAAGTATTCAAACCCACTATTTACAGTCTCTATTAATGCGATGGCGATGGCGAGGCGACACCTTGTTTTTGTGTTAAATTTTTTCTACATAACTATTAATTGTCCAATAAACTCGATCTGATTATAAGAAGTTTCAGTATCAAGTCTTAGGATAAAACCAAGGAACAAGTTTGTGAGACATAACTTCACTTACTCTACCAGATAATAAGTAAAAAATACTCCTCCCTCATTGTGTAATCCCCATTTAAATAACACTTAAATACCACTAAAGAGTCATTAAGTTTATCATTAACCGCAGTCTGTAGGTTGCGTAAATTGCATTCGGATGTACTCGCAACATTAGTTAGCTGCGCAGGCGCCGGATACGTGCACCATCCATTGTCTGTGACATCACTTCCTGTGAGAAATGGCGCAGAAGCCGCGAACGCAAAGCTTATAAGGGATTATATGCGTCTACCTCAAATCCCTCGCTATAATAACGCAACAATTTCTGCGTTGGTTTTATGACTATAAACGGTATATTGTATTTAATTACAATATAATTGATATATTCCAGTCTGAACAGTCTGAACTGAAATATTTATAATTGTTAAGACTGCAGTGTTGTCCTAGTGGCTCCAGCGTGCTCTCATTCCTGAGATCGTCGTTCAAACCCTGGCTGGGCACCAATCGACTTGCTATGAACGCATTTAACACTTGAACGTACCGTGAAGGTCTTATCATGAGGAAATCGGAGTACCTTATACCCACAAAGTCGACGGCGTGTTTGCCTAGACAAAAGTTAATCACGAGACAGAAATCTGAGGCCCGAACCTAAAAGATTGATAATAGTTTTTTTTTAAATAAGACTAAATAAGCATGACGAAATCAAATCCCAAAATATTATAAACATTAATTTCGAGTTTTTGATAAATGCAATAAATGATGATGCCAATTAGGCACAAAATATCGGAATGTTCAGTTTCATTATTGACGAATTGTTCATGGCTCTTTGACGTTCCTTTGTAACAGCTATTCGCACTTCTCGATAATACGATCCGTAATTCAAATTGTAAAAACCGCTAATTCGACACGCACCGACCGCGTTTTCTTCCACACGTTGACGTAATCGCTTATATCAGGATTTTATATCCTAATACCAATAATATAAGGTCTATTGTAATACGTTGTATGAATTTTAAAATAATAATACGTCATCACTCTCCCTGTCTTTTTGATTCGTTGTAGCGTATCTTATGTTGATTTTGACGCGTGAGCATTTTGTATTGTGTCCATTTTGACACGGCAAATGTACGGGCTTCATGTGTAAGTAAGATAATACAAAGATAACGCTTTTTGTAGCAGTCATTATAGTCAGCTTCTTGTTTTGTCTATATCTGGACGTAGGCCTCCTCCATGTTCCTCCAGCACCTCCTTGACGATGTCTTGACGTCAGTTCATCTAGTCAATAGTTTGTTCTGCCGAGGTCACCTTTCAAGTAGTCTTGAATAATACATCAAATTTGTCTGCATTTCTATCACTGATATTAAAATGTCAAAGCTATTGGTTTAGATATGAGATATCAACTATGGATTTGTAGCTCTGGCTCTCAAATTCTTTTATTTCCTTGGCCAAGCTCCCTCGAAAGAAATTCAAATATGAATACAATGGAAACTCAACCGCAACTAATGGCTACATTCGCGCGTAAATTTAAATCTCGCCCTGGGCGTTAGGAGCCAGTGATTTGTGGTTATTTACTGCGGTTGTTAAGTTTCCATTTTGGTCGAGCACTCGAGCGGAATCCGCGACAATTTCAATGCGAATCGCGTTTTTAATTCACGGAATAAAGCCGTGCCCTTCATTGTTACGTGTTCAACAATTGCCAATTTAAATGCGTTGTGGAAATAATATCGGGCTGTGTATTTACGCAATCGACATTCGGTGTGATTGCGACTGAATATGAAATTATGGAACCTAAATTGTACGCGTTATGGAATTATATTTAGGGTGAAAAAATTAATCAATATAAAAGCTTATGTCCGTAATTTATATAGTATAGGATAAGGTAGCTTAGACCTTAAAAACTTGAACTATATGGGGGTGAAAAAGAAGCATTTTCACAAAAGGGTTTGTTACACATCCTCAGAATTATTTTCTAAGTAATTACAAGTACTATTACCCATCATGATTACTATAATTTCTACAATCATGATCAAAACACGACACAAAGGCTGATCCAAAAATCAGGCCAGTAATCAGGGAAAGTTGATTGAAATGCCAAAACAGCACCACAAAGCAATCCGTTTTCAATCAAGACTTTAAATTGGGATGCTGATGATAACCCTCAATATCTTGACAGGTAAATTAAATCAATCAAAATATCGTTAATATTCAATGACATTCTAATTGACATTTTAACATTCAAATAAACCATCAAGCTCTTGGAGAACACTTAAAAGCTAATAAATAAAACCTTTTAATATAGCTTTGATATCGCCGCGGACAATGCGTTTATTATCTGTATGATAATCGTATTGAATTTGCTATAGGTTGACAAAATTCCTATCAGACATGTAATTTGCGAATACTTTTTTGGGAAAAAGCTAAAATAAACACAGTCACACATGTGTCAACGGCACATTTTCTGCCAAACGTAGTATATTTTTATAATGATTTTTTCCACATATAAATTTACTTGTGTTACTATTAGTATGTGTTTAATAATATGTACAATAATATGGCTATGATGTCAAATATTATGTCATTACTTTTACAAATCGTTTTACCATTTCAAAGCAACGTTTACGCAAAATCAGGCGATTTATAAAAACATCTAGTATAGACCTTCGCGCAAAGAGAACTGTCGTGGGAGTTTAAGAAAAGAGCGTACCAATTCTTAAAAGGCCGGCAACGCACTTGCGAGCCCTCTGGCTATGTGAGTGTCTTTGGCGGAGGTAACACTTAACATCAGATGAGCCTCCTGCCCGTTTACCGCCTGTTACATTTAAAAAAAGTGACAGTTTCTTTACACAGTAACATTTTTTTATGCAGTATAGGATTTTATATGTTCGCATAACTGTCACGCTAGTTCTCTTTCCACACAGGATCTAGTATTCATTTCGAAAACGTGAAATAAAACATAGTTTATTTCGTATGGATTTCCAAACAATACAGAATTTATTCTATTCAAATCTGATAATCTATTCAGCGAGCATCTGATCGAAACAAACTCAAGAGATTTTCCCTCGGCACCAAAAAACCCTCGCGTGCAAACAATCTGCCACGGCCATGTCACAACCCTTGCCTGCCAGATTATTCAACTTTGCTCGCAATTACCCACTGTGCAATAAACCGTGGCGTCTTCCAGGTTTACTAGTGGTTACTGTTAACCATCAATATAAATAGAAATTATTAACAGAAATGGATCCTGAAGTACAGTTTTTTATTGAAGTTATACTACTTTTGGCGCGTTAGGGAAAAATTATGAGAGTAAATTTTTGTCACAAAAAACCGACACCCTCAAGTTAGCTAGAGTCAACATTTTAGTTTTTGCTATTGTTAGTGTCGTTCTTTCTACAAACGTAGAATAAAATTTTTGAAGAGATATTTTTTATCTTGTAACGCCAACGTATAACTTCTAACGCGTGTACATAAGTACACACACTTTTTTGTTTTTTAGATTATTACGTACTTTGGTCACACAATGCGAAGGTGTGACGAAAACCCAGAGAAGCTCATCGTGATTGGCAGCACCTATGGGCAGACTTGCCCATACAGCCTTTATTACTTTTTCCTGTTTTGTGATGTTGTCAAGTGTTTATAATAATTAAAAGTTTTGAATCAATATTTAAATATGGAATTAAAATTAAAAAAAAAACAGTTGTATAACTGTGTTGTTTATGGTATTAGCAATAATCCTAAATAATTACCTCTTCATTTTAGCTTAAAAATGTAAAGTAATTTTGCGTTTTTCATAGAGTCAGTACGCATGGAATACAATTTGCATAACTCCCCAAGAAACCGGCGGCGACTTAAATTTAGCAAATTTACTAAACCTAGGCTTCAACTGATTTCACGTTGGCTGCAGACGTCGCTTGTCACAGAAAAGTTTCGGAGACACACCCATACTTGTTCGTGCATTACCATATCAAAAGATTTTATTGTACTGTACATATTTACTATGCAAATATATGTTTTTCGTTAGGTTATATGTTTCATTGCTTTCTTAAATCCAGTAGGTTACTGGCCTGATTACCTTACTTACGATTACTTCAGGTCACCTTTCGAACAGAAAAAATATAATAATAAAAAAAAATATATATCGTTTATTTGCCAAGATAGTGGTACAATTAGATCGATCAACAAGAAAAGTCCGCACAATCAGCCATTTATAAATAAATAGCATGCAAATGCCATAGAAATTATTTGCAATGTCATAATAAGAAGTTAAGTCATTTATAATTGTTAAACTTATGGTCTAAATACTCGCTCACGCTATAAAAGCACCTTGTTGATCCCTCGGTATATACAAGCAAGTTTCTTTATATTTTTTAAATAATTTTGGATTCTTTACTGTCATAACTGCGTCAAAGATATACAAACTTGGTACTGTCAGACTACCGAGTTCGTGAAAAATTGGTCTACAGCTTATAAGAGGTCCAACGCCCATCATATCACTAATACATTTTTTTGAGTAATAAAAACTTTACTCACATCTATCGAATTTTGATATATATGATACAATATAATGAGATAACTAGAATCAAATCCTTTAGGGACCACATTAAAGAACTACTAAACTAAACTATTAAAAGTTAGTCTAGAAAATATAAGGAAAACCAAATATTTTCCGCGAATAGAATATTCTATGACGTTCTACCTGAATGTTTGTTCTGTAGAGCCGTAGACAAATTGATTCTTGAATTCGATTTCATGCTGATAGACGGAGAAGTAATATCTTAAACCTTTTATATTTTAAATTGCAATACATTTTGAACTTCACTGATGATATTGGTAAAAACTTGTAGTCTGGTTCTTGTTTTGTACTATTAAAACAACTACTTGTAGTAATTACAAAAGAATTGATTCATAAAACTGGAACGTAACCAGTTGTATGAATCAATATAATAATAAAAACAATTTATATTATAATATTACGTATTTTTTACTCATGGTCTTCACATCTCTGCATCATAGACGTTATATTATGTACACTTCTTCTTATAGTGCCATCTCCTTGCGAAGGTTGGCGATCATCATGGCTATTTTAATTTTGGATGCCGCGCTTCTAAACAATGACTTGGTGCTTTGACCAAACTATTGTCTCAAGTTTTTCAACCAGGACGTGCGTCTGCGGCCAGGTCTCCTTCTACCTGCCACTTTGCCTTGTATGATTATTTATTTCAACATTATGGCCGGTCTCTTCACTTGTCTTTATTTAAAATATTTTATAAAAATAAATATAGCCTACCTTACTGAAGGATAATGTAGAATTTTAATTGTAATCGGTCCAGCAATTTTTAAGTTAATTAGCTACAAACGTACAAAAATAGAATTCTTTCCCCTTTATTTCTATAAAACAGTTATTCATATTGACACCACAGGCCTAGTGAGAAGGTGGAAAAGGACAAAACGATTTGAATTAGTGAATTAGTGTCAGTGCACGTTAGTCTTAAGTGCTATGAATGTAGTGTATTGAAAAAAAAACTAGTACCATTAAAGGTTTCGAGTAAGTTTAAAATTTTAACTTCAATGCAACAATATTGAACTAGCTTCTATAATAATCATAGTAAATTTACACATATACAATTCAAACATTATTTAGCAACTAAACGTTACAGAATTTCCTATGTCTCCCTAGTAAATAAAGTGGGAACAAACGAACAGACAAACGAGATCAAAACTAAATCAAATTAGAGAGAATTGCGTCCCTTGTGGAGAGGGAACTCCCTCATAATTATAATCTTTATTGAATATTGCATTTATTTAGGTGGCAATAAATTTATTATAATCTATATAATTTATTTCCTTGAAGGAAATGGTCTAGGTATGTACTGTTAAAATTAGTAGTACTCGCATAATATGTTCTATCAAACGAAATTAGATAAAATTAAAAAAGAAATCTAAGTCAAAATTAATTAAGATTAATTCAGTCTAAAATAATTAAGACTGTGTGTTGTAATTAAATCCTTATTTATATTGATATCTAGGGAGCTATTATCTATAGTAATTGTTCTGTTATTATCATTAATTATAATAATAGAACAATTATATAAATACTAAGCCTTAGTTGACACCCAGTTTAATATATTAGCACTTATTGAAGTTACATAACCTAACTTAATCTAATACATCATCACCCATTTTTGGTAATCAGCGTGTTTGTGACTCATAGGCCTCTTCCAGCTTGTTCTATAATAGTTAATAAAACGAGACAACATTTAACTTTACGTAACACTAACTGTCCATCTTGAACCTAAAGGTTTATATTGCAGGAAAATTAAATATATTGCTTTAAATTAATTAATTAATCGAGCATCATTTACCCAGCTTAGTTGCATTTATTAACGAGATATATGGACAATGTAACATATATATAACCAAAGCGGTACCCACTTTAAAAACTCAATTTCTGTTCGTATATTGGAGTGGGGTAAAGACAATGTGGAGTAGTTTGTAATCAGGTTAGCAAACAATTTGCGTCTCTGGCCATGCGTACGATATGACGGCGTAATCGCCTGTTCCACTACAATTGCTTTTTTAACTCCATATAGTTTACGTTTCAATTTAAATAGTTTGCTATAAAAAAGGATGCACACTTTAGGTATGCTTGTTTTTAATGTAGTTAGTATTCAATAGATAAAGAAATAAAATAAACGGGACTGATCACACAAGTGTTGAAGTGTCACGGTGAATTCTCATCTTATGTTCTCAGAGTTAAGCAAAATGAATGAAGACGGTATTACATGTCCTGAGTGACTGAGTGAATGAACATAACAGAGACAAACTTCAAAGAAATAATATTGAACAAAAGCGTAAGAGACACTTTAAAAAAATCTATAAATATAATAAAAAAACTTGTTAACAGAAATAAGTAATACCTACTTAATCATACCATTTAGTTACAAATGATAATATATAAATGCAAATAAATCACTTAATACCTCCGACAACATAATATAAATAACATAATAACATTTATATTTCTGTAATATCACCATAAAAGCCGTACAATTATTTTACGCGAGTTTTATACATTAGTTAAAGATTGACAAAATATAATCTCGAAATGCATTAAGACTAAAAAAAATATATAAAAAGGTAAAATAATATTTTTTCGTCTCTATCGAGTTTTCTGAAGTCGGTTAAATATAGAAGAAGGAAAGCTAACTTAGGTATTTGTTTATTAAGTAACAAAAATGAACTTCAAGCTGATGATTATAATCAACATAAAACTATGTTGGTTATAATCAAAGGCTTTCACTATGGTCTTTAACAGTGAAAGCAGATAGTCATCACTCACACCGGTGTCTCAGCAATTTGTCATACATTCTTTTCGCTTTGGAAAATCCAAAATCAAAAAACATCAACTCATTCAATAATTAACGAGGAACTGTCGGGCGCAGTCAGCGGCCGTGTGTCGGGCGACAGTGGCGCCACGTGTCGCCTCGTGTTGCGGATTAGCGGCCGTCACTGTAGCACTGCAGACGTCTCAATTCCAACGGATTTGTCGCAGTTTCAAGCTCTAATGAGGTATGACATTGCTTTTTTAATCGAGTTGATCGAACGAGCAAGAACATTTGCACGAGATGAAACTGATAAAACTCCTGGAAACATTGATACTAATATAATAAGCAAGCTAAGTCTGTTTTGCTACTTAAGAAGCTAGAAAGGATATTAAAGATAGTCTTATCGAATTGCTTAGGATTTAGGAATACAGTGGCTGAGCTACTAATAATAATAATACATGGTTTATTTGCAAAGAAAGTGGTATATTTAGATTGGTTTATTATAAAAAAACCGCACAGTGATCCATATAAAAATAGGCATGCAAATGTAATATGAATTATCATGCTGTCTTTATAATATAAGTAGTTAAGTTATTTATAATTGTTGTGAAAACTTGGCTAAATACTCTCCCAAGCTATAAAGGCACCTTGCTTTTAAAAAATTTAATCATCATCCCCTTGAATCGCTTTACAATTTCGTAGTAAAGTAGGTATAATTTATCGACCACGTTCCATTACACTCTTAAGTAAAATATACATATTTGTAATATAATATAAGATATAAATGATTATACTTTATACTTCTATATTCTAAAAGAAACTGTACTTCCCTGACAGCTTTACATGTTGTTAAACCCAAATACTACTTACCTAAAAGGCCAACAATTTATTTTTAGTTCACTGTTTGTCTAAAAAATGACTTACAAAGCATCCCATAAAAAGCAATATTCCCACAAAAGAACACGTCGATAACAATAAAATTATTCCATTACGTATGAAATATTATATTATGTCGGCACGCGACTTTTAATAGCTTAATATGTGTATTAACGGACAATGGAAATAAAAAGTGCGAGTGGGTGACATTGATATCATAATCAAAATATGAAATGATATTGGGGTCCTATAGGGCCGTGTTTGTTTTTAAACGATAGTTTGTTTATTAATTAGACTGTAGAGGGTGTAATACCTATCATTATTTGTATATATCGCTGATTTTGATAAAGTTTTTGTTGCAGATTTTATTTCCGGTCCCCAGAACTTTTTAAGGCCTTTTCAAAAGAATTGATTGATGGAACTTTCTAATAGATGTTTTAGATCACGTTCGATTATTTCAAAGCTTCATTCAAGATAAATAATGATATTCTATAATTATGTACGAAATGTGTGATTAAGTCCGTTGCACTCACTTCGATCTACCTATATATTTAATTCATGTCATAAAAATTCTACCTCCCCACTTCAAGTGTGTAAAGAAAGAAAATATATTAGAAATCCATTTTCAAATATTGCGTGGCCTGAATATTAGAAATTTCTCATTCCTCAAACCTTTGAAGTAACAAAAGATTCATTATACGTCCGCACCAGCCGCCACTTCTGCAATCGCACGAAATAAAAATTCGATAAAAAACGCAGCCGACACGTGCCATAGCATTATTCGATAACCGTCGGGGGCGGTATTTAGACCATTGAGGATAACCCTAATTTTATATTACCACTCTAGACTTATTCACAACTGTATTCCTCAAAAAATAGAATCTTTTTTTCAACGCCCTCTAACGGTAGAGTCGCATTAAAACGGTCAGATTTGCAGTAAGCCGTATGTCCGTGGAATAAGGTAGGTTTTAGGGTGTTACCGCTTTAAGTTTATGACAATAGGGCTACAAGATTTTCTATTTATTGGTGGGAAAGTCCGCGTGTCAGAAATAACACCAGTTTTAATATTTTCTATCACGTGCCGGCCACGCGTGAGCCTTTGGTAAAAAACTGAACGTATAATTCGCATTTTATTGTCACATTCTTGTTATATCGCTTTATATTTTTTGTGGTTAATGGCTGGTCATTACCAAATTGACTGATTTCAAATAGGCCCGACGATGCGTTGCAATACAATTATAAATTTTGTTAAACGAATGTGAATCCTTTGAATTGTAAAACGTGGGCAATATTTAACATTAGACGGTATTGTGTTGGTTCTTGATGACTTATAAAGGTTGGGTAGAATAGAGTTTTGAACAGGAAAATTATTACTTTTATTCGAAATTATCTTCAGTCTAAAAGTCACCAAGTATAAGTAAATAAACTATTCGAAAAAAATTGATCCTATGGATGTTGCACAAAGAATGACTTAAGTAGCATTTGAAACATTCAATTATTTAATGTATGTAGGGCAGGGATTTAAAATAATATGTAATAGAAAATGTAATAAACTAATTTAGTTAATATTTTTCTATATAACATCATTCGTTAGAATGCAACTTATAGCGCCATCTTTGGATATTATAAACAAACATGCATTTTCGTATACTATTTTTGTTTTTCTTATATAATATAATGAAAAAAATTGTTTAAGTGTTCATGTTTATGTTGATTAAATTTGTTAATGTTATTATATCTAGTTTATATATTATATAATTTAAACAAACTGAATAGGTAGGATAAAGTATTTTTTACATTTATTATTCTCGATACTTTGTGAAATGTTAAGCCACTATAATAATAATACTATCAGACAAATATGCTTTTTTAAATATAATGCAATTCGCTCTCTACATTTAAGGTAAATTTAGACTGTACTTTTTCTTAAAATGTATGAAAACTACAAAATATTGTAAATGAATACGAAGTTAATAAATTCGAATAAGGCACAAATAAAGCTACTACCGCCATCTCTGATCCGAAGCTAGAACCACAGAACCCCAACTCAAGGGAGTATTTCCGTCCACGTGCCAATACTATACGATATTATAACAATATAATAGACGATGTCATCGCAACATCATAATACTGGATTATTTACACTGACGACAGGAAATTGCCTTTTATAGAATAGGGCGGGCTCATAAGAGATTTTTATTTTGGTAATTATTGATAAAATTGTATTTTAGTTTTTCCTACTTGAATTGAATGCTATTTCATCGATAAGAGCTACTCAAAAAAGTATAGATTATATAGTTTGGTACAATTATAGTAAAATGTTTAAATTATATACAACATTTGTACATTTTGCAACATTGCCATGGTCAACACAACTTTCTTCACACAACAGACGTTTCTTAAAATAAATGATTTACTATACAAGTATAACAAATAAAAATACAACCTTATAGTATATTTTTATTCAAATCAAGTGCTTAATAAAACATTGTGCTTAAAATTAAAAAAAAAAACATGCAAACAAAAAAGTTAGGCCGTGTTTGAATGATCCTGTAACAAAAAACAAATTGCTTACATTTAGAAACACTAACAGTCAAGAGACTGTTCTTTAGTAAGATGAAGATAAAAATAACTGTTTATTTTTATCTTAGTACTAATACGATTTGACAGAAAAATACTTTAGTTAAGCGCGCTATAGTATTGAATGAGGGGTATAAATGCAAAAAATAGCGGTCCTTTTAATGCAATGGAATACGACAAAATATATGTTTGTAGGATAAAAGTACGGTTAAGTTACACTACACAAAAGTAACTGTTTTATCGAACGATTAGCGATATTGTAACTTCTAAAATTCTATTTTTAGAGATAAAAATTTCTTACTAAAGCAAATATTTCGATACAAAAAAAAATATTATATAGTATAAATTTTGCTGGGGAATAAAATGCAAATTGCACCCTTTAGTCACTAAGCTAACAGGAAAACAGTGTTGGCCTAGTGGTGCCTCTAAATCCTGAAGTCGTTCACATTACGGCAGGCAGCTCAGAGGCAAAAGGCAAGCTCATTGCTGGCTTTTTAAGAAGAATGCCTTACACCCTAGAATCGACGGCGTGTGTCAGGCACAGAAGGCTGATCACCTATTAAGAGAAAAAGAACCACAAAATAGATACAGCAATCTGAGGCCAAAATATAGAGGTAACGTGTTTTTTTAGAGCGAATGTAATTAAATGAAAATTCTAGTAATTACCTCAAATTTGGTGATAAAAATATCAGACTCATCGGACGGCGGCTGATCTATGTTCACAGTTGTTATTTGAGGACCTAGAAGCGTTTCTTTACATTTAAAAACAAATCAATATTTAATTTATTCAAATAATACGTGTATAAGTGTTTGAGTCAAAACAATTAAAGATTAAAATATATTTATTTTCCCGATTAAAAATTTAAATATATATGAAATTTCTTTAATCTGTAACTAACTTACGATTGATTTTTTTTAAAGAACAGGGGGCAAACGGGCCGGTGGCTCACCTGATGTCAAGTGAGACAGCCACTCATAGAGCCAGAAGGCTCGCAAGTGACAACTTTTTAAGAGTGGTCAGTTTTCTTGAAGGACCGCTTTCTATATTCAATCCCAATACAATTTTAACTACTAGAGATACCATTTCTCATAAAATACTTTTCAATAACCGATCGATAGATCGTTTCAGTGTAATATCTTTGAATTTTGACATTAATTATCAATCTCAATTTGCGAAAATCTGGATTTGAATTAATTTTAGGTTATAGGGTACAAAGCGGCCGTAAGTCGAATTGGTTCGGAAATACTTTATTGGGCTAAAAAAGTCCCTAAAAACGCTCAGTTGAATTTAATTATGAAAATAATAAAGTATTGATTTTCTTTATAGTGCATACAAAACAATTTTTACCGGAAGTCGATCCTAGTAATCCTAAAATTCGCAAATTACTTTACTCAAATAAAGGTAGGCACACTAACCCATAGGCATGCATGCCATAGACTCGAACAGGTCAAGTGGAATATAGTCGAGGGGTGGAGACGGAGCCGGTGGCAGCAAGCTGTACGAAGACAATATCACTGGCCCTACAATAAATGATTTTTTAAATAAATAAACCTTCTTTATACATTTTACCTAGGATCTCTCCAGAAATAAGTTCACATCTCAAAAACGAATGGACTGATATTGATAAAATTTGGACAGTTCGTAGGTTTGAACATACCTGCGTCAATCAATGCATTTTCATCCCGATATTACCTATCCGAGAAATTTGTTGATAAACATACATACATTGTACCAAGTCTAAATATTTTTCAATTCCAACAATATCACTTACATACAGGTAAAAATTAACTATTTTTGAAAGTCGGCTTCAAAATCTTAGGGATTTGTAATGTTGACTGTAACTTGTAAAGAGTAAATATATAGTATTTTCATAAGTATCACACATATAACAAACTTAACTGATTAAAACACAATGTAATTCATTATTAGATGATGTAACACACATTTTTGATTGTTTATATTTTTTCAAAAGTTTTAATCACGTTTGAATCCCGTAAAAACGTAGTCAATATAAGATCTAACCTGATGATGATACATGTTGAAATCCATCGATCTCTGAAGTAGATGGAATCTCCTTTTTTATAACAATCGTTTCATTGGTATCAACGTTTTTACTGCAGGAAGCATGAGCTTCGCTGGTAATGCAAGAACCTTTATCTGTGAAATACAAAAAAATACAAACTCCAAAAATTCATTTGACACCTAAACCTTCGAAAGAAAAATATCCTCAAAATAATTGCTAAAATAAACACAGTGACACATGTGTCAAGGGCACATTTTCTACTAAACGTAGCACATTTTTGGGATGCTTTAAATACAAAAAAAGTCGAATTGATACCCGAAGGAGGTTCTGTGTTTTTGAAGCCGGTTAAAAACGAGTTTTTATTTCTATCAAGGATTCAAGAATAGTATGTAAATACCTAATAGAAATATATAAAAAAGAAAAAAATATTTTTTGAAATTTGAAACCAAAAGTAGTAGTCTTATCTTCTGATTTCTCTATGTTTATTAATTTTTTTTTAAAGCAAATAGGTAAAGTAAGAAACACTGCCACATACTTTTCTTGGCCGGTAAGAGCGTCGCTGCCCAAATGTAAATTAAATATAATATTTAAAAGTATAATAATATAAGTTATTATATAAGTATAATTTACATTAACCATTACATAAGGGGAATAACTTACAGTCATTCAGGTTAACTTAAAAAATATTGAATAGTCTTAGTCTTAGTAAAACAATGTATACTATCTAGAGTTCTAGTCTTAAATAAATGTGGCACAAACTTAGGAATAACTGATATGATAAGTTTTGTTACCGGTACTATTAAAATAAAATCTTTTAAGATACCTATAAATGAGAACCGTGCGATAATTAAAACTTTGCCATTATAGATAATTAATAATGCAAGGAATAAAAATAAATACATTTTATTATGATTTTATTAGATGTTGGTAGATAATAATTATTACTTGCGCGCACCAAGAAATTTGTCAGACATTTCAAAATGGGGACGGTACTACTAATTTCAGATGCTGGCAAAGAAATGTATGTGGCACTTTTAATGGGTAATTCACACTGAATTGTACACTCCTGTATTCTAGAGATTCCTTTCAATAGTGATAGAAAATAATATAACTTACTATCAGTAGACAGTGCACTGTGGTACGCGTGATGCGGTTCCTCAACAGCGAGATGAAGTTCTCCTCCAGGAGCAATCTTCGGCACCACAGTGGCTACAACCGGCACTCGGATTTGAAGAGCGCTCTCTTTCGGTACTGATTCAATTTGTATGTCCTAGAACAAGCCGCATGTATGAGACACGCAAAGGTAAAATGCACAGAAAATAAAAAGTATGGTCATCTCCGAGGCGAGGTGACGTGGAGGTGGTAGAGTGAGTTGGGCCCATTTTTTAAATAAAAATGTTTGCATTTCTTTTATATATAAATAAGTGTGTGTGTGCTTTCTACAAATAAATGTTTTAATATGGAAATTACATGTTCTTATATTAGTATTTTATATTTGGCATTTTTTAAATTTTAAATATGGTGTAAACAATTTTTATTTAATTTCTGTCTTAACAGTGATAAATAAATAAATGTGAGGAATTATTTATATACCTGCGAATCTTGATCCTTTAACACAATCTTACCACCAACTCTCAAATCTTCAGCCGTGGCAGGAACTAACATCTATAAATATTAGATATATTATTATTCTGGTGAATTTTGGTTTGTTAAATTGAATAAGATATGGCAAATAGCGGCTATCTAGTTGACAATTTTAAATAAATTCACTAAATAAATAGTTATAGAACACGTTAAGTGAGCAAATGTAAATCAAAGGTACTCGTAGAAATGGGCCAACATTATTATTATTATTTTCAACGTTGAAAACTAAAATTTAGACAATTATTTTGTCTTAAATTGGAAATTTAGGTCACGAATCAAGCTAATTAAATAATTCATTTTTTTATTTGTATTACAAATGCATTCTTATTATTTAAACTAAGATTTATTGAAAGATTTTCTAGACTTTTAATCCCATATAATAATTACAAACCTGTTTTCCCCCAAGCAGTTCCGTGTCAACCACTTTTACGAGAACTTTAACTCCATTATCATCTTGGAGTAGAGCAAATGGCGTTTGTCTGGTTGCCACGGCAACGCTCATATGGTACGTCTTAATTGGATCAACAATTACTCCACCACTCCAAAGGCCAGAGAAACTTGTATTAAGCTGTTTAGTCGTTTCTGGGCTCATTGATGAAGATACTTCACATTCGGGTCTGGTAAAAAAAAAAAAGTATTAGTTGTGTTACAGATCCATAGTTTAACTTTAACTGGGCGGTTAATTGGATATTTGCTTTATTAGTTAGCTAAAGTTAATCTGTAGCTCAATCATGAGTTCGATAAAATATCAATTGTAATTAGTATATATGTATATGAAAATGTAGTGCTGTTCGTTTGTTTCGCTAAAACTCGAGAATGACTAGAATGATTTGGCTAATGTTGGAATATTTGTGGAAGTTCAGGGAAGGTTTAAAACAGTGAGAAACATGTATAGAAGCAACATAAGCATATTATTATAATGTTTTTCTGTCAATTATATTAAGAAAGGACAACGTTTGTCGGGTCCGCTAGTTATCTGTATAAAAATTGATTTGATGCGCGGCGATCTAAGATTTTTAATATAAATATTTACTCGTATTTTCCGAAAGTATCACCAAATTGATGATAAAGCTACAAGGGAGCTTTGGCTTCATTGAGTCTGTTCATACATCTCTGACAGATTTTATAGTTTTATTTTAATTTGAGATAGATGTTTAAAATTATCAATTATTTCCAGATATTAATAAAGACTGGAAACCGAAGTAATAATAGTTATTTAGTTTTCCAAAAAACTACGTTAAGTTAATTTTATCACCAAGTGACTTCATTCATAATTACAATACAATACATATTTTACAGATTATAAATACATTTGAAGATTAATTAGTTAATATGTTTTTCACATTCAAAAATAGCATATGTGCAATAGTAAAATATATTCATTAGATAGAGGTCAATTAGAACCTTAAATGAAATGTTAGGTAAATTAGACGTCACGATAGGCAATTAATAAAAAATCTAACCTAGGTTTAGTAGTTGGTTTAGCTTTTGAAGTGGAAGGTAACGTTTGACAGCTGATTCTCTCAATACTAATTGTTTCCTTATTGTCTGGATGTGCCTGGAATGAACACAAATATCTACATAACTCACTGGCTTAGCCCGCATTAATTCAATCGTAGCGGAATGTTCTATAGCCTACTACTTTTCTCGGTAAAAAGACTTTTCTTATATATAAAATTCTCGTGTCACAATGTTAGTTACCATACTCCTCCAAAACGGCTTGACCGATTTTTATCAAATTTTATATACATATTCAGTAGGTCTGAGAATTGGCTACTATCTATTTTTATCACTAAGGGGTATGAAAACCCACAGTCCACCCCGAAATATTTTTTATTATTTTTTGGACAATTTTTATGTTTATGTTTTTTTTATGATACAAAAATACATACAACCCCTAACTTTCACTACTCTACGATGAATCCCATTTTTTTTATTATTGTAGATAGTTATTTTTAATGAACTAAAAAAATCCTAGAAATAATATATATACATGGCAAAACAAACGTTTGCTGGGTCAGCTAGTATAATATATTAAAGAATATTTTGAAGTTATACTTCTTTTGGCGCATTGCATTGGGGAAAAAATGATGAGAGTAAATTTTTTATACAAACGTAGAATAAGGCGAAAGATAAAAATTTTGAAAGATTTTTATCTTGTTACACCAAAGAAGTTTAACTTCTAACGCGTGTACATAAGTACACACACGTTTTTTTGTTAGACATACATCACAATCAATATATAAAATACCAACCTTATTTTTGTGGCAAACTAAATTGGACTGTTGGTTGTAACCCTTCTTGCAAATATTGCATCGATATGGACGTTCGTTTGTGTGGGTGAACAAGTGATTACGCAAGTTACCTAAAAAATTGGAAATTTCTTACAAATCATTAAATTTTTTTATATGTTTTTATTTCTTTTTAAACTAAAATCTACTAAGGGTAGATATACAAGCCATATTTCCTCTTTGATTAGCACTCCTAATTAATATTATATCACAAGAAGAATTGGTATTAGGAAACACTGGAAGATAGTTGATTAGGCAAGTTATTTTGGGAGGGAAAGAAGGAATAGAGGAAACCTTTCTGATGGAAGCCTTTGGGACAGATGTGACAGCGATAGGGCTTCTCTTCGGAGTGGGTCTTGCGGTGGGAGATCAGAGTGGAGACGCGGTTAAACGTTTTCTTGCATACCTGGTGATTAGTTATGCTAGTTTGTACTAAGACTTGTACATACCAAAACATAGATCTACATAATCAAACACTATCAATAAAATATTGTTTTGTTTGAAAATGTAATAATTTTTTTAATCATTATCAATTTTTAACCTCAGTTATAGAGTAGGTAAGTCGATGAAATTATAATATACAAACGTAACGTAACACGTAACAAAGAATTATAATAGATTTAAACATTCTCATAAATTTTACTAAACAAAATATAATAATAATTTAATTTTCTTGACTGAATTCAGCGAACATTTCAGTTTGGTGATAAACCGTTGCCCTCATTATTTATTTAAGTTGTGATTTATACAAATCAACTTATTTTTTGACGTTCATAAGTGTACTTGTATACCTATATGAATAAAGATATTTTGAGTTTGAGTTTGAAATTCCAGTACTTATTAATTCTTAGAGGTATGTTACCTCTAAGAATTGTAAGAGGAATAACAACTATTTTATTATTATAATTTTCAATATTCTCTTGTGACAAAATATGTTATTGTTTTAGTGTATTTAAATTTATCTAGTTTCTGTTAATTACTTTGATTATAACTTGTAAAACATTTTTAATGTGTGTTGCTTATAAATACTTACTGGTTGGCTGTATTAAGTCTGCGTATTTTTGTAGTGATTATTTGTATTATGTATTAAATAAATATACTAATTAGTCCAAACCTCGCAAGAATAGGGTCTCTCTGCAGAATGTATGGCGCGATGCTGGCTGAGGGTTGAAAGCTGACGAAAGCTCTTGGAGCATTCATCGCAGTGGTAATTCCTCTCGTCCGTGTGAGTAGGTAAGTGACGCATCAGGGTATATTGGTGTTGGAATTCTCGGCTACCTGGAGTTGAGATTAAGTTTTAAACTAGTACTAATTAAAACATTGAAAAACAGTAATATTATAATGTTAAAAGGATCCTCTATTTCTTGAAAAGTTTGTATATCATATACGAGTATATTGTTTGTCATGGATTTGCTACATTTATGAACGTACATTATGAACTTCGTGAAGATATGATATAATGATCTAGGATCTCTCTCGACTCTATTTGTGGTTGTCCGACCTATTTGGTAATTTAATTAAAATAATACTACAACTGTGTTAGAATGAAGTCAGAATCGTCAGTCTAAGCTCTGATCAATAAAAAAGTTTTTAACTAAAATAAAACGAAGTATGTGACTGAAAAGGTATTTTGTGAAATTAAATATATTTTTAAAACTACTTAATAATAAAAAAAAACTAATACTAACTAGCAATAATTATAATATTTAAAAGAAACTTAGCATTTTTCAAAAGTACAAAGTTTAATATAACAAAAAACTATTCTTACACCTTGCGTCCCTCCTTTTTATCAATTACCCTTAATACATACAATGCTTAATACATACATACATTGTATATCAAATAATAAAATCTGTAATAGAATATTTTAGTATGGAAGAAAAATGACCATTTATGCGATTACTGAAAAAAAATTTAAAGCGCGTTTTCGTACTTTTTAAATTGTGTTTACGCAGTCGTGAAAAGAGATTCATAATTTCATCTAAAATAGTTGTAACTCGACTTATTTAGTTTTATGATTAAGGGTAAATAATACAAAATATTATTATATATTTAATGAAATACTGCCCTGCGATTCTGTAACTCACTTCACGAACTCACACAGCGGTTTTCGCATCGGCGGTCACTCTCAAATCAGTCGTGAAGCAGTCATTTTATGATTTGGCATTCTGATAATCAAGCTCCCACCTTTTCAGAATCATAAAATGACAGACCGCCGATGCGAAAACCGCTGTGTGAGTTCGTGAAGTGAGTTACAGAATCGCAGGGCTGTGTTGAGTGATAGGATTCACCTATAACATTGAACCGTTAAGGATAAAACAAAATGTATGGTGAAAATTTTCTGTAAACAAATATGGTTTGCGTCTTCCCACTAAAGTTTTATAAATTTCAGAAATATGCCGGAAAAGAGTTATTAACTTACAAATGCCACATTCCCATAGTTTGATAGTTCGTCCATGCGTTTTAATATATTTGACGAAGTGAAGTCTGGATCGAGGATCTTCTTTATCGATTTTACATGCGTTCTTTCCTTTTGGTCGTTCACCTACTTACAAATGTATATTGTTATTGTACTATATATGTAGTAGTAGTAATTGAAGTAGCGAAGACTTCTTCAGTGGTAGCTTTTTTTGAACGATTTAATCATTGATATACAAAAAACCCAAGATGCACACTCAACGTCTAAAAAACGTCCTCAAAAAATGAGCGCAACATTCTAAATTGTGCGCTCATTTCAAATAGTCTCGCGTCTAATAAGTGGAGTCGATGTTATTTATTTGTGTTTTTTTTTATAAATAAATTTATGTACTTTTGAACTTTTTTGTGTGTAGTTTTTGACAAATATATTTACGCTATATAAAGTGTAGGAGGGAGCCAATTTAACAATTTTTTTTTAAATTTTGTCTTCGTGTTCAATTATAATTTTAGTAAAATAATTTGAATTGAATACATATATATACTATACGATACTTGTATGCGTTATCAACTAGCGCCCGGTTCCTATATAATAAGAGTATTAGTAAAAATACTAACCACTTCTAATATACAATTATACAACTCCCTTTGGTAAAGAAATACTTCTGTAATGTCAATTATAAAATATTAACAGGCTATCACGGCATTGTGGCTAACTTATTTTTTTAAATAGATATGATGTTATGTTACTCAAGGATAATGTCAAGTACTTACTGAGATCATTCGTCGCATGTTTAACTTACCTATTTACTATTTTAAGTATATTTCTTATTATTAATAGAACATGGTACCTGAACTATTTCCTGAAGTAGAAGACACTGCATTCGAGTTAGTTGATTTAGTTTTAAATACGACACCATTGTTTTTCCATTCATTGCTTTCCGTAGACGTATCAGTTTCCTATAAAGGTTTCTCATATTAAGGAAAAGATGTTTATTTGTTTTAAACTGCCAAAAAAATTTTGTCCATGTATCGAAGAAAACTATAGCATGATACGGTCTCAATGCGCCGAAAATGGCCGGGCTAGTAATATAATATATTTGTTGTATAATAAATAATAATAATAGTATTTATTGATTCATTGAAAATGGTACATAAAAAAGACCGATAACTACAATAACGACATTAATCATATTTTTATCATATAAAGGAATTTTATGAATAGGTTTGTAGAATTTGCATTTGTTAAATGTTTTAAATAAGTAGCTACAATGACTTTAATTTGTTATTATTTGTAGTTAATTTAAATCTATAATAAACAATTTTATTAATTTATAATATAATATAAAAAGGTTTGAAAAGGGTCGTAGAAAAGCACCTTAAATTCAGTATTAAGAGCTTCATCAAGCTCTTTGCTGGACCCGGCACCGAAAGCTGGTGAGGAAAAGAGAGAGGCGATATTGCCATCCTCTTCCGTCCACGCAAACTTGGCCTGCTGTTGCTCCAGACTTTCACAGAAACCATCGCGGAAGAAACGGCCAACATCCAACTGAAAAAATTATTAACTGAAGATGCAAACATCAATATAAAATTGATGCGATAAAATATATTATTTTATTTATTCACACTCGCACATAAGACAACACTAAGTCAAAAGATTCGGTAATAAATCTAAGCTGAGCACAACCGCCTTATCGCTTATAAGCGATCTGAATACAAACAAATAAACAAAAAAAGCAGACTGGCCCAATCAGTATAGGTGCACGCTTTTTTTTATTATTGTTATTTTGTGTTTTTCTGTGTGTATTTTGTTAGTAATAAATGTTATGTCTATGATGATAGAAATGGACCATTCCAAACCTTATATTAAGGAATATAATTCGTAGTTATAAATTAAAAGACCCATTTATAGTTATTCTTTAAGTAACAGGGTGTTTTAGTATAGTATAAAGGAGATGAATGATTTGAGCATCATGCTGGGGGAAAACAGGTAACCCGAGGTACTTTCGGGATACAAGACTTAATCAAATTTTCTTAAGCCAAAAATAAACTATATGCAGAAATTATGTTGATGTTCCAGTTAAATATGAATACAATAAATAGTAAAGTTTTAAATAACTAAATATTAAATATGAAGTTGTTTCATTATATATCTATAAAATTTAGATTTTCTAGCCCTTGTCAAGGACTGGTTACAACATACAATTTGTTGACATTAACATTTTAATATAACAATTGTGTCAAATTATCAAAATGTCAAATCAAAATAAAAAATGCTTCTATACGACTCGGTAAGTAAAATGCTGTTTTAAGTGTGTATTAGTATTTTGTTTCGTATATCTATAAATAAATAAAAAAAGAGCAAATGGTTGATAGTATATAATAAATTCACTATAAGCAAATTTTTGACATAGGAAAAAATTACAAGAAATACGCACATTACTTCTACCAGAATTAAATAATACTGGCTCGGTGTTAAATCCGAAATCCTTCTTATCATACTTGTCAACTAAACACACTTCCTGAATACTGTAAAACAAAAAATATGATTTGAAAAATAATAAAATCTATACGGCCATGCTCGAATAACTAAAAAATGAAGATCGAACCTTATAAGCTCATCATCTGGTCTCATGAAGCCACTGTCGGATTTAATTTCCTCGTCAGAAAACATTTTATTTTGTTTTTATTCAATTATTTTAGACAAAAAAACCGAGCACGTCAAACTTTCCTTTTTTCAAGACGTCGTCTATTGTTATAAATTGTTTTTTTACGTTACCAGGAGACGAATTCCAATTTTTTGAATTACTTTTTTTCACACGTGGTCGTTGGCCAGTGACCTCTATAAAACTGAAGTCAATAAACCTATTTGACCTCTTAGGGTTGAATGATCTGGAAACCATAGACTCATGAATTAATAATTATTACAATTACCAAGATTTGTATTAAAATAGTTGCCATATAAAGTGGAAGAAATAAATTAATTTAGTACAGCTTTTACTAGTACAGATTCAAAATTTTGCACAAAAACAGAAGGCAGGAACGCAAAGTAAAAGGAATAGAATATCTTTCGCTGAATATTTTTGAGTGGTTTATTATAACGTCTAAGTGCTGTGCTCATTTCGTTCCGGCCCACTCGAAGTCTCAAGCACACTCAACAAACTTAGTGTTTGCGAAGAGAAAATTAATCTTATGGATGAAAAATAAAAATATTTCCGCCTGTAATTTTTACGCTAGTTCGAACGAATGATTGCGTGTAAATTATGAAGTGATATTGTAATTATTAAATCGTATGAAGCTGTATGTAAAAGGGCGGGAAATAATTTGTTTCAATGTTGAAATATAATTTTACAGATAAACATAAAGAGTTGTCACGATTCATTCATACAAGATGAAATACTTGTAAATATTGAATTAATTTGTATTTTTCCTTTATAATAAATGCATACTTTTATACAACTTACAAATATACTAATTCAGGGTTTACATAATAGACCCCATAGTTCTTACCTTATGGAAATATCACTAAGAAATTAGATAATTAGATAGATGTACCGTATGGAAATATCACTAAAAAATTAGATAAATTTCAAACGTTTTTTTACATTATTCAAGTTGTTTTCAATATCATAATAATTTTTCGTCGAATATTTTCGTGTCACAAATAATTTAAAAAAAAACAAAAAAGGCGGGAATTGCTGCATGAATAATAGCGCCATCTATACGGGAGTTAAAACAGTACAAACACATCAAAGTTTATGTTCAACTCACATGCGTGTGTAACAAAGCTTTATTTATATATCAATAGAGGGCGGTACATTTCTGTATTTTCCTGCCATCTCTGTAAACAAGATGAAATCTTAAATATAAAAGACAGGGGAATGTTTTATTATGATTTTAGTTTATTGTATAAACAACAGAGGTCACTTTATAATGTGAGTTTTATGTGAATATAATTTTAATAATTATATTAATATTTATTATTTTAAATGGTTTTATGTCCTTTTATAAAAAAAAATCATGATGGTAATAAATAATAAACAGTCTATGGAATATTCTATTCAGAGACAATTACTATAATTTATTATACCTATGGATTGGCGGGAAAATCTGATGCATAATATAAATTATAAACAATCACGTGTAAATTATATATCGTTATAATATGATTCGAATTCGTTTCTTATTACACGTTTGCTTGTCACTTTCAAAGTTGCTTCTATTTTTTAGATCGTTGACAGGATTAGTCTTAGAGATGATGACGTCACGGACATGGCCTACGTGATTCTCCTTGCGACGTGCAACTAAGGATATTTGAGTACACTGTAAGACAAGAAAATTGTATAACTTCGTGACTAAGTCAGTAGAAGATTTGATATGTGGTTACTAATAAAAATATGGTTCTAAGCCCGCAGTGGGGCATGGGAAATTTAATCATTATCAGTTGACAGTAAGTATTTATCTGAATTATAATGTGTGTCTATTTGTAGGTTATAAATTGAAATAGTTTTTTTCATCCATAATATTTGAACTTCAATATATAAATATCTAAAATACAGTGATGTCAATCATTTTAAAGCTCTCTTAAATGTTTGTATGTGAGTGTAATAGTTTCAAAGTACAAGATTTTACGTTTAGCTGACAATAATTTTGTCGCACGCACTGAAATTTTAATACGAATTCCCACAAGAAATGTGTCATGCAATAGTGTTTCTATGTTTTATGAATTTATATTTTCTCTTTACCAGTCTCAAGAATACATATATCGTTATTTATTTAAGTTCATCTCAATCAAAGAAGTTAAGCACCACTTGTCGCTTACGAAACCATGATGGGTATGATATGTAGTTTTGTATTGAAAATCTAGAAAACTGATAACTGCATAAGACAAATAGTTCACTATTTGTGATAATTTTTGACACACTCCACACAACTCACTGTTTTGTACCTTGCACGCATATTATGTTAGCGTCATATATGTATGTTAATAGCATGTAACTAATAGTGTGATTTCCTTTGAGAGTTCGATAAAAAATTGTTTCACCGAAGTTCTGATGATAATAAATAAATATTATAATATATTCATTATTAAAAATAATGAGCGCCAAAAAATTAAATGTCTATAAATGTATATTTAGTAGTTCTCACCTTGAAGGCGTAGAGCGACTAACTCGCCACTAATTTAAATCTCCAAGTTTTGATGTAGTTCTTATTTAACAACAAATTAAGCCATTACAGATTAATGGACCAAGAAAAAAAATGTATATAACAAATCTAAACTGTGTACTCATTTTTAAAGATTGTAAATAAACTGGCTTTAATATTTATATCTTATTTCATAATTCATTATGTCCGTTTAACATAATTATATTATTAGCATAGATAAAATACATTTCATAGACAACTGATTTTTTTAAAGTATTGCATAACGTCAACCACTAACAAGAATACGTTTTGTCATTTCGTTCCGCCATTTTCTCGCACAATCGAAGCGTCACTGATTATTGTCAATCATCTCGTTGCACGTGAGGATATTACTGCCATATTGTGCATATTATATAGTTCACAATTTATCACGATTTTAGATATTACGAAGGAATTTTCCAACTTATAGTATTATAGAAAAAGCCTAATATTATTTTATTATTTTCGTTTGCGAACTAGCGATACCCCCTAGCGATACGATACGATAGTTCCCCATACTTTAACCGACGACCAGAAACACCTTCGCATGGACTGGTGTCGCCAAATATTAGATAAGTTCAACGGCGGTGACTCAAATGCTGTATTTGACATCGTCACAGGTGATGAAAGCTGGATATATTGCTACGAACCCGAAACCAAAAGACAATCAGCTCAGTGGGTGTTTCTTTTTGAAGATCAGCCAACTAAGAAGAAGAAGTTAAGGAAAAAAGATGATTGCCTCATACTTTGGTCGGGAAGGTCATTTCGCGACAGTTGTGCTAGAAGATGGAAGGACAGTTACTGCAGACTGGTATGTCAGTCGTTGTTTGCCTTTTGTCTTGGAAAAAAATCGACAGCAGCGCCCTCGAAGCAGGATCCTCCTTCACCACGACAATACTTCAGCGCACTCCGCAAAACGGACTGTTAAATATTTGACTATGGCAGGTGTCGAGATAATGAGTCATCCGCCATACAGTCCTGGCGCTACATACTACAACTAAAGATAAAATAAGGTATTCACTTTACGAGCCCTGAAGATGCGGTGAAAGCGTAGGAAAATGCCATAGAGCCCCCTAAGGAAGAATGGGCCCACTGCTTTTCTCTGTGGTTCTATCGAATGCGACGATGTGTAGAGAGGAACGGAGATTACTTCGAACAATAAAAGTATTGGCAACTTTCTACTTTAAGCCGTTTTTTATTTTCTAAACATTTTCAGTGTTACCTATTTCAGTATACCACAAACAACGATTCGGCGGTGGTTGACACAGAATTTTAAATTAAATAAGCCCTGAGTATATACCACCCTTCGACATATCCTTAACAAGAACAAAGGCGCAATTGTAATTATAAAGATAAATTAAAATTGGTATGGGAACACTGAGAGTTTGGACTGATAATATTATCATAGTTAGTTATGTAACTAATACTTTGTCTATAGTTCATAATAAGCATACAACAAATAAAAAATTTAGGGCGTAAATAATAAAATTGGCAAAAATATAATCAAATCAAAGTGCGTCTAGCAAAATCCAAGCGGAAAAAGTAAGTGAATGACGATCGGCCAAGTTAAAATATTATGTATTACCTTCATCAAAATTTATAAATAATATATATTTCGAATTTTGTCAATCCTTTTGCATTACTGACATTATTTTACGAATATTGTGGATATATCTCGACTCGGGATAATTTAAATACGTTCTTTAATTGAGGGTAGAATCTACCGTAACCACGGGTGAGCATGTTTGTCAGTTACGAAACCCATGACCATTTTGCATTAGTTATATAAAGAACCCGTAACGATACATAAATTCCGAATATACACATTGAGAAAAGCGGGCGCATATCTCACTGTTTTTATAAAGACAATGAATGTTTGACTATGATATCATGAAACACAATTACGAATCAGCCTCCCGTGGCACCGGTTATTAAACATTACATTCTAAGCGCAAGTTTTACAGATAATTTACTTGAACAAATTATTCCGGGTTCCTCCAAGTACCGAGCTGAAGCGTTGTAATAAGTAGTGACTACTGATTTCATAATATTTAAGGCATACTTAATTTTCTCTACAGTACGATGTTGTCATACTCCGAATCACGGTGCCAAAGATCTAACGACTGCTGACAAGTACAACTCGAAATCCTCTGGGGCCCTTAAGCCGGCCAGTCAGTGGTTATACTGATCTAGGATGGAGGGCAGGGTTCTTTAAGATCCTAGAAAACGCCAATAGGCTACCTCCACAAGTGTCGATAGGAGTGCAATGCTTCGAGAAGACTCGGTTATTTCTAGATTAAATAGGTTTGCGTAGGTTTTAAAGTAAAGTATGACGTATGTCAAAAAACATATTGGATTTGACATAAAGAAATTTAAGCCTCGACTTTTAACCTAAAGCTAAGTAAGTTTTAAGACATTCACTTGTTTAAGAAAATATGTTTGTAAAGTATCTTAGACTACAACTTTTCAAAGTCAAAAGTAACTATTTTACAATAATTTTTACTTATTATTTGGTTCCGGTTTCGCTCGTACTTTGCGCCGAAGTCTAAACAAGGATGCGCAGGCGCTCAGCGGGGCGCGATCTCTGACAGTAACAGACACACGGTTAACCTCTAGATTGAGATGTGAACTTACTATAATAGCTTCGAGTGTGCATACTAATAACATTGTAATACATATATTAAAAATACATAGATGGTTATATAATGTGTCTGTCGTAGACATGTTTCATTATTATTACTGTAAGTGATTAGACTTCTGTGTCATCAAAAAAATATATATTGACCTGGGGGCAAATGGGTAGGTTACCTTATGTTAAGCGATACCATGATACCATGGTAATGACTCGCGAGTGCATTGCAGAAATTGGTTCGGAAATACTTCAGTCCTTAAAAGCAAACTGGAAGTAAACGCATAAAATAATGAAGTGCTTGCAGAATTAGCTATTGCAATAATATATTTTTTTAGCCTCCAAAAAGCTTGGTGTGCTCAGCAAGGCGAGACGGTACTTCACTCCGGGCCACCGCATGCAACTATATAAAGCGCAAATTCGGCCCCACATGGAGTACTGCTCTCACCTCTGGGCGGGGGCTCCCCAGTACCAGCTCCTTCCAATTGACCGTATTCAACGCAGAGCGGTTCGAATCGTCGACGACCAATCCCTTTCCGAGCGGCTTGATCCTTTGGCGTTGCGTAGAGATGTGGGGTCTCTCTGCATCTTCTACCGCATTTACCGTGGAGAGTGTTCAGAGGAGTTGTTCGGATTAATACCTGCAGCTGAGTTTCGTCGAGGCAGAGTAAGAAATTCCACCCGTATCACCTCGACGTCCGCCGTTCCACAACTGAGCGTTTTTCAAGGCAGTTTTTGCCGCGCACCACCACTTTGTGGAACCAGCTGCCCATTGAGGTATTTCCGAACCAATTCGACTTAGGGTCCTTCAAGAAAAGAGCATACCGATTCCTGAAAGGCCGGCAACGCACTCGCGAGCCCTCTGGCATTGAGAGTGTCCATGGGCGGCGGTATCACTTAACATCAGGTGAGCCTCCTGCCCGTTTGCCCCCTGTTTTATAAAAAAAAAAAAAAAAAATATCAAATTGTACTAGGAAAAAAATGTAAGAAAAAAATCTGAACGAAATTTCACAATCAAGAAGATGGTAATAAATGCATAGAAAATGTTTTGCGCCTTTAAGCCGAATTTCTTCGAGCATTGATGTCTTTAATATATGGCAAGTCTTTAGTTTTTATATATATAAAAATAAATTGCTGTTTCGCTAAAACGAGAATGGCTGGACCGATTTGGCTAACCTATGATCTTGAAATAATTGTGGAAATTCTAGGAAGTTTTAAACGGTGGGAAACATAAATGATAAGTAAAGAAAAATACTAAAAACGATTGAATTTTTCAATAATAACTGTTCTAAACTAGGAAATATTTGTGTCTTTTTAGAAATAAAAAATGATCACTTGGTTCTCATATATTTTTAGATGCCTTCAGAAATTTGTTTCATACTTAGTAGCCGTTTGAGGTACCTTAGGTCTAGCAACAAATCCCCCATTATGGTACAAATGTATGTATGTAATGTAAATTATTCCCATATTTATGTACTTGTAAAATATTAGTTACACAGATGCAAAAATGTACACGCGTGTTATATTTTTTCTCTCCAAATATAAGTTTATATTAATAACATCATTATTCTCTATATAATTCAGACATTCGAATAATTTACGACATATTATAATAACTGTAATAAATCTTATACACATTAATTATTATTACGCATATCAAAACAAATTTAAATGAAAATATCGATTGTTACGGAACAAACCTGTATATGTTGAGAAAAAATTTACTGACCCAAATAATTAGACCAACCTGACATATAAATCATCTCTCGAAAAATATTTATGAAGAAAGGCAAACGGGTGGTCACTAAGGCCTTTGTCCAGTTATAACAGTGAGCTATGAATTTTTGAAGTTATACTTCTTTAGGCGCGTTATGAAAAATTGATGAGAGTGAAATTTTACGATGCGCGCACACAAAATTGGGAGTGTGATTATAGCGTGCGCGAGCGAGATGGGAATAAGACAATCTACAAGTAAAAAGAACATTCACGCATATTCTTTTTCTTAGCTTAGCAGCTTAACAACGTACATAAGTACACGCACCCTTTTTTTTTATTACGAATACTTGTAGAAATTTTATGTGTTTTGCTCGATGCGCTATATATGCTGAAAAGGCCTGGTAATGTGAGTATGGTCCGTACCACTTAACATCAGGTGAGCCTCCTACCAGTTTGTAGATGTTGTTTTAAGGTTTAATATTAAACAGGATAGTTTATGACAGGAAATAAATATGTCATTGAGAAGGACGCTTTTTCCAACCTAACGAGAGGATCCTCGACCAATCGAGAAGTTAAATATTGGACCCAAATTTATAGCGTGATTCAGAAAAAAAATAGATAGTACTCGAGTACTATATCTATTTTTAGTTAATAATAAGGATTACATTAAGTTTATATTTAATATTAGCGCACGACCTCCGACGGTGTGAAGACCTCTTCCAAATTCTTCCATTTGTCTCTCATCTTCGCTATTTTCCAATGTTTTCCCGCGATCTCTTTTATATCATCTTCCCAGCCTTGCGATTCTGTAACTCACTTTTCAAACTCACACAGCGGTTTTCACAGCGGCGGTCGCGCTCAAATCAGTGAGTTCGAAGAGTGAGTAACAGAATCGCAAGGCAGGTTTCTGGTGAGCGTGTTCTCTTTTTCCTTCCCACTGAGCCATTCCAAGTAAGAGTATTTATGACCCATGTGTCAACACAAACGCGGACAATGTGACCGGCCCTTTTCCACTTACTTTTTTGAGAGTGATACGTCGTCTATTATTTTTGTAAGGTCTAAGGTATTACAATGTTTACTTTATCTTTACTTTTCAACCGAAGAATAGAACGGTCCATAGCAATTTGACATACCCTAATAAGTGTGTACTTAAAGTATTAACATATATAAGTGCTTTAAAAATGTATAGCGTCGCTAGCGGTGGAACCTTGCTTTTCTCCTGCAGGTGGTGTTAATTTTGAGCTTACAATGAGTACATATAAATAATCACTTCATAATACATGCTCGGACATTATATGGCAATACTTTTAACGGTAGATCGTAAATGAGTGGATTTGCATGATTTATAAGGCAACACTGGGAAACTGGCTCTAGGCTCCTATTTTAAGCAATTATTCTGTCCGATTTTGAAGGGTTGTAATCGATAGTGTAATTTATAGTTATTATTGATTAGTTCAAAATTATAATAAATATTTATATGCAGTTGAGAAATTAGAAATCAACAAATATAATGAAGAGGATTTTATATGTTGTAACGAATAAACTCAAGAACTACATTTTCAAAAATTCGTCTACAATGCTGTATACCTAAGTAACATAGATTATATTTAGTTCATAAGTAAAAGGGATAATTTTTACAGAAGAATGGCTTTTGC
The DNA here is from genome assembly GCF_905475465.1 of Pieris napi. Classification (NCBI taxonomy): domain Eukaryota; kingdom Metazoa; phylum Arthropoda; class Insecta; order Lepidoptera; family Pieridae; genus Pieris; species Pieris napi. The sequence goes on along the minus strand of NC_062241.1, from coordinate 3,100,818 downwards.
TTTACATTGGCATTCGAAATTGACGACGCGACAGCGCAATTCGCTTGAATGTGATTGGTCAACAATTTCTTAGAACAACGCGTTGACAGTTGACACGCGACATTATACGTCATATTATTTTATAAATTTTTCGTGCCTATTACTGTATCTTTTATTTTAGTTGAGATTCTCAGACTTTCATAAAAAATCTGTGAATTCAAGAACACTTCTACAATCATAACTTGTATATATTTTTTTGTATATCTTGAATCTGTGACGTGTCCGTTATGTTTCCTTATTAATAAATACATATCGTCCGCTTATCCAATCTCAAATTGGAAATACACGGTTTCATCTGTTTGAGTCTGTTTTTCTTCTGCTGTTTTAAATATAAAAAATAACTTCGAGGGTATGTTATAAATAGCTAGGGACGGATGACCTTCCAGAACGTAACAATATTACTTTATCAATCGAGAAGCTATTGAATATTTTGTTCTTATTACTTATAAAAACTGGTTTAAAATACAGCAATGAAGCCTACAAAAACAATGTATGAAAAACGCTTTGCATTTTTATTTGCAATTTTGAATGTAAATAAGTTTTACTGGTCATAAATATGCCTCATAAATTTTTAAAACAAACGAAGTGTCGATACGTTGTGTAGACAGACAGATTTGTGGGTCCGACCTGTCGTATTTCTTTAAACAATTCTTGTAGTTTTTTGTAGAGCTAAGAATTACAAGAGAATATATTTTAAACATTTATTTTAATATGTAAACCTATTTAGGTTTCCTAGTGAATTGCTAATATAAAATATTCGACCGTACATTGTTGTATTTAAGTAACATTTATAATCTAATATATAAAATTCTCGTGTCGCGGTGTTTGTGGTTAAACTCCTCCGAAACGGCTTGACCGATTCTCATGAAATTTTGTGTGCATATTAGGTTAACTGAGAATCGGGCAACATCTATTTTTCATCCCCCTAAATAATATAGTAAACCTGTAAATTTTTTTTCTTTAATTTTAGATAAAAAATTTATTCTTTATTTTTTTATGATACATCATTAAAAAATACATACATTAAATAATACCCCTAATTTTCATCTCTCTACAATCAACCCCTATATTTTTATTATAAATTATATACATAGCAAAACGACGTTTGCCCGGTCAGCTAGTCTTAATATATAATATGATGAAAAAGTATCAAAACTTTTATCAATCAAACTTTAATCAAAACATTTAAAGAAAATTGCCTATATCTATCGAGGGATTTAAAACGGCTGTGAGTTTTGCGCCACGATGTATTTACAAAATTGTTACGCCATGACTTTAAAACTATTTATGCACAAAAATTACAGTTTACTTTAGTGTAAAGCTTTCGAGGGGAAGGTGAAGAGAAGGTTTTTAAAGAAAAGGTGCTTTTATGGAAGACTATTTAGACTATAAGTTGAGACAACAAGTATAAATATCGTGAGTGTTCTTTAATAACGACATCATGATTATTAATATGACATTTGCCTATTTTTATATAGCTAATTGAGAGGTTTTTATTTACAATTAATCAATATGAATGTCCATGTTTTTTTTGAAATTAAACGATTGATTGATTTATGAAATATTTCTTATTCTTTAGAAAAATGTCGTACCCCCATAATCGGGTTTGAAGTTAAAAAATCCTTTGTTATCTGTGCAATTTGTCAATTGTCACCCTTTTGGCTTGTAACGATGTAGTGCGTGATTAATCAAATAATTTAGCTATTTGCTTCTTTTTAAAACATACCGTTCCAACAATAATTCAATTTTACAATTAATTAAAATTAATAAGCATGTGACTAATCTGCAAAAATATTTTGCCAATTTGATAATAATCTACAATAAATACTAAAACTAAGTCAATAATTTTTATTATATACGATCTAATAATCATTGCGACTTTGTGCCCTGCATATTAGCATCTTTAGTCTATGACATATAATAAAGAATGCCTTTTACTTGTGGTTTCTCTAAAAGTGCATACGCTTCAACACGTTGATTGGCGCACGCGAACTGACAGGTGCGTCATAATTTTCTCCCCCTCATCAATATTGTATGAAAGTTATTCGATTTTTGACATTCTAATGAATATAATAAGTGCCATAAGCATACGACCTATCATGATCGTACTTCGATTAGTTATTGTTATTAACAATAACTGTAGTGCTATACCACCTTTTAGGTGTGGGCTTCAGGTTTCTGTCTCTTTCAGGATCATTTGATTTTGTTAATAGGTAGGTGATCAGCCTTCTGTGTCTGACACACGCCGTGGGCTTATTGGGTCTCAGCCGTGTCCTCACGATGTTTTCCTTCACCGTCAGAGCGTGCATAGAAAGTACATTGGTGCCCGGGATCGGATAAGAGCCGCACCCTGAAACCACTGAACCAACACTGCTTTATCTTTCACTATTGTTATACGAGTAATGTCCACAGTCCGTTTCACAAGGCATTTTCTTTTGCGAACTAGCGAACTGTGGAATCGACTCCCGGTGGGGGTCTTCCCTCAGAGATACGACTTCCAAATGTTTAAAAGCGAGTCTACTCCTCCCTCAAAGGCCGGCAACGCACCCACTAAAAATGGGTGTCTATGGGCTACGTAGACTGCCCTTTTTGGTCGTCCCGCAAGCTCGTTTGCCCTATAGTGGGTAATATATAAAAGGGGTATTATATAAAAAAATAATAATTTCATTATCAATATTCTTTAATTATACTTATTCATGACAGAAAAGGGGTTGTGACAATTGATTTGACGCTTGTGTGGGCCCTTGTGTCAAACAAATTTTAAAACAAACAAATAGAGGGTTTGGCTGTCTGTTAGTTTTTGGAACCTCAGAGTCATACCAAAATAAAAGCCTCTGCAGATCGATACCAAATCGTCTAGCATAATTTGTATTGAGATTATATCTCGATAGTTTGACTATCTCAGAATCCATAGAGTAGTGGAAATAAGTATCCATTAAAACCTATTTTAGATTCTTTCTCTTAAATATCGTGATTTGTAGGCTTTTTAAGTTTATGTAAACGTATCTGATAAGTTTGTTACATGTTAAATATATTTTATTATTAATAGTATGTCAGTTCAATAAACTGATGTAACAGATCCAGGGCGTGTCTATCACAAGAGATGCTTGACGAATTAAAAATAAAAGAGGCCATTCATTCGTCTTTTGTTTTATCACTCCAGTTTCGCATCCTTTTCGGTCGGAGTTAATTTTAACCGGAGGTGGTCAATATAACGTGTGTTTTTGTGTTCAGCTGTTCTTGGACAGTGCTGGATTTGCAGCGAACAGGTCTCATAGAACGGGGTTTGTTTTAGTTTTCAGGATATGAAATGCCGTCGTGATCCGTTGATCAAACAATACAAATATTGTTATATCATACTTATTAGTGCTTTTTAATCAATTATATTTTTATAAAGCCATTTATTGTTTTTTTGTATATTGTTAGAAAGAATCTTTTCAGTATACAAGCAGAGAAAAGGATTTATCCGAACCGATACCTATAACGTATGTCAACATAAAAATTAACTTTAACAAGGTGATAAAAAGTTAACCAGTATTTACATAATAAAAATTTCAACACATCAAAAAAGGTAAAATTAAACCCGATTAAAATTGCTTTACACGAATGATCAGTCGCTGTCGTTTCTGTATTAAATCAACAATGTTTAATGAAATGTGAGACTAACAAGACAAGTTAATTTTTTAATTGAATCCAGCAATTACTGTCCGAAACACATTTCTGCAATTACCAATGATTTATGGTAGTCAGTGAATATACTGTTTGGTGTGTATGTATCAGTTTCCATACTAAGACGCCCATTTGGTCCATTGTACGTTGAAGACTTACCTTGCGATTCTGTAACTCACTTTTCGAACTCTCTGCTTGTATACCTACTGAAAAGATTCTTCCTAAAAGATACAAAAAAACAATAAATTGCTTTATAAAAATATAATTGATTAAAATGCACTAATAAGTATGATATAACAATATTTGTATAGTTTGGTTATCGACTAATAAACCACATGCCTATCAGCGATTACCACGACGGCATTTCATATCCAGAAAACTAAAACAAACCTCGTTCTATGAGACCTGCCTTGCGATTCTGTAACTCACTTTTCGAACTCTCACTGCGGTTTTTGGAGCGGCGGTCGCGCTCAAATAAACTACAAGCTCCCTCCTTATCAGAATGCCAAATCGTAAAATGACTGCTTCACGACTGATTTGAGCGCGACCGCCGCTGCAAAAGCCGCAGTGAGAGTTCGAAAAGTGAGTTCCTTCCAGAAGCTCAGAAGTTTTGAAGAACCTGCTTCGAGGATTTCTGTTCGTTGCTACTGCTTCGTGAGCGCTGCAAACCTTTATGGAATGTGGGCACAGATTACAGCCTTTTCTTTGATATTTTTTCGTTATAGAGAAGTAGGTCCTTGTGCCAGACACACTAATCGATTAAGAACTAGGTCTCACAATGTAGATACATCGTTTGGTACACAACAGTACACTAAGGAGCATACCAATTATTAAAATGCCGGCAACGCACTGCCCTCTGGTATTACGAGTGTCCATGGGCGGCGGGGCGGTATCACTTAACATCAGGTCAGGCTCCTGCCCGTTTCTCCCTGTTCTATAAAAATATACTAATTTAATGTTTCTAGTTAGATCTGTCTATGTAACATTAGACACTCTTATACAATATATCTTAATGTAAATTTGTTCCTTCGGTTACTTAAACATCTGAATGGATTGGTAGTTATACGACTGTATATACTTTTAAAACTTTATATATTTGAATTGGCCATTTTATAAAATAATCATCAGATCTACAGTTAAAAAATCATATTACTAACATGTACCTACTCGAAGTACAAGCACAAATAAATAATATATTTCTATTAAGTAACAATACTAAATAAATATATAGAAAAATTACTTCTTTTTAACCCTGCCTCTCAATAAGAATCAAACAAGGCAATTTCAAAGCTGTCAGTCATGTTTGTGTTGGGAAAGTGGTGGGAAATGGTGGGAAATTGTTTAATCGCCGCCTGATTGTCGCGGTACGGGGGGAAATTGAGGTAATTGCCATTCTCCGGCGTACAATTCCCCGGTGAGCATTTTGACGTTATCGTATTGTGAGCTTTCTAGTGCTAGTGAACCCTTTAGTACAAAACTGTATTGCTTTTTATCATATTATAAATACATGCAAAAAAAAATTACTTGTATAGATAGATATGAATATAGTAAACGGATAATATTATTGCTATCAAATACATAATATAAAAAAACCAAGTCTCGTAACTCAGCTTTACGTCCGTAAAAAGTTGAAACATCCAAGTCGGCTAATTTATTGTCAGTCCACTTAAATTATTACGTAATTAGCTGACCTAACAACATCTTATAGTTACCATATCATATTAAAAATCTTATATGTATTTGGCAATCGCACTAAACAATCTAATATGATATGAATTACCTGTGAGATACATTGTGTTTTCTTATATTACCTTGGTTACTGAAAATTCTTCTACACGCTTAAAATTGTGTCCACAACGAAGTTACAGGGGATCAAAAATGGCCTGAACTGTTTGAAGAAAGTGATGGTACATGGAGCAAGGCAAAAAAATGAGTCTAATTAAAGTAATAATATGTATAAATTGAAATAGGTACATTCACAACACGAAGAGATACTTTTAGAATTTTAAAAGTTTGTTACAAATTATATAATTCCTTAGTGGTTAATTGTGATCTTTAAAGTTAAAGTTCCGTTCATAATTACGTAATCTGAGGCAAAATCAAAACGTACTTTAACACCACAGTTTCAACCGCATTTCAAAAGGAAATAAATCATTTTAAACAAGTATTGTAAACGCAGCACTATCAATTCTCTCAAACGTGTGAAAACCAGTCATCGAGGAACAGGTTAACAATAACAGTGTAGCTAATAACTTTTTGTTAGGCTCCGGATAAATCAGCTGAGACAACTCGTCGATGAGATAACGGCTTACTGGGTGCGTTTGAATGGTTGATCAACTGGCCCCAGTAGCTGGTAGACTTATATCGCTAAGAATTTGTTTACGTCTTAAAAATCAGGCCTATACAATTGTCGGGCTGCGTTTTTAATGCTTGATCTGGTAGTAGACCACGCACAACGGACCAAATGAGCGTCTAAATGCGGAAATTAAATCCACACTACTGGTAGTAGACTCTACTAACAGATTTTGTTATATATTTTCCTGTTATTTTTAATAGATGTTAAACATTCTCTCCTGATAATATGCAATATTTGATCAATTTCTGAATGATGCTTTCCTTCATTGTATAAGCAAACAAGTCAAGTATTAACTGTTGATATGAACAGATTTTCTTAGTGCATAGCTGACGATCTCTAGGTTGGCATTTACACGCTTAATTAATTGCCTTATGTATTATCAAATAAGTTATACAGGACAGAAACTGACGGAAACAGATCCGCTCCAGATGCTTCCTAGCTGACCACGAGGTTCTGACATGAGCTGCCGATTAAAGAGAGAGATGCAGAATATATAAGATACTATATATAGGCTAAAATATAATTTTTTAAATCACAGGCGAGTTACATACAAGTTGATTGTTTTAATGTAACTCGGGATAGTATACAAACGCAGCATAAGGAAACTATTATTGTCCCTATATTTACGTAAATAGTTTCTAAGAGACAATTTGTAATTAAGAATGAGCAAATATGGCTTTCGTGTTGTTAAAATTTATTATAAATATATATATTATAAATTAATATAAAAAAAAAGTCGATGTCATTATGGCCCATACATGGTTTGAGGCACGGTCTTTGGTTCTAGGAAGCAAATAGCTCAAATTAAGACTTGAGATTCTTTCCAAACCTGGGCAAAACAAATGCGGCTGTAGCTAATGATGAGACACGGTATCTTCGTATAATAAAATAAAGTTTCTTTTTTGGCCTTATGTCTTGAGTGTGTGACTCTTTACACTAAGATCATTCGTCCGAATTACAGATGTGCACCAACTGACTAATTTAATTTATATGCGTATAGTCGCTCGTACGGTGAAGCAAAACATAGTGAGGAAACATGCCATAGACCCAAAAATCAACGGCGTGTGTCAGGACTGATACAGAAATTTGAGACTGAGACCATGGGTTCTAGGTCCACTGCTATATACTTTCTTTCGTTACCCAAACTGGTTAACCCAAAACTGGTTCTTCAATCTTTATTGTTTTTAAATGTGAATTCTAATATTGAATTTCTAAGGAGCACAATCCTGTCAATCAATACTAAGTCAATCAAAAATTTTGCAAATCAAATATTCCGTCCCTGCCATTTAAGGCAATTTTACAACGGATGTTGAAAAATTGCTTCAAGTGTTTCGGGATTACATCATATTTTTATATTTGTGTAGAAAATAGGCATTTTAATAGAAATAACCGAAATAAAGAATCTGAATATTTTTTTTTTCAAAGTAAATAATTTAGTTTATTAAATTCTTGACTTAATTTTCCTTAATCCCCTAGATGGGACATGCTAAATTTTCCTTTCTTTAAAACCTTTATATACTAATTAATTTTTAAGTTTTAGTAATTTTTTTGTTTTATTTTATTTTGTGGTTATTTTTTTAATTTTTTCCTTTGATAGATTTCTTATCTTCTAATGTAATTGATGTATATAATGTGTGTAAAATTTGTGACGGCATATTTTCTTGTATCTTAAATGTTTTTAAATAAAGAAGCAGGTTAAGTGTTATTATTTTTTAATTATGTTAATGAGTACAGAATTAATAAAATAATATAATAATGAACGTTAAAGTGATTTAAGCTAACACTTGCTCAATCGGAATGGAAATATATCGTTAACATTTTCACGGGAAACTATCCTTATGGTCGTAAATGAAAGCAAATTATAACCGTATTCAAAAAACGAGTTTCGTTCACTGCCATCTATTGGTAATTAAAACTAGTTTAAAACCTCGTTCGCAGTAAATAATATTTTAACGTCAGAAAGCACCTGCATAATCAAGACCCGTTCTGATAATGGCAGATAAAAATAACTTCATTCTGATGTCATAAACTATGATAGAAAATATAAGGGTTCATTGACCTGTTGTAGTTTTGTTATAGGTAAAAAGCATAACAATTCTTAAAAGGCCGGCAACGCACTTTCAAACCCCGTTTGCCTCCTGTTACATAAACAATGTCCCTTATATAAATTTATGTTATATTAAATTGTTATGTGCTAACTTTATTAGAGAACTTCGTGGGTTTGTTGAAGATTTGTTTCCACCAGTAAAAAGCTTAATTTAATTGAAAGACAGAAAATACTGAATTCGTTTTTTTATGGAGGCTCATCTGATGTTAAGTGGTACTGCCGCCCATGGACACTCTCAATGACAGAGGGCTCGCGAATGTGTTGCCGGCCTTTAAAATTAATTTTCGTTTGTCATAAGCAAGGTTTTAGCTATATAATAAAAGTAGGCTTTCGTGGGAAATGTTAATGTTATTTTTTTTTATTAAATGTTTTAAACCAATAAAAAAAAATTATAGTCACAATTTTTAACACTTCATTCGGTGAACCGCTACATTTGCATAAAATTTCCATCTCATAAACTGTACCAAATTTAAACCAATTTGCTGCGAAACAAAAACCGCAAATAAAGCTGTAATTCAAGAATACTTTCATCTCATTTTCTTGCTCTCATCAATTATGTGTCGAAAATGAGACCCAACTGTATCAAACTCATGTATATAGGTAAATCAAATTGGCCTTAAATATTTTTGCTTGTGGCAAAATTCGTCCATTACCGGTGTACAGACAAGTGTGTCAGTTTATACGTTCACGGTTCCGTACTTATTTTTCGGAGACTCAGAGTCATTCATTTACTTAAGTTTTATATTAAATCGGACTAACAAAGGGTACATTGGACACATAATTTTGTTCTAGATATACTTTACGTATTTTCAAATAATTATTCTGCCCTAACATCATATCTTCACAGATATTAAATATATGCGTGGTAATTAAATGTATTTTAGATAATTTAATGTCAAAAATCATTTCTAAGTAGCTAAGAGTATATATGAAATCATATATATTAAAAATATTAAAAAAATACTTTAATCCCCATAGTTTCTTCTCCTAACTAAATAATGATCTTATTTAAAAAACATAGTTACAGATCTCAACGAGCAACTTTGGGCGCGCAGCCGAGAAACCCCGATTAGCCAGCTGATTAAGCGACTCAAATGGAATAGGATAGGCTGTACACTCCGAAAAGATCCCAAACAGGCGCTTGGTCCCAGGCAAACCTGGTGTCATACAGTTGCAGATGAGGCAAAGAGGGGAAAAAAAGAGAGAAATTACTCAGGGCGAGGTGAAATAAGAGGCTCAAGACCGAACGCGATGGAGACTCATTGTGCACGCCCTCTGCCCCATCTAAGGGGACATTAAGTCAAGTAAGTAAAAAACAATATACATAATTAATATACACTAAACAGTATTGTGTTGGGGGTCTGCTACTAGATCTGTATATTAATAGAACCTTTATCATACCATTTGTCCCTCTTTCCGAAGAACGCGTTGGTTATCACCTCCTCTCTCTGTCTGGATATCCATAGTTGCTTCCCTCTCACTTCAAAATCGATTTTCGTTTAGTTTTTGTACCTTAATTATTTTGTTTAATATTTGTATTATCTCTTCGTGTATGTCATGTTTACCTATAAGTGCTTGTCACATTTATATTGTATATTATGGTTCTTTGTAATGTATCGGTGTGCCGAGCTTTGGCAAGTTTTTATCAGTAAAAATACCACACATAATATTAGTTAGTGAAGCCGGACTTCTCGTGTAAAAAGATAAAGTTTTGAAGGAACCCTATCAAACAATTCGGGACAGGTTGTTGGCTTTTTCCATCAAGTCCCGTAAGGCATTCACATATTGTAATTGTTGGGCTCATTGTTCTTCGGCGGATAAAAGAGAGCAGGTTTTCTTTAATTAAATTTTGTTCCACGAAAGCAAATTTGGAGCAGTTTTTGTTTCCGCGTACACCTAAAGTACGGTTATTACACGTCATTATTATAATACTTAAGTATGTTGTGTTAAATATATAAATAAGAATTAGTCTGTCAACCATAGAGCATTTCAGCAATTACTGCCATATCACAGAGTAGCAAAGCAAAATATTTTCAGAAAGATTCCGTTTTTTCTCATCATCATTTGATGGGCAAAATGCAAGAAGAAACGCCCTGGTAGAAGGATGTGATGTGAAGAGAACTTCATCAGAAACATTGGAATCAGCATCGCTGTCATTATTGGAAGTTACAGAGCAACGCGTTATTGATCCGGGAATCAATATACAAGCCGCTTATCCATGGAGGTAATGTGGTGAAACGTAAATCTAACATAATTCTTATTAATGCCTTTTCTGTCGTTTTAATATCGCTTACATTGTCAATAGCTTATTAAAAATCGTGTTTTACTGTTCTACTCTTTCCTAATATGTTCAATTTAATACTTTTTGATTTCATTCATGGTAAAGTTCTAATAAAAGTATCCTAGTAAGTAGTCCTAAAAATCTTATTTAAAATCTAATGTGAAAAACAAATGTGTGTTTAAAAAAATGAAAATGATGGGACGATTAGGAAAATTAGAGCAATTTCAACATCAAAGATTTAAACAAATACAATAATTAGAAAAAAGTGTAAAGAAAAAGGAATTCAACGTAAAGATTTTGGATCGAATCCGCATTCAAATGGAAAATTTTCTCTGAGGAAATAATAAAAAATACTATATTTTACAACTATTATTTTTGGATACGAAAAACTAAGCAACGGTTTATTGTTAAAATTATTAAATCAGTATTATCTACTCGGTTTTTTTGAGAAACTTCAGCAATGTTGTTCTATAGCTGAAATATTTCCAGACTTTTGGTAGATCTTAAATTATACAATAGTGATAAATGACTATTTGACTTTTTGCCTACAGCGTACATACCGTACCAATATTTTCAAATTTACAGTTTGGATTTTACAGTTATATACATTTTATATTATTATTCTAATATCCTAACTTCCTTCAGTACCTTCACGGGTGTAGGCCACCTCTATCTATGGCTTTCATTCTCCATTCGCTTTCTATCGCCTTTTCCTTTTTCCCTTGGTCCTTACCATATAGCTATCTTTAGAGTTCAACTACATCCTGCATACTACAAAATTACCAAAGAAAGCAAAAACTATTTTGATTTAGCTACACCTTAAATATTTATTACAAATTGTAAAATTCCATTATTTAGTCGCAATTAAAAACAATTTCACAATCGGTTTGTCAAGTGAACACTATACAGGATGTTACACAAGAACAGGTCCAACAAAGCCCCATTTAAAATTCCCAGCAAATGGCTAGTTATGATGTAATTCTGGTTTTGCCGCGACTTGGAACTTCTATGAATAAATTGTTGGGTTACGCAATAAGTATTGGAAAGTATAAAAATGCCGGAAAATTTTAACATCAAACAATTACCCTTTCATATTTTTTAATTGCGACGCAAAAGATATACATTATATATATATATTTGAGAAAAATTATTATCTATAAATAGTGAAAGAATATTCGAACTTTACTACCAGCAAAGTCAACTATTTATTATTGGATATTGATAGTCATTTTACATTTGAATGATGCATCTCTGCTTTAAAAGATAATGCCTAATAAGCTATCGACTGAAAGCGGAAACATTTTGTTACTTATTTAATTTAACGTAACTAAATAATTACTTTAATGAACGACTATGAGTGGAACTTGAAGGATATTTCTAAATCTACACCTGTTCTTGTTAGCAAATCAAAATATTAATGCTATAAGTCGTAAAACACAATTACGTATAAGTTGCACTATTATTTCTTTAGAACAATTAACGTCTATCAAGAAGTGCCCTAGGGCTGTCTACTCTTAGTAATTGGTGCGCGGGCGCTTGCCTCGCGGCGACCGCTACCGTCCCTAGCGACAGTGTATTAACTAACAGTTAGGCAAAGTATTATTTTGATATCACCAAAGACGTGTGTGTTAGATACACACATTTTAAGGCATGTGTTATTTTATTAATTTTTTTTTATTATAATAAATCTGTATTATTGGGTTCTTCTCGATGTATGGAAAACAGCTCATGTAATACCAGTTCATAAATCAGGAGACAAATTTAACGTATTCAACTAAAGGCCAATTTGTATTCTAAACACTTTTGCTAGTATTTGAATGCTTCATGTACAATAAATTGTATAGTTTTATTAAATCCATACTTAATCCCGAATCCATAATCCATACTCATGTTGAGTTTGATGAGGTTTAAGTTTCTATTAAGTTTTAGTTATTGTATTTTTGTATTTGTGGTTGGTTGGCTTGTTTAATTTTTTCCCTTGCTATGTTCGCTTAGCTATGTTCTAATGTAATTGATGTATGTGCGTAAAAGTTGTGATATCATAAAGGGTTTTTCAACAAGAACTTTGTTTTCTAAAACAAAATAAAACAAAGAATTTAGAGGAAAATGAATAAAATTTTTATTGTATTACAAAGAGAAAAGTTTGGCAATTATGAATGAAAAATGATATCTGGCAAATGTCCACCACGACCACGCTGACAGATGTTGATTCTTTCATCAAAATTTTTAATCACTTTTTGGCAAAATGGAGGGTCTATTTCGTTAATGACATCACGGATTTTGAGTTTTAAGGCTGCAATCGATTCGATTGGCTCCGTATAGACTCTGTCTTTAACATAGCCCCACAAAAAATAATCCAGTGGTGTTAAATCACACGATCTGGCTGGCCACTTAACAGCTGAATTTCGCGAAATTATGCGCTCGGGAAATTTGGTTTGCAATAAATTGATCGTTTCATTGGCTGTGTGACATGTGGCACCGTCCTGTTGAAACCACATTTCAGTGATATCCATGTCATCAATAATAGGCCAAAATTTAGTGGTTAACATCTCGCGATACCGTGATCCATTGACTGTTACCGCATTTCCAGCCTCATCTTCGAAAAAAAACGGCCCAATCACGCCTCCCGACCACATAGTGCACCACACAGTAACACGTTGAGTATGCAAAGCCTTCTCAATAATTGCTTTAGGATTTTCAGAAGCCCAAATGCGACAATTTTGCTTGTTGACGTACCCTGACAAATGAAAATGGGCTTCGTCTGAAAAAATGATTTTTTCAGAAAAACCAGCAGGTTGTTCCTGAATGAACTGAGCGAATCTGCGGCGATTTGAATGGTCGATCAGCTTTAATTCCTGCACCAGTTGAATCTTGTAAGGCTTCAAAGCCAAATCCTTTCGCAAAATTCGCCATGTTGTGCTTTTGGATAACCCCAATTGTTGCCCTAAGTTGAATTTATTCGGAAATACTTCAATAGGCATTATTATTGATATATACTGATACATTCATTACACTGTGTATTTTTTACAACTTTGTTTAGTTATGCAAGAATTCTGCCGTCAACTGTGTCTACAGTTTCCTTAAAAGAATAACATACTATTACCTAGCAAAAGATTTTAACCCAAAGAATAAATAATGTTTTGGATGGTTTTGGTAACCATTAACCACCAATATTTACCCCCTGGATAAATCTTTGTGTATAACTTAATAACGTAATTTCATTTGCATTAACATTACACATGACGGATATCAATTTTCAAAAAGGGATGTGCATATGCGCACTTATTTCTACCTATGTGTGCGTACACTAGGACGTCTCCTTCCATCAACAAACTCTATATTACCTCTGGCCGAGTTGGCTAAGAGAAATTATTGTGTGCATAGTTGAATTAATTAACTTAAATGAGTAAATTAATTAATTCCAGTAATGAAGAGGCACTAAAAGAACAAGAATGTCGAATCAAAAGCGAAAAAAACACCACAAACGAAGCACTCTAGAATTATTCAAAATAACCATAGAGAAACAGAGGCATAATTACGCATCCCGCAAACACAGATAAATCGTCAACTTCAATGGCACCGAGATTGAATAAACGGTTGAGCAATAAAACCAGAAGATCACAATAGACGGACGTCAAGTACTTGTCCTTTAGATTTATAGCTCGTCACTTTAACAATAAATAGTGATTTTCGCGTTTCTCTCGAACACGCACGCGAGGCGGTTGGTTACGTTTGGTTTCTAAATATATTTTACAAATAAACACTTAACAATTCTCAAACTCATGATACATAGACATGATGAATAGACTTTTTCATGAGTTTTATGTTTAGTTTTTGGAGAAAAACTTCTTTAGGCGTATGAGGATAAAATTTTTACGAAACGTCACGAAGATTTGCAGCGTTTTTGTCGAAGAAAAGGGATAGAGCGATTGATACCGATTGGGAGAGAGTGAAAAGTGTGAATTACGTTATAGAAAGTCTATTTTTAAAATTAAAATTTATTTATTAAAATTATTATATATATATATAAATTTATTTATATATATATATATAAATTTATTTATATATATATATATATATATATATATAATAATTTATTGAAATCTCAAATCACAAATTGTAAATTAAAATGCCACGTGTTTTTATTATCGAAGAAATTAAATGTATCTTTTGTATTAATTTTCGACACTTAATATTTTAATGACAGTTAAATTCCTAACATATCTTCCTTTTTCCCTCTAAGTATCCAAAATCTAAAGTTTTAGATTTGTATAAATATGAACAAGTTAAAAATTAGTTTGCCAAAGAAGTTTTACTTCTGACATGTGTACTTTGTACGTACGCACTTTTTTTAATAATAATATACTAACACTAGTCTGTCAGTTTATACTAACATAATGATGGATTGTTTTGTCTGAACAAATAAAGTATTAAAAAACCGTGAATCCCGTAGGATGTTTTTAATTGCCGGATAAATTATTTAGTTATGCACACTATCTAATACTGTTTTCGCCTCGCCAAGTCGGTCGGAAGCAGTTCAGGCCATTTTCGACCTACAACTTCGTTATGTATAAAATTAGAAGCCACAATTTTCATATTATATATACATAGTATATTTCAACTTTTATTCAATATAATAATTAGTTTAGGAATTATAACTAGTCATATTTCTTCTACTCACTGACATCAAAAATCTAACAAAAAGACTTGTAACATTGGTATGGTCACTATAAGATATTGTTAGGTTAGCTAATTACGTAATAACTTCTAAGTTCCCTTCGATAGGGACTAAATAAATCAACCAACATGGATCTCACGGTAGACGAACTGTGTTGCTAGAATTGTTTTTTATACTAGTTATGTTTTTGATGGCATGTAATAGTTGAATTGAGTTCCCATAACTTACTGTAAAGTGGGAAACAAATGACAGCGCCTGTTTCACTTATTTCCTTGAAAGCAATTCATCAGCTGTCTATGCTTTAGTACTAGTTAGCTAGTAGTAGTTAAATCAATGATCACACTTGCGTCAAAGATAGATCGTGTTATTTTTACTGGGAATACTACAATTAAAACCATTTTGATATTAAATGCAGCCTTAGTTCGCTACCCCTGCAAAGATCCCGCAAGGCACGTCCTCCATTGTACCGCATATAAGGCAGGGTCTGATATTTTTATACGATACTAGTCATTGTACAGAACCTAACTGTCTCCAACGGTTCCTTGAGATTAGCTTACATGCCCTGCAAACCCTTCAACTAATGTTTCATGATTTATATACAAAATATAAAAAAATTGACGACAGTGAACAGGGTCTAAGGCCGATTATGACGCAATAATGTCTATCACTAGATGCAGTGTTAGCCTATTGGCTTCACTTCTGCGACTCTCATCCCTGAGGTTTTAGGTACGATCCCCGGCTGTGCACCAATGGACTTTCTTTCGAACTTTCTTCACTCGAACCTTGTAGGAAAGCATCGTGAAACAGACCGGCCCTGGACCCAAAAAGTCGACGGCGTGTGTCAGGCATATAAGGCTGTTCACATAGTCGCCTATTAGATTACCAAATGATCATGAAACAGATACAGAAATAAGGCCCAGACCTAAAAAGGTTGTAGCGCCACTGTTTTTTTCTTGTCCGTCACCGTACGAGCAAGTTTTATCCGGGTAAATAGAGAGAATAATCTATTAGTACACGGCCGTAATTCTAACTTATGATAAAGACTCGCGCGCAACTCGTCACACAAATTCCATAAAGCTTTTCTTTAGTTTCTCGTAAAAAGAGTTTTTAATCTAGAAATTCCATATATTAGTATGTACTTAGTAGAGAAATTTTATCTTTGGAAGGCACAAATAAAATCCTCAGTCGTATCTTTTAGATAAGGCTTAATGCAGACAAAGTGTTAAAGTCCTATTATACCAAACAAATAGGTTTAAGTACTTAGATTAAAGATATCTTGGACGGTGAACCCGAGGGTCATCTGCTGTATTATTTTACACCCATTCTGCCCATTATTACAATTTCTATTAGAGTAAAGACTTATTTAGACAGAATAAATTACAGTCTAGTAATAAAAGCACTTTGTTTGACTTTTTAAAGGGTCTTCAAGAGACGCGAACGACTAACTTAAAAGCCGGCAGCGCACTTGCAAACATTCTGGTGTCACTTAGACATGTCCCATAAAATAAAGTTGTTCGAACCATTGCTGTGTTTGAGCACTTAAACGGTGAACGAATACATGATGAAGAACAACTATCAAGGAATCTAAGGCAAAGATCAAAAAGTATAAGCTTGATTTCATATTGTGGAAAATGTACTATATTATGAGAAAAAACTCATAGACTATGTTATTTACTTGTCGCAATTACGACTATATTTTTTATATAGAAATCGGATATTTTTTTATTTATTAATTTTTTATTCATTTAATATTATACACCTCTATACAGTAAAAATATAATACAAAGCAAAACCATACAATTCATGACAGCACAAAATTTATAAATTAGGAGAACGACAAACAAACTATGTAGTAGCTAAAATAAACAAGGAAGAAACAAGGATTAAGACATTAATAGTTTTAACTTATTCTTAAATGAAACAGTAGAGGAGTGCAAAAAAGGGTCAATATTAAAAGATGTACAATATGTTAGTACATATTACATACCGTAGATTTAATTCGGATAAATTTTCAGAAAATTCATGTCTTCATTATTTCCCAGAAGCAACCGCGAAACTGTTTCGTAAATTCTTAATGTCAAGTAGATTTTTAAAAACAACTAAATTCCGTAATTTCATGGACAAAATCGAAGTAAGCTAGAATCTGATTGTGGCCGGTTCACAATGCGCCAAGTCCCGCAAGGACTAATCCACAAACAGGTACTCAGATAAAGAGAATATCAAGACTATTATAGCCCGTCGCACGCACTTCGCTCTGAAACATGATTTCTATGGATATGCAGATTATGTTAAAGTTTTTTCTTCTTCACGAGTAAAATCTAAATAGTAAATTTCATGGACTTATTTGAAAGTGCCTAAATAATCTTTTATTTAAATCATCTCTATATATATAAAATTCTCGTGTCACAATGTTCGTTCCCATACTCCTCCAAAACGGCTCAACCGATTCTTATGAAATTTCTATCTTTCTATCTACTATCTTTCAAACTTCTTAGTGATAAGGGGAGTCAACCACAAAAAAAAAATGTTTTTATTTTTTTTATGTTACAGCATACAAAAATATACTCTAATTACTACCCCTACTTTTCACCCCTCTACAATAAATCCCAATTTTTATTATTGTAGATAAATATTTTTATTGAACTAAAAAATATTTCATAGAAATAATATACATGGCAAAATAAACGCTTGCCGGGTCAGCTAGTTGGGGACTTTATAATAATTAGTTACAGTATTTATAAGTTATTTAATCACAGTTAAAAACTAACCAGAAGAATAAATGATTGGCTTTTAATTGGGTGTCCATGGGCTGCGATTACTGCCCCTTTTAGGCGTCCCGTAGGTTCATTTGCCTATCCTATAAGAAAATCAGCTTTATTCCAAGTTTTAGGTCTTCATCAAATTGTGTGTTATAACACTCGTAGCTGTTGTAATAATTAGTGGAATTACTACAGGCATTAAAAATCGTGTTCTACGTGACTATTTATTGAAAAACACTTCTAGTTATGTCTAGTGCAGATGAAAATCATTTAAGATATATAGATAAACTAGTGGACCCGACAGACGTTGTCCTGCATGATATTTCAAGCAATTAGTAAAGCAAAGTATGAAAGTACCGACTGCAGCGCCATGTGGCGGGCTGATTTGTGAATCTAAACCATTCCCAAATCCCCTTGAACACACACAAAAAAATTTCATCAAAATCGGTCCAGTCGTTTGAGAGAAGTTCAGTGACATACACACTCACAGAAGAATTATATATATAAAGATATGTTTTCGTCAAGTGTAATAAAATTGTTGGTATATCCACATTACTTGGCTATCTTTTGTAGTTCATGCAGTGGGCTGTCATAGACCGAGTGTTGGCGAATTAACACCGACCCGTTGTATTACATAGCCGCTCCTTTGAACGTCTCGGCCGCACCTTGGGAACAATTATTATGATTTCATTTATTACAGGGTTCATAGTAATAAGATAATATTCGAATCATTACGTGTATGCCACACACTTCTTCTCAACCTGTCATAGGAAACTGACTTGAAATGAAAAATATTCTTATTGTGTAACAATAGTATAATTATAAAATGTAAGTGTTAAAAAATTTAAAGTTAATATGTCAAATGGAAGAAATTAGCTGCCCACGATACAGGGTATCCTAGTGTGGGGGCTAGTGCACTTTATTTTTAACTAAATGTTCTTTTTATTATAAATAATAATGTTTTTTCTTTCTTTCTTTCAGCTATCTGTTTCATACATTACATTTCATGTCTGTTCATTTTTTAAGTATCTCTTCTGTGCGTTTAGGCCAAGGCTTTATCGGTAAATAAGCCCACTCCAAGTTAAATTAATTGAATAACAAATGTGATTCTACGCAGAAACAGTTGACGTGTACATATTATTGAAAAAGAACACATGCGAAAGAACATAACATTCTTAAACAAAGAAATGCGAATTCAAACATTTCCAATTATGACTTTGAAATTCCCCCCATTCGGGATTTGAACGGATTTTTGTGATCTTTAAGAGCAGTGTTCACCTAGTGGCTACAGCGGGCGACTCTCATACCTGAGGTCGTAGGTTCGATCCCCGTCTGTGCACCAATGGACTTTCTTTCTATGTGCGCATTTAACATTTGCCCGAACGGTGAAGGAAAACATCGTGAGGACACCGACATGTCTTAGACCCAAAAAGTCGATGTGCGTGTGTCAGGCACTGGAGGCTGATCACCTACTTGCCTATTAGATTTAGGAATGATCAGAAACAGATTCAGAAATCTGAGGCCAAGACCTAAAGAGCTTGTAGCGCCACTGATTTTTATAATGATCTATAGCTCCGCTAATCACTAGTCCAATGAGAGAGTTAACGGTAGCATATAGTTAATATATTATGTATAGATAACTGTGAAACGATTCCCACACCAGAACGTAATCAATCACTTCGAAAATACCAAGATTAAAGATGTTTTAGTAAAGCCATTTAACGATATATGAATATGCATATGCCATTAATTAATGCGTTTTATAATTAAGAATACGAGAATCGTCACTACTGTACGTGTAAGGTTAAGTTCACTTAGATAAAATAATAATTATCTTTAACCCATAAATATTAATTTAATGGTCACTTAATGTCTGGTAGCGAGATTTTTGGTTTGTGTTAGATAGCTTTGAATTTTTATTATTACAGAAGTTATAAAAATGCACTTTAGTATTTATTTTTGTGTAATGGCGATGTCAAGAAACTTGTAATTTAGGTATTTTATTTTGAATGTTAAACTATTATTAAAATATTTTACTATCAAATATTCCCCTCGGTGCAAATCTCTAACTGCTCGCCTACTTGTTTATCCCATAAAATAGACCAAGAAAGCACAAACATATTATATATCTTATTTATGCGTAGGATACTCTCGAAATGAAACTCGAAGTGTAGATATAAATGTTCCGTTTATTGGTCGAACAAAAAAGTTGAAGCAAGCTAATTACTAACGTCAGTCCGGCACGGCTGCGTAAATATATCTTCTAAAGAATACAAATAATATCTTAAACTAAAGCCTAATACTACACGGTGGTAAAGGGACTCGCTCACCCACCGACCGTTTCCTGGACCAACATGTGGCTGCCAGATTCGTCTTCCAGCTTTCTAAACTATATAGTTTGTTATCCGTAACATTCTCGATAACGATCGGGAAGAAGACACATCGCTCCCAGAAAGCTAAACTATATTGTTCGTTGTCCGTAACAATCGCCTAATAATTTACTTCGAATTACTTCAAAACTTTTTTTTTTAATATTTACAGACCGTTAAACGAAATGTATGCTTATTAATCTAGTATTATACTAGATCTATTCTGTATGTATTAAGTATAAATAATAATAAATAAAATTATTAGGCTGATAAAAGTCTATTAATAGGTACACATTTTAACCGAATTTATATTTTATAATTTATACTGTGTTAAAATTGAAAATTGTGTTGATTTGTATTTATAAAAAGAGGAAAAAAGTCCTCTATGAGTCACTACCGTGTCTAACAGATACTTTTTAAAGGCCGTCAACGCACTTGCGAACCTTCTAGCAATGTGCGGCAGGTATCACTTAAGATCTGGTGAGGCTCCTGCCCATTTTTCTCCTATTACATAAAAATAAACTACTATTATGTATTACTTGATACTTAATCTACCCTTGTTTAAACTACCACATCTCAGAAAAACTATATGATAAGGAAAAACATGGCTCTGTACACGTCATTAACATCATTAAAAGCCTATAACAGTCACATGGAGATAAATTTCTCCCAAAACACCTAGTTAGAGCCACCTACGAAGTATAAATCACAACAGTATAAGGGTATTCAAATGATTATGCTTTAATAAGATCCCACGCTGGGTTCCTGATCGAAAAACGGTTCGCGGCAACTAGTTAAAAATATTGTTTGTTACTAAAATATTTGATATTGTTACGGTTAATCTGTGTAATGGCTGTTATTAATATTGTCAGAGTTTTAATTTATTTAAAGTCACAATTCTATTTAATAAATCGGCCTTAAGTGGCTTAATTATTACGAAGAATGCTTCGCAGGGCTTTCTAGCTTTATAATGTACGTATGTACTTTGTTTGTGGAAAAGCAGAAAATAGACGCTCTGGAAATGTGGTGCTGGAGGAGAATGCTTGGGGTTTCGTGGACCGAGTTTCGTACAAACGTCTCGATACTTCAAGAACTCGGTATTAATTTAATATATATAATAAATATATTAAATTATTAATTATTAAGTACAATCTCGCATCCTTACAATCTTCGGACACGTATCTTGGCGTGGTGATCAGTCCATAGAACGCCTTGTCGTCCAGGGGAAGGTGGAAGGCACTAGATCGCACGGAAGGTCACCTACGCGTTGGACTGACCAAATCAAGTCTGCCGTAGGAGACTCACTCAATCAGTGCAGCAGGATGACCTCTAATAGGCAACGATGGCGAAACGTCGTGAAGCGCATCACATCTGCCCCTTCTATTACCACTACTTCATAGCGATCACGTCCGCTCTGTCAAGAGAGCACCGGATAGGAAGAGAGAGTACTTTGTTTGCACAAATGTGTGTGTTAATGTTAATACATAGAATTTTATGGTTTAAAATGCATGTTCATTTCTTGTTTAACACATGTTTTATTGTAATTAACGGTTTGTTTAACTTTTAATCAAAATACACATTTTTCAATACTTAAAGGATTAAGAACGCCTTAATAAAACACGCATTAATAATTACTAGACATTAATCCTACTCACACAGCAATAAAACAATGCAGTCACGCACACTGGTGCAATAAATAAATGAAGACGGCAGGTGGACCGTGGGCCCAGTGATTCTTCGCAGATAATTTGCCTAACTGGTTCTTGCTCTGACATATCACTTTACCACTGTATTCTAATATAAACAATCTAACCGCTTTGTAATATATACATTGCTGGTTGGAAATAGACATTCATTTTATACAGCATAGTACAGTGTGCAGTAGCTTGGCTTAGCTTCAAGATACAACTTCTGACTACAAAATATTACGTACTTTAAATCAACCCTTATATTAAAGTTAAAGAATTCCAAGAAAAAAAAGGGTTTTGTTTTTGACATTATCGTAATGGTTCGGTACGGATAGTGTATGTATGTTTTTTGAATAAATAAATAAATGATAACCAAAGACAATGATTTATCAAAACAAAAATATCCTTAAACTGTATTAAATGTTATTAATTTCTTAATAAAATTTTCGAAATTAAATATATTCTTTATTTGATAGCATGTTATACATTTAAAGGTAAATTGCGGAATAGCTATTTATTTTTTTGGTCGCTTAAGAAATTTATAGACGATTAACAAAATTTTTAAAACTATATTTTATGACTTGACACGGTTTTAGCGAAATAATTTATCTCTCTCACAACCACAGTATGACAGAAAGAGATGAATTAATTTTATTATAAGGAACTACGAGTATATTTAAAATACGTTGCCCCTTGTAGCGAAACTTATATTCCAGTATTAATTTATAATAATAGTTCTTAACACGCAATGTATACAGATGTACTTTTACTCACGTATACAGGATTGAAGGATTGTGATCCGCTGTGGTCAGTAGCCTCCACTGATAAGCTTTGTATTGCGACATTTAATTATTATGATTATGCTACGCTTCAATGAATATTACGGGTCCTTTGTTGCAATAGCACCTCGATCTTAAAAGCTATAAAAACTAATTTTAAGCCTCACAAAGAGTTACATCAAAATTATTGTTTTTTTTTCTATTACGTTAGTAGAGTTCTTTGATGGGCAATTGCCAATCCTTTACTAATGATTATGAAGGTCCTTTATTAATGATCCATAGTTGCTCCCCTCTCACTTTGAAATCAATTTTTCTTTAATTTTTGCCTTCGTGTTTGTTATGTTTGCCTATAAGTGCTTGTCACATTAAATCTTGTATTTTATTTTTCATATATTCCAACGTGTGACTGTGCCAATCTTTTTAAATAAATAAATTAATTAATTGAAATTTAAATTAAAGTGGTAAGCTTTCTGCAATAATCTAATACGTATTCCATAGTCACATAACCAATTCCATCTTTTAATTAACATCAATAATTTAAAGGTAAAAGATTGAATCATTGACTTCCCGATAGCAAAACAATGGCTTAGTAAGCTATAGGGCGAGGAGGGCAGACCAATACCACTGGACAATAGCCAATTAACGCTACCCACAATTAAATCTGCAAACTTACTATTAAAAGCTTTTGGGTATCTATAAAGCGCTGTTATTACACTTCAAATTAGACTTTATGAACATCAGTTGTGCCGTTTTTTAAATCTTTTGAGTAATTACGACATTGTATAAAAAAAATATTTCGTGTTTCCAAAGTATTAACAGCTCTATAAGTATAATATTCATCAATACCTTGATAGTATCCAACACCCACACGGCAATGTATTGTTCTGTTCAATGGAGTCGAGTTATTATTATAGATAATGTGTTATTTATGAAATAGCAACGCATTGCGAAGACAATGCGCAGGCTTTTGAAGGCTGGCTTTTCATTCTCATACTTAATTGTAATTACTTTAAGGAATTTTCAAGGGAAAATCTATTGTTACAGCAACTATAAAATATTAAATGTCTTTGTACTTGCCTCTGTAGGTGCAAAGTTATAACGGTTGGACTATTTTTGGTCTTTTGAAATTTAGTCTATGGATGCCTGACCTGTACCATTCTAATATTAAAATAAATTTAGAACTAAGTTGTCAATGAGTTTCTTCGTTACAGACACACACATCTTTCATATTTAGAATATTAGTAGAAAATGTAATATATAAAATTCTCGTGTCACAGTGTTCGTTCCCATACACCTTCGATACGGCTCGACTGATTCTTATGAAATTTTTTATGCATATTCAGTAAGTCTGAGAATCGGCTACTATCTATCTTTCAAACCCCTAAGTGATAAGGAGTCCACCCCAAAATTCGAAATATCTAAATTTTATTATTTTACTATCATCATCAACAACATACATAATACTACATCAAAAACATACTAACATAATATGTATATATAAAATTCTTGTGTTGTTTCTTATATACGAGAACCACGGAAGAGTGTGGCACACCACCATGTCCCTGAAGCGGGGACCAGCGCCTGTATGATTTGTGTAATTTTATAAATACAGTCAAAATCTGTTATAACGACATCGAAGGGACTACTCATATTTGGTCGTAAAAACCGATTGTCGTAACAGCTGATGTTGTTATTAAGTACCTAATAGTTTTACCCGCCGGTACCTTTGATTTTGCTCAATATAACCGGTATGTTGTTGTAAACGCTGTGAATGCAAATTATAAAATATATTTGATTGATGACAAATTGATTCATTTGTCCTCTTCGGTCTTCATATTAATAAACATGATCAACATTCAATAACAAATTCAAATTTATTCAAAAATATTATATTTTTAAACAGTGTTTTTGCAGGTAGGTATTTGCCATTTAAACAAAAGGGCAAGGCACGTCCTTGAATACCGTTTATCAAACAATGTGATAGCTAATCAGCGTGCTTCCTGCGGATACAGATAATATTTAATTGGCGTGAAAACTCAATAATTGTAGATAAAAATCAGGTAGCAGAGGAACCAATTACTGCACTAGTGCTGTGCCACTACGCATTCGACCGCGGCCACACTTGTACCGAGCGGCTAGTGAGGCGATGCTTTGTCGACAAAAATATACCATATTTATTATTAAAGCACTAAAGGAAGTTTCCTAAAATAAATGCCATTAGAAACATAACTCGCTACTTAGTTTATCTTCTGTAAAAAGTTGTAAGATCCACATACCAAGTTAGTTAATTTATTCAGTCCGTAAGGGACCTTTTGTCTGTAGTTATTAGCTCACCTAAGATCGTATACTGACCATATTATCAACAAAAAAATCTTTTATGTTTTATTAACTCTTAAACTACCAGTTCAAATTTGAAATTAATCACGGTGATTATACAATGAATGTTGAACACAACGAAGTTCTAAATTGGCCTGAACTGCTTCGAGAAATGGATGGTATGATTCACTCTTCGTAAGTCGATTAAAATGTTTTAAACCTAGCAAAAGAATTTGCAAAACTTTCGTATTTTCATTTCATATGTATATTATTTGGGCGTGTTTGACTAATTGGCAATTGCATACAATACAGAACATCGATAAAGTCACGTCACTATCCCGGCAGTCCATGTGGTTCAACGTGCACGACGCTTACTCATTAGTCTACGACCACCAGTTTATTTGTGGCAAGTTGGCCATCGACATGAGGTTAATTGTTTTAATTCGACCTCCTTAGCTTTATCGATAAAATTTCCCCATTACTGTTTTGTAAAAAGTCGATAGATATTAATTACATAGCGGCAACCAATCAATTTGTAAATTCTTAATTCTGTGCTGTAATTTATGATTATAATATGTTATTAGTATGGGAAAGCTACTAAGTTTTTAAAACAAAAAATCGTATAGATTATGACGATTATATCGGTACATGGCTAGGTTTTATAAAGTTTAATTAATTATTGTATTGCAATAACGGAATTTGGAGATGATTTTATTTTAAGTTATCTTTCTGTATGAATATACAGTCTGAATTAAATAGAGGTTAAATATAGTTCGGAATACGTCAACAGATTTGAACTAAGTAAAGCTGTAAGTCAATTGTACTTATTTATGTTTAAGTTAACTTACCGATACATTAGAAAACACTTAAACAATATACAAAGCCAAAAAAGATTATATAACAAAAATACTAATGAAATTAACTAGTCTTAAATATTTAAGAGGGAAATGTGTATAAGATTCGAGACCTCTTAGACCAACCCAAATAAACACAAAAAACAAAAGCTATCATAAAAATAAATTTCAGTGATATGATAATGATATAACGTTCCTAGAGCAATTACAGTAGAACCTCCTTAAGTCGAACCTCGATAAGTCAAAAACCTCCAAATCTCGAAAAAATGTTTTGTTCCCTTCCCTTAAAACACCAAAACCTCCATTACTTGAAATCTTGACCCTCTGTTAATCGAAATAATCACCGAGTCCCTCCAAGCCATTTTGGTACATATTTTCACTCTATAACTCGAAAAATTAAATTTGACCTCTGTATCTCGAACATAGGAACGTTTTATTTTACAACCTTTACAACTTTATCATTTGGAATTTATTATCTCTATTGTTCGAACAAAAATAAGTTACTGACTTTGAGAACTTGCCGACAATGTGAATACACTATTGTTTCTTAGAAAACATTTTAGGAGTATACAATAATAAATTTATGACTCATGGAAACACGTGTTTGCTTGCTTTGTGTCAGGTGTTCAATTTTGATTCCCTTTGAAATCCTCCATAAGTTGAAAACTCTATAACTCGAATTTTTTGGAGCCTCCCTTGATGTTCGACTTATAGAGGTTCTACTGTATTACAATGGCGTCATAAAACATAAAAAAACATTTTATATTTAATATGTTTTTCGAACTCGTGTGTCGAGAAACATAGTAAAATATATTTATTTTGGATCTGTTGAGCGATACAATTACATATATGTAGTCGTTTTTGAAAACATTTTAAAATCTTTTCATTAATTCACTATTTTTAAAATATTACAAAAATGTTAAATATTTATCGGCCTATCGATTTTCGTTCAATACAAAATATTCGGCGTCGTGTCGATCTAATCGCAAGAATATTCGCTGTATCGCATTTACATCTGTTTACTTACCATGATTTAATTCTCATACTCATCTCGATTTTAAATCTTGCGAGATCCTTTCGAGTTTTCTCATAGCCCAAATCACAAGTAACACTGTTCTGCTGTTTTATTGATTTTTAAAGGATATGGTGGTGATAAAGCAAGTGGTTAGCTTTCTAAATTTTTTAATATCAGCCTTGCGATTCTGTAACTCACTTTTAAGGAGGGAGCTTGTAGTTTATTGTTTATCAGAATGCCAAATTGTAAAATGACTGCTTTACGACTGATTTGAGTGCGACCGCCACTGTGATAACCGCTGTGTGAGTTCGAAAAGTGAGTTACAGAATCGCAAGGCTGAGGTGGAAATGCATTTGTGCATCCCCTGTCCCTTAAAGTATATGGGACTCGACCTACATCAGAATCTCTCGTAATTGGAAACTGGGTGAGCAATATCTACTTAAAGCACCTTGAGTACAAGACCGCGTTGCAGAGGCTCCGGGGTCGTCGCATTCTACCGGGCTCTCAACGGCATATATCTGCCAAATATAAAACAATGTTGTTTCAATCCAAGAAATGAATGTACGACCATGAATTATTTAATGCTTGATATGAGCAAGTATGACTCTACTTAAAAATAGGACCTCTGCTCAAATCCAAGTTACCAAAATACCTAAATCTCAGCCTAGCCAAACCTCTGCTATCGATGGTATTTTTCTATTATTTTCGTATCACTTAGAAATTTTTATTTTCTTCTTTGAAAACTTCAATCTTTAAATTACATGTTATCGGACCCGATAGACGTGGCCCAGTACACACGCCGAAGAAAAAATAATCTCATTATAAATCTAAACGATTACATCAAAATCGATCCAGCCAGGAGGAGTTTAATTACAAACAAATGCACAGAAGATTGATATTAATAAATAGTTTAGGTAGGTCGCGGGTGAAAAAAATTATGTTCCCTCGAGAACGCATAGTAATGGATTACTAAGCTTTAAACTAATATTCGAAGCTCGCGTGAACGATGCGATCTTCCGGTCCCGAATCGCATGCATTATCGCGGTTAAACCAATACCACTGTATAATTTGTACCATTTTAACAAATACCGAGTATTACTCACTAATAGTTTTATAAATAAGCTCAACTGAGCTTTATAAATAGAGAGGAAATGTGTGAAGGTAAATAAAAATTAATGTTTCAACAGAATATAAGTGAAATTGAATTTCAGGAAATGCGACTGTGTTGAATATTGTTTAATTTAAATATTTTGTTTAACTTTGAATGTATTTATGAAATATTAATATGTTTATATTTGTACTAGCTGACCTGGCAAACGTCGCCTTGCCATGTATATCATATATAATAAAAAATAGGGATTGATCTTAGAGGGGTGTAAATAAGGGGTTGTGTGTATTTTTTAATGCTGTATCATAAAAAAATAAAAAATAATAATCTAAAAAGTAAAAAAAATAATAGGGTTGGACTGGACTACCTGTGTGCTCTTTTCTTGAAGAGCCCTATGTTGGTTCTGAAATACCGCAGCTGGTTTCACATCTTAGCACAATTGTGTAACTTTCTTGATAAAACATTAATATACTATTAATTATTTTAATTACTAGATACATCAAATGTTGGTTTAATTAAGTCATAGCAGCAATTCATACCTAAAATCATCTATTTTTGTATCCAGCAATATAAAATTATATTTTTCAAGGCAATTGTGTAGTAATATTCTATCATGTTGTATACTCTTTATTACTACCAAGAAATGTATTTTAGCGATACTAATACATTTCTATTCAGAAATTTCAATACCTGACTTGAATCGAATTAGCAAGAATATCGATTTTATGATTGTGCATGCGATATTCAATCAAAATGTCGACAAAGACCACATTTCTATCTTCGAAGCCATAAAGATTTGTATTGGACGGTAGGCGAAATAATTGCATTTTATTCATACTTTATTACTTGAATATTCACGAATAAAACCACCCATTGTGTCCTTCTAATATAATGTTTAATGTGAGAGATATTGTATAGTAGTGATTTTTATTCTAAATAAAGTTCATCAATCAACAGGAGGGCATTAGGAAGCCAAAATATGAAGCTTTTTGTAGACATTACCAGGATATAAAAATAATAAATCAGTGGTTCAGCCTTTTTAGGTCTGGGCATCTGTTTTATGATCGTTTGTCAATCGAATAGGCAAGATAAAACCTCCTGTGCCTGACACATGCTGTCAATTTTTTGAGTCTAAGTCAAGCCGGTTCCTTTACGATGTTTTCCTTCAGCTTTTGAGCGAATGTTAAATACGCACATAGGAAGTCCATTGGTGCACAGCCGGGGATCGAACCTAGTCCAACACTGCTCTCACCAGTATATTACAATGGACATATTTATAATTTCGTATGAACGTATGTGTAATACAGCGAGGAAATACTTCCATTAGAGGTACACAGACACAGGAACCTAAATTTTGTTTAGTAATTTATTTCTATTTCATAATTATAACACAGTTTTGTTTAGTTTAATATTCTTTTGTCTCTTTTATTTTTTTAAATTATTTATCTAAGTTTGCCTTATATCAAGGTCTTTGACGACCACATACTAAATATTACACAAAACAAGACAGTTCTTTCAGTTACATTTCTGGCATAAATGAACTATGTATATGTTATACGATTATTTATTAGAGAAATATTAATAGAAAGAATAAGTAAAAATAATTAACTGGCCGATTCCTTTAACTAAACAAACTTCTAAATATCAATAGCCTTGAGAAGTTGAATTGTTTGTACATAGAAATTATCAAGACTCTTTTGTTTCTATGTTAATTAAAAACAAATTAATATTTTTCAAACTATCGAAGTAATAATAAAAATTCTAAAAAACTCACGGTATAAGGCGACCAAGTAGTTAATTATTATTTGTAACGTTAACACGATTTCCCGCATAATACCTTTTCGTCCGAGATACTATAACATCGTTTTAAACGCGTTTCACTGTATTAATTCTCAATTATCTATACACCATTTAAAAAATAATATCTCACAGCTATTTTATTACACAAACACACTCAACGGGCGACGAAAATTATTTTTTTATTATACAACCATTACGTATCCCGCTACGAAGATTAAAAACTTATTAATATTAACTATTTTAATTTCTCAATTAACGAAATTTTGCATAATCAGAGAAATTTAACATCTTTCACGCTGTTACAACAATGTACATTAAATATTTTTAATAACGTTAGCGATAATTATTAACTAATGAACTTATTATAGAATGGAAATGAAGTAATTCTTATAAACTTAATTATATTTTTATTGTATTTTAACTTAGTCAAACGACAAATTGAACGATTAAATTTACATATCTTAAACATTTTTAAAATATTACATATTATCATATTTCGATACTAAACAGTAAGTTTTATAATGTTATATTATATCTGGTAATTTTATCAATAATTGAATAAATAATTAGCATAGCAGTATTAAAAACTGTTCAAAGTGTCCATTGCTTAAAGTTTTTCGTCTTATATTCAAGTGAACGAAATAAACTAAAAAATACTTAATTCTAAGTATAATGTTTTGTTATCAGTATATTATTTTTCAGTAGTTTCTGTGCTTTATTTAAATAATAATTCAGTAGTAGATTTAGTATAAAGGTATAATTTAATACTTTTGTATGCAATGTTATATCTACGTTCATCATAGAAATTAGCCTACTTTGAGGTAATACTGTAATCTACCCCAAGTACGCTTATAAATAGATTACAATTAATTCCAACACACAAATATACAATATTTACAATTTTGTTAACCCACATAGTAATAGTAAAAACTTATTAAAAAATAATAAAAAGGAAATGAAAACGCTGGCAGCATTTCCTCGCTGTATTGCGATACTTATTCGTTGAGCGAGGAATGCACCAGCTCTGGGGTCACCGGTACTATCTACCAAGCGCCAACTTAAATCTTTAATTAATTGTGCACTTGAACCCCAAGGGGCTCTACTCCCAATGAAACAAAATTGAAGTTGGAAGAAAGACTCTTATATTTGAGCCGTTTGAGTCCTACAAATAATAGTCTTGATATAAATCCTAATATACCCATAGAACAGTGGTCCACTTAACATTTAGAGATACCGCCACGAGAAGCAGATTACGATACCGGCTTTCAACAAATTGAAAATTTTCTAAGGACTCTAATTGGTACCCTAAGCGTGCACCAATTATTTAAAGGCCGGCAACGCACTCGCGACCCTTCTGGCATTGAGTGTCCATGATCCACTTAACATAAGGTGAGCCTCCTGCGCGTTTGGGTTCTATAATTAAAAAAAAACAATAAAAAAAATTACTAACTAATTATACAAGATAGGCAAAAAGCTATTTCTAGCGATACTTTAAAACCATTATAAGCAGATACTAATTCCGTGCAATGAAATACAAAGCGTAAAGATAAGACCCGCTCCCATTCGAACGAAATCATCAAATACAATAACAAATGCGTTGATAAAGCTCCATTACAGTTTCTATCCGACATACGTACATAACAGTAAAATAAAAATTATCTGAGAAACACCCGTACATTTAACCGTGTCCGTTTAATATATTGTAATTCTATTCACGCAGGGACGTACTTTAGACATTTGGGGCCCAAATATCTCTTGTTAATCTGTATTCTACTTTCAATTAGAATTGAATAGACATGACATGTTTTATAGTAGTCTTAGTTGTGGTATACAGTACGATTATCATTGGCCTCCCGATCACAGCTGCGCTAAGAGAAGTTATAGACCGAAAAGTGGAGAGATATCACTAGCAGAACAGCAGGTACTTTACAGTGACACGAATACGACTGAGAAGAATAGTGCTATAGTTTTATTAATTTAAATCTTTTAAAGCATTTTTCATCATTTTCCATAATATATGTTAACATTGTTATTTTATGTGCCATTTTAAACAGCCTCAAATAAACGGAATTGATTTAACAATTAAGTTTTTAATTTTATTTTGTTTAGTATTATTAATACTTTGTATATCTACATCAAAATTTGTATTTCTATGCCTTTCATATTTATGCCTTAGAAGTCTAATCTGTATATTTTTAAGGCCCTGAATTCGTCCCTGTACTCTGCAATATAATATCTGGATTCTAGGGAAAATGTTCCCACGTGAGCCAACTAATACGATATATGTCATTATGGAAATGATAATTAAGTAAAAATGCTTTCTAAAGTGCTTTGTGGACAGGTGCATTATTTTTGGAAGATTTCCATATACTTGTGAACTCCAGTGGTCGTAACATGATATGATGGAAACAGATACACTTATGTGTGTTAATGATAATTAACTTTTATGTCGTTTAATTATTGATAATTTTTGGTTTTAGCAGCACGTGTATGTTGAGGCTATTCAACTTCTTGACACCACGGGCCTAGTGAGAAGATAGGGACAAAACTTTTTTGAAGTTATACTTCTTTAGGCGCGTTATGAAAAATTTATGAGAGTGAAATTTTACAATGCGCGCGCACCTGTGACACAAAATTAGGAGTGTGATTATAGCGTGCGCGAGCGAGATAGGAATAAGACAATCTACAAGTAAAAAGAAATAGAATATGCGTGAAGTTCGTATGCCAAGAATTTTGAATGACCATAATGACATTTGTCATTTACCTTTTAAACAAATAAAGGAGTTTTAATTATTTTTTCAAAGAAATTTAGCAATGCTTTTTGAATCATAATCAGAAGTGATTTAAATTGAATATTTAAACCAATACCAATTAATATTTGTGAAAAAACTGTGCTCATCAACCTTCCTAAGTGTTTCAATAATAGAGGTTAACTATCCGTATGTATTATTATTATCGAATAATGTTTTGATTAAAAAAATGACCACATTGTTTAATCAAAACATGTAATTTTTCTGATTTAATCTAGCAAATATAAGGACAAGAGACAAAAAACA
Organism: Pieris napi; assembly: GCF_905475465.1. NCBI lineage: Eukaryota > Metazoa > Arthropoda > Insecta > Lepidoptera > Pieridae > Pieris > Pieris napi. The sequence continues at coordinate 3,067,944 of NC_062241.1, read as the reverse complement.
ATTGATGAATCAGTGTAAGTGCACTAAATTGAATACAAAAAAAGAGTTGTCATCTTATCGCTGTGAAACATCAAAAACTGGAGGTGGAACAAAGCCAAACTATTTTTAATAATGCAAAAGAAGTATAACTTTTTACGCGCGTACATAAGTACACGCACCCTTTTTTTTTAATTAGTGTTAGTGCATGTTAGTCTTAAGTGCTAAATAGTGGTAAGTGAAAAAATTGCACACAAGAACAGAGCGTCTTCCCCTTAATAGACTCTGTAAGTAGTCTTATTGGACACTTTCTTATGTTAAATATACTTATTAGTAAATTTGGTTAGACTCAAACTACTTATTAGTCTTAAGTTAGGCTAGATCGTAATGTTCCATGTTTCTGTAAAGTCACATGTATTAAAAAAATGTTTTAATAAGTAAGCGACTTTAATGGGTTTTATACTATTAGATGTAAAAAGGTTTTATACCTTCAGTGCCGAGCACCCAAAACAATTGTTCATTACCCAGGAATCAAAGTTATTATACGAATATTGGAGCCATAAAGGTGAATTTACTATTACTTTATTTTATAAACTATGTAGTTTTTCAATCTTCCTAAGGGTCTGTTTCACAATGTATGGATAAAGTAACAAATAGCTTTGCAACACATAAATTATTTGGAAGATAAATTGTGCTATTTGACATTCATCGGACTCATAACTTATTATGGACTTTATGTGACGATTAGCGCTATCTGACAGTCGTGAAACGCAACAATAGTGTTTATCCTACCAATAAGTAATAAATAGCTAATTTGGAACTTATGTAGAACTTATCCGTACATTGTGAACAGACCCTAAGTATAAATAATATATATTCTTTGGTTTGAAAAAGTCTAAATAAAAACGAATGTTATCGCGAAAGCTTCCTATTACATGAAATTGTAAGAAAAATATTTACCCCGAATTTCAGATGCGAGAAGTCAGACCGATAAACTATTTCAGGGAACCAAAGATCCATTTCATTCGTGATTGATGAACGGAAGAACGAATGGATGACCGAGTGGAATCGATTTAGTGAGCAATAGTACATTTGCATGTGTATGCGATGTTAAATGGAATCTTTTATCTAGATGAAATAGATTTAGGTAGCTTTGTATCATGTATGGGTTATTGGATGAGTTATAACGAATTTAAATTCCAACGCTTAAATAAAAATATTAAGTTGGTTTTGTGTTGGTACAATTTTAGGTAAAAATGTATTTTGTATACCGATGTATAATTAAATACTAAAAAATAAATGAAAATTGTTAATACTGTATGTTTGTTTAATTAAAATAAAACTTTTAAAAGCTTAAATGTCTGACACTTGCTATACCTACTAATATTATAAAGAGGAAATATTGGATTTTTGTTTGTTTGTTTGCTTTGCTCTAAATCTACGGGACTGATCTGAAAAAATCTATAAAATAAGGAAACCGGCTTGCCTTAGACCTAAAAATTCGACGGTGTGTGTTAGGCACAGGAGGCTGATCACCTACTTGCCTATTATATGGACATGACAATGATCATGAAACAGATACAAAAATCAGAGGCACAGACCTAAAAATGGTGTAGCGCCACTAATTTAAATAGAATTTACCGTGGAATAAAGTGTAAATAAATAATGCCATTTTTTGTCGTCTTTCAAAAAACTAATTGCATTCCAGATTGTTCTTTCAAATAAATGGTAACCATGGTAACCAACGCCCAAGTTCTCTGACGAATTACTTTTCTTAACTCAACTACTTTTATAAGTATAGTGCATTAATAGATACTCTAATATCCATTTGAACTTGACAAATAATAGCGGAAATTCCTTTAACAACGCAGTAGATATCTAAAACACGCCTTCGACACGAGATTGATACACGAAATGATAGTGTAGTGAATGAAATGGAGCGATTTGTTGTGCAAACGGTCAATTTTCATTCGGTCCCGTAAGAGCGGGAGCCGCCGGCCGACTTCAAGCCAGTAATTTTGCTTCACGATGGATTACTATTGATCGGCTTTCATTTCATTTCAGAATTTTTTGGAAAAACGGACAAAATGGCGAATAGATAATTGAGTATTTTTGTGTCCTGGCATTTTGGTTTGGGTGCAACCTGCAAATTAATTAATATTTCTTTAAGTATATAATAAAGTGATATTACATTTTTAATTTGTATTTTAAAGCCTTATTTATCGGATTTGACGTGATGAAATAAACGAAAATCCTGTTTTTCACATTTTTTTTTCAATTCTAAATCGTCTACCTAACAACGTCAAGTCACTGCGGAGTGGAGACACTCCGTAATCAGGCTTTTAAAATATCGCCCAAGCATTGGGATAGAGCCCAAATATAATAATCAATTAAATATATAATGGTTAAATTATACTATAAAAACCAATCATTAGGCAATACCAGTGGATTATCTAAAAATAAATAATAAATCGTTTATTTGCAAAGAAAGTGGTACATTAATTAATTATATAAATCCGCCATATAAAAATAGGCATGCAAATATTATATTAATTATCATAATGTCATAATAATAAGTTAAATTTATCTGTTGAAAAGATAGTTGTTTTGTGGATAACGGAATATATACAAATAAATTAATATAAATTAATAAATACAAATAATGGTATTATAAACTAAAAATGGTTAAATTCATGAAATTCATATGTATTTGTATTTACTTTTAAAATAATGTAAGACTAAAAAGTTTATCCATAAAATCTTTCCCACATCTCCCATCCGCGTAATTCAGTCGCGTAGCAACGCGTGTAATCACAATATCATACAAAACAATATAGTACTCATACAAATTATTGTATGGGATCGGACGCATGCTGTGTGGTCGTATGTAAATAACATTAGGGAAATTGAATTTAAATAATTTTATCGATGTTATCACGATTTCTATGATTACATTTGAAATTGAAATCAATATATGTTCAAACGTTTTTTATTAAATTACAGGAATTACTTATTGTTTAGATTATAAAACATACTAAAAGTCGTTTGATAGCACTCTCGTCTTACTTTGTAAAGAAATTAATGTGACTAAAATTTTTTTCTAATATTCGCAGTCGCAATTCCCTTCGTAACGTTACGAAGCCATGATTTTTTCCGTAAACACGCCGTTTCCTTGGATTTTAACAATTATAACGTATAGGTTATGACGCAACACGTGGCTCAGGTACGCAACTTTTTGTTGTTTAATTTTGTAGTTATAATAATAGCCGTTATTGGCTATTGCCGTAAAATACTTATTCCAGTACCTACTTAAAAATTTGAAGTACTATAAACACTAATCATTAATCGGCAAGCCGGTTAATTTATATTTGTCGTTTATTGACATAACTTTTACACATTTAATAAAACATTTTTTAACCGGATTAAAGTTATGTATTTACAATTATGATTATTTACACGGTGACCGTGACCACGCACGCTGTAAAGCACGCGAAACGTCGGTTAAATTTAAAATTATGTAAAATAATTTCTATTTACAACTTGTCCTTGGACATAGGACTCATATAAGAGCTTCCACTCTTCTCAGTGTCCAGCTTTACGTAGCCACAAAGGGCCAGCTGCTCTACTTATATCATCTTCCCATCTTTTTATTTGTCTTCCTTGTTTTTTTGTAGCGAGGAAGCCATCTTTGTCTTCTCTCATTATGTCCTGTCCATTTCCATTTCAGTCTTTTACTAGAACTAACAGTGTTTCTAATTTTTCATGTCTTTCATTACTTCTGACCAGTATCTTTTCCAAGTCTTTGTAACTCTACAATCCAGTTCTTTGCCCATGTATTCTTTATTAGCTATTTGATAACCTAAGATATTATAGTAATATAATTTACGTAGTTTATTTTCCCCAAATATTATACATTTCATGATAGACAAAAAAATGTATCTTTAATGATTTTATTCCATCCAGCAAAAGCTTTATGAAAACTTTTTCCGTGTAAATTCGAATCATATACTCCGACTTAAAGCATAGTATAAACACTAAACAATGTTATAGCAACAGGCAGCTTATATCAAAAAGAGAATCAAAAAAAAGAAAGCATGAGAATGTCAAAAAACCTCGATTGTAAGCCTTATACAACACCAACAACTCAATTAACAAGTAGTTTTTCTCAGTCTCATTAGCAATAAGTGCAACGACCGAAGAAAGTACAAATAGAAGAAAACCCGTCGATAATTATTATAGCTATAGTTTGCGGTAACGTTTCTTAACCACAACATCGGAACCAAACGGGTCCTACGACACTTGTCCATTGACAATCTAATTGCAATCCGTGATTTATATAGAGCTGCTATTCGGATTCAAATGTATTAACAGGTGACGACGGTGCACTCTTCTTGAAGGACCCTAAATTGAATAGGTTTGGAAATACTTCAGTGGGTGACTGGTTCCACATAGAGGAAGTGGAACGCAAAATACCTACCTTAAATACCGCTCAGTTGTGGAACAAAAGTAGAACAATGCATGCAAAATGGAAAATCATTTGCATAATGATACCGCCGCCTACCAGTACACACATTACCAGAGGGCTCGCCAGTGCGTTGCCGGCGTTTTTATTTAATATAATATGCGGTAGTTAAAGACGCAAGAATTGCTGTACTTTGACATTTGTAGCTCATGCAGTAACTGTCAACTGGACACATTGAAAGTAAGATTCAAAGAGACTTAGAGCTAAGTATATCAAATATATCTTGACATACGTCACACACAGAAACGTCTGAACCTTGTTAACTATATAGTGTAATAAACAAGGCAAGCTAGCTTCAATTATTGCTGTGTAAGCTCTCAGTAGGCCGATTGTGTTAAATAAACTTCGCAATTAGCAGCTCTATATAAATTTCTATGCGCCAAGCAACACGCAAGTAGCGGTTATTGTGCGTCGGCGCTCTGACAAATAAACAACCTGTTACATCACACGCACCCCTACATATACAATATCAATTACTGGACACTCACACAAAGGTGAACTAAGTCTGTAAAAGGAAAACTAATTTGGTTAAACAAGTGACGAACAGTCTTGCTGTTGGCAAAGTGGTCGTGACATTTTGACAAAACAACATTGACAATCAGACTCGATTGTCAATGTTGTATGACAAACCTTTTCTAGTATGAAATCAAAGCGATATTGAATTATTACATTCACAGCTACATTGGAGCCGGAAATGAGTCGTTGGTTGATAACAACATCACTGACGCGTGGAGGCCTATAACATAACAATTGTCAGGCAAAGACGCGGGCTCGTAGTTAATAAACCAATAAATTGTGCAATCTAGCACGAATCAAAATAAATAATTATCTGGTAACACAATAGCTCATTACTCATGATCGACATGAAGCTCATAATCTGTATGCGCCGGCGCCGCATTACCGCGCAAACGATTTTATTATGCAACGATGTCTAACTGTACGATGCCATTAAAGCTACGTCTAATGTCTAGTAGGGATTAAAAAGATGCTATTCTGATATCGAACTAGCTTTTGCCCACGGAATATGCTTAAACGTATTTTTTTAGTTGATGTGTAAGCCTTGATGCACACATGAACAAGAACACATTGTTGCATACCTACTACATTTGCACACATATACAGTGTAAACTCTTTATAACGAATTTCAAGGGACCGAACAATATTAATCGTTATAGGGAAGGAAGATTTGTATGGGTATTAGGTAATTTATAAACCAAATAAATGTAGCTATTTTATACGTATTAGAGAGATTTTCGTTATGACGAATGACGTTATAAAGAGTGTTCACACTATATTTATATCTGTGGTCATAGATCCAGTACATTCATTCGAGTGTTTCATATTTGAATAGTGCCTTCAAGATTTCTTAATAATTTAATTGCTTGTCCTGTAAAGTAATGAAATTTTGCATTTATCATATTCTGACCTATGGCTACAGATATATACATTTAATTCTGCGAATTTTTAAGGACAAAATGGGTTCATGGCTGTTACATAAAATACAAACGTAGTAAAAGTTTAAAAAAAAACTAATTACTTTTTCGCGTGCGTTGGCTGCGTTTTTAGTGATGTTGTTTTTTTTAAATTTAAAGCTGGAAAATTAAGCTAAAGAATTGTGTTTCTGTCTAGAATAGAAAATAAATGTATTTTATCAATACTGTAGGTCTATAACGCGGCTTGAGGTAGAATGAAAGATGAATTTTTTGAAATATAATATTTCAATATTATATTTTTTATTATTTGTTTTTATGTAAGGAGGCAAACAGACAGAAGGCTTACCTGATGTTAAGTGATACCGCCGCCCATGCACACTTACATTGCCAGACGACTCGCAAGTGCGTTGCCGGCCTTTTAAGAATTGGTACGCTCTTTTCTTCAGTCGGCAGCTGTGCAATACTTCAGTGGGCAGCTGGTTCTACATAGTGGTGGTGCGCAGCAAAAACTCCCATAAGAAACGCAAAGATATTAAAAAAGAAGTTCAGCTGGCCCTTATTTACTCTTAGTAGTGTAGATATAATGGTACATAGCAGACTAGCTGAGTAATTGCGTTGCGTGTACTATCAATTTATATTGCGATAGACTTTATTACAATACATTATAGGCTAGAATAGTTCAATGTTACTTTTAATAATAGAATAAATTGTTTGAACAATGTATGTAGCATGATTTTAAACGGTTCAAAAAAGATTTTTTTTTCAAATGGTGTAACCATTACTACCACTAGAACAGTCGCATAGAATTGATGCTTTTTTTAAATGGATTTGTACGTAAAACTGTTTGATTTATACTTGTGTGTGTCATATTCTAATGAATTGGTTATATATAGTTTTCTTAAAACCAGAAACCTCAAGTGTTTTGAGACTTAAAAAATTAAAAATCAAGACCAAAACAACGCGTTTTGTTTCTCGAACATTAAAGATCTTTTATATTGGTTTCTTTTTCATGTTTTACAATTCTAAACGGTCCGTAACAGTTGGCCTCATCTGGGTTTGATATTTATTAACTTATCATGCCTAATTCCGCAACTACAAAAAGATAAACGCAATGATACAAGTAATAAAAATAGTTGGTTTCAGTTTCAACCTCTCTCTTCTCTTCACTTATTTCTGTCCCTGGCTCTGAGCTGCCTTTCTAAGCTTACGATAAACTTACAGTTAAATCATAATACACCTAATCAAAACTTACATAAGAATAAACCTGTCAGTTGCAATAAATAAACTTTACTTACAATTCATTCTCACAAAAGCCATTGTCGTAATTCCCATGTAAGGGCCCGCTCACATTTTATGGTGACTTTAAGACCACATAAATTGAAGTGTGAACATCTGAACAATTAACTTGGATTAAGTTTAGTCTTTTATGCTAGCAAGTTTTTTTATATTTATATATATATATATATATATTTATTAACACAGTACATAATAAGGAAATACATAAAATAAAGAGGGCTACTAGTGGCCTAATCGTTTTCGAGCGATCTCTTCCACCTCGACGTGAAACTCAAAGAATTTCCGAACCAAGTAAAGAGCGTACCAATTTTTAAAAGTCCGGCAACGCACTTGCGAGGCATTGAGGGTGTCTATGAGCCTCCTGCCCGCTTGCCCCTAGTTGTATAAAAAAAAACACTGTGTGAACAGCAAAGCAATTAAAACATACGTAAACAGAAGGGGAAATAATCAAAAATATATACCTTTTTATGTTATTTAATTTTGTGTAAGAATATTGTTTGTCAAAGTTTCTTAATTAAAGCCCCTCGCTAAATTGTACCGATTTAAGCGTTGGTAGATTTTTTTATATAGGTTCCGGTAATGAGACCAATAAAAATAACATACCTACTTAATCCGGTAAAAATCATTTTTGAAAGTCAGATAGCCTAGATAATAATAGACAATATAGAAAATAATGTTTCACAGAATCAAGAAATTACTAAATTACTAGTCCAGTCTTCCTATATTAAACCGAATTAAATTTTTCAGACCTCGCTCTGTGTGCCCAGGAAAAACTTCCACACAACAACGGCGTGTGACTCGCCTTTTTAAATAATCAAATAAGCACTCTGCTATGCAAATCAATCGTTGCATAAAGTTGACTGTCAGTTCCAACATTATACAGGAAATGTATAAGCTGTTAACATGATATAACGGTAGAATTATCTCTACGGCTTTTGTTTTATCTGTTTTAAAAGACAATTTCAAATATCAACAAGGCCGTGTCTTAAAATAAAAAATTGGGATTGTTTAAAGGGGCTTAAAATCTTCATTTATTCTTTCTTTATTAAAGGAATCAATTGTAGAAGAAAAACTTAATGTATTTTCTATAATGTCTCATCTAAACAAGTAGGTATGTTAGCGTTTTTAATCGAATTAAGATTGTTTGATAATTAATATTTAAGTGCGAGAAATGCATATATGTATTTGTCTTAGATTCGAATGCGATTAATATTAGCGAAATAGTTATCATTGTCATTTGGATTTTTTTTTATAATAGTGTGCACGTCCGCTGATTAGAGCAACTGAACTCAACGATCGATCCAAAATGACTTTGACACATTGACATTTCACAACCAGTGTCTATGATTTTTCGTGGTGTTGCCATTCTAATAATACAAATGACATCTGTTCTGTAATTATATTATCTGTCATATATAATTTGATTAAGATTCGTTTATATTAATTTAAAATACTTTTAATTCGTACCATACCTATCTACTTAATATTACCAGGAATTTGCGATAATTACTTTGATTAAAGTAATCACGTGTTATTTTTATATTGGCAGAGCGAAATTGTGTCCAAAACAGTTATGTTTATAGCCGTGAATATTATAATACTTTCAAATAATTATAATATTAATGGCGTATAAATTTCTCCGGCACACAACAAGTCGTTTAGCTACCGTTGGTAAGTGTTGCTTGGGGCACTTATGCAAGTCCGTTTAGTAGCAACCCTATGAGGGCAATATTTTATCATAATAATTTTATTACGCTGTCGTGTAAATATCGAATACATTATGTTATATGAACAATATTTAAGGATAAATAAATATCAATGGTTCCTTTTTAACTATATAACTAATGATTTATCACGTGTTTTACAGCAAGAAAATTGTAGGGAAATTTTGTGTAATTTCCCTTTTAACTTCTTCCCTAAACATCTTTATATAAGAAGATTACCAGCTGACCGGGCAAACCTCGTTTTGCCATTTATATCATTTATAATAAAAAAATAGAGGTTGAGCTACAGGGGTGAAAATTAGGGGTTGTATGTATTTTTTAATGCTGTATCATAAAAAAAAAATCTAAATATTAAAAAAAAACTTCCCTTAACATTTAGGGGGATGAAAAATAGATGTTGTTCGATTCTCAGACATACCCAATATGCACACAAAATTGCATGAGAATCGATCGAGCCGTTTCGGAGGAGTTTAACTACAAACACCGCGACACGAGAATTTTATATATTAGATAAAAAATGAGACCATAGACAAATTTAAAAAAAATATCTCGTATTAGTCTTTATTAATATATTTATATTTAGTCAAAACATAAGTCATCTTGCTATATATGTTGCTTTAAGATCCTTATAATTGTTATATCTTGATTCCAATTATCAATTGTAAATTCCATTTAATAAAACACACATCCCATGCGTAGCAAAATATATTATATCTCTAAAATATATTTAATCGAGTTATTACTTCATGTATGAATATAATAATTTAATGTCAGCAAGCGAGTAAATGGTACGTGCGTATATCTAAAACAGTTTGAAGTTGACAAACGCACTGCTATTGTATTGTGTAGTGACATGAAATATTAAGTTCATACATTACTGTTAAGTAAAGGTGAGACCTGGATAGCTCTATCTTGGAAATACATATTATAAAGAGAATTAGTTTTTTATATTATTTCTCCAACTTTACGCACTTGTTTAAAAAATCAAAGAGAAAACTTTAGATGTATGTAATAAACAATCTTCAGACAATCTAAGTAAAACAATATCTTAAATATAATATTTCAGAGAAACCGCCTCCGCAGAATAGTCATTTGTCTTCAGGCTTTATTTTTAAACAGCTACACAGTTACTATAGGTATATTCCTAGAAGATAATCATACACATTTCGTAAGAACTAATAACATGATATCAAGGAAGGAAAGGTTTCCAGATAACAAAAACAGTGGTAGAGGCTTAAGGTAAGTAAATACATATATAAATAAGGCGTTTCAAAAATTTTCCTGGTATCCCGGGTAAATGAAGATTGGGCCGCTTTTCATAGAAGTCTTAACAGGTATATTTATTTATTTACACTTTGTTGCAGTGATTCAGAAATACAGTACCATTAAATTAATTAAATAAAGATTCTTGCATAGTTTAAAACTATTAGATTTACAAATGATCATGAGATAGATACGGAAACCTGAGCCACTGACTTAAAAAGGTTGTAGCGCACTTATTCTTTTTTTATTAGCAAATTCAAAATTCTCGTATCAATTTAAAAGTACTTCATGCATTTCAACTAAAACGGACATTAAACTTTTGACTTGTTAAAAGCTAAATGAGAACTCAATTGACAGTTTAATATTGATACGAGATAACATCGCGGCCAATATGTTTCAATGGAAAGAAAATTATAATCACACAAATACATCATATTAACTGTACTTTACTTATGGACTGTAGAGAATATTTTAAATGTTCTCAACGAAACTAAAATCATTCTAGTGCAAATTACAAACAAATTTTTACAAAACCTTTATTAAATTTTAGAAACGATTTTTTTTACTGAAGTAACGAAACGCTTTGAAGCCAAAGTCCAGACAACTTCCCAATTACTTCGATTGTGATTGACAAAATTTTATAGACACTTGATAATAGATATGAGGGTCATCTTAGTCAGCTGGGCTCACAATGCCGTGCGGGTTGCCGACCTTTTAATAAATATAAAAATAATTAGTAATATTGTATGCTCTTTTTCTTAACTCGATTTGAACATTACAATAGTTTAAAATTTGGGTGCAGATTTTCTAGTGGTGTAGTAAGAATTTTACATTTGCTTTTACTTTTCTTACTATTGTTATTATATTTTTTTTTATATATCAGCGGGCAAACGGAAAGGAGGCTCATCTGGTGTTAAGTGATACCGCCGCCTATGGAAACTCCATGCCAGAGGGTTCGCGAGTGCGTTGCCGGCCTTTTAAGAATCGATACGCTCTTTTACCGACGGACCCTAAGTCGTAAGTAATTTAAAACCACAAAAAGGGAGCTGTAGCAATCACTATTACTGCCTATGAATATTAATAAAAAAATATATTGGTCTGTTGTGAATATAGCCTTACCTAGAAGTGTTAATCTATGCCTGTATGCCTAAGGCACTACTTGTTTAGCATGTCTTCTGTCACTTTTACTTGTAACGGACATACAATGTTTCCTCTTTTATCATTATTAGTTATAATTAAGGTGTGTATAATGACACTAATTTTATAATCAATCATGTTCAAGTAGTTTTTAATGACTGGTTAATTTCAACATTTAAAATTGTAACACAAGTGAACAAATCCCTTTTTTTATCTGTGACTTTGGTTGCTCGTAAGATTTAAAAAAAAGAACAATTTTGTAGAAGGAACGACTGTTTATTTTTATATTGCCATAATGAGATATTTGTTCATTTAGAATTTTATTTTTCAAATGAAAATTTTTCATTTTTATCTGTGGCTTTGTTCTCGCGTATCTATTGGTGCAGGATTTTTAAAAAAAGAACAGTTTTTGCATACTGTGTGTTATCGAAATCGATCGATATTTAAAATTTTATATTGACATAATCAATCATTATAAGAAATTGTAATATCAAAAGTGAACCGCCGTTACGAACGCTCCAAAAAGTTTAGCCGTCAGTAACAATAAGTTGTTAACATCGTTATTTTTAAACCTGCTTTCGATTATGGCGAAATACGTTTTTTTTTTCCTTTAAAATGCGAAATGATTGATGAAAGTGTGCCGTACATTTCGTACATTCTCCTTGTTCTGGCCGAAGTAATTACATATTTGTAAGTTGTAATTTCGATTTACACAATTTTTAACCTTTTTAAATTTGTAACTAAAGAAAAATTCCGGTTCAAAAACGCAATATCGCGCTTAAGTTCTAGCGTAGATGTTTCTGTTTAAAAACAAAGCGGTGATTTTCCTAGAAATTAGGTATACTTACTACTATGGGCCTCTTCTAGTGAGTGCCCTTGGAAAGTATTATATAATGCTCTTGTCCGTTCGCCTCCTGTTCCCTTTAACTAAACCAAGGAGTATTTGACGTTGAAAAAAATAAATTCATATGAACTTATCTCTTGTGGGATGAAATTTTTAACGATATTTGAGTCCGTGAATCTTGAAATAGATCGCCCTGACTGTTTCTCATTAGTAGTAAAACCCTAGAATCATTAACTTAAATAAGCCTTCCAGAGAGTATAATTTTAATATATATGTCATCTTTCAACCTAAAAATTGACTAGTCAAGAATCTTTGATAATCTAATATTTAAAATTCTCGTGTCGCGGTGTTTGTGGTTAAACTCCTCCGAAACGGCTTTCCCGATTCTCATGAAATTTTGTGCGCATATTGGGTAGGTCTGAGAAAATGACAACATCTATTTTTCATCCCCCTAAATGTTAAGGGTAATCCACCCCTAAATATATTTTTTTTATTTTTATTTTTTTAATGATACAGCATTAAAAAATACATACAACCCCTAACTTTCACCCCTCTACGATCAACCCCTAATTTTTATTATAAATGATATACATGGCAAACGACGTTTGCTATTTATTCAAGCAGACAAGCATAAGTTCATAGTTAATAATAATGTGTTAGTTACAATGATGCCCTAAATATTGGTTACTATAAATACAACTGAGTAGTTCACAAGTTAGATGCTTAGATAAGTTAAGTCATATTTAGTACCTTCATTCCGCAAAGTTATTTTAAATTTCGAATACTTCTTTAGACACACCTGTTATTAATAATATATTACACGTACCATTATATTATATATTACACCTGTGTCCGACGACTATAATTTGCGATATCAAACAAACTGTGTGAAAGCCCATTCAGCTTTTGATAAAGACTAAATTATACATAATTATACACCATGTACAACAGAATAGAATCGGCGTGATTGTGTAGCTATAAATAATTAAAAAATATAGATAGAAGAAGTGTTGGCCTAGTGGCTTGAGCGTTAGCCTCCGAATGCTGTTGTCGTGTGTTAGAATCACTATCCACCAATTAACTATTCTTTCTATACGTTCAATTAACTCGCTTATGAAAGACAACATATTGAAAGGAAACATGTCTTTTATAAATTGACTTACTGTAGGCGCAGAAGATTGACCACCTACTTATATCTATTAAGAAAAGGAATGATCACAAAATTTATATAGAAACAGCGGTTGTACCATTGTTGTTTCTATATCAAAATAGGAACATAAGTTGAATTAAAATTATCTAGGACTACTATATATTATTTTCACGATTACCATACGATATTATGATTTGAAATGAACTAACCTTACTCAGGAACTACGTATATTAATTACGTTGTATTTATCCAAATTCTTTCATCTCATCTAGTTTATCTCTCTAGGTTTCTGGTGGGCGCTCTCTCTTTTTTTCCCACTGGGCTATTGCAAGTAATAAATCAGAGAAATACGTATTAAGCAATATATAACGCACGAAAACACGTGCAAAGACTAGTAAATTATAATAGCTTTAAAGCAGGTTGAAAAACGTTCACTTAATTCACTGTGGACATTATACTGTAATGAGATTTAAAATTCGAACGCGGTAACCACTCATTAAGTTAAACAAAAGCTCGATTGAGCTGAATAAATTTGTTAAATTATTGGTTTTATTGTACCCGAGGCCAGTCGCTATCACAATGGAATCTTTTAATGCGGATTTTTTGTTTGGTATTTTGTGAAATGTACTTTTCTGTCTTTTCACTGCTGATTAATTTTAACAGGTAACCTTTATTGTTTTCTGTGCAGATTTTAGTGACCAAGCCTTAATCCCATCTATGAACTGACAAAATGGATTTTATCTACAGTATTTTTAAAAACACTGTAACCCGGTGACCCATGTTCAATTTTCCGGGAAACAATAATTGTTTTGTTAGTAGGCAGACAAGGCTAATCACCTACTTGTATTCAATGAACCAATTATTCTTACACCCCACAGCTTTCTACAGAAAGCTTCTATTTTGATATTCGTTCACTGCTGATTAATTTTGACAAGTAACCTTTCTGTTTTCTGGGCAGTTTTATCTGACCTAGCCTTAATCCCATCAATGATCTTACAAATTTGATTTAGTAATTTTCTCTCCTGACATCGTGTATTATTATCAAAAACACTGTTACCTGGTGATCTAGGTTCTAATTTCGGCAAAACAATAATTGTTTAATAGCTAATCACCTACTTGTTTAATGAACGCAGTTGTGTTACCTTCAGGGCTTTCTACAGAAAGCTTCTTTTTTCACATTCAAAGGCAATACATATATATATATATATATAGTGTCTACAAAAAAAGCACGTATATTTATTATATATTATACTTATTTTCCCGTTTAATATGCTAATTTCTGTAATAGCGCTTAATGACTCTCTCTTTATCTATCGATTTCCTGTTATTATGTGTAGTACATGTACCGCAACATACAACAATATGTACGAGCTATAAATTAAAAAAAACATGACTATATATAGCTTGTCATATAATTAAGAATACAATAACCGTGCGTTAATAGTAGCTTAGAGCTTTGACCTTATTAAATTGTTTTATAATGGTTTTGGCCTAGCCTTCATGTATGAATTTTGTTGATGCAATCCTTAGAACAAGAGAAGTGTTACGTGATGAAGTTATTTTGTAATTTTTTGGGTATGAATATTTGCTAATAAATATGTAAGAAATTTGTATCATTTGTTGGACAGTTTCTGAGCAGTTGACTTAGTGGCTTCAGTGTGCGACACTACTCCGTGAGGTCGTAGCTTCGATCTCCTGCTGTAGACCAATGGACTTTCTATGTGCGTATTTAACATTCACTTGAAAGGTGAAGGAAAACATCCTGAGAAACCCGGCTTGCCTTAGACTCAAAAAGTTGACGGCGTGTATCAGGCACAGGAGGCTGATTACCTACTTGCCTATTAAATTGAATTATGATAATGAAATAGACACATCAATCTGAGGCCCAGAATTAAAAAGGGTTGTAGCGCTTTATTTATTTTATAGAAATTGACAAATTCAACACACTGTTGTCTATGACACTTAGTGATGTTACTTCTACTGGTTTCAGTTTTATATACGATTCTAGTTTCACGAAACTTATTATTAATATTCTATCATGTTGAATTTACTCGTAGTATAACTTTGTAATGCCTCCTCATTTTGGTGGTTGGTTAAAAATAAAGTGCGGTGATATCGACAGCATAATGTACTAAACCCCGGGCCAAAATCTGCGTGGTCAGGCATCGTGTGGTGAATACGAATTATTTTATTATGGCCAAGGAAAAAGTAGCTATCGTTGGGTCGCCCCAGGCGATTTCTGAAGGAGCTGATGCACAGAGATTACAATGGAGTCGATTCTAGTAAATATATTTTTATTGCATTTTTTACAGTCTCATACAAGCGATTGAGTTAAGTAGTTAAGCTTTTGAAAGAAAGAAAAAACATTATGGACCCAGAGGAAAACGAAAAGGGCAGGTTACAAAAAAAAAAGAGCTTTGCAAGTGCGTTGCCCGCCTTTATGGTAGAGTTCGATCTTTAAAGCCCCCTGGAAAGGCAGCTGGCATAAAATAGTGATGCGCTGCTAAAAGTGTCTGAAAAAGCGCTCTACGTGAAACGTCAGATGTCAAGGTGGAACTGGTGGAATTTGCATACTGCCTTGACCCATTATGAAATTTAGCTGCTGGTAATAAGAGTTCTGTGGAAGCTTCCCCATGATGTATCCGATAGAAGATTCAGACATTCAAGCAAAGAGTAAATAGAAACAATTACTTTAAAAATGGGACCAACAGCTTTAAGTCGTGTCACCATCATAACTGATTTTAATTGTTTTTAAGTATTTTTAATTTTGTAGTATTAGGTTCCGTCTAAAATCATATTACAATTAAAATGACAAAAACTATACGTAATTTTTTTTGATAAAGTATTATTTTTCATCGAAACATGCCTACCAAAAGACAATTTGCTTGTAGGTACGAGGCTTATATAATGAATTTAATAAAGAAATACTACTCCACGCCACTTCAACTCACTTGTCGTCTTACGCTTTGGGCATGCATTGTCCGTGGTACAAATGTGATCAAATTATAAAGACTGGCTCTTGCCGATGGCTATTGCTCCCGCTCCCTTTAGCGCGAACTACACTGCGTCATTATAATCTCTTTAATTGTTATGCGCTGTTCAGATATCGCGAAATGTAATGTAATGTTATTTACTGCTTTGTGACAAATGTTATGGAAATAGGAATTTTATCAAAATTCATAGTTAGCGATCAAAATGCAAAAAAAAACGTTTTTTGGCCTACTGGCTCATCAGATGTTAAATCGTACTCTCAATGACAGTGGGTTCGCGAGTGCGTTGACGGTCTTTTATGACTTGGTATGCTCTTTCTTGCAGGACACTAAGACGAATTAGTTTCAGAAATAATTCAGTAGGCAACTGTTTCTTAGGGGTGGTGCGTATTTCAGTTAGCCGCCTTTTAAAAGACCGGCATCACACTCGCGAGACTTCTGATTGTGTAAGTGATTATGAAAATAAATAGAACTTTGTGGATATGGAATAAAACCTAGTAGCACGTTAAAGGGACAGTATAATGTACAAAAAACTAATTGAACTTAAAGTTTTTTAAACGGCCGACTCGCACTTGCGAGTCTTCTTACAGTATGAGTGCCCATGGGCAAAATTCGCTAAAAGTTTTTTGAGCCTGCTCCCTTGTTAAAATTATAAGTAATAAACCAAATTGGTCTATCTTTATGACCAACAATATTATTAACCTACTTAGTAATATTAATTATAATTAAAAATTGAAAAAATAGAATATTAAAACAATTTTAAAAAGTTACTCCCTAGTGTCCCTTTAAAGCTGGCAGCATTTCCTCGCTGTATTGCGGTATTTATTCGTTGAGGAAAGCACCAGCTCTGGGGTCACCGGTACTATCTACCAGGCGCCAAATTAAATCTTTAATTAGCTGTGCTCTTGAACCGTTTCCGCCTGCTTTGCCAATTAATCTAATCGATTTTACTACGGAATTTTGACAGAAACGCTAGCGGAAACATATATTAACTTTCTAGTATTAATAATATTTGAATTTTTTTGTACGATTATAAGAGACAGGAGTGTCACCTTAATAAATCATAACTACATAAAGAACATTATTAATTTTGGACATTACAGGTACATTTAAGCATGGGTTGGATTCTTGGATAACTTTTAAATAGCCTTTTAACCTAACAATAACAAAAATAATTAATGATGAAAATTTTTCAAATATTTACCAATAATACATACTACTTTTATTATTGGGGAAATTAATTATACTTATTATCCAGAGCACAGATTAATATAATCAGTAAGAGGATATTCAAAACACGTAGGTTAGTATTTCAATGATAGACTGATGTAATAAGTTTTGTATTGTGCTGCATAATAAGTTGAGATAGAAAATGGCTTTATCGAATAATTTATTTTACAGTTTTTGTACAAAAAAATCTTATTAAGACTGATCTTATAACCAAACTTCAAAAAAAAAACAAAGTAGGTATACAATTCCACCTACATCTTTCTGGTGCTACGATCCTACAGAATTTTAAAACTTTGTGGACAATATACCGTTTATATTAGTCATTTATATTAGTTATTTAATTAACTCCATACATTACATTAAAAACTGACTCACAAACATATAATCTTTAATACTACTACTACATTGATTCAACTATAAAAAAAGTATTCATAATCGTCTTATTATTTGTTTCTTTATTTTATTGACCTAGACACTTTTGCACGGGCGTTGCAGTTTATGTAAAGTGTTACTTTAAGATTGTAAACCATTTATAATTATAATTTTTATCTTAAATTTCAAGAAATTATAAAATAAATAAAATTTAAGTTTTCGTCGTAGAAATTATGACCATTTTGTGCTTCACCGTCAGATAGATTTCTGTATTTTTTAAAATAAATAAAACGTGGCAGTTCAAACGCGTCATTTGTAACTGTTTATTTATACTGTAACCGATATAAGCTTAAAATATTATTGATTAGAAAAGCATAAAAATTTCTATAGCTTTTCCATTAATCAATGTATATTAAACGGTTAGATATATTAAAATATTCGATTAGGTAAATTGCCGATATTAATACTGATCACAGTTTAACCGACTGGGTAAAAGAAGGTCATGAGATTAGACTATCAACGTTTTATAGCTTATGTGTGATGTCTCACTTTAATGTGGGAACTTAGATTGAATGCCGCTAATAGAAAATAAGGGTCGGCGTACAGTTATATTTTTGTAAATCGGTTTTGGATTATAAGTTATGAACCCAGTAGTCATAAAAATTCACGTATTTTAACACTCACAGACATTTTGTAGACCAAAGAGTTTTATAGGGACGAATAAAATAAACTATAAAAAAATTCGCATCTGATAAAATTAAAAATCACAAAACAGGTTTGTTGTTTGCAAGGTTGTATTTTTGGGCCACTTAGTTTCTCTTGAGTTAGATTAGAATTTGTAAGTAAAACTGATATTTTGATTTTCATAGAGTGAAAACCATAAACGACCACATCATAACGAAGTATTCGAAGTTGGACGGAAGAAAATAAAATTAAAAATCACAAAACAGGTTTGTTGTTTGCAAGGTTGTATTTTTGGGCCACTTAGTTTCTCTTGAGTTAGATTAGAATTTGTAAGTAAAACTGATATTTTGATTTTCATAGAGTGAAAACCATAAACGACCACATCATAACGAAGTATTCGAAGTTGGACGGAAGAAAATAAAATTAAAAATCACAAAACAGGTTTGTTGTTTGCAAGGTTGTATTTTTGGGCCACTTAGTTTCTCTTAAGTTAGATAAGAACTTGTAAGTAAATCTGATATTTTGATTTTCAAAGAGTGAAAACAATAAACGACCTTATCATAACGAAGTATTCGAAGTTGGACGGAAGAAAATAAAATTAAAAATCACAAAACAGGTTTGTTGTTTGCAAGGTTGTATTTTTGATCCACTTAGTTTCTCTTGAGTTAGATTAGAACTTGTAAGTAAAACTGATATTTTGATTTTCATAGAGTGAAAACCATTCACGACCTTATCATAACGAAGTATTCGAAGTTGGACACGGGGCTGTACAGCCATTGATGATGATGATGGTAATAATTACTTTGATATATTTTGAAATAACTTAAAATACTTTGGAAGAGGCGAAAGCGTTAGTAACCGCTTACCTTTATATGAAGTCTTAAGATACCGTCTCGTAGCTGACAATGATGTATTGTGGTTGTGAGTCAAAGGTGCCCTTCTATTAACATTTTATAATTTGTTTGTAGTGTAGCCGTATTGGATTATTGGTTTTAATACAGATACTGATCGTGTTTATTTATAGGAAATAATAAACTTAAATTTCAATATAGGTGTAATTGAGGTGTTGATTCAAATGGAAGAAGCGAAAATTGTAAGTCTAAAAGATGAAGGTTAGCGATAAAACCTTGCTTAGTTCGATTTTTTAAGTAATTACGATTTTTATAGGCTTGAAACCTACATTACTCTCGCTAGTATACATAGCAGTAAAAGAATATTAGTGTTAAGTTTGGTGGTGGTTGTCTAAGATAAGTTCAAATATATGTTAAATGAAACACTTTGTTTGAAGCTAGGTGTCAACTAGCTTTAATCGTTTAAAATATAAGTTTATAACTAATATAAAATTAGGGGTAGTGGGGTTGCTACGCTAACGAAAACCTAACTTGTTTTAGTGATTTTGTGTTAATTAGATGACATCATCACAAATAATTGCAGCTCACTTCTAGAAAAATTGCCCTTTCATGTTCTTGCCTACAAGACTTGTAGTCGTGCTTTGTTTCATGTTCCTCTCATCAACACTAACTATGCAAAAAACTCAGTTTTGTATCTCGCAGCCCGGACATACAACGACCAATATTTAAGCCTTGACTTGTTTAGCTATCGTGGAATATGGTTAAAAGGTGTTTAAGAATATCCATAGCGCAAAATCACCTGGATCATGAGCACACCCCACATACACACCATCACGTACATACCCTCATTTTCACACTATACAATTAGATAATACTCATTTAAATGAATTGAAAAAACATTTATTAATTTTTCCCTTTTGTAAATGTTGTATATCATCTTTGGCTATATTTTCAGTGTAATTGTTTGTTATTATATATAATTGTTGTTAGCTGTAGGATTAAGAAATAAATAAGGGTTCTTAAATCTAAGTGACTCTTCAATACAAGTGTATTTGACCTTTTTGGACATTATCGGAAACAGGAATGTTATATTAAAATTTATGAGTGTGGGAAAAACTAAAGAGCTCATTTTGCCTTCGTTTGGATGATTGCTAATATTTAGTTTACGCTTCTAATTATTAACTTAAATATATACACGTAACTTAACTAATGTTAAGTTAAGGTTTCAAATTAATCAGTCGGTAAAGTGACGGAATTGATAGAAACATGTGATTTTTCTAGAAAACTGTGTAATTTTATTTTATTATTTTTATTTTGTTTCAAAACAAACCCTTTTTTTTGCTTGTATGCCAATTTTCATAATAACAGAATATGAATTAAAATAGTAATGACAAAAACTAACATGATTATATAATTTTGAAATGGCTGCCCTGTAAAGTTTACTGTTTGTCGGATCCGTCACTATTCTATGATTATGACGAAATATTCAAGATTTAATGAATAATTCGTGAATTTTCCATTTGACTTAATTAAGAAAAATGATGGATACAAACAGAATTCATTTGTTTCCAATCACAAAGAATCGCTAGCGCAATGAAGCTGTTAATCGATACAAGACCAAGAGCTTAATCGATTCGAAAACAATTTCATTGAGAATGTATGTAGATGAGTTTCTCACGTCTTTGAAATGAAAACATTTATAACTGTATACGCTAGTCTGCGATTATGCATTTGATTGTATTCTAAGTTTAACGTATTTTTCAATAATATTTAGTATCCCATAGTTCGGTCCTGGAGCCATATTTAGTTTCTATATGAGAATTTATCACTAGGGGTCTAGCCTAACTAATCGCCATGCATTTAATTTCTGGGCATCTTACTATGAAAGCCAGCAAGATATTGAAGGGCGGAGGAAAACATAGTGAAGAAACTCTTAGAGCCAAAATTCGACCAATGACAGTCAGAGCTCATTTAATTGCTACCACACCATTATAGTATAGGCGCTGTAACGTTTCGTTTCAGTCTTGAAAGTGGCCGCGATTCACAAATTTTTACTAAGTATTTCAGCTTTACCACTTTCGTAACATATTACATCATTAATAACTGTTGTAACTGTTCTAGTCTACAAATAAATTCAAATTGTAAGAAAAATTAAGCAAATGTCACCCGCACCATACAGCGCACAAAGTATAGATTGTTTATTATTTCTAATATCTTTTTGTTCTGTGGAGTTAAATGAACGTCGAATGGAAACGTTGGCGCGTTAGACAGTGTCGTTGACGGAAAATCAAATGTCAGCTGTCGTTTCGCGTGTCTATGATTGGACAACGGTTGACAAACGAAGCGCACCATACGTTCTTTGTTTTATAATTGTTAATAAATAAAAAACTTACTCAGTGAAGTTAGAAACAAAGAAGTTGGACTACTGGTGTGTTTTACCTTCTATATAAGACCATAGCCATTCCCAAACACGTTACGGTTAATTGAGCGCCGATATTTATTGTTGCGATGAACATATCAACAAGGAATGCCTCCACGACATAAGTCAGTGGCTTCTGTATCGTGATACTCCATTTTGTATCGGCGTTTGCGATAAATGGAACAACGGGATGAGTGGAGTGGATAGTAATATATTTTTCATCTAACGAACGTATTTAAATAGTTTTGTCTTGTTGTATAGGTTTTCGATTTTGCTTAAATGGATACAATTGTACCTCAAGTTGCTTTTTTGCTCAGTATACTTTAGTGACGTTATCAAAAATATACGCATTTTAGTTCACGTCAGTTTGTATGCATGCATGTATGAGAAATTGCTTTAAGTAGTAAATTGTTCTCATAACGTAAGTGGGACGTATGACCTTTCCTATACAAAAATCTAGTAGCATTGGAATTTTAAAGAGAACTAGAATCATGCAGAAAATTATGTTTACACTTAAAATTATTTTTTCTAACCTAACCGAGGAAGCCGCTCCATGCCATCACATTCAGCAGATAGCAATTTAACGAAGGCAGCATGAAGCAACGTCTTCATTTATTCAATATGCAAAGAAAAAAACAGATTACAATATCAATTTAGGAAAGTGAATCAAGTGATTTATTGTTAAGTGCCATGTTAATATTGCTCCGGTTCCCTTCACAGTAATTATTATTTTTAACTGACTTACAAAATGGAAGTTTTATTCGACGCACGTGAAATTTTTTAAGTTATTATCGTATATGTTTTTCAATATCTATGTTATTTGTTACGGACTTGTTTTTTTAATTCTGCATAGATTAAACGAATGAAAAGCAAAGTAAAATTTTTGTCTACATCAGAAACTATATATGCAACATATGTCTGTCATGAATAAAGCTTTTATTATTATTATTTAAATTTAAATAAAGAACAATTTTTAACCATATTTATACGCGTTAATATATGTCAATTCACAATTAATTATATGTTAATTTTATAAAACTGGAAGCAGATTTATATCAATTATTATCAGAGAATAAAGTCGTACGTTTTAATTAAGTTAGATAAGTACAAACTTAAGCGATTGTGACCTAAGATATGAGGTTGTTTTCGGAGTAATTGCTACTAATTTGTTGTTAAAGGTCGATAATATATCATTTGGCTTTATTAAACCTTTAGACTGTTTGGTAATATATTGTATATCTATAGCACGTAGAATAATTATTGAAATACTTTATATATTTCACTATTGAAAATATGTCATATCAGATTAATATTAATTTAAACTACAAAAATAGTTTTTAAAATTGCAAATATAAATAAATATTTTCTTGACAATTTTTATGGATTCATATTTATCGTATTATTATTATTCACACTTCGTTACCTCAACTATACATATAAAAAACAGCTACGTAAATTATTAGACATACATTAGTGGCGCTACAACTTCACATAGAAAGTCCATTGGTACACAGCCCGGAATCAAACTCCGAAAGATTGGAGTCTCACGCTGAAGCCACTAGGCCATCACTGCTCAAGTTATTAGACAATTGGGGGATTATCTATCAAGTGATTTCTTCCAGGCAACCCAAAGAAATATTTACTGAGTGTGAAGTACAAGAAGTGCATAAATAATTAACAAAAAAACATTTAATTATACAATACTGAACGATAAAATATAATCAATAGGGTTAACGAGTCATAATTAATATCTATACATAAGTAGCTAATTACCAGGTAGAAGAGAAATACTCAAAAAGAAGATTCTTCATTGAAATAAAGGACTGAGCTCGTCTGATATCAAGTCGTAAGGAGTTTTAAAGCAGAATAAATTGTCATTGTCAAGCAAATCAAACCTATTTATTTAACAAACAAATTTTAATTATAATTAACAAAACAGCGTTGTTATGTTTCATATTGTCAAAGCTACGATATCAACCAGACAATCTAGGAATAATTTAATAAAATTATAAAATAAATACTTGTTGTATGAATCATGCAACAAGTTTGCAAATGAAGCGAAAATGAGTATGTTCTTTTTATTCTATCTTGGAAATGAATGGGTTATAGTAGTTACATAATAATTGTGGTACGAGTCTTGAGCGGATTAGAAAATTTATCATATGATTATTTTTGTAAATGTTACAGTCTAATTAAGATGTATTATCAAGTCAAGTCAAAATCATTTATTCATTGAATTCAACCTCAAAAATAAATACATCATAAATGTTAAAATTTTTACATTTACTGCCAGTTCCCAAAACAAGGGCGTAGAACGAAAGAGAAGAACTGGCAATAAACTCTCTGCCACTCTTTTTAATCGCCAAATTTGTTTTACACAATGTTTGTAAGGAGCTAAAACCATTAGGTACGCTATGTTCCACATGACATCTTAAGTAATTAAAAGTTTATTAAAAATAATAAACAAATTAAAAACAAAGATTTGTCCTCTATTAGAAACATTATTTAATAATAGTTACTATAGGTTATTGTTGTAAACAAAGTATTTACGAAGCCTTGTGTGGTGTGTAATTAAAGTTGTAAAAAGAACCCTACTTATCTAGAAGTACATGTCTCTATTTTTATACCACAGGGATATAGAGATACCGCTGCCCATGGACACTCAATGACAAAAGCTCGTGCTTTTTAAGAATGGATACCCTTTTCTTGAAGGACCCTAAGGCGAATTGGTTATTTTTGTCTTAAGGATTTTTTTTAAATCATTGCGGTGACGAAATTCCGTACACACTTTTATCCCCAACATCAGCCGGTTAAGATAAAAAATTTCATTTCTTTCCCAAGGCTAACTCTATCTCTACACAAAGTTGACTAAAATATGTTCATTGGTCTAGGCGTTAAACCGTTAAGAGAGCATTTATAATATTAAGTGGAGATCAAAAAAATTCTTGAACAATTTTTATTTGATTAGTAGTTTAATAGTTGTATCAAATCATCTCGGTATTGGATCCTTGATTCTAATTATAATATATTCTTTTGTTTTGTTACAGAATGGAACTTAGGAAAGGCAGTAGACTGACGGACGCAAGAAGTCGCGGCAAATAGTTTTGATACCTTCATCGAAGAACAGTTTCACCTAACCCTTAAACCTAACAGTCCCATCACTCGCTACGGATGGGAGGGAGAGTAGCATTTCTCTTAATCCGTGCCCCTGTCAAGAGCGTCTGCTGCGCTTTTGCTACTTCCAACTTTCCTAATCCCACCTTCTATTTACCCGCAAATTGGACATATAGATGTCATTGTCCAGGCTCCTGCCCTGTGATCTCGCAACTCTTGATGAGACCAGTTTCACCTAGCGCAACAAATATGAAGACGTTTCTAAGGAAGATTCTTACTTCCCTTTTTAAAGCTAACATCGTTCACTGAAAGTGGTGTTAAGTAATATACTATTTTCTGTGACTGTTCTGAATATTCTGTTTCTCCCTTGCACCACACTCCATAGCTCTGTCATCACATAGATCAGGTTGGTGGTATGCAGGTCGTTGCACTCTCGTTTGGCAATACGCGACGTTTTGCTTAACAAGAGACAAATTATTTGTGATTTCTATAATTTCAATTGGTACATATGTAAATCGCTATCAGTTAATTATTTTAACGCAAATGTTAATTAGCATATTTTTAAACAATGTTTGGGCTGACAGCTGTTGTATGATTTTAGTAATTCTGAATTAAATTATATTCCATTACACACAAGGATAATTGAACAAATAAGCAGTTTATTATGAAGTCTGATTGGAACTCACACAGATTTTGAAGCTACGATGTTTTTTCTGAATCAAAAGTCGTTCGTTCCTAAACTCTTCAAGAAAAAAAAAAAATGAAGCGTTTCTTAACATTAACAAAGAAAGATCAACCTAAATATAACAAAAAAGTTATAGAATTTCGCAGTGTTAATTTGGCCCCACTCAGTTCGCTGTGGACTTGTTGGGAACTCTTGTAACCACAGCACTTTCAGTTAGACCAAGTCAACATTTGGTTAAAAGAAACAACGTGTTGTATGTTAATAAGTAGGGGAAGGTGGGGACCCTTCGTACGGTTTTCACATTTTATTTTTTTAATTTTTTCTTTTTCCATGAATCACTCACCTGATAGCTTAAATTTATAGTCTAACTATCTGAGATTCATATAAAAAAATTACAAATGATTTCATCCAATGTTTCAACCATAATTATGATTTATACTAAATCTGGAATACGTACGAATCTGCCCCATCAACGGGGCACCTTCGTACAGTGTTGGGGGTACCTTCTTACGCTGTGGGGTAGTTCAAAATTCATTTATTAGCAATGAAATTAAACACAAAAATAAAGATTCAACTTCTATTAAACAAAAATAAAATACTTTTCTTATAGTGAAAAAAATGTACATAGCTTTTCTTATGTAAAACAAAATTTAATTAGTTAGGTATCTTAAATTTAGAATCACATTCTTTACGCTTTGGTGTGGATTAGCACTTCTTATTTTCGGGTGTGGCAGTATAAATTCGTGGTTTTCCTGGCCGTCGTCGTCATTTTGTTTGTTTTATTACTTCTTACAACATGCGGATAGAGTCGAAATGCCTCTGGTGTCAAAACTGACTTCGAAGGAACTACTATTTGATGGATTGATAAATTATTCACAGCATCTAGTTCACAAGCATCAAAATCAACCTTAATAAAGATAATAAAAAATAGGTATATATACCTACATATATTTACATCGACGATAGCAATAATAGCAACACAGGACAAAGTTAATGCAAAAATTAGCAATCAGCACACTTACACAATCTTACCTATCAGAGGGTTTAGTCAAGATGCCTTGACAGTAGTGTATGTAGAAAGTCGAAAACTTAATTTGTATGAAAATTACAGTTCGTGTCGACAAATTTTCATACAAATTTAGTAGTACAATTCGTTCGAATGTGCCCCATCTAGTGCTGTCCGAATGTACCCCACTAACTGAATAACAACAAAATATAACTTTTTTAAATATTTATAGGAAAACATCATAAATGAAGTATTGGAGACGTATCTTAAGTATATTTTGCTAGTTACTGATAGAATACTCTACACGAAAACTTATTTTATCTATGGTAACAAGAGACAAAAACATTGATCAAAAAATTACTTACCGAGCGCGAAATCACGTCCATGCCTGTAACTTCACTCTCATCGGTGCGAATTTCGCGAAACTTCGATGATGTATAGTTGGTACCTCGACTCATGCACACATACAAAAGCAAGACTGTACTTTGTTTCGTTGAAGTTTTATTTTGACTGTATGAATGTGCCCCGCGTACGAAGGGTAACGATCTTCCCCTATATTAAAACCAAAAACTTTGCCAATATTTACCAAGAAATAGATACAATGAAAATTTGTTTATTGAAGTTATACTTCTTTAGGCGCGTTATGAAAAATTACTGAGAGTGAAATTTTACGATGCGCGCGCACCGTGACACAAAATTAACAGAATGAAGTTGCCCACGGAATATGCTACGGCATTGGACATAATTTAAAAACAACATTCGAATAATAATAGAATTTATGTTACAGTTAATATAAGAGAATAATAATAAATATTTATTTATTAAATTTTTCAAATGTAAACTGAAGTTTATTGACTATAATTACTCCTTTTCCAGTATTTGATTATTTAATTGTAATAAATTATTTGCATGCAATCAAAAACTATTTTTAATAATGCCAAAGAAGTATAACTTCTTACGCGCGTACATAAGTACACGCATCCTCTATTTTTTCAATTATTACCATAAACATTACTATAGGAATTGTAGCAGTAGAGTTGAGTTCCTGTATGACTATGGTGTATATACAACGGAAATTCACATATAACGAGAGACCAGTTAATTGGGAAGACCTAGAATCTAAATTGTTGCATTATTACTAAACTATTACGTTTATAATTTGCTCACAACTAGTTTTTAATATGACGTCTTGATTATAGTACGCGTATGGTAGATTTAATTGACAAATATTTTTGCAATGGTAACACTTTTAAATTGTGATGTCTATGACAGATTTATCTATGCCAGTTTTTGTTTGAATGATTTATTTATGAAATTAACCCGTTTCTGCTACGGTTATATTTTAGTAACACAATTATTAACACATTTTTATAATATTACAATATATATTTTGTGCTTATTGTTAATAGGAGATACGTTATAAAAAAACTATCGTCATTTCGACTTCAAAATAATAATAAAAAATTGTCTTCGTCGTAAACTAAAATTATATACAACGTGTATAGTAATTAACGTATAGTAATAAATACGTATATTGTGTGAATTTTAGACTTTATGTATGTGTGTATTTTCATAAAAATTATTGAATGTTGTAACACAAAATTAAACTATCGCAACATTATAAACATAAATATTTTCTTTTGTTATATATAATGACCTCATACTTATTGGTTTGGCATTTCTTTATGAAGGTCAATTCAAAATCAAAATGACTTTTTGAAAGTAAACAAGTGGTTTTAAATTACCGTGCCGCTAAATAAAACAAAGGTTTCAAATGTTCAAAGTAATATTTTGAATATAATTCTCAATTCTTAAAACTGCATACCCAAGCCTTCATTAATTTAAACTTATAAAGTAGCAGATAATAATTTAAATCCAGCGATACAATGCTACATTAAAAAATCAGCATCTTTGTTTTTTCACTGATTGGTTTCGTGAGTAGCAACAAGATATGGTTCGCTTTAAATTGCCGCTTGATTGAATGCTTTTAAGAATGCGATTGAGGTATTGTTTACAGTGAGTTTAAGAGAATTTTTAACAGAATCAATTCAGCCTAAAATGTTGGTGTTTCTCATCTTGATCATGTAACACGCGCAGTATGTTAAAAATTTGTGAGCTATGAAATTATTTAAATTCGATTTATTTTATTTGTATAAAATTTCTAAAGCTCGTAAATTTGTTGAACATATAGTAAAACATATTGTTTCTGAACTACGTACATTAATTTATCACTATTTTGTTTTTAATCACAACATTTTCAAGGTCAAGAATATCTTATCAATCCCATAAGTCAATAGTGAATTTCTTTGACAGTTTTAAAACTTATACATCTAAACTCCAAATATATGATTAATTATAGCCTAATTTTAAGAAAAATACATACAAATAACAATAATAACACATTATATGTCCAATCTTAATACATATATATAAATTACGCGTCATGTTGTTTGTCCGCTATGGTCTCCTAAACTACTTATCCGATTTCGATCAAATTTACACATTGCAGTTTGATCTAACTTAAAAGATGGGATAGCTTACATATATATATAATTCTACTGTACGTGTGTCTGTCACTGAACTCCTCTTAAACGGCTGGACCGACTTGAATGATGTTTTTGTTTGGGTGGAGTACTGGATGGTTTAGATTCACAAATCAGCCTGGCAGATGTCGCTGCAGTCGGTACTTTCATACTTTGTTTAATATCCTAATCGCTTGAAATATCAGGCAGGACAACGTCTGTCGGGTCCGCTAGTTACATATATTATGTAAGTATGCAGTGCAAAACAAAACTGAAGCAAGTGAACGGCACCACAGAGGAAAACATAAAGACTAATATCGGCAATCGGTATTCGATATGAAAAGCGTTGAAATCAGCTAAACGCCTCACTACATCAAGCCTTATCGTACACTCAGGTAGGAAAGTGTTAAATAGCGGTGATTATTTTGATTGCGTCCGGTGGCCCTCTACCAAGGAATCTTGTATTAATTGCTCGGGTGAGATCCGTCGTGGCGATTGCTCAACGAACCATTAGTAACTGACTTGCTCGCTGAAATGTCCTTTTGTCTCTGGTTTTTAATGTTTCTTGTTTCGCTCAAACGATTTGAATCCAATTTTAGCATCGAATGGGTAATAACATAACATTAAATGTTAATTTTATTACTAACGAAACAAACATTCAAAATAATAATAATCAAGAAAGAAAAATAACAAAAATTATGGAAAAAAAGGAATAATCCATGCTACTGTGGAGCAGACGTGTTCCACAGCGTTGGTCATTCTGCCAGAGATTATAACAGTTAGTTTTATTTGCGCCTCAGAGGCAAAAAAAGAAAAATAAACTTATAATACATATGAGAAAAAAAATAACAGTGTAATTAAAGAAGTCTTTGTGTGAAAAAGTATACAGTAAATGAAAAAATAAGAATAATTATTACTAAAACTACTATAGAACTAAATAGATAAATAAATATCTTTCTGTCAGTCAGTGCCTACAGCGCGCGACTATCAAACCTGAGGTCATAGATACGAACCCCGGCGGTGAACCATTCAACTTTCTATGTGCGCTTTTAATATCTCTCGTATGCATACCTTAGAAGCAAAAGTCAACGCTGTGTGACAGGCACTGAAGGCTGATTACTTGCCTATAATAAAAAACAAATGATGAAATAGATATATTAATCTGAGGACCATACCTTTAACGTTTTTAGTTAGTATAAATAAATAAGTAAAAAGAGTAAGTACAGTTTTTTCACTAAACAGATTTTGTATTTTTTATATAACAGGAGCAATAAGCAAGAGGTTCATCTAATGTTTGATACCATAGATACTCACATTACCGGAGGGCTCGAAAGTGCGTTGCGGTCCTTTTAAGGAGTGGTACGCTCTACGATTTGATTGTAAAAAATACTTTTAAACTCGAATTTGATTTATCATAAGCAATCACCTAGATTCTACTATGAATCAAATAAATCTTAATTAAAGCTCTATAAATAACGCCATTTAAAAACCGTACTTAATGATAAAAGGATACGCGTGTATAGATTTGTTATTGTCAGGATTTTTGCGGCTTTTATTTTCACAAGGAGTTGCGGAGGTGACAGCTCTTTGTATTATTGATTGTCTGGTTTTAGCACAGGAATAAAAAGGTTTTCGAATGGTTGACAGTATTTATTGCGTTGGCTCTTGAATAGATTTTAATGCTATTTTTCTCATTACGATATTATAAATTTACTTTCAAAAGGAATATATCAACTTGTTTGAAATGTATGGGAAAATCAATTCAAATTAATAACAAAAGAGATATTTGTATTTGATGGTAAATAGAAAGGACCGGTAACCGCTGGATACATAGAGTAGAGGAGAATTTGCTGCAGCTGAGTGCCAGCAATAGCCAATAGGTGGGAGGTAGCACAGGCCAGGAAGTGCTGGAAGATTCTCATTTTGGAGGCCAAGATACTTTTTGCGTCACAGAACCAGCGAAGTAAGTTTTTTTTAATAGAACAGGGGGCAAACGGGAAGTACGCTCATCTGATGTTAAGAGATACCGCTGCCCATGCACACTCTCAATGCTCTGGCACTCGCGAGTGCATTGCCGGCCTTTCAAGAACTGGTACACTCTTTTCTTGAAGGACCCTAAGTCGAATTGGTTCGGAAATACTTCAGTAGGCAGCTGGTTCCACATAGTGGTGTGGCTGGAATTTCGTATTCTGCAACAACCTCCGATGATGAAGGTATCCGAACAGCTCCTCTGAACGGTATCCATGGTAAATGCGGTAGAAGATGCAGAGTGACCCCACATCTCTACACAACGTAAATATAAAAGACTCAGACAGATAAAAATAGGAGGTTTGTATGAAGACGATATCTAGATATATAAAACCAGAGACAACAGTCAATTTGAGAATGTATGTATGGGGATAGGTTAGTCTATAATGTTTTACTTTATAAGTCACTAGCCGTTTCGCGCCCGCTTTGCTGGACGAATTAAAATTAATTTTATGTTTCATTATTTTATTTTTTTTCATATTTTTATTATTCTTCTTTTTAACTTCCCGCTAAGAAAATTGAAATATTTCGAAAATCGAGTTTTTAACAGATGTTGACGTTTAGAGGTTCTAGGAAGCCTCCCCGAATGTTTCCGCGGTGAAGTCCGTATGGATAAATTTTCATAAAAGTAAAACAGCAATAAAAAATGAACGTTGGAATTTAATAAATAATAAGCCATAAACCATCTAGGAAAAATTTCGCATCGAATGGTGGTAGTTTCATGTCGATACGATCAGTGGTTTAGGCGTGATTGAGCCTCAAACGAAGACCATTTTCATTATATATATATAGATTTTACAAGGAAATCAATCAAAATGTTTCGGATATATCTTATTGAAGGAAAGTAATTATCCACATGTCAACAATATGGAAGCGAAAATCCTCTCGACAAAAGACGTAACGACTCGAGGGAGTCATCATAGTAAAAGTTATATTAGAACTTAAGATTTTCGTGAACAAAATACTGAAAAACTAACCGTTTATAAATTCGTTTAATGAGTAACTGTGTGTAAACGTGTATTTGTTATGATTTTTAGTTTTCATATATAATAATTTCACTACTATCGGCCTTCTGCTGGAGCCCACGAACATGGGCACCACCATCACGAGGCTATTCAACTTATTGATACCACCATTAAAAGGCCAAAAGCATTTGAACTAGTGAATTAGTGTTAGTGCACGTTAGTCTTAAGTACTAAACAGTGGTAAGTGAAAAAAATTGTACACAAGAACAGAGTGCCTTCCCCTTAATAGAGACTGTACTGTTATTTGACACTTTCTTATGTTAAGGATATTTAGTAAATCAGGTTAGACTTAAATAACTTATTATTCTTAAGTTAGGCTAGATCGTAATGATCTGTTGTCTTAGTAAAGACACATGTATTAAAAAAAAGAAAAATATGCGTCTTCGTAATTTCTACAAGATGATTTGCTTTGGGACAGATAAATAAGAGACCCAAAATTTAATAACTACAATGCGCACAAGATCCGATACTTAAGTAGTCGTCTCTTTATCTCTCAGGGTAAACGCGATGTAACAAAAAGAGATAAAAGAGTACTTTAGTTTAGAAATTAATTATCAATAAGGTGGTAATCAATGTATTCTATATTTAAGTCACTAAGCTACTATCCCGCCGTTTGTCTATATCGGATATGAGTTCCCCTCTCTATGGGAACTGGGCAATAGAGACAATGGGAGCAAATTACGCCCGGCCAATTGAGCTGCTTGTAAACTTGATCCCCCTATTGTTTCCGTACGTGATAGTAACACGGAACAAACAATTTTGATCGTTTTAATAAAAAAAAAGAAACAGTGGCGCTACAACCTCTTTAGGCCTCAGATTTCTGAATCTGTTTCATGATGATTTTTGATCACTGATCAGCCTTCTATGCCTGACACACGCCATCGTCTTTTTGGGTCTAAGGCAAGCCAGTTTCCATTGGTGCACAGCCAGGAATCGAACCTACGACCTCAGAGATGAGAGTCGCACGCTGAAGCCACTAGGCCAACACTGTTCATTTCATCGTTCTAATAAGGCTAAAAAAAAACCTTTTCTTAAGCCTCATTTATTCCTTGAAACAGTCAACCATATTTACAAAAAACACACACACTTCAAATGTTTATAAAAAAAAATTATTAAGATATTATAGACCAATATATAGATTTAACAATAAATAATAGTGTTATTACAGTATTTCCTGTCGTAAAAACACTATTGAACACGCCATGTTAAAGTATGTTAAACTATCGGAAAACCTATTTTCGCGTCAGTGCCATTGGCACTATTATACAATTTAGATGTCGTGGTCTTGCTGAGATAATGTTTCTTGCAAACAATTTAAAGTACGCGAGCATTCGAATAGACCTGTTAACGGCGATTACTTGCCATTAGCAGTACGTTGGCGTTTCACCGCTTCCAATATTATGTAAAACCAAAGGGCTTACGATATTAAATACTAATATAGCTTTTATTCACGCGTTAACAGATAATTAGGTTGTCATTTATGTTGTCATTTAGCCAGTACCTTTAGCAATTATTTGTATAATGTGAAGTTCCCGTACCTTCTATATTTAAATTGCCATTTTTTATAGGGTTAAATTTTTTGGTTAAGAGCACGATATTACGAATAATAAACAAAAATGTGTTTATAGCTTTTTGTTCCAGAGATTACTATATCAAAATTACAAATTTATCAATTTTATGTAGATTTGGATAATAAACTATGAATCAAACCATATTTTAAGTCCAGGATCGTAGTAGTGCATAGTCGGGTTTCTAAAGGAAATTTCTCGGTTAATATTGAATATGTACGGTCACGATCTATCATAGCGGGCGGCGCTCACAGTGTCATCTTAACAAGCATATTGGAGCGATTTCCTATGATGCATGGTTTGTTGCAATGATGGAGACGCGAGATTCGTGTATCGGGTTTTCATGAGTCATACGACCACCTGCCTGAACTGTGTGTAGAAACATTATGACGTTTGATTTAATACTTAACAAAGGCTTAATGCAATTATTTTTGTTATTAAATACTCGCTCACACAGATGCTGTGTTGTGTGTATATTTATTGGTGTTACTTAAGTCATTAAAACACCCTATTTTGCACGTGAAATTACTTATGCCATCAAAAACATAACTTGTAAAAAAACTAAAGTTCCGAATTAAGTTTGGTGGGGGTTTTAGTAAGGACGTGTCGGATAGTCAAAATAAAAGACTTTGTTTGAAGCTGGGTAACAACTGACTTTAATTATTTAAAACATGTGCTTTTAACCAACATAAAATTAAGGGTAGTGGAATTATGACGCTAACAAAAGGGCTCATATTGGCTCCATGTGTAATACGATTTTTAAGAATCCATTTCCAATCCAGTTGGTTAGTATATTCATTATTCAGTCCCTGTTTAAATCCTTTCTTTCATATGTTATTACGCAACTAGCTAACTAACCATATCAACATTATAAACCTATCCACAAGGAAGTTATATGTCGAAAATAGGCTAAACTATTTCGAGTAAAGGAAGGTTTGCTCGACTTGGCGGGGTACTGTTGTGGCTCCTGACAAAGCCAAGATAGTTATACGTTGAATAAAGCTATAAAATACACAGTACATATATATACAGTACAATACATACGTTTATATATAACCGTGGACTCGCAAGTATCAAAATTGTTCAATTAGACTATATGACATTTAGGTGTGATCGTCAATTTGTTCGTATCAACGCGCATTTATTTACAATGATTGTCCTATGAGACTAGTTTTGTTTCCTAGTGTTGAAATATCCTGTGTATATTTATGTTTAATTTTAACAAAACTCATAACGAATATAATCCCTTAATGACATCATTAACTCGACTTTACGGCAGTGAGACAGATAATGTCTGCTTCTTATAATCACAAAACCAATTAGATATTTGAATAAGATTTATTCTATATACATCATAGCCTTAGAAAATCTCTTCCATTCCCGGTTTTGGAGCTAATAAAGGCAGTAATAATAAACCTTTAGTAGTTAAAATCCCGCATCTTAGTGCTAATAATTCGTCTTAAAACGGACTTTTAAAAATTTATTTATTAAGAAAATAAAGTTCTTTGTCAAGTTATTTAACTATATCTTACACAACAAAATATTACTCTCACGTACTTTAGAAAAGGGACGATAATTATTGCATAATCCAGGAATAGAAAAACAGGAAAAGTGCGTTCATTTTCTTATCATAAGGGTTCCGTAGTAGCGTATTTTAATATAAATGTATATATTATTATGTGTCAAATGTTATGCCGAGACCGTCTATTTATGTTATTATTACTGAAATTAGCTCGTTATTACAATAATTACTCCATTACCATCTGAAGCTTCTAACAAATAAGTTATAGCTAAGTGCCAAAACACTTCTTCTTCTTGTAGTGCCTCTCTACTACTGGAGTTTGGCGGTCAGCTCGTCATTATTCTTCGCCAAGCGCATCAGCTATTCTACGCTGGCCACTCCCGTCCTACCTTTGATATTGCGGAGCCACGACTTCCTCCTTCTGCCAGCGTGAAGACAGTACACATCTGATAGTGTTCAAAACACTATCTCTCTATAAATGGCAGATGATGCTAGGACCTTTGAAGTCTTAGTTGTTGATCATTTATTTGTTTTCTAAGAGGTAAGTAGGTGATCAGCGACTTTTTGGGTATTAGTGAGCGTTAAATGTACACATTGAAAGTCCATTGGTGCACGGGGTTCGAATCTACGTATCTACGTACTATCTATGAAATTCGTATGCTAAAACCCACTATTTTTGTGGCAAATGCGTGACGCATACTAAGCGGCGCGACTGCGTGATGGACAGTTATGTCATATGTGGGACACGCTACAATGCATGCCTAATAAAACCCCATAGTGACACCAGCAATCACCCGAGGCAGGAAACGCTAACAGCGTAACCTTGTCCGCAATGCTAAAACTCCTCACTCACGAATGAGAAATTTTACTTAAAGAATTAAACTTAAATTTTCTTTCGCGGAACCATAAAAATGACTTGTTCCAACCATACATAATAGGCCGACTTAAGTACAGCAGTTAAATACAGGATATAAAGTAGTTATCTAATGTCATTACAATCTGGGATTATGTTTGGATCCAGTTTAAAGCGTAGGTTTCTAGATATTAGCAACATTTCAATGGTTACTGTAATAGTTGAGTCTTGTTTACTCGCAGAGCCGATTAATCTAGGGAATTATCATTATTGGTTTTATTCGTGAGTTATTACTATCATAAAAGTACTGCTATAGAAACAATACTCAGGGATGGATTTAGGGGTTTGGAGGCCTCGGAGCAACAAAGGTGTGGAGTGGCCCCAAATTTTCCGAATAAAATGAACAATGTTTTTTGGGCGGGGTTTTTAATTAATTATTTATTGTGAAACCAAGTAGATATTAGTATTTACCAAAAATATAAATACATATGAATGATTTCTGTAAATGTTGAGAACAATATAATCATGTTTATATAAAGGTAAAACAGCGAAAAACAAGCGGCTCTAATACTTTAAGGGATATTTTTTTATTGAACAGTGGACATACGGACAAGAGGCTCATCTGATAAGTGATACCGCCGCTCATGGACACTCTCATTGCCAAGAGTGCATTTCTGGCCCTATTAAAGTTAGTATGCCTTTTAGTTGAAGGACCCTTAGTTGAATGGGTTCGGTTTAGTGGGCAGGTGGTTCCACATAGTGGAGCGGAGCAAAAACTGCTTTACAAAACGTGTGTGTACGGGTGGAATTTCGTTTTCTGCCTCGACTTCCGATGATGGAACTCAGCTGCAGGTATTAATCTGAACAACTCTCCTGAGAGAACTGAACTCCACGGAGAGTGTCTCCGTGGTAATACAAGATCTGCATTTTCTATAACAATTGGACCGCAAGCAATTGTCCGCTCCGCTCGCTCAAACAAAAAACCTAATGCGTTGTGCTAAAACTTTTGCATTTGCTTCAAGACTATTGACTTGACTACTAGAGTATTTGACTCTTGATAATTTTTTTCCTAATATACAAGTACGTGATCAGATTTCTGACGCCTCCGATGTCTATTCAAACACTATTTCTCTATCGCACCCAGGATCTCAAGTTAAACCTACCAGTGGATCCTTTGAGCTTTGGGCCTAAGATTTCTGTTTCTATTTCGGGTTTCTTTTGTTTTTTCTAATAGAAATGTAGCTGATCAGCCTTTTGTGCCTGACATACGCCATCCACTTTTTGGGTCTAAGGCATGTGTTTCTTCATGATGTTTTCCTTCGCCATTCGAGAGTAAGGTCAACCACTATGTCAACTTTAAAATGTAATCCTCATTATTAAAATACAAATTGAACACAATTAATGCAAAGTTCTTAAAACACTGCATTACGAGAATGATAGTGGCGTTGAAAATTTCGTGATTTTTCAAAAACAGAAGCAATTCATATTTGTGAATGGAAAAGTTCCCAGTTACTACTAACGATAACTCATTAGCGACAAACAAACCCGAGGAACAAAATATAGCGCGCGATCCAATCAATGGCGTATCACTGTTAAAAGAAATGTCTCGACAACAAATCAGTGACAACCCTGTGTTTATGATACACAAGGTTCATACGAATAGCAAACAATTACTAATTTTGTCAAAAACGCTTTTAAATTTTTTTATAAAATTATTTGTTCTATTTTTAAATCTGTTATTAGATAGTGATTCTTTAATTGATTTAGAACAATAGATACTAAAATATTTTGTGTCTTCGTTATTTAGGCCTAATAATTTAAAATATTTGAAATTGAGAAACAATCCGATATCGTTATAATATTATGTATGTATACAAAGAATATTGGTACATATAAATTAAATTTCTTATTAAAAGCAACAAGCAAGTATAAATTATTTCATACCAAACATATAATTAAAAGATAATGTGAACGTACTATGTATGTATGTACGATGAAAAGTGTGTCAAGAAATCTGAATATGGCTACTGTACGGTTCCTGAGTCACAGGGCTGTTTAAATAGTGTATAATGTTCACTTACCGATCGTGTTCAATACAAGATAATGCTATAAAAATTATACATTAAACAGGCAGCCGGCTATAGATTAAACTTTCGGCTTTAACTCTAGAGATTTAGGTTATAAGAAAACCTGAACCAAAATTGCCCAACTTTGGAACCCAATATCATATAATAGACAACGCTTTATGTATGGAAGGTAAACTAACTTTTTTACTTAGAATCTCGCTTTTACCCAAAACGGTATAACACTTCAAATTTTTGGTAAGGTAATACTTAGCGCTACAATACGTTTATTCGTCACTCGCCACGGCCGTGTATTCGACATAAACGCGACACCCAATTAAGGAGGGTTGAAGAGCAAATTTTTCACGACACCGCCAACCCTATTTGGTTAACGCTTTCGTCAAAGCTCTTAAAGCTCATACAAACGCCGATCAAGTGCGGATTCTTAACACTCCCTTTATATGGGACCGTGGGCTAAATTAGTAGTAGCAATTGTATGTTTGCAGGTCGTTATACCAGTGCGATTGTCACTTGTCTCGATTTATCTGCTTGTTTGCATGTTTTAAATATATCTTGTACGATTATAACATCGGTACATAATTTGCATTGTAGATAAGTAGAATGCGATGTTCTCACGGCGTGTTGAAGTAAATTAACCTATCTATAAAAATAATTAAGAGCTTGATATGTTAGTGTTATTAACTACAATTACACGATAATGTCATGAAACTTTTTTCTGGTGACGTGAGATATGTAACGTTAGTAAAAAAAATCAGTGGCGCTACAACCTCTTTTAGGTCTTGGCCTCAGATTTCTGAATCTGTTTCATTATCATTTTTTAAATCTAATAGGCAAGTAGGTGATCAGCCTCAAGTGCCTGACTCACGCCGTCGACTTTTTGGGTCTAAGACATGTCGGTTTCCTCACGATGTTTTCCTTCACCGTTCGAGCAAATGATAAATGCTCACATAGAAAGAAATTCCATTGGTGCACAGCCGGGGATCGAACCTACGACCTCAGGTATGAGAGTCGCACGCTGAAACCATTAGGCCAACACTGCTGTAACGTTAGAAAAGTTACATATACATGTATATATATTACACTTGTAGCCAATGAATTGTAAAACGTTAGTTTTGGTAGTAATAAATTAGCCGATTAGTTTATACATTCATAAATTGTAATAAAACATTCTCTTTTCCGATAATGTACAGTTGGTTGGCAGGCAGTTGGCAGGTTGGCAGGTTGACATAGCTTATATTCTTTATATGTAACACATGTGTTACATTGTTTTAGAAACCCCTAATTTAAGGTTATAAGCCCTTACTTTAAACGATAATAGACAGTTGACAATTAGCTTCAAACAAAAGGGTTTCCTTTATCCCTCCAAACAACCGCCACCGAACTAGTTATCAAAAACAAAAGCTTGCGTTAACTTCTAAAATCCCGAAGAAGCCTACAGCCCTTTTTTATATAGGGAATAGACTTTAGGTTCTGATCAATACTAATATGTATAATAATTGCATTGACAGTCAACACTTCTATGGCCCTATGCCCGTGTGAAAATTTATCTTACTTACCTAAGTGAGGGTAGTTAAAAACTCTTTTTATACCCATTAATGCAAAGTTATATGTGTTTCATGTAATATTTAACGTTATCATAGCGTCAATAATTGTATGTAAAATGAAGTTATCAATCAGAGTAAAGGAAGTGAAAGATAAAATAGTTTAAGGAAATTATAGCGGACACGTTTGAGCGATACATCCTCCATACGATCGCGAGATAGCAAGGTGAGAAACGTAGTAATATATTATGTATAGGATAGTATTATGTAATAAACATTGCTTAGGTGTGGCTATGTGAAAGTATCAGTTATTTTCTTGAAGCCATGTAATGAGTGTTATTTAAGTAATAGGAACAAAAAGTCCAAGAGATGCCAATGAAATTGAAATAAGTAATGGGTAGGCCTTTTTGGATAAGTTTTTGAACTTAATAATTTTTTGATAAGTCGTGGTTTTATGTTTTAAGTTATTATATATGTCGGAGTTATGGCGTTGGTATCAGCTGCCATTGTAATTTATTTAATAAAATCAAAGTGAAATTAGTTCAAAACCGTTAACAGTGGTTTATTTAATTTGTCAATGTTGCTAGTTCTATAAATTAACCACAATGGTCGATAATAATGACTGAAGTTATTATTTCTAGACTATCAAATAGTCTGTTAATTTTTAGATCTATTAATATTGGCAAACCAAATATAAGATATAACGGTTTTCAACTAATTTAACTTTGTTATAAAATTATAATTAAAATGGCAGCTGATACCATTGCTCCGACATATATTATCTATCTGTCATTTATATTTTTTTGCACTTTACCACGTTTTTGTTCTTTTCATAAGACAGTTGCTTGGAAGTGGTGGCTTGTATTGATAAAAGGTACAATTATTTAAGTGTCATTGTACTATAGTGTTTAAACAACGAAGTGTATAAATATTTGTAGTTAAACCAATGTGTAAGAACTGAGCTACGGAGAGGGTATATATAATATTTATGTTTATTTCTTTATTTATTAACACTTCGTTGCATAACAATATAAAAATTGAACATAAATAAATGAAAAGGAGGGCAACTGGCAGACCTATCGCTTTCGAGTGATCTTTTTTAGGCAACCACTGTGAGAATTTAATTAGATAAAAATTAAATTAGATAAGGTAGGCAAGAAGTGCGAAAATACATATTACATATAATTATTAAAAAAAAACTAAACAGGAACAAAAAACTAACTTAACTAATAATGGATAATTACATGAAAAGTAAAAAGTGCACATGAATCACGATAATTTATATATATATAAGGTTTAAGAGAGTTATTAAATCAAAAATTCTTTTTAAGAACTCTTCAGCATGGCAAGATATTAAAAGTGTTATATAATAATTTGTGAAGGAATTATTATTGCCTGTGAATAAAATAGTATGACCATGAAATATATTTCTAAAATCAGTTAGTACAAAAAGGTCATTTAAATTTAGGAAGAAAGTAAACGACAATTGCCTATACCAGTAGCAGGAAAGCGTCAAGTAGAAACGACGTTGTCATGACAACATTTCCTTGAGACTAGACTCAACATTCCGCTCATAACATAAATATTTATGGCCACAATAGTCTGCAGTGCTTATACCATATTATTAAAGCCTTATTTTAAGCGGTAATAAAAATAACGAGATAAATGTGTGTGTTATCGTAAAAATATTAGACTTTTTATTTTTTGTAATAAAATTTAGTAAATGTCTTCTAATGAGTCATCAGACTTTTTTCCGTATATGGTTTGCAGATAGACAATCAAAAAACGCTTTCTGTGCAAGCAAATTTCGTTAAGTTTTCTTTAATGTAGTTAGAGTTTCCGTTTTTTGTGTCATTATCTTTTGACTGGTTTAACCACAACTATGTACTGTATCAAAGAATTTATGAAGAAACAAAGATACACTTGTAACGAGGCAATACAATTCTATATTCGATTTAAAAAAATTATTTTATGCTAGAAATCAGAGAACCAAATAAGTAATAGAAGGTCACGTATAAGACTAGAGCAGATAATCAGACGACAAACCGTTTTAAACCCTATTAGTAATATTTAATTTCTACTAAAAACAAAATATGTTGACTTCTACTAAAAATCTAATTGCTTCACTCCATTACTATTCTTCTAACTGTTACCTTCCCATAAAGGGACAATGTAACATCGCAAAACAAGAGAC
The DNA here is from genome assembly GCF_905475465.1 of Pieris napi. Classification (NCBI taxonomy): domain Eukaryota; kingdom Metazoa; phylum Arthropoda; class Insecta; order Lepidoptera; family Pieridae; genus Pieris; species Pieris napi. The sequence continues at coordinate 3,025,911 of NC_062241.1, read as the reverse complement.
AGTACGTATATGCAAATAAATGTGAAATCTACATATGTCTCGACATTCGACATAGATAAGACACGATTGTGCGTTTTTCCATTATACTTTTCATTTAATATGAATATTGACACTCAGGTTTGACATTGACATTATGTGTGTCATTTATGCAGATCTGTGGAACATGAAATACTTTTACAAATGTTGTTGAGGGTAACGCATAATTTTTGACACGGCCACGTTTTATTGCATATTTTTTTGTTTAGACGCATTTCTTTTTCCACAGCAGATGCTGGCATTCAATTAATTTCCGAGATTTTAAATGCTTGGGAAAATTCTCATGATGCCATTGGAGTTTTTTGCGACTTATCAAAGGCTTTTGACTGTGTCCATCACGAAATCCTAATCAAGAAACTTCAACACTATGGCATTGGCGAAAGGGCGCTAAATCTTGTGGAATCATACCTGAGCGATAGAATTCAAAAGGTAAATGTAAATGGAGCTATATCACAGGGATCCTCTGTTACTATGGGAGTACCGCAGGGCTCCATACTTGGTCCCTTCTTATTCCTTGTCTATATAAATGACCTGCCATTTCTTGTAAAGGAGCTTCACGAGATAGTACTGTTTGCTGATGACACTTCGCTTTTATTTAAAGTGAAACGACAAAATCCATCACTTGATAACGTAAACAGTGCCATCTCCAGTGTAGTTCACTGGTTTAATACAAATAATCTTAAGTTAAACGAAAAGAAGACAAAATGTGTTAAATTTGTAACTACAAATGTAAAAAGTAGTCATTCTCAAATAATAATTAAAGACGAGGAAATAGACTTTGTTGATAATGCGGTGTTCTTGGGAATTACTTTAGATAGTAAACTCCAGTGGGGCCGACACATAGAAGGTCTTTCGAATAGGCTAAGTTCCGCAGCGTTCGCAGTTAAAAAGATACGCGATCTTACGGATGAGAACACAGCAAAGCTTGTTTATTTCAGCTATTTTCATAGTATAATGTCATATGGTGTTATTTTGTGGGGTAATGCAGCTGACATTAAATCGATATTTGTAGTGCAAAAGCGGGCTATAAGAGCGATCTGTGGGTTGTCCCCACGGGAGTCGGTCCGAAGCAAATTTAAGGAATTACATATTTTGACTCTGGCAAGTCAATACATTTATGAGAATATTTTGTATGTGCGGAAAAATATAGATATCTTTAAAAAGAATAGTAGCTTCCATAATTATAGTACTCGTAATAAAGACAAAATTAGCGCACCAACCAGAAGGCTGCATAAAACGAGTAATTCTTTCCAAGGCAATTGTATACGTTTTTTCAACAAAATCCCTAGTGAGATACAAGCGTTGTCAATAAATAAATTTAAATCGTACATTAAAGTAAAACTGCTTGCTAAGGCTTATTATAATATAAATGAATATTTAAACGATCCTAGTGCTTGGATATGAGTTGCTCCAGTATATATTATAGGTAACACGACTGAATCTCTCGGCTGCATTTCCAGACTCTGGGGCGATCGTCAACATCCACGACTGTTTTAATGTAAAGTGGGAACAAACCGTGATCCATGTGGTATCCAATTATTTCAGTATTATTATTATTTTCTTATGTAGCCAAGTCCACATTTCAAGGATCGTCATGCTCGCTTAAATGTCATTGCTTGTGGCGGCGTCCATGCGTCGGGTTGTCTCTCTCCCTAAAATATGGCGAGGGGGCCGATGGCTGGCCATGCGTCATACTCGTGAACGGGTGCTGCTTGTGGTGACTGGTCGTACTTGAATTCGTGTATGCGGTGATGTTAATTATTTCGACTATGTGTTTGCGTGTTGTTCCCACGAGAATGTAAGTGCGTGCTCCTATTTCACCATGCCTCCTGCTGATAGGGGACAAGTCTTTGTTTTTATTTATGTTCTTATTATTAATTACTTAAAATGTCATGTGGAACATGGTGTAATAGTTGCAGCTCCTTACAAACGTTGTGTAAAAAAAAAAAAAAAAAAAAACATGGCGATTAAAAAGAGTGGCGGAGAGTTTATTGCCAGTTCTTCTCTTCCGTTCTACGCCCTTGATTTGAGAACTGGCAGTAAATGTAAAATTAGAAGCATTAATATTTATATCTTTAATGACGAATCACAAGTGTACATTGTGTTACCTACGTGAATAAATGATTTTTGAATTTGAATTTGAATTTGAATTTGAATTTGATATTTGCCAATTTCAATTTTCTTTGTAATTACGCAATTATATTATTTCGTGAGTTATAATATTGTGGAACATCATAGTGTTCATAGTGTGTAGTAGTAGTGTAGAGTCCTAAGTATCTTGCATAACGCATGATTTTCATCTTAGACCTGATGTGTTTAGTAGTTGACGTATTTAATATTCAATGTTTTACTCAATCTGGGAAAAAATCAAAAATCAATTAATGATTTTACTTTTTTTACTTCTGCAATATGGATACGGCCCAATGTTATTATTAAAAGCTTAATTAAAAGCCGCACGGCGTACAGTTGAATAGTGTGTGCCGCGTCTCAAGAAAAAAGTTACCTACGTCAATTTTTATTATTATTTCATGAAGTCTTTGTATATATACAAAGACTTCATGAAATATGTTATATAAATGTATAATATGTTATTGGAACTTAACTATTCAATTTAAAATTTAGTAAATATGTGAGCACCATGTATCTACATAGTAATATAGTTATCTGCTGCATTGTTTTAATGTTCTAAGTACACGGTCTTCACATATAATTATTATCAAATCAATGAATACAAAATTTTGTATAAACTATTTTAAATGTATGGAGTTTCTTGCCCATTCTTCTCCATATGAAACTAACTACCTTTTGAAAGGGGCAACTAGAGTCATTTTTTGTAAATATTTTTAACTTGTAATTTTGACTTTTTCTTTATAAATAATTACAAAATTTTATCGTGTATTTCGGTACAAATAAAAGTAATTGTTTTATACGAATCTACTCCATCTTTGGCTTTGCGATGCCGATCAGATAAGACTGATTAATTATTTCATTACTAAATTGCTCCCTTATTAAAGGTTTAAGTGATCTCGGGGACACACAGTAAATAAACACTGTCGAGATAATATCAGATTAAAAATGATTCTTATTTTGTGGCATTCAGATGTTTTTAACAATGTGAAATATATCGAGCTGTTGAAACATCATTGCCGTATTAATTAATTTACGCGATTAATTATTTGAAATATGAGTACAACGATGCATAAATCAATCTTTAGCAATGTTGTGAAAGTTATTTGTCCCAAAAAATGGTCGTCATTATTTACAGTAAGTGGAGGTCGTAGATTCGATCCCCGTGCACCAATAGACTTTCGTGAAAGAAAACATCGTGAGGAAATCGGATTGCATTACGGCCAAAAGACGATGGCGTGTGTCAGCCAAAGGAGGCTGATCACCTACTTGCCACACCTAACCAGACCTAAAAAGGTTATAGCGCCACTGTTTTTTGCATAATATATAAATATTTGACGATTATTAAATTATTCAGTTTCTATTTTTATGAAACATTTACCAAATTTAAGGTACCGAGTATTTCGACATCTCTATATAATTCTCAAAAGCCACACAACGCAATGTTATCTAAATTCTTCAAATAGTTTTGAGTCAAATTAATTGCCATACTTTAACACTAGTAAGAAATACTGTGCTATAGGAAAATACCTTACCATTTTAAGAACTCCCAAAAGGTAAGACGATTAACCCAGACAATAACTACTAATTTTATCAATAAGTCAAATAAGTAAAATTACTTTTACATTATAATTTTTTAACATATAACTGGGAGTAAATGGGCAGGGCATCTGATGTTAAGTGATACCATGCTCATGGAAATTACCAGGAGGCTCGCAACTGCGTTGCCAACCTTTAAATAATTGGTACACTCTTGAAGGTCCCTAACTCGAATTGATTCTAAAATTCTTCAGTGGACAACTGATTCCGCACAGTGGTAGTACGCTGCAAAAACTGCGTTAAAAAGAGTAAGTTGTGGAGCGACGGATATCGGGGTGATATGGATCTAATCACATCTAAAAGTCTAATTAAACCAAATCTTGCATTTGTTTTCATACAAAAAAGTCGCTGCTTAGTGCTTAGCCTTATACCCGTCCACATTTCGTTTCACGAATTACAATATGAAATATCTTTGTTTTATTAAAAGCAGTTAAGAAATTGCTCCGTATGCATAATATCTCCTCAAAGCTGATATTAAAACAATTTCCTGAACACGCCAAACAATGTTTAGATACTTCATTTACCTGTGGTTATCCGGTAGCGAAACAATTATTAATGCCTACATAACAGGCTAGGCGGCTTCCGTACACCTGATTCTATTTCTCTATAATAATAATAATAATAAATTTTATTTGCCTTGACAATATTGCATTTAGCGGGTTTACATACTGCAGGTATCACCATTTTTGTGAGAGAACCATTGCGGACAGAAAATATACAAAAATATGGCTACATACTATGACTAAACGTAGGTAAGTAGTAAATAAAATAAAACTAAAGCGTGTGAATGTGTGTGTGAATTAAACGTGAAAAAATTTGATTTAAAGTCAAATAACAAATTTCATGTTGCATTGTATTCAAGGCTTATTTTTAATCAAATCGTAAACAAAGCTATTTTTTTATTTTGACTGTTAATACTTCTATCACTTCTAACTCTATTTTTCATAAAAAAATTAAAACGCTTTTATACAAAAGCCTTTTGTTATTATTTTAAGTACGGAAAAGTTAAGTTGTAAAAAAAACCTTAAATATTTTTTTCGTCACGAAACACCCGGTTTCTATATACGCCACAAAAAGAATATTTGAACCACAGTAATTATGGTTATAAAGGAAGTTGTCTCTTCACTAATGAATTGAGAGCTTAAAGCTACAAACTTCGGATTTTAAGGCATGGACGCTTTTAAGTTTGCAATTTTGTTTATAACTTACTAATGCTTGTTACATGGTTGGTCAGACACTTTATTTTATACTGATTACTGGGTATAAAATATTTTAGTTTGTTTAATTATTGGTTTTTATAGGCGCTATAAACGTAATATTTTAATGTAACGTACCCGTGTAAACATTTTTTGAAGTTATATGTACTTCTTTTGGTGCGTATGGGAAAAATGATGAGAGTAAAGTTCTTCTATTGCTAGTGTTGTTTTTTCTATAAACGTAGAATAAGGCGAAAGATAAAATTTTTGAAAATATTTTTATCTTTTTACGCCAAAGAAGTATAACTTCTTTTTTCATCGTTTACGCCGTTCAAGATGTTTTATTTATATATATTTTTGCTATATTTTACATGTAAAACAATCGTTTAAAGATATATTAGTGACATAAACGATTTATCCTTGAATTAGATTTCAAAGTCAAGTGTAACACAATGTACACTTATGAAGACTTGATAATTTGATTGTTCAGAGGAGTTGTTCGGATTAATACCTACAGCTGAGTTCCATAATCGGATGTCGAGGTAGAATACGAAGTTCCACGCGTATCACCTCGACGTCCGCCGTTCCACAACTGAGCGTTTTTCAAGGCAGTTTTTACCGCGCATCACCACTATGAGGAACCAGCTGCCTACTGAAGTATTTTCGAACCAATTCCACTTAGGGTCCTTCAAGAAAAGAGCGTACAAAATTTTAAAAGGTCGGCAACGCACTCGCGCCGGTATCACTTAACATCAGGTGAGCCTCCTGCCCGTTTGCCCTCTGTTCTACAAAAACGCCTTATTAGATCTAGACTTCAATTTATTAGTTTGGACATTCATTTGCCTTTTTCTTAGACAAATGTTAGCGTGAAATTAATTGAAACATGCCAAACCTATCCAGTATATAACGTATTATATAACTTTGATTTTGTTCCCTTTCGTGAAGAGACTTCTGGGCCGTGGGGTTTAAGTGCACAGCAGCAGGTGCAGATAGTACCGGTGACCCCAGAGTTGGTGCTTTCCTCGCTCAACAAATAAGTATCGTAGCAAGAAAATCCTGCCAGCATTAAAGGTACACTGCCACAGGGAGCAAACTTTTTAATTTGTTGTAATTTTCTGTTCATCAATTTTAAATCATTTAGAAGGATAGAAGAATATTGTAAATATTATATATTTGTGTTGGAAATAAATTGGATAAAACATAACTCTTTAAGTTATGATTCTGAGTACTGAAGCCTTTTCCCATACCATAAAGGCAGAGGCATGTTGGCTTCGTTATTGCAGCTAATTAGCGAGATTCCATTGCATTTTTGGATTAAGATGTTGGTTTATTAAATATAACTTTCTAATACTTAAAGAGATATTGATTACTTATTAATCCCGTAATAGTCGTGTATTGTCCATATTGAGATTGCAAGTTAGGTCATGCATACTCTCAACTTCGATCGATTGTAGGTCCAAAACATTTTGAAAAGTTTGCAATGCGGAAAAGTCGAACGCCGGTGTAGCGATCTTCACTAACAATGTTCGACGTCTAAGGATATAACTACTTAATATTAGCTACTGCTACTTCAGTCAGATGCAGGGAGCACCATCCTTACTCCACAATTTGTGGTCCGCTACTTAAGCAACCTCAAATAAAGCCATTCCAAACTCAGAATAACTTTATTCATATAGGTATCCAAGTACACTTATAAACGTCAACAGAAAAGATGTTAATTGGTTCTAAATTTATATTTACTACCTGTTCGCAAGTCAAGGGCGTAGACCGGGCAAGAAGAACTGGCAAAAACTCTCCGCCACTCTTTTTATCGCCAAGTTTGGAGACACACAAACTGTTTGTAAGCCAGCCATAAATATTGGTACTGGCAAATCAGTCACAAGGATTAGGATCATTTAAATAATAGTTAAATTTATAAAAAAGCTTTATTGATTAATTTACAGTTAAAGAGAATTTTGAATATACAGTGATAATTCTCTAATTTCGCTTGGGAGTTTGTTGTAAAAACGAATATAATTTCCATATAAGCAGTGGTTTATCTTCTGGAGCCTGGTTGGTCGCTTAGATTTGTTCTGTTTCGAATAAACTGGTCCAACTTTTTAGTATATAATTTCCATAGTTCTATATATATTTTTAAAGTTCAATTAATGTCCATAGCTATGACGTCTACTTTGGTATCGCGATTGCTATCGCTATTGGCAGTTACAGAGTTCTCTAACACGAATAAATCGATTAATATATTGTATGAAATCTTCAATGTGGATGAACTTAGCTTAAAACATTTAATTTCTTCATCTTGTCTGATTTATAAGTAGCATGTCAAGAGAAACAATTAATTACAAAATAAATTTGTGAGGATGGGGCGCGACTTATGTCATATGACCCTTGATAAAGGGTTAATCTAGCTAAGGGGTTGCCCTATAAATCATGTTACGTTTGATCTTGATAGGGTTGTCAGTCATCTAAAAGTAAAGTATAAAAGTGCGAACTAAAGCATCGTTAAATTAGAGATTTAGTATATATAAGTGAATAAATAATGAATAATATACTTTTGAACTTTACTTGCTAACACCGCTTAAATTAATGCATTAGTTTTACTATTAGTGAAATGAATGTCGATCAATTAACAGTCTTAAATCCGATAAGAGATAACGAACTGTTGATAATAAGTTCCTGTCTATTTCATATTACAGACACGCTACATCTTTCCTTATTCATTCTTCTTTCCCGACGTTTTATAGTTACAAATAAGGCTTCATTTACGAATCACTTTTGTAGATACAATCATTTTATTATAAGTGACAACCCTGAGCTTAAATAGTAGTATAATAACTCATTCAGTTGACACAGATGGCGTTGTACATCAAAATGGCCGCAGATTACTGTCTCATATGATTTATTTGCATCAACTTAATTGTAAGCGATATTCTTGTTTCCAATTTAAAAATAATTATTTTTACCTTAGGATATAAAATTGTTGTTTTGTTATATTCACATAAATACTTTCGGGATAATAATTTGTCTTTAAGGAATAATAATATATTGACAATACTTACAATTACTTGGAATTTAAATATTTTATTATAATAACATTGTAATTATACGTAATTTAATTCTTTACAATAATTTAATAAGTGGTACAATCTGTGATCTTGTTACAAGAAATACGTTTTCTATCTTTGGGAGACAGCTCTTTATGCTTACGTTAAAAAACAATCAAACCTTCAAACAAAAGCGATCTCCTTCAGGCAATCTGAGCCCAATACATTTATATAATTTATATACAGATTCATAACCTTCTCTCTGATAACTCAACGAAATAATAATCATGTGTCTACATCAACAAATAGAAAAACATCAAACGTTACACATATTAGTCTAAACAAATATAATATCACTTAACCAAAACGAGGGCTTTACCCTTTGCCGCGGTACCAATTAATCGGCTCAATTTATGAATTATTGCGTCAGAGCGCCCCTTGTTACACGGAATAAATAACGAGGGAAACCGGAGTTTTGATGTAAATTGATAAATGACAGATATAGTCTGGCATCATGAACCTCTAAAGTCAAACAACAAACAAAAGAGGATCGAAAAAAGAACTGTCTTATCCAAGTATCTCTCAATAGTATAGACTTCAAGATCCTAAGAACATACCTATCTATGCCTCCACAAGACCGTGGAGTAATAGGTGGCACTTAGATGGGATATTGTAAGAAATAGAAAAGTTTGTAATTGTTTGTAATCATTATTTCTTTTTATTCTTCCATTTTTAATACGTACCTATCAGATGGAATCTTGCATTGTTTTTTATAACAAGTGGCTGTTTTACTGTAATGGAATTGTTTTTCTTGCTATTTCAGTATATGTCTGTGGGTTATCTTTAAGTGTTTCTCCTGACTGCCGCGGCCATCAAATATTCTTCTATAAAGTATGGTAGAGGATTAGTGAATCATATATAATTATGATGGTAATTAAAATAAGTAACCAATGAATTTTCATATAATTTCTTACCTGCTCAGCATGTTAAAAGTTAATTTTGATACCCCAATATCAGACAACTTATACCGTATTTTCGTGCGATACTTAGTAACTTGGCAAATAGAAAAAGTGGTAGTACGTAAGTGTAAGGGTTGTCCCGAAATGGATGTTTTGGGCGATACTTACATCAAGCGGCGGGTACCAACACCGAGCTGCTTGAAGTGTGGCGCTAATGATGACATGTCACAGCATACGTTGGAGTGATATCTACAGTTGTCAGCTTCGTCATAATCTTCTGTTATCCAAAAAATGCTCGGCAGTTCTGTAAGCAATTAATGCTACAGGAGACAGCAGATCGGGAGAGGAAGCGCTCTAGGACGAATCCTAAGGTTAGAAGACGCGTAAATAGAAGATATGTCCATCTTCTACCCCCTATACTGCACAGCAGGTTTCGAGCGTAACAGTTATGCGATGAGGCCCAGGTAGAATGCGAGAGTGACCCCGGAGCCTCTGTCTGTGTACTTCAGTTGGTTTGAGTGGGTATTGCTCACCCAGTCTGAGAATAGCAGAGATTCTGGTTAGGGTCGAGTCAAACATACCCATGCAACCTTCGGGGGCAGGATACAGCGGATATAAAAGAACAAAACAAATGTGTAGATTACAAAGTATTGATATACAGTGTAAACTCTTTATAACGAATTTTCGTTACATGGGAGGGAAGAGAAAAAAAATTAACGAATTAAAGAATGAATTAATGTATGGGTTTTGTGTTAAACATAACAAATTTAACTCATTTTTACGTTATAAAGACCTTTTGATGTTATAAAGGGGATAGGTACACTGTATTTATAATGTGAATAATTTTAATCATACAATCGAATCAAATATATAGAAATATAGTCTATAAAATAGTTAAAATGATATAATATAGACGCTTTATAAAATTAATACAACCCCGCGATCTTTCCCCAAAGGAATGATGAAGCTTTATGTGAATTATTAAGCGCTAAAGTTCGTTAAAATCAAAACTGAATTAAAACAAGCAAATTAGACATAATACCCTATCTAATGCTTTTCGAATGGGGTCAGGAATAGGTCTTTAATAATGCATCGCAGGCTTTTTGAGCGACTATCAACCTAATTATATATATGTCAAGGGATTCTTGGAGGGTGCAAATCCCATGATAGATGACTTGTCGTTTGACATGTGCTGTTACAGTATCTCATTGTAGATTAAAATCTTGTGATGTAGAAATTTTAAATATTTTAAGTGGCTTCTTGCGAAGTAATTCTTGGCTTAATTAAGAGCAGTGTCGGCCTAGTGGCTTCAGCGTGCGACTCTCATAGCTGAGGTCGTAGGTTCGATACCCTGCTGTGCACCAATGGACTTTCTTTCTAGGTGCGCATTTAACATTTGCTCGAATGGTGAAGGAAAATATCGTGAGGAAACTGACATGTCTTAGACCCAAAAAGGCGACGGCGTATGTCAGGCACTGGAGGCTGATCACCTACTTGCCTATTAGATTTTAAAATGAACATGAAACAGATTCAGAAATCTGAGGCCAAGACTTAAAGAGGTTGTAGCGCCACTGATTTATTTTGTATTTTCTTGCGAAGTAATTATAATGTTTTACTTTAGATATAGATAATAAGGATTTTGTTTTCTAAATTTTATTAAAGTAATTGGTGTATTGCTATTGTACAAACAAACAATATTGTAGTTGTTGTATTGTATTTTAAACACAGGTTTCAAGATAAAACTATGACATATTATGTATTAGATTTCGCATCTGAATATTTAGAGAAAGACGTTTATATAAATTAGATATTTAATTTGAGAAAATCTAAGATAAATGAGGAAATTAGCAATTGTATATTTGAAACATAGAATCGTAACTTGCGAATTTATTACAAAGCTTACCATAGTGATAATCAAAGCTATGAGGATAATTTTATCCATTGTATGTTACTACAGGTATATTTAGGAACAAAGTACTAAAAGTATCTAGGACATACATACAAATTCAATCCTTAAATATAATGGCGAGAGAACTCATAAAAGTATAATTTAGCAAAAACATTTTATTTATTGGCATTTATCACAATGTGCTATCCATCATTCTAACGCGCTGTCTGGGCTTATTATAGACGAGTATTTGGCTAAAAATGGCTTTCGGTATTATTTCGCCATACTGAGTCAGATGTTGCAGACAGAATATAACGATATAACCTTTTTTGTAAAGTGCCCATAGATCTACGTTGTATGTAGACCCTCTGTGTGTAGAATACCAAACTATATATATAGTAGCCATAAACAACGTTAATCATTATAAAGATTGAGGCCACAGGACTATGTAAATAAAGCGATTTAATTGTCTGTGATATCACACATTTCCTCTCTGTAACTATATTTCAACACACATGTATGTTTCAAAAATTGTTTAAACGTAAATAGTATTATCATAGATCCAATTTTAGGAAATCACCACCAATACACCCACGAACTAAGGAGCGGTTCTCTTGGCCCCCTTCCATCTTTCCTACAACGAATAATATCGGTTAATTCAAGTGGTGGTTAAATAGGCATCACCTGGACAGGCGTAGAATAGATTTATCTTCTCTTCTTGATCTTACTTAACATCACGTGGGATCTGGACCGTCTCTCCAGCTCTAAAAATACTGATGCCCAAAAACGGTTTCAAAAGGCCTCTGCGCTAGCTGGAAATCCTGGAATTAAGTGCCTTAAAATCTATTGAATAGCGAAGTGATACGAGATTGATTTTTAACTTCTATTCATTAAAAATAGTTAAGTTATAAATTTGTATTAGAATTCATAAAGTAAAATACAGTTTACACAGAGTATCCTAGTGTGTGGGCTAGTGCACTTTATTTTACCTAAATATCTTGTTATTGTGTATAATAAAGCTTTTTCTTTCTTTTCTTTCAATAGTTGCCGGTCTATAAGTTAACGTGTCTATGAACACTTTAACCAATCAGGAAGGCTCGGCACGTCAATCAACAATTACACCACACTTTGTCCACCGATCGGCGTTGCGCCCATGTTGAATTTCAATTATTTCCAATAGAAATCACTTAACAGTAATTTTTATATGGCAAGTTCCTTTGTAGGTTGGCAACATATTAGCTAATCTTGGAAGAATTGCTGAACTAGCCGCTCAATGGGACATTTTCTATTGAGTAAATACGTATATATATAATTCCAATATATTAAGAGGTGATATGAATATTATAGAGTGATCAGGTTTTTTATTTTTTTTTCAAAATATAAAAAAGGAACTTCAAAAATTTATTTAAAAAAGTATCTATTTTAATTTTATTTTTTCGTTTAATTTATATAAAACAATTAAACATATGTTATTTGTGAATATTTTTTCCAATAAAATGCCTGTATAACAAAAATACCTTGTGAAGCACGGGAAAAACAAAGTCCCTTCTAAGCAAGTAGGTAATCATGATTGCACGTTGTTGATTTTGGGAATTTAAGACATTCCAGTTGACTCCCGTTGTATTTCGGTTTTAGGAGTTAGAAAATTGCGTACTCAAAAAAAAATAGTGTACAACCAAAATTGTGTATTACCATGTATTACAAAGTTACAATACTTTTTAGTATGTAATTAAATAAAACAAAAGGGGGAACAAAACAGGGTTGGCAAGTATCTTTCTACGTATAGTCCTAATCTATGGGATGACGTTTGTAAGAACCGATAGTAATAAGGTCGCAAATAGTTTCCAAAGAGTGCAAAGTAATCCTGGTGTTGCTATAATGAGCACTCATCCATCAGGAGATGCCAATTACAAACGATCACGCGTTCAGCACGTTGGCAACCCTATTTCTCGTCAAAGGTTTTTTGTTAACAGATAGGATTTCTTGTTACTTTTAAGTCTTTGACTTAGTGGGTAACCCTGTTATTTTGTGTTATACGATTGAGTTAACACTATGTAATGTATGTTATATATGTCAAATACTTTGTATGTGCATACATATGAAACATTCCATGAGAGCTTTTCATATATGATAATGATTCAAAGAATGTTATGTAATAATGTCTACATAGATCATGCGTTCTTAAGTTTCTCCTTAATATTCTTTAGTATTAATATCCTCTTAAGAATCATTTTTAATGTTGCATAACTTACAAAATTATTAAAAAAATAATGAAGTTATAAACTATTAAAATTTTACGTGTAACTTTAATTTCTCCAAGTATTTTTTAAACTCTCTCCACATATCATTTCACACTAAAATCCAGCCTAACTTAAGACGAATAATTAGAAATTTATATCTAACCTAATTGACTAAAAAGGATATTTAACATAAGAAAATGTCTAATAACACTACTTACAGTCTCTATTAAGCGAAAGACACTGTTCTTGTGTACTATTTTATTTCCTTACCTTTAGCACTTAAGTCTATGGTGCACTCACACTACTTCGAATGGTTTTGTCCTTTCAATCTTCTCACTAGGCACGTGGTGTTAAGAAGTAGTCTTTAGCTAACAAGAACCTGTTTATATTAAGATCAATGGACCAATTGAATCTAGGATAAACCTAATGAACGGCTAAGACATATGGTTTCTTGTAAATAAATAAGTTGCCTATATACATAAATTCTAAAGAGATCCAATACAAAGTAAATCAACAGTAAATTATCTCCTTATCTAAATCAAAGGAACAATTTCAAGCATGAACATTTAAATGATAGTTAACATTTACGCACCTAAATGAAACGCTCATACTTAATCAAGGCATCGGTATCAATAGTGCAGTATATCTTGTTAGCATTACAACCCAACAAGATTACAATTGAGATAAAATTCGTCGTTCGATGCGTTGACATCTGACCTTTCGGACATGGTGAAGCGCGGAGCGATAAGCGATTTGTGTGTGCTAGTGTCTTGTTCAAATCTTAATATATATAAATTACGCATCAAGCTGAATGTCCGCTATGGACTCCTAAACTACTTAACCGATTTCAATCAAATTTGCACACTGTGTGCAGTTTGATCTAACTTAAAAGATAGGATAGCTTACATCTCAATTTATACGCGCAATATTATTTTATTGCAATTTATTTGTCATTCACAATTCTAACAGATGGCGCTGTGTTGAAAGTACTAACGTTTCACATAATTTAATAATTTATTGGTATAACCACCAAAAAAGCATGGTGATCCCCATGACTGGTGTCAAAACTAAAGTCAATACAATTCGTTAACATTTCTTTTTTTTTTAATTTCGACATACTTATATAATTATATTATTTTAGAAGCTCATTGAAGATACTATGCATTATGGACTGAACAAAAACAGTTTCAGTTTTCCGCCTTTGATGTGGTCTATCCACAAACTACATCGACGAAACACAAGTTCAGAGTTATGGTAGAGCTAAGTCCAAAGCTTTAGGACATGGTTTTCTGATATATTACACATTTAATTTTATTATTACTTGCAATATTAAAATAACCAACCTTGTAGCTAAGGAATAAAGTTGAAAATTGAAAATCATCGTCACATTAAAGGCTTTTTTAGGGTGGGTGTATTACAGCGTGAGAACTTGTTTTGTCTTAAAACATTAACAATGTCCCATAGATTAACAACAACGGTCTTAGGTCATAATTTTTGCGTAATCGATACCTTTCCAAATATTAATGAGTGTTTAAAGTATTTGATACCAACGTTGATTTATTCATAGAATCATTTTATTATACTATTTAGTCATTATCGTCGAGTTTATCTTAAATTTTATAGGAGCTTTAAGTAAATTATTACAGCTTATAAAGTTTAGATGTATAGCCTGTTTCTGTTTAAAAATTGTTTGCAATAAAATGATAATAAAATATACATTTGAATTATTCAATATTTGACTTTTTGGGTCTAAGACAAGCAGAGTTTCTCACGATGTTTTCAATTCGAGCGAATGTTAAATACATAGTAAGAAAGTCCATTGGTGTACAGCCGGGGTTCGAATCTACGTCCTCAGGGATGAGGGTCGCACGCTGAAGTCACTAGGCCAACATTGCTCTGTTCAGCATGTACGTCTCGTATAACGAAATAAGTATACATATAACTTAGAACATCGTTTCTTAAGCGGGGGTTCGAAGTCTGTTGAAAAATAACAAATACAAAATTTAGGTACAAAAGATTCATTCATTACCAGAATGAATAATTATCGTGTAGTGGTATAAAACTATATTATACTGTTACGGAGTCACAAGACTGTTTTACTTAACATTTTTGCTTTTTCATGGGTCACGACATAAAAATGAGAGTACAGAGAGAGAGAGTACTGGGTTACAGAGCAGAAACCCAGTGGTAGTAGTAAATAGTGCGTTGTTTAACTCAGAGGTATTTCCTTATCACTCTTTAACACTAAAGTTTATGGTGCACTCACACTAATTCACTAATTCGAATGGTTTTCTTCTTTTCAATCTTCTAACTAGGCTCGTCGTGTCAAGAAGTAAAAAAGCCTCGACATTTATTCTTTAAGTATCGTGTGTAAATAAATATTTAGTCTCTGATAAAGCAGGCTTCAGAGATATTCAGACTTTGGGTAACAACTATTTAAACGATAAAACCTGCCTTGCGATTCTGTAACTCACTTTTCGAACTCACACAGCGGTTTTCGCAGCGGCGGTCGCGCTCAAATCAGTCGTGAAGCAGTCATTTCATGATTTGGCATTCTGATAAACAATAAACTACAAGAAGGGACCTTATCAGAAAGTGAGTTACAGAATCGCAGGGCTGTAGTGTTTATATTTAAATCGACAGACTAATTGAATCTATGGTAAACCCAATGACCTGCTAATATACATGGTTAATATATGGTTTCTTGTAAATAAATTAATTGCCTGATTAAGTAATGTGTGTTAATGTATATTGTTTAGTCTATGTCAAAGCAAGCTACAAAGGTATTCAGAAAATATTGAACTTACGGCTATATATGTGAAATACTCACAGATAATTGTTTGCCCCATTGATTAGTTAAGGGTGCATATATATTTTTCATTCGTAACAAAGAGTATAAGGCTGTGTTCCTTTATTCGTCACAAATAAACCGCCCTAATCGATTGATAAACGCACTATTGTCCCGTAAATGTATACTCACCCCACGTGAACAATCGAAAGCATTACTTACGGTGATCTGTCAACGGCTTAATGGCATCGAAACAATTTCCCAACAAAAAAGACGGAAACGTAAGTCCCTACACGCCACTACAGCTTCCGATCTACAATAAAAAATAACAAAAAAGGAGTCGGAGAAAATCTTGTGTCAACTTTTGGCGCTTTTACCCTATTGACCCGTTGCAAAGCAAACTGATTTCTATTTCAATCAATTAAAGTTGAATTTAGATTAGTAGTTTTTGTCAGTTATGATATTTTGCGTTTCGCTATGATAAAGGAAACCATTATTTCCGCGGAG
Source organism: Pieris napi (assembly GCF_905475465.1). Lineage (NCBI taxonomy): Eukaryota > Metazoa > Arthropoda > Insecta > Lepidoptera > Pieridae > Pieris > Pieris napi. The sequence continues at coordinate 3,009,530 of NC_062241.1, read as the reverse complement.
TTATACTTGAGCATTTGTATCGTATTTGGAGAAGTTCGACAGTTTGTTTTCGAGTGCATTTCGTCATTAATCAATGTTTTGTTCGTTCTAGTTTTATATTTTGTTTTACCTGTTTTCCCTTGAGTGGAATTTTCTTTGACAGCCCGTTGTAATTGATTGTTTCAGGAAATATCTTATGATTGATTTATTGGAAAGGGTGGGAACTTGTATGAAGTTATTGGAAAAGTGGCGCAAAGTTGGAAAGTTGTGAGTAATAAATGTTAATTTTGTTGAACAAGAAATCATATTAAGCGCCGTTCTATTACTGTTCCTTACAATTATATAGACTACATGGTCTAAGATCAACCTTAAATTACTATGAGAACTATGTAAAATATTTTCTATTTTATTAAAAGTGATTGGTCTGAACATTATGAAGGAAGCGGACAAGCTTTGAGCTGAAACCTAGCTGTTATTGAAAGGTTTTCTATATCCGCTCCCCGTCCTACAGTTTTATCATACATCACATGAAAGGAGTAATATGGATAATCGTTTAAAAATTGCAAAACTATCTATAAAAATTGACAGTTGACATCAGTTGAAAGGCGTTAAAATAATAATTATTATCTCGTACGCTTTTACGATTTTTATGTCTGGTTGGCTTGGCCTTGGTGTATACACCAACCTAGACCTATAGGTCCGATTACCCAAAGACACAATTTTTTTTATCAGCAAGTAAACATGGCCTTGTATGATTTTTGGGCGTTAATTTCTTGTTTCTCGTATATTCTTTTACTGTTTATTGAAACAAATATATTATATGCTTAAACAGGGTACAAACGCACGATTACCAGGTTCGCGCAACTTTGTGAGTTTTTTTTTCTACGCCAAACGAGCCTACGGAACGCCCAAAAAGTGCCCATATACACCCAGTTTTAGTGGGTGCGTTGGCGACCTTTGGGTACATTCTTACTTTGAACAGTTGGAGGTCGTATCTCACAGGAAAAAGGAGTCGATACTACTTACATAAGCTTAAAAGCACATCATTTACAAATTGTACATGTGAAGCAAATATTCAATCACGTACTTAAACAATGTAGATAGAATCGAAACGGTTATTTTATTAACCGTGACTGTTAAGTGAAAAAATCTAAATTACGTTTTAATACGATTTTTATATTTTTTATTTTTATCTTATCCATACAATATTTTCGTATGATCTGAGCTTCCTTTGACTTTAAGAAAACGCAGGCTAGGATGCTGTGTAACTTCATCTATTAATATTTTTATTAACATTGCTGGTTTCGGCTCTTTGATATTCCGGGGTAATTACAGCGGATCAATGGAGTTTAATCAATGGTTGGGAGGAAGGAAGGAGAATGATTAGAATACTGTAGAATAATGTATTAATATAGAAGACTTCTAACATATAATATAGATATGTTTAAAAAAAAAATATTTTTGTACAACATGTTGATGAGATTTTTTCAGTTTATATTGTAATATATAATATATTTATCATACTTATATATTATCGACATACTTATTATAAAGTTGTGTAATATATTTAAATTTGTAATTTAGTTTAAAAATGCCATGGCACTAAAGCCTTATTATAACAAATAGTTTATTCAACAAAAATAACTATTCTGGGTTCTAAAATTAAAATGTTTTGATTCCCACGTTTCGTTCACTTTACTGTATTTTAAAGCATTCTAATAATGTATAGGAACTCAAAAACATAAGTAATAAATTAATATAATTATTTTTTATCGTCGTAAGTGAAAAAGAAACCTCATTACATCCGTAACTAAACGCGTACTTCGCTTGGAGAGTAATAAATTTGTGAGATTGCCCGGGAGGAACCAATCGAACATGACACCACGATACTCGATATTAAAAGAAATTTAATATAAAAATAGTGTATGTTATTTAATGACTAAGACTCTTGCTAAAAATATTTATTCACATCGTTACCTTTATAGAAAAACAAATAATATAACACATCAAAAATATAAGGTATGGGCGGCCTCATCGCTAAGGAGCGGTCTCTTCCAGGCAACCCTAGTTACGAAAATAACTACAAAGGAATATGATGGGTATAGTGATATAAGTGCATAAACAAATCTAACAAAAAAAATATAGAATCATCAATTCATCTAAAATAATATAAAAAATTAATAAAATAAACTGAAAACTAAAAAGCTAATCTCACGGATAATAAGAAATACAAGAATTACAAAAGGAACGATTGAGCAGGATAGGATATGGTTAAGAAAAAAGATGTTTTCTTACCTAATTTATTATATTTTCAAGAAAAGAGCTAACCAAATTAGAAACCTCACAACGCACTTGCAAGCCTTCTCCAGTGCTCATGGGCGGCATCATGTGAGTCTCCTTCCCGTTTGTTTTATAAAATAAAACAGCGCCAATAAAGTTTATGTAGAAATGGTTATTTTTATTCACACTTGGGTGTGAGCTAATAAATTTGAGATATACAATTATATAATCCAGATATATGAATGAAATAGGTTTTTATGTGTATGCCGAATATTTGTTTTTAACTATAATTATTACAAAAGTCTTATTAGAAGTAACATAGGATTTGTGTCATCAAATCTATGGGCTGTTACTAAACTAAAAGGGCATTATCATAGATATCCCTAATAGCTTCCTACATTGTCCACAAAATATTAAATTTCTTACAAGCGCTGCCATGACCCCTGCACAAGCAGGTAATATGAAACTTCACTGCATTACGTTCAAAGAACATGGTTGATAATTTCTATTATATAGATAAACAACTAGCTATCGCCTGCACAAATAATTCCATAAGAATAAGCAAAAACTATGTATTTAGCAAAATCATTAAAAATCTCTTCAGTTCATATTCTAGATAGAAATTAATATCTATTGAATTTAAAATATATATAACATATAAATAATATATGTCATATTGTATCGAAATAGAGAATTTAAACCATGACCATTTGTATGAATACTCACTTGCTTAAATGTAATATTAATTGACATATTCGATTGATAGAAAACTGACTTCATTCATTAAGCATGGTTGTTATATTATAAAAATATTTTCATTATGTTCTAGGCAGTAGTACAAAAATGATTGCAGAAAAAAAATTGTTATTGCACTCATATTTACTAATATAAATATCACCTCAAACATGATAAATAAAACGTACACGAACGCGTATTGTCCTTTATTAAATTATAAGGACTATACGCGCAATAAATAACATTTATTAATAAACTAAGTAACAACGTTTCGAGTTTATTATTATATAATTTGTATTTTGAGAAAATGCTTATAAAGTTTATATAGATTATTTAAAAAAATATACATACCCACACACACACACACCAATAAGTTATTAGTATTCTTTGTAAGTACTTATATAATGTCCTTTGTATGGTGTTATTCGTTTGTACTATATTATTAATTAAAAATTGTAAATGTTAAAGAAATCTGTGTTTATCAATACTGTAAAATAAATTATACAACTTACTTATAAAACTTATTTTCTTCTCTTTATTTATTACCTACTAATTGTATTAAACTTTACAAATTACTTAGTCCTTCAAGAAAAGAGTGTATCAATTCTTAAAAGGCCGGCAACGCACTCGCGAGCCCTCTGGCCCTCTGAGCCCTCTGAGTGTCTATAGCCGGCGAACATTTATTACTTAGCAGGTAAGCCAGCCAGCCCCTATTCTACAAAAAAAGTTTGTATAAGCAATAAAAATTATATTCAAAACTTTCCTTAAGGCATTTTAACATTTGTTAATTCTCGTATCTATATTTTGAGGCATCTCCTCCGTATGTACCCGAAGAAGCGTCCGCGTAACTCGTAGGCTATAGCTAATAAATCCGTGTATATTCCATATTAATTAAGTTGCGTGAGCGCAGCGCTACTGTACGCAAGATTTACAAGCCAGAAGGACATTGAATTTATTTATGAAAAATGCTTTCGCGATACCAACTGCGGTGTTATTTAGTTCCTCTCTTTGCATAGTGAGAATGAATTTATATAATTGTTCAATATGATTTACAAATTGCAATTGTCTAAGATTAACTAACTGATGCTATTGAAGAATATTAATGAGACAAAACTTGGACTTAGTTGACATCTGTAGGTCATCTCTATCCTTTTATCTTCGCCTTGTAATTAGTTATTGGGCAGTGTTGGCCTAGTGACTTCAGCATGTGGCTCTCATCCCTGAGGTCGTAGGTTCGATCCCCGGCTGTGCACCAATGGACTTTCATTCTATGTGCGCATTTAACATTCGCCCGGACGGTGAAGGAAAACATCGTGAGGAAACCGACATGTCTTAGACCCAAAAAGTCGACGGCGTGTGTCAGGCAGTGGAGGCCGATCACCTACTTCCCTATTAGATTTAAAAATGATCATGAAATAGATTCAGAAATCTGAGGCCCAGACTAAAGAGGTTGTAGCGCCACTGCGTTTTGATCCCAAGAGCTTCGTAAAATGGTAAATAAATCACGTAACTATGTGTTAAAAAGTATTTTTCGTTAAGCTGCCATTATAACATCTTGTAAGCAATAAAGAAGTTTCGAATTATCGTATTAACAATTATCAAAGAAAAAAAAGGTTTATAAAGTGAAGTAGATCAATATTAGACGCTATCAAAATTTTGGTAAAAAAGAAAGATACTGCAAAATAATCTAAAGTACCTACTTGTAATGTATAAAGTTGCAAATATTTTTTAGGGCTTCCGGGCTTTTAAAAATTATCTCTATAAAACCAGTAGAGTCGTTATAAGGTCGTTGCTAGGTATATTAATAGCTACTGGTCCGGGTAAATGCGGCAATAATAGTATTATTAGAAAGGTATTCTCAATTAAAACTCCGCAATCACCGGATACCATAAATTGTCCTCTATTAAACTACAAAGTACGTACATCGCGTGATTCAAAACCACTGTGCATTTTCTGCAACATTTCAAATGGATGGCTTTGACTATTAGATTCTATTGTAAGTTGAATAATTTATCTATATATGTTTAATACTGTAAGTAGTATTAGTACTAATAAATTTTTATTTATTTATTTATTCTTCGTTACCTTAAAATAAAACAGATAACATAATTATCATAAGGGATGCAACAGGCAGCCTTATTTATTTATTTACAAGCTCCAAAAAATATTCATACAATTATACAAGAAAATATGACATTACAAATTTTACACACATACACTTCAAGTTTATTAGAACATAAGCAGCAAAGGAAAAAAATAAACAACATAAAAACAAAATAAAAAAATAACAAACAAATAAAAATAGCATACATTTTTGTTAAGCTGAAACATAAACAAAACAGAGGATTAGGTATGACATAGGCACTTAACAATACTTTCTTTAAAATTGATTATTTTCTTAAAGCTTCCTTTCCATCGCGGTCCGATGTTGGTCTGGTAAAATATTAATTAAAAAACAATGTTAGTATTCATACTATCCGTAACACTCTAGTTCCGGTCAAATCCAAATTATATACGAATAATATTTCACCAGACAGAGAATGAGCTGTAGTGTGTGTACGAACTGTAGAAGGAGCAGCGCATTGCAGTGTGGATCCAGCTTTAAACATTCTGTACCGTATCTGTTTTGTACCCGTGACGAGATCAAACAATCAATTATTTGGCTACACACAATTATTGTGGCAAGGATTTCGAAATCTACCATTTAAAAACGCGGAAAATTCTGGCTATTAATGAATTTGAAATGTAATTTGAGAAGAAGTATGAATGTGTTCTGATAGCAGGCTTCTCTTTTACATATTTTATTTTTTAAATTGGTTCAAATAACACATTTATTAGCGAGTAATCTACACTAATATTATGAAGAGGAAAGATTTGAATTTTTTTTTGCATTGAATAGGCTCCAGGCCTAATTTAGAAAAAGTGAAGAGGAAGAAAAGTGTCAATGTCAAAGTTCGATTTCTGTGCGGTAAAGCAAATCTATTGTTTACAAAACTATCAAAATCCTAGGTGCTAAGAAATGGACTGTCCACCTAACAAGTTATAGTAAAACATCTTTTGATTAGGATCTAGATCAATATAACAATTTCTACTGTGAATAATTACTCTTCGCGTTAACCGAACAAATGTATGCAGTATTTATATCTATAAATAACAGCGCAGTTTGTGTTTATGTTAATTGGAGTGCTTCAAGCCACTGTGCAAGAAGAGGATCAGTTTCACTCGTAAAATCCGTTTAACGACCATAACGGAAGATTTGCGATGATGAATTACTTGTAAATAATAAACCTACTTTCTACAACAATTATCTAAATGATATGAATATTTATTATTTAGTAAATAAAAATAGTATTATGTTTAATCAAACTAGGACGTAAATAGTTCAAGTAACTCAAAATATAGATTATAATTTAACCTAGCTTATAAATACAAAAAAAGAACAATAAAAACAATAACTAAACTTAAAATATAAAAACTAAAATATATTATTAAAAGAAGTCCCTTTAGGCAAGGTTTCGAGGATACTGGCAACTTTGAATAGCTTGACTAATTCTTTGTCCGAGGTAGCTGCCAGACGGAGACAGAGGGAGAGTTTTTACCCTGTATTTGCAGCTTGGCTTTGGCTTTTTCAGCAACATCACAAGCCGCACCAGCTGTGTGGTTGGTTGTTATTGTTGTTGTTGTTGTTACCAAAGTTTTGACGAAACCAATCACAACAGATACTGTGATTACTAAGGCCTAAGATCAAAACTTTTTCGTTTAAACGTTTGATATGTTATCTTCAGTTCAGTTTTATTTAAACGTGTTATTCTTGTCTAGAAACTATTTAATGTATTCTGTATATTTAAAAAAAATAGCTTTAAATTTAATCATAGTTTAAATACTTAAAGGTGCAACTGACCCGCGTTAAGGCTATATCTTCGACCTCGCGAGACTAATGTTCGCTCCGGGACCCGCTCGCAGCATTGTGCTTTATTTGTATTTGCTAATGTATACAATCTTTAATTACACGCAACGCCTTTGCACTTATCTAGGGTTGGCTATTTAAATTTCATTCCAGTCCTATAACGTTTCTCTAATTCATTTATAGTAGAAAAAGTTACATATATTAAAAATAATTAATGATTATTGTCAGCCTAGAATTTATTTAGGATTAAAAATAGATAAAAGTCTAGGCTTTCATTGGAGAGTTATGAATTGCTTAGTATCGTAAGCTGATAAAAAAGGAGAGTGATGATGGGTGCGACTCTAGAATTGCTTAGTATCGTAAGGGGATCCTTTATCTGATAAAAAAAGGAATTTATATAGAGAGAAGTCGCAGAGCCTGCGAAGTGAGTGAGAGTCGAGGTCGGTTCGTGAATTTGACAGCCCTATTATACGGCGATAGGAGAGTGTTACCTCCTTTCCCTAATTAGGAATGCCGAGGTGTTAGTATGTATGTCCGGCTTTACTCTGGAACGTGTAGGGAAAATGTAGGGTCACCGCAGAGCCCTTTGTTGCCCATGGGAATTAGTAATTCTTATTCTAACTAGCTTTTGTACTTCCCTAATTATTGTACATTTAATTGTTAATTTTAATTACCTACCTGAAACGGTAAAAGTAATAAATTTACTTTAAACTTTTAATAAAAAAATATCGAATAGAATGCGGATATTCATTAAGAAACACTCAATATTCTGTGTATGTATTCAATGTACCTACTGTTTAATAGGTATTTTACATCAATATCTGGAGTCTGACTCCAATCCATTATACAAGTTTGTTTAAATTTTTTTATAAAAAAAAATGTCTCAAAAAACGCTAAGTTATAGAACGACGTACGTCGGGGTGATACGGGAGAAATTTCGTATTCACCCTCGACGTCCCATCATGAAACTCAGCTACAAGTATAAAACCGAACAACTCCTCTGAACACTCTCCGAGATAAATGCGGTAGTGATGTAGAGACCCCACATCTCTAAACTGTCATTTGTCATTATATCTCACAGATCTGCAGACGTCACCAATGCGTCATCATTGGTGACGTCTGCAGATCGTCAACCGACGTCCTGTTTTTGTTAATATTGAGGTCGTGCTTCCTCACTATAGTGCCTTCTACTTCCTTGTCCTAAGCCAGTCTTACTCTTATTTTCCGTCAATTGTCTGTGGCACTGCTTTTGTCTTATCCCTTCCATATACAAAACGAATATAATATATTGAAAATTATTTTGTTCTTCTATTGGAAATATTAATGGCTACTTATAGAAATGCAGAACGTTTTTTTGTGAGTCTCAACACACAAGGATGTACATAACTATAATAAACTGAGAAAAATTAATCCTAACACGTATATTTAAATTACGTTCGAAATTTTTATGTTCTATTGTTTTTCAAATACTCGCACGTGATTGGCGTAGACAAACGTCGTAGGCGCAACTATTCTTTGATTGGTTTGTGGTTTGTATGCGAAATAGTCATGGCTGCTCAGATTGGTGTGACGAGTCGTATTGTTGAATAAATTACCATATAAATATGGGTTTTTATTGAACACGTTCCAATTACATTTATCACGACACTACTTGAATGTTAAATTATTATGTTAGGTAAAAAATTGTCTTAATACATCTAATCTTACTATAGATACCTAATAATTAATATTTTGTGTACATAAGTAGAAATACAAGTTTGATGAATGGTATACCCTTTTTTTAAATTAAACATAAGTAATAAAAAAATAGAATTAGGGGCAAACTCTCCTGCTTAGACGAATTCGTCGAATCGCGAATGCGTTGTCGGTTTATAGGAAGGTATTGTTCAATTGTAGGGTCGTATATTTTCCATGAAGACTTTGAGCCAAGCCTTATTATCACTTATTAATGTTATTATTTTAATAAAGTATTTAAATCTTTTTCATCGGAAAAGACCCTTAAAAAAGATGGATAGAAGAAATAGAAGCGTTAGCAGGAAGCGAATGGAGAAATTAAGCCATTGATATTTTTGGAAAAAGCTGGAGGAGGCTTTTAGCCATGAAGGGGTTCCAATCAATGGTACTGAAGGTAGTTAGGATAATTAGAAATATAACAAATCTAAAAACTAAACTAAACGAATAAGTATCGCAATACAGCGAGGTAATGCTGACAGCCATAATGGTACACTGACACAGGGACCAAACTTTTAAAATTTGTTTTAATTTTCTTTTTAATAATTTTTATTGTTACTATAATTAAGAAAATTTTAGATACTGTATATTTGATTGTTATGTTTAGTTACCTGAATAAATGTTTTTTTTACTGATTTTTAAATTAAATAAAAACTTTAGAGGTGTCAAGGGACACCCGGATGGAACGAAATTCCTTTCGATTAATTTATATGTTAATTGGTATCATAACAGTATGATAGATTTTCTCGACACCAATCTTACGACGAAAAAAAAAGCCAACATCACGGGGAGTTCCCTGGCGGTCACCCATCCAAGTACTGACCTCGCCCGACGTTGCTTAACTTCGGTGATCGGACGAGAACCGGTGTAGGTATTACAATAGCGAATAGTAAAAAAGTGTCGTGACAACTTTTCGTAAGAATTTTTTCCGTCTAGCCCCCTTTCACAACGCGCGATAAGGAACTTCGTTCCAAAACTTAACTGTAGGTATATTTTACATTTCTTAATATAAACGGGCTTAATTATTATTATTAACGCTATTTTTAACGTATAACACACAAGTGTTTTAATGATAATGCGTTTTGGAACACTTTTTGTTTTTGAGTTAGTAGTCTGCTTTATATCCTGTAGGATATAAAGCAGAGGTCTTTTATATAATTATGATATATTATATTATATGTAATACTTCTTCGAATATTGAAGTGAATTTACTTTACTAGCCTAAGACAAAAACCCTTTTATTTCTGTTCCATTCTCATCGGTAAAGAAATCGAACAGTTATTTTTAATAATTGATGAAGAATCATTTGCATAGAATCACCGACTTCTGTCCATTGAACAATTACTCAAGCAGTGCAGTAACATTTGTTACTGGTTACCGTCACAAATTACAAAATAATAACACGCTAGTTAACCGTAACTCAGCGCAGTCAGTCCGTGTATCTGTCTGTCCGAACCTGTCAATATATCATATCTGCTCGCCATGCATTAGTGCGGGTGAATCGAACATCGCTAGTCATGGGCTGGGCTGACCATTTGTTATCGATGGTAGTGTATAACTGTTTTATATAACCAAAATAGTATTGTTCCGTCACTGGTCATTATAATTTTATTTATTTATTTGCTCATCATTATTCCTACAGCTACTCATAAAACAAAATCCAAACAATTACATTATACACAAAATCCAAAAATGTAACAATTTTTACCTATTTATACAAAAAAACAATATTAAATTCTAAAGACTTTAGATGATCTGTAGACGAATTTTGTTGTATGTAGGAATATAAATAATTATGAAATGAATTAATTAAATTACGCGAACAAAACTCAGTGAAATTTAATACATACATATTAGTGCAATGTGTACAATTGTAGAGATAAAAGAATATAATATATTCTAACTTATAATATGTAAAGGTAAGTTATTATTTTGATTTTTAAATGCCATGAGTGTAATGAAATGTTATCTTCTAAAACTTAAAATACGTTTAATTATCGACATGATTGTAACATCACTAGCATTAACATCGTCTTTTATTTAATGTATCCGGAGAGCACGTGGGAAAGTGGCCGAGAAATTAATAAAACATAATATTTAAAGGTGATTGAAAGTTTTGTTCATAATGTGAAGTGAGAATTAATAACTACATTTAATATATTTGTGAGGTGCAGAAATTATTTACAAGATTGTTTATAATAAAGGCTTTTAAAGAAAACAGCGTTTAGCGATTTATTAATTAGATTTGTATAACCTCAACGTCCGTCGTTCCACAACTGAGCTATTTTAAGGCATTTTTTGCCGCGCACCACCACTAGGTATGTGAAACAACCCACGTAATTCCGAACCAATTCGACATTAGCTCCTTATTAAAAGAGCGTAACAATACTTAATTGGCCGGAAATATTCTAGTGAGCCCTCTGGAAATAAGAGTGTCTATAGCCAATATCATTTAACATCAGATAGCCTTGATGCAAAAATGTTTTTTACTTTTGCACACATTTTTTCCACTTTTGTTCCACAACTGAGCGTTATTTAAGCCAGTTGTTGCCGCGCGCCACCACCATGTGGAAAAACCAACTGAAGTTTTTCAGAACTGATAGAGAGAAAAGAGAGTACCGATTCTTAAAAGGCCGGCAATACTCTTCGAGCCTTCTTCCCGCTTGCCCTCTGTTACAAAAAAACTTACTGACTCAAAAATATGTTACACAATTAAGTATATTTAAAATAATAAAAAAATTGTTTTATTAAGTTCATTAATATGTTTACTGTTTAATTTTAAAATATATACCTACATACCACTTCCCGTGTAACTACGGAGTCAAGTCATAAAAGTTTTCGTTGCGTACCAATAATTTCGGAGGCGTGGAACAGTTGATCGCTTACAAGAGATAGCTTCTATCCTTAAATTAAGTAGGAATTTAGTACAACAAGGGATTTGTTAAGTGAAATGTAAGCAAGTATAATAAATCGACTAAGTAGAAGGTCAGTTAATCTGACCTGCGATATTCGCTGTCTGTAATTATTGACAATTCAATTTCTGCAATATCTGATCCATCCTACGTGAAATTAATTGCTAATTTCGATGCACACTTCCTGTTGATTCGTTTTGGATTATAAATGACTTTTGACCGAATGTAAATGGCGATTAGAGATTTCCAAACAAAATACAGCTTTCCAAGTTGGCATGTGAATATGATAGTAACAGTATTTATTATATGTCATCGATTGTTTTATCACTACACTAATATTATAAAGAGGAAATATATTTAATCATTATATGTATTTGTTTTCCTTTTTCCTCAAGGGGTAGACAGAGACCACGGATATCCACTTGCTACGGCCCTGATATACCTTTTTCATGACATTCCCCATCGTCGGTTGTGGGTACTTTTGACTTATCCCTTCTCTAGTACATCCTTGGTTTAGATATGTATGCCAAGGCCTACCTAATGAACTCTGTCATCATCCACGATTCCCTTAATTATCCCACTTGTTAACCGCTTCTCATTCTCATTCTCAGGCCAAACCACCTAAGCATTCCCTATCATATCCTTGCCACTACGGTCTATACCACACTAATCACGTACCTCACTATTACTTATCCTATCACTCAAAGTTACACCATACATACTTCCTAACGCTCTCACTTCCACGACATTTATTCTACTTTCGTTCTTTCTCTGCCACACCCACTTCTCTGTGTACGGCCAGTCGAGCCTCGTTTGATATTTCTAGGCTACACATAAAGGATGGCAACGTTCTATTTACTCTCTTATCAGATATGAGGTAGTAAATAATATTTACATTAAAACGCGGTATACGTTCAAACCCTGGTTGTGCACCAAAGGGTTCTTTTAGCTATGCACGCAATATTTTCTTCAGCGACGTAGGAAAACCTCGAAAACCCAAAAAAGCACATGACCAATCACCAAATTGTCCAGAAGTATATATGACGCCAGTCGCGCTACAACCCACTACGGGCGGATGTAGAGAGATAAAAAATAAATTTGTGTGTACACTGTACAGGAATTCGTATTCTTATTTTAACCTTTGACTTGCTACCGTAAAGGTCAGCGAGTTCGATAGCGGTAGTATTGATGCTTAGGACATAAAGCTGTCTGCGGATTACGTGAGGGAAAGGATTGTTTGTGACAATTGGCATATACTTGATAGCCCAGTAGGAGGGTGATTGTCAACACTAAGGACGTGCGTTAGAAGTTAAGTCAAAGTCAAAAATCATTTATTCATATAGGTAGTTCTCAAATCAAGGGCGTAGAACGGAAGAGAAGAACTGGCAATAAACCCTCCGCCACTCTTTTTGCTAAGCCCGACTGAGCACAGAGGAATTTTCTTTAACACAAGACAGTACTATGTAAATCAACTTGCCTATAAACGATTCGAGTAAAGAAATATTTCACTTGTTTATTTAAAAGGTGTTTGTTTAAAAGCTCCCACCTTTTCAGAATGCCAAATCATAAAATGACTGCTTCACGACTGATTTGAGAGCGACCGCCGATGCGAAAACCGCTGTGTGAGTTCGAAAAGTGAGTTACAGAATCGCAGGGCTGTTTTCTGAGTGGCTGAGGTCGGGAAGTTACATATCCATAGCGGCCGTAATAACTTCGTTAGCGCGTTTCAGAGTATGACGTCATCGCAGTGATTTCTATGCGCAGGTTGTGTTGCTACACTTTTATTAAACACTAAGACGTAGATTTTTTTATATCAGGAGTATTATTAAATTCCATTATAATTTAATTGCAACGTTAATTGATTGTACAATTTTAGCATCATAGAGCCTGATAACTCTAAGATTTTATTTTCTTACATATAATATGAAATCCAGTTATCCCAGCCACAAATGAGTTCTATCTATAAACCGGCTCGTTTATAACGAGTAATCACTGGACGTGACTGATAGGACACATTTCCATACATCCGTGCGCCGGCGCAACGTGCAATTATTTTATTTATATTATGAATAGTTTCCGTCACTATCCGTTTAATGGATTTTTGATGCTCTCTTTTTAGAGATAAAATATAATGTTTTTTTTATTTATATGCAGTTGTAGGAAAAACACTATTCCATACTTAAGTTTTTCTTTTTTTTATAGATCGCCTGTGAACCAATTTCAATAATTAATATCAAATGGTTTGCTACGTAAATACTACGTAAATCAGTACCGACATTCAAAATTCGAATTTCTTTCGTGATTTTCCAATTCATGATACTACGTTATCTACTTGCAGCCACCAGCGTCACACGACTGGACATTTATTTATTGAAGTTTTCCACGTCATACATCATTTTCTAAAATATATAAGACAAATATTACAAAAATATGAAATAAATATTGTATATAATTGAATATCATCAAATTAATTTGGTAATAAATATAGCAGAATTGTAGAATGTAAGGTGTTGGGTACATGCCATTTTACCCGCTTAGGTATCCAAGTTTATTCATAATAGAGTGCGCCGAGAATTTGCACTTACAATGTATCTGAAAGTTATTACGTGTAAACGAAAAAATCTGACAGTGTTCCAGTGCCTAGGCCTCAGGGTGTAATGGTTACATAGGAGGCGACATCGACCAGACTGGACGCAATGTATGAAAATAATTAATGATCTGCATAGATTAACATACATTTTTAATTGTCCGTTAAGTGAACTGACAAAATGTCTGCTTTATGTCAGTCCCTATAAGAAATAATCTTTTTGTAAATACAGTGTAAATTCTTTATAACGAATTTAAAGGGACCGAGCATTTTTATTCGTTATAGATGGGTTTCGTTATAGGGAAAGAAGAATATGGCTCTGTGTTAAAGCAAACAAATTTTCCTTATTTTACGTTATAGAGAGGTTTTCGATATAACGAAGGTTTTTTTCGTTATAAAGAGTTTGCACGGTAGGTTAATGTTGTATTGTTTTTTTCTATGTGTATGTGTTGTTTAGAATTATTATTAATTATATAAACCTTGGAATAATCTGTAATGGTATGTTATTTTTTAAATAGTTATAGCTTATGATATATAGAGACAAACAGCATTCTAATGGCGAAAGGATTTTTGAAAGTGTATTTAAAATTTCTTCACTACAATATCATCATCAGCCTTTTTTGGTCCATTTCTGAACGTAGGCTTCCTCCATCTTCCTCAAGTACGCCCTGCACTAGCCTCTCTGCTTCCACTGGGAGCCAAGCTCATTGAATTTATTTCGTCAGTCCACCTGTGTAGTGGGCGGCAGCGCGGTCTTTGTTCTGCCGAGGTTTACATTCAAGGAGCTGGTCCATCATTTCGAGTCCATGCGCGCTATGTAGCCTGACCATCGACACATTCATTCATTACAAATAAAAGTTCAATATTCCTACTTATTAACCTTAAAAAGGAATAGCTTTTGTTGTCATTATCAATTATTAAATTATCCATATTCACAAGAAACGGGGGTTCCCTTTATGGCCTACTTAATATTTGCAGTATCATAGAATGTTATGTCATAAATTACAAAAAGCAAAAACATCGCGATAGCCGTGGGCCGGATAATGTAACAATGAATGAAGAGCGCGGGCGTCGCTCCGGGCTGCGCGCGCGCACCTGTATCTCGCTGCACGCGATCTAAGGCTGGGTACACGACAGAGTATTGCAAGTGTTTAGATACTAAACGTTACTACGCTAGGTTTACCTTCGATGCCTTAAAATGTATTGTTTCAAAAATAGCTATTACAACACATTACTTAATAAACATTACACGTCATGTTGCGGTTAGCTTGTATTGTAAATGTCACACGAACACGGTCAAAATTATGAAATACATTATCACCATCCGCCCCTGTCGTTTATTAATAAAAAAAAATATGACGGCTATTTATTCGTAAATCTTCATTAATTATAAATAAGTTCGTCTAATGTGTGCTAAGCTTAAAGCTCAATGCACGTCGCCTGTGATTACCTGCGAACGGCCCCCGTTTAAGCGATTCCTTTTTTAAAACTTGACGTTCCTGTTTCAAGAACCTGCGCCATTATTTTCCGCGTCTTCCTCATTTTGAATTTGGAACGTACAATGACAATTGTGTTTTTTTGTCAACACCCAAATTAGGGCGCGTTAATTTTTTTGCCAACTTCGATAAAGAAGTGAAGTTATTTGAACGTTATTCTGAAATCCACAAATTCCTGCCAGTGATATTTACAATATTCTAACAATCGTTTAATTCCAATTGAATTTTAAACAATGTATGTTCAGTCTAATTTATCACGTATACTTAAATACAGTGCACTAGAATTCTATTTATTATGAAAAAAAAAGTTCTGCCACATACCAATTACCAATATTTATAATTTTTTGTCAAACATTATAAATTAAATTAGAACAAAAGTACTATATGCTATATATTATATATTTGATACTTTCAGATATATCCATTATATTAAAATATATATTTTTAGATAATAGCAATAATGGTTTTGATCTTATGACAAAGACAGCTGAAAGCGACGCCATTGATCCAACATTATGAATGACTTCCAATAATAACAACGACTATAGAAACACTGGTTTTACATTGATTTTGCCACTTTTTGTGAAATAGAAATGATAACTAAAAGACTCTAAAAATCATAATATGTAGTAGTTATAGTCACTCACAATAGTAACAAAGTTTCCTTTCGTTAGATATTTGAGATGAAGGAAGCGCAGGGATGTAAAATAAAAAAAGCAAGTAAATTACTATAATAAAGCGTCCAGAAGCTGGTTATTTTTAACCAAGTTATTGAGCGCATCCATCGAGATAAGAATCTCGCAGCGATTTTTCATAAACAATAGCCATTTTAATATCGAAAAAACGTATAAGACGTAGGCTATTGATAATACAAAAAATGCAATAATAAATTACTGTGCGGTTGGTAATAAAACGCGATTTGCTTCGGGCGACTGAGAGAGCTACCAGGTATGAAAAAAATACGCTTAATATCAAAAGAGGTGTAGTTCGTTAATGCATTCGCTGCCTTAAGGCTGGCGCGTCAGTACAGACATTGTTTTCTGGAATGCCTGTGTAGAGATCGGGGCATTAAATGCGAGGCTGAACTTTTATAGTTATCAACACAATTCATTATTGTATGACCAAACTTCATATGTGAATTTATTTGTTCGTTTCATCGCCTGTATTTAAAAACTAAGGCTGTTAGAAGCAATGACATTTTATGTGTACTGCAAAATGAAGCCTTTGAGTTATATATATACATATATACATGGTGAAGTGTAAGATAATAATATATAACAGGGTATCATGGTATATCATATAAGTTAATTATGTATTAATTAAATCTTAACTAAGAAGTAAACAAACAAATTTGGTGAATGTCTTTTAGTTTCTGACAGAGGTTCATCTGATGTTAAGTGATAGACTCTCACATTGCCAGAGGGCTCGCAATTGCGTTGCCGGCCTTTTCAGAATAAAGCGTTTGTAACGTGCATGAATTTTCTAAACACCTTTGCACTTTTTGCATATACTAATGGACACTCACATTGCCAGAGGGCTCGCAATTGTGTTGCCGGCCTTTTCAGAATAAAGTGTGTGTAAAGTGAATTCATTTTCTAGACACCTTTGCACTTTTTGCACATACCGATGGACTATCACATTGTCAGAGGGATCGCAAGTGCGTTGCCGTTCTTTTAAGAATAAAGTGTGTGTGACCTTTGCAATTTTTGCATATTGCGAAACGCTGTTTTAGCGGCTGCATCACAAAGCAGGTTTAGAAGAGGCCAGTAAATGGATCCAGTTACTCGATTGTTACACTCATTTGTCTCAGCTCCTGCGAACGCGCAAATGATTCGCTTATTACCTTCTTAGAAATGCTACTGTACTCTATTTAGCTTTCCGCGTAATTCTATGTCTTGACATGCTGTTTCCTCGCGCTTTTCTTTTGTGTATGTAGGTTGAAGCGAAAAATAGAAGCTAAAATTCCTATATGCAAGCGTAGTAATAGGCCAGACCTAGGCATCCACAAACCCATTTATAAAAATAGTTGACGAAAGCCGTCGATTTCTATGGAAACAAGGGCTGTCAAAAACTTCCTTAAACAAACTTTTCGTAGTTCATACAACAGTAAGAATATTTCGATATTTTAAAGCTTTTGAGGTTTTCTTGAAGTCTTATAACTAAGTTATTATAACTTTATTGGGACTACAAATCAACGATATAAACAAAAATATTATGTCCCTCATTATTTGTCATATCAAAAGGCCCAGGTACCACTACATCCACAGAGTGAAGGAGGATCTGCAGCTGAAAGACAGCAACTGGTACGATACTTTAATTAATATGTATATCTCTATATATATAAAATTCTCGTGTCACAATGTTCGTTTCCATACTGCTCCGAAACGGCTCGACCGATTCTTATGAATTTTTTTATGCATATTCAGTAGGTCTGAGAATCGGATACTATCTATTTTTTCATACCCCAAAGTGATAAGGGGTGTCCACCCCTAATTTTTTTTTTCAGACTTTTTTTTTATGATGCATACAAAAATACGTACAACCCCTAATTTTCACCCCTCTAAGATCAACCCCTATTTTTATTATTGTAAATAATTATTTTTATTGAACTAAACAAATGTTTCCTAGCTATATTATACATAGCAAAACAACGTTTGCCAGGTCAGCTAGTTATTTATAAAACCAGGCAAAATTGTATAAAATAAAAAATGTGTTATAAGTGAAATTACGAAATTGACCGGCCGGCAAGGCACTCAAACGGATGTATATGGGCTTCGATGTCTGCTCTTTTTGGGCGTCCCATAGGCAATAATTATTAACAGTACTACAAATAGACAAATTACATTGAATGTTCAATGCCTACATGCAATATGATTATTATCAATCATGAACTTTAGATCCAACTCCGAGCATTATTCCCAAGCACATTTATATATGGCTCAGAGGTTACAAGTAATAGTATCGTATAAGATGATAGAAGATCGAATCTCTAGCCAATTAACTGGCGCGCGAATATCAGCGACAAGTGGAGCGATTTGTCGCCGGTAACAAGCAACAATGTGAGTTTCGGTCGCGCCCCCTGCTGTTCTGTCATTTGTACTGCGTGGTTATGCTTTATAAGGATTGCAGTGTACTGAGAAATTATATTTTATAACGATCTTAAATAGGTATTTAGTTTCTTCTAACATGTCATATCAGCCACCAATTCTGGTTATGATGATGGACCGTGTCCTCAGTTCTGCAGCAGAATTGGATATACATTTGACAGGGTCGGGAAGAGTGAGAAATGTAAGTTGTTTTTCAAGTAGAAATACGTATAATATTTATTGTAATATGACATAAATACTACAAATAATTAAATGTATAAATAATTAAATGTTTAGCTCGGAGGTTACTTTTTACTGTAAGACAAATACACTTACATTATTACACTTAATAACAATATGGTGACTATTTTGGAAACAAACAGCGACCACACCACATCATATGATACAACTAAAACTAACCCACGAAAACGCACATTCATCACCCAACGCTTTTCGTCTTCAGACCACCACCTTTTTAAATAAACAATTTTTGCTAACATTCAAAAACTTTATAAATTCACAAACCTTCTGAAACAAGATCTACTCAACCTGTACTACGCTAAAAAGGAGAGTATACTTATTGTACAATGAAATTATTATGTCATCCGTTAAAATGTCAAATAGAAGGGGCTACCTACCCACGACACAGGGAATCCTAGTGTGGGTGCTTGTGCACTTTTTGTAAACCAAACATCCTTTTTATTATGTATAATAAAGTGTTTTCTTTATTTTAGTGATATTTGGCGAGGGTTTCCTAGTTGTTATGTATATTAAGCATAAAACTAAATATATATGTTTATATTCACTCCTACTATATCCCAAACCTAAACGGAATCACAGCTTCATGTGCATGGTCGTTACGCCTAACTAAGCCACAAACTATGGGTTATCCATAACGCGTATTGTATACTACTATGACAAATGTAACTTCGGATCGCTCTTTTAATGCAGTTGTTTTTTTTATGAAGTCTTTTGTTTTTTGAAGAACTTGGTATTTACACAATAATACATTTGCGTAAATGTCTCTATAAAGATTGGCCGAGTTTAGTTTATTTAAGGTGATTTAAATTAAAGTAAACAATTCTTTAGGACGTAAAATACCTGTTTGGCCACTGTATGGTTTACCTTATATATAAAAGTTGTGCTTTTTAATTTATTGTACATAATAAATTGAGATGGTCAGAAGTGTGAAAGAAAGTGGTCATAATTCGACTGGACTAATTAAAGTATTTATTAATTACTTGAACTCTGAGGAAGCGAACTCTCTATTTGGAGTGGCTAAGTAAAATGTTCCATATGTTGGTATGCAGCAACTGAAAAGGTATAAGCAAAAATTATTGTTCGAAACACAATTTTAGTTCAGTAAAATTTGATGAGAGTAATCCAAAATATTTTTACTCGACCGATCGTTTTGTAATAATCACTGCTTTACTTAAGTTATGTTGGACGCATTTTTATTTAGATTTATAAATTAATTATATTTGTTAAAAGTAGTGAGTAAGTAAATCTCCAAATCCTTGACAATTGTGTGCCTTTCTTCTTGGTAAAGATACATCCGAACGAGGTATGTACTCAGGACTTATTATTCTAGTATAAGATTGTGTATCGACGGCCACCGAACCGTTCTTTGTAGTACATACATATTAAGGCGAAACTTTAGTTTTAAATTAAAAGACAAAGATTGCAAATAGGTCTTATAATAAACGATGGACTCCTTGCTCCAGAACGAGTATATGTAGGATATACACTTTTTTACTAAGGGTCTGTTTCACAATGTACGGATAAGTTCTACATAAGTTCCAAATTAGCTATTTATTTCTTATTGGTAGGGTAAACACTATTGTTGCGTTTCACGACTGTCAGATAGCGCTATTCGTCACATAAAGTCCATCATAAGTTATGAGTCCGATGAAGTGTCAAATAGCACAATTTATCTTCCAAATAATTTATGTGTTGCATAGCTATTTGGTACTTTATCCATATGTTGTGAAACAGACCCTTAATTTAAAAAAAAAAAAAAATTGTCCTATTCAGATATCCTTTCTAAAGCATTAGAATAATCTATTCCTATATCTGCAATCGATAAGACACAATAGTCGTCAAGCACCTGTCGGGATCAGGAAGGAATCATTACCATACGATTCTCATTGATATCACGTGCACAGCGATCGTCAGATCTCAGTGCCGATGAATAGAACGTCCACCTCTATTGTAAGTTAATGTACTGAGATTCGTCTTGAGATGTGATACACTGCTTAGGGGAATCGCAGCTTCAAGAAGGGTAAAATGGGATTTTGCTTATTAGTAGGTACATAAGGAGTTCGGGTTAAGAGGGTAGATAAAAGCCAAATGTAATTTTACCCTATACATAAAACGAAGAAGAGTTGACCTAGTGGCTTTAGCGTGCGACTCTTATACCCAAGGTCGTAGGTTCGATCCCCGGCTGCGCACTAATGGACTTTTCTATGTGCGCATTTAACATTTGCTCGAACGGTGAAGGAAAACATCGTGAGGAAACCGACATGTCTGAGAACCAAAAATTCGACGGCGTGTGTCAGGCACTGGAGGCTGATCACCTATTTGCCTATTAGATTTAAAAATGATCATAAAATAGATTCAGAAATCTGAGGCCAAGACCTAAAGAAGTTGTGCCGCCACTGATTAATTCTTTATTTACATAAGACATCAACACTACTATGTGTAAATACTTATAAATCATATAGTATTTAGTTTTTTATGGAACAGGGGGCAAACGGGCAGGAGGATCATCTGACGTTAAGTCATACCGTCCATAGATAGTGTCCATGGACACCCTCAATGCCAGAGGGCTCGCGATTGCGTTGTCAGCCTTTTAAGAATTTGTATACTCTTTTTTTGAAGGTACCCTAGTCGAATACTCTATATATTGTATAACCTTTAACGCTGGCAGCATTTCCTCGCTGTGTTGCGATACTTATTCGTTGAGCCAGGAAAGTGCCAGCTCTGGGGTCACCGATACTAACTACTAGGCGCCAACTTAAATCGTTAATATCAAAAACATAAGTCGCTCTAAGCGAGCGTGAAAAAACGAGCTATTGAAGATCACGGTAGGCCGCTTATTCATACTTATACTTTACCAAGCCGAGTATAGGAAAAATATGTTTTTTGACTCGCTATATAAATCTTGAACTACGTGTCTGTATGTCACAAGTTGCTCTACAAGAATGGTGATGCGCCCTCTACAGGAAGCCTACAGCTTTTGTTCTCCGTGAAATGATAAAAACGTCAACAATCTCTGGGCTATTGTTTTGCAACAACTTATTTTTTACCCTTTACATTTTTGTGCTTCGCCTGATGTGAATGTATGAAGGCTTGAATCGGGAGGTACTAGTTTTTACGTGTGTATAAAAAGCATGTCCCACCAGAGTACTTGCGCTTGTTATCAAGTGGGATTTCAAAAGGGTCTCAAATCTATATTTATATCATTTAAATCTTTATTAGTCAAGCAATATATTCACGCATGTATTAATATGTATATGTTATAATAAAGTCATGCTATGCATATACCGTGTATACTTCATGTAACGTCCCTCGATTTAATGACAACAATTAAATACTAAAAAGTACTTTTTAGGTTGCCAAAATTTGTTAAAACAGCGGAGCTTTATTGTCCTAGCGAGAAATAAACTCTAATGTTGGTACTCGACATACGTACCGATTTTCAAAGAAATCAGTTCTTTTTTACAAATTGCGCATGCTTGCATGTGCTCTATCACGAAGATGCCTCAATACCGCAAAATATTAATTAAATAAGTAAAAAAATACAACCTAACTGGTACAGCTCAAAAATAACAGACAACGTTATGATAACAATAACGTTATGTAATTACTAAAAAGTCTGAAATAAACTTTCTTTTTCTAATACAGATTTTTCTTTCCATTTAACGGCAACTCTTTGTAACGTCAATAGGCATAGTCTCTTGAGTGTCCTTATATCGAGTATACACTGTACTACAAAATTTTCCATAAAGACAATGTCACTATGACCCTTAAAAACGCTGGTGCGCTTATTCAATTAACAATAACTGTTTCGTGTGTGGCAGCTCATTATCTCATAGTACTATTTCTGCCCCATGATAAAGATCGGGGTACTTCAGGCGTCAACATGCCATTGCCATAAAACCACCATTAATTAGGTACAAAGTAGTAAATGTGAGTCGTAATTAATTATAATTAAATATCCTTAATGTATTACGTGCGTAAAGGTCAATATTTTTTGCCTAATCGAACTAAAAACTTAATTGATCAGTTGGTAATATGCATCACATGGAGTTGCCCTATTGCTCAAGAGTATCAATTTTAAAAGAAAGTTATTTCTTCAATGTGAGTAAAAATGTGTAAATATTTTTTTCAAAACATTTTCTACCAAGAAACTTAGATAATTAGGTAATTTGAATTACCAGAATTTGTTAGCACTTGTGTTTTTATATTGTATGATACATTACATGTATTATAAATTGTAGTTATTAGAATCCGTTGTAAGCTAAAAAACGGTTAATAGTTTATATTTTTGCCCATTCTTTTATGTAAGTGCTATGAAAAATGGCTATTCACTTACCATTAAGGAATTTTAAATACAATACCCTATTATGTATATTAAGCAAAAACACCATTGCGTATAATTTCATTGCATGTATACTTATTCTTTAATACAAACATGCACTTTACATATATTTATTTGTATATTACGAATAGAATTGTAAAATAGCTAGTAATTTTTAATGTCTAAAAACAAGACATTATCATAAAAGTGTCATCAGCTGTCCGAGAACTTTTGAACCACAACGACTTGGGATCAGCATACTAATTATTAAAGGGCCGCTCTCACTCGCGTGTCTCTAAATATAGTTGGTAGGCCTATACCAGAAGCCGGTCGCGAATCATGAAACGTCATAAGGTCGTATGTATGTAAGTAGTGTGGACTCAGTTTCCGCATTCGACGCTGATTTGGTCCGTTGTGCGTGAAGTCATGGCTAATTAAGGCTGCCTAGCTCCTTCTAGAAGTTCAGAAGTTTCCTGGGCACTTCACAGAACGACTGTCATAGGATCTACCTTCGTAAAATTTTCTTGATATTTTTATATCAAAGAAAAATTAAACACTTTAATCTATATTATGTTTTGGTTAAAAAAAGATGTGTGCATGTAGGTACTAGTGTACACACGTAAGAAGTGAAAATTCTTTATTACCTTATTTTTCGAAAAATGATCTACTATATGCAACTTTACAGAAATTGGATAAATAAAGTTAAATTAGATAACGTTTAACAAAAGGCTTTTATTATCATAGACATGATTACAAATAATACAATTATTTAATTTTACCTTATTACTACTAACATTATTACAGAATTTCATCAATTTTAATATAATTATTACTATTATTGTTATCGTTATTAAATATTTTTTTTATTGATGGCTTCGAATCTCTTCGCATCAACCGTGGTAGGGACAAGAAAAAGATGGCGCGTAACGTCAAAATGTGACGGTAATTTTTTTTCCAACGCCGGTAAAGAAGTTTCACTTCCAAAAATTAATGATTATTATTAATAATTGCTGTTTACGGCTGTCTTAACTGTTCGTCTTAATTGAATGTAAGAAGCCCCAGTTCGTCAAATTCATGGTATTTTAACAATGCGCCACCTGAAAATGGCGAGTGCGCCTTGATTGCTACATTGTGTCCTCACAATAACTCGATTAGTCCTGGCTGGACACTTCCGTGGAAAAGCAAGATATGTCTAAAGGGAAATTTTCTTCGTGAAAATTCACAAAATTTTTTGTATTCGATTTTTTTAAGTCTAAAGCATCAGTTTTTTTTGTAGTTTCTAGTGGGCGATCAGCATTGCTTGATTTTTTAAATAAATCTGATACCTGTAATCTGATAGTCAAAAAAAAAATCTGATACCTGATAGTCAAAAATGTATCAAAGATCGGTATATTATAAAGATAAAATTCCTACTTATATTAAAGAAAACATAACAGAAACACAAAAATAATTACATAAACGTGGTATATTATTATTATTTAAAACTCTGTGACACATAACAAGTAGATACATAGGTACATAGCATACATACATAAATACATACATACATAAATACATACATACATAACAAAAAATAAAACAAGAATTAAAGTCAGAATATGTTACTATAATAACATCGTAACCATAAAAACGGTACTAACTTTAATCCACGTTTTATAGTAAGTCTTCTACTATTTATGATTCAGTATACGCAGTGAACACAAAAACCTACATCAATATATTTTTTTACCAGCAACAGCATATCCACAAAAATCCAACGAACTACCACCAATTAGGCGCAACCGATGCACAAAGGCAAAGATAATGGTCAGTTAACTGGACGGAAGATAGTTCACTTAGAACTTAACTTTGTCAAGTTACAATTAAGTTTGAGTTAATTGAATATTCTCACGGAGTCACCCATATTGGAGTTACCCTTTTGAACTTTGCATCGATCGGGAGTGTAATAGAACTTGAACGATTTTTAGAATGTATGAGAATGTTTTACTTTTCGTATTTCAAAGTAGTTTAATATACGGTATCTTTAGTATTACTTACGTTTTTAAGTCATCGTGTCTAAGGCACTATTATTTTTCAAACACTCAATGGAACTAAGCGCGAGTCGATTATATACAAACGATATATAAAGAGTTGTAGAATATTTTGGGGCTGTACTATTTATCTATATTTTGGAGTACTTTTTCCTCATTCATAATTTACTTCGATTTGTTATAAGATGTTTCACGTGTCCAGTAATGTGTAAAGTCAATAAAAATATGTATATCTTTTCTCTGCTATTAAGTCTGGATAAGGTTTAAAAATACCTACGAATTATGGATTTATATGAAATTTTTCATAACTTGATCTGTTATTCACTACCATTACATACTCTACATTTGGTATTTAAGACTTATTTGCGTGTTGTTCCCACGAGAACGTAAGTGCGTGCTCCTATTTCTCCATGCCTCCTGCTGATAGAGGACAAATCTTTGTTTTTAATTTATTTTATTATTATTTATTGCGTAAGAGGTCACGTGGAGCATGGTGTAATGGTTGCAGCTCCTTACAAACGTTGTGTGAAACAAAATACTTGGCGATTTAAAAGTGTGGCGGAGTGTTTTTGCCAGTTCTTCTTTATTTGAGAACTGGAAGTAATTGTAAAATTAGAAGCATTTAATGTATATTTCTTTTTTGACGTTCATAAGTGTACCTACATCGTGTTATCTATATGAATAAATGATTTTTTACTTTTGGCAATTTTTTACACAGTATTATATATAATAAGGTTATGATGCTGTAAATATTATGAAACATTTAAGGTATTTATTTAAATATCATATATTATATGAGGTATCTTAAAATAATAGCTACTAACAATATATCTATGCTTTAACACACCTGTCTCATAGTAATAGATAAGAAAAATGACCCAAAACTCCATAATCATAAAAATTTATGGATTGTAAATTAAAATTATAATTAAGATAATATTTGTGAGATTCAAAGACACGATGTGATAAAGATATTTTATAGGTGAGTTTAAAAATCATAGCTTGTGATTTGAAACAAAAAAATTTGGAATTCATTTGTTTTAAGTCTGTTGAAATGGTTTTTAAAATGTCTTAAACTTATTTACAATTAATAAATACAGTATAATACAGTGTTACTCTAAGAAATATTTTTTTTAAGAAACTGCACCTTCATTGAATAGTATTCAAAAGTTTTAGCTAGTGCGAACTAGTTATTTAAGTTTTTTGTTCGGTTTGTGTATTATGCAATAAATTATATTTTACATAAATTATTTATTTCCTATGAAATATAATTGTACAGTTTAATGTGGTTATTTGTAATTATATTTTTAATGGCGTAGTTTTGCACTTTTACTACTTTTTCCCTAAAAGAATTAGCTTTTTAATTACAAGACCTTTCTTAATTTTACTTCAACAAAGTGTTTTTATCAATTTATAATATTTAAATATATATGGGTCTCCCGTGTCACATGTAATTTTTACGTCTAAGACAATCCTCTGCATTCATCACAAGAGTGGTTACAAAAACAACCCCATTGGTGTATTGCCGTGATTCAAACACACAATCACAGCTACAACCACTGCTCTAAAATTTAAATAAAATCTAAATTTATTCACTTAGGTTGAGGTTCGTTAATAGTGTATTCTAATACTATGCTTATACAATTTATATGCTGTGGTAAACCGTGTTTCCACGTTAAACACGAGTGCACAAAAAGCTTTGTGGTGCGACAACACTTGTCAACCCGGCTTTGCTTTTACCGCTAACATTGAATGTACCTAAATAAATTTATTAGCAATCTAATAAGTTTTCTTTACTAGAAGGGACTTAATTACTTATAGAATGAGCTTATTAGCACTGCTTGATAGTGCAATTCACATGTTCAGACATGTGTTTTTTGTTTTCATTAAATAGATACAGAAATCTGAAGGCCAAGGGTTGTAGCGCTACTGTTTTTTTTAAATGGGCTTATTTTAAGGAAGCAAAATGTCTTATCTTATAATAATAAAACCAAAAAACCCCATAAAAACTTTGTAAAATAACATTATTTTTTTTTCGCGATTATCGCTATATTAAAACAATACCATAGATTTGCGATAAACTCAAAAAATACTGCACAGCTTTTCAAACAGCATTCCTCATAAAGATTTGAGTATACAATTAGTCTTGGTTAGAGGTAGTGAAAAGCGGGTGGCTGCAAATTCATATTTGAGGAAAATATTTTTAAACAACAAAATACTTCTAAAATGTATATTACATTATTATTTAGTAAAGCCACTCAGTTCTTGTTGTGAACTCCATGAGAAGATCCCAAAGCTGATCTTAAATATAGCATAGAGAAAATGGTACAGAACATGTTACTTACAATAAAATACTCTCAACTGACTGTTACCTGTGTCTATTGAAACTATAGATTTCCCACTACACCAAAGATCATAAATTACTTGCCAATTACAGATAATCTATATCAAACAAACGCTACAAAATACAAAACCTATCTAAATCGTAGCCACTTATACTCAGAGACATTAATCTTATCAGTACTGATAAACGACTAATTGCTTTAATGTAAGTACTTTAAGTCATTAAGACCTCCACTGCACTGTTCTCAATGAAAAAACAAAGGTTTGATTTAATTTAACAATAACTTTTTATTACCACGATAACGCCCAAACTTTAAAATAAGTTAACTAAATTAATTGGATTTGGACGTTCCCAATTTAAAAACATACAACATTAAATAATTTATCCGTCTTTTGACAATAATTGCAGTATATAAACCAGTTTGTGAAGAATATAAAGTTGCAATAACATAGACTGAAACAAAACAATCACTAACCATAAAGAGTCGTCTTTAGAAGACAACGTCAATTTAATTAAAAAACGAAGCACAGAGTACTGGCCGTTTGCCCTTCAACCGAAGAAAAAAGTCTATCCAGAAAAAAGGTTGAATTTAAAAAAGGAATATAATCTCAGCTGTCATCGGCGGTAACCGAAATAAGGTGGAATTTCATATCGAGTTTAATGAGACAAAAGGGTTAATGACTATAACAATGGCTGCCCACTAAAATATTCGATTTATTTACCTGAGACAGGTCCAGATGAACTGATAATATTTAAGGCGAAGTCATTTACATATTAAGAGTGTCTTTATACAACTTTGTCATTTATCGTGCTCATAATATTAAAGTGCGTAACTATTATATTTCAGCGTGGGTGCCGTTCTCGTCTTAATTAAAACTTTGTGTATGAGAAAACCGGTAGTCCCTTGCTAATTATTACTTTAAATTCTATATTTAACAATCGTTAAACAGAAGCTGATGTCTAGTTTAATGTCGTTACTTAATTAAATGCAGGTTATTAAATTCTTGTATTGAATTTAAATCTACTGTAATCATATATTGTCTAAAAACTTCATAAACTATGTATGTTTTATAACCGTACAATTATCCATTATGTATTAAAACATTTTCGTAAGAATACCCATAAGTACAGGCAATAAGACATTACAATGTAAACAATTTTGTTCACGCAATTTTTAGTTTTTATTCAAAGAAAAACCTCCCCTTAACTGCCAGTACAATGATCAAATTTCGTTTTTATTGTTCAAAACACTAAATGAGTATCTCGCTCTCACACTGACCACAAACAAAAAAAAATCAGTTTCCAAGATTCCGACGCGTTTTAATAAAATTTCATTTTGATATTGTAAGCGTGAACGATTTCAACTTCGATAAGATTCAATATTGTTTTTAAATAAGTTTATCGAATCTGTGGCTAATATAATTCAAAACACTTGACATAACTGTTATTTAAGTACTAATCGACATAATTTTGAATTAAGATCGAAAACAAAACGTCGGAACAGTTTAAATTTTTAAATTTAGAACAGAATTCAAATTGTTTAAATTACCGCTGGCATTCTGTCATTTGTTATTCTGGCATTCTGTAAATAAGAAACATTTTTAAAATTTAACTTCCACATAAACATGGTAATCCTTCCCTATAATGCTCTATTTTCTCAATATTCAATGCAAATGCAGCTTAAGCATTTGTCAAGCCTGACCATTAATGGTAATTGCGATTGATACGAGACCGGCTTTGGACCCTTGACAACCACTTGTTTGAGTGATGGCTTAAGTGCATTTTTGTGCAATTGGGTAAATATTGATTTTGTAATGGAAAAGTTATATATGAGGTCATTGACCTCGTGTGAAATTGAAAATATTCAAAGTTGGTGACTTAAACTTCTAGACACTAACTTCTGGAATAGACACTAATATATGAATAGACACATCTTCAGTTACTGCTGGAATTGAAGCCAAATTTTTCGATTTCCGCGCACCGTCACATAGTCATGGAAGTAATTACTAATTATATAGTGAGTATATTGTAGTGAACTGAGGATATGCAATAAATATATTATTTAATATTTTAGGCTCACTTTTTGATAGTCGACAATCGTTCACCATTTTGTATCTATAATATTACGTAGATTTTTTAAATCGAACATAAACAATACAAACATAACAGAAAATTAACGCTGAATTTGAAAATGGAACATTAATATTCGTAATTTGAATCTACCGAATGCTATGCTCTTGGACTCCATTCTTAGAATTTAAAAATAGAATCACGAATCAATCGCCGCCATCTTACCACAACAAACAATAAGAGGGAATATAAAACAATGTCCCGTAAATATAAATCATCACTTCAAAGAGATGGACAGTAATGAAAACACACGGTACTTGGTTCGCAGGTGACGGAACAATGAGATGTAGTATTTCACATTAACATTATGTTCACAAGGTGAGCGTTGTCCGCTATTGTCCACTTATGTTCAGACGAGTAATAGCTGAGGTTACATGCCGGTGTTTAATGTATGGTTCGAATCTAGCATTCGTAAGAGTTTTGTTGCTTAACTCCACAACTGAGCTTTTTCTAAGACAGTTTTTGCCGCGCACTACCACTATGTGTAACCAGCTGTCCACAGAAGTATTTCCGAACCAATTCGACTTAGGGTCCTTCAAGAAAAGAGCATACCAATTATTGAATCCCGGCAACGCACTTGCAAGCCTTCTGGCAATATGAGTGTCAATGGGCGGCGGTATCACTTAAGATCAGGTGAACCTCCTATTACATTAAAAAAAAACTACGTGCTGAAAATGTGAACAACTGATGAACGGTTTCGTCCGTCAAATTACAACACGCCATTTGTGAATTTGAGCCTAAGTCTGTGGCAAGGAATATGTCAAATCAAAGACTTAAACTGAAGACTCATTTGTCTCTTTCTGTTGAATAGTTTAACGCTGTGATGAAAAGAGACATTTGAGTTTTCAGTTTAGTCAATACCGAAAAAGTGATTTATATTTTATTAGTAGTACTACAACTAGTATTAATGGTGTTTGGATATATTCTTTGTACATCCGTCGCCATGTAAACCAACCATTAGAACGCTCATTGTGGCGGCTTAGCCCATTGAAAGGGCTACCTATTGTTATTTCAGTTTAATATAAAACAATACGCAAAGCTTTTCACATCGGCTTGATCTTTTATTTGCCAGCCCTTTGTAGATGCCGCCGGCAGCTCAAGATAACTCGACTCATTAAGGTGACTTTTTGTGTGTCACAGCTCATTGAAAAGGTTTAGATAGTTGTGATACGCGGGCACTTTAAGTAAACATTTTTTCAATAGATAAATATTAATCATGGATTTGGTTTGTGTAATTATTCCAAATTACTTGAAATTGATTTGTGGGATGTTTCTTGGAGTACATTTATTGATTATTAAATGGTTTTTCATTTCGTCTACGTCGCTAACGTTAGAATTCTACCAAAAAATATTACATTCTTGGATGTTTCCAGCATTGGTTAGCTTAGCTTAGACGCCCATTTGGTCCATTTTGCGTTAAGTTCCAGCTCATTAACCAGCCTAGCTCCTTTCAGAAGCTCCGAAGTATCCAGGGCGTTTCACAGGCTTCACGCAGCGATCAGCTCCGAGGATTTTTGTTCGTTGGGAAGCCACACCCACGTATTCTAGGCCTACGTAGTGACCGACTCCTCTGAAACAGCCTCTGCTGGTGTTTATTAAAGAGACAGTGGCCTGTAGGTCGCTTTGCCGCAAATATATGAACAAAATGTATTTGAATGAGGTACCATTGTAGAGACTTCAAAAAAGCTATTTACCGTTGTTGTATTTATATGGGAAATCGATTTCACATTTTTATTCATTATTTACGATTAAAAACTTAAAAAGTTCTGCTGAATTTTTAGCATGATATATAATCCGCATCAAGGATTGTTTTTATCAGATTTTTATTATTTTTTTATATTTTTTCCACAAGTCTTGCAAAATTAAACTTATCTGAAATGTATTCTTTGTTTTGTTTCTCATTTCTCAACCATTCAATCAAAATGTGCCACAGCGAAGCGTGGCAGGGTACAGCTAGTTTGTTATAAAATACTTTTAATATAAATAGATATAAGGAATATTTGTATCGTAGTTTATTAAAAATAGCCTAACCAGTCAACCATTTAACAGGCGATTAAGTTTGACATTTGTGACATGAAAAACAAATTGTACGTGCGTAAAGTAACTGACAATCAGCACAAAATCCATATATACAGAAAACATTATGGTCCTGGCATATTCTTAAACTTACGTATCGTCCAATCACAAGCCACTTATCGCTCTAAGGGATTAACTTCGGGCCCCGAAATTTACATAGAATTGATAGAACCAAAGTTTGTTTAGTACCAAAGTACTGAAGTACGAGTACTTCCAATTCGACTTAGGGTTTAAGAAAAGAGCGTACCAACTCTTAAAAGGTCGGCAACGCACTGGCGAGCCCTCTGGCAATGTGTGTCTATGGGCAGTATCACTTAACATAAGGTGAGCCTCCTGCCCGTTTGCCCGCGGTTGTATAAAAAGAAACAATTTTACTGTGGAATTCCAGTAGGAAGCTTTTACCCCCTCCCCTATAAACTGTATTTTTTATTATTACTTACTGTTGATTGCGTATATAAATTTAATTTTATAGTATTAAATAATTATTATACCTATTACACGAATATTCGCGTTTCCGACTAACTTCGCGAAGGGCAACCGGGCAGGAGGCTCAGCTGATGTTAAGTGATACCGCCCATAGACACTCTCATTGCTAGTGGGATCGCCAGTGCGTTTCCGGCCTTTAAGACTTGCGTTGTCTTCTAGAAGAATAAGGAGGTTATCTTCTAGAAGCAACATCATAATTTCTATTAGAAGTGTAGTTTTGACTAGCATTGTTTTAAAGATTTTTTATCTTTATTTCAGCAAAGCATTTCTTTATTTATATATACACTTCGTTGCAATAATTAAGTACAATAAAAGTAGTTAAATAAAAAGGAGGTCAACCGGCTTCCTTATCGCTTTCCAGCAATCTCTTACAGATCCACTGCCATTTCTGGTTCCAGTATAAATAATTTATGGGTAATGAGACCTATGTGGTGATTTTGGATAAAATCGCTTGTCCCGTGGCCTAGCACTAAGAGCTAATACAAAAGTTATCTGAATAACAAACGTCGCTCAATAAAAGGTGCGATGAACCTCGACGGTAGTAACCTATATGAGAAATGTCGATTATATTATGAGATCTCTATAGAGATGATAAAAGGCAGATGTGTCGAAAATATCCCTACTTGGAAAAACTTTCTTCCCACTGGAGAAATAATATAGGAACCTCACCTCACGCCCAACAGAAACCTGGGAAGATAGAAAGGAAAGGATGAATTGGAAAATGGTGGCGAGTATGAGGAAGAAGTGGAAACATTTGGAGGAGGTCTCAACTCCGTTGGAAGTCGTGTACTAATGTTAAACATAATGACATGGTCCTAATGTAATCCTGATTTTGTAGTATTCGAATGGAGGCTATTTAATTTTATATTTTTTATAAAGCCTAAACAATATGATCATGCTTTGCGCTGTGAGTCGAGCCCTCTGTCTCATCGCGCGCTGCAGCCCTCATCAAGGGCTAGACCACAACCGTACCGCCCTGTGTTACACCATACGCCCTGAACGGGTCCAATCACCCCCCTTGTGAAGAAGGGTGTAACAAGAACATCGAAGTTATCAAGCTTCTTACGATGTTGCAGTAGCTCTCTATAATTC
Source organism: Pieris napi (assembly GCF_905475465.1). Lineage (NCBI taxonomy): Eukaryota > Metazoa > Arthropoda > Insecta > Lepidoptera > Pieridae > Pieris > Pieris napi. The sequence goes on along the minus strand of NC_062241.1, from coordinate 2,976,077 downwards.
CAAACAGCCTCTTGTGAAGTAAGCCGACCGGTGTGTCGCCGATAATATGGAGACAAATACAAATTGATAAACAAAAAGACGTACATTTAATGTTCTTACTTCTTTACTAAAACGTCATATAAAAGAAATAAAAGATATTGTGTAGCATATAGAAAATAAACTATTTGATTTTATGCATTGGTATTTTAACCTAGAAAAGTGGTTTTTGTATTGAGAATATTTAAAACGTTTAAAACGCGCGTAAAATTTATACATTACAGACCAATGCTTTTGTTGTTGCTTGGTAATCACAAAACTGCTTTATATATTTTATATTTATATATATTATAATATTAAATTGTATAAAACTATATATAATTAAATAGAGCACTGTTGGCCTAGTGACTTCAGCGTGAGAATCTTATACCTGAGGTCTAGGTTCGATCCCCGGCTGTGCCAATGTACCAATGGACTTTCATTCCACTTGCGCATTTAACATTTGCTCGAACGGTGAAGGAAAACATCGTGAGTAAAAGTAGACGGCGCGTGTCAGGCACAGTAGGCTGATCTACCTACTTGCCTATTAGATTTAAAAATGATCATGAAACAGATTCAGAAATCTGAGGCCCAAAGAGATTTTTGATTTTTTTATATGTATAATTAAATATATAAGAATAAGTTATGTTCAACTGTGTCTACGAAAAAGTATTACAGCTTTTATGTTCTTTCAACTTAAACTTATGCTTTCTTAAAATTTATTCTTGAACGACCCTTGGTCTTCGACTTGTTTCGGAAATACATGCAGCTGGTTCCACATAGTGGTAGTGAGCGGCAAAAACTGCCTTAAAGAACGCTCAGTTGTACGACGGTGGAATTTCTTGTTCTTGCGAAGATGAAATCCAGCTACATGTATGAACAACCCTGCAAAAGCTCTCCACGGTAAATGCGGTGACAAATAACGTGCTTCGGAAGTAAACTATAGAACTTAATAGAAATCATAAGATTCATAGCTCAAGCAAAGCTTTTTTTTATAGAACAACAAAACCAAAAAACAGGAGGCTTTTCTGATGTTAAATGACCGCCGCCTATGGGCACTCTCAATGCCAAGAGGCACGCGTTTGTGTTGCCGGTATTTTAAGAACTGCTACGTGCTTTTCTTAAACCCTAAGTGGAATTGGTTTGGAAATACTTACTGAAGTACTGCCCATTGCGAGATGGTTCCACATAGTGGTGGCAAAACTGCCTTAAAAAACGCTTAGTAGAACGACGGACGTCGAGGTGATACGGGTGAAATTTCGTATTTTGTCTCGACGTGGGATGATAAAACAGCTGCAGGTTTTAATCCAAACAAACTATTCCGTGCTATTACCACAAGAATTACATACAGACGTCCGTAAGGCGCCGGATTAACTTTAAACCAATTATTTCTTACAATCTATCACTTTGTATTGTCGGTTGCCGTGAAGGACGGATCAATGGGCGGCTAACTACCTGTGAACTTGTACAAATAACACTGGAATGCAATGATACAACTGAATGGTATGGTTTCAGAATTAGTATGCTGGTTTATGATTTGTATTTTAGAGGCAATATTTAATTTTATTCAGTTAAGTCAAAGTCACAGTCAGAAATCATTTATTCATATAGGTAACACAATGTATGAACGTCAAAAAAGAAATATACATTAAATGCTTCTAAATTTACTGCAAATTCTCAAATCAAGGGCGTAGAACGGAAGAGAAGAACTGGCAGTTAAAACACAAATTCTCCTAAATACCGGCGACCATTAGGCTAATCAACAGTGTCAGGTCCTGATGGCTCAAGCGAGGAGGAGTTTAGACAGTAAATACTTATATGAACGTTTTTGGACATCGATCTATTTCCTTGCCTCATTATTCCATCCAAAGCTCAGGCATTGACAAGCTTACAGTCGGTTCACCCGTATCGCTGTTACGGGTCAGCGCTCATCACACAAAACACGATACAATCTGACGCGTGCCCACAATTACTTTACGACGTGAAATGATATATGATTGATTATTTACCGCAATGATGTTGGAATTGTTTATTTCGTAATTTGACGGTTTTTTAACTTTGTTACAATTAACAGGGTTTTAAGTAGGTAAGGAAATTCCGCTAAGCTCGGTTTTTTCATGAAGCTCGCAGTGATTTGGGAATAACAAGAAGAATGAAGTATAATGTGAAATTTTTACTTTATACATATAACTACATTTATTTACACAAATACAGTATTTACAATTTTCTTAACCTATAAAGTAATAATAAAAATAATTAAAAATATAAGATTTGATATGTGAAATTTTTAGTTTATTAATTTTTAAAGACAAGGTGCCTTTATTGTGTGGGAGAGTATTTAAACCATAAGTTTTAACAAACATTATTATTAACTTAACTGTTCTTAATAATATGATCCTATTAACATGACATTTTTATGTGGCTAATTGTGTTTTTTTTTTATAATTTATCATTGTACTACTTTCCTTGCAAATAAATGATTTATTTATTTTATTTAAAATAGTCTAAGCTATTTATTTAGACTAGCCACTGACAATCAAATCTTTTTGTGAGTATAATGACAGAAAGATTTATGTTAAATGTTTAGAACTAATGCAATATGAATATAAGGATAATTGCTTATGTCTAAGGTATACTATACGAGTATACGTATATACTCACGATGTTTTCCTTCACCGTATGAGCGAGAGATTAAATACGCACATTGGCAAAGTCCATTGGTGAACTACCGGATTCCAAACCTACGGTCTCAGGATTTAGAGACACTCATACCACTTTTTTTCAACCCATCACCACGTGGGAAAATGCGAAACCCATACCTTCCCGCGACTTGACTGCCTTCTGGTGGAGCAATACGCGAAATAGAACTAATTTAAGTGTACGACCAACCAGGCTCCAAAAGATAAACCACTCCTTATATGGAAATTGTATTCGTTTTTACAACAAACTCCCAAGCGAAATTAGAGAATTATCACTTAATAAATTCAAAGCCCTCGTTAAACGAAAATTAATCAACAAAGCTTTTTATAAATTTGAGGACTACTTAAATGATCCTAATCCTTGGGATTGAATTGCTCCAGTTCAAACAATTTGTATGACAATACTTGGCGATTAAAAAGAGTGGCGGATAGTTTCTTGCCAGTTTTTCTTACCCGCTCTACGCCCTTGACTTGCGAACTGGTAGTAAATGTAAATTAACGATTAATTTAACTTGACGATTCAAAAGTGTACTTGGTTACCCACTTGAATAAAGATATTTTGAGTTTGAGTTTGAGGGTTATAAAGGACTGAAGCCACCAGCAATCGCCGGAGGCAGGATACGGTAATAGCCCTTCCTTGACCGCATCCCGCCACCACTGATACCACTAGGCTAACACTATAAGTATATCTTTTTTCACTGGTACCTCCACTTGTGGTGGTAGTAGGGCGTAAGGTCTACCTGCCCTGGCTGCCTATAGCATTGTCTTCAAATGGAAGTCATCTGGAGGTACGGGAGGTTGTTGGTCCCAGTTGAGCTTAGGCGGGTGAAACAAGTGCAGGATATATCAACATTACTGATATCTATGCCAACACTTCTCACTGTTGTCGAACGAACTTCGCCTATGGTACAAATTGTCAAACATCTGCTAGACTCACATCTGTTTGTATATCCAAATTATATTCCGAATTGTGAAATCTTTATTATACAGTTACCGCAATCTTACTATCGTTGACAATACCGGTTTTCTTTTTGCGATAACGATTACGGATTAAATAAATTATAGTTGGATACTTTGAATTGTAAAGCAATGGATTTTCATTTTCCTAATTAGGTAGCTAGTCTATTGCGGATTGCATTCCGGTCGCGAGCTTTCACAAGCGTTTTTCTTCTATGTTGTAATGTTATTAGCATTGTATGGATGTGCTAGATTGCGAGAGAAATAATTACTATTGAGAAATTTGTTTGGCTACCAATGGACTATTATTAGGATTTATAGGTTGACTATGAACATTTTGTAACTTAATAAAGGCACAATAGATAATTTTGTGATATTTATCAATTATTAGAAACACGATTTTATGTATTTTAAAGCACGATTTAAATACCACGTCACGTCGACGTCTGTCGTTCCATAACTGAGCGTTTTTTAAGGCAGTTTTTGCCGCGTACCACCACGATGTGGAGCCAGCTGCCCACTAAAGTATTTCCGAACCAATTCGACTTAGGTTCCTTCAAGAAAAGAGCGCACCATTTCTTGAAACACTGGCAATGCACTTGTCTCGTCATACTTCTTCTTATTCTTCGCCAAGTTCATCAGCTGTTCTACGCTGGCCACTCCCGTCCATTCTCTGATATTGCGGAGCCACGACTTCCTCCTTCTGCCAGCGCGTCTTTTCCCCTCAGCCTTGCCCATCATGATGACTTGAAGGAGTCGGTACCGTTCGTGTCGAAGCACATGACCTAAGTAACTGATATTCTCTTTTTAATGGTCAAAGTGAGTTCTCGGGATCGTTTGGCGCGCCGTAGAACTTCTTCGTTATTTTTATTATTTCTTCTTCTTCTTCTTTCTTCCCCCTCCCCAGGAGCGTTAAACGTTTAACGCAACCTTGTTGGAACTCGCATTAGAAGTTTCACTTCAATACTGCGATCCTTAATGAGGTCTTGTTAGCTACTCGACAATCTAAGTGGGTACTATTAACACAATCTCCGAATTGCCCAAGGAGCTTTGTTTGTAATAGGACTAAACAAAAGCCATTTTCACCAAAAAATTAATTCAAATGCAATTCAATAGCTGACGTTTAACACTTGTTAAATTAGCAGTAAATTTAAACGCTATCATGGTCACCCCACCGTAACCAGTGATGTTAAAGTACCGTGTAAACGGCGCATTAAATATTTAGATTTTAACGCATTTACGCTGATTAAACCTACTGTTTTGTTTTATCAATTTCCTTAACACGATGAATAGATAGTTCAACTTTTATATTGGATAATAATCCAGATGAGCCTATACGGGTTGAACTCAGTTTGCATCCGTTTCTCTGTCCATTTTTATTTCATAGACAAGTACCTAGGTCTTCTGTCTGATACAAGTCTTCAATTTTTGGATTTGAAACATGCTGGTTTCCTCTAGATTCCTTTACCATACGAGCGAGTATGAGATGCGACACAGACAGGAAGTTGTACAGCCGGGATCGAAACTACGACCTCAAGGAAGGTCGCATGCTGAAGCCACTTGGCCATTTTAAATAGTTTAATTATTTAATAAAATGCTTCTAAATTCTGGACAAACTTTTATTTAATTTAATGTACTGCATGAATTACATATTTTATTTAAGAAATTAATTTGCATTACTTAGTTCGCGTTGGATATTAGTGTGAGGTCTGTTAGAATTTTTTTTCAATTAAAAAAACTGCCTTTTTTTACAGATTTATTCTTGTACATATTTATATTTTGTCTTGTTCTATTAAATTGTATTATTAAAATCAGTTCTTTAACTAAATAATCAAATTAGATTTTGTGATGTATTCTGTGGGTAGACAATATGTTACAACGTAGTCATCGAAGTGTGACGTTATCGCAAGCGCAGCTTTTTGTGCAAGGTTAAGTGACCGTGTAATCACGTACCATTATTATTTATTACCGACTACCATAATTATGTGATTGTTGATATTTAACAACATTAACTGAACATAGACAATTGTTTTTCAATTGCTTACTTACGTAATTTTGCCTTTTGTGTTATTAAAAAGCTGAAAAAAGCTGTAGTCTTTATGAGTATAATACCCTTAGTGGGGTATCCCGCCGTTGGGCATAGGTAATGAAATTATCTTAATGGATTATCAGACGTCAGGGATGACACGGGAAATGTAAGCTAAAAAAAGACTACTAGGTACACATATTAACATATAATATATTTTCCATAGTTGGTGGTATGTTTGATTAGAAATTCCAATATTAAATCATTACAAGCTTTTTTTATATAACAGTTTTTGCCGCACACCACCACTATGTGGAACCAGCTGCCCACTGAACTATTTCCGAACCAATTCGACTTACGGTTCTTCAAGAAAAGGTCGTACCAGGCCGGCAACGCACTTGCGAGCCTTCTGGACACTCACACTGCCGGAGCTCGAAAGTGCGTTGGCGGAGTTTTGCCATTTCTATTTTGCATTATACAACAATTTTAATTATAGCAACGAACGTGCCTAACACAAGCCGTCGACTTTTTGGGTCTAAAGCAAGCCGGTTTCCTCACGATGTTTTCCTACACAAATTTTGGACAGTGTATAAAGTCTCACCTTTCACAATAAAACCTTTTAAGTTTACTTTTTCACATCAACATCTCAACAATCACCGACATCAATTTTCATAAACACGTGTCGCCATCTGTTAACTGTCGAAACGAAACAGCCAATTAAATGGATAAGTGGCACGTCGCAAGCGCAGCCTCGACGTATTGTGCTTGTCGCATTCAATGTTTGCGGCAAAAATGTCCGTTGACTTTGTACTCCGCCGACGATTGAAGAAATTAGCAAATTGATAGGATTCTATATAACAAGTATATAAATGTAATTTTTTTAATTTATTAGAGAAATCGCAAACAACCAACGAAATACGACTCGTAGGGTGAGATTCAGAATGAGACTAGTCAAGTATACTTTCTTATGTAAAAATCAAATACATTTTTGACAGACTGAAGTTATACTTAGTGCTAAATCTCGTAGTCTATCTCTTAAGCCAACGTATCCAACACCATACATCTCCCTCAAAGGCTAGCAAAGTACCTACTAACTAAAATGGATTTCCATAGGCGATGAATGCTTTTTATGGGAGTCCCGTAGACTCGGTTATTCCCTATGAAAAAAACGAATTATAATTATAATTTTGTTTCAAAATAACAACGACTTTGTCTAAATTTGTATGAAACTCATGGGGCCCTATAAACCTTTCTATAAAACGTCCGTAAGTAAAGACGCATTTAATATATGTAAAAATGGTAAAAATGGTAATGGTAAAATAATAGTATAAGTGCTGGTGTTCCGCAGGGTGGCGTTCTTTCACCTCTTCTTTTTTCTATCTTTATCAATACCCTGACTGCACATCTATCCGCTAGTTATCACCTTTACGCTGATGACCTCCAAATCTACGTTCAGTCTACACTGGATGAGCTTCCTCTTGCAATACAGGCGATGAATGATGATCTTGAAAACATAGCCAACTGGAGTAAAGACTTTGGTCTTCAAATTAATCCTGCCAAGAGTCAAGTCATCATCATCGGAAGCCCTTTCTTTATTTCAAGAGTCAAATGGGCTCAGCTCCCTGGTGTTTACCTTGACGGTGTGGCCTTGGCCCTCAATAAGACTGTTAAAAACCTTGGGGTCTTCTTCGACCAAACGTTTTCCTGGGGTCATCACGTAAAGGAGATCAGCCGTAAACTTTACGCCGCTTCTTTTACTCTGAGACGTCTTTCTAATTTCCTTCCTATCCGCACTAAAACTATGTTAGCGCAGTCTCTTCTGCTTCCTATTCTTGATTATGCGGACTCATGCTCCTCTGATTTGAACGAAGAGCTTCTTGACAAGATCGAACGCCTGCAGAATTTCTGCATACGTTTCATATTTGGTCTTAGAAAATATGACCATGTGTCTAAATTCCGCAGGCAGCTGGGGTGGCTACCTATTCGATTCAGACGTCACGCTCATCTTCTTCAACTTCTATACTCAATTCTTTTCAATCCGAAAACCCCTTCTTATCTCAAAAACCACTTCAAATTCTTAGGTCCTTCTAACTATATGTTACGCTCTTCTAATAGATGTTTATTGGAAATTCCATCCCACACTTCATCCTTCTTAGGCAATTCTTTTACGATCTCCGCCATTAAGTTGTGGAATACGCTGCCTGACTCCGTACGATTGGCTACCTCTCTGTCATCTTTTAAAACTCTTCTGTATAATCATTTCTTAACCTTATCCTATCCTCATCAATCGTGACTTGTATAATTCTTATGTAAATCCTTTTACATCACTATTCGCTGTCCATGTATTTGTAAGATTAGCTTTTAAGTTTTTAGTTTGTATTACTTTAGATTAAGGATTCTGCACTTCTCGCACGCATGTTTCTTTTTTATTTTTTTTTAAGTTTTTCTCTTAACTAGGGTTGCCTGGAAGAGATCGCTTATTAGCGATAAGGCCGCCCGTTGCATCCCATAGAATTTTTATGTATTGTGTTTCTTTCATTTGCAACGAAGGGTAAATAAATAAATAAATAAATAAATAAAATGGTTAACCACAAGCCCTAGACCATTCTTTGAAATCTCCTAGTAGGGAATGACGCAGAATCATTTATTCGTCTGTATCATTTAAAGCATAATTTACAAACCGGGACAACTAAACTTACCGAAATAAATTCATCAGGATTCGCACCCTGGATCCTCATGAGCTACTCCTGGAAACCAGCACGTTAGCCACAGAAGCGATCCTCGTAAAATAGTGCATAAATATTTCTGTTCGTATCATCTAAATGACCACATAAGTCAATGACTTGAATTATTCAAAGTATGTAACAAATTAACGAAAACTGAATTTAAAAATGGAATCGTAAAATTTAAATTATAAAATGATCTGTAGATGTAAACTGTATCAATCGTAAAGATTTTCACATTCTTTATGACTTACTCGAGCTCCTAAATTTCAATGTGATTTCGTCAGAGAAATAAAATGAACGACTGTTTATATTCTCGCTTTTAAAACATAGCTACTTAATAAAATTCTTTTCACGCAATAAAACTAGTGTTGCCCAAATGCAAGACCAAGACGAGACTTAGGCCAGTCTTGGTATTGTCTTGCGTCAATACACCTGGTCTCGGTCTTGGTATTGGTATTGCGCTCTCAGTCTTGGTCTTGGTCTTGATCTTGCAGCAAGAGTCTCGCAAGTCTCGCAAGACTTGCAAATACCTATTAGCCTATTGCTATTTGTGGGGGCTTGCGGGCTATCCTGGAGCATTCACCAATGTACAATGTTCATCAACCAATAATAGCAGGCAGGCTACAGGCATTGTGTTGAGATTAGCAGATTTCATTACAGTGTGCGTAGGTACATTTTTTAGGCAACTTGTCGTACTCGTGACTGGCGCGCTTTGCTACGTAGGTACTGTCGTTAAAGTATGTGTAAGTAAGAAACGATGTAGGTACCTACTACAACAAAATTGTATTCCTTAGAAAAATAATCGTCGTACCTACACGACGATTATTTTTATTTATTTAGTAAATCATCGCTGAAGACAATAGTCGCTACTAGAGTAGGTACGATAGAAGTTGATAAACCGACACTGCAATTCTCAATATGACGTCGCTCATATTTGGAGCTTTTCCACGTTTCAAGTTTGTTAAAATCACCCACTTCCAATTTTGCAGTGCAATGTCCTTTAAAAAGGTATAATAGGTAATCTATATATATAAAAATGAAACCCGTTTTCCGTTGTCACGACATAACATGAAAACGGTTTGACCGATTTGTCTGATTTTTTTAAATAATATACCTTGAAGTACGAAGATGGTTCTTACGGAGAAAAATTAAAATAAAATTGAGTGAATCAGTCTAAAAACAACACTTTTCTATATTCCCATACAAAATATTCGTAATAATACTTAAAAGTGAATTTGAACTTTAATACCATAGCATAAAGTTCAAGTGTTAGTGGAGGGGTTCCGGGAAGGTAAATTTTTAATTTTTTGACATAATGTATTTGTTGTCTTATCAATTTTCTTTTTTTATCTTACTAGCTAGACCGGTGTCCCGAATAGCAGAATAAGTATTTTAAACAAATAAAGAATCGACTGTTAGGCGGTACGATGTTCGCCAGGCCAGCTAGTAATAATATAAACTAGGTATATTTTTATTACTTACAACAATTTTTATAAAATCTACCTATCCTTACGACTACATTCTTCCTTGCGAGGACAACATAATCTATTTGCGTCCGTTCTGAGCACCCGGAAACTTATTTTATTCTTTAGAACATGGGCAGTGGCGGCGACCTTTGACATGAAAGCGACGGCGGCAACACAAAGTCTAGAAGCGGACTAAATTTTTACCTATTTTGGTGGGGTTGTCAATGTTGGCATTAGCACAGAAAAATAAAATTAAGTAAACACAATGTTTATCCACTTTTTAATAACTAGGTATCCACGATAGAATATTTTTTCTACTAATTTCCTAAGGGTCGATTCGACCTAACTTCAATTTATACACGAGTAACTATACCAAGAATAATCTATTCCATGATTTAAATCTCGAGTAAATCCATAGTCGTTTGTCCACGTAATCAATAGTATAATTGCGCTAGGAATAACAATACGCGAATAGCAAGAAAATGGTGAACGAAAATAAAACTCGGCAAATAAATGTTGTTCTACAACGGGACAGTGTAAGAGCATACATCATGTCAACTCGATTTTGCCGTATTATAGTGTGAAAAAGTAGCTTTTAACAGGTGTCAAACGACGACAAAAAGTTTTTATTTCTTGTTTGTTTGAGGCTTTCGTCTAAAAAGGAACTTCTGTTGAGCCTAGTTGAATTTCATTCTAATATTATAGAAAATAAAAAAATCTAAAAATAATTAATAAATACTAAATTGTTTAAACGTTTCATTATACAATGCCAGACTATTAATTTAGTGCGTTGCGTTGACTTGAAATTAAAACACAGAATACATATTTGTGAAATGACAGAAATCAGCTGATTGGACTGACTGACGCCATTAAATTATTCTAGGAATAGCTGTTATTCCGTGCGAAACGGCGGTATAGTTGCAATTCCCGAATAAGCCATAAGTATAGTTGGTAAAACGTAAAATTTATTTACTCTCGATTAACTGACGATTTATTCTAAGATTAAGATTTACTCTTGTTTGGTCGAATCGACCCTAAGTACTCAGTCTAAATATCTTTTTCATAATTTTTGTTTTTCAATAATATGTTGTGTGTAATTGAATGGTAAACTCTAAATCTTACTAGAGAGCTTTTTTAAAATAAACTTATTGAAAGCACTGACATGGCATATACACTTTTCAATCTTGCTGCTCACATTTTAGTACCTAGGTATCACTCACTATCTATCATTTACCGATATTAACAATGATTATTTCGAAATCAAAATATTCGCAATTCAATAGATGCAATACCTATTTAGTTTAGTTATTAATTATCATCTCGCCCGACAGCTTTTAACGCTGTAGTGTTCGAATTCAAGCCAGTGTGAGAATGTATTTAAATAAAAAAAACTCAAAGCATTCAATTTATACCTACCTACTGCTGGGACATCTTCAAGGTCATTTAATTTTATACTCCTATACCAACCCTACCAAAATAGGTAAAAATTTGTGTGCCTCTGTCCGTACTCTTTGTCGGCGAATGCGGCGCTCAGTGTCAAATGCTGTGTTACACTTGTTGCAAACCGCGGCGTCTTTGTCGGTAAATTATCAAATAAGTAGATAGGTATTTAATACACCGACCGACCAACAGTTTATTCGCAGAACGTCACATTTCCCCAATCAACTTTGAACCTTAATTCTTTAGCGATAAACTTGAAAATCTGTTGAAGAAATTTGATAGATAGTAGTAGCTTGATGTGCTGGCGTCTGTACCATAGTATTGGCTGCCGTAGAAACAGTTACTAGACCTACTCGACTCGCTGTTAGTTTTAAATTTTGCTAAATAGAAGAATAATATAAACTACATGATGTTTATATAATTTTAAGCACATACCAACCTACGAGTACTAACGTTAGATCTGCACATTAGACATAAACAAGCATAACATATTATTATAGGTAGATACCTACAAGGTATGAACTTTGCTAGAAAGTTATTAGGGAACAGATTTGTGAGTATTAACACGCTACCTACTTAATAAATTGTTGAAATATAATAAGTACTTACCTACCTAATCAATACAATACGTTTCAGGGTGCTTTCAGACGAGCGGCACGTTGCCAATTACAAATACAACTGCAGCCCTTAGTTTAGTGTTATGATTTGTGATACCTACGGTTTTGATACTGGGGAACGTTTCTCAAAATCGGGATTGAAACCAAATACCTACTTAATAACGCCCAAATCTCAGTTTGTCTTAACTGCAAGACGCAAGAGTCTTGCAGGCTTAAGTATTGTCTTGCTCAAGTCTTGCAGGGTTCAGTCTTGGTATTGGTCTTGCTATAATAAGGCGGTCTTGGTATTGGTCTTGGTCTTGCAAAAACGCAAGAACAAGACCAAGACTGCAAGACCAAGACCGATTTTGGGCAACACTAAATAAAACAAATTGTTTTTCTGTATCATATGTGGGACCTAAAAGCGATTTGGTGTTCCGATTATTCGAATTTGAATTTAGAACGTCAGGTGACTACTGACTTTCACCGCCATGGATCACTCTGCCGCGGTCTTCCCACGATGGCGGTTGTGTCATAGTCAACAATTAGACAATTGTCGGTCAATTTAACGATCAACCATAAAATCGGATTTCAGCCTCTCATTAACCGCATTCTTCTGATACTTCCGCTTTTATAGTTTGACTAATCAACGCTTTGAGATTAATACGGGTTCCCTACGTAATGGCGTCGGTTGTGGAGATTAATTTTATTGACCTGGACAATTGGTATTATAGATAATTAAGTTTTTACCGGCGCGTTCTACTTATCAATAAAACGTATTTTTTATTTGAGAACGTCAACATTTTTATGCTTAAGGGACAATAATTTAAGTTGTACCTAATTAAAAGTAAATTTTATTCGCAACCATATTATTGTTATAAATTTTATTTCAAAATCCCATAAGTATTTAAGATTTATTCTATATGAATAATTCGTTCACATATTGTTATTCAAAATTGGATTTTAGTTATATTTAATGCTGTTTTGTAATAATGTATTCTATCTGTAGATAGTATATATCTGTTTGATTTATACATTCACTTTTTTTTTTAAATTTCATGGTCTGAACCAACGGCCTGGGATGCAGAAGACCTTAATTATATTATGGAGTCTTTATAGGAGCACAAAATTATGTGACAACCTATTCTTCATTTACTATGTTATTTGGCCTTGGTGTATATTTGAATTATTTGGCCCGGCTACGCACGGCTGGGGCACGTTTATAAAAATTTGTAAATAAAAATAGCCTATGTTATTTAGGGTTTCTGTAGCATTCTAATGGTGAAGGAATTACAAATAAATTAAAACTACATACCTTTCTTATTAAGAATATTAATCAGTTATACATGGTGTTCCAAATTTTAGGACAAACACGCTGGAAAATGAAGATTTCTGTAACAGCTAACATGAGCTGATTACCTTGAATGCCTGACAAGTCATGTTGACATAAAACCGCATCATAATCAGTCTATTTACTTAAAACCTTCGATGCCCAAACTAAACACATACACGTCTAACAAACTATTTTTTTTACGCTCTTGCATCAGGGTTTAATAACATTTCAATTACCACGTCAATTCAATCGTATACTTTGGACGTTTTTATTTACAATGAATTTAACAAAACCTCTATATTCTTCACGATAGGAGATATTAAAGTGTAGTTTGCTAATGAATGAACAAACGACGTCGCCTACCGAACGTTGGCTAATCCATTAATAGAGAACTTTAAGAAAATTAAAAGCCTTTAATTAAGCTTCACGTGTGGTCCGTTAAGTATTTGTTAATAATCGATACATGCAAGAAATACTCGATTTAATTACACACTCCACCAATAATTGTATCTCACTGATTTATAGATCACCGCCTTGTGGGCAGTTCGGTAATTTTATTGTTTCTGCATTTCGGTAGGTGTAACGGTACTGAGCTTTCGTAACATTGAATTTCTCTTAAAGCTACTTTATATTTTTTTATTATCTTGTTATATAGTCCCGCCTCTATGGCTTAGATCAACAGACGTGGTGGTGGATGCGTGGTGTTGTCTTCGATTTTTTTTTATAGTACAGGGGGCAAACGGGTAGGAGGCTCATCTGATGTTAAGTAATAAGTGCTCATGAACACTCGCAATACCAGAGGGCTCGCAATTGTGTTGCCGGTCTTTTAAGAATTGATACGCTCTTTTCTTGAAGGATCCTAAGTCGAATTGGTTCGAAAATACTTCAGTGGGCAACTGGTTCCACATAGTGGTGTCGCACTTGATTCCTTAATAAAACAATTAAACATACAAATAAAATATTTTCTAATAAGTAAAATTTATATTAGAATAGATATTACAATAGATATACAATTTTTTATTATCAATATATTTTTAGTTTTAATAAAATAAAATATTCCGGAATTGGTAAAATTTGCCAGACGTATTCCAAATTGTGTTTAAGGTAAAGATTTTATACAGTAAGGAAATTAATAATTAAATTATTAATATGCCTTAGTTATAGTCCAGATGATAAGATGTAATGTATGCAATGAATTAATAAATAAATAAAACTCAGATATAATTACAACACCAAAAAAATTTAATTAGTAGTTCGAAAAAATTGTCTTTTGAATATGTCAAAATAGGTAATCAGCCTTGTTTCTTTAATGCTTTATTCATGAAGGTAATTCCTTTTTTTAAATCAGTTAAATTAATGCAAGTACTTCAAGTAAATACATAATTACTTATTAATTAAAAAACAGTTATTTGTAAGAATTTATTGATATTACCTAAGTTAGTTATTGGGTTCATTATTAAACAAGTATTAAGAGGAATATTTTAGAATTTCGTGTTCATTTTAATTAAGATATCAAATGTACTTCATTAATTTAATTTGAATTATTTTTTCTTATTTTGAATAACCCTTCATTCCGTGTCTTCAAAGAACTTAGTAATACAAATGTAAATCTGTATCCTACAAATAGTATAAACGCGAAAGTTTGTAAGTATGGATGGATGCTTGTTACTCTATCATGTTAAAACTACTGAATGGATTTTAATGAAACTTTACAATAATATAGCTTATACATCAGAATAACACATAGGCTACAATTTATAAAGATATTGTGTGAATTGTCCAATATATGAAGTAGGTAGAAAATAATCTACCATCTGCGAGCAATTCTGGCGTGCGCTGCCAAAACCGCTAGAGTTACACATATGTAATGTATGATGGAAATGTTTATCTTAAATAGTCCTATAAAAAGCTCGCCACATACCTATTTATTAAAATAGTGAACCATAACTACTATAAAAATTGAAAATTTATTTTAAATGCACATTTTGTGATAATAAATTTATTCCTAAATGAAAATAGATACTTTTATCGCTTCTGATATTTAAAGTTGATAAAATATTTCTTTCACGCTACATCATTTGAACAAATATTATTTTAATCCTGCGCAGACGAAGTCGCGGGCACTAGCTTGTATATAATTTAATATTTTCATATTTTTACAAACATATTAAGTAGATCAATTCTTTAACCGAACTACAGCTTGTCTTGTTAGTTTTCAAAGCACATAACATTGATTACAAATAAAATATTAATGAAATTTTCAAAGCCGGGCGTTTCTTTATAGAAAATATATAGTAATTGCCTGCTACAAGAAATAGATAAATTGTCGCGTCTAAGACGCAAGCGCATACAACATACAATTACAGTCACTGTGTTTGTAATGTGACGGAAAAGGACTTGGAGTCAACAGCCTGGGGTCCCCATTATGGGGCACGCCTAGTTTTTGCCCCGACCGGCCTTGTAGCGGGCCATCATTGTATTACAAATTGTAATATTCGCCTTATACGGGCGAAGATATAATTAGGTACAAGTTGGTGGTCGAATGTTTTTGAAATCTTACACTTCACAAAGTACACTCAAGTAACAAAAGTATGTTGTACGTTACCTTCAGGTCCCGACATGGGATAAACAGTATGGGAGACGCTTCGTCTAGTTACAACCTTTGGCAGGTAGGTCAGCAATAACCCAAGACAATTATTGTATTCGCTGGAAATCGAAAATTGGGAAAGTGTGTAACGTCCCTTTGGGGCCGTTCAAGGATTACGTAACCACTATAAGGGGGGAGGGGGGTCTTTAATTTTCATATTTGGCGTTTAATTCAACAGTAATTATTTACTTTTTTGCACATATTACCCACATATTGTCTATGCTTGAAAACTAAATGCATTTTCGAGGATTTCTACAAGAAATTAATACTTTTATGTTTTATTATTTTTGAGGGCTTTGCTAACTTTTGCTGACAAGAGCAAGGGGGGAGGGGATACATCTACTTACGTAATACTTGAACGGTGCTAGTCGTGTACTACATGTGTGTAATCATAAATGTAGTATTTAAATAACAAAATATGTGTATTAAACAGACTAATTATCTAAGTCAATGCTGCAGAAGTCCACTCCTAAAGCCATAAATATAGAGAAAATACGTTCCGAATACGTAATGGTGAAAACATAGGCTGGGTACCGAAGCTCGATCGTTACGGTCCCATCTTTGCCCCGTTATGGGCTGATAATAAGTCGCAACTTCACGCACCTTATACTAAGACGTTTTTATACCTTACGTCGGGTTATGTACCACGAGTGCGCTTGTTTAGCCGTTTTTGTGACTCCTTGTTTTATGACAGACATAATAAACACTGTGCGCTGATGTCTAACACGGCCGCGAGATATTTATTTTTAACTCGGAGGGAAAAACGCAATTGAAACTCGGGAAATAACTCTAAATGCTTGTTTGAAAAATGAGCAGTGTTTAGGCGCGTGATTCGTTAGTAGATAGCGTAATTTGACATTCGCTTGTGAAGGAAATTTGCATGCCTTAGAGTCACAAATTTATGGCATCTGGGAGGCATAGATTGATATTTTTTAAGGCACTAAGGGCCTTACCCGAAGAGCTACGCAACGGGACATATTTAATTAATTAAAAAGAAGGAATACATTAAGTACAAAAAGATTGAACAACAAAAGAACGACTCATTGATGTAGTGGTTTGACGACTCATTGGTCTAGTGGTTAGTACCCCTGACTGCGAATCCATGGGTCTCGGGTTCGATCCCCAGTTGAGACGAACATCGATGTGATGAGCATTTGGTGTTGTGCTTAGGTCTTGGGTGTTTAAATATGTATTTATATGTCTATCTATCTATAATATGTATGTATATCCGTTGCCTAGTACCCATAACACAAGCTTCACCAGCTTAGCATAGGACTAGGTCAATTGGTGTGAATTGTCTTTAAAAAAATAAAAAATAAATGTTACCATATGTGTGATTAGAAAAATTTATAAAACAAATCTTAGTAAGTTAGGAATGTCACTACTTTCTTTTATATACAAAAATTTTAGAATGACAAATATTTACAGGCTGCAATACATTCGTATACACTAGCAGGTGCGACGGTAAGCAATCTAAAATATTTTAGCTTGAACAAATGAGTCTTTTTCTGACCTGACGATCTTGTAAAATATTCAAATTCTACCGTGTTTTTAAAACTAATTTAGAAAAGAGATCTAGAATTATTACACAAATACATCTACAAAAATTCTTTCTTATCACATATTTAGAGAATGACTTGTAGAATAACGTAAGTTAAATTTACTTCATTTTTATCTTTATAAGTGCTTACGATATCTTGTCATTGGTAATGTCATTTATTATAAAGACATAATAATTTATGTGTGTATAAGTTCTGAGGTCAAAAGTCTACACAAGACAATGTATTGTTGTATTTAGTCATACGATGACGCCACTTAGATATAGGAAAAACCGTCTCTTGTAGAACCCGTAGGGAAATATTTGAATTTGGAACGTGGTTACTAAGCTTTTAATTTATAGAAAACTTTTTAATACTAATAGTTTCGAAATTTGAATTTTTCAAACTAATTGTTTGGCTGTTAATTTAAGTTTTTTCTACTGGATTTGAACAGTGCTGGCCTAGTAGGATGACTGGGACATACGTTCATAATGAAATAGATTATCCTTTATATACCTATACACAAATAACTTTTTTGCGGTAAAGGGTAGATATCTTATCTATTTAAAACATAAAAATCAACTATATGTCAGTTACAGAAGGTTCACTTGCCTATTAAGAAATAAATGTCTCGAAATTATTTTATTTTTATACCATTTAAGTTTTTCCTTAATAAATAATCTGCACAATCTATTTATTTATAAAAGCTTCCCAACGCGCGGCACACTGATACATTGGTACAAGAAAAATAAAATAAAATTTAAATGAGACAAGCTTATAGGCAAAAATAACAAAAGATAATAAAAATACTTCTTTTATAATAAAACAAAATAATTGTTTTATGATAAAAACTAATTCTAGCGGTATTCTCTCCCATATTTTCACAATTATACTAAATTTTGAAATATTATGTTTCAATACTTTTTTAGCTCAACAATTTGCTAACGCACACCCATAAATCAAATCTTATTAGTTATAAAAAATCCAATAAATTCGCGATGTTAGAAAGAAGAAACTATATCGTATTTAGTTATTAATGTTCCTATACATCCACCGATCATTGTAAGATGCCATTAAAAACAGGTTGAATTAAAAAAAAAACACACATCTATTAAACTGATTAGATTTCTATAGGTAATTTATTGTCAAGTAAGGCTGTTGGGGCACAATGCCCGCTAGAGTGAAATAGCGATGATAAGAGCGAGAGAGGAACACAGGGCCTTGCAAGGTGATTTCAGTTGCCTGTACGCAAGCCTATGACCAGGTTGTTGACGCACACACGCGCGCGCCCGCGCGACCCCTATGTTTTCGCGATGTTACAATAACAAATGGATATAAACGTAATAAACATACACACAGAACGAATTAGTGAAATATTAAACTAAGTGTAGTGAAAAGTGGACAGAAACATATTTTGTGTTGTGTTATGAACGATTAGTGGGTTACTATTAACTGTGAAGTGCCCATGCTGAGTTCACAATACTTCTTCTAAGGTGAATAAATTTATAATCCCATAACATTAACAATACATTTTTACAGGAAAACTGGATGATATGAACACTTTAAAACACACACTTTAATTAAAAACATATAACTAAAACCTTAATTCAACATCGACTACAAATCATTATATTTCACCTACATGTATAACTTAACGATAAAGGATCGTATTTTCTTACTAAAGATATTTTATAGGAACTCTTTATAACGAATACAGTTGCAGTCGTCATTAGATATGTGATAAATTATTGTCATCAAGTTCTTGTAGAAAGCTAAGTCGAGCTTTTGCAAGTATGATTGTGTTTTTCATACACGCTCGCAAGCTCTAACTGCTATTGTAGAAAATTTAATTCAATACAATAAACTATTAAAAAAATTCTAACATGTTAGAACCAATTTAATAATGGTCTATTATTAAACTATCTTCCAATTGGAATCTACTAGTGAATTAAAACATTTATAAAATTTTCCATTTGAATTTATCAGTTTTACAGAATTGCATAGTCAAACAGGTGTTTCATATGTTAACATAACATAATGTTCTAAACCAATTGTTGTAAGTGAAATTCGTTGAGTGGTATAATATATATATAGAAAATTTATCTATCTACATTAACATATAAATAGATTAGAGATTGCTATATAGTAATATAGCTATATGCGTCTTCATTATGAAAGCTTCAGTCAGAAGCTGCGCCTTATTCATAAAAATATTGTAACTTAGCGTTTTTGCGTCGCTTTGGCAAATTGTGAAGAAAAGAGACAGATACGTACTTTAGTAGAACGGTACAGTAGTAGTCGTAATAGTAGACTGATTACTTCTTCACAACCCATATTATTGATAAAAATAATATCTTCATAAGAGAATTATCACTGAGTATTTTTCATGGAATTAATGTCGATGATTATTTTTTTATGCGATTATAGGAGAGACTAAGATATCGAATGTACGTAATATTTTGATGCCTGCGTGTAAACGTATACCATATGACGAGGTATGAGAGAGTTCCTAAAGGAATATAGGTGCTTTCCTACCTTAGCAAAATGAATAATTAACCCTGTAACTGAAATGCGTTAGAATTTGAGGTGGTTTTGGTGGGTATTGTCGTATTGTCTACTTGGATTTCGCGTCGGCTGTATCTTTCTACACATGTCTACTGCACATTTTTGTGGCAATTAACTGCCTCCGCAAACTTCGTTTTACCTTAATATGCTTTCTTAACTTCGCCGACCTAGTAGCTACATACCAACATATGAAACTTACCATTACTTACATACCAACATTTACTAAGCCACCCCTATGTATAGAAACTATTGGCTTACTTATATTTTTGCAATTATCCCCATAAAAATCTTCCTTTGACTTCAAGGAATAAATCATCGGTCGTCGAGTTTTGAGCTTAGCAAATATTTGGATATGTATTTTAATTTACGAGTAGGTATATAGATTACCAGCCGTGTCAAATATATAATAATTCCCTTTTATCATGTCTAACTACGTCTCCAAAGTATCTATAGTAAATTTTACTAAGTTACTTATCTGTCATTATCACAGACACCAGATTTGCTTTATTCTTTATATAGTTCCATCTCCTTTCGAAGGTTAGTAATCATCATGCCTTCCTTAATATTGGATGCGACGCTTCTTAACAAGGACTTAGTGCTTTAATCAAAATAATATTCTTCAACCTAAAATAGATCTGCTTTAGTAAAATAACTTTAACAACTGTTATTGTTTTTTATCTAATAATAAATGAAAATTTGTAGATTACATTTATTTTCTTTATGAAACGTTTAAATAAGCCTGCTTATGGCTTTTAAAGTAATTCGTATTAATTATAGATTTATTTATAGACACACTTTCACCAGATTTCCGAACAAGTTGGTAAATACATCTTCAAGTGTTGTATAAGATATAACATTAATTCTTGCTTTCTAAAATTTTGACACTGTTATAATTTACGTTATTGTTTAGAAACTGGTGAATCGCAAATAAATGAATGCTTAATGGCAACAATTTAAAAACAAATTTATATTTTTATTGCTAGTCATTTCTATACCGCAATCTTATACACACCTCAATAAGCAAATAATTAGTACATTGTCATAGTACATATTGTTTGTCTATAATCCGTTTTGGCTATATTTTTTATTTAATAAAGTAAATATTACATTTAGACACTATAAAAAAATTGCGCTTTACCTTGTACCAGTCCATCATCATATGTATATCACCTTTAAACAATAGCACGGGCGTAATTAGACTGGTAGATAGCAACAACTATTCTGAAACATTGTTCTTTTCTCACTACTTATTTTCAGGTAACGAAATAGAACTGTCCATTATTAATACTCATAGACGCGGGCTAAATGCACCTATGCTCAAATTAGGACTAGTAAATGTGAATGGAAATTAATAACTAAATATAAAACACATGTATACAACAATTTAATGAACTGCATATAATATATATTTTTATGTATTTAATAGATTTTTAATTACAATATGAAATTGTACTATTGTAAATTGATAACGGACTCGAAATGATAGCTAAAACAGATTTTTTTCTGAACCAAAATAATTATAATTAAAAGTAAGTAAATTAAATGATTATTAAATTTATAATTATCTAACGCTAATTATTTAATATTATAAATGTGTTCGTATTGTCGTTTTGACACAATTAACGTAATTAACCAAATATGTATCGAAAAAGGTATTCATAAAATAGGTACACATTATGTATTTTTCAATCTACTTTAAGATAATTTGCTGGGACCGGTTTTATCAAAATTAATTTTGAAAGTTATCATTGGAGGTTAATATATATTTTGTGGCTTAATTTTAACGCGTGCCACTTGAGTATAGACCCCGATTAGAGGAAGTTTATTCAAAACTAAACAAATATAATTGCCCTCTTTACCTCTAGTACCTCTTTCGTCTCTTGATGTCTAATTGAGTTTACGTTGTGATGAAAAGAGATAGACAAGTAGTTCAGTTATATATAAATTTACTGATTTATTGTTACGAATTAAGGGTTACTCCCACACCATTAAAACAGTAACCTATGTCTTGTGTGATTCAAAAAATAACTGAAATGTGTACCTACCGATCTATACATAAAAAATGTTGTGTGAGAAATATCAATTATATTAATGAATAATTGTTATTATTTAAATAAGTAATTGTAATCGTTGTAATTATTTAAATAAAAAATTGTAATTATTTAAATAAATAATTGTAATTATTTAAATAAATAATTGTAATTATTTAAATAAATAATTGTAATTATTTAAATAAATAATTGTAATTATTTAAATAAATAATTGTAATAATTTATAGGAAATTTTTAGTCAGCTAAAATCGATGTTTCCTATTTAAAAAAAAAATCTTGCATCTGTATGATGAACTCTCAAAGGAAGATTCCGTCGAGACTGCTCGCTAACTATAACTCCCGTACGAAATATATTTGATCGTTTTTACAATACGGTAGCCATTTATAGCGCTAAATTTCGATTTTTTTATATTTAACCTCATACAGTGATAACTTTAGCACACAAAAATAATGAAAGACATTCCTAAAAATATCCAAATGTAATTAAAATAGCGTTTCACAAAATACTTTGTTATCAGGTTTTTTATAGAATTAGCTCAGAAAGTTCCAAGAACAAGAACCCCGATACTATTTAAAATTGATATAATTTTGAAAAATATGTAAACCTTGTGAGCTGTTATTATTATGATTACATGTCATGTGGAGTAAATACTTGTGAAAGAAACCAAAAACGGAAGTGGTTTCTGGACAGGTCAATGATTAACTTGCGATAAAGTTATTAATCATAAGAAATTTTATATGATTTTTAGTTAAACGTGTTCTATGACAGGACGACAAATTATGATTGAAGAGAATTTTGTTGAGTTAGAAGGGAATTAATTACTTAGTTTCACAACAAAACGTTTATTATTTTTGCTTTTTATATTTGTTCACATGAGTGATCGCATGAAGATTTCTTTTTTTTAACATTGTACCTCTTAGTAATCTCTAATAGCTTTCTTATCTATACAAAGTATATATCTTCGAAATATTCTTAACATATGGATTTTTTATTAAAGCCCTTTCTCAAATCATTATTTTCTCAAGTCATATTATTCTTATCGTATATAACAAGCTATTGTATATAAAATAAATCAATGGCGCTTCAACTTTATTAGGTCTAGGCCTCAGATTTCTGTATGTGTTTCATGATCATTTGTTAATCTAATAGGCAAGTTGATCAGCCTTCTGTGCCTGACGCACGCGTTCGACTTTTGGGTCTAAGGCAAGCCGGTTTCCTCACGATATAAAAAGAAAGCCATTGGTGCACAGCCGGGGATCGAACCTACTACCTCAGGGATGAGAGTCGCACGCTGAAACCACTAGGCCAACACTGCTCCTGCCTCCTAGTCCTATTTATCTTGACATACTATATCATCGTAGTTGGAAAAGCACAATTAATTTAAATCGAAGGTCCGAGGTAGGTATTACTACATATACTACTACTATACTAAGGTACTAACTATATAAAGTATGCACAGCTGCGTAAAGAAGATGGCCTGGAAAAATACGTATCGCTTCACATGAAAACTTAATCTAATACATTTTCCTTTAAGGTTACACAATGCTATAGTTACAAGTTAATCAATGAGAGGCTTTCATCACAACCTGTCTATGCCCATTGAGCGTGGCATTCCGCAATGTAACCTGGTCTTTCATATCATTTGACATCAACCGGAACACCATTATTCTACTTTGCACCTATTTCTTTATTAACAATAAAAATATAATTTCAATACTGTGTGTATTGAAATTGCACAACAGTGCACAAGTTTATAATAAGTAAATAAGTCGTGATGATAAATTTTTATGTATATACTAGATGATCCGGCAAACGTCGTTTTGCCATGTATATCATTTATAATAAAAATAGGGGTTGATCGTAGAGGGATGAAAATTAGGTGTTGTATGTATATTTTAATGCTGTATCATAAAAAAATAAAACAATAAAAATTTATCTAAAAATTTAAAAAAAAATTAGGGACTACCCCAAACATTTAGGGGGATGAAAAATAGATATTGTCCGGTTCTCAGACATACCCAATATGCACACAAAATTTCATGAGAATCGGTAGAGCCGTTTTGGAGGAGTTTAACCACAAACACCGCGACACGAGAATTTTATATATTAGATTTTCATTTTGTTTTACAAAATAACAAAATAATACAAACAAATATCGTATAGATCGAGTAACAAGCTTAGGTTCAATTTTTTTTTACTTTTAGTCAAATTGAAAACTTCCCAACAACTCACGCGTTGATGTCTTATCTATGCCCATACTGAAGACATAAGTTAACAACCAGTTTACTTTAATTATTACAATTAAAACCAATAAATTTCATAATTATTATAATTCAATATTTACGATTGATTTTTAAACGGGAAATATTTGTGATTTTATGAAATTATTATATAAGTTAAACATGTTATTTTAGTAAATAATGACAGGATATTGAATGGTGTCACATTCTAAATAAATAAAATAAATAAAATAGCCTTTATTGCTGAACTTATTTTTACAGTAATTTTTCTTACAAATACGTTTATAACTTTTAACAGTTTCTTTTCTTTTCATAAATCCGGTATCGGTAAACGGTCGTTTCTACATTTCAGCTTGTCTTTCGACATAGGCCTCCTCTAAAGATTTCCACTCTGTTCTATTTTTCGCTATGCGCGTCCATATTGGGCCCGCCACTTTTTTGATGTCGTCCTCCCATCTTCTAGTCTGTCTGCCTCTGTTTCTTTTACTATCTCGTGGTTGCCATTCTGTTATTATTCTCGTCCATTTCTCCTTCTTCTCTCTTATCATATGTCCAGCCCACCTCCACTTTAAGCACTTGTATGTTGTGTATGCATTCTTAAATTTTGTTTTGTTTTTGATACATTTTAGTTTAACTCGGTCTTTTCTTTTAATTCCTATTGTGCTTCTCTCCATTCCATTCTGACAAACTTTTATTTTCCTTGCTTGTTCTTCTGTCAATGCCCATGTTTGGCACCCATATAGTAAGCATGGTAAGATACACATATTGTATATTCTCCTCTTGTTCCTCATAGACATATCCTGGTTCTTCATGACTTCACTGAGTGACCAATATCTCTTCCAAGTATTAGTTATTCTTCTTTCTATTTCTTTTTGCATACATTCCTCAGTAGATATTAACTGTCCCAAATACACATACTCCTTTACATACTCTATTTCTTCATCATTTACTGTTATGGACTCTGTTTGTGAGGAGTTAGACATTACTTTTGTTTTCGATAAGTTCATTGACAGGCCTGCCTTCTTACTTTCTTCCGCTAACTGTTGCAACATTTCCTTTAGGGTTTTCGGGTTTTCCGAAAATAAGATTAGGTCGTCTGCAAAGCGTAGGTGACTCAGATTTTCGCCATTTATATTTAGTCCTTTATTCGTCCAATCCAGATTTCTGAATATCATCTCCAGAACTGCTGCAAATATTTTTGGTGAAATTGGGTCTCCCTGGCGTACACCTCTCTCAACCGGAAATTCTTCGCCTATAGATTCTAGTTTTACTTGTGCGGTGCTTTTTGTGTATACGTTTTTCAGTATCCGTATGTATTTTGCATGTACGCCTTGATCTTTTAGTGCGTCCCAGATAAATCTATGTTCAAGTGTGTCGAATGCTTTGTTGAAATCCACGAACCCTATGTAGTAAATTTTGTTATATTCTTTAAATTTCTGGAGTATTTGTCTAAGGGCGTGTATGTGGTCTATTGTTGAAAAATGTCTACGGAATCCAGCTTGTTCTTTGGGTTGATTTTCTTCAAGTGTGTTTGTGATTCTAGATAATATTATTTTTGAAAACACTTTGTAAATATTGGACATTAAACTGATTGGTCTGTAATTTGCTATATCTCCTTTGTCACCTTTTTTATGTAGTAGTATAATTGTAGATTTTGTCCAATCCTCTGGAATGTTTTCCGTTTTGATAATTTCATTAAATATATCTGTAAGTCTTGGAGCGATTACTGGTAACGTTGCTTTTAGAAGTTCGTTTGTAACAAGATCAGATCCAGGGGCTTTATCGAGTTTTTGTGTATTTATTGCTTTTATGGTTTCTTCCTTCATTATTTCCGGTATATATTCTTCATTAGTTATTTCGTCGTTTTCTTTTATAGTGTCTTTCTCTTTTTGACTTTGGTATAAGTTTCGGTAGAATTCTGTAGCGATTTTTAATATTTCGAGTCTTTTACCTGTATTATTGCCATCTTTCTTTCTCATACTTGGTATCCAGTCCTTTTTGTAGTTTAACTCCTTCAATGCCTTTTTTATTCCTCCTGTCTTTTCTATGTAACTTTTCATTGTATTAGATCTTTTAGTTTTTCTTTCTTTCCTAAGTTGTTCACTGATCTTTTTGCTTACTTCTGTTACTCTTTGGCGGTTTCCTTTAATTTCCTTTTGTCGTAAAAGTTCTTTTCGTTCTTGTAATAATTGTTTGATTGTAAGTGAGACTTCTTTCTTGATACTTTTGTTTGTTTTTCTGGTTACTGTTTTTAGTTGATTTAGTAATAGGTTGTATTTTTCTTGTATCGATGGATATTCTTTCTTCTCTAATTCCGCGGCATCTAGAGATGTTTGAAGATTATTAAGTAATAGTTTAGGGTCACCTGAGTATTGTACCGCTAATTGTTTATTTTGAAATCGTCTTGTTTTCTTGAACATTCCTGACATCGCAACTCGAACCATCCTATGGTCTGTGTGGAAGTTTAAATTGTTTATGATCGAAATGTTCTTGAAGGCTTTTCTATTATTAGACATAATAAAATCGATTTCATTCCTATATTGTCCATTGGGTGAGATCCATGTCCATTTTTTTGATGGTTTCCTTTTATAAAAACTGTTTAGAATACTTAATCTGTTTTCCAGTGCAAAGTTTACTAGTCTTGTTCCGTTTTTGCTTCTATTTCCATACCCATAGTTGCCTATGGTATTTTCTTCCCCACTATTTTGAATCCCAATTTGTCCATTAAAGTCTCCCATCACGATGACGTTTTTGTGTGCGTTATCAATAGCGTTTTGGAGATTTTCATAGAATTCCTCAATTGTTTTTACGTCCTCTTTTTTATCAGATTCAGTTGGTGAATATGCCTGTATAATAGACCATCTCTCTTCTTTATCTCCGTTCACGGGCAGTTTTATATTAAGGATTGCAATACGTTCCGAGAATCCACTAAGTTCTTCTATGTTGTTGACTAGATTTGCTTTCACCATGAATCCAACTCCATACAGCCCGGGCGTCTCCCCTTTATAATGTAGTACGTATTTGCCATGGTTTTCTATACCTTCTCCAAATCTGCGCATTTCGCTAATACCTATAATATCCCACTTTAACTCTTCTATTGCCAGCTCTAGTTCTTGGAGTTTTTCAGGTGTTCTAAGAGATCGACAGTTAATAGTTGCTATGTGGATGTCACTTACTTTGTTTTTCATGTTAGTGTTATTTTTCATGTTAGTGTTATTTTTTTCCTTTAGAGGGTCGTGGTCATTTTTCCCCACGATGACCAGTCGGCTTGGGGAAGTATTTTGTTTTGTTATTTTATGTTGGTTCATGTTGAGCTGTTTATTTTTCCGTTTACCGACAGTTAATTGTTATTCTTTGTTAGTTGTTGTCTTAGCGGGAAAAGACGAAAGAGAATTAGCTCTAATCCTCATTACGTCGAAAGCATTTGGTCTATTGTTAATCGGCGGCATTAGAGTTTGTTGTTTCCTTGGTTGAGCATTGTTTTGTGGGGATGATGATGTTTCTCTTTTGCGCTTTTCCTTATTTATGTTAGTATTTTTTTCTTTTACTACTAGTTTGTCAAATTTCAGGTACGCGATATTTCCCTTTTCTCTCTCCTCTTTTAGCTGCGCCTGCAACGTTTTCCTTTTCTCTATTACTTCCTTTGTGTAGTCTTCTGTAACATATACATTTTTGAAGTTTTTCTTCTTTCCCATAACTTCATTCTTCTTCCATTCGCTCGTAAAGGAAATCAGAATTGGTCTTGGTTTTCCAGAAGACTTTCCCTTTCCTAGACGATATATTTTGTTTATCTCATGTTCTTGTAATTGTATGTCAAGGTCAGTTTTGAAAATATGTATTGTATTTTGTATTAATTCTTGTGTAGACCTTTCGCCTTCATTTACTCCAAACATTATCAAATTGTTTTGCTTCTTTCCTCTTTTTAAACTTTCTACTTCCTTTTCGAGATTTTCTACTTTTATTTTTAAGTTTCTATTTTCTGTTATAATAGGTTGAAGTTTTTCGTCTAATCTCTCCATTATATTATTTGTTATCGAATCTTTCAATTCTATTGTTTGGTTCAAGATTTCATTCTTCATTTTATCAAACAATAGTTGAAACTGATCCTCCATTCTTGTAAACTAAATCTGCGTGTTATGGAACGTAATTAGTGGTAGTTTTTATTTACTTGCTCTGGCAACACTAGTTAGCTGTTACTGTGACAAGTGTCAATGTCATTGATCTTTTGTCTATGCTCAATATGATTGGTGAATTTCTAACCTCTAATTATCACTTTTTGGAGATACTTTTGTTGAAATTCAAGAACTTACGTGATATTGTGTGAAATCGGTAGTTCCACTACACGGACGACACTTCGATTTGTGTTTTGTGACGTCGCAGTCTCAAGAACAGTGTACGAAATTATTTTTTAGCACTCAATATTACGGAGCTACACAATTACGATGCTTACAGTATGACAGCCGGAAACGGCTGTTACTACTGTCACATTCTATTATTGCTTAAATATTTTAATATAGTATTAATGTATATTAAATATTTAAAGAAACTTTTTCGTAGGTACTCTAAATGAATCCTGAAAAAAAACAAAAAATACAATTACTTTCAATGTAAAAAATAGTAAAAAAGGGTAATTAAGATAAATTTTCGATCAGGCAATATTGTAATATCTATAGAAAAAGCCTCATTAAGCCCTAAGATTTATATATTGTACATTCCATGGTATTAAACCACTTATAGCTCTCTTCGTATTAAATATATCAATATTCGTATTAATATATCAAATTATTTTATATAGTTATATCAATCTTAGAAAATTCTTAGTTTTGTAAAGTGTTATTGATAACTGAAATACACACAAATAAAAAGTTTCAGAATTATTCGTCGATAAAATATCCCTCTTCTAGTGTTTTAAGTTTAAGCAATGGAAACAATGAGACAGATTTGGAGTTGGCTTACAGCTGGATTACTTACATATTTATAACACAATTTAATTATCAAGATATTTTTGAATTTTCTTCTACTAAGTCATATTCTTGATTGACTCCTTCCGAAGCAATTTTAGATTAGAGGATTGCTGCACATCACTATTTCTCCATAACATATAAAACAAAAAGTATCGATGATAGTGATGTATATATAGATAGCAAAACGTTTCACCTTCCGTGCGAATGCCCGGCACGCAAACCTGTTGTTCTAATTTATACTTTCATTATTTGCTATCAAGCCTTTTTGCACTCTTTCTTTGTTTCACGTTTTAATGCCTGAACAGGTCTTATAAAGTAAGTGGTGTGTGCGGAGTGCCTAAACTCAACAAAAAAATACTTTTTTTATTGAAATTTCAACGGGAGCTATTAGTGGCTTCTAACGCGTTAGTCAATCAAAATCAAAATACGTTCATTCAGTTTAGATGCATTTTGCTTATGAATGTCAAAAACGTTTACAAAATTTGCGAAAGAGCACAACTACGCCATCCGTTTGGACACCACTACTAGGAGGCCTTGTTCTGAAACGAACGGGCAAGAAACTCAGCAAGTTTTACCCTCCTCTACATTACAATTATTCATATGTAATACCACAAGAGCTTCAAAATTATCGGGTATTTCCCGATAGGTTCGTTGCAAACAATTAATATAGTCTACGACTATAGTCGTCATGACGACTATATTTGTTTGCAACGAACCTTGAGGGAAATACCAGATAATTTTGAAGCTCGAGTGGTATTCGGGGGATTATTTTTCCGACCCAAATGTCGGCCAATAGAATTGCACCATGAGACGAAATGTACAGTTAACAAATAAGAATTTCATAATGAATAAAACAACTACTTAATACTTTTCTTGAAGCAACGACCAGAGAAAATTTTCACAAAAATTTTTCAGTATAATACCATGTAGGTTGTACCACGTGACGTCGAATGGTGCAATTCTATTGGCCGACATTAGGGTCGGAAAAATAATCAAAGGAAAATGTCATACACCGCAACGTCATTAATATATCGAAATGTCCTGAGCGCTATTACATAAAAAAATACATGTCAAAGCTCTCAAAACTGCTTTGTTCACGCATTTACTGACCGGTTGACACATGTACGTATATATAACTTCCAGCTGTCAGTTAACATACACAATTGAATATAAACAAATACAGTGATTCATTTATCAAAGCTTTAATTATATTAAGTTAGCCAACAAATCATAAATGGCTGGTTCATTATTGTCTTTGTATAGTTACTTAAACATATTTTAACACGCAACGGCCAAAGTTATTAAAGGAATAAATTGTTATTATTAATCAAGTTTTTAATAACGCGATGCATCATTTAACTGTTATACAGTTTTATACAGTTGTTATACAGTCAGTTTTTATACAAAGTCAGTAGGATATTCATCTTTCATCTTTAATTGAATGAAATGTATGTTTAATAAAATGTTAGAAAAACCTTTTGCCGGACTGAATATATAAAAAAATCGACTAAATTATTAGGAATAAGTAAAAAAGGGTGCGTGTACGCGCGTAAGAAGTTATACTTCTTCTTCTTCATTATTAAAAATAGTTTTTGATTGCATGCAAATAATTAATTACAATTAAATAATCAAAGACTGGAATAGGAGTCATTATATTCAATAAAGTTCAGTTTACATTTGATAAATTAAATAAATAAATATTTATTATTATTCTCTTACATTAAGTGTAACATAAATTCTATTATTATTCGAATGTTGTTTTTAAATTATGTCCAATGCCGTAGCATCTTCCGTAGACAACTTCATTCTGTTAATTTTGTGTCACGGAGCGCGCGCATCGTAAAATTTCACTCTCATAAATTTTTCATAACGCGTTCATATGTATAACTATGTATAACGCGTTCAAATGTAAATTTTTCATAAGTATAACTTCAAAAAAAATAAATTTATATCTAGCTAACCCAATGAGAAATTAATTTAAATTGTTTCATTCATTATATTTTTAAACTTATATTCTAATTTCGTTTATTACTTTTATTACTACACAATAACTATACAACTGCGAAATCGCAGATTCCTAAAGTACAGTTTTTATTACATAATTTCTTATTATTACTTGCACGGGTAGAACACAGGTGATAATTTTTATCATTTTAACTATTTTAAAGTCATACGTTAAGGAATAAACTGAATTGCTATCGTTATCGAATAGAAATTAAAATGGCATCGCAGAGCTTTCTTGCAGAATTTTAGAACAAAATAAAACGCTTGTCTGTGTGTATTTTTAAATAGTATTTATTTTATTAGGATAAAATAAGTATTACTAATTTAAATGTTAATTTTTCTACCGTGATCTATTGCTATATTGGCAGAACAGATATAGTATTTATTTGTATAAACTACAAACACTTGACAAAACTCTCGAATTGTGTTAAGTGTACAGGTGCAGTGTTTGTGCATTTAAATACATATAAATTTAACTATAAGCAAGTAATTCTTAAATATTATATTATATAAATATAAATAATAATAAATATATTATATAAATAATATCTTATTTGTATACCTTGATTGACGAAAATATTATGTCTCAGAAACAAAGCTATTTTAAACAAACACATTTCTCGTAGTCAGTTGGAAGTCGGGGCAGACCACTAGTAGATATTACGAAATTTATTAAATCCTGCTTGAATAGCCAACTCTAACACAATACACGCACAAGAACATAACTCACGGCGAATGAGGTTATTTCACTTTGTGGAAATTTAATTTTCGGTTTGAATAGCGGCTTTGTGTCTCAAACAGTAATTATTTATAACAAGGCACAGATAAACTCGACATTTCATTCATTTAAAGTTTAAACAATTAAGTACTTTGAAGTTTATAGACCAAGAAAACTATTTTGTAACAACACAACGAAAAAAAATGGATTAATTTTTACATAAAGACCGATTATTTTCAGTACCATTGATCAAAACTCGATCACGGTTAAGCGCTTCCTCCAGCTTTTTCCAAATCCAAAAAAAATCGATTCACAAAGCATAAAAACTAGATTTAGTTAATTCTATTAATTTAGTGAATAATATGATTAATTTCATTAAAAGTTTGTATATGGTCGTAAGTTTATTTCTTATTTTAACCTGGTCAAATGCGTTCATAAAGATGAGATGATTGAGGTAAATAATTCTAGGAAACCCACAATTAAAAATCATATAAAACAATCTCAAACGTAGGCAAATTCATAGGTATATAATTATTCTAAAATAGTTTCGAAAACAAGGCAAAAGCAATTAATTAGAGCAGATTATGCGCGAGCGACGTTCTACTTTTTAGATAGCCGAGCCTAAACCATATAAGGCACATGTCCGTCCAGTATTTCTTGCTAAAACCAACTTGATTGTGCTTCGACGTAAAATATGTGTTTTTCTATTCAATAACAGTTTCAGAATTACGACATTGCGGTAAATTGGAGACTTTCCAAAGGAAACGTTTTTGAAAAAAGAATCAGTTTGAATAGCAAACGATAAGATATTTTTAAATAATATTTGCTCACGTACACAACAAACAAAAATTATAGAAGAGAGCTTGAATATACGTAACGAAAATTTCTCTATACTCTTTATTATAAAGAAATATATAAAAAAAATTAATTTGTATTTTATTACATAAACAAAACGAGTGAAGGTATTCGATACATAATTTTGTCCATGCGTTGCTTTAAAGCAATATTGTAATAGCATTAATACGTTATAAATTGGCTCATAACTCTAAGAGCAACTGCGTCTATCAAGAAGCCTGATATTGTAAAAGAATAGTACCAATAATAAACGCCAAGGTATATATAAAAAAATCCCTCTTCATTTATCTGTATTTGCTGACTAATTTATTTCTTATAAATTTCTGGTGCCTTTCCATTCGTGGAGTCAGTCTATTGACGCATTACTTGTCTTGTGCCTGTACAGCAACTCTAATTACTCTTTAAGTGATGACCATAAAACTTTGTCTTTTAAAATATTTTTTTTAATTTGTTTCCAAAGCGGTTTTTAAATGATAATTTGTTCATGATTTCTGTAACTGCATACATCACATTCTAAAAATTGTTGGTATATATTGAAAATAAAATATACGTTATTTTATTTTAAGTATCAAGCATAGAACCGATTTTAAACCTCTTTAAAGCAAAAATCACAACTTTGAGAATAGGATAATTATATCTAGAAGCTGTTATTGGCTACATAATTGTCTTAGTTAAAATAATCATTCATTTTCCTACAACAATGTTTAGACCCATCCGTGTGTTTGCAATACGTAAACATTCATTATGTACTATCAGCAAAATTAGCCGTAATATGCCTTATTTAATTTATCACTACAAATTCTTTTCAGTTTTTTGACCTCATTTTTAAGAGTGTTAAATACAGAAACTATTTTTTTATAAATCTTATTTTATTTATCTCTCTATAAGTATTTTTTTAATCGTCCTCCGATAGATTGACAAATGATCATGAAACAGCTACAGAAAACTTAGGCCCAGACCTAAAAAGGTTGTAGCTTTCCCAATTGGGCCGCCTTATTCAGATTTATTTTATTGATTAAGTTAACTTAGATTTGATAAACTTATTTAAATGTATCAAGAGATGTCGTTCAGAAATATGTTTTATGGCGGATGATATGATGATAATTTAGATACAAAATTTGAAACGTGTAAATATTTGCTGATTGTACCTAGTAAATTATAATATTCTATTGTATATGGAAATAACGTATTACATGCACTATTGTATATATTTAATTATAATTTGTTGTTGAAACGTGACTGTTTTGTTAAGTTGTAGGTAAGAACTATTGTTATGAGTCATCTTGCTATTTTCAACGTAAAAAATATTTATTTCGTAGAAGCTAATATAAATAATGTATACCAAAAAACAATTATGCTAAAGATATATATAGATAGTTGGAATACATGATATGTATTTACAAAAAGGTTCAATCATTTACAAAAGGAAAAATGAATAAAAAATATTCAATACATTAAACTAAGTAATACCTACTTATTTTTAATTCATCTTTGTTGTGTGATTGTGTAAAAGTGAGGGTATGTACGCGTGTGTGTGTTTAATGCGGTTTAAATTATAAGTTTAAGCTGAGACAATAAATTAATTCAAATAACATTTAAGTTAAATGTATTTCCTTGGAATGTGTACAAAGTTAATTCGTGTACAGAGACGATAATCTAAAGGTTAAGTTAATAAAAAATAGGTTAATTATTCTTTGTAGATTTAAACGGCACACTTCGAATACATTATACCAGATAAACAATTTTATTTGAATGCTCATATATCAGATATTGTTATAAATATAAAGTCTTGCCTCATACCGATTGTCTACTATTCAACATATACTTAGTAACTTTCAAGTGATTTCAACGCAAATTGACGCGTTTCTAAGCTAAATTGTTAGAATACAGATACAAAATGCTAAAGGTGCTCACAGATGTTGTAATCTACTGTACTGAGCGAATTGTATTGCTATAGTTTACTAAACTATCTCACTATTTCCATCGTTAGTGCTTATTATGAATGAAAATTAAGGAAATTAACTACAGACCAAAACATAATTAATAATATAACGCATTTATGATTGCGTAAAATTTGTGAAGTATTCCAAATTCAAATTTTCCCCGCAAGATAACAAGTGTCTATGAAGTATGAACATAACAATCGCCAGGTCCCTATTTCTACATAATTTACTGGAGAATGGAAGAAACTGAAAACAAATGACTCCAGTGTAGGACGCTATTCATTACTCTTGTGTAAGAACTTAGAATACTATTATTAGTATTGCACAGTTATGTCTATTTCTACAATATCGCATACAATTTATTGATGATATCTTGATGATGATTAAATACCATTTAGTAGAGGTGGTTTTAGCCGCTCGTGCAAATTCATGATTATTAAATAAGTAGAAATATAGCTTTGGTTTAAAAGAGAAACGAAAAAAAATCTGGATTTACTGCACAAGACGTTTCACTTTCGTGCTCACACTCCATGGCTATTTGCTTAATGCTACGTTCGCCCTTTCTCACTCTCTCTCAATCGGTATCAATCGCTCTCTCCTTTTTCTTCGGCAAAAACGCTGCACATCTTCGTGACGCTAATATTATTCCGTTTCATCCGTAAAAATTTTACCCTCATGCGCCTAAAGATCTTCAAAAAATACGTTACAAGCATGATATGCGCCGGCCTGACACTATCTACTATAATTTATCTTACATTTTAAACATTTTAAACTGAAAAATATTTCTTCTAATTGGATAACTCATTCATAAGCACTGTTAATTGTATATTAACATTAACTCTGATATCAATACAATCTTGAATCACGCATTTTTACTACTATATTCTAACATAAAAAGCAATAAATACTTTTATTTATTTGTATGTTTCTTTAGTTTTTTTTCTATCGGCCTTTAAAAACTCGATTATAAACATGTCTAGATTCCGAATAACTGTAATAGCCTAACAACTGTATACCAATCAATGTCTAAGATGGGAGATACCGGTGGTAGGGTCGTGGGAAACAATGGCTCAATCATCATAATGCGCGCACCTGTCCATCCAAAGCCTTACTATGAGCTTTCGAAACTGTCTATCGCTTTATGTTTTTTAACCGTTTATAGTTGGTGCGATTGATACTGTTGATAGCTTTAAGTTTAACATTTTTGTTCACATAAACTTGAATTTAATTTTTTTCAGAAGCTTTTTCATGCAACATGCTTTTTTTCTTTCATTACATTTGCAAGTCTTTTTATCGTTAGATACATATGAACGCGCTACTTACAATTCTATTTAAAATACAAATACAAAACATTCTTATCTTATCTCGGTGATAACATCATATATCCTTGCTCTTTTAGGTCAGTCAAAGTCTAATTGAGTTCTAAGAACAATTAGCCATATATTTCTAGGTCCTTTGCAATTTCCTTTATAATTTTAATTAGAACTTTTTATCGCAATTATATAGTTACGAAAGGAAACGCATTGGTACATTTTGCTTTCATATTTTATTAACTATGTCAAATTTTCTTGGTTTCAAATACGAAGCTAGTTATTATTTGACTTACACTTACCAATACTGTAAATAATATTAAAAAATACGTGTGGCACTCGAGGACTGCCGAGGCAAAGCTATTGCATAGCATTTTTTATAAACTAATGCAATATAATTATTTATTTATTTTTTGCAGTACTTATTTTTTTCGTCAATTCAATCTACCACTCTACCAGACTCAGACTAACACGCCTATCCGATCACGCTAAACCGATGTGAGACGCACTATGCATTCTGTCTCGCTCTAACGCGTATTGGCCGCACCTATATTACGTCATCGTGTGTTAGGTTTATTTCGTTACGGAATTTCTTGATTCGGTCGCCGCGCTCAAGGCCCGCGATAAAATCTATGCAATAGCTTAATAATAGAAATAAAATAGTACTTGAGCAGTTAATACGTTAAACAAAAGGTAGCACAACGAACCCAATTTCATTCTTTATTACGTAGACTGAAGTTTTTTAATGGAAAAGAAAACTTGCCCCAAATATTAAACGTGTATATTTGTTTGTTACATAATTAATAAAACAATACTTCATTATTTCTAATGCAATTGCGCTCTTTATATGCAGAAAATCTCATAACAAATATTAATTTAAAACGACATTTATGATACAATAAACTCAGCACAATATTCTTGTTCAGCAGATTAAATTAGATACAGTATAACAGGATAGCCTTGTTTCATTTCCTTTTAGTGAAAGTATTTTCAAATGGATTATCCACTTGACATATTTGCATAACTATTAATTAAAAAAAATATAATAATTGGTGTAATAGATAGAATAAGAATGTATTTTACGAAAGGTTAAAGAAGTAATACAAAGCAATAAACATAATGTAAAATAACCTTGTAGGCCTTTCAAACAACTGGGTATTCCCATATTATGTCTCGTAATTTGTAAAGCGAGAAACAATAATATATATACGTTCAAAACTTAGATTTTGCTTCCTTTGGAGTAGAGACTCGTGGGCCGTAGGGTTCAAGTGCACAGGCGCTTATTAAAGATTTAAGTTGGCGACTGGTAATGAATAAGTATTGCAATACAGCGAGGAAATGCTGCCAGCGTTAAAGGTACACTGCCACAGGGACCAAACTTTATAAATTTGTTTTAATTTTCTTTTTAATAATTTTTGTTATTACTTTGTAGGTTAAGAAAATTATAATTATACAGATTATATCTAAATTCAAATTTACGATATCCACGATAGCTGAAAAGATTTGGGACGTCGAATTATTTATATAATGTATTAAATTGGTATTTATAGCTTTTAAAGTACTGTGTATAGTACTCGATCAAACCATAGACAAAGATTAAAGTCGAATCGAGTTACTGTAGTAATTCCGATTAGAAACGTCGGCTTAACACCGTTGAGTGAAAAAAACTATAGTCATCACTTAGCTCCTGATGAATTGAGAGCTTTGATTATACAGTTGTTTGCAGGCGTATTGTTATCTTTTTTGTTACTTAAATTAATCCGTTGTTTAGATTTTAACTATTGCTTTAACCGATACTTAAAATAGTCATATGAAAGTTTCAACCATATTAAATTATATTTAATATGATTTAGAGTTGTGCTGAAATCAATGAATTTAAAATAAACAATTATTTTTGTTCGTCTTTTTCTTTAAATTATTTTTGTACGGGTTAAGTTATTAACCATAAAAAAGGCTTGATTGGATAAATGGTAAGTATGTTAGATGACGTTCGGTTAGTGGGTGAAAATCTGGGGGGGGGGGGGAAACATGATATGCAAAATAATAAAAACTAACAAATAGTTGCGTTACGTTATGATCCGCAGGTGTGCGAAAGCTCATTTTACCTACTTAAAAAAAGAGGAGGTTACCAGTGTCACGCCTGTCATGTGATTTATGCGTTCAAATTACAATATTATGTAAAACACATAGAA
Organism: Pieris napi; assembly: GCF_905475465.1. Classification (NCBI taxonomy): domain Eukaryota; kingdom Metazoa; phylum Arthropoda; class Insecta; order Lepidoptera; family Pieridae; genus Pieris; species Pieris napi. The sequence goes on along the minus strand of NC_062241.1, from coordinate 2,937,791 downwards.
CAGATGTAAAAAACGACAGTTAAAATATTAACTTAAGGCGTGAAAGTTCAAATCGTTTGAATACAAAATAAGCAATAAAAACACTCTAGAAGGTTTATTCGGTTTAAATTTCAGATTAACACTTAACTGTATTGTGATTAAAATTCATTTATTCTGTGTTTAATCGAGTCATGGTTCGTAATTGATAAATAAAATTGATAAAAATTAACTTTTATAAATTGTGAAAGTTTGTAAGAAAAGGAAATCGTTCTTATTTAGTGAATGCATTTTGTAACAATGTATAAGAAAGTCCTTGGCGGTAGTTATAATAATTTAAATGTTAAAGCAATGATACTCTTCTGATACTAAAATTCACAACACAGGAAGAAAAACTAAAAGCTTTGCAAAGCACGCTAGTGACTTTGCACTCACCACTGACCGACAAACGCTGTTCAAGGTCACAAGAACATTGATGAGATATAGGCTGGCTTGTCTATGTTCCTTTCTGCATTTGTTAAGAATTTTTTTTTCTCTTTTCCTTTCAGTAATTGTAAATTATAAAGGAACAAATTTACTATAAAAGTATAAGGCAATCGAGAATAAAATACCCTTTTTTCCAATTAATTAACAAAACAGTAAAAGAATATTTTGTTCCATATTTAAAACTCATTTCAAATATCGAACAAACTTGCTCAACCTAACACGTTTTAAAAAAAGAACGATGCCCTAAACGACAAGTGTCAGACGCGTAGGCGCAAAGGTACCGACGTTATCACGATGGCCCGGTGAGGCGTAAAAGTGCGCCAGATTAAAATATCTATTGGTACCGGTATCTTATTGATGGCTTTATGAAATAGATCGTTGTTACGGGTATCATATTATTTTAAATTAATATGTTATGTACGATGCATTGATAATGGAATTTTGTTATCTTTACGTAGTTCGAATTAAGTTTTTATTTAATGTCGAACCTGACTATTATTTTAATTAATTCTACTGTAGACACATTAACTTAACAATAACTTAACATTAACTTAACAATAACTTAACATTAACTTTACAATAACTTAACAAAAACCTAACAATAACTTAACATTAACTTAACATTAACTTAACAATAACTTAACAATAATTTAACAACAACCTAACAATAACTTAATTATAAAGGTTGAACGTACATTACATTTTAAAATCTCCTATTAATAAAAAAAATTACCCTTTGGACAGTGCATGCCATGTTCCTTCGTAACGTAACGAAGAAGCGCTCTCATTAAAATTCTTCGTTGCACATCATGGCGCCGTTACTTGTCAATACAGGATGCTGAAATGAAATTGTTTATTGTGTGCAATCATCTTGTTTATCATGATGCGATCTCATTGGCCTAAGACCGTAATCAGTGTTATTATTACAGTTTCCGTTTCTGAGAAATAGCCACCGCTAGCTTTCCAATTGATATGCACCGTTGATAGCTAATATGGGTTTTTATAAGCGCCACTATGTTGCATTGTCTTTTTGTGATCCAACAGGTTTTATTCATAAAGATTACCTTGAACTGTTAAGATGTGGGGACTACAGCTGGTATGCGTATATTAATAATCAAGCAATAGAAATATACACCCTCTTGGTAATAAAAAAAATGAGGGTAGGTACCTATTTCTTTTCTAAAAGAAAGATAATAATGGACAATTTAATCGTGCAATCCGGATGATTTGATTTGGATGGATTTGACTGTAACTACTAACTGAGCAGTGTTGGCCTAGTAGGTTCAGCCCGCGAATCTCATCCCTGATGTCGTAGGTTCAAACTGCAGCGATGTATGTACTATGTTCGCATAACACTTGCCCGTATGGTGAAGGACAATTGTCAGGAAACCACACATATATAGATCAAACATTACAAATTATACCTGTAAATCTGTGATGTTTTTCCAACAATAATAATATTGCTATTGTAAATAGTAATAATTAATAATTATTATTTGCAATTACTTCCAAATATTTGAACGGTTCCAGTTCAAAAAAGAGTTCCTCACTTATCTTATCATAAACATGATTCCGCCAAGAGTACTAGCTACTTATAATTCAATCAAGCTTTCCGTTTGTTTTGAAAATGAGGAAAACATACAAAATTGGTCATTACTCTACAATAGTCGAACAATTTGTAAGAAAATAGCCTAGTTAAGCATCTGGCTACCGGCGTATGGTAAATGGATGCAATTTGCGGCCTCTTCCTCGTTCATTACTGGCCAAGAATTACTGCTAGGGTCATTTTATACTGTTTTGGAAGCGATGCGGTTGGATTAATAACTGTTCTTTGATTGTGAAGAATTAGATTTTGAAGCATTGGATTATAACGACCTAACAAGCAAGTATATATAAGAAAAAAACGAAAAACTTTCTAAATAAACTCACTTGCAGTAAACATCAGATGAATCTCCTAAAATAAGTGTACGAGATAAAACAGCTATTAAAACTGTAGTAGAGGTGATTTAGTACAACTACTGATGAGAGCTATTGATACGCACACACCTACAAGTCTAGATATTTGCTTTATTCATTGTCCTTAAGTATATGCATATAGTAGTCAAACATAAAAAACATAAAAACATAAAGCGTATTTAAAAGCTCACTCCGTTGCTTAGATGGCTTTATTTATTAATTTATAAAAGCTTGCCAACACTCGGAGAGCTGATACATTTGTTTAAATATAACAAGCATAAAAATCACGAAGTGATTTGTGCGTTTAATTTTTTATGTATGAATCTTAGCCTCTTAGCATGCTCAATTTGTAAATAAGTTAAGGTCATAACGCATTTTTCTGACAGGAGGGTAAACGAAATGGTTTGGGTAACTTTAATCCAGTAAGAGTGATTCGAATGTCGATGACCACCTTCTGCGGATTTATCTTTTGGCGTTGCGAGTAAAGTGTGAAGTATTTCTGCTTCTTCTACCGCATGTATGATGGAAAGTGTTCAGAGGACTTGTTCGGATTAATAGCTCCAGCTGAGTTTCATGGCCAAACTTTGACGTGATTGACGGGTGGAATTTCGCATTCTGTGAACGTTTCTTAAGTGAGCGTTTTAAGCCGGATTTGGCCGGAACCAGCTGCCTACAGAAGTATTTACCAACCATTTCGAATTTCGAAGAGCCATCCTTCAATACTTCCAACTTCAAAGAGTTAGTGTCCATGGGCGTCGTATCACAGCCCCGTTCTGCCGTTTGGTTTTTGTTATTATAATTTGGATGACGTAACTTAAAAACTTATACCAGTTGACAACATACTCCAACTGTAGTTAATAGCTGTCACAGACCGTCTTATATACCTACGAGTATATTATATTACACCTTAGCAATCTTTACCAGTTCAAAGCCGGATCAGGCAGTACTAAACATAAAAGCCTTAATTACGAGACGGTTAAAACATAATAAAATTCTTAATATAATTATTTACTAAGTTTTATACGATGATACCGCAAAACCTATATAAAATAACATAAACGGTCTTATTCATAAACCTACTATTACTTTAATTAGCTAAAGTATATAATACGTTTATATTTGAAATGGTAAAGACAAAACGCTGTGTATGTTTATTTATTTATTGAAGTACACCAATTTTTTTTATTTTTTATTATTCGACAATTTACACCAATTGACCTAGTCCCATGCTAAGCTGGAGAAGCTTGTGTTATGGGTTCTAGGCAACGGATACACATACATATTATAGAAAGATAGACATATAAATAAATATTTAAACACCCAAGACCTAAGCACAACACCAAATGCTCATCACATCGATGTTTGTCTCAGCCGGGGTCTAACCCGGGACCCATGGATTCGCAGTCAGGGGTACTAACCACTAGACCAATGAGCCGTCCAAACTTAACTTAATGTTTCATTTAAAATATGGGACAATTATGATAAACATAAATGTTTCAAAAAACAAAATACTAGAAACTTTTTGCTTATTGTTAAGCAAAAAAAAATTACCAGCAAATCAGCGGATTAAGTATGAGATAGGCATAGTAGCATTGTAAGGCAAATATTACCTTAAAAAACGCCCTTAGGACGTATAAAGCCTATTTACAGGCTTAAAACCTCATTTAGAGACTTGTGACCCAGGATTAATAGCCATAATCGCTTGACCCTTACGATCCTGTTATCTATAGCGGTAGAGAGACCAGGTTTTATTGGCACGATGAGTTATAAGCGTTTTATGTTCTAACAGTTAGGCGTTATGGAACGCTTTATTAGTTATGCTCTTAGCCTTTCTAATTAATTATTCAAGGCACACTCGCTGAGATATTGTAACATTCTCACGGTACAACCTATTACTATTTTTAAGCTATTGCATAGATTTTATCACGGGCTTTGAGCGCGGCGACCAAGAAATTCCGTAACGAAATAAACCTAACACACGATGACGTAGGTGCGGCCAATACGCGTTAGAGCGGGACAGAACGCATACTGCGTCTCACATCGGTTTAGCTTGATCGGATAGGCATGTTAGTCTGAGTCTGTTAGAGTGGTAGATTGAATTGAAATCAAAGAAAAAAGAATAAATATATATATTGCATAAGTTTATAAAAAATGCTATGCTATGCTTTACCGCGGCAGTCCCCGAGTGTCACACGTATTTTTTTATATCGGATAATGTTTAGTACTAGTTGATATATAAATGGTAAAATATGACGTGTTCATGGGCAATTTCTGTAGACATAATTTTAGATTCATAAAGGGTCTTATAAAATAGAAATTCATGTTAAATTTTTATGTATGTCTCCATTTCTTGAAGGCATTTTTATCGACTTACCGCGCAACGCTCATAATGAATAGAAATCAAATAAAAGCATTCAAATTTAAAAACTCAATGAATTTGCTTATCATATTTAAAGCTTTTGAATGTTAACGTAATAATAGATAAAAATTCTTCGATGTGTACTCTATAAATGAGGTTTTTTATGTCAGATAGAATGTAATTTTTACGTCGATATTATTAGAAAATATCCATTGAATGTTCTGTACCCTCTTGATATAAAACTTTAGTCTTCTGAATTTCTTACTTTTTATAACGAACGATGAGTAAACAAGTGATTTAGGGGAAAAGATCTTTTTGCTTATTAAAGAACTTATTAAAGTATTACTTAAGTCACTCTTCTTGAGCATTTCTGTTGTACGTGGAAAATATCTATTTGTTTTGTACCTTAATTAATAAGGTAGCCTGTAGGTTAGTTTTCAGAAGGCATGCATTGCTCCCACGCTCATAAAACTTTTGATTAATTATAAAATTTACTTTTACTAAAGATAATACTACTCTTTATTTATTATTTATTTATTTTATTTTTTAGTTTTTAGATTGTAGTTTATATATAATTAAAGTTTAACATGTATTTTTTTTTGTTAAATTATTATGCACTTCTTGTACCCTCAGTAGATTTTCTGATTTATTTTGTCCATGCTAGGATTACCTGTAAAAATACTTATTAGCGATAACGCCTAATACTTTATGTAACTTTATATGTATGTAATCTAACTAAGTGTATATTAATAAATATGAGTACCTATGATTTAAAATTTATTTGATAGGCTATTCCTTCCAATTCAAATTGAAATTGTATGTCTCCGTTACCCGCTGATCATAATATATTATTATAAATCGAATCAATTGACATAAAAACACGACAGCGGAACTACAATGGTTACTCTCAAACATTCTTTCCTATTATGCAAATGGCGTCCGGTTAATGCGTGAGAATGTATCAAATGTGATCTTGTGAAATGTGTGTCGAAAAACAATTCAATATTAATATCTCACCTTGTTCTATGCACGGATATCGTTGCCTCATTATTATAATTTATTAATCCTAAAAGAATTAATTTTGAATATTTTGTTTGTATGTTTAAATAAAATTAAAATAAAAGCCTTTTATTCCAGATACTTTACATTTAAATACATTTATATTTATTCCTAGATGTGACGCCATTTTGGTAAATAACTCTTTTAAATCCTGCCATTTCTGTCTGCAGTCATTGAACAAAAATACTTTTCTTTAACTTAATTCTAAATATCCATAAAAAATCCGGAGACTAGCAGCTAAATACAAAGAGCGGTAAATCTGTCACCAGAACGAACTTGCTCCATAGAACAATATGTGAGACGACTAAAACGTCACCATGTTCTAGAGCTAGAAGACCAGCAGTACCTCTAGACAGTAGATGAGTAGATGCTTCCAATAACAGCACCACTTCAAATAACAGCACCACAGCACAAATTCGCTCATAGCCTTAAGGCTGATTGCAAATACGCGCAGAAGATAAAAATTTAAATATGACTTTTATCTACTAGAATAATATGTAAATATATTTCACTTTAAAGTAACCATCTATAAAATGCATTAGATCTAATTATTCATTTCAAATTTTCCTTCTTAACTACTAAACTAGTAGATTTCTCTTGAAATATCTTTACCCAAATCAAGCAACAATAGGAGAGGACTTTGGTAAATCGTTTAGTATTTTTCTTTTATTTTATTAATTCAATATTTATGATATATATGTGCCGCAGGTTAAAGATCAGTTAACGAAAAAAATATGACTCCATATCTTGATGATCAATCGATTTTTATCTGTAATAGATAAACATCGAATGACATAAAGGAAAGATGAATCGACACAATATATTCGATACGTTGCTTGCATTTTAATCGATGATAAACTATAAGTTGTAATCGTTATGAATGATTTCTTTAACATTATTAATGTTTTAGAAATTATTATTATATTAATCGATCGTTTAAGGTATGAAAAATTGTGGAAATAAATTTAATACTTTTAATAATGGCTCACATTACATATTTTCATATGAGATAACTATTGTAAAAGACGGACTGTATGTTTAGTTTTATTTCTTTATAACTATATGTAATATGTATTTTTCACTTCTTACCTTCCTTACCTAATATAATTTTTTTTTTTTTTCTCACTTTCCTGGAAGAGATCGCTCGAGAGCGATAAGGCCGCCAGTTGCCCTCCTTTACATTGAATTATGTTGATTTTTCTATTGCAATGCAACGAAGTGTTAATAAATAAATAATGTTAAAAACGCGAAAGTATATAATTAAATTATTAATTTTTACTTTATTAGTGTATAAAACTGTCTTTGTGTTGAAGGCCACTAATATTTTTAACACTTGCTCCTCCCAATTTTTATTAGATTATTATTATTTTATATATTCTATTCTTTTATATATATAAAATATAATGCATACTGCATAATTCTTGAGGGTCTCAAGACGGGACACTGACGATACACCAGCTGTATGCCGTGCAGGTTTTAATTAACCGTTCGTAATAATAATATACATATATATAATATACAATGTAGGATGATACGGGTTAGAACGTAATTTTTATCAGTCGAGTGTAATATACTTAATACATTTTCTCATAGATTGTACGCACATCTATATATATCAATATTATATTACATATAATAATATATAACGCTAACTGATCGTTGATTGTATTTTTTAAATCATTCTTTTATTCTTATTATTTTATTTAATAAAACAATTTAATTATTTATTTTCGTGCTGTTTAACAAATTGTGCAATGGATATTTTCCTTATTAAAATATGAATAGTGAGAAACTCAATTATTAAAAGTATTATTATTAAATATTTCTAAGTTATTTAATTCAGTAAAGTAATTACTAGACTCCTAAACCACCACTTACCTACAGGCCTTTCATAATACCTTGAGTAAATATTACTATTATAATCATACTAAAAGACAATAAAGAATTACGACATTGGTTACAGAGCTTGTGGGACGATTTAACTTCCGTATGACATGATAATTGTCGTTAATCCGACAAATAAATATTCATTCTGTTTAAGACCTTAAGAGACCTTGTCATAGCTGTGAAGAAAACAGAACTATATGTTTAACAGATTTCAAAACTTGAAAGAGGATTAAACACAATTTTTACCTAATTCAGCTATACAAAACGTATTAAGTATTTAATCATTTTTATTGATTTTCCTTCTGTAAATATTTGAACGTTTTTGTATATAGGTACATATTATGTATTCCATCTTTGGCTATATGTTTAGTATAGTTGTTTTTATTGTATATAATTTATATTACCTGTAGGATTAACAAATTACTAGAAAAAATAGACTTTTGATGATATTTTAAATTACTCTACTGCAGCCTATGTTAAGTGATTTATAACAGTATTATGTGACAAAACACCAATGTTATTTATTTAAATTCGTGCTAATATTATAGATACCGAGGTTCTTGTAACCAAAGTAAACGCTTTCTGTTCATTCAGCTTCCTTTATTAATTAAAATTGTGACGATGTATGATTACCCAAATTTCTTTCCATTGATTTAATAATTGCATGACAATATATTGCAAAATTATATATGCAAAGTTTCGAATCATATCTACCAAGAACGTAAATCAAATTGGAATTCATTTGTTTCGTTAACGAATAAAACCTGAAATAACAAAGGCATAAAATAGCAACACCCACTCCATTGCTTTCTCTGTTTGACGCTTAAATTGATAATCGAACAGTAAGTTTTGTAACTGACAGTAACTCGGATTAGAGGGATTAACATCAATCATAAAATGGCGGCTACCACAGATTATTAATGAGGTTTAGATTTTTGTAATAAAATAAAATCTGGAGGACAAATTAATCTTAATTTAGAGAGTTCATAACGCTGATTTTTTCAATAACAGCGTTAATATTCTCTTAAAAGGAGGGATATTTCAAACATATTCTGATTTAAATTAAATACTAAAACTGACCAAAAAAGTGTAAATTACGTTACCATAAATACGATCCATAGATTTATTAAATCATATAAATTATTCCTTTTATAAAACTGCTTGCTAAATTATTATAATAAAGAATAATTATTTATAAATCAATAATAATAATATATACATATACAAAGTGCTGCCATTCACACCTAAATTAATGAAGTGCTTGGAGAGTAATTCTACTTCGAACCACTACGCCACAGACTAGAATTACATATAGATATGCCGTGCAAGTTTTAATCAACCTTTCGTAATAATAATAAATATTTAAATTTTTAAAAGGCCGGCAACGCACTTGCGAGCAATGTGAGTCTCGATGGGCGGCGGTATCACTCAACATCAAGTGAGCATCCTACTAGTTAGACTAACACCTATGGTACGTCGAAGTATTTGCAAGCTTAGAAATCAATTTGAAGCTACTAACTAGAACTATCAATAATTACTAAACAAACCGTTATTATTGATACGCAATTACGGTCGACGCTCCGTATAATGGATAGAGAACGCGAAGATGTTCCATCAATGTCTTGAAAATTTTCGCAAGAAATTAAATATTGATAATATTTTGTTATAAAAGTAAAAGTAAAGTCAAAAATCAGTTAATCATATAGGTAACATAATGTACACTTATGACTCGTTACTAAAGAAATACATATTAATGCTTCTAATTTTACATTTACTGCCAGTTCTCAAATCAAGGTCGTAGAGCGGGAGAGAAGGACTGGCAATAAACTCTCCGCCATTCTTTTTAATCGCCATTTTTTTGTATTACAAAATGTTTGTAAGGAGCTGCAACCATTACACCATGTCCCATGTGACATTTTAAGTAATTAATAATAATAACATAAATTAAAAACAAAGATTTGTCCTCTATCAGCAGGAGGCATGGTGAAATAGGAGCACGCACTTACATTCTCGTGGGAACAACACGCAAACACAGTCGAAATAATATAAAGCAGTGTTGGCCTAATGAGGCCCTGAAGTCGTAGGTTCGATCCCGGCTGTGCACCAATTGACTTTCTGTCTATGTGCGATTTTAACATTTGCTCAAACATCGTGAGGAAACCGGCTTGCCTTAGACCCAAATAGTCGATGCCGTGTGTCAGGCACAGGAGGCTGATCACCTACTTACAGATACAGAAATCTGAGGCCCAGACCTAAAAAGGTTATAGCGCCATAGGTTTATTTATTTTTAATTTGTTATATAAAATGTATATGGTCAATGGCCCTACATAATGTTGAATGAATTAAGTAGTACAATTGTTAATTGGCGATTGTAACGTCAGAAGTCGGCCATTTTTTAGCTGATTTGAAAAGTTGTCGTTACCTTTTCGAGAACAATATGTTTTAATGAGTCGCTTTAATTTTTGGCCAGATTTGTGCTTAATTAATGGGAACAAAAGGGTAATTATTTTGTAAGGAGAAATTATTTATGGGGTCAATGCACTTTGGTGTGGTCAATACAGAAATATTATATATATTCCATACATAATTACTTATACATCGAAAATAAAATCTGGAAAATTTTAAATACTTTTTATAAGAAATTAAAAAATTCTTAAAATTTAATATTCTTTCTTGTCGCCGGTAGCTGAATCTAGGACCAAATTCGGGCTCGTAGACATAGGACTGATACCCGCCGTCCATCTCTCATCGTATCGCGAGTGCGTTGCCGGCCCTTAAATGAATCAGAGTATAACAGAATTAGGTTATTGAACTAAATTTATGAAATCAGCAAATTGTTGAAGTTTTAACGAAATCAAACTTACAATGAAAAACATCAAAATATTTCAATTTTAACTCGTCATAAAACTTTCTCAAATGATTGATTACATTGTATCATTTATTGACGAAGGTGTTATTTGGGTATCGTAAAATAACCACAGTATAATTGTAGCAGTTGGTAAATGTACTATTGACTATCTAAACATGACACAAGTGTGTTTTTCGTGTTCAACCTAGTGTGTAATTCAAGGAAAATATCTCTAAATGATTAAATCGTTTTAACAAAATATATAATCGACTAAAAATGTACTAAAATGAAACCATTTCTTATTTTTATTGATTGTTTGGTTACTAACTCCTCCTCCAGTTCAAACAATTTGTATGACAATACTTGGCGATTAAAAAGAGTGGCGGAAAGTTTCTTGCCAGTTCTTCTTACCCGCTCTACGCTCTTGACTTGCGAAGTGGTAGTAAATGTAAATTTAAGATTAATTTAACTTGACGATTCAAAAGTGTACTTGGTTACCCACTTGAATAAAGATATTTTGAGTTTGAGTTTAACATTGATCGATTTAGTTAGACAATCCTTGGACTCCCACCAATCCAGATTTCATGTACGGTTGACGATTGCAGTCGTTATATAAATTTATGTATAGCAACTATTACAATTATACTGTGTTAGTGATCTCATAATAAATTAAAAAAAAAACTAACGTAGTTTCTTATAGACCATGACTAAACGAAGTACCATAAATTCGATATGCGTAAGTATTAATTTTTATGAAGAACAACAAATATAAATTGCAACTATTATACACTTAAAATAAAGTATATCCTTTTTATACGGTTAGTGGACTCACTTTCCGCACTTTGACGCTCTTTAGGTTTTTTTTTTTTTTTTATATAATAGGGGGGAAAACGAGCCTGCGGGACGACCAAAAAGGGCAGTCTACGCAGCCCATAGACACCCATTTTTAGTGGGTGCGTTGCCGGCCTTTGAGGGAGGAGTAGGCTCGCTTTTTGAGGTCCATTGTGCGTGAAGAAAAACCAAGATCTCTCCTTGGGAGAGAGTTTAGGATCACGCGAAACCCTTCGCCACGTCAGTCCTCCAGGACCTCGCTGGAGTATTTTTCTTTCTATTTAATTAAAAAGAGTATTTATTTACAAAATTCTTAATCTACATACTAATAATTAAAAATTAATAAATAGAAAATTAACACAAATTTCCTCGCTGTATTGCGATATTTATAAGTTCAGCGAGGAAAGCACCAGCTCTGGGGTGCACTTGAACCCCACAGCTCAAGAGTATCAAAGTTGGAGGAAGACTCTACTCTTCTTCTTATTATATTATAATACAATATATTATTATTTTAAATTTATGTTTACCAACGCACTTCTATTCTACAAATAGGAATTGCTATGAATCATATATCTGAAAATTAATTATTCACTGATATTTAAATTAAATCAGACTTCTATGTGAACCCGAATTTAAACTTTATACACCACTTGAAATCATTAAACCAGTTACCGAATATAATAAAAATAAACTCTTTTCTATTAATTCGACGCAATAAATTTCATACAAAACTTTCTAAGTCAGATTTATTTATATTTAAAGTAGTTCCCCAAAGCTACTATATCGACACGCCCCTCCCATGTTTCCAAATCAATTATCTTAGTTTAGATTACATTAGATAGGAAATCCATCAGTATATATTCTCTTGTGTAACTCAATAATTATAGGGTCAAAAATATTTATGCTCTTCTCGTTTTAATTATTGCCAGTTAATTAATATTTAATTCATCTTACCATATATATCTGATTTCTGGTTATAAATAAATTTTAAAACTGTACTTGTAAACAATGAGAATAGACTTTTTTTTATGGCTCTGGCACGGTTTGTGCATTAGCCAGCGTCAAGTATAAGATTTTTATAATTCGTGCTTTTTGCCATAGAAAATCGACCATGTCCTCCATGTATGGTTTTAGGCACTCGCCCGGTACCGCACAACCCTCCCAAAGGCCGAGTAAAAGTTATAAATTAAATTAAAACTTGCCCTCGAACCGGGAATCGAACCCGGTACCCCTCACCTAGCTGCCACTTAATAAGACCGCTAGGCTATGAGGCCCCTAAGAGAATAGACTTTCCCGCGCATTTACAGTTTTGACAGGTGCAGTAGATAGTTGACGGGGAAAGATCAACTCCACAGACTATATTCATGAACACTGGCTATTTTTTTACATAGGACCCCTAATAGGCACGCGATCAGAAGGAGCAAGGTTGCAGGGGAGTGTCAAATCTCCCTTTTTCAACAAAGGGACTTTACTTGCTTAAAAATAAAATTTCTGGTTCGCAACAGCTCTAAACAATAACAATGAATTTAAGCAAGATTTGAAAAAAGAATTGAAATTCGTAGTGATTGTACAAAGGTATCTTTTTCGAAAGGTGTTCCTGTGCAAAGTGTCCACATTCCTTCTAAAGTGATATTTACTTTCACGTTAATAACACCTATTAGAAGCTTATTAAACACTAGCGGCCCAACGTCACACAAATAAATAGGTTTCTCGTCATTAAATAAAACCTCTTTTTAAACTTCGAAAGGCAGTGTAGATATCAGTTAATCATACGTTTATGTCTTAATTTTACTTACACTTTCGTAATTGCTCCACTGTTTAACATGTAGATGTGATTCTAGGTTTGATTCGGTCTAAATACCACTTACCCACTTGCCTTAAAAATCCATGAAAGCGTCTGCCATCTGTGCCTGAGTCTATTTTTGAGATTTAGAGATGTTGGTTTTCTCACGATAGATTGAGAGTCTTGTGTAACAAAACATACCCTACATTTATCCACACACGAAACACATAAACACTTGTTGTCATTTCACATAATTATAACTATTCGTATAAAGTTATTCAATCAAACCATTTGCAAAATTATAGGCCTCTATTAATAACGGTTTAGCCGTTGGGAACAATTTATGTATCATATAAATAACTAAATAACGCCCAGAGCCAATACCTTGATTGACAGCTCTCTCGTAAAATAATAAAATTATCTACGTTTTTGGATCAATCAGTTTTAATTAGGTAACCTCCAATTTATGTGATTCATTTTATATTATTGTTTACTAATGAGATTGGTGTTATAATAGGCACTATGAGATATTTTAAAGCTCTTAAATTGCTTTAGAATAAATATCGTAATAATAGTAAGTAGCTTTCGCCCGCGCAATTGAATCAAAAGCTCTCTTTTTTCTCTGTCTTTGTTGTAATGTTTTCGTTGTATTTTTTAACTCTAGTTTATAAGGAATTTAATATTTGTGATGTGGTAGCCCTTCAGGCACCAGTGTTAAACACCTTATTCATTACCTGGAATTTTGGTGTTTTCTGATTAAAATAATTGATTTAAAAAACTCGAGCCAGTAAAAAAGTGTTCTAAGTATATACTAGGCTCAATTATTCAGTTAATTTTCAAGAAGAATGTATGCACATAGAATAAATTACAACGTGATCTTATACATGTCTAAGATAATAAAAACAACAGAATAAAGAAACAAAGAATGCACAAAAAGCTTTACTTGGTCGTACAATTATTTATCAATAAACGCAAAAATGGTGTATTTCTTTATTTATTAGAGGGTAAACCGTCAACGTTTTAAGTCAATAGTAGGTACTTGAAAGTAGGTTACTATTAAGAAATTAATATACATTATATATCTAAAACAAAAGTGCTCGACCTGGTTATTTCATAACAAATACTTGTCACCAATAATTTGGGCGAGACTATATAAGGCGTGCATTGAATATGCGACAAGTAGATAGAAAGTAGACAGCGGTCCACAAGTGGAAACCAGCGTGCCGCGGACTCAATGGATCCATTCCACCAGTAATAAGTACCGTCAGCAATTAAATTTAAAGGAATTTTGTTTTATTTTACTTTTATTAATTGTGATTTAATCAGCTTTTCGCTATATACTATACACGCTATATGTTAGTTTTTTGTTCAAAATCTTCTAAATTCCGTCTATAACAACTGTCCGTCTGTAATTGGCAAATATTTTGCAATAGATAGATATTATATATACCATAGATAGATATTATATATACTATAGAAAATACACATATGACGTGGTGTACTTTAATTAATAATTAACATGATTATTAGTTTTGAAGAATTTTGTTGTCTTTTATTGTAATGATAAAATAGAATTTAAAAATAATAAATAATTTGAGATATACATATAAAGGTGAAAATAGTTTTCATATATTCTTCTCCTATTCTTAAGCAAAATATCTCTTTTCAGCGCTCAAAATTCGTTTTACATTGTTAGAATACAATTCGAAATTTCTTCTTAAATCTAAACAGTATTTATTGACACAAGATTGACATACAGAAAATTTGATGAATGTGAAAGTCCGAAGTGTAAAATTAGTGCAAATATGAATACAGTAAATTAGAGAAATCTTCAAGTATTTAACCAAAGAAACATTATTCAAAGTGTCATACAATGAGGAAATAGCCGAAAATAGAAGCGCAATTTATGCCAAGATGCTTGAAAACGGTCAATGACCATCGACTTTGAAACATGTTAAGTGCACTTATAGAACAATTGAATCAATTGTTTGTCTTATTTGGATTTGTGTTTTAATATTAAAGTTGCAAAAGACTGTAAACGAGTGGTATTTTCAAATATGTTATTTTACATTTTGTTTTCTTAGTTTTGCTGTAATCTAGCGTATTCATAATAAACAGTCTAAACTAATTTTTTTATGACTAAAAATTTACTTCAAAATCCTTAGAAGTTTGCTTTTCTACAGTCGCCTTTATATGCATCAATTATTTGAGCTTTTTGAAGTTATACTACTTTTGGCGCGTTAGGGAAAAATATTAAAAGTAAATTTTTACGATGCGCGCGCACACCGTCACAAAAAACCGACACCCTGAAGTTAGCTATAGCCAACATTCTATTTTGTGATATTTCAATAAACTTTATTTAACTAGATAATGCGTTATAATAAAACTTTCAATGTATTAAATACCTTTTTTCTATTGTTAGTGTCGTTTTTTCTACAAACGTAGAATAAAATTGTTGAAAAGATTTTTATCTTGTTACGCCAAAGAAGTATAACTTCTAACGCGTGTACATAAGTACACACACGTTTTTTTTAAAGCTTAATCAAAATCAATACTTCGTTATCCAACAGCAATAATAACTATGTTAAATATTTCTATATAATAATATTATTATTTCTATTACATTATTAAAACGAAGATAACTTTTCTGCCTTTATTCGAAATACCAAAATCCCCAAGTCCTAAAGGCGCTTGAAACGTCGATTTATGTAAATAATTTGGTATGTAAGTATTTCTGAACCACTTCGACTTAGGGTCCATCAAAAACAGAGCGTAATTGCGAATAGGCCGGTAACGCACTCGCGAGCCCTCTGGCTTTGAGTATCCCTGGATGTCACTTAACATCAGGTGAGCCTGGGCAAGGGCAAACGGGCTCCTGCCCGTACCGTCTGTATGTAAAAAATAAATAAATTCGTTAAAGAGGATTTATTTAAATGTATCTTACTATATAAAGACAATATAATTTATAGTTTTTTGCCAACGCTACATTGTCATTGTACCTAATTACTATACGTGAGTGATTTTTAATTTAATTGTAATACCTGATTCCGTCCAACCGAGCGTAAGAAGCCACATCGTTGGACAGATGTCAATCGGGAACATTTTTTATCTATGTTACCGATATTTCTTTGTCCACTATTTGTTCTGTAATATACACCGTACAGTAGGAAATTTATTTGATTAATTTTGGTGCGAAACGATGCTTTGTACTGTGTCTATGTATTTTGGTTTGTCCAGTTTTTATTAATGACTTTTATGGATATAACAAATTACTCAATGTCTGGTTAGGGTGTTAAAGTGTTTTATAGTTTGCATTTGATTCTATATAAAGCTGTATTATCGAACGTGTGAACGCGCTAATCTAACCACTTCGACTTAGGGTCCTTCAAAGAAAGACCGTACCAATTCTTAATAGGCCGGCAACGCACTGGCGAGCCTGGCAATGTGTCCATTGGTGGCGGTATCACTTAACATCAGGTGAGCCTCCTGCCCGTTTGCCTCCTATTACAAAATCAAACTCAAAATAACTTTATTCATATAATTCATATAGTTGTCTAAATATATGAAAAATATAATTTATCTAGTCCATTTATTAACCAATTTACGAGTGAAACCGTGCAGCACAGCTTGTTAAACAACACATAAATGAAAGGAATCTATTCTGAGAAATCCAAACAAATTATCTACGAATTAAATCCTATTTAACCTAAATTATCTTGTTAGTGCATTCTCTAGAAGTAAAATAGCCATTTTCCGTTTCATAATGTTTTTAAAATCACAAGTATTACGATTAGAAATAGTTACTGCATAGCATGCCATATTTTTTATCAAAGAGAGCATCGTGATTTAATATTTTTTTGCATTTTCCCAATATCATATACTTTTTTGAATTGGTACTTCCGCGCCTTGTTTAAACTTAAATCTTAAAAAAACACCCTGAAAAAGCTCCATTAATTTAAGATAGATAGATGTTATATATGTATAAGGTATATTTTTTCTCTCTCTGTTTCGTGTTATGTGTATTTCCTGTCCTTTAGTTTTTTTTTGTAGTTATTGATTGTATTTTTTAACGATTTATTTTATAATTTAAAATTTGTACTATTTTCAGGTAGCTTTTTGGTGTTTTCTGTACTATTAGTTTATATATTCACCCGATAAGAAATATAAAAAATATATACTATACACCGATTACAATCTTATAGACTTAGGCATAAAAACCTAAAAGTTTTATTGTGATTTATAATTACAAAAATAATCTTTAATTCCAACCCACAAATATTCCATAACAATTCTTAACGTACATAGTATTAATAATAATAGAAAACTACTACACTTAGTTCTCATAAAATAAAAAATAGATGAGCATTCACAGATTACCATTAAAATGATCAAAATCAGAGTTAGAATTTCCTTTATACCGCAATAATTACGGCTGTGATGACCTAACATCCTTCTGTCGCGCAAGGCGTATTCCACAAAGTTGCGAAACGACCGACATTTTTCTAAACCCGTTCCTAGTGACTCATGACGAGTCCTTTCTTTTGTAACAGTTTGTAATTCTCATGAGTTCAATGGTCTGTTTTCTGATCTTTATAATTAGCGTAAATATCTTTTGTTATTAAATTACTCAAATTCATAGATTGTACTGTCCCCACGGCACGCTGGGTTCGCAAGGCTGGAAGTTTGTTTTTTTTTTTTTTAATTTTGGAATACTCAGATAATAAGCATTATACTTGCGAAGCAATTTATGAAGTCTGTTTTGATTCATTCTTTACAAACATTCTCTCTTTGTAACATTCGTAAAGATTATATGTAGGTAATCATTGCTTAAGGCATATTTTTATCAGTTACTAGCAAACTCGGCGAACTCCGTTTCGCCACCTTGGCTTCGTTTTATGTAACATTTCGTTTGGTGATCCCGCTTTTCTGTTGCTAGAAACCTCACGGAGCCCGAGACCTTTCCAATGAATGCAAAACCGTGGAAATCGGTTCGTGCGTTCTGGAGTTATAGCGTCAGGAAGGAAAACCCGACTTATTTTTATATAGTAGATATGAAATATAGCAGATTTTTTTTGATTAAAATTATTTTATACTAAAATATACTTAAATACACCGTTTGACGACTTCACCAGAAACCTAAATACTCCAAAAAATATAACTAAATTCGTTTAATTTTATAATAATTATAAAATATATTATTGTGGTTAATAATTAATAATCATTTTCCCGTTCGACATTTTTAGTTCCTCTAGGAAAGAAGAATTATATTTGTTGCCTTTTCACTTAATTTTAAGAAGTAATAAACGGAAATTTATAAATAATTCACCGAAATAAAACCTTGTCTGTCACACGATTACGCATGGTTCGAGGAAGTCTGTTGGGTTTTCCCTTATGAGATTCCAAACTATTGTTATCATTTTAATTAATGTCTTTACCACAAGTTCGCTAAAATGTTTAAAGAAATAGATGAGGAAAACCTTTAAATATTTTAAGCAGAAATAAATTACTATATAAAATGTCGTTGAAAACCAAAATAATTTATTTGTACAGACTACTATAATTGAAAAGAGGTTTAATACAACAAATCTTAAAAGTTTGGTATCTATATAAAATTCTTCTTAATTTAGAAATGGCCAGTAACCGATTCTAATCAATTACGTTCCGTTAGTCTGTGCCGATTAGTTACAGATTTATTATATATAAACGCGAGCTTTATATTTCGTTGCATTTCAAATATAAATCTCTGTGAGAACCGTAGACAATTTTTGATGAGTATAGATAGAAATGTTATAAAACCTATGTATATTAATTGAATGAAATAATATATATTTATATATTTTTACTACATTTCTATCTTGAGATTTTTTACAGAATAAAATTTTTTTGCGGAAGGGTTTAAAATAACTTATTGACAAGACCACTATGCAGTAGACAGCGTATTTGATTTCCAAGTAACAAAAATTAAAAACGGTATATTTTGAGTTTTGTCAAGTAACATTTCCTTTTGATTTAATCTATGTTGTAAGCCTTAGCAAAATTATGCATTATAACAACCACATGTTGCAGGTTTTATGTAATCGTAATACATAACAAGTCACTGACCTTACGACGTTAATTTACTTTGTTCAAAGAATTTTAATTTTGAATTCGTAGTGTTTATACATAATGCATAATTTATGACACTATTGCTACGTTTTATTTATCTGTTGATTTGTTTTATCGCTTAGATGCATTTGTAATTATTCAAATGTTTGCCAATATTCATTTTATTAACTTTAAATATTAATATATTTTTGTAAGCTTTTAACGTAATTTTTGTGTTTTTGAAACTCAAAATGTTGAGTGTATATTGTTTCTATATGACTTGACGTCTTTTTCATCTAACAGAGTTCAATCAAGGATGTATCGAGATTCTACTCAGGGCCTAATATTTGTTGTCAAACGAAATTTTGTATAAGGGCCACCAAACCTTTCTGGGTGATACAAATAACTACCACCAAGAACGGTTATATTAACCGTCATTGAACTTTTAAAGTTCTATTTAGTCAGATCTTTCTATATGTGCGGTGTGCTGAGTAGTTTTCGTAGATTCAATCAGATGGTCATAGGTTCGGATACAAGCACCTTCAACGAATACAGGCTTTTATAATTACTTCTCCTATCCTTTTATATTAATTACAGCAAAAAAAAAATTGTAAACAAATCTCAAAGACTTAAAAATACTTGTAAAAAGACAATTGTATTCAAAATTAAAGTCGTGATTGAATAATTTTTTAACTTTTAAATCTAGAGAGAGTAGAGATAAAAACAGCACAATATGCTATATATTATACAAATTGTTCGAATATCTATGCGACCTTAATTTATTTCTTAATACGCGCATAATATAATCAAAGTAACAGGTTAATACAATTTGAACTCAAGTTAGAAAGTGAAAGAGGTTGTTAATAAGAAATATGTATTACAATAGATTATATTCATGAACATATTCCGGGTTAAGTATGGGCTGTAACAAATTCCAAATTAATAATACTAAAGGAGCGTTTACATTCTCCTGTGTAGAGAAAGTGAAGTTTACTACGCGTGTTTATAGTGCCCACATGTATATATTCTTATGTTTATCAATCAACTTCTTAATCTGGAAGCACTAATCATGTAATATTAAGATGTTCTTTCAATATTTTCCTGTAAGGTTTCAAGGATATTTACAATATATTTGTCATGTTTTAAAGAATTTTCTGTTGAAAAATCAAATTGGTTTATAACGTTTTTTTAGATATCATCGGCGTTGCTTGATTACTGTTTGTTAAAACCGTTTACCTCCGGTCCTGGGTGTACCGAAAAAAAACTTATTCGTCGGAAGGAACTTAATAATATGTTTATATTTGTTTATAGAGAAGTTCTAACATACGACACGAATGTCTCTGTTTTTGTTCTTAAAGAGGCTTTTCTTTAAAAGCTAATTTTGATGAGCTTTTTGATGATACAACAATGTAGTGAACACTCTGCTTTATGTGATTCGTAGTTCGAGGATGTTAAAGCTGTCTAGATGACGCACTAAGGTGTAATTTAATATTATAGAAGTAAATTATTCCAGCAGATTTGTGTTCTATTAATTACTAGCTGGACAACAAATCGTTTTGCAAAGGATAACTATGGTTTACGTTCAATCTAAACGTTTAAGTGTGTGCATACTTCTTATCAACTTTTGTTTGATTGTAACACTGACTACTTTTTTTTAAAAAAATATTTTATATGCACTATGTACCAAAGAATCATTGTAATTTAGTTACACACGACACGGGGGCTCAAAGGCCGGCAACGCACCCACTTAAAATGAGTGTCTGTGGGCTGTATCTAATATTAGATATATTAATAATTTCAGGTAGTTATGAATAGATTACTTCTTCTTCTCAGCTTAATATCCTGTCACTTTAAGGTTTCTGCTACCCTGCTAGTGATATGTCTCCACTTTGTTCGGTCTGTAGCTTCCCTTAGCGCATATGTTATGGGGTGACCCGTGGGTATCGTGACTTGTTCTCTACCTCGTGGCCTATTGCCTTCCACCTTCCTACAACCAGTTTGTCCAGGTTTGCGACGGATGATATGACCAAAGTTAGAACTCTTCAATAGCATATTGTTGTCTCCAAGGAACTGAGTTGATCCAAGATTGTTTGGTTAGGTCTATTAACTATAGATAACTTGTCTTTAAAAACTAAATAAAAGATGCAGATATATCATAAACGTATCGAACAGCTCAAATCACATCATTAAAAAATATCAATTTCAAATCATTAAATATCGGAGATAACAGAATAAAAAGATTTATGTAACTCAGACATTTAAAGAAATTCATCTATCTCTAATCGCTTTAACGACATTAAAATTATGTTTCCAAACAATAAATTACAATCTAAGTTATTAAAAATACCATATTACCACCTGTATAATTCTCTAAGCACACCTGTATAATGCTATAAATAAAACTGTGGTGAAATTCATTCGAGCCGCGACGGGAAAGCACCGATTGTAGAATCGATGATATATCGATATATTTGGTAGCTAATCTCATTCGATTTACGATTCGATTCGTTTCGCCCATAGATAATAAGGCTTTGTAAATTAATTCTGCGTCGAATTATTAAATATTTATGCCGATGTATTCGTAGGTCGTTTGGAACGAGATTCTTTTCTTATGAAGGTCGAAGATTGTATTTTAAATGAGAAAGTATCGGTTAAAGTTATTTGCATAAACTATTTTTGTGTGTGTGAATTTTGAATTTGGAATATTAAAGGTCAATGCTGTTTTTAAATTATGATTAGTTTATGGGATTGTGGAGATAGGGAAATTATTCCGTGGTTTTTGAATAATATTATGGTTGCTATGGCAACCAGTCTGACGCAACATTGTCTTAGTAGTAGGGAACCAAAATCGTTTAAGATATTCACAAATTTAACCATAATGCGTACTGTTAGGAATCAGATAAATCTAGCCGTAAAGGGGGTCAGACAAGCAAACAAACGTCCGGAGATTACGGAATCGCATCTTAGCATCGGAACGGTAACAATGCCGGCACCTGTGAGTTCCGTAATACTATGTAATATAGAGGATATGCCTGTATATAATTCGAAATTTATTAATTTAATTACTTTTTACGGTGTGTCCAACACGGCACGTGTAACATATTTTTAAATTGAAGATGATTTAATACTTTGCAAATTATTTTTATTTATACTTTCCTGCTACATAGACAATTAAAATAACTAAATAATAAGGAGGGCAACTGGTGGATTCACCGTTTTCGAGCGATCTCTTCCAGGCATACACTAAAAGTAAAAAATAAATGAGTGCAGTAGTTTGTTGTATTATGACACAAATGGATGGTGAAACGGACTTATAAGTAAGAAAAAAGACTTTAGTAAGTTAGATAGTAAAAAAAATCAGTGGCGCTACAACCTTTTGTTTTAGGTTTAGGCCTCAGATTTCTCTATCTGTTTCATGATCATTTGTTATCTAGTAGGTGATCAGTCTCCTGTGCCTGACAATCGACGTCGACTTTTTGCATCTAAGGAAAGCCGGTTTCCTCACGATGTTTTCCTTCATCGTTCCAGCGAATGTTAAATGCGCACATAGAAAGAAAGTCCTTTGGTGAACAGCCGGGATCGAACCTACGACCTAAATCCACTTGGCCAACACACTGCTCTTAGATAAGTTAGATAATAAGCAAGTAGCAATAATGATTTTGTGTGTATTATACTAATCTAAGACGCAGTAAAGTATTTTAACCGACTTTTAAAAAATGACGTCGTCGTAACATACTTTTATATATTTTAAAGTTAATTATAAACACTTTCATAAATTTTTAATTAATCTTAGATATGAGTCACAGATATCACCTTCAATAAATGCTGCCTATTATATATTATTAATAACTATTTGTATTTGTTATTACTTAAATATATTACTACTGTACTAAATACTGCAGTTAATTTAAATTTAGAATCATTAAATTTTTTTGACATTCAAATACACAGAACCTATACGAATAAATGATATTTACCAACAACAGTAGTAGACTGTTATAAGCCATATCCTCCATACACCATCGTCCAGCAACAAGTAGCCAAACAACAGTGTCTCAATCTTGTCTCAAGAACACTTATCATAAATCTCAATCAAGATAAACGACATTTAGGATTTAATGATCTCTTCGACTTATTAATGTATCCCGACAATATGGAATTTTGACGAGGACTTTTGTTTATCAATTAATTGGGATACCACAGGCATAAAATTCAAAATGTTTTAATTTGGTTGGCAATAATTATAAAACTTTATTGGATAGTTATCAATTGACATATAGCTTTATTGCGTCTACTTTTAATCGAACATTGTTTTTACATTTGCATTAATTTATTGTTATTTTAATTAATGTATAATGTCGTGGTATTAAACGCTTTTAGAATTAATTTAAATATGGAATTTTTCCACAATGACCATTGGAAACTATTGCATTGAGATTATAACAAAGATATATATGTTTTAATTGTCTTGTTTTCTTTTTGTGTTGTGTAACTACTAAAAGCAAAGAGATTAATTATAGGTAAAATGGTTGTAACAGATATAAATATTATATATAACTAGCAGTGATGACCTAGTGGCTTCAGTGTGCGACTCTCATCCCTGAGGTTTTGATCTCCGACTGTGCACCAATGGACTGTCTTCCTATGTGCGCACTTAACGGTGAAGGAAAACATCGTGAGGAAACCGGCTTGCCTTAGACCCTAATAGTCGACGACGAAAACACGTAGGTACAAGTTGTATAAATGATTCAAATACTAAAATGCGTTATTTAACAAAATCACAAATATATTTAACAAGCAATAATGTCAAATTGCAAAAAAAATATATTGTGTCAAAGCGCACGTAGAATTAGCCTTTGTGGCCTACAAGGAGGTATATTACTAAAAACGAAATTCAAAGCTTCGGTTGACGGAACGTACATTTTCCTATTACGAAAGTGTTTCGGACACGACGATCGATGTCCGCGATAAGACATTTTGTCTTTCGTTTACCTTATTCCCAAGTTGAATTGACATTTACTTTTACGTTATTTGACGTGATTGTTATCGTAACAATAACTTACCTTACGACAGACATAAGTTTTTCCTTTTCTTTTTTTCTTTGGTTTTAAGACACAAGGAAGAAGTGGCTATTTGATACCTTTTTCGTTCCTTGCATCTTTGTAGCTTGTCCGAATTATTGGACAAAGTTTTTAATTTTAAATTGTTATAATACAAGTTTTTGAATTGCTTTTATTTAATTTTAATTTTAAATAAATAAAAATAACATCATACAATAAATACAAGTTACAGGCTTTCTATTACTGTAATAGAGTTAATTTGATTGAATTAAAGGATAATTGTAACTACAATAAGAAGACTAGGTTTTGTTAGATATAAATTATGTCTTCGAGAAAATAATGAGTTAATTAATTGATTTATCAAACAGCAGATGGCGTTGTGCATGTGTAAAATGCGATAAAAAAACGGTGTCATAGAAATATATAAAGTTTAGAATTTGTTTTTTGTAAAAGTTTTCATAATTGTACAATGTACTATAAGTGTCCCTCTTTGATTAATAATAAAGTAGCAGTGTCAATCCGTAAAGTAGAGGTAGGTTGTACTCGGTAAAAGACAGACCTAGTCTTAGGAGAACAAGTACTTTAAGAGATACAAAGACTAGTTCCACGAGTATTTAGTTAGATTACTTGTTAGATTAATTGTTGAACAAAAGTAATCTAACTAAATACAAATCAACAGTTAAAAAGCTGTCTTAAATTTAAAATCACTTATCCACTCTCCGCTGTGATGCAGCCAAATCTTTTGTTAAGACTGATAGACAAACACTTGAGAATCCAGTATTTACTTAACGGTCGTATAGTAGGTATTTTGTACACGTTTTCTAAGAATGGTTTCTGCAATGGCAACTTCAATAGCGACCCACATATTTCAGTTGAG
Source organism: Pieris napi (assembly GCF_905475465.1). Classification (NCBI taxonomy): domain Eukaryota; kingdom Metazoa; phylum Arthropoda; class Insecta; order Lepidoptera; family Pieridae; genus Pieris; species Pieris napi. The sequence goes on along the minus strand of NC_062241.1, from coordinate 2,912,585 downwards.
TTTTCGTACTACGTAAAACCAAGCTTGCGATAACACTACGGAAATAACAACTATATTTAAAGTGTGTTTTGTTATGAAAATAAAAAGAATATGTACCTTTAAATTTTAAAACTATAATATCTAACCAATATCAATAGAAATACTATAAAACGTGGACTAACGATAGTACTATGTTTCTTACCATGGGACGATTTTTAAAATAACGTATATCCACGGTAATAAACACCGGTACCATCTGTAGTCCACTATAGCAACAACGCAAGACTTGTGTTTTTAAATTCAGAAAGAGGTATTTGACAAAGTAGAACACACTTGTACAAAATCATTAATTTATCAAAAAAAATATTGATTTTATATGTCAGTCACGATCACAGATTATGCTAATTCGCGATGACGTAACATTGTAAATAATCTGTCTTTATGACAATTGGCGCTCTAAAAACTTGACGTTTGTTTACGTGACGTCCATAGAGAAGCGTTTTGACGGGTTTTTAAAATCGGAATATTTAAAACTTTAATAGAATTAAAGAATAAAATTTTATACTCCATAGTAACTAAGCATCATAATGTAATCAGAATGGTTTTTTTAAATGTTGACAAACGGCCTAATATCAATATGAAAACTAAGATAACGAATGTACGAAAGGCATTAAGGCTTTGTGCGTAAGAAGCTGAATGCATTTAATTAAAATTGACCACTATAAACACTCAAAGATTTCAACAAAGAAGCAGTTACTCAATAGTATTTCAAAAGCACAAGGTGTTAGAGGCTTTTGTCTGCCCACTCGGCCGGACAAAGCGTGATGTCATATATATTGTGCACTATGCAAACGATTTACACTCTCGTAAAGACTCTAGATGTGAAGGAAATCTTAATCCCTTTATACTAACATTTGTAAAATGTCAGTAGGCCCAGCTATAGACACATGTATAATCAGAGGGTTTACAAGTGCGTGGCCGGCCTTTAAATCTTACTCATAATATGATTAATAACCCTATTATAAGAAAAGCTGAATGTAGTACTCTGTTTGATATTTCGTCTCTTTCATTCCTTGTGTTTACCCTGTGATGAAAAAGAATGCATTTTTTAAAATGAATTCTTTTTCATCACATGCATTTAGTTCCTCCTTTTTTTAACAAGCAGGAACTAAATATATATAAAACTGCTATGAGAGACTAAGACAATTGAAAAATACATACATATATATCAATACTTGTTTAAGCTATCGAGGAATATGCTTAAAAGAAATATTAACATTACCCATAGCACTAAATCACCTGCATCATGAGCACATCCCACATACCCTCACTTTCACACCATCATACAGCACAGCCGAATTAGGTATTGCGTATTTAATAATTTTGATTGAGTTTTTCCTTTCGTAAATATTTAGATACCATTTACATATAGTATTCCATATTTTTCTATGTTTAGTATAATTGTGTTTTGTAAATTAATGTTAGCTGTAATACGAATAAATAAAACCAATTTAAAATCTATCATAACACCTATGTATAATTAAGTCCACAAATCTGCGAAAATAGATATTTTACCACGTCGTAGACAATAAATTTCTAATAAAAATCTCGAATTCTATTAGCGTTTAATATTCTACAGCTTTAATTCAAAGATAACATATTTATGTCAAAATGGCCACAGACAGTTATACGCAAATTAAATATGCAAAACATTGGTGATCAGGCGAAATGTGTTGTTTCATTTGAAATAATTAACCTTAAATCATAACTTTGACAATTTCTTTTTTTCTAGGTCATAGCGATATGTCCCTAGGCAAATCTATTTTATTAGTAATCTTACAGCTAACACACATACATATTATAAAACAAAATTGACAATAACATAGTCTAAACAGATTACATTGATAAACAAAATATATGAAACAGAAAACATAAGTAAGTACATTAATAGACAAAAAAAATCGGTTGTCTGTAAAGTCGGTTTACTGACGATAGTTGAACGTGACAACGTCACGAATCGCTCACTCAAGTAGGAGAGAGACAGATGTCGAACGCTGAAGAGCGCGGAGTTCGATTGTGCCTCTCCGTCGCTTCGCGCTCTCGCTTGCACTTCAAGCCTTAAATAGAACGCCTCAGAGCGAGGTAACGCCGCATGAGTCATGTTTTTTCGTGCGTGCCGCCGGCACCATCGATTTATAAGACGTTGTCACGTCAAAAAAACTATAGTCTATGGTTTTGGACCTATGAAATATGTAAAAAAAAATCACAAATCGGTGACGCAACACCGTATTTCTGTACCAGTGTCATGCAAGCCCAGACGAAGAGCGATTCGAATCGTCAACGACCAGTCACTTTCCTTGCGGCTTGATTCCTTAGCGTTAAGTAGAGATGTGGGGTCTCTCTGCGTCTTCTACCGCATTTACCATGAGTGTTCAGAGGAGTTGTTCGGACTTATACCTGTAGTTGAGTTTCATAATCAGACGTTTAATAATACAAAATACCATCCGTATCACAACGTCGTTCCACAACTGAGCGTTTCTTAAGGCAGTTTTTGCCGCACACCACCACTATGTGGAACCAGCTGCCCACTGAAGTATTTCCGAACCAATTCGACTTACGGTCCTTCAAGAAATAAGCGGACCAATTCTTAAAAGGCCGATAACGAACTTGCTTGGCAAAATGAGTGTCCATGGGCGGTGGTTCCACTTAACATCAGCCTCCTGCCCGTTTGCCTCCTATTACATAAAAAAAAACACATGCCGTTTCAAACAAATTTTTAAGTGTTGGTTTCACTATATAAACTTTCTGCGCTGGCGACCCCAAGTAAACCACGGCTTCCTAAACTAGAATAAACCGTTTAAATATATTTCTGAGAACTGTGAAACTCAAGATCTATATACGTTATTTTGCAGCCAATTAAATTAATTCTTTCAAGTTGCCTTATCTTGTCATCTAAAATAACCATAAAAATTAAAACAGGTAATTTGCAAAAATTTGTATTCGTTTTTGTAAAAATATTTTATACATATTTAATAGGTACTTTAATTTGTTTTATATATGTATATAAATTACAATTAAGTATTTACAATTTTCTTAACCTATTTAGTAAAAATAAAAATAATTATACTTCAGTAAAATTAACTTTTTTAACTGAAATTATTTTTATTTTTCACATTATTTATAAAAGATCATCTTCATAAGTGAGTAAGTAATCAAATATAATGGTGTCAGCTACCAGAAACTATTGGTAAGTTAAAATTAGCGTATAGCAAAAGCCATTTCTCTTTTAACTGGTTGATTCCTTAATTGCCTTCAAATATTTTCTTACAGTGGTTGCCTGGAAGAGATCGCTCGTAAGCGATAAGTCCGCCAGTTGCTCTCCTTTTTATTTAATTATGTCAATTGTACTATATTAATGTATATGCAACGAAGTCTTAATAAATAAATAAAATAAACGTCGTAAGAGAAACACTTATTTGTATTTCGTCTGTTAAGAATACGTTTTACGTTATACGTTTTGTGACACATAATTTTTCAAAACATAATAATTAAAACTATTTAAAATCCAGATTTACTATATCTGCGATACCACACAGGTGAACTAAGAAGTGTAGGTACAGTAAATTCAATGTTTAGCGCGAAGCTATTTCGTCCTAAGTCACAATGGCCAGACTTTAATGTTCGTGCAGTTTACAACCCATGAGGAAACGCGTGTATATTGTTTAACATTTTAAGAGATAGTGTTTTGAGATGTTAAAAATGTTAGTACAAAGGATTCATTTGAACTTTCTTTATAATATATAGAATCGAAGTTGTTACTTTGAACGCAATTGGAAAAATGGGAAGTCTAAATTAAATAAATACTCGTATTAATAACACTAATTTTGTTTCTAATGTTAGACTTAATCTTTATAAATAAAATCGCAAAATATGTTCCTTAGCGCAGAATTCCAAAACGGTTGGAGCAATTCAATTTATTTATTCCTTGAACTCTGAGGACGGTTTTTAATGAGAGGAAAATTGGAAAAAAAATAAAAATTTAGTAATAATTACTACTTACAAACAGTCTCTATGGGGTAGCATAGCAAAATGTTATATATGTACTAAAAAGGTAGGCTAAGTAAAGAAATCATATTAAGGTGAAACAAAGTTCGCGGGGGCAGCTAGTTATGAATAACTACGAAAATTGTGATCGTTATGGTTTAAGATTAAATTCTATATTTCTATATTCGGTTTCGACTTTGTGCCGATGGATCATTCAGAACAAGTATCTTATAAACGCAATAAAGTGGCGCTAGAACCTTCTAGGTCAGGGCCTAGGATTTCTGTATCTGTTACCTGTTTTTTTTGTAATTTCTAATAAGCTTGTAGGTCACTGTTCTGTGCCTGACACCCGCCGTCGACTTTTTGGTTTATGCCGCTTTTCTCACTATATTTTCATTAACTGTACGAGCAAGTGTGCCCGTAGACAGAAAGTTCATTGGTTCACATCCGGGGATCGAACTTACAACCTCAGGAATGTTAGTCGCACGCTGAAGCCACTAATCCACAACTGCTTAAAAATCGCTTCTTAGATTCACAATAAAAACAAATTAAATGGTAAAAGCCTTAAGAATTCAATAAACAATAGCCCAATAATCATAAATAAAATACATAGTTAAAGTTTTTACGAATAGTTAAAATCTAAATTCACATTTATCAATTAAAATACGCAAATGTTGAATGGCGAACTATATAATGTTAATCAAGCGCCAATTAGTTTTACAATCCATGGAAAATTGCAAAGTATACCAATAAATTTTTAAATATTGTTTTCAATACAATTTCTCTGATGTTCAATCTTCAAACAAAGCATTTTAGATTTCAAACTTAAGGTTGTTTAAGCGCGCGAGGATTTTTGTCGATCTTTTTATCTACGTACAATTCGGTTTCATTTTATGTTTTGTTTATTTATTTATTTGGTAATCCAAGCTAACATAAATTATATAAAATAAAATACAATATGGCAAAATGGAATAATTAGCACTTATTCTTTTTTATGTCCTTTTTTTTAATATTGTCCTGTTCACTGTTTATATAAGTTTTAATTGCTTTGTTTTGTTCCATTACTTTTGTCTGAATGACTATATATCTTATATTACGTATTTTTGCACTTCTTGCACTAAGTAAGTGCTTTTTACTTAATTAATTTTTTTTCTCACAGTGGGTACCTGGAAGAGATCGCTCGAAAGCAGCCAGTCCTTTTCATTTAATTATGTCAATTATTATATTGCTGCGACGAAGTGTTGATATAATAGATAAATTATTTACAAAAAGGTTGAAAAAAAAATTTCAATACATTTTACTAAGTAGGTAATGCGTAATTCGGCTGTGTTGTGATGGTGTGAGTGTGAGAGTATGTACGTGAGAGTGTGTATGTGGGGTGTGCTCATGATGCAGGTGATTAAACTATCTTAATACTTGATTGTCTTTTAATATAAAGTTATACGTGATTTTACAAAATCTACTAAATCCTATTCTCTTCGTCTTTTCTTACTCTTTTCGGTACAACTCTGAGCCGTGTTTAATATAATAAGTTTTAATTATTTTAATATTCTAGCTTTTGACTTTTATCATTTGTTTTTTAAGTTGTGCAATATTCGTGACTAAGTTCATGGCTATATTGACATTGATATATTTATGACAATTTTATTACTTTTTCCGCTAAAACATAATGTTTTGCATTAATTAATTTATTCCAAATTTAATGTGTTTGAATTACAATTAATTGTTTTGCGATCTAGTTTTTGGCATATATTATTAAACAAATTAATAAATATACTTGAATGTTATAATTATATTAAACATGTCCTAGAGTATTGTATGCCACGTGTTCTTAATGTTTTATAAGTGAATTCGTTCAATTAGTCATTTTATTAATGATAATGAGCAGATCGGATAGGAGGAGTGAAGGAGAGCTCAGAGGAGTTGTTCGGACTAATACCTGCAGTAATTTCATCATCGGACGTCAAGGCAGAATACAAAATACCATCCATATCACCTCGACGTCCGTCGTTCCACGCGCACCATTATGTGGAACCAGCTGCCCACTGAAGTATTTCTGAACCAATTTGGCTTAGGGTCCTCCAAGAAAGAGGACGGCAACGCACTTGCGAGCCTCCTGGCAATGTGAGAGTCCATGGGCGGTGGTATCACTTAGCATCAGATGAGCCTCCTGCCCGTTTGCCTCCTGTGATATAAAAAGGGTGCGTGTACTTATGTACGGGCGTAAGAAGTTATACTTCTTTGGCATTATTAAAAATAGTTTTTGAATGCCTGCAAATAATTGATTACAATTAAATAATCAAAGACTGGAAAAGGAGTCATTATAGTCAATAAAGCTCAGTTTACATTTAAAAAATTAAATAAATAAATATTTATTAATATTATATTTATATTTATTATTATTTTCTAATATTAATTAGTATTTATTTAAATATTCAATTTAAATCACTTCTGATTATAATTCAGACGCACATATTATAAAATTCGCACTAGTATAATGAAAACACGTGTTTTAAATGAAGAAACTCAAAGTATGTGGATAAATATTATAATTATAAATACACAGTGAACAGAGGCGGCGTCTAACTACCACTAACTTCATTCTGTTAATTTTGCGTCACGGTGCACACGCATCGTAAAATTTCACTCTCATCAATTTTTCATAACGCGCCTAAAGAAGTATAACTTCAAAAACTTTAAATAACCATTATTTATAATTACTACCATTAATATATCTTAAACTAATCATTCACTAAATTCCCCGAACCTTAAATGTTGATTAAATATCAAAGGCAAAATACAATATATATATATAATATATCTGTCATTTTTTGTTTTGAATATTACTTATAACAATATCTTAGTATGTAAATGCCCTTAAACGAAGTCATAATACTATAATAACAGTGTCCGCAGCAAACCGCGTAGCCGCAATTATAATCGGGAAGCCGTGTGTAATTATCTTAATATCCGAATCAGTTCGTTGTTTTACCACGTGTGTAGCGGGCTTTAATAGTTACAGCGTTATCGAATTGAAAATGGTATGTAGCATAGAGGTAAATTTAATATAAGAATAAAGCGGAAACATTTAAAAAACTGCCTTTGAATTTAGAATGTTCAAAAAGTTTTTATTGAATTCACTTGCAATAAATATTTCTAATTCAAACTTTTTCATAAGTACCTACTGGCACATTATATAAATCAACCAATGTTCTTAATAATTTCAAATTTGTCAGACTATTTAGGCCTATCTTTAACTAAGACAGTGGCGCTACAGCCTACAACCTTTTTAGGTCTGGGCCTCAGATTTCTGGTGATCAGCCTTCTGTCTCGCCGTCGACTTTTTGGGTCTGGCAAGCCGGTTTCCTCGCGATGTTTATCTTCACCGTTCGAGCGAATGTTGAATGCGCACATAGAAAGAAAGTCCATTGGTGCACAGCCGGGGTTTGAACCTGCGACTTCAAGGATGAGCATAGACAATAGAGAAGACAATTATAGACCTTGTCCTTGCATTAAACAAATAGTTTGACAGCCTTTATATATGAATGTATTATAAAAATAACAAAATAACAGAGGTTCTTCATTATGTAAAGTGAAAACGAGTATTAAAAAACACAGGAAATATGAAGACTTTAAGTCGTGGGAAGGAAAGTGGCTGTAGTGAGTTTTTCAAACAGGTCGCGGACACCTGCCCATCGAGTAGGCTTTATCTAAGCCTATTTATATTCAGAACTAGATTCTTGGCTTCGTATCGTATCAATTCATAGAGAATATACTCTTGCTAAATTCAATGCGTCTATCACCTTCTGAGTTCGATGTCCGGCATAACTCTTTCCAAAGGCTATAGTAAAAAAAAAATCCATCATATATCAAGTCATATTTTAAGTTCTAAAAAAAATTTTTTTTTGCTTGCAATCAAAGCTTTCTATATGTTAGATACCTACTAAAAATTGTTTTTTTTTTTATTTCTCATTATATTTTTTTTCTATGACTGTGGTTATTTTGTGTTTTTATGTGTGTGTGTTTTTGTTTGTAATAAATAATATGCCCATGTCAAAATTCTTAGTAAAAAAAGACAATTTAGCAATTATTATTCACGTGTTTTAAGTATTTGTTTTTTCTTTTCATTATAATTAAAAAATTATTATATACCTAACGAAGTTTTGCATTTGCACTCCTTATTTAATTTTTTTCTAAGGTTACCTAGAAGATATCACTTGAAAGCGATAAGGCCGGTTATTTAATTATTATTTGTACTGATGTTTACAACGTTATTTTATTAAGTCTTTTGAGGCAGTCATTGAATCTTGGACCCACAGTCCTCCTACCGATGCTTCTACCGTATAACTAAATTAGACACAAAGACCATGGTGACAAAATTAATCATCACAATATTAACTAAGCCTTTTATTGCTCAAAAGTAACGCTATATGTACGTACACTGACATATATAACTGTCATACTACGATGACAGAATGTGTCAGAAAAACTGTGTCCAGTTTGTGTTTTCAACACACTGTTGTGACGTCATTTTTTTTCTTTCTGAGAGTACAAGAAATAAATAAATTTAATCAAAATAATACGAATTTTGTATTTCGCAATATAAAACAGTTAAGTTTAATATTTCGTCACATACAATAATCAATAAAATTTGTAAATAATATTCTGTAAGTGCGAATATAAAATCGTATTAGCATAGGGCATCGACATACAATAATAACATTGATAGGATAATACGTGAATTCCTACATTTCCATATTTATGAAATGTTATTACAATATGTACTATATCTGTGTTGTCTAGAGCACTTGGGGGTGAGCATGGCCCATTTCCATGTTCAACAATTTGAATCACCACTTTGCGCTAATCGAATAAGCTTCTTAACGAATGTGATGTTCCACTATCAACCATTCCGCTTTCCGTTCTTCTACCAGAGTATCTCTTGTTGAGTTCTTCTTCTTCTTTTAAATTCATTACTGAAGAGAGAGAGGTGGACCCAGTTGGAAGCGGCCTAAGGTTTATAAGAGGTTCTTAAAAAAATATAATTATAGCTGTATAAAATTTGAAGTGTGTGTATTCTTGTAAAGATGGATGAATGTGTCAAGGAATAAATGAGGCTTCATTATTATTATTATTACTGGAGGTTAGCCGTCAGTTTCGTGAAGCATGCTTTGTCCTATGCCAGCAACTCTTCCACAATTGCAATACGTGCACTCCAGGACGTTACGAAGCCATAATTTCGTTTTACCAAAACGCCGTTTATCCTGGTTTTTACCCATTATAATATAAGGAGGTAGAACCATTCATGGCTGTTTTGTTTGTTTGGTTGTTTGATGTTCTGCATAACTTTTTTAAACGTTCCAACTCGAGTAAGAACTTTTCGTTTCGTTCTTGAGTTCAGTAAAAATGATTACAATTTACGATTTTTTGTAAGTAATATAAAGCTTGGAATTTCAAGTACAAAACAATTATTGTTTGTCTGGGAAAAGTTAATTTATTGAAGAAAAAGGTTTAATTAATAAATAATGACGTGTTTAATTACAAATAACGACTTCTGACATTTTCGATTTTAAAATAATATTTAACTTACAAAATTAAGCACACGATTCAGATATATCTCTAAATCTCTTCCCTAACAAATCTAAAAGCCCTAGAAGCGCTCTATAAACACCCAACAATGTAGAGACAAGAGCAATTGAATAACATAAACTGACTTGCGTTTTATTACCTCGTCTTAATCCGAATTGTTGAAATATTAAAACAAATTATATTTCAATGAATATTTTAAAATTTAAACTGTGTCAACTGTATGCCTCGTTTTTAATATTATTATTTCAAATATAGACCGGATAATATATAAATCTTCTGTGCGTGTTTGTAATTAAACTCCTAAACGGCTGGACCGAGCAAGTGGATTCGAGTATGGTTTAGATTTACAATTTTTTTTTGTATTTAAGACAGGTATCAATTTTATTATTAGATATTTTTGTCTTAACTCCCGGCTAGTATGTGCAGCATTTTATTCGTGTTACATTGCAGTTGTATGTGTGTTATGAGTGTGTATTATTGCTGCTGCCCGTGAAATTTTGTATTTGTTACGGTGTACTAATAATTAATTAGCACACCTTTTGTATATTTAATAGACTAGGTGACTTTTGTTGTCATTGTGTCTGATAATTGTTCATTTTTGGATTAAACATGCCAGTTTCCTCACGAATACCTTTACAGATACCGGCAAACATCTTGAACAAATTTTCTTGCATGCGCAGAAGCGATATTTAGGTATCACACTTGTGACGTGTCGATTGCGTGATTGGTTGGCGTTTGTGTCCCACGCGTCCCGTACGATGCGCAAACTTTCCCCACTCCCTTGTTTAATGCTCAACAAGTTTGCCGGTATCTGTACCTTACCACTCCTGTGCCTGACACACGCACGTCTATTTTTTGGGTCTAAGGCATTACCTTACGATGTTTTCCTTCACCGTTTGAGCGAATGTTAAATGCGTACATAGACAGAAAGTCCATTGGAAAGACATCGAACCTACGACCTCAGGGATGAATGTCGTATGCTGAAGCCACTAGGCTAATACTGCTCGGTTAATAGTCACCTTAATCAGTTAAAGAGCTGTTGCTGTTCCCCGTTCATACTTACAATTAGCTTAAAAAATATATTACTATTACTTTTTATGAAGCAAAAAAGTGTTAAAAATACAATAATATGCAAACAATACTTTCAATTCACGGCAAGGATTAGCGGATGAGTTTAACCGCTATTACCTAGTGATTTATGATTAGCCGCGACCCGACTGCTCTCAGCGTGAGACCTTAGTGATGCCGCGGATTATCGATATCGATAAAACTATTATCGTTTAGAAACCATAACGTCCTGGCTATCTAGCGTCCACCCATAGGTGTGTAAATAACGATCAATTATCGAAACATGGTTCTTTTATTTCTTGTTGTATTGATAATAAAATTCACCATAAAAATGCCACCAAATTCACTACTGCAATATTCTATAATTTAATATCACATTGGTTAAAAACATAACTTCTAAGCCAGAATCTAATTTCCTGTTTCAAGTTTTAAAACGGTTGTAAAACTTGATATAAATAGATTTGAAATTTTTTCGGTAGTTATAAAATAAAATAATGTTCATCGATAAGTTTAATAGCACATCACTAATAACGGGTAGACCGGTATCCGATACAGGTGCGTTGGTTTCTCACCGCGAGTGTATACGAGGACGATTTGTCCGCAGATTATTATCATAAGATTGTTTTTTGTTTAACTAATTATTTGTTTTAAACGGAATCTAGCAATTTGAATTGTAAATACAATGTTAAACAAATGTTAACAAAAGGAGACTTGTATATGTGTTTGCCTGAGTTTGTACGTACATACACATATACACAGAAAACAAGGATTTAAAAATAATTATTATATACTCCAATTAGATAATACAGATCCGTTTTAGTTGATAAGTACAACAACAAATGAAATAAATAAATAAACAACCTTCCCACTACTTCCAGAGCGCGCTTACACAGCGCGCGTTTTGTACGCCCTTGACTTGCGAACTGGTAGTCAATTGACAATTCAAAAGTGTACTTGGTTACCCACTTGAATAAAGATATTTTGAGTTTGAGTTTGAGTTTGAGTGACTGAGTACTGACTGTACTATTGTACTGAGGACACTGTTCCTACTGCCTCGAACTCGGCCTAACGCCGTTCTTTAGACGCGAAAATTAAATTTTGTTTTTATTTTTTTACATACATACATTGTTACCTGCGTACAAAAATACATGCAACCTCTAATTTTCACCACTCTACAATCAACCCCTATTTTTTATTTTTTAGATAGTTATTTTTTTAGAACTAAAAAAATGTTTCCTAGAAATAATATACAAGGCAAAACAAACATTTGTCGAGTCAGCTAGTTTATTTATGTATAAAATAATGAAGGTCGTGTTAGTAGGGCCGCCCAACTTCCTCCACTCTTCTCTGTCTTCGGCAAGTCTCTGGGGCTGGGTGATAATAATATCTGTAAGGGACTTCGGTCCGGTTCGGATCAGCTTCGTGGTTTGGTGCCCATTCTGTCAGTCACGATGAGTTCATCTAAACATTCTAGATCTCTGCGTACATCGAAAGAAGATTTCTTACCTATAACCGTCTTAGAATGGACATTGTTGCGAGGAAGCAGTAACCCGTAAATACCAGTACCTATTCTCCATAACTAGTCCCTAGTTTTACATACTAGAAGATATTACCAATAGTCAAATGGCTATTACACAACTAATAACGATCTATCGATAAACGATACAATATATCAGTACATCACTAATCACCTGTCAAGCCTCCAGAAAGCACTATTAGACCAAATGATTCAATTAAATAGCCTATTGACTAATGATAAGTTACAATCGTTTAAGCTCCTGTGATTGGTCGATTTTATCTGATATACGAAAATGCGGAAGATGAATTCAATGATTGGTTTATTGATGAAGGCGGCTTCTAAAGCGGTCATTAGGGCTATTATTTTTTAATGAGCCAATTTTCAGAGGAAATTGTCTATCATAGTCTATAATATATATTTGTTTTGGACTTGTTATGAATGAAAAAAAACAATCTTCAAAGAAGTAATGTGTTCTAAATTGCGTCAATTTTGAAGAAGCTTTTGTAAATACTAAAGACTAAACGCACTTTATGGAAGCTGCCATTGCTGGCATACCCGTACAGTTACGTCGTCAAGAAAAGCGTACTTTAAAGGCCGGCAACGCACTTGCAAACTTCCTTGCTTCAGTTTTAGTAACCAGCCTGCTTGTTTGCCTCCTGTCCCATAAAAAGTTTATAATAATATTAAACCAAAAAAATCTTTAGTTTTTTTAGATAGAAAACTATGTTTTTTATTAATACATGATTTAAGATATACTAACGGTCAAGACCGTTAAAATATGTACAAATATTAATGTGATTAACATTCATTCTGATCAATAAAAAGAATCGATTAGTTCCAATGAGTTTTATTACATAGATATAATAATCTCATGAATAAAATATTATCGCTTTCCTTATTAGGCAGTTTAAACGGAAGTATCTTAAGATCGATCTGAAGATTGTAACTCATGTCGGCGTAACAAACAGAAATGACCATGCTTGAGAATCTGCACTTATAATTTCCATTTATATATAGTTAATGGAATAGTTCTTCGTCTCTATGTTTAGTGTAAGAAAAACTTTGTCACTAATTTTATTTTGTATTCATTTGCACAACAGCATTCCTACAGCTACTCACTAAACAATATCCAAACAATTACATTGTACACAAAAGCCAAAAACGGAATACACATTCAAACATAAACACGCACGCATCATGTTTCTTTTTTTTTTTAGTTTTTCTCTTTAACTAGGGTTGCCTGGAAGAGATCGCTTATTAGCGATAAGGCCGCCCGTTGCATCCCTTATAATTTTTATGTATTGTGTTTCTTTTATTTGCAACGAAGTGTCAATAAATAAATAAAATAAATAAATAAACAAAGCACAGTGTTACCTATTTATACAGAAAATATAAAAAGTATATATTTATAATAAATTCTAAGTTCTAAGATTCATTGATCATTATAATATTTATTTACTATAAAGGAAGAATAACAAAGCCATTATTAATAAAGGATACCAGAGTTTTTAAATTATTTTTTAAGTTACATTAAATATATCTATTTGCTAGTCATTTGTGTTATAATCAGAAGGTATACGATACATGACTGAGTTACGTAAATAGTTTGTATTAGACCGAGCAATATGAAGAAGTTGGGTTTGCCTTCTATTGCATGAAGAAGGGGTGTGTGAAATAGTGATTCAAAACTTTATACATTCACAATCTTAGGCATCTCAACCTGTCCTATACTGAAACGGAAAGTATTCTTATGTCCAACAGTAGTATATGTATAAAGAAAGAAAGCTTTATTATACACAATATACAGGATATTTAGATAAAGTAAAGTGCACTGACCCCCACACTAGGATTCCCTTGTGGGCAACCATAATATTGTAAGTGTTAAGTAGAAATTATTACATTAATTACCGTTATTATAAATGAAATATCTGACCATGACACAGGGAATCCTAGTGTGAGTTTTTCTTTCTCTTTTAACTCTCTCTCTCTTTAATCGGCAGCGCAAGGAAGAAAGCGTCTGGAGCAGATTATCTGTTTCCAACGGTTTCGGTCCAGCGCGTCTCTTATGACAGTGTACAGTTTTGAGGAGGGTCTTTCACTTGATCGGTCCATCTGGATGGTGAAAAGCCACGTGATCAAGAAATGTATTAAAGAAAAGCTGTGTAAAAAGGCTTACTATAAAGTTAACGATTATCTAGTTGATAAAAGGGCCTGGGACTAGTGCTAGACAGGCTACTTCTAATTAATTTGCGATATTTGTTTTAAAATAAGTGTTGTTTGATGATTAGCTATTTTAAAAGAGTACCGAGAGTTTTTTACGCCGGATTTTGCTCTCGGCCTACACCCTCTGTCTTCTTTGCTGATGAGTAGGGATGCCTATAAATTCAAATTTAATGACGTGGAATAAGTGATACCTGTATCTTATGTTTCATAATAAACATATTTTATTTTTTTACCATGTCCATAACCATGTCTTTGTCATGTATATCGCTAGTAGAGACCTTAAAGGAAACGGCTAGCTTGGCTTCAGAGACAAGAGAACCCTACTAACGAAGATCTAACGCATTTGGACAAAGTGCAGGTTTTCCAAGTCCATCTTCACGACAGGTGTCTTTCTACAGATATAAGCCAGAATATTGGGAAATTTAATGTTATATTTTTCCGTGATGATAATATTAATAAATGAATTTTTTAATCTATTACTTTAACGTATATAGTATACGTCAATGAGTATCTAAAAAAAGTAAAAAAAACTTGCAAATGTACACTTTTTGTTCCCATAGAAATTCTCACGAAAGTAGAAGCTATTTTCTCAAAATAATTGCCTAATAAAGATTATCAAGAAATCAAAGAGTGCCGATAACAGCATACTTATAATCATTTAATCTATTATAATGGTTATAGTAGAACACTCATAAAATTGACTTTAGTATTACTATTAACTTTATTCGTTTTATTGGAAATACTAATTTTAATTTTATAGTATACGGCGACATAACTTACCCTTATTATAACGAAAGATTAAAAAAATTATTTCTTATTGTTTATAATTTTAATCTAATTAAACACAGGTTAATTAATGTTTTTCATAACCCTTGGTATATACTCACCACCTTATTAATTCACTAATTACTAATCTATTTATTTAATTTATATATTAACACTTCCTTGCATTACAATATAAAAATTGAACATAATTAAAAGAAAAGGAGGGCAACTGGCGGTCTTATCGCTTTCGAGCGATCTCTTCCAGGCAACCACTGTTAGATAAAAATAAATGTATTAAATTAGACAATTTACTAAGAGGTTTTAACATCCATAAGCTGTACCTAATTGTTTATCATTAACTTATGCAGTAAATAACTGATAAAACTTCGGGATCCGTACCGATCCTTCCACTACGACCTGGAGGTACCTACAATAGCCCAATGGATGCCATCAGCGTCCAAACGATCGGATCGAATCTACGACCTCAGTGTTGAGTGAAAATAAAGCCGACCAACACTGCTCTTTAAATAATTGTATTAAACCTCTCTAAATTATTTTATTCGTCGATTTAAAGAATCTCGATTTCTTTCTTCCTCATTACTTAATTAAATATTAATTAGTATGATTTTCCTCTTCATATTTTACTAAGAGTATCTTCGATTTAATCTTAATTATATGAATATTTATTCAATGTTCCCTCAAAGAAGAAATCTGTCGTGTACCTACCGATTGTTTCAATGATTGATGTGTGCTCCAACTAGACGTTAAGTGTCAAGCTGACAGCGATATGACATATTTAAACCACAGATAACATGTGCTAAAGTTTATATTTGTTCAAATAAATCTTAGATTTATAGATAATATAAAAAAAATATTTAAGTTGGCGCCTGGTACTTAGTGACCCAGAGCTGGTGCTTTCCTAGTTCAATGAATACGTATCGCAATACAGCAAGCGAATGCTGCTAGCGGGAAGGCTTAATGGTTTCCAAATGGACCACTTTTAAATTTGTTTTAATTTTACTTTTATCAATTTTTTATTCTTATTATTACTAAGTACGTTAAGAATATTGTCAATAATGTTCGTGTGTTGGAAATAAATAAGTGTCTATAAACTAAACCACTATATAAAAATGGTACTTATATAATTAAAATTGATTTTTATACAATTTCCAGAAAACCTATACATCAATCTAATTATGTATAGCAAAATTATTAACAATACGCTTCACAAATAGGTAGCTCTCGGCAAATAAGAAGCTGTTAGATAAATATAATTTCAATGCAATCGAAATTGTCCCCAGTTTTTGGCAATAAAAACAATAATCTTAATATCGAGACAAGACAAGTGTGACCAGAGTAAAATTATACTAATTATAAAAATATTTTTAGCACATGCCTTGTACCACTCGTAACTATATACTGTACAACCGTAACGACACTGTGAAATCAAACATCAATGAGGTAACAAATTGAAAATCATTGTTCGACACGGAACTGACTGATTTCTACTGAAGAGGCGTTACCAATTATTGTAATACATTTGTATAGAATGATTTTGATTAACAAGTAGCCACTAGAATCAACGCTGTGTTTATTATGATGATATTTCAATTTACATTGTAAAAATGTTTTGATTGTCATGTTCAACGTTTTGCTATTTTGGCATTACAAATTGAATTTGAAGAACTGTAATTGTGATGTATGACAAATGTTTAACGAATTAATTTATATCATTTATTTATTTATATAAAAGCTTGCTAACACTCGGCACACTAATACATTGGTAGAAAAATAATACAATTTTTAATGTGACCAGCACTTTTAGGCAAACATAACATACCCGAAACAAAAAAAAAACGTGTGTTCTTTAGCATAACAAGATAAAAATATTTTCAAAAGTTTTATTCCACGTTTGAAGAAAAAACGACACTAGCAATAGAAAAAAACTAAAATGTTGACTATAGCTAACTGCAGGGTGTCGGTTTTTAGTGACGTGCGCGCGCATCGTAAAAATTTACTCTCATAATTTTTCCCTAACGCGCCAAATGAAGTATAACACTGTATACCTACTTGATTGTAATAAACAATTTTGCAAGGAAAAAAAGTTTATCTTCAAAAACAAAACAATAAAGTTATAAAAACTAAACGAAAATGGATTTCAAAGTGTGAGGGGAGTAACTATGGATATTCAGACATAGCTCGTTTGTCAGAATGCTTTGGATAGCGGTGAGATTTGGTCAAAACGCGTACTGTAAGGGGGTAATGAATAAGTAATAGCTCAAATAGAAAATACTATAAATATTATAAATGGTGGATATAATCAAAATATTAAAGCATAATAAAAAGCTTTAACAAATGACAAGTTGAAATTATTAAGTTAATTTTATTCATTTGTATTGAACTATCTAAATCTAGCCTCAAATATGAGGCTAGCTTACATCTTAATTTATACCCGCAATATTATTTTATTGCAAATTATTTAACAGTCACAATTCTAACAAATGGCGCTGTGTTGAAAGTACCAACGTTTCACATTAGCTACAATATAATGGCATAACCACCAAAAAGCATGGTCCCCATGACTGGTGCTCTCCTACCGTTTCCCTTGAATAGTTTACTACTATGTAATATCACAAAAACCTTAGCCTCAGCAACACGTGGCCGGGTCTGCTAGTTTATTATATGTTATTTTTTATTTATACATAAATACAATACATCACAGTAACAATTACTCCGATTTTAAATAACTTTCATAGTTTTTAAAGTGTATCTATGAAAAATGTTTTAAGCGCCTCGATGGAGCTGATAAAGAATCCATTACGAATAATGATAATGTTATTTTAAATAGTTTTCAAATATTGTTTATTATACACAATAACTCTCGTTTCGTTGAACCGTTGATGTCTTAAAACTTACTTAGCGATGTAATCAGTACCGTCAACAGATAATCTAAATATTTTTTGTTTATGTTAGGTAGGTAGAATAATTTTGAATTTGCATTTTTCTACAAAACAGGACGCAGTCGGGCAGAAGGTTCACCTGATGTTAGTCATATGGACTAAGTACCACTGCTAGAAGAACAAGAACTTTTAGGAATTTGTACGCTCTTTTCTTAAAGGCGATTTAGTTGCCATATATAAAATTAATGTTAATTTTATTAAATACTCAACTGACAACTGACGGTATTTTTATAATAGGATGTTGTGAGTTTACGGAACAGCCAGAAGGCAGCTACCCGAGCCCATGGGCAACGATTAGTAGTTGCGTTTTTCACTTTATTTTAAATTTTTTTCACGTAGGTACTTGTTATCAATATCATATTCGTGTTAATGATTGATGAAAAAGTAGTATTATAGAACTCGTCATACTGAGCTGTTTCATATATCTTGGTACAAACTGCTCAAAATAATATACTTATGTTAAATCTCAAAACGCGCCTTTTCGAAGGATCGACCAAATCGAATTAATTTTTAAGATCACATAAAAACGCACATACACACCCACACATTACACCTCAACTCATAAATTATTAGTAAATTGTCTTTGTTAGTACATAATGTTCATATTAGTGGTGTAATACGTTTTGGCTTTATTTTTAATTTTAAAATTGTAAGTATTATCTTTTTTTTTACTGTCGATTGTGAATAAAATGTTAATAAAACTCCGTTTTTGCTGTCGGTACATCTACACAATCATCAAATCAGAATACAGCCTTCACAATTAGATTAGAGAGAATAACTCGCTGTGTCACGGCGATTAGGGGAATTGTTACGTAAATATTCACGTTTATTCGGAAGCGTATATTTAAAGTATTATTGATTTATTAAAACGTATATTAGTGTTAACATTTAGAACCTGTATTATAATTTCTTATTTGTATGTGTAAAACAAAAACTGATTATACAGTGAAACTATGGCGAGGAAATTAGTGCATCATACTTATCTTTGCCAATAAAATTATGTAAACCTCAAATGACAAAAGGGTCTTATACCTTATTGAGACGCCAGTCACGAAAAAGGCTTTTATAAGGACCACGAGCGGAGATCTATTTAAGTTTGTGAGATATAAGACTACGGGTGGGGGTTATATCTGAGAGATGCGACCGCCAATTGTTTAAAGTAAGAGTATACTCTTCCCTCAAAGGCCGGAAACGCACCCACTAAAGATGTTCAGGGGCTGCGTGCGTGCTGGACTGCCCTTTTTGGGCGTACCGTTGGTTCGTTTGCCCCCCTATACTTCAAAAAAAAAAGAAAGATATATGTATATTCCCAGGACTGATATACATAATATACAGGAGTCATACTTATTTGGTGAAATGATTAGCCGTTCTAAAATACAGGATACAAAAGAAATATTCAAAGAAAGAACAAATTATTTGAAGTGGTTTGTTAGGTTAGGGCGTGCAATTATTCAATAAATTACCGTCTAAAATTCGAAATATTACTGTGTTTTGTCAATTTAAAATGACCAGAGGACAAAAATTAGGACGGCTGTCCAATGACGACGTTTCGTTCGTATAATATTAAGTTCCTCATGTTAACAAAAAATTGTAATGTATTTATAAACATAAATCGATGACCACATGATGTCTATTAGGTAAGTCAATCCACTCCCACGATACCTAAACCATTGTCTACCTTGACATTTTGAACATAATCCCACAAAATATTAAAGACAATAAGAAATCATAGTTACATAACGGAATTGAACCCGCGACCTCCACGGGTCACGAAACATAATTGATTAACGCACAATGCATTAACATAAGATAGTGTTTAACCCCTGACACCGGTTTAAAAGTTTCACCTCACTTTAAACCGGACTTAAAAGCTCCACAACTACTTATTTGCCTGATGATCTCAAAAGCTCAATGCTACACAGTATCACCATACACTGTAGTGTTTTAAGGCATTATACTGTAGGCTATTTCCCAACCGAAGCCTTCATCAAAATAACGTCCAAAATCAGCGGTAAAATCTTATAAATTTTTGTCATATAGTTCACCATAACTAGGTAAGTAGTTCTGTAAAACAAATGATAAAAGCAAGGGTTTCCTTCGAAAACAAGCTACTGTTGTATTACGATATGTGTTATATATATATATAAATATTAGGTAGGTATGGAGATCAGAAGGGAGAATAGGTATATATACATTTTTAAATAGCATAGAGGTCCAGAAATAATGGCTAACAAATGAGTCTAGCAAAATTTATTAAGATCCACGTGTTTAATTCCTATAGAATAGGTAGCTTCTTACAAAAACATCCTGTCAATGGGTTTTAGAAAATGAAATAATTTATGTATTGAATGTAAGAAATTAAATTATATCTATTTATTCATTATGCATAGCTCCTCCGTTTGTCGATCTGGAAGTTCGATGTGTCAAAATTAATTTGCAGAGATTATGTGCAAAATAGCCATAGCAAAATTTATATAAATAAACTAATTAATATTTCATACATTCCCTTAACAAGGCCAATCAAAAATATTGTTAATACATTTTAGTGTGTTTTGGAATCGATCATATTTTTTGTCACATGTTTTATTAAAGCATTACTTTGTCATAACATATTTTTTTATTAAATATAGTTGATAACCCTAATTTACCATTTGACCCAAGCCTCATCCACACGTCACCTTAACGGTGAAGTCATAAACTCAAGATCGAGCATTGTGATGAAAGTTTGTTTAGGCGCAAAAAATGCTCACGCGCAGTTTCACTGTCAGTACTGTTTTATTAATCATCCATGTCTAGTGCTTGTCTATGAATTCGTGGGTGGTATAGAGAAGTGTCAGTATAACATTTAGCTTGATAATCATGAGTATTTTATCGGGTTTTTTAAGATTAAAAACTATGTTGAAAAAACGCGCTTATTTAATATTATAACTATTATTACTTAAAATATCTTCATGCTAACATAAATAATAATGTATTAATTATTTATAAAGCTCTATTAATAAAACCATATAGTAATTGTTTGGATTACAATTTCCTAGTATAAGTACTAATTGTGTTAGTATAAGTTCTAAAAATTAAGGTTGGTTTTGTTAGTGGCCTAGTGGTTAGAGCAGTGTTGGCCTAGTGGCTTCAGCGTGCAACTCTCATCCCTGAGTACCATCGTAGGTTCGATCCCTGCCTGTGCACCAAAGGACTTTCTATTTATGTGCGCATTTATCATTCACTCGACCGGTGAAGGAAAACATCGTGAGAAAACCTGGTTAGATCCAAGAAGTTGACGGGGTTGTCTGGCACAGCAGGCTGATCACCTACTTGCCTATTAGATTGGTAAATGTTACAGAAATCTGAGGCCCAGACCTAAAAAGGTTGAAGCGCAACTGATTTTTTTTGTTAGTGTTCTAGTATTTGTATTTGTATGGTCCCTTTTAGTGTAAAAGCCTCCTTTAAATTTTTCCACTTCTCTTTGTCTGCAGCAACATTCTTTCAGTTTTTCCCCGCTAGTTCTATAACGTCATCTGTCCATTCTTTTGTATATACATCTCTTTCCAGCAGGTCCAGTCCATTTTATTGTTTCAAGTCTCCATCATTTATCCCGCGCTCTAGATAAATTATAGATCTATTTTGTTTTCCTGCTGAACATATTTCAGTAAGAAAATAATAATGTTACAGTTGTTTAATTAGTATGTAAATTCTTAGATTGCTCCGACGTTTTGACGTTACTCGAATACCGGGTCAACGTGATTGACGTCACGAAATCATCACTATTTTATTCCGGTTAAACGTTGAATACGCGCGTTATTCAATAGTTAACCGATATTTATTATAAGACGTGTAGGTTTCACATTTAGTCTGAGATAAGAAGCAAATTTAGTAGCTAGATATCGTATTTTAATTTTTTGACGTTTATATTAGTGTTTGTTAGTTTATAATGCCGATATATTATAATCTAACGGCTTGCCTGACATGTCAATACAAGTTTGTTTAATAGTGAAAGAATTTGTAACTCGGGTTTTTAGTTAATTAATTACCGACAGATATAACATGCAAACCTTTCCTTTTATATTAGATTTAATAACAAAACATATTCTATAAACTAATTTTTAACATTACTTACAATATAATTTTTCTAACTTTTGCATACGTCATCTCATAAATATGGATGGTCAAATCAAACAGTATTGAGCAAACAATCCAGTGTGGGCCAAACAATGGTGTGGCTATTGTCAGACCACCAGTGTTTATGCACTTTCACAATTAACCAGTGGACGCGAAAGGAATTTGACAGGTTTTTTGTCATTTGCTTTCGATAATTTTTTTGTCATGGTAATTAGTAACGGTTTTTTCAAATGCATGGTGGTCAGTTATTGTTTTTATTAATAGACGAATATTGGGCTGACTTTTAATTCTATTTACGAAGATATAGCGCTTGCGCAACTTTGGGAGGCCCACGCCACATGACCGCCAGCAAGGGACTGGCATGTTTAAACACTAATTCTTAAGAAGTTTTATGGAACATGGTGTAATGGTTGCAGCTAAGAGTGGCAGCCAGTTCTTCTCTTCCGTTCTACGCTCTTTATTTGAGAAATGGCAGTACATGTAAAATTAGAAGCATTTAATGTGTTACCTTTATGAATAAATTTTTGACTTTGACTTGACTTGGCTAACCAAAAACATGCAAAATATACTTTGCTACTGGGTTGACCCGCTTTCGTATAAAATAATATTAACTCACACTTGGTCACGTGACCATAAACAAATATATTGGCGTAAGTCGATAATCAGGCATACTTAACTCCAATACATTTCATACAAACCATATTCTACATGCAAATTTTAATTAACACCTGGTAACAAACTGTTAAATTGCAGTTTTCTTTAATTTTTTAAATATATTTTTTTCTATTAATGTACTCACTTGATTCATAATATGAAACAGAGAACAAGTGAGTACAGTATATATTGTTTATCTATGTAATCTGTTTTGGCTTATTATATTGTCTAAGTGTTTTGTTTTATGTATGTTAGGTGTATGATTACTAATAAATAAATAAATTTTAATCACTTAAGAATATCTACAACCTGTATTTGCAGTAATATTTATGTCGCCTTATACATAAAGAACAATTAAAATGCTAGCACAGATAATTATAGATAGTTAATAGTATTTTTTTTGTTTCAGGTAAGAATAACGAAAAAATTGGCGGACGAGTACTTAAAACACACATCAACTCACTGCATCCCTCACACAAGTGTTCAGAGGAGCTGTTCATATTAATACATGACTTTCATCAGCGGACGTAGAGGCAGAATACGAAATTCCACCCGTATCACCTCGATGTCCGTCGTTCCGCGACTGAGGCCAGTTTTTGCCGCGCATCACCATTATGAACCAGCTACCCACTGAAGTATTTCTGAACCAATTCGTCAAAGGATTTTTCAAGGAACGAGCGTACCAATTAAAAGGCCGGCAACGTTAATGTGTCACTTAATATCAGGTGAGCCTCCTGCCCGGTCGGCCCTTTATATATAAAAAAATGCTTCAAGTTACTTCCTGACTTAAATATATGTTAGACAATTAAGTGTGTTAAAACACTAGACTGATAATGATTGTTAATTACTACATTTTTACTGTTTAATTTTCATATTAATACCTACATAGTCCGATGTGTTTGACTACAGAGTCAAGTCATAAAAGTTATAGTTGGATTAATATATCTGTCGTAACTTAGAAGTTTAGAAGCCTAAAGTTAATAAGTTAGTTTAGTATGAAGTCTTGTCAAAACAAACGATATGTTCTCCAGTTCAAACAATTTGTAAGACAATACTTGGCGATTAAAAAGAGTAGCGGAAAGTTTATTCCCAGTTCTTCTTACCCGCTCTACGCCCTTGACTTGCGAACTGGTAGTAAATGTAAATTTACAATTAATTTAACTTCTTTCTGACAATTCATAAGTGTACTTGTTTACCTACATGAATAAAGATATTTTGAGTTTGAGTTATTTTGCGTTTGAAAAACAATTATATCAATCACTATCAGTAGTCGCACAAGTGTCACAGTGAATTCTGTAGCACATATGGTCATATAAATGAAGCAGTGCGCAGTTACACAACTGCGTAGTCACGTCTATTATTTCGTAAACATGACCGAGGGCTCTTAACAATGTCCATTGCTGTTTGCCGAAGTGAAATCATACGAGACCAATACTGTTGCCATTCAAGCTATTTGTACGTAGGCTTATAGGCAAACCGCACTATTATTACAAGAGAAAGTGAGGTTGCGTATGACGTCATTGCTCTTAAAACTATAATGTGCTGTGGCAAAGATGGGCATAGACTACAGGTTCTATAGTCCTGTAAAATCATACCTATCTCTATTGTTATTTTGGATAATTTAATTATTAAAACAAAATGTTCTATTCCCTATTGTTTTAATGTCAAACTGAGACACGATAGTGTCTTTAAAATAATATAAACACATTCCTATCTATATATCGCGGCATATGCTTATAAGAAAAATGTCCATAGTGGTAAATCTCCTGCATCATGAGCACACACCACATACACAGCATCACGTACAACCCCCTCACTTACACACCATCACACATCACAAACAAATTAGGTGTAAATTAGTTAAATGTGTTTAATAATTTTATTGATATTTCCTTTCGCAAATGTTTGAACCTTATTGTATATATTATGTATTCCATTCCATTCCATCCTTGGCTATAGCTTTAGAATTTCAAAATTAATATACCTGTGTTAAACTAGTCCGAAAACTTGATTATGTTCTCTAACGTAAAACTGTTAAATTTTGTATTTACATCAAGATTTATAAATAGCACCAAGTCACTCATAAAATAACCTCAAAAATATATAATAACGAAGTATTAGTCGATTATTTGTAGCAATATATAGAATAAACTGTAAAAGCTTTAATCAATTATATTAAAAGGTTAAGGTTGGATCCTCTCCATTAACATTTGCTACAGATTGTGAATTATATTCTGAGCAACCTTTGGTTCATGCAAACAAGAGATTTCGAT
This sequence comes from Pieris napi, assembly GCF_905475465.1. Classification (NCBI taxonomy): domain Eukaryota; kingdom Metazoa; phylum Arthropoda; class Insecta; order Lepidoptera; family Pieridae; genus Pieris; species Pieris napi. The sequence goes on along the minus strand of NC_062241.1, from coordinate 2,887,395 downwards.
TTAAGTGTCGATGTTCGGGCGTCTGTTGTTAGAACTTACGACAACACTGTCCTAGATTGTTAGTTAGGATTCTGTACCAAGACAGAGGTGGGCATTCTTTAGACTGCTGTTTCATAGTTTATGGAATTAAACTACAATTAAAGCCAGTATAATCCTAATTCAATTAGCCAAAGTCTTTAGATACGCAGTAGTCGTTATTAAGGTTTTGTTCCTATGAAAATATGGCAACTTATGAGAGTTAATAAATCGATTGGAGGCGTGGATGTATGATAGAAAGAACGTCATTTATTTTTGAAGCCAGTTAAAAAGCTCAGTCGCTTTCTTTAATAAATAATTTTGGGTTATAATTTTTATACTAATATGTGGTGCAGATTATAATAATTGTGTGTTTCAAATTGTCCATGTTGGTTTACAGTAACAGATTTCGTTTGATCAATTGTGCGTTAAACTTATTGTTTACTTTAAAGATAATACATTTCTACTAAAATAAATAACTTATTAAAATTCAAAATCTCGCGCAAGCCATAACTATATCAAAATATTTAAGTGCTGTAGCAAATACATGTAAAACAGTAAATAACTAGTTTTATTTTGAAATAATAAATATAGAGAAAAGTCTTTGCTTGTTTACAGGTTTATTAACTTTGAGATCAAGGTTTCTTAGGGTAAGGATTTAGGATTGAAACTTATCCCTAATTGTAACTCTATATTAACAACTTCATTTTATTAAAATTAATATGAAAATTGTATATTTTTCTATATTAAAAAAATTAGGTTCCATTATTTATACTCGAAGATATTTTTGAGACAAAACAGCGATCTAACGATTAAAATACAACTATTATAAATCACACAGTCATTATAATTTGTAAGCTGTTAGGTTTTGATAAACGATATGTAAGGGCGAATAGAAACATCAGCTGTCAATCATTTATGGATATGACGTTTCATTTGACGATAAAAATATTTTTTCATATATTACGGCTTAGCCTCATTCTCGAAAGTTTAATGATCACAGATATCGCTAGTCAAAAGTAGTCCACAATTAAGCGACACAATCCGGGAAAGTTAGACGATAGCGTGTTTCGTTAAATTGTGATTGGTCAAACGGAAAGGCGGATAGTAACGCTTCTCCGTGATTGGCGAGAAGGCTAAGGTGTTCACATTTTCTTACTTTCTCCTAAGGCTAAGGTTCAATTCCAGACAACAAATGTTCAACAAGTACACAATACTGAAAAAACAAATAAAGAAGTATCGGTAATAAAGCAATCTAAACTATCACTTTTATATCGGTAATCGAAATGGCATGCAAAATTGAGTGCTCTTTGAACTAATAAAATTAAAAGAAATAGTACTTAAGTTAAAAGAGCAAAAAGCGTCTCTTTCTGACAAATTGTATTTACACTGTGAAAGAAAGAGATATATGAGCGTTTTAGTTAGAAGGGTACAATAAGACTGGTTAATTTTTATGAGGAAAACTACTAATAATTTATACAAATTCTTTATCGCAATCTTAAAATTAAATATTTCATCATCGAAAGCAGATTCCATATTTTTAATTCACTTACGTGATTGTGCCTCATACATCCAAATTGTATATTTGCTTTATAGTCTGTAGCCATAGACGATAAACGATAGTCTGTGGAAAGGTAAACTGGCAGGTTGACGATTGTTCGGGTTGTGTAATCCGATGTCTGATCAAGTGAATAGTGGGCGATTCTATACAAGGTGTTCTACTATCTACAATTCTTTATTTACCAAAAAGCCTTAAGTTACTTAGTGCTACGAATTGAGAGACATTACTATAAGGAAAATGACAGCTAAAAACTGTTATTTTACATTTATTTATTTACAGCTTCTGTATGTCCGAATTTCTACGAACTATTATACAATTAAGTTATTTTTATAAAACCGGGTGTTGAAACCCAGAATTCTCTTACTACTTACGTATTTTCATGTGTCTGCAATAGGCGTACTTAAGACAATAGTATCTGCCAACTAAGTCGTGCGTTTAAACACCAATGATAACGTTTTAAATTATGAAGATATGTCATATGATATGTTAAACAAGAGGCCTACCAATATCCCTTCTTCTTCTGATGCCCCTTTTTTGCTAAATCTTGGCAACAACAACTTGAATTGCCGGGTATCTTGCGCTAGTCTAAAAAGTTCCTCAAATGTGATGCCGGTCTACTCCCGTACGCTACGCAACCACCTTCTTCCTTCTACGAGTACCAGCCCGTCTCTTGCCTTGAATTTTCAAATCAATGTCCCATAAGAGGTTAAGCGACTTCAAACACGATGATTTAATTTTATATTAAATATTCAATAAATTTATTCTCCTAGCAACTCGCCATTATTTGTACCTAATCAAAAGTCCGTTAATCGTAAATAAGATAATCAGTGAACAGGCATTAATGTTTAAATATTGAATTATAATTGCGACAGAGTTTTATCAAGACTGGATTCCATTCAAGGATAGCGACGCGGCTTCCGGCGGTTGCAAACTTTTTGGTTGTTTGGAATGTATTTAGAAGTAACTAAAAAAAAACATATAACAGGTGTTGATTGGAATTGGTTGTAGTATTAACCTCGCAGTTAACTTGTGAAGATTATTATAAATAATAAATATGTATTGCATTAAGAGTGAGAATAAATAATAATGATAACTTCTTTATTTCATATTATATTTATATGTAGTTTTAGTTTATTAAAAAGTCGGTCTTATATTTGTTAGTATTGGTTAGTAAACAAATAAAAGACTTATAGTGGGGAATGGACAGTATACCAACGACTTAAGATATGTGTGTTCATTGTATTCAACACATTCATATAATAAAATTGTTTTAAGTATATTACAGTGTTTTAGGTTTTCTACAACCTACTTAATAAGTCTACCTAAAAAGATCGAATCGCTCTAGCCGTTGCGAAGTAGTGCGAGCATAAATAACAAATTGATAGAAAAATAACATTAGAAAAAAATATTTTGTTTAAAAGTATATTACGTATTAGTATACCGGTACATTTGACTTATCATGTTCATATAACATACTATGATGAACACCATGGTTTTTAAATCACTCTGTATATTTATTTACAAGTGCTAGTCTAATAATTTATTATGAGAATCGACAGTAGCAGTTATTGTGCAACACAATTATATAAAGTTTTTAGACTGGCACGTTAGCTAATGATAGATCGAAATGTTGCAATGTAGTTATTAATCCTGAGTTGTTTATGTCAAAGAGCAGTGTTGGTCTAGTGGATTCAGCGTACGACTCTCATCCCTGAGGTCGTAGGTTCAATTCCCGGCTGTGCACCAATGGACTTTCTTTCTATTTAACCAGCTTGTCTTAGACCCAAAAAGTCGACGGCGTGTGTCAGGCACAGGAGGCTGATCACCTACTTGTCTACAAACAGACCTAAAAAGGTTGTAGCGCCACTGTTTCTTTTCTGGTATGTATATATGTTTGTGTGGTGGCCTAGTAGCTTACGTGTGCGACTCTCACTCGACTGTGATACACCTTTTAATTTGGACCAGTAATTCCAGAGATTAGCTTATTCAACAAAACCTTCCAGCTTTATAATATAAGTAGGTATTTGTAGGCAAACAGCTGGATCACTTACTGTCGCCGCACACGGGCCACACGCCACAGCCACAAACGCCGCCACGAGAAGCTAGAAGCGGCTACAAAGGTAGCTGAAGCGCGCGACAGCCACTTGTGGTCGGTGGTCGACACTTGCGGTCGGTGGCTGCTACTTTTTTTAACCCTTGCCTGCAGTATCATAATGGACTCTGAAGAAGAAGGTTTAATTGCGCTACTTTTGATATAAAGACGTCGTCGTAGAAGGCGAAGCCATAGTTATTGGATACACAGAAAGACATTAAATATCCCCTCACCACGACAGGTCGGTAATCGACAACCATTGAACTATACATGATGAAGCATTTGGCCTCAGTGAAAATATGATGAGGCCATATTCTGGAAAATATTTGGACTTAGACAAAAAAGTTTTCAATAGGTTAAGCCGTGCCAGACGTTGCATTGAGTGTACGTACTAGCAAACAAATGGAGAATATTACATCGCCTATTAAACACTTCTGTTCATTTCAAGAACAAATTGTGAAATCTTGTTGCATTTTGCACAACTTTATTCACAAAAAGGATGGTTTCAATTTTCGTCACACTTTGAAAATAGTGGGACTCGAAAATATACAAAATACAGGCTGGCCAGTAAAACGAGATTTCTTCCCAGGCCTTCACTTTTTCTCCTCTATTACTAAAACTATCACTTTTTGAATCCCAAATCGCAGGACGGGATTGTATCTCTGATATAAATAATTCTATATCCATATTTATCTACCTATATGAAACACAGACTACGTGCGTGCGTTACCGTCGACTTCAGGTTAACTGAGGTAAGGGAGAGAGGGGCGCGGAATCGCGCGAGTGGCGTGTGGCGGCTTTTTGTGTCGGCGTTTAGTGGCCGGTGCGAGCCACAAGAAGCAAGCTGCGACGATTTGTAGCGTGTGGCCGCCACCGGCGCCAACCGTGTGAAAATTACATTACATTAATGTATGAAAATTACAGGAAATATGCCAGTGGCGGCGTTTTGTGGTTGTGGCCGGTGGCCCATGTGCGGGGACCCTTAGAAATAAGTGCTTACCACCGCCTATGGACTGGATTTAAAGGCTCTTTTGGAGGCTCATAAGTAGTTTCGAAAACTCTACGTGCAGCTGATTCTAGTGGTGCGCGGCAAAAAGTGCCTTATAGCTTTATTTTGGAACAGTTTAATTCGAAGGTTCCTTAATTGCTTTAGATCTGCACCTGTCACGAAAAATTTTCATTGAAGTAATGCCCATTTTACAAGACAAACAGCTGCTTTGTAGGTATTTCTGAATTGACTTGCAGCTCTGAAGACTACCACGTTGTATGGCAGTTATTGCAAGTGTATTCCTAGGGAAACTACATTATTCTAAAACCAAATCTAACATCTTTTGTGTCGTATAATAAATTCCAAAAAAATAGAAAAATAAAAAAAATTGTTATGTTAAATTTATTATAAGTACACGATGGAGTGAAGGAAAATATAGATACACAAGTGTACTGTTCAATTGTACCTGATAGGTATATCTTTAAGTAAATCTCAGATCAACAAAGTCTATGAAACATTTGCAAAACGATTACTTTATAATTAATGCATCCGTCAGACAATATATCTTTTCGGCACCTCTCTGTGAATTTGATAGATTGTTCGATTCTCGATTGACAGCTATGGATAATTAATCGATGTCACTACAATCAAAAGTTAACTGTAATCGAATTTTACATTTATTTTGGTTAAAATAATATTGATTGTTTCGTTAACAATTAGTAAGAATCATTTCACAAAATTCCTATTAAGGCATCTTTACATTTTAGCTTCTAAAAGCCTTTTTTCATATTAACATTAACATTGAATTTGCATCATTTGATGTTCTTTACTACACTGGTACCAAGGTCTGTTTATCACTTCCGAAAATTCATGGCTTTCATACCTTTTTTTTTATGATTGGACAATTCACACCAATTGACCTAGTCCCATGCTAAGCTGGTGAAGCTTGTGTTATGGGTACTAGGCAACGGATATACATACATATTATAGATAGATAGACATATAAATACATATTTAAACACCCAAGACCTAAGCACAACACCAAATGCTCATCACATCGATGTTTGTCTCAGCCGGGGATCGAACCCGGGACCCATGGATTCGCAGTCAGGGGTACTAACCACTAGACCAATGAGTCGTCAAAAACGACGAAAAATTCCCTCAAATATGGCACAGGTATGGGACTCGACCCACACCAGAGCCTCTGCTATACAGAATGTGAAGCAATATCCACTAAAACCACTACAGGTAGTTCCTACTAAGCCGTGATAGGCCGTGTCTGCTACTAAAATTCTAAATATCCTTTAGTTGAACAATAAAGAGCGTGGCTTTAAGCAAGAGAATAAACTAGCTTATATCCATCACCTTGTATATGTGATAATTATGTTTATTTTATTGAAACGTTGTTTGCCTGTTTACTAAATTGTTCTACATTTCTAAGTTGATTTGAAGGTAGTAACTACATATACAAATACAAGTATGTTTTCGTGTATTAGCAGGGTATTAATTATTAATTCAATACACTTATATACCTGTAATATGTCTGATAGCTGTTAGTTCTGCCAAGCAAATATAAATAAAATATAAAACTCCATCTCTAGAGAAGCAGTTGTAGGAATATTTTAAAATACATTTTCGGTCTAAGGTATCACGGTTTCATCACGATGTTTTCGGTCACGGTACGAGCGTGTGTTGAAACAGCCGGGCGTCAAACCTACGACCTTAAAGATGAGAGCCGTACGCTTAAGCCATCAGGCCAACACTGTCCCCACTTATTCATTATTAAAATATTTATATCAATATAGTGAAAACAGTTAGACGTAAAAACCAGTTACGAACAGGTGCTATTCGAGTTTTGAGACTCAGAATGCAAACAATTAAATAATGATTATGCAAATACAATGGTCAAACTTGGATAAATCGACTACCCAGGTGCCACTCTCTATATGTCCGGCCTTGACACTAAATTTATTGGATTTATACTATACTGAATTAATTATATGTTAGGATAATGTTATATAGAAGAATACGTATTTTATGTATAACTGAGTTTTTTATAGAATAACAGTTAAGTACAGATACTGCTGTAATATTGATTAGTTTTTAAATTGCCTACATTTGTTATATTATATTAAACTCGGATTAATTTTTAGCACGAACGCATATACTTAAGATGTACAAATGTGTTTAAATAATGAATAAGTTTAACCTAAGTGACTTTTATAGCGTATCTGATAGTCAATGACCGTATTTCTTTAAAAAAACTTGGTAAAATAAAATAATCAGTTTTATGTTTACGGTTGCAGTTGCGGACTTTTTGGTTCCGAATTCCGAAAACTAAATTATTTACTACAAAGATATTCAACGACCGTATTCTTTTCAAAATTTTTGATAAATAAAATAATTAGTTTTATGTTACTCTTACGAATTTTTCTTCTTTTTTCAATTATTTTTATAGAATAATGACTCTTCGTTATTATGGTATCACATAATCAATTCCACCGATTCTGCGTGTTTGTATGACACATAAAGTCAAAAACTACTGAATCATCGTAGAAATTACTGAATCTTATAAATACTCTTTTGTAACGGAAAACTAAAAAACAAATGACATGTGTGATTTTGATGAATATTTTATGGTTTGTAAATTTAATTACTTTAATTGTAGAGGTCGCCTAATGTTTTCCATATACACGAAATCCTCGCTACGGAATGTTATAGCATATACTCTTCTAGCAGAAATGTGGAAAACAAATGAAAATCTAAATGGAACTTGATAGTCTGTTACTGTTGTTAGCTGTTAGAAGTCCGCCAACGCATTGTCTAACATAGAGGTTCTTAATAATGAATTAGTGCAACTCCGCATAAATTAATCTAATTAGATTTTATCGCTTATCACATTTACTTCGCTTGTTTGACGGGAAAGAATTATTGTTTGACATAAATAAAGACGCAATTAGAACTTTAAATATTTCGTAAGATATGTACTAATCATTAATTTATTTAATCTGTACTGTTGAATTAACTAGAATCGAATTTGGAAACCCACAAAGATACGTTAATCTCAGCGGAAAAATAGATTCATAATTGCCGAAATTAAAGCCTTTTTGAGGCTAAAGACAAATCGTACTAGAAAAATAAAATTATTATGAGCTTTTAATAAATATTATGACCGCTATAATCGCATCGCACTCGAAGGCGATAGAGAATATTGAATTATCAAATCTAATTCTATCAAAATAGAAAAGTAGCCTTGGACACCATGACCTCCATTGCCAAAAGGTTGCAGGTCGTTTTTTTCGCCATGTCGCGCTCAACGACATCATTACGCCGCTCTCTTGCCTCCGTCAATGTTCCAGTACACAGGCTCTAATTAAAGATTTAAGTTGGTGCCTGGTAGATAGTACCGTTGATCCCAGAGCTGCTTTCCTCGCTCCACGAATAAATATCGCAATATAGCTAGGAAGTGCTGCCAGCGTTAAAGGGACAATGCTGCCGGGACCAAACTTTTTAAATTTGTTTTAATTTTATTTTTATTATTGATATGCAGGTTAAGGAAATATACTCTATATTTTATTAGCAAAATAAATAAATGATTATTCTATGTGAGATTACGAACTTTTCAGCTCATCTAATACATCTTGATTTTAGGCATAACAATAACGAAATCACGTTCGTAATTAGACTCAATAGGCCTAGATAATTGCTTTAGTATTGTGAACTAATTAATATGAAATCTGAATACAAAGGGCAGGCATTCTAAAGCTCTGTATTTGTAATTCATACATATTTTAGCGTAATATTATTATAGGGCAATAATGCGTCCGACGGCATTTGATTTATTTGACCATTTCTCCCCAATACGTAATTAAATAAACAATTTTATTTCATTTAAAAATAGATGTAGGCTAAGCATTAATTTTATTGTTACCCAAAATGTACCCCAATTAGTACCATATATATATAAGCTAACAACGCACAGTTTATAATTGAATATATATAAATATATACATACAACATAGCAGTTGTTTATACAACATATCAGAAGCTTTTTAATTCAAATCTCGTGCGCACCATATTTTGGACCAAATTTTAAATGGTTTTGTCGAAAAATACCTATAATATTCTAAAAATAACTTTAATAACTAGATAATATCTCTCTTCGGGCCTTAACTTATTATATTTCTGCAGTGTAGAGCTTAAATAAAAGCTCAAATTTACAAAATATCTTAGTCACAGTATAACAAACGACTCTATGCATTTCCTTGTTCCGCGTTTGATAAACCGCTTGACAAAGGATATTGTATGGAGAGAGCTCTATTGTTGTTTTAGCGAGGCCGCAACACGGTGACAAGTTGTTCTTTATTATGTGAATGTTACTCTACACATTTTTTACCTACTTATATTAATATATTTAATTTAAAGATACTTTGAATTATTAAAAAAGTATCTATTACTATATTAAAAAATCGGTTGTCTGTAAAGTCGGTTTATTACTGACGATAGTTGAACGTGACAACGTCATAAAAAAATATTGATGGGATGGTTGCACTTTTCAAAAAAAAAAAAAATTTATTTGTTTTATAGGTATTTTGTATGGATATAGAGAAGGAAGCAAATGGAAATCACAATTGAATTGATCAAGTACATTTATTTGTACGCATAAATACAATTATGTCAATTTTAAATGGAATGCCTCAGAGCGAGGTAACGCCGTATGAGTCATGTTTTTTCGTGCGTGCAGACGGCTCCATCGAATTATAAGATTTGTCACGTCAAAAAATAAAAAGAAATAAATAAATCAGTGGTGCTATAAGTTTAGATCTGGGCCTCTGATTTCTGTATTTGTTTTATGATAAGTACACAAGTAGGTGTGTTTATGATTTGTCTAATAGCTTCAGCGTGCAACTCTTATCCCTGAAGTCATAGGTTCGATCCCCGGCTGTGTACCAATGAACTTTCTTTCTAAGTGCGCATTTGACATTCGCTAGAACAGTGAAGGAAAACATCTTGAAGAAACCGGCAGGTCTTACACCCAAAAAGTCGACGGCGTGCGTCAGGCACAGGAGATCAGAGGCTGATCACCTACTTTAGATTAACAAATGATCATGAAACACATACAGAAATCTGAGGTGTAGATCTAAAAAGGTTGTAGCGCCACTGATTTATTTCATTTTATTTTTTATGACATTCACTCGTAATTAATAGTTTTGTCAACAGTTTAACAATTTATTTTTTATTCCACTCCAATCCAATTGTAGTATTGGACTTAGATTTCTGTATGTATCGTTTATTTTTATTTTATCCACTATGACAACCCTGATACACATGCTTTTCGTGTCTATGTGGTAATGAAACCATTATTTTTTTCACTACATGAGCATTTTGCGCACATGGAATGAAAAATACATTTCTACACAGCCAAATTAAATTGTGGACTACTCGATTGCGGTCTTCTTAAGTGAAGTTCTCATGTCATTCTTCCAGTATATAAGTATCTGATTGTCCTCATTTTAAAATGTGTGATGTAAAAAAAATTACGAGGTCATACGCTAGTCAGTCAGTAATATTTAATGCTTCAAATAGAGCAACTTTTCTATTAGTTTCCGCGAACAATGGAAACTTTAGTGACCAACTGGAGATTGCGTTTGAAATATTCACAAAGTCATTCCGCGCCCGTCTCTCAAGTCACAGCCTTCTTTTATTACAACAAAGGAATTCTATCATAATCATAGATTTTAAACGTGCTTTGTTTACCTAAGCCTTACTTGAAAGTACGCGTTTACAGATCTAACGTTCTAAGGTTTTTAAGGCCGGCATCGCACTCGCGACCCCTTGCATTTAGCTTGTCCATGGGTAGCGGTAACACATAATATCAGGTGAGCCTCATGCCCGCCACTTGCCACTAATATAAAATAATCAGTGGCAATACAACCTCTTCAGATCTAGGCCTCAGATTTCTGAATCTGTTTCATGATCATTTTTCAATCTATTAGGCAAGTAGGTGATCAGCTTCCTGTTCCTGACACACGTCTGCGACCTTTGGGTCTAACCTCACGATGTTTTCCTTCACCGGTCGTCCGAATGTTAAATACGCATTTAGAAAGAATGTCCACTGTCCGCCGGGGATCGAACCGACGACCTCAGGGATGAGAATCGCACGCTGAGTCCACCACTAGGCCAACACTGCACTTATATAGAAAATTTATTATATTCGTGGTATACTTTAATAAATAAATATAAATTAGTAAACGCTATTATTCTATTTTTACAATGTTTTAAACATTTGTAAAATAATCTGTGCTCACGAGGCCGGTTGGCTGATAATTAAAACGTGTCGTTTCATTATTCGTAATAATAAAAAAAATATAGTAAGTTCAAACCTATAAGATACTTAACTTAATTGTAGTTCAATCTTAAAGGCTTTTCGTAAACAATATTTTATTCAAATAACGTTATTATCACAGACGTAAATTTATAAAATAATGGATGAAAGATCAAAGTTCAGACCAATTTTTATGCTTAGAAGTTGATCCTAGCACCTTTTACATAAGTATGTTAATGTGTCTGTCTATTATTATAAATATGCAAATCGTGAATGATAGACTATGACATCTGGTCAATTTTAATCTTATTTTGTTCGAATTCGCGCCTAAATATGCCTATTATGATAATTCGAATTCTTAAGAAGACAGAGGTCATGTCAAGGTCGTAGGATTTATTTTTTAATATTAATTACAGAACAGGTATCGAAATTTAATTTGTATGACATTTTTTAATATCACTCGAGTATTGCGAGCAGGCATCATCCATTGAATCAATAAAAAGTTACATTTTCACACAATTTTTAATAAGAAACTTGATTTGGGTAACATATACTACATGCAGTACCTTTATGTAAAAACAGCCATGTTAATACATATGTAAATAGGAATAGTGTATCAAAGCCCTAACAAAACAATTGATGTGAATTGAAATATAATGGGTTTTCAAAATAGCCGGAAATAAACCGGAAGGGCGTCCAGACAGGAGATAGATTTTTGAAAGTTTTCATCGCTACAAAAATTCATTTTCATTTTATGATTGCTTTGGTAGTGCATTACGCGTGTTCATAATAAGAAGAAATACATACAGTGAAAATGTAATTGATATTAGGACGCCAAAGAGTATGAGAATGTTTTGTTTAAATATCAATAATGAAGAATGTTTGATTAGACAAAGCATATTTTATAGGGAACTTAAGTAATTTATTGATTTATTTTCCGATAGACATTTTAATATCCCTATGGCTTTTCAATGAATGCCTACAGCTTGGTAGTCCAGGGTTCCAATCATTTGAAGGCAGAGTAGGTGGGATAACTGCCTCGAGGCCACAGTAGAATGAGAGTGTCTTGGAGGTACTACCCGATGTAATTTTGTGGGTATTGCATACCCAGTCTCTGAATAGCAGAGATTCTGGTGTCGACGTACCCCTGCTACATTTAGGGGCAATGCGTAAATACATTTCGATTTTCCACTTCGGATTAAAAACCACCACCACATTGAAAATGTATTATAAAATTTTAAAAGAATCCATCTGACAGTCGAACTGAACATAGAATATTTAATATCTATAAAAAGGAATACCTTATATAAGAATGTGTAAAGATAAGATAGTAACCGGTCAAGATAAAGATTCTATTTCATTAATTTAGTACGCAAATTCTTATCTAGCAATTATACATAGCAACATACTTAGAACCTTTTAAATTATGACCATAATATGTTAATGAATGAAATATAATAATCAATATATGAAAAATATCGTGCGTAATATATTTATAAAACATTCCGTTCCCACTAATACCTACCATAAAATAGTTAGGCCTCCTTTACCCCGTAAAGACCTTTTAGACCCCGTTTATTTTGTAAATTGTGATCTATAAACTCGCCATTAAATAAAAACTATAAAGCCTTTTTATTGCTTGAAAAAGAAAAAAGTAAACTTAATCCTTTTATATATTTTTTTCTTTAAGAAAACAAATTATACTAATTTTTTTATCGGTAAGTCTTATTTATTTCCTAAATACTTTGCAATAACCCTTCCAAAGATCTCCAGGTCTTGAGTGAGTTTCATTCAGCTCGCCATTAACATGTTAAATTGTATTTTGTTATTAAGTGTCCTCATTATCGCATTACAAACTGAGTAATAAGAAACATAACAAAGACAATATATTAAAATGTTACACGTAATTTAATGTCTATTGTAAATCCAATGAATGATTTTGCATTGTTTCGTTTATGGTACCGAATATATGAATAGGAAAATTGATATCGAATTTTTCCAGTACCGTAAGCTAGATACTGCCCATATCCGCGTGGATTTCATCTATTTGATAAAAAAAATTGCGACCTCTTCAACAATCTCTCTACAGTCAGTGTGTTCAGCAACAGGAAACATCTGGAGCAAATGTTTCCACCGGTTTCTGTCCAACAGCTCTCTCTTTTTTTATATAATAGGGAGCAAACGAGCCTGCGAGACGCCCAAAAAGGGCAATCATCGCAGCCCATAGTCACCCAATTTTAGTGGGTGCGTTGCCGGCCTTTGAGGGAGAACTACACTCGAATTTTGAATAGTTGGAGGTCGTATCTCTCAGGGATGACCCCCAGCGGGAGTCATTCCACAGTTCGCTAGTTCGCAAAAGAAAATGCCTTTTGAAACGGACTGTGGAAGATTTCCAGCCATCAAAGTGATGTTGATGAAACTCTTAAAAATCTCTTATAACAGTGTAAAGTTTTGAGGATGATGAGGCCTTGATCGGTCTACCTGGTTGGTGAACGGCCACGTGATCTTCTTCTGTTTTACCAATCACGATCAGTTTCTCCATTTTCTAATCTCTGCGCATTGTTCAAAAATACTTAAATTAAATTTTTAAGCAACTACAAAACTCGTTGTATCTGTAAGGATGTATAACTATTGGAATAAATAAAATAATAATAATTTAATTTATGTTAGTTATTTCGACTATGTATTTGCGTGTTGTTCCCACGAGAATGTAAGTGCGTGCTCCTATTTCACTATGCCTCCTGCTGATAGAGGACAAATCTTTGTTTGTAATTTATTTTATTATTACTTAAGATGTCATGCGGAACATGGTGTAGTGGTTGCAGCTTCTTACAAACATGGTGTAAAACAAAACTAGGCGATTAAAAAGAGTGGCGGAGACTCAAGTGGGAAGAGAAGAACTGGCAATAGCCACTGCCAGTTCTTCTCTTCTGTTCTACACCCTTGATTTGAAAACTGGCAGTAAATGTAACAAAAGAAGCATTTAATATATATTTCTTTTTTTAAGTTCATTGTAGTTATGAATCAATAAATGATTTTGATTTTTTAAACTGATTTATTTAGATTGGTAAGAAATAAATAATTACCAACAATAAATAACCCAACAAGGTGAATTCCGTTGGTTGATTTGTTGTTCATTGTTGAAACGAAACAATAAAGGTTGTATTCCAAAAATGAAACTGCATATCCGGTCCAAATGTAGACTGGAAGTATCCACTCGTCCAAACGATAGTCGTTAAAACGTTTGTATGGTACAAATAAAATATTTAAATGTTTTAAATTCTTCAATAGATAACAACGACGTTTTGAGTGCTCTTCAGGAATGATAAGTGAGTCTCTTCTTAAAGGAGTTTTTATGTGTCCGAACTCGAAATACACTTGCGAATCCCCCGTATCACCCAAGGTTTCCGTAATACACCTGGGCTGTCTATCACTTGGAGTTCTGGTAAACCAACTTGCATTGACTCGATTACATCTCAAAGAACGCATTCTCTTGGGATATATAGTGCCACACACTATTGTCGCCTTATGTCTACTACACATGTCTTTACATAAATAATAATTGCATTTATAAGTAAACCTAGAACGTCTTACTCAAATTATATATCAACTTGTTGAAAATTCGAATTAGGAATTCAAGAATTTCTTGAGAGCCCACTAAAAACCATCTTGCATATTGGGGCCGTTCAAGTAATAGGTACGTAAGCAGATTAACTGCAATATATCCCCCCTTCCTCTTGTTAGGAAAAGTAAGCGAAGCTCTCAAAAATAATAGTACATAAACGTATTAATTTTTTGTAGCATTTCGTTTTCAAGCATATGAGATGACGTAATCACCACTTAAAATCAAGGACCCCCCCCCCAAACCCCCTATAGTGCTTACATAACACTTGAACGGCCCCAAGAGAATAGTCTTATACGATTAACACACGCTTTCACCTATACCTTAAGCCGCACAATTAATCGTTTAAATAAATCTTAGTACGATAATGGCAGGCTAACGAGTGACGATACAATGCCGCGACAATCGGCGGCGGTGCCTTTCATCTTGACACTTTGTCTTTTATAGTGACGTCTCTTGATCTCCGCTAAGTATGCCCGCCTTAACAGTTGCAATTAAAATTATTTGATAATTCACTTCAATTGTTAAGCGCGCAAGATGGCTGCGTTTTTGAATTTAGGCATGGATTTAATGGCTCCTTATATGTAATGTTTGTTATGCCTTTTACTTTGGTTGTTTATTTGAGACTTACAGGATTAACTTAGATTTTATCTGAATTAGGTTGCATCAGGCATTCCATATTCAAATTATTTTTTGTTTTTGTATATATCTTGGATGAATTAAGGATCTTTCCTATAGCGCTTTCAACTAATACGTCTGGGGCAATTTTTTTAATGTAAATAAATTTTCTAAACTATCTTTCATAATACAAAAAAACCTTACCCTCGTGTTAAATTTGTAAAGATTTATTAAATTAAATTGCTTAATTCCATATTATCATAATTACGAGATATTTCAGAGAGAGCAAAAAACTCCATCCCTAATTTAAATAACGAAATAAATAATTAAAGCCCGTTGACTGACACAATTTTGATACTTTAGAACTGACATACTTTGATACTTACCTGAGCAATAGAATGTTACCATGTAAGAAAAAATAACATTTCGTTTCGAGATGTTTTTGCGATGCTGTATGTTATTGAAAAACGCTCATTAATTTCGCTCAAATAAGAGCAAGTGTCTTTAGAAATTACACAACATACACTCTGAATATACAAAATATAATCCGAAAACATCTAGTATTTTATTCAGCTGTAAGAAATTCTAAAACGCATGAAACAGTATAATAGTTGATTCTCTATTTTTAATACTTGAACATATTTCAAAAGGCCACCGTTTTGAACAGAGCAGTAATTTTGAGCTTTCTTTCATCGTCAGCAACCGGAAACTTTAGCTTTCTATGTCAACGTAGGCTTTGATAACGCTTTTTGGATTTTTCATCAAAGAAAATTGCGACTAATGTTCTCGAATTTTTTGTTCCCTTCCACTATTCTAGTTGTGCTATTTGAGATTTTGGAGATGTTTTATGAAATTTAAATGGGCTTTTCTACCTTAGAATTCACTTATGAGATATAAGGTAAAGAAATTGACGACGTGTGCCTTCATGTTAAGCTAATTAAGAATTTCAAAAGCTTTTATATTTTCTATTAATATGAACGTTTCTTGAGTTTTGAGGTTTATTCTTTAAGATACCGCGACGTTATTACAACTTTGAATTATATTTCAATTAAAGTTTTTACTTAAATGGTACATTCTTACCGTTAGAAAGAGAAATAGTTGTTTTCGTTTGAAGCATACATAATTAATCTTTTCCTAATACAATACTAATAAGTATATTTATTCATTCATTAAATAGGTAATATTTTTAAATTATTAATTTTTAACATATACATATATTACTCATGCCTGGTAGGTTCAATCCCCGGCTGTGCACCAATGGACTTTCTTTCTATATGCGCAATTACAGTCGCTCAAATGGTAAAGGCAAACATCTAAAGAAAACTGTCTTGTCCGTACCCAAACAGTCATCGTGTGAGGTACATGAGGCTGATCATCTTCTTCTCCTATTAGATGGACAAATGATTATGAAACAGATACAGAAAGACCAGACCTTTTTTTAACCAAGCAATCAGCCTTTGATGCAATACAAATATTTCCCTCTATTCCAGCATACAACCCGATAGTTACAAATTTCTAGTTGGTTCAAGTACCCTCTTATTATTCATTTATAAGTCCTAAAACATCTGAAAATATACAACACATACACATCAATTATATTAGAAAACCATAATTGAAACCAGCAAGGAAAAAAACAGAAAAAGAACTAAAACCTCATTAAGAGGGTAGTACACAAAATTACGGAAAGTAGAAGATTGTAGCAAAATATATCAATATTTTCATTGTTGTTAGTAATTCAATTGTAAGAGCGAGATAGCCTATTCACATTTCTCAACTACATTGCTGGCTGGCTCAACTACATACTGCAGATTCCTAAATGTAAATAGAGCCATGGTTTTCAAATACATGGTCCCAGTAAAATGAAAAAGTTTACGTCTCGGCGCTATGTAGTCTTGTTTGGAACAAAACGAGGGTACATCGTTCAAATAAAATTCGTACAATAACAGTGAATGCAAGGCAAGTAGAGACCCTTAATTCATCGTGTAATCGGCTGACATTAAAGAGATAGATAAAGAGGAAGATTTAAACGATTAAACGAAAATGTATAAATCTACATCGAAAACAATAAAGTGACGACATCAATTCCCCACAACTTTATTGGCTTATCGAATTCCAGTGTAATCTGCAAATTTCAGCAAAGAGGCGGCATCCTTTGAGCAATCTTTTTTTAATAAAATTATCCTTCAAGAATCGATCGTGCTTGAGAAGGCAGCAATTTACGGTGAACTCAAAGCATATCTCAGTGATTGAATGTTTTTGTTTGTTATACGGTGGTTAGCGCGTTATCGAATAGCCGAACTTAAGCCGTTAAAAAGGCTACCCATTAAATAATGAATAAAGTTAATTACAAACATTCCAACACTAAAATGCGACAATTATTTCATTAGAAATCAATAAAATGTTCGTTGCGTTTCAACTTACCGTTATTAACATGTAAAAACAAAGTTCTGTAATTGCTTATTAGTCTGTGGTTTTATTGACTTAATATTTCTATTACAATATGGCCAGTTGTTTATGGCCTTTTCTGTGTTTGAAGAAAGTGGGGTTAATTATTGGACGCCTGGGTAGAGTAATTTTTATGTTTTAATAAGATATTTACGATTGTTGTCAATGCTATTAGGTTTATTGTGTTTATATATTCATGAATATTGGGAGATACGATGTTGGTGGGATTCATTAAAAATACTATGGCGGCTTTTTTTGTCGATTACTAGTGGCGCCTGTCTATGATCATCACGAGGAGTTTCAATTTAATAAATGTTTTGTCCTTTTCACACTTGTGAATGCAAATAAGTGATGTGATAAAACTGTGTTTACTATAGTTTGAGGCCATTGTGAATATAACAGTAAATATTTGTTGTAACATAAGTGATTTTTGAACATTTTAATTGACACACCTTTAATTGACTTAAGGAGACAAAATATAAAGAGGTAAATTAATAATAATATTAAAGCCACTTTAATTACAATATGCTCTTTATAGTAATAAAAAATGTACATAAATCAAATCTAGTATATAATCAAATTTAGTTATATTATTTTTATTTTATTATGAAATAGGAGGCAAACGGGCAGGATGCTTCTGATGTTAAGTGATACCGCCGCCCATGGACGCTTTAATGCCAGAAGTCTCGCAAGTGCGTTGCCGGCCTTTTAAGAATTGGTACGCTCTTTTCTTGAAAAACCCTAAGTTGAATTGATCAACGAAATACACACATAGTCTAGGTTACTTAAATAAATACCTCCTTGAACTTTACATTTGGAAAAACCCCCAAAAAAATGAATTATATCCTCCATCGCTTTGTGGTCTTTCCACATTTCTCTACTCTGGTACATTCTTAATTGTTAGTCCGTCTGTGATCTTACTTTTTGCCCTAATCGCTTTGTATTTTGTGATATTGCTACAATGAAAAATCTAATCAAAATCATTTATTTATTCAGGTAACACAATGTACACTTACGTCAAAAAACAAATACGTATTAAATACTTCTAATTTTACATTTACCTACTGCCAGTTCTCAAGTCAAGGGCGTTGAGCAGAAGAGAAGAACTGACAATAAACTCTCCGCCACTCTTGTTTCACATGACATCTTAAGTAATTAATAGTTCATTAAAGATATAAAAAAACTACAAACAATGATTTGTCCTCTATCAGCAGTAGGCATGGTGAAATAGGAGCACGTAGGTACTTACATTATCGTGGGAACAACCCAAAAATATAGATATATATAGAACTTGAAAATAAAAATACCACGATAGGTTAATGCCGAAATCACCTAATATCTAACACAAAGAAAAAAGCCGAACCTTACAAAACAAGCCAAATAGAAGTCAAAGCGAAAAACCTAAAAGAAATGTTAGAGGTATCGGTTTCGTATCGGCGATCTTTGCCATTTGCTAATTACCATACCGCATGCACCTTTGTGGTGAAAACTTTTTCGTTTGTATCTATGGATTTCGTTGATCTGTGGTTTATGGCGGGAACTACTGAGACGGCATGGTGTAATGTCCGTTTATA
The DNA here is from genome assembly GCF_905475465.1 of Pieris napi. Taxonomy (NCBI): domain Eukaryota; kingdom Metazoa; phylum Arthropoda; class Insecta; order Lepidoptera; family Pieridae; genus Pieris; species Pieris napi. The sequence continues at coordinate 2,868,155 of NC_062241.1, read as the reverse complement.
AGAGGTCTATTGGTAGACTAATTTCAATAACTAAATTAATCCTATAGTGCGCAATTACTCCAATACCTCAAGGTTGTAAGTTCGATCTCTGGCTGTGCAGCAATGGACTTACTGTCTATGTATACATTTAACATTTGCTCGAACGATGAAGGATTAACAAATGATCATGAAACAAAATGAGGCACAGACCCATCAAGTTTGTAGTGCGTTAATTTGATTGACTTATTAGTATTTTTGGCAGTGTAATAAGAAAGATTTATTTTGAAGTTATACTTCTTTTGGCGCGTTAGGGAAAAATTATGAGAGTAAATTTTTACGATGCGCGCGCACACCGTCACAAAAATTTTTAGCGTCGTTTTTTCTACAAACGTAGAATACAATTTGAAAAGATTTTTAATTTGTGTACATAAGTACACACACGTTTTTTATTATTAAAATGAATAGTACATGGAAATAAAAGGTCTTACAATTTATTTTATTAAACAGCGTTCATGGCTTTTCAAAAATATTGTTTCGCTTTATTGACTTGTGTAATATCCATGGTTTAATATATATCAAATCTTAGCTTGACGTAGAAAAGTTGAAATATTCCGAGACGCATTTACCTTTCCATCGCAATCTATCGGAGTAATTAAAATACATTTTAATCAAACTCTTTCGAAATCTTAAATTAAGTTGTGTTGTAAATTAACTCACGCTATAAAAGTGATATATTTGTGTATTTAGCATCTTTTCTTTAATTTTCTCGGGTCATCGACATCGCTAGACCCAGTGTCGCCAGCCGTGAGAACGAAAAATTTAACGTGAAATTAGCATAATCGTGTATAAAGTTTTAAATTTCGAATGGACTCCTGATGCTGGCCGCTTAGAAATTTCCATAGATAACTAATAATTTTAAATTTGTAGGTTATCTATGCAATGACAATTGACTTTTATGGGTTTGAGTGGTTCTGTGATTTCGCTTATTTTTTTTCCTACAATAAAGTTCACAAAAGAGAGTGCGACTTTACCGGAATTGCAATTAACCTATACAATAATTAGGGCTAATAAGTAATATTATGTTAACTTAATTTCTACAATACTTGTAAATTTTAAACTAAGGTAATGTTTATTAACAGTCTTAGGGTCTGTTTCACAATATACGGATAAGTTCTACATAAGTTCCAAATTAGCTATTTATTACTTATTGGTAGGATAAACACTATTGTTGCGTTTGACGACCGTTAGATAGCGCTTATCGTCACATAAAGGCCATAATAAGTTATGAGTCCGATGGATGTCAAATAGCAGAATTTATCTTCCAAATAATTTATGTGTTGCATAGCTATTTGGTAGGTACTTTATCCATACATTGTGAAACAGACCCTTAGTGTTCTGTAATGTTTTGACACTATGTTCGTGTGTCCGAGATACCGCACTTGCACTTATATTCACTACACTAGGATTATTAACTCGAAAGGTTTAGTTCTCTTAAGGCGTCTTGTTCCTGTTGTATCAAAAAGTTCACTTATGACATGTTCTATAGTATATTTATTATATCTTTTAATTCATTCCGGGCTAGAGAAGACTGAATGCTATTATAGATCACTATATTCACTGGGGTAGCCAGAAATAAATATTTTATTAAAAACGTAAAAGCGGCCGATCCCCCAGCATCAATAAAACTGCGATCAGTATATTGTACCGCCTTAAATTATGTGAACTACCGCGCTGTTTGTAACTCATAGAGTAAGTATACCAACAGATATAATAAACTACAACGCACAAATTGAATAATAGAGATGTATTTATTGGTGATTGATGATTTTAAAACTAACGATTTGAGACTACTTCTCAAATCTTTCGAATATTCTGGCCCGAGAGAATCTCTTATCATCTGCTGTGGGAGTTATGCAATCAATCCAAAACAGGTTTGCCATACGTTCCAGATGGATCCAAGTCACATTGCCAAGCAAGCCCGCGTCTGGAATCCTCCAGGCAAAAAGAAAACCGACAAAAACAGACCTGGAGTATAATTGCAGAGGCTAGGGAAGCTGGAATGATGTGGAGTGAACTTAAGAGAGCTGCCCAGAACTGATCAGACTAGTTGACTACTCTGGATGCTCTCTGCTCCACTCGGTACATAGGACTTTAAATCAAAATGAGAACAGAGAGACAGTGTAAATATCCGCGGTCAGCAGGGTCACTTAACATCGATGAGCAAATGATGGCTTGTTCTGGTTGAGTTTTGTCTACTATTTCAAACTGTGTAATCATTAAATACACGTTTTTGTTATGTTTTTGTTGCTTGCCGCATCTATCCGTTAGTCTTTGACAGGTATCGGTGGGTATTCTTTGTGAATTATTGCGGAGCGCGTCAGTGTCAATACCTTAATGGCTCGCCGTGTTTCAGTGGAACTGAAATACTGGAAAAATCTATGGGAAACCCTTTCAGTCAGACCAAAAATATTTGGTCGGAAAAATAAGAATCGGTTACAACACGGGGACGCTTTACTTTACTTTTAAATTCTTAAATATCGATTTAGTTTCATTATTAAAGTTAAAGTCATATTATTATGTGAAATGTGATTTTATTATAAATTTGATATGCGGTATCGATATGAGAATATTTAGAACAAAATGACGGCGTAGATTATTTAATAAGCTGCTCAAAACAGATAACAAATTTTGGCACTATGATGATTCTAGATTACCCTGCTATATTCTTCTACATATTTTATTTTAATAGCTGTAATATTACACACATCAATCTTTTAGAGAATTAAAAATGTATACTAAAGATGGTCCACTCTAAAAACTACCAATCTATTTTTGTTGCCATTTATTAAATAAAGAAACCTGATCTTTTCTGCATGGGAGGGTTATACCCGAATACAGAACATAAATCTGTTCGTAAAGGGTTGTAAATTTTCAACCCTCGCAAACAGTGATCTACAACCACCGACATAGCTCGACCCCTCAACCTCCACGTAGCTTCAAAAATATCTCTCAGAAAAGCAATACTATGAAACTATAAGGGCCAACGATAACTGGTTACAATTTTATAAATAGGAATGAAAATTTTAAGATGTCTGTAAGATATGTTTTGACCGAACCCTTTAGTGTATTTTATAAATTGCCGTCGTTATTTTTGTGTACGTTGTAAAAATTTAATTTCTTAAAGGTTTCTTTAAGGACGAATCATATCGAAAATATTTGGTTAACAATTCTTTCTTTGCGAAAGGTCCGGAAAAGTTTTTTCCAACAAATGAAACATACTTACAATAGTGAAATTAAAATAGTGGAATAGAATTAAAAACCAAAAGCCTTAAGATATGTGAAATATTCTAATGAATATTTCGGTGATAGAAATGGAAAGAAAGAATTAATGGTGAAAACTAAATAGAGGTTTTCTGCGTTTTGTGGTTCTTTAAACTCAATTACAATAAGTATACCTCTTTAACAATAATAATTGTGTATTACACAATATCGAATATACTAAACCTATCTCAAAACACGTGAATTTTTCAATAGTTTTTGCTGTTATGAGGTTCATACAGACCTGGCCAGGAAATATTATACTCGTCCTAGATATTTAAAAAAAAAGCATATATTTTGACTTTACTATGGAATTCACTATTAAGTTTGTTATAGATGAGATGGGAACCCTGATACAAGTATTTTGTTACTTTAAAGGGTTCCCAAATCTTACACATTGCATTGTTATAATTTAATTATTTCGTAATCCTACAGCAAACAATTACACTCAAAATATAGCCAAAGATGGAATTCATAATATTAACCATAACATTCAAATATTTACAAAAGAAAAAAAAAACAATAAAAATTATTCTATACATTTAACTAATACCTAATTTGGTTGTGTTGTGTGATGGTGTAAAAGTGAGGGTATGTACGTGAAGGTCTGTACGTGGGGTGTGTTTGTGATGCAGGTGATTTTGCGCTATAGGTACATATTCTTGGTCTGTACGTGGGGTGTGTTTATGATGCAGGTGATGATGCAGGTTATTTTGCGCTATATTCTTAATTATTTTTTGTGTAGGTACACCCAATTTCAACTCTCGTTCTTAAATATCTGCTAGAATAGAACCCGAACACAAAAGAAACAAGTCGATCCGTGCATTTCAACCGATATCTCGGCTCATTACGGCGTTCACGGCCGCCGGCCGGGCATGTCCGCGGTATCTATGTAGTTAATTTTCCACCAAGTGTAATTACCATGTTTCACTTTGTTTTTGCTACTAACTTTATTTGCATGTGGTGTGGCTGCGACCGTATGGACAGGGAATTGCATGGAGATGTTTCAAATTTTTACAATCATATTTTTTTATGTTTGTTCTTTAAATTTATATGCTGAATTAAAGTCGTATGATCGCTGCTTTACAATATATTAATGGTAAGATTTAGTCATGTTTAGCGCTAAGTCTCGATTCTGAATCTTAGCCTAAATATTATAAAACAGACGATTCGCTGACTCAGAATAACAGATGTACTAAAGTATCTCCGGGGCCAACTGGCCAGTCTCAGATATTACCCACCGGGACATAATCGTATACAATATACAATAATCACAAATTATAAATCTTAGTACGAATTTAATAAGGAAGTCTCTAATCATCTGTACGTTCCAATCTTTATCCCCAGAATAAGCTAATAGAGACATTGTTCGTCCCTCGTTAGCCTGATCGAGATGCGCGCGCGCCGGGGGTCTAGAGCACATCGGACCGCGTCATCTATGTAATTTAGACTTGCATCTATTTCTTATGTATGGGCAAATTAATGAAGCAGTCCATGTCTGGGATATTGCTACTGCATTTGATATTAAATAAAACTAGTTCCGTGGCGTTGTGTTTTCACACTGGGCAAAGAGTGTTTGTTTGTGTTCCTGGGAAACGCATTTGCCATTAAGCAATAATTTAAAAAGACGTACATATGTGCGTATAGACTTGATATCTATGAAACTTAAATAAATATATTAATAATATGTTTTTCTTCTTTTCAGGTGAGTTCTCCATGAAAAAATACACAATTGGAATTAATACAGGTATTGGTCTTTAAAATGTATTAAGATTGATTGATCAATGCTATCGAATGCTTATCTTAATTCGCTTATGATGTTATTCACACTTCCACACACAATTTCTTCTGTCATCTATGTTGTCATCGTATCTAAAACTAGTTGTAGCGTCTATTTCGAGCGGTTATTAAAACGTGTCTCCACTCGCTGTCATAAAACATAATATGACAATAACCAAAGATTCTATTTGCTCCTTTGAATGTCGGAGTGTCACAAGGGTTATTCTTAGGACCTATCTTGTCATTTTATATGTGACGGGTTAATTGCATTTTTAAGTTTTGTTTTACCGCTAATTGTTTGTGTGTGATGAAATACATGGTTAAAAATATGTACACGTTCTTAAAGTAAATTTATAAAACTGATAATTTTAGTGAATAATATAAATTAACTTTCTGTTCTAATAAAAAATCGCTTTGGCTCTGTTGCAAGCTTACAACGATTCAATCAACTTCTACTTTACAATAAAATAAAAAATGCAAGAACGAGTTCTTTTAAAATATTTCATTTCTTTATGAAAACGTCTATAGATGCACAGTAAATGCAAGCATTCATATTGAATGCGAAGTAATCCAAGCTTAAGAAGTGGGTCAGCTTGCAAATATTACAGTATTGGAAACTCGAAATCTAGATAGTGTTCAACCACCTAATTGATATTGCTTTTCGATATATTGAAATCTTAGAATCAATCAACATTATACATATCTTAAGAGAGAAACTTATAATATCGTGTATCTAAGCTGCGTTACTATGTATTCCAAAGAAATAAAAAGGCCGGCAACGCACTTGTGAGTCTTCTGGCAATATGAGTGTCCATGGGCGGCGGGCGGAATGACTTAACGTCAGATGAGCCTCCTGCCCGTTTGCCTTCTATTACATTAAAAAAATCATTTGTTTTTTTGGAATTCTTATCACCGTCTCACGAGTGCAGTAAACCCGTAAAACGCGGTAGACCCGGTCCGCGTTATAGGAAATCCCGTTGTAGGAGTATTCTCGTATAACCGTTTTTTTAAACAAGTTAATAACTAGGAACACGGGTTTAGTTTTTCAAGTTATTTAGTGTAATTTTATAACAACACATTTGAAACAGGTGCAAACGAAAATATATAAGTTGACAAATCTCCGCGATATTGAGGGGGCTATATCGCATTATATGGGGGGACGGAATCACGTTATACGATAACGGGTAATAGGGGAAATTATTGTACTATATTCTGTAGACAACATACTAATCAAACGAAACTTAAACTGTTTTATTTTATTACCGACATAAATAAAATAGAGCATATGATAATCTCAAAAATATCACATGGCATGTAGAGTCCATTTTTTATTACATTAAGCTATTAGGCTATATCTGAAGGTATAACGCTGTGTAAATTGTGTTTTGTCACACACATGGATGGAACAAGGGAAAATCAAATTATTACTGCTTCCATAGCATCAATGGAATATTTTGATCGTCTATTTTTTTATTCAGTAAGGTAAAGACATGGTTTGATCATTAATTTAACTTCTTAAAATCTTACCTCTGTTTCATTTCTTTGTTATTCTTACATTTTCATTTTACATTGAACTACTGACTCATTTTATTGCACATTGACACTGAATTCATCCAAACCACTTCATTATAAATACAATAAATATAGATACACATAAAAAAACGAGTTTATATATCATTTATCAAATCAGAACAAGACAGTTTTTATTTAGCGTTACCTCAGCTATAAACGTTACAAGGTAATAAATAACGTAATTAGAGGACAAAAACTTCGCATAAACACCAATAAACTTGATGTAAACTCCGGGACATTTAATTTAGGACAAACAAAATCTTTGGATGGACTGAAAGTGTATTTTACGGTGTTTAGTTTTATTATCCCTTATTTTGCTATGATTAAATATGAAAGTTACTGGTATCTAAAAAAATTATATAGATTCACAGAGATCAAATATGATACAAGATATAAAAAAATATATAAATCAGTGGCTCTACAACCTTTTTAGGCCTCAGATTTCAGTATGTATTAATTGATCATTTGTCTATTTTATAAGCAAGTAGGTGATCAGCCTCCTGTGCTCGACACATCGACTGTTTGGATCTAAGGCAAGCCGGTTTCCTCACGATGTTTTCTTTTCGATGATGCGATGAGAAGAAATGGTAAGAATCCCACCGCCATTCTTTGTAGTCGCGATTTTTGTATTTAACTAATTAAACCCGTGTTGGCCTAGTCGCTTCACCGTGTGACTCTCATTCCTGAGGTCGTAGATTCAATCCCCGGCTGTGCACCAATAGACTTTCTTTCTATGTGCGCATTTAACATTCGCTCGAACGGTGAAGGAAAACTTCGTGAGGAAACCGGCTTGCCTTAGACCCAAACAGTAGATGTGCCTGTGTTCGATGTGTATTGAAGACATGGTCATGAGACAGATACATAAATCTGAGGCCCAGACATAAAAAGGTTGTAGTGCCACTGATTTATTTATTATTTATAGTTAAACCTTACTTAAATATTTGCATGTAAGTGTATAAAAACAGTCATAAAACGCAGCTCCTTAATTGAGCCACAATGACAGGGGAAGGGTTTTATCTTTATTTCGGATGTACAAAAATAGATAGAATAACAAACAGATGTTAGTTGGTAAAAAAATCGAGCTCCGGTGACAGTTATGTACTTTCATACGGGAAAAAATTATATGTAATCTTTATTAGATGTGCTACTTTTTAACATACTATAAATTGTTTTAACTTAAAAAAAATATGTTTATTATGGAATATAAGACGCAGGTATCACCTATTCCACATTAAATTTGTATTGCTGACATCCACTGTGATCCTTACTCATCGGCAAAGAAGAAAGAGGAGACTCTCAGAGGCCGAGAGAAAAAGACCGGCGCAAAAAACTCTCAGTACTCTTTTAAGATATCAAATCATCATACAAAATGGCAAATAACACTTATTTTATAAAAAATATCTTCTAATAAAATAATAACGAGACTATCTCTTTTGCATACAATGACAGTGTTATTTTACTAACTAAGACCCTACGTATACCTATAAAGTTATTAATAGGAATTAACTAAATAAAATGACCTTACTTAAAGGCCAACTAAAACTTATTTATGTACACTTCGTTACCTTATACAAAAACATACATGTAAAAAGCAGGTTACATAAGTTATTACGCCACGGGCGGCCTTATCGCTAATATGAGATTTCTTCCAGGCAACCCTAAAAAAGAACAATAAAAAAAGAAACACCTACAGAGGGTAAAGTACAAGAAGTGCATAAATAATTAACAGAAATCTAAACAATAAACAATAATATGTAGAAACAAAAATATAAAAGCTAATCCAAGGTTTAATTGAGTCACAATTAATATATTATATACCTAAGTAGCAGCTAATTACGAGGCAGAAGAAAAATTATCAAAAAGAAGATTTTTGAATAGGTAAATAAGACTGAGCTCATCTGATATCAATAGGAACATTGTGTCTTCCAATAACTTTATTTATTGAAAAATTACAAAATAAAAAAATAATTTCCACAAACAGAAAACTGTCTCGTCTGAAGAATCATAATAACACTTCTAGCAAACATTTGTCGCCCACTATTTATTGTTTCAACCGAATCAAGTTACTACTGTAAATTTAAAACCAAAGGAAACGGTTAAAATTAACCCTTACGCAATTTGTTAATTGTTAGGGACTTTTTTAACTCCTGAAGGACTTATTTATGAATTTAAATGGCCCCTGAAGACTGGGGCTCCGATGCTAATTTGAATTTTATGATTTTATTATATTTACGGCTTTGAAGGGTTAATCTCGGGGGACTCTATTTTCAAATGCTTAGATACGTAATATAGTACTGACGGTTTAGTCGGTTTTATAACTAAACTAACTGCACATCGGAGAGTTGAAGTCTCTAGAGAATGATTTAATTTAACTTACACAAAAACTTAATTCTGCTTATGCCTTCTTTGAAAATTGAAATCTTTTTTTTTTCATTTCTTTATTTTACAAAAAAATATAATACAATCATAATAAGTTACATTTGAAAACCGCTGTGGTTTGTATTGATGTAACCATAGCAGTCTTGTTTAGGAGCGCGACAAATGCCTATAAAAGTAGTTTTTAATTTGCTGTTTATGTTGGTTGGCGTCAGGCAATATAATATATGATTTGGTAGACCATTTATTAGCCGCGGTAGCAAATACCTCAACGTTCTCTCGCCGTATACGTTGTTTGCTCTCGATGTACAGAGCCGGACTTGCGTTGCCGCTCGGGTCTGTACGTCATGCTCCACTCGTTTTTTTATGTCATCTCGAAAAAAGTGCTCGACTAGAAGACATTTATTAACTTTTTCTGATATGGGCAATATATATAGTGTTTAAAAATTGATAGTGTGTGTCCATGGATACTGCGGTATCACTTAACATCAGGTGAGCCTCCTGCCCGTTTGCCTCCTGTAACATAAAACAAATCAATTTAAGTTGTACAATATTATGAAACCAGCTTAGGAGGTTTTATTACTTGATTCATTAACATTGTGCCAAGTGTAAAGCGGTGCTTATCATAGCCGTTTGGGGATGATGGAGCAATAGCTGGGCGCATCTCTATATCAATGGGTTAGATAAACTAGTGTACACACTCTTTTTTATATTACCATACTTCTTTCCCTATGGCATATATTTAGCTTATTTAGCTTACATGCCAGTATTATCTTGGAACTTTAAAATTTGTCAAAGGTTTTTCTTGCTACCACGTCCATAACCATACGTTTGACAAAGCATTAAACATTATAAAAACGCCCCATTTGTATCTCCTACTTTTCTTAAACTAATCTTAAAGAATTTACGAGCAAGACTATTTTTCGGATTGGATTGTAGTATTTTATTACATTCAACTTTCTGGTGTAGGTACCCAGTTTTGTTTGTATTGAGCAGAAAGTCAGACGGTAGCCAGTATTATACAAAGGAATAGAAGAACGGGAGGAAGATAACGCGGGCAGATAGCTGCTTTTTTCCTTCCTTTCGTCAGTATTGCATGTATGGATGCCGATTACTAGATTATATTATTATTAATATCTGCATATATCTTAACTCCGATAAGACAATCCATTCACACCAATTGACCTAGTCCCATGCTAAGCTGGTGAAGCTTGTGTTATGGGTACTAGGCAACGGATATATATTATAGATAGATAGACATATAAATATATATTTAAACACCCAAGACCTAAGCACAACACCAAATGCTCATCACATCGTTTGTCTCAGCCGAGGATCGAACCCGGGACCCATGGATCCGCAGTCAGGGGACCACTAGACCAATGAGTCAACTTGACTTGACTTTGTTTATCATAGTAAGTGGAATGAGAACTTATAATACAGATTCCCAAACTATAAATGAACTCATCACTGGCCAACAATAAACGTCATATTATCATAAGCCAGTGTCGTAAGATATACAATAACGGTGATCCCCACATAAAACTTGCCGGCAAGTTTGATTAGATCGTTGGAGGACAGATTAATGAGACAAACAGTTTCTAGAAAGTTGCTTCCAGCTTATTGAGATTATTGTTTTATTACTCGGTAGGAAAGTAATGTAATACTTTTATGTTTCCTACTAATATAATTTGTAGTCATTACTATTTACACTAACGTCACCACGATGTATTTTTAATGTAATGCTTTATATTTATTTATAAGGCCTAAAACAACATGTATGCTTAAAATATACAAAAGAATGACTTTGAATTAAAATTCTAAGTCATTCTTTATATTCTGTAATCACACACACACATTAATTATAGTAGAACTATTCAAACTAGCTAGGAAAAAATTAAACATCATAGCGTGATACGAACAATTTCGGTATATGTACGTATATGTTATAGAGTGATCGAACCAGGTCAGGCCAAATACAGTGATTAAAAAAAAAAAATTTATTTCATTATAAAACGTACGAAAAATTATTAATTGCATTGAAAAAGAAACCATGAACAAACAAACAAAATAGTCTAGATTGTTCTATGGTTCTAATATGCTAATTACTACTAGGTTACTATACATACTATACCATTTCTACGATATAAGAATCTTTCTCAAATTAAACTTTTTTTCCTATTACCATGCTACGGTTACACTCGTACAAAATTCTTAAAAAATTTAACATCCTCAATATGCTGCAAAATTTTACGATTTATGGATTGTCTGTAGCTATTATAAAAACCAATTAAACACGCCACAGCATATAAACAATGTAAAAAGGAAATTATAGCACTCACATCAAAAGAATTCAAAACAGAGTACGACAGAGATATGAATTTATTATTAGCGGAAACAAAAAATAAAAATGTACAATAAATCGTTGAAGTTGACGCCTCTTCTGGTTATTTTCTCCGGAGAAATGCCGATAAAACTATTAAATTATCGCGGATAGACGCGCGGATTGTGAATGAAATAAATTCACGATTTTATTTATGAATTATTTTATTATGCAGCACAATAAAATCCTTGTCTAAATGTAGAGTGATGGACACGTTTTGATCATTGCCTAACGCTAGGAACATGGCATTTCAGATATTGTTGTAAAATATAATATACTCTTTACACGTATATATTACTAAAATGTTGGGAAGAGATGCCTATTTTTTATAACTTAGTACTAGATTATAATATAAGCAGTGTTGGCCTAGTGGCTTCAGCGTAGGACTTCCATCCCTGAAGTTTTAGGTTCGATCCCCGGCTGTGCACCAACGGATTTTCTTTCTATGTGCGCATTTAACATTCGCGCGAACGGTGAAGAAAAAAATTGTAAGGATGCCGGCTTGCTTCAGACCCAAAAAGTCGACGGCATGTGTCAGGCACAGGTGGCTGATCACCTACTTGACCATTAGATTGATATATCATGTAACCGATACAGAAATGTGAGGGCCAGACCTAGAAAGGATGTAACGTCACTGATTAATTAATTTACTAGATTATATTGTACTTAGTTATATTAGACTTATATCGAGTTAAAATTGGTATGAATGTTATATATAGTTTTGTATTAGTGAATGCGGAATATACACCTGTAAATTGTAATGAATTCTGGAATTCAATCATAACATGAGATTGGACGAGTTCTCCAACTCAAAATGTATCAAAACTATACAATCGTGCTATACAAAATTATGAGTTATGACCGTGGCCTGCTCCCATATGACACGAGGAAAATTATACACAGTTAACTATTTATAATATTATAATAATCCAAACCAATTATTCCGTTGCTGACACATTTTATTAGTATATATTGTTATACTTTCTAGGTGATAAATAATGTTTTTAAAGCTTAACAGCGACTTTGTCTGCCCTTCTGAATCATATATGACAAGAACACCTATAAAAAATGTTTATATTATTATGGTTTTACATGTTGTATAATATATAAAAGATCTTTCTACATCCGTCTTAGCATGTGTGCCTCACAAAAGTTAAAATAGAATATTTTGTTTATGCTTACGCAATATTAAATTGCATAATTTGTCACTATAAATACACCTTCATTAGAACTTTTTGAAGTGAAACTTATTTGAGCGCATGAGGGTACAATTTTTACGGATGAAACGCAATAATATTAGCGTCACGAAGATGTGCAACGTTTTTTTTCAAAGAAAAGGGAGATAGCGATTGAGACCGATTGAGAGAGAGTGAGAAGGGTGAATTACCTTATAGAAATTCTATTTTTAAAATTAAACGATTTCGTAAAGTGAATAGACCCTTTTAATATTTTAAATTCCTAACATATCTTCCTTTTTCCCTCCCTCGATTTAGAACTTTATTATTATTATTTTTTTAGTAATAACATCATCACTCTTGATTCGGTGGAAGAGTATTTCAATGTATTACACATTACAGGTACTAAAACCAGTGCAATGCAACCCTCATCGTTAATCGAGCTTATTTTCAGAGATATAGAAGTAGAACTTCAACTAATACTAAAAGAAACTATTAATTTACATTATTACAATCCATTAAAAACACAAACGTAATCCTTCATGTATTAGAAATAAAAGTTGCATTACGCCTTCGCAAAGAAAGGGGAGCTGTGATAATCCCTAATATTCCCCGCTCTCGATCATAACATGAACTTGCCACAAAGGTGACGTAATAACAACCGCTAATCCTCCATTGTGGCGCCATCTCTTGACAGATTGCTTTGAAACTGAATAGAGATTACACAGCCCGCCGCTAGGGGCGCTTTGTTCGCGCGTTATTAGGAAAAGCTTATTGTACAGTGGAATTTAGGGTGTAATTTGTTTTCGGGTTTCATTTTGAAGTGAAGTTATTAGACGTTTTAATACCACTACACATACAGTGATATTGACACAAGTTCTCCGTAGTCCAATATTTTGTTTGATAATTATTTATTACGAAATTGGGTGTTTTAAGCCCTGTAATAAGCAAAGCGCGTGATCACTTTGGTCAAAAATCATTTATTCATATAGGTAACACAATGTACACTTATCAACGTCAAAAAAGAAATATACATTAAATGCTTCTAATTTTACATTTGCTGCCAGTTCTCAAATCAAGGGCGTAGAACGAAAGAGAAGAACTGGCAATAAACTCTGGAATTTTGTAAAGACAAGTCAAAAGTTTTATGTTCCAAATCTAATGATTATTTCTCCGGAATCGAACCCAGAATCTGGAGAATAGCTTAGGTCGATTTATAAATTAGCCTATGACTTATATTAATAGATAAAGATCCATACGGGATCAAATAAAATTCTCCGAAATAAAATTTATTATATATTTTTAAAAGCTCTCACAATCGAACACAACGAACCGATAAATTGTACAAAATTGCATTTATTTATGTCACGCAAACCGGGTGCTAATTCGGAGCACACAAATTGGATACTTTAGTAAAATTATGACAATTTACACGATATGTTTCAAAATGGTTATGACAAACTCCTGGTTTTATTTCAATGAATATATTGAAATGTTCTTTAAAGTGTAATAACTTTGTGAATGTGTTTAAAAATGATCAGATGAAAAATCCCTCTCCTGATCAAAGTAACCAACATACTTCTATAAATAAAATAGTTTTTACCGTACAAAAAGATTTATCATGAATGAAAGTTAGTAACAGAACAATTTCCGCCTAATTGATATTTTTTATGATAATATTATTTGCGTAACAAATAAAGAATTATTGCTTCACCAACATAATTTTAGTACATAAGAATAAAACAATTTTTTGAACCTTTATAATTTAATATCCAAACCAAGCATTTACTATGAATAATTACTAATAATAATCTTCCCATATGAAAAAAAACACTAAATATCTGTTTTTTTCTCTCTGTGTTTTTTAGGGGATAAAGTCTTTGAATCATTAAGAACTATATATTATATCACATACTATTATTAGATAATAAAGTACCCCGGACCTCCGACCTATATGCTAGGCATATATTTAAATTTCTAATAACCCTATAAAACAAAACACAAACAATTTGGCAAACCCATCAATAACGCTAAAACCCCCATTTTCTCAAGAGCGTGAAGCATGAGGCAATTATTACCCCGATCCATCAAACGATGTGACGGGTGACGCAACTACATAATTTGCGGGTTAACATTTCATTCGGGGTCGGATTAAACAAATGAAAATTAAGAGGAGCTCATTTTGACATTTAATGCGTGATGGCAAGGATATTTGTGAAGTAAGAAGTTATTATTATCTAATATATAAAATTCTCATGTCACAATGTTCGTTTCCATACTCCTTCGAAACGGCTCGACCGATTCTTATGTTTTATGCATATTCAGTAAGTCTGAGAATCGGCTACTATCTATCTTTCAAACCCCTACTACGATAAGGGGTGTTCACCACAAAATTTTATATTATTTTTTTGTTTTTATTTTTATGATACAGCATACAAAAATACATACAACCCCTATTTTTTATTATAGTAGATAGTTATTTTTATTGAACTAAAAAAATGTTTCCTAAAAATAATATACATGGCAAAACAAAGTTTGCCGGGTCAGCTAGTACCTATTTTATATAACAGTGGGTAAACCGGCAGGAGGCTCACCTGATGTTAAGTGATACCCCTGAACTGATACACTAATGCCAGAGGGCTCGCGAGTGCGTTGCCGGCTTTTTAAGAATTGGTACGCTCTTTGAAGGAATTCGTCGAAGGAAGTCAAATTCGTTCTCGGTGGTCTAGTTCCAAATAGTGGTGGTGCGCGGCTGATACTGCGTTAAAAACGCTCAGTTGTGGTATGGGTGGAATTTCGTATTCTGCCTCGACGTCCGATGATGAAACTCAACTCACTAGAAACTTGAGAAAGCATGCAATTAAACCATTGTTACTTGAGTACATTACGTACGTACGTATTATAAAAAAGATAGATTACTAGGAAAATTGCCTGAGATGGTTTTTAGACTAGCAGGATGGCAAAAGTCCTGTAAGGTTTGGTAAGACCCAAATATGTATCACTCTATTGCCGTCAATTTATGAAGTTGGCAAACATGCCATTTGTAGCATCGTACACGGAATTTTCTAATACAAATCGTTATTTACAAATTCAAAATTTCTTATATCCTCCTAAACTGTATTAAAATGGCGATTATAATAAATCGGGCTATTAGTTGCGGATGTGGATTTTAATAAAATTTGGCTTTGAAGTTTTAGTGATGGGCTGACACGACGATAAAAATACTTTTTATAAGGTTTAAATTTGTTTATATTTTACAAATTTTATTTTAAAAATCGTCAAACTTATGTTGGGTTTAGAACTCCAATGTAAATCGTGAAGTTAAAAAATATTGTTTTTTGACGTGACAACGTCTTATAATTCGATGGAGCCGGCTGCACGCACGAAAAAACATGACTCATGCGGCGTTACCTCGCTCTGAGGCGTTCCATTTAAGTCTGAGGTGTTCCGCGTTCGGCAGCGTTCGTTCGTTAAAAAATAGATATAATTGTATTTATGCGTACAAATAAACGTAACTTGATCAATTCAATTGTGATTTCCATTTACCTCCTTCTCTATATACAAACAAATAACAAATAAAATTAAAATTTTCTTTTGAAAAATGCAACCATTCCATCAGTATTTTCTTATGACGTTGTCACGTTCAACTATCGTCAGTAAACCGAATTTACAGACAACCGATTTTTTACATAAATATAAATTTTGTTTTACTCACAGTATAAAATTTAATACAAATTATTACATAAAAGAAGTGTTTTATACTAAATTAATGTGATTTTACACTTACGTATATATATACTTAATTACCTTCAACATACAAATAAAACAGATTACAGATGGTAACGGATGACCTTTTCGCTAACAAGCGATTTCTTCCAGGCAACTAGTATGGAAAATCAATAATAATAATGAAAAACTAAAAGCTATCCTCAGGGTCTAAATCTTTTAGTGCCTCTCCATTACTGGAGGTTGTCCGTTGGTTGAATCGTGGTATGTTCTGTGCTTTATTAGACTTTTTCATGATTACTGACTACTAGGGAAAAATATTAAGCAGTTGTTTGCCGTTGTCTTCTGCCCCAGACTTTAAAGGGATTATTTCCTCCCAAGGCCTCTAGTAATAATAAATCATATATGGTTAATTAAACATTTATAATATATACAACATGTATAAGTACATAGCTGATTACGAATTAGAAGAGAAAAGCTCAAAAAATTTTTTTTTAAATGTGTTTTATTTTATACTGTATTAATATAGTGTTATTATGTTATTTATAATATACCTAGGCAAATTATATCCTTAGAACATCACTCGAGCATAAACGGTATGTTAGGATTGTGGTTTTGTAATCTAAACTACTTTATTTACACCGTCATTTATAACTTTTAGTTTTATTTGCAGATATTTTCAAAATACTCGTTCATTCTCACAAAAATAAAATAAAAAATATATCAGTGGCGCTACAACCATTTTAGGTCTGGGCCTCAGATTTCTGTATCTGTTTAATGATCATTTGTTAATAGGCAAGAAGGTGATCAGCGTCCTATGCCTGACGCACGCCATCGGCTGTTTGGGTCTAAGCAAGCTGGTTTCCTCACGATGTTTTCCTTCACCGTTCGAGCGAATGTTAAATACACTCATAGAAAGAAATTGGTGCACAGCCGATAAACGAACCTACGACCTCAAGGAGTCGCACGCTGAAGCCAATAGGCCGACACTGCTCATTCTCACAAACTTAATATTATTCACATCCGGTAACTTATTAATTTTTTGCTTGTTTTAGAGTTATTATTTTAATTAGCAAACTGAGTTGGGCAAATTTATTAAATTGATTGTGTTTTTTTTTTCTTTATACAAGATTCCCATTTTTTAAAACATCGATAAAATAGGCAATTTAATCTATTCCCCTCCCGTCTCTAACAGACTCAAAGTCTAAGATCTACGTAATTTCATATTGCCTGAAGCTTACGATTGTTACACCACGTATTCTTTATGTACGCAATAAATCTATTTAATTTTCTGGAGGTTTCCTTGGTGGGTTTAATCGCTCCGAAATTTAGCGTCCCATTATATAAGAGTTATTAGCTACAACAAATTCCGAGTGACGTCATTGTCAAATTATGTCACGAATAGTTCGTGTCAACGATTAATTACGTGTTTACATAAAACTATGTCTATTATTTTACACTTTTTTGACATTTTTATTGGCTTCCTTTATTGACATTTTTTACTTTTAAAGTGAAACTTCTTTAGCGTTTTTGTCGAAGAAAAGGGAGAGAGCGATTAAGAGAGAGTGAGAAGGGTGAATTACCTTATAGTAATTCTATTTTTAAAATTAAACGATTTCGTAAGGAGAATTTATGAAATACTAGCTGGCCTGGCGAACATCGTACCGCCTAACAGTCGATTCTTTATTTTTTTTAATACTTATTCTGCTATTCGGTACACCGGTCTAGCTAGTAAGATAAAAAAAGAAAGTTGATAATACAACAAATGCATTATGTCAAAAAATAAAAATTTACCTTCCCGGAACCCCTCCAGTCTCCACTAACACTTGATCTTTATGATATGGTATTAAAGTTCAAATTGCCTTTAAATATTATTACGAATATTTTGTATGGGAATATAGAAAAGTGTTGTTTTTAGACTTTTTCACTCAATTTTTTTAATTTTTCTCTCCGTAAGAACCATCCTCGTACTTCAAGGAATATTATAAAAAAAAGAATAAGACAAATCGGTCAAGCCATTTTCATGTTATGTCGTGACAATGGAAAACGGGTTTCATTTTTACATATATAGATTAGTATTTTATTATATAGTTATTTTGTCATCGAAGAAATAAATAAAAATTTATAATTTGTTTTGACACTTTTAATATTTTAATGACAATTAAATTAATTAAATTCCTAACATATCTTCCATTTTCCCTCCCTCTAATTCTCGGAAATCTAAAGTTTTAGATTTGTATAAATATGAACAAGACTTAAAAATTAGTTTGCCAAAGAAGTTTCACTTCTGACATGTGTACTTTGTACGCATAAGCACTTTTTTTTGACAGATTATTTGTTAAGACTTATTCTAAAGCTGTATCTACCTTGGAATGTCGTTGTGTGCCAGAGAATCGAACTTGTGACCGTAAATTACTAAAGCAGAGTTCTTAAAGCGCTGTCCTAAATTACATTCACATTTCACCACGTCCCATAATATTGTTATTGTAT
This sequence comes from Pieris napi, assembly GCF_905475465.1. NCBI lineage: Eukaryota > Metazoa > Arthropoda > Insecta > Lepidoptera > Pieridae > Pieris > Pieris napi. Next base: position 2,849,357 of record NC_062241.1, on the reverse strand, counting down.
TTGACATCTATTTTTCAACGATCTCCAATATTTTTTCAGCATTTATTTTCGTCCCACACCCGTTGCCAAAGAGTATTTTAAAACAATTCTCTATTTTTAATAATGGAACCAGCTGCCCACTGAAGTATTTCCGAACCAATTCAACTTAGGGCATTACAAGAAAAGAGCGCACCAATTCTTAAAAGGCCGGCAACGCACTTGCGAATCTTCTGGCAATGTCCATGTCCATGGGCATCGGGTGAGCCTCCTGCCCGTTTTCTTCCAGTTACATAAAAAATGTTTTCCTCTATAACACTGAATCTAAAATTGTTTCTAGTTTACGCGACATATTATATTATAATAAAATTATCTAAGCGAAGGTTATAACGAAATAGTCAACTGAATGAAAATAAGATCTTCATTATTCGATTGAAGAAGCTGAATTTAGGTTTCAATTATATGTTTTTGCTATTAAATGTGGTAATTTGCCACGTCTTCGAAATAATCTATGACAAAATCATCTAGATACTTTGTGGGTATAGCATTTTTATTGTCGCCACAGCATTGTTTGTCTCAACAATAACTAGATATTTTTGTACGGATGACATTTTAATGATTATGAATGGTGATATAACTGTGCTGCGGAATGCAGTGAGATTTTGCTTTTTGAAGATTTTATAGCATTTCTAGTATATTAAATAGTATTAAATAACGCTTTGATATAGAGCTAAAGAAATTTATCATTAGAGATATTACTATTACTATTTGGCCCTCAGAAGAATAGCGAAAATTATATTATGATGGCAATAAATCGGCAAGTAGTTTTTTATACTTTAGTCCAAAAATACACCCAAAAATTCCACCCATATCACCTCGACGTTCGTCGTTCCACAACTGAGGATTTTTAAAGCAATTTTTGTCGGCAATCTGTGACTGTACCAGCTACCAATTGAGAAATGTTCTAATCAATTCGACTTAAGGTCGAAGAAAAGAGCGTACAAATTCTGAAAAAACAATTTGCGAACCTTCTGGCAGTATGAGTGTCCATGGGCTGTATTACTTAACAGCAGCCTACCATGTACCTTCTTAATTCGTCATGTTTTAATAAATCATATGTATATAAAATCTCAGAAATATCCACGTTAAATTCCATACAAAATTGATGCGACCACTAATCAGCTTAAAATATTGCGTAAAATGTAGTATTGTGAGCAATTTTCTCGAAAAACATAATTTACGAGCGATAAAGCTCGCGGAATTCGTTTCAGACGCATTTTTCATGAAAATTAGCGGTTTCTAACAATGGCTTTTACCATTTGTTTTGACAGCTCGGTATTCGGCCTATCAAACGTAAATCAACACTTGTCATTGCTGGATTCTTTTGTTTTAAAGCTCACTTTTCAAAAATAGAATTTCGCTGGCTGAAATATAATTTCAGTATTGTAGTGATGACAATAGGTGGCCAGTGTTGACGGCTGTTGGTCGTTAGAGAATAAGGCTTGTGATCCATGGGTGAACGTTTTTCTAAAAATACTAGCTGACCAGACCAACGTTGTATTGTCATGTACCTATATGTATATATAATTGCCGTGTCTTTTATTTCTAGGAACTTTTTTTTTTAGTTCAGTAAAAATAACTACCAATAATGAAAAATAGGGGTTAACGAGGGGTTAAAATTACGGGTTGTATGTGTTTTTGTATGATGTATCATAAAAAAATAAAAACAGAAATTATTGTCGAAACAAATAAAAAAAAATATTCGTGTGGAATATATACCTCTTATCACTCAGCGGTTTGAAAAAAAAATTCAGTCATTTTATGAGTTATATAGTTTTGAACATCTTGCGCTCACCTTATCAATTTTTTTTTCAATTTGATTTCGCTTGTTGTCCTGAATCTACAGTTGTAATCTTAGCTTGCTATGGATTTACATCCTAACGATCCGTTACGGATGCGTTCATCACTGATTGACAAATTACCTCCTAATAGCCGTATCCTCAATATTGTTGGAATATAATTTACCCAAGAATATTCCATTCCAAGTAATAACATTACAATAGTAATTATTCGTAATTATAATCGTTGGCGGTGTAAATAAGTATTTTTATTTATTATCAAGATGTTTTTAATTATAAAATGTCATGTACATGGTTTTGGTGCTATTTTTTATGTAATGAATAGGTTCAGAAAAGTATGTTTTATTTCCAGTAAACGTCTCTTGGTATTCTGATATACAAAATTTTCAAAAATTCAAAACCACCAAAACATACCGCACCATTATTCATTCATTACTCCACAACCTGTATATACACTTATAACGATCAATATTTAAAAAAAAAAGGGTGCGTGTACTTATGTACGCGCGTAAGAAGTTATACTTCTTTGGCATTATTAAAAATAGTTTGGCTTTGTTCCACCTCCAGTTTTTGATGTTTCACAGCGATAAGATGACAACTCTTTTTTTGTATTCAATTTAGTGCACTTACACTGATTCATCAATTGTTTTTTGTCTCTTGTCCTTATATTTGCTAGATTAAATCAGAAAAATTACATGTTTTGATTAAACAATGTGGTCATTTTTTTAATCAAAACATTACTCGATAATAATATGTAATACATTCGGATAGTTAACCTCAATTGTATTGAGTTACTTACACAGTTTTTTTCACAAATATTAATTAGTATTGGTTTATATATTAATTAAAATCACTTCTGATTATAATTCAAAAAGCATTGCTAAATTTCTTTGAAAAAATAATTAAAACTCCTTTATTTGTTTAAAAGGTAAATGACAAATGTCATTATGGTCATTCAAAATTCTTGGCATACGAACTTCACGCATATTCTATTTCCATTTACTTGTAGATTGTCTTATTCCTATCTCGCTCGCGCACGCTATAATCAGATATAAAATGACATTTACTACCAATTTCCAAAACAATGTTGGGCGAGAAGAGCTGGCACTCTCCGTTGCCCTTTTTAATCACCAAGCACTGAGAAGAAAGCAAGAACTGTGTCCATTACATGATGCCTCTCTTGCAATATCAGCTTAGCGGCAGGCAAAATAGAAGCACGTACATTATAGAGAGAACAAAACACAAATACGTCAATCAAGGTTGGAAATAAAAACTGGGTTTAGACTTAAATAAGACTGTATTTTTTTTTATTGTAGACTGTACAATGTACAAGTTTCATTTGAATGTGTACAATTTGATAAAGATAGTGTTTTAAAGAAATCTTAATATTATAATATTTTGCTTTCTTCAAAAATATTTAAAAGATTTTTAACTATTGAAATATTTTAAATAAGTAAAAAGTAGACCGACCTTGATATTCAGATTTTATTAAAATAGGCAAGTTATCAATAATAGATGACTGAAGCACACCGTCGATTTTTTAGGTCTAATGTTCCTCACAATGTATTACACGGTACGAGCGAGCACATAGACAGAGCATCTATTGGTGCACAGCCAGGGTCCGAACCCGCTCAAGGCAATAATGCTTTGCGAAGTTTCTTAGAAATGGCCTCGTCAACTCTTCATACATTTCACATCTGCCGTTGTCTAGGGCCCTTAGTTATTAGTCAATTTATTAATAACTAAGAATAAACTAAATTAGTAAAATATACGGACGGTGGGACGGTAATTAGTCATACAATTCGCACATAACATTGTGACAGTTTAAATAATTATTATATTTTTCTCTTTATCTGCATTTCTGAATATTTCGAAGAAATGTCTTTGTTATTTCACGGGATTATAATATCAAGGCAATTGTCAGTAAGATTTAGTGCGATGCCGTCTTGTTTACATCTACTTGTCAAGTGTGTGATATTGTTAGAGAATTCTTCGAAAATCCGTGGAATTAAGAGAATATTTTTATAGTAACAATAAATTAAAATCTCTATTAATACCATTTTGTTCTGTAAATACTAAATACCAACACTGTGAGCAGTTGGCCTAGTGGCTTCAGCGTCAACTCTCATCCCCGAAGTCGTAAGTTCGATCCCCGGCCGTGCACCAATGGACATTTCTATGTACGCATTTAGCATTCACTCGAACGGTGAAGGAAAACATCGTGAGGAAACTCGTTTGCCTTAGACCCAAAAAGTCAACGGCGTGCGTCAGGCACAAAAGGCTGATCACCTACTTGCCTATTAGATTACCAAATGATCATGAAGCAGATACAGAAATCTGAGGCCCAGACCTAAAAAAGGTTGTAGCGCCATTGATTTATTATATATTTTTTAAATACCAACAATATTACTCAAAGTTTAAATGAAGCTGAGTTTCATTATCAGACGTCAATGCCAAATACCATCCGTAACACCTCGATGTCCGTCGTTCCACAACTGAGCGTTTTCTAAGGCAGTTTCACCACTATATGGAACCAGCTGCCCACTGAAGTATTTCCGAACCAATTCGACTTAGGGTCCTTCAAGAAAATAGCGTACCAATTATTAAAAGGCCGGCAATGCACTTGCGACCCTTCTGGCAATGTGAGTGTCCATGGGCATCGGGTGAGCCTCCTGCCCGTTTGCTTCCAATTATACATATAAAAAAATCCTCTAAAACACTGAATCTAAAATTGTTTTACGCGACACATATTAAAATAAAATTATCTATAATAAGGTTATAACGAAATAGTCAACTTAATGAAAATAAAATCTTCATGGTTCGATTAAACTTTTTTTTTTTCGCCAGGAGCAGAATTTAGCTTTCAATTATATGTTTGTGCTATTAATTGTGGTAATTTGCCACGTCTTCGAAATAATCGATGACAAAATCATCTAGATACTTTGTGGGTATAGCATTTTTATCAAGGTCCTTAGGTCCTTCAAGAAAAGAGCGTACTAATTCTTGAAAGGCCGGCAACGCAGCGAGCCTTCTAGCAATGTTATATCTTACGTATCCGTTGTATGTGAAATAGTATTTCTTGAGAGACCCTTTAAAATGTCATCACTTAGCACTAGCGTAACGAGGTGTCAGCATAAAAAATAACATTCTTTGACGTGTAACTCGATAGTCCAGAAACAACTGTAAAAATATACTCAGTTTTTGTATAGACGAGACATTTTATTATTTTTAAATTAAGAGCCGTGGTTTTGTGAGTGACGACTATTGGGTATAGATGTAGTTCGATTCTCGGTTAAGCAGTCTTGGTGTTTGACTATAATAAGGCAGGGCATGTAGCAAGACTGTCAGACAATTTGACCATAAGGGCGACCCGGTGTAATTTACTAATAAAGATATTTAACATAAGAAAGTGTCCAATATAAATTCGAAAAAAAATTGGGGTGGACACCCCTTATCACTTAGGGGTTCGAAAGATAGATAGTAGCCAATTCTTAGACTTACTGACTTACTGACTGTCAAGTTTCGGAGGAGTATGGGAACGAACGAAAATCAAACTAAAAAGTATTAGCAGAAGTATTCAAATGTTTTTGAGATTAGCCATATCAGCTACAGGGTGTTTTAACACGTTAATTACCATACATTGTGGTACAGGCAGAGCGTCACTAATAGTGGTAACGTCAGCATATCTTTCGCGTTTGAGCCGCTACAATCTTGTTTATGTTACGCGTGACTACACAGGGTGTTATAGGTTTTTTGGGCCTTTAATTTTTATATATAAATGTAACGGTCTAAGATCGTTAAGTGAATTTCAGAGACAATCAGTATCAATGATAATTTGAATTATATTCTAGGCGTGTTTTTATGACATTTTCAACAGAGAAAGCGTGACTTTAATAATTTAAACATTAATCATTCTGGCGACAAAATTTCGTTACAAAAAGCAGGATTATCAGATTATATAATTAGTATTTGTTTTGATTACAAGCACCTTCGTAATGGTTTTACCGATTGCTATGATTTTTGTCACAAACTAATTATTATTCCCCTGAATTAAAAAAAAATCTGTGAGTTTATTGATTCGGAATTAAAATATTAATTAATTAGTTATATTTAATTATGAACCCCTTGACCCACTTCTCTTTCTTCTACCCTCCATTGCAATCTTTATAAAGACTTTTGCTGGGCCAGCTAATTATCATGTTACTAAAATAGATTTAAAAACCTATATCGCGCCATCAGATGTCGATTACATACAACAGTTTTTGTTTTAATTTCCAATAGTATTGGTTAAAAAAATCGAAGTTTTTAAACACGCTGTATACACGGAACACGGTGGTATCTTGATAAATAAACGCGCGCGCCGTGACAAATGGTAACAGGGTGTTTTAATGTATTTTTAGAAAACTGTTCCTACTAATTGGACACAATACCATACTTTTGTTATTTTTGATGCAACTATTATCAGCAGCTGTTTTTTGTTCCGCTAATTATTGTTTTATTAAGGAAAAATGTTTTAACTTCATAAAACTTTGTAAACAGTTTATTATCGTTTCTTATTTACTATAATTTAATAAGTTTAAATTTACTACATTATATGTAGGTTTTAGAACGCTTTTAACGACACACTAGTGGTCACAGGTATGAAAAAAGTGTGGTAAACACTTAACTAAGAGCAAATACCAATTAACATACATATATGTATATATATATTATATATACACATATCTTTGTGATATTCCATATAAATTATGTCGTAAGAAAAAAAAAATATTGGTTGTTTGTAAACTAGGTTTACGATCGAGATGTTTACGTGATAACGTCTTATTGGTGATATAACTTTTTGGGAAGTAAGGAATTAATGAAGATAACAATTTTTTCAAATTTTAAATTACATCTATCGTTTCATTCACACTTTTGATGATAAATTTCGGGTGTAAAATGACAAGTTTACTTATTCGACTATGATATACATTTTTCTTCATACATTCACGGAATGACTGGCAGCGCTCGAGATGAGACAGGAGATCGGTCCGTCTCTCTCTCGTTAGACCTGCGATCGCGCTCGTGAGGTTTTGGTGTGACACAAGTTTCTGAACATGTCACCCGACTAAAACGATTTTAAAGACGTTATCACGTCAAAAACAAATTTCGCATCTTGTAATAAAGCTAAATCTTGGTAAAAACTCTCTTTCTCTGTAGGTTCCTGGTAGAGGTCACTCGAAAGCGATAAGGCCGCCAGTTAAGCCAAAATGTATTTAATTATTTTCATTATATTATGTTTTTGTATACATGCAACGAAATGTTAATAATTTACTTAGTAAATCAGTGAGAGAAGTATTAGCGTGCGACTCTCATTTCTAGGATCGATTAGTGGGCTGATCAATTACTTATGTATAAAGAAAATGATCACGAAAAAGATCTCGCTATTGTTTTTTGTACAGCAATTACATATTTTGAATTAAATATCATTTAAAATATTACGCAGAGAACGCATGTAAAGATACAACAATTTGTTATTTATTCACCTTCATTCCTTGTCCAGTATAATGTGTGTGGCCCATTCCTATTTTAGATTTGTTAGGCAAAACTAAATAATTAACATCCATAAATAACAATGTTTCGGACTATTAATAAAGATGTCCTCTGTGTCTGTTTAAATTTGTCGCTTAGTTATTTTATTGTTAATGAGTTCTGTGGAGGTATTAATAAATATACTAGCTCCGAAGCTTAATTTCCTTTATACTTATCGTAGAAAATAAACCAGTGGCGCTACAACCTTTTTAATTCTGGCCCTGAAATTTCTGTATTCGTTTTATGATCATTCGTCAATCTAATAGGCAAATGGGTGACCAACCTCCTGTGCCTGACACACACCGTCGACTTTTTCGGTCTAAGGCAAGCCAGTTTTTTCACGATGTTTTCATACACTGTTCGAGCGAATGTTAAATGCGCACATAGACAGAATATTCATTGCTACACAACCAGGGATCGAACCAACGATATTAGGGATGAGAGTCGCACGCGTAAGCTACTAGTCCAACACTGCTCGATAGTTCAAATAATTTTGGTTTTATTTGAAAAAAAAAACAAAACACTATCTAGAGCGAGATAGCTTATTAGCTGATATAGAAAGCTAATATATTGTTTTATAAAGTGTGCATCAAATAAGCGAAATTTTAACCCATAAAAACTTCGTTAATTAATAAGACAAATTAAATAAAAAATATTATTAGTAACGTAAATTAACATACACCACCATACATAGTGTGTTTTTATCTTATAAAATTCATTAAAGTTTATATAACTTCCAATTACATGAACGATTATAATAAGCGCAAGGCAGAACGGCTATTGTATTGTCTGGTTTTTCGTTTTTCATTATCACAAGTAATTCAATACTTATCATTAATAACTTAAAGGTCAATCAAGACATTGTTCGAGACAAAGGATTCTGTAAAAAATAAGTTGCAGGTTTTTTATTTATTAAATTGTTGTGAATGCGTAAGCAAAATGATAATATACTTAATTGTTCAGTTTGTTACACATAATATTTAGTGATAATTATTTATAGTACAATAAGTATTCTATGTTATTTATCTAGTATAAGAAAAATCTAAAATATAAAAATATGTTATTTAAGTATTAAAATACCGATAGTAATTACATATTTAGATAAACAGTGTTTGCCAAATGGATTCAGCTTGCGACACATCCCTGAGGTCGTAGGTTCGATCCCCAGCTGTGCACCAATGGACTTTCATTATATGTGCAGAATTACAGTCGCACAAACGGTGAAGGAAAACATCTAAAGGATACTGGCTTGCCCATACCCAAACAGACGTGCCAGGTACAGGAGGCTGATCATCTTCTTTATTAGATCGACACATGATCATGAAACAGATCTGAGGACCATACCTATAAAGGTTGTGCCACCGATTTATTTATTTTACAATTTATAATGAGTTTGGGTTATTCCTTCTTAATTTTACCGTATTTAATACAGCGTGTTAAAATACGAAATTCTAGTTTGAAGTTTACTTAAAAAACATTATTATTAAAGTCACAAATACGGACCGGACAGAAAGAGCCGAGCGCCACAAATGTACAGTTTTTAAATATTTAATTAGCTAGAGTGATTTGCAATATTTGGCGAACGGTAGCTGGCAGCGAGTATTGTTAATGGGTAAAGTTTGAAAGTCAAATAAAAGTTATTTGTTTGGAATGACGCATTGTATCTATTATTGCAAGGCTTTTTTCTTGGTTCTCTAACTATGAATGCATGTCTTTTCTCGCTGTATTGCTTTGCTGTAACGCTTCATTGCCCCCGGTTAATGAGACCCAAAAACAGAATGTACCTGGAGGATCTATACGAACGTATACAGCAGCTTCAAGAAATAAAATTGAGATTACTAAAATTTCCCCCCTCTCTTGTAATCTCTCAAAAATAATAGTAGGTACCTACATAAACATATAAATTTTTGTAGGAATTCTCGCAAATGTATTTTGTTTTTAAGCATAGACATTGTGTGGGTAATATGTGTAAAAAGTAAATATGTAATTACTGTTGACGTAATCACCAAGTAAGAAAACTTTGGTTTTCCCCCCCTATAGTGCTTACGTAATACTTGAACGACCCCTAACGTAATAAGAAATAAACAGGCCCAAGAATTAAATACTTAAGTTCGGATATTAACTAAAGAAAACTTGTAAACAAACAAATAGTCTAAGTAATTGAAATGAGGAATGACTGTGCGAAAGCCAGCTTAAAGGTTAAATTTGACACTTCTAATTATCCTTTACCCTTTTGAAAATTAATTGCAGTCTTTGTTGTAATGTAAATCTCTACTAGACAACGAACAACGTTAAAAAATAAATAAAACAAAATTATTAATAAATCTTAATTAATACCTTCCGGTCAAAGCTGCACCTACGTACGTGGATTTCATGAAATTTGGGATTTTTTTGTGATCTCTCAAACAATAAAATCACCAATATTTCGTTTAAATCACATGCAACCAATAAATAATATTGTACCTTAACCTTCAACAAAAATCCATTGGATGGTTTCCGAGTCTATCGTAAACAGACAAACACACAGACGCGACCGAGTGACCTATCTATCTACCTACCTATCTATCTATTACCGTATTGCTATTTTTCAAAATTTTAACATTTTATTTTAACTACACTAGTATTACTTTTATAATTAGAATAATTTTACAATGGTCTGTAATCTATGAGTTTACACACCAACTTAAAAAAAAACTTTCGTTTAATAACACTAAAGGCTTAAGATTACTAAACCATTGAGGAAGTGAACCCAGTGTAGGACACATGATCAGTTCCAAAACATATTATATTAATGAATATTAAAACACAAACAACAAATGATACAGCAACGGCTATTCTAAATCGAATGAATACAAAAATCGAAACAATGTATACTTAACTCTAATAAACGATCACGAGTGAAACACGCGACGATAAATCAGAGCGTACAAGCGCCAAATAATTTTGCACCAAGTGACTTTATTATAACAATAAAGTTTCGAGACGACGTGTTCGGCCACAAATTTGTCCGTTCAAAACAAAAATCCTTTGAACTCCCGATGATACGTTTATTTGGAAATTATTATTAGTCTCATTTATATATTTGTATAGGTACATTGTTTCTTGTAACGATGGGTTTAAATATAAGGGTTTTAATATTGGAATCTTTCAACCCGCACAGACGTGGCGTTTTTTATTTATTTAATAAAAAACGCTAAACGTAAAGCTATTGCATAGCATTTTTTATCAACTTATGCAGTTATAATTATTTAATTTTTTTTTGTATGCAGTATTTGTTTTTCTTTTATTTTAGTTAAGTTTTTTCTTTGATATTATTTCAATCTACCACTCTACCAGACTCAGACTAAAACGCCTATATAGTCTCAATCTGCACCGGCCGCGCTCACGCTACGTCACCGATCTCGTTAGAGAGATGGGAATGCGCTGTCCCACTCTAACGCGTATTTGCCGCACCTATCACGTCATCGTGTGTTAGGTTTTTTTTCGTTACGGAATTTCTTGATTCGGTCGCCGCGCTCAAAGGCTGCGATAAAATCTATGAAATAGCTTAAAAATTACTTTAGTATACATTATAAAATAGGATGTATAGTTAAATCAGAAAGCGCACTAGCTCCCACACTAGGATTCCATGTGTCGTGGGCAGATAGTCTCTTCCATTTGATATATAATAATTTTACATACTTGTCGTAATAAATTCTACATAACAATTACAATTTTATAATTAAACTACTGTTGCACAAGGAGAATACTTTTGGTTTGTACACAAGACAGGTTGTTTAGATCGTTGTGAATGTATAAAGTTTTGAAGCGATAGTGACAGAGAAAAAGCATTGGGTGTAGAAAATGCGTTTTTTGGGTATAGGTTTGTGTGGGATGTGGACAGTCCACAACAGCGGTTTACATTACAAATATGAAAAAAACACATATTAAAAATGAAATTACTATCTATATTATAAGCAAAAATAATAGTAATACATAGTTACTGGCCGCAAGGCTCAAGTAACATGGTGGCTATGGGGTCCGGTCGTTTGACCCCTATAAAATAAAATAAAAAAGACAAAAGAAAAACGACAGACAAATTAACACTGCCCGTCGAGACGATTCCGAATTAATACGACTTAGGGTCCTTCATGAAAAGAGCGTAACAGTTCTTAAAAAGCCGGTAACGCACTCGCGAGCCCTTTGAGATTTAAAGTGTGCACGGGCGGATGGAGGCAGATTACCCTCGTGCCGGTTTACTGTTCTGTAAAAAAAATACGTCATAAGTAAAACTGTATAATAATTAATTTATTTTTTAAAACAATCCACTTCCGTCAAAACAATATATAGACTAGACTCACTATTACATGACATTATATTCCTAGATATACAACAAGTATCAAAATGTACCAAACAAACTAAACAACAAAAACAACAAAACTTCAATTAAACAATTGTCTCATCATTCTAAATTTAAACCAATTAAGCGAACAAACAAAAGTGCGCATTGTTTTATGCGCTTCAATTAAACAAGGCATTCTTACAGAGATTTACGTGCCTACTCGGCCCACGTCGTCTTTTAAGGGTTAATTAGACATAGTGCCGCGAAATTTATGCGATCCGCCAAGACATGTGATCGCATGACGCATGCATTTGGCAAATGGTTGGTGCAATTGTTAGAGATTGATCGGAGAGGTTGCCGTATTTGTCGTTTTAGTTTGTCGCTAAGTTCACAAGGACTCATTAACAGTATAGCGTAGCTTAGGTACATTGTCCCCTTAGATAACGATTGATTTTAGCTTCTTTACTATACAAGGGGACAGTGTCCAGGGTGTCAAAGAGGTTATTTAAACCAATGGATACAGAGAGTTCAAAACAGGTCGTATTAGGGAGAGTTCAAGTATTACGTAACGAATTTGGGGGGGGGGATCCTTGTATACACATAATGGTAACTTTAAGGTATAAAGAGTCACTAGGTGGTCACGAAACGTTTTACTATACTTGGGTACAGTACTGTACGTGGGTACAGAAAAACGTTACGGCGCGTTACATGGGGGGGGGGTCAATAATCTCCAAAAATTGCGTGACGTAATACGAACGCTCCCTTAGAGGAAATTGGTTTCCTACGTCCAGAAATGGACCAAATAGAGGCTTGATGATTTTTTTTATTGATAAAAGCTTGCCGACGCTCGGCACATTGGAACCACAAAATACAATTTTTAATGTGACAAGCACTTAGATATAGGCAAACATGACATACATTAAGAGTTCATACAATTACTAATAAACAAAATATACACAAAAATCGATTTTAAAGTGTGAGGGGAGCAACTATGGATATCCAGACCTAGCTCGTTTAATGATGATGATGATAATGATTAAAGTGATAACTATACAAGAAATATGTACTAAGTCTTAGAAAAATATAAAATGCTTTAATCAAAAAGGACCCCAAATTCATGAGTGCAAGACGCCAGTATAGTTTATCTGAGTTGTAGTTATTAAGATATTTACCAAATCCCAAAGCAATCATTAAGTAACGGTTAATCTTCGGTTCTTCCTTAATCCTTAATCAACGGTTTAAGAAAACTAACCTGCAGATTTATATTTAACTTTTTTGACGTGATAACGTCTTTAAAATCGTTTTAGTCGGGTGACATGTTCAGAAACTTGTGTCACACCAAAACCTCACGAGCGCGATCGCAGGTATAACGAGAGAGAGACGGACCGATCTCCCGTCTCATCTCGAGCGCTGCCAGTCATTCCGTGAATGTATGAAGAAAAATGTATATCATAGTCGAATAAGTAAACTTGTCATTTTACACCCGAAATTTATCATCAAAAGTGTGAATAAAACGATAGATGTAATTTAAAATTTGAAAAAATTGTTATCTTCATTAATTCCTTACTTCCCAAAAACTTATATCACCAATAAGACGTTATCACGTAAACATCTCGATCGTAAACCTACTTTACAAACAACCAATTTTTTTTTTTTTTGATAAATTTTAAACACTAAATACTAGAAATCCTATTTAGAATTAACTCACGTAGTTGTTTTAACTGTAAGTCGCTAATCCGTCACCGCTAGTCACTTAACTCTATTCTCTATACTCTATTCAATGTCCATTATTAATTATCCGGGGGTCGAATGGGCTGGCGGTCACGAAGAATTCCTATGCCTTGATCTTTATTAGCCAAGAGAGTAATTTATTGTTGTAAATTGTTTCGTTTTTATGGCAACACTGCTTTGTTCCTTATACGATGTTTATCTATTTATTGAATACGAGGTACTTAGGATGAACTTTAAGATTACGGTAAATTAATACTATATTGAATTAATTAATTTATTAAAAATTTCTAAAACGTGTATGAATAAAGTTATACTAGAAAATATGACATTACAAATTTTACACAAGGGAAAAAAAAATTCTTCCGTTTATTTCGGAAGTACAAGCGCTTCTTACGTAGATACTACATACCTACAATAATCCATAATTATTTTTTAACGATATTTATATATCTATTTATTCCCCTAGTGACTGATGCCTTGAGAGTTGAGGCGTTTTGGATTTGATTCCCGGCATTATATACGCATAATTGGAATTTAAAACACGCTCTCTGTTCTTCATTTGTTTGAGATATTGACACAATGCCTATAATATACTAGCAATGAAATAGGCGTTATATTTCTACCCTGTTTTGGCAATTACAGTCAATTATCATTTCGAAAAAGAATCAGTGGCACCTTTTTTATGGTCTGGGTCTCAGATTTCTGTATTTGTTTCAAGACCATTTGTCTATTTAATAGGCAAGTGAGTGATCAGTCTCCTGTGCCTGACACACGCCGTCGACTCTTTGGGTAAAGCAAGCCGGTTTCCTCACGATGTTTTCCTTGACCGTTCGAGCGTATGTTAAATGCGCACATAGAAAGAAAGTTCATTGGTGCACAGGGATCAAACCTACGACCTAAGTGATGAGAGTCGCACGTTGAAGCCACTAGGCCAACACTGCTCACTCCACAAAGCACGCATTTTCTAAGAAAAAACATCAAATTTGATATCAACCAAAGTGATTATGTAATAACTAATTCATTTCCTAATTATATAAGTTATACAACTATTTACACAGCTCATTAATAAAATCGTATGTAAAATTAATCACAACGTCGTAGAATATTAAACAATCCGGAAAGTCACGCAACGAACCAATATTTCATTAACAAGATTATTGTTAATCGCTCATATTTATTTTTAATTCTTTGTAGATTTATTGTTTTTACAACTGTTATTAAATATATCATATCTTATAGGGCTAGCCAGGCTGGTATTTTGTAACATTATTAGCGATTATGAGCTTTTTAGTTGAAATTGTCTTAGTGTGCGTAGCGTTTATGTATCTTTGGGATATCCGGAACAAAAATCTACATTAGGGCGCAGGTCAATGCTGGCCCAGCCTTGCGATTCTGTAACTCACTTTTCGGACTCGCATTCTGATAAGGAGGGAGCTTGTAGTTTATTGTTTATCAGTATGCCAAATCGTAAAATGACTGCTTCACGACTGATTTGAGAGCGACCGCCGCTGCGAAAACCGCTGTGCGAGTTTGAAAAGTGAGTTACAGATTCGCATGGTAGTAGTAATGTTTTTGATATTTTGATACAGATTTATAATTTTATTAAAACCTCGACGTGTATTATACACAAGATGGCGAATGTATGATTGGCCATGTAGTATTATTCGTTAATACCTATCTTTGATTCTCTCATAATAGACGCGATTTTTTTAATGTAACGGGGAAACGGGGAAAACAGGCAGGAGGTTCATCTGATGTTAAA
This sequence comes from Pieris napi, assembly GCF_905475465.1. Classification (NCBI taxonomy): domain Eukaryota; kingdom Metazoa; phylum Arthropoda; class Insecta; order Lepidoptera; family Pieridae; genus Pieris; species Pieris napi. The sequence continues at coordinate 2,834,137 of NC_062241.1, read as the reverse complement.
TCCACCGCCCATGGACCATTGCCAGAAGGCCTTTTAAGAATTAATACGCCCTTTTCTTGAAGGACATGGTAAATCCGGTAGAATATGGAGAGCGGTTTGAAAGGTATTTAAACAACGACCAAATCATTTTTATCAGAAAGGCTTAACACGGGTTAAACTACAGATATAAACAAATTAACCCGAAACACAAAAGCATTGTTGATATATATAAAACATAAGAAAATTGAAGGAAAGATGCATTTTAAATAAACAGTAGGTAGTAATTATATAAAGGCCATTCTTTTCAGCTGTAATGCAATTATATATATTGTAGCTAAATAGCACAGCATAGCAATTATATTACCAACCATTATGGGCTTTGTGAATTTATAAACAGTAGTATTATATATATGCCATTTTTTTCAGCTGTAAATTATATATTTCAGCCAAATAGCACAGCATTAACCAACAATTATGGGCTTTGTTAATTTTAATAACAGATAAAAAAATTACATAATGATGTAAACAATATACTCTGTTCCTGAATGGTGACAAAATGACAACTGTCATAAAAGACCTCATTAATTTAACCTCATTGCAAGTGTCAGTGTCACATAATTACTGAACAACAAAGGGCCACACTCAAAAGTTTAAGAGTGTGTGAATTACACTCACAATGTTCTGAGGTGACTTTGTCTCTTTGCAATTATCACACCCCTTATACAACCACAGACACGGCTTGGGAAACGCAAGCAAAAGACGTCTTTACTGCCTTTGTGTAAGGGTACCTTGAGGGCATGCATATCTTTGCAAATTTTTATATAGATGGTAAGAATAACTGTCGCCGCACACGGGCCACACGCCACAGCCACAAACGCCGCCACGAGAAGCTAGAAGCGGCTACAAAGGTAGCTGAAGCGCGCGACAGCCACTTGTGGCCGGTGGTCGACACTTGCGGCTGCTACTTTTTTTAACCCTTGCCTGCAGTATCATAATGGACTCTGACGAAGAAGGTTTAATTGCGCTACTTTTGATATAAAGACGTCGTCGTAGAAGACGAAACCATAGTTATTGGATACACAGAAAGACATTAAATATCCCGTCACCACGACAGGTCGGTAATCGACAACCATTGAACTATACATGATGAAGCATTTGGCCTCAGTGAAAATATGATGAGGCCATATTCTGGAAAATATTTGGACTTAAACAAAAAAGTTTTCAATTATAGGTTAAGCCGTGCCAGACATTGCATTGAGTGTACCTTCGGCGTACTAGCAAACAAATGGAGAATATTACATCGCCTATTAAACACTTCTGTTCATTTCTCAGAAGACATTGTGAAATCTTGTTGCATTTTGCACAACTTTATTCGCAAAAGGGATGGTTTCAATTTTCGTCACACTTTGAAAATAGTGGGACTCGAAAATATACAAAATACAGGCTGGCCAGTAACACGAGATTTCTTCCCAGGCCTTCACTTTTTCTCCTCTATTACTAAAACTATCACTTTTTGAATCCCAAATCGCAGGACGGGATTGTATCTCTGATATAAATAATTCGATATCCATATTTATCTACCTATATGAAACACAGACTACGTGCGTGCGTTACCGTCGACTTCAGGTTAACTGAGGTAAGGGAGAGAGGGGCGCGGAATCGCGCGAATGGCGTGTGGCGGCTTTTTGTGTCGGCGTTTAGTGGCCGGTGCGAGCCACAAGAAGCAAGCTGCGACGATTTGTAGCGTGTGGCCGCCACAGGCGCCAACAGTGTGCGGCGAGTCCATAAAATGTATGAAAATTACAGGAAATATGCCAGTGGCGGCGTTTTGTGGTTGTGGCCGGTGGCCCATGTGCGGGGACCCTAAGTGCCATAGTAACTTTGAGAGCGTCAGCTTTGGATTGTTAAGATGCTTCAGAAACCATTCAATTCGATGTATTAATTAAAGTTAAAGGGGCCTTTGGAAGTAGTTTTTATGTTCGATACGTTTGTCTTCGTGTGTGTTTGCAATTTTTAAGTATTCAGGACAACAAACGGATCGTTTAGTCTAGTCGACAAGTTGAAAATGGAACAAAATAGAGATACTGCTCTTAAAATTATGTGCGATAGCTCATTGGAACCGGAATAACGCCTAGAAAAATGTGCTAAAAGCGTGTATTAGCACATAAAAAATTGCAAAAGTTATAGACAATTAAAGATGAAAAAAAAATGGCATTTAGTTTTTTGCCAATATTTAATAAACTATTAATATTTAAGAAATTTCAAATAAAGATTCTGAAAGAAGAGAAAATTTCCAATAAAAAACTCCTAACTCTCGGAACTCTATCTCCATTATTTATAACTTTAATTTAACGCTGAAAATAGGTCTGCGGGTGACATTTCTAGGATTCGCGCGTGGCGTCAAAAGCGACTACGGCACATTAATTAATTTATTTAAGGTATTGAATATTTTTTTTCAAATTTGAAAAAATTATGGTGTGTTCTGAACACTATAATTAATTTATTCCCGTTGAAAATTTTACTTAAAGTTAATTTTTCAACAAGTTAAATAATTGTTAACAAACGAAATTTTCTCGAACGACCGTCTTAATTGTAAGTGAAAAAAAATGTTTAAATAATGGTCGTAAAAATATTTCGCTTCGTAGAGCCTTTCTTACATACATACTTAACAAGATCGTGCCATAAAAGTTAAAAAAATATTTATACTTTGTTTATAACATTTTTTTTACTTAAACAAAAACTTAAAAATCCATGTAATGATGTTAATTTTTTTTTTTTTTTTCTAAATCATCATACAATCGTTTTTTTATTAATACAAGATATTTATTGATTTGCAAAAAAAAAAATTCCCGCCATTTGTTGATAAATTTTTTTTTAACAAATTGAATAAATACATATTTTTTTAAAAAATTTTAACATAACTTTATTACATTAAAAATTTTATGATTTTAAAAAAAAATTTTTTTCCTAAATAACAATTTTTAATTGTTTATAATCGTTTTTTTTAATTTTCTATTGTTTAAATAATTAGTTAAAAAAATATTTTTTTTCTAAAAGTCATAATTAACAGTCCTCTATAAAGTAACAGAAAAATTTTTTTTTTTAATCAACAATTCTATTGTTTATTAACTTACCAAGTTGTTATAAACAAATATTCAACTTTTTTTTTATTTTTTTTCTAAAATTTCTAAAATTAACAAAAACAACCATATATAACAAAGTATAGAAAAAAATTTTTTGTAAATTTTTTGATTATCATGAATATTACTTTTATTTAAAATTAAAAAAAAAAATTTCTATACTTTGTTATATATGGTTGTTTTTGTTAATTTTAGAAGTTTTAGAAAAAAAATAAAAAAAAGTTGAATATTTGTTTATAACAACTTGGTAAGTTAATAAACAATAGAATTGTTGATTAAAAAAATTTTTTTTTCTGTTACTTTATAGAGGACTGTTAATTATGACTTTTAGAAAAAAAAATTTTTTTAACTAATTATTTAAACAATAGAAAATTAAAAAAAAAACGATTATAAACAATTAAAAATTGTTATTTAGGAAAAAAATTTTTTTTAAAAATCATAAAATTTTTAACGTAATAAAGTTGTGTTAAAATTTTTTTAAAAAATATTTATTTATTCAATTTGTTAAAAAAAAATGTATCAACAAATGGCGGGAATTTTTTTTTTTGTAAATCAATAAATATCTTGTATTAATAAAAAAACGATTATATGATGATTTAGAAAATAAATTTTTTTTTTAACAACATTACATGAATTTTTAAGTTTTTGTTTAAGTAAAAAAAATGTTATAAACAAAGTATAAATATTTTTTTAACTTTTATGGCACGATCTTGTTAAGTATGTATGTAAGAAAGGCTCTACGAAGCGAAATATTTTTACGATCATTATTTAAACATTTTTTTTCACTTACAATTAAGACGGTCGTTCGAGAAAATTTCGTTAGTTAACAATTATTTAACTTGTTGAAAAATTAACTTTAAGTAAAATTTTCAACGGGAATAAATTAATTATTGTGTTCAGAACACACCATAATTTTTTCAAATTTAAAAAAAAATATTCAATACCTTAAATAAATTAATTAATGTGCCGTAGTCGCTTTTGACGCCACGCGCGAATCCTAGAAATGTCACCCGCAGACCTATTTTCAGCGTTAAATTAAAGTTATAAATAATGGAGATAGAGTTCCGAGAGTTAGGAGTTTTTTATTGGAAATTTCCTCTTCTTTCAGAATCTTTATTTGAAATTTCTTAAATATTAATAGTTTATTAAATATTGGCAAAAAACTAAATGCCATTATTTTTTCATCTTTAATGGTCTATAACTTTTGCAATTTTTTATGTGCTAATACACGCTTTTAGCACATTTTTCTAGACGTCATTCCGGATCCAATGAGCTATCGCACATAATTTTAGGAGTAGTATCTCTATTTTGTTCCATTTTCAACTTGTCGACTAGACTAGTTATGTTATTGAATAAACATTGTGACAATAATCGCATAATATACCAATCATATAATATACCAATGACGCTACAATCTTTTTAGGTGCCTCAGATTTCTCTATATGTTTATCATTTCTAATGAGCAAGTAGGTGATCAACCGTCTAAGGTAAGTTTCCTCATGATGTTTTCCTTCACCGTTCGCGAATTTTAAATGAACACATCCATTGGTGTACAGCCGGGGATCGAACCTACGACCTCAAGGAACGCTGAAGCCACTAGGCCAACACTGCCTAAAGTGATAAAAAAACTAACAGATTGAAATGGAATGTCGAATTACAATTTGAAATTAAGAATTTTTTATTAAGCACATTTCTTATTTACAAACAAGTATACAGTATTTACAATTTTCTTATCCTACAAAGTAATCAGTAAAAACAGAAAATCAAAACAAATTTAAAAAGTTTAGTCCCTGTGGCAGTGTACCTTTAACGCTGATAGCATTTCCTCACTGTATTGAGATACATAATATTCGTTGAGCCAGGAAAGTGCCAGCTCTGCGGTCACCGGTACTATCGACTAGGCGCCAACTTAAATCTGTAATAAGCGCCTGTGCACTTGAAACCCACGGCCCTCTACTCCAAAGGGAACAAAATTGAAGTTGGAGGAAAGACTCTTATATTTGTGCCGTTTATTATAAGAAAACAATAATAAAACGCCTATTTTATGACAGCTACAAATTCTAAATTCATTTCATTTCATAACCATATACCAGACAAGTGCGTTATCAAATGAAATGAACCGAAAAATCTAATGATAAAAACCAATAATGGATAACATCAGTAATGAATGGCGAAGCATCAATAATTCAATAACCAGCCAATCGACAACGGTATGAGAGTCGAGGGTTGTCGGACTAAAAATTCACGTAGTAATAAGAGTGGCCGAGCGCATCCATATTTAATTGGCGCGGACGGAGCCGCGCTAGTTTACGAGTCTCTGCGGGCTGAGGGGCGATTTTAACATTTTTTTCTCAAATGCCCGATCGGTTGAAGTGGTATTGTGAAGAGGACAGTATTATACGTTGGGTGTTATGGATATGCCAGAATGTTTAGAGTTTAAAAGTTTTGATGCAAAATTTCTACTGTAGGCGGATTGTCGATTTGTGGTATTACGGGGAAGTCCCCCGGAATAGACGCGAAAAAATACGCCGACCGAAAACAAGCGACGGTGAATTCCCCGTTTCGTTCGATAGACGCGCATCGCACATGGGTTGATTGATCTCAGGGATACCAACCTTTTTAAAATTTCAGATATTTTTTTAATTCAAAATATCGCCTATTGTTTTCAGTGACGACTTGGGGCCCTTGGTATCTAAGGTGCCCTATGGTGCAGAAAAAAGCCCTTAATACTTTGTTGCCGACTGGAACTGTTTTTTTAGAAATAAAATGAAAAACCTAGAAAACTTGGGAAAACATATAGAAACGATCTCCTACTCGCTGGACCGATCATGTTAAGGCCTGACACAGGTCTTCATAGGCACTGAGGCTCGCCGAAAGCACAACAGAAACATAGTAATATGTTAAAGGAAGTGTGTAAATATTGAGCACTATACTTTATAAAGACATGCACGATATAACGGTCGATTTAAAAATAAAGGCCGACTGTGACTAGTATGAATATAATTTCGATGAAATCCAAATTAAAAATGTGTCGAATACTCAGCAAACAATGAAATAAACACAAAACAGTATCAGCCTATTTGATGGACGTGAATTAAAATAAATCAACTGAGAAGTTACTTAATCGAAAAATGCGAAACTTTATACAAACAAATTACTGTTTTATTTAAATAAATGTCTTATCCACACAAACTCGTCTATGTAAAAGGGCGGCGCGGTAGCCAATAGCAGAAAAAAATAAGCGAAATAATATCGAAAAGCCATAAAACGTGTATCGCTATAAAACACAAACAAACACGGGAGATAATCGAAGCGAGTGGCCCGTATTGTGGACTCTTTATGCGTTCATAACATTTTACTACGAATTTTGTTCGATGCTTTTAGGTGGGATTGAAATTGGTATTTCGAAATAATATTTTAATATTTAATATGCGTACGAGTTGTTCTTTTCAAGTATTATACTTGTAAAGGGCAGTGAGTGGCTACTAGTGTACCAATAAATTTTCTGTGTATGGCAAACATCCTGAATAATCCGACATGTCCCAGTAAGATTCGGAGTCCTGGACTTAGGGCGGAACTATTACTCCCAAATGCCACAATTTTTGAGATAGGTACTGCCTCACCTTGCGATTCTGTAACTCACTTTTCGAACTCACACAGCGGTTTTCGCATCGGCGGTCGCTCTCAAATCAGTCGTGAAGCAGTTTTATGATTTGGAATTCTGATAACACTAAACAATAAACTACAAGCTTCCCACCTTTTCAGCTGTAGGACCTTTTTCAAGCTAGACAGGCGTCTACCTAGTCTGCTTTAACAAGAAACTAAATTACTACTTGAAGACGGGATTATTTATATGAAACGTATAGATTTATTGTAAAATCATAAGAAAATTATATAACAGCATATTAAATTGCGAGTAACAGCTGTAAAATACTTTAACAGCAGATATTTGTTTTGCAAAGTGTAGTTGTGATCTTGAAAAATGGAACGTACAGAAGCGTCCTGTCAACGATACGGATATACAACGAGGATTTGATTTTAAGCTTAGGTTTCCTAGAAAAGCGGTGCCGTTAACTAACGGCCGTCATTTTACGGTTGTTAATAACGGCCGTCTGAACTTTTTAATATAATGCAAAAAAAAACATCATTTTCGCTCGTCCAAGTTACGATTCCACTCATGGTATTAATTAAATATAGGCACCGCTACACTCGAAAAACGTTGAACTAATGTTTATCACCGCTATGACGGCCGTCATGCAAATGACAGCACCACTATTTGACGTTACGGTGACACTTAACGTTCTCTAGAAAACCTACTCCGATGTTATTTATAGACAACGTATGGGTGACGTCACCCAACGTTACATAACGCCCGTTGGATAACGGCACCGCTTTTCTAGGAAACCTAAGCTGTTACAGTTGAACTATACAAATTAAATTAGCAATGGAGCCTGGAACTATAAGTAAAATAGTCTGGAAGATTGTTTTATCACAACCCTATTGCACGATATTTAAAATACTTGTGCATTATTTTATTAAGTGTAAATATATGAAACAAAACCAATACAAAAATACTCACACATGGTGAACCCGTGAAACGTATCAGATAATCCCAGTATTGTCGAAAATTCAATTTAAAATCCACACTTTGAATAGACAAAGCTTGATTGATTACGATTTAAACGGTAGGGGATCTAATGTGATAGCTTATCTTATACGTTTAAATTGGTTTAAAGAGGGCGTTGGATCCCCTAACATACGAACAATACACGTTCATGTTTTAAAAATTATGAGTTTAATAATATGTTTTGTTGACCTGTTAATTATGCTACTTGTATTAGTGTAAAGCATTTTTATATTAAATAGTTAATGTCAAGAATTTAATACATACAGTAACTAATATACACAAAGCCTTAATCTAATATATAAAATTCTCGTGTCGCGGTGTTTGTAGTTAAACTCCTCCGAAACGACTTGAACGATTCTAATGAAATTTTGTGTGCATATTGGGTATGTCTGAGAATCGAACAACATCTATTTTTCATCCCCCTTAATGTTGTCAGCAATGTGTCCAGCCCTAAATTATATTTTTTTGTAATTTTTAGATAATTTTTTTTTTATGATACAGCATTAAAAATACATACAACCCCTAATTTTCACCACTCTACGATCAACCCCTATTTTTATTATGAATGATATACATGGCAAAACTACGTTTGCCAGGTCAGCTAGTAATATACAAATATATATATATTTTCAGTATTATTTGTTTCTTACAAAGGCGACAAAAGATAAGGTTTTACTTTGGTAGTTATAAACGGTTATTAGCACTCACTATTGTATTTGTTTTGATTGTGTGTGTGTCTATACATACAAGTATAGCCTTTTAGGTCTGGGCCTCAGAATTCTGTATCTGTTCTCTGATGATTTCCAATAGGCAAATAGGGTATCGACCTTCCTGACATATACACTTTTTGGGTCTAAGACGTGCCGATTACCTCATGATGTCTTCATTCACCTTACGACGCATCGAACTACGACCCCAGGCATGAGTGTCGAACGTTCAAACCACTAGGCCAATACTGCTCATTCTTGTGTAACTACTAAGAATATATAGTTTTTATATAAGTATTTATATATTTTTGGAACGAAGTTCCTTATCGCGAAGGGACGGAAAAAATTAAGACCAAAAGTAGTAACGACACTTTTTTGCTATTTGCTATTGTAATACACAATTCTCATCCGATCACCGAAGTTAAGCAACGTTGGGCGAGGTCAGTACTTGGATGGGTGACCGCCTGGGAACACCTCGTGATGTTGGATTTTTTTTGGTTGGAATCACTTAGCTAAATTATTCTTGTTGGAATTTTTTGTGTTTGTTTTATTATTTGTTTACGCTTAATAAAATAACGCGAGAAAAAAGCTCGATATTTCGGATTTGGGATGATTACACCTGAATGATTAGTGATTACCGATCTTTGAATGAAATGTCTTAGTACAGTTCAACGTCGTCTTTTTATTCAACCAGTTTCCTGTGGACAATTGCCAAGAGGATCTGTCATCCCTTTCCAACATATCGGCATCACCTATATTCGTCTCGTGTTATTAGAACATTCTCTGAATGAAAAGTCCTGGTTATCGTTTTGCAATGCTGCATTTGAAGCCAAGTAGTAAGTGAAAATAATTCTGCCAGTCCACAATGTGACGGGGCATTTTATATGAGGTCGGAGTATTAATTGTTTTATATTTGATGAAGGATATTTATATTCAAATATATATTAATACTAGCTGACCGGGCAAACGTCGTTTTGCCATGTATATCATTTATAATAAAAAAATAGGGGTTGACCATAGAGGGGTGAAAGTTAGGGGTTGTATGTATTTTTAAACGCTGTATCATGAAAAAATAGGAATTAAAAATTTTGTCTAAAAAATAAAAAATAAAATTTAGGGGTGAAACTACCCCTAACTTTTAGGGGGATGAAAAATAGATGTTGGCCGATTCTCATAGATACCGGATAAGCACAAAAAATTTCATCAAAATCGGTCAAGCCGTTTCGGAGGAGTATGGCAACGAAAACTGTGACACGAGAATTTTTTTATATTTAATGAAGGATATTTATATTAAAATATATATTTGTATATGTTAATATAAATTGCACAAAGCCCATTCAGACATAAAGGGATTGCGCCGTCTTTGATCTTTTAAAATTGTTCTTGTAAAATTTCAGTATTTGCTTTTTATTTTTGCAGTTAAATAAATAATAAACTAACTAACTAACACTATAAAGCAGTGTTGGCCTAGTGGCTTCAGCGACCCTCATCCCTGAGGTCGTACGTTTGATCCCCGGCTGTGCACAAATGGATCTGTCTATGTACGTATTTGACTCGAACGGTAAAGGAAAACATCGTGAGGAAACCGACATGTCTTAGACCCAAAAAGTCGACGGCGTGTGTCAGGCACTGGAGGCTGATCACCTACTTGCCTATTAGATTCAAAATGATTATGAAACAGATTTATAAATCTGAGGCCCAGCCCAAAAGAGTTTGTAGCGCCACAGATTTTTTTTAGTTATTATTATTGGATAAGATTATGGCAAATTATAGACTATTTTTCACACAAATATACAGTTTTTACAATTTTCTTAAGCTAAATACTAGTAATAATAATTAAAAATTAAAACAAATTTTAAAAGTTTGGGCCCTGTATTGCTATACTTATTCGTTGAGCGAGGAAAGCACCAGCTCTGGGGTTACCGGTACTATCTACTAGGCGCCAACTTAAATCTTTAAATAGCACCTGTGAACTTGAACCCCACGGCCCAAGAGTCTCTACTCCAAAGGGAACAAAATCGAAGTTGGAGGAAAGACTCTTACACTCTTACACACAAAAAATAATCAGTGACGCTACAAGCTCTTTAGGTCTGAGCCTCAGATTTCTGGATCTGTTTATTGATAATTTGTCAATCTAACAAGCAATTAGATGATCAATCTCCTGTGCCTGACACACTTAACTTTTTGTGTCTAAGGCCAGTTTCCTCATGTTCTTTTACCGTATGAGTGAATGTTAAATGCCCACATAGAAATAAAATTCATTGGTGCACAGCCGGGAATCGAACCTTCGACCTCAAGGCTGAAAGCACGATAAAGCCACTCGTCGATCGTTGAAAATAAGGCTTTTGTAAAAACCCGTCAAAAATAATCAAGAAGATTAGATACTGTATAGTGTATATGAATATAGCATTTTTTAATTACATACTCGTATAGTAGTTTTCGCTAGTAATACCTATCAGTAAACGACAATATTATTGTTTGAGTTTTCAGTAATACCGCAGCCCATGGGCACTCTCAATGCCAGAGTCCTTGCTAGCTTTTTAAGAATTGGTGCGCTCTTTTATTGAAGAACCAAAGTCCCATTGGGAAAAACTTCTGTGGGCAGCTGGAATATGGTGCAAGGTAAAAATAGCCTTTAACAACGCTCAGTTCTAGAATGGACAGTTAGCTGATTGTTAATAAATTATGACTTCACGGCTCGAATCTCGGATTTTATATATATCACGATTAAGGTTTTATCTATGTTCGATACCGTAGCATTATCAACTTGTTGCAATAAGACACTGTACAGACGGAAATACAATGTTGATGAGTAAGAACAATGTATCTGGCCTGTTGTTGCGAGAATAATAGGAAACGGCTCTTGGATATAATCATTGTAGCTCATCTCCGGTCTGTGAAAACATATTAATATATAGACAGTACAATTAATTTCCCTTGTTTAATATTTTGTATTCGAACGAATTATTATAAGTTTACTCTTCGGTAGGGTTAATTAATATAATGTAGTAGGGTTAAATTATAACCAATTCGACTTCAATAAAAGAGCGTACGAATTCTTAAAAGGCCAGCAATGCACTCGCTAGTTCTCTGGAATTAGATTCGTAGTCGTTCGAATCTTTTGCTGAGTGGACGTGTGCACGGAGTCATTGCTAAGTTAATTTATTTATTGTCGTTTGGAACTCGAACTTATTAGCTGGTTACTACGGCTCAAATGGTTTACAATTAGCATTTTGTTTTTGTGCTGTTTTGCTTATTACACCAAGGACAAAAAAATCGCGAGTGTAGTGCACAGCGGCCCCCCTCACCACCTCGAGGGAAGGAAACAGAAACTATTTTTTAGCCTGCTTACACCAATAGGCAAGTATAGTCTAGTAACGAGTCAACACGCACATATTTTATAATGAGTGTTTTGCGTTCACCAACACATGCAGGCGGTTCACAACCGGACTTGTCAAAGTTGCGTAGTATGGAAGCGGACTATATAACAAATCGCAAACGAAAACAACCACTTGATCATGAATGCAAGTGTTTAAACGAAATCAAGTCTGTACGTTCCGAATTGTCCCACATAATATCACTCTTAGAGAAAAATAATGAATCAAATGAGCAAATCATGAACAAAATGCAGAACAGTATTGCTGAGGTAAAAAATCAGATGACGGAAATTAGATCATCAAATGAGCAAACAAGAATAATAATTCATGAAAATATTTCGGAAATAAAATCTCAAATAAATGAAATAAAAGGATCTTCATCTAGTATTCACAAAGAACATACTGAAATTAAAAAACAAATGAGTCAATTAGAGAAGAAACTTATTTTAGGAGAAAATAAAATCAATACTTTAGAAACCAGTGTGAAAAAAATGAGTCTTACTGAACCCCAGACATCTTCAAAGCTTATCCAACCAATGTTTAGCGAAGAATTGATTCAAGAAGTAAACGAACGAAATAAAAGAAAGAAAAACATCATTATGGTTGGGCTACCAGAACAAAATACCAATAATTTAAGAGAAAATATGCTTAAAGACGAAACCGATATATTTAATATATTCCGAGCACTTACAGAAGATGTTCCGAAACCGATAAAAATTATTAGGTTAGGCAAATATAATCCAACGAAAATTCGTCGAGTTAAGGTATTCTATAACTCTTCAGACACAGTCAAATTTCTGCTTCAAAACAAAAGTAAGCTGCCTTCAACAATACAAATTTTCTCAGACCAAACTCCAGCACAGCAAAAATTCCTAAAAAACTTAAAAGAAGAATTGCTCCGACGCCAAAGTAATGGCGAAACAGACGTAACAATAAAATATAAAAACGGAACACCATTAATAATAAAAAATTCATCAAAAAACTGATAATTAAAGAGGCAATAGCGAATGTAAACACATATCAAGTGCTCGACAGCTACAACGACATACAAAAAACTAATTTCAGACTGTCATTCTTTTATCTAAATGCTCGAAGTATTTGCAAACAGGGAAAGTTTGATGAACTACAATGCGTGCTCAAATCGTTCTCGACAACTATACACATAATATTACTAACTGAAACCTGGATCAAAAATGAGAAACAGGCTTGCGAACTAAAACTACCAAATTACACACACTATTACAATTTTCGTACAGATACAATTGGTGGTGGAGTTTCTATATATGTTCATAACAGTCTTGAGCACAACTTGTCAGAATCAATCTACCAGGATGGAAATAATTATCTTTGGGTACAATTAAAAAGATATAAAATAGAAGTAGGTGTCATCTATTACCCTGGTAATACTAACTACAATCAATTCCTTGAAGCATACACTCAACAGCTTCGAAGAAAACGCAGAGCTATAGTTTTTGGAGATTTCAATACAGATTTATTAACTAAAAACACTAAATCTAAGCAGTACATTGAACTTATGAACGAAATTGGATATACAATACTCAATAAAATATCTAAAAAGTATTCTACAAGGGATTCAACAACACGAAAATCTATATTAGATCACGCTACAACGAACTTAATAAAAGATCACTTTCACATGGCTTTAATAGAATCTTCTATGTCAGACCATAAACATATATATGTAGAGTTAAAAACTGTCAAGATTCTGAAGAAAGAAATTATCGAGTACCAAGCGATCGATTACGAAAAATTGGGAAAATTAACAACAACTCTTGGACTTGACGAAGATAATGATGACTACAAGATACTGGAAAATTCTATTATAGATCACGTAAACAACTGTAAAATAATCAAAAAGAAAATACTTAACGAACCTCAAAAGGATTGGATTAATAATGATTTAATCAGCGAAATAAACCAAAGAAATAAACTATGGATAAAATTAAAAAACATGCGTGACTGTGAAACTACAAAGCAAGAATTCGAAGACTATAAAAACTATGTTTGTAAACGCATTAGGGATACCAAAGATGCCTATTACTTTCAAAAATTCATAAAATTAAAAAATAATCCGAAAAAAATGTGGAACCTTGTAAATGACCTAGCAAAAAATAAAACAAATACTAGCTGTGGGCCTTCGAAAATTATAATAAATTCTATCGAAATTACTAATAAAAACAATATTTGTGAGGAATTTAACCGATACTTCACTGGAATAGGTAAAATTCTGGCTGACGAAATACCAAAAACCTATCATGATAATTTTTCAAAAGCTTTACCTTCAACTAAACAGTCTACAAACTTGATGATACTAGAACCATGTAGTAGTGACGAAATTTTAAAAGTAATAAATAATTTGGATACACATTGTAGTGCAGGCCTGGACGGTATTAGCACAAAATCTATAAAATGTATAAAAGATCATATTGCTAAAAACCTATCTAAATGTTTTAACAAATTATTAGAAATTGGAGAATTCCCAGACTCTCTAAAAATAGCTAAAGTTACTCCCATTTTTAAATCTGGATCTAAAACTAACACTGGAAACTATAGACCAATCTCGGTGCTACCCATAATAAGTAAAATACTTGAAAAGATACTATATAACCGTCTTACAAAGTATCTAACGTCTATAAATTTTTTATTTGAACGACAGTATGGTTTTAGACCAAAAAGTAATACATTAACTGCAACTATTGACTTAATTACTAAAATTAGGACCAACATAGATAATAAAAACATTACGTTAGGTGTATTTATTGATTTAAAAAAAGCATTTGATACTGTAAGCCATAAACTATTACTACAAAAGCTTGAATGCATTGGAATCAAAGGCACAGCTCTCAAAATTTTTCAATCATATTTAAAAAATCGATTTCAGGTAGTTAAAATAGATAATACTCAGAGTAAACCGTTGCCTATCGAATACGGCGTTCCACAGGGTTCTATTTTGGGTCCATTACTCTTTCTTATTTATATAAATAACTTGCATGAAATTGGATTAAACGGTCACCTTACTTTATATGCAGATGATACGTGTTTATTTTACTTTGGCAGTTCAATCAAAGATATCTTCAGCAGAGCCCAAGAAGACCTTAATCTACTCTTCACTTGGTTTCAATATAATTTACTCACTGTCAACGCGTCGAAATCATGCTACATTATATTTAAATCTAAAAATAAAAAAGTTTTACCTCATGATCCATTACAAATAAATAACACGGTCATAGAAGAAAAAAGTACAGAAAAATATCTCGGTCTTAGAATGGATAGCGGTTTGACGTGGAATACACAAATTGAGCACATCAGATCTAAGCTCTGTTCACTTATGGGATCACTTCGACACATTGCTCGGTGTATCCCACGTCAGGTACGTTACACCATCTACAACTCGTTGGTCAAGCCACATCTACTTTATTTAATTGAAGTATGGGGCAGCGCCGCTAAAACTAAATTAATAAATATTCAAGTATTACAAAATAAAATTATAAAAATACTGTTCCACTATAATTATCTTGCACCTACCATAAATATATATCGAGACACAAACATAATGAATCTAAAACAACTTTATATTTATCACACATGTATTCTTGTAAAAAAATTTATAACAAGTTCTCTCCATACTAGTTTAGCTTTCTCCAAACCGCCACGTGTACGAAGTATGCGTCGAACGAGTTATCTTGCATTACCTAAAGTACGTACGAACTACGGCAAAAAAATGTTTACCTACGAAGGCGCACAGCTGTATAATAAACTACCCACATATATAAAAAATATTACTTCTATCAATTCATTCAAATCGAAGCTAAGTGAATATGTTAAACAAAATTACTTTTAAATTCATTTCTTATTACTTACTTATTACTTACTTTTAATTCATATTTCTTTGTTTACTTTTATTTTTTAAATTTATTGCATGTACGGCTATATTTTATTGTGATTATTTTAAGAACGACTACAATGTTATGTTATCTAGAGTATTATTCTCATGTAAGTGACATTTGTTGTCTTTTTTGAGAAATAAAGTCTTTAAACCTAATTGAGTGTCCGTCTGCGGCTTTGCGTAACAACTTTTTAGCCCTGCCCTACCCGACCCATGTTCTATATAAATATGTACAATGTACATGTATATGTATATGAGTTCCTGTTCTGCAGCGACGAGAACTACCTTATCTGCTTCTCCAATACTCGTCTCTGTAGTATTGGATGTTCCCAGAATCCTGCTTAATACTTCCTAGTAAAGTAGAATAGGTACGTACTATATTATTATCACATTAGCTTCAAAGTCTTTTCATGGACTATCAATATTTTAGCAGTGAATATTACGACCACATGGGGACTGATTAGGTGGAAAAAGAGCACAAATATATTGCTTGACTTACTTACTTGACTTAATATAACCTATAGATGGGGCGGAAAGAGTCCACAGTCAGTCTCTATCGCGTTCGGTCTTTTTCACCACGGTCCAAGTCTTTTCGGCTCTCTTTGCCTCATCTGCAAGACGTCAGGTTTGCTTGAGACTTCCTTGAGGGTTCCAATCAAACGCTTGGGGATATAATTGGAATCTCTTTGGAGTGTAGGGTATATCCTTTTAATTGTGCTTACAAGTGGTTCAATTGTATATTTACTGTGACAGTAGAACGAGACAAATCTGTGGTTAAAATTAAAATGGCCAGTCTAAATATGCGTAGCTCTGTAGTTCTTACTAAAAAGTCATACAGTAGATATTTCTGTCCGGCATCAATGGAGTGCGCTTCATTCAGGAATAAATTGATAATAACCGAACACGTGGCGTTTGTTTCATGAACTTTCAAATGCGCTTTGAAATAATAGACTAAATGTGATTCATAGATGAGGCGAACATTTTTATTCTTGATTGTACTTGTTCTGGTATTGTGATTTGGTTACCGTTGATAACGAATTTTTTCTTTTAATTTTTTTTTTTTAGCTTTGTTCCTTCTTTTTTTAATTCTGGTTCCTTTCCAACAATAAAATAATAGTAACGTTTTTATTTTTTTTAATTTTGCCATTAGAACTATTTTTACGTTATACCCTGGGAAAAGGAAAAGATATTCTAGAGAAAACCGTGCTGACCCCGTAGCCGATTCTCAGACTTACTGAATATAATGCATAAAAAAATTCATAAGACTCGGTCGAGCCGTTTCGGAAGAGTATAAATAATAATAGTATGGGAACGAACATTGTGACACGGGAAATTTATTTATATAGACAAGAAAAAACTAATTATTTTCTTTAAAAAAATATTATATCTAGGTATATTTAAGGATTAAGTTTACTTTGTTCTTTTGCAAGAAATAAAAAGGCTTTTTATTATTATTATGTGTATTGGTGGGTTACAAGTAAGATTATTTAATAATAATTAATTAATAAATTTGTTTGTTTCAGGTATGCAAATTTATCACGGGTTGGATAGGTGCATTGTAGCGGTATTAAATTGAGATAAATTCATTGTTAGGGGAGCAACAAGTGCCTCACTTGTCGACTGTTATTAGGGTTGACAGTTTGGGTTAAATATAAAAACATACCCAACAGTATTTTACGGTATGTAATGGTTTAAAAATTTAATTTTTATTAAAGGTAAATGTAAGCTTTTTTACATTGTTTGTACGCCCTTCAAGCCCTTTTTTTGAGAATCGAACCCATGATCTTCAGATTTAATAACTGGTGGGCTTGAATGTCTTATCTTATTTTAATTTGTTTTATGTAACAATCAACAGACATTTTCATATTATTGTATCCAAAATTTAGGGTTCATCTGACAAGATATATATATAATCATCTTCTGTGCGTGTAATGAAACTCCTTCTAAACGGGCGGATTGATAAAATTTTTAGTTCAAGTAGATTCGAGATCTACAATTCGACGATTTTATGTAGTCCGCTATTTTGTATGTATAAACAATATATACTGCTTAATTTATTTTAAAGTAAATTTGTGGCAACCCTATCAACAATGTACCCCAAATAATAGGGGTTGTTCGCGCAAATATTTATCTTGTAAAGCGCTCTGATAGTTACCGCCTGTCAACAAGTTACGCGTCAGATTTTACAATGTTGTGTGTGTTTTTGTATTCCCAATAAAACAGAATACCGTTTTTGAGGTTTTTCAAGGGTATATATGTAAATTAATCATAATAATAAAACTGAAAAAAATTATGTATTAAAGTTCACCATATAATTATAAATCTACAGTATGTATTACAAGCTAGCTATTATAAAATATATGACAATTATAGTGAACATAAATGTTACCGAAAATTAAATTAAAAAAATATTACACTTCCAATGTTAGATTTTACTTGTAATTTTTTGCTAAACAGTGCTTTTTAAATTCATCAGCCCATACCTGTTATTATTAAAATACAAGTAACAATAATAAAAATTATATAAGTCACAAAAACAATTATATATTTTTTCAAGGACCTCTTTTAGAGTACAAGTATTCAAAGTTCTTCTGTATGCAATGACATTGTCAATAGAATCGCGATTCCAATTTCAAAATACGAAAAACCCTTTGCGCTAAACCCATCTCCCTAAGTTACAAGAATTCTAAATGCGTACACAGCAGCCATAGCTCAAAACACAAATGGACCGCGAGAGCAGTGTCCATTCTTAAGAGAGCACTCTGAGAATAGAATCACAATAATTCATAACTATTATGCGTTCGATAAAACTATTGTTGGCTCAGCGGATATTGAGCTTTGTAACGTCTAAATTTGTATCGAAGTTTTTATACCTAACCATCATCAATAGGTGTAAATTAAGGTATCATCGTAGAATATCACTTGCATCGTGAGCACACCCTAGATACCCTCACGTGCACATTTACTTCCACAGCATCACACAACACAGCCGAATTAGCTATTACTTAGTTAAATGTATGTAATAATTTTTAATGATTTTTTGTTTTCGTAAATGTTACCTTTTTGTATAGGTATATGGAATACATCATCTTTGGTAATTTTTTATATGTTTTATTAAAGCTATAAGATTACGAAATAAATACATAATGCATTTTGTGAACATACATTTTACAAAAAAATAAAAAAGTATGTAAAGTTTAGGGGATTAGGTACCTGAGAGGTGCTTAACAAACTTAAGCCTCATTGCCTCGGCCCCCTGTACTGAAAAAATAATAAGATAAAGATTTTTATGGATAACTTTCATTCCTTACAGTGCTGCAAAACGTGTTTGAAGTTAGAATAGTGATATATTATCAGCCTGTTCCGAATATACTATGTTTTAAATAATTTAGAAATATAGTCTATGTATAATATAGCATTCTTTGGTATAATAATTTACAAATATAGAAAAGTACTAATCTTATTATTTTAATTTAAAAAATGTTTTCTCTTTGCTCAAAATCATTTTACATCTAGTCAGATTTAATAGGTCGTAAGTTGTATTATAATTTTAAACTTTTATAAGCTAAAATAGCTTTATTAGCTTGAATATCAATATGTGTTAATCCAAGTACACAGCTAGAACAAAGCGAATGACAACGCCTCACGAATAATAGACAGTCGCTGTGCCAAAGATACAAATATATGACAACACGAGCATATAAATCATATATGTAATACATTATATTATTATCTTATATGAAAATCAAATTTATCACTACTTGACAAATGTTTATGTTCATTACTATACGAGAATAGAAGTCAATGTGGTTTGTTCTATACATTTATTATTTGTAAGATATATATGTTACTAGGTGTACCCCGCCACGCTGTGGCCAGGGCCTGATTAACCCTTAGGCTAATTAGGCTGAAGCCTAGGGCGCGACGATCTAGGGGGGCGCAGGTGCGCTGAAATCGTGTCTTTGCGAGCATCATCCCCTGCATAACTCAACTACACCGAGACAAAACACTAAATGAACTGTGAACTGAAAAAGCTTGGGAGTCCCTGATTTTAACAATAGATGTTGAAATTTAAAAAGCGCGCGTAAAACAAACACTGACTTGTCATTCAAATCGATCGGTGGTAGAGCGAGTGAGATGGCAATAGCACAGCTCGCTGCGCCCGGTGAAACGCATCAACGGTGCACGGGGACTCCCCGGTGGTTAACATATTTTGTAGTTTATATACTTTTCTGCGTTACATTTGTCTAATAGTTCGTTCGTCATAACATAGCTCGCGTATATTCGTTTTAGGTGATATTTATTGTCCTTTCGTAAGTGTTACTGTATTTTTTTAAGACTACGAGTGGTAATGAGAATAGTTTGATAGTAAAAAAGCCAAGTGGAGCAGAATACAGAAAAAAAGCAAAAGAAAAAGAAAAGAAGCTAGAAAACATTTTAAAAAATACTCGTAAACTCGAAACATTTTTTACAAGCTCTGCAGAAAGGAACGAAACGGTGACGAATAGTGCAGTATCTTCAGCGATTTCTTGCCCTGGTCCTCCACCGCGGACTGTACTGTATACGTTTCTCCGTCCAACACTAGCCCTACAGTAGCAATAAGGCCGATGATCTACTATGAAAACGAAATTATAACAGAAGAAAAGCCCCCGTCAAGCATTCCGTCAAGTGACCCTGCACTATGGCAAGTAAACAATGAATTTCGAGATTATATTGCTAAAAAAGGACTGCAACAAAACGAAGAAATAGATTTTTCCAGATCAGAAAGGCAGTATAAAAATCAAAAAAGATTTCTATCTAAAAACATGTTCAAAATGAAGCTTGTTAATGGCGAAATTGTGAAGAGAAGCTGGTTAGTGTATTCAGAATCCACAGGTCACGTGTTTTGTGGTCCTTGCAAGTTATATGGAGGAACATCCGTATTTGCCAAAAGTGGATTTAATGACTGGAAAAATGCTAACCTAATAACTGATCATGACAATTCTCCGGATCATCGTAAATGTTTGGGACAATATGTATCAAGAGGAAATTTTTTACAAAGAATGGATACCCAAATAGTCAAACAATATAATGAAGAAATAACTTATTGGCGAAATGTATTACTACGTGTAATAGAAACAATAAAGTTTTTAGCTTCTCGTGGGCTTCCATTTCACGGTCAAAATGAACTTATTGGATCTGCACTAAACGGAAATTTTCTTGGCTGTATTGAGCTTATATCTAAATTTGATCCTTTCATGGCTGAACATTTGGTAAGATTTGGGCAAAAAGGTAGAGGTTCTTCATCCTACTTGTCATCCTCTATAATCGATGAATTTATTTTACTGCTGGCTGACGAAGTTCGACTTACGATTGTAGGAGAAATAAAAAAAGCAAAATATTATTCGATAAGCATTGATTCTACTCCAGATATTTCACACAACGATCAGTTGACATTTATTATTCGTTATATTTTGCCTGACGGAGAACCTGTCGAACGCTTTGTTACATTTTTACCCAATTGCGGTCATAAAGGTGAAGACATGGAGGAGGCTGTTCTTACGACCCTTAATAAAACTTTGGAACTTGATATTATAGACTGTCGTGGCCAAAGTTATGATAATGCTAGCAACATGTCTGGTCAATACAAAGGTCTTCAGTCAAGAATTAAAGCTGTAAATCCTCTGGCTACTTTTGTTCCTTGTGCAGCGCATTCTATCCAACTCGTGGGATCAGCTGCCGCGGAAAGTAGTGACGAGTCAGCTGCTTTTTTTACACTAGAACAACAACTTTACAATTTTTTTTTCTGGATCTACAAGAAGATGCCAACTTTTAGCATCCAAATTAGACGAAGAATCGACGGTACTAAAAAATCTGTCAAAAACTCGATGGAGTGCGCGAGCAGATGCAAGCAAAGCCTTATACAGTTCATACAAACAGGTTCTGGAAGTATTAAACTCTATTTGCGAAGATAAAAATCAAAGTAAAGAGACTAAAATAGAAGCAAAAGCAATTATAGAAAAAAATTAAAACTCTTGAAATTGCAATAATGTTGTGCTTTTGGAACTCTGTGCTCGTAAAGTTTCAAATCGTCAGTACACAGCTACAAGGAAGTTCTGTTGATTTATCTGACGTAGTAACTCTTTATGAGACTTTACATGCTTATCTTGATACGTTGCGTAACGAAAAAGAGTTTGAAAATTTTGAATCAGAAGCAATTAAGAGATGCGAAGTGACCAAATACAAAAAAGACGTAAGAAGAAGAAAGAAACCAAAACTTCATTTTGATGAAGTTAAAACGGGGCACATTGAGTTAGAAGGGAGGCGATCTTTCATTGTTGATAATTATTATGTACCTATCGACTGTCTTAAAGTACACTTAAAAAACCGCCAAATTATTTATAATACAGTAAACCCAATGTTTTGTTTCTTATGGAAACTGCATGAACTAGACGACAATGAATTTATTAGAAGCAAAGCAAATGAGTTAAAACAACTATATGCCACTGATTTAGGAGAAACCTTTGCAGAAGAATGCGTCCATTTGGCGCAGTTTTTAAAATCTGACATCGAGGCCGAGCATTCTATTTTCGCCAGAACCCCAAAGGGTTTGTTGCAGTTGATAAAAAGTTTTAATATTTCATGCATGTTCCCGAATGTGGAGATAATATTAAGAATTTATTGACAATGAATGTTACAAACTGTAGCGGCGAAAGATCTTTTTCAGCTCTTAAAAGAGTAAAAAATTACTTGCGCTCCACACTCCGCCAGCAAAAACTTACAGCGCTCTCGCTTATGTACATAGAAAGTGACTTTTTACAAACTATTAAATTTGAAAATATTGTGGAAAAATTTGCAAACTCTAAAGCAAGAAAAAGGCCTTTTGTATAAGCTTATAATAATTAGGTAATTACTGTAATTTTCAAATAAATCATTAATTATTAGAAAAAATGTTTCACTTGTATGATTCCTCTCGTCTTTTTTAAAGATAACAACAGAAGTGTAAATATTTTAAAATCACTTAAGTCGAAGCAACATCACATACTAGATGACCACGACCATGGTTGGTTTAGACCGACCGTAATCGGTAATACACCTGTCACCTGGCGGGGGCGCATCCTGGTAAATAGCCTAGAGCGGTCAGAACTCTTGATCAGTCCCTGGCTGTGGCACATTGTGATTGAATGGTTGACAAATGAGAAACAAAACAAAGAATACATTTCATATAAGTATAATTTTGCAATACTTGTGGAAAAAAAATGATTAAAAAAGAGATAAAAACAATCCTTGATGCGGATTATATATCATGCTAAAATTTCAGTTTAGCAATACATAATATAGCTTAAAATTTGTGTTTTTGTAGCGTACACAAACCAACGTAACATCTTTATATATACTCGTATAGATGTAGATTTACGTGTAGAACATGAATCAAACTTAAATCTAGTTTCAAGAGCACTACATTTTTTTCTGTGTGAAGTTTGATAGCGCTCAAGACGAGATTTTGACTTAAGATTCGTATAGGACCTTAGATTTGAGCGTATTACAAATTTTAGAATTCGTCACCTCACCGAACTGGCATAATAATTGTTGAAACGAATACAAAAATATGTCTATGTCTTCCTCTCTGAAGGATTATTAACAAATATGTATTTGCAAAAATATGGTTCAAATCTATTACGGTGGTACAATCTAAACTTCGCATAGAATGGGGTATGAATTTTGCATAAGGTTTTTGCTAACATTCCTTCCAAAGGTATATTCAGATCCCTAAAGCGCTAACGAACAATCGAGATTTTACCCATTAAGAATATATACTAAATAATAAACATGGCTTGATCTCTTGGCATTGCGTAGAGATGTGGAGTCTCTCTGCATCTCCTACCGCATTTACCGTGAAGAGTGTTCAGAGGAGTTGTTCGGATTTGTCGCAACTGAGTTTCATTATCGGACATCTCGGCAGAATACAAAATACCATCCGTATCACCTTGACATCCGTCTTTCCTAAACTGAGTGTTTCAGGCAGTTCTTGTTGCCGAACCTTGATTGAGATTCCTTCAGGAAAAGAGTGTACCAATTCTTAAACTGCCGGCAACACACTTGCGAGCTCTCTGGCATTAAGAGTATCCATGGGCGGTATTACCTAACACCATGTTTTCCTTCTGTTACATAAAAAAATATACTTAACGAATAAATTTAATCAACAAGTCCTTACTAAATTGTAGGCACAGGACATTATATCACATACATAATTAGAACTCTAATTGAATTAACCTTTCAAACACATTATTGAATGGATGTGTGCCAAAAACAATGCATTATTATAAAATAAGTATTACATTTAGATTCAATTAAAACGTCATATCAAGACGACTATAAATTCGTTTATGCCGCATAGCTATTGTACATTCTAAGAATCGCATTAATAGAAAGCTCTAGAGCTTTAGAGTAGGGCGGTGCTTTTATCAGAAAGCTGTGAAGAGAAGCTGCTTATGTCTCAATGACAGCTGATTTAATAGAGGCACAGATTAGGTATAGACAGGAAATAATATATATGAAATATGAAATGTATGATAATGAATAATGTTATATGAAAAAACAAAAATACTAAGTATTAGACAACTATATATATACTACACAATATGCATCCTAGTAAAGAAAATTATAACAAATTCCATCCAATCGAATATAAAATTACATAAAAAAACAAATACACGCCACTTGAGGAAAAAAAATAAACTTCAACTTATAACACCACGGACTAATTACGGAAAAACAACAATATTATTCGAAGGAGCACAGTTGTTCAACAACTTACCAGAAGAATAGAAACAGTGTGAAAATATGAATGTTTTCAAAGGAGGTCTAAAAGACTATTTGCAATCAGTAATGTTTCCAACGCCCTAGAGGCTACTAATATTATTTAATTTAGAAATTTTAAGTACCTACTGTATCTCATTGTAAGCGAACTAGTATTAAGTTCTTATGAGTAATAAAGTTCTTTAAAACTAAATAATGGCACATGGGTTAGTGAAGTTCAATTCTAAGACAAATAAAAAGTGAATAATGAAAATCACCTGCATCCTAAGCAGACCCCACATACACACCTTCACCTCACCTCACTTATATACCATCACACATCACAGCCAATTTAGGTATTACTTAGTTAATTGAATAATTTTTATTGTTTTTCCCCTTTTATAATGTTTGAACCTTTTAGTGAATATTATGTATTCCATCTTTGGCTATATATTAAGTGTAATTGTTTGTTATTATATATAACTTTTGTTAGCTGTAGGATTACGAAATAAATAAATAAAATTTCATAATTAAAATTTAATTATCATATACCTATTGGATTAGTTTGCTCACGGCATTTATACCATTACCCATAAAATTATTTTACATGCGATTATAGCAACTTTAAACTTAAAAATATTAATTAAATTGAAAGAGTCGTATATACTTATAAAAGTCTACGAAAGCTAACATGTGCTTTCATAGAACAAAGCGCTATCGTCAGTCACCCTGATATTATGAAACGTTATGAAGTACTGCGTTCTCGGCCTTATTGAAATTGGTATTCTCTTGTTTAAAGCAAGTTAAGGCAAGTCCAATAGTAGTATTACTAGTAGTAGGTAAATACTGTGAATATGTGAGCACCATGTATAGCTACATCATCATTTAGTTATCTGCTGCATAGTAGTTTTTTTTATCCTCGATACATCGTCTTCACATAAAATTATCAAATCCACGGATACAAACTATTGTATAAAATATTTTAAAAGTATGAAGCTTCTTGCCCATTCTTCTACGTATTTACTTGGGAAGGGGCAACTAGAGTCATTTTTTTTACATTATTAACTTGTAATTTTGACTTTCAAAAGTGCCTTTTAAATAGGCTTTATTGAAATAAATGATTTGACTTAACTTCTAAGTGTTCCTTAAAACCTCCAACCTTTTGCATTACGTATTCTGTCTGGACTCAGCTGCACTATGATCCACAAATAGTAGTAGGCAATATAGCTTGCACCTTTATTGAACTTGTTTCAAATAAGTGGTCTATAAACCATCTGTGTTATAAGTTCAGTTATGGAATATATATCTTGTACCATATTAATCTGATGGAGTTACCATGGCATCAGATTTCTTTCTTTAGGAGATCAGATCTGTTCTCGACAAACGTTTAAACGATTTCTGTCAGTCGGCATGCTTAGAGCAATGTTGGTCTAGTGGCTTCAGCGTGCGACTATCCCGACATCCCTGAGGTCGTAGGTTCGATCCCCGGCTGTGCAACAATGAACTTTCTTTCTATGTGCGCATTTAACTTTCGCTGGAACGGTGAAAGAAAACATCGTGAGGAAACCGGCTTGGTTTAGACCCAAAAAATCGACGGCGTGATTCAGGCACAGGAGGCTGATCACCTACTTACAGATACAGAAATCTAGTGCCGAGACCTAATAAGAATGTAGTGTATTATAAAATATATTAGAATATATTCAATAGATATTTGAACCAGAGATAATATAGAATTTCTCGCTTATTTATACGGAGCTGTAAAGTTTTCATAAATCACAAGAATACTTGAATAATTAATAAAGCGACGATGTAAAGATAATATTCTCTAAGAACATCATTAGTAAGTTAAGAAAGACACTTGTCTTGCCTTGAACTTAGCCCTGTTTTAGTACTTAATTAGGTTAACATATCACCAATAACTATACTATTGAAGACGATGATTAATTTTGACTAATAAAGTACAGTGTCTGTACACTCTTTATAACGAATTTCAAGAAACCGATCTGTTTTCGGTATAGAGAGTATTCGTTATACCGAATACCGTTATAAAGAATTAACGCTGCATAATAAAAGCTATAGCGCAATATACTTTAAAGGAGTATTAAGAATATTCATAGCGCTAAATCACCTGCACCATTAGTACACACCACAGCCGAATTAGGCATTACGTATTTAACAATTTTTATTGATTTTTTCCTTTCGTAAAAGTTTGAACCTTGCAATATTATATATTCCATCTTTGGCTATTTGTTTATGTTATTTTATTTGTTGTATATAATTTATGTAAGCTGTAGGAATACGAAATATATATTACATGTTATCCCTGTTTGAAGTCAAATGTTACATATTTAATCAATTAACTTCATGTATTAGTTTGTGCACTGGCTTAGCTTGCACACTCGTACTTGAATGGATTTTAATTATAGAATTATCTGTATAGATATTGTGTAATTCTATCGTATTAGTAGTAACTGTTAAGATAAAATAACATTTAGGATATAAATAAACAAAATTAAACTTATTAATAACAATAAAACCGACTTACAATATAACATAAATTGTCAAGATCACCAATAATATATTATCGCATTGTATGTGGCACATCTCAAGCTGTTTTTGCCTTATTACAAAACCAGATTTAGCGCAGACAATTGACTTTGTTCGCCATAAGTCAGACATAAAACGGATGCCAACGTCAAACCGAGATCTTATTGTGCGCAGACGATTATTAATTATTATGGAGACATTAATATCTGGTAAGATGGCTTCTCAAAAATAAGTCGAAGTTAATCTGTGTGACGGGTCGACTCGTGTTTTTGCCACACACAAATCTACACTGGTAAAGAGGAATGTTTTGACTGTTTGTTTGCTTCAAAACTACTGGATTTGAAAAATGATTTCACTAGAACCCTACGTTATCTCTGATCAACATAATATAGAACGTTACGAAGGGAAAATTTTTAAATTTGTTTGAACATTGTAAATACAGTATAGGTATTTGATTATTATATTCTTTAGTATTGAATATAATGTTCTTTACAGAACTAACTTTTTTATTAGCAGTGTAAAGTGCACGATAGTGTAACACAATGTGTGAAAAATAATGCCTGAATCGCGTACGCTGAGGAAGCTATTGATAATAGAGCAAAATACTACATCTTTATGGAAGACATCAATATCTTCAAAGTCCTCGATACCTTATATGAAAAAATGATACCATTTAATTATCTATACCGAGAAAAGCTTTAAGCTATAGAACATCGTACTACGACCGAATTAATGCGGGTGGAACCGGAGAGCTTGCACATTGCAACTGAAAGTATTTGTGCATTTGTGTTCTCGATTTCTCTAACCAGATTCAGAGGGAACATCACTAAGTACGGCGTCTATATTGTCTTTGCACGCTTAGTGCGTAATTAACACTCGCTCGTAGTTTTACTCGTACGTTTCATCGACGTCGAGGTAGAATACGAAATTCCACCCGTATAACCTCGACGTCTATCGTTCCACAACTTCGCGTTTCTAAGGCAGTTTTTGCCGCTCCACCACCATATTTTTGAACCAATTGTACTTAGGGTCCTTCAAGAACAGAGCGTACCAATTCTTAAAAACAACGCAACCGGCAATCCTGCAACGCACTCGTGAGCTTCCAGCATTAAGTGTCCATGGGCGGCGGTATCACTTAACATCAGGTGAGCCTCTTGCCCGTTTGCCCTTGTGTCCCTGTTCTAGGTATAAAAAAAAATCGGTTGTCTGTAAAGTCGGTTTACTGACGATAGTTGAACGTGACAACGTCATAAAAAATATTGATGGGATGGTTGCATTTTTCAAAAAAAAAAAAATTATTTGTTTGATAGGTATTTTGTATGGATATAGAGAAGGAGGTAAATGGAAATCACAATTGAATTGATCAAGTTACATTTATTTGTACGCATAAATACAATTATGTCAATTTTAAATGGAACGCCTCAGAGCGAAGTAACGCCTCAGAGTGAGGTAACGCCGCATGAGTCATGTTTTTTCGTGCGTGCAGCCGGCTCCATCGAATTATAAGACGTTGTCACGTCAAAAAAATCTAAAACCATTGCACCATTGGACTTTGGTTTAAGGTTGTCAGTACAGAAGTAGGAACAGCACATTGACCATTTCCAGAGCTCGTAGTCATAAATAAGCCTGAACATTCAGCCATTAGCATCCGATACGCACGTTTAGCCTCACACCTTGGGTAATTGGTCATAAATTATGGCGCTCTAGGCGTGGATAAAAATTTATGAAAAACCTTATTATGTTAATGAGATATTTTTTTATAAAATATGTGCATTTATGTGCTTTTAATTAGGGAACAATTTCAATGTATCTCCCAAAAAAGTGTTTTAGAAATAGGTATATCTACAAATAATAGTTTTATGTGAATTAATGGTAGGCACCGTAAGTGCATATATAAAGTACATCGTGTAACTTAATTATATTATATTATTAATTTATTAAAAAATTTAAGTAGGTATATTATTTTGATTAATATAATTGTATATTAAACAAAATAATATACCTACTTATATCTGTATATTATATATATATTATCTGCAGTGTTGACCTAGTGGCTTCAGCGCACTACCCTCATCCCTGAGGTCGTGAGTTAATCCCCGGCTGTGCACCAATGTAATGTTGGCGCTTGTAACATTCGCTCGAACTGAATGAGAACATTGCATCGTGAGAAAACCGGCTTGCCTTATACCCTAAATATCGACGGCATGTGTCAGGCACAGGAGGCTGATCAACTTCTTGCCTACTTTGACAAATGATCATGAAATAGATACAGAAACTGTGGCCCAGACCTAATAAGGTTATAGCGCCACAGATTTTGATTTCAGTTTCCATATTTTGGATGCATTTATTGTTTGAGTCAGAATTGAACTAAGCTACGGAGAAATATACATCTGGTGTAAAATACAGAGTACATTGTCGTTCATTCATTTTCAAGAAACAAAATCAGCAGAATTTTCCAAATTCCGTCTGTAAAAACCAATCTAGTATCTTAAGACATCTCTAAATATAACAGAATAGATACTATATACTTATCCAGATTAAGAATCTTACATACCTACCTATTTGATAGAGGGCTGATCAATTAAAAAAAAACATTCCTCGGAGCGTCTCTGATACCTAATCCACATTTTTTAAAGAATATTGTAAATAGGAAATTTTAGTAAAACTAAAAAATTTTGGAGTGGAATTTCTTTATTATTTTTTGTTAAATTTATGTTCAACGTAATCGTCATATATTTTAGAATAGATATATTATACTGTGTGTAGATATACTTTTTAAAATAAATAGATTCTGGGATAACAGTTAAGTTTTGAACGTTTCACCCTCGCTTTATTTATGGAAATTCGTTCACTTAATCTCTGTTTATGATCACATAAATAAACGCTTTTTTGTTAATGATAGCTTTTAAATAGTAACACCCCAAAAACTTTAAATAACGAATGATTAAGGTATCACTTAAGTAAGAGCGAAGAGACAATTACCTACACGACAAGTATTTTTAAGAAAAAACCATTGAGGACGCATTATCAACAAATTATCATAGAAGATAATATGCGTTTGAATTCCGGGTTAATAAAATTAAAAGGCCCGCAACGCACTCGCGAATCCTCCTGTCATTAAGAGTGACAATGGGCGGTATCACTTAACATTAGGTAAGCTAATGCCCGTTCACCCCCTGTTCTATAAAAAAAAGAATACCTATCTCTTTCTTACTTTCGGTAAGGTACCTATTGATTGTTCCTCGTTCTCTTATGCCGGGAATCGAACCTAAGACAAGCCATCTGTGAACATTTCCCCCACTTTTTACTTGTATTATTATTAAATGTATTTTTACTTGTATGTTGGCACAAAACGCAAATGAAGAGGGAAAATCCTCGTAAAGAAATTGTACCAAGAAAATACGTTTTCCAAACAAGAGTTCAGTAGGTAGGTACCTACCTATATCTGTGAAAAGCCGAAGAACAAACAAAATCTCTATAGAAGCGGGACTAAGCTTACAAGACATTGGAGGGGGTAGGGGGATACCCACACACGTACAGACATAGTCTATAGAATATCAGTGAAGAAACGTAAAATCTTTAAGTCCCATAAAATTATGTCTACGGTATGTACGCGAAACAGTCAAAACTACTAAACTACTACTAAAACTACTATTAGTAATAGGTACATGAGAGGTTTATTTGTATATTTACTAATAAATTGTGGATTTAACGGAAACCTAGTGAGCTATAATCGTTTAATTCTTGGTGGGATTGTTCCAGGTCTACGTATCTAGAATATAATGTGTTTGCTAAATGTAATTGTTGACGCATTTTCCACCTCCACTCCGATTTAAATATATAAATATATGAGTTATTACGCAATATTTTGATACAAAGTCATAGCTTTTGTGGGTTTTGCTTTTTTTCCGTAGATTTTGCTAAACAGAAAGAAACATTTGTACAAACGCAAATTTATTTGAATTATTAGCTCACGTCTTCTTATTCATACACGCAGCTGCTTTAAATAAACAATTAAATGTATTGTCCTTATCACTCTCTGGTCACGTTGCAAAAGAACAAAGAAGACAAAACATTCTAAGTCTGTTTATGTCTTTTAGTTGCAAAAAGTATCTTAGAACATGACCACGTTAAAGTACAGTAATACATTCGCGTTCCAAATTCGAATTTTATTGTTACGTTCCATAAACACCACTGTTCATTCGAAAGACTAAACATCTATCAATTGAATTTCAACCTTATGTAATAAAATTAAGGTTGAAAATAAGATTTTAAGCTTTGTAATTGTCCATTGAAAGCTTTGATAGTGCAAAGGGGGAAGGGGGGCTATTCTATGTTTGAAGTGAACGTAATAAATAGTCGAATGCATTTTGTATAGGTTTCATTTTGTCTCGATCGATCTGTTTAGCTTTTGTGCGTATGAAAATCATTATTAAAAGACCCTTTAATGCAAATCATATATTAATTTATTTATAGTGGTTATTGGAAACCTAGGGTCGTGGATTCATGCCTTGTTTAACAAAACGTCCCGAGAGTTATAGAACCACAATACCGTCGATATCGAACCCACTACCTCAGGGTTGGGAGTGACCCTATGTTACTAACTATTAAACGCATATTTGTCAATAAATTATTTCTATTTGTTTTACGATAAAATGTCAAAAATATCCTATATAAACTAATTTAGTATAAATTTTATCCAAACTGAATTTAAACTATATAGCATAAAAAATAAGGTTGTATTTTGCTTAGCATATTTCATCTTCTGACACCTGTTCTCAACATCCGGTGCTCTTGATACAGTTAGAGACAAAAGTTGATTATATTGATTTTACAATACTCTTAATAGGATATAATTAAGTAGATTTATAGATTAATTTAGAATAGGTCATCTGTCTATGTTATCTATAACGCATAACATATTATACTCTGTTGATAAAATTCTGATTTAAATGTCACTAATGAGATAATCTATGGTATATTTATGTAAAACACAACTGGCTGAAAATTAAAAGAAAACTTCGCATTCTAAATTCAAATTGTTGACGTCAGACCAATCAGACAATAGAGCGATTGTGTGCGTTCCAATTCGGTTCTATTGTTGTGCGCGGCGCTCTGATTGGTCGATTGGCACAATGGGCCACGCCTACTACACAATACCCTATTGTCAACGTCACCTGTCGCCCGCCCAGATATTTTTATAGCAAATGAAATTTAGGTCAGTCCCTATTCAACTGTATTTGTTGTCTAAGATTTTGGGTTGGGCAAAAGACTCTTGAAATATTAGTAAAGATATAATCGGCCTCAAAGGCCGGCAACGCACCAACTAACATGTGTCTAAGGGCTGCGGTTATACTCGTACTAGCTGCTATAGACTCTGAGTCGTTTCCCGCATATGAAAACAAAATTAATTAAATATTACTTTTAAAGGTTTTTTCCTAGAATAGGAAGCGAAAGTTTTGCTGTACCTATTAGTGTATTAGTTCTACGCCAATGTACCTACCTATAGGTACTCTTGAAATAATCACTCTGTTCTCTAAGGCGTCCGTCCTTTAAGAACTAATTACAAGTCAAGGTTTACCAATAGATATGTTTATGGGCATAAACACCTCCTTCTTTTTTTAAAGTCGGTTAAGAATAACTAAATTTAGTTTGTTCCCCACTTCAAATAAAATTGAGTATCTTCTATAATACCAATGCAAAAATAGTTCTTACACACTTAAAGTAAAATCAAAAATCGAAAAACAAAATATGTATGAAGTCTATAGACACTTAATTAAAACATTTTCACAATCATTACTGCCAGCTCTCAAATAACGGACGAGAACTAGCAACAATCTACACTTATTGGAACGTTCGTGTGAAAAGTTTATTATACAGTGAGCACAGACGAATATAATTTTTCATTTTTAAATTTGGAATGTCCATCAACCATTGGAGAATGCGACACATTTTACATTGTTTTTCTATGCCAACATCTGTTTCGTGACCGTCACTTGTTTTTCGTAGATTAAACAATTTTTGAATTTGGAACATCTTTTTTGGCTAGTTGTTTTGTTGGCCTCCAGCTCATTGTTTTACACATTAGGAATGTTTAAATTCGCCAAAGACTACAGTAGTACTAAGTACTTTGTAGCGTATCTGATACCCACTTAACTCTAACGAGTTATATTAAGAAATAGGGGAGCACGTTTTTAACTTTTAATAGACGTCGCTTGAAAAAGTTAAAAATGTCCAGTAAAGTATATTTTTGTGGAGAACTAAGTGAACATGATCACAAAATATTAGCCACGATTAGGGATACTAATGGATCCATTTGCGTAGAGTGCTTGTATTTTTAATGTTTTATTTGGCTGTCCGCGACTTTCTGTACAAAGACAACTTTATTTTAAAAATATCCTAAGTAATAGATGTACATAGATTGGTATAAAAGTTCATTTCTATTTCTACTAATCGAATTGTGAATAATTTTTGAATTTAGAATGTCTTTTAATGATTGGGCATAGGTTATATTATTTGCAGCCACAATTGTTTCGTCATCGTCACATGTTTATCGTAAATTTCATAATTTTTGAATTTGGAATGTCTTTCAAGGGAAGTCTTTCCCATAAGGGAATGAAACATATTATGTACACATTTTAGATTGTTTTTCTATTCCTATAACAGTTTTGTGATCGTCACTTGTTTTTTGTAAAGTATATAATTTTTGAATTTGGAATGTCTTTAACCTTTGAGGCATAATGCAACACATTTCTTAGGAAAATCAGTAACGAAGTAGGTAGGTACTTTATATAGAATATTGTTTTAACGCAAAATCGAGTTTAGAACTTCCACGGTATCATTAACCGTAATGATTGATTTATACACAGGATAGGGGTTAAATATGTTCTAATTACGATTAAAGTTATGTTTAGATGTATAGGGTAACATCGAAACGGGGGATGGTAATTGGTAATGGAGTTGCAAAGTTACCTAAGGATGATTTAATTGCAATGAACCCGAGATTGATACAGTTTTAGTTTCGTTTTCTGAATAATAAAAAAACTAATACAAGAAATTAAAAGCTCATATAAACCAGAAGAAAGTCGTTTTTGCAATATAACTTTAATACTTAAACAAGTCTTATATAAATAATATCAAAAAAGAACTAGGTAGGTACTTATCTTATGTCCAAGCAAACAAAAAATATATTATCGAGTAAAAACGCAATAGACAAGAAATATTCCAAATTTTAAAATACATTCCATTTTTGAAATAATAAAAAATTTAACTTAAGGTAACAAATATAAATTAGGAAATCTTAAAGAATATCGAGTAAAAACGCAATAGACAAGAGATATTCCAAATTTAAAATTTCATTCCATTTTTGAAATAACGAAAAATTATGTTAATGTAACAAATATAAATTCGGCAATCTTAAAGAATATCGAGTAAAAACGCAACAAACAAGAGTTGTCCGAAATTTAAAATTTCGTTCCATTTTAGAAATAACGAAAATTTACGTTTATGTAACAAATCTAAATTCTGCAATCTTAAAGAATATAGAGTAAAAACGCAACAGACAAGAGAAATTCCAAATTTAAAATTTCATTCCATTTTTGAAATAACGAAAACGAATAACGAAAGTAGCGACATCTAAGTGTCAGGTGTAAGGGCGCGAGCTAATTGGTATCACTTAGTATCTATTTTAAGGTCGCTCAATCATATGGCATTTCCGTCGCCGGTCTTTCATTGATTTAATACAATTTGGACGCGTTGACATCAGGATTTTACTGTAATTAACTATGCAAGAATGCGCTGTTACATGAAATGGTAGCTCATTTGAATAGTATGAAATTAAATAAAAGCTTGAAAGAATGCCTACACTTTTATTTAAAGATAACATATAGATATATATATTATATCAATAACTTAAAGAAATGTAACAATTTTTATACATTTCATACGTGATTTTAATGCCAGGAATCCGATTCTGGGACCTTCTTAGTTGAGCCAATAAATATTACATAAATAAATGCACAACGCATTGATATGTAACTTTAACTTTTTCGACTTAAAGTCCAAGAAAAGAGCGAACCAATTCTTGAAAGGTCGGCAACGGCAAGCCTTGGCATTGAGAGTGGCGGCGGTATCACTTAACGTCCGATCAGCCTCCTGTCCGATTACCCCCTGTTCTTTAAAAAAAATAAAAAGGTAAAACAACAAACCATCTTAATTATGAACAAAACTCGCTTAGTACTCCCACAGCTAATCACACACAACACAAAAACCAAAAACGGAATACACATTAAATCACACATAAAACTGAAATGACAAAAGACAATAATTTAAAACACAAGATAACGTTTTTCATCTAAAGGAATGGTAAAGAACACCTTGACATTCTAGAATTATGACATAAAACAACATTAAACATACACTGTAAACAATGAATAAGAATTAACAACATCACAATAATTGGTACAAGTTTATTAACACAATAGTACATATATATCTTAAGACATAGCTATATAAGAATGCGATTCATATATAAAACACAAACCTCTCCCACAAACTTGCCACAATCTTCCAAAGTTTGAAAGCTTTTAAGGAATTATTCACAAACAAAACACCAAAAACCAATCAAGTAATTGCTCCAGTCTTGGCGCGTCTTCGTCGATAATCTTCATTAGGAGGACAAAGGGGGCGGAGGGGGCATGGGGGAGGAACACCCCTACCTGGGGCTCCTTATGTTATTAGTTTAATATGAGATTGTATATATTGATGATATCGCGTACCTACTAATACGAATAACATTAAAATTGTTCAAATATAGAATTGTATGAGAAAACACTCAATAAATTTAACATTTTATGTTTTAAAATTGCATTTGTTTTTAATATTATTATTATAAAAGACGCATAGCTCGGCAATTGATGTTTAAAAACGACAGAATTGCAACAAATTCATGAAAAATCAATAGAAATGTAATCTCGCTTACAATATTCCAATCTGTTCAGTTTACACGTCAAACAAAAAGCAATTTTCGCTGAAACCAGCATAATAACGGAGGGGGGTCCCCTGCCCCCCAGATAATGCTCCTCGTGTGGAGTGGGGGCCCCCGAGACACACATTCTTCCACGCCTGCGCTACGATACAATATGGGTCATATTGTCTGTGCGGTTTCAAGTCTGTATTCTATAGTCTATAGGTATAGATACTATAGACTATAGACAAGCCGAGGAAGATATTATACAGGTATGGTTGGGCTGTATGTCTTCACCTATAAAGCGTCTTTTTGCTTGATTTCCTACACATATAGATATAGATAACTGTTGACAAAGAATATATATCATTGTATCAGTGTATATTGTTACCGGTAAACGCTCTTTTGTTAGAACCCTTTTATAGTATGACAAGCCTAACCTGTTTTACCTATATTTAAACACAATAAAACTTTTTTAAAATATGCAAATCTAAAAATATGAACGGTGTCGTGTTTCGCGAAGCGATGGGAACGTAATACAACAATAGACGCGCCAATCCGTACAATAGAGCATTTTCTTAACCACGCCCTGTTACACAATACCCTCACGCCCAGTCAACCATTGTCGAAATAAAGAAAATTTTCTTAGTAAGCATTGTATCGACTTTTTAAACGCCCTCGTTGATCACACTCCCACCTGCCCGCTATTGTGGTGTGTACGTACAATGCGCTGTTCGCACACACACTGCACCACTCAAAGAAGCTCGCGGGGCGGAGCCTAGAGCGAGACGAAGCGACTCCTAGCCGCCGCACAAGCGAGCCGAGCGAGATACAACCACACAACACAGCCAGCCAGAAGAGGACGGAGAAGCTTTGTATAGATTCCGCGCTGATAGACAATTGAATATCAACGGTACTTGCAATTGAATCTTTGTTAATTTCGCCGTTGGTTAGTGGAAAAAGTCTTGGACGTGTCAGTGATGGATAGAGGCTGGATTGTTTAATTGCTAATTTCTGTATACGGCGGGTGGAAGGACGGCATTGTTTGTAGGGCAGTGACATCAGGTGGCGTCCTTGTCTCTCGCGCGCGGCGCGGGGCGGTGGTCAATTGTAGCGCGCGCTTATTGTCAGCGCTTCGATCTGTGCATTGTGTGCCGCGACCGCGCGATACCAACACGTATATTGCGCTGCGATATAAATTACGATCGCGCAAGAACTACGTACCGGACCGCGTTGTTTAATTTGTGTGTGTTTGTTTTGGAACTGTGTAAAATGCCAAAGAGTTGTGTTAGGATTTTTACGTGATATTTTTGTTGTTTTAATTTTTACGGATATTATTCGATTTATCGTTTTTCAATGTCTTCGGAGATGAGAGGAACAATGATCGCTCAATTGAAGGTAAAAGTGAAACATTCGTACTTAATTTATTTATTTTAAATTTTGTTTTACATATATTTTTATTTGATTATATTAGTTGTTTATATATATCGTTCTGGGGTCTAGTCGATGGATATATATAGTTGAAGGATTTACGTACCTATTTTTAACCTACTTTAAAGCCGAAGTATGACATTATGATAGAATTTAATTTATCTGTATTTACTAACGAAGATGATAGGTAGATGTGATACGCATATGTAATTATTGTCTAAACGTCGTAAATTAATAAACCGAATATGATGATTCAATATAATTTTAGCTATAATATTCGTCAGATAAGTGTTAATGTAGGTATAAAAATTGTGACGAGAAAAGTTAGGACTACAACAAGAAATTCTCTTTAAGGTTTCAGTAATATATATATAGG
The DNA here is from genome assembly GCF_905475465.1 of Pieris napi. Classification (NCBI taxonomy): domain Eukaryota; kingdom Metazoa; phylum Arthropoda; class Insecta; order Lepidoptera; family Pieridae; genus Pieris; species Pieris napi. Next base: position 2,796,303 of record NC_062241.1, on the reverse strand, counting down.
TATTTATTAAATAATTGATATAACTAATAAAAATATATCTCGATTTAGAAGAATATTTCCAAGAATATTAAAAGAACTTGAACGGATATAAAATTTAACAAAAATATTATTAGTAGGTAGGTAATTTGTTTAATAATATCTTCACATAATCTTTAGAGTTAGTCGTTCCAATTTTAAATATCCCCTTAGCGTAAGTACCTTCCTGTCTTTATCTGTGCTTTTGGCTTTGACAGATGTCATTATGCATATTATGCGCGTGAGAGCGCGGCGGCGTGTATCTTGTGCAAAATGGATCCAATTAGCAATTGTCACGCACTGCACTTATTCGAAGCTTACTTTTTACTGGTAACAATTTAGGATAAAAAATTACAATCCTTTTAAAAATAACTTTTACTTTTCCTTTAAAGGGAATTTATCTAATACAGAAATTCTCGTGTCGCGGTGTTTGTGGTTAAACTCCTTCGAAACGGCTTGACCGATTCTCATGAAATTTTGTGTGTATATTGGGTATAACTGAGAATCGGACGACATCTATTTTTCATCCCCGTAAATGTTAAGGGTAGTCCACCCCTATATTTTTTTTAATTTTTAGGTAAATATTTTTATTTTTTTTATGATACGTTTAAAAAATACATACAACCCCTAATTTTTACCCCTCTACGATCCACCCCTATTATTATAAATGATAAACATGGCAAAACGACGTTTGCCAGGTCAGCTAGTAATATATCTAATAAATTCACAATTTAAGTAGGTAGGTATTAAGTCTCGTGACATATGGGGGTGAACCTTTGCGTTAATTATGCGTGAGTATCTTAAACGGCTAAACATGTAATGATGAAATCTAGGTAGGTACATAAAGATACATTTTTACGTCCGAAGGTAAAATATATTCAAGATTTTAATAAATGTATCGGTTTATTTTTATAGTTTGCTAGGTCACATCTCGTGTTGAGCACGTATAGATACATAGTTAATGGATTAAAATAGATGATAGATTCAAATTTGATTGCCGTGATGGGTATTGAACCTGGAACCTCAGGGCTCGTTTCCTGGGCGAAATTTCATTTTTTTAAATTTTTAATCTAATAAAATAATCTTAAATTAATAATTATACGTCAGTGACGCTACAGCCTATTTAGTTCTTGGCCTCAGATCCCTGTTGTGTCCCATCTGTTTCATAATCATATGTCAATCTAATAGGCAAGTAGGTGATCAGCCTTTTGACTCAACTTTCTTCAACTTTTTGGGTCTAAGGCATGCCGTCATCACGATGATGATTTTCCTTCACCGTTACAGCGAGTATTAAATGCGCACATACCTAGACAGAAAGTCCATTGGTGCACAGCCGGGGATCGAACCTACGACTCAAATAGCTCTTAAGCTTAGATTGATCCAAAACTGACTGTCTTTCCTAGACTTTAGGTCCACATTCAGTTTTAATCCTCAGATGTGACTCCCGATGGCAAAAATGAATATATGCACTGCTAAATGTTTTGGACGAATTTAGTAATGTTGTATTAAAATAATTATAGGTAAAAAATTACAATTATACAATAATTTATAAAGATTATATTGGCAAAAGTCTTTATTTTATTTGCGGAACTAATAGACAACTCGCGCCTAGAATTGACCTAAAGATTCGTTACCATGGCAACGATAAAAACGCCAGTCTAAGTGTCTATTTGAAAGCTTAAAGCTTTCTTAATTAAGTAATGACTTAATAATTAACACAATTAATTAAAATCTGACGCCAAATTAAAATTAACAAACCATGTTTCTTGGAACCCATGCAATTTTCGTGTAAATTGTAAAATTGTTGCGGTTATAATTTGGATAATAATTAAATATTCGGTCCATCTTTATACCTAGAGCCTGTGTCATAGACTACAAATATCTTTAGAATAGCTACAGATTAAATTCTCAATATCACAAATGGAATGATGGGATTCCTGGGGTATCTACACGAAATATAGTGAAGGTTCTATTGATACACCGATGTCGTACTAGTAGGATTGGTTGTACTTACTTACTTAATTAACTTAATGCCCTATAACCCCTAAATGGGGCAAAGGGCGTCACAGTGAGCCGCATTCGCATTCGGTCTTGAGCCTCATATTTCACCTCGCTCTTCTTTCTTCTCTTTGCCTCATCTGCAACTGTATGACTGGCCTGGGAGTGCCAGTTGGGCTCTGGATATCTCAGCTATTAAAAGATGGGCTTATATCACAATTGTTATTACAAATATTAACAGGAAACTATTATTTATACAAAACAGTGGCCACATAAAACAGTCGTAAATCGAATCAAAATCTAACATACACCGGATGATATAAATAAATAAAAAATTAAACATGGAGATGTGGTTAACATATATAGGATGTATATCGTGGTTAGGGCATATATTTTTATTACTAACCGCTTGTTTGGATAACCAAGAGCTTTTAATATTTTATAGATACAGGTTTTTAGGTTGTGGGATCTGTGCTTTAACTTGTTTTAATAAAATAAATCAGTGGCGCTACAACCTTTTTAGATCTGGGCCGCAGATTTCTGTAACTGATTCATGATCATTTGTCATTCACGCAAGCACCGTTCGAGCGAATGTTAGATACGCACATAGAAAGAAAGTCCATAGCACAGCCGGGGATCGAAACTACGACCTCAGGGATGAGAGTCGCACGCTGAAGCCACTAGGCCAACACTACTCTGTTCATGTATTTAGTATTCGTAATTAGGTGTAGTAAAAGAGCTTGAATAATAATAATTTCATTTATAACTAATTTTATACAGCGCACATTTCTACGCTTTTTATAAAAAGCTTTAAAGCTATGCTTTAAAATTATATCACATCCGGTGCGTTTATACGCTTTTTTTACCCTTAGGTAAGTTCTTCGGGAGTGTAGGTATCTCTTCTTAAAGTAAAAATTAAAGTAACTTGAGGCAAAATATAAATTGTTTAGCTAAACACTAGAATCTTATTTGACCCCAAACAAGATTATTAACAATAATTAAGCCTCATTTATACATACACACTATTTTTTTTTGCCTATTAGCCCAACTGGCGCCATCTCTCTCTATCTTGAGCATTCATACCCACTTTAAGCTACAAGTATATATTACCCTTAACATATGCGTCTATTTCAGTTCATATGGTAGTCTGTATTTTATTGCACAATCTTCCAATAAACAAACCCGTGAAAATCAAACGCGTATCGAATGACTAAAGCAATAATTCTGATATACAAAGTTTTGCAAATAACATTATACATCGTAAACCTACATTTAGGAATCCTATGATTATGTTATTTCACTTATAGAGCGTGGTGTGTCTATGGAAATCGCCCACAATGTCTTTTACTTGGGGAGCGTTTAAGTATTACGTAACGAATTTTAGGGAGAATTTTATTTTATTTTTCTAATATTTCCTTATAATTTTATATTACCTGTACGATTTCTGCTGGAATACAAACCTATATTGTGTCAAATAATATCATCTGCTTTAGTCCATTTCCATGACATTTACTATGCATGCTTGTGTTGTTAACTAATTGTAATTAATTTTCATACATCTTTTTAATTAATTAACAACTTGTATGTACCTATAACTAGAACCCATTATAAATACAACATATATGTCCTTTGAATATAACTAGCTATTACGTAAAAATCTCAGAATCTTGAACGTCTTAAAACCCGGCCGAATTATGTAGGGCAGTCACGTTACACGTTAGCATTGTCAGTTCTCAATTTGGCAGCATTACCATCACCCTATTATGTTTTTTAATTCCCATCACGTCTTCTCCATTGTGAATATAAGAATATACTTTTGAATAGGATTTTCGTTTCACCTTGGATTTGGGAATTCTGAACATTATTTCTGGGTGTATTCAAAACGAAATTTTACACTTAAATCTGTATTTATATTATTATTTACGCAGACGAGGTATTTAATTGTCAAATACCTTTTTTTGGTATCCGAGGTGGAAATTCATTTACGCCCTTAAAAGATGCAGGGGTATGTGGGACTCGACCCACGCCAAAATCTCTGCTATTTAGAGACTGGGTGAGCAATACCCACTCAAACCACCTCGAGTTCCTACAAAGCCGCGTTACAGATGCTCCGGGGATGATGTCGCATTCTACCGGGAAAACTGTCAAATACCTCAATGCATAGAACTAATTATAAAAAATTAACATAATTAAGAGATTTTTTTTTTAAATTATTTTTTTAGTAGTAGATGGCGTTATGTCAGTCACACCCTCAACCTTTAAAGCTTGTTTATTTCCTCACCATGTTTTCCTTCACCATAGCAAGTGTTCTTTGCACACATAGAAAGAGCTATTATGATTCGAACGGAATATCGATAATAATTTTTAAGAAGGTCATTAAAACCCATAAAATCTCTTTAAAATATATTCAAAACTGAATAATTACCCTTCATTCAACTTATAATAAATATAAAATCAAAATAACGCCTGATTGGCCAATTATTGTCACGGAACGTCTGTAATTTAATTTGCCACCCTTTTAAAAACAAGTTGGTCCGATTTTCATACGAAATAAACTCGATTGGGCATTGACAATAGCTGCCCCTTTGATTCGGGGCCCTTGTAATTTGTACTCGCAGACAATTCTCTTCCGTTTCTTTCGGTGCTTAAACAGAAGGAGATTGTGTGGTCTAGAACTTGAACTGATAGAGGTTTTTCAATTTGAGAAGTTAATTATCTATTTCGCTTTTTAAATTTGTCTTTTGTTTTTGAGGACTTAAAAAAATTGGCACTAAATATTTTTAAACATTGTTTGTCGATTTGGCAATAGGACCTATTATCTATTTCTTTTTTACATTGTCTTTTGTGATTTGAGAAGGACTTAAAACAGTCCATTGGCACAAAATATTTTTTGTCGTTTTGGTAACAGAATTGAAATATGTATTTTTTTTTATTTGTCTTTTGTTTTTTGAAGAGACTTAGTTATGTAAGTAACTAACGATTGGCACAAAGTCCTTTTTTGTTATGGTTTTATCGTATCGGTACAGTAAGGCAACACGGAAACTGTTCTCCTACATTTTGCTTCTAGAATAGGGTGCCCACCAGGGATACTCTCAACTAATAAAATAAATAAACAACTAATGGCACAGAGCTCATGAGTGCGTTGCCGGCCTTTGGGGGTAGGGTGCTCATCTGATGTTAAGTGATACGGCCTATATCCCCATACCAGATACACTCAATGCCAGAGAGCTCGCGAGTGCGTTGCCGCACTAATAATATTTAATAATATATATGAAGAAAATTAAATCCTTTAAAATACATACCCGCTAGCGTTTATCCCCAACACCATACATGAACGAAGAAAGGGTCGTAGGCGCATTAGTACTAGCTACCCCATTGTTTGCGATCTAGTGAACCCTTCAGTTTGCTTAGCACGTGTTTTATTGTGCAATTACAGGACAATTATTGGGACTGCGCATTGAATGGTAAGGAAGTGCTATTGTGAATGTAGGTTGAGAAAATAGTGCAAGGTACTCTCATGGGATGATTGGTACATTCTGAGTACATATTAATTTTAGTTTCTTTATTTTTTTTTAATATTAGGAATATTATATAAGACAAGCAGCTCCCACGTACTTACGTAACTATATGTTTCGCCTTAAAATAATAATATGCAGCCTTTTTGAAATTTTGCTTACTTTGCACTTAGCAACATATTAATTTTAATTTATATAGATTTAATTGTAATCAAATAGTAAAATGATTCGTTTCTTTACAAAAAAGTTATTATTCGTCCCTTTCTCTCTCGTTAAAATAAAAAGAGATCAATATGTTTACAGCTTAATAACGCTTTAATTCGATTATGAATAAAGTTTGAGCCATAAACAAACTACATATTTGTATATTTCTGATCGTTTTACTATATTACCCCGAATCTCAGACAAAACCTTGACATAATACCTAATCATACGTGCTCACGCGCATCATAGCAGGATCGTAGAATAAAGGGTTTCCTGTACACACGTCATTTGAGTAGAGGAAACGCCTTTATAATACGCACGTGAGATCAGAATGTACTATTGTTGAATTTTTGTAAGGGCACAGTAGGTGTTCGAAATTTGAAAATCCAACCACCTGAGAAAGCTATTTAAATACTGGCCACTGGACTGAAAAAAAGCAAATGTTCTTGTACTCTCTGATGATATTTAGGTATTTATCAGCCATCATATTTACCCCAACCTCGAAAAACTTGATGCAGCATTAAACCACGGAAAGTTGCGAACCTGGGCCTCGTGTTGCGCCATGCCAATTCAATTAATTATAATGGGTAAAATTAAGGAAAACGTATTGGTAGAAGGAAGAAATCATGGCTTCGCAACGTTAGGACGGGTATTTGACTGCGGAAGAGTTGCTGCATCTGGCACAGGACAAGAGACAGTAATGGAGAGGCACTAAAAGAAGAAGAAGAGATTTAACCCTAACTACACATCTACATAGATGATCCAAGATGCAAGTACAGCCTGACACGGCTTGCGTTTGATGGCTACGTCCAGCATGCGTCTATGCGTCACATAGTCCGGCCCGGACCCCACGAAGAGATTTCCTCTCGACATGTTAAACCTAAAATTTTGACAGCAATTATTAAAAACTTCGATAATAACAAACATTTGTTTGAGTTAACATAAGATGAGCAGTGTTGGGGTTCAGCGTGCGACTCTCATCCCTGAGGTCGTAAGTTCAATCCCCGGCTTTCTTTCTATGTGCGCATTTAACATTCGCTCGAACGGTAAAGTAAAACATCTTGTCATCTTGTCTTAGACCCAAAATGTCAACGGCGTGCGTCAGGCACAGAAGGCTGATCACCAACTTGCCTATTAGATTACCAAATGATCATGAAAAAGATACAGAAATCTGAGGCCCAGACCTAAAAAGGTTGTAGCGCCATTGATTATTATTACATAAGATTAATTAAAACAATCTTGACGATTGATTAAAATAATTGTGTCGGTCTGATATTGAAGTTCCCTAGCCCTTAATTAATTTTTGTTTCATCGGGATAAAAACCCGATACCATTTAAACGATTACAAAACAATACATCAACAAAAAATTGCAATGGAAATTTGATATTTTTGAAATCGCCAGATGTGCCTAATGCGTCGAGAACTTATTGTTTTTTTTTTCTTATACATTGTCTCTTCACTGTGACATCATGGCACATTACAATCGAGCCTAACTTAAGACTAATAAGTAGTTTAAGTCTAATTTGCTAAAACTGAAATTTAACATAAGAATAACACAAATTACAGTCTCTATTAAGGAAAAGACACTCTGTTCTTGTGTATTTTTCACTAACCACTGTTTAGCACTTGACTAACGTGCACTAACACTAATTCACTAATTCAAATGGTGAACCTAAAACAAATTTCATTTTAGAAGAATATAGTGCTATGGTAAAAATAATTATATCAGAGAGATTATTTTCTAAAAAGGTTTCTAGCTTCTTGCCTCAATTGCCGCGCCATATTGATTTCTAATCATTTAACATGATTGACAATTTTCACTATCTATATATACTGTACCTACTTTGCATAGACCGAAAAACCTTGAGGCTTTTTGAAAAATTCTGTTGTATTCTTCATATGAAAATATACAATATTACGCCTATAGATAAAACTAACTTTGTTCCTCAACCATAGATATGATAACCATAAACAATTTCCTAGAAGAAACACATTGTTCAAACAGTATCCTGCATCCTGAAATATTTTTAGATTCGATGTCGAGTCATAAAATTCTTTATTATAAATATGGACATAAGCGAGTTAATTTTATGGTAAATTCGATACAAAGTATTAGTTCAAAGTATAGGAAGTAACTTTTATCGGAGGTCGTAAACTGATCAAAAGAATATTGAAAAACAATTGCTAATTCCTAAGCAGATGATTAAAACATTCGAACACAAATTTGTATTGAACAATTGTTTGGTAACATGATAACAGAGGCAAGTTTTGATTTCATTTATCCAGGTATAATTTAATGAATAGTTTTCTTATTAACTACTAAAAAACGTCATAGCTGTATATATATTATATATGTAACAAACTATATTTATTTATAAGCTTACTAACGCTCGGCACACTTATACATTGGCATAAGAAAAATAAAAATTTAATGTGACAAGCACTTATATATAAATACTAGACACGAATTTAAAAAAAATATAAAAACTAAAGGAAAATCGATCTCAAAGTGTGGATATCCAGACCTACCTCGTTTATTCTAGATATCCGTGAATGGACAATGAAAATGGTCTCTTGATTTTCTTTTTTTTAACCTCGTCACAAAAAGTTTTTTATCTCCAAGTCCACAATACTGGCCACAAATAAAAAAGAGATAATGAAAAATCGTGTTCTTTTTTCAATAATTACTTGTTTTTCAATTGTTTTTCCTCGTAATATGTATCACAGATGTACTACTGTTCTATTTATGAACAACAAGATAATTAATACAGCATCAATAACAGAGCAACATGTCAATCCATTTTTTAATTCACAAATAAACAGACGCCGGTAGAACATGTTTACGTATGACTGTCAAATGCGGAGATCTATATGGATTATTTAAAGCATACTAAATGGAATATTACAAACATAATCTTTGCTAAAAATTCCAATGTTAGAAATTGCTGTTTAAATGTTATATGCTGATAAGTGTATGTTTAAAATGTATTATAACTGTAATAATATTTTTTTTTTCAGGTAAATGAACCCAACATCCCATCGTCATCGTAAAACTAAGTAAACATTGGTAAATACATTAAGTTAGCTTTCCTATTTGAACGGTAGTTTCATGAGTCAAAGAAAACTGGCAATTTTTTGCACCCCATGCTCACAAAGATGCGTAAAAGTATTCCTATACAAACCGTTTAATATACAGAACAAAGAAACTTATTCTTAACACGCCGAATATATTTACGACCAAAATCAAGCTGCATTAATTAGAATACATATTGAATTACGGATGGCGCCTTCCAACCAAACATTACAAAGCCATTTTGTCTCTGGTCAAGTGTTAGCAGACGTCTGCCGGGCCATAGACAATAATATCTTTGTGGCCAGGACTGGCCGCATAAAGCCCATTGTGGCCGAATCAATTAAACCATAATGTACCCATTGTAAAATGCGCGCGTAACATTGTCCTAATGTATCTCACTCGTAATTTTTATAGTTCTATTTATGGTTGAACTAAATTTATTGACCAGATAAGTTTCAGTAGCGTTTCGGTTTAGAATTACTTATTCAGTTGCAGCGCCACGATTTATCGCTTTTGTTGCAGCCGTAAAAAGACCGATAATGGTCTACTCGGTGACGTGGCACGGCTATTTCGGGACCACCTGACGCTCAATTAAGGCGAAAGAAAACAGTCGTATTGAATGTCACCTGTTGATAAGCAAACGACATCTCAAAGCGGAATATCGCGTACCACTAAAAACTCAACTTCAAAGGGAAAGAAAAGTGCGTTGACTCCGTTTTAGAAATTAGAACGAACCCAACGGAATGTAATGGACGCTTAAGATATGAGAAACTGAAGAGCAGTCATTATTGTGAAGTAACCTAAAACCGACACATGTGTGACATATCCAGGATTGCGATGCCATATGTGAAAATGAGCAAAAAAAGACAAAAATCTGTTGTCTCTTCTCCCTAAGGTACGAACAATGCCGCGCTCAAATCCTGTTCCACGCGATATAACATAGACTTTAAAGATCGCATCATAAAATTCAATTTAAGATTAACTCGGAAGATTTTATTAGATCGGTTTGAGACAGTTTTTTGTACAACCTTCCGTAACCTTTAGCTTGTGACATGGATTGTAGATTAGACATATTGTTGACCTTTTTTTCACTCATCGCTGCACGTGATTTTAATTTTTTTGTTTCGCCAACGGCCCCTTTGTTTTTGTTGAGAATTGTACAAGATTTCGCATGTGTTCCTTGTTTGAATAAGTGGGGATGTCATTTGCGAATGTCTATTTATTTTCTCTCTAAATTCTAAGATTGTCGCGACGCGCGAGATAAAGAATTAGATTTATCGGTCCGAGTTTTCTTATTTTAATGTCAACGGAAGTTCTAATATTGGAGGACTGTGTCCAGGCGTGGAGGCCGTTGACAAAATTAATGTTTTATTATGAAACAATGAACTAAACGGTGTTCTTGATAAATAATGCGTCGCCGGCTGAGCGATGTGGCCGGTGATAATGACAACGGTTTACCGCTGAGAAATAATAAACTAAAACACGTGTTGTCGCTACTAATAAATGACATTACACACAATACTTGAAAGCGTACAGATTGCGAGTTAAAAATCAAGCATCCGCTCTGATTTGAGAACAGGATATTTTTTATTGAAACGGAGCGGAAAGAATGTCGCTATTAGCTTTTATAATGTGGTGACAAAGTATATTTCAATAATAGAGACTCGACTCTTTGATGTTATAACATTTTTAATTTCCTTTTTACAATTCAGGGTCATTTTACAAAAGTATTTTTAATATAAAACTGAACTCATATTGTAAACAAAATTTAAGCGGAAATAAAATGTATCATCTATAGCTATAGCGACATAAAATATCCCATTACCAACCGGATTAATTAGGTGCGAAGTGAGGGTATGTTCTAGGAACCATTCTCCACTAAAGGTGGACGTCCCATCTGAAATTTATGAGCAAATCTCCGATGTGTTACGAATAAAAATAATAGAATTGTCGTATCTAATAATATCAAGCGTTTCCGTTCGTGCGTTCGTTTATTTTGGTTTAGCGAATATCATAAGATTCATTCAGTGAGTTTAGTATCGCGCAATAATTGTTAACGTTATAGGGCTGTTTAATTAGCCTAGTGTTAATGGTATTTTCGCCATTAACCATGTTTTATAGGTACATGTTTCTACCTCGGGAATTATTACCGTAACATTGTAATGTGGCAATCGTTAAACATTTGTATACGGAACTAATAATTATTAGTACTATTTCATAATCACGTAGGTTATTAGAATATATATATGACGTCTCATTGGTTTAGTGGTTAGTGGGTCCCAGGTTCGATCCCCGGCTGAGACGAACATCGATGTGATGAGCATTTGGTGTTGTGCTTAGGTCTTGGGTGTTTGATGTATTTATATGTCTATCTATCTATAATATGTATGTATATCCGTTGCCTAGTACCCATAACACAAGCTTCACCAGCTTAGCATGGGACTAGGTCAATTGGTGTGAATTGTCTTTAAAAAAAAAATTATCAGTGTTACACAAATTTCTTCAATGGGGTTTTGGAGACACATTACTCAATTTGTTTCATTCACAGAAAACAAAATTTGAATCACACATTAAATTTCTGTATTGTTAATTAACACAGGAAAAATTCCTGCAGGGCTCAAACCTCAGACTTGAAACGTAACCACTCCGCTAACACTATTAATTAACTCGTTACGGCTAAGATTGATGTGTGGATTGAATTCCGTAATCCTTTGTTACGATTCCACATTCCAATATATGGGGAACACGTTCATATCAAAGTTAACAATGAAATCTTGAACAATTCCGACAATAGGGCATCTTAATCCGCGCATACGAAGAGAAACAAAACTATATCCGATGACTAATGTATCTTCCCTCTCTATCTCGCACTAAACAAAAGCTTTACATCTGATCGTGATGGATGCTACCGCATCTTCAAAAGAAAAATGAAGCTTGAAGGCGATAATTCATAAAAATAAAATAAGGGGGCAATTTAGACTAGACATTGTTCTCGGTTGATTTAACGATAGCCTTTGATAATCTCACACACGAATTTTTAGTCATTAGAGGCAGAATGTCGTCGATGTAATACCAGCTATGTTATTTATGAATGCCTCGCTATTTTTCTTTGGTCTGGATGATCACATAGAGCTCCTGGATTAGATTCTTAATGCAGAAGTGTGTCGAAGTTGAAGGTACTAATAAGTAATTTTTGCTAATGAATTTCATTGTGATTTTTGTGATTCAGTTGATAAAATAAAGTTTAAATTAACGAAAACCTTTTTTTACAAAAAAAATCTTTGTTAGCTAGGGTTGAACCTGGGGTTTCAGAGGTGATAAATCAGTATACGGCAAAGATTCAGCAATACGCTTTAATAAAAACTTCATCCTAAAATCACTTTCGCCAGTTCCGTTTAAGATGAAACCACTTCGGTTTTATTGTTCAAGCCATATTTTATGACTGGATTGTGTACGGATTTAGACTTTTCATGGTTTAAAGGCGTGTATTTCGCTACCGCTATCAAATATATAAAAAGTTTTAGTGAATATTAATATCGATGTGTGATGTAATGTTTGGTTTGAGATCATCTTATCTTTATTTATTTCTTTTATACTTTTTATATGTTTAAGAACATGTACTTACGTTTTTACTACGACGTTTATCATTAATTGCGCGTTTTATATCAGTATTGTTAAAATCGTCGAATTTAAAAGCAAAAAGCAATCTTCACACATTGATGTCATATTTATTAAAACTGTAATTAATATTGCTTTAACGAAACGTATTACTCTTCGTGTCATGTTATTAGAAGGATTATTAAGTACTCATCTTGCAAGTTATTCGAAATTTATTATTTTATTGTTACTAAGCTTACTTATATCCGAAGCGCCAACTAAGCGACATGACTCTGTAGATTCCGAACAAAACATCCAATAAGCTTTCACAACAATAACTATTATGCTACCGGTGGATTGCAATTAGAATTGATGACGCAAATATTACAAACATCAAATTTCCGATGAAAAAACATTAGGAGCCAATCAAGGTACAGGAGCACACAATGTGTATTAAAGATGTGGAACAGAGGGGATCAGACAAAAGTAAAGAACGTAATGATCCGAAAGAGTGGATGTACGGAGACGCGTGAATGCGAAGAACGAAGCATGAATATTACAAACGTTCAATCGCAGCCGCTGCTTTGTGTCGAACAATGTGCTCGGTCAAGGACTTGATAGTGAAGGACAAAGGGTTGTGAAGCAAAAACGAGCACAATTTAAAATGTTTGCGGTTGTTGCCCATTGTGAAGACCTATTTAATATTAATACAGAGGGAACTGTCTTAATCACAATGTGGCTGGTGAACGAGGTAATCTAAAAACTGTATTATGATAACATTGGTATTGTTGTAAGTAAAATGTCTTTGCTAACATATTCTACAAGAACGGAATAACATTAGTTGTACCAGATTTTATTAGAATCAAAGATCAACCTGAATAAAGCATCGAAGCTGGACCGAAGCAAGGGGTAGTACAATGTCGGTGAGGTCCAAACAAAAAGTGACAACACAATACGGAGTGGTCCAACAACAGTGGCCGCTCATAAATCAACCTCTGACAAAAGTAACAATGGTATTGAGGGTACCTTATAAGAGATCTTAGTATTGTGTTTATTCTTTGATGTTCACTAATAAAACCTTTGATTAATATCGTATAGACGGAACCAGTTGGTATGCAAATAATAGGTATAAAGAAAATTCGACGGTAGTCGAAACACGTGGGGTGGGACAAAAACTAATGCTACAATGCCTTTGTTACGATCTTATAAGATTCAGCCTAGATCGATGAGATCTGGCACGGCAAGATAGATTGACCAATTTTCCAGCGAGTTCTAAGAAATCCCATGAAGACGTTTGTATATTATTTCAGATTTAGAGACAGCTTGTCATAAATGTAATATTTACCCAGATTTCACGACTGACGGAGAAAGATGATAGAAGTGTATATTCGGTTCTGTTTATTTTTCCGTAAGTTGCTAATGAAGTATTAGAATGATGCTCAGGAAGTGATTGTTTGTGTGTCTGTCATATGCGTTTGCAGTTTTTACTTTTACAGCAATTTCCTGTTTAATGTAATACTTGATAATGATTAAAAAGTTCTTGTATGATATGGGTCAGACATTTGCTCGATCGATGACCCGAAGATAATGTGAAGTTTTTCTACGCCGTACGTTTTATTGTTTCCAATTCGGTGGCATTATCTATAATTGTCTGGCTTATTTAGGTTACGGAGATAATTTTAACAATCTCTAATGTTTTATTATTTAGACACATCTATTTCTGGAATGTTTATAGAAACAGAGATAGTCTATTTTTAGATCACGATGTTTAAAAAATTTATTAATGTAATTATTAATGATTTTTTTTAAGCACGCTAGAACTATTTTTATAGATACCTACAAAATAACCTTTTACCGACGATTTTTGATAATACGAAAATTTTAATAATAAAGTAAACTTATCATTATTTATTTATACTTTATTACCTTAATCAAAAGCATACACATAACAAAAATAAAAAAAAGCGATTACAAAAGTTATAAGGCAACGGGCGGCCTTATCGCTAACAAGCGATCTTCCAGGCAACCCTAAAGTGGAACAATGGAAAAGAAACTCCTACAGAGGGTAGAGTACAAGTAATGCAAAAATTATTAACAAAAAAAAAACTCAAAACAACACGTTACTATTACTCAAATAAAATACAGTAAAATCTAAAGATAAAATAACAATAATAATAAATAAAAATATGTAGAAACAAAAATTAAAAATACAATCAAAAGGTTACAATAATTAATACATATCAGCAGAGCTAATTACGAGGCAGACAGAAAATGATCAAAAAGGAGCTTCTTAAATAAATTTAAAGACAGAGACTCGTCTAATATCAATTATTTCTTACCTGTTAAGATAAATAGTAACAATTACATACATATACTAGCCGATCCGGCAAACGTCGTTTTGCCATGTATATCATTTATAATAAAAAAATAGGGGTTGATCGTAGAGGGTTGAAAATTAGGGGTTGTATGTATTTTTTAATTCTGTAACATAAAAAAAATAAAAAATAAAATTTTATCTATAAATAAAAAAATTAAAATTAGGGGTGGACAACCCTTAACATCTGGCGGGCTGATTTGTGAATCTAAACCATTCCCAGATCCCCTTGAACACACACAAAAAATTTCATCAAAATCGGTCCAGTCGTTTAGGAGGAGTTCAGTCACATACACACGCACACAAGAAATATATATACATATTAAGATAATGAATTGTATCGTTCATATTTCCAGAACAAACGTTGTTTCATTATCTTTTATTTTTAATAGAATTTGATAAACGGGAACTGTTTATTATAACAAATGTGTTCTGAAATCAGCGTCTGGCGTGTTTTATAGAAAATTAAAACATTCGGACATAGAATGCAGTAACATCCGCTTCCTATTGCAGTGAATTCGCTGTTTGAGTAATATTTGTGAATAGAATCAATGAGATTCTATTACCAAGAGATGTAGTAAATGTATTTGAGGGTTTAATTATGATTACTGTATATACGTAGTGTAGAACGTTACAACTGTTATGGACTATTATATAATATGAACTTTAGTTTACGTAGATAAATATAAGATCTGATCTAGTATATAAACATTTAAAAATAACTGGTAGATATTACCAGTGACCCCAGAGCTAAAGCATTCCTCGCTCAACGAATAAGTATCGCAATACAGTGAGAAAATGCTGCCAGCGTTAAAGGTACACTGGCAAAGGTACACTACCACCTTTTTTATTTTTTTTTTATTTCCTTTTTATTAATTTTTAATTTTTTTTATTATTACGTTAAGGTTAGGTATGTAGGTAAAGAAAATTGTAAATACTTTATATTTGTTTGTTATGTTTAGTTACATGAATATAAATAAATTTAAAAATAACTATGATATATTACTTAGACATATCTATGGATATCGGTTGTCGATCGATCCTAAACAGCTCATCGACAACCGCCCACGCAACTCTAATTCCTTGTCAAAGATAATGCCAGTTGCGCACACAATAATTTTATTAGCTCGCCGCTTTGTTTCCCCTTCGGAGAACTGCCAAATGCCCGGTCTATTTGTATAGATATAATTCTCACACAAATACGTTTTATATAAAAATTACTATGAAACGTGTGAAATATCAATGATTGTTTAGTCGAATTTTGTTACAACTTTTCACATTTCCTCAAATATCACGATGGGTTAAAAATATGGGCTTCTTTAAAATTTTACATTTAATAATAATTTCCCAGTACTCCTTCCAATTGACCGCATTCAACGAAGAGCGGTTCTAATAGTCGAGGACCATCCCTTTTCGAGCAGCTTGATCCCTTGGTGTTGCGTAGAGATGTGGCGTCTCTCTGCATCTTCTACCGGATTTACCACGGAGAGTGTTCGGATGACTTGTTAGGATTAATAACTGCAGCTGAGTTTCATCATCGGACGTCGAAGCAGAAAACGAAATTCACCTCGACGTCCGTCGTTGGCTGAGCGTTTTTTAAGGCAGGTTTTGCCGCGCACCACATATTTTTTTTTTTTTAATTTTTCGTCTTAAAACTTGAATAACTTTAAGTAACTAAAAACTAACCCGTTTCTTACGTAAAATAGTCTATTTTGGGTATCATAAAAAATGTGTTACTAGATATATACATAATAGTATCAATCGCTTATACTGGGAATAAATAAGGCGCAACTGCGTTTCTCTGTGAATACAAAAGAAACAACATTTAAAGCCTATATTCTAGGTTTTATAAAGTAAAATAATATAATGAAAAAATTAAAATATCTTACATATATTATGTCAAGTGACATTAATTAAACATCGTCGATCAGATGGTAAAGACAACATTAAAAAGAGTTTATATAAAATACTATATAGACAAGAGTTTGTATAGGAAAATATATTATGTTTTCCTTACATATACCTACTCCAGTACTTTAAAGTACAAATAAATAATTCCCTACACAAAATCATACATAATGTTGAAAGAAATAGTTTGTAGACATTTATTAGAAATAATGCCGTGGAAATTTTAATACAATTTCATTTAAGTGCATCATAATGTAAAACATAAATTATCATGTAATGTAGAAGATCTAACGTCATCAAAATAATTCAACTGCAATCTCAAATGGCAATAAAAATAATTGATGTTTACTTTTCATTCAATTTGGCTGCCACTGCGCAGACTGTGATTTGTTCGATTGTCAGAAAACACTGATTGTTTACACACAGATATAAAAGATTTCGATGTTTTGTGTTATCTTCGTTTAATCTTGTCTCGGTGTGGACAGATGAATTAGTTAGATTTTTGGTTTCACGTTCTTGAGATGTTCTTTAAAATTAATTCACCGTATATAAGTCTAAATTAAGTACCTACAAGTATTCTATGCTAGGAAAAAAAAATCAATGACTCTATAACCTTTTTAGATCTGGGCAGATTTCTGTATCTATCTTTTTCTGTAGGCAAGTAGGTGATCAGCCTCCAGTGCCTAACACTTTTGACTTTTTGGGTCTAAGACATGTTGGTTTCCTCACGATGTTTTCCTTCGCCGTTCGAGTGAAATTCTAATGCATACATAGAATAAAAGTCCTTTGGTGCACAGCCGGGGATCGAACCTACGACCTCAGAGTAGCGTCGCACGCAGTAGCCACTAGGCCAACTCATCTCTATGCTAGGCCATGGTAAATATTACCCTTATTAGTACAAAGTAATAAATAATAACTTTTTGTGTAATGTTTAGAAGGTGTCTGTATAAACAGCCTCAATTGATTATAATTTTTATTGCACACTTCCAAATACTCTTAGAACTTTCAGACAGCGAAATATGTTTAAAATTCTATACTATACTATCGACATACCTAATTACAATTCATATATATTTTCAACACACAAAATTTACAATTTTCATATCATGGTAATAATAATTAAACATTGATAAATAGAAAATCAAAACAAATTTAAAGGTCCATGTGGCAGTGTACTTTTAATGCTGGCAGAATACTATTCTATACTAATAACATACAACATACGTAATTACACCGGTGAACAAAGTCCCCAATATGAGGGAGTGTATGAATGGAAAAATTTCGGAAACCATCACAATAGTCTTCGGACTTTGATGTGACAAGTAATCAAAGGTCGGGAAAACTACAACCTTTTCAAATTATTATGAATTTAGCTGATTATGTATTGTATGCGCTTTGATGGGGAGAAGTTAATAGTGCTTTGGCGGCTTTTAAAGATACTTTTGTAAGATTTGTTAGATTTATTTGTGTACCGTTATGTGTAGACAAAGTTTTGATGTCTATCTCCGCAGGAATAATAGATAATATTGATGGGAAAATTAAGTGTATATGTGAAAGATATACCTACAGAAATTTCAGGTTGTGTTAAGACTGAATAAGAAAAGTAAATGTAAAACCACACAGGTTTGGTTCTACAGGATATGATACCAGACTAAATTAAGGTTGTAACCCTTGGTCTGGTATGAATAATAATAATTATCTTAATTTAATATTGCGTATTTCCTTAGAGATAATAAATCGTATATCCTGAACACAGACGTCACATTCATTTGTTTTCTTGGCTGTAGCAAATTAAAATTAACTGTTTAATTTGTAGATAATACTACTGAATTGAGTATTTATTTATAAATTTTCACACCCCCTTATTCTAGGAATTGAATCGCACGTAAATCATATCCGTAATTATTATCCGTAATATCTCTTTTAACAAGAATCAGCTGTGTAAAATACTAATTTTTTTTTAAAGACAATTCACACCAATTGACCTGGTCCCATGCTATGCTGGTGAAGCTTGTGTTATGGATACTAGGCAACGGATATACATACATACTATAGATAGATAGGCATATAAATACATATTTAAACACCCAAGACCTAAGCACAACACCAAATGCTCATCACATCGATGTTCGTCTCAGCCGGGGATCGAACCCGGGACCCATGGATTCGCAGTCAGGGGTACTAACCACTAGACTAGACCAATGAGTCAACAAATGCTAGTACATTATTAATATATTATTTCGTTAAAAATATATGCAACAACTTTTGGGATTAAATATTACAAAACTACGTCAATGTAGAATCGAATCGTATCGAATTATCGGTAGCCCTCTTGTTTGTCGAATCGATTATTCCGCTTCATATCATCGATATTGGGTAAACAAAGACCCTCTCCCACGTAATGCACTATCCCCAAATAACACTAGTTTCCACTATTTGGATTTCACAATTTCGTTGGGGAAAAAGTAAAATTTAAATGTTATAGATTTTAGTTGGTGTTAACACAGGTATAAGTGGGAATGTTTTATTCAATTAGTAATTTGTAGGTAATAATAATACATATTTAGGTATAGAAAAAAACACTGGCACTATAATCTTTTAGGTCTTAGACTTTATGTTTAGTCATATTTTCTCTTTTAAGCAAATAGCTAAGCTTCTGTGCCTGACACACGCCGTTGACTTTTTTAGTCTAAGACATATCAGTTTCCTCACGATGTTATCCTTCACTGAACAATTGAGTATTAAATGCGCTTATATAAAGTCCATTGGTGCACAGCTGGGGTTCGAACCTATGACCTCAAGGTTGACACTCAAACCACTAGGCCAACACTGCTCTATATATGTTTTTTACTATACTAAAGAGAATAAATACTTTTGATCTTGGCTTAGTTTTCGGAAATTGATAAATGATTTATTTAATTTTAGCTAAAACCTATAAGTTTACTAGCAGAGCCGCAAATAGCCAATACACACTTATACTTATGGAAACAGTTCTTAAGTTTGAGGAGGAAATTTCTGAAACTATTAACTTTAAATTCTTCTAAAGTTCTATCAGTGTCAAAGACAATAGAGTAATATATTCGTGTTCTTTCGACATGCACTTTTTCCAACCCAAAACCACACTTACAACATGTGGGTTAAAAGATACAATCAAAATATGAATCACCTTAACGAGTCGAAAATCACGAGTTAAATGTTAAAACGAGGTTTTAAACGAAATACGCGGTTTGACAAATAACCTCAAATTGCGATTGTAACTTGAAAGGGTTAATAATCGCTGACAGCGTGGGATTGTCGACTATAATTTAGTTAGAAAGCGTAGATTGAAGCTATTGTGTCTTAAGAACATGTTTGGGGTGAATTAATTGTTGTACTGAAATTGATTACTATTCGGTGTTTGTCTTTGGTTTGATTTTAATGTTCGTGTAGTAGGGAAATGTAAGATGCATCTATAATACGTTTGTGTCAAGACCTTATCTTATAAGCAAAGCTTGCCTTCGAGCAGGAAAGTCTACGCTAACACAGAAAAAATCCTTTTGGTAGAATTTGATTTGATTATTCAATATAGTCTTCGAAAGCGATACAATTTAGCCATGATACAATTTATATATTGCTATACAAAAACCCAATACAGTTTAAACATCCGTCACGTCATATTTGCGTAGAGGCGATGAGAACTTGGAGATCGTGGTCACACAGAAAGCAAGTCACGTCGCCGTTCACAAATCAGATGGACAGAAGCCAGATCAAGTGAGAGACTAATCGTTCTTAAAACTGTACACTGTAATAAGAGACGCACTGGACAGAAACCAGTGGAAAAATAAAGAGAGAGAACCGTCATTATCATTAGACTATTTCCGAACCAATTCGAGCAATTCTTATAAGGCCGGCAACGCACTCGCGAGTCCTCTGGCATTGAGAATGTCCATGGGCGACGGTTTTACTGAACTTTCGGTTTTGAACCTACCTTAGAACCAAAATTTAAACCAACTGACAAAAACATTTAAAAATAGTTTACAATTTAATGTCCATTACCAATCATTAAACGATAAATTAAAAGCATTAAATGTAACTAAACTAACAAAGATTTTTTGCCCTTCAAAGATATTTAGTCGTACAGTCTTGAAAACCCCCAAAAGTGTATCAAACGCTTAAATTATTCACAAAGGTATAGTGATGTGGGGACCTTATGAATTATATATAAACAGTCGATATTACGACGCGGGTTTTACTCGAAACATATAAGGGTTAATATGAATTATATGCTTCATTTATCTTATTTAATATTTCTTTAATATTGTGTATTTACTTTGTGATAATATATCGTATAGCCTGAATACAGAGGTCACTTTCCTTAGTTTTGTTGGATGTAGCAATTAAAATTACTTATAATTTGTAGTTAATTCTGCTTACACTGGATATATAGTGTTGTAGAATACTTAAGTCATGTTCCGTTTCATTTCGACCTCCATCGTTCCACAACTGAATGTTTTTAAGGGCAGTTCTTGCCTCGCACCACCACCAGCTGCCCACTAAAGTATTTCTGAACCCATTCGACTTAGGGTCCTTAACGAAAAGAGCGTACCAATTCTTAAAAGGCCGAAGCAATTGAGAATGTCCATGGGCAGCGATATTTAATATCATTTAGCCTCCCGTGTTATAAAAAAAGAAAAATATTTTGTCTATTAAAGTAATTATTGTATTAACACTCAAATCAAGTGACATATTACTAACGCTAATTGTCAAATAATTAATGTCAAAAATAAAGAATGTTTCATTATCTAAAGTCAAAAAATTACATACACTTGCTTCCTGCATTATTCAATCAACGTTATAACTAAAATAATTGTATAGCTATGAACTAGAACTGTATCTTTTGATTTCCGATAAAATATATTTTAATCAACAAATGTTCAATACATAAAAAAGCATCGTATTGAAACACATGAAAAGACTCACGGATATATAAAATTGCTGGTCTTTTATAGATTTGAAACATTTTCACTATTCCGCAGTGCATCTTGTGTTGGGGCAGTCGGGTCGAAATACCCTTGAGATTTGACAATAATTCTCGATAGCTACTCCATTCTAGCAATGAATACTGAATTGAGACTGCTCCGTATCTTAGATAACCTATTTCAATTTAGAGTACTTCGAATGTCCACAATATCTACTACCCTATTACTATGCTACTATATTTTAATTAAATTTACACCAAGAAGTATTTAATGTCTTTTTTTATCAAAAATAGTCGTAGTCTTCGGCGCGGTCACATTATATTCTTTGAAAAACATTTTGGATGACTAGACTCTTTCGAGATACAATATTTAGAACACACCTTAGTAATTAAATATATGCAGTCAAAGCTATTAATGGTTTTAATTACTTAAGATGTCATGTGGAGCATGGTGTAATGTTTGCAGCTCCTTTGTGTAAAAAAAACTTGCCGAATTAAAAGAGTGGTGGAGAATTTATTGCCGTTCTAAGCCCTTGATTTGAGAACTCGCAGTAAATGTAAAATTAGAAACATTTAATATGTATTTATTTTTGACGTTCATATGTGTATTTTGTGTTACCTATTAGAATTAATGATTTTGATTTGAAAGAATACCACACAATAAAACAAAAATGTGCATGCATTGCACTACGATGTACTTAAAACAATGTTACGCAATAGCTATCAAGCTATTTTATCACCTTTCCAGAAGCTATAGAACTCTGCCGTGTAATGCTTTCAAGGGGGAATGTGATTAGATGTTTAAAGCAAGGGTCTTTATGTGGGATAATATTTAGCCCATAAGCTTTGACAACAATTATATCTTAACTGATTTATGACATTATGATAATTAATATGACATTTGCATGCCTATTTTTAAATGGCTGATTTATAATCAATCTGAATGTACCACTTACTTTGCAAATAAACGATTTATTATTATTAAAAATGTCTGATATGTATGAATGTGCATGAATAATAATACGAAAATGGCTCGTAAAACCTTTGGTTATATTCAAAATCAGAGTCAGAAAACAAAACTGTGTACATTATTCATTGACCTTCCGAAATTAACAGAGATAACGTTTACAAAGAGCTGATTTGAAAGGGGCACGCTGATTCGCGACTCTTTAATCTTTCATCGAAAACAAAACTTTGGATCGTAACAGGATTGTCTGCCCGTTCATTTACTTAGCAAATTATTCTTTGTCGAACGGAAGAGAAGGCTTTGAATCCATTAATTCCCTGATGGGGTCACAAAGAGGTGGTGCGAATTAAAATAATGTATTCTACGACTTCAATGGGATCCCTTCGTCCGGTGCCGTTATTACAAGAATAATGTATTTAAATCAAAGTCTGCGTTCAGATGAAGATACTTTGTGCTCTCTCGAATAAGTGATCACGTACGGCACCATTAGGATGTGTTTTATGTGCAAATTATAGGCTACCATTTTTAAACTCGCTCAAATTTCATGCTGAACAATTTTGGTTCGTTAGAAAAGTTTAGCTCGGCCGCTATTGTGTCGCCGGTCGGTATTCACGACTCGTATCCCACAAATGAGGTTCAACTTACAATACTTGCGGGTATTTACCGAATCCCCGTACATCTCTTTATTAATTGCAAATCCCGACATAGAGACAAACAGTGCACAAACGGCAAATTAATCCTCACTATCAAAAGGGTTTCGAGTGCCCTCTGTTGCCGGATAATTTAGAATATGATCACCCTATCGTCGAAATTTCGAAACAAACATTTCGATGTATTTATTCTGGTGTTTATTTTAAGCGTAATATGTCGTGTTCCACTTTGATGTCGTCAAATCGCTTCTGTTCTTTATCAGTCGCGCAACGATTTATGTCTATTCTGTTTGTCATTTAATTTTAGCTTTTACTGTCTTCTATTTTCGTTACAGTTTCCTTTGTAATTTGATAGACACTTGCTACTTTTGCGATGTGTGTTTATCTGTATAGAATTATTGCATATGGTTGGTTGGAGTTTGTTTGCCAGTATGAATGGTTCATTATGCGTAGGGATACTTTGAGCAGGGCGCAGATAATATTTGCGATGTTACCATTGTTTATGATTTAGACAATTGTTTGTGTTTCTCTGTCAAAGGATGTGCACTTGTTTGTTTTATGGGTTGTCTGACAAAGAAGGGAGATGTGCATAGATAAACATGTTTTCTATCTTGGATTATATAGTTTTAAATGATTTTTATAACATTGAATTCCGTTTTGGCCGGAACGAATCTTTATATTTTCTTGCTGAAATAACATGGGATCAGAGTGAATAGTCTTGAAGTAAACGCTTGGAACAAAATTTCTCTATCGAATGCTTTCCTTTGCGGGCAACTGCGCGGAAACGTAGTGGCATCTTGACTCGAATGCCGGTACTTACTTGTATTTTCATGCTTTACTAGGGCTGCCCATTAAATGTAAATAAAAATATACAACTATTTAGTTCTTCTACACGTATAATAAACATTGAATTACTAATGTTTTGTCTATATTCTATACCACTTGAAACTATTGAGTTTTTTTGTATCGTACATAAGCTATAATCGTGACAAAAACTGCCGTTTTTAGATAACCATGCACTAATCTCAGAGTAATCTATTAGAATTATAACAGCTGAGTTTATATGAGCAAAAACCCTACTGGTTTTTACGATGTCGACAGCCCTATAGTCAACTATAAATCCGCCATTTTTGTTTCCACTGTTTCATTCACAAGAGTTTTGTGTAGTTTCAAGTGAATTGCATTTGTTTCATAAACATTTAATAATACCCCATCGTGTTCAGTTGCCTGTTGACTTCAACGTCAATAGGACTGATGTGAAAAGGCTCATTTATACACACACATATCGTTTTACGTGGGACAAGTACATACATATGCAACATACATTATTTGTACTTTAAATTATGACGTCAAAACTCCCGGCATAGTAGGAACTGATTTAACTGCGGGTTTTCAATATACGTTTGACATCTAGAGAAATAATAAAATGAACAGAATTTAAAAAAAATAACATAAAAGAGCGTACCAATTCTTGAAAGGCAGGCAACGCACTCGCGAGGCTCCTGGCATTGAGTGTCTATGGGCACTTCACTATTACATAACATCAGGTGGGCCGTGAGCCCATTTGCCCCCTTTCTATAAAAAATAAAAAATGTGTGCCTGTATTAGGTGTACACACGTAAGAAGTGAAACTTCTTTATGACCTTATTTTTCGAAAAATGATCTGCTATATGCAACTTTACAGAAATTGGTTAAATAAAGTTAAATTAGATAAAGTTTAACAAAAGGCTTTTATTATCATAGACATGAATACAAATACAATTATTTCATTTTACATTATTACTACTAAGATTATTACAGAATTTCATTAATTGTAATAGAATTATTACTATCATTTTTATCGTTATTATAATATATATTTGTTATTAATAGCTTCGAATCTCTTCAGATCAACCGTGGTAGGGACAAGAAAAAGAAGGCGCGTAACCGAAAACTGTGACGGTAAAAAAAATTCCAACGCCGATAAAGAAGTTTGACGTTTGACTTCAAAAAGCAACATGGCGCGTAACCGAAAAACGTGACGATTTGCTGCAAAATTTCTCCCATACGTCGATAAAGAAGCTTCACTTCAAAAAACAGCCGTAGATCGAACCTTGAATCTATAGTCGGTATACAATAAGCACACATTCCTTAAAGTAATCAAATACCTACTGTCAAAATGCTTAAATGTCTGGAGGAAGTACCAAAACATTGTACATTTGATTGGATTGTGTAAATGCAAACAATGAATGTAATTCATTTGCCCCTTGTCTTGACTGACCCGAGAACAATAGATTCATCAGGATCTCTTGTTCATACCGAAGGACGAATTCACTTCGTACACTTATAATATATATAATTAATTAATAACAATAAGTTAAGAATTTAGTACTAACAGTCTTCTTAAACATTCGAAGATATTTAGTCAAATTATAGTGAATTATGTTCGTAATAAATTTCTATTAATCTTTCAAGTAATAATATTTGATACACTTGCAGCGTTTTATTTCATACAATTTTGTTTTGTGTTATTTTGTCGCTTGGTCGAGCAGTGTTGGTGGCTAGAGCGTGCGACTCTCATCCCTGAGGTCGTAGCTTCGATCCCCGGCTCGAACGGTGAAGGAAAACATTGTGAGGAAACCTTGCATTAGACTCAAAAAGTCGACGGCGTGTGTCAGGCACATAAGACTGATCACCAACTTGCCTATTAGGTTGACAAATTATCATGAAACAGATACAGAAATCTGAGGCCTGTATTGTTTCTGTATTTACCAATATTGATTTTATTAATTACCTACCCTCAACAGTTTAACCGATACAAACTGTTATTTACATTCTTTAAATATATGTTTTGACGTGATAACGTCTTTAAAATCGTTTTAGTCGGGTGACATGTTCAGAAACTTGTGTCACACCAAAACCTCACGAGCGCGATCGCAGGTATAACGAGAGAGAGACGGACCGATCTCCCGTCTCATCTCGAGCGCTGCCAGTCATTCCGTGAAACTTGTCACGCGGAATCCTCACGAGCGGAGGTTGGCATAGCGTTCGAGTGAGTGGACCGATCTTCCGTGAATAAAACGATAGATGTAATTTAAAATTTGAAAAAATTGTTATCTTCATTAATTCCTTACTTCCCAAAAAATTATATCACCAATAAGACGTTATCACGTAAACATCTCGATCGTAAACCTACTTTACAAACAACCAATATTTTTTTTAATATATTATATCCGGTTGAGAAAGATATATTTTTTTAAATATATAACGGGCTCAGCTAATGTGAATAAATGTTAACTTAAGTAATCTTCTAACCAGATTTAATACTGACTACAAGTATACGATCCTAAGACAGTCCTTAAAATTGTATGGTCTCCTTAAATTACGTATTCTTTTACGAGTGATTGATCTATTGTTCACGTGATATTAACTGCATTGTTTGTGACATAATCTTTATGACGTCTGACGACTGTAGGGCGGGCGGCTAAATTCTATGGAGACTTTTTATATTTTATTTATTATTTACTTTAGTTTGGAATTATATATATATATGTATATATATACGTACTAAAATTACATACAAATATATATCCATCTTTATTATGAAAGCTATTTACAAAAAAAAATATTCTGGTAAAACCTATTAATACGTGTCGTGTACATGCGAGGTGATTTACTCTTTATTTAGTTTTTTTTTTATTTGGAATACGATATTGTATTAATGCAGAATCCATTTCCATAGTATTGTAGCCTTGACTAAGCTTCGCCTTGTCGCGCCCAGTAGGTAATTTTCCCCATTGTTGGAACTGAGAAAATATTTCCCGCTAATAATTTACTGGAAGAGCCGCATAATTATGACTTACAGTTCTACTGAAAAATATATATTAATCATAATTAAAATATTACTTCGAAATATATATGGTTGATAATAAAAAAAAACGTGTGTGTGTACATGCGTTAGAAGTTATACATAGGTACCTCTTTGGCGTAACAAGGCAAAATCTTTAAGAAAAATGCATTTTACGTTTGTAGAAAATACGACACTAACAATAGAAAAAACTAAAATGTTGACTATAGCTAACTTCAGGGTGTCGGTTTTTTGTGTCGGTGTGCGCGGGTGCGTTGCCGGCCTTTTAAGAATTGATACGCTGTTTTCTTGAAGGACCCTAAGTCGAACCGGTTTGGAAATACATACTTTTATCTTTAAATAAACGACATCTTTTGAATATTTTTCATATGAACAAAATCTCTTCCATAAATATAAATCAACGATTCTTAATACAGACTCATTCTATGAGATTTGTAATTTTCCACCAATAAGTTCACCCTCAGCCGTGAATGGCGGCCAATTGTGTCATTTTCTCTGTTCTGACATGTTATTTGCCTTTGAGAATACAAAAAGTTATTTTCGGCAAATTCATTTCGGAAAATTAGTGAATTTTCTTTCATTCAACGGGGGCTAATATTTCTATGGAGTCTCGGAAATGGAAAGTACCTATTTTTGTGTTCACTTAGGTACGTAGTCTGTGCAAGAAATGCTTCGTAGGATTTGAGGTCGCTGTCCTATAACTTTATTGTTATATTTTTATATAGAACAGGTGATGAACGAGCAAAGTCACCTGATCCCAGAGGACTCGCCCGTGCGTTGCCGGCCTTTTAAGAATTGGTACGCTTGAAGGACCCTAAGTCGACATAACGAAGTGCCATATTGGCAACACCGTAACGTCATAGATTCGATACTGACTTGATATATATATATGTTCGTGAATAAAATAACGCGAATTATATTAGTTCGTATAACTGCTGCGCTGGTGCTCTTCACAGACTATGTTAGTCTATTAAAAAATGCCATAAATCGTTATTTCACAATTGATAACTCTCAACCCATATCTCAAAAGTAATACATCGCAAGCCTAGACCCAAAAACGACGCTGTGTCAGACACAAAATCTTTAAAAAAAAACACCAGAATATGATACCACATAGCCCATTGGAAGGTTGGTTTAGGTTTCTGATAACATCTAGACTACGTAATCTCCAATTCTTAAAAGGCCGGCAACGCACTCGCGAGCCCTCTGGCATTGAGGGTGTCCATGGGCGGCGGTATCACTTACCATCAGGTGAGCCTATATATAACGTAATCTGGAAATAAAAGTTGCTAAAACCATTTTAGTCGCCCATTAAAGTTCATTTTAAATATTCGTATTGTAAATAAACTTATTATAGAATAGAATAATTCAGTTACTGGTCCACGAGAAATTTCCTTCCCGTTTTTTCTAAGGGAAAGAAATGTTTTCCCATTTCTCATTGAATTACCACGGCTTGAGTTTCTATAATATTATTTTTCATTGTGCAGACGGCGCCTTATTTGCTTATTTAATTTAACTGTATTCTTTATATTTTATGAATTGAAATCTTCAGATTTTATTTACGTTAATGGAGTTTTAAATTCTAATAAATCTCTTTAAGTCTGATGATTAAAATAAAATAAAAATAAATCAATGGCGCTACAAACTTTTTAGGTCCGGGCCTCAGATTTTTGATCATTTGTTAATCTAATAGGCAAGTAGGTGATCAGCCTTCTGTGCCTGACGTACGCCGTCGACTTTTTGAGTTTAGGCCGGTTTCCTCACGATATTTTCCTTCACCGTTCGAATGTTTAATGCGCACATAGAAACAAAGTCCATTGGTGTACAGCCGGGGATCGAACCTACGACCTCAGGGATGAGAGTCGCACGCTGAAGCCACTAGGCCAACACTGCTCTGTCTGATGATTTATCAGTCTGATATAATTTAAGACTAGACACTGAATACAGTTTTTTTTAAGTTTTTTTTTACCCTACCCGGTCAATTACTTAAAACACTTGTTATTTAATGTGATGTTTTTTAATCTGATTTGAGCATTTAAAAATAAATATTATTTAAAAATAGAATGCCTCAAATCAGTGATTAAATAATGCATTTTAAAATACACCCTATCCCTAAGTAAGACGCTACACACATTATAAAATCTCATGACGTTTTCTGACGATTTTTACGTAAATCTTAACAACTCTTATCCAGTTACCATTGTTACCATCTGTTTAGGGTGTTTTTAATAATTAATGAACTCATATAAAAAAATATTTAATGCTAAATGTAAGCTTTGTAATGCGTGTTAAAACACGAGAGTGATTACGTCCCACTATACTCTCGGGGCGTCTACAACGGTAATAGCCGCGCTTAGTTGTATACTAAAGAAACCTTAAAATTATCACATAACTATAATAAAAAAACCTTTATACGTTTTAAAGTTTCTATGGGACAGGAGGCAAACAGACGTATCACTTTGAATACTAAACGGACAAATGCTTGCAAATGTGTTGCCAATTTTTGAGGGAATGGTTCGCTCCATTCTTGAAGTCATAGTAATGGAATCGTTTAATTTCCTTTGGATCTAAGCTGTATGTATATTTTGATTCGTTGCATTTGACTGCTTCCTTACAAGTAGTCCATTTAAGACGAGGCGTTGGCAATTTCCTTCAACTAATAGATTTATGGAAAGTCCAGTACAGTTTGCGAACGGATGTTTGTATCATATAAATTAATAACAGGTTGATTGGTCGATTAAGATTCATTTATTAGGTCAAGAGAGAAGATAAAGATGATTTAGACACTTTAGTGGAATCTTTAATCTGAATTTGTCACCGAATTTCAGTTTTAATAAGACAGCAGGTATTTGACTGATTTGAAGAATGCTCTTTTATAAATTGATATTCACGCACATTTATTACTAATTATTTTAAACGAAATGCGCAATATTTTCGTTTAAGTTATATATTCAAGAAGCAATTTCATACCTGAATTTGTCACCGAAGACGAGTGTGTTGCCGGCTTTTATGAAGGCTCTTTTAAGTATTGTCATCCGCGTAGCTTTATTATTAATTATTTTAAACTAAATGCGCAATATGTTCGTTCAATTTATATTCAAGAAGCAATTTCACATTGATTGTATTTTTCGTCTCCCGTTGTGTCAGCTGTGACCCTTTTATTTTTAAGTCTTATATCAGCGTATGACCCAGGAGCTATAAGTAGAAAAAATATTGTGATATTAATTAGGTTTCGCAGTTTAACTGGCCAAAATGAATAAATATATATGCAAGTGTCTTCTTGGCAAATAAAAATTCATTTCGTATAAATTTCAAATATATCATAGACCTTGTGCTCATTAATTTCAAATTTGGAACTGGCTGATAGTTCCATTTTCAAAATAATTACTTGCACTTTATGAAACTTATTTCGAAATAGAAAAACAATCGAATCATTTCCATAGACACAATTTCCCGCCTAAAAGCACATTGTTCCTCCGTGTTATTGTGTGTAATAGAAAGGAAATTAATAGTTACAACCGACAAATATACCTTGGCATACCATTTCTAACTACCAATAATATTTACATGGCTCATAATAAATTGGCTGTCAGCTGGTGTTTAAGAGAACTAGTGAGGGTTGAAACACAATTGTAAAAGTAATTCCATTTTGACGCGACTATTATTGTCAAGTGCAGATTAATATTGAGTTATATTTGAGGTAATTGACTTTCACGGAATTTTCCTTAATAACCAATATTAATTGCATACATATTACGCTTATAAAAAGATTTGTGCATTGGACGGTTTGACCAAACCATCTTTTACAGAATCATTTTTAAGGTCGTCATTTTAATCCAATATTCTTTCGTCAAATCGAACCCAGGATTTCCGGGTACATTCTTCTTCAAATTTGTGGTTGAAGTTTTCCACCTTACCAAGGGTGTCAGGGAATATTTTGGGAAGCGGGAACACTTTGACTTTTGACTTTATACAGTGGTAAAAAAAAAATTCTTTAAAATATTAAGAAGATGTTTTAATATTTAATTTCAGTTTATTTTTTATTATTATTCAAACAATGTAATCTGATTTGTCTTTGTATATTGTCTAAGCGTTTTTTATAATATTAATAAATAAACTTATCAGTAAAAATACTATAATACAAATACGCTTGTTTTCGTATTTTGAAAGGCTTTTACCCTGGCATAACGGCACCTTAATATAATAAAGTCCCCTTAGCACATTGACACAAGAAATTGTGTTAGTGTCTGCATTGAAGTAGGCTGCATTTTTCATCGATTTTATTGAGGGTTAGGGTCTGTTTCACATTGTATGGATACAGACCAAATAGCTATGCAACACATAAATTATTTGGAAGATAAATTGTGCTATTGCACACTTCATCGGACTCATAACTTATGATGGACTTTATGTGACGAATAGCGCTATCTGACAGTCGTGAAACGCAACAAAAGTGTTTATCCTACCAATAAGTTATAAATAGCTAATTTGGAACTTATGTTGAACTTATCCGTACATTGTGAAACTGACCCTTATTCTATTTCTTCCCAATTTGTTGTCTTTATCTTTTCTATAATTTTCATAAATGACCTTGTTTATTGAAGTATTTCAAAACACACTTCCTACTTACCGTAATTTTCTTTATTACCCTCTTAATGAGTTCCTATTTAGTTTTTACGGTTTGCCTGTGTGCATTTCCTTGTTAGTTTGAAATTTTTATATTCTAATGCAAATGATGTGTAAAATCAGTGGCGCTAAAACCTTTTCAGGTCTGGGCCTCAGATTTCTGTACATTCATGATGATTTGTCAATCTAATAGACAAGTAGGTGATCAGCCTCCTGTGCCTGAAACACGCCCGCACTTTTTGAGTTAAAGCAAGCCGGTTCAAGCGAATGTTAAATGTGTACATAGAAAGAAAGTCCATTAGTGCACAGCCGGGATTGAACCTACAGGATCTAAGCGTCAGGGATTAGAGTCGCACGCTGGAGCCACTAGGCCAGCACTGCTGCTTATGAAGTACCTATATGTGTATAAAATTTGTGACGTCAAATTCTTAATAATAATAATAATAATAATAAGTTTTATTTGTATTGTTAAGCATGATATGAATATGAAAATTTTCGGCTGAAGGCATGATTTTTTTTTTATAAAACGGGGCAAACGGGCAGGAGGCTCACCTGATGTTAAGTGAGCCCATGGACACTCTCAATGCCAGAGGGCTCGCGAGTGCGTTGCCGGCCTTTCAGGAATCGGTACGCTCTTTTCTTGAAGGACCCTAAGTCGAATTGGTTCGGAAATACCTCAATGGGCAGCTGGTAAATAAATAGTGTTTAATTAATTTGTAAGGGCATTAAAGACATCAAAATAAGCCTCGAAGACTTAAATTATGTAGCCTGTGCTGGCGACGTGCATTTCGTTCGTATTTTTTTTGGACAATTCACGCCAATTGACCTAGTCCCATGCTAAGCTTGTGAAGCTTGTGTTATGGGTACTAGGCAACGGATATACATACATATTATAGACAGATAGACATATAAATACATATTTTAAACACCCAATACCTAAGCACAACACTAAATGCTCATCACATCGATGTATGTCTCAGCCGGGGATCGAACCCGGGACCCATGGATTCGCAGTCAGGGGTACTAACCACTAGACCAATGAGCCGTCTAAAATTATATTATTATTAAATTAAAATTATAACATTCCTTTTAAGTTCCTTGACGTATTGCATACAATAATTTAAAACCGAGCTTTGAACATTATAACGCACAAGCACTTACATAGCTTCATTTAATTCGGATGTCTTCCTGTTATATGTTTACCAAGAAATGTGTTTAAGTAAGATATACGTACATATTCTATTTAATTAAAACGTTAGACGGTGAATTAGGAAGGTATATCGAGTCGTGGAAATCGTTTGATTGGTCGTCTGTAGGGTCTCAAACTTGGCGATTGCTTGTGTCAATACAGCTCCTTGTCAGCGACTGCTTTGAAGTTTTGTTTGAGCTGTTTCGTTAATTAAGTTTGTTGTTACGTCTTCAGATTGTGTGCTTACTTGGGAATTCGAAATTTACTGTCAGACCTGCTGATTTTGCACACCCTGAGCTGGTCTATCCTATGCTGAACATTATTATCCGTTGAGTGCACTGACAAAAGTTATATTATTAAGTGCCTATAGTAGTTAGTTAACCTAATTAATTTCTTATCTTTGTTTATTATTCTTTAACATTTTTTTTCCTTGTTTTTTCATTCTTGTCGATTTAGGGCCAATTTTTCATTTGTTTTTCACATTTGCACCAGTTTGACTATCGTAATTATTGAGTAGAATGTTGTTTTATACGAATTCTACTATAAAATACATTTGCATAATTTTCTCCATAAGATTCCCTCCCCCGTATAGGACAAGATATTTACAATTCCCTGTGATTCGTACGAACTTGAATTATCTGCGTAATTCGCCAATGTTTCGGGTTTTAATAAATTAAATGTCATCGTTTGTTAAATGTTTAATTTGAGTTTTCTTTTTTTATCTATTCATGTAGGACCTAATTGACTTATGTTTTTATTTCGTATATTTTGTTTAACAGTGTAATCTGATTTGGCTTTGTATATTGTCTAAGTTCTTTTATAATATATATATGTAGTTGTAACTTAGAACTAAATCCTGAATCCTACGAACGAACCGCTACCCATATGATTCCCACACTAAACGCTCGACTCGCACTTGTCAACAAACAGCGGAAGTTAAAATTCAGCAGCCACTGCGCGTTATCAAGTGAATAGCAATTAGTGATCATTAACTCGGTCGGCAGTGTGTCAAACACAAATATCTGATCTCAGGTTTTAGTTTAGGACGCGTCAAACCGGCCGGCTACTAATTGGGCCCGACTAATTGTACTGATTGCCTCTCGCCTTAACTAAAGGTAGAATTAGATACCGTTTCTTGGTCTTGAGATTCTCGATTTTCGGTATTACTGTTGATTTCGTTCTTGTTTGGGAATATCACATCAAGAATACCCCACTTCAGACCAAAATGAGGCATATACCTTCGGGAACTGCATTAAGCAGCATCTTTTGTTTGCCATACACAAAGATGATGCATCAAATATATTTCACATATTCGGTGAGAGTCACAGTGAGCTGATCATTTAAAAAAAAAACGTTGTTTAGCGCCTGTCGGGTATCTAATCCGCATATTTAGACAAATAAGGGTCTGTTTCACAATGTACGGATAAGTTCTACATAAGTTCCAAATTAGCTATTTATTACTTATTGGTAGGATAAACACTATTGTTGCGTTTCACGACTGTCAGTTAGCGCTATTCGTCACATAAAGTCGATCATAAGCTAGAGTCCGATGAATGTCAAATAGCACAATTTATCTTACAAATTATTTATGTGTTGCATAGCTATTTGGTACTTTATCCATACATTGTGAAACAGACCCTAAGTATGTATATTAAATTGGAATTTACTAGTAAGAACTGAAGAAAAGAAATTTGTGTCCACAATAAACGTCATATAACTTCGAAAATATATTCTGTAGGGAATGCCTTATACCACGTACAAGGTGTACTTTAATAAATTATTAATAATAATTGTATTTCTTTCCAGAAACATGTCATCTAAACGAAAGTCGCCACCGTCGAAATTGCAAGAAGGTGCTGTCGACGCTAGCAAGGCGGAGCCCGGTCCCGCAAATCTGGACTTCTCTGATCACCAAGACACGGACGACGAACATCCAACATACTACAAGTTCTCCCCGAGCTCCTCACCACGTACTTCTATCAGCGAAGAGGAAACACCCACTTACGAAGACGAAAACCCTAGTAAGAAACAACGATTCGAAACCGACATGACAAATAACCTTCTAGTCCCTTCTTCATTCTTAAGTCTGCACCAAGTCAACGATCTTCAAGCGAGAAGACGAGGCTCCTCAGAATGCAGTAGCCCCGGCGCGGAGGCGAAAGTTATAGGTCTATGTAATAATAACAATTCATTGCTGAATCACAATAGTGCGTTGTCACTGGCTGCACCGCATAAGCGGTCGATGGATGATGTTTTAAAGAGATTAACGTCGAAAATGAATAATAGCACGATTAAAGAGGAGAAGAGGCCTACGCCGTCGACTACGCCCATTAAACAGAACAAGTGAGTACATTTTTTTGTTTTCACAGCTTCTTAAATACATGTTGTACGTACATATTAATTTTTACAAGTCATAATAAACGAAATAGATTCTGATATTCTTTATTAACTATTTGTTGGTATAATATGATTAAGTTTTTATAACAGAGACATTAGAAGGAAACGACCGGTTACCGTTTTTAATACGAATTATATGAAAATGTTTTTACACAATAGATACTAAGCGTTACACCAAAAACATTTTCCTTTTGAATGTTTAGTATTTTGTACATCTCAACAGTAAATTCAAAAGAAACAATACCCATAAATGGATAACAAATCACACAGATTATTATTATTGGCAGTTTCCGATGTAATTCATTAAGAATGTTTTGTTAATGATAATCAGACGACGCGGAAATAATTATTACAATATTATAATGTCATTGACGATAAATCAATGTTGTTTTCTCTTATCTTAATTTCTAATGTTTTAGCGAAATTTAACCGGCCTTCAATTTAAAGGTCACAATATTTTAATATTAAGGAAAAAAAACATGGCGATTAAAAAGAGTAGCGGAAAGTTTATTGCCAGTTCTTTTCTTCCGTTCTAGGCCCTTGATTTGAGAACTGGCACTAAATGTAAAATTACAAGCATTAATATGTATTTCTTTACTGACAAGTCATAAGTGTACAAAAAAAATCATTTAATCATATAGGTAACACACTATACCTATGATTAAATGATTTTTTGAATTTGAATTTAATATCTTAACTCACAATACTGAATGATCTCTAATGTTAAACAATTTATAAATTTTAAATTTCGTACTGTGTAATAAAATAACATACCAAAAGTGGTAAAGTAAAATTCACGAATTTATATAATCATGAAGATTATAAAATATTCTTAAAGGTCCACACAAACAAAGAACAATTAAACATTATCTAGCAAATCATAATTTACGTAAATGTCGTCAGTTCAAGGAACTGGTTTATTTGTGTTTTAATTGCTGTTTTACTGTTTCTGACACTCAAATAAAGAAACATAGTACTGTTTAATTGGTTAGCTTATAGCTCATTAAAAACAATGTTGAGTGGACCACCGTTTAAAGCCGTATTTATAAATGTCCTGCAATTCTCAACTTTAGGGGTGTTCGAATCTGTGCAGTACAATAACTTTTCTTTGAGTGCAATTAACACTAGATTGGACACGTGAGTAAATCGTAATATCGTATACCTAGAGTTTGATGACTCTAGGTATACAGAGAGCAACTTTACAACCTGGAAGGTTTGGCCTCAGATTTCTGTATCTGTTACGTGATCATCTTTTTTATATAGGAACGTAGCCTTTTGTGCCTGACACATATCTTCGACTTTTTGTGTCTAAAGAATGTCGGTTTCCTCACGTTTACTTCACCGTATGGGCGAGTGTTAATGCGCACATAGAAAGTACATTAGCACACAGCCGGGGATTGAACCTTCGACTTCAGGGATGTGAGTCGCACGCAAGCCACTAGGCCAACACTGCTCTAATCTGTATAGAGTTAATAGTTTAACTGCCAGACAATTTATATTATTTCAAATATCTTATTGTGTAAACTAAAGAAGTTTACAAGTAGTTCTCTCCTTTCTCATCGACCCATACTTATATTTTCACGCCCTTAAATAAATAAATTAGAGGCACTACAACATCTTTAGGTCTGGGACTCAGATTTCTAAGTCTGTTTCATGATAATTTTTTTTCAATCTAATAGGCAAGTAGGTGATCAGCCTCCTATGCCTGACACACGCCGTCGACTTTTTGGGTCGGTTTCCTCACGATGTTTTCCTTCACCGTTCGAGCGAATGTTAAATAATCTTAGGGCATTCAAAAACATACCTGTCTCATTATTCTTATAAATGTTTAACACGGAGAGTTAAAAATATCTTTTTACGTAACAGCAAACGTAAAACGCATTGAGTAATTTTTACATGACCAAACCTTTATGTCCGGTAATGATTGTAATTTATCTAATTTAATTAATAGGCAAAAGTGATAATTTATAACATATTCTTTTCAACTTTCAAATAGCAAAAACGCTAAAGAATTTGCGAGACCGTTTCTAATCTTTGTTTATTATAATAGAGAAACTACACTTAGCACCACCGATTTAAGATGACCCCTCACTATCTAGTATAACCATCTATTAATCGTAAATCAGGAGAGGAAATAACACTGTCAGGGCTCAGGTTACAATAGTCGTTTGTACAATAAAGTAAGATGCAGATGTAATAATAGAGGCGATAATATGATAAAAGGTTGAGGTGGTGTCAATCGTGATTCTAAGTCAATATTTACATTGAAATTATCGTCACACTAATTAGCTGATATTGACGGATGTTTTGTTACTAGGGAGTACATTGTTTTGTGTATTTTTGTATAAGATTCATGTAGGTAACTTAATGTACACGTATGAAGTACAGTAACAATTAATGCTTCTAAATTTACATTTACTGTACGTTCTCAATTCAAGGCCGTAGAACGGAAGAGAAGGACTGGTGATAAACTCTCCGTCACTCTTTCAAATCGCTTATAATCCCAGATAGCTATTGAATAGTTTGTGCTTCCTTAAGTACATATATATGTGTGTTTAATTAGTTTCAGACAATTAAACAACATAAACTGAGATAATAATAGGAAATATAATATATGTGGGAAGTGGAAGGTCACTTGTGACATCTCGCACCGGCTCCAAGTCTTCGTCAATCGCTATCTTCGCCGAATTCTGGGTAAAGACCCGAGAGGATCTCTAACGAGTAACTTAAGGAGCGCTGCCGAGAAACTGTTAGCCAGCAGATCAAGCGATGCAAGTGGAAATGGATACACTCCGAAGAGACTCCAATTAAATCCCCAAGCAGGTGCTTGATTGGAACCGGCGATAGTGCGAGTGTAAGTGTAGCCGTCCCAAGCAAACCTGGAATCGTACAGCTGATGAGGCAAAGAGAGACAGGAAAGACTTGGAGCGAGGTTAAATACGAGGGTCAAGACCGAACGCGATGGAGACACACTGTGAACCCCCTCTGCCCCATTTAGGTGTTATAGGATATTAAGTCGAGACTACATCCTCCCACACTCATCACCCTATAAAAATGATGATGATACTCACGAATAAACATACTAACATTGTAAAGATATGATAAAAAATACAATTCCAAATGAATAATCAAAACACGTTTATCTAATGCAGACGACAGCTGTGAATAGAAACCTTTAAACACTTAACACACCTGCAAGAGCTACAGATGTTGACCTTGATTAGGCACGAATAAGCTTAGTCTAGGCTTATTAACTAATCACTACGAATCTATCTAGAAAATTATTTATACATCTTTACTACCCTCAATATTTTAATAATGTGGGTAGCGACAATTGGAGACTCGACTTGGCGTTGACGTCTAACCCTGAAACGCGCTAACGATGTTATTCGACTTATCAATTCGAATTAGGGTCATTTAAGAAAACAGCGTACTAATTCTTAAAAGGCTCGCAACGCACTCGCGAGCCCTCTGGCATTGACAGTGTCTATGGGCTGCGGTATCTCTTAACAACAGATGGGCCACTGCCCGTTTGCCTCCTCTGAGTCTGAGGGTTTAACTAATTATGTAGACTATATTATTACTAGTACCTAAAAACAAGCTACCCACGGCTAGGGCACTTTCTCATTTAAATGAACATACATCTTTTTTATTATGTATGTAATAAAGATTTTTCTGTCTTCTTTCTTGAAAGAAATCCTTGACGCTCTCCACTGTCTTGACGTGATTTCTTAGTTAGCTTGATGGTCATAGGAGTCAACGAAAGTACAATTATGAAACCTGTTACAAATTCTCGCTATTACGGTCCACTACAGGCCGTAATATTAAGACGAATGTTGGGCTATTGTCCCGAGACTGCTAATTAAACGCGGCGTTAATTGCCCCACGAGAATTAAGATGTGAGATCGTAATGTATAGCAATCCGTCTATGTTAGAGCTTTAAGCGGTTTAGCATATGGCTTAAGGTATAAGCGATTGGAATAGTCGTATAGTTTATTTATAAGCTAAAATTCTGAAGAGGATTTTGTGTCACCTCCAAGAGATCGCAAAAGCGATAAGGCCACCCGTTTATACTTCAAAAACAATTAAAATAACAATTAAAGATGGAAAAAAATATTAAAAATGTTAGTGTGATGTGACATTTACGCACATACAATTACTTAGGTATAAAGTATGAAACAAAAATCAATTTTACAATGAAAAAGGACGCAGGAATTACGATAATTTGAATTAGATCAGTTAGTACGAATGTGACAGATGTGAACAGATGGATTGTACAGTAGGAATTTTTACTAGGAGACACGGATTGTAAACTAACTATAGTTTATATTCAATGAAATACAAATTCTAAAATATGAAGTATCTTTGACCCGAATTCTATAACTTATATTTTCGTAATACAAAAAATTCTGATAGGACTATGATATTAAAAATAAAAAGTTCTTCTTGTCTCTTGCGCAGTTAGTCGACAAATCATATTTAAAATTAGCGCATTTAACTTGTACCAAACATCAGAGCAAGGCGAGACAATGGATAGCACATAATTTATACAGTGATATATTTCGTAAGCACAATGCCTTTATAAATCGCTGCCGAGTGCCGACGCGTCTTATTTTTATTATGAATTATTGCTTTCTGCTACTCTCTGTCAGTCAAAATCGTACTAAATCTGACATCACTGCTAAATTTGTTTAAAATTATAACCGCATTCTATATTCAAAATCAAAGTGTTTGAAGTTTGAATGTCGTGCAAAATAAACAATTTTTTTTATACGACGCCCATAGACACTCAATGCCAGAGGAGTCCCGAGTGCGTTGCCGGCCTTTTAAACATTTGTACGCTCTTTTCTTGACTATTTGGTTCGGAAATACTTCAGTAGGCAGCTGGTTCCATATAGAGGTACTCAGGGCATATTATTTAATCTAATCTAATATATTAAATTCTTGTGTTACAATGTTCGTTCCCATACCTACTACTTCGAAACGGCTCGACCGATTCTAATGAAACTTTTTATACATATTCAGTAAGTCTGAAAATCGGTTACTATCTATCTTTCAACCCCCTAAGTGTTATCACCCTTATGGGTGTCCAACCCAAAAAAAAAAATTGATATAATTTTTATTTTTTATTTTTTTATGATACATTTAAAAATTCATGCAGCCCTTAACTTTACACCTCTACGAACAACCCCTATTATTTGTTAATGTAAAACTTATGGCTTGAACTCAGATGTTTATATAGAGAAAAATTTACAGAAAAACCTAAAAAGTTTTCATTCTGGAAAATCGAACAGTCTCTAGGATAGCATAGCAAAAGGTTCCATATTGGTATGTACTAAGGTAGGCTAAGTAAAATCCCATTAAGAAGAAACTAGGTTCACGCTAGTTTTAATATAAAATAGTGTATCAACGGCCACCGAACCGTTGTTTATGGTACACGAAGTATAAATATATAAAACCTTTTTCAACTTACATTTCCGTATACATAATGGCTTCCAAGGTGTTGACACTGTACTTAGAACCCATCAAATGACAAGGCCCCAAACAGTATTCTATGCACAATAACCCTTTATTATCTATTACAATGTATTTGCGCAGGCGCACGACAATAGCTACTGTAAACAAATGACCATTCGCGTGTTTATGGTTATTGAATATATATTGTTTTGAACGAATTTGATGATTTTAGTAAAATACTATATTTTTTTATAGAAATAAAATATCAATAAAAAGAGAATATGCATTATAGGGGCTATGGGACGCAAAGAAATCTGCATCAATGGTATTTTTTTTATTTAGTACGTTGTATATTGCCACGCAAAAACAAAAGAGAGTCGAAACTTTTTTTCGGGTTTATTAGTCATTTTACATATGAAGTACTGATATACTATGAGTATTGTCTATTGGTAACGCTTAATGGACTGTAAAGGCTTCAATACGTGAGCAATTAGTTCATTTCCGGTCATAATCGAGTTTCGGGCCACAATTCCTACGCTACAGCGAATTACAGCGTTATTACATTGCAAAGCGTTTGTCGCTTTTGCTTCATCATTTGAAATTGGAATGCAACCAACGCAACCCGTGATTGGCTCATACAATATTCAGGGGAGCCAATCGCAACGCCGCTGTGTTGCCAGTGCATCAAAAATTCCATCTGAATATACCAGTGTGGCGAGCACTAAAAATGATAATGCCAACATGGCCACAATTTCAAATGAAGAATTCATAGCATATTTGAAGAAATTGAGTCCAGCCCATTTTGTTTATTGCTAACATTTATGGGGCGATTATACTAAAACGTATTTTATTTGATGTCCGAAAGTTACATTAAAATGGATGTAAATGGGGCAGTGAATATTACGTAATAAATCGATTTATACATCGAAGGATATATTATACGTCAATCAACAAGAATCTGATATTTGAAGTGAAACTTCTTTAGGCGCATGAGGAACGTCACGACGATGTGCAGGGTTTTTGTCGAAGAAAAGGGAGAGAGCGATTGAGACCGATTAAGAGAGATTGAGGAAGATTGAGAGAGAGAGAGAGTGACATAGAGCGAACGTCGCATCATGCAGTGCCATGGAGCGACAGTTGGAAGAGAGTTATAGAGAGAAAGATTGAGAGAAAGAGAGTAAGGGAAATCGAGAAAAAATATACGCTATTGGTTGATGTATTCGTTTAGTAGTTACATATTAGAACTTTAGATGGCAATTCTGTCGCATCACGTCTTGTGCAGTAAACGCAGATTTTTTATTTATTTATATTATCATTAGCACGCATACAGGGTGTAAACTGTGTGAATATAGACATACAAATACATGGAGTGATCATATACTAGTACATGATCATCTATTGGGGCTTTTTCCTTAGTAATAATTAATGTACAAATCAATTTCACTTCTGACATGTGTACGCACGCAGTATTTTTTTTTAATTTAAGACGTACATATACCAATACTAGATTGTCATTTAGTTTTGATAGTAAATTTAAATTTGGAATCAATTTAACATCTTTTCTGTTGACTTTCATAAGAGTTAGTTGTCTATGAATAAAGTTTGAGTTTGATATACAAGGAGTATTAATACGGCTTGTGGTGGAAAAATGTTGTACTCAGTACCGTTCCTCATACCTAAAGGAAGGATCCTAAGTGGAGAAGTTGTATATATCCTTAGTCGGCATAACGTCATTACCACGTTTCAGAATATGACGTCATCGGAGGGATCCTTATTATATTTTAACGTTTTTTTTTAAACAAATGAAACAAGAATCTCCTTCTATATTTCAATATTTATGGCTTGGTGATGCAAACCGAGATATCTGAATTAAAACGTGATTTAAGAGAAATACAGATGCTGTAACGTGCCCAATACACTTTATAGATAGGAAAGACAACACAATGATTATTCTATGAAAATTCCAATTTAATTAACATATGTTTAATGTCCATTATCCTGCGGTTAATATGACCTTAGCCTTATTTAAAATGCTAAGGAGCTCGGCGGTTCAATAAAACGCAAGACCATGACGGACGACGGCAAAGCTCTTTAAAATAATAATGTGTATTGTTAACGTTGGGTTATTGTGGATATGGCTTAAGAAATTTATTATATGTATGTTTTCATAATTTGTTTAGTATAAGCAGTTTTAAATTTGGAGTATAACATATACCCATTTGATTTGATACAGATTTTGCTTTCGAATTACGCACGTATGCAATTAAAAGTCATAGACATAATGTGTTGCATAAAGTCCAGGGTTCTTTACATATTTTAATGAGTTATGTGTCTCACCTTATCAAAGTGAAAAAACACAACTTGGCTGAAAGAGAATAAAGAATACTTAACAACAGTGAAGACTTATTTACTTAGATTCTAATATTGACTAGGTAATATTTAATCGTTACACAGTAGTTGAGTAGTGGTTTCCTGGCTGCGTTTTTATTCAATTATTTTAATTGTACGGTAGTTCTGTTACTGCAACGAAGTGTTAATAAATAAAAATAAAATAAATCAGAAATGAAAATACCAGCTACCAATGAAATATTTCATAATAAACGGTCATATCCACTTAACTCCAACAAACCTGTCAAGAGGGGTGAACAAGACGAATAACCCCAACGACTCGCGTTGTCTCGCGTTAAGGGATTTTTTATTGTTGCATACAAATTGTGTTGGTGGCAGCCTTTACATTCTTTATGATGTACTGAGGGCAAATATCCACGTACATCACCGAGCTTTAGCTCTGATAAGATAAAGGCTACTTGGAAAATTATAAACGAGGAGACTGGAAGAACCTCCAGAAAGGATACTGAATTTAAAGTGAACATAAACGGCAAAGTAATTAGTTCCGACCTCGAAGTAGCCTCTGCATTTGAAGAGTTTTTTACTAACATTCCTTTAAATACAACCAGCGTTTTGAATTCTTCACCATCAGCCGCCCTTTTATTATTGAAAAATAATGTTCCTGTATGCAATCATAAGTTTGTATTTAGCCGCATTAGCTGCAATGACATTATAAAAACATTTAAACAGCTAAAAATAAAAAAAACTAAAGATCTTTGGGGTGTATCTGTTTTCATTTTGCAATCAGTAATCAATACTATCAGTTCAGAGTTGGCTATAATATTTAATGAATGTATAGATTGTGGAGTCTTTCCAGACCAGATGAAGATAAGTAAAATCACACCGTTATTCAAAACGGGCAGCACTTCGGACCCCACAAATTTTAGACCCATATCTGTGCTGCCGGCTTTGAGTAAAATCTTTGAAAAAATCATTCTTGAACAATTATTGATACATTTTAATAATAATAAAATTATGCATGGCCAGCAGTATGGTTTTACAAGAGGTCGCTCCACAGCAGATGCTGGCATTCAATTAATTTCCGAGATTTTAAATGCTTGGGAAAATTCTCATGATGCCATTGGAGTTTTTTGCGACTTATCAAAGGCTTTTGACTGTGTCCATCACGAAATCCTAATCAAGAAACTTCAACACTA
Source organism: Pieris napi (assembly GCF_905475465.1). Taxonomy (NCBI): domain Eukaryota; kingdom Metazoa; phylum Arthropoda; class Insecta; order Lepidoptera; family Pieridae; genus Pieris; species Pieris napi. Next base: position 2,751,983 of record NC_062241.1, on the reverse strand, counting down.
TGGCATTGGCGAAAAAGCGCTAAATCTTGTGGAATCATACCTGAGCGATAGAATTCAAAAGGTAAATGTAAATGGAGTTATATCACAGGGATCCTCTGTTACTATGGGAGTACCGCAAGGCTCCATACTTGGTCCCTTCTTATTCCTCGTCTATATAAATGACCTGCCATTTCTTGTAAAGGAGCTTCACGAGATAGTACTGTTTGCTGATGACACTTCGCTTTTATTTAAAGTGAAACGACAAAATCCATCACTTGATAACGTAAACAGTGCCATCTCCAGTGTAGTTCACTGGTTTAATACAAATAATCTTAAGTTAAACGAAAAGAAGACAAAATGTGTTAAATTTGTAACTACAAATGTAAAAAGTAGTCATTCTCAAATAATAATTAAAGACGAGGAAATAGACTTTGTTGATAATGCGGTGTTCTTGGGAATTACTTTAGATAGTAAACTCCAGTGGGGCCGACACATAGAAGGTCTTTCGAATAGGCTAAGTTCCGCAGCGTTCGCAGTAAAAAAGATACGTGATCTTACGGATGAGAACACAGCAAAGCTTGTTTATTTCAGCTATTTTCATAGTATTATGTCATATGGTGTTATTTTGTGGGGTAATGCAGCTGACATTAAATCGATATTTGTGGTGCAAAAGCGGGCTATAAGAGCGATCTGTGGGTTGTCCCCACGGGAGTCGGTCCGAAGCAAATTTAAGGAATTACATATTTTGACTCTGGCAAGTCAATACATTTATGAGAATATTTTGTATGTGCGGAAAAATATAGATATCTTTAAAAAGAATAGTAGCTTCCATAATTATAGTACTCGTAATAAAGACAAAATTAGCGCACCAACCAGAAGGCTGCATAAAACGAGTAATTCTTTCCAAGGCAATTGTATACGTTTTTTCAACAAAATCCCTAGTGAGATACAAGCGTTGTCAATAAATAAATTTAAATCGTACATTAAAGTAAAACTGCTTGCTAAGGCTTATTATAATATAAATGAATATTTAAACGATCCTAGTGCTTGGATATGAGTTGCTCCAGTATGTATTATAGGTAACACGACTGAATCTCTCGGCTGCATTTCCAGACTCCGGGGCGATCGTCAACATCCACGACTGTTTTAATGTAAAGTGGGAACAAACCGTGATCCATGTGGTATCCAATTATTTCAGTATTATTATTATTTTCTTATGTAGCCAAGTCCACATTTCAAGGATCGTCATGCTCGCTTAAATGTCATTGCTTGTGGCGGCGTCCATGCGTCGGGTTGTCTCTCTCCCTAAAATATGGCGAGGGGGCCGATGGCTGGCCATGCGTCATACTCGTGAACGGGTGCTACTTGTGGTGACTGGTCGTACTTGAATTCGTGTATGCGGTGATGTTAATTATTTCGACTATGTGTTTGCGTGTTGTTCCCACGAGAATGTAAGTGCGTGCTCCTATTTCACCATGCCTCCTGCTGATAGGGGACAAGTCTTTGTTTTTATTTATGTTATTATTATTAATTACTTAAAATGTCATGTGGAACATGGTGTAATGGTTGCAGCTCCTTACAAACGTTGTGTAAAAAAAAAAAAAAAAACCATGGCGATTAAAAAGAGTGGCGGAGAGTTTATTGCCAGTTCTTCTCTTCCGTTCTACGCCCTTGATTTGAGAACTGGCAGTAAATGTAAAATTAGAAGCATTAATATTTATTTCTTTAATGACGAATCACAAGTGTACATTGTGTTACCTACGTGAATAAATGATTTTTGAATTTGAATTTGAATTTGAATTTTCAAATTTCGAATTTCGATCGTGTCTTTTCAAATTTCGAATCTCGGTCGTGTCTTTTCAAATTTCGAATCTCGATCACTTCGCGACACTTGTTTTGCTTTGACAATTAGATATCTACTGTAATTTATTAATTTAAAAGTCTTAGCTTTGCTTAATGTACCGGGGGTATATTACTAGATACCTTTGATTATTTACAATTGTGGTCACTAACACAGGAAAGTTTCAAATAAAGTACTTTCAAATAAACACTTGAATATCCTAGGCAGGCCTGAGCTAATGTTATAGTTAGATGCTACGTACCTTAATTCATGTACGATAAGAATATTTTCTATAATTTCGTATATAAAATAATCAATGAGAAAAGTACATCACCGAGCTTTTCAAAATTCAAATTTCGATCATATCTTTTCAAATTTCGAATCTCGATCATATCGCTACATTTGTTTTGCTTTCACAAGTAGATATCTACTGTAATTTAATTATTTTGAAGGACTAATTTTGCTTTATGTCCGTCATAAGTGAGATAACACAAGATAGTTTTAGGTCTAGATCTATCTATCCAGATACTACGTAACTACCTGATTAATCAAAAAGAGAAAAATCGTTTAACAAGGCTGTTATGACCACGAAAGCATCATTTATTAGTATTATATAATTCGCAACACAATTATCGCTCCATGGGCTTACAAAACTAATTATGAAACCGAACAATCGCCGGTGTAATTACAATATCGATAAAACGAAATTAATGCCATTCAATAATTAATGACAAAAAATATCAAAGCGGCTTCAATGAGATCTCATTTCTCCCTTCAAAGGTAAATCGGAAAAAGATTTTTAAAGAATATTTCACAATCGCGTCAGATGTCTATGGCGTTGATATTGCCTGTGAAGTTATCAAACTTTGCACAGGAGGCTTTCAAACTTGGAATATTAATACGGAAATAGCTTGATGGCTTTAAATTTGTATTTTTCTTTTGATACTTTGAATGCCAATCTGCCTCTTGCAAGTATGATACTTAAAAGTATTATTAAGAGTAATGTTTTGTATTACTCTGTGTAACAGACGCAAACTACTATAAATGTGCTACCAAATTTTCCAGTAATAACTCGACTCTCGATTGTAATTACTATTACAACGTGAACAATATATATCTGTGAATAGGTATGTGTTGTATAGTTTGATATCCGAAGGAAGTCGGTAGTTAAAACAATTTTAGCTAACATATTGTAATATATGATAATTAAAAATATTATAAAGAAGAATGATTTCTATTTTGTATGTGTGTAACGAATAAAGTTAAACTAATAGTTCAACATTCTTTCACAATAGACTTATTTCCAAAAATTAAAGCAAAAATTTCCTACCGAATTTTTGATTAATTGGTTATTACAACGTCACTAATTTATCTGTCGTTATATCTATGTATAACATATGCCTAAAATTCGAATAGAATAAACAGATTTACTAATAATAATTATATTTATGTATATATTATCATTACTATGTGATACAGATTTTAAAGTATATGTGTATTTCTAATAGGAAAGATTTGCTACACCATGTATAATGTCAAACGTCTAGCAATTCAATTTTAATATCGTCACCCTCACACATTTCATTTTGCACGTAAATTACTTGACTCGATCTTTTGTTTTTTAAGAAACCCAATTTGTTTTGTAAGAGTGAACTCAATATAACAATAACTTTCACTTACTTACCTATTAGATTGACAAATAATCAGGACATAGAAATCTGAGGCCCAGACCTAAAAAATGTTGTAGTGCAACTGATTTAATTTATAATCATTTAAAATAATGTTTTTAAATATTATAGATTAATTAATTACTTATTAAAGTTGAAGGTTGGTTTTTAAGTCACTTAAAATAGCGAGGATTAAAACTTTTTTCGTATTTCAATTGTTTAACATTCAAGGAATGATTCAGCAATTGATAAAACGCATCAAATTAAGAACGCAACAATGAAGCTATAAAGCCGAGCTACCGGTAAAACTGGATAAAAACAAAAAAGATTTGTCAGACAATAAATCACAAGTGGCGTCCCATTGAACAGGAAAATAAAGAATTGCAATATAGCCTCTGAGCGACAGGTACACAGATGTGTTGGGAGATGTGTATGTGTATGTATATGAATGGCTTCGTCTATAAACTTTGTAGATCTCCAGAATCCTTAGTCCAATGGTCTAATTATTATTAACTATAATCTAGCCAACGATATAGCTAGTCTAAATATAGAGTGCAGCAGTGTTGGCTTAGTGGCTTCAGCGTGCGACTCTCACCCCTGAGGTCGTAAGTTCGATCCCCGGCTGGCACCAATGGACTTTCTATGGGCACATTTAACATTAGCTCGAAGTTCGAACGGTGAAGGAAAACATCGTGAGGAAACCGGCTTGCAGTAGACCCAAAAAGTCGACGGCGTGCGTCAGGCACAGGAGGACTGAATACTGATCTCCTACTTACCTAGCTCAGACAGAACAGATATTCATATTGTAACAATACATGTCATAGATTATGAACCGTACTAGATAATATTTTATAATAGATAACGCTTACACGCATACACGCTTTTGTGTAGCTTGTATTAATTCAATTCGTTCAATTGGATTGAAATGTTATAGTAATAGGACGATGTACATTACTGCGTTTTATGCTTACAAAGCGCCATCTTTTGGCAATATGGAAAACATTAGAATTTTAATACGAATTAAATGGCCGATTAAAATAATTTTGCTGGTTCTTCTCCTCTGTTCGACGCCCTTGAGAACTGACCATTAATATCAATTTAGAAGCATTTATTTGATAATTGACGTTTATAAGTATACAATATTTAAATGTTTCATGACACGTTTTAACATGTTCTTTCTGAACTCCCAGAACATATAATTCAATACAAATTAAGCATGATTTTTTTTTTTTTTTTTTTTAAAGACAATTCACACCAATTGACCGAGTCCCATGCTAAGCTGGTGAAGCTTGTGTTATGGGTACTAGGCAACGGATATACACATACATATTATAGATAGATAGACATATAAATACATATTTAAACACCCAAGACCTAAGCACAACACCAAATGCTCATCACATCGATGTTCGTCTCAGCCGGGGATCGAACCCGGGACCCATGGATTCGCAGTCAGGGGTACTAACCACTAGACCAATGAGTCGTCGAATGATTTTTCTTATCTCTTATTAAGTGTTATTTTAAATATTTATATTTAATTGAATTTCCATCGAGCTGGACACGCAACTTATTCCAGGTCAAAATCACAATGAAGCCTTTCACATAATTAAACCAGTCAGGTTTTTTTCGTTATAATGAGGCCTAATTAACATGTTTTCTGTCAAAACAGCACTTTGATAAATGCACGTCGAAATATGGTTCGATTTTTGGAAGTTTTTTCGACATTAAAATTGACAGGAAAGTAGGTGCCTACTGATTTAATGTTATTATAATTATCGTCATTGCACGAGCTCGTGAATTATTTCTTGCTTTCGAAAATATTTATTGTGAGGTCTGTGAGTCATATAGTGTAATAACAGGTGCCTTTTGGCTTCATCAGTCATTAAAGAAAGATCATTATTAGAAGGAGGGTTGTATTGTGTATTGATTCTTTGATATTTTTGAAGTTATATTTAGGCGCGTTATGAAAAATTGATGAGAGTGAAATCTTACGATGCGCGCGCACCGTTACACAAAATTAACAGAATGAAGTTGCCCACGGAAGATGCTACGGCATTGGACATAATTTAAAAACAACATTCGAATAATAATAGAATTTATGTTACACTTAATGTAAGAGAATATTAATAAATATTTATTTATTTAATTTTTCAAATGTAAACTGAACTTTATTGACTATAATGACTCCTTTTCCAGTCTTTGATTATTTAATTGTAATTAATTATTTTGCTTGCAATCAAAACAATTTTAATAATGCCAAAGAAGTGTAACTTACGCGCGTTCATAAGTACACGCACCCTTTTTTATAGACAAATCTGTCGTCAGCCTTCTGTGCCTGACAAGTCGTTAAGACGTGCTAGTTTCTCTCGATTTTTACTCTTCATATACCTACATTAGAAAAATCAATTGTTGCACAGCTGTAATTAGAACTTACGACCTCAGGGACAATATTCGTCCTCTTTTGCCTTTGTTGCAACAATAAACCACTGATCCACTTTTAATTTTAACTCTCATTTACGAGAACCTTGTTAGGGGAGAGATCCCCTAAGGTGGCTAAGTTTAAGTTAGCTAGCTATAAGTGTACAATACCACGTAATAATTCAAATTCATAACACCGGATTGTAACTAGTAATCGGTAAAGAAACAAAAAATAATAATAAAAATAAATAAATCAATGGCACTTCAACCTTTTTAGGTCTGGGCCTCAAAAGGCCAACACTGCTCTGCTCTTCAATAATAATAATAAAGCCTTTTTTATTTCCATTTCAAAAGTTTAGTAGTGTTATTATTCGCTTATAGATATGGATCCATCTTGGGTGTAACCTCCAATCCTTTCCAGATGTCTCTATCATTGCCAATAGTTTGCCAGTCTTGCTATTTTTTGGGGCAAACGGGCAAGAAGCTCCCCTGATGTTTAGTTGATACCGCCCATCGACACTCTCAATACCTTCTATGTCAAGTCAATCAAGTCTCAAGTCATCAGCCCACATTTTTATTTGCCTGTCCCATCTTATCCCCATCACCTATATTCATCGCGTGATTATGGTCGTGAAATAGAATTCTAAAGCTTATTACCAAAAGCTACAGAATATCTGTAATATGAGCTATCGTTAAAAGTGTATAGTGAATAGCGGTGTATCATGGCATCTTGAGCGGCGGAGCCCGGACGAAACATTAATAATTCAGTTCCGCCCTCCGATGCATTCGTTTGTGTATCAGCGCAGCCCGTACTGTGAAAACTCTATGCGAGGGAAATTTGAATTTGGAACGTTGTGATGCATACAAAAAAAAATTATTGAATAATTTTTTCGTTTGTATGAGGTGTTTTAAAACGCAGGTGATTGGATTGGATGTAAAAAATATATGAAAATATGTCATCGCTAATTTAAAAAAATATTTATACAAGAACAAAGTGTCTTCCCCTTAATAGAGACTGTAAGTGTTATTGGACACTTTCTAATGTTAAATATCTTTTTTAGTACCTAAACTAGGTCAGTTTTAAATTATTTATTAGTCTTAAGTGTAAGTTGTGTCTTGGTGCGGAGACAATTACTATATAACAAAAAAAAATTGTGATTCCCGTTTTTATTGCAAGGTTCAGATTTTTATTTTAAAGAAGGAATTATGTAAAATTCGTTACCTACGAACGGAGCTTAATATCGAACGATTTCCACTATCGAGTTCTAATTCCCATAGTAGGGGTTGTTCCGCTTTGACGTAAAGTTTCGTCGTGTAATAACAACCTTTGTTAGTTGTCAACATGTGTGTACGCTCAGCTTTGCACTACGAAACTGAGATATGAATAATTCAACTTTAGTTTTCTGAACTGTGTTGCATAACTTACTCAAATAATGTGTGTTTAAATTCAAATATGGAACGAAAATTAGACTGTCATTTTTTAAAAATGGAGTTATATGGTAAATTCAAAATTAGAATTATTCGTAAGCACTCAGTTAAAACACTGAAATAACCTTTTTTTAAATTTCGTCTTTTACAGTCTATTATACTAATATATTACGTTACTACAGACAATATATAGCAAATTAGTATAGTATTTTCCAGTACTGTATTAATTTTAAATTCGTTGATAATATAAGAGTTTAAAACAACCACATTTTAATGACCCAATAACTTTTTCTAGTGACCGAAGAGGCGTCCTAGACGCAGCGGCTATTCAGGCCTTGGCTGGAGAAAGTGTGCTGGAAAAGGAAAGACAGCTGTCAGAGATGATTCTTCAGCTACAGATGGTGCGAGAACAGTTGCTGGCACAGCAAGAGCATTCAAAGGTATGTTTTAGTTTATAATACGTAATCCGTCGATATCGAAGATCACTACAGTGAAATGAAGTTTTTTTTATTCTAGTAGGTATGTCAACATACTATAGTACTGAAATGTTAAATCTATATATCTCGGGCTGTTCAGATAACACTTGTTTTTCATTAATTAAAACGTCTATAAAATCCATCAAACACTTAGGGAAATATAAAATAATATTAAAATTATACTATTATTGTAATAATTTTGGATCGCTGTGGCGCCTAATAACAATTATTTATAGTTTTTTTTTTTTAATTTTTTCACTTAGCAAGAATGTCAGGAATATATTTGACTTATACGAAATATATAAACGTCCGAAGCCTTTTGCACATAACATACACAATTAATTAACAACCATTGTTATTGATGTTTTATATTTATGTTTATTTACCTAATTGAGAGAGCAGTAGTAGCGTAGTAGTGTAGAGCTGGTTTTTGCATAATTAAATATAATTAACAAATAAGTATTACAATGAAAAATACATTAATATTCCGCAATGAAATGCAAATTTTTTATGACTACTTACTGGCTAATTGAGCCACTTGGAAGCTATGTGATTTGTCAACCATTAATTATGACAAACAGGTGAAAACCCTAATAAAGACTACATCCTAATTAAATTAAATTTTATATGATATTTTTGTACATTGTCTAAAAGCAATTTAAACTTTCAACTTAATTTGAGTATCCTTCAGCACGAAAAGTTTAAATAAAATTTAGTTACAAAACGGAGTTAAATCGAATTTAAAATACGGAATTAACTACAACAGACCCTCTTAAAGTTCGGCGTAGTCTCTTGGAGCGGCTTAACTCGGTACTAAATAAAATCAAGGAAACAATATTGAGAGATAAGTACCATTCGGGTCGGGAATATTCTTGCCACTTGTTATTTTTTACCTGTCTTACTTGTTAAAATGCCGCAGCCTAATTGGAGGGATAAATTACAATGCCTGTGTTTGACCTGACATTTATGGGTATTCATCAGAACGCACGAAGAGACGTGTTGGCCTAGTGGCTTCAGCGTGCGACTCTCATCCCTGAGATCGTAGGTTCGAACCCCCGCTGTGCACTAATTGACTTTATCTCTTTGTGTGCCCTGTACATTTGAAGGATGGCGTATGTCAGGCACAGAAGGCTGATCATGAAACAGATACAGTCATCTGAGGCCCTAACCTAAAAAGGTTGTAGCGCCACTGATTTATTTATTTTATTCAAAATCGATACTTGTTTCTGAATCTTTTGCGTTTGTTCTGACCGCAAGGATAGAACTCGTCTGATATCAGAGTGGCTTTTACTTTTTTTTGGGCGACTTTTCTGTTTCAGTAGAACACAATATTAAAAGTAGCTTATGCTTACGGTCATTGTTAGTTTCAACTGCAATAGAGACGCTTTTCTTCATACTGCTTAATCGCTGTTAACTAAAGTACTTATCTCTTTTCATCACAGTGTAAACAAAATTGTCAGAAAGAGACATAATATAAGGCTATCACCGAATTAAATTGTACGAAACCGTATAATATTAAATATTAATCGAAATACTTGTAAATAAATCCACCATAGATTACATAAACCGAATAAAGCCTTCGCTGTGAAGGGGCCAAAGGGCCAAACAATACTTGAAAAGGACATCAAAGACGGAGATTTCCATACGATTTCTTACAAAGAAAGGGTGAGAGGTCTTTGTACGTGACCTTACTTAAATATTGGTCTAGTCGACGAATAAATTATGAAACTTTCTTGTTGGCTTTCTATGCTTTAGACGTATTGATTTTTACGGTTTGCCTGGAAGAGATTATCTTTATTATTTAAATAGTATTAATTCTGGCATCAGCGTGCGACTCATCCCTGATGTCGTAGGTTCGATCGCCAGCTGTGCACCAATGGACTTTTCTATGTGCGCATTTAACATTCGCTAGATCGGTGAAGGAAAAAATCGTGAGTAAATTTGCCTTAGACCCAAAAAGTCGACGGCGTGCGTCAGGCACAGAAGACTGATCATGCTTGCCTATTAGATTAACAAGTGATCATGAAACAGATACAGAAATATAAGTTGCAGCGCCATAAATTTATTTACTTTTTTAATTAGAAAATCAGCGATGTTAGTGACAGAAACTTGAGGCTGCGTTGGGCCGATTTTTGTTGCAGTGGTGTTTTCGTATTTCCATTTATGATTCAATTGTTATTTTGTTAATAATTCAGTAGTTAGTGGAAGATATTTCAGTCAATATCTCTAATATAATTTCTTCAAAACCAAGTGATTTTTGTTCGAATTTATTTTTTCTGTGTCTTCAAGACTATCTTGAAACTGATCTGTGCACCGAGATTTACATTAAATAGCAAATATAATGTCAAAGTCAAAAATCATGTATTCATATAGGTAGGTACACTTACGAACGTCAAAAAAGAAATATACATGAAATGCTTCTAATTTTACATTTATTGCCAGTTCTCAAATCAAGGGCGTAGAACGGAAGAGAAGAACTGGCAATAAACTTCCTCACTCTTTTTATTAATAATATACTAATTTTTATTTATAAAATATCTGATAAAGTAACTTTAAACATAAGTAAATAAACATCCTTAACCAATTAGTACATAAGCCGTTTCGATATAAAAAAATCAAATAATTAGACCTATCAATCATCTAATGAGCTTCCACATTCGTATTAGTGAAATCATAAATCCTCTTCAGTACGTGTCTATTGAAAGCTCATCATAAAAAGCTTACAAAAACCCGATCGCAAATAGCGCTATTCATTGTATGAGTACTGAACGTACAATTTGTCTTTAATTTCGATTGAAAGATACAATGGTGGAAACCCTTTCATCTCAAATCAGTAGCCTAGGGTTGGCATTTATTTTAATAACTTTTTGACCATACATTAACTGTATCAACATAAACTGTATTAACAACTATTTATAATAATAAACACAGTGTTAATACAGTTTATGTATGGCCAAATTTTAACTAAAACTACTACACAATCAAGATTTTTTAATAAAATTATCAGAATATTTTTGCTATCCATTAATCATTAGTACATAGGCAACTACTACTACTACTAATATGGTGCCCAAGGTACAATTAAAATTTGACGACAACTGAGAAGGTGGAAAGACCAAAGGTAGGCAGGTGGCGGAAAGGAATGACAGGATTTGCCCAAAAAAGGGAAAGAATGAGATAGAAATTACTAGCATTGACTGTATGTAGAGTTTATTACGACAAGTATCTAAAATCATTAATATGTCAAATGGAAGAGACCAGCTGCCCACGGCACAGGGAATCCTAGTGCACTTTCTCTTTTATTATACATGGTAAAGTTGTTTTTCCTTTCCTTCTTAATATTAATCTATATTATTTAAATAATAAGCGTGGCAACCCTAGCTACCGATTGAAGAGGCTATACAGGCAATACTAGCGGCTAATGGCAGGCTCACGTTCATGTTTTCCCGAACATCCTTTTGTTGCTCGATCCCAATACGCGTTGGAACTGCTTTTTTTCCATTTTCGTTGTTTCTGCCTTTCGCTAGACGGGTTTGTTTAGACGCCTCCGATTGGTTTCTAGTGCCTTTTACGTTTTACATAGAGGAAGGATTTAATAGATGTTACTTGCGTTAATCTATTCGTATTTAGTCTTTGTATAATCTTAAATAGTTACATTATATTTATATATAAAATTAATTAGTATTTTATTTATAATTTAACAATAACTTAATTAATAATAAAGTTTATTTCGAAAAGTTTTTGTCGTTAGACGTACCACAATGTTACTGTAGGACTCCGAAGTATCTAATAACCTAAGGTAGTATAGAGAACCACGCCGATCGGTCTTGCAAAACTGTGAGATTAGCCACAAATTTGTGGAAAAAATATTAGCTCACGAATTAATTTAAGCACAAAGTAACGATGCTATACATGCTATATATGATGTGTGTATACTTACTACGTCGTCCATACATCTGTATCACAATAGCTCAAGAGAAAAACAATACGATACCAGCCAGCCTAGCCTGTAATTATTCGTCCCTACGGCAACAACAAAGTTGAAATAATTCTTTCATTACATAAAAATCTCGTAAACAAAGCAATCGTGAAAAAAGGATTTAAAATTTAATCTGTCTGCAAGGGCACTCACACGAATTAAACATCCATCACAAATGGAGGGCTGTTGATATCATAAAACGCCCCCATTGTACTCCCCCCAGACGACCAGACAAACGGAAATATGAAAATGAAACGTCGAAACGGAAAAACGCATCAAGCGTCCGCTCCGCTCATCTGCCGGACAAAAAATGAACACAAACGCACGCTTAATTCGCAAAAAGCCCGTTTGATGTCGCTAATTGACAATCAGTCGAGGGACGCGTCTCATTGGTCCGTTTCCGCGTTCCATTTTTAAAAATTAAAGACAAATAAATTACTGGGGAGGCTATTTCGGTACTTTGTTTTGATTCTATCCGATGTGCGTAGTTGGAATTATTTAATATCGCCGTCGCATAATTGTTTTTGTAAGTCTGTAATTATATTGAGGATAACGTTTTTATATCAAAGTTACCGCTCACAGACGAAGCCTACGACATTGCTAATTAGATTTACCACTATAATTACCTCTATAAAATGGTAACACCGTGGATTAACGAGGTTTTTTTAAATTTCGAACTAAAAGTTGGCATAAAATTGCCCCACTCCACGTTCCCTCTGATTAAAATGTGACACGACATATAGCCGCCACTAAACGGTGGTTATGATATGGTGTCAAAGAGGTCTTTTAAAATATTTCTCTCAAAGCCCACAGAGTAAACAGAGTCAAACCAATTAGTCTGTGAAGGACCGACGGACACATGACAAGTTTTTGATTAAAAAAAGTAAATATTAAAATGTTACGGCACTTGTGCAATACCTGTAATACCTTTTCAACGAGTCTATACGAGGTTTCATTTGAAATGTGGGTGTCTAAGTCGATTTGAAAGTAACGTTTTTACTGAGTTTGCATATTAATTGTAATGTACTAGATATACCTAGGTTTAAACTCATATAAACTTCGTGTTATTGCACTTGTAACTATATCGTTATATATATAGGTATATTAAATGAATTGCTATTTGTTTGTCTCGCTAAAACTCGAGAATGGAGGAACTGATTTGGCTAATTTTGATCTTGAAATATTTGTGGAAGTTCAGGGAAGATTTAAACGGAAACATGTATATATAATTAAAAAAATATTAAAACTTAAGCATTTTAATATGTTTTGCCGTCAAGTATATTATAGATAGAAGATTTATGAAGTGAACGAGTATATATTTAATTTGTAGTCCTAAACTACTTTTGATAATGTTTTTGTGTGTGGATTCTTGAATCCTTTAGACTTACTATTCGGTGTTTTTTTTTTTGTAAGACCTGTGTACAGGACAACATATTTAGACAACATAATTATTAAAATAAAAAGATGGCTGTATCTGGCAACGCCCTGGCTTTAATGTGATCGTTCTTAGCCATGACGACAAGAACAAATTAAAAGGCCGGCAACGCACTTGCGAGCCCTCTGGAATTGAGAGTGTATCTGTATAAGTATATATGGGTGGCGGTAACATCAGGTGAGCCTGTTGCCCGTTTGACCCCTGTTCTTCTTTACTTTTACAAAAAAGAAAAATAATAAAACTAGCACATTAATACTCAATATACACGTTAAATGTAGGAATAGGATAGAAAATTTTCGCAGCATTTTTAACAAATTACATTACAATATTCACACAGGGAACAATTTTGTAATCGCACCACATAAGGCGGCCACGCTTCGAGTGAAATAGTTTTACCAAATATGTTTAAACACGCGCCAAATTGTATAAGTAACGTTTGATTTTTCCCACTGACCATAATTGCGAAAATTCTACATTTATTCTTGCTCTATCAATGCTTTAGTCATAGGGAAATTGCGGATCTTGAATTATTTTTCAACCTCAAACCCGAAAGAGTTATTTTGTGATGTTGTTTTGTTTTTTTTTAGTCTATGGGCTTATGAAGTTGAGAATTTATGGGTCTATGCTATTTTAAGCAAGAGCTGTGCAGAGGTAGTCTGTTAGGTGTATGTGTGCGTTCGAAAGACCGGCTTTAATTGATTTTTTTATATATAATTAAACACTTGTCGGAGATACATTTGCGTGTCTATGTCTCTCTATTATAAGCAAAACCAATGTGTATTGGTAATAAGTGTATGTTGTTCGAAAGTTCATAAGTGTATAGGCAAAAAAATATTGTCACCAGAAAGTGTTAAATTATATATAAAGAAAATTCAATCAAATAAAGCCGTCGTGATTTTTCTTTATATAGTTTAACACTTCCTGGCGATATGGGCAAGTACCAATGTTAAAAATAATGCGTGTTAGTCACACAAGGCCAGCCTAAAAATAATCTATAAATTATTGATTCATCTCCGTATCATATACTGAATGTCTGAGCATACTTTTGGAATTTTCAAAACCGTAAGATTTCATTTATTGTTCATAATAAATTATTAATCTAAAACGATTATAAAACCAATAAAGCTACGGTATTTATCGACAGTTCGCTCGTTACACATAAAAATCCCCGCTATAAAAACCCTCAATATAAACCATAATGTCCACTTTTAAACTGTTTGTCTATGATCTCATCTCATAAAACCTCCTACGCAATCCTATTCGCACCATAAATACCTAAAGCCATTGTTTTCCCAATGATAACGACCGAACCAAATTATTGGCCGCATTGTGTTATGTAGAGCACACGGAAATGTGTGCTTTAATGACGCTAGATTTCCTATTAGATGAGTGAAATTCGCGTACACACTTTCTCTAGGGCAGTGCCGCATGGTAGGGATAACAATTGTCTATTGTTCGACTATCTCGTTTGCGCATCGCCAGCCGGCGTCTTTGTTGGAGTATATCAAGGATATATCTTGTCTCGCTCTAGCACAATGATCGGTGGAAATGGGCGCGCCTTTGTGCTACAGATTTTCTTCTATTCGTTGTTATTCCTATTGTAATGCGCATGTGTAGGCGATAAAATTTAATACATTTCAATTGGTAAAGTTCTCGGACCGGTTTCGTTACGCGATACGTTTCGCAATATTCGTTCTTCCTTTTACGAACGGCTTTCCATAATAGTGATGTTGCGTTTGCCCTGTAATAGAAGCTTAATTGAATTTATTACCTCCTCATAACATAAAAACGGCATACTTTATTAATTCACACCTTTTGAAATGCCCTAATATATGTCTAAAGCGGATTATTAAAATATAATTAATAAAATAAGGCACACTAAGATGAAAAGCGATACCTACTAATACTACTGCCCTAAACTATGCTCAAAAGCTTAAACGGACATGGGCAGATCATGTAGCAAGACTGTCAAACGATCTATGGACCGTAAGTGTGACCCAGTGGGGAGGAAAGGGAAGCGATACAGAGGAATATCGCTCACGAGATGGGCGGATGATATTACCAAAACTGCTGGCCTGGCTTTTTTATTTATAATCGCTATTAAAAAATTGCATGATAGTAAAACGCGTATTTTAATGCCAATTCAATAAAAGCTTGTCTACTTTATTGAAAATAAGGTGGTCTTTATTACAAAAATCGGTTAAAACATCTGAAACACGAAAATTTTCTAAAGACGAGCACTCCATTAAAATTCTAGTTAAGATTAATCTTAGAGTCGTGCTTTTAATTTGTGTTCCACGTAAGTTCTTAAGTAATGATGTATGGTCAATCACGGGCTGATCGAATGGACGCGCTAATAGTGCTGTCAGGCAACTTGTCCGTTATGCAGATTATTAATTACAATGGAGCATGAAAATGCGAAAATTCAACTTTAAATTGCGACACAGCTAGTGTGGTACAAACATTTTCAGCCAAAGCTTAAATGTTTCTTGATTTATATATGCGCCTGGGATTTCATTGTTATTCACTATTTTTCTATTGAAATTCCCCTACGTATCGTGGATCTAACCATATAGGCGATATTTCAATGCTTTTATTCAAACTTTTAGATCCGTTTGCGTGTAACCAATTAATACTGACGCTGTAAATATAAATAAGATTAGAGAGAGAGAGATTAGAAGTTTTGCTTTAAACAATTTTCTCGAAGCACCCGCTCCGCACGATTTCACCTTTGTCGCGTATAATGGTTTTATTAATCTGGAAGCAGATAATAGCTGTTGCATGTACAATTTATGTCTCATTTAGTCTGTGACTGAATTGTCCCCATATTGTCTAAGTAGGAAATATTAGCAAACTTTATCCAAGTTTTAAAAACCAAAGATAATTAAAAGTAAGCTAGCTAAACAATTAAACATGGTAATAAGGTCTTGGCCTCAGATTTTTTAATCTTCTTCATGATCATTGTCAGCCTCCTGTGCCTGACACACGCCGTCGTCTTTTTGGGTTTACAGCAAGCCGGTTTCTTTAAGATGTTTTCCTTCACAGTTCGAGCGAATGTTAAATACGCATATAGAAAGAAAGTCAAGGCGCAGATCGAACCTACGACCTCAGGGATGAGAGTCGCACGCTGATCCTGTGGCTTCTAACATTCCTCTGGTACAATATGGTGATACAATGGAATTAATTCACGTCGAAAAACATGTTTAAAACAAATTTAAAACTGTCTTGGTATTGATATAATAACTCGCCAAATATAGCCTTAAACCAAAATAGCGAAACGAAAACATTCGTGGCTAATACATTGTAATTAATTAAGTTATTCGTTGACTTTTGTTAAAAAAACATAATCTCAAAGACGGCAGACAGTGGCCTCGACTGACCGCGTCCCACGCTTTCAGTATTACAGGTAACTGAAAAGAAGCCTTTGAGAAAATCATATTTTCTGCCCCTTTGTGGGGGCAGGGGGCGGGAGGTGGGTGTTTCATAATTAAATAGTGTACGCTTAGTTACACGAACAAGTCGAGAAAAGTTTTGTAAGGAAAATTGTGAATCGCGCTGTGTTGAGTAGCAACAACATTATGAGTGCCATTACTAATTTAGCAGTTTGTCTTATTATTCGCGTTTGGAAGGCGTTAATTAAGAGCGAATTTCTAGGATCGTTGGACGAGAATTTTTAACTTGAAAGAATTTATAAACTCGAGTGTTGCCGTTTTGCTTATTTTCTAATTTGAACAGATGTTTCTATTTTACAAACAAAAGCCCGGCTAGACGCAGCCCACAAAGAGCTCCTGAAAAGCGTTGACAGAAAAAACAGCGCGATAAAATCCTACCAAAACAAACGGCAGCGAATATCTCTAAATAAAATATTGACGAAGGTCCCACAAAAGCGAAACCTTTCAAGGGTTCCAACAAAAACCGTAACGGGAAAGCAAATTAACCTTTCCACAGAACGAAACTCATTTACCGATACAAAACAAACCGACCAATAGAGCCGGTTGAAACGAAAAATGGGTAGGTGAAATGAAAGGAGGTCTGAAACTGGTACCGAATCAACACTGAAACGCGCTCTTTGTCAGTTTTATTCAAGCGAAGGCACACAAATGCTTTTCTTGGACGGCTTTCACAGTTTTCTATGGGGGCAATAAAGGTTCCCACGGACACAATGAGCCGGGAAGGCAAGGAGAATGATGAAAAGTTGGGAATGTGGGCCGCGCTCCCGAGGCGAGCTAGGGTTGTACAACATCTTCTTCTTATCGATGTACCTAAGATTTCGCGACTCGGAACTTGACGTATGTAAGTGTTTGATTTGTTTCGTAAGTTGATCTAACGACTTAGGGATGACAAGAAAAGAGCGTACCAATTCTTAAAAGACCCGTAACTGGAGAGCCTTCTGGTAATGAGATACCACCCGTGCAGGGCTATATTACTTAATCTTAATCATCTAGTGAGCATCTAGGCAAGAGCCTGTTTGCCCCTCGTTCTATAAAAAAAATACCCTTTTAAATAAGACATTGAACATTTTCTAATGAAAAGAGAATCATGGCTTTGTTATACTTTCTTAAGAAGAAAATTTGTCCATTAAACTTTTCAAGCCAAAACTTTTATCAATATCGACGAGAAATTAACCATGTTACGAATATTGAATACCTTTTAATATTGTTAAACGTCTATATCTTACGGCTTGTCACTTAATGTGATACACATATAAATCGATCGATATAAGCACAGAATCGATATCAAATCACGATAAATAAAATCGAATCGGGCCCATCACTAAGCCGGGTTATTCCCGTCACTTTCCAATTATTTTTGCGGGCTTTCTTCGCTACAGTCCGCGCTGAATGCGGAACAGAATGGCGCCGGGTTTTAAGGAATTACGGGCTTTGTCCGCAAGTAAATGAGAGAACCGCTTAGTTTTTTCTTTTTCTAGCAACTTGCGATTAATTTATTTAATAAGTTGTTGCTGAATAGACCATCTCGAGCAACGAGTGCGGGATGAAACGGACTTTCCATTTTCTTTTTTTTATATATTTTTTCTATACACAAAAGTCTTCTGTTCTACCATTGAATTCGAATAGACTTATTTATGTTACTTTCTTTGTATATTTTAAATGAATAACACTGAATTTTGTCAATGTTTTTATTGAGCACGTTTGTTTATGGCCACGTAAATTAATCTCTCGTTTATGTTTTTCTGTTTCCTTTGCGTTTAAGTTATTTATACCAACAATATCTTGGATAGCAAACCTCGTTTGTCATAATAAATCATAGACAATATATTTTATTTTTAAATTTCCAGCAATGTGGTGGAATCTGTAACATTCGAAATTCGAATTCATCAAAATAATGCGAGGAACGTGATTTCGTGTGAAGTATCGGGATGAGTGTTTCGTGATGCATTTTGACGTTAAAATGCGCGGGAATTTTTTAATACCATTCTTCTTTAAACGCTTTATTAATTGCAAGCTATTGTGTGGTCGTTTGTGGGAATGTTATACAGTACTTTGGTAACATCTTTTCACCCAATTTTTACCCATGTTAGGTATGTTTTTGATAAATTGCTCTTATATGATTACGAAGTCCATATACATATAAGTGAATAGAGCCATTGCTAAATTGCTGCATATAACCGCAATATGCAAGGACTAGCTTTCTATTACCGTGCACTAAACTCACTGAACTTAACATACTTTTGAAGTATACTCAAAAAAGCAATATTTCATGTAACCAAAAATACATGTAAAACAGTTCGTACTTTTACTGTTAAGAATAAAAGTTCAGCGATTTAAATAGAGCTTAAATATAAAGCTTTCGATATAATTTGTTACGATCGCGGAAGTATAAAGTCAATTTTATACAACAGCTGGTTAGTCAAAATTAATTTATGTAATGCAATGAGTTTTACGATATTATAAAACACGAAATTCGCAAAAAGAACTAAGTGTTAAAAATGCTCTTTGCTATATTTACGATGTAATAAAAATGGTTTTGTAAGCTTTTGACGGGACCTTTGATTGGGATTTGGTTGTGAAAGAATATTTTAAATTTGGAATGTTTACTCCATTGCTTGAACTATTGATTTTTTTATCATATCTCCTCCCAGCCAGGCTTTATTTTCATCAGAAAAAAAAATAATGTTATTATAAGTAATTTATTCTCGAAATGTTTTTGAAAAAAGAAGCCACAATTGCATGATTTAACTGCGCAATTTTTCGTTCAGGTTTCATATACAGAACAGATTATACGAAAATAGTCTGACCGTCATAGGTCTGTCATCTCTGGTCACTAAACAAAAATACCGCGGTATTACAGACATTAGCATAATAGACGTCAGAGGCTATCTGTAATCCACTCTTATCGTATTTTCTTTTGTCAGACGTTTAAGGCGAAGTTAGAAATTCCGTTTCCTTAGTAGGTGAGATTAGTACCGCTACGACATAGGTTATTACTGAATACACTTTATTCTCAATATGAATATTATTAAAATAAGTGATTTCATAATATCCACAATTTATGACAATTATATCTTAGCATCGATTTTTAATAGTTGTTTGATAGCAATTAAATACCTACTTAGGTAGATAGGTACCTACTATAGTTAGAGAAGGAGCGCGCAGTGAATTTGCTTATTTATTTATTTTTTCGATAACTTTATTAATTCAGAAACTGTTGACAAAAACTGTTGGATTACATTTTTTTATCTGAAAAAAGCGATTCTATTTCCCATTGTTTCGGGCTCAAATCATCGAAGTCCTGCTACTTTTTATTGTAGTTATCAGATAGCCTAACGTTGTTAACACAAAAAGTAAGTTAAAGAACTACATATGCATTTGTCGCGCTCCTAACAAGACATTAACAGAAACCACAGTGGGTTTCAAATGTAATACCAAGATTTCGATTGTATTACTAAAAAAAAACAATGGTATTGTTTTAATACCTAGAAATGACTTCCGCGCGGTTAAACTTCGCCTTAAACGCGTGTTATGTTTGTCACCACGGTCGTTTAATTCGAAACTTCTCTTTCAAATAGATTTTTATATCTCTCTGGACAGATTTACCGCTGCTCTATTGTGACTCAAATGTTATTGTATCCATTTGTTTATAATATAATAATAAACTATTAAAATATAAGAGTCTTTCCTCCAACTTCCATTTTGTTACCTTTAGTGTAAACTCTTGGGCCGTGGGGTTCAAGTGCACAGCTAATTGAATATAAGTTGGCGCCTGGTACTACAGGTGCTTCGAGAGCTGGTGCTTTCTTCAAAGAATAAGTATCGCAATTTAAAAAAAAATTGAAAATTTTAAATCTTTATATATTTAATTCTTCTGTGAGTGTGTATGTCACTGAACTTCTCTCAAACGACTAGATCGATTTTGATGAAAATTTTTGTGTGTGTTCAAGGGGATCTGGGAATGGTTTAGATTCACAAATCAGCCCGTCAGATGGCGCTGCAGTCGGTACTTTCATACTTTGCTTTACTAATTGCTTGAAATATCATGCAGGACAACGTCTGTCGGGTCCACTAGTCTAATACATATAAAATTCTCGTGTCACAATGTTCGTTGCCATACTCCTCCGAAACGGCTAGACCAATTCTTATGAATTTTTTAATGCTTATTCAGAAAGTCTGAGAATCGGCTACTATCTATCTTTCAAACCCCTAAGTGATAAGGGGTGTCCACAAAAAAAATTATGATACAGCATACAAAAATATATATAACCCCTCATTTTCATCCCTCTACCATCAACCCCTATTTTTATTATTGAAGATAGTTATTTTTATTGAACTACAAAAATGTTTCCTAGAAATAATATACATGGCAAAACAAACGTTTGCCGGGTCAGCTAGTATTTACTGTATATTTGTATGTTAGAAATAAATACTTCTAATAATATATGTATTTAAAAATCAATTTTATGCTCTGTGGTGTCACAACTCAAACTGTTCGTATTTGTTAGCACTTGGTTTGATTCGGGGACAAAAAAGTAGTAAGATTTATAATGACATAGATAAATAGCAAAAATCATATTTGATTAGGAGTACATTAACCTGTGAAATCCTATTAATATTAAGAATTACGCTCGCGCATTCCGCTTGTGACGTCACAGCATTACACGCTTATCGCGATTATGTCAACTTTGAAAAGCTTAATTTAAGAAAATACGCGAAATACTTTGGTCATGCCGACTGTGGGCGCTATAAATTAACTGTTCACTGATAATATCAAATTTTGCAAATGTCTACACGGCTTTCTTTGTTTAAATTATTTTAATGTCAGTTACGTGTGTATGCGTGCTTGTCCGGCGGCATTAAAAATGTAAAGATTTATCGCTTGCGAAATTAGGATAATAATCAAAAATTTTTAAATTACAGGCAATTAAATAAAAATACTAGCTGGCCTGGCGAACATCGTATTAACAGTCGATTCTTTATTTTTTAAAATACTTATTCTACTATTCGACACCGGTCTAGCTAGTAAGATAAAAAAAGAAAGTTGATAAGACAACAAATACTTTATGTCAAAAAATAAAAATTTACCTTCCCGGAACCCCTCCACTAACACTTGAACTTTATGATATGGTATTAAAGTTCAAATTGACTTTTAAGTATTATTACGAATATTTTGTATGGGAATATAGAAAAGTGTTGTTTTTAGACTTTTTCACTCAATTTTTTTTAATTTTTCTCTCCGTAAGAACCATCCTCGTACTTCAAGGAATATTATAAAAAATGAATTGGCCAAATTGGTGGTGGCGTTGTTGAGCTATGCGCTTACCAACACATTTTGCGATTAATTTTTATATTATAGATAAATTATTTTTGCATTATTTATAGTAGCTATCTATTCACAGATAACAGAAAAATAATTGAATAGATTATCATCTCGTCCGTTACGTGACACGTCCATTATTATTTACGATTTTTAAAATAAATCAATTTAAAATTGGAAAGTTGATTAGAATTTGTTGACTTCCTCTAAGGTATCAAAGACATACATTTTCCGTTAATGACCGTATCCGGCTGGTAATAAAAAATATTAATGTCCCGAAGATGAGACAATCGGTATCCGCTGGTCAGTAGAGTAAACAAGTGAACAGACATTACAATGTATACTGTGCGATGCTCTTTGATCTTGCCGACTTATCAGGGATGTCAAAAATATCGAAGCCGTAAAATCGATTGTGGATAAGCTTTTAAAGCTTTGGTTTTAATAAAATTATGTTTTAAGCTTCCAATAAATAATACATATTGGAGGGTTAATTATATTTAACAGTGTTACGAAACAATTTAATAATAATCAAAGTGTCACTAAGATTCTCTGTCTCTTGGCAGTCTCTTTCATTTGACATACCTACTTAAGAAGCGAGATAGATAAGGACAAAACATTAAATTGTTACGTCATTATAGTACCTTAATAAATAAGGTAATTGATCTTTAAAATACGTATTAAATTGATTTCTTATAACGACATGTTTATTAGGAAAAATAGTATTAATGGTCTAAGTTAATATTAATATTTTTTAACAAGACGCTAACAAAATTATTTTTAATTACTAATTTATTCAAGCTTCTGTATTGAGCAATAACATGTACCGGTCTTTATATTTTTTGGGTAGGTATATAATGTAATACTATGTAAGTTTATTTGTATTTATGTTTAAACCTTCTACAGCTCACTGAGTGTGACTAAATTAACTGTACACTTTATACAGGGTGTGTAATGAATGTTTACCTGCGGATAGAGGACGTTTCGGTGGTTCTGAAAAGTATGTTTTATGTTACAAAAGTCACTCAGTGTTTGAGATATTTGACATTTTGGGAAATTCTGAAATCGTAGCAAACAGCACTTTGTCATTTGTTGCACATCTATCCAGGAAAACTATCCAGAAAACAGATTGAGAATAAACCTGCATTTCAAGTTGCCACGAAAAAGGGTGTAATGTTTTTGCAGTTTCAAAAATTTCAAATATCTCGATAACCGTGGGACATTTACTAAACATAAGATGTTTTTCTGTAGGTCCCAGGTACCATATTATCAATTCTGTCATCCGTTTTTGTCATATCCTTATTTCTGTTTTTAACTGTTTAAATCTCTGTTTCTGGACCTCCTAATCTAATGAACGAATTATGCTGCAAATTATTAGATAGCTGACGTGATAGAGATGTGTTGGAAACAATTTGGGTAATCATACCATTTGACCTAACATTTGGAACACCTATTTATTGAGCTAAGCTAAGCTCAAACTATTTCCAGCTACTTAATATTTCTTTATGCCATATTAATCAATTCTATGTAGCAACCCTACAAAACAAAAACAGTTTCCATACTAGTTTACATTTGTATGATATGAATTTACGTTTGACCAGAGAACTCATTAGATTGTTATTACAATAAAAGAGATTTCCTCTTCCCAGTACACTTTTCATTGCGAAACGCGCTTTGTACTCAAATTCCGCGAACTGACATATCTGTAAATACTCGTAGTAATTAAGAACTATATATAAAACGAAGTCTTTATGAATAATAAACGCAAACAGTCCATCAATCAGATGGTTGGTGAGGTTTTGTGTAAATTGGATGAATTATATTATTGGTGATAAGGTCTTGAAAATACATGAAATCGTGGTTATTTATTCTGCCAGGAGATGGCGCTGCTTAATTGCTTACTTCGTACAGCGCTCACACTGGAGTACTTCCGTCCAGCCCTTCAGGCGGCAGGCCCAAGCCGAGGTGCTTCCGCTAGTTTAAGGAAAAAGAAGATTCATTTCATTCCGGGTCGGTCGCAAAATAGTAAAAGCTGAGCTGTCAAGGCCCTTAGGGCCAATAGTAAGATTCCAATTAAAAAAAATTGGTCTCCACTTGTATAGTAGGTATCTATATATAAATTGGTATATAAAACCTCGTACGATAACATATCAAAATATATATTAAGAAAGCAAAGAAGTCTAGCTAAAAATTAACCTTACTCCTATAATATAATGTATGTGGAAGAAAATAAATAAATTTGTCACCTCTTAGTATTTTCGCCAAATACGATTTGGATTAATCAAGTTATAATTTTATTGATTTCAAGTTTCTTAGAAACTAATTAATTGTTTATCTGTTCCACTTACGCCCTTGATTTAAATTCTCTTAACTTTCCGTTTTAACATCCGGACTCTTTACTCACTTCCTTTTACATGTTAATTTGGTAATCACATTTTATTACATAAAATGCTGACCCGTGGTAAAAACACATACAAATACTAATCTGTCAAGCCGTTTTTGGAGTGACTACTTAGCCAGTAGATATACTTATATATATGTAAGTCGAATATTTATGCAATTATAAGACTGTTTATTAATTACACATACAATTTAAAACAACCAAAACATGGATAATTCAACGCCCAGCCTCATCGCTACTAAGCGATCTCTTCCAGGCAACCCTAGCGTTTACACAATAAATTTAGAATGTGTTTTACCTTAATATACTCATATCATAATAATGTGCACGCAGTGTTGGCTTAGTGGCTTCGGCGTGCGGCTCTCAACCCCGTGGTCGTAGGTTCGATCCCGGCTGTGCACTAATGGACTTTCTTCGCTTAACATTCGCTCGAACGGTGGTGGAAAACAACGTGAGGAAACCGACATGTCTTAGACCCAAAAAGTCGACGGCGTGTGTCAGGCACTGTAGGCTGATCACCTACTTGTCTATTAGATTTAAAAATGATCATGAAACAGATTCAGAAATCTGAGGCCCAGACCTAAAGAGGTTGAAGCGCCACTGATTTATTTTAATTGTCGTGCACACTTGTCATTGATGCGCATGCATGTATTGTGTATTCGTATGTTGTATGTTCTCTGTTTCATTAGTGTGCCTTTAAAATAAATAAATAAAAGCAATTAAGTTTTACGAACCACTAACTCATATTTATGTCTTATTAAAATAGGTGTCGCCACAAATATGCCGCTAAACGACTCCATTTACGTTTAAACTCAGAAAATTTATTGTAAAATTAGCATTTAATAAAACAAATGTCTCGCCTTACGCCTACGATGTTATTAAAATATTTATAGATTACACCTGTAAAGAATGAAATCGTCAAAATCATAATATAAATTAGTATCGCTTATAAAGTTTCGAGCAGTGTTGGCTTCAGTGTGCGAATCACCTGAGGTCGTAGGTTCAAGCCCCGGCTGACCAATTTTCTTTCTATGTGCGCATTTAACTTTAAGGAAAACATCGTGAGGAAACCTGCTTTAGACCTAAATATTCGGCGGGGTATGTCAGGCACACGGCTACCTACTTGCCTATTAGTAAAACAAATGATTACGAAAGGTATTCAGAAAAAAATCAAACCTTAAAGGTCCTAAAAGTACCTAAAAGTTGTCCCTTTCTGTCACATTGTGCATATTATATGGTGGAACGAGATAAATGATCTACTTATGTCTGTAAATGAGTCAATTTTAATATTGGAGTAAAGATCTCTATTATATATAGTATTTTACCCTTTTAACGACTATCTATAGAACTAAAATAGCTATTATATATATTATTACTAGCTGACCGGGCAAACGTCGTTTTGCCATGTATATCATTTATAACAAAAAAATAGGGGTTGATCGTAGAGGGGTGAAAATTAGGGAATGTTGTAATTTTTTTAATTAATAAAATTAAAAAAAAATATCTAAAAATTAAAAAAAAATATTTAGGGGTGGACTATCCTTAACATTTAGGGGGATGAAATATAGATGTTGTCCTATTCTCAGACATACCCAATATGCACACAAAATTTCATGAGAATCGTTCGAGTCGTTTCGGAGGAGTTTAACCACAAACACCGCGACACGAGAATTTAATATATTAGATTAACCCTTGTTAAAGTAAGACTTCAACTAAACAAGAGTAAGAACGCGTCAGAGAAAAAGCGCACAGTAAAAGCATTGTTAAAACGATAATGTAAGATGAAAAGTGAACGAAAGGGCTTTCGACAAAGTGCCTCAAATTTTTTAATTGCAGCCGCGTTATGATTATTATACGTCTTTGTGCGTTTAGGGTAACAAGTTGACTTTGCCGAGTAATGTGTGAATTAATGTGGTACAAGTGAAAGACTTATTTGTAAAGTTATACTTATAAGGGAGTAGAAGAGTTTAAATAATAGCAAAGTCAAAGTCAAAAATCATTTATTCATATAGGTAACAAAGTCGAAAAAGAAATATACATTAAATGCTTCTAATTGTACATTTACCGCTAGTTCTCAAATCAAGGGCGTAGAACGGAAGAGAAGAACTGGCAATAAACTCTCCGTCACTCTTTTTGATCGCCAAGTTTTTTATTTTACACAACGTTTGTAAGGAGCTGAAACCATTACACCATGTTCCACATGTCATCTAAGGTAATAAATAATTATAAAAAAAATTAAAAACAAAGATTTGTCCTCTATCAGCAGGAGGCATGGTGAAATAGGAGCACGCACTTAGGTACATTCTCGTGGGTTTATTCATAGTGTTATAAGCGAAGAGACGGTTTGATTTATATCAAAACAATTGTTTCGTGGAGGCACAAAATACTAGACACATCATAAAAAGTTTTTATTTATAGCTACGTAAAATTATTTTTGAAATAAAGTTGGTTTTTTCCAACTCCAAAAACCCAAGAGAGAATTACGATACGAAATAAAATATGAAATTCATAATTAAATATTCGTCTTTAAGATTAAATTAAACATGTAAAGCCATATATAAAAAATCTTTAAGAATGTCTAATTAAAATGCCTCTCATAATCCCTCAAGTCTACAACCATAGATTAGTGATTAGAACCATAGATTAGTAGATTAAAAACCACAGACTAGTAAAAATTAATTCGAACATTAATATGGCGCCTTCCCAATTTGATCTTTTTGAATTAAGAACGCGATTATAATAATCTGGATACCGCCAACGCTCTCACTCGGCAGCCGGTCATCTCAACCTGGCGTTAGAATTTAATAGCGTCGCCTTAGAGCGTGCATATGGACCTAACAAGACTCTTTTGAGTCGGCACAATATTATAATATTATGCTCATTAGTGGGTATTTATTTAAGTTTGTCCACCGACTCTTATTATAGAGTTTATTCGAGACGTAGGGCGTCGGAAAGGACGTGTTGGGTGTGAATAAAGGCGGTTAGTTAAAAGACTTTAATGTTAAAATATTTTGTGTAACACGACTATTTTTAAATCGGCAACGCCCGCGAGCCTTATGCCAATGACTTAATGATGAGCCTTCGTTTGCTCTCTGTTCTATAAAAACAAAACTGCTTTTCATTTAAAACTGCTACTAAAACCCTAACATAGGCAATGATATTAAGTAGCACGAGGATACTAATTCTGGGGTAGACATGTGTATGATGAATTAGCCTATATCTTGTCTTATTAAATAGGTATATTACTAAATTACTAAGTATATTTAGTTCCATCTCAACGGTCAAAGCAGCGAATACAATCTTGATATATTTTATTATAAATCAACGGTTTTTTTGAACTCGAGAAGGGACTGGACAAATTTTCATGGTTTTTGTATGGCAGATTTTGTCCAGGTAACTATTAAACTATTAACTTTGAAAGATGCTGAAATGAAAATGCATAGATGCATTGAGATGCATGAATTTAAGGCGGTGTGAAGTTTGCCGGATCAGCTAATGACTAAAATAAAGCTATCTATTAGGTATCTTTGAATAATAATTTAGATTATTCCCCTATTTAAAGGCATGCAATGTTATCAACGGCCTGAATTAAATTTTTATATATAAGAAATAAATCGGCACTCCTAGATTCTAGTAATAATACTAGAAACAACATTGCGGTCTGAATCTCCACCTGTGACCTTCAAGTCTTTGCATATGGCGCAGCTGATGATGGAGATCAACTGCTTTAATCATTAGATTTGTTTTCGCCAATTTCACAGGTGGTTTTGTGAATATAATTAACACTTAATAAATGTCAATTAATTGTTTTTTTTTTAAATTTAAATCTGTGTGGCTTAATAAGTCGGTTATATATACAATAAACCCGGAGGTCTAGGTTCGACTCCAGGAACGGTATCTTAGTGAATATATATGAAATCATAAATTGTATAATCTTAGTACATAATTTCCTCTGCGCGTTTCTAAATGATCAAATGTTTGATCATTAAGATGCGTGGGGTCATAACCAAACAAAAGTGACTCTAGCCATTAGATTCCCTTATCAGATAAACCCAAAGCTCATTAATGGTCTACTGCCCAGTAATTAATACAGGTTCCCACAAAACTACCGAGAAACCCGAGATGACGTTTTTTAATTACACCGTAATTGTTTTAAGCCGTTATTATAGTACAAGATACATTTCGTCTTACGAAGGTTGAACTTTAGCAGTTAAGTGACTAAATCGTACGATCAGTAAGCAAAGTCCTCTATATAGTGAAGGAAAATATTGTCAAAAATCCGGAATTGTCACACCCGAATATGGACGCGGTGTGTCAGACACAGAAACTCGATCCGACTAGTTACCTACTAGTAAACGATGCAGATATATCTGGCCCATCTATACTAATATTATAAGGAGGAAAGATTTGCTTTTTGTTTGATTGAAATGAATAGGCTCCGAAACTACTGGACCGATTTCAAAAATTATTTCACCGTTGGCAAGCTACACTATTCCCGAGTGACATAGGCTATGTTTCATTTCCAAAAAAATTAGGGATGCTTACTAAAACTTGAATAATCTAACCCAAGGTGTAAAAAAATAAACAAAAAACTTCCTTCAATCGCGTGCGCTGCGAAAACTATTAATGATAGAACAAAATTATGTATGTATCACAATTTTTCAGGACACATCACTATCTATAAAAAATGTCGCGACAGCATGGCTCTATCTTTTATAGTTACGTCACAATAAGCGTCCTTTTATTAATTTTTTTTTTATTAATATACCACCGCTAGAAAAGGCTCTATATTGGTACCTAGGTATTGATCCTTATCAAAATAAATACCAACGTTTCACATAAGCTACAATTTAATGGCATAACCCCCAAAAAAGCATGGTGGATTGATGTTCTCCTGCCGTTTCCATTGAATAGTTTACTACTATGTAATATAACAAAAATCTTAGCCACAGCAACGCTTGGCCGAGTCTACTAGTGTCTTATAAAGGTACGAGTAAAAAGTATTCTAACGTGTCCTCAGTATCCTTAAGTATCCTTATCTTTAGTATCAATGCTAAGTTTCGGTAAAAAATATACGGATAGCTGCTAATTAATAAAATAATCAACAAAAAAAATTGGTGTGCAGCAAGGGAACGCACTGAAACAATTTGGAATTAAGCTATGCTTGTGACGCGCTAATACATCTACAAATATGACACTAAATGCATTTGTCTATACTTTCAAGTGGCTTATCCTAAATGATCAAACAATAAATATCAAATGTTCAACACTCTCCCACGGTTGGTTAAAAGTCTTTTACCATTAATCTAACATTTGAGATATCAATTTTATAGCTCTATTCCATAATCTATAGTTTGAAGTACCTCTTATAACAACGGAGTTACGCCAGGCGCTTGGTTTCGATATCTTTGTTCGCTGTTTATCAAGTATTTGCTGCGTACCACCAATATTTGAAACCCAGAAGAACCAGTTGCCTGAAGATAAATCGTAACTAATTTATTTGACTTTAGCATGCGTATCTCATCCCTGAGGTTGTAGGTTCTATCCTTGGCTGTGCACCAATGGACTTTCTGTCCGTCGGCAACTCACTAAATTGCTCGTACGGTGCATGTCCTAAATCCAAAAATCAATAACATATGTCTCAAAAAGGCTGATCACCTAATTGTCTATGAAATTATCAAAACAACGGATGCAGTCTGAAGCCCAGACCTAAATATGATTGTAGCTCTACTGGATTTATTATTATTAAGACTTTTGACTATTATACTTCTTTTGGGATGTTAGGGAAAAATGACAAAAAACCGACCGGCGCACACCGTCACAAAAAACCGACACCCGCTTAAATTTATAAAAATATTTTTATCTTGTTAAGCCAAAGAAGTATAATTTTTAACGCCTGTACATAAGTACACACACGTATTTTTTGAAATAACTAATAAACTTTATTTTAGGTAGATTACCAACCTAAATTCTGTCGCATTCGTGGAGAGTATAAATATTACGTCAATGATAGGACTACAAGAATGCCTTCAAAAGATAATCTTAATGTTCAAAACAAAATACTTCACTGGTCATTTAATATCCTGTACCATGTTACTCTAAAATAAAGAATGCGTGTGACATTAAAATATGGGATTTCGATACCTTTTAGTCGATATCGAAACTTTAATCATATTTATAGATTATTGACAAGGCCTTACATAATCAGATTTGTTTATTAAGTATGTAGGTACTATTTATATTATGGAGGACCTAGCTGAGAAATAAAATATTTTTTTAGTCTACCTTCATTATGGTAAGTAAAAATCATTTTGCGTTACACTCGTATGAAAGTTAACGTTTGAATGATTTAAGCTTCTAGATTTATCTTAGTAAAAATTTGCACCTGTTATGAAGTAATTAGTGTTTAAATAACGCCAGGTGATATAATCACAGCGTTTTGTTATTTTGATAACAATCACGGAAGTATATTTAGGAACTGTACCTTCTGAATAATAAAAGTTTTCAACAAATATATTACTTTATTAATTTATTTGACATGCTGACGTAAAAAGATATTATTTTCGCTATATTACAACATATTTGCAATGTGAACAGTAGAAATTAATATAAGGTATTCAAAAATGAAAAAATATAAAAATTAATTTAAAACTTTAATTATGTGTGCCAAGGTACTAAACATATAATTATATCGTAGTCATATTACTGTAATGTTCGGTGGTCAGAAGGGGCCTTCAAATTGCAAGTCAAGCGTCTATTATATTTATTGGTCATATAAACACTAAAATCATATATATCAGCCACTACTGGCACTACAGTGATCTGCCAGAACTACTGACTACAGATGGTCCAAGTCTAAAACTAAAATAAAAGGTAAACAAATGTAAACAATTAAGACAAAAAGTCGTTTTTAATGGACCCCAATTATTTCTCAATTTATTAACTTATATATATTATATTACATTAAAGTAAAAGACAGATAAAGTCTATTTAAAGGTTGGAACAATGAAATACAAAACAATATCTTAAAGGCGGAATCAAACGAGCAATTGAATTTAAATGACAAAACATTGAAGTGTAACTCAGAGCTTTACATAATCTGTGAGCATATTCAATTCTTACATAAGTATTCAAGGCATGTCTTTTCAGTTGTCTCTCCGTCTGTCAACAACAATGGTGGAGACAAAACATGGGATGTTTTCCCATATGGGCGCATAATAAGGCTTTGTGCTATACAACCTTTTTAACTATTGTTTTAGTTTAAGCACAGATTACATCTAATCCTTTATGCTTTATGGGAAAGGAAATTAAACGGCAATTAGCAAATACGCTAGGATAAAATTTAGTTAGTAGTAATTTAAATGAAAATTGATATAATTCTAGAAGTAATACAGAAAATGTTATGACGACGTCTAAACATTCAAAATATAAAACATATTTTCAAACTGGTTCTAGCGAAATAATTCCTTATCTTTTTTAATTAAATCGATTAATTGAAAACAACTTTAATTTAAACGTATTGTGTGTAAATTGAGTTCTGTAAATCAATTACGAGTAGCAAAATGATTGTAATCAATTTATATTTTATCCTCTGTTCGTTATTGAATTTATTAAATATCTGTGGATATCGTTTTGATCATCAATACCTTTTTAATTCTAAACTCAATTAAAAGCAAACAATGCAAAGTCCACAGATAAAAACGTGTGAATTTGCGAATTTAAAAAAAGAACTCGCCAACGCAATCCACAGAACAATACCGCGACCGTCGACAAAAGAGCTAGCTGAGACGCATAGACAACAGACAAGGTTTTGTCCTGGCCATAAACAAAAGCTCTTTCATGACGAGACAATGACGGGTTGTCTTTACCTCATTTATCATCGAGGCAGGTTACTTTCATCCAATAATTACAATGTACCTTCAACATGAAGGTATTGTGAAAATTAATTACTTTGCCCGCCACTTTTCTTTATTGTAACTATAAAATATAAGGGCCGTGGGTGTCTTTACTACATAAACCGTCATAATCACTGTGTAAACATTAAATCAGAGTATTATGGACCGATTAAATGAATTGTAAAGGTGCGGACAAATTGGAGTTTTGTATTTTTTTTTGCTATGGCCTCATAAATTTTGCGACTCATTTATTTGTGTTCTAAAAACAACAACAAGGTAAACAAGTAGGACAAGGCAACTGTTGATTGTGAAGTCCGGTTGGGTAGGCTTTGAACATATCTGGACCAAATCCAGGATACTAGAGAAGTGAGGAGTTAATTACCCATCACCAATGAGCATGCATGGTGAATGTCATGTATGTAGGTGAAGCGGGAGAGAAGTCAGGACCGTAGTTCAGACCTACCCTCGGAAAAGGGTGTCAAAAAAAAAACTTTCTAAAATCTGGTAGATTTTTGCAATATGAAACAATACAAAAAGCTTTGACCTTATTGATTGATTATGATATTAAATATAAATCTTCTGTTCTTGTCTTTGTAATGTGTGTAGTTTACCTTCTAAATGGCTGAAACG
This sequence comes from Pieris napi, assembly GCF_905475465.1. Classification (NCBI taxonomy): domain Eukaryota; kingdom Metazoa; phylum Arthropoda; class Insecta; order Lepidoptera; family Pieridae; genus Pieris; species Pieris napi. The sequence goes on along the minus strand of NC_062241.1, from coordinate 2,719,066 downwards.
ATTTTGATATTTTTTTTTGTGTTTTAAGTGGATTCGAGACTGGTTTAGATTTGATTTAAAACCACAGAAATCTACGTGTGTTAGGCACAGACGGCTAATAAACTTGTCTATAAAAATTATCAAAAAACTGTTACAATCTGCGGCTAAGACCCGTATATAGCGCCACAGGATTATTTATTATCCATTTTTCTATGGTAAAATCGAAATCTAACACGTTATCTATGGTCACTCATTCACAGACTACAACCAATGATACTGCCACAATAAGTAGCCGACGATGACATCTCGGCGATAAAAGGCATTCTATTAATTCAAAAAAGGAATGCCGTTTAAATACATTATTAGAAAAAAAGAACAACGCCACTGAAATAAGATCTCGGATATCGTTTAATTTTTGTATACGATTTCAACTTAACCGGTTTATTCGAGAAATGTCCGGGCTTATACGCATAAAATGTGATTATAATTCGTAGAATCACGTTACAAGGTGAGAAACTATATGAAATTAGTAATTAGGAGGAGCTTCTTATTCTTAATGATGCATATGACTCTTATTATCTTTTCTCTGGAATGCTGCCTTCGGGACTCATTATAGTTTTATCATCATTTTATCGTAGGGTCTTATTTCATGTTATCTGATGGTGTGCAATGATTTTTAATATACAAAAATAATTGTAAAAAAATGATTGTTATTTTTGTTTTACCCGTATCACCTCGACGTCCGTCGTTCCACAACTGAGCGTGTTTCAAGGCTGATTTCCCGAGCACCACCACTATGAGGAACCAGCCCATTGAAGTATTTTCGAACCAATTCGACTAAAGGGCCCTTCAAGAAAGAGCGTACCAATTCTTAAATGGACGGCAACGCACTCGCGAGCACAGAATGGGAGTGTACATGAGTATCACTTAACATTAGGTGAGCCTACTGACTCCATGTTCTATAAAAAACAAAAATGAGATGTCGAAAACCGCAAAAATTTTAACGACCCCAAAGCGGCGCAAAATCAACGCGTTCTGACAACTTATTCGAAAAATTTGAAATTGGAATTCGGCAAATTAATTGAGTACGAATGGCGATCGGAACAAAACGAAAATCTCGTAAGGACATTGATTTGGTGCGTTAAGGCCGTTAATAAAATTCCAAAAAAAGAATACTTCAATTCGAAAAAGGAAAACAAACGTCTCGTCGGTGGCAAAGGCAAAGAGATCTGCAGCGAGTCGGAAGCTGTTTGAGGCGGTTCGAAGCGGTTTGAAGCGGCTCAAGCGGAGGGATGCTGTATTGCCGTTGTTCTAGGAGTGCACTTGTACGCTAATTGTTTGCGGAAGGGTACGTCAAGTATTGTTTTACTTGAGTTAGTACGGACAGCAACGAAGTAATATAATTACGAAATTTAATATACAATTTCACTATACCACATAAAAGATTAGATTCCTACATAATTAACTTCGGCAACAGTAAATTATAAAACACAAATTTAAGTACCACTTACATTAATTAAAGCATGCAAATTGTTAATTTCATAAAGCCTGTTCTGCTGACGTTACAGCAATGCGCATTTCGTGCAATTTTTCTCTAATTAAAATTATTCCGATTGTCGTTGCCGTGTGTTGTGGCTCGCGACGCGTGGCATTTTGAGTTGCACTCGTGCCTTTTAGTGCTTACCCCTTACTTTGTACCGATATGAATAATGGACCGCTTTCATTGGGGTAGTTTTGGCCGGTTTTTATTGTACCTACCTTTTGTTTCATCAATCTTTTGATTGGTAGAATAAATAGCGTTACACCTGTAAGCTTTACCACGCCTTTAATTTCTGCGTTATAACCTGACGTCAAAAATATGTCATACAACTTCTTCGATGGGCCCATTTGCTCTTAATTCAAAAAAATAATGAAAGGTATTATGGATATATATATTTTAGGACCAATAATCTTGAAAGTAACAAGTGATATGCGTGTTTAAGTAAACGCTTTCAAAGCAGTAATGAAACAAAAGTTTCTTAATGACATATTTCAGTGTTCTTTTATTATTTGACAAAATATTTTATAAATTCGAATATTGTTTCCAAATTCGAAAATTAATTTTTTTTCTAATGATTTTATTTATGAATATTAAGTAGCCAGTACCATACTACATATCATAATCTGTGACTTGTGTATTCTATAATCTCTGATTTTTTAAAGTCCCTTGAAAGCGCGTCATTAAAGCGGTCTGTCACCGCTTATCTCCCAACTTTCTTCCGTGACATTAGCGCGAAATTTTTTTCGCATATTGTACATGTGAAAACGGCCGCAAAAAACAGATAACTGCAGACAAATCGTGCCACAGTGACGCGGCAGAACGCTAATGATGAAAATCTTGCATGGGTCAGAGTTTTAAAGCGTGGTTTGCGGGTTTTGTTTGATTTTTCTCACGTTGTTCATGGGGGATTAATTGGAATTGATGAATTGCTACAATACGTGTATCAAACTGTATGTTGGGTGATTTTGTATGGTTTGAGAGCCGGAGGTCACTTGTGTGTGTGAATTTGGAATCACTTTTAAAAATGGTATCTTAAAAACTTAACCATAATTACTATATTATACATATATAGGTTACAATTTTAAAATGGTTTAATTATTGAAAACCTACATTCCTAATAGGATTGTTATTAAGGCTTTTGATTGATAATTAAAAAACACAACTGCTGCCGCAATTTAATAAGAATGGAAAAACTTCATAAAAACAAATGAAAGCTTAAAGCGTAACAAAGAAAATCACTAACGCATTTGGTAACGAAGCTTTTCGCTCATTTGATAGTGGTACAAGGGTACATGCGATTAAACAAGGTGTCCCTAAATCAAAACGCGATACCGCAACATCATAATCTCCTGTAATCCTACAATACAACCATCCCTCTCACCCCCACACTAAACATTATGAAAAGAAAAAGATGAAACGTGTTTATTAATAAGGGCTGATCATCAAGCGTATTAGACGATCCCATTAAAGTAGGTAGGGGCAAAAGCCAACAGAATGCTTTGTTTAAATAGATAAAATCTCTTTGACAATTTGCGCTTATTCAAATATACAGTCCCCCGATACGTAATGGCTTAATTCTGTCGTATCATAATGTTTGTGAGGTGTAGATTTGAGATGAATTAGTTTCGCAGTTCGTTGGGTCTATAGATTAAGATTATATGAACGGCTTAAGGAATTCAGAAGGGTGATTAGGTTATTATGTTGCTGTTTATTGTATTCATGTGTGTCTTTATGGCTGAGATGAAAACAAAATCAAAGCGAAATTATGTTATAAAAAATTACAAAGTGTTCAATGTTTAATAGACATTTTGCTGAGAGTTATTTAGAAAGAAAGAAAGAAAGAAAGAACTTTATTAACACACAATTACAGGATATTTAAGTAAAATAAAGTACGCTAGACCCCACACTAGGATTCTCTGTGTGTATTTTACTTTATTAATTATTTTATTAATAGGAATATTTTCTAAACCAGGATAGGATAGGTTGACAAGATAATGAGATTCAATAATACAAGGCAAAGTGGCCAAGTAGAAGGAGACCTGGCCGCAGACGCACTTCTTGGTTGAAAAACTAAAGACAATGGTTTGGTTAAAGCACCAAGTCATTGTTTAGGAGCGCGGCACATAAAATTAAGTTTAATTTTATGTATGTATGGCTAACTAGCCATGATGATCGCCAACCTTCGCAAGGAGATGGCACTATAAGAAGAAGTGAATGTATGTAACGTGAATTTTGAAAATATGTTAGTGAAAATTCAGTTTTTAAGAAAGTTATTAAAAATGAAAGGGACTCTGAAGGAGAAAAATTGACAATTAACACGATACTTTTGTTCAAAAAAAGAGTATACTCCTCCCTCAAAGGCCGGCAACGGATCCACAAAAAAAATGATGTTCATGTGCTGCGGTAACTGCCCATTTTGCGCGTAGGACTGTATTTTCTACGCAATACTTAAACCATTCTTACTTTAAACAACTAAAAGCATGATACGGAAAATGTAAACGTTCTAAATTCAAATGAATAAATGTTCTTTTTTCAAATTTCAACAAGTACAAACGACTCCAGTATATTACTGTGCGCGTGGTTTTACATTAGTCCTTGCTATTTAAACGTCCCGATTCATTTGCGAGATAACATAAATCCCATGCAATTTGTCTACGATGGAGATATAAAGAGAATTTATTAGAATATTCAACAGTAGGTATTATTGTTAGACGAATATATAATTAAATATATATAATATTATCTACCAAGTATTGTGCTATTTGAATAGTATTGTTGCTTGAGTATCAGCCTACTTGTAGATTCCGTAAGATCAGTCACACGTTAATTTTGGTAAAAAAAATTAAAACTTTAATTGCCTAGGTATAGATGATACCTTTGCGGCGCAGTGGCTATAGTTGTTGATGGCTCTTGATTTGATTATTCAAGAATGACGGCTGATCATCAATTAGCAAAGAAAACCATCAAAATTGGCAGAAAAGTAACTGGATGTGAAACGTTACACCCAACCCATGTTGCGTAATTTGTTATTTGTTAAAAACGGTTTTAAAACCTTCGAAATTAACAAAACAGATTACATTTGCGAATTGCGAGCTCAAAGAGGTTGGGGTCCGTTGTTTGTGAGCAATTCTTTCATTTACAAATAACCCGTAATGGAAAACGCTTAGATGCGGAAGTTATTTTAAATAACATTATTTGTACTTTAAAACATTTAGTATAATTAGCTAAAACGATTTAACACGAAAATATTGTGGGTTGCGGTATAAAATTGCGAAATATTCACTAATTAAAAAACATAGTATACATACACAATTCTATTTCTAAGTTGGTAAGAGGTAATATTCATATGTTTTGATTTTTATATTTTTTTACCTAAATAAAGCACGTTGTAACATAGACTATGTATGTCGTACATATACCTATAGGATAAACTATACATTCATTGTTTTATCTTCTTTCTATAATTAGTATCCTTCTCAAGGCTAAATGAGTAGCCTTGACCCAGTCGCTCAAGCCTGCGACTCTATCGCTGAGGTCGTAGGTTTGATCCCGGCATCAACGGAGTCTCTATGTGCGCATTTAAAATTCGCTCAAACGGTGAGGTAATCGCGAGGAAGCCGGGCTTGCCTTAGACCCAAAGTCGGCAGCATGTGCCAGGCGCAGAAGGCTGAACACCTACTTGTCTATTAGATGAACAAATGATCATGGAACAGATACAGAAATCTGAGGCGAGACCTAACAAGACCTTGTTCTTTGTATTATAAATAACTTCAACTTTTTTTTTTTGGACAATTCACACCAATTGACCTAGTCCCATGCTAAGCGGGTGAAGCTTGTGTTATGGGTACTAGGCAACGGATATACATACATATTATAGATAGATAGACATATAAATACATATTTAAACACCCAATACCTAAGCACAACACCAAATGCTCATCACATCGATGTTTGTCTCAGCCGGGGATCGAACCCGGGACCCATGGATTCGCAGTCAAGGGTACTAACCACTAGACCAATGAGCCGTCAAAGCGCCGTCACTTTATAATCTGAATGTTCCGAGTGCTTATAACTACGTGGTACCAGTACAGTACCAGTACAGTAGATGTTATAGCCATCATGCGTGTGTAAAGGGGAAAATTTATTTACTGTAATTCGTAGATAATTACGAGCCGTTAAAGAAAAGTTGTACTTTGAAGTTGCTATTTCGATTTCTCGCAAGTGTTTGTCAAATTACCATCTCACCCTCCGAACTCTGATTCGTCTAAAACTGATTGTCTGTTTACATTACCTCGCTTGTTTTGAATCATTCGAGATTGGCTTACGAATACAGGGGTAAACTTTTTAAAATTAACAAAAACTCCAACGCTTAAATAACTAGGTAAATTTCAGTATGATATGGTTTTTACGCCAAATTAATAATTAAAACACATTACATATAAATTTATAGTCTATTAGATGACCCGGCAAACGTCGTTTTACCATGTATATTATTTCTAGGAAATATTTTTTTAGTTCAATAAAAATAACTATCTACTATAATGAAAAAAAGGGGTTGATTGTAGGGGGGTGACTATTAAGGTTTGTATGCTGAATCATAAAAAATAAAAACAAAAAGTATACCGTTAACATTTAGGGGGATGAAAAATACCTAGATGTTGTCCGTTTCTCAGACTTAGAGCTAATAGCTAATTTTTAATAATCAATGCATTTTTTGTCGCCTTTTATTACAACATTCAAAAATAATATTTCGCTCTAAAAACCAGTCTAAATGTTTTCATGTCACTACACACTGTACTAAGGAAGAGGCCAACATAAATCGGTTACATTATTAGCTCTGTACATAATCGTTCCGCGAATCGGGTACTTGTTGATTGTACAGATAAGTAGCTTTTGCAAATTAGGCATTCGTATTTGTTTTCTGTCAAACGCGACGCTTTCTTTTGCAAGTGTTTATTTAATACATTGATTTTCACTGCGTAATAAATGGCATGAACGAACTCGTGAGTATTTCATTTGTAGCCGTTCAGTTTAGACATGAAATTATCAAGTTATAGGCAAATCAACTTTGTGAGTCTAAGACAAGCCATTTTTTACGTAAACCTTGCCTCTCATACAGACATTTTTATAGACTATATCGTTTCTATAATAATATTATAAAGAGATAAGGTTTGTATGTAAGTATGTTTGTAACGAATTGGCTCTAAAACTACTGGACCCATTTTAAAAATTCCTATAAAATATCTTTAAAAAAAATATCTTTCACCGCATGCGCTGCGAAAATTATTGATGATAGAACAAAAAATGATAGCATAGTATCTAACTATGTAGTAATGTATAAGGACTTTTAAGAAATTCTGACCAAAATCAGACCAAGTTATTTATACCTTTACCTAAATAAACGTATGTATATACCTACTACATTTAATGTAAGTGTATGCCAAAATGATTTAAAAAAAAATATCTACCCGTGCGAGGCGGGGACGGGCCGCTAATATGTAATATAAGATATATCTCCGAATATCTAGGAAAAAAAGAAATATCTAGGAATCCGTTTTCAACCAAGAATGTATGACTCCAGTCCTCATGTTATGTAAGAGACTTAACCAATAGGTATGCCAAATATATTTCAGATCATATTGAACAACCTGGTGCTTCTGCCTCCAAAACTGTTTCTTTTCTATCTCTGACTTGAAGTTACTGAATTATACGTTTGCATAGATGCCAGTTTTCTCATGTATAGTTGGAGAATCGTATTGGTGCACAGCTGACGCTGACGGCCTCAGACTAGCGACCAGCTTACCTTGGTTAGGACCAAGGTAACCAAGGTTAGCTGGTTTCGTCTCATAACAAAATATGTACATCTTAATATATATAAGTTACGTGTTGTGTTTGTCCGCTATGGACTCCTAAACTACCGAACCGATATCAATCAAATTTGCACACCGTGTGTAGTTTGATCCAACTTAAAATAAAGGATAGCTTACATCTCTTTATTTGATTGCAAATTATTTGACGTTGAGTCACAATTCTAACAGATGGCGCTGTGTTGAATGTACCAACGTTTCACATAAGCTACAATTTAATGGCATAACCACCAAAAAAGCATGGTGGGTTGGTGTTCTCCTGCCGTTTCTCTTGAATAGTTTACTACTATGTAATATAACAAAAATCATAGCCACAGCAACGCTTTGCCGAGTCTACTAGTTGTGTTATATATATTATTCATGCTATAATCGTGAAAGAAATATCTATTTCAAAACATACACAAAACATGTCCTTGTTGTCCATTTCAAAAATAAATTCCAATTTTCCATTCACTAATTACTAAAAAGACTTAAGTACTTGAGCATCTTATACAATATTGAGGGTTCCATTCAATACAAATTAATTACTCAAAGATACAAATTACTCAAAGTCCCCGATTGTCTGACCATTGCATAAATTATTGTATATCAAAAAGGGGCCTCTTTGTGAAGGAATGGATCGGCGGAATTAATTCGGGAGGTTTTTTCAGAACCCATTATAAACATTATTATGAAGAACGTATTGACATTTCCTTTTGATGTTATACTTTGATAATTTGGCTTTGCAAAATGTATCTTTGTTAGAAAGCTTCTATGTTGAAATAATTAAGTAGATTTCATTTTATAAATTTCCGAATTTCTTGGTTTATAAAAGATAATTATTGTCTGCGTAATTTTAGCTTTTGCAAAGACAATTTTCTAAAATCAAATATACAGATCATAAAAGTGTTTACAGATTATAATCAAATTTAACTATCCTGATTGTCAGTGTGATTAAAATATAACTATTACGATGTCCCAAGATATAAAGTATTTGAAGGAAGAATTTGAATGATTGAAAGAAGAATCTTTCAAGAAAAATATAACGCTTATAATACAAATAAAAATTAAAAAGGTCATAAATAAAACTCCATTACATTCCAAAGTGCTTCTTATTTTGAAAGCATATAGATCGGATCCACAATTCACGGTTACATCAAAGAAATTTAAACTCAGGATGTAATTCCTGATCTGACTAGCAATAAACTCGTTTTAGTTTAAAAGAGATTTCAAAAGAACGAATAAAGAAATCCAAGATGTTATTGAAATTGTTGCGGACGGAAGAAAAGGGCTTTTTCAAATGACACCCGACAACCGATACCTCGTTCTCAAAATGGCCGACAAATCTTATTTTTTATTAAGTTTAAATTTAGATTCGCGGTATTCCGCTTAAAGCCGAAACATTGTATGAATTTAAATATTTTGAAACTTGTTCATAAGTTTTTCAACAGCGTTAAGATTAGGATATAAGTGTTTGTGTATGTATTTAAATTACGTGAAAACTGCATTAAATCATGTACTTCTATTAAAGTCGCTACGATTCTAATGGCGTCAATAAAACATTAATTCTCACAAAATGATATGTCGTTTTAGGATTAATGGGTAGGTATATAGTATATAATAAAATTACATACGTACCCTTTTTATTTTATTAATAGAAAATAGTCTAAATTTTTGTATAAACGGGTTGAGTTAATGCAGTACGTTACCATACTTTAAAAACCTCTACAATAATATATTATTTATTTATAAGTAATCTTACAGCTACACATATCCCTATTATAAAAGAAAACACTTAGAAAATATTCAAAGCCAAGACAGATTACAAAATATACGAAACAGAACATAAATCAAGCAAGTTCATTAATAGATAAAAATAAGAATTAAATTACAAACGAACGACAACTTATTAAAAATAAAACTTAATAGTTACTGCTAAATAAAGTCAATCACTTCCCTCTTCTTAATACATTTCCTCACACCCTCTTTGGTAAGGAAAATGTCGTCATAAATTGTATTGTAGTTAGCTAAAAACATTGGTGAATTACACGTACGTATTTTCGTACGAGGCACGTGGAGCTATTGTGAATCAACATAGAAGCTAAACAAAACCGATAGATACGCAGTCTATTTTCCTATCGTTCTATTGAATAGACAAAAGGCGGTGTTTATAGAAAAGTATTTATCTCCACAGAACACTGACCAGATATGTTTGTTATTATATAGAGATACATTTATTGTAATACAAGTCAGATTACAAAGCTAGTTGTTTATTTAAAAGGCAAGTGGCCTGTACTTTTATTCTTAGCTTCTATCGTATTAAAATAAATATTTAGAAGTTCATTGTTGACGGGGAGATGTTAATATCTTTGTAAATGGTTTTGATGAATGATCCCCGCTGATTGACTTAGTTATCGAAAGGGAACTGTTTTGGTATGTATATAATAGTAATGTATATGTATATATATATACATATATATATATATATGCATATACATTAGTTTTATTATAGTTTTCTTTGTCCTAAATTTAACGGAAGTCGGTAACAATATTATTTTCTCAATCATTAATTAAGGGAATTGTTCTTCTTTGTCTTGCGGACGCTCTCTTTAATGTCGTGTTGTATTAAGTACGTGCAATTGGTTCTAGACAGGTATAGAAATCGGACCTTCGGAGCACACACACACTTTTTGTGCAGCATTCCTTTATATAAATCATTATTATGTCTTGAAATAAAATAAATAAATCAGTGAGGCTGCCTTTTTAGGTCTGGGCCTCAGATTTGTAAATTTACATGACTATTTGTCAATCATGCAAGTTATAAGCCTCCTGTGCCTGACACACGCCGTCGACTTTTTAGTTAAAGCCGGTTCTCGCGATATTTTCCTTCACCGTTCAAGCTAAAGTGCTCACATAGAAAGAAGGTTCTAGGCTAAAACTGCTCTTCTTTTGTCTTATGTCACTATAATATTTTATTATTCCATGATAATATTGGATAGACCTATAAATAAATGGTAGGTACTTGTAAACACTTTTTCTATATCCTTCCTTCAACACAACAACGCAAAGTCTAGACACATCTTCAAACGGATTCGATAATTTCCACAGATATTTGTTTAGGCGAGTGAAGCGCAAGTTAATAATATTAATAGAGGTAATATATCTACAGGCTTTTAATACAACTTGGCGATTGATACGTCTGTGCGTCACCGTTTTGATATGTATCAATCAATGATCCTTGTTTATTAAAACAATATGATGATTGATAATAATGGGTTAGAAAATTTTCATATAAACGTTTTAGATAATAAAACATTAAGTAGACCTGACAACCTTCGAGCTCTATCATCAGAGGAACGCAGTCACATATGTCTGAAAGTAAAATAATAATAAATAACTGTTTAATTGACGCAACAAAAAAACTTAAAACACATCACAATGATCTTCATAAATTGCAGTAATCTCGATCCGCTTACTAACAAAACCGCATCATAATCGGTACATTTGTGCAGCTACGATATCACAGTCACACACACGTTCCACACTTTCTTGTGTCGTTAGCTTACTTCCTATAATAGTATAAAATAATAAATTTTAACAAAACAAGAATATACTGGTGAATTATTTAATTATATTAAATAAAACAACAATCACTGTTACAGTACAAAAAAAGGTTTTAAAACATGACTATTTATGTAATTTATTTCTTAATCCTACAGCTAACATACATTTTATATAACATAAACAATTATACTAAAGATATAGCCAATGATGGATTACATAATATTTACACCAAGGTTCAAATATTCACAAAAAAAGTCAATAAAAATTATTCAATACATTTAACTTATTACTGTATAGTGAGGGTATATAACTTAAATATGTGAATTGATAGATGTATGCACTACAAAAAAAAAAGACATATTTATTTACATAATAAACACATATGTATATTGGTGCGACATATTTCCTGTTATATATCATAACGACCATCAAAAAGCTATATCCAAAAATTCACAAACGAAAAATCTCCAGAAACTAACGAAACGACTTACTTCCACTCGAAGAGATGCGGGCTGAAAAATTAAAAGTAACCGGAAATAATTGGAGAAGACTCAAGCTAACCGGGTAACAGGCGGATAGAATGCCCGGGCAAAAGGAATGATACCCGGGTAAAAGGAAAGCAAAGTAACGATGCAAGTCTACTTGAGATTCTGCGCTTTTGTGGATGCGTGGTTTGTAGGCGCGATTTCAACGAATCTGTTACATATTTCTGCATTTTTAATAAGCTGTTTGAGAACTGAACTCAAAATTCACGGAATAAGTAAACTGTCTTAGTAGCCGCCACAACGCCGACAAAATCCGATAGTTTCATGAAGATTTAATTATTTTAGCTACAAAGGATTCAATTTTCAGGAATCGAACTACGACCATCACGTTACTGCTGTAACTGGGTTAAAATAAATCAGTGGCGCTACAACCTCTTTAGGTCTTGGCCTCAGATTTCTGAATCTGTTTCATGATCATTTTTCAATCTAATAGGCAAGTAGGTGATCAGCCTCCAGTGCCTGACACACGCCATCGACTTTTTGGGTCTAAGACATGTAGGTTTCCTCACGATGTTTTCCTTCACTGTTCGAGCGAATGTTAATTGCGCACATAGAAAGAAAGTCCATTGGTGCACAGCCGGGGATCGAACCTACGACCTCAGGGATGAGAGTCGCACGCTGAAGCCACTAGACCAACACTGCTTCCTGTAACTGGGTTACGGGGGTAATAATTTATCTAACGTAACACAAACGGGTAAGAAATCTGAAGTGATATTATATTTCACCACCCTTATGCAATAACGAATCATTATTATTGATAGCATAAATATATAGTTAATAATACATTTTATCAGTCATGAATATAATTTACATTTCTTACAATGGGTAAGTTTATAGGAACATCGACATGTCTTAGACCCTAAAAGTCGTCTTAGAAAAAAACAAATGATCACAAAACAGAAGAAATCTGAGGCCTAGACCTAAGATTGATTTTTTTTATTATTAGCACTGCTACATCCTATATCGCTGTGAAGCTGTAGTTCATGCACTTGATCTGATCTCTGGATTATGAAGATTACTGACCAGAGTGCGCCTGCGCGTGCACACTTGTGCATAATTACTACTACATACATAGCTATCAGCATACAGGTAACAATGTAAGAAAACTGGTATACCTACAATAAGAGGTTAAAATTCAAAATTCAAAATTCGAATGTAAAAGCGCGCGTAAACTGTCAAAACGGTTAATTTCCTCAAACTTGAATGTCACAAAACTAAATAAAGTATCGAGTTCCACAGACAAAAGAGCCAAAAACTCCGAGGGATCGCTAAAGGGGGACACCCCCAGCCCCACCCTGTTCTTGGCTGCTCTTCCCACTTCAGGTTTTCTTTTATTCCTACTACTTGTGTTTATTTTTGTTTTCCGTTAGACGGCGGAAATAATAGCGAAAGCTTTGCAGAGATACGATGTTTATTTGTTTTAATTTTATTCGTCGTTGTGAAGCTTTCGAGAGGAAATTCAGTTCTGTATAATCTACTCTTTTAAATGTTGCATGTATAATGCTAAATAGATATCTTTAGTATTTACAGTAAGATATTACTATATATCGACGTATTGAAAATATAAATGCATATAATTTTAAATCAAAGAAATATTAATTACGTGACAAATATTTATAGATTGTCGTTACCTACGATAAGATACTATCATTTGAATTTCCTGAATGTTTTAAACATAGCTTAGTTTAGCGCAGACACAAGAGGCTCATAGACTCAAGAGAATTCATACATGATAGGTAGTGACATTTCGTTCCATTTATGGTAACAACATCATATTCTACCACGTATCCTAGTCATATTAGTCTGAAATAGAACTAACATAGAAAATATAGAATGTGATTAGATTGTTCAAAGCCTTCGTGAGCCATACAACGAGTGGCTATAAATTTTTTCAATACCATTTTATACAATATATTAAGCCTCATAATAGGCTTCAGTTTCGGCAACTGTCTCCACATCAGCGCAAAATTCTTACATAAACAATTCGTAAGAAAAAACTGTACGAAATCAATTCAATACAAACAAATGTAGCTAAAACTTAAATAACAAAATATCAAAAAAACTACCAATCATAAAAATTATTACTACGGCTGTTCCACGTTGCAATTCAGCCCCAAGATAACGTATTGTGGGTGATGGAGTCTGAAGAGTCATTATTTTATTCAGACCATAATTTACGTCATTTTTAACCGGCCACTGATTCTTTTTAATTATAATAAACTCTGCCCTAATGAACACTGGAGCGCTAAGAATTTTTTATTCGTAAGTAGTTAAGTAATAATTAAGTAATAGTTAAGTAATAATTGTTACTTAAATAGAAAAATGATTAAAAATATACATAATGAATATAATTTTGTAGTATTCGGCTGTTTTCTTTAACATAAAATATATCAGAGTTCTTTATTCTAAAGTTCTATTAGACATTTAAAAACATACAATTATTTGTCCTTTGTTTACGAACTTTTCCCCAATTTTTCATATTTTATAAATTCTTGGACGGATAACTAATTATACCTACATATTAGATGATATTTGGGCACTCTATTTTAATTATGGTACCATATGCTAAGGAAAACTGCGAAAAACAATGATTTTCTTTTTATGACTACATAAGTTACTTGAGAGTTACACAACGTTTCTATTTATTAAATTTAAGGTATAAAGTCTAATAATTACATAAGTAATGTACAGAGCATCTGAACATTAATAAATACTATGAAAAGCTTCTTAAACAAAGATTCAGCTAACGTCAATGGCGGCCACAAAAGTGCGAACCGCAAAAGATTAATAAAGCTTAGCGCACACTAGCACAACACCTGTCCTTTGTCGCTAATGGACACCTAATCTCTCTGGAAACGGACAAGGGAAAATAAGACGGTAAAAGCATATGGGAAATGCAAGTTATGTAATAATTATGAACGAATATGAACTTGGCGTTGCCATGGCAACAAGGTCAAAGTATAGTAGAAATTAAATGTTTGAAACGACTTCATTATAACTATAAATGATCATTATATAAGGAGGTATATTAAAGACAGAATAGATGTCACATAGTTGCCATGGCAACAAGATCAAAGTTGAGTAGAAATTAAATGTTTGACGACTTCATTATATACTATAAACTAGCCGTTTCGCGCCCGCTTTGCTGGACGAATTAAAATAAATTTTATGTTTCATTATTTTATTTTTTTCATATTTTTATTATTCTTCTTTTTAACTTCCCGCTAAGAAAATTGAAATATTTCGAAAATCGAGTTTTTAACAGATGTTGACGTTTAGAGGTTCTAGGAAGCCTCCCCGAATGTTTCCGCGGTGAAGTCCGTATGGATAAATTTTCATAAAAGTAAAACAGCAATAAAAAAATGAAGGAACGTTGGAATTTAATAAATAAATAGCCATAAACCATTTAGGAAAAATTTCGCATCGAATGGTGGTAGTTTCATGTCGACGATCAGTGGTTTAGGCGTGATTGAGCCTCAAACGAAGACCATTTTCATTATATATATATAGATAATCTAATCATTATAAAATAATTTTTATTAAACACAGAATATAAGACAGAATTCGAATTTCGTTCTAGAACCTTTCATCTATAGCTCCCGTCATTTGTTCTAACAAATTCAAAATGAAGAATTATTTGATATGTATTTCCTGCAAATTTAACATCGCAAGTCACATTTCCTGGGTTAAAAAAGCAACGTGATTAGCAGCGAACCCCAGTAATTGGGAGTGCAAACAATCGGGGAACACTCAAAAAGACAAAACTCTGAGGGGTTATTTTTATTGAAGGAAATAAGTAAATAGCCCCCGACGGCGTGGTTACTTCAAATTAGCGAATTGTTGGTTTCGAACGACTGTCAGACACGTGCTAACGAGGTTTATCAAACGAATATTAGAAATTGCATTAGGACGCGTACTCCATGATCTATTGGAGTCGTATTTCTTTCTCACTCTGGATCGGTAACTCATATCTGAGTATCGGGGTCAGCTGTATAGAACTGGCCCGAATTATTTTCTTACACCAATTTCACCCTGCCTTTCTTTTACTGTATCGTTTTGAGGAGTCTTTAACTTGATCTCGTTGGCGA
Source organism: Pieris napi (assembly GCF_905475465.1). Classification (NCBI taxonomy): domain Eukaryota; kingdom Metazoa; phylum Arthropoda; class Insecta; order Lepidoptera; family Pieridae; genus Pieris; species Pieris napi. The sequence continues at coordinate 2,703,504 of NC_062241.1, read as the reverse complement.
ACACCACGCGATTTGCCTTCGTTGTTGCCAATCACGGTGAGCTTTTCTAGGTTCTCCCGTCCCTACGTATTGTGTGACCAAAGTACGAAATGATGCGTTGTCAGCCTATTTCTTTATCTAATTTTTAATTGTCATTTATACAAGTATATTTTTACTATTGGTTTATAAATAGTAGCGCAAGAACCCTTCGGGAATGCCATTTCGTTGTTTAATAGTTTTCTGCATCAGTTTCATGACTTCACATCACACTCAACTTAATAAAAAAATCGTAGTGTCACGGCTTATCTAAGCGATCTCTTCCAGGCAACCCTAATCAATTATCTAATACAAAATAAATAACAACAAATGGTTACACGTTTTGTTTGTATCATCAGTTTAATAAGTGCCTTTAAATCAAAAGTTTAAATTAAGATATACTTGATATTATATTATATAAACATGACAATCATAATCAGAGACGCAGAGTTGCAATCTATAATCATACTATTGCAAACCAGGGGAGGCCATTATAATACCGCAAAATGCATCATCACCGCTCCACCGATGCGATAACATCAGTACACCATTAAAAATCGCGATTCACCCCTCACAATAAGCGGATCTACAAGATAAGGTCTCCCGGTGAGATCTCGATGTCGACTCGTCGAGCGACATGTTGCACGACCGATCTGACAGTTTAATTGGTAGTTGTCAAAATGTTTGTGTGCGCTCTTGTCGGCTTATTGGCGAGTTCCTTAATACAGATGATTAAGATAAAGAATTGTTATTGCAATCGGAAGTAAATACGGCTTTATATGGTAAAAGTTCCATTTATGTTAAAAGCTTTAATGAACTACTTAGCATATTTTCCAACAGCTTAATATGACGGCTTGACCACCTAATTTATTTACTCAATTAAAACGACACCTTTGATAATTATTGCGTTAAACATACCAATATCCTAATTAATCAGTCTGACATATTTTGAAATAGATCCATAAAGGTTTAACTAATGCTTTTATCTTGAGCAAAATCAAAACTGAGCATTTGCTAGGTCGTCAACACTAAACTGATCGGCGGATAGATCGGGCGACTGATAAAAACAAGTCATGTTATTGCAATGTTATAATTAATTCAGATTATTGTGCAATCTGGTCTGGATATTAAATGCATTAATGACAAAATGGAATAGAGTTGTCCATTGTTTTTATGTTGATACATTCAGGATATTTCTAAGGTGCTGTTAATTACGGACAGTTTAAGTCTAACGTTCCAAGGCTTCTTTTATACGCCACGTGATTTATGGCATTTATTTATATATATTTTTTTATTTCATAAAATAAGCTAAACGATGTTTTTCATTTTGAGTTGACACGCACGAGCTTGTATTTTATATTATCGATGCTTATAATATTGTTTAATTACTTTTACTACTATTTTTTGCTAAACCATTTTAAATATGTATTCCGTTTTTGGCCTTTGTGTACAGTGTAATTGTTTGAATATTGTTTAATAAGTAGCTGTAGGAATACCATTATAAATAAATAAATAAACCTAATTTAAATGAAACACTAAATCTTTAAGACAAGTGAGTACGACATTAAGTCGACGTAACGAAAGCCATCCCGTTAATAGTATAGCTTTAAACGAACGTAGACGAGCGAGCTTATTTCTATTGCGTTAGAGTCGTATTTTGCGAGACAAATAATTGATGCGCCACGCAAGTTTTGTTCGAAGAGTTTATTTTTTGTTCGAAAGGTATTTGGTCGAATTTTGTATTATAACCTGTAATGCCATTCACGTGACATACAAAATCTATGAATGTAATAAATTCACAGCATATAGTATTATTGAATGAATTTTGAAAAATCGATAGTCTCATGCAATTATATCTACCTCTCTACAGACTAACACGCCTATATAATCTGTCTCACTGTAACGCGTACCTGCCGCACGAGCCGCGCTTACGCTACGTCACCGATCTCGTCAGAGAGATGTGAATACGCAGTATGCGTTTTGTCTTGCTCTAACGCACCTACGCTACGTCACCGATTACGCCAGAACGATCTGAGACGCATTATGCGTCTGTCCCACGTCATCGTGTGTTAGGTTTATTTTCGTTACGGAATTTCTTGATTCGGTCGCCGCGCTCAAAGCCCATAGAATCTATGCAATATCTTCAAAATAAAAAATACCATAAAAATATCACACTACCAATTTTTTGATTTTACTAGTCATTTTTTTAATTCGTCAGCTCACTACTGAATATATCAAGCTCTGGATGGTAGTAATAGTTCACTATTTAAAAGCTCTAACGTTTTCGTTACGCGATAATTTTCGTTAACCCCTTGCTCGTACTAGCCCCGCAGAACATCACATTAGCGATTCGTTTTGATATGTCATCTCCGCGCAGTTTGTGAGCCTTTGTGCCTCCCGACGAGGGACCAATTGTCTGCCCTTTTTATTATGCATTATTTAAATTATCAACACTCTTGTACCACTTGATGCCAAGGGTACCTTATGTCGAATTTGTTTTTAGTTAATGTAACATTTTAATTATTTATACGTTACTTAATTTATGGAAATGAGAATTTGCGTTAGATTCAAAAAAGTGTTTTATTGTAAGTGAAATAATATTTCTTTGGATCTGGTTTCGGTAATTTCAATAGTTTAATTATCAACACAAAATTTGTTACATTTGTGAGATTAATGGAAATATGGAGTAGTTTTATGCTACTCTAATAGCAGTACTGAGTAATTAGTTAAATAATCTTTGACTGTATGTCGATTAAAAATAATAACTATAACGGCCCAACTAAGTAACGACATTTAATTTTCTCGTAGATAACAACTAATTTAATTCTCTTTTTTAGCTTTTGAATGGGTATACATAACCTATTCTTTGTATAATGAATAATACATATATTTAAACTACTAAATAGTTCAAACTCTTAATAAACGACCGCTGTAACTAATAAATAATCTTTATGATATGAAATTTCAATAGAAACTAAAACACTTTATCAAAATGAGTAATATATCCAGATTGTTATCCAAAATAATGCGTCTGAAAACGAGGACAGATCTACGAACGACAGTAAATATTATGACTTCATCCGAGATTTTACGTCAATGTGACGTCTATTTCATTAATAATTTGGAAAGTTCCAGTGTTGTGTGAGACTTACAATCGATAAAAAATGATTAACCAATGGCATTTATTGAGCAGTGTTAGCGGCTTCAGCGTGCGACTCTCATCCCTGGGGTCGTAGGTTCGATCCCCGGCTGTGCACCAATAGACTTTCTTTCTACAACATTCGCTCGAACGGTGAAGGAAAACATCGTGATGAAACCGACATTTCTTAGACTGTTGGTACTGGAGGCTGATCACCTACTTGCGTATTAGATTTAAAAATGATCATGAAACAGATTCAGAAATCTGAGGCCCAGACCTAAAGAGGTTGTAGCGCCACAGATTTTTTTTAATTAGTGGCATTTTTAGTTAGAATTCGAGATTAGCTTCTAAACGGTTTCATTACAAATTGTAGTTTAAAGATGTGTTCAAAAACTAGTTCTCTGTATAAAACTGTCAATCAATGATATTGTTCACATTTAAATAGACTTCTTTGATTCTAACTATATAACAACAAATAGCACACTTTCGCATTAATACTAGTTAGAAGCCAAGGTTGTATTGACAGATGGTACGGCTCAGTTATTTATATCATCGGCCATTATTGATCAACACATTTTGCCAGATCACTATTGACCCCGTAACAAGATCATTTAGTTCTATTAAGTCTCGCAAATTTGGAAAATGCCTTTCTCTTCCAATTTACCGAAAACCTTAAAAAGATTATTTCTGATCGGCAATTATTGCGCTATGGTAGAGTCTAAAAAAATGATCTTCAGCTGTGGTGTTTTGTGTGAGATTAACGTTTATTTTATTTATTATTATTTACGATAAACTTCGCTCAGCTGGTCACCTCTATCAAATTTTTATACTTACGTTCAATGCTATAACTCGGCCGCAAAACGTCTGAATTATAGCTGTTAGGATGTGCTATTAAATTAAAGTCTTTTTGCATTAGATAAATCGTGTTTGGGAACATCTGTCCCTCGATTACACCGATACATTATGCTCGGTTTGTTGTTTTTAATAAAAAGTTTAATCCGTTCAGTTATGACAGCAATTTGTCTGGCGGATGGAAAAACTTGGTCGATTACACGGGGCCCCACAAGGGACATCTATCGACATTCTACTTGAATTAATAACCCCAATATTTAACGCTTTTCGTGCTTTACTGTATTTGGATGGAACCAATTTTGAATTTGTTTTAGACTGCGTCTAACTCCTCGCAGTCGCAGTCTTATGTTAGTTATTTTGACTATGATTTGCGTGTTCCCACGAGAATGTAAGTGCGTGCTTCTATTTAACCATGCCTCCTGCTAATAAATATAATGAACTATTAATTAATTAAGAAGTCATGTGGAACATGGTGTAATAGTTGTAGCTCCTTACAAACATTGTGTAAAACAAAAAACTTGGCGATTAAAAAGAGTGGCGGAGAGTTTTTTGCCAGTTCTTCTCTGATTTGAGAACTGGCAGTAAATGTAAAATTAGAAGCATTTAATATGTATTTCTTTTTTGACGTTCACAAGTTTACATTGTGTTACCAATATTAATAAATTATTTTGACTTTGACTTTCACTTAGTCAGGTCTCGTCTTTAGCGTATGTACGTAGTGTGGACTCAGTTTCCGTACTTAGACGCTCATTTGGTCCGTTGTGCATACTCCTGGCTGCTTGAGCCAGTCTAGATCCTTCCAGAAGCCGCCTTTATCGTATCAATTATGACATATAGAAAATAGATTAGACAGAAATTTTCTACGTAGATTTAAGCGTAAACTCTTTTCATTAAGAATAATGAACTCGCCATAATCAAATACATCGACACCTCCATATTTTTAACATGTTAATATGGTTATATGTAATAAAATAAATTCACGAAAATTGAGACATAACCAATTGTGAACGAGCGGGGAATGGCATTCGCGGAATATTTTAATACAATATTAAGACGTCGTCCGGAAATACATTTCAATGCAATTTCGCGTCATCACCTTATAATGTCTTGCTGTACAACCATTAACAATTCAATACTGTCTTAATGAAGAGCTGATAAAATGTATATTGTGGTATTCGTCACAACTGTTGAATAGGGTTACCACAAATGAGTTTCTAGATTTTGGAAATTATGAATAATTTATAATGATTGATTTTATTGGTATTATTTACTACAGAGAAGTTAGCCCGTTATTTTTGTTTTTAATGATGATAATGCGAATTCTTTGATATAAAAAGTCCTCACGGGGGTTGTGTGGTGCGTTCTCATGTAATTTTCATACGTGTATATCCTTTCTATATTTGTCCACAATTTAACATAATATATTGTGATGTTTGCAAAAATAAAATAAATTAAAATAATAAAGAAAAATCTCTATCAATTAGACACAGTGTGGTTATTAAAGCTTAAATTTTAAAATATTTCACTGGAAAATTATGAAGTATTGACGAATCTAATATTCAGTCAATAGAAGGAGTACTGGACTAATTTTGCAGAATCTATAGATTGTTTGAAAGAAGTTATATTATTTTGTATTGGGTAAGACCAGCTTTCAAAATCTTGCCAAATACCAACAACGCATTGTAATACAGTGTACTAAGCCCTACACAAATTAATTACCTCTTTTTGAAACTCGTTTTATGTGAGCTAAGATTGACGGAGCTCTCGGCTGATTTGCGACCTTTTTGTCGCGACAATATATCGTAAGGACAAATTTCCCGCAGAAAGATTTCACGAGCGATCTAAAGCAAATTCACTTAACAAATGGCTCCTTTTGTTTGCCGCTTATTTATGCGTCTGTGGTAATTGATTGTACGCGCAATGTTTGCGGGGAGATTTTTTCTTTGTCGCAAAATTAGGGCTCTTGGATATTTTTTTACAAAGAGGTTTTTGCCTATAGAGTGTAGTGTAGACTGAATTTTCGTACTCAGATGCTCATTTGGTCCGTAGTGCGTAAAGTCCTATCTAATTAAGCCAGCCTAGCTTCAGAAGTTTTCTGGGCACATTGCTTTACGGAGCAACCTCACTGCTCCCAATATTTCTTCAGCCTACCTATAGAATCAAAATAATTATTGTTTCGACGAAACTCGAACCTAGGAACTCAAAGTTGACGTCACGAAGTGATCCAATTATACACTCTCACACTTGAGGAACCTACACCAAATTCTAATTTTATAATTATTTCAGAACGTGGGCAACGTATCTGCTGAGATGGAGTTGCAGAGGCTGCAGCAAGAACACCTTCGTCGTCAAGAGATGGTGCGGCGGGGACACCTATACCCTGCGCCCCCACTGGGGCTATTACCGCTGTTAGAGCAAATGAGACCGCAACAGCCCCACTCCAACGTAAGTATTTTACTAATAAATAACGTTTTACAGTGCTTATTTGTCGGGTTGTCAAAAACGTATTCGATTTGTGACAATTGGAACTGACCATTTGCACAGATGTTATAATGCACAGACTATTTGTCTATGATGTATAGAGTTTGGCTAATGAAAGAAGATAATTGAATTATTTGAAAACTTTCGGATGGCAACACAGAATGTCATTGAATTTCTTAGGTTAGTTAGTTTTATTGTCTTGATACTTCATGTAATTACTCATTTTTATTTCTATTATATATTTTTTCCGAATAGTTAACAGGTATAAACTTTGTTTTATTTGATAGAATATTTCGTTTCTTTCACAGGATTTGATTATTCCGAATAAATTTGTGTTTTATAATAAATATATCTAGTTTTAGTTTTCCATGCAATACTAGTCATTTTAAGTATCAATAGTAAAAGACTAAATACGTATAGTATTTAATTTCATAGAAATACAGTTACTATCAAAGTAAAAAATAATAAAATTAAGTATCAAGTAAGTTTAATCCACAAAATATATCAAACTTAGGGATACCATACTATTTTTTTTGTATTTGCCGCGCTTTTTCATTATCTTCTTTCATTAGCCAGACTCCAATAATGTTCGACACGGCCGGAGCATCGCAAGATGAGACAGTTTTGAGTGCTCCTAAACACGGCGATGTTCAAACATATAAAAGATATATTTGCATTTGTTACACATTTATTACAACACACTCTTAAGATGCGTTAAAACTGTTTGGCAATCAATTAATTACTTTATAATTCAAACCATCCATACCTGTATGTTGGCTAACATCCGGTGTCTAGATCCACAGTCTTAATTAAATTGAGTAATTTCGTATATTTAATGGTTTAAATGTATAAATTATTATGTATTAGATTAATGTAAGGTTGAGATCTTAAATCAACAGTGCTTAATCATTTCAATGTAAACTAGAATTATTGAATTACAATATTAATTATGTTACCTAACTTTGGAGATTTTATACAGCAATATATTTTTCAACTTTAACAAGTAGAAATTTGTTTTGTCTCTGGACTGTGACTAGGCATAGACGTTCGTTAGTCATAACTCATAGAGTATACACCTAATAAAACAGAAGTCTATGCATTCATTTCTTTCTATCAAGATGATCTCACTGTCAAAAGAGAGTGAAGACTGCAAATTTACTGAAATAATATAAGTCTCTAAAGGTTTTTAAATATTAAATGTACATACTTTCCCGACCTTTGTAGACACGGTATATCTTCAGTAGTATTTTGATGGATACTAAGTGTCTTTCTAGTCTGTGGAAGTATAGATCTCATATTTCCATAGACTATGTGATTATACATAATGCCTCTGACATAAGTGCTTCGAACAATGTCTTGTAAATAAAAAAATGTTGTGTAAAAGCATAAAGAAAGCTTAAATTTAAATAACATAACTACTGTCGTACATAGATAATAGATACGTTCATCATTCGTTCGATTTTTGAAAGCAGTTCGAAAGTCAAGTTATGTAAATTAAAATTAGCATCGAGAGAAGACGATCCGTCATCCAAATCTTGTCTATGAACGTTTTTATTTGATGTTTATACAAATTAATTGGCGCAATTTCCGTTTTGATGAAACCGTTGTCAAGGAGGCCGTTTGATTGTTAGATGTTTTATTGTAGATAATTATTAGAGATTCGTCGGTAAAAAGTTGATCAATCTTTTGATGTTTATGATGTAATGCGTTCTTTTTTTAAATTTGGATAATGAAGCGCTTTAAACATTCTAGTTGTCTATGGATTTATATTGTGTTATAGGAACATATTTAAAAATTAAACCGTATTTGATATTGTTTCGTAACTCAATTTAAGTATTAATAATACCAATTATTAACAATACCAATTATTATCAATACATAGAAATCAACCATTCTTTAAGTAATTGATGCTTATAGTACGTTCATGTAAAGTGAATAGGGTAATAGGTAATATTGTTCATTGTGTAAAGCATCATTTCTGCTTTGTCTTATATCATTTTATATGAGTTGTATATCTGTAAAGTTTGTATAAATTAAAACGCGCGTGAGTGTTTAAAATGTAAGAAAGACGATCTTAAATAAACATAATTACGGAATCTTATACTCATGTTACAAAATTAGTCTATTATTTCTGGCCTTTGTTGAATGGTGGGCGGGGCGTGCGCAAGCGCTGAAAAATGCGCATTTGTATAATTATCTGCATGGACCATGGTTGAATTATTTATTCTGGGTTTGATTCCCGGATGATATTTCAGACTCCAGGAATAAAAATCTATGGATGAATAGTTAATACAATTTTCTTTATTTCAGGTTGTCCCATCCAACCCCTGGCCGACCCAAATGCCCCAGATGAGGTCGTCTCCCCCTCCAGACCCCGATGCACCCCTGAACCTGAGCAAGCAGCGTTCTCCCTCTCCAGGGCCCATGATGATGCCCCGATTTATGCCATACCCTCCCATGGATGAGTCATCGTATATGAAGAAGGACGACGAATACAATTCCGCTTGCAATAGTAAGTAGTTTATAATTGTAAAAGGTCGGCTACGCACTCACGAATCAAATGACGCCAACAAAATATTTTTCGATTATGTATTATTTATTAACGGCGTTAATCAAAGTAGTTATAAAGGTTTAATTTTAGGTTTAATTTTACCAAAAAAACGGTGGCGCTCAATCTTTTATATCTGGGCCTCAGATTTCAGTATCTGTTTCGTGATCAGCCTTCTGTGTCTGGCTCACGCCGTCGTCTTCTTGGATCTGACGCATGCGGGTTTCCTCACGATGTTTTCCTTCACCATACGAACGAGGGTTTTATGCGCAAATAGAAATTTAATTAGTGCCCGTCATGGTACGAACCTGAAACCACTAGGCCAACTCTGGTGTTTTATTATTTAAGTTAAAATGTTAAAAATTATAAAGAATGTTTCGTAATTTGGTGTGAAATATTTTGTGTGAAACCTTTACTATGAAAACCCTTGTCAAACTATCTTCCAACACTTTTACAATACACATAATATCTAAAAATAACGTAAAAGTTACGAAGGGAAGAGAAATGAAGAGAATAAATTTTCAAATATAAGTAACGGACCAAAACGTTTCTAGAAACCTTAAATTAACTTAAAATTATATTAGAAATTTACAATTCCCGGATGTGAATTCACAATGTACTACGAGATAGTGTTAATGTTGTCATTCTGTGAATCAATATTAATAACTCAAAATATACCAAACGTTACGCAATTCAACACTAAAATAAACAAGGAATCGGCACAAATAAATACACCCAATGTAATTAATTTGAAACGGTCTAAAGAAATGATAAAACAATGTAATGCTGAAATAGAAATATAGAGTATTTACAATATTCTTAACGTAATACTTTAAAATGGAAAAATAGAAAACTAAATTAAAAAGTTTGGTCCCCGTGGCAATGTTTCTCTGCCAGCTTTTCTGCTAAGCGATACTTATTTGTTGAGAGAGGAAAGCACCAGTTCTGGTGTCACCTGTACTATCTACCAGGCGCCAACTTAAATCTTTAATTAGCGCACTTGAACCCCACGGCCTATGAGTCTGTACTCCAGAGGGATATGAAAGTTGGAGGAAAGACACTCGTCTAAATCACTCGTATATAAAGTTACTAGTATGCAAAATGGACAGCTATGGTTACCAATTTATTGTATTAACAATACTAACTAGTAATACAAATTATTATTTGTTACTAGTTCCTTTTCGAATAAAAAAACGTATCTCCAAATATATATGAATATTTGGGTCACCTGTCTATATATGTGAAGATTCTATCAACCTTTCAAGTTTCATCAGCACCACCTCGATAGCTGGAATTCCACAGTCTGGTTCTCTAGGCTTTATTTTTGCGAACAGGCGATCTGTGAAATCGTCATCCAGTGGAGGTTGGGGTTTAAAAAAAAGGGCATACTACTCTTTTAAAGGCAACCCGCTAACATAGTGTCTATGGACTAACTAAGCTCCCCCCCCCTATCATATAAAAGAAATTGTTTACATCTTTAACGGTTAGAAACGAAGCTTCACACAATTAAAAAACAAATAATGACCCGTCTAATTTTACTGGCCGCGAGTGTAGTTAAAACCATTCAGAAATGCGAAAACTGAAATGTCGCGTGTCGCCGCCAAAACATTTTGATGTCCGCTTCTAATTGCCAAATATTAATCCCATGAAAAGACCGCACCTGCCGTAGGCAATTTTTTATAATTGTTCATTCATTTATCATTGATTTAATTAAGAAAGATATTCAATTCTGTACGCACAATTATTAATTGACCTTTGTAATTATTACAATTATTTAAAGTATAGTTTATAATTATATATTGTGTGATCTTTTCTACAGGTAAATAAATTATGGCAAAAACTAATCTGTGTCGCAGTTTTAATAACGTATTGTAATGAATTATAATAATCTAATATTTTAAATTAAACTTTTCTTTAGTTTTGTTGGTCATCCCTTATTGATTATGTATGTATAAAAACACGACTACTGCTTAGTAAAAGTAAAATCGTCTAATTTAAACAAGTTTCAAGCAAGTTTCGTAACTTTATTGAGATGAGTACTTAATAGTTGAGAAATTAATAGTTCTCGATACAACGGGTCAAATTGAAGGCTTCTTATGATTTATTATACTGCTTAAACATTACAGATCAATTAAATTTAAGCGCTTAAGCCTAACATGTAATTTAAGTCCGAAACCAGTTGACCTGCTAGATTTTGCGATTTCTAACGTGCGTAATTACTAATTTAATTTTTGAAAAATTATTTAAAATAATTTTTTTCTATGTATCGTATTAATAATCATGCGTTATTAAAAAGATATCTAAATTTTTTACTAATTTTAATAGCTCAAAAATCTTTTGACTTGCGACTCATACACTTACTATGCGCGAATATAAATCATGACATATAATCTCGAATGCTACATAGTAATTACAATTAAAAATGGATATTACAATTATTAATTAACAAATTATTTCTACTATTTAAGCCTCGATATTTATGCATATTACACTTTTTATAATCGCACGTAAATTATGCGACGAATAAAATTAATAGAATACATTTTACATACTTGGCTCGCTCCCAAACCAAGATGGTTACAAAATTGTCCACCGCGCCGTGATTTCCTTTAGAATAAGACAATTTCGATGATATGGAATAGATGGCGTTTGAGACGCACATTTCCGCTTGCCGTACACTCGTGAACAGAAGTGGAAATATTTTTTATGATCACAGATTAAAATACAGTAACCTCTCCTATAACTCGGTAGATTGGTTCCGCGTTGTAAGAATTATTCACGTTTAACTTTTCTCGTTATGAAAGAAATAAGTGCGTACAAATCGTTATAAATGTCACAATGCAGTTATATAACGTGTGAAATCCCCGTGTTATATGGGGTTATGGTTATAGCTATACGAATGTCTGAAATCGCGTTATAAGAGTACCGTGTTATAAGGGGGTTTACTGTATTATCCAACTTACCATAGCACATTATGTTGTTTTAATAAAACGCACCACAGGCTCATCTCGCGTATTCAAGAGCTAAATGTCAAGTATATTGGTGACAGAAACAAAATTACAAATTGTTTTCCATAAAGAATAAATATAATCGATATTTAAACACATTACGTTTAACAAAATTGTTTTAAATGAACACGTTTTAATCTAACGTTATAATTTCAAGTCATAATTTACTTTACAAAATAAATTGCCTCAAATTGAATATTCTTCTAATTAATTAGTTGTCATTTTATAAATGTAAACTGACACATTAATTAGGATGTTCAATTTTTATTTTATTTAAATGAACTAATTAACACTTGCGATAAATATTCGGAAAAAGTCAATATTACACATTCATGCTTTTAAATTAACTAGTTACAACGTAACGTAGTAATAGTAATATACCGTTTTGTGATAATATTTATAACTGTTTAATTAGTGTTCAATTGAAATCCATAGGTCGATTATTCCGCGCCTTATATACTATCAAAGAAAATTCATCATCATCTTCAGTATCTTTATTTGGTCCATTTCTGGACGAAGACCTCCTCTATTTGCCTCCAGTACGCCCAGTACTGGCCTCTTTGTATCTACTGGAAGCCAACCTCTTTGACCATATCAAAGAAAATTAGTTCTTGTAAATTATATTTTTACGTAGGTATAAAGACTCGCGTTATTGTAAAGCTTTACATTCGGTAAAAGATTACATTTTATTCGATTGGTTTAAGGTTCTATTTTAATTATATCATTGCGTAGCGTACCTACAAAAAATGCTTTTACTCTAAAGATTTGTGACGTACACATTCGTGTAATATAACGTATACCCACAGGAAAGCCGAAACCCGTTAATTACAAAACTCACTCACCTATTTACAAGAATAACCAACCGAATCGTGTAGGCGTCCCGAACATTGTTCCACATCTGTCAAATACCACAAATGTAATTGACCGTTCGCGAAGATTGTCAAATAGCAGAAATTACGCGCGGAACAGTACTGAAAATACAGAATTCACGTATCGTAGGATGTAATAAATTATCTAACAGCGTGTCAAATTAATACAGGGAATGCATTACTTTGAATGTTAGCTTATTAATTGTGAGGACACTTGGTAACGAATCCGTCAAATGAAATGCTAAGCGGACGAGGCGTGACCTACATATTTAGCAGGGTTGTATGACATTTCCGCGCGATTGTACATGTTTTTGGAATCTGCAATTCTATATTGATTGGGTAATTTTGTTTTTGATAAACGGTCTTACATGGATATGGTGAAAATCCATGGTTAGATTAATCCGGTAATTTGACATCAGCAATCCCCTTGTGGTTCCTAGGAGTTTTTTAAGGGTAGCGACTTAGTGAATTCCTGTCCAATTGTTGACTATTCCTGGCGCCTTTTAACACTTGGAATTTAATTTTTAAAGGAGGTACGAAAAACAAAGACTTATAGATGTATAGGTACTAAATATACATTTTCGAACAATATTTGACAATTATAATCAATGGAAACATGTCATAACTTATAAATCTTTACGTGTCAGATACATATCTAAAAGTAAAAATGAAAAATGTGAAACACGCACTTATAAGGCTATTAACTATTAATTTAAGCGAGTTTCTCACTTCATCTATGCACGGCATTAAATTATATGACTGGAAACAGTTAAGATTAGAACATTCCAAAATATTTACAAAATGCTGGCGTAATCTCTGTTTTCTCTTTATTTACCGATGCACGTCATTCTAATCTTTAGCTTTTGTTGATAAAGCATATTCTTGCGTGTATATTTCGATGATAGTTTCTTAATCTGTAAGACGGTCCGTACGAATAGAACTCAATCGGAAGGCTCGCTAAGCCACGCTATAAATTACAAAGAGCAATGAATGCCGGCTGTAAAACAATCGTTAAACGGAGATTAAGAATGAATGTCTATTCTGAAGTATGCTTTGTTTACGAAGTTAAACACTCAAGTGCTTTTGAAATTGTCCATTCAGACTACCAGGAGTATTCATTGAATATCTTTAACTATGACTAAAGATTCACTCACGTCTTTGATTCTTTAACACGTCAAACCTTTTGGACATGTTCTTCGTAGGTATATCCTAATGTATTTGATTGAAATTTCAGCATCTTCATGGGGCCAAACACCTCCAGAAGAAGCAGAGAAGGCGAAGTTGATCCGGCAACCGAAACGCGACGAAGCCGGGAAACCTCACATCAAGCGGCCTATGAACGCTTTCATGGTTTGGGCGAAAGATGAGCGCCGTAAGATTCTTAAAGCTTGTCCAGATATGCACAACTCGAATATATCGAAGATACTCGGCGCCAGGTGGAAAGCTATGTCTAATGCTGAGAAACAGCCCTATTATGAAGAGCAGTCGAGACTGTCAAAACAACATATGGAAAAACACCCTGATTACAGGTAAATACGGTTTAAGATATTTTATTTCTCATTAAGAATATTACAACATTTACTTATACTACTATTATAATTGTATATTAAAATAGTAAAAAAAATACAACAGCAGGCATCACACTTATTAAATAAAAATAGCAATTACAAACTTTTTACACAATCCTACATACACGTCAATAGTTGTGAAGCAAAGTTGTATTAATGCTGTCCAGGGCTTTAGTTCGTGTCATATTTTTGATTTGGAATAAAACGTAAAAAGTCATAGTTAAATTATGTCGAAATTCAATACATTGTTGAGATACGGAATGTCAAGTGCAGCATGGTCCCCAACGCAGCTTGGTTGCAGCTTCTGTCTTTCAACTTAGCAATTAAGAAGAGCGGTGGATGTAGAGCGAGCGAGAAGCCAGTTTTTCTCGCCCGCTCTACATAATTTTGGTTACTGGTATTCAGTGTAAAACCTTCCTTTTTAGTATTGACGTTCGTCTACTACTAGAATACTACACTTATTAAATTTATAGGTGATTTTGTGCAACGCGTACGCGTATTATAAGAGTTATTGAATATTCCTTTAGATATTGTTAATTAAACCTAACATACAACACATAGCTCTCTTTACCAGCAATTAATTACTAATGTACAAGAAATAAAATTTATAGACATGAATAGGGAACTTTTTTATAGAGAAAATGTCTTAGAACTTTCCGTTTGTTGTTCTAATGAGTTTTTATCAACTTTCAGGTACCGACCCCGACCAAAACGAACTTGCATCGTCGACGGCAAGAAAATGAGAATATCCGAATATAAGAATCTAATGCGTACGCGCCGACAGGAGATGAGGCAGCTGTGGTGTCGGGACGGTGGGAGTGAGCTGGGCTTCTTGCCCTCTCTCTCATCCCCGGGGCCCTCGAACACGTCGCCACCCCCCAACGGTGGTAACTACATGAACCCCGGTTTCTCCCCCCCACTTTCACCTAGAGAGGAAGATTGAGGTACGGCGCGCGGCTGGCCCTACCCGCACGCCGCGCCCCTCTCCATGCCCCCTCCTCATCCCTGGTAAAGCTTCATCGGCGACGTTGACAGCTACGTCAACTGTCAACTGTCAGTGCATCGTTAGAAGCCAGTGTTGCAACGCGATCTCTCTTGTCACGAGATTATTCCATTAGTGAGCTAAGCGAGGACTTGATGAACTCTGTGTGAGGCAAAGATGTGCCAAACGAAACCACTTATTTAGAAAAAAATGTACATAAAATTAAACTTTTCTCTTGTAAATAATTTTGCTTGTAGATATTACTTACTGTAGTATTGTTTGAAGGAATAGTTTAATCAGGCTTATCTTAGCGTCAGTATGTTGCCATGTGTATAAAACCCTTAGTTATACATATAGAAGTTAGACTTAGAAATGTATCAAACCAAAAATTTAAAGCGGTATGCTTGAAAATTTAAGTGTTTTGAACACGTATTTTTGAGACCAGTGAGAGCAATGGATCATAATAAAAACATAATACTCATATACCTTAGAATAGCTCTCTACATATGCCTAATTTAATGTAATAGGTAGGAATTATATTCAGTAGTTTTGTCTCGTATACATTTGTATTAAAATGAAAATTAAACTAATTTGTAACTAAGTAGCAAATTTTGGAACTGTTCTCATCATTTTCACTTTTAATAAATTGGCTTATTTCGCCCACAAAATCCAGTTATATAGTTTCACTACCAGTGTTTAACACAAACGGTGGTCAATTCGAACCTGTCAATTTGTATGAAGAAAGTTTGCCCACCGACGACGGGGGAACAAATTTATACCAATAAAAGATATTTGTCAGAAAAAAGCTAAATTGATATAAATGCTTTGGAGTCACTGGATTAGGAGTTTATGTGAGACTATGACAAAACTTACCTATCGTTTTTGGACTGTTGAGGTAATTAAAAGATAATACTGTCTGTGGAGACATTGATTGCGATTTAAGCGACAAAAGCGCTACAATAATGCCCGTTCGCAGCAACTTCAATACAGTGAGACACCTATAGCAAAAGAAATCGCTTTATCGAATCGTGCAATTTAATAGTTTTAAGTAGTATTAAGCTGTAATGCATAATATCTACATATTTAATAAATAGTAACATTGTATAGACTTGTAGTCAGTATATTGCCATTTCTGAATTCTGTTATTTAATTTTTTAATTAATAGTTTTGTATGGTGGTATGAATCTTGGGTGTTGCCATTGAGGCAAGAATGTATTGCATCGTTCTTGTCTCAACGCCGTGATAGCCTTGGTCTCATGGTACTTCATTATATGCCAGTAAAATTATTCGAATTGTGTTAAGTGTTAGCGTAAGATAAGTAAATTATTGTGTATGTGTCTTACTGTTTTATCTTAGTGTAGTGTGTATTATTCTTAGTAAATGTGTAAGAATTAGCAGTGCCGTTAAATTATTTATTTTTATGTTGGAATTCATTGTATTGTAAATAATTACTTTGTTTTCTATTGGACAGTGCTTAACTTGTTAATCAACTTTGGTAGGTTGATAAAAGAATATCACAAAAAATAGTTTTGTGTATAAGCTGTGGTCGATTTAACATTGTCTATTTTTCGATGCCTGTCAAGTAGAGCACAGAGTACTAATTGAAATAATGCGATATTTTTGTCAATTTTCAACCAGATAACTTTAATTCTGGTCTATTTATTATTGCCATTTCTATCTACTTAACCTATGTACTTACGTGTCTTGTTATTTTATGTTGTCTAAATTATTTCTATGAGATTTTGTTATCACTAAATCGTATTATAGGTAGTACGTAGGTACCTTATACCTAGTAGGTATAAACCAGGACACATTATTCAAGAATTGTGCCAAAACCCAAAAGTTTAATAAAAAGTAAATATTAAAATGATTTTCTTGTTTTATTTATAAACAATAACTTCACATGATCACTATGACTGTATCAACTAAATTCTTAGTGAACATATTTTTTTAAAACAGTGATATTTATAAAGGAATGTGTTAATTTTAATTGTTCATTGCATTAACATGTCGAATCACTACTGCTAATTAGAGGTTACCTCTAATAAGCTACCCTTTACAGGTAACTCTAATAAGTAGAAACTAGAAACCAAGGGAATTTATGTAGGTACTAAAAGAATAACATATATCAATTATATTTTATTAATACCACATTATAAGAATACATGATATGGTTACAATGTTATATACTAAATTTACAAAAATATACATACAAATAATGATTATATAAGGATCCTTTTATATAGTCAGCACTCCAACGAGGCAAACACATTTTATTATATTTAATAGTACACACTATTGCACACAAAAAAACAATCTACTCAACTTAGAAAGTGTAAAATGTTATTGGCATTTATTATAGCTGTAAGTTTATATACAATTACTATTGTTTGCCGGAAATCGAACCTCGAGCCTCCGTGCTATACGCCATGTGCGTAACCTCGATGTCAACATATACATAGGAGTGGAGTTTCTTGCCCATTCTTCTCCACACGAAACTACCTTTTGGAAGGGGCAACTAGAATCTTCTTTTTAAAATATAAACTTTTTTGACGTTCAATAGTGCCATTTTAGATGGTCTAATTGAAATAAACGATTTGACTTTGACATTTATATGTTGTAATAATTTAAGAGTTTTTGAACTGAATACCATAACCATACGGGGATCCTATTTGGTTGAGAGCTAGTTAAAAACGCGATTAAAACACATTTAATAGTACATATTAGTTTTTAAAATATCTCGTCTACACACACTAAACTTTATATTCGAGTAAAATATAATAATAATATATTAACAACAAATAGGCCACGATTACCTGTATCTACAACAAACATACATACATTATTCTAAAAATTAAAGATATAGCGAACCGATAATTTGAGTATTAACGGCAGTACAAATTGTGCATGTGAAAATTCCTGTAGAGCGACATCGTTGATAGAACTTACTATTGTAACTACTGTAATGTAGCATTTCACTTACTCTCGCTTACCCATAGGTGGCGCTATAACAAATGCGATCAAGTATTTACATTAGTACCGCTTGCCCATCGTAGATGGCGCTGTAAGTGTAAACAAAATATACGAATTATAAAACAGATTTCAACGATTTTTAAACACATCAAGAGTATATACAATACTTACGAAAACATAAAATTGTTAGATTTAAAATATTTAGTTAATTAATAACGTAGGTTTGTAAGTCCCTGGCAAAGAGTTAGAAACATAATTAAGACTACAAAATAAATATTGTATACAAAATTATATATTTTTAACAAAAAATAGTTTTGCGATGACATAATATATTAATGTAGGATATATAGGTGTAATAATTACGTATGTGAATACAAGTGTAAAAATTTAAGCTAATAAATAGTTTGTCATACAAATGTTACAATAACTTATTTAAAAAAAAAAATAGCGCTACGTAAGCGTATTTGGAACAAATCTTGTATCTTGTAGACAAAGCCACTTTTCGACAGGCATGACCGCTACACTAATCAGTATCAAAATGACACTAGCACACGTAGAATCACGTGACCGTTTTCATACAAATTCATTTGGCGTTAGTGGGTCACGCCTGTTGCAAAGTGGGTTTGTCTCAAGCTCCAGGACCACGAAAATCGTTCAAATGGTAAACAAAACAAATGACATGAAAATATTTTGCGTTCGAACTGTCACGTGACAATTGACTGGTTAAGTAATTGTAACCTTAACGTCTTGAAATAGGACTCAAACTTAAAATATCACATCAAAGTTTTAGTTTAAGCATCTTTTAATGGATATTTTGAAAATGTCATAGATTCATAAAATTAAATTAACGAATAACTATAAATAATTTTACTACAATAATAAATATTATGCGATAATTACAATATGGAGTCAAAGTAACACAATACCATAACTACTAATAAACTTACATTAAAGTACAAATGCCATTAATTGTACAAAAATATTGTCACTGACCGGTTTTACATTAATAAAATATAATGTTCGCCTGATATAAAAACGAAAAGATAATTTGTATTCAAAGAAGCAAGTCCTAAGGACGGAAAAACATGTAGCAGACACTGAGCCATCATTATTCTAAGCTGGGGTGGGTTCACTTTATGTCAAAACGCAAAATTGTAGCCGTCTATTGGAGTTCTGAAGTAAATTATAAGGATTTTTATTTTGGAAAAGCTTATTTCCAACGCATTTTATGTAGCGCTGAAGTGTGCAGACTCGCAATTACTTAGTAAGAACATGGCTCCTAATAAAAAAAATATTGCATCGTTTAAACAAAAGTACGAACCTGTACTTTCATCACAACATAAACACAATTTGACAGATACGAACTACTTAATAAGTGTGATAGACTGATGATTTGTCTCTATCTATTGGTCTTGGCCACAGATTTCTAAAACTGTTTCGTAATCATTTTTGTTTTCTAGACTAAAAAACAAAGCCGCCATAGTGCGTCGAACTGACAACTTAAAAAATACCCGCCAAATTGTAAACCTCCTTTGAGGTTTCTGTAAATAAACGTGGCTAACGCTACAAAGAGGGAGTTCTAAAAACTACTGTCATTTAATTTAACGTACAAGATGGGCACAATTTAATTTTATTTAAATTCAAACAAGCGCCGTGAAAACTGTGGCCACACTTAAAAGCCCACAATCCGCCATCTTTTATTAAAAAATCGTTTTGCAATGGCAACCCACAGAGTGTGCAATCTAATTGTGGAGTCATTAATTCTAATACATCATTTATATTAATATTAGTTTTGTTAATTTTCTCGTATACATGTTCTAGTCCCCAGTGTTCGGACGTCGCTGCTATTATAAGGGGAAGAGCTGTATTATTGATTTTTCCGTCAGACGAATTTCGAAGTAGCGCGTATAACTGAAATGATAAAAAACACAATACATACTATTGTAAATGTGTATAAGTAGCTAGCTTAAGTAACCTCTCAATCAATAACAACCTAGCCTCTTAACTAAACAGCGCCGTTTAACTAGCGGCCTGAAAGATAATCAGTCAGTTAATGAAACAGCTAGGCAAATGACATTGATCGATGACATTCATTACTTGCCTAGCCTGTGGACTGTTAATTTAAATTTAGTTCTACTTTCTGCCACCTAGCGCCTTGTGTCAAAACTCATTAAACTGTAAATATGGCGTCCAAACCCAATGACAACTTTGATGGTGTTTTCCATATTATATATTATTATGTAGAATTGTTTGAGTGTAATATTGTAATTAATATTAATTTAATAATGTAATGATATGTTTTAATAATGTGCTAACAATATAATAATTGACTATGATGATATGATTTATAATGTAATGTAATATGTAATCTAAAAATCGACCTTTTAATTGTTTAAGAAAAAAAAAATGCACGCCATTATATGGTTAGAATTTGCGAAATCTTGCAAATAAATTATTATTAATGGGTCAGCATATAAATATAAATTAATTTTAATTCTTATGACGTAAGATAAGATTTTTTTAGAGCACAGATCAGAAATTTCATTTAAATTGGTAACATCAATGTTCTTATATATTCATCAAAATTCAAAACATTCGCAGTTATCATACATGAATTTAGTTACTATATTCACCAGAGACCCTTGTCAAATACGGTCCAAAGACCTTGGTTACACAGTTAAATGTCATACATTTGAAGCAAGTAAATTATAAAGTAAGGAAACTCACCTGTTTTCTTGCTTCTTCAAACTCATAAGCACTATACAGCGTGTCCACCAACGGTACAGTTATTGTCACATCAAATTTCTCAAATAAACACACCATCAAACATGAATGATAAAATTTTAAAGTCAGTGCACCTGTATCAATCAGATTTGCATGTTTCTTCATTATATTAATCGCATTCCTTCCACCAATGGACTTTATTATTAGCGACCCTAAGTCGTCCCAACTGAGCATATCTCTAACTGATATATTATCAAATTTCTTATTGCAATTCAAACATATATTCGCATGTAATGTTGCATATAATTGTATTGCTCGGTCCCATGTGTCCAATGTGAACTGAGGGAGAAACGAATGCAACAAACTCTCATCAAGCATTTGCACTAAAATTCTCAAAACATGCAGTAAATCTTCATTGCGTCTCAAATAGAGTATTTTTCTCCATAAATATGGCATTCTCTTGCACATTTCATAGCATTGCTCCTTTGTTTGATTTGACCACTGCCGTTCAATAAATTCATCTATCAATTCCGAAAACACTGGCATTTGACTTGTCCGTACATATGGGAGAGGAAATCCGCACTCACAACCAACATTCATTAATTTTTGAGTCTTCACATTCACTGCTATACACGAATTCACAAAATATTTATACAGCACATCACTTTTGATTATCAAATCCAATAAGTCACTTTTGCGCATGCAAGTGTTTAAGTATGTCAGAAAAATATTGTACGGCACAAACTTTGAATCCTCAATTGCTCCAACCGATTTGCAATATTGTTCTAATAAAAGCATCAATTCATATATTTCACTAATATCACAGCTGTAATCTTCTACGATAGAGATTAAATTCGATTCAGACTCCTTATTAACGAGGCTTAGCCTAGAGTACTGGTATAATAATTTACAACATTTATCTTCTTTACTTTGTAGATTATTGTCTATTTCAATGGTTTCTTGACTAGATTCTTTAAAAATTATTTCATCATTTATGACAGGTGTATCATCAAGTGAGTAATCGTCACGAGCCACCCATTTAGGTGTATTTTCACTGTCAAATTGTCTAATTGGAGTAATTTCTTGATTACGGTCACTGAAATTTTTCACTTTCTCTTCAAAATCTTCCCATTTCTCCTTCAATATTTTTTTACTAGAGTTAAATTTTCCTGAGACAGTTACACTTAAGCCTTTTAAAGCTTGTAGTGCCTCTGGTGATAAGGTATTAAATAAGTTATCATCATTATGTTTTATATCATAATTTTCATCTAACAGTGATTGTGAATATGGATTGTCAACCACATAAATTCCTGATTTCAATTGAGTTGCTTCACTTGATTTTAATTTATCAATCTTAATTAAAACCTCTTCTACACTTGATAATAAACCATTATTCTTCAATTTATCCCTTAAACCTATCAAAATGTGCATTTTCATAGTTAAATTGTGCTCTAGCAGATATTCTTTATACAAGGCACAAAGTTCCGCACACAACACATATTTTTCATCAATGTAGCATTTCACTAGAAATTTGTCAATTTTCATGAATTTTAAACTAACAAGTGAGCCATTTGAAAGCCATACATACAACATGTCATTTATAATTCTGCAATCAACAATATCATCGTACACATACCATACAGTATCATCTACTTCATTGATATTCAAGAAGTATAATGCCCTCTTATTAAACGAGAATATTACACTGTTCATTGAGTATATTCTTGAGAAATTAACTGATTGTCCTTCACATTCATACTTTTCATTTTCAATAGCCACATTTTCATTTTCATAAGATTTGGTTGTTATTATTTTCATCGGTGGTTTAGCAAGTACCTGCTTAAATTGATGAGTTCGTCTCACCATTCCATCAACTGTTGCTTCCCAAATTCTTGATGATGGTCTTGCACAATACATAAGAGTGTTTGAGAATTCATCACCAACAACAAATTGGGCATCATCAACGATATTGTATTTCTTTACTTCAGTAATTTCTATATTAGTTTCTGCAGTACCATTGGCCTTAGTTTCTGAAACTATGAAACAAGCACCAAATTCTCCATCTCGTAATTTTTGTCCAATTTGTCTATACTGCTCCTGTGCTGTATTACAGATGTAACATCGAGTCAATGTAGAAACTAATAGCATACAATCTCTACAATCAAGTTGACATATTCGTGAGTCCAGACTCATGATGATTTGTGAAGAACCATGGAACATACTTTTAGTCTGAAATTATAAAAAAGGAATTTAAAAGACGAGGCGAAGGACTATTGGTGGCTCATATGCCTTGTATATCTCCCTGGATTATATAAAAATATTTACTTACAATGAAGCTATTCAGCTGAAGAACAGATACTTTTCCAACATCATCACCGGTAAATAACATATTTCCACTCCATATCATAGTAGTGACTTCATTACCCAAATGTTCTTTGGATGAAGTGGTGGAATCATTTCTACTTAAATTTTGATCACATTCCGTGACTGTCACCATTCCTTTCCCATTTGCAAATCCAATATGCTTCTCATTTACAGATATGGCCAGTCGTGTAATAGGCCCATCCTAGAATTATTTTGAAACATAAATTATTTCTATAGCCAATTAAGATAAAAATTTAACTGATGATTTTAATATCAAGTAGCTAAGCATTCAGTAAATCAAATTTAACAGTGAAATGTTAGGACAGAAGTGCATGATAATAATAATTATGTAATTTGCTTCACCATATAAATCTTTACCTTATTAGGGATCAATTGTATGAATTCACATGGCCATCTATTAAACACATAGATTCCACCACTAGTCGCTCCAAATGCTATTAAAGATTTAGAGACATCAAAACAAGTATACTGAAATAAAACAATATTTTTTTTACTGTATTTCCACAACACATTAAAATTTGTTAACATATTCAGGAATGGCTACACCCATTTCTTTCTTTTAGAGACTATAAGAACATTAAATATTACTATGGGCTACATATATAACTATTATTATACCATAATTTCAAACAAATATTATATCAGTAAGACATAATTAACAATAATAATAAGGTTTTTTTTGGTTTTTTGGGTTTTATTGTTAAAGGTGATTTCACTGTTAGCAATGTATGAAATTCTATAACAATTATATTCTATCTTTAATGAAACTTATAACTGCATTACTTAAGAATGACTGTTTTACTGACATAGAACTACTTAAGAAGAACCCTTTCAAGTCTAATATAGTTAAGAAAGTAGGAAGAATGAAATATGATTCTTATTGGATATAAATTATCTTAGAAATACTTGTTTCAACCTTGAATATAAATAGCTTTTCTGAATGAGTGCGGTATGGCAAGTTATTATCTAAATGCAAATATATACTTTTGAATAAGTGCCAAATAAATCTAAACGATACTGACCTTAATGCGCTGAATATTTTGTATGGGAAAATTTATACTTTCTGTGATATCCGGCAGCTCTTGAAGAATGTAAGGTGGTAATTTAAACTCCGCCATAGTTTATGCGGACATTTTCTCATAAAAAAATAAAGAATACACTCAAGAATATATGCTACTTATAAAAATACTTTATTCAAAAATGCTACTTTTCATTCGCCGTTCTACACAATGAAAATTCACATTTTAGTTTCCACAACATGCAAATGAAAATGGTTAAACGCTTATTTATTACAGCTTCATTGTCATACGTCAAATGTCATTTTGATATTTGACAACTCACTTTCGAACTACAGATACAAATTTCATAGACCATTCTGGTCATTATCTATCTATATATATAAAAATGAAACCCGTTTTCCGTTGTCACGACATAACATGAAAACGGCTTGACCGATTTGTCTGATCCTTTTTTTATAATATTCCTTGAAGTACGAGGATGGTTCTTACGGGGAGAAAAATAGAAAAAATTGAGTGAAAAAGTCTAAAAACAACACTTTTCTATATTCCCATACAAAATATTCGTAATAATATTTAAAGGCAGTTTGAACTTTAATACCATATCATAAAGTTCAATTGTTAGTGGAGGGGTTCCGGAAAGGTAAATTTTTAATTTCTTGGCATAATGTATTTGTTGTATTATCAACTTTCTTTTTTTATCTTACTAGCTAGACCGGTGTCCCGAATAGCAGAATAAGTATTAAAAAAAATAATGAATCGACTGTTAGGCGATACGATGTTCGCCAGGCCAGCTAGTTATTATTATATAAATTACATTTAGATTTTCTTGCTATATTTAAAAAGAATAACTTTATTGCAAGATAACGTGTTGTTATTTATATGGTAACTAAGGATCAAAATAGGGAACTTATTAGCTGTCCAATATTTGCGTACACTGCGTAGTCAGTATTATGTGACAATGTTTAATGTTAGTTAATTGGGGATGGCGTAACGCTTGTAAGTTTGTAGTGATTTACACTACAAACTTAAAAGCGTTACTTCTTTTACTATAATATGAAACTCGGGTAACATTATTTATTTAGTTTATATCAGGAAATATTTCTAATATTTGATAAACGAATGATTGTAGGTACATACTCTTGGTTTTATTTGCAACAATAATTACACATGTACGGAATTTTTAAAAAAAATTTATAAAAATGATTTATAAAAAAAACTACAAAACGGAGCATAAAAGTTTTATTGGGTGTCGAAAAATTATTTGTAAATACATTGTCGATGTCGATTTTAAAATATCCTAGGATATTAAATACTGTAACTATTTATTACATGTAGATAATTTAAATAAAAGTAGGTGCTATTTTAAAACTTTCCCTATACAACTTTTACAAATAAATTAATACTATCTACTCCAACATCATTTTCTGCTATACACCGATAGGTGCCTTCGTTTTTCTTCTTTAAATCTTGAACTTTATATTCCAATTTTCCAGTTGCATGCCCCCTAAAATGATATGATATTACAATTTAGGGAAAATATTAGTTACTAGTGGACCCGACAGACGTTGTCCTGCGTGATATTTCAAGCAATTGAAAGTACCGACTGCAGCGCCATCTGGCGGGCTGATTTGTGAATCTAAACTATTCCCAGATCCCCTTGAACACACACAAAAAATTTCATCAAAATCGGTCCAATCGTTTGAGAGAAGTTCAGTGACATACACACTCACAGAAGAATTATATATATAAAAATATGACTCACAAAAAAATAACAGATAAACGAAATTATTAACGTCATTATTTCCTTAGCGGCCGGAATAATTTCGTTAGCGCGATTCACGATATGACGTCATCGTGACGTCATGACCACAGATTGTCGCTACAAATGTTAACGAACTTTATTTAAATAATATAAGTAAAATACTTACGTTGTTAAAACAGAAATGTTTGTATTAGACGCGATGAATTCCCATCGAGTGGAAGGTAAGGGGTTCCCAAAATTTATATAACAATTAAGATATAACGTTGTCCCAATCATCTGAGTTATATTATTAGTAACTGGAGATTGGATGTATGGAGCAACTGAAAGAAAATAATGATTTAAACAATGTTAATAATAAACTCGTATAATGGGAAGATAAAAATACAATAACAATAGGATTTAGTGGAAAGCGAAATCAAACAATTTCATGTGATTCGTTCTTGTAAACACAATTAAATTAGTCTTTCATCTCTTTCTCTCAAACTGTCTTTACACTGTGACGGAGAGAGACAGATTGTTAAAACTTAGCAATAAGATTTATTATTTATGAGTAACGAGGTCAATATAATATAATAATGATATACATATATACATACCCCAAACATTAACGTGAACAGTACGTGTCGCAGTTCCCATGCTGTTTTTAGCTATACAGTGATACATTCCAGAGTCATTTAATTGTGCCGTGAATCTAAAACCAATATAACTTTAGGAACTAAAAACGCAAAAAATCTGCAAATAACTTTCCAAAGACACGTTATTTTTCGTAGCATTCTTGTCTGCCAAAATAAATAGGATTTTTTTGAATTCTTCGTTTTTTTTTTCAACAACTGGTCAGCGAAACATTCATTGAATGTTAAGAACCAGGCAAGTAGTCATCGGGGTTATGACACTTTTGTATCTTCCTAACCTTTATTAGATATAAGCCCTTATATTGAATTGGAATTTCATTACATCCTATATCAACTACAGTGACTCAAAACCGGGGCGTGACAGCGACTAAAACTATGCTACAAATTTTGTGTATCGTAAATTAGACCTTATTATAAACGTCAAAGAATTAAAAAAAACTCCTAAGGACTCATGTTTAAGTAAGTACCGATGTGTGTATGATGAATCCGTATGGTGTCTTTCATCAAATGCAATGATAACGTCATCCTGGTACATGTCCCAATGTACTTCAGCCTCTGGAACAGCATCTACATCACATGGTAGCGTAACCACATCCCCCTGTTTTACTTCTAGAGACTCGTCCTGGTTTTTGATTCTCGGTTGATCTAGAGCAGAACATTTTTTTTTTAAAGACAATTCACACCAATTGACCTAGTCCTATGCTAAGCTGGTGAAGCTTGTGTTATGGGTACTAGGCAAGGGATATACATACATATTATAGATAGATAGATATATAAATACATATTTAAACACCCAAGACCTAACCACAACACGAAATGCTCATCACATCGATGTTCGTCTCAGCCGGGGATCGAATCCGGGACCCATGGATTCGCAGTCAGGGGTACTAACCACTAGACCAATAAGTCGTCAACTGTACATTGGTATGATTTTATAAATGTTTAGACTAGTTTAATTTTTTTCTACTAATAAACCACTATTGATATCAATGATACCACAAATTATATGTAATGTAATATCATGGAGTTATTTCCTGAGTAGTCATCGCCAGGGCCCGGCGGGAGACGCTAAGCTTAAATTAATAAAGTCCCTTTCTGGGAAGGAGGAGACCAGACACTGGAGTGTTGCTTCTCAGCCACGTATCTGCCCGCCAGTGGACGGTAAGTTAATAGAGGTATTCATAACAATAATAATAATTAGTTTAGCATTAGTATTGGTTATACGAAAGAACTCCAAGAAATGATATGACGAAACTAACTCTCAATTTCAATTCTTTAAATATTTATATCGATGTTGGTAGTCACTTCGTTTACATAGAACATCAATATAGCATCAGTACTACTGAAGTTATGTGGTTTGCCGACCAAGTGCGACAAAAAGATACGCCCTTACACTGTGTTCCATTGGGCTCCTTTTAATTTTTAATTAGTATTGCTTAAACATTATGAATAAACTAATAGCCGAAGGTCTTCACCACAATCCAAATTCCTTTCAAACTAAAGAGTTAGATAGGTACTAGGTATCTAAATCTATCATTTTATAATTATAGGTTCTGAATCCTCGAATTTACCATGAGAGAATAATCCACTGTTAGTTGTTTCGACCTCAAAATCTTCTTTTAATATATTTTCCGAAACAGATTTGCTAATTTTTTAGTTATTTTTAATTAAAAATGTCCAATTAACAGAAAAAAATTATCACCTTTAAAATGATTTGGTTTCTATTTCTTTTTGCACTTACTTAATTAATTGTGTTAATTTAAAAGATTGCTCACTATATTGATTTATTTCATCATCTACTACTCTTTCAGCATCATTCAATATTTCAATAACTGCATCTTTTAAATCTTTAGATATTTTCTTAGAAATAATCGGATTGATAGGTTCGGTATTTTCAATAAGAGCATTATAACACTTACATTGCACTTTCACTAACACCTGCTGTTGATCAACACCCAAGGAATTATTTGCCTCACATAAGTACACGCCTCCATGATGCGATTGCGCTGATGGTATTTTCAAAACGTTGTCTGATATGTATACGCCTTCGGGGATTTCTAAGAAACTAAAGTCATCTTCCAATCTATACTTCCAAGAGATGGACGGTGTGGGTTTTCCTTGTGTAATCCTGTAAAGTTTACTTTATTACTTGAGGGAATCGGATCTCATTATAAGCGCTTTTGATATAGGCTTCGAAGTTATTAGCTACAAAGACCCAAATATATATAGTATCATTGATCTCACATCTTGTATAGTTAAACCAATATAAAGAACAGGTTCTAAGTTCTAAGTCTACTAGCCCCTACACATTCTCGGTTTAATTAGACAAAGCAAATACAAAACAATACTATAACCAAACATTAAACTTAATTAACACTTCGCACCTATGTAGGTTTAGTTACAGATAGGAATTAATTGTTTTAGGTATTAAATTATAAATATTGACTTACAAGCATTTCTGTTCGGTCCAATCACCTGGTTTTAAAATTACTTCAGTTTTCTCTATTTGTATAACAGGGGCCTCTAAAATAAGATTTTCATTTATTTTAACTTCGTTAAATTAATATACATCAAATAACATAAATTATTACGCAACAGGCGGCCTAATCGCTAACAAGCGATCTCTTCCAGGCAAACGAGCTAAAAAAAGGGTAAAGTGCAAAAAGCGTACTGAACATTATAGAATTA
This sequence comes from Pieris napi, assembly GCF_905475465.1. Lineage (NCBI taxonomy): Eukaryota > Metazoa > Arthropoda > Insecta > Lepidoptera > Pieridae > Pieris > Pieris napi. Next base: position 2,673,859 of record NC_062241.1, on the reverse strand, counting down.
CCAAATTTAATCTAAAATAAAATAGTAAAATCAATTAAAAACTAAAAGCTAATGTTCATGAATTAGAATGTAATACAAAAGTAAGAAAATACATGAATTACAAAAGTCATGATTGAGCAGGATATGATATAAATATATAACAATAACGATTATATTGTCTTTCTTGGTCGGGGTTGGTATAATTTCAGTTATCATTAGCTTGATGTTACACATATTTTCCGGCTCTCACTGATCAAGATTTTGACATTAAAGTATTCCTTGCGACTGCAGCCTTTATGTACAGGGAAATAAGTAGGAAAAGCTAAGGATTTTATATGATAACTAGCTGATCCGGCAAACGTCGTTTTGCCATGTTTATCATTTATAATAAAAATAATAATATATATATAATAGGGGGGTTGTATGTATTTTTTAATGCTGTATCATAAAAAATAAAAATAAAAAAAAAATCTAAAAATTACTAAAAAAATTAGGGGTGGACTATCCTTAACATTTAGGGGGATGATATGCACACAAAATTTCATGAGAATCGGTCAAGCCGTTTCGGAGGAGTTTAACTACAAACACCGCGACACGAGAATTTTATATATTAGATAGACGTGAAATATTACCTAAACCAGTGATAAAAACAACAGCAGTGTACGTTATAGATTCCACGTCATTTTGTATATCACATACATATTCGCCAACATCATCCAGATCCATGTTTTTTATTAATAACCAGTTCTCTTCAGGATTAATTTCCACTCGTTCACTATCTACTTCAGTACCATTATGGATCCATTTAATTTCAGCTTCTGGATATGCATTTACTTTACAGTAAAGCTTCCCAGTGTCGCCGTAATTCACTGTTATATCTGAAATTAAGGATTGAAGTTTATTCTTAGGTTAATAAATAAACAATTCACTGTTTATATAACCGCCCGAACCCAATAATCAATCCACAATCTCAGATTGAAAACAATCAAAGCGTGACAGTAGATGGATCTCCTATCTGCATCCCAATAACCAAACTACGAAGACAATCCATTTTTGGCGACGGATAAAATGCTCTTTGTCGTTCCATTTTACCGAGTTTTCACTCATATTTGATAATCAATGTAAACCAAATAAAGTAAATAAAATCGTGCAAATAACATTAAAATATATATGTGTATGTTTAAAACATAACAAACAGTTTTTTTTATTATTTAAAAAACTGGTGTAAGTTAAAATCTGTTAAAATAATTAACTGTTGAAATCGAGCTTTCGTTAACTGTCATTTTCATACAAAGGTCTATCTATCCACAGACACCGATACGACCTCCCATGGATAGCTTGTTTCGACAGATGGCTATTACAATCCGTCGATTGGTTACAACATTTGGATTTGGACTTTTAACAACATTTGGATTAAGATTACTAACTCAGATGGCGGATTATGGATTGAGATAGTTTATTGGGTTCGGGCGAATATCTATAGTCATGACTATATCGTTGCTAAGTAAGGTGTGTGTGTTTATATAAGGACGCTAAAAATACTTACCTTTACTTACCTTTTGTATGAACCTGTCAACACAAACTACAAAGGAAGCTTTATGTTTAGGGCGGCGGGTAAGTTTAACAATTTACCTGTTGATGGCCTGTTTGCCTCAAGTGTGGTGTTGGCAAGAAGAGCTCTGACATCTGAATTCTTTAGTGAAATTTACTTACTAATATTATAAACGCGAAAGTTTGTAAGTATGGATGGATGTTTGTTACTCTTTCAAGTAGAATTTTAATGAAACTTTACAATACTATAGCTTATATATCGGAATTATATTTTATTTATAAAGTAAGTAGTAAAAAATATACCTTCTGCGAGATATTCTAGCGTGCGCTGCCAAAACCGCTAGAGTTACATATAGCTAATGTATGATGGAAATGTTTATCTTAAGTAGTCCTACTACTAGATTTCTTATGTTGACAAAATTGTTACGTTATTATAGTGCGACTGTAACATCTCAATATTTTCAAAAAATGTTAGTTTAGTGCCATAATGTTAGTGCTTTTCAACGCCACGCAATTCAATATAACCTACTCGAAATACTAATCCTGCGCAGAAGAAGTCGCGAGCACCAGCTAGTGTGTCATAAGTTTACTACCTTAAGTGTTCGTGATTTAGTTTATTTATTGTTTTCTTTGTTAGATACCACTTAGCGTGGATTAAAATGATTTGATCTGTACCAATCCATCTAATTATTAAGAGCTTGATTATATGGGAAGATTTTGTTGATGTGAAACATCTATAGCCGCACGTAAAACCGATTTCTGGTGTGGCGACGTCGTCACGCTATATGATGGTATATATATACAGTAGTGTGTACAGTGTGTGTATTTCGAAGTCACTGATTAAATATTAAGTAGTCACGATTTGAAATAAATTCGTAAATTTTTGTATTTAATGAAAATAAATGTTTATTCAATAAATAGTCATCGTTATACGGATAAAAATCGTTATATTTTATTTTATCATTATGACATATTTAGTTCCTATCACAATCTGTTCTTTTCTGCATATTACCTTTACAAAATAATGTCGATGTTTCACATCTGACGGCTCACATTTCTGTTTATTGGCGTAATGAGTAATAAGAATCAAAATATAAATTACCTGTAGGATACTCCAGTACTTCAAATACAAAGGTTCGATTGACGAATACATCCACACTGCTGTCAGCAGTACCTAGAGGGTTTTTCGCTTTGCATGTTATTGTACCATTGTGTGTTGCATTGTCGATGTTAACATAACTTATGTACGTAGAAGGAATTTCTAATAAAACGGTCTGTAAATTGATAGAAAAATAAAGCTAATTTCCACAATATTTATGCCAAAAGGGAATTCATGTTCCATAGAGCATCGTTTCTCAACCATTTTTATGTCGCGACCCGCGAAAAAGGCAAAAAAAGTTAAGTAAAACAGTCTTGCGACCCTGTCACTGTAAAATTATTAACGAATATTTTGTAATATTTTTGTATTTATTATTTTTCTACAGACTGAGACCTCCTTTTAAAATACAAAGTAAAACAAGACAAAACATGACATCACAAAATGTAACACTAAGCTAGCAGCTATATAAAAAAACAAGGAAGATACAAGGCTTAAGACATTAGACATTATGAGTTTTAACTTATTCCTAAATAGACAACAATGTTTAATGTAACTAATTTCTTTGCTGGTAAAGGTAAATGTGTTATGGTAAAGATGTAAAGCCAATACCTTTCCGAAGACTGGGAAAAGGTAATTAATTAATTTATATAAATAAAAATTAATCGCAAAATATGCTAAGAGTAAAACTGTAAGACGCCTGGAACAATTTAAGCAAAATAAATATTTATTCATTGAACTGTGAGAATTGGACAGAAAAATCTAAAAACCTTTTTCTGTAATTGTGAACGCAATAGTTTAGGTATATCATTTTTAAAGGTTTATTGGTTAGACCATCCAAAGCCGGAGTCGCTTGTAAAGAATATAAATGTATTCCTGTTTTGAAACATAACCGTAAATTACGAGTGAACATAGACAAAACACATGTCGAATTGGAGCTAGTTTCATTTTTCATCTTTGAAAAAAAGAGCCTACCAATTATGTAAAAGCCGGCAACGCACTCGCGAGCCCTCTGGCATTAAGTGTCCATGGGCGGTGGTATTACTCAACATCAGCTGAGCCTGCTGCTCGTTTGGACCCTATTATATAAAAACATACTTTTTGATAAACGATACGAAATTATACAATATGGAACTTACATCAGAAGGAAGTCTCTCAGAATTCTCATCTTCCCACCAAACTTCTGGTTTTGGAAAACTATCGATTTTACAAGCGAATGTAGCGTTCAATCCAAATCCAATTAAATTGCTGTTTTCGTCAATTATATGGGCTGATGGATTAATCCACTCGGTTACCATTCCTGTAATATTGATTTGTTACGGAAATATTAAAATTAAATTTGTTCCCAGCAGTATCAAATACGTAAATATGATTGAGTTTTTAAATCCATCCAAATCGAAGATAGCGCTTTTTTACTAAGACATAACATTTATTACTAACAAAAACACACACACAAAACCACACATAATAACAATAATCAAAGAAAAAAAATCCCTTTGCGCATATGTGAAACATGAAATAATGTTCGATGTTGGGGAATTATCTAGAAAACATTAATAAAAAAAATTAAAAAAAAGACACAAGTTATGTTTTTGATGTCATAATTCTTCTACTAAAATTCTGTCTTAAATTTTGGAGCCTTGTAAATTAAAAAAAAGATAATTGTGAATGGGCGTTTGGTCGAGTTTTATCACCGTCGCTACCTTGAGTACCATTTCGATTTACACAGGCTGAATCTATGAAGCAGAGTTTATTCTAGAGAGATTTGATATTGAATTCTTTCCATACATACCTTGCTGTTGGGTTTCTATTACTTTCGAAGCACCACTTATAACTTGGTTATAGTTAGAATATTTTGCAGTTATCTAAAAAAAAATTTTTCTTAGACTCTTGGGCCGTGGGGTTCAAGTGTACAGGCGCTAATTAAAGATTTAGGTTGGTGCCTGGTAGATAGTACCGGCGGCCCCAGAGCTGCTACTTTCCTCGCTAAACGAATAAGTATCGCTATACAGCGAGGAAATCCTGCCAGCATTAAAAGTACACTGCCACAGTGACCAAACTTTTTAAATTTGTTTTCTTTCTAATTATTTTACGTTATAATATAAATAATCTAAATGATCTTATGTTACATTTAAAAACCACTGTATATTGTATTAATGTAACAATAGTAATGTCAGAAGCGCAACAAATGAATATGAAAATAATTCTTGAACTTGTTATTTATATTGCTTACTATTAAGCTATTTAATAACTGACCAGGTAGTCCAGACGAGACAAGTAATTTTTAGAAAGTCATTGAATGTAGTAACACTTGTTTCCAAAATAAAGTAAGTCTTTTTTACATTTTCTGTTATGGGCCGTATACTTTTATATGAGATAAAAAAGTACTTACGGATAATCTAAATGATTTTCCTGGTTCAAACAAGTGCGTGGCCATATACTGCCCCTTGGCAGCGTAACTTAACTCTAAATTTAGAACATTAGTCTCCCCAGATTTCAGCATTAGTACTTCTACCGATAATAGTTCTATATTGGTTCCTGATGTAACGATAAGTATGTTGTTTGATGTACCTGGAACAGTAAGGGTTAGCGCACGATTAGAGATTCTCTATTAATGTTACCTGTCTATCATGTTTCGGAATTGTCGCGAAGTGCGGACTGCAGACAGTCCAAAATGGTTTTGCCAGCAGTTAACCCGCAACTGACAAAGAAACTTCTAAACTGAAACATAACCAATCTCAAAACAATGATATTGGGGTGGAATCGTATTTTGCCTCGACGTACGATGATGAAACTTAAACTAATTAATTTTCAATTTCTATTAGATTCATCTATATAACTATTATGTTGTCTGGTAAGCGATATAGTCATCGCTATTGTGTACAAAACTTACCTGGTATTGGTCGTTCGGAGGTTTCCTTTAAGCTTCTAGGAGTTTTTGGTGAGAAGCCGTATTTAAATGTCAGTTGTTTATGTGTGAACGCATATATTATTGCTGGACCCTGCGAGTTCACTTCTATAGTATATTCCCCAATTTCTAGGTCATGCAAGCACATTACCTGTTTTAAATTAATATTTTTGATTAAAAATATAAATAAACTTTTAGGTACAGGTACAAACTGAGTCATTGTGTTGATTGAATAACGACACCACAATACATATACAACTACTTAAAGTTAAGATTTAAAAAGAAGTATAATTTATTTTTGAAGCTATACTTCATTTGGCGTGTTAGGGAAAAATGAATATGAAAGTAAACTTATATGATGCGCGCGAACACCGTCACAAAAAACAGACACCATGAAGTTATCTTTGGTCCAAATTTTTGTTTTTTTTCACAATTATAGTTAGTGTCGTTTTTTCGACAAACGTAGAATAAAAATTTGGAAAGAATTTTTATCTTGTTACGCCAAAGAAGTATAACTTCTAACGCGTGTACATAAGTACACCCACGTTTTTTTATGTATTACAATATATTTTAATATTTTTGATTCTTGATTTAATTTGATTCTTTTTGTAAATTAAAACTAACACTACACAAACCTAAATCAGTTAATTATTAAAGTATTAAAACAGAACCTGACCAACATTGCGATCCCATATTATCCTATATATATACACATATATATATAATAGAGGCGTATATATAAATATATATAAATTTTATCATATAGGAAGTCAACCACAGCCTCCATACAACTTGAATAAAGAATTTAAAAAAAATCTGAGGTGTTTGAATCTCGACTGCACGAATTTGCATTAGTAACTACTACAGATACTAACCAAAGAATGCCTAGTCTGCATAATAGTGTTATAGTCTACTGTTTGACCCAGCTCGTTTGAGATTTGCATTTCAGGGTTCTGTCCAGATACACCAACTAAAATTTCCGATGTTAGTACGTCAACTGTAAACTGTAAAACACACATCTTAATATATATATTTCTTGTGTGCGTGTGTATGTGACTGAACTCCTCCTAAACGACTGGACCGATTTTGATGAAATTTTTTGTGTGTGTTCAAGGGGATCTGGGAATGGTTTAGATTCACAAATCAGCCCGGCAGGTGGCGCTGCAGTCGGTACTTTCATACTTTAATATCCTAATAGCTTGAAATATCGTGCAGGACAACGTCTGTGGGCTCCACTAGTTTACATATAAAATAATAAAAATACTTTAATAGAACAATAAGTTTTGTCAGTAGCGATATATAATATTTAGTTTGAATTGATTTTTTAGAAATGTAGGGAAGTAAACACGTATTACTGTTCGTATATCTTGAGGATTGTGAATTTTAGTTTTATATAAAAAAATAGTTTAACCGCTTTCTTGAGTTAAAATTTATTGCAGGCCTCTGGAAAGGGGAGGCGTGCCTCACATATGTGTAAACTAGCAGACCGGCCAAGCGTTTCTGTGGCTAAGGTTTTTGTTATATTACATAGTAGCAAACTATTCAAGGGAAACGGTAGGAGAACACCAGTCATGGGGCCCGCCATGCTTTTTTGGTGGTTATGTCATTAAATTGTAGCTTATGTGAAACGTTGGTACTTTTAACACAGCGCCATCTGTTAGAATTGTGACTATCAAATAATAAACAAATATTTTGCTATAAAATAATATTGCAGGTATAAATTGAGATGTAAGCTATCCTATCTTTTAAGTTGGATCAAACTACACACGGTGTGCATAGTGCACGTAGTGCATTTGTTTGATATCGGTTCGGTAGTTTAGGAGTACATAGCGGACAAACAACGTGACACGTAATTTATATATATTAAGATCGTTAGTTCAATAGAGATAAGCCGATTATTAAAATACATACTGTATAATGTTTCCGACCAAAAATGTTGGAAGATACTTCTTGTATATTCGCTGGCGTCCATTCTAATCGCATAGTTTCCCTTATAAAGTCAAATGCCTGAAAAATGAAGGCATTTGTAGACAAATAAATCAATTTACTTTTGAATATGGCGACATATTTATATAATGAATAAACGGTACATGCAATAACAGATGTATATTATATGTTAAAACTTACAAGGGCTCTCGGGAAAATTATTATATATTACTAGCCGACCCGGCAAACGTTGTTTTGCCATGTATATTATTTCTAGGAAACATTTTTTTAGTTCAATAAAAATAACTATCTACAATAATAAAAAAGGGGTGAAAATTAGGGGTTGTATGTATTTTTGCATGCTGTATCATAAAAAAAAAACAAAAAAAATTCTAAAAAATATTTTTTTATCACTTAAGGGTTTGAAAGGTAGTAGCCGATTCTCAGACTTACTAAATATGCATAAAAATTTTCATAAGAATCGGTCGAGGCGTTTCGGAGGAGTACGGGAACGAACATTGTGACACGATAATTTTATATATTAGATATTGCGCGGACTAAATATCTTGTCAAGATTATAATAGCCGCATCAGTAGATAGTAAGAAGTCATTTAAGTGGTCAAGTTTTAAATCGTTAAAACTTGAGAAGTGATCAAGTTGCTAGTCTATTATATAAAGAATAAGGTATTACTTAGTTAAATTTATTTAATTATTTTTCAAGATTTTTCCTTTCGTAAATAAACCTTTTTGTATATACATATTATGTATTAGCTATATAGCTATCTATATCTTTAGTATAATTGTTTTTTGGTATTTATAATTTATGTTAGAATAATTTAATCCAAGCTGTTTCGAATTATGTTAGATTGGCTTTACTTGCCTTACTGGTCCTATTACTGATACGTACCTTTTTTAAACTAGACAATTCGAAATAGAAAACGGAACCAGAACATAGACTGGCTACATCGTAATAGAAGTCGTTCGATTCGGAAGCACATTGTCCGCTCTGGAAAATGAATACCTGAAAAATATTGATAAGTTCTTTATATAGTCTCCATTAACGCTCAAATAATAGTAATTTTATTAAGCCTGGAAGACTTTTAAACCTTGGTTACACTTCTAATCTTAGGGCAACCCTTACGATAGTTTCCTTAAGTGTTCTTTGTTAATACTATTGAGTTCCGTTTTGACGTTTCATACTTTACTTAACACTACTCGAACGCCATTTTATTTTATATCGCTAACGGATTACGTTGCCCCACGTTCATCATTCCATATAAATATCTTTCTTTACTATTAAGATAGCTATATGCCCAATGAATGAAGTGACCAATAGATGAAGTTGGCGTCCACATGACGCTTCGACAAGGCTAATCATGTTCCCAACCCGTTGGTGCGTAAAAGCATCTATTATTACCCCTTTGCGAACAAAAAAGGTCCGTAAGAGATGTGCTAACGGATCCAGATGTCCAATCACCACACAATGACAAGTTGAAAGCCGGACGGCAAATAAAAGTCAAATCAGATTAGGGTAAAAACTCCCTTCACCGGGGAAGGTGTGGCCTTTACTTCGTACTTCGCTCAACTTCAATGAGCTTCCATTCTGCCCTTCAGGCGATTAAACATCCCGCCCAAGCCGAGGTCCGAGTCTCGCAGGAGACGCCCTTGGAAAAACGCCCATTCCGTCCGAGCTAAACTCGCCAAAACAATCCGAGCTGTAAAGAATCTCGCTGTTGGCCTGAAGCAACGGCGAGATTCCACTCAAAAAAAAAAAATTGGTTAGCTATTAAATTTTACGCATAGCTAAAAAAGGCTTTGCTACTCAGGGGCGTAGCTACCGCCGTATTTGCCGTATCAATTATACGGGGCCCCCGGGCCACGGGGGCCCCCAAAGTGTGTAAGGAAAAAGAATAAAAACTTTCTAATTTATTTTATTTTACAAATGACAAAATTCTATAAAGCAATTCCTTTTTTTCCCGCCTTAAGCGTGCGTTCAAAAGTTGGCAACACTACATCGTTATGGCGGGCTGCGGGACTTCCCCGTTTTACTTACTTCATCTTCAACTCAGCGGGGAATCCCCGGGAATCCTTCATCGATATCGCGATGTACGTGTACGTTGTTGTACTTTGCATTGGATGTTAAACCACGGAGTGCAGTGCACTGTTTATTTACGCGCTTTATATAAATGTGCATTATATTGTAATTCAGTACAAACAATATTGTTCTTCTGGTTTAGCAGTATTAGTAACGATTTGTAAAAGAAATGAGTGAAAGAAAAAGAGATTATCCCAGCGGCGCTGAGAAAAGAAAAATTAAACAGAAAAGGGACGAGGTTATAAAAAAAGTGCCCAAAATTTCTTCATTTTTTCAGAGACAAGATAGTGTGAGTGATTTAGATTGGAAAGGTAAGTACTACACTACTACCCAACCCATTTATTAGGGGCCCGTAGTGATAAACAAGGAAATCTTTTAATTTCGGTCTGTCCATCTGTCCGTCACAAAAAGTTGTCTCCCCCCTCGATTTTCACAATTATACTGTTTTTAGGGTTCCGTGCCTTGATTAAAAAAAACAAAATTCTAACTTATCTATAGGATCGATTTGTTTTGTTGTTTGTTTATCAGTCCGTATCGTATCGTTAGTTGCGTGTTGAGAACTTCAGATGTGCAGACTCGCTTTCGGGTTCTCGTTTTGTATGGCCACTACACTACGCGCTGCGTTTAAATAGCACGCAGGTGTATAGTAATGCACGGACGGGCTGCAGGTGATTTTGTATCTACTAATAGGTACGAGCACAATCCGCGTAGAATCTGTGTGCGTCTGAACTGAACACTCTCTAACTGTGACCCTTAGTAACGTTATTTATTTATATATAACTCTTTTTAGTTTAGTATCAAAGCATTCGTATTTATTTTTTAACAATTACTCGTTTATTTTTAGATTCTTCTGAAGCATGTTCTTCGTCACATATCCATCCGGAAATAGAAGAAAACCAAGCACATACTTTATCGGATGTCCATCCAGAAATCGAGGAACCCCAAGTCAACGATTCTGATATATCTGCAGATAATGCAGATTGTAATATAATTTCATCAGATAGAGGAAATTTTGGTGACAATTTAACTGAATGCGAACGAAAAATAATTTTTAAATTGGGTCCATTTAAACCACAAGGACCATTTCCAAAAGTTTCAGAAAATAACCGACCTTTTTCAGCTTATTATTATTCATATTTCAATCAGGCAGGCATAAAAATTATAAGACCATGGTTATGTTATTCTAACGTTTTAAACAAACCGTACTGTCACTTCTGTTGGTTATTAGCAGATCGTCAAAACAAATCGTACTCCTCTGCTTGGGTTAGCGGTGTTTCGGTTAGAAGCAATTTCACACAAACTATTCTTGACCATGAAAAGTCACAGCAGCATATTAGTGCCTCACTCTCTTATAATAATTGGTTGCAGGAAATACCATCGATACTCTATTGAAAAGTGAAATCGATAGTAAAATTACATTCTGGAGAGATGTACTGCATCGTATAATTAATGTTATAATTACTTTAGTATCTTGTAATCTACCTTTGAGGGTTGCATGATTCTGATTCTGGCAATTTTATGGCAATTTCACGTCTGCTATCTAACTATGATGCAACTTTAAAAGAACTTTTTCTAAAACCGAAAGGTGAAATAAATTATTTAAGCCCTACGATTCAAAACGAAATTATTAGTTTGCTTGGTACTAACGTTAGGAACAGTAAACGAAATTATTAGTTTGCTTGGTACTAACGTTAGGCAATAGTATAAAACGCTGGGCTATGCTAAGTGACGATTCATCTGAAAAATATTTGATTACCCTTAAAAAGGTATGTCCTACCAGATGGTCTTCTAGGAACGACGCTTTATTAGCAGTAAAGAAAAAATTTTTACTAATCATGAAAACTTTGTACCAAATAAATTTAATTTCAAATAAAAAAGATGAACGTGAAGAATGTAAAAGTATAATTAATATTTTAGAGAGTTTTGATTTCTTAGTGCTCGTTACATTTTTTTCTTCACTATTTGAAATTATTAATCCTGTTTCTAAAGCTCTACAGCATGAAAATAATGACTTACAGAAATCTAGTATTTTATTAAGTAATCTTTTAAATAGACTGTGCCAATTAAGAAATCCGAATTCATTTAATAGTTTGCTAAATGAATCCAAAGATTTAGCAAAAAAGTGGGGGGTAACAACTGTTTTTAAAAACAGTAGGCGAAAGATAACGAAGCGTTTTTTTGATGAGTTATCACAAGATGAGAGAATTTCCGACCCGGAATCCTATTTCAAAGTCAATGTATACTATTGCTGTTTAGATATATTAATTTCTCAAACTAAAGAAAGATTTCAGAGCCTTTGCAACTTGAGTAGTATATTCGAAATATTACAACCGGAGAAACTCCTATCTTCTTCAAGCGAAGAGATATTAAACGCTTCCGGAAAACTGTCTGCTAAATACAGTAAAGACATCTCACTTAATCTTTGTGACCAATTAAAGGCTCTAAAAACATGCTTAAATTCTGAAATTAAAAAAAATTCTTCCATTAAAGAACTCATTGAATTATTGCTAGTAAAATTCAATAGTCTTGCATCCAGTTTTCCCGAGGTAATCACAGCATGCTTTTTATTCTTGACCCTTCCAGTTACAACCGCAACGACAGAAAGAAGTTTTTCAAAATTAAAACTAATAAAAAATTACCTAAGAACTTCGATGGGACAAGAACGGCTGTCAGACATCTCACTATTGTCCATAGAGGCAGAAACTTTAGAAAAACTAAAATCATCATCAGCCATAAATGATTTAATAAATCAGTTTGCCGATAAAAAGGCAAGGAGAGTGAATATTTAAAATTCGATTTTTATTTGTAAAATGGGTAAATTATGTGATAAATAAATATTACTTCTCACAATATTTTTTTTCTTTTGTGAAAAATCTTTACCTCCATATAAGGGCCTCCAAAAAAATTTTTATACGGGGCCCCGACAAGGCACGCTACGCCACTGTTGCTACTATATTGAATTGTCGCTAACTGTAGCACAGAACAGTATTAATTTAAACGCATTATACAAATCTACATAAATTTAAAAAAATCTAAGGAAATATATATAGATAATATAAGGAAAGCCTACCTGACTACGTTTCTGTCTGCAGAGTTGAGATATACTTTCAATTTTTGGTCTCTCATCAGATTTTGCGATCGCGTCAGTAAACACATAAATATTCGAAGAATATTTGCTTCTCTCTAAAGCCATTTCTATTGCTGATAGAGACTTCTCCGGACATTCTTTACCTCCACCAGCTTCAACCAGATCTAAACGGTCTATAAAATTCGCGGCTGTGGTGAAAACTAATGGTGGTCCAACATCTGAAATATTATAAACACCTCTCAAAAATTTCAGGTTCGTAATAATAACAACTTACAAAAACAATAAAATCATGTCACAAGTCAAAAATCATTTATGTAGGTAACACAATGTACACTTATGAAGTGAAAAAAAAGGGCGTAGAACGGAAGAGAAGAACTGGCAATATATTACTCTAGTAAATCTTCTCAAAAGCGGGTGCTTAAAATATCTTGGACAGACCGCATACGAAATACAACCGTGCTGGACAGAATGCAGAATAACAAAGAAGTGCTTATGACCGTTAAGAAAAGGAAACTTGAGTATTTCGGACACGTTTTACGTAACTCCAAAAAATATGAGCTCCTTCAACTAATCATACAAGGCAATGTGGCAGGTAGAAGGAGACCTGGCCGCAATGGTTTGGTCAAAGCACCAAGTCATTGTTTAGAAGCGCGGCATCCAAAATTAAAATAGCCATGATGATCGCCAACCTTCGCAAGGAGATGGCACTATAAGAAGAAGAAATCTTCTCAGAAAATGCAAAAAATTTAATCGAAAAATGTAGTAAATTTGTTACAATTTACTTTCTCAAATATTAAATTCTTGTTACAAGCAGAGCAACAAAGCTGTAAAGGTCGTGTACTAATATTAAAGCCTTACCAGGGTTATTGAAGGGCAGCAAAATGTATTCTTCATTTGTTTTCTCATCAAAAGCAAACTGTTTATTTGCCTTAATAATATCCACTTCTTCTTTCATCGAGGCAGTAGTATCTAAGACAAGTATAAAGCTCTTTTGACTCGTCACAGTGTATATTAAACCGAAATAAATTAATAGATATAACGCCATGATAAACACTTGGCAGTGCACTTCGACACAACCCCGACACTGAAATGAATCACTAACTATTTCGACGCATTCATTACGTTTATTAAGGCGAATATTATACCACAAATAAGTGCAGCAACAAAAGTTTTAAGTATTTGCAAACCTATTTTTGTATTTTATTGGATACTTATATCGTCTATTGTTTTACACAACGTTTGTAAGAACTGCAATCATTATACCATGTTCATGTTTCCTTCATAAAATAAATTAAAAACAAAGATTTGTCCTCTCTCTATCTCTCCCTAAGAAGCAAGACTAATCATCGTCTTGCGTCTATCATTAGAAGCAAGATTAGATTGACAATACACAATTTTTTTTCCTACAGTACAGTTTACAAAAGAGAATTCTTTACCTCAATAACAATCTAGCCTATACAATAATTATGGCCTAAACTAAGGTAATGTTCATTACAAGTTTTAGAATACACTTATGAATACACAAAATATTTCAAATATAGTATAAAATACATGTTTTATTCTCCTTTTTAAAATGCTAAGACATTATTAAAAAACAGTGGCGCAACAACCTCTTAGGGCTAGGACTTAGATTTATGTAGGTAATTTTTGGATCTAAAGCATGTCGGTTACCTCACGATGTTTTCGAGCGAGTGTTAAATGCGCTTGTAGACATAAACTCCATTGGTATAGAACTTATGACTTCAGGCTTCAGAGTCGCACGCTAGACCAACACTGCTCAATTATATTAAAACAGTTTCTATATTATTTGAACGTTTACGATGAAGATCCACAGCGGACGCCCTCTGCCTCATCTAGAATTAAATCAGATTCCACATTCTTTGATATATAACATCTAAATGTGGCATATAACATGCCCCCCCCCACCTTTGTCTGTAAAAATATTGCTTTATACGAGAACTAAGGCGTCAAATAAAATTGTGCATATAAATGCGATTCTTTGTCCAAAACGACAAGACTTTTACTTCATTGCCATGAATTACTCGAAACGAGTTGCTAAATAATGTAGTAAGATTATTAATAGTTATTTTTATGTCTGCATATTCATAAATTTTTACCAATTATCAGTTTAGTGTCTCATTGTAGAAATGGTTTTTTATTAAAGTAATATTTGTAATTAAATATTAAACAAATATTGGCCCTTAAATTTGCAATAAATTTATTTGTTTGATAAGATACAATGTTGACCTGTCAGGGCGAGTGCCATTTTGCGTTACGATTACGAATACAAGTAATTAACTACAATGTTAAATGACTTGTTAGGACTATGGGTTTACGTGTGTGAATTCCGTTATTCCTCCGTTGGAGTATGGGAATCAAAATTCATTCATCTATTGGAAGAGGTGATCAACCAATAGAAACTTCTTTGAGAAATTCTATCTAACCTATGACACCAATTATGAGGATATTGATATTTTCAACCTCACCAAAGATGTGAGGAAATATTTCAGGAGGCGGAATAATTGTAGGCAAAGCGATTTTCTACAAAAATATGTCTTCACAAATTTTTTGTACGATAGATAGTTTAGGAGATATAGCCAAAATCGTGTTTTCGCGCCTTTTTCCAAGATGGCGGCCGGGGGACAAGGGCGCCAGCCCCCCCCCCCCCCCCAGCAATTTTATTTAGGGGACATGTGTTGACCCCACTACATGTCCCCTAAATAAAATTGCGTCCTCTAACAGACGTTCAGTTGGTCTATTTTGGCTTCCTGTATTGTCAAAGTGTTTTGTTTTATAATATGTATATTAGCTGTATGATTCAGTATCAAAATGAAGCGTTAAGTAAGAGTCTAAAGAAAAACCTATTTGTCATACATACTCAACACTAATTAACGATTTTGACTTTCACTATTGTTTAGTGTTGTCGTAATTGGTCGTAAAGGAAGAAGTGTGTTTGTGCACGAGATTCGAGCGTATACCCAGTCCTAAAGCCATTTTTTTCCCTGTAAATATTCTGTCAAAATTATGAGATTTAGATTGAAAAGAAGTATTTCTGAAGGAAGCATGCTATCTGAGTGGAGCTCACAAAGTGTGCTCTACCAGCAGTCACCAATTTCACTAATGATTTCGCCTTTTAATCAGTTCTGCGTCAGGTTTGGGGAGAAAAGAATGTATGTTCTTTAAATAGTAAAAATATTTTTTGCTTTTGCTGTAGAGATAGAAATAAATTGCCTCCTGCTGTTAAGTGATCATGCCCATGGACACTGACATGACCAAAAGGCTCACAAGTGCGTTGCCGACCTTTTAAGAATCGTTACGCTCTTTTCTAGAAGGACCCTAAATCAAATTGATTTGGAAATACTTCAGTGGGCAGCTGGTTCCACATAACGGTGGTGCGCGGCAAAAATCTAGTATTAACTTGAATTATATTAAAAGTTAAAATACACAACAAATTAAATATATGAAACCATATTTTCTATTATACATTATTGAAAGGACAAATAGGCCTTTGTTATTATTTTGTTATTCTTCCACAAATTCCGGTTTTTTCAAACGTAACATTGTATTCTTATCAAAAGGAAGCACTTGATAACGTAATGTGTATATTGCGAATATAGTTGCTATGTTGTACATGTATATTTGTCGAGGGCATTTATTTAAAACACACAAATCTTTCCTCGTCCATTCATTGATACTTTTTGTGACAAACTATTTCGACAATAACTTACTTATGTACGTTTATGTCTAAATTTAATTATTTTATGCCCAAAAGAAATTCCCAAGCTTTGCAAGTAAGACAATGATTGTTTAATTGAAAATTAACATTTATGAATACAAGGAGAAAACTACTCAATAGTTCAATGACCAAACTGAGTAATTTAAGGTAGAATTTGCCGCACATTATGTGTGTTAGAAGCTACCTCAGAAAACTCTTAAAATATCGGCATAGCTCATCCCTCTGGCATTGAGAGTGTCATGGGCGGTGATGTCACATAACATCAGGTGAACCTGCCCGTTTGCCCTCTCTTCTATAAAAAACATAGGCTTTTTCGCACATAAAAATAAATTTATAAAATAATAATAATAATTTAGAATTTTTAATTTTTTTAAAAATCCACTTAAAAAACTCAGAACTTAAATTATTATTTATAATCTGTAATTATTTTGAAGGTTTCGATAACTGGTGTAACACCCAATTTTAATCTCACGTTACGCATTCAGTTTTTATCATCCATACAAGCGATATGTTGCCAATTAAAATATTATATGTTTTTATTTGCCTAAATTATGTGGTTGGTCAGTCAACAGATTTTCAAAATTTTAATGTAATTTTTGCTATTGATGAAACCCTATATGAATATATGTTGCGTTATGTATTACCTGTGAAATTTATGGAACTTGATTATACGCTATTAGTATACAACAGTGATTCAGGTGAGTATTTAAATTGAAATTGAGCTCCTCTCACACTTTAAAATCGATTTTTGTTAAGGTTTTTGTATTTTTTTTTGTTTAATATTTGTATGATCTCTTCGTGTATGTCATGTTTGCCTATTGTTACATTAGGGTCTGTTTCACAATGTATGGATAAAGTACCAAATAGTACATAAATTATTTGGAAGATAAATTGTGCTATTTGACATTCATCGGACTCATAACTTATGATGGACTTAATGTGACGAATAGCGCTATCTGACAGTCGTGAAACGCAACAAAACTGTTTATCCTACCAATAAAAAATAGATAGCTAATTTGGAACTTATGTAGAACTTATCCGTACATTGTGAAACAGACCCTAAACATTGTATTTTGTGCTTCTTTTAACAATGTATCAGTATGCCTAGCGTTGGCAAGCTTTTATCAATAAAAAAACTTAAATTAAAATAGTATCACCGGTGTTAACATTTGGAATGGAAGAGCATAAAAATATTATTTCAGTTCGAAACTGGGTTCTGACATAAGCGCGTTAAGCAAACTCTTTTAGCTTTAATGAATCATTTAATTAGCTTTAATGAATCAAAAGATTTAATAAAAAGATTTTATTGTACGTTTGCAATGGGATCAAAATTGTTGTTATCTGAAAAATTCTTAGAGGCTCTTGGGCCGTGTGAATGATCTTCAATGAATAATCTTGAAATCGTAAAAAGTTTATATATAATATATACAAACTATATCTGTAGCAATTTTTCATAATAAGTGTCTTACTCCGATACGATAGCGACTTGCGACATTGAGTTAGGTCGGAAGTGGAATTGCTAGAGACGTTTCCTATAATATAATTTTCATTACAGTTAAAATATCCAAATACACAGAAAGTCATAGACATCCCCTTCTTCTATCTTACACGAAGGAAGTGTCTATGCCCACCACACTTGAAGAAGATACGAGAGATTTGCTCTTTGTGATTGATTACTCACTGAATATTACGAATATGAGTGAATATGAAAATTCTTATTTATTCGTCTTTTCAAATTACCTGAACCCTGTTCACACGTCAACTGGACTTTCAAAAACATTACGTAAAGCTTTAAAAAAACACGTTCAGGTTTGTTTTTTAATTTAATTTTATTTTTGCTCTCAAACATCACACACGTTACAATGAGGACAATCAGATTCTTATGAAAATATGTTATAGAAAAGATTTAATAATAATAATCCACCTACAACCTCGTTAGGTCTTGACCTCAGATTTCTGAATCTGTTTCATGATCATTTTTAAATTGATAGGCAAGTAGGTGAACAGCCTCCAGTGCCTGACACACGCCTTCGTCTTTTTGAGTCTAAGACATGTCGGTTTCCTCACGATGTTTTTCCTTCACCGTTTGAGCAAATGTTAAATGCGCTTTATAGAAAAGATTTACATGTGTAAAAATATCATGAGGAAGGAAGGCGCAGAGTTAACCAGATCTATGCAACTTCCTCACAATCGTGTAGCCCGCAATATCGCAGCACACTAGAATATTTTATTAAAGAAGTCGAATGGGTCCGCTAAGCATCCGCGAATATACACTAAATACATAATTGTATAGGAATAAATAAAATAATAACAATAGCAAATAATGAACATAGCAAAGTTTCTATACTTGGCGAATCTGCGGAGACCTCTCCTTGGAGTTGCTGAAAATGTCCAACGAGTCATTTTTCATCACAGTTTTATTGTAAATCCGACGCAATATGTTAATATGACCACTAAATGACGAGCACAATCGTGAGACAGGCCTATCTTTATATATATAATTCTTCTGTGAGTGTGTATGTCACTGAACTTCTCTCAAACGACTGGACCGATTTTGATGAAATTTTTTGTGTGTTCAAGGGGATCTGGGAATGGTTAAGATTCACAAATCAGCCCGCCAGATGGCGCTGCAGTCGGTACGGTGGTACTTTCATTCTTTGCTTTACTAATTGCTTGAAATATCATGCAGGACAACGTCTGTCGGGTCCACTAGTATATATATAAAAGGGATCACTGGGGTGATAATTTAAAATAGAATTAAAAAAAATCAATTCGACTTAGGGTCCTTCAAGAAAAGAGCGTACCAATTCTTAAAAGGCCGGCAACGCACTCGCGAGCCCTCTGGCATTGAGAGTGTCCATGGGCGGCGGTATCACTTAACATCAGCTGAGCCTCCTGCCCGTTTGCCCCCTATTCTATAAAAAAAAACGATGGCTAGATGGCGCATTACTCAAATTAATAACAAAGTTCTATTCTATCTATATTTTATTTGATACCGTTTGATACAGTAGTTATAAATTAATCGTTTGTATTTAAGGTGTCATTTTTTACTTATGAATATCCGATGACTGATGAAGTCAGTGCACACGATGAAATTAGTTCAACTCTAACCAACGCGACAGGTGGTGTATTTCTTCCAATAGACATACTTGATGATTCGGTGAGTAAAACAAGCCACGACAGTAAAGCCTATTGACAACCTACAACTGAGATGCATCGCTAATTCGTACCATGACATCGAAAAAAAGAGACAGTTTATGTTCCCACGTTCCACTTAGCGGTATCGCAATGCTGTAACCCATTTAAAATAATGTATATGTACAATTATTCACAGGTAATTCGGTACATAATGGACGAATTAATACATAAAAGGATTTCTGTGGATACGAAAATATTTCATGCGGACTATGAGCCAATATGCGTGTTTGGGGTAATTATTTTTTCTATAATTAATCGGTTATCGCTTATACAGTTACATGGTAAGCCAGCGGTTTCGACACTACTACAGTAGAGCATAAAGCGGGCCATAGACGGACCGCATGTTGCAGCCGACTGCTCTAAGCGGTCGCCGCACGGCGCGCGATCTGCAGTTTCCATACTAAATTCATATTCGCAATACACGGACCGCTCGAGCAGTTCCTGAGCAAACCGCATATCAAGACCGACTGCAACATGCGGTCCGTCTGTGGCCCGCTTTAGTGTCTTCTAGTCGAGCGTTTTTCTAGATGACATAAAAAAACGAGTGGAGCATGACGTACAGACTCGAGCGGTATCGCAAGTTCGGTTCTACATCGAGAGCAAACAACGTATACGGCGAGAGAACGTTGAGATGTTTGCGGCTAATAAATGGACCCAGTCAGATATTAGATAGCCAACATAAACAGTAAATTAAAAAACTACATTTTTATGCATTTGTCGCGCTACACAAGACTGCTACGTTACATTAATACAAACCACAGCGGTTTTCTAATGTAACATATTGTGATTATATTATATTATTTTGTAAAATAATGAAAATATATGTTTTCTGTAGGTATGTCTATTTGTTTCTTGCAAATATTGCGACCATAAGCTACACTAAATCTTCCACAAGGATGAGACTTATTAAGTGTTGAGGTTTTAATTGATTTTTATAGTTTACAGTGGATATGCAAACAGAAGACTACAGTATTATTGTAATTGGAGATGGAGCTGAATTGTTATCGTTAATTAATAATAGGAATGAGTCTATAGAATATACGAACATCACTTTGTCTAAATCTGTGGTGAGTATATCTTTACAAATAATCTTGTAAAATGTCAAAATACATTTCGATATTAATATTATGTTTCAAAATATATATATAAAATATTTAATATACAAATCTGTATAAATATATGATTTTTTATGTAAAAGAATTATGCCATAAATAAAATTATGTCTCGCTACTCAGTTCTCGTCCGTAAAAAATTGTGTGATGCATGTAATACCAAGTCGGTTAATTTATTCAGTCCCTAATTAAGGGAGTCTCTGTGTTACGTTATTAGCAACAATATTATGAATCATATCAATAACTTTTTATGTTTAAAAAATAAAAATAACTTGGCAAAGGTATTTATGCTGTTGGTATCGGAACTGCAAATATTTTTCTTTTATAAAAAGAACTCTAATTGTGTTCTAAATTTGAAGATTCTATATCTGTTAAAAGTACCTTAGAGTTTTGATGATTGGTCAATCAGTTAGTAATTAGGAAACTTTGACGAATTATAATTCTCAAATTGAAGGTATTTTAAGTTTAAATATAATATACAATTCAAGCTTCTATAACGAACTTTAGGGGAAATGAAAATTGCCTGAACTGTTTCGAGAAAAGTATCAGCCGCTTTATGCTAGAGATGGCGGGAGACTAATCTACATGCATAGAATTTGGATCAATAATTTCAAAATTTTATTTACGAGTTGGTCTCACAGTTGTATTTTTACATCGAAAATAATAAATTATTAATATTTTCATACTAAGATGTGACCGATTTTACGAAGCATACTTTGGCCATTTAATGGCATAGGTTGACTAAATACTTTGTGACCATAAATAAAGTATAATAGGTATTTTCTAGTCTTTCCGTAGGTCCCTTGAATGATGTATATGTCACCGTAAAATTGTAAATACCGTTAAATTGTAATCTATCTCGCGAGATTATAAACTGTCGAAAGATTGTGAACCTCTACGTACTGTTTACAATTTTACGTATTACTATTCGGTAGATTGTAATCTATTGAAATTAAAAAAAGGTTCACAATCTTTCGACAGTTCACAATCTCGCGAGATAGATTACAATCTAACGGTTTTTACAATTTTACGTTGACATATACAATCATGTCAGTGAATTTTAATGATGCTTACGAAAAAAATTTCTCTCATATCAGACCAGATGACCACAGAAAAAACGACGGGTTGCACTGAAAGTGCCGGTAGAAGTGAAAACTTGAATATTAACGTTGTGCATTTTTTATATTTTGGAATGGTTAGGGAATAATTTTGCACGAATTGCTTTAATTATCAGTATAAAAGTAATATCATTTATGTGGTAGAATTAATTAATAAGAATACAATATTTATTTATTGCGCTATCGTACACAAACATGACAATTTATATTACAATTAATACGCCGCGCCAGCTGTCTATACGCGAGTTTAAATTTTTTTACCCATTCCAAAAAAAGTGTATAACGCCGCTAAATAAGTTTTCACTTCAAAATACACTGCATTATAATTATATTAGTTGTATAGTAAAACTCGATTTAAACATTTCAGGTCGTGGGCGTATTTAATGCTAGTACTGGTTTTAATTTTGCTTATGTCACATGTGATGGTAAATGCCAAGTTATAATCAGAGCTTCTTCAAAACTGAGATTCACACCTGGATTTTCTGCCGAGCCACCTGTACCTGGAAGCAAAATATCTGCTTCTCCACTAACAAGTAGGTCGAATAATAAATAAACCTCAAAAATAATAAATTGTTACGAATTGGAAATTACCCGTTTTCCAACGTTGTTTATTATTAGTGTTGGTTCTTACATTTTGGTGATTCATGTTTTGTTAGGAATTTATAGGATAATAGCAAACTCGGCGAACTCCGTTTCGCCACCAGATGGCTTCGTTTTATGTAACATTTCGTTTGGTGATCCCGCTTTTCTGTTGAAATTTTTCCTGAATTTTCTTTGCTATAAACCTTACGGAGCCCGAAAACTTTCCAACGAATGCAAAACCGTGGAAATCGGTTCGTGCGTTCTGGAGTTATAGCGTCAGGAAGGAAAAAAAATGTGAAAAAATATGTGATTTCTAAAGTTAAACTATTGAGGCATTCTTAACAAGCATTAAAATATACCTATAATTAGATATACAACATATTATTATGTTACAGACAATAAATCGTATTTATCAATTGAAGTTAAGAAATGCTATGGAAATATCGATATATTATCGGCCGAAGTATATAATCAAAAGAATTGGTCTCAATCACTTAAAATACACAAGATGTACGATAATTTATACTCTTCAGACGAACCGATATTATTTCCAAAAGATCTAATTGGAGTAAGGGTGAGTATGCATTTCAATAAGGTATCCTTAAAATCTGTCTATTTCGATAGTGTGTTCTAGGTTAGTTGAAGTCCAGATTAATTTGCTCTCATATCATTAATTTGATATGACCTCACTTTCATACAATACAGCCGAATTAGGTATTACTTAGTTACATGATAGATTTTTTCCTTTTGAAAAAATTGTTTTTTTTATGTTATAGAAGGCAAATGGGCAGAAAGCTCACCTGATGTTAAGCGATATCGCCGCCCATGGACACACACAATTGCCAGAAGGCTCGCAAGTGATTGGTTTGGAAATACTCCTGTGGGCAGCTGGTTCCACATAGTGTGATGTAGACGTTGAGGTGATACGGATGGTATTTTATATTCTGCCTTGACGTCCGATGATGAAACTCTGTAAAAATGTATTCCATCTTTGGATTTATAATTTATACTAGCTGCAAGATTACGAAACAAATAATTTATGTATATGTTAACGTAAAATTGTAAACACCGTTAGATTGTAATCTATCTCGCAAGATTATAAACTGTCGAAAGATTGTGAACCTCAACGAACTGCTTACAATTTAACGTATTATTATTCGGTAGATTGTACTACACTAACTTAGTTATCATTCAAACTTCTTTAGTCAATTACAGATTAATTTTACTTCCCAACAATTACATATAACTACCGAATAATAATACGTTAAATTGTAAGCAGTTCGTTGAGGTTCACAATCTTTCGACAGTTTACAATCTCGCGAGATAGATTACAATCTAACGGTGTTTACAATTGTACGGTGACATATATATAACTTTAGGATTGAGCAGTGTAGGCCAAGTGGCTTCATCATGTGACTCTCATCCCTGAGGTCGTAGGTTCAATCCCCGGCTGTGCACCAATGGACTTTCTTTCTATGTGCGCTTTTAACATTCGTTCGAACGGTGAAAGAAAACATCGTGAGGAAACCGGCTTACCTTAGACCCAAAAAGTCAATGGCGTGCGTCAGGCACAGAAGGCTGATCACCCACTTGCCTATTAGATCGACAAGTTGTAACTGACTTATTTTGTATTTAACTTTTAGATTAACGGAGTCATAAACGAAACAGATGAAACATTTACAAGCATCTACCCGCGATTAATTTCACCATTTGATAAGAACGGTAAGAATACTCGTACTACGTATTATAAGTGTATGATATTGTATTTAAATTGGGTATAACTACAAATATAGGGGGCCTCATAGCCTAGCGGTCTTATTGAGTGGCAGCTAGGTGAGGGGTACCGGGTTCGAATCCCGGTTAGAGGGCAAGTTTTAATTTAATTTAAATTTTTTCTCGGCCTTTGGGAGGGTTGTGCGGTACCGGGCGAGTGCCTTAACCGTACACGGTCGAATTTCTAAAAAGGCAAGCACGAATTATAAAAAATCTTATACTTGACGCTGGCTAGCACAAACCGTGCCAGAGCCATAAAAAAAAACTACAAATATACTGGCTACTCAACTAAAAACTTAAAATATCATAATATAAATACGTCCGCTGATACTGTCTGCTTCTTGAAGGTACACGAATATTTTACAGCGCCTACTATTAAGTTATTAGCAATAAGTACGTAAACTCAGTAAGCTCGTAGCAGCTTTTAAATATAATTTTTAAAATGGCATCTTTTGATTTTGTTTTTTTTTATTTGAATTGAAAACATTTATTTGAATTCAGTTATTTTTTTTATTAATGATAGTTGTATAGTAGCCCGGTCATTTTAGACAATTGAAATAAAGAAAATTCCGACAAAGCCAAATCTTCGTAGAGACCTTAGGTTTACCACAAGGAATAAAGTGTCAAAAGTGCCCATCAGTCCCATGTGAGCTTAGGGACTTATTCGGGGCCCAATGTCAAAATTTTAGGTTTCTTGGATTTTTCTCGAAAACGGTAAGTTTTATCGAAAAAGTACTTCAAGCAAAGTTGTAGATCTTAAAATTCTCTATAAAAATGGTCCCTATGATTTTTTCTCTTAGACCCACTATTTCCCAGATATTGCGCTTGTAAGAATCACGTTCTACATAATATACACACATTTCCACACCACCTGTGAGGTAGTGTACTCGGCGCGGTTTTTTTTAACGTGGTATCCCCGGTTGGCCTATTCCACGAACCTTTCTGACGTTATTTTCAGGAACAATAATTATTTAATAGTATGAAGATTATTGATATGGGTTACTGAGTTTAACTGTCGTTCTAACTTTTTCTTATTACTTTAATCTGACTCATACTCTTCATAGTTGAACTTCAACAATCATGTTTTCTTCAATTTCTTCTTGTTCTTCTTCTTCTCCTTCCTGTTGATAAACGCTTAGAAATTGTTCAAATGAAGATGAATCAGTTGTCTCTTCATCAAAATCACATGATCTTCCTCTCTTGTATTTAATTGAACATTTGAGCAAGTGACACCTTGGCAATTGGTACACGCTGGAGAACACTGCAACCCTACTTTTTTACAGCCACATTTGGCACTACAACCTTTCTTGCAATTGCAAAAAATAGTGTTAAGAAGTTTTTCTGGAGCAGGGGGCAGTAAAGTTCGAATCGGTTCCAAAGTATTATTTATCAATTTCCAACCCCAGTCTTCAGGGATCAGTTCATTGCCTTGCCATGTCTGAACTTGATAGTATACTCGAAACAAATGTTGACTAGCAGATGCCGATGTTGGAGGAAGACAAGATAGCTGTACTTGCTTTTTGTTTCGTGTATTTTTTACAAATGTTAAATATCTGTACGTATCTATGCAATCAATTTTTTTTGGAGCTCCATAAACCGCAAGAAGAAACCGAATTCCTTTAGTAATTAGTATTTGAGGTGAAGAATTAATTTCTGTAAATACTTTTGCGCAGTCAATCAAATCATTTTTTTTTTTCAAATAATTTTAATACTGAATTTTTGCCCCTTCTAAACATTGCTGACATAGTATCGCATGGTCATCGCATGTAAAAATAAAATAAAGTTTTGGCATTTTGGATAAGCTGATAAACTTTTAGAAGAATATATTTCTGTTCGTTGCTGCGCCTTCCCAGGTTATACTAATAATGTATACATAAAAGAGACACGAGTAGGCATTTTTGCTTGCTTGAGTACCTAAATATGTATATACGTGGAATATGTGTGCATACTATGTAGAACATGATTCTTACAAGCGCAATATCTGGGAAATAGTGAGTCTTAGAGAAAAAATCATAGGTACCATTTTTATATAGAATTTTAAGATCTACAACTTTTTGAGGTACTTTTTCGATAAAACTTACCGTTTTCGAGAAAAATCCAAAAAACCTAAAATTTTGACCTTGGGCCCCGAATAAGTCCTTAAGCTCACATGGGACTGATGGGGACTTTTGACTCTTTATTCCTTGTGGTAAACCTAAGGTCTCTACGAAGATTTGGCTTTGTCGGAATTTTCTTTATTTGATCACTATTTTTATGTCTAAAATGACCGGGCTATAGATAAAGTTTAAGATTGTTTGTGTAAAGTTGGAGGGAGTTAAGTATACCTAATATTTGGAAAATTAAAAAAAACGTGTTGGCCTAGTGGCTTCAGCGTGCAACTCTCATCCCTGAGGTCGTAGGTTCGATACCCGGCTGTACACCAATGGACTTTCTTTCTATGTGCGCATTTAAAATTCAATCGAACGGTGAAGGAAAACATCTTAAGGAAACCGGCCGATCCAAAAAGTTGCCATAATGTGTAAGGCTATTGACAAACAAGCATGAAACAGATATTTAATATGTGCTAAATTATACAGATTTGGAAATAATAACAGTGAATATAACAATTGGAGATCCTTTGACCTTGGAATGTGCAGGAATAGACGGTGAATGGATTTTCTATTCTTCCAGGCAGAGTCCAGCATTGTCTCTAGATACCGGGTATGTTATACAGAATCTAATATATAAAATTCTCGTGTCGCGGTGTTTGTGGTTAAACTCCTCCGAAAAGGTTCGACCGATTCTCATGAAATTATGTGTGCATATTGGGTATGTCTGAGAATCGGACAACATCTATTTTCCATCCCCCTAAATGCTAAGGGTAGTCCACCCCTAAAGATATTTATTTTATTTTTGGATATTTTTTTTGTTTTTATTTTTTTACAGCATTGAAAAATACAAACAACCTTGAACTTTCACCCCTCTACGATCAACCCCTATTTTTTTATTATACATACATGGCAAAACGACGTTTGCCCGGTCAGCTAGTATGTTTATAAATACCATAAACGCTTGAGCATGTGCATCTCAACCCTGAGGTCGTGCGTTCAAATTAACACTTGCATGGTGAATGACAATATCATTAGGAAACCAGCTTAGACAAAAAATCGTGTCAGACACAGAAAGCTCAACTAATTGTCTTTTAACAGAATTCTGAGGCCACGAGGTTTTTTATAATTTTTTTGATCCTCAGTGGTTTTTTATGTATTGCGAGGCTTATAAGCTAAACAAAGGATACACAAAAGGGTAAAGATACAAGAAAGAAGTGGCTATTTGATACCTTCTTCGTTCCTTCTATCTTTGTAGTTTGTCACATAGACGAAAGTTCTTAGTTTTAAAATTGTTACAAAACAAGATTTTTCTAATACAGTGTAAACACTTTATAACGTCATCCGTTATAACGTAATAACGTAAACATAGTTACATCAAATGTTTTGTTTGGATTAACACAAAACCCATGCATTAATTCATTCATTTTAACACAACAACCGCTCTCTATAACGATGAAATATTGTCATATGTAGACATCACCAGTAATCATCATCATCAGTAATAAAATTAGAAATTACTGTAGGTAATTGATTAAATTTGTGTTTTTTTCTCTTCCCTCCCTATAACGAAAACTCTATATAACGAAAAAAAATCACGGTCCCTTGGAATTCGACATAAGGCGATTAAACTGTAGTTGTAAATAAAACATAGCAATTTAACGTCCAATATAACGTTGAGTCTCAGTTCAGAATATAAACTTACTTAACATTAAATTCAATGGGTGTCTACTATGGGCTGCGTGGACTGCCCTTTTTGGTCGTCCCGCAAGCTCGTTTGCCCCCCCTATTATATATAAAAAAAAAATATATACAAAGCAAGTTAAAGGGTTTCTATTACTGTAATAGGGCTTACATTAATAATTTGTTTAAAAATAAAAACACAGTATAACTTCATACACATTAAAAATCAATCAATTTCAACTAACATTATTTTAAAATGTAAACACTGAATAGCCATATAGTCTGATCTTCAGCTAATTGCAGTAATACCTTTAAACCTTCAGGATACAGTATTTCAAAATAAAACGGGCTACGCTTGAAGATGCTGGCTTATATATGTGTAGAAAGAATGATACAATCATTACGTTATATAAAGTACAAGTGCAAGGTAAGTGTGTAGAACAAATTTGCTTTCTTTGCTTACAACAGTAAAAGTAAGTGACCATATTAAAGATGTTTTTTTTTCTATTATCTAGAAAAAGGATTTTCTAATAGATTACCCAAATTTTTAAAGCTTAATTTGTTATTGGTACATTTATTTACTTTTGCAGTGTTTGATGAAAACAATTTTACGATTTCCTCAAATCAATTCGACTTAGGGTCCTTCAGGAAAAGAACGTACCATTTCTGAAAAGGCCGGTAACGCACTTGCGAGCCTTATGGCGACGTGAGTGTCTATGGGTGGTATCACTTAACATCAGGTGCCTCCTGCCCGTTTGCCTTCTGTTATATAAAAAAGTCTATATATATTTAATATACTTATTCCACATTGAGCTTGAACCATAATTAGTTCGATACTCGCCGTTCGTAAAATTGCACCATGGAGCAAACCACAAATAGATTGTAGATCCTTGACTATACGATTATTATTTTTTCTTTCTTAGTACCGCCCACAATTAACAGAGTTAGCAAAAGATTGATAGTCGCAGTGATCGGTGATCCAGTTGTAGTGATGCCGTGTCTTGCTACAGGCAGCCCTGAACCCAACGTAACATGGTCTTTTAATGGAAGTAAAGAATGTACGGTAGTATAGCTGTTTTATAGCTAAAAAAAATGATTACTCCTTCGTACTATGTAAGCAAAAATAAAAATAATTTAAAGATAAGAAAATTATTAGAAATTATATAACGTAACAAAAATTATAATGAAATTTCCATATCGCTTTCTAAATTTCAAAGCTCTCGTTAAACGTAAATTAATCAATGAAACTTTTTATAAATTTGACGAATATTTAAATGATCCTAATACCTTGGGATTCCTCCAGTTCAAACAATTTGTATGACTCAAAACTTTGCGATAAAAAAGAGTGGCGGAAAGTTTCTTGCCACTTCTTCTTGCCCGCTCTACGGCCTTGACTTGCGAACTGGTAGTAAATGTAAATATAGAAATAATTTAACTTCTTCTTCTCAGAATAAAGTTATTTTGAGTTTGAGTTAAATGTACATTTATATGGTAATGCAACTTGTATTTTAATTATATTTTTATCTGTATACTTGTTAAAATTTAAAGAAAAAATTACACTTACAGTATTGTTCACATTTTTCAGGCACCGAGTGTACAACTGTAAATAATTCTTTGGTTATACATAATGTAACAGCTGATTCCGCTGGTATATACACATGCAAGGCACAAAATTCCCTTGGTTCAGCGTGGGAATACTATGTTCTTATTGTGGAAGGTAATTGTAAAAAAAATGACGAACGCTCGTTCCTTTTTCGAGTCCTGGTTTTTTAAATGTACTAGGACTTTGTAGGACCTATTTTTCGGGTTGAATTCTACACCTTAGTAAACATGCTAATTAGAAACGAATGCTTAGTGAAGCAGCTTAATTATACATATTTAATTGCCGAATAGATCAATTGGATACATTGATATACAAAAAACCCAAGATGCACACTCAACGTCTAAAAAACGTCCTCAAAAAATGAGCGCAACATTCTAAATTGTGCGCTCATTTCAAATAGTCTCGCGTCTAATAAGTGGAGTCGATGTTATTTATTTGTTTTTTTTTTATAAATAAATTTATGTACTTTTAAACTTTTTTGTGTGTAGTTTTTGACCAATATATTTACGCTATATAAAGTGTAGGTCAGGAGGTAGCCAATTTAATTTTTTTTTTTAATTTAAAGAAAAAACTTTTTAACCGGATTTAAGTTATGTATTATTATAAATTTACAACTATTTAACATCCAACGCCTTTTGTCTTCAGTCACCGTGACCACGCACGCTGTAAAGCACCCGAAAAGTCGGATAAATTTAAAATTATGTTAAATAGTTGTAAATAAAAAAGTCATGTTCGATTCCACTCAATACCTTGTCCTACCGACCACGATAGGTCGTAAAATTTTATTGCTTTAAGTACGTATACACTGCGTTGTAATAACAACTTTAAGCAATTCGCGTAAGGTCGATTTTGCAATAATATATGCTTGTAACATATACTGAAAGGGACAGAAATAGTGTTTCGGGACACTTTCGAGCGTTACTTTTATTCGAGACTGTGCATCTTGGGTTGTTTGTATATCAATGATTGGATAGCTAATTGTTGTTTGTATGAAGGATTTAACATTAACTCTTGATACATTTTCCTTCGTAATTCTAGAGTATAACTAAAAGTCTTCTATACGTACCTACGGATCGCTTACCTGCTCGCTCTTACAACTTAATTACTAACCTTACTAAATAAAGTTACAGTAATGTTATCACGCTCTTAATGAGCAGCCCTGCGATTCTGTAACTCACTTTTCGAACTCACACAGCGGTTTTCGCATCGGCGGTCGCTCTCAAATCAGTCGTGAAGCAGTCATTTTATGATTTGGCAGTCTGAAAAGGTGGGGGGTTGTAGTTTATTGTTTATTAGAATGCCAAATCATAAAATGACTGCTTCACGACTGATTTGAGAGCGACCGCCGATGCGAAAACCGCTGTGTGAGTTCGGAAAGTGAGTTACAGAATCGCAGGGCAGCTTTAAGTTTCTATTAATTTTGGTTATATTTTATTTTATCTTGTTTAATTTTTTCTTACTAGTATGAAATTTTTATGTTTTAATATAATTGATGTTAAACATAAACATAACATTTATTACGAACGAAACACATACACAGAAACAAAATTTATAAGGTTATTACTAGCCCTGGCTCAGCATTAAATTACTTACTGTAACTTCGCCATATTACCGATTATAATATATACCTTTTTGATTTATATATTTTAAACTAAATTAGGTACATTTTCTTTGATTTTTCTAAGATCGCTGTTCTCAGAAGTATACATTTTTTAGGAGCACCTTCGCAGTTATACATACGCAAGACTTTAGTTATCATTAAGGATAGAAAAACTAATATCCTCTGTAACATAACGCATTCGGAAGAAGACACCCTGAGGTGGTATCGAGTAAGTTTGTAGAAGAGTGACAACCACATGATAAGTTTACTAAATACACAAGACTGCACTGCTAATTTTTACTATTATTATTGAAGTGAAACTTCTTTATCGGGGTTGGAAAAAAATTTAGTGTAACAATTTTTTCGTTACGCGTCACATTTTTCCGTTACGCGCCATCTTTTGAAGTGAAACTTCTTTATCGGCGTTGGAAAAAAATTACACACATTTGTCACATTTTTCGGTTACGCGCTATCTTTTTCTTGTCCCTACCACGGTTGATCCGAAGAGATTCGAAGCCATTAGTAACAAAAATATATAATAGCGATAACAATGATAGTAATACTAATAATTCTATTACAATTAATGAAATTCTGTAATAATCTTAGTACTACATAGTAGTACAGTAATAAGTTAAAATGAAATAATTGTTTTTTATTCATGTCTATGATAATAAAAGCCTTTTGTTAAACTTTATCTAATTTAACTTTATTTAACCAATTTCTGTAAAGTTGCATATAGTAGATCATTTTTTGAAAAATAAGGTCATAAAGAAGTTTCACTTCTTACGTGTGTACACCTAGTACACGCACACATTTTTTTTTCTACGAAGTATTATTATTACATTATTTTTCTTTTTTTGCGACTCAAAGAATAATTAGGCCATAGCTATAGGCGTTAGTAGGCTTCTTATTTCGGCTATAAATTGCGCGGAGGCGACTAGAAGAATCTTGGAGAAATCGTGGTCACAGTCGGCAAATCAGGCCGTTCATAACCAGATGGACCGATCGCTGATCAAAGAGGCGCTGGACAGACACAGGTGGAAACAGATTGTCCGTTCTAGATGTTTCCTTACAGACCACAACGCCCAGACATAAGCTACCGACTGATAAGATAGACAGGTTTTCTTTTATAGAACGGGGGGCAAACGGGCAGGAGGCTCACCTGATGTTAAGTGATACCGCCGCCATGGACACTCTCAATGCCAGAGGGCTCGCGAGTGCGTTGCCGGCCTTTAAGAGAGGTGTTAGAAACGTGTATGTTATCAGCGAGTTTCACTTTCTAGTCTTTCTTTCTAAGACAGAGTGGTGATAATAAGGCGCCGGTATACAGCCGGCTATCTTAATAAGAGGTGACATAGTGTTTTGTTTTTTTCCAGGATGGACACTTTCTTATGAATGGAAAGCTAACGCTATATGGACGCATACAAGATTCCGGAGTGTATACGTGTCGAATTACTAAATTAACCGGCATCATGGATTATACAGTTAATTTGACTGTCTGTTCACCACCGCAGTTCCTTCAGCCAGAACCTTCAATTGTTTTCATTTCTACTCGTACTATATTACGCTGTCATGTTATTGAATTTGGTGAAACTAAGGTGAAAGCGTTATGTTATTTCTCGACTTATTAATAATGTGTGTGTTTGGTGTTTCCGGAAAAACAATCTTTGTCAATCAGTCAATCAGTTTAAAAGCCTCAAAAGCTGTTTACTCGTTAAGTATACTAGCTACTGTAATTTTCTTATTATTAAAATATCTAACGTGAGACATGAATTATATCGCTTGCTCCGGGAGAAAAGATGTAAAAGCAAATCTAATTTTTCAGAAAAAATAAAGGAATTACTAAAATTGTGTCCAAAATAATTTCCGTAGCATCCTCGTGTTTTATTAATAAAATGTTTTGCAAAAATTCTGAAAAAATCACCCAAATATGTCAAAAATGAGAAAACATTAAAACAGTCGTAATAGTGCTATGTTCCCTGGGGCCAGCGATGTATAGAAACCTATCCGTTAGGTAGTAGTGTTGTATAATGCTTCACAAAGTAATATATATTTTCAGTTTACTTGGACAAAAGATGGCGATAAATTGAATGGAAATCAACCGGAGTTGTTTGCGGCACATCCCGGGTCATACATTTGTGAAGTGACGTCACATTGCGGAAGGATATCACGCCGATTTGATGTTGTTATAGGTGGTATGTGTACTGTTTACTGTAGAGCTTAACTTTTGCTTTCCAATTATACCATTAGGCCCTTTCTCCACTGCTCCGGTCCGGCGTCGGATACCGGAATGAGTCATGAGAAAAATATCGGAAGGCCGGATTGCGCTTCTCCACTATATCCGATCCGACAATAATCGATACTTGTATATTTATCATGCAATACGTATATTAACTAAAACCCATATACTTTATTTTTTTAATAAAACGTTCTAAATTCTGAATATTTTATTGCCCTGGCAAGTTTATTACTTTTTTTATATTGTCTATCTTAAAATATTATAATCTACTTAATAGATAGTTCACTTATACTATGGTATAAAAATATAAATAAATAGCAACATAATTTGGTTTGGTCCAGGTTATCCAGATTCTTTCAAATTAAACAAACTATAAATTAACCTGTGAATAATCATTTATAACCTCTTGGATACTTGGATATACTTGGACCGATAAAACACCGCGTTCCGATCTAGCAAGTTATCGGATTGTTAAACACCGGATGCCGGAGTAGTGGAGAAGTACGTAAGTACTGTTGTGAGTTTCTAAATCGGATCGGTAATTAACGTTTGCCGTACCGGAGCAGTGGAGAAACGGCCTTACGGTAATATGTAGTAATAAACTAAACGGGCAGCCTGTCCGCTAGCAACGTAATTGTCATATTCTTACTGCCCTGTATTCCATACTTTGATCCCAGGATGCCTATGTATTTTATATAACTTCCATTTTCTTGGCTCCAAAAACCCATCCTATCGTACCTGTGATACCTGTTCCCCACGTATGGGGCTTTTTCAATTCCTCCTTCACTGTCTCTGACCTCGTTGAATAATGTATTATGTAATATGAAAATATGTATGTATGTCTTACGTATTTTGTGCTTATATTTTTATATTTAGTATTGATTTTACTAAGTATATGTATAAATGTATGTCGCTGATAATTCACCGTCATCAAAATGTTTGAAAGAGTGTACTGTTAATAGTTTTTGTATTTCGCAGGCTGTATATTGAATGTTGATAGCGACTTTGATGGCGTAAAGCCCTTTATTTTGAATTCAAAAGGAAACTTGCTCTCTCCAATGTATAACACTCTAAACGACGCTGTTTATATTGAAATTGGAGAATCGGTACGCTTTAACTGCGGTTCAAACATAAGTCTTTACCACGACAAAGTTATTTTATCAAACAATTTCGTGCAAGGGAAATGCGTAAACGGTTCTGTTTTTGAAATTGATAAGGTTTTGTATGATTTTAAAAACTTATCATGTGAAGGAAGGTTAAATAAAATAGTGCGCAATGACGAAGTTAAATGTGGTTGGAACAAAACATTACAAAATATTAACTATCATTTTGGAAAGACCTGTGTACATTTATACGAAGTATGTGCGACCAGGTTGGAAACTGTTTATATAAGACACAGACTGAACAAAGCAAAGGCCAATAAGATATCAACGCTTGCAGGTATTTATTAATTAAAGATAATCAGCTAACATATTACGTTAATTATGTGCTCTTTATTAAAATGTATTTTTATTGATGAAATTGTTTAAAATAAATTAATCTTTATGATGCTTAAAATACGAAATTTGATGTAAAATAAATCAATAAAGAAATTAATCAATAAAGCGTTTTATAAATTTGAGGAATACTTAAATGATCCTAATCCTTGGGATTGAATTGCTCCAGTTCAAACAATTTGTATGACAATACTTGGCGATTAAAAAGAGTGGCGGAAAGTTTCTTGCCAGTTCTTCTTACCCGCTCTACGCCCTTGACTTGCGAACTGGTAGTAAATGTAAATTTACAATTAATTTAACTTGACAATTCAAAAGTGTACTTGGTTACCCACTTGAATAAAGATATTTTGAGTTTGAGTTTGAATATAAAAATAATCCTAGTAATGCGAATGTGGAGTATTTTTCTATTTATTTGACTTCATTTTTTTATTTTATGTATAAATAAATCAAAAATGTACATGACTATTTACTCTAACCGAATTCGATTTGTTCAATTTCGCTTATTTTTATTCAACCAATTCTTTGCATTATTTAATAAAATTATATTTTTTAGATACGCCTAAACTGTTCTACAAGCGCCAATCTCTCGCAAATAAGTATAACTGTGATTACAATGATTCCGGCTATTGCTTTAAAAGTAGACAACTACTAAACGCAAGGGATGTATATCCTGGCCAAGCTTTTACTGCAACATTTTCTAATTATAATATAGTACCTGAGTGGAGACAAGGATGGTCTGTAAGTATTTATGAAACTTTCAGTTAAACCACTTTCCTTAATGAGTACATGATACATTTAACGGCTAGTATTTCAGTCAATTAAAGTCAAACCATAAAATATAATTATATATTAAAACGTTCCTTATAATTACATTATCTATTGGTGCTAAGCTAGCTAGCTTGTTGGTGATGGTGATCGGGTTTTTTTTTTTCAAAAGCAGTGTTGGCCTAGTGGCTCTAGCGTGCGACTCTCGTACCTGAGGTCGTAGGTTCGATCCCCAGCTTGCACCAATCCTTTCTTTCTATGTGCGCATTTAACATTTGCTCGAACGGTGAAGGAAAATATTGTGAGGAAACCGACATGTCTTAGACCCAAAAAGTCGACGGCCGATCACCATTTAAAATGATCATGAAACATATACAGAAAGCTGAGGCCAAGACATATAGAGGTCGTAGCGCCACTTAAAAAGTGAGGGCTAGCGGTGAATCGTAGTTTTCGAATACGTTTATAGATTTACCATATTATTCAGACAACTAGTTTTAAGAGAAGCTATATGAAAACTATTTCTTTCTTTATTAATATTTGACCTTCAGCAATAAATAAGGTACGATCAAAGAGCTTTAGAAGGAGGAGGTTTTAGGTTTCATAACTGATGAATGCTATTTGTTTTCAGAATTGGGAAGAGCTAGAAAAGCGCGTTCGAATGATACCAAATTCACTAGACAAAACTGCTGAGGTGTATGTTTATAATGGTGTGATTCACACTAGTAATTTAAATGCAAATCTTAAAAGGACTGTCACTATGAAGCACAATTATACAGTCACTTACACCAATAGAAACAACAAACAAAATATTCAACTCACACCAATGTTTTTGTTCAAGGTAATTTCACACCAAATCTCTTTTATATCCTATTTTCATTACATCATAATAAGTATATATCTTA
The DNA here is from genome assembly GCF_905475465.1 of Pieris napi. Taxonomy (NCBI): domain Eukaryota; kingdom Metazoa; phylum Arthropoda; class Insecta; order Lepidoptera; family Pieridae; genus Pieris; species Pieris napi. The sequence goes on along the minus strand of NC_062241.1, from coordinate 2,637,322 downwards.
TAAATTTACAGGCTGTACACTACTTTACTGAGCGTATGGGAGTAGCGTTTATACAATTAAATATTCCCAACGTGACAAAGGAAGAAGCTAAAAAATACGTGTTTTGTGACGACATTTGTAAAGAAATAGAGTGGTTGGGAAATGGAGATTGGAAAAACCCAAAGCGGGGCTATATTTACTGTTGTTCTATCAGAGAGTTTAATTTATTATTTGGCGATGTAGTTCAAATAAAAGAAGCCAGCGGAATCTTAAGAAAAATTTAAAATAAAATTATCAATAACTTAAAAAGTGATCAATTCTTGGATCGGCTTGAGGTAAAATTTACGGTTAAGATTTAGCGCAAACGTATATTCTAATACGTTGCTGACATAAGCGACGTAGTAAGCGCTCGAACTCTTCTCCTTAGTAATTACTGATACAAAATGATCCATGTTATCGCTGACTATGATTGCTGTAAAACAATGAAAAATTCGAGTAATGTAATTCATAAATAAATTTACGATTCTATCAGTTCTAGGAGTTTTATTTATATTAGAGCCCACAAGAAATACGGCTCAAATCGCATCAAATTGAAAGATTCAATTATTCTGAACTCAAAAATACCAGTATTGGAAATTTTTCTCATAGCGTTATCATAGCAATATGTCTTATTTTTTTTTATTAAAGCTAATTTTGTCTGTATTGTAGTTGAATTATAGCTGATATTGAAAACATGCTTGTAAGAAATGGCGAAAATCCGGAAGATTACTAATTATGGTCTAAGATCCCGCTATACAACAACAATATAATCCATATGGGTTGCCTAGCAAATTTCAGTCCAGAGTATTTTAATTAATATTAAAACCCATATTTATTGACATATTAAATTAAATATAAAATACGTTTCATTAAATAAGCATCTCGGTGAAGGTCGTTGTATATCGGGATCTTATACTATTAAAATTTAAACCTTAATACAATTGGGCTTATTGAGGTAAAGCGTTTTTCAGGAGAACGCATTTAATTTGCAGACCGTTTTGCAAAGATAACAGAGTTTTGCTGATCGGTAACATATCAATATGTCTGAAAATTGTTAGACGCGAGTTAATTTTGGTGGTGGTTCGAGGATGTTCAAATAAATGAAACTTTTTGTTTGAACCTAGTATCAACTGACTTTAATCGTTTAAAACAATGGCTTATAACATGAAACTATGGGTAGTGGGGTTGCGATGCTGGACTTTCTTAAAACTAATTGATACATCTGTTACCCATATGCTGACGCATCCCTGCAAGCATTGTACCCGACCTCCCCCTCCTCTATAAAACAGGATGAATTGGCCGATGTGAAAGGCCCTTGTGCCAAGGTCCATTCCACATCATTCGTGGCCGTAGAGGACCGTAATATTAACGGCTAATCGCGTAGCTAGATGCGGACAAAGCTACGCTGTTACCGTGTCCTGCCCCGGGCGATTGCTGGTGGCGCCGTGGGGTTTTAGTGGGTATGCACAACAGCGAGTCCCACATAACCCTTCCCCACCAGGTCAACCATGCCGCGGGTATGCGTAACGCATTTCCCCACGAAAAAAAAAATCTGTTAGCTATAAAGGATACACGCTATCGACCTATGGTACATTATCGGAAACGAGAACAACTATAATTACTGAGTGTATATAGGGTTCATATATTACTGGCAAAACTGACGTTCTACAACTTATTGCCTTCAAGTATGTCATGATTGTTAATATTAATTGTTCTACTACTCTTAACTAAAATATATACAGTCAAAACAGTTTACGATAACATCATGGCGTAGTCCTGCTCTTTCGTGAATTTTGTAAACGTTGTTGACATTCATAAGCATGCTCTAAGAAGCATCTAAATTGAATAAACGTATTTTGATTTGATTTGATTTGATCGTTTAGAACAACATATCGGTTATATTGACCAAAATCAAAGGTCCCGGCTGAGTTCTATTGTATTAGGCACTTAATGACAACGTCATCGGCTGTTACGACTATCGGTTTTTACGACCAAATATGGGTAGTCCATTCGATGCCGTTATAACAGATTTAGACTGTATGTACAGGTAACTTAACTAATGTTAGCTAACATAACCCGTGATAAAAAAAATTTCATTATCAGAAAGTTTCGAACTTCTGAATTTATTTAATAATCAGGCTTGATATTATAAGCAAATTAATAAGTTGCGTCCCTCAAATTATGTGATAATGATTAACAAAGCGTTTCTCTTAAACTGAAGGTAAGGAATTTAGTAAATGGCAGAAAAGGAAACTGGGATAAAATATAATAAAAAATCCTTTTTTTATATATAATAGGGGGGCAAACGAGCTTACGGGACGACCAAAAAGGGCAGTCTTCGCAGCCCATAGACACCCATTTTCAGTGGGTGCGTTGCCTGCCTTTGAGTACACTCGATTTTTAATGATTTGGAGGTCGTATCTCTGAGGGAAGATCCCCGCCGGGATTCCACAGTTCGCTAGTTTGTAGCATCATAAAGTCTGAATGTGAATTAAATCGTCGTCGAAATCATACTCCGCATCGCTTATGGGGTTTCGCCGTCTTCTATAAAATAAAACCATTAGTGAACATTTGTAAAATGTTGTGTTGTGCATAGGCACGTCTGAGACACCCTGGTTTGTCATAGCACATAAGAAAGTGTAATCAAGGAAACAATAAGAAACTCGAATTACCTGCATAATTCGCCAATGTTTCGGGTTTTATCTAAATATGACACCGATTATGAGGATATTGATATTTTCCACCTCACTAAAGATGTGAGAAAGTATTTGAAGAGGCGGGAAGACTCTGATTTTGTTTCAGCTATATACGTAATTTGAAATATTAAGTGTTATTTGTGGTTTCAAATGTTAAATTTCAGTTTTCTTTAGTTTTTTTATATATTTTTTGTCTATTAATGTACTTAGTTGTTTTCTGTTTCGTATATACCTATTGTTTATCTATGTAATCTGTTTTGGCTTTCAGCCTTGCGTTCTGTAACTCACTTTTTGAACTCTCATCAATAAACTACAAGTTCCCTCCATATCAGAATGCCGAATCGTAAAATGACTGCTTCACGACTGATTTGAGGGCGACCGCCGCTGCGAAAACCGCAGTGAGAGTTCGAAAAGTGAGTTACAGAATCGCAAGGCTGTATTGTCTAAGTGTCTAGTTTTATAATATGAATGTTAGCTGTAAGATTACTTATAATTAAATAAATAAAATAGAAGTAGTTCGCTGATGATGCTGCTGCTAATGATAGTCGGTCTCACTATGAGTGTAGAATCTGAAGTTATGTCTCGTGGCTACCACTACTACTCCCTGTGTTAATTAACCAATCAATCTTGGAGACTCCAGAACAATTTTATCGTTTTTGGGAGTATAGGCGGATCCAGACAGCCTTTTTGAAGTGAAACTTCTTTATCGGCGTTGGAAAAAAAAATACCGTCACATTTTTCGGTTACGCCGTACGCGTCACATTTTTTGGTTATGCCCATCTTTTTCTTGTTCCTACCACGGTTGATTCGAAGCCATTAATAACAAAAATATAATAACGATAACAATGATAGTAATAATTCTATTACAATTAATGAAATTCTGTAATAATCTAAGTAGTAATAAGATAAAATGAAATCATTGCATTATTTGTATTCATGTCTATGATAATAAAGCCTTTTGTTAAACTTTATCTAATTAAACTTTATTTAACCAATATCTGTAAAGTTGCATATCTAATGTATCATATCATTTTTCGAAAAATAAGGTCATAAGAATTTTCGTTTTCTACGTGTATATATACTACACGCACACGATTTTATAATTTCGACTGTATTGCTGTGTTGTATGTATCATAAGTGGGTTTTGGTCGTAGACTCTCCTACTTCCTACTACTCCTAAATCCAAAAATCACCAATGGTCTCTCAGTAATCAAAATCAAAATACGTTTATTCAATTTAGATGCTTCTTAGAGCATGCTTATGAATGTCAACAACGTTTACAAAATTCACGAAAGAGCAGGACTACGCCATCCGTTCGCAAAACAACCAGGAGGCCTTGTTCTGAGAAGAACGGGCAAGAAACTCAGCAAGTTTTGCCCTCCCTTTACATTACAATTATTCAAAGGAAAATGTCATAAACCACAACGTCATTAAAGTTACATAAGTAAAAAAAAATAAAATCTGTTCTGTGATTTACCACATTCACCATTACACACATATTCATACATAATTAGAACTATTGCCAAGCGTTTTTATCTTCCAGGTAGTCATTGACTGTGTAGTAACCTTTACACATATGGGTTTTTTGATATGTGTTTTGAATCTGTTTAAAGGCAGTTCCAATATTTCACTAGGAATCATGTTATAGCAGCGTATACTTAGGCCCATAAATGAAGTATTTATTTTCTGCAACCTGTAAGACGGCTGGAAAAGTTTTCCCTTATTTCTTGTATTCCTATTGTGAATGTCGCTGTTCTTTAAAAGAGAACTAATATTACTACGCACAAAAACGATACAGTTGTAAATATATTGGGTTTCTAAGTGAAGTGCCTGGTTTCAAGCAATAAATTGACCTAATAGCACGTTTTTGCAAGATAAAAATAGATTGTATATCTGCTGCTGCCCATAAAAGAATTCCATACGACATAACGCTGTGAAAGTAACTAAAATATACTATTCTGGCAGTTTCCTCGTCTGTGAGTTGCCTAATTTTCCTAATAGCGTATGCCGCAGAACTAAGCTTGTCAGAAAGTTTAGTGATATGCTGACTCCATTGAAGATTTTGGTCTATTGTAATGCCCAGAAATACCGTAGAATCAACTAAATTTAGTTTTTCATTGTTCAATTTAAGCTCTATAGTTGTAGTTTTAACATTAGGTAAAGTAAATCTTATGCATTTTGTTTTTGTGGCATTTAATTGTAAATTATTTGCAGAAAACCAGCACACTATTTCAGAAAGTGCATTGTTCACATCGTCAAAATTTGTTTTATATCTATTTACTTTAAAAATCAAGGACGTGTCATCAGCAAACAATACAATATCACATAATGGCTTTGCATAAGAAGGCAAATCGTTAATATATATAAGAAATAAAAATGGTCCCAATATTGATCCTTGCGGGACTCCCATTTGAATGTGTGATCCCGAAGATTTAGTTCCATTTATATCAACTTTATGAGTTCGACAACTTAGGTAAGAGGTTATTAAGTTAAGAGCTACATTTTTTATACCATAGTGGTCAAGTTTGCAAAGCAGAGTCTCATGATCAACACAATCAAACGCCTTGGACAAATCGCAGAAAACTCCCAGTACATTTTGAGTTTTCTCCCATGCATCAAATATATGTCGTAACAGAGCCAGCATCGGTAGTGGAGCGACCTTTAGTAAAACCGTATTGTGCGTTGTGTAGAAGACTGTTTGTATTAAAGAATGTAATTAATTGTTCTAGTATAATTTTTTCAAAAACTTTACTTAAAGTTGGCAATATTGAGATGGGTCTAAAATTAGTAGGTTCTGTCCTGCATCCAGATTTAAATAAAGGTATTATTTTACTATGCTTCATTAAATCTGGGAAACTTCCTTCATCAATACAATTGTTAAAAATATACGCAAGATCTGGGGCAATAATATCTATAATGTCCTTAATAATATGTACAGAAACATCCCACAAGTCTCCAGAATGTTTTAATTTTAAAGATTTAAAAGTTTTAACTACATCACCAGCGCTAACGTGCTTAAACTGAAAATGTATTTTGTATTCCGGTACGTGACTTTTAAGAAAACTAATAGCCTCTTTGGGAGAGGAATTCAGAGAAGATGAAGTAATTACAGGTATGTTTGTAAAGAAATCTTCAAAAATATCAGCAATCTCTGAGCTTTCAACAATAATCTTATCATCTACCTTTAAAAAGAATGAATTATTACGGGATTTAAGGTTTCCTGTTTCACGATTTATAACATTCCAAGTAGTTTTGATTTTATTACTTGAATTCTTAATTTTCTCACGTATATGCAATGCTTTTGTATATTTGCAAACTTTTCTAAAAGTTTTGGAATAATTTCTGACATATTCCATAAACACTGCGTTGTGATTATATTTTCTTAATGCATATAATTCATAAAGCCTATTCCTACTCTTCAAAATACCACTCGTGGCCCAGTCATCAAACTTTATTTTTTTGTTGCACTTTATAGTCTTTAATGGGTAAATACTATCAAACTCATTTTGAATAACATTAAACAATCTTTTGTATTGACTCTCCGAATTATTTAGAACAGAGTAATCGATTGCACAACCCTTAGAATTAATATTTTGCCTAAAACTTTCGATGCGACTTTTTGTGAAGGGGCGATACTTAACGTGCTTGGCTTCATCAAATATTTTGTCAGAGAAGCCAACTATCAGACCACAATGGTCAGAAGTAAGGTTTGTTATTACTGATTTAGAAATAGGTTTGTCACTCGAAAATATGTTATCTAAACAAGTTGCTGAATGGGAGGTGATTCTTGTTGGTTCAGAGAATTGGTTTACTAAATTGAAGCATTTAAACATTGAAATTAATGATTGCTTATTGAATTATGTAAATATGTAATTTCATATATTCAAGTTTGCAAAACGATTTACAATTTGAATTAAATCTCACAAGTTGGTCACAATAACTTTTATTAGTTACTAGCTAACTTCGTTCCGCCTTACAGTCTAATAATATCGTTCCTACTTTAGTTACACTTATTTGAGGATTTCATTAAGGTAATAACATTAATACAACTTTTTTTAAATACATCAATGTTTAATTGCTTGCCATTGCGAAAGAAGAATGGCAGTTTTACACATTAGGCCTCTTCTCTCTAGCGCCGCCAATATTGCGATACTGCATGTTAAAGCACTTTCTGATATACAACATTTTTTGATGAAGTAAACACATGTCTTCGATCAAGATCAAAGTCTGGTTATGCATCTCCTCATTCACCTCAAGATCGGAATTTCTTGAACTGACACGAATTCGACGTAAAATGATGCGTAGTTTTGTTAACAGATGCCATCACATGCTGTTTTCATTCGTAAAATTAATGTACTTATTTATTTTTATTCGATAACTTCATTTTATCACTTATTCTGCTAATCGGAGCGGAGAAGAAAGAAACAACTAACATCTTGTATGTAGATAGTAAAAATACAATGGATAGCTATTGATAAAATTTTACATACAACGTTGCCGTTACGCTTTTGTGCGCAATATAAGGAAAAATCGTAATAGTAGCCAGTAGGTAAGGCTAAAGCCGCGCGGTCGCCATCCGCTGCCCTTCCCGACTTACCTTTCGGCCTCTCAGTCAATTTGTTATCGTAACTGAAATTAATACGTCCATACGGCATATCTAATGTGCCATATTAATCCTAAGTCTTACGAATAAAGAAAATGTGATCTTATAATAGCGTTTGTACCTAGAGATAGAGACTTCTAGAAACTGTCTGTTTAAAGCCTAGCTTACGCCGAGGCAACAACGTGTGACAGTGCCGCATGCTACACATTGCGGCATGTGGCACCTTGTGACATGCTACAAATAGAAAGCATTTGCGGCATATGTGGCATACGGCAGTCTATTTTACGACGAGGCAACATCGTGCCTAAATAATTTCGTGCTGTTTATGAAGTTTAAATTCTATCTACTTGTTTGATCGAGGGCATACGCCATAGAATATGGTTGATCAAGTAACTTTAGCAGCAGCTCTTTTAGTACTACTAAGCCATGCAAAACAACGGAAGATGAGACGTTGGTGGAAAAACAAATTACTTCATAAATATAATGGCCCACGGACTAGTTTACTAACAATAATTAAGGCAGACGATAGTGCCTTCTTTAAAAACTTTACCAGAATGTCAACTGAGGACTTTGAGGACTGTTTTTAGTTTTTTAAGTCTAAATATTTTTCGTTACAACACTTCATGACCGATAATTCTTACTTTCCAAATCAAATACAAACAAAAACACCCTACAAACTGTGTTGACGCACGAAAAATGTCGCATGGAATCCATTGTGCTCGGATACAAGCGGCGACAGTCTGCCACATGACGCAATGTGTTGTCATGCCGCATGGTTCTTGCCACAATGTGCGACTTCGACAGAACAGAAACAGATGAATTACTTAATAATAATAAATCATATATATACCTGTTTTCACCAAAAACAACCAATTCTTTACACTATTTAAGGAAATCAATTCAACGATATAAATTGCAACTATATCAGAAAAATTATCATAAAAAGATTAAATAATATTGAGGCTTATTATGTTATTAACATACAAAAACTATAAAAAAGGCGTTGCTTAAACTCTCAACATTAATTTAAAATTAATTTCATTACAAAAAAGATGACACAAGAATGTAAGTGCGTGCTCCGCTCCTATTTTACAATGTCTACTGCCTATTATAGAAGACAAATTTATATCATATTTATAATAAATCTATAGTATATTTATAATAATACATAACTTTAATCCGGTTAAAAAGTTTTTTCTTTCAATTTTTGTTTTTTTTATTTTTATTAATAACTATTAATAACTTAAGATATCATGTGGAACATAGTGTTATGTAAACTTGTAGTAAACTTGGCGATTAAAGAGTGGCGGAGAGTTTATTGCCAGTTCTTCTCGTCCGTTCTACGCTCTTGATTTGAGAACTGGCAGTAAATGTAAAATTAGAAGCGATTAATATGTAATTCTTTAGTGACGATCATAGTCACAGTCACTTTCTAGATCAATATGCAAATATCAGGAATTAAAGGGGTTCAAACAGTATTTCCATCCGAGAAATATTCAAAACAGGGAAAATCCTATATGGAAAATACCCCCCCAACAAAGATACCGGTGCAAACGGAATTTCATCCACTGATAAAGCACATAAAGTAATAAGTTATTTAAGTCTGTCGCAACCGGAACTCAGTCAGTCTCGTCGACACGTTTGAACTGAAAACATCAAAATGGTATTAACAAATTACGTAGCAAAATTTATGTTAGTATTCCTATTCCACCATGTGTTGAGTGATGATTTGAAAAGGAGTTTAACATTTGTGATTGATGATACTGGTTCCATGGAGAGATACATAAATCAAGTTAAAATTAAAGCTAGTGATGTGTTTAATGCTGTGCTGAATTCGAAGGCATCAGAAATTGAGGACTTCGTTTTGGTCACTTTCAACGATCCAGGTTAGTCTTTGTGATTATTAGATTAATAAATACTCTTTATTTCATGCAACACGCAAGCCGGCTCTTAGCCCGGTCATTTTAGACATAAAAATAGTGATCAAATAAAGAAAATTCCGACAAAGCCAAATTTTCGTAGAGACCTTAGGTTTATCACAAGGAATAAAGTGTCAAAAGTCCCCATCAGTTTCATGTGAGCTTAGCTACTTATTCGGGGTCAAAGGTCAAAATTTTAGGTTTTTTGTATTTTTCTCGAAAACGGTAAGTTTTATCGAAAAGTACCTCAGAGCACAGTTGTAGATCTTAAAATTCTCTAAAAAAAATGGTCCCTATGATTTTTTCTCTAAGACTCACTATTTCCCAGATATTGCGCTTGTAAGAATCATATTCCAGATATGCCACGTATATACATATTTAGGTACTCAAGCAAGCAAAAATGCCTACTCGTGTCTCTTTTATGTATACATTATTAGTATAACCTGGGAAGGCGCAGCAACGGACAGAAATATATTCTTCTAAAAGTTTATCAGCTTATCCAAAATGCCAAAACTTTATTTTATTTTTACATGCGATGACCGGATGCGATACTACGTCTGCAATGTTTAGAAGGGGCAAAAATTCAGTATTAAAATTATTTGAAAAAAATGATTTGATTGACTGCGCAAAAGTATTTACAGAAATTAATTCTTCACCTCAAATACTAATTACTAAAGGAATTCGGTTTCTTCTTGCGGTTTATGGAGCTCCAAAAAAAATTGATTGCATAGATACGTACAGATATTTAACATTTGTAAAAAATACACGAAACAAAAAGCAAGTACAGCTATCTTGTCTTCCTCCAACATCGGCATCTGATAGTCAACATTTGTTTCGAGTATACTATCAAGTTCAGACATGGCAAGGCAATGAACTGAACCCTGAAGACTGGGGTTGGAAATTGATTCGAACTTTACTGCCCCCTGCTCCAGAAAAACTTCTTAACACTATTTTTTGCAATTGCAAGAAAGGTTGTAGTGCCAAATGTGGCTGTAAAAAAGTAGGCTTGCAGTGTTCTCCAGCGTGTACCAATTGCCAAGGTGTCTCTTGCTCAAATGTTCCATTAAATACAAGAGAGGAATATTCATGTGATTTTGATGAAGAGACAACTGATTCATCTTCATTTGAACAATTTCTAAGCGCTTATCAACAGGAAAGAGAAGAAGAAGAACAAGAAGAAATTGAAGAAAACATGATTGTTGAAGTTGAATATGAAGAGTATGAGTCAGATTAAAGTAATAAAAAAAAGTTTGAACGACAGTTAAACTCAATAACCCATATCAATAATCTTCATACTATTAAATAATTATTGTTCCTGAAAATATCGTCAGAAAGGTTCGTGAAATAGGCCTACCGTGGATACCACGTTAAAAAAAACGCGCCGAGTACACTACCTCACAGGTGGTGAGGAAATGTGTGCATATTATGTAGAACGTGATTCTTACAAGCGCAATATCTAGGAAATAGTGGGTCTTAGAGAAAAAATCATAGGGACCATTTTTATAGAGAATTTTAAGATCTACAACTGTGCTCTGAGGTACTTTTCGATAAAACTTACCGTTTTCGAGAAAAATCCAAAAAACCTAAAATTTTGACCTTGGACCCCGAATAAGTCGCTAAGCTCACATGGGACTGATGGGGACTTTTGACACTTTATTCCTTGTGGTAAACCTAAGGTCTCTACGAAAATTTGGCTTTGTCGGAATTTTCTTTATTTCAATTGTCTAAAATGACCGGGCTAATAATTCACGGCGTATTAGATGTTAAGAGATACTGCCGACCATGAACAATACTCAGCCAGTAGGCTCATTAGTGCGTTGCCGGTCTTTTAAGAATTGGTACGCTCTTTTCTTGAAGGACCCTATTTCGAATTGGTTTGGTAATACTTCAATCGGCAGCTGGTTCCAAGTAGTGGTGGTGCACGGTAAAAACTGCCTTAAAAAACGCTTAGTTGTGGAACGTCGGACATTGAGGGGACACGGGTGGAATTTCGTATTCTGCCTCGACGTCCGATGATGAAACTCAAGTCCTCTGAACACTTACTGAGGTAAATGCGGTAGAAGATGCAGAGTCTCTTTTCTCTCAGCAGCGTCTAGGGATCACGCCAATCGGAATGTGACTGGTCGTCAACGCCTCGAATCGCTCTTCGTTGAATATGGTCAAGTGAAAGGTTCGTTACTGGGGAGCTTCCGCCCAGTGACATGACGTGATAACAGTACTATTTATAGTTTATAAAGTTGCAAGCGGTGGTCGAAAATTAAGTATACTCTCGTGTTACTGAGCACACCAAGCTCAATAGTGGCTAATTAGCCATTCCTTCAAAAGACCGCGAAACTAAAAATCATTTAATACTTCTGCCTAATATTGAGATCTTAAAGGAGCATCTTCAAAGAGAGAATTCGCTAACAAAGAGTGTTTTTTTAGCCGAAGAAAAGTTCAGACATAACACAAGTGCAAACTTGTGTCTTTGTGTTTTAAATTGCACTAGATTCAACCCCAACCCCAATCCAAGAGGTATTAGAGTTTCAACTTCTGACACAAGTTTGTCACGGTACCGAACGACAACTACGCTAAAAATACCTGGACGGCCAGAGTTAAGAATGTTCCCAGTGCTTTTATTACTCATAATTTGTATTACTCTGTCTGACATATGCATGGAAAACATGGAAATTTACAAATAAAACAAAAAGTAATATAAATACATGCCTGGAAAGGAACAGGTACACAAGATAAGACACATGAAGATCAGAGTCGAAAGCAATTGATGCTCTAAGCCACGCAAAAAACTGAAGTGGAAGTGGGCGGGTCATTTAGCGCGCGTCACAGATCACAGATGAAAGAAAACAGTAACAACATGGAGAGGCCCATCAGGCAAACGATACAGAGGCAGACCTTACACTCGATGGGATGATGACATCAAAAAAATAGCTCGGGATAGAGAAAGATGGCATATCTTGGAGACGGCCCTTACCGAAGAGAGTTCCTGACACATACTAACTTTAAAAAAATATTTACTAACACATAGGATTATTAGATATTAGTGTATCAGAAAATAAATTTAGGGTTAAAAGTAAAAAAATAAATGAATAAACTTTTATTTCTCTATAGGTGTTGAACTACGAACAAAAACAAAAGAGGAAAAAGTATTCAGTGCAAGTCTAAATGATATTTTTGTTGATGGAGGCGGTAGGTGTCCTGAGATGTCATTGACAGGAATAAGCTTAGGGATTGATGAAAGCAGGCCATACTCACTGTTTTATGTTTTCACTGATGCTACTGCGAAAGACATACATTTGTATGACGAGGTTCAAAGAAAAGCCCTCAAGAAATTCATACAGGTTCAGTATTACAATAGTTTAAGTAATACAAGTTGTTAATACATGTTCTAACCCTCTCTTCTCTCAATGATGACACTTTAAGAACAATCTGCTTATCAAATCATTTTTTATCTTATCTTATCTTATCCCTCATATAAAAGCTGAAAGATGTCAGTAATATCCATAAGCTTAACATAGTTTTCATAGTCATTAGTTTTAATTATTATTTAATTCATTTTTATTTGTCGTTGTTTGTTTAAGTTTACCTTAATAGATTGCTCGTGTTCTAATGTGTATGTGTGTTCAATTTGTGATGTCTTATTTTCTTGTAGTAGAGAGAGAGAAAATCCGGAGACTAAGTATTAGATTATTAAAGATGTATTTGCAAAGAATACAACCTCATAAAACAGCATTTGGATAGCATTAACCTACTATAAATATATAACCTTAACACAAAAATAAGTCAATTTACTACTAAACTTCTTTTTCTCTTTATGCCTAGACACCAGTACTTTTCTTACCTCCTAATGTTCTTTTACAATCAAAAGGTAACATTCTTACTGACGGGATCTTGTGACGAGAGGAATAGTCCTAATTACAAAGTATACAAGAAACTCGCTCAGGCCACAGGAGGCCAGGTGTTTAATATCGAAATTAACGAGGCACAAGAGGTATGTATTACCTAACAAATAGGAAATACTTTGACTAATAGGAATTAGAAGCTAATAAGGTCTTTCGGTCAAAAGAGACTTTTTAACTCAGTATTATTATATTATATGTATGTGGCCCTAAAGTGGGACTATGAAGTAACCATATCAAGAAGAAAATTTACTAAAAATATTTTTTTAAATTCAGGAACAGAAATAGATAAATTGAGAAATAATATTGATTTGTTACAGTAAGAACAACCACTAAAAGCATAGTATTGTCTTTATCCGACGTTTCGCGTGCTTTACGGCGTGCGTGGTCACGGTGACAAATTTAAAATTATGTTAAATAATTGTAAATTTATAATAATACATAACTTTAATCCGGTAAAAAGTTTTTTCTTTAAACACTAAAAGCATTTTATGTTTTTCAAAGGTGATTGTTATAACACAATCAATATGTAACCTTTAAGGAGAACAAATCAAGTGATTCTAAATTTATTTGACCTAAAAAAAATAAAACTAAAAATGTGTTTATTCATAATACGCACCATCATTGTTTCTGTGCGGGCCAAATTTATTGTACGTCCCTATAGCAAGAACTATATACATATAGACAAAATTCATACCAATTGCGAGCATGTCGTTCTTTTAATGTGGCATGTCGGGAGGTTGATTTGTATTTATTCTGCACTAGTGTTGCTAGAATGAAGAAAGCCCTATGTGATCAATACTTTGAATGATTTAGATTTTAATATAGCTGCCTTGAGAGTTTTTTGAGCATTAGTATGTAAAGATGTAATAATACCTAAATGTGTAAACCGATAATTGGCCTTCATCATATTAATTATATAATATTAAACCTTTTTTAGCTGTAAATTGTAAAATAAATAAAATAAATAAATAAATAATGTGAGATTTGGGAACCCTTTTAAGTAGAAAATACCTGTGTCAAGTAACACGCGTGGATGCATGTGAGTGAATGATGTGGTAGCTGTTAGTGTAATGCTTTAGCTTTTAGGAGAATCTACTCTTTGCGTAAGATATAAAAGTAAAAATAAAAAAACCTTCAAAAACTATTTCCAACCGGATTTCCATTGCTAGGATAATCACCGGTGTAACTTGCAATAACGAATGAAATACCAAACCTGGCGTTTTATATCACGTTGTATTTCCCTCAACATCCGTAGCGCTGATATTGCAACCTTGGAATGGTTCAACAACCTGCCATTGAAATCGGGAATGCTATCTGTATCGCTATTGGAGTTTTGTCATAGACAAAACAATTTGTTCAACTATTTATATCCATTGAAAATTATAAAAATTAATTATAATAATTATTATTATTTAATTTAATTCTTATTTATTCTTATATTCCTTACATTCATAATTCATATACACATTTGATCCACAGAAGAGTCAATGTTCGCCGTATTATTTTGATCTACTGATCCGGCTTGAGCAATAATATTCTAAAACGTCTGACTTTCTTTTTATGAATTAGTCTTACCATGTGATTTAACATTGAAAATGAATTTGATTTCAGATATTGAACTTTGTAATTGAATCAATTAAAGATAAGAGAGTAAAACTTTACAATCGAAACTTTCCAGCTGGTGATGATGAAGAAATAACAAAACAAATGCCTGTAAGTAAAACCACCATTTTTTAAACGTTAATAACAATACGACTGTCCCGCTTATTCTGGGGGAGACAATATACCGCTCAACTGAGAAGAAGAAAGAGTATACTCCTCCAAAGGCCGGTAACGCACCCACTTAAATGTCTGTCCATGGGCTGCAATGTCTGCCCTTTTTGGGCGTCCCGTAGGCTCACTAGCCCCACAGTACAAATTTAACAAAACCATTTAATTTATGGGTCAATGTCTTATTTATTAGATCTCGGTTAAGGGTTATAGATTAGACAAATTGATACATGTATTATGTATTAATAAATTAAAGGTACGTAGATCGTGCGTAATAAATCCGAAATAATTGTTAGGCCAGGGATCAAACCAGGTCTTTGTGTAATACGCTTTTTGTGTAAATTAAATAATGAATCATCTTATATTTTTTATTGGCTGTTAAAAATGTTATATAAACTTAGCTATGGTCAAATTGGTGATCAGCCTGTCCATGACTTCATCTATCTTTGGGCGCGTCCTAAATATACGATATTTTCCTACACGGTATAAGTTATTAAGTTCTAACAACTCACGTTATTTAGTTATTAAAATAATATTTCTTTAGTTTTCAGTCGATACCAAAGTGCAGTCTCTTACACTGTCTCTTGTGGGTATGGATGCTCATATTATTGTGAAAGATTCCAAAGGAAATGAAGTAAAAGTAGAACTTATTATAGAATCAGAGGAAACTTATGTAAGTAAAACCGTATCTTAATATATATATTTCTTGTGTGCGTGTGTATGTGACTGAACTCCTCCTAAACGACTGGACCAATTTTGATGAAATTTTTTGTGTGTCTTCAAGGGGATCTGGGAATGGTTTAGATTCACAAATCAGCCCGCCAGATATTAAGGGTAGTCCACCCCTAAATTTTTATTTTTATTTTTTAGACAAAATTTTTAATTTCCATTTTTTTATGATACAACATTAAAAAATACATACAACCCCTAATTTTCACCCCTCTATGATCAACCCCTATTTTTTTTATTATAAATGATATACATGGCAAAACGACGTTTGCCGGATCAGCTAGTATATAGATAAATTAGCATTCTGTAATTGAAATCAATAGCGCGGCGCTACTACCTTTTATTAATCTAATAGGTAAGTATGTGATCAGCCTAACACACGCCGTCGACTTTTGGTTCCAAGCAAGCCGCTCATGATATTCTCCTTCACCGTTCGAAATAAATTTTATTGGTGCACCACCTGGCATCGAACCTACGACCTTAGATATGAGAGTCGCACACTAAAAACACAGAATCTGCACCAGTGTTACTCAAAATTCTGTAACAGGCTGTGCTACTCTTTAAGGAAAGTGCTATTTTTATATACGTATACTTCCTTTTCGGTTTTATCCGGTTTCAGTCGTAAGGTGATAAAATACAGCATTTCTTGATTATTGAACTATGCGTTTATCCAATGCGCCACATTCTTTCTCGTCAAACCTATTTCTTTCTAGCAGTACAAGCAGGCTTTCTTAGTTTTATAAGCGTGGCGATTCTCTCAATCTTTTGTTACGCCCCGAGAGTACAGCCAGACGCAGACTCTCTCTTCAACATTTACATTACATTCATTTAACACTCGTTTCGTAGTAATTAGCAATTAAATATTTCGCATAATAATATATCTTTCCCGGGAAAAAAGTCGTAAAAGCAAAATCTTTTTATTTCAGGAATATTAAAAGAAGGTAATGCTATTATTACTAGGATACTCAGTACATTATTCTACCATTCTTTAAAAATTGTTCTGCTACGCGTTGCGTGCTTTTCCCTTGTCAAACAAATTACTGAATGCTTAAATGATAAAATGCTTATAAGTTGCATCTTTCTAGATATGACAAAAGGCTTTAGACTTTGTATGTCATGAAAGACTTTAAAAAAATTAGATTGCTACGAAATAAGAGGTTATGCTTATAACTGGGTTAAAAGTTACCTTGAAAATAGAATTATAAGAATATAATAATTATATGTTATAAAATATAATTATAATAATTATAAGATAAATAGAATTTGTGGAGCAAACTGTCTTTATATATTAGAATTGTCTTTATTCGTGCAAAGAAAAATACATATTTTTAAGTCAAATGTAGAAGTCGAAGTAAGAAATAGACATGGGGCGAAATTAGCTGTGCCGAAAATCAATCTGGTACTGTTTAGGAAAAACAGCTTTTTTTTTTTTTAAAGCCAATTCACACCAATTGACCTAGTCCCATGCTAAGCTGGTGAAGCTTGTGTTATGGGTACTAGGCAACGGATATACATACATATTATAGATAGATATAAATACATATTTAAACACCCAAGACCTAAGAACAACACCAAATGCTCATCACATCGATGTTCGCCTCAGCCGGGGATCGAACCCGGGACCCATGGATTCGCAGTCAGGGGTACTAACCACTAGACCAATGAGTCGTCATTTTGTATGGCAAATTTACCAAAAGAATTAAAAGATCTTCCGACTAGTGTCTTTAAAAATCGACTTGATGTATTACTTTTGGGAAAAATTTATTATACAATAAATGATTATTTGCAACCAATACTAGTTTGTGTATAGGATATAATATATATGTGAATCAATCATAGATATTATTTTAATTGTAACTTCGAATATTTGAAATTTAGTTACGAATACTATCTGCGGAAATGACGGAAAAGATTAGCTGTGATTCATTGGAAACCTATTTCGACTATTATTAAAATATATTTGTCAGATAACAACGGAAATCAAATGTGATTACTATGATTATTACGTATTATGAAAATAAATGGATTTATACCAAAAACGTGGGTGTAGTTATGTACACCCGTTAGAAGTTATACTTCTTTGGCGTTACAAGATAGAAATCTTTTCAAAAAGTTTATTCTACGTTTGTAGAAAAAACGACACTAACAATAGAAAAAACTAAAATGATGACTATACCTAACTTCATTGTGTCGGTTTCTTGTGACGGTGTGCGCGTGAATCGTAAAAATTTACACTCAGAATTATAACTTCAAAAAAATGTAAATTTGGATTCAGAGGGAATGGCTGTCACTGACAGCACCTTTCGCTAAGAAAGTTTCCTCAAATGGCGCACAGAATTAAATCGTCACGGCATAATATAGTGAATCGGCTGTTGAAGAGCTCGCACACATCTAAAGGGACAAAAGTTGTGTATCTACGCAAACACCGAATAAATCACCAGATATTAAGATTTTATTTCTTTAGTTCCCGTTGGCTCTCCTCTTAGACCTGACCTGGACCTCTAGGACTTGCAGACCTAATATTATTTCAGATAATATTAGGTACGCCGATTGACGGCTAAAAAAAGTTTAAAGTACAATTTAATTTTAGATAATTAAAATGAGTCCAGCAGTGCCCGGTGATTTTACAGCTGTAATAGAAAGCACCGGCGAATCAACTCTAGATATTAGGGCATCTACCGACGTATCATTTCAATATGGATTTTTAGTAATACCACCGACAACTGTTGAAGATTGCAAGAAGGCTGTTCCTAGGCCCGTAGCAGGTTAGTCATTTCATACTCTCACATTCCCTGCGTGTGTGAGACTTACTTTACAGTTACTTTGCATTTAAATACGTTTATAGTTGATAATAAAACAATTTTTTACCGGATTGAACTTATGTATTTACAATTATGTGTTGAATGTCAAAAAGTATCACAGACATTCAACACCCTTTGTCTTCAGTTCAGACGCTGTAAAGCACGCGAAACGTCGGTTAAATTTAAAATTATGAAAAATAATTGTAAATACATAACTTCAATCCGGTAATAAATTGTTTTATTATCAAATGTGTGAAAGTTATGTCAGTAAAAGACAATACTATGTACATTTATAGTTCTATCATGTTTTACTTTCTAGATATCTGTGTGCCCTTTGTTGGCAAAGGCTTCCAACAAATCCGACCATTTCTGCCTGCACTGTACCACTCTCTGCCATGTACCACATGCTGTTTCCTCAATCTGTTCTATCCACCTACTAAACTGTCTTCCTATTTTGCGTTTTTTCCACTTTTCTGTTCTTCTTACGTGCCCGCCCATTTCCACTTACGTTTATATATTTTTGACATCTGCTACTTACTAAGGAAGAAGGTTCTACATAATGATGTATTCTTATTTTATCTGTTATTTCCTTCCTATCAAACATCGTTCCATCGATCTTTGATACATCTGTAGTATTGTATGCTGCGCTTTATTGGGTTATATAATTACATGTATTCTTAAAAAAATATTCTTGAATGCTGCTTATGTTTTTTGCTATTAGCCAGAAACCACGGAAGAGCCGTAGTCCCCCACAACATAGTGTGCGGACTAGCGTCAGAATAATTTTAACTAGAATTTTGTTTTGAATAAAATCTTTCAAATTATCTTCCCCGGATTATCTACTCCTTTACCTAGACGATTAAATGCTTTAATCTAGGTCTAGGGTTCAATACCTTAAATTTATTAAATGAATTATAATATTTTTTTAGGTGAAAAAACACATCTAAATATTGAGTTATCTTATAATGGAAATGATGTGGAATTACAATCTGCCGAAATACTGGACTTGAAAGGAAATTTATTAGAAAAAAAGCCGCTAATTAAAAAGGGAGGCAACTTTTATGTGACAAACGAGTTTATTTCACCAAGTGACATGTTTAGAATCGCTGTAAGTGTATTTTTAATGCATTATATAGATAAAAATTTATTTAAACCCCGGTAAATCTGATTAATTTATTATAACGTATTTATTATTGATTTTATTATTATAATATATCTAGTGCTGACTTTGATAAATTATGTTCTTTATTTAATTATGAAATATTCTTAAGCATTTATATATTCAATAGGATTTTTTTTATAATACCCTTTATATATAAAATTAATGTCATCAAGAATTCATTATTTTAAAATAAATAGCTCTTCATATAGCGCTTTAGACGTTGCGGTTCCATCGTGTTGCGGTTTTGCGCCAAAGTTGTTTGCCACAAGTAGACGTGTTGAAAAATAAATTCACCATTATTATAATATTTACGATTTTTTTTCAAGAAAGTGTATTAAAACAGCGTAAAAAATGAATCTGCTGATAAGTCCAACACTGCAACATGAATGCGCGAGTGGTCTACTCGTTTCATATTGAAGCTCTCAACTTTAGAAATTTGCATCATTGCGTCTTATAACTATCTTTGATTTTAAAGGTAAATGGAATCGTAACATCAACAAAAGAAAACATCAGAAGAGATGCCACAACAGCTGTTGAGCCTTGGGACAAAAAAAATAGTGCAGGTACATAAGTTAAAATATTAAAAAAATTGTTAGTTAACATTGATTAGATATTTAATTGGTTTTAAACTAAGTTCGATTACGCATTGAGTAATTTAAAGTGATTATGAGTAGAAGAGAGTGTTTTATTATACACATCTCTTTTTAATAGGAAGCAAACAAACGGGCAAAAGGCTCACCTGTTGTTAAGTAATACCGATGCCCATGGACACAAAGTCAAAGGGCTCGCGTTGCCGGCTTTAAGAATTGGTATGCTCTTTTCTTGAAGGACCCTAAGTCGAATTGGGTCGGTGGATATCCGAGTCAAAAACTGCCTTAAAACGCTGAGTTGTAGAACGACGGACGATACGGGTGGAATACGCACGCATTCAATAGTTTCAGCGTCATTTATAAAGCCCGACTAAATTAACTATGATTGGTAGCAATACTAAGTATAGTCACAACTCACAATATCCACAAAATTAGACAATGACATCAGCTTAATGAAAGAAATAAATCAATCGAAAAGTTCGAAACTTTATTGGTCAGGGTTTTCAAACAGTTTTCCTCAATGGATTTTAGGAGCTGGCAGTGAAAAAGAAGTCAAGCCAATAATAGAGGAATTGAAGATCACAAACGATGAGAAAAACTCTAAAATCCAAATAACCTGTAATGTTGAAGGTTTTCCTGAACCCGATATTCTTTTGTCTGATGCTGCTGGTGTCTTTTATATTGGCAATGTAAGTTTAATGATTTTGTTCCAATAGTGATTTTGGTATATTGTAAAGTAAAACCATAGTAGTAGAATATTGACGGATCTGACAAATAGTAAACTTTACAGGGCAGCCATTTTAAAATAATATAATTTGTTATAACTATTTTAATTTATATTCTGTTATTATGAAAATTGGCATACAAGCAAACAAAAGGGTTTGTTTTGAAACAAAATAAAAATTATAACATTAAATTACACAGTTTCCTAGAAAAATCACATGCTCCAATCAAATCCGTCAATTTACCGACTGATTAATTTGAAATTTAAAACACATATATCCAATTTATGTACTTATTATTATTACAGAAAATATCAATCGACGTATCATCATTCGTCAGTATATTTGAAACAACGAACGACCAAGACAATATTTTTAATTGTAAAGCAAATAATTCGATGGGACTTGACGAGAAATCGATAGATTTTAAAACTTTGTCAGAAGCTCCGAAGATCGATACATCTGTCAATGAGTATTTTGAAGCGAGGGGGAAAAGTCTTGACATATTTTGCAGGTATTTTAACGTTTAAGTAAACACGATGTTGCAGGGTGACAAACGTTTTTAGGCAACGATATTATTTCTAGGAAACATTTTTTTAGTTCAATAAAAAGACCTATCTACAATAATAACAAATAGGGGTTGATCGTAGAGGGGTGAAAATATGAAGGGGTTTACGTATTTTTGTATGCTGTATCATAAATAAATAAAAACAAAAAAAATCCAATAAATAAAAAAGCGGGGTTTGAAAGATAGTAGCCGATTCTCACACTTACTTAATATGCATAAAAAATTTCATAAGAATCGGTCGAGTCGTTTCGGAGGAGTATGGGAACGAACATTGTGACACGACAGTTTTATATATTAGATAACAAAAGGATCATGACATTGATAATATGGTTTACATAATTATCGATAGCTGTTATTAACTATTTTAATATCATTCTTTGCAACAATAACTACCATAATAACCATTTAAATAAGTTTACTGATCATAATTTTATCATGATTATATAAACGTTAAAGCAACGATATGCTGTTGTACACTGAAAGTAAATAAATATAAATTCTTAAAAATACGTTGTCCTATACATATGTCTTAATAAAAATCCAATCACATAAATTATGTCGAGCAAGGAAATTGTGCGGCTTTTTTTTTAATGGCTCTGGCACGATTTGTGCATTAGCCAGCGTCAAGTATAGGATTTTTTATAATTCGTGCTTGTCTTTAGAAATTCGACCGTGTCCTCCATGTACAGTTCAGGCACTCGCCCGGTACCGCACAACCCTCCCAAAGGCCGAGAACAAATTTTAAATTAAATTAAAACTTGCCCTCGAACCGGGAGTCGAACCCGGTACCCCTCACCTAGCTGCCACTTAATGAGACCGCTAGGCTATGAGGCCCCCATTGCGCGCCTTATAGCAAAAATATTGGCTAAAAAGGTTGAATCAAAAGTTGAAACTTTTTGGTGATTCAACCATTTTCTTTATTACTTTAGACATTCTGTGTAAGTGAATACTGTAGAATGGTTTTACGTTCGTAATTCAAATATAAAAGAGGTTAGATAAAACCTTTTTTATCTCAGCTATTACATATGATATATTATATTACAGGGTCATAAAAGGAAAACCAAAGCCTTCAATCAAATGGTTCCATAAGCATCCATCATCGAAAAAATTTATGAAATTGCCTATTACCGGAAAAACGTTTCATATAGACAAATTGGGTTTAGGCAATACTGGTTTATACAAATGTAAGGCTTATAATCCGAAAGGATTCGACTCAGCCGACATGCAAGTATATGTCCTATGTAAGTTTTAATTATGATTTTAAAATATTACACTTAAGTAAAGGACATACGTATTACTAATTATATATACATATATTCATCATTTTAGGTAAATGTTCATTTAAATCTTTTTTTTAATTGACGTTCATAACATAGTTACTGTTATAATTTAATTATAACATTTGATTTGTATATTTATAACTAAAATACCTAATATTACTAAACAATCAATCAAAATAATACTCAAATATGCGTTTCAATAAAGTTTAGATTAGAGCAGTGTTGGCTAGTGGGTTCAAGCGTGAGACTCTCATCCTTGAGGTCGTAGGTTTGGTCCCCGGCTGGGCCCCAATGGACTTCTTTCTATGTGCGCACTTAACATTCGCTCAAACGGTGAAGGAATATCTTGAAAGGAAAGCCGGCTTATCTTAAGCCATGTCAGGCACGGGAGGCTGATCACCTACTTGCCTATTAGATTGACAAATGATCATGAAACAGATAAAGAAACCTGAGGCCCAGAGCTAAAAAGGTTCCAGCGCCACTGATTTTTTTTTCAGATCCTCCATACATAAGCAAGGGTTCAGAAAAAGTTTCTGTCATAGTCGGAGAGCTTGTTTCCATAAACTGTGATGTCAGTGGCTTACCTTCACCAAATGTGCGATGGTTATACGAAGGGCGGGAAATCACAAGCGGTGGGCGGTACAACATTTTCAGAAATCATACGTTAAGGTGAACTTATATTGCATTATTTTGATTTCTTTTTAGAAGAGTGGGCAAACGAGCAGAAATATCATCTGTTGTTAAGTGATACCGCTGCTCATGGATACTCTCAATGCCAGAGTCGTATTGCTTCGGAAATACCTCGACAAGCTGTTTCCACAGAATGGTGGTGCGCGGCAAATGCCTTAAAAAACGCTCAGTTGTGGAACGACGGAGGTCGAACGGAATTTCATATTTTGCCTCGGCGTTCGATGAAACTGTATTTTGGAACGTAATAGTAGTAATATGGATTTTTCCTTGTTGATTTTTTTAACTGTTTTCGTAATGTTCCTATGATTGTTGACATGCATTACCTTGGCTTTCGAGTGTAAATATTTATAAAAATAATAATACGTGACGTAGAATCATTAAAATATTTTACTGCACTTGGTACTATTATGCCATAACTGCTGAAGTAAAAGATATACAATTTTTTTAATTACTTTTAGGTGTGAATATATTATTTGTACAAATTCATTGTTCTAGTTTCATTGCAACTGATAGAGACACGGGCGCGTACAAATGTGAAGCATCGAATAGCCTTGGCGACGCAAATAGAGAGGTGCAAGTGGATGTCAACGTTTTTAGTAAGTATTTTTTATAATTTGTGTTAGGTATAGTTTTGAGGCCCTCACCTAGTAACTTACGTGGTCTTTGAGCTACACTACCTACCACTACGATCACATATTTTGAAGTGTATTCTAATGTTACAACAACGTTAGACGCAGAATACGCTGAAAATACTTTCCTATATAAAAAAAATATTAATTTTTGCTACACAAATTTCGCTTATCGAGTATGTTATGACAAATTGAGATTAAGTGATAAAAAATCGCTAGATTGCTATTAAAACCGTTAAAGAATAAAACAATTATTGCGTCTCCTTTAAAACTTTAAAGTTTATTAAATAGAGTAAACATTATTATTTAATAAAACGATACATAGACAAGCCATGGTTGAACATAAGAGAAATAAAAATACTTAGTACAGCGAGAAAATGCTGCTAGGACTGGCCAAACTTTTTAAATTCTTTAGTTTTCTAATTACCCATAATTTATATATTATTAATGTTAATTAATAAAATACCACTGAATAAGTTAACATCTGACTTTCCGCAGTTCCAGCATCAATAAAGTCACCACTTACACGCGTTTATGAATTGGATGTCGGCAGTAGCGTGAGTTTGGACTGTGTCGCCGAAGGAACACCAAAACCAACAGTCGAATGGTTGTATAAGCCTTTCCTTGGTTGCTGTGAGAAAATAATAAGGTACTTTAACTTAAGCTTTTTTACATATATCCTACTAATATTATAAACGCTAATGTTTGTTAATATGGATGGATGTTTGTTACTCTTTCACGTATAAACTACTTATTGGATTTTAATGAAACTTTACAATGATATAGCTTATAAATCTGAATAACACATAGGCTATAATTTAAAAAGATATTGTGTGAATTGTCCGAAATATCAAGTAGGAAAAACATCTACCATCTGCGAGCTATTTTGACGTGCGCTGCCAAAACCGCGAGAGTTACACATATGTAATGTATGATGGAAATGTTTATCTTAAATGGTCCTACAAAAAAGTCCACCACAGTATATATCTATATCTTATGTGTAAGTCATTATAGCCAAAATAGTGTACCATAACTACAATAATAATTGATAATTTATTTCAAATGCATATTTGGTAGTAATAAATTTATTCCTAAATGAAATTAATTACTTTAATCGCTTCTGGTATATAAAGTAGATAAATATCTTTCACGCTATATCATTCAGACAAATATTATTTTAATCGTGTGCAGACGAAGTCGCAGGCACCAGCTAGAATATAAAATATATATATATAATTCCTCTGTGTGTGTGTATGTCACTGAACTTCTCTCAAACGACTGGACCGATTTTGATGAAATTTTGTGTGTGTGTTCAAGGGGATCTGGGAATGGTTTAGATTCACAAATCAGCCCGCCAGATGGCGCTGCAGTCGGTACTTTCATACTTTGCTTTACTAATTGCTTGAAATATCATGCAGGACAACGTCTGTCGGGTCCACTAGTAAAATATATATATTTATATATTATTTATACGCTAGAAAAAAAACATTGACTAAAGGTGTATGGCGAAACTGTAAAACCGCTCACTTTTGTTAGGAAGAAGTGAGCGATCCTAAATGATATAGCGAATCTTATATAGGGACAATTTAACCTGGTCAAATTCATATGTGATATTTTTACGCTAGGGGATCGGATATAAAATGGCGCAAATCTTATCAACGAGGATTTTAATTGCACAAAAATACACAAATAAAATAAAAACAAACCATGGGCCCAGAGTTAAACGGTGCCACTTTTATAACTCTAATACAATAATAGGTATTTATAACTATCGGATATTTAAGATAGATTTATTTATGATTTCAGCGCAACCTTTGATAATAATACATTAGCGATGGACCACATGTTAGTCGAACAGGCGGGTTATTACATTTGCACAGCGCAGAACAGCAATGACGATGTCAAATTATACTATGAAGTTTATGTTGAAGGTAATATAGATTCCAAACTGACTATTTATTCCTTCCATATTTGAGATACTTCCTTTCTTCCTTTTTTTGTAAACGGGCATGATGCTCACCTGATGCTAAGTAATAACGCCGCCCATGGACATACATTGCCAGAAGGCTCACAAGTGCGTTGCCGGCCTTTTAAGAATTGGTACGCTCTTTCTTGAGTGACCTTAAGTCAAATTGGTTCGGAAATAATTCAGTGGGCAGCTGGTTCCACATAGTGGTGGTGCGGGGCAAAAACTGCCTTTAGAAACGCTTACTTGTGGAACGACGGACGTCGAGGTGATACGGATGGTATTTTCTGCCTTGACGTCCGGTGATGATCCTCAGCCTCCTGCCCGGTTGTAAATAAAAGAAACTTGGAATAACAGTACAGATTCCTTCCTCCATAAACACTAAGTTAGCTCCCATTTTTGTTAGGGCAGAAAAAACAAAAGCAGAATTAAATGTAAGTATAGATTACAGTAATAATTATCATATTCCAGCTCCTCCATCGATTATGAATAATTTGATTTCGAGAAAATTTACGGCTGTTGTTGGAGATTTATCTTTGAAAATACCTTGCATCGCCACCGGACATCCGAAACCAGACATTTTATGGATGAAAGATGGATTACCTCTTGCTCTAGGTAATATTTATTTATTGTATTTGTATCAAATTAGAAAAGTACAGCCTAACTCGATAAAACTTTACACGATATATACACTCGCACACACATCCATTCAATACTGTGAGTATTTTTCATTCACCCAAATGTAATGTCTTTTACGAGTTGTGTTTGATTACTTTTAACACTTAAACTACTAAAAAGATCTGTTTACATATGTACCATTGACCTCGGAATATTTGTTATCTTTTTACCCACAACACAGGGACTCCCTAGTGTGGGGACTAGCGATAGATGAATTTTGTCACAACCTGAAACAAATGAATAAAGTTTTTTTTTTTATGATTGGACAATTCACACCAATTGACCTAGTCCCATGCTAAGCTGGTGAAGCTTGTGTTATGGGTACTAGGCAACGGATATACATACATATTATAGATAGATAGACATATAAATACATATTTAAACACCCAAGACCTAAGCACAACACCAAATGCTCATCACATCGATGTTTGTCTCAGCCGGGGATCAAACCCGGGACCCATGGATTCGCAGTCAGGGGTACTAACCACTAGACCAATGAGCCGTCAATTATAATTATATTATTATAATTATACAATATGATGAATAACATAAACCCAAACAGTAAAAAACATTTTATTATTAGTATTTATGTTCGCGCATACTATGCTAATTTAGAATGGGAAATAAATACTGAAAAAATTACAACAAAGAATTCTTAAGGCAACATATTGACTTACTAAGTTATAAGTTTCTAAGCTTGGTTCATCATCTTGCCTAACATACTTACTTGAAAGGTTAAAAGCTTTTGAAAGATCGAAAATGACATATTTTTAAATGCAGGTACAAATTATTTCGTCGACAATGGAACATTGATAATGAGAGACATAGATATTGCTTTTGCGGGTAGTCTGATCTGCATGGCGACAAACAAGTATGGGAGTGCAAGTGAGACATTTGAAGTTGACGTTTTAAGTAAGTTTTGTTTTATTTCTTTTGGATTAGCTTTTCATTCGCTCTAATTAGAAAACGCAGCGCTACGATCGTGGCAGACAATTTTTCTGCGCAGTGTACTTAAACGAACACGTAGGTCTGTCAAGCATGCATTTAATATATATTTTTTTAAATTATAAAAAAATCTTTAAAAATTCATAACATGAAAAGTCAGATAGATAGAGCCTACGTTTTTGACTTTTTTTTATTTTGACAAGGTTTCTAAGCATCAGCCTTAAAGACAGACACGAGCAAAGATATATCTTTTTTTTAACAATTTTAAGGGCAATTGAAAAAGACAATTGACAACACAGCCATGGTGGCAGACGTGGCCCTTAATATTCCTTATCGCATAATTAAAAATTGAGCAAATCATTTAGATATTACCAGCTCCCTAGCTATATATACAGAGTAGTGATTGCAAAAGCAGCTGATCAACCCTAACGTCGATCGTTCAAATACTGACTGCCGATTTGTCGGTGAAACATCGGAGAAATGTATCAGAAGACTGGTTATGATATTTATAATAAATCAATGAAACACTCAGAAATATATTGTTGAGTCTGTACAGAAAGAGAACTGTCGTGGAGTATGAGGTCATGAATAATATTATTCGATATATAATTATTTAAAAAAAGAATTTTTAATAAATTAAATGACTCGTAGCAAATAATATTATACCGTTCAGACCCTAGTTTGAATTACTGTCACATAGGTTCTCTTCCCACACTCCAGCGCCACTAGATTATCATGCCTAAAGCTCTTTATTATGTAAAAACAATTGGCTAAAATTAAACCTATGTAGTATGTATGTAGGTTATTAAACCCTCTTTTTAACCTATACAACATAGTATAGCATCACTGGGTCATATGCAATGGCTATTCAATGGTTCATTTTATGTAATACTAACAAAGATCAAACATAATAGTGCACTTTTAAAATTATTTTTAGCATCACCAGAGCTAGAAGTCACGACAAACGAACTGTGTATAAATAAAGACCAAATAAGTGATATCGAATGTAAATTGCCTCATAGTAAATTGGACTTAGTGCGATGGTATAAGGTACGTAATTAATATGATAATTGGCGAGTGGCCCACAGGTTCTTGACTCACTTGACTTAATGCCCTATAAGCCCTAGATGGGGCAGAGGGCCTCCACAGTGAGTCTCTTTCACGTTCGGTCTTAAGCCTCGTATCTCCCCTGGCTCCAAATCATTCCCTCATCTGCCATCGTACGATGCCAGATTACTTGGGACGGATCCTAATCCTTAGGATTGATTTGCTCCAATTCAAATATTTATGGCTGCTCTTCCTTGCAATTTGTATGACTCAAATCTTGGCGATTAAAAAGAGTGGCTGAGAGTTTCTTGCTAGTTATTCTTTCTCTCTACGCCCTTGACTTGCGAACTTGTAGTGAATGTAAATTTAGAATCAATTTAATATCTTTTCGGTTGACGTTCATAAATGTACTTGGATACCTGTATGAATAAAGTTGTTTTGAGTTTAAATTTACTTTAAAGCTAACCTACTAATACAATATTTAGGACAATATTGTAACTAACACAATACAATAACACCGTGACTTATGATTGTCTGCTTAAATAATCCAATAATTATTATTATTACTTTTATAGGGTAAAAGTTTATTACCGGACACCACTTTGAGTTTGTTTGGAAGACTGACCGAATCAGACGTATACACATGCAGAGTCAGCAATTTTCTTGACTCTAAGAGTTATCAAATCAAGATCTTTGTTTGCTCAGCTCCAGAGTTTGCTACGAACGAGCTTACAACGATCGATTATGTGGAAGATAATGATGTATTCCTTAGTTGTGAGGCGATAGGCTACCCTACACCACAGGTAAATTTAAAAGGCCGGCAACACACTAACGAGCCCTCTGGCTTTGAGAGTGTCCAGGGACGGCGGTATCTCTTATCAACACGTGAGCCTCCTGCCCGTTTGCCCCCTTTTCTATATATAAAAAAAGACCACCTCTTAGGTAAGACTCTGCTAAATACGATATGATAATATATCAAAAATATATTGGAATATATTGATCTTTATGTCATTCGAAAGTATCAACAAGACATAGGGTCTTAATTCCATGTGTGGCTATGAACTCTAGAGGCCAGCCCTGCGATTCTGTAACTCACTTTTCGAACTCACACAGCGGTTTTCACAGCGGCGGTCGCGCTCAAATCAGTCGTAAAGCAGTCATTTTATGATTTGGCATTCTGATAAGGTCCCTCCTTGTAGTTTATTGTTTATTAGAATGCCAAATCGTAAAATGACTGCTTTACGACCGCAAACCGCTGTGTGAGTTCGAAAAGTGACTGACTCGTTTCAGTTAAAAAAAATATATTTTGTAATCCTTTATGATATCTGAATATATGGACAAAAAGTTTTCACTTCTCAGTTGGCCTTCTGAATAGTGTTTCGCCAAGTATGCCCAAATGTTTAAAACAAATTATACCAGTCAAATTTTACAATTTAAACAGAGCATCATTTCTGATTGACAGTTATATGTTTTTGTTTTATTTGGTTTACTAATAAAAAATGGAACGAAGTTATAAAGATCACAAATATTAAAACGAGGACAATCAATGATTTATAAATATGTTAGAAAAAAGATAAACAGACACACAGACAGTTTAAAAATAACATCAGAACTTAAGAAATCCAGCGCCATGCAACTTCCTCGCATTCAAAGCAGACGCTGCAAATCCCAAGGGGTTTTTTTTGTATCAAAGAAGTAGAAGTAGGTCCCGTCAAACGTCTGCGAATGTATAGGAAAAACAATATGAATTCATTAATAGTAATTAGGTAGGAATATATGAAAACAAAATAAAATAATAATAATAGTAAATAATTAACAATGCAAGGTTGCTATAACTAAGCATAAGGTCTCTATGGAGTTGCTGAAAATATCCACCGAGTATTTTTTCTTAATAGGCAAGTAGAAAGTTGTGTCAAGGTCGATTTACATCAAACGAACATAGAGCTAGAGCTAGAACAAGAACATTCTTTCGTAATCTTTTAGTGTAAACAAAAGCTAGAGGTATCGATTTACATCAAACGAACATAGAGCTAGAGCTAGAACAAGAGCATTCTTTGTAATTTTTATGAGCATTTGATGTAAATCGACCTTCAAACAACGCCGATTAAAACATTAAATTATGAATCTCAGTGTCGAGAGTAGCACACACAGTATCTTGCACTAAGCCCTCACTGCTCGCTGTTAGTCTAGTAATAGAGTAACACTTGTAAATTCAAAAGTAGTATGAATGAATTTTTTGTATTTTGAAGAAATATTTATACATAAACATTTTTTTAATGCAACAAAATTATTTAGGTGGTGTGGTATCACAATGACCGAAAATTACGCAAAACAGATCAATATATATATACAAAAGATCTCGGGACATTCACCTGTGAAGTGAGGAATGCGTTTGGAGAAATCACGCGTACTTTTAGCATTGTAGCTCCTAGTAAGTAATATTAATTTAAAAATAGAATTAAAACCTTAGAACTAAACATTTTCGTATGAATTTTTTTTTATTTCTTCACATATTACCTTATCTACTGGAAAGTAAAAGAAGAAGTATTGCAGGGGTCTTCTAAAATATATTGTTTTGTATCGGTGACCCCAGAGCTGGTGCTTTTTCCATGAGGGTATAATTTTCGAATTACAGCGAGGAATTGTTACATTTCAATTATTATAGTTAAAATATAAAATATAAGTATATATATAAACATATTAGTTACTTTACAAATAATAACATTACCTATGAAGGTTAAGTTAGGAGACCAATATCGTTGTAATACAACTTGCCATGTTCTAATACGAAAAAATCACTTTTAGATTGTACACTAGATGTCAGGAGTCATTTTGCGAAACCAGAACCTTTATTGTTAACCAGAACAAGATATATACCAAGATTTGATGTAGTCGATTATAAAGTTAACATTCCCAAAAGTGAAACTGTTTTCTTGCACTGCCGAAACAGCTACGTCGAATATCACGGAAATAACTTGGGTGAATCTATCAACGCAGTATGTGACAAAGATTCCATTTTTAAAACCACTAATCAAGATATAGACTACAGAGATGTAAAGTGTCACGAACCCGTTAAATCCTCTTTTAGAAACACGCGCATCAGATGCAGCTTTGCCTCAAGAAGAAATACATTAATCATGATTGGTTATGAAGTAAACACTAAGTTTTTGCCCATCTATGAAGTATGCTTTGACATAGACACAAGAGTTTCGATATATATTCGAAACTTTATACACAAATCTTCCAGTAACGTAGCGCCACCTATAAATTTTGAAGGCGATAGCTACATGCAATTTGATTTTGATTCCTTGTATGACTGTGACAAGCAAAATAACGATATATCGAAATCTACTTGGACGGACTTTTATAGAAAGGGTGGATGTTTTGAAAAACAACAGATGGTTAATCCCAAGGATTTGTTTCCCGGAACGCAAGCAATTGCTTTCAAATATGTAAACGTCGAGCCTCAATGGAGTCACTATAAAGTGGTAAGATATTGAATATTTCTAAAATAATAATAATAAAAAAAGACAAAAATTAGTTGTGACAAAATTAATCTATTGCTAATTCCTTTATCCATAGTTAGTTAGCTGGTAATGGGGAGCTGACGCCCAGAGGTGAGAACAGTAGTCTATGCGGACACGAATTTGCGCTTTATAGAGTTGCAAGCGGTAGTGATGTACTGTTCTCAGCTCTGGGTGGGAGCCTCCCAGTACCAGCTTCCAGCTTACAACGAAGAGCAATTCGAATCTTCGACGACCAATCACTTTCCGAGTGGCTTGTTCCCTTGGCGTTGCGTAGAGATGTGGGGCTCTCTGCATCTTCTACAGCTCTCAACATGGCGAGTGTTCAGAGAATTTGTTGAGACTAATACCTGCAGCTGAGTTTCATCATCGGACGTCAAGCCAGAATACATAATACCATCCGTATCCTCAACGTCCGTCGTTGAGCTGAGCTGAGGGTTGCAGTTTTTGACGCGCACCACTACCATGCGGAACCAGCTGCCTCCTGTGCCTGACACACACACACGCCATCAACATTTTGAGTTTGGCCAAGCCGATTCGAAGAAGCCTTACGATGTTTTCCTTTACCGTTCGAGCGAATGTTAAATGCGCTCGCTGAAGCCACTAGGCCAACACTACTCTCTATACATTTGAAGAGATCTTTGTTTTAATTTCCTCAGAATTGGGATGAAATTGAGCGTCGTGTATTTGCGTTGAAAAAGACAATGAATCACGGACTTCTTGTATGGAGTGGAGTTTCAGGACAACTCTCCATGCCTACTTCGTTTGGAGTTAATATTAATATTGCTATATCTGATAGATATGGGCGTTCAATAGCAGTACCAAAGTATTTCTGGAAGGTACGTGGATTTGTTATATCCTATTCTGTAAAATTTAAGTAATATTTAACAGTATATAAGTGGTAAAATATACCAATAAAAATTCACAAGCCTTAATATAAAAATACTTTTAACACGAATAGTTTAACTATCTATAAAATTATGTTTATATGAGGTTAGAAAAACTGCTTTCATTTAAGAAGCGGATCAGGCAGGTCGTTTTCCAATAATATTTAATTAAAATTAAAACTGTAATCCTACGATCAATGCTGTTTAGTAATTGTCAAGGGAAAATGTTTTGTAGCAGACGAAGTTTTAACGCTCTCTAGGTGTTTATTTTAACTTATTGTTGTTCGTATTCGCTTATGTTTAAATGCCAATATCATTGTGTTAGTAGTGTAAAATATCTTTTACTAGGAACAACCCTATTAGACGTATATGCCCTGAATCCTATTGAAAATCTGACAATTTTTCTTCATACAAAAATAATAATTCATATTTTCAAAGTCGGTAAGGTCCTGAAATTTTATGAACCAACCTGTTTGTGAGGTATAAAGCATTTTGTATAGTATATAATATAAAGATTTCCTTATGAACGTTTTATTTTTTTTAAACTTCTCTATGCAATCCTAACTTGCTGGTATAAATGATATTATTTAGTGAATAAAAAACAAATACAAGTAATGTTATATGTGACCTGCATATACATTAAAATATACTAGATATCTATCAAAGTTAATAATTATTATTACAGATTGTTTGCGATGCGGAAAAGGAGGCATGCGTTGTTATAGTTCAAGTGAATAGTCCAGAAATCTCCTCACGGAAAGATGCTGAGAAATTCGTGCTATGCAAAGACATTTGTGACGGTGTCAGTTGGCTGAAAAACCCTGATTGGAAAGACTACAGGAAGGGCTACACATTTTGCTGCACTTACCAAGAATTCCATAAAAAATTCAACGGTATTTGCTTTGTTAAAGACGTGAAAAGAGTTTTAGTTTAAGATACAACATTATAACAATTATATATTTAAATTTCAATCAAATTATATTTTTCAGAAATGTCGAAATAATATAGTAGGTAATTAATTCATTGTTAATTGTAAATTAGTTTTCATTAAGGCTGCATGAACTCAGAATTCCACAGTCCCTTATAATAAATTAAGTTCTTAATGCTACCTAATGATTCGTTATTAATTAAGCCTTGAAGTATTTATTTGATAAAACACGACGAATTCCTCCAGCCTCTTTTATTTTTGAATTACGAACGTAAAACCATTCTACAGTATTCACGTACACATAATATCTAAAGTAATAAAGAAAACGGTTGAATCACCAAAAAGTATCCACTTTTGATTCGTAATTTTTAAAAGAGTACCGAGAGCTTTTACGCCGGCTTTTTCTCTCAGCCTACACCCTCTGTCTTCTTTGCCGATGAGTAGGGATGCCTGTATCTTATGTTCCATAATAAACATATTTTTTTTTTTTTTTTTTTTTATTCAACCTTTTTAGCCAATATTTTTGCTGTAAGGCGCACAAAATCCTTGCTCGACGTATCCCATTACAGCACAAGCCGCGCCAGCTTCAGCGCCATTTATAGTTTTTATGTACATAGTTGGACTTTTATTAAGACGTGTGTATAGCACAACGTATGTCGGATCTGCTGGTGTATTCATATATTTTAAGAATTTCTATTTATTTACTTTCAATATACAACAGCATATCGTTGTTTTAATGTTAAAATCATATTAAAATTATGATTAGTAAACTTATATAAATGGTTATTATGGTGGTTATTACCTCCGCCCTTGCCTTAATGCATTCTCGTTTTTGACGCGAGGCCACCTTGCAAGAACGTTTAAACTAAGGCCGATCGGCACCGCAGAAAATCGAATTAAAAATTCAAGGCCCAGCAGAACCACTTATGCGACAGAGGCAGCGACAGATTCTGGGGCTTCCGATGAAAAGCACATAGGGGTCTACTACCCGAAAGACCACATCCCGTCCCAATCTGCTGACCTATAGTGCCAGTTACGGCGAATAGCGGGGCCATGGAGGACGCATAGTAGGTACAGTACTCCGGACCACACAATGATCCAACGAACCCAGAGGTGGGTCGATGGAGACTTGGTAGTTCTCTGGACGAGAGGTCAACAGAAGGTCAGAAGGAATATCCTCCCTGACGTGTAAACTCCCGCCCGCGGCCCAAAGGAATGTTGCAATTTG
The DNA here is from genome assembly GCF_905475465.1 of Pieris napi. NCBI lineage: Eukaryota > Metazoa > Arthropoda > Insecta > Lepidoptera > Pieridae > Pieris > Pieris napi. The sequence continues at coordinate 2,602,043 of NC_062241.1, read as the reverse complement.
TACCCCGGATAGGAGAGTTAGGAAGTATCAGCCGGAGAGGATATCTGAGTCTCAGTAAGGAAGGGCTTCGCAGTTTCTAGATGAAATTGAAGGGGTTGCTTGCGGTAAATTCTTCCGTTTGCCCGAGATCGAAACCTATAATACAGGTATTACCTTTTGAGCGCAGTTTTTGTCCTCCCCAGAAAACGAAGGGCACCCTGTGCATCTACCACCGAATACTGACTGTCACCCTAGGGTAGTCTCTGTTTAGACTGGACTTTCATACTTTTATTAATGGGCTCCGGGAGTCTCACTTACCACCCGAAACGCGAATTCAACAAGATGAACCTATAGACTATAGTATCACTTCACTCCGGTGTTCTGTGAGACAGTGGTACTGTCCCGGTCGTGCCTGCCCATTTGGCTGAAGCTCGAAAGAAACAGCGTGGCACTCCCACTAGGAAGGGGGTTGACTGATTGCACTGGTGAAATAACCTCTGTGTAAATAGATATAAATTTGTATTTTACATATTACCATAGTAAATCTTCTCAGAAAATGCAAAAAATCGTATACAGTAACGCCCAGACCCGTCATCCCCTTCCCTACGAATCTTCTTTAAATTATAATTAGATGCCTATTTATTACTATTTTAAGATAACTTATATATACCTGAGTGACCTAAAAAAAAATTTTAGCCTTTAGATGGGCTAAAATTTTCGTATTTCATAGAGAAGTAGGGAAGGGTATGACGGGTCTGGGCGTTACTGCATACGATGTTTTGCATTTTCTGAGAAGATTTACTATGGTAATATATATATATATATATATATTTTTACCATAGGAAAGTATAGATTTCAACGAACTGAAAGCACACCAACTTTTTGTAAAAAGCTGATATTTTGACGGGTGAATTTTCGATTGAAAATTAGGGTTTTTTTTTCGATATTAATTCAAAATAAGGTGAAAAAATAAATATTTTTAATCAAATAAATTACAGCGTATTTGGGACATAGAAAGGTAAGTTTTCACCAAATTTCGTTAAAAAAAAAAAGAAATTTGTAAAAGATAAAAATTAAAAACCAAAAACTTGTTTTTTTGAATTTTACACATAAATTTTGAGGTTATGTGAAAAATGTGTGAATACAAAAGTTTTAGATCTTTTTATTACCTACAACTTTGCCATTTAATTTTCTTCGATAGGACTTTTAGTTTTGCCGGAAATCGAGATAAACCGTGTTACCCTTAAAACTCAAGAACCGTGCGGCATGACAACACCTTGCGTCATGTGGTAGACTGTTGCCGCTTGTATCCGAGTACAATGGATTCCATGCGAAATTTTTCGTGCGTCAACAGTTTGTAGGTTGTTTTTGTTTGTATTTATTTTGGAAAGTGAGAATTATCGGTCAAGAAGTGGTGTAACGAAAAATAGTAAGACTTAAAAAACTAAAAAGTCCTAAAAGTCCTCAGTTCGTCTGTCTTACTTATTGTTAGTAAACTAGTCCGTGGGCCATTATGAAGTAATTTGTTTTTCCACCAACGTCTCATCTTCCGTTGTTTAGCTGCATGGCTTAGTAGTATTAGTTAGTAGTATTCTATGGTGTATGCCTTCAATCAAACAAGTAGGTAGAATTTAAACGCCATAAACAGCACGATTCTTTGAAAATTATCTAGGCACAATGTTGCCTCGGCGTAAAGTAGTCTGCCGTATGCCACATATGCCGCAAATGCTTTTAGTAGAAGATCCCGCTATACAACGACCTTCACCGAGATGCTTATTTAATGAAACATATTTTATAGTAAATTTAATATGTCAATAAATATAATCCATATGGGTTGTCTAGCAAATTTCAGTCCAGAGTATGTTTAATTAATAATTTTAAAAAAATATTTTTTTAAACATTTCACCGGTATGATTATTAGATAAATTCTATACCAATCGAAAGTATAAAGCCCATAGAATATGCAAACTTTATGCTGCCCATTCTTTTCCGGTCACAACTATCGGGTTGCCAGGTATAAACAGGTAAATCTGTACTAGTATTTTGCAACGGTCTGTTTATTGAATGAAATTAAAGATTATTTTATTCTGAACACGGTGGTATAGGGTTGTCTGCGAAAAATCAGTCCAGAAGTGCGGTTGTCGAATTTTAAAAAGTAAAATATTGCTAAAATTATTATGATTTAAAATTATCTTAGCTAATAGATCTTCTATATTTCTATATTAAAATATAATATGTATATATTAAAATATATATTTTATATTTTATTTTCGTAAATTCCATGTGGCTTAATGCAACGGATCCAATATGCGTGAAATTTAAGCCTGAGAACTGCGGACGGTTCTTAGATAAATATTTAAAACCAGTAGGATTCATTGGGGATCATACACCTTTAAAGATAGAAGACATTGTCGAAAAAAGTGAAACAGAAAGTGATGACGAAGAAGATTCAGAAGTTGAAGAACGTAGTTTTATGTCCTATGACTCGGATTCTGAATAATTAAAAAAAAAAATTTTTTTTTAATTTTTTACAATAAATAGAAGTAATTTTTTAATTGTTGTTTTTGAAGTTATAAAAGTTATCGTGACCGACTTGTCAGATTTAATTAAAATTGCAAATCGTTTTGCACACTTGATATATGAAATTACATAATATTTACATAATTCAATAAGCAATCATTACTGAGATAAGCAATCAATTGGTGATTATTGGATTTAGTAGGAGAGTCCACGACCAAAACCAACTTGTGATACATACAACACAGTAATACAGTCGAAATTATAAAATCGTTTATCAAATTATTAGATATATAGATAGATCCTTTTCGTTCTTCTAGTACGCACAAGAATTAAAAAAAAATAGTTAAGTTTATCTTTAAGTCAGTCAAATAAACGACTAAAGCTACGATAGTCTAAACAGAGATACACATCTCACAGAAGGCACTCTTGTGCTATTCGTAGAAGACCGAATATTCTCGAACTGGCCAAGAGAGTCCGAGCTGAGTCAAGAGCCTTCAGGCCATCAGCGAGAATACTTTAAACTAATCTCATGGAAAAGGCTACACAGTCAGTTCAACTGATCAAGGATCCTCTCTTTTGTTTAGAAGTGCAAACCTGCCTCTTTCCATAAGCAGAACGCTCTAAGCTAGATTTTATTATGACGTATTCAACTTGCAACTTGCTCGCATATTTTAGTACCAGATGACTTTCAACTAAAGTCATTATTTCAATCAATATACATGATATATACATGCAATATACAAATTTTAGTTTTGTGTACTATATTATTAAATAGCGTGGGAGTTTATGTATGTACCTACTAACCAGAGTAGGAATGAAACGTCTTGATATTTTGGTTTATGAGATTTTTCGTGTGTATTATATTATGTACTTATACTAAACTTTGGTTTATTTCAGGGGTTTCTTATACTACAAATAAACTTGGATAATTTTTATTTAGAATTGATCAGTAAAAAGATAAATGAGTTTTACACTGTTTCTTTCTCTCCAATAGAGATCGATGAATGCCGAAAATCTTGTGTACATGTAATAAAAATTGAAAATCAGTTCATAGAACAAGATCGGTTAATTGAGATACAGGAGGAAAGGTTTATCATAAATACTGCGATGAAGACTTTTTTATGGATGTGCAGTATGTGGAACAATTTTCAAGTTCTTAATTAATTAATAAACTCATGAACAGAGTAATTGGAGTTTTCATCTAAATTTCAAACCCCACATTCGCCACATTTTCAAACATTATCTTTGATTATTGGATACATTTTTATATTTGCATGTATTACACCCAAAATCAGCCGCTATATGGAAAAAAAAAGTATCAAAACGTTTTACGCCAATTTCCCCAGTATTGCTAGCGTCAATTTCCCTTTTTGCCATCAGATCCTGGTAGACCTATACAATGTATTATACAGTAAGTATAGGTAAGCATTTAAAAAGACAGACTAGGAAAAGCTCAATGACAAAGCAAAAAAAACCTGCCAGTTTAAAAAAATACTTTTTCCTGACTTATTAAATATAAACGCCAGCTTAATTTTTCTTAGCATTGTTAAAAAACACATCTTAATAGACAATAAGTAATACAATATTGTTTTCACTACTGAATTTGGAGTCCTTTCTATTTTTTATTAAAAAGGAATTCATTGAGTCATTATCAAAATATCTGGAGTACTTTAATACACTTTTTAGTATATGTGAGATAAAACATCTAATTCAACATATAAAGTATTGCGTGAATTTGATCGGGAGCGTGATGATACAAGTAAATAAAACAAATTTGTTTCAATTCAGTTTCTCAATTAATAAAAGTTTATTTAACTGTAGAGAAGAAAGATTAAAGAAGCAAAAAACTTTTCTATACACAATACAAAAGGATATTTAGGTAAAAAGAAAGTGCATTAGCCCCCGCACTAGGATTCCCTGTGTCAGTCCCTTCCTTTAAACATGTTGACGGTACTTGAGTATCATTTCTACATAACACATTCTTACATTTTATAATTAAGCTATTGATGCACAATAAGAACTTTCTGTTTCAGCATAGAGTTGAGAAGACGTTGTTTATCTTAGTATAAAACAAGATAATGCATAATTAGTCTTACAAATATTTGAGATCTTAATTACTTTGTAACACCTTTGGTCTATAAAGGTGATATCAGACGGTTCATTTTTTGTTCATTTTCACCTTTCATTCGGTACATTTCACTCGAAATGAAATGTCTGAACAAAAAATGAAACACGAGTGCCGAATGAATTCATTAGTGAACCGATCCAACAGTGTTGGATATTGGCATCCGGTATCTTTCATTCCCACTCCGAATGAACGAAAAATGAACGGTCTGAACACTGAGAGAACGTTCATTCGGATTCGGAAATTTTATTTCGAGTCCTGTAGCCGACGGACATCACGTTATCGACCAAGTTATAACTTTTTTTTTCTGACGGTTATTATATTGTTTTCATGCGGCAAAATGGTGTTCAAGTGGAACGATCAAAATACATTACTTTTTTTTTAAAATAAATTTCTTATTTCAATCCATGGTCGCACCCACCACCGTCGACGTTTTCTTTGCTTCTTTTTTGTCAACTCTTTGATTAAATGATCACAAATTAAACTAATTCCAAGACGTACGACTTCATTCGATGACATATTTAAAAGAAAGAACAATGAATGTTCATTTCTGTATCATTTCGTCTAAGCCGTGTGAACATGGAATGAAAAAAAATGAATTATTCACTCGAGTGAACAATCATTCGAGTGAACCGTCTGATATCACCTTAAGGGTGAGAATGAAAAATGAAAGATGAAAGTGAACGACGTACGTTCCGATCGATTACAATAGTATTTCTAGTCTAAAGCCGCAATTATATTTATCTGACGTGTTGTGTTGTGATGCTCTCTGTCGTGATGGCTACTGTTCACATTGATATGACGTGTTATGATGCATTATGACGGTTTTTTGTATCAGTTCCGTCTTGACTCCCAGAGAGTTCACACATTTGCAATGTTTTTTCAAGAATCATCCGATTCAGATTCAGATTTTGAAGAAGAGTTGGAATTATTGGCGTTGGCAACGCTTCTAACTAAACAAAGAAAAAGAAGAAGAAGAATTTTTTCTCCTATCTCTTCCCAAATAGCTGCTCTCATAACTTGATCTTTATATTCTTCACATTTTGGATTATAAATCACTTTAAATTGTCTTATGTATTCAATTAGTTGCTCTTCGTCCATTTCTGACGCGTAATAACACAACACTGGCGCGTGCACACTAGTCTGATGCGGTATGACGTCTCACGGCACCGCCCCCCGCACCTCACCCTTTCTGACGCGGACCGGGATCGCCTGTGACACGACACATCAGAAGCCGTCATAACACACCGCATTGAATAAATGTGAACGCTTCCATATTAAATGTATGAAACTGATACCGTTCTGATGCATTACAACACAACACGTCAGATAAATGTAAATGCGGCTTTACACGCGTTGACTTAAGATGCGTCATCTTATTATATCTGTTTAAACACATAATATTTAAGAACTGGATTACCTGGACACAAGTTATATTTAAATCAGTGGCACTACAACCTTCTTAGGTCTGGGATGCAGATTTATCTGTATCTGTTTCATGAACATTTGTCAATCTAATAAGCAAGTTAATAACGTCCTGTGCCTGACACAAGCCGTTGACTTTTTGGGTTTAAGGCAAGCTGGTTTCCTTCACCGTTCGAGCGAATGTTAAATGCGCACATAGAAAGAAAGTCCATTGGTCGCCGGGGATCACTACGACCTCAGGGATGAGAGTCGCACGCTGAAGCCACTAGCCCAACACTGCTCCAAGTATACAATTTACATTCATGAAAAATAAATAGCTTCAACAAAATAATTTCAAAGTCACGGAGATGCAAGATTTTCCATGCACAATTAGTGATCATTATAATTATTTTCCAGTCGTGTCAAACATTACGCAAATACGATTTCGTCTTTATAGTTTATCAAAAACTCGGGGCATAGGTCAACCTTCATAGATCGTCATTACAATTGATAGATTATCACGTTCTATTGTGAATACAAATTGTTTCTTCATTTTTGGCACATCTCCTTGTCACCTCAATGTCTCCGATCGTAGATAAACTTGAGATATATATCTATTGGTTTTTTAAATTGGGAATGTTATAAATGTATTACACACAAGCACGGTGTGAGGGCAGTGTTGGCCTAGAGGCTTCAGCGTGCGACTCTCATCTCTGAGGTCGTAAGTTCCATCCCCGGCTGTGCACCAATGGACTTTGCGCATTTTACATTCGCTCGAACGGTGAAGGAAAACATCGTGAGGAAACCGGCTTGCCTTAGACCCAAAAAGTCAATGGCGTGCGTCAGGCACAGAGGCTGATCACCTACTTGCCTATTAGGTTACCAAATGATCATGAAACAAATACAAAAATCTGAGGCCAGACCTAAAAAGGTTGTAGCGCTATTGATTATTTTTTTATTGTGCTTGTGTTATTACAATAGGTCCTAATTAAAGTTTGCATACGTGGACGCTAATTTTAATAGTGAAAATGTGAAAAGCTTTTCAGCAATATAACTCAGCTTTCAATCTTGGTTTATTAAAATATTGTTTGCTAGCTATTGAGCTTTGCGAGGCTTTTGGCAATGTGAGTGTCCATGGGCGGCGGTATCACTTAACATCAAGTGAGCCTTCTGCCCGTGGGCCTCCGGTTTCACACAACAAAAAACATTTTAACGAATATAAACGCGAATACTAATATATAACTCGTTCCCGTTTCTAGAGCTTATCGGCATTCGTCATGTTTTATCAAATAAATACTTCAAGGCTTAATTGATATCGAATCATTGGGTAGCATACAGAACTTAATTTATTGTAAGGAACTGAGGAATTCTGAGTTCATACAGCCTTATTGAAAACTAATTTACAATTAACAATTAATTAATATATTATTTCGACATTTATGAAAGATATAATTTAATTGAAATTTAAATATATAATTGTTATTGTTGTATTTTAAACTAAAACTCTTTTCACGTCTTTAACAAAGCAAATACCGTTGAATTTTTTATGGAATTCTTGGTAAGTGCAGCAAAATGTGTAGCCCTTCATGTAGTCTTTCCAATCAGGGTTTTTCAGCCAACTGACACCGTCACAAATGTCTTTGCATAGCACGAATTTCTCAGCATCTTTCCGTGAGGAGATTTCTGGACTATTCACTTGAACTATAACGACGCATGCCTCCTTTTCCGCATCGCAAACAATCTGTAATAATTATTTTTAACTTTGATAGATATCTAGTATATTTTAATGTATATGCAGGTCACATGTAACATTACTTGTATTTATTTTTTATTCACAAAAACATATCATTTATACCATCAAGTTAGATTTGCATAGAGAAGTCTTAAAAATATAAAACGTTCATAAGGAAATCTATATATTATATACTATACAAAATGCTTTATACCTCACAAACAGGTTCATAAAGTTTAAGGACCTTACCGACTTTGAAAATATAAATTATTATTTTTGTATGAAGAAAAATTGTCAGATTTTCAATAGGATTCAGGGCATATATACGTCTAATAGAATTGTTCCTAGTAAATACTATTCTACACTACTAACACTAATATTGGCATTTAGACATAAGTGAATACGAACAACAATTAGTAAAATAAACATCTAGAGAGCGTTAAAAATTCATCTTCTACAAAATCTACATTTTCCCTTGACAATTACTAAACAGCATTGATCGTAGGATTCCAGTTTTAATTTTTATTAAATTCTAGCTGGCCTGGCAAACGTCGTACCGCCTAACAGTCGATTCTCTATTTTTTTTAAATACTTATTCTGCTATTCGGGACACCGGTCTAGCTAGTAAGATAAAAAAAAGAAAGTTGATAAGACAACAAATACATTATGTCAAAAAATAAAAATTTACCTTCCCGGAACCCCACCACTAACATTTGAACTTTATGATATGGTATTAAAGTTAAAATTGACTTTTAAGTTTTATTACGAATATTTTGTATGGGAATATAGAAAAGTGTTGTTTTTAGACTTTTTCACTCAATATTTTTAAATTTTTCTCTCCGTAAGAACCATCCTCGTACTTCAAGGAATATTATAAAAAAATCAGACAAATCGGTCAAGCCGTTTTCATGTTATGCCGTGACAACGGAAAACGGGTTTCATTTTTATATATATAGATTATTGGGAAAAAAAACCTTTTAGATCCGCTTCTAAAATGAAAGCAGTTTTTCTAACCTCATATAAATACAATTTTATAGATAGTTAAACTTTTCGTGTTAAAAGCATTTTTATATTAAGGCTTGTGAATTTTGATTGGTATATTTTACCACTTTTATACTGTTATATATTACTTTGCTTTTACAGAATAGGACATAACAAATCCACGTACCTTCCAGAAATACTTTGGCACTGCTATTGAACGCCCATATCTATCAGATATAGCAATATTAATATTATCTCCAAACGAAGTAGGCATGGACAGTTGTCCTGAAACTCCACTCCATACAATAAGTCCGTGATTCATTGTCTTTTTCAATTCAAATATACGACGCTCAATTTCACCCCAATTCTGAGGAAATTAAAACAAAGATCTCTTCAAATGTATAGAGAGTAGTGTTGGCCTAGTGGCTTCAGCGAGCGCATTTAATATTCGCTCGAACGGTAAAGGAAAACATCGTGAGGCTTCTTCGAATCGGCTTGGCCAAACTCAAAATGTTGATGGCGTGTGTGTGTGTCATGCACAGGAGGCAGCTGGTTCCACATAGTAGTGGTGCGCGTCAAAAACTGCAACAGTCAGCTCAGCTCAGCGACAGACGTTGAGGCTACGGATGGTATTATGTATTCTGCCTTGACGTCCGATGATGAAACTCAGCTGCAGGTATTAGTCTCAACAAATTCTCTGAACACTCGCCATGTTGAGAGCTGTAGAAGATGCAGAGAGCCCCACATCTCTACGCAACGCCAAGGGAACAAGCCACTCGGAAAGTGATTGGTCGTTGAAGATTCGAATTGCTCTTCGTTGTAAGCTGGAAGCTGGTACTGAGAGGCTCCCACCCAGAGCTGAGAACAGTACATCACTACCGCTTGCAACTCTTTAAAGCGCAAATTCGTGTCCGCATAGAGTACTGTTCTCACCTCTGGGCGTCAGCTCCCCATTACCAGCTAACTAACTATAGATAAATGAACTAGCAATAGATTAATTTTGTCACAACTGATTTATGTATTTTTTTATTATTATTATTTTGGAAATATTCAATAGCTCACCACTTTATAGTGACTCCATTGAGGCTCGACGTTTATATATTTGAAAGCAATTGCTTGCATTCCGGGAAACAAATCCTTGGGATTAACCATCTGTTGTTTTTCAAAACATCCACCCTTTCTATAAAAGTCCGTCCAAGTAGATTTGGATATGTCGTTCTTTTGCTTGTCACAGTCATACAAGGAATCAAAATCAAATTGCATGTAGCTATCGCCTTCAAAGTTTATAGATGGCGCTACGTTACTGCAAGATTTGTGTACAAAGTTTCGAATATATATCGGCACTCTTGTGTCTATGTTAAAGCATACTTCATAGATGGGCAAAAACTGAGTGTTTACTTCATAACCAATCATAATTATTGTATTTCTTCTTGAGGCAAAGCTGCATTTGATGCGCGTGTTTCTAAAAGAGGCTTTAACAGGTTCGTGACACTTGACATCTCTGTAGTCTATATCTTGATTAGTGGTTTTAAAAATGGAATCTTTGTCACATACTGCGTTGATAGATTCACCCAAGTTATTTCCTCGATATTCGACGTAGCTGTTTCGGCAGTGCAAGAAAATAGTTTCACTTTTGGGTATGTTAACTTTGTAATCAACAACATCAAATCTTGGTATATATCTTGTTCTGGTTAACAATAAAGGTTCTGGTTTCGCAAAATGACTCCTGACATCTAGTGTACAATCTAAAAATATTTTTTTCGTATTAGAACATGGCAAGTTGTATTACAACGATATTGGTCTCCTAACTTAACCTTCATAGGTAATGTTATTATTTGTAAAGTAACTAATATGCTACAATAAAAATTTATAGTAATTTAACACTTAAATAAGTTTAATGGTCCCTGTAACAATTCCTCGCTGTAATTCGAAAATTTAACCCTCATGGAAAAAGCACCAGCTCTAGGGTCACCAACCCCCTTCAATACTTCTTCTTTTACTTTCTAGTAGATGAGGTAATATGTGAAGAAATTTTCTTACGAAAATGTTTAGTTCTAAGGTTTTAATTCTATTTTTAAATTAATATTACTTACTAGGAGCTACAATGCTAAAAGAACGCGTGATTTCTCCAAACGCATTCCTCACTTCACAGGTGAATGTCCCGAGATCTTTTGTATATATATATTGATCCGTTTTGCGTAATTTTCGGTCATTGTGATACCACACCACCTAAATGATTTTGATGCATTAAAAAATGTTTATATATGAATATTTCTTCAAAATACAAAAAGGGTTCATCGAGTTAATTCATACAAGTTTTACTCTATTACTAGATTAACACAGAGCAGTGAGGGCTTAGGGGCTTGAGTGTGCTACTCTTGACACTGAGGATCGAATCACGGCGTATTTAATATTCCAACCGTCATGGTTTGATACAAAAATGTGACTTTCTACTTGCCTATTAAGAAATAATTATAAGATTGTGGTGAAAAATTACTCGGTGGATATTATCAGCAACTCCATAGAGACACTATCAATGCCAGAGGGCTCGCGAGTGCGTTGCCGATCTTTTAAATTTACCTGTGGTGTAGGGTAGCCTATCGCCTCACAACTAAGGAACACATCATTGTCTTCCACATAATCGATCGTTGTAAGCTCGTTCGTAGCAAACTCTGGAGCTGAGCAAACAAAGATCTTGATTTGATAATTCTTAGAGTCAAGAAAATTGCTGACTCTGCATGTGTATACGTCTGAATCGGTCAGTCGTCCAAACAAACTCAAAGTGGTGTCCGGTAGTAAACTTTTATCCTTTAAAAGTAATAATAATAATTATTGGATTATTAAAGCAGGCAATCATAAGTCACGGTGTTATTGTGTTAGTTACAATATTGTCCTAAATATTGTATTAGTAGGTTAGCTTTAAAGTAAATTTAAACTCAAAACAACTTTATTCATACAGGTATCCAAGTACATTTATGAACGTCAACCGAAAAGATGTTAAATTGATTCTAAATTTACATTTACTACAAGTTCGAAAGGCAAGGGCGTAGAGAGAAAGAATAACTAGCAAGAAACTCTCCGCCACTCTTTTTAATCGCCAAGATTTGAGTCATACAAATTGTAAGGAAGAGCAGACATAAATATTTGAACTGGAGCAAATCAATCCCAAGGATTAGGATCCGTCCCAAGTAATCTTGTATCATTCGATTGCAGATGAGGGAATGATTTGGAGCCAGGGGAAATACGAGGCTTAAGACCGAACGCGATGGAGTCTCACCGTGGACGCCCTCTGCCCCATCTAGGGCTTATAGGGCATTAAGTCAAGTTAGTTAAGACTTGTGGGCCACTCGCCAATTTATCATATTAATTACGTACCTTATACCATCGCACTAAGTCCAATTTACTATGAGGTAATTTACATTCGATATCACTTATTTTGTCTTTATTTATACACAGTTCGTTTGTCGTGACTTCTAGCTCTGGAGATGCTAAAAATAATTTTAAAAGTGCACTATTATGTTTGATCTTTGTTAGTATTACATAAAATGAACCATTGAATAGCTAGAATGTTTTATATGACCCAGTAATGCTATACTATGCTGTATAGGTTAAAAAGAGGGTTTAATAACCTACATACATACTACATAGGTTTAATTTTAGCCAATTGTTCTAATACATAATAAAGAGCTTTAGGCATGATAATCTAGTGGCGCTGGAGTGTGGGAAGAGAACCTATGTGACAGTAATTCAAACTAGGCTCTGGACGGTATAATATTATTTGCTACGAGTCATTTAATTTATTAAAAATTCTTTTTTTAAATATAATATCGAATAATATTATTCATGACCTCATACTCCACGACAGTTCTCTTTCCGTACAGACTCAACAATATATTTCTGAGTGTTTCATTGATTTATTATAAATATCATAACCAGTCTTCTGATATATTTCTCCGATGTTTCACGGTATGAACAAATCGGCACAGTCAGTATTTGAACGATCGACGTTAGGGTTGATCAGCTGCTTTTGCAATCACTACTCTGTAACTTTGTTTACGCACATTTAACACACAGGTGAAAAGTTGAAAAGGTGGGAGCTTGTAGTTTATTGTTTATCAGAATGCCAAATCATAAAATGACTGCTTCACGACTGATTTGAGAGCGACCGCCGATGCAAAAACCGCTGTGTGAGTTCGAAAAGTGAGTTACAGAATCGCAAGGCTGCGCAGAAATATTGTCTGCCACCATGGTAGTGCTGCGTTTTCTAATTAGAGCGAATCAAAAGCTAACCCAAAAGAAAGAAAAACAAAACTTACTTAAAACGTCAACTTCAAATGTCTCACTTGCACTCCCATACTTGTTTGTCGCTATGCAGATCAGACTACCCGCAAAAGCAATATCTATGTCTCTCATTATTAATGTTCCATTGTCGACGAAATAATTTGTACCTGCATTTAAAAATATGTCATTTTTCGATCTTTCAAAAGCTTTTGACCTTTCAGGTAAGTCTGTTAGGCAAGATGATGAAGCTAGCTTAGAAACTTATAACTTACTAAGTCAATATGTTGCCTTAAGAATTCTTTGTTGTAATTTTTTCATTATTTCTTCCCTATTATAAATTAGCATAGTATGCGCGAATATAAATACTAATAATAAAATGTTTTCTTACTGTTTGGGTTTATATTATTAATCATGTATAATTTAATAAAAACTTTATTCATTTGTTTCAGGTTGTGACAAAATTCATCTATTGCTAAACACTAGGGAGTCCCATGTGTTGTGGGTAAATAGATAACAATTATTCCGAGGTCAATGGTACAAGTGTTAAAACTAATCAAACACAACTCGTAAAAGACATTAAATATGGGTGAATGTGTGAGTATGTGAATGGATGTGTGTGCGTATGTTCGAGTATAAATCGTGTGAAGTTATATCGAGTTAGGCTGTATTTTTTTAATTTGATACAATTACAATAAATAAATATTACCTAGAGCAAGAGGTAATCCATCTTTCATCCATAAAATGTCTGGTTTCGGATGTCCGGTGGCGTTGCAAGGTATTTTCAAAGATAAATCTCCAACAACAGCCGTAAATTTTCTCGAAATCAAATTATTCACAATCGATGGCGGAGCTGTTACATAATAAAAATTATGTAATTATTACTTATACTTACTTGTATTTAATTGTGCTTTTGTTTTTTCTGCCCAAACAAAATGGGAGCTAACTTAGTGTTTATGGACGAAGGAAGCTGTACTGTTATTCCAAGCTTCTTTTATTTACAACCGGGCAGGAGGCTGAGGATCATCACCGGACGTCAAGGCAGGAAATAACATCCGTATCACCTCGACGTCCGTCGTTCCATAAGTAAGCGTTTCTAAAGGCAGTTTTTGCCCCGCACCACCACTATGTGGAACCAGCTGCCCACTGAATTATTTCCGAATCAATTTGACTTAAGGTCCCTTAAGAAAAGAGCGTATTAAAAGGCCGGCAACGCACTTGTGAGCCTTCTGGTAATGTATGTCCATGGGCGACGGTATTACTTAGCATCAGGTGAGCATCATGCCCGTTTAAAAAAAAATTGAATTATCTCAAATATGGAAGGAATAAATAGTCAGTTTGGAATCTATATTACCTTCAACATAAACTTCATAGTATAATTTGACATCGTCATTGCTGTTCTGCGCTGTGCAAATGTAATAACCCGCCTGTTTGACTAACATGTGGTCCATCGCATATGTATTATTATCAAAGGTTGCGCTGAAATCATAAATAAATCTATCAAATGTGCATTTGAAATAAATTATGAATTTTTATTGTAGTTATGGTAGACTATTTTGGTTCTATTGACTTCAGACATATAAGATATAGATATATCTTATATGTATACTGAGGCGGGATTTTTTGTAGGACCATTTAAGATAAACATTTTCATCATACATTACATATGTGGAACTCTAGCGGTTTAGGCAGAATACGAGTAGCTCGCAGATGGAAGATTTTTTTCCTACTTACTTGATAGTATGGACAATTTACGCAATATCTTTTTAAATTATAGCCTATGTGTTATTCACATGTATAAGCTACAATATTGTAAAGTTTCATTAAAATCCATTCAGTAGTTTTTACGCAAACATCCATCTATACTTACAAACTTTCGCGTTTATTATATTAGTATGATATATATACGTACAAAAGCTTAATTTAAAGTACCTTATTATTTTCTCACAGCAACCAAGGAAAGGCTTATACAACCATTCGACTGTTGGTTTTGGTGTTCCTTCGGCGACACAGTCCAAACTCACGCTACTGCCGACATCCAATTCATAAACGCGTGTAAGTGGTGACTTTATTGATGCTGGAACTGCGGAAAGTCAGATGTTAACTTATTCAGTGGTATTTTATTAATTAACATTATAATAATATATAAATTATGGGTAAATAGAAAACTAAAGAATTTAAAAAGTTTGGCCAGTCCTAGTAGCATTTTCTCGCTGTACTTAGTATTTTTATTTCTCTTATGTTCATCCATGGCTTGTCTATGTATCGTTTTAATTAATAATAATGTTTACTCTATTTAATAAACTTTAAAGTTTAAAGTATTAAAGGAGACGCAATAATTGTTTTATTCTTTAACGGTTTTAATAGCAATCTAGCAATTATTTTATCACTTAATCTCAATTTGTCATAACATGTACTTTTTTTTATATAGGAAAGTATTTTCAGCGTATTCTGCGTCTAACGTTGTTCTAACGTTAGAATACACTTCAAAATATGTGATCGGTCCATAGTAGTGTAGCTAAAAGACCACGTAAGTTATTAGGTGAGGGCCCAAAACTATACCTAACACAAATTATAAAAAATACTTACTAAAAACGTTGACATCCACATGCACCTCTCTTTTTGCGTTGCCAAGGCTATTAGATGCTTCACATTTGTACGCGCCCGTGTCACTATCAGTAGCAATGAAACTAGAACAATTAATTTGTACAAAATATATATTCACACCTAAAAGTAATTTAAAAAATTGTATATCTTTACTTCAGCAGATGTGTAAGATACAATTGTGTTCCATAATAGTACAAAATGCAGTAAAATATTTTAATGATGTATACCTATGTATTATTAGTATTTATTTATTTATTTATTTACACTTCGTTGCTAATAATATAAGAAACACAATACATAAAAATTATAAGGGATGCAACGGGCGGCCTTATCGCTAATAAGCGATCTCTTCCAGGCAACCCTAGTTAAGAGAAAAACTAAATAAAAGACACATGATGCGTGCGAGAAGTGCAGAATCCTTAATCTAAAGTAATACAAAAAAAAATATATATTAATAACAAACTAAAAACTTAAAAACTAATCTTACAAATACATGAACAGCGAAAAGTCACGATTGATGAGGATAGGATAAGGTTAAGAAATGATTATACAGAAGAGTAGAAGAGTATTTTTATAAATATTTACACTCGAAAGCAAAGGTAATGCATGTCAACAATCATAGGAACATTACGAAAACTGTTAAAAAAATCAACAAGGAAAAATCCATATTACTACTATTACGGTCCAAAATATAAATACAGTTTCATCGAACGCCGAGCCAAAATATGAAATTCCGTTCGACCTCCGTCGTTCCACAACTGAGCGTTTTTAAAGACATTTGCCGCGCACCACCACTCTGTGGAAACAGCTTGGTCGAGGTATTTCCGAAGCAATACGACTTAGGCACCTTACCACTTAAAAGACCGGCGATGCTTTCGCTCTCTGGCATTGAGAGTATCCATGAGCGGCGGTATCACTTAAGAACAGATGATATTTCTGCTCGTTTACCCACTCTTCTAAAAAGAATTCGATTAATAATGCAATATAAGTTCACCTTAACGTAAGATTTCTGTAAATGTTGTACCGCCCACCGCTTGTGATTTCCCGCCCTTCGTATAACCATCGCACCTTGGGTGAAGGTAAACCACTAACATCACAGTCTATCGTAACAGGCTCTCCGACTATGACAGAAACTTTTTCTGAAGCCGTGCTGATGTATGGAGGATCTAAAATGTAATAAAAAACATAAATCAGTGGCACTTAAACCCATTTTAGCTCTGGGCCTCAGATATATTTATCTGTTTCATGATGATTTGTCAATCTAATAGGCAAGTAGGTAATCAACCTCCCGTGCCTGACACCTCTTAAGGCAAGCCGGCTTTCCTTTCAAGATATTCCTTCACCGTTCGAGCAAATGTTAAACGCGCACATAAGAAAGAAGTCCATTAGGGCCCAGCCGGGGACCGAACCTACGACCTCAAGGATGAGAGTCGCACGCTGAACCCACCAGCCAATACTGCTCTAATCTAAACTTTATGGAAACGCATATTTGAGTATTATTTTGATTGATTGTTTAGTAATCATAGGTATTTTAGTTAGAAATATACAAATCAAATGTTATTTAATTATAACAGTAACTATGTAATGAACGTCAATAAAAAAAAGATTTAAATGAACATTTACCCTAAATGATATATGTAAATACAATTTGTAATACGTAATATGTCCTTTACTTAAGTGTGATATTTTAGAATCATAATTAAAACTTACATAGGACATATACTTGTATGTCGGCTGAGTCGAATCCTTTCGGATTATTAGCCTTACATTTGTATGTACCAGTATTGCCTATACCCAATTTGTCTATATGTAACGTTTTTCCGGTAGTAGGCAACTTCGTAAATTTATTCGATGATGGATGTTTGTAGAACCATTTGATTGAAGGCTTTGGTTTTCCTTTTATGACCCTATAATAAATAATATATCATATGTAATAGCTGAGATAAAAAATGTTTTGATCTAACCTTTTATATAAGAACGAACGAAGTGTGATTTGTGGATGCGTTCATAGAAAACTTAAATTTTTTCGTAACTTGCATTGGTCGTGCCGAGGCCGTGAGCTAACATTGATGATCGATTCCATTAACATCGATGTAACGATATTTTTCTTATCAACATCGATGTTTTTGCTTTCAAAATCGATGCTCATCGAACATTGATGATCATCGAGCATCCCTAATTCGTATTGAGCATTCGTTGTTGTGTCCCAAAAATGGCGCATGTTGCTGCCGCGCCCCTGTTCGGTCACGCCCATAGGCGGAACGAAGTTAGCCGGGTCATCTAGTAGTACATAAAGGCATCTATCGATAATTATACCATACCATATTGTCAATGTCCTTTTGTGATTTTTCTCTATAAATAGTAAGTATTAAGCCTGCAACAAGGTGTTCACTTAAACGTTAAAATACCTGCAAAATATGTCAAGACTTTTCCCCCTCTCTTCAAAATACTCATTGACAGATGTATCGATCTTCGGAGCTTCTAACAAAGTTTTAAAATCAATCGATTTCTCGTCAAGTCCCATCGAATTAGTTGCTTTACAATTAAAAATATTTTCTCGGTCGTTTGTTGTTTCAAATATACTGACGAATGATGATACGTCGATTGATATTTTCTGTAATAATAAGTAATTAAATTATATCACCGGGAGTCGAAGACTCGCAATAGGAACACTAAAATATTATGTTTAATATTTTTTGGAATATAGAGACATGAGTAAAGTCTAAATACTTGTATTTGTTTATAGACCAGTGCAGATAGCCTTTAAAATAAATAAAAAGTGAAAAAAATTACAGTAGGATGAAACCCATTAGAAAAGGAGGGGAATATGATCAAAATGAAAGGAAAAATAAATTACGGTCGATCTGAGGTCGGGAAGGGGAAGGGGGGGAGTTTTAAGGGTAAAAAACTGTTTATCTCGATTTCCGGCAAAACTAAAAGTCCTATCGAAGAAAGTTAAATGGCAAAGTTGTAGGCAATAAAAAGATCTACAACTTTTGCATTTGCAGATTTTTCACATAACCTCAAAATTTAGGTGAAAAATTCAAAAAACCAACTTTTTGGTTTTTTATTTCTATCTTTTACAAAAATTTATTTTTTTAAACGAAATTTGGTGAAAACTTACCTTATTATGTCCCAAATATACTGTAATTTATTTGATTAAAAATATTTATTTTTTCACCTTATTTTGAATTAATATCGAAAAAACACCCTAATTTTCAATCGAAAATTCTGACGTCAAAATTTCAGCTTTTTTCAAAAAGTTGATGTGCTTTCAGTGCGTTGAAATCTCTACTTTCCTATGGTAAAAAAATATATATATGTTACCATAGTAAATCTTCTCAGAAAATGCAAAAAATCGTATGCAGTAACGCCCAGACCCGTCATCCCCTTCCCTACTTTTAATACTTCCCTTTTTTAGTTTTCTTCGATAGGACTTTTAGTTTTGCCGGAAATCGAGATAAACCGTTTTTTACCCTTAAAACTCCCCCCCTACCCCATCCCGACCTCAGATCGACCGTAATTTATTTTTCCTTTCATTTTGATCATATTCCCCTGCTTTTCTAATGGGTTTCATCCTACTGTAATTTTTTTTGGTTTCAAAAATTATCGGCACTGGTCTATTAAGTTTTTAAACTATTTTCTCTTTTTCTAAATTCGTTTTATGGAAATAACAATAATCTAAAATAAGGAAAACTTATTTTACAAAAAAAAATTGTCGTGCTGCAACTCTTGTATAACTTTTTTAAATTTTTTTTTTCAAGCACGAGGACAGTTCAATAAAAAGTGAAAATGCTATAAATTCTCCTTGGAAAGAAAAAAAAAATATCAGACATTAGATATAATAATAATACAAAAGCAATGAACTCTCTTCTGTTCTTAAAAAAAGAACTTACATGTTTGTTTCGGGAATGTGTTCTTAAAAATGCATAAAATTCGCGAGGTAATAAATTATATGCAACTATTTTGAAAGTCAATGGATGGTAATGATCGAATACCTTAATCCACTACTACGAGGACTTTAAAGCAATAACAAAGAGGCGAGCAACGGCGTTTAAAACTTGCTAAACTAGTTCTACAAAGACTTGAGGTTCATCTTCATCATCATCAATTGATGGAACCCACTCTATATTAATTAAAAATTGAATTTTATCTTAAAACAACCTATATACAAAGTTAATAAACATACGATGACCACGTCGCAAAATAAAATAACATTTCATATAACATAATTGCGTCCTACTCATTATCACTATATTGAACAGTTTTTTTTTGAGCAGTGTTGGCCTAGTGGCTTCCGCGTGCGACTCTCATCCCTGAGGTCGTAGGTTTGATCCCCGGCTGTGCACCAATGGACTTTCTGTCTATGGGCATATTTAACATTAGGTCGAACGTTGAAGGAAAACATCGTGAGGAAATCGACATGTCTTAGACCCAAAAAGTCGACGGCGTGTGTCAGATCACCTACTTGCCTATTAGATTTAAAATGATCATGAAACAGATTCAGAAATCTGAGGCTTAGACCAAAAGAGGTTGTAGCGTCACTGATTTATTTATGTTTTTAGGCATACCGGCTTCCTCACAATATTTTCCTTTAGCACGCATAGAATGAACAATCCATTGCTTTCTGACACTACCTGAATTCACTGCCATGATTAGTGACAAATCATGGCAGAGTCGCGTGCCACAACTGCTCATACACTTATTCTACAATATACCAAAATCTCTTTTCGAACAAAATCATTAAACTTACATTGCCAATATAAAAGACGCCGGCAGCATCAGACAAAAGAATATCGGGTTCAGGAAAACCTTCAACATTACAGGTTATTTGGATTTTTGAGTTTTTGTCATCGTTTGTGATCTTCAATTCCTTTATTATTGGCTTAACTTCTTTTTCGCTGCCAGCTCCTAAAATCCATTCAGGAAAACTGTTTTAAACCCTGACCAATAAAATTTCGATTGATTTATTTCTTTCTTTAATATTATACTTAGTGTTGCTACTAATCATAGTTAATTTAGTCGGGCTTAATAAATGACGCTGAAACTATTGAATGCGTGCGTATTCCACACGTATCACCTCGACGTCCGTCGTTCCACAACTGATCGTTTTTAAGGCAGTTTTTGACTCAGAAAACCACTATGTGGAACCAGCTACCCACTGAAGTATTTCCGATCCAATTCGACATAGGGTCCTTCAAGAAAAGAGCATACCAATTTTTCAAACCCCGGCAACGCGAGCCCTTTGGCTTAGTGTTCATGGGCATCGGTATCACTTAACAACAGGTGAGCCTCTTGCCCGTTTGTTTGCCCCCTATTCTATTAAAAAAGATGTGTATACTGTATAATAAATCACTCTCTTCTACTCATTATCACTTTAAATTACTCAATGCGTAATCGAACTTAGTTTAAAACCAATTAAATATCTAATCAATGTTAACTAAAAATTTTTTTAATATTTTAACTTACGTACCCGCACTAGTTTTTTTGTCCCAAGGCTCAACAGCTGTTATGGCATCTCTTCTGATGTTTTCTTTTGTTGATGTAACGATTCCATTTACCTTTAAAATCAAAGATAGTTATTAGACGCAACGATGCAAATTTCTTAAGTTGAGAGCTTCAATATGACACGAGTACTCCAGTACACTCGCGCATTCATGTTGCAATGTTGAACTTATCAGCCGATTCATTTTATACGTTATTTTAATACACTTTCTTGAAAAAAAATCGTTAATATTATAATAATGGTGAATTTATTTTTCAATACGACTACTTGTGGAAAATAACTTTGGCGCAAAAACGCAACACGATGGAACGGCAACGTCTAAAGAGCTATCTGAAGAGCTATTTATTTTAAATTAATGAATTGTTGAATACATTAATTTTATATATAAAGGGTATTATAAAAAAATCCTATAGAATATATATAAATGCTTAAGAATATTTAATAATTAAATAAATAACATAATTTATCAAAGTCAGTACTAGATATATTATAATAATTAAATGAATAATAAATACGTATTAATAAATTAATCTGATTTACCGGGGTTTAAATATATTTTTATCTATATAATGCATCAAAAATACACTTACAGCGATTCTAAACATATCACTTGGTGAAATAAACTCGTCTGTCACATAAAAGTTGTCTCCCTTTTTAATTATGCGTAGCGGCTTTTTTTCTAATAAATTTCCTTTCAAGTCCAGTATTTCGGCAGATTGTAATTCCACATCATTTCCATTATAAGATAACTCTATATTTAGATGTGTTTTTTCACCTAAAAAATATTATAATTCATTTAATAAATCTAAGGTATTAAACCCTAGACCTAGATTAAAGCATTTAATCGTCTAGATAAGGGTGCAGATAATCCAGGGAAGATAATTAAAAAGGTTTTTTTGGGGCCAAAAGCCTTAGAAGGATCATTTTGTTTTTAGCGTTACGTTCTTAACCAGGCTTTTAATATAAATATTTTAATAATACTTTATTTATAATAAAATTCTTGTTAAAATTATTCTGACGCTAGTCCGCACACTTTGTTGTGGGGGACTACGGCTCTACCGTGGTTCCTGGCTAATAGCAAAAAACATAAGCAGCATTCAATAATAAATTTTTAAGAAATAAACCAATAAAAAATAACGTAATAAAGCGCATCATACCATACTACAGGTGTATTAAAGATCGATGGCATGATGTATGATAGGAATGAAAATACAGATAAAATAAAGAATACATCATTATGTAGAACCTTAGTAAGTAGCAGATGTCAAAAATATATAAACGTAAGTGGAAATGGGCGGAGAACGTAAGAAGAACAGAAAAATGGAAAAAACGCAAAATAGGAAGACAGTTTAGTAGGTGGATAGAACAGATTGAGGAAACAGCAGGTGCAGCAGGAGGTACATGGCAGAGAGTGTCACAGTGCAGACAGAAATTGTGGCATTTGTTGGAAGCTTTTGCCAACAAAGGGCACACAGATATCTAGAAAGTATAACATGATAGAACTATGTATTAAAATATGCAAAGTAACTAAACACACGCAGGGAATGTGAGAGTGTGGAATGATGTTACTAACCTGCTACGGGCCTAGGAACAGCCTTCTTGCAATCTTCAACAGTTGTCGGCGATATTACTAAAAATCCGTATTGAAATGATACGTCAGTAGATGCCTTAATATCTAGAGTTGATTCGCCGGTGCTTTCTATTACAGCTGTAAAATCACCGGGCACTGCTGGACTCATTTTAACTATCTAAAATTTAAATATACTAAAATCTTTTTGTAACCGGTTTAATTAAATAGGTTAACATTATCTGAAATAATAAGAGGTCTGCAAGTCCTAGAGGTCCAGTTCAGGTCTAAGAGAAGATCCAACGGGAACTAAAGAAATAAAATCTTAATATCTGGTGATTTATTCGGTGTTTGCATAGCTAGACAACTTTTTATTCAACGGCCTGAGCTCAAGTCTTGCTAGTCAAAGAAAATTTGTCCCTTTAGATGACGTATGCGAGCTCTTCACCAGCCAATTCACTATATTATGTCGTGACGATTGCATTCTGTGCGCCATTTGAGGAAACTTTCTTAGCAAAAGCTGCTGTCAGTGACAGCCATTCCCTCTGAATCCAAACTTAATTTTTTTTGAAGTAATACTTCTTTTAGGGCGTTAGGGAAAAATTATGAGAGTAAATTTTTACGATTCGCGCGCACACCGTCACAAGAAATCTGAACCTGAAGTTAGGTATTGTCATTTTAGTTTTTTCTACAAAATTTTTGAAAAGATTTTTATCTTGTTACGCCAAAGAAGTATAACTTCTAACTCGTGTACATAAGTACACACACTTTTTTTTGTATTGAACCCTTTATTTCTTTAATACGTACATAGTATAGCACAAATTTGGTTTCCGTCGTTATCTGACAAATCTATTTTAATAGCTATTAAAAAAAACATGATATTTAATAGCTGAAGTAATCCGTAAATATTAAATCACAGCTAATCTTTTCCGTCATTTCCGCAGATAGCATTCGTAACTAACCTTCAAATGTTCAAAGTTACATTAAAATAATATCTATGATTCATTCATATAAATAACATCCTATATACATACTGTTATTGGTTCTTTACCGATATATTATATAAAGAATTTTTTTTTAGAACAGCCCGGCGATTCTGTAACTCACTTTTCGAACTCACACAGCGGTTTTCGCATCGGCGGTCGCTCTCAAATCAGTCGTGAAGCAGTCATTTTATGATTTGGCATTCTGAAAAGGTGGGAGCTTGTAGTTTATTGTTTATCAGAATGCCAAATCATAAAATGACTGCTTCACGACAGCCTGTTACATAAACTTGAGTAACACTGGTGCAGATTCTGTGTTTTGAGTATGCGACTCTCATATCTGAGGTCGTAGGTTCGATGCCAGGCGGTGCACTAATAAAATTAATTTCGAACGGTGAAGGAGAATATCATGAGCGGCTTGCTTGGAGCTAAAACTCGACGGCGTGTGTCAGGCTAATCACATTACCTATTTGATTAATAAAAGGTAGTGGCCCGCGCCACTGATTTCAATTACAGAATGCTAATTTATCTATATATACGGTTTAACTTACATAAGTTTCCTTAGAATCCATAATAAGTTCTACTTTTACTTCATTTCCTTTAGAATCTTTCACAACAATATGAGCATCCTTGCCCACAAGAGACAGTGTAAGAGACTGCACTTTGCTATCAACTGAAAACTAAAGAAATATTATTTTAATAACAAAATAACGTGAGTTGTTAGAACTTTGAAGTATTAATAACTTATACCGTGTAGGAAAATATCGTATATTTAGGACGCGCCCAAAGATAGATGAAGTCATGGACAGGATGATCACCACCTTGTCTATAGCTAAGTTTATATAACACTTTAAACAGCCAATAAAAAATATAAGATGATTCCTTATTTATTTTACGCAAAAACCTGGCTTAACAATTATTTCGGATTTATTATCTACGTACCTTTAATTTATTGATACATAATACATGTATAAATTTGTCTAATCCATAACCCTTTACCGAGATCTAATAAATACGACATTGACCCATAAATTAAATGGTTTTGTTAAATTTGTATTGTGGGGCTAGTGAGCCTACGGGACGCCCAAAAAGGGCAGACATTGCAGCCCATGGACAGACATTTTAGTGGGTGCGTTACCGGCCTTTGTAGGAGTATACTCTTTCTTCTTCTCAGTTGAGCTGTATATTGTCTCCCCCAGAATAAGCGGGACAGTCGTATTATTATTTACATTTAAAAAATAGTGGTTTTACTTACAGGCATTTGTTTTGTTATTTTTTCATCATCACCAGCTGGAAAGTTTCGATTGTAAAGTTTTACTCTCTTATCTTTAATTGATTCAATTACAAATTTCAATATCTGAAATCAAATACATTTTCAATGTTTAATTACATGGTTTTAGACTAACCCATAAAAAGAAAGTCAGACTTTTGAGAATATTATTGCTCAAGATCAAAATAATACGGCGAACATTTACTCTTCTGTGAATCAAATGTGTATGAATTATGAATGTAAATATAAGAATATATAATAAATATAAAAAAAATAACAAACCTTAAATATAATAACTAAAATAATAGTAATTAATTTATATAACTTTCAAAACTCCAATAGCGATACAGATAGCATTCCCGATTTCAAGGGCAGGTTGTTCAACCATTCGATTCCAAGGTTTCAATATCAGCAGGATGTTGAGGGAAATACAACGTGCATACAAAACGTCGGGCATAAAATGCTTTTAGTAGTTGTTCTTACAGTAACAAATCAATATTATTTCTCTATTTATCTATTTCTGTTCCTCAATTTACAATAATATTTTTAGTAAATTTATAATATAGTTGACTTTGTTACTTCACAGTCCCACTTTAGGGCCCACATACATATATCATTTAATGTAAATAAAACTGAGTCTCTACTGGCCGAAAGACTTCCTCATTAGATTCTAATTAGTAAGGTATATACATACATTTTGTACTTCGTCCTTTGCGATATTGAACACCTGGCCTCCTGTGGCCTTAGCGAGTTCCTTGTATACATTGTAATTAGGACTATTCCTCTCATTACAATCTCCCGTCAGTAAGAATGTTACCTTTTGATTGTATAAGAACATTAGGAGGTAAGAAAAGTACTGGTGTCTAGGCAGAAAGAGAAAAAGAAGCTTAGTAGTAAATATACCTATTTTTGTGTTTAGGTTATATATTTATAGTAGGTTTAAACCATCCAAATGCTGTTTTATGAAGTTGTATTCTTTGCAAATTCTCTCTCTCTCTCTCTCTCTCTGACTATAGCAAGCAAAACGATATTTATTTATTTATACGTTCTAAAACAATGTGTATGCCTAAACCCTACAAGAAAATAAGACATCACAAATTGAACACACATCACATTAGAACACGAGCAATCTATCAAGGTAAACTTAAACAAACAACCACAAATAAAAATAAATAAAATAATATTCAAAACTAATGACTATGAAAACTATGTTAAGCTTATGGATATTACTGTCATCTTTCTGCTTTTATATGAGGGTAAATGATTTGATAAGCAGATTGTTCTTAAAGTGTCATCATTGAGAGAAGAGAGGATTTGAATATGTATTTAAAACATGTATTACTTAAACTATTGTAATACTGAACCTGTATGAATTTCTTTAAGGCTTTTCTTTGAACCTCGTCATACAAAAGTATGTCTTTCGCAGTAGCATCAGTGAAAACATAAAACAGTGAGTATGGCCTGCTCTCATCAATCCCTAAGCTTATTCCTGTCAATGACATTTCAGGACAATCATCGCCCCCATGAACAGAAATATCATTTAGTCTTGCACGGAATACTTTTTCCTCTTTCGTTTTTGTTCGTGGTTCAACATCTGTAGAATAATAAAAGTTTATTCATTATTTTATTTATTTTTAACCTTAATTTATTTTCTGATACACTAATATCTAAAAATCCTATGTGTTAGTAAATATTTTTTTTAGGTAGTATGTGTGAGGAACCCTCTTCGGTAAGGACCTCCTCCAAGGCATGCCATCTTTCTCTATCCCGAGCTATTTTTTTGATGTCATCATCCCATCGAGTGTAAGGTCTGCCTCTGTATCGTTTGCCTGATGGGACTCTCCATGTTGCTACTGTTTTCGTCCACCTGTGTTTTCGTCCATCTGTGAGGCGCACTCCGCACCCGCACACTTCGACTTCAGTTCTTTGGCGTGGCTTAGAGCATCAATTGGTTTCGTCTCTGATCTTATTTTTATGCGCGTCTTGTGTACATTTTAAATGTTTAGCATGCTCCTTCCATGCCTCGTTAACATGTACTTATATTGTTTTTTGTTTTAGGCATGCTTATGTCAGACAGAGTAATAAAAGTAATGAGTAATAAATGCGGACGAAAGCACTTGGGACATTCTTAACTCTGGCCGTGCAGGTATTTTTAGGCTAGTTGCCGTTCAGTAGCGTGACAAACTTGTGTCAGAAGTTGAAACTCTTATACGTCTAGGATTGATTGGGGTTGGAGTTGAATCTAGTCCAATTTAAGACACAAAGACTTGCACTTGTGGTGTGTTTGAACTTTTCTTCGGCTAAAAAAACACTCTTTGTTAGCGACTTCTCTCTTTGAAGACACGTTCCTTTAACCCTCAGCCAGCATCAGAATATTAGGCAGACGTATAAAATGATATTTAGATTCGCGGTTATTTGAAAGGAAATGCTAATCAACCACTAATGAGCTTGGTGTGCTCAGTAACACGAGATGTCCAGTCACTTTCCGATTGGCATGATCCCTTGACGCTGCTGAGAGAAAGGAGACTCTGAATCTTCTACCGCATTTACCTCGAAAAGTTTTCAGAGGAGTTGGGTTTCATCATCGGACGTCGAGTCAGAATACGAAATTCCACCCGTGTCCCCTCAATATCCGATGTTCCACAACTAAACGTTTTTTAAGGCAGATTTTGCCGTGCACCACCACTACTTGGAACCAGCTGCCTATTGAAGTATTTCCAAACCAATTCGACATAGGATCCTTCAAGAAAAAACGTACCAATTCTTAAAAGACCGGCAACGCACTTATGGGCCGACTGGCTGAGTATTGTTCATGGTCGGCAGTATCTCTTAACATCTAATACGCCGTGAACTGGCAAGAGCCGGCTTGCCTGTTGTATGGAATAAAGAGTATTTATTAATCTTATTTGTTTTAATCACAAAGACTAACCTGGATCGTTGAAAGTGACTAAAACGAAGTCCTCAATTTCTGATGCCTTCGAATTCAGCACTGCATTAAAAACATCACTAGTTTTAATTTTAACTTGATCTATGTCTTCAGACATGGAATAAGTATCATCAATCACAAATGTTAAGCTCCTTTTCAAATCATCACTCAACACATGGTGGAATAGGAATACTAACGTAAATTTTGCTACGTTATTTTTAAAAACCATTTTGATGATTTCAGCTCAAAAGTGTCGACGAGACTGACTATCGTGTTCCGGTTGGCCAGACTTAAAATAACATGAGTATTTTCTGCACTTATTATTGAATGTGTTTTATCAGTGGATGTAATTCCGTTCGGTATCTTTGTTGGGCGTATTCTTTGAGGATTTTCCTTTTTCAAATATTTTTTGAAGTGAAACTTCTTTATCGGGGTTGGAAAAAAAATAGTGTAACATTTTTTCGTTACGCGTCACATTTTTCCGTTACGCGCCATCTTTTGAAGTGAAATTTCTTTATCGACGTATGGGAGAAATTTTGTAGCAGGTTACGCGCCATGTTGCTTTTTGAAGTCAAACTTCTTTATCGGCGTTGGAAAAAAATTTACACACCTTTGTCACATTTTTCGGTTACGCGCCATCTTTTTCTTGTCCCCACCCACGGTTTATCCGAAGAGATTCGAAGCCATTAGTACCAAAAATATATAATAACGATAACAATGATAGTAATACTAATAATTCTATTACAATTAATGAAATTCTGTAATAATCTTAGTACTACATAGTAGTACAGTAATAAGTTAAAATGAAATAATTGTATTTGTATTCATGTCTATGATAATAAAAGCCTTTTGTTAAACTTTAAATTTATTTAACCAATTTCTGTAAAGTTGCATATAGTAGATCATTTTTCGAAAAATAAGGTCATAAAGAAGTTTCACTTCTTACGTGTGTACACCTAGTACACGCACACATTTTTTTTTATATAAAAGGGGGCAAACGGGCCGGAGGTTCACCTGATGTAAGTGATACCGCCGACCATGGACACGCTCAATGCCAGAGGGCTTGCAAGTGCGTTGCCGGCCTTTAAAGAATTGCTACGCTCTTTTCTTGAAGGACAGCTGCTTCCATATAGCGGTGGTGCGCGGCAAAACTTGCCTTAAAAAAAGCTCAGTCGTGGAACGGCGGACGTCGAGGTGGAATTTCATATTCTGCCTCGACGTCCGATGATAAAACTCAGCTGCAGTTATTAATCCGAATAACTCCATGGTAAATGCGGAAGAAGATACAGAGTGAGCCTACATCTCTACGCAACGCCAAAGGATCAAGCTACTCAGGAGGATTGGTCGTCGACGATTCAAACCGCTCGACTCTTCGTTGGATACGGTCAAGTGGAAGGAGCTGGTACTGTGGAGCTTCCGCCCAGAAATGAGAACAGTACTCTATGTGGGGCCGAATTTGCGCTTTATACCGTTGCAAGAATTGGCCTGGAGTGAAGTACCGTCGTGCCTTGCTGAGCACACCAAGCTTTTTGGATGACCGCAAAACTGAACGTCACTCGATATGTCAACTGTCAACATTAAAAAAAATGATTTTTTGGTAATCTAATAGGCAAGTAGGTGATCAGCCTCTGTGCCTGACGCACGCCATTGACTTTTTGGGTCTATATGCAAGCCGGTTTCCTCACGATGTTTTTCTTCTCCGTTCGAGCGAATGTAAAATGCGCACATAGAAAGAAAGTCCATTGGTGCAAAGCCGGGGATTGGACTTTCGAACTCAGAGAGGAGAGTCGCACGCTGAAGCCACTAGGCCAACACTGCCCTCACACACAAGCACAATAATACATTTAAAACATTACCAATTTATAAAACCAATAGATATATATCTCAAGTTTATCTACGATCGGAGACATTGAGGTGACAAGGAGATGTGCCAAAAATTAAGAAACAATTTGTATTCACAATAGAACGTGATAATCTATCAATTGTAATGACGATCTATGAAGGTTGACCTATGCCCCGAGTTTTTGGTAACCTACAAAGACGAAATCGTAATTGCATAATGTTTGACACGACTGGAAAATAATTATAATGATCACTAATTGTGCATGTGAAATCTTGCATCTCCGTGACTTTGAAATTATTTTGATAAAGCTATATTTTTCATGTATGTAAATTGTATACTTGGAGCAGTGTTGGGCTAGTGGCTTCAACGTGCGACTCTCATCCCTGAGGTCGTAAGTTTCTTCCCTGGCTGTGCACCAATGGACTTTCTTTCTATGTGCGCATTTAACATTCGCTCGAACGGTGAAGGAAACCAGCTTGCCTTAGACACAAAAAGTCAAGGGCTTGTGACAGGCACAGGAAGTTATTCACTTGCCTTTTACATTGACAAATGTTCATAAAACAGATACAGATAAATCTGCGGCCCAGACCTAAGAAGGTTGTAGTGCCACTGATTTAAATATAACTTGTATCCAGGTAAACCAGTACTTAAATATGTGTTTAAACGGATGTAATAAGATGACGCATCTTAAGTCAACGCGTGTTAGACTAGAAATACTATTGTAATCGATCGAAACGTACACTTTCATCTTTCATTTTTTATTCTCACCTTTATAGACCAAAGGTGTTAACAAAGTATTAAAGGTTTCAAATGTAAGACTAATTATGTATTATCTTATTTTATACTAAGATAAACAACGTCTTCTCAACTCTATGCTGAAACAGAAAATTCTTATTGTGCATCAATAGCTTAATTATAAAATGTAAGAATGTGTTATGTAGAAATGATACTCAAGTACCGTCAACATATTTAAAGGAAGAGATTGGCTGACACAGGGAATCCTAGTGCGGGGGAGTTTTATTGTGTATAAAAAAGTTTTTTGTTTCTTTAATCTTTGTTTTTTAGAGTTAATTATACTTTTATTAATTGAGAAACTCAATTGCCGCTGCCGATCGAATTCACGCGATACATACTATGTATTTTATCATATTTTACGCGGACGTACTTTACGTTAGCATATAATACTTTATGTCTAATTATTAGATGTTTCATCCTACATATACTAAAATATAAAATACCCGAGATATGTTGTCTCAATGAATTCGTTTCTAAAAAAAATAGAAAGGACTCCAAATTCAGTAGTGAAAACAATATTGTATTACTTATTGTCTTTCCCTGGCTGTGCACCAATGGACTTTCTTTCTATGTGCGCATTTAACATTCGCTCGAACGGTGAAGGAAACCAGCTTGCCTTAGACACAAAAAGTCAAGGGCTTGTGACAGGCACAGGAAGTTATTCACTTGCCTTTTACATTGACAAATGTTCATAAAACAGATACAGATAAATCTGCGGCCCAGACCTAAGAAGGTTGTAGTGCCACTGATTTAAATATAACTTGTATCCAGGTAAACCAGTACTTAAATATGTGTTTAAACGGATGTAATAAGATGACGCATCTTAAGTCAACGCGTGTTAGACTAGAAATACTATTGTAATCGATCGAAACGTACACTTTCATCTTTCATTTTTTATTCTCACCTTTATAGACCAAAGGTGTTAACAAAGTATTAAAGGTTTCAAATGTAAGACTAATTATGTATTATCTTATTTTATACTAAGATAAACAACGTCTTCTCAACTCTATGCTGAAACAGAAAATTCTTATTGTGCATCAATAGCTTAATTATAAAATGTAAGAATGTGTTATGTAGAAATGATACTCAAGTACCGTCAACATATTTAAAGGAAGAGATTGGCTGACACAGGGAATCCTAGTGCGGGGGAGTTTTATTGTGTATAAAAAAGTTTTTTGTTTCTTTAATCTTTGTTTTTTAGAGTTAATTATACTTTTATTAATTGAGAAACTCAATTGCCGCTGCCGATCGAATTCACGCGATACATACTATGTATTTTATCATATTTTACGCGGACGTACTTTACGTTAGCATATAATACTTTATGTCTAATTATTAGATGTTTCATCCTACATATACTAAAATATAAAATACCCGAGATATGTTGTCTCAATGAATTCCTTTCTAAAAAAAATAGAAAGGACTCCAAATTCAGTAGTGAAAACAATATTGTATTACTTATTGTCTATTAAGATGTGTTTTTTAAACAATGCTAAGAAAAATTGAGCAGGCGTTTATATTTAATAGGTCAGGAAAAAGTATTTTTTTTAAACCGGCTGTTTTTTTTGCTTTGTCATTGAGCTTTTCCTGATTACTGTATAATACTTTGTAAATACATATTATAATTATACACATTTGTTCAAATTTAAATATAATCTTAGAGTTTTAAAGTGACTAAACAATACATGTTAAGTCACTTCTGACATAATTAACATCTGACATTAATAACGAGATTTTTAAATTTTATGTCGTTTTTTTGGTGTTTCTTCAGAAATTGTTTTAAATTATAATATTCTTTTATTAATTGTAATTTTTTTTTTATAAATATATTATTGTTAGATCATAGTGTTGTTATAATA
Source organism: Pieris napi (assembly GCF_905475465.1). NCBI lineage: Eukaryota > Metazoa > Arthropoda > Insecta > Lepidoptera > Pieridae > Pieris > Pieris napi. The sequence goes on along the minus strand of NC_062241.1, from coordinate 2,569,668 downwards.
TAACGATAATATTCAATATTATCAAAAATGTATGAGACGTTTTATTAATGAAAGGCATTTACCAATTTAAAAGAGTTTTTCATTTATATAATTACAAACTCAATCATAAAGAAATATATTTTAAATAAAAAAAACTATACCTTATGTATTACGTAACGAATTATATTGATTAATTTATTGTACCTTTTATGTCTCGTCAATTAAATATTCATAACTTTTATGTCACAAAATCTTGCAGCTATCATAAAAATATAATATTGTAATAGCTTTGACATTATATTATGTAATATTAGTTATATAATAATAAAGGTTCTTTATCGATATAGCGAAAGTTAGTAACTATTCATAAATTTGTATATAATATGTATAAACTAGTAAAGTTCAATTTAATACATATGGGCTTCCTTATGATATTACTACAATGAAATGTCTAGTGTTAATAACAATAAAAAAAGGTCCTAGGTCCAGATTCTAATTCGTATCTCAGTCAGTAGTTAAAATCTCGTCAAGCGGGCTGTCTACGACTAGAATTAAGCTTGGCCTTTACTCTTGACTATCAAAGTAAAACTGCCGAGTTTCTGTATTTTTAGTTGGTGTTTATTAATAGCGCCATAATCTCATTTTCTTAATTGTTATATAATTAACGTCCTACCATGCAATTACGAGCATTGTCGGCCTAGTAGCGTGCGGCCCGCATCCCTGAGATCGTAGGTTCGATCCCCGACTGTACTTCAATGAACTTTTGTATGTGCTACCACTCGCTTGTGCGGTAATGGAACTCATTGTGGGGAAATTGCGTATCACAGACTGGTGATTGAAGGCACAGAAACTACAAGCAAATAATTATGAAATAGATGTAGACATCTGAGGTCGAGACTTTTTTTTTTCTTAATATCGTTTGATTTTTTTATTACATATTAAACTGTCGATATATATGCTCATCACTTTAATCTATTAAATCAAAACGGATGCGGTCAGCGACCTTCACATATACCCTTTGCAAGTGTGAACTTTGAGAGGTCTCAAGGCGTGGTGTACATACATAAACTCCCACGCTATTTAATAATTTAGTACACAAAACTAAAATTTGTAAATTGCATATATATCATGTATATTGATTGTAATAATGACCTTAGTTGAAAGTCATCTGGTACTAAAACATGCGAGCAAGTTGCAAATTGAACACGTCATAATAAAATCTAGCTTAGAGCGTTCTGCTTATGGAAAAAGGCAGGTTTGCACATCAGTTGAACTGAATGGGTAGCCATTTCCATCAGGTTTTTTTTGAAGGATTCTCGCTGGTGGCCTGAAGGCTCTTGACTCAGCTCGGGCTCTCTTGGCGAGTTCGAGAATATTCGGTCTTCTACGACTAGCACAAGAGTGCTTTCTTTAAGACTTGTATCTCGGTTTACGCTTTCGTAGCTTTAGTCGTTTATTTGAATGACTCAATCAAAAACCCAAAGCAAAAAAAGTAAACGGCACAATTTATGCAAACAAGTTATTAACTCATACTTAACTTACCTACCTAAAAATGTTTAAATCTTGTGCGTACTAGAAGATCGAAAAGCATCTATCTATCTTTCTAAGAATTTTTTGCTGACTCAATCAGTCAAATAGTCAAAAACTTAAAACAAAAAAGTACACGGCACAATTTATACAAACAAGTTACTTCTTAACTTACATGATCTAAACTAAAAATGCTTAAAACTTACTAGGATACTAGAAGAACGAAAAGGATCTATCTATCTTTCAAAGAATAATTTATAACATATTTATGATTACCGTAGAATATAGACAGTTACTTAAAGACAAATGGTATCAAAAAACAGCGCATACAATAGCTCATCCATACAGCCAATTGCAGGTATTTTATTGTTAGAAAATATTTCATGAATTCATCATTGTTTCGTTCACAAGAACATTAGATTACTATCGTATCTTATTTTTCTATAGATGTTCCAAACAGTTTGTGAAATTGAGGCTTTGTGAAATGATATTACTTAAGAGGCCTTTAATTAATATTTCGCATATTAATGGCTTGTTTTTAAATACAGATTTTTAGGTAACACGAGAATTTTATATATTAGATAATAGATGTAATCTCAAATTTATTTCCAACACACAAATGCACAAAAAAGAAGAACAATTAAAACAATAACTAACCATAAAATATAATAACTAAAATAATACACATTGAAAAAAAAAAAAAACTAACCTTAACATAAACTAATAAATATTATTAAAAGGAGTCCCTTTACGCAAGGTTCCGAAGATACTGGCAGCGTTCCCCCTTTGAATCGCTAGACTAATTATTTGTCCGAGGTAGCTGCCAGATCTTCGGTCTCCTGTGATGTCGACTTACCTTTTTGATATTTCTTTAAAAAGCCTTAAAGCGCTAGGACCCCACGGACCAAGAGTCTCCACACCGAATGGGACAAAATCATATTCTGAGCCTAGACACCTGTATTTGCATGCTTTAGTTTTTTCAGCCGCTTCACAAGAGATAATATTTTAGGTAATATTTTGATCTATTACAAAGTGCTAAATTGATGATTTTTAATATAAAATCTAAGCTAATTATTATCTTATAATAACAAGAAACAGAGGACTGGTCACCTCTGAATATTGTAAATAATAACCGATGTCTCCCGAGACAAGCACACAAATTATAGTTTTAGTAAGGAAAATGTATACAAGAAAATATAAGAGATAGGAAAAAGTCCCTGGGCACTATAGTAAAACGGAAAGAAATAAAAAAAATAACAAATTACTTATATTCTCAACCACTCAAAAAGTCCATAGAGGTTTAAAAAAACAAGTCAAAGTGTAAAGCTTACCTTATCTTTGGGGTTTTCTAGTGAGTTAAAAATTATATTTATTCAGATTTTAACTATTCAATAACTCGTAATATAGACTATTTATAATTAACCTACTGTTCTCAAAGCTATACACACTATATTCATAATAAACACCTTAAATGCCAAAATACAATTTGCATAGAAATACAATTAATGTATAAGATTACAAAATACCTCATAGATAGTTATAATTTTGACAGTTATTTGAGAACGAACATAAAATATTGGATTTTATTCGTAACAAGAAGCGATGTGCAAATTTTTATTGATGTTTCGCAGTCTTTATTGTTTTAAAAGTTACTAAATTTGCACAGTAGTTTCGAAATATTTTAAACAAAAGACAATCAGTTACAGTTGAACTGAAAACTTCTGAGCTAAGGTTAAATTCGATCCGTATCACCTCGACGTCCGTCGTTCCACAACTGAGCGGTTTTAAGGCAGTTTTTGCCGCGCACCACCACTATGTGGAACCAGCTGCCCACTGAAAAAACTAATTCGACTTAGGGTCCTTCAAGAAAAGAACGTACCAATTCCTAAAATACCGGCAACGCACTCGCGACTCCTCTTGGTTTGAGAGTGTCCATGGGCGGCTATCATCAGATGAGCCTCTTGCCCGTTTGCCCCCTGTCCTATAAAAAAAATGTGGATCGCAGTTGTCTTGTAACTTCAAAGTGGCACATTATACAATATAGGGCTCTGCTGTTACAGATGCGGTAACAGCAGAGCCCTATTCGCTTCCCGACATGCGATTTGGCGGTTGCGTCCGCCTCTCCACGCCCGTTGTTGGTTTGTGAAGATACTTGGCACAGCAAGTATCCTTCATAGACCGGGCCATACGCTTTTACTAGCTAGGAGACATCGGGTCCAGTACTTGCAGGTATGCTTCACCATCCCTTCTTTTGCTGTACGGTGAAGGAAAGCATCGTAAGGAAACCAGCATGGAAAGAACACCCAAAAAGCTGACGGGGTGACACTTGACTTGACACTTGGCTATTAAGATACATAAATGATTACGAGACAGATACAGAAATCTGAGGCGTTTATAGAATTAAAAAAATATTCAAATACATATAAATAGGTATCGAAGTCACGACCTGAGTGTTGAGTGTCGCAGGCAACACTAAGCTTACATTGTTCATTTTTAATAATTTTTCATCATTCTTAAGTCTTTAAACAGTCCGTGATCTTAGAAGACAAACTTTGGGACCCTTTTTATTTGTTCAGTTCCATTTAAAAATAAATATAGTTTACTTTCATAAGTGATGTATGTTCAAATAGACAATTGCAAAAGATTACTTAGAATAGAAAATGCAATCTATTAGTGGTCAAGTGATAATTGAAAATACATTGAGTGTACCGATGCTATCGTTTAACAACTTGCTCAATTCACGAAGAACATTTCCCATTGTGAGTGAAATATCGCGATACTAAAAAATAACTTGCAGATAATGGGAAACATATAAATATACACTGAAGAGCATGAAGCTAGTGAGAGGTTACTTTATAGTAAACAAAATATCATACATTTCAACAATATATGTCAGTTAAATTACTAAATATCTATTGGTGACAACCCTATGGCGAATGCTACACGCTCGATATTTATCGTGATATTTGGATCGTGATCCAAAATTACGATGTGTAGTACATGCGTATGGCGAATGCTACACGCTCGATATTTATCGTGATATTTGGATCGTGATCCAGAATCACGATGTGTAGTATAATAAGGCGAATGCTACACGCTCGATAATTATCGTGATATTTATCGTGATATTTATCTTGTATTTTTTTAGTATACTACACACTCGATACGGATCGCGTCAGTACGACGGTAAATTTCATTGAGTACACTCGTACATTTCGTGTTACAATATGAGTAACAATATTAAGAAAGCTTGCGTTGCCATTATTATTATTATTATTATCAGTATATGCTGATATACATCAATATCCAAGACTTTGAATTGTAAACATTTTCCGCTGCAGCACCAGATCGTTTCAAATCTGTTATTTTTTAAATTATTTTCTGTAGTTTGCCTAGTTTGCATTTGAGGTGTCCCATATGGCCGATTTACACGTATTAAGTTGACTAAAAATTTACTAAATATTAACTTAATTTTAAGTAACTTAACCCGTGTAAACAGTGAATTTAGTAAGAAGTTGCAAGTTAAAATTTAGTTGCAACTAAACAAGGTAGAATAGAATTTTGTCTATTTTTCGGTTAAGTTGGTGGGCGTGGCTAATCACTTGACACGTTTGGACAGGCAAAATTTAGTTAAATTTAAGTGAAAAGCATAAACTGGCGGAGTCATTGCAAAGCTATGCTTTTGCTTTCGGCGCTGGAAGCTCAAAAACATATCCAAAACTATTTGTCCGATATGCGTATACAACAATTAATGAACAGTAGTAGAACCCCTTCCCCAATGAATAATAGTAGCCGTTTTACTCCTTCGCCTTCTTCAAATACGTATTACGTTGAGTCCCCAGAACCTTCACAATCATGTATTGGAGCATACAATACAGTAAGTCCCCAATCAGGAAGAGAAAATCCTATAATATTTTGTTCTGTGGTCGTCCATCTTGAGCGAATAAATGAGTTTAACTAATTATTTAGTATTTTTACGTGTAAACGGTTACTTAAAATTTAGTTAAGACTTGGCAACTTAATACGTGTAAATCAGCCTATACTTATAGGTAATGTTTCTAATACAAGTATGAATTCTCTATATTATTCCGCCTCCATATATGCGCGTCCTCTTCCATCGCTGGCAGAATAAATACTGACGCGATAAATATCGACCAGACACTAGACGCTCGATATTTATCGACGATAATTGATACGGATCGTGGATTTTTAGATTTCTAGAAATCCAGCGATCCGTATCACGTATCGTGATACGCCTATACTACACATCGTGATTCTGGATCACGATCCAAATATCACGATAAATATCGAGCGTGTAGCATTCGCCATAGGCGTATCACGATACGTGATACGGATCGCTGGATTTCTAGAAATCTAAAAATCCACGATCCGTATCAATTTTCGTCGATAAATATCGAGCGTCTAGTCTCTGCTCGATATTTATCGCGTCACAATTAATTCTGCCAGCGATGGAAGAGGACGCGCATATTGAGTCGGCGCCCGCCGCACTTCAAACAAACGACCAAAAACACTTGAAAGAATTTATACTTGTATTAGAAACACTACCTGAGATATGGGACAGCTCAAATGCAAACATAATTAATAAAGTGAAAAGGGCGAATGCGTATGAGCAGCTGCTTCAAATTTTTAAGAAAATTAAACCAGGCGCGACAGCTAAAGACGTGATTGCCAAGATCAATTCATTAAAATCGAACTATAGAAAAGAATTAAAAAAAATAACAGATTCGAAGCGATCGGGTGCTGCAGCTGAAAATGTATATAATCCAAAGTCTTGGGTATTTCATATGCTGAAATTTTTGAATAAAAATGAAAAACCGATTGATAGGGTAATTTGATTTAATAAATTCAGATGTGTATATTTTTCTCTATCTTGAAACCAATGTTTCGCCCATTTCTTTCGCTTTATACGTTTTTTCAATGCTATCGCTAATATAATAGCAACGCAAGCTTTCTTAATATTGTTACTCATTATTATAACACGAAACGTACGAGCGTACTCAATGAAATTTACCGTCGTACTGACGCGATTCGTATCGAGTGTGTAGTATACTAAAAAAATACAAGATAAATATCACGATAAATATCACGATAAATATCGAGCGTGTAGCATTCGCCTACACATCGTAAAATATGATCCGTCCGCACTTTATTTAATAGTATATAAGGGACAATATCGCGGTATGATACTTCGATGCCGAACATTTTATTCCGGCAACATGCTATCCAACAGTCGAACGGGCCTGATTGCATCTCCCCAAATGTGCTGCGTACTTATGCGCCTGATTTGGCTTCTGTCCTAACACGCCTTTTTCAGTACTCGCTCGCTGTCCCGATGTGCTGGAAGACCGCTTCAATAATCTAATCTCTAAAAAAGGCGAACGCTAATCCATCCCACTATCGCCCAATAGCTATAACCCCCTTGTTCTTCGAAATAATGGAAATCAGCCAGCTCCTGGGGTATCTTTAGAGCCATCAGCTGATTAGTGATTGTCAGTACGGCTTGCGTCGTGGTCGCTCTGCTGGTGACCTTACACATAGATGGGTAGAGCCTATTGAGTCCAAGGGGGAGGTTGCTAGCGGTTAGTTTGGATATAGTGAAAGCCTTTTATAGGGTTTGGCACAGAGCACTTCCTTCAAAGCTCCCAGCCTATGGACTCCACGAGAAATTATGCAACTGGATTTCCGGATTACTCGCATCAAGATCTACTTTGACGGAGCTTGTTCTGACGGATTAATACTTGCAGCTGAGTTTCATCGTCGGTGGTCGAGGCAGATTACGAAATACCACTTTTAACACCTCCACGTCCGTCGTTCCTCAACTGAGCGCTGGTTTAAGGCACTTTTCCATTACATTATATTTTCCATTACATTATATTGTGGTACTAATGAAATAATCACGGCAACACGCCAACCTTTTAGGATATTACTTGCGAGCCCTCTGTGTGAGTCTGAGTTAACGTATTTTTTTAATAGCGATACTAGTATGTAATCATCTTTATATTGCAATCAACGTAAGCCGGATCAACTAGTATCAATATTTTGAAGACCTCTCTTTCGTATCATAAGTAAAAAAAATCGATTTAATAAATTTTGAGTAGAAACCTTGACCTGTAATGATTAATTCGATACATACATTTTGATGCTTCATTTTTATTTTTATCGATATGTCAGTGCACTTTATAAATTTAATTAACTGAGAAAAAACGTGTTCAATTAATTACACGGAACAACAGGCCTAATTCTTAACTTAATGCATGGTAATGTTTACTAGTAGTAACAAAAAATCAATATTCAATGAGGTCCTCGTTCATTAATATCATAGATATTTATCAACTAGAAACGACTTTTTGCATAATTTCCCATACTATTATTATTCTATATAACAACTTTAAAACCGCATATTTAAATTTTTTAACCTTGACCTAACCTTAACACATAAGCTGGATAATTTTCCAGATCTGTTTCTTCGATTATTTTCGTATTAGATAAGTTGTTTTGTCGAACTTTTTTTTTTTTTTTTTTAAACGTTTCCAGATTATTCCCCGACTATATAGTCGTCGGAGGTGTTAAAAAGCTTACATAAATGTATTGGTAACCCGAATGTTTACTTTCTATTACTATATTACTACTCTACTACTACCTATTTCTTTTGACAACCCCCTGCATGACCCTCACAGCAAATCCCAAAAAGATGCCTCTCAACCTAACATTGAGCATTATTCCCTTCAAACTCGTCTCCGTTACCCTCATGCCCATAGCTTGCTCAGCGTTATACCTGTCGTATCCATACATGGGACAGTCGGTCAGAACATGCAACACTGTCTCTTCAGCTGCATCGTCACAAGGACAGGCAGCACTTTGTCTAACCCTGAACCTGTGAAGATACGACAAGAAGCCACCGTGGCCTGTCAACATCTGAGTAATCAATCCCGTTGGTTTCATTTGTTTAATTATCGAAAAGGCCGAAGCAACATTTGGAAGGAATAACTTGGTTATTGCAGCTGTTTCACCGTCTCGATATCTGTGATTCCATTTTTCTATCGTGTTTCCACGTAGACAGTTCTTCAAATGCGATATGGGAAATTTATTGTACACGGGCGCCTCTTCTAGATGCGCAGCTTCCTTTGCTAGTTGGTCTGCTCTTTCATTCCCCTCCATGCCCGAATGCGCTTTAACCCAAAAAATATCAATTTTTTTGTTGAGTAAATGCGCTTTATTTATGTTCTTACGAATTTCAACTACAAGGGGATTGAAAGAGCGACCACCCGCAACACTTTCGAGTGCACTTCGGGAGTCACTATACACGCCGTAGGTTGTTTCTGGGTGACAAAAGATCCTTTGAGTCGCTTTAAGAATAGCCACCAGTTCAGCTTGATACACGGAACAGCATGAAGATAGTTTCAATTTAAAAGTCTCGAATTCGGCACCATTTTTCCATAAGGAAACGCTGGCACCGACCAATTCGTCTACTTTACTTCCGTCCGTATATATCTTTACTGCCGGTGCATCTGTTCTAGGACGCTCTTGTTCTCTATAGGCTATAAAGTTGATATCAGGTTCTTTGGAGGGGTGAGGAATACTCATCCACGATACTCTTTGCTCCAGGTCACCTTCCAATTCAGACTGAAATAATCCTCTCTTTGCTTCGTATAGCACAGCGGCCTCCTGAATTCTAAGGTCTAAGGGCAATAGTCCAGCGAGGATCAAGCTGGCATTCAGTGATACGGTTCGGTAAGCTCTGCAGAGCTTCAGCGCGAAGCTTCGTTGTACTGAATTTAATTGCTTCCTAATTCCTAGCTTTTTAGTGGCTGGAGCCCAGACTGCTGCCGCATATAAGATTATCGGCTCGATGACTGCTGTATAAATAATATGAATTACATCTCGGTGTAAACCCCAGCCAATTCTCGCCACCCTTGCTAATTGTTTGTAAATATTTGTTGCTTTCCTACATATATTGGAGATATGTTTATTAAAGGTCAATTTAGCATCGAGAGTCAAACCAAGTATTTTTATTTCATCTGATAGTTTCACGGACACTCCGCCCATATTCAAATGTGGTTTGTCATATTTTTTTTTTTAGTTATAATCATAGCTTGGGTTTTTTGTGGAGCAAATCTGAGTCTATTTTTGGTACCCCAATCCATTACATAGGCAAGAGCAGCATTAGCATTTCGTTCTATTTCAAATGCTGATTCTCCGACAAACACCATGATGACGTCGTCTGCAAAGGCTTGACAATAGTACCCCTTTTTTTCCATTTCTTGCAGCAATGGATCCAAAAGTAGGTTCCAGAGTATAGGGCCACCTATGGATCCCTGAACGCATCCTTTCGACGTATTTCTATTTACCACCTCTCCCGCATATTTCAGCTGAACCTTTCGTTCTTTTAGGTAGCTATCTATTATCTTTCTCAGGTTTATCGGGACCCCTAGTTTAGCCAGCTGAACCCGTATCATTGGCCACCAAGCACTGTCAAAGGCGCCCTCTATGTCCAAGGAAACTATCGTTATCAGTTTTTTCTTATTTAGTTGGTCTCGTATATAGCCGATAAGGTCGTAGAGGGAGTCTTCTGTGCTCCTTTGTGGCATAAAACCGTATTGACGGTGGCTTAGTTTGGGTATCACATGCCACTTTAATCTAGACACAAGCAACTTTTCCAGGATTTTTCCCATCATGGGCAGAAGACCTATTGGTCTATAGGACTTTGGACTCGTGTAGTCATCCTTACCAGGTTTCCTGAGAACCACTACTGTTGCGACTTTCCATAGTTTCGGGAAGTATCCAAGTTCTAGACATTTGTTTGCCATTGATAGGAACACTCCCGGATCCTGCAGGATAGCTCGTGAACAAATATCGAGAGTGAGGCCATCTGATCCAGGTGCTTTTTTGCAGTCAAAGCTACCAATCACCATGTTGAGTTCAGTAATAGTAAATGGAGGATCATGGTTGTCATCATGGTCCTGTTCATTTACTGTTTCAGCGAGCTGTCTTGTTTTCTTATGTTCCTGATCATCGTCTTCCTCTTGATCTCGCGGATAAAAAACCTCTGCAAGTAGCTCAGCCGACTCCCTTGAACATAGAGTTTTACCTTGATTATTTAGCGGTAGGTCTTCATGCCTCTCAGTGGTTTTATTTATAATTTTATATATCCCCTTCCAGACTCCTTCTTTATCCTGTTTTTCACAGTACTCTTTCCAACTATTAATCTGTGCTTTTTTTGCTTCTTTCTCATATATATCCTTAGCCTCTAGATATTCTTTTATCACTTTCTGTCTTCGAACCGCGGCAGCGCATCGAATCCTACGCTTTTTAGTCACCATTATCCGTTTAAGGTTTGCCAGTTCTTTGGTCCACCACGGTATGGTAGGGAGTGATTTATTTTTTATTTTAGGTATGCAGGCATTACTGGTTCCTGTTATAATATTTATATATGTTGCTATAATGTCTTCTAACTCTGTTTTATCGGTTATATTATCTACGTTTTGTTGATTTATTCTATTTTCCAAAAGTAACTGACCGATTTTCTCTAGAAAATTAGTCCAGTTAGCTTTTTTAGTATAATATATCCTTGTTGTTTTTAATTCTGTGTTATTCTTTGTTATTTTCTGTTTTATTGTAAAGGTAATAGCATTGTGGTCAGAGCTTTTGTCGAACTTTGAAACGACCTTTCGTTTCACTGTATAGGTGAAATCAATAGCCAACAGTTTTGTTACCACAAGATTTTTCTAAATATTGATATGTACTGGTTGACTTTGAAGATTTATAACTAATACCGAAACCGAAACTAATAACGTGATTGGTTTCGCTTTTTTGTGATTGGTTGGAACGACAGACGCTTTGTTCGTGTTTTGGTCTTAGATAGCTATTGACCAATCATTAAATGCATAAGTACTTGTGAGTACCTTTGAATAAATAAATAAAAAAGTACGTAAATCTGCATTATTAAAATTGTTGAATTAAAAACTTAGAACTCCATCAAGAAGATACATTTAACTGTTTTTCTAGGATTTTAGCGTATAAATCAGTTAAATATGTTAATATTTTAAGTTGACTTTATACATAATTTTTATGACTATTCAGAAGGTGAGACACAATAAACACTAATTAAATTATTTATATTTTAATCTATTTAAATTATAAACAAATAAAAATAACATTAAATTTTAATAATAGGTCACAGCAATAACCTGGCGCCATTAAAAATTTTAAATCTAATACGTTGTTTTGCTGTAAACATATCAAACTACATTTAAATTCAAATCGCTATTTAATATACTTTAATTTAAATTTGTAATTTGCTCTTAGTATTTAATAAAAAACGCACTAGTATTGTGATGTATGGAAAGTATTACAGGTGTTATCCTCTGATCTCAGAATTATAACTAGGTCTAGGTCTATTTTCAATTTTATGACATATCGCTATAATTTTTTTAGGTTTTAAACGTGAAACAAACTGAAGAAAGTTGAGGCACAATGCAAATATATTCCGAAAAGTATGTCCAAAGTGTATGAATACTAAACTAATTAAATTAATATTTAATTTTAAATATTTTGCTTACAGTGTAAAAAGTCCTTTTATATTTTTCACTCATTTGCACATTTTTAGCTGTTGATTTTTATATATGTTAACGTAAAATTGTAAACACCGTTAGATTGTAATCTATCTCGCGAGATTATAAACTGTCGAAAGATTGTGAACCTCAGCGAACTGCTTACAATTTAACGTATTATTATTCGGTAGATTGTACTACACTAACTTAGTTATCATTCAAACTTCTTTGGTCAATTACAGATTAATTTTACTTCCCAACAATTTCATATAACTACCGAATAATAATACGTTAATTTGTAAGCAGTTCGTTGAGGTTCACAATCTTTCGACAGTTTATAATCTCGCGAGATAGATTACAATCTAACGGTTTTTACAATTTTACGGTGACATATATATGCGATGTATAAAGAACAATTTCTGGTCATATGAATGACTTCTCTATACAAGATATATCAATGATTGTAAATCCGGAATGTCCTTAATAAATTATATGTTTAATTAATGCGATGAAACTTAAGTGTTTTGGTTATTCTGGTTTTTCCTTATATACTACGTTTGTTTCTAATATTTTATGCAAAGTAGGTCTAAATATCATTTATATAATCATATAGCGACGAAGACTCCGTAACTTTTATTAAAGTTTAAACTAAAAATAAAGTTATAAAAGTAAGTCCAGCCTATAGAAAATATAGTCTATGATAAGGGTTAAAGATATTGTTTCATATAATTATTACAAATTCCATTTTGTCGTACTACAATTTGGTTTCTATTACCCAATATGATTTACTACTTGCGTCGTCATAAAAGATTTCGTAAAATACTGGTTATGTTAACCGATCCCAGCCACGCCTATTATATGTGCGAAAAGATAACATCTTGGCAATAGAACAATTAATGACATAATATAATCAAATCGAAAACAAAGACCCTCACAATATTTCTGTGTCTTTTTCTTTGTCATACACAATACACATACAGACACAGTTTAGAGAACAAGAACGATGATATCATTACGCTGTCGCATTTACAATAAAGCTTCGAAATAAGAATTATGTTGTTGTATGTGTGTACTGTGTATGTTGTGTGTGTGTGACCAAAATGTATATATTTATAAAATGTAATATAATATAAAATGCTTCAGGGCTGGCAAGCAAACTTTTCCGATGTTATTTGACTGAAAAGGGTTAAACACATTATTTCTTTTTTTGGATAAATATTTCATTTTTAGATTGGGTATGAAAACACATACATATAGGATTATATATCCTTAATTTTTACCCTTCTTCCGCAAATTATTTTTAAATAGCAATAATTGTACTATAATCATTAAATGGCAACACAACGTTGGTCGGGTTAACAAGTATTACTATTTTTTTTTAATTACTCATCATTATTGATTGAAAACAATTTTTAATTAGGTTAAGAACTGCGCTGCTAAACAATGATTTGTATATTAAAAGGTTGTAGCGCCTCTACCTATATATAAATAACAATCCCAAAATATGTTGCTAAGCGTAAAACTCGAAAACGCCTGGTCCGGTTCGAGTGATTTTTTTTTATTCGTTGAACTCTGAGGAATGTTTTTCAAAGACAATATTGGAAAAAATATTCAAATTCCATATGTTGATATAGCTACTGAAAAGGTCGGCTAAGTAAATAAATCATATTAAGGCGAAACGAAGTCCGCGGGGTCGCTAGGTCATAACATTTTTAATCTTTAAATAAAGGTATTGCTGATTCTCAAGGTCGAAGCTCTCTTATTACAAAAATGTAACCTGGGAGTGGTACTTCCGATGCAAGGTGTACCGAAAAAACGTATGAATAATTTCTCCATGACACACATTATAAACACTCAACGCTTTATTGATTAAATGCAAATGTGAATTTCACGATACACTAATACATAAGTAATCCTGTTTTGAATACAGTCAAAGTAAACTCATTTATTTTAATTAGGCCTATTATAAAGGCACGTTTGTAAATCGAAATAACAAGTTAAAAATATTTAAAAAAAATGACTCTAGTTGCCCATTCCACAAGGTAGTATCATATGGTGAAGATTGGGTAAGAAACTCCATACTTACGTACTCTTTTAAAATAGTTTTATAAAATTTATATCAATACAGATAAGTTATATCACTTGCTTATTAATCGTTTGAAAGCCTTGATAATAAATTTAGGTCCTTGATTAAATATTACAAATGATTTTTTAAATGACAGATAAAATCTTACAAACAAACACCATATATTTTTTTGTTTACGCGCCGGTAAATCAATCATGAAATTGTTATTATATTTGACTTTGTTCAGTAGAATATTTTTTCTAATTTGAAAGAAGAAAGAAAGAAAAGTCTTTATTATACACAATAAATATAGAGAATATTTAGGTAAAGTAGAGTGCACTAGCCCCCACACTAGGATTCCCTTTGCTGTGGGCAGCCAGTCTCTTCCTTTTGACATATAAACTCTATTTTACTTTATGATTACTACATAACACAAATTTATAATTAAACCATTTTTGCACAATAAGAATATTTGTTATATCATATTTTAGTAAATGTACGAGTATTTAATGTATGGAATTAATTCATATATTCATTTTGAAAATCTTTTCAAAACGAAATATATTGCATAATATGTAAATCACAGACCCGAAGGGAAGACAAAATTGCGCAATTCGTAATCGTTAAAATTACTTGTGATTTATGAACAGTAATTTTGAAGGAATTTACTTTGACAAAGTTACAGTAGGCAAACACTATAATTAGTTTGTTATGTGTCAATTTTCATCAGGTGTGTGATAAAACAGACACAAGACAAGTTAGACACATAAAAAACATATTGCCTAAGGTTTGGGAGTGATTTTTACAGTGAAACGAAATTTCATGAATTCAATTTTGTAAAATTATTATTTTTTGGTATTATTATTTGTTTTCAATTATATTTTACAAATGCCACTTTTTGATGATTTTTATTATTATATGAACGTTTTAAAATTATTCCTAGTAACTAAAAATGAAAGCTTAGCATATAGTATTAGTGATAGCTCTGCAAAAGTAGGTAGATAGACTCTGAGTACTAGAAAGATTGCGAGTGCGTTATCTGCTTTAAAAATATCTCAACGAAAAGCTCCGCCCTTTCAAATTTCATTTAAATTGGTAATTCTCTGTTGTATGTGGCGCAAAATCTATATAATTTAATTTAATTCCTTATTTACAAACTCTTGCAAATCGTTGAAAAAATCAGTACCAATTAAATAAATATACCAATAAGAAGAGCAACGTGCGGCCGTATCGCTTTCAAGCATTCTCTTTCAGTCAACCTTTTATGTAAAAATAAACATAAAAAAAACAATTAAAACAGATATATGATAGCAAAAAATTCTAAATTATGTTAAGAAGAACACATTTATATAAGTCAGAATTGAATACGTAATAAACAATTATACATAAGGGTTAATCGTCGCAGGTTAAGAAGAAGCGTCTCTAAGATAAACTTTGGATTTAGTTTAAAATAAGTCTCAAGATCTTGCAAAACGAAACAAGCACTGCAATTAACCGACCACTCATATGTGGCATTTTGAGTGTTTTACGATCAAGTTTCGACGCTCTTCGCGATATTTAAAAAAACTTTTGTGTTGTTTTTATATGTTTGACCTCACAGTATTATTATTTTAATTTAATTTTTGATATGATTTTTATAGTAACGATATTATTAAGATTTATGGTCACAAATTTCTGAATTTTAATTGATCTTCAGATGCATAATGAATATTCAAAAATTAAAAATTCATTAATTTTGATTGAAAATATATTTTAAATATTAATGCGAATTAATTGCATTATTAACAAATTTGTGGCAATAACTTGTAAATGGTGGTAAAATAAAGAAACTCTTTTTCTAAATTCCTCTTTTTAACATCTATATATTAAAGCACATAGTTTGTACAAGGTACAAGTATTTTAAAAAAGATGGAGTTATAATACAAACATTCATAAACACATCAAAATTCTGACCAACTTCTGAAAAGCACTTGATCATTAAACAAAATTAAACAAATCATGGCGTAGTTCTATAACATAGAAACATATCGATTTGGTTCTGAGTAACTCAACAAAATGTTTATCCACATCATTTTTAGACGTGTTTACCCGAATCATACCTTCCGACAGAACCTTTGGTGGTGATGTTTTGATATCAGAGTTTTTTTCATTTTTCAGCTTTTTTCAGAGCGTCACTAAGGTTTTTCTTTTAATACCTTACGGTTATTTCTACACACTGCAAACATCGCCATTTGACATCTTGTAAAGCTTCCAATAGGGTAATAAATACACACGGTTTTTATATCTATAAATGTTTTCCATTTTTGCTACTTATTATTAAAACGCACCAAAAAGTTAGCGTAACAAGCGTATAAGTGAATCATAATCTGTTGATGCCATAGAGGTGACATCTGTCAGTATAAAATTACATCAGAACGCGCGATGCTGCCCACAATCTGTCAATTGTCAAATGTTCTTGAATAAAATTACACACTTTATATCACGACTAACATTTACAACCCTATACTTTTATAGACAATGTTATTAAATTTAATTACAGTGTAAACGCACATTGCAATGATGAATTAATGAATCACAGATTAGACAAAGGGTACTTTAATAGAATGAAAATAATTAGACATATTATATATCTTTTTATTTATTCTCTGAATTATGTTAAAATTGTTGTTACTTATTTTATGATAGGTATTAATGTTTAAACATTAAAACTAAAATACCTTGTTGAATTATGATTAATATTATTTTAACGTTTGTTATAAGAAATAGTCGCATCATTATTGCATGTAAAGGTCAGAGAGAAATATGTATCCCAAAATAGTTTTTTATTTTACAAGACAAGTTTTAATTTAATAATATTTTTTTATAGTAGGTTCATTGACGTCACTGTTTAATTTAGAACACAATTTTCATTATTAAGACGCACCATTTAAATTAATTCAAGATATATGTTAAGAATAAAAACAATCACAAGTAAATTTTATACATCAAAATGTTTACCCAACTTACAAAACAGGTAGGTATATGAATATGTGTAATATGCAATTAGCAAACATTGAAGAGTCCTATAGTTCCTGGGTTTGAATACCGTCGAAATGACTTCACGACATGCAACTAGTTTATTAGTTATTGGATGCAAATATCATGGTATAGGGATTGCATATTATTAAGCAATTAAAAATATGCATTTTTATCCTGTCATCAAAATATATATTATTTCAAGTGTAAGTACGTAGTTTAATAATAATTGATCTAATATGAAAAAAATCCAATTAAAAATATAAATAAGGTGAATGTCTTGCAATAATCAATACTTGAACTTCTTCGTATAAGTCGAGATATTTAAAATGAAATTCAAATTCATATACGTTTGTGAGTTAGGCGAATTTCCTACAAAAAAAAAACTAAGACACTACGATGCACTTAAAACAGTACATAGTGAATTAAATACAGCTTTTAAGTCTCCTGCCCTAATAAAAATCGAGAAGGACTCATTGTTTCGTATTAGCGAAGACGAGTAAGGTTGCATCTCAGATCTCGTATATAAACACTTTCACTGTACGGTCGCGCGAGTTGCGAACTGAGGATTACTCTCTGACCCCGCGTCGCGCGCTGTGATACTGTGTGTGTGCCGATAGTCGTGTTTTAAATCGAGAGAGGTGAGTTAATTTTTAAAGAATATTTTAATATAAAAAATAACTTAAGCCTACAATTTTAAGTGTAAAAAAATGAGACAATGAAATTAAATTTTCAGAAGCTTTTGATATTATTTGTTCCAAAGGAACAGGAATATAAATGTTATTATCAAATATGTGTAAATTAATTTAAATTTAAGTAAGATTCAAGTTAAAGTTGTTTTTTCATAAGCCGCAAATATTTACAGTATCTTAAGTACATACCAAGAAAAGACATCAACGCGCGCAGATTATAAATAAATTTTGATCAATTGTGGAATAGACAAGTTTGCCAAAATCTCATTTAAATTTAAAAAATAATTTGAAATATTTCTCTATTAATTTCTTCGGTACGTAAATAATATTTTTAAGCATGCAAGTCGCGTTTGATGTAGGTAAAAAATTTACATAGAACGATTCATCACATGAATATACTAACGTTTTTACTCATTTCCTGATTCTATAGTATATCAAGATAATTTATCAGTCATTATTACGTCAAACAAATTTAATGAAGGTATTCAAATTATATTTTATACATTTCGTCGTAATAGATTTTTTTGGCTTTAGTGCACTCTTTTTGAGTTGCACTCAACTCAATTTGTATATAATCAATACTACGCACACACTACACTATACAATTTAACTTGGACTAATATTTCAATGCCTAAATTTTATTAATAAAAACAACTCGACTCTCATATGGCATCTTATAAGTAATCCTTAGCTGTCAATTACATTATCGGTTCGATTCGATAGATCCAAAAATTAATTTAAATTGCCATAAACTAAACATCCAATTACGGAGACAATACCGTATAAAACACTGAATTATACAGTTGCTAAGTCGTTACATTTACCTTTATTGTATATATATACAAAGTGTCGCTATATTAAAAAAAAACAAGTTTATATTCTTCTTTATAAACATTTTCAATGATGTAAAGCAGTATTATTATTAAGAATCTTCAATAAACTGGCGTTCGATATTCAAATAACATCAACAGTATTTTTATGATACAAAAGCCATAAACGTGTTGAATCAAAAATCCATTAACTTAATGGCCTAATATTCAATTAGGCAATTAAAAGGTCACACAAAAAACGAAGACGAACCGAAGGGCAACCTTCTGAAATATTTGTAAATCATGTCTCACGTTTGATACTTATCCGATACGTGCCTTCACTGCCCTTTAGCGAAGGTAAATAATACCATTATATATCTACTTTACATAATATGTTTGCATCTTAGCTGTATAATGCAGTGAATTAACACTGTACGTGTTGTCCTACAAAATCGGAAACGTACGACTATTTTAATTTAAATATCGAATCCTATTATTTTCATAAGATTCTAAATTTCATACCTTTTTATACACATTTGAAGGTTATCTGGACGATTTTTTGGAATAAATTAAATGACCTTAAGTATATAATTAATTTAAATCAGGAGCCTATTTGAAATATATGGCGTTGCAGTTTGTACTTGTATTTGTATTTATCGAACTGGAAGCTGTGTGTAAGTTGTCTTTGTCAGTACAGTTATAAAATATGAATTAATTTTAAAATCTAATATACAAAATTATCGTGTCACAATGTTCGTTCCCATACTCCCCCGAAACGGCTCGACCGATTCCTATTAATTTTTTTCTGCATATTCAGTAAGTCTGAGAACCGGCTACTATGTATCTTTCAAACCCCTAAGTGATAAAAAAAATATTTTTTAGAATATTTTTTTGTTTTTATTTTTTTATGATACATCTTACAAAAAAACATACAACCCTTAATTGTCACCCCTCTACGATCAATCCTTATTTTTATTATAGTAGATAGTTATTTTTATTGAACTAAATAATGTTTCCTAGAATTAATATACAATGCAAAACAACGTTCGCCGGGTCAGCTAGTATATTGTAATATCTGTTAAGCTAAATCTAAATTTTTAAAGAAAGTAAACCGAAAGGAATATAAGGCCAAAATGTAAAAGTACTTAATTTATATGGAATTAGGCGCTATTGAAAAAAAAAATATTAAGAGTAAATTATCAGATTATGATTTTTAAGGAATGCAGACGTCTAATCGTGATAGTTGTATGTAGTGAGAGTGGATGAAGGTGGTCTTAAGGGGTCAAAGTAGGTGAAAAGCTAGCATCTATGAATGCTAAGCTAGAATCCGGATCTTCATAAGTCAAGGTTATACTTAGCAAAATCATCATTATTATTAATAAACTCTATTATTCCGTCATCAATATAAAGAAACAGGTTTATTTTATAAAATTCACAATTTATTACACGATCTTAAATTCGATCTGAAATACATAAATTAATGTTATCTAATTAATCTTATAATACGTTTCTTTATAAACTGTTTTTAATACTTTTTATATATCTTTTAATACTTTATCAAAATTATATTTCAGAATTATTACGTATACATTTTCCTATGTAATGAACAGAGTTTCTTCTCACAAATATAATATCTGTACCTATCAATTACTAATGTATATATTTAATAAAATATAAATAGGAAAATAAAATTTATTTTTATTCAATACTTAAACATTTTAAATTAGCACAGACCTAAGTAACAATTAACAAGGGAAATATTTCTCTTAATAAATTCTTATTGAATTTCTTAAAGCGAAATACTTGAACAATTGAACATATGCTTTCTAAATAAAGAACAACGTACATAGCTCTAGCCGTTTTGACTCGAATTAATAAAGTGAAAATACATAATTATGTTAATTCAAATGTTCTATACAAGTGCGCAAGAAAGTGATTTAATTGACCTAACAAAAAATACCTTTGCAACTTCGATATAATTTAGTTGTATTGTAGGTATATTGTTAATTATTTTTATACACCACTAGATAACCCGACAGACGTTGTCCTATACACAAGTCTTAAATACAAAAAAAAAATTACGATAAGATTTTTTCTCTCTATAATTCTATAATCCACTGAACAGACAGAAAAAAATCACCAAAATCTTTTTTAATTACCTAAAAATTGAGTTTAAATAATTACGTGACACAAAAATTCACGTTAATTCCCTGAGAAGCCTTCAATAAACAGAATATTATAATAGTTCTTATTTAAAATAATATATCGCCAGAACCCAAAATATATTTAATTAAAACAAACAATTTTAACACCAAATTATTTAGTATAAAGGTCAAAAACATTTTAAAAACTTGATATTAATTAGATCATTAATATTCACACGAAATGAAGAAGCGATGTTATATTTAATTCTAAAAATTATATACCATAATATATGTATTTAATTTCTTGTGTTAATTTATTAAAAATGGTGGACTTTTCTATCATACTTTTTCTCCGGAGAGATTTACATAGAACCTTTTCTTTTTCGTAAATAATACGGAGTTTCGGTTGCCTATCTGTCGTGGATGGTTAATATTTTATTTTAAAAAAAGGATGCGTGTACTTATGTACGCGCGTAAGAAGTTATACTTCTTTGGCATTATTAAAAATAGTTTTTGATTGCATGCAAATAATAAATCACAATTAAATAGTCAAAGACTGGAAAAGGAGTCATTATAGTCAATAAAGTTCAGTTTACATTTGAAAAATTAAATAAATAAATATTTATTATTATTCTCTTACATTAAGTGTAACATATATTTTATTATTATTCGAATGTTGTTTTTAAATTATGTCCAATGCCGTAGCATCTTCCGTGGGCAACTTCATTCTGTTAATTTTGTGTAACCGCGCGCGTGCATCGTAAAATTTCTCTTTAATCAATTTTTCATAACGCGCCTAAAGAAGTATAGAAATACTATGAATACCTACATGAAAACGAAAACTATTTGCTCTTCATTTTAGTACAAAACCGTGCTCAACTTTAAATGAAGGAATTTAAAAATGTAGTCAAGTACACCAATACATAGAAAGCATTAAATACTGGATATAGGAGCGTAGTTTCACATTTTTTTAATATTTTTTTTCTGACGGAGATTTGTAAAACTTAGTAAGGCTTAAATAATTTAGTCATTTAAAAGCTTGGTTAACATTTACATCGGTACACCATTAAATTGATAATAAAGATGTCCGATTACATAATTTTTAATTTGTATTAATTATACATGGTTACCACCAATTCTGTGGTTTCTTAACTTGGATAATTACGACTATGTTCGTGACATCTTTTGTATGGCCTGATGAAATAATACATAAGTTAAAATAAGTATTTGTCGGCTCACATTTCATGTGATGTAAGCTAATGACATCCTAAAGAAATGTCTAAGTAATTTTCCTTAATATTGTATAAAGAATATATTTTTTACGTGAGTTTATTTATTTATTTAGTTATTAAGCTTACAACATCACACACAGTACAAAATCTACTAATTATTTTACAAAATCTTACATCTAAAATGTGTGACAGTTAATGTAAACATAAGTTTCACAAAAAAAAATTAAATAGAAATTAAAAATTAAAAAATACAATTAAAACATAATATACGATAATACAAGCACACAATAAAATTACAGAAATTTGTTGGGACTTAGAGCAGAAAAAAAAAGAAAAATCATCATCATCATCAGTTTCAAGATTTCAAAGAAAAATTTTAGTGTCACGAATTAAGTTTGGTGGCAGTTCAAATAAAACACTTTGTTTGAAGCTAAGTAACAACTGACTTTAATTGTTTAAAACATGAGCTTATAACTAAGATAATATTAGAGGTAGTGTGTTTGCGACGCTGGATTAACAAAAAACTATGTTGACTTATTGAAGAATTCGTAAATCTAAATGACACTTATGTTTTTGGACATTATAGGAAACGATAATTTTCAATTACTATTTCTGACTGTGGTGAAAACTAAGAAGGTCATTTTGGCCTCAAGTGTGCTTCTTAACTAATATATATAATACTAGCTCTACACCGCCACGCTGTGGCACATTGCGATTAAATGGTTGAGAGATGAGAAACAAAACAAAGAATACATTTCATATACCTACATTAATTTTGCAATACTTTAAAAAAAATGAGAAAAACAATCCTTGATGCGGATTATATATCATGCTAAAATTTCAGCTCGATTGGTGCAGAACTTTTTGCGTTTTGAAGCGTACACAAACCAACATAACATTCTTATATATATAGATATATAACTCACGATTTGCTTATTTAAATTTTAAAACTGTTTCAAAGTTTTACAGGTACTATAAACATAGATTTACTAACAATATAAGCTGGCATACCGTAAAAAAGTTATGCCAGTCCATTGGAATATTAAACAACTTCCCAGCAATAAAATGGTGTAACTATGGCAACTATCACTAAAAATTAGTAAAAAAGACTTATGTAGTTTTATTGCGAAATAAACGAGCATCGTTTGTACAAAATTAGGCATACACCGAAAGTAATGTTAGCTATAGCAT
Source organism: Pieris napi (assembly GCF_905475465.1). Taxonomy (NCBI): domain Eukaryota; kingdom Metazoa; phylum Arthropoda; class Insecta; order Lepidoptera; family Pieridae; genus Pieris; species Pieris napi. The sequence goes on along the minus strand of NC_062241.1, from coordinate 2,546,443 downwards.
TAGAACAACGTTCTAACATTGAATTCTTTCCGTCAGAGACCTTCGTGGGAAAACACGATTGCAATCATTACATCACATGAGAATGACATAGATCATCTTTACGGTATTTGGTATTTATACCTTTAAATTATCTGCAGGTGTTAAGTGAATCATAATTTATTGCACATTTAATTCGATTCGACTGGAGCTTTAAAGATTTCAACTGCAGTTGTATTGTATTAACACTTAAGTACACAAGTTTCTTATTACCGACTTGTCCTGGCCTAAATATTTGTTTGGAAACTTAAAAATATTTTACACGTTTTGAATTACGTAGGTTAAAATGGTATCAAGTCAAAAGTCAAAATCATTTATTCATATAGCTAACACAATGTACACTTATGAACGTCGAAAAAAATACATTAATGCTTCTAATTTTATATTTACTGCCGGTTCTCAAATCAAGTAGAACGGAAGAGAAGAACTGGCAATAAACTCTCCGCCACTCTTTTTATTCGCCAAGTTTTTTGTTTTACACAACGTTTGTAAGGAGCTGCAATAATTACACCATGTTCCACATGACATCTTAAGTAATAAATAATAATAAAATAAATTAAAAGCAAAGACTTGTCCTCTATCAGCAGGAGGTATGGTGAAATAGGAGCACGCACTTACATTATAGTGGGAACAAGACGCAAAATACGCGGTCTAGCTAATTAAAAGTGGGACTATTATAATGCATATCCGCGTTTTGACGACAGACAAACCACGAAAGGTGAACAAACTCGGCACCTAGATGAATCTTTACCCAGTGGCCTGTCTATTTCTTTGTAATCGTATCTTACATAACATCTCCGTAACACTTTCGCGTGAACCCCTGACATTCATAGTGGACAGATGTGATTTTTCCTTTTAAGTGGCATTTTGGAAGGTCAAACGTGTTTTTTCTTGCAAAAGATATTGTCTTTGATTTGTCGTAGAAGTTGAAGTTAAATTCTGAGTCAATTCGACTTAGGGTCCTACAAGAAAAAAAAGGCCGGCAACGCACTTGCGAGTACAATGGCGAATTTGACGACTCATTGGTCTAGTGGTTAGTACCCCTGACTGCGAATCCATGGGTCCTGGGTTCGATCCCCGGCTGAGACGAACATCGATGTAATGAGCATTTGGTGTTGTGCTTAGGTCTTGGGTGTTTAAATATGTATTTATATGTCTATCTATCTATAATATGTATGTATATCCGTTGCCTAGTACCCATAACACAAGCTTCACCAGCTTAGCATGGGACTAGGTCAATTGGTGTGAATTGTCAAAAAAAAAAAAATGGCACTTCTGGCAATGTGAGTATCATTAATTTATATTATGAGTATAAAATTATCTTAAAACTTAGCTGCGATGTCTGGACCCCTAATTTGAAAGAACTATATAAGTCTTAAGTAATCGTCAACTCTAAATTAACGACAGTGTTAGACATATCTAATCTAGACAAAGTAAATCACCATTACATAACTTAGTACAGAATATTAGCAGAAGCTAAACATATAATAAAGATAAAACTGTGTTTGAACCTAAACGATAACAAAATTTTCCACTTGCATAATCGCAAATTACTTTCTAAATCGATGGTTTGAAGACATATTCATATATTACATAGTGTTGCTAAAATCGTAAACGTTGGAGTGTGTCAGTGTGTCGCCATACTTCCGTGAGACTGTCGAACAATGTAAAATAAAACTTTGTACGAATACATGAAGAACATTTGTTAACCTAAGGATATATTTCGTGATATTTTAAGCTTGTATTCTAGATTTCACCCCCAGCTTTTTCCTGTTCTCAGACCTAGAGAATGCTGGACAGATATTTGACGCCTGAAACTAAAGCCTATTTTAAGACAAATCGTACTATATAATTTAATGAAAAATTATGACTACTATAATCGATGTATCGCTCTCGATGATAAATTGAATAATCATTTCAAATGAAATAAAAAATTATGTCAGCCTACGAATTTTTCAGCCCATCTGTTATACGTTTCAAAAAACCTTTAACGTTTAAAGACTCGATAAGAAATATATATAGAAGAAGAGACTCAGACTAAACTCCCTCCAGCCTTGCGATTCTGTAACTCACTTTTCTCGTTTATTGTTTATCAGAATACCAAATCATAAGCAGTCAGCTTTACGACTGATTTCAGCGCGACCACCGCTGCGATAACCGCTGTGTGAGTTCGAAAAGTGAGTTACAGAATCGCAAGGCAGGTGTAGATACATTTTCATTCATTATTTATAAAGACATATGACAGGAAGAGGCTATAAACACTCAGCCAAATTAAATATATAGGCTTGAAAATCATCCTAGTCCCAATTGCTACTTAATATGCTTCATGGCACTACAAATCACTGCATCATATTCAAACTGTGTACAACTTGCGAATAATTAAAAGCTAATTAGAAGTCGGCACTTCAATCGTTTCAGCGATAACCTCTATAGACAGATTAATACGCAATTTTAGTTAATTAAAATCTTTTCCCTCGGAAACTGTTTATAAGTATGACCAATATTAAGAGGTTTATCTTCTAGATCTGTATGAGAAATTTGGTTCATAGCAAATGTAGCAATGCTATTCAAGAATTAGTTTGTTTCTCACGAATTTTGTTTTTCGACTTATGAGCTCTGACCCTGAGTTGGAACATTACATAAATGTTTCTTGTCTGAAAATAACATATTTGCATATCATCTTCATATATATATATATATATTTGGCGATGAGTAGGGATGCCTACAAATTCAAATTTAATGACGTGGAATAAGTGATACATGTATCTTATGTTCCATAATAAACATATTTTATTTTATTTATTTTTATTTATAAAAAAAAAAACATTTAATTCAGACCATTAAAAGTCCATATATTGTTAGTAGAGTAATACTTACACACACACAAAGAAGAAAACATTTAATTCATATATCTACGTTGATTCGAGGCACCATAAATCTTCTCCGCGTGTATTTCTTTTTAAGTCGTAAGCGGGTGGACGGCTTTTGATGGTTTTTGTGTGAGTTTAGATTTACAATTATTTGATGTTTTTTTTTTTTTTTTTTAAGTACGAAATTTTTGTTTTTAGGACTTCTGTACAGGGCTACGTCAGTCGTGTCGGCTAGTACTTTCATATATTTTTTTCTTGTAAATTTGAACACTAAGAAGTTTCATTCTTAAACTTCAAACATAACAATGTCTAGTATAATCTAATTAGCTTATATACAGACTAAAACGATATTAAAACTATCGTTTTGATTCAACAGAAAGAATCAGGCGCATTCAATACAGTTGGTTACAATTACGAGCGATAAATTGATATGGAACTATGGCTAATTAAAGTATACGCGTGGGATAAACTTTTATTATTCAAAATTGCAGTGATACAATCGAATTGAGTTATCGAATCGTAAAATTATGAAATCGATATTCGATGACATAAAATCGAAAGCCTCCGACCTGTGATCTAACGCCCTTGACATTTAAATGTTTCATAATCTGTGGTAATGTGGAATTCCTTTATTTTTGCCGATCCTTAATTAATTCATATCAAGTTGTGGATATTATAGAACAAGAATAAATATCATTTTCATTTAACATTATTATTTTGTCTTTGGAAGCTGTACACAAATAATTATTGTTCAAGTGTTGTTAGTCTTCATTAACAATAAGGAAACGGGAAGGTTGTATGAAGTAACACGCGGACAAATATTATGTGAAGTGATTCGTCGCACACGTAAAAGCGAAAGTGACAAGTTGCGACTGCGCCGGTGATAAATAGAGATTAGAATGACTTATATAAATTTTCAATATGTAAAAGTTAACTAGAATTCTCAATCCTGGGGTGGAGTTCGAGTTACTGAGTTCTTCTAACGTAAAGCAAAACATCACGAGAAAAACAGAAAGAAAAAACAAAATTCTATTATGTGATGGAGACATATATGCTAATGACCTACTTATCCATAAAAACAAATGGCAGAACTTTAAACTAAACCAAATGTAAAATCGTACTTTTAAAAATTATCTTTCTATTGGAGAGGCTATTACTGGAGGTTGGCCGTTAAAAAAAGGTTACAATGTATACAACTTTGCACTTTGCATATATAATAAGCAAATGTTACACTTACAAATTACACTACTAACAAATTTCAAAAGTAATAGGCAATTTCAAATTATAGTCTGATAAAAACCGCAATTATTAATAGACAATGTCTATACAATAATTAGCATTGTTAATCAAACAATGCACTTGAAATCGGGTTCTACTTAGAGTCGACTTAGGTCCTTCAAGAAAAGAGCGTACCATCTCGCGAACACTCTGGCATTGAGTGTCCATGGGCGGCGTTAAAACATCAGGTGAACCTGCTGCCCGTTTGACCAATACATGTTCTGTAAAAAATACGTTTTCTGGATTATTCTGGGTAAAATTAAAATGAAGAGGAATATAGATTTTAAGTATAGAAAGAAAACTTATAAGAAAGAATGTGGTCTGTATTTGTTTCCACATTTCATAAAAATATACACAAAAGTAAAAGGGATTTTTTGACAAGCAAATTTTTTGTAATACATATCAACGTAAAAAAATATATGAGATTCTAATTCTAAGAACTTCGATTTCTTTGTCCTCTAATTAGCACTTAAAACTGTGTCTTCTACCCCATTAACCTTTGTAACAATTTAAAATTTCCGGTTATTTACTGAATATTAATATAAAATCGAGGATATCAAATTAAGTTATTTTGTTTTGACAGCTTATTACCTTGTAAGGATATAACTAGACGGCCTTTACTAATTTGTTTTGTAAATTAACAACTAAATTTGTTCACAGCTGGAACATCTTATACATCAATTCTTTTTATAAAGGTTTTTGTCAGTTGTCAGTTGACAGATTTTTCTAATTTTGTAATGAGTGTCTGCATGTATACTGTCAATTTGCCTTATACATAGTAAAAAAAAATAACTTTCCCGGGGGGAAATGTACAAGAAGACGCTATGTTTTATTTTAATTGGTCGAAATAAAAATTGGAAAACGCACCATCGTCAAATATTTTGTTTTAGATATCATCCCTAGTTATTTTTAATTAAAGAATAGATTAAAAAGTGAAAAGATTTAATTCCCTTTATTTTACAAATTACATGCATAATCTATGAAGCGTGTCGCATTTTTTCTTTTTTTTTTATTCACATGGCATGCTCTTAACTCTTACAGAGAAAACCATCAATTCTGTGTTCTGCACTTAGAGGGTAGACTATTAACTTTTTCAAAGCTATTACTTGATATTTGACATCAAGAATAAGAAGTTACCAATGATTACTCAATGTTAGGATAAATTAATTTAGTAAACGCATCATCGCCGCTTGCGCAATCAGGTTACCACATGTTTAACCAAATAACGACACTATGTTTAAATTAACAAGTGGTTTTTAAACGCATTAGCATTATGTATAGCTTTTTGCCTTTGTGTAGAATAATAGTAGTCTATAAACTAAATGCCGACAGCCATGAGTGTTCAATGCCTTATTCCAAGCAAGTCGCCTACTCAATTTTCCTAAATTAAAATTAGAATTAGTATAAAAAAGTCAATTTTCTTATAAAACGCAAAATAAATTATAACTCTGCAGGGGTTGAGCTTAGAGACCTGCCGTAGAACATTTTTTTGCAGCTGATGACCTCATCTATCCCCTATTTGCGTTTGTTCCACGACTTTTTGACCACCTGTATAGTATATCTACGCTACGCTACGAATAAATTTTACGAATACATATGAAACTTACTACTATATTATATGTGTTACTTTCATAAAGAGCACAACTTACTTTACGGATACAATATGATGTACGAGCTTGTGTTACTAAGTTTCAAACAGCCATGAAATGAAGTTCCGCATAATACAATTTTGTTTATATTATTATTACTCAATATAAATAAACTAAAGGTACAGAAAACACCAAAAAATCTCTAAGGGGGTTAACCTTGGTTCCTGAAGACCTACACCACATTACAAATGTAAAATTCCTTATAAACTAAAGAGTTTTAATTAATACAAAAAACGAAATGAACGGCGACATTACAATACAAGGAGAAGAAAAACCTTTAGTAAACTTATTTGTGATTTATATTGAAAATTATATAACTACCGACTGTCCTTGGCAGCTAAAATATTATCATATAATATAATAAACACAATGAAAACGCGATAAAAAATTTACAAATTTTAATCATAGCCAAGATTGAATTCGTATGTAATAAATTAATGTCCAAGATTGAACCTGTGACCTTTCGGATTCCAAACCAGATGAGACCAACTTGTCACAAAAAGCCACCTTGATTGTTAATTTAACAACGCAAAAGCGTTTGTTTTTTGCTTTGTAACATAATATTGGCAACAATAATATATTTTTAATTAATTCAATTCGTGGTAATCGCATCTCTTGTCTGTATTTAGCACATTCTTTTCTACTTCTCTCAATAGATTTGAAAATATTCGTTATATCTAATTAGCCAAGAAAAACAATGGAATCTTAATTATTCTTTACAAAATTTTATATTATTTCGATCTAGATAAGTCGCCGTTAACTAAAATATAAATATAATATATTTCGTTTTTAGTGACTTTAGTGTAAACAAGATCATTAAGCATACATTCTAAGGAAAATAAAGTTCATAAACAAACAACTAAATCAAAAACTAACCTTAAAATATACTAATTAATTTCTTAATTGACTTCAAAAGTAGCAATTTACCCAAATATTAAACAAGCCAGCATCACACGGCTGGGAATTTATCCGCTTTCCTATTTGCGACGTCTGACAAGACTTAAGACTTTAGACACCTGGAACGAGCGCTATGTGGGGGGTGAAACAGCCTCAGTCACAAAAATGTATTTAAAGATGCAAATGCGGCATACAAACAAATCAAGACAAGGCGTTTCGCACCTCACATGGCGCAGATCCTGACTGGCCACGGGGCTTTTGGACACTATTTACACAGACTCAAACTGAAGACAAGCCCCGCGTGTGACTGTGACGACAGAACCGACCAAACGGTGGTTCATTTACTTGTTGACTGTGCGAATTTTGAAAGGGCATGAGGGTATCCCGGGATGGGCTATCCGACATGTTGCTTGAGCACAGATCGCAGCTGGAAAAATTCTGCGACAAGATTGTCACACATGTCACCCACAAAAATAGCACGAGAGGCAACGCGGGTGGCGCCGGGCAGCGGGCCCCGACTCGCCTATAAATATTATGACGATATTTTCGGAGTAGTTGTCGCCCGGGCCTGGCGGGAGACGCCAACCCTTTAAGGCAATAATGTCCCTTTTTAAGAAAGGTGAGATTTTGACACTCCCCTCCTGCTTGGCCACTCGGTCACAAATCTGCCTGATTGCGTGTCTGATAGGATGTAGGGGGCCCTGTTTAAAAAAAAAAAAACTAATAGTGATATTTTTTTTCAATGAAACCAGTAGTTTGGGAGTGTTTTTTTTTTCTTTATTATATTTGTATTAAATGTTTAAAATAAATTCTCTACAATAAACCAACCCAGCTTAAAAATTACGACATAAGTACTTAAACGAAGTTCGTGCTGACAAAACTTTCAGAGAACCTTGCTCAAATTTTCTACAACTGTACGTAAACTAAATATTATGTAAAGATAATCTCAGTCATTTGGTAAATATGTCGGAAATCCTCAGTACTGTCACGATTGAAGATGCAATCAGCTTAGCGTTCGATCACGAGGTGAAAGCTGGATGGGACTATTGTGTGTCTGTCAAGTCTATTTGTACTCTATGGATTAGTGCGTTATCATTTCTGTCGTAATAGGTTATAGACATTTATTTATTGATATTTAAAAAATAACATGCTTAGTTCACCAAAATGAAATAACAATCAAAACAATTTATAATATTTTATTTTAAATACAAAATTTTTAATTAATTACTTAAATATTTGAAGCTTAAGAATGCTTTTTTTTAAACAAAAATAAAATTATGGGTTAGGATTTATTAAATTGATAAATAATGTATAATCTGTCAGTGTTAATAAATTAGTATTACATAATGACTCTGTCCACTTTAAATAAAACTGATAACAAATAAAGAACTTGTTTTGATTCTATACTTAGATTCCGGTCGAGAAACCACTGAACTATTGCAACGATTTGACTATGGCATCTTCAGTTACATAATAATGATAAACGAACAATAGTAATGACTGTAGTAATGGGTGATATTTGCGCTTTCAACATTCTAATTTACACTTAATCTTACCTTATAGAACTATCAATAAAACTTGTACCAAAAACTTACACAATTTTTACTTAATTCAAAAATGGGAACCAAATGTTTTGTCACGTTCCAGACAAAACGCGTTCTTCAATATATAAGTTTACGTAAACGTTCTTTTTATTTAAGAATTATTTCGTTTAAGGTAGTTCCTTAATATTATTAATTAGTATTTACTTTACGGGAGCAGTGTTGGCCTAGTGGCTACAGTGTGCGATCTAAAAAGCTTGTGCCAGTGATTTATGTTATTTTTATTTACTTTACGAGTGAAAATTATGGATGACATAGGTTATATTAAGAATATTGTTTACTATTTGTTAACTCCATTTATTTATAGCGTCGAACAAATAAACGAACAAATAAAGTACAAGCTTTCTGCGTAGACTTATGGAACGAGTGTGAAAGTTCCACAGTACTTACAATAACAATCACAGTGGTTGAAAATATTCAACGAACACTTAAACTTCATGGATAGATGTGTTGTTAGTAGTAGGTTTTTGTCTGACACAAATCCTGAGTGATGGAGAAGGGAGGTGAAGAAGGGAGAAAACAGTCTTAGACCCCAATTAAAGTCTATAGCTGCAGAGGATTAATGAGACAACTTCAAGAACCGTATTCCTAATACGGCTCGCCTATTATAGGGTTACAATTCAAAAAAATACCCAAAGGTCAGCCTGTAATTTGACCTTTTCGAAATATTTGCATAATGATTGTTTTATAAACGGTAATTTGTAAGTTTTAAAGTCAATTTACGCTGTCAGTCACGTTCAAGTGTTTGTACGTCTTCATTATAAGCCAGAATGATTTTAAAATACTTGCCCATGGTCAGTTTATACTTAACATTATGTAGAAATTAAATATAAGTTACAGTATAAAATAAGTTCGAAAAATATGATTGTTTTAAAACCGGACTGTTTTATAATCTGTGAAACAATTTTATACAAAGTGTCTTCCTTTAATGGGTTAATTACACGTAGTTAATATAATTCTCGACTTCATTCCAATATGATTAAAGTGTATTTATATTATGACATTTATTAAATAAATAGCAAATTTTAAATCTAAAAACTGGTTAGTATCCGTCTTTGTCACCTTGGTGCCATCTTTTATTTTCTAATCTCCAAACAATTAATTAACATTATTATCTTTTATGGTCACATTTTGACATCATTACAGAACTTGTTTAGAAGTTCCAAATTCAAATTTACGAATATAATTTCTCGACCTTGAAAATTACATAAGCATCTACATTCTCTATATTCTTAGTTACGCGTTATTTGTGTATTGTCTGTGGCTGTGTCATAATTTAAATTTTAACGATTTAAAGAATAATTTATATTTTTACAAAAATAAAGAAAATTTTAGACGCGTTATCTAGCTAGATGTTCTTGGAAAATAAACTGAAGTTAGCTAATTCCCAACGAATATGAACATATTCTTACTTTATTTTCCGTTTATGTATTTTACAATGTTTTTCTATGAGAATTGATACATTATAAAATTATATCATTCAAGTTTTCATTAAATATTTACATATTGTTATAATTACATATATTTATTTAATTCATACAAAATAAAACGGTTCCCATTTTAATGTCACGGCCTCAGCATAACCTTTTAATCTTGATTCTAATTATACTTTAATCATAGTCTAAAGAACAAAATATTTGACTGATTTATCATTAATTAATATCTACCATAAAACACAAGGTTTTGATTTAAGATACAATACAGAACTTAATTCATTCTTAGAAACACTTCGACGTCAAACTTTTAGCTTAGTATAATGATGGACGTATTTAATTTGGCGCGCAAATGGAACGATATTCTATGTTTAAATCACATTGTCATTGTCATTTTATCGCGCCAAGATTCAGCCAGTATTATTTTTTATGTATTATCTATGTTATGGTTTTTGAAATAAGAACAATTTATTAATTAAACTAGTGATTACTTCTTAGTTCCAAATTTATTTAAACGCGCCCATACTCTATAGCCTCTGTGTACAAAAATATTCTGTACATTATGAAATGAATGTGAAGTGTTTGTTTTACTGTGATTTTAACTGACATGACCTTTTGAATCTCCACTTTGACGTGAGTGGCATCTGACATCTCATTACGAACCTCGGGTATTAATGCATTTGCCTACCCACTAATTACTAACCAATTATATGCATTAGATGTTGTTTCGTACGATTGTAGGGTTGGCACCACAGAATCAACAAACAAAACATGCCTTAATGTTTTTTCGCCGACAAGAGATCAGGCCGTGCTTAGCAGAACGGTGTTATGAGACTGGATTAGATTTTATGAATCTCTTTCTCTTTCTCTTATGAAGAGCAGAAAAAAAAGAAAATCTTTAAAAATTGTTAGTATATTATTATTTTATTACAAGCAAAGGACACACAACAAATTTAATGCTACATACGTTAAAGTCGGGGTACACTGGTACATTCTGCCAACGACCCTTCAAAACTTAGTTATGCAAACGATTATTTAAAAAAAAATGAATTCAAAGAATAAAAATTGGAGCTTTGTAACATAAAGTTAAATCTGTAGATAACCACAGTAAAGACAGGAAAAAATTATTTAAATAATTGTTGTGACAACCTTAAATATGTGAATGAATGCACCATTGATACAACATAGTATATTATGTTCACGCGGTTATTAACTTATTGGAGAACAATACTGTACGCGTTGATTTTACCGCGTATTGTAATCTAGTACTGAACGCACGTTTTTATGAACGCACCTACGCCATATTAGTAGGACATTGTTTAAATTCAAATCGAGAACGTTTTTAATCTATGCCTTTTTAAATTATAATCTAAGACTAAAGAGGTTGATTAAGTAATAATGTATTCGATATTCAAAAAAAATCGCGGTCAACGAGACTGTTAAACAAAAGAATGTAGTTTAAAAATGAAAACGCATCACTGAAGCAAGGTCTCAATAAAACACCGAGTATTTATTGTATTGGCCTTCGTTATATTAAGACGAAAATTCAGTATCAACTACTTAAAAAATACAACAAAACTTCTATAATAATACTATAAGGATATTCTAAGTACCGTATGAAATGTCCAGCTCTGTGAAGCCAACTGGAAATGTGTTATAAAACATTTTTTTTTTTATGATTGATTATTTATGAAGAAATAATTTCGTTGATCACCAATATCAATGGTTCTACAGCCTCTTACAGGCCCTTGGATTAGTAAGTGTTGCCATCGGAATCTATCTCGTGCTTCTTTTTTTATGGGGTAGGAGCCAAACAAGCAGGCACATTGAATAAAGTGATAACCGCCGCCCATGGACATTTCCAACACTAGCAGGTGTGTTGCCGACCTTTCAGTGTACGCTCTTTTCGTGAACAACTTCTTACATCTATATTCAAGGTCACAGTGTGTGTGTGTGTAAATTAAGTAAAAACATTGTCCAAAAATAATAGAATTCAAAAATCTAATTATTTAACAACTTTACCCCACTACCACAGACAATACTTATACCAAATTGTATATTCCAAAAGTACATACAAATATATTTTCAGTTTTAAATATGTATAAATCAGACTTTCGTAACAATATTGGTGTTTTTGCGTGAGAGACAGTGCCGCCATTGTCCGAAGCTTTAAGAAATGACACAAAGTTGCCCAACCTACCCATTGTTTTACTTGACTCATTTAAATAGACGCGCCCTTGAATCGTCGAATTAATCTCATAATTTAGTGCACTAAAATGTTCAGTTCAGTTCAGTGTGAAATTTCAGAATAATTGTCTATGCAATAAAAAAAAATATTATATTATATTATATATTACTCGTACGCTGTTACTAGTATATGTTCATTTGACTTTCTGTCCAAATGTATTTTCGATCTTATGCAAAGCGACCGAGCATTTGTATTTAACCTTTTTGGTTTGATGAATTTCACAGAGTAGAAAGACACAAAAAAAGTATGTTACATAAATAGCCGGTGAGAGTATTTTGTATATATAGAATTATAAAAAAAAACGAAATGCGTGTTTCATAATATGTTTTTATCTTAACATAAGTTAATGTACTTATAAACCTTACAGTTAATGTTAGGTAACATTCTAACAAATTAATTCAAACCTAAATCATAATAAACTTCACACAGAGTAATGCATGTTCATTATTTTCGTAACAAAACATCGGGTTACGCTTAACTTTACAAAATCATGGCTGTAAAATCATTGAATTTGCGAGGCAGAATCAAATGAAATATTAATATGTCAAATGTCAAAGATTTTAGCGTTGCTCCTAAGCACATGTTGCAATAATGCAAAGTTTACTTCACTATATCGTTACTATTAGTACTAATGTGCAATAAAATGATTAACTCGTGTGAAAACCAATGTTTGGAGAGGTCATTAAGGCATGACTTTTGTATTTGTCAATCTCAAATACGACCTGTCACTTTGAAATAAAAAAAATCCTAGTCTGTGGAATTTGCAAACTCACCCTTAATCATAAGTTATATGTATATATATTACTTGAATAATGTTTCGGATTCTAATTTGTATATATATTTTTAGAAAAATTGGCGATTTAAAAAACAATACGTCTAATTTTGGACCTCGTCTATTCCGTTTTACGATTTGAAAACTACTAAATTAGAATTATATTTTCTTTTGGACATTGAGAGGTTTCTTTACTAATAAATAAATTTATTTTCGTAAATAAGTTTATGAGCTTTATTTGAGCTTTATTGAGATTATGCAATATTTATATTTAAACCAGGTGGTCCGAAGTTCAGATCCCAACGCAGTAATAATGATTGTTTCATTATACCTCCTTCCGCCCCGAATAAACTTCAACACAATATCTACAATAATCCAGCCGAGTTATAAAGTACATAGATTTTCTTAGTTTTTGTCTATAAGATTAGCACCTTAATTTAGTAGATTATTGCGCAATAAAAATCGTGATAGACATTACTGAATACGATGTTCACATCAAACAAAACGCTAATTTATCTAATGGCATGAGAGAATTTTCAATTTTATAACGGTGACCTTTAATCGCGATTTGCTCCAGGGTTACATACAATTTGATTTTAAATTGTTTCATTTGAATCTATATCACATGTGTTTCATTTAACTTTTGTCGAATCTGTTAATGCTAGAAACGGAGGAGACTTTACTGCGCAGTATTATATAAAATTTAGAAAACACCAATTCGCTGTTCCTACGGTGAAATTCAGAGTTAAGACTTACCGTTAACATGACATCCGTGGGATTAGATTTGACATATTGGAGCCTACCTCTCTGTGTCTATGGTTTTTTTTTAAATTAATAATACTCTACTCTATTGTGTCCAAGGACTTTTTCTATCTCTCAAATTTTTCCAAAAAACAAGATACATTATATTAATTCCAATAAACTAGTTCACGAATGGTGTGTTACGCGTCTAGCTAAGGTTAGACCGTGTGACATATACCCACGTGGATTGAATAATGTATCTCAAAGTATTTATTTCCAATACTCAAATATACAGCATTTACTTAACCTACATTGTAATAATAATAATAATTAAAAATGAATAAATAGACAAACAAATTTAAAAAGTTTAGTTCATCTAATGCTGGCAGCCTGTATTGCTATACTTATCCCTTGAGCGAAAGCACCTGCTCTGGGTTCACCAGACCAACTTAAATCTTTAATTAGCTCGTGCACGAAGAGTATCCAACGTTGGAGGAAAGACTCTTATATTTAAGCCATTTATTCATTGAAGATAAAAAGTGTTTATATTAAAAAGTGGTTACTATGGTAACCATGTCAGGTATTAGCATTGGTTTTCGAAATAAACTAAAGTATAGTTAAACGCTTGGGAGTTAAGCGATGATCTTTACTCGGCGATTAGGTTACTTGGATGACTCTATAAAAGGTTACGCTTAGATCAACGACATATTTAGATTTCTCGTTTGCATTACTTTCATAATATCCTACTAATGGAATTTGGTCGGAAATATAGAATACGTATTTTTTTTTAATTTAATTTAAAGAAACAGAGTTCAAAATATTGCAAATAAATTACTAAATTATGTTACAAATAGGAAAAATCGCATCAAGTATAGTCAAAAGCTAAAATAATTAAATTAAATGCCTTTGATATTTAAGCATGAAATGTTCATAATTTTCATTATTTCCGATAATTAGCAGGGTTTCGATCGCCACCATTTGTAGTTTAGTCTCTTGCAGATTTTTTGTGGCAATTTATTAATTGGTAAAATTTACCTATTGGTAGTATTTATTCTTGAAATCACATCTCATTACTCTTCCTTTCTTGGCGACTCCTTTAAGATCTCTGCAGCGTCTGCAGTCCCTAATCGCTTAGCTCCTTCTCTATCTTCCTTTAATTCTTTATCTTCCATTACCTATCCACATCGTATCCCTAACTTTCGTACTAATTGATCTGAAATTATCGTGTTCCATGTATCCTTTTTTTTATTATGTCCTGTTTACTTTTTACATATGTTTTTTTTGTCCATATAACCATATGTCTTATTTATTTTTGAACTTCTTGCGCTTACCTTATATAATATTAGATAGCTAGACATACATATTTTTTCCTTGAATCAAATTGCCAACACATACATTTTGATAACAGAAAATTTAAAGATATTTATTTCCAACACACAATTATATAGTACAATATTAAACCAACCAAAGTTTTAATTTTCTATTTATTAATTTTTAATTATTATTATGTAGAATAATAATATAGTTTATGAATAGTGCAAATATGTCTCAAATGTTCAACTTTATAGGGGATCGATGACCGACCATTTTGTAGCCTAATACTTGCCTATCCGATATTTATTATCATTAACAAATGTGGGTATGTAATACCGGATCTTAGACCAGAGCAAAACAGCAAGGGTATGACGCAAGTACTTATTCTAACATGCATCTAACGTATGAATCAGACATTTGCAATATTATTCCTTGGAGGTTGACATTCTTACGTTAGTCGTAGAACACTTAATGATGCGTTCATTTGTTATTTCTTTTCAAAACATTACAAGACCGATTTCAAACATTCTTTCACGATTAGAATGCTTCATTATCCCTGAGTATGTTTAATTAACTAAAATATGTTCAGCACACAATGCATGCTTTTTAGTATTTTTATGATTAATTTCGAAGAAATAAGTACATATCGCCATCGTAAACTATCTCGTGCTTCTTTAATTTCTAGACATGATGGGTTAATTATTTGTTATTTCAGTTACCATATCTTTTAGTTGTAACCACGACAATTAATAAAAAAAAAATTGAAGTATTATAAGGGTTTTCTGGAAGAGAACACTTATTTGTAGTTAATATAATTATTCAATCCTTGTGAAAAAAAAGTAAATAAAAAAATTGTTGAATAATATTAAGAAAGGGAAATCATATAAACATAGCTCGGTAGATGTGTTATTATACTACTGGCATGCGACTACTTTTCTTCTTATTTTCTCATTAAATAGACTATTTAAAAAAAAGATAATTACAGGTATACAACTTATATTTGAAGTTTGTACATTTCACCTTGTCTTTAGGATATACTAGCCGTTTCGCGCCCGCTTTGCTGGACGAATTAAAATAAATTTTATGTTTCATTATTTTATTTTTTTTCATATTTTTATTATTCTTCTTTTTAACTTCCCGCTAAGAAAATTGAAATATTTCGAAAATCGAGTTTTTAACAGATGTTGACGTTTAGAGGTTCTAGGAAGCCTCCCCGAATGTTTCCGCGGTGAAGTCCGTATGGATAAATTTTCATAAAAGTAAAACAGCAATAAAAAAATGAAGGAACGTTAGAATTCGATAAAAAATAGCCATAAACCATCTAGGATAAATTTCGCATCGAATGGTGGTAGTTTCATGTCGATACGATCAGTGGTTTAGGCGTGATTGAGCCTCAAACGAAGACCATTTTCATTATATATATATAGATTCCAAATGATATTCGTAAATATAATGAATTCTAATGATGATTTTATAAACCAATTTTTCTATAATTCTTTTAAAACAAATTTCAATTTCAAGGATTTTCTGGTGCCAATTAAGCAACGTGTTATAACAATTTAGTAACAGAAACTATAAGGAAGTGACGAATATTTAAATCGTTTAACATAGTCAAGAATGCTACTAGTTTTTTGATGTATTACTAATATAATTTAGCATATCAATTTTATTAATTGTTATTGATTCTCCACAGCTGTGATTGCTTCCGTAGCTCCATTTGTTCAGTTATACAAAATATAATACATTTACTTATATAAAAATATAAAAAGAAAATGGTGTTCGTTTGAGGCTCTTTCACGCTTAAACCACTGATCGTATCGACATGAAACTACCACCATTCGATGCGAAATTTTTCCTAGATGGTTTATGGCTATTTATTTTTTTAATTCCAACGTTCCTTCATTTTTTATTTCTGTTTTACTTTTATGAAAATTTTTCCCGCTAATAAAAACAAAAGAGGCTTCCTAGAACCGCAAAACGTCAACATCTGTTAAAAACTCGATTTTCGAAATATTTCAATTTTCTTAGCGGGAAGTTAAAAAGAAGAATAATAAAAATATGAAAAAAATAAAATAATGAAACATAAAATTTATTTTAATTCGTCCAGCAAAGCGGGCGCGAAACGGCTAGTACATTTATATATCTAAAATCACACATTATAGACCACTAAGACTGTTAATGAATATTATCTTAGTTCAAGATACGTCCTAATATTTAAAAAAAAATTACATAATATTACTTTTTGCCTTAATTATTGTATAGGCTAGATTATAATTCGTAAGATCTACCCTCTCTTTTGTGAACTTATTTGTTAGAAAAACAAGAAGTTTAAATATATAAAACATGAAAGTCAAAAAAAAAACAAAAACACATCTAGATAGATGGATGTAATTATAAAAATCTATACTGAGATTTAATTACTTAATTAATATAATAACAATCTGTTAATAAAAAAAAGATGCGTGTAATTATGTACGCGCGTAAGAAGTTATACTTCTTTAGCATTATTAAAAATAGTTTTTGATTGCATGCAAATAATTAATTACAATTACATAATCAAAGACTGGAAAAGGAGTCATTATAGTCAATTTCAGTTTACATTTGAAAAATTAAATAAATAAATATTTATTATTATTCTCTTACATTAAGTGTAACATAAATTCTATTATTATTCGAATGTTGTTTTTAAATTATGTCCAATGCCGTAGCATCTTCCGTGGGCAACTTCATTCTGTTAATTTTGTGTCAAGGTACGCATCGTAAAATTTCACTCTCATCAATTTTTCATAACGCTAAAGAAGTATAACTTCAAAAATACTTAACCTTACATTTTATAAAAATATTTTCATTTCCAAACTTTTAGCATAACTTTCAAATGAAGCTCATCATGACATATTTTGTTCTTGCCCTTTGTAACGCAATGTCGTAAACAACGTAGACATTTAACTGACAAAACGATTTTTGATAAAAGATAATTCGACAATCTACCAATTATGTGTTAAGCTCATTGCGTTATTCTGGCGAAACAATTACTGTTTTCGTAAGGAAAATGACCGCAAAATGTCTTGGTTTATTTTTGTATTTTAATCCTGTCTACTTTGGCTAATTTTTCGTCTTTAAAATTACTTCTATAGTCAGCGGCGTAACAATAGGGTGGCAGGACTGGCAAAATGCTACGGTCGGGGACCCAAGAGAGCCCCTGACCAAGCGATATTATGTTCTATAGATGAATGTGAAGTCCCCATTAGGTATTGGGGTATTGGGGACTACAGACCATTCCCTCTCGCCTAAGAGAGGAAATGGTCTATAGGTCTATGGCCAATAGTGGGACATATACAACGTGTAATTGAGTACGCTGAAAATCTCGAAGTTTATTAACATTAAATTAAGTACAGCGTGTCGATGTTTACTGATAGGGCCCCATCAAAAGAAATTGCCACGGGCCCCAGATGGTATAGCCACTGTCTATAGTTCAAGCCAAGTTAATATCACGAACGATAACATTATCTGTTGGTTAGCAGCTTATCGCGTATTTAGTGTAGCAGCTTATCTTCACTACCACCTTTAAAATATTAATGCCAGAAAAATAATTATTTTGGCTTATAATCAAATACTTCAATACCGGCTGTGTGTAACGATATATCGTAGCGATTTCTCTGTGTAAACCGATTTACGCAGATTTATCGATCGTGTGTATGAAAAATCGTTGTAGATTATCGTTCATCGGTGGCAGTTGCAATTTCGATTGCGTTTGCACGTTTTGTTTATCGTCTGAAATCGGTACGATATATCGTTACGTCTTAGTCGGCTTTACACGACTAGATTTAGTATCATTGTAGTTAGCAAATCGACTTTTTTACTCAAATCACGGGTTGATATTTAGAAACTAAGAATATAACATAATATAATTATATACCCTTAATGGAATTTAATGAAACCTGGACCAATTCGAGTTTTCAAAATTCAAAATCATTTATTCATTCACGCAATTTACATATATGAACGTCAAAAGAAATACATATTAAATGCTTTACATTTACTGCCAGTTCTCAAATCAAGGGCGTACAACGGAGGAGAAGAACTGGCAATAAACTCTCTGGAACTTTTTAAACTCCGAGGAATGTTTATTTGGTGAAAAAAAAATAGTATTTAGGTTTTTATTCCGTAAAAGCGAACCTCTTCTTCTTCTTCTCTATGAGATAGCAAAATGTTCCATGTGTTGGTATGCAACTAAAAAGATAGGCTAAGAAAAATTAAAATGAAGGCTAAACGAAGTCCGCGGGTGGCTAGAATTGAATAGAGTCGATGTGAATGTGTATATATTATAGATTAGATATAGATTAGTAGCTCTATAGAAAAGACGTAGATCTAATGTGAATAAAATAGGTTCATTGCAGCATTTTTGTCAAAGCAGGGCACTTATAGTAAAATTTAAAGTGGAAACTTAGGTCTACTGAATACATATATGTTTTAGTACACAGAAGTCACAGACACTGTGTCTCGACTCTGAATGTTAACCATATAGATGAACAAGATCTGATAAGTTCCGAGATCCTGGTTATAATTTAAACATATTACATAATTGTTATTAAATTTAGAGAATGCTAATAAAGCCTTAAATGGGGCCTCATAGCCTAGCGGTCTTATTAAGTGGCAGCTAGATGAGGGGTACCGGGTTCGATTCCCGGTTCGAGGGCAAGTTTTAATTTAATTTAAATTTGTTCTCGGCCTTTGGGAGGGTTGTGCGGTACCGGGCGAGTGCCTAAACTGTACAATTGTACATAGAGGACACGGTCGAATTTCTAAAGACAAGCACGAATTATAAAAAAATCCTATACTTGACGCTGGCTAATGCACAAATCCTGCCAGAGCCATTAAAAAAAAGCCTAAAATTAATATGTTTGGATGCCCTATGCATGTTTGATTTTTTATCAAAAATTGTATTGAAAAATTGTATGACCGTTATAATCGTTGTATCACTCTCGAAGACAACTATATTGAACAATAAAATCAATCTCTTTAAAAAAAAAAATCTGGGTAACTTTTCAGCCCACATAATATTTTGCTGAAATCCTCTGGGTTATTTGCCTTAGTCTTAGCTTCAGATATCGTTATCTATTTCGTGATCTAATAGGTAAGAAAGTGTTTTGCTTCTAATAGGCAGCTTTTGTCCCGTCAACTTTTTGGGTCTAATGCCAGTTTTCTTCTCTTAATTGTGCACGTACAAAGTCTGGTACACAGTGGCTACCTACGACGATAGACGATAGAGCAAATTAATATAATAATACCTAAACATAACATAACACCTTTGAAGTAAAAGCTTTGAACTTTACGGCTCATTCACATAACCAAATTACCGCATAACCGTTTAATTTGTCATTGTCGCCCCTGACAACAGACATACGATTCTCACATTATGTAACATTCGATTCTTTGTGGCCCATATTGAACCAGTTGAACCTGTCCGAGCTTAAAAGGTGACCATAGCTTTTGAGTTTAAGAGACAACTATTTTTTGATCTACAAAATAAGCAGTTCTTACAAATAAGCATTTATGGAGGAAAGATGTTTTGTCCTGAGCCCTAAAGAGAGAACCCTCTATCTGTCTTAATTTTACACAATTAACACTTCACTGTCTCTTTGATGTCATTTCGTTATATACTAATTCACCAAGGCATTCCTTTAAAGTCACTTTTAAATAAAGGTTACAGGTATCCATTAGATTTATTTTCTTTCCTAAATATCAGGTATACGATAATCTAAAACTTTATATAATAACGTTTAAAATATTCTTACTCTATCACAAATGATAAATTACGGTTTATTAAGACAGTATAAAACTTCTCTGAAGTGTGGAAAAGACACTTTTCTGGGCTAGCTTAGCTTAGTTTTTTGTTACTCGAAATTGTCTCGCGTAACTTTTTCGCTGGGAATCAAAGCTAGACACCACCAGATATGGTTAAGTAAAACAGCTCTGTATGGGATATGTTTATTTGATAATATATAAATATAATGCCTTAGAATTATAATTTAAACATGTTTTATCTTCAAAGCAAAGTCCAAGTTATAAAAGCATGGTCACATTGTGGGCACATCGGAATTGTGATGTCATGTCGACCATGGCACACATACATGATTCCTTGCTCATCCACACATAAATTTCGATTTCATTGATTACTTTTAGCTTTTTTCGGTATTGTCAATGTCATCGCATTTCGCAAATTTAAAAAAAATGCATACGTACTTAAAAGCGCATTAAATGGGACCTTGGCTGAGAGTTTAGGTAAATATTGCATAGTTCATGCACGAGAGAGGTCGAAGTGATTAGCATAACATTTTGTAATGAAATGTAACAAATGTGTTTTGAAAATGTGCAATATTTTAAATGTTAAATAATAAGGTAGTTTTTTAAATACAGCGTATAATTTTTCCAACTATTTTAAATACTACTGGCTAGTGGCTTCATCCCTGAGGTCGTAGATTTGATCCACGGCTGTGCACCAATGGACTTTCTTTCTATGCGCGTATTTAAAATTCGCTCGAATGATGAAGAAAAACATTGGGAGAAAATCGGCTTGCCAGAAAAAATCGATAGCGTGTCAGGCACAGGAGGCTGATCACCTACTTGCCTATTTGATTTATAAATGATTATGAAACATACAGAAAACTGAGGCCCAGACCTAAAAAGTTTATAGCGCCACTGTTTTTTTTTGTTTCAAATGCGTTCGTTTCAATCAGAATGGCGGATTGGACAGAATCAAGTATTTCCAAAAAATTAGTTAAATTAAATAAATAGAAGCCATTATT
The DNA here is from genome assembly GCF_905475465.1 of Pieris napi. Lineage (NCBI taxonomy): Eukaryota > Metazoa > Arthropoda > Insecta > Lepidoptera > Pieridae > Pieris > Pieris napi. Next base: position 2,524,798 of record NC_062241.1, on the reverse strand, counting down.
ACTACAAATTCCATTTTCGAAAATCATTCAATCCAGTTTTTAGACTCTTGCGCAGACCGATAGAACTAGCAGCACTTACTTAGAGCAAGATTTAGAGACCGCCTACGGTTAGACTTAACGTGTTTCCTAACTGTCAAAATTACATTGGAATTGCCCGCTTAGCATCGACTTTGAATCTCACCATTTGGATTACAATTATTTTTTCCCAAAATTTGAACTTAAGACGTTACGATCTGCATTCGAATTCTGTAGGACCGAAGAGGTAGTAAATTAACAACGATATAAGTGTACAAACAGTTTTTCAGTATAATTTAAAGGCAACGTACTGGCGAGCCTTCTGGCAACGTGAGTGTGCAAGGGCAAACTTAACATCGAGTGAGCCTCCGGCCCATTTTCCTCCTGTTATATTATAAATAAATAAATACACATCGTATAATTAACTCTACACAATAAAGAATCAACGTTATCATTTAATGACGAACTTATCAACAGATCTCTGAAGATTGATCACTAGCAAAATGGTTTTCGAGTGACCCTTGAACTTTTGCTAAACATTATTTAATTACTATGAGTGAATTAAAGTTTTATGTAATGTAATTGTAATTTAAATGAAGCTCACAAAATAATAAACTAACAGTCATTTGTTTTTCTAAACTATAAATTTATGAATCTTTTAATGATAATTTATAATGTTTATTAGTAATCATATAGTAGTAATAAATTATTTTTATGATTACAAAAATTAATAAAATGATCGTTGAGCGAGTAAAGCACCAGCTGTGGGGTCACCGGTACTATCTACCAGGCGCCAACTATAATCTTTAATTAGCGCCCAAGAGTCCCTACTCCGAAAAAAATCGAAGTTGGAGAAAATACTTATATATTATTATCTTTTAATTATCTCTTACTGTGTTCATTTTTCTATCTACTCCTCTGCCATAGGTCATGGGTGAACCGCAGCGCAGTTGCTTGCGAGAACCGTACTTTTTTGTTTGCCTACTTTACATAATATTTAATAATTTGGCCGCAGAACCAGTCACGGTCTGTGTTTTGTTAACACCATGTAGGCCGTACTTTTACTGTTAATTTTTTTTATAAATGATCGTACGTCTCAGCTTGAAAATACGATTACTTAAAAGCTAATCTAGCTAATCTAATCTAGTATAGGTAATTGGAGCATAGGGATGAAGGACTAAAATAAATTAAGCTTATAAAATCACGATACTAATTCTATTATTGTGTATTTTATCGATTCATAAACTCATTCAGTGTTGCTGGTGAGCATAAACATAAAAAGCTATTAGCATTTTATTTACTAAATAATTAAAAGAAATAATGTTTCGCGATTAGAAGCATGTCGAAATATATACGGAAACTTCAGAGTTCAAACAGTACTGACCTCACGAATACGATACCACAATTAACGTCTTCGTGATCTGCCATTTTGATGACCTGTTATTTTTACGATTATATAGCAATTTAAAATCATTTATAGTTCATTAATAATTTTTATGTAATATTTATATGTTTTATTACATAAAAATTAACTGGTGGCGCTACAACCTTTTGGACTGGACCGCAGATTTCTGTATCTGTTTCATGATCAATTGTCAATCTAATATACAAGTAGGTGATCAGCCTAAGTCAGGTTTCCTCACGATGTTTTCCTTTAACTCATAGAAAGAAAGTTACCAATACAGTTATATAGTTTGATAATACTATCAAACACTAATATATTTATAAAAGGCAAAAGTCAATATCATTTATTCATATAGGAAACAATGTACGCTTATGAGCATCATAGAAGAAATATATGTTTAATGCTTCTAATTCTACATTTGCCAGTCAAGGGCGTAGAACGGAAGAGAAGAACTGGAAATAAACTCTCCGCCACTATTTTTAATCGCTAAGTTTTTTGTTTTACACAATGTTTGTAAGAAGCTGCAACCATTACACCATGTTCCCATGACATCTTAAGTAATCAATAGTAACATCATTATCATAATAAAAAATAAAAAAAAAACAAGATTTGTCCTCGATCAGCAGGAGGCATGGTGAAATAGAAGCACGCACTCATACTATAGTTAGAAATTATGCTGGCAACATTTATTTGCTGTATTTTTAGTATTTGACAAACTCTTGACTTTTTCACAAAAAATAGGTTTACACGCAATATGTAATGTATTTTTTTTTTATTTCAGGTCCCCATGAAGCGGCTGTCATGCGCATAGCGACACTGATTGCACTCGTGCAGGTAATAGATACTATTATTATGTACTAGTTTATTATGAAATAGGTTACAAATATAATATCAAAAGTTCAAGTTAATCCAAACGTTTATACCGACTTAAAGGCAATTTGACGAGTTTTTGTTTGCAAATGAACGTTTATACAACACTATTACTTTCCGTAAAGATTCTAAAACAGATATCAAAAGCCTTTGATGTTACTGAGCCCAAATAATGAAAAGAAATTAAGTTTATCCAACATAGATTGAAGAACTTATTGGCAATATGTAATAAACATATTACCCAAAGGCCGCTAAGCTCATTATTACTATATGTAATCTTAAGTTTCATCACTTTCAGTATGTCAAAGGTCAAATCGAATGTGTAGGTATGATGTAAGCTATTGTTTTCGTATGACATATTGGTTATGAGTTATGACAGTTTCAATATACAAATCATAAATCAGTATTTTATATTTCGAATGGGCTAAAAGTTACTGAATGATTGACGGTATTTGCACTAGAACAACTCGCTTGGACATATTATCGCAGTACGCTTTTAACATACAGTAATCGAAAGGTATCTTCTGTTTAATAAATACGAAAAGATTATTTCATCATGCACTGGAGATACAAAAATACTTTACACTTTATAATCTGTTAAAAAGTTTCTTCATCAGGCTTTTTACCAAACTATTTAGCTGTCATGGATATGTCGTAAATTCAAACAAACGCGCTAAAGAGACATTTGTTAATAACTGTTGACTTCATTATGAATCTTTAAACACTTTATTTGGTGTCAATTTAAATATTTTAGACATTATATACCCTATAAGGATGTGTAAAAATATGTTAATGATATTGTTATTAATGATGACTTTAATAAATATAAGGGTGCGTCCACATTTGGCAAATGCGCGCACATTCGCGGCATATTCGCCAGATGTGGACGCACCCTAAGGATATCGAGTAAAAAGAAAATGATTTAGTTTCTTTAAAAAAAGACCCCCTTTTCTGATTTACAAATGCCTTGCCCTCGAAAGTGTTGGGGTATGTGGGACTCACACCAGACTCTCTGCTGTTTAGAGATTGGGTGAGCAATACCCACTAAAACCACCTTGAGTAGTTCCTTCAAATCCGCGTTACAGAAGCTCCGGGGTCTCTCTCGCATTCTATCTGAGCATCAACGGCATAACTCTCAAACCTCCAGTGCAGTATTCACTATATAGGAGGTCTATCCAGAAGGTGTACATATTATGTTCTCCTATTTTCGTCCGGATTCGTCCCCCTATCGATAGACCCCCTAAGAATACGTGTGTAATAATGATAGATACTGAAAATCTATAATTAATTCTGCTGTAGCTGTCGCTCGCTACAGCTGTTTCAGACGAGAAAACACTTACAGCAGCAGAGCTGAACTTCCAGTTATCTGGAAACAATGCTCTCTCCCCATTCTACTCCAGTGAGAGTGATGAGACCGGTGTGAACTTCGTCAGAGGTTCCCGTGCTGCGGACTCGCCCCTCTCTCCGGATATCGATGTGAAATGTTCGGCTGACTTCATTGAAGTCACTGTTGAATTTGCTGATGTCTTTGATGGTATAATTTACAGCAAGGGACATTTGAATGACGCAAAATGCAAGTAAGTAATCAAACTGAATATTATATTATATTAAAATCAAACACAAAAAATGTTTTACTATATGAAATCGAGTATTTTATTTTAAAATCAATTTATAAAAAAAATCAAGTGTTATAATGAAATAATTACGTATGTGTTATTCTTTTTTGTGTAATTTCAAACAATTCCGATGAATACAAAATTTTAGGACTATTTAAATGATTTTCTTACTATTTTGTTTTATTTTACAGATATGTTTCGATTGGTGGTAGTCAGTCGCGTTACTCTTTCCGAGTGCCATTGAATGGCTGTGGTTCCAGACCGCTGTGTAATGCGTGTGGTACTATTGACAATGTTCTTGTCTTCCAAACCGATGACTTTGTGCAGGGCCCCAGCGACTTCGCGAGAAAGGTATCATCCTCTTACTAATAGCCTTACAATATCACTCAAAGAGGCATGGGCAAATTTTTACATTTCAATAAATACTAGCTGTACCCCGCCGCGCTTTGCAGTGGCACATTGTGATTGAATGGTTGAGAAATGAGACAAAACAAAGAATACATTTCATATAAGTTTTATTTTGCAATACTTGTGAAAAAAATATGAATAAAAAAAATAGATAAAAACAATCCTTGATGCGGATTATATACCAAGTGCAGAACTTTTTGAGTTTTTGAAGCGTATACAAACCAACATAACCTTTATACATTATTATATGAAAAATTGTTTTTCATTACCAGTTCGTTGTATCCACCAACGCGACACGATTATTAAAATAGCAGACGCCAACGCAAGATTTATTTATTTATTCACAAAAAATACACTTTTTCATTTATCCTTTATCAGTTTAGTTTGTTTTGTGCTCCTGTTTAGTTTTTTTTTCTTAATAACTCTATGTAATAGGTATTTTTGCACTTCTTGACTACGTTACCTATTTTAATACATTAACTTTTTTTCTCTCCCATTAGTTGCCTGGAAGAAATCGCTCGAAAGTGATAAGGCCGCCATTTGCCCTTTTTATTTAATTATGTTTAATTTTTACATTGTAATGCAACGAAGTAATATATAATTAATAAATAAAATAATGTCCAAAAATTAAATATATTATAATATAAAATACATAACATACACAATATCGCTACTGTGAACTCGCTCTGCGAACAAAGAGCGTACCTAAACTTTGTGTGCATATTGAGTATGTCTGAGAATCGGACAACATCTATTTTTCATCCCCCTAAATGTAAAAGTCATCTCAGCCGGGGATCGAATCCGGGACCCATGGATTCGCAGTCAGGGGTACTAACCACTAGACCAATGAGTCGTCTATTTATAATGTATATATTACAAAATAAGAAATAATTGTGGATTGAATGTTTTTGTAGGCTTATGACTTCTGTTGCAGACTCCACAGACACACATCTATATTATAACAACTTTTCAGGTATCCTGCGCCAGCACAGCGCTGGAAGTATCCACTGGGGTCAAGAAAGAGTCTTCACACGTCCTCAAACTAAAACCCTTCATGGTTGACATGCTCGATGTGGTCGCGGTACCTGGACCTACTAGTGGCATTGAGTGCTGGATGGATATTCAAAGAGGAGAATTTCCTAAAGTTAGTACACATTGTACGCACTTAGTTTTAGTCTAGACTCTAGAGGCCATTCGCTAATCACCACCCAGTCGAATACGAAATTCTTATGATTAATACTCGCCAACATTTAAGAGAAACAATATTTTATAACTACTAGGAAATGTTGCCAGCGTTAAAGGTACACTGCCACAAGGACCAAATTTTTAAATTTTATCTTCTTTATAATTATTTATATTATTACTTTGTAGGTTAAGAAAATTGAAAATACAATTTTTACGTATGTAGCATGATTAAATGATTATAGTAACGTATTTTGGAAGGGGGTGGGGTTCCTATTTTGAAACGTTACGATGCGGGGCGGGGATTAAATTACGCGTTATTGTTAATATTTCTTCGACTTACACCACATAATAGTAACTAAAGAGTCACTAGGTGGTCACGAAACGTTTTACTATACTTGGGTACAGTACTGTACTTGGGTACTGAAAAACGTTACAGCGAGTTACATGGGGGGGAGGTCAAGAATCTCCAAAAATTGCGTTATGTAATACTTGAACGCTCCCTAAGATCTAGAGATAACCAGAGATAACTTTATGTGAACTCTCTTACCCGAGTAAACCAACAATTTTCGACCGTACCTTTTGAAGGAGCGTACATCTTGATATGATTCCCATACATAACCTGTCACAGGAGATACATTAATACAACTTATAACAAAATCAGTGGCTCTACAACCTTTTTTTTATAGTCTGGGCCTCAGATATCTGGGTCATGATCATATGTAAATCTAATAGGCAAGTAGCTGATCAGAATCCTGTGCCGGACACGCCGTCGACTTTTTGGGTGTAAGGCAAGCTGGTTTCCTCACTGTTTTCATTCACCGTTCGAGCGAATGTTAAATGCGCATATAAAAAGAAAGTCCATTGGTGCACAGCCGGGTATCGGAACTACGACCTCAAGGATCACACGCTAAAGCCGCTAGGCCAACACTGCATTATATAATATTATGGAAGAAAATGGCAATTTCTTGCATTGCTTTGAAATTTTACATAAATTGTTTGCACTAATAAAATACAATGAGCATAGTTTTAATACTAAGTTTATTAACAGTAAATTCTTTAACATATTAAATTTTTAAATTAAATTATTATATATATTAAAATTAAATTAAACTTAAATCACTGATCTATTATAACTTACAGTTGATTTTTTTTTAATTTTATACGTATATTTAAAAATAGAATTGGCACTCTTGACTTTCAGACAACTCCCTTGGAAAAATCGATCAAGATTGGAGAGTATCTTACCATCCTTATATATCTAAGAGACGTAAGAAAGAAGTTCAGCATAAAGGTACACGACTGCTGGGCATACGATAATGAAGACTACGATAGTCCTCAAACAAGCAAAATACAGCTCACAAACAAAGAAGGATGCCCCAAGTATGTTCTGACCTCTTCTTTATTTCTCTACTGTTTAAAGATATTTTTAAGTACCTATTTGATAATCCGCTGTTTTGCTAGTTATTTTTATTGTATTTTTGTGTTATATATATTTTTAGTTTTTTTTATCGTTTATGTTTACCATAATCTTCTAATATATAAAATTCTCGTGTCACAATGTTCGTTCGCATACTCCTCCGAAACGGCTCGACCGATTCTTATGAAATTTTTATGCTTATTCAGTAAGTTTGAGAATCGGCTATCTATATATCTTTCAAACCCCTAAATGCAAAGAGTGGTCAACCCCTATTTTTTATTATATGGATGATTTTTTTGTTTTTATTTTTTTATGGTACAGCATACCAAAAAACATACAACCCTTAATTTTCTGCCCTCTACGATCAACCCCTATTTTTTATTTGTTGGTTAAGAAATTATAACTTGAACTCTGAGGTTCATATAGAGAAAAATCACAGAAAAACCTACAAAGTTTTCATTCAGGAAAACCGAACAGTCTCTGGGGTAGCAAAATGTCCTATGTTGGTATGTACTAAAAAGGTAGGCTAGGCATTAAGGAGAAACGGAGTTCGCTGGGGCAGCTTTATTGCAGTATTATTATATTATTTCCCTCTTCAATTTCAGAAAGAAGAAGTTGATTGATTATTGGCAAAAATCGACGAATACTGGCAAGAGTGGTGCCACTGTAATCACTTACACCAAAGTTAGTGCCTTCCGCTTTCCAGAGACTGACCAAGTATATTTAACATGTAATGTTGAGGTAAGAAATTGTATACTTAAAACAAAAGCCTTCTTTGACAAAACGTTTTGCTTTTAATTTTTTTTTTTACTTCGTTACATAAAAAAAAATAACATTATATTAGGTATGAAACGGGTGGCCTTATGGCAAGCGATCTCTACCAAGCAAGCCTAAAGTAACCCTAAGTAGAGTGCATAACTGACTCAAAAATAAAATTACAAGTCACACTGAAAAATTATAGTTACCCACCTTAATCTAGAATAAAAAAATAATACAATAGACACAAAACTAAAAGCAAATCTCACTGTTCTTGAATTACAATGCAATATTATTATTATTTTTAATTTCTCAATACAGTGTTCCTTTATTACGTGGTCTGTTATTCAGTGGCTCTTTACTGTACTTAATTATTTCCGCTCTTTCTGATCCATAACGTGATGGATTCCTTTTTTAAGTATTAAATATATAAAAATTTAGTAACTCTTTTTTATGAATGCCTTAGAAAGCATTCAAATGCCTTGGAAAAGGCTATGTTCCATTTGTAACATAATTATTTAGCAGGTAACACTGACATGCAATTTTCATCCTTCTCACTAGGTCCATGGTGTAAAGATATCATAACGTACCTTTATGACTCTTATTATACCAAAAGAAATCGCCAGAAAGAACAGGTTCATTTTCAGTATTTTTTAACTATTTTTTCAAAGATTTATCTAGCCAGATTGCAAGACGTGGCAATCCGCCCACATTGTTATGTTATCAATACTTATTAAAGTTTCGAATTTTTTAATTTCCAGTTGTGCACAAGTGACTGCCAGTCAAACTGTGAAGGCAATGAAATAACAACAACATTCAGACCAGAATTTAAATGTTACCCCGGTTCAAACGATGCCAGATGTGGAGAAACAGCACCTCCACAAATAGTATGTGGACCTGATTCTGAAGACTCACGATGCCCAAAGCCAACAACTCTATCACCTCCTAGATGCTTCCCTGGAAGCCTTGATCCACGTTGCCCTTCACCAACTACTCCTGAAGCACCAAGATGCTTCCCTGGTAGTAACGACCCTCGTTGTCCACAACCTACTACACCACAGCCACCTAGATGTTACCCAGGCAGTTCCGATGCACGTTGTCCTCAACCAACTACGCCACAGCCTCCAAGATGTTTCCCAGGCAGCACAGACCCGCGTTGCCCCAAACCAACTACTCCTGAAGCACCAAGATGTTACCCCGGTAGCTCCGATGCACGTTGTCCAAAACCTACGACACCAGCTCCGCCAAGATGCTTCCCAGGCAGCACAGACCCACGTTGCCCAAAACCTACTACTCCTGAAGCACCAAGATGTTACCCCGGTAGCTCCGATGCACGTTGTCCAACACCTACGACACCAGCTCCGCCAAGATGCTTCCCAGGCAGCACAGACCCACGTTGCCCAAAACCTACTACTCCGGAAGCACCAAGATGTTACCCCGGTAGCTCCGATGCTCGTTGTCCCCAACCTACTACGCAACAGCCACCTAGATGTTACCCAGGCAGTACAGATCCACGTTGTCCCAAACCTACAACAGCGAAACCAATTTGCTATCCAGGCTCCCCAGATCCCAGCTGTCCACAGCCTTCAAGCGTAGCAACATTAACTCCAGCCACGTATCTACCTCCATCAACAACAGAAAAACTGCAATGTCTCCCAGGCAGCAGTGACCCACGTTGTCCACAACCCACTACACCATCTCCGCCAAGATGTTTCCCAGGCAGCACAGACCCACGTTGTCCCAAACCCACTACTCCTGAAGCACCAAGATGTTACCCTGGTAGCTCCGATGCACGTTGTCCCCAACCTACTACGCAACAGCCACCTAGATGTTACCCAGGTAGCACAGACCCACGTTGCCCCAAACCGACGACACCAGCTCCGCCAAGATGCTTCCCGGGCAGCACAGACCCACGTTGCCCAAAACCTACTACCCCTGAAGCACCAAGATGTTACCCCGGTAGCTCCGATGCACGTTGTCCCCAACCTACTACGCAACAGCCACCTAGATGTTACCCAGGTAGCACAGACCCACGTTGCCCTAAACCTACTACTCCTGAAGCACCAAGATGTTACCCTGGTAGTAGTGACCCACGTTGTCCACAACCCACTACACCATCTCCCCTAAGATGCTTCCCAGGCAGCACAGACCCACGTTGTCCCAAACCTACTACTCCTGAAGCACCAAGATGTTACCCCGGCAGTAGTGACCCACTTTGTCCACAACCCACTACACCATCTCCGCCAAGATGTTTCCCAGGTAGCACAGACCCACGTTGCCCCAAACCTACGACACCGACTCCGCCAAGATGTTTCCCAGGCAGCACAGACCCACGTTGTCCCAAACCTACTACACCTGAAGCACCAAGATGTTACCCTGGTAGCTCCGATTCACGTTGTCCCCAACCTACGACACCAGCTCCACCAAGATGCTTCCCGGGCAGCACAGACCCACGTTGTCCCAAACCTACTACACCCAAACCAATTTGCTATCCAGGCTCCCCAGATCCCAGCTGTCCACAGCCTTCAAGCAAAGCAACCTTAACTCCAGCCACGTATCTACCTCCATCAACAACAGAAAAACTGCAATGTCTCCCAGGCAGCAGTGACCCACGTTGTCCACAAACGACTACACCAGCTCCGCCAAGATGCTTCCCGGGCAGCACAGACCCACGTTGCCCAAAACCTACTACTCCTGAAGCACCAAGATGTTACCCTGGTAGCTCCGATTCACGTTGTCCCCAACCTACTACACCAGCTGCGCCAAGATGTTTCCCAGGCAGCACTGACCCACGTTGCCCACAACCAACGACTCCTGAAGCACCAAGATGTTATCCCGGTAGTTCCGATCCACGTTGTCCAAAACCTACGACACCAGCTCCGCCAAGATGCTTCCCGGGCAGCACAGACCCACGTTGCCCAAAACCTACTACCCCTGAAGCACCAAGATGTTACCCCGGTAGCTCCGATCTACGTTGTCCTCAACCTACTACGCCACAGCCTCTTAGATGTTTCCCAGGCAGCACAGACCTACGTTGTCCCAAACCTACCACTCCTGAAGCACCAAGATGTTATCCCGGTAGTTCCGATCCACGTTGTCCAAAACCAACGACACCAGCTCCGCCCAGATGTTTCCCAGGCAGCACAGACCCACGGTGTCCAAAACTAACGACACCAGCTCCACCCAGATGTTTCCCAGGCAGCACAGACCCACGGTGTCCAAAACCTACAACACCTAAACCAATTTGCTATCCAGGCTCCCCAGATCCCAGCTGTCCTCAGCCTTCAAGCATAGCAACCTTAACTCCAGCCACATATCTACCTCCATCAACAACAGAAAAACTGCAATGTCTCCCAGGCAGCAGTGACCCACGTTGTCCACAACCCACTACACCATCTCCACCAAGATGTTTCCCAGGTAGCACAGACCCACGTTGCCCCAAACCTACGACACCTGAAGCACCAAGATGTTACCCCGGCAGTAGTGACCCACGTTGTCCACAACCCACTACACCATCTCCCCCAAGATGCTTCCCAGGCAGCACAGACCCACGTTGTCCCAAACCTACTACTCCTCAAGCACTAAGATGTTACCCCGGCAATAGTGACCCACGTTGTCCACAACCCACTACACCATCTCCCCCAAGATGCTTCCCAGGTAGCACAGACCCACGTTGCCCCAAACCTACGACACCGGCTCCGCCAAGATGTTTCCCAGGCAGCACAGACCCACGATGTCCCAAACCTACTACACCTGAAGCACCAAGATGTTACCCCGGCAGTAGTGACCCACGTTGTCCACAACCCACTACACCATCTCCCCCAAGATGCTTCCCAGGCAGCACAGACCCACGTTGTCCCAAACCTACCACTCCTGAAGCACCAAGATGTTACCCTGGTAGCTCCGATGCACGTTGTCCCCAACCTACTACGCAACAGCCACCTAGATGTTACCCAGGTAGCACAGACCCACGTTGCCCCAAACCGACGACCCCAGCTCCGCCAAGATGTTTCCCAGGCAGCACAGACCCACGTTGTCCCAAACCTACTACACCTGAAGCACCAAGATGTTACCCCGGCAGTAGTGACCCACGTTGTCCACAACCCACTACACCATCTCCCCCAAGATGCTTCCCAGGCAGCACAGACCCACGTTGTCCCAAACCTACCACTCCTGAAGCACCAAGATGTTACCCTGGTAGCTCCGATGCACGTTGTCCCCAACCTACTACGCAACAGCCACCTAGATGTTACCCAGGTAGCACAGACCCACGTTGCCCCAAACCGACGACCCCAGCTCCGCCAAGATGTTTCCCAGGCAGCACAGACCCACGTTGTCCCAAACCTACTACACCTGAAGCACCAAGATGTTACCCTGGTAGCTCCGATTCACGTTGTCCCAAACCTACGACACCAGCTCAACCAAGATGCTTCCCGGGCAGCACAGACCCACGTTGTCCCAAACCTACTACACCCAAACCAATTTGCTATCCAGGCTCCCCAGATCCCAGCTGTCCACAGCCTTCAAGCAAAGCAACCTTAACTCCAGCTACGTATCTACCTCCATCAACAACAGAAAAACTGCAATGTCTCCCAGGCAGCAGTGACCCACGTTGTCCACAACCCACTACACCATCTCCGCCAAGATGTTTCCCAGGCAGCACAGACCCACGTTGCCCAAAACCTAATACCCCTGAAGCACCAAGATGTTACCCCGGTAGCTCCGATGCACGTTGTCCCCAACCTACTACGCAACAGCCACCTAGATGTTACCCAGGTAGCACAGACCCACGTTGCCCCAAACCAACGACACCAGCTCCGTCCAGATGTTTTCCAGGCAGCACAGACCCACGGTGTCCAAAACCTACTACTCCTGAAGCACCAAGATGTTACCCCGGTAGCTCCGATCCACGTTGTCCTCAACCTACTACGCCACAGCCTCTTAGATGTTTCCCAGGCAGCACAGACCTACGTTGTCCCAAACCTACTACTCCTGAAGCACCAAGATGTTATCCCGGTAGTTCCGATCCACGTTGTCCAAAACCAACGACACCAGCTCCGCCCAGATGTTTCCCAGGCAGCACAGATCCACGGTGTCCAAAACCAACGACACCAGCTCCGCCCAGATGTTTCCCAGGCAGCACAGATCCACGGTGTCCAAAACCTACTACTCCTGAAGCACCAAGATGTTACCCCGGTAGCTCCGATCCACGTTGTCCTCAACCTACTACGCCACAGCCTCTTAGATGTTTCCCAGGCAGCACAGACCTGCGTTGTCCCAAACCTACTACTCCTGAAGCACCAAGATGTTATCCTGGTAGTTCCGATCCACGTTGTCCAAAACCAACGACACCAGCTCCGCCCAGATGTTTCCCAGGCAGCACAGACCTACGTTGTCCCAAACCTACTACTCCTGAAGCACCAAGATGTTATCCCGGTAGTTCCGATCCACGTTGTCCAAAACCTACAACACCTAAACCAATTTGCTATCCAGGCTCCCCAGATCCCAGCTGTCCTCAGCCTTCAAGCATAGCAACCTTAACTCCAGCCACGTATCTACCTCCATCAACAACAGAAAAACTGCAATGTCTCCCAGGCAGCAGAGACCCACGTTGTCCACAACCCACTACACCATCTCCGCCAAGATGTTTCCCAGGCAGCACAGACCCACGTTGTCCCAAACCCACTACTCCTGAAGCACCAAGATGTTACCCTGGTAGCTCCGATGCACGTTGTCCCCAACCTACTACGCAACAGCCACCTAGATGTTACCCAGGTAGCACAGACCCACGTTGCCCCAAACCGACGACACCAGCTCCGCCAAGATGCTTCCCGGGCAGCACAGACCCACGTTGCCCAAAACCTACTACCCCTGAAGCACCAAGATGTTACCCTGGTAGCTCCGATGCACGTTGTCCCCAACCTACTACGCAACAGCCACCTAGATGTTACCCAGGTAGCATAGACCCACGTTGCCCCAAACCTACGACCCCAGCTCAGCCAAGATGTTTCCCAGGCAGCTCAGACCCACGTTGTCCCAAACCTACTACTCCTGAAGCACCAAGATGTTATCCCGGTAGTTCCGATCCACGTTGTCCAAAACCAACGACACCAGCTCCGCCCAGATGTTTCCCAGGCAGCACAGACCCACGGTGTCCAAAACCTACTACTCCTGAACCACCAAGATGTTACCCCGGTAGCTCCGATCCACGTTGTCCTCAACCTACTACGCCACAGCCTCTTAGATGTTTCCCAGGCAGCACAGACCTACGTTGTCCCAAACCTACTACTCCTGAAGCACCAAGATGTTATCCCGGTAGTTCCGATCCACGTTGTCCAAAACCTACAACACCTAAACCAATTTGCTATCCAGGCTCCCCAGATCCCAGCTGTCCTCAGCCTTCAAGCATAGCAACCTTAACTCCAGCCACGTATCTACCTCCATCAACAACAGAAAAACTGCAATGTCTCCCAGGCAGCCGTGACCCACGTTGTCCACAACCCACTACACCATCTCCGCCAAGATGTTTCCCAGGCAGCACAGACCCACGGTGTCCAAAACCTACTACTCCTGAAGCACCAAGATGTTACCCCGGTAGCTCCGATCCACGTTGTCCTCAACCTACTACGCCACAGCCTCTTAGATGTTTCCCAGGCAGCACAGACCTACGTTGTCCCAAACCTACTACTCCTGAAGCACCAAGATGTTATCCCGGTAGTTCCGATCCACGTTGTCCAAAACCAACGACACCAGCTCCGCCCAGATGTTTCCCTGGCAGCACAGACCTACGTTGTCCCAAACCTACTACTCCTGAAGCACCAAGATGTTATCCCGGTAGTTCCGATCCACGTTGTCCAAAACCTACAACACCTAAACCAATTTGCTATCCAGGCTCCCCAGATCCCAGCTGTCCTCAGCCTTCAAGCATAGCAACCTTAACTCCAGCCACGTATCTACCTCCATCAACAACAGAAAAACTGCAATGTCTCCCAGGCAGCCGTGACCCACGTTGTCCACAACCCACTACACCATCTCCGCCAAGATGTTTCCCAGGCAGCACAGACCCACGTTGTCCCAAACCTACCACTCCTGAAGCACCAAGATGTTACCCTGGTAGCTCCGATGCACGTTGTCCCCAATCTACTACGCAACAGCCACCTAGATGTTACCCAGGTAACACAGACCCACGTTGCCCCAAACCGACGACCCCAGCTCCGCCAAGATGCTTCCCAGGCAGCACAGACTCACGTTGTCCCAAACCTACAACTCCTGAAGCACCAAGATGTTACCCCGGTAGCTCCGATGCACGTTGTCCCCAACCTACTACGCAACAGCCACCTAGATGTTACCCAGGTAGCACAGACCCACGTTGCCCTAAACCTACTACTCCTGAAGCACCAAGATGTTACCCTGGTAGCTCCGATGCACGTTGTCCCCAACCTACTACGCAACAGCCACCTAGATGTTACCCAGGTAGCATAGACCCACGTTGCCCCAAACCTACGACCCCAGCTCCGCCAAGATGTTTCCCAGGCAGCTCAGACCCACGTTGTCCCAAACCTACTACTCCTGAAGCACCAAGATGTTACCCTGGTAGCCCCGATGCACGTTGTCCTCAACCCACTACGCAACAGCCACCTAGATGTTTCCCAGGTAGCATAGACCCACGTTGCCCCAAACCTACGACCCCAGCCCCGCCAAGATGTTACCCTGGTAGCCCCGATGCACGTTGTCCTCAACCCACTACGCAACAACCACCTAGATGTTTCCCAGGTAGCACAGACCCACGTTGCCCTAAACCTACTACTCCTGAAGCACCAAGATGTTACCCCGGTAGCGGTGATCCACGTTGTCCTCAACCTACTACGCAACAGCCACCCAGATGTTTCCCCGGAAGCACAGACCCACGGTGTCCCAAACCTACGACACCAGCTCCGGCAAGATGCTTCCCGGGCAGCACAGACCCACGTTGTCCCAAACCTACTACTCCTGATGCACCAAGATGTTACCCCGGTAGTTCCGATCCACGTTGTCCCCAACCTACTACGCCACAGCCACTCAGATGTTTCCCAGGCAGCACAAACCCACTATGTCCATCAACGCCTACCCCAAAACCCACGCCAAGTTCTTGCTACCCTGGATCAAAGGATCCTAAATGTCCTCAACCGTTTGCCCCAAGTAGTACAAACCCACCTCAAGATTATCTTCCTCCAGTTGGTAATGAAATAAATTCATCTATCAAGGGAAAACTGGCTCGCAAAAGCATAGAAGACTATGATGATCCCTTAAGTGATGCCGGTAAGATCTGTCACCTAACCTAATACTTATTATATATAATATACTAACAGACAATAATCGAATAATATTAATTATTTATGTTTTGTTACAGGATCCTTCGAGTTTTCGCGTACACAACCTAAAAAAAGAGTTGCGAGAGACATAAGCAAAAATGCCAATAACTTAATAGATTCTTCTGGAGCCGGGTACATTTACGGGACATTTGTAGGGGTTACAGTATTTATTGTTTTCTCTGTAGCTCTATCAGTTTTTATGTATAAACGATCACGAGTCCAAAAACAATCAAATGTACAAAACCTTTGTTAATAAGTAACTTATTTAGAAGAACTTTCAATCGTTACATTCTAACATTGTAAGGATTGAAAATCCAGACTCATACTCAATTGATTATTGTGATATTTCATTGTTCTGCTTAATTTTACGTATTTTTAAGAATGGCATATATGTGATAATTGCCGAACAATCACTGCCTTAGTTTTATTGAGTGACTAATTTATAACCAGTTTAATTTTATAGTGCCATAATAGTAACTGCCAGATACATAAATTGTGCCAAACTACTGACCCAAATTTGGCCGAAATCAAATTTGAGTGATTGACAGTCTCGTGTAAAATTTATTTCGAGAAGTTTCGATTCCTTCGACTTTAAGCAAATCACCCAAATCGAGGCAAAGTAGCAAAAAATATCTCTACACTTTTCACAAGTGTTAAGTTTGGCACATTTCGAAAATTCCTGATGATGACAACCAGTTTTGTAGTCACTAGTCAATTTATCCTGCAAATACTATTTTTTTTACTTTTTATATTAAATATATATATTAAAACACATTATTTTGTAAATACACTGCCAATTTTTGTAGCAATACCCTTCAAATTATTATCAAACATTATTGTCTACAGTCTTATCGCTTAATTTTAGTGTCATGCTAATTTGGGCTGTTATAATGAAATCGTATATTTAGATTTGACAAAATAATATCTTTGGAGAGTCAAACTCTAATGTATGCTTTCGTCTAATTGTCTGAATACTTTTAAATTGTTACCGTATTTCTAACTACTCTTCCGTCATGTACGCATTGAAGAGTAATATTTTGATTATATTATGTAACATATATTATGTAATAAGATCGCTTATTGAATGAATACAAGTGTGTTAAACATTCCATGAATGTATTTTGTGTTTTTAATATTTCCCTAATCCCCATTATGTACACCACATTTGGCTCATAGCCTAATGTACTTTATTTATCAATAAAATAAATTCAAGAACAGACCATTAATCAAAGCGCACAGGGTTTAAAGTTTTTTTATAAAATAGAAGACACTATTATATTGAAAAATACATTTACTTCGGTTTATATAATTAATTACTATAACTACAAAAATACCTATATTTACTTCATAATATGGAAAAAAATTGTGGCACTACTGTAACCTTATTATTTCTGTACCTGTTTCATGATCATTTGTCAATCTAATAGGCAAGTAGGTGATCAGCCTTGTGAGCCTGACACACGCCGTCGAGATTTTGGGTGTATAACAAGTTGGTTTCCTCATTCACCGTTCTTGCAAATGATAAATGCGCATATACAAAGAAAGTTCATTGGTGCACAGCTCGGGATCGAACCTACAACCTCAGGGATAAGAGTGGCACGTTGAAGCCACTAGGCCAACACAGCTTTTTTATTACGGAAACAAATGCCAATTTCTTACAAAGCTTCGAATTTTTTAAGAAATTGTTTGCACTAATAAAACACAATGCATAAATTATATACAATGTTTATTAACAGTAAATTCGTTAACGTATTCTTTAAATTAAACTTAAAGCTATCGTTCAATAAATTTAATTCTCAATGGTCCATCTGGCGTATACATCGGATAAATGTGGTAATCCAGAGGCTTGTGGTGATACTCCATTTTGTAGTTTTGAATAACCTATAATAAAAATATAAAAAACGGCTCAAATATGAGAGTCCTTCCTCCAACTTCGATTTTGTTCCCTTTGGAGTAGAGACTCTTGGGCCGTGGAGTTCAAGTGCACAGGCGCTAATTAAAGATTTAAGTTGGCGCCTGGTAGATAGTACCGGTGACCTGGCACTTTCCTTGCTCAACGAATAAATATCGCAATTCAGCGAGGAAAGCATACCAGCATTTTTTTTTACAGAACAGGGCAAACGGGCAGGAGGCTCACCTGATGGTAAGTGATACCGCCGGCCATGGACACTCTCAATACCAGAGGGCTCGCGAGTGCGTTGCCGGCCTTTTAAGAATTGGTACGCTCTTTTCTTGAAGGACCCTAAGTCGAATTGGTTCGGAAATACTTCAGTGGGCAGCTGGTTCTACAAAGTGGTGGTGCGCGGCAAGAACTATTTGTTAGACACGCTAAAAATACCTCTTTCTCTTTGCCAACATACAAGAAACATATTAAGACTAGAATATGATAATGTAGTTTTTCAAGTAGATTAATTCAGTTGTGGTAATTTGATTTGTTACTAGTAAGAGCCGATATTACCTAATATTCATATAGATGAAAAATGATAGCATCTTTCTCTCTCCTGTCTCACTCTGATACCTCATTAACAAATATTAATGTAAATTATAATATGAAGAATATAATATACCTTGCAAATCATAACATGCATTTCCAGTTCTGCAAATCTTCGCCCCAAACACATCCGCCGGCCGAATCCAAAAGGCAAAGACGCAAATGGGTGTTTGTATGACGACTTTTGAAGCCATCGTTCGGGACGGAACTCTTGCGCATCCGCGAAATATTCATCGCTATTGCCCATAACGTAGTGTTGGAAAATAACTTGAGTCTGCAATACAAATTAATATAGTACTACTACTGTTCGGTTTGTTTTTCTTTTGTTACTTCTTTGGTTTCCTTGAAAACTAAGATGAAAACTATTTAAATTCACAAAACAGTATTTTAGTTAAAATCATAATATTACTGATGTCGTTTTGGACAAAACTATTTATTACTAGCCGCGACTTTCGTTTTGCCTTAAGATTATTTTTTCACTTAGCCTACCTTGTTATTAGCTACATACCAATATAGAACATTTTGCTATGCCACCATAGAAAGTGTTTATAGGTTTTTCCGTGCAATTTGAAATAAAATAAATCAATAAAATCAAGGAATTAACGTAAATAAATAAAACATTCAGTACAATAAGAGACCCCAGCTCCGCCAAGATGCTTCCCAGGCAGCACAGACTCACGTTGTCCCAAACCTACAACTCCTGAAGCACCAAGATGTTACCCCGGTAGCTCCGATGCACGTTGTCCCCAACCTACTACGCAACAGCCACCTAGATGTTACCCAGGTAGCACAGACCCACGTTGCCCCAAACCTACGACACCAGCTCCGCCAAGATGCTTCCTGGGCAGCACAGACCCACGTTGCCCAAAACCTACCACTCCTGAAGCACCAAGATGTTACCCTGGTAGCTCCGATGCACGGTGTCCCCAACCTACTACGCAACAGCCACCTAGATGTTTCCCAGGTAGCACAGACCCACGTTGCCCTAAACCTACTACTCCTGAAGCACCAAGATGTTACCCCGGTAGCGCTGATCCACGTTGTCCTCAACCTACTACGCAACAGCCACCCAGATGTTTCCCCGGAAGCACAGACCCACGGTGTCCCAAACCTACGACACCAGCTCCGGCAAGATGCTTCCCGGGCAGCACAGACCCACGTTGTCCCAAACCTACTACTCCTGATGCACCAAGATGTTACCCCGGTAGTTCCGATCCACGTTGTCCCCAACCTACTACGCCACAGCCACTCAGATGTTTCCCAGGCAGCACAAACCCACTATGTCCATCAACGCCTACCCCAAAACCCACGCCAAGTTCTTGCTACCCTGGATCAAAGGATCCTAAATGTCCACAACCGTTTGCCCCAAGTAGTACAAACCCACCTCAAGATTATCTTCCTCCAGTTGGTAATGAAATAAATTCATCTATCAAGGGAAAACTGGCTCGCAAAAGCATAGAAGACTATGATGATCCTTTAAATGATGCCGGTAAGACCTATCACCTAACCTAATACTTATTATATATATACTAACAGACAATTATCGAATAATATTAATTATTTATGTTTTGTTACAGGATCCTTCGAGTTTTCGCGTACACAACCTAAAAAAAGAGTTGCGAGAGACATAAGCAAAAATGCCAATAACTTAATAGATTCTTCTGGAGCCGGGTACATTTACGGGACATTTGTAGGGGTTACAGTATTTATTGTTTTCTCTGTAGCTCTATCAGTTTTTATGTATAAACGATCACGAGTCCAAAAACAAACAAATGTACAAAACCTTTGTTAATAAGTAACTTATTTAGAAGAACTTTCAATCGTTACATTCTAACATTGTAAGGATTGAAAATCCAGACTCATACTCAATTGATTATTGTGATATTTCATTGTTCTGCTTAATTTTACGTATTTTTAAGAATGGCATATATGTGATAATTGCCGAACAATCACTGCCTTAGTTTTATTGAGTGACTAATTTATAACCAGTTTAATTTTATAGTGCCATAATAGTAACTGCCAGATACATAAATTGTGCCAAACTACTGACCCAAATTTGGCCGAAATCAAATTTGAGTGATTGACAGTCTCGTGTAAAATTTATTTCGAGAAGTTTCGATTCCTTCGACTTTAAGCAAATCACCCAAATCGAGGCAAAGTAGCAAAAAATATCTCTACACTTTTCATAAGTGTTAAGTTTGGCACATTTCGAAAATTCCTGATGATGACAACCAGTTTTGTAGTCACTAGTCAATTTATCCTGCAAATACTATTTTTTTTTACTTTTTATATTAAATATATATGTAAACACTATGTAAATACACTGCCAATGTATGTAGCAATACCCTTAAAATTATTATCTAACATTATTGTCAACAATTACTCTTATCGGTAAATTTTAGTGTCATGCTAATTTGGGCAGTTATAATGAAATCGTATATTTAGATTTGACAAAATAATATCTTTGGAGAGTCAAACTCTAATGTATGCTTTCGTCTAATTGTCTGAATACTTTTAAATTGTTACCGTATTTCTAACTACTCTTCCGTCATGTACGCAATGAAGAGTAATATATTGTTTATATTATGTAACATATATTATGTAATAAGATCGCTTATTGAATGAATACAAGTGTGTTAAACATTCCATGAATGTATTTTGTGTTTTTAATATTACCCTAATCCCCATTATGTACACCACATTTGGCTTATAGCTATTGATTATTTATCAATAAAATAAATGCAAGAACAGACCATTAATCAATGCGCAAAGGGCTTAAAGTTTTTTTATAAAATAAAAGACACTATTATGTATATATAATTAATAGGGACGAAATATATAGATTCTTGAAACATGTGGATCTAAACAAGTCACCGGGGCCTGACAATATTCCACCAGTGTTTATGGTAAATTGCGCCGATAGCCTGACTTTACCACTATCAATTATATTCCAATTATCACTTAATTCCGGAGTAGTTCCCACTTTGTGGAAGTCTGCGTATATAACACCTGTCCTGAAAAAAGGATCAAAAGCCGTCGTTGAAAATTACAGACCTATATCTAAGTTGTGTGCATTCGCTAAAATTATGGAAAAAATCGTTTATAGACAAGTATATGCAGCACTGAAACTGGACTTTTGTGAATACCAACACGGTTTTATAAAGGGTCGGTCGACTACGTCAAATTTGATCCTCTGTAGTGACTTCATATCAGACTCCATGGCTAATGGATCCCAGGCGGATGTTATATACACAGACTATAGCAAATGTTTCGACAAAATCGACCACAATATACTTTTAAGCAAGTTATCTTCCATGGGTATACGGGGTAATCTATTCAGATGGTTCTCATCGTACGTAGAGAATCGATGTCAGACTGTGGTGTTGAATGGATACTCGTCAAGAACTAGATATATACCTTCAGGAGTCCCACAAGGATCGCTTTTGGGCCCACTTCTCTTTAATATATTTGTTAACGACATCACACATTGTTTTCAGTCGTCCAAAATTCTACTGTATGCAGACGACATGAAAATCATGAAACAGATTAACTCTGTCGCTGATGCACTCTCTTTACAAGAAGATCTGGACCGCTTTCAAAATTATTGTGTACTGAACGGGCTCGACTTGAATGTATCTAAGTGTTACATTTGTACATTTACTCGCAAACTCCACCCCATTGCCTTTCCCTATAAACTTCAAGATTCTATTTTAGTAAGAGTTGGATCTGTCAAAGATCTTGGAGTTATATTTGACAGCAAACTTCTCTTTGATCTGCATATTGAGAGCATCATTAATAAAGCCACGAAAGCGTTAGGTTTCATTATAAGAATCTCGTCCGACTTTCAGGAAATTAAAACCATTAAAATATTATATTGCTCTTTCGTTCGTAGTCACCTCGAATATGCCTCACAGGTATGGAACCCAATATACAACATTTATATAGACCGCCTTGAAAGTATACAAAGAAAATTTTTAAGGTACATTCAATTTAAATCTAATTGTTACCTGCCTGACTATCATACACGCTGCAAAAAGTTTCATATTTTGCCTTTAGCTGAGCGTAGAAAAATATCGGACATTACGTTCCTAGTGTCTTTACTTAATGGTGCGGCTGAGTTGACAGAACTGTTATCTAGGGTGGGCCTGTACGCACCATCATTGTTTCTGCGCGGACCAAATTTATTGTACGTCCCCATAGCACGAACTACATACAGAAAAAATTCTTACCTATTGCGAGCATGTCGTTCTTTTAATGTGGCATGTCTGGAGCTTAATTTGGACTTGTTCTGCACAAGTGTTACTGCAACGAAGAAAGCCCTTTGTGACCGATACTTTGAGATTTAGTTTTTAATATAGCCTTGAGAGTTTTTTGAGCGTTGGTGTGTAATGATGTGATAATGTGTAAGTGAGGAAACTGATAATTGGCCGTCATCATGTTAATTGTATACTATTGTACCTTTTTAGCTGTAAGTTTCCCTAAAATTGTAAAATAAAATAAAATAAATATTGAAAAATACATTTACTTCGGTATAATATATAATTAATTACTATAACTACAAAAATACCTATATTTACTTCATAAGTAGGTGATCAGCCTCGTGAGCCTGACACACGCCGTCGAGTTTTTGGGTGTATAACAAGCTGGTTTCCTCATTCACCGTTCTAGCAAATGATAAATGCGCATATACAAAGAAAGTTCATTGGTGCACAACTCGGGATCGAACCTACAACCTCAGGGATAAGAGTGGCACGTTGAAGCCAACGCAGCTTTATTATTACGGAAACAAATGCCAATTTCTTACAAAGCTTCGAAATTTTAAAGAAATTGTTTGCACTAATAAAACACAATGCATAAATTATATACAATATTTATTAACAGTAAATTCGTTAACATATTATTTAAATTAAACTCAAAGCTATCGTTCAATAAACTTAATTCTCAATGGTCCATCTGGCGTATACATCGGATAAATGTGGTAATCCAGAGGCTTGTGGTGATACTCCATTTTGTAGTTTTGAATAATCTGTAATAAAAACACAAGTTACAAAAAATAGAAAACGTCACAAATATAAGTCTTTCCTCCAACTTCGATTTTGTTCCCTTTGGAGTAGAGACTCTTGGGCCGTGGGGTTCAAGTGCACAGACGCTTATTAAAGATTTAAGTTGGAGCCTAGTAGATAGTACCGGTGACCCCAGAGCTGGTACTTTCCTGGCTCAACGAATAAGTATCGCAATACAGCGAGGAAATGCTGCCAGCGTTAAAGGTACACTACCACAGGGACCAAACTTTTTAAATTTGTTTTGATTTTCTTTTTAATAATTCTTATTATTACTTGTAGGATAAGAAAATTGTAAATACTGTATACTTGATTGTAGAAAAAATTAGTCTTAGTTACAAAAAAGTTAGCTGAAACCTAACTACGTTTGAAACATTCCCTATTTTGTTAGTGTGGAAATCAAAAAATACGAATTACATGGCTCGATTCTTTTCCCGGTATTAGGCAAAGCATACCAGTCTTTTTTATAGAACAGGGCAAACGGACAGGAGGCTCACCTGATGGTAAGTGATACCGCCGCCCATGGACACTCTCAATGCCAGAGGGCTCGCGAGTGCGTTGCCGGCCTTTTAAGAATTGGTACGCTCTTTTCTTGAAGGACCCTAAGTCAAATTGGTTCGGAAATAATTTAGTGGGCAGCTGGTTCCACAAAGTGGTCGTGCGCGGCAAAAACTATTTGTTAGACACGCTTAAAAATACCTCTTTCTCTTTGCCAAATAACGGTAAAGACAACATACAAGAAACATATTAAGACTAGAAGATGATAATGTAGTTTTTCAAGTAGATTAATTCAGTTGTCGTCATTTGATTTTCTACTAGTAAGAGCCGATATTACGTAATATTCATCTATCATCTTTCTCTCTCCCGTCTCACTCTGATACCTCATTAACAAATATTAATGTAAATTATAATATGAAGAATATAATATACCTTGCAAATCATAACATGCATTTCCAGTTCTGCAAATCTTCGCCCCAAACACATCCGCCTGCCGAATCCAAAAGGCAAAGACGCAAATGGGTGTTTGTATGACGACTTTTGAAGCCATCGTTCGGGACGGAACTCTTGCGCATCCGCGAAATATTCATCGCTATTGCCCATAACGTAGTGTTGGAAAATAACTTGAGTCTGCAATACATATTTTTTGTTTTAAGAAATATATCACTTTTGGGTTTGTTTCTTCTTTGAAAACTAAGATGAAAACTATTTGAATTCACAAAACAATATTTTAGTAAAAATAATAATATTACTGATGTCGTTTCGGAGAATACTATTTATTACTAGCGACTTTAGTTTCGCCTTAAGATTATTTTTTTACTTAGCCTCCCTTTTTATTAGCTACATACCAATATAGAACATTTTGCTATGCCACCATAGAAAGTGTTTTTAGGTTTTTCCGTGCAATTTCAAATAAAATAAATCAATAAAATCAAGGAATTAACGTAAATAAATAAAACATTCAGTACAATAACAACAAGCTCTGAATCGCGCCAACGAAGTTTCAAAGTGGTGAGTTCATTTAAAATTAACAAATATCGATATCAAAAGTCGATTGAGGTTCCTCCTATCAGGTTATGAAAAGCGCCTCGACAGAACGAAGGAATATGTAAATTTATATGTAATTTGTTTTAAGGATTCTATAAACTTACGCCTTGAGGAATTTTATATCCACATATGACAGTATCTTTGGTCAATTGTCTCCCGTTGCCTAAAACTACTGGATATAACCTGAAAATATAAATAAGATATTAATAAACATAATTAATAATATATACTGCGTATAGATCATACGATTTCATTTTAGTTTATTTAACTGTGTAATAATAAGCTGGTAAAATGGTTTCGTGTCGAAAGATCGTTAATATGAAATCCATCGAGGCATTGTTCACGTATAATCCGGCAATCCTGGGTTCAGTTCCCGGCTAAACCAATTTTTATCGAATATTACCTCTGTCGAAAACTTCTTCAACCAAGTTTGCCTTTAAAAAATGGTGTTACGGAACTACAATACCCAACCGCCTCTGTATTAAACATATGTAAGTACCTGTTTTAGCAAAAATTCTCCCAGAAAATAGAATAATATTATTGATAACACT
This sequence comes from Pieris napi, assembly GCF_905475465.1. NCBI lineage: Eukaryota > Metazoa > Arthropoda > Insecta > Lepidoptera > Pieridae > Pieris > Pieris napi. The sequence continues at coordinate 2,499,128 of NC_062241.1, read as the reverse complement.
AATTACATCAAGTAACGATGTTAAGAATGCTTCACAGCAATCGTGGTCAGAGAGAGAAAGTAGATTTTTGTATGTTTAGTAATTGCGTAAACTAAGGAAAATAGACAAAAATAGTTTTCAAAAGAAGTATAATGTGTCCTACCTCAAAACTTCCTTAACGCAGGCTTTTAAATAAGGCATTTGGCTTATATCGCCCGCCTTTAATTGCCGCCCCTGTACCACACTCGAAATCTCTTCATACAGCCTTTCTTGAACTTCTGGGCGAGATGAAAGCTGGTACAATGTTGATGCTACGGCATTGGATGTCTGTAAATAACATTATACTCTTACTATTAAATTTGTATTCAGCAGCAAGTACCAAGTAACGTTTGCATTTAAATTAGCACTAATTTTTAAACCTTAAATATAGCTTACCGTATCAATTCCTACGAGGAACATATCCAGTGCAGCCACTGCAGCGACCCTGGACCCGGCAGCGGTCACGAGGTCTTGAAGGAGAGATTTATTGCTTACTTTCTCACTTGATTCTAGCGCCCTCTCTACGTGCTTTAATGTAACACTGAAATAAATAAAATTAAAAAAAAATATTTATTTATTTATGCAGTCTAAATATTTAGGTGACGTCTGATTATGAAACTCAGCTGCAGGTATTAATCCGAAGAACTCCTTTGAACACTCTCCATGGTAAATGCGGTAGAAGATGCAGAGTGACCCCACATCTCTACTTAACGCCAAGGAATCAAGCCGCTCGGAAAGGTCCTCGACGATTTAAACCGCTCTTCGTTGAATACGGTCAAGAGAAGGAGCTGGTACTGGAGAGTTCCCGCCCAAAGGTGAGAACAGTACTCCATATGGGGCCGAATTTGCGCTTTATACAGTTGCAAGCGGTGTCCCGGAGAGAACCGCACCGTCCGTCATACCGGCACCGTCTTGCCTTGCTGAGCACACCAAGCTTTTTGGAGATAATTAAGCTTGCCCTTTCCCTCGTAAAGTGTATAAATATTTTTTTTAACCTCCAATAATCTTCGACAACTATTCATCTCATCATTGTTGAATCTTACCTAAGTATTGTATCAAGCGCCGCCACATATCTCCTAAACATCGCAGTGGGATATATCCTCCACCAGGGAGTTCTCAGTTCCAACTCTCCTACACAGAGGAAGAATGTATGGACAGCATTGATCAGACGCTGGCTGTCTGAACCTTCGCTAGAGGAGAAGCAGCCAAGTCGCGTGTCGAGCGCTATTAAGCCAAGAGCTGGAAATAAAATAAAGTTAAGCTTGAAGAACGATTAATTAGTGTCTATAATACTAATGGTAAGATTCTCAGATTATAAAAACCAATTCAATTTGACATTGATACTTAGACTCGACTTCTCGTAGCAGCGGTTAATGTGGTCAGAACAATTTTGATAAATTTCAAATATAATTATAAATATAATTAATAATAATTGTAAAATCTATTTTAATCATTTGTTTCCCGGATAACTTCTTCAGTAAGTAAATATAATTTAATTCCGTCATGTGTGTATTGTTTTATTTTACTTTGTTTCTAAAGTCAAGTTAAGCGGGCCATAGACGGACCGCATGTTACAATCAAGACCGACTGCAATATCCGTCCGGTTCGTCTATGGTCCGCTTAAGTGTTATGCTATGGCTGTCATTTGCTGCTTCGAATTTAAATTACTTGATTTTCAATATGTCATATGTACTCGTATGTACAATATATAATATAATAATTTGTATAATTAAAATAATAGCTCACATTCCAATGACCATTTATGTATGTCGTTGAGGAAATCGTCTGGAGTCTCCGAATTCTCATCTCGTATTTCTCGTATCCTGAAAATTAAATTTTCTTAATAAATCTTGAATTGTAACAATTCCATAGACTATGGGTTAAATACCCATACAACGCTATGCAATGCTACGCATGCTATTTAAGCCTTGACTTGTACTAAACTAAACTATCGCGGGATATGTTTAAGGAGTATTAAGGATATCCATAGCACTAAATCACCTGCATCATGAGCACACCCATGAACACACCCACACCTTTACGTAATCACACAACACAACACAGTATGACCTAGTTAAATGTATTAAATACTTATTGATTTTTTATTTTCGTAAATGATTGAAACTTTTTGTATATTATTAAAAATAAAATATGGATATTTGGCTGTATTATGTTTGCTGTAGGATTACGAAACAAATATATAAAATAAAATATACATTTTCAATTCTTAAATTTCACCCATTGTAGAAAAGATAAGACCAAGTAGAGTATCAAATGACTATTGTTGAGTTGTTTAAAGATTATATATAAATAAATAATCGGTAGTAACTTTCTAGCCACATATACAGTAATCAAACCTTTGAATAAAGCTATCAGCGACATCCGCTACTTGTTCCGTATACTGGGCAGCTGCGCCAGTACTGAGAGCGACTCGCGAAACCTTCGTACGAAACGCCGCCCAAGAGTCGCCATGACTGTGCAAACAATATTATTTTAAATAAAACTTCATCAAACGAAAACACTTATGTCTATTATATGGATGACTACTGTATAACTTTAGTCTAGTAATGTAAAAAAAAAGTTTAAATATAGTAGAAGAACTCGCACAAATCCAAGACAATTTCTTTTATGTATTATTAAATATTAATTGAAAAATTCGGTTGTGGGGTCTGGTGCACAGGCGCTAATTAAAGTTTGAGTGTGCGCCTGGTACATAGTACCGGTGACCAGAACTGGTGCTTTTCTCGCTCAACGACTAAGTATCTCATCGAGGAAATGCTGCCAGCGTTATAGGTACACTCAAAACTCAAACTCAAAATATCTTTATTCATGTAGGTAAACAAGTACACTTATGAATTGTCAGAAAGAAGTTAAATTAATTGTAAATTTACATTAACTACCAGTTCGCAAGTCAAGGGCGTAGAGCGGGTAAGAAGAACTGGCACTACCCCACTGGGGTAACCCCAGTGACCAAACTTTTTTAATTTGTTTTAACTTTTTTTTATTATTACTATGTAGGTTAAGAAATGTTATGTGTAGGTTTTAGTTATATAAAAATAACAAAATACTATATGTACAGAGTTATAAAAATTTAAATTACACTTAAGTATGTTTTAATAGATGCTTGAAATTTTGTAGTATACTTACACGGCGATCACGCCTGCGCAATCTTTCTCGGCGCCAAAAAAGTCCTTTCTCAGAGTGTGCTTGTAGTAATTTAAAGATGGCATTGGTGGTCTAAAATAAAAGTGTATAAATATAATATTATTAAGTGCTAAACAGTGGTAAGTGAAAAAATAGAACACAAAAACAGAGTGTCTTCCATTTATTAGAGACTGTAAGTAGTGTTATTCAACACTACTTACAGTCTCTAATATAGATGTATTAAAAAATTAAATATCCAGGGTTGTTGAAACACTGGATTATTTTAATGTAACACTTTCTGTATAATATAATTACCGATGCGGTGCAGCATCTTCGCTTCGAAATACCCTCTCGACCTCACCAGCATCAAACACAAACAGCATATCCGGTCTGCCAAGAAGTCCAGCGATTTTGACACATTTCCCATACTGCTGACGGAGTGACATACATACTTTGTCAACGTGTTCTACAGAATAGCCACCTGGAAATATTATGAGAAATAATTCAAAGTAATATGTTACAAACAATCTCAATGATATGTGGGCAAATTTTAACTTTAAACTGACAAAAAGAGTTTTTTTTTAATTTTGTTAACCGCTAGTTAAGTTCGGTGGCGGTTGTTGTTTGGATATGTTCAGATACATTAAAAATAAAACACTAAATAATATTAGAGGTAGTGGGGTTGCGACGCTGGATTAACAAGAAACTAACTTGACTTAGGGTCTATTTCACAATGTATGGATAAAGTACCAAATAGCTATGCAACACATAAATTATTTGGAAGAGAAATTGTGCTATTTGACATTCATCGGACTCATAACTTATGATGGACTTTATGTGACGAATAGCGCTATCTGACAGTCGTGAAACGCAACAATAGTGTTTATCCTACCAATAAGTAATAAATAGCTAATTTGGAACTTATGTAGAACTTATCCGTACATCGTGAAACAGACCCTTAGAGTTCGTAAATCTAAGTGACACTTATTTTATTGGACATTATAGGAAACGAGAATGTTAAAATACAATTTATGAGTTTGGTAAAAACTAAAGGGTTCATATTGGCTCCAAGTGTGCGATGATTGTTTACATTTTGTATACGCTTCTAAATATTAACAAAAAGGTGTGTAACTTAACTAATGTTAGGTTACATAAGTCGCTAATATAACATTTTTCATCTACTATCTTGAACACATTACTTGTTACACGAACTTTAACCACGAGTTTTAACCTGGTCCGTTATAAGGGTCCGAATATCAAACATGTATAATACAAAAGAATAAACAACTTAATATTAAATGCAAACTATAATAGCATAATTCGTAAGCAAGGCCGCTCTTTGCGAGTCATTCTGTCTGCAACTGGATAAAATCTAATATATAAAATTCTCGTGTCACAATGTTCGTTCTCATACTCCTCCGAAACGGCTTAACTGATTCTTATGACATTTTATATGCATATTCAGTAAGTATGAGAATCGGCTACTGTCTATCTTTCAAACCCCAAAGTGATAAGGGGTGTCCACCTCAAAAAAATTTAACTATTTTTGGTTATCATTTTATTTTATTTTATTGCATTATTAAATACATACATACAACCCTTAATTTCCACCTTTCTCAATCAACCTCTATTTTTTATTATAGTAGATAGTTATTTTTATCGAACTAACAAAATGTTTCCTAGAAATAATATACATGGCGAAACAACGTTTGTCGGGTCAGCTAGTTTCTTTATAAAACTGAGAAAACCTAAGCAAGCAGAAATATAGAGCCTTGGCTTGTTACCCTAATGATTAAAACATTATTAGACGAGGAAAAAATTTACCGAACAATTGTTTTATTAATTAAAACTAGGTCTGATAATCTTAACCCAGTTATAAATAAAATATGAAGTCACTTTTATAAATCTATTATATCGATATTTTTATTTAGCCGATACAACATTTGTAGGTTTGGGCCTCAGATTTCTGTATTTGTTTAATGTCATCTAATAGGCAAGTAGGTGATCAGCCTCCTGTGCTTGACACGCCGTCGACTTTTTTGGTCTCAGACAAGCCGGTTTCCTCACGGTGATTTCCTTTACCGTTCGAGCGAAAGTTAAATGCGCCCATCAAAAGAAAATCCCTTGGTGCACAGCCGGGAATCGAACCTACGACATCAGGGCTGAGAGTCGCGCGCTGAAGCCACTAGGCCAACACGGCTCTAAGACATTTAACTTACGATATTATCGCCGTAATTGCGCATTTAAACTTTCCGTTGGAGTCAGCTTCCAACACACGACTAGAGAGCGCTTAACTTCTTAAAGATTAAGTGAGTGCGTAATTAACATTTATAATACGTTTTTTACTAAACTTCTAAGTAATTAAAAACATCCCATACGCACTATGACGCTGCCAAATAATCCAAAAAAATTGGAAATTGGAAATTTTTTAAACAATGATGATTTTTTTAATATTTTTTTTTGTAACACACACACACTACACACACTTTTGTTTACCTGAATTGTCATACATTTTAGATAGGAAGATTTTGTAAAATGTGCCGTAGATTTAGTACTATGTCTGATGTGGAAAACTATAATAAATAAAACAAATGAAATAGATAACCATTCAAAAACATCCTACAGCTTGTCACCTTGCCCCCAAATCATTATTACAAATCATTAGTATATTATGAAACAATTTAGTATTCCGAATTGGAATGACATTGGTGACACGCTTCCATATGCATACGAATGGAGAAATAATGAAAGACGTAAAAGTTACTATAATGTTATTTATTTCTTGTCTTATATGTTGTCTGTTATTTTTAATAATATTATTATGATAAGACTCTTATATTTTTAGATAAGGGATATGAAGTAATAATAAATACTTATCTACGTATGTACTAATATTATAAATGTATTTTGGAACGAAACTCAATTTTTATAATTTAGTTTTAATATTTATTTAAACTTCGTTACATTATAATAACATAATTTGTTAGAGATGCAACGGGTAGCCTTATCGCTAACAAGCGATCTCTTCCAGGCTAGTAAGGAAAACGAAAAAAGAAGAAATACTAAGGGTAATTTGTATTCAAAATATTTATAAATAAAGAAAGCCATTTTTTATTTCCGAGTTAAAAATATATTTGCGCATCTCGTTCCCCGTAAGTAGCACGGTTGTGTGACGCTTGACCCACACGCAATACCCACTAAAACCACCATGGGTAGCTCCTACAAGGCGTTAGAGACGCTCTGGGGTCACTCTCGCATTCTGCCTGGTAATCAACGGCATAACTATTACGCTCAAACCCAATAAAGTATAGATTACATAGGGCGGAATTTTAAAGGTCGGAATCGCACTTGCAATCCCTCTGGTGAGGTGTATCTATGGGCGGTGGTATTACTTAACATCACGTGAGACTCCTGCCCGTTTTTTACATAAAAAAGGAGACAGGAGCAGGGAATATCTACTCCTATTAAATCTTTCTGCTCTTTCTGTGACCCTGCTTTTAAATCCAATGATGCGACTCTTACGTTTAAACTACGGCCGCATCTGCACTGCAAGAATACCTTATCATCTGTGCGAATCCTGCACAGTGTAGTATTTCAAGTAATGGTATTTTAATGTACGATAACATTAACTTTACATTTTATATAACAATTAATTGTTATTTAAAAAGTAACATAAAAATACAATAATTAATTATTATTTTCTAGGAGAAATATATTATAAGATAAAATGCACAAATTTTGTGCGTAATTTTTTTTAATTACATGGTATTGCTAATCGCTATATATTTAGTTTATAATTGAAATGTTGTACTATGATGGAATTGCACGAGCATACAGCGTCATGTTTATATATTTGTGTGAATAATTACCATTTAGGTGATATTGGTTTCGCATCTAAAGTTCTCTTATGTCACAGTTTACATATAAAATTGAAATACTGCCTGTATTGTTTTGTAGTTGTATCTTTTTAATTAGTTTCATTCAAAATAATTGTATTTACGCTGAGATGAAAAGAGTGATACTTAGCCCATCGACACTTACATTGCCAGAGGGCTCACAAGTGCGTTGCCGGCCTTTGGCCTAGACGGATGCTTTTGTTAGAATGAGTGTAATTACCGTTACACTACTTTTATTTACTTTTCAGCACACTTCTTCAAAAAACTTTTAGAAAGGAAAACAAGAAGAAACTGTATAAGCTAATATGTAGGTATATAATATCTTTATATAAATTACATTAATTGTATTAAATTTGAAAAATTTACGTTAATAATTTTCAATTTTGGAATATTTAATACTTAATAGTACGGGAGGTAGCAACGTTTTCGAGAAAGAATTTCAGGTCAGCTGATTTTGTGATATGTCTTCCTTCTTGCACTTCCGGTTAGAGTCTGGGCAATCTGGCTGGCGGTAGTGGTTGCGTTCATTAGTGCGCATCCTATCTGTCCAGGTAATAATCCTGGATTTTAAAAGCATTTTAAGAAGCGTAATTTTTAATTTTTCGTTTTTAAATACGTCTACCTGACATACTTTTTTTATTGCCAGACATTTTACACGTTGCTAACTATGTGCCAGACGCGATTTTAAGTTTTATTTTTATAAAAATTTCAAAGTATTTTAGAATGTCTGTAATTTTAATAGTATGTTATTTAAATATAAGAAAAACTGAAAATGAATTTGCCAGACATTAATTCGATTGTTAAGTCTTGAATTAAAATGATAAAGTATTGCAGTATGATGAAGCATTGCATTTCAAGAAGCGTAATTTTTGATTTTTCCTTTTTAAATACGTCTACCTGACATACTTTTTTTATTGCCAGACATTTTTCACATTGCTAACTATGTGCCAGACGCGATTTTAAGTTTTTTTTTTTATAAAAATTTCAAAGCATTTTAGAATGTCTGTAATTTTAATATTATGTTATTTAAATACATACATATGTATAAGAAAAACTGAAAATTAATTGAATTTTCTTTTTTGTGACGTCACTATAGGCTAAAACAACTTGAAAACTTAATATTAATTATTCATAACTTACATTTAGTAATTAGGACAATTTAAATAAAGTATTGATTATTAATTTTAATCTAATTTTATCTTCCTTTTTATGCTCGTACTACAAGCATTATATTATTATTATTATATTATTATTATAGTTAGCAATGTGAAAAATGTCTGGCAATAAAAAAAGTATGTCAGGCAGACGTATTTAAAAAGGAAAAATCTAAAATTACGCTTCTTAAAATGCAATGCTTCATCATACTGCAATACTTTTTCATTTTAATTGAAGACTTAACAATCGAATTAATGTCTGGCAAATTCATTTTCAGTTTTTCTTATATTTAAATAACATAATATTAAAATTACAGACATTCTAAAATGCTTTGAAATTTTTATAAAAAAAAAACTTAAAATCGCGTCTGGCACATAGTTAGCAACGTGAAAAATGTCTGGCAATAAAAAAAGTATGTCAGGTAGACGTATTTAAAAAGGAAAAATTAAAAATTACGCTTCTTAAAATGCAATGCTTCATCATACTGCAATACTTTATCATTTTAATTCAAGACTTAACAATCGAATTAATGTCTGGCAAATTCATTTTCAGTTTTTCTTATATTTAAATAACATAATATTAAAATTACAGACATTCTAAAATGCTTTGAAATTTTTATAAAAAAAAAACTTAAAATCGCGTCTGGCACATAGTTAGCAACGTGAAAAATGTCTGGCAATAAAAAAAGTATGTCAGGTAGACGTATTTAAAAAGGAAAAATTAAAAATTACGCTTCTTAAAATGCAATGCTTCATCATACTGCAATACTTTATCATTTTAATTCAAGACTTAACAATCGAATTAATGTCTGGCAAATTCATTTTCAGTTTTTCTTATATTTAAATAACATAATATTAAAATTACAGACATTCTAAAATGCTTTGAAATTTTTATAAAAAAAAAACTTAAAATCGCGTCTGGCACATAGTTAGCAATGTGAAAAATGTCTGGCAATAAAAAAAGTATGTCAGGTAGACGTATTTAAAAAGGAAAAATTAAAAATTACGCTTCTTAAAATGCAATGCTTCATCATACTGCAATACTTTATCATTTTAATTCAAGACTTAACAATCGAATTAATGTCTGGCAAATTCATTTTCAGTTTTTCTTATATTTAAATAACATAATATTAAAATTACAGACATTCTAAAATGCTTTGAAATTTTTATAAAAAAAAAAACTTAAAATCGCGTCTGGCACATAGTTAGCAATGTGAAAAATGTCTGGCAATAAAAAAAGTATGTCAGGTAGACGTATTTAAAAAGGAAAAATCAAAAATTACGCTTCTTAAAATGCAATGCTTCATCATACTGCAATACTTTTCATTTCAATTCAAGACTTAACAATCAAATTAATGTCTGGCAAATTCATTTTCAGTTTTTCTTATATTTAAATAACATAATATTAAAATTACAGACATTCTAAAATGCTTTGAAATTTTTATAAAAAAAAAACATTAAATCGCGTCTGGCACATAGTTAGCAACGTGTAAAATGTCTGGCAATAAAAAAAGTATGTCAGGTAGACGTATTTAAAAACGAAAAATTAAAAATTACGCTTCTTAAAATGCTTTTAAAATCCAGGATTATTACCTGGACAGATAGGATGCGCACTAATGAACGCAACCGCTACCGCCAGCCAGATTGCCCAGACTCTAACCGGAAGTGCAAGAAGGAAGACATATCACAAAATCAGCTGACCTAAAATTCTTTTTTTTCAAACGTTGCTACCTCCCGTACTATAATAAGTATTAGATAAATATGCCATATTTTTACCATCTATAATGTACCACAAAACCACATTATCATTATAAACCACTTTTGAGTTGACATTTTATTACCACTGGTACAGAAAGTGGGTTTCCTGAAGAAAGAAGTGGGTGATAATTCTCTTTATATATACTCGTAAGTATCATTTCTCGTAAGACTAACCGGTCCGAAGATTACCTAATTTGAAAACCTGTTCGCAGTTCTACTTTTTAACTGGTTAAAATTACTACTTATAAGTTAATTACTGTATAATTACAATAATACGATTCACAAAAAATAAATTTGTAGCAGGTTTCAATATCACAATTATAAATGATGAATCCAAATTTTAAATCCTACGCAGGACTACCAAAGGCGTATAGAAACGAAGTCTGTCTTATTTTATAGTCTAGATTTTGATGATCCCTAAATTAAGGTAACCGGAAGCGCTTGAATTGTTTCTATAAAATATTTAAATTTTCTAAATATCTACAGATTAAAAAAAAATAGTACTTAAAAAGATCCCAACGAATTCCTTATTCTTTAAAGCGGTATAAATGAATAAAGTTATATATTATTAAATATTTATATTTGTTCAAATAAACGTACCGATATAAGGTATGAACCGCCAGGTATTCCCCAAGAGGGGTAGTGGTTTCGGTCCAGGCACCTCTTCCCAACTCCTGACTGTAGGGTGTATAGCTTCGAATGCGGTAGACACGGCATGCGTTGACCTGGCACGATGATTTTGAATTGGACATTGTGTTCTGGGTAATCCTGAAATAATAAATTAACATTGTAGCAAGAAATAGTTTTTTAAATAAAAATCATGAGAATTAAATGAAGTGGCGGAGAGTTCATTCCCAATTTTGACTCAGCTGAGACCAAATTTTGTGTATGCCAATGTATGCTATCCGCCCACGTATACTTTAATCTTGACCCGTACATTAATGCTATCGATCGAAAGATATAAAACCGTTATTATTAATGAGTTAAATAATATGATATCATTTGCTTATACTCCGTTACTCAGTTCATAACGTTCAAAAAGAAAAATTACCTGGTGAGACTAGTATCTCCATTGACGAGAGTTTGATAAAAAAAAATTAATTAATTCTTACCTGACAAAAACTTGTAAGTTTTTATCAGGCAATCTCTAAATTTAAAGATCGATCTTAGTAGTAGATACTTATATGTTTTCAATGCGTTGTAACCGAATAAACCTAATAAAGAAATGCTTATTTTAAAATCAAATAGATGATGATACTGATTATATGTGAAAATTACGAATGGTTTTAGTTCAAACTAAATAAACCAAAGCCTAATTTTAAACGATAGTACAGCCTCGGGCGAGTCTACCAGCAATTAAAGATTATTTCAACATCAGATTAACATCGAGTACTTCATTAATCAAATAAATACGCCTTAAGCACACACTTATAATATTTGCTTTGAAAACAGACTAAAAAATTTGTATGCAAAGTCAATACTTCATACAACAAATGTTGAACAAATATTGGATTATTCTTACGCAAGGTTCTCTTGGAAATTTGTAAGTTCATTAAAATCAATTCCACTCAATACCTAATTAGACATATACCTTTAAAAGTATCCGAGTCACAATCACACAGAGAAAATTTTAATATTTGCTGTTATTGTTTCCCAGCACAAATGACATTTAGGCGAAATTAATTACGATACTGTTTGCCCTAGTAATGTGTGCCATGTTCAAATACTAATAGTAAATTGTTTTTTTTTGTAACGGGAAAACAGGCAGGCTCACCTGACATTTAAGTGATACCGCATAGACATTGCCAAAAGACTCGCAAGTGTTTTGTCGGCCTTTTAGGAACTGGTACTCTTTTCATGAAGGGAGCTAGTCCCTCATAGTGGTGGTGCGCGGCAAAAACTGTCTTAAGAAACGCTCAGTTGCGGAACGACGGATATCGAGGTGATACGGAAGGTATTTTGTATTCTGCCTTGACGTCCGATTAGGAAACTCGGCTGCAGCTATTAATCTGAACTCGTCTGAACACTCCACATAGTAAATGCTGTAGAAGATGCAGAGAAACCCCACATCTCTATGCAACGCAAAGGGATCAAGCCGCTCGGAAAGTGATTTGCGCAAGTTAGCCTGTGAAGTTCACTATAAAACTCGTATGCGTGTGCGATGTATTGCGCGATACAAAGTATAATTACTCCTATGATTATGCGATTGAAAGGTTGATTAAAACCTGCACAGCGTACAGCCAGCGTATCGCCAGTGAGACTTGAGACTATCAAGAAAGGCAAATCCCCATATCAATATTTATAACTGTTGTCTATGTATTGGTCATGTCCTGTGGTTCGATGTAGGAATACTGTATCTCCCAGCACTTAGTTGGTTATGGTTAAGGTGTGAATGGCCTGTTTTTGGAGAATGGTGATGTCTATAGTGGCATTTAATAGTTGGATGTATTTAGTAATACTTTTTCCATATACACCTGTTTCTTTGGCTTCTATGTTATATTTTCTATCTGTTAAGTAGGTTTTGGTAGATTATATTTGCTTCTATTTTGACTTAAATAACTGAAATGAATATAATAACTACAAATTTTCAAACCACCAATACAACAGTGATATTCGTATCAAAACCCTCATTGATACTACGCAAGCTTCTTATTAATGATTTTACATTATAAAATGCTTACCGATTTCACTTCCATCAGGTTTATCAGCTGAGCTCGTGTTGAAGTTTCTCACATTTAGTCTTATTGGCCATTTCACTACACTCACTCGATGTCTCATTTTTTGTTACCTAAAAAAATATTGCTTAGTAATGTTAACTGTATTACTAACTAGATGTAGTTGAAGAAATATCAACGTACACACTACTAGGGACACATTGGCTATACTTAGGTCCAGCCTTGCGATTCTGTAACTCACTTTTCGAACTCTCACAGCGGTTTTGCTTTACGACTGATTTGAGCGCGACCGCCGCTGTGTAAACCGCTGTGTGAGTTCGAAATGTGAGTTACAGAATTGCAAGGCTGATTCTAATTCGTTTCTCAAGTCACGCTCTCGTCTCGAGCACAGCCATATATGTCAAAATTCATTCAGAAAAAATGGACTGCTATTATACTAGATTTAAGTTTGATTAACATTTTAGGATATGGGCCTTATTAATCGTCTATATTTTGTGCTACCCACTCAAAATGTATTCACAACCGACAAGTTTGAGGAATGTTTTAAATAATGTATGTGTGTCACCGTTATTTGAATATTACATGTTTGTTAAATTATTATAAAATTATTAAAAAGCAGGTTATTCTAGGGTGGGTGGCTTTTATAATTAAATTATACGGCAACGGACTATATTCTTTTTTTATTACAGCACGTCACGTTATTAAATAATTGACACGATGACTCCATATCACAATAGACATTAAAAAGTTAACATATTTCATAAAAATGTTTTTATTTATTAATCTGTTTTTTATTTAATTAGCACAGCAGTAATTGCACTTATTTTAGCTAGAAATTATATTGCATTACCCTATAGATCTTTAAATCAAGCTATAGCAATAGCTTTAGTTAAGGGTTAAGTTTGGTCGCCATTTTGGATTTAGACTTCGACATATCCCAAAAGGGTTGTGTAATAAATTTAATACAAAATCAAACGCTAGCGTTTTCATTGTCAACGTGTACTTGTTAACAACTCATCTCAATAAATTAAAACAATTGCGCATCGCTGTTTTAAAATGATAGTAATATGTTATTGCACGATATACCTTTCACTTGTATTATGAAAGATATGTAACGAACTGTGCACCGGAAAGTGAAAATTACATTTGCTAATGATAGCGTGGAAGGCCACGTTGCAAAAAACCCCGATTTTTATAGCTGATATAGCCTTATAAAAAATGTCAAAAGATGCTACAATCTGGAAGCAATATATCAATGATTTGCTGGACAATGTCAGAAGAAGCATTCGGTTAATGCGCAAGCAACCTCCGAATTGCAATCAATAACTCTTTGATCTACAAGTTTGTAGGATTAGACAATGAAATAAAATAAATTCTGGTTCTTACTATATAAGCAAGTTACGATTTGACAATTTTTTTTTCTGTCACGACAGATTTGAGCGCGACCGCCGCTGTGAAAACCGCTGTGTGTGCGTATAAACAATATTGTATAAAAAAATTTAGGTTACGTAACTAAATCTACACGTAACTTACTTAGAGAGTTTTTGGGTTTTGTTAAACGCACTAATCTCTGGAACTACACGTTCGGATTGAAAAAATATTGGTTTTTATTGTCTATATATAAATATAACAAACACCTTTTTATTTTTGTATTTTATTTTGTGGTTGCTTATTTTTTTTTCTCTGCTGCTTATACTCTAATATAATTCATGTGTATGTGTGTAAAATATGTGATGTCATATTTACTTGTATAATTTCATGCATACACGTTGTTTTAAAACTTATAAATAAATAACTGGAACGCAGGACAGTGCATTGCCGTAATTAATACATACTTAATTTAAAAACTCCGCCGGATGACCGTGAGTAAGTAAAACAATAAGGACAAGATTCACTACTGATTAGCAGCTCTGAGATGCGAAAATAAATAAGAGTAGTCACTAGACAGGTCAGGTGATGTAGGGATGATCTACAAAAAACAACGGGGGTTGCGTGTACTAACGTTGCCCGGGTATAAGAAATAAGTGAAGAGAGCTAGAATCCTACGTGTCCCAGGACACACTACACCAAATATGTTGTATGTAAAATAATTTATTTTTACACTTCGTTACCATATACAAAAACATACATATAAAAAACAGGTCACATAAGGTCACGGGCGGCCTTATCGCTAACAAGCGATTTCTGCCAGGCAAGCCTAGTTTGGAACAATAAAAAACAATCTTTAATAAATCATAAATCTTCAAATAAGAACATAAAATAACATGTAACACTGTAACTAAAACAAAGTAAAATCTAAAAAATATCATAATAATACAAACAAAAATCTAAAAGCTAATCCAATGGTTAATGAGTGACAATTAATATTAAGTAGCTAATTACGAGGCAAAAGATAAAATATGATCAAAAAGATTTTTAAATAAAGTAAAAGATTGAGCACGTCTGATATCAAGATGTAAGGAGTTCCAAAGATACTTCAGACAGAATTGGAGGAGTGATAGAATGCAATGTATCTACTCATATATGATGATAGAAATAAAAAGGCTTTATAGTACTCTAGTTGTGTATAGTACAATATAAACAACTCGAGTAACAAATCTAAAATTAGTACAAGTTAGTAAATATTCGTCAGACAGTTTTGTAAGGCGAAGGTGTTAAGTAAAAAACTAAATAAAAACCTTTTAAAAGTATTAATAAATTGTTGATATCATAATATTTGAAACAATCATAATAAAATATTATTATAAAGTAAAAAGAAAGTTTGAATTGAAGAATTGAATTTCTCTTTTATACTCAAAATCCTGAGAAAGAACAAGATACTTTCACAGTTTAAAACCTGAATCGCTACATGGAGCTCATTAAAATTGCGAAATAAATAACCACTCCAAACTCGATACCGTTATCTGCCATACATATTTTTAAAGTCCGTAAAACTTAACGAGATCCTTGGCCCGTGTACCGTGTTAGACATAGACATAACATTTATTACAAACGAAAACACACACACATAAACACACAAAATAACAATACTTAAAGAAAAAAATAAAATAAGACATTAAAAACAATAAAAATTAAAAATTCCCTTTTGCCATTCGATTCGCTTCTAGCGTACAATGTGTGTGTACTGTGGTTGTAATTGGCCCTGGCTCAGCATTATGCTGAGGAGCAAAAAGTTCCACAGCGCTGATCATTCTGCCAGAAACCACAGTAGCTAGTTTGCGCCTCAGTAGCAAAGAAAAATAATAAAAAGCAATAATAATACTAAGTAGAAAATAATAATAATAATATCAAAGTTAGCAGTGTGAGTAATGAAAATCGTGTGTAAGGGTGTATAATAAATAAAATAAAATTAAAAGTTAAAAAGATACAAGAATTGTTTCAGGTTGAATGGATTTGGCTTCAGGATTGAACTTGCGGGAAGTTTCTATATTCCGTGTTTTTCTAAAGCTACACCGTATAGAATATGGTTGACGAAGAAGAATCATTATAAATGATATATAAAATACGAAACGAAGCGAACTTTGTATAAAAAATTAACTAAACCGTATAAATAAATAAAAAAATATTTTTATTAATTCGGTGTTAAATATAAAAAATATTTAGCATAATAATATTAAATTAAGCTTACGATAACAAAATCATTTCCTCTTTTGCTGTTTAAATTTTTATACATATTAAAAATTCACGAAACACAAATCACTTGTTCCGCCCACAGATGCCACATTCCATTTTTAAAAATTAGAAAATTACCTTAATTTCACACTTTCAAAAATCACTGTCGTAAATGTGTTTATAATTGTGCTATTGTTCCTACCGCGCGGTTACCGACAGACTGAACGACGTCTATACAACTTACTATCGGCTTTCATGGCGTGTTTCCATGCTACGGCACGTCACGGGAAATAATATATTTAAAATTTTTTTTTAGATAAGCGTCGTCATAATGCGGCCTGAAATAACGGTCTATTATACAACATTTGCGTCTTTAATGTATTTATTTTGTATTTCTGTACTAGGTATATTTCAGCTTTTTACGGAATAACTTTAGGTATAGTAGAATTAGAGCGTTTCTGCGTTTTGTTTTTAAAGAGAAACTAAATTTAATGTAATTCTTACAATACTTATTTCTCCATTATAAGCAGCTATAAAGTCTCTAAGACTTTAAGTCACGCTTTGGCTAAGTATAACTCGCGTATGTCAAAAACTATTCTAAATGACGTCAAAGCGATCATATTAACAACAATTGCAGAATGGAGCTACACTAAGGTCTTAGGGTCAGAAGCACAGGGTTTCTCTGTGGTTTATTTATAAATTGACGTCTGTTCAGATTTTCATTATTGTATACTGAGCAGTGGCCTAGTGGCCGACTCTCATCCCTGAGGTCGTAGGTTTGATCCCCGGCTGTGCACCAATGGGTTTTCTTTTTGTGTGCGCATTTAACACTCGCTCGTACGAAACCGACTTGCCTTAGTCCAAAAAGACGACGGCGTGTGTCAGGCACAGGAGGCTGATCACCTACTTGCCTATTAGATTGACAAATGATCATGAAACAGATACGTAAATCTAAGACCCAAAAATGTTGTAGTGCCGCTGATTATATATCAAAAATTTGGTGGTGATAAAGTGTAAATTAAACGTTAAACAATGGAAACAGTTTTACAACTCGTTACGATACTAATTCACGAATCGTGATATAAAGAATATTAATACATAGTTGAAAGTAATCTATCGGATATCGGACTTTCAAAGCCGTTCTAGCGAGCTTTAACTTACATTCACCAAAGCTTAAAAGTACTTCAAATAATTCGAAATTCAAAATATCGAATTCGTTGATATTTTTACTTGTCATAGCGATCCGATTTATATCTTAATGTTGTATTTTATTTAAGTAATTGTATGGGTTTTGATTTTTATTGACAAGTAGGCGAAGAGCCTTCTGTGCCTGACACATGTCACAATTTATGATATGCCGGTTTCCTCACTATGTTTACGAGCAAATTTTGTATGAATACAAAGAACAGTCGTGAACGACCTCTGGTTTGAGATCCCACGCTAAAACCGCTAAATTTCTTAATTTTGGTTGTGCCTCCAAATTTAAGACTTTAATTCGGCCATTAGTTATTTTAATGATATTTTTAGGACATGTTAATTATTCAGAGCGCGTTTATGTGATGACATAACACTTACAGATTTCTTATCAATAATGCATAGAATTTGAGCAATTTTTTAAGTCATTATTATTATAAATTTTTTAAGTAATTATTATTATTTTTTAAATAATAATTATTATTTTTTAAGGAATTATTATTATTTTTTTAAAGTAATTATGAGCAGTGTTGGCCTAGTGGCTTCAGCGTGCGACTCTCATACCTGAGGTCGTAGGTTCGATCCCCGGCTGTACACCAATGGACATTCTTTCTATGTGCGCATTTAACATTTGCTCGAACGGTGAAGGAAAACATCGTGATGAAACCGACATGTCATAGACCCAAAAAGTCGACTGCGTGTGTCAGGCTGATTACCTACTTGCCTATTAGATTTAAAAATGATTATAAAACAGATTCAGAAATCTAAGGCCAAGACTTAAAGAGATTGTAGCACCACTGATTTTTTTTTAAAGTAATTAATGATAATTAATTAGAATGCAAATTTTAGTTCATTCTATAGTTCAAGATTAAATCATTATTAGTTTTTAATTCTTTAATGAATGATTACTTTTTCTTTAATCCTAGAGAAAGTTCACATTCACACAGATTTCTATGAGAATAAATTAAAAAGAAACCTTATGAAATTCTCGAATTATTTTAAAGAGTTGAGGCAAGTAGATCAAGTGTACGGTAAATTGTTTCTTTTTCTCAGGAATAATTACAACACAATATTGTCTATTCAGATCATGTTTTGTCAACATCGTTAACCCAGCGTTGCCTAGATTTTATAGAAGTTTATTTTGAAATGTCTCCGCTATATATGTTAAATAAATCAGTGGCGCTACAACCTTTTAGGTTTGGGCCTCAGATTTCTGTAACTGTTTCTTGATCATTTGTTCTAATAGGCAAGTAGGTGATCAGCATCACGATGATTTCCTTTACTATTTGAGCGAATGTTCAATGCGCACATAGAAAGTCCCGGTGCACAGCCGGGGCTCGAACCTACGACCTCAGAGCTGAAGCCTGCTCTTTCGCTAAATATGTAATATCGCAATAATGTATTGTATTGATATACGTGAATCATAGTTCGTACAAAGTCTCGTTACAGAACAAACAGCGAAAGTCAGACTGGATGTAACTGTATGACCAAACGATAAAGTAATTGTATTATATGATATTTTACGAGAATAAATAACCTTGAATTTAACGAAAATACTTCTAATAGAATCACTTTTGAGTCGGTACGTGCGTATCAATTCCTAACAGGCCCCAACGCACTTGCGAGCCTTCTAGCAGTGTGTGTCCATGGGCATACATCAGATGAGGCTCCTGCCCTAACAATAACACTTACTTAAACTATAATTCTTGCTTAAATCAAATTTTTGGTTGTCATGTGCACAAAAACAAATCGCCTCGATCAATCGAGATGTAGACGAGAATAAAATTTTATAATCTTAAAACCTTAATACATAATTAGTAACAAAATCTCAAAGAGAAAGTAGAAAAAAAACTGTTAATATTTTATTTCATTTAAATATATGTAAATAGGTCGCTTGCAAAAAATACCGTTTATTTAAATTAAAGTACTTTTGAGAGGTGAATCTAGTTTTTGCAAGATAACATTATAATAAAATTAGTATCTAATATATAAAGTTCTCGTTTCACAATGTTCGTTCCCATACTCCTCAAAAACGGCTCGATCGTTTCTTATGAAATTTTTTATGCATATTCAGTAAGTCTGAGAATCTGCTACTATCTATCTTTAAACCTCTAAGTGATAACATATATATGATAGGGGTGTCTGTACTAAAAAGGTAGAAACGAAGTTCGTGGGGGTACCTAGTTATTTATAGATAATGTTACTAGAAGAGGCTGAAGCAAATAGTTGTCTGTCTCTTTTATCTTATTTTTTTTTAATACTGAACTGGACAGTTGATGTTAAGTGAGATTTGGTACTGGCACGCCTGTCCAGATGCCGGTGCAAACGTCGCTTACATGAACCCATATTATACTGTCTAGGGAAAATGGAATGTGGCAAGGAGTTCCTTTGATCACAAAATTATTTCAACCAGGATGAATGAAATGCATTGAGATTTAGATTCTGTTTTTTTTTTCTTTTTTGTATTACAAACTAAAAAATATTTGGCATGTTTACCTTCTTGTTGTAAAAAAAACTATATGTGAAGATTTTTAACTGGCCCATAATGTTATATATATATACATCTATTTCTGTATTGTACTGTGAATCTTCTGAATAAATAAATAAGAAATGACGAACCAAATCGTTCAGTGTGGGACCTGGGGATGTCAAGAACGAAGGGTGAAACTCCAGCGTGCATCAATATTATGAATTTAATATATCCTCACAAACTGACATAGTATATGTTAAATAAGTTTACGAAAGATAAATGCCTATATATCAGACTGCAGACTAGCAAGTACCGTGGACCTAATTCATATGTTAAAGTTACTTTTACTTAAGGTACTTATACGGCAAATCATTTAGAAAATTCACAGACGCAGAACTTGTATGGGTGCGTCTAAACAAGTTTTGTAGGTTCTATATCTAATTATACCAGTAGGTTAACGTTTACTCCTAAATTATAATGAATAAAAATCATGTTCAAGAAATGGTCACCCTTTTTATATCCGGGCATTGTGCCACCGAAAGTAGGGATATGTGGAACTCAACTCACATCAGTTTCTGCTATCCACTAAAACCACCACGGGTAGTTCTTACAAGGCTTCGTTAGAGAGGCTTTGGGGTCGCTCTCGCATTCAACCGGGACTTCAACGGTACAACTGTGAGACTCAAAACTTTTGGTGCAGAATTTGTAGTGTATAGGAGGTAGGAGATGGACATATCTTCCTTCTCCTAGAGCGCTCCCTAATTTAATTAACCCTAGCCTTGATCTCCATGGGTCGGTTTTGTTTTTAATATTTGGGAAATAAATAGCCTTTGTTACTCAGGACAAAACATTTTAAAAACATGGGAAATACAAATATATCGTTTTTAGAAAAGATAATGGTATAGATCTATCAACACAGTACCGAACAGCTGTAACAGCTTAAGCCTTTATTGCTGACACCCAGCGTAATATAAATATATAAACATTATTTTAGTTACATAACTTAATCTAATACATCAGATGTGCCGGTTTTGGTGATCCAGATGCTTCCATGATATTCTAATGTTAGCTCTTCTTGTCCAAGTTGTGTCTACTATTCTCTTTATATCGTCTGCCAATCTCTTGCTCTGTCTTCCTCTTTTAAGTTTTCCAGTGTTCTCAATAATAGACAAGTCAGAGTGGCGATATGAAGTATCTTATTTTCTTCTTCTTCTTTTTTTTTGAAAACATCGTGAGGAAACCGACATGTCTTAGACCCAAAAAGTCGACGGCTTGAGACAGGCACTGGAGGCTGATCACCTACTTGCCTATTAGATTTAAAAATGATGAAACAACTTACACAGAAATCCAACCCACCTCGTGGTTATAAGCTATACACGGAGCTGGTTATAGTAAAGAACACTTCTTGAGATATGATTATGGCATTAAAATTTCGCAAGTATTTTAATTCAGACGCCCTTCACTGGTTAAGCATTTAATTGACCCTTATGGTTTCAACATAGGCCTTGACTTTTTACTTTTATGAGTGAATTTACTTTTATCCACAGGGCCCGGAACATGATTTCACAAGGCGAACAACTATATAAAGAAAAAAAATGGCGCAACTACGTATGTTTCAAAAAAGTTTTTAGTTGTTCAAGGCGCACGACTTCTTATGGATGGCTTGAACTGTTGAAAAACTCGAAGCAGTGATTGCTAATTATTTGTCGAACGTTAGCTGTATAAAGTTAGAATGTACCTACCGCTAAGTAATTGAAAAGTGTTCGTATTATACAGATAACGTTTGTAAAGCTGTGGGAGTATCTCTGGATATCATTCACCAATATTAGAAATTCTTTTACCAATAGAAAACCACGTTAATTCTGAGTGTCATGGGCTGACGAACGCTACCTTAATGTTGAGGGATATATTTGTTTTTTAGAGCTTGATTATGCCAAGTCAGCGATAGCATATGTCTAACTTTATATATAAATAATATTTGCGTGTGCATTAAACTTGTGGTAAACGGCTGGACCGATTTTGATGAAATTTTACATGTGTGACCAAGTATTACATGATTTTTATTTTATTTTACCCGTATGTACATCTGTCAGGTCCGCTAGTATTAAATAAAACAAGTCCTCCGCGTCTACTTGACTGAACTTATTGCCATTTTCATCAATATCTAGAATGATTCATAAGGAAGGTTTAGGTATATAATTTTTCAAGGTTGCAACACTCAAAACTGGGCTCAAAATCAAGTCATTGTCCTAAAAATATTAAACGCTGATTCATCTTAAACATTGAAAGTGACAAAAACACTTTCGTATATGTATTTGGAATATAGATAGAATACGTTGAAACAGCCGGTGATGACATAACACTTGTTAGCATATAAGTGTGAAATTCAGCAAGTTCCTGTTTTAGTAGCTTTGAATAAATTATATTAACTACGCAAATTGGACTTTAGGACTTTAGACGCCTTTAATAATAGAAGGAAACACAGTTCATCTAAAGAGTTATTATTTTGAATACAGAAATCAATGTAATCAGTGAAACACATGTTACCCTTGTATGTTCTTAGTTAGTCGTGTATTATTCAATTAATTAAATAATAATTGCAAAAATCGGTGGCGCTACAACCTTTAAAGTCTGGGCCTCAGATTTCTGTATCTATTTATTACTATATATAAATATACAACATGATGATGATACTGAATGCTGTATCCGACACTATCGACATATATGTTTGCAGAGTGAATTCTCAGTAGCGATATTGTGTATATTATGTGTTTAATATTATATTTTATTTTGTCTCGACATAATCGTATTGGCATAGTCTGAAAGGATAATGTATTTCTGTTAATAAATAAATAATCATTTGTTTTTGTAAACGGCAAATAGCTGATCAGACTTCTGTGCCTGATACAGGCCTCTTTGGGTCCAAGACTTGCCGGTTTCCTCACGTTGCTTTCCTTCACCATACGAGCGGATGTTACATTTGCAGAGACAGAAAGTAGATTGGTGCACAGCAGAGATTCGGACCTACAACATCAGAAGTGAGAACCAACACTGCTCTCAGCAGTGGGTAATAAATAAATAATGTATATATATAAAAATGAAACCCGTTTTCCGTTGTCACGACATAACATGAAAACGGCTTGACCGATTTGTCTGATTCTTTTTTTATAATATTCCTTGAAGTACGAGGATGGTTCTTACGGAGAAAAAAATTAAAAAAAAATTGAGTGAAAAAGTCTAAAAACAACTCTATATTCCCATACAAAATATTCGTAATAATATTTAAAGGCAATTTGAACTTTAATACCATATCATAAAGTTCAAGTGTTAGTGGAGGGGTTCCGGGAAGGTAAATTTTTATTTTTTGACATAATGTATTTGTTGTAGTATCAACTTTCTTTTTTTTATCTTACTAGCTAGACCGGTGTCCCGAATAGCAGAATAAGTATTAAAAAAAAATAAAGAATCGACTGTTAGGCGGTACGATGTTCGCCAGGCCAACTAGTATTTTAATATTATTAGGATCGTCTGACAAGCCGCTCATATATACACAATATTATATATGCTTCAGGGTAATGTTTTTTATCCTTTAAAATATTTTATTTGAAAATTGTAAAGGCGGAAACAAATTTAATTAATACGCTTTTATGTTTTAGTTAAATATTCATGTAATCGTAAAGGGAATTGGGACAGGTTACTCCTAATTTCGTATAATATTATATACTCTAGGTCTAATACAGTAATTAGAAAACTTCAAGATGGCAAGAAACTTCCCGCTCGTCTTTTCTACGCCATTTGAAAACTTGCGGTAAATAATAAATTTAGAAGTATGAGCCAATGGGCCAATTGCACCTCATTTTTAATTGTTATTACGTTATACAACTGTATACAGAGCTTAGTAATGGGAGGTGAAAAAACAACAACGAGGTAAAAAATAATTTATTTACAAATATATAACTTAGACATATTATATACATAAACTTGGTGTCATGTTTATTGATTTTTAATATATCGCGTATATAAATGATTTACATCTAGATTATCCTTTAATAATTGTATGAGAAAATTTCATTTTTATAAATTGTTATTAAGGTAAGTTTTGACAATACACAAGATGTTACAATAAACCTGAAATCCTTAAACTGCGAGCTTAACACGTAAAATCGTTAATAATATCAAGTTTTAATTCATATGACGTGGTCTTAAATACAGTGACGTTTTTATTCAAATGTCAAACGTCAAAATGACATAAACCACGTGACCAAGTCATAATTTGACGGCAAGAGTTTAATATTAATTTACTTATTAAACATAAACTTATCATAATCAAACCACTCATATTTTTTATAATAACTTCCATCAGCAAGATTGTTTCATTATTACTTTGAAATGTTAACTATGGTATATATTATTACTTATTTAATAATGCACGAAAAACGTTAGTATACATTCAGTTTTGAATGCATTACATTATATAACATATCAACACATAACGTAATTGAACGATAGGAAAAATAACCTCCCAGGCGCCGGCGTAATTTAGTAATGTCACTGTCATGTGTCAATTTAAAGCAGACTGGGAACCATCTTTGTTTTATCGTTCAATCATACGCAAACGTAGAGGTCCGTCGGGTGCATACATAAATGTCACAGCGTATTCCAGTGGGTCGTGATGGTATTCTAGTCTATAGCGGCGTAATAGCTGAAATAAAATATTTAATTGGAGTTAATTGGTGTTATAATGCTAAAAAATAAGCATTTTTAATATGTAATAGCACCACTGGCGTCGGCAACATTGTCGGTAATGTAGATGACGCTTGTAGAGGGCCGAGTTTAAAAGACCATGGTGCAAGCATGGTAGGATTTATTCAGGCTGCGCTACGCTCCCGAAAAGTCCAGTTGAAAAAATAAAAAAAAACTAAGCAACGCGCCTGTATGGCTTGTAAGACCGAGTTAATATGTCGGTCCTATGCGATAAAGGTTAATGTGTGGTTATTTTCTGGGAGCTGTCTATATAAGTTTGATTCTTTCAATATCTTTCAAATTCAATATGACGTATTATTGGGTAGCCATACTTTTGATTCATGAGTTTCACAGACTATTATCGTTAATTGTCCCTTAATTATAAAAATATATCATATTGCACCGTTCTTAAAGTAACTGACTGGTTGTGATGAAAAAAATACACATTTTGACAGGGACAAAGGAACACTCTAGTTATTGTAAACTGATTTTCTTACTATCAGGCAACTAAAATAAAATAAAAAATATATTCAAAATATTAAATTTGTGACAATTAACATTGTTTTTAGTATTTAATCTCAAAATTCTATCCAAATGTTTACAAACATGTTGCAACATCTAAAATATTACTTACTTTTAAACAGTTCTTTCATATTTCAGAAGAAGTATCAAATAAACCACTAACCTTGGCCAATAGAACCTGTATTTCGAGATCAGCAAATCGTCTTCCCAAACAAATTCGTGCTCCGAAACCATACGGAAGAGAAGCGAAGGAATGCAACCTCCCATTCCCTTCTAGCCAACGCTCTGGTTTAAATTCCTTTGGATTTGATACAAATTGCTCCATATTACCCGTCACTATCGTTGGGAATACAACTTGTACCTGTAAAACATTAAAAAATACTATTATGTTTTGAAGAACTGCTTTTAGCAGTAAGAGCGCGCTTTTATATCCTATTTTATAATATAAATAAAGTATTAATTATTATACTATTTGAACCCTATAAACATTTCCTTCAACTTTCATTTATAGAACAGACGGCAACCGGGAAGAGATGTAAAGATACTAATGTCCATAGACACTACTACAAACAAACTACAAAAAAAAAAGAAGACTTTGTGACAAGCGCCTCAATTTACAGCTTAGAACTCGCATTGCGCGATGTTACGTCTTCTCTGTGCTGCTCTACGGCGTAGAATCTTGGACGCTGACAGAGACCAAAGATGTCCAAAAAACTGGAATCGTTTGAGATCTGGGTTTATCGACGTAAGTTTTAAATATCTTGGACAACCCGCATACGAAATACAACCGTGCTGGACAGAATGCAGAAAAACAAAGAAGTACTTATGACAGTTAAGAAAAGGAAACTTGAGTATTTCGGACACGTTTTACGTAACTCCAAAAAATACGAGCTCCTTCAACTAATCATACAAGGCAAAGTGGCAGGTAGAAGGAGACCTGGCCGCAGACGCACGTCCTGGTTGAAAAACTTAAGACAATGGTTTGGCCAAAGCATCAAGTCATTGTTTAAAAGCGCGGCATCAAAATTAAACTAGACATGATGATCGTCAACCTTCGCAAGGAGATGGCACTATAAGAAGATAGACTATCACTGACAGAAGGCTCGCTAGTGCGTGCCGACATTTTACCTGATACTGAGACCTGTTACCTAACAATTTGTTCATTTGTGTCGCTATGACAAAGACGGTAATTGTATGATTTGAGACGATCAAAGTCTGGACGAGTCAGGTTTAGTTAAACTTCGAGAAATCTGATTTCTATTGTTTTTGGTATGATCATAGAGCAAAGTTGTTTACTAATCTGTGAAGCCAGATAATAATGTTAATATATTTTAATGGCTAGAAATGGCTAGACATAGAGATATATGAAATGGTTTCAGGAAGGCCTGACTAATAAAGCGATATGTAATGTAGAGAGACGACTGGTTTGACTTGACCAAAACGGTTTTTATATATTATGAGTCATAACTTAGCGCTAAGTCTCAGAACTGTATCCTTGAATATGGTACTTACGCCTTTTGGTATGTGATATCCGCAAATGACGTCATCTTCCTGTAAGGTCCTGCCGTTTCCAATAACAGTTGAATACATTCTGAAAAATCAATAATAATGTAAAATTATTTCATACAAAACCAGCCAGTTAAAATATGTGTACCGAAGGATTTTTTGACAAGAGAAACATTAATCGTTAAAAATTTCACTGACAACAAGTGTCCACTGAGTCCTAATAATTTCGGAATAAAGTAACAGTGTTAATGATATAGAAATTTTCAGTTTCAGATTTTTACCATTCGGCTATGGTTAATTTACAGACTAGCCCTGCTAAACACCCACATGTATTGTTTTTTGTTAATGCTCAATTCTCACGAATGAGTTGCCGGCCTTTCAAGAATTTGTAGATACTTTTCTTGACGGACCCTAAGTCTTATTGGTTCGGAATACTTCAGTGGGCAGCTGTTTCAACAAAGATTATACCAACCTGAAAACTTCTCGAACAAACGCCTTAGTGTAGTGAAGTTTGTCCAAGTCAGCGTACGTCAGAGGCTTGCTAGGATCAGGGAGTACGTTACGTATTTCTTCCGCCATTTTCTCTTGTTGCTTCACTCTTGTCGCTGCCTGGTACAGTATCGAACATACTGCCATTGATATCTGTCAAAATATGTGTTTTATGAATAGTTTGACTCCACACTTTAATGCTATTAATTCCAATTTATAAGATTATTTCATCTATAATTCTGTGCATAGATTATAAAACTTTAACAATCTGTGCATTGGCAAAAAGCTACTTGTCTATTGCCAACGTCCATACCACGTTGAATACACCGGTTCTCGTCCGTCTACTTGTCTATTCAAAGAAACGGATCTGTGGTCATGACTCATATGGGTTTCTAGCGCCACTAGATTATTATTTTTATCATAATCAGTGCATATTTACATGTACAGTGAGTACACGAATCCGCTTTAGTTGCTTAATTTTAATTTTTTATCGGAAATAAACTATTATTTACTACTGAAAGACAGAGTATTTTAAAACAGTTAATGTTATTTAAAAATAGGTCTATTTTTGGAACGAAGTTCCTTATCGCGCGTTGTGAAAGGGGGCTAGACGGAAAAAATTCTTACGAAAAGTTGTCACGACACTTTTTTGCTATTTGCTATTGTAATACACCGGTTCTCGTCCGATCACCGAAGTTAAGCAACGTCGGGCGAGGTCAGTACTTGGATGGGTGACCGCCTGGGAACACCTCGTGATGTTGGCTTTTTTTTCGTCGTAAGATTGGTGTACCAATAACATATAAATTAATCGAAAGGAATTTCGTTCCATCCGGGTGTCCCTTGACACCTCTAAAGTTTTGTTATTTATTATAACTCGAGTAAAACATACCGTATCGATGCCAACGAGTATAAGATCAAGCGCCATGATGGTAGCTATTTTTGGGTCTCCTTCACTCTTCAGCACGCGCTCCAAAAGAGATAGATCGTTCTCTGACGTCACCTTCTTGGTTTTCAGGCGTTCTAATGCTTCATTGATGTAACGCGTGCAGAGTCTGAAATGATTATTAATTGTAGGTTGTATTTAAATTTTGAAAAAAATATTTAATTTTATAAACAATATGGCGGAGTTAGCAAATACATATCCGGCAATTCACAACCGAGACTTATATGCCATAGTCAAAAGTATTATTTAATTATTAGTTTAATTTCGTCACACACCGTTTTTGTTTGAAATGTTTGTGTAAAAAAAATCTTGACAGTTGTTTACGTGTTTACAAGCATGATACGTAACAGGATTCGACGCCATCTTGCCGAGTCGCCTTTAAAATCAGATACTTAACATAATTATTTATAAATAACAATTTGTATAGGCAGTCACTAATAAATAATCTGAAATGGTTTTTGAAATCTTATCTATACAATATTTATTATTGACTTTACTTACTCAACAAAAAAGTTCATATTATTGACGTATTTCGTCCAAAGTGGTGTTGGTATGTATCTCCAGTATGGAGCTTTTAATTCCAATACTGCTACGTTCCTGAGTGCAAATTTGGCTGCATCGATTATCCTTTGCGGCTCTGAGTTGTTCGTAAGGTCATTTGATAGACAGCCTAGTCGTACATCTAGGGCGACTCGGCCAATGCCTGAAATATTGAATAGTCGAAGTAGATTTAAGTTTTCATCCCATAAATCTTAGAGAAACGTTATGTTGGAGCAACGCTTCGTTTGAATCAGATAAACACGGCGACACAGTAATTGCTCGCACTTTACATTTTCATAGATTTGGACAGAAGTTTTTTTTTCTTCCTTTATGGCTCTGGCACGGTTTGTGCATTAGCCAGCGTCAAGTAGGTATAAGATTTTTATAAGTCGCATTTAATTATTTACAGTTTATGAATAATAAAAAACGAAGGAAACTAATCGCGACATAACATAGATGATTGAAAACGCATTAGGACAGAAGTTCGATTCAAAATTTAAATTCGACATCGACAATATTTGAATTGGATTAAATACTTCTTTTAGTTTCGATTCGTTTTTTTTAAGTTCGAAATTTAAATTCGACATCGACAAAGTTTTAATTGGATTACATTCTTCTTTAATTTTATTAGACGCGAAACAAAATGGCGTTATTTGTTTCATTGATTAATCACAGATAATTATCTGTGGTAATAAAGTTTTTCAACTAAAAAAAACAATTCTATGGTATTATTATTCACATTTTACATGATAATTATTGAACGTGCGTTTAAAAAACATAAAGTTTTTACTCCCTTGGAATACCTATTGAACCTTTTAACTGATTCCAAAAATGCGAAGGAAATAAAGCTAGCTATTACTTTCAATAATTATACTCACATTCAAGAGACCACTTATGGATATCATTGTCAAAGTCTTTCGGCAAATCTCCAACCTCATCTCGTGCATTCTCCATGTATCTGATGAAATCTTCCGTCACCATCTCGATAGGTGCTACATACTTCTTCACCGTCTGCGGCTGAAGAATTGGTCTTTGCACCTTCGAACGAAATGTGCGCCATTGCTCGCCGTGTCTGAAACGACACAAATTTTTAATTTATTTGACACTTTGGTCATAGTATGTAGTCTTTGTATATTTTCTATCCATGAAAAGCTGGTGACATTTTACCACAGGACTTATATAGTCTAATTATAGGCACCAGCCTCTCACAAGGTTAATACTTGCAACATGTGAACCCGTAAAAGGCAATATTGTGAAGAGGCAAATAAAAAACATTATTATTATCTTAATATATATACATTACGTGTCACGTTGTTTGTCCGCTATGGACTCCTAAACTACTGAACCGATTTCAATCAAATTTGCACACCGTGTGCAGTTTGATCTTACTTAAAAGATAGGATAGCTTACTTCTCAATTTATACCCGCAATATGATTTTATTTCAAATTATTTGTTAAATATTTGATAGTCACAATTCTAACAGATGGCGCTGTGTTGAAAGTACCAACGTTTTACATAAGCTACAATTTAATGGCATTACCACCAAAAAAGCATGGTGGTCCCCATGACTGGTGTTCTCCTACCGTTTCCCTTGAATAGTTTCCTACTATGTAATATAACAAAAACCATAGCCACAGTAACGCTTGGCCTGTCTGCTAGGATATTACTCGTATATGATAGCGTTATAGGTGATACGATTCTGTTTGCGCATCATAATTTTTTATTTGTAATTTATATTTTTTTAATAAGTCTTGTTCCCTGCCTGATGAACTTGTTCTTACTTGCGCTATACATAATTAATTGAGCTTACTTAATGAATTATTGTGTAGATTGACTTATGTAAGTGTACTTAATGATAAATAAATATTTTAAACGTAACTGATGTTAATTGATTTCTTGTACACTTGTTGAGTTCACAAGCTTCTTGTTATAAAGGAATACCTACTACCTACTAGTACTAGTATAAACATTTTTTTTATGTTTTTTTAATTGTAGAATTATCGGTGTAGGCATTGTGTAGTTCTACCGTATAATTAATAACTGTAGAGTGTAGAGCTAGAATAATTATGTAAAAAAATAAATAAATTGTCTGTGTCAGTCATTGGTACGTTTCTGTAAAGGCACCTGTTTGTGCCTGACACACGCCATGTCCTAAATTCAGAGTTGATAATAAAATACAAACTTATTTTAAAACATACCGGAGTTATTGTTCGCGCTAAGTCTCGGCTAGATTTATTCTATTATTTTTATTAGAATTAGAAATATAAGTTATTAATTAGTCGGGTTATAAAGGTACGACGCTAACACTCCGTTTACAAGGCTGTGTTTAATTAGGTGATAAGTGATTATGTACATAAATCAATACCAGTCAGACCACTGCCCTATTTGTCAATTACGTATAGTTATAACATTTCGTAAAGTAAACAAAAAACTATTTACTTGGCACGGAGGTCCCTACTTGTAAGAATAAAATTTCTATGAACTGATCAATAAAATGTATAAAAAATTCAGGCTTTTGTTCTACGAAGGTACGTAAGCAAGGACGTTGTCAAGTGGGTGCAGGTTTCCCTAGAGAATTTCTTATTGTTTTTATTTTACAAGGTATAAATACTTGCAATGTTTTATTTATTGAATTGTAAATTATCGTTTTACTCACGCTACAATGATCAGCTATTCAAGGGAATTCCTGTAAGCCATATATGTAGTATGCAAATTGGTGATCAGATTTCTTTAACCTCAAAACCAACTCGATTTCATCAATGAAGAAGCGCATCATTTAAAACTTTGATTGTAGTTACTATGCGTGTTGTAATGCTGGCACTATCTCTAGTCTTGACCAAGATTAGACATCGCACGCTATTCATAGCTGCAATGCGTGGAACAATTAAATTTTTTGTCTTATCCCGGGGATAATTTTTAACTTCGAATTATTTTGACGCCAGTTCTTTTATTATTAATCATCTGTTCATCTCTGTTAAGTTATATAGCAACTATTTTTAAAAACAATAGCCTAAGACTGAGTCAGTGTGTGAACATAAATAAATGAACTAAAAATGGCCTTTATTCGAGTACTACACTACACTAAGTCCATGCTATTATATTTTACACTAGTACTCGACTTGTCTCTATTCTGCCCCGCCATCCATTTTATTACATCTTCCCAAGTTTCTGGTTCTTTCTTTATTCCCACTAGGATATTCCAAGTAAGGGTCTTCTTGACCCATCGGCAACAAAAATACGGATTGTATGGGACAAGTAGTTTTTTAAACGAATAGTTCTAAAAATTTTACTACTCATGTAACAAATTTAGAAAGAGAAATCTCAGTTATAATATACCAAGGTGCAATCTAATAATATCGCTAATCGCTTTCATAACGGCTACATGAATAATGTATACTTTGTCTTCGGTACTAACAATTCGCGTGGAATTACAACTAAGTGCAAGTAGGTATTAGGATTAAAACTCATTCATAAAATACGAATGAGGTCAGCACACTAACGTGAGTTCAACAATCTATAGCCTATAAAGCAATATTTGTTATTGTTGTTTTTGGACCCTTTAAATTTATAATTAAAATTAATAATAATATAAAATATTATAATTAACATCCGCAGCACAGACTGCTTTTCGTGTTTTTACTTTTGGTATCAAAAAGTTCGGTTCAAACATACTTTATTTTTCATTAATAATCGCGGTCGCGCTCAAATCAGTCGTAAAGCAGTCATTTTACGATTTGGCATTCTGATAAACAATAAACTACAAGCTCCCTCCTTATCAGAATGCCAAATCGTAAAATGACTGCTTCACGACTGATTTGAGCGCGACCGCCGCTGCGAAAACCGCTGTGTGAGTTCAAAAAGTGAGTTACAGAATCGCAAAGCAGTACGCCTTCGGTACCTTTCATTTAGCTTATCCAATTACACATTACTCTGACATATTAAATAACATATAAATTACATATTACTTTGACGACTCATTGGTCTATAGTACCCCTGACTGCGAATCCATGGGTCCCGGGTTCGATTCCCGGCTGAGACGAACATCGATGTGATTAGCATTTGGTGTTGTGCTTGGGTCTTGGGTGTTTAAATATGTATTTATATGTCTATCTATCTATAATATGTATGTATATCCGTTGCCTAGTACCCATAACACAAGCTTCACCAGCTTAGCATGGGACTAGGTCAATTGGTGTGAATTGTCTTTAAAAAAAAAAAAAAATATTAATATGTCCGTTTCTCTTTCGTGTGTATTAAGATACTAAATAAGTTCTCCCGCAATTCACCGTGTACCATCCAAAGGTAGCACTCATAACTGTTTAAGGATATTTCTCGAGAGTAATAATTAAAAAGGCTATTTATTATGCTATAATCTTGAGTCACCAAGAGTTTTCCCCAGACACTGGCAGTCAGTTCACGTTTCAAACTTCGCATCTTATGACGAAGAAATCGCTTCTAGAATGAGAAATAGACAATAATACTGCGTGACTTCAATTCGTGAAACAATGCGGTAAACATTTTCTCACAATCGTGTGACTTAGTACTTGGTTTACTATTTTTATTCGGTATTAGCTGCGTCTCAGGGTTTCACCCGTATGTGAGTTCCTAAATAGGGGAACTACCCAACACAAAACTATATATAAGCTCTTTAGTTTCATAATTTTGCTATATATATTTCTAAATTTATGAATATCTACACTAACAATTTATAAGGGATGATCTTTTAATTTATTTTAAAAGAGTACCGAGAGTTCTTTACGCCGGCTTTTTCTCTCGGCCTACACCCTCTGTCTTCTTTGCCGATGAGTAGGGATATCTACCGATTCAAATTTAATGACGTGGAATTAGTGATACCTGTATCTTATATTCCATAACAAACATATTTTTTTTTTTATATTGTACTTAACAACCACTTATACTAAGAGCTACATTAAGTGGAAAAAGCTTTATTTGATCGTTAAATTTATTTGTGCCATATGACGCGGGCGTAAATAATAAATCTGAAATTTTAATATTCCAACTGAATTAATTTTTAATTGTTCATGTTTTATGATTTAAAGAGTAACTTGACACACACTTACAAGCGTAATGGCTGTAGCGTTTATTTAAGAAAAGGCTACGTGGAACTTTGACATATACAATTACGCAAAACGGAAAAACCTTTGAAGGTGGCCAAAACATTTCGCGTTGTCATTATTAAACATTTAAAATGTCTTTGGTTAGGTGAAGAGATAATAAATATAATATTTTTTTTATGTATAAGTGGAAAAGTATTTTGTACCAAATCAATATTCAAGTTGGGAACTTTACACATTACAGGATGGATAGAAAATAAATACGATAAATCATAATATTGTTCAATTTCCGAAATAATTGTTGTAAAAGAGCAGATGATAAATTTTAAATAAGTTAACCCTGACATAAACTGTGAGTTTCGAAATTGGAATGCGAGAATGACACTCCTCTACCGGTTTCATGTGTGCATATAATTTTACTGTATTTACATCGCACCCTACACGGAGTTAGTAGTCTGTGGATTTTTAATCTATAAAACGTTATATAGACAATGCCTCTGTTCTCGTTTATTATTTATCTTACTTTTACGTAAATAAGACTTGGCTTAAAGGTCTCGTTACCAGGCCATAAAATTAAAAAAAAAAAAAAAAAATTACTTTTACGTAGACAAAATGAACTGAAAAAGAAACGTGGGAATGCCACAAAGGCTGACGACGAGTAAGGATTTCTGGTTACCAATGGATGGAGGAAGCTAAGTATAGATCTTAATGGAAAGTTCAGGAGGAGGCCTTTACCGAAAAGGGGTCCGTACTGCAGATCACAAAGAAACGAAAATATGTATGCAACAATAGCGAATGTAGATCAAGAGTATGACAACAAATCAAGAAAAGTTATTTTGTTATGGAAGACAGATAAAGTTATATAAGTATACTTTATTGACATTATTAAAGGCCGGCAACGCACTTGCGAGCCTTCTGGCAATATGAGTGTCCTTGGGCAGCGGTATCACTTAACATCTGAGCCTCCTGCCCATTTGCCACCTGTTACATAAAAAAAACTTAATAAAATCACGTTTTAATATAAAGTATATTCTATAGAAAATAAATTAAAACAGAACAAAGAAATTTCAAGCTTCAACCGCGTTGATGTCTTCTGTCATACATAATATTCCTTATTTCACGTGTTGACCAGTTAAATTAACGATTTTAAGGGCCAGCAACGCACTTGCGAGCGTTCTGGAAATGTGATTGTCCATGGGCGGCGGTTTTATTTATCATCAGGTGTGCCTCGTGCCCATTTTCCCCCTATTGTATAAATTATATACTTCATCAAATACTAACTGTGCTCTGCGGTTCGCACGCATTGATTCGGTTCTAGTACGATGTTCCAAACCGTTTTACGGTAAATATACTTTTATACTAAGATATTGATTTACTAGCGGACGATTGATTTTTTCTATAAAACTATATACTGTAATTACATAAAGAACCCGAACTTTAATAAAAATATTCTAAAACCTATGTTCGTCAGGAATTAAGTAAGCAATGGTAAAATATTCTTTCAAATCAATCCTGCCCTGCGATTCTGTAACTCACTTTTCGAACTCACACAGCGGTTTTCGCATCGGCGGTCGCTCAGAATCACTCGCTTATCAGAATGCCAAATCATAAAATGACTGCTTCACGACTGATTTGAGAGCGACCGCCGATGCGAAAACCGCTGTGTGAGTTCGAAAAGTAAGTTACAGAATCGCAAGGCTGTAGTTTAAAAGCCAAGAAATGCAAACAATCAAATCTTTCCTCTTTATAATATCAGTGTCAATAATTTTGTGAATATCGTAAACAAAAATGTAAAAAAATTGACCGATAGGAATTTTTTGTTAAATTTTACTTAAAATTAAATCACTGTTAGATAAAGTCGTTAGAAGTGACGTTTGTGAGACCTCGCTTTCGCTTTGCCCCACATGCCAACTAGGACAAACACCTCAGTTGAAATACGATTTAATTTTATTTATCACACTTTAAATCTTATAAATGGAGTTTTATTGTATCAATATTTATACTGCATCATTCATTTATAATGTTTAGAAAAAAGTATTATCAAATCAAAATCATTTATTCATTTAGGTAACACAATGTACATATATGAACGTCAAAGGGAAATACAAATTAAATGCTTCTAATTTTACATTAACTGCCAGTTCTCAAATCAAGGGCGTAGAACCGAAGAGAAGAACTGACTACTAACTCTCCGCCAGTATTTTTAATCGCCAAGTTTTTTATTTTACACATATGCAACCATTACACCATGGCATCTTAAGTAATTAAAAGTCTAATATTTTATTTATAGTCTTTTTAAAGTCTACAATCTTTATAAGTTGTCTGTAATAGATCATAAAAAGTCTATGGTCTCACAGGAGTAACATAGACTAGATAGACACAGATATCTAAACACTTAAATCATAGACAGAGATTGAAAGGCTAGTAAAATAAAGAGTGGCCCTAACGAATCTATATCGTATCTATAACGTTTACTACTTATATGTAACAAATATATTAATTGCTGTTGTGTTCTGAAATAAAAATAAAGAAATCAAAGCAATAAGCTTGCGTGCAATACAACAACGTATATAGCGAGAGAACGCTGAGATATTTGCTACCGCGGCTAATAAATGGACTACCAAATCAGTTATTAGATAGCCTAACGTTGACCAACATAAAATGTAAATTGAAAATCTATTTTATATGCATTTGTCGCGTTCCTATGTAACATATTATGGTTTTATTATATTATTCTGTAAAATTAAAAAAAACTTAAATTTCTACACATAAATGCGAGATCAACACGTAATTGAAAATTATAAAAGCCAAACTCAAACTCAAACTCAAAATATCTTTATTCAAGTAGGTAACCAAGTACACTTTTGAATAGTCAAGTTAAATTAATCGTAAATTTACATTTACTACCAGTTCGCAAGTCAAGGGCGTAGAGCGGGTAAGAAGAACTGGCAAGAAACTTTCCGCCACTCTTTTTAATCGCCAAGTATTGTCATACAAATTGTTTGAACTGGAGCAATTCAATCCCAAGGATTAGGATCATTTAAGTAGTCCTCAAATTTATAAAAAGCTTTGTTGATTAATTTTCGTTTAACGAGGACTTTGAATTTATTTAGTGATAATTCTCTAATTGCGCTTGGGAGTTTGTTGTAAAAACGAATACAATTTCCATATAAGGAGTGGTTTATCTTTTGGAGCCTGGTTGGTCGTACACTCAAATTAGTTCTATTTCGCGTATTATACTGGTGAAAGTCACCATTTGTTTTAAAATCGTTTATATTTTTTTGGACATACAACAAGGCTTCAAGAATATATTGACCAGATAGTGTCATAATATTTAATTCCTTAAACTTATTCCGTACCGACTCCCTCGGAGAAACACAACAAATACCCCGAACAGCCCGCTTCTGCAGCACAAATATGGATTGAACCTCTGCAGCAGCACCCCACAATAAAATGCCGTACGACATAACGCTATGAAAGTAGCTATGATACACAATTTTAGCCGTGTCCTCATCAGTAAACTGTCGGATTTTCTTTACTGCATATGCTGCAGAGCTCAGCCTATTCGAAAGAGTCTCTATGTGTGGGCCCCATTGGAGTTTACTATCTATTGTTATGCCTAGAAAAACAGTTTTGTCAACAAAGTTTAGTTCACTGTCCTTAATTTTCAGGTTACCAATATCTCGCTTTACGCTAGTAGTTGTAAATCTAATACATTTTGTTTTATTCTCATTAAGCAATAAGTTATTTACATTAAACCAGTTAACTATACGAGAGATAGAATTGTTTACATCGTCCAATAATACGTTATTCCTATTCACTTTAAATAGAAGTGAAGTATCATCAGCAAACAATACCATCTCATGAACTTCGTTGACAAAGAATGGGAGGTCATTTATGTAAATCAGAAATAAGAAAGGCCCGAGAATCGATCCTTGGGGGACGCCCATTGATACCTGCGAACCCGGAGAGGTGACTCCATTGACATGAACTCTTTGGATCCTTCCCTTTAAATATGAATTCATCAGGCTGGAAGCTTTGCCATCAACGCCATAGTGTTGAAGCTTTCCAACGAGTATATCAGGATGAACACAGTCAAAGGCCTTTGACAGGTCACAAAAGACGCCGACTCCATCATATGATTCTTCCCAGGCGTTAAATATGTCCGAAATCAACTTCACACCGGCATCGATTGTGGAGCGACCCTTAGTGAAACCATACTGTTTATTATGTAAAAGTTTATTTTTATTAAAATGTAAAGAAAGCTGGTCTAGCATTATCTTTTCAAAAACTTTGCTCAACGCAGGGAGCACGGAAACAGGTCTGAAGTTTGACGGATCAGACTCACTACCTGCCTTGAACAACGGTGTAATCTTACTTAATTTCATTTCGTCCGGAAAGACTCCACAATCGATACAGCTGTTAAAAATTATAGACAATTCAGAGCTTATTACATTAATAACGGAATTTAAAATGACTGTTGACATACCCCATATATCTTTACTTTTTTTTAAATTAATAAGCTTAAAAGTTTTAACGATATCATTACAAGTTATATGTTTAAACTGAAATTTAATATTACATTCAGGTACACATTTTTCTAGCAATGAGATCGCAGCAGCAGGTGAAGAATCTAGGGACTTGGTCGTATTTAGTGGTACATTTGTAAAGAACTCTTCAAAAGAAGAAGCTACCTCTGGGTCAGATTTTATTAACTTCCCTTTAACTTTTAACATATAATCAGTTCGTTTGTCAGACGTTTTACCTGATTCTTCATTTATTATTTTCCAGGTAGCTTTTACTTTATCCATGCTATTTTTTATTTTTGAACTTAAATATTGAGACTTTGCAGTTTTGCAATCTTTTTTGAAATTATTTGAATACAACCTAACATATTCCCTAAATTCCACACTAGTGTTATATTGCATTTCGTCATAGATTTCATATAATTTTAACCTTTTCCTGTGTAACTCCTCATTTGCCCAGTCACAGAAACTTGTTTTCTCAGAGACCAATAAAGTCTTTTGAGTAAATACTTTCTTGAATTCATCAATAAATGATCCAAAAAAAGTATTGTATAAATTATTAGGGGATGAGTTGCCACACAGAAATGGCATTCTATAGACCAATGCTTCTCTAAATCTGTCCAAACGGTCATTTGTAATAGGAGTTATCACAATTTTCTTCTTTTTACATGTTTTTTGTTTCCTTAATTGGAATTCAAACCATTGACCAGTGTGATCAGATTTAAATCTATTGAAAATACAAACATTCAAAGGGGCTATGTCACTATATATGTTATCTATACAAGTTGCGGTGCTAGCTGTTATTCTTGTGGGTGAATGAAATTGATTTATTAAATTGTATGAACGAAAAAGACTAAGTATGCGTACACTTGAATTAGAATGACAAAGTAAATTGACATTAAAGTCCCCACACACAATTAGCCCTTTATTACACTTTACTAATTTACACAATATCTCCTCTAATACATTTTCAACATTATTATAGACAGCTGATGGAGGACAATATAGACATACAACAATGAATTGCTCCAGTTCCACACAGGAGATTTCAATAGTTAGTTCTACAGAGAGGCTGATAATATCCTTTCTTTCTTTGCATTTAAGTTTTTTACTTATTAGGATTAATGAGCCACCATGAATTGCATTTTCTCTGCAAAACACACTACCAACCCTGTGGTTACAAAAATTAAACAAAACTTCATATTTTTTTAGCCAGTGCTCTGTTATGCACAAAAAGTCTATTTTTTGACTATTCAAGAATAGTTCAATTTCTAATTCTTTATTTTTCATCCCCTGTATATTTTGATGAACCACAATAATTTTTTGGGAATGAATTTTATCACATAATATACTTACCTTATTATTGCAAGAGTGGTGCTCTGTTGTC
Source organism: Pieris napi (assembly GCF_905475465.1). NCBI lineage: Eukaryota > Metazoa > Arthropoda > Insecta > Lepidoptera > Pieridae > Pieris > Pieris napi. The sequence continues at coordinate 2,459,475 of NC_062241.1, read as the reverse complement.
CTATTATCTAATTTAAATAAATATTATTTGGAATTTCTTCCAAGGTCTTATAATCTAATGCTTGCTCAATAGAAGCAAGGGGTCTAGCCAAATTCTTGGCTGTCATCTCTATAAAATATGATAGCGAAACAGCTATCTGTCTTTTTAAGAAAGCAGGTAGGTAATAATATCTACCCTTTGTAATAAAAAACTTTTTTGTATACCTATTGGTATCTATGACACAAAATTTATCATTATACATTGCCAATGTATGCAATGTTTGATTAAGAATATATCTTGTGTCATTTTCTTCCTTAGGAAAGCTTTGGCTATAGGGAAATGTAAACATAACAATCCTCTTAGAGTCTAAACAACAAAGTTTTTCATATAATACTAAAAGATCATGTTTATTTACATTTCCCCTGTTCCCTATAAAAATTATTAAATTATTACATTTATCATTGTTTTTGATTATATGATTTTTCACAATGTTTTTAAATGTGGCATTGGGATAGCAGCTGTTTATAAATGTTTGGCCGTCATTTAATTGTACAATAGTACCCATGTCCTTACCCATTTCATCGGAATACATTAAATTCCTTTCTTTTGCCTTAATTTTTTCCTTTAACTGAGTGTTTGTTGTGGTGTAGGTGAGGCTGTGAGTGTGTTGTGATGTCTGTGGTAATTGGAGGCTTTTATAATTGCAACCATAAGTTTTATTCTGTAATTGCTCATAACATTCTGCGGTGTAATTAGAAATTTGAAGCAGATCTTCCATTGCAGAAGAATATTTTTCTACCATACATTGTGATTCTTCAAATTTAGAAGTGAGACTGTTTGTAAGTTCTTGTAATTTTAAAATTTCTGTTTTTAAATCTAATGTGTCAGATTCATATTTTAATTTAGCATTTTCAGTTTCAATTAAATGCAAGTCAAGTTCATTTTGAAGTTTTGTGTTTTGAACTTTTAAATCCACACTGTTTACATTTCTATATTGTTTTACTAGTTTCTGTGTCTTTTTAATGTATTTATTAATTTTAATATATTTTCTTATTTTGTTTTTACTTAAACTTTTTACATGATGAGTTGGTGTAGAACCTGAATCATGGATTAATGTATTGTATAAAATGTTTGTGTGTGTATCTTTTACACTTTGTGAGACTGCCTCCAGGTTATTAATATATTGTTGAGCCTCCAATAGCTGGTTTTCAAGACTTCTTATGCGCTGCAAAGCAACTTCATACTCATTACCATAACTATCAAGTTTATTTAATTCCTGCTGAAGCATAACACACTGATCTTTAAGTGAATTATTTTCTTGAAATAGCAAGGACATTTCATTTTTGAGCTTTCTGTTGCCTTCCAGCACACTTAAGAATTCTTTTTCATTTTCTTCTCTTTCACTTGTTAACTGGGTACATAAATCCCTGCAAGACTGCAATTCAGTCAGTGCTAATTTAAGTTTAGACTCTTCTTGCAAAGCCAAGCCTCTGCGAGTCATCATATTGTATAATAGGGACTGTATGCAATGAACAAGCGAAAAAGGTATGTATATATAACTGTTATGTGTGAGTGGTGGTGGTTGTACTATTTATTACCTATTAACATATAATGAAACCTAAATACACAAAATGTTCTTATTTTGTCAAGTAAATTATGTAGTATTAATTATTGTCTGGGCGAATGTTTTCGTCGTCGATTTTGCTTCCACTAGTTGTCAAGCAAAATGAGACATAAACCGTGCCAATGTGTGATGGACGTAGCTCCAAAAACTGAGCAGTATTTTATGATCGTATGTAGTCAGTAAATATAACTTAAATAGAACAAAATACTCCCCAGGTTTGACGATATTTTAAACTACGTTACCGTTAAGGCGTTAAGTTGACAGCCAGTTTTAGATCCCTGTTTTGCCAAGTTCTCGCGACAAAAAACACTGTATAATCACTTTATATTATACACAAATCTTATTTTTAACTATATTACCCTAATTTAACTAAATTTAAAGCCTTAAAATTATTATTTTTTAAAATTAAATGTAGAGGTTGTTTTCTTACAACCTACTACCAGAGTTGCCAGACGCAAAAAAAAAAAAAAAAAAAAAAAAAAAAAAAAAAAATAAATTAATAGACATACGCTATTTACTTATTTGTTTATACGTTATATCCGGCACGTGAAGATTATTATTTGCCTAATAAAATTATATGTAGGAATGTTAAAATATTCCTTATAACAAAGACGTCATATTATGTCATGCGCGCTAACTCACTAAAGTGCTAATAGTGCTAAATATACATCTAACATGGTTGACTTTGCCATTTGTTTTAGCGCAATTTATATTCAATGACAATTTTATGGGCCAAGGATTACGTTTTTATCACGAAATTGTAGCAAATTCAAGAAGAATTATAAACGAAATATATATATGATCAAAAATCTACATGGAAATACATTTTTACATTTATTTGTGACGTATGACCAAACAGAAGTTTAATTTCTTAAACATGTTACAAAAATAACATTGAAACAGTCAGAAGGTTCGGAAATAAATGTTCACGAACATTCAGAAAGATATTGTTCGATTGATTACTCTTTGATTAATTAAATTATAAATTAATTGAATTATGTTGAAACTAGTGTTGCAAATTAGCTGATAAGTGATTCAGAAAAATATAACGAAATACGATATATTTTATTTGGAATGTCAGTCGGGTTGGAAATTTATTGGCATTGCAATATTTAATGTTCTATATATTTTGTTTGTGTTGGTAATTTTTATTCTTTATTTAATTGTTATTGTTTTGTTCAGTGTGATGTTATATTATAAGTAGTCAACCATTAAACAGTGTAAGTATTAAAACATCCATGTATCGTATTGCTTGGTTGAATTACAAGTATCACTAGGTCTAAGTTATGCCCTAAGTAATAAACAAACGTGACCGAGCATACATTTACACCTAGTCAGTAGCAAGGTTATATTTTATTAGATGTTTATTGAAGTTAATATATATATATACGTTCAAGTATATGTACTCAGGGCCGGATTTAGGGGAGGGCAACCGGGGCCTCCACAAAAGAGGGGACCCCACAATAGACCTCGGAAAAAATTATTCAAATTCCGTCTAGTCAACAACTTGTCTTTTGATATTTTTTTTCGTATTTTTACCTTTACCATTGTACAAACATGATTATATTATTCTTAAATATTAATAGAAATCATTGATCTGTATTTATAATTTATATGTTTGTTAAATACTAAAAGAATCTACTTAGTTTCACACATTGATTGAAACACTCGAGTGAATTGTTTTTCCATTTTATTTGGAAAATAATTTGCGGACAGGGGCCTCCAATTCCTTGCTGCCCCGCGGCCTCCAGACCTCTAAATCCGGCCATATAGCAACTTAAGATTACCTTAGCAACTTAGAGCTGCTAATAAACGAATAAAGATCAACAGAAAGTAAAGTGCTAGCTGTCTCAAAATTAATTTGTCACAGATTGAGAACGATTATGTGTGCGGTAGTAGTACCATTCTCAGAAAACCTGCTTAAATTAAGTACATAAAAAACTAGTGGCACTACAGTGGTCTGGGCCACAGACTTTTCTTCCTGTTTCAGGATCATTTGTCAATCTAATACGCAAGGTGATCAGTCTCCTGTGCCTAAAACACCTTCGACTAGCCAAGCCGGTTTCCTCACGATGTTTTCCTTCACCGTTCGAGCAAATGTTAAATGCGCACATAGACAGTAAGTCCATTGGTGCACAGCCGATTGAATCTACGACCTTAATGATGAGAGTCGCACGGTGAAGCCACTGAGCCAACACTGCTTAGGTACATACTCTATCAAAAACAACCTCAATTTGTCAGAGGGCTAACGTTAAAGATTTTTTAAACATTTAATTAAATAAAAATTGTCAATAAATTAAGCAAGCAGGCAAGAGCGGTGTTGGCCTAGTGGCTTGCGTGTGACTGTCATCCGTGCATGTGTCAGGCATAAAAGGCTGATCACCTACTTGCCTATTAGAACGAAACAGATGCAGATAATATCTGAGGCCCAGATTAAGAGTTAATTGTAGATTTTTGGTTAAAGAAGGAATATGACCGTATTATTTATCGTCTTAGAGATATACGGAGATAAAGGACTTCGTGCAATACTGAAGTAAACAGAAGAGGTTGAAAAATAGCTTTATATTAAAAAAATCAAATTTCGAAGCATTATCAGAATATATAAGCTGAGTTGTGTGTGTATCAACGTAAAATAAATTTTGAATTTAGAATACCATTCTATACTCAATTAATTTACATGATTGCAATATGTTCAGATTATTTCGAAATTCAACCATGACATCAAAGATGACCTCTAAACTTTAAACTATTAAAATCAATATTATTGTCTATTACTGGCCAGAATTCGATTTTAAAGCATGGTAAATGCCAACTTTGGGAACTTTGTTTTATTTTTGAATTATTATTACAGTGAAAAATCTATCATCACTCAATTTAATTCCCAAAACGTCGTAACTACTCGACTTTTGTTGGTTTACCCTGTTGACCATACAATGTAAGGATTTTGTTTAAATAACGAAAACTCTTTACAACCCCCAAAATTTATGACGTTTAAGAAGAAAAATTGTGGTTTTTTTTTAATTAATATTTTGTCTTCGATTTTGATACATGAATAGTTACTCCCTCCAATAAATAATAAATCAGATCTGAGAGCAAAATTCGTGTAATACACACCTAGATTCATGTACAAACAAAGTTAATGTAGCTATCGCAATTAACTTGGTGAAAGTTACCGGGAAAGTAGTCGTTCGTTGAGTTTTAAGCAAATTTTGACATTCAACATAAAGCTTTAATAGGTACCCTTTTTTAAATAAGGTTTCAAGTCTTCATGTTTTCTAACAATAAAGAGAGTAGTTACCACTATCTCTGTTATCGCGAAAAATAATTAATTAATTAGGAAGTAATTCGGAAAGTTTAATAAATGTTTATAACAAATAAAGCATTCTTTATATATTATTACAAATATAGAATACTCATACATTCACGCATACTTACGGTCTTATACGAATTTTGTGAAATGTAAGACTACTTTTTCTTAAAAATAACAGGGGATGGGGCCAGTCCAGGTTAGATATTTGTCACAACCATAATTCGGTCATGAATAAAGTTTTATAATTATTATATTAATCGCACATGAATCTGATTAAATTATATCTTGTAATGACTTCGATATGTATTTAAAAAAATTAGTTACTCACACTCCGACAACTCCTGGTAAATCACCGAAAAAATCCTTCCGCACTTCAGACTTGTATTTCACAAGGCAAGGCATGGCAGGCCTGAACGGAGTCGGTCCTTCACGCCTATACATCCTCTCAATCTCATCAGCATCATACACGAACAGCAAATCCGGCCTCCCAATCAATCCACCGAGTCGCACAATCCTTCCATATTTATCCAGAAACTGTTGTGTTACCTTCGCGAACTCAGATATGTCAAATTGACCAATGACTGGTACCATTCGCCACGTATTCCCCAGAAGGGGGATGGGTTTAGGGCCGGGCACCTCCGAGTAGGGTTTTGCGTTTGAGAATACTTCGTCGGTAAGGGCGGCAGCGGGTGCTATTTGGGAACGTTGACGTTTTGAAAATGGGCATCCGGATGCCTGGCGTGAGCCTATGATGGAGAAAGGGCGGACGTAACCCGCGAATGACTGTAGCGAACGGCCCATGATTAAGGCCGCCTCGTTCGGAGGTTTGTCGGTGACTGGTAGCGTGAGATTACTACGGCAGATTTACCGTTGGGTGGCATCTGGCATTGCAGTCACGGACAAGCGTTCTCTTTTTTTATTAAACTTTCTATTATACTTGTTTTACGGTAACGTCGGACGATCAGACGAACATATTCTCTTGTTTATATTTTTTTTTAATAAAAACTTTTTAATTCCGATCCGTTTTTGAAAATGTGTCTTAATAATGAAATGTGGTACTATAATATTGTATTTTGGTACGGTAATATGACATTTTCGAATGAAGTAGAGTTTACCGGGTTAAAACGCGCTTGCTTACTTACTAATTTTTACAAGTACTTTCTGTTGCCTACCAATTACCAAAGCGGTGTTTTATAATTTTATACCAGTTTGTATAATAAATAAGATTTCAACTTTTTTATAATTAAATCGCATCTAAAAATATATACTAGGTACTAAAAATAAAATAATCTTCAATATTTAAAAATAAGTATATTAAGGTACGTTTCTAGTAAAGCAGTATATTTTTGTTAAGTTTGATAAATTTCTTATATATTTGGATATATATTATGTTACTACAAAGCTGTACTTAAGCAAGTGAATAATATTTGAGACTATTGTTTAATTTACATTATTGCGTTTTTAACATGGTTTTTACCAAATTGACTGCTGTATAATATACGAATGAAATAATACAATATTGTCGCGCGTTATTTACTGCTATTCCGTATCAGTTCGTGAATCTCATCATGATAACTTAAAAAAAATTACGTAAACAATAAAAACCAAATCATAATCCGTGGTGAAAACTCAGACTAATCTGCCACAACTACCATGATATATCTGTGGTCGCCTCTTCATTGTCTACTTTATCTGTGGTACTTTGAAACAACAACAAAAACAATACCAGGCCATAAACTCCAAAAAAAAAAAAAAAAACAACAAAAACAAATCGAAATCATAATGAACAATAATGAATAACTTTTTGTTATAATTATTAATTATAAGAAAATGTAGATAAGCTAAGAGTAGAAAAATATTGCAGTTATTTAAATGATCTAGTATTGTGTTTACATAATGATATCAGATTTTGAAAAAGAAAAAGTCTTTTGGACCAGAAAAATGAACTTGAATTTAGTGAAATTCATAAAAAGCAAGCCAAATATTTGGCATCCAAAGCATCCCAAATACACTTCTAGTGAAACTAAAGATAACACATATGCTGAATTTGCAGCAAAATATGGAGATGCATTTTCTGGCCAAGCTGTTAAAGAGAGATGGACAAATATTAGATCAACATTTGCAAATTATTTAAGAAAAGTAAAATCTAGTTCAGCTGAAAATGAGGTACGGTTTCATGTTCTATTTATACACAGAAAGTATACTAATACAGGAAAGTTAATTTTAATATGTTAAAAACATTTTTAAGGTTTATAAAGTTAACTGGCACTTGTGGGAACCATGTCAGTTTTTACTTAAAGTAACGAAAAACTCACACCATGGGACACTCAATGTAAATGAGGAAATATCTACAGAGGTAAAAAAACTTACTTTAACATTATAGTAAAAAGTATTTGTGTTTAAATTTTTTTAAAAATAGCATCTACCTTTTCTTGCAGAATCTATCAGATATAGAAGAACCTGTGATAGACAGCAAAAGCGAAGATAACTCTTCAGAAAGCAATACAGATTTGAGACTATCATGTAGAAATTTTGCAGAAAACTTGTTATCCGTATTTAAAGGAGTTCAAAATGATGCTTTTGGTCTTAATAATTCAAAAAATTGGAAAATTGGAAAAGCTGTTACAGGAAAACTAAGTCAGTTGGACTCTTTAGAAGCTACAAAAATCTCGATGAAAATTATTGATGTACTATGGCTTTATGATCAAAATAACCCATTGAATCCCAATAATCTTAAGCCAGAAATGTTTTAAGTTATGATTTTAGAACTAATTATTTCAGTTGTTTAAAATTATAAGAAAAAATCATTGTATTTGTATTTTTATATTGTTAAGAGTACATATTATGTTTTTGGATAAGGCAGTCATTTTAAAATTGGCGCATTTCTAAAAGTGAGTCAAATATTGTGATTCAACCAATTGGCCACAAAGAAATAATACAATAAATTCAATCCAAGCAAATGCAGCTTCAAGAAAATAACCATTGTAGTGTGATGGGTGTCCGACATGGCCGCTGATACTTAGTTAACACTTAACCCCCGGGAAAATAACCCGAAACCTCATGACATGCAAACAGCTATCACTTGATCAAGGAGACATGAGTGAGAAACCCTGAATAAAAATCTAAATAGATATTGTCTATTCTGACTTTTGTAGTCTGTAATTGTCTTTAATACATCTGTAGTTAATCGTTATATTCTATGGATATATTTTAATGTGTAACAGCAGGCAACTATCAATTATTGTTTATTTTGAGATTAAATATTTAAAATGTATGAATTTCAATGTACAGATGATATTTTTAGAGAAGATCTCATCCTTATAGAAAAGCTAAAGGAGAAATGGCATGAATTGCATGTGAATACGAGCATTTTTAGATACAAATTAGGGACATTAAAAAAAAAGCTAGCCGGAAATTATGTGCTACAGGTACGTTGATTTTATTTATCAAATTTATTTTAAAAACTGCTGTAGGATTAATAGTACCTACTTATCTATACTAAAAAATATAATTAAATACTTAATATACTCAAAGATGTTATTGCTAAACATGTTCTTAAAGGTGTTTATTTTTTTCCCAGTTAAACCATGATCGAAGTGTAAAAAGAAGACAGCCTGAACATATGACAGATATTTGCCAGCCATTTGATGAAAATAAATTTAATTTCTCAAAGGTATCAAGTGAAGAAGTTCTCTACAAATTTTGGAATAAAGATACTGGTGAATACTTTTTTCTTATTTTCTCTTTTTAACTTCTATTTTTTTTTATTTTTGAAATTTATAATGTTTAGCCAATTTTAATGTGACATACTTATTGAGGATTGCTTGCTTTTGTATATTTAAGAATATATTGATAATATAATTCAAAAGACTAGTAAGTTAAGTGTTCATTAATATGATAGGACAATGAAAGTGTATTCTAATTTTGTATGATTATTTCAGCCACAAACATACATGCAATTGTTGTCAATGTTAGCCCTATAAACTACTACCATTCACTACTATGTCCATCTATTTATCAAATGCTTCCACAAGTGGTCACACTGGATAGTCTGAAGTTAGTTTTATATATTCATTCATTGTCCCAGGATCGGTGAGTATAGGCAAGTACTGCTTTTATCTGTTAGTAGTTAAGGCCTTTCCTGAAGTTAAAAGAATAGTTTTTTAATTTTGAAACACTTTTTTGTATTCACTAGCTCAATATTATGACGAGGGCAGAATAAAGGTATAGAATATTTCTTTAAAGCTGATGTATTTAAGATCATATATTTATTTGTTACAGTGACCTACGGATTGCTTTTAACAGCTTATGTGCATTGGCTTCAGTGAATCACTTACATTATCATCTAGTATTTGAAAAACAAAAATTGCCTATTGAATATGCTGTAAGTAATTTAATTGTAATGTTGGTCTCTAACCTGTATATATATCATTATAATACTATGATAAATAAGTCTATCAGTCTAAAGTAACCATGGTAACAAACTCTGTCTATTCCATGTTTTATAATGGGACCATAACCATGCGTCGGGTTGTCTCTCTCCCTAAAATATGGCAGGGGGCCGATGGCTGGCCATGCGTCATGCTCGTGAACGGGTGCTACTTGTGGTGACTGGTTGTACTTGAATTCGTGTATGCGGTGATGTTAATTATTTCAACTATGTGTTTGCGTGTTGTTCCCACGAGAATGTAAGTGCGTGCTCCTATTTCACCATGCCTCCTTCTGATAGCAGCTGCAACTCTTATGTTTTTAATTTATGTTATTATTATTAATTACTTAAGATGTCATGTGGAACATAGTTTAATGGTTGCAGCTCCTTACAAACATTGTGTAAAAAAAAAAGACATGGCTATTAAAAGAGTGGCGGAGAGTGTGCCAGTTCTTCTCTTCCGTTCTACGCCCTTGATTTGAGAACTGGCACTAAATGTAAAATTAGAAGCATTAATATGTATCTCTTAACTGACAAGTCATAAGTGTGATGTGATGATGTGTTACCCATATGATTCAATGAATTTTGAATTTTAACATTTAAAGCATTATGGCTGTGTTTTAATTGTAAACTGTCTCTTGTAAATATCACTATAAGCAAACCCCCACATAAAATAAATCCGTCCAAATTACATTTAATCTACAGTACTTATCAGTCTCTTTATTTTGCAGCATAAAATTTTACAGAGAGAAACAAAAGAGTATGTTAGTTAGAAGAGTGCAATTTGACTGATTTTATTTTTATGAATAAGGGGCATAGTCTACGCATGATTGTTAAACTGTCTGTTGAATTTACATAGATGAGCAATTTATCTATCCTTATATAAAGATTAATGTTTTGATTACTCTTTTTTATTACAATTCTAGCAATACTTATTTTTAGAACAAATGGAGTATGAAAAATAACTACTGCTATATTTGAGTATTGAGCATTATTGGCTTAGCCTTTGCACTTATGCCTAATAGCCTTAGTAAATGCGCATTTAACAGTCACTTGTGCGGTGGAACATCGTGAGGAAATTGGCATGCTTTTGACCCAACAAGTTGACGGTGTTCGGCACAGAAGGCTGATCACCTACTTGCCTATAAGAATAAAATTCACGGAACTGACAAAAATTAATTCTTAGTATTGCAGTGGTTCAAAGCCTTTATTTCAACTAATCTTTGATTGTAGTAGTAATGTTTTATTTCAGAACTGCAAACATATTAAAGGACCACTATGGTTGATGGAAAACTATCCAATACCAGGATTTTGCTTTGATGGCAATGCCAAAAATGCAGCGGAGGATATTTTTAAACTCATCCAATATTTTTTGTCAAATTCCATCGCCCATAATATATTCATAACTAAAGGCTGTTCTTTTAATAACGGAGATGATATAACAAGGGTGTTTGTTTGGGCGAGAAAAAGTACAACTGGTGCCAAGCAATTGGCTGCATTTAATGTTGCTGCGTTGGAGTTTGGGGGATATTTTGCTGTGTATTGTAAGTAATATAAGTTTTTATTATTATCTTTATTTTTATTTAAATTAATACCTGTACTGTTAGTAGGAAAAGCCTAGAAATGATTTCTGTATTTTATGTTATGGATCAGCTAGACTCGAATTTGAAACCCTCTTTTTCCCTCTAATATTAATATAATGCCCTTATCACTATTGTCACTTGTTATATAAATAAACACAAACCTGTCCTGTGTCTGTCAAGTCCTGTGTTCTTGATCATTATTAAGTTATTAAAAAAAACGTGGGACTGCCGCGGTAAAGCTATTGCATTTTTTTTTTACTTATTCAATTATAATTATTTATTTATGCAGTATTTTTTCTTTGATATTAATTCAAGTTTTTTATTTGGTAAATTAATTCAATCTACCACTACCTGACTGAGACTAACTCGCCTATATAGCCTGTGTCACTCTAACGCGCATCGGCTGCACCGATCTCGTCAGAGAGATGTGAATACGCAGTGTGAGTTCTGTTCCGCTCTAACGCGTAAGGTTTTTTTCGTTACGGAATTTCTGGATTCGGTCTCCACGCGCGAGGCCCGCGATAGAAGCTATGCAATAGCTTAAAAGTCATATTACCGTGATATTTATAAACGGTGGAGGAAGTATGGTGCACAGTTTCTCAAACTTAAAGCGATCCTCGACTAGTTTAACCACGGCCCAGCCGAAGGCCCCAATAGTCGAGTATACCTTCGCGGTCGGAATAACTTCGTGAGCGCGTTTCAGGGTATGGCCGATGACGTCATCGTAGTGATTTCTAGCCATAGACTAGTGGTACGTTCCACTAAGCGTTCACAACGCTCACGCTCACGACCGCTGATTTCCCCATTCCACTTGATTGTGAATGTTACTGTCGTTAACTCAAGTGGAATGGATTATGGAGCGTTTCGGGCGTTCATGTAAATATTACAAATGTCAAGTTTGAAAATAGTAGAATTTTAAGGAGGTTAGGTAATCATAAACAATAAGTTTTAATATTTGTGACTTAAATTTATTTATGTTAAAAGTGAAGAATAATTGAATATTTTATAAATAATTTTGGTGAAGTTATCAAACAACTTAAGTTTAAATATAATCGAAATGGCTTTGACGGCAGTTGGATATTTGCTTATGCATCGCAATAAAGCTCCAGAAACTAGTTCATCTAGCTCAGATGAAGAATGGGATGCAATTATAAAAAATTATAATCGTGAAAACTGACAACTTAGGCCACGTATTATTGACTATGAAAATGTGATTTTTCTTGTCGCCATCTTTAAGCTTTGAATATAATTATATTATTATTTGTTCAAAAAAAAATTCAAAAATTGCGCCAAATTATTCTCAACGTTCACAACGACCCACCTCTTTAGATGGGTCGTTGTGAGCGTTGCGTGAGCATTAGTCATAACGTCATGAGTGACGTTTTCGCCGTGACCACAACGACCGCGGTCGGTATGTGGAATGGCTAAAGGAGCATTTTGATCGTCGTGAGCGCTTAGTGGAACGCACCATAGGTGTCGCTACAAGTGTCAATTCGTTATAAAATATTTCAGTTATATGTGAATAACACAAACATTAATTTACTAATTAGGGTTTTTAGTTCGTTCATAATGTTATATTTTTAATTAGCTAGTTTTTGTGAATGGGTTTTTTTATGTAAATTTTATATGTACGTGCCAAGGCTGTACATTTTGCACTTTTGCCTGGGGGAGTATGTACGAGCCAAGGCTGTACATTTTACTCGCTCAGGCTTCCTGAGTTTTATAAGCTTAATTATTCCCTATGTAAGTACGTGCCAGGGCTCGTACATTCCAATCACCTACAAGCGTGATGTTTGTCTTTTGTAAGTACGTGTCCTGGCTGTACAGTTTGATCACTTATAAGCATGACGATTTCCTAAATCTTCGGAGTCATGCCCCGAGAGTATAGCCCGACGCAGGCACTCTCTTCGACTGTTACTATGCAGTCATTCGTAATGAAATAAGTCATAGGAGTTTCACCCCGGGAGCATAGCCAGACGTAGGCACTCTCTCTGTTTGTTAGATTGCACTTATTATATAGCAATTAACATAATAGTTATTATTTCGCTCATATTCTATTGTATAACGCGAGTGATAAATATAGAGTAAGTTCAAATTATTCTATTATTTCGAACCCCTGATGATCCAGGAACCGTACATTTTGTGGTCTATAATTACTCTATATTTATCACTCGCGTTATACAATAGAATATGAGCGAAATAATAACTATTATGTTAATTGCTATATAATAAGTGCAATCTAACAAACAGAGAGAGTGCCTACGTCTGGCTATGCTCCCGGGGTGAAACTCCTATGACTTATTTCATTACGAATGACTGCATAGTAACAGTCGAGAGAGTGCCTGCGTCGGGCTATACTCTCGGGGCGTGACTCCGACGATTTAGGAAATCGTCATGCTTATAAGTGATCAAACTGTACAGCCAGGACACGTACTTACATAAGACAAACATCACGCTTGTAGGTGATTGGAATGTACGAGCCCTGGCACGTACTTACATAGGGAATAATTAAGCTTATAAAACTAAGGAAGCCTGAGCGAGTAAAATGTACAGCCTTGGCTCGTACAGTTCTTTATGTTTTGCTTTTTCAATGGATATTAAACAATTATTTACAATGTAATCATCGGATAGTATTTGTCATATATTAACCCTTGTGATCTAAGTTAATGTCATCTATCGATAAGATAGTATGTCACATTAGTTTCTCTATGTAGATGTATATGAATATGATTCATGCCTACAATATTTTGTAATAAGCTCTAAAATTATTTTACATAATACATTAGTTACATATAAAATATATATTGGTGTATATATTCCTGATTCGTAAAACATCGAAACTATACACTTCTAAGACGCAGAAGTCGACAGTGTGTAGACAGAACGTTGATCGGGTGACCTATAAAGAAACATAACCAAGGAAATATACAAAAACCTGACTTTAAGTGATCAAATTTCTGTACCCCGTTTTTATTGTACCAGGAAACGAACCTAGAACCATACGTCATGTGTATGTAAAAATAAGCCTTTCATTCTTTCTAGATATCTGTGTGCCCTTTTTTGGCAGAGGCCTCCAAAGACCGAAATTTCCACCTGCTGTTTTCTTCCTTTTTTCGTTTATTGCACCTTGGGAACCAGTTTAATTCTTTGCATTACATGTGCATAATGCGTAATGTTAATTTTAAAAAAAAGAAATCAGTGGCGCTACAACCTTTTTAGGTCTATGCCTCAGATTTCTGTATTTGTTACATCATGATTAATCAATCTAATAGGCAAGTAAGGGACCAGCTTCCTGTGCCTGACACACGCCGTCGGCTTTTCACCGTTCGAGCGAATGTTAAATACGCACATAGAAAGAAAGTCCATCGGTGCACAGCCGGGGAACGAACCTACGACTAAGGGATGAGAGATGCACGCTGAAGCCACTAGGCCAACATTGCTCGAAATATTAATTAGAAGTAGAATATGTTTAGTCTATTTGTTTGATTAGGTTTTTGAAGTCAAGGTGCTTTTATAGCGTGACCGAATATTTAGAACATAAGTTTAACAATTACTTATAAATGACTTGACTTCTTATTTTGACATTTGCATGCCTATTTAAATATGGCTGATTGTGCGGATTTTTCTTGTTGTTAGATTTTTTATTTTGTACTATCGTAGCAAATAAAGGATTAATTAATTTATTTATTTAAGGTTGTTGTAGTTATCGAAAAGCTTATAAAACTTACCTTACTTAAGTGAGATTTATATGTCTTTGTTTCAGCTGATGAAGATTTTGAAAAGCTCGAAGTCCAGGATTTAGACAGAGAACTAGCAAAATGGAAATTAGATAATTTTGACCAATTATGTAAAGATGTTGAGAAATTGTTTCTATGATTGTGATGTTTTAGAAATATTAAAAATGTATTTATTTGATTTGCTTATTTAAATCAATTGCCAGACAAATCTTATTAAAAACTTTGAAAATTAATTGATTTTTTTTTCGTATAACAGAATTATAATTGTCTATGGTGTAGAGTTCAAGATTGCGCTGTTTACAGAAACGTATTTTTTTTGTCTCTGGTTAGATCTCGCCATAATTCCCACGCGGACCCGGCCCTAGGCCCTAATAAATCTAGGGCTGGATATTACTTGGTATCATTACTTATGGTAACAAAGACGGTAGGTACAGTGTAGTCCAAACTTTGTAATAGATCGTGTTACGTTATTATGACTCATTTAATTTATAAATGTGCTACATATGCAATAAATCTAAATAATAATATATTACTAATAAATCGAAATGTATCCCATTTAAACAAAATAACAAACATGAATCACTTCCCTTGACCTCTGGAATCTATTCTACGATTAACTCCAGAGTCCAGTCTGTTTATAACCGTATGTGCGTGCGCATCTCCGCAATGAAACTCTATGTTGTATTATTTACGTTGTGTATTCTATTACAATACACCGACAGCCGATACGTTGACTGGTTTCCGCAGAATCTAGTCGATAAATTCACAAATAAAACCTCTCAAATCACAAATTATGTTCGCGAAAAGGGACGAAGTTTAAAACAGTTTTATGTCGAAAATGTTAGAAAACGGATCACGTCTTATCTGAACATTAACCAAACCGAGGATGTTACCGATAAGCCAACGCGGATGCGAAGAAAGTTCCATGGTTACCTGGAAGACGCAAGGGCGAATGATAAAAAGGTATTTGACGTTATCGCGCCTGAGAGAATAGAGTACAATTGTAACGATAATGACCCAGGCATTCATATGACAACGCCGCAATTAATTGCTCAACATGGCTACCCTTCCGAATCCCATACGGTTGTTACAACCGATGGATACATATTAACCATCCATCGAATACCGTATTCCAAAAATTCGACCAAGACGAGCCCAAGGAAAACGGTGCTTCTACATCACGGATTGCTGGGGAGTTCCGCTGACTGGATAATTCCTGGTCCAGATAAAGCCCTCCCGTACATTCTCTCTGAAGCCGGCTACGATGTGTGGCTAGCAAATGTCCGCGGAAACACTTATTCGAAAGCTCACGTTAGTCTCAATACAGATACATTCGAATTCTGGAATTTCACATTTCACGAAGTCAGTCAACACGATTTACCGGCGGTTATCGATTACATCATGGACCTGAAAGGATGGGACGCTAAAATAAACTATATCGGTCACTCTATGGGTACAACTGTGCTATTTGCAATGCTGTCAACTAAAACTCATTACAACAAGGTGCTTAGGGCTGGATTTGCCTTGGCCCCCGTCGCCTATATGACGGATATTAAAAGCCCCATTCATCTATTGGCCAAATATAGTGATAATATTGAATATCTCTTCAAACTACTTGGTGCAAATGAATTTTTACCACCCAATGCGGTTCTACGATGGCTATCAAAACACGCATGCGAAATAAACAAGCTGGAAGAAGCGATATGTGAGAACTCTATGTTTGTCATATGTGGGCATGATGAAGGGCAGTTCAACAAAAGCCTTTTACCTCTCATATTGAGTCATGACCCTGCTGGCGCGTCAACGAAAACCTTGGTACATTATGCGCAAGAGATTCGAACAGCTGGACGATTCCAGCAATTTGATTATGGTCCTGATGGAAACTTAAAGCAGTATGGAAGTCCGTCGCCTCCGGAATATCCAATTCATAAAATAACTCTCCCTATCGCCCTAATTAGCTCCCAAAACGATTGGCTCGCTAGTGACGTTGATGTTACTAATTTGTACGTACAACTCGTTAACCCGATAGAGCATTACATAGTGCCTTTAAAGGAATTTAATCATATCGATTTTCTGTGGGCGATAGATGCTAGGAAACTAGTCTATAACAAACTTCTTGAATTATTAGAAGAAGGTGTGAGTAATTCTTCTCCGTATGTAATGCAACAATTATTAGATAAATAACAATAACTAAAAACCAAAGTTTTTATTTTAATTCAATATTTATATGTTGGATTAATTCATACAATTTAACGTTTCATAATCGTAAAATTACGAATTATACCGCCTTTAAAACCAGTTAAGTATTCAATTTATAATGTGTGATACTCGCGTAAAGAAGGCGGAAGTCGCTGAAATTTATAATATTAGAAACACAGCCATAATTGATATTTACATAATATACGAATAATGAAACAACATATAGTTTGTTGTTAAAAAGCAGAACAATTGTAAACAAAAAAATTATGAATCATTGTTGTTTATTCAAATACTGATGAGTTGTATAAACATATCTATGACTCATACTTTTTAATCCATTGAACTTTAAACTTGAAAATAGAAAATAATAACAGTAATAAGTAATGTTGGCTTTCTTTTAAATTTTAGAACTCAGGCCTGGGTTAACATTTTGTAAAAAAAAGCTCGCCCTCTGGTTATTTCTTTTACGCGCATATTTAGGTTAAGCTGATATGTTTAGGAAGTAGTGTTTAAACTTATCGCTTTTTTTACCGACATTTGTGATTGTGTATATTTTAGTTCTGTGGTATGTAAGTCGTAAGATGATAAAAGCAGTGAGTACCACGCAACTTTTGTAAATCGATCTTTAGTTACCTAGTTATAATCCACAGTAATTTTATGATAATCAATACTTATGTTTTAAAAGAAATATTTTTAATTATACTCGTACGATACTAATGTTTACATGCATTCGATTCAAATATGGTGTGCCGCCCGCCAGGAACAGCTGACTTTGACAGCTGACAGTAGTTTCTAGTTATTAAATATTATGTTATATGTGCTATGGTATGTTATGAAAATGTATGTTTAGGGTTTTGGGCGGGAACTCCAAAAAGAGCGCGCGTACATTTTAAGTTTTTATTAATTTTATTTTAAATTTTAGTTATTTTAGCTTAAAATTTAGTGAAAATATCAGAATTTAGAGGTGGTGTCTGTTAGAAATGGAGGGTAACGAGGGGGGCGGGGATAACCCGCCCACCTCAAATAAACGTCCTCGCGTGGAGGATCGTGGTGGTGACTCCAAGGAGGACTCTGGCGTTGGCGGTGGCGGTGAGCGAAAAGACTCCTATTTACCGTTTTTCAAACCTAATTATAAAAGACTTTATCCCGAAAACTCAGTAAATACTGACTTTAAAGTATTTGTTGAATCTACCAATAAGGATAGACTGGGCAACAAGAGCCCCATATACTTAAATCACATTTTTTCAAATGAAATTAAAGGTGTGACGGCAATTCAAAGAGTGAATGCCAGTAAAATTGCAGTTATATTTAAACAATATAATACGGCAAATAACTTTATCAACAATACATCATTTTTAAAAAAATATGACTTGAAAGCTTCCATTCCTGCTGCACAGATAGAAAAGACAGGAATCATAAGATTCGTTCCCACTAACATTTCAAATAAAGAGTTGTACAGTAGGCTAACATCAATTTATGAAATAATAGCAATCAGAAGATTCACGAAAAAAGTAGGTCAGGAATATGTGCCTTTACAAACTGTTAGCATCACATTTCTATCCAATATTCTACCAGACAATATTCAATATGATTTATTCTCTTACAGAGTTTTTGATTATATACCTCCTTTACAGCAATGTTTCAAATGTTTCAAGTTTAACCATTCAGCAAAAATATGTAACGGTAAACAAAAATGTTCAATTTGTGGAGGTGAGCACTTATATAAGGAATGCGACAAGCCAACTGAAATCTGTTGTGTTAATTGCAGCGGACCTCATCTAGCTATTTCAAAAGTATGTCCAATTAAAATGAAGAAAATTATGGAAAAAAAGACTAAAATTACTTATGCAAGTGCTACCTTAACTAAACAAATAAATGACTTTCCACCACTACCAACATCGAAAACACCTGTATATAATAATGTAAATAAATCTGTATATAAATCTGTAAATAAGCCTGTATATAATTCTGTAAATAATCCTGTAAATACACATATAGATAATGTAAATAAACAACAAGACATTAAAAATCAAATTGTCTCTAACAATGATGTACTTATGGCCCTTGTACAGACATTGGTGGAGCTAGGCAATAAGGGTGATAATTCACCTACTACAGTGAAAACAATTAGGGAAATCTTAATTAAAAATCTAAAATAATGGATCTAGGTCCTACACAGTCTAAGCTACGTATTGCTCAATACAACATTCAAAGTGCCAATAGTAAAAGACCCCTGCTCATTCAATTCTTGAAACAACAAAACATTGATATATGCCTACTTAACGAAACATGGTTCAAAGATAACACATTTAAAATACCAGGTTACAATATTTATAATAAAAATTCAAAGAATAGTCATAATGGTGTGGCAATATTAATTAAACCATACCTCAAGTACAATATTATTAACACTAGATTCTATGAGGACATTCAAACTGCCGCTCTGAATCTATCAACAGTAAGCGGTAATTTGACTGTTCTTTGTGTTTACTGTCCACCGACTAGTCGTCATATCAGATTAAATAGATTACATAGTATTATTAATAATCTTCCAAAACCAATATTTGTAAGTGGTGACTTTAATGCTCACCATATAGCATTTGGTTGTTTATCTAGTAAGAGTCGAGGCCACAGTTTATTTAATATTATTGATGACTTAGATTTATGCATTTTGAATGATGGTAGTTTTACAACTGTCAACCAACCCAGACGAAATCCTTCTGCTATTGATGTAAGCTTCATCAGTGCTAGTCTTGCATCTATGTGTGAATGGTATGTACATGACAATGCCATGGGTAGTTATCATTACCCTACAATAACAGAAATATCCTTAACTATTGATAAATATCACATTGGTTCACCAGTAGACAGATTTTTATATAAAAAGGCAGATTGGACTAAATACAACACTCTTTCCAGAACAGTTTTCAATAATTTTATCATAAATTTTGATGACCCAATATTAACTTATAGTGCTTTCTGCTCTTGTTTGGATACATTAAAAACTATGACAATACCTAAACTTTCAAAATCAAACAGTTTCAAAAGTAGATTGCCCACACCCTGGTGGAATGATATTTGTGAACAAAGTGTCATTGCATCTTATAATGCTTTAAAATTATATAGAAGTGTACCATCCATAGAGAATTATATTAACTATAAAAGAAAGGATGCACAGAAAAAAAGAACAATAGCAGAGCAGAAAAAAATTGGTTGGAATAATCTAACTAATACTTTCAGTAGAACAACACCCATTAGTAAGATTTGGAATTTACTTAAAATGTTTAAACGTGTTAAAACTGGCAATAGGTCATGTAGAGATGAATTCATACCAACCTTTTTAGATAACATAACAGATAATAGTAATTTAAGTGAGACTAGTAACCTGAATATTTATTTTAACTTAAACAATGACAATCAAAATTCTAAATTTTTACTTGAACCCTTTACTTGGTCAGAATTTTCAATAAGTTTACAATCTAGACGTAATACAACACCTGGTATGGATGACTACCCTTATCTATTGATTAAAAATTTGGATGAATCAGCTCAAAAAATATTTCTAGACATTCTCAATCTTCTTTGGCTTAACAACTATATTCCACAGGCATGGAAAACACAGTGTGTTATTCCAATACTTAAACCAGACAAAGCACCAGAACTTGCTAGCTCATATAGACCAATATCTTTATCTTCATGTCTTGGCAAAATTTTTGAATCAATGTTAAAAGTCCGTCTTGACTGGTATGTTGAAGCTAATCACATCATTCCCAATGTCCAATATGGCTTTAGACGAGGGCGAAGCTGTGCTGATAGTTTCATCTCTTTAATATCTGATCTGAAACATGGGAAGGAAAATAATTTACATACTGTTTGTATATTCCTTGATGTTCAAGGTGCCTTTGACAGTATAGATCCTGGTATACTCGTGAAAGTTATGTCAGGGCTGGCAATACCGGGACAACTCTGTAAATGGATATATAACTTCTTAAATGAAAGGACAGTGTATGTAAAACACAATAATATATTATATGGTCCAAAATCTGCCTCGAGAGGCACAATGCAAGGTGCTACCTTATCCCCTTTATTGTATAATATTTACACTAGTGAAATTTGCAACTTCTTAGACAATGTAAACAATAATGTAAATATTTTACAATTTGCTGATGACATCGTTTTGTACAGTAGTAACTATAATTTACAAGCAGCAACAGACAGTATTAATGTAGCTTTATCCCAATTGTTTTATTATTATAATGACATTTTACATTTAAAAATTAACCCATCCAAGAGCAATGTTATGATATTCAGCAAGGATACACCAATCTATAATGTTATTTATAATGGTGAAATTATAAACAAGGTAACCAGTAAGAAATTTTTAGGAATAGTAATAGATCAGAAATTAAATTTTGAAACACATATTAAACATATTTCCAAAAATGCTTTAAGAGGTCTTAATATAATGAAATGTCTTGCTGGAGTATCATGGGGTGCAGACCCCAAAATACTATCTTTAATATACAAATCGATTGTCAGAAGTCATTTTGATTATAGCTCCTTAGCTTATTTAAATAGTCCACATGTAAATAAACTTGATTTATTACAGAACAAGGCTTTGAGAATAATATCTGGTGCAATGTGCTCAACTCCCATAAGGGCCATGGAAGTTGAGACAAAAGTTATGCCATTAATATTAAGACGACTCTTACTTGCACACAGGTACTGTCTCAAATTACTATCTTCTAATAATATGCAAATAGTTAAAAAGATTGCACCATACCTAGACATTACTCCTTCTTCATTATTAACTGGAATAACTCTTCTCAATAAATATACACCACCTTTGTCCACAATATATCTAGAAATAAATAATAAGTATAAAAAGACCAGAAAACAGTCCCTTTGGCCATGTTACTTTAGCAGCTATCACTCCATTTCACATCCAGTAAACATTATCTCAAGTACAATTAATAATAATTCTGATATGATGCAATTCTTGTCACAAAATAATAGATATTACACTATATATACTGATGGCAGCAAAGGAAATAATCACGTTCATGCAGCCTTTTATGATTCAAATGCCAAGTTTTCTCAAAGCTTCGTTTTGAATAGATCTTGTTCCATTTTTACTGCAGAGGCTTATGCCGTTTATCAGGCTTTACTGCAAATTAGTGTAATTAATAACTGTAAATACTTTTTAATAATAACGGATTCTTTAAGTCTGATAAAGAGTCTAAGTAATGTTTCTGTAAAATATAAAACCAACTATATTTTGTATATTATAAAAGACCTATTGTTTAAATATCATCTTAAGAATGTAAATATATATTTTATGTGGGTGCCTTCACATAAAGGCATAACCGGCAACGAAAAAGCTGACGAAGCTGCATGTGATGCTATAAACAGTATTGACGTTACAGACTCAGTATCCGTTCCTTTTACTGATTATTTTCTAAATATTAAGGAAAACATTTACACTCTGTGGACAGAAATGTGGAAGAAAGACCAGGAAAACAAGGGAAAGTGGTATGGAAGTATCCAAGATAACATAGAAAAAAAACGCGGGAAACCTTCGAATTTGGCGGGCGCAGCTTTTGTTTGAATTTGTTGTAAAATAATATTTTTAATCAATTAGGTGATCAGAATAGTTCAAACTTGTATATATTTGTAGTTTGTATTATTATTTATATTTTCTTCTACTTTCTTCGAGTTGGGGTAAGCTTTTCGGATTTTTATGAACGAGCCTCCGGACCCGGGGGGCACGGCGCCCCCCGCGGTTGCATTTATCACGATTTCTAACGAATCCGGTATGGATTCTGACTGCTCTTTGGTTTCTAAAAGGAAGCTGAAGCGCAGCCATCTCCACAAAGTTTGTAAACATTGTAACAAAAAAAAACGAAAAAGTAGTACTGAAAGTAGTAAACACTCAGACTGTCAATGTAAAGATGTATTTCCTGAGAGCACTGTTAATTTGCCTGCTATTCCTTGCACTGATACTACTTCAATGCCTGTTCCTCCCACCAGCAATTCTCCTAAAACCCCCACACAAATTGGTAGGGCTAGTTATGATGCCAATGACCATGGCCCGTTTGTGGTACATGTGCAGAAAATACAACGTGATGATAATGATAGTACAACTTTACACCCAGTTGTGTTTGGCAGATTTTTAAAAAATTATCTTTTTAAAAATATTGTAAATGGAAGCTTAAAACGTATTGGTAGAAATAAAATGACACTATCTTTTCATAATTACACAGACGCTAACAGCTTTATCACTTCAAACTGCTTACCTGCTAACAACATGAAGGCTTTTATCCCAACTTTTAATATTACAAGGATGGGTTTAGTTAAGGGAGTCCCAACCGAGTGGTCTCCTGAGGATATTATGGAGAACACTAACATACCCATTGGGTGTGGAGAAATTCTGAAACTCAGGCGACTTAACTATAAAGTCATGGTAAACAACACACCTACATGGAAACCTTCGCAAACAGTTGTGTTTACATTTGATGGACAAGTTTTGCCTAAACGTGTATTTATGTGTTACAACTCTATGCCTGTTAATTTATATATATATCCGACTATTCAATGTTTTAATTGCTGCCGCTTTGGGCACACTAAGGTCCAATGCAGGTCAAAGCCTAGGTGTTACAAGTGTGGTCAGGGCCACACTGGAAATACTTGTAATGTGGAGGAAGACCACGGTTCTTGCTGCTCATGCTCTGGGCTGCACTTTGCTTCAAGCAAAAAGTGCCCAGAGTATGTGAGACAAACCAACATTAAACTATCAATGGCAGAGAATAGCCTGTCCTATGTTGAAGCATCAAAACTACATCCCCTCATATCTAAGTCATTTGCAGATATAGTATCCTCTATCCCAAATAAATCTCTTCCTGGTGGAAATACAGTTTTGCCTGGTTCTGGTACACCACCTCCACGTACACTATCTTACAAAAAAACTTTTTTTACTAAACCTAGAACCCCTCCTCAACAAAGTAAAGGTTACGATCATGTTGCACATGAGTCTCTTGTAAGAGACTATAATATGCCAGAGCCATCTAATGGTTGTGCATATCCATCATCCTCTAATGTAAACTCACAGACAATAGCAGAGCTAATTACTACATTAATCAAATTACTTTCACAACCCAATTTATCTATACCGTCCCACGCTGCTAATTTAATTCATACCTACACTCATATTAATAATGGCCAACATGGACAGGCTAGTTCAATGGAACTGCCGCAGTATAATTAACAAAAAACATGAAATTATACATATTATAAATACTTTTAATCCTTTTATTTTTTCTCTATCTGAAACCTGGTTAAAGCCAGATCATGTATTTAAAATCCCTGGTTATTTATGCTTAAGAGAAGACAGGGCTGATGGGTATGGTGGTGTATGCCTGCTCATCAGAAAATCTAGCACCTTTTCTTCCTTCCCTCTTCCTTCACATAGTGACAGCTTTTCTATTATTGCAGCTATTGTTGATGATATCTGTTTTGTCTCTATCTATGTCCCTCACCCCTCCTTGCAAATTTTCAATGAAATTAAAAACTTAATTTCAGTGCTTCCTCAGCCTTTCATGATTCTGGGTGATTTTAACTCTCATCACACATCTTGGGGTAGCTCGGTTTCTAATAGTTATGGGTATGCATTATTGGATATCTTAGACATGTATAACCTGTGCATTTTAAACTCGGGTTCTCCTACTCGCCTCACAAAACCTGGTGAAGCAATTAGTGCCATTGACCTGTCCATTTGTACTCCCAATTTAGCATCTTCTCTATCTTGGTCTACTTTGTGTTCATCTTACAATAGTGATCATTATCCAATAATCATTTCATTTCCCTGTAAAAAAAATAGTAACATGTGTATTCATAACTCTCGCCTCAAACACAAAATCATTGACTCTAAATGGAGTCAATACACTTTATTAGTAGAAGAGAAAATTAATACTTGCTCAGAAATTAATGTCACAGATAGTAATTATTTCAAATCTGTTTTATTAGAATCGGCTGATAATGTTTTTCCAAAGAAAAAGCCGCGTAGTAATAAGTTGCCATCTCCACCATGGTGGGATGAAGAGTGTACCACAAGTATTAAAAAACGCAAGGCAGCTGAGCATAATTATCGCAATGATATGTCTATGGAAAACTACGAGACCTTAATGAATGTGATGAAAGAAGTTAAAAAGCTATTTAAAAAAAAGAAATCTGAGGGGTGGAGGAAATATTGTAGCACCTTATCACCTGGAACACATTCAACTGTCATTTGGCGAAATATCAAAAGATTTAGGTCAGCTGTCAATCCTTCTAACACGTCGTTACTTCCTATAGAGTTAGCTGATCAATTCCTTGATCGCTTGGCTCCTCCTTCTGCTCCACTTAGAGATTTTATCCACTCTTCTAAACAAAATAACTCTGATGCCGCCTCTTCCTCTCTAAATCTACCTTTCACGTTAGTGGAATTAAAAGGTGTATTAAATTACGTCAGTGACAGTGCACCTGGGGAAGATGGGATCCCATATTCATTTCTGTCTCACCTTGGTGAAAAGGGATTAAATTTCTTTTTAAATTTAATAAATAAAGTTCTATTGACAAATGACATACCGCCATCTTGGCGAAGTCAAATAATGCTGCCATTTTTAAAACCGTCTAAGGTACGATCTGATATTAAATCATATCGTCCGATTGTCTTGTCATCGGTGATAACAAAAGTTGTTGAACATTTAATTAAAAATCGGCTTGAATGGTATATAGAAAATAACGAATATCTGTCCCCAACTCAGTTTGGATTTCGAAAAGGTAAAAGTGTATGTGACAGTTTAGGCATATTAGTTACGGACATTCGTAATGCTTTCACAGATAAAAAGTCAGTAGTCGCTGCTTTCTTGGATATTAATTCGGCTTATGATAACGTTTTGTTACATATTCTTAAAAGTAAATTAAATAAATTAAAGGTTCCTTATTTTTTAACTAATTTCATTGTAAATCTTCTTTCGGAGAGGAAAATTATTTTAGATGTTGGCGGCCCTTATATGCCTAGTAGGCTGGTATGGAGGGGCTTGCCACAAGGGTCTGTTCTGAGCCCTTTATTGTACAATATTTATACATATGACCTAGAAGATTCAATTGGAGATTCAGTTAGTTTATTACAATATGCCGATGACTTAGTTATTTATGCCTCTGATATGTGTGTAAGTATTGCTGAACAACATGTTTCCTCCTCTTTATCTTTGCTAAAATCCTGGATGGATGCAAATGGCCTAGATCTGTCTCCCTCAAAAAGTTCCGTTGTACTTTTCACTAAATCCCGAACTCCTCCCTCACCTACTATAACATATGATCGTCATATATTACCCGTTTATAATCAAGTAAAGTTCTTAGGAGTTATACTCGATTCTAAACTAACAGGTCAACCACACTGCGAATTTGTAGTTGGTAAATGTGAGCGACACTTGAACATGCTGAGATGTCTCAGTGGAGTTTGGTGGGGTGCTCACCCAGCCACATTGAGGTTGGTGTATAATGCTATTATTAGAAGTGTACTGGATTTTGGTACCTTTTTCTTAGATCCAGGTAATGTAGCTGGCTTTAGAAAACTAGACCTCATACAGTCTAGGGCTTTAAGGATTGTTTCTGGTGCCATGAAATCAAGCCCTATTAATGCTTTGCAAATAGAATGTTGTGACCCTCCATTAAACTTAAGACGTCAATATCTGTCAGATAGATTCATTTTTAGAATTGTCCAGTTCCATCATCCCCTCATCTCCAAACTGGAGTCTCTTTCTCTAAAATTACCCTCTTCACATAAACCTATACCTTGTCTATTAAAAAGCTTCCTGAAATTCAAACAATTACAAGCCCCAACTCATTCCTTTAATGTACTTCCTCTATTTAGCTCTTCTTATGATTCTCTTCTTCTTTCTCCAGAGATTTGCTTTTCTCTTGGCATTGAAAAATCTGATATTAATGCCAATGCAATTTTTAATTGCAATGTCAATAACAAATGGCCTAACTGGCATCAAATGTACACAGATTCATCTAAACACTCCAATGGGTGTGTTGGTGTTGGAGTGTTTCACAAACAATACAACATAGTTCAGAAAATTAAATTACCTCCGGAATCATCGGTCTTTACCGGTGAATGTTTTGGACTACTAAAAGCTCTTGAATATGTGTTGTGTTTCAAACTCAAAAAAACCGTTATATTTACCGATTCCTTAAGTGCTTTACAGAGCTTAGCAAAATTTTCACTAAAACTTAACCCATTTTTTCATGTAATATTTGAATGTAAGAGAAAGCTGTTGCACTGCCAATTACACAACTATTTAGTTTCATTCTGTTGGATACCTAGTCACTGTGGTATCTCTGGAAATGTAAAAGCTGACAGTTTGGCTAACAGTGCTACTGAGACCGGTGACGTACACCCGTACAAGATTTTTGGCCATGATCTTGCTGCTTTGCCCGGCATATATCTCCACAAATCGTGGAATATGTGTTGGGAAGAGAAAGGCCGGATTAAGGGTCGTTTATTGTATGCTATACAGTCTTCCGTTCCCAGGAAGCCATGGTTTGCCAAATTGTCGCTTGGTAAAACCACCACTTCTACTATAATCCGTATGCGTCTGGGACATAACAGCCTTCCAGTTCATTTGCACAAACTTGGTATCGTAACTAGTACCGCCTGTGAGTGTGGCGAGAGCTATTCTGACCTGAATCATGTTTTCTTTTCTTGTCCTAAATATGACCATTCTTCCTTATACACTTCTTTAGTATCTCTCTCTGTTCCCCTTCCTACCAATATTTCTTTACTTCTTCGAGATTTAAATCCCCTTGTATATAGTATTATAAGTATATTTATTGTAAATAATAACATTAAACTATAATTTTGATTAATTTTTCCCCTTATGTAACTATTCTGATTTTGTTGTAAATTTAATGCGTTTTCAATCATCTATGTTATGTCGCGATTAGTTTCCTTCGTTTTTTATTATTCATAAACTGTAAATAATTAAAACAGCGACTTATAAAAATCTTATACCTACTTGACACTGGCTAATGCACAAACCGTGCCAGAGCCATAAAGGAAAAAAAAAAAAAAAAAAAAAGATAACATACCTGTTAAACCATGGTATGGAAGCGCGGGAAATACGATCGTAGACTGACGCGTTTTTCGATTTAATTAAATTTTATTTTATTTCTAGGGTTTGGATCAGTAGTCTAGTGTAGTTAATGTATATATATTTGTTATTTCTTAGTTTTATTTAATAGTGTATTAAAGAGAAGATTTATTGGTAAGTTATTTTAATATACTTTTGCTCCTTATGGAGCCGCCTGATGACCCTGGGGGCGGAGAAGTCCCTGGGGTGGGCTGTATAGTAACAATTTCAAATGATGAGTCTGGAATGGAAACAGATGGATCTATAAAGTCTAGCAGTGGTGCTCGAAAACGGAGAGCCACTGTGCATAAACATTGCACCCACTGTAATAAAAAGAGACGTAGTCGGAAACATGAGGGCAAGGAAATCAAACCAAACGAATGTCATTGCATTCCTTTAACCAATACCCAAATTAGCACTGCTCCCTTGTTCAATGAGTCACAATCCAACCAGTCACAACTTAATTCCTCTAATGAATATAAAAAGCCAGAATCAGTAGCACGTTTAAGATACCAGCCGAGTGATGCAGCACCATATGTTGTTCACATACAAAGAGTACAGCAAACTCCAAATGATAGCGTTTCAGTCCACCCAATTGCTTTTGGTCGTTTCTTAAAAAGAAATTCTATACACAATATTGTTAACGGAAGCTTAAAACGAATTGGTCGTAATAGACTGTCTCTGTCTTTTAATAATTACCAGGACGCAAATTCTTTCCTAAATAACTCTGCTTTACAATCAGTTGAGTATAAGGTTTTTATCCCAACATTTACTGTTACCCGTATGGGTGTTGTAAGAGGCATACCTGCTGAGTGGTCAGATGAAGAAGTTACGGAAAATATTAATTTACCTGTTGGATGCGGTCCAATTTTAAAAATAAGAAGAATGAGACGGCGTATCATTACTAGTAATGGCAGTGAGTTTAAGCCTACTGAAACTGTGGTTCTTACATTTGATGGACAAATACTACCTAAGCGAATTTTTATTTGCTACACTTCCCTCCCAGTTGATCTTTACATTTTCCCCACAATACAGTGCTACAATTGTTGCAGATTTGGTCATGTTAAATCATTATGTAGATCAAAACCAAAGTGTTTCAAGTGTGGCCAAGACCATTCGGCTGATCAGTGCTCTATCCTAGAGGAAGATGCATACTGTTGTTTATGTCAAGGTTCCCATTTTGCCACAAGTAAAAGATGTTTAGAATTTGATCGCCAAAAAGCCATCAAAGAATCTATGGCCAAGAGCTGTATTTCGTACGCTGAAGCATCTAAAATTCATGCACCTATCTCAAAAATATCTTATGCTGATGCTTTACTTTCTTCTTCCAATGTAGGTGCTTCTACAATTTCTACTCCTCAAATTGAACAGTCTCATAAACAGTCTTTGAGTAACTCTTACAAAAAGACTTTTTTTCTTAAACCAAAATCTATTCCTAAACTATCCAAAGGTTATGACAGAAATACACAACAACAATTAATTAAAGATTATGATATGCCCTCACCCAGAAATGGTTGTGGATTAAACACAAACAACAATAATGATTTGACATTACAATCAATTGCAGACCTAATAAAAATTCTCATTAACACTTTATCACAGTCTAATATTCTTTCACCGTCCAACGCTGCTCCTTTAATTGACACTATTGCTAGCTTCCCAAATTATATTAATAATGGACAAGCAAGCCAAAGCTCTACAGTGGAACTGTAGAAGTGCTTCGTCTAAGAAAAGTGATATTATTTATCTTATAAATAAATATAAACCTTTTATCTTCGCTCTACAGGAAACCTGGTTAAAACCAGGTGCTCCTTGTAGGTACTCAGGCTATGCCTGTCTCCGTGAGGATCGTATTGACGGGTATGGCGGAGTTGCCTTACTAGTCAAACATCATCTTCCTTTTTCTCACTTTCCTATTCCTTCTCATAGTAATGATTTTTCAATTATTGCTGCTATTGTTAATAATATCTGCTATGTTTCAATATATATTCCTCATCCTAGTTCTTCTATCTTTGTTGAAATTGACTCTATCATTTCTACTCTTCCTAAGCCTTTTATCTTATTAGGCGACTTTAACAGTCAACATAATTCTTGGGGCAGTTCAACAACCAATACATACGGAGTTTCATTGATGGAATTGTTAAACTCTCATAATCTTTGCTTTCTTAATGATGGTTCTGTGACCCGGCGGACCTCTCCCAATGAAGGCTCAAGTGTCCCTGATTTAAGCATTTGTACTCCTAGTTTAGCTTCCACTATTTCATGGTCTACACTTTCTTCTTCATATGGTAGTGACCACTTCCCTTTACTTCTTAGATTTCCTTTTCACATTAATTTTACATTTAGACATTCACCTAGATTAAAACATCGACTTAATAATGCTGATTGGGATACCTTTAAATCCAGTATAGAACAAAAGATGACTTCCCTTCCTAATATCTCACATGGTTCAGAATCAATTTGTGCTGATGCATTAACTAAATTATTTATAGAAGTAGCAGACAAAACCTTTCCGCTTAAAAATGGTGCTCTGGGCTTTATTCCATCTCCACCTTGGTGGGATCAAGAATGTTCAGATGCAATTAAAAAAAGAAAACAAGTTGAGCTCCAATATTGTGAGAATTGTACATCTGAAAATTTTGATCTGGTTACAGATTCTTTCAAGGCCACTAGTTTATTATTCAAAAAGAAAAAAGCAGATAGCTGGAAATCTTTTTGTCTCTCCATCTCCCCTAATGTCCGTCCTTCTGTGGTATGGCGTAATATTAGAAGATTCAGGTGTGCATTTACTGAAACTTTTGGTTCTCTCCCCGATTCATTAACAAATCAATTCCTCGATAGACTTGCTCCTACTACAGTTCCTGAAACAATAATTATGCCTCTGATGCCATTGAACCCCTCTGGTCTCAATAGTCCATTTTCTATGTATGAAATTAAAGGAATACTATCTTCAGTTATAGACTCTGCTCCTGGTGACGATGGAATCCCATATTCCTTCATCTCTCATTTAGGTGACCAAACTCTTGAATATTTCCTGAAATTGATAAATACACTTATGTTAACCGGTTCTATCCCTCCACGCTGGAAAAACCAGATCATTATACCAATTCTGAAATCTAATAAAAATCCCTCTAACGCAAATTCATATCGTCCTATTGCATTATCCTCGGTCTTGATAAAACTCTGTGAACATTTAGTGAAAACTCGTCTTGAATGGTTTGTAGAAAGCAATAAATTACTTTGTGACAGTCAATTTGGTTTCCGTCGAGGGAAGAGTACGATGGACAGTATTGCCATCTTTATAACTGACATTTTTTTAGCATTTTCAAGGAACGATTCTGTTGTTGCCACATTTTTAGATGTACAATCCGCTTATGACAATGTAGTGTTGTCAGTTCTTCATAAAAAGCTACAGTATTTGAATGTACCTGTAATGTTATCAAATTTTATCATAAATACTTTATACGAAAGACACATCACTCTAATTTCACAAGACTCTACTGTTGTAACCAGAACCTTATGGAGAGGTCTTCCTCAAGGATCAGTCTTAAGTCCCATCTTATATAATATTTATACCCATGATTTGAAAGCTTCTTTGGATAATCGGATTTGTATTCTCCAGTATGCTGATGACCTTTTAATTTATTCCATTCATCAATCACCGGCCATTGCTTGCTCAGTACTGTCTCATTCTCTTAATTTATTAAAAACTTGGCTTGATACTAATGGCCTTGAAATATCCCCCACTAAAAGTGTTGCCATGCTTTTTTCTAGAATGCGTCTCCCTCCTCCAATCAACGTGTATTTTGATAATAATATTATCCCTGTTAAAAACTCTGTGAAGTTCCTTGGTGTGTTTTTAGATTCTAAGCTCTCTGGTGCAAATCATTGTGACTACATTTTTAATAGGTGTGAGCGAAACCTGAACATTCTTAGATGTTTATCCGGTGTATGGTGGGGTGCCCATCCCTTTTGTATGAAACTCATGTACAATGCTTTAATCCGAAGTATTTTAGACTATGGTACCTTTTTATTATCTCCTGGAAATGCAACCCGTTTAAAAAAAATAGATAATATACAGTCTAAGGCATTAAGATTAATCACAGGAGCTATGAAAACTAGTCCAATTAATGCTTTACAAGTAGAATGTGTTGAAGCCCCATTACATCTTAGACGACAATATTTATCTGATAAATTCATATTTCGCTCCCTTCAATATGCCAACCATCCTCTCCGTTCTAAGCTTCAAGAACTATCTCAATTGTTGACATCTTCCAAGTACTGGTCAAATAAATCTTCACCTTGTCTCATCGTCAGCTTCAATAAATTTATCAATATTCAAGCTCCAACTCATACCTTACCAACTTACCCTTTATTTGGAACCAACTTTGAATCTCTAATTATTTCTCCAGACATTAGATTCAATATTGGTATAAACAAGGGCGATTCCCACGCAAGGATTACTTTTAATTATTTCTGTGAACAACACTGCCATGAGTACAATTACATATTTACAGATGCCTCTAAACACGGTTCGTCTGGTAATGTAGGCATAGGAGTATTTCACTTACAAAGTAAAACTACAATAAAAATAAAGTTTCCTCCAGAGTCCTCAATCTTCACAGGGGAATGTTACGGTATATTTAAAGCTTTAAAATTAGTTTTGAGTAAGAAACTTAAGAAATCCATCATATTCACAGATTCACTTAGTGCTCTTCAAGCTCTCCAAAAATATCCATTAAAAAACAAATTAATTTTTCCTATCATTATTGAGATTAGGAGTTTGTTGTATGAATGTGAGCAATTGGGGTTGTCTGTGTCATTTGGTTGGATACCTGGACATTCTGGTATTTTTGGTAACGACATAGCAGACCAACTAGCAAATGAAGCTGTTAAGGATGGCGATTCTAACTCGTATAAAAATTATTATCATGATTTGGCCTCACTTCCTGCTTCTTTTCTTCGACAATCTTGGACTGACCTTTGGATTCAGACCAGTTTAATTAAGGGTAAATATTTTTCATGTATACAGCCCACAATACCACTAAAGCCATGGTTTTTTAAAATGAAATTTAATAAAAAGGAAACATCGTCTCTCATTCGTATGAGATTGGGCCATGTGTGTACCCCAGCCCACCTTTCCAGATTTCATATCATTGATAGTGAAATGTGTGAGTGTGGGCTGAATATTGGTGATTTAAACCATATCATTCTGTCCTGTCCCCGGTATAACCACTCCATGTTATTCGATCATTCTCATCCTTCTTCTAGTATCCCGTTACCTACATCTGTTCCTGTTCTGCTTTCATCTTTAAATAATAATATATATAAAAAGTTATGTTTATTTCTTACTGTAAATAATATAAAATTATAAATACATATGTATACAAATCGTATTTTGTATGATATATATTTTATTAATTACTGTTCCTTTCCATAATGTAGTATTTTGTATTAGAGATAGTTTTATATCCTGCTGATCCTATCCTTTATCGATGTAATGTTCATTCGGTGTAAAATTATTTTTCTTTACTATTCCGTTTTCCTTACCTTTGTCTGTGGCAATACGCTCTGCGTGAGGCTATTAAAAAAAAAAAAAAAAAAAAAAAAAAAAAAAACCATGGTATGACAAATTAAAATCTAGTGAAAGTAGAGATTTCATTACAACAATAAACAGATTGAGATTTGGTCATAATATTGCGCCGTCACACCTAGCAAGACTTGGGATTGTTTCAAACAATCAATGTAATCATTGTCAAGCAGAAGAAGGAACGATCCACCACATTATTTTTGATTGCCAAAGTTTTCTCATTCAAAGACTTGTGCTGGCTAGTGAACTTAGTGTTACCAATGCATATAAGTGTGTTTCTTCCTCCCGCCCGCCGCTCCTCAACGTTTTACTAAAAGATCCAACATCCTATAAACCTATTTATAATTACATAAAAAATACAATTCAAACAATTTAAGTGATGAAATTTAGTGAAGTGAAGTTAGTGTCGCCAAATTATATGAACATACATATTCCAAATAAGTCATGACTTAAAGGTCTTTGTTACCAGGTCATAAAATTAAAAAAAAAAAAAATGTATGTTTAGGTTAGAAAATATAACGTTGAAGTGCAAATATTAGAACTTTGTTATATTTACTCAAAACCTTATTCACTAAACTGAGGAAATAAAATGAAATGGCGTTTAATAAAGGTTGGCGTTACGCAGCATTTTTAGGTGGCTTCATTGGATTCATTGGACTTACATTGTACCCTATAGCCGTGAGCCCTATGATGGACTCTTCCAAATACAGTAAGTTTTTTAAATGTCCAATACCGAATTACTTCTTTCATCAATATCAAAAAGGCTAAAACAACACATACCTATGACGTAATATCATTCGTTGTCGTTTGAAAATTATTGTTACCTACTTATGAAGCTCTCTGAATGATGAATGCTTAAAACTTGCTCACTTTATTTATAGAAGAAATCCAAAAGGAGACGCGCAAGAATATAAGGCAGGAGGATATACAGCCAGGCAGTAAGTTATTTAAATATACTACTACTTTTTTATTGTTAATAGTAGTAGTTGAGATTTTTCATTACAAACATACCAACACTTTCTTTATGATACTATAAATTTTTTTACCAAATTATTACATAAAAATAAAATAAACAATCATGCATGTGGCTGTGAAAGCCCAATAAATTAATTTGAATAAGAATAAAACAATATTGTATATTTTCATATGTTCAAGTTAATAAAATATATTAGCCACAGTGTTATAAAAACTTGTGAGAGTAATAATTATACATATTTTCAGATATGAAAGTTTGGACAGATCCATTTGATCGAAAGAAACCAGAAACCACAAAATGAGTAACACTTTGTATATATACTTGTAAATATTATGTAATTTAGTTAGAACAAATAGAAATATGTACTAATATTATCTTCTCTTATAAAAATAATAAGACTTGTTACTTAACATGAAAAGTTATATATAATTATTAGAATTATTAGTAGGCAAAAATAAAAGTTGTTGTTATAAAAGAAATCTTTTATTGTGAAAATTGCAAATACCCTATTGAGAACACTCCTCAACACCTAGCATTTCTATAAAAAACTGTGGAGACTGTCATTGTCACAATTTTTATAAAAAAATAAACCTAATATAATATTTACACAAATGTGCTCTTTGTAGCCAAATTTTAACCCTTAAATGATATTCCGATATATATGACTACTTGTCAGCAATGTATTGTGTTCTATCTTAAAATACATAACTTTAACAAGCCATCACATAATATCTATATTAACTTATAACATGCACTTATATACACACATACAACTTTTATGGGGGTTGTATATGATTTTAAAGATATACATCAGTTCAATCCTACTATAAATTTAACATAAACTTAATATAAGTAATCACTTCCTGTGACATCACATTTTACCCAGACAGACATTATTTTAGAATTCGTTGCTTTACACAAGAATTTATGACTAAAAACAAAATAGGTAAATATTTTTCATTGAGCTCTCAATTATCCCGTAATAAGTTTAAAAATAAATGGTTTCAGTATTATAATAGCAAGTGATTAAAGTCATTATTAAAATACTAAATTATATATAGAAAAGCTAAATGACGTATCACAAACATTTAAACTATTATGTACATTGCGCGATACATTAAATATAAATTTAAAAAAATGTAAATGATATACAAGTTGCCTTAATGTAAGCGAAATATTTAAATAATATATAGGTGATCCACAACATTAGGTACAAACAAATGCAATAGTGTATAATATCACGGATTTGAATAAAGCACACTAAACACCATAGGACATAGTGCCTCAATTATCTTAAAATGACTCACAGGCATGCATGGTGTAATGGTTGCAGTTCCTTACAATTTACGTGTAAACCAAACAATTAAACAGAATACCTGGTCAAGTTTCTTGCCCGCTTTATACTCTTGATTTGGTAACTGGTAGTAAATGTTAATTACTTTCCAATTATTTCTTAACATGGATGTTGAATGTAAACCTTTAATGAATAATTGAAGATGATTCTTGTAGTCTTATATTTATTTCCCACTTAACAGGTCACTCAATATTTCACTGCGTATTTGCAAGCAAGTTAGTAAGATTATCTCAAAAGATATCTTGAGTCATTTGTGTATATAATAATAATAAAAAATAATTCCAGTTATAATTTACAATACAGTGGATATAATTAAATTGGTCTTATTAAAACTTCAACAAAATAATATTAATTCACAAGCACAAGTCAAAGATTAAAAATTTGAACAGATTAAAATACGGAAAATTATATATTATGAATGCTCCAATTCTTATATAATAAATTTTTGCAATATCCCATTAAAATATGCATGATCACTATAATTTTGTACTGTGTTTAAAATATGTATCACTTTTAAAAATTAAATTGTTTTTAGCTTTTCAGATTTGTACAACGCTTATTGATAATTAGGTCCATGAATATTAAATAAAATATCAATGCAGAAATTCGTCGTCATCACCTACCTGCAAACAAGAGTTTCACATTTTAAAAATAATTTATACTAGATGGAATTTTACAACAGCTATACTATAATTTAAAAAAAATACCCGTGGCGGTACAACCTTACTTAGGCTTTGACCGTATTTGATCCTCAGATTTCTGTTTTGTGATAATTTCTTATTTAAGACACTGTCGGACACTATTGATTTTTAGGTCTAAGGAAGTTTTCTTTGACCATTAAGAGTACACTTGGAATAACTTTAAAATACTGTTGAACATTATAAAAATCATTCAAATTTGTTGTATATTTATACAAAAACTTTGTGTCATAAAATTTTTTAAGCCAGAGCTTACTTTGTCTAAGCACTACCACTTAATGAGAAGCTTTAGGAATCCTATGGATGAGGTTTAAAGATACCATTTATTCAGTAAATTTTAATTAAAATTTAATTCTTAAATTTTTAAAAAGTTTAACTCCGGTTTTATGATTTCGTTCAATTAAAATTTTAAATATTTTTTGTCAACTTTTTGATTGACCCCTTGATGCTATACAAGTAATGTTATTATCTTACCTGTAGGAAATATTCAAAATCATTTCTATGGCAACTTCCTTCTGCAGAGAATGTGAATTTGTGAAACGTACCATCCTCACTTATAACTGTAAAAAAAATATCTAATTCAGTATACGGATTTGGGAGAATTACTACCAGCGGTCTAAAAAACGTGGACTATAGATTGTACCTTGTTTATTACCATTAAAATCGTATCCATGGCAACAAGCACTGCACTTAGTACGTTTAATTCATACATATTTAGTGGAAATTTTAAAAAATTATAACAATAGATAGTGCAAAGATTTAAGTATTTAGGATTAGGATTACTTGTTTATTATGGGTAATGGGTATATTGTTTTTTAGTATTTCCGCATACATACCAACAGCGCTGGAATCGTCCGTAAAAGCGCACAGAGCCCGCGTAGAGGACGCGGCCGGTGCGCACACGTGCGCGTAATTCCCGCGCGCAGCCCACACGTGCAGCGTGCCCTTATCCGACACGCAGCACACGAGCGACCCCGACCAGTTGAAGTTTATACTAGAATTATTATTAAACTTTATTGAAAGATAACTTATAGTAGGGCCAATTTAATAGATCACATTTGACACTTCCAAAATTGTTATCTTGTAACGGCGTTCATATATATTATATATCTAAATAGAAGATAGAACAATTGCTAAACATTTTACAATTTTGATTACATTTTTATTGTATACAAGGTAATTACGATTTTTAATTGTTATTTCATACACATAAATTGTTAAATCGAAATTTAACATAAGTTAATATAAATAAAACTTTTATATGTTAGGTATACACCTATTTTAGTGGGTGCGTTGCCTGCCTTTGAGGGCTCCTCCCTATCTCTTTAATCTCTAGTAGTCGGTAGTCGATTCCATAGTTCGCAAAAGAAAATGTGTTGTGAAGCAGACCGTAGAAGACTTGTAGCCATCAAGGTGATGCGGATGAAATTTTGAATTAATATGCCTGTTTTGCGTATCTATATTAATAAAAGGCCGGCAACGCACTCGCGAGCCCTCCGGCATTGATAGTGTCCATGGGCGGCGGTATCACTTAACATCAGGTGAGCCTCCTGCCCGTTTGCCCCCTGTTCTATATAAAAAAAATAACTTTTTCATTAATAAATGTCACGTGAAAGGCCATGCAATAATTACCAGTACACATCAGCGTAATCCGACCCTCGCCTTAGCTCGTGTATCATCTGCTTAGTACCGGTATCCCACAGGCGTATGATTGTACCTCGCTCAGAGGCAGTCGCCAGTTTCGCACCATTTGCGGACAGACTAAGGCAAACCAGGTCAGTTTGATGGCAACCCACCACCGCCGGCGAACTGGACTGAGCGCCTTTCACCGCTCGAGAAATGTCCTGGTAATACAAATTTTGTCGTTCAAAACTGTCGACTAAAATTTCTGAAGAAAATGGTAAGGGAGCGTTCAAGTATTACGAAACGAATTTTGGGAGGGGGTCCTTTTGTAAAACGTTACGATGCAGGGCGGGGATTGAATTACGCCTTATTGTTAATATTATTTTCAACTTTCTAGTACTTTACACCACATAATGGTAACTTTTAGGTATAAAGAGTCACTAGGTGGTCACGAAACGTTAATAAAACGTTACTTGGTTACAGAAAACGTTACGGCGCGTTACACGGGGCGGGGGTGTCAATAATCTCCAAAAATTGAGTGACGTAATATACTTGAACGATCCCTAAGATTCAGTAACGAAACTTCAGTCTAAGTGATATGCCATAGCCCACGGACACTCACATTGCCAGAAGGCTCGCAAGTGCGTTGCCGGCCTTTAAAGAATTGGTACGATCTTTTCTTGAAGGACCCTAAGTCGAATTGGTTAGGAAATACTTCAGTGGGCAGCTGGTTCTACTTAGTGGTGGTGCGCTAAAACTGCTTTAAAAAACGCTCAGTTGTGGAACGACGGACATCGAGGTGATACGGATGGTATTTTGTATTCTGCCTTGACGTCCGATAATGAAACTCAGCTGTTGTTATTAGTCCGAACAACTCAAACCCATGGTGCTTCGAAAAGATTCCCCTTATTCAGTAGACAATTTTAATACGAATAAAATTTGGATAAGGTTCGCCTTAAATGTATTTAAATGAATGTACGAACTCACCAACAATTGCAACGAACCCTTCCGATGCGCAGGCGCAGCCAGTAATTGTACCGCGTTGGGATCCGTCGCAAGAGAACACAGCGGACGGGAGGACGCCGGCGTACGTAGCAAGGCGACACGCTGTAACGATGGCAGTGATAGAACTTGGATCGAAGATGTTAATACTACCGCCACTCTGGAATATTATCATTGCCTTTTTATTAAAATATATATTGAAGCCAATGTTATACGATTAGTAGTAGTGCTGTGTAGACGATATCAGCTAGTTTCTATGCACTGTATTGTTAACTTGAAACTTCAAAGTTCATGAGGTTACTGGATTTTGAAATATCAGTCAACTTAGTGACTAAATCTTATCTATTTCGAGATATTAAAATAATACGACGGACGAGCAAGCGATCTTTTTCAGCCAATCATAGTTAGGGATATAAATACATATTATGAGAAAAAATTAAATCTCGAAGAAAAATTCGTAAAACACGATGTAATAAATATTTAAAACAGTAGGAAGTTAAACAACCTTGATTTGTCCTTAACTTTGCACAAATTCGTAGACGGAATATTAATCAAGTGTTTCGGCGATTATAATGATTTAGAGTTAGACGATTGTTCTTTTCTATAACATATAACCACTTTACACAGTATTTTATATAACTTTTTTTCCTCTTAGGGTGCCTGGAAGACAATTATTACAATATATACCTATATATATTGTTTGTTGATTTCGTAATTTATATTTATTCAAAATGAACACATTACAATCTTGATTTATTTATTTAGAAATTGTACCATGTACATCAACTACTAGACTACGTATTCCGATAGATCAACGTATAAAAAATAATATAATAAAACTTCAATTGTTTAAATTATTAATATATTATACACAGAAATAGGATGTATTTATATCTGGGTTAGTTGGTGAAGGTTGTTCATTATCTTATCGTATTTACTTTGATAAAGGAGTTTTAATGAAAGTCTTAGCTGCGTTAAGAATATACAGTTTGTGTTACATTTTTATGACACTTAAATCATTTATTTTATTGCCTATAAGCTTACGCTACAACATATATATATTATATAGATTCAATGAGTATTCCGGGTTCATCAATGAGCAGAAATGTGTCTGCCCTAAGCTCTATTGAGTTGTTCTGTGACTTCCTGTTACCTTATTATTTTTATAATACTAAACAGTTCCTGTGTTGGGAAAGTATATATTTAATAGTACTCTTTAATAGTGTTTCTTAAAAGTAATGACAGACAAATAAAATACTGGGTAGGTTAGGATTTTCTTATTGAGTTTTAAGGTTGCTGTTTATACGAAACTAAAAAGAGGTACTCGCTTTGAATCAATTTCTTCAAATGTAAAAAGTGATAGATGACTGGAATAGGTACATAACTCTAACATGCCTATGTTGTGAGGGTAGTCTAAACTCACATATTAATAAGCACTGAGCTTATGTAGTTTTGATGCTTACTTTTACATTATATCATAATAATCATCCATGCATCCTCTACACAGGTGCTTTCCATTGGGGTATCTGAGCCGCTTTATCATGTATAAATATGATTTTGAATACAACATGATTTTCATGAACTTACTTATCTTTCCTGGCCCGTAATGCTCGTATAGGTGACTTGAAGAGGACTTCGGCTTTAAAGGCACGCTGCTGGTCATCAAGAAGCATGAGGCTGCAGGGCCTTCGGGCTCGCACCAAAAGTAGCCAATTGGTACGAAACACCATTTCACATAGTGATACTTCCCCCAACTCCTCTTTGCCTGGAATTTATATATTTTATTGACAGGTATTTTGCTGAAATTTTATTAGCCGACTTTAACAAATATAAACTGTGAAGAAGTAATAGTAAATAGATAATCAAGGCGTAAGTTTGCTATATATCTACCTCATATCCATCAGGACATAATACAAGAATCATCTTGTATTATGTTAAAACACAAGAACAGACTGTCACCCCTTTAATAGAGACTGTAAGTATCGTAATTGGACACTTTCTTATGTTAAAAATCATTACACATATATTTTAAAAAATGTATTAAACTGAATTAGTAGTTTTTGTAAAAATTAACATTGTTTTGATAACATAGTGTTGAATTTAAAATATTTCAAAAACCATTCAAAATGAGGTAGAAACTATTCTGCTAAAGGATGTAAACAAAAGTTATTTTAGTTTATGCAGTTATAATTTTGGATAGATATGTGAAAATTGATTCTGCATTTAAAGAGAGTAATTATTATTGACTTCAGTTAGTTATTA
Organism: Pieris napi; assembly: GCF_905475465.1. Taxonomy (NCBI): domain Eukaryota; kingdom Metazoa; phylum Arthropoda; class Insecta; order Lepidoptera; family Pieridae; genus Pieris; species Pieris napi. The sequence continues at coordinate 2,417,935 of NC_062241.1, read as the reverse complement.
ATAGGTCTTTAATGAGTTTAGAGAACTACAAGTTTCCTAAAGTATAATTATTATTGTATATAATCACTTAAGTAAAGAATGCAGTTTTTTAATGAATACATTAGAATTAGTCCAAAAACATTAGAACTTTGGCACTTGTCTATTATATTGATAAAAAAATTGCAAATATTAAATTGTAGTCGGTAATCAATAAATTAAACTGTTTTTTCTCTTATATACTTAGTTTGAATGTCAAAAAACACTTACTGTAATGTGCCTTCTCAACAAGTGGGTCCACATTGTAGACACGCAAGCCCGATGTAAGACAACAAGTGAAGCAGCCTGAAAATATTATAGTATTCATTATACAAAACCACAATTAATCTTTGTATTATAATATACATAATTATAACAATAGAACAATGGTTACATATATTCTTATAATATAAGCATGAAATATTATTTTACTTTTTCATGTAATTTATATTGCAACAATATATTATTTATATTATAATGTATATCAATAAGTATAATTATAATAACCTTATTTTTTACACAATTCGATAATTATGTGATACCATTAGTTTTACCATATATTTTTTACATTTGTACACTTTACTTTCTGTAACGTACAAAAAAATGCTTGAAAAATTAAATTCATATTTCATACATAAAAGTAAATATTTACCAAGCTTCAGGATTTCATAAAGGCTACGCAGTGGTACGTAAAACGTGCTAAACTACGTAGGCGCGCAAACTAAAAATATAAACAACACGTGGAACCAGTGCGACAATGGCCTTACGTAGATTTACGTAGAAATTTTAATGTAAAAGCGTTACGATTACCCCTCGTATTGCCGACCTACATATATGCACACGTCGGTCATCCACATCATGAATAATATCACGCTTTATGTTTGAGAACAAAGAACTAAGGGTGACTAACTAGGAAGTCAACACACCTTGATTCTGGTTAAAAGCCAGGCTTGTGATTCCGCTGCTTCTTCGGCGCGCCATTATCACTCCACAAGAAATTTATCATAAACATTGAGTCGATTTTTTATCAATTATCTTTGTGGACATTTTCACATCAGAATTTTTATACGCACATTAATTTATTTACATGTTTCTTGTGTGCAATACACAGCTGATTTGATTTGATTTAGGCGACTTGACAGTGGCGGCTGTGAAACAACGTATGAAATATTGGTGTTGGCACTTGTGACGATTGACATTTAAATATGCTGTGCAAGGTGTTGCCACCTTCTTACTCCAATTAAGGAAAACAATATTATACGTACGTAGAAAAATGTGGCGAGCAAAAAGTTATAATAATTATTAATATGAATAATTAAATATAATTATATTTTAATTATTCAAATATGTAAATTTTTATACATATTATGCCAGTTCATTAAATTAATTCAATTTACAATCTAAATAATTCAAATTTTGAATTTTTCTCCACGAGTGACCCCCTACTGGCTGAATTCACAATTTTGATTTATATAAAAAAAATACCAAAATGTTTTTATCTTCCCTCTTTGAAGAAATTCTTTTACAGATCAAGTTTTTGGCTTCCAAAGCTGTGCTAAATTATGTAGGGTGTCAAATAGCAAAAGTAGTGATAATAAATTTAAAAAATATCAACGTGATAAACTAAAATCACAAGGTAGCATAACAAAGTAAAAATTACTTATTAATAAGTATGTTTGTCCTTGAGAAGGACTTTCATTTAAGCTTATTAAACATGCATCATTCTTTTCCAGAATATGGATTTCAACACAACAGTTAATGCTGATTATCAATGGCCATTTCCGAAGCCTATAGTTGGAAAGTAAGTAGTAGTAGCTTATAGTTGTAAAGCATATGAATAAAGAATATGTAATAATTTCAGAAGTAGTTCATAATAGTGCAAATTTCATTATGTAGTCTTAAGGAGCGGATTTTTTTTACCGATAGGTGCGCTTCTAGAAGCCCACCAATTCTTCTTTTCTATAGCTTGATTGGCTTCCCTTCTTCACTTTTTTTCTTGATATCTCTTTCAGACCCTGTGAGCCGCCTAAACCAGAAGCAGCACCTACAACCAGACCAGCACCTGTGGCTCCATACTGCCACTGCGATGCACATTCATACTCGCCACGCGTTGAACAATATAAACAACTACTCGAAAAGGAACAGAAACTATGTCAAGATTACGAACAGTTGAGGAAACAGGTAAGAAATGTTTCACTAAAATTATGTATAAGAACAATATAATCCTAACCTAAGCTGTACATAGAACAGTGTTGGCCTAGTGGCTTGAGCATGCGACTTTTAATCGTAAAGTATTGATTTCAAATCACGGCTCTGCACCTATTCTATGTGCACGTTTAACACTCGAAGAAAGAAGGAGATCATGGTAAGGAAACTGGCATGCTTTAGGCACAAAAATCGACGATATATTGTGTCAAGCTACTAAGAATAAATAATTAGGAAAAAGATAAGAATTTCTGGACCAAGGTTGTAGCGTCACTATTTCTTTTCTATGCTATACATAAAAAGGTACAAGAAAATACACTTTTATTTTCTCCATTAATTATTTCCTTTTCCTATATTAATTAATAACGTTTACCTAGTGTGAAGGCTACCACTTCTGTCATGTAAAATTGCATAGGAATATTAGAATACGCTTAGTCACGTGATGTTTTTCATATAAATTGGAAGGCATACGCCAAACTAACTTTGTCCTGTTAACTTGGTTTTAAATAAAATAACTTTATTCGTTTTATAGATGGTAGATGTCACAAATGACATATTGGATCACCCCTGTGACGATCTTGATACTAAAATGACCACCATGTATCAGGCTACCTATAAGAAAAGATGTAAGTTCATTTACTACTTACAATTTAATTGCACGAGACTTAAATTTAAGCGTAATATTCGTTCATGTATATTTAAATTTTTTACTTCGCATTAAACCTGTTACACAAAATTATCTACAATAAAGCAATAATTATATATTATAACTTATTATCTACATTTCTAAATATTTCAATAATTTGTGCATGTTATATAAACTCGCATGGAATGAGAGTACCTACCCTCCCATATTCTGGTTAAGGGTCTGTTTCACAATGTACCTATGGATAAAGTACCAAATAGCTATGCAACACATAAGTTATTTGAAATATAAATTGTGCTATATGCCACTTCATCGGACTCATAACTTATGATGGACTTTATGTGACGAAAAGCGCTATCTGACAGTCGTGAAACGCAACAATAGTGTTTATCCAATATAAAGTAATAAATAGCTAATATGTAGAACTTATCCGTACATTGTAAAACAGACCCTAAGTCTTTTAATTTCACATTCTTTCACATCAGACACTCATAATAGATATTAAAATGATATCATACATTCTAATTCCAGCTTTCCCAGTATCGGACTATGAAAAAATAATAGCCGCATCTCAATCAAGCGCACCCATACCAATCGAGAGCAATCGTCTCGGAGTATTACGTTGTTACAAGGACCCCACTCACTTCACTGACAACCCCCCGACTGTACGACCAACTATAAACCCTCCGGGGCCCGTCCATACTGGGGTTGCTCCCATATCCGTCCAAAGCTGGTTCACGGACTTTCCAGGAAGGTCTGAATACATGGACACGTACAGTGCTTCAGCAAAAGCCTGTTGGAGGTCCATGCAACGGTTTAAGGAACCTCTACCCTCGACAAGACGTAGGGCGGACGATACATGCGTTTAAGTCTCTTTTTGGTTTTGTGATTTTCTGTATTGTGTAAGCAATAAATAAGGGAAGATATGTATGTTTTTATTTGATGCCAGATTTCATAGGCCCGAACCTACAGCTTCTTTTGCCATTTATAGTTCCCTTAAATATTAACAGGGCGAATTTCTTTAACAGTCTTCCGTTGCGGTGTAAAACAAAAAAAAAAGTAAATGAGGGTAGACAGGGTTTAACATACAATAATTTTTTGACTTGTGATAGGTCAAGATAAGTTTTATGAAGTAGGCCATCGTTTTAAGTTCAGACCTTCCGATTTTTGCAATTATATCAACATTATTCACGTGCTTGTAATATTTTTTTGCAGGAAATTTTGAAAAATCCTATTAATGTTTGTGTTTTAACCATTACCGCAATATACATATATTTGAGGTCATTTTTCTTTATATCTATAGACAAGTAGGTGATCATCCCCCTGTGCCTGACACATAATATATTGAAATACGTTAATATATTTTTAAATAAATATAATAGTATCAATCGCTTATACTGGAAATAAATAAGGCGCAACTGCGTTTCTCTTTGAATACAAAAGAAACAACATTTAAAGCCTACCTATATTCTAGGTTTTATAAAGTAAAATAATATAATGAAAAAATTAAAATACCTTACATATATTATGGCAAGTGACATAAATTAAACATCGTCGATCAGACGGCAAAGACAACATTACAAAAGAGTTTATATAAAGTACAATATAGACAAGAGTTTGTATAGGAAAATATATTATGTTTTCCTTACATAAATATTACATAAACCTTTTCCTGTAGCTAACGTAGTGAGATGAATTTTAAGAGCATTTCAAATGTAACAAATGAATATTCTTTATTCCATAAAATATCAAATTAAGTAAGCTTTTTTCATTGATTAATATACTAAAAAGTTGGTTGCTGTAGGTACAAAATTTTAAGGACACGCATAATTTAATTCGAATTCGGAGGATGACAAGATAACCGGTTAACAACCGTTTAACCTAATTCGTTAAATTTAAAACTCTATGAACCTAGTCTTACTCCTCATTGAAGAATATTTGAGTCATGTTTTGACACATGAAAATTAAGATGTTTAGAGTGAAAAGGCTAGGAAAATTCGGAAACCTCAATGCCTTGTTTATTTGTTGCAATACTTTCTAAATACCTCGTAAAATTTTGTTAATACAACCATAAGACGTAACTATTTATTTATTTTGATAATAATATTAAGGGTCTGTTTTACAATGTACGGATAAGTTCTACATAAGTTCCAAATTAGCTATTTATTACTTATTGGTAGGATAAACACTATTGTTGCGTTTCACGACTGTCAGATAGCGCTAATCGTCACATAATAAGTTATGAGTCCGATGAATGTCAAATAGCACAATAATTTATCTTCCAAATAATTTATATGTTGCATAGCTATTTGGTACTTTATCCATACATTGTGAAACAGACCCTAAGACTCGCAATTAATAGAAAAGTAACTGGCTACATACAATTTTTTATGAATTTAACGTGAACTAGCTGAATTTTAAAATGTAGTACAAGATTTTATTAGATATCTATATAAATAAAAATGAATCGCTAAATATGTTGCCAATCGCAAAACTCGAAGACGGCTGGATGGCTCTGAGAAAGGTTTTTATGCAGGGGGAAATTGGCAAAACATAAACCAGAAATTAAAAAAAAAATCGTTTTATTTAGTTGTTAGGTTTTTATTTAAAAGGTAAAGTTAATAGGCTCTATAGCAAAATGTTACATGTTGGGAATATAGCAGTTAAAAAGGTGGGCTTTGTAAAATATATTTAAGGCGAAACAAAGTTCGCGGGTACAGCTAGTCTAATATATAAAATTCTCGTGTGTTCTCGTGGCCCGACCGATTGTTATGGATTTTTTTATGCATATTCAGTAAGTCTGAGAATCGGCTACTATCTATCTTTCAAACCCCTTTCCTAATTATTTTTAGACAATTTTTTTTTGTTTTAACTTTTTATGATACAGCATACAAAAACACATATAACTCCTAATTGTCACCCCTCTACAATCAACCCCTATTTTTTGTTACAGTAAATAGTTATTTTTTATTGAACTAAAAATGTTTCCTAGAAATAATATACATGGCAAAACAACTATTAAAATTATAAACAACTAATAAAATTCACTGCAACTGAAGAAAAATATGCCATTTCCCGCTTATGACGTTTTACACTATAGCTTACGACGTCTGGTCAATTCTTTTCAAGTTTATCCAAATTCCACCTAATGGGGAGTAAGAAAATGCTGACGGGTTTACTTTCAAAGGGTTCTCGGTCTTTTCATTCAAACACAGTTCATATTTCGAAAGAAGTTGGACCAATGCCATCTTAGATTGAATATAGCCTTGTCGTACACCTGGAATAGATTAATGATGATTAATTTAAAAAAAATAGTTTGAAAAATAGCCAAATAAGATATATAAAAATCAATATTCAACCAATGTCATATAATCAAATGTGAAGTACTATAAACCAGGCTAAGAAACCAGGCTAGAGTACATTAAGATGTTGTCATTGGAGAATCGTAGAAAGTTAATTCACTTTAAAATCGATTTTCGTCTAGTTTTTGTAATTTTAATTGTTTTATTCAATATTTGTATAATCTCTTCGTGTATGTCGTGTTTGTCTATAAGTGCTAGTTACATAAAAAAATGTTTTTTTTGGTTCTTTGTAATGTAAAGCTTTTATTTACAAAATAAAATATAAATTATAAAATAGCATTCACGTTCCCACAATGTCAAATTTGTCACTTTACTTACACACGATAGTTTAGCGTTCCAACCCTTATTGGTCTTATCTCTCAGGTATCTTGTCTTGAACCATTAAAGACAGTTGATTTCGAAGAAAGTGTTTTATTTGAACAACCGCCACCGTACCTTTCTCGGTAATTATTATACATAACTAGCTGATCCGGCAAACGTCATTTTGCCATGTATATCATTTATAATAAAAATAGGGGTTGATCGTAGAGGGGTGAAAGTTAGGGGTTGTATGTATTTTTGTATGTTGTATCATAAAAAAAATAGAAATTAAAAATTTTGTCTAAAAAATAAATAAAAAAATTTAGGGGTGGACTACCCCTAACATTTAGGGGGATGAAAAATAGATGTTGGCCGATTCTCATAGATACCGGATAAGCACAAAAAATTTCATCAAAATCGGTCAAGCCGTTTCGGAGGAGTATGGCAACGAAAACTGTGACACGAGAATTTTATATATTAGATAATAGTATATTTAGCTTACCTAAACATTTCTTTGGCCCCTCTCCAAAAGGCATCCACTGGCATGGATGCATTGTAGCCTTCTTCTCCGGGGTGAATCGCTCTGGATCAAATTTCTCTGGATCTTCGAAAATCTCTGGATCCATTTGTATTGCTTGTATCGGTATAAATAGTAACGTACCCTTATCTATAACTATATCAGTATTGGGAACTTTGTAGTCCTCATTACATCGGCGGAAGAGAGCTCGCAAGGGTGGATATTTTCGCAATGTTTCTGTAAGGGATGGATAATAGTGTATATATCTACGATAGACAGGGTTTTATTGCATGAGATAGAGATTTATAAAATCCTGAGTTTAGTGTTTTGAATAAGAAAATGATTTCGCGTTAATTCAATAGACATCATCTTCTTCGGACCCATGATTATAAAAATAAATGTGATAATGTTTTGTAAATGTACAAAAAGCAATAACAAACAAACGAAACGAGAGAAACTCTTAGTGTAGTATGTAGTGTACTCATCTCAAAGCAAAATATTGCTCGTCCAGCTACTAGTAATCTCACAATACAAGTAAATTAGAGAAATCGTATATCGAGGTACCATTGTATATATTGTGCCATCTATGTGCGAAATTAATACCCGTTAGGTTACCCGCAATTCATACAGGTTAGGAAAATATCCTGAGGAAATCAGGATGCCTAAAAATTTACTGTATGTGTATAGAGGCTGCTAATAAAGAACTGGGTCTTGAGACAAAATCAGTCTTCGAAAGTCGCTAATCGAATTTGTATCGGAATGGCATAAGCTCACGGTTTGATTGGCTTTAGTGGGTTACGACTGTCAAAAAGTGATTTTTCCTCAAGCCCCTTAATTATAATGAATCAAATTGAAATGAATCTTACCTTCTAGAACCATATTCATATAAGTCATTTCATTTTGAGCTTCATAAGTACATTGCCCATTATATTTCGCTAATACCCTTAATATTTCCTCTCTAGCTTTGCTCTGCACGTCGGGGTTTTTGGCCAGCTCGTAGGCTGCGTAACGCCCCGTCGTAGCTGATGTCTCGTAGCCCGCAAACAAATAGAGCATGGTGTTCGCTACTACGTCAATGAGTGTGAAAGAGTGAGAATCTGCAGCTTCTAAAAATTAACAATAAACAATAATTATTTTTACGTCGTATTCAGGTTCAGGGTTAGACAATGTGCTGCCTGTCCTTGTAGCAATACAACTGAAGAGACGGTGTGACATGTTCTGACTGTCCAATGTATGGATACGACAGGAATAATACTGAACAAGCCATGGGAATGAAAGTAACACAGACGAATTTATAGGAAATAATGTTAGACATTAGGTTAAGAGGCATCTTTTTGGACTTTGCTGTAAAGGTCATACAAAAAGTTGTTAAAAGAATTAGGTAGAAATGTTTAATCATCCGGGTTACCAATACCATTTACGTAAGTTATTTCATACCTCCGACGACTACATAGTCGGGGAATTATCTAGAAAACATTAAAAAAATAGTTTCATTTTTAAACTTCGATACGCAAAAATAGAGTATTTGTACACAGTGTAAACATTAATGTAGCTTTAACTTGATGAAACATTGTATAGTTTTGAAAATAAATAGCTGACCTGATTGATGAGAGCTATCTGTATCCATTAAATCAATAAGCCTTTGTAGAAAATCCTTGCGACGATAATTGTTCGTTTTACGAAATTCCACTCCGTTTTTGACTAAATTATAAAAGAAATTATTAATAACGGGATCCGTACGCTTCAGGCCGAATTTCTTGAAAAATTCTGGAGCGAAAAACGCAATGCCTCTTATAATTGTCCTGAAATTAATAAAAAAATATATGTTATCTATTTATTAAATTTAATAAAGCAAGTGACACATTTCAGTGTATCAAAATTAACTTTAACTTACCAATATATTGACGTGTATTCAAAAAACTGTCGGCATCGCCCATGAAACTCGGTTTCGCCTCTTTTAAAGCCATCATTTTTAATTCCAAAACCGACATTACCGACTATTTCTACCACGTATTTACCAAAAAATTCAGTAAAATTGATAGGTGTACCATTCTCATACATTAAGTCACCGTACTCCAGACCTTCTTCTGCTGCTTTCTTTACATGAGGGAAAAGTGACTTCAAGTTAGCTGGACTGAATGTTGGGGAGAGCTTTGATCGAAGAGACTTCCACTTTGGGCCGTGGATATGGAAGAGATGACCTCCGAGAGGATCGCTGGTTTCCGAACTTGAAAATACTCCGTGTGATTGGAAATAGTCATAATCCTTGATTAGAATATGTTTGGCTAGTTCTAGATCGTTGATGCACAGTACTGGTATATTGAAGCAGTAAAGGCCAACCATGGGGTTCTTTTTATATTGAAAATAAGCGTCACAGTACGGCTGGAAAATTTGTTTTTTGCGCTTTATCACGTCGCGGACATTACCAAAGGGAAACGACGGTTTTGGTCCCGGCACGCCCTTCCTCTTCCAATACGAAAACTTCCTTTTGAACCACAAGTAGATAAAAATTGTGCTTATGATTGAAATAATTGCCGGTATAAATAATAAATGATACATTTTTCGTGTATCTGACACTGCAAAATACCCCTGAATGGTCGGTCGTTTCAAATCCGGCTTTTAAAGGTTCAAAAATCTTTATATTATTAAAGTTTTTGTTAATCCACTCATAAATAACTGCAATTTAAATATAGTTTTAACTTCATAAATATTATTTGAATAGTTTTTGCTTTCACATGATTAAGTGCTTCTGTAAATCACTCCTGCAACCTTAATTAACTTTGACTTTTATATATTGACGTATAGTACTTTATTTATTCTACGTCACATTTCGTTTCAAAATAAAGAAATTAAGATAACAACAAATTTTTATGTGAATTGTGAACACAAATTAGGGTAACAAATGCTTTGTATTACTAGTATTGAAATAAAGTTTTAAAATCTCTAGTTTTTTCAATTATATGATAACAATTTGATTTTCAGTCAAAAACTTCACCCTATCTGGTTCGATGTAAGTTTTATTATTAAAGACTGACTTCTCATTTGGATGACGTAACGTATCGAATAGATTTTTAGTCGCAAAATGTTGATAAAGACTATGAAAAAATTCGTCAAACGATAAACTATAGAAATTGTAGCCGAATCGTAGCGAACGCCAACACCTTGTAGAAACCGATACAAAATGGCGCACACGCGATCAGCAGTCCGTTATTGTGAAATGTTTACTTATGTTTAAAAAAACAAACTAAGAATTACGAATTATTAAGAAGACTTGTAAGAGTTATTTTCATTCGATGCGAAATTTTTCCTAGATGGTTTATGGCTATTTATTTTTTAAATTTCAACGTTCCTTCATTTTTTTATTGCTGTTTTACTATTATGAAAATTTATACATACGGACTTCAACGCGGAAACATTCGGGGAGGCTTCCTAGAACCTCACAACGTCAACATCTGTTAAAAACTCGATTTTTGAAAATTTTCAATTTTCTTAGCGGGAAGTTAAAAGAAGAATAATAAAAATATGAAGAAAAAATATAATAATAATTAAACATAAAATTTTATTTATTTCCTATTTTAATTCGCCCAGCGAAGCGGGCGAGAAACGGCTAGTAAATAATAATAAAAATTGTTGAATAGAAATTCGGGGGCCAAATTAAGTAGATCTATACTGTTTATCAGCGAATAGCGATTGCGAAGCCGACTTTTATTTTAAATTGTTGTACCGCGCAATTCCAAGCTTACGACGTCAAACTATACAGTCCAGTCAGTCAAGACAATTAATTCATTATAATTCCAAAAGTTTTCAAATTTTGATGTAAGGTCGGGAGTGGTATTAAAACAAACTATAAAATTTTGCAACCTGCTCTGCGGTCCGGAACATTGTTAAAAATAAGTTTTGGTCGTGAAAAAAATTCCAAAAGTTCTGCAAACTTGGGGAAGTTTTCGATATAATATTTCATATCACGTATAAAATTTGCAACCAACCTAAGTGTACGGAACATTTTTTGCGGACAAGGTTGCAAAATGAGATTTATTGTCGTCCCAATGTACCATTCACTTGACCGAAGTTTGAAAACTTTTGGAATTATTATCAAATTTTCGATTTCGAATGTCTATAATGACTGGTCTAATAGTCGAGTTATTTCAATGGTAGGGGAGCCCAAGAGGGGATTTCGGGATTTACTAAAGCGCGGCAGATTAATATACAGGGGGATACCTTGTACCCGGTTAAGTACCTCCACAAAACATGAGGCCCATATATCAGGCCGCCCGTGAAGGATACTGGATCAGATTAGTAAAAAAAATTGACGATCAGAAATTCTCGAGCGCGTCAGATTAAGGTAGGGTGAGTTAATTACATACTAAAAAGTGTATATTCCACTAATCTGACAATTTGAGAGTGACGTAAAAAAAGGGGAGGGCAACAAAGTTGTAAAAAAAAACGTCATCTCGACATTCTCGAGCGTAGCTAATATTTTTTTTATTTTGAAGGAAATAATTCAAGAATAATGAAAAATATATAATCTGCCGATTTCCGCAAGCCGAAATAACAAAAATTCGTCGATAAAGTTAAATGCGTGCAGCTGCGTGATGCCTACATTCCCTTAAACCTATCGGAATCTACTAAACGGCGTTCTAAATATTCCCTCAAAATTACTAGATTTTTAGAAGAATTAGATTTTGAGAAATTTTGAAAAATCTCAAAAAAAATAAGATTTTTTTAAGTGGTTTCTTTATCGATCAACTTCCAAAACTAATCCGCTTTTGAGCTTGAAAAACCACGTCGATCGCCACCAAGCTGGTCAAAAGCGGTTGATTCGTTCGAGAGATATCGTGAACGAAAGAAACCCGAAATAGTGTTTTATCGGCATTACTCCGAAATTTGTGGTTCGATCAATTAAAATTGCAAAATTACTTATGAGGATGATAAAACTGCGACGAATGCCGCCAACCGCGTGAAAATTGCTTGATCCATTCAAAAGTTATTGCGGTTCGAAAATTCCAAAAATTGTGTTCTATGAAACTTCTATCAGACTTTCGAGCTGGGAGAGCTCAAATGCATAGAAATATTATTTCTTTGAACTCAGCGAGCTCAAAATATCAATTTTAAGCGCCCAGGAATGGAATTAGCGGGAAGTTGCAGGGATGGCCTTAAAGGTGAACCGTTTTTCTATTTTTTTTTGTCAGATCAGGCGAATCCCTCTAGATAATCGTCAGATTATGAGACAGTACGTTTAGAACATAAAGATGAACCATATATAACTTAATCTGACGCGCTTGAGTATTTCAAAATGGCGAATTTTTTTTGCACATTATGAAAATGGCCGCGGGTTTGCGTCCCTTCGAAATAGTCAAATTAGTGAATGAGAGCTTTTTTTGGTGCACTTAACACTCCCTTAGAAAATCTGACGCGCTCTATTAATTTTTTTTTTCATTTTCAACCTTTAAATACAACCACCCGCATCATGCAAACGATCAAATTAACATACGTACATTATTAAAAATACGTAGGGCATTGATGCTATCAATATCTGACGCGCTCGAGGATGTCCATGCAACAGTTTTTTTTTACATATTTAAAAATCTATAGCCGCTTCCCCCACCGATGTAAAGGTATATATCATATAACATCATCTAAGCTTTGCATCCCAATAGGTCTCTACGACGAGTCGAGTAAATCCCCATTTAGCATCGTGGGCTCCCCAACTACAGTATGCGTAGCGCTGTTATTGCCAGTTCTTCTCGTCCATCCTACGCTCTTGATTTTGAGAACTGGCAGTAAATGTAAATTTAGAAGCATACACTTTTCTAACGTTCATAAGTGTACATTAAATTACCTATATGAATATAGGTATAATAATATTTAGATTATTTTAAAGTACCACTGTGTAATTTAACATAACTGATTTTATAGTCGTTGTTTCATATCTTGGGAAGCAAGGTGTTATGATTTCAGCTCCTGTGTCTTGTAAAAGAAAATAATTGCCAGGTCTTCTTGTCCGTTCTACGCCCTTTATTTGAAAAGTATAGAATAGTATGAGTTGATGTTAATTTTGTAACGTACAAACGTTATCTACCTATAATCAACATGCATAAATTATATTTTGATTATTTATTTTTAGGTTCAGGGGCCTATCGTCGCTAATTGGTAATGACGACGACAACAACAAACACAAACAATTTATTTTATCTTAATTTTATTTATTTGTAATACTTATTATACAGATTATTTCGTAAAAACTGAAACTTCCGATTGTTGAAAATCTTTTTCAATACTATTTTACTGTCCTTCGAAAAAGAACACATTTGAAAAAATATATTTTATAAATCATTAACAGTATTTTCAAACAGTATACAATAGTTTAAGCCCTTTTAACTTCCATTAATATACGTATTCAATTTCAAGAAAAATAATCTTTTTTTTTTAATTTGATCCAAATACCACTCTCAGGAGCGCAAGAAAATGATGTTGCCTTGATTCGAATTGGATCTTCTGTTTTTTCGTCCAATGATAGTTCGTATTTGGTAAGTAATTTCACTAACAACATTTTTGATTGTATGTAGCCTTGACGAATACCTGAAATAAAGACATACATATTAATTTTCTATTTTGAGTATTCAGGCTACTGGTGGTGTAGGTAAAGAGTCCCACATAATCCCTGCTTGAGTAAAATCCCGTAAGGATATCCGTAACCGCATTTCCTGACGATAAAAAAAAGAAAGTCCACTTTTCTAAGAAAACTTAAGAAATCACTGCAATCCCACCAAATGTTAGGCGTATGTTTTGATGGGATAAATTTAAGGTAGTTTTTATCACTTTATTTCGAAAAGAATCGGCGAATAGAATAGGGTCGATAATTTTTGAAACCAAAAAATAATAATAGTAGGATGAAAACCATTGGAAAAGGAGGAGAATATTATAAAAATGAAAAAACGGTTTATCTCGATTTCCGACAAAACTAACTTCCCCCTTCCCGACCTCAGATCGCCCGTAAGTTATTTTTCCTTTTATGTTTATAATATTCACCTCCTTTTCCAATGGGTTTCATCCTACTAATTTTTTTTTTTAATTCTACCCTGGTCTAGAATGGCCAATGACAAGGCATGTCTTTTGAGCTTACTTATTTGTTTGCTATCTGTCAAATTATGTTTTACACTATAATAAAAAACGTTTCCTTTTATAATATACTAAAATCGTATGAATGTCTATACTTTCGTCGTATGCCAATAAATTCTTAGTACAACGAAATTAATAATTTTCAAGGTATAAAATTGTAAAGTTCACGAACTGTAAAGCCATCCATCGTGACTTACATGACTTATAGCAACGATAATAATAAAAGTGGTAATTATTAGTTTAATTATAAATAAAATGTATTTATTATACATAGCATTAAGATACATGAGATATATTATTATTGTGTGTAATGAATCACAAATTACCTAAACATTTCTTAGGTCCCTCCCCGAACGGCATCCAATGACATGGATGCATCTTAGCTTTCTTCTCAGGTGTGAATCGCTCTGGGTCGAATCGCTCCGGATTTTCGAAAATATCAGGGTCCATTTGTATTGCGTGAATGGGTATAAACAGTAATGTACCGTTTTCTATAACAAAATCGCTGTCAGGTACTTTGAAATCTTTATTACACCTCCGGAACAGAGCGCGCATTGGTGGATATTTTCTCATCGTTTCTGAAAATGTATTGAATCTGAGCAACGATTTTAAGAACGTAAAACTAATACAAATTAAACAGAACGAATACACACATGTACATTGTACACGTAGCACTTGTGTGTGTAACATCACAGCCAATAGCGTTAAACGCTTTTAGTCCAGTCAGTCAAGACAATTAATTCATTATAATTCCAAAAGTTTTCAAATTTTGATGTAAGGTCGGGAGTGGTATTAAAACAAACTATAAAATTTTGCAACCTGCTCTGCGGTCCGGAACATTGTTAAAAATGCAATAAATGATAATTTGCTCAGTTCTTGGGACCAAAATTCCAAAAGTTCTGCAAAGTTGGAGTGGTGTTAAATATATTATTTTACATCACGTGTCAAATTTGCAACCAATTTAAATTTTTTGTTATTAAAAATTAATGTTTTTCTTTATTAAACTGAAGGAAAACGTTCCAAAAGTTCTGCAAATTTGACAGATATATCGAAAATAAAATAAATAACAAAAAATGTTCCGTACACTTAGGTTGGTTGCAAATTTTATACGTGATATGAAATATTATATCGAAAACTTCCCCAAGTTTGCAGAACTTTTGGAATTTTTTCCACGCAAAAATTAATTTAATTGCAATTTTAACAATGTTCCGGACTGCGGACAAGGTTGCAAAATGCGATTTATTGTCGTCCCAATGTACCATTCACTTGACCGAAGTTTGAAAACTTTTGGAATTATTATCAAATTTTCGATTTCGAATGTCTATAATGACTGGTCTATTTGTCAATTGCGAAAATCAATAATGGAACTTGAACCGGCTTTTACGCACGTAAAGAATTTATTACAAAAAATCATTAAATTCCAATTACACAGCACATTATATGAGTAATCGGAATTACATATAATTATGCTGTATTGCATATTATGTTTTATTAACATAACGTATTTTACCTTCAAGAACCATGGTTATATACGTCATGTCATTTTGCGCTTCATACGTCCATTCGTTATTATGTTTTGCGAGGACCCTGATCACCTCCTCTCTAGCTTTGGCCTGAACAGCCGGGTTTTTTGCCAATTCATATGCCGCAAACATGCCTGTCCCAGCCGATGTCTCGTAGCCAGCGAACATATAGAGCAATGTATTCGCTATGATATCATTGAACGTAAATCTATATTCTTCCGTTCCTGAAAGGAGGATTAGTTGTTGTCACAAGATACATACCGAGACTTGGAAACGTTTCTGCATTAGTCTCATTGATAATTGTTATTCCCTAATTTATTGACTATAAATCTATTTCAGAATTTTAAGGTACATACATAGTAGCCTATCAGGCACGCGATCAGACGGATCTGTGACCTAGAAGCTAGGCAGGGGAGTGTCAAATTCCTTTCCTAAAAAGGGACTTTATTTGCTGAAAAGGCTTGGCGTCTCCCATCGGGCCCGGGCAAACTACTCCGGAAATATTCTCATGATATTTTATGGCAGAATTTTTCCAGCTGCGATCTGTGCTCAAGCAACATGTCGAATAGCCCATCACGGGATATCCACATGCCAGTCTCGAGTTCCAGATCGCTCCTGGCTTTTTAAAAGTTCGGCAGTCAACAAGTAAATGAACCACCGTTTGGTCGGTTCTTTTGTTATATCTATATCAGGCTATACTTAGACTAAGCCACGAATGGTTCTCAGTCGTAGATTAGACTTAAGCGTTTTTAATAAGTAAGATTATAATATATAATATAATATAATTAAATAAAAATATAATATAATAAAAATAATATAATGACAACTTAGTATCATTAAATACAGAATAGCTCTGCTGTTTAAAATTAAAATTCTAAAGATTTTAACTAAATAATGTATAAAAAAAAATCCTTTTCTCTGTGTTTGCTGTAATATTTTCGTTCCGTGTTATTGTATGAATTGTATTTCTTTTTAACTCATTAGGAATTTTAATTTGTACTGCGGTGTAGCTCTTCTGGCACCAAGGTTTAAGTATTGTTTTTGGTGTTTTCTGTAGTTTTAGTTTATATTTATGTATTAATTAATAATAAATAATAACTATATATGTTCATAAAAGGATAAAATTACATTTATTTCATGAATAAGGAGACAAATACTTAACAGTACGTACATAATAAATTTTAAATGGATCCTACCTGACAGGGAAGGCAGGGTATCCCTGTCTTTTATTTCAATCAGTGTCTGAAGAAAATCATTACGGCGATAACTGTTTTTCTTGCGATAATCCACAGCGTCCCTCACCAGATTATAAAAGAAATTGTATATGCCAGGATCGAATCGGTTTATTCTTAATGCTTTGAAAGCCTCCGGAGCGAAGAATGCAATTGCTCGAGTAACTGTCCTGCAAGAGTAACAAAGATAAATAAATACGTTTAATTGGAAATTGCTTGAAGGAAATATTACTACAACATTTTTTGTGTATAAATTATACCATTATTATAAACTCTTATAAATCCTTTTCGTAGATTCTGTTACTCCTAGACACATTTTAGCTATGTTAGCCAATAAATCACGATCGTACCAATTTTTAAAATGCCGGCAACGCACTCGCGAGCCCTCTGGCATTGAGAGTGTCCATGGTAACACTTAACATCAGGTGAGCCTCTTGCGCATTTGCCCCCTGTTCTATAAAAATAATCTTCAATCTCACAGTCCCACAGTTTTACAGAGCTATCTTCAAAATTATATATTATATATATCTCTCTTTGTTATAATCAGATATTTTTAGTTTTTTCAATATTCTGCTAATAAGTAAAAGTAATAGTTGTTAAGAACAAAGCATACCTACTGTGTTTGCCTGTTAATATAATATAATTTATTTTAAAAGCAATTTTTAACTGTAATAAATGTATTATAATTAATTAAATATTTTTTTAAAGTATTTATAATTAATTTTAATAATAATAATAATTAAAAGTTAATAAAGAAAAAATATTAAACAAATTTAAAGGTTAGGTCCCTGAGACATTGTGTCATATTTATTTATTATAAAAAAAATATAATTTTCAAAAGTTTGCAATACTTGGTTTCCTCTACTAAACAAATCATAAATTATAGCATTACACAAACAATATTATTTGTTTGTATCTCGCAATTCAAGGACCAGAAGGGAAAACCTGACAATAATATTATAATATTCAAAGAAACATTCAACGCTACCTACCTATAATTAACTAAGTTTCATAACTTCTATTAATTACAATAAAATCATTTCACTTACCGATAAAAAGAAGTATATTCAAAGAACTGACGACCGCGCTTATGAAATTCTGTGTTCGATTTAAAACCGTTGTTATTAACACCAAAACCAATGCTGCTAATATTTTCCATCGCATATGTTGAATAGAAATCTGAAAAGTTGATTACTTCCCCTTTCTCATACATCATATCGCCATACTGTAATCCTTCATTAGATATTTTATCTACAAGCGGAAAAAACGACTTCAGTTTTCCCAATGTGAAAGCTGGCGATAATTTCGTTCGAAGGGTTTTCCACTTGTCACCGTGTATATTAAAAATATGGCCTCCGAAAGGATCTCCAACTGAGCTTGTAAATATTCCATGAGATTGAAAATAGTCGAAATCCTTAATTAGGATATGTTTTGCTAAATCAGGATCATTGATGCACAACACTGGTATACTGAAAGAGTATAGTCCAACGTAAGGTAGGTGTTTGTATGTGTTATAGCTGTCACAGTAGGGTTGGAACAATTGCTTCCTTCGAAATATAACATCGCGCATATTCCCGAATGGAAACGTGGGCCTTGGTCCTTTTACACCTCTTCTTGCCCAATAAGAAAATTTATACTTAAACCACGCGTAAAAAGCGAAGAAAATTGTTGTCGCTATTAATAATATGGTAACCATCGCAGCTGTTTGCTGTTTGTAGCCATAGCTGCAAACGAATGTTATATATAGTTTCCATTCTGAACAATTTGCGTAGCATTTTTCCGCAAAAAGTGTTAATTTATCTTTTATTTGACGTTGGAAAAGTTTATTGCTTCCTGTATCCAATTTTATGAGAATCTTCAAATGATTTAGTAAAAAAAATTAATAAAAAGTGAATAAAAACAAAGTAAATTTTTGTTAAGTTTATGTAGTTATTTTCATTTATTTTTGATATGATATGATACAATAAGTAAGTTTTTGCAATACATATATTATAGATTGGTCCTTGTGGCTAAATGCCCTTAAAGATGGCAGCATTTTCTCGCTGTATTGTGATGCCTATATCCTGAGAGAAAATTGATCTGGAGTCACTTACGGTTTTAACTCGTTCTCTGCAGCCTCCTGATTGGTGCGCTTATTTCTTTATTACGATTACCATAATTATGGAAGCTACTCTTATTTTTAAAGATATCTATATTTTTCCGCACATAAAAAATATTCTTATAAATGGTACAGATGGCAGAGCACCTACTTGCCTGTCAAAAAAAAATCACGAAATCGATAGACACAGCTGAGGGGCAACGGCGGTAGGGCCACTATTTTCTATACTATAGGAAACTTTTGTACTACCTTGAAATTATTATAAAATTGTAAGGCGTTAACTTTTGGAGGCGGTAAATTAAAAATGCCCAATACACAGACATATTTTATTTATTTACCTTAAAGCTATTTCTATAAAAAATATTGCTTATACTATTTTGACCAGTTATTTAGACCAACAAAACAGTATTCGTAAATATGTACAACATACTATGTATAACAATAGATATAGAATGACCAGCGCTGTGGCGCTGTTAGGGGTTTAAACAGAGGCACAAACTTCGTGAAGCCTACAAAGAAGAAAAAGAAAACTACAAAATATTAGTATTGAAATTTGGCTGATGCCTCATGGGACTTCATGACTACGCGGCGCGTAACACGTACGAGTATCATCTCCTGTGTAAGGTGTGTTCAGAATCCAGCGCTTTAGACGTTTTTTTCCTTCGGAAACATCTTTAAGATAAGTAATTGATTGGTATGGTAAATTCATGTTAACGACATTAAGTATAACTTGCACTACACGTGCGGTTTTACTTACAATTAACACATAAAAGTAAATATTACAAATTACGTTTGTTGTTATTATACGTCGGTAACACTGAAAATGATTAGAACGTTAGAAACATTGCTAATGATTTTTTTTTTTAATTTCAATTTTAGAACTCTTTGGTAATATTGCATTCATTTGTCGTTTGTTTTTGCGAATTGGCGGCAAATCTAAAACTCTGGTTACTCGTGAAAATGAACCTAACGCAAGAAAATTTTCGTTCAATGATTTATTATGATTTTCGTCGTGAGTTTACTCAACAACAAAGCTATGATAGGCTGTGATTAGCATTTCTTAATGAAGCCCCATCTCGTGCCACTATTTACAATTGGTTTAACGAGTTTAAGTGTGGACGTAACAATATCAACTGATGATCCGCATGTAATTTAACAGCGACTACTAAAGACACATCAGTGCAGTGCAACATCACTGCTGTGCGACGCATGATAGAGGAAGATAAGAGAGTGATCTATCAGCAGACACGGGCAAGCCTAGGCATTGGTAAGAGTCAAGTTAAAAAAATATTACACGAACATTTAGGCGTCAGGAAGCTTTGTACCAGATGGATTCCCCATACTTTAACCGAAACCCCTTTGCATGGACTGGTGTCGCCAAATGTTAGATAAGTTCAACGGCGGTGACTCAAATGCTGTATTTGACATCGTCACAGGTGATGAAAGCTGGATATATTGCTACGAACCCGAAACCAAAAGACAATAAGCTAAGCGGGCGTTTCCTTTAGAGGATCGGCCAACTAAGGTAAAGAATGGAAGAATTCAAGGAAAAAAGATGACGGCCTCATTCTTTGGTCGGAAAGGTCATTTCGCGACAGTTGTGCTAGAAGATGGAAGGACAATTATTGCAGACTGGTATGTCAATCGCTGTTTGCCTGTTGACTTGGAAAAAATTCGATAGCGCCCTCGAAGCAGAATCCTCCTTCACCACGACAATACTTCAGCGCACTCCGCAAAACGGACTGTTGAATATTTGACTAAGGCAGGTGTCGAGATAATGAGTCATCCGCCATACAGTCCTGGCGCCCTGCGACTTTCATTTATTCCCAAGAACTAAAGATAAAATTCGAGGTATTCGCTTTACGACCCCTGAAGATGCGGTGAAAACGTACGAAAATGCCATAGAAGAGACCCCTAAGGAAGAATGGGCCCGATGCTTTTCTCAGTTGTTCCATCGAATGCGACAATGTATAGAGAGGAACGGAGATTACTTCGAAAAACAATAAAAGTATTGGGAACTTTCTACATTAAGCCGTTTTTCATTTTCTAAACATTTTCAGTGTTACCTAGGTATAACTGTATGAAATACAGTCCTTTGAAAGCTGCGTGGTATTCGACATATCCTCATGGTTTGATAAAACGTATGCCAGGGTGGTTTCGTTTAAATAAATTCGCCGATTGCCGCATTAATACCTCAAATTCTATTTGGACTTTAAATAACTACGAGCATAACTGTTCTTTTGTCCCTTTCGGTCAAATTGTGTTTACGCTGTGATGAAAAGCGACATGAGTAATTAGTTTAAAACCGTGCAATTGGACTTTTGTATTATATGAATAACGGCCATAGTTTGCGACAAGAGATTATTTTAATGATTTTACATAAAATAAGTAATTTTTAGTTTTAATCAAGATTTCCCTTATAAACAGGTTTTTAAAGAATAAATATAACTAAATGTTACCCAACAACAATTAACAACGATCCAATTTAATTTTAGGAGCTTATAGAGGTCTATATTAATGCTGTATTGTATTTTAATTAAAACTTATTTCCTACATTCAACGCGAACTATTAAATTAATTAAAAACAAAGACAATTAATTAAACAAGCATTAATTACTATTATTATACTTAAGTGTTATTAAACATATTAATTATATTTTATTCTATCATGATTGTGTAAGTACTCCTAATCAAGAAGCAGTATTACCTTGGTAGAACAGTGTTGACTTCGTGCGACTCTCATCCGTGCGGTTCGAACCCCGGCTGTGCACCAATAGGTATACTTTCTAACTATATACCTATCTAAGGAAAGCATCGTGAAGTCTACGGCGTGCATCAAGCACAGCCTTGCTATTCTGTAACTCACTTTTCGAACTCTCACAGTCCTTAATCATTGTCTTTACAAAATGATGACGTTTTGTGTTATTTGATATCATTTTTTTTTCATATGATTTTGTCCCATTCGGTGATGAGACCCTTGGTCCGTGGGGTCCTAGCCATATGAGGCTTTTTAAGGAAGTAGCAAAAAAGGTTAGTCGACATCACAGGAGACCGAAGAGCTGCCTCGGACAAAGAATTAGTCTAGCTATTCAAAGGGGGAACGCTGCCAGTATCTTCGGAACCTGCCTAAAGGGACTGCTTTATATTTGAAGGTAGATATCATTTAAGCCATTTTTAATATTTGTAGTTTTAACTGATTCTATAATCTTCCTATCCTGGCTCAACGAATAAGTATCGCAATACAGCGAGGAAATGTTGCCAGCGTTAAAGGTACACTGCCACAGGGACCAAACTTTTTAAATTTGTTTTGATTTTCATTTTTTTTTTAATTATTCCTATTATTACTTTGTAGGTTAAGAAAATTGTAAATACTGTATTTTAAGGTTATAGACCACAAGCCCATGAACAAAAAATACCTGTGAAATGACCCAACCTGAATTACGCTTAGAAGGCTGTTACTATATCTGAAAATAGCTCTGAGCACTATGCCGTCATTTCTGAGCGGTACATGTGAGTACGTGAGTGAATGGACTTTCTCATGTACAATGGGGTAATTTCGACTAATTATTAATGTACGGCTTTGTTATAAGTGTATAGATGATTAAAAATAAATGTCGAAAAACCTAGTGCCGTACAAAAGTGATGGTGCCGGAAGACGGCGCAAATTTTTAATTCGACGACAGTTGCAGAAGCAATATAGGTCATTTATTACTGTACGGCATTTGTGTCATTCCTTTTGGACACATATACAGATACTTTACCCGTAAACGCCGTACATATTTCCAGCGGAGCGGTCGAAAGCCAAGGGTCGGAACCCTACCCCTACACCCATATACCATAAGGTCATTGTAAAATGTACGGCAACATGTTCAAAATATTATTTAACACGGACAATAATGTTTTATAATTATGCCGTCCAAATATTATAGTTAATATTTGTGTAATTAAATATTTATCGAAATTTCAGGATTTACCAAGTTCTTACTGCTGTAAGATCAGAGAATAATGTACGGCAACTTGTTTTTTTACATAATGTTACTAAATATTACCGTTGTACATTATAGCCGTTCATTATAAATGGTAACAAATAAAAATATTATGTTAAAAAGTATATGAAATTTCCGAAATTTAGATGACTTTTCAAATGCTCCTAGAGTAATATGGGGAGTAATATTTTCAAAGATTATTGTTATTTTATATGTAACAAATATAAATAAACATAAAAAACCAGATGCCGTACATTTTACTCCAGATTATTCTTTACAGCTGATAAAAACTTCGACGACGTTTGAGGTGTCCCTTAAGGTCATTAATAACTGTACATATCTGAGTATACTACCATAAGGCTGTAAAGTATATTTACAGCCTTATCGTACCAGCAGAGAGAGGTAAAGGAAAAATATTTTTAACAAAAATATATATAATACAGGGCGTCCCAAAGTTATGAGACATGAAGGAAAAGTACCTTAAATATCGCAGATAGGGTATTTTACTAAAAGAAGACTTTATGTTATTTATAAAAGTTAGTAATTCTGCATTCAAAGATTTTTTTAAAACTACTTGCCTCGTCTGGAAATCGAACCGGCTTAAATTAAAAAAAAAACACCCCTACTTTTATGATGCCAATCGAAACAATGGCCAAAACCTAATAACTTTTCTAAAGTAACAGACTCGTAGGGGATTTTTTTTAGGCCGAATACGATAGATAATGTTTTTAATTTGATTAAAAAGATATATTCACGCTGTTCCTTTCTTTTAAAATACTATGTTACTTAAGAAGAGTTATTAGTTTAAGGCCATTCTTTCGATTGGCATCATAAAAGTAGGGGTGTTTTTTTTTACATTTAAGTCAGTTCGATTCCCAGACGAGGCAAGTAATTTTAAAAAAATCTTTGAATGCAGAATTAATAACTTTTAAAAATAACATAAAGTCTTCTTTTAGTAAAATACCCTATCTACGATATTTAAGGTACTTTCCCTTCATTTCCCATAACTTTGGGACGCCCTGTATTGGTAGGCGGTGGTAGCGGACTATCGAAAGTGTACGGCATTTATCTTTTATTGAAGATTGTCTAAAGTATTAATAACCTGTGTTATTGCCGTACAGATAAAAGTCACCGGAAAATGACTCTTTTCTGAGAAAAGTAATTTACCCCATACACCTATGTGTTCCACAAAAAATGTACGGCATGCCGGAAAATGTTATCTATTTGTGAAGTACTCTCAAGATCATTTAATTTTATGTTGATTCATATCATCATCACCTATATGCTAATCAGACATATGTTGCGACCCTTGGCTTTCGACCGCTCCGCTGGGAATATGTACGGCGTTTACGGGTAAAGTATCTGTATATGTGTCCAAAAGGAATCACACAAATGCCGTACAGTAATAAATGACCTATATTGCTTCTGCAACTGTCGTCGAATTAAAAATTTGCACCGACTTCCGGCACCATCACTTTTGTACGGCACTAGGTTTTTCGACATTTATTTTTAATCATCTATATACTTATAACAAAGCCGTACATTAATAATTAGTCGAAATTCCCCCATTGTACCTGAGAAAGTCCATTCACTCACGTACTCACATGTACCGCTCAGAAATGACGGCATAGTGCTCAGAGCTATTTTCAGATATAGTAACAGCCTTCTAAGAGTAATTCACGTTGGGTCAATTCACAGGTATTTTTTGTTCATGGGCTTGTGGTCTATTAGTTATTGTGTTTCTTTTAGTATTAATATAGTTCTATAATCGTTGTTTTATGTCTTGTGAAGCTAGGTGTTATTATTTCAGCTCCTTGCAAGCGTCTTGTAAAAGAAACGAATTGCTTGTTCTTCTCGGACCTTCTCGTCCGTTCTAAGCTCTTTATTTGAAAACAGTTGATGCAAATGTTGGTAATGACGACGACAACAACAAACACACACAATTTATGTTATCATGATTTTATTTATTTTATTATATAAAAACTGAAAACGTTATTATATTTATTACACACTTAAAACACATTTTCCGATTGTCGAAAATCTTTAAAAAAAGAACAATTCCTTTGAAATAATATTTTATAAATCATTACATATTTCCATACAATACAAAATAGATAAATCTCTTTTAACACCCTTTTATGTTTAAATTTCATTTTTTTTTAATTTGATCCAAATTGCACTATCAGGTGCGCCAGAAAATGATGTTGCCTTGATTCGAATTGGATCTTCTGTTTTTCCGTCCAATGATAGTTCGTATTTGGTAAGTAATTTCACTAACAACATTTTTGATTGTATGTAGCCTTGACGCATACCTGAAATAAAGATTTATAAGTTAATTTGCAGTTTCGAGTTTTCAGGCTACTCTAGGTAGTATAAAGGGTCCCACATAAAACCTGCTTGAACAAAATCCCGTAGGAATATGCGTAACAGCATTTCCTGACGATAAAAAAAAAGAAAAGTATTTCATTTTTCTTAGAAAACTTTATGAATCACTGCAATCCCACCGACTGTTAGGTGAACATACAAACAACTCTGGTTAACTGCCGCCTGTTTAAATATGACTATCTTATGATGGGAATTTCCTTTTAACAATATTTTAAGATTTCCTAAATTGTCTATACTATCGTCGTATGTAAATAATTTCTTAGTAAAACGAAATTAATATATTTTTCAAGGCATAAAATTGGAAATTCCTGAAATGTAAAGCCTTCGTGAATGACATCACTTATAAAAGTGGTTATTATTAACTATTATACACTATTATTGTGTGTAAATTATTGTAATTAAGCTTATTACCTAAACATTTCTTAGGTCCCTCCCCGAACGGCATCCAATGACATGGATGCATCTTAGCTTTCTTCTCCGGTGTGAATCGCTCTGGGTCGAATCGCTCCGGATTTTCGAAAATATCAGGGTCCATTTGTATTGCTTGAATGGGTATAAACAGTAATGTACCGTTTTCTATAACAAAATCGCTGTCAGGTACTTTGAAATCTTTATTACACCTCCGGAACAGAGCGCGCATTGGTGGATATTTTCTCATCGTTTCTGAAAATGTATTGAAACAAATTAATATGAACTAATACATACATGTATACATTGCACTTTTATGTGTTATAATCATGCCAATATAGCAGTAAACGCTTTGACAATTCCAGGAATAAAGAATGGAACTTAAACCGGCTTTCACGCACGTAAAATATTTATTATTTTTATAAGAAACTTATTTACAAAACGTATTTTACCTTCAAGCACCATGTTTATATACGTCATATCATTCTGGGCTTCGTACGTCCATTCGTTATTATGTTTTGCGAGGACCTTGAGCACCTCCTCTTTAGCTTTTGCCTGAACAGCCGGGTTTTTTGCCAGTTCGTATGCTGCAAACATGCCTGTCCCAGCCGATGTCTCGTAGCCAGCCAACATATAGAGCAATGTATTCGCTATAATTTCATTGAAAGTAAATCTATATTCTTCCGTTCCTGGAATGAGCATATTTCTGCGTTAGTCTCATTGATAATTGTTAAGGTTTTCACTTTTTTTGTTCGCCAGAATTCAAGATACATACTTATACGTTGACTCAACCTAAAAGAGAAGTGGCCACGGCATGTAGTAGAATGCACATATAAAAGGTGGACTTTAAGACAACTATATGAAAAGGACTAAGAGGAAGAAGGAGAAGAGGGCGCCCAAAAAATGATGAATATAAGAAACTAACGCTTCTAGCGTTAGCAGGAAGCGAATGTGTAGAAAGATACAATTAATGGTCCTGAAGGAAGCTAGGTTAATAGGATAACAAGATTTTTCTTTATAAAATGTATATAACAAATCGAAGCATATTATAGTATATACTACTTGTAATGATAAGAAATTAAACAGGCTTTTATTATTATTGTTTTATATTTTGTATAAAATAGTATATTAATAATAATAAATAATTATAATAATATTAAGCGTTTTTAGTAAGTAAGATTGACGAAACAAGAGAATATTAAAAACTTTAGCCCCAGTATCATTACAACTTAACAACTTGCATCAGTTAAGATAATAAATACATAATAGATCTGCTGTTTCAAGTTAAAAATCTAACGATTTTCAGAATTTGCTTAGCCTTATAAATAAGCAATGTATAAAAATGGTTTTTTTCGCTGTATTTGCTGTAATTGTTTAGTTTTGTTTTTTTGTATTAATTGTTTTTTTTATCTCTTTAGTTAATTAGAAATTTCAATTTGTACTTTGGTGTAGTCATTAAGGCCCCAAGGTTAAACCTCTTAATGTTTTTTTGGTGATTTCTGTACGTTTAGGGTATTTAAGTAAAATTATATTATCAAAAAAAACAATTCTATATCTTCATCATCATCAATTTTACAGACGAATGAGTTCTTTAGTTAAAATGATGAAATTACATTAACTTATATTTTATGAATAAGAGGATATATACCTAACACGAAATAGTATCATTTATAATATAGATAGGATACAATAGGATAGAGAAAGATGGCAAGCCTTGGAAGAGGCCTTTCCCGGAGAGGGTTCCTGATATTAACTGTAAAAGATATTCACTAACACATGAGATAATTCGATATTTTTGTATTAGGAAATAAGATAAGGCTTACAATAAAAATATTAAAAAAAAATAATTAAATTACAGAATATTTTTTTTGTATTTTTTTCTGCTTAACAAAAATTGCTGGTATTTTGTATATGACATTTATGTTTTGTTGTATGTATTTTTGTTTACCAAAATTGTTATATATTTTAGATAAAAGAGCTTGTAACACACCGTAGACCATATTATGTATGTTGTGTTAAACTTGAATAAATAAACAAATATCATACCAGACACGGCAGTTTCCCTGTCTTTTATATCAATCAGTGCCTGAAGAAAATCATTACGACGATAACTGTTTTTCTTGCGATAATCCATGGAGTCTTTCACCAGATTATAAAAGTAATTGCCAATGCCAGGATCGGTCCGGTTTATTCTTAATACATCGAAAGCCTCAGGAGCGAAGAATGCAATTGCTCGGATAACTGTCCTGTAAAAATTATACAAACGTTAAATGACAAAATTGAGCAATGTTGGCCTAGTGGCTTCAGCGTGCGACTCTCATACCAGAGGTGGTAGGTTCGATCCCTGGCTGTGCACCAATAGGCTTTCTTTCTATGTGCGCATTTAACATTTGCTCGAACGGTGAAGGCAAACATCGTGAGGAAATGTTAGACCCAAAAAGTCGACGGCGTGTGTCGGGCTGAGCAGGCTGATCACCTACTTACATACTTATTAGATTGAAAAATATTCAGAAATCTGAGGCCCAGACCTAAAGAGGTTGTAGCGCCACTGACTATTATTAAATAACGAAAATTCTTAAAAATTATTAATGCCAAGGAATTAACATTTACTTAACTTGTGTATGGAGTTATACCATTATACCCTTTGCCACTCCTTTTCGTAGACTGTGCTACTCATAGATACACTTCACGGACGTATTTGCAGAGCTATCGTAACAATAAGTTTTGTCAGTCATTCAATCATTATATTTCTCTCTTACGATCAGTTATTTTGAGTTAAAATATTCTGCTATTAAGTAATAGTTGTCAAGTACAAAGCTGTGTTAGCCTGTTAAAGGACGTCCTTTTTTTTATAAATATATAAATTATAAAAACAATCAATGTTGTTTTTTTTGTAACTCCCAATTCACGCTACCAGAACTAAAAGCCCTGACTACTATTATTGTTCTCTTACTATTATATTAGTGTTAATAATTCAACGTTTTCTACCAATATTTAACTGACTTAATTATTTATATTATTTTATTTTTCTCGGATCTCGATAGTAAAGGATATACACGTGTCAAAATAACATGAGACTTAAGAAGGCACAGCGATTACCAGATCCATTCAACTTCCTCAGAATCGAGTAACCCGCAACTGCCAAGGGAACTTTTTGTATGACATAAAAGTCACATTACAATAATAAATCATTTCACTTACCAATAAATAGAAGTATATTCAAAGAACTGACGACCGCGCTTATGAAATTCCGTGTTTGATTTAAAACCGTTGTTATTAACACCAA
The DNA here is from genome assembly GCF_905475465.1 of Pieris napi. Lineage (NCBI taxonomy): Eukaryota > Metazoa > Arthropoda > Insecta > Lepidoptera > Pieridae > Pieris > Pieris napi. The sequence goes on along the minus strand of NC_062241.1, from coordinate 2,388,853 downwards.
AACCAATGCTGCTAATATTTTCCATCGCATATGTTAAGTAGAAATCTGAAAAGTTGATTGCTTCCCCTTTCTCATGCATCATATCGGCATACTGCAATCCTTCATTAGATATTTTATCTACAAACGGGAAAAACGACTTCAGTTTTCCCAATGTGAAAGCTGGCGATAGTTTCGCTCGATGGGATTTCCACTTGTCGCCGTGTATATTAAAAATATGGCCTCCAAAAGGATCTCCAACTGAGCTTGTAAATATTCCATGAGATTGAAAATAGTCGAAATCCTTAATTAGGATATGTTTTGCTAAATCAGGATCATTGATGCACAACACTGGTATACTGAAAGAGTATAGTCCAACGTAAGGTAGGTGTTTGTATGTGTTATAGCTGTCACAGTAGGGTTGAAATAATTGCTTCCTTCGAAATATAACATCGCGCATATTCCCGAATGGAAAAGTGGGCCTTGGTCCTTTTACACCTCTTCTTGCCCAATAAGAAAATTTATACTTAAACCACGCGTAAAAAGCGAAGAAAATCGTTGACGCTCTTAATAATATGGTAACCATCGTAGCTGTTTGCTGTTTGTCTATGATTATACTAGACCATAGCTGCAAACGAATGTTATATATAGTGTCCATTATTAACAAATTGCGTAGCTATCTTCCGCAAAAAAAATAATTTTTCTTTTATTTGATGTTGGAAAAGTTTATTGCTTCCTGTATCCAATTTAATTACAACCTTGAAATGATTTAGTAACCTAAATTAATAAAATGTTATTAGAAACAAGATAGATTTTCTGTAACGTTTACGTAGTTTTTTATTTATGATATGATATAACAATTACAATTTTAGAATACATGCTTAATAGATTGATCCTTGTGCCCAAATGCCCTTAATGATTGGAGCATTTTCTCGCTGTATTGTGATGCCTATATCCTGAGAGAGAAATGCTATGGGTTCACTCACGGCTTAAATGTTTTAATTAATTTCTAAGCAAAACCAGCATATAATTTCTTAGATAAATAAGTGCTCATTAAAATAGACTACCTGTCTTGATAGTTGCGTACCTTTATTTAAGAAGCTCAAAATGTTATCTCTCCCATGTATTTATGATTTTAGAAATATCCTTATTCGTGCACAGAAACATACATATTTTTAAGTCGAATGTAGAAGTTGAAGTAAGAAGTAGACATGGGATGAAATTGGCTGTGCCAAAAATCAATCTGGAACTGTTTCGGAAAAACATGTTTTGTATGGCAATTAAAGTTTACAATAAATTACCAAAAGAATTAAAAGATCTTCCGTCTAGAGTCTTTTGTGGTGTATTTCTTTTAGAAAAAATGAACTATTAAATACCGTAATTGATAAAAATTTAATGATGTAATGTATATAGTATAATATACTAGATAATATAATAATTTACTTTGACTAAAAATGTAAAATTCCTTAAGACAAATTTGCGCGCCATTGTGTATGGCAGAATATGCGAACGATTTACGATTGTATCACCTTAACATTTTGTACCATATTCTTGCAATAAATAAATTATTATTATTAATATTTATAGGCTACTTTAGAAGAGAGCGTTCCGCTTTTTAAAACGCCGGCATCACACTCGCGAGCCCTCTAGCATTGAGAAAGTCCATGGGCGGCGGTACCACTTAACATCAGTTGGGCCTACTGCCCGTTTGCCCCCTGATCTATAAAAAAATATTTGCTCCCACCGATAGCGCTGTTTGTTCTCCCTCTAAATCGACATTATCTTTGAGGCCCGTAGATAGGATGTGACCGAGGTAATTACACACAGTTGTTAATAATGACCGCCACCGCTCCTTCTTCCCATAATGACCACGACCCATGACTTGGCTTTTATTGGCGTTTTAGCTCAGACCATGTGATGCAGCATATTTTTCGCAAACAGCCACCAATTTTGTTAATACGCCGGTAAAAGCGCTAAGCAGCACGAAGTCATTAGATTAGCTAAAATTGTTTAGGTTTTTACATAAGTGTATTCATGTTAGGTATATATGTATTGTCTTTATGGGTTTATGCCAGTACTGCACTATATAATTAACGATTATAAACGCAATTATTGAATTATCTATAGGTATGTTAACTAAAGCTGGCGGCTTTAACACATTTACACTTTGTGCTTGTGTAGTGTCTGTGAATAAGCGCGAGACGTGATGTCAAACTGAAATCCAATCATAAATACATCATGAATAGACTGTCCGTCGTGTATGAGTGGACTTAAATGTATAGCATGGCAAAAAAAACATATTTTGAAACATACTGTATGTGAAATTGCATTAGTGTGAGTACTGTGAACCCGCCAGCTTTCGATAATCGACCTATACATAACTTGACGTTTTGAGTGCCCACTAATCGTGGTCACCGATGACTTATAATTTTAATACCTATAACCAATGTGACTGAAAAGTTTCAATGCTTTTCTGATTTTTTTTATGTAGCCTGTTATAGCAAGCAGTGTTGGCCTAGTGGCTAATAGTGTGATTTTCATCCCTGAAGTCGTAGGTTTGATCCTGGGCACCATTTTCATGTCAATGTACAGAAGGATCGAACCTATTTGCTGGTTAGAAAAAATCACGAAACAGACAGAGGCCAATAGCAAAGGTAGTAGGGCCATTGTTTTCTACATAATAATTCTTTTTTGTACAACACTGAAATTATTATAAAATCATAAGGCGTTAACTTTTTGGAGGAGGTAAATTAAAAATGCCTAATAATACACAAATACATTTTATTTATATATCTTAGTGATATTTGTATAAAAAATATTGCATTTTCACTATAAAACTTATACTATTTTGTTCAGTTATTTAGTCCAAAAAGACATTATTCGCAATTATGTATAAAATACTATACTACTAACAATAGATTTTATATCCTAATCAGTTTATAAATGCATAATTGTGACATTGTATGACGAATTAAGGCTTTTATTCATCAATGTGGCATTTCACTTGGACATCTTGATAGCTTGGTCCTCATCCCCTCTGAAATAAAATACTTATTTTTATTTATTTATTAACACTTCGTTGCATAAAACAATAAATCAAACACAATACAAAAAAAATTATAAGGGATGCAACGGGCGGCCTTATCGCTAATAAGCGATCTCTTCCAGGCAACCCTAGTTAAAGAAAAAACTAAAAAAAAATATTGGTTGTTTGTAAAGTAGGTTTACGATCGAGATGTTTACGTGATAACGTCTTATTGGTGATATAAGTTTTTGGGAAGTAAGGAATTAATGAAGATAACAATTTTTTCAAATTTTAAATTACATCTATCGTTTTATTCACACTTTTGATGATAAATTTCGGGTGTAAAATGACAAGTTTACTTATTCGACTATGATATACATTTTTCTTCATACATTCACGGAATGACTGGCAGCGCTCGAGATGAGACGGGAGATCGGTCCGTCTCTCTCTCGTTATACCTGCGATCGCGCTCGTGAGGTTTTGGTGTGACACAAGTTTCTGAACATGTCACCCGACTAAAACGATTTTAAAGACGTTATCACGTCAAAAAAAGAAACATGATTCGTGCGAGAAGTGCAGAAACAAATGTTATATATAAAAATATATATATATATACACAGTACCTTAATCTAAAGTATTACAAAAAAAAACATATTAACAACAGACTAAAAACTTAAAAGCTAATCTTACAAATACATGGACAGCAAATAGTGATGTAAAAGGAAACATAAGATTTATACAAGTCACGATTGATCAGGATAGGATAAGGTTAAGAAATGATTATACAGAAGAGTTTTAAAAGATGACAGAGAGGTAGCCAATCGTACGGAACCGGGCAGCGTATTCCACAACATAATGGCGGAGATCGTGAATGAATTGCCTAAGAAGGATGAAGTGTGAGACTGAATTACTTCATGACCAAATTAAGACAATTATGGGTATTCAACAACTCTTTTATTTCTTAAGTCAATGTGAAGATGTGGAAGCAGTATGTTGACGTTTCGGTTAGGGCTTTTAAACTTAGCCGCAACCTTCATGATGAAGCCAAAGTAGATGAAAAAGTAACCTACAAAATAATAGCATTGAAATTTGAATCAGGCATTTCTTGTGTGGAAAATGTGTGGTTTTAATGCGTCTATGGACCTCATATATATATTACTACATAGGATTATAATATAAATAGTCATATTAATTTTAACACCCAGTAGTGTAAGATAACAATATGTGTTTAGGTATAATGTTAATAACTTCTTGCAAAAATTACAAATATCATTAAAATTGTCGCTAGAATCATTTGGAAGGCAAAATTTTTATTATAATATGAGGTTTTTAGATATTATACATAGGACAACATACTTTATAGATATAAAGGGATTCGATGTACCTATATATATGTCAGGCCGAATTTTTTCAAATAATTAATTTAGAAATATGAATGCAATTACTATAGTTATCACTATTTAAAGAACGTTTTAAGTATAAAGGTTATCGAACTATAGAGAACAGGAGGCACAGGCAGGTCTTAAAAGTTAAGTTTGTACCGCACCCCATGGAGACCCGCATCGCCAGCAGGTTTGCGTTGGCCTTTAAGGTACGGTCTTCTAATTCGTATCGGTTCGGAAATAGCTGCTTATAGTTGGTCCATAAAGTTTTGGTGCATGGACGTATTCGTTATTATATTTTTGTGTGTTGTAACGACTGTATGCAAACATATAATAAAAATGGTTTTTTTTTAACTGTGTCAGAGTTCCCAGCTCTTCCATAACAAAGTAATTTTTTTTAACTGTTTTCAATCAATTATCCCAATTAATTTTATAAAAAGCATAAGTACAGCGTGAGTGAATGAGTGAATGTAATGTGTATGAATGTGTAACATATTAGATATCAGTATCTTCTCTAACTCCGCGTAAGGTGTGTTTTTTGGGAAATAGCTTATATATTATTAACTGATTGGTAAGGTAATTTCATGGTAACGACTAGAACTCGCGTCAAACGTGTTGTACTTACAATTAACACATCAAAGTAATATTACAAATATGTTGTTATTATATAACTGTATTTCATGTAGTCCTCTGAATGCTGCGTGGTGTTCGATATATCCTCAGAATTGTTTGGCAAAACGTATGCCAGGGCGGTATGTGTCAATAGGAGCAAACAAAACATCCACATTGCCTGAAAAACAAAACATAAGTGAGATATCTGGCGTATATATCGCTTGCCCTGGAAAACAAAGTTGTAAAAGCAAAATCTATTTTTTTAATTTTCTATGTTAATAAACATATTGGTTGTATTATATCATGGTTGTGTAAGTATTCCTACTCAAGAACCAGTATTAGATTATTGGAACAGCGGTGTTGGCTTGAAGGAAAACATCGTGAGCAAACCAAAAAAGTCGACAGCGCGTCTTAGTTACAAAAAGTGAGCATCCATTACTTGCCAATTAAAAAATCTATTGTTTAAGAAACAGTTACAGAGATCCAGACCTAAACTATAGTAGTGCCACTGTTTAACTATTCAATGATTATTTCGCTGGAGTCCGAACAGTGAACCATTTTCATTAAACAACCAAATAAATTTGGCCATTAATCATGTACTTAGTATGAATTATAGAACATCTCTAATTATTTGTTTTGTTTTTGCCAAATTAATATGACGTCATTATGACGCATATACTCGTAATAACTATAAATATTACCTACTGACAAAATTGTTATTGTGTCAAGATTATTACAAAAACATTTAATAAGTGAAGGAATTAAACTAGAATGAACTAATCATTAAGATTCCAATTCGGGATCCAAATATAAACCCATTACGGGTTTATAATAATAATAATATAGCCTTTAAATTCCGAAACTCTGTCATTTTATATATCTGAACTTTAATATATTTTCACTCCAGTATATCTCGGAGTTCGGTATGCCTCTTGGCAAAGGCCTCCTCTAACCCTTTCCACTGTTTTCTATCTTTTGCGACTTTTTAGTGAATCAGGAGTTCTTAAAGTCCTAGTATTGAGCGATGCTATATATATATTATGTTTATTTGTTAGAGGGTGGTGGTCTGATCTTCCCGCGGCGACCAACCGTGGTGGGAAGGCTTCTTGATTAGGTTGTTTTAGAATGTGTTTCTTCCATGTTTGTTTTGCTTTTCCGGTTTTAGTTGTTGTTGTTTTTGTTTTGATAGGGGGTTATATCGGGTTTATATCGAAGTATTTAAATTTGTAATACACACAAAAACTAGATAAATGAACGAATAAGTATCGCAGTACAGCGAGAAAATGCTGCCAGCATTAAGTTTTTTTATTTTTATTTATTAAGTTTTATATATTACTAGCTGATCCGGCAGACGTCGTTTTGCCATGTATATCATTTATAATGAAAAATAGGGGTTGATCGTAGAAGGGTGAAAATTTGGGGTTATATGTATTTACTAATGCTGTATCATAAAAAAAAATTATTATAATTTTAGATAAAAAAAATTTTTTTTTATCTAAAATTAAAAAAAAAAATTAGGGGTTGATTACCCTTAACATTTAGGGGGATGAAAAATAGATGTTGTCCGATTCTCAGACCTACCCAATATACACACAAAATTTCATGAGAATCGGGAAAGCCGTTTCGGAGGAGTTTAACCACAAACACCGCGACACGAGAATTTTATATTTTAGATTATTACCTTGCAGGTAAATACTGCACACTATATTGTCATAATAATTGATAATTATGTTCGTGTGTTATCTTTTAACACCTATATTTCATTTCCTTTGTTATTTTTGGACATTTCATGATTCTGTATTTTTATAAGATATCGTAAATATAAGTACTGGATTGTTGAATCGCTTTTGACTTTCGGCAATGCAGTTGATATATTCAAAATTCATGTGTATTCATCATCATCTCTTCTATCCATTTTTGCTTATTATTATTTAAGTAAAGATTGTTAATGTAAGTTGCACGTGAGCGATCAAAAAGTTTCTACTCATGGAGAAAGTGTAATTTGTTTAATGAGATGAATTTATAATTACTTTCTTCAAATTTCTTAGTTTTAACTTGAATAATGAAGTAGTCTTCATATAATATCCCTGTGTAATGGTAATTAGCTACTCACGCGAACCATTTATCGTTTATCCGTTTCATCTTTATTTATTTTTTTTCAACTGTTTTATCTTTATTTATTTTTACTTAGGCTTTTTAGTACCTTTAGCTACATACCAACATATGGAACATTTTTTAAATAAACAAGCTTCCGGAATGATCATATTGTATCTACTATACTGCCTATTAGGAGAGCCTCCTGTGCCTGAGACACGCCGTCGACTTTTTGTTCTAAGGTTCAGGCCGGTTTCCTTACGATGTTTTCCTTCAACGTTCGAGCGAATGTTAAATGCGCACATAGAAAGTCCATTGGTGCACAGCCGGGATGCGAACCCACGACCTCAGGTATGAGGGTTGCACGCTGAAGCCACTGGGCCAACACTGCTCAGAGTTAAATAAATAAAAAATAAATACTCGAATTGGTACCAGCCGTCTTCGAGTTTTGAGCTTAGCAACATATTTTGCGATTCATTTTTATTTATATAGATATAGTTTATTAGACTGTTACAATTTCTTGTAAATTTTAGTAGTTTTTCTAGATCTGTTTTCTGCTTCTTAGTACCACTGATATTATTATTTACATCAATTTAACAATTAATAATTAATAATAAAGTTTTCCGACCTTTCAGCACTTGTACAGTATTATTATATTTAATTTAAAATAAATTAAAAAATATAAGTGTGTCTTTAAATAAAGATCTAGGTTATTTCCTTAATCATTGTCTTTATATATGAGGATCCTTGTGTACATTAATACGCGCCGTTGATATTTGGTTCATAATTCCCAGTTACCGTAATAACATCGTATGAGCGAGTATAAAGTATTAATTGACCCCGCTTATCATAAAATGTTGGTATGCTGTCCATGCCCCACTATAGAAGTCTTTTTGTTTTGTTCACTAACCAATACTAAAAAAGCAACTAAGACCGAATTCTTACTAACTCTAACTAAAACTACATATGGATGTATGAATAAATAAGTTATTAGTTTTTATTAATTGTGGACATAGCTTTGTACAAAGCCGGGGTACGAACCTACATCGCTACATAAGAATTATAACACTTAAATCGATACAAAGTCAACATGGTTTTTGTATAAAGCAACGATGTAGTTTTTCCATTTAAATACGGGTGAGACTTTTGCATAATCTCTGACATGCTATTTTTAAGTGACACAAATTACACATCCCTTTTAGATAAACGCACAAATTCCTCATTACTAATTAGTTAAACAACATTGATAGTGTCTCTGGTCGTGCGTTGTAACCTCGACATCAAATGGGTTTCATTTGTATGTGCACAATTATTTGTGCAGTATACAAATACGAAGCGAAGAAATTTTCAACTCTCTAAGTAGAAAAAACAGCTAAGTTTTTTCTTAGCTTAAGATTCTAATATAACGACCAATCAGGCTCCAGAAGATAAACCACTCCTTATATGGAAATTGTATTCGTTTTTACAACAAACTCCCAATACAAGCGAAATTAGAGAATTATCACTAAATAAATTCAAAGCCGAGGGATTAGTCGTAAATTAATCAATAAAGATTTTTATACATTTGACGAATATTTAAATGATCCCAATCCTTGGGATTGATTTGCTTCAGTTCAAACAATTTCTATGACTCAATACTATTATATATAATATTTCAAAACTAAAAAGAGTGGCGGAAAGTGTCTTGCCAGTTCTTCTTGCCCGCTCTACGCCCTTGACTTGAACTGATAGTAAATGTAAATTTACAATTAATTTAACTTTTTGTCGTTCATAAGTGAACTTGTTTACCTATATAAATAAAGTTATTTTAAGTTTAAGTTTGAATAGTTTGATTATAATTTCTGGATAGAAAACGCGATAAAAATAAGATTAGTTTGATTATTTTAGCCCTTTTAAATACATAGTTTGTTTGTATATAGAATACTCAAACTGTAAATCAAAAATGTATTGGATTTTTACATTTATAATTGTGAGTTCGATCACCTACTTCAATGACAGTGGCATGAAGACCACTGAATTATTATTGTTCCGAGAAAATGTGTATATTCTGTACGTTAATAAATCATATAAAATATTTTACTTTTTGTACCACAGAACTCAGAATTACGTACAATTAAATATTTAATTAGGAAATTATAAACTATGAGTACATGAAAATCATTAATTTATGTAAGATTTATAGGCGGTTATAATAGTCAAATTTGCCAAAGCTATGCCTTGGTGATTTTAGTACAATTTTGTATTACCAAAGTTTAGTTAATAATTTTAATATTGAATTTAAAAAAATGTATTTACCATAGAAAACAATACTCACTATTATCAAATGCATCGTCGCCACAAGTCACATCACTCAACTACCGTCACACACGTCTTAATTCGAACTGACGTAAAAAATATTCATCTGGTGTATTTTTAAATCTGTAAATAGTTTTTCGTTCAGAGCGTTCTTCTCATGGCGAGTTCGGGCTCAAATTAAATTATTACGTAAACAATTCCCAGGATTCATTTTGAATCATCATGGTTTAAAAAAAAGTGCAGCCACAGCACGCAGCACACAGGTTCTATTTAGTAATTAACGTTTTTTTATTAAATCAAGGGATGATAAGATTGTATGATAAGTGATGGGATGGGATGATAAGTGAAGGTGATTCTGACCCAAAAATCAATCTAACTAAACTTAACTAAATCAATCTAAAAAAACCTACTCTTTCCACTATTTCTATCAAATTGTGCTCACGCTGTGATGAGAAGAGATATTTAAAATGTTGTAACTTAAAAAAAAAAATGTTTATCTGGGTTAAAGAGGGTTTATATAAATATAGTTATAATAATTTAATATATTGGCAATGGGACACAAAGTAACTGTTTAATTAATGAAAATATCTCCTAAAACATCAGACTATATAAATGTAATAAATACGCATATATGTATAAGATTAATTACCTACTTAAATATTATTTTTTTGGGAACAAATTAGTATTTAATACATTTGGTTAGTATGCATAACATTATGAACTTCGTACTAAATAGTTATTCCTGTAGCTAAAGTTTTTTTGTTAATTCCGTAACCTTCAACAAGTACTTAATTCTAAATACGAAAAATCTCAATACAATTTCTACGAACGCATGGAATTGAATTATTTATAATTCTTTGAAATTATTTATTCTAAGCATGTAAGGTTTTGATTTAGGATCCCTTTTTTTAAATATTCAAATAAACCTAACTTTAATTTTTATAATAGAACCTAGATTCTTTTTAGTTTTTTTAATTAAACTTATAATTTCATTAGTAAATACGGTTTCATCGCGCGGGATGACAAGACTTTGGGTTATCTTAACCAAAACATCTATTTCAGCCTTGCGATTCTGTAACTCACTTTTCGAACTCGCACAGCGGTTTTCGCAGCGGCGGTCGCGCTCAAATCAGTCGTGAAGCAGTCATTTTACGATTTGGCCATCTGATAAGGAGGGAGCTTGTAGTTTATTGTTAATTAGAATGTTAATTACATAACAATCAAATAATATACAGTATTTACAATTTTCTTAACCTACAAATAAAAAGAAAATTAAAACAAATTTACAAAGTAGTCCCTGTGGCAGTGTACCTATAACGCTGGCAGCATTTCCTCGCTGTATTGCGATACTTATTCGTTGAGCTAGGAAAGCACCAGCTCTGAGGTCACCGGTACCATCTACCAGGCGCCAACTTAAATCTTTAATTAGTGCCGGTGCTCCTTCATAACATTTTTTATACAAACCAAACAGGCAGGTCCATACCACCTTACCTTAAACATGGACACTTATTCCCATTTTGACATACGAGTCATAATTTCGATTCAAAATCTCTCTCTTAGGGTCGATTCGACCAAACAAGAGTAAATCTTAATCTTAGAATAAATCGAGAGTTAATCGAGAGTAAATCAATTTTACGTTTTACCAACTACAAATTCTAAGAATAGTGGGCTTATTCGGGAATTGCTACTATACCGCCGTTTCGCACGGAATAACAGCTATTCCTAGAATAATTTAATGGCGTCAGTCAGTCCAATCAGCTGATTTCTGTCATTTCACAAATATGTATTCTGTGTTTTAATTTCAAGTCAACGCAACGCACTAAATTAATAGTCTAGCATTGTATAATGAAACGTTTAAACAATTTATTATTTATTTATTTGTTTTTAGATTTTTTATTTTCTATAATATTAGAATGAAATTCAACTGGGCTCAACAGAAGTTCCTTTTTAGACGAAAGCCTCAAACAAACAAGAAATAAAAACTTTTTGTTGTCGTTTGACACCTGTTAAAAGCTACTTTTTCACACTATAATACGGCAAAATCGAGTTGACATGATGTATGCTCTTACACTGTCCCGTTGTAGAACAACATTTAGGTATTTGCCGAGTTTTATTTTCGTTCACCATTCTCTTGCTATTCGCGTATTGTTATTCCTAGCACAATTATACTATCGATTACGTGGACAAACGACTATGGATTTACTCGAGATTAAAATCATGGAATAGATTATTCTTGGTATAGTTACTCGTGCATAAATTGAAGTTTGGTCGAATCGACCCTAATACTGCTATTCACCTTATAGCTGTGATGTATAGTCGTATGTTCCATAAATTACAATGCCTTTATTTAAAATGTATGATAATACAGAGGTCACCGACAGTTCATGGAACAATTCAACAAACAGTAATTGTTTAAGTAACGTCATTTATTTCCGTGAATGTCGCTTTAATTAATACTGATTAGTACCTAATTGTTTTGACATTGAAATATCTACTATTTGATGAACGATGTATGTTTTTTAGGTATTTATAATACATTACTGAAAATTGGAAGATACAATAGTTTTTACTATTGATTAAGATTGTATTTTTTAATAAATTGTCTCTGCACAAAGACATAATTTACCCATTACCTTCTAGCCTAATTTAAAACTAATAAGTACATATTTTAAGTCTATCTTAATTTAACAAAAAATATATTTAACATAAGAATCTAATAACACTACCTACTTACAGTTTCTATTAATACTGTGTTCTTGTGTAATACTTGTTCTTGTGTAATACTTGTTCTTGTGTAGGTATTATTTACATACCAGAGTTATTTATAATCGTTAATAAATAATAGTTAAAAAAAACTAAAAACACGCTTTTAAAGCTGTTGATGTTTTTTAGTTTTTTATAACTATTATTTATTTTTTAGGTAAATTTTTTAAATTTTTTTAAATTTTTTTTCGGATTATTGCATTGTCATCGATCTTTGACAGGTGCGCAAAGTTTGAATTAAATCTGTCCGTTAAAATTGGGTCAAAATCTAGTCCGAAGGAGTCGGTTACATACATACATACATACAGGTGAAGCTAATATAAAGCGTGTAAAAATATGTCTCATGCCCTGAAGAGGACTTAAAGACTTAAAGCCATCTAACAATAATGATTTTAACCTATTTAAAAAACGTATATACGTACGCTATTCCCGTTAATTTTGTTAAGCTGTCTAGCTTCTATATTCCTAATGATGATACAAACAGCAGCATTATTTTTATTAGTCTAGGCCGCTGTTTCAGCGTAAAACTAACTCTTCCCCATTCGCTGGGAAGTAAATCCGAGCACTAGAAAGATCCATTTGCAGTCATTCCATTATTGCTATCTATAATAATAATAATAATTTATTTATTGCAAGAATATGGTACAAAAATGTGTAAGATGGTACAATCGTAAGTTCGCATATTCTGCCACACTATCTAAAGAGTTTTATCTAAAAACAGCAAAAATGAGGTCGTCAATTATCAGTTTTGATTTTATAAGAGATTAAATAAATATAAATAATAAAGTTTGTTTGCCTCTTCACAATATTGAATTTTTCGGGTTTACATGATGTATTGATCATCTTTGGGCTGGTACCTATAATAGGACTTAAGAAGTCTTTTTTTTACTTGGGGAAATGCATTGCGCATACCGCGGCGTGACTGCTCAGTGCGGGAGGGCTATATGGGACTCGCGATTGTGTCGTATACCCACTAAAACCTCAAGGCGCCACCAACAATCACCATAGGTGGGATGCGGTAACAGCAGTGCCTTTATGCTTCCCGACATGCGATGCGGCGCGGCGGTTGCGTCCGCTTCTCCACGCCCATTGTTGGTTTGTGAAGATACTTGACACAGGAAGTATCCTTGACAGACCGGGCCATACACTTTTACATATAGCTAGGGGAGATCGGGTCCAGTTGCCATATCCATTGTTTGATGAGACACTATTTGTACTAAGCAATAATATTCCTAAACCGATAACCAAACCAAGGTTTGCACCAACGTAAATCTCTTTATTTCATGAAACCGAATATAATACCCCTAAGGTTTAGTCTATCAAGATCAAAAATCCTGTCGACAAATACAGCTTATCACGGCTGAGTATATGTGCAATAATTACTATGAATATTGTACTTATCAGGTACTTAATAAAATAAATATTAGATTGACGGGTGTCGATAATATTATCAATACGAGATAAAGATTTCTCAATAGTAAAATATCACGTCTCAGTTTCATAATTTTTATATACTTTGATATCAAACACTATTTTTTACTTAATTGCAACCGGTAATCCTATGTTCATTCAGCAGTGCAATATTTTTTTATATTTTAAGTACAGAATTAACTCATGATTACTACGAAAAGTACAGGTACAGTAATATTAATTATAAGAACTTCGGAAATTGAGATTTGTAGCTAATAAAAGATTATACGTAGGAATAACAAAGGATAAGAATTGTCATGGATTACTATTACTGTCTGATTTTTTTAAACGTAATTTATAATGATATCCATAGTTGCTCCCCTTACACTTTAAAATCGATTTTCGTTTAGATTTTGTAATTTTAATTGTTTGGTTTATAATTTGTATTATCTCTTCGTATATGTCATGTTTGCCTATAAGTGCTTGTAACATTAAGGGTCTGTTTCACAATGTACGGATAAGTTCTACATAAGTTCCAAATTAGCTATTTATTACTTATTGGTAGGATAAACACTATTATTGCGTTTCACGACTGTCAGATAGAGCTATTCGTCACATAAAGTCCATCATAAGTTATGAGTCCGATGAATGTCAAATAACACAATTTATCTTCCAAATAATTTATGTGTTGCATAGCTATTTGGTACTTTATCTATACATTGTGAAACAGACCCTAAAAATTGTATATTGTGGCTCTTTTAACAATGTATCAGTGTGCCGAGCGCTGGCAAGCTTTAATCAATAAAAATTATATATATACTATACATACACGGAATCACAGTCAATCAAATAATTTGACATTTGATTCAAATTTGTTTTGATTGTAATTTGACATTTATACCAACGCATTGCTGTCATAACAAAAACATCATATATGTTAAAAATTTTCAAGTATTATGTTTAAAAATATAAATTATGTTTCATAAATTCTACGTGTTAATTTTATGTGCACTTAATATACAACACGGCCAACGATGCGTGTTAAATACAAGAATACATTTCGGTGAACCTCTCCCAGTTATTTTGCGCAACAACAGAATTCTGGAACCAGACGATAATGAGGGTAACATAGTACTAAACGCTGGAGATGTTCTCACACTTAGCTGCCAAGGAGCTGGTTTTATCAACCATCCAGATATTAAAGATCGCCGTGAAGTAGCAACTATATCGTGTGAAGGCGGCGATAACTTCAGAAACGATGATTGGCTGAATTCCCTTGCTAGATTCACGTTTTTTAGATGTTCCTTTGCCCCAATCCATCATAGTAAGCCCACAAATAGAACATGCTACGAAGGATACCCCATAATAGACGTTGGGTATACGATTGAAGACCAATTTTACCCTGTCTACGAATCGTGTTTTGATGACGTCCATTTTAATCCTATTTATTCAAAATATACCCAAAAACCCTATAATGCATTCTTTCAAACCAGAGTAGAACGTCCGTTCTTCTTGGATAATCATAATTATGAAAATATTCCCGTTGAAAGGCTATTTTCCCCGCCAGGTCAAAAAGCAGCAGTCGCCCAGCGAGTAGGTCCTTTAGTGGAGTCGTATGTGACCAAAAGTCAACTTCTATCGAGGGGACATTTGGCTGCAAAAACAGATTTTGTCTTTGCTTTTACTGAACGAGCAACTTTTCACTACGTTAATTGTGCACCGCAATGGACAGGTTTCAATGGAGGAAATTGGAATACTCTAGAAGTTGATTTAAGGAATCACATTCATGATGCTGGCTATGAGACAATTATCTACACCGGTACATTTGGAATAACTCAGCTAAGCGATAATTTTGGAAGACGAGTTGATCTGCATTTATACACGGATCAAAATAACAATCCTGTTATTCCGATACCGCAGTATTTTTATAAAGTTGTATATGAACCGAGAACGAAGAGAGGTATCGCTTATGTGGGTATTAATAACCCATATTATACTTTTGCTGAAGCCCGTGAGCTATTTTTTTGTTCGGATATTTGTAGGAATACCAGCGGATTTGGTTGGTTATCATGGCATCCTGATAATCCTGCTGAAGGCTATACGTTTTGCTGTTCAATTCCTGATTTTAAGGATACCGTGCATCATTTGCCATATTTCGAAGTTGGAAGTCTACTAATATGATTTGTATGATAACAAGTTTATTGTCCCCTTACGTTATCAGAGCAGCGGCTCGGTTGACCTTTGATATAACTAATTGAGTACATACAGTCATCTTTATAAACCTTTTTATTTTATATACAACGTGTATGTAATAATAAGAATCAAAATATTATTTAATAATTTGTTTTTATAACCACTTCCTATTCTAGTAAACTAGTCAAAGTCATTTACAAATGATGCAATTTACGGTTAAATTATAACTTATTTATAATTAGGGATTTATGATCCTAATTATCATTACAAAAGGATCTATCGCTAGAAATCATTAAGGTTTTTAATTAAGTTACTATATAAATGTGTCCTGTTTTAATTTTTATTCATTCAATATTTGACCAGCTTATCGTTGAGTGATTTAAAGTAGTGATACATAAAGTGAAGTAAGTGAGATAAAGTAGTGAGTTTTAAATGCAAAAAGTTAATTAACAACAATGAAACCAAAAACGGTATGTTGAAGATTACAAATACTACTATAGATAAAATTGTATATTAACGAATTTTTTATATTTACTTACTGTTATTTATATTTTCAGATTGCCTTCGCGTTTTTGCTAGTGGTTACAATTTCTTTAGTACAAGGACTTCCCAGGAGTCACAGATTTAAGCCTGTTGTGAATCTTAATCCAGAAAAGGTGACGACAACACAGAAGCCTATTGAAGTACGAAAAAGCACTCTTTTCCCCAAGAACACGAAAAAGTATGTGATAACGGATAAACCACTTCCGCGGATGACTGCTCCATCTTCGTATAAATATTTTCTCGCAAAAAGGCCTCTAATGCTTAAATTCGAGCCAACATCATCACTTTTGAGAAACGGGCCCACCGTACCCCACCAATCTCTGATGAAAAAAGTAAACTTTGTGGTTTCGACTCCTTCTCCATACGAAAATAATTCCAAGAAATCCTATTGGGAGAATCAGCGTCCAATTCACATCAGAAACAACAAAACTACCGAAGATAATGTTGTCAACAATACGATGCCACAAAAACCTAACGAAAATAAGGATAAAATTACTGCTCAACCACAGCTAAATATTATGAACACAACCAAGAGTACCAAGGCACCTAAAAATGAAACAAGGGAAATCATTTTGCTACCCGTTAATGAACAAGAGTTAAAATCTAATCCGAACGCAATTGCCGATGAAGTAAGTGATATTATAGCATTCGTAAACAAACTGCATGAAAGAAAGGAAAATATTTCAAAAATTGCGTCTACTACACAACAACCTATTGATAAAAGAACGTTCATTCATCCTACGATGCAACCATCACCTAAAGTAACAGAGAGTTCTTCGGCTTATACCACCCATGAGCATACAACAATAAAAAACCAAGTTAATGGTAGCAGAAAAACACCCAATGAAGACGTAATACAACCAATTAGTTCACCCACTACAGAAAAAACTGCAAGAACTTTATCACCAGTACAGAAAGATACAATAACTAAAAGTTATTCCTTAAAAGGTAATAAAGATGAAATAAATGAAACCGCGCCAGAAATTGTGTTCATACCAGTAAATATAAGTGAACTTAAATCACACCCAGATTTAATAGCAGAAGAGGTTAAAAATGTCGTCAGTGATATTTCAAACCATGCCTCACAAGTAACTCAAAGTACTACGGTTAGTACTACAGTT
Source organism: Pieris napi (assembly GCF_905475465.1). Lineage (NCBI taxonomy): Eukaryota > Metazoa > Arthropoda > Insecta > Lepidoptera > Pieridae > Pieris > Pieris napi. The sequence continues at coordinate 2,371,439 of NC_062241.1, read as the reverse complement.
GCCAGTATCAGTAGCTCTACTACTACTTCTACGGTAACAACTACTGCTTCAGAAAAAGCCACGCCAGTAACTATGGGATTGGATGAACCGGAAATCATTATTATAGGTAAAGGTAAAAGTTTTCCTTCAAGTAATAGCAGCAGTGGAGACCGCCAAAACCCTAATGACGATGTCGAAAACGTGATTTACCTTCTTTCAAACAAAAATTTCAATAAATCAAGTAATAGTTTAACTACCAAACAGTCTTCGTATCCTGCTGTGGACCTGACGACTACACCTTTAACACCGATACAGAAAGAAATAATAACTGAAAGTTATTCCCTAAAAGGTAACAAAGATGAATCTTCAGCTCCGGAAATCGTTTTTATACCGGTGGATTTAAGTGATCTTAAATCACATCCTTATTTAATAGCAGAAGAAGTTAACGAAATTAAAAAACATACTTCAACAGTGTCTGAAAGTAGTACTAGTACAACGGCTGCTATTACCAGCACTTCTACTAATCCTTCGATAACTACTACTCCTACGGTAACCACGCAAATACCAATGGGACCCGAAGAACCAGAAATCGAAATTACAGCTAAAGGTGAGCAGTCTCCATCAAGTAACAATAGGAAATACAGCCAAAATCCAGACGATGATGTCAAAAACATAATTTATCACACGCCTAATAATGTTTTAAATAATTCAAATAACGATGTAACAACTGAAACATCTACAAATGTTGCTATTAGTTCCGCTAATAACTCTTCGCCAGAAATATTGTTCATACCGGTCAATCTAGATGAGCTAAAATCACATCCAAACTTGATAGCAAATGAGATGAAGAATATTATCGATAACATTAATAGGCATCCGCCCAAAATTGATATTACTACTACCACTAGTACAATAACTAATGAAGCAGCTACTGTTTTAACTACTATTACCCCGTCTACTACTAGTACAACTACCACAACTACTACTGCGGTGATCGATAACAGCGTATATAATCAAAACCCAAATGCTGGGGTAACTACTGAACAATCAGAAGCAACTCCCAAAGTCGATAAACCCATTACATCTAGCTCGTCTCATGATATGATATTTTTACCAGTTAATTTAGCTGATTTAAAGGCACACCCAAATGCTATAGAAGATGAAATCAAGGATGTGGTAAATCTAATAAATGATAACCCCGATAATAAGAAGAAAAGTGAAACAACGGCAACCCCTTCACCAAAGAGTAAAGAGGTTGTTCCAAATACAACGCCTCGAGAATATAAAATAATAACGAGCACTTCGGAACCCTTAAGTAAGCATATGTCAAATCCTGAGAGTATTGTTCCCGTTGGAAGTTCTGACAAACAAATATCACCAGAAATTATTTTTATACCGGTGAATTTGAAAGACTTTGAATTACATCCTAATGATGTAAATGATGAGATTCAAGATATAGTGAATAATATGGATAAACCTAAATCAAGTGATGAGACAAACTTAACGGATAAAAGTCTGACAACAATGAATAAAGATCACACAACAGAAAGTTCAAAAAATCTACTTCCAATGCAACTAGATGATAAACCAATGAAAAACGAATCCAAGAATATGATGGCAACTGAAAAGTCGCTACCTACAAGTGATATGGTTACGGAAAGGTCTTCAACTCAAGTTGATTTCCAGTCATCAACAATTTCTTTAGATGACATAACGACTGAAAATGCTCACAGCAAACAAAATGTTACGGCCGAAAAACCCCCCGATGTTGTCTTCATTCCTGTAAATTTGAATGATCTTGAATCAAATCCCGCAATTGCAGATGAAGTACGAGATATCGTTGATTTTATGAATAAACTTCACCCACATGATAACAAGGTCACAGCATCACTAGATCCTCAAAAAAATACACCGCAAGAAAGTGTTTCACCAAAATCGACGGATAAAGTGACAGATACTTCTTCAGCCATGCCAACAACGGAAATGTTGTCTACTACTACTTCTACGACTGAAAGTTCTGTTAGAAAATATTCCCAAAACTTGGAAACAAACGCAACAACCGAATCTTTCGTAAAATCTTCAAGTGATGCCAGTCTTACTCCGAGCAAAGAAGATCACGTAACTACAGAGAGCTTACAGCGAGAAATTGTCTTCATACCAATAAAACTTGAAGAACTTAAATCTAATCCTGATTTAGTAGCGGATGAAGTAAAAGATATTGTTAATTATATGAATGAAAAAGACAAAACTTACAATAATACGACTGAACAATATACAACTGAGAAGGACATTTCATCAATCAAAACTACATCTGAGATACCCGCTGACACCACAACATTAAAAACTTCTACAATTACTGAAACTACTGACAATATCGTGACACCAAAGTATATAATTATCGAACCAATAGAAGTAACTGCTATGAAAGATGAAGATGAAAATGACATATATGTGGGAAACATCTTACGTAGACCAAAAGTTACCAACAAGCAAAACGACAGTGAAAAAAATAAAGGTGCGAATAAAAGCGGAAGATCAAACTCAATAAGCGATGATATTTCAGATGTTATTTATGTTATTAAGAAAAACAAGAATAACACGTAAAGGACTAGGATATAACATACGTAAGTTATTAAAATGTAAATAGCGTTTTCTAACAGGTGTATTATGATCCACGTGATATTGTATTTAAATTAATTTAAGAAATAAAAACTCACACAAATTAATTTTATTTTTATTTATTTACACCTTATATTTTATTAATACACAGTGCAACGTGAAATTGAAAAAATATTTACGATTGAATATGTGAGCTCCTTATTTGGTAGCTTAGATAATTGAGCAGGTATTACCGGCCTGAATTGAAATTGATGTGATTTTTCAAAGCCAGCAGATGCGTACAGACGTTCTTTATTTTAATGTGTAGTTTTAGTTTTTAACATAAAAATAAAAGAACATGAGATCTTAATGTGTCAAATGCTTCTATTACCGACCCCTTTCAACAGCTAATAACGATTTTCATGAAGGTATTACCGACTATATGTATGGTACGTCAATTAGAAGAGATCTAAACTTAATAACCTGTATTGGTTGTTAATACATTACAGAACAAAAAAATTGTAAAATCAATTATTTAATGGTAATTAGAACTTTTTTTATTGTGACATACACAGATAACATTGATAATAATAAAGTATGCACTGTTCATTTGAATAGACCAACTGACATGGCTCACGTGGCTGTTTCAATTATTGGCGATACCGAGATATCATAACACTAATATTATGTATGCGTGAATAGGTGTAAGTACTATTTAAGATGTTGTTTTGCAACAGTAAATTAGATTTGAATACTGCTCTGTCTTATTAATTTCTCGCTTCCTCTCACAGTGGCGAGCCTGAATGACTCGCCACTCAAACTCGACGATAGCTATGTAAAAATCTTCTTGAGTTTTACTTGATCCTGCTCGTAGGGCTTTTCCAACTGTTACCTTGATGCAGACATCTCGTACTTATATAATGACTGTTTATGTGTTAGGATACATATTATGTAGGGCTTAGGGATCCGTAAGTATTTTAGGTTTATAGGTCTAACCCTCTCGTATATTTAGTTATCTAGTGCAGCTTGCTAATACATACAGTACATATTCAATAAATTCGACGACTCATTGGTCTAGTGGTTAGTACCCCTGACTGCGAATCCATGGGTCCCGGGTTCGATCCCCGGCTGAGACGAACATCGATTTGGTGAGCATATTTTGGTGTTGTGCTTAGGTCTTGGGTGTTTAAATATGAATTTATATGTCTATCTATCTATAATATGTATGTATTTCCGTTCCTAGTACCCATAACACAAGCTTCACCAGCTTAGCATGGGACTAGGTCAATTGGTGAGAATTGTCTTTAAAAAAAAGAAGACATTTATTACATATCAATTAAAAGTCACCTTTTTTTTCAATGAGTGATGTTAAGTGATGGACACTCACATGTCTAGAAGGCTCGCAAGTGCATTGCCGGCCTTTTGAGAATTGGTAAGCCCTATTCTTGAAGGACCCTAAGTCGATTTGGTTCGGAAATATTTCAGTGGGCAGCTGGTTCCTGCCTTAAGAAACGCATGAATAATTAATTAATTTTATCTTAATTTATTCGTCTTAAGTTTGGATCGACGGGCGTCGAGGATGATATTATATGGATGGTATTTTTTATTCAAACAACTTCTCTGAAAACTTTTCATAGTAAATGCGGTAGAAGAGACCCCATATCTCTTCGCAACGCCAAGGGATCAAGCCGGTCGGAAAGAGACGGGTCGTCGACGATTCGAATCGCTTTTCGTTGATTATGGTCAAAAAGAAGGTGCTGGTACTGGGAAGCCCCCCAAAGGTGAGAACAGTGCTTATGTGGGGCTGAATTTGAGCTTTATAGGGTTGCAAGCGGTGATCCAGAGTGAAGTACCGTCTCGCCTTGCCTGAGCACATCAAGCTTCTTAGATACTAATTTAACTTTACCTTCCAAATGACCGCGTAACTGAATTTCATGTGAAATATTATGTAGAAGCAGATTTTTTTTAATCAATTACCAAACCATGACCTATCGTGCATATTCTCAGAAAAACTTATGTATTTTGTTCCTTTCCCGAGTTGAATGCAATACAATCAGGCACGCATAATTTAACATTTTAATAGAAAAATGCGAAATAAGCTAATGAATGAGTGACCCTGCAGATTTTCGATGGGTTGCTCATAACTACATTTACCTGTAAACAACTATAGTACAAGTATTAAACGTCATTATTTCCATTTAATATGAGAAAACTTTTTTTCTTAGTTTTATTTATTTAAAACTTATTATAGACATAAAACAATATATTCTAGAAATTATAGATTTACTTAAACTACCTAATCCAAGAACATACCGAATACTTATGCTTTTATCTGACATTAGTCATACTAATAGACTAAAAGATTTTGTCACCGTTATGGAATCCCTATATTATATTATTGATTTATGTGTATTTGCTTCCGTTTTCTCTTTAATAATAACCCGGATGTCCTTAGTACCCGGAAAACATTTTTTGGCTTTGAAAGCATAATAATAATAATAAAGCCCGTTTAATATCCAATCATTAAAAAAAAGATAATATTCAGCTTGGAATTTTTACATTTTATACATTATTTTATTTATTTTGCTATCGTATATTTCCTATATCTTAGCTACCTTCAGTACCGTCGATCGGAACTCCTTCACAGGTAAAGTCATCAAGCTTTTTCCAACTGACTCTGTCCATGACTGTCTTTCTACATTCGCTTCCGCTACCGCTTCTATTTCTTCTATCCACCTTTTTTTGGGGCAACCTCTTCTCCTTCTTCCCCTTTGTCCTTTCCATACAATTGTCTGTAAAGTCCACCTTCTATCTTTGTTCCTGCTATATGTCCCGCCCATTGCTACTTCTGTTTTAGGGCATACTATATTATACGAAAATGATTTGCAAGCATATTCCTATATTATTGAGAAAAAGTTTTATGTTCGTTGTTGACTATTTTTGTATTTAGAAAAGTGAAATGTAGGTATAAAGAAATTAACCCAAATTTCAGGTAATTCAAAGCATAAATTATTTAATTTCTTACTTAAATTTCAGCTTATACATTTTAAGCTTATAAATATTTTCCAACTTTTACTTATTCGGGAAAATAATATTTTTGTATTTTGTTCTGTTGTACACTGTAGTATACCTTCTTATTATTTTTAAACGAATGTATAAGCTGAAAAAGAATATATATATAATTATAAATAGAGTATAATTATTATAATACAAAGATGAACGATTTGTGTTTTGTGTCTATGTAACAAATATACTCGAAAACTAATGCACCAGATCGCTTCTATAGAATAAATATACTGTATGTAGAATACTATTCTTTTTCTTAAATATAACTACGCTATAAGAAAATCTACCTTTTAGCCAGATTTATTATAATTATATGATGAAGTAAATTTGCACTGCCTCAATCAAGAACTATGCATTGCGCATATTGCGTAATTCATACTTACATTTACCATTAGCAAAACTTTGCTAATGTTCACATAAACATTAAGAGGCCATTAAAATTGCTTTCCATTTAATTGTAATCACTTAAGAAACATATTTAAACATTGATTTTCAAAAAATTATTCACTTGTCAATTGAAAATCCCAAAAACAACTTGACGCTGCAATCATGAAGATCAATAAAGTGAGTATGGAAGGTTCTTTTATTTTAAGTTTTTAAGTATTAACTTTATCTTGCAAATATGTATAATTGTAAATTTAGATATTTTAAGTAACAGTATTTGTGTTTTCAGGTTATTTTTGTTATAGTAATTACCACATGTGTCATAAACGGCCTGCCAGTACAAGACAAAAATGAACCTGAAAAGCCTTCTGAGCCAGCCCAAGATCAAAAGAAATCGCCCGTAAATAGCACAGATGAAGTTATTCTTATACCTATCAATCTTCAAGAACTCAAATCAGATCCTGAGGCAATAGTCAAGGAAGTTAAGGATATTCTAAATTTTATGAAGAGTAAAAAGGACAATACTAACAACCCTAATTCCTCTACAACTGAGGCATCTTCTAAACCTAGTGATGCTACAACTGATAAGTCTTCTGATAAACCATCGAATGATACCACTATAACTGCTAAACCATCGGACAAACCGTCAAGTGCTGCAACCACCACTGCCAAGTCAGATAAGTCATCCAGCGATGCCACTACCACTTCACAACCATCAGAAAAACCATCGAATGATGCATCCACTGTTAAACCTTCGGATAAGCCATCAAATGATGCCACAACCACCTCCAGCCCATCTGACAAACCATCAAGTGACGCAACCACCACTGCGAAACCTTTAGATAAATCATCTAACAATGCCACCACTACTACTAATCCCTCAGATAAGCCATCAAGTGACTCCACCACAACTGCTGCGCCGTCGGATAAACCAAAAAGCGATGCCAGTTCAACTGCTAATCCTTCAGATAAATCATCAAACGATACTACTACAACTGCCAAGCCCTCAGATAAATCTTCAAATGATGCTACCACACCGGCCAAGGCGTCGGATAAGCCAAGTGACGCAACAACGACACCTAAGTCTTCGGATAAACCTTCGAATGATAGTACTTCAACTGCTAAGCCAGCAGATGAATCTTCAAGTGATGCTAAAACTACTGCCAAGTCTTCAGAAAAAGCGACAAGCGATGCTACTACAACTAACGACACTTATACTACCGCTAAGCCATCAGACAAGAAATCAGAGGATTCTACCACGAAGGGTCCAAATAAAGACAAAGTTGATTTAGAAAAAGAAAAAGATGTCGCACCTGAAAGTGCAACGCAAAGTCCAGAAAAAGACTCCAAAAATTCTACAACAAAGGCACCTCAAAATATTATTAACGAAAATTGTTATTACTGTATAAACGAATATTTCTTTGATAAACCAGCGCCTAAGCACTAACAAAAATGTATCATATACTATTTTCATGTGCCCAGGTGCTTAGTTAGCCACTTCTACTTAGTTCACTATATAATAAACTTAATAGCAATAACATACATTTATTTTATTCATGTTAAAAGTCACGATGTTGCAGAAAACATAGCAACATTTGCCAATATTTGGCATGCAAACACATTAGATTAACTCTCTTAGAACGACTCTCAATATCAACAATCATTCTGTATGAATATTTTTGTGTTAAAATACTACTACTTGTGGTACTAGTTCACCTCCACTGTTTATTGATCCTTTAGATCATTTGAAACACCAATATATATTTTATGACAGTATTTTTCTAGGAACATCAAATAATCTTTAAAATAATACACAATTATAAGCTTACTTTAAAATATTAATAGAATATATCGATAATTTATATTCGCTAATATTGATTGTGTATCAGCTAATTAGGTACAATATAGTTAGTACTGTAAGTAATCCATTACCTATCTTTGTAAAGAAATAAGAAATCTTGTTTTCCTACTCGATCGACATAAGAATTTGAAGTGTTTCGTAGCGATATTAAATCTGTTTTAAAACTCTTATTGGTCATAAATTTGTTGCTAGATAAAATTGTCAGGCGTTTATTAATAGTATTGTACATATAATATGAAAGAATAATGAAATATATTGTCTTCTTCGTTTCGGAGTTACACAATACGACACAACTTTAAATACAATAAAAATAAATTGTTCGCTTTTGTTGGTATGGTATCTGAATTATTTTCATTTTTGACCACCTTTTTCTTATTATTAATATGCTTGTTTGTTATACATTCTATGATATGGTGCCATCTATGCTAAAAAAAGAAAAATATTTATTTAACAAAGCATATAACACAGATTTTTAGTAAGTCCATATAGTAAGTACTTCAAAGAAATGTGTATCGATTACAAACTAGTAACAACAAATTTACTTTATAAAATAACAAGCTTTTTCAATGAATCGCGTAACTCGTTAATTAAGAACATGCTGTTACCAAAATACCTGTCAAATTCATTTTCGATAATTGTAGATAGGGCGATAACTCTTTTCATAAAGCTTTTACGCGTTTTGAAACAAAAGTTGTTTCCTCGGGACGCAGGACCTCCGGGTTTTACATCGTAAGTTAACTTAACTGCGCACCTATACGTAGAAAAAATTTACTTAAAGCTTTTATACTTGTATGGTTAGTTACTAATTATCCATTTTCTAAAAAATATTATCCATAGCTTTACAATCTCCGAACCAAAGTTATATTATACAGTCAAAACCATTTACGACCACATCGTTTAGAACAACATACCGGTTATATTGACAAAAATTGTTCCCGTCCGAATTCTATTGTACGTGTATTAGGCTCTTAACGTTATCGGCTGTTACGACTATCGGTTTTTACGACCAGATGAGTAATTCCTTCGATGTCGTTATAACAAATTTTGACTGTATTATAATTACTATACCAAAACTGTCCTACAACCTAACACTTCGTTTCAGAAACATATTACAATTGATATAATTAAATAAAAAGGAGGGCAACTGGCGGTGTTTAAATCACGATTCTGCATCTTATCCGTATAACAAAGCCAATACGTTTTTGACATATAGGTAAGAGTCAAACACCTGATGTGTCTCTTATCACCATATACATTCAGGTTTCTTTATCTATTTTCACTATGTAGTGCTACAAAATTGGGCTAAATACTATTTCTATAGTACCTTTAATATAACCTTTTATACATACTTAATTATACAATTTTTCCGACATTACTTTTCTCTACTTCTTTTATATAATTTCTGCAAAATCATGTCGAGGCTATTCAACTTCTTGTCACCACGGGCTTGGTGAGAAGATTGAAAAGGACAAAACGATTTTGAACTAATGAATTAGTGTTAGTGCACGTTAGGATTAAGTGCTAAACAGTGAGTGAAAAAATAGAACACAAGAACAGAGTGTCTTCCCTTTAACTGTTAATGGACACTTTCTTATGTTAAATATCCTTTCTAATAAATTAGGTTAGACTTAAATTAGGCTTTTGTAATGTTCCATGATGTCTTAGTGAAGACACATATATTAAAAAAAACTGCAATATCACCATACGGATGTAACAACAATTATGAATATAACTTTTTTAACCTTATGCAGTTGTGACATCACAAAGGACTAGACGGGTTTCGCGCATTATCTAAAAGACAATAGGTGTTGTGAATGTAAGAAATAGTAACATAGCAGGTAATTTAACGGGAACCAACATGGCCGTTAATCTATTCTCAAGAAACCATAAGCTTTATTATTAAAATTAACAAATGAGCACCCAAAATGTATTTAAACAAACTCACATTGAATACTTTGTCATTGTGTTCTTGCCCTTACAGGATGAGGCTTCTGCTGGTGAGTAGTAGATATCCTATTTTTAAAGTGTCTATATATCTATGTTTCATCTTTTATCTATGTATTGTTTTTCAGATATTAATTTCGTCCCTTCTGGTGATGTGTATAGCAGAAGTACAGAAGAAGAATCGCAATGAACCTCCAACAGAAACGTTAAGCGAGAAGAGAATACTCATGCCACCAAGGCACATTAACATAAAATTATCACCAAAGACCAAGCCTCAACCTTTGATATCATTGTATAAAACGTACGTTGGGAAAAAGTCTTTGATGCGTAAGTTTGTACCTGTTCCAAGAATGACCGAACCACCGATTAAGGTAACTAGACGACCAGTTATGAAGCAACGGCAATTAGTTGTTGGATCTGTCACAGTTAAACCACATAAGAAAGAAGATATTCATGTTACATTAAGGAGAAAAGCCAATTTTAGACCTGTAAGTTTTGTGAAGGATACCAAAAGACAAGAGGTTGCTGCAAAATCTGTTAAACCGGATAGTAAGGAAGACAAACATGTTACTAAGGCTCTGGCCAATGATCACAAAGAAGATATTTTAAAACCAAAAGAGGAGAAAATAGATGCGGATGAAGATAACAAGGAGTTTATATTTCTAAATCCAAACGCTAGTGCAGCTAAAGAAGACAGTGATAAAAACTCTAATTAATTTTAAAAAATTGCTTTAGTAATTTTTGATTCGTAGTCTTCGGCAAATAACTTGGCAAGAGTCCTTTATACGTCTTTTTCTACGAAAGGTACAAAACTTTCCCACCAGGCAACGTTGCCAATTTACCTGCCGAGACCTTATAGATTATAGAACATGATTGTAAGTTTGAACTTCAAATAAAAAATTAAATTGAGAATTATTATTTTATTTCTAAAAAAATCTTAAATTTAAGACAAGTAAATGTACATCCTTAATTCTAAGTACAACATAATGGCAATAATTATTATCTATTTCCATCACACTATCATAAATTATCTTTAACTAGGCAAGGCGAACCACTTGGTAACATCACACCAACACATTCAATCGAAACCTAGAATTATAACTTTTGATTTGACATAAAACGAAGAATTTGAAAATTGCATTACGACCGACCCAATAATGACGAATTAATGATATTTATTGCAAAACTTAATTAACAATTAGCAAAATTGTGATGTGCATGACATAATATTACTTATACAAATTCATTAAATTAAAATCTTGAATCACGTCACATTTATTATGTTATGACATTTTTTATTCAAAGATCGAAATTTCTCATAAGGCATTTAAAAAACCACCTTAAAATTATAAAGATGAAATTCAATTTCTAATCGCATATAGCTAAAACGTAAGCAAATAAATATACAAATTACTGGCTTAGGGTCGGCCAACTTCTGAGATCTTTCACGCACTGCGTCAACAAGATTGCAGATTTTTCTATATTGTACTCGTAGATTTAGATTTCAACTGGGTTCAACGCCGAAAGATGGCGTTGTAAAAAATTTAGTCGATTCTATTGTAATCGTAAAAAGATAAACCAAAATAACATTTTAAGGAATTATATAATGTCTAGAAATTTATATTTAAGCATTTTATTTATCAGAAATAATATTTCAGAGATATACATCTACACATTTAGCTTAATTTCTTGTGAATGATTCCACTTTTTTGGGACTGGGAATAAAAACATCTTGTTTTGAAAATATCATTCAATACTTTGATTATTCGATGTTGAAAAACTCCTTTTTTAATAACATTGGTTTAGTCTCTCCTTCTACGATTTATGGCGATTTACACTGGAATTTTCCAATCATTTGGAAAGTCTAAATACGTCATTGAGGGGTGAATAGGGCGTTCTTGTGGGTATTGCGTTGTATGCATACGATGGCTGAGCGTCCGCTCGGAGTATTACCACACCTGTATAGAAAAACGGAAATGAATATTTATTTTTAACAACTCTTTTCTACTAGCAAAGTATTAAAGCGATATATAATGTAATAAGCTTATATTAATAATTTATTGAAATTAAATAATTCTTTATATTTAAGGTTTCATTTGTTTATATGATAAGTCATATTATGTTCTCAAATAAATAAGAGATATGTACGAAAATAAAAACTGCTTTCAGACTTAACTTGTTTGGTGTTAGATTATACTTACGAAGCCTCCAATAAATATAAATAAATATTAATACCGCAGCCTAGAATACAAAGAAAAGCGACACTTTCTACCTGAGGGGTTCACTTTCACTTTGATCTTAGTTTGAGGTGACAGCACTCCGTAATCCACGTCCTCGTAAAGATCCTGGAAATTAAAAACGTTCAAGTATTGCAAATACTATTCTAATACTCTGTTTATATAAAGGACTATATAAGTTAGCGGTTACAGTTCTCCAAGCCTTCAATAATATGTTTTCTAGTTCTACAACGATAGCTATAATAAATCTAAACATATATGGTGCAGTTTATTGTTAAATAATGTACATAATGTTGGTAATATAATCTTTGGATGTCGTTTATTAGCCTTAGAATCAGATTTCATATAGGACCATTATTATCAGGATTGGAAACATTTTAATATTTTTAAGGCACTCTTTTTCATCACCCTATTAAAGAATTTCCATTGAAAATCAAATTCTTCAAAAAAAAAAAGGGTTTCCAATTCTAAGAAGGCTGGCATCGCACTCGCGACCCCACTCACCGTTGGCGCACTCTTCAAGTTCGCAACTACTGGTGCACAACCAAAGATTTGTAAGCTTAACAACTATGCCGATCTGCTACCCTTCTGATCACAAATCTGGTAAAATAAGTCTTGCATACCTCAACTCTGTAGCCTGATGGGTTGTTAAGTCCCAGCTCCCTCAAAGTGACAGCGACATCTGACGGTGTTCCATCTGTTCGTCTGTTGACGAACGCCACGGCATATGAATAGTACTGGCCTTGGATCGGTAAGATAGGTCTGGACCAAATTTCGATGCCTCGGTGCTGAAATATAATATTTTATACTAACTTAAACATGTTTAAAATGTCTATATGTCTATTTACTATTGACTTAGGTTTTTGAAGACTAACTTTATTTCTCATAAGAATTGCATACATGATTCACTTACTGACAAAAACAATATTTTAAATTAAGATTAAAAATTAGAAATTAGACCGCATAGATGTAGGTATATATATAAAATAACTAAACAAAACAGCAACAAAAATGTGGGTAAAGACATAATAAACTTGATCAGTCAACTAAGCAAAACACAGATGTTCGAATTTGATTTTTTACTAGATGTGGCATTGATGGCATAGTCTGATTATAGCAAATTTATATTTATTATTTTTCATAACACTATTTTATTTTTAGTTTATTGTTTTTGTCAATATATATATACATATTATATTTTAAATCTTAACTTAACTTAAGGCATAACTTTGTTCTCCTTTTATAACTGATGGTAACTTATTATAAATTGTATTGTATTTCTTTAACAAGTAACTAGCACGTCTTAAGTTAATGTTTCGTGTTTGTTGTTTTGTTAAAATTTTTCTTTCATGGCACATAAAAGGTTGGGAACCACTGCTCTAGAGTATATATATCTCTCTCTCTATCTCGGTGTTTAAAACGCGACATTATTGGTTTGAAAAAATGTTGAAGATTTAAGAAGAAAAAATTGTGATTATATCTAACAGTGTAAAAAGTATCGCAATTATTCTTGTCGCCTTGGTTCTCAAAATAAAAAGTTTATAAATTCAGTAGGTACCTCATACAAATTTATTTAAAAAATTTTGTTTAAATATGTCGAAACTACACTACATTAAACATCATAATAATAATAAATAATCAGTGGCGCTACAACCTCTTTAGGTGTGGGCCTCAGTTTTCTGAATCTGTTTCATGATCATTTTTAAATTTAATGCGCAAGTAGGTGATCAGCCTCCAGTGCCTGACACACGCCGTCGACTTTTTGGGTCTAAGACATGTCGGTTTGCTCACGTTGTTTTCCTTCACCATTCGAGCGAATGTTAAATGCGCACATAGAAAGAAAGTCCATTGGTGCACAGCGGGGGATCGAACCTACGACCTCAGGGATGAGAGTCGCACGCTGAAGCCACTAGGCCAACACTGCTCTTTAAACATCATAACTTAACTCACCTTGTATATCCTTCTACCCTGTATTCCCAGTGGATCCTGGTCTACATCGATGATCTTTCGGTTCTGCAGGATCGCCTTGTACTCCGGCCGAATGGTCCTCAGGTCAACACTCATCAGTAGAGGCGCCGCGAGTATAGCCCAAATCGCAAACTGGGTCTTACTCTGCTCGTACGATAGACCAAAATTGCCTATGATCAGCTGGAAAAATACAGTTAGGATGATATCTCGATCAGTAAATTTGAGTGCTTTTTGTACAACATGACTTCACATTTTACATGAGGGGCTACCATATTATACACAACAGGCCTATATTTAAATAAATATTTGGATATGTATTTAAATATATAGCAATCTCGTCTTGAGTACTGCCAAGTATATCAAATTAAAAAAAAAATTACAGCTCTTGAAACGAGCATGAAAGATAGAAAACTTCCATATGACAAATGATATAATTTCCAAAAGGCATCCAATTCATCTAAGGCATCATTTCTAATAATGTTCATTTTTCTGTATGGAACATGGAGTAAACGGGCGGGAGGCTCACCTGATGTTTAGTGAAAACCGCCGCCCATAGACACTATCAATGCCGAACGGCTCGCGATTGCGTTGCTGGTCTTGTAAAAATCGGTATGCTCTTTTCTTGAATGTTTTTTCTATTTCGAATTGGTTCGTGAATAAATGTTCGATTTAATAAGTTTCGAAAGACTTTTGTGTCAAACAAAAGAAATCAAAAAATTTTATAAGATTAGGTAGTCCATTATATTGAGCTACAGCTGTTGATGGATTGCCTCTAAGGACCAAAGAGATGTAGTAAAAAGGCCACTTACCATGTCCGGGTCATTCCAATGTCCGGGACCTGCATTCGGCACGATCACGTCCTGATGGTTTCCGTAATAGTCTATGATAGACTCGACGGACGCCCACGAGTCTTGAATATCGTCGAAGTTCCTCCACAGGTTGCAGTGCTCGATTATCGATGAGAAATTGGGCTGAAAATATCATTTTTCTTTATTGTTAAGGAATACCTAGATACTTTTTGAAGTTATACTTCTTTTGGTGAGTTAGGGAAAAATTATGAGGGTAAATTTTTACGATGCGTTACCGTCACAAAAAACCGACACCCTGAAGTTAGCTATAATCAACATTTTAGTTTTTTCTATTGTTAGTGTATTTTTTTCTACATAGAATACAATTTTTGAAAAAAAATTAACCTTGTTACGCCAAAGAAGTATAACTACTGACGCGTGTACATAAGTACACACACGTTATTTTTAAATCATTTAATATTTAAAATTATCCATGCTACATAGGGGGCATAATAATTTTAGAAAGGCTATGGTAGGGCATAGCACAACAAAGTTTGGGAATCACTGGTATAAGACATCTATACGTATGAATGAATCATGCTTTATATTTAAATAACGGCCATGATAAATAAAAATATAGTAAAACTAAGAAGGTATATAAATCTTAATTATCATATATTTTCTTTCGTAATTCTTTCATAAAAGTATTGTTCACAATAATTAATAAATTCTCTTCAATTTAATGCTTTAATCCGATTTAAGCCAAATCATTCAAAAGGATTAAATAAAAACTTCGTCTAGTAATCGTTTCGTGGAACAATTGTTGTAAATGTGTTTTACAATTCTAGGAAGTTAAAAGAATACTCGGTTTCAATGTAAGTACTTATGGATTACGTAAAAGGGAGGGTAATTATTTGATTACCTTGCAAATGACAAAAAGCGGTTTAGAACCACTTCCATTATATAGCTTCCCGATGCCATCATCTGTATGATATATTATTAGAACTTTTTATTTTTTAGAATTATTATTAGTCGTAGCTATAAAAAAGCGTTTGTGTATTTCATTGTAGTTCAAGTTGTTTGTATGAGATTCATCTTGAAAACCTAAATCAAATTTTATTGAAATATTTTTTTAACAAACAAAATAATATAAATTTACTGGGGTTTGATTCATATTTATTATTTAAAAATCAACATCTTTCAAAACGGGTCTACGGGACGAAATGTAAAAAAAGTTTTTACGTTCAAAAAACTTTACTTTTTACTTTTTACTATACCATGCGTGATACAAATATAACACATTATTAACGCCTGCCCGAAAATATTCTTCGATCTTTGATTTGACCATTCACAAATAAGCGTTTCTTTCGTCTTTTGTTTTACATTTTCATTCCTCACAATATCTTTAGTGCACGTTTAGTAATGCAGCTATAGAAGTTAAAAATGTACTGAAAAAGTGTTAACCACTTACAACTTAGTAAAATAATGTTTAAAGTTTATTCAACATTAGGCGTTTCACACTTTAACAAAATCGTGGACGTCTTTAAGTGTAAATATCATGTTTAAAAAAGCAAATAAAAAATAAATCAGTGGCGCTACAACCTCTTTAGGTCTTGGCCTCAGATTTCTGAATCTGTTTCATGATCATTTTTAAATCTAATAGGCAAGTAGGTGATCAGCCTCCAGTGCTTGATTAACGCCGTCGACTTTTTGGGTCTAAGACGGTTTCAACACGATGTTTTCCTTCACCGTTTGTGCAAATGTTAAATGCGCACATAGATCATTGGTGCACAGTCGGAGATCGAATCTACAACCTCAGGTATGAGAGTCGCACGCTGAAGCCAATAGGCCAACACTGCTCATAAAAAAGCAAACGTCACTCATTAAAAAGTAAGTACAATTATTCTAGCTATATACCTGTAGGCCGGCGTATATCTGGTAGACTGGCCAACTGCACGAGTAGACCATCTGTCTCCCAGTTGCGTTCAATTCCCTCCCAAAGGCCGGGTATCCATGGTCCATATCAGCTGGGAGAGCGTAGCATCCATCCAGCTTAACATAGTCTACGCCCCATGCCTCGAAGGTTGCCGCATCTAGAAATATAGTACTAGTTTAATTTTTGAAGTTATACTTCTTTAGGCGCGTTATGAAAAATTGATGAGAGTGAAATTTTACGATGCGCGCGCACCGTGACACAAAATTAACAGAATGAAGTTGCCCACGGAAGATGCTACGGCATTGGACATAATTTAAAAACAACATTCGAATAATAATAGAATTTATGTTACACTTAATGTAAGAGAATAATAATAAATATTTATTTATTTAATTTTTCAAATGTAAACTGAACTTTATTGACTATAATGGCTCCTTTTCCAGTCTTTGATTATTTAATTGCAATTAATTATTTGCTTGCAATCAAAAACTATTTTTAATAATGCCAAATAAGTATAACTTCTTACGCGCGTACATAAGTACACGCACCCTTTTTTTGTAGAATAAATATGGAAAAACACAAAACTAAATTCCATTTAGCGACGCTGAAGAATCTGCCCATTTTCATTTCATTTTTATGTTTAAGTAGCAAACCAAAATCGGATGAATTCATTTCAAGGAGTTTGACACTACAAACAACTTTACACTGTAATTGACCTTTTCCAGTTTTCTTCGCTCCGATGCATTTTTTAATACTTTATTATACGGGTTGTTAAAACCACCATACAGGTAATATAATTCAATATTACACGGCTGACGTTTCTATAATTGCTTTTGTTTGTATGGTAATTATCGTAGGGTCTCATTCATTATAAACTGTGGATGTGTTAATCTAATGTATCCATCGCACTACGTGTTGTTCGTGAAAGAATTTTATAAAATTTTACTGCAAACATTTCTTGCCGCACACAAGTAGCCGTAAAAAATGAAGGCCAAATTATACCCAGTTTTCATTTTTGTAGTATTTTATATCATACAACAAAATTAGGGTTATCTTAAACAATTTCTAACCGCAAATCTTATTTTTGAAGTAGTTCCCTGTAATTTCGTTTTATAATTCTACCAATAGCAGTAGAAACTTTCCATAAATATACAACACCGTCTGTCAAAATGAACTGTTATAAATTCCTTTTTCTTTAAAAAAAAAGGTAAAGCCCCAATAGATGATCATGTGCCAGTATATGATCACTCCATGTATTTGTATATCTATATTCACACTGTTTACATCCTGTATACGAGCTAATGAAAATATAAATAAATAAAAAATCTGCGTTTACTGCACAAGACGTTATGCGACAGAATTGCTATCTAAAGTTCTAATATGTAGCTACTAAACGAATACATCAACCAATAGCGTGTATTTTTTCTCGATCTCCCTTACTCTCTCTCTCTCAATCTATCTCACTATAGCTCTCTCCCACCTCTCGCTCCATTGCTATTTGCGTCATGCTACGTTCGCCCTTTCTCACTATCTCTCTCAATCGGTCTCAATCGCTGTCTCCCTTTTCTTTGACAAAGACTCTGCACATCTTCGTGACGCTAATATTATTATTATTGCGTCTCACCCCTTAAAATTATACCCTCATGCGCCTAAAAAAGTTTCACTTCAAAAAATTCAAATCTAGTTCGCGACTATAAATGTAATTTAATACGCTAATACGATACGACATATCGTTGCATATTTGGTAACTTTAATGCGTTCACTACACCTTTCAATCGTGTCAAGGTGTTAACTCAGGAATCAGCCCCGTACTTTGTAACTAATGCCAATTTAAGTATCTCAATAGTTCTGTAATATTTTCCTCACAAAAAACGATGACCTTTATCTAGGGACAATTCAGAGTTGAGTCTAAGTGCTGGGTATCAGTCCAGTATGTCAAAAAGTTATTGGAATTTGGCATTTGAGAGTCATGGTCGTGTTAAGTATCTACTCTAAAGATAAGATTGGATTTAGATTATAGAAACGAGACTTAGCTCGTAGTAACGCAAACTTGGGCTTACGTGGTACGAAAACTGGAAATGAAAACTAGTTGCTATTAAAATGAACATAGTCCTATTCACGCAAAGCAAGGAAAAGTATAATATAGGGTAGGCTTCAAAATTACGGTTTCACCCACTATTATACATTTTTTTATGTATAATAGTGAGAATCGAACTGGCTGAAGCATCGAATATAATATAGAATTACATAGTATTATGTCTTAGGATGTTTCTTCATTAGTGGTTATCGGACATGAATCCTTGGGCAGCCGCAGAAATAAGAATCACATCTAGTCGCAATAAGAACGGTATGATGAAAACAAACAAATGACTGCTTCACAACTGATTTGAGCGCGACCGCCGCTGCGAAAACCGCTGTGCGAGTTCGAAAATTGAGTTACAGAATCGCAAGGCAGTACTTTAATTAAAACGGAGCAATAAGACCGATTAATTTTTGATAAGTATCACAATTTGTTTAGCCATCGAGGAATAAAAATTCCAATCGTGTTTTGTTTCAACTACTACTGTTGATTGTAGTGTATTGAGTGAGTATTGAGTGACATTTAGTGGCAACCTTTAATAGGTTAATTATTACCGCGTTTATATAATTGCTAGTTTAAATGATCGTCATCAACTAATTAGCATCTATTGATCAATATGCAACTTCCTAATTAAACGAGAATCTTCAACAGCATAAAAATACATATTTATTAATTTCCGCAAACTAAAGGAAGAATAAAGATGGTATGGCGATTTTTTTACTATATTATACTACAATATAAGTATCCAAGACCGAAAACCATAGAAGTCCAAAACAAAAGTCTCGATAATCCTGTTTTGAGTTGATGTAAAAAAATGGGTCATGAAAAGCTTTGCAGCAAAACAAAAACCATTTTACAACGTTTTTTGAGACAAACAAAATTGCGTATATTGTTTTTGAAGTCCTCTATTCTGTAAAGAGGCACGAGGTAGAACAAATGATTCCTTCTATTAATATTATTTTTCCGTTTTAGTGGGGTTTCAGTGATCATTTTTAAATTACACCGTGATGATACGTTTAGGCTTGTAGGGAGTACTTAGGGTAGAAAAGGCGGGCTTCATACGTGAACTAAAGTCAGTTTGTTACTGGATGTATTTCTATCGTAACCAAATCAGTCCACAATTTATATTAAAACTAGCAGACCGGCTGCGACCAGCGTTGCTGTGGCTAAGATTTTTGCTATATTACATAGTAGTAAACTATTCAAGAGAAACGGCAGGAAAACACCAATCCACCATGCTTTTTATGGCATTAAATTGTAGCTTATGTGAAACGTTGGTACTTTCAACACAGCGCCATCTGTTAGAATTGTGACTATCAAATAATAAACATAATATATTGTGCAATAAAATAATATCGCGGGTATTATCTTTTAAGTTGGATCAAACTACACACGGTGTGCAAATTTGTTTGATATCGGTTCGGTAGTTTAGGAGTCCATAGCGGACAAAAAACGTGACACGTAATTTATATATATTAAGATTAACCCTTAGGGCGACAATAAGCGCTTACTATGTCTATCTAGTAAATATATTTGTTTAAACTATTGCCGAAGTCGTGTGTAAACTCGTAATGCATAGTACAGTATCGAAGATTAAATGTAAATTACATTGAATGAGGTAAGACTGGGTTCATGACAGGGGATTGGCATTTTGTAATGTTATTATAATAGTCGCAAATAAACTTACGAAATATGTAAATAAACAATTACTTTTTTGTCTCAAAGGGCAACATGTAAATTTCATGATTGGTTCAATAAAGCGTTTGATATTGCTAAACTGCGTGTGTGGAGCAATAACTTTTCCAATAAAATGACCGTCAATTACTTTATTACAATTATTTAAAGGACGCCAAACTCACTAAAAATGTATGTGGTTTCATCTTAAAAAAACAGTGGCATTTCTGTATTTGTTCATCAGTTGTTGTTAATTGATTATCCTTCTGTGCCTGACACACCGTTGCCTTTTTTTGGGTCTAAGGCATACCGGTTTCCTAACATATCATAACATAATATAATAACATAACAGCGCACACACAGAGAAAGTTCATTATTGCCGAGAATTGAACCTACAACTTCAGGAATATCAAGCTGAAGCCACTAGGCCAACATTGCTTGTGTATCTCATCCTTTAAAAGCAAATTCAGTAAAACATAACAATTGTGACTAATAAATTATTACTATGTAAAACGTATTATATAAAAATACTCTGCAGAAACATCGACAAGCAAATTACACATATAATAAACTTTGTAGTACTATCATTAAGATTATTTGTCTTTCAATTTTACCTCCAGCAAGATGGCCGACAACACCCGGATATCCGGCACAAGTGAAGTTGCCATAATCTTCATAGATACCAAACTTCAGTCCTTTGCTGTGTACCTGAAATTAAAAAAGAATCTTGTACTCTATTTATAAGCAAAAAGATATATTTATCTAATTAAAGTTACAATTTAATTCTTATTTGCGCTTAATATTCAAGACTTCTATGAAGAAGTGCAGAAATTGTCGCAAAAGATAAAACACACATACACGTATTTCGTTAACGCAATTTGAAGATAGAACTACTCAAAAATATCCTCGTTTCTTAGCTAACCTATTTCCTGTAGCGTATTCAAAATCTTTTAATATATAAAATTCTCATGTCACAATGTTCGTTCCTATACTCCTCCGAAACGGCTCGACCGATTCCTATGAATTTATTTATGCATATTCAATTAGGCTGAGAATCGGCTACTGTCTATCTTTCAAATCCCTAAATTTATATTTTTTAGATAAAAAAAAGGAGAAACCAAGTTCGTGGGGCAGCTAGTTTTATTATAAATATTACATTTAAATAAACCAGCTACTAGCATTATTTTTCCATAAATAATAAGTCATAAATTTATTCTTCGTCCGTCAATAGATAAAAAGTGAAAAGGCGAATAACGCTTTGCATTCACAATTCTTTAAAACTATTCATTGGATTAACCATGGAATAACAATTGTTCAATGTAAGATAATCGGTTATCATTGTCAAAATTACAAAACAATAAAACAAAAACTAAATCACTTAGATATTGTTTTTTATTACTCAGTGATACGGAAAGTCGAAGGTTAGATTATAGATAACTTTTTGTTGCCAGTAATAAAAATATCATTGTTTTACCGCGTTCGAAGGTTTATAGGTTACGCATAAGAGGCTTTATTTAAAAAATCATATTATAATCTATCATATTCTAAAATGTTCGTAAATGCCAAAATTGTATTTAGTGTGTATAGCTGTTATAAATATACTTTTTTCTTTCTTAAATACTAAAAATCTATTTCAATCAGTAATGTGACGCTCTGCTAGAGTAACTGTTAACATTCTCTTGATGTGCACTTTAAAATATTGAAAATATATTATAATTTGTCTTATTAATAAACATCACTTTAATAATAAGTTACTAAATACTTGTATCATAAGTTTACTACCCAAAGTGTTCCTCAACTACTTTAGTTTTCTTTGTTTTACCATGGATTTACCCAATACATCTAACTATAAAGTACTTGATTATAGATGAACATTTTTTTAAGGCGTAAATAGTTGTCTATATTTAGCACATAATTTAGTTATAAGCTGTGAATCTTCTTTATAAATAAAAAAAAGAATTTTAGTTACTATACTAGTTGCAACACCCGTGACCAATTATCAGTATATTCCAATTTTTTAACACCATTGTTTGGCTCTCTGAGCAGTATCAAATGTATTTAAGGCTTCAAAAGGTTTTAAAGCTTTAAAAGCTAAACACTTACAATATATTATGAATATGAGTTACTTATTATAAATAGTTACTTCCTTTGTCTTGACTAAGATTAAGGCTAAGCTGCGTAACAGCTTAATATAGTAATTACGTCAGCAGGTAAATGTCAATTTATAAGGTTAATTGCTCTTTGGTTTGTTAGTCAGGGCTGGATTTAGGGGATAGCCCTCCATAAAAGAGTGGCTCCCACAATAGAAACTTCGAGAAAAAAGTTTCAAATTCCGATTAGTAAACACGTTTTCTTTCGATATATTTTTATGTTTGTTAAATACTAAAAGAATCTGGTTTCACGATAAATTATTGATTGAAAAACTCCACTAAAAAAATTGTTTAGTTTATTTGGAAAATGATTTGGGGCCAAAGGGCCCCGACTCCTTTTCTTGGAGACATCTAAATCCGGCCCTATTGTTAGTATACGTAGCAGTTGTTCTGATTTATGTCTGAATAGAGACATTTTACGCTGAATACGTATAAAATCTAGTTTTAGTAATTGTTGATATCATTGGTGATTTAAAATGGTAACATCGTAATGTTCTAATACTGAAAGTCTAAAAGTTTTACGGGTTTAAAAAGGACGGACATGGCGGACGGATATAGACTTTTTGTAGATCTTAAATCAATAATCGAATAAGAAACATTAATAAATCAAAGTGACACATTGTTGCCATTTTCAAAACAAATAATCATCGATTAAGAAAGTATAATGACCTCCTTTACTTTAAATTTATGAACGAAGTATAAAAAACTTGTCATTATTACAATCTAAGTAAGTTTCGTATGACCGACGTCAGTTTAATTTATAATATTAGCTACAAAAAATACATCGTTACAATTAGCTTTTAAATATAGAACAAAATGAACCATTTTCAAATAAAACAACAAGTAGTTAGGTGTCACAATTCACCGTAGTTACATTAATTTCGACACAGTTCTAGGTACATACTTTACTGTTTTATAGAAGCATCAAGTCGTGATTTCATTGCAGAAGCCTACTGCGTGGGAAAGTGTTTGCAATATAGCGTGCACCCGGACAGTAATCCAACACAGTCATTTGTAAGGATAATATAAAATAAACAATATAAATCGTCGTAGTACTCGTTAGAGACATCAGAAGATCACAATAAAAGGTATTAATATTTTACGAATTTTCATTTCTTAAAAATGTCACCTTGGTTTTTTTCGTAGGTATATATGTATAGTGTACTTAGTATCCGCACTCAGACGCACATTCGGTTGTTTGTACGTCCGATCCTGTCCAGAAGTTCTGAAGTGAAGCCTCAGCCACGCAATCCAGGACTACGTGGGTGACTGATTGTGTGCCAAAAACAAAGAGACGTTTATTTAGGAGACAATGGCCCGTTCTCGTATATATACTCTTTCATATGGGAGAGTTTATTTACAGCTTTCTTAATCAGCAATCATTAAATCACATCGAAGAATATATTTAGTAATATGAGTTACTGAATGTGGCATAAACTGTGGTTAGATCAAATAGTTTCGAAATGTGCCACTGTGGCAACTTCTAATGACTTCCTCTACCGTCTCGTTTATATTACTGACACATAAATAACGCAGCTGTCTTGAATAAATACTTAAGAACACTCCCATCCTCTAACAACCAATTCCAGTAAAAGAACATACTTCAAAGACTATATAGACTATACAGAGTTTGACAATCATACGCGTATTCAGCAAACGATTAGGCTTTTATCTGAAGACCTGTGAGTTGTATCAGTTCATAAATTTCTGGCTTGGCAACTGGCTCCACAAAATTGACATGTACTCCAATAGAATCATGATTACACGGAAACCTAAAAAAAAAATAGGTTTTGCAATACCAGCTTCAAATCCATTTGACTTAGGGAAAAGCAAAGTCGGGTCTGCGGTAGGTACGCAATACGGGAGTCATATTTGGACCATCAACTAAAGACCGAAACCTCTTAAAAGGCCGGTACTGCACACGCGTATAGTAGGAGTATCCCTTAATATCAAAGTGTTCCATTTTCCAAATTAGATGTTTAAATTAGATTTGTGTAAGTTTTTGTTTAACTAAATCAATATGGCACTGATATTTATCTTATTTTGCTAGTAAAAAACATAATTACATCTAAAACTCTACTGTAATCCAAATAGGCCCTAAGTCATAATATATTTCCAGACATATTCCTACAACATATCCCTAAGATTCGTTTACAATCTTGGTGGACAAGTAATTGTCATCAATCATCCTCGCGTCCATGTACCATGATTTTTACATCTCGCGATGTTTTTCATTGAAATAAATATTGATTGCACATAGAAAAGCTGGCACAGTATCGATTTGAACGTACCTTCTCAAGTCACATATACTTGTAAAACTTCTAAATATATTCTTGTATTCATATGTCTAAACAAACACAATTAATGCTAAAAGGCATAATAATAATATATTTTATGATATGACAATTATACTGCATTAATATCGCCATGATATCTTTTGTTTAACATAACACGACATAGGCGTTCCCACGCAGATCCTTACGCGAAGGTCACAGATCACAAAATGTTGAAGTATTTCTACAGACTATAGAACTATCACAGAACAACTATAGCAACAATCTACGAAAAATATCTATAGATTATAATTTTTGAAGTTATACTTCTTTAGGCGCGTTAAGGCCGATTTACATTATCTTAGTGTTTAGGAGAGTGCTTTAGGATAGTACTTTAGTTGAAACATGTAAACGCTACTTGCTTTAGTAAACGCTACGCTAAAGAACTTGCCTTTCAAGTTGTACTAAAGCACTCCCCTAAACACTAAGATAATGTAAATCGGAATTTATGAAAAATTTATGAGAGTGAAATTTTACGATGCGCGCGCACCGTGACACAAAATTAACAGAATGAAGTTGCCCACGGAAGATGCTACAGCATTGGACATAATTTAAAAACAAAATTCGAATAATAATAGAATTTATGTTACACTTAATGTAAGAGAATAATAATAGATAAATATTTATTTATTTAATTTTTCAAATGTAATCTGAACTTTATTGACTATATGACTCCTTTTCCAGTCTTTGATTATTTAATTGCAATAATTAATTATTTGCATGCAATCAAAAACTATTTTTAATAATGCCAAAGTAGTATAACTTATTACGCGCGTAAATAAGTGCACGCACCCTTTTTTTTGTTATATGGGCCACACGGGATGTATGATGTAAGTTTGGTTTTATCAATATAATATAAGGTACAATTTAATTAATATGAATCGAAAATTTTATAAGTATAATATATCTAACAAGAATATAAAACACAGATTGTCAATTCACACGTAAACTAATCTCTCACTAACGTTCCAAATTTAAAAAGATATTTCCCCACTATATTCTTTACACTATGGTTCTAGTTCTATGTGTTATTGTTATGTATTGTTCACAGTTCACATACAGGGGTTGTGTCGAAATAATCATTGTGATATAATGAGATTGCGGTCGCAGTGATTAAAAAAGCTTTAGAATTAAGAATTGAAAGAATAGGCTGTACTTAGGCGTATCACAATTAACATTCTAAAACAATTGAATAACGTACGTGATAATGTAGGCATAAAAACAGCCCGATAAAATTTCACGGTCTATTATATATGATTATTTAAGTTAAAGCATTGTCTAACGAAGTAGAAGTACTTACATAAATAGAAGATTTTAATTTTAATTTCTTTATGTCTAACTTATTATGTATATTATGTAGGTTTACACTTCTTGGGCTCACCTTATTTAATTTAATTTCCTGTTAAAGGTTGCCTGGAAGAAAACGCGCAAAAATGTTAAGGTTAACAGTTAGAAGGACCTTCTAATTATTTAATTATTATACTGATTTTCGCAACGAAACGTTAAATAAACAAATAATTAAATAATTATGTCATTAATTTTTATCCAAATTTTTGTTATAACTCTTATTTTTCTCCTTTCTGATTTAAAATGTATACAGCTATTACGAATAGTGGTTTCATTAGTACGACAGCCTTGCTGATTTTGCAGTTGCGGAAATAACGAAACACTGTTCGTTAAAAGCATCAATGAGTTTCTTCTTGAACTTGGCCTGCTTAACTTGTTGAATTTTAGAATTCCGTTAAACTATGAAAAATAAAAAACTCAATAAACGTGGAGAATATAATATAATGGAGTATGCCTATTAATTGTTCATACCTAATAATAGCACATTCCAATGACAGGACGGATTAAAGACCACAGATTAAAGTAACGAAGAAAAGTTGACATTAAGCTAATCAAATATTATCATTAATCAAATGTTAATAACCATGAATACATTTTGTTACCTGTATATATTGGTGGTTCGTCGTATACAGGCCTACGTAATAGATTTTTTTAAACCCTACTATACAAAGACGGGAGGTCTGACCGTAGCCCGATTTGTAATTTGAGTTAATTGTATTTTATTGTACTGTATTTGTTTTGTTGTGTGTTGATTCTTGTACGTATTTATGTAATAATAACATTACTTTGATTACGATGAGTAAGAAAACTCCTAGGTTTAAAATTGAGACTTATTTATAATTTAATACGTTTTTGACATCCGGGAGTCATGCTTAACACTAAGTTTATCTGTACTAGTGATTCATTAAAAAAATGTTATTAATATTTACCATAGACGCGGCTAAGTTTATAATGCTTACAGCAACTAACAAAGAAAACCTTGCTTCCGTATAAAAAAAAATATATAAAATTACTAGCGGACCCCACAGACGTTGTCCTGCATGATATTTCAAGCTATTAGTATATTAAAGTATGAAAGTACCGACTGCAGCGCCACCTGCCGGGCTGATTTGTGAATCTAAACCATTCCCAGATCCTCTTAAACAAACATAAAAAATTTCATCTTATATATATAAAGATACCTAATATAAAAAGTTAATATACGAAACCCAATACCCGCGTTCATCTTGATACAACCTTCAGCTTTGCTCTGGTTCAAATGAATGTTCAGTTTTTCTCACGCTGCTGACATTGAACTGTCAAAATATTCATTTTCGCTCGAGTTATTTATTGTCTCAGTTAACTTGGTCACCCTATTACCATTTACGATTTATTTTAATTGGAACACACTTAAATTATAATTTAAATTTATTTGTTAGTTTTTTACGTATTTATGCGTCTAAGACTGTATGTCTATGTATAACCATAAAGCATAGAAGGCTAACTATAAAGAAAATAAATGCAGAAAACTAATGTCAACACTAAAACAGATATAGTAATACTAGTTGTAAGGGTAATTCAGATATACTCACAAACTATGACCCTGTATACGATACGATATTGAAATAATACTTTATAACATACGAGATTGCTCAATTATCAATTTTATCCTAAAATCTAAAGCTGGAAAACCTTTTTAACTAGCTGACCCGGCAAACGTATGTTTTGCGATGTATATTACTTCTAGAAAACATTTTTTTCGTACAATAATAATAACTATCTATTATAATCAAATATAGGAATTGATCGTAGAGGGGTGAAAATTAGGGGTTGTATGTATAAAAATACATGCTATATCATAAAAAAATAAAAACAAAAAAAATATCTAAAAAATATTTTTTGGGGTGGACAGCCCTTATCACAAAGGGGTTTTAAAGATAGATAATAGCCGATTCTCAGACATACTGAATATGCATAAAAAAATCATAAGAATCGGTCAAGCCGTTTCGGAGGAGTATGGGAACGAAAATTGTGACACGAGAATTTTTTATATATAGAGATGTACACCACATATTGCTATCAAGCAGTTCAGAAAATTGGCGGGCCATAATATATTCAGTAAATTGTATAATAGCTTAATTTAATATAATTTAATAACATTTAAAGCTTCAAAAGCTCTTATATTATTACAAGCTTTAAGACCATCAAACGGAGTTTCACAATCATAGATTTTCCAGTATAGAAATAAATGTATTTACACTAAAATCATTGACCTACATATAAAATTTAAAACTATTTACCTTAGCAATTGCTAAGAGTATGAAAGTGAAAACAATGCTGTGTTTGTTACGCTTTCAGAGCAATACCACTGCACTACTTTTATTGATATTTAGCGACGATTAGATAACTTTATTAACATGTTAATTTGTTCTTATCATGACCAGTTATGAAAAAACTAGCGGCCTCACACGCCTGAATTTTTATTGTTAATATATTTTGCGAATAATCTTTTTTGTGCCTTGCCCCACCAAAGCCTTTCTAAAATTCTTATGACATATGTATGTAAGTAACCAGTAAGTATATTTTCGAAACATAAAATGAAAAAGGGAAATTCAAATTCCAAATATTAAAAAAAATTGAATAGCCCCCCTTAACAATAGAATTGACCGGGGACGTTGGGACGTTGGCCCCACGTAGGAAAACACCGCTATATATATATATATAGCGGTGTACATATATATATATATATATATACGTGGTGTTGTACTACTATAGACTGGGATAATGTTTGAAATTGGTCCAATTTGAGTCAAACAAATCTTTCTTCTTTGTAAGCAGTTTTGGTGAGACTGTCATTATTACAGGATTTATACATATAAATTATGCAATATATAATAGATTTGTTTATGTTTACACACAAATGCAATGTATAAGCTGAGCTAGATAGCCCTTAATAGTAATATTTAATAGATGAAATAATAACGCCGCAAATACTAATAGTTCATTAGAATAATGACAAGACTTGACTACAGATGATCAAGCGCATAAAAGGCCTTTGTATCGGTCTGATCTCATTTCAATGCGTAAGCGCACGTAGTTCTGACGTGAGTTCTCATGCTTCATTATCATTCAAATTTGATTTGACCGACTGCAAAAAACGATAAAGAAAAATTCCAAATTTAAATTTTATTTAATTACTTTACTGCAAAACATATTCAGCGTAATTTAATTTAATATTTCTATTATAAAATTGTTAATTCCATTTGCTTGCAATTTATTCACGGTATGTAGGTTCTAATATTCTGCATTTGGCATTAATAAAATAACACTATTTGCTAATTACTGTTTCGATTTTCATTTGTTTTGGACCGAAATCTCTCTCCTCGGACCTCCATACCAAAACATTTATTTAAATAAATTTCTCCTTTTTATATTATACATATAATATATCTAAATAGTTTACGGGGCAGGTATTTCTCGTGATTTAATTGATAATTTAATCACGTGAACATCGCAATGTGGTAGTTATTTATGAAGTAATCGATCGAGTCACGAAGAATTATGCCAATTGTAATATTAGTCAGTCAATTGTCAAATTTAATCCAAAAATAACCAAAGCTACATTAATTGTGACCTTTCTAATAAATTTTAAGATGTAGAGAGGGAAATAAGTTTTCTAGAGCGTACCTAAATATGCATTCCGCCATTGAATTGCATTAAATAATCGTAACCTAGAAATAGATAAAGAAAGTCTTCATAAATGTGATTTTCCATCTTTCAAGCATAATTTTAGAATGATTGTAGATCTGTAATATTCGCTATGGCCGATTTGTGTCTGGGAAAGTGTGTTACCAGGTTTGAAAATGCGTGCCGGGTCAAAGAAATAAACGTCAATTGCCTTGAATTAAAAATAAATATATGGCAAGTAATTTTTTCGATTCTATTAAAATTGGAAACTCGGCTTTTATTACTTTCGTAAATGTAATACAACTTGAAAGCTTTTAACTATTACTTAAAAACTGTTCTTTTTTACTTTGATTATCTGTGCTCATTCAACGAAAGTTCTGTGGCTTATCCATGTTTGACAATTTATGTCAAAGTCTTAGTAAAACTTGTTTGGAAAGAATTTTAAGTTTGTAGCCAATAATTTAAAATTAGGGGCCTCATAGCCTAGCGGTCTTATTAAGTGGCAGCTAGGTGAGGAGTACCGGGTTCGATTCCCGGTTCGAGGGCAAGTTTTAATTTAATTTAAATTTGTTCTCGGCCTTTGGGAGGGTTGTGCGGTACCGGGCGAGTGCCTAAACCGTACATGGAGGACACGGTCGAATTTCTAAAGACAAGCACGAATTATAAAAAAATCCTATACTTGACGCTGGCTAATGCACAAATCGTGCCAGAGCCATATTTTTTTTTTTTAATTAAATACAAATATGTATGAATATATTTGAACTGTAATTTGTCAAACTGATTGAAGAACAAATTAATATATTTTAACTCGTTGGTTGATTCCAAGCAAACTTGTTTAAAAACCTACACAAGTTTGGTACTTATAATTAATCAAAGAAACAGATACAGAATTCGTACAATAAGGTAAAGACAGCGACTTAAGTGATTCTTTTGACTACAATACTTTATGATATAAGTATCTCGATCCAATAACGATAAAAGTGTCTAAAAAAATTCTATACTAATAATAAATTATGAAACATGGAACTAAGAAATGATTATAAACGTAATCTAAGGAAACAATCAAAATGTTAAGTGAATAAGCCGCGTAAATAATATAACAGATGATTTAGCGTTGACAGCGCCTACCGCATTCTGTGAAAGTAATAAGCCGTAATTTAACCGACTTATTAAGATATATTGACAATAACAAGTTCCGTTAGACGTACCTATATTTTTAATAAAAATAAAATAAAACGAAACAAATTAAAAGTCAACTTTATTCTTAATAAGAGACAATTTTGACCAATGCAAAAAAAAATAAAAAAAACATTTTTTATGGGACATGAGACAAACGAGAAGGTGGGTCACGTTAAATAAAGTGACCCTGGCATGGTCACCTGCAACCGCCTGCAACCTTCATACCTTCAACCTTTTTATGTGAGAACAAATGCAAAAAAATTGGTTTCCTACATATACTTTGGACACAAACGGATCACAAATTCTTGGCCACTCAGGTAGCTTGTGGAAGATGTAAATTAAATTGTTCTGAAAATTCTACATCCGTAAAGAGAATTCAAAGAGACTATGAAACTAATCTAATGTCCATAAATATCATGAGGATATTTCCCGATCAATTGTCGCCCGGGCACGGCAGGAGACGCCAAGCCCACCAGACCTTACTTAAAGCAAACAAAGTCCCTTTTTAGGAAAAGGGAGATTTGATACTCCCCTGCTGAATATATTCTCGGCCACAGATCAGCCTGATCGCGTGCCTGAAAGGCATATAGGGTTCCTAAGTATTTAACCATCTAATGTGAAACTTTACTTTGCATTTTTAAAAATTTCTTTAATATATAATATATGTAAATATTACTAATATTAATTTCCGTAAACACGTGTTTGTGTGTCGCACGTACAGAACTCATCAATGCCACTTCCGACGTCTGAGATAACCTCCTGAACTTGACATACAAACTTTCTACTCATTAGCATTAAATCATAACAGTAAACTTCCGTATGCAAACATTGAGTTAAATGTGAATTAATATTAAATAGCGACGAAGATCGCTAATATCTGTTTGAATAGATTTATCTGTCTATTCAAGAAATTATAAAGTACTTCATAAATTAATTAAATATTTTGTCGGCTTAGATTTCTATTAACTAGAGTATAATTATTTTATTATCATAGATAAGAAAAAGCTTTGTGCCTTTCGGGCTGACTTCAAGCATTTATTTGCAATAGCCGTAAATTATAAACAATAATTCGTTACAACTACGAAATGTATGTAACATAATATTAGAGAACTTTCTATAGTAAAACAATGCGCATAGCCTCAATGCTCTGACAACAACGTTTCTTCTATACTAGGTATGCTAATTTCTAATAGTTACGCCTATAGAACAAAGTCTAGAAAATTGGCGTTTTTAAATGGAAAGGGAAATCATTTTAAAAACAAGTAAATAAATAAGTCAGTGACGCTGCAATCCTACTTGGGATGGACCTCAGATTTTTATAACTGTTTCATTATAATTTGTCAATCTAATAGGCAAGTAGGTGATCAGCCTCTTGTGCCTGACACTGCCCGTCGACTTTATGGGTCTAAGGCAAGCTGATTTTCTCCCGATGTGATGCGCACATAGAAAGAAAGTCCATTGGTCACAGCCAGGTATCGAACCTACGACCTCAGGAATGAGAGTCGCACGCTAAAGCCACTAGGCCAACGCTTTGAAACCAAGTACCCATCCTATAATTTCACAGCGAAGTATTGCTTAACTTGTTATATACAATACAGGTAATGTATAGTCAAGCCAAACGCGGATATCAACGATGCCCTAGAAAGTGTCCACAAATCATTCAAAGAATTACTAAAAAGCAAACAAGAAGTTTGAATGGACAAAAGCTTCGATGTCGTAATACAATTTCTACTTTGATACGCGTGAGAGTTGATAACAATAGGCAAAAAGGTACAGACATTGTCACGAGCGTGATTACAGGAAAAACTACTTCAAATCGGGACATCGTATGTTGTATAATACGTGGGTATAGTCGGTGTACTTGACTCAAAGGTAGAGGTTAAAGTTTTGTAGTCCGAGAAAGCGCTACGTCACGAAACGCATGAGTAGGTACTTGTAGACGACCAAATAGGTGAAGGTACACTCTTCGTTGCATTCTGCACTGGAGAATGCAAGTCAATAAGCAACTCTGAGTGTCTATACAATGTTTGAACTCTTCCTAAGAATTTAAGATGCATTCATGCGTCGATGTATAATGAAAATACCCTAAATGTGAAGAGTCTTTTTGGCCTAATTCGTAACGCAATTAAATCTGATTCTTCGAGTTTGAACTTGTCCCAAATGTGATGCCATATGAGCCGAAGACTAATTGTTTTCGGGAGCACATAAACTGACCACGTTCTCAAGTTTAACATTTAAAAATTTAAAACGTTGATCTTAAATCCAGATTTAGTATGTAAGATAAGAAACTTTTAAAACGTTAGAAGAAGGTAATACAATAATCAAAATAAACCCGAGTGAATATTTTCATTTTCTCCGATCACTTTCTCGTACAAAACATGCGTGTACAACTGTACAATGATTAATCTCCAACCTGTACAACTGTCTAAATCGTGTAATGAACACGAAATGAAGAACACCAGACGGTGAGACTATGTTTTGGGATTAATGTATAACCTTCGACATAATAATACAGATATTCCTCACAAATTTATATTTGTAGTCTTGACCTTAATAAGTGAACTTATTCTTCCGTTACTTAGTTACCACTATCTAAGTAACACTCTAAGTTCCGAACTCCGCTATAAATTTAATGTTTAAGTTATAGCAGACTGTATTATCACTGCGATTCATTAAGTATCACACAAAAACACAGTTTTATAAACCTTAACACTAATTTGATTAATCTAAATGACTCGAAAATATATTCAAATTAATTTGTTATAAAAGTAAATTAGTTTCTATTTCCTACTATGTAAATATACATTTTTTCGATAAAAATGAATATGGTAATAGATTTAAAAATATTTAAAAAACAAGATTGTGAATTGCTAATTATGTATTTGGACATAAAAACCGCCAGCGAAATCACGTGTTTTAGGAATCTTGGAATCTTTATGTATCGTGTTATAGGCATTTTACTTGCACCACCCGTGGTCAAAAATTTATCTTCTAATGGTAGGGGAGCCCACGATGCTAAATGGGGATTTACTCGAGCGTCGTAGAGACCTATTGGGATGCAAAGCTTAGATAAAAAGAAGAAAAAAATGTTATATGATAAATTCCTTTTCATCGGTGGGGGAAGCGGTTATAGATTGTTAAATATGTAAAAAAAAACTGTTGCATGGACATCCTCGAGCGCGTCAGATATTGATAGCATCTATGCCCTACGTATTTTTAATAATGTACGTATATTAATCTGATCGTTTGCATGATGCGGGTGGTTGTATTTAAGGGTTGAAAATTAAAAAAAAAAAAAAATTATCGAGCGCGTCAGATTTTCTAAGGGAGTGTTAAGTGCACCAAAAAAAAGCTCTCATTCACTAATCTGACGATTTCGATGGGACGCAAACCCACAGCCATTTTCTTAATTTGCAAAAAAAAATCGCAATTTTGAAATACTCAAGCGCGTCAGATTAAGATATATGTGGTTCATCTTTATGTTCTAAACGTACTGTCTCATAATCTGACGATTATCTAGAGGGATTCGCCTGATCTGACAAAAAAAAAATAGAAAAACGGTTCACCTAAAGGGCCATCCCTGCAACTTCCCGCTAATTCCATTCCTGGGCGCTTAAAATTGATATTTTGAGCTCGCTGAGTTCAAAGAAATAACATTTCTATGCATTTGAGCTCTCCCAGCTCGAAAGTCTGATAGAAGTTTCATAGAACACTATTTTTGGAATTTTCAAACCGCAATAACTTTTGAATGGATCAAGCAATTTTCACGCGGTTGGCGGCATTCGACGCAGTTTTATCATCCTCATAAATAATTTTGCAATTTTAATTGATCGAACCACAAATTTCGGAGTAATCCCGAAAAAACACTTTTTCGGGTTTCTTTCGTGTACGATATCTCTCGAACGAATCAACCGCTTTTGACCAGCTTGGTGGCGATCGACGTGGTTTTTCAAGCTCAAAGGCGGATTAGTTTTTGAAGTTGATCGATAAAGAAACCACTTTAAAAAAAAATATTTCTTATTTTTTTAAGATTTTTCAAAATTTCTCAAAATCTATCGGTCCGAATCGGTTCAAATTCACAGGAAATGTAATTTTGAGGGAAATGTTTAGAACGCCGTTTAGTAGATTCCGATCGGTTTAAGGAAATGTAGACATCACGCAGCTGCACGCATTTAACTTTATCGACGAATTTTTGTTATTTCGGCTTGCGGAAATCGTCAGATTATATATTTTTCATTATTCTTGAATTATTTCCTTCAAAATAAAAAAAAAATTAGCTACGCTCGAGAATGTCGAGATGACGTTTTTTTTTTACAACTTTGTTGCCCTCCCCTTTTTTTCCGTCACTCTCAAATTGTCAGATTAGTGGAATATACACTTTTTAGGATGTAATTAACTCACCCTACCTTAATCTGACGCGCTCGGGAATTTCTGATGGTCAATTTTTTTTTACTAAACTGATTCTGTCTCCTTCACGTGCGGCTTTATATATGGGCCTCATATTTTGTGGAGGTACTTAACCGGGTACAAGGTATCCCCCTATATATTAATCTGCCGCGCTTGAGTAAATCCCGAAATCCCCTCTTGGGCTCCCCTACCATAAACCATAAACCAAAAAAAACTGGTTGAATAAAGTATTTTTGTATATACTTCTACATAATTCAATCTAGTAATATTTTACTACTACTTTTTATTACATTTGTCCGCGATTATAACCAAATTATCGTAAATGAAGACGATATATCAAAAGTTCTCTCGTATAAAACGATTTTATTTCAACCAATTCCGAGAACAAATCAACGCAATCATCAACAAATAAATAAAACATGGAATAATTATCTTATTTGGTAACGCGTGTTATTCCGAACATTAACAATTACCACGACAAAAGGCATCCAGATCAACGTCCTAGCGTTATGTCATTGAAATTGAGCTAAAAAGTGATTTATTCTTTGTATAATGATGTCGTCACGGAGATATAGAGATAGTGAGACACGCAATACAATTACATGTCTCACATACGACTGCACGGAATCTAGGGTTGGCAACCGAGCAATGAAACATTTTTCCTAGGTGTCAGAATTTATCTCTAAGACTTAGAGTCTGTTTCACAATGTATGGATAAAGTACCAAATAGCTATGCAACACATAAATTATTTGGAAGATAAATTGTGCTATTTGATACTTCATCGGACTCATAACTTATGATGTACTTTATGTGACGAATAGCGCTATCTGACAGTCGTGAAATTTAACAATAGTGTTTATCCTACCATAAGTAATAAATAGCTAATTTGGAACTTATGTAGAACTTATCCGTACATTGTAAAACAGACGATAAAAGGCTATGAAAAGTATAATAATCAGTTCTATTCGTAACGATGGGGCGGGATATACAATTTTGTATTATTATTCTACCTTTATATGTAGGATGGCTGACTATGAAATTGCCAGAGCTGCCCTGCGATTCTGTAACTCACTTCACGAACTCACACAGCGGTTTTCGCATCGGCGGTCTCTCTCAAATCAGTCGTGAAGCAGTCATTTTATGATTTGGCATTCTGATAAACAATAAAGTACAAGCTCCCACCTTTTCAGAATGCCAAATCATAAAATGACTGCTTCACGACTGATTTGAGAGCGACCGCCGATGCGAAAACCGCTGTGTGAGTGCGTGAAGTGAGTTACAGAATCGCAGGGCTGTTATAATTACTATCTAATCCAGAATGAGCAGTGTAGTACACTAGTGGGCTTTCTGTCTATGTGCGCATTTAGCACTTGCTTTAACGGTGAAGGAAAAAATTGTGAGGACCCAAGACTAGACCCATACGGTGCTGATACACCGTGCAAAGGGGACGATGCCTATTAAAAAAAAAATGAACACAGATACAGAAATCTGAGGCCCAGACCAAGAAGTAGCGGCATTTTTTAAAATATTTTATCCAGCTGTCATCAGCTAATGGTATCCCATACAATTTTGATTTGGTTTATTTTACGTAGTATATAAGGTGAATGTGAGTTTGGTATTAACTGGACTAATTCAATAAACTAGGCTAATATAGATATAACGCCTTTATTATATATATTTACTGTCGTATTATATTTTGTTTGAAATGCTAGCCCTATAGCGTATACAATGAAGTAAAGTATTTTTATCAAATTAAAGTTCCAAATTTAGTGAAAGCTGAGTAAATTCTCAGAGAATTTTGAACAAATAGAAGATTTCTCTCAAATAATGGAATCGGAAGTTATTGTAACAAATTTTATAAAAATGTTATTGTCGAGGCGATTTTCTTTTATATTGGTATTTGTTTAAAATAATGTAGGAAATATTTACCAAGGATGTCATATTGGTGACAAAGGCCAAAAACAAGATAATTAAAACTAATTTAATAATTTATATACAACTGCGTAAAATAATTTTACTATCGGTTAATATGTTATATTCAAATCACAAGATTATATCAATACGATAAAACCTAAATTGTTTATTTCATAAAAGTAACATTTCGTAATGTTAGTAAAAAAAATTGAAAATCTTAATTTTAATAATAGCTTTTTTAATAGTAATTTTAATTGGGCATTTCCGCCTTTGTACTTCGTCGCAAGACACGCTTTGGCTATCATTTATGGGGACGAGTTCAATGTTATTCCAATTCTAAATGTCGGGTCGTTAAGGAGGACTAGCTAAAAGAATGCTCTGGCATCTCTATCTCTCTCTATGTGTATAACAATTCATACAGCAAGATCGTAGGTTTCCAAAGTCAACTACGCCCATAGTTTCCCATACAAAAATTTACCTACCATTCCACAACTCCAACTATTCGATGTTATAAATACATGTACTTACGTAATCCGCCAAACTCTTCATGCCATACGGGAACCGTTCTCTATCCGGCACCAATCGGCCACGAGGGTCCCTTTCCCTCTCAGGCCAGCAGTCATCCACGTTGATATATTCGTAACCAGCTGCTGCGTAGCCCTCGGAGACCAGGATATCAGTCATCGTTCGGAACAGGCGGTCGCTGGAAGATTAAGCTCGATAAGACACAATAAGAGAAATCTCAAATTACATTGAAAGGTTTTGGATATATATTATTCGTTAGATCTTTTCAAGCTTTTATTGTTTCTTTAAAAATAGAAAATAATTTTTTACTTATTATTATTACGGCCTATCAGAGATACGCGACTAGAAAAATCTTTGATGCGTTGAAAAAAAAATTACATTTCAATCCGGGAGTACCTACCTATAGAATACCGTACCCTTACCCGCTCTACGCCCTTGACTTGCGAACTGGTAGTAAATGTAAATTTACGATTAATTTAACTTGACGATTCAAAAGTGTACTTGGTTACCCACTTGAATAAAGATATTTTGAGTTTGAGTTTGAGAAGTACGTAGCAAATTTTATCCATCAAAATGATATATAACGATTTAGATTTAATAGTCTCACCTTATACAATTATCAGGATCATTCTTGCAGTCTGTGTTACATCTGAAGCGTTCCCACGCGAGCCATCCCATCGGCGGAGTCAAAGCCAAACCATTGTCCAAGCCCAAAATTTGCCCCAAAACACACAACACGCCAACGGCCGTCCACACACATGATTTCATTGATGCCATTATCAAATATAAAAAGAAGCCTTTAGCCTCGGTACGACGTATTCACTCAGATGTCAGCAGCCAAATGGCATTCTGGTCCAGATAAATGATCTGTAACAAAGGATTGTTTATTATTAATTGGCCTCTGAACATCCTTAGTTTAGACATTTCCGCTGAGTAACAGATAATGTCAAGTTTACGTCAACTTAGACGATAGATATGCCATGAACCTATTTGATCTGTTGACAGTGACATCACAACTTATTTTCGATTAAAACATTGTTTATGTCTAGAGAAATTCATAGAGAAACGTGTGTATTAAAACTGGTTTTTTTTATTGTTAATTTTTCATTGTTTGTTTATGCTACTCAGTTTAAATTATTCCTTTACGAGATTTATGCAAATTATTTTTTTACAAGGAACACAATCCTATATATTCTAGGTGATCCTAAAACAACAAAAATGCAAATTTAAGAAAAATCTTATTTATTAGAACTGTTTTAAGTGAGACACAGGAAATAATCCAACATAGATATTAATTAGGAATACTACGGAACGGAATATATAATAATATATATGATTATATATATTATATAGTGTATATGATTCTATAGCAGTTACACATACACATACATAGACATATTTTGGCTTAAAAATGTACAATGGGCGAAAAGAAAAAAAAAATACAAATTCAAACAGCGATGACTTCAGTGATCTAAAATAAATACGTGATCTTGTTACCCAAGCAAACCCCTTTTTTAATTTAAAATCCTGTTTGTAATAAAATTATATGCAACGAAATGAATAATCAAGGCATCATAATAGACGATAAGAAAATAATCTGCAATTAAATTATTCTTAAGAATATAATTAATTATTGTTATCAACGTTATATTCAAGATTATGAACTAATAATAATATTAATGCATCAAAGTCATATTCGGTTGGTTTATACGGTCGATTCTGCAACCCCAAAATAGGCTTTAGAGGCCAACTTTATCTGCAGGAATAAAAATATTTTTTTTTTAGAGGTATACCTCATATATCATTTTAATAGAAATTATATATAATTTCTATTAAAATAATAGCCGAGCGTTTGGAAAACTAGAAAATTGGATAAATTAAAAATATCATACAAGAATAACTGCAACCGGAAACATAAATAAATCGACATAATCAGAAGCGATTGAATCATGTCACAATTCAAATGGAATATAATAGACATTGAAATAATTATGATAATTTTATAACTGTATTAGTGCTAATCGATTTTTTAATGAAATATTAATTGATGACTGTGAGATCGCATTTAAGTGGGTATGCATTCCAGACTACCCTTCCAGAAATAAATATTTATCTAGAGTTCATATTTGTCTCTTTCTCTAGACTTGTGTTTACGCTGTGATGAAAAGTGATAGATAGACGACACCTAGGAAAGGGATAGTTATTACTTAGTGGTATTAAAGAAATTTTATCACGAAATCTGATCTGCAGCCTAGTGGATTCGGCGTGCAACGTTCATCCCAGAGGTCGTGGGTTCGAACCCCAGCTGCACCAATGGACTTTTTGTCTATGTACGCATTTAATACTCGCTCGTGCGGTGAAGGAAAACATCGTGTGGAAACCGGCATGCTTTAAACTCAAAAAGTCGACCGCGTGTGTCAGGCACAGTAGGCTGATCACCTACTTGCCTAGTACTCCAAAACAAATGATCATGTGACAAATACGGAAGTCCAGGTTTTATTAATACTGATTCTGCCAAATATTAATCATCTATAGCCGTACTGTACTGTAACTCGAGATTTAAATGGATTAAAATTCTTATAAATGATACTAGAACAGTAAAGAAGTTTATTAAGTCGTTTTATTATTTAAAAATAAACAAATGCTAGTAATAAAACTTTATATTCGTGATTCACCTGTACTCAACTGTTGCTAAAGAAATAATCTCAGTTTAAACAATTATATAAAGGAAAAACTCTGAATAGGTTTTTTATTGAAAGTAATTTGTTTTAATAAGCGCGTGCAGACTTGAGACGTTTTTAATACTGATAAAATCAGAAAAAATCTTATAACAATGATGCTTGTACTAACTACTAGTAAACGTTCGTCTGATCCGGATTTGATTCCCGGCGATAACCTTTTTAGTAATTGTGCACGTCTGAGATAATATTTATTATAAAAAAAAAGTGATCGTGGACCATCGAAGTGAATTCATTAGTTGATATTACAATAATAGGTATTTTTTTATTTTTTTTTGTATTACTTTAGGGTACTATATATATATATATATATATATATATACACTTAACTCGTGTAAAAGTATTCAAAGTTTATTGACTTTATAATATAATGTTTAAATAAGATCAGAGAAATTAGGAAATAAATCACTCAGTGTGAGTTATCTATTAGTTTAGGCTTTTGGTAACTTATGTTAACTTTTAGGTGTTGTATTCGTAACTTTCTAATACATTATTCCCGAGTAATGTATATTTATATGTATATACATATATATATTTTTTTATATAACATTTGGTTCTGCACTTCTCGCACGCATTATGTTTCTTTTTTTTTTTTAGTTTTTCTCATTAACTAGGGTTGCCTGGAAGAGATCGCTTATTAGCGATAAGGCCGCCCGTTGCATCCCTTATATTTTGTATGTATTGTGTTTCTTTTATTTGCAACGAAGTGTAAATAAATAAATACATTTGTCGAATAACGGCTCCACCTAAAACAGCACCACATTTTTTTTATCTTTACGACTTATATGAAATACCCCAAGTAATATAAAAGAGGTGCATGGCTTTGACCCCTTAAAAATTTAAATAAGTCATAATATTACATGCATGATGTAAATGATAATCTCTCAGTTACCATTGAATTACATAAGGTTATAATTTTAATTTACTGAATTTTTTGGGGATGTTAATTGTGTCCTTTTCTGAAGGTAGTCGAAAAACGATCAGATGAGCTCAACGTTTTTATTATATACCTATGTTATAACTAGCTGACCCGGCAAACGTTGTTTTGTCATACGCTTATATTATTTCTAGGAAAAAAAAATTGGTTCAATTAAAATATCTATCTACTATAAATAATAGGGATTGATCATAGAGGTGTGAAAGTTAAGGGTCATATCACCATATTTTTTTTGTCTAATAATAAAATTTTGAGGTGAACGGTGGACCGGACCACCCTTAACATTTAGGGGGATGAAAAATATATGTTGTCCGATTCTCAGACCTAACGGATATGCACACGAAAATCGGTCGAGCCATTTCGGAAGAGTTTAATTACAAACACCGTGACACGAGAATTTTATATACCTATTAGAAGATAACTTGCGACAGTGTGGAAGATATGTCTATTGTCTAAGCTCCTGCCTGACGCAACAGACTGGTTCACTTTGATTAATGTTAAGAAACTACGATCTTCTCGGGTTACGCTTCACAAACTTAATCTATGCTTGATGTAATTAGTGTTATTTAATAATAATTGAAGTAGATTTAAACCAAATTAAAATTTAAATATTATATTTCTTTCGACTAATAACAGAAACATTAAGTTGTAGTCTCTGTGAAGCTTAAAAGTTTAAAGTACAACCTTTAGCGCTTTACAAGCACGAATAAAAATTACTGGATTTGAATTAAATCGTTGGTTCTAATATAGAAGGCTCCGCTAGTTGTTTATATATAAATTAAATTAATTAAGAGAAAACCCGTCAGACCGTGGGATATAGTTGTCAAGTACCTCGAAACAATAGGAGTTCGATATTGGACTTTTTTTTTATAGAACAGGGGGCAAACGGGCAGGAGGCTCATCTGATGTTAAGTGATACCGCCGCCCATGGAGTGTCCAATTCAATGCCAGAGGGTTCACGAGTGCGTTGCCGACCTTTTAAGAATTGGTACGCTCTTTTCTTGAAGGACCCTAAGTCGAATTGATTCGGAAATACTTCAGTGGGCAGCTGGTTCCACAAAGCACGCAAAGGACGTGGAAAGCACTGGATAGATTGCGATGGCAAAGTGTCCCCACAAACAAGGCATTGATGATGATTGAACTCAAGGTATAAAATAAAAATATAGGTATATTTGTTATAGGACTCAAAATCCTAAGGAAAAAGTCACTTTATTTAACACTATTTAAAGATAAAAAAAAATCAATACGAAACACAAAAATGTACTTTTCGACACGCTGTTTTTTTTAAATACAGCTTGTCTTCACTGAGACATCATGCAACATTACGATCTAGCCTAACTTAAGACTAATATGTAATTTAAGTCTAACTAATAAGGATTTTTAACATAAGAAAGTATCTACTTAGTCTCTATTTAACGGGAAGACACTCTGTTCTTGTGGTCTATTTTTTCACTTACCACGAGTTATGTAACCCAACTTCAGGTAAGTTACATATAAATATTTTAGTTACTAATTAGAAGCGTAAAC
Source organism: Pieris napi (assembly GCF_905475465.1). Lineage (NCBI taxonomy): Eukaryota > Metazoa > Arthropoda > Insecta > Lepidoptera > Pieridae > Pieris > Pieris napi. The sequence goes on along the minus strand of NC_062241.1, from coordinate 2,328,200 downwards.
AAAATGTGTTTATCACACTTGAAGCAAATATGAGCCCTTTAGTTTTTACTCTTATAAATTGTATTTTAACATTCTCGGTTCCGATAATGTCCAATAACATAAGTGTCATTTAGATTTATGGACCCTTAGATACGCCAAGTTTGTTGTTGTGTTAGTTATAAGCTCATAGCTCATTTTACACCATTCATGGCCCTTAAAACTTTTGCACCTTTATAAAAATCTAACTAAATTATTTCAATGTAGTTTTTATTGCTACGCTAATTATGTATTATAATCAAAAACCCAAGTCAGTTTTGTCGGATATGTCAGATAAAAACGCTGTAATTGGAAAAACCCGTCTATCCGAAATGATTTGTACAATTACAATAATTTCAGAACTATTACATCGAATTACAATTGTAATTATCTAATTATAGAGAATAGACTATTTGTAATCTATTGTTGGGTATAATTGAGATTATTAACCTTTCAAATTCGCATATATCTCACGTACATTTTTTTGTAATAAATTGACTATATGCCACTGACCTCCTCTATATGAACAATTAGATTGTATACAAGTTATTGTTATCGAGTGTGAAATGTATGGTTATTTGTTAATATTTTTTGAGTCTAAGGGCAACATTCATAGTCGAGGCTATCTATACGTATAATAAACGTAATGTATTTGGACATAGTCATTCGCCCTAAGTCTTCACTCTTTTTATAGGATACGTGACGTCAAAAAAGGGCAGTCATCGCAGCCCATAGACACCCGATTTAGTGGGTGGGTAGCCGGCTATTGAAAACTCTACCAAGATCGTAATCTTGGTATTTATTGATAATTTTTACGTCGTTAAAGTCTGAGAGATGTCTCACGATGTTCTTTACAACAAAAGCATACATACAAGAGTATTTATATAATGTTATTTAATTAGATTGAGACATACTAAGACAGTTACAAGGTGTCTTTCAACACTTTGTTACCAAAATCCTGAGTTTTGGACATGTAACACGGTTTAGCGTTTAGAAAAAGTCGTCGTGACTGGCAGAGTCCTCACCAGACCTCGAGGCCGATTGAGTAAAGGCCCTTACAGGTCTTACCATCACCCAGACGCAGAGGCTTGCCGAAGACAAAGAAGAGTGGAAGAAGATCTGTGGCACCACTAATATGACCTACAGAACTGAAGAAGTTGATTTTCTCTGAATTTATTTTATAAGTATGTGATCTCTTAAAGCTTGGTGTAATAAGGCGTTTTAGTTTTCAAACCACTTTCGAAAACCAATAAGTAAAAAAGATTGTCATATTTATCTGAAATGTTTCGTATCGGTATATAGGATTTTCGTTAGATTCATTTATAAATAATCCCGATTCTTTACAAAGTGTAACACTATTCAATAAGAATAGACTTTCTAACAGACCATAAACTATATATTTACCGTCTCAAATACTTCGTAATTCTTATACAAGAACATATTTAAGTTAATTATAGTAACGTGGTGATCGGCAAAGCTTTACGTAATTTTATGTAAGAAACCGGATCAAAAGTTAAACGCAGGGTTGTCAATTTACGTTAGTATAAATTCCATCAAAAATATTAAAAAAATAAAAACGCATGTGCACTTATGTACATGCGTTAGAATATTTTATTAATAAGCTTTTGCAAATTAATAGAACCCGTATATTTTGATTTACTCAACAGTTTGTCTTTAGTTTAAGGTAGGTTTTATTAAGGGTCTAAGTTGGCGCCTCGTACATAGTATCGGTGACCCCAGAGCTGGTACTTTCCTCTTTCAACGAATAAGTATCGCATTACAGCGAGGAAATGCTGCCAGCGTTAAAGGCACACTGCCACAGGGACCAAACTTTTAATTTGTTTTAATTTTCTATTTATAAATTTTAATTGTTATTATTATTAATTTTACTATGTAGGTAAAAAATTGAAAAAAACTAAATAATATAAATAATACCTTTACAGATGCTCCTTGCAAACAAATACTCTCGTACATTCAGTGACAGCCCTAAACATGTTCTACGTAATGTGGTATTCGTGAAAATGTTTAAAAAACTCGTCTAAGTAACAACTGTAATTTCCGTCAATCAGACACTAATTAGCATGTTTGAACATGGTTTACACTTTTTCTTCTCTTCGTTGCTTAAGGTAAATAAGATATAGGTCATCACACTACAAACCTTAATTAGTTTAAGTATGTTTATCCCGTTTATTTAATTTCCAGTTCACTATTTAAATTGAAACGCTGTTGTCTCTTACAAAAACAAAAAACAACGAAATACCACTATAGCTAAAACAACGTACGTACAACTGTACGTTTTATTAATAAGCGACATAATTATAAGACAGGGCCTAAAGGCAATACCTTTCACTATGGTTGCTTACCATTTCTTACATGGAACAACTTCGTAACCATGGCAACTATCCTTTCTTTTATATAATTTGAGTTGATATGTGGTTATTATTTAAAAACAAATCAATGGCGCTACAATCCTTTTAGGTCTGGGCCTCAGATCTATGTATCTGTGTTTTGTCAATATAATAGGCACGTAGGTGATCAGCCTCCTGACACACGCCTTCGACTTTTTTGGGTCTAAGGCAAGCCGGTTTCATCACGATGTTTTCCATTACCGCTCGAGTGAATGTTAAATGCGCACATAGACAGAAAGTCTATTAGTGCACAGCCGGGCATCGAACCTACGAACATCCTACTCAAGGATGCATTCCTCTGGTCTGCATTGAACACTCACTTATTACTTAGATATATATTATTATAAGAGCAGTGCGAAGACTTCAGCACGCGTCTTTCATCCATAAGGACGTAGGTTCGATCCCAGGCTGTGCAGCAATTGAATTTTATATGTACGAATCTACCACTTGCTGGTACGTGCAAGGAGCCGCTCACTGAAGCCACTAGGCCGACACCCAACTTATAATAAGGGTGTATATTTACCAATATTTTATGCTCAAGGACCCTAATGACTTTAAAAATTGTCTGTAATTAAGGCTTCATGAATCGGCCTTGTGTTGCGGTAATTTAAAATATGAATTATGCAGTTATAAAAATGATATGAGTCACTGTATATGCAGGTCATGTAACTAGTACAGTATATAGTATGTCTCATTGAGAAGTGACGGGACGTAAATATTAATAAAATATGTAATATTGTTTAAAAATCCAATATAGTTATTGCATAAATACGCGTTTAATAAAAAATGTTTTTAACCAAATCTTTTTTCTAAAAAATGCCACACAAAAATACCACTTGTAAAATAAAAATAAATCTAAGACGTTAATTATCGTTAAATTATTGAATCCATGTCATAATATATTTATATAAAAATATTAATTAAAAATCAATAAATATAAAAAATTTGTTCCCTGTGGCAGTGTACTTTTAATGATGGAAGCTTTTCCATACTGTATTGCGATACTTATTCTTTGGGGAAGAAGGTACCAGCTCTGGGGTCATCTGTACTATGTACCGGGCTCCAACTAAAATCTTTATATTAGGTTAATTCGTTTCTGCTTCGCCAAGTTTTACTTAATTTCTTGCGAACTAGAGGAGCGTACAGATATACACTGTGTGAGGAAATAAAAAATCAAGTTTAATTTAATAATATCAAGGGTTTAAATCTCAACAAAATCCGTAACTGAATTAAATGCGCCATATGACTCAAAGTTAAATCAAAAGTTCAAATATTGAATTAAGGACAGATTTACTGGTTTCGCTGTGTTTATACCGAATGACCTTTGAAATCAAGTGAATTCCAGTATTTTGCAACACAAAATTCAGGTCGAATATAATATAATTTTATTAAATTAATAAATAACTTTGATAATTACCTGCATTTGTATTTATAAAAACATTACTTTTTAAATGCTTTAATTTTCTATTTATTATTTTTTTTAATATGATTACTATGCAGGTTAAATAATAATAATAAACCCATTTTATTTCCAATCATGACAAAAAAAAATTATAATACACAGCTTAGATTATTTTACTTTTTTTTTTTTTCTTTTGCTTGTTTTCCTATAACCTAGCTTCCTTCAGTACCGTCGATAGGAATCCCTTCACGGGTAAAAGCCTACTCCAGCTTTTTCCAACTGACTCTGTCTATGGCTCTCTTTCTCCATTCGTTTCCTGCTACCGCTTCTATTTCTTCTATCCACCCTTTTTTTGGGGGCCTCTTCTCCTTCTTCCTATTGGTCCATACAGTTGTCTTTAAGGTCCACCTATTATCTGTGTATCTTGCTATATGCCCCGCCCATTGCAAGTTAAGAAAATTGTAAATACTGTATGTGTTTTGGAATTAAAGATTTTAAAATTGTACAAAAGCAATTTGATAGTAGTCATTGTATTACGGAATAAATGTCGGTAATGTTAGCACCGCAAGCGTGCCGCAATTATAAAACGACGTCGTTAAAATAATACTTCCTAGATTTGATGAGAGCAGTGAAAAAGCGTTCTATTTTCAAAAGTGAGATCGTGCGTCCCCCGTCTATGAACTAATGAATTTATGCGTGGAGGACATAACATGAAGTAGAACATCAGCCGGCGATTGCGAGTCGTCTGGCAATGTGAACGTCTATGGGCGGTATCACTAAACATCTGTTGAGCCTACTGTCTGGTTGCCCCGTTTCATTAAAAAGATGATGATGATGAGAAAGACGACACCAGTGATCATTTTTTATAAACAGGGTAAAAATCAAAGGCTAAGGCAGTTGCCTAGCGATTTTGACGTTTCTAGCACGAATATCCTTGGTTTCAATCACTATCACTATTAGGGATTACTAAAGTCCGTGCTTTTATAATGCCACTCCAAAATTTTACTAAAGGCCCATTTAGTTTATTTTTGTATTCATGGATTTAATAAGATAAAAGATACGATTATCTAGTTGATAAAAGGGCCTGGGACTAGTGCTATACAGGCTACTTCTAATTAATTTGCGATATTTGTTTTAAAATTAGTCTTGCTATTTTAAAACGGTACCGAGAGTTTTTTACGCCGGCTTTTTCTCTCGGCCTACACCCTCTGTCTTCTTTGCCGATGAGAAGGGATTCAAATTTAATGACGTGGAATAAGTGATACCTGTATCTTATATTCCATAATAAACATATTTTATTTTTATTTTGATATGCGTACAACTAATATAACTGCGTTTCAATCGATCAGTCCCGTTAATCGTTCAACAGAGAGGCAGGCAAACAGTAACAATTATTTTGAAATAATGTAGTATAATTCAATGAACTCAAGGTATAGGCTGTCATATCTCAATCAAAGCCATTATAATCCTTAATCCAAGGCATATAGACATGTTAATCGCATGAATAAACAACTGTTTTGATCTGGTTAATGTAATACGTGTCAGTGAAACCGGTCCCCTATCCCCTTCCCTTTATAGAGCAATGTCATTTGGCAATATTACTTCACAGCGTCACCGTTACAAATGTACAAATATATGCAGTTTTCTTTGGAATTGGAAATTCCAATATAGTTCTCGAAAATGTAATGTATATATAATTTTTTCTTGAAAGACCAGTGTTATAAAGAACGCCAGATAACAAGAGATAAGTAAAAATTTGAATATTTAAATTTCTATATAAATAATTAAATCAAATGGATTTCTGGGTTTGACAAATGGAGTCATGTTAAGCGCCGACTATTTTGAATTACCCTAGTTCGTGGTGGTTCCTGGAGCCTTTAAAAACCAATAGGGTAGCTATAATGCGTGGTACTCTATAAAAGACAATATATCATTTTTTTCTCAAATGAAATCCAGCCTTGCAAGTTTCATATCAATTCAATTGTCAGAACAATTATTCTTATCTCAATGATAAATACATAGATTGTAATTAAATCGCTGAGATGTGTTCTAATAAGGCATGGTCACGAAGAGTCTTATCTCTGTGTAAAGAGATCGAAAGTGTTCGTATGGTTATGTTTTATCGAAGGTAAAACCGCGAGTATTCACCGAAACTCTTCTGGCTTTACGATCTTTGTGTTCTGAAACAAGAAACTTCCACCGCTCCTGTTTTATAAATATTTTTCGTATATTAAGTGCAAAGGGGTACATTATTTTGAGGGGGTTTTAGCTACAACACAAATGATGAAGATGTTAAGGAAATAGCAAAAGCACCGACATCACAGGAGACCGAAGAGCTGGCAGCTACCTCGGACAAAGAATTAGTCTAGCTATTCAAAGGGGAACGCTGCCAGTATCTTCGGAACCTTGCCTAAAGGGACTCCTTTTAATATCATATTTTAAGGTTAGTTATTGTTTTTAGTCAAGAAAATTGTTGATAATAAAGTTCAAGATTGTAATTTTGAATTTGGAATGTCATATCGCGAGGTCAATGTTTAATGGGAATGTTCACATTTTCGACATTACCAAAGAAGGTTTGAGGAAATATTTAAATAAGCGGGACTGACTTTATTTAGCAGTGACAATTTATTTTTCTTTAAAATATTAAGTTGTCATTTAATTAATATTTTAGTTTTTTTTAAATAATTTAATGTATTCAATTGACTTATGATGTCCGTTTCGTATATTTTGTTTATCAATGTAATTTGTTTGTATTTTACACTGCTAAATTTCAGTTTCAGTATTAAACTAGTTTACTAATATTTTATCACCAAAGGATGCGGTGACACGCCTATAAAACTGACATTTATAATTTCATCATTTGCCCTTTTATGTAAGGTTGATAAAACAAACTAAACTGGCAGCATTTCCTCGCTGTATTGCGATACTTATTCGTTGAGCGAGGAAAGCACCAGCTCTGGGGTCATTGGTACTATCTACCAGACGCCAACTTAAATATGTAATTAGCGCATGTGCTTGAACCCCACGGCCCAAGAGTCTCTACTCCAAGAGGAACAAATTATATTTTATTAAATAAAGATCCTCAAACAATGATTGTATTCATCCACATTTTTATATTATAAAATATTAAATTACACTATACACAATTCCTTAATATTTAGTAAGAATGTAAGCAAGCACATGCTAAAGTTAACATCTTGGGTTATGCTTATCCACTATTAATAACTTAACTGACGCAAAGTTGCAAAACAAGATTCACTTTCTTTAAAGAAAGTTAAATTGCGCGGAATCACAAATCTGCACCGCTTTTGGTCAGTATTTCATTAATAAACTTTTCAATCGACCGTATCGAGCTTAGAATGGCCTATGGGGCAGAATATTTCTGCGTCTGTTTATTTGTAGCCGATCAGCATTTTGTATCTAACGAGTAGCTTTTTCGCCGGTTTTTATAGGATTTATTACTTTTACACGCACATAGAAAGATAGATTTATTGGTGGACAGTCGGAAACGTACGCACAATTGCTAAGTATGAAACTGCACTTTTAAAAGCGAAACTAAAGATATCCATTTTAAGAAGTCGCAACGGAAACTTATAATCAACTTGTGTGCTTCCCTGATTGGGGGGCAACAGAATTTATAAATAAGTATTCTTTTTATATCAGATATTCATATCTCATTCTTCTTGTCCAGAAGAATCTGCTAAAATATTTTTTTTAGCCGAAACAAAGAACGGTTTGGTGGCCGTTGATACACTAATTTATATTAAAATAATAAGCTCTGTACACACCTGGTTCCATATATTCTTAACATAAAAGGCACACAATTGTCAGTCGTAAGGATATGGAGAATAAATTAAACAAAAAAATCATCTTTTATAAAATTTAAGACGTAACTAATAATAAATATAATTAGCCAAACGGTAATCAAAATAAAAATGCGCCTAGCATAACAAATCAACAGAATCATCATGTGACGATCGGCCGAGTTAAAATATTTTAGATCAAAATTTACGAAAATAAAAATATGTATGTATCCTTACGTAAACTATTACGTTCCAAACATATTAATATCTTAAACTTTCTTAAACTATAAATTAATATAGTTACGTATAGGGAAGTTTAATTTATAAATTAACGAATCACGTGTCCACTTGTTATTCAGTTACAATAGTACTTTCACGGTTTGTTCAATATGTAAATAAATACAAAAAGTGTGAATATCATCTATTGCAGTTTCCATATATTCATTGGTTTATAATGAGTGAATAAATATGAGTAACAAATGAGCATCAGATTTTCATAGATCGAAGATTCGGGTCTTAGGAACGTGAAAATTATAGGAAAGTTTGTATGAGACAAAATGCTTACTTATATTTATTTATTTATTACAGAAAAACAAACATTATCCTTACAGACTATGCCAATACGATTTCGATAAAAATTAAATAGTATAAAGTATAAATAAATTAAACACATAATATACAAAATATCGCTACTGTGAATTCACTCTGCGAACATATAAATATGTCGATAGTGTCGGAGACAGCATTCAGTAGGCGCAACGATCCCCGTTACCCAAGACGTAACGGGTAACGTGCGCAGTAAGAATTGCCTTAAGAAACGTTCAGTTGTAGAACGACGGACGTCGAGGTGATACGGATGGTATTTTGTATTCTGTCTTGACGTCCGATGATGAAACTCAGCTGCCGGTATTAGTCCGAACAACTCCTCTGAGTACATGGTAAATGCAAATTCTGATCTTTGGTATCGCAAATAACCTAGGAATATCCCATAGGTACAAAGAAACCCAGTTCTTGGAGTAAAGGTTTCAACCATAATATAGATAAGGGTGAGATTCAATAGAAATACGAAGTAATAATAATAATAATTCTCCTGTACGTTTTATACAAGAGCCATTATTGCGCTAACCCAAGTTTGAAGCATTTGTTATGAAGTAATCAAAATTCTGAGCAGTGTTGGCTTCAACATGCGACTCTCATCCCTGAGGTCGTAGGTTCGATCCCCGGCTGTGCACCAATAAACTTTCTATGTGCGCATTTAACATTCGCTCGAACGGTTAAGGTAAATATTGTGAGCAAACCGGCTTGCCTTAGACCCAAAAAGTCGACGGCGTGTGTCAGGGACAAGAGGTTTATCTCCAACTTGGCTGTTAGATTGACAAATGATTAGGAAACAGATACAACTTTTTTAGGTCTGGGCCTCAGCCAGACCTAAAAAAGTTGTAGCGTACCACTGACATATCAATCAAAGTTCTAGGCTCTTTAGATTAATGATTTTATTAATTAAGGGTTATGCGTAATGACCCAATAGTCTCGAAATTTGCCTGATTAATTAGTTTTTAAGTACCAATAACAAACGATAACCTAATTTTTAATCCGTATGTTATACATGCATTAGATAACGAACTAATGAAGTCGAAAACACATGCGATATAGTCGAATTGATTTTTGACGTAAGTCACATTTAGCGCGTTTCAACGGAATCTTAATCTTGACATGTGACAGTGTGAAACTGGCATAAAGTTAAATCTATTGCCATAATATTAAAAAAAAAGTCGTTTACCCCGAATATCATGGTAATTGCATTAGTATGTAGTTATCATATTAATGTTTTGAATTTAATTCTTCATCGCATAAAGTTCGCGCGATTTTACCTACCATGAAGCAGTAAAGTTCTGCAGCACTGCAATTTGTGGTTCATTAAAAAACAAAACAAAAGCCAAAATACGTTTGTGCCAGCGTGCGTCAGAAGTATTCTCGGAATTTAATTACGCGACAAACATAAAAGTGAAGGTATTCGCAGAAAAACAAAAATAATTGATGCTAGCAATATGACCTACAGCTTAAATGGAGATGGGCATGGCACGTAGCCCGTTATACAGATGACATATAGTCTAAAACAGTAACCGAATGGACTGGTTCAAAAGGTAAAAGGAACAAAGAAGGTCAATAGAGCGATGGTCCGACGGGATCGAAAGGGTAGCTAAAAAATTGGATGACGGTAGCACAAAATAAAATAGGGTGGAAAAAGCAGGAGGACTTCTTCCGGACAGGGGCCGCATCTTAGAGTAGATATTTTTTATTTATATCTATTATTGTTAAATGTATGTCAATAGGATAAGAGAATAAAGGCTTATTATTATTATTAAATAGCCCTTATAATGGGGTCAATGACACTCAATATGCAGAATCAATAACTCCATTTTAGTAGTCAGTTAAAAAGCGAGACAATTTCTCAGAAAAGTCGACGCCTTTTCCCAGACCGTTTTATTCAATTCAAGTTCGAAAGGTCACTTAAGAATTTTCCGCGTTAAGTAGAGAAAGTTATTTTAAGCATTTCGTTTAGAAACTAGTTTTTTCTCTCGAGTATATAGAATGTTATTTATCCTATTATGATATCGGAAGTACTTCAAGAATTGTTAATAAATGCTTCGCATTTTACGATATTAAGAAAGGTTTTTTCTCATTTATTTATTCCTAAAACTGTACGACAGTGATAAGGACAACATATTAAATATTTTAAAGGCCGGCAACGCACATAAGTGTCTATTGGCTTGGCGCAACTGCCTTTTATGGTCTTTTCGTATGCTGGTTTGTCCCCCTATCTCCTCTACATATAAAAAACCACTTCCCTTGAATTTATATATATTATTCGTGATCATTTGTTTTTCACGACACACGCCGTCGACTTTTTGGGTCTAAGAGATCTGGGGTCCTAACAGGCGAGTGTTAGATGCTCACATATGTAAATATAAAAGCCAGGTGCAGCTGAGGATCGAACCTGCAACCTCAAGGATGAGAGTCGCACGCTGAAGCCATTAGGCCAATACTACTCACGATCTATAATAATAAATATCTTGACTCGATTTCATAACTTTTAATGAATGACTCACAAATCATCTAGTTAAGTTCACACAGATGCTTGAGCGTAGGTGAGCTATGGGCGTTATAAATGTAATGTAATTATAGCAATTGTAATTACTTCTTTGAAATATGATAAAGCTTCTAACAAATCGATGTTGTAAGACAAAAGAATTCATCACAATCGTGATACGAACGTGTAACATGATTTGCGATTTTGATTCTTATTGGAATGTGTTTTGGTTTAATTTTGCTTGGCTTTCATTGTTTGTATATGCCCCATAAAAGTAATGTGCAAGGTCGCACATTAATCAAATTGGTAATATCATTTTATTCATTTTTGATATGCGTTATGGTAGTTTTTAACTTTTAAGCAAATGCAAAGATAGGCACCGAAATATTTTATGAATTATAATAATTATTTTTTCACGTGAAATAATTTGTACATTTATTATCAGGACGTTATATATTGTTGCCATAAAATACCACGCCCTTGTACCGAATTGTAATAATTGCGAAATTGATTATATGATAAACAAAGGACTGAGAAATTACATTATTTGCCGTTGCCTCATTAATTATTAAGAAAATTTATGTTTTTCATTATTTAACATTTTTTTAAAATAAAAGCTGCTAGTTTAAAACATGACTTATTTAATACTAATCATGTTATGAATAAGTTTCCAATACAGCATTGCCCGGGTGGGTTTTATGTATGTTCGTATGATTTTCGCAACCTCTTTAACGATAGCTATATTTTAGTAAAAAAAACAAAAATCAGTGGCGCTACAACCTCTTTAGGTCTTGGCCTTAGATTTCTGAATCTGTTTCATGATCATTTTTTAAATCTAATAGGCAAGTAAGTGTTAAGCCTCCAGTGCCTAACCACACGCCGTCGAATTTTTGTCTAAGACATGTCGGTTTCGTCACGATGTTTTCACCGTTCGGGCAAATGTTAAATGCGCACATAGAAAGAAAGTTCATTGGTCCACAGCCGGGGATTGAACCTACGACCTCAGATATGGGAGGCGCACGCTGAAGCCACTAGGCCAACACTGCTCATTATTATCATACCTATATTATAGTAAATTTTCATAAAATCATGATGAATTTAAACCTAACTCTGAAATCACACTATTGGTGATAAAGGTAAAATTCAATGTTTAGATATTATCGTGTTGTGTCGCACTCGCGTTTCATTTGTTTGTCTAAACCCTCATTTGTTTTCCAAAATGCGTATTTTATACACGTTCGGGTGTAGGATGACATAAGACCCAAAAATCGAAGTGTCAGGCAAAGAAGGCTGTTTATCTGTCTATTAAAAAACGCGGACACAATCCTAAAAGCACCACTGGTTTTTTTACACTATCTAAACTGTAGAATAGATCCATATAAAATATTTGTTATCTAGTAATATGCTTTAACAGTAACGGTATACCTTATACATAATCAATGTGTTATCGTTAACTCATCAATTAAACCAATCAATTTTCTCGAGTTAGAACAAATAACATTGTAGTCGGTATTCTGCGTCAATGACTTCAATTAGTTTTTGTTGACATAAGTTACAATTGTATTTTTAATTAGCTTTTTACGCAAAATTTACTAATTAGGTATACATTAATTCTTAAGTTTAGACCAAAACAGTTCCGGGTTAATTCAAATATTGCGTTCATCATTTAAAAGCTACTGAACTCAGTCATAAGAAAAACTAACTACTCGGTTAGTGATGTTTGAACCATAGCAGGAATAGCAAGAAAAGTTCAGTTGTGATCTTTGTACCATCGCATACTACTCACTTCTCGTAGTCTAAATAGAGATAGCCGATTTTTTGAGGTTTTTAATAAGTTATTCCATTGTTTTGTGATGTTATGTTTACGCAAAAGTTGTAGATTTATTATATTAGATTCAAATCTACCACTACGAGTACTCTAAGGAAAACGTACGCAGTAATTTTTATTTTTTTTATTAAAAACAATTAATGTTTAAAGTAACTCAGGGTCAAGTAATGTTTGGTATACAGGGCGTCCAAAGACTATGGGACATCAACGTATCAGCGTACATAGGATATTTTGCTAAAGGAAGACTTTATTTTATTTCGAATGGGTTTTTTATATTGGAGTCGGTTCGATTCTCACACGAGACAAGTGATTTTTAGTAAATCATTAAGTGCAGTATTACTTTTTTTTTTTTTTCAAATTGAAATAAAGCTTTCTTTCAGCAAAATATACTATCTGCGATATTTAAGGTACTTTCCCTCGATGTCCCATAGTCTTAGGACACCTGGTATAACACAGAACAGGTGGTATATCTGTCACCGTAAAATTGTAAAAACCGTTAGATTGTAATCTATCTCGCGAGATTGTAAACTGTCGAAAGATTGTGAACCTCAACGAACTGCTTACAAATTATTATTCGGTAGTTATATGAAATTGTTGGGAAGTAAAATTAATCTGTAATTGACCAAAGAAGTTTGAATGATAACTAAGTTAGTGTAGTACAATCTACCGAATAATAATACGTTAAATTGTAAGCAGTACGCTGAGGTTCACAATCTTTCGACAGTTTATAATCTCGCGAGATAGATTACAATCTAACGGTGTTTACAATTTTACGTTAACATATCCAAACCATAAAATATGTCGTTTTGAAATAGCATAAACGATATTTGAAGAACCTTTATAAGGAAAACGTTTAAAATCCCACGAGCTCGCTTTATATGCAGGGCGTGTTCCATTTTTGAATATTTACTTGTTACCTTCGCCTTGGCTTCAATGTTTTTAAAGAAAGTTGACGTTGTCATGTTTGGGCTGCTTTATGCGAATGTAAAACCGGTCATTGTAAGGTAATACACAAATCAACCACAACACACCAACAGAGCTGTAAACTAATCTGAGTCAGTTATAAGCTACGCTGTTATGAAATTTATATTGAGACTAGCCGACCTGGCAAACGTCGTTTTGCCATGTATATCATTTATAATAAAAATAGGGGTTGATCGTAGAGGGATGAAAATTAGGGGTTGTATGTATTTTTTAATTTTGTATCATAAAAAAAATAAAAATTAAAAACATTTTTTTTTTAAATTTAGGGGTTGACTACCCTTAACATTTAGGGGGATGAAAAATAAATGTTGTCCGATTCTCAGACATACCCAATATGCACACAAAATTTCATGAGAATCGGTCGAGCCGTTTCGGAGGAGTTTAACCACAAACACCGCGACACGAGAATTTTATATATTACATATAACCTAATCTTTATTATTAAGCTTTGTAGTTCCCCAATGAGGCATGAGGCATATAACTGTTTCGTTTTTCTATGTAGACAGTTGACGATCGGCCTGTGCTATAATGTCTGCATGGCCTTGCTTTAAACGAATAAAATTAACAAGACATATCCTCGAAATAGTCAGTAATATATATAAGATATATAAGATTGTTTCTATATGTTGTTTAGTTATTAATTTTAAGTTGATAAAAAAATATTATCAATTGTAAAACTAATTTAATGTTGTATTTGGGCAATGATACATGCCTGAGTAGGGACTAATAAATATAATGTAATTTAAAATGAATGGATTAAGGTCATTTCCTTATTTTATTATCGAAATTTATATATTTTATAGGTGTTATTGAATTGGAGGTCGGTTTACTTACATATGAAAGTAAAAATATTCTAAAATATATTTCAATAGAATTCAAATTTTTTCATATCAATTTCATCTGTAAATTTTGATAATTTTATTTTAACAAAATTGTTTTTTATTTGTGTGCAAAAAAAGATACTATTGTCTCTATACCTACTTCTTCGAGGGCGTGTCGATAGTCGATGTAGATGCGAAGTCATATAACCCAACCCAACACTTAGATCTCACTGTGATCTGGAGACTGGCATGAGGATATCCCGGGATGGGCTATACGATGTGTTCCTTAAGCACAAAACGCAGCTAAAAAAATGTCTGCCATAGAACTGTCAAATATGTCAGTAACTTGAATAGCACAAGAGGTAACGCGGGTCCCAACCAAACCAGACCTAAGTTTTAGAACCAAAGTTTGACCTCCCCTGGTGCCTACCTTCTACCCAACAGATCTGGCTGATCTGATAGGCTACTAGGGGTTCTATGTATTCAAAAAATCCTAACCCAAAAAACATTTGCTGTCAAACACTCCAAAATAAACACAAAAATCTATTTACCTGGAAAATTATATTCAAGACAGTATAGGAACCTTTTATTAGATAAGCAAGATATAAAGTTTCTTCATTTTTAATTGCCGTAACATACATATACTTAAAGTAAGATTATATGCCTGTAGGTATCCTACACAATAACCACACATTTCCGCTGTCCAGTTCCGCAACATGCGAGAAAGTTGAAAAATATTACGAAAACAAATAGCGTTGCACACATTCCTTGTTTTCAATCAAACGACTGTTTGACCGTATCACGAAAACCGCAATGTATGCATACGTACCAGTTGTAATTTGCCGTTACTCAATCAGTTTCGCAAAGATACTAATTTCACGTGTTTATTAGCAGGTTTTCTAAAACGTTTCTTTTGATATTAAGCGCATTATGTTTAATTAGGTTCAGATATCAATTTGAATATATATCCATATCTATGTTACGAATTGTGACTTTTTATAAATTGACAGTACATTTTGAAGTATAGTTTTAGTATAGAAGAAAAATAGGCAGAAGTCTCGCAAAACGCTGATCTGTTAAGAATCGATACGCTGAAGGATTAATGAAATTGGATCGGAAGTACTTAGCACTGCTTTAATCATTCAATGAACTCAAAACAAAAAACAACACGCGATTCATTTGTTAAATCTAAATAATGAAATTCATTAATTATTATTTTCCGCCTTCTCTGCGGAAAATATAAGAGTTTTTTCTCCAACTTCGACTTTGTTCCCTTTGGAGTAAAGACTCTTGGGCCGTGGGGTTCAAGTGCACAGGCGCTAATTAAAGATTTAAGTTGGTGCGTGGTAGATAGTACCGGTAACCCCAGAGCTGGTACTTTCCTGGCTCAACCAATAAGTATCGCAATACAGTGAGGAAATGCTGCTAGCGTTAAAGGTACACTGCCACAGGGACCAAACTTTTGAAATTTGTTTTAATTTTCTATTTATTAAATTTAATTATATATTTTAATTATTATTATACTATGAAAACATAAAGCCTTTAGAATAGCTTGTAAATAAATTGTGAATGTATGTTGATCAGCCTAGGAATATGACTATGATAGTAATTTGCATATAGAGTAGTATTGCGTTATATAACCTTGATTTAAATACTCAAAGTATGTAGATACAAATTTAGTAACAGCATTTTGTACATAATAGTTAAATTACCTCTGAATATTTTGTGAACCATAAAATTAGCAACAAATTTATAAAAAAAACTAACAAAAATAACCGAAAAAAGTAAGAAATTTAAACTACATTGCAAGAACACAAATATTTAAATTATTCTAATTAAGAATGGATTTTCAGTACTTTGTGTATACAAGTCTGCCCTGCGATTCTGTAACTCACTTTTCGAACTCACACAGCGGTTTTCGCATCGGCGGTCGCTCTGAAATCAGTCGTCAAATGAGTTACAGAATCGCAGGGCTAAACTTATTGGAAAGGTCAACCTATTTATGTCTCTACTTCGTAGTCTCCATTACAATCAAAGCCCTTACAGTCCGATTTGTTGCCTCACTGCTCTATTTTCCGCTTGTCTCGGGACATAAACCCATAGTTGTCTTAATTTGTTCAGACCCAAAAGACGATCGACCGTCATTTCTGCCATCACTAGTTTGTCGAGACTATCCGGTTCTCTCCTGGCTTGGCCAAAGCTAAGCCCATTTATGTAACTGAATCAATTTCAAAATTATTGCGTACGTATGTTTATACGCATTTAGAAACTGCCATTATGCTTCTGTTTTTTTTTTCTTAAGTTTAAAAATAATTGTTTTATGGTTTCAAATGTGTACCAGTAAATGAATTATTTAGGTTTAAAGACTTTATTTCTCAAAAGACAAAAAAAAAATGTCACTTACATGAGAATAATACTCTAGATTAACATAACATGAACGAATTATTTAAAATCTTAACCTACATAATTATAATTACGAAAAAATTGAGGTGTTTATTAGTTTAATAATTATTATTTACGACAAAATTTATGAATTCCAAATTTGAATTTTAAATAAAAGAGATTTATAAATATCTCCAACTGGACTGGTTTAGAAAATTCTTTAACCGTTAGAATACTGAACCCTGAGTAACATAGTTTGTATTCATTTCCAATAAAATTAAAATATCGTCCAATCGTGGGGCGGGCTCCGAGAACTATATACTATTTGATCAAAATATCCTAAATACTGCCTATGTACTCACTGGAGTGCAGATTAATACTCTAATAGATAATTATCTAAATAAACTAATATTATCCAATTACTTTTGAGTTGAATGCGGATACAAATAAATTTTGGTAGCGAATATACTGTTGTTAATTATTTTCTAAATTGGTGTCATTTTAAGAATCTTATTGCTCTCCATAAGAAATCGAATGTTGGATCTTATAACTGTGCGTAATTATAAATTAAAATACTTGTATGTATAAATGTTTTAATTACAAACACGCACATGTTTGTAACTAAACTCCTAAATGACTGGGCCGATTTCAATGAAATTTTTTGTGTGTGGATTCGAAAATGGTTCAGATTTTTTTTTAATTTGAAGCTCTTATTATGTATATTTTTTTTATATTTATATTTAAAGCTTAAGCAGTATAAATACTAAGTATTTTCATAATATACATACCTGCATTTAATAAGAGATGAATTTGAATATATAATCTTATAAAAAAACCATAATTATTATTTAACATTCATTGGATTAATTAGAAAAACGAATTTCACCGTTTAAAAATGTGAACGAAGTATTACGATTAGGTAACATGCGCGCGCGCTGTCGTTGAATTCTTTCCTAGCGATGGAAAAATCACATAATCACCTCAATTTAAATCATCATATTATGTATGTAATTAAATTTATAATTTACTTGTGAGACTTTTTTATATTAATTTTAATTATAAATTCATTAAATAATCTAGGATATTTACCTCTTTTTAAAAAAATTTTAGACATAAAATTTTACGTTTTAATTAATATAATTATAAAATAATTATTTACAATAATTATGTCTACACGCGTTGAAAAGTTTTTTTGTTATATGTTATTTTTTAAACTTACCGCAAGGGTGACGATTATGAAAATCCTTTCTAACACCGCTCACTCACTTTGAAAATGGAACGAAATATTTTAAAAATGGCGGGCGCGTTGGTCGCGGGCAGTCGCGTTCCCTCCGAAACGTCGACTGACAGTCCGTGGTAGCTGCTTGCAAGAGTGGTCATTCTTCGCGCATCGCTCAATACTACCAAGAATTTTCCACGTCGAAACCATAGACTTGTTCCTATTCATTGCTTGTTGAATATTGAAAACAGATTTTTGGAATTGATTAAACACGCAATGTATAAAAGATTTTACTAAACATAGTTAATCCTGTTATGTATGAACAATGTTAATACATTTACAAAAGGTTTTATATTAACGATAGTATTAAAGCTTTTAGTTTGAATATATTTTTCATTGAATTTGCATTTTATCGTATTTATCTATAGAGGAAATACACAAACAAAAAGGGTCTTCAGAAAAACAAGTTGTCTTCAAAAGCAACGTTTTGCATACAATTATGTATGCTTATAACGTTAATTTTATAAGCTGTGTTAATTCCTGATTCACGAATCTCTAATTGCAGTTAAACGATTTTTAACTGACTTAAATCGCACAGATTTGATTAATTCCTTTAGCAAAGAGCATACCAATTCTTAAAAGGCCGGCAAAGCACTCGCGAGCCCTGGAATTAATAGTGTCCATGGGCGGCGGTATCATTTAACATCAGATGAAGCTTCTGCCCGTTTGCGTTTCTTCTATAAAAAAAGCAATTTTGTAAATATGTTAGTTGTTGAGTTGAATGCGATTACAAATAAATAAATATAAAATAAAAAATAATAAAAAAATAATAATAATAATAATCGTATAAAATTAATTTCCAATATAAATAATTTTAAGAGAAATATTATTCGTAGACAATTTGCAAACTTAACAATATAATCAGCCCATATAATCATACCCATAAAAATTATTTGTATTATGAAAATGACTACTTATGTAAATATAATTTATAAAATAAAAATTAATCTCAAAATATTTTTGGAAAAGAAAAACTCGTTTTTGTTAAGGAAAACTCGAAGACGGCTGGACCAATTCGAGAAATTTTATTAATTCCTTGAACTCTGAGCAAGGTTATGCGAAGGAAAATTGCAAAAATACAAAAAAAATTGAAAAAGTTAGTATATTGTAATAAGCTAAAATTTTATTCCGGAAAAGCGAATAGTCTCAATAAGAAAATGTTTCATTTGTTGGTATGTAGCTAAAAAGATGGGCTAAGTATCAAGGCAAGTAAGCAAAGTAGCAAGTTAAAAATAAGTACAGTGCCACATACTTTTCTTGGCCGGTATTAGTATTGCCAGTAAATAAAAAATAACCATTATAAGGGGAATAATTGGAAGTCATAATTTATTAAATGTCTTAATAAAACAATGTATACTAGTATCTACAGTTCTAGGCTTAAATAAATGTGACACAAACTTAGAAACAACTGATATGATAAAAATAATACGTCGCACTGTAAACCTTTAAAATATTAACTCTGCACATTCCAGTAACATATTTTTTATGTAGTCAGTGGCGCTACAACCTTCTTTAGCCTCAGATGTTTGTATATGTTTCGTAATCTTTCTTACAAAACAAGTAGGTGGTCAGCCGTCTGTGGCGCACGTTATCGACTTCTTTTGTCTTTGTTTTACACCATAGATTTTGTTCGACACCATAGATCACATTAAGAAAATTATATTTATTTTCAATAAGATAATTCGTAAAAGATCGTATTCATTGTTCCGGTCAATACTCTTCCTATTGAAGGCAAATATGGTTTTATTTAATTATATACGTTTTTGAGGAGTTCCTGCTTGGTGATGGACAAGGACCAATGTCATTGACCTTTCACTTCGAGCTTTATGTTGACTCAATATTGTAAACGAGGTGAGAAATTTGAAAAGAATATTTAAGACCTTATACAAGTACAGAATTTCTGGCTCACGATTTTTGATACTCAAGATTGAACCATACGGGCGTTAAGGACTATACAATATACATATTACATATACTATGAGTTTCACAAAATAACGCTTAACGGCCGCCCAATTTTTACTACTAGAGATTGATATTTTAATCTATTTCTTATAAACTACTATCAATAACCGATCGATGAATCGATAGTCAATCTGTTTTTGTAAACCATCTTTGATATTTGTATGAAAATGACCGATTTATTTATTTATAAAAGCTTGCCAACGCTGGCATATTAATACATTGACAGAAGAAAAATAAAATACAGTTTTCAATGTGTCAAGCACTTACTGGCTAACATAGCATGCAAGAAGTAATAAAATTAATTAATCAAAACAATAATAAAATTTAAACAAACACTAAACGAAAATCGCTCTCAAAGTCTGAGGTGAGCAACTATGGATGTCCAGATCCAGCTCGTTTAACAGAATGCTCAATCTGGACATCGGTGAATTTCGGCCAAAACGCGTTCTCCGGAAAGGAGGGATAAATGGAAGGATTCGATGTCTGGGACAGATCGATGCTTTCTATAAAATATCTTGGAATTTGATAGATCAAATTTTGACAGTTATCAATCTAAATTTGCGATCTTCCCACTTTGATCGATTCACGATTATTACGATTTTACAGCTGTTACTCGCAATTTAATATGTTGTTATATAAAGAATATTATGATTTTACAATAACATCGTTTTATACAAATAATCACGTCTTTAAGTAGTGATATGGTTCCTGACAAATAAGGGCAACGCGTAAAACGAAACCACATGAGGGCCGCAAATTTAAGACAAATCCTTTTTTACAAGGATTTCAAATCAGGGATTGTCATATTGAAATGCAGATTCTCGATCGATCGCAAAAAATCTGGGTTGGAAATAATTTTAGATTATAAATATAAAAGCGGCCGTTAAGGACCTATCTGGTCGCCAAACTCCAAAACATTGTTTCTTTCCATTTTTCGTTATCGTTTCCTGAAGTAGGGCGAATGGAAAAAATATATAGTGGAGTTGAGTAGTTTATGTATCCATTTTGAAAGATCGATACACGATTTAAGTAACTTCGCTCGATTGAAAAAAAATCCAAACATAGCCAATTTTTTACACTTTGAATTCATTTTATGACGAAAATGTATATAGAACATAATTTTGAAATTTACACGATATTTTTTATCACAAGCCAATAAGTCCATTATTTTGCATAAAATACTAATATTTCATAAATTCTCTTTACGAAATTTTAATTTTAAAAATACAATTCCTATAAGGTAATTCACCCTTCTCACTCTCTCTTAATCGGTCTCCATCGCTCTCACCCTTTTCTTCGACAAAAACGCTGCACATCTTCGTCAGTAAAAAATTTACCCTCATGCGCCTAAAGAAGTTTCACTTCAATAATTATTATTAAAAATTAATAAATTGAAACAATTTGATCCCTATGGCAGTGTTCCTTTAATGCTGGCAGAGTTTCCTCGCTATATTGCGATACGTATTCGTTGAGCGACGTAAGCAGCTCTGGGGTCACCGGTATTATCTACCAGGCGCCAACTTAAATTTTTAATTAGTGGGCTTGAACCCCACGGCCCAAAGGTTCTCCAAAGGGAACAAAATCAAAGTTGGGGGCCTAATTATTACATGAGAAATAATGAAATGTTAATAAAAAAATAGATAAGTAATCTTATCTAATTTAAAAAAGAAGTATTTGTTAATTTCGTTTAAATAAATATTTTTCCCATTTTAGTCTAGTCAAGGAGGTTATTGTCCGATTCTCAAAAACCCGATCAATAAATCTGTGGACGTAATTAATGAACTCCGCGATAAATAACATATTAATGCGATAATAAAATCCGTTATCTCAACTAATAATAGATGTCGTCATGATAACGGTATTTAAATTATCATTTTGTTAAGTTATCGACCCCTATAGACTTATTTATTTGATAAGTATTACAAAAAGTAAACTAGCGTGTTTTGTAATGGCATTTTAATATTCATTACAAAAAAGTGTGATAAACGCGTGTAAAGTAATAGATTTTTTTGTTTCTGGATGTCACAAAAAAATTTAATGAAATAATATCTTTTATTAATTATTGTAAAATGTCTAAATTTTGTTAAGATAAAATAGAATACTACGTAAAAAAATAATAAAAATATAACGCCCCCGGGTGGGCTCGAACCACCAACCTTTCGGTTAACAGCCGAACGCGCTAGCCAATTGCGCCACGGAGGCAGATGAGCAACATATGAAAATTTAACTTCATATTGTTATACGTTTACGTATAATTCTTAATTATGATATACAATAAATATATATAATATAAACTTCAAAAATATGTGTTTGTAACACTGCTACGCTTAAAACGCAAAATCTATAGATATATAAAAGGATAGATTTTATTATATTATACGAGTAAAGATGATTCCGATAGTCGTTTTCACAAAATATTCATAGAAGTGGGTTTTTATATAATTTAAAAAAATTGCTATTACCTAAACACTTTTAGAAGAAAACAGCTGCTAAAGGCGAAACATCTGTCATAACAGAAGACATATTTATTCATATTAGATACATATATATAATTCTACTGTGCGTGTGTATGTCACTGAACTCATCTTAAACGGCTGGACCGATTTAAATGAATTTTTTTTATGCGTTTGGGTGGCGCCCTGAATGGTGGACTTAAAAACCAGCCCGGCGAAGGCGCTGCAGTCGGTATTTTTTAGAGAGATAACCATATCGGTAAATGATGCGATATTTCATGTTCTCTATTGTATAAATAGAGTGACGCAAAGAAAATAAATACAACGGAAAAATAAAATGAAGCACGGTTTTCGAAAAACAAATGCAAGAGTAATTAGCTGAAAAATTTAATTTGGAGGAGATATTTAAGACCAAAGCGTCAATTTCATATGTAAAGACCTAATATTAATAATTAGAAAGATATATAATATACGTTTTCTATATCAAAAATGTACCTGTTGTTAACAATTTCCAAATAAGCTAAAACAAATTTACAAGACACGCCCTAAATGTCCTAACCTTTCAATATGCCCTTCACCTTTAATCAAAACTGGGTCACGATTTGCACATTCACTTCCTTTTGAACTATGGAAATTTAATTAGTAATCCATGGTTATATTTGGTCCAGCCCTATGATCGCAGCGTGTATATAGCCTTAAGGCTTTCCATACCTTCTCTCTCTTCAGTCGGTAGCTCATATCTGAGCTTCGTCTCCAAGGAAACAACTGGAGCAGATAATATGTTTGTATCCAGCGCCTCTCTTATAACAGCGTATAGTTTTGAGGACGATGAGTCTTTCACTTGATCGGTCCATCTGGTTGGTGACCACGTGATGTGCCTTCCTACCTACTATCGGTGTCTCCAAGAGCCTCTGTGCATATAAAATATACCTCAATTTATTCATTAAAAGATTTAGAGTCAGATTTTGAAATACAAGTGATATATCATTTGATGGGAACATTGCTTTTGAATACCGACTATTGTTATCATTTCGTAATATTGTTGATTGATACTGATTGTTTTGTGATGAATTGGGACAGACCTACTTTGAAATGCAAGAAAATTGGCCACAAATAGGGATGAAAATGTACAAATAGTATGAAATGATTTTTGATACTGATTAGTCTTAAGATGGATATATATTACGTATGTCAGAGAATCAGACAATGTTATGATCGAGTCAATTGATCGTCAATTTTTATTTTTGTTTTGGTTAATCATTGAGATTCCTTCAATTACTTTAATTAAATAAATTGAGAATCACGATTTGTTTTGATTCGATTTGTTTTATTATTATTTAATTGTTTCATAGTTTGGACTCAACAGAGTTCAAACTTTTATGAATGTTACCGTATACATAAGGTTTTTTGTATTATGTATTAAAGTGACCTATTTAGTTGGTTTTATAAAATAAAATAAGGCAAGGCTAAGTACAGCATTAATCTTATTAATCTAATTAATCTGGATATGTCCTTCGCTATTATACCATTCTACACTTTTTATTTCGTCCTCCCAACGCCTCACCTTCCCTTGCTTCACTTTCCATCCCTGAGGTACCTGTTACTATGTTTTTAAAGATGTTATTATCCACTAAAAAAATCTTTTGTAACAATTATATTGTTCGATTATTATTATTATTCGATTGGCCAGGCCAGGGAGTGTCATTGGATCGCTTTAGGATTGCTCCAAAAACGAAAACGAATTTTGTTTCGTATTTTATTAAAACGTTTTTTCTATAATAATGTTATAAAGCCCGCATGTAAGGCAAATAATACTATAGTAAAATGAAGAATGAAAAGCGTAAATAAAAATTATAATGAACAATCATAAATCATTATACAACTGATCCAATTACCGATACAACTTAATCACTCGATCAAACAAATTGCTTTATGGGAATTCTTTATAAGGTATAAAACAATTTCCTATTGTTATACGAATTGAAAAAACGATTGTTCCTAGTAAAAGTAAATTGGAGTACAATTACCTACTTTTATGACTCCCTGGTACCTGGACTAGCAGAACTTGAGTTGTCAGATCAGATCTTTTACAGACCTTAGGTTTACCCAGCGTGAAGGTCTTAATATTATGAAATAATGAGTTTATTAAAGTAAACATGACTTATACAAACTTGCTATATCTATTTTTTACACCTTTACATTATCGAAGTTTTCATACGGATCTCCAACTTTTTTGAAAATATTTTGTAGTTTAATTTTATATAATAATGTAGTATCCTAACGGTGGAATAATTTTTCAAATCAGTCTAGTGGTTTGGGTGGAAACCTATTTATAATATTAAAACAGATTAGGTTAATTTAGAAAAATCTTCCTCCTTTTGCAATTTGCAAGTCATGTTGTACGGGATTTATACTTTATTCTGCCCTTGCCTATACACAAAAAACAAGAATAAGTAGATATAGCATAAAACATACTAAATATACATATTAATATTATAAAGAGAAAAGATTTGTTGAACGTTTCAAAAATTCTTTAATTTTCTCCCTTTTATAATTTTTAAGTAACTGAGGCTATATATATTTCCAAAATGTTTCAAAAATATTCCATAAATAAAAGGCTCTTATTATTTTTACGATTTAACAATAGATATGAAGATAGAAGTTATTATCACCGCCCACAGCTTAAACCTTTGGAAATAAAATCTACGCAAAAAATCTTAAATTTTCTTCTAATCTTCTATCTTCTTCTTTCTTCTAACAAAACATTATGTATATTATTGGCGTTATAATGGGAATGAATTTTTTAAATATTTAAAAAGAAATATATTATAAAATATAGTATGTGAATTCTAGAAATTTGGGGTCAAAAACCTCTTAAATATCCTGAGAAAAGGATGAAATTAAACTAGTTTCGTAAATGTTTTGAGAAGACGCAATTATGTTTTAAGTTCTATGACCTCATAAATATTTTAAATGTCAAGAAACAAAATGTTTTCTTATAAATATTAGATTTAACCATAAAGTGCTTCTATTTGCAACACGTTGGCGGATTATTTGTTCCACTGTATATGAATCCAAAATTTTCTCAGCCTAATTTTAACTTTTCATCAGCCAATTGCCGTAACAGTATATTATATGTCCAGTATAGTAGATATTGGAGTTAACGGAGTGCTAACTATAAATGTTAGGACAATTAATGAACTTAAAGCTTGAATAATTTATGTTAAATATTTCATCATTTATTTATTAGACAATAAAGAGAATAGAGTAAACAATCATAAATATTTTGGGACAGCAATCTTCCTTATTGTTGCCATTCATCTTCTTGGTAATAGATTTTTCATGTTCTACAAAGTAAATTGATACGATATTACTTTTTTTTATGGCTCTGGCACGGTTTGTGCATTAGCCAGCGTCAAGTATAAGATTTTTTTTTATAATTCGTGCTTGCCTTAGAACTTCGACCGTGTCCTCCATGTGCGGTTTAGGCACTCGCCCGGTACCGCACAACCCTCCCAAAGGCCGAGAACAAATTTAAATTAAATTAAAACTTGCCCTCGATCCGGGAATCGAACCCGGTACCCCTCACCTAGCTGCCACTTAATAAGACCGCTAGGCTATGAGGCCCCCCGATATTACTTTATTATCAAATAGTTTGTAGTTTAAGTAAGTGCCATCTAGCGGCAAGTTGACAACATGTATACTACATAGTTTAATTTGAAGCACTTATTTGTTATGACGCCATCTAGCGTCAACAAAATTTATTACGTAGAAGACATCAGTCTATTTGTAATAGAATAACCTTGCTATAGATGACGCTTGTCATGTAAAAAATATGAATGAGTCTACTTAACACAATAATTATAATAATAAAGACAAAATAAATACGTTGTGCAACTGTTTCAAAAGAATATTTTTTTAAAGGTTTTCAAATAACATTATGTTACCTATATTGTCTTTAAAATTTATAATTTTTTCAAAATATTAATATGACTTTTTTAAATTCTATTAATTGTTTATTTGTGTCCTATTATTGACATTATATACCTAAACATGTAATACCCACTTAAATTATATACAAATTACAATAATTTGAAATTTAAACTTAGACTTTAAATTGTAGCTTCATATAGTAAAAGATAACACGTAGGAACTAAATTTAAAATTTTCTGAGCTCTTTAAAAACAAATATTTGCTTTTCAAAAATAGAACTTCCTTAAGACCCTGACGTAACAATATAAGAACCGATACTTTCCATCTAAGCTTTCCTTTACCGCTTCCCAGTAATTTCGACTACGCGCCTTTTCCCAATCTCCTGATTGGCGGAAGTTACGTGACGTCATCGCGCCCACGCGGTCTCTATGACGCAACCCGATCGATATTGTATCCGTCCCTTTCATACGTATGAAGAAGGCAATAGGTCTCGCTCTCGTAACAGCATTTCCAAATTCAAAAATCGTAGGCGTCCTCGTGCGTAGAGACGAACCGTTTGTCAATGTTGAATGTAGTCTGACCCAGGATTTTATGTTTGTTTACAAACTATTCCTCAGCTTTAAGGGATTTTAACAATTTAATAATTTTTTGATCATAATACTATTAAAATATTTAGCTATTAAAATTATCAGTATCTGATATTAATAATATAAATAATCTATCTCTTAAGAATTAAAATTTGTCCAGCGCTTCAAAGATTCGTACCTTGCATACACAAAACTTTACACCTTTTAACTTTATTGTACTGAGTATTAACTTCTTTGATAAAAATATTATCTCTTATATTTAGCCATATCATCACCACTCAGAGTTATTCATTAAATCTAAGTTTTTAAATTAAAATAAATACATCCGAATAGAAACTTGTAAAGCCTGTTACTATACTTCCTTAAATCATTCTTATAAGTTGCTAAACAACGATAGTATGAAGATATATAATGCAACATATATACTAGCGTTCTATGTCGGGTGAGAACGGGATTTTTTTTAAAATATGAAACTGGGAGCATTGTTGGCTTAGTGTAGTAAATAAAAAATGTGTGCGTGTACTAGTGTACACACGTTAGAAGTGAAACTTCTTTATGACCTTATTTTTCGAAAAATGATCAATATGCAACTTTACAGAAATTTGTTATATAAAGTTTAATTTGATAGTTTATCAAAAGGATTTTATTATTATAGACATGAATACAAATAATACAATTATTTCATTTTACCTTATTACCACTAAGATTGTTACAGAATTTCATAAATTGTAATAGAATTTTTAGTATCATAGTTATCGTTATTATAAATTTTTGTTATTAATGGTTTAGAATCTCTTCGAATCACCCGTGGTAGGGAAAAGAAAAAGACGCGCGTAACGGTCAAATGTGACGCGTAACCGTAACATGTGACGCGTAACCGAAAAATGTTACATTAAATTTTTTTCCAACCCCGATAAAGAAGTTTCACTTCAATAATTTTCAACAGTTTTACAATAAAATAATATTAATATAAATACTGAACTCTTGTTTTATGTATAGAACCCCTTGATAGGGTATAGGCCTCCTCAAACTCCTTTCAAAGTTTGCCGCGTTTGTGTTAAGCTCTTGTGACATGTCCAATTTGTATATGCCAATTCATATGCCTATGTAAAAAAAATAATTAACATATTTAATATTTATTCTACCCTTAATTTTTACCCATCTACCAAAAATCGATATAAGGAATAATCTTTACATAGAACCTAGTACGTATGTATAATATGTATGTTATTTATCGTTCAGGGACAGTTCTGTGAAATTCAGACAGCCCTTGTCGTCACAACACCCACTTATTTTCAAATGACAAAAGCTACGGTTTCCTAGAAAAGCAGTGCCGTTAACTAACGGCCGTAATGTAACGTTGGGTGACGTCACCCATACGTTGTCTATAAATAACATCGGAGTAGGTTTTCTAGAGAACGTTGAGTGTCACCGTAACATCAAATAGCGGTGCTGTCATATGATTAAGTTGATAAAGCGTAGTTCAACGTTTTTCGCGTGTTGCGGTGCGCATATTTAATTAATAAAATAACTTGGACGAGCGAAAATGATGAACAATTAATTGATTTTGTTGAAATTCATGAAGCTTTGTACAATATCAAATCCAAAGAGTACAGACGAGCTCAGATGAAGCAAAATTTGTGGAACGAAATTGGAATAACACTTCAAAAATACGGTCGCACTACTTTCTAGGAAACCACAGCTCGGCCACCGTAAAGACGGCCGTTATTAACTACCGTAAAATGACGACCGTTAGTTAACGGCACCACTTTTCTAGGAAACCGTAGCTTAAGCAATAAATGTGATTCTGACAATTATCGCATTTATTGCTTAGATGGTAGGAAGATGGGAGACTAATGGAAGAATTTGGAAGCCTTTACTTCGGAGGTCGTGTACATGTGTAATATTAATTATAATAACATAAACTTAATGTAATTTATATACTACAAAGGAAATTATAAGTAATTTAAAAAGTTTGGTCCCTGTGTCAAATTATGTTACAGTGTTACAGTTTTCTTAACCTAATAATAAAAATAAAAGTTAAAAAAATAAAATTATAAAGTGTGGAAATGTGACCTTCAGCAATGGTATTGAATCAGTACTTGGCAATATAAACTTTTGGCTTCTTTATTTTCTCAAAGGACCATAAATTATGTAATATCACTTCAGGGTTATCATACAAATATTCTATTGCTATACTAACATTAAGTTGTATATTATCTATCATGTCAAAGTATTCATCTGTCTCTTACAAACACTATTTGACAGAAAGAGATGAAAGAGAGCTTTTGTTAAAGCTATAAACACAACACACATTACAAAAAGTTAATTATTCCCTAGGGTATTTTTGCCGTGTTTTTACTACACTCTCCATGTTACTGATCGAGTTTTGAATGCGCACACACCGGAAGACAATCGATGCACAGCCGGGGATCGAACCAACAACCCCAAGGATAAGATTCGCAGATTCAAACTAGGCCAATACTGTTTTCTTAGAGGTTTGACTACCAGAGAAAAAGCAATAATTTCGACTTTTTAGGCTTCTACTCATAAACAAAGCAGAACCAATAGTAATATTACCCAATAGTAAAATTACCTAATAGTAATATTACACAATAGTTATATTACTCAATGGTAATATTACCCAATGATAATATTTACTGATTCTGCTTTGTTGGGGTTCTCAGACACAATACAACTTTGCGTGTTTCTCATATCCAAGATCCCAATACAAAAACAAAATACATTTCCTTTAACCAATGAATTCATAAATTAGATCAATTCAGCTAAATACGACTTTTAACAGAAATCTTAACGTTACCTCGCTTGAGATACGATTATTTATTTATTGCAATAAATGCAATATAATTAAAATAATTAAACGAGGAGGGAAAGGAAGTCTATTCCAGGAAACCACAGTAAGGACATTTTAGTATGAGCGCAAAGTGCAATACTACATTTTTATTTCCGTACCAATTTCACTTAGGGTCCAGAAAAGAGCGTACCAATTCTTGAAAGGCCGGCAACGCACTTGCGAGCCTTCTGGTCGTTAAGTCCGTGGACGTATCACTTAACGTCAAGTCCTTCTGCCTGTTTGCCTCCCGTTGCATAAAAAAAACAAGATATTCAATTTGACATAAAGAATGGACGAAACTATAGGTATGTTAACTAAAGCTGGCGGCTTCAACACATTTACACTTTGTGCTTGTGTAGTGTCTGTGAATAAGCGCGAGACGTGATGTCAAACTGAAATACAATCATAAATACATCATGAATAGACTGTCCGTCGTGTATGAGTGGACTAAAATGTATAGCATGGCAAAAAAATCATATTTTGAAACATACTGTATGTGAAATTGCATTAGTGTGAGTACTGTGAACCCGCCAGCTTTCGATAACCGACCTATAAGCAATTATAACATATGATTGTCTATGAAAAAAGGTCACACGAAAAAGTTTATACCAATGGAATTGGTTTTCTGTATTTGTGATCAGCCCTGAGCGCTGCGTCTGATCTAAGTCTAGCCAGGTCGGCGCCAGCGCGTCTATTCTTGGCTTATTCGGTGACATTGCAAGTATTGACTAAATATATCAAGGGTAATTCATGAATGATGGAGTGTTGGCCTAGTGGCTTCAGCGTGTTCTCATACCTGAGGTCGTAGGTTCGATCCCCGGCTGTGCACCAATGGACTTTCTTTCTATGTGCTCATTTAACATTTGCTCGAACGGTGAAGGACATCGTGAGGAAACCGACATGTCTTAGACCCAAAAAGTCGACGGCGTGTGTCAGGCACTGGAGGCTGATCACCTACTTGCCTTTTAGATTTAAAAATGATCATGAAACATATTCAGAAATCTGAGGCCAAGAGCTAAAGAGGTGGTAGCGCTTCTGATTTATTTATTTGATTTTAATTCATGAATAGAATAGTGGGGCATTGGGCAGACATATTTTAGTGTCTGGTTTATCAATTCCTTAAATAGATAAAAGTAACTTCCAATCCCTTCTTGCTGCTGGGGCTGAACAGTTTGACAAAGCAGGCTTCAACCCTAAGTCTTGAATCATAACAGTGCTTAGATTATTCTGTGTCGCAAAAGCTCGCGGAGTGAAGGTAAAATTTCTCGTGTTCAAAAATAGTCGTCGTATATCAGGTACAAAACTCTACGATTCCACTGGTTTTTAATAACGAAATAACAGACAAATGGTCTGTATTTCAATAGACACCATGCATACTACATGCCCCATTAGAAGGTTTATGTACCATTGGTTGCGGCCTATTATATTTTCATAGACATACAATTGCACTGTAACTGTTATAGAGAGAAGGTAAACGCAGTTTAATAAGGGATATTATGCCTTGGATGTTTTTTGGACACATTATTAGCTAAACTTAAATATCTATAGTTTATAAGATCATCAAGGTCACAAAATTTACCATTGATTATGTTTTACCAACATTTTACCACAAATACAAAATTTGTCTATTATTTTTATCCCACGAGATTGCGGAATAAAAAAATACGGGGCAATATGGTCAAAAGACTCTAGCTTGGCCGCAATAATAATTTACACCAATGACAATTAACATATCACTGTTGCCATGGTAACAAACAATGGCGACTATATGCAAGTATACTCTATCCGTAAGCTGTTATATCGATTTGACTAATAAAACTTTAAAGATTATCTATAAAACACGTGGGTGCTAAGTCTGCTTTATCGTCACTCCTCGTAAACAACTATTTCGAGCGCCATTGATAGATTGCGTCACTTGTTTTCTTATTTGTTTTATAAATATAGCAAAGGTTATCTTATAAGGGCGTCTGAATTTTTTGTATGAAAACTTAACCTTTAAATATAAAAATAACAATATAACAGATGTTTAGTTCCTTCAGATAAAATAATTTTCTTGTGTAGTTGGAATGTAGAAGGTCTTGTTGAATGATGTTAACAATAGTTATTAACATTATTAGGGTAACTCGAGTCCGACAACCTTTTATGGAATTTGGCTACCAGATTTTCCATAATTTCTATAGACAAATTTCATCACTGGTCGTTGAGGAAGAATACGAAATACCACCCGTATCACCTCAACGTCCGTCGTTCCACAACTGAGCGCTTTTTAAGACACTTTTTCCGGGCACCACCACTATGTAAAACCAGTTGCACACTGAAGTATTTCCGAACCTATTCGACTTAGGGTGCATTATGAATTCTACCAATTCCTAAAAGAACGCACCTGTAAGCCTTCTGGCAGTATCCATGAACAGCATTATCACTTAACATCAGATGACCCTCCAGCCTGTTTGCCCATTATACTAATTTTAGCAGAATTTGCTTGCCACTATGTTTCACCGTATGAGGATGTGTTATTTACGCACATACTAATACTTTTAGACATGGTCTCATATGCTCGAACGGTAATAATAATAATATTGAAGTCTTAGATTCAAAGTTTTGTCTTAGAACACAACGTTGTCTTTTCAGCGTTGTGAATCGTATACACTGATGACTAGATGTGAACAAACATCTTCCTACTAAAACATATACAAAGTTTGTACTTATTGTATATATGTTGTTCCAAATTCAAATATTAGTATAAAAATAGAAAAATAACGGTCTATGTATTTAGAAATATAAAAATATCTTACAACACATCGGAATAATGATCCTTTTGCTCTATTTTTATTAGCGGAGGTCTAATCCGCAGTCGTAGCCCGTAGCACGCTACGTAGCAGTTAAAAATAGACAGTTGATGTCATCCTTATAAAAATCCTTTGCGTTAATTTTAGAAATACCGCGTCGTACAGCTTTCTACTATATACATAGATACATACACCATTTCTATATTATGTGTACAGGATTTTAACAGGTAATGGAAGAAAACGTATGGAAGTTTTGAAAGGAAGCCTACTTGACGGTACATACATGCGCGTAGGTGTGTTTTGGCGGGTAGTCAGTTCGCATGCGCGGTCTAAGCCGTCCGCAGTCCTGCCACCATTCTTTAGTTGCACACTAACAATTGCCGCGTAAAGACGTGTCGAATTGTAACGAGTTCCACTAACAGTTCTTCCAGATAATTGTGATTTTAACATTGAATTTGGAGTTATTTAGAGTGTTAACAGCTTAAGAAGGCGGTAAAGTAGTTGTACGCGCTGAAATTTGTCGGGGAAAGTGACTAGGAGAGGCTTGAAACGGTAAACAAATAGGAAATGTGCTGTAGCGATTTTTGTGAATGAATTTAAGATGGTGGACGATGCGCGATTGTGGAGGCAGCGTCGTGCTCTTGTTTTATGGCCTTATGTTGAATATAGTTTTGATTAGAAGAAGGATATATAATATATATCAAAATAGATCTCCTTAATAATTCACCGTGATTAAATGAGGTGTCTAGTCTATTCTAGTCCATCGACACTACTTCGATTGATAAAATTTTATTCATGTACTGTTGCAGTTATAGCTTATCTTATCATAACTTTTACTTTCCAAATATTCAGCCTATATGAAGCAGCTTGCATTAATAAACGAAATGTATACAATATAGGTGGGTAGAGATTTGATTTACAATTTCTGCGTGCTTTGTCAATAATTTTTTTTTAAGTTACTAACTGTAAATCATTATAATATCTTGAAATTTTACGAATGAAACTATGATGATAAATGTATAGGACTGGATTTGTCAATATTACTCCAGATATGAAGGTTTACATTGGAAGATTTTGGGTATGTGTTCGTTCGTGATACGTACGCGTGTGTGCGTGCGATCGAAATGAATGAATGGAAATGACGTGGTTTGCGGCTGTTTGATAACTGTATGGACTTTATCTTATACCTGTGTACTTAAGAATCTCTTAGGAGCATTTTAGGAGAATTAGAATTTATAACAGTACTTTTTTAAATTTATTTTTATATAAATTAGTGCGAAAAACAATACAACTTTTTAGGCCTGGGTCTCAAATTTCTGTATGTGTTTCATGATCATGTGTCAATCTAATAGACAAGAAGGTGATCAGCCTCCTGTGCCTGACACAGGCCGTCGACTTTTTTGGTGTATGGCAAGCCGGTTACCTCACGATATTTTCCTTCGCCGTTTGAGGGAATATTGAATGCGCACATATAAACAATGTCCATTGAGGCACAGCCGGGGATCGAACCTACGACCTTAGGGATGAGAGTCGCACGCTGAGTCGTTTTATTACTCTTAGTTTTGCACTAACCACGATCATCAGACCGTCTGTCGTTCCACAACTGAGCATTTTCTAAGGCAGTTTTTGCCGCGCACCATCGCTATGTGGAACCAGCTGCCCACTAAAGTAATTCCGAACCAATTCGACTTAGGGTCCTTCAAGAAAAGAGCGTACCAATTCTTGAAAGGCCGGCAACGCACTTGCGAGCCTTCTGGCAATGTGAGTGTCCATGGGCGGTTGTATCACTTAACATCAGGTGAGCCTCCTGCCCGTTTGCCTCCTATTACATTAAAAAAGACAGAACACCTAGGTGAAGAAGAAGATAATGTACACAGTGATTAGGCCACCTGTTCTTTTTTTGGCTGTATACTTGATATTACGCACTCAAACCACGCACCTTTAGATCAGAAAAGCTTTTACTATTATAACTAAAGTCTTTCGTCTCTTTCTATCAAATTTGGTTTTCGCTGTGTTGACAAGAGACAGGTTTTCATAAGTTAAATCGGTGCAATTGCTTTTTTAGCAATTGGCTAGATTATTTTTAAGAATCCATTAACTAAAACTTAAAATATCTTTATTCATATAGGTAAACAAGTACACTTATGAAAGTCAAAAAAGAAGTTAGTTAATTCAAAATTTACATTTACTACCAGTTCGCAAGTCAAGGGCTTAGAGCGGGCAAAAAATTTTCCGCTACTCTTTTTAATCGCTAAGTTTTGAATCATACAAATTGTTTGAACTGGAGCAAATCAATCAAGATCCTTGTACTTGTACTTTCATAATGCATGGGGCATTAGGATCATTTAAGTATTCATCAAATTTATAAAAAGCTTTATTGATTAATTTACGTTTAACGAGAGCTTTGAATTTATTTAGTGATAATTCTCTAATTTCGCTTGGGAGTTTGTTGTAAAAACGAATACAATTTCCATATAAGGAGTGGTTTATCTTCTGGACGAGCCTGGTTGGGCGTACACTTAAAATCACACTCAACATGTATTAATTAACTATACACAAATATACTTTTATCGGTCTTTGCACAGCTTAATTACTCCCTTCATTATAGAAAATTTTACGGTTAGTGTGTTGAATAAACAATATAAATTTTAAGTATCCAGCGTAGTATGTGTATGTGTACGTAGAACCGTAAGATAGTATTTCGTGGTTATCCGGCCTCGGCCAAAAGTAGATTTACACAGTACAGAGAGAATTAAATGCTAATTATCAATTGAATAATAATAATTTAAACAAAATGATAATTCAACTAATTTCAATTAAGTGTAATATAATTCAGTTTGAATTTCATTTTCGCTATTCGCTATAGAAGAAAGGCATAATTATAATATTTTTTAAAGAACTGGGCAAACGGGCAGGCTCATCTGATAAGTGATACCGCCCATGGACACTCTCAATGACACAGGGCTTGCAAGAGAATTTCCGGTTTTTGCGTTTATAAATGTTCTAATTAAAAATGTCACGTTGCATTATGCTTTGGATTAGATAGTTCTCCGTTGCAAACCTTTATCCATTTAATCTACATTCTTTATGAAGCCTTTAAATCTCATTTGTACAATTTATGTATGTAATGATGTATATCCAGTAACGATAGGAAAGACTATACCTATAGGATGTATGAAAGTATACGATTCAGCCCTGCGATTCTGTAACTCACTTTTCGAACTCACACAGCGGTTTTCGCATCGGCGGTCGCTCTCAAATCAGTCGTGAAGCAGTCATTTTATGATTTGGCATTCTGATAAACAATAAACTACAAGCTCCCACCTTTTCAGAATGCCAAATCATAAAATGACTGCTTCACGACTGATTTGAGAGCGACCGCCGATGCGAAAACCGCTGTGTGAGTTCGAAAAGTGAGTTACAGAATTGCAGGGCTGTATTCTAGATTGAAGCAAAGTGCGTTGACGGCCTTTTAATAACTGGTACGTCTCTTGAAGGACCCTAAGTCACATTGCCCTACTTCAGTGGGCAACTAGTTCCAAAATACCAAGAAAGACAACCACTGCTGGACATAGGCCTCTCTCTTAAATATCCAGTATGTGAATATGAATCCTTAAATATCCAAAATTGGATTGAAGTTGGTTGCGATCAGTGGCGTAACAATAGGGTGGCAGGGCTGGCAAAATGCCATGGGCCACCAACCCAAGAGGGCCCCTGCCCAAGATATATTATGGATAAATGTGAAGTCTCCAATACGCATTGGGCTAGCGTGGGGACAACAAACCATTCCCTCTCGCCTAAGAGAGGAGGCATTTGGCCATTAGTGGGACATATACAACGTGTAATTGAGTACGCTGAAAATCTTCTCTTTATTAAAATTAACCTGAGAACAACGCGAAGATTTTTACTGATAGGGCTCCAAAAAAGAATTTGCCACGGGCCCCAGATGGTATAGTTACGCCACTGGTTGCGATGTCAAAATAAAGAAGAGAGCCATGAGATAGTGAATAAGATAATTAATGATACTTACTTCCTAAGCACGAACTAAAGTTAAACAATTTTCTTTACAGAGCCGAGTGTTATGCCTCAAGTGTCGTAAATCAGCGATCTAAGCCAATGCAAGCCAGTAGCCGTCATTGCACACGTCATACACTATGACTGGATCGATACAACATCGAAACGACCTCAGAATATGATAAAGGTATGTTAGAATTTTAAACAAGGCATAAATGAGCTCGGGCTAGTAAGAGAAGTTGTGAGAAAGAGAGTGAAAATTCTCGTGACCAGCGGAATTCACTCAGAATTGCTCCTGTCCTTGTTTGGTTAATTTTCATTTAATTTATTTATAAGTAATCTCACAGCTACACTTATCTATACGAGTATTATAGAAGAAAACACTTAGACAATATAAAAAGCCAAAACAGATATCATTGATAAAAAAAGAAAACTGAAATGAAATATTAAACAAACTACAACTTAATATTTAAAAAATTGTTACTACTGATAAACAAAGTCAAAGTTTTCCCGCTTCTTATAATATTTCCTCAAACCCTCTTGGGTAACGTGGAAAAGTAAGTTATTTATTTATAGCTGCAATAAGTCCATACATAAAAAATATACAAATAAGAACCAATAGGGGCGGGGCGGACGAAGATAAATATGACAAAAAAATTACCTTAAATTTCAAAATATAGCAAAATAAGAATCCTTAGTTAACATTTAATTCAAAATTAATATTGTTTCGCCCTCAATTCACCCCAGAATCTGTTTGTTCACACTTTGTTGTACGTAGACATTAACGACAAATTTATTTCTTCGTGTGCTTGTAACATCTTGAACTGCGGTACTTTTATAATAATAATAATAAAGCCACTTTAATTCCATACTGTACAAATTAGAAATGAAATGGGTGTTAGTTGTTGTTATTTCCATTACTTAGTGTTCTGCAGTATTGACTCCTTTTGCTTCCACCATTTATTTCTTTGTTAGGAATTTAGGAATTCTTTATTCATTTACTTCTAATTAATTTGCGATTTTTTAAAATAAGTGTTGTTTGATGATTTGCTATTTTAAAAGAGTACCGAGAGTTTTTTACGCCGGCTTTTTCTCTCGGCCCCTCTGTCTTCTTTGCTGATGAGTAGGGATGCCTACAAATTCAAATTTAATGACGTGGAATAAGTGATACATGTATCTTATGTTCCATAATGAACATATTTTTAATAAACATATTTTATAGTTAACTGAATGATTCAAAAATAAAGTCTGAAGTACATCATTGTCCTATGGACCAAAAATAAATTGTTGAACAATATCATAAATGTTAGTAATACATTATTATGTATTAACCGAACATCGACGCTATCAGACAAAACTTCAAAAAGAACTTGACAATTGACATAAGTGACAGTTGGCTTTCATAAACAAAATGGCCATAAACGTTGAGTTATACTATTACTAATGATTTGTAAAATTAGACGTTTATTTCTCTTCTACTCGTATTGGAAGATTCTAGAAGAAATACTTAATGTTACACAAACAATGTATAATATTTAATCGCAATTGGGTCGTGGAGATCCGGGCGCGAAGCCAATTCTGTCAACGGCACGCCCGCCAAATTTGTTTCTTACCACTTGTAACTTTACCAAATCGCCAAACTCCGACCGCTTGAAATATTATTTTTTGTTGAACATGTTCCAATTTCGAATTTTATTGTTACTTCGAGATTTGGAATTAAGCCGAAAACTTCATTTCTTAGTAGTTTTATTACACTGCATACATACATTACTACCAGCCCTGCGATTCTGTAACTCACTTTTCGAACTCACACAGCGGTTTTCGCATCGGCGGTCGCTCGCAAATCAGTCGTGAAGCAGTCATTTTATGATTTGGCATTCTAAAAAGGTGGGAGCTTGTAGTTTTTTGTTTATCAGATCAGTTTCAGTATCAGTTTATTTGCGAGCGACCGCCGATGCGAAAACCGCTGTGTGAGTTCGAAAAGTGAGTTACAGAATCGCAGGGCAGGGCAGAACTCAGTAGAAATGTGCATCTGTTTTTTTTTATATTTTTTTATAAGGGCTTAGGTATCGTTGCTTACTTCTGTAACTGCAAACGCAACCCAAAATTTCCTTATGTTTCATTTTTATTAGCCAATTAAAAATGTATACATGAATGGTACAAGTGTAAAGAAGAACTATTATCACTTGTACCACCCATTGCTGGTTCAGGGTGTAAAAGCAATTGCGATCTTCAAGAAAAAAAATGCAGGCCTAATTTTAAAGAACAAGAACAAAAGCTATCGGTCCTGCGACTTCATTCAAAAGTTGAAATTATAAATTACTATCCTGAACTACACTTATTATTGTCTATCACATACCTAATAAGGTTTTTAATTATTGAAAAAAGACTAGTTTTAAAGAGTTTTTTGTTATTGCTTTTTTTTACAGAATAATATAATCTAAATCATGGTATATTACATTTGAATACCACTGTGGTTAGAATTAAAGTAACAAAAACATGACTTGTTGGGAGCGCGAAATGCATATAAAATTTGTTTCATGTTCCTCACATCAACACTAAACTATGCATAACATACAAATACCAATATGTAAGCCTTGACTTGTATAGCCTATCGTGAAATATGGTTAAAATGAGTATTAACAATATCCATAGCGCAAAATCACCTTCACTTTACACCATCACAAAATGTTTTGAATAATATTTCTTGTTTTTCCCTTTTGTAAATGTTTGAATCTTTTTGTAAAAATTATGTATTCCATCTTTGTCTATATTTTTAGTGTAATTGTTTATTTTTATATATTTTTTGTTAGCTGTAGGATTACAAAATAAATAAATAAAATAATTCTTCGAGTTGTAAATGTTTACTGTAAATTGTTACGATTGAACCGCTAACGGCTAATTAAATAGACAGTGTATATTAGCCTAACTGGGTTCTGTAAATAGCGGAATGTCATGAAAATGTAGTGAATTTCGCTTATTTTAGATACAAATATCGGTTGGAACTGCCTATTTATTGACCGCTATTTTAGGTGCACAGCTGCGGCCTATATATATTTATTTGATGTCACACCTATTATAGAGATACTAGATTACGCCCGCAGTTTCGCTCGCGTATATTTCCTGTATTTTGTCAAGATTTTTTTCTACAACTTCAAAAGTATTCAGACTATTGTATAGTTCCTCAAGGGGTTCCTCAAAATAATAAATTTAAACTACATATACCGAACCAATTCGACTTCGGGTCCTTCAAGAAAAGAGCGTACCAATTCTTAAAAGATCGGCAACGCACTCGCGAGCCCTCTGGAATTGAGAGTGTCCATAGGCTGCGATGACTGCCCTTTTTGGGCGTCCCATAGGCTCGTTCGGAGGGCATTATTTATAAAAAATAATAATTGTTTTATACTAGATAATATATGTGCGAAAAGACAACCGGCGAAGTGGTTATTTGCTTCGCGTCCTTTTATTCATTCACAAAAATTATATAACATTTGTTCTTAGTATAAGTAGATTATTATTGAACTATAATGACGTGTTAGTGTTGTCAATAATAATAAAAATAATTTATTTTCTACCATATAAGATTTGCAATAAAACAGAAAAGGTGATTCGCCACTACTGCAACCTCAAATCTCACGACGGCTCGCGTCACGGACTCTACCGACGTTTTGGTTTGAGCAATATAGCGTTTATATTTGCAATAACAAAAATTAATCATCAATTACTTAATTAAATTTTAATTTAATGTAAAAGTTCTAGTATGATCATTCCTAAGATATTAATAACCAGCTCTCTGTAGTAATGATAATAAAATTAATGGTTAAGAATCTCTTTGAATCAACCCTCGTAGGGACAAGTAAAAGACGCGCGTAACGGTCAAATGTGACGCGTAACCGAAACATGTGACGCGTAACCGAAAAATGTGACGCGTAACGAAAAAATCCCGATACAGAAGTTTCACTTCAAAAAAACTTTGTAATATAGTTTTTAAATCTATGGAAAGTTCAAGGCCTCAGTAATATACAAGCTTTGTAACAGTGACCTGCACACAGAGCCTCTAAAAAGTAATTTTGTCTTGTCTGAAATTTCGCGAATCGCTTTTCCTAAGTCAGTCAAAGACTTTGCGCGCCGTAAAATTGTATGCAACTGTTTATTTTTAAGCCAAGAAACGGGCTTTTCCAAATATGTCTGTGTTCAATGTAGTTCTAACCACAAAGATTCACATAAACACAAGATTAAGGCAGAAAATTATATATTATGGAGAAAGAAACAGAAAAAGGGGCCATGTGCTACTTAGTATAAAGACGGTATCATACTTGACGAAGAATACTTACATTACAAAATCGTGAAAAAGATTTTTCATGATTTAATTTGATATCTGAGATATATTATGAGCAGTGTTGGTCTAGTGGCTTCGGCATGCGATTCTCATCCCTGAGATCGTAGGATCGATCCCCGGCTATGCACCAATGGACTTTCTTTCTATGTGCGCATTTAACATTCGGTCGAATGGTGAAGGAAAAATCGTAAGGAAACCTTGCCTTAGACGCATAACGTCGACGGCGTGTGTCAGACACAGGAGGCTGATCACCTACTTGCCTATTAGATTAACAAATAATCATGAAACATACAGAAATCTGAGGCCCAGACCTAAAAAGTGTAGCGCCATTGACTTATTTTATCTATTGGACCGTCAGTTTACTTCTTTTTGACTTTGACAGTTTCGGATTGACAGATCGGAATGTCGATATTATAAAGAATAATTGTTAACGTCAGCTCTGCCTATTTGGGGTTACCGGACTTTACTATGAAACATAATCTTATATGACGTCACGGCCCACCTTCATTGATAAGGTGACCGATGGGCTTACATCGATAAAGAACGTGAATGGACAAAGGTGGGCCGATGTCTTTCATCATGAATGAATTGTATTAAGAATATCCACAAAGTGATGTAATTCTTTCATTCGTCACTGAACTCCAAGCACCTTTTCATAATCCGTATTAAGTATTCCAATTTTAATGTTAATTAGATTAAAATTATGCACCTAAATTTGAAACTTTATAAAACCATTTTTGTAAAACAAAACACTGTCGAGTCAAAATGGCGGAATTTTGTACGCATTAACCTTATACATTTGCTATAAATTTGTTTAATTAAAATGGCATGGTTCGGTGTCAAAACGTTTAAAGTAAAGTTTAAAGTTTTTGCCAATTTGTGAACCCAAGACATCCAGATCATACATGTAAATTAACTATGGCTATTACTAAGTGCCGCATACCTGAGGAACCAGCTGCCCACTGAAGTATTTCCAAGCCAATTCGACTTAGGGTTCAAGAAAAGAGCGTACCAAATTTAAAAGGCCGGCAACGCACTTGCGAGCCTTCTGGAATGTGAGCTTCCATATTACTTATGAGCCGTTTGCCCTGTTATATATATATATATATAAACCAAATTTAAAAGGCCGGCAACGCACTTGCGAGCCTTCTGGAAATGTAGCTTCCATATTACTTATGACCCTCCTTCCCGTTTGCCCTGTTATATATTTATACCAAATTTAAAAAGCCGGCAACGCACTTGCGAGCCTTCTGGAAATGTAGCTTACATTATGACCCTCCTGCCCGTATGCCCCGTTATATATTATATAAACTAAGCCTCAAAAATATTCGTATCTTCAAAATGTGATTTAAATTATTCTCCCATCTCAGATTAAATATCCTTTTTTACATAATTATTCTGATTTACCATCATAAGCCAATTTCTGTTTTAAAAGTCCATTGTATCCCTAACCGCAGTAAGTTAAAATTAAACTGCGAAACTTCATAAATAACAATAAGTAAGAAATAATTCGTTATGACCTAAATATGTTGAACGATCTACAAACTTTGTACAGATTTCTGGAAGGTTTCCAAACATCAAACTAATCTACATAGTGTGCCATATCTTGTGAAGTATATATACCTTAAATGTATGATGGATAATGTTACCCGAGAAAGCGGAATACTACTTTCATGAAGGTTCGTTGGTAAACTCTTCATAGAACACTTTATGAAACCCGGGATCTCAGTCGTAATTGCTACGAGCCTTACGGGGTTTTCAGGGCATTGGTAGGCTTCAATTAATTAAAAATTCATAAATGGAAAATGAAAACAAATTTAAAAAGTTTGCTCCCTTTAACGCTGGCAGCATTTCCTCCCTGTATTGCGATTTATTTATTTGCTCAACGGTATTCCTACAGCTACTTATTAAACAATATTATTACAATAACATTGAATTGGAATACACATTTAAACATACACAAAGCACAGTTTCACCTATACAAATACAAAAAAATATACAAAGAATATATGTATTAATAATAAATTCTAAGTTCTAAGATTTTCATCGTTCATTATAATATATACCTATTTAATTATACAAAGGAAGAATTTTTAAATTATTTAAGTTTTTTTAAATTATTTTTTAAACATTTTTTAGTTACATTAAATATATCTATTTGCTGGTACATGATACATGACTGAGTTACGTAAATAGTTTGTATTAGACCGAAGAATTTTAAATAGTTGGGTTTGCCTTGTATTGTATGTAGAAGGGGTGGAAAATTGTATGAAGAAGGGGTAGGCGATACTTATTCGTTAAGGAAAGCACCAGCTCTGGGGTCACCGGTACTATCTAAAAGGCGCCAACTTAAATCTTTAATTCATATTGGTTTCAAATTACTTTTTTTATCACATTTTCAATCCATAGGCAGTTGAACAGTCTTCTGTGCCTGACTGTTTATTTCATCTTACGTATTGTTGATTACGCATATAGATCTCGAACGCACTAGTGCAAGGTTCGTACGATTAACACTAGCTAACACTGCTATGCTTCTCTTTTCTGCTGAGTCGAAGATGTTTTGACATTTCTTATTCTGTCAAATCATTAAGAACAAAAGTAAGTTTTCCTAAAAATATGAATCATTCAAAAGTGTATCACAAAAATGAAACTAAAACCAACGATAGTTACATTTAATTTAACAATACTGGCTCACACTTTTGTACTCACTTGACACTTCTTCACACACACAGTGTCTACTTGAATAATTCATATTTTATGGTTTGCTATTGATCCAGGATAGTGCATACACGTAACATTTATTAGTTATCTTTGTTTTTAATTTATTTTATTTGTTACTAAAGATGTCATGTGGAACATGGTGTAATGATTGCAGCTCAACGTTGTGTCAAAAACTTGGCGATTAAAAAGAGTGGCGGAGAGTTTATTGCCAGTTCTTCTCTTCCGTTCTACGCCCTTGATTTGAGAACTGGCAGTAAATGTAATATTAGAAGCATTTTATGTATATTTCTTTTTTGACGTTCATAAGTGTACATTGTGTTACCTACATGAATAAATGATTTTTGACTTTGACTATGGGTATAATAAATATAATACTAAGGAAATCAATAAAATTCCCAAGAAGTGAATGTGGATCAGTGGGAGTAGAGAGGTCACCGCAATGCGCGTGCGGGCCTCGCCGTTCGTTCACCCGCGGGCCATCTGCAGCGATGCACTGCATCCTACAATAGCCCTAATGCCAGGCAAATGTCACTCAAATATAAACTCATCAAAGTCTTTGTTTTTTGGTGGGGATTATTGACAGTGAGATTACGAGTTAAATTAAAAAAAAACTCATTTGTTTTTTTTTTTGGAGTCTATGGTCTACCCTGTAGGCGATCAATGTGTTATTTGGTCGCCAATACCATAGATAATTTATTCCTCCACAATAAAAATAAAAATCAAACAGTCTGCATGCAACGTCTTAATAGGATAAATATATATTGGATCCCAAATGCAATGAGAGCACGACGTTTTCAAAACTGCTGACCCCATATTGGCTCCAGGTGGGGCTTGTGTTGGAGAAAAATGGTATTTCTTGGAGTAATAGGCCTTCCCCAAGAATTACCATTTTACTCACCTAT
Source organism: Pieris napi (assembly GCF_905475465.1). Taxonomy (NCBI): domain Eukaryota; kingdom Metazoa; phylum Arthropoda; class Insecta; order Lepidoptera; family Pieridae; genus Pieris; species Pieris napi. The sequence continues at coordinate 2,283,633 of NC_062241.1, read as the reverse complement.
AAAGGAAGTTTCTACTAATTTTTTACTTATATTTTAATAAATATTTATTGTAACAAAATTGTTTGAACAATCATATTAGTAATATTTTTAGTAAGAAATTAAAGGATTTATTATTTAATTTATTTAGTTTTAGATTTAGATTTCGATTAAGAAAAGAATACTTCACAGCAAAAATATCTTAAGTACCTATTATTATTAGTGGCTTTATTTGTCTGGATTTTATGATTATCATAACATAATAACTTAAAACGGCAGCTCACTGTAGCTATGGATTAAAATAGACGCCTTTTTATACAATCTTAAAAATATCCATAGAAATTGAATAATATATGAAATTATACGTTCTTTATTATATGCGCAGATTCCCACATAAATTAATATGAAATAACAAAATCGATTGTTACTGCGTTTCTTCATAACGCCTCTTTCATGTATTCTTGGTCAACTTGTAACTGATATTATTTTATAACCAACTGCTCAAGGCTCACGGCTGGATATTTATTTTATTAAATATGTATAGGACTTTTTTTAGATTTTGTATAAGATAAAAGTTTACAACTTTTTTCAAGAACTCGCGTACGAACTTATCGCGTTCGTAAGAAACATTATCGTTAAACTATTATCCGACTATCCGAGTTACGAATACAACCTCAAAAACTACACCTCTATAATAATAATATAGATTAACATCGCTGTTAAGTTTAAAAAACATTTTTTTTCTACAAATAACTAATTATTATAGATCACCTAGCAATACATTTTAATTGACTTCCAAGAAATATTAATGGCGATAGATAACCGGGTCGCAGGTTCGATGACTTCCCGATCCAATCATTTTCCTCGTTTAGCTCAGTATAAAGCCTGTGGGAGCTTTTATTAAATTTTCTTCGTTACGGAAATTGTATTTTAAAATAGAACTAATAAATGAAATCGTGGCAAATAAAATTCTTATGCACTATTACTTATAAATTATTAACTTAATTTTTAACTGTTTTTTTCAAACATACTATTGACGGTACTGTTTTTATATAAAGGGGGCGAACGGGGAGGGGGCTTGATGATGCCGTGATACCGCCGCTCATAGACACTCACATTGCCAGAAGGCTCGCAAGTGCGTTGCCAGCCTTTAAAGAATTGGTTCGCCCTTTTCTTGAAGGACGAAGTAGAATTGGTTTGGAAATACTTCAGTGGGCAGCTGGTTTCCACAAAGTGGTGGTGCGCGGCAAAAACTGCCTTAAGAAACGCTCAGTTGTGGAACGACTGACGTAATACGGGTGGATTTTCTACCTTGAATATGATGAAACACAGCTTCAGTTATAAATCCGAAAAACTACTCTGAACACTCTCTCACTGACTCAAAGTCTTGAACACATTTCATTTTTTTTTTAATAACGTATCATAGATACGAAATGTAATGTTCAATAAACAACAGATTAAGGAAAGATTTCTGAAAGTCAAAGACTTTTTCGTTTTCAATTGATTCTATGGTAAACTAACTTAAATCTAAACGACCGTCAATTTTCAACAAACTCTGGAATCCTTGTGAGGATGTTGCGTTTATTCAACTTAAGAGTGGAGTGAAAAAAATATTTTTTGAGATTTTTTGTACGTTTTTGTATGCATAGTAAGGATAAAGTAGTAAATTGAAACATACATAATGGAAAATAGTCATTTAGATAAAATTTATTGAGAATACGTGCGCCCCTACGCATTTAAAACGTTGTATGTATTTTGACTTTTGTGTATGTACTTTAAATTGCTGCGTAACAGTTTTGTTTCTTTTTAATTTTTAGTTGTACTACTCATAATTAATTAAAACAAAATCTTACCTGTGAAACAATATAAGGACACTTATATATATATTTAACATATCTTGTATTTGTAATGTGTCTGTTTCTGTATAGTAAAATTCATTAGAATATTTGTCCAATAAATATAAATAAAAATTGATTAGTAATCAAAACAACCAATACAGTCATTACAATTTTCTTTTTGTTTTCTTTGGAGTAGATCTCTTGGGCCATGGGGTTCAAGGACGGGTGCTAATTAAAGATTTAAGTTGGCATCTGGTAGATAGTACCAGTGACCCCAGAGCTGATGCTTTCCTCGCTCAACGAATAAGTATCGCAATAGCGAGGAAATGCTGTCTGCGTTAGAGGTACACTGCCAAACCAAAATTTGTCTTAATTTTGTTTTTATTAATTTTTAATTATTTTTATTATTACTATGTAAGTTACATTTATTATTATTATTATATTATAAATATTATATTTCTTCGTAAAATTAGATGAAATAAACGTTTTACATAACTAAGAAACTAATTCGATTTTATGTCTACGCACGGAATAACATCTTAAATAAGATTACTGTTATTTTCACACTCACAGGCGTATTTTCTTGTAATAATTAGATTTTCTTTAAGATGTTTCTAGTAGAAAACATCTACACTGTTCGTAGACACTTGCGTAGCATCGTAGCCCGTAGCTATCGTAGCATTGACGATATTATAATAGCCTCCGTTTACGTAAGGCTGTTTATTTTTAGCTTGTATCGATTGTTGTAGATCATTTGGATTATATGTGGTCTAATCCTTAAGTTAAGTCATACATATTATATCAGTAGGTGCATGTGAATCATGGAGATACTTATATAATTTTAAAGTCACTGGATTAAACTTATGATGACGTGTACTGATTCTTACCAGGTAATATATTCTGTGTCCTAATGATGTACTCATTATATTTAATTACTTTAAATGAAACCTTAAAGTCATGTTATACTATAGTAAAATAATAATTAAAAGTATCTATGTGTTTTAAAAAGAGACATTTTATAAATTTGGCCCTTCTATGCGTGTCTATTAAATAAAAAAACCTAATGAAGTGTGATGACTGTGAACAAATACAGGGTATTTCCGGTCATGGTTTAAAATCGACCCAATTTACTATAACACAGTATAAAAGCATTGCAGTTATCAAATGAAAGTTACGACCGAAAGCTGAAATGATTTCGTGTCAATGCCACATGCATAGCCAATTCGGAAAAACAAGGCAAAAACTGCGTGTTTTGTCACGACAAGCCATCAAAACGAAGTTTATTTTTATCGCAAATGCAACCGAGTGATATTTAAATGTATGAATGATCGATTGGACTTTTTCAATTGGTTTTGGAATCGAGAAATGATTGGGTTCCCTTCTTTTTAAGACACTTGATTTATTGGCTATTGGTTTTTTAATACACTGTTGTCTTTTTCATGATATCAATAATTATTCTATTTTTATCTCTATATATATATTCTCGTGTCACTCGACCGACTAGCCTCGACCGATTCTTATGAAATTTTTATGCATGTTCAGTAAGTCAGCTACTATCTATATTTCAAACCCCTAAATGATAAAGGGGTCCACCCCAATTTTTGTGTTTATTTTTAGATTTTTTTTTGTTTTTATTTTTTTATGTTACAGTATACAGAAATACGTTCGTTTAAAAATACTTTAATGATAAGATTAACTTACTTTATTGGTTTTATAATTAAAATTTGATTTCAAAAACACTTTATAGCCTATGGTTTCATCAGAATCTTACCAGTTATCCATAGTTTTGAACTCCCAATTCGATTGTGTAATTTTATAGACTTTATCTAGGGTGCTAATCTAAGCGTTATCAGTGCATAGATCGTTAAGTACGCCAGTAAAGAGGTGAAGGTTTCGACCTGTATTCGTCCTAGTTGCTTTGAGACACTCCCAGCGGCAACACGTATCATTGAACTAAGGTGAACTTAAAACAATTAATAGGACTGTACTGTTTCATGCTACTAGTAGCTTTTATCTAAAACTTATGACAATATAAGCTTATCTTTATATATATATATATATATATATATATATATATATATGTTCTAAATACAATAATGGAAAGTATTTTTATCTGTATCATTATCTGTAATATCTTTTATTATTTCAATATACATAACTTATTAAAGTTAATTATGGAGTCAATAGTCAATGGAGTTGGAATAGGGTCTTTTATACTATTGATTTATCTAAGCATGATATGTGAAGAATTCTGAACACATTCTTCTTTTTCTTCTCCAGAACTATTCTTTTACTCTCTCAGAATATAACTTCATTAAACATTGTATTCTATAATGCTTTGTTGCTCCACTTTTTTTATATTTTACTACTTAAAAGACCTATAAACTCTACTTTAAATAAAAATAAAAACACGGAACAACTGCAGAAATCCATCACAATGAATGAATCAAAATCACGTCCTATTTAAAACGTTGAATACGAAAATAATGGCATTTTCAGAAATCATTCACCGCTTACATCTTTTGTATTTGAACAATATGCTAGGGTTTTATAAAAATGCTGATTCTCAGGATATGTGCCAGATGTTGTGTCCCTTTTTTATGTAGCTATTAAAATATACTGACTTTCTTGTAAGCAATATTAATATTTTGTTAAATACACAGTCCAAGTATATATTTTATTGGTTTTGTTGCGACATAGACTAAACGTCAAGAAAGACAGAGAATAATAAGAAATGTTTTTCTGAAGAGATTCAGAGTTCAATTTCAATATATAAGAGATGCTCTTGATTTTTATCTTTTCATTTATCTTGCAGCCCGAAATACAGCTTTCATGTGCAGCACTACTAATTATTATTATTTTCTTTTCTACTCTTTTAGTTCTTAAAATAACGTATAACCAAAACGTAAAACCTATACATTTTTTTTAACAATGAGTTTTGAAATTTTTTATTAAAAAAAATAAAGTCCTTTAAAAAAGCTACTCTAAAATTTACTAAAAGTCTTGTATCAAGTGAAGAGTTAAACGATAATTAATTTACTTACATACAGGGTACGAAGTTATACTATGTATTTACTTACATATTAACGTGCAGCCAGTGGCAAGTCTAGTGTATTATAGTCAAGTGTGTTTTCATGGACTTCGGAAGAAGATCCTATTATGTCCGAATGGACAACAATTAATATAATAATTAAAATAATAATAGGGAGTCCCTGTGTTGTAGGTAACTAAATAACAATTAGTCAGTGGTACATGATATATATAAAAGAGGTTTTTGAGAAAAAGTAGGCTTAGTAGTACAACTAATAAAACACAAGTCTTATAAGACGTTTAGTATGTGTGAATGGGTGAATGTGTGAATGCGAGACTGTGTGAATGTGTGACTGTGTGAATGTGTGCATGTGTGAGAGTATAACAAAGAGTTGTTACAAGTGTGCGTTCTGTCTGTGTTAGTTTTGGTTACTATGTTATGTAGGAAGATAGACGATTCAATTCATTATATTAAATACTCTTTGTTAGGAAAACTAAATTTAACTATAATAAAAAAACATTTTTAAATCGAAACGCCAATTAAAAGGTCTACAGACTTAAGAATAATATGAGAGAGAATGCGTGTAGGGTGTGGGTGTGTATTTGTGTGAGTAAGTGAGGCACCTGTGTTAAAATCTGATTGATATAGTAATATTAAATGTCTGAAAGTGTTTTAAAGATCCTTGCAATATCATTTAACACCACGTTCATCCAGATTGGTCTATGGAACTATGCTTAACACAAAAATTTACACATAGAATTATCCTCCAGTTTTTTGGCTGATTAAAAAAGGACTTTGCGGCCCATGGACTCTCATTTTAATGGATGCGTTGCCTTTGAAGGAGGTGTATACTCTTTCTAAAAACAGTTGGAGGTCGTATCTCCCAGAGAAGACCATCACCGGGAGTCGTTTCCACAGTTCGCTAGTTCGCAAAAGAAAGTGTCTTGTGAAGCGGAACGTTGAAGAATTCCAGCTATAAAGTTGATACGGATGGAATTTTGAATAAATACGGCTCGTACTACGTGTCAGAACTACTATAAAACAATTTAAAGGAATACTTTAAATCGAAAAGATATTAAAAGTATTAAAGCTGTATAAAATTACCCTTTCACTTAGATAACAATTTTCCAATGGATTGGTAAGTGATTTTAAGAACAATTCCTCAGAGTTCCCGGGATGAAACTTTAGGTCAGAGCCAGCCGTAAATCGGGTCACCGACATTAACTGCGAATAGTGCGAGAGCTAGGGTTGCCAGCTTATGTTTATTTTTTAAGGCAAAATAGAATTAAAACAAATTTCAAAAGTTTGGTCCCTGTGGCAGTGTACCTTTAACGCTGGCAGCATTTCCTCGCTGTATTGCAATACTTATTCGTTGAGCTAGGACAGCTCTGAGGTCACCTATACTATCTACCAGGCGCCAACTTAAATCTTTATTTAGCGCCTGTGCACTTGAACTCCACGGCCCAAGAGTCTCTACTCCAAAAGGAACAAAATCGAAGTTGGAGGAAAGAGTAAATATATGTTTCTTCATGTTTATTAATTACAATCAATTAATTTATATCTGGTAGCGGTATGTATGCGAAGCGAAAGCAAACTAGTGACTCTACAAGCTTTAGGTCTGGGCCTCAAATTTCTGTATCTGTTTCGTGAACATTTCTTTTTTCTAATGGGCGTGTGTAAGGCATCTACTTGACACACGCCGTCAACTTTTTGGAACGGCTTCCTCACGATGTTTTCCTTCACAGTACGAGCGAGTGTTAAGGTGCATATCTGGGGTCTGACCTCGAAGTCCCTACTAAACCCACTTGATCACAAGGCTATACGAGGAATTATAATACTAAATATTGGGCTTATGCTATCCTTTGGAGCGTACGTTTTAAAGTTAATATGAATAAAACAATTCCCTATATGTAAGTACGTAGAAAAACGCACCACAAAACAATAGCATTAATCTAACTGTAACTGTAACTCGTTTCACAACCGAGCGTTTTTTATGGAAGTTTTTGCGCGCACCACCACAATGTGGAACCAGCAGTATTTTTGAACTAATTCGAAATCAAGAATAGAGCGTACCAATTCTTTAAAAGTCGGAAACTCGCGAGCCCTCTGGCAATGTGACTGTCTATGGGCAGCGCACTCACACCTGGTGATCCTCCTGTCCGTTTGCCGTCTTTTCTTTAAAAGAAAAGACGCATCTCTTCTGATACGACTAGATATGCTGTCACAAACAAAATAAATACGCCATCGTTTCGTCTTTTGTATAACGTACCTTCCCCGAGTCTTTTTGCTGCGAAATGCTTACATTAAATTCGATCATGCATAAAAATATTAAAAGTAAGTTGGCAACCCTATTTACAGGGAACATCGTAAATCTCGCGCACGACGTGACTACTGTTTCCTCGCGAAATTGAACTTTTTCCCCTAAATGCAGCGATTTCTCGAGTATTTCAAATGTAACCTGCATTTTTGCAATCAGATTTCGATATTACCTAACCTAGGTAGAAAGTCGGATGACATCTGCAGTTTCCGGTTTTGTGATACATTTTACAAAACTATAATGACCGCCTTCCACTGCGAGCGGAACGGACCCATTACGGACTCCGCTATACTCGTAACGATGATTTTGTGTGAATATAGATATACAAATACATGTAGTGATCATATACGTACATGACCATCTATTGGGGCTTTTACCTACGTAATACTAAATTTACTAAGAAATTTCACTTCTGACATGTATACTGTGTACGCTCGCACTTTTTTTATGTAACAGGGCAAATGATGGGCTCACCTGCCTTGCGATTCTGTAACTCACTTTTCAAACTCACACAGCGGTTTTCGCAGCGGCGGTCGCACTCAAATCAGTCGTGAAGCAGTCATTTTATGATTTGTCATTCTGATAAGGAATGTTGTAGTTTATTGTTTATCGAAAAGTGTTCTTAAGTTCGAAAAGTGAGTTACAGAATCGCAAGGCTGATGTTCCTCTGAATTGAGGTTACATTGGTATACAAAATCAATGTATGTCCTACGTATGTTGAATGATATAATATGAGAATCTGAAAATAGACTGTCGACATGAATTGAAATAATTTTACTGCGGCGTTTCAAATTCTGAAATGTACCTCTGTTTCCGAACACCGAGTTTATAGGTTAGGCTTACAGTGTATTGTCTGATAATTTTCATTTTATATAGAACATTTTATATTGTTTGCTACGGAGTTTCAACGTTGACGTAACTTCTATAAGTATCAAATATTTTCTAGATCAAACAATTTATCTACTTTGTGTATTCCTTTATTTATTTTCTTCTTTCGTATTACAGTATGGGAAATTTTCAGTTAGTACGTATAATTTAAATACGAGATTGTGCCTGATTCGTAAATATTATTTCTATTTTATTATTATTATTATTTTATTTTAAAAGGCACACTAACGAAACACATACAAACACTTACATATACATTTTATATATTATATTCGTAATATTCGTAATGTTTAGTATCGTTAAAGAATAATGACTATATTCTCACAACATTTTTTTTAAATGTTCGGACAGGAGGCTCATCTAATGCAGACTCACATTGCCAGAAGGCTCGCGAGTGCGTTACCAACCTTTTAAGAGTTGGTAGGCTTTTTAAATAAGCGACCCTAAGTCGAATTAGTTCGGACATACATTGGCACGTGGTACCACATAGTAATCGTGCGCGGCAGAAACTGCCTTAAAAACGCTCAGTTGTTATTTTTCTACTTTATTACAGTGCAAGAATTTAATAATATTTAATTACAACTGTTCGTTTTAATAATTCCAGCTGAGAATAATGCGGTGATGGCGGATGGCGCGGGCGCGGAAGCGGGCGCGGGCGAGAGTGCAGCGCGCGGTGCGGCGCTCGAGCGTGCCTACGTGCACGACGTGTACGACCAGGCGGGCGAAGATGAGCCTAGCGAGCCCGCGCCCGCCGTCACTACATTCCTCAAGGAACTTGAGCCGGGTGCCCTCGTCTGCGATGTCGGTAAGGGCTTATAAAATGTTTTTATAGGTCCGATTTTAAGGATGACTGGAGAACATATTGCCCTATGATTTTTAATCAGTTAATTTAAAAGGCCGGCAACGCACTCGCAAGTCCTCTGGTATTGAAAGTGTCCATGGGCGGCGGTAGGTATAACATCAGATGATTTCTTTAATATTCGCAGACGTCGTAATCTCGAAAATATGTATGAACAATGTTTAAATTGCAATGTATTGGAAGTTACTAGTCTTGTCTTAATTTTTAAAATCCTACCTACTTCTGCTACATGTATAAATATATTTTAATACGCCGTTTGCAGAGTACAAACACTAGTTAGTACATTATCTTTCGTATTGGATAAAATATTCTCAAAGAAACAATGCACTGCGGCTAATAATATATATTACAATTCCCAGTTTACTGTATTATATATCTCATTATTCGCCCACGCCTCTTTGTGTATATATAAACGTACAATTAGCTTTCAATTTTCAACGAAATAAGGTAAATGTCACAGCGTGGGAGGTTACAAAAGACTTGGAAATGTGATACACCCTAGAGCTACATTATTATCATTTTCAGGTAAAATAATACAGACATTTAGACTCTCGAGAAATGTGCTTGACTCATATAAAAATTAAGAAAGTTTTTAAACACTGCAAACTACTGCCCATAGCAGAGAAAGTAAATAAATGTCTTCTAGTCGCTATGGTTACATTTATATAAACCACAGCGGTTTCCTATACATATTACGTTTTTATAACTAATTAAAAATAAATAAAAAACAAATTTTAAAACTTTGGTCCCTGTGGCACATTTACTTGCTGTATTGCGATACTTATTCGTTGAGGCATGTACCAGCTCTGGGGTCATCGGTACTATCTACTACGCGCCAACTGAATTCTTTAATTAGCGCCTGTGCACGTGAACCCCATGGCCCAAGAGTCTCTACTCCAAAGGGAACAAAATCGAAGTTGGATTTTATTATATTATTATGTAAAATAAATAAATTTAAAAAAAGATAATATAGCATCGGTGCTGTTCTGCTTGGAATATAATAAAGCTTATTTTTGAGGTTATACTACTTCTGGCTCTTTAGGGAAAAATTATGAGAGTAAATTATTACGATGCGCGCGCACATCTTCACAAAAAAACCGACACCCTGAAGTTAGCTATAGTCACCATTTTAGTTTATTGTATTGTTAGTATCGTTTTTTCTACAAACGTAGAATAAAATTTTTAAAAGATTTTTATCTTATTACGCCAAAGAAGTAAAACTTCTAACGCGTGTACATAAGTACACACACGTTTTTTTTTATTAGCTGGAATAGCCACGGATTTTAATACGCCACGGGACTATGGAAAACGTGTTTTGATTTAAGTCAATATAAATGGAAAATTACGTATGGCTTGATCTTATTTATTCATTTATTAAAATTCACCACCTCATACATAATGCTTTATCTGCAGTATGTGTTACAAGCGTTTCTAAAATATATTACAATTATTTTAAACATAAATGTTACAAAAAATAAAAACATTACACTTCCAATAATAGAATTTACTAACAAAAAGACGCTGTTTTTTTTAAACATTGGATTTGGTATCAGTTGGACACTTACGATGTTTTTTTTAATTGATCAGCCCACTACAGATCAGTCCATATCTGGATAGGTAATGTTTATTCTGTTATATGCGCGAAGAAGTTGAAGAGGTTCTCAGGTAGGTTGGTTTTTGCAGACGGAATTTGGAGCTTAGTACAAGAGCTGATCAAAATATTATTATTAAATAGATTTTTATGCATATCTATTTGATTTCAGGTTGTGGAAATGGAAAATACCTGAGTGTGAACCCCTCTGTCTTCGCAGTGGGTGGAGACAGATGTACCAGACTATCGACGCAAGCGCACCAAACTAACAATGAGGTAGGTTAAAAGTTAGACTCTCTTTTAACCACTTAATACATTCAAATTAATATTGAACAATAAGCTATTATCTTTATAAATATAATTCTACTGTGTATGTCACTGAACTCCTCTTAAACGGATTTGAATGGCTTTTTTTATACAAAAAATTGAATGCATACGCGTTTGACTGTATCAACCATATTAGTTAAGATCAACCATTGTAGATCATTTAAGTAGGAAACTAACTAAATTTTATTTGATTAAATATTGACCCACCTAAAACACAAATTTTCTTTGACAGGTTGTTGTATGCGACAACCTCAGTCTACCGTTCCGCGATGAGTCATTCGACGCGGTGCTCTCTATTGCCGTGGTCCACCATTTTGCAACAGTGGAAAGGAGAGCCATGGCACTACGAGAGCTCGCCAGAATCACCAGGATCGGTGGTAGACTGCTCCTCACTGTGTGGGCTATGGAGCATGAGGGACGGAACTTCCATTCACAGGTGCATTTTAAATTTGGTATATTGATTGACTTGTAGTCATATTTTTCATTAAATTGTATTGTATTACTTTGGAAATTGAAAAATAGAATTGAGATAATTAATCGACAATTATTTCTTTTTTTAGGATGTTCTGATACCTTGGCATAGACCCGTGACGTTATGTCCTCCACCACCAGCCCCACGGTTCCTTTCCGTAGAGCATGATCAGTAAGTATTTTTAGATCAAATATTTGTTTAATATACGTATTTCAACGTTTACATTTATGAATAAAAATACATAAATATTTTCAGAAGCGCCGAGCCGTGGAAAAGCCACGATGGCTCGCCTGGATCATCATCTTTGTCATCTCCAAATGAAACTTGCTATTCCTTCGTGAGAAGAGCATTACAAAGGATAGCTGGTCGACGATCCTTTCTCCCTTCTTGGAATCTTGGATCCAGGGTAAACTTAAGAGCTTGTCCTCGTGGCCAACTGGAACCACCGGCGGCTGATCTACCCATTGAATTACGAAGATTGGATGAAGTTCTACCTCCAAGATTGATAGCACAATCTTCAGAGACATCTACACTAAAGTCTAGAAGCCTCACCGATATCGCAGATGTAGAACGACATGCCATGGTTAGATCGAGGTCGAGTCTCCCAAGTCTCGGTGGAGAGGGGCACGAACCACCAACAATACAACCACCTCCGACTGACGTACCAGAACAACGAAAAAAGCCGAAGTTAGTCAAACAAAAAAAATCAATCAATGAAGATGATGCAGAAGAGGATTTAGATAAACCGACGGATATGAAAAGCCTTGTCGAAGAGATGCCTAATTTCAAAGTTCATACGTACAGAGCGCAATCGAGAAAGCCAGGCGTCTTCAAGCAAACGTCCCTAAACGAAGAACTTATGTCAGTAGAAAGGTTACGAGAGAAAGAACGCTTAAGAAAAAATATACAAAAGCAAGCGTCACTCAATGAAGAATATTTATTTCGAAGGCCTGGAACATTTGACTCAATTCGTGATTCAATATTTTCAACATCAGCCACTACTGCAAAGAAGTTTCAGTCACTTAAAAATGGTCTTACAAATAAATTCAAAACCTCTACAACGAATATAGATAAAGTAACTGTTTTCGTCAGAATGTTGCAAGGCTGGAAAAATCATGGACCTGCTCCTGAGGTTCCAACAACACCAAGTGATACCAATTCAAACAGTGAAAAAACTTGCCCCGAAAGGAGACATTCTAGGGAAGATGGTTCAGATTCATCAAAAGATAGCAGCTTACAAAGTGATACAAGTGTCGATTCCGAAGACAGTTTTGCTTCAGTTATATATGTACCAAAGGCTGATGGAAGCAGTGATCCTCTATCACCAACCCCTTTATCTCCTGGTCCAACCTCACCAAGATTAAAAGTATCTTCAGTACCTACTTCCCCTAGGATGAAGAATTCCCCTGGTTTACCTTCACCGAGAATTAAACAGTCATTTCCTTTAATAAGACCTCCATCTTCACCTAATGCTGTACAAGCAGCTGCTAATTTTAATAAGATACTAGTGGCTCAATATAGCCTGAAAAATTATTCTACCACCAATAACACCCCTGTTATTTCTATAAAGCCCCAATCAAAGAGCCAGCCCAATTCACCACCAAAACCTGAGGATGAAACCAAAACTATAAGTACTGCAATTGAAACTTTGCCCATACTTAATAAAACTATACCAATCTCGATCCCAGAAATATATGAAGAAATCGATCCAATACCTCCTATCAAAGAAGAAGAAGAATTTATTGAAACTCCTTCTGAAGTGACGAAGGAACTTATCGCAGAAATAAATAAAGACATTGAAGAAATCCACAAGCTGACATTAGAAACCAATGATCTCAAGCCTCGCATACTTCAAGATACAAAGCCATATCCCAAAATAACTCTTCAAACTGTTGCTGAATTACCAGAGATACCGCAGTACAAACCTAAAGATAAATCACCTATATCTGATGTATTAGACTCAAGACACGCAGATAAAAAGCGAAAAGAGAGAATAAGGCAAATAAAAGAAATGTTAAATAAAGGGATTCCTTCTTTAAGTATAAGTCGACGGCCACCGTTTCCAATTGTACGAACGACAGGAAAATCTGAACCTATTGCCAAGAGTCATCCAAAACTTATGTCCTTAGAACTATTTAATCCTGCTGTTGATGACATGGACAGTGATTCCAGTGGAGTTTCTTCTCCCGATTCAGTTGACAGCGTAATCAGTGTAATACCCGAAGAATTGCGCAAAATGGCGATGGAAAAAGGTAAGTTCTACGAAGTAGTATTTCTTAAATTTATTATTTAAGGTCTTTGCCGGATTGTTTTGATGATGATTTTATGATGATTGAATCAATGGATTTACGCAGATTATATTATCTTTTTAAGTCACATTTTGGATAAGACCATTAAAAGTTCCTAAAAAAAATGTAGAATATACTGATTTTTGAATAATTATTTATACGTTTCTTTTTTTTAGATTTGTCTACTTCCGAATTAGAAGCAAAGAAAGCTGAGCCAGCTTCCGACAAAATAACCGCCAACAAGAGTAGTTCACCAAACCTTTTAGATGCTGTGGCTGAAGTGGCACAATCATTGGATGATACGTGTGAAACGATTATTCATACAAGTCCTAGATCTAAACGGAAACATTTTGAAAAAGTAGAGAGTTCTGATACAACGGCCATTGTTCAAGGAGCTTCAAGTAGTAGCAGTAGTAGTAATTGGAGTTTAAATAAACTATCGCCAGGAGATTTGAGGCTATTAGAAGATAAATCTCGATCACAGTCACATACAAGTTCAAGTGGAAGTTCTTCTAGCTTAGAACGACTGTCGCCGGGTAGACGGTCAAAAGACCGATCCCCAAAGCTAGGAAGTACAAGTAATTCAACGTGGAGTTTAAACAGGCTATCGCCAAATAGACCAGAAGGCCGTTCACTTGACGAGAATTACACAAAGAGTCATCGCAGTCCAACACGCTTACCTTACGATTCAATATCAATATCCAGCACAGACTCAGAGAAGTCAATTTCTAAATCAGAAAGTTTCAACAGAATTCAAGCTAACGAACCTTTAGTCACTTGTAAATCTGACATGATAGCAAAAGATGAAGATTGGGTAGATCAAGACAGGAGTCAACACTTAACTGAATTTGCTGAAAAACTCAGTGAAAAACTTTTACAGGAAATTGATCAATATTCAAAACGCATTAGCGAAGAAGACTTTGATCTTCCGAGCAGTAGCAGCAGCGAAAAAAGTATATCCTTAAGACTGAAACGGGAAGAGGAAGACAGAAACACTCAAAAGATATTAGACGAGCTGTCGGATAGTCTACAGCATCTTGAAGATCCCTGTCTAACCAAGAGTGATAAGGGGAATGAAAGCCTTAGTATAGGAAAAATATGTGAAAAAACTAAATATGTTACTTGTTTACAAGATACACAAGAAGTTGATATTAATAAATTATTTCCTAAGTGTTCAACAAAAACTAAAAGCAAGAAGAGATCCAAAGACGTAGACCCAATCATAAACAAATACAGAGAACTCAAGAAAACTATGAAAGTGACAAGCGAAGAGGACATATTTTTAAATAATTGTGCCAATATTCAATACAACATAAAACCCATAACAGATGAAAAGCTCCCGGATACGATAGAATTCAAAAATCCTGACGATGACAGTGCAATCTCCTCCAGCAATGGTAATCCAGAGATAACAATCGACTCTGGGGCTTATGATACAAGTCAATCACTGGAAACTGGATATTCACTGGAGTCAGAAATCAGCGTGGACTCCCTCTGTACTAGTACTGACAAACGGTCTTCGTTGAAAGTGGGTCAGTCAACTGACTCTAGCGACTTAGACAAAATGGAAATAAGTCCTGAATCCATAACTTCTCGTTCAAGCACAAGCACTGCGCCCTTAAAATCTGGCTTCTCCATCGAATCAAGTGATACTTCCGCCGGATGTGACTGGAGTCGTAGAGACAAGACCGGAAGTACTGCGTCATTGGGCTGTGCTAGTTTGGCTTCCTTGCCTTCCTGTAGTGAATGCTCTAAGGAGAGAAAGTTTTTGGAAATGCGGTCGTCGTCAGAAGATACCGCAACAATGCCAGTGGTACCACCGCGATTGTCGCACGCCCCGCTCCTGCCCTCACTGAGCGACGGCTCTGACAGTCTTCCTTCAGAAGGGGGAGCAGTAACCTATCATCGATATTATCATGTCTTTAAAAAAGGAGAGCTTGATCAATTAATTGAAAAGTACGTAGAAAGTCTTCACGTAGTATCCTCATACTACGATCAGGCGAGCTGGTGTGTTATTGCTGAAAAAGTGCAAGTGTGGACTATTTAAGTGTAATCGTTGTACAAAATGTTAATGGATATTATATCCGATAGTGTTTAACTAAGTTCTCTCAAACTGTACAGTGAAGAATACATCCAAGTGACCTTACGGACTCTAATGAGCGTATAATTGGATAATCGGAGTTATGACATGTAAACTTACAAATGCCAAAAGCGAGGCTTTTGATTTAAATATATAATAGACATTAATCTATATAAATAACTGTTATTACTAATGTAATCGTATTTACTCGCCCTCTCCAGAGGCTACCGAACTCTTAAGGGCCTTTAGGGCTCGCATAAAATGAAAACTAAGAGCTTTAAATAGTGAAAAAAATAATTATAATATATTATATATTTCAGAGGCTCAAATAATATAAGCTGCTTATAGCTTATCTATCGTTCTATCGATCAAGTTTACCTGCAGTGTAGTCGTTTATACCGTTCTTCAAGACGTTATTGTTCGATTGTGCTAAATTATTCTATGACAATAACACAATTTATTTAAATATAACATATCCATACGAATTACTATCGAAACGTAGTTTTTTCAGTTTTGAACAATGGTATAAACATTTGAATTTAAATCGTATTTTCAGTATTATAATCAGAGCTGGCCTCGCTGTTAAATTTGTACAAAGTTCTGCATAATGACTTACTTCCAAACCTAATCAATTTATAATTGTTACTTGTACGATAATCACGTCATAAGTCGTAAAGTCAACATCATATGTTTCCATAACCGTTTTTGTTTTCACACTACATAATATAATTATCAACATACTAGATAAAAACTACGTTCGTCACTAGATATATAACGATGAATAAGAAAAGCACTAATAACGAAATATTTTCGACTACTTTTGCAAATACTTGAAAGTACAAATACTCATAAGTGTACTTGGCGTTCGATTTGTGTAACCATTCATTTTGATACACATTTTTACGTAGATTCATTTCAAGAGAGATAAGTACGAATTGTATATTATTTTAATAGATTATTTGTATGCGAATCTACTAGACAAAATGTTCATTGCTGAAGATCGAAAGATCTTCTCCGAAGTTGTTTAATAATAAAAAAAATAAAGACAATCTTCAACGTGATTTTTCTGTTTTAAGTTGCAACAAAGCTGTTAAAACTTAGCACGAACAACAACTTCCATGAGCTCTGAATACCCTTAGGCCAAGTAGCAGCCAAAAGTAATGGAGATCAGACGTGACACTGAACACTCTGTTTAGTAGAAATGTTATCTCAGCCGAACTGGCATTGCTTATGCATTTAGTACAGCCTGTTAATTAATTTCAATGTAAATATCGCTCTAACGAAGCTATAAGAGTAATTATGTTATCAGAATCAGTGAGATTAAACTTAATTTAATTAGACAAATAAGGCTGTATATTTAATAATTACATACTTGCAAATACAATTACTTAACAGACAATGATGTACATCTCCCGAATTCGTTCGTTTGATAAAAAAGGACGCAATAGTCAATTGTCATGAATCTCAAGTAATCATTGAATGTACAGCTATTTAGACAAATACTTTTAGTAAATAAATAGTATTAAGAAAGGATGAAAGCACAAGATAATAAAGTCCAAAGATTATTTTAAATCGTCACAGTTTTCTAAGTGCCACGACATTTTTTATACTGATACATTTGTCTTGTGAATGGGTTTGGGAAGTCTTTGTCATGTATGAAGGTACTACGATTTGATTCTCGGATGTATTTACGATATTGAAAATATAAAAATTCTTTACTGAAATAGTATTTATTTATATAAGGCAAGATTGGAATACATTCAACGATCTGGCGTCTTAAATCCGTTTTAAAAAAGCCAGTTCCGACCCAAACACATTGTCAAACATGTACTAAAGTATATCCACTTTTATAAAAGTGAAACGAACCTCTTTATATCACAGTAAAGCCTATATTAGTAAATTACGACAGACGATTTAAAATTGAATTGTATTGATTATCATGAATTTTGGTACAGAAGTAGATGAAAAGACACACTAATTGGCTTTAATTGTATTAAATGCGTCGTGGATTTTGAGAATAACCGTTTATTCATAAGTACTTTTCCTACGCAAATTAGGTAGCGGAGAACATAAACGCTGGTAAAATACGAGAATCAAGTCGGAAGCCTGGACATAGATTAAAAACATACCCATCTTTTGTTCGGTGGACGGACACACATATGCATCCGTCCGCCACCTGTGTGTTACATTATGTTGCGCTTGAGCATTATTTTAACACTTTTAAATTCACAAGACTTATATTTTCTTACTACTATATAAATAATAAAACCATAAACTTGAATTGTACCGCGATTACGTTTTTCCTTTGTGTCTTAAAGGAAGGTATTATTTTTGCTACCAGTCAAATCATCAATAACGCGCAACTGATCTGTCGTAAGTACATAATTAACACTTGCTCATAGACAAACATCGCCAGAAAGTCTGTCTTTGTAAAGCAGCGGTAGAAAATTAATCGACAGATTCAGCTTCGACGTGCCTCCTACGCAAGGGAGCGTTCGAGTATTACGTAACGCAAATATTGGAGACCCCCTTCCCTAAACAAATATTTCAAACTTCTGAAGCGAAAACAGGAGGAATAATCCGCGCATTTAATACCTTGCAAGAAATATGAGCGCTATTGTAGGTTCTGCTGGTTCTTGGGTTATCTTCAGGGTTTCTATATTCCTCCGAAACATCGTATTAATTCTCATTTAGACTTTAGCGAGTGTCTCAAACTTAGGCCAGCCTTAACCTTCCTTTAGGTATTTATATATAACGCATATCAATGGCTATCTCATATAAATATCACTAATTATTTTTGTAACATTTCATACAGGGTGAACTTTCATAGCTAATTGCACGTAGTTAAATAAAATAATACTTTTCTCCATGTGACCAAATCGCTGTTCTTTTTATCAACGTAAGATACTCTTTACCTTCCCAAAAATTAATAAAAAAAATATTTCTTATATATACAGTTGGTTGCGCTGGAATGTTTCAATCTTCACGGATAGAAATATTAATATTTTGTTTAATTTGAAGACTCGACATGAAACACAACCTATTATTAAAGAATTACATTTATATTTTGGACAGATGTTCTAGTTATTATCATTAATATATTAGTTACATACTTGCAATATGTTTGATAACATAGCTATATAACTATTTAATATTTGATTGCTGTTTATCACGTGCTAATTCTACGTCAGCTTTAATATTTTGTCCTGTACACTCATGCGTCACATTGCAAATAAATAAATGAGACAAAACATTCTCCGTTACGTTATATAAAACCTTGACGTGCGTTTATGATCATAAAACTTTAATATCTTTAAAACTGGCTCTGGTATGACAAATGAGTTTTTTATACATTTTACGCAGATGTACGATTATATTTCATATGAATGTACTGATAAAGCTTTGGTTAATGCTAGCAACCAATCTTATTAGTTTAAGCATTCCAGCGTCGGATAACTTCCAATAGGGTACACGGTACGCTCAATATTGTAGTCAGAATAACTATTGGGAGTGAAAGAGTGCCGGTAATCGACGCCACTTCAAGTAACCAGAGTATTTAAATTCAAAGTCTTTACTAGACCAAAATCAGCCTTACTTAAGAATAGATATTATTCCTATTAGTAATAAAACGTTGGAATGGGGTAAGAGTATCAATGTTATTTGTCCGCTAAACACCATGTAAATACAGGTTTGGGAATCCTAGTGTCATCGAGATATAACATTTTTATGACCTTCTTAATTATTGTTTGAAATTACATGAAATAAGCGGTCTGTTACATCGAAATACAAGTGTAATGATACTTCATAGATTGTCCATTAAAAATTGTTACACCTGAAGCGGCACGGGTAATACAGAATGCGTCGAATGACCCTAGACCAATCCTTTCAGTCTAATTTTTATTGCCGATTTTAATGATAATGTGATACTCGATGGACTAGGAAATTTGAAGTATTCTATTGCTAATCATTTCATATTGGCTTGTCTGTGATATGAATAATGTTAATACTGGCACGAATATCTCAAATATTATTTCATTAGATCAAATATAGATAAAATACCGTATATTTAAGAAGAGCAATAGGCAATTTTTAATATATTCAATTAGTATTGGCCCGAGCCA
This sequence comes from Pieris napi, assembly GCF_905475465.1. NCBI lineage: Eukaryota > Metazoa > Arthropoda > Insecta > Lepidoptera > Pieridae > Pieris > Pieris napi. The sequence continues at coordinate 2,263,845 of NC_062241.1, read as the reverse complement.
CAACTATTTTCTAACTTTCATTTGTTTTTTTTTAAGATTTAAGATTTTTTTATTTATTTAAGATTCCCCGTCTATGATGTCGGAGGTATTAAATAACTTAGTTAAATGTCATTGGTAATCCGGATGATTAAACACTACTACCTATTTCTTTTAACAACTTTTTGTATGAACTTTACAGCAAATTCCAAAAAGATGCCTCTTAACCAAATGTTGAAACTTCCTTTAAATTTCCATTATTTTCATTTGATTTTAAAAGATATAGTTTTAATTTTCAAAAAATCCAAATGTGTATTTCTAAGACAATACTGGACAATGTTATTATATGGTGAATTTTGGTTTCATATTATTATCCACCGTAATTATCGTAAGTGCTACGAGTCGTAGACATTGCTACGAGCGTCAAATGATTTTAGTGAATCGTAGCTGCGAGGTCTTTTATATTTCAGAACTATCTCTTCTTAAGTAACGAAATGCATCAATAGATAGATAATTTAGTTATAGCTCACATCCTTTCATAGAATTACATTAATCGAAATATTGTGATATTTTAATTTAAATCCATGTATATGCACAGTTTGAATTTTAAATAAAATTTTCCTCACAATGTAATGCTATCTCTCATATACAATAGAATAGTTCGACTTAAAACGAACTTTCGTTTGAGAATATACAGTAATAAATTGTAAGCTTATTATACTATATCTGTATAATATTAGGTGACAAAATTCACAATAAAATGAAGATTTAAATAAATTTTGAAGTTTTATTACCATTTCATATCGGCTGCAAGACTGGGTAACTACACCGTGAGTCTACGTTAAAATGCCTTTCATTATTGGCAAGGATTACTAGAGCAGTGATTCCCAACCTTTTTTGTGCCATAGTGAGTAGTGGCCGACTGGAATAGGCTTCCTAAAAGTGTAATTAGTGCACCCTCTTTGAACTCTTTTAAAAATAGGTTGGATAGTTTCTCTAAATCTCGAAATACACGTGCATCAGCTTATTAAGCTGCTAGTGTGCATAATAATAATAATACCCAATATAAGAGCAATTAAATCATTCGACGACTCATTGGTCTAGTGGTTAGTATCCCTGACTGCGAATCCATGGGTCCCGGGTTCGATCCCCGGCTGAGACGAACATCGATGTGATGAGCATTTTGGTGCTTAGGTCTTGGGTGATTAAATATGTATTTATATATCTATAATATGTATGTATATCCGTTGCCTAGTACCCATAACACAAGCTTCACCAGCTTAGCATGGGACTAGGTCAATTGGTGTGAATTGTTTAAAAAAAATAAATAATGATAGGTTTTACGTAGAAATCACTAGGAAATTGTAAACGAAACAATAAGTAAATTTTCATAGCATAATGAAAAACTGGAATTATAATGATTTTTCTATATTAATTAAGTTTGCGCTTGCTTGCTATGCTTGCTGCATAATGATTTTATATTTGGTTCCAATTCGGTAAGCTTCAGTCTCAAGTCTCCACGTTGTGTTATATCCACATGATTTCGATTGCCCCTCTTAACAATCAAATTGCCCTGCCCTAGGCTGATGCTAGGCAACTTTCAACGTAGAGGGTGTATGTACCCTATATAAAATTACGATAAAAGGTTTGTTATAATTATTTTATGAAAACCGTTTTAACTAAAGTGCCTCGCTAACTCGACCGGGGTAGGCACTCGAAATGTCGAGTAATGTAAATAATGTAATCAATTCGCGTTAAAGGTATCTAATCAGTTTAATGGTCATGAAAAAGTTTGAAGAGTAATTAGTTCAATAGTTTAACTTTTAACAGACTATAAAGATGCTTTTCTTAGGCAAATAATGTTTATATTCATTCAATGAGAGTTAGATGTGTTCGCCTAACTTAAGCGACAACCCTGTTGTCGTGCGTTAAGGCTATATTACACCGGGGCAACACTGTGCAACTTTGTTTTTGACAAAGTTAAAAATGTCGAACATTGTGGCAAGAACCGTGCAGCATGGCAACACCTTGCGTCATGTGGCAAACTGTCGCAGCTTGTATCCGAGCACAACTTTTTTTTTTTTCCTCCTGCCCGTTTGCCTAATTTTACATTTACTGCCAGTTCTCAAATCAAGGGCGTAGAACGGAAGAGAAGAACTGGCAATAAACTCTCCGCCACTCTTTTTAATCGCCAAGTTTTATGTTTTACACAACGTTTGTAAGAAGCTGCAACCATTACACCATGTTCCACATGACATCTTAAGTAATAAATAATAATAATTCAGGATAACTATGATACAAATTGTATTTAAAAGGCATATTAAAACAAATATTATATTGACACATTTATTAAGTAAATTAATATAAATAACCTTATATCTATGTTAAGATATTGTTGAGAAATTCATTTATTTCACAGATCATAAATATACAGGATGTTCAAAGAAACGTCAAACCGAAATCAGATCAGTGGCTCGCTCAGAAAATAAAAAAAGTTACCACTTTGGAATTCGGACTAGATTACCATAAATTTTCTGGGGTTTACCACAACCATCACCCGATTTAGACCTGACAATGATAAAGTTCCACCGATGTGGCGACGGCTTATCTCTATATTGGCATTAATAAGTCAATGTAATTGCACTCAAAACTAAAGTACTCTTCCGTCTCTTTCTATCAAATTGATTCCGTTGTGAAAGAAAGAGATAAGTACTTTAAAACAGTGTAATTAACAGATTTTAGACGGTTATTGTTTATAAAGGATGTTAGCTTGAGCTCACAATTTACACGAAGTAAGCGGCGAGTTGCGCCATCTTGTCTTTGGGCTGCTTGTTCCGATGTTTGTTGTTGCGTTGTCGGCCACGCCCACGGGCCCCGCCCCCTCGCTGCGTCACCGCGCGATGCTTTTCCACCTGAAATTTTTACATCGGGCATTATGAATTTTTGTTATTAATCGACCTCAAAAAAAGGAGGTTATGAGTTTGACCAGTATAATATTTGAGTATGATGATTTATTTAGTCTTCCACGCAATTCGTAAATGTATGTTTGTCCACAAATTTCTCGGAATCTATAGGTTATATCCAGATCTTTATTTGAATCACGTATTCCAGCTTAGAACACAGTCCAAATTTCACCAAAATCTACTATTTACCTACTATTTACCTAGGTAGGTGTGGTATTAAAGTAAGTTTAATTAACCGACTTTTAAAACCGAGGGAAGAGGTTAATCAAGTAAATCGTCATAGTCGTAGTATAGTGACGGATCTGACAAATAGTAATAATATAATCATGTTAGTTTTTTGTAAATTTAAAAGTTATGAACTTTTTTAATTCATATTCTGTAATTATGAAAACTGGCATACAAGCAAACAAAAGGATTTGTTTTAAACAAAGTAAAAATAATAACATTAAATTACACAGTTTTCTAGAAAAATCACATGTTTGATAGAAACACATCCGTCACTCTACCGACTGATTAATTTGAAATTAAAAACACATGGATTTTTTTAATGTAGCCGTAATATTTCGTTAATGAATTCAAATATGATAAAATGTGGATTTTGGATTTTTTTCAAATCCGACATTGTTCTACGATCATGAAGAAATGTTCGTAAATAACAAATGAACCCTTACCAATGCAGTAAAAGTGGGTTCGCAGTAAAGGCAGGCCGTCATCTCCGTGAGGGCTGCGGGCAGTTTGGTCCTCTCGGGCCGATATTCCACTGTCACCTGTTGAGCCCCACAATCCGGGCATTGCTGGTCGCTCACAGTCACTCGTGACGCGTCGTCAAACACGTTTATTATTACGTCGCACCTGGTAATATTTATTTACAATTAAACATTTAATACAATTTTAAAAAATCAGTGGTGCTACAACCTCTTTAGATCTGGGCCTCAGATTTCTGAATTTGTTTCATGATCATTTGTCATAGGCAAGAAGGTAATCAGCCTCCCGTGCCTGACACACGCCATCGACTTTTTGGGTCTAAGAGATGTAGGTTTCCTCACGATGTTTTCCTTCACCGTTCGAGCTAATGTTAATTGCGCACATAGAAAGAATGTCCATTGGTGCACCGTGATTGAAACTACGACCTCAGGGAGGAGAGTCGCACGCTGAAGCTACTAGGCCAACACTGCTTTAAACATTTAATAAAATAAATCAGTGGCGCTACAACCTTTAAAGGTCAGATTTCTGTATCATGATCATTAGTCAATCTAATAGGCAAGTAGGAGATCGGCCTCCTGTGCCTGATTTAATTACATTTTATATAAACAAAAATGTGTTTCAAAATCAAACATATACAACGTAGAAAAAACGTTATGGCACTTTTTATAATGCAGGTAAATAAGGTGTAATATGCATATTTTCGTTACAGTACAAGGGAAATGTAATTCACTAAAAACCTTGTTTTTCCATACAAACAAATTGAAATAAAATTAGTTAATAAAATAAATAAATAAAAAAAATAAAATAAAAATAAAAAGCCTTTTATTTCCCAATATAGTTAATTAATAAGGTACATTTCTTTAAATGGTTTTCTAAACCTATGCAAAAACTTAACAAAATCTATTAGTAAATGAATAAATATTATGACTATATTTCTATCATGCTAAGTATTATTATTTACAGTTTTTGATATTCTAATTATTGTATGGGAACCCCTCTTCAGGTGAAGGCCTCTTCCAGCTTTTGCCCGTTTTCTCTATTTTGCGCTATGTGCTGCCATTTGGGGCCAGCTATTTTTTAATATAAAATTAGTTAATAAACACCATTAAAAATTCTTCCATAGACACTTTCAATGCCAAAGGGCTCGCTAGTGCGTTGCCGGCTTTTAAAGAATTGGTATGCTCCTTTCTTTTGATCTTTACACAAAAACTAATTACATCCAAAATGTAAATTGCAAAGCAAGAAGCGGTGTGCGGCGCGCTTTGAACTTATTTAAATATATTATACATGTAGTAAATCAAAGTTAATCTGGGAGGAAATTTCACCGCACACACATATACACATAGCAAGTGCTAAACAAAATCGTTGTTGATATAATACTCACCGATTACAAGTGAGCTTCCACCTCGGAGAAGACGGGTCCAAGACGAGAACTCCATCACAATCGATACATCCGGACACGCCCGTTGAGTTGACGCCGTACGAGCACGTTGGGTGCGTACACGAGTTACAGCCGAAACCTTTCTTCATGTCCCTAATTTTGTTACATTTAATACAATGAGAAAACTCACATAATAGGAATACGAGAAAACTCTATAAGTGAGTATAATAGCCGGGACCCGTCATTTTAATCTCCCAAAACCGCTATTAGCAAGAAACAGAAACCTCTGTAAGAGAGTGGTTTTTCCCTCATGAACCTCCGTAAGTGAGATTGCTAGTATTACATATTTTCTACATTCGTACTTGTTGTGAATTGTTATTGCTGCGTACCTCTATAAGAGAGAAAATCTGCTTATCCAGGTTTGACTGTAATTATCAATTAAACGTACAAATGTAATTTAACTCACCTAAATGGCGGATGGTTATAGCAGTAGGGGCAAAGCGGGAAGCTCTTGCCCTTGGAGCCCGAGGACCACGAGAGCAACTCGAACTCATCCAATGGGCATTTGAGTTCGCGGTAAATACGTACAGTGCCCGTTTGAGGCAACGTATACGTGTCGTCGCAATGCGAACAATGGAGACGGATTGGTTTGGCCTGAAAATTTAAAATAGTTTACGCATTTATTGTACACATAATCTGAAATAGAAAAGAAGGTGGTGTGGTCGAAACACGAAGTGGACACAGTTTTTCTGTCCACCAGGATTTATAATATATGTCAGAGATTATGTATAATATAACACGATGTCATTTGTTTTATTGGAATAGCAACACCACGCAATATCATAGACATCTTACAGGTTTTAAAATGTCAAAGTCAATTGGTCAGTAGTGCGTGGAATCGATCGTTGAGTACTTGAGTAGCGTTGCTCTCTGATCGGCGTCTGCGCCGGACGTGCGCACTGACTGTGTTAAAATATTAAGTAATAATGTCGGACGACGATAGTGTCACCAATTTTCTCATTATTAATCGCGTTGAATCTGCGACATACACGTATGCCTAAAAGCTTTACCTGAATATATCTCATATAACGCCGACATTTGCCGCACCTCGACAGCGCCTTTCCACTTGTCTTCAACGAGGAGAAGCTGACTTCGAACAGCTGGTCCATAGATTCCATACTCCTCACGAAATACTGGAATTTCCTTCTAAATATCTCAGTCGTATGGGAAAGTACGGCGTGGAAATCCGCTCGACCGACGGCGATGAGGTTTAGCTGTTCTTCAACCGCGGAACGCATAGTTGGTAGAACGAGTTGTGGATCAATCTGAAATATTTATTTAAAGACTGGTAATTAAAAGGAAGCTTTTCAATACTTGTGTTCTACCAGTACTAATATGGGGAAGAAAAGAATGGATAAAATAAATTATACAGCATTAAGAAGAATAACAAAGGCAAAGTCAAAGTCAAAAATCATTTATTCATAAAGGTAACACAATGTACACTTATGAACGTCAAAACAGAAATATACACTAAATGGTTCTAATTTTTAGATTTAAAGCTAGTTCTCAAATCAAGGGCGTAGAACGGAAGAGAAGAACTGGCAATAAACTCTCCGCCACTCTTTTTAATCGCCAAATTTTTTGTTTTACACAACGTTTGTAAGGAGCTGCAACCATTACACCATGTTCCACATGACATCTTAAGAAATTAGTAATAAGAAAATAAATTAAAAACAAAGACTTGTCCTCTATCAGCAGGAGGCATAGTGAAATAGGAGCACGCACTTACATTCTCGTGGGAGCAACACGCAAATACATAGTCGTAATAAAATTAGAGCAAGTAGTGAACAGATGTCCAAGGTACTATAAACGCAAAATACGAAGACAATTTGGAAGGTGGATAGACCAGATTAAGAAAAAAGCAAGTGGTCCATGACAGAGACTGGCATAGTTAAGACAGGAATGGCGGTATTAGAACAGCGGGACCTTTTTGCAAAAAAAAATTTAAAAGAATTCGATGATAGAAATATAAACATTTTAAATAATATTAATTTGATAGCGTAATAATATAAGAATTGATATGATCCATAATGTATGTAACTTCTAAGTTAAATTCCTTTCAAGACAAATTTTCACGTCATATATAGCAGTATATGCGAACTTTCGATTGTTCATACATTTTTGTACCATATTCTTGCAAACAAATTATTATTAATATTATGAAGTGTTTAAGAGTAAAAGTATCTGAAATAAAGGATTTTGACCAACTATCGCTTAACCAATCATTTAAGACCATATCACGTAGAAGAAGCACAGAAGTTCACCTAATGTTAAGTGATACCCATGGACACTCAATGCTAGAGAGCTCGCTAGTGCGTTGCCGGCCTTTTAAGAATCGAAACGCTTTTTTCTTGAAGGACCCTTGGTTAAGTAACTAAATAATATAAAATAACCAACCTTCTGATAGCCATGCACCAAAACCACACCCAAACTAGTTGGGACCAATCGTCGTCCGCTGCCCACATTTACGTAATTCCTTTGGCAAATATTATTTATATGTACCGGGATTGATGCGTCCGTTCCAATACCGTGTTTTTCCATTAATGTGATTAACTGGAAAGGTTTTTTAAAATAATTTCATTCCCGAAATTAGTTAAGCATTTAAACCGACTCAAAAAGGAAGCAATATGTATAAGTGTTTAAAAGGGCATAAAGATCGAACAAAATGGCCGTTTTTTTTTTCAAAGATGGCAATAATTTTAAACTATCAATGTGACTGTCACAAAATGCGTTTGACAATTAACAATAATCTAATATGCGAACGTGAAGAACATTCGCTATAAAATCTACGAAAAAAAATCCTTATATATACTTCAGTAAACAAATACAGGGGATTGAGACAAAATCATGTGACCCACAAATGGCAAACGAGTTTGTATGAAAATGGTCACGTGACAACGTAAGCAAATGTCATTCCCATGTCGAAAAGTGATTTTATCTCAAGACCCATGTCAAAACTAAGACAAAAATTCCACAGAATATTAATTTCATACAAAAAATTTAAAAAAATATTAGAAATTATTTAAAAAGTATAATTCATAAATACCTCAGCTTCAGTTAGGTAGTCAGGCGGTGAAGTCTGGCATTCGACCAATCTGTGTTCGTGGGCACGTAACTCTTCTCCCACATTGAGGGTAGGCACGAATTCATCTTTACCGAACGCCTATATAAGATTAAAAGTTAAAACAATCACCACGCGTTAATTTTTCATTTGTTTAAAAGTTTTCATTGTATTATATCACCCCGGAATAGTTTTACGTTCGTTAAGTTTTACGTAAAACAAACCACTTTATATAAAACACTTAATTTTCGTCCACCACAAAATATTCAAAAATTAAAATAAGAGGGTAGTTACGAATTTACAAATTTTATGTAACGAATTATAACCGATTAAAAGTTTTATAAGTGTGGCGATTTCCTAAATTGTCGGAGTTAGGCTAAACCCACACGATGCGGTGCAGCGCCAATTATTTCGAGCTATACGGTGCCATAAGGGCGTTGCGGTGTGGCAATATATTTTACCCTCTCCGCCTCGTCTCGCAGGTCACAAGTCCGACGAGCTTGCGGTGCAAGGCCGCGCGGCGTCGCAACGCGTCTTGTGACATGGTATAGTAATTTGTATGTAGGATGACGTTGTTACCGCTGCGGCGCCGCACCGCACCGATACCGAATCATGTGGCCGCGCACTACGCCTCGAGAGTATAGCCAGAAGTAGGCTCTCTCTTCGACATTTGCATTAATTTAGCAATCGTTTCATAGCTATTAATTAACATTTAATTATTTCGCTTATATTCTATTGTTGTACGCGAGTGTTTAATATAAGTAGAGTAAAACTAAAATCCTCTATTATTTGAAGTACCCCGATGACCGCACATTTTTTTTTTACATTTAATATAAAAATATTAATGCTCAATAAACAATTACCTGCCAATGCATAATCTCCGTGTATCCCGGATCGACCAAAGTGTTGCCTGTGTACGAAAATGTCTCCGTTCCCACTTCGAAGGTTATAACCGTGGACAAGAAGCGACAGTCGCGCGATAAAGTCGCTATAAAGTGTCGCGTCACGTAGTCGTAAATACGCCACATGTCGCCATCCAACTCCGAGTCAGCTGGAATTATTAAATAAGTCTAGGAATAGTCATTTTTTTTAAAATACCGAACTTTTTTTACTGACGGAAAAAAACCGTTTTTTTTATGATTGGACAATTCACACCAATTGACCTAGTCCCGTGCTAAGCTGGTGAAGCTTGTGTTATGGGTACAAGGCAACGGATATACATACATATTATGCATAGAAAGACCTAACACATATAAATACATGCATATACACATATAAAAACACCCAAGACCTAAGCACAACACCAAATGCTCATCACATCGATGTTTGTCTCAGCCGGGGATCGAACCCGGGACTCATGGATTCGCAGTCAGGGGTACTAACCACTAGACCAATGAGCCGTTTTAAAAGTGAATAAGCACTGTTTTCTTCAGAATTATTTATAACAAAATTCCATTGATGAAACTCAAGATTCGAAATCTCGGCCCCAGGAATGAGGGTCGCACGCTTAAGCCACTAGGCCAACACTACTCCTTACGATTTTATAGATTTTACTTAATATAGCTAACGCAATACAAATAATAAACGCATTTTAAATGTATATAATATTAATTAAGAACATTTAAAAACTAGACAGCTAAGAAGTTTTGATAGAACACAATATCTTAAAACAAATTAAAATTCAATTTCGCGATTCAATCTTTTTAGGTCTGGGCCTCATATTTCTGTCTGTTTCATGATGATTTGTTAATCTAATAGGCAAGTGATCAGCTTCCTGTGCCTGACTCACGTCGTCGACTTTTAAAAAGGCAAGCCGGTTTCCTTACGATGTTTTCCTTCACCGTCCGAGCGAATGTTAAATGCGCACATAGAAAGTTCATTGGTGCACAGCCACACAATATCTAAGAGTTAAAATGAAATTGTTATATATGATATATAAAGTTTCAGAATAACATACAAGCTAGTTTCATTGGCGTGATCGGAGGATGATCTCCTACATCTTTCCCTTTCTTGGGTTTGTTGATACCATTCGCTATCAACGCTCGTACGTCCGCCCCCCACTTGTTTGAATTCTGTTGCAGTCGGAGAGCACCTCTGAATATAAAAAAAAATATAATATTAAAGAACTTTATTGCTCATTACAAAAATATTTTTTATTTACATGAGAAAATTAATATTATAATATTATATTAATATTATTTTATATATATATAAAACGAGATACACGTCGCCAACAGCTAGCCCAATTTTAGTCTGGGCTATGAATGAGCCCATTTTTGTCTTTGATTTTCTTATTTGGTGCTTACGTCAACAGTAATTATTTATTTTTTACACATATTACCCACACATTGTCTATACTTGAAAACGAAATGCATTTTCGAGGATTCCTACGAAAAATTAATACGTTTATTATTTTTAAGAGCTTTGCTTACTTTTGCTGACAAGAGGAGGGGTAAATCTGCTTACGTAATACTTACACGGCCCCTAAGAATTGATATACCCTTTTTAAAGTCGGTTAAAAATATAGAAATCAAATTTTAACTTATCAAAAGACATTTTAAGAAATAAATACATTTTGTAAGCATTATAAACATATATAGAACATGAGTACAAGTTTTACAAATCACAGAAAAATTGCTATAGAATTAGCCGAGTGTTATAATATTGAGGATAACGCCCGAACCCAATAACCTATCTCAATCCATTATCTACCATCTGGGATAGTAATCTTAATCCAAATATTGAACCAAGTGTGCCAATAACCAATCGACGGATTGTAATAGCCATCTGTCGATACAAGCTCGATTTCAACTGTTAATTATTTTACGGATTTTAACTTACACCAGTTTTTTAAATAATTAAAAAAACTGTTTGTTACGTTTTAAACATACACACGTATATTTTAATGTTATTTGACCGGTTTTATTTACTTTTTTGGTTTACATTGATTATCAAATATGAGTGAAAACTCGGTAAAATGGAACGACAGAGAGCATTATATCCGTCGCCAAAAATGGATTGTCTTCGTAGGGTTTGGTTTTTGTGATGGAGATCGATCGACTGTCACGGTCTGATCTCAGATTGTTTTCAATCTCAGATTGTGGATTAATTATTGGGTTCGGGCGTTAGTCAATGTTAATAAATTTATAAGAACTTACATCAAATCAAAGTTTTCCGGATAACTTGTCGTCTCAGTACGGGGATATGAGATATAACCTTGTGTGTATAGACGCTCTGCCACCTATAACAATTTGATTTGAATGTCAATCCAACGCCACAGAATATTAAACATACCTTAAAGGTTTAACTGTAGGATAGTTTGTGTGACAGCGGTACCTGCATAGCATTGTGTGGTCCAATACCCAATCCGGAACTGGCCACTCTCATCAGCTCCACAGTGTTTAGAGCCACTGGCCGAGCTTTTATTTTCTCTTTTGCTTGGATGTTCACAACTCTAAAAAATAATATATAATATTATCTGATCAATACTTACAATATAACTAGATATAGACCACTTATTTGTAAAAATTTATACAGTCCAATTGCACCGTTCAAACAAAATCATACATACTTAATTATAACAGATAGTTAAAAGAGTATGTTAATCAAAAGATTGCAGTTGGACTTATTTAGTTCCGGCAGGCCCATATCCTACGACATTGAATTAGTATTTAATATAATACAGGCATTTACAGATATTTTTATGATGCATGTGTGATACTTTAAGTTTTCAGCTATATACACATGATTTAACGTTTTTTTTAACTAGGATCCTTTAGAAGATCCTTAATAAAACAACTTACACAGCTTCCTTTATCTCTTTAATGCTTGCCAGGAACATATTAGCGATATCCTTTTCAAAAACACGTACTCTCTTCCACTCTAATGGGAGTTCTCGACCTTCAGTTGTAGAAGCTGTCACTCGTAAAACCCAGTATGACTCTGGTTTAAAGGTCTGAATATCATCGTGACGCTGAACACAGAATCCAAGGGTTGGTGTCTGACATGGACCATAGGAAATAAGAGACGAATCCAAATCCCCATAACGGCCTGAAAATTCATAGTGGTAATGATACTATTCTCCTTAAATAAACAATGCAGTAGTGTGTAAACAATATTTTCAATATTGCTCAAAGAGTTAGTATCAAAATATAAGGTACAAAGGAGGTATTGTATTAGAGAAGGCCAACCTAAAGGGCTGTTGTGCCACTGGATATAGGTATGCTTTACTAGAACATAGAATCATCAACACTGTTTAATGTGACTTTAACTGGTTACATAATAACTTATACCCAATAATTACTTTTTAAATAAACAAAACTGTTATACAAGACAGAATTCAATCAGAAAAAAGGTTAGTTTTGATTTCTGTACAGATTACAAATTAAATCTTTAACTATTATATACTTAGAGCTACATATTAATTAACATAAAAGAGATTAGACACCTTGAAAATATTTAGTTTGAAACCTTGTAAAGGCACAGCCAATTCTCAAATCCAATTCCTGTCTAGCATCAACACTTCGTGATTCATTTTCATTTGGTCTAACAAGATTTAACATTGCTGCTTTTATGTCTTTGTCAGTAATAGCAGAAAATTTCGCACGATATGTCACTAGCGGTGAATAAACATCACCTTTCATAAAGGGAGCAACACAACTCATCACCTGAAATATAGTTTTAATCAAGATTTAGAAAGTGGTATTGTTTTGACTATTTAAGCGCTGAGTGTTAAAATACACACAGTGGTTAGAATAAAAAAAAATATGTTTTAGTAGTAAGGTATTAGATTTAAAGAACACACAATCTGTTTGTTACTTATTAAATCAAAAACTAAAGAAAATGTGAAAATTATTTAGTTTGGGAGACATACCTAAAATGCTCAAGCAAGGTGGTCTGACCCAAATATTTATTTTTATCTTGATAATAGCTTTACAATTGTTATCTATGGTATTACCTCAAAACAAATGTTTTCTCCTTCTTTATCACAATCCAACCACAGTATAAGATAATCACATCCCCTGCCTTCCTGCGCTAGAAAGGCGGGCATACGGAGTCTTGGCATTGCCTCCTTCTTTTCAGTAGGACAACTAAACAGCTCAATGGGGTCGACTTTGTCCCAATTATTAAATTTACCAGTAAAATCTAAACTCATTACATGCCCACACACAGATGTCATCTTGAACTTCACCGATTCATTTTTAAATAAACCGGTCCATTCATGAACAGAACAGGCTGTATTGGAACCTAAAATTTATACATTATTACAAATCTTTGTTGTAAAAACACCGATCAAGTAACAAGTCACAAATATACCTTTATTGGTGATGCATTTTCCATTGCTAAGTATATTGGCCAAACTCTGAGCTAAAGATGGCTTTTCTGCCACCATAAAGGCAGTCTTCATCCTTAGTAATTTCTATACACTATCATATAAGAATAACTTTAGTTTATTTCCAAGCAACAAAATTTCTCCACACTGCCTAGCAATATGATTTAAATTTTAAATTAATTTAATGGTTAAACTGACAGTCGACAGCCGTGAGCCGGTGTGAGAGCTTTAACACTGATAGACGTATCACGTAAATATCTGTAAATGAGTTAATGACATTATTGACATTGATCGTTTTCAACGTCAATGAATGTCAATGCATATAATCTTACTGCAATGATTGACATTGACATAATTGATATTCACTTTGTGATATTCTGCATTATGGTTTTCGCGTATAATATTCGCGACTAAATTATACCTTGGATCAATAAAGATTTCACAAAAATTATTAATTCGAATGGTTTAGTTTTGAAAACAATTTGTTGGATTTAAATAATGTGCAGTGTTTTCCCTGAAATAATTCAGTAAGATAAAAGGAGTGGTTCTAATAAATATTATTCAAAATGGTACGTAGTTAGGTGGTGTTTTACGTAAACGTTTATTTATTTAGTGCGGTTGAGAACAGGCCTTCAACTAATTCTCTTTTGTTGTTCTTTTATTGTAGAGTCAAACGCGCATTGAAAATATGTGCCCCGCAACGCATCTTCGTGTAATTTTGCCGTCACCAATGGAAGCCAATAATATGCCACCAACTTACATTGATATCAGTAAGAAACCTTATCGACATGTGTCACTATATTTATATACTAGGAAAAGATAAAGTTATTCACATAATAATGTGAATGTTTACATAGAATATGTTATCATGGATGTGGTTGCTAGATAGTCATAATAGAGGTATTGGAGAGACATATATATATATATTTTATAAATCCTTCCAAGTTAATTTTAAATTTTAATGAATATGTCACATGTGTCAATCAATCCTTACTTCCTTAATTGTGGTAATGTCATCTTTATTTATAAAATAAACAATATGTGCTAACTTATTATTGAATGTATACTAAATAAACTATTCTAAAATTTTTGTTTTTATGTATTCTACTGCTAAAATCTATCATGATTCTCTCAATGCAACAAAATAGATAAAAATAAACTTTAATTACTTTGGATCCTTGATTTCACTGGATTTCAAGTCAATAATTAATCACAACCAATGAATAGATACCATGCAATATGATGTATGATATGATAATAATAATGATAATATGATACCATAAAATTAGTTTCACTTAAATGATTTTGTATAAGAAAAGTGTGATTGCCATTTGCATTCTAAGTAGATTAGACAACCATTATCTTATGTATATAAACATAAATTTTATTATGTTTAGGTGGTCACAACATCGACATTCCTCCCCCTCGGCCAGACTTCTCAGCTCCACCGCCATATGATGTTGCAGCAAATTCTAAGCTCCCAACGTATGAAGAAGTACAGCGTGAAAAGCAAATGGAAGGGGAGGGACCCCAAGTAAGTTTGTATTTTAACTATATACAAAATATGATTAATGAGTATGGCCAACAAAACAACTACTAAACATTTACTTACAAAATAAAATAATACTATATTCATATATAACAATACTAACAATAGTATTTAGGAAACGATAAGAGGGTAGCTTTGTGGAATAAATAATTTTTGTTAAAGAATTTGGTGTTGGGCACTATTCCTTCACTTTCTATACAATTCTAATGGCCCTTGATTTAAATATTATTCTAGATTGAATTTCACAAAAGTAATTCTAATTATTATTAAAGCTTTACATTCACCCAATATGTTCTAAGTGAATTTTAAACTTGGGTAACAAAGGGACTTTTCTAGCAAGACAATACCAGTGGGGGGGCACCTATGACATATCATTAAGGGAAACCTGAATCTTTATATTCTAATGAAGTCTAAAAATATGTGTGCCTTTCTTTTTAATATTTCATTTCATTATTAATTCTGTGACTGATAAAACTGTCAACTTCAGTGTGATAAAAAAACATTGATTAAATTGAAAATGTTTTTAAATAACTCTTTTAAATCATGCTAACCTGTTTGTTTATTAAAAATATTCTAATTATTTGATTACCATATCTTTGTTACTTAATTTGTGACATTTACACCTAATTTGTAAGCATCAAATTTTGTATACAATAGACTGCACAAATAGCTATTTTCATCATGCTTTTAAAATGTGTGTCTCCTTTGTGCTGTCTTATTGGGAATTTAACTATAACAAATATTTTTTATGAACCAGCTACCAACTCACCCTACAATAGCTGCATTTGTGACCATGGAACCCAGGGAAGCAACAGCACAGCAACTTGACCCAGAGAACAATTTGCTTGGTACTGATTTCATGTTCCTGACTTCGTTTTTTGGTGAGTGTTACATCATATCATACTTTAAGTCAATTCAAGCTACATTACTATATTTAAACATTTTCTTTTTCAAAAAATGTATTTATACCAAAATTATTATTCGATGACATAAATTATTTTTTTCTTCATTTTTTAGATAGATTACCTCAATACTTTTGTATAAAATTCCAATTTTATTGAGATACCTTTGTAAAAAAATTAATTTACATTTAGTACTTTAAACAGTTGTATGTATGAATATAATATTTGTTATTAAAGTTAATTTGATCATTTAAGATAAAGGTCAAATAAATCTTAGCCACACTTATTCTCCTGATTCGCAATGAGGATATTAACATAGTACGACGGCCTACGCGTTAACCTTTAACCTCTGTAAAGTTCGATCGATGTAAGCTTTTCATTAGAAATACGTTCAGAGTGACCTTTCCTACGTCTTATCGCTAACCAGGCGGAAATTGGCGAGGCTATCACGCAAAGTAATAAATAGTTTAAGTATAATCTGTAAGGCTAGATGGATGGAAATTAAATAAAATCTGTTTAATGGTGAAAGTACTATATTTGGTCGTTAGTTGACAATAAAATGGACATTATTAGTAAAGGACTCATAATTTTAAGTGCTGGAAAATTATGTTATATTGAAATCAATTAAATAAAAATAAAATATATCACTTCCGTGAGTCGTTCTCTGACACAGGCAGCCTTATCTCTTATTAGCGATCTCTTCTAGCGCTTGCTAGGAAAGAAATAAGAAGAGAAGTACAAAATGAGAAGGAACGAAAATGGCTTAATAAAGATATTACTAACCCTCGGAGTTAATGACCTCTCAACAAAGCTCGGTCATGTGTAGTAATTTGAGATGTTTATTGCCAGTTATTCTCTTCAGTTCTACGCCCTTGATTGAAAACTGGCAGTAAATATAAAATTAGTACCGTAGTTACCTATATGAATAAATTATTTTTGTCTTTGACTATCGTAATTGAATTAGTACTCCTTTTAACAATTGTATAAACCTTTTAAGGCCTCAAATTTCTGTATCTGTTTCGTGATTATTTATCTTTTCTAATAGGCAAATAGGTGATCAGTCTTATGAGACTCGCCGTTAACTTTTTTAGGTCATGCCGGTTTTATCACAATATTTTCCTTTACCGTACGAGCAAGTGTTAATGCGAGAGTCATACTCTGAAGCCACATGGCCAACACTGCTCAACATATAATTAAAACCCGCTCTAACGCGTATTGGCCGCATCTATATTTCGTCATCGTGTGTTAGGTTTATTTCGTTACGGAATTTCTTGATTCGGTCGCCGCTCTCCAAGCCCGCGATAAAATCTATGCAATAGCTTAAAAAAAAAATTATTTCATGGAAAGAAAAAAGTAAACTTAATTTTTTCCTATTCCTATTATATTATATATATTTTTTTAAGACAATAAATAACACTACTTTTTTCCTATATATTATTTATATTTTTTCCTATATCTATTTCCTAATTATTTTGCAATATATAATTAAATTTAAACATTCCAGTGGCATTTCTATTCAACTGGATTGGGTTCCTCTTGCTGATGTGTTTCTGTCACACGGTGGCAAGTCGCTACGGAGCGTTGGCTGGCTTCGGTCTCTCACTCGCCAAGTGGACACTCATAGTCAAGCACTCGACTGAACTCGCATCCCATGAGAATTCCTGGCTGTGGTGGCTCATTATGGCTTTTGGTAAGATTTTTACACGCTTTATATTAGCTTCACTTGTATGTATGTAACCGACTCCTTCGGACTCGATTTTGACCCACTTTTAACGGACAGATTTAATTCAAACTTTGCGCACCTGTCAAAGATCGATGACAATGCAATAATCCGAAAAAATAAATAAAAAAAATAAATAACAGTTTAAAAAAACTTAAACACACGCTTTTAAAGCACATCAAACTAAAAAGTGAAAAATAATTCCTAATTTAGGCTGAAAATGGTAATGAACAAAAAATACTGAATGAACGAAAACGCGTGGGTTGCTCGATAGACGAAAAATATGGCACAGAGCGCCCCACGTGTTTTTTAGTTTTTTTTAACTATTATTTATTTTTTATTCAGTCTGTCTTGCTTTTTGATTAATATATCCTATTGCATGTACCATATTGATTGAAATTCGATTGTAGTGCTTTTTATTACGATGTATTTTGCAATGCATACGGTTTGAGGGTCATAACCCGTTGTTTATCGTCGCTTGATAAGATGTGTTCGTGCGTGAAGTCTTTTTCTACGGTCCTTCAGTAGGTATTAACTCAAATAAAGTTAAAGTTTATAATACCTTCGCTTGAACAGTACTTTATATAAAACAATTATCAAATATACGACGAACTTGTGATTTAACCCATCAGCTCTTGGGAGTTTGAGATTTTATTCTAATACAATATACCAAATATTTCCAAGTGGTGTTGAAGTTTTCTTATAAACATTGTCTGTTCGTGTAACTCGGTTTAAAGAGTTTTATTCTCATTAAACACACACAATTCACTTTCACGAGTTTTTTTTTAATAAAACATGAAAAGTAAAATATATCACGCCACCGTCGTACGCTGTTATTGCATTAGTTTCCAAAGTTTCTACCAAAAAACTTCAGGCTTATTCGAAACGGGTCCACTGCTACTATTTCCCGTATCTCCGAAATAGGTTATATTTTTGCGACAGATCCGAAACCTGATTTTAGGTAGATCTATTCCTGATTTAGGTAGATTAGTATTGTGCCGGCTACGTGTAGGAATGAAGCTAAATTTATTAGCTTGGTTATGTATTTATTTTTTAGCTAAAACTACTTATTATTCATTAATTGAGTGTCAAAGTATAGTTTGTAAGTGGGAAAAAGATCTCTCTTAAAACAATTACGCATTCTTAACAAAAAGAACTTAGTCTTAAAACAATTAACATTGCATACGTTCTTAAAAGTAATGCAGATTCATTGTAAAATCCATATTTGATTTTTTAGTAGGTATAAAACAAGACCAAACTTATATATTTAGTCAAAACAATAAATACTATTTAATCATTTTATTACAGGTATCCTAATCTGTGTTCGTGCAATCATTCAGTACCTTAACATAAAGCGTGGATGGCGTCTGCTGTCCGGCACGGCTCAAGAGCGACTGCTCTTTTTCTATTAAATTAATATCTATCTCGCTCGCACTCACTTCTATTTCGTATAAGTGTAATGTGAATGTATTGAAAAGATAACCGATAACTCAAAGTTTTCGGGCTAATGTGTAGATTTTGTTCATATAAATGATTTCCATAAATTTTGCTAAAACTTAAATTTAATTAGTGTATGTAATATATTGTTATTTGTTTAATTCAATGGTATTGGTGTTATTTTTATTGAAATTACATTAAAATACTATTGTCTAAATTTATGAATTGTATTTTGAATGCAATGAAAGGAATCTTGTCAAAATGTCCAAATATCCAAATTTTGTCGGCAAGAACCGTTTTCTGAACTGGAGGTAATTACTTTAACTCAATTCAAATTAAGGCTTTTTGTTTTGTGTGTCTGGACCTTTACAGAAATTGGAAACGCCTAGATTGTTCCACATCACCTAAAACTGTGTTAAATATTTCGTATTGTTTGACCACTACTTAGATAATATAATGTCAACACAGCCCTATCTTATAAGTCGAACGGTATTCAGTATAATTTGTACCTGAAAATATTTGGATTTAAAATACCATTTATTTGTTCTTAATTAAATAAATAAAAAAACCAATTCAACCTTAGGCGAGGAAGTAAAAATTGACAAGTGACATTTCAACATGGCGACCATAGTTCTGTCATTTCACAAGTGAGGCTATAATAATTACAAATTTTGACGTTTAAACATGATCTATTATACACTTTGTATCGTAAAGCTAAAGATTTATTTTGATACCATATAGGTGAAAAACGTCTATAAATGATTTCTATGTAAATATTTTATTTGTATATACTTAATTGTACTCTAGTTAAATATTGATTAGTTTATATATTGCTTACATTAATGTATTGTTTCGATATGGTCTTATTTAATGTATTGCTTTAATCAGTAGAATGTTGTAACGTGAGTCACGAGAGTAATAAATATTCGAATGTCGTATAAGATTTCCTTTATGGTTGGGTTTTTTAATATTTACGCCTCTATACATAATCTAACGTTAACGATTTGTTGCCATAGTTTAATGGTTTTATGGAATTGCAAAAAAATAATATGAAAACGTTATGGTAAAATTACCGGCAAAAATCTTGAACATTAAACAAGGGAGTGGGGGAAAGTTGGCGCAGCGCGGGACACAAACGTCAACTGATTTACCAATCACGCGATCGACACGTCACTCTCCCGCCGCCGCGCACCAGCGCCCCCTCCCAGTGATACCTAAAAATCGCTTCTGCGAAGTCAAGGACATTTGTTCAAGATGTTTGCCGGTATATGTACTGTGGGTCTTGGGACATCCAGACACAATAATAAATATTTAAAAGGTCCTATTTTGATATAGTCGGTAAAATTTTCCTTGCTCATTAGAATTCTGTTCCGAGGTAATTAAAACATTTCAAATCTTATCTTTTTAAATAATCAATAATCTTTTATTATATTTCAAACATAAAAAACTCAACTATAAACTAGTAATACGTAATGGATAAATAAGCATGGATATCCATAAATAAAGCAAGAATACCTCAACTGTTAAAGGTGTATGTTTAAACAATCATACTTCCTAGATTTTTTATATGACATTCAAACCGACACTGATTCTAGCCAAGCAAAACCTTATCATCTATTACTTTAAATTGTAAGACACTGCGCACCAAATATTTGTCTAGTGACACCCAAATATTTTGAATTTAAGTGCAATAAATAGTTTATAATAATTTTATTTTGTAATCAAGTCAATAAATTGTATATTTCGAAAAATTAAATATATTTGTCAATTGTACAATTTTCGCGCGTAACTTAAATGATGGGTAAAACATGGCGCGTTTCATTTGATTGTCATTTGTCAACAGAAAGTCTGACATGTCACAATGTAAGGCCCAATTAATAGATGACATTTGACACCTCATCAAAATTCAATAACGTATATAATTATATATTAATATAGTTTAGTCGAGGCAGAATATAAAATCCATCACCTCGACGTCATTCCACAACTGAGCGTTTTTTAAAACATTGCCGCGCACCACCACCACTGAAGTGTTTCCGAACCAATTCGACTTAGGGTCCTTGAAGAAAAAAGCGTACCAATTTTTACAATGTATCACAATGTATGTATTATGGCCGGCGGGTATCACCTAACATCAGGTGAGGCCACTTACCCCGTTGAATAGAAATCAAATACGTTTTCAACATATATATATATATAAAGTCACAGTATTGACTCTCGACTCTGAAAATCACCCTTATTGAGACCCCAATGGTTTTTTTTTCTCTGAATACGAAGAACTACAGACCAAAAAAGGTTTGCGATCTTTTGATTCTAAGTACTTTAGCTTAAAGTTGGAGTAAAAATATTGTTAGGTAAGTGTAGGATTAGCACAAATCTGTGTATGTCAAGTTATTTCGTTGATTTAAATTAGTATAAATATTGAATGCTAAAAATATTGCATTGCCTGATATATTAGTAATTTTAAAAAGTTACGTCATGGTTAGTTTGTATCGTTCACAAATACAGTTTATTAAAGTGTTTGATTAAAAACCTGACGTCTTCAGAAGTCCTTTTAACTATAATGAAGTTTTTTGTTTTATCGGCCTCTAATTTTTGTTTATAATAATCGAATGGTAATAGAATTTCGGCAATGTAAAGAATTATACTCGTACACCACACGAATATGTTCGCTGTGGATTTGCGAATCGAATATATTTTGCTGTCTGTAATTATTTTATATAAATGCTGGTTGTACTTTGACTGGAAATAAAGTTTAATTATAATTGAATGTGTGTTTTTATTTATAATATATTTTATCACTACTTCAGAAACAAAGTCCTTCGCCGTATGTCTCGATAAACTTGAACGACTGCACGAATCATGCCATTTGATTAGAAAGTTATATATAAGAGAGGATTAGGTATATTTTAATGGTTTACAGATACGTGTCTAGTTGAATATATTTTAATTTTAAACTTATTGTATACACAAAATATTGAGATACGATTTCCAAATGTATAAGTTATTATTAACATTTATTATGACGAACAAACTTTGGGACCTTTTATAAATTTATTTAGGCATCAATTGAGACATTTTTTATGACTCTGGCACGATTTGTGCATTAGCCAGCGTCACGTATAGGATTTTTTTATAATTCGTGCTTGTCTTTAGAAATTCGACCGTGTCCTTCATGTACGGTTTAGGCACTCGCCCGGTACCGCACAACCCTCCCAAAGGCCGAGAACAAATTTAAATTAAAACTTGCCCTTGAACCCGGTACCCCTCACCTAGCTGCAATTGAGACATTTAAACCTCCCATAATTTCCTTGTAAACACATGATAAATAAAAAAAACCGTCTCCTATTGCACTAAAAGTATATAGTCAATAACAATATTTCATATTTCTATTATATGTTCTTTGTCATCAAGAGAATTAACAGTCTTAAACGATGATTCATTTATATACAACGAAGGCCCTATTATATCCGGTTTACAAAATGCCGAAACTGGATATGAGTGGGCCATGCGCTCCGGAGGGACCCAAGTCATATTGCCAAGCAAGCCCTCGATTGGAATCCTCAAGGAACCTGGCAACAAAGCATCATTGCAGAGGCGAAGGGAGCAGGAATGACGTGGAGTAAAATTAGGTGAGCTGCCCAGGACCGATCAGGCTGGTTTTCTACGCTGAATACGCCCCACTTGGGGGACATGGGACTTAAAGTCAACATCCTATTAGTCTTAAGTATATCCTGGAATTCTTTCCTTTCTATGTGACCTTCTTCTTTGCTGCAAATCCGAATCATTTGCTACATCATCAGATCCACGGACGGAGCTATGCTTGGACATACAAAAAATAACACATCGAATTAATAATTTCTTTCGGATTCTCGAAGTTGGTAATAATCATGGTTGAAACAAAACCTAGCAATATTTTGCATTCAGCAGACACCTTGATAATTATAATTCAATTACATGAAAATATTTTAAAAGTGGACTTTTATACCTAAAGACATTGCTCTTGTAAGTGATAGACTCCAAACAGAAAATTTTATTTGCGTAGATTACATACTCGTATAGTGAATGAATGATGAGCATTGCGCCGACTCTAAGAAAATGGGGCAAGGCCAGAGTTTATTATGGACCCCGTAAGGAAGCGATCTGCCGCAAAAAAAGCTTTAGCTAAAGTTATCTGAAGCTTGAATATATATAATATGTAAGATATAAGATCTTAAATTAAATTAATAAGAAGTTATAAGGCAAATTTAAAGTACAATTGTACCTTCTTAAAAATTTATGTCTCTTTTCGTAATAGCGTAAATATAATTGGACCGAAAGAGACGAAATAGTCAAAAGATTGGAAATAGGATGATTTTTATCAATCAGAGACTAAAACAAACACATTAAATTTATCATTAATTTGTACCAAAATTGATAACAATTAAAAATTTCTAGCGAATACAATAATATTAATTGCAGATTAAGAATAATATTAAATGCAAACCTAAGGCTCAATCAGTTTGAAGAATATTTTATTGTGTCTATTCATTTGTTAGGAGAGAACATTCAATAGTGTATTTCCTTCTGTCAATGGTGTTGAAGATGAGAGGCGATTTTTTTATTATATACGTGGGACCCGCTTTTTCAAAGACACAACTACATTATATATGCAAGCTTATCTAATATGTATATAAAATTCTCGTGTCACAATGTTCGTTCCTATTACTCCTCCGAAACGGCTTGACCGATTCCTATAAAAAAAATTATGCATATTTAGTCATTCTGAGAATCGGCTACTATCTATCTTTTAAGCCCTTAAGTGATAAGGGGTGGCCACCCCAAAAATTTATTTTTTAATTAAAAAAATGTTTTTATTTTTTAATGCTACAGAATACAAAATACATACAACCCCTAAAAATGTTTCCTAGAAATAATATACATGGTAAAACAAAAGTTTGCCGGGTCAGCTAGTAATGTATAAATATGACACACAATGAAATTATGTACACACATTGACTATAAAACTTATTGTTATACGTTTAAACGTGGCAAAAAATTAAACTAATTTATATGAACTTAATCTGTCGCTTTTCATCATACGTAAACATAAATTGACAAAAAGGGTCGAAAGAGTACTTTCGTTAAAAGAGCAATGAGACTAGTTTAATTAATAATAAATCTTACTCTTGCTGTGTTAAGCGTAACTGTTGTTTATCAAATAGTTATAGTTATAAATATTAAAATTGGCTTCTATTCATAGATCAGTTTGTGTTAATATTTGGCTCTGGTTGTGAAATATGAGTTTTAACTTGTTATTTCTGGTTTGAACCAGTTTTAAAATGAACCTAGATATAGCTAGTTTAATCCTAGGACTCTAGTGATAGGTTCTATAATATATTAAAACCTTTTTCATTATTTCAGTTTTCACAATTTTATGTTTGTTAAGTTGTAGTACAAAGTTGCGTGTTTATTAAATTTGGTCGAAGTAGTAATATACGTTTAGAATCAAGGTTCGTAAAAAATATTTTAGTAACTAAAAGTCCTATTTCCAAATAAAACTGAAAAATCAATATCGTTTCCCCAACTTTTCAAGCTTCAGAAATTACGCAACTTAATGAAGAATTGAATTGGGACGACTTTCATCACCGGGATCAATGAATTATTTAAGCTGTCATTTACAATAAAGTAGGTTAAACATATAATATATATAGATTTAGGCCACGTTGCAATCATTTTTCATTTCTTGCAGGCCAGACATCTCAACTATAACCATATATTCACGCAAGCACATACCGCATTGCTATATCTATAGTCTATTGCCAAAAACTACCCAGTAAGCTGCCAACATTCGCGCAGGGTTGACGTCCCCCAAACGTCCGCCATCTTGGTGCCATTTCCCGCGTAACAGTAAAAATTTTCGCGCGCAAAACGTCCGGAAAATAGCAGCGTCCTTATGAAGGAAGTAATTACGTATATCTGTTTTCAGTTTACAACAAATCTGTTTTGTCGGGATAATAATTTCTACAGCATACTAGGTGAGTGAATCTTTTAATTAAAATGCAACACTGATTTTATATTGCCAACATTAATGAGTTTTTATTGACTGTTGCTAAGTTAATGCTCACAATTTTACTTACCGAGAGGTTGGCACGGCGCCAAAAAGGCATTGTTCCGGGCAGCCCTTACAAGTGATCGATTGCACTGGGTTCAAATAATTATGATCTTGAATTTTTCTCTGAATGAAATGCTATGGTGTGAAGGCCTTAACCTAAATAACTTATAACACAATCTATGTAAAGAAGAAGTTTAAAAAAACCTATTTATTTATCAGTCTTAAAATAATATGCATGCTTAAATACACAAAAAATATCATAATGAGTACATCACACACATCAATTTGAACATTGAAAATTGAAATTACTTTCCTTTTACTTTTAATGGAGACAAAGAAAATAAATATAGACAAAACAGCAAAATCAATAATTAATTTATTCATGTAACTTAATCTACACTTACAAATATTTGTAAAAAAATGCTTCTAAGTTTACGCTAACTGCAAGTTCTCAAATCAGGGGCGTAGAACGGACAAGAAGAACTGGAAGTAAACTCTCCACGACCAGTATTTTGTTTGGAAATTACATCGCTTAGAAAACTAGTTTTTGTTGTTAACCCGTAAACCCATGCCTTAGACACATTTCTTCATTCACTGATACGGTTACTAAAGATTATTTCACGTTTCTATCCATAAAATAAATTTTGTTGAAAAGTGTAGTACCGGAGAAGATGTTTCGTCTGGAAACGAAGTCGGCGTCTCCTGCAAATGCGCCTTACGACTATTGAGTCAGCGTTGTACTTTTTAAAGAAATCTTATATTAAATATTTACCTTATCTTAAATTAAATAGATATAGATTAGTATTTTATTACATAATCATTAAACGAAGAACAGAACAGTTGGCCTAAGCGTGCGACCCTCATCCCACCTTAGGCAACAATTAGGACTTGATCCTACAGAGAAGGAAGTGAGGAAAGCGGACTATCTCAAAACCAAATGTCGACGACATGTGTCGGACACAGAAGGCTGCTATATACTTGTCTATAAAATAAAAGAAATATCGAGAAAAGGATACAATATAAGTAACTGCTACCGCGAACTTCGAGTTGTCTTAATATGATTTTTTTCTTAGCCCTTCTTTCCAACTTTTCTCACTATACAAACCTTCCTCCTAGTTCACTTATTCACTCACTGCGTTCTGCGACCCAAAAAGTGTCATGGCCTCTAAAATCTTCCAGCACTCTTGGTCCTGTGTCAACTCCCGCCAATTGCTCAGAGTTCAAGGGGTCAATAAAAAACATTAATTTAATTCAAAAATTACTCGACTTAGTTCAGTCTTCGAGTCTTGTTTATATAGATTGAGTAAATAACGTCATGCTTAGTACAATTCGATGTCCTGAAAATCTAATTGACGAACACTCAAACGTGTGGTTACATCGATAGATTTGATTTATTAATTAAGTAGAATATAACTTTATATAATTTGTAACTAGTGCTATTATTTTTTTGTTCAATGTCCGTTGTATGACGGTCGAGGCTGTAACTGTGCCTCATGAATATCAGTGTCGCTGGTGACAGCAACATTAAACTGAGTTGAGCATTAAAAAACTGATTTTATCTTTTATGTGTTGCTCTATTAATACGAGAAATATAGTCTCTTCTCCTTTTGAAGTGATTTCAAACCGGATGCAACGGAAAAAGCGACAGTAAAAAGAGACAGATTCATAAATTAATAGGATTTGGCGTGGGAGAGAGTGAGATAGGAGGCATTATACAGTGTATAAACTTTAAATTAGTGTGTATTTGAACATTTTTTGAAATAAAATAACAGATTTGATGAAAATTAAATAAGTCAAGTAAGTAGTTTAATTATAAAATTAGATTATTTATCAATTTTGTTTACAAATCATTAGTTATAGAAACTTTTTGAAGTGAAAACTTCGTACTACTGATTGATATTAAAGTTATAAATAAAAATTTAACATTAAAATAAATAATTATATATATATTTTTTTAAAGAAAAGATCCTACATTTAGATAGAGAAAAAGTCTAATTTACATATTTTAATTATAAAAACTTTGTTTTTGAAGGTTTCACTTCTACCACGTGTGAATTGGACACATGTATTTTTTTTGATAATGGCATTAAACATTCAACAATTACCAATAATATTTTGTCACGTTTATTTAACACGAGCGCCGGGACAGCTATTTTAGGAAAGTTTAGAAAAAAGGGTAATTAAATCTTTAAAATTTTTAGGGTTTCCATAAGTCATTTGCAATTGTTATGAATCCTCACTATTCGACTATTTATATTATACAAATACTTCTCCTTATTGTCATAGATTGGTTTGTTGGCATCAGCCATTTAATATCGACATTGAGAGTCTATTGTTTAAAGGCTTCTGCTTAGTTAGACCGCTCAATCGAACTGAGGGCCACACTAACCAGTTCCTGTATTTAAGCAACCAGCATTTTTAATTCCAGTTTCGTGACATTTCGTGTACTCGTTCCACGACCGAACCCGAATCGACCACAGAGTCGAACGGCAGTCATAGGAACGAGTGTCAAAGATTACTTTAATATTTAAAATTATGATAAATAACGTTTAATAATAATAAGTAGTCACAAATTCATTACATTCGGCCGTCCGACTACGTGCGATCTCCCGACGCACGGTATATAATCATGGAAAGGTTTTATAAATTCAAATAAGTACACTAACAAGATATTTTAGTTTCATGTGAACTAATTGTAACCTATCTATACATTTGGTTTTAATCAATTATTCATTACATTCGGCTATTATTTGGATTCAGATTGATTTTGTTACTTTTGTTACTTTCGCTATCAGACGTACTACTGCTTCTAAATTATCATTATGTTCGGACACATTTACATTGATCCACGGCGAATCCTGTCTACTGCAACCACACTATAAACTCCCTGGTGCAAATAATGCACTTTCCTAGGCTCCATGAGGATAAAAATTACATTAAATAAGGTAAGTGCAAGAAGTGCAAAACTACATAAAATATACAATTACTTCGGCAAAGAATGGAACAAAACTAAGCAATCAAAACATTTTGTAGACAATGAAAGGGACAATAACATAAAGAAAAGTGCCTAATCAAATCTCAAAATATTGTTCAAGTACATAAGGAAAATATAATATTTGACAGTATAAACTGTGTTCAGATAATTTAATATGCCCCGTAGACTTAACCATGTTATTTCTAGCTTGTAAGTTGCACCATACCTGAGATGAACTTGATAAATGTCAATGTCTATTCTACCTAGTCCTGCTTCATTTCTAGGGATCCTTTATTCTGTTCAAATTAAATTGTTAAAGATGACTCTGGCCTGGACCAACTGCAAACATCTTAATAACACACTGCACAAGATATTTTATATCAGTCTGTGACATATCTGCATTTTATTTCATTTCATTTCATTATAAGCTTTATTTAAGTTCATGATGTCACAAATAACTAACAGAATAAAATCTATCTTAATAAGCACATTCCTATTAAATGAGTGAATTCTTTAAAGTTCACCCAATTCTGAGAAAACATGGACACCAAAAACATTCTGATATTCACATTTAGAATCTACAATACAAGCTTTATTTATGCTAAATTCTGTTGGCATTAAGGACATCAATAAATTCAAATTTTTAATTTACCTTTACACTGCTACAATAATTTGTCTTATGGTAGATAGGAGTTTAAAATTGCATAGTTTGTAACTTACTGCACAGGTAAACCCCAATGGTTATAATTGACTTCTCATGATACTTACTTGATGGAAATATATAACTTTAAAGTCTTCCTTAAAAAAAAGGCTTACTGGTAAAAGCTACTTCCTTGTGTCTGTAAATTACTCTTTACAAATTATGTATTATACATTTTCCTTGTACCTGTATTACTAAAGAATTTTCATATTAACACAATATTGTTCAATAAAATGCTCACAAGTGAGTGATAGAATTAAACCAAATTCAGGAAATAACAAAATCTAAAATATTATAATGTTACTAAATTTTCTTACTTTTATTAGAAATAAATCCATGAATATTCATTTATGATTATATGAATATTACAATGATTTACTTTAATAACAAAAATGAGTAACTCTTAATGTTCTTTTCTTTTTTTTTTTTTTCTAGGTACACAATACCTCTAGGATACTCACATGACTCATGATAGGCATACATAGCCTCTGGTAGCTGAAGCACACTTGGCTTCCTATTGTGGGCACACATAACCCTCTAACGACCAAGCACACATGGCTCGGTAGGCATACATAGCCTCTAGTAACTGAAGCACACTTGGCTTCCTATTGTGGGCACACATAACCCTCTAACGACCAAGCACACATGACTCATGATAGGCATACATAGCCTCTGGTAGCTGAAGCACACTTGGCTTCCTATTGTGGGTACACATAACCCCCTATCGACCAAGCACACATGGCTCGGTAGGCATACATAGCCTCTAGTAGCTGAAGCACACTTGGCTTCCTATTGTGGGTACACATAACCCCCTATCGACCAAGCACACATGGCTCGGCAGGCATACATAGCCTCTAGTAGCTGAAGCACACTTGGCTTCCCATCGTAGGCACACATAACCCACCAAGCACACATGGCCAATAGGCACACATCACCCATTAAGCACACATGGCTCGATAGGCATACATAGCCTACTAAGCAATAACATTAATAATCGTATAAAACACTTGTACGCACCTTAGATTGGGTCCTTATCGCACTTCTGAATTGTAATGAATCCTCACTATTCGACTATTTATATTATACAAATACTTCTCCTTATTGTCATAGATTGGTTTGTTGGCATCAGCCATTTAATATCGACATTGAGAGTCTATTGTTTAAAGGCTTCTGCTTAGTTAGACCGCTCAATCGAACTGAGGGCCACACTAACCAGTTCCTGTATTTAAGCAACCAGCATTTTTAATTCCAGTTTCGTGACATTTCGTGTACTCGTTCCACGACCGAACCCGAATCGACCACAGAGTCGAACGGCAGTCATAGGAACGAGTGTCAAAGATTACTTTAATATTTAAAATTATGATAAATAACGTTTAATAATAATAAGTAGTCACAAATTCATTACACAATTAAAACGATAATTGTTTTTATAATAATTCAAAATTATTTCCTTTAGTGGATACAAATCTATCTTTAAAAGGCTTCTTTTATATTCCTATTTAACCGACGCCGATAAAAGGGATTACCGAGTAGTTTGACGTATTGTGTGTAGTTTTTATAATTGAAAAAAAGTTGCTTCCAAGCACCACTTGTAGATTAAATCAAGTATTTTCTAACTTTCAACTATCTTTCAATTTATCTAAATCGGTTCAACGGTTTTTGAGACATGGGTATCTACTTCTTGGGTTACGTAATATTGACTCTAGGAAAATAATGTTGCTAAGTACTTGAATTCTGCTTTCCAACTTAAATAGATAAAATGTTTAAAGATATTTCATTACCCGAAAATGTAATTAAATTCCATTACGGAAGAAAGCGCTTGAAAGATATCAAAAGATAATATCTTTTCAAGTAGGTGCCTAGATTCCAAACAATGTCTGAAGTATACTTTCCTTGAAGTACTTTGATTTATGAACCGAATGACAAACCTTTTTGAATTTTTTATATAAAATAAATCAGTGGCGCTACAACCTCTTTAGGTCTGGGCCTCAGAATTCTGTATGTGTTTTATGATCAGCCTCCAGTACTTGACACACGTTGTCGACTTTTTGGGTCAAAGACATGTCGGTTTCCTCACGATGTTTTCCTTCACCGTTCGAGCGAATGTTAAATGCGCACATAGAAAGAAAGTCCATTGGTGCACAGCCGGGGATCGAACCTACGACCTCACGGATGAGAGTCGCAAGCTGAAGCCACAAGGCTAACTATGCTCTACTGAATAAGTACATGCGTCTACTGGGTCCTATACATACCTCGTATTATTAAACAGCCTACCGCCCTTGCCGTTGTATGTAAGCCGTTTAAATTACGGCCTAAAGCTTTAAAAAATAGACTAAACATACTTTTGAAAAAAAATATTCTATTAATGATTATGTAGGTGTATAGTATGTGGTTATGTAACTAAACATAACAATCAAATATACAGTATTTACAATTATCCTAACCTACATAGTAATAATAAAAATGAATACAAAGAAAACTAACGTCTGCAGCGTGCGTACCTTTAACGCTGGCAGCATTTCCTCGCTGTATTGCGATACTTATTCGTTGAGCGAGGAAAGCACCAACTCTGGGGTCACCGGAACTATCTACCAGACGCCAACTAAGATCTTTAAATATCGCCTGTGCACTTGAACCCCACGTCCCAAGAGTCTCTACTGCAAAGGGAACAAAATCGAAGTTGGAGGAAAGACTCTTATATTTGAGCCGTTTATTATTTTCAGCCTGAAAATAAGTGGCAGTGGCAGTTTTATGAACGGCGTTGTTGGTTTTATAACTAGGTTAATTTTTAACCTAAGCCCTAACCTAAACTTTTTAAGCAACTTTAGGCATAAACTCTCATCGATTGTATTCCAGCCTTTAGTAGCGGAGTAATAATTCGAGAATTAACGTGAAATAAGCATTAATAAAATAGCTTACGGATGGCAAGTCTAATAATGATCCAGCCGCCATGAGATGGAACACCTGCAAACACCCTGATCCCTTTTTAAATAAATCCCAATCGAAGTATGAACAGGAGATGTCGACAAATAAATTTAAATCACGTTGAACTAAAGCCATGTTTAAAAAATAACTCACTTTTGTTATTTTTTAAACATGGTTGAAAACAGATGAAGCTTGCCTAAACGTTTGTTAGTTTATTGGTTTGTTCCCTCAAACCAGGGCGCTTTATTAAACATTCCTAATTGTTAAATACAAACGATTGTCTACATAATGTTACATAACGTATTTAATATTGAAATTGATATTTATTTATTTTGTAATCCTACAGCTAACTTAAATTATATATAACAAAAGCTAATATACTAAAGATAGAGCCAAAAATGTATTACATAAAATATACAAAAAGGTTCAAATATTTACGAAAGGAAAACATCAATAAAAATTATTAAACACATTTAACTAAGTAATACCTAGTTCAGCTGTGTTGTGTGATGGTGTGAATATGAGGGTGTGTATGTGGGGTGTGCTCATGATGCAATGGTTTTAGCACTATGGATATTATTAATACTCTTTTTAAGCATATACCGCGATAGCTAAAACAAGTCAAGGTTTAAATCTATATATAAAAATAAAACCAGTTTTCCGTTGTCACGACATAACATGAAAACGGCTTGACCGATTTGTCTGATTCTTTTTTTATAATATTCCTTGAAGTACGAGGATAGTTCTTACGGAGAGAAAAATTTAAAAAGAAATTGAGTGTAAAAGTCTAAAAACAACACTTTTCTATATTCCCATAGAAAATATTCGTAATAATATTTAAAGGCAATTTGAACTTTAATACCATATCATAAAGTTCAAGTGTTAGTGGAGGGGTTCCGGGAAGGTAAATTTTTATTTTTTGACATAATGTATTTGTTGTTTTATCAACTTTTTTTTTATCTTACTAGCTAGACCGGTGTCCCGAATAGCAGAATAAGTATTAAAAAAATAAAGAATTGACTGTTAGGCGGTACGATGTTCGCCAGGCCAGCTAGTAGTGAATAAATTGACTATACCAAGAAATTTATCCTAATAAAACCTATAGAATTATCAAAGTAAAACTATATAAAAACGGTTGTACTTTGAGGTAGCAACATAGGAGTTCTGCGTAGCGGCGACACTTAGGCGGGCGCCGGTGCCATATTTACGATCGAAATATGGCATTATTCAATATTACTTTATGGGCCAGAGACACTTTGACTGAGTTTTATTTCATTATTTCCGCTGTAGGTACAACTTAACTATACAGAATATACAGCCCTCGAAATAAGTCTTTAAAGCTTCTTCGTGTTCAGTCGTCTACCAAATATTATTGTTTCTACATTAAAAAACATTCAACATCTCCCTTCACTACTAAATATGCTTTTACTCCAGCGTGGACAAATGTTTGGGTATCGTATCACCTCGACGTCCGTCGTTCCACAACTGAGCGTTTTAAGGCAGTGTTTTCCGAACCAATTCGACTTAGAGTCCTTCAAGAAAAGAGCGCACCAATTCATAAAGGGTGGCAACGCATTCCCTCTGGCATTGAGTCCATGGGCAGCGGTATAACTTAACATCAGGTAAGCCTCATGCCCGTTTGCCCCATGTTCTATAAACAAAAGTGTAGAATTTTTTAACTTGAAGTTTACACACGAAAGTTTGCCCTGTCACCTAGGGATATCTTCACACACTTATTACATAAGTTTCTTCATTGTACTTCGAATTGTCTGTCATGTTCAAAGACTAAAAGATAAAAATGCTCTTTCATTAAAAAATCTACCGCACAGCTAATAGGATTGGTATTACCCTATTGTGCTTTTCAATGATAACTAGGGTTTGTAAAGTTGGAACTTTCGCGCTGTTATTACAACTAAAACTAGGTAAACGAGATTGTGCAACTAAAGTGAACTTATGCTTCGGAAACATTGCTTCTATTTATAATATTTAAGTTCATACTTAGTTTCACATATTTCGGCACATTTCTGTTGATACACCTTGTAAACCTCCTTGGGGTTTTGTGGGGTAACCCCAACTCCGCAAGGAATGCTTGAATGTTAAACGAATTTAAGTTAGTTTCGAGTTTACGACCAACTTACCCAGATAGTGAATGGGCGAATCTCCAAAACATTGGCAACTTTTTGTACGTGTGTTTTTTTACATTTGTTGTGCATTCTTGTCGATTTAGGGTCACCTGTTTGGACAGGATTGTGTTAAGAATAATTAAAAAATTAACTTCTATCATTAATTGCGTGCATTTCGTTTTCAGCCAATTTGTCATATTCAAATATCTTAAGTTCATAGATTCAACTAGCTGACCCGGCAAACGTTTTGCCATGTATATTATGTCTAGGAAACATTTTTTTAGATCAATAAAAATAACTATCTTCTATAATAAAAAACTAGTAGACTCGGCCAAGCGTTGCTGTGGCTAAGATTTTTGTTATATTACATAATAGTAAACTATTCAAGAGAAACGGCAGGAGAACACCAATCCACCATGCTTTTTTGGTGGTTACGCCATTAAATTGTAGCTTATGTGAAACGTTGGTATTTATTTTGATAAGGATCAATACCTAGGTAAGAATAAAGAGCCTTTTCTAGCGGTGGTATTTTAATAAAACAAAATTAATAAAAGGACGCTTATTGTGACACAACTATAAAAGATAGAGACATGCTGTCGGGACATTATTCATAGATAGTGATGTGTCCTGAAAAATTTTAATACATCATTTGTTCTATCATTAATAGTTTTCGCAGCGCACGCGATTGAAGGAAGTTTTTTGTTTATTTTTTTACACCTTCCGTTAGATTATTCAAGTTTTAGTAAGCAACGCCTTTTTTTTTAAAATGACATAGCCTTTGTCACTCGGGAACAGTGTAGCTTGCCAACAGTGAAAGAATTTTTGAAATCGGTCCAGTAGTTTCAGAGCCTATTCATTTCAAACAAACAAAAAATCTAATATTTCGTCTTTATAATATTATAGTATAGATAGAGGATCATAAAGGGATGAAAATTAAGTGATGTATGTATTATTGTATGCTGTATCATAAAAAAATTAAAACCACCTAAAGCATTTTGGGGGGATGACAATTAGATGTCCGATTCGCAGACCTAACCTATACGCACAAAAACTTTCACGAAAATCGGACGAGCCATTTCGGAGGAGTTTACAAATACCGTGACACGAGAATTTTATATATTAGATATCATTGCCTTAAGTAAAACGTTTAAGCATGAGAGTCTCTTATCTAATTAAAAGAATATTTATCAAGCCGTGCAATAGAATGAGGTCATTATGAATGAAAATGTACGGGGTTGGAAATGGCCCAAACAACACGTTCCATTTTTGAATAGGGGTACGCAGCACTTCCTGTCTCGTCTTTGACGTCACACTGATCTGTTATATAACGATGACGTCAGCGGACGTTGCACAATGCACACCTGTCCGTATCATAACAACTGTTCAACCACCCTTTTGTAATAGAGAACATTATTGTACGGCAAATTAATTATAATAATAGTCTGGCATGCACTTGGCTTGTGACGATGTCTTAAATCGAGACAGTCAATTTTGGCAGGCCCTTGAGCTAATTCAAAGAAGTCTAGTCTTGTTCTGAACAAGCATCCATAGATGATATTTGTCGTTTGTCTTAGATTCAGGTTTACTTTACTTGAAACCAGCTTAGTATATTATATGTTTGTAGTAAATGTACAACATTACATTATTAAGTTATCTTAATTCATACATAACTATTTTCTCGACACTTTGCGGAATGCTGCAAAGTTTACACCTGGAATAGCTTAAGCGTCAAGAATGCATCTAAAAATAGTGAGACGCTAGCGTCTCGGGTTAGGATTAAGTTTTATATTGAGCGTATGCAAAGTTATGTAAATAAAAAGTTGAAGCAATTATGACTCTAAAAAAGTATCCAAAATTATTCATTACATTTAAAAAAACTTGCCTGTATCTACCGAGGGGTCCAACACGGCTGGGACTGGGTGCCTGCATGTTGCACCATGATGTATTTAAAAAATTACGCCAAGGCTATCAAACTATTTAATCACCTTTCCAGATGTTATAGATCACTCCCGTGTAATGCTTTCAATGGAAAGGTATTAAAGCAAAGTGCCTTTAATATGGGAGAGTATTTATACCATAAGTTTTGACAACAATTCAAAGTCAAAAATCATAGGTAACACAATGTACACTTATGAAGTAATTCCGCGGCACCAACCGCACCTCTACAGCCTTAAATGAGGGACTCACAGACTTGGCCAGGATATCGGTGTGTACCCAGACTCTCGACATACTCGAAAAGTGAATCGGTTATACCCCAAATTTGTTCTAGAACCCTTAACATTATGAAATGCTTATATAAGTTTAGCATAATGCCCGTAGCTATGCAAAATGGTACCGTTTAAATAATGAATAGTTTATTTGCAAATAAGGTGGTAAATTCTGATTGAAAGAAACCCGCACAATCAGTCATATAAGAATAGCATGCAAATGTCATATAAGATATTTATTTATAAGAACAGGTTATTTTTATTAGTAAGTTTATTGCCAGTTCTTCTCTTCCGTTCTACGCCCTTGATTTGAGAACTGACACTAAATGTAAAGATAGAAGCATTTCATAAATATATTTTTTTTGACGTTTATAAGTGTACATTGTGTTACCTATATAATTAAATGATTTTTGACTTTTGCCCGTCGAGGTATTTCCAACGAATACGACGTAGATCTCTTCTTCAGGGATTGCAACTTTAGCTCAGCCTCTCCTTTTGCCCTGTTTAAAATTTTTTTAAAAAGGTTTCATTTTATTCGAAATATAGATCCTAGTTATAGTACAGATAAGATTATGGCTCTAGTTGATGATATGATGCATAAAATATTGTTTTTCCTAGCACTAATGGGCACTAGACTAAAATAGATTAACGATGGCTCTCGAAAACTATTTTCTAGTTTTACTTGACCGATAACAATGGAGAAGTGTCCACCGCATGTTTCCATTATTTACTTTAAGATTAACTTATGATATCTAGGGTAAGGGGAAAGTAGGCTAACATATAAATGAAAGGAAATATACTGCACTCAGAGTCGTTTATTAAAAGTTAACGGTTGCTTAACCCATTTTTATAAAAACATTAAAAATTAACTAGCTGAGTTGCAGGTTCTATTAATTGTACTTTAATGACTCTGAGTAGTGATGTTAGATAACTTAATCCATGTGAGTTACTGGCCTCTTTAAAGGTTCTTTTATATTAAATATAAGTACTTATGTTAATTTTTCATTAGTATATTTTTAGTAATCAAATATACAGTATTTATAATTTTCTTAACCTACAAAGTAATAATAAAAATAATTAAAACGAAAATCAAAACAAATTTAAAAAGCTTTGTCCCTGTGGCAGAGTACCTTTAACGCTAGCAGCATTTCCTCGCTGTATTGCGATACTTATTCGTTGAGCCAGGAAAGTGGCACACTCTGGGGTCACCGGTACTATCTACTAGGCGCCAACTTAAATCTTTAATAAGCGCCTGTGCACTTGAACCCCACGGCCCAAGAGTCTCTACTCCAAAGGGAACAAAATCGAAGTTGGAGGAAAGACTCTTATATTTGTGCCGTTTATTATTTTCTGCTTGCTCTGCGGCCGCCCCAGCTTATAGTTAGTTTTTAGTAATCTTTCATTTTAGTTACTATTGCGTAAGTTTACAAGTTAGTTCGTCATAGTAATCATTCTCAATTAAAAAATGTCAAGAAGATATAAAAATATCTAGTTAGGGATAGTTATCACCAATAAAATCTTTATGGCCTATTCCAATACATGCCAAATATAAATAAAAAATCATAATACCTTTTCGAACATGTGGTCTATTTATTTCTATATACATATTATTCGCTATGTTAAATTCTACTGCAGCTGGTGTAAACACTTAAACACAAAAGGCTATCAAAAGTTATATAATGTCCAAATCGTAAACATCCAAGGTTGTAGCTTCCACACCCAAACTAATAACATCGAAGTTGATAAAATAAAAGCGCTCGGTACCGCATTGCAGGTACGCGTCGGATCAAGCCTCGAATCGATGTTAAAGTGCAATGCTTCTAATTACTCTAACAATTGTCTAATTCTGAGACCAGGATCAAAAATTTAACAGAAAGTTTCGTTTTACTACTGAAATATCATAAACACAGTTTTTTTTTTCAGGCCCTGAATATCTGTGAATGAAATTTAAAGCAACGTAATAGAGCCTTAATACGCTGTAACCGTAATAATTTAATAACTCCAATAATTAAAATGAGAAAAAAATTTGTAATTGAAATTAAAAAAAATGTTAACATAACATGAATAAACATATTTCTACTTTATTTTAGTCATAGCTAGTATTTCTTTGAGAGCTGTGTTGGCCTAGTGGCTTCAGCGTCCAACTCTCATCCCTGAGGTCGTAGGTGCGATCCCCGGCTGGACACCAATGTACTTTCTATGTGCGCATTTAACATTCGCTCGAACGGTGAAGGAAAAACATCGTCAGGAAACCGGCTTGCCTTCGACCCAAACAGTCAGCGTGCGTCAGGCACAGAAGGCTATTAGATTACCAAATGATCATGAAACTGATACAGAAATCTGAGGCCGAGACCTTAAAAGGTTGTAGCGCCATTGATTTATTTATTTTATTTCTTCGAGATATAATATTATCAAGGAAATTATGTAAATTCATAAATATGTTGTTTATGAATTCCCTCCATATTTAGGGCGTACGTGGTATTTTAGGAGAATTCCCGGAGAAATACTTATGGGTAAGGACGTATCCCTACGTCCTAACCTTTGTAAACCTTTTCCTAAATTACTTGTTTAATTGAATATCATGTGTAGACTATAAATACCTTTTTAAAAAAATAATACTAATCTCTGTCATATTTTGCGCATTTATGTCATAACATTGTAAATTGACATGATAGTGTATGATGGATGCTGTTACAGAGAAATATTAAAAAAACGTATTAAACATAATGAAGCCCAGTATTTTGATATGTGAAGCAACGGTATATAACTTTATTTTAATGTCTTAAAAGCAATTTACAAAAAAACTTCACCACAAGAGAGTAGTGTCAAATATTCTTGCAGAGTCTATGCCAAGTTGCTTAAAGAAATCTAAATAAATTCAAATTATTTGTCTTAGGCTTACTTGACTTAATGTCCTAAAACCCCTAGATGGGGCAGAGGGCGTCTCCATCGCGTTCGATCTTGAGCCACGTATTTCACCTCGCTCCAAGTCTTTCCGGCTCTCTTTGCCTCGTCTGCAACTGTACGGCACCAGGTTTGCTTGGGACGGCCATGCTTCCGCTTTCCTTGCGGGTTCCAGCTAGCGCCTGCTTGGGAATATGATTGAGATCCCATTGTAGTGCATGGCCTATCCAATCCCATTTGCATCGCTTGCAGGCTGATCGGGGTTTCTCGCCGGCTTTGTCTTAGAGAGTATCTAAAGAGAGTTTGGTTTTCTTAGTAAAGACATTACGATCAAAAGCGCCTTTTTAAAGAATTTTGTATTATGTTCTACCTTACCTTAAAATACTTTTTTGTATTAACAGAGTTGCTGAGTCGAGAATGAGACGCGATGAATCGTTAAAGAGTATATCAAGGTATTCTTCGCGCCGGCTGAGCGAGCAACGCCCGGCGCTCACACTTGGCTTGCGGCAGAATTCGCTCACTATCAGCACACTTGCTCAGCAGGCCGCGTTCTTGGCTGAAAAGGCGAGGCAAACCGAAGTGTAAGTATATTATAATTAGGGAGGATGAGCACTTCGGATTTCCTACAGGATTTGTAAGCGGTTTTAGAAAACAATAAATTAAAAAATTTCAACTTCGGACACAATATAGTACGGTGTTATATAGTTCATCATTTTAACATCTTTTCTGTTGACGTTCATAAGTGTACTTCGTTACCTATATGAATAAAGTTATTTGAGTTTGAGTTTTACAAGTATTGTCTAATTGTGAGTGTGCCGATACACTTATACCGAAATCACCAATAGGTACACAAGGTACCTACATAATATATATATTTAATGATTCAAGACCCATCTCATATGAGAAAACAAATTGTACTGAATTCAAACTCAAAATATCTGTATTCATATAGGTAAACAAGTACACTGATGAACATCAGAGATCAAGTTAAATTAATTCTAAATTTACATTTACTACCAGTTCGCAAGTCAAGGGCGGGCAAGAAGAACTGGCAAGAAACTCTCCGCCACTCTTTTTAATCGCTATGTTTTGAGTCATACAAATTCTTTGAACTGGACGTTAAAGCTACTATAATTTTAAATGTATTTACTAGGGACCGGTGGCGGATTTGCAAATTTTCATGGAGAGGCTGTGAAGTTTGTGCCGCCCTCGCCTCTACAATTGTCATGTCCTAGATTATTTATACAATCCAACAATTTCGTTAAAATTTCACGTAACATAATTTTTGAGCACAAAATTCAACCATCCAGTTTGCAGCCTCCATGTATAAGTTGATAGGGGGAAGAGGAAAGAGGGTAATACAATTTCAGCAATTTCGTTCTCGTCACTTATACAAATTGTGAGCTTAGGGCGGAGAGGTGGATTACTGGTTGGGGGGTGGTAGTAGTGCTGTTAACTAAGACTAAGCTGGTGGAATAAATGTTTTCTATTACTGTAGTACCTAATACATTTTTTCGATTTGAACAGACACAGGCTGGTATTTATTTATAATGCCGATCACTTGTCCTTATTTGTAACAAAAACTTATATTTTTAAGTCAACGGAAATAGACATCTGTCGAAGTAGATATGGAGAGAAGTTGGCTGTACCAAAAATTTATCTGGAATTGTATAGGAAATACACATTTTGTATGGCAATCAAAGTCTATAATAATTTGCCAAAAACATTAAAAGATCTTAAAAATCGATTTTGGAAAAAAAAAACTTTTAATGATTTTTTGCGTGAGACATTATAATTAATATTAATTTGATAACGTTATAATACTTTTTAATAATGTGATATTTATCACTACAAATAATATAAAAACTTCTATGTAAAATTCCTTTTAAGACAAATGTGCACGTCTTTATGTGAATATGCGAACTTTAGATTGTACAACCATTTTTGTACCATATTCTAGCAAATAAATTATTAACTTTACACATATGAAGGTACTTTAATTTTAATTAGATTATTAACAATCTTAACCAACTTAATATTAAACTCATAAAAAGAAACTTAAATAAATTTAAAATATTGGTGTCTGACCACAGGTTGGTTATATTCTTTCTGTGTTAAGTAATCTGATGTTTGTTTAGCTGCACAAGGACGTTGAAAAGCTATGGAAAAGGCTTTCAGAATACGGTATGCACGAAGCTCCGCTTAGCTTGCATCTTAGACAGTCTTGTATAGAACATAATTGGCATTACTAAACCTTGTTTAGGTGGACTGGCAATATCTGGCTTTTAGATTTTGTTTATCGCTTCAATTTCAATTTTTTTTTAAATAATTGCTTTACGTAGAAGAAATAACTTAGCAGGAGGCAGTGCCGGATTAGCCACATAGCAAGAGTAGCAAATGCTACGGGCCCCGCGAACTTAGGGGCCCCGCGCTCCAACGCCTGTCTGACCGTAATAAAAAACGTATTAATTTAGATAGTAGCGTAAAATATCTTGCATACCTTTAACTTTCACATAAAAATAAACTCGACTTCGTCAAGTATAATCGTAAAAACAAGTACGTATTTATCTTTTTAACGTTAATTTTCAAATTTTAATTATAATTAATATACATATTTAGACTAACATGTTATTTGTACCCTTCAGATTTTTATTTTTATAAAGGTTTACATTTATTTTGCGAGTTTACGTAGCCGAGGTTGTACTTTTCTAATCGATTTTAATATAATATCGATTATAAGTATTTCGAGGAAACAGGCGAACTATTTAAATCCTAAAGCCTAACCAAGGGCCCCTAGGCAGAATTTGTTACAGGCCCCGCGCTGGCTTTATCCGGCACTGACAGGAGGATATATAGACGTATCTTACACTTGTTACAATCCTAGGCGACCTTAGTAAATTTTCTCATCATTCATAAATCTTCAATGCAATTCTTTGTCCTCATAGAATATTTGGCCCTGACCCTTTCAACTCCCGGTCATAACAATTT
Organism: Pieris napi; assembly: GCF_905475465.1. Classification (NCBI taxonomy): domain Eukaryota; kingdom Metazoa; phylum Arthropoda; class Insecta; order Lepidoptera; family Pieridae; genus Pieris; species Pieris napi. The sequence goes on along the minus strand of NC_062241.1, from coordinate 2,221,844 downwards.
CCTGGTTTGCTCATTTTATTATATTTAGTTTCCGCGTAACTTAAAAATTAAATTTGTATTTAGGCTATGTATTTTATTCACGTGAAGTCAGTCCATCAAAAACAAGGGTTAGTGTTTGCGAGCGGGGTCTTTTATTCATTACTTATGTTGATATTTATTTTCAGTGGGGACCCTAATCAACAAGCGGCACCTAGTTCTTGGTGGAACCTAGTAAGTAAATCCTGTTATTAAAGTCTAAAGTTATTTATTCATATAGGTAACACTATGTACACTTATGAACGTCAAAAAAGAAATTTACATTAAATGCTTCTAATTTTACATTTACTACCAGTTCTCAAATCAAGGGCGTAGAACGGAAGAGAAGAACTGGCAAAAAACTCTCCGCCACTCTTTTTAATCGCCAAGTTTTTTTGTTTTACAAAACGTTTGTAAGGAGCTGCAACCATTACACCATCCACGTGACATCTTAAGTAATAAATACTAATAAGAAAATAAATTAAAAACAAAGATTTGTCCTCTATCAGAAGGATGCATGGTGAAATAGGAGCACGCACTTACATTCTCGTGGGAACAATACGCAATATTAACTTATAAATATTATAAAACATGATTTACTTAATACTATAAACTTCATTTAACTTAAAGCTTTCAAGTTATATTATTATATATTTATTATTTAAAAAATTCTGTGGCGCTGCAAGATTTTTAGGTCTGGGCATCAGATTTCTATATCTGTTTCATGATCATTTGTTAACCTCATAGGCAAATAGGCGATCAGCCTCCTGTGCTTGACACATGCCGTCGAATTTGTGGGTCTGTTGTTGTGGGATGTTTTCTTTCAGCGAATGTTAAATGCGCACATAGACAGAAAGTCCATTGGTGCACAGCTAAGGATCGACATACAACCTCAAGGATGAGCTGGTCTGCACTGAACACTCTCGCGTGTTACTTTAATATATGATTTTTACAAGAGCAGTGCGAAGACTTTAGTCCAAGTCTCTCATCCCTAAGGACGTGGGTTCGATCCCCGGCTGTGCAGCAATAGAATTTTATACGTACGAATCACCACTCGCTGGTACGTTCAAGGAAAACATCGTGAGGAGACCGGCATGTCTCAAATCCAAAAATGTTCATGTATCCGACAGAAGGATGATCTACTAGTATATTTAATATAAATGATCAACGAAACAGATTTAATCTGTCAATTGCGTTGGATTATCATTATTGTAAGATCAAAATTTCAAATATTTTTTATGACTGTAGCAAAAACAGATGACAGGTTTGACAACATTCTTATTTATTTATTTATTCACACTTCGTTACCTTATACAAAAACATGCATAAATTATTAGGCAACGGGCGGCCTTATCGCTAACAAGCGATTTCTCGCAGGCAACCCTAATATGGAACAATAAAAAAGAAACACATACAGAGGGTAAAGTACAAGAACTGCATAAATAACAAAAAAGAACACAAAATAAGATGTAACACTAACTATAACTAAAATAAAGTAAATCTAAAAAAAATCTATATGTATAAACAAAAATGACAAAGATATATCTAATATCTAAAATTCTCGTATCGCGGTGTTTGTAGTTAAACTCCTCCGAAACGGCTTGACCGATTCTCATGAAATTTTGTGGGCATATTGGGTCTGAGTACCGATCAACATCTATTTTTCATCCCCCTAAATGTTAAGGGTAGTCCACCCCTAAATGATTATTTTTCTTGACTTTTTAGATAATTTTTTATTTTTTTATGATACAGCATTAAAAAATACCACACAACCTCTAATTTTTAATATTAATGATATACTTGGCAAAATGACGTTTGCCAGGTCAGCTAGTATTTTATAAATTCTTTAGTTAGACTGAAACAAAAATTTATAATTTTATATAGTTACGTGTCTCAAATTAATTCCAATTTGTCCCTTCAGTTTAGATTCGCGAAACCATGGGAGCTACTCGTACTCCTACTGGGACTAATTCTCGCCACATTCAATGGCCTGATGGTGCCAGTTGGGGTGATAGTGTATGGCGAATTTACGTCGCTACTAATCGACCGTACTGTTATGACTGGGACGTCTACCCCGGTTCTTTGCATCGCGTGGTTTGGTGGGGGGCGGTCACTGTAAGTAATGACATATTTGCATTAATTTTTTTAACAGATTGCATCGGATTTACAATAAAACTGTGATGAAAAATTACTCGGTGGATATTTTCAGCAACTCCATAGAGACCTTTCGCCGAGTCGTTTTAGAAACCGTGCCGTGTTAATTTGCTATTATTATTATTTTCTTCATACCTACATATTTATGTATACATGTCGTTACTAGCTTCATTAGCCGTTCAATTAACAGGATAGCCTTTTAACTAAACGTCGCCGTTTAACTAGCGTCCTGAAAGATGTTCAGCCAGTTGATGAAACAGCTAACCAATGACTTAGATCGATGACGTTTCTTTAGTTGCCTAGCCTGTTGACTGTTAATTTAAATTTAAGTCAGCGACTAACTTCATTTTATAAAACCTAAGATAACCTAAAAAAAGCCCTTGGTTTGCAAGCGCTAAAGAAAGCATTATTTCACTTATTACAAATTACACGTATTCCAATGATTCCAGGACGAATGCAACGGCGGAAGAGAATCGCCTAGCGTTGATTGAGGATTCCGCTGCGTTTGGCCTCGGTTGCTTCGTCTTCTCAGTTATACAGTTTATCGTTGGTGCTCTTAGCGTCGACCTGTTCAACTATACCGCTCTTAAACAGGTACATTAATTATACACAGCCTTTATTAAAAAAAATCAATTTTGCGGCAACAGATGGCGTTAATACTAAATTATTTGAATATAATCATAATATTATTCTTACGTATATGTTTCCCAGGGCAAGATTTAGAGGTCTGGATCTCGGGGCAACAAAGGAGTAGATTATTTTAGTATTTAACAAACTTAAAAATATATCAAAAGAGTCAAAATCAAAAGTAAAAAATCATTTATTCATGTTGGTAACACAATTTACACTTATGAACGTCAAAAAAGATACATACATTAAATGCTTCTAATTTTACATTAACTGCCAGTTCTCAAATCAAGGGCGTAGAAGAAGAAGAAGAAGAAAAGTTGTTTATTGAAGTGTAAAGTTGAGAATCGTTGTGATTTTAAACCGGATGCAACGGAAAAAGCGACAGTAAAAATATACAGAGACATAAATTCACAAGATTTAATGTGGGAGGAAATGAGATAGGAAGCATTATACAGTGTTTAAGAGCGGGCAAAATCACTAATCGTAGATTTGCTTTTATCTAAATACCTATGTAATGATTGAATTAAAAACAATAAATATTCATCCTTCACTATAAAACAAAATACAATAAAAATTCCTCGATACAATAAAATCACAAAGTGACCCCTAACTTTTGTCTTCTGCACATTAGTTTGGCTGAAGGCTGTTACTAGCGATTTTATTAAATATTGTAAATTTTACGAGTTATTTAAATAAAAAGAATTTGGTGTTTTCTTCATTTTTGTTCCGCGAAACAGTATCTTGCATCTCATCTTACGCCATCATCAGTCATATGTTTGTTTCACTAGTCACCAGAGCGGGCGGAGGGAGACGCGAGAATCAATGTAGACTGGTATAAGCGTTTTTACGTTTTAATTCAAACTCAAACTCCAAATATCTTTATTCAAGTGGGTAACCAAGTACACTTTTGAATCGTCAAGTTAAATTAATCGTAAATTTACATTTACTACCAGTTCGCAAGTCAAGGGCGTAGAGCGGGTAAGAAGAACTGGCAAAAAACTTTCCGCCACTCTTTTTAATCGCCAAGTATTGTCATACAAATTGTTTGAACTGGAGCAAATCAATTAGATTGAGATTAGGATCATTTAAGTAGTCCTCAAATTTATAAAAAGCTTTGTTGATTAATTTTCGTTTAACGAGGGCTTTTTAATTTATTTAGTGATAATTCTCTAATTTCGCTTGGGAGTTTGTTGTAAAAACGAATACAATTTCCATATAAGGAGTGGTTTATCTTTTGGAGCCTGGTTGGTCGTACACTCAAATTAGTTCTATTTCGCGTATTATACTGGTGAAAGTCACCATTTGTTTTAAAATCGTTTATATTTTTTTGGACATACAACAAGGCTTCAAGAATATATTGACCAGATAGTGTCATAATATCTAACGAATTCGATGATGATTTCCCATTAAGCAAAATCATATTATAGTTAGCAATATTATAGATAATGTTTTAACAAAAATATAATTTTCACAGATCAATAGGCTAAAAGAATGCTTCTTAAAAGCGATAATCCGTCAAGATATCACCTGGTACGACTTGAATCAGACTATGAACTTTGCTACGAAAGTATCCGAGTAAGTTTTTTTGTATTGAATCTTAACTTACTATTTTTGCATCTATATAGATATTTTTAGACAACTAGTTGATAGCTATTTTTTATAAGTAACCGGTATTAATGCCCCGAAAGTATTTCCGAACCAATTCGATTTAGGGTGCTTCAGAAAAGAGCGTGCCATTTCTTAAAAGGCCGGCAACGCACTTGCTTGCCTCCTGGCAATGTGAGTGTCCGTGGGTGGGTGGTATCACTTAACATTAGGTGAGCCTCCGGGCACATAAAAAATACAAACCTCATAATAAAATTATTAGTGTTATGGACCAAACTTTCGAGTACCATTCTTAGTTAAGAGTTTGGCATATCATTTTACTTATCACTGTAGGTATAAAAGAAAATCTAAAATGTATTAAAATATTCAGTGACGTCGAGAAATATCGGGAGGGTATTAGCGAGAAAGTTCCAATGCTGGTGTACCTAATAATGTCATTTGTCACCGCTGTCCTCATATCCTTTGCGTACGGCTGGGAGTTGACACTTGTCATCCTGTCATGTGCACCTGTCATTATTGCTACTACAGCTGTCGTGGCGAAGGTAAGAAGAAAATTTAATGTTTCAAAAATATTTTTTCGCATACTTAAATTTCGTAATAAATAAATCAGTATCCAGCCTAAAAAAAAACAATGAGCCTACGAGCATTTATGTTTGGATTTCAGATTTGTAGGTTTCACAAACAATTGTTTTCTATAATAGACAAGTAGTGTGAGCCTTCTGTGTGTGTGTGTGTGTGATTCCCAACACACGCCGTCAACTTTTTTATTCTTATGCCATTTTTCTCACGACGTGTTCCTCCTTTATTGTACGAGTCAGTTTAATACTTTTCACTAAAGATCATTAAGTCTAAGTATAAGCTATGATTAAAAGCAGTGTCCAAGTGGCTTCAGCGTCCGCTCATAGGTTTGAATCCCGGCTGTGCACCAATGGACGTTCTTTCTATGTGCGCATTTAACATTAGCTCGAACGGTGAAAGAAAACATCGTGAGAAAACCTACTTGCCTTACACCCAAAAAAGTCGACGGCGTGCATCAGGCACAGGAGGCTGATCTCCTACTTGCCTATTAGATTAACAAATTGATGAGCGCCATTGATTTTTTTTTACATATGTAATTCGTTGACTAATGTAATCCAGCGAATCATATGTGCCCTATTCAGAAGGTTACTCCTAACTGGGCATAATTTAAACAGTGTAAATTGAACTCTTAATCGATCTCTTTCAAAGGGAAGAGCAGCCTTCTGGTTTCTCTGAAAATCTTCATAAAACCTTAATTTTATGCGTAACATTCTACGCAGTTATATTCATACTAGAATCTGTGTGGAAAGAAATCTTTGTTGTCATTAAAGTTCAACAGTAATCTTGATACAATATTTGTAATTAAACGAAATTATTAAATTATTTCAACACGCCGCGTGGTGTCTTTCCGCACAGATTCTATCCTTGCTTGAACTATTATATTTTTTAGATACAATCATCATTGACCACGCAAGAGCTTAAAGCTTATAGTATAGCCGGTGTAATAGCAGAAGAGGTACTTTCTTCTATTCGTACGGTCATCGCGTTTGGGGGAGAGGAGAAGGAAATAAGCAGGTAAGAACTTCATGGCTTAGTGCTAAGAGTGCCGTCAAGAGGCCTTGAGACTTCTGGCATAAAAACTATTATGACAGGCTGGTTTGTTGATCCATGCCCTAAATATGGTTTTCTACTAAAGCACCATATGCTTAGTGCTCAGCGTATGGTTATGGTTGGTGGACTCATTTTCGCACTTAGACACATAATTGGTCCGTTGTGCGCCTCCTGGCTAGTATACCCAGCCTAGCTCCTTCTAGAAGTCTCCTGGGCACTTCACAGGCTTCACGGAGCGACCTCACTGTTCCGAGCATTTCTGCACGAGTGCTAAGCGTATTCAGTATTCGTATTCAGGTTGGCAACACCACCAACGCCTCGTGGCGTTATAGGTTTCCATGGCGGCACTAAAGACTTCTTTCTAAGTGATCCGCCCATAGTAAAATAAGTAGAAATAAATAAATATATATATATGTATGTTAAAACTAATCTTCAGTAGTCTACGGCGTAGGCCTCCCCTAAACCAACCCATTCCATGCTATTTCTGGTCAACCTCTTCTATCCTGAGCCCCATCTCTGTGCTAATGTATTCCTGCTTCTCTTTGGTTCTCTATTTCCTTTTTTTACGCATCTCAAATTTTGACTTTTATAAAATAAGAAGTTCATCCAGGCAGTCATCTTTATTGGTTTAGCTAAAAAATTACGTCTAAATTACATTATTCTAATCAACAATATATTTGACATAATTATACAAATTACGAACAGCCTCTGATTGTGTATTTAGGTCCTTTTAATTATATTAAATACGCTATATATTGCTCAATTGTCATATATAAGCATTGTATTTATTATATATAATAATAATTTATAAGATAAAGCAATGGCTGATCAGCGCCAATGTTTTTTTAAACTATCTAATTTCAGGTATTCACAACGATTAGAACCCGCGAAGAAAATGGGTGTACGAAAAGGTATATTCTCTGGGATCGGGAGCGGTGTGATGTGGTTCATTATATATGCGACGTATGCACTCTCCTTTTGGTACGGAGTCGGTTTGATATTGGAGAGTAGACATGAAGAAACTCCAGTGTATACACCCGCAGTGTTAATGATTGTAAGTGACATTTTATTTATTTGACACGTTGCAAAAATAATATACATTTATTTATTGGAACGAAGTTCCTTATCGCGCGTTGTGAAAGGGGGCTAGACGGAAAAAATTCTTACGAAAAGTTGTCACGACACTTTTTTGCTATTTGCTATTGTAATACACCGGTTCTCGTCCGATCACCGAAGTTAAGCAACGTCGGGCGAGGTCAGTACTTGGATGGGTGACCGCCTGGGAACACCTCGTGATGTTGGCTTTTTTTTCGAAGTAAGATTGGTGTCGAGAAAATCTATCATACTTTTATGATACCAATTAACATATAAATTAATCGAAAGGAATTTCGTTCCATCCGGGTGTACCTTGACACCTCTAAAGTTATATTATTTTAACAGTTTTCGAGTCTAAAACCACTTATCATCAATGTGACTTTTTATGTGTTTCTATTGACCTTAATCTGATGGGATTTTATATTATAAACCAGTTTATAAAGTATGAGCAGTGTTGGCGTGCGACTCTCATCCCTCAGGTCATTGATTCGATTCCCGGCTGTGCACCAAAGGACTTTCTGTCTGTGTACGCATTTGATATTCGCCGAACGGTGAAGGAAAACATCGAGAGGAAACCGGCTTGCCTGAGACCCTAAAAGTCGAAGGCGTGTGTCAGGCATAGGAGGCTGATCTCCTATTTGCCTATTAGATTGACAAATTATCATGAAACAGATACAGTAATCTGAGGCCCAGACCTAAAAGTGTTTTAGCGCCACTAATTTATTTTATTTATAAGGTATACCAAACATTAATTTAACACCAACTTTAAACACAACAAATTTAAACACCAACTCACAAAGTCGAGCTCGAACCTTAAATATTTATGCAACAATTTAAAAACAGTACACGTGAAGATTTAGATAAGAGAACGTTAAGAAAATTTCCAGATATTCTTCAGCGTGCTCCAAGGCGCTCAGAATGTTGGGCTCACAGCCCCACATTTAGAAGCAATGACGAATGCTAGAGCATCTGCGGGGTCCATTTTCGCTGTCCTTGACCGGAAACCCGCGATTGACAGCTTGTCGACGGAAGGTAGCCGACCGGAACTGAATGGTGATCTGGAACTGAATAACGTGTACTTCAAATATCCAGCTCGGGCGGATGTACAGGTATTTTTTACATCATCCAAATTTTAATATATTTCGCTAATAATAACATATTTTATAAATAACTTATTTATTAACACTTTATTGTACAATAAAAACATATTTGCAAAAAAAGGCAACTGGCGGATATTTTTAGACCACAAGTTTTGACAAAAAAAATAAATAACTTAACTTTTCTTATTATTATGACATTATAATAATTAGTTTGACATTAGCATGCCTATTTTTATATATCTGATTGTTTGGTTTTTTATGATAATAAATCTGAATGTTCTTTGCAAATAAACGATTTATTATAATTAAGTATTATCGTTATCAAATGAGTGCAAATATATGTTAATTTTTCGAATGTATAATAATTCATTCAAATTCATAAAAGTACGCAATTTTTCATGTGTGTTTTCTTATGACATTATCACGTATTCTTCGTAAACCGACTTTACAGACAACCAAATTTTACTTCATAATGCCTCTTCCATAGGTATTAAACGGTTTAAATCTTAAAATCAACCGCAACGAAACAGTGGCCCTTGTGGGGTCTAGTGGTAGCGGTAAATCCACAGTTCTACAGCTCCTACAGCGAATGTATGATCCGGAATCCGGTTCTGTGACCGCATCGGGGCACGATCTGAGGAATATCAACGTGAGACATTACCGTGACCACATCGCCGTGGTGGGGCAGGAGCCTGTGTTGTTTGCTGGCTCGATAAAGGAGAACATACGGTGAGTGGATCAGACTTATCGTCAGACCACTTTACGAGCGGTTTGATTCTTTAGTGTTGGGTGATGTCTCTCTGCATCGTCTATCGCATTTGACATGGAGAGTGTTCAAAGGAGTTGTTCGGATAAATACCTGCAGCTGAGTTTCATCATCGGGCGTCGAGGCAGAATACGAAATTCCACCCGTATCACCTCGACGTCGGTCGTTCCACAACTGAGCGTTTCTTAAGGCAGTATTGTCGAGCACCACCACTATGTTGAACCAGCAGCAGTTGAACCAGCTGCTGCTGTATTTCCGAACCAACTCATATAGTGTTCTTCAAGAAAAAAGCATTGCATTGCACTCGCGAGCCCTTTGGCGTTGAGAGTGTCCATGTGCGTTCACTTAACATCAGGTGAGCTTCCTGCCAGTTTGCCCCGTTATATACAAATAAAAAATGCTTAAATTTATTCAAATATCACTCAAAATTTGATTTTATAATTACATCTTTGAATTTATAGTTTCTTTCTTAGAATTAAGCATATTTTAAATGGTGTTAATAAAATTAATCAGTATAAGCTTTAAAAATTAATAATGTTTTTTAGGATGAGTAATCCATCGTGTACAGATCAAGAAATTATTATAGCCGCAAAACAAGCGTACTGCCATAGCTTCATTAAGAAATTACCTGAAGTAAGTAACTTTATATTGCAAATGTGCTTCATTGAAAACGTTTATAATGTCGTATTAAAAGTTACATTAATATAACTAATGTAACATTGAAATTTAGTGAAATTATCACAGTTTTTTTTAGTTTTTTTCTCGATTTAGTAAAATGTTTAAGCATTTTTTACCTGAACCTGCGTATTAAAAATAATAAAATATAAATTTTTTTTTAACTTTAGGGCTATGAAACCATGATAGGTGAGCGCGGTGCCCAACTATCGGGGGGTCAAAAGCAACGTATAGCCATTGCAAGGGCATTGGTACGAAGGCCCAAAATATTGATTTTGGATGAGGCAACTTCAGCATTAGATTCTCACAGTGAAGCCAAAGTACAGAGGGCTTTGGATTCTGCTGCCCATGGAAGGACCACCATCATGGTGAGCCACAGGTATACTTTAAAACAAATAGATATTTCTAGGAAATTCAGAAATAAAACTATTTTAACTCTATTGGTTTTCGTTTCTTACGACTCAATTGTTTTTTATGTAACTCGATAGTTAGCTACCAAGCTATAAAACCTAACCTCTTTTGATTTCTCTTGTTTTTCCAAAAATAAATTGGTCAATATTCTTACAAAAGTGCATAAATATGTAAGCATAGGCCATTGATATACAAAAAACCCAAGATGCACAGTCTCGAATAAAAGTAACGCTCGAAAGTGTCCCGAAACACTATTTCTGTCCCTTTCATATAAGTTACAAGCATATATTATTGCAAAAGCAACCTTACGCGAATTGCTTAAAGTTGTTATTACAACGCAGTGTATACGTACTTAAAGCAATAAAATTTACGACCGACCGTGGTCGGTAGGACAAGGTATTGAGTGGAGTCGAACATGACTTTTTTATTTACAACTATTTAACATAATTTTAAATTTATCCCACTTTTCGGACAAAAGGTGTTGGATGTTAAATAGTTGTAAATTTATAATAATACATAACTTTAATCCGGTTAAAAAGTTTTTTCTTTAAATTAAAAAAAAATGTTAAATTGGCTACCTCCTGACCTACACTTTATATAGCGTAAATATATTTGTCAAAAACTACACACAAAAAAGTTCAAAAGTACATAAATTTATTTATAAAAAAAAACAAATAAATAACATCGACTCCACTTATTAGACGCGAGACTATTTGAAATGAGCGCACATTTTAGAATGTTGCGCTCATTTTTGGAGGACGTTTTTTTGACGTTGAGTGTGCATCTTGGGTTTTTTGTATATCAATGGCATAGGCCCATATATTAGGTTTTAGAACTCAAACCAAACCAGTTTTATTGTTATATACCTTGCAAAAGACACTTAAAACATTGCTCTGTTCAGGTTAGCGACTGTATTAAACGCAAATCGTATAGTTTTCATCGAAAAGGGCGAGGTGGTTGAAGAAGGTACACACGAGGAACTTCTAGAATTGAAGGGACGGTACTATCAACTGGTTCTACAGAATGAACCGAGTATTGCTCCCAGTACCGCAGTGGGTAATGAGGGTGGTTCACAGAAACGTAAGTGAATGTTGATAAAATTGCCATCTTCCTTACTAATTATGCACCGATCCTTAGCTCCTTGAAATCCTTGAATCCACCCTCAAACATACGGCTCAAGCGTAAAGAGTTAAAACCAACTTGAGACATAAAAGATGTTTTCAGAATATTTAGAGTTTGCTGTAGATTTTTTTAGGATCAGACACGCTCACTGGTTATGTGTGACTATATAAACCTGATGAATAGGACCGAATCTTCCTCACACCGCTATCCTATTCCCCAAAGGAACAGTCGACCTTCCTTCGATGGCACACATGGCTTTCTCCAGGTTTTCGTACGACTAACATGGCCCTAATTTGCAGCAGCTAACTTTGATCCCACCGCAGATACGAAGTTTCGTAGAGTGAAACTCCAGAAGTTGGATTCAGTGGATTCCATCAAAAGTTCATCAGCAGAAGAGGATGATACAATCTCTGAGGACAGCGTAGTTGTAGAAGATGAAAAAGTGGGGGAATTCGAACCTACCACCTGGCAGATACTAAAACTGTGTGAACCGGAAAAATGGTGGATGATGATGGGTATTGGGGCAGCGGTGGCTGTTGGTTCCTCTTTTCCCTGCTTCGCTGTGCTCTTTGGTGAAACATATGGTGTGAGTATATCCAATGTTTGTTTGTGGCAAATTTTCAGCTTAGTTATTAGAATACTCATCATATTGGTCGTAAGACTTGCCAGGTTCCTCTCAACTAGGGTTAATTACGCTTATATAAAAATAAATATATTGAATTGGGTTTCAAACGCCTGATCTCAGATTTAAGAAAGCACGCTCACACTGCTTTACACTACCATATAGGAATCTTCCATAATAAAATCTAGAACAAGCTATTGATTGAATATGTCATGGTAGGTCTTACTCAACTATATAAATCCTAAAAATTAAAAATAATATCGGTTGTATGTAATATTCATAATAATTATAATAGCCTTTTAATCAGATACTATTACATTTGAACACGTTTATATTTAAATTTGTACTTGACGACTCGTGGTTAGTACCCCTGACTGCGAATCCATGTGCCCCGGATCTTCGATCCCCGGCTGAGACGAACATCGATGTGATGAGCATTTTGTGTTGTGCTTAGGTCTTGGGTGTTTAAATATGTATTTATATGCCTATCTACCTATAATATGTTTGTATATCCGTAGCCTAGTACCCATAACACAAGCTTCACCTCACCAGCTTAGCATTGGACTAGGTCAATTGGTGTGAATTGTCTTTATAAAAAAAATAATATTTTAGGTATCTGTGTGCCCTTTTTGGCAACTCCAAATCCCGCTATTCCTCTCTGCACTGTGCCACTCTTTGCCATGTTCCACCTGCTCTTTCTTTTATTAGTAGTATATAATTGTATGTCATATTTATTATGTTCTTTGAATTTCTAGTTACTGGAGAGCAAAGATGAGGACTATGTGCGCTCAGGTACAAACTTGATAGCGGTATTGTTCCTAGTGGTTGGCGTGTACACGGGCATCGGTATATTCTTCCAAATATTCATATTCAATTTAACTGGTGTTAGACTCACAGAGAGGCTCAGGTAATTTCTTTATTTTTTTTTATCTTCATATATGTATTCGCATTTTATGTAGGGGCAAGTCGAATGGGAATATTTTTACATACTTTCCGTCAGTGGTATATTTATAATTTCTTTGTTTAGAACACAAGAAAATTTTGGAATTATTTCAGAATATGTGGTAAATCGTTTATATAAGCATTCTTTAAATGTTACCTTATTGCTAAAAATAAATTATATTACCGTGTTTTAGACGTGTACCACAATTTAGTTACCTAATTTTTTTTTTTCAATGGTCAAGTTAAATCGTTATCGTAAATAACGTCACTATACACGTATATCTTGCTGAGAATTTTCATTAACCTGGTGTAGGTACGGAGTGTGGTTTTCTAGCTGCAGTTGGATATGGTATTTTAAATAGATCTTTAACTCTTCCCACGAGTATTAACGAGTTATTACAAAGAAGAAAACAAGGGTTATTCAAATATAATTCGATTGATTAAGAATTAAATCTGTCGCTTGTCCCTTTTCGTCGCAACGTGAATAGAATTCAAGAGAAAGATACGAATGAGGTGGTACTTTACATTGTTAGAATAAGAGAGAGAATGTAGAGAATAATTTGTTTTAATAAGGCGACTAGCATCCTAGATTAACTACTGGTGCTCAATAAAACCCGTGTGTATACAGAATCGGTGCGTTCAGAGCGATGTTACGACAAGAGATGGGTTGGTTTGACAATCCGTTGAATGGAGTGGGAGCACTCTGCGGACGTCTTGCTGCTGATGCTGCAGCTGTTCAAGGGGTATGTTTCTATTGTGCAATTTTTTTATTAAATAATTTCATGTTGCTTAACAAAATGTTGACATTTCACTATTTGTCTTATCTTTTATAATTTTTTACATTTAAATTACAATTTCATTAATTTAAATGACATTTTAACCTTGAGATTTTTCTACTTCGAAGTCCGTAACCATTCACAACGTAGGTACTTATCTACAAGTAGATGCTCTTTTTCTTCTTCTGATTATTTTGGCATGATCTTAAACCCAGGAACGTAGAATGCCGTTTCACCACCTCTGTTTTAACAGCTAATAATGTGAATTGCCCCAGTACGTTGTTGTATATTTCATTTAAATGCACGCTAATTATATTAAAAAAATGTTTAATAATCAAGTAAATTCATAGTACATAATATAAATTACCTTATACATTTTACATTATAATATTTATATTTGATTTCGTTGTATAAAATTTCAGGCAACAGGTACCCGTATCGGCGCTTTAATGCAAGCCTCTGCGACAATTTTCATCGGAATCAGTCTCTCCATGTACTACACATGGCAGATGACTCTGGTATCCCTGGTCTCCGTGCCAATGGTCATCATTGCTGTTGTCTTGGAGAGTAGAGTCCTGGCTGAGGGCATAGCGACAGTACGAGAGGCTTCTAATAGAGCGAACACCATTGCTACTGAGGCGATAACGAATATACGAACAGTGTCTGCCTTTTGTGAGTTTTTTTATGAACATTTTTTTTTTTTATAGAACAGGGGGCAAACAGGCAGGAGGCTCACCTGATGTTAAGTGATACCGCCGCCCATGGACACTCAACGCCAGAGGGCTCGCGAGTGCGTTGCCGGCCTTTCAGGAAGTGGTACGCTCTTTTCTTGAAGGACCCTAAGTCGAATTGGTTCGGAAATACTTCAGTGGGCAGCTGGTTCCACAAAGTGGTGGTGCGCGGCAAAAACTGCCTTGAAAAACGCTCATATATACATAGCAATTAAGTATACAGTATTTACAATTTTCTTAACCTACATCTTAATATATATAAATTACGTGTCACGTTGTTTGTCCGCTATGGACTCCTAAACTACTGAACCGATTTCAATCAAATTTGCACATCGTGTGCAGTTTGATCTAACTTAAAAGATAGGATAGCTTACATCTCAATTTATACCCGCAATATTATTTTATTGCAAAATATTTGTTTATTATTTGATAGTCACAATTTTAACAGATGGCGCTGTGTTGAAAGTACCAACGTTTCACATAAGCTACAATTTAATTGCATTACCACCAAAAAAGCATGTTGGTCCCCATGACTGGTGTTCTCCTACCGTTTCCCTTGAATAGGTTACTACTATGTAATATAACTAAAACCTTAGCCACAGCAATGCTTGGCCGGTCTGCTAGTAGTAATATAAAAAAATATAAAAAGTTGGTCCCTGTGGCAGTGTACCTTTATCGCTGGCAGCATTTCCTCGCTGTATTGCGATACTTATTCGTTTAGGAAAGCACCAGCTCTGGGGTCACCGGTACCATCTACCAGATGCCAACTTCAGTATTTAATTAGCGCCTGTGCACTTGCACCCCACGGCCCAAGAGTCTCTACTCCAAAGGGAACAAAATCGAAGTTGGAGGAAAGACTCTTATATTTGAGCCGTTTATTATTTTCCGCCTACGCTGAGAGTGCCACAGCTTTTGTGCTTGTCCGAGGGAGACGGGGCAAACGTGTCCACACAAGTAGCATCCCATCTCCAAATGGGTCAACGACATCCCCTCCGGGTGTTTGTCATCGGAAACATTGCGGAGGCAAGCGAGCGGTGTGATGATGTCATTGATCCTTTGGAAGATGGGACTGGCTAACATAAAATTGCAATGTTATATAACACTAGCTGATCCGGCAAACATCGGTTTGCCATGTATATCATTTATAATAAAAATAGGGGTTGATCGTAGAGGGGTAAAAATTAGGGGTTGTATGTATTTTTTAATGTTGTATCATAAAAAAATAAAAATTAAAAAAAATATTTAGCGGTGGACTAACTACCCTTAACATTTAGGGGTATGAAAAATAGATGTTGTCCGATTCTCAGACAAACCCAATATGCACACAAAATTTCATGAGAATCGGTCAAGCCGTTTCGGAGGAGTTTAACTACAAACACCGCGACACGAGAATTTTATATATTAGATTAACCTGACTCTAACAATGTGTATTAACAAAAACTATTATTTAATACGATACAGGCGGTGAAGAAGGCATCTTAAACCGCTACAAAGAGGCTGGTGCAAGCGCAAATCAAGCAGCACGAAGCAGTATGCGCTGGCGGGGTATGGTTTTCTCGTTCGGGCAGACGGCACCCGTAGCTGGGTATGCCCTGTCCCTGTGGTATGGAGGGGTTCTGGTTGCCAACAAGGAGGTGCCGTATAAAGATGTTATCAAGTGAGTTTTTTATATGGTTGTCTACGACAATATTGCCGACATTTTTTTTAATTGTCATTTTTATTTTATTTTTACTGTTATAATTTGACACTCGTTAATTTGAATCTCTAGATAATTTGATTTTTTCCGGTCTCTTGCAAAATCGTTGATAATTAAAAATTGTTAATACAATAAAATAGAAATAATAATTCAAGAATTTTGATCACTCTTACTTACTTGAGTTCCCCCTCTTCGGGTTAATGGTTGTAATAATAACTTTTTGAAGAATCTTCATAGAATTCGCTTTCCGAATCAATCATTGCATCCGGCTATATTCATAACAATAATCATAACGTTTAAATTTTTAATATTTATATAGACAATAAGTTCCTATGTAAATTCTACATCTCTCTCTTATAAAGAGATAAGATAAGAAAACCATATTTAACATAATATCAGTTGACAGAAAAATGTATCATTTGGCATTGGTATAATCTGTGTAGAGCGTGACCCTCTGTAAAAATATGGTTTTCATAATAAAACATACCTCATAATTTAGGACATTGATCTGTTCTTTATTCCCCATTCGTGTTATTGGATTCCTAATTAATAAATCATTGGCGCCTTTTTAGGTCTGGAACTAAGATTTCTGTTTCTGTTTCATGATCATTTGTCAATCTATAATAAGCAAGTAGGCGATTAGCATGTGCCTGACACACGTCGTCCACTGTTTAGGACGGCCAAGCCGGATTCCTCTCGATGTTTTTTCCTTCACCGGTCGAGCGAAAGTTAAATGTCCATTGTACAGCCGGGCATCGAACCTACGACCTCAGGGATGAGAGTCGCACGCTGAAGCAACTACGCCAACACTGTTTATATTAATTCAATAAATTCTTAATAAATAATCTAAGATATTTTTCATTATTTTCTTTTGTCTTAAGAGTATCAGAAGCGCTGGTATTCGGGGCGTGGATGATGGGCCAAGCTCTAGCGTTTGCGCCGAACTTCGGTGCGGCCGTGTGCGCAGCTGGCAGAGTAATGACACTTATTGAGAGACGGCCCATCGTTGAAAGCACACACGCGCCTTCTGTACCTGAGAATTATGTAAGTTTTTCCCATATATATATGTCGCAGCAAACTAGATTAATTAGCCGTTCAATTAACAGCCTAGCCTTTTAACTAAACGGCGCCGTTTAACTAGCGGCCTGAAAGTTATTCAGCCGTAGCGTTTGCTACAACATTTAATAAACTGACTGGCTAATGCTTGGGCCATTCGTACGATAGAGTCATTATTAGGCAGGAATAAATAAGATGAAACATATGACATAAAAAATATTTATTTTAAAATGAAATTGCTTCCGTCAAATTCACATTATTATTGTCACTACACTCTTCCATTGCACTTGTTATTTTTCATGAAACTTTGTATAAACGCCATCAACGTTGTGCCGACGCAAATGACGAAACGTCATCGAACCAAGTCATTTGCCTAGCTGTTTGATCAACTGGCTGAACATCTCTCATGCCGCTAGTTAAACCGCGACAATAACAATTAATATCTTATAATTTTAGCTGTTAGCGGATAAGTCAAGTCTAGTCTAAGATTTGTAAGATTGATAAATTTTCTTTAGCTCTCTCTTTTTAAATGACATTTCACCAGTTATGCGAGTTACTAATATTTTAAATTATTTCTGTAATAATTTTTTTTCATATTGCTCTTTTATTGTTCAATCTTCTATCTATCTATCTAACCTTTTATTATCTATATTTTATTACGTCTATAGAGAAATCAAATTCCACGCTTATAAACGTCAAACATTGAAATCTTTGGAAACCTAAAAATAAAAAAAATTTGACAAATTTTTTCATATTGCTCTTTTATTGTTCAATCTTCTATCTATCTATCTATCTAACCTTTAAATATCTATATTTTATTACGTCTATAGAGAAATCAAATTCCACGCTTATAAACGTCAAACATTGAAATCTTTGGAAACCTAAATTATAAAAATGTAGAGGGCTCTTTAAGAGTTAGCTATTTTATAAGACAAATCATTTATAATTATCATTCATTTTATTTATTTTAAAAATATAGCGATTAATATTATTTTAATACATAAACACTATTATCACGGTTTTGATATACACAACAGTAATCTTTGAATTTTACAAATTTTTTCGTTGCCCAAACAGGTAGCTCAGGGTAAAATCCAGTACAAGAACATCAAGTTCCGTTACCCCACTCGCCGTGAAGTTGAAGTACTACGAGGTCTCTCATTAGTAATTCCAAGTGGGAAAAGGGTGGCCTTGGTGGGGCCTAGTGGTTGTGGGAAATCCACCCTTATGCAATTGCTTCAACGGCTATACGACCCGGATGACGGCACTGTTGTGAGTAAAGCCTGCGTGAAAATGGTTTTTGTTTTTCAGTATATCGGCAGATAAAAAAAAATAGGTTTATTATGGAACATAAGATACAGGTATCACTTATTCCGCGTCACTAAATTTGAATCTGTAGGCATCCCTACTCATCGGTAAAAAGACAGAGGGTGTAGGCCGAGAGAAAAAGCCGGCGTAAAAACTCTCGGTACTCTTTTAAAATAGCAAATCGTCAAACAACAAATTAATTAGAAGTAGCCTGTCTAGCACTAGTCCCAGGCCCTTTTGTTAACTAGATAATCGTTAACTTTTTATTAAGCCTAAAGTAGATATAAAGATAGCCGTTTGCCGTGAAATTTACAGTATGTCTCGGGGATATTAAAAAAATATTAACAAGGGTTAAGTTCAGTTTCAAGACTGCTAAGTATGAGCTTCAGTATATCAGAAACTTATTGGATTTTGACAGGAGTCATACTTAGTCTCTCTGATAAAGACAACTATACTTTATTAGATACGGGGGGAGTCTAATTTTGATTGAATAAACTATGAATAGCTGAGACAGTTTAGCTCGTACACTTATTTTTTATATAACAAGGGCCAAACGAGCAGAAGGCGCACCTGATGTTAAGTGATACTGCCGCCCATAGACACTCACATTGCCAAAGGGCTCGTTGCCGGCCTTTTAATGAACGGAACTCTTTTCTTGAATTCGCTAAGTCGAATTTGTACGGAAATATTTGTGCGCAGTTGATGGAACGTTAGGGCGGCAAAAACTGCCTTAAACTCTCTATTGTATGACGATGTGATATGGGATTTCATTTCCCGTCGCAAGTATTATTACTCCAAATTAGTCTAAATTCATTTAGTTATGTATGACGTATTGATGATAATGAAGTTTTAGCTTAGGGTAGGTTCAGAGTCATGAGCGAACTATGACTTCGGTATGTCAAAGTACATTATCAAGTCATGCTAAGGGTCCTTCAAGAAAAGAGCGTACCAATTCTTAAAATGCCGGCAGCGCACTCGTGATCCCTCTGGCAAAGAGTGTCTATGGGCGGCGTTATCTCTCAACATCAGGTGAGCCTTCTGCCCGTATGCCCCTTCTCTTATAAAAAAATTGTTTTCAGTTTCTAGACGACTACAGTATCGTAAGCGACATGCGACTTTCAACCTTACGCGGTAACTTGGGCATAGTATCACAAGAGCCAGTATTATTTGACCGCACTATCGCTGAAAATATCGCGTATGGAGACAACACGAGAACAGTGCCCATAGAAGAAATCGTTACTGCGGCTAAATCCGCCAACGTTCATACATTTATTGCTGCATTGCCATCTGTAAGTACATATTTAATATCGTACTTATTAATAAAAATAAATAAATCAGTGGCACTAAAACCTTTTTAGGTCTGGGCCTCAGATTTCTGTGCTGTTTCATGATCATTTGTCAATCTAATAGGCAAGTAGGTGATCCCGTGCCTGACACACGCCACGCTATCTGTAGGTAAATAAAATTTTTGCTATGCCTTGGTACACGGAGTTTGGAGGAGTTTGTGAGTTGGTGTTTAAATTGTCATGTTTTTGAATCTAATCAATATTCAAATTAATGTTAGGTATACCTTTTGAGTTAAATAAATAAATCAGGGCACCACAATATTTCTAGGTCTGGGCCTCAGATTTCTGTATCTGTTTCATGATTATTTTCTCAATCTAATAGGCAAATAGGTAGGTGATCAGTCTCCTGTGCCTGACACACGCCTTCGACATTTTAGGTCTAAGGCAAGCCGGTTTCCTCACGGTTTTCCTTCACCGTTCGAGCGAATATTAAATGCGTATATAGAAAAAAGTTCATTAGTGTAGAGCCGGGGATCGAACCTACCACCTCAGGGATGAGAGCCGCACGCTGTTCTTATTCATATTATAAATATTTTATTTTATATTATGTTTTATCGTCTTTTTTCTTGTACATATATGATAGATTGACAAATTATCGTAATACAGAGTTCTGAGGCCCAGACCTAAAAAGGTAGCACCACTGATTTATTTTATTATTTTTTAGATTTAAACCTTATCAATAAAAAATAAATCAGTATAATCCTGTTGTACTAAAGATCTCACCTTACTTTTTATCATAGCGTAAACACTGTTTGACAGAAAGAGACAAAAGACTTTAGTTATAAGAGAGCAATTGTGTTTACAAAGGGGATATTTTTCAGGGTTACGAAACCCGTATCGGCGCCCGCGCATCCCAATTGTCTGGTGGACAGAAACAACGCATTGCCATCGCACGCGCGTTGATCAGAAACCCACGTGTTTTACTATTGGACGAAGCTACTTCGGCCCTTGACACACATAGTGAAAAGGTAATTTTGTGTGTGTATTAATGTCATTATGTTAAAAACGCTGTCGCGGCTGTACCTTCCAGTAAGTAATCCAAATTATCTATACTCTGATTATTCATTCCGTAGAGTTCTGACATTTCATTAGTGTGCTACTAAAAAAATGTGTCCAATTCACACGTGGTAGAAGTGAAACCTTCAAAAACAACGTTTTTATAATTAAAATATGTAAATTAGACTTTTTCTCTATCTAAATGTAGGATCTTTTCTTTAAAAAAAATATATTTTAATGTTAAATTTTTTATAACTTTAATATCAATCTTTAGTTAGGTAGGTAAAAACTAAAATAATAAAAGTTTGAAATAAATTCACAAGATCCAACGTGGGAGAAAATGAGATAGGAAGCATTACTTATACCTACAGTGTATAAACTTTTAATTAAGTGTAGTACGAAGTTTTCACTTCAAAAAGTTTCTATAACTAATGATTTGTAAATAAAATTGATAAATAATCTAATTTTATAATTAAACTACTTACTTAACTTACTTATTTAATTTTCATCAAATCTGTTTTTTTATTTCACAAAATGTTCAAATACCCACTAATTTAAAGTTTATACACTGTATAATGCCTCCTATCTCACTCTCTCTCACGCCAAATCCTATTTAATTTATGTGTCTGTCTCTTTTTACTGTCGCTTTTTCCGTTGCATCCGGTTTGAAATCACAACGATTCTAAAGAAGTTTCACTTCAAAAGTTCTCCACCGAAAAAGGGACAAATTTAACGTAACGTGCTTTACGTATTTGTTCCCCGGGGCAAGCCTATTGTTATTCCTTGTACTACATGAAAATTTATCAATATCTGTATAGCGATAATTTAAAAAAAAAAAATATTTAAAACTGAACTGAATTATTTTATTATTTCCCAGGTGGTTCAAGAAGCGTTAGACAGAGCCAGCGAAGGCCGAACATGCCTGATCATAGCCCATAGACTAGCGACTATACAAAATGCAGATATGATTTGCGTTATCGACCGAGGAGTTGTCTCTGAAATGGGAACCCATCAAGAACTCATAGCATTAAAACGAATTTATGCAAGATTATATGAACTCCAATGCGGCTTTGTGGAGGAAAGCGAGGAAAATCTGGACCAATCTGCTTAAGTCTTCTTTTTCTTACTTTTTAGCAATTTATATTCTATGCCCTGTACCTCGAAATTAATTACAGTAAAATCCGTTTAATAAGATTTCTATACCAGGGGCTTGACACGACGCTTTTCGATAGGCGTGACCCACTAACGCGAAATGAGTTTGGGTCACACCTGTCGAAAAGGGTTTTTTTTCTCGAGCCCCAGTCCCCGAAGAAAATCGTAATATGTTTTCCCACTTAAAACGTTTTTACTTCGTACTATTAAATGGTATATTAATCTTAAGCTGTTTATAGTTAAATAACGTCTAAGAATGAACTCACCTTTGAAGTGTCAAAACCACGAACTGACCTATCAGCTGTATTGTTACGCATTACACGAATAAAAATGTCTAGTGTGACATTGTAGGCTCTTAAGGTACGATAACGATAGTACGATTAGGCACATTTTTTACAAACATTTTGTGCAAAGCAGAACACGTACTAAGCGCGTATCGTGTTTGGCTTCTGTCTCCACCGGCAATGCAGCGAGTTTTGTGCGCGCACAGTGCTACACACTTGTTCACTGGGAAGATTTTCTGCCGACAGTTGCTAATATGGCCGGGCAGGAAAACGTTGTGCTTTGTAAAATATTCTTGATGATTCAAAAAATTACTTGGCATAGTGCGCGCACAATTGTTCGCTTTGGTAGCGGAAGCAAGCTTTGGCGAACAACGAGTGTGTGCGCGTCGACACGATTCCACTACTTGAACCATGTGCGCGCACACAAGTGCACAGTTGTGCGCGAATGAGTCGAACAAAACAAACATTTGTGCCGTACGCTGTGCAATAGTGTGCCAAACAGTTCAGCCCAAAAGGGTCTAATCGTACCTTTAAATATTCTGAGCCTAAAATAGAAGGATTTAAATAGCAAAAATAAATTATTGATTAGATTTTTACAATGGGCTTGATGTTTAATATTCAATTTGTCTACTGTTTATATATTTTCCTTAATAGGATTCTGTCGATATGATGAATAAGGAGTTGATGAAATGGGCTAATTTCCTCATATATATAATAATAAAACAATACTAATTCTTAAAATATTAAAATGATAATACGTAGTAATAAGGTCCGATATGGCCTCGGTTCCTAAGTGAGATTTAAAAGTACTTATGTAAGAGGATCAAAAGTGAATTGTATGACAATATACGTAAGCTATAGTTTACTGTTATAGCTATACATTGTAAATATATAACTTGAATATTGAGAATAATTCTTTAAATATTAAGATGCGAATTCATCCTGTCAGTTCATTTTATTGATTATACTAGTGTTTACTGGCAAATCAAGTAATCATTGATTTAGGTACTCTAAGATGTATAAAGATATTTAAAATTAAACTTCAATTATCCAAGTCTGACAACCTAGTCAAATTATTCGGATTAAATAAATGATAATTTATGATTTTTACTTATAAATACAATATGTATTGTTCAGGTTATATTTAGGTATATAAATTAATTAAAAATACGATATTTAATAAAGACCTCGTAAAAAGATTTTTTTTATGTCCAGTATTTAAATTGTTTTAGGTCAAATAAAGTATTTATTTTTCGTTATCTGGATAGTACAAAATAAAGCCACATTTTGTATACAATTTATTATTTGTATGTAACCTAATATGCTGAGTTTGACAATCTGTTGTTTAAAAAAAAAATATTTCAAATAATGCTTCTATTATGTGCCTTGCATTCATCGTGTGTCTTTGCGTACAATAAATTAATAGATAATTAATTAAAATAGCGCTAAGAAGTAAGAATATAATATAGCTATGTCGAAATATAACATGCGACAAATTAAAAGAAAGAAAGAAATCGTTTATCGTAATCTATGGTCAAATTCAATTTTCGAACGCTTAAATTTTTAATTTTCGCTTCAAATGCATGTAATTAGCATTTCTAGTTTTAGGTTTTGTTTCATATTGTGCTCAAAACAGTAATTGTGATGAATAGTAGGTAATATTTTTATATTATAACAGCCTGTTTGTGATTAGTGTAATATAGATTAATTTGTAGTTAAATATATTGTGATTTAAGAAGTTGTTTTTATTTTCCCAACTACAATTAATTAAATTTAACTATAAATAGAAATTTAGTGACTATTTTGACAGATTTCCATAAAACTAATTAATAAATTTCTATACACTAAGGGCGAGGCCCCACTACTGCGTTGCGTCGACGTCGATCGTCGGACAAGAGACGAAGCAGGGGGGAGGGTGATCACAATTTATTAATGCTATCAGAGGAGATATTCAGAATCTTCTATGGCTTCTAAGTTTAATTCGGCGGTGGCGTAATAAAATCAACAAAAGAACACGTTTGTGTCTGTCCATTTCGAAGGCTGAGACGCAGATGCGACGGCGTGTATACCCTCTTGCGTCGATCCGATGCGACGACGTGACGCAACGCAGTAGTGGGGCCTCGCCCTAAGATTGCTTTCCGAGACGAGGTTAAGACGTATGCCAAGACGCCAAACTTAGCCTAAAAGCTGTCACTGAAAAAAATTAAATCAATTTGCTACATTAAATGTAAATTAAAATCTAATTATTTCCATATTTTAAATACATGACTGTCCATAGGGTTTCTAACCAACCGTTGAATAGCTATTCTATATATTCTCATGAGGATGTAGTGAGAATTTACAGTGTTTTTTCCCATCGTAGTGAGTGTTATATAATAGAGAACACTTTTGCCTATGCTATATCGCTCAATCTCAACTCTTGTGCACTATACCTCGTACATATTATGTTCTATCAGTCATTCAATATTCTTATATTAGGTCCTTACATACGAAATTGGCGTTTTACGTTTTGTCTACTTTGACCTCAAATATCTCCTCTTTGGTTAAGAATTCCAAATCAAAATTTGTACAGCTATTTACTCATGTATTTGTGCTTCGATGACCGTCATTCATTTGTTTTTTTCTTCTGTTTTTTTCTGTTTGCGTCACTCATTTTAGAAAATGGAAAACTTAAAGTATTGCATTATTTACGAGTACGAGTTCCGCCGTGGCACTAGTGCTGCGGAAACGACTCGAAGGGTGAATAATGTGTATGGCGGTCATGTTGCAAAAGAAAACACAGTTCGTTTTTGGTTCCAACATTTTCGTTCTGGAAATTTCGACCTGCAGAACAAGCCCCATGGACGGCCTGAGACCCAAGTTGATAATGAAGTATTGAAGGCTATTGTGGAAGCGGATCCATCGCAAACCACGTCCGAGTTAGCTGCAGGCTGCTGTGTTAGTGATAAAACTGTTTTAATTCACTTGAAGCAAATTGGGAAGATTAAAAAGCTTGAAAGATGGGTACCTCACGAATTGACTGAAGCAAACCGGCAAAAGCGCGTCGACTGCTGCGTTACATTACTGAACCGGCACAATAATGAAGGTATTTTAAACCGAATCATTACCTGTGATGAAAAATGGATTCTTTACGATAATCGGAAGCGCTCAGCACAATGGTTGGATCCTGGCCAGCCAGCCAAATCCTGCCCCAAGCGAAAATTAACCCCAAAAAAGTTACTTGTAAGCGTTTGGTGGACTAGTGCCGGTATTGTTCATTGCAGTTTTCTCAAATCTGGCCAGACTATTACGGCTGATGCCTATTGTCAGCAATTGCAAACCATGATGGAAAAGCTAGCGGCTAAACAACCTAGGCTGGTCAATCGCTCCACGCCACTGCTACTTCACGACAACGCTAGACCACACACTGCACAACAGACGGCTACCAAATTAGAAGAGATTCAATTGGAATGTCTAAGACATTCTCCGTACTCCCCGGACCTTGCTCCAACAGATTACCATTTTTTTTCGAAATTTGGACAACTTCTTGCAAGGGAAAAAATTTAACTCTGATGGGGCAGTCCAAATCGCCTTCACAGATTTTATTGATTCCCGTCTGACTGGTTTTTTTAGTAAAGGGATCAATTAACTACCTATGAGATGGCAAAAGGGCATAGAAAACAATGGTTCATACTTTGATTAATTAAATATATTATATTTAAAAATATTCGACTTTTTGTTCCTCCCATACAAAACGCCAATTTCATATGTAAGGACCTAATATATACCTGGACATCTTGTTTTGGCTGTCAAGCTTTCAAAATTGTTTCGAATATTAAACCAGCCCGGACCAGTGCAGATATTTAACAAATGTGGGCGAGGCGATCAAATCTTATCTACTTTAGCCATTACTTCCAATAATTTTGTTTAGGGTGTGAAAAATAAAAATGCATTAATTTCAATATATTTATTTCTAATAATAATAAATAATCCCTTACATAAAAACGAAAATGTGCGAAATAATACAATATGATCCCCATCTACGAATTGGCAATTAAGCTTACTAAAATACACAAATACAAAATAAAGATAAAATAATCTCAAATAAAATGTATATTCGGGAGTGTAAAAGTAATTAATATTTCAACAATGGTAACACCAAGGCATAATAGATATGCCTTATAAAGCTCTATCTACATTATACAGATAAAAAATAAGTACAATAAAAAAACAATGTGTTAAAAAAAGTAGCGGTTTAAAGAAATTCCTACGATATTCTTACTCCATCTTGCAACGTTGGCAACACTAAAATCGGATAGCGGGATATTACGTAATAACCGATGCGGATAAAATCTAACTTTAATTCGTGTATGACGTCTCGGTCCGGTAAAATTTATTTACATTTATCGCTCAAAGCGTTGTGATTTTTGCTTTAATTTCGATAAAAAATTATAAATACAAATTTCAAAGTATGTTGCCAAAATTAAAAAAAAAGGCCTTCAAACAGTTTTTCGTTTCAATTTTTGCTATGGGATGTCGTTCGTCCAACAAACATACATAGTAAATTTATTTAGTAGACTTTTCTATAGAAAGTGTTATTCACTCGAACGTTAACATTCATTACTTATAAAAATGGGATACAAATCCTAGTGGTATTAACCATATTTTGATCAAAGGCACACAGACTCAAAAACCTATGACAATTAAACTATTAAAATCGATTTATTGACAATTGACAAAGCCGCGTCTCCTTTGTTTTTGACAATTAAAATAATTCACTAATAAAAATAATATTCAGACACGGCTTCAAGACATTTGGGTAATTATTGCATTTTTGAACTGTGTATATTTTGCTATACTTCCCTAATTCCTGGGAACCACTTCCACGTGCTGAAGGGGCGCGGCCGGGTGAATACCGCGAATGACATTCTCCAAATTGTTATAATAAATGTCGCCGGCCAATTCCTCGGGACCGACTTCGGCTTCGGCCTTGGCTTGTTTGGTCGCTTCGTCTACTTCTTTACGAACTTTTGTATCGATTTCCTACAAAATCAACGTATTAATATTTCGTGCAGTATCCAGGTGTTTATTTAGCCTATAAATAAACTTATAAAACTACTCGAAAGCTAAGAACGTGCCCCATGAGAGCAATCAATGTATTGGCTGAATTACGTCATTCTTTTGACAAATCAATCTACCAAAGGATAATTAATTTAGCACGTCTGATAAATATTAAAAAAAATAGTGTACTTATGTACACGCGTTAGACTTTAGAGGTTATACTTCTTTGGCGTAACAAGATGAAAATCTTTTTAAATTTTTTATCTTTCGCCTTATTCTACGTTTGTAGAAAAAACTAATGTAATACATTGAAAGATTTATTATAACGCATTATCTAGTTAAAGTTTATTTAAATATCACAAAAAATGATTTCTACACAATTAAAGAAATGGACATTTTTTATTTTAAAATGTTGACTATGCTAACTTCAGGGTGTCGGTTTTTTGTGACGGTGTGCGCGCGCATTGTAAAAATTTACTCTCATCATTTTTCACTAACGCGCCAAAAGAAGTATAACTTCAAAAACATAATTTTATATTTCTTTAAAATTATAGGAAATTATAACGCAATAATTGTAGTTGAGCGTAATTTTAACCTTGCAAGGAGATGAGAGATCGAGTAAAACTATAATAAGTCGGTCCTCAAAAATTGGAAAAAAAGACATTACAAGAGATCCCATCTCTTGTAAATGAAAAAACTGGTGGCAGACAAGGTTTGGTCAAGAGAGGGGCGAATAAAAATGGAAGGGTATGGAGGTGGCCTTTGTCGGGATCGGCAAACGGACTTAAGTTTGTTTTGAATTGATTGTGTAAGAAAAATAAATTTGGGGCTTAGACAAGACTTTGTCGACTTTCTACATACACTAGTGTTAGGGAGAATTCAAGTATTACGTCACGCAATTTTTGACGGGAATCGATCGTTCACTCTCATATCTTACCTTAAGCTGATCAGGTGTAACAAGTTCACTGGTGATAATTTTCTCCTTGAAGGAAGTAATCGGGTCACGGGTCTGTCGTACCTCCTGCACTTCATCGCGTGTGCGGTATGACGTACCCGGGTCAGACATGGAGTGGCCGGAATAACGGTATGTCTCCATTTCCATTACTAGGGGTCCTGTAAATTCAAATTAAATATATTATTATTAGGACTTAGCCAAACTCATCCGTTTCAAGACCTGTCATTTGTTTGACATTTTGTGTCACGTAACTATAAAAACAATATTTTTATTTATATACAAAATTATTTTACTCCATAACGCTTCATAATGTCATATTTCCTACAGATTTCTCTCAATAACACTTTGTTTCACGATGAAAATAGTTATTAAGGCAATAGGTATGAACTGATGATGCGGAAATTTCATACATACAGTCACATCGATATATCTGCGAACCTGGCTTAATGACGTCATACAAACTGGAGAGATAGCAAAAAAATTGAAGATGTAAAAATAAAAAATATTTTATTTGTGTACTTATTTTTATTGATACTCGTACCTACTTGAAATTTACAAATACTTATTATTTAAAGCAGAAACGCAGAATTATTTAAAGAAGCGCATTCCAGCGAGGTTCGCAGATATTTCCGACGGCTTGTACGTGAAACCATTTTTTTTTTCGTATATTTGTTTTTTTTTTTTGGTCTAAAAAAAATTATTCATTTATTGTTCACTTTTGTCAATTTAGGGTCGCCTATTAGAGCAAGAGTGTTTTTATAAAAAAATAAATAAAAAAAATTCTTCGTCGGAAATCGAAGTCTAGACCTCCAAGTCTTCCACTAAGCCACGGATTCTAGTAAAAACACTCACCCTTTCCACTAGAGCAGTAATCGATGGCGTAGCGTGTTGCTTCCCGCGTCGCAATGACATCCATACCGTCCACCCAAATACCAGGGACATAGTCACCACGAGAGAAGTATTCGGTACTGGCCGATGATCGATCTACACTTGTGCCCATACCTGTAAGGAAATTATATAAAAAACATTTAAAAAGTTCCTTTGACTGAGCTACCACGAGACATTAGCACAAACTTTAGTTTCGCCAAGTATACTCACAGCTCGAAAGTACAATTTCTCCAGTATTTTATTCGACCGTTATGTATAGTATCGTTCACGAAGCGAGTTATAGAAATATCGTAATATTACTTTCCTATTACAATAGATTTTACGTGATCGTGATAAGCTTCTTTGGTAGATTTATTATGAGAAACGGCTATAGAACATATTACAAATGGTACATGCGTAAATAAAATATGTTTTTTTTTGCATTAATTAAAATTTTTTTTTAATTTTATAAATTCAGAATACAACTACAAAATTAGTGTTACATAAGTTGTTATATAAAAGCGGAATTTTATGTAGTTCACATTATTATTACTAATACATATAGAATATTCAATAGCTAATAAAGTACAGTGCACCATAGATAAAATGTATAATATAGACCCAGAATATGTAGGAGATATACAGATTACAGCAAAAGAAATCTTGTCTAAATAAAATAGGTTGTAGTGGATAAAATTTTAAACTAAAATTATGATTTTTTTTCCATATAAATAACACTCTTACGGTGTTAAATTATTGTGGATGTATTGTAATTGGTAATTTGGCCGCTTGTAAGTAACCTCATAGAGTAGATACTTAATATAATATATGTCAATGTCTTTCAATAAAAATCCCTACAAATATGAAACATCATGAGAAAACTGTATTATTAAGACTAAGTACTATACATCAAATACAAGACGTTTTTGTCATACGAGAGCCTTTGTTCGTAACTCTCTTAATCTTAAGGTTAGTTACTTCAAATTAAATAAATTAATCACTTGCCAATAAAGAATATCAACAAAGCGGGAGTTTATTCAATTAATTAAAACGTTTCTTACCATAACCATTGTTCTCGCACACAAACACACAGGGTAAGTCCCAAAGCTTAGCCATGTTGTATGCCTCAAACAATTGCCCCTGGTTAGCAGCTCCATCTCCATACAATGCAAATGCTACGCCACCATCACCGCGGTATTTGTGGGCGAATGCTAGACCCGCACCCAACGGAACCTATTAAATGTACAATAGTCAATGTTAGAAACCTGTCGGCAAGTTATACAATATTAACAATTCATAATTTTATTGTTTTCTTGAACCACAGAAAATATTTATGCACATACATATAACTCTAAAAGTAAATATTATTTCTGATCTAGATTAAAAAGTAGAATTTATATGTAATAATATAGATTATTCTATTATTAAATTTATATTATTATGAGAAATGGCTAAAGTACATCTAACAAATGGTACATGCGTAAATAAAAGATGTTTTTTTATATATTCAATAAAAATATAACATCTTGTGCATAAAAAGAATTTATAAATATAAAACATATACAAAATTAGTTTTACATAAGTTGCTATGTTAGGCAGAGTTTTATATAGTTCACATTATTACTACATATATAAAATATTCCATAGCTAATAAAAAAGTTATATATAAGTTTATTATTTAGTGATAAGGACAACACATTCAATAACTATGTAAGTAGGTTTATAATTAAGCTGGTCAATCTACAAAGTTATTAATTAGCCTTATTACAAAATGTTTAAAGAATTAAAAACACTACAGAAAAAAAAAAATTCTTACCTGAGCACCAACAATTCCATTCCCACCATAAAAGTTCCTTCCATACAAATGCATAGAGCCACCCTTGCCTCTGGAACAACCAGTTCTCCTTCCTGTCAATTCCGAGAGTACTCCAAGGACGCTGACCCCCATCAAATAAGTCCAGCCATGGCAACGGTAGGCAGTGATGACCGAGTCAACGTCGCGTAATGCAGCACGCATTCCCACAGCTACCGCTTCTTGGCCTGTAAAGCAATGGCTTTTGTTATGAGCATGACATTTCATGGGAATCATATACAACTCAAGACAAACATACTTCTTGTTGGAACTCCAATTTTTATCCAATTGCTACTATGTAACCAGCTATTACTAACTATTTAATCTCTTTAATGTAGTTGGATATAAATTTAAAAAAACTTAAGGTTTAGAAACATCTTGAGTTAAAAATTTCAGGAGAAATTTGCACATTCAGTCCTGATTGAATCAGTGGCAAATAGTAGTCATTCATTAAAGTAATATTTTTCAGTATATTGTTATATTATAGTTCCATTCTATATAATTATGTATCTTCTTAAAGATTTCTATAATCAATTATTTTTATATTACATTTATAAATCAGCAGGATTTAACAAAAATAAAACAAAGTATTTATACTTATAACTTAAATAATATTATAAGTATGTATATTGTATCTATTGATTTGGGTCAAAAATTTTGATAAGTTAATTTAATTTTTAAAGAAAAAATAGTTAAAAGTTAGTCTTACATATGGAAGTGATGCAAGTTTTTATTTTATTTATTGTAGTCTGTTGATAAAGAGAAATGCACATTGGTTAAGATATCACTGTAGAAAAATGTAATACATAATTTAATCAATTTACGAAATAATCCATATTTAGGAATATTATAATAAGATTCCTAAATATGGATTATTTCATTTATATATTTAAAAATTTCAAATTTAAAAAAAAAAATATTTTTAATTAAGTGTAATAATAAATATTCTATTTTCACACAGACTCTAACTTGAACTTCTAAAGATTCATTAAGTAAAAGTACCTGAATATAAGTGGCAGAATCCACGAATGATTTTCTCCTTATACAAGTTTCCAGAGGCAGTTTCAATTCTGCGTAGGACAGCAAGCTTTTCATATAATTGCAATGCATCTTCTGCTGTTAGAGTAGCTGATGTAGCCGGGCCTTTATCCAATTTGTGAAGTTTGTAAGGCTAAAAATATAATTATATGAATGACATTCATACTCTACATTATAATTTAATGTGTAAATTCTTAGTGGTGATTTTCTTAGTAAGATTACATATCTTTATTTGCTAAACCTAGTATAAATTCAAGGAGAATTTTATCACTATCTTGGTTTGTAGGAAAACAGCTTTGATCTTGACATTTTGAAGGTTAGGTTACATAATTTACAAAACCTGCAAAAATCCTATTAGCCGTTTTAATGTAAAAAAATATTATAAAGGCAACATGTATAACAAAATATTCATGATCTATATAGATTTACGAAGACTTACCTTGATTTCAAAAGTTGATTCAGATTTAGTGCTATAATTTGTTTTTGAAGCAACTACAGCTGGGGCGGCTGCTTTCTAAAATAAAGGAAATATAACCATAAGATAAATATAGACTGTAGTTGGAACCATATGGAATTAAAGAAGTTTTATAGAATAATCCAACACACCGACACTGTTGCTCCGCTTAAAAGCTTTGCGGCTGATGGTATTAATTTACTCATCGCTTTTAGAACAGTCTCTATAAAGCCCAGATTTATTGAGTGATCCGCTTCCCGGATCACTTTCGGAAATAAATTTCGGAAACAAAATTGATCTAATAAACTTTACAATTAAAGCCCCATGAATAAGTATTTGATTAGAAATAATAAAATAACACGAACGTGACTTTGACAGGAGTATGCGTTGACATTAAAGTGCTTGTGATGTCAATTAGAGGTCACTTTGATACGTTCAAAAACTTTTACATTATAATATATTCAATCCTTTCAAATCCTATTAAACCTTGTACTAATATCATGACAATCTTGAGACTATTCAACAAATTTTTTATTGCTTATTTTTCTAAAATCTTAAAATATTTATTTTTGTAACATAAACTATAAGCGTTTTAACCGATTTCATTATATTATGTCAGATCACAGCTGTAGAACTTGATGATGACATTTTAATTTTCATTGTGATTCGTGCATGACATTTGAATTTGATAAATTTACTAAGATATAAAAATGATGATTCAGTAGAAAATAATGTTATTTCATGTTGTGAAAGACCACCTCAATGTCTCGTAATTTGTTTAAAGGGAAATTTTAAAGTATTTCATCATTTTGGATCTTTGGTTTTAATTTTAAGTGTTCGGTGTTCTTTACCTAAAAGTGTAGCTAATAACCGTATTTTACAACAATGGAATTCCCTCATATCGGAAAGAACTGCTGCTATAAATCCTGTAACAAACTCGGTAAGGACGAATTTATTATAGTTTTACATATTAATATATTGAATAGTAAACACTTGTGATTTAAAATACTTACTTTGATACTTCATTTTACTATGTACAAATATAAAATATGACATTATAATTTTCAGATTTCCTACCTATGAAATGTGATGCTTGTAAAGAAGTATACTGGTAAGAACTAAATATTTGTATTATTGTACCATTATCTAATAAAGTTGAAAAAAGTTTAGTTAGTTCTTTTAACCTAGTGGGACCTTAAACCTTAAACAGAAGATCAATTATTGTACTTAGTCTAATGTTTATAGAGTTCTACAAAGAATTGGAGTGAAACAGGCTAGTAACTTTAATTATATGAAAACATATGTGTATAGAGAGTAGAGTATTTTTAGTTTATTCAATTAATGAATGCTATAACTTATTGTTTATACTTGCATTTCAATTATTTCAGTTCTGATCACTTTGCATACATAAAACATGAATGCCCTGCACCAAATAGTCGTGATGTGCAAGTACCACAATGCCCACTTTGTGGAGCTCTAGTACCTGGAAAAAGAGGGGAGCCACCAGATGTTGCAGTGGGGGCTCATATTGACAATCAGTGCACATCGGACCCAGCAAGAGAAAGGCGAAAAAAGGTAGCTACTACTTAGTAACAATAAGAAGTCACAACCATTGACACCCTGTGTAAATCATCAGTAAAGCTTGAAAATGTGTCTTCATTTAAAAAGTATTATTACAATAAAAACATTGATTTACATCTTTTCTGGAGGTAGACCAAATTTATGGGATTGCTTAACAAATTATTGGGTGTAATAAACCTAAATGGTTCTTTGTGATAATTTGTTACATAAATGTGGAATTTCAGGTATTTACAAACAGATGCTCATACAAAGGATGCAAAACGAAAGAGATGGTGCCTCTAGTGTGTGTGGAATGTTCGCTTAATTACTGTTTAAGACATAGACATACTGCTGATCATGCATGTGAAGGAAAACTAGCTGCGAAACGAAGAAGAGCTGCGTAAGTACTTTAAGCAGATTTGTAATCTGCCTTAATACAAAAATACTGTAGCATTTTGATGCTGCTTTGGCAGCCATACATTTTATTATGTTACTTTGAATTGTTTTGGATCCAGCTGATATAACTACTTTTAATTCCTAAATTAGCATTAAGAGCTGAAAAAGATGCCTACTAATATTTGTACAAATCAGAATAAAAACTTTAATATTGTAAGTAACTTGGTATCTTAAGTATAGTTATCTATACAGAGAGGCAGCTTTGGCGCGCATGAAAGCAAATGACCACAAAATAGCAAATGTTCGCCAAGTACCATCAGGAGTCACCACTTCTGATATACAAGGGAATATGGTATGTATAGATAATATGTTGTGTATAGATAAAGGTACTCACTTCCTTATATTTTACCAAATCTAAACTATATTTTGTGAAGTAGCTAATAACATAAATACACCACTTGGGTTACTAGTTAGGTGCTAGGTGCACCAATAAATCCTTAAATTTGCACTAGCACTATTATTTGCAAAGATAATTTGTACTGTTTATTGTTATGGTGGCCAGGTTGGCGTTTATTAAAATAAGACGACATTACTGTTATTCATAAACATATATTCAGCCATGACAGGCGGTCCGAGACATACTACAGGAAACGGAAAACCATAGATAATATTAAATCATAGATACGTAACATTTATAATTTAAGTTCATCTTGTTTTCTTGAAAACAATGCAAACCCACAGATACAGTCTATATGGCCAAATAAAAACATTTTTATGTTATGTTTTCAGACTGAAGATGAAGCTTTAGCGCATGCATTGGCTTTATCGTTGCAAGATGATCAACAAAGCATGGGAAATATTCGGACCCGAGTGGGCGGTGAGCCTAACTCTAGATGTACTGTTTCGTAACTAATTATAACCAAATACCTTATTGATTTTTACATCGCATTTTAAATATAATTGATGTGTATTCGCTCAATTTATTAAATCTATTTGATGTTAAGTTTCATGTTTAATCACTTAAAAGTCAATTAAATGCTTAATTTTAAATGTATTGTGCTAAAGAACATTTAATCAATAATATGTTATATCCTATATTGATGTATGTCCAAAATGTATAATTTAAGATTTTTAGGTATGGTAATTCTTTAAATTTTACAACATATTTGTATGAAAAAAAATTTAAGATATAAAATGGGTAATTTAGGTTATTAGTTGATTTTACCTCCTGCTGACAATAGCTTCATTGCACAAAAATTAAGATTTTTAATTATAAATGTTACTGAATTTATTCAATTTTATTAATCTTTAGCATGATGTTGCTATATGTCATGATTGTCATAATACTTTTAATGTGTATGGGTACAAGTGAAAATAAATACTAATATCAATTTTATCTTTAATGCTTTACTTAAATTATTTTATTGGGCTATTTAAAATTTTTGACGTTTTCAAAACTTTTATTATTGAAGAATATCTAAGACAACATTTCCACTAGAATATTTAATGAATTTTCATATGAAAATGTATTTTGTATCTATCACTAAGCTTCTGCTGTGTTCACATTTAAATAAATATTTTTGAGATAAATACATATATAGAATTGAAACACATTTCTTTTTATTTTCTTTATTTTGATAAGTAATAAAATATATTTATGATATAAATCCTTGGTAAACTATAAAGCTATTAAAAATTAAAGGAATGTTGCCAGTTTTTTCTTTGGTAATAATACATTTACTGTATCAATTCTCCCAATATAATTTTTTTTTTCTTACACCAGCCTAGGTGGCTTCTCATGGATAGGGCTTGAGACAAAATCACTATTCGACAGAGGTGACCAACTAACTCCTAGTTAACCGCCAGTTGCCCTCGTTTACATTTATGTTCGATTTGGTATTATGCAACGAAGTGTTAATAAATAAATAATTCTAATCGAATTTGTATGGGAATGACATTAGTTCACGCTTTGTCACGTGACCATTTTGACCATTTTGACCATTAGACTTAGTTGGTCACGCCTATCGTAAGGTGATTTTGTCTCAAGCCCTTGGACATGAATAAAACAATTTGGCATGTTCTAGATAACCTTTCAAAATAAAAACAATATATAGGTACTTACAAACTACATTAACACAAGGCTCCATTTTTACGCCTCTTAGTATTTTTATTATGAAAATACGCGATACATATGCTATGTATCAATAAAACCCGATTTTGAAGACCCAGAAACAATTTTTTTTTAAAGCATAAGTATATAATGTTTGTTTGTAAAAGGTAACCTACAAATTACTCAACAAACTCTTGTTATGTAGAGTTCTAAACTTATGATTATCATTCAAATAGCTGGTGATAAATTCTGGAGGATTCCTGGAGAGGAATATTTCCATACTCATATATCTGGCAGCCGTAAGCCGTTTGCGCTCAGCGTTCGAACGACAAAGGTTCTTATGCGCGTGAGCAGCGAAATTAGCTGCAGTTTTTTCAACTAATTTTGCCGTCACTTGGCGTGCTGGGTCGTCTTCTAATGGTACCTGAAATTACATTATTTAAATGGTGTAGGAAAACATCGTGAGGAAATGTATGCCTTAAATTTAAAAATCAAGGCGTGTCATGCGCAGGCGGCTGCGGCTGCCTATTCGGAACAAACGTTAGAGAAAGAGATGCAGAAATCTTAGGCCAGAACCTAGAAGCTGGTTTTTTCAATATTTTTGCTATTTTTCATAAATCATGAAAGATATCTTGAAGAGCATTTGTAATAACAAAATAACATTTTATATTACATGTGAGCCACACAGCAAATACTATACAAATAAGAAAATAGAAATCTCCAAGTCTTACTTTTATCAACTTATGTGGGGAGATATGGGATTATACTTCTAATTTGATTTAAAATGATTAATTATGTGAAAATGTACCAATCCTTCCACTATCTCCTCTACATTAACGTTTTTCGGTGTTTATTTAAATTTCAGACAGAGTTAAAAATAATAACTAACACTGCATTATAGTAGCAAAACACAAACCAATAATCAAGATGTTTTCTTTTATCTTTCGTAACATGTAAATATCGTATTTAATTTACCATTAATTATTTATTCATTAAAGCACATCACATATAATAAACTCTTCCGCAGTTTAAGTTTTAATCTAATGTTCTAAATATACAACAACAAGTAGACTCGGCCAAGCGTTGCTGTGGCTAAGATTTTTGCTATATTACATAGTAGTAACCTATTCAAGGGAAAAATGGTAGGAGAACACCAGTCATGGGGACCACCATGCTTTTTTGGTGTTAATGCCATTAAATTGTAGCTTATGTGAAACATTGGTACTTTCAACACTGCGCCATCTGTTAGAATTGTGACTATCAAATAATAAACAAATAATATTGCGGGTATACATTGAGATGTAAGCTATCCTATCTTTTAAGTTAGATCAAACTGCACACCGTGTGCAAATTTGATTGGAATCGGTTCAGTAGCTTAGGAGTCCATAGCGGACAAACAACGTGACACGTACTTTATATATATTAAGATAAGATTAGGGTGGACGGAATCTCATTGTAAAATCTCGTAGCAATTTAGATTGAAACTTTCCATTAAAACCCGGTCTAACCACATTTCCACTTACCCCAAACCTTATCCACTGCCAAATCTGGTACCTAGAAATCTCAGCTGTGGCTGAATCTTCCACATTTCCACTATAAAAGAAATGGCCAACACCAGCCAGCCATTGGTATATGAAGAGAATGGACACGGCCACATTGTGTTTAAGACCTTGCAATGTCACTCCACCAGCGGGTATTGCCAGTAAATCATCAGGTGTGACGGAAACGTCAAAAATACGGTGAATTTGATTGGGTGTCGTGCTGCTTTTCTTCCAAAGCTGGAATATATTATTAGGTACTTCATTTCACTAATAAAATGAAAGGATAAAAGTTAAAGTCTTAAACTTAAATAAGTCATAAATATTTTTCTAAGTAACGTGCGATCAGTCTGAAACGATTTCGTCGCGAACCGAACCCTGTATTTAGGTTAACCACTAAGACACGGAGACGGATAAAGAGAATTTTATAAAACTTTTTAACTGATTTTAATTTCTAAATATAACAGTTTATTTAAAAAAAAGTTAAATTAATTCTAGCTCCAAAAAGTTCTGGCGTACCTACACAAAAAATACGAACTAGTTCAAGGTGAATAATTTTATGATGACAGGCTTAAAAACATTGTAATATTTGCATATTATTACCTCATTAACATGCGGCACTATACGCGAATCGTACACCATGAATCCATCCACGCCCATTTCTATTTCCTTCAATTTTGCTTCCAATACATTGTTTATTATTGATTTCGATCTAAAACATAAATGTGTTCCATTGTTCACAAATAAACAATGGTAAGTAGGTCAATGGTCATATTGTGTGTACACAGATCTATTAAAATCAAAATATAATTTTTTCATGTAGCTAACTTAATCTACACTTAAGAACATCAGTAAAAAAGTGCTTCTAAATCTAAAGGGACGAGAAGAACTGGCAATAAACTTTCTGTC
The DNA here is from genome assembly GCF_905475465.1 of Pieris napi. NCBI lineage: Eukaryota > Metazoa > Arthropoda > Insecta > Lepidoptera > Pieridae > Pieris > Pieris napi. The sequence goes on along the minus strand of NC_062241.1, from coordinate 2,183,014 downwards.
ACTCTTTGAAATCGCCATAGTTTTTTTATATAAAATTTTTGTAAGCACCTGCAACCATTACAATTCAAAATATGAGTAGTTTCAGAGAGCAGGCCTAGCGGCTTAAATGTACGACTTTCGACCCCAAAGTAGGGCATTCGAATCACAGCCGAGCACTAATAGATTTTAGTTTCTATGTGCGCAATTATACTTGCTTGTACGGCAAAAATTGTGAGGAACCAGTATGACCGGTATTGAGTGGTGGTTAAATGGTGATAGTCATTCTCGAGCAAAACTCAACTACGTAATATATCAGAATCAAACATCTGATCTACTACTCTATAAAAAATTAAAATTATCAAATAAACTGTTGGAATCTAAGGCCAAGACGTATATATTATGTATTATCATTTTTAATCTAAAAAAAAGGGTGCGTGTACTTATGTACGCGTAATTACAATTAAATAATCAAAGACTGGAAAAGGAGTCATTATAGTCAATAAAGTTCAGTTTACATTTGAAAAATTAAATAAATAAATATTTATTCTCTTACATTTAGGGTGGGTTGCATCAACAAATTTTGACGGACACGTAACCGTTAAATATGGCGCTAACGAACGTTAGACAAAAAAAGTGTTGATTCACCATCTATGACAGCTTACGTTCGTTAAAAAGTTACGCTTACGTTAACCAGTGCTTGAACCATTGGTAATCGTCAAATTTTGGTTTGTAACTTCGTAGTTCGTACTTCCTAAACTCTGTTTCCTCTGAATTTAATATTAGAGATGGTTTGATTAATAATTATTTTGCAAGGTATGTTAAATATTACGATTATTTTTGACTTCAAAAAATAAATTGCAAATTTAATATTTCAGATTATAACTTTTTTATGGCATGGGTGTATGGGTGGTATGGTGAAGGACTAACATATTCTATACTGTTTATATTGCTTATTGCATGCCTTTGGTAAAGAAATAAAATATTTGACAAAAATAATATGCCTTTACTAACTGAATTACAGCCTACAGATTTTATTAATTTAGACCAAAGTTAACTTCATTGACAACAAACAGAAAACTAGTTTTCTCTAAATTTAATTTTATTCTAATATGTGGGATACATAGTTTAATTATTATTATTTTGCAAGGTATGTTAATATTTAGATTATTTTTAACTTCAAAGAAAACAAATCTCAAATTATAATTTTAAAGCTGTCTTATTTTCAGATTATAACTATTTTATGGTATGGATGTGAAATATGGTGAAGGATTAACATATTATATACTGTTATATTATATTGCATGCTTTTGGTGGAGAAATAAAATGTTTTACAAAAATAATATGCCTTTTTATTACCGAATTATAACATTACATAGTTAAGCCTGCCTATGCACATAAGAATTAATTCATCTTAAAAATCTATTTTTTACAGTTTTTATTATTTTTTACACAAATTTTATAACATTTATACACACAACTTTAATTATTTTGAAGAGCATTTATACTAAGTTTCAAGCAATTCTGATCATAAACAAGTTATAGTAAGTTTATTTTTTATTGTAAAGGTAAATAAGTACCACTTTTCATACAGTTTACATTAGAAATGGCAGTTTCATATAATCTTACATCCCTTTAGTATAATTAATAGTAAGTAATTTTTTTTCTTGTAGTTTAAAAATGATTTCATCGTTCTTCCTCTTCTCATTTAGATGTTGAACACGCACCTCAAAAATTTCTTTTTCATATTTATTATCTGAAAGGGCATTAAATTCTGCATGAATCGCACTCCATGCCCTCTTTTTTTTTAAAATTGTTAGTACTGTCTGTCTTTTTATGAAATAATATGTGTTTATGTTTTACTATTAAATTTCTAAATCTGTCCTCTTCTTTTCCAAATTTACCGAACGTTCTCTGAAAGTCAATGAGTCACGTAAATAAATACACTTCTAACTATATCTCTCAATATAATATATATACTTTGCGCATATACAATTCATGCAATATAATAATAAAATAATAGCTTTATACTTACTTTGGCGAAAAGGTTTCCATTATTTATATTAAAATTAAACACTTTTTAACTATCCTTTCGTACAAAACAATAAACATCGATGTCAAACTTGACAGAATGTTTCAAATGACATTGTTTTTATCAATGTTGTTATTACTAAAAAAAATTCCCATAAAACATTAGGTCAAAATAGCGTTACGCAAACAGGCAACCCCATTAACAATGACGAACTCTTTTTTTAACAATGAAGCAACGCTAACAAGTTAACAGACGTTAAAGTTCATACGTGTCTGTCAAATTTTAACGAACGTAAGTTACGATAGCAAATGGTTTGAAACAACCCACCCTAAGTGTAACATAAATTCTATTATTATTCGAATGTTGTTTTTAAATTATGTCCAATGCCATAGCATCTTCCGTGGGCAACTTCATTCTGTTAATTTTGTGTCACGGTGCGCGCGCATCGTAAAATTTCACTCTCATCATTTCATCAATTTTTCATAACGCGCCTAAAGAAGTATATCTTCAAAAAAACACACTGCATAATCATTTCAATGAAACTTACGAATTATCAGTACCGACCGATCCTGGTTTGAGCATGGCAGCAGCCATTCCTCCAGTAGCCGGTGCCCCACGTAAGTGACAAGTGTTTACCACCAGCTGCATATAACTCTTGAGGAAACGTCTATCCATATTCACATATTTATTTCTATCTGGCAGTAGAAATTGTTTTTTTGTACCTGTAAACAAATAATAAACAAGAAACAGATAATTAGAAATCATTAAATTACTAATAATAACTAATAGAAAAACCTAAGGATTAGGAAGGTAGAATTTACCCATATAGTATACAATATAATTATTTTATCTGTTTATGAAAACAATGTTAAAAAAGTTCTTGCATCCAATAAAAATATAAAAGTTATATATATGTTAACGTAAAATTGTAAACACCGTTAGATTGTAATCTATCTCGCGAGATTATAAACTGTCGAAAGATTGTGAACCTCAGCGTACTGCTTACAATTTAACGTATTATTATTCGGTAGATTGTACTACACTAACTTAGTTATCATTCAAACTTCTTTGGTCAATTACAGATTAATTTTACTTCCCAACAATTTCATATAACTACCAAATAATAATACGTTAAATTGTAAGCAGTTCGTTGAGGTTCACAATCTTTCGACAGTTTACAATCTCGCGAGATAGTTTACAATTTTACGGTGACATATATGAGATTTAACATTGACTAATGCATGTTTGCATTGCAAAAAAGCCTACCAAAATATTCTTTTCTTAATTGATCTTTGAAATATTTCAATTTTATTTAACAAAAAGTAACTAAAACCAATCAGAATACAAGATTAGTTTGTTTGAGTGGTTACAAAACAAGGCCAACTAATTTTCTCATTAAACCAGAAAATTGCTAATTTAAAGTTTAGGTACTTGTTTAATTTTTAGTGACAATTGATTTTATGCAATCAATTTTATTTAAGTAGTTTTTATCTGCGCTTTAATTTAAATGGCTCAAAAATTATTATGGCTAAAATAATAGAATTTTAGATTATTATGGCTAAAATAATAGAATTTTAGATTATTATGGCTAAAATAATAGAATTTTAGAATATTATTTTAGTACAGATAAATTTACTAAAACCCGACTAGATTACAAACTGTATCTTACCAAATTTAGCAATGATGGATGCACAGTAATCCCATATACCACAATTAAGTCCCAGAGAATGTTCTCGTAAAGCAAACAATATCTCATCCATCTCAAATGTTGATACAATATTTTCAATCAAAACACACGCTTTTATGGTCCCCTGTGGTATATGCAGCTCATTCTGTGCCCATACAAATATATCATTCCATAATTTAGCTTCTGATGCACCTTCTACTTTAGACAAATAGAAGTATGGCCCACTATTGGCTTCATATAGTTTTTTTGCAGTGTGATAGATTAGGATTCCAAAATCTACAAGAGGTCCAATTGCTTCCTTTCCATCTATCTAAAAGTTTTCAGAGATATTCTTAATGAAACAATGATAATTTATTATTTTATGGATTTAGTATAATACTTACTTAGCGTTCAAGTATTACGTAACAATTTTTTTTTCTTTTGTAAAACGTTACGATGCGGGGCGGGGATTGAATTACGCGTTATTGTTAGTATTATTTTCGACTTTCTAGTACTTTACAGCACATAATAATAAAATAGCCTTTATTATTGTAAGTTTTAAAGTTAGTATATATAAATTAAAATATAAAATATCCCTAATTACAGTATGCCTTTCGGCAAAGGCCTCCTCTCACTGTGTTCTGTCCAAGGCGACTAACTTGTAAATGGTAACTATCTATAAAGAGTATCTGGGTGGTCACAAAAGGTTTTACTATTGGGTACAGAATAATGTTACGGTGCATTACACTGTGTTATTCAAATTATCTATATTGAAAAGTAATATTTATTACAACTGAATAGAACAACACAACATAAACCTTATTCCACAAGGACATTGCATATTTAATGATACTAAAAGTACTCAAACAGTTACATAACCAGTAAAATATCTTACCAAAATATCATGGTCTATCATATTCCAAGCTCGAGGTCTCAACATAAGAATGGGGCATGTTGTTATACTGAATGGTGCACCAGGCAATTTCCCACTGATCACTGATAATATATTGTGATAAGCCATGAGCTGGTTTTTCCATGTTGGACAATGACCGTCATCAAAATCCACTTGGATCCCTTGAACATCAGCATTCAAAGCACTAACAAAATGAGCAGTATTTGAAGCAGATACATCCCCTAAATCCAAATGGCGATTCCTTAAAACATAAAATTTTTAAATTGCACTTATTTACTAAAAAAAAATGTTATTAATATTGAAATGTGCACAAACAAGCTAAAAGATATGAAAATGGAAAACGATGATGATACCATTGTGAGAAGCATATCCCCATACAGCATACTATACATACTGCAGTCTCGAAGGTAAAGACGCAATTTTCCACGATCTATCTATCCTCTCAGGAGAAGCTTTAAAACTTAAAACGTTTTTCGCATTTAATTCAACCATTCGCTGTAATCTTGTTTTAAAGAGTTCATCTACTTCTTTATCAAACTGCTGATGAAGTTTACCTAAAAATGCTTTTGCGCCTTCGTCAAAAATTTTCTTTTGAACATCTTCTAATTTCGGTGGAGGCGATTGCAACAGTAAGACATTTGCCATTTTTTAAATTAAACTGTTGTTATGTTCCTTCAGATTCTCTTTTATACCCTTATTAACACAGCGCTTGACTTTAACAACACAGTATCTAGGAAGCACTCTTATCTGTTCTTATCAGTTATTGTTGCTAAGCAATGCCGAAGTTCGTAAACAGTAAACAATTATCAGAAAGTTAAAACTTCAGGCTTCTTATAGGAAGATACTGTTCTTGACAGATACAATCTAAGCAACGCTTACATCAATGTCATATTGTCATAGTTTGTCAGTGTCAGTCACAAATTCACAATCACCTTTGTAAATTGTACAATGTACATACAAAGCTGTCAGCAAAACATTAAACAGTAAAACAAACCTTATTGTTGACTGTTGAGTATATTATTATTTATTACACTTTGTAGGTAAGTAAAGTTATTTCATGATTCGTCATGGATCAAAAAGAAGAAAAAGATGATGTTGAAGTTAAATTTAAACCAAAAAAGAGAAAGAATTTACGACAAAGAGTAAAACTGGAAGACGAAGAAGAGGAAGATGAGATTCAAATCTTAGCGAAATTACAAGAGGCAAAAGAACTACAAAAACTTCGACAGAGACCCAATGGTGTTAGTATAATTGCTTTGGCGACAGGACAAAAAACTACTTTAGAGGATGAAGTGACATGTAAAGATCCTTATAAAGTGAAATCTGGTGGATTGATTAATATGCAAGCATTAAAAGGTGGTAAAATTAAGCAAGTAGATGATGCATATGATACGGGTATAGGGACACAATTCTCTGCCGAAACAAATAAACGTGATGAAGATGAAGAAATGATGAAATACATTGAAGAGCAACTATCAAAACGAAAAGGTATGGTGGTATTAACTACTTTTTTGTTTTCCTGTCTGCTTATGAATTTTGCACTGCAGGCTTTGAAATGTTTTTACTGCTAAATATTTTCAATTAAATTCAATTGTATGTTCATAATTATATTTACTAGTTTTCACAATAATTTCAATCTAAGGATTGTAATATATAATAACAATAACATCAACAAATAACATTTTATTATTTTCAGAGGGGCATGATCAGAAAAACATGGAAAGAGATGAAAATGATACACTTAAATACTTGTCGCCAGAAGAAGCAGCATTGCTTTCTCTTCCTGAACACTTAAGAGTATCCTCCACACATAAATCAGAAGAGATGCTCTCAAATCAAATGCTTAGTGGTATTCCAGAAGTGGACCTTGGTATTGAAGCAAAAATTAAAAATATTGAAGCCACTGAAGAAGCAAAAATGAAACTTCTTTGGGAACGGCAAAACAAAAAAGATGGCCCATCCCAATTTGTGCCAACAAATATGGCAGTAAATTTTGTCCAGCATAATAGATTTAACTTAGAAAATGCTAACAATAAGAAAAAAAAAGTTGAAAAAGAAAAACCAAAGGAGGTTAGAGTTGTGACTTCAATAGATGAAAGTGTGGATAAAATAGTGAAAAAAGCTAAAGGAGAACGGGCAACTGATGATTATCACTATGAAAAGTTTAGGAAACAGTTTAGAAAGTATTAAATATTGCTTAATATAAATCTGCCAGATCATTGATAAGACTAAAGTTGTTACATAACATAATATTATAAACAGTCATTTTTAAGACTTCCAGTTACAAATATGTTTATGATAAATGACACATAATTTACTAAGTTCTAACTGTTAAGATGTCTTTTATTTCCATACATAATGAAAACTACAAATTTGTAATTTGCACCCTACTTATTTATTAATTCTAGGGTTAAAATTTTGAATAAACATTATTAAATTTTGGTACTAATTTTTTTTATCATATGGAATTTGTGAGATCAAGAATTAATTAAAAAAGTAATTAACAAACATTCTTTCTATATAATATATAGCTATTAAAATAATTTAATTGAATGTAAAAAGAAACACACTGATGTTAATTGGACATTTTATTTTGCAACTTAAAACAAATTATAACGGACGGAGACTGTATAATAATTACCTAAAAAGGTACATAAAATGAATATTTTAATAAAAAAAATTCACAATTACTGAAAATGTAATACAAAGATAAAAATGTAACAAGCTATGAACAAAAGTATTTCAATTTATAAATTAAAATAAGTAGTATTTCCGAAAATTTACCCTATAGTGGCTAAATACTTATTTCCGATCTAAATTTTTGACGCAAGGCGTACTTTTGCTATGCAATTACAGAAAAAATAACGTTCATATAAATTCTGATTACACTTAACGTAAGACTTAACTAAGACCAGAAAGTGGACGGATAAAACTATAAACTTAAGTAAAAAAAGCAAGAACACTTGCTGGGAAAAGGCACAATTTAGATAATGTAGTTTATCAAATAATAATATGAGGCTAAACATAACACCAATGGCTGAAAGTTGATGTTTCTAACAATAATTACGATTGATATTCAGCTCACAAAAACAACAAGATTATTGGTTACTTAGTATAACCAAGAGAATGTATACGAATCTGTACCCTTAAGCATGAACAATAAAATCTGATTAATATTAGAGTTAATACAATATAATGACAATTAATAATTTTCCCATATATTTGGAATATATACCAAATTAATTGGACATAATTGTTTGTACTACCAGAAACGAAGAATATTGAAGCGACATGTATGAGCATGGAAAACCATTATTTGTGTTAAAGGTACGAATAATAAAATTAATAACCTGTTTCCAAAGAACGAGTAAACACTTACAAAGAAATATCTATGGTATCTTACATAAAGAAAGAAGGCAAAAGTGGTGAAGGTAGACATCAACGGTAAGATTTAGTTTGTATGTCAAAAACATATTGGATTTGATTCACTTACCCTTAGTCTAGAAAACCTCGCCAATATGAGATGCCATTGGTCTCATTTTGGGGTTCTTTTTAATAATATCCTTAAGGTACTACAAAATGGTTTATCTGATTGAGACCAATACTAATCTAATTCCCTAAAACCTGGTGGGTTAATTTTTTTTTTAATATTTACATTTATAACCAAGACGGAGGACATAGGTACATTGTTAAGATACTTTTTTGCTATTTTTATTTTAAATGGATCTTAAAAACAACTAAATTAGTAATAGTTATCTGATTTGAATCAGCCAAAATCTGTAAACATAACAATTTCAACCAACTAGTTCTGAATTTATTGGTTTTTTACTCCGTCTTTATTAATACTTGTAACATCAAAACACTAAAAATATTGCAATAAAATATTAAATTCAGTATATAAAATTCTTATCATCCTAACACTATGTGCCACAATATTTACAAAACAGAACTTTGTTCAAGCAAATATACAAAAATGTATGAAAATTTAAATATCAAAATGGTCAGTATGCATGATAAATTTTAATAACAAAAGAAAAATATAAAAATGTTTGTATAGTGCTTAAGTTTGTAAAAATATAAATTTTAAACTTCATTGTTAATATGAACAATAATCATTTATAATAATAATATCTTTAAAATATTGCATGACAAAAAATATACCTTAAAATGTGTAAAATATAATTTGGAACTATGTAATATTAAGACATTTATAAATAAAACATTTCCGGCCTGTCTTATTATATTCATGAAAGACAAATTTATGCTCTTCGAAAGAAAATGTCTTACATATTATGCTTATCTCAAGACTTGAGAATCATTTATAAGAAAAAAAGAATAATTTCATACTTTTAAATAAATTTAAAAACTGAAGTCGGGTGACAAATTCTAAGTCCTCTGTTATATTTGCAACTAATATTACTTGTGCAATATAATTTGTGATGGTGTTTTAATACATCTAAAATTATTTTATAAAATGTTAACCTGATTATATTCATAATAAAAAATCAGACCAATTCAACCATTATAACTAGTACGCATTTATCTCTTTTCATCACAGTCTAAATACAAATCGACAAAAAGAGACAAAATAATGCAATTAATCAGTTTCAGATACATGAGTGATGAAAATATAACAATAGATATTTGAGGCTTATAGTAGGTTCATACATAATATCATACCTTATTTGTATACTTTACTGACTATAAAAGTTATAAAGATTTTCAAGAGATTTATGCTTTATGAAAAACATTAATATTTAAAGTTTGTATAGACATCAAGTAAAACATTTAATTTAGACAGACATACTCAGAGTCGCCATTAATAATTAACATTTAAACTTGAGGTTTTACACTGCTGCATACTTCTTAACTATAGTTAACTAATTGGGCTTTAAACATAGCTCGTAAGATTTTTAGATACAGAAACTGTATTTATTTATCTACATTTATAGATAATTCAATAGACGAGTGTCCAAGTATCTCTTACACCTAAAAATTATTCTAGATTGCTTTATATATGGTTTAAAAAATCCAAATCAAAATCTAAACACATTGGTATAAAGTCAATTTAAACTTTTCAGGTGGAAATAAAAAATATTCACATTCTGGAATAAACCTTGCTATTGGAATAAGTCTGGACGACTAATTCCACTTGGAATCTTCCAACTTACACCTCAGTACTGTGCGTCTGTATTCTGACTTTCTTCTGGCTGCCATTACGGTTGAGAGGTGGGGAATTCCCCGAATACCCTGGGTTTTGGATACCCATCCCGCCCGGTTCACCTTCCCTGGGTCTGGGTTTCTTCAAAGATGACCTCAGAGGCGACCTAGTTATTGTACTGGCGTCTGAGAGGCCAGTTAAGGTGGTGGCCGTGGTATTCATGGAGGCTACGCTACCGTGACCGTTTGTGGTGTACGGTTTGCCCGACGCGTCTGTCATTGATATGCCTGGAAATGAATTGTTTATGCAAATACTGTGTTAAGACTACTAGTCTTGGATTTACTAGACTTAGACCAGTTTGCTTTCTTTGGTGGCAATTCTTTTGATGGAGCCCTAACAGTAAAAATCGTCCCTACTCAGTATAATTTGAATAAACTTCGAGATTTTCAACGTATTAAGTACGTTGTATATGTCCCACTAATGGCCATAGGCCTCCTCTCTTAGGCGAGAGAGAATGGACTGTAGTCCCCACGCTAGCCCAATGCGTATTGGAGACTTCACATTCATCCATAGAAAATAATATCTCTTGGGCAGGGGGCCCTTTTGGGTCGGGGGCCCGTGGCATTTTGCCAGCTCTGTATTGTTACGCCACTGACCAGTTTGAAAGTTGAGTACAGCTACTGAATTAAGGTTCAAAAATTTGACTGGCTTGCGCACTGTACATATATAATATTAAACAAAACAGTTACGACTACTTTTCTATACTAAATTCAAATATTGGGAGAAATAAACCTGTAATTATACCAGGATTATAACTAAAATTGTAATGAATTTTGACATAGAAAATGACGTTATACATAAATCCAAGAATCTCACCTCTTCCTTCCTTAAACCCTGGATTATTAATGGTAGTGGCATTAGCTTCACCAATTGGGTTTGTGGGATCGCCACCATCTCTCCGCGAAAATAACGTGTCGTATACCGACATTATAAACAATATCGAATTTATAACGATGCATACTATCTGCAATTTAAAAATACCAAAATTATTAATCGCACTAAAAATCTTAATAATTATTAAATAGCTATCCACTTATTTATAAAATCTAAATCAATCTGACTGCACGTATAGGTTTTATCTTGTATAACTTAATAAAAAAAATCAATGAGAAGGTATGTTTATGCGAGTACCATACAAGTAAGCAATGTGGCAATTAAAATATTTAGCAAAGCATATACAGTTTTATATCTAGTACCGAATTAATTCACCGGAAACTTGGAATCGAAAGCTGGGTATATACATAAACTAATCACGATAGTATAAGAGATAAAATAAGAGAAATTTAGTTTTTAGATAAAGGAAAAATTCATTTGGTAATCTAGAGTTAAGGGCTTTTTACAATTATATTCATTAATTACGTACCTGTACATAGAAAGCTTCTCCTCTATAGATGTAGAAACCTCTGTCATCGCCTTGGACTGCAAATAGACCGGCTGCTGCTATTGACAATAACGCTGAAAAATATGATTTTTTAATTAGACCATAACTGAGTATGTGAAAGAAACACCTCTAAAGTAATTGAACAAACCAATTGGTCAAATTTTAAATCTAATAAAATTACTTGGTTTTATTTTGCTATAATTTATTGCATTTTATAAGTATTATATACGAGTTCTTTAGTACGTCAAACAAACAATTTTGGCCTCCACATTAGCCTGAATTAGAAAATTTTTGACGAAGAAATCGTAGTAAAAAACTATATAATACTAGCTGACCGGGCAAACGTCGTTTTGCCATGTATATCATTTATAATAAAAAAATAGGGGTTGATCGTAGAGGGGTGAAAGTTAGGAGTTGTATGTATTTTTTAATGCTGTATCATAAAAAAATAAAAACAAAAAAATATCTAAAAATAAAAAAAAATATTTAGGGGTGGACTACCCTTAACATTTAGGGGGATGAAAAATAGATGTTGTCGAATTCTCAGACATACCCAATATGCACACAAAATTTCATTAGAATCGGTCGAGCCGTTTCGGAGGAGTTTAACCACAAATACCGCGACACGAGAATTTTATATATTAGATTTACCTATACATATTTTTGTTTGTCTCACTTTAATTCTCATATAAGTACTTTTTAGTAGTACATATTAGTCCTTTAACATATAGTAGAATACTTAATAGTAGTCTCTCATTAGCAACGTTTGTTAACTTTAGGTTATTTGTAAGTTTGCAATCCCTCACTCAAAACTAAGTACCATTTATAGGTAAAGAAAATTAATGACTAATATACTCACTCGCTAATAACGCAAGCGCCAGTTTGGTCATAACAAGGTGCGTGTACTTGAAGGCGACCTTCTCCTTGGATGAGATCATGGCGAGCTGGAGCACGGACAGCACACAGAACACACCCAACACTGTCACACCTATCGCGCCCACCACACCCGCTAAGTACACGGCCGCTGGAATAAATACAATGAAAATTTAAAACATTTTGAATAATTAAAAATATTAAAGTATGAATAGGGCCTTGAGAATTTATATAGCTATTTCTAGAACCTAAATAGAACGACTGCTTGTAGCAATCAATTAGTAAAGAAAATATACACAATAAATCAGAAAAAAATATTTCTATTTAGTTACACTTCACTGCATCCATATTGATCATAAACACGAAACGTGGCGCAATGTTTATCCCTACATAAGATCCATTATTGGCAACCAATAATCGCAGAAGAATTTTCTTTATAAAACTTGGACTAAGGTTAGTACGATATTTTCTACCATGGTAACAATTCATACATATTTATCAATATTAGCTAACTGTGTAATCTGCTGTCCCTGTGAGATACGACCTCCAACTATTAAAAAAACTAAAAGGCCAGCAATGCACCCACTACTAATTGTTCATGAGCTGCGGTAGCTGCCTATTATGGATGTTCCGTAGGCTCGTTCGGCATATATTTTCCATGTATTTATCATAGGAAAATGGTAATGAACACGGTTCTAATGTTAATTTACGTTTTCTAACTAAGCTGATCAAAACTCACTTTCAATATTATATCTGATTAACTTGCGTATGCACAGAGTGAAGTTAGTACATCATACACCAAAGCAATAATCTACTAGTGTCGTAGGTGAGTGACACTATAATAGTTAAAATAATTAAGTAATAGTTTAACCATTAGTCATATGTCCACGTCTGATTTCTGTGAACCAATTTCATAATTGCGTACTCGAAATGATTGACAAATAATTTTTGTATTTTAATAAATACAAATATTTCTATATAGAACCCATAATAAGTCTAGCAAACTAGTTAATGTGTATAGAAAATTACGGAGAGGACGCAACTCTGCTGTTGCCGCATCCCACCTAAGGTGATTGTTGGTGGCGCCTTGGGGTTTTAGTGGGTATGCACAATCGCGACTCCCACATAACCCTCCCGCACTAACAAGCATTCGCGCCGCGGTGGGGTACCCATGCTCAATGCATTACCCCAAGTACAAAAAAAAACAGCCAATTATGATTTCGCGAGTTTGCTTAACAGCTTTCGATGTGATACTAATTTCATACGTTTTGGTGTAAAAAATTAAAAACTTAAAATTTTGCAATAAAATATGCACTATTAACATAGTGAACATATATGTAGCATAGTCATAGTCATAAGGGGTATTTCATAAAATACTAATGGCAGCTTGGCACTGCTAGAGTTTTTAAAAATATTGTTGGTAAATAAATAAAGCCCTTGTAACATCTTATAATGAAATAGTTTTTGAGTGGATTATATGCAAAAATACACATTATATCCTCTTAATGATATATTAAATATTAATCCAATTAACTCCTAATTAAATCGGCTAGCGTAATTCACACATTTAGGTCGCAAACTCTGCTTCAAGGTTTTTTCACGGTAAATTAATGAATGAAACATTCAGTTATAAACACCTCACTTTAGTTCTGCTAAAACATACGGTAAACAATTTCCGATAAGGACTTAGAACTTTTAAATTGAAAACAGAAATTGAATTTCTTTAAATAGAAAAGGGATAAGAGTCGATTAGATAAGGATAAGCTTTGTGTCTAGACTTGAAGAACGAAGCCATCTTTAATTAAATGACTCGAAGAATTATTGATAAAACTATAAGACAACTTGAGCGAAGCTAAGATATTAAAGTTAGCTATACAGTATTGTTGTTCTAACTTTACTATGCGTGCTAGTATTTCGCCCACTCATGCATGGTGTTTCTTACTTTGGAAATCAAAAACTTTGCGGTTAAAAAGAGTGGCGGAGAGTTCTTGCCCGCTCATCAAGACTTTTTTCACTTTGACATCTTTTGTAATAAATTGTAATATGTGTAAACATGTAAATAATTACTGTTGACGTAATCAACAAATAAGAAAATCAAAAAAACCCTCCCTCCTGTGGTTACGTAATACTTGAACGGCCCCTATGAAGAAGGAAGCTATATTTTGCCTACATAAAATTACGACAAAAAATACTTCGTCCTAAGAAACTACATTCCATTTTTAAAATCATAGGTATTTAAACACAAGACAAGGTCACCGATGACTCGGATTAAGATATTAAATTATGCGTGATGGCTGTTTACAATTGCAAGAAAAACATAAAAAAAAACCCTGAACACGACACAATGGCGTGACATTGGATTGCACTGCAAACAATTGTGCTAAATAGGTGCAATTTCGTTTGTTATCTTCTCTGTATATATTATCCGATTTCAAATCATTGTCTGTCTGAACTTCTCTTTATAAAGTATAACAATTTTGACAGAGCTCTAAGGAGAAGATCGTGACTTACAAAAATAGGTTTCGAGAAATAAAATTCTGTTCGTGACTAGCGCGAATCTTTGTTATTTTTATCACCATTGCATGTATTATTTGTGAATCTTTCAATGTGAAGACAAATACACCAATATAAAATAAACCAATCGTTACGTACACAGTTATGGTTGACCTTAGTCATCCATTGTAATAAATAACTAATTTATGAATTTACTATACTAAAGAATGGTCCAAATCAGCAACGAATTTCTCTATTAGTTAGTTGATATCAAGAAGAATAAGGGCTGAGAGAAAACTTTTTAGCTTTCAATATCTATGGTGGACCAGGCAAACGCTACAGAGGCAGACTACAGATGGGATGACGACATCAAAAAAATCGCTGGTCCCCAATGGTTAAAAATAGCTCGGGATAGAGAAAGCTGGCAAGCCTTGAAGGAGGCCATTACTGAAGAGGGTTCTTGATACATACTAACTGAAAAAGATATTTACTAACACATGGGATAATTATTAATTAGATAATATCTATCAGGAAATAAATAAATTTAAAATAAAATAAATATCTACGGTGGATTATTTTAACCTATTAATTAATAGCTAAAGTAACCACGTGTTACTAATGTTTTTTTATATGAAGGACCTTTCATCAATTTTTTGCTACCAGACTCGGTCGACCTATATTATTATAAATATACTTTGAACAATATGCAGTGTTTATAATGTGTCTATACTATACTAAACCTATATTATAAGCGACATTTCTGCACGTTTCATAACGTGACTCTGAGTCATTCATCGTGCATTGTTTTCGCCTATCATTTTCCTCGAGAAAATTCTGTTTAAATTGAATTTTTTGCATCTTGTTTGTTTAGTAATTTTTTGTTCAAGGATGGTTATATTAATATTTCAATGTAACAAGATTATTGTATATTTTAAAGACACTTTACAGATATTGTTAAGTATAGTTTTCGTGTTTGTGTATCTGTGAATAAACACATTTTTATTCATTTATCTATTTCGTTATTTTCTCCCGGTAATAGTTCTCCATATTTCTAGGTCTTCCCCATTCTGACTGCTACAGGGTAGATCAAGTAGGTGGCACTGAATGACTCATCCAGAGCCACCGATCGGCCACGTGAATGTTTCCCCACGTAAACGGTTCTTGATTGATTCGAGTCAACAAGTCTCTCAATGGAATTAATTATTTATATATGATATGTTGTATGAACAACGTCTTTCCTTGAAAAATTGGTCCGGTTTCCGAATACTGTCCTTAATATTAAACAACAAATTTAACTTACTCATTTTCCAGTCGGATATAACAATGCAAACACCTGATTCAACGCTGTCCCATTTACGGACGTAGAATCTAAACAAGCATGCACCTGTTTTCAAACAATTCTATAGACATTATTTATTTAACCAAATTGGACATATTAACATCTGTAGCAATCTTAATAAAAATAAAGATTATAAAACACTAATCGTGTACCATAATCAAATTTGTATAAACCAATTAAAACCCGGAAGTCCATTGCTCGATTTTTTTATTTATTTCGTAATCCTACAGCTAAAAAAATATATATAAAAACAAACAATTACACTAAAAATATAGCCAAAGATAGGAATACTTACATAATATTTACAAACATTTTCAAACATTTACAAAAGAGAAAAAGCAATAAAAAATATTCAATATATTTAACTAAGTAATAATAATTTGGATGTAATGGTGTAAGTGAGGGTTTGCGGAAAAACAATAATCATTCTGTGTCAGCACCGGTAGGTTTTAAAACCGGCTGCTACAAAATGCCTGGTATGTTACGAGACATTCATACAAAAAAACCATTTAATACTGATAGAAATATGTTCTAAATAAAAATACATACTAATGCGAGCGTCAAAAACTGCCTTTAAAAAATACTCAGTTGTGGAACAATGGACGTCGAGGTGATACGGATGGTATTTTGTATTCTGCCTTGACGTCCGATAATGAAACTCAGCTGTAGGTATTTGACCGAACAACTCCTCTGATTATTCGCTATTATTATTCGTTTCTTTACTCCTACATAATTATGTATTTACAGTGTATGTTCGCGGATCCAAGCGACTTCTTCAATGTAAAGTGTCCCTTCGTGTGCTACGATATTGTGGGCTACTAGATTGTGAGGAAATTGCATGCGCCTGCGCCTCCTTAAGTTCTCATATCATTTTCTCACATATATATCCTCTATAACATATTTTCATAAGTATTTGAGGGTCCTCATTTTAACATGTCTGATATTTGAGAGCAAAAATGAAATAAATAAACCAACCAAATTGCGATGATGAGCGCCGGTTAAGTGACGCACTAGACACAAGTCATCTTCATTTTGGCCTCATTTGAATATTATAAGAGTCTAGATCTAATCGACTCATTAAAAGCGTGGGAACTAAACGCATAATGCCATTAATGGACTGCTATTAGGTTCATCTTTAGACGAGTAAGCGACTTAAACTAGGTTCGCTACTTTCTAGTAAAAGTAAGCTTTCTCATTAACAGGAAAGAATGTTCCTAGGCGCCTGAGCTTTCTTTGTGAATAGGCATTTCTTAATCGGGAGTGATCTTTATTTCCTCTATGCGCAGTGTCATATATGTAGAATTTACAGAGTATGTACACAAAGTAGCTAAAATCAATGTTTTATGATTTTCCTTCAAATAAGGCTACATTGTGTTTTTATGAAATATCCTGTATAAAGCCCTTATACATTATGTATCATATTATATATATTAATTCACAATTATTAGAAATAATTCGTTCCGAAGAACCCTAAGTCGTAGTGACTTGACAAAAGGCAGCATGAAATAATAATAATAAATTTATTCATGCAATATATGTTGTGACAGAATTCATATATCTCTAGTCCCCACACTAATCTATATTGTATGTAACTAGTTAACAATTAGTCACTAGTATATGGTACATGTTTAAAACAGTTTTTTGATAAAAAGTAGGTTTAGTGTAACAACTAATCAAACACAAGTCTTATAAGACATTTAGTATGTGTGCATGTATGAGTGTGTGAATGGGTGTAATTGCGCATGTACTTGAGAGTGTGGCTAAGAGTTATAAACGTGCGCTGTGTCTGTTTTATTTGTAACACCTCAGAAACACACTTTATATAGATATTTATAAAATACGATAGTGTGGTTAAGTAATAGCACTTAATCTTGAACAAATTGATTTCAATACGTGACTTTCCAATTTACACAGAAAAAGAAATATTACTAGACATTCCTAGACGAGTGAAAGTATGGAAGATCGATTTAGCATAATCGATAAACACTCGCCATTTTTAACCTTACTTTTCCCTCCTTATTTTTTTTTATGGCTCTTGCACGGTTTGTGCAGCCAGCGTCAAGTATAGGATTTTTATAATTCGTGCTTCTTTCCTTTGAAATTCGACCATGTCCTCCATGTACGGTTTAGGCACTCGCCCGGTACCGCACAACCGTCCCAAAGGCCGAGAACAAATTAAATTAATTTAAAATAAATAAATTAAATTTTATTAAAAATCAATATTTAATTTTATTAAAAATTAATATTTAATTTTATTAATATAGTAATTAATAAAATTAAACAAAATAAATTAAATTAAAACTTGCCCTCGAACCGGGAATCGAACCCGGTACCCTTCACCTAGCTGCCACTTAATAAGACCGCTAGGCTATGAGGCCCCCTAAACCCCTCCTTATTTCAGCCTAATAAAATAGACATAGACATATACACTATAAAATACATTCATCTGTCTCTTTCTATCACAGCGTAAATACAATTTGACAGAAACAGTTCGCTTTATTACGCTTACACCTGTGTCTATAATACATTACTGCTATTTCAATAAAAATATATATTTCAAGATAAGCCTTGAAAAGGTTTACTTACTGACTGATCTATGAAGTTTATACGTAACTCCTCCTCCATAGAATAAATTCTACATAGTTTCTACATGTAGCCTAGACTTTTAAGAAAAACTATAATGTACTGCAGGACGATTCGGCATTGTGATAAACAATATTTTAAAATCAAGGTCAAGGATCAATCTTCTTGACCCTTGATAAAGCAATAAAAGTTTATTTATTTGTTCTTTACGAAAGTAGTCCGTGTGAAATGTCGTAATTGGTATGCCTCACAGTACGAAATTCAGTACATACATTGTTTCACTTTTCTTATATGAATTTTCGTATTGCAGTAGTCATTTCTGACTTTAGATTTAATTACAACGCACGAAAATTAAATGTTGTCCGTTGAGAGAGTGGTTAGTTTTACTTGAAATAATATTTATTGAGCAGTGTTAGCCTAGTGGTTTGATGCGAGTATCCCCTAATGTTCCATCTTCCAAGAGATAATAAATAATTCCCAGTCGTACACTAATGCATTTTTCTTACGAAAATTTCTCGCGCTGTGAAGGTAGATTCTGATGAAGTCGGTTTGGACTGTATATATATATATATAGGAAGACATATCTGGCACAAAAGGCTGATCACCCAAGTGTCTAGAAAATATTTACCCTATTTTTTTTTTTTAGGTTAGCACTATTTCTCTTAATTTTATTATTCAATGTGTCCCACGCCTTAAAATTTATGGGTCACTAGGAGTAAGGTCAAATAAGACAAAATTAGACTAGAAAATTATCGGTTTAATAATAGTATTATTTATTCCTTTTAGTCAACTTAGTATCAGATTTAAAATATCAATAAATCTCTCTCTATTTCTAAACCATTATTCCCGTAATGGCTTAGAAATAGTGAGCAATAGACGCCGTTCTAGGTTTAAGATGTTAAATAAAATAATCACGATTCTTGCTGGTCGTGACTTAGAGCACATCTTCCAAAAGGATAACTATTTACTCTAATAAATCACGAAACTTTATACCTAGAGAGCGTAACTGCCAGATAAAGTTATGAATTAACGGTTTTATGAAATTTATTGGTACTTTCAAGTTTCATTATAAAACTGTATAGTGTATATTCCATACCTCAAATAGCTGTATATTATTTCTAGGAAACATTTTTTTAGTTCAATAAAAATAACTATCTACACTAATAAAAAAATTGGGTTTGATCGTAGAGGGGTGAAAATTAGGGGTCGTATGTATTTTGCTAAAAAATAAAAATAATAAATTTGGGTGGACATTTTAGTTAAAATATAAGTTTTAAAATATAGAAGCTGTTTCTAAGACTTACTAGAAATGCATAAAAAAATTCATAAGAATCAGTCGAGCTGTTTCGGAGGAGTATGTATAATAAGACAAAAAAAGTTGTAACTATTTGAGAATAATCTTACAAATTACGCCAATGAATAGTTTTGTAAAACACGCAAAAAAGTTAAACACATCTGTTGTTTAACTTTTTTGTTTTTTTGCTATAACGTTAAAAATAGGATTTAGTTCAAAGTTCAAAATATACTAATTAAAAATACTTAACTACGTTTAATGTACCCAAACGCTACTATTAAAAATAAAGCAGAGATTAAGAATTAAGAAGATTACTTAATAAACAATTTCTATTTACCAAATCACCGAAGTTAGGACACTAGAAACACACCGCTTTCTGTAGTTTCACTAAAATATTTCCGATTAGGAACACTTTTCACCACTCGTATCATTGACTTAACAAAAGAGTCTAAAAATCAATTATGTAATTCCACTCGGCTCGTTATACCATCGACAAGGTGGCGAAAATACTAACGTGCGAACCTATCCCTAATAGACTCGTGTTAACGTTAAATTAATGTGATGAGGTAATGAAATTATTCTAATCTAGAAAATGTTTGTATTAATTAAAACGCTTTAACACAAAGACTATTGAACTAAAATTTAGTTCTATCTTAATAAAACTTTTAACAAATTTCCCTAAAACTTTTCAGCGCTTAAGATAAAGTAGAATGAGCTGAGGTATAATTAAAATTGTTCTAATCAAGAATTGTTTTATATTAATTATAACGCTTTAACACAAAGACAATTGAACTAAAATTTAGTGCTCTCTTAATAAATGTTTTAACAAATTTCCCTAAAAGTTTTCAGCGCTTTAGATAAAGTAAAATGTTCTGAGGTATAATTAAAATTGTTCTAATCAAGAATTTTTTTTATATTATTTAAAAGTAACACATAGGCAATTGAACTAAAATTTGGTGCTCTCTTAGTAAATCTTTTAAGAAATTTTCCCTGAAACAACGCTTTACATAAAGTATACTAAAAATTCTATCAAACATTAGCGTTCAACGTCAAAATTTCATATTTAAATACGAAAAGGGAAAACGATATATGTCCAACTCTCTCTTGTATTCATTGTGAATGTTTCAATAAGTTTATCTTCTTAAAGGGAACGGTCCACAATATCAAAATACTTGGTCTATATTATAAGAAATTCCCTGATAATACAAATTACATAATTCCCTTGCCAACAACTAAAATAGCAAAATGAAACACAAATGTAGGGTGTGTAAAATGTTACAGCACGCAACTGTCGTGTATAATCAAGGTGCTAATTAATATTGTATTCTGTCATGTTTCTAGAGTTTTCTATAAACATTACATAACAAAAATCATCATTTAAGGGCCACGAAAACCTGGCGTAGGCGAAGATTTACCGTTATCAAACAAGGCCTTATAACATTTTAAAATTAAAATAACTGGAGAACGGCTGAACCGATCTTCATGTTTTTTTAATTGTTGTATTGGTCTCCGTATAACACAATCATAACTACAAAAAAAATTCCAATAGAATATGGGTTTCCAAACTGTCAAAGATGTTATGTTCATCTCGTCAATACGCTAGTTCAGCTAGTTGGCTGCGACATATCGTCAATATTTTCATAATAGCATATTAGGTTGTCAAATAGTTATGTGTAAGA
Organism: Pieris napi; assembly: GCF_905475465.1. NCBI lineage: Eukaryota > Metazoa > Arthropoda > Insecta > Lepidoptera > Pieridae > Pieris > Pieris napi. Next base: position 2,161,564 of record NC_062241.1, on the reverse strand, counting down.
ATAACATATAAAGCTACTTAAATATACAACAATTTTATTTATTTTTGTGTTATTATCCTAATGAATCTAATATTTATGTTTTATTCATTATATTACTTTCATAGGATCTTAAATTAAGTTTAGCTAATCTGTAACACGACGTTCATTGTCTGTTACGCACGAAGGTCGCCAGGCAAAATTTAAAAAGGCACCACAGGCAGCACCTGACTTACTGTCCATTTTGCATTTATAACAATTTCAATCCGGGTCACGCTAATTAATAATAGATAGAATATTGATTATTGTACCAATTAGTAGGTATTAAAAATTCAGTAACCAAACTCAATCCTTTCATTTGCTTAGACGTACGCGACATTAGAATTACAAATTATAAAATCAATAAAGAACAAAGGAATTGCACCTATAGTTTTCTTTATAGCGCCTTCCTGTGGGAAGGCGTATCCTTCCGTGATAATACAACATTTAGCCTTCAATAACGAAGTTCGGTTCAGGAATAAACAATAAAGCGAAACTAGGTTAAATGACTTTGTATTGGGTTACGTACACATCCATTCATCGTGGTTAAAGCTTTTATTGGCATTAATTCTGTAATATTTTAAAGTTTTAAAATACATATTATCGAAGAGCACAGCTGCTTTAATAGCGTTTTATTGATTTAAATTATGTAGCGCAAATTAGGTTAATAACTAGTGTTTAATAAAATTTCCAGTTGCAATGTATTTCTTTTAAAATTTACAGACACTTTCATCAATAGAAAAGTGTTACAAAAATGTTGTGAATGCATTCTATTCTTTGCTTAATTTTAATTTTGCTTCAATCTTACCTCATTGTATCTACAATATTTTATAATCCTAAATTCTAAAAGTAGCTATACATGCAACGAAGTCATAGTTAATTAAAAATGAAAAGCTTTCATTCAATCGAAACTAGCAATCGAAGCTAATGACAAAATAAAAGAGATTTATTATAATCAGTCTGCTCGCTTTATTTTCGGCATCATAAATTTGTCTGTCTTATAGGTCAACGTAATACAGTGAGTCGATTGTAATCCCTTAAATAAAATGGAAATAATATGGAGATAATATAAACTGTTAAGCAAATACCAAGTTTTTTATAATATCTGTGGCGCTACAACCTTTAGGTCTGGGCCTCAGATTTCTGTATCTGTTCCATGATCATTTGTTAATATAATAGACAAGTAGGTGATCAGCCTCTTGTGCCTGACACGCCTTCTACGTTTTCGGTCTAAGGCAAGCCAGTTTCCTCACGATGTTTTCCTTCACCGTTCGAGCGAATGTTAAATGCGCACATAGAAGGACAGTCAATTGGCGCACAGCCAGGGATCGAACCTACGACCTCAGGGAGGAGTCTCACGCTGAAGCCACTAGGCCAAGACTGCTCTATAAGCGAAAAAGTATTTTAAAAAAAATTACTAGTAGAAATTGAAATTCGAAGTGTTTATACATTGGTTTCTGTAAAAAAAATACTATAGAAAATGCATTATAAACGTGGCGTAATTTAATAAACAAATGAAAGCCGCAACGAATCACCTAATATGTATTATACTTTCATATGTACTAATAGTATATAAAACACGGAATAAATTGTTAAGAGAGATATATAAAAGGGGTAAAATGTTGTCTACATTTCTTGAAAAAAAAAACTGGCCCCAAGGTTCTTGACAAAAATAATTTTTAAAATCAAATTCCGTCATTAATAAAGTCGTATTCAAAGATTTCACGAAAATCATTTCAGTTTCTCCACACAATTTCAGCCAGTATCCGTGCTTTGAACATTTTAATTCATTTCAAGGGCATTCTTCATCGGTCGTAAATACAGAATCGTCGATTAGGCTCACCGATGCTTTTATCTGACAGTTAGTTTATTTAGATAGAAAATATTTTGTATACAGCCACGAAATTACGATTCTATTTAACGAGAAAAATATGTTTTTAAAGAGCATAAAATGTCGGTTTGTTTTTGTTAGCCGAGGCTATATTTTCATTTTAGAAATATATTTTTATAGCACTGTTTTCCTAGTGGCTTAAGCATGCGACTCTCATCCCTGAGGTCGTAGATTCGATCCCCGGCTGTGCATCAATGGAATTACTTTCTATGTGCGCATTTAACATTCCGTCAAAGACCGACCCAAAAACTCGACGGCGTGTGTCAGAGTAGGCTGATCAACTTGCTAGCCTATTAGATTTTTTTTTTTAAACAATTCACACCAATTGACCTAGCCCCACGCTAAGCTGGTGAAGCTTGTGTTATGGGTACTAGGCAACGGATATTCATACATAGTATAGATAGATAGACATATAAATACATATTTAAACACCCAAGACCTAAGCACAACACCACATGCTCATCACATCGATGTTCGTCTCAGCCGGGGATCGAACCCGGGACCCATGGATTCGCAGTCAGGGGTACTAACCACTAGACCAATGAGTCGTCGAGACGATTGACAAATGATCTTGATACAGATATAGAAATCTAAAGCCCAGACCTAAAAAGGTTATTAATACTTTTTATTTCAATAAAGACTTACTTGTCGGCCGGAACTTGGACACGTCGGTGCCACATTTCTCCCTGTTGTAGAGCAGTTTCTTGCAGACACGCCATGGTCCGAAGTAACCGTTGTCGAAGTTTGGATTCTCCACTGCAAAGAAAAGAAAACTCAATTGTAACATACAGTGTTTAATAAAATAATTCCTGTCTAAGAGCACATGATGGCGGTTTTATATCGCAATTCGATCAGTGCCAGTGTAAGTGACATAGATCTTCTAAATGAAAATATAATCCATTTATTTATTCGCGCTTGGACTATTGAAACAGCTAAGTTTGTAAGTATTGATAATTAATGTATGATGTTTTTATAGTAACATATTAAAACATGTACTTTTTTACACGCTTTATATTAGCTTCACCTGTATGTATGTATGTAACCGACTCCTTCGGACTCGATTTTGACCCACTGTCAAAGATCGATGACAATGCAATAATCCGAAAAAAAAAATAAAAAATTAAAAAAAATTAACTAAAAAATAAATAATAGTTTAAAAAAACTAAAAAACACGCTTTTAAAGCACATCAAACTAAAAAGTGAAAAATAATTCCTAATTTAGGCTGAAAATGGTAATGAACAAAAAAAGCATGGGGCGCTCTGTGCCATATTTTTCGTCTATCGAGGTAAGGTAAGGTAAAGATTTTAAAAGGCAAATACATATTAGATTTCGATTTATAAGTCAAACTTCGCGAAGATTCTCCTTTCAGAATCTCACGATATAAGAACTGTATAATTCTATATTCGACACAAGGTGTTCATTTGTTTTTTCACAAAAAATTTGATGTTGATTAGACCAACTGTTATATCATAAAAAAATTAAAACGGATACACTTGAACCCATATAACTATAGCAGCTGGTTTCTTTATCTGTGAGATGGCAATGCTACAGAAACAAATGTCTGTCAAACATTGATAACGCATTGAAATTATTTATTTCGCAACCGCGTTAAAGTATGTTTAGCTTTGTAACATGTTTTTAATTGCATCGAACAAAAACACTTTTTGTAATGCATTCGCCGCTAAAGAATTAGGTATTGGTTGACTTTTAAATAAATTAAATGAAGGTGATGATTCATTTATGGGCTATACAACACCGAGGGAAGTATATCCTCCCTCACAGGAGCACTCTTTGAAAAAATACTTGCTACAAATGGCATTTTTCTCCAAAAGACGTCCGTCGCCTTGCCTAAAAGTGTGCTGCTAAATTTGGCATTGAAATTCCACGCAGCTGAATTGCAAATAAGATGGCCGGAAAAGAATGGTTGATGATGTTTTTAAAACAAAAAATCGTAGCTATCCATACAGAAACCAGAACCCACCAGCCTTGGTAATCTTTTTGAGAAATTATCGGAAGTAATGAATAGATATGGATGCACATGTTTTGTTGGTTCTAGTTTCGGGTAATTACACAAAGAAAATTTCTTTAAGTTTTATTGTTTAGCTTTGTAACATGTTTTTAATTGCATCGAACCAAAAATTGTTTGTAGGTAATGCATTCTCCACGCACGAAGCTTGCGATAAAATTTTATCAAATATTCGTATACGTAAATACGGAAACTTCAGTTTTTGACAGTGACATGTGACGTTCCGTACTACTTGTATAGATAACGAATTCTATTCGAACGATGTATGCTTCCGTACACTTCTAGAAATAAATAGAAATATAGTACAATTGACATAATTAAATGAAAAGGCGGGCAACTGGCGGCCTTATCGCTTTTCAGCGATCTCTTCCAGGCAAATGAGAGAATAAAAACAATTAATTTAGATAAGGTAAGCAAGAAGTGCAATAATACATATAGTTATTTAGACATAACTAAAGCAGGAACAGAAAACTAAACTAAAAGAGGACACATGAAAAAGAAAAAGTGCTCATGAATCACGATAAGTATAGATTAGTTTCACATCAGATATGAACAGGTAATATTTGTACAGTAGAGATTTCAAGGAAGATAGAGAAGGAGCTATTTGTTGGTTGGGCGTCTGAAGACTGATGTACCCAAATGATTCTTGACAGATGACTAAGAACATTATGTGTCCACTCCATTGCTATACAAAATTACAATACAATAATTACTGTGAAATTATTGCATGCAATCAATGACTCAGCTATGCTAATAACTAGAAATTATTATTGAGCATAATTGGTTAATTATCACGAATGTCTATTACCTATCTAAATTACTTATTTAACTGACGCAATTTGAAAAAATTATAATTAAATAAATATTTCTATTTAACTTTCCTCACCGGACGTCGAGGCAGAATACGAAATTCCACCTGCATTACCTCGACGTCCGTCGTTCGGTGGAACCAGCTTACGCCAGAAGTATTCCGAAACAATTCGACTAAGAGAGTAGAAGAGAAAAAGAGCGTAGCAATGAATTTAGGTCGAAGTCGAACATGATCACTCAGAAGCTGAATCAGTAACGATTTTTAACAAAAACTTGAATGGTACAATATTATAATTCTAATCAATTCTCATAGGAAAAAATTGTAACATTCATATACGGAAAATAAATTTATTACATAGGCTAAGTTTATATTCGTTTGGAATAAGCTACCTTCACTTTATTTGCCAAGAAAACGTCAAAAATTTTCTTTATTTATGTAAATTTATAAATCAGTAATTATTTTTTAAATCGACCCCTTCAAAAACTCCCTGGACATCTTGATAAAAATGTCCTCCTAAATTTTGTGGGGAAAACCCCCAAGATCAGTGTTGGCTTAGTGGCTTCAGCGTGCGACTCTCATACTCAGGTATGTAGTAGTAGTAGGTTCGATCCCCGGCTGTGCACCAATGGACTTTCTTTCTATGTGCGCATTTAACATTTGCTCGAACGGTGAAGGAAAACATCGTGAGGAAACCGACATATCTTAGACCGAAAAAGTCGACGGCGTGTGTCAGGCACTGGAGGCTGATCAATATTAGATTTAAAAATGATCATGAAACAGATTCAGAAATCTAAGGCCAAGACCTAAAGAGGTTGTAGCGCCACTGATTTATTTTAAACCCCCAAGTAGGCATCACTAGCCTTAGCGGAGCTATCAAAATGACGGAGAAACTACCTAGTTACAACACATGCACTGCAAATTACCATCGGCACGTTAAGGGACCACATTTGCACCTAATTAACTCCTGACTCACGTGTCAATTGTCCGACCTTGTGCACTTCATTCGCTTTAGCTTTCTTACTCATATCGTTTTTAATTGCCCTATTGTTTGTGATATCTATTCAGGGCTTTAATCTCGATTGCGAAAAGATTGTTCAAGCTGAATAGGAAAAGCCATCAGTGTTTTCATTACTAGAAAGTTCTACGATGATCTAGGTTTTATTAACTGTTATGAGACAATAGTTAAATGCGCTTGTATAGACCATATTCTAACAAAAAAATTTTTTTTTAAATTTTAATCTATTCAACCTTCCATGAACTTTTCAGATGTACTGATTTGGTTTTTACTATTTGATTTGTTCGCTTCAAACACGTACAAAGTTATTCCTGAAATATACATATATGTAGAAGATCGAATGATCACCGAGGATGTATCAGTCATTAATATTTAACTAGCAAACATATTACATAGAAGTATGTCAATGGAGTTGCAATGGAGTTGCAATGGACTACGCAGTAATGACTCATAAAAATCCCAATCAATAATTGCATTCAGAGCACGATGAACAACCATTGACTCAATTCAAAAGGTTAATTTAAGACAAACAAAAACATTTAATACTAGTGCAAATTGGTAAGAAAAACAAAAGAATAAAGTTATTATTTAATGTATTTTATTTTATTGCTGTTATTTTTTTAAAACTAAAAAACAAAACATTATCGTTATACTTCAAATAGGTGACTGTAATATAACTACGTTAATAAATCTATACTTTATATGGAATTACTTTATCCTATCGTTTACGACTTATCTTTATAATACTCGTGCAAATTTGTGAAATCAAGAGAATAAATTTCTCTCTTATTTAAAACACAAAAACGAATCGTGTTTAACTTACTTCAAATAAGTGACTGAAATATAACTTCGTTAATGTTTCTATAGTTTAAATCGAGGAGGTGCTTTATCCTATCGTTTATGCTTATTTTTATAATACTAGTAGGTACAAATTTGTGAGGAAATCGAGGGAATAAAGTTATCTCTCTTATTTAAAACCAAAAAACGAATCATTTTTAACTTACTTCAAGTAAGTGACTGTAATATAACTATTTTATCAATATATACTTTAAATCGAGGTGTTTTATAACAACGTCAATAAATAAATCTCGATAAAATCAACAAATTTCATTTTTATATCCAATCACGATTCAAAATTATTGATTGTCGTAATCTTACGCAAGTGACAATGAATGGATCGAAATGACGCAGTTATGCCAACTTACTCCTACAGAATGTGGCCCCTAGAACAAACTTCAAATACCCCTAAATGTCGATTAAAACCCCTAAAATGTCTGTTGTACACTCAGTTTATATATATATTATAAAAAAAATTGTATAAAGTACCTACCCCATAAATCAACGTTTCTCAACCATTTTTATGTCGCGACCCACGGAAAAGAAAAAATGTTAAGTTATACAGTCTCGCGACCCGGTCACTGTAAAATTATAATAATACCTACTAGCAGCCCTGCGATTCTGTAACTCACTTTTCGAACTCACACAGCGGTTTTCGCATCGCAATCGCTCTCAAATCAGTCGTGAAGCAGTCATTTTATGATTTGGCATTCTGATAAACAATAAACTACAAGCTCCCACCTTTTCGGCTGGCCCGGCAAACGTTTGTTTTGCCATATGTATAATATTTTCTAGGAAACATTTTTTTAGTTCAATAAAAATAACTATCTACAATAATAAAAAATAGGGGTTCGTTGTAGAGGGGTGAAATTTGGAGTTGTATGTATGTTTGTATGCTGTATCGTAGAAAATAAAAACATAAAAAAAAAATTGGGGTCGACACCACTTATTACTTAGGGGTTTGAAATACAGATAGTAGCTGATTCTCAGACTTACTGAATATGCATAAAAAAAATAAAAAAATCGGTCAAGCCGTTTCGGAGGAGTATATATACATAGCGCGCTATTTTTAACAAATCTTTTGTATATATTCATTATATTTCAACAGACTGCGACCCCCTTTTAACACAAACTCGACCCTCCGCTTGACAAACGATGCCCAAAATGAACCTCCTAAAATCCTCCCAGACCATCTTGTTTCCTCTAAAATTGGGGGAAAACCCCCAAGTTGGCATCACTGAAATTACATTCGTGACGGCGCAGACTTGCAACCATTGGTTCATTACAGAACAATAACTCGTAAAGTGCAAGACGATAATTTTAACGATTTACAAAGCCCCCGTAAACCGATAGCCTACTTTTTAAAGAAATAGCATTATGAAACTAAACGTCAGACCGTACAATTAATTTTCACCAAGCAATATAGCGGCAATCAATTTTATTACGCACCTGTAGTGTAAAAAAATATATTTTAAATTGTGTACTATAAACTTGATTTAATCTAGTTTGTTTAAATTTGCTATTTGCTATCGTTAGTTTCTCTAAGAATCCCTCCACCGTATACGACAAGATACACACAAATCACAATTGTTCCATGTGCCTCGTACGAACTCGAATTACCTGCATAATTCGCCAATGTTTCGGGTTTTATCTAACTATAACACTAATTATAAGCATATTGATATTTCCACCTCACCAAAGAGGATGTGAGGAAACATTTGAATAGGCGGGAAGACTTTGATTTTGTTTAAGCAGTAACACTCGATTTTATTTTCTTTCAATCGTTTGCTTAATGTTAAATTTCAGTTTCTTTAATATTTTTTTTATACATTGTACTTATGTTTTCTGTTTCATATATATATTGTTTATCTATGTAAGCTGTTTTGGCTTTCTATATTGCCTAGTGTTTTGTTTTATAATATGTATGTTAGCTGTAAGATTAGTAATAAATAAATAAATTCAACAGGGTACACAGTATCCACTACTAAACTCTTAAGAAATGTAAATTTAGAAGCATTTTTAGACGTTCATATGATACTTACAAAAAGGTTTAATTGGCCTATTGTTAGTGATACGCTTTATATTTATATTCAGCGCTTTAATCTCGATTATGAAAAGATTGTTCAAGCTGAATAGGAAATCTAGCCATTAGTGTTTCCTTTACTAGAATACTACGATGATCTAAGTTTTATTAACCTGTTATGAGATATAACAGTTAAATACATAATAACGCAATTTCAGAATATAATATGCAAAAATACGCGCATAAAAATTTTCGACATTTTGAACTATTCAGCCTTCTAAGAACAGCAGCAAAAAGACATTTTGTGGTTTTCATTCTATTTCTTAAAGTAAATAAACGTGGTTTAAATTGTTTGACTTTTCGATTTGTTTGCTTCATACACGTACATAATTATTCCTGAAATTTACGAATAGAAGATCGAGCAATCACCGAGGTTCTAGATCAATCAGTCATTAATATTTAACTAGCGAAGATATTAACATAAATGTATGTCAATGGTAATAACTATTAAACTGGTAGGAAATTTAAATTTAGAAGCATTTTTTTCAGACGTTCAATGATATTTATCAATGTTTCCTCTTTTGAAGTTATACTTCTTTTGGCGCGTTGGAGAAAAATTACGAGAGTAAATTTTTACGATGCGCGCACACACCGTCACAAAAAACCGACACCCGACTAGCTATAGTCAACATTTTAGGTTTTTTCATTAGTGTCGTGTTTTCTACAAACGTAGAATAAATTTTTGAAAATATTTTTATTTTTATCATTTTTAAAGGTACATCTTACATTAATTAGATTCAACAAAATATTTGCACACATGTTAAATAAGGCCATATGGCGTTTATAACATATGTAAATATTATATATATACTTATTCGGTGATTTTTCACGCATCACGCATACGTCACGACTCACGATCGCAAACAATTAATAATATGACCCGGCGCTTCATTTGACATTGATACGTTCGTCTTTTTGTCCCGTGAATAATAAACTAAACAAAAGCTTACAACAACATCAATCCTAAGACGTACGAGGTCGTTGGCTGTCAGAGTGGCATCGTCATGCTGCGATACGCACCAAGGCAGAACCGCATTATGGGGATCTTCATATGTAATTAATTTTACATACATTGTGTAATCATGGAAGCGATAACCGCAAACGAGCTAATTTACTACTTGATTATTTACAAATGTGTTCCAAATTTAAATGACAGTTGATTTTAACTGTCATTTAAATTTGGAATTTAAATTTCGAAGCTCAAGCTTACCCCATAAACGAAACTAACATTATGCCTGGCCCAATTGTCAAGTATCCCCTTAACTGTCACGTAAAAACGCGACAGTTAAGGGGATACTTCGTATCGTGGTGATCCCTCCTAGATAATGGACGAGGCTCTGGCGAACCTAACCACACACCTGATCCAGCTACAGATTAGTAGATGCTACAGCGACCTTAATGCTCGCCTTCCACTGCGAGCGGAACGGACCCATTACGGACTCCGCTATACTCGTAACGATGATTTTCATACATGTTCTTCCACCAAAGCGGAGACGAGCGAAAGAGTGACATGAGGTTAGCGAGTTGACCGAGTTTTGAAATGAAAATGAAAATCATCGTTACGAGTATAGCGGAGTCCGTAATGGGTCCGCTCGCAGTGGAAGGCGGGCATCAATGTGTGGAGCAGAAGGCAACGTGAAACCACTGTTCAGTATTTTTCCCTAGTAGTCAGTAATCACGAAAAATTCTAATAAAAGACACGCTTCACGAGACGTCCAACCTCCAGTAATGGAGAGATTCATCAGAAGAGGAATCATCGAAGCACATTTTTATAGTAATAAATCTTATTAACCAACTCTGTCTTAACCGCGAATGTACAGTACCAAAACAACAGTTACACTATTGTTAAATATTATCAAACAAATCATAAACTTGTCGCTTGGACGGTTGTATTGAGAATCAAAACTTCCGTTATCAAGTTCAATATTCCTTTTTGTCAGCATGTTTTTGCTGCGATAAATACGAGATACCTAAACAAAGACTTACAATCTTCGAAACCTGTTGTAATCGTAGATATTGGTGAATTTGACCGGTTTTAAAGCCCGTACGCTGTAACTCTCAATTCAACTTTAAAAAAAGTGCGTGCGTACAAAGTACACATGTCAGAAGTAAAACTAATTTTTAAGTCTTGTTCATATTTATACAAATCTAACTTAAGATTTCCGAACTTAGAGGGAGGGAAAAAGTAAGATATGTTAGGAATTTAATGAATTTAAATGTCATTAAGATATTAGTGTCGAAAATTAATACAAATTATAAATTTAATTTAATTTTTTTAAATTTATTTCTTCGATAAAAGAAACACGTGGCATTTTAATTAACAATTCGTAATTTGGGATTTTAATAAATTATTTTGCATAAAATATAAAATACTAATATTTCATAAATTCTCTTTACGAAATTACAATTTTAAAAATAGAATTTCTATTAGGTAATTCGCCCTTCTCACTCTCAATCGGTTTCAATCGCTCTTTCTTTTCTTCGACAAGAACGCTGCACATTTTCGTGACGCTAATATTATTATTATTGCGTTTCATCCGTAAAAAATTTACCCTCATGCGCCTAAAGAAGTTTCACTTCAATAATTGACAGAATTCAATAACAATCTTGGGTTTTAACAATACCTAATTGACGACATAATCAGTGTTGGCCTTATGACTTCAGCGTGCGACTCTATCTCTCAGGTCGTAGGTTCGATACCCGGCTGTGCACCAATGGACTTACTATGTGCGTACTTAAAACTCGCTCGATGAAGGAAAACATCGTAAGGAAACCTTGAAGGCTTGAATTAGACCCGAAAATTCGACGGCGTGTGTCAAAGGAGGCTGATCACCTACTTGCCTATTAGATTGACAAATATTCATGAAATAGATTCAGAAATGTGAGGCCCAGATCTAAAAAAGGTTGTAACATATTTATTTTTGTTTAATTGACAACTAGTGTTGCCCAAAATCGGTCTTGGTCTTGCAGTCTTGGTCTTGTTCTTGCACTTTTGCAAGACCAAGACCAATACCAAGACCGCCTTATTGTAGCAAGACCAATACCAAGACTGAAGCCTGCAAGACTTGAGCAAGACAATACTTAAACCTGCAAGACTCTTGCGTCTTGCAGTTAAGTCAAACTGAGATTTGGGCATTATTAAGTAGGTATTTGTATTAAATCCCGATTTTGAGAAACGTTCCCCAGTATCAAAACCGTAGGTATCGTCATAACACTAAACTAAGGGCTGCAGTTGTATCTGCAGTTGGCAACGTGCCGCTCGTCTGAAAGAACCCTGAAAGGTATTGTATTGATTAGGTAGGTAAGTACTTATTATATTTCAACTATTTATTAAGTAGGTAGCGTGTTAATACTCACAAATCTGTTCCCATCATCCCATGTGATGTAAATGTACCTAGAATAACTTTCTAGCAAAGTTCATACCTTGTTGATCTACCACAGATCTGCCAGCGTTGCCAGATTTTTTATTGTCAAGGCGGGATTTTGGAACTTTTTCAGTTAAAAAAGTGGGAATCTCTCGTCAATAGCGGGACATAGTAACTAAAGGTGATATTTTAAATCAGAGTTACCCTATCGTTAAACACTTGTCTTCTTAATAAAAAAAAAAAAATAAACAAAACAAAACTAAACCAAAAAAAGTATTCATATCATTAGACAAATGGCGTTTCAAATAATTGTCAGAAATCTGAGGAATGAGTATATGATATACCTGGTATCTTTTTTTGGTAGCTGTTAAAAGAGCTGGTGCAATTTCTGAGCATGGCAGTGGTGTCTTGAGTAACCCCAAAAAGCGGGAAAAATGTCCCGCGCGGGGCATTTCATGTTCATTAAAAAATCGGGACGTATGGCAACGCTGGTATCTACCTATAATAATATATTATGCTTGTTTATGTCTAATGTGCAGATTTTACGTTAGTACTCGTAGGTTGGTATGTGCTTAAAATTATAGCCAACAAAATTATATAAACATTATGTAGGTAGCTACTTATGTTTCAAAGTTTATATTATTCTTCTATTCAGAAAAATTTAAAACTAACAAGCTAGCGAGTCGAGTAGGTCTAGTAACAGTTTCTACGGCAGCCAATGTTATGGTACAGACGCCAGCACATTGAGCTCCTACAATCTGTCAAATTTCTTTAACAGATTTTCAACTTTATCGCTAGAGTATTAAGGTTCAAGGTTAATTGGGAAAATGTGACGTTCTGCGAATAAACTGTTGGTCGGTCGGTGTATTATATACCTAATTATTTGATAATTTACCGACAAAGACGCCGCGGTTTGCAACAAGTGTATCACAGCATTTGACACTGTTTGAGCGCCGCATTTGCCGACAAAGAGTACGGACAGAGGCACACAAAATTGTTACCTATTTTGGTAGGGTTGGTATAGGGGGATAAAATTAAATGTCTCAGCAGTAGGTAGGTATAAATTGAATGCTCTGAGTTTCTTGTACAAATACATTCTCACACTGGCTGTCCGGCGAGATCATAATTAATAACTAAGTAGGTATTGCATCTATTGAATTTCGAATATTTTAATTTCGAAATAATCATTGTTAATATCGGTAAATGATAGATAGTGAGTGATATACCTAGGTACTAAAATGTGAGCAGCAAGATTGAAAATTGTATATGCCATGTCAGTGCTTTCCATAAGTTTATTTTAAAAAAAGCTCTTAAGTAAGATTTAGAGTTCACTATTACACACAACAAATTATGAAAAATATATTTAGACTGAGTACTTAGGGAATTAGTAGAAAAAATATTCTATCGTAGATACCTAGTTAAAACGTTGTGTTTACTTAATTTTATTTTTCTGTGCTAATGCCAGCATTGACAACCCTACCAAAATAGGTAAAAATTTAGTCCGCCTTAGTCCTAGACTTTGTGTTGCCGCCGTCGCGTCGCTTTCATGTCAAAGGTCGCCGCCACTGCCCATGTTCCAAAGAATAAAATAGGTTTCCGGGTGCTCAGAACGGACGCCAATAGATTATGTTGTCCTCGCAAGGAAGATTGTAGTCGTAAGCATATTATAAAAAAAATTGTAATAACAATATACCTAGTTTATATTATTATTATACCTTTTTAAAGGACATTGCACTGCAAATTTGGAAGTGGGTTAATTTAAACAAACTTGAAACGTGGAAAAACTCCAAATATGAGTGACGTCGTGGGTTTTGTTTTAAAATCACACACTTCCAAAAATCGAGATTTAAAGTGTCGGTTTATCAACTTCTATCGTACCTACATGACGTGAGGCATGACCTAACGGAACATGCCTAGTTCCAATAAAAAAGGAACGTGATAAACAATATTATTTGCATTTATTATCTGCACTATATTTTTGCGTAGGCACAAAACCTATCTGATTCTGATTCTGATACTTCTGTTTTTTAATCTTTCAAAGATTTATTCTATCTATCAAAGAACGCCGCATTTTTCTTTGTCGGTCTTCGGCTTGTGCTTATAAATATGAGTTTTTAAATAATTTTCAGTCATTTCCAATTGAGTTCCGCTTCGAGTCTATCTTATTTATTGTTCTCGCCGATTTACCTAGCTAGATACTCTAAATCCTTATTACTTTCGGAGTGAATGTTTACAATTTGACATGAGTGACGAAGATTCAAATAGCTCTAGTCGGAGTAGTGAGAGTTGCAGAATTAGATCTAAAAGACTTAAAAGCAAATATGACGAGTTTTTCGAAATAACTCATGCGTCCCAAATTGGTATGTGTAAATTGTGCCAACATAAGAAAGTCGAAATAAAAATGAAAAACAGAAACACTTCAGGCTTAAGAAAGCATCTAGTATCTTTTCACGGGAAGGAATCGCAAATATTTGTTCCTGTAAGAAAACCAACATTAAGTCAAAGTCAAAGTGGAGATATCACAAGGTTTTTAACAACCACTGCAATAAGTAGACAGGTAAGAAAAAAATATGTTACGTAAATACTAGGTACCCAATTAATAATTACAGTAATTTCCAGAGTAAAGTACCTAGCTGTTTCTCGTAGGTACTTTATTTTTGTAAATTTATGAAAAAAAAAACAATGCAAATTAGGGTGTTTCATAAATACCTACTTTACTTTTTATAGTTTAAATTTTTTTTTTATAAATTATTTAGTAGTACGTAGTCCTCAGCGTGGCAATTATGGGCAACTACACCCCGAATGGGAAGCCTTTGTCCAGCAGTGGACGTTCTAGTAGTTCGTAGTTATTAAATTTTTTTACGATTTTAATCTCTATTTCTACAAACGGGTGTTTGTATAGGTATCCTTGTATTACGTGTTACAGAAAGGGTAGGTAGGTATCTGGTTTAGAATCTGCATTCATTTGAACCGTGAGCTAAATAAAGTACTCTACTTAAGCAGGTACATAGTTACTTAATTACTGAGGCAGCCGCGGCACTACTTAAGTTTATTTTACTACAAACAAAAAACAATTTCCCAAGCTACAAAACCTACTTCGATTTTGTACTAACTAATATGTGTTCAATTATTTGTTATTTTGTGGCATAAAACTATCAATATAATAATAAAAATACCAGAAAAACAAATGTTATACGGAGTTGTTTCTTGGATGAATATATGTCCCCGTAGAGCGAAAATTCATTAAGTCCAAAAAACCTGTTTTGAGATAATGAGGGTTAAAGTTTTGAAAAATATAAATTGCCATAACTTTAGCATGTCATGCCATATTTTAATGTTTTTAGTTTCATTTTGAAGGAAATCAAATTAAGTTAAAATGTTAGCTACCCAAAGTGATGATTAAGTTATTACTGAGAAAACCTAAAAAAAAAACCAATTAGTTATTTGTTCTCTGTAGAATATCCGATGTAGTTATGAATTAGTTAATATTTGCCCCTAGTTAGTGATTTTTCACTCAGATCGAGTTTATTTTTATGTTATATGTACTTGATTTGGGTAATTTACGACTAACTGGTAGATATACAAAATATACATAATGAAAAAAAACTTAAGAGTTAAAAGACATTTTGTTTTATAATAGTATAAAATCTAACTACTTTTATATAAAAAAAATCTTCTACACTTCCTATGAATTAAAAATGTTAATATAAAAGTAACTTAGGTAATCTTTTATTTTATAAGCTATGTAAGTTTTTGATAAATAAAAAAATAGTTAACATGATTTCGTAATTTCTCTTATTTTCTATTAGGACCAAAGAATAGATTTATTTAATTTTCACTTTTTGTAAATCGGAAACTAGGATACCTACAAAATTGACGGTTAGACAGTTAAATAGGGGAAAAAACTATAGTTTTATTGGCATTGTTAACTCGATTTGGGCATTTTTCAACCTAATGTGTTTTCGCTCTACGGGGACGATTATTAATTGATTGACACTATTTGACACCGATCAGCTGACGTAGGTACCTATGTAATGAATGATTTGTGTACGTATAGACTTACAAACATTAATAATTATGTAGGTAATTATAGGTATTGAAAAATGTTGCCTTATTGGTTTCTTATCACTTATCACCATAGGAATCCGTGCCTTTGATATGTATGTACATTAAGTATATCCTTTCCGTAACACGATTATAATACAGATTATAGGTATACCTAGGATACCTAGATATAGGTACAGACCTATACCTAGGTAATTTATTCAAATGCGAAGCTAGTTTAGGTATAGTTTAGGTTTTCTAGTACCTATATTATATTTTTATAGATATCATGCTATGTTCATAGTTTTAAATTTTAATAGGTACCTATTATTACTATTATTAACACATATTTTAATATTTTATTTCAGTCAGTATCTGAAAACCGAAGTGACAACTTCATGACAGCTACAGTTGATTGGATTGTAAAAAAATATCTTCCTTTCTCATTTTTCGATGATGAAGATACACAGGAATATTTTCGATCGATATGCCCGAATACGATATTTCCTAAAAGGTCGACACTAAGAAGGAAAGTTAAAGAGCGATTTGAAGAACTACAATCGAATGTTAAAAATCGACTACAACAATATTCATGTAAAATGTCATTTACCATTGATGGATGGACGTCCATTGCTGGTAGGAGTTACTACGGGGTCACAATTCATTTTATAGACAATGACTGGAAGTATCGATCTGTAGTCCTTGATTTTATACCATCGCGCGGTCGACATACTGGGTTAGATATTGCAACGATTTTCCACGAATGTTTATTGGAATATGGCATAATTAATAAAATACAGGGTATCACGGTGGACAACGCAACTGCAAATACCAAATTTATGTGTGAACTTGGCAAACAACTGCTGCATTTTGATTCAGACAATCAACATTTCCGGTGCTTTGCTCACATTTTGAACCTTGGTGTACAAGATTTACTAAAGACCTTAGCTTTACACATTGAAACTGACAATAAAGAACAAGAACAGCAGTATGAAGACTATGAAGACGAAACTGAGGAAGATGAAGAATATGTGCCAAATATTGCTGACTCACGTACAGGTATTACAAAATTACGCAGTATTTCCAGTAAAATAAAAAGAAGCGAGATATTGAAGAGGAAGTTCCAGTCTGCTTGTGAAGCAGTTGGCGTGCCATCAAATCTCAATCCTATACTCGACTGTCCAACAAGATGGAATTCCACACATGATATGATTGGATTTGGTTTAAAAGTGAGACCTGGCATTAACATATTATGCGTTTCAGTAACCGAATTGAATGATTTTCAAATCACAGAAACGGAATGGCAAATACTCGAAAAAATACATAAGTTTTTAATAAACTTTAAACTTTTATCAACGAAACTTGGTGGAGAAAAATATGTTACATTACCGCTAGTCATTGTATCATTCAATCTATTGCTTGATAAAATTGAATCAATGGTAAAACAATTAGATGAGAAACCAAATCGAACTGAAGTGGATGAAAGGCTCATTTTAGGTTTCCAAGCAGCCCGAGATAAAATGCTTAAACATTATAAGAAGAGCAACTGGATTTACTGTACCACTTTAATTTTAGACCCAAGGCACAAAGCTCAGACTTTTGATATTACATTATGGGGGCAGCAAATTAAAACAGAAAGCCTGCACAAATTTAATGAACTTTATAAAGAATATAAAAGTCTACACGTACAGCAACACTCGGTGTCTAAATCTCCAGAATTACCAAGAAATGAAAACAAAGTATGTGAGGATGAGGAATATGAAGATGTAATAGACTTTGAGAAACTGTATGCATGTCCCTCTACGTCGTCATCTGGATCTTGTCTTCAAGGCTTAGTTTCTGACGAGTTGGAGGAGTATCTAAGTAAACCGAGAGCCGCCAGCTCGGAAGACATTTTAGAGTGGTGGAGGACGCATGAGACGGAATATCCGATTTTATCCAAGATGGCTCGTGATTTTCTTTCGATACCTGCAACTTCAGTACCTGCTGAGAGATTATTTTCTAAAGCATCGCTAGTAATTAGAAAACATAGAAATAGATTAAGTGATGAATCAGCGAGGTGGTTACTTTGTATTAATTCTTGGTCAAAAGAATTAATATAAATAAAGTAACCAATTTTTTTTAATTCGAAAACAACCATATTCATATTTAGTTTTAGCCACACAACAAAAACCTCTCGGGGTTTATATCTGCATGTTGGCGAGCCGTTCATATCATTTCTTTACCAATTTATAGGTAGATACAATAATACATAGGTATTTACATAGGTACATTAGGAGAATTTTTGTGTAAGGAAACGCTTTGACTTGTACTTATAACTTTTTGAACTCGTTTTGTATAACGTTTGCAAGTCTAATGGAAGTTAATTATGTCGATGCTATTCTGTACTGTACTGCAATTTTTTTATTTAAATAAATGTTAAATTGCATAGATTGTCTTTATTCTACAACTCTTCCATCCCATTCCATTAAACAAATTAATTATTATTAGTTAGTAAATCATCGCTGAAGACAATAGTCTTTACTAAATAATTAAATAAATTTACTAAATAAATAAAACTAATTTAAACTAACGTGTTCAATAAATAGCAATAGGCTAATAGGTATTTGTAAGTCTCGCAAGACTTGCAAGACTCTTGCTGCAAGACCAATACCAAGACCAAGACTGAGAGCGCAATACCAAGACCAAGATCAAGACCAGGTGTATTGTCGCAAGACAATACCAAGACTGGGCTAAGTCTCGTCTTGGTCTTGCATTTGGGCAACACTATTGACAACATAGGGCGATGTTTAGATAGCTCATTGTATGTCACAAAACAACAGTATAAACACTACTTATCCAATATTTGATATATTCGGTACTGGGCTGATCAATAAAAAAAAAGCGATGTTAAGCGAAAAAGGCAATAATTATTATTAAATCAAAAATTACTATTAAAAACTAAAATTGGAATTGGATATTATTTTTGTAAAATATGTTCACCGTAATTGTCATTTTATTTTTAATAAAACGAGTAAACAAGCCTACGGTAGGTATGCCCAGAAAGGGCAGTCATGGCAGCCCATGGACACTTTTAGGTGGGTGCGTTGCTTGCCTTTGAGGGAGGACTCTTACTTTTAACAGTTGGAGGTCGTATCTCTCAGAGAAGACCCCCACCCGGAGTTGATTCTACAGTTCGCTAGTTCGCAAAAGTATCTTGTGAAGCGGACTGAGGAACACTTTCAGTTATCAAGGCGATGCTCATGAAATTTTGAAAATGTATTTTAGAATAGATATATTGTAATTTTTACTTTAAAAATGCATTATATATATGATGTGGTGTAATTTATTTATTTATTTATTAACACTTCGTTGCATATACATTAATATAGTACAATTGACATAATTAAATAAAAAGGAGAGCAACTGGCGGCCTTATCGCTTTCGAGCGATCTCTTCCAGGCAACCACTGTGAGAAAACAAAAAGTATTAATTACATAAGATAGGCAAGAAGTGCAAAAATACATGTATTACATTGAGTTGGAAACAAGGAACAAAAAACAAACTAAACTAATAAAGAATACATGAAAAAAATAATAATAATAAAAAAGTGCACATGAATCATTTTTAATTTCTTAAATTAAGATCAGTCTCAGTAGGTACCTATTATTAAAGTTAGGGATACGATGTGGACAGGTAATGTTTGTAAAGAAGAAATTTAAAGGAAGATAGAGAAGGAGCTAAGCGAATAGGGATTGGAAGTGAATTCCATAGCTTAACTGCAGAGACCTTAAAGGAATCGCCAAGAAAGGAGGAGTTATGACATGGAATTTCAAGGATATAGTTTTCGGAAGAGCGTAGGCTATAGTTATGGGATCCCAAAAAATAAATTTAATAAATAAACAGTGTTTTTCAACCTATGAATTATTTAATAACTCTACTTTTTATAAAGCGACAATAAATTGAGCCAATTTTTAAATTCATTATTCAGAGTACGGTTGCGTAAGTACTGTCTACAAAATCCGTTAAAATATGTTATATTGAACACAAA
Source organism: Pieris napi (assembly GCF_905475465.1). Lineage (NCBI taxonomy): Eukaryota > Metazoa > Arthropoda > Insecta > Lepidoptera > Pieridae > Pieris > Pieris napi. The sequence continues at coordinate 2,141,446 of NC_062241.1, read as the reverse complement.
ATTTTAGTACGATATTTGAATAACAAACTTACAATATTGTTATTGTTTGAATTGAATATCTCGGTTGCATACAAGGAATTTCAGTACCATTCCAAGTATAGTTACGCTTATTTGACCTAAATTTGCGGAATTTCGTGGTATTGATACCTTGAACTTTCGATATCTTAGACAGAATTCAGAAACGTGTAATTTTGGAACGACGTTTCTACTAACTATTTGATTAGATTTACTGAGACAACAGAAGGTCAAAGGTTAATCATGGACAACTATAACGTTAGAATATCTTCAACTATTTTGAATATATAACTTTTCTTTTTTGCCGTATCGCCTTGACGAGTACCTCTTTTCTGGTTTGTAGTTTATAGTTAGGTGATAAATCGTCTAGTGCCACATGTTAGAAGCTTAATCGATAGCGATATTGGATGATAGATAACTATTAGTTATAGAAAATACACATTAGCGCATAAGATCTCTCTTTGTTAGTAAAAGTTACTTTCCTTTAATTATTTTTTTATGTAAACTATGTATGTATATATTTTTATGTATTAAGGAAAGCAGCAGAGTTCGTGTTAAAGGAGAAAATTATTTGCTATATCATAATAATTTTAAATTAAGATTAAAAACTAGAATGTTATTCATACTTCTTTAAACTCTACCTATCAAATGAGAATTACAATATATCACCAAAGTTGAACGTACGGTATCTAAAAGCAACGCCATAAGCAACATGGTACATCAGTACAAGTTTTGTGACAAAGGTCCCAGGGTCAACGACCTGTTTGGCGGGCGGATCACATTTTAAAATGCACCATGGAACGTGGGCGTCTACGTTTTAAAATGCAAAAATATCACAAAGCACAAAAACGTTACGGGCTATTCTTAAAACTGACAATTGTATACCTCATTTTTAATAGTATTATAAAAACTATTCTTATTTCTGAGAAAACGTAAAACGTTACGCACTGTATTATAAACCATTATTATCAAAATATCGTTTAGAGCAAGAACCATTTAATTATAGCAATCGCGTCAATCTACTCACGAAGTTTTAATATAAAAAGCTATCAATATCCCGTTAATCTCGAGATAGGGCTTTAGAAAGGTAAAAGTAAGACAATGTATAGCAGATTCTACCGTCCTACTTTGCTTAGGATTGAAACTTCCGTTGATAAATCCGGTTTTTTCTCGTGTTAAAAATAGATAATGTACGTGTTTAAATGTTTAACGGTCGCAGAGTTACGTTCATTTCTAGAATTTTGCATGCAATTTTACTATTGATGTTTTTGCACTATCAGATAATTTGCGTAAGACAAGAAAGAAGGCCATACTGGGTAACCGTAAAATATTCTACTTGTATATATAGTAAAATTACTATCAACCTATATATGTGTAAGATAGTAAATTATTTTTTTTAACCTGGCATTTGGAACCACTCTAATAGGATAGAATAGACATAGGATGTCTTCATCCCTATCTAGATAAAAAATTATATTGAAAGACTTGTTATAAATTGCAAATATTAGGTTATTATGTATAAACAACCTGTGAAGATACAAGAAGCGATACATTGAGAGTTATGAGAGCATGCTGAAGTATAACAAATATTTGATTACTTTAGAAGATATTAACTATACAGACTATATGACTTTTATCAAATTTTATGTGTTACCACCATACCTAGCACATACAAGCACCCATATTACCAAGAAAATTAATTGTAGGAGGCTATGTACAATGTAGAAAGAAATTACTTACAATAATAGGACTGCAGTGAGAGTGCTATGTCAGAATCATCTGAAAGAATTAGTCAAGCTTATGTTATAATGAAAAAGTCAAATGTTTTTGAATTGTCAAGACTGTGAAGTACCTTTGGTAATAAAGAGTATTTTAATAATGTTCAAATTAGTTTTGATATGTTATATGAAGTGTTAGTGAATTCAAACTTAAAAAATAATGTTTAGACCAAAACTATTTAAGTAGCATTTCACAGCTACCAGAATTATAAAATATTAAAAAAATAAAATCATACTTACAGCTATAATAATAACCCCAAGTTGGTAGTCCAATGGCAACAGCGCCAACTACAAAGCACATAAACCCAAGTATGACAACAGCTAGGGAGTATAGCGTTTTTCCCCTGGCCATGACTGCATGTCTCAGCCAAACTCATAGAAGCTTCTACAGGACATCAGGAACAGTGCATATCACTTAAGTTTTATTAATCTGCAAAATAAAGTGAAGAAGTTTTAGCTCTACTAATAAACATCTCTTAATTTATAATTTTTAGTAAATTTAATCTTCAAGTTACTTAAGTAATTTATTACATTACGAAAATGCTTTTGAGATAAACGGTAGAGTAAACCCCATTTCTTGTAATGTCTATTTAATTAGATATAAAATAATATGTTAAGACAAGTATTTATAGACTTATCTAAATATTTAAAAAGCACAGATATTATATTACTAAATTATAAGCAAGTACATAATTAAATGTTTACTTCTAGCACCTCTAACAGATATTGGAATTCTAATAAGACTATGTAAGTTCTACTACAAATCTTACTTGAAGAATACTGACTATGATACTTAGTATTTGTAAAATATTCATTCAAGCATGCATTTGACATCAAGTTACCAGTAAAATACAGTTACTTAAATGGTACTTTTACTCACATTTGTCGCATTCACTAAGAAATCACACGCTGTTCACTCAAGTATACGACATTGATATTTAAATTCAAAACGTATTATCACAATAATTTCAATTAAACATTCCACTTGTTTTCACTTCACAGGTTACACTACACTACACACAGCAGGCATAACCAACTACAATTATGTTTAATCAAACTACAATAAGCGTTTTTGAATGTATGCACATTTTAACAAACAAAAACGATCACCAAGAGACAAGTCAAACAAATAAGTTCTGGTTAGAGAATTAAGGTTCTACTTTCCATAAACAAATGGTTTAAACCGAAGAACCTCCACGCGTATTTATTTACATTTGTTAATTATTATAAAAAGTTATAACACTTTTCGTCAATAATAAGGATACATTTTGTAACGCAGAATACAGTTATCACGCGCAAGCAGCAAATTGAAATGAAAAACGAGAATCGAAAATAAAATGAAAATGACGTTAACACTTATTTTGTCACTTTAACAGTAGTATAGCTTATCTGTGACTGGTAATATGTAGACTATAAATTATTTCACTCTACGTCGACTAAAATTACGGTAGACGAGGCTTAGCACTCCGCTGCACCGTCCGGCCGAGTCCTGTATGATTTTGACAGCCATAACATAACATTCCCATACTATATACTCAGAGCAATCACGTAAAAACTTAGAGAGACACTTTGCTACTTGGTTTTAATCGTTATGACTAATGTGAATGAGACAGCTGATTGACACTCATGTGCTTTTTTGCTTGGTTGAGTCTTGAGTGTACAATTGCATTTCGGGATTCGGATACTTGTGGCTTTAAAACTATTTCAAAAATTTAACATTATAATAACAAATTGAATGTAACATTTGTTAAAGTCAATTGATTGGCGGTTACATTATAATGAATGTGTTCATGGGCTTGAGACACGATCACTTTTCGACAGGGGTGACCTATAAATTTAATTGAAAACGGTCAAGTGACACAGCATAAGCCTATGTCATTCTCATACAGATTTATTTAGCATTATTGCTTCACACGTATAAAAAGAGATTTTTGTCTCAAGCTCCAAAAATGGCGTACAAGTTCGAAATTACGGGCAGGAGTACTGTATCTAAATGAAATTATAGACAATTTGCGTGTAAGTAATCTATGGTCAGTGGTCACGCATTGCGAGCTAATCTGTGCGATCGTCGATTGATATTTGTCATTGGATCGCAAATCGCAATTCGCAAACGCTATTTTGTAAAAACCATACTGCCCACTAAATTTAAATACTATAGTCGTATTTTTAATTAGACGAAGCCAACTGACAGTAGCTAATGTCACTTTGTAAAATAATGTTGCCATATTTAAAGTAATAGTGATGCGTTCAGTTCTTGTTCAATCAGATGAATGAACAATGAGTGTGAATAGTCAATCATTTCAAACAATAAAAGAATATTATTTCTATTTTAAAATTGTATAAAAGTGCTCTGATATAAGTTAGGTACTAGTTCTATGTAACTACAATCAGTTTTTTGACGTCTTATTACAAAGCGCGGCGCGGCGACTAGTGCCGATCATTAATTCATTTTTACTTTGTCACAACACTATTTTTATTTCATTAAAAACTGACAAGTGACAACACCGTAAACGTCAGTTGATATCGTCTAATTAAAAATTCGACTATAAGCAAAAATGCAATAAAAGTTTAAATATTAAATAGTGTCATTATTAAGTGTATGTTATGGAAAAACAGGTAGAGAAATGTTCACTGAATTGATGTTGTTACCTTAACTTAATTTAACTGATTATTTACTTCGATAAGAATATTTACAGTAATTTCATGAAACGGTTTCGAACGGTTAGCATTTATTAACTCAAATATTTTAATATTTTTCAGAAATTTTGAAAACATACAATGTCTGAGGAAAATAATGATATTGAATACTTAATAACAACACTTGGAACATTTTTATTACTGGCATTGGTTTGTTGTATCTGCTGTTTTTGTATGAAAATCAGGTAAAATACCATAATATAAAATGAGGCTTGCTTAGGTATTTGTTGCTACGTCAAGAAATGTTTTCATATATATATATGTTTATATCACTGATTTTTTTTTGAAAATTATTTTATTTTATCTTGTTAAAGACAACCACTGAAAATAGTACCTATAGTGTTCATTGTGCATAGTTCATTGGGCAAAAAAGAGAAAAAAAAAGCAATTTTATTTTAATTAGATTCTCTTTAGATATATTCTATTTGGAAGGTTAAATTTCTTTTCTCTCATTTCAGTGACATGAAACTGAGGAACTATATACTAGAGTTGGGAAAGAAGAGCAATATTAATGTGGATCTTGAGAAACTAAAACCAACCAATACTAGGTAGTCTCCATATGCTAATGAGAACTGTACAATTGTCATCCCTGATGTTGCCATAGTTCTATAGATCTGTATGAGTTTACAAGTAATATTAGCTATAAGTTAGTAAAATTATGCTTACAATATGATTGGCAAAAGAGTTATTTTGTGTTGCCATGTAAAAATTTGATACAACTTTCTGTGAGGTCACATTTATTGTCCAAAGTACACTTAAAACTTTAAGTTTTATAAAAATCAATTTGTACCTGTTTAATGTAATACTCATTTTTTATGTTATATATTATGTGATATGAGGCTTTGTCTTAAGTTAAACTTTTTTCAAAGTTATTTATTTTCTTTTTTTAAGTAAAATCAAATATGGATTTGAATAGTTTCTTTGCAAAATTGAATTCATATATATTTATTTATTGATAACTGAAACAATATTATTAAAATATATCCCAAATTAAAAAAAAATTGGGTGTGTAAAAGTTATACAATACAATTTGCTACATAGGAGAATGATGTATATGGTTTTTCATATATATTCTTTTCCATTGTAGTAGAAAAATGGTCTAAAAGTTCTCCAAGAACTCATGAAACTTGATCTTACTTGAGCGACGACACTGTCCATGTATACGCACAATATTATTAAAAAAAAAATATTTTTAAAATAAAACCAAAGGTTCTGTACTCAACCTGTAGATAATCCTAAGTTCCTAAATTATGTACTATTTATAATGTCAATTTATTCTTCCCTTTTAAATCTTGGCATCATGATACCATCATGTGTTGTGCCTTATTGTGGCCAAAGTTAAAAGCATGTATATTTCTATGATCTGAATAAAAAGCTTTTATATCTAATGTCTAAGAAAACTGTGTAGTATTTTTAACCTAGCGTTTTTTCTATACTACTTAAGAAAAACTTTAACATTACTTTAGGAGAAAGTGTATGATATTCAGTGTATCAAATTACGATGCCATTTTTTGTACAGCTTATTGGTACCAAATATAATGTATTTTTCAGACATGTGGGACAAAGTAATACAAATGCCACTCTTAGAAGAGTTTTGTGTAATAATTCTTATATACTTAGTAAACATTGAAATTATATGTAAATGAACAGTGTTTCGAAAAGCATTGTTTATTATAAAATTGTACACTTAGTTTAAATACAGAAAATACAAGAAAGAAAGAAAATACAATTATTCTGTAAAATTCTAAAACTCAAGAAATGTAAGCACATTTTCACAGTGTATCCTTTCGAATTGTTTTTATAAAATAAAAAAATACAATGAGTCATAATAACTAGTAGTTGTTAAAAAAGTTAATAGTATTCTTAATGTTCTAAGGTAGCTCTGATTTGATAATATAAGTTCTAAACAAAATAAGGTAATACGCACACATAATATAATAGGAATTTTTCTTCTTGAAATGTTTAAATAATAACAATACAATATATATAATAGCTTATATTGTTTTTTACGTAAACAATTTCAATTATGACTGATATTAATTTTATAAGCTCTCTACAATTGTATTTAAGTATGTTTTTATTGTACAAAGCTTGGCAATATTAATACTGTGAATAGCAATCTCTTTTAAATTTTGGAAGAGATTGTTAGGTTTTTCTATATCTGATAGGCAAATTTGAGATCAATTTATCATTAATATTTATTTTGAGCAATTATTGCTACAACTGACACAATATTTGGAAGAGAAAAGGCTTCAAGTTCTGTAAATCTGTATTGGAATTTGGATTCCCTTGTTTTTGTTGTTTGCGACATACCAATAGGTATGTAATTGTATCGAATATTTTTATGAATAAGCTTACAGCTCCCCTGGTGGACTCGAGGAGAACTAAGTTTTTCAAATAAATATTTATCATAAATGTTAATGACATTTATAATTAAATAACAGTTTTATTATTCTTAAAATAGTTAATGATCAAATTAAGAAGCTCAAGAGCCTAACTTAGCGGTTGATGCTCTTGGTGATTGATGGCAAAATTGATTTGCAGGGTGACAGCAGTTTGGTAATTAGAAATATTAATAATTGATGTATAGACTGATAGTATTAGTAGTAACCTAGCCTTGAACATTCTAAATTTAATTATATTGAGAAAATAATACTTGATTCGTTGAGGTAAAATATCTAAATAAAGTTCTAATGCACATGTCAGAGCAATGGTGCTGGTATCGCCTGCCAAACTATCAAAAAGTCTGTTAATTTGTAGATTTATTAATATTGGCAAATCTAATAAACAATATAACTGTTTTAAACTAATTTGCCTTTGATGATATTAAATTATAATGAAAATGGCAGCCGATACCACCACCATTGCTCCGATATACATAATGCATTTATTAACAGTGTTATTAGTTGCCAAGCTGTAGATATAGCTGTGTATGTGTTCACGAAATTTTTTAGATAAACGATTTATAAATATCTGTTTTATTCCGTTGTTGTCCCTCCGTGGCTGGGTGGTCGATCCTGTATGTGGTATTATTCGGAACGAAACAATTATTGTTTTGTTTTGATAGGCACGCGAGGTTGGTAGCCTTGGTAGCCTTCTGTTTAAAATGTCAACAATTACCTTACACAAATATTTTTGGATCCAGTTTGATTATGGATTGCGGACATAGTAAACTATCGGGGTAAAAGCTAAAAGCTTTCGTGCGAACCCCGGTAGTTTACCCGGTAGCCCTTCGGTTTTAATTGAAGTGGGCTGTTTTTACTGTGCAGTAGGAGAGTTGTAGATAGGAGGAATTCAGAAGTAAAAATAAAATCATAAGCAATAAAGGAATGATTTATAATAATAGTTTTGTAACCTAAAATTAGTTAAGTTAAAAAAAAATCAGTGGCACCTCTTTAGGTCTTGGCCTCAGATTTCAGAATCTGTTTCATGATCATTTTAAATCTAATGGGCAAGTCGGTGATCAGCCTGCAGTGCCTGACACTCGCCGTCGACTTTTTGGGTCTAAGACATGTCGGTTTCCTCACGATGTTTTCCTTCACCGGTCGAGCTAATGTTAAATGCGCACATAGAAAGAAAGTCCATTGGTGCCGAGCCGGGGTTCGAACTTACGACCTCAGGTATGAGAGTCGCACGCTGAAGCCACTAGGCCAACAATGCTCAAACTTAGTTAATTTACATATAGAAGATATTTTAGTAAATAAGTAGAAGCGTAAACCAAATATTAGCAATCCTCGCACACTTGAAGCCAAAATTACCCCTTTAGTTTTTTTAACACTCATAAATTGTAATACAACATTCTTGGTTCCGATAATGTCCAAAAAGGTCGACTACACTTGTATTGAAGTGTCACTTAGATTTCTGAACCCCTAATTTTATATTAATTATAAGCTAATGTTTTAAACGGTTAAAGTCATTTGTTTTTTTTTCAACAAATTTTATTTTTAACAGCATGTGAGTGAATGAGTGAATGTTATGTGTATGAATCGTATCGTAAGGTGTTAAGCAGCCAATTTCATTGCTCATGAGTATGCTCCGTAATTAATGTGATGGCCTCATGAATATTAAATTAGGCCGAATGTTACTTTACCACTCGTTAATAAACCTGTGATGTCACTCAGTCTTGACTCGTATCTTCTACTTGATCCTACTGACAAGCTCAATGATCTTTCCCATGACAGATACCTGATGGTGATAGAAGCTATTGCGCCAAACTTGACCTAGATACATGTATTTTGGAACAGATTAGCGTGAGTAATACATAACAGAATGGTATCGGATTATAGATAATAGTAACAATAACTTGTTTCACCGAAAAACCGCCAACAGCTTCGCCTCGTGGCTTTTGTATATTTCGGCAAAAGTCTTGCGATCTCATTATTTATTGTTGTAGTCGTTAAAAAAACAATGCATTGTTTACATTCAAACTTTCAATCAATATCTAGAAGAAACCATCCAAATATCCGTTCGGTAGCTTCTGTATTAAAATTTGTATTATTTGTGTTCATATTGCGGACGAGGGCCGTCATATCAATTTTATTGAGGCAAACGAATTTGACTTTGTAAACGCTCTGTTCTAGCATTTATAAATATCCGAAATGTTTTACTAGCATTTTTATTTTCACTACGTTCGTGCAAGCTTCGGTAATAACTCCTACGCAGAAAATCTACTTAATAAATTAGTCGACTGCCGGAAATATACCGTGATTATTGGTTGTAAAATAGGCCCTACCCAGAGTTTATTACAACACATAAAATTACAAGCGCTATAAAACTGTGACTAAAAATAGAGAAATTCCTTTAGGATCTCTTTAACCGTCTTGTTAGTCACGGGAAAGGCGATTTTGTGTTTTATCCATTCCATAAATCAATTAACTATAAATGGTTTAATAAAAGATAATCTAACAACTGTATGTATTTCCCTCTTCACACAGCCTTCACTGTACCAGCAACTATTAAGTGGCATATAACAGGAAAATCTATTGGTACACAACCGTGATTAGAACACACTAAGTCATGGTTGAGAGTCGCACGCTAAATCCACTAGATCTACACTGTTCAATGCTGCAATGTTATATACATTTTTACTTGAGTTTATTCTTTACTTAATGAGGTGCCTTGAACTCTTGCTTAACTGGAAAAAAAATGTACTTGCAAATGAGTGAGTGGCATTTTTAATGGGTGACCATCTATTAGATGAGCATACCATAGGTTCCCGAGCTTTTATGTACCCTACTACTGCCCCCATTTATAAGAAAACAAAATTCTTTTAACATTATAGTTAATACCAACTCTGTCTCGTTTTGTAATCGTGCTACTCGTGGTCGTGGTTGAGTGTCATGATTATTTTTTTAATGTAATTGGAGGCAAACGGACAGGAGGATCATCTGATGTTAAATGATACCGCGCCCATGGACAATCACATTGCTAGAAAGCTCGCAAATGCGTTTATAAATACTAAAACATGTTATGATAAAAACATTCAATTCAGACCAGACCATTTTTACCAACAAATTCAAGGCAAAGACAAGAGGATTAATCAAAATAAGTAAAAAAATTTAATAAAAAAACAATATTCAATAAGAAAAGAGGAACATAAATATCAATGAGGCTGGTGGAGTTTGAACAAATTGTTATTTTGTCGTTTCGGAGCCTATAAGTCTTAATTTGAAAATACTTTTTGGCAAATTAAAGACAGGATTACCTTTTATGAAACATTCGTTTGTAGGAGATTTCGTAAATCCTTATTTCGAATATACTATGTACTGCCGACATTTTTTCTTATTTCAGATGTATTGGAATTTACAATTACAATCCATTAACATAACAATAGCTATAAAGATTTCTTTTATCTGTCACGCAAGTGTATGGATCACTGGCAAAGAACACAAAAACAATAAGATATTATAAGAGCCTTTAAAAAAAAATTATTTTAAGCATACATAATACATATTACTATAACTTTGTTTTTTTGCGGTGCTCCGAAGCACTTCCCTGCAAACATGTCATTTTGCCTCGATTCCCCTGGACTAATATACCGCTATTTGCCTATGGACCACCACCACGAAAAGCTCCAGTGCCTATTAGCGGTCGGTACCGTCTTCGTTGGGAACCCTAATACCAGCGTTTAAAATTTACATTCTTCTAGAACATTCTTATCGAAGTTTAGCTTACACCAAACAACACAAGTAAAACATTGTATAAACTTGGATTTTAAACGAAATCTCTCCCCAGAAACTAATTTCGTATGTAAATAAAAAGTGCTACGTTTAATTTAGATTCCTCTTAATATAGTTCGTCTCGCCTAATCGATTCGTTTTATAAAGGGGAATGACGTTATATAGTTATTATTAGACTATTTTACACTATTCTTATTTGAATTCTAGACACGGAGCTATCTTGAGACCTTTACCGTCCTAGTGCCCTTAAAGCGTATTCACACTCTGAATAGAATAGCAATAGCTATTAATATTTTCCGTATATTTAATTAGACTTAGGGTCTGTTTCACAATGTATGGATAAAGTACCAAATAGCTATGCAAGTTGCAACACATAAATTATAAGGAAGATAAATTGTGCTATTTGACACTCATCGGACTCATAACTTACGATGGACTTTATGTGACAAATAGCGCTATCTGATAGTCGTGAAACGCAACAATAGTGTTTAATGTTTATCTTATTTGGAACTTATCGGTACATTGTGAAACAGACCCTTAAATCGAATAGTACTAGTTGTACCAAGACTGTACATTTTGCTCACTCAGGTTTTCTTAGTTTTTTAGGGCTGTTTCCTAAATCGTCGGAGTTACGCCCCGAGAGTACAGCCAGACGTAGGAACTCTCTTCAGCTGCTACATTGCATTCATTCGTTACATAGCAATTAACATTTAATTATTTCGATTATATTCTATTGTTGTACGTGAGTGGTGTATATAGAGTAAAATAAAATCCTCTGTTATTGAAAGCACCCCGATGACCCGATGCAGGAATTACAAATAATAAAAAAGTAGTTTTAAATAAATACAATTAAATTTATTTATTTATTATTATTATTTTTTTTGAGTATTTCAAAACCAAATTTCTCCTTTTCTAAACAGTACACAACAGTAGTTGATGATAAATAGCTACACTTTATTTTCCTTTTATATTATAAACAGGTAGTCTGGAAGTTGTCGATTTTATTAGCAATGAGGCCGAGAGTTGATTCTCAGGTTCAGCAAATAATATATATTAGGTTATGCTTCGTTATCAACTTGGTCTCTAGCCGTCCACGGCGTTTGCTCTGCAGGTCGATATTTCCATAACGAAAACGTTGGAACCAAAAACGCACTGTGTTTTCTTTGGATACCGCCGCAATACACATCATTTATCCTTCGAACCGTTTCTGCAGCACTGGTGTCACGGTGGAACTTGTACGTAAGTAACGCGATATTTCATGTTTTCCATGAAACATACTGACATATACACACATATAACAATGATTATAAAAAGAGGGACTTAGAGAAAAAATAAAAAAACGGGAAAATGAAATGAATCATGGCTTTCGAAAAACAAATGCACGAGTAACTAGCTGTAAAAAATTGAATTTGGAATTCCTAAACAAAGTGGAGATATTTGAGGTCAATGTGGCCAGTACGGAAAAACTTTAATTTCATATGTACGGACGTAATATATATATATATATATTACGTCCGTACATATGAAATATAGATATAGACCAGTCATTATAGACATTCGAAATCGAAAATTTGATAATAATTCCAAAAGTTTTCAAACTTCGGTCAAGTGAATGGTACATTGGGACGACAATAAATCTCATTTTGCAACCTTGTCCGCAGTCCGGAACATTGTTAAAATTGCAATTAAATTAATTTTGGTCGTGAAAAAAATTCCAAAAGTTCTGCAAACTTGGGGAAGTTTTCGATATAATATTTCATATCACGTATAAAATTTGCAACCAACCTAAGTGTACGGAACATTTTTTGTTATTTATTTTATTTTCGATATATCTGTCAAATTTGCAGAACTTTTGGAACGTTTTCCTTCAGTTTAATAAAGAAAAACATTAATTTTTAATAACAAAAAATGTTCCGTACACTTAAATTGGTTGCAAATTTGACACGTGATGTAAAATAATATAATTAACACCACTCCAACTTTGCAGAACTTTTGGAATTTTGGTCTCAAGAACTGAGCAAATTATCATTTATTGCATTTTTAACAATGTTCCGGACCGCAGAGCAGGTTGCAAAATTTTATAGTTTGTTTTAATACCCGACCTTACATCAAAATTTGAAAACTTTTGGAATTATAATGAATTAATTGTCTTGACTGACTGGACTTTGAGGATTAGGCGTAGATATACAAACGCCTACCTTTCCAAGCCTTAATTATTTTTATGAATTTACACTTGACCTCAATAAAGCAGAACACAACGGCACTAAATGCTATCAACTCGAAAAAATATTATTACCTACATATTTATTATTGATTAGTCTCTACTCAAATGGGGTAAGATGCAAAGATGAGATTTATAATGATCTACTATCTATCCATATGTCAAAATATTTGACAAACTTTACGTAATATTATGTCGCTCGATAGTTCTCATTTTAAGGCGTAGACGGACTATGGTATAGACCAGGCATCAGCGTACAGCGTGTGAGATAGCGAATGATCGATATAATGCGGTGAAAACTTGTTTACCACCAAGGGCTCGGTGGTAAACAAATAAAACCCAATACGCAAATAGAGACAGAAAAACTGATACTTTGTTTCGCTCGCACTTAAGTATTTTGCGTTAATGCCTTCCCTCCTTAGTTATTATTGTTATTTTAGAAGCTCATCTAGTTCTATACTCTATCTACGTTTTAAGGTATTCGTAAACTTCGTCGTTGGTTATGTACCTTGTTCTGTTGTCGCTTGAGTATATTATGTTGGTATCACTTGCGCCTCTCCACAGTTGGAGGTCATATGTCCAAATGGGCTTTAGGATTACTTTATATGTATATAAGGAGTTTGTTGTCTAGAGAAAGTCTTGAGTTTCTTCCTAGCATCCAGTAAAGGCTGATGTACTTTAGCTGTAGCTCCTGCTTTTTACAATTGATGTGGTGCCTCCACGTTAATACACGATCAATGTCCAAGATATCTTACATAGTCGCCTCGTCGTCGGTCGTCGGCAAATATATTGGTATGATATTTCTTTCATTTTCGTATTTATCATATTTCCCCCTACTTGACATATTCTCATCAAAGTTATTAATCATCCGAGGGGTAAGAAAATATTCGAGCGCTGTGGCATACTAATGGGCTGTTTACAAGAAGCGTCGCTTATGAATTCTTCAACCGTGCAATAACACTCATAAAATCTTATCGTCGCCGTTGAAGCAACACATTTAGCGTCAGTTAAAAATGTGGCGTGGCGAAAAGTAGTCATTATAAACAAAAGCGTGATTTTGTTTTCGTCTTTTGTGTTTGTTTTTGTAATAAAATTTGTGGAGTTTCGGACGGATGCTCTGGATTCCTGTCCATTCCCCACCCTTTCTTCCGCGTCATCAAAAATATGATGAACATCATGAAATACATGATAACAGTTGCTCAAGCAGGAAATAAACGGCTTATTTCAAGTGTGTTTTTGGATTTAACAGCACATAAGATTCAAATAGTTTACACACAAACTAAGCCAAATAAAGGTGTAATAAAGGTTAATCAGTACGTCATACGTATGCATATAAAGAAAGATTTTGTTAAGATTAATCTCTATATATATAAAATTCTAGTGTCACAATATTCTTTCCCATACTCCTCTGAAACAGCTCCACCGATCTTATGTATTTTTTATGCATATTCAGTCAGTCTGAGAATCGGATGCTATCTATCTTTCCTACCCCTAAGTGAAAAGGGGTGTCCACCCCAAAAGATGATAAATAGTTTTACTGATAGTTTAAAAAGATCAAAGCTACAAGTGAAGTGCAGTGTTGGCCTAGCGGCTTCAGCGTGCGGGCTCATAACTGAGGTCATATGTTCGATTGCCGACTGTTCACAGATGGAACTTTCTTTCTATGTGCGCATTTAACATTCGCTCAAACGGTGAGGGAAAACATAGTTTGGACACCGGCTTTACTTAGACCCAAAAAGTCGACAATGTGTGTCAGACACAGGAGGCTGATCACCCCCTTGCCTTTTAGATTAAAAATGATATAGAAATCTGAGGCCCAGGCCTTGAAAAGGTTGTAGTGTAATCTAATACTTTTATTAAAACGTCACTTTGGTGAACCTTTGTTTGAATGTTTAAGGTTTGCGTTAAATTATACTGTGAATGAATTAACAGCTAATTGTATTTGGCTCCAGCGGCAGTTAACTGGCCCGGCTCAAATTAGCGGCTCCGTTAACATCTGCACCCTGATTTATGTCCCTCTGAGATTCGGCTCATTGAGCTTTAGCTTACACCGAACAGGTTATAAGAAAATAGCGATTAAAGTAGCATATCAAGCACGCGATTACGTAGATCTGTGGCTGAGAATCCTAATCCTAAAAAGGACTTTATTTACTTAAACTAAGCCTGGTGGGTTTGGCGTCTCTTGCTGAGCCCGGACGAACTACTTTGGAAACATCCTCATGATATTTATGAGTGAGTTGGCGCCCGCTGCACCTCGTAGGTTAAGTATGCATATTATTCACTTTGGCCTTGTTGTAACCCGGAAGTGCAAATGGACTTCTATATGCTCAACGAAAACTCGCTTGTAGGAAAACGTAATGCCGGAGAATAGCAGTGGTAGTGTCGTGGCATCAGGCACTTAAAGCTGATAGACTGGGCTGCAAACAAATATGATTCCCATTTCCCATTATTAAACGCTTTGTTCTATGCGCACTTACTGAGTTCGATAATTATGTTATACAGGCTATACAGGTGAACTAAACTGTAATGACCAGCGTCAGTTCTATGTAAAGATAGTGTTTATTCAGTTTATATTTTTTTTATATATAATAGACGGGCAAACGAGCCTACGGGACGTCCAAAAAGGGCAGCAGCCGCCCATGGACACCTTTAGTATAACATTTTTTGTGGGTGCGTTACCGGCCTTTGAGAGAGGAGTACACTCTAGTTAGAGGTCGTATCTGTCAGGGAAGACCCCCACCGGGAGTCGATTCCACAGTTCGATGGTTTTCAAAAGAATTTATACCTTTAATTTCTAAGAACTTTCTCAATATTCCAAGCGCTGTCGTAACATTGGAATCGCGTGGTACCAAATCGATCTGGATTGGTGACTATTTTGATAATATTGAAAAAACTTTTTTAGAAAATTGCACAATAAAGTAAAGAACATTTTATTTAAAAATAAATGGCACTCATTTATTTTTAGACCACACCCAGAACGTCCTACATAGCTAAATTATTTTTAGTTAACTTGAGCTAGAGGGCTATAAAAATACATCGTTTTTGCAGTCAGCTCTATAACAGAGATTTACTCTTCATTAAATACTTTTGTAGAGTACTTAGAGAGTAGAAAATAAAGCGAAAACTTGTCAACGTTCATTCAATGCTAATTGGGTCGGGGAATATCATTTAAAGCGGGGAATATCTTTAATTTATAGAAATTGGATAAAATGCCACGAACAAAATGTAATAATTAAATATATTCACAAAGAAATTAGTTTTTCTTTTATAGTACTTACAGGGGGCAATCGAGTAGAAGGCTTACCTGAAGTTAGTGCCCATGGACACTCACACTACCAGAAGGCTTGAAAGTGCATGCCGGTCTTTTTGAAATTAGTCGATTTGGTTCGGAAATATTTCTGTGAGTATTTGGTTCCACAGGGACCCTAAATCTCTACGCAACGACAAGAGATCAAGCGACTCGGAAAGTGACTGGTTGTCGACGATTCAATACTTTCTTCGTTTAATACGGTCAAATGGATGGAGCTGGTACTGGGGAGCTCCCGCCCAGAGGTGAGAAAAGTACTACATGTGGGGCCGAATTTGCGCTTTATAGAGTTGAAAGTGGTAGCCCGGTGTGTTTCGCCTTGCTGAGCATATCAAGCTTCTAGAAGCCTAATTTGACCTTTTCTACCAAACGACCGCGAAACTGAACGTCATTCGATATGTCAACGCCCAGAATTCTGATGCTAGCTGAGGCTTTAAGGAGATTGGAATAATATTTTACTCTATAGACAATACAAACGGAATAATTTTCAACAGTTTAATGTGATTTGTGTGTGTGTGAGTTTGCGGTGTTTGAAACTGAATAAAGCCTAGGTCCTAATTTCGGAATAAACTTCAATCACACCGCAAACTTTTAAATTCCATTAATATGAAATGGGTTTTCGAAACAGATACTCAAAGTTTTGTCGAAGGGTTGATAAGGGTCACATTTAACACCGAACACCAAATCGGAACTGGAAACACATATAATTTTTTTCAAATAAATTTTTATTTGTGGAGTTTAATAAAATAAAAATAAATCTGTGGCGCTACAACCGTTTTAGGTCTGGGCCTCAGATTTCTGTGTCATGATCATTTGTATATAAGAATGCATGCATATAAGAATATTATATGCATGTTGGTGATCAGACTCTTGCGCCTACGCACGCCGTCGAATTTTTAATACATTAAAAGTTTTATATCTAGTTACATAAAGTTTATTTAAATATCACTAAAAAAATATTTCTACATATTTAAAGAAATTGACATTTTTTTTTAATATTGACTATGAGCTAACTTTGTGGCGTTGGTTTTATGTGACAGTGTGCAAGTGTCGGTTTTTTGTGACGGTGTGCGCGCGCATAGTAAAAATTTACTCTCATCATTTTTTCCTTACGCACGAAAAGAAGTATAACTTCAAAAAAGTTAACTATGCTGTAATGAGTTGCAAATTATAATGAATTAAAAAAAGTGTGGCAAGGAGAGAGTATTGGGGCGCGCAGTGGAGTGTTGTCCAAATCTCCGAGGGCTCTTGAACGACGCTCATATCTATTCAAGAGTCCCTCAGTCTGCCACTGAAACTCTATTAAGGAAGTAGGTATTTCTAATAAACGTAATTATATAACAAATCTAACATAATGACATATCCAATGAATAAATCTTGTTGACTTTGACAATTCAAGTTCCATTACTATGTATATTGACTCAATTCTCACCTTCACACGTGTCGGCAGTGAAATAGTAATTTGCATTTGGCTCACTAATTGGGTGTCGCGCCCGCAATTTTGTAGGTCTTTGAGAACTCACAAAACCTTTGAAGTATTACTTAACGTTTATATAAAAAAAATTAATTTAAATCCGGGAACCGCGTTTAAACTACCGTTACTAATCTTTTAGCGGAATCATAGTTGCTTTTCTTGATCATCGGAACGACTTGATATTTTACTTTCCCGCTTGACGGGTTTAGTTGGTAATGCTCTATACTTTGTTTGATTCCCGTCGAAAGAAGAAGACTTTGAGATAACAGTTAAAGCATGCATGTAATATTGCAGAATACAAAGTGACTTACACTTATAAATCATATTTCTTCTTGCCTAAAACAATTATTTCCGCTTAAAAGGCGAAAGTTGCTTACTTATTGTACAAACTAGAAATTCTAATAATATTTGTGAAGGTAAGTTAGATATAAATTATTTCAAAAAGTATATTTTAAATTCAAATTTGTTTTTTGTATTTAGTGTTATCTGATAAATTAGTAAAGGGAGCTCTAAATTTAATAATTATACTGTGCTGTTGTTTTTAAAAGCATATTTTCATTATCAATCACAATTAATCGTGCCATTGCGTGGCATTCTCAGCTGGGTAGTTTTTTTCGAATATTTACACTTGATACACAAAAAATACATACACTACTACTACTACTACTCTTTACTAAACCAATACGATAATCTCGAAAACAAAAAATAATATAATATTAAATACATAAGATATACAATATCGCTACTGTCAACTCACTCTGCGAACATTTAAATATCTCGATAGTGTCGGAGACAGCATAATCAGCTCATTATCAAGAATCGTTAATTTCTGATAATTACAAAAAATGCGTTTTATTAATTTTGGAGTTGGCTAAACCTAGTAAAACCATTCTTTAACCATATTTTGGTTTTCAGGTGCTCTCAATATTCTAATAAGAATCATGAATAACTGAATAATGTCATGTTAACGGTTTACTTTGAATATCATCATGTAAAAGTAATCTAATTTATTATGTATGGGATCGTATGTTTTTAAGAAAAGAAAATATTGTTTTTGATAGCGTTATAGTCACAACGTGGTGTTCTGTAGACAATGAGATGGAGAGACGCAGAGAGGTGCTTGTCAAATCGTCATAGTTGTAGAGTAGTGACGGATCTGACATATATAGTAAACTTTACAGGGCAGCCATTTCAAAATAATATAATCATGCTAGCTTTGTCTCATAACTATTTTAATTCATATTCTCTTATTATGAAATATTGGCATACAAGCAAACAAAAGTGTTTGTTTTGAAACACAATAAAAATAATAACATTAAATTACACAATTTTCTAGAAATCACGTTTCTATCAAATCCGTCACTATACAGACTCATTAATTTGAAATTTAAAACACATGGATTTTTTTGATGTAGCCGTAATATTTAGTCAATTTAGTATCTAAATATGATAAATGGAATTTGGTCTTTCAAATCCGACATTGTTCTACGATCATAACGAAATGTTGAGTGAGAATAACGATTCTAGATATATATCTAGACATGGGTGAAAGGGCGAGATTTAGTGACGAGACAGCATGAACTGTGACCGTATGTCAAAATCTATCACTTACGTTCAAATTTGTATTCAGAGGGCTTAGTTTACGCCAAGTTATGGAAATCGGCAATGCGAAGGAGGCTAAGCTACAAATCTGGCGTGACAAACCTAACATAACAACGAATGATGACGAAGATGGCTGGACAAATCGAGTATTTTTTTATTTATTTCTAGAATTCTGAGAAAGGTTTTTATGGAAAGAAAATTTGATAAATTGATTTTATTTCGGAAAAGCGAAAAGCCTCTATGACAACTATTTTTTTTTTGACGTGATAACGTCTTTAAAATCGTTTTAGTCGGGTGACATGTTCAGAAACTTGTGTCACACCAAAACCTCACGAGCGCGATCGCAGGTATAACGAGAGAGAGACGGACCGATCTCCCGTCTCATCTCGAGCGCTGCCAGTCATTCCGTGAATGTATGAAGAAAAATGTATATCATAGTCGAATAAGTAAACTTGTCATTTTACACCCGAAATTTATCATCAAAAGTGTGAATAAAACGATAGATGTAATTTAAAATTTGAAAAAATTGTTATCTTCATTAATTCCTTACTTCCCAAAAACTTATATCACCAATAAGACGTTATCACGTAAACATCTCGATCGTAAACCTACTTTACAAACAACCAATATTTTTTTTCTTAAGACAATTCACACCAATTGACCTAGTCCCATGCTAAGCTGGTGAAGCTTGTGTTATGGGTACTAGACAACGGATATACATACATATTATACAAAGATAGACATATAAATACATATTTAAACACCCAAGACCTAAGCACAACACCAAATGCTCATCACATCGATGTTCGTCTCAGCCGGGGATCGAACCCGGGATTCGCAGTCAGGGGTACTAACCACTAGACCAATGAGTCGTCAATAAATTTATATTTTTAAAGTAAAAGTTGAAATATTTAATATGCTTTTGCAATGATTACGTAAATTATTATATTTTTTTATATGGCTTTACCGATTAAAGGTTTCTTTGTAATTATACCAAAAACAATAGAAATCAGTCTTAGCGAAGTTTGACAAGAACAATGTTTCTGAAAACGATTATGTGAACTTGGCTTGGGATGTCTCTGATTCTTAGTCTCAGAGTCGAGTCACTGCGCGAATGCTGATCATGAGCTCACCTGATGATATTATTTTTGTTGCGTTATTAGTAGTATAATTGCGATTCTCATCCCTGAGGTCGTATTTTCGATCTCCGGGTGTGGATCATCACCAATGGACTTTCTTTCTATGTGCATTTAACATTCGCTCGAACGTTGAAGGAAAACATCGTGAAACCGGCTTGCATTAGACCTGCACATGAGGCGAATCACCTACTTGCCTATTAGATTGACAAAACATCATGGTTGACAGAAATCTGAGGCCCAGACTAAAAAGTTTGTACCACTGATTTATTTGTATTTATTTTAAACAAATAAACAATACATTCCCATCTAAATGACTCTACGTAAGTTCACCCTACTCCTGACTATCCTTCACCTTGAACTTAATTGCAATACGTGAGAACTAGTAGGTTTAGCGTTCGGAAATTGTGATAGAAGGGAAATTGAAAATCTCTTGGGCTAAATGAAAATTTCTGATAGCGCCGAAGGCGGATTTAATATTCGAACGGACCTTTCTCATCGAATGTATTACATATTCGTCAAAGCTCTTCTAAAACAGATTCGATTAAGATTTTTCTATGTTTTTGAATTTTAGTTTGTGAATTTTGGAAATTGAATTTGTGGTTGCTACTAATGCAGGCTGTTAAAATACAGAAAGTCGCATATCTCGGATACGTTTTGCGTCATCATCGATACCACTCGTAGCAGTTAGTAAAATTCAAGGCAATAGAGGGGCTGGTAGAAGAGAAAAGTCCTGGTTGCCGGACCGGCATCTCATCCGCCGAAGAACTGTTTAGGCTAGCGCAAGACACCCGGCAATTCATGTTGCCAACCTTTAGAAATACATTTTTTTTTATGTAATAGGAGGCAAACGAGCAGAAGGCTCACCTGATGTTAAGTGATAGTAGTGATAAGTGTCCATGGGCACTCACAATACCAGAAGGCACGCAAGTGCGTTGCCGGCTTTTATGAATTGGTATGCTATTTTCTTGAAGGACCCCAAGTCGAATTGGTTCGGAAATACTTCAGTGGGCAACTGGTTCCATATAGTGGTGGTGCGTGGCAAAAAATTCCTTAAGAAACGCTCAGTTGTGGAACGACGGACGTCGAGGTGATACGGATGGTATTTTGTATTCTGCCTTGACATCTTGATAATGAAACTCAACTGCAGGTATTAGTCCGAACAACTCCTCTGAACACTCTCCATGGTAATTGCAGTAGAAGATGCAGAGAGACCCCACATCTCTACGCAACGCCAAGGGATCAAGTCGCACAAATAGTGACTGGTCGTTTAAGACCGCTTCGAATTGCTCTTCACTGTATACGGTCAAGCGGAAGCAGCTGGTACTGGGGAGCTCCCGTCCAGAGGTGAGAACAGTATTCCATGTGGGGCCGAATTTTCGCTTTATAGAGTTGCAAGCGGTGGCCCGGAGTGAAGTACCGTCTCGCCTTGCTGAACACAACAAGCTTCTTAGAGGCTAATTTAGCCTTCCCTTCCAAATGACCGCGAAACTGAACGTCATTCGATATGTCAACGCCCAGTATTCCGATGCTAGCTGAAGCTTTAAGGAGAGAGATATAAAGTAGCACCTGAAGAAGATGCTTAACTAATTTTTTTAATACCAAATTGCAACTACTACTACAAAACCTGCTTGACCGAAACAAAAACTTACGTGATACTGTAATGTTAGTTTAATAACAGTTATATATTTAAATAAATTCATTTAAACGCAATTCATGATTATTTATAATTTAAAATTAATTGATTATTCATTAACATGTTTCGAGTAGCGGTTCACCACAAATAGCGAGAAAGTTTAGCGTTTAAACAGTTCTTTGTTTAGCAAACCAAAAAGTTTTATCTATACAATTAAGCGATCAAATTAAATCCCTAATAAATTATGCTAACAATGAAGCAATGAGTAATGGGAATAAGCTTCCTTTAAACGCTGGCAATGCCTTTCCTGCCTGATTGCCAACTATACTTCAATTTTAGTTATTCAAGAAGAAATTTACGCAATAAGCTTGTGAAAATAATTGTAACAATATTATGTTTATATTACTGTAATTAAAACTTAGATGAAAATTGATCTTATCATTTGAGTATCTTGTGTAAGATAAACAAGGGTTTCATATTCTTGGTAAATTTATTCAGCTTTCAGAATTAATTAATAAGTTTCAAACATAATTAGACTAATAACATACAATTTCAAAGAAAATCGTTGGCTTATAATTAACTTATAATGAACTTATACTAAGGGTTATATTCTTAGACATATTTTTTTTTGTAACAGGAGGATGATGTTAAGTAATACACTAGACACATTCATTGCCAGAGAGCTCGCAAGTGCGTCGCCGGTCTTTTAAGAAATGGTAGTTCAAGTATCTAAATAAAATGATTTGTAACCTTAACCATTTTATCCACCTCACTAATTTTAATTAACAACTACATTAAGTACATAACACATTAAATAAAAGTATATTTAAACCTTGGGCTAACCTACATTATATTTACATCATTGCCGAATTTATGTAATAACTTATGATGTCACATTATCTGACATAATGGCAAAAGTCAAAAGAAACTTCAATTTGAGCAAGTGCAAAGGAAGCTTTTACGTAGGTAATTCGCAAAGAAGGCAACAAAGTGAGGACTAGGAGGTTCCAACGAGCCGGAAACGCGGGACCCCTCAAGAGCCTTCCATCGAGGCTCTTATTCAGGCGAAATCGTAGCAATTCGATCGTTTAATTCTTTACAGCCCTGCGATTCTGTAACTCACTTTTCGAACTCACACAGCGGTTTTCGCATCGGCAGTCGCTCTCAAATCAGTCGTGAAGCAGTCATTTTATGATTTCGCATTCTGATAAACAATAAGCTAAAAGCTCCCACCTTTTCATTCTTTGAATTGAATTCTTCAATTCCTTGAAAATCGATGTTCTTAAGAGTTTTTTTTATTTTGTTCGTCGGTGTCCAAATTCTTATTATATTTGATTTAGGAAGTATAATAAATATGACAAGATATTATAATATTCGTAATATTTATATGAATAATGATTCAGTAAATGTATTCCATATTCTGATTTCCCGAGTAACGATTTGCACTTTTCTTACGATCTAATAATGTTGAGATGGAAGCTGTGTTAACCATCACAACATCTTATTGATTACTGGCGTGAATGAAAGTGTGTATAGTAAATGTGCGCTTGGTATCGGTTAGAAATCGTTGGTTAGGTTAGGCATCTATATCGTCGACATTTTTGTTTGAACTATTATTAAAAAATTTAATATTATCGCAGTCATATATAGAGCCACGAGGAATCTATTGCTTACGCAATAGATTCTTCGATTGTATAAGTTTTCGTAATTTAAAGTACAATAAAAATATTGCTTTAGAAAAGTCTTCTTTGTTTTATTATCCTGGTTATAATCCATACTTTCTACTAGAACTGAAGATGGTTGTGGCGTGGCGCTCATATTTTAAGGCATGCTGATTTTTTACATATTACTTATGTCATCGCGTACCCGAGGGCTGCACAAAATCCGTGTTTGGGTCTTGTCATGGCTTCCACAATGACTGAGTGGCTTTCACTTTGGCATAACTAAATAATAATGCAATTTTTTATAAATAAATATTTAGTTTTTTTACTAACCAAACAATTAACATGATAAAATTTTCTTTCTAACACCTGTTAAATGCCTTCTAACCACTAGCGTTGTCCATTGTTATAAACAGTGTGAAATGAACTTTAAAACAATTTTAGTTCGTGACGTGTTAAACAGTGAAATATTGTTCGAACTCGTGATTGTTTAAAAGCTTTGCTAAACATTGTTCACATTATTTGTACTGTTTCTGTTGACAAACTCTGATTGTGATGTTCCAAAGCGGAAATTTCTATTACAAATGCGAATATTGTACCAGCAGGGCAGTATTGGCGTGTGATTCTCGACTCTGAGGCCGTGAGATTGGACCCCAGCTGTGCAGTAAATTCAGTTTTAGGTACGCATATAACGCTTTTAAGATAGAGGAATGCATCGTGACGGACTCAACAAAAATGTACCAGGCACAGATCAATCATAATAATGATAAAAAAAACAATAATACATATATCAATAAAAAATATCAAAATGTACATTTTTTTTTCAATACATGCAAGAATCAAAGTGATATTTCTATAAAACTGTTCTTTACTATTATTGAAAAAAGTGTTAAAACATTCTGACAATTAAGCTGATTATTCAATATTAAAATAAAGTGAAGTGGGATGATTATGTAAATATTTTTTTTCCTGGTACATAACGCCTTACAGGTAAGGTAAGTCCTTGCCTACCCTACAAAACGTATTGTACTACTCTCAAGAAATTACGTACTAAAATAATCACCTTTGAATCGTACCAACTCTATGCCACAAATAATAAATTATATTTGGTCATAGGATATTATCTATTCATAATATACTGTGACGGTACAAATTACTTTACAGTACTACTACTAAATAATTTATCATCTTCTTAAGAAAATATGAAGAGTAATTTCACAAACACCTTCAAGTCTTCGGTAGTATAGTGGTCAGTATCCCCGCCTGTCACGCGGGAGACCGGGGTTCGATTCCCCGCCGGAGAGGTCCTTTTTGAGTTTTTTTCCACTTCGTGAACAATTTTACCATAATATATCATTATTTAGAATAACTTACCTACATTTAATAGGGTAATTTTTTTACATTTGTTATTAAAATATGTTGGATATAAATATTGCTTATGTTTCTCATTTTTTTACACCTGTGAATTAACTTTAAGTTATAACGTCTAACGGTAAGAAAGAAACTTCTTTAATCACAAACACATACATTTTCAAGGGAAATTACAAGCATACAATAGAAAAGTTAGTAAGCAAAAGGAAAAGAATGAAGTTCAAGAAATGAATGCAAAGCGAAGTATTTTTTTATAACCCCAGGGTAAAAGACTTACCTGATGTTAAGTGATTCAGCCGCCCATGGACAAAACAGAACGTAAATTAAATTGGGAGAAATATTAGCCTAACTAAAACCTCCACTTATTTCATTCTTTAGATATTTGTTACAATAACACAGATAATAACCAAGGTCGCGGGCAGATTAATATAGTAAGAATGGAAACGCTTTATGTACAACTCGGGAATAGATATGGGTCAAAGTCCATTAATTCGTTGCTTAACGGTGCCTCGTCAACGTGTGAGGTCGCGTGAGAAAATAGGGTTAAATGGGCCGAAGGGAAAAGTGCCTCCAGCTCGCGAGTGCTGGAACCAAATCCTGAAAAATTACAGTAGATTTAGAGATTTTGCTGTATTTTTTATTTATTTTGTAACCCCAGCTAACATAAATTATATATGTGTTGTATCCATCATTGATGATGAAGCAATACATTTGTGTTGTGAAGCTTCAAGTCATTAATCAGTTATTTATTACGTAAACCTACAGCGTACATTATATAAATCAATTATACAAAAGATATAGCCAAAAATGGAATACATAATATATACGAAAAGGTTTAAACATTTACGAAAGGAATTAATACATTTAACTAAGTAATACCTAATTCGGATCTGTTGTGTGATGGTGTGAAAGTGAGGGTAGGTTATGGAGTGTGCTTATGATGCAGGTTATTAGCGCTATGGATATTCTTAATACTCCGTACGAGTATGTATTTGTGACGGTAGTATAGTATAAGACTATATTTGTGATAATTAGTGACTAACTGGTGACTGGTGACGGTCTAAATGATTGAAACTATTCGAAAAAGAGTAATCTTTTATATAAGATACAAATTCACATTAAGATTTCTTAGTTTGGTTGTTCAAGAATGAATGTTGCGTGTATCTTTTAACATTAAAGTATTTACAATATTCTTAACCTTAGTAATAATAATCATTAAAAAAGAATAAATAGAAATCTAAATGAATTTCAAGTGTGGTAGCTGTGGCAGAGTACCCCCCTCCTTTAATGCAATTATGCTGGAGGTACTTGTGTATACATCAATCAAAGCAGACAGAATGACAGGTAAGTTTTACTGTTTTAAATATAAACATCTCTGACCACTGCTTGTTCTTCGTCTTTTATACAATTTGGGTTTTCCACAATGAGATACTACAGATAACCTACTGTAATTACAGTAAATCAGGAAGCACTGAACAGGAAAAGCCGTATGAAAGATGTTTCCTTCACACTGACAAAGAGACCTATCATGGCACATTTTCGCCACTTTTTCTTCGGTTTTCGCGATATTACTAAAATTACCGGAAAATTCACATTTCTGCTGATACGGTTAAAAAAATGACTAGTACAATAGTGTGTTTTTAAAAAAGGTGCGTGAATGTGAAAAAGAATTAATTGAGTTTAATTGTCATTAATTTTATTTAGTGTCGAAAATTAATACAAATAAATATAATTTATTTATTTCTTGGGTAATAAAAACACGTGGCATTTTAATTTACAATTCGTCATTTGAGATTTCAATAAATTATTTTGCATAAAATACTTAAATTTCATAAATTCTCTTTAAGTAATTTTAATTAAAAAAAATAGAATTTCTATAAGGTAATTCAGCCTTCTCACTCTCTCTCAATCGGTCTCAATCGCTCTCTCCCTTTTCTTCGACAAAACCGCTGCACATCTTCGTGAAGTTCTTCGTTTTTTAAAAATATTACCTTCATGCGCCTAAAGAAGTTTCACTTCAAAAAAATTTTAAAAATAAACTTTGTAATGTTGACTTTGTATGTTAGTAAATGTTTATATTTATTAATTAAATTTTCCACATCATACATAATACTATATCTACAGTAATGTTACAAGCAATCATTTTCTAAAATATATGACAATTATCGTAAACATACATGTTACAAAAATTAAAAATATACATACATAATATAATTGTAATGAAATTAAAAGGCTTGAGAAATTGCATTACATCCAACCATATTTCGCATCATTAATCTGCTGCCGCAAGCTGTAAACAGGTAAAATTGCGAAACAAATTTATAATTCAATCAAAATAATTTCATGAGTAATATGTCATACTTAGCTAATATAATTTGAGCAGTGTTGGCCTAGTGCTTTGAGCGAATTTCATCCTTGAAGTCACAGATTCGAAGCTGTGCACATAACACTCGCTCGTACTGTGACGGAAAACATCTTGAAGAAATGGCATGCCTTAGTCCACAGAAAACACCTTCTTGTTTATGGAAAAAACAAGTGATGTCGAAAGAAATACAGAAATCTACCCAGATCTAAAAGGTCGTATAGCCACTGGTTGCACATGATTTGTTTGTGATATTTTATCCGGCGATTCACTAGCGAGCCTTTTGGCAATGTGAGTGTAGACATAGCCATAGACAGCATCACTTGAGGTGAACATCAGATTACCTTCTCCCGTTTACCCCCCATTATATAAAAAAAACATTGGATCGCTATTCTTTATACATATAGACATATATGTGATATCGATTTATTCATACGAGTACGAATAAAATGAAGTACGATGCGGGCGATATGAAGTTAGGATAAGTTTCGTCTCAGTGCAATAGTTCCTAAGTAGTTTCCTAAGTTTTATCTTCTAAAACCCGCATATATGAGTAACATACAAAATTGTCTCTACATTATAAAGACGATAATCAAGTATTGTCTTAACCAGATTGCGAGGTATCACCAAATTCTGTTTTCACAGATTTGACGGCTCATTGGTCTAGTGGTAAGTACCGCTGACTGCGAATCCATGGGTCCCGGGTTCGATTCCCGGTAGTGTTGCCCAAAATCGGTCTTGGTCTTGCAGTCTTGGTCTTGTTCTTGCGTTTTTGCAAGACCAAGACCAATACCAAGACCGCCTTATTATAGCAAGACCAATACCAAGACTGAACCCTGCAAGACTTGAGCAAGACAATACTTAAGCCTGCAAGACTCTTGCGTCTTGCAGTTAAGACAAACTGAGATTTGGGCGTTATTAAGTAGGTATTTGGTTTCAATCCCGATTTTGAGAAACGTTCCCCAGTATCAAAACCGTAGGTATCACAAATCATAACACTAAACTAAGGGCTGCAGTTGTATTTGTAATTGGCAACGTGCCGCTCGTCTGAAAGCACCCTGAAACGTATTGTATTGATTAGGTAGGTAAGTACTTATTATATTTCAACAATTTATTAAGTAGGTAGCGTGTTAATACTCACAAATCTGTTCCCTAATAACTTTCTAGCAAAGTTCATATCTTGTAGGTATCTACCTATAATAATATGTTATGCTTGTTTATGTCTAATGTGCAGATCTAACGTTAGTACTCGTAGGTTGGTATGTGCTTAAAATTATAGTTAACCAAATTATATAAACATCATGTAGGTGTGAAACTTATGTTTCAAAGTTTATATTATTCTTCTATTTAGCAAAATTTAAAACTAACAGCGAGTCGAGTAGGTCTAGTAACAGTTTCTACGGCAGCCAATATTATGGTACAGACGCCAGCACATCAAGCTACTACAATCTATCAAATTTCTTCAACAGATTTTCAAGTTTATCGCTAAAGAATTAAGGTTCAAAGTTGATTGGGGAAATGTGACGTTCTGCGAATAAACTGTTGGTCGCTCGGTGTATTAAATACCTACTTATTTGATAATTTACCGACAAAGACGCGGTTTGCAACAAGTGTAACACAGCATTTGACACTGAGCGCCGCATTCGCCGACAAAGAGTACGGACAGAGGCACACAAATTTTTACCTATTTTGGTAGGGTTGGTATAGGAGTATAAAATTAAATGACCTTGAAGATGTCCCAGCAGTAGGTAGGTATAAATTGAATGCTCTGAGTTTTTTTTATTTAAATACATTCTCACACTGGCTTGAATTCGAACACTACAGCGTTAAAAGCTGTCGGGCGAGATGATAATTAATAACTAAGTAGGTATTGCATCTATTGAATTGCGAATATTTTGATTTCGAAATAATCATTGTTAATATCGGTAAATGATAGATAGTGAGTGATACCTAGGTACTAAAATGTGAGCAGCAAGATTGAAAAGTGTATATGCCATGTCAGTGCTTTCAATAAGTTTATTTTAAAAAAGCTCTCTAGTAAGATTTAGAGTTTACCATTCAATTACACACAACATATTATTGAAAAACAAAAATTATGAAAAAGATATTTAGACTGAGTACTTAGGGTCGATTCGACCAAACAAGAATAAATCTTAATCTTAGAATAAATCGTCAGTTAATCGAGAGTAAATAAATTTTACGTTTTACCAACTACAAATTCTAAGAATAGTGGGCTTATTCGGGAATTGCAACTATACCGCCGTTTCGCACGGAATAACAGCTATTCCTAGAATAATTTAATGGCGTCAGTCAGTCCAATCAGCTGATTTCTGTCATTTCACAAATATGTATTGTGTTTTAATTTCATGTCAACGCAACGCACTAAATTAATAGTCTGGCATTGTATAATGAAACGTTTAAACAATTTATTATTTATTTATTTATTTTTAGATTTTTTATTTTCTATAATATTAGAATGAAATTCAACTAGGCTCAACAGAAGTTCCTTTTTAGACGAAAACCTCAAACAAACAAGAAATAAAAACTTTTTGTTGTCGTTTGACACCTGTTAAAAGCTACTTTTTCACACTATAATACGGCAAAATCGAGTTGACATGATGTATGCTCTTACACTGTCCCGTTGTAGAACAACATTTATTTGCCGAGTTTTATTTTCGTTCACCATTTTCTTATTTTCTTGCTATTCGCGTATTGTTATTCCTAGCGCAATTATACTATCGATTACGTGGACAAAAGACTATGGATTTACTCGAGATTAAAATCATGGAATAGATTATTCTTGGTATAGTTACTCGTGAATAAATTGAAGTTTGGTCGAATCGACCCTTAGGAAATTAGTAGAAAAAATATTCTATCGTGGATACCTAGTTATTAAAAAGTGGATAAACGTTGTGTTTACTTAATTTTATTTTTCTGTGCTAATGCCAACATTGAACAACCCCACCAAAATAGGTAAAAATTTAGTCCACTTCTAGACTTTGTGTTGCCGCCGTCGCTTTCATGTCAAAGGTCGCCGCCACTGCCCATGTTCTAAAGAATAAAATAAGTTTCCGGGTGCTCAGAA
Organism: Pieris napi; assembly: GCF_905475465.1. Lineage (NCBI taxonomy): Eukaryota > Metazoa > Arthropoda > Insecta > Lepidoptera > Pieridae > Pieris > Pieris napi. The sequence continues at coordinate 2,110,922 of NC_062241.1, read as the reverse complement.
CGGACGCAAATAGATTATGTTGTCCTCGCAAGGAAGAATGTAGTCGTAAGGATAGGTAGATTTTATAAAAATTGTTGTAAGTAATAAAAATATACCTAGTTTATATTATTACTAGCTGGCCTGGCGAACATCGTACCGCCTAACAGTCGATTCTTTATTTGTTTAAAATACTTATTCTGCTATTCGGGACACCGGTCTAGCTAGTAAGATAAAAAAAGAAAATTGATAAGACAACAAATACATTATGTCAAAAAATAAAAATTTACCATCCCGGAACCCCTCCACTAACACTTGAACTTTATGCTATGGTATTAAAGCTCAAATTCACTTTTAAGTATTATTACGAATATTTTGTATGGGAATATAGAAAAGTGTTGTTTTTAGACTGATTCACTCAATTTTATTTTAATTTTTCTCTGTAAGAACCATCTTCGTACTTCAAGGTATATTATAAAAAAAATCAGACAAATCGGTCAAACCGTTTTCATGTTATGTCGTGACAACGGAAAACGGGTTTCATTTTTATATATATAGATTACCTATTATACCTTTTTAAAGGACATTGCACTGCAAAATTGGAAGTGGGTGATTTTAACAAACTTGAAACGTGGAAAAGCTCCAAATATGAGCGACGTCATATTGCTTTACGCATTTTGTTTTAAAATCATCGAGAATTGCAGTGTCGGTTTATCAACTTCTATCGTACCTACTCTAGTAGCGACTATTGTCTTCAGCGATGATTTACTAAATAAATAAAAATAATCGTCGTGTAGGTACGACGATTATTTTTCTAAGGAATACAATTTTGTTGTAGTAGGTACCTACATCGTTTCTTACTTACACATACTTTAACGAGAGTACCTACGTAGCAAAGCGCGCCAGTCACGAGTACGACAAATTGCCTAAAAAATGTACCTACGCACACTGTAATGAAATCTGCTAATCTCAACACAATGCCTGTAGCCTGCCTGCTATTATTGGTTGATGAACATTGTACATTGGTGAATGCTCCAGGATAGCCCGCAAGCCCCCACAAATAGCAATAGGCTAATAGGTATTTGCAAGTCTTGCGAGACTTGCGAGACTCTTGCTGCAAGATCAAGACCAAGACCAAGACTGAGAGCGCAATACCAATACCAAGACCGAGACCAGGTGTATTGACGCAAGACAATACCAAGACTGGCCTAAGTCTCGTCTTGGTCTTGCATTTGGGCAACACTAATTCCCGGCTGAGACAAACATCGATGTGATGAGCAATTGGTGTTGTGCTTAGGTCTTGGGTGTTTAAATATGTATCTATATGTCTATCTATCTATAATATTTATGTATATCCGTATATCTAGTACCCATAACACAAGCTTCACCAGCTTAGCATGGGACTAGGTCAATTGGTGTGAATTGTCAAAAAAAAAAAAAAAAACATGCTGCATGGCAAGGGCATACTTTATACTTTATTACAGATTTTTACTAATACTTCAGTAAAGTTCCGTGGCGGTTATTGGATGTTCAAATATAATATATCATTTCTTTTCATATCAAATGAAACTCTTTGTTTGAAGCTAAGTGTCGACTGTCTTTAATCGTTTAAAACAAGAGATCGTTTATAACTAACATAAAACTAGGGGTTCTTAAAACTAAGTGATACTTATGTTACCTATAAAGAATATAATTGTACATTCTCGAGAATGTTATTTTATGAATGTATGAAAAACTAAAGGGCTCATTTATCACTACCAAAACTGATGTTTGCGCTAAATAGGTGTCAGTCAAAGGATGACAATTGTCGATTTTGACTTTAACAAACCGAAAATGGTAGGTCGTGTTCCGACATAATGGCGCGAGGAAAAATCTAATTACGTATAATTAGATTTTTTAAACGCTATCGCATACACATTTATGATAAGTGCTAGTCTTAGTCTATTCGATTATTGGATTCCTTTTTTTATTATACTGACACGCGACAACCGAACCATCGCATATTATTTTACTGAAGGAAGACGACATCCTGGATATAGCTTTCAGATGCCCAGGCCCACACAACTGACGTTTTACAATATATTGGTTACAAGTGTAAGATGATTGTTAACATTTTGTTAGCCCAGAAATCAAGTTGGCGTATCACTTAAAATTGCTAACCGCTGGCTTTGTATACCTTCATCGCTAGGCTTAAAAGTGTATATCGACGGAAGGGCTGAGCAGTGTTGGCCTAGAGACGACTCTTATTCCTGAGGTCGACGGTACAAACTTTATGCCCGCTATTCTGTATATGTGCGCATTTAACATTCGTTCGAACGGAGAAGAAAAAGATCTTGATGAAACCGGCTTGCCTTAGACCCAAAAAGTCGACGGCGTGTGTCAGGGACAGAAGGCTGATCACCTACTTGCCTATTACATTGACAGAAACAGCATTGATCATGAAACAGATATAGAAATCTGAGGCCCATACATAAAAAGGTTGTACCATCACTTATTTACTTTTTGAATTACATTAAATGAGGCGATACACCCAATGGTAACACAAAAAACATTTTAGTTCACCCATTTCTCAAGATTGCAAAAACTGAACTAACAAAATTGACACAAGTTCGATACGAAATAACAGGGTCCCGAAGGGCTACGCTTGAGTTATGGTGTAGTGCTTACGTCAGCAAGTGAGGAAACTTGAGGGAATTCTCTACACCTCAGCATCCAATAAGGATGCTTCAATATATTTAAGAGTTGGGTTTTTGCAAGATTATTTATGTAGTTCTTTAGTTTAGGACTTCGGTCCTTCCTAATTATTGCTACACACTTCGCACAAGCGGCCTACGCCCAGGTTATTTACTTTTTAAAATAGTTGTATATTTAGTAGATTAGACAGTTGTGGTACAGAACGAGGTGGAAGTTTCCCGTTTCGTCCAAGATTCATTTTGAATTGCAGATAATTTATACAAACAATTTAAATCTGTACGAATCATAAATTTATAGATTTTGACAGAAAATAAAAATTTACTGACGCAAAAAATCCTCACCAGGGGTGAGAACGTAAAGCGAAAAAAGGTTGCGTTCTATTGTGATTGGATAAACGGACGTAATATTTTATTTTATTTTACAATTTTAGGGAAACTTACAGCTAAAAAAGGTTCAATATTATATAATTAATATGATGAAGGCCAATTATCAGTTTCCACATTTATGACGTTTCATGTCGTGTGGCGGCGCAATGTATTTGACTACAGATGATATCAATTAAAATGAAGTGAAACGCACAATGGGTTATTTCTTATTTGACTTGAATTTATAAATAATTTCAGATTATTTATTACTGACTAGAACGTATAGAGATTGTTTTTTTAATTTTGTTATGTATCAGATTTAAGAATTCAAATGAAACATTCATAACTTCATGAACCCGCCAAAATGCTTATCTAAGCAAAATGGCGTCGCTGGTAAACAAACGTCAACGTTTATGTGTCAATTATCATTCTCAAATTTTAAAAATACAGATACACTATGTTTTGATCAGAAACAGTCTCCGACGAAATTGAACTCTAGATAGTAAAAGAAGACAAGCGAAGACATATTATTTACTGGCATGGTGCGTCAATGGTTCGACTAATCTATAATCGTTTTGTGACCGACGTATAAAAATTATCATTTTTCACTATAGATTTTTGAAGTTATTCTTCTTTTGGCGCGTTAGGGAAAAATGATGAGAGTAAATTTTTGCGCGCGCACACCGTCACAAAAAACCGATGCCCTGAAGTTACCTATAGTCAACATCTTTACGCCAAATAAGTATAACTTCTAACGCGTGTACATAAATACACACACTTTTTTTATGGTATAATATATTTATGAGTTATTTTATTCTATAAAGCTTTTTAAATGTTTTTATTTGAATTAATATCAATGAGACTTTATTTTACATTCTCACTCCATTTGTTTCCGAACAATTAGCTAGCAAACTAAAATTGGAAAGAAGAAAAACAAATCCGCCAGTCATTGAACAACTTGAACGTGTCAATTCATTCATCCCAAGACAAACACGATAGTAGTTCTAATAGAACGGATTTCCAATTTCCGTTTCCATAGCTTTCATTGGACTAGCAATCAAAAGCTTGTGCTATCGATTAAAGCGAACAAACATAGTGGTCATAAATTGAAGAAACCCATTAAAATGAATTATCATTCATTTTTTAAATTTATCTATCGACTATGAATGTTAATAACGTTTCAAAATATGCTTCAAACTTTTGCATTGTCTATGTGTAATTTTGATGTTTAGAATCAATTTGTCTTTGGTAAGAGAAGCCCCAAGAAAAAAGGTTTATAAGTAAAACTTTCAAGGTCTCCCGCTGATATTATTGCTGAGAGCTCTTTCAAAATAATTCAATTAAAGAAATATTTTTTAATTTGTAGTACGTAAGTTAACCAAAACAATGTTATAATACGCTTCAAGAGTTCATTGCACCAGAAAATTGTTAAAATATAAAATATGTTTCTTAAAATATCCAGACGCCAAGTAAATTAAATTATATCTCATAAATACTCGTTATTGGAAACAGAAGCGATTGTTTATAGAGTAAATTGATCGCAATCCTATCACAATCGTGTACAGAGTGCTTGATCAATATCACACCAATTATACCTGAGAATTTCATCATTGTTTTTATTAAATGCTTTTACTGTATGAAGTAATGGAAATAGCAATAACTAACGTAGATTAAGTTTATAACAAAACTAACACTCATCTGATTTGTAATTTTTATAGTATGGAATTAAAATGGCTCTATTATTATTATTGTATTTGAAAAACATTATGCAGGCTTTGTAATTTATATAGAATGTACTAGCTGCCCCCGCAAATTTCGTTTCTCCTTAATGTGATCCTTAGCCTACCTTTTTGTACATACCAACATGGAACATTTTGCTATGCTACCCCAGAGACTGTTCGGTTTTCCGGGATGAATTTTTTTTAGGTTTTTCTGTGATTTTTCTCTATATAAACCTCAGAATTCACGTTATAAGTTCTTAACGAATAAAAAATAGGAGTTGATCGTAGAGGGTAGATAAAAATAAATGGTTGTTTGTATTTTTATATGCTTTATCATGAAAAACTAAAAACAATTATTTTTGTCTTAAATATAAAAAATATTTTTTTTGAGGTGGACATCCCTTATCACTTAGGGGTTTGAAATATAGATAGTAGCCGATTCTCAGACTTACTGAATAAGCATATAAAATTTGATTAAAATCGGTCGAGCCGTTTCGGAGGAGTATGGTAACTAACATTGTGACACGAGAATTATATATATGTTAACGTAAAATTGTAAAAACCGTTAGATTGTAATCTATCGGTTATCGGTTATCGGTATTCGGTAGATTGTACTACACTAACTTAGTTATCATTCAAACTTCTTTGGTCAATTACAGATTAATTTTACTTCCCAACAATTTCATATAACTACCGAATAATAATACGTTAAATTGCAAGCAGTATGTTGAGTTGACAATCTTTCGACAGTTTACAATCTCGCGAGATAGATTACAATCTAACGGTTTTTACAATTTTACGGTGACATATATATAAGATAGATATTAACAATTTAAGTGTCATTCAAAATATGCGTAATTTCGAAATGTTTTATTTGCCACTTTGTCGTTTTACGGACGTTATTTGAATGTTTTATGAGATGGATATCCCGATTTACAACCGATTGAATGCTGTTTGCTAATAAAACAGATAAGATGCAAGTAAAACGGATATAAACAAAAGCGAGCCGTCGGTACTTATAGAAGACTTTTTGTTCTAGTAACTTTAGGATTGCAAAGAAAGGGAAATTTTGCGAGAAGGTTAGTATGAATTAAATGTAAATATTTTATACAAAAAAACTAGGTCAATCACACGTCGGAGTTGTAGAGTATCTAACTTGAAATAGTCCAAACGAGCCTCGTCGCAATGGACCACGCCACTTGCGTTAGACGCTAGACGGTTGCAAAGCTTTCGAAGGAAACGTTTAAGAACAGCCTTACGATTCTGTAACTCACTTTTCGAACTCACACAGCGGTTTTCGCATCGGCGGTCGCTCTCAAATCAGTCGTGAAGCAGTAATTTTTTGATTTGACATTCTGATAAGGAGGGAGCTTGTAGTTTATTGTTTATCAGAATGCCAAATCGTAAAATGACTGCTTCACGACTGATTTGAGCGCGACCGCCGCTGTATGCATTATATAAAGTTTTGAAATTGTAATAAACACTTTAATCAACGGCCGATAATAAAAATCACTTAAATATAAGTATAAAGAAAAACCAATAACTTTCCAGACCGTAACTAAGAAAATTTCAAAAGGGATTATCTCGACTTGGGAAATTGCAAATGATTGATGAACACAAAACACGAAGTCCCTTAGAGTTATGAAGAAAATTTTATTCATATTTTGTTTTGTGAAGATTGATGTTAGTGGGTTAATTGAATTTTTCGATCCATTTTCAATCAGTAAGAATTATTTTCGTTTTTATATTTTTATGATTTGTATAATAATATTATGAGTAATAATAACTATCAAATATACTGCCATCACATTTTTTTAAAACTACATAGTAATAATAAAAATTAATAAAAAGAAAATTAAAACAAATTTTAAAAGTTTGATCCCTGTGGCAGTGTGCCTTTAAGCTGGTTGCATTTCTTCGCTGTATTGCGATACTTATTCGTCGAGCGAGGAAAGCACCAGCTCTGGGGTCAAAAAAAATATAAATTTTCTGTTCAGTCCACTTTTATATACTTAGAAGGTATGAATGTTGTAAATATTTATTGCGAGGAGTAAACTGGGACTATTTATTATTATTATTATTCTTCTAGTGCAGTGTTGACCTAGTGGCTTTAGCGTGCGAATCTCACACCTGAGGTTCAAACCCGGCTGTCCACTAATGTACTTTCTGTCTATGTGCGCATTTCACACTCGCTCGGCAGCATTAGACTCAAAAAGCCAAATCGACAGCGTGTGTCTGGCACAGCAAGCTGATCAACTACTTTCTTATTATAAAAAATATTGGTTGTTTGTAAAGTAGGTTTACGATCGAGATGTTTTAGTTTTTGGGAAGTAAGGAATTAATGAAGATAACAATTTTTTCAAATTTTAAATTACATCTATCGTTTTATTCACACTTTTGATGATAAATTTCGGGTGTAAAATGACAAGTTTACTTATTCGACTATGATATACATTTTTCTTCATACATTCACGGAATGACTGGCAGCGCTCGAGATGAGACGGGAGATCGGTCCGTCTCTCTCTCGTTATACCTGCGATCGCGCTCGGGAGGTTTTGGTGTGACACAAGTTTCTGAACATGTCACCCGACTTAAACGATTTTAAAGACGTTATCACGTCAAAAACAAATAATCAAAACATATACACAATCTTCTCTCGTTCTTTAATCGGTTAAAACATGAGCTTATTAAATTATCCTAAAATTAGGGGTCCACTACCCCGGCGGTTGCGACGCTAGATTAAGAAAAAACTGTAACTTGACTTATTTATTGGTTCTAAAAACATTTGTTACCTACAAGGACAATAGTGATGTCGACCTTTTGTATATTCTCGGAAACGACAGTTTTTTTAGTTCAATAAAAATAGCTATTTACTGTGATTAAAAATAGGGGTTGATCGTAGAGGGGTAAAAATTAAGGGTTGTATATATTTATGTAAAAAAATGGTCTTAAAAATTAAAAATAAAATTTACGGGGACTACCCTTAACATTTAGAGGGATGAAAAATATGTTGTCCAATTCGCAGACCTAACCGATATGCACACAAAATTTCACGAAAATCGGTCGAGCCATTTCGGAGGAGTTTAATTACAAACACAGTGACACGAGAATTTTATATATTATATTTATGAATGTATGAAAAGCTAAAGTGCTCATTTATTACCAAAACTAATTTCTTTTGAATTTATTGGTATGCCTTTTTAAAGTTATTAACTAAATTTTGGTTCTGTTTATATAACTCTCTGTTTTTTCTTTTAAGCCGATGTAGGATTGATCTAGCAAAAATATCCAATAACAAGCCTGCCATATGTGAAAATGAATTAATATATAGTCAAAAGTAATAATCAATTTATGTACCTAAAATCATTGTAGAAATTACTCAAGAAAACGGAACGAACACATCAAAGTCAACTTAGTAGATTTCTTTACCCAAATAGAAACAATTATTGTTTTCTCTGTAACCTTAAAATTCATAATACAAATATTATATCATAAACAAAATATAGAGAGGAAAGAAAGAGACAGAGAAAACTTACTTAAATACATTTTGAATACGTTTCGTGGGTAATGTGGAGCACAAAAAGGCGCTAACCTTTTATTGACAGTTGCCCTTTGCCGTACAAAGCCAAAATAGTGACCGGCAAACATTTTTAATTAAAACTCGTAACGCAACTTTGGTACTATGGTCACGATTTTCCTGTTTAATCAGTTTAGAACATTCGGTAAGCTCATTTTGATAAGCGTACTTTAAGATCGCTCAAAGGAATGGATTTTACACCTACTTCAAAACTTATTTTTTTTAATGTTATATAATATTAAAAAGATCGGACCTTATACTACAGCTAATAAAAGAATTTCTGAAGACAACTTTGATAACCAAGTAACATTTTCTTATCTCTAAAAAACATCAAATATTTTCCAGCTAGGAACAGTTTTTATTGAAAATTCAATAAAGTTATACCGTTTTTAACTTCCACAAACATTTTAAGATCGTTCTTCATTCACGAGATTTGGCGATACGATCGAACAGCAATTTATTTTAATGCATATTTCACTTCAAAAAAGGGGCGTTGCTTAGATTTTCCTGAAAAAATGTTTGACACTTAGCTACGCATTACGACTTTGTGTAACAAAACCATTTGTGTACATACAGCCTGCCAGCTAATGGGCTGTAAAATGTGTATTTAAATTTATGTGTTTAGTGTCAGGCGTGTTCGCGTAATAACAGTCCTACAATTTCCTACGCACTACAGTTGGACCCTAACACATAAGTAAGAGACCTAAGGTAACAAACGGAGTCCTAGGGGTAGGATCAGAGGTTCAAGGTGGTGGGGTTTTAATTTAGGGGTTTGAGGAGTTGTAGTTTTGTGAGGATTGATTAAGCAATATTAAAATCTAATATACTGTACATAAAACAAAATTTTAAATACTACTTACGCCTCTTCGTACATACTTACATACATATAATTTGTCTCGTGAGCTTCAACCAATGTTCATTTTAAATATTTAGTCATTTTATTTAGCTTAAGTCAAACTAAGAACATTACATTACATTTACACACACTTCAATAACTCATTCGGAATTTTTGTACTTGGCAAAAAATTTACAAGATTGTAAGTTGAAAACACCTCACATAATATCTTAAACTATGAATTGATGTTTGCTACAAAATATAAAATGAGCCCTTTGTAACTCTAAATATATAATAATGATGACGTAACTTACTTGAACTAAATACCATTTGGCGTATCGTGTGTTTTACGACTCTTGGACCTTTGTCAAAAATGATTTATTGACCAGCTGGGCTAAGAACATAAACTTAAACTAACTTATAGGATTACACATGCTTTATTTAACCCTAATACATTAGATAACATTCGAAAAGAAATACATTTATAAACAATAGCTTCCAAAAAGCTGGGTTTTGGGTAGGGCTAAGCAATATTTCACTGAGGCAAGCTGGTGCTCCCAAATACCAGCTTCTTTTTTTTCTTCTTTCCTTTTGACCAAATTCAGCGAATGGCTTGTAGAACTGTCAACCTCCCACGTATTACTGATCGGCTTGGTTCTCTCTCTCTACGCAGAGGTAGTCACTTTGGGTTTTCTACAAAGTGTACTATGGTGAGTGTTCTGAAGAATTATTTGGGTTGATCCCTCTTGCCTCATTTGTACGAGCCGTATTAATTCAAAATTTCATCATCATCACCTTGATGGCTGGAAGTCTTCCACAGTCTGTTTCACAAGGCACTTTTTTTTACGAACTAGCGAACTGTGGAATCGACTCCCGTATGGGTGTCTTCCCTGAGAGATACGACCTCCAACTATTCAGTTAGAGTGTTCTGTTACCTCAAAGGCAGGTAACGCACTCACTAAAATGGATGTCCATGGGCTGCAATGAGTTTTATCTGCGTTCGGTAGGCTCGTTAGCCCCCCTATTAAAAAAACATAATATACGTACGTACGTACGCACGTAAAAACATTAAAAAAAAATATGCTGACCATACAAATTATAATTAACGTTTCACAATCACAATACAGCAAGTACTGCCGGTATTAAGAATACTCCACCACTTGTTTTTAGATTATATAGTATTTTATAGTATTATTAGAATTTATAATTGGTATTTTTAGATCATCGATAAATGAAATGAACACAAGAAAGAATGAATATAAGAAGAAATAAAATTGCCTCGAGTTATGTGTAGGCCTGCAACGCAATCGCGAGCCCTCTGGCGTTGAGAGTGTCCATGGCCGGCGGGTCAACTAACATCAGGTGTGTTACTTTCTCGTTGCTCCCATCAGATATATTACTTATAATTATTATTGTTAGAATAGTAGTTATTTATTGTTTAAAAATTTATATATATATATATATATATATAGTTATGATATGTGTGTGGTTAATTTCGTGTAATTTATTTGTTGGGAAAGATAATTAAAGGGTACTTATAGTATTCATTAATAGTATCCTGTTGATTGAATAAAGAAGTATTTCAAATTATTCAGAAGTTTCAAACAATTTCAGAATTCACTTAGTGTTCCGTCACTTTTTTTCAGAATTCACTTAAGTTTCATCGGAATTCCGTAGAGTATTTGCTATTTTTCCAAAGTTTAATTGACTTCGTAATGACGTTGTAACCCGATCACTCTTTGAAATCTCATTTATCTCGGAAAATGTTTTGTCCGAATTCCCCATTTCGGATTCTACGTAGTCTTTCTCACAACATCCTATAATTGTTATACTCGTAGATTGGCTTCTAAGGGCAAGATTCTGAGTCGGGGTTTAGCGCTGGGTACCCGTGTATGTCAAAACGTCTACCCAGCTTATCCTGATATCTGTACTGGATTAAATGCGTATTAGATTTTATTATGAGTTTAAAATTGGTCTAAATAAAATAGTTGCGGCGTCTTGGAGTGAAATGGTCACCTCGGCCGAATTCATCAGCCAATCAGATCTTCGCACGTATCTCAAAACAATACTCTGATTGGCCTATGCTTTGTTTATATTACCATTTTTGTCCTCGATTTTTGTTCTCACCGTTCGCCAAGACCAATTTTTTCCTATCAAGCACTTTTCTTATAAAAAAGTCCCAAACAAGTACTTTAAAAGTTGGAAAACTGTTTTCACGTTAATAACAATTTACTGAATACTCTTCAGGACCTTAGTGGTAGGAGACAATAGATTCATTAAATCTAAAAAAGCTTGACTAAAAGTGCAGTGGTACATAATAAGGGACATTGTTTGATTCCTACTATGCAATTTCACATATAGGCCACATCTATTGATAATTTTCCTTGCCGTGTTTATAATTGCGGCACTTATTGTATCCATCCCCTCCTCTTCAGCACAAAGCTTTGCATATATGTAACGCATTTCCCTAATGAAAATTATATTATTATCATCACAATTAATACGTGAGATTAGCTTTTTAGATTTCTGTATTATTATTTCTTAATCTATTTGTATCATTTTAGATTAAGATAGGTGTAGATTTTGTTATTTTGTTATTATTATTTTGTTATTATAATTTTTATCTATTATTTGTTTTCTATAAATGTTAGGTATGTAAGTAAGTGTAAATAAATCATTAAATAAAAAAAACTATTGTAGTACGTTCCATCTATATTTATCTATTCCGTTGTGTCCTCATATGCCAGTGAATTCTCATATTCTATTTGTAATGGCCAATTTTCGGAACGAAATAATTAATTGCTTGCGTAGGTACTGTATAAATACTGTACAACTGATAGTAAATTAATTACACATTTACTGTAAATAATTCCATCTATGGACGAGCTATTTATGTATTATAAATAACAAGATAATTAATATTACCACGATTTTTAATGTTCTATTTCCTACTATGACTGTTTTTTGTGTATCCTTTCGATGTTTTTGAAGTCCGTTAAACTTTTTCACGTTAATCTGTGGTGGCGTCATATTGCGTTTAGAGAGAACTTCACATCATTATACACATAATGTGAACACATATTCGACTTAGGGTCCTTCAAGAAAAGGGCGTACCAATTCTTAAAAGGCCGGCAACGCACTCGCGAGCCCTCTAGCATTGAGAGTGTCCATGGGCGGCGGTATCACTTAACATCAGGTGAGCCTCCTGCCCGTTTGCCCCCTGTTCTATAATATAAAAAAACATTGTTTTTAAGTAAATTAAGTTTTTGACATTATGCTTTTACGAAATAATAAGTAATCAGTACACAGAGCAGCTGTTTAACTACTATAAACAGTTGAATCATTTGGATGTATTATATAATAAATTCGCGCTTTTAATTGAAATTTATTTGTTGTTGAAACTCTTTAATAATATCAAACACTAGTAGGCCTAGTGGATCCAGCGTGCGACTAGGTCGTACATTCGAACCGAGGCTATGCACAAATGTAATTTGATGTCAAGCAAATGTCAGTAGGTCGACGGCGTGTGTCAGATACCTACAGAAGGATTAAATACTTGCCAATGAAGAAAAAAAATATCAGAAAACAGATAATGAAATCTGAATTTGAAGGCCAAGACTAAAATGTATTTACATAATATACATTATTTTTTTGTTAAAGAAGCTGATTTCATTTTAGTCGGTATTATGAATCACATTCATTCAATTAAAATTCAAACCGCTTCATTTTAAAACAAAACATTTCCTTATGGTAAAAGGTCTTAGCGGGTTTCATCACACTGTAATATTTCCATTGTAGAAAGCTGTATAAAATATTTTTAGCTAAAAGTATTTCTATGAAGCCGCTACTGTAAAGGCCTCTAGAGAATCACCACTGTACATTTAAATAATGCCTTAGATGTAACACAGGGATGAAAATGGAATTTATTTAAATTTGTGGCTTCGGTCTAGACTCCATGAATTTAGGATATAGGTCAAAGGAACTACTAGAAAAAAACGTCAAGGGAATTTCAATTCCAAAGCAGGGTTAGTTAAATATTGCGGAAAGCTGGAAAAAAATTAGCAAGCAATTGTTCGAATTGTAATGATGATTGAAAAAACAGAACCCTACTGCGTGTCTTGGCTGTCAAAATTAAGATTCTTTAGCGATTTATTCAATTAAATGGCGCAGTAATAAAATTGCAATGTCAGAAAATAGAAGGAACCTTTACGTTGGAATACTATTCAATTATCAGCGTGAACTGTTCGAAATAATATATATATATATTATATATATTATATATATTTATATATATATATATATAACAAAATATATATATAAATATATATATATATATAACAGGAGCCAAACGGGTAGGAAGCTCACCTGCTGTTGAGTTATACCGCCCATGGAAACTCATAATGCCAGAAGGCAGGCGGCCTTCCTTGGTACTTCATTGGTACGCTCTTTTCTTCAAGGACCAGAAGTCAAATTAGTCCCGGAATACTTCAGTCAAACATTTCCTTAAAAACACTCAGTTGTGGAACGGATGTCAAACTCTACGACTGTCAAATTTAAAACTTTTTAATACTTGGCTTATTTCCCCATTTTTTGTTATCAAAGTTTTTTGGAAACTCGGAAGTGACGACACCACTACACAATAAACTTGGCACTGTATAGATATAAGATAGTACCAATTCTTAGATTCTTTTAATTTATATTCTTTAAATAAAAATATCACCGTAACTGCGCTGCTAACCTATGAATAGAATCCGTAAATCCGTAAATAGTGCACGTTATTGAACGGCCTTGTTCTTTGCAAAAAAAATGTTGTAATCAATCGAAGAAAAAGCAATAATACCCTAACAGTTTTTATTGCGCTCTTATAACGCTCGGCCCACTGATAAACACGAATAGACAAACATAACCATCATAAAGAGAAAAAAACATCGATTTAGTTATAAAAACTAAAGGAAAATTGATTTGAAAGTGTGAGGGGAGCAACTATGGATACCTAGCTCGTTAAATATGCTCAGTGCTCAATCTGGATATCGGTGTCTTTTGGCCAAATTGCGTTCTTAAAGGAGGGTCAAATGAGCGAATGCCTTGGGTATCTAAAGGTTCCTAGTATTCTTATTTAGTAGGCTTCACGATCATAATATACTTGACTAAATGAATAACCAAATTTTTATTTGGTTTCTAGAAAACCAAGGGTGTCGAGCTGCGAAGCAAAAGGCCGTTCACTACTAGATTCAAAAATGAATCAATGAGACTTTGCCTCATATTAGGTGTCGAAGTTTAATTTATTAAATCTATACCTATTTATTTTTCCTCATTCATAAAAAACTAAACCATTCTTATTGCAGTATTTTAACCAAAGTGCTCTTTCGTCTATTTCTTTTATACTACGCTATAATGGAAAGTGAATGAAACTTTAGTTCCAACGGTGCAATTACTTATATTTTTCTATTAATAATGGATAATGTACGGTAAAGTTTAATGGAGATGGGTAGGACTTGTAGCTAGTCTGTCAGACGAGAGGTGGACTATACGGGCGAACCGGGGAGGCCCTATTGGGAAACGATACAGAGGAAGACCGCTCGATAGGCGGATGACATTATCAAAACGGCTTGAGCTGGATGCAGCATGGCAGAGATAGATGGAGATCTATGCAGGAGGCTTCCACCTGCAATTCTTGTAAACCAATTAGAAAATAGATAGTACTTAGTACAGATAAAAATAAGTATATTTTCTTTTCTTTTAAATTTGATTTTGCAAGAAATAAAAGGCTGTTTATTATTATAATGTATGATAATGCGATATAAAATGATCGCAGATGACTCCTCGAGGTTCAGATTTCTGTACACAATAATCTCATAAAAGAGGATGAGAAATGATATGCTGTCAGCTCCACGACGGATAAATTAGTGAGTTCAGATTACACCTTACTCTTGATTTATGCGCCTCCAAAGAACACTTGGCTTAACCGCGCTTAGTTACTACCTTCTTTATTACATTAGAATTTAGCACACATTTAGGCCTCAATTATTTTTTGCCGACGCGGGTACAGCGAAAAATATTGGTTTAATCATTACACAAAAAAGAAATATCAAAACACAAATGCCAACCAAAGCCTTGCCCAACTTAGCTATAAGTTGTTGTCATCAGCAACACTGATTTTCAATAGGTACATATACATATGTGTTGAACTTGGCTCACATTTTATTGAAGTTTTCAGCCACGCCGCAGTCTGTCCACGCCTGTCCAGGAGATGCCGATTTAGCCGCCGCTTGAATGATGGGTTCATACTTTTTAGGAAAGAATGAAGACATGAAATTCCATTCATTCACTATTCATAAGAAACGAGGAGCCAAATGTGTAGTATCCGGCTCTTTAGAATGTCAACAACGAAGGGGTACAACTCCGGCAAGGATATGTTTTTACAGAATATCATATCATAAATAAACAGTCCCCATTTAAGTGTGTTACATATCCATTGCACTCCCTTTGCCCCTCATAACCAATACTCCTCGCCCTACCTGTACCCCTCTGACGCAACACCGTCACCATCGTATAAAAGGAAATGGACAACAGATACCAACAGTTTTTAGTCTATGATATAGATTATTATTGATCGTGCATCTCATATCGGGCCGATTCAATTTTCATATTTAGTTAAGTCTCAAATATTGTACAAGTAATTAAGGTAATTTAAATACATCTTTTTGGATTCACCGCTGGCTCTCACTTAATTAGTGTGATACTATTTATTATATGCACACACACTATTTATTAAACTCTTTAATTATTTCATGAATTTCTGCGAAAACATAAGTTTAGCTTTTCACACTACATTAGTCTAGAAGCACGCCGGATGATCAGGTCGAACCGCTAATTATTCAACTGTCACCGGAAACGTATTTTCCTAATGTCCCGCGGAGATAAAGCGTAGCTGCGTTATTAACGGCTGATCGCGTGGCTGGATGTGGACAAGGCTATGCTGTTACCCCGTAGCAACCCCGGGCGATTGCTGGTGGCGCCGTGCCTAACCTAACCCTTCCCCACCAGGTCAACCATGCCGCGGGAGGGTATGCGTAACGCATTTTCCCAGGAAAAAAAAATAGCGGAGCTATTATATAAGTCACTTATCGAACTCTCACAGCGGTTTTCACAGCGGCGGTCGCGCTCAAATCAGTCGTGAAGCAGTCATTTTACGATTTGCCATTCTGATAAGGAGGGAGCTTGTAGTTTATTGTTTATCAGTATGCCAAACGACCGACGCTGTGAAAGTTCAAAAAGTGAGTTACAAAATCGCAACGCTGTATTGAAAGTCGTGAGTAAAAAAAAACAGCTGGTCTCAACCATACACGTTTCTGGCGTTCATGTCCCAGTACAGTGTAAAATCTCATCGTTCTAAACAACATTATTTTAACTGGAACAACTTTTTCTGAAATAATAAAATACTTAACGAAACCACAACCTGTGTTTTGATAATAGAATTATTAGTAACAACAAACCATTATAAAAATATTCTCGGAAAGCTCGGATCTCGTTTAAATTACTTTCATAATGTTATTTTCCTAGGTAACAACAATAAATTGTATATTTTATATTTTATTATAATTAAAATTTGTATATTGTATCTTTTTACTGTTAATGGTTTTTAGTCTTGTCTGATTTCTTTTTTAAATTCAATCTCTGCAATCGGTGATAAGAGAGACGTAGACACAGGCTGTATCTTAAAATGTAGAGAACGTTAAAACTAAGTCCTTATTGCTCTGTTTTAACTTAGGACTCTTTTGTCTCTTTCTAGCCGATTGTGTTTACGCTTTCATAACAAGAGAAAGATTTATTTGTAACGTACCGTGATGTCTAGATTCGATTCGTGGATAATTTGTTCTACTTTCTACAAGTACGATGATATTTCATTGTTAAAGTACATCTTTATCTTTTGTCGAAGACCAAATATGTTAATCACGCGTCAGTTTCCTATTCATAGGTCTAATCTAGTCTAAATCTTTCCTAACACTCCTTGAATTCTGAGCGTATTAAAATACTGTTTTAATTCCGTTAATAAAAATACAACTATAATATATAATAATAGTTTAAATAATAATTAAGTATGTAAAATACTTTATTACATCAATAAAATACGCATATGAATTCGATATAATGGTTCATATCACAAATTCAATAGCAAAGTATTGGCAGTTAAAGCGCTTAAAATGGCGCGTTTAGGGTGCATATGATATGAGGTGTAGCCAGAGTCGGTGAAGCTTTTAATATTTCCTACATATGTGTTTGGAACCGTGACGCAAAATGGCTACGCTTCAAGAGTGTTAGGAAGATGGCAATTAAGAAGAGATTTTGAAGAATAACTGCTTACCTTCTTTAATTGGAGTTGCACCGCATGACAAACTGAGCTTTTCACAGGAGAACCGAAGAGCTACCTCGGACAAAGAATTTTGTTGAAAGGGGGAACGGTGCCAGTATCTTCGGAGCATTGCCTAAAGGGAGTCCTTTTAATAATATATTTTAGTTATTATATTATATTTTTGGTTATTTATTATTTATATTTTTGGGTATTTTTAAGGTTATTAAAGTAATAATACTTTTATTATCTGTAATTTGGTTGTTGTATATTAAGTGTTAATATTGATGGATTTTTATATATTAGAATGAAATGAGCTAAGCCATGCTATGGTTTTTCTATATCTGAATTTGAGTGAGATTAGGCGAAATTACCCGTCCAAAAGTAAGTAAGTAAAAGTAAGTCGATCAAAAAAAACGCTGTTCAGTACGACGTAGCTATAGCTAGTAACAGAAAACAAACAATAATGGCATAAGCTGGAGGAGGCCCAAGAGACAGTTCCATCCCTACACTAAAGACCCAACCAAACACAAAACCTCAAGTAATTTATCCTTAATTTAATTATATATATAGAGACTAGTGTCGCACCATTTTAAACGCTTTAAGGGCCAGGACTTTGCTATTGAATTTGTGGTATTTACCTTTATGTAGATTACCTTACGTTTGTAAGGAGCTGCAACCATTATACCATGTTCCACATGACATCTTAAGTAATAAATAATAATAAAATAAATTAAAAACAAAGATTTGTCTATAATAAATAAATGTTGGTAAGGCTAGCTTAGTACTAAAATAGTCGTGTCTATAAAGTCTTTATATGGTACAGATGGTTGATCATCTACTTCATATACTGCAGTCATCCGCATAACCCGCGGGAATCCATTATTTGAGTTAAACATTGATTAAATTGTAAAAAGTATTTTATCATTATAGTCACCCTACAATATGGATAGATCGCATTGCATCGGGATTGTGCTTCCCACCACATCTCCCACGCTTTGACGTCAAACAGATGATTTGTTACACAATACGTTCTATTCTATGATTTGTGACCTGTCGCATTCACACTAAAAATATTTCTTATATTTGCATACTGCAAAAAATCTAAATTAGTATAAAAGGAAAATAATAAAAGGCTTTTGATTTTGTTCCCTTTGGAGTAGAGACTCTTGGGCCGTGGGGTTCAAGTGCACAGGTGCTAATTAAAGATTTATGTTGGCGCCTGGTAAATAGTACCAGTGACCCATAGCTAATGCTTTCCTTGCTCAACGAATAATAATAGCAATACAGCGAGGAAATGCTGCCAGCGTTAAAGGAACTCTGACAAGGATCAACATTTTTAATTTTCTATTTATTCATTTTAAAATATTATTATTATTATTACTATGTATGTTAAGAATAAATACTACTAATATATCATAATTGCTCAAACGAAAATATTATAAAATAATTTGTATTATCAAACTTTATACATCAAAACGATTAAACGCGGAAAATATAGTTTTCATTTGTGTACATCAACCATTAGAACTACTTTTGATGTTCTCATAGCTTAAATAAAGGGGCTAAAGTGAGAAAAAAAACATTTGAGAAAATTTGTATCTTTATAACATATAATGGTTACGATAACTTGAACAATAAAGATAAATAAATTGTTATTGTTCGCTCGTCGTTGAATTCTGAAATTATTAGAAAAGTTATAGCAAAATGTTTTTGTTTCTAAAGATAGTTAAATTGTATAATATACGTTCTGTTATAAGGTATTTATATATTCTAACCTATATTTTATAATGTATTATTGTTGTTATGGTATACCTCTAGTCTAACTTTACCATAAGCGGCTTCAAGGGTTTTTCAGAGAATTATTCAAATAAGATTGTATTTTTTTTTAATATACAGCAATTAAAAATATCTAGTTTCAATACAAATTCTCAGAAATGGAAAACTGGAATAGGCGTTGCAAGAAAATTATAAAAAAAAAATATAAGGAATTGAAATATAAACGTGGAAGTTAGCTGAACTCATTCAAAATATGCTTGCATTTACCCTATTAAATAAACATAATTCAAACTAGTCGCGCAAGCGGAAATATCTTGACTTAACCAGAATAACTGCGTGAAACAAGTAAACATTTCTTGCTGAAAATGTTGGTAATTAACAGTAATTTAATAAAACTGTAAAATCTGTGGTGAATTCTACACATTTCTATTATAAAGGAAATAAAATAGTAAAAATTAACTTAACAATAATTATAATTATAAATGAAGTTTTATAATACAAGAGGTTAAGACCTACGATCTACGCTGCGTAGCACTTTCGTAGCAAGAATGAGTATTAAGTACCATTACGGAACAAAATACTTTTTAGAATTAAAGCTTGCTTAGTTTATATTATTTGAAAATAATTCTTTATTTAAAAATATATCTGTGTCTAAGTTTCAATTAATTTTGTCTGTACTATAAAGCTGGGACACAATGTAGTAGACTGTCGTTAGACGTGTTGACTTCAATACGTTGTCCCCGACCACAGCCTTGTCTCGCTGTTCTCTATACTATTCAATAATGGTGTTATATGTCAAACAAAATCGGGCAGATTAAAAGAACGAACAAGTTGCTCAATATAGTAATACAAAATTTTTTTTTTAATAAAAATTTAATGGATACAATTCATAAAAAATAGAACCATTTAAATCCAGCCCTGTCTCATGAAAATGTCAATAATAACCCAAATTTGTACGAAGTTATAAAAAAACATAGTCCCAATTCCTATTCGTGATAATTAAAGCTTTCCTTATCTGCTACTCCGCTAAAATTGAGGTCAAAGCAATTAGACTCTCATTAAAAGAATTGCTAAAATGAAGATGTTGGCATCGATTGAACAATCCAATACTTGGTTGGTTGAACCACAATTCTTTATACTCTTAATTGAACTGCTTTTTATAAGCGTCCATTTGACCTTTTATTATTATCATCAAGGAAATATAGGCGTTGAAGATTCCTACTTATTTATCGTACAAGTGAAATAGTTTAAACCTCGACTCGTTCAATTAACACTTACCGCTTGTCAACAAACCAACGTGAATTTAGTTTTTACATTCGTCAGGCTTAGAACGCTGATCGATTACTTCCCAATACAAGGAGAATGATCAGATTATCAGAACAAAGTACAGTAGCTCTTTACAAAACACTAGCATTATTGTAGAACATGCTACTGTTATTACCACATTTCAAAAGGCACATAAATACCATTGAAACAGTTCAACGTTTCCTTAGAAAGCTTTGCAACCGTCTACATTGGTTCACGTGTACGTGGTCTATTGCAAACGTATGTACGTTTGGAGTATTTCAAGTTAGATACTCTACAACTCCAACGTGTGATTGACTTATTTATTTGTATGATACTAACTTTAACTCATACTAAATTACTCGCTAAATTTTCCTTTCTTTATAATCCTAGAGTTACTAGAACTAAAACTTCTTCTATACGTACCTACGGCTCACTTATTTGCTACTTTTATTGGTCCAATGAAAAGAATATCTCGCTCGTACAACTTAATTACTGACATTGATGAAAATATATTACAACAATCTTTCAACTTACCGTAACTTTTTCATCATGATCTTAATGAGGTTAAATTTTATTTAGTTTAGTTATTATTTATTTATTTTTGTTTTTTTTATTTTGTGGTTGCTTGTTTAATTTTTTCCTTAGCTCGCTTGTTTATGTTCTTATATAATTGATGTGTATGTGTGTAAAATATGTGATATCATATTATCTTGTATAATTTTATGCATACACGTTCTTTTGGAACTTATAAATAAATAAAAAAGGTAATTCGATACCAAAGGTATGTTACTTATTATCGAATGCTAATATTAGTATGGAATTACAAACTAGTGCGGTATGGTATTTGTTCACTGACCGCTCGTAGTATCGTAATAGGCTCTAGGGACGTAAATGTCACTCTAAATCATCTCAATTATGTTAATTATGGAATTACGCCATCCACAAATTTCATTATATATCTGCCGACAGATTTTACCTGCTACACTTGATTGATACGTACATGACTAGATAAAAATAATAAAAATAAATCAGTGGTCAGTTTAGGTCTGGGCCTCAGATTTCTGTGTGTTTCATGATTAATGTAATAGGCAAGTAGGTGATCAGAGTCCTGTGCTTGAATACGTCGACTTTTGGGGTCTAAGACAAGCCGGTTTCCTCACGATGTTTTCCTTCACCGTTCGAGCATATGTTAAATGCGCATAAAGAAAGAATGTCCATTGTTGCACAGCCGGGGATCGAACTGTTACACAGAACAATAATAAGATCTTTTAAAAAAAAGATTTAATGAATTCAATTACAAATATATTGATTTAGAAATACATAGGAAATAGTATTAAAAATTAGCACGTCTGTTCGGACAGGAGCTAGGTGATCGACTGACTGGATGGGAAAATGAGAGGTTGTTTGTGCATGGGAAGAAATGATGACGAGGATAGGGCTTAAGGTATGTCAGCAATATAGGATGCATTGGGGAGTCGTAACAACCCCCCGATCAAGAGTAAACTTATACCCTGAAGGGGATAGTTTACGAGGATTAGGAAAAGGTATTTAATCCTTGCTAATACGAAGTGATGGGGGAGCAGGACTTCGTCTTTCGACTTCATCTAGAACGGAATTAGAGATGGGATCTGGAACGGATACATTCTTATGTTTAAATGGGAATCTCCTATAAACATTAGTGCATTTACAGATTTTAAATATAATGTAACTTAAAATTAAGATTACTACAACAATTAAAATTATATTATAAGAGTTTTCATATAAGACAATATTTTCCTTATTTACTAACTTATCTAAATCTTTGAAGACATTTTCTTTTCCATACATAATTGAATCTAGATCAATATTCTTTAAATTAACAGTGGGTAATTGAGTACTTATATTTGAATAACTATCTATGTTACAACAGGAGTCATTTAGTATAGCTAATCTTATTTTTAAAGGCTTAAGAATAATAACAGGATAGTCCTTACCTATAAGTTTGGAATCCTTACAATATGCAACACTACCAGCAGGTAAGTGTAAGATTCCGCTTCCGCTTATTTCTAATTCTACAGTTTGCGTTAAATTATATATTATACTTAATTTACTTTTCTCAGACAATATAAATAACCATCTATTTTGTTGTAAAGGCTGCCAAATTTCAAAATGGCCATGGAAGAATTTCGTCTTACACGTTTCAGGAATATAGGTAAGTGCCTTAGTAATTATGTCTGTTTCACAGATAGGAGTTGTGAAAGTAGAGCGTGATATGACGTCATCGCAGATGTAAGTATCTCTATTAATTACTTTACAATTTTGAAGTTCATCTACTTTACAATAAAGAGATTTGTCGCTACTCAGGCCAATGTACTTAGAGGATGGTATAATAGTAGAATAAGAGGTAGGGTTTTCCACATTATGTGGCGTTGGATATGGTAAGTTATGATACAATAGGAAATCGGTGGGGCTTAGTAATGGAATATGAAGGACGAAAACTAACTCGTTCTTTGTCATGTATCCCGATATAGTAGAGATATTTAAGATAATATGAATATTTTCAAGACTTAGAAGTGTTGGAAATTTTTTTGTTGGTGGAATAAAACGGTAATTATTAATCAACTCTGTATAGAGTTCTTTAGGAGTTAGTATTCCGGGATGTAGCGCGTTGGACTTACTGAACATAATTGATTCCACCAGATCTTGTATTTTGAAAGATATAGTCAAGAGGTTATTTCCTATCATTGATAAGAGTTCTAGGACACGAGATTGAATTTTTAATTCGCGGGATTCAATCGTAATATTTTCAACGGCCGTGCGGAGAGCACTTAGTGCGACTGAAATTTCATGTTGATTTGATTCTACGATACTAATCGATTTATTGAATGTCTTTAAGGCTGATGTTGTAACTATAATATTTTCCTTTACAAAAGACGCTATTTTCTTTTCGTCTGATTGTATTTCCCTAACTGCGCTATCATAGCGTATAGCATCTTCTTCGTCCATGGTGCCAAATAATTTCTTAGAGATAGTACCTATAACACCTAGTAAAGCACTCCTTTTTGCTGAGTGATGTGAGGCAAGATTTGGTATGGCTTCACTGTAGCGAGTCATATCTTCATATTGAATTAATATAGGTTGAAATAAATTTTTACATTCTAAAGAATTAAACACTAAACTCTCTTCGCAAATTAAATTAGAATAACTTATACTACGTTGTAAATTTATTAAGTGAGGTTTTATATATGAGATATCTATAGGGACTACGACACTTAAATAACTATCAATTTGATTCAGGGAACCCACGGGATCGAAGTAAATTCCGGGGCTATTAATCATCTGTTCGATGAATTGTTGGGCCATGGAGGAATTGCTGAAAGAGGAATAGAAAATATTAGACTAACTTATCGAAGCTTATTAGCACTAGGGGCTTACAATTTAAGGACCTAATAAATAGTTATTACTATAGTGTTTACTGATCTGGCAAACTGGACCTAGGTGCGAGCTTAACCTCATCATAGTGATGAGTAACATGGCGTCGGTTTATAAGTAAGGTAAGGCTATTTCGTCCATTAATTTTTACTACCTTATACGGTCCCTTCCATATGGGTGACAAAGCCTTTCGTAGTCGCACGTGGTTCTTAAGGTAAACGTAATCGCCTACTTGATATCTAACTGGCCGTGAATGATTATCGTAATAGTTTTTAGACCTTTCCTTAGATCTAATAATATTTTCGGTTGCTTTTTCCCTGGATAATTTGAGTCTATGATGAAGGAATTTTATATATTCAGGATAAGTTACATCAGGTGGTTGTTCGTAGACGGAATCAGGAATATATGCCTTATGACCGAAGAGGAGTTCATAGGGAGTGAAGTTTGTGGATGCGTGGGCAGACGTGTTATACGATAACATTGCAGTAAATACATATTTATGCCAATTTGTGTGATTCTCGTTAACATAGGATTTCAAATACTCTTTGAGCGTCGAATGGCTTCTTTCTAGAGCACCTTGAGTCTGTGGGTGATAACGTGAGGACCAGATTTGTTTTATTTTAAGGAATTCGCATGTTTTCTTAAATAATTCTGCAGTGAAGTTGGTGCCTTGGTCCGTCAAAATCATCCTAGGTATTCCAAATAGTGATATAAAATGAACAAGGCATTCGAATGTGTCTTCGGAAGTAGCGTTGGCAATGGGATACGCAAAGGAGAATTTAGTAAGGTCGTCTTGCATGGTTAGGATGTATTTAAGAGATTGAAGACCTGCCTCGGGCAGAGGACCGACCAGATCCATACCAATACGCTCAAAAGGTTTTGTAGAGGTAGTCGTTATTTGCATGGGTGCGCGATTCGTCTGTCTAAGGGCTTTATTACTTTGGCACATTGAACAATTCTTTATATAGGTTTCCACATCTGAACGCATGTTTTTCCAATAGTATTTTTCTTTTATTCTATTTAGCATACGTGCGGTTCCGAGATGACCTGCTATAGGTATATCATGGTTGTCGTGTAATATTTTACGTATTTCTGAAAGTGAAGGATATATGAGGCGGTCGTGGTATAACTTAATTTCTATGTTGGTATTTGTGAAAATATAAGAGAACATATTGTAAATTCTGGACCAGGTGTGTTTATCAAAGCTATTACGAAAGTCAGTATAGGCTACTTGAGTTTCGTGTTCTGTGGAAGATGTGGTTGAAAGGGGTAGTATAGACTTAGTATAAAGAAGGCTTTTGAAAATTTCTTCGTAAGTACAGCTATCGAAATGATAGACTTTGGTGAAAAGGAAGTAGATATATTTCCCGTTAAGTTCAAAGGAAAGACAAGTGTACAGTGTTCTTTCTTTTTGTAAGATTTCAGATGGATCTTGAATTTCACTTAGGATTTGTTCTACGTATGGATTTGATTCGTCGAGGTCTATTGAGGTGGGTATAAATATATGTTTACTACTAGTTTTGAGGATATTGTCATTGTATTCCTGTATTCTAGCATTACTATTAAAATATTTATTAGATATTGCTTTCAGAAAGCTAGAATAACTCTCATTAGTGGGAACGGGTGACGCAGGAATTGGTAAGGATGGATTTGTAATTTCTTCGGGATTCTGAGTAATTTGTGGATTTAAAGGATCATTAATTCGAGGTGAATGTTTTTTATCCTCGGGGTTCAAGAGGTCTGTTAAAAGGTCCTCATTATCAAGGAGATCTACGGATGGTAAGCTGTCAGAGTCAATAGGGATTAGTGGTATTTCACCGAGATCTTCAAGGGTTATTGGACTGAAAGGCTGACTTTGCCTGGAAGTAGAAGGAATGGGATGATCAAAAGGATTTTGTATCGGATTTACCGGGAATCGAGAGAGTGCGTCGGCATTGCTATTTATCTTACCCTTCTTATACTCAATTTTATAATCAAATTCCTCTAACTTTAGCCGCCACCTAACTAACCGGGAGCCAGGGTCTTTGCAGTTAAAAAGCCATTTTAGGGGCCTATGGTCAGTGACGATGGTAAATTTGTGTCCGTAAAGATATGGTCTAAAAGTCTTTGTTCCAAACACGATAGCGAGACATTCCTTTTCTGTTGTCGAGTAATTAACTTCTGCTTTGTTCAGTGTTCTTGAAGAAAAGGCAATGGGTTGATCTTTACCTATCTCGCCCTGGGATAGTATCGCAGATATAGCATAATTGGACGCGTCACATGTTAGCACAAAAGGATTAATGAAATCTGGGTAAATGAGGATAGGAGCGGAAATTAGTTTTTTTTTTAAATCATCAAAGGCTGCTTGTTGTTCTATTGACCAATTGAAGAAAACATCTTTTTTAAGCAGAGTGGTTAACGGTTTAGCAGTTTTTGAGAAGTCTGGAATAAATCGGCGATAATATGACACAAGTCCTAGAAATGACTTCACATCTTTAGGACACTTTGGTACTGGGAATTTGGAAACGGCTTTAACCTTTTCAGGGTTAGGACTAACCCCGTTTTCGCTGATTACATGGCCCAAATATCCGACCTCTCTACGTAGAAATTCGCACTTGTCTGGTTGTAACTTTAAATTATGTTGACGTAATTTACTAAAAATCTTACAAAGCTTGTCACAATGGGAATTTAGGTCATGGGAATAGATGACTATATCGTCTAAGTAGACGTAACAATGTATACCCTGTAATCCTGCTAGCGCAGTATTCATAAGCCGTTGGAAGGTTGCAGGGGCATTCTTTAGCCCAAATGGCATACGTTTAAATTCGAAATGTCCTTGAGGGACAGTGAAAGCTGTTTTAGGGGTATCTTTTTCTGAAATGGATATCTGGTGAAAACCAGAACAAAGATCAAGTGTAGTGAAATATTTACTCTGTCCTAGTTGGTCTAAAATCTCGTTAATCTGTGGAATTGGGTAACTTTCACCTACGGTTATGTCATTGAGTTTTCGATAGTCTATCACGATGCGCCATTTGGTCTCCCCTGAAGAGTCTAATTTCTTAGGTACAATCCAAATTGGAAATGACCAGGGTGAAGTTGAAGGTTTAATGATATCTTGTGAGAGCATTTTAGAAATCTGTTTGTCTACTTCTTTTTTATGAATCTCCGGGAAACGGTAAGATTTCACATTAATTGGCTCAGCGGGATGTGTATTTATTTCATGTTTAAGAAGGTCAGTAGTAGTCAGTTTGTCGCCTGGTAAATAAAAAATGTCAAAATATTGCGAACAAATATCGGTTAAGGAGTTTTTCTCTTCATCATTTAAGTGATCAGTTCTTAATAGATTTAGTACTTCTTCCCTACGAGAAATTGTCGATTTAGCAGAGGTGATATCAGGGTCTACTTGGAAGGAATTAACATGGAGGGGTTGTATTCTAACTTTAATATCAGAATCTAAAGTTATTAGTTCCTCCGATGTATTTACTACGGATATATTCACTCGATTATTATTCTTTACAGAAACTATGCAATTGGCTATTAAGAGAGAGTCTGAAAGGTGTTGATCTACGATTAATCCAACTTTCTGTTCTGGGTTGGAGACAGTGCATTCGATTATCGTCTCACTACGGGGAAATATCTTATACACAGGGCGACTATAATCAATTTTGATAGTGAAGTTCCGGATCTTTAGGACATCGGAATTGTAATCTATAATGCCATCTAAATCATTGAGAAAATCGGTACCTATTATCCCGTCATAACCTAAATCTATTTTCTCTACAACGTGGAATCGATAAGCGAGATCTGTGTCAATGCCTACAAATAATTGAAGTTGAAAATGACCTAAAGTAGGTACGGTTTCGTTGTTGGAGTTTATCCCCTTGAGTTGGATTATATCATCTACGAGATTTGGCATGGACGTGATCGAGGTTTTCTTTATCAAACTTACGCAGGAACCTGTATCGACAAGAAATATAAGCGGTTGTTGATTGACTTGGGTATTGAGACTAACATGAGGTAAGTATCTTTTCTGTGAATTTGTTGTTACTTCGTAGACTGGATAATTTCTTTCTGTTCTAAATGACTCGTCTTTTGTAGGTATTATTGGAGTGGGACAAGGACTCGGAGTATGTTTCTTATTTTGGAGTTGGCTAACAGATTTTGAACATGAAGATTTAGTAGGTTTCGAAACATTAGTGTCAAATGTAACATGCTTAGTAAGTAGGCTGGACGCGGAGGACACAAAAGGACTGTTTATTTTTTGCTTCGTAGTAGAACCTTTACAAGTACGAGATTCATTAAACACGGTGGAGGAATTCGATGCAGAGGATACGGAGGATACAGAGGATACAGCGGGTTTATTATTTATAAACGATTCAGTGGTTCTCTTTCCGCGAGGGGATACAGAGGATACAGTGGATACAGTGGGTTTATTATTAATAAACGATTCAGTGGTTCCCTTTTTGCGAGGGGATACAGAGGATACAGTGGGTTTATTATTAATAAACGATTCAGTGGTTCCCTTTTTGCGAGGGGATACGGAGGATGCAACTTGTGCATAGGACTTGGCTCTAGATACAGTGGATACAGTGGAATGGTGGGTGCCATGATTATGCCAAGACCGATTTTGATTTAAGACTTTGGGTCTCACAGGGCACCGCTGTGAGTCCCTTATTCGTTTAAATGATCATCCGTCTCGTCTTGTCCGCGTTCATCATCTGCTAGGTGATGAACCCTGTTCTGGTGAGGAAATTTCATTGTACGACTTGTAGTGGGGCGTTGGAAGTTGTTGTTGCTGTTATTGCCGTCGCTAGCACGGTTGAAGTTACTACGATTGCGATTATTATTATATTCGCGTTTCCTACAATTTTCAATTACGTGTCCCGGGAACTTACAGTAACGACATATGGGAGCTGGTTGTTTATTTAAATTATGTACAGGGCGTCCGTCGCGCATAGGATAGGATTTGGGATTTTGTTTATTGGTCTGAGACGTTTTAGTTTCTAAAAGCATTTGCATTTTTTCCTCTAAAATAGCCTGGTTAGTGGCCTCATTAAGGCTCTGTGGGTTTTTCATTCTAACAAAATTAGAGATTTTAGGGGTAAGGCCCATTATGAAACAGTGTAGCGCCAATTCTTCCATAGCGGATATCTTACCAGACAGTTCGACCTTTTTCTTATTAGATAGTGAGATCTCGGTTAATAATTTATAAAGGCTAGATTCCACTCTCAAGGAGTATTGGCTAACCGATTCGTTAGGGAGCTGTTGGCTCTCTTGTAGGTCTAACAATAAATGTGCATAATGCTTGCGCTCTCCAAATTGAGATTGTAAAAATTGGCTCAGCTGTTCCCAGCTTTCAAAGTCTTTAATGGACGCAGCGGTTTCAGCTTTGTTTTCGAGTTGGCATAGTATATAATTTAGCAAAAGGGGCTTTTGACTTTGAGAGGCTAATTTAAAAGCATTATCGCAATTATTTATAAATGAACATAACTTATCACGAGATCCGTCAAAAGGTTTTATGAACTTCAATAACACACTTGTCTCTAATTTTTCGGACATACTACTCTCAGACCTTAATTCGACATCTTTCTTTGTGGACATTTTAACAAAATTTAGAACTTATATAAGAAATATATGCGTAAATAGGATGCACAAGATAAGTAGCAGTATTAAGAAATATTAATTCGTCGAATTAGAGTCTGTTGTTATGTAACTAATACAGTTTTATCTTATTATAAACAATGGCGAGACTGGAGCTTCCTCTCGACGCGACGCGAGACAGATAACGCTGGATAATATAGTTATTAAAATTAAATCACTTACAGGTTCAGGAACACAATAATGCAATATGCAACGATTTTACACATATTTGGCAATTAGCCGATTTTACTTAAAGCACTGCACTTAAAAACACTTTCGTTTTTGCACTTCTGGGTATAGACAGTATAACAAAAGACTATGAGACTTTTCTCTTTAAACTTTGCACTTTCGAATTTAGATTTTTCGGAACTGGACTTTTCGCGGATACTTCTACTCGGAGGGTACGCGAGATTTATAAAAATCCCTTTTCGCTGCCACCAATTGTTACACAGAACAATAATAAGATCTTTTAAAAAAAAGATTTAATGAATTCAATTACAAATATATTGATTTAGAAATACATAGGAAATAGTATTAAAAATTAGCACGTCTGTTCGGACAGGAGCTAGGTGATCGACTGACTGGATGGGAAAATGAGAGGTTGTTTGTGCATGGGAAGAAATGATGACGAGGATAGGGCTTAAGGTATGTCAGCAATATAGGATGCATTGGGGAGTCGTAACAGAACGTAGGACCTTAAGGATGAGAGTCGCACGCTGAAGCAATAGGCTTGTTACTAAGTGTTCACAATCACACTCTTTCGATTTCAGCATAAAAAAAAAGTCTCATTCCACGGTAGTAGTCAATTGACCCTGATCACAGCATAAATACACATAAGCACAACTGATTTAAGGCAGTATTTGCCGCGATAGTAGATCTAGATATGCTATTATCTAGATCTACTTAGGGTACTTCAAGAGAGCGTACCAATTCTTAATAGGCCGGCAATGCACTCACGAACCCTCTGGTATTGAGTGTCCATGGGCGGCGGTATCACTTAATATCATGTGAGCCTCCTGCCCATTTGCCCACTGTTCTTCTAGTATAAATAAAAACTCCATTAGACAAAAAGAGATGAAAGAGTACGTTAGATAAAAAGTGCAACTAGACTGATTTGCTTTATTTGATTGAGTCCTAAGAAAGAGTTATGGCACCATGGCACCAAGTTAGAAGTAACTAAAGGCCTTTTCAAAGTTATATTATTCTTTCATGCGCCTTACAACGCTCACAGTTCAATACGGAATAGTTTACAAAGTCATACGATTAAAGTGGAATAATGTCATACACAAAGAAGAGAGTCCACAAAGAGAAAGAAATAACTAGACTTCTATCTGGATGTTACAAACTACAATTATTGTTTCTTATCAAATGCACGAAACCATTGAATATTTACGAATTTTCTAAAAACAAAATGCGTATTCAAATATTAAAATGTTTCGCCTAATGTAATACCTATTTGTTTCCCAGCCACGATACAGCAGTAAACTTGTAAAGATTTGCATACAAAGAATCAAAGTTCACGTGTAACAGGCACGTACCTTGTTTACGTCATGATTTGAGAGATAACCTTTATACTGCTCTATACGTCGAAATAGGTATGATAAAGTATTTTCCTGTTATTTACAATGCCGTAAAAGCAGAATATCTAAAGCTATACGGGTTACTTACTAAGTTGTGATATAATGCCGATCATATATATATATATATATATCTACAAATTATTTGTCTAGTAATATCTATTAATATTGGCAAATCAAATAAACCATATAACGGTTTTGAACGAATTTGCCTTTGATGTTATTGATAATAATGAAAATGGCAGCTGATGATACCAGTGCCCTTGTTCCGACATATATAATCTAGAAAAGATAGCTATATATTTATTTAGCTATTTTATATTAATATTTAAATATTTAATAAAACATTATACTGTCAATTTTAGATTTTACTTGTATATATTGTTAACCAAACACTTCGTCTTATACTTTAAACATTTTCAGACTACAAGGCATACAATTCTGATTCTCTACTTGCCTATAAAGAAAAATTTATTGATAATACGGGCTGTAGACGAAATGTAAATTGATTACCGACTTAATTTTACTCTTCTAAGAACCTTTACGGCAATGCAAGTATTGATCTTCAGTTACTGTTCTGCAATAAGGTCAAATAATTTTTCAGATTCATAAATGCTACGGGGAGATTTTATTCCTATTAAAATGCCGTAGCATAACGCAAAAATACTTCCACCGTGAGATGTGGATTTTGGGAACAAAAATATAGAAATACTAGCTGACCCGGCAAACGTCGTTTTGCCATGTATATTATTTCTAGGAAACATTTTTTAGTTCAATAAAAATAACTATCTACTATAATAAAAAATAAGGGTTGTTTAGAGGGGTGACAATTAATGGTTGTATGTATTTTTGTATATTGTATCATAAAAAAAACAAAAAGTTTTGTCTAAAAAATAAAAATTTAGGGGTGGGACCACCCTTAACATTTAAACATAAAAATTTCATAAGAATAGGTCGAGCCGTTTCGGAGGAGTTTGGGAACGAACATGACACGAGAATGTTATATTAGATTTGTACAATGCCGTATGAAGCTTAACAATTATGCTAAATGTTAATATGTATCACTATGTACCTACTCACCTAATCCATGTCAGCTCGTGTTCTATTAAATGAGTTCAAGTTTCGTGGTTTCTGGAAATTTCCACTCTAAAATTTTCTATATAATAGGCGTCGTCGGCGTTCTAATTATACAATTACAACGTAAATGTTATATCTGGTGCCGTCTCAAACTTACCGAACATGTTTCTCACATTAATAATTTCACACGCGATTATTAAATAGATTTGATTAATATATTACAATGAAATTACACTTAAGTCTCTCCTTACATTGGATAGGACTTAAAACAAATGACATTTGCCTTGACATTATTAAGTAACTTTTATATATATTTAGTGGTAATGTATCTATATTTAATTGAGAATTTTGAATGCAAAATAAATGGTAAGAGTCATTGTAAAATCAGTTAATACTTGAATTATTGCAAATATTAATTTATGCTACTTAGAATAACTCAAACTCAAAATATCTTTTTTCATATAGGTAAACAAGTACAATTATGAACGTCAAAAAAGAAGTTAAATTAATTGTAAATTTACATTTACTAGGGCGTACAAGGGCGTAGGGCGGGCAAGAAGAAATGGCAAGAAACTTTCCGCCACTCTTTTTAATCGCTAAGTTTTGATTCATACAAATTATTTGTATTGGAGCAAATCAATCCCAAGGATTAGGATTATTTAAGTATTCGTCAAATTTATAAAAAGTTTTATTGATTAATTTACGTTTAACAAGCAAGGGCTATAAATTTGTTTACTGATAATTCTCTAATTTCGCTTGGGAGTTTGTTGTAAAACGAATACAATTTCCATATAAGGGTGGTGAATAGTTTAATTTCGGCAATTAATTAAACCAGCATTTAAGGCAACACAACCAACTTATGTGATAGCTATCATCTCTTTTATTAAGTTTTATTTTCACACAACTGAGCGTTTCTTAAGGCAGTTTTTGCCTCGTACTACCACTATGTGCAACCAGCTGCCCACTGGAGTATTTCCATACCAATTCGACTTAAAGGCCTTCAAGAAAAGAGACCCAGTCTTAAAAGGCCGGCAACATACTTGCGAGCCTTCTGGCAATGTGAGTGTCCATGGGCCGCGGTATCACTTAACATCAGGCCACTTGCTCTTTTGCCTACAATTATATAAAAAAAATCCTTATATTTTAAGTTCTACTTATGGGTAGGCATACTCAAGGATGGTGTTATTAAGGGTAAATAAAAAACAAATGAGAGGCTTCTCCATAAACATTTATTAGTATAATATATCTTTTTCCATATTTCATTATCCTTAACCATAATTATCGTCACCCCATAGAGCAACACATAAGAAACTACATACAGAAGATCTACTAGGCTGCAATACTATTACCCCCTATACGAGAGCTGCGTAAAGTACATTAAAGATTCGTTCATTATTATAAGAATTATACTTTGACACATTTATAGATATATTAAAAATCTAAGTTGCCAATCGCAAATACAAATGGCGGTATTATATAAAGGCTTACAAAAGCGTCTTTCACCAAGTTTCCGAGAGTCTCTTATATGACTAGAACATTTAAAAGTTAATTTCTCTATTTTAAGCTACTCTATAGACATAAGTTTACCACCAATTAGCAGATCTACTCTTACTCTACATACATACATAGTATAGGTTGGACTGCCGCAAGAAGACGGGTGCTGTAAACAAAATTAACTTAAGTGGAACTGTTGACCCATCCTAAGCGACAGTCCGGGTCTAATCGACCGAGCTGGTGTCATGGCGTACTGATTAGGCAATAAGGCTGGGTGATTGCCCAACCAAGTAAGCGGACACTCGGCGCGATTAGATTAAGACAGAGAAAAAATAATCGTAAAAGTGGTCCGAATTTCGAAAGAAAATTCTAATCCCTGTTTCAAATCGGAAAGATATGAGAAAAAACGCAACGGGTCCAGAGAGATCATAATCGGTCGGTCAGTTGTTTAGCGTCGATGAACTACAATACACAGCGAACATTGAAGTAGTTATAATGTAGGTGGTACAAAGCCGTGCATAGTAGTTGGAGTTGTTAGAGCTAGCCCCACTTCTGGAAGAGGCCCATACGCTGACAGCGGCAGTTGGAGCCCCACAGATTGCAGCGACAGGAGGAAGAGTGGCAGCAGTCACCAGGTCGATGGTCGCAGTTCCCACCGCGACGGATACACGCACGCCTGAAAACGTAGATCAGCGACGAACGTCTGAAACCATCACCGACTAGCCTAAGGATTGATATATGGTATAATAATATCAATCGCTCCTAATATCTGACTGACATATACGGAACGTAGACCAGAGCACCTGGATTCAGATTATAGGAAAACAAATGACGATTATTAAGCTCTGAAGGCAACAAAAACCATAATTAAAAAGGGTGAATTATTTGTCATATATATATATATAACATAAAATTTATTATATGTTATTACTTTTACAAAATATAAAAAATAAAAATCATATTTTGTTTTAAAAGTATTCTATTCGTTAAATTTCGTTTTTCTCAAGGTAAAAGCAATTATGTATTAAATATACGCTCTTAAACAAAGATTTTACAAACGGTATCAAGGAACAAACATGCATATAAACTTTGTGTAGAACGGTCTAATTAAACTGATATTATCATAACTTAGTGGTAATTTCATTAAAATTGGCGACTACCGATTAACGGTCGAACAAAAAATGCCGGATGGCGCTACAAAAGCTTCACGACATTACCAATTGCTAAATCTCTTAAAATGTGACGAACAACTCACTTGCCAACATCTTGAATTACTTGCAGGTCGTTAGGGTCGTCTCCATAATCCGGGCCGCTCACTTCGATGTCATCGTCACCTGTAATTTTATTAAAAATTTATTATATAGAGCAAACATATATTACATGATAATTAGTAATAATATTTTAAATGTTCGACCGATCTTTCAAGCTTCGGAAAGGATTACGTTTTTAATAAATACAAAGAAAGATTCAAAAAGCCTTTTTAAAAACAAGATTTTCACTATTTGTACGATTTGATTTTATAATCTACGACCAACGGAAACAAAATTAATACAGAGTAATATCTCTTAAGTTTACTTAAAAAAAAAAAAACTTCTCTAGAATAAAAAAAAGGGTGCGTGTACTTATGTACGCGCGTAAGAAATTAATCTTCTTTGGCATTATTGAAAATGGTATTTGATTGCATGCAAATAATTAATTACAATTAAATAATCAAATACTGGAAAAGGAGTCATTATAGTCAATAAAGTTCTTCTTACATTAAGTGTAACATAAATTCTATTATTATTCGAATGTTGTTTTTAAATTATGTCCAATGCCGTAGCATCTTCCGTTGGCAACTTCATTCTGTTAATTTTGTGTCACGGTGCGCGCGCAACGTAAAATTTCACTCTCATCAATTTTTCACGCGCCTAAAGAAGTATAACTTCAAAAAAATCAACAAAAACAACTTCATATCTTCTTCTTCTATCTGTTCATATTTTAGGAATGAAATTTCTAACAAAAATGGAAGAAACGAAAATTATACTTAACTAATATTATAATAAATATATGTTTTCTACCCATGAGAAGCTTAAGATATTTTTATTAAAAATAAAATTCTGTATCATTGGACAGTACATTTACAATTTTAGATTATAAAATAGATACCGTTTGCCGGGCTAAATAAAATACTTCACCTATCAAATGTCTGATACTCGCAAACATAAAATACATTATATATATGTTTACTTTTCAAAGTGACTCCTAAGCCCTCATTGCTATTCTTCAGTGGCACTGTAAATACATCTCACCATATACAGAATAATCGGCTTAAGCGAGCTTCGAGACAAGGATATTATATGTACAAATTTTAAAGCTTTACATAATCTACCTTACTCCATTAAAATTTTCCGCTTCATATATAAATGTCACTCAGTTGCCTAAGCCCTGTCTGATCAAAATATGTCAAAGTAAGAATATTAAATGAAGCAAATAATATCTTAGCTTCAATTAAGCAATAGACATATCTTTTCTAGAATTTATTAGAGGAGAGCCCGGAATATAACACTTCCTTACTTAATGACTACTTCAAGGCATTGGACTGGGTGTGTTGCGACCAGCTACGTAATAACTTAGATGGAGACATACTAACCCAAATATCCACACTCATATCTGGTCTTTACCACAATGGAACATTAGCGCGGCGGTATCAATGGCGGTTATCAACAATGCGATTCAAACCATTCAAACCCGAAACGGGAGTACGGCATGGTTGTATATTATACTCACCTTAATTTAATATACATGGGGATTTATAATGAGAAAAGCTCTAGACGGATGGGGAAATGAGGTATCCATTCGTAATCTCAGATATGACGACGATACCACTCTTCTAGCATCAAACGAAAGCGAATGAGCCGAATTAATTTTTAGAGTGATGAAAGAAAGTGAGTGGATTAGGCTGCAATATTAAAGCGAAGACGAAATTAATGATTCATATAAAAATCAAAATAATTTATTCATTTAGGTAACTAAGTAAATAAATAAATGTTTTAATACTTTTGGCCGTCAAATATTATTCTTCTTAAAAAAAGGCTATAAAGGAGGTTGTTATAGTGGAATGAGTATTCGCTATAAGACTAAACCACTAACAGAAAAATAACGCATAGCTAGTTATTTTAATACTTCTCAGTCAAGTGCTCCTAACTTATAAATGTTTATATCTACATTTAAAATAGTCGTCCTTAATCAACTAACAGAGTTTTATTTATCAAATTCACTTTCGTTATTGTAATAACGTTCTCATGAAAATAATGAAAGTAATTTTATTTCAACAAATAATACTAGTAATCAACAACATCCACCATCTTGTACGATTACAAGGTTGTTTAAATTTTAAGATTTGTTTAAACCTCCCTTAACGCTGAATTCTGTTTATCTGTGTATTCAGGGGTATTTATAATCCTCAACTATTTCCTACCTTAATCAAGCGGTGTTCGCTTAAGCATTCGACCTGAGGTCGGGCAATATAAATTACGGGGTTGCACCAATGATCATGGAAAGTTTGATCTTTGACCAGGCAATCTGAGTCTTATTATTATTACTTACCAGGATCAATGTATGATGAATTAGCGCAATGCTGGGCCAGCATCGTCGCCGTTAGCACCAGCAGTATGGCGCCGGTGCGCGGCATGCTTGCCTCACAACCACTGCTTATCTGTAATTAAAAGTAAAGTATCACCGTTATTACATACTTAACATATCATGTAATGTGATTTAATATAGATAAGGTATGTTATCAGAAAAAAATCTAATGAAATAATCAGACAGTGTGGCCCTTGTCGCAAATGGAACCAAACTTGGGGTAAATTTGAAAAAATACATTGTTACATTTCATTTTTGAATTAATTATTGCATATATACGTGAACTCTGTAAGGAACTAAAATGTATAAGACAACTAGCTGACCCGACAAACGTTGTTTTGCCATATATAATATTTCTAAGAAACATTGTTTTAGTTCAATAAAAATCTATCTACAATAAGCTATCTACAATAATAAAATATAGGGGTTATCGTAGAGGGGTGAACATTAGGTGTCGTATGTATTTTTGTATGCTTTATCATAAAACAAAACAGAAAAAATCAAAACAAAAATTTTGGAGTGGACACTCCTTATCACCTAGGGGTTTGAAATAGTAGCCGATTCACATACTTACTGAATATGCATAAAAAATTTCATAAGAATCGGTCGAGCCGTTTCGGAAGAGTATGGGAACGAACATTGTGACACGAGAATTTTATATATATAGAGATAACAAACTACTTCGTATAAGTCATGATTAATATGTTAAAATAATACAAAACAATAGTATTGTAGAATTTGTCTGCTCAATGGCATACTAAAAGGTTTCTCATATCTTTTGATAACAATAAAAGAACTACATTGTGAAATATTGTTTCGCCAATAATAATATATTTCGATTTGTGACTACTGTTCCACATAAATGGTTATCAAGTCGATTCAGTCACCCTTTAAACACATCTTTGTATGGTGTTATTATAAGCTTCGCAAACGAATATTTATAAAATATTTCGTTTTGGAAAAGAGATTAGTAACATTGTTGAAGTGAAACTTCTTTATCGGGGTTGGAAAACAATTTAGT
This sequence comes from Pieris napi, assembly GCF_905475465.1. Classification (NCBI taxonomy): domain Eukaryota; kingdom Metazoa; phylum Arthropoda; class Insecta; order Lepidoptera; family Pieridae; genus Pieris; species Pieris napi. The sequence continues at coordinate 2,072,515 of NC_062241.1, read as the reverse complement.
GTAACATTTTTTCGTTACGCGTCACATTTTTCGGTTACGCGTCACATGTTTCGGTTACGCGTCACATTTGACCGTTACGCGCGTCTTTTTCTTGTCCCTACCACGGTTGATTCAAAGAGTTCTAAACCATTAATAACAAAAATGTATAATAACGATAACAATGATACTAAAAATTCTATTACAATTTATGAAATTCTGTAATAATCTTAGTGGTAATAAGGTAAAATGAAATAATTGTATTATTTGTATTCAAGTGTGATACTAAAAGCCTTTTGTTAAACTTTATCTAATTTAACTTTCTTTAACCAATTTCTGTAAAGTTGCATATATATAATTTTTCGAAAAATAAGGTCATAAAGAAGTTTCACTTCTAACGTGTGTACACTATAGTACACGCACATTTTTTTTATTTAGCTATATATAATTTTATTATGCTAATAAAATTATAGTTATTATCTTCAAGAATTTTTGTTAAAATTTAGATCGTGCTTTGGAATAATTTTTCTGTCTGTCGTTAGTCAACAATATTCCTATCGTTCTTTGGTTATTCCTGCCCTTTACTATCTACACGCGTAATCCCTGAACGCTTTCCTGCACCATTATTTAGGAGCTGCCCTACACATCACTCTAAAATCTTCCTCTATTTACTTCGTCATATAATATATCCTAGTTTATTAAAGTGTGTGATTTTAACTATAACAACGGCCGAGGTGTTCAATGTGCGTTATTTATATTTTCGCGTCAATTCAAGAAAAATATTGAGAGGAAACCATCTTAAATCAAATAGTCGTTACGTTAGTGTCTATGGGCGGCGGTATCACTTAACATCAGGTGAGCCTCCTGCCCGTTTGTCTCCTATTAAATTTAAAAAAAAACAATAAGTGATCTATAGCAAAACTCCACGATCCAGTGTTGTATAAATGTCACCGTAAAATTGTAAAAACCGTTAGATTGTAATCTATCTCGCGAGATTGTAAACTGTCGAAAGATTGTCAACTCAACATACTGCTTGCAATTTAACGTATTATTATTCGGTAGTTATATGAAATTGTTGGGAAGTAAAATTAATCTGTAATTGACCAAAGAAGTTTGAATGATAACTAAGTTAGTATAGTACAATCTACCGAATACCGATAACCGATAACCGATAGATTACAATCTAACGGTTTTTACAATTTTACGTTAACATAAACACCTCATCATACGTGTTGTATATAAAATACAAGAAAACTATTAATAGTTATTCATTTCATATCAATTAAAAGCCAGTAAGTTTCCCCCAATGACCATGATATAAGGAAAACATATCTATAATGTCTCTCCTCTGATATTGCTATTTGTCCACCCTCTTGAGGAAAATGTAATGCCGATAGGTATAGGGGTGTAAGATAAATGAGATTATGTTGAATAGATTTGTATAAAAAGCGCCAACTTTTCCTTTTCCATTTACTACCCGGAAGTCGAGTACTTTCTTAAGTATATAAGTGTTGTTTTAATAATTTTTATAATGAATCCAAGTTGTTTGATGTATTCAAGATGTGGCAAAGAGCAGAAATAGTTCATCAAACACAATTCTGTATTAATTATTGATTTCTTCTTTTAAAATCCAAATACGTTCATTCAGTTTAGATGCGTCTTAGCGCATGCTTATATATGCGACAGAGCAAGACTACGCCATCCGTTCGCAAAACTACCAGGAGGCTTTGTTCTGAGAAGAACGGGCAAGAACTTCAGCAAGTTTTACCCTCCCTCTATACAATTATTCAAAGGAAAATGTTTAAGCCGTTTTAAATGTGATTCACCATTACACACATATTCACAACACTTCTATGATAACAGAACAAATTATAACAATATAACTAGAACTATTGCCACGCGTTTTTGTGTTCTAGGTAGTCATTAACTTTGTAGTAACGTTTACACATTAATGTTTCATGTATTTACGCTACTATGGAAATTAATTTATATGAGTAAAGTATAAGCATATAGCTTGAAAATCATCCTTTATAGAAGTAGGTTAAATAGGGCTGAGTATAACAAAGTTTCTCGTATGAGTCAGCAACAATCGTGAGTGTCGTGGTGACATGGAACTAATCAGAAATTGTCACTTGAGTTTCACGCTACATTGACCCGAGTCACGTTTGATCAAAGTTGATATGATTTTAATTGATATTTTGGTTTAATAATACATGTTTAATATTTTCTTATTCATGATTTAGTCAATTTACTAAATTATGAACTATAAAATCTTAAAATCTTTGTCGAACTGGAAAAGTTACGATACTTATAGTTAGAATATATGTTAAAAAAGTTTATATAAAGTCATAAAATTTATAACAATTTATTCATTATGATAAATCCAAATTTACAATAACACAAAAAAATATATTTACTAAAATAATATTTTTATAACATTGTTATTGTACATTAACAACAGCAATGCTAAAAAACCAACGTTATTACAACTAATATAACACAATTTAACAATTAACGTTTTGCATAACATGTTATTCTTTTGCACAACAAAATCCTAAACAGATAATATAACAGAAATGTTAAATTAACCAATGTTATTTTTGTATCAAAAATGTATCGTATATTTATATTAACATTATTTTTTATAACATTTAATGCGTTAAGTATAATTAACTTAATCCCACTTCTAGTCGACACACACAAACACGCGATACAAAACGTCCGTTTGAGCTCAAGGTTCATGGGTTGGTGACATATTATATCCATTGCATAGTGTAATAGAAAAAACAACCAACACTCGCACTTGTATTAGAAAGTATTACAGTAAGAAGTTATTCCGCCAAACTACACAAGTCTAATTTAATCAAGGTAATGTCATGTATATTTGACATATGGCGCGTTTATAGCGTAATCATTCGGATACTAAATCAGGTTTATTGGCATTCCTAAGGGTTATATTAAACCGCACGAGGGTGTAACCGCTTTGATACAAGTTTCATTACTTTGCGTCTATTGATTGCTATTGAGACAACCCATGATTAGTATTCTCGGCTTCAATTGAACTATTTAGTTTATACGAATTATTTCAATTACATATTTTCCATTATAATTATTTGTTTCCAAATTCGTAGCGTAATAAATACAAATCACGAAACTTCAACGATTTGTTTTGTATATGCAACTAGCTAATGTGTACTCCGGTAATGGAATGAGAAAGAAAGAAAGAAAATATTTGCTACACTTGATAGAAAACTTTTTACAGAAGTGCACTAGCACCACACACTAGGATTTCCTGTGTCATGGGCAGCTATTTTTCATATGACATACGAATTTGAAGTAACTAAATGAGTTACTTTTCTTGATAGAACTCTCGGAATCAGTAGTATCTAACTGCACTCAGTGACATTTATGTTTGAAAATGTTTCTTTTGTTAATGGAAATAAACAGAAAATACAACCTTTTAGGTCTGGTCCGCAGATTTTTGTGTCTGTTTCGTGGCCACTTGTTATCATTATCATTTCTATGCCTAACACACGCCGTCAAATTTTTCTTTGCTCGTCTCCTCACGATGTTTTCTTTCACAGTACTAGTGAGTATTAAAATGCGCAAATAGAAAGTATATTGTTGCACAGCTGGGGTTCGAACCTGCGATTTCAGGAATGAGAGTCGCGCGCTGAAACATCGAGGCTAACAGTGCTCTTGAAATGATAATAAAAAATTAACGATTTAATTATTATAATTCACTTTAACATACATAGTCTATTCCCATTCCTTTCTCCTTTGTTACCCAGCTTTACATCCAGCAATACAGTTAGTAATCGTAAACAAACTAACACAATCTTGGATTTCGAGTTTCCGAATCTTATTATCGTCATTGTTGTAAACTCATAAATGATGGATGAACAAAGTTTAAGGACAAAGTTTCAATAACAACACGAACTGTGACGGGTTTCGACTAAGCGTTGATTTCTGATAACCTTTATATTATATTGATATCTATATTCACTTACACAGTTTTAAGTTAAGTATTCAGGCCACATGAAATAACTGAATAATATGCCATCATATTATTTGCCGCTCACCACCACTATGTGGAACCAGCTGCCCACTGAAGTATTTCTCAACTAATTTGACCATGGGTGGCGGTATCACTTAACATCAGATGAACCTCCTGCCCGTTTGCCCCCTGTTCTATAAAAAAAATCTGCAATACGTCAAGATAGAGACATACAGAGATAAAAGTAGGTCTGTCATCATCTGCCACACCGGGTTCGGAAGTTATCTCAACAGGGATCAAGCGATTGGTGAAGAGTAAAACGCATGGTGATAAAACTAGTTAGGTATCCTTTTTTTGGACTTAAAAATCCCCAAAATAAAATGGTTTAAATTAGTATAATTAATCAATCATCATGATATTATTCTTGGAATCGTGCAAATAATTTTGTATTTTTTTTGGAAATCCTCAATTAAATAATTTATTAAAACTCGGTGCCTACTTTTAAGAAGTGCAAATGTATGTATCATTTAAGTTAAATTTAAATTGTTAGTATTATTGTGTATTTAATAAGTGGGTCTCTATTAATTGGTTAAAATGGGTCTACTCTTAGTATTTTTTATGAAAAAGTAGCAACGCGTTTACATTTTTTGTATATAATTTCTAGTAGCTTTTAACTTTAACTAATAAAAAATAGCACCGTTTAAATTTAAAGCGTTTCCCGTTAATTATAAACTGATATGCAAATTTAACATATCAATACCTCTTAATAACACAAGCGCAAGCAAGATCAATCATACTTGAAAATACACAATCATTAAACATTGTATACTGTATGTGAATAATGATTTTTAAAACGCTTTAAAATACCGTTCACGTGTCAGTTCATTCTACTGAAATGCATTTTCAGAGTCTTCCATCGAGTCCCTAGACGTTTGTTTACTATAATTACGAAATAATAATGTTAAATTGTGTATATTATAGTTATTTTGTCTTTTATTGACATTTTATTAATTGGTTATATCACTTTAAATTATTATCCACTTAAGACAAAAACTATCATTATTATATATGCATATCTCATAGGTATCTTGGCGTAATAACTAACATAATAATAAATATATTCTTTATTTATTTATATTAAAATTACTTTACATTAGTTACATTCCTTGGATATCTTTAGCGAGTAATTTAGATGCTTATTCTGTAATTCCCCTACTAATGTTATAAATGCGAACGTATTTCTATCTGTTACTCCTTGTTGGTAGTGTGTCGTTGTCAAGATACGGATACAAAAAAAAAACAAGATACACGTGGAAGAACTCATTGGCAGCTGTTTTCGCTCATTCTAAAGATAAATGTATAATGTCCGTCGCAACTATGAAAAATACGTATAAGAATCTTTTGTTAAGCTATTCTATCGTGTTTATTCAGTTCACTTGTCCTTAAAACCAATATCGTTTAGATTCAAGCTCGCTCAAAGCTTTATGGTGCTTTTCAAACCAGTAGATAAAGGGAGAGTTATTTTTGTGATTGAGCAGCATTTCTTTATTTATTTGCACACAAAACTTAGTAATAAATCTAACGGCTGAATGAAACAGGCGGCCTTATCGCTTATAAGTGACCTCTTCCAAAGGAATATAGGGCTAATAATAACACAGAGAAGTGAAAAAACATAATTGTATTGTAACTATCGCGGGCTTGAGCGCGGCGACCAAATCAAAAAATTCCGTAACGAAATAATCCTAACACACGATGACGTAATATAGGTGCGGCAAATACGCGTTAGAGTGGGACAGAACGCATACTGCGCATTCCCATCTCTCTGACGAGATCGGTGACGTAGCATCATATACCTATAATTATTAATATTTGATATACTAATAAATTAATAAATAAAAAAAATACTAACCTTAAAATATAATAACTAAAATATATTATTAAAAGGAGTCCCTTTAGGCAAGGTTCGGAAGATACTGGCAGAGTTCCCTATTACCTTTTTGCTATTACAAATTATTACCTATTACTTACCTATGTCAAATAAAAGGAACAAAGTTCAAGGCTGTAGTACCACTGAGTGCCCCGTAATTATATTTGGTCACGAGATTAATATAACGAGAACGTTATCTGAGCGTGGTCAGGCGCTCCAATTGGGTATATAATATTTCAAAAATATTGTTGCGAGGATTATTTTGTGTATAAGTTTTTAACAGACACACGCTACATCGTAAATAGAGGTTAACTGTTATGAATTGAACGCACATTATTCAACCACCAACGCACTTGTGGTTGACGGATTCCCTTCATTAGTGCCTATATTTAAGCTGATGATAACGATATTAACAGGCTTTAATAACATTATTTTAATTACCTACCAAAAAACGGATATCAATTAATAAAATCAATCAATCAAAATACGATTATTCAGTTTAGACGAGTCATAGGGCAAGCTTATGAATGTCAAAAACGTTTACAAAATTCGCGAAAGAGCAAGACTACGCCATCCGTTCGCAAAACTACCAGGAGGCCTTGTTCTGAGAAGAACGGACAAGAAACTTAGCAAGTTGTACTCTCCCTCTACATTACAATTATTCAAAGGAAAATGTCATAAACCACAATGTCATCAAAGTTACAAGTAAAAAAATATAAAAATCTGTTCTGTGATTTACCACATTCACCATTACACACATATTCACAACACTTCAAAGATAACAAAACAAATTATAACAAGAACTATTGCGTAGTGTGTAGTTACCTTTACACATTAATGTTTTTTTAATATGTGTTTTGAATCTGTTTAAAGGCAGTTCTAATATTTGTTATAACAGCGTATACTATAAAGGACTGACACACACCTTACACAGAGTTGGAGATGCTACTGAGACCTAATATGTAGTTACACATTCACACACATTACACTCACGCATTCACTCACATACAACCACACACTCACTATGCACTTACGCGTGTTACGTGTCGCGTATGCTGTTTAAAATTAGGAAAAGAATTTGTTGTAAAAATTCGAAATTAAAAAATATATATTAACCTTGTTATGAATAAGCTGGGAACCCTTACACATGGTTTTCTGTTATTTATTTAAACTAAAAACTTATTCCTTTGTCGAGAATCAACCTGGCTGAACGCAGGGTATACCCACCACTCAGCCATACACCAAACTTTATATAACTTGAATTCCTTTACTAGACTACAGTTAGTTGTAGCAGTCGACAAAGCTTCTTTAAATTCATGTTGAAGCTGGCCTCGCAATAAAAAACAGAAAACAAATCTTTAATTTCGTCCACTCCTTTGATCCCGGTAGCGTTTTCCTTTGAACTCAAAAAGCTATTAAACCTTAACGGCACCAAACAAAAACTGATTAAGCATGTCTGGTCTAACACAAAAGGCTTTATATCCAGTAGGTCAGTGATTATGACGGTCTCACAATGCTAACTTGAGGCTAATTAATGCGATCTGCGAGGAAATTTCCACGCTCCACGTCCATTTCGTTGTTAATATTCCCGTCTAAGGATACGTACCTACAGTTTTACTTTTTGGAGAACATGTTACGCTTATTGTTTTGTTTATGAGACCGTATAGCGCCTTGAACTTGGGCCATTCTGGGCGTAGCCCGAAAAAATAACAAAACCACGTCTTACCTTCTCTATATATATAACGGTTATATTGTTATATACATTGGTTGATAGGTAAAGATATTTTTCTTCGATTTCTTTAAAACTATTAAGAAAAAGCGTTACAAAGAATATCGAGTCGAGTAGCTCTTAAAAGCTGTACATGTATTATTCGTATAAGACAATTAATAAGCTCATTATTTTCTTACATTATTTTCTCATAATCTAATGAATAAATCTACATTAAATATGGACATAATTTAGTATTGTAGATTATTATAATGTAATGGTTGCATCTGCTTACAAACATTTTGTTAAACTAAAAAAACTTGGCAATTAAAAAGAGTTTTTTGCACAGTTCTTCTCGTCCGTTCTACTATTCAATATGTTTTCTTTATTGACGTTCATAACACACAATGTACATTACCTAAATTAATAAATGATTTTGAATTTAAATTTCAAAACTTAACAATAAGCAAAAAGTAGTAATATTAATTTTTAATTATTTTTATTATTACTTTGTAGGTTAAGATTGAAAAATGTAAATACTGTATAATTAATTGATATGATTACGAATAAACAAATTTAATTTAATTTTTATTAATTAAATAAAAAAATACTACATTTATTTTTTATTTTGTGTGCAATTTATATTTACCAACATTGTCATATATTTTAGAATAGATAGCTTATAACATATAGTGCAGATATGAACTTTAATATACATATACACAAATAATACTGGTTGACACTTTAATTTGTTTATAATAACATAATAAGCAAACTCTTTTAAAGTATTCAAGGCACGTAGCAAATTAACGAACTTTGAACGCTCTCAAAGATGTAAAAATGTAAAGTAATTTCTCTTTTGGATTTATTTCTATTAGGGAACCCCGAAGTTTAGAAACGCTATTATATTAATATAAAACTAAATTAAGTAGTTCTTTTTACTTTCGTTGGCCAGTTTAGGTTATTAATTATCGGCCAGGTTCATTAATTAATATTAAATAGATAGCTGAATAAGATGTAAGTTTTATTGAAGTTTAAATTTTTATCAGTATAGTGATGCAATCGCTTAGTACGTTTGAGACGTTCCGTTTCAGTACTTCATTGATATCCTACCAGTGTTTGAATGATTATTACGAATGAATAATCAGCTAGCATGAACAATGCGTAAATCGATTCGAAAACATTTCGAGTAGTTTGTATTGCGAACGGGTCCGTGGTTGGAACTAAACAGGCATTATATATAGTATTTTTGTTAACAAAAATACCGTATATCAACTTATCATTCGGTACTATACGATAGCAAAATAGTCGTAGTAGTATAAACTATTCTCTTCCTTAAAAAAAGTCACTGTTTACAGCTAACATATTTTAACAGAGACGAACGAGTAGTTAGTAGTAGTAGAGAGAACGAGTGTTCAGATAAATTAGTTTCATCGTCGGACGTCCGGGTTGAGGCAGAATACGAAATTCCACCCGTATCACCTCCGTCGTTACACAACTGAGCGTTTATAAGGCAGTTTTGTAGCGCACCACCACTATGTGGCTAGCTGTCCACCGATGTATGTCCGAACCAATTCGACTTGAATCCTTCAAGAAATGAGCGTATTCTTAAAAGGCTGGCAATTTTGTTTTTGTTTATAATTGTAATCTGTTTTGTGTATCGTCTACATGTCTTATTTTATAATATGGATATATGTTAGCTGTAAGATTACTAATAAAACACGCTATTTGCAACTGCCGTGACTTACTGTCGCTTTTACTATTTCACACCCCTTCTTTATACAATACAAGGCAAACCCAACTATTTAAAATTCTTCGGTCTAATACAAACGTCAGTAAAAAAGTCATGTATACGATACCTTCAGATTATAACACAAATTACCAGCAAATAGATATATTTAAAGTAACTAAATTTTTTTAAAAAAATAATTTAAAAATCTCTGGTATCTTTTATTAATAATGCCTTTGTTAATCTTCCTTTATATTAAATATAGCTTAAGACGATCAATGAATCTTAGAACTTAGAATTTATTATAAATATATACTTTGTTTTATTTTTTGTATAAATGGGTAACAATTGTTAACTGTACTGTTTATGTTTGAATGTGTATTCCGTTTTTGGCTTTTGTGTATAATGTAATTGTTTAGTGAGTAGTTGTAGGAATACTGTTGAGCAAATAAATAAATGCTAAAATGTTTTTATCAACACAGCTAACAGGGTTACAAGTGTGATTTAATTATTCTAGTTATCTTTATCTAAATATTCACCCACAAGGAAAGTACTTACACTCCTGAACAAATTTAAATAAAACTCGTATCTAAAACAGGAATTTACGGCAAAATTATTGCTTGGGGAAGACAAATGGCTATTAAGATTGATCCCTAAAGGGAAGACGAGCACAGAACAGTCGTTTACGTTTAAAGCTCATTACATTACAGAACTTTGGTTGGTTTATGAAATAAACAACAAGGATTGTTATTAGTTGCTGTATAATTAAATGTTGAGTTTTATAATGTATGAAGCTTCCAGTTGGACAGTTCATAATAAATGTATTTATTATTTAAGCGACTGGAGAAGTCGGGGAGGTCTTTGCCACTTGCCAAGCGGATCAGGAGCTGGTGCAAGATATTATATCAGCATAAGAGCTAATTGTAAATACTTAATTATCCGAATAAAAGGCTTTAACAGAATTTATATTATTGTTTAAGCAGACTACATTACATATAGTTAAATCCCGCTATGATAATAGTGCTTCTAACTAAGGAAAAATTATATTATTACAAGAATTCAATCTCGAATTTTAAATCTAATTAAAATACAATTGAATGGAGTGAATTTGTCAAATGAAACTCGTTGTAATATTATTTTAGCTAATTATTAATGAAATAGACTTAAACTGAAACTTAATCAACTTTAAAACAAATAGCAAATAGAGCGTAATGTTTTAGAATAATCCTCTTTAGTTTCATTTCTTTATGTTCTTTATGTTTAAGTTTTTTATGAAAGACTTCTGTTCTGTGTAAAGAGCATAATAATTGAAAGAAAGCAAGAAAAAAACTATTTGATTAAAGAAATACAAACACAAACTATAATCAAAAATGGAGCTCCAAAGTTCCTGTCACCAGCAACACTGATCTTCCGTAGACCCATACTATCATGGATAGATTTTATTGATAACTAACGACCCGCCCAGGCTTCACACGGTTCAATGCTGATGCTGATAATGATTAATGCTGTATTGGTTAAAATCGCTTCGAAAATTTGCCATTATTTGTCGTAAAAAGTTTTTTTATTGTGGGATATCCATAAGAGGTAGACATATACCACGCGGAGTTTTCTTTAGACCGTTTAAATGTGTACAATACTTAGTACATTATTTTGATAAATCTTGTAGGGTACAGCCTGTGTTTGCAATGTAAGCGGAAAATATGTAATTATTTACGACATCACATTAGAAACCTCAAAAATAACGGTATTTCTCCACTATTTCATGGATGTTATTATACATATAAACATTCCTCTTGATTAACTTTATCTAATAAAACCGCATCAAAATCCGTTGCGTAGTGTTAAAGATTTAAGCATACATAGGAATATAGGGACAGAGAAAGCGACTTTGTTTTATACTATGTAGTGATATGAAAAATAAAAGAGGCTCTCATAGTCTCGCCTTTGTAAACTGTAATTTTCTGAAGCTTCGTACGTTTGGCTATCATCTTGTAATGTAAATTAAACGTATCAAGCGAAAGATAAATAAACTACCTTCGTCTACCACAAACGATTTCACAGTTCACCGAATGTGATTCCTACTGATTGAGCTCTGTTTGCGTTTCGTTTGATTTGGATTAAGGGCCTTCTACGATGGTCAGGTAAGAATGTAATCACGGATTCAAATCGATATGAGTGTGCTATAAATAGACGCCCAAAGAATTGTCTATGAACACACACCCAAAACGTACAAATACAATCGTTACCATACAACATAAGCCAAAAGACAATTACACAAAATGGCAGACATCAATTGTTTCTTTCTGTACTACCTACAAAGAAGACCCAAGGGGTTCCCTAACCCATCTTAATATACCTCTTTTATAGTTTCATCATCGGACGTCGAGGCAGAATACAAAATTCCACCCGTATCACCTCGACGTCCATTGTTCCACAACTGAGAGTTTTTCAAGGCAGTTTTTGCCGCGCACCACCACTATGTGGAACCAGCTGCCCACTGAAGTATTTCCGAACCAATTCGACTTAAAGTCCTTCAATAAAACAGCGTACCAATTCTAAAAAGGCCAGCACTCACGAGCCCTCTGGTAAGTGGCTAAGTGTCCATTGGTGACGGTATCACTTAACTTCAGATGAGCCTTTTGCCGGTTTTTCTATATGCCTATATGTTGGGTAGATATTATCGATATCCATAAAACATTATTAATATCAAATGTTCGATGTTGCCCAGACTAAAATACAGTGTAATTTAGAATTTTAGGCAAGCCCTGCTGTGTTTAACGATATTAGATTTCATAGACGAACTAAACTTACCCCGAGGTATATTACTAATTAACTTAACCAATCCGCAACTTCGTACATTACAACACCCAAATTACAAAATTAACCGACAGTGAAATTACACAAGCTTGTACAATATTTATTTAAAACAAAGTAGTCAGTCTGCAATTACGTCTACAAAAGTGATTGGTTTCGTGAGTTTACTAGAATTTATTAATATTTCTCTTATCCAAAACTCAACACATAACTCATACTTAAGAATGAAATCAAGTACCTATGTGATTTTGGACAGTAAATTGGTCTGAAACAAACACCTAGAACACAAACTAAACAAAGCAACGATCGCCTTCTATCAATGCAAGAAGATGCTAGGGGTGAAATGGGGCTTGTCGCCTAAGATAACCATATGACTATTCACTGCCATAATCAGATTTGTGTATCTGTTTTCATGATAATTTTTTTACACGCTTTATATTAGCTTCACCTGTATGTATGTATGTATGTATGTATGTATGTATGTATGTATGTATGTATGTATGTATGTAACGACTCCTTCGGACTTTGCGCACCTGTCAAAGATCGATGACAATGCAATAATCCGAAAAAAAATAAAAAAAAATAAACTAAAAAATAAATAATATTAAAAAAAACCTATTATTTATTTTTTAGTTTTTTTAACTATTATTTATTTTAATAGGCAAGTAGGTGTTCCTTCTGTGTTCTACACACGCTCTCAACTTTTTGAGTCTAATCATGCTGGTTTCCACGATGTCAACACTGCTGACTTGATTGATAGGTTTAAATTAATTAGACCTCATTTTTAAACCCAAAAGAAATAACAAATATTTTTATTTCTCTAACAGTCTAGAGAATTTCAGAAAAACTATAACATTCGTAAGGAAGTTGAAAGTAGAAGCCATCAATATTGCGAGCAAATCAGTTTCAGTTACGACTGAACCTTTAATTGAAATGCAATAAAGTTGCTTAGTACTAAAACATTTCTATTTTCCACTCGACCGTGATATTGAAGATGGTTAAATTTAATGAAGCGCTATTGATTCCTTAATTAATTATTTTATAGCAGTAATAACCGAAGCGTATTTATTGATTTAGTAGCGTCGTTTTATTTGATCAATCAGTCCGCTTTCGATCATTTATCTAAGTAATTATTTTCATTTATTGAATTAGATGAAGTAAGTAAACTGGGTCTTAAAATAATAAGAATTAAATGTATATATATATATATATATATAGTGAGCAGAGAAAAGAAAACTTTTTGTCTCCCTTTGCGTGTGTATATTTTTAAGTACATATTATATAGATACATCGTGGAGGTAAGAAGCATTTCATCTAATAAATGTAGTAATTACAGTTTATTTGTTTAGTTTCTTAGCTTAATTATATTAACATTCCTACAAAAGATATTTACCAAAACATCAACAAGCCCATCGTTTTTCATTTGTTTTTTTAATATTAAACCTTTAAAGTACTACGACTAGACGCCCACGCGTAATCTTATGTTTTCATTTTTACCTTCCTTTGTTTTATATTATGTACTTCGAAATTATTACTAATACCTTTTCCTTCAATTACTCTGTGTATTTATGGAAACCGCATTAAAATTAGTTGTAGCTTTTGAAGGATTTAAGCGTGGACAGACACGACTTTATTTACCTACTAAAGTTAGTAAAACGTAAAAACAATATGTTTAGGTAATTTTTGTAACCACTTAAATGATATGTAATTAAGACTTTATTATTATTTAGACTATATATAAAACAATAACTGAAATTACATACTGAAAAGCTTTTTTGTCTCTATTAGACTTACTTACATATAAATATTTTTTTAAGTTTTAAATTTACATAATATTATAAAATTCAACAGAGTAAATAAACTCTTAATTTTGTTAGTTTGAATACAAGAACGTAAGAACTAAAATATTTTAACTTATAGGAGTAAATACAATTTTTATTATCTTCAGCTTGCAGTTAAAGCATACACTAATTAAATGAAAATGAAAATTGTATTTGTTTTTTTTACCGCAGCATTATAGTACTTAAATATTTTACTTTCAATTTGAATTTACTTTATTTAGTACACTGTAACACGTACACACTATTACTTTCCTCTATGTAATTACGCTTTCGTCTTTACAGAACTCAACATATTTGGCAACAGTGAAGTTGTTTATGTGTATTTTTTATATTAAAAGCAAAAATGATGGCTCCATATAACGAGTACATATGTAACTCATATTTTCCTTCTTCGTCCGCTTTCATCTTCTATCGAATGGATACTAAGCAGGCGGTAAAAGATTGATTGGTCTGGTTGACATAGTTCCGTTACATAAATTATGAGAGTCAATTCTGTCCTATCAAACGAAGTCAACTTAGCATAAAAATGCATAAGAGTTACCGGTTTCTTCTCGGTCTTTCTTTCTATGTTTATAAAATAAATAAATGGTGCACAACAAACCTGGCAATGGCTCGCTTAACTATTAAATGAACACGGCCCTAAAACATTAACTTCTCTATGTAATTGAACATTTAAATTTTAAACTATTTAAGTAAAGATAATCTGACATACGTATTGTTGCTCACGTTTTCAAGCATTAAGTAGAATTATATCAAAGGATCAATATCATACGAACCGAACACGTGTGGAGGGATTTGATACCAATTCTCTTTTAATTTGATAGATAATGAACCGAGTTATCGCTTTTATCATTTGATCGATTTTAAGGGATTTTCATAGTGTGTTGGAGTGAACTTAATTTACACTTGTAATTGAAAGCTTTGCTTTAAGGTATGAGGCACGTGAAGCTGAAGATTGTTTCACTGCGCGTGTAAAATTTTAGATATCTTTAATAACAACCTCGATGTCCATCGTTCCATAACTGAGCGTAAGGCAATTTTTGCCACGCACTACCACTATGTGTAACCAGCTTCCCACTGAAGTAATTCCGGACCAATTCTACTTAAGGTCCTTCAAGAAAAGAGCGTACCAATTCGTAAAAGATCGGCAACGCACTCGCGAGCCCTCTGGCATTGAGAGTGTCCATGTGCGGCGGTATCACTTAACCTCAGATGAGCCTCCTGCCAGTTTGCCCCCTGTTCTATAAAAAAAAACATTCTCGTGATATTTTATGCAATTGAAAACAGGTGAGTTGCTAACCTGTTCCGGAACGACTGAACATATATAATATATATATATATTTTGAAAATAAATGTAGCTTAGGGTAAATATAGCGATATTATGTAATATAATGATTGAAAGATATCATTAGAACTATGTGTTCGAAATTCTTCCAGTAGTTTAAGTTTCTTCGTTATCACAACTACAGAAATCTTTCCTCTTTATAACATTAGTTTAGATCTAAAAAACTTTTTCCTTTGACGACACGGGAGTAACTTCCGACTTTATTTTGGTTTTCGATTTGATTCCGTTCTTGATCTTCGAGCAAAACTCTATCATAATCAAGTTTGGCAGCGTATTTCCTGTTAAATATTGGTTTTAATTGTCTGTTGTCTGATGATATTGTATTTTTGATTTAGTTTTATAATTTAATACGTCTGTAGAACCACGGCACGGTCAAGTGGTGTGTTAGTATTCAAGAAATAAGTGTTCCTTTGAATTAAATTTAGAACACGAAACTGTAGGTAGTAAATCTACAGGTATCAAAGGTAAGTTTAACGTAGCTCCAATTAAAAAATAAATAACTACTTGAAAAAATATTATTTCATTGTAGATTAATATGTATCATACACAGACTCTAATCGGCTATAAATTTAAACTTCTAGCGATTTATTATGTGTATGCATTCTTAGAAATTACGTCAATATATATTAGATCTTTTGAAAGTGCCGTCCGGAAGATAAGCACTTTCGTTTAATTAATTGTATAAAATAAGAGAAATAATTTAATTAATTGGATCTCTTTGAATTTCGATAATGTATCTTTAAAATTAGTTTACTTTGCGAATTAATACCAAATTAAATCCTATTTCTCTGAACGAAAAACTTCGAGAAGGGGGATTGTGTAGGAGGTTTTATAATATAAGAAAGGTTATTTATTACATAGTAACGATGATCAGTGAGAATCAGTCGAAACCGTGTCTTACGTATGGCATTTGAGTTTTATATTAATGTTAATTTTGAAGCATGTTACGCTACTATTAACACCATGTTACTAGTTAATACTAAAATTAACGCGCGGTCGTTTCATCCTTTGTTTTTAATTCTCTCGCCTCAGGGCTTTTGAGAACTTTCCAGACGCTGTGAAATACATTATGAACGTGATAAGGCTAATTGTTTTTTTTTCTGAGAAATTGTTACTAAGCGGTAACAGATGCCTAGCCTAGCTGAGTTTCATCATCGTATTACCTCGAGGTCCGTCATTCCACAACTGAGCGTTTTTTAACCACCACTATGTGGAACCACTGAAGGATTTCCATATTAATTCGACTTCAAGGTCCTTCAAGAATGGCGTACCAATTCTTAAAAGGACGGCAACGCACTTTCTAACCCTCTGGCAATGTAAGTGTCTATGAGTGGCGCACTCACTTAACATCAGGTGAGCCTCCTGCCCTTTGTTATATTATAAAAATATTATTATATGTATTATTTGTAATACCTTTGTATTTTAGTTTTAGTAGCCAATGTTAGAATCTAAACAATTGTAAAATTGTTTATTTTCTGAGTAAGTGATTTGTGTCGTTTTACGTACAATTTTAATGGTTATAATGTTATAGTGTATATGTCACTGGCCTTAGTATATAAGTTAGTTATTTAAATATGTTCGACGTCCCGGTGGACAGAAAAACTGTGTCCAGTTTGTGTTTCCACTACACCAACTTATTTTCATTTAAGATCATGTATATAATAAATAAATATAATAAAAAAAGTACTTTGAAATATTACAACACTAAAGACGTACGTAATACTATACTACTATTATATAAACCGTCATTAATAGGTTATAGCAAAGTAAGTAATGAAAAGTGTAATCCATACGTGACTACAAAGCGACATGTATGACACATTTTCTACGTGGCAGTTCTAAAGCTCTGAGTTTTAAGGCTTTGCGATATTGTACGAAGAGCCAAGGCTTTGTGGTGCATCTTATAGCGATTAATCCCTTCTTAATATTCCCGTAACCAATGGGATTATATTTGCATGTGTTAAAATAAATCAGTGGCGCTACAACCTCTTTAGGTCTGGGCCTCAGACTTCTGAATCTGTTTCATGTAAAAAAAATTATCTAATAGGCATGCAGGTGATCAGCCTCCTGTGCTTGACATACGCCGACAACTTTTTTTTTGGGTCTAAGACATGTCGTTTTCCTCACGATGTTTTCTTTCACCATTCGAGCGAATGTAAAATGCGCATAGAAAGAAAGTCCATTGGTGCACAGTTGGGGATGGAACCTACGATCTCAGGGATGAGAGTCTCACACTGAGGCCACTAGGCCAATACTGGTATTTTCGTGTGTTTAATTGATATTTGAGTGCTAACTAGGTGATAAGCTCTCCATTTTCCAATGGGCACCTATAGTTTCACTTCTAACTAACTCCATAACTTCCGGACAAACACACGGACTTTTGTTCCTGTGGCATTCAGTTCAAAATGTTTTAATCCTTCCTAAAATAAATGACTTATTTCTAAAATTTTAAGTAGCATTTTATTTTTTATTTATTTGGCAAAGGAATTTTTATGTTTTTAATGAAAATATATATACTTATCTATACAGTAATAAAGCTTTTATTATATTCGTCAAAGACATTTTAATACGTGAGAGAATCGTAAATTTATTTGTGTTATATTTCTTTCAATAAAGCCGGAGTATCTGAGAAGTAAAAATGTATTAGTACAAAATATTACCGTAGTACGGTTCGGGTAATAACAATTTGCGCTAAAATATTCTCGTAAAAGAGAGATTGAGAATAGTTACCTGAAAAGAAGATATTTATGGTGCTTCGAGGAAAATTATGAAGTCTAAGACCTACAACGCACTAGCGGCTGGCCGCAATGCGGTGTGCCGCTGCGGCGGGCCGCACATCGATTATTATATGAAACCGCACGATAACAACGCACTGACTTGCGGTCAACCGTCAACCGCTCCGGTTGATCTGGAGCTCCGGCGAGCCGCACCGGTTGAATGATGCGGCGCGCCGCGTCCCCTCCACGCACTCGGCGCGGTTAGCCGTCCTACCTACGTCATCACATATAATTATTTAACAAATGTAAACAAAATATTGTAAACCTATTTTAAAAGAGTAAAAAATAAAAAAATAAAATATGTTTATTATGGAACATAGGATACATGTATCACTTATTCCACGTCATTAAATTTGAATTTGTAATATTTCAAGAAGCACTGACGAGTGACGATTGCGGCAGACCGCAATAGGACCGCAATAGGGACGGTTAGCCAGAATACGGCAGGCCGCTACGGCGGACCGTATATACCGCGGCCCGCCGCAGCGGCACACCGCATTGCGGCCAGCCGCTAGTGCGTTGTAGGCCTAACGGCTGCTTTTATCCAAAGTGAGCGACTTTCTGCTAAGTGCCTCTAGCTAATTACACTTAATAGTTGGGAAATGTTCAAGAATTTTAGTGTAGTAGAAACCGAGCGTTTTTCAAATATAATTATCATATATTTGAAATAAGTATATTTTGAGTTGTAATTAGAGAAAGTTAGAAATCCATAAATAATGATTAATGTATATGTAATTTGAATGCAATCGACAATATTCCTATATTTATTTTGAACATAAAGTTTCACAATATTGTTACATAGTTTTGAATGGTATATAAAATTATGGATAAACATTGTTAGCTGACCTACATTTTGTTTAATTCGTTCGTCACCCGTTAGTTCAAGGCTCGAAGCCTTGAAGCTTGAGTCAAAAAGTCCTTAAAATGTACTGTAAAAAGCTTTTACAGACCTTGAAAAAGCTAAGATTAATTATAATAATGATGGAGATAATGTTACTTAAAAGTAATTTAAAAGATATTAACTTATAAATTCCAATCTACATTTTTTACCTGCCATTTTCCAATCATCAAGCCTAATACTATATATCCCTCAGGACACATAAAAAACTACAAAATATATTTTCATGAAACTTTGTCTGTTTTCTAAGTGGGAATATACTTGAATAAAATCAAAGAGATAAATAATATGACTAAGTTATCAAGAAATTTGTGGACAATCACGAATAATTACGAAATTAAGCTTGCTTTCAAATGTTGCACACAACATTTGAAAGCTTAAATATATTAATATACTAATGTGTACTAATTTAATATCACAAGTCAAAAAATTTACTTTTTGTATGTTTGTACACCTATATGTTATTTGTCTGGCATTTAATCTGTGCAATTTCAACAGGTCAAAAGTTCTCTCTATCTGAACCTGCTAGTTTCTTCTTCGATTGTTTTCATGAACTCTCTGAGTGTAACGAGTACTGTCATGTATTTTTGATTTCTTATTTCTGAAGTATTCTAAGCTAATGTTTACTGTTTATCTTTTGTTCGTGATAGTTAATGTATTAACTACTATATCAAGGATAGTGGAGGAGGCCAAGACCTATATGTAACTGGATTTATCTAGAACTAGAAATATATAGAACCGTATGTAGGGATGGCCGAGAGCATCGGACTCTCATGTCATTCTGGAATCCGAGGGAGTCGCCAATCAATGAGCAATAATTTTTGATGACTCTCAAATCTCTCTGTGATCGCCCCAGCAGGTAGGCGTTGATCTAGCTAAACATTTAAACAAAATGGACGTTTGGTGGAAACATTCACAACCAGTATAATATCAACTGACTGTTTGACTACTAAAACAAATTAAATAATAATTATTGTTCATTTTTTATAAACAGTATCTCTAAACATTTACAAATTAAAGCTTTCATTAACACTTTTAAATGTTTTACTACTGTTAGAATAAAACGTTTATTTTAATTTTTCTAAATATTTATTAAGACGTCTCGAAAACTCAAATTAAAGACAGCTGTTTACTTATTAATTAAAATTCTTATTGTTAATGAAAAACAATTCCTTGTTCCTTATTGTTTTGGCTAAATATAATGAAAATTTATCTTCGACTTTATGTAATGGGAATAAGGTTCAGTTTTCTTTCAACGAAGTTTACGACAACCGTATTTTATCCCGACCGTTTTTAGAGTCAGCACTTGGATTCAATAAGAATATTTTTGCCGTATAAAATGTGAAGCCAATTCTTCACTTTGCAACTTTACGTTCAGTTATATGTCATGATAAAATTATAAGTCACTTCGCACATGAATTGTGAATAAAATCCTTTGAAAATGGAAAAGCAATTGAAACGTTTCAAATTTAACAATTAACGGTATGTCTTGTATATATTATAAGTAGTTTTTGCTGTCTTCATTATTTAAGTTACCTAATTTTTTGTACTTATAGTAAAATTATATAAATTATACTGATCTATTATAATATAATTTTTTTTTCTTATATAGAACAGGTAGCGAATGGGAAAGGAGGCTCACTTGATGTACAATATCGCTCCGCCGTCCTTGGACCCACACAATGCCTATGAAGAACTGGTATACTCTTTTCTGAAGGACTCTTAGTCTAATTGATTCCGAAATACCTAGACGAGCGGTGAATTCACATAGTTCATCAAATTCTGTGCCTATAGACCAATAGTGTTCTTATTAAATTGACGCAACACACAAGTTTACTGCTAAGAGGATTGAAAGAAAACAAAATTAAGGAAGGAAGGTCAAGGAATCGGTTTTATCTTTTTTTAAATTTGCATAACCAGAAGAGGGTCAGAAATAAAGCGAATTCAAAATTTTATAACAATAATATTAACCGTCGCAAGTTCAACAAAGTATGTAAATGCCTTATTAGCATATTACATACTGAATTTAATTAAACTTCGTGATTTCACTTCCTTACCACTGTTTGATTTTGAGGTTCTAATTAATGTTTGAGACAGACTTTTGGATAAAGATTATTTCGCCTTTGACAATCTGTTAGCTTGGCGTGATTATCGTTAAATGTGTGTGTATTAGTGTCAAGCACTCAGTACAAATAGGCTTTTAGGGGACGTTTCATGGTCTTATTTAATGGATGGTTATTATCTGTGGCCCCGGTTCACCAGTGAAATGGCGGGGCACAAGATGGAGAGCAGATGGACGGCGGGGGAAAGATGGCTGGAGATAGAAAAATAGAAAATTCTGGAATACCTTATAGGTGACTTTATTATTATTTTATTTTATTTTATTTTATTTTATTTTATTTTATTTTATTTTATTTTATTTTATTTTATTTTATTTTATTTTATTTTATTTTATTTTATTTTATTTTATTTTATTTTATTTTATTTTATTTTATTTTATTTTATTTTATTTTATTTTATTTTATTACTTACTATTGTGTCGTATATGTTTTTGTATTTTTATCGAATAAAATAAAGCTATTTTATTATTATTTGTGACAAAAAAATTTATATTCTTACTGGCAGCACAATCCATAATCACCTCACTCATTCTGGCCACAACCCATACAATCACAAGTAACTGTAAACATACTGAAGCGATCTCTTAAAAGTCCGAAGTTATAATATGAGCGTTCGAGTAATCAGATTGGAAAGCGTACTCGTAAAATTTATAAGGGTAAAAAATTATTTCCCTAATTCAGCCTATAGACAAATCATAAACAAACCTTCTCTTCCAAACAGAATTACCGATTACTCGAAGAATAAAAATATATAAGGAAAAATACCACTTCAATTTTGTGGACACGATTCTATCGGGCACACATACTATTCTTATTTAATATTCAAGTTGAACATCATAAGTCCATATGGTTATTATTGTTAGTTACAATATTGTCCTAAATATTATTAGTAAGTTAGCTATATTATTAAATCATAAAATTTTTAACAAATTTTACACACAAAACCACGGTTTTTTTTACCATGTAGACACAAACAGTCCATTGAAATGACCCATGTAAAAGCAAATACCTAACCTAATAAATTGTTCTCTCCAGTCTGTAAAAAGAGAGCGGCAAATTAATATGGCTAATAGTTGTATTGTGCTAACTTAATTTTATTTAGTAACTAGGTTTAGAATAAACGCACTCATTATTATCATATCTTCATTCGATAAGAGCACTTAAACTTATTATTTGATTCGTCGCATACACTATCTTGAATAAATTCACCAATCTTCGCGTAGCTTTAATACCTAAAGTTAGTTCTGTTTAGGGACTATTAAAATACGATTTTGAGATACATAGTAATGATTGATTGGTCTAGCTAAAGAAAGTGACTACAAAGCAAAATAATCAGTAGAAAACCCAGGTTATCTTTAACAATATTATACAGAAAAATTGGTATTTTGTAAGTTTGTATAGAATAAATTATTAATTCCGCCCGATGGGAAAAATTCTTTCACTGTTAAAGTGATAAAATATCCCTAAGTTTGTACAAATTTGCTAAATATTAAAAAATATCTAGCCGTGTCAAACCAGGACAGGTTAGTAATTATTATATAATATGAACAGTATTGGCGACTTCAGAGCTTGTGCCTTGCTCACTCATAAGTATCGCAATACAGCGAAATGTTGTCAGCATTAAAGGTACACTGCCACAGGGACCAAACTTTTTAAATTTGTTTGATTTTTTTTTTTAATATTTTTTTTTGCCAGTGTCTTAGGAACCTTGCCTAAAGCGCCTCCTTTTAATAATATATTTTTGCTATTATATTTTAAGGTTAGTTATTGTTTTTTGTTATAGTAATTTTAAAGATGGTTATATCGAATATGTTTAGTTTTTTTATTAATATTATTAGTATGTAGGTTAAGAACATAAATACTATATAGTTGTGTGTTGAAAATAAATATTTAAATAAAGTATTGTTTTCCAATATTATGGCAGATCTAAGATCGAGTACTCGAGGTTTGAGAGCATCCTAACTTCATCAAGACGAGATGCGGTTGAGAGCTCTGCAAACTCAATTCAAATCTAACAGATATCTCAATTAATTGCTTCAACGAATATGTAATCTGATAGTTTAATAAGCCTGAGTGATTTTACATATTAAGTCATTGTACGTAAAAGATCTTAAAGTATAGTAAGTACTATATATAATGACAATATAATATTCGTAATTACGTTTTGACCTTGTTAATTATCCTTTAAGTTGAGAATTAGCTTGCGTTTAAATTAGATATCTCAGTTTTAGTTATCAGTTATTGTGTATTTAATTAGTTCATATAAATAAAGATATGAAAAAAAACCCTTAAATATAAGTTTAAGTGGTTTAGTTATAGTATTGTCTTTGATTGACATAACTTTTACACATTTAAATAAAAAACTTTTTAGAAACAGATAATGCAACTTTCTCTGCAGCTGTGATACTTTTTGACATTCAACATCTTTTGTCTTCAGTCACCGAGACCACGCACGCTGTAAAGCACTCGAAACGTCGGATAAATTTAAAATTATGTTTAAATAGTTGTAAATTTATAATAATACATAACTTCAATCCGTTCAAAAAAGTTTTTTTTGGTTTAGTTATAGCAAAATTTCTATTAAAATGTATTAAAGTCTCCTAACAGATTGAAGCAGACATATTTTAGTTTCTCTTTCATCATAATAATTGTATAAGCTACTTCGAAGTGAGTCCTAACAGATCATATTGTGGTACTCCGTTTATGTTTGTTCAATTGTTTTTGTATATTAATACTGTAGCGGCGAAGACAATGAGAAGTAGGCCGAGGGGCAAGTGGAATGCGGCGTAAAAATAATGGAAACACCACTCACCTAAAGTCCACAGTCTCTTCACCTGTCTTCGTGAGAGAAGACCACAAATAAATCTATATGCACTATAAGCGGAAGAAGCGTAAGCGCAAGCGAAAGCACACGCGTGAGCTCGCGGCGGCGGGTGAATCTTCTCTGCGGCGCGGGAGCATGTAGAATGCGGTCCCCTCCTTCCACACTTTAATACCGCAAAAGAGAAAGAGTGGTGTTTAGGAAATGGGTGCGGTAAGGATGGAGAATGTGATCAGAGAGGACTAAAGGTAACTGGATGGCGTGAACATTGCCCCCGGCCTAAAAAACCTTTAGGTTTTTTATAAAGAGATAATTTGTAAATTAAAGAAAGAAATTATAAGATGTAATAAAAATATTAATGCGAGTTTGTAGCGAATGTAAAGCGGTTTGTAAAGCGGTTTGTTAAGCGTACTGTAAAGCGGTTTTATAAAGCGGTTTGTAAAGCGGTTTTATAAAGCGGTTTTATAAAGCGGTTTGTTAAGCGGTTTCTAAAGCGGTTTCTAAGTGGTTTGTTAAGCGGTTTCTAAAGCGGTTTTATAAAGCGGTTTGTTTAGCGGTTTCTAAAGCGGTTTTATAAAGCGGTTTGTAAAGCGGTTTTGTAAAGCGGTTTCTAAAGTGGTTTGTTAAGCGGACTGTAAAACGGTTCGTAAAGCGGTTTCTAATGCGGTTTTTTTTTTTTTTTTAAAGTGATTTGTTAAGCGGTTTGTAAAGCGGTGTATTAAGCGGTTTTAAAAAGACTAGATTCGTATATACGATAATTTGGTAAGTCACCCAAGAGCAGTATCGTAGGGTGAGGATTTACTTTGAAACAAAAAGTTACATTTATGTATAATTGATCGCACTATGCTGCGACAAGATAGTATCCAAAAACGTTGTCGGAGTACCGCCATTAAAGTGACTGGACCAACGTGACAGTTATGATGATGATAATAGGAAATAATTAACTCAATTATCCTATCCTTTCGCGGTAACAAAATAGGATACTGTTGATCATACTGAAGATTGGCATTTTTTAGTCTACCACCAACCCTGATCAACCCATCAGAATCTAGAAAAGGACATAATCTTTGAATAGAACGTGAGCAGCGACCACTAGTTTTAATGTTATGGATAACATCAGAGAAGTATACTTTTTGTAAAACCTTAAAAATCTGTATTTCAGCAAAATTAATATCATCAGCAGAGATACTAGTAGATCTAGGAAGTCTTTTCAGAAAACGGTATATCCATACCACTGTACGGAGAAACAATAACCAAGAAGAAACTCGATGAGACAGTTCTAAAATTGGGTTTGGATCACTCCACACAGTAGCGGGGATAGAAACTATTTTTCTTTCTTCTTCTACATCAACAGCTGTTTCAGAGTTAACCGAAGTAATTGGCCACTCAGATGATTCCAATTCTAAGCATTTTGGGCCAGTGAACCAAATAGAATTATTTATAAATGCAGTGGGTGACAAACCGCGAGATAGACAATCACTAGGATTTTGATCACCCGCAACATGATGAAATTTTTCAGGTCGAATATAAGAAACTATTTTTGTAATGCGAGTAGCAACAAAGGTCTTAAAGCGGTGCGGGGATGCGGAAATCCAATGTAGTGCAACCATTGAATCAGTGAAACAAAAAATGTCATTAATGACGTGACTTTTCTTGTAAGTATCTATTACCCGCTGAGCTAGCTTAGCCATGAGTAAACATGCGCAAAGTTCTAGTCTTGCAACGGAAATGGTTTTAAGCTGAGCAACTTTCGACTTAGCACATACTAAGCGAATTATAGGCGGAGAGTTTAAAGGTTTATTTGTCTTTAAATAAACAGTAGTGCCGTAGGCTTTTTCACTGGCATCCGCAAAGGCTAATTTATACAAGCGAAAGTCTAACAAAATATTAAATAGATCACTTTGAAGACTATCTCCAGAACATAATATATCATTCAAAGATAAACCAGAAGATGCTTTTGCACTAGCGTCCATCACCATGCGCCATCTCGTGGAGGTCTTATCCAACCTCGCAACTGCATGATGTGGAATATAATAACCATGATTTTTATTATCATTTTCCACGAATGAAATGTAACCCTTATTGATGTATTCTTTAATAATTGCATCATATTCCAAACGAAGTTCCTTTGATACTGACATTTTACGCTCAAGAAAATAAAATCGTTGTTTAGCCATATCATATGAGTCTCCTAAAACGGCTGGATTCTCTGAAAAAGGTAACATCACTGTATAGCGACCAGTGGAATCGCGAGAAACAGTATTTGTAAATATGCGTTCATTCTTAATAGCGTCTGGACTCAAAGGGACAGAACATTGCACCTCTTCTAAATGCCAAAACTTTTGAATTAAACTTTCTAACTGCGGCTGTTCAACTAAAGAACATAACGAAATAGCGGTACAACTGTTATAGTTATTGGTGCAATCAGAACTTAATAAGGGAACGTTTCCGATGATAATGTACCCGAATATTGTTTCGAAAGCGGTAGGAGTGCCAGGTGCGCCAGTAACACGGCCTGACAACATTATTTCGGCGTATTGCGGTGCACCAATAAGTATATCAACCTCTGAAGGATAAAAATAATTTTCATCCGCTAAGGTAATATTGTTCAAATGCTTAAGCGATGACTTATTAATTTGTGACACCGGTAAAGAGTCTGTAATTTTGTCTATCACAAAGGCATTCAAAGATAAAGAATTATTGTTAATCCGAGAAGACAGAACAATAGACACTTCTCCTATTATCGGATTTGACGCGGAACCAATACCCTTTACAAATTTATTAGAAAATTTATTAACCTTTAAATTTAATCTTCTGCAGCATTTCATTGTTATAAAAGTGCTTTGAGATGCACAATCAATTAAAACACGCACACTGTGTGGTTTACCATTTAAACCATATATCAATACTTGTGCCGTACCTAATAAACATGTATTATTACTTTCGGAAATAGCGGGCCGAATATTACAAAGCGAAATATTTGAGTTATTAATCGGCTGATTGTCGCTGCGTGCAGGTAAATAAAGTGTGTTATTAGCGGGAGGCACAGCAACCTGTGCAGTTGCATTGCTCATGCGATTCAAGTTATTAGGGTGAATGTTTTCTTGAGAAACCGTCGCATTACGACACAGCGTTGAATGATGTCTCATGCGGCAATGACGACAATTCCATGCAGACTTACATTTATTTAACATATGCGATAAACTTAAACAGTTAAAACATCCTTTATTGTTTTTGATAAAAGTATATTTATCCTCGATAGACAATTCTTTAAATGAATTACATTTATATAAATTAAAATGATCGATGCGTTTACAAAATGAACAAGAAGACTGCTTCTCTGTAAGCGAAACGAACGCACGCGACGAAACCGGTTTGTTATCAAATGTGCGAGTAGGATCCAGATGTTGAGCTATCCTATTATGTTCGCGTACGAATGCAATTAAATCTTTATAACTAGGTATTGTTGGGTTATTCATATTATGTAATTCAAAGGAACGAATCGTACTAGAATCTAATTTCTTACATGATAAATATAGTAAAATAAAATCAGCTAAATTTTCTAATTGCAATGATTCTAAACTTGATATTGCGGTGCAGTAATTGTCAAGAAACAATTGTAAATTTTTATGTGAAGCGGTGGTAAGCGGTTTGAAGTCTAGAATCTTTTGCATATAGGCTGAACCTAAACTTCGTTTGTCATGGTATTTGTCTATAAGCGTTTGCCAAATTAAAGCATAATTTTCGGCATTTGGAATGATACCTGCGCAAACTGAAAGGGCCGAATCAGACAATTTACTGATTAAGTATTGAATGCGTTCATGATCTGTAAGGTCAGGGTTTTCGTGTATCGTACGTTTAAAAGTTTCGTGAAATATTGGCCACTTAATGACATCACCATTAAACATCATCAAGTCTAACTTCGGTAAACGAAACGATCTACGTTGGGTATTTAAGTCGGACAAACCATTGCTACCTGCCACTGACTTGTTGAATTTTTCAAATATGTACTTAGAATGACAGTACATATCTTCAAATGCATTCATGCATTCAAAATTAACAGTGTATAGGGGATTAATTGTTAATTCGATTATATTTATTTTATTTACAGTTTCTGAAAATTTATCCCGAATGTTGTCAATCGAAATCATTCCCGATAAAAAATAATTTATGTCTCTTTCATCCGATGTCTTCTTAGACCTATCATATAAATCTTGTAATCGTGAAAATAGATTGTCGCGTTTTGCTATTAACACGGCTCGTTCAATTTCAAGAGAACTGTTAGCACCTTGTTTCTCTAATGTTGCTTTACGAGTCTCCATATTAACTAAGATATATATATATATCGCGAATTGAAATAAACTAAAATAATATATCGCGGCTCGAAAGGACCAAAATAATGTAGCGGCGAAGACAATGAGAAGTAGGCCGAGGGGCAAGTGGAATGCGGCGTAAAAATAATGGAAACACCACTCACCTAAAGTCCACAGTCTCTTCACCTGTCTTCGTGAGAGAAGACCACAAATAAATCTATATGCACTATAAGCGGAAGAAGCGTAAGCGCAAGCGAAAGCACACGCGTGAGCTCGCGGCGGCGGGTGAATCTTCTCTGCGGCGCGGGAGCATGTAGAATGCGGTCCCCTCCTTCCACACTTTAATACCGCAAAAGAGAAAGAGTGGTGTTTAGGAAATGGGTGCGGTAAGGATGGAGAATGTGATCAGAGAGGACTAAAGGTAACTGGATGGCGTGAACAAATACGAATAATCAAAAACCAAGGCACATTAAAAATATAATATATAATTATAAACAAAAAATATCTTAACAAAAATAATCGTGAATTTCGAGTAATTTGATAGACCTATGTCGTATTACGGGTCTGTTAGACCTGTCGAAATAAATTAACAGTCCGTGCGAACCAGATGCTCCCAAAGCACTTTTACGCTCCTAACTTTCCCTTTCAACCCATAGGGATGTAATCCACTTTCCTAAGTTGCAGAAGTTGGGTATACTAAACGCAATTTAAATTTTTATGGAATTATGAATTTGAGTATCATAAATAGTTTTTATTATATGAAGAGTCGTTAGTTCGACACCTTCAACCCTAGTAACCCTTCATCATTTGAAGCAATCAAAATATGGTCCATAGATAATGTATATGTATAAAGTAGCGGTTTAAAAACTACTTGCTGTTTATATGTTTATTTGAATAATGGTCGGCGCTCACGAATTTTTTTTTGAAATCGAAGCCTCATTTGCCGATATGGATTTCGAAGAGACGGTTGTCGTCTGTGAACTCATTAGACTCAGAAGAAAAAAGAAACCGAAAAGAATACTGGGTATACCCCCTTTAGAATCACAGGGTAGTAAGTGGAAAGTTTTACACTACATTCTCTTCCCATGCTTTAATATTCATATTAATGTCAGTTCTGGTCTCTTTTCCACTTCTTCAATAATGATGTCATTATCAATATCGTCTTCTCGCATATTCACATTTTGTGTAGATGACAACGCCATTTGCGTGCACCAAAGTCGAGTATCGGAAGGCAAAAGCGAATTGACGATGTTGATAGTGACAATTTTGTCTCTCGTGCGCTATGCTTTGAAAACCGAACGGTGCGGTGACAGTATCGTCATGGGCTTGTTCGCCGGTTGGCGTACATAAATGTCACCCAGTTGTCACGACGTCACATGCATCTCCATACATATCCACAGACTTATGAGTGAGGAAACAGTTACGGTGACAAATCTCACTCGTGCGCGCAATCCCTAAAAAACAGAAACTACATACCTAAATGATTTTAATTTCACCATTTAATATTTTTTTTGAAACAACATTAAATATTTCTGGATAAAATATTCTTGTCTTTTTATTTATTATACAACAAATCCTATTTGTATGACATGATGATATTTTAATATGAAAACATATCCATTAAAATCAAGCTTTCGTTAATCGAATTGCATACAACAAATTTGGCTTATATCCACATAATGTTTTCAAATATAATTTGGCACGCATCGGTGGTGTGTTTGTCTACTATATGGTAGTATATAACGACTACATATGACCTAAATAGAGTGCGGTGGGTCAGCTACGCCGCTGTAAATATGTCAAGTCGCTAAAGTGAATGTATTTTCGATGGTACTTAATAAAGTTGTTAGCTTTGCATTTTGCTATTCATAATAAGTTAAGTAACTAGTGGTAATAGGTAATAAGATACACCAAAACATCACCTCCTTCGGTGTTTTGAAGTTCGATAAAAAGGTTGTATTGTCAAAGCAAGGCCTTTAGTATGGTATAGATCACTAGCCTTTTACTGTAGCAAAATGTGGAGCTTTATTTATTTCTTAACAATTATTCTTATTTTAACGTTTAATTTTTTACTAATATTATTATAATTTTTTTTTCTACTAAGTAAGTATTAGTATTTTTACATTCTTTTTCTTTTTAGTGGTAATGGCTATGGTCTCCTCAGCATAATGAGGGCCAATTTCAGCCACAGCACACACGCATTATACACTTAAAACGAATCTTGTTCTTTAAGGAAAAAGGGAAAGGAGTATTTATTTTTTTTCTTTGATTATTGTTATTATGTGTATTTAATAGATTTAATACTTTCCAACCAACATTACAACAAAGTCTGCGAAAATACTGATCATATCTTAAAGTATATATTAGTATTATTTAAATTTTTTAAATATTGAATACAGATTGTCGAGTAAATTTTACTTTATATATAATAACCAAAACCCTTATTAAATTTTTTATTAGGGGTTAAGCAATATAACATATATCTAATACGATACTTTTAGGCAATTCCACACTTGTAGCCATAGAAATATAGGTGCCGTTTGTTTAGGAAACTCACAATGCATAATTGTACCAGGTGCGAACTCGTGCTAAATTAACAAAACATTGTTACACGGACGTTATTTAATAAGAATAATCTAGTTACATCTGTAAACAGTCCTCCAGTGAAAGGGTAAATTTGAAAAGCACATACGTGTTAACTTTGTGACTGTAACTTGTTTTAGTTTGTGACTAAAACAGTTGAAATAATACGGAATCAAAATTAGTTTGAACTAAAGTATGGATCAATTATGTAAAATAAACAGAATTTTCAAATTGTTTTCGAAATTATTATTATGAAACTATCGTTTTGCGTGTTTGCAAGCGCGGTCTTTATACATTTGCACTCCTTGTCAAGCCACGTGTAAAGACATCCAGTCCGACAAAGAGAGTAAACTAGATAAGTCTAATGTGTTTTAACCGCGAAAATAGGTAACGTAAGTTAAAAATTGTTCAGCAATTTCGATTTTATATAACATTTTAAAACATACTAAATAATGGCCCACAACACACTCATACATATATATGCTCATAGTTTATGGACAGGCTATAGATGAATTTTGTCACAACCATATTTCTGGCACGAATGATTATGAGTAATTAAAAAGAATTTCAACACCATAAATGAAATCCTAAAATATTGGTAATACGTTAAGAACCAGGCGATACGATAAACGCTTCTCAATTTGGCCTGATAAACAACATGATCAATAAGTATGTCATGCCATAACTTTTTCGCATACACAAGTACAGGCCTATTTAACAGCAGTTGCGAGTAGTTAACGAGTATACAGCCTAACTTTGCTGGAGCTTTAATTTTCTGGTAAACACATAAACTGTTATTAATTATCGTAAAGTTTTAGAGAAAATCGATTTTAGTATATAATAATCAATGACGCTAAATTCTTATGTATATTAATAATTTCTGTATATCTTTAAATTAAGAATCTAAATTTTACAAAGCTTTAGACTTAATTATTTAAAGCAAAGGATTTTAATCCTGAGATACATTTATGTATGTACATATAATATATGAGCAGTGATGTCCTAGTGGCTTCAGCGTGCGACTCTCATCCGTAGGTTCGATCCCCGGCTGTACCAATGGATTTTGTAGTATGTGCGCATTTAACATTCGCTCGAACGGTTAAGGAAAACATCGTGAGAAAACCGGCTTGCCTTAAACCCAAAACGTCGACGTCGTACGTCAGGCACAGGAGGCTGATCACCTACTTGCCTATTAGATTAACAAATGATCATGAAACAGACACATAAATCTAAGGCCCAGACCTAAAAAGATTGTAGCGCCACTGATTTATTTATTTTTTACAATAATAATAATAATCATTAATTGACTGGGTTCTCATAACCAAACATAAAAACAACAAACAAACATATAAACGTTGGGTTTAAAATTGCTCAACGAATACTGCTCTTTTGTTAGATATTTATCTAACTTCTATTTGGAATTCTCATTTGAATTGCTAAGATGACAAGGTTAGTTTTGTATGCAATTTATTTCGTAGCACGTGCTACGAGAATTCGACGAGCGAGCGTAGCAATAACGATGTTGCAAGCATAGTCGTTATGTTATGTCCATGACGACTTAACTTAACATAACTTTGAAACTAAGAAGACAAAAGTGGAAATGGGCAGGCCACATGATCAGGGGAAAGGACAAATGGAGTAAAATAATCACATAATGGTACCCAAGAGATGAAAAGAGAAAGAGAGGTAGACCACAAAAAAGATGGAACGACGACATTATACAAGTCGCGGGAACAACATGGGGTAGAGTGGCCATAGAAAGGCCAAAATGGAGAAGATTAAGGAGGCCTTTGCCACCTGGCAAATGGACACGCAAAAGTTGAACAAAAGAACAATCTACGGAAAATAAAGAAAAAATACTGTCATGTCCGAAAAGAGGCTATAATATATAATAATAATATAAGCATAGTCGTAGCATGTAAACCTTCGAATATTTACAAGTATTATTTGGAATTAAGAATTATATTCTAGAAGCATGTATGATACTAAAAAAATAATTCTCTTTATATTTCATTCAATGTACGTCATTTTTTACCGTCATTAATACATTTTATTATTCCGTTTACCGACCACAGTATATCTAACAAAGACAACTATGAATTTCACTTTTATTATCACATTTAACAACTATGTACTAGAATTTTCAATTATCCGCAGTCACTTTGACATGTAGCTTGGGACTTAATTAAGACTAAAGTTTATTTAACTTTTATTATACTTGAATTAAACACTAAATCACGTTGAAGTTAAATAAGGTTTAATTCTAGACCAAGGGTTACTTTAAGGACGTATATAAGTCATGAAACTCGTTGCTAAGTGCTTGAACAAGCAAGTTATTTGGGCTAGCGTTATTAATTTCTAGGGTGAAGTGGAATAAATTAAGATAAAATCTAGATTTATTACTATAAATTACATGAATTGGGCTGTTTAGATTAATTAATATGCGGATTTATTTGTTTCTTAGAAAATCCTATACAAGCTACAATATATGCAAATAAAAATTAGTTTCTCAATTTTTTAGTGACAAGTATGTTTTTGTTTTTTTTTTAATGAGAATAATTCTTTGAACCTAACAATAGTGACGGACAAAATGTATACGAGAACTTAAAAATTTACCTAGATCAGGTAGGATTAGAGAAACCCTTGATTTGAGAACTGGCAGTAAATATAAAATTAGCAGCATTTAATGTATTTTTTGACGTTCATAAGTATACATTGTGTTACCTGTATGAATAAATGATTTTTGACTTTGACTTTACTTTTTAGGATAGACCACAGGTCGGCCTAGGTACCGACGGATCAATTAAATTTAGCGAGAAATGTTACAGACTAGGAAGCGCTGGAAGTCTCTCGTTTCGGAGGTCATACAATTTTTTGGTCGTAGAGGCACTTAGTGCGCTGTCATCTCAAATAATATGCATAAAAACGTCTTCAAAGCATAATTCTACAATAAATGCGAAAATTTAGGTTTTAACCATAAAAGTAGTAATAATCCCGTGACGCTCAGCTACTTAGGCTTTAACATACGATTGAATGCGTTTTTTGTAAATGAAAATAATAAAATAACTGGTGAACAAGCTTTCTAGTGCCTGACGCATGTCGTCGATTTTTAAATTTAAGATACGATGTTTCTTCCGTAGCATAAAGTTTTAATTGCGCACATAGAAAGAAAAACCCATTGGTGATTCGAACTACAGGATTTAGAGTTGCCAGTTTAAGCTACGAGGCCAACACTGCTCTTGAGATATTATAACAAAAAGCAATCGAAGCCTCTTTCAATTGTTTTACTTAAACTAAGATCCAGTGTCAGTTTACCGCAGAGACTTTTAAATTTAGATTTTAAAAAAAACGCCTTTTTTTTTCTTTCAATTTTACTTATTGATAACCAACTAGAAAGTTACATATTTTTTCTTTTAAAAATTCTTGGGAAACATATTTCATGTCAATAGTAAAATTTAATTCGTAATTCTAGGTGTCGATCCGTTAATCATAATATAAGGCAGTCAAATATTTGATATTCACTTTACTAATTAATGCAATAATTTATCATTTATATTATCTTCAGTTGGTATAATATGAAAACCGGAAATCTATACGTAAAGCGAGCATTATATTTAATAAAGTATTTAATACATAGATAAAAATGTTTAAAAAAAAAACAAATAAATTATCTATACCATTACCACTCACGTTCCAAATTCAACTTAATAACTCACCAGACTGGCACAAACACAGAGAAATAATAATTTCAAACTTGGAACAATTTTAGAACACCAAATATACATACGCGCGCGGTCGTAGAACGTAGTGACGCCACCCCGACTGTTCGGGTGGCGGTTCGTAGCGCGAATGGACGCGGCCGCCGCACGTTTGCCCTTATACGTGCGCTCGCAACCCCAGCGACAGGCGGCTGTTGGAATTATACAGAGATGTTGGTTTCGGCAGATAAGGAACTATATAATTTTACTAGGGGAATACTTTAATGAATTAATAAGGTTTGTCCATAAAGTACGAATATTAACAGAGCATTTATTAAAATAGTTTTCTGGAACTAAGAAATATATAACTATTTTACAATTATTAAAGGCTTTTAATATTTCTAATGTGTGTAACATGTCGAGTAAAATATATTCATGAATCTAATGCAATTGTAATAAGGTTTTGTTATACAAAACGCGTTTTGCGATTAAGAAAAATTACAATTAAAATATTTTTGACACATAAATAATGAACGTTAATAGTTGTATCAGCTCTATACACGTCCAAAAGGCTCTCTGTCACACAACCACAACCTACCACGGGTTGTCAACAAAATGTTATTAGTCGCCATCTACGCCCACGCGGAAAAATTCAAGGGGCCCAATAACAAATTCGAATTGCAAATATTCGAGTTGCATAACATCGACTATAGAATTCCAATTGTAACCGATCTGTACTTCGCCGACTTTTTTGAATTCGTACTGAAAAGTCCGAGTTTGTATTTCAGATTGCATTACATCAAAGAGGAATAACGAATTCTTTAACCTTGTTTTCTTTGTTTTAATTAATGCATACTTCAATCGTATTGTAGATAACAAATCAAAATTTCAAATGATTTTTTGATTGGACAATTCACACCAATTGACCTAGTCCCATGCTAAGCTGGTGAAGCTCGTGTTATGGGTACTAGACAACGGATATACATACATATTATAGATAGATTGACATATAAATACATATTTTAACACCCAAGACCTAAGCACAACACCAAATGCTCATCACATCGATGTTTGTCTCAGCCGGGGATCAAACCCATAGATTCGTAATCCACCACTAGACCAATGAGCCGTCAGGATTTGTTTTCTGTAAAAAATTGTTTTAAATTCATTGAAAAAACAAATTAATAGTACATCTACAATTATTAAAATTAATGTTTGCGAAATTGGAAACTTGATGTCAAATAAACAGAAACAAAAATGTATAGAGGTTCTTCTTAATTATGTGAAGTGCGTATTAGTTAACTGGGTTGAGTGCCCGGTGAAATTATAATTCGATATAGAGATCACTCACTTCTATACAAGAATGAAAGCTGACGGACATTACTGGAGGGCTAAGCGAAGTCATAGAGAAAACATATGACCCTGGAGTTCTTTTTTCAGTCAATGCGTAAATTAAATTTGTATTTGTTCTTGTTGTTCGTCATTATCTGTTTTTTGCTGTAGACGGGAAGGGTTGGAACGAATCGTCAATCCTCCTCCATCACATGTTAGGTTATATTTCAAAAGTATGTTGAGACATGCATTGCAGCAATATTGAATTCAATTGTACACGTGACGAGCGACTCAACAATTAATTCCAAGTCAAAATTCTTAACCACTATCTCAAATTAACTGAGCCACGCCCTTTATATCCTACGCGCTCCATTCAATTATGAGGAGCTATTGGATATTATTAAAACTTACTCTGTAATGTACCACACCTTAGTGTTTCATAAATTGAATAAAACGATATTACTTTCAATTATTGTCAAGAATGGAAAAGAACTTATGTTTGGAATATGTTGTAACTTGTGATATGAGTGAGAGCACTTAGATCATTTTAATCATCTGTTTGATATGAATTATATTATTTAAATATACTGATAAAGACAATTAATGTCGGTCACTACGACACTCGTATGAAATGTGACACGCATGAGTAAATTTTAATTAAAAAAAAATCAGAGGCGCTACAACCTCTTAGGTTATATTTAACAATTTAATAGGCAAGTAATTATATTGTTAAATATACTAGGCAAGTGGGTGATCGGCCTCCAGTGCCTGACACACGCCATCGACTTTTTGGGTCTAAGACATGTCGGTTTCCTCACGATGTTTTCCTTCACCGTTCGAGCAAATGTTAAATGCGCACATAGAAAGAATATCCATTGGTGCACAGCCGGGAATCGAACCTACGACCTCAGGTATGAGAGTCGCACGCTAAAGCCACTAGACCAACACTGCTCTACATTTTTAATTTACTTGGTTTAAGACCAATTTAATTTCTTTAAGAGATAACCGAACTCCTACCTTCAGCATTCCACATTAATAATGATAACTAACCCTTTATTAACCAAGGATGTTGCTCTTATTATTACCCTATCATATTTCTCAATTATTTTCAAGATATTTGATTGGTATTCTTTATTGCTATACAATATACCCAATATTATAGGAATAAAAAAACAATATGAATTAGTGCTTACAACAATATACTTTTTGACGTGAAAAGGTCGGCTGCACGCATCATTGTCTACGCTGATTGTCCCCTGACCATTATTTGTCCCGATACGCTCATTGTACGCTTGCGCCGCATGTATCTCTTTTCCACTTTAATGGCCTATGCGTCTAAAGATTCACTCCTTATTTGTATCCATACAAAATAGTGATAATTCGATAAAAATAATTCAATTTTATTCATAAAAGAATGAATCATTTCATCAATGTTTTGTTAAGACGTTGTCACGTTAAAGTATCCTTCGTAATCCGAACGACAATTATTTTTTACATTTACATAATAATGTTTTATGAAGTTTCCAAGGCCGGGTTGAGTGGAGTAAACAGGTTTGTTAACTGCCTTAGACAGAGGTTTCCCATCGCACAACAATTTTACGTTACATTCTCTACAAAGTTTGAGGGAATGAAATTCCGCAGCCTTTGTCAGTTAAAATGAAGTAATTTTGCGTGACATTATGAACATTTTGTTGTGATTTAAGTATAACGTGAAATAATTTATGGGATGAAGTGGAAGCTGTATGTTTTTTGGATTTGATAAATTAACCATTGGTTGCTTGCTTTCCCCAAATATGTGTATATTAAATTTAATTAGTTGTTTAAGACTATTAAACAAATTATGTTTATTATTATAAGGCAATGAGCAGTAGTGGCTTCAACATACGACTAAGGTCGTAGGTTTGATGTGTACCAATGCATTTAATATTCGCTCGAAAGGTGAAGGATGACCGGCTTGCATAAGACCCAAAAAGTCATAGATAGCGTGTGTCAGGCACAGGAGGCTTGCCTATTAGACAAATAAACATGAAACAGATACATCGTAGTTATAGCGCCTCTGATTTTTTTAAATATCTTATCCGAATTGAATAAAAGGACTATAAACCTATAAACGTGAAACTTATTGGCGTGAAATTAATATTTATAAGACGAATTCGGACAATATATTGCTACGTTGAGTTTTTATAAAAAAATCATTACAAAACATAACTGTATGATAAAATATTTTCGTACAGTTATGTTTTTTTAATAGAACAGGAGGCAAACGGGCAGGAAGCTTACCTGATGTTAACTGATACCGCCGCACATGGACACACCCAATGCCAGAGGGATCGTGAGAGCGTTACCGGCCTTTTAAGAATTGGTACGCACTTTCAATTTCTACGAAATAATTTCTTAAAAATCGTATTCTATTGCATTTTCTCCTAGCGAAACTGTTTCTAAGAAAGAAAACCAATTTTCTTATTGCAAGATAGGACAACAAAACAAGTGTATCGACTGAATTAAAGCAGCCACAAGAATTGGATGAATTGGCTTGCGTCCAAGTGTGAAGTTTAAAATAGCCTTTTCATAAAGTATAGTTTATTATTCCTTTTATGCGCGGCCTTTATTCTTTTTGTTGTAAAAGTGAAGGAAACTAAACAATTGTAGCAATGAGTATTGCTGGCTTTATTTATATTAAATATTACTGTTTATTAGTTATCATAACAATCAAATATACAGTACAGTATTTACAATTTTCTTAAGCTATATAGTAATAATAAAAGCAATTAAATAATTTAATTTACTGTTATTTTATAAACAACTTCATATTTTAAACATTCGAAGTGTTTAATTATCATAATTCACAGCACCATCAAATCCATAAAAATTATATTAAAATAAATATAATTAGCAATAAGTTGAACATTAGCAAAATAAATGATGAACAACGCGCGTAATACACAAAGATGACCTTATATATGATACCACTTTAAATTATTTTCCAATATCAATTTCCAACCTTTTGTTACTTTCATAAGCGTAATGAAACTCTACATACTATCTCTATTCATTTTTCAGTAACAACAAAATTGACACGAAAAAGCTTTGTCATGACGTCTACGAAACTACGTGGGTGTGTTAACGATATAATGATAAATTAATACCAGCACTTGTGGTTGTGACGTAACTCCTATTGTTACTTATATTTAACCCGATAAGGCACTATCTTCAGTACACAATAATAACAAAAGCCGACACGAGAGGCTACGCGGCTACGATAGCTACGGCGTAGCATCTACAATTTTTTATGCCAATAATTGACTTAAATCAACAAAGTTTTTATATAAGTAATAAAAGTTCAATCATAATAGGTTTGTGGGAAAAAAACATTATTACAAAATTACTTAAGTAAAAGTTTACGCATTAATCCTGAAAGCCTCCTTATACTTAGAGAATGCTTCGCAACTCATTGGTACTTTGCTTTATGAAAGGTCCTTTATCAATGTTGTATAAGATAATTTTTATGTTCTCGGCTGACGGAAATTCTTCTCTTTTTAAAAAGTAAACATTAAATGATTGATGCCCAAGATTATGAACAGAGAATTTTAGAGAAAAGCTGTATTTTTAAATATTAGGAGCATCACACAATTAAAAAGAAAATATACTGGACAGACCTTTGGTCACAATCCCACCTGTCAATACTTAGAGAGTTGAAATTCAACGAGTGAATCGTCATCTATAATTCGCTTAGCCCGCCTCTCATAAGCATCCAACAGCATCATGCTCCTTGATGATACAATTACTATGTCTCAAGACATTTTTTTTATAGAACGGAGGGCAAACGGGCAGGAAGCTCACCTGATGTTAAGTGATACCGCCGCCCATGGACACTCTCAATGCCAGAGGGCTCGCGAGTGCGTTGCCGGCCTTTGAAGAATTGGTACGCTCTTTTCTTGAAGGACCCTAAGGTCACAAGGACATTTGGTCTAAAAGAGCTGCTGAGCACTTCTCTGTAAACGGCGACTAAAAAGCAAATTTTTATCGTCAATATTCATTTAAATATGTATTAACTAATATATATGATGAAAATGGTCTTCGTTTGAGGCTCAATCACGCCTAAACCACTGATCGTATCGACATGAAACTACCACCATTCGATGCGAAATTTTTCCTAAATGGTTTATGGCTTTTTCGAATTCTAACGTTCCTTCATTTTTTTATTGCTGTTTTACTTTTATGAAAATTTATCCATACGGACTTCACCGCGGAAACATTCGGGGAGGATTCCTAGAACCTCTAAACGTCAACATCTGTTAAAAACTCGATTTTCGAAATATTTCAATTTTCTTAGCGGGAAGTTAAAAAGAAGAATAATAAAAATATGAAAAAAAAAAAAAATAATGAAACATAAAATTTATTTTAATTCGTCCAGCAAAGCGGGCGCGAAACGGCTAGTTAACTAATATTTCAAAACACAACAATTAGGTATACTGAAATAAATATCTGCAATTCTACTGTAAGTTACACTTATTTGTTGTCTCATAGAGGTGATATAGTGTCCACCATAGCGACTCTATTTTAAATTCTAGTGACGTTTTATGAATCCCTAGCTCCGCTCAGTACTTCAAAGATACTCTTGTCTTAAATTGATGGTTTTCACCACGGACAAACAATCTACTAGGAAGCTCATTGCTCACACATGTGCGTGTTTGTTACACGTGTAGAACGTAATTATTTCTTGGAACTTTATTCACTGTAATTGAACTTGATATTTATTCTGGAAATCAAATTTTATTACATTCTTATTAAATTGTTATTATGTTTTCGTTGTTACTCTTCAAATATAACTTAACCAGACTTTTGGAATGCTTTACAGCCAGTCCTTGAATGACGTGATACACTAGTAAAAAAGTTATTATCAAATCAATCAGAAAATCAATTCGTTTAGCCTATCGACCTAGTTCATAAGTTTCCATGTAACACGCAATAGCTAATAATGTAACAGGATGAAAAATTATGTCTTATTTCTGTGGTTGTATATTTTTTCTTATCTGTTGTATATCATGTGTGGTATGATAAATAAATATGCTTAATAGTGATTGATGCACCCCTTGGATCCATTAAAGCAATTGATTTTAATACATTTAATTTACTTCAATCGAACATGCGTTTTATTGACACGTGCATAAAGAATAGTATCCCTTGATGTATATTTTCATTTTATATGAAAGGAACCTCGACACGTCATCAGAGATTTTGACAACGGTTCGAAATCCCTTTTTACGAAGCGTTATGGCATGTACTCAGTTTTCACTAAAAGATCAGTATATGTTAGTGAAGTGAACAAATGAATAAACACGGATAAAATTTTGGTATACTTTATATTGTTGGTTTTCTTTTGTTTTTGTAATAGGACGCAAACGGGCAGGAGGCTCACGTGATGTTAAGTAATACCACCGCCCATGGACACTCACACTGCCAGAAGGCTCGCAAGTGCGTTGCCGGCCTTTCAAGAATTGGTACGCTATTTTCTTGAAGGACCCTCAGTCGAATTGGTTCGGAAATACTTCAGTGTTCTTTAAGATTTATATTCTAAGAGTAACATTAAGACTACTTGACTACTTAGCAATGACTTCCATATGTAATGCGTATACCAATGGCGCTACAACCCTTTTAGGTCTGAGTCTCAGATTACTGTATCTGTTTTGTAATTATTTTTAATAGGCAAGTAGGTGATGAACATTCCATTGAAACACAACCTCAACTTTTTGGGGTCTAATGCATGCTGGTTTCCATACAATATTTTCCTTCACCGTACGAGCGAGTGTAAAATGCGCATATAGACTAAAAGTTCATTGGTTCATTGGGATTATACCTACGACCCCACTACTACGGATGACAGTCGCACGCTGAAGCCACTAGGCCAACGCTACCTTGTACACAAAGAAATGTAACGCGTATAAAAAAATCTTCATAACAAAGCTAGTGAACGCCTGAAGTCGTGCGTTCAAGCCCATCTAGGTATCAATGGCTTTTGTAATACGATGTTCACAATCAATACTACTAGTACGTTTAAGTTAACGTTGTGAGGAAACCCATTATAGATTGATCTAGATTCTAGATCCAAAATCTAGATTTGTCAGGCAGAGAAGGCTGATCCAGACCTATAAAAAACAAAAAAAATAGATGTAATTTCAGGCTAAGACATAATCTCTATATATATATATAAAATTCACATGTCACAATGTTCGTTTCCATACCGAAACGGCTCAACCGATTCTTATTAAATTTTTTATGCATACTCAGTAAGTGTAAGAATCAGCTACTATCTATATATCAAACCCCTAAGTAATAAGGGGTCCACCCCAATAAAAAAAAATTTTTTGTTAAATTTTTATTTTTATTTTTTATTATGTGGCATCAAAAATTACACACAACCCTAAATTTTCACCCCTCTACGATCAACCCCTATTTTTTTGTACAGGAGATAGTAATTTTTATTGAACTAAAAAAATGTTTCCTAGAAATAATATATATGGCAAAACAACGTTTGCCAGATCAGCTAGTGTTTTAGATCTTTTTAAGGCATATTATTGAAAAGGAAAATATTTACTTCTTTGATCATCCTTTCGTATGAATAATTTAGGGTCAATATGAATAGCCCAGTGAAAAGTAATAAGAAACGCCGGCCACGAGAAACATTAAAGATTTGATTTTCTCGTAACACTCTAATTTCTATGTCTAAATCGGTATGGAAAGTGTTTATTGCTGGCAGCTAAAGTGTACTCAAAGGGACCAAACTTTGAGTTATTAAAATTACTATGTATAGTATAAGATCCCGATATACAACGACCTTCACCGAGATGCTTATTTAATGAAACGTATTTTATATTTAATTTAATTTGTCAATAAATATAATCCATATGGGTTGCCTAGCAAATTTCAGTCCAGAGTATTTTTAATTAATATTTAAAAAAAATATTTTTTTTATAATTTGCATGTAGTAAATTTTTTAATCAATATTTTTAATCAGGGTAGTATTATATATGTATCACTATAACCTTCTTTTTTACTAAAGATATAAATATACTTTAGTGTCACATAAAAAATTAATTGATTAAAAACAACCTAACGTTTGCATATTCTATGGGCTTCATACTTTCGATTGGTATAGAATTTATCTAATAATCATACCGGTGAAATGTTTAAAATTTTTTTTTTTTTAATATTAATAAAAATACTCTGGACTGAAATTAGCAAGGCAACCCATATGGATTACATTTATTGACATATTAAATTAAATATAAAATACGTTTCATTAAATAAGCATCTCGGTGAAGGTCGTTGTATATCGGGATCTTAGACCAGTAGGTTGACTCTCTGGGTCGGTAACTTATGTCTGAGTACCGTAGTAAGTAAGATCTGAAACAACCCTCCACAAATTTCGGCCCTGTGCTTCTTTTATAATGGTGTATAGTTTTGAGGACGACGAATCTTTGACTGGAACTTGGAAGTCTATCTCGTTGGCGAACGTCCACGCGATGTTTTGCCTTCGGTGTTGCCAATCACCATGAGCTTCTTTAGGTTCTCGTCGCCTCTACGCATTGTATGACCAAAGTACGAAATTACTATTTGATTACTTATAAGCTTTTCTTTTCCTTTTTTTTAAATGAACACTATGATAGACTTGTAATTACCACGCTCGGCCTAGAACGTATTGATACATTACGTACATTCTAAACCTTCACAGTCTCCTTTCTATAGTTCGATGCCCTCTGAATACTATAGAAATTCTACCGTGCCCGCCATGTACGGTTTAAGCACTCACCCGGTACCGCAAAACCCTATCAAAGGCCGAGGACAAATTTAAATTAATTTAATACTTGCCCTCGAACCGGGAATCGAACCCGGTACCCCTCACCTAGCTGCCACATACAAAGACCGCTAGGATATAAGGCACTTGATTAGTTGTAGCTGGATTAACCCCGTGCATACATATAAAATATACAAATAGACTGGCATATGTATTTTTAAGCTACACGTCTAGCATCGCCTGTATCTAAATAACACAATTTTTTGAACTCCAGGAACAAACATTTGTTAAATTAAAATCCCCACTTGCTCTGTATAATGATAGTAGTTAGTTTTTTTTTTTTTTTTTTTTTTTTTAGTAGTTAGTTATAAGAACTTTGGTCCATGGACAAGCTACAAAGATGCAAGGGACGAATGAGGTATCAAATCTTCCTTATTAGATTATAAGATCATCCAAAACTCAAACGCCACATTAATTTTAAAAAAATTACACAGTTTAAAATATAGCTCATAATTATTGAAATATGCATATTAAACTTTTTATGGCAGAATATATAGATGAGTAGAGCTTAGGAATCTAAATTGCCTTCTTATAGAGCCGAGCATTTGTTTGCGTTATTTTAATAAAACTACGTTCAAGCTAAAAGGCAGCTTTGACCTTTGGGAAACAAGGGCGGGCGATAATAGATTTGTGATTTATTCCCTATTTTTATTAAAGACTTCAATGAATTTTCATTTGTAAAATATTTTGTTTCTAACAAGTTCTAGAGAATTTAAAGTTAAAAACACAAAT
The DNA here is from genome assembly GCF_905475465.1 of Pieris napi. Lineage (NCBI taxonomy): Eukaryota > Metazoa > Arthropoda > Insecta > Lepidoptera > Pieridae > Pieris > Pieris napi. The sequence goes on along the minus strand of NC_062241.1, from coordinate 2,028,049 downwards.
AAAAGCCTTTGTTCACAGATTATAAAATAAATTTCAATTCACATTGAATTGTTTATTTATATTAACCCTAGAAAGATAATCATATTTTGTAATACGGAAAAGATAATCATGCGTAAAATTTACGCAAGAATTTGAATTAGTTGTAGGTCTAGGTTTAATAGTTTATTTTAATGAACTGTATGTTATTATATATACACATATATTAGAATAATTAATACTGCAGATAATTTTTTAAACTCCTTTATTTTTACTTAAAAAAAAAGAAAACTTTAAACGTGGTCCGCTACTTCACTGTCGGTGTCCTCACACGGCAGCTCGTCATCACTTTGCATAAGAGCGGCCAGGATTTCGTGTTGGTTTCAATTGATACTCCCCATTGTGATATATATTTGCCTCAATATCTTTAAAAATGAAATTATAATATTAGTTATAATATAAAGTATTAAAACAGTACTAAAACTGTCATATAAGCCAAAATCATAAAAGTCACGATAAAGATAATCATGCGTAATTTTGACTCACGCGGTCGTTATATTTCAAAATCGGTGGCACTTACCTTATTGACACTTACGTCACGCGGCAGCTCCCAACCACGAATGAAAAGTCCTAAACGCACAGCTATGGATTCGCGCCAATTAGAAAGATAGAGCAATTATTCGAAAACGCATGCGTAAATTTTACGCAGACTATCTTTCCAGGGTTAAAAGTGTACATCAAATTATTGTTCAAGATACAAAAGAGACATTCATATTGACGTATTAAATGTTTCTTTTAATACATCAATTAGCTATGGGAAGTATCATTCTCAAGTAAACAGATAACCTTACAATGTCAATAATGCCTTGGCATTCTGATAATCCGTGTTTTTTACTCGCAACTCACTTCACTAACAGCGCTCCCTTCGTCACTTACTTTATTTTTGAAATCTCATAGCATTCAAGGAAAGTTAAGTATTAAATTATACGTCTTAGTAAGTGGAGGGAGTTTGTAGCTGAATTACTAAGTGAGTTGTCGTCTATGAATATCAGAACAACGTATTTTATTTATGAAAAGTGTTAATTGTCTAAATTTTCATCTTTTAATCAAAATATTTACTACTTTATTTTATAAAAAATTGATTGATTATTGAACGGAAAGTATATCAAATATATTATACCTATTTTAAGTAGACATAAACACTTGTTTAATGTGGTGTATAATATCCCTATAGAAAAAAGGCCTTGGTCATAATAACCTACCTACTATGAATATTGCGACTATGTTACTAACCGTACAACCCATCTGGCAACGGGGCCACTTAAAGGTAAGTAATAAGTTTCTTTATTTATAGTACACAGTACATATTAGGTTACGTGTTTTGATTATAACTTCTAGTTTACGTGTTTTGTCCAATTACGAGTTTATATTTACAAATGATTATTGTAATAATTAAATTTCGAAAACTGTGTTCAATTTTAAAACAAATTAACACTGGCCACCGAACGACCAATGCTTAATACAAACCTATCCAATAGGTATAAAAATGAAATATTTCGGCGCAAAACCACTTCAATTTGAAATTCAAAACAAATGTATATTTGATAATTGTGATACTGCACCGGTTGCGATGCGATATAACTTGTCCAAAAAAATAAAAATTGGATGGCGTTTACCATTTTTAGATTGTATCTGTCATAAAATTGTACAGTAGCTTAAATATACACAGAATACTTTGTAAGGATAGAAATATATCATTAATATTGAATATAAATTTTTTCCTCCAACTTCGATTTTGTTCCCTTTGAAGTAGAGACTCTTGGGCCGTGGGGTTCAAGTGCACAGGCGCTAATTAAAGATTTAAGTTGGCGCCTAGTAGATAGTACCGGTGACCCTAGAGCTGGCACTTTCCTGGCTCAACGAATAAGTATCGCATTACAGCGAGGAAATATTGCCAGCATTATACGTTAGGTACACTGCCACAGGGACCAAACTTTTTAAATTTGTTTTGATTTTCTATTTAATTATTTTTATTATTACTTTGTAGGTTAAGAAAATTGTAAAAACTGTATACTTGATTGTAAATAAAAACTTATTTAACTGGAAAATACAGTGTTATGGTGTTTAAGCCTCTTCTAGAAAGATAGCTCTTCCATGTTCCAGCCCACAAGACTGTTTGTAGGCAGGAACTGTTTATGCTTTGTTTCATGTTCCTCACATCAACACCAACTATGCAAAAAACTCGGACATACAACGACCAATATTTAAGCCCTAATTTGTTTAAGCTACCGCGGAATATGCTTGAAAGGTACCTTCATGTCACTTTCACACCATATAACAATACAGCTAAATTAGGTGTTACTTAGTTAAATGTATTGAATATTTTTTATTGTTTCTTTCCTTTTGTAAATGTTTGAACCTTTTTGTTAATATTATGTATTCCATATTTATAAATTTAAAGAACAGTGTTAGCCTAGTGGCTTCAGCGTACGACTCTCATACCTGAGGTCGCACGTTCGATCCCCGGCTGTGCACCAATGGACTTTCTCTCTATGTGCGCATATATCATTTGCTCGAACGGCGAAGGAAAACACCGTGCGGAAACCAAAATGAAACCGAAAAAATTATCATGAAACAGATTGAGAAATCTGAGGCCAAGACCTAAAGAGGTTGTAGCGCTGTAGCCACTAATTTTTTTTAAATATTTTTAATAATGAATGGTGCGAATATGGTTACGACCAATCAGAGCAAATGCCTCGAGTGGGGTCGAGGCGCCATCTTGACTTTTGACAGTGCGTACAGGGACCGCAGGTCAGACCGTCAGTTCAGATTGAGTATTCAGTGGAGCGATGAAATGTTGGACCGAGTTGGGTCTAGTAGATTATGATTAAAAGTGAGATTGATGCCATTATAATTTGAGCTAAAGTGGTAATAGGAATCAATCTAAACTAAATATAGTAGGTACGATAGTTATTTGTGTTTTTTGTTGCACCAACATGACGCCCACTAAACTCGATAATGACGATGTCAATCTCGATGGAGTGACGATATTTCTCCGACATATCTCATAAATAATTAAAAAAAATATTCCTTGTTCTTATGATTATATAAAAACCTGACGAAGTTCAAATCGTATATGTGAATTACGTCAGAATTAGAAAAACTAAATAATTTTATTACATGTTCGTACACGAGTCAAATATTATGCACATTTTAACAGAATTTCCATTTATCATTTACATAATTAATACGGTTAAGGGTGATTATGGAGTTAAATTATCCTATATAATATGAACGCATTCACAATTCTATTTGCAAATGCAATCATATGACCTTAAACTTCCACCGTTACGTCAGACTTTTGCGTTTCAATGTAGATTTTTGCGTAAATGAGATGGTGATTTACTTGTAATTGATAATAAGTATGATTAAGTTGTAATTGCGGGCAAAAAAAGAAACATAGAAAGCGTTTCGAATATCAGCCCTGCGATTCTGTAACTCAATTTTCGAACTCACACAGCGGTTTTCGCATCGGCGGTCGCTCTAAAATCAGTCGTGAAGCAGTCATTTTATGATTTGGCATTCTGAAAAGGTGGGAGCTTGTAGTTTATTGTTTATTAGAATGCCAAATCATAAAATGACTGCTTCACGACTGATTTGAGAGCGACCTCCGATGCGAAAACCGCTGTGTGAGTTCGAAAAGTGAGGTACAGAATGGTTATGATCCCAATACGTCCAAACAAAACTTCGGGCTTATAATCGCTATTGAAACCTATATAGTTCCAACGCAGGATTTAGAGTCGCAACGACTTCGTTAGAACCTCGCCGTGGTCATAAAAAATGTAGTCTTACTAAAAATACCTAGTACGTACGTTATATACCTCATAACTGCGTAAATATATCGCTAATGAAGAACTTTCAGGGTACGACTTTACGACCTTTTAGAGGTAAATAGCTCTCTTGTCGTGTATGTTCTGGGTAATGTTGGTATTTTCATATTATGCTGTCCTATTTTGTAACTTAATTAGAATTTGTTTTTTTAACCCGTATATAAAAAATACTTTTTAACACAACATTATTCGAGTGTATTCAGCAGTTGTTTGTTAGCGAAAGCAATTATGTAAATAGTGTAACAAAATTTCAGTCTATGTCCGTTTTATTTGAACGATAATTTAAACAGAGGCCTAGAAAAATATTTTAAAGAACCTCTTAATTAATATTATTATTAATTTAAGAAGCAAAGTTTTTGTATCAGAAAATATGGTTATAGATTTACTAATATTTTACCAAGCTTACCTATGTTAACTCGTAAAGTTAAGGCACCTCGCATTCGAATTCTTCGCGAATACAACAGAATAAACGCTACCTATCCAGAGCCTGATATATTAGGTCTGATCTGGTCTGATCAATTTAAAAAAAAAACATTCTTACATGCCTATTGGGTAACTAATCCGTATTGTTAAGGAAATAAGTATTTTAAAAATATAAGTAAAAACTAAATAAAATGGTTAGAATAATAATAATAGCGTGATATTTTTTTATATGTGATGTGGTGTACTTTAATAAATCAATAAAGTATGTGATAAATAATTTGTCGTTATTTATTCACATGAATTTCTTTATTTAAATACTGTTTCTGAGAATACAGTTTCTCAAAGAGTAATTGGGAATCTGCGAAGTTATGATGAAATGGAGCCCGTAGGTGTAACAACTTTTCTCATCTCGATATGAAGTACGCCACAATCACTTGAGTTATAAATATAAAAATATACCTGCCAGAATTTTATTACACTTAGTTTCTTCTTTATAATAGTAATCATTTCCAACACACAAATAATATATAATAAAAATAAAACATTAATAAATAGAAAGTTTAAAGCATTTCGTCGCTGTATTGCGATATTTATTCGTTGAGGAAAGCACCAGCTCTCGGGTCACCGGTAATTAATTCTTTATACCTAATATGTAAAATAGATCCAAGATAATTCCTCGAAGTTTGTAATACCAAAGAGTTTCTATTCAAAACTTTATACATTCACTAGCAACCAGAAACATCTTCCCTATACTGAAATGGAAAGTATTCTTCTTGTGCAACAGTAGTAATAATAAAAGTGTTAGTGTTATGTAGACATTATTACGTTAAGTACCTAAAATCATTAATATGTCAAATGGATCAGATTGCCCACGACATATATATTATTACTAAGTTTCAATAGAATCTTTTGATTCAGAAAATATTGATTTGTGAATACGCTTCAAGAACGAATACAGTACGGAAATACCACAATCGATATATTGTCACTATGAAACTACGTTAAACGAACGGCGTGTGTTGTCAATTGAAAAGTTTTATAACAACAGCTTTATTTCTGTGTAATTTATTGTATTATTTTTTATAAAAAATACATTTTGGAGTGTCTCAATTACCTACCTATTGATTACGACGCAAGATGCACATTTTACAACTTCTCTATCATATTATTTTTAATAGTAATAGTATTTTCTGATTTGCGTTCCCTTGATAATCTAATTCTTGAAACCCAGTAGGGGTAATAAAACTGAATTCTATCACTCCTCCTTTACTGTGCAAAGTATCATGCTTTGGCTCCTTCTGTCTCTGTCTTGAGCATTTTCCTCCCAATCTCGCCCACGAATGCAAGGTACCATCAGGGATTATTGATCTAGTCGAGTCGAGTCAAATATCTTTATTAGTATTCATAAATGAAAGCCTTTCCCAGCTATAGAGCGAGAAAATTCTGTTTTTAATGTTTAAGTATTTTAGGTATTTCATCCCTAAGGTTATACATTCAAATACCGAAGCAATAAACTTTTATACTACAAATATAGATAACCTACTATTGTAGAAATTAGAATATTATTTCGGGAATAGACAAGAGAGATGTATCAATTAGCTATTCTAGTGACCAGACCTCAGTGCGAAATTCTGTCTGCATCGCTCGAATTCTGAGCTAAATCCGATCATCTCATGCCATTCCAAGAATAACTTATTTCATAACAATATGTATACTTTAGTAATAGACACAAGCGAAGTTAATGTTTCGTAAAAATATACGAAAAGAGATTATATGACCTTGTTTTATAACATAAGTGCATATTTTATAAATACATTTCAATCGACATTTCAAAGAATAGCTACTTCTCAGTACAACTCGTCCAAGCTAAGGTAACTGCAGTTTTTGTTAAAATATGCTTTCTAAAGTGACAATTTATATTCCTCAATTCCTTTGTTGTTTGTTATGTGTAAACATGGACAAAAGATAGTAAAGTTTTGTAGAAGACATCCTGATTGTTTAGGTGAGATTCCAATCATGAGATAATCAAAGTATTTCTGTAATTCGAATCGCACTTAAGGCGAGACAACCGGAGACGTTACAACTCTGGACCCGGTTTTTTAAATCTGTTCCTGGATATATCCAGGAATATATTATCTTAATATATATAAATTACGTGTCACGTTGTTTGTCCGCTATGGACTCCTAAACTACTGAACCGATTTCAAGCAAATTTGTACACCGTGTGCTGTTTGGTCTAGCTTACATCTTAATTTATACCCGCAATATTATTTTATTGCAAATTATTTGTTTATTATTTGACAGTCACAATTCTAATAGATGGCGCTGTGTTGAAAGTACCAACGTTTCAGATAAGCTACAATTTAATGGCATAACCACTAAAAAAGCATGGTGGTCGCTATGACTTGTGTTCTCCTACCGTTTCCCTTGAATAGTTTACTACGTATGTAATATAATAGATACCTTAGCCACAGCAACGCTTGGCCGGTACTAGTATATTATAAAATATAATATTTTTTTACTCTTTTTACCATATAAAACGTAATTGGTATATCAGCTTTCTGTATCTGTCACACACCGTTTTTGGGCGTAAAACTAGTCCGTTTGCGTATGAATATGTATTAATTACTCATATAGAAAAATCGATTGATAAGCCGAGGTTTGAAGGCACGCATTCACTAAAATGTTATTAAAAGTTGCAAGCCATACATTGTATCCTCCAACCAATACTGGAGTACTCGTTGCTGTGCCAATATTGACTTCTTTCGCGTATATTTTCAATTTCCGTTCCAATTTTGTACTTTGGTGACGATTGCAATTTTCAGAAAATTCAAGTTAACCAAAGTAAACCTTTTGAAAATCTTGTTTTCAACTATAATGTTTATTTGGAAAAGTATCTCGTTAAAAATATACCACTCTGCAAGAATAGTTGAAGTCTCTGCCTAAACCACTAAGACACGAAGAAAATAAAACTATTATAAAAGTTACTCTCTTAATTCGACATCATCCTTTGTAATAGATGTTATAATAAATAGTAACAAGTTTAATTAAGACACAACTACACATTACTTTATACGATTATTAATTCAGATTTTTTAAATCTTTATGAAATTTACTAAAAGTAACATATTGTTGTGGGAAAAAATGTTGTCTGAAGTCGAGACTCACCTGTAGACTAAACCGAGTACAAATTAATTAGATTTCCGGTGGAACTTTGCAGGTGTTTCGTTAAAAATACTCTTTGTTCACTTCTTTGCACCAAAACTTAAATTACTGCCAGAAACTAGCGTTAATATAAAAATACGAGTACCTTACATAAAATTAATTCAAGCAAATATCATTGGCATAATGAAAAATATAACATTGTGTCATAGCCACACAACATGTAACTCAGATGTCGGAAATCGGAAACGGCCCAACGTCCGAATCGTTACTAAAATAGGCTTTAGTTATTTATAGCAGGGACCACACGAATATTCAAAATGTGGCCGTCATTGTATGAAAGTATGGCGTTCTTTAGTGTGTGTAGATCGTACGTACATTATTGTTGAACCTAACGTAGTATGAAGCATCGGGCTCAATATTGTTTTCGTTATAAACATTATGGCAGTTACATATGTCGTCGATTAAGGGTTTGAGGTTACTCACTATTTTTTCCAAGCAATTTTATTGTTTCAGGGAAAGGAAACCGCCTTAGACCCAAAAAGTCGACAGCCTGTGTCAGGTACGGGAGACTGATCACCTACTTGCCTATTAGATTGACAAATTATCATGATATATATATAGAAATCTGAGGCCAGGCCTAAGTAGGTTACAGCGCGACTGATTTATTTTTATTTTAGATGATCCGGTGAACTTTGTTTCACCCACATATTTGTGTAAAATGTGGTCAAATCTCAACACAAAATATGTTTCTACATTAAATACAGCAGTTATACACTTGTAATCACTTATTGCAGGTAAACATGGTTTTTAAATCAAAATCTCGGAAGTTTGTTTTTAAAACAGACCTTAAAGAACGGACGTCATATCACAGCTATAAAACAGACAATTTTCAAGTATTTCACAGCTACTAGTATTTTTTTCAGTAATTTTATATGTTTAAATCTATCCAGCCATTCTCGCGGTTTAGCGAGCAATTCATTCTTGTTTATATAGATTAATAATCTGTTTAGGCTGCCAATACTGTGTTCAAAACCTATACAATATACATATACCAACAATATATATGTCCGCAAATTTCCCAGAAACTAAAAGTCGCATCAAGATGATTCCAGTTTAAGGTCCAAGTTTCACCAAAATCGATTTAGGGAGGGTTCTCTGTGTTACATGTACCTATAATATACATAGTTTAATAATCTTGACCGGTATTTCTCTTTTGTTTTGTATTGTTAGGGTCTGTTTCACAATGTACGGATAAGTTCTACATAAGTTCCAAATTAGCTTTTTATTACTTATTGGTAGGATAAACACAATTGTTGCGTTTCACGACTGTCAGATAGCGCTATTCATCACATAAAGTCCATCATAAGTTATGAGTCCGATGAAATGTCAAATAGCACAATTTATCTTCCAAATAATTTAAAATAAAATAAATAAAATAAAATATGTTTATTATGGAACATAAGATACATATTTTATCGGCAAAGAAGACAGAGGGTGTAGGCCGAGAGAACAAGCCGGCGTAAAAAACTCTCGGTACTCTTTTAAAACAGCAAATCATTTATGTGTTGCATAGCTATTTGGTACTTTATCCATATATTGTGAAACAGACCCTTAATATTTAATAAGTATTTAAACCTATATCTTCTGCAAACTGTCAACTTTTGAAAGCTACTATCAGTTGCTAACAAAGGTTGAACTTATAATCCCAAATAAGCGGTAAAGTCCTATTGTTTAGATTTGTGTTGATTTTGTGACACTGTTGCCTTCCCTTTTGTTTTTATATGTAACAGCACTTCTCTACGATAATATTTAGTAACTAGTTGTTCCAGGGACTTAGCACGGGAGAACATTATTGTTAAAATATTTTGAAAACAAATAATTATTTATTGAAGTTTGCCACAACATACATAATACTGTATTTACAGTATATGTTACAAGCTGCTATGTGTTCTAAAATACGCAACAATTTTGGTAAACATAAATGTAATAAAAAATATATATGTATATGTGATTGTAATACAAATCGCTCCTTTTTATAACACATTAGTATAGGTATATTGATACTATCTTTTAGTATATTGTATGCAATGTGCTTCTATGTGTCGTTAGATATTATAAAAATATTCTATTACGTTTTAGTTCTGATGTTAACTTCCTTTGACCTTTCAACTTTGAAACATTCGCCATTATAGTTTCTAATAAAAGTCTTTATATTAAAACGTCATTAGCAGTTTAATGGTGTGGCACAACGGAACTATGATTGAGTCAGACTTAAAGCTTATTGGCGTAACAGATTTTAATTTAAGCTACCGGAACTTATACTATTTTACATCTATAATGACATTGCACAGAGTTTTGACGTATATCTTGGTTCTCTTCTCGACTGCGAGTAGAATTAGAAGACAGTACCAATAAGTCAATTCTTGATTCAAATAGTTTAATTCTTTTTATTATTTTTGAAGTTATACTTCTTTTGGCGCGTTAGGGAAAAATAATGAGAGTAAATTTTTACGATGCGCGCGCTCACCGTCACAAAAAACCGACACCCTGAAGATAGCTAGTAGTTAGTTAGTATATAGTCAACATTTTAGTTTTTTCTATTGTAAGTGTTGTTTTTTCTACAAACGTAGGATAAATTGTTGAAAAGGTTTTTATCATGTTACGCCAAAGTATAACTTCTACGGCACCGCTTTTCATATTTTCGTATGTACGTCAATTAGTTTGTATCATGTGATTGTCCCAATTATGTGATCCTTTAAGAGCAGTGTTGGCTTAGTGGCTGCTGCCGCTGCAATCATGAGGTCATGCGTTTGAATTATGAGGATTAATATTTTTTTATATTTGCTCATATAAAAAGTCAAACATCGTGAAAAAACCATGTACTAAACCCAAAAATTGATGACATATCAAGAAAAGAAGACTGTCAGTAAGGTATATCATAATTTAGTGTGCGATTTTTAAAGAATTTTCAGCCAGTTTCCGATATTAAATTGCTGTATTATAACTTGTCTTTTAACTGAATTTCAGTATTTGCCATCACGGTACAGCGGGCACGGTCCTATTTCCTTTAAGGGAAAATAGCAACTGGAATTAACTGATGCTTTTGCCCGTGGGAACCGGATACAATTTAGAGGTCTGTCAAGAACATTCAAGTTTAGAGTTTAATCGGCGCCGCGTGTTCTAAACAATAGGCCAATTTCAGAATATAAACTTCCAGAATATTTATACTTCTATTGCTATTTAATTAGAAAAAACATATTTCCAGTAAAGTACATCAAAAATATTATCTGATAAATCTAATATATAAAATTCTCGTGTCGCGGTGTTTGTAGTTAAACTCCTCCGAAACGGCTTGACCGATTCTCATGAAATTTTGTGTGCATATTGGGTATGTCTGAGAATCGGACAACATCAATTTTTCATCCCCCTAAACATTAAGGGTCACACCCTAAATTTTTATTTTATTGAAAGTTAATATTGTTATTTTATTGAACTAAAAAAATATTTCCTAGAAGTAATATACATGGCAAAACGACGTTTGCCGGGTCAGCTAGTATAACATAAGAACACACCAATTTTGTTTTGTAATTTTTTTGGTTGTGAAAAATAAAAAAAAAGTAAATCAATGGCGTTACAACCTTTTTAGGTCAGGGCCTCAGATTTCGGTATCTGTTTCATGATCATTTGTTTATCTAATATGCAAGTTGGTGATCAGCCTTTTGTGCCTGACGCACGCCCTCGACTTCTTTGGGTCTAAGTAAAGCCGGTTTCCTCACGATGTTTTCCTTCACCGTTCGAGCGAATGTGAAATGCGCACATAGAAAGAAAGTCCATTGGTGCACAGTCGGGGCTGGAACCTACGACCTCAGGTATGAGAGTCGCACGCTGTGGCCACCAGGCCAACACTGCTCTGCAATGGTTGTGCCACAACGCCCAATAATATTTAGCTCCGTATAACAAGCAAAAAGTGTTAAAAATAAATCCCAATAGAAAAAGCGTATCTATTCAGGATAGTTGTATCGAAGTGGAAAGTTCAAACAAATCCCGCTCGGAATGGATATGATGTGTGCGCGACGCATACAAATGGAAGTTTATATTTATGCCAGTATCGGCTGGGCTACATTTTTCAATTTTGTAAAAATATGTTAACACGTTATAAATATGGTATTAAGGTATTGAGTTTATATACGTAGGTTTCAGTTTTAAGTCTCTTTAGTGACTATGATTTTTCTTTCTTTGCTCTGTTTTGACGTGATAACGTCTTTAAAATCGTTTTAGTCGGGTGACATGTTCAGAAACTTGTGTCACACCAAAACCTCACGAGCGCGATCGCAGGTATAACGAGAGAGAGACGGACCGATCTCCCGTCTCATCTCGAGCGCTGCCAGTCATTCCGTGAATGTATGAAGAAAAATGTATATCATAGTCGAATAAGTAAACTTGTCATTTTACACCCGAAATTTATCATCAAAAGTGTGAATAAAACGATAGATGTAATTTAAAATTTGAAAAAATTGTTATCTTCATTAATTCCTTACTTCCCAAAAACTTATATCACCAATAAGACGTTATCACGTAAACATCTCGATCGTAAACCTACTTTACAAACAACCAATATTTTTAATCTAGCTGTATAAATCGTAATCTATTACATCTAGCTAATTTATTACTTTTTTTTTAATTTATTACAATATTTTTAACCATCATCGTAATAATATATTAAAGAATAGATAAACAGAAAACTAAATAAATTTTTCAAAGTTTGGTCCCTGTGTCAGTGTTTAATGCTGGCAGCATTTCCTCGCTGTATGGCCATGCTTATTCGTTGAGCTAGGAAAGCTCCAGTACCCCATCTTTTGGGTTACCTGTTCTACCAGACTTAAACCCCATGGCTTCAAACAAAATCTTAGTGGGAAAGACTCTTATATTTTTTGCCATTTATACGCACTCTTTTCTTAATCTTTAAAGTTCCTCACAGTAATCGAAATAAAATGATGACGTCTTATTGATTATGTCCAGCTGTCGTAGCCATACATGCCTTGCTGACTATACGGAAAAACAATGTTGGCACAATTATAATAATATATTTTGCGTATCCATGAAATAAAATGAATAAGATCCAAATAAAAATTTACGTCCTGAGACCATGTCATATGAAATTGCTTGAAACTCGAAATAAGTGCAAGATAAATTACTTTATTTAAAGTTATCTTCAGCCAATTAACTGTGAAGAATGGTCTCGGCGCAAATTAGTTTTGAAGTTACTGGAAAACAATAAAGAAACAATTGTCAGCGACCAGTCAAGATAACTAATGAATTTCCCAGTTAAAGTAACAATAATGATTTGCCATTCAATGTAACTAAAACGAAGCTCTAGGGTGCATGCATTTGATAACATTTGGCAAAATATTTAAATGCCCACGAACAATAATTATGCATCTATAATTGTATGAAAACCCCTTAATTTCGCGTGCACTGTATAATGTTTTATATAAATACTAGTAAACCCGACACACGTTGTCCTGCATGATATTTCTAGCGAATAGGATATTAAACATCTCATCTTAAATTAAACAAAGTATGAAAGTACCGACTGCAGTACCATCACCTGATTTGTATATCTTAACCATCCAGGGCGCCACCCAAACGCATACAAATAATTCAAATCGGTCCAGCTGTTTAAGAGGAGTTCAGTGACATACACACATAAAATAGAAGTATATATATATAAAAATTGACGCAAAAGAATTATTTTCTTCATTATGTAGGTACTTTTTATTAAGGCAATTAAATTCCCCAGCGGGATCTCCTAAACAAATTTCAACTTAGTCTTCTTTGACTTTACTTACTTTTATATCCGTCCGGTTATCCTTTTATATATTATAATCGTTTAAAATAATTACTTCTTTCCAGGCATGGAACATTATTATCATTACAGAAAATGTTTTCTTGAGGGTTAAAAAAGGGAATGCTGCCAAATGATACAATTACTAATAATACTAATAATATAATAAGCGACTTCATTTTATTTATTATTATTTTTATTTTAAATATATTTATTCACAAAAAAGTTACACCTTAAATCAAACCATGCCCCACAAAACTGCTTACGCAGTTTGACTGCAGGTGACTCGCCTTAAATAAACATAACTTCTAAATCACTAAATTACTAACACTGCTACTACAACTAATACTAATACACTTAATTTACTTATAGGTTACAGCATATTTAACAAATGGTTTTTTAATAAACCTCTAAATTTATCCAATGAAGTCTCACGTCTTATGTCCTCGGGTAAACTATTGAGCAAGTATGGAATCCGCTTCTTCAACGTTCTATCTCCATAATAATTTTGCACCATGGGTATTTCAAATTTACCTTTGGACATTGACCTTGTGTCAGTTATATGATGCACCAAACTAGTAAAACGATCCTGCTTACCATGGTTATTTACAAGTACAAGGAATCTATGTTTCAGGCTAGCCGGTAAAATTTTACATATTTTGAATAGTTTATAATAATCTCCTTTACATTGATTCCTTGTCTTTTTATTTACTAGTAATTTTAAAAATCTTATTTGTAATGATTCTACTTTATCAATGTATGTTTTAAATGTTAACCCATAGCAGTCAAGAGCGTAACCTATTATGGAATCCACAAGTGCAAAATATAAACATTTTAGTATGGGCAATGAGACTTTAGTACGTAAATGGTAAAACTTTTCTAATAAAATTCTTAGTTTTCTACACAAAAATTCTATATGGGAATCCCAAGAAAAAGACGTATCTATTTTTACTCCTAGATAATTTACACAATTAACTTTTTCGATAGGTTTACACGTACAGTTAATTTTGTTGTTATGAAAGCAATCAAAGCCGTGCGCAAAAAGAGGAGGTGGATTATCAATAGAACTTAAATACGGGGAGTGAATAATTATCATCTTTGTTTTGTCAGCGTTTAATATGATGCCGTTATCATGTGACCATTTAACTACCGCATCCACATCCTCTTGAACCCGGCGACACATCTCCGAGAGGTCGGTACTAGCGCTGAGAGTACAAAGGTCATCAGCAAACATGTGGGCCGAGCAGTGACGTAATACTTCACAGAGGCTATTTACATACATCAGGTAGCACACTGGCCCACACCCAGAACCCTGGGGGACGCCGCAGTTTACTTGTTTCTCCTCACTAAATGCGTCGCCGACTTTCACACGGTAAGAGCGCGCCGTGAGACAGTCGCTGAACCAAGGGTTCAACGGCTGCCCCAGGCCGCACTCCTCCATTCCATTTAAGAGGGTCTGAGTATTTAAGGTATCAAAATTTCATGCAATCTGCTGAAAGTACATTCATAAATAAACGTATCATATATAAACCACAATAAAGAAGGTTGATAAAACTGGCTCATAAAGTTTATTATTTCACGTAAGGGATTTTACCCGTAGTAATAAGGAAACATACGAAGCGGTAATAATTAATCTTTGTTTTAGAAAGCTGCAGCGAATAGCTTTTAGCTTGCTGAAATTAAACGCTTTTGTAATTGTGCAAACGCGTTTTTTTGTGGTTGAGTGATTTTACGGAACTGTTGAAATATTTTTGTTTATACATTACTTTGCTTATATGGTCAAAGTACTACCAGTATATTTAAATTAATTAATTAATACAAATATTTCGAAGTAATAAGACACTTGTGCAATAATCATGGGGTAAGCTCTATGCCTGACTATTGACGCTGATTACATTTATATTAAAGGCCGTAATTTTTGATCCATACAAAAAGTAAACACTCAAATGTAAAAGATAATAATTATTGAGTGCCCTTTTGGTATTAATTACTGTATTAGTAGTAGTAAAAAGAATATAGTTAATGTATGTTACCGCTTGGTTAAAATTATGGAAATACATATATGTATTTGGTTAGTGAATAAATAAAGGCTTATTATTATTTTTACTGCATTATTGTAATGTTTGAATACCCCAACAAGAGTCAAGTTTGTCTCTACGCCCTTCTAGGCCTACATGCTTTATGGTTTGTAGGCACGGACGATCACCAACAATAAATATATTATTGGAACTAATTTTACCCGGTTTCTTGGTGGCCAAGGTAGAAAGTCGATTGCCCATTCACCGCATATGTTTGAGTTTACTCTGCTCTAATATATAGAGCCCAGTGAGCTTAATCCTTAATCCACCAAAATCATACAAGAAGGTCTCACATACTTTGGACGTATCTGTCGTAAGTTTTAATATATAGTTTAGTTTTAACAACCCTACAATTGCACTCCTCGCAGTGCTCTACTCTCGACATGTCAAAAAACCCAGTCTTTCGAAACTTGAATGACTTTTTTCTCACTAATATAACACTTACAGGATAATATTATGAGTGCACTAAAATCGAGTTACATAATCTATCAAGCACATATGGTATTTTTTATGAACAATTATTTTGTTTAACATAGTAAATAATAACATTGAAATCAATCATTCTTGGACGTCCGTCAGTCTGTGTTTATGGATCCATGTATGTGGCAGAGAAATTGGTCGAAAAATTTATCGTACCAGAATACTTTATTTCTTATTATATAAAGTTATACCCTGGGCTGATTCCTAGTTAATATTAGCGTTCTAAGTACTGTCGTTTATTATAATTTGTAAAAAACTAAAATACGACTGTGTATTTGTATATATCTACATTTATTTTAGTATATTTTTTTTTCCTCACTTTAGAGTTATGGCACCACTATATATTTTTTTATTATATTAAGAAAGTAGTAAGAAGTAAAAATAAATGTAAACGAATGATTTATAATTTTTTTTTTAATGTGACCACTATGAGGCGTACTTTTGGATTTTCCAAACTATTTTAATATAT
Source organism: Pieris napi (assembly GCF_905475465.1). Classification (NCBI taxonomy): domain Eukaryota; kingdom Metazoa; phylum Arthropoda; class Insecta; order Lepidoptera; family Pieridae; genus Pieris; species Pieris napi. Next base: position 2,011,723 of record NC_062241.1, on the reverse strand, counting down.
ATTGACTGCATTGTTGGTAACATGCTTAATACATTCAACCATGTTAAGCAGATTATACAACATTTATTAATTGCACTTCCCTTATTGAATATTACTCGATGAAAGAATTTCAATTAACTATGCTTTCAATTATGAGAGCCAGATAATGACACAGCGCCTGAATAATGGATGGACGTTGATAGGTTTATGTACGGGTCGTGCTACATCATAATGTGTTATTGAGGTTTTAGAGTAGGTATTATTTAGACATATACCTAACATTTATAACTAACGAAACACGCACTCAAAATAATAACAAGAATAAACAAAAAAGAAAAATAACAAAAAGTTATAAAAAAAGGAATAAGGAACATTTTAATTGTGTAATGTGTGTGTGTTGTGGTTGTAACTGGCACTGGCTCAGCATTATGCTGTGTTGGAGACGTGTGCCACAACAGTATACATACACATAGCAAATATATATCGACTTATATGACACCCACACACATACACACACACACAAACACACACCAAATTTATTTTTACGACTCCGTTTGCAATGGTTTCTATTAGCACTTAATACTTATTTGCTTCTATTGTATCTTATGACAATGACCTGATTGTACGTGTTCCGGTCCGGTGGTGGAGAGGCTGGCTATCGGTCACTCAGGTCTCCTGTTACAGAGACCAGTCTCTCACATACACTTCCTAATGTTATCATCTTAGTTTAATCATAATAACCTTGTATGTATATGTGAGAGAAGAAATAAAGATTATTATTATTATTATATATTATATAGTATACATATTACATATGCATATTTACACAATCTATGTATGGATTCATGGATTATATGTAGGAACATACTGTTAATAATTAGGTTTACTTAGATTTATGGCATTCAAACCCAAACATTTCTATCTCCATTTTATCAAACAGTTCTGTTGATGAGTATTGTTGAAAATATTGTCTTACTTAAGTGTACCTTAAGGGTTTTAATAAATTTAGATAGGACGTCAATATCCGTAAATTAGATAATAGAACCCAATTTATTAAACATTCTTCTGTCACATATTAATTGTGTTACTTCAAAGTTATGTAACACATAATTAAAGATATTATCGAAGCAAGCATTGTTTAAATATTCACTCTTATTAAGAAAAAAGAAATTAGTGTAATTGCACTGGTTTTACTAGAATACTCTTCTGTCTCATTACAATACAATTAAACAGAAAGAGAAGAAAAATTATTTCACTTGAATTTAAATAGACTGATATAATAAATAAGAGAGTTATTGTTGATTGGAAATCTGTGATCATACTAAAATTCAAACGTGTAAACTTTGGTATTCAGATCATCTCTGATAAAATAACGTATTCAAGGAGTACATTGACTGCTTTTGTTTAAAAATATAAATGTTGTGTCTCGATCTGTATCATAAATTAATTGTATTTCTTGAAATATCCAATTAAAAAACTAAGATCGAATCGTGATTTCTGACTTTTGAGTCCCTACACTGGTAGTATTTATTATATATTTTTTTATACAGAACTGAACAGACATTTTCCACAATCCCTGATGTTAAGTCCTATTGGAAGGCCTGTCCAGGAGATACCTATGTAACCGCTGGTTAAATTAGCCCATATTTTACAGTCGGGGGAAGATGGAAGGCGACAAGAAGTTCCACTCTCTTCCTTTTGCTTGATATAAATGTTCCCATATGTGAGAATAAAATACATATTACATAAATAACCTCGATTATTTCAAAATTACAAAAGTTTGTAGTAAAATTCACCTGTTCATTACGAAAGCGCTGTTAAATTGTTGTTTTAACCTTATCGAACAATGGCGTATTGTGTAAAAAGTATATAAAACATTTCGAACCATAATCGAGAATCGTTTCCGAGGGCGGCTTTCAGTTGATTGCCTTACACTGTGACATGATGCTTTATATATAAAACACAAGGAAAATGAAATGTAAGTTGTCTTTGTATTGATTGGTACAAATATAGCAAACTGTTTAATACCTTTTGTAATAATAATTGAGGTTTATATGTATAAGACAGTAATGGATGTATTATGTAGGCTTTGCTATATGCGTATTTCAATTGTAATCTTACTTGTTTTCTATAATATTTGACATTAGTACCTATAGCCAAATAATAATAGTACCCGAGTTTAAAATGACGACGCATTTGACTTTAAAATTCATAATAATACCAAAACCAATGTTTTAATATATCTATGTGGGTTAAATAGCCATTGGTATGTTTGAATCTGGAGGTCCACAGTTTGGTTCCCAGAGAAAATACTTGTTTCTGGTTTAAAAGGCAAAAACGTATCGACAAATTATGTGCTAGTTAGGGAATATCTCAAAATTTCCTTCACAAAAAAATTGTGTAAGTTGAATTTAGTACTTACTACGTATATAATATTACGTAAACATATAATTTATTGTGGCATAAATCTAAAAATATCCAAGTAAGTATCCGGTTTATTTTCTCGCTTAACAAAAACAAATCGCTTACATTACAGCAAATCATTTTGCAGCATTCCTCGTAGCCATCTCATTTATCTTGTCAGCGGATTGCTACAAGAATAAATTCTTGTCGCAAAACATAGATTCGGAGCCCTCTCTATCAATTCTCTACGCGCGCGACAAAAGAAGTGACTTAGTAACAAACGAGTGTCTTATGGAGATGTACCCAAAAAGCCTCTACAAGTATCCTTTACATATTGACCGGAACGATGTACCGTGTATCATACATTGTGTGTTGAAGAAATTCGGTATTATGACGAACGATGGAGTCATAAACATACACAACTATTACCGACGGGTTCAGGCCATACACAGATATGATCCGAGGGTTTTGATATCCGATGTTGGGGAGACCTGTGCACAGAATATTAATGGAATGAATTTAGATCACGATGTTTGTAAGAAAGCTAAAGTGTTTAACGATTGTACGCAGTTATATGTTATATCGTTTCGAGATGCTGATTGAGTTATATGAACTGATTAGCAAATTATTGTAAGAATGTTTTTATATTTTGTACGGTATTTATATGTATTGAAAAATTATTTATTGTATAAGACGATTTTTTTCATTAAAGTAGTGGTGATACGGTGTCAATGTGTTTATTTAAAGATATTAAGTATAGAAGAAATTTAATGTACAATTTACAGTTTTCTATATTGATTAAAAATTTGTAATACTCGTAGTAATATTATATTATCAAAAATACTTTTTTTAATTGTATAATCTTAATTTTTATGTGTAATATATAACTACGTAGTTGTTACTAAAAACCATTATTTGAATCGGTGGTAAACATTGTAAAATCCTTATTTGAATAGTTTTCTTTGAATTCACAACTTTTTATTCGTAAAAGCGTACTTAAACTTCAAAAGAATGCCTATTTCCCTAACGTTAAAGTAAAAAGTTCCAACTTTTACTAATTTTCTTTGTTTTAATACAAGCCTCTGAAAGAATTTTAAGTATTTGAATAAAAGTGAGCAAAGAAATTACGACTCTAAGAAAGCCTCAAACATCAGGCAGTGTTAATGAATCAAAAATGTTACCACCACAAAATTGTATAAAAAATAAATATATCTTGTTATATAAATCATTTTGTACTTTTGTATTGTTTTAAAGAATATAAATCTCTTTACTAAATTGTTTTTTTTGCTCCGACAATTTCGTAGCGAATTTCCCGTTGAATTACTTATTCAGAAGCTATTGGTTAATTGTTGGCATTAGGTATTAATTAATTATTCATGTATAGCAAATTGTGTTTACGTATTGGCTAACTTCGAAGATCTTTTTACTAAGAGTTTTATATTCGACATTTTGTTCGACTGCTATATTATGAATGGATTTATTTATATATAAGTAGTTTATGTAAATATGCAGTTTATATATACCTACTACAATGTTTATATTAGAGCAGGCAGACACTATCCTCTGCAAAACTTAAATGCAATACAATACAGCTGCTTTGGGTATCTAGAGGTACATCTAGAGGTGCGTGACGTAATACTTGAACGCTCCATTATACGTTTATATGCTCAGAAGTCAAATCTACTATTACATAACTGCCGTTATGCAATGGGTAAAAATGACTAATTTTAGGATAAAATTTCCATTACGTACTAGTATCTGCAGCAGATTCTTTGTTAAGGCAACCGTTTTTAATATTGTCAATAACAATAAAATTCATTAAATTCCGAACATATCTTCCTTTTCCCTACCTTTAAGTCTCGGAAATCTAAAATTTTAAATTTGTATAAATTGTACAAGACTTAAAAATTAGTTTTCCAAAGATGTTTCACTTCTGACACGTGTACTTTGTACGCACGTACTTTTTTTATTATTTTTTTATTGATGTATACCGACGATAGAAGGAACCTTATTTTATACCTTTGATACAAATAACCTTTCCCTAAAAGTTTTTATACTGTGGAAGATATTTTATTAAACCGAAATTACCAGCAATTGTTGTTATGATACAATCCCTTTCAGTCTTGCTGTACCTAACAATTATGGTCCTGGGCCAAGCATATGCGCGTATATCTGTAATGTATGCGCATGACAAGATATCTGATATGATAGCTGAACAGTGCATCAATGAAATGTACCCTAAAAGCCGGAAGATGGAGTACCAGGAATCGGACGAGCCTTGCATCATTTATTGCGTGCTGAAGAAGTTCGGTATTATGAACTTGAATGGGCAGATCAATTTGGACATTTATAGGTATCTGTTTTTTTTTATTTTCTATTGTCTATTGCTTTCAGTTAAAGCCCATAGACTAGATTAAAAAATTGGAAAGTATAGGAGGTAATTCTTTAACCTATTTGAATTTAAAACCTGGCAAAGAAATGTATGAAGATATGCCCACCATATATCACAATACTAGGGTTACATCCTCATCTATAGACTCTTCTGATGATAAGATGATAAGTGGTCCTATGGACATGTACATTCGAATGCCTTGGTTGTGATAGATTAAGGAATTACCTGTCTATGATAATAATCTATTATATAAAATTCTCGTGGCACAATGTTCGTTCCCATACTCCTCCGAAACGTCTCGACCGATTCATATTAAATTTTTATGCATATTCAGTAAGTGTGAGAATCGGCTACTATCTATCTTTAACTCCTAAATGATAAGGGGTATCCACCACAAAAGACATTTTTAGACAATTTTTTTTCATTTTTTTATGATACAAAAAATTTTGTTTTTTTACAAATACCCTCTACGATAATTTTCATCTACCCTCTACAATCAACCCCTATTTTTTATTTGTTAGTTAAGAACTTATAACTTGAACTCTGAGGTTTATATAGAGAAAAACCTAAAAAGTTTTAATTCCGGAAAACTGAACAGTCTCTGGGGTAGCATAGCAAAATGTTCCATGTTGGTATGTACTAAAAAGGTAGGCTAATTAAAATCACATTAAGGAGAAACTAAGTTCGGGGGGCAGCTAGTATAAAATAAAAGTTTGACAAATGCAGACACATAGTCGGTTTGAATCATAAAAATATTTATAAGGTAAATGTTGAGATTTCAATGCCATTATAAATTATAGTTCAAGACATGTGTTAACATACGACACGTCCCCAATTACGTAACGTTATTAGTATTAATGTTATGGTAATGTCATTTTGTCGGATCGAAGCCATAATGTAATAAATTTAATGTACCGTATACTGATTAGGTATTAAAGCTCAGTCAACATTAATATGCATAAAACGTGAACCGGAGATGGCTTCTACTTGCTACGATCATGACACAGCCTCATTATCATTCCATACACGTCGGTTGAGTTAGAATATAAGCAATTACATAAATTAGAATTTTCCTTTAAAGTCTATCGAAATGAAAGGCCATCTTCGTTTTTTATTCTTTATCAATAAGTGATCGAAGTTCAATATATATTTGAGTGTTGTATTTAAAATGAGTCTCATCATCGAACAGAGGCAGAATACGAAATTCCACCCGTATCACTTCGACGTCCGTCGTTCTACAACTGAGAGTTTTTGAGGCAGTTTTTTCCGCGCACCACCACTATGAGGAACCAGCTGCCCACGGATTTTTCCAAACCAATTCGGCTTAGGGTACTTTAAGAAAAGAGCGTACCAATTCTTAAAAGGCCGGCAACGTACTTGCAAGGCCTCTGGAAATGTGAGTGTCTATGGGCGGGTAACATTGAACAACAGGCGAGCCTCCTGCCCCCTGCCCCTGTAACATTTAAACAAAATAGTCTTTACAACTAGTTAAATATTGTACTCAGATAAGCGATTCATCGATTCCAATAGTATTACAATATTTTGAAACTTATAGAAATAAACACATTGGACCTCAAATCTTTAATAAAAGATCATATTATAAGACCAATTAAGGAAAAATTTGTGTTTTCCAAGTATCGGTTAATTTAGTAACTGGTTGCACAACGACGTATGGCATATGTCTTAAATTGTTTCAACCAACTTTTAAAAAATAATGTTGTAAAATCTTTATATATTACTCACTTGGCAACCGCAATAAAGATTCAAGGTCTATAAGACAAGAGAACATCATCTTCATCGATCTTGAGCTGCTGCTATTCAATTTGAACTGCAAATTCTCTCTACTTCGTCATTAAAGTGAGATTGCTTGCGATTCTGAAACTCACTTTTCGAACTCTCACAACGCTTTTTCGCAGCGGCAGTCGCGCTCAAATCAGTCGTAATGCAGTCATTTTACGATTTATAATTCTTATAAAGAGGGAGGTTGTAGTTTATTATTTACCAGAATGCCAAATCATAAAATGACTGCTTCACGACTGATTTGAGCGCGACCGCCGCTGCGAAAACCGCTGTGAGAGTTCGAAAAGTGAGTTACAGAGTCGCAAGGCAGGTCAGTCGACGACCGGAATAATGGCGTTAATATAACCTAAATTTATTAAAGCTTTTCCTCTTCCTGCTGTATTTCAGTCTAATTAGGAAACGTTTCTAAGAGTTTTGTATTTTCAGGAAGCGGGTTCAGTTGGCTCATCAGTTAGACAATAGGACAGTAATGAGTGACAACGGCAGCTCTTGCGTGGAGAGCGCTGAGGCGACCCAACATAAGCAGGACGTGTGCAAGAAGGCAAAAGTTTTTAATGATTGCACACATCTCTACCGGATTTTGTTCAAATAGCGAAATGTTTTAATGAGTGTGTGTAGAAAATAAATAAATAAATATCAACACTTTTATGATTATCCCAATAAAGTTTATCTAGGCTTAAAGTCAATCAAAAAATGAGGCATGAAACAATGCTTCAATTCTTTTATATATATATATACGTTCTAAAACAATGTGTATGCCTAAAAAATACAAGAAAATATGACATCAGAAACTTACATACACATCAATCATATCAGAACATAAGCATAGATTAAAAAAGCAAAGGAAAAAATAAAACAAACAATCACAAAGTAAAAATGAAATAAAAAAAAAATTACAACTAAAAATGAATAATAACTAAAAAGATAAAAAAATAACAATATGTTAGCAGACTGTTGTAAAATACATTATTATTTTCATAGATGTTGTAATCAAGTTGTAAGAGCGAGATAGCGTATTCATGTGTGTATTTTGTTTGTGTTATATCTAAAATTTTGAGGAAATTTCTGGTCATAACACCAGAGTGGTTGATTTTCAATTGTAGTTAGAAAAGGTTTGAAAACTATTAATTAGTATATGATTTCTGTCAAATAAAAAATATTATGGCTTTTTACCGAGTCGGCCACACCCGAAATTTGAACTCAGAGTTCAGACCTATGTCGGAGGCAGCATGAGCTGCCTGGGTGACAATGGTGAGAACATTGCAATAAAATATATGTTGAACCGAATTTTTTAACGAAAAACAAGAAATAGTATAATAAAAAAAGATAATCTTATTCAATAATAATTTAACATTATAATGAAAAAACAACATCAAAACAAGACAATGAAGAAATGTAAATGCAAACGAAAGCTTTACCATTGCGACAATGTTCAATACGAATGAAAGGACTTCAAAGCCGTACTGATGGTCTTAAAATATCCTGTAAAATAAAAATCTCGACTTCAAACGGCAGCTCGTTACCGTGTGTACGGTTTCAAAGGCAGTAATTGCACGTAAAGTGAGAACGCCTTCCTATAAATAAATCTAAAATATCGCTCTCAAGAGATTATATTTTTATCTCTGTCGTATATGATTTTTTTTGGAAAAGGAAATAACATTTATCTTGATCAAAATTAGTTATAATGATATCAACAGGGTGCATTTATTACGCTTTAGGATTAGGACGATCCACCAATTATTTTTATTTATGTTTCTTCTTGGTGAGTCTAGTAAAATAACAATGGAATAAAGAAGCTTTTGTTTGTGGTCAGATTAGTAATATTCTAATATAATTTGGAATAAATAGAACTAAAGAAATAGTGACTTATGGAATATAATATATTACGTCAATAACAAAACATTAGTAACAATAATTTGAATGATTTCATATATGAAACTGCAGTTGTTTTAATATTTTAAAGAGTGAAACCTAAATTGTTTGAATTTTGAAAACTATGATAAAAGATATGAGAAATGAATAATACTTCATAATAATACTAGCTGACCTGGTAAACGTCGTTTTGCCATGTATATCATTTATATTAAAAAATAGGGGTTGATCGTAGAGTGGTGAAAATTAGGGGTTGTATGTATTTTTTTATGCTGTATAATAAAAATGTATCTAAAAATAATAAAAAAATAATTAGGGGTGGACTACCCTTAACATTTATGGGGTGAAAAATTGATGTTGTCCAATTCTCAGACATACCCAATATGCACACAAAATTTCATGAGAATCGGTCTAGCCGTTTCGGAGGAGTTTAACTACAAACACCGCGACACGAGAGTTTAATATATTAGATTTGTAATGTGACCAATTTGTGATTCACCGTCACATTTATTTTAATAATTAAAAAAAATAAGGTTTAAGTTAGATTAACTTCATACTTCTATACTTTATTTAAATGTGTTGTGTTTTTAAAGATCCTTTCATGATATCGTTAACGAACATTCATTCAAAAATTCGTCCTTCATTTAAAAATACAGCCTCCACGACATACTGATTAAGTTACATGGCGTATTCGCTGAATGTTTAACATAAATTTTATATAAAAAGCAATTATACTATAGATATAGTTAGATGAAATACCTAATATATACGAAAAGGTTTAAACATTTATAATTACATTTAGAAATAAAACAATAAAACATATTAAATACATGTACATTATGTACATTAAAGTAAGATTAGGTATTAACCTAAATCGGCTGTGTTGTATGCAGGTGTGAAAGTGAGGGAATGTGTTGCTTCGATTCCAGCTATTACAATAATTGTCCGAAGATAGAAGAGTGACCACTTTAAATTTAATTGGGTGACACACCTATACTATATGTGTGACTATAATATATGTGAGACTCAATTATATACGTGACATCGTCTTATTATTCGATGGAGCCGGCTGCACGCACTAAAAAACATGACGCATGCGGCGTTATCTCGCTCTGAGGCGTTCCATTTAAGGCTTGAAGTGCAAGCGAGAGCGCGGAACGAGTGACAAAGAGGCACAATCGGCCTCTACGTTCTTTATTGTATATAAAGTATAGTATATTCTATTATATCGATTATATTGTGATTTCCATTTACCTCCATCTCTATATCCATACAAAATATCTATCAAACAAATAAAATTTCCATTTTTTTTCCCTTTCATTCCATCAGTATTTACTTATGATCACGTTCACGTTCAACTATCGTCAGTAAACCGACTTTACAGACAACCGATTTTTTATTCATGTGAAAAATGTCTGTCTAAAATATCTATAAAAAATATTTCAATTTCTGGATACATGTAGCACAAATATGCCCAAAGCAGCGATGCCATGTCAGGTGAAAAATATGTTTTCGCTTCAGTTCACTTGCACGGGTTAACTTCATTGCACCGACACTTCAAAGAATTATTTCAAGAATGTTCCTTGATATTCTGCAAGTTCCTAAGATTCCGTGAAATAAGTTTTATATAACTTTCCTTTGGTCTTGTTAAATTCACAGAATAGTCATAATATAAAATTTTAGAAAGATCTTTAGGTTGATCTTAAAACTCGATTAAAGGTTTCATTTAGGGCTGTTTGCAGATGGTTTTTTATTTGTCTGTCAGTATAAGGTAAAATTTAGAGACGAGCCTTAGTGGAAAGGCTGACTTCCGTATGTGAAAATTGTATTTGATTTTGATATACAGCAGTCACAGAGTTCTTGAATTCACGTACTGATTGTGCTAAAAACGACAATAACGTGTTTCCCACACAGAATACTAATCAGAATTTAAGAAATTAACAATATATATGCGTACTAAACCAACGGCTTACTAGATAGAGGAGTATCACTATAGAAACAATAGCCTTCCGACTTTCTTTTTCCGAACGGGCATGACACCTAATGATAAGTGTTAGATTAGATTCTATCAATATCAGAGGCCTAAAGAGTGTCTTGCCAGACTTTATTTTAATTGATCATCGCATAATTTTTGAATACCAGAACAGACCGTTACTAAATTATTTTATTATGTATTTATTTAGTACAGAAATACATACATTGTCCTTACAGACTATGCTAAAACGATAATGTCGAGAAAAATTAAATAAAATATATAATATTAAACACTACACTAATATTTTTTATTATACACAATATCGCTACTGTAAATTCAATAGTGTCGGAGACAGCATTCAGTAGGCGCAACGTCATGGATAACGGGGATCTGTTCAAGACTGGTTCTGGCCCTTGGCCCATTATATGTCGCCTACTAGCCTATAGCTCAGTCAAGGTTACTATATGATATATATATATATATAATTATATGACTTTAATGTTGTAGTTATATTAACTAGGGTGAAAAAATATTTATTGTAAATGTAAGTAGTTTAGATTATGTTTAAATCCCGTTAATGATAAGTGCCATGTCTATAAACCACAAATCAAACTATTGTCGTGTATGAGCAGGTGGTTTCGAGTTATTTGAGTTACTTTACATCATTCAACTTTAGTTAACGAATTACATAATACATCGGTTAACGGAACTTTTTTGTTGTCCGTTGAGTAAACTGACGAAAGTTCTATTATATTTTGTTAGTGCTTATAGTAGTTAGTTTTGTTTTGTTCTGTTTTTTTGCGTGTATAAATTTTTTCATTGGTTATGCATTCTCGTCTATTTAGGGTCACCTGTTATGACATTATTCTGTTTTTCATAAAATAAATATTAACCACATCAAAAAAAAATCAGTGGCGCTACAACCTCTTTTAGGTCTGGGCCTCAGATTTCTGAATCTGTTTCGTGATCATTTTTCAATCTGATTGGCAAGTAGGTGATCAACCTCCTGTGCCTGACACACACCGTCGACTTTTTAGGTCTAAGACATGTCGGTTTCCACACGATGTTTTCCTTCACAGTTTGAGCGAATGTTAAATGCGCACATAGTAAGAAATGAATCGCACATGAAATCGTTTTCCAAACTACTTTTATGCTTTACGTTTTATTTCAAACTTTAACGGAAGCTGTAACGACAGGATGAGAGCTTATTCTGGGAACTTTCAAAGCTCCTTGACAACTTTGGTTTGTACCCATTGAGGCGTACTTAACTCTTCGACAAATGTGCGACGGCAAAGTTTAAGTTAATTCTTGATTAATTTCATAGGGGTTTGTCTTAAGAACGTGTAATCCGGCGATTAATATATTTTATATTCGTTCACAAAAACATAAATAATGAAGTCAACGGGATTGCACAACTGCTAAAGTAGACATGGGCAGAAATTGGTTGCATGTCATCGTGACGAAACGTTTTTTTCTTGTATCATACGAGGGAGTGAAATATAATTCCATATCCAGGTGCACAGCTGTGATTCAAACGACCTAAGGGTTGGATCGTTACTCAATAATGACTAGACAGATTTAAAAAAAACATTCTCTCACCATTACTGCTTCGTTATCGCTAAGCAACATAGGCTATATTTATTTCCATAAAAAAAATCTTTAATGTACGACGTTTCAACGTTTAAATTCACCTGATCCCTTCGCAAGAATATATTATAATAATAATTATTATGATAATATGGATCCGAAAAATACATTACATAATCTTATTACGCACAATCCCATCCCTAGAGTATATAAAGTTCATTCAACACCCTGTGCATAATAATTTGGAATTGACCTTTTCAAATATCAGCGGATAAAACTAATACATGCTGTATATGAGTATTAATTTTAAGGGAAATTTAATAATATTGAGTAAACTATCAAATTTTTTGAATATTTTGATTGGCTGCGTTAGTACAGTGTCAGCTGCATAGCCTCACGCTATTTCACATTGCGAAGGAATTAAAATAATGCAATTATATTTAACAAACTTGGTAAATAACTTTGATACGTTGATACGTCGTGTCATATTCGGCAGAACATATACAAATATTCTGGTGAAATAGATAATTGAAGGTCTGGTAGTAATCGTGGTAATAGCTGAATGTATGTAATATTAAATTTTGATAATGCCTGGACCTAATGACATACCTGAAAACTGCAGTATTAACAAAGTCTGGAGCCTCAGGCATATAAACGAACGTAACGAAATTGATCCTTCTCTATTAGAAATATATTCTTTCAGTCTTCTCTTCTTCATTACTGAAGAACGTGCCTGTCTTGAAAAGTCCTAACCGATACGTCGACTTGCTGCCTCCAAACTGCTCTTTCTTGAGCTGTTATCAGGGCATTAGGGAGGGACCCAAAATTGTCTGAATACGCACAATGGTGTCAAATAGACACGTCGCTGAAACGCGCGATGTGCCGCGTGTGAGTTCCCCACTTTCGCGGGATGTCTCTGTTTGCGACTCACCATAATGGAGGGGGACTAGGTAGGGAGGGGCCCAAGTCAGTGCGAGCTAGCTCCGACTGTGAAGAGTATGTGACCAGTCTTCGTTATGGTCTGGACGCTAACGATTCCGCGCCGAGTATTTCCCGCGGGAAGCAGCGTTGTGCTCGGCTGCGCGTGATACGTTGTTGTAATGTTTATAAAGAGTATTTTTTTTGTATTTTTGTTATGTGTATGTTTGTGAATAAGGTAATAAAGCATAAATAAATAAATAAATAAATATATATAGTATTGCAGAATATTTTAAAAGAGTACCGAGAGTTCTCTCTCGGCCTACACCCTCTGTGTTCTTTGCCGATGAGTAGGGATGTCTACCGATTCAAATTTAATGACGTGGAATAAGTGATATCTGTATCTTATGTTCCATAATATATTTTATTTTATTTTAAAGTGCGGCATTTGGAAGTGGTTCGCACTGTCGACTAGTTTTTAATCGACCCCGATTCTCGTGCCATGACTCTTGCCTACCATTACCAGTTAGTCAAATGACAGTTTAGTTTATTTTTGTAGTCCATGGTATAATTTACTCTAATGTGAGAATAATCGAGCATTGTTGGCCTAGTGGCTTCAGTGTGCGACTATCATACCAGAGGTCGTAGGTTCTATCCCGGGCTGTGCACCGATGGATTTTCTTTTTTTTTGCATTTAACATTTGCTCGAACGGTGAAGGAAAACATCGTGAGGAAACCGACATGTTTTAGACCCAAAAATTCGACGGCGTGTGTCAGGCACTGGATGATAAAAATTATAATGAAACATATTCAGAAATCTGAGGCCAAGACCTAAAGAGACCCACTGATTTTTTTTTCAATGTGAGAATAATGATGCTTTGGTAATTATTAGTAAATAAAAGCAATCCTGTTAAATTGCAGCCTGTTGAATTGAAACAATTCTTATATTATGACTAGGAACTAAAAACGCTTATCCAAAAGAAGTGTATTTTTATATTTTCTTCTTAATAAAAAGAACAGAAGCGATTATGTAAAATAAATGTTGATTATAAAACAATTTAAATAAAAAAAACAACTACATCGTTTATTACCATTTAACCACTTAGCAACTGTGATACTACAAACATAGCTATCTTCTGAATCCAGCACCAGATGGAACAGCTTCTTTTTGGAGCTTCTTCCTCCTCCTCCTCCCCGGCTGTCGGCCCGGCCGTAGTAGTCTCCTCCTGACAGTAAGAAACCGTCATAACTGTTGCCACCATCAAAAATAACACCAGTTTAAACGTGAACCGCTTCATTTTTGGACACGGAAGAGGGATTAGCTCGGAATGTAATTTATAAATGACGTGAAATGGACGAATGTACATTATAGAGATATAAATCTGTACGTCGATTTCGATGCTGCAATTTATTTCTCATTATTTCGTTATTTTGAATAATTTCAAGTTATTGTGTTGCATGATTACAAGATTTAATCAGTTACTATTTAATCGCTGTATATATTACGAAACATATTACTAGTAACCTAATATGTTTGTAGGTATTGCTAGCCAAGTGGTTAAGCGTGCTCAACCCTAACTGTCCACCAATGGACTTTTATTCTATTGAACGTAATTAACACTTTTTTTAATGTAAAAGGAGAACCAACTTTTAGAACCAATTACGGTAAAAAAACATGAGCTTTGGGGGAGTGCTGCGGTATAATAGACTTCCACAAAATATAAAAAGAGCAGACATCCTGGCAATATTTAAATTAAGACTAAAAGACCATCTCTTGAGTGATCCCAGTTACCTGCGTAAATGAAAGTCCACCCTAGTTCTACTTCGCTAATTGATCCTTGAAGCTCTTCAAAACCCACGACGTGATAAATTGTATCTTTAGTATATAAGTTCTCATGTAAGTGACTATTGTCTGTTATGAGAATAAATTTCTTTAAACCTAAAGAAGGCAAACGGGCAGGAGTCTCACCTGATGTTACAATATGATACCGCCCATGGACACTCACATTGCCAGAAGTCTCGTGTGCGTTGCTGGCCTTTCAAGAATTGGTACGCCCTTTTTTTCAAGGACCCTAAGTCGTATTGATTCGGAAATACTTCAGTGGGCAGCTGGTTCCACATAGCGGTGTCGCGCGGCAAAAACTGCCTCAAAAACGCTCAGTTGTGGAACGACGGACGTCGAAGAGACAAATAAACTACTGGCGCTATAAGTCTTGGTTAAGACCACATATTTCTATACCTGTTTCTTTAAATTACTCCCTTAAATAAGTGAATGGCCTTCAGTGCTTGACACGCCGTCGATTTTTTAATCTAAACTTGTTTAGCCACAATCTTTTTATTTACCGTGTTGGTACGAGCAAGTGTTAAATGGGCACATAGAAAATCAAGACCACATAATTGAGAGTTGCTTGCTCTAGGTACTTGATCAACGTAGTGTTATCTTTCATTGCGTATTACTAGCCTTAGTATCAGAAATATGGTTATAAAAAAAATTTATAAACAAATTATACAATAAATACAAAATATACCTTAAAATACCTAAATAAAAACTTGACATGTTACTGAAATATGTAGATATCATGTCAGCAAATGTTAGTTTTCGCAAGATTGCAATCTCACTATAGTTAGTACGAAGTAATCAAAAGCAATTCATAGAAATGTATCCATGCGATAATAATTTCCCCAACTTCCCACGCTCAGTACAATACAACTAATTAATGAAACCATACCGTAAACAACAATAAAACACCGTTTTTATATTTAAGGAAAATGTTGACAGAGAAATAAATGAAAGAGCACTTAGATTTGTTAGTTGTCCAATGCCGGAGGGAATTTTATTCGTTACTTACGTTGTAGTTTAGACAGCTTATTTACAGAAATATTGTAAGAGTTTTCAATTTTCTTTTGAGAGACCTGTCAGTGTTTGCCTTGACATTTAGATTGGAAACTAAGTTGCTTTATTATATTAGCTGTACATCATATTATAGCGATTGACTTCTCAATCAATTAAAGTTTTAAGCGTTTATAAGGAAAACGGTTTAATAAATTTTCAAGATAACTTCACTTAATCTAGTTAAATGTATTTAATAATTTTTATCAATTTTTTCCTCTGTAAATGTTATCTTTAGTATACTTACTATTTGTTATGAATAATTTATGTTAGCATGTTTATGTTAGTTGCTATGGTATTACAAAATAGATAAATAAATGAAAGAGACTAGCTCTCCACGACACAGAATCCTAGTGGGGGGCTAATTTACATTAAGGTTAGGTAACATAATGATTTTCTCAATGTTTCTCTTGAGTATGATTCGAGATGTATATTTTAGAATATGGGCTGAGGACGGCATGGCTTAGACACATTAACGCGTCTGTTTAATTTTTAATAAACAAGTTTAACCCAAAACAAATTTTGTTTCACTCAAATACAACGAAGCAACTCGCTTGGCGCATTAATCGCTCAGGAATGGAGGCGCTACCAACCAACCATTGGTGTTTAGTTCGAATTACGCTCAAAGGGACCTTATTAGTTTGTCCATATAAAAATATTGGTTGTTTGTAAAGTAGGTTTACGATCGAGATGTTTACGTGATAACGTCTTATTGGTGATATAAGTTTTTGGGAAGTAAGGAATTAATGAAGATAACAATTTTTTCAAATTTTAAATTACATCTATCGTTTTATTCACACTTTTGATGATAAATTTCGGGTGTAAAATGACAAGTTTACTTATTCGACTATGATATACATTTTTCTTCATACATTCACGGAATGACTGGCAGCGCTCGAGATGAGACGGGAGATCGGTCCGTCTCTCTCTCGTTATACCTGCGATCGCGCTCGTGAGGTTTTGGTGTGACACAACTTTCTGAACATGTCACCCGACTAAAACGATTTTAAAGACGTTATCACGTCAAAATCAATTTTTATATTATTTTTTATTATGCTTGCTTAGGGCTCAGAAGGCATGGACTGTGGATTTGGACACACGCTACATCAATGGCAAAACGACGGTAAAATTTATTTGAAATTACGAATTATAAGGATACCAGACCAAAATTCAATGATTAAACATTCTAGATATTGTACATTAAAGTGATGACAGAGAAATTTTCCTTCCTCTTTGATAGTAAAACCGAATTATCCACCATGTGTATGACTCGACACGTACCGCTAAAGTACGTTTTGTGGCACTGCATAGTTCTTTTTCAGAGTATAATGTAATCTGTTCCTAAAAATGATTTCTAACAATAAAATGAATTATAGCTAAGTAAATGTAAATCTATTATTTTTATTATATTACAGCAAATGCGCAGGAGTTTAATTGGATGTTAAGTGATACCACCATTAATTTCCAGGTGACTCGCATATGCGTTGCCGGCACTTCAAGAATTTGTACTGAAATACTTTTGCTTTTTGGTTTTACATAGAGCGGCAAAAACGCTCAGTTGTAGAACGATTCGTATGAAATTTCGTATTCCCTCTTGACGTCCGATAAAAAAACATAACAGCTGGTATTAATTAATTATTATTATTATTAATAAACCTTATTCGTGAACGTACTATAAATCTGAATTAGCAATTGTCATTATTACAACCGAGTCTATCGATTATATTCCTTAAATATAGAAGAGTTTTAGTTCCATAATAATTACAAACTATTTTATACATACTTCTTCAGTATATCTTACTTACCCTACACAGTGCCTAACAAAGAGGAGTAATAAATTTCAAATATGATAATGCCATCATAACTTCTAAAAATGGCGGAAGCGGGTCAATATATCAAAGCCTGGACAAAGATGGAGTGCATTTTGCGGATGTTCTGTAGGTGCCCTTGTATGCAAAATAAAAAGATAACAGCAGCGCAAAATTATAAAAAATACACAATGTAAGCTTTTAAACTTTCATTAAACTAAAACTAAAAATCAATTAAAAAGTAGAAGCTTTGAAAAGTTATGATATAAAAACTTTACAGGCATAATGAATACAAGAGGCGTGGCTGTCTTCCTCGCAAAAGCAGTGACATTTTTCATTAAAGCGTCAACATAAAATTGTTCACTTGAAATTTAAATAGTTCGAATTTTAAATTTTAGCCCAATGTATAAGACATGTCTCAGCTGACTGTCATTTGTTTTTAGACCATACTTCCGCATTACTTATTATACATACTAAACAGGATTCGAATAAGGGTCCTTAGTACCAATTTTAAAAGGCCTTGCAAGCCTTCAGGCAATGTCAATAACCATGGTATAACTTAACATTAGATGAGACTCCTGCCTGTTTGTACCCAGTTATATAAAAAAGGAACTGTATATGTAATTTAATAATAAAAAATATATTTTTATAGCATTTAATAGTTAAAAATTATGTAACATATATTTCAAACTAGCATTTTTTTAAGTTTTATTATTTGTCTCCACCAGTTCCATTATTATGAAGTATAATAATAACTAAATATTATTACAATAAATCAATACACTACCAGGCAATCATAGGTGATAAAAATAAAAAATAAAATTGTAATTATCATACTTTTATACAAGTTAAACATATGCTTATATTTCAGTTTATTTTCTTATTTTTTCTTTATGTATCAGGGGGCTAACCTGATGTTAAATTATACCCCCATTACTTTGCATTTAAGTGCTCCAATATACTCTGCTTACCTTATATAGCAGATTTAGTAATTGATAATATAAACGTTTGTCTAGATATGATTTTATTTTAGATTTAACCTAACCTCAATATCAAATAGAAACAAAATCTCATTAACTTCTAATGGAAAGACAGCAAACGAGATTAAATTAACACGAGCGCTTGAATTCGTTTTAATTATTGGCGTCGCGGTGTTGAGTGTAACAACTGAAAATTGTATGACACAATGCTGTCTTTTCATTACGTTAAAATTTTTATATCCCGCTCTGCGATTTACATTTTTCAGTGCGAATTCTTCTCATAATAAGACGGTTTTTGTTGTTGCTGGAAAACAAATCCAAGTAGTCTGGGTTGTTAACTTATGTCAAGTAGGCATTTCAATTATTTAAACTAAATTTAATTGTGATGGTGCAGTGTTGGCGTCGTGACATCAGCGTGCGACTTTCATCCCTGAGGTCGTAGGTTCGAACCCCGGCACTCATGAAACAGATACTGACATCAGAGGCCTAGAAGGTTGGCACCACTGGTTTTTTTAGTTATGATGATTATTTTAAACTTTATATTTTAAGAAAAAGTGCCTCATTTTAACTATTACAGTACGTTACAAAAATTAGTTTTTATACTAATAAAAATATAATGGTCTTTGGCTAAAGGATAAAGTGTTATGGCTATTAGATATGGTAAATTTAATTAAAATTAGTAGGGGAGTATAATCAAATAATAATCATCTCATCATTGAATTGAATTCATAATTGAAGTGAAAACTTTGTACAATCTTTACCATTATAGACGTTTTTATTGAGAAGTGCAATAACTATTTTTATAAAATTCAAAAAGAAATACATTAATTTATGAAAACGAACATTACCCATACCAAGGATTGAATGACACATTGTCATGCATCTTTCATTACTTACATTTTTATATTTTAATTCTCTAAATCGTGGTTACTTCGTCTGTCATAGCATATTAAAAAATATTAATCTATATATATAAAAGAAAGTCGTGTTTGTTACAACACTTATAACTCGAGAACGGCTGGACCGATTGCCATGGTTTTTGAATTGTTGGATTTGTTTCCGTCCCGAATAGCAGAATAAGCAATAAAATATCGGATAAGTTATCGAATAACAATAAATTAATTTTACGAATGCAAAAACCATATGGTGGCATCTGTTGACAAAACTACGCATCATTTTACGTCGAATTCGTGTCAGTTCAAGAAATTCCGATTTTGAGGTGAATGAGGAGATGCATATACCATGCTTTGATCCTGATCAAAAGGTGTTGGATATCAGAAAGTGCTTAACATGCAGTATCGCCATATTGACGCTAGAGAGAAGATGCCTAATGTGTAAAACTGCCATTCTTCTTTCGCAATGGCAAGCAATAAAATATTTCTGTATTTGCAAAAAAGTTGTATTAATGTAATATTTAACATTAATGAAATCCTAAAATAAGTTAAATTAAAGTAACAACGATATGATAAGGTTGTAGGGCGGAACGAAGTTAGCCAGGTCAGCTAGTTTCATATAAAGAGGTATAACAGATAAACAATAACCTTAAAACATTATAACTAAAATATATTATTAAAAGGAGTCCCTTTAGGCAAGGTTCCAAAGATACTAGCAGCGTTCCCCCATTGATAGCTAAAACAAGGAAATAAATAGTTGTCCATTCTTTCAGTTGAATGGACAACATTCATAATATCAAAAGCCTGTTTTTAAATCAAATTATTTGTAAAAAAGGCCTATTAGCCCAGATAAAAACCTTTTATTACAGAGGTGAGCTTTACACTCAAAAGAACTCAAATCCATAAGGTTCAAAGCTAAAAATCGACCAGAGGACAATTTTTAAACTGACACGACAAATTGTTAACTTTTTGAAAATACGCTCTAATGAGTTTAGATTTCTTTTCGATGTAGTGCATGCCTTTTGAAGGCTTTCGCTGAAATATACCTCGCGTTATACAAAACTTTAACGGAAGCGTGAAAATTGTATGCATACCAAGTGAGATTGAAAAGTTCCGATGTCAGGCCACAGTGCCCGAAGATAAATTGCCTTCACTCGCTGCATTTACATGACAGATTTAAGGGTTTTTGTTTTGTTACTCCAATCTATTTCGCACGAGTTACTTCTCCTTAAAAATTAACGTTTACTATAAAATCTTAATCATATCGTGTAATCCATGTAATGGTGGGTTCAGAAAAACATTTGAAAATTGTGATTTCCGTGATGTATGCTGTATGTTCCAGCCAACTAGATTAATTAGCCGTTCAATTAACAGCCTAGCCTTTTAACTAAACGGCGCCGTTTAACTAGCGGCCTGAAATATATTCAGCCGTAGCGTTGTTACAACATTTAATAAACTGACTAAATAATAAATAATAAAGAGAAGCGTTTCACACCTCAGATGGCGCAAATTCTTACAGGGCACGGAGCCTTTGCACATTACCTTCATAGGTTTAAAATTAGGACAAGCCCAGCATGTGACTGCGGCGATGAAGAACAAACAGTAGAACATGTGCTCTTACATTGCCCTATATTCGCATCGTCCAGGCACGACCTGGAGCAACAAATACAGATGACTGTAGACCGTAACGGCCTACAGGACATGTTAATAAAGCACAGGTCGTGCCTGGAACGGTTCTGCGATAAAATTGTTGAATATATAAAGGCGGCAAACAAAACCCCAAGAACGGGTCTCGCGAGGAATTGCGTCCCGGCTCGCCCATGAATATTGTTAACAAAAATATTACAGATGTAGCCGGGGCGTCTTTCGCGAGACGTGTGATGTGCAAAGGTCCCTGGACACAATGGCAGGGGAGTAGAAAAGTGATATATTTAAAAAAAATATATATATATATCTATTCAGCCAGTTGATCAAACAGCTATGCAAATGATTTGAATCGATGACGATGATGAATTACCAGCGTAATAACGTCGGCAAACAACAAATTTGTTGATATTTTCCAAAGTTTTATGAAAAATAGTATGGAAGAGTGTAGTGACACTAAGACTTAGGGTAAGAACACTAATAAGTTACATTTTAAATATATTAAGGGTCAGTTTCACAATGTATGGACAAAGTACCAAATAGCTATGCAACACATAAATTATTTGGAAGATAAATTGTGCTATTTGACACTGCATCGGACTCATGATGGACTTTATGTGACGAATAGCGCTATCTGACAGTCGTGAAACACAACAGTAGTGTTTATCCTACCAATAAGTAATAAATAGCTAATTTGGAACTTATGTAGAACTTATCCGTACATTGTGAAACAGACCCTAAATAAAGAATTAATTATTTCAGATATTTCAGCTATTTTATTTCTGTCACATGATCGTACGAATGGCCTTAGCATTAGCCAATATTTATTCTAATTGTTCTATGTTGACACATTGTAAGCTTTTATAGCTTTTGTAGCTTTTGTCATATTCACATTTTTATTGGAATAAATTTAATGTTGTATCTTTACCTTGATCCAATTTTGTTACTATAATCAGAGTTGCAAGACATAGGACAGACTTATTTTAATCCAGTCGGCAAGACAAGAACGTAAAGCAAGAAAAAATCACTTTCTTCAGAACTTTTAAAACAGCCTATTTTATATTCTTTATACACTATCGCTGAAAATTGAACCTAAAACCTACGCTATTCTAAGCATTGGTATCAAGAATTTTCATCCAAGTAGTGTATGTAATTGAAACAGCGATATTGCAGAACATTAAAGCAATAACTGAACAAAAAAAGTTTGCCATCTGGTACAAATAAACATGTAACAATGAGAATTGTGAATTGTATTACTGGAAAAGTCTTTTTATAAGCATAGTGTTTTTCTGCAATTCTATTACACGTTATGCAGCACCTGGTGGAGTACAGATTGTAAGTAATATTTAATTACACTTCTATTAATTCTAAGATTTAATTTTGTAGAGTAATTAGATATGATTGTATTTTTTAATGTTTATAAAGTCAACAAATAATTGGCAAGCAAGATAAGTAATCGATGTGTAATTGTATTGGTATGATTTTTATTATTTATTAAAAAAAAACATGAAGCCGCTTTTTCACTACCTTTATAAGGAAAATCGAAATTAGTTTATCCTCTTATAGTTCCTAGCATGTTTTGATAATATCGTTATTTATAAGCAAGAGATAAAGTTGTTAATTATGTAAAATGTATTCGATGCCCAGTAGGCATTAAGGTAAAGTTTGTTTGATAAATAACAATGCAATATAATATATACACGATGTTTTGCAGTAATTTGGTAAACGTCAAATAAGTATATAATAAAATTCTCGTACCTGTTACACTGGTTTAGTTTTTAATATTAAATTTTCTTCAAATTCAAGTTATTTGAAGCATACCGCCTAAATTAGGTTGAATTAATCAAGTTTTTGAGGAATATACTTCTGAAGGGGTAGTTCATACTATTCCAATATTGTATTTACACAATCCAATTCCAATTTGTCGCGTATAAAACTTGCTTTGATAAATCTTATATAGAATTGATTAGTACTCGTCGGTAAATTACATAACTACGCTTTTCAACATTTATAATTACCGCACGTATAGTTTTCATGGAAATTCACAAACAAAACTCAAACACACTTGATTTTTATTTCGTGTCGAAAACGCATGTTTTACCCTTTGAGATTTGAGATTTATTAAACAGACAGTGCACCTACTTCGACTGTTCGAACTTAATCATCTCCTTTATCCTTCGTAAAAGGAGAACACTTTTGAAACTTCAATACTTAGCATTTTGTAAAGACTTTGCATGATAATTCATCTTACGTACCTTTAATTAGGTTAAAGTATTATTATTAGCTTTATTTTAATAGGTAAATATGCTGTTGAATACTACTAAAATAAAATAGGGAGTTTCTAAGCTGTTGACCTAGTAAAAAATTCAGCAAGCATCCAAGTGCTGCACACATAAATGAAGATGGCATTGTTATGCTAATATGTCGGCCGAAATTGCTTCCGAATAGCGGGCATATTTACTTTACCCCAAAAACGTAGACAATATACAATATTTGTTTAATAAAACCAGTAATATATGTTCCAGATATATATATTTTTAAATAAAATTAATATTGGGATAGTTGTATTAAGAAAAAAATAAAATTCCTTTAAATAAAAAGTGTAAATTATTGACAGTGGTACTCGCGTTATTTGTTGCTCTAATTTTTATAATATTAATCTCCGTTTGACTTACTTGACTCCTATGACCCCTGGATGGGGCAGAGGTCAATAGTGAGCCTCCATCGCGTTTGGTCTTCTGCATTGATTTAACCAAAACAACTTTTTGTTTCTCTTTTTAAATGCGTAAATACAATTTCACGGAAAGAGACCAATAATACTTGATTTAAAACAATAGAACAATATTTTTTTTGAATGAGAAAGAATTATCAAACAATTTTAAACTAAGAAAGAAGAAAATAAATATTTGTAGTCTTCATAACAATTAAAATAAACAAAACATTTTTATTTATTTATTTATAAGTACTAAAACAAAAACCTTAAAATATTCAAGAAAATATGACATCACAAATTTTACACACATACACATTATATTAGAACATACCTATTTCAAATTAGCAAAGAAAAAATTACACAAGCAACCACAAAATTAAAAATAACTTAAACTAAATAGTGATTATTATGAGTGAGAATCTAAAAATTGAGATCTAAACAAAAATTGGATTACTGGTCCTAAGTATATTAGTCTAGTCGACAAGTTGAAAATGGAACAAAATAGAGATACTACTCCTAAAATTATGTGCGATAGCTCATTGGATCCGGAATGACGTCTAGAAAAATGTGCTAAAAGCGTGTATTAGCACATAAAAAATTGCAAAAGTTATAGACCATTAAAGATGAAAAAATAATGGCATTTAGTTTTTTGCCAATATTTAATAAACTATTAATATTTAAGAAATTTCAAATAAAGATTCTGAAAGAAGAGGAAATTTCTAATAAAAAACTTCTCACTCCCAGAACTCTATCTCCATTATTTATAATGTTAATTTAACGCTGAAAATAGGTCTGCGGGTGACATTTTTAGGATTCGCGCGTGGCGTCAAAAGCGACTACGGCACATTAATTAATTTATTTAAGGTATTGAATATTTTTTTTTAAATTTGAAAAAATTATGGTGTGTTCTGAACACTATAATTAATTTATTCCCGTTGAAAATTTTACTTAAAGTTAATTTTTCAACAAGTTAAATAATTGTTAACTAACGAAATTTTCTCGAACGACCGTCTTAATTGTAAGTGAAAAAAAATGTTTAAATAATGGTCGTAAAAATATTTCGCTTCGTAGAGCCTTTCTTACATACATACTTAACAAGATCGTGCCATAAAAGTTAAAAAAATATTTATACTTTGTTTATAACAATTTTTTTACTCAAACAAAAACTTAAAAATCCATGTAATGATGTTAAAAAAAATTTTTTTTTTCTTAATCATCATATAATCGTTTTTTTATTAATACAAGATATTTATTGATTTGCAAAAAAAAAAATTCCCGCCATTTGTTGATAATTTTTTTTAAACAAATTGATTAAATCAATATTTTTAAAAAAAAAATTAACACAACTTTATTACATTAAAATTTTTATGATTTAAAAAAAAAAATTTTCCTTAATAACAATTTTTAATTGTTTATAATCGTTTTTTTTAATTTTCTATTGTTTAAATAATTAGTTAAGAAATTTTTTTTTCCTAAAAATCATAATTGACAGTCTTCTATAAAGTAACAGAAAAAAAAAATTTTTTTATCAACAATTCTATTGTTTATTAACTTACCAATTTGTTATAAACAAATATTCAACTTTTGTTTATTTTTTTTCTAAAACTTCTAAAATTAACAAAAACAACCATATATAACAAAGTATAGAAAAATTTTTTTTGTAAATTTTTTGATTATCATGAATATTACTTTTATTTAAAATTAAAAAATTTTTTTTGTAAATTTTTTGATTATCATGAATATTACTTTTATTTAAAATTAAAAAATTTTTTTTCTATACTTTGTTATATATGGTTGTTTTTGTTAATTTTAGAAGTTTTAGAAAAAAAATAAACAAAAGTTGAATATTTGTTTATAACAAATTGGTAAGTTAATAAACAATAGAATTGTTGATTAAAAAAAAATTTTTTTCTGTTACTTTATAGAAGACTGTCAATTATGATTTTTAGGAAAAAAAAATTTCTTAACTAATTATTTAAACAATAGAAAATTAAAAAAAACGATTATAAACAATTAAAAATTGTTATTAAGGAAAATTTTTTTTTAAAAAATCATAAAATTTTTAATGTAATAAAGTTGTGTTAAATTTTTTTTTTAAAATATTGATTTAATCAATTTGTTTAAAAAAAATTTATCAACAAATGGCGGGAATTTTTTTTTTGCAAATTAATAAATATCTTGTTTTAATAAAAAAACGATTATATGATGATTGAGAAAAAAAAATTTTTTTTTAACATCATTACATGGATTTTTAAGTTTTTGTTTAAGTAAAAAAATTGTTATAAACAAAGTATAAATATTTTTTTAACTTTTATGGCACGATCTTGTTAAGTATGTATGTAAGAAAGGCTCTACGAAGCGAAATATTTTTACGACCATTATTTAAACATTTTTTTTCACTTACAATTAAGACGGTCGTTCGAGAAAATTTCGTTAGTTAACAATTATTTAACTTGTTGAAAAATTAACTTTAAGTAAAATTTTCAACGGGAATAAATTAATTATAGTGTTCAGAACACACCATAATTTTTTCAAATTTCAAAAAAAATATTCAATACCTTAAATAAATTAATTAATGTGCCGTAGTCGCTTTTGACGCCACGCGCGAATCCTAAAAATGTCACCCGCAGACCTATTTTCAGCGTTAAATTAACATTATAAATAATGGAGATAGAGTTCTGGGAGTGAGAAGTTTTTTATTAGAAATTTCCTCTTCTTTCAGAATCTTTATTTGAAATTTCTTAAATATTAATAGTTTATTAAATATTGGCAAAAAACTAAATGCCATTATTTTTTCATCTTTAATGGTCTATAACTTTTGCAATTTTTTATGTGCTAATACACGCTTTTAGCACATTTTTCTAGACGTCATTCCGGATCCAATGAGCTATCGCACATAATTTTAGGAGTAGTATCTCTATTTTGTTCCATTTTCAACTTGTCGACTAGACTATATGTAGCTACGTATAAATCTAATAAAAATAATGGTTTCTTTTTATCTTTTTTATACTAAAACCTCGCGGACCCCAAAGACACGACCTTGTATTATTGCCTTAATAAAACTGAGGAAATACATCCGAGTCGACCGTAATCACCTAAAAGTATCCCATAATAAAATTCTTTAAGACAAAATACGCCTTAGGCGAGCCCTTAGACATTGGCGTGAGCTGGTTTAATATATTTAAAAATTTGTTTCATCCGAGGCTTAGATTGCGTAGCCATTCTCATGTTGTGGAATGCGTTTTTCGCAAAAGGTCGATTTCTGAGAGGACCAGAGATAAATAAAAAGATAGTGACAATGATAATCCGGCTCGAAGGACCAAAATAATCTAATCTTCTCAAATTAATACTGACAACTATATTAATAGTGGCGGCGTTTATAAAATCAAAATATCTCCATGAGTCAAATATGGTTCTTTACTTCGGTCAATAAACAAAGGAATATCGTATATGTAGTATTAAAGTAGTATTCAATTATTCGTAAAAATATTCTTGCCTAAATAACCTAGATATTTTTGAACCTAAGAATATGTCGATAATGTCGATTATCGCTAATAAATAACGTATTGAGGTTAATCAGTGTTTAAAAGTCCACTCTGTATACCTAGTTAAGCAATAATTAAAGTTAGCAACAATTTTGATACATTATATTATGTCATTTGCTCTATGAATTATAAAGAGGAAATCACGGTATAGCAATGACCAATTTGAATGCATTGGTTGAATGCTAGGAAATTGATCTGGTATTTCTTTGATTATTCAGTATAATAATAATGGCAATATAGTGATCGATGATATGTTTAAGTTTTAATTAAGTACAGTAAATTAGCGGTTTGAGCTGGAAAGCTTTCGGCAATTATCAATTAAGCATTCGTGTAATTTGTAATATCAGCTTTCCATTTTACGACAACTGCACACACAACTGATTAAACCATTTAGCGTCATAATAGCAGAGAATTTTTATTTGTAATAGGAATTAGTACATCAGGAGTACCATGACAACTTCAGTTGTAATAAATCACGGAGACAAATTAAAATATATTCCAGTGAAAAAGTTTTAAAACATTTTAAGCCTTTTTCCTTGTCCAATTTAATAGCTTTTAGTTGCATCATTAACCATTCTTTGTAGCTATCTTTGTCTTTTATTAGTTAAATTTCTTTTATAAGTTCTATTAATCAAATCAGGTGCAATGATCACCTATTTGTCTGTCTCATGTCCTAGTGGATATAAAAAAATAAATGAAGAAGTTTTTCTAAATTAATGTTTTTGTTATCTATATGTACGATAAAATTTGTATAAAAACCACTTAAAATTAGAGTATATATTATTTTCTTGTCTTCAGCGTACGACTTCTTTGAGATCGTAGGTTTGAATCCTACCTGTGCACCAATTTCTGTCTATCCGCGCATACACTAGCTCATACAGTGCGGAAACCGGCACGCTTCACAAAATGTCGGCGTGAGTCAGGCACAGGCTGATTACCTACTTGCCTATAAGAAAAAAATTATCACGAAATAGATCTGAGACCCAGACTTAAAAGGTTGTAGCGCCGCTGATATTTTTTCTAGTACTTGACCGTACTAAAACTGGAAAACGTTTTTTGTTTCAACAGGAGACAAACCCAAGCTTACTGCGTTATTTGCCTCGCATTCACCGCTAAACCATGTTAATATGTTTTATATTTTACAGAACCATGCAATTCACCATATTCGCGAGTGTCATTGGAATCACGATGGGTATGAGACCCCATGGATTTTCGGGGACCTTAGTGGACTTCACTGATCCTAAGGTAAAAAAGGAAGGTTTAAAAGAAAATGTTGATAACAAAGTTGTTAAAACAACATAGTTTTACTGATTTATTTAATGATAAATTCGATTTTAGAAACCGTATACACGAATTGGAGTTCTGTGTCCATAGTTCAAAATTAATTGGTTTAGTTTTTGATTGAGTTCATATTTTATTCAAATTAATATTATTAGTTTAGTTAGTTCATTTATTAACAGTTACGATATCCAAATTATTTCACTTATCCAATCAGAAGCTAATAAACAAACATTCAGTCATCAATTCATCTACAACTATCATGAATCGTTAGATATGTGTATATATATGTCTATATACTATATATACATAGAGCAGTCACGAATCTGAGTACGACTGTGAGCTTTCAATCACAAAAATACGAATTGAGAATGTTCTCAATCAATTTATGACCGCAGTGAAATAATAACGATTCGTACAAATGGCGTTTACCGTTGGTTGGAAAATATTAAAGGATGATAAAATTTTACGTTTTCATAAAATCAATGATGTACCCGTAAATCTCGAACCATTGGTCAATTACATTGATAATTTCGGGTCAAAAATTTACGAGTCCTAGTTAGATATACAGTAACGTCTCCTATAACAGGGTAGATTGGTTTCACGTTATAGGAAACGCGTTGTAGGAGTATTCTCGCATAACGCGCTTGTATAAGATTTATCGTTACAGGGGATTTAAATCGAATCTTAAGTAAAAACTATGTTATGAACAAAATATGTGCATACAAATAATTATAAATGTCACAGTGCAGAAATATAACGAGTGCAGTTCATTTAATGAAGGACTGAAATCGCGTAATTTGAAAAAGCGTTATAAGAGGACCGCGTTATAGGGGAGTTACTGTACTTTTGGATATTGAACCCGGGCGTATAACTGCGTGTAGTCACATTGTCACGGTTTTTTAAACCTTAGTAGGTTTCAAGCACTATAAGAAACGTGTAGCTGTTTTTTTATAATCAGTTAATAATGTTAAAAGTATTACAAATTACATTTTACCTTTTAATGTACAGTATGTCTAAATATGATAATATTTCTTCGTTATAGAGAATTGATGTTGCGTTATAAAGGGTCAATAAATGTATGGGTTTTGTGTTAAACCAAACAAATGTAACGAATTTTAACGTTATAGAGAGATTTTCGTTATAACCAATTACGTTTTCAATGTACACTGTTTTTACAAACCATACGACTTATCAAGGAAAATACTTCCATTCCGCCAACTATCTCGAATCCTTTTTGGCATTCATGTCATAGTTTAATTGCTTAGTATCTAATGAGCCCCTTGAGGTGGAACAATAGCACCTTATAAAAACTATATTTTAGGTGCAAGGACATCTCGATGCATTAGTGCGCATGGCTCAATCATGTGTGATCAAAGTGAGGGCCACCCCAAAAGACGTAAGAGCATATTTCACGAATTCCCCACCGATTACGAGGTCAGGGCAGTGTTTTGCTGCGTGTATGCTGGAGCAGAGTGATGTCATCAATCATGGAAAGGTCAGTTTCATTTCATTCTAATCTTAAAACTCGTGGACTTTCCAGGGTTGTTAAATAATAATTATAATGAAGCCTCAGTTATTCTGATTATTAATAGATATCTACAAAAGATATACATAGATATCCTCCAACTGGTTCCTTCTTTCTAGTATAGCTTGATCATTTTTCCCACAATTTTCTCCACCAACTTCTTTAATGGATTTTCTTTAATATAAGTGATAAACTCTGTTCAGTGCAACTTATTAAACGTAATAAATGGGAGATATCATGGCCATGCATGGTCACGATGTTATTTGATATAAAAATATGGTTACAAAAAAAAATACCGCAACAGTCTTAGGAAAAATCCTGCAGTTTAAAATGAAAGACGAAACGGTGAGTCATTCACTACCATTTCTAGAGCCAAACAAATTTAAAAAGTTTGGTCCCTGTGGCAGTGTACCTTTAACGCTGGCAGCATTTCCTCGCTGTATTGAGATACCTATTCGTTGAGCGATTAAAGCATCAGCCTTGGGTTCACGGTACTATCTACCAGACGCCATCTTAAATCTTTAATTAAAATAATAGAATAAACGCAATTTTTGCATTATTTACATAACATGACGTTACGAGAACTTTCCAACAATTGTTATCATAGTTACCAAGATTACAGACATTTTGAGTAAAGTTATGTCAATAATATTATGATTTAGCCGTTATTCAAGAAATTGTATTTATATGTGTGGGAATAGCTTAAATTACTAAGCAATTTTGTGCTATTTCTCTATATACCTATAGGAAGTATTTCCAATGAAGAGAATTAGAAACAAATGCCAAATTCAAACGATAGCCTCTGTATTGGCAAAAAGTTCGTACGAATCCAATAAAGAGTTTCAAATTGCTATGAAAATGTTATCTGCGAAACAGTGCAGTAGTGAAATGTCGGAAAAATTTAGAACTGCGGTTGTTTGTGCATGTGTTATGGCTTGTGGCGAATCGTAGATACGCACTACTCTTACTCTTTTGTGTAGTATTTTCTATAAGATTTTGATGTACGTGTTAACATAAGGATAGGATACTAAGAAAAGAAGAAAGCGGACATCACTCAGAACAGACTTTTAAGACGAGCGATATTCATGTTTTTTTCCCCTGAGCGTTTCTATGTGAATATATAAATTAATTACTGTAGTTTGTGAAGAATAAACCAATTAACATAGATAAAAATGATTGTGATTTATAACAAGTTAGAGCATCCCATAGGCTGGTATATATTTAAATACAGTACATGTTTAACGTACTTTTTACTTTAAACTATGGTACTGTTTTCTCATTGTAAATCACGTATCAGTTTGTATGAACGTGAAAAAACTTTAATTAACCAATTGGGGGTATGAAGTATTTAAAATATTTTTTTTTTAAATTTACGTTTAAAGCATTAGATATTTTAACCGACTTAAAAACCAAACGTAATTGCTAAGCAATTTTCATAATTAATAAGATATAACGAAAATAATTTTTAGCTTCGTTAGCGAATTCACTTAATTGCAATGAAATTAATATTTTATTACACTTATGTTTTACCGGTATTCGAACCTTTTAGAGTTATACAGCATTTTTATTAAACATCAAGCTTCATATTGTGATTTTAAAGCTATCTTCAGGTAAACCGAGACCTTCTCATCCACCTGGCCAGTCTGGTGAATGGAAAAAACTCACGAGTTGTACGAAAGCTCCACAGCATCTCCAGGTTATGCCTGGACAGCATTGAAGGAATGTCAGATCGGTGCCAACTAGCCTCCACCTACAACGATTGCTTGAATGAGAATATGATTGAGTTCGCCTTCCCCTTGGACCTCGCTGAAGAAGCTGTTCGAAAGATGCCGTTTCATCTCATACAGCCGAAGTGAGTAAGTTTGAGTTAATTTTAGACGGCTTAATCTTTACTCAACTGTCTTAAACAATACTTAAGATCGCCTAGGAACCAATTGGAAGCTAAAAAGTGTCACACCGTTGTACTTCCTTCAATCAGTCGTTAATTTTTTTAGAATATTTACAGCTTATAACTAAATTATGTACTAAACATAAACAACTTTCTACGCAAATAAAAAAATCTTCACAAAAATCAAGTAATTCATAATTAGATGATTTGGTACACAAAAAATCATTATAATTCCGGCTAACTAACAAAGAAAACAATAAACAATCTAAATTAGTAGATTTACCGATCTACATTTCGTTCTTCAGTTGCGTCCAGTCATTAGGGTTGTAATTAATCTTTCGTTAAAGTTAATTTAATTGACACCCAAGTTTTACTAATATTTGTGTATGAATTAGCCACTTTGGGTTACCTCTATATAATATAAAACATTCTTACTCGTCTTAATAATGACTATGTGCATAAAAGTCAAAATCATTTATTAATTTAGGTAATACAATGTACACTTATGAACGTCGATACGATAAAGAAATACATATTAAATGCTTCTAATTTTACATTTACTGCCATTTCTCGAATCTAGGAGAACGGACGAGAAGAACTGGCAATAACCTATCCGCCACTCTTTTTAATCGCCAAGTTTTTTGTTATACACAATGTTTGTAAGGAGCTGCAACAATTAAACCATGTTCCATTATCCATATGACATCTTAAGTAATCAATAGTTAATTAAAAACAAAGATTTATCCTCATAATTATGTATATCAAATAGTCCTTAATTTGTAGATCTATTAATATTGGCAAATTCAATATACCACTTCTATTGAACGGTTTTAAACTGATTAGACTTTGATGTTATTAATTTATGAGCTCTGTGATATATACTGACGATGACAGATGACAGTAATGTCATGGCTCCGACTTGTATATTTATCATTCTGTCACTATTATTTCTCTTTGTTTGACGCATAAACACAAATCAATTGATTCACACGAATTCCTGCGAAACTAGTTTGATAATCCAAAAACTATTTGTTATATAGCGAACAAGTATTTAGGTGAATGTATTAACTTTCGTGGGAAACCCCGAACTGTACTGTTAGTTGGGCAAACTTCTGCCTTAAATTTCGTGTAAAAAGGTTAGAGGAAAACGTATTTCGTTTTTTAAGCTAACATCCAAAAGGACTGGCTAAATTAAGCGAGATGGGCTGAAAGAACTTTGTATGGATATAATTACGGAAATGCTGGGACAGTTTTGAAATTCAAATACGTACCGCATTTAACATCTCATATTCATTTACAGTCGAATTTCTTTGAAATGTAATGTAAGTATATATAACTAGTAGACTCGGCTAAGCGTTGCTGTGGCTAAGATTTTTGTTATATTATATAGTAGTAAACTATTCAAGAGAAACGGCAGGAGAACACCAATCCACCATGCTTTTTTGGTGGTTATGCCATTAAATTGTAGCTTATGTGAAACGTTGGTAATTATTTTGATAAGGATTAATACCTAGGTACGAATAAAGAGCCTTTTCTAGCGGTAGCGCGACATTTTTTATAGATAGTGATGTGTCCTGAAAAATTGTAATACATCATTTTGTTCTATCATTAATAGTTTTCGCAGCGCACCCGATTGATGGAAGTTTTTTGTTTATTTTTTTACACCTTGGGTTAGATTATTCAAGTTTTAGTAAGCATCCCTTATTTTTGAACGGTGAAAGAGTTTTGAAATCAGTCTAGTAGTTTCGGAGCCTATTCATTTCAAACAAACAAAAAATCAAACCTTTCCTCTTTATAATATTAGTATAGATTAATGTTAGTAATTCAAGTAATGTTAACTTGTCTGCATATACGTCCATTCGAAATTCCTGTTATAACAAAACTACAATAAAACCTCAAATAACTTTCATATAAAGAAATGTGACACAACTTTCTTTACATAATCGAGTTTTAAAAGGACTCCTTTTATAAAACTTTTTATGTATTTTCTATTCGGGGAACCCTTAATTTGTATGTTGTTTTGTAACCTTTAAACTGGGAATTTTATTTTAATAAAATACCCATTTACGAAGAGAAAACACCATTACCTTAGTGTCCTTTGAAATAGCAATTACGTGATCAGTGTTGCCAATTTATAACGCTTATTTACCCCGGTCACATCGTCTCAAATAGGACTTGACACGAAGTAGTTTTTTAGGGGAACTTTTATGGACGTGATGTGGTAAGCTTTCATATATTATGATATTAAATTGTTCCATATTCCCCGCTGAGACGCAGTTTTTGTCCTGAAATAATTTTTTGTATAATTTATCTATCGTATGAGGTAGGCGGGGTGAATGTAATAAATTATAAGGGTCGGCTAAGGGGTTCCGTCTAAGATTAGGAGATCTATACTAGTTAATGCAAGCAGTTCTAACCATACCCATAGAGTTAATATGTTAGTATGGTAGTTCTATATTCAGACAATTATATTATACGATTATTAAGGACTAACGGCCAGTCATGGCTACGCACGGAGGGGCATTTTTTGAATAAATTTACCTAGGGATTCTCAGGAATAATGTTGCGCTCTAATGGTGAAAGAATTTTGACATTGGTCTTTAAGTTTTTAATTTGCTTTATTATATTAGTATAGCTTTCGTGGATAGGACTATACTCGGTGCCTAAAAAATCAGTGGGGCTACAACCTCTTTAGGTCTTGGCCTTAGATTTCTGAATCTGTTTCATGATCATTTTTTAAAATCTAATAGGCAAGTAGGTGATCAGCCTCCAGTGCCTGACACACGCTTTTGGCGCTCGACTTTTTGGGTCTAAGACATGTCGGTTTCCTCACGATGTTTTCCTTCACTGTTCGAGCAAATGTTAAATGCGCACATAGAAAGAAAGTCCATTGGTGCACAGCCGGGGATCGAACCTACCACATTAGGTATGAGAGTCGCACGCTGAAGCCACTAGGCCAACACTGCTCTACCTACGTGAGATTTAAAAAAGAAACAGCGCCTATGAATCCCGTATCAAAATTCAATAGGTACATTTTTGACGTACGGAAATCAGACTTAACGCTAAGTTTCCTTTCTATATCTTACCCTAAGAGTACTATATATATATATATTTATATAAACATAAAAAGGATTACAATTTTATTATTTTCTTCTCTAAAAATATGTAACATATATAGGGAAGGAGGTGAATAACCAAGTAATGAGGGACATAACTTAGAAATGCAATTTTCGTAGATAAGGGCGATAAGCAATGAAGATAAACAGCTCGAATCCTCCTCCAATTTCATTTATTATTTATGGTTGATACTAAATCCAACCTAATCATTTGCTTAGGTACGTAAATCTTTAAAGATTGTGAGGAAGTACAAAACGTGTGACACTTATTAGCTACTTAAGCTTTACAAACGAAAATACGAGAACAAAGAAGTAATTTACAAGAAACTTTAGACGTTTCAAAATCTCTAATAACCTACTTTTCACCTTAAAGTTTCCTTGGCATTTAATAAATATTATAAGGCCTAAAAGTCTAGATTCTTTAACTAAATTGCGGTAATATTACGCAATTTATATAAAAATTATAGCATAGATGATATATATATATGATACTAGTAAATTATTGGTGCTATTAAAATAATTAAATGCCTAAAACTAAACCTTTTGAAACACTAAAATTAGGGTAGTATTTCGCGATATTTCGGACACACGAACATAGTGCCAATATAGAACACTAACTGCAAATGAACATTGACTTAGTGTAAGCTATTCACTACTCGTATTGTATAAAATTAAGTCAAGATAATATTACTTATTAACCATAATTATTGTATAGGTTACATTCTCTTTTGTAAACTTTATTATTAAAAAAAAATAAAACATTGTATTAATTGTAAGCTACTTTTAATTTATATAATCTTAATAACTTTTTTATTTTCAGTTTACCACTAGAATTGAGGCAGACATCATTTTAAAGATTAGATAAGTTTAGTATACAAGAATTGTTACCATATTTTCTTTTTTAATTTTTTTAAATATATGCTATTTTATTTAAAATTTGCCTTTTGTTTTTACTCTTAATGATAAAGGTATAGGTTAGGGAACAAAAAGTAGTTATGGATTTGACGTTCTTGGTTATAAGTGATTTTCTTGTGAAATTATATCTATTTTGGAATTTTTGTAACTTCCTAAGGGCTTTAGGAAACGCCCACGCACAGTGTACCATCTATATGTTAATAGAAAATCAATTTATTTATGTGTTGAAAATTACCACATAAAAAGGTTTCGTAGGGTAGTCCAAAAATCCTTCTTTATTTATTTAAATCAAAGATTTAGTTGTATTTCAGGCATTATAGTTGTAGACTACTTATTTAACGTTCTTTTTGAAAATACCCTTTACTCATTTGTTTTATTTTACATACTTGGCCCATCTTAAATTTTATACAGATATCTGACCTTTAAGATTTGTATTGAAAAGATACACACAGCTTGTGTGCATTATATTAGAACGTAGGGTCTAGTCACTAACCGGCCTTATAAAGTGTATCTAAATTTACTGACTCGTTTATTTTATAACCAGCCTAAGATGCCTTCAACAATGTGCAAGATTTCCCAGTCATCGTGGCTATGATACTTTTAGTATTAGTTTAATTTGTCGCTACTAACTGGACTTACAAATCATTACGATGTCGTCGTACCTTGACACGCTAACGAAGGTGTTCCGGCCTCTAATGATGTATAGAACTTATCGACCTCAGCCACACAGGGCCTTTGGGGGGGCAAGTGGTTAGACTGGCTGAGCATCCTCCCTTTAGGTTGGAGGTTACACCATCCGTCCTCGATACATTAATCATCTTTATTACAAATGGTAATCCTGTTATGCTCGACACAACTACTGCTAAATATCTAACATCGGAAATGGGTGAACTAAACCCCCAAGGCAAGACGTGGCCGCCCCAAGCAGACTTGGCAACGGACCATCATTGCAGAGGCAAATGAAGCGAAAACCAGAAGCGATTGAAAAATACGGCTTAAACAAATCTGGCTGGTCGATATTTGGATGCTTTTTTCCCCATCTAGGCACGTAGAACCTTAAGTTACTTATTAACACAAATATGTAATATAGTAACTATTCTACTATTGTTACCTTACAACGAAATACTTAAAACGGAAGGAAGATTTGCTTTAAATGAAAAATACGTTAAAATGCAAGTCACTAAGTAAGACAGCTGGGAATGGTAGTAACGTAATTTTATCTCAGAAATGCGAGGCTCATTCGAGCTAATTAGATTTTTTGTTTCACTTGTTAATAAATGGAAATTAAAGTAAAAGTAAATGATTAAAACACCAGCATTACTTAGTAATACATAGATTTAGACTTTTTTTTTTAAGTAATAGGAGGCAAACGGTCAGGTGGCTCATCTGATGTTAAGTGATACCGCCGCCCATGGACACTCACACTGCCAGAAGGCTCGCAAGTGCGTTGCCGGTCTTTCAAGAGTTTGTACGCTCTTTTCTTGAAGAACCCTAAATCGAATTGGTTCGGAAATACTTCAGTGGACAGCTGGTTCCACATAGTGGTGGTGCGCGGCAAAAACTGCCTTAGAAAACGTTCAGTTGTGGAACGACGAACATCGAGGTACATTATAAAGGAAATACATGATTATTGTGGCTCTATAACTTAATTGCCCTAAGATTGCATCGGTTTTTATTTGATCATTTTTGTTTCATAGACAATTAAGTATTCAGTAGTAGTTTCTGTCTGACAGATGTCGTCGATTTTTGGCTTTGAAACGAATAATCTAAATCTTTCGTTTCCTTAGAGCAGCTGCAATAAATTACGCAATATTTTATCCCGTTTCTGACGGAATGCATAATCTGCTAAAGTTTGTGTTTAATCTTGAAATTGGTCTCGTAGCATCTAGACCCAAGACTATCAAAGTTAAAAGCCGCGGAACCGAATGACTTTGAATAACTTTGCCAACCGGGAGTTAAGTTTATCTTGACAGACACTTTATACATCAGATGGAAATATTAACAAAAACTAAACATAAGGAATGTTATGCAAAATAACGAATGCCCGAGTTTTTAAAAAAGCATTTACGGTACATTTATTAAGTTATACATATTCTAATGTGGATTCAACATTTGCCTAGACTTGGCAGGTGGAGAAATATGTCTGCCCTATGCCTATGTATTTATACAAAATAGGTACAAAAATTACCTTTAACAATGGCGATTTAACAATTGAATATAGTGGTAAGTAAAATTGCGATCGTAATGAGAAGATCCGCAGAAGAACGACGTCATTTATACAACCAAAAGAGCGTATAAGCTCAAATGCTGAATGAGGCAAAAACACCCTGGAATGGAGAGAGAGAAGCAGTCAGCGAATCATTGGACGGACTCTCACTAAATGGACTTAGTGAGGATGCGATTCGTTGTATCTTGACGGTCTTACTGAAACTTTAGGGGATAGGCCTATATCAATCAGTGGACGAAGACCGACTGGCTGAAACGCACGAACGATTTATTAAAATTAATAAGAATGTTTAGCATGTACTACTTATTCACACACTCCATTGCAAGGCTCGCAAGTGCGTTGCCGGCCTAAAAACTACTGTAAAAAATGTGCCAAGTAATTTTATTGAGTTACTAAGAAATGTACATGACAAAATTATCCCGGCACTTGCGTACTGCATGACGACATTAAAGTCTCATCAAACCCATTTCATATCCATCAAACATCATACTTGTATATAAATAACGCGGCGTATGATTGTTTTCCCTATAAAAGTCACCTTCAACCCACATATTTTGATAAGAATAGCTTGCCATTTTGTTTGCGAGGCAATGATTCAAACGGCGAAGGTACCTAGCCTTTTCACTGAATGAAATGGAGAACCCACACAATTCAAACATGATATCTAATAAAAGGTCTTTATTTGTTCACAATACGCCACAGAATAAGATACTAAATGTTTAAATATGGGCGATAACTTTAGGATTACGACCGAACTCTTGGCTTCATTTTGTTTAGCGTACATAACAAAGTGCCCGCGTGTTTTGATGATATGAAGTAAGCAAACAAATCAAATACATACTTTTCACATTTATCCATTCTCGCAGTTAACTATTTTTATATTAATGTGATACAATAATAGAGAAACTAATATAGATAGAAATCATTTTTAACAAGGTTCAAATATCTCATGCAAAGTAGTAACCGTATAACGTATCTTGTATGCTTCTTACATCATTAAGTCACCACAATAATCAAAAGGTTCTGGAGCCCACGAAAGTCTCCACCAACAGGTGAATGTCGAAAGTATTCAACTTCTTGACACTACCGGCCTAGTGAGAAGATTGAAAAGGACAAAACCCTTCGAATTAATATGAGTGCACGTTAGTCTTAAGTGCTAAACAGTACGTGGAAATAATAGTACACAAGAACAGAGTGTCTTCCCCATAATAGAAACTGTAAGTAGGGTTATTGAACATTTTCCTATGTTAAAATTCCTTTTTAGTAAATTAGATTAGATTTAATTTCTTATTAGTATTAAGTTAATCGTAAAGTTAAATGTATTTGTGCTGAGACAAAATTTTATTAAGTATTAGCACCATTGAGCAGGTATATCTCAACGCTGAGGTCCTCAAAAAAAATAATTTTAGTTTATTCTGAAGTCTTCGTTAACGCTGATTGCTTCTAGAAATCTAAGTATCGTAAAGGGATCATACGCTACATTGTTTTTTTTTTTAAATTAAGTTAGACGTGTTTCTGCATTGATGGAATGGTGAATTTCAGGTTGTGGTAAATACCTGGCGTAAAGACTGCTGTTACAAAATTAGAATAGTGATATTTCAACGTCATCTAATAAATATTTTATTTGCATTCTGTAAAATAAATAAATGTAAAAATAATCTGACTGAATAATCGGTTAATCTTTTAGACCAGTGCCGATAATTTTTGAAACCAAAAAAAATTACAGTAGGATGAAACCCATTAGAAAAGCAGGGGAATATGATCAAAATGAAAGGAAAAATAAATTACGGTCGATCTGAGGTCGGGAAGGGGTAGGGGGGGAGGTTTAAGGGTAAAAAACGGTTTATCTCGATTTCCGGCAAAACTAAAAGTCCTATCGAAGAAAACTAAATGGCAAAGTTGTAGGTCATAAAAAGATCTACAACTTTTGTATTCACACATTTTTCACATAACCTCAAAATTTATGTGAAAACCAACTTTTTGGTTTTTTATTTCTATCTTTTACAAACATTTATTTTTTTAAACGAAATTTGGTGAAAACTTGCCATCTCCGTGTTGGCACCAAATTTAGTTTAAAAATATAATTTTTGGGTGATCCAACTGATTATTCTATTCTGCGTCGCAAATAGTCCAGTATTTGTTCATGATTCCAATAAAGTGTATTGTTTGCCAGCTCTTTCTTTTATTTACTCGATACAAAGCATTGAGAAATATAACTCCCAATCGTAAAGTCAAAATATCCGATTCTTTATATACCTACATTATACCTATAGAACTTTACAAACATAGTCCTGTTTATGGTTAGATTAGAAAGTATTTTTATGGACGCCAGGAGCTATCGTGTCGAAGTCGCGACAGGTTTCTTTAGGCCCGATTAAAGTAGGATTGCAAAACGTAGTTAAACTTATTGAGCTTCGAAGCTCAAGACTGAACCCTTGATCTAGAAAATTTCAATTGGAAGACAGAAACGGAATCCAAAACGAATTGGTTTAGGTTTTAGTCAAAGATTTCTTAAAATCAAGTCTATAATGTGCATGTTTATTACAAAATAATTAATAATTTCAATAGTGTTTAATGTGTAGTAAAACTGTGATACGCCTTCATATAAGTTGAAAGCTGTACAACAGTCTAAATCTAGCTTCGCTCTTACTTGTAGGAGCAAACACATGTGTTCCGTTAATCTCTATATACATAGTATATAACATTCTCGTGTCACAATGTTCGTTCCTACTCCTCCGAAACGGCTTAACCGATTCTTATGAATTTTTTATGCATTTTCAGTAAGTGTGGGAATCGGCTACTAGCTTATTTTTAGAAATATGATCTACTATATATTGCAACTTTACAGAAATTGGTGCAATAAAGTTAAATTAGATAAAGTTTAACAAAAGGCTTTTATTATAATAGACATGAATACAAATAATACAATTATTTCGTTGAACATTATTACTACTAAGATGATTACAGAAATACATTAATTGTAATAGAATTAATACTACCATTGTTATCGTTATTATATATATTTTTGTTATTAATGGCTTGGAATCTCTTCGAATCAACCGTGGTAGGGACGAGAAGAAGTTGGCACGTAACGGAAAAATGTGATGCGTAACCGTAAAATGTGATGGTAAATTTCTACCGACCGATAAAGAAGTTTCACTATAAAAACCTAAAAACAAGAACATTCGTGTAAAAATGAGACTGGACACCTAGATACTTGCCTCTCAAAGTTTTAGTGGCATTCCACATGACTATTTATAATTGCTAACTGCCGATATGCATATACGAAATGCTCCTGCCAAATAATAAACACAAAAATTAGCCGCAGCAAGCAATGCGTTCACCTATGAACCTGTATTTCTACTAGTGGCAGGATTGTATTATTCAAATCAATGCGATATTCGTGTTGTCCGTGAAAAAATACATAGCATGAATGCTGGTAGTATGCTCTTCTGAATATAGCTATTAGGTACGTGGACGGTTTATTTTGCTATTTTTTTTTCTTGGCCTGCACGGTTTGTGCTTTAGCCATGCACAAATGTTAGGAAGTGTGTTATTGTATTTATTTTATTGGATTGGAAATTGGGACGGAATTTAGACTAGGATCAGGTAAATTTAGTATAATAATCATAATTTATATAAATATTTATTTCAAATGTAGTATATAAGTACTATATATGGTTATAATTTTATATTGTTATGAAAAATGAAACTGGCTAAAATTCTATATACTCGTACATCAATATTCAAATTAGATAAAAGGACAGACATTGAAGTAGGAAAAGAAATTTTATTGTACAAAAGCGAGGGAATAAAAGGGGAAGACAGATATGTCCTGGAATTCTAAAATTAAATCTCTTTTTATTATGATACAGCATACAAAAATACATACAACCCCTAATTTTCAGTATATAGTTATTTTTATTGAACAAAAAAAATGTTCCATTTGTGTGTCCTAGAAATAATATACATGGCAAAACAACGTTTGCCGGGTCGGCTAGTATTTTTATAAGTAGAAATAATGGTTTGCCGGAACTCGAACCTTTTCAGTTAACCTATACGTGCCAGTTATCCACGGAAATGTTCCAACAGTAACAGAATATTACGAGTACATAAGGTAATACGTTAATTAAAACCACTAGATTATAATATAAAATTTATTATTGCGAAGGACGAAATGACATAAGAAATGATATATGCTATTAACATTTAAAATTATTTAAATACATCTAAAGCACATTAAATACATAAATTTATATACATTTGAGATTTACATTCGTCTGTTTCGTTAATAAATAGAAATTCATAAATATTTATCAGGAACATTCACTTTCAAAACTACATAGTTCAGAGTAAAAGACTATGGTCTATTCCAAAATTCGAAAAGATAATCACTAATAGTTATATAAAGTTTTTATTTGAAAATCGATAGAAATAGTTTGCTGTTATGAACGAGACATATGTGATGTGGTTAACATAATACCCTTCAGTGAGATGTAATTCCAAACGAACATTTTTCCAGAAACTTCCTAAAATTTTCTTAAAAAATAATATTTATGCGATCCCATAATTATTATTCTGTAACTTCAGAAAGTAATCACAGATCTATTGAATAATTTATGATTTAGCGATCCAGAACGCGGTATACTTTTCAACGAGAAAAACATTTTCATCATTCATTATATAACTACTTTCTAGCGTTTTCAAAATGAAAACTACAGTAAGGCCAATTTAAAATATCACCACATCTGTCTCTTTTAGCTCCATAATTTTAATGACGCAACATTGCAACGACAGTTCAATCTTTAGAACAGAAATCGCAAAATACAATAAATATGTAATTGAAAGCAATCGTGCAGTTTTACCTTCGAAAAGATAATATATTATGTCCGCTGCTACAACGTTACGTCATTGAATTTTGATGAGGTGCACATCTATTGAATTGGCTTTACTTGTGACAGCGCCTGGTGATACTGCAAATCGGCATTAGTAAAACGGCATTCAGCCGATTTGGGTATCGTATCCAATTTTTTATGGGACAGAAGGTTAACAAGCAGGTCAGGTCACTTTGAATAAAGAGATAACCGCCACCCATGAACATCTCCAACACCAAGGGTTAGCGGTCGTGTTGCCGACCTATGTCGTATCGGTTTAGTAATACTTCTACTGGCATCTGGTTCCACAAAGAGGTGTTGCGGAGTGCCAGGCGTAGAGATGGAAAGAATTTCGTATTGTGCCTCGACGTCCGAAGATGGAATTTAAAGTACAATTATAGTAACATATATTTTGTTGATAAAATGTTATTTTAATGAGGAAAATATTATACAGCTCACGTATATTGTTCACGTGTGAATTTAAAACAAAACAATAAAGTACTTAGTTAAAAATTAAAGTATCAAAAAGCGGTTAATATAATAATAGATAGACATGAAAACTACTCGTAGAAATGGTAAATGCGAAGATAAAACAAAACACTATCTGCAACTGTTTAATTAATAATTTTCTTCCTTCCTCTCTTCATCAGCCTTTGGCTTCTTGAACGAGTTCTTAAACAAGACATCGATTAATATTCCTCATAAGATAACATATCTCTTAATACTAGAACTTTTCAAAAAGGACTTTAAAAAGACTTTGAAGGATACTATTTATATATATATTAGACGTTGCGAGTTTTTCAAAGTAGTCAATGATAAAATGTCCATGTAAATGTTAATCAAATATGAATGTTTATTTTTCACTTTTAAGGACATTATATTTTAAATTCATTCGTTTTTAAATGCATTGTTACTGACAATTTTTTAAAATAAAATCGGCCAATCTGTGCGACATATACAAAATCCTCTATTTCATGGCGAACAATTATTAATTTTAGCAATTTATATTTCACTTCCATCATGAT
Source organism: Pieris napi (assembly GCF_905475465.1). Classification (NCBI taxonomy): domain Eukaryota; kingdom Metazoa; phylum Arthropoda; class Insecta; order Lepidoptera; family Pieridae; genus Pieris; species Pieris napi. The sequence goes on along the minus strand of NC_062241.1, from coordinate 1,967,473 downwards.
TATAGTGATGCAATTAACAACTTGTGAATAAAAACTATAGACATAACCACGTAATAGATAGATAGAGATACTAAGGAGTAGGGTAAGTGCATTAATAAAATCGTCTTCTAGCTGATTTTCTGCATTATAGCTCATTCATTCAATTTAATTGAATAATCGTTCTCTTAGATAGAACTGTATCATGTTCTATTAAGCTTAGGTTTCCTAGGAAAGCGGTGCCGTTATCTAACGGCCGTAATGTAAGGTTGGGTGACGTCACCCATACGTTGTCTATAAATAACATCTGAGTAGGTTTTCTAGAGAACGTTGAGGACGGTGACAACCGTAACGTCAAATAGCGGTGCTATCATTTGCATGACGGCCGTCATAGCGGTGATAAACATTAGTTCAACGTTTTTCGTGTGTAGCGGTGACTGTGACCATGACGTGGACGAGCGAGAACGATTGTTTTTTGCATTATGTTAAAAACTAAAGATCGCTGTTATTAACAACCGTAAAATGACGGTCGTTAGTTAACGGCACCGCTTTTCTAGGAAACCTAAGCTTTACCATCGTACACATTAATAATAAACATCTGTACCCCAACTTAAGTCAGACATAAGCGACAATATACAAAAAAGGCTTTATAAACATTAATTAGTATGCTTACATCCCCACGTGATCTTACACTTAGGTCGATCGGGATATTTCTCCTTAAACGAAGCAATAATGCTCTGATATCGTTGTCGATTGAGGTACTGTGCTCTTGCGTTTTGAGAAGTATTCTTGTTGGCCGCGGCGTGGCAGAGAAAACCTCCGTCGAGTACCACCATCCGATAGTCCTGAAGACACAGCTCCAACATCTATAAAATATCGGAATTATACAATACTTCTAAAAGTCAAACTTATGTTATATAATGTGAAGAGCTGTCAAAATAGAAAATATGATTTAATCATGTAGGTATTATGTTGGTAGAAGGCATTTATTCATTACTTAATGGACTTAATGGAGCAGTGTCGGCCTAGTGGCTTCAGCGTGCAACTCTCGTACCTGAGGTCGTAGGTTCGATCCCCGGCTGTGCACCAACGAACTGTCTTTCTATGTGCGCATTTAACATTTGCTCGAACAGCTTTTGCTCCTTTCATTTTAAACAACTTGGATACAAAATTCCATTGCATTACTAGTGAAGACTATTATTAGTGAAGGCTGTTTATAGGTCATGATTACAAAATATAATAATCATCAATATACAAATTAATTTAATGAAACCTTAAAGGTACCGCAAAATTAATGAAAAATGAAATGTTCATACTCTCAGTATACGGTAGGGAGATGATTATTTTTCAAAGCTCCTCAGAAGTTGATTAAACCAATCATATTGCCGCGAGAAGGATTCCGTGATGAATTTAATAAAACGTTCAGAGGAAATGAAACGCCTCCACTTGGAAAATACTTTTTTCATTACGGTAAATACTTGGACATTGCTATTTCATAACTAATAGATTCTCTGGTGCGGTAACTATTACTAATAATATTTCAATTGAACTAGTCATAATAATTATTATTATTATTAAGTGAACTAGACTAATTAGTTGGTGTTTTATTTTTTTTGGAATTTAGTGGAAGATATTTGGCTTTGTATATTTTAAATATTGCGTCAGAAATTATGGACCTACAAAAGTATAATAATTAGATGAATTTTGTCACAACCATATTTCTATCATGAAAAAATTGTATTATTATTATGTTTGGTAACTGTTTACTTGTATTATTATTATGTTTGGTTACAGTTTTTGTATGGGTTATATTATCTTATAGAAATTTGCAGTTTATTCTTGCCGTATTCAATACAACTGCTTTTTGAAGGATGATATAATTGGATTACGAAAGGTCTAACAATTTGATAGATTCGTTTAACTGTTTTGGGATTATTGCGGTGGTGGACTAACTTATTACTATTGTATATTTACTTACAGGTATATATTATATTTACGTATGTCAAATTATTTCCAAATAACGCTAATTATATATTAGGTAATGTTACAGCTGGATCGACAAAGTAGAGGACCTGTTACAGCTGTAAGCCAGCAACTGGCGTGATGTTGAATAGGAGAGGGAGCGCTGAGAATTTCTCGTTTCGGAGGGTAAAATACTTTTTAGGACTCAGAGACAGCGGAGTGATTGAGTTTATACAGGGTGGCAGTCGCTCTAATATCTTTCTAGGACGAAAAAACTATATAGATTATTTACCTACCTGTGACCAGTACTGTGTGAATCGGACTAGATTCAAAAAATTGGACAGATGGCAGGAGGGTTACGTAGGAATTTGATTAGACGGTGTAGATTAAGTATTATGGTCAGAGTCAGGAATTTTGAGCATATTTTATTGTAAAATATTTTGTTTCCTACAAACAACCATTGAGAAATAATTGTTTTATTACAATTATTATTTCACAATCGTTGTTTGTAATTCTTCCTAGAAAGATATTAGAGCAACTCATGGCCACGTGTAATACCTTTTCAGAATCCCTATTAAATGCGCCAAAACTTGTAATACAGGGTCACTTTTCGGTAGAGTAATTTTTTTTCACAGTGGGGTCTAAAGTAAAGAAAAATTTATGATTTGAAAAAATATAAATAGTATGTCTAACGCAAGAACTTATCAGTACTAACCTAGTGGATATAATGAGAAAGATACAGGATGTAGATATTTTCGAATTTTAAGAAGAATTAGTAAAAAAAAGTCAATTTTTATATAAAAACCAAAATAAATCATAACTCTGCAGGGGTTGACCTTAGAGACCTCCCGTAGAACAATTTTTTGCCGCTGATGACCTCATCTATCCCCTATTTGCGTTTGATCCACGACTTTTTGGCCACCCTGTATATATAAAACCTTCAAGCATTGAATTAATAAAAACCGATTTCATAACCTCCTATGCGGCTAAGGCCTCCTATTATGTAACGATTTGTTTAATGGCGTAAAAAGAACTTTATATTTAGTAACTTTATATTTAATAAGCTGTAAATCGTTTTCAATAAATAAAATAAACCGGCCTATCTTCGCAATCTCATTTTTCCTGTGCCATGTCTCTGTAACTCTCCAAAACCCTCTAAAGATGAGTACATAAAGCACTACACGCATTGTAAAAGTATCAGATATATATGTATATACGTATATGCCCTTTATAATACTCCATTACTCCGTCATTAAAATAGGTAACTACGCCTTTATATAATGTTTCTCCGGAACATAGCTATATGTACTTACAAATACCAACCAAGATAATCCTAAATTAGTTACGAATTTTTAGATAAAACATTTAATTTTTTAATAAATATATCATTATAAAAGGTTGTACGCGTGACCCGAAACACCAACAACATAAAAATGACATATCTCATTTGTCACATCACCTGCGTCATTTTGTCCTGTCTGCCGTCCCAAGACAGCATCTCACTGTACCAGGGCTCCTTGTTAGTTCCGAAATAAAGTGGCTCCCAGCGGTGATAGGGATATTCCCTTCGAGCTATCAGCATTGGCTGAAAATATACCTCGGTTATTATACAATTAAGTTATGAGCCGTGTTAGCCTAGTAGTTTCAACGCGCGACTCGTGCGTTCGTTGCCCGGCTGTGCACTACTGTAAGTCTATGTTTGCATTTACACTCGCTCGTACGGTGAAGTAAACATTGTGAGGAAACCGGCAGCCGGACCCGACCTAGACTCGAAATGACAAAGGCGTGTGTCAGGCACAGAAGGTTGATTACTTATTCAGAAACAATCACGGAACAGACCGAGAAATTTGAGGCCCAGCCCTGCGATTCTGTAACTCACTTTTCGAACTCACACAGTGGTTTTCGCATCGGCGGTCGCTCTGAAATCAGTCGTGAAGCAGTCATTTTATGATTTGGCATTCTGATAAACAATAAACTACAAGTTCCCACCTTTTCAGAATGCCAAATCATAAAATGACTGCTTCACGACTGATTTCAGAGCGACCGCCGATGCGAAAACCACTGTGTGAGTTCGAAAAGTGAGTTACAGAATCGCAGGGCCGATCTAAAAGATTCTAGCGCCATTGGTAGATATCCATTGTCAAGACATTCTTATTTTAAGCTTAAAAAAACAGTGTCGCTACAAATCTTGACTATGGCTTCAGATATTTTTCACTTTAATTAATTGCTTTTACTATAGGTTATGATTCTTCTTTGACACGATTTTTGACTTGGCGTGCCTGTTCCCTTACTACTGTTAATTTCACTTTATTAATGCAATGTAGTATTAATTAATGCAATGCAGTAAATCTTTAAGTGCACAACCGGGATTCGAACTCACAACTTCAGGGTTGACAGGCTAACACCATAATTATACAACCAAAATTGATTGTCCTGGTGAGTAGTCCGAATAATTTTTATCAAGGCTTTGTTTATCTTGGCTTCATTAGTATTTTTTCGCTAAAAAGCAAAACGTTATTAACACATGAAATTCCTTTAATCCATTTCTTAAACAAAGAAAAGTTCCTTCACTCTAAATACTTCTATCTTACAGACTAATAGTACAACTATCGTCAAATTTATTAACTTGTCTTTTGAAGGATAGGGCTTACTAAAAATCATATTAATTTAATACTATTAGCGCCATCGATGTGTCAGCCTACGAACTTGTTGGCGCGTATAAAAATAAAAAATATCAGCCTCATTATCTCTAAGACTGGTGTAATGATATATAATTAACTAAGTCTCGTAAGACTCAAGATAACCCTTTTAAAACGCCATTAACTTTGAGATGCGTCAATACATATGCAAATAATAATTAGCATTTGTAATTGCATGTACATGAACTTCGCGCTGAATCAGTCTGCATACATGCAGCGAAAATTGAGTTTAGTTAAACAGTTTAACCTAGTAAAGAGCTGGGTTTCCTTGTATAGAGTATATTAAACTTTACAGGAGTTGCCTAGTTTAGGTTCCCATTATAATAATACAATGTTGGCTACATTATATGGGTAGTAGATAGTGTAACATTAAATCTACATAGATTGAGATATACTTAGCTTGTTGATCTATAAATTCCCCATTATATTTTTGTTTTATTTTACAATTTGCAACTAAGAATAATGGTTCCTAACTATACCTAAAAACAGTGCGTACAAAGTACACATGTCAAAAGTGAAACTTCTTTGTAAATTAATTATTGAGTAAGCTGCCCAAATCCCATAATTTAATTTTGTCAGTCTTTCTATATTAATGAATGCTACTAAGGCTAATTAAAAACCAGAACTAAAATAAGTTGTTGTTATGTATATAGAAATACCACCAGAAATATGGTAACAATTACCAAATAATATAACAAATTCATTATTATCATAATTGCTAACTTATGGACACATTTTCTAAAATAGCCAACTGGGTCTTAGCAAAAAATATCTTGGTTCTGTGGCCTTATGAAAATACAAAACCAACAAAAAAGACGGTAATTTAGTTACTGAATAAAATAATAATGATATTGGTATGTATTAAAAACAACCATCGGTGTTCAAGTCTCGTCCCCCTTTTCTTCGACAAAAACGCTGCACATCTTCGTGACGTTCCGTAAAAATTTTACCCTCACGCAACTAAAGAAGTTGAAGAAGAAGAAGTCAATTCAAAAAATAAATAGAAATTAGTCAAAAAGCGTGCAGTGGACCTATCTCTATTTAATTAAGTTTTAAATTTACCACCAAATTATTGCTTTGTCTAGAGCCGAGACAGATCGATAACACTGGAAAAGTTTTAATTCATAACATCCCTCTAAGTCAACGTCAAAATAACATTTTACATAACAAAGGTATTGTCACCGCTTCACGTATGCAATAAACAACTCAGTGATACACAAATCCGCTCTAAAAACTACGACACATTTGGTAAATCATTTTGTAAGTAAAAAAACAAAACTATTAAAACGTGGCGAAAAGTTTGTGAGTTCTTTCTTGTCCGTTGTTCTGAGTGTCCTTGAGTTGAGAAAAGGTTGTATATTAAATATATCATATTAACTATCGTGTACGTTATACATTAGAAAGAAATTAAAATTTGTTTCTTTTAATACGCTTCATTACACATTCCGAGCCTTCAATAAAACCCCAGAGCCTTAAAGTAACCAAATTCAATTTTCTAATATAATCGCCCTTTATTAATTTCCTCTCAAACGTTCAAGCCTTAATTTACTAAGCTCTATCGAAGCGATAAATAATTAGTCGACGATTAGTAGGATGCCACTATACGGATAAAATTGGATCGGTGCCTTCACGAAGATTGAACTAGCTGCCAGTTCCCGCAAACTAGGTTGACGTCTGAGAATGATGGATTTCTATAGAAAAATACAAAAGGAAGGCGCGAGAACATTCTAGGCAATTAAACCAGTATATATTTATAGTAAAAAAAGGACAATGATTTTGGACGTACTTATGTGTTCTTTTTTTATAAAAAATGAAATCATTTTAGGCAAAAGAAATTTATTATAAAATTAAAACTTCATTTGAATAACGATCTACAATGTATATTGTAGAATCTACACCAACTAAGCGAAACAGTTACGTATCTCCGTTAGGATAAATCGTTTCTGTAAATCAGACTATTTTCTTTTATTTGAGTTGCAATTTAGACTTACTTTGAAAAAAGCTAAAAACATGTTAACTCAAAAATGATTCAATTTTGCATAATGAATATTGGGGTTCAAACTTTTCGCAAATATAGGGGATATATCACCTCCAAACGTCAAATTACCAATAACCCTGTATATATTGAGACTACCACTAAAAAACGCACAGTATTTTATATTTAAACTAGCTGACCTGGCCCTACAACCTTATAATATCGTTGTTACTTTTTTACAAAAACCATGGCAATCGGTCCAGCCGTTCTCGAGTTATAAGTGTTGTAACAAACACGACTTTCTTTTATATATATATAGATATATACACAAACCTCTAGTGTATTGTGCGGAGCCCGTAGTAGCCAAGTCTGAAGTCCGGGAAACCGTTGACAGTGCGAACAAATCTTTTGATGGAAATACATAGCGCGGTTCGAGATTACCATATTCACCAACCTACAAAATATTACACTCATTATATGTAAATATGTATATTGTATATGTCTTACAGATTGTTTTTTATATAGTAGGAGAGACCAGTGTTGGCCTAGTGGCATCAGCGTGCGACTCTCATATCTGAGGTCGTAGATTCGATCCCCGGCTGTGCACATGGACTTTCTTTCTATGCGCGCATTTAACATTTGCCCGAACGGTGAAGTAAGACATCGTGAGGAAACCGACATGTCTTAGACCCAAAAAGTCGACGGCGTGTGTCAGGCACTGGAGGCTGATTACCTACTTGCCTATTAGGTATTTTTTAAACTTATAACATTTCGTAAGCATATAAGAGTAGTCTTAATGTTTTTCATGAGAGATCCATTTAGCTTCTTTGATGTTATTATTTGTTACTAGTTTTACGTGCGCGTGCTACGCGACCATGTCCTAATTACAATCTAATACTGTCACCTATGCCAGTCGGCTTTTAAGTAAAATATTGTAGTTTTCTCCAGATAAAAAACGCACAAACTATTTATTGTAAAATGATTTTTCTTAATTTTGAACCAACTCTCTCTCTCTTCATTATAACAGAACAAAAACATACTTTTTCTAAAATCCGAAGAATATGCTTTCACTACATCTGATATACCGACGGCGGTCATTAGAAGGACTTCATATTAAAATCGATAGTTTCATCATATTTAACCATTAATATTTTATTTGGTACTTAAAATTACAACTTTACGACTCGGTAAAATAAATGAGATAAAATGTAAATTCATCTTCCAAGAAAATATTTCCATTTTATTAAAGCACTTTGTTCTAATAAATGATTTCAAATGTGAATTTTATTTGTCCTAGGCATCGTGCCTGTAAAGTTAGCTTCTTAAAGTTCAAGTATACTTAGTTATTTTATGTAAACCGTATTAAATTCGCTATTTTATATAGCTTTTAATGTTACCGTTACCCTTCAGAACTAAGTTACTCTTTCGTCCCTTTCTGTGAAATTGTGTTTACACTGAATTAAGAGATGTTACTTTAATTAAAACGGCGCAATTCAACTGATTCAGTGTTTATAAGTAAAGGGGGTAATCTTTTGGTTAATGATCAGCTATGATTCGTTTAACGTTATTTATTCATCTGTAGACAAAAGTAAAGACAAAACACATGATATGGCAAACCATTGGTGTTCAGTTTGAAAGTTAGTATCCGATATAACTTCATACTTCGTCACACTAGTCATCATGAAATAACTCACCTTTTTTGTTATAAAAGTCACATATCGACCAAATAAGAATAAAAATAATATGTAACAATAAACTGTTTTATGTTGGAGCAATGGCGCTGGTATCAGCTAATTGGGGTTAATTTGTAGATCTATTCACTTTCACAAAACACTCAAAATTATCCAAACCTGTTGATAAAGATAAAAATAACTAAAAGATTGTTTACATTATAAGTGAACCGACCTATATTCTCGATACACCATTTTCCTTCAATATGTTACGCGTTTGAGACATCGTAAACTTTATGATCTACATAAAGCTTTAAACTCGAGATAACACCCAAAGGACTGCGACACTAACATTTTCCAATATCACTATTTATCCTACATTGAATATACGTAAATAATTTTACAATTTTATAGAGATAAGAACCACCTTTTTGTAAATAAACGGCTCATGCTTATAATATAAATTATAAGAGATAAAACTTCAGAAATAATTAAGACTAAAGAATAATTAGTAAGATCGTAAAGTCACAAAACACGAGTTCAAACTACTATATTTAAAACACTTCTAATTCCTTTTTGATATAAGTATAAAACGTCAATTAAAATATCGTCAATATAAAACATTTATCTTAACTTTATTTCGACGACTTGCACTTGCTTAACTATCTAAAACTTATAAAGATGTATATCATGTTCTCTCTAACTGTAACTCAAAAAATTATTAGCAGTAGCAAAAATTCATCTACAATTAAATATTGCAATTGGTAGGATGATTAATGATCAAGGAGATTTACCGAATCCGTCAAGGCAGGTTTTGTTTATTGCTAATAACATCTTAACAAGATAATTCAGATAATAATAAGAATATCTAGAATAAAATAAATACAAAAACTACATAATGTTCCAGCCATATGTAAAATCTATTCAAACATGACACGTTTAAAATTTATATTTAAATGGAGTTGAAAATGAAATGCACTACTCGCAATGTCCTCATTATTTATATAACTTAAATCTCATCATATATATAAATAAGACAATGGGTCTTCCATTTAAATGTTAGTTTTGCGACGGTAACATGTTTTTTTCTAACAAAAAACATTTAATCTATAGTGTGTGAAATCTCCTTAATTTCCTGCAAGCGCGCTTATCTTAATTCGTATTAAAACGGAAAAATAAGCCAAGCCTAAAAACCTAATTAACCCGAACAAAATACGTGTTTAATCCCGTGATAACAAAATAAAGGAATTTTGTTTAAATTGGGTTAGAGGCTTAAGGCTTAATGTTAACAAACTGAACCTACATTTACACTTAAATTTAATATTTTATTGAAAATATATTACGCAACTTTTTCTGTAGATTTTTTCACGTGGTAAATGCCATTTTTTACTTTATAAAAACCGCAAAAGTATTTATTTTTTCCATATCTAAAGTTTTTACACTAGTTTATCTTACGTTCTTTATAAGGTCTAGGTCGATTTTAGATATAGAGAAATTGAAAGCCAATTCTTCTATTTAATTATTTTGTTTATGTTATAAACAGTCGAATGGAATCGAAACAGTTCGTTACGTTAAGCGTAAATTCCAAAATATACATTATTTCTTTCCGTATATTACGGTGCGTGAAACTCTTAAGAAAGAAAATCTTGATACTCAACCAAGATCTTTCAAATAAGTGTAGTTAATTTATAACAGCATATAAAACTGGAATCCCTCTGTCGCGGTAAAAGCACAATTTATCAACTTACGTGTCTTTGTCGTGAGGGATATCCTCTCCCCTTTCAACTTCAAACAGCGGCACTACAAAGACCGTCTTAGCGAATATACAGCCCTCGTCGCGTTTCTTATCGCCCATAAGTTTCCTCACCATTCTTAGAAATTTCGGTGCTAATCCGAAACTCGGCACCATTTCTATATCCGACACAATGAAATAGTTTGTCTTCGACGCATTCCGTGCGATGTTCCTTCCTACGTTTATTGGATATATCATTTTATGTTCGCGCCGAAATGTCGGTATGTCGGATACGTCAGGCCCAGAGCAATCGGCAAAATGCAAATTCGGTGCGCTTTCCTCTTTTTTATTTACTTTTGCCATCATTCGTTCAATTTTCCTTTTTCTCACATATTGTACGTATTCAGCTCGGGATTTACGATCCAAGTTCCTGTAATTATCTAGCTTATTTTTTAAAATGACATCACTGGATATGTTTACAGCAACAGTCGGTATTACCGTGGTAAGTATAAAGTCCTCTGGCTTCCTAATTTTGGGTGGATATCGTTTCGGGTAAAATAAATGAACCGATACCTTTGACATGGCAGGATAACATGAACAAATGTGTTTTAATATTTGAACAGAGACATCCAAATCGTAGTTGGGCACGTACAGGGCAAAACTGATTGGGCCATCCCAATACTTGGCTATTTCAACAATGTGATAAATAAATTCTGGCGTTGCTTGTGTAGCATACGTCACCGCGTCATACTTTGTATCGTTAGCATATTCTGTTCCTCTGATTGCGTTGTATATGACTCTATAAGGTCCAGTGACACCTGATTCAGGGGAAGAAAATATTGGGAAAGTTCCCCAGTTGATGTATTGTGGAAGGCCATAATTAAATTCACAATAGCTTTTGTTCTCATTGGGCTGTCGACCTCGTAGGAAAGCTCCAGGTTTGTATTCATAATCTCCAATTTGTGCAGACGCGTGGGGTCTTTCGTGGTGTTTAAATGCATACAAGTGGAATATCACAGTAATAGTAACAACAAACGAAATAAATAGAAGTAGTGTAGAATGTCTGCGTGTAAGTCTATACGAATATGCCCCACATACTCGTAAACATCTCGACATGTTTCTAATTCATTGTAACATTTAACTTTCATTTGACAAACATATTTTTAGATTTACCTCATTTCATGCCAGCTTAAAACTATCATTTTATGATCCGGAATGTTATTATGACATTCTAAACCATGTCGTGTATTTAAAAATATATACTTATTCAGAATAAATCTACTGCAACAACTCACAACACACAACCTAGTAACCTATTTTTGTCGAACTATAGAAACATCACTTCACATTTCCGTTCAATAACATAACATTGCCAACACTATTTATTTTGAACCTGAACTTTAACTTGTTACAATTTATCTTTTTAATGTAAATATTGCAATAACAAATTTGTTTCGCGAGCTAAATAATTTGACAGATGCGCGCGCATATCTCTATGGTTTGAGAAAGGACAAGGCAAGTGGGAAACAGCGCATGTCGGAAGGAAATCAATAATATTAAACCTCTTTTGTTGACGTATATTAGTCACAGATATTATCGCTTTTTTATGATTAGCTGAAATTGGGTGTATCCAAACTAACCCGTCATAAAAATAGTAACCCCTAAAGCTCCTTGTCAAATAGATGTATGACTACATCGGAAATAATGTATATACGTGAAACGTAAAAATATTTTCAATAATAATAATGTTTTTATATATAAAACTTAACAAAAATACAAAATGCTACGAAGCTAAACGCTCTGAATGCTTTTAAATCTTTACGAGTAAAAGCTGTATGAAGAACACTTGAGTGACAGCTTACACGAACTCAATTTTAACTTTGTTTTTGTGAGTTATAAGGTTAAAGAATTATGGAGACATAACCTTTTAAAATGTGTTTATTTTCTGTATTATTGCCGTTTTGTTCTGCCGTGTTGTTTGCCTTTAACGTTAAACCTTTTAAGATTTTGTTGTTTGCCAGCGTCCAACAAGTCTCTATTCATGCATATATTACAAGTTAATTTATTGTAGCCTCAAGAGATTCTGTTTTAATGGCATTTGAAAATAATCAGAATTATGTCCCAAAAAAGCCATAATATATTCTGCAAGTGATAAGCATGGGTTCTGGATACATGAGTACTTGATTTCTCGAATATTGCTCAGTCTGTTGAACATATACTTAAGTGATGCAAATAAGAAGTACACACACAAAGCATGACAATTTGACACGATAAGTTTAATTCGAATGGCATTAAAATTATTGATTAGTTATATATTTATCCAGGATCAATTAATTAAGATCAAGGATTGTAGTAAGATTGTTTACCTATTGATCTGACGGATCTTGATATTAGAAATTAATGTTTTGCCTATTTCGATTTTTATATGGAAACACATAACAAACAGAAAACATACATGTTGGAGATGATATATTAAAGGAACACGATGTCATTTATTTTATTAGCATGGAAACAACACGCAATATTTATTTATTAATCCATATTTATACAACTACTTATTATACAATATCTAAACAATTACATAATACACAAAAGACACAGTTAACAATTATTACTACTTATAAAAATAAAAACAAAATATATATATGATAAATTACAGTAAGATGCATTATAATATTATATTAAATATAAAAGAGGATTCATAACAAGGCCATTGTGATTTGTGTCTAATAAAGAATATCAGAGTTTTATATATTATTTTTTAAGCATTTTTTAGTTTTATTAAATATATCTATTTGCTAGTAATTTAAGTTATAATTGAAGGTATACGATACATGAGTGAGTTACGTAAATAGTTCGTATTAGATCGAGGAATTTGAAATAGTTGGATTTACCTTGTATTGTATTAAGAAGGGGTGTGAAATAGTAATATACATCTTACAGGTCAATGTCAATGTGTCAATCTGTCAGTAGTGCGTTGGATCGATCGTTGACGGTTGAGTTTCAAAATTCCATTGCTCCATTGGGCGCCACGTCCGGCGCCAACATGACGGATGACTGTGATAACCGCTTGGTTATAAACAAACTCTAAAGGCGGAAACATACTACTAAAACGCGACGCGACGTGTCGTGTCGACACCCGATGTCCATCGTGCACATTACCAACACGCGACACCACGACACGCTTGCAAATTCAGAAGTCATTTAGCTCATTTATTTATTTTTTTATTCCCCGCGCAATGTGCCAGCAAGTTTTTACCAATTTGAGGTTCAGATTCGAGGAATGTTTGCAGCGCAATGGTGCACACCTGGATGATGTTATTTTTAAGAAATAAATTTCCCAGATGTCTATTTTAATTGAAATAAATTGTATGTATTTAGCTTTTTTATTATATTTTTTTTAAATTCACAAATCTTTCTGGCCCACCCTATATTTTTCTAATATACTGAATTGATCAGCAGGTTATTTGTATCAAACTAACAACATCCTAACTCCCTGTTTTTGTCCTTGTATTGAGATAATCTCATGTCATATAAAACAGAATATTGTTTCACCAACTCAATTAATTGTTCGTCGTTCATTTCGCCAAATAAATCCAAAAATATCTAAGTATATAAATTGACTGACGCATGACGTCATCATCACAGCATCCACAACACGCCGATCCAAATCGATTGGATGTTATAGACCACAAGCCCATGAACAAAAAATACCTGTGAAATGACCCAACCTGAATTACGCTTAGAAGGCTGTTACTATATCTGAAAATAGCTCTGAGCACTATGCCGTCACTTCTGAGCGGTACATGTGAGTACGTGAGTGAATGGACTTTCTCAGGTACAATGGGGGAATTTCGACTAATTATTAATGTACGGCTTTGTAATAAGTGTATAGATGATTAAAAATAAATGTCGAAAAACCTAGTGCCGTACATAAGTGATGGTGTCTATTACCGCGTGTTATCACATGGCGTGTTGTCTATGTGCATCTGACCATATTAAATATATGGGATTGAAAAGTACTGCGTGATGCGTGTGCGAAACATGCGTTGGATGGCGTGGTGTAGCGTCGCGTTTTGGTAGTATGTTTCCGCCTTAAAGGCGGAAATAGAATTTTCTACATACATATTACATACCTACATAATATGTTCTACCTTATCTCAAACATTTGATTAAAAAAAACAAGTAAATAACCTGAACTATTTAAAATTGTTATTGTTAAAAAAAAACAGTACATATAGAAAGATACAGAAATAAATTTAGTATTTTTGATCCATATTAGTCTAGTCCAAAATACACGAGTTTCGGGAACCGCAAAGCGTCAAGGCTGTCATTCGAGAAAAAATGTTTTCACTTTATTGCTTGTTTACTGGAAGTGAAGGAAATACTTAATTGAAACAAAGAGTAAAAAAATACCTTTGTATTGGCAGATATAGGTTAAGGATTAGGTGAATTAGGCACAATACGCTCTGTTGCCTTTCGTTATTATAATTAGTCTCTCTTAGTCATGTAAGCAACGTAATTAATTCGAGCCGTTAGAAGTTTTAGGGTCTGTTTCACAATGTATGGATAAAGTACCAAATAGCTATGCAACACATACATTATTTGGAAGATAAATTGTGCTATTTGACACTTCATCGGACTCATAACTTAAGATGGACTTTATGTGACGAAAAGCGCTATCTGACAGTCGTGAAACGCAACAATAGTGTTTACCCTACTAATAAGTAATAAATAGCTAATTAAAAACTTATGTAGAACTTATCCGTACATTGTGAAACAGACCCTTAGTTAATTATAATTATTTTCAAGATAAATCGGAGGATCGGGTTTTCATTTACGTTTAATTTATTAAAAAAATTGAATCTTAAATTTACTGCAAAGATTACTTTGTCTCACTAATTACGCAATGTTTTCTTGTAAAAGTGTAGTATTATTGGTTTTATATAGCGTTATTATCTACATAATAACTTAAAATTAATATTCAATTTTGTTAAAAATTTTGTTATTTTATAGTACTCCGAACCACAAGTACATAAATTAGTTACAAAACTACTTCACTCCTTTATAAAAATTCGCTTCTGTAGTATATTTATGATCGCTGAAATACTCATGACAAAGTTAGTATAGTGATATTTAAATAATTAATGGTTCAAAATAAGCTGTAATACCTAAAGAAAGATCTTGAAATGATCTTAAAAAATGCTCGCATTTCCCTTATCTACGATACAACCAAAACCATAGGAATTAACGTAAAGTACTGTATTAACCCATTTATTCAAAGTTTGGTGCTTGATGAGGTACCACTTCCGCATTGTCAGTTATGTTAGCATCATGGCAGATAATTTTAACTTTAAAACACGCTACGAACGAGCCCTCAAACAGTTCCCACTCAGTCGTACACTGAAATACTTCTGAAACAATGAAGAAATCTTTGCACGAAAAGTTTAGGAACAAAATTAATTTTGTGAAACCCCTCTACAGGAAGAAAAGTGATCAAGTTTCAAATAAAATTATTCCTTTGGATGACAGGACATTAAAACTACGAGGCGACGATTTTGACGTAAACACTGTTTTAAGGGGATCAAATGTAATAAGTGTTAAGAATAAAGTTAGTAAAGAGTATGCAGTTACACTTCCAGGTGCTTGTGATAGTGTGTATGTGGATGTGTTTAAGGAAAACAATCGAAGATATTTACATCCAGCACAGAATAAATTAGCAAATATTGAACTTCAAGGTGGTGTTAAATATAAAAACAATGATCGTACCAAAACCATAGACGAAAATAGAAATAGTACGAAGATTATGTTTTACAAGGTAAAGGTTATTTATTATTACTGTTTTATTTTGTTATTGTAATTACTGTATCAACTAATAATAATGACAGTGATTTTAAATTACATTTAAACCATATTAGTTCTTAGTTTTTGGAAAAACAAATTTCTACCAGTTTAGTCTATTTACAGCATAATTCACGACAAATTCAATATTCATAAAAATGATTAACCTAAAGTGCTCATCTGTCTCTTTTCATCAAAGCGAAAACACAAATTGAAAGACAAAGAGTACTTTAGTCTAATGAAAAGTATTAGGCAATAATCCATTATACTGTATAAGCGTGGGTTGAAGTTGTCCTTAGAATGTAACGTAAAGACATAACAAGTCAATATAATGTTCCTTCTCTGATGTAATCCATAGTTGCTCCCCTCACACTTTAAAATCGATTTGTGTAGAGTTTTTTGTATTTTTTTTTTTTTATTAGTAATTGTTTTTTGTAATGTTTGTTTTGATTGATATTTGTATGATCTCTAAATGTATGTCATGTTTGCCTTTAAGTGCTTGTCACATTAAAAATTGTATTTTGTGTTTGTTTTTACCAAAGTATCAGTGTGCCGAACGCTGTCAAGCTTTATCAATAAAAAAAACAATGATAATTATATGTTAATCGATACTTCTGGCAAATCACACGCAATACCATAGACTTACACGTCTACATTTTACTTAAAGTATTCCTTTGTTTTTAGACTCCTGAGAGATATCTGCGAGTGTATCCAGCCCCAAAAATTGTGGACGAGAGTACATGTTCAATTATAATACGTTGCGTCATTTGCCAACTTGGTCTTACAACGTTTCTAATTCTTTGGACTATTATAGGCGTACTTATAATACAATATTTTGAAGGTAATTTCTCAATTATCTAATAGTATAAGATCCCGATATACAACGACCTTCACCGAGATGCTTATTTAATGAAACGTATTTTATATTTAATTTAATATGTCAATAAATATAATCCATATGGGTTGCCTAGCAAATTTCAGTCCAGAGTATTATTTAATATTTAAAAAAAAATTTTTTAAACATTTCACCGATATGATTATTAGATAAATTCTATACCAATCGAAAGTATGAAGCCTATAGAAAACGCTATGTCAAAATGCAATTTTCTATTCAACATATTTCGGGGTCTATTAGACTATAACAATACTAATGTAACAGATATTAATCTACGCCATGCTCCATGGACATACATACAATATATTCAATACGTTTAATACGTGTCTGTAGTTCGATTCCGTAGGAAATAATAAGACAATTTACTGAATTGATAAGAATTAATAAGAAACACGCGCGTGTGGTTTTGTTGGTAAATGACAACACTGTATACACAAATCAGTCAATAATTTAATCAGGATAATTAAAGTTGAAGGTGTGAAGTCCAAAACGCATCAATTATCAAAACAACTTTCGCCTTCCCTTGTTTTAGTATAAATGTTTATAACTAAATGTTTATTTCTACTTTCATTTTGGCGTGTTGTTCCCACGAGAATGTAAGTGCGTGCTCCTATTTCATCATGCCTCCTGCTGATGGAGGACTAATCTTTGTTTTTAATTTATTTTACTATGATTGATTACTTAACATGTCATGTGGAATATGGTGTAATGGTTGCAGCTCCTTAAAAACATTGTGTAAAACAAAACACTTGGCGATTAAAAAGAGTGGCGGAGAGTTTATTGCCAGTTCTTCTCTTCCGTTCTACGTTACTAAAATCGGGCAGTAAATATAAAATTAGAAGCATTTAATATGTATTTATTTTTTGACGTTCATAAGTGTACATTGTGTTACCTATATGTATAATAAAATATATTACATGATGTAGGAATATTTTCCAAATTTCAGGTCCCCACGAGGTAAATTTTGCTATGGAATTTGAAAAGGAACAAAATCAGCTTGTTATCGACCTAGCAACGGAATTAAGACAGGTATTTTTTTAGTTATAAACCTTAAAATACTCGCTTTACAATTACTGTCACTTGTTACATATCCATTGCACTCTCTTTGCCCCGCATAAGCAATTCATGCACCCCTCTGACGAAATACCATTATAAAAGAAACCGGACACCTCACATCGAACCGGTCAAATTCTCAATTAGTAATAACTCTATAGTATAGATTATTTATCGAGCACCTCATATCGGGCCGATTGAATAGTCATATTTAGTTCAAATATTGTAGTAAATTGATTAAAGTAATTTAAATATAATATTTTGTTTTTTTCGTGACTCACCGCTGGCCCTCAATGCACTTGTTAATAACAGTGTTTTATTTAAACGTACATTGCTTAAACACAGACAAAATATTTTGTTAATAAATTACATTAATAAACAAACAAGACTTTAAAATAAAAAGCTGTATTTTAATCAAATTTATTTAATGGGTACATAATACATACGCATATTTCACATCATATACGCAAAAGAAAACGCCGGATTTTGTCAATAATTAAAGTAATCCGTGTTTGTACCTAGGTAACACTGAAAATGTTTAGAACTGGCCAGTTAGAAACATTAGTAATGAAATCTCTTTGTGAATTTCAATTTTAGAACTCTTTGGTAACCTAAAGTATATTGCATTCATTTGTCATTTGTTTTTGTGAATTGGCGGCAAATCTAAAACTCTTGTTACACGTGAAAATGATTCTTTACGCGAGAAAATTTTCGGTCAATGATTTATTATCACGTTCGTTGTGGGCTTACTCAGCAACAAAGCTACGATAGGCTGCGATTAGCATTGTATTTAATGTTAGCCTCGCGAGGAAATCCATATCATTTCATATTTTTTCTCGTAAGACACAGCTTTTTTAAAACTAAAAAGATTCCCAAAATAATCTGGAGATATCTTAATCAATTAATTTTTAAATTATTAAGGTAATCGTTTTGGCCAGGAATGTTTGGGACTGTGATTTTTTTTTAGAAGAAAGGAGAAAAGGGGAATGAGCCTCATCTGATGTTAAGTGAAAATGACGTCCATAGACACTGGTCTATGTAAGATATGCCGATATTTGGTAATATGTAGTCTTCGCGTTAGGCTGTATATTATTTTAAGCTGAAACACACACGTCACCGATAAGAAAATGACTCAATTTTCAATTTATCGTTCAATTTAACGTAGTCCCGAGAGAGCCAATGTTAGAAAAATATGTTCCACCCAATTTGCATATCTCATGAAAATGAAATCTGAATATTCAAAGCGGGTGTCTACCACGTGTTCGTACTTGCCGCTCTGAATATGAATAGGATTAGTATAAAAAGAAATTTATTCACTTGTAACGTCTTGTTGAATTGCTCTAGATTTGAAACCTATTTTGACATACTTATGAAAAGACATTGTAACAATTCTAAAAAATGATTTACTCTATATTCGTTAATTTGCAATAATATTAATATAACCATTATAAACACTTAAACATCTGAAAACAATATGGTATAATAATTAGGAGTAAAATTATAAATTTATGTTCTTTAAAAATATAGAATATTTCTAAAAGAAGTGAATACATTTATTTCGCATGAATAAATTTTGAAGATACGTTCCCGCTCAATGAACACGAAAGTATTGCTTATCAAAGCTTTATTTCTACCTGATAGAAAACATTCATACTTAATTCTTATAACTATGGGCAACTATTACTAAACACTTATATTTCAATGAAATAAAAATTCTAAAGGGAAATTGAAATCGTTTCGCATTTTTTAATTTGGACCGATTGGTGTGATTAATTTAATTTTGAAATTCAAAACAAAAACGAGATTTGATTTTATATTTTTTTCTTATTTGAAAAAAAAAACCACTTGATAACTCAAAAATTATAACTTTCGCATGTATATGCAATTTCTGGTTAAAATTATCACAAATAGTCCTATCACCTACTAACGGGAATATGTGAAATTACCAATAACCCTGTATATAAAGTTGTAACATTAATTATTATTTAAAGCGCGGCCACAGAGAATAATTAACGACAAAAATACAAGAACTCTTTCCCCTAACTTTGATTTTGTTCCCTTTGGAGGATCTCTAACCCTATGTTAAAGTGTACACGCACTAATTAAAGGTATGTAGACAAGAATTTGCGTCTGGTAGACTCTGGTAGACTGGTCTGGTATACTGCGAAACGAATTTGTATCGTTATACAGCAGTGTTTCCCAACTTAGAGCCCACAATTTGATTGTTAAGGGCTATTTAACAAATTTTTTTTAATTGTTTGGAATTTGAATCTCAGTTTTTCATTATATGTTTTGAAAAACATACTGTGTCCTATGTATTTATTAAGAGTTTCTTAAGTGTACAATTAAGTTTTTAATACAAATTTTGAATTGCATGTAACATAGAGGGGGGAATAATAATTTTAGAAAGGCTTACCTGGGGCATTACACAAAAAGGTTGGGAAACACTGCAATACAGCGAAGAAGTTCTGCCGTCATTTAAGGTATACCATACCTTCATTTACCAAACCGAAACGATCAAAATTTGTTCAATAATAAGCTTATATAATTAACATTAAAACAACAGTATCATGAATCACGTTTCATATTTAATGACGGCACTAATGAGTTGGTGAGACTGACTGAAACTAATCCTTTGTAACATATTAATTACGCGTCTCGTATACCTCATTTGTATTACTGTCAGTGTTAATCGGATCATATCCAGTCATTATTGTTACAGTACTCTATGTAATGTTGGTTGATTTGTGAATAGTGAAGGCGACCATAGAGTAGACACTTCAGCGTATCAGTAATTCACTAATGTACTAAACATACTTGGTCCCGTTAAACCAAAACCATAGGTATTGGTTGAGTGCATTTAGTCATTTTAATAAGACAACACGTGTCCATTTTAGGTACATACGTAGTCTCTAAGGGTATGTTCCAGACTATCTGACGTGTTGCTTGGAACTCCCAGCTGGAAAAATTCTGCAACAGAATTTTTCAAATATGTCAGTAAGATGAATAGTATAAGAGGTAAGGTGGGTCCCGCCGGCCAGCGGGCTCCGACTCGCCCATAAATTTCATGAGGATATTTCCGGAGTAGTTGTCGGGCTCGGCGGGAGACGCCAAACCCACCAGACTTAGTTTAAGCAAATAAAGTCCCTTTTTAGGAAACGGGAGATTTGACACTTTCCTGCTGCTTACATGATCGGCCACAGATCTGCCTGATCGCGTGCCTCATAGGATACTATGTAGAGGTTCTATGTATTATAAAATATATATCTCTATATATATAACATTCTCGTGTCGCAATGTTCATTCCCATACTCCTCTGAAACGGCTCGACCGATTCTTATGAAATGTTTTATGCATATTTAGTAAGTCTCAGATTCGGCTACTATCTACATTTCAAACCCTTAAGTGATAAATGATGTCCACCCCGAAAATTTATTTTTTATGTTTTAGATAAAACAAAATTATTACATTTTTTTATGATACAGCATACAAAAATACATACAATCCTTAATTTTCACCCCTCTACGATTAACCTAATTATTTTAGTTTAACCTATTAGATTAATTATGGTATGAACTCTGAGGTTCATATAGAGAAAAAATCACAAAACAACCTAAAAAGTTTTCATTCCGGAAAACCGAACAGTCTCTGGGGTAGTATAGCAAAATGTTCCATGTTCTACTAAAAAGGTAGGCTAAGTAAAATCACATTAAGAAGAAACGAAGTTCGCGGGGGCAGCTAGTATACTCGTATATATGTATTTCCAAAAGCTAAAAGTCTTTGGCAGGCGGAACAACCTTATGTCATTGAGGATACTATTATAATAGAACAAAAGTTTCACTATCAATATAAAAAATTTACATTCACCTACAGTCTTAAGCAAAATCTCAACCTGTTTCATACTGAAAGTATTCTTCTTGTAACAGTAGTTTAAAAAATGTTTTTTATTTATTTATAGCCTTATATCAGAAATACAAAATTACATTATAACTGTTATTTTTCCTTAATCTATGATAGCTGATTCTGTGTGCCTACGGGCAAAGGCCTCCCCCATTGTCCTCCATTTTTCCTTATTGTTTACAATTAAAAAATGTTATGTTGGGTTTAAGTCAAGTTCTAAAATAATTTATAACAGGGAATTCTAGTGTGGGGTTCTCTTTTTGCTATAGGTAAATCCTTTTTTATTCTGTCTAATAAAGCGTTTTGCATTTCCTTCTTCTTTCTTTCTTTCTCTTTCTCCATTTCTTAGATGCCAGTCTATCTCTATGGAGTTAGCTGTTTCTGATATTTACAGTGAATCAAGATGCCTGTTGAGGTGGCATTGCCTAGTAGATGAATTCAAACTTTCGTAATTTCCATAACGCCTACACACCCAGTAACTAAAACTTAGAACCCAAAAGTTAAAGAAATCATAAAAATACTATTTATATTATACGAAAAAGGTAAAATATAAAAATTCCATTTTCATTTACAGAAGAGAGGCTTCTCAACAAGTTTTATCTCTGTAATGGTAAAGTTCGTTGACCTTTAACATGTAAGAAAATCGATTTTATTAACATCGTGGAACACGTGTATCGTGTATCGTCGAATAAGCTCGGGTCTCGCAAGAAATTTAATTTCGCGTTTTCGAATCGAAGGGTTCTTCAGCATATCTCGTCTTTCAAAGCAATTTCATGTCGAGTCCAAATCAAACTCGTCCCTTATGGTGCTTCAGAATAGATTACGTTTAATCTCCATATTTTAGAATACATTACAACCGTTATATGACCAGTGATTTGAAAAATGTGCGTAGGGGTTGATTTGGGTATTGGCTATCATGATCGGGATTTATATATTTCCTTTCCGCAAGCAGTTATCGGATTTGTTTTCCTGTTTCTTTATATAATGTCTCGGTTGGTAAAGAATGACTTTATAATGTAATAAATGCTTGAAATTCATATGTCGATAATGTTGGGTCTTATTTATGTTTTATGCTTCTAATATGTCATTCGACTGTAACCATACTAAATTTATTTTATTGTTTCCATCTGCGGACACTATACAAGTTTGTATTATGTAAATGCGCCACATTGATGCCTCTTATATTGAAAGGTCAGATAAAAATATCATTTTTGTTCAATTTATTTATTTATTTATTTAGGTATATTGAATACCACTCTTGTCCTAACATAAAAAATACAAAAAATTAACTATCTACTATAGGCACTAACAAATAATAGATCTTTGTCAGTCTACTGAACGGACATTGAATAAGGTCCGTTAACCTGTGTAATTCAGTAATTTTTAATTAATACACCGAATAGTCCTTGCTGTAGATTTATAGTCACTAGTGTTCATAAATATCTTAGATATTTTGTATACGCTGAATAAATATAGATGACAAAAACATATATTTTATGGATTTCAATGGCAGTTGACATTTTAATCGTTCGTTGATTTCAACCTGTCCCACGTCCAGCAGTGGGACACTCTCCTTTAAATTTCAAGAGGAGATTTCCACATTTCCGGTTGGGTTAAAGTAAGGGAATGCTGTATATGAAGTTAGTTATACGTGATCCAGACTAATTATTTTATTAACCAATATCATTAAAAAAAATTTTACTTGAATGGTTTGCGTGACATTTATAAAAAGCGTTCAATTTTTAGGTATTAGGCATATTGATTTACTGACGTTTTTATTCGCCTTACGAGTGACTATTACCTTTGTATAGAAAGAAAAGCCTATTGGTGTACAGCCGTGATTCGAACGGACGTCCTCGAGGTTGAAAGGCGCACGCTCAAGTCACTAGATCAATATAAATACGAATCAATGTGTAATTAAAATATAATAAATCAGATTTGAACGTCATAAACTTTGTATCTGTTTGTATCTATAGGATTTACGGTCCAATTGGTTGTTAAATTATTAGTTTACCCCCTCATACATTTAGTCATTTAATGCTGTAACACTTTTCACATGTAAAGTTAAACACGCTTCACTGTAATATCCAGTACGGTACTTGTACAAGATCAGACATGAAATCTGGCTCGAAGGACCAGCTGTCCAATTATTTAGTTTAATTTATTCATTCGGTTTAATCTCAAAATTAAATTAATTAAATAATTCATTAGATCTCTTGGGATTCCGTAACAAATACTATTCATTTGTTTTCTATTTTCCTTGCGGATTCCAAGAACTTTGAAATCTTTCAAGAGTGGTCTTTCCTCGGTACCATTTATTTTAGCGGTGAAATAAATGTCAGCACACGTCCGCGACAGTGTTTTCCTTTCACCGTGAGACCTTATTTCTGAACGTGTGGTAACCTCTTGGGGGAACGAATAGGGCTGCCAGCTGGAACTTAGAAATTACACATATGGCTTTATACGTACACTCAATCTGAAATGTAGTTTACTAGCTACATTTTATTGGTGTTGCTATATTTACTAATACATTTCTTAAAAGGCAAGCAGCATTAATTTCTCAAAATCATATTAAAGCCAGATAAATATCATATTTATTAAACATCAAACAAATTAATAAATAAAGCATTTTAAAATTTGATTTGGTATTGATTTGCTCCAGTTTAAATATTTTTGATTGCTCTGCCTTACAACATTTGGTGCTTAAAAAAAGTGGCGGAGAGTTTCTTACCAGTTCTTCTCGCCCGCTCTACGCCCTGACGCCGCGAACAGGTAGTAAATGTAAATTTAGAATCAATTAAAAAAAAATTCTGTTGAGGTCCATAAGTACTTGGTTAGCTATATGAATAAAGTTATTTTCAGTTTGAGTTTGATCTCGTTATGTTGCTTCAATTGTGAATCTGTAAATTTAGAACGAATAAATCAATTAATAAATTACATTATTTTAAACTCCTTAAAAAGTTTTCTTCTCCTTAAAAGAATAAGTAATCTGCTACCCGCACTATACAACGATTTCTTTCAACACTAACAACTCATTCAAAAAATATATCCTTAAAACACAGTGCAATGTCACTATTTAAGCCGATTTTGACATACACACACAACACACCCACATGCTACACTCGTTATCTCTGTATATATTATTGTTTAGTCTTAATAATATAATATTATTTTTGACGTGATAACGTCTTTAAAATCGTTTTAGTTGGGTGACATGTTCAGAAACTTGTGTCACACCAAAACCTCACGAGCGCGATCGCAGGTATAACGAGAGAGAGACGGACCGATCTCCCGTCTCATCTCGAGCGCTGCCAGTCATTCCGTGAATGTATGAAGAAAAATGTAAATCATAGTCGAATAAGTAAACTTGTCATTTTACACCCGAAATTTATCATCAAAAGTGTGAATAAAACGATAGATGTAATTTAAAATTTGAAAAAATTGTTATCTTCATTAATTCCTTACTTCCCAAAAACTTATATCACCAATAAGACGTTATCACGTAAACATCTCGATCGTAAACCTACTTTACAAACAACCAATATTTTTTTATTATAATTAAGTAAGCTTTTTCTAAATAAATAAACAGTATTTTCTGCTTGGAAATTTATGCGGGTATCATTAACTTTTGATTCTCAACCCTAAAGTAAAATCTCAAAGAGAGGCCGAATTGAATAATAGGAAAAGGAAACGTGTACAGTTGGCTGAATATTCATGATTTTTCATGTATTCCTTCCTGTTACGAAAAGACACATCAAAGCAAATATACAAATTTTCCTTTTTTGTTAAATCGTAATCTACTGTTTGAGCTGTAGAGCCTCAAGCAAGTACATTTACCCCCGACTTATGTTCATCATTAGAGAAAAAGTCGATTGAGAAAGCTATCGTTAAAGTAGTCGAGAGTCAAAATACCGATTTTTTTACAATATTCGTTAATTGTTTGCCTTGTCTGTTGTTTGTATTGTACCACAGATTAGTGTGTACCACAGAATATTTTTTATTATATAATACCGCACATTATACATTTCCAAGCAGAAAATACTTAAAACTTTCTGTTCATTTATTTAGAAAAAGCTTACTTATAATAAGACATAATTAAATTGAAACGCCAATTAGGTTAACAGAGAAAATGCGTGTAGGATGTGGGTGTGTATGTCAAATCGGCTTAAATAGTGACATTACACAGTGTCCTTGAAAATATCCTTTTTGAATGAGTTGCAAGGGGAATCAGATATTTCTAATGTTAATCAAAATTAGTACCATCAATTAAAATTGGCGAATGTAAGTAAGGTTCAAAATTAAAATTAAAACAAACAAATGCACTTGAATTACTGTTGTTACTCCAAATACGAATTTGGAAGAAACAAAAAATTATGGCGAAACCAAAAAGGTTTTAACCACTTTAGTTCGGAACTCAAGCAAAAATGTCTAATAAAAGCGGCTTAATGCAGCAATTTCTATGTAATATCGTAAAAGTATTATTAACGAAGTTATTTGTTTACAGACTTACATTTTCCTGTTTACTCTTGTAATGGATATCGAAAACTATTTTTTATGGGAGAAGGCAGATCGTTTAAAGTATTAACGTCGCCCATGGACACCAGTAATGTTAGAAGATAAAGTTGTGTTGCCGGCTTTTAGAAAATGGTGCATCTTCTTTAAGGTGCTTAAAGAAAGTGCCCTCACTACAATAGACTCCACTGAGAAGGCTTATAAGTGCGTTACCGGCCTTTAAAGTTGAAGTGCTACTCTTTTCTTAAAGGCTTTTATGTCGCATCACTTTGTTATGTAAACTTACGCCGGGATACCTCTTACTGCTACATGTTAGACGAAATTATTAAAATATGTATAATGTATATATATGTACTGCATTTACAGTACCAAACGGAAAGTAAATGTTTAAGGACCTATCCAGTCGCCAAACTCCTAAAAATTACATTGTTTGTTTCCATTTTACGTCATCATTTCTTGAAGTATATCGCAAGGCAAGTAATCCATTTCAGAAAAAAAATTGATAAAATTATATTAATTTAATGTTTTACATAACTAATTGTTATTACGGGCCGGCGCGCCTCAGTGCTCCAGCTCTCCACTGCGCACCGCAGTCCAACCCGAGACACTGACACAGCAATTCGTGAGAGACCCTGAGACAAAATGTTTTAGAAGTATATTAGCTTTAGTTTTTTTTATTATAGAAACAAGGCAAACGGGCAGGAGGCTCACCTGATGTTAAGTGATACCGCCGCTCATGGACACTCTCAATGCCAGAGGGCTCGCGAGTGCGTTGCCGGCCTTTTAAGAATTGGTACGCTCTTTTCTTGAAGGACCCTAAGTCGAATTGGTTCGGATATTCAGCTGGTTTCACATAGTGGTGGTGCGTGGAAAAACTGCCTTGAAAAACGCTCAGTTGTGGAACGGCGGACGTCGAAGTGATACGGTTGAAATTTCGTATTCTGCCTCGACGTCCGATGATGAAACTCAGCTGCAGCTTATACTTAGCAATTTATTAGTTATACTTAACAAATAAATATATTTTTAGTTCCTATTTCTTTAATACTTAACATGATGTTAATGTGTCTATGGGTTTAGGCTTCTTCAACACATGACTTTTCTGAATGTTGATGCCAGAGCCTGTCATGTCTCGATTAAATAAATAAATTTCATTTCATATGGAAACTAGATTTAGTAAACTCAACATAACAGACACAGACACTGAGAAAAAGTATTTACATCATTGTATAAGCGACAAATACAAAAACAGGTAGACAAAGCTATACATTAACATACTTCATCCAAGCTTGAATAAGAATTTCTTGGTACATAGTAAAAAATAACAGGTACAATTCTTCATAATTTTCCTGTTGGCTATACGCCAATGTAAATCGACAATTCAAAAGAATTTTAGTTGTGATTATTTCTCACCCTACTTTATTATGAAATATGTAACAATTGAAGCAATATATAATATCTATATTTTTAATAAATGCAAAATTGCACACTACAATTGTAGCACTAGAGATTGAATCAATGGCATTTGCGCTCTGGCAAGGTTTTTTTTTCAATATATCTATAATAAAATTATAATTTATACAATATAATGATAAATTCGCGTTTATATTTTAATTTTTTTGTAAAAATTCGGCTATATCGATGCTGAGTTCGATTCCCAGCTACAGAAAAACTATAAAATGTTTAATAATATTCATATTGTTTATTATATTAATTACAATTAACCTTTTTTAACCGACTTTAACAACCCGAAACTCGTTATCGATTCGATGTGTATTGTGTAATTTGGTGATTCTTTAAATAATTTTGATTTATTAAAAACTAAATCCTGGCCTAACAGTGAACAAAGTAAATAAAATTATACATGAAACAAAATCTTATCAGATCACTCAATGGACATTAAAAAAGGTCCGTTTACCTATTTAATTCGTAAATGACAGTTATACACCAAATCAAAACTGATGATGTATGATTCTAATCAAAAATGAAACATGTATTCCAATACAACCTAATTAACTAGTTTAAAACAAACTTCCCATTGTTAGATGCTAAGCTATTGTATATTATCACAATGCCATATTACAACGACTTTTACCTCACATACAAATATGAAGCCAAACAGCACTAGAATACCACACAATTCTCACTACGAACCATTTACCAACCTTTTAAAAATTCAATTTTCCAAACAGAAATACCATTCAAATTGAACCGTTGCATCATAAAATTGCATTTGTGGAATCCCTTAAAATGCCGTTTTACATTCAATTTATTCTGAAAGGAAATTGGCACTGAAGGGTTAGTGTCTTTGGAATTCTAAGCCTTCTCTTTGAAACCGGTTGAAACGTCTGAACGCCGGGATTTCGATGTATTGTGGCTCAGCTTCGATGGTATCTTACTAAACTATTTAGACAGATTGATGGAGGTTTAAATGCTGAGGATTTGACTTCCTATCTTGGAATATGGAATATCAATGATGAATTCATAATAAATTGCATTTAGATTATAAGAAAAGTATACTTGTGAAGAGTGTTGAGCAGTGTTGGCCTAGTGGATTCAGTGTGCGACTCTCATCCCTGAGGTCGTAGGTTCGATCCACGACATTTGCTCGAACGGTGAAGGAAAACATCTTGAGGAAACCGACATGTCTTAGACCCAAAAAGTCGAAGCGTATGTCAGGCTCTGAAGATTGATAACCTACTTGCCTATTAGATTGACAAATGATCATGAAAACAGATTCAGAAACCTGAGGCCTAGACCTAAAGAGGTTGTAGCGCCACTGATTTATTTTATACTTGTGTGAAAAAAATACATATTTATTTAAAACTCCTAAAACAACATATAGTATAAGATCCCGATATACAACGACCTTCACCGAGATGCTTATTTAATGAAACGTATTTTATATTTAATTTAATATGTCAATAAACATAATCCATATGGGTTGCCTAGCAAATTTCAGTCCAGAGTATGTTTAATTAATATTATTAAAAAAAATATTTTTTTATAATTTGCATGTAGTAAACTTTTTTAATTCTTTTCAATCAATACTTTTAAACAGGGTAGTATTATATATGTATCACTATAACTTTCTTTTTTACTAAAGATGTATATATACTTTAGTGCCACATAAAAAATATACACATAAATAATTAATTGATTAAAAACAACCTAACGTTTGCATATTCTAAGGGCTTCATACTTTCGATTGGTATAGAATTTATCTAATAATCATGTCGGTGAAATGTTTAAAAAGATATATATTTTTTAATATTAATAAAAATACTCTGGACTGAAATTTGCTAGGCAACCTAAATGGATTATATTTATTGACATATTAAATTAAATATAAAATAAGTTTCATTAAATAAGCATCTCGGTGAAGGTCGTTGTATATCGGGATCTTAGACCAATATATTCTTTAAAGATACAATAAAATATGACTTCACAAATTTTACACACATATTCATCAATTAATTAATACAATTTCAACTAGCAAGGAAAAAAATTAAAGCAAAAAGGAACAAAAAATAAATAGAAACTGAAACCTCATAAACAAAATTCAAAGCAAATATAAAGGAGATTATGTTGTTGTCTTTCATAACTCATAACTGTCCATAACTCCAGAAAACATCGAAAAAAAAAACGAATACAAAATGTTCAATGTCAAACTGTCAGGCGGTACGAAGTTCGGTCAGCTAGTTTTTCAATTTTTTCAGTTGATCTCTGACATTGATATTCTACCTCAAATTGTCAAATTTGAAAACATTAAATTAGAAACATTCTAGAATATTTGTTAGTACCTAACACAAAGCTGAAAAAAAAAGATTCGACAATATTTTAAATTCAATTGCTGTTTGCATTCAAAATTAAGAATTCAAAGTAACAAAACGAACCTGTAACGGAAAATAAAAGCTTTATGTTAGCACGAAACGTTATTTATAGTGTACATATTCTGTTACAAAAACTGTGACAATTTTATTTTTACACGGAAATTACGCAAATAAAATATTCCGTAGGTATTAGGACTAATTTATAGCTACTAACTTGTAATCTTGGCTCGCATAATGTCGAGCTTAAATCCATTATCTCATTTATTTATTGGTTGTACTTATTCCCACGGTATTCATGAATACATTGAGAAGATTAACGAATTAATGAAACATTTGTTTTATTAAACTTTTTCTTAGCTTGTGCAAACTTCCGTAACAGCCGAGCTTAATATCATTCATTAAGAATTAACGGTTACTTAAGCCACATGATGTTACTAAACTATAAAGTCAGCAATTATTTAACTGCTGTTGAAATTGTTACAATTGAATATAATAAAAATTTATAGGCCTGAGCCTCATATTTCTGTATATATTTCATGATCATTTGTCAATCTAATAGGCAAGTAGATGACCAGCCTCCTGTGTCTAACACATTCCGTCGACTTTTTGGGTCTAAGGAAAGCTTTCCTCACGATGTTTTCCTTCAACGTTCGAGCGAATGTAAAATGCCCACATAGAAATAAAGTCCATTGGTGCACAGTCGGGGATAAAACCTACTACCTCAGGGTCGGTGAGAGTCGCACGCTGAAGTCACTAGGCGATCACTGCTCATTAAATATAATTATTGTCTATAAGAATTATATAGGATCTTTATTAATATAGTTTTATGATTTATTGCATGACTCATATCTGAAGCTTAGGATTAGCGAACACGTTAGAACAATAGAATCTCAACTTCTCGTCCTAAATAAATATTCCAAACGAGTGTAATTTATAACGCAGCATTATAGGTAAGTCGTAAAACAGCATTTTCCTTTATCTCAGGTTGTAATTCCGAGGGTTGAAGGACTAACAACAATTTGTTCGACTGCTCAGTAGATTGATTCAATCAATTCAAATCAGCTCTGTTGAAAACGTTGGTCGGGAATTACTCGCTAAAATCTATTTGTTAAAAGTGTAGATTTAAAGGCTGTATCGAATATTGAAGATATATTTAATGTTTGACGGGTAATAGTGGAGTTATTGACCCGTTTTAGGATACTTTCTTCAATTGATTAAAAATTATGTTTTCTTAATTTACCTACATTTATTATATTTTCCTTCAGCTAAAAAATACAGATTGAATATAAAATCGTATTTGTTAATTCAAAATCGCCGCTCTCATGTTCTTAATACAAAGTATCAACAGCATTGAATTTTCAAATATCCTACAAAGACAATTATTTGTTATTTCGAATTCTTTTAACAGCAATAAAAATATTATATTATTAGAAGCGCGAAAAAGTGTTTTTAAGTGAAAATCTGACACTGATTTGTATTAAATTTTCCACTTCCAATCTCACTGTCGTTAAAAGCTTTATCGCTTGACAAGCATAAATGGAAAATACACTAAATTTAATGGAGATTGTATTCCGCTTTCGCTTTTAGCCATTTTTTCGGCTAATCACAATGGTTATTCATGATTGACTTGATATTTTATTTATTTTTATATAGTAAATGTCTATCTGGATTAAAGCTGAAATGGGATTGGGATCGGTGCGATGCGGTCGGTATCGGACTCAGTGTAGAGGCTTATAGTCTTAATTGTGAGCCCCTTATTTAGCCCAGCTATACATCGGTTTTCATATATTTCTGCTAAATTAAAGGCAAAATTTTTAAACTCGAAATTATTATGTTACAAAAGATATTATAGTAAGATTCCTTGATCCCAATAGGTTAGATTCCGTCAGTAGATCAGTGAAAAATAAACTCTGAATACGTTTTTGTATTTGCCAGTACCTTGACGGAAAGTCTCCCCGTCTCATACATAAAAAATATTTTTATTAAGGATCGAACCCAGGACGAATATAATTAACTAAGAACCAAGCTTAATGAACGAACGAAACGAAGACTTACTAAGTGTATAAGTTACGTTAATTTGTCCAAATTTTACCACCCTAAGTTTGGTAATGTTAGAGCATAGACTAACATGTTCTACGTCTGTTACGTTAACAACTTGTCTTTATCGGCAAGTAGGTTGATTCCTTTTTATGTATGCTTCAATTTTTAGGTTTAAGACATGCTGGTTGACGCACGAAAACGCGTCACCATAAGAACTATAAATTGAGCATATTTACTTGCTTCATTTTCTTAGTATTTCAAAAGCTAAACAAACTGAATTTTTACGAAGCTTCTTCAATATTTACGAACAAAATATGTATTTATGAAAATAAGTTTAACATCTGAAATGAATTTTCTCTGTCCCCGCTATAATTTCTTCTTTATCTAAAATAAAATCTTGTAGAAATTCTCTAAACATTCTGTCGGATATCCCCGTTTTATAATATTTTTTTTATGTAATAGGATGCAAACCAGGATGCTCACCTGATGTTAAGTGATACCGTCGCCCATGGACACTCACATTGCCAGAAGGCTCGCAAGTGCGTTGCGGACCTTTTAAGACTTGGCACGCTGTTTTCTTGAAGGGCGCTAAGTCGAATTGGTTCGTAAATACTTCAGTGGGCAGCTGGTTCCACATAGTGGTGGTGCGCGGCAAAAACAGCCTTAAGTTGTGGAACGACGGTCGTCTAGGTGATACGGATGGTATTTCGTATTCTGCTTTGCAGTCCGGTGATGAAACTCAGCTGCAGGTATTAGTCCGAACAACTCCTCGGAACACTCTCCATGGGAAATGCGGTAGAAGATGCAGAGAGACCCCACATCTCTACGCAACGCCAAGGGATCAAGCCTATAAAATCAGTTACGTTGTCGTAACAAAGCATTATTCTGCCTCGGCTTTTGTTAAACCAGTATATTAAGATTTAAATTTTATGTCTAAGGGGAAAATTGAGCCCAGTTTTAAAACTTGATGTACAGCATTGTTCCATTTTTTATTTCATGTTTTTTCGTTCCTAAGTGTATTCAAATTCAAGCATTTCATGATTTGCATAATTTATGTCCAATTTGTTTTAGATAACACGGGTCAACAAAATTGACTTTGACTTTAAAGCATAAAATTTCGATATTTTATATCGTAATTATACAAAAAAATAAACATGAAAAAGTTTAGAATATATTTTTCGAAATCCGTGGTTTTATTTTTAATGATGATGAAAACATTCTAATAAATATACATATAATTTACTGATCGTTGTTTATCACTCGAGTGCCATCTAGCGGCACTATATAAACGAAAATACGTATTTTTATATATGTTACAATTCATAAAAAAGGGAGTGCAGCATATATTTTATTAATAAAGCAAATATTTTCTTTTCATTTTTGTGCATAATTTCCCGAAAATCATAAAAATAATGTTGTACGTTCCCTGTGTATGATATTTTCTTGCTTTTTTGTATCTTTCATGATAAAGATTGGCCCGATTATGCTGAACTACCTTATCCCTAATTAAGTTTGATTGTATAAAATGTCGCGTAGTTTAGTATGTCTCTCTCTCTCTTGTATTTATTACAATAAATAAATCATGCCTAATGGAAGAAAACGCATCTGCAGGAGTAAATTAAATCTTGCGCGGCGCATGTAATACATTATTTATACATAATAACAAATTACATTTTTCAAGTCAAATTAATTCCATTATCATAATGTATATCATAATGAAAGTGTTGTATCCATTTTGGATTACTCCCAACTCCGGTACAATCAAAACTTTGCTATTTCAACCCCTTACATAGTCGTAAACAGTTTAGATACAACAACGGCATCGATCAGACACAATCCGCTCCGAGATGGTTTAATCCCATACAATCTACAATGTGCTAGCCGGAACAATGCCTCACTCAAAGCATCGTCAATTAATTCAGATTAACCTGTGGTTAAACATTATTTAATATGCAAATGAAATTAGTGCAAGAAATAAAACAAAAGAATAAACGGCTCAAATATAAGAGTCTTTCCTCCAACTTCGATTTTGTTCCCTTTCGAGTAGAGACTCTTGGGCCGTAGGGTTCAAGTGTACAGGTGCTAATTAAAGATTTAAGTTGGCGCCTGGTAGATAGTACCGGTGACTCCAGCTGGTGCTTTCCTCGCTATAAGTATCGCAAAACAGCGGGGAAATGCCTCGGGAATTTTCTTTTTATTTATTTTAAACTATTTTTATTATTGCTATGTAGGTTAGGAAAATTCTTAAAATTGTAGATTTGATTGTTATGATTACCAAGAAATATTAGTTATGTAAACACTATTTCATTCGGTTCAACGGTCTACTGTATCTGCCATGTTTGACAAATTATTAAACGGATGACCAGTAAGTCTAATTTTAGAGGTATATGATTAGATAATTTGTGACGTTCAAAAGTATACAATTTTTTTTTTGATTGGACAATTCACACCAATTGACCTAGTCCCATGCTAAGCTGGTGAAGCTTGTGTTATGGGTACTAGGCAACGGATATACATACATATTATAGATACCCAAGACCTAAGCACAACACCAAATGCTCATCACATCGATGTTCGTCTCAGCCGGGGAGCGAACCCGGGACCCATGAATTCGCAGTCAGGGGTACTAACCACTAAACCAATGAGCCGTCAATATATAATATGTTACCTAAATGAGTAAATATATTTAGACTTAGAATTTAATCGGAGAAAATATTACGTCTATTAAAATAAATACAAAATATATTTATTATTTAATGAATCCCGTCCTTGTTGTTAAAAACAAAACATTGACTTGGTCTCCAGTAATTGATTACTCAGAAGACGAAAAATATGTCCAACAAAAGAACATTAGTAATTGACCCTGTGTTGTTGGGTCCATTGCCTTCTACTATTATTAAAGTTACGTATCTTTTAGATCACTCCTCTGTCACCTAAATGGAGGCTCGCTATAGAAAAACGGATGGACGATGAGAGGAAATTGACAATGGCTGCCGTGGGTAACGGAGCCAAACCGAAGTCGGGACAATTCTGGAATCTTTCGGGGACATTTCTGTTCTGCGTGTACACTATGACGACTCTCGGTATGTTTTCGCAATTAATCAAGATCTATTGTTATGAAACCTATCGCAGGGCAAACGTCTTTAATAAGAGTTATTTATTTATTTAAAAATATGTTTCCCAACGGGAAATATGATGGTCTCTAGAGAAAAATAACAATAAAATCTAAATATTTTAACTTCCTTTAATAGTTAAACGCACCATACTTAAATTCAAGAACTATTACTAAATAACTAAATTATTAAACTATAAATGTGGTTTAAAAGGCGAGAATTATAAATAATAACTTATTTAAAATTACTATTATTATTAAAACTATGTAGTATTGTAAATACTGTATTGTGTGTTGGAAATAAAATAAAAAATTAACTTACTTAATGCATTATTTTAAAAAAGATAAGTGCAAAACTGTGAGTCTCTCAAATCTTTAGTTATCCGTATTTCACTATTTTATGGAGGGCATTTTACACTGACTTCCTGGTGATGAGAATTTATATTGACCCAATCATCTAACACTTATGTAATATTTAAAATTATATTTAACATAAAACGCATGCTATGCCAAGGTAAAATATACTTAGATTAAATATCACGTCTGTGTGAACGTGATCGATTCGACCGAAGGCCCATGCAATAAACCTTGTCTCTAAATAAATGCATTATAGGTAATTGATTTTTTCATGTTTGCTTGGAGGGTCAAAAGGTATGAAATATACAAGGGGTTGAATAATAAATAATATATCGCTGGCGCTACAACTTTTTAGGTATGCTCCTCAGACCTCTGTATCATTATTGTCAATCTAATAGGCAAGTAGGTGATCAGCCTCCTATGCTTTACACCGGCGAATTTCTGGGTCTAAAGCAAGCGAATGTTAAGTGCGCGGATGAACAGAAAGTTCATTGGTGCACAGCCGAGGATCGAACCTACGAACTCAAGGATAAGAGTCGCACGCTGAAGCCACTAGGCCAACACTGCTGCAAGGGGTTGAATAATACAAACAACATTATAAGTCATTGAAATCCCCTTACAGGTTTCGGTGCTCCAGTACCGCACACAATTTGGGGTAGAACATGCGCAGCAATTTATGGTATATTGGCTGTGCCCACACACATTTATCTAAGTAAGTGCTTTTAGTACACTGTTGAATAAAGCCTCTGTTAGGGATACATGATGTATGCATGAACAATAGGTACTGACATACCTATATATTTGGTTATATATCAAACAAAGATTATACTGTATGTGTTTGTGCCCCGTTTAGTTTTTTAACTTTGCTATATATGTATACTAGCAGACTCGGCCAAGCGTTGCTGTGGCTAAGGTTATTGTTATATTACAAAGTAGAAAACTATTCAAGGGTAAACCACCAGTCATGTGGGCCCATGGGGACCATGCTTTTTTAGTGGTTTTGCCATTAAATTGTAGCTTATGTGAAACGTTGGTACTTTCAACACAGTTGTGACTGTCAAATAATAAACAAATAATTTGCAATAAAATAATATTGCGAGTATAAATGAAAATGTAAGCTATCCTATCTTTTCAGTCAGATCAAACTGCACACCGTATGCAAATTTGATTGAAATCGGTAAAGTCGTTTTAAGGAGTCCATAGCGGACAAACAACGTGTGCACGATGAAATTGTAGTTTTGTTTAGTTTGTTAATAAATAGTGTGATGCAACTGCGGGGGGCGGGGGCCGGGCGAGCGTGTGGTGTGCTATCGTCTCGTTCATTCGCCTGAGGTCACTGACCACACTACACGTCGCTCGACACTGCTTCCGCAGCTGCACACTTTTTCGAAAATAGTATTTTATTTCTTCGCCTCGTCACCAACATTTTGGTCTTCGGCCGGATCTTTGAACATTTATAGACAATTTGTGAAGTGTGTAATCGTATAAAAGTGATTTGAATCGTGAAGTTTTGTGTGCAAGTGAATATTATAGTGAATCACGCGCACGCCCTTTGTTTCCTTTGTTCTCGGTTCTTATATACTTTTATTGCGGAATGTACAGTGATTTATTTTATAGGTAAATTGCGTATTTCGTGAAATCTAATAACTATTTAAAATTATTGTTCGTTTCGTTTTATTATTTAAATAGTTAATTAGTTATTTGTTTCGTTTCATCGAAGTACGTAATAAATATACCTGTTTAAGTGTTAGTGAGGTGAAAATAGTTACTATTATGAAATAAATAGCTATAAAATTATTGTTCGTTCGATTCGTTTTAAGTATTTAAATAAATACTTGTTAAAATAGTTATTTGTTTCATACTGGTATTCATTATTTTTTTGTGATAGTGAACCTAGGTACCTACGTTTAAAGTGAATGTTAGTGAGTAATTAATAGTTGTTCGGTTCGTTATATATTTCGTGACACTAAATGGACATTAAGTTATATTTATGTAATATTAAAGTGTGTGTTTATGAAAAATATTAGTGTGAATAATTTTGTGATTATTTTTGCGTTGCGTATTGAAATAAAATAAAATAATAGTGCTCGAGTGCGGTATTACAATTATAAATAATAGTATTTTGCTGTTGTGTTCGTACGTAATACGTAAATAATTTTCGTTTTCGTTTCGTAGTAACGAGTTCTTTTCAATAACTTTTTTGTGTAGTGAATAAAATTATAAGTTT
The DNA here is from genome assembly GCF_905475465.1 of Pieris napi. Lineage (NCBI taxonomy): Eukaryota > Metazoa > Arthropoda > Insecta > Lepidoptera > Pieridae > Pieris > Pieris napi. The sequence continues at coordinate 1,929,692 of NC_062241.1, read as the reverse complement.
TTTTGTGCGTTTGGGCGTGGCGTGTGTGTTGAGTGTTGAGATTTCTTTTAAATTTATTAATTACTTTTTTTCTCCCAAACATGCCAATTACTAGGTCGCTCAGACGCCAGGCCGTAAAATGTGATTCGGCCCCAGTACATCCTACACATGAAGACGATAACTTAGCAAATCCGCAAGCACCAGCTCCTGCATCAATGGCAGCCGTTCATCATCAATCAGAGAAGTCATTACACGAATACCCTAAGGCTCCTTCGGAGAAGCGATCGGTGATGAGCAAGAAGAGTGTGCAGCGGGCAGAGGCTTTAAAAAGATTAGCAGCTGCAAGAGTAGAAGAGGCTCGCGCTACAGCCGCTTTCGCTGAAGCTGAATTAGCGGCTATTGAAGCGCAGGGTAGTGAGCTGGATAGCTTGGCGGAAAATAAAGGCTTCAGAGAGAGAGATAGTTTAGTTAGAGATTGGTTGGATTCAAACGAACATGATGCTCAAACAACTTCGAATCAGCAGCTCGATATTAAGACACTCGTATCTGCGCTTACTGAAGCCGCACGAGCGATGCAGAGCCCAAAAACGCTATTCGAATTACCAATTTTTAGCGGGGCAAGTAGTGAGTGGTTAGCGTTTAGAGCAGCATATAATGAAACTAGCAGTAATTTCTCTAAATTGGAAAATTTAGTGCGACTTAGAAGAAGCCTGAAGGGGGCAGCTAAGGAAGCTGTCATTTCTTTGTTTATAGCAGATGTGGAGCCTGGAGAGATTTTGTCACTCTTGGAAGCAAGATTTGGACGACCTGATGCATTAGTTATTGCGGAGATGGACAAGATTAAACAACTTTCGAAACTTTCTGATAATCCTCGTGATATTTGTATTTTTTCAAGCAAGATAGTCAATATTGTTACAGTCATAAAGGCTTTAAAAAAGGAGTGCTATTTGTTTAACCCGGAATCTGTGAGAGCTGTTGTGGAGAAGATGACACCGACTTTGAGGTACCGTTGATATGACTACGCTGCAGGGCGACCTGAGGAAGAGGCGGACTTAGTTAAATTATCTTCTTTCTTTTCCCGCGAGGCGGACCTTTGCAGTCGGTATGCTCAAGTTGAAAATGTTCATCACCCGTCATCACAAAGAAGACCGATTGTAACAAATGTGGCATCTACTACTGCAACACCTGGAACGTCCATAACGCCAAAGAAGCAGAGCTATGAATGTATTGTCTGTCATAATTTACATCACATAAAAGACTGTAAACAGTTCATGGATTTGGAGAGTAAATGTAGATGGGAGAAGGCTAAAGATTTGAACCTGTGTTTTAGATGTTTAGGACGTCGCAATCATCGTCATAGGTGCTCCTATAAGCCATGTGGGATCGAAGGCTGCAAGGCGTCTCATCATTCACTTCTGCATTTTTCAGCGTCTCCCTCAGAGACGCCAGTAGAACCAGCAGGAAAATCAGCTGTTGTAGCTGCGACTCGACAGAAAGTTGGTAGAGCTTTGTTGAAGATTGTGCCAGTAAGATTGAGAGGTCCCAAGGGGACCATGACTACATTTGCATTGCTTGATGAGGGGTCATCGGTCACTCTTATAGAGAAAGAAGTTGCTTCTGAGATTGGACTTACAGGTCCAGAAGAGTCTTTTATTATTGAAGGGGTGGCAGGAGCACGTACGGAGGCTTCCAGTTCAAGGAGAGTGAGTCTCTATATTAATGGTGTTCACATGGATAAGGAGCATAAAATAGAAGCACGAACAATAGATAGTTTGAATCTTAATCACCAATCGGTGGATGCAGATATGATAGAAGGTTGTGATCACCTTCTGGAAATAACCGAGGATCTTACATATGATCGAGGTACACCTACTCTTCTTATTGGCCAGGACAACTGGCATTTGATTATTTCGAGGAAGATAAGAAGTGGTGGATGCAGAGATCCAGTTGCATCACTAACGGAATTAGGTTGGGTATTGCACGGGCCTACTAAGGGGCCTGGAAAAGTTAGTGTATTAAAGCTGGTAAATCATAGTGAAGAAGAAGATGAAAGGAATGAAACTAAATTAGAAGATTTGTTCAAACAGTTTTTAAGTATAGATTCACTAGGAATCGAACCAAAACGTCAAAAAAATGATCCAGAGGAACGCGCGTTGTCATTATTAAAGAGCTACAGCCACCGTCTTCCTGATGGACGTTTTGAATCGGGGTTGCTGTGGCGCAAAGAAGAACTGGAGTTACCAGAAAATAGAGAGAATGCTTTAAGAAGATTGATAGCGATTGAGAAGAAATTAGATAAAGACCCTAAGCAGAAGATGGAATATAATGCTCAAATTGAATATCTTTTAGAATGTGGCTATGCTGAGGAGGCCCTACCTTCGTCTCGTTCTGGCCGCACTTGGTACCTACCACATTTTGCTGTGATTAATCCATCAAAACCGAAACCGCGAATCGTTCTGGACGCTGCTGCTAAAACGAATGGGATATCTTTGAATGACATGTTACTTACCGGACCAGATCTGTTACAATCACTACCTGGAGTTTTGATGCGCTTTCGACAAAGACCAATTGCTGTGTCAGGCGATATTCGTGAAATGTTTCTTCAAATCAAAATTAGGACTGAGGACAGGGATGCATTGCGTTTTTTATGGCGAGGTGATAGACGCGAAAATGAACCTCAAGAATATCGTATGACAAGAGTGATTTTTGGTGCGGCGTCTTCACCTTGTACTGCAATTTATATTAAAAATTTAAATGCTGAAGAATATCGACGGGAGTACCCTGAAGCTGCAGATGCAATTTGTCGCAATCACTACATGGATGATTATCTCCAAAGTTTTGATTCTGTGGAAGAAGCTAAGCGTATAGCAAAAGAAGTCAGTTTTGTGCACCGTCAAGGTAAATTTCATTTACAAAAATGGGCGAGTAACAAACCTGAAGTTATAGCCGAGATGGAGCCGCAACTCCAGAATAGAAGTAAAGAAGTCGAGCTTCAAAATAGCCCATTAGCTCCGTTGGAAAAGACTTTGGGTCTGGTTTGGAGAACCAGTGATGATCACCTTACTTTTAATCTGGATATTAAAAGGGCTAATCTGGAAGTACTCGAAGGGACCAAGCGACCCACTAAACGAGAATTCCTAAAAGTTATTATGTCTCTTTTTGACCCCTTGGGTCTTATTACACCGATAACTTTGCCCGCAAGAGGTATATTACAAGAATCGTGGCGTCTCGGTCTTCTATGGGACAGCCTCCTTTCAGATGATTTGAATGAAAAATGGCTCGATTGGCTAGGTCATATGAAACAGTTAAAGAACCTTTACGTTCCTCGTTGTTATCCAGGTTGTTCGGTGGCCAATGATCTAGAGATGCACATTTTCGTGGATGCAAGCCAGACGGCGTATGTGGCTGCTGTATACTGGCGTGCTGTATTAAGAAATGAAGACGTGAAGGTCTCACTAGTTATGGCAAAGGGTAGAGTGGCACCAATAAAATTAGTTTCTATTCCAAGATTGGAATTGCAAGCTGCCGTGCTTGGATGCCGTCTAGCCCGAAATGTGGAAACGGAACATGATCTAAAACCAAGACGTAGAATATTTTGGACAGATTCTCGTACAGTACTCGCGTGGTTGCGCTCAGGTCCTCGGGTGTTTAAGCCATTTGTTGCACATAGAGTAGCTGAAATAGAGGAAGAGACAAGAGTCAGTGAATGGCGCTGGATTCCCACTGGAGAAAATGTGGCCGATGATGCCACTAGAGATGTACCTCGAAATTTCAATAGGGATCATCGATGGTTTCGCGGTCCCAGTTTCCTATATTCTCCAGAAGAGACGTGGCCGAAGGAGAAAATAGAAGAAGCGGGAACTGTACAAACTACAGGAGAAGAGCGAGTGACAGTTGTCGAAAGTTGTCCAATTAATCATCTAATAACTGGCTTGCCTGATGTATCCAGATTTTCGTCCTGGATGCGCCTTATAAGAACAACGGGTAGAGTTTTACAGTTCATTGAGTTATCCCGCAAAACTCAAATTACTGCTTCGGTTCAAATTAGACAGAGACGGCAAGCGAGTAATGACGACATTTTATGGAAGCCGAATGCATCTCGACCAAGATTACCATCACGTAATGCCCATTCAACTAGAGCAGGGGCATATAGCTCAAATAACAATTATATTCCGTTAGACCCTCATTACATCATCAGAGCAGAGAGCTTATGGTGGAAAGCTTCTCAACATGAGAGTTTTGAAAATGAAATTATTTCGTTACAGAAGAAGCTTCCTTTGAGGAGAGACAGTCGATTGCGGACTTTAAACGTTATCATGGATAATGAGGGTATAATTCGGTTGAAATCTAGAATCGATGCTGCTCTTTATCTGAACGACGAACAGCGAAGTCCTCCAATTTTGGATGGTGAACACAGATACATCCGCTTGTTCATCACCTGGTTACACTGTAAAAACAATCATGCAGGACCTGATACGGTGATGAATGAAGTTCGATCTCGTTTCTGGGTCATACGATTGAGAACGGTTACTCGAAGTATTGTAAAGAGTTGTGTCCAATGCAGAATACTACGGGCAAAACCGGCGCAGCCTTCCACTGGTGATCACCCCGGAACGAGGTTGGCCCATCATCAACGCCCATTTTCTTTTGTGGGGTTAGACTATTTTGGCCCTTATAGCGTTACGGTAGGCCGCCACCATGAGAAGAGGTATGTTGCCCTATTTACTTGCCTTACAACTCGGGCTATCCATTTAGAGATTGCAGGGTCATTAAGTACAGATAGCGCAATTATGGCACTGCGACGTATGATAGCGAGACGGGGATGCCCTACAGAAATACACAGCGATAATGGGACGAATTTCCGCGGAGCCGATGCAGAACTAAGGAAGGCAGCGCTTAAAATAACAAAAGATGAGGCGGAGGTAAGGGCGATACGATGGCGCTTTATTCCTCCAGGTGCTCCTTTCATGGGAGGAGCTTGGGAGCGAATGGTACAGTCAGTGAAGAGGGCGCTGGCAGCAACACTAAAGGAACGCCACCCGTCAGAGGAGATGTTGCTTACTTTGCTTTTAGAAGCAGAATATGTGGTCAATAATCGACCACTAACTCCTGTATCAACTTCACCAGAGGACATCGAAGCTTTAACACCGTTACACTTCATTCTTGGTGGTCCAGCCAGGGTTCCACAACCCGGGAGTTTTGCTGATGCTGACTTAAATCACGGGCGAATTTGGCGGCGTACACAACGGCTGGCGGATATGTTTTGGTCACGCTGGACTAAAGAGTATTTATTTAACATTTTACAGTCTCGTCGGGATCCTACAGGTCGAGGGAAGATGCCAGAGCTGGGAGATCTGGTACTCGTGGTGGACGGAACCCTGCCCAGAAATTCGTGGCCTAGGGGAAGGGTCGTGGCGACTTTCCCGGGCAAAGATGGCGTCACTCGCGTGGTCGAGGTGCAGACTAAGGCTGGAGTACTAAAGAGGCCAACTAAGAAAATCATCGTGCTGCTGACGGAGAGTGCGCAGGACGCACTGGGGGGAGAATGTGCACGATGAAATTGTAGTTTTGTTTAGTTTGTTAATAAATAGTGTGATGCAACTGCGGGGGGCGGGGGCCGGGCGAGCGTGTGGTGTGCTATCGTCTCGTTCATTCACCTGAGGTCACTGACCACACTACACGTCGCTCGACACTGCTTCCGCAGCTGCACACTTTTTCGAAAATAGTCTTTTAATTCTTCGCCTCGTCACCAACACAACGTCACACGTAATTTATATATATTAAGATTAAAAGTTGGCTACATTTCTTCTATTTACATAAATATTATCTCTTATATAAATACTACCTCTGGAATTGTAATTGATTTTTTTTATGTAACAGGAGACAAACGGGGTGGAGACACATGTGACATTAAGTGATACCGCCGCCCATGGACTCTCACATTGCCGGAAGGCTCGCAAGCGCGTTGCCGGCCTTTTATGAATTGATTCTTCTTAAAGGACCCTAAGTCGGATGCGTTCGGTAATAGTTCTGTGAGCAGCTGTAAAATTGTACAATTGTAAACTCATTGCGAATATTTCACTTATACTGATGATGTTGAATTAAATTATACCTCAACCAAAGATCCCATATTGTATGTAACTTCTAATTTAATAATCCCTTACAAATTTTCAGTGGTAAACGCAAGTACTTGTGTCGTGGTTAACGTGGAGGCGTGTCTACAGTCTTTGAGAAAACGAAATCAAAAGGTGTCTATGGATGAAAGTAAGCAAGAAATGTAAAGGTGATAATTATATAACTTAATATAGGAATGGGGTAATTCTCTTTCCTATATTTATGTAGCTGTTCACTGATTACCCGTTTATTGATTACCCGTACACATTATTGCGCGTATGACAAGAATTTTCCCGTTTTTGCAATATTTTTCATTAATATTCCGCTCATATTATCTGTTGCGTGATGTGAATCATTAGTGAAAACAGTTTGTTTTGAATTATAATAAAAAAATAAATTAATCAATGGCGCTAGAACCTTTAGACCTAAGTCTATCATTTGTCAAACTAATAGGCAAGTAGGTGATCAGCCTCCTGTGCCTGACACACTCCGTGGACTGTTTGGGCAAGCCCATTTCGTCACGATTTATTCCTTCTCCAAAGAAGAAAGAAAGTCCATTGGTGCACAGCCGGGGTTCGAACTTAGCGAACTTAGCTTAACTTAGCTTAGTTCGAAGGCCGAAGCATATTTATAAACGAGCTAGGTCTGGATATACATAGTTGCTCACCTCACAGTATAAAATGGATGGATGGATTTTTGTTTAGTTTTTTTTTTTGTAATTAGAATTTTTTCTTTGCTAAGTAAGTGTTTTGTTTTTTGTAATCAGAATTTTTTCTTTGATAAGCAATTGTTTTGGTTTTGTAATGTTTGTTTTGTTTCATAATCTCTTTATGATCTCTATATATGTATGCTATGTTTGCCTATAAGTGCTTGGCACATTAAAAATTGTATTTTGTGTTTGTTTCTACCAATGTCTCAGTGTGCCGAGCGTTGGCAAGCTTTATCAATAAAAAAAAATAAAAAAACCTAAGACCACTGGGATGAGAATCGCGCGCTGAAGCTACTAATAATAATAGTACAGATATACGAAGTGAAAATATAAATTTGTTAATATTTTAAAGCTATTTTTGGATTAAACTTTTAGTTCATATAGATTAAAATCTAATTAGTATACGACAATTTACGAAAGAACGATAAATATGTTTTTTGTACTTTATCTAATTAAATTTGTAAAGACGCAAAACAATTTGGTTTAAAGTAACTTCTAGTCTAAACTTTCCTGTCACCGCCATAACGATTTCTACTAAGGGTAGGTAAACAATGTCGAAGCCAACAAAACTATATTACTAAACGCCAGCGTTATCAGTATTAACGATTATAGGGACCTTGCCGCTAAATATAGCTCGGTGGTACAATTTCTCAACACATTATATTAGCGGGGATGCTTCCATGAATGTTTTGGGACACTTTTAACTAAAACTGTCCGGGTTTTCGACTGCAATGTTAAAGGGAAATTAACTTAAAAAGTGAGATCCCAAACAGCGTTGTTTTATATCATTTTTAGTTAGATTTAGATTATTGTTAGTCATGTTTTACTATCACAATGTGCCAGAATGTTTTTGTGATATAATAGCAAAAATTTTTGAGTAATAAGTTATGTGTGGCTTAATCTGCTTCATTTAATCTCATTTATTAATTCAAGACCACTCTTATTGTATGCCGATAAATTAAGGTGCTAATAGATTGTAGATAATGTGGTCAACGATATAAAAACTGTATATTTGGTATTGTGAACACACGCGTTATGTTGCTTTACTTCCACAAAGGCAATTCTGAGTATTATTTTTTTAATTTCCATCTAATACGGCTAATCGTAATGTAAATGAATCACACTGTATAAATAGCCTTAATATGGTCATCATTTGGAACTACTTTTCTTTTGAATAAAATAGTATTACAAAGTTATTAAAAATGTAAATTGGAAACTATTAATAATTTTGTTATTAACTATTAAAATACACACAAACAACTGTTTAACCAATTTTCTAAAAATAATTCAATATATTTGGTAACCGAGTTTATCCCTGGTTGTTCACATTTTTTATGCAAAAGGGTCGACAGTTGGTGACGCCGCTTATTTGCTCTTGCCGCATAATGACTGTTTTGTCGTAACACTTATTGAAAATGCAAAATGTTTAATGAAAAGAGTATAGTTCGTGGCTTCTATTAATTCTCTGAAGTTGCTAATTGCAATACCCAGTGTCCTAGTTACATAAACGTCTATTAAAATATAGCACACACGTATACCTCCTAAAAGAATTAAACGTTTTTATTTTCAAATAATAATTCACTACAATGTATTAGTAGGTTTTTTATTTTGTAATAGGAGGAGGCTTATCTGATGGTAAGTGATACCGTATATAGTATAGTGATACCGTGAACACGCACATTGCCAGTAGGCTCGCAAGTGCGTTGCCGGTCTTTAAAGTTCAAGTATTATTCTTTGCCTTTTTGTTGTACATAGCATGAAATGCTACGAAATAACGTACTTATCTCGTAAGTGTGATGGTTCGACAGGCACGCAGTCATTAGGAATCAGAGTTGTACGCTGAAGCCACTAGGCCAACACTGTATTCATAAGTAACTAAAACTCTTATCTAAACCTTTCATATTAATTAGGTATTTAAAAAAAATTATCGCTTAAATAGTACTTTGAGATTCTTGAATGGCCGTTCATGAATAACTTGAATTTATCAGCGATTATGTGACGTATAAAATGTGTGAATAATGTATATTATATATTGTATAAATAAATAATATTAAACTTTTTTTCATGTAACAAGAAAGTCCTGTAAACTGTCGACATTTTGAAACATCGACGCCATCGAATAATATCCGCAGGGTGATATCTGTAAGTATTAAAGATACATGCTACAGTTTTTGAGTAAGTAGGAAGGTTTTGAGTTTATATTTTGCAGATAGTCTAATTTCATACTTTATAAATAAAGACGTTACTTCCTTTTACAGTCTGGGCCTCAGATTTTTACATGTTTCTTTCATTCTTCATTTTTGGGTCTAAGGCATGTCAGTTACCTCACGATGCTTTCCCGAATCGTACGAGTTGCGCACATTGACATAGAGTCTATCGTACACAGCCGGTTTCGAACCAACGACCTCAAAGAGTTGCTCGCCAGAGCCACTAGGCCAACACTGCTTGAAATTGGTATTAGAATGTTTTATAGCGACACCTATAATCTACGAATACAAAACACTAAGATGTAGCATACCCTGAAACGCAATAAGAAATTTATTCCGACCGCTAAGGCCAAGGGTCAATTTATACTACCGCAGAGTCGAAGCGCACCGAGAGCGACTTCTTGATCTTAGCCCAGAGGCTAAACAGTATCTCCCTTTGTATATTATTAAATATCGCAATTCTAGTAATAGGTTTTGTTTTCAGTGTTGCCTTGGAAAATGCTTCATGGGACGCGGCTTGCCAGTAGCCATATGTTTCTATTACCTTCTTGGAGTCGTAGCGTTTGGTGTTTTAAGAACAAACAACATAATGGATTCGCTTTTGTTTCCATTGGAGTTTACTACAGCTGGTGGTTTGGAATTTGTTAGTATTTTCAGCACATTTATTCACAAATTTCACCAAGTATTTATATAGTTCTGAATTATACTGTGTCTAATAAACTTATGACGTTTATTCGTTCAATATTTTTCTAATTAAATATTATATAAAAAATTTTTTTTCTTCTTCCATCAATACAAAACTACATCGTACTTAAAAAAAATTAGAATTTGGTATTTAATTTAACCCTATCTTCAGATAACTTTACGAAACTTCATCAAAATAAGATAATCAGTTTAACTTATTTTATTTCATTTTAAGCCATTTTTAATCTTCAGGTTGAAAGCTCGGCAAGAGTGTTATACGGCTTATACATAGAGGGCGCCATGTGTCTGCTGGCTTATACATTGGCAACGATTCGACGAAACGGTAGCGACACCGTCACAGATCTCGCAAAGAACTACAGACTCCTTATAACGGATTGATATCAAGATTGTTAATTATTTCATTATTTTCTACATAAGTATCACGTTTTTAAGGTGATGAAAGTTTTTGAGTGCTGAATGGGAATTAGACCAGAAAGGTGTATATACTGGCTACCTCTTTTGAAGCCCAATTCTATTAAAATAAATTTAAAAATATTGTATTTTATTTCAGAGCATGCATAAATTTGATAGTTTAAGGAAAGACAAATATAATTTTAAGTAATTTATTAGATTTCCTACAAACTAGTCAACTGCTATATACAGCGTTTAATTCCAATTTATTCTAAAATGTATTTAAGAAGGAACTACAAAGCATTCCAAACAGAATGATTTAAACAAAATTCCCGAGATAAAAACTATTATATCACAGAATTAGAGGAAAGTCAATACAAATGAAAATGAAAGATGTGATTTGCTAATTTTATTGCTAATTCATGGTTGCCACATTCAGACTTATTAAAACCCTTAACCATTCATATAATTACTAAATCTATATTAAATTCAATAAACAAAAATGTTTGTGTCTCTATTTCAGATTTTCAAGACCAACACAATGCTATAAATCAAATAATGAACCAAAATGTATTTTCAGTAATAAAAACAAATCTGAATGTGGCTCTTTATTAAGTTAACCCTTGCTTCTCTTTGATTCTTTTAAGTCGTCCTCGGTGGCTCCTTCTATGCTTTTCTTGTCTTTGAGCGCCTCCTTAACTGCATCCACCAAGTTATGTGGCTCTGATATAGATATTTTTTTACCTGTGGGTAGGTAAATAGTAAACTGTTTGAAATCTCTTAATAAAATCGCGTTATATATAGGTGTTAGTTTTCTTTTTTATAGAACAGGGGGCAAACGGGCAGGAGGCTCACCTGATGGTAAGTGATACCCGCCGCCCATGGACACTCTCAATGCCAGAGGTCTCGCGAATGCGTTGCCGGCCTTTTAAGAATTGGTACGCTCTTTTCTTGAAGGAGTCTTGAAGTCGAATTGGTTCGGAAATACTTCAGTGGTAAGTGGTAAGATAGTTGCGGTACAAGAATTTGTAGAAATTTATAAATTAAAATTTTAAATAAAGTTTGTTTGTTAATTATTGAGCGTACCAAGTCTTAAAAGGCCGGCGACGCGAGTGAGCCCTCTGGAAATGAGTGCCCATAAAAAAATTAAATTATTTATTCTTTAAAAACAACTAAAAAACAAACTTTGATGTTCCTTCTAAATGGAAATACACAATTTGATTTATTAATGTAACCGTTTAAAGAATACTTGTCTTGACTTTATATGTTTGAACCGCCTCTTGTAATACTATGTGGTACAGAAGTTTACTCGTACTAGCCAAATCTAAAATCAACAACCTACCAAGGTTCTACCAAAAGTTCAATAAAATATAAAACGTTTAATACGATTAGGACAATTATTTTTATGAATAAAACTAAGATGACATATATCGATGATGGTACATTTCTAACACTTACAAACTCAGACCGCTGTAGGTCCATGATTTAGTATTTTATTGTATGAATCTAAATACCCTTAACCTCATTAATACCCACCAACACGTTTAAATATACTAAAGATTACAAATTCGTGTTATTGACATATATCCATCATGCTACATGTTATATATAAATTGCTGAAATTATATGAAATAACTACAAATACAATTCTAATCAAGTTTTGGAACTTACAAGCACATCTCTGCCTATACCTCCTTACCTATGACAATAAGTAGGCTTTAGTTTTATTAAAAACATCTAAAATATAAAATTATAGCATGATGGGATAAGGAAATAAAACAAACAATTTAATCAACATTATATATTCATGGAATTATTTACATTATAAAATAAATTACAACCATCATACTATAAGATTATAGTGCCTACAATTTAAATAACCTCACTTAGGGCAGACAGCACAGTCCGACATCGTATTCACATTTGACATACATGAACCTTTGCGTTAAATCTCCTCCCTTAATCCCTTACCCACAAACACTGACGGTGAGAACGGAAACGATACGACGGTACGCTTCGTTTGATTCTGATTGGTCAAATCGTATCGCGTTTTTGTGAATGGACTACAGTTTCTGTCGACCAATCAATTGTCTACATTCTCAACCCAACTGTCAGTTTTACTTATGTCGTCTGTGTAATTTAACGCTTTCAGCGGGCCATAGACGGACCGCATGTTGCAGTCAAGACCGACTGCAATATGCGGTTTGCTCAGGGACTGCTAGAGGAACTGCAGATCGCCGTGCAGCGACCGCATATTTCAGTCGGTCTTGTCTGCAACATGCGGTCCGTCTATGGCCCGCTTAACTCTCATTTGGTGTCTAATATATATTAAATAGTCTACTAAACTCTAATACAGTACTTTGTACTCTGGCGCAAAATAAAATCTTTATATAAGCGATATACCGATATTTAACATTAAATATTTTGAAATTACGCGTCATACAACTCCGGTTGCTGATCTTTCTGTTTCTTAATCGCTTTTTGGTAACCCATTGGTACATCCAACGGTTGAGTCTCAATGTGATCCTGTATTTCGTGTACATCATACTTGGGAGCGTCAAAGAATACAAGCCAAGCACCAAATAGGCTTATAATTACACCTAATAAGAAAGCCGAGCGATTGTTTTCATAGGCCTGCACCATACTATCGATAAACGTCCATTTTGATTCGCGTTTCGTCTCCTCAGAGTCTTTGTTCTGCGGATGTATATTTTGTGATTTCGTCTGATTACTATCGCTACTTTTTGTGCTTTCTGCAAAATAAAGTATCGTTTGATAGCTGTTTAAGTGTGCTTCTCGGTGAAATTTTCCTTTAATTTTCATAAACATTAAATTTTAATATATAAGTCGTCGACAGAAACTCAATGTCAAACATGTACGTAAGTTACGTACGCGTACAGTACGTACACTAAATAATAAACAATCCATTAAGAAATACCAAATTGGATAAATAATAGCAATTGAACCCTGTAATGTATACCTAGAAGCACTATCAGCATCTGACAAAATCCGATTATTTGAAGAAATTTTTTTTTTCAACTCTTACCATCTCTGTCGAAGGAAACGCCATTAATTTGACCCGGAGTGTCTTCCTCTAGTTCCGCATACGCATACATCAGCGCTTTCTGTTTTTTGCTTAGTGTCTTTGGTACCTGGAAGAATACACTTAAAATCAGGAAACGAAAACAAGCAGAAACAATTTATACATTATTTTTCAAAATTAGTTGATTAAAATGAATGAGATCAGCGCACGTGTAAGTAAAGTTTTACATCTGAAATATTTCTCTTTATACAAAATTATTACTAATAATGGGTCTCAACTTCTCAAGTTAATTTGAATAGAATAATATATTGTGAATTTATTATTCTAGTCTAATTTTGAATTAGAACGAACGATTAATGAACATTGTCCATATCAATAGAAACAATATAAAATTAATATGTCTTACTTAAGGTAAAGAAAACAAACAAAAATATTCCGTTGTTACTGTGTAATATAGGCTCGTCATATGTATATTAGCTAGAATAAAATAAAAAATAAATTTACCTGTATTTTAATATGAACGTAATGGTCGCCATATCCATGTTGGCTCACTCGCTTCATGCCTTTGCGCGATAGACGGATTGTACTGTGGGACGATGTACCTGGTACAACCTGAAATTATGACTAATATAAGTAAGCTATCACACAATTTAAACAAAATACTTTTTATAGTAAGAAAAACAGTTTCCTGTATTAATAATAATAATAATAATCTTTATTTTCTTCTCCCACATACACATACAAGGATATTATGATTAAACTAAGATTAAACATTAACAAGAAACATTAAGAAGTGTATGTGAGAGACTGGTCTCTGTAACAGGAGACCTGAATGACAGATAGCCAGCCTCTCCACCACCGGACCGGAACACGTACAATCATGTCATTGTCATAAGATACAATAGAAGAAAATATTAAATATGTATTAAGTGCTAAAAGAAAACATTGCAAACGGAGTCTTAAAAATAAATTTGGTGTGTGTTTGTATGTGTGTGTATGAAATTATTTACAGACATAAATTAATGTACAGACTGTATAGAATTTGCAAAAAATATTCACTACATTCAGGCATAGACATGCACCCAATGTTATGGGCACACACATTATATTAAACAGCATGTCACATTACTTTAAAATCAAATAACAATCATACCTGTAATGTGTGGTCTTCATACAATCCTTGTATTCTTACGGTGCCACCCAATAAGGCTTGGGACACGGAAATCTGTAAAGCACAATTAATGTTTGATTATATACATGTCTTTTGATTGCTTATAATAAAACAATAGTAAATGTAAATATAGAATCAATTAAACATCTTTTCTGTTAACATTCCTAAGTGTACTTGGTTACCTATATGAATAAAGTTACTTTGACTTTGAATAGAATTTACAACTTGGAGAAATATTGGTATTTTTTAACTCCTAACTCAAAAAGGGTATACATTTGATGTGTCAATGGCATTATAATTCCTTAACATCAATCCGTTATGAGGAAATTTTTTTTGTTCTGCAGCAGTCAATAACAAAAGCTGACATGATCGAGATGGTCCTTAGCTACAATTGATAGTTTCATAAATACCAATCAGCTACTCTGATAATGCTGAAGGTTAGGCTGTTATAAATTAAAAAAAATATTTTATTTTAATTACTCCTAAAGTAAATCACCTGTTTGCCTATAAAAAAAGGTACTGATAATAGAGGTCAAAGCCCATCAAGGTTATAAAACTTCTTACCAAAAGATATAATAGTATTTGATCATTACATATACTAAGTCATATTTCACAACTAAACTTATATAATGTCATACCGTGCAGTCTGTGTGTACATCAGGCCCATCACGTTTGAAGTAACTAGAAGGGTCCACTTTAAATGTAACAAACATCTCATTGCTACCAACTGACATACGCACAGTCTGGCCATCTTCAACCCCTGCCGGTACGGGCACTGTTATTTTTTTTCTTTGTACCTGGAAACATATTTCTATTGCTTACTACAATGAAAACTAAATTAAATGACAACATACATGCTTAAAAAATTTAATTTAGTGAGTAGATTACAGCTCTTCCGAGGACATGATGCGTATTTATAACAAACAAACTAAAAAATTGATTTGAATGAATAACAAATAATAAATCAGTGGGGCTATAACCTATTTAGGTTAGGTTAGCTTGGCCTCAGATTTCTGAATCTGTTTCATGATCATTTTTAAATCTTAAAGGTGTATGTCGGTTTCCTCACGATGTTTTCCTTCACCGTTCGAGCAAATGTTAAATGCGCACAAAGAAAGTCCATTGGTGCACAGCCAGGGATCGAACCTACGACCTCACGTATGAGAGTTGCAGGCTGAAGCCTTTCGAAGATTGAATACCAATATATATACAAAAAACTATAATATATAACCAGTTAAACAATTACTTTCCAATCATAGAAAGTCTAAGGAGTAGTAAAACTTGCTGCCATTTCAAAATCCATTTTACATTTTTAACTACTTACACTTTGGCCTTTGCCCTCACATTCAACACAGGGGTACTTTATTAGCATTCTTGTTCCATGACAATGTCGACAAGTAGACCTCATGACAAATGGACCTAAAAAAAATTAAATATAAAGTAATCCATACATCTGTTGCTGTCGTTTCTGTATTTTAAAAAAGGTAAAATCAACAATGAAATGAGTAAAATAATACTAGCCTAAAATTTTTCATGATTTTACTTAGTTTTTATATATAGTCCAGGCTATGATCATTTGGGTTGTAGTTCTTGCAAATATATTAGTAATGCTTAAGTGTTACAGATTTTGTATATGGTAGAGTATTATTTTTCTAATGTAAAATAATGCTGCTACAGCTCTAGCAGATATCAAACTTCTAAGTATGTGTCATCCAAAACTGTACTATATGTTGTCGTTATATATTAGTTTTACTGTTAGAAGAGAGTAATAAAATAAGTTACCTCTTGAAAATGTTTCCATTCCAGTACCATTACAATAAGTGCATTTGATAGCTTTTGTACCAAGTTCACATCTGCTTCCCTGACATTTAGGGCATGTGTCCACAACATTCACATTAATATCCTTATTCACACCCCTTGCTGCTTCAGTAAAACGTAGATTAACTACTACCTGAAAAGTTAATTTTTTTTTTTATTAATTGAAAATATTAACTATTATTCAGTAAAAGTATATGTAATTGGTTAATACGATACCTCTTGGGCTGCTCCAAATCCAAATTGACTCTCAGCAAAGTCACTGAATGCCTCACTTTTAAAGCCAGCATCACCAAAAATTTTCCGGAACAGCTCCTCAGGGTCTATTGTAGACTTATATTGCCACTGATGAGTGAAACCATCATTACCGCCAGGGCCTCCCATACCACCCATCTGATCTGAGGTTGTTCCATATGTGTCATATTGTTTACGCTTTGATTCATCAGACAGAATCTATAAAAGATATTTAAAAGTATGAATGTTGAGTTTGAGTTTCAATTATATTATAGATTATTTCAAAAGTAAATGAGTTAAATAAACTAACCTCATAGGCTTCTGACACTTCCTGAAACTTTTTAGGAGCTTCTGGGTCAGATTTGTTCGCATCAGGGTGATATTTTTTAGCAAGCTGATAATATGCTTTCTTGATATCCTTTGCAGAAGCATTTTTAGCAACTCCAAGAACTTTGTAGTAGTCAGATCGAGCACTTAAGCTGCTTGAAGTATGTATTAAGCGATGTTTCGTTAATTCGTTATCTGAGGAAAGAGTAAAGGTTATGTGAAAAGTTCCTACAAAAGAAATTTTCTGTACAACTAGGAATAAAATAAAAGATTCTAATTTTTCTTAAAATATTTTATGATAAATAAATATGAACACAAATCAAATTAAATGCCGGTGATGTAATGTCAGCATGTAAAACTTACATTTAAAATTTCTATGTAGGGATACCAAGGTCCCACCTAAAACATGGTTACAATTATTACATTTGTGCAGGAAACGACAAGAAGTTTTTGATAAATTACTATTTAAAACCGAGCTAATCGTTCTTGGATTTAAAAATCCAAGAAAACTTCGAGTCGGGGCCATTTTTTGGTGAAATTATTTAAATGACAGATTAAAGATTTAAAACAATTTCCAATTTGACATTCTAGAACCATACATATCTACAGATCAGCATTCTGACACAAAATTATTGTCATAGTACGTTTTTCATGGGTTATCGACAAGTATTTTAAACTGACAGATGACATAACGTATTCTTGGCAACGGTAGGCAAGATGATTTATAAACAAAAAACATTTAAAATACTTATTATAATTCACAACTAAATAAAATCATTGTAATAAATGAGGTGTTGGGAAATTTGTCAACTTTATACAGTATTGTGTTTCTCGTTAACGTATAAAATATATCAAAAGTGAAATGGCTTCTACTAATATTCGGGATCAACTCGAACATCAAGTAATTATTTGTATTGCATTCGTTAATACGTAATTTATATAACTCATTCCAACATATTTTGTATTAGTTAATCGGTATTCTTCTTATTAAAGCGTCAGCGTGTGGAACAGAGGATGAAGCAAAAGCGCCAAAGTCTTGGATTGGTTCAAGCTAACGACTTGAGAGTTGGTTCTGCAAAGCGTCCTATCTCTGGTAGTCGTTCTAGAGAACTCCACGGTAGTGAAATGATGAATTTATTTTTAGTGCTCCTGTTAAAGTTCTTAGTCTGTTAAGTGTTTAAGTTCTGCATGTTTGGCTGTTTATTTTTATGTTACGCCTTTTATTTTCTTTTCTATAACAGGCTATGATGGTCCGATGCAATTTCTTATGTCTCCAGTAAATCCTGACCAAGTTATACCTCTTCAGACAAATAGAATTTCCACTTATGATGGTAAGTTTTGTGTATTCTCATCTTAATTCTTATAGTTACATAGAATAAGCAATTATAATTCAAAGTGTTATAAAAAAGAGTGCCTTAATAAGTTTAGTCTTCATATATCTTGTCTTCTATCTATCTGAGTGATAAATTAAAAAGCATGATTTGTACTTGTAATTCACATTCCATGTCTTTTTTGAGTATTATAGTTTTGTTTAAACAAACAACAACAGCTTTTTTACTAATACAACAGGTCTAGCTAAATATGATTTAAATAATGCTAATCCTTGGGATTGATTTGCTCCAGTACAAACAATTTGTATGACTCAAAACTTGGCAATTAAAAAGAGTGGTGGAGTGCTTCTTGCCAGTTCTTCTTGCTCGCTCTACACCTTTCACTTGCGAACTGAGAATCAATTTAACATCTTTTCTGTTGACATTGATAAGTGTACTTGTTTACCTATGTGAATAAAGTTATTTTGAGTTTATGCATCACTGGTCACTAAATAACTATAAAAACCTTAAAAACCTGTTTGGAGTGTATAAGCAGCTATGTATTAAATTCATAATATGTCTAATGCAAGGTAAATTGAATTTGCATACACATGGAAATTAATAATTCAGCTAGTGAACACATAAAGATGTGTCAGTTTTAGTCTGTCAGTCATTTTAAAACATATCTCACACAATCAAGTTTAGTTCTCGAATAAGAACTCCAAGAAATTATAAAAATGTAATATAGCAATAAAATTGAAACAGCAGAATAGAATTTGCACCTAAATACATAGATAAACTCCATAGAAATCTTCAATTGAGTTGATTAAATAAAATGTTATCAAAAGATAGCAGAACTATTTACTTTATTATGACGTGCCATAATTTTGTTTCTTCTAAGATTTATTTCCACGCTGTTTCAGAACTGGGCAATCAAATTGAAGTCTTAACAGTGGGTGATGACACAGGAGAAGGTAGCGGTGAAGAGGGAGAAAGTGTGCCAGTTTGTAGTGTAGGACGAGATGCAAGTGCAGATGATCTGTGTGCTGATGCAGCTGTTGCACCTATGCTGTCACGGCCCCAAAGAGATGGTTCACCAACTCAAGTTAGTGTTGTTCTATTTTAATAAAGATTTAAAGAGTTCAATAGATATTTTTATAAAAATACTAAGTATCACATAAGCAGACTACTAGTACTAAATACAATGAGAAGATTACTTACTAAATTTAAAGTAACTGTATTTGACCTTGTTAGATAAATATACACATAATTTCTATGTGAAGTAGTCCTTGGGTTGTAATGTTAACAATTCATAGCTAAGGTTTTATGTAGCAGTATTATATTATAAATTCATAAATCAAAATATGGATCCTAAAGCGGGCCATGCGGTTTTCTCAGGAACTACTCGAGCGGTCCGTGTATTGCGAATATGAATTTAGTATGGAAACTGCAGATCGCCGTGCGGCAACCGCTTAGAGCAGTCGGTATCGGCTGCAACATGCGGTCCGTCTATGGCCCGCTTAAGAGCATTTTTTTAAGCAATTAAAAATTTACGTTTTTACAGAATGCAGAAATAGAAGGCTCTGTAGAGGGTGCTGTTGAGACTTTTGTAATAACTCCAGCTAAGCATGGAACATTGTACAAGTGTAGAATAGCAAGGGACAGGAAGGGAATGGATAGAGGCCTATATCCTACTTATTTCCTGCATTTAGAAAAGGACTATGGCAAGAAAGTATTTTTATTAGCAGGTTTGTTATTTTATCATTTATAAATATTTTATGTAGAGCAAGAGGTCGGATCTATTGTTTATACCTATTGTTATAGTTCCATTGTTTGATGTTACAGAGATAAGAAAAGAATTATGGAAATATATTGCTGCTAGGTCTTTAAATTACTTACTTAACTTAAAGTGGAACATTCCGAATGTAATGGACAAGGCACATTTAATCAATCCAAAAATCACATTTATATATCTCTAAAGAACACTCTTAAAGAGATATACATATAAATCTTACATTAGATCACTATTAGAGTATGCCTACAGCATTTAATATTCTTATTTCATAAAGTATATAAATATGCTTGAAAGGGTTCAAAGAAAAGCCACGAAAATGGTCAGAGCACTTAGGAACAAACCTTATAATGAGTATCTAAAAGCACTTGATCTTACTGATTTAAGAAGTAGGCGGTTAAGAGGAAATCTCATTGAAACCTATAAAATCCTTACTGGCCACTATAACATTCCAGGAATTTAGAAGCTCTTTTTTTAAGTGAAAATAATCTAAATAAAGTAAATAATCTATCATAAGTCCGAATCGTTGTTGTTTTTTCGTCCTAGAAAGATATTAGAGCGACTCATGTCCACGTGTAATACCTTTTCAGAATCCCTATTAAATGCGCCAAAACTTGTAGTACAGGGACACTTTTCGGTGGAGTAATTTTTTTTCACAGTGGGGTCCAAAGTAAAGAAAAATTTATGATTTGAAAAAATGTTATATCGTATCACTTAATATTATCTTAAATACACTCAATAAACAACTATAAATAGTATGTCTAACGCAAGATCTCATCAGTACCAATCTAGTGGATATTATGAGAAAGATACAGGATGTAGATATTTTCGAATTTTAAGAAGAATTAGTAAAAAAAGTCAATTTTCATATAAAACCAAAATAAATCATAACTCTGCAGGGGTTGACCTTAGAGACCTCCCGTAGAACAATTTTTTGCCGCTGATGACCTCATCTACCCCCTATTTGCGTTTGATCCACGACTTTATGGCCACCCTGTAGATCATATGGCAAGTACAGAACAAGGACAACAATTTTACAGAACCTAAATCTTGTAATTTTTTAGGTCGGAAACGTAAAAAGTCAACAACATCCAATTACCTGATATCTACAGACCCAACAGAGTTAACACGTCAAGCCGATAGTTATGCTGGCAAATTAAGGTCCAATTTACTTGGTACAGCATTCACTGTGTATGATAATGGCAAGGCCTGGAGGAAGAACTCTAGGGATCCTCCACGTCATGAGTTGGCTGCAGTTGTATATGTAAGTTAAATACAATTTGTGTCTATAATGTATACTGTGTGTATAAATCTATATTGTTCAAAAGGAACCTTTGGTTATAATTCCTCATTAAATACAATTTCGGGATATAGATATAGTATTGCAGTATAATAGAGATACAGCCCTGACCATATATTTATGTATTTAATATTTTCATCAGATAACAATAAAATATTATTTGTGTGAAAGTGGACTTTTTAGGAACAAGTGTTATATTGTATTTTTTTTAAAAGTTTAGATTGTAGTAGGCCTTAATTGGATGTATAATTAATTTACTATTATACATCAAAGTTATTATTACCTATTAATTCTAGGATACAAACGTCTTGGGATTCAAAGGACCGCGCAAAATGACTGTAATATTACCAGGAATGACCCCAGACAGGCAGCGGGTGACAATCGCCCCACAGGATGACTCAGAGACACTTCTAGAACGTTCTAGAAGCAAGAACTTTGATGATATTGTGGTTCTACACAATAAAACACCAGTCTGGAATGATGAAACACAGTCATATGTGCTTAATTTCCACGGAAGGGTCACACAGGCAAGTGTGAAGAATTTTCAGATTGTACATGACTCGGAACCGGATTATGTTGCGATGCAATTTGGTAGAATATCCGAGGATGTGTTTACTATGGACTTCAGGTACCCGCTGTGTGCCTTACAGGCTTTTGGTATCGCGTTAAGTTCCTTTGATAGTAAACTTGCCTGTGAATGATTTATAACCGGAGATTTTAATTTTTAAGTGTGAATATTATCGTTATGTGACTGTTGAATAGGTGTTTCAATACAGATAAATTTACAAAAACCTGAGACTAAGGCTTTATGCTATATTCCGAAACCAAATCCAAAACTTGAGCTCTCTTGTAATAACTAACATGAAATTGTTTAATTTAATCATACATTTAATATTTTAATCAGGATATTCAATAAGAAAAATATTTATTTAATATATGGCCCGAAATAATTGCTTTCTTATTTACAAGTTCTTGTTGGAACACCATTCAACAGTCAATTTGAATAATATTTAGGTTGATTAATTGTTTGAATAATTTGATTGGGACATTTTATAACAGATTTTGCAGCACGGAAATAACACAAGGGTTTTTAATTATTCGTAACTCTAGTCACAATATCACTACTATAGAATTTTATATATTAAAAAATGTCCCAATTAATAGTGTTGTCCTATTTTAAAGACAGCTTGGATAGAGTCCTTTGACTCTTATTTTTCCGACCAAGATAATACCTTGGAATTTACTATTTATACATTCCTTTGTGACTGTTATTAATGTAATGTATTATTGTAAATTATTTAAAAATAACGAATTTGATTAAATCACAATCATGATTTAGCATTTAGTTAACTTTACGCACACTCCATTTATTGGTGCTTTTGATTATAGTTATTTATTAATTTGATCCAACGAATCAATTATAAAAATAGAACCATGTTTTAGAAAGATTTCATCATAGTAGTTAATAATAAGACCTTGACTTGAGGAATTGAGAAAATCTTAAGATTTTATAATGAATAAAAATAATGTGACCAATTTTGATGGAATTTTGTTAGATAGATATCACAATTTTTCATTGTAGTTTATAAAACTGCATTTACATTTTATCAACAAATGTTTTTTTTAATTATCAATTTACAGATAACAAAATACTTCTATTTCAAAACCCCAGGGTTATGTTAGGGGTAAATAATATCCCTTATTCATACTAATGTAAAATATCAATCTAATACAAGTTTTAACTAATATACATACTCAATTGTCTCAATGTTATATGAGTTTATTCTGTGATAAAAAGAGACAGAGTGTATAAGTAAAAACAGTAAACAAACTATTTTAGTTTTTTTACTAAGGAAGGAAATTTATATTAGTTGCTTATGAAAACTTGCCCCATTGTTGTGGTATATTTGATTTACCAAATTTAATATTAATTGCAAATATAGCTCTTTTTAAAGTTGAAAATTAATTAATCACAATTAATGTAAATTTATCTTAATTGTTTAAGGAATGTTGCATTTAAATGAAGTATGTACAATTTATTTGAGCTAGTCAATATGATTTAGACTATTATTTAAATTTAAGTATGCACAAATTTTCCACCGGTTTTAGTATGTATTATTTATTGAATATTGTCATGATAAAGATTGCAAATCAACTGATAAATCATAGAATATTTGAGTGAGTCATTGTCAAAAGTATTTGTATAAAACAATTATTTGGTAAGGAAATGCCAGTTAAGATTCTAATTTACTATTGATATATCATTTTTATTGCCATTTGTTTTAAGTTAAAAAGTAGGGTAAAAATCTATGTGTGGTCTATGGAGACTTATTAAAAATGATTTTTTGTATAGGTAAAGGATACCGTATGAGAAGCAGTTTTAACTAAAGGAATTATTTCTCTTTCTACCCAGTGTTCTTTACGATGTGATGAATAGAGACGGTTTTATGCGTAAAAAGAGTAAAGACGTTACAGTGAATGTAACAAACATTCGGTTTATTTACGCAATTATTGTTTTTAACATACATACAAAATTTGAGTACAATTTATTATTGCTTTTGAGTAGGAAGGTTTTTTTATCATTTAATCAATTTCTATACTAAATTTATAGTACCTAATTTAGTCGAAGGCACTGAACCATCAATTATGTATTAAGATACTTATACTTAATTTATTTTTTACCATTACAGTATTAGCAATAAGTAAGTTTAAGTTTTGTCGTGGTTCTTATTGCCTAAATTACATATAACAATCACAAATAATTGGAAAATCACAATATAGTTACTAGCATAATGCATTTTAAATATTGAACTTGTCATACATACATACTTTAATTTTAATAAACTAATATATTAATTAAATTTTTTAAATGATGTGTAAGATAATTAAAATAACGATTAAAGCATGAAACGAGCTTCTAGATTAATATTTAATATAAAGTGCACGATTTAATCTCGAATTTATAGATCTTTTGTAAAACATAGAGCTTTCACAATTTTTTATAACGAATTAAGTGTCTGTTTAACATGGATTTAGAATTACGTCGCACGAATTTGATGATGCTGATTATGCAGGAGTCTCGGGGGACATTGGAACACCTCCAAGTGATTTTTGCTGCCGGAAATGTGTCTTAAGTATTTTTTTAAAAAAGTTTTGTGAAATATATTGAAATTTGTAAATAATCCTCAATTTTCTACTTTTCTATTGGTTATAAGAGATATGAAATTCTCTGTAAAAAATCGGTTTTTTAATTAATCGATTGTTTTTAGCATGAAAATGAGGTGATTACTACATCCCTCCTCCTCCTCCTCAACCGCCGCCAATTCGTGCGACGTAATTCTAAATCGTTACCCCCAATTCAAATAGGCCATCAGAAATAAATTTACGAAAAAATTTAATAATCAGATTCCATAAAAAGACCTATCTGGAAATTCTTCACTATAACTTCGTTGGAGTTGGTCCATAAGCAAGTTACTTAAATTTTCTGTTAAAATTAAAGTTTTAATCAACTGCTATATATTTGTGTACATTAGGATATGTGTATGCTTATAACAGCCTTTCAATGTTTCTTGAACGTAGAATGTAATTCAAGCATTTGTAGACATAATATTTAATTCCCTTGTTAGAGTTATGCCTAGTGACCCTTGGAGAAGCCTGAGCCTTAAAAGTTATGTTTCATATTATATAACTTGTGTGGGCGCATCACTATTACCAGCCATGAGTAAAAGAAACATTGAGAGAGCTTAGTATGTGTCTATGTAATAGATGTGTTTATTGTGATTTGTGACCTACAAAGTATTTGTGTATTGTGCCTTTAAGTAGGATAAATGTTAGTGCCTTTTATTTTCATCTCCACTGTGTATTTTGTACCTGAATCTTTAAAATCATCTGTAAACCAAAAATAGGAAAACTTTGAATATAAGGAGTAAAATAATCAGTGTATCGTAAGATTTTAAGTGCAAATTGGCAATTTCTTTACATGACTATTGCATGAATAAATAAAATGTTTTATATTTCTATTATTACTAATCAATTCTCAAGAACAGTACCGAACATTCCATATTTATATTAAATGCCAATGTAATTATGAGAAAATATTTAAAGTTTTCTTATTGACACTATAGTCATCTTAGTATTGTATGTTTATTATATATAATTTATTGTCGTTGAGATTTCAAATCATGGATTTGAACCACAAGTTAAAACAAGATGTTATAACTGGGGCCCGATGGATGCAGCTGTTGGTCAACCCAATAATATGCTCAGGTACTATTCCTTTTATTTGTAATGTTCACTGCATATAACTTATCAAAATTATGGTATATGTGTTTGAAGCTGTAAGACATAAACTGTATTTTTTTTACCTTAGTCTGATGAATTCTGTTATTAATCATTTAGTTTCAATAAAAAATAAATTGTATTTGTATTTATTTTTATACTATATCTTATTTTAGCTATTCAAGTAGAAAAATATATATCTCTTAATTTTCTCATAAAACACGAATACTAGATATTTTTAAATTTAAAAGGAACAGGTCCAGTGCATTCAAGTAAATCTTAACTAATTTTTTTACAAAAAAGTTTCAATAGAAAGTCCATCAGTTTGAAGTGTGTATAAGTTGGTAGTTATTGAAAAGACTAAATATTAAACTAATAAAACTCGAATAAATTAGAGAACAGTTCTGATTATGGTATGAATAGTTAACATGAGCATTGTGCAACTGCATATATTCTATCAAAAAGATGTTATAAGGTATCATTAAGAGTTTTCTACTTTATAAATGTAAATCAAAATTACTAAGAGAAAGGTTAGTTTCAAGATATACAAATCTTTATTTTTTATAATTTTTTATTGGACTTAAATACAAAACTTATTCTGCTTTTGCAGCGGCAGCTTTGGGTTTCTTCGCCTTGATTGGCCGTTGTGAGCGCAGAATTGCTGAAGCACGACGTAAGGTGGCTTTGGTCAAGTCTCTGCGGTAGTTGTTAGCTTTGAGCAATCTCTTCAACTTGAAGAGGGATCGTCTGGCACCGGCCTTGAAGTTACGTCTCACTAGGTTCTTAACAGGCTTATTTGTCGCTTTAGCCTTCTTGTAAACGACTGTGAAACCTTTCCTGCTGGGGTTTTCATTTTCAACCACGCCGACCGCCTTTTTGTGAATCAAGCCATTATACCTGAAGGCATTTAGGTTAGTCACATTGTTAGGTTCCTTACTGAAGGGCTTTTTAATATTACGCTTTTTGACGAGGAAAGCGTTGTTGTTTCGGATAATCATCCAATTTAAATGCGCCGACATTTTTATAATGTGCACTTTATTTCCACTCACAAAACAACGTGCTCACGACGTGTCCGTAGACAAAAAGGAAGATCTTGAAATTAGTTCTGACAAATGACAGTTGACACAATACTTTAAGTATCCAAATAATTTGTCTATGGTTAGATAATTTTACAAAATTATAGGCTGACAATTTTTCTTGTTAAAATGTTTTTTATTTGCGTAAAAGACTAGGGTCATATCTGTATATTAACATGTGATATTTGACCATAATTTTATCGCGAAGCTATTTTAAAACGATCACGATCTCCTAATACATTAATTGAAATAGTTTAACTTGAGGTGAAAATCAAAAGAATATTTATTTGGAAAAGGATACTTTCATGTGTATTTAAAAAAATCGCAAATAATGCATTCATTTAAAATAAAAAGATATTACCATGAATTAGGATAAATAGGAAAAAGATCCTGTCTGATAGTTATGAAGAACAATTAAGGAATTTTTTCGTTACTAAAGCCATATACAGAGCGTAAATAAGTAAGCACTTAAAAAACAATTAGGTGCTTTTGCGCTCAGCTCCTATGATGTTATATAATATATATGTTACTCGCTGATAATATGGCTTTATACAAGAATTTGTAATATCGGATCAATACAAACAAAGAAACAATTAAAATAGAATCTTCTGTTTTTTTATAAATCATGATATTATAATGTTTAACTATAAAAAAAATATTCTAGCCTTTAAAAAAATGATGGTACTTTATATTCTGACGTCAACTTAACACGTGTAAATAAAATAAAATGTAGATAAACTCTTGTGTGACTTCCTCCTGCCATAATCACAGCTATAATCTTTCTGGGAAAGCTTTCCACGATGCATTTAATAACGCTTTGAGGAATACGTTTTTCTGCAATGACTCTATTTCGTTCCTTGGTGTCACAATCCAACTTCTTGTATGTACGCTTTCACAACGCCAGAACGGTGTGGGCGCGCATTGTGATCCAAAAAATGGTATCAAAAGAACTTTCTTATCTTTACTTAACTTAATTTATTATTAATTCTGTATTGGTTTTGAGTGAAATCGAGTCGGTTTTCATTTGACTTTTATCTATTATGATTAAGGTGTTACTTAGTTAGGGAAAATTTACTAAGACAATCTTAGCAATATGTATAATAACTTTCAAATTAAAACAAATCTATCATTACTTTAAAAATCATCCCTTAATTGACAAAAGTTGAGATCAAACATATAAAAATAAAGCATTTCAAACATAATGAAAATTTAAGATAATGTAAATATTACAATAAAGCATATTTTATCTTTTAGTTTCGATCATTATATTTAATAGTTGATATCCCATACCTAACTATATATGCCGTCATAAAAATGTATATAAACCATGATATGATATACCGAGCATATGATTGTGTATTATGTGTCGTTTCCAAATACATAACTCCTAATAGATCGTTTAAAGTCAAATTCCTAGGTGTTCATATTTAAGGATTTGGTGATTTAATTTTTGTTTTCAGACTTGTTATTTAAACATTTTAATGCGTAAAAAAAGGTACACGTTAAATCGAAAACCTCACCCATCGTTTATTAAGCCATTTAAAAATAAGATATTTAAAACAACACAAGTTGCAAGGGTTCTGTGCCTGATTCTATGCTGCTCTGTGAGCGTTATTAGTGCTACTCTTATAGCGAGTTTCTATAATTTTATACTAGTCTTGTAGGTAGCAAGTTGTCTATGAAATTAACCGTTGTCAGATTTTGGCAGCTGTGTTATCTGCCAAATTCCAAACTAAACTTGTGTGCAGCGTTGCCAACTCTACGTCTTTTTACGTAGATCTACGTATTTTAGGCCTTTTCTGAAAACCTACGAACTTCAGTCACAGAATCTACGTATTTTTAATCAAATTGAAAATTTTGCACAATATCCAAATTCATTAGGCTGAATAGGCATAATATCTATTACTTTCGAAAAAAAAAAGTTAAAAACAATCAGACCGGGAATGGAGAACTTTAAGAAACACAAATCTACCATTTCAAGAGGATCAGATATTCAAAGCAGATGACTTTTGGCGTCATATTGCCAAAATAAAAAAAATGAGATGCAACTCAGCAGTTTCCCCTCCTAGCCCAATTTACACAAAAGTTATTAACATTACCTCATAGTAGCGCAAATGTTGAACGACGTTTTTCTTTAATAAACTTGATGAAAACTAACATCAGAAACGGACCTCAGTCTACTGAAACCCTCACAGGGTTACATTTTACAAAAAGTGATCTGAAAAGTAATCCTGGGCCAACGCAAGATCATATTAAACTTTTTAATAAAAACATGTACAAATTTAATTTACCAGAAAATAATAATGAATATATTTTTTTTTATTTCCATTTCAAAAAAATAACACTCTTTTTATTCAGTTTTACCAACCCTACCCTCTTCATTTCACTCATAAAAAAAAGTACGTAGATCTACGAACTTTTCCTATACAATTTTTGCTAAATCTACGTAATTGTTTAATCTGACCTACGTAATTTTCAAAATCCGAGTTGGCAACACTGCTTGTGTGGGACATTTTCATTTTCGTGTTATTCTGATATACTTAATTTTTTCTTTAATTTATTCAGTATTATTCGTGCTTATACGTTATTAATTCGAAAAAAATTAAATGTGATTAATGAATAAGTGCCAAATTAATGTTGTGGTTTATTCGGTATTATGAATCAGTTTGATCACAATATAAACAAAGATAATATGATCGATTCTGATCTGATTGACGTGGAATCCTTAGATTTTTCAGATGAACAGACTTGGTAGGTTGTTTACTTTTTTAAGCATATATTTTCTATATACGTCGTTAGAACATCCGACAAATCCAAGTCCACTTTACGGACTAGACTGACAGGATTCTTGAACCACCACCTGTTTATATGTACATAATTGTTTTTTTTTGTCTACAAATATTTACTCATCTTTATACACCTGCTAATCATCTTAAGTCTTGATAATATTTTATTTGGATTTTCACACGACTTGAATACTTTTAATATTAAAAAAAATTAGACCTTTAAAACATCTTGATTTTGTTTAAGATTAGTGGTTATTATGGAAAAGTATTGCTTGTTTTTTTCTAATAAGACAAAGTCTAATTCAACAGCCAATACCCAGACCATATAATTAGCTATATTAAAATCATGTTTTTCATTTATGTTACTTGTTTAGGTTGTATAGAGCATCTGGTGACTCAGGAGAAAAGTTTGATTTATTTGAATACAAATTAAACTTTGACTGGCCTTTAAATGAAGATGATGATTATATCAAAGCAAAAGAAGACTTACTGGCTGCTTTGGATAATGTACTCAAAAGTAAGTCACTAAAATGTGAATTTATTGGACTAAAATCAATTGGCAAATAAAAATCTTACAATA
The DNA here is from genome assembly GCF_905475465.1 of Pieris napi. NCBI lineage: Eukaryota > Metazoa > Arthropoda > Insecta > Lepidoptera > Pieridae > Pieris > Pieris napi. The sequence goes on along the minus strand of NC_062241.1, from coordinate 1,899,876 downwards.
ATTTACTTGTAGGATTAGTAGTATTAGTAATTTTTATAATAATTATATGATATAACGAAGTCTGTACAAATATTTTTTTTGTGCTTATGATAATGTGAATCATTTTCATGCTCAGTTGCTGGGCTGCAATATAGACAAAATTTAAAATAAATATGTAATATGATACAAAAAGTAAACAATGTATTGTCATATTGTGCAAGTAACATGATAGGAGATACACACTAGCAGAAACAATAACTTGATCCTATGCAGTTACTAAGCTCATATTTCAGTCAAGAATACTATAATTAAGACACCAGACTACACATATTAAATTAATTTACCTTCATCATAATAAATATTATAGGTTCATAAAGCTATTGTTAATCTAATCACTTTATTGATGTTGGTTATGGTCCATAAATTTTCAACAAAGAATGAGTCATCTCAATTATTCATTACTTTAAAATATGTGTATTTATTCATGTGGAGTTAATAGTTACCTGAAATATAGGTTCTAGACAATCACTGTCTATTTATTAGAAGAAAGTATTTTGAATGAAAGTCTTACTTTTCTGGTACCATCAACATTACAATTCTTGAAGATATTATTATTATTATTTGTTTTAAATACAATATAGCTATAGTGTAGTTTTTATTAGATGAAGGATTCTTTTGGTTCAGTAGATAAAATCTCTATGTACTAAATGGTAGGTCTGTAGGTCTTTGAAATCCTAATAAGTACACTAAATAGAAAGGAAGAGATAAGCTATAAATATTTTTTTATAATGCAATGTTCAATTAACAATGATAACCTATTATAATTTTAATTTATCTATATAATATTATCAAATATGTTCTTTTTTCTTATCAAATATCAGTGCATTATTTCATTACAAGCCGATATCTGATGTCTGCATTTTTATGGAGGCTATATATTGTTATATAGGTAATATGATGGAAACTTCCTTTTTTTATCAATTATTGGAAAAAAGACCTTATATATTAATACACCAATGTTTCAACTAGTAGTATCAAGGCATCATTTCATCATTCAATTGTGATGCACTTACAGGTGTATTGTGGAGCCAAAATTAAATATTTAAAAAATCTATTTTATATTTGTTATATTTTTTTTTAACTTTTACTGATTATGATACTTTCTACTATGATAAATACGTAGTTGTAACTGCTTTTCTTAAAGTGATTTAGGTGAGCTTAGATATTAAATACGTACTTTCATTTCCTATTAAAGTAATTACGATAAATCGATGATTTCAGACATAATCTCAAAAATATACGCACGCATGCGTAGTATGAATACTTAACGTAAATTAATACGTAGTTAAATCATTGTTAAATGTAATTTTCGTCATTATATTGATTGAAGGTAAAAATATAGGAAGCTAACGAGGAAGTAACTGGTTATACAAGTATTTTCTCAAGATACGGTTCCTACATGACTTATTCTTGTTTTCATCCGGTTACAATACTATTGTTCCTTGTTGTGTATATAGATTTTACATATGAAGATTGTCATATGCATTTATCGTCTTTGAATTTTGGCTGGGACCAAATCGCTTCATGGTTGAATCATGAATGATTTTCATCTTCATGTGAAAATAATCCTATAATAATAAGAAGGAAAAACACGAATGAAGTAAATTACACGACATGACACTGAATATTTTGAATGCATGCAAGAAAGAGTAGGTGAATCAGCTGTGTATTCCCAATACAAATATTTATTGTTGCTTCGGAAATCGTAAGGCGTGAAATGCATATCATGCGTTCATTTGAGCCTCAGTAATTTTAATAAGAGATGAACTTGCTAAACAATTTTAAAGATATAAGTAAAGAACACGTAAATTATTATTTTGTAAAATTTCACAATAAAAATAATGCGGTTAATTTCAGCTGTAGATGTCTTAATTACAGCAGGTCATGATGTCTTAATTACGTACTAACGGTACGTGAAAAAATTGAATTTCATATTTCTTTATAAAAATCAGTACAATAACTGTAGTTATTATTTCGTACAAAGCTCAAATATTTCGAACGTGGGAATCATATTAAGTGAAAATACTTGTACTTTCTACACTACATTATTTTAATTGCACATTATTTTTCTAAGAGAATAGGCATGGACTTTCGTTTCATTAACTGTTATAAATATCTATCTTCCTTTATACTGAACTATTCTTATACATATAAATACGTCTTTATATGTACTTTGTTATTTAATTTTATAGTATAGTGATTTTATTGCTAAGATACTTAACAAATAAATTTATTTATTAAAGCTTAAATGGATATTAAATAGATCTATAATCGTCATAGTCGTAGAATAGTGACGGATCTGACAAAAAGTAAACTTTACAGGGCAGCCATTTCGAAATAATATAATCATGTTAATTTTTGTCAAAACTATTTTAATTCATATTCTATTATGACACATTGGCATACAAGCAAATAAAAGGTTTTGTTTTTAAAACAAAATAAAAATAATAACATTAAATTACACAGTTTTCTAGAAAAATCATATGTTTATTCTTCTATCTAATCCGTAAATTTACCGACTTATTTAATTTGAAATTTAAAAACACATGGATTTTTTTAATGTAGCCGTAATATTTAGTCAATGTAGTATCCAAATATGATAAAAAGTGGTTTTTGGATTTATTTCAAATCCGACATTGTTCTACGATCGTGACGTATTGTACGAGTAAAATAAAAGATCGCTGTAGATAGCACTTATAACATCGGAAACATAACTGTCGATTTTGACCGCGTTAATCGCAGGTCGCTCTATAAATGATGTCATCCGAGTATGGATTGCCCACGCTTCGATCAGCATACTATGAGTATTGAATAGCCGTTTCACTTTCTAGAATGCGTTTTCATGAGGTTTATGGTCGCGTGCGGACATTGCATACTATCGTTGTCCTAATTACGTACCAATTTCTTAGTTACCATTTCAATATGACATGATGTGACAGTTGCGTTAATGTAATATACGATAACTTAAAAAAATCTCAAAAATAATAATAATAAAACTTTTTTTTTTATCACAACACAACACGAGTGAAAAATGAAATAAATGCAGATAAAGGATGTAAAAATCGGGTATAACAGTTTGTTCCAGACAATCCATACGTAAAAAATAACTTAAAAAATTAAATACAATACAGAACTTAAAACATCACTAAAACACAATAAAAAGGGTAAAAATAATGAAGTTTTATTGGTAATATGTAAATTGCATTACCAATATTTTTTAACTCTCCTAAACTCCTAATGGAGCATTGAACCTTTTTTTGCGTCAGTGTCAACTATCCTTGATCAAAAGGATAATCAGCTTTCTGTTTTATTATTCCGAAATTTTAATTACTTTAAAATCGAACCCAGATTTAGTAGCTATACCTTATTAAGGTCTCCACGATATAATCCGTGCAACCATTATCCGCCTTCTTAGGCATATATTTACGGCGATTTTTATGACGATATTACGATGACGAGGCACATAATTATTTACCTCAAAGTGATCAATTAAATAAACGCAGAGCTCTACAGGATCCCTTAGTTTTTTTAAGTTAGAGTACATTTGGATATTTAACAAGTATGTAACAAAGTCTACATAATAATTGGCATAAACATTGCGGACGTGTTGTCTGTCAAATGGTGTTCCATTTAAGGAGTTCCGATTCTGAGTTGATGCATTTTGTTCTACATTCAGTATGGAGTGGATATAACCACTTCTTGTTTAGGTGCTATGGCATTAGCAAATAGGTTCTATGTAGGGACAGGATTATTGGCCCTTAAATGCTCAATCACACCTTTTTACACTGTTTTTTCTTTTGTATGATTTTCATCACACAAAACCTATTTTATTAAAGTGTTATCGTATAGAATATAATTGGGGGCTTTGTCAAGATGTCTTAACAGTAGTCGAAAACTAAATAGATAGAATAATGATGTGGTAATAAATAAATAAATTTGTATGATAAAATGTCAGATCGTATCGACAAATTTTCATACAAACTTAGTTTTCGTATTTCTACATACACTACTGTTAGGGGATCGTGACTAAGCCCCTTGGTTAACAATTGGAACTTTTTCGAATATGTTTATCTAATTGAGAATTAAAACTAAATGTAGGCTACCTATACCTATACCACTAAGCCACTTGTTTCTTTATTTGAAATAGTGTATTATCAAGAAGTTGTGCTAATTAATGTAGAAATTATCTTGTAGAGATATTTATTATTGAAGTTTTAATACAATATATTCGCACTTCAGTGAGACGTTAACTTTAAAGTAAAGTAGGATCGGTAATCCAGTTATGGTGAATGAAGTTCAGTAATAAAAACTACTTTACGGTTTTAATGAAGATCATATCAATTCCAGTTCCCTTGCTTAATCCATTACATATGTATGTAATGTTATTTATTCAAACTAAATTAATTAAAACTTCGTTGCTTTAAAAGGACAAGAAAGGATTATCCCTAACCAGCGATCTCATTCAACCCTAGTATGGGCCCATAAATGTCATGAGAATATTTTCGGAGTAATTGTCGCCTAGGCCCGGCAGGAGACGCCAAGACCAGACTTAGTTAGAGAAAATAACTTCATTTACTTAGAAATGAAGTTATTTTCTCAGCCACAAATCTGCCTGATAGGCGATTAGGAATCTAATGTAGAAAAATATACCCTTAGTATTATTATATATGAAATAAATATAAATACTACATATGTGGAAAGTGCGTAGTTGGTAAAAATAGAATCAAAATATAGAATTATACAATAAATCACTCTTATAACACAGTTTTTACTTAGTGACGCGTGTTTCTCTCTCATATATTTTCTTCGTAGAGGAAACAAACTCTACTCAGTAAGAGTTTAATTTAAAAGTTTTGGTACGATTTTCTGAATTACAGGTCGTCAAAGAATGTTAGTTGTAATTAAATAATTAAAAAATATAGATATTTTTTTTCGGCCATGTCCAAAACCTGTTTAAGAAGTTTTGTTTTTATTGATAGGAATTTCGTATAAAATATAAGAAATATCTTTTTATTACTGTTTGAGAATGAACTGTATAGATTGGTTTAATGAGTGCGTTCACCTTCTATGCAGTTATCTTCCGTCGCAATCACATAGATAATTAGTCGTCACTTCCAATAACCTTGATAGACGTCTACGTGAGAGACATAAAAAAATACATAGAGTATATCATTTGGCGCCAACTGGATTGCACAGAATAGCAAGTAAAGCTTGATTCAATTTGCTACAATATGGTCTACACTGGGCGCACCACCACTATGTGTAACCAGCTGTCCACTGAGGTATTTCCGGTATTTAGGGTCCTTCAAGAAAAGAGCGTACCAATATATAAAAGGCCGGCAACGCGTCTTTTACTTAAAAATCTTAAAATGAAATCAAGTAAACCTATTCGAACATAACATTTATTAGGCAACATTTATTGCTATTTAGTGTTTTTTTTTTAATTATTTCTGTATATTTACAAGAAAACAAACTATGTCATTCTATGCTTGTGCGCGAGTTTTCTATATTTCAATCATATTTTAAAAATATATAATCATACTTTTTTTCGGAAGTCGAAGAGGATATTAAAATGTAGGCCCTTAAGTTTAAAATATAAGCTCATTTTTAATATTTCAATGTATTATGCGATTCCAAGAACTACTTAGTAAAATCTTATTCCTTTCAGATCAAGCTGCAGCACCGGACAAGCATAAATTCGATTCACGGACGTTCGTAAGACCAAAACGTCGACCACAAAGACCTAGCATACAGAGTATAGTCGAAGTTAATCCAGCTATGTCGCCCCACCAGTCGCTCAACCAGTCGGCCAACAAGTATCTCACATACAACAAGTATAACAACCCGTTGGGCCCAATCAGCCCCATGTTGCGGCTGAAGACGTTCAATGTTGATGTTAATACGGAGAATAGTAATGTTATCAAAGAGTTTGCGGTGAAAAGGCGTGGTATGGCTCTGGATGATGATCCACAGGTAAGGTTACAACACTAGATATGCTGTATATATGCATTAAACATATATTTTACATAGCAAGGTATTTCGCGAACTAATTTACATTGAACATGCCATATCACTTCTACTGATTTGCCTTACACTTATTAAGAACTAAGTCCTCTTTCGGATTCAGTTGGTTATCCGAACCTTTTTTATCCCCACATTAGCCTTTCTAAAATTCTTATGCCCATATATAATTTATAATATTAAAAAAGAAACGTTTTAGGATGAAATTACTAGGATTTTTTAAATTCAAATTCCAAATAATTGTAATAAATTTTCCTTAGATTTATGTTTTAAGAGCTGTCAAACCATTTTTTCTTGGCATTTTACGACACAATATTCGTGTGTAGATATAAAAATACGCTCGGTTATCCAAAATATCAGTCTTTATAAATTTAAGTTTTTCCAATCAAAGCGTTTGCTACTGAAATAGCTATCACTTAATTTATTCTAATAGTTATAAAAGAAACGAACACAGCTTTTATACGTAAAATAGACCGAGTAAGCAAAGAAAAACAATTCTATTTATATAACCTTTGATCAGATTATGTATATTTAGATTTCCATTTCGTAACAACGGTTTAAAACTTAACGCTCAATTAGTTCGTCTATAGGTTACCGTCACAGTTGTGATTCTTTTAATAGATTGTTCTTTGGGAGTGGCCTAATTGTCATTGTAGCTGATGTCTTCTGCTGCTCCGTTAGATTCATCTCTCATAAGAACCCGTCTATTGACTGGGAGCTTCGGAGCTGGAAGCTTCCGGGGAGCTTTTTCTCTTGCATAGTGTTTAAGGCAGCGTTCAAGTATTACGTCACGCAATTTTTGGAGATTATTGACCCCCATCATGGGTTAATTAGTTTCAAGTTGTCGCATATTATTTGTATACTAGCTGACCCGGCAAACGTTGTTTTGCTATGTATATTATTTCTAGGAAACAATTTTTTAAGTCCAATAAAAATAACTATCTACTATACTACAAAATAGGGGTTGATCGTATAGGGGTGAAAATTTAGGGTTATATGTATTTTTTAATGCCACATATTACGAAAATAAAAATTATCTTAAAAGTAGAAATAAATATTTTGGGGTGGACACTGGACACCCCTTATACTAACACTATAGGGTTTGAAAGATAGATAGTAGCTGATTCTCAGACATACTCAGAAAATTCATAAGAATCGGTCAAGCCGTTTCGGAGGAGTACATTGTGACACGAGAATTTTATATATGTATATAATGGTTAGAATTATGGTTAATCAAAATAGCTGAGTTAATAACTATTATAAATCTAATATGTATCAACTTATACGGATTTTTACAATTATTCCTTGTTAATTCAATCCTATCTAAAAGCGGTGAGGATATATAGGATCAGAACAATTTCGAGCTGTAACCAGAAATAAAAAGCGCGGGTACTGTCAAATCGACCACATCGCAGCAGCACTCTGGGTAGCTTTTGAATTCCACCGGGGTTTCAGCAGATAGCTGAAAGCTTGGCCTTTAAGGCGGCCATTCACGGGCGATCCATATGGCTTTCACGCCACGGGCTCAATACTCGACGTCGCGCCGAGCCAAATTCATGCCATTCACGAACACGCTAGCGGGCCGTTCCATTTGATCATTTTGAGTGTAGGCGTCGATAGCCCGGACGTGTTCATAATGAACTTCGATTCAGAAGATGAGTTTTATTTATCTACCATAGGGATTTGTCTAGTTTTAAAAAAAGAAAGTGGTGTAAGGATTGGTTGCTAAAAAGATCGCAACTCACTCACATAAATTTAATGAAGGAGTTGACTTTTTTTCTAAACTTATAAATAAATTTAATAACAAAGTCACGGTTTGAACTCATTGCGAAAACGATTTATATTAACAATGCGCCACGTGCTTCTCGTCCAACGGCTAAACGCAAACTAAAATCAAAATTGGTGTCTTTGGCTCTCGAGTAACACCATTCACGAACGAGCAAACCGTGGTTTTCCGCATTTACAAGCGCGCCAATTGACTCGGCGCGATGTATTTTCGCGCAGTTGGAATTCCATCGTGCCGAACCAATCCATTTGGACCGACAGTGTTTTCACATTCATGGACGAATTTAGGATCGACAGCGTGTCAAATGGATCGATGGATCGCCCGTGAATGGCCGCCTTTAGTTTAGTTTAGGATTGGCAAAAGACGGGGAACTTACTCCTTTTTCCACCATCACTGATTTCTCTTACACAATAATATTATAGATAGTAGCCCGAAGTGCAGCCATATCGCTCATAGGCAATCTCCTTAATATCCGGAAGTAACTTTGGACGTTTTAGACGCTCCGTAAGAGCGGTAATGATAATAGTCCGGTCAAATTAGACATAAAAATAGTGCTCAAATAACAAAAATTCCCGGAGAGCCAAAAATTTGTGGAGAGCTGGTGTTTATCATTTCAAATAAAGTTTTAAAAATCCCTATCGATCCTGTGTGCTACAAAAGTTATTCGAGGGCAAAGGTCAAAATTTGAGTATTTTGGATTTCTCGAAAACGGTAAGTTTTATCAAAAAACGTTTCAAACCAAAGTTGTAGATCTTAAAATTCTCTAAAAAAATGATAGTCACGATTTTTTTCCTAAGAGTTACGATACCTGAGATATCGCTCTCCACCAATTTTTGGTTCTCCGGGAATTTTTGTTATTTCAAATGTCTATATTGACCGGACTATAAGTCTACAACCTTGAACGTAAAGGCGGTATGACGCAATACATAATTTTTATAGTAAATAATGTCAATTTGTATTTGAAGGCTAAACGTTGCGCAAATCTGCAAGTGATAACTGGTTGGATCTATTAATGTATATGGGACAGTGTACTAGCCGTAAATAGCTAGCTACTAATTGGATTAGTTTTAGATAATTATGTCTGTCATTTGTTCGGTATGGACGTAGTTTGAACGTAGACGACAAATGCGATACGTTTCCAAAAATGTGTCATAAACACTTTTGTTTTGTACTGTTATTTCATTTATTCTAGTTTTAACTGAATATACTGAGCGTCTTTGTAGCTACTTTTTTTTTTCAAACTACAGTACTAGTACAATTTGGGCACGGCTCCCCGGCTGTTCACCAAAGGGCTTTCTTTCTATGTGCACATTTAACATTCGCTCGAACGGTGAAGGAAAACATCGTGAGGAAACCGGCTAGACATAGACCCAAAAAGTCGACGGCGTGTGTCAGGCACAGGAGGCTGATCACATGCCTATAAGATTGACAAATGATCATGAAACAGATACAGAAATCAGACCCAGACCTAAATAGGTTGTATCGCCACTGATTTTATTTTTTATTTTGGCTTACATAAAATACATACATAAAAGTAATATTGTTATGTCCCTGCAAATAACTATGTCTGCAAAGATTTGTAGTTGTATATTATTTTTAAACTAGAGTGCATGCACTCTCATCGTGACATACATTTCGAATGGACACTCTAAAATGTTTTATATTTTATAAGGTGGATAAAGTGACGATGTTCTTGCTACGTTTAATCTCAGAAATACAGAATACTACGGATGTTTCTTACTCGAATCATAACGGAAAGCGGTGGAAAATATTATGGTTTATAATGGTATTCCAGAAAAGACGATCCCGGATGATTACGTCTTAATAATAGTCTGGATTAAATGAAAGATCATTTTATTATTACCAAGACTGCGATACGCTTTTGATACGGTGCAACACCAATACAAAAAGCAATCTCTTAACGTGAATTTACTGTGAATGAACAGTTTTTTACGAAGGTGATTTCATTCTAGAAAACACGATTTGTGTTGCATATAATATTAATGTTATGTCATACAATAGTCTAGTCGTGCCAAGAGTCAATGTTTTGTGTGACGTTGCTTTATAAAATTGTCTTATGACTGTTTACGTTGTCAGGGATTAATCATGCATTACGTGTTGCTAATGATGTCTCTAATGCAGTATTATAAATAAATTTAAAAATAAAATAAATATCGAAATTACAACCTCCTACTTGGCCTTTTGGCTTGCCTCCTGATATAAAAAAATATAACGGTAATTGTTAATTGATATAAAGAAAGAATACATTGCGCTTTATGAGAAGTTTGTGCTCTGTTTAATAGCCTGGACCTTGACCCATCTACAGCTACCGATCCTAATCCCCCCAGGCTGGAAATAATTCGTTAGTGCGATATTCAGGATGTCAAAGAAATACATAGTATTTTTTTCAAAGACAATATTGTAGAATAAACAAGTTATTTTTAATTCTTGTTTCTCGTGAAAAAGAAGCGGAAGCGAATGGAGAAAGAAAGCTATTCATTATTGAAAAAGCAGCTAGGGTATAGGATATATAGGATAACAAGAAAAAACTGCATCTAAAATCTAAGCTGTATTTTATTTTATTTATTTAATTTTTGTAATTTTTGGAAATTAATCGGGCTTTTATTAGTATTATTATAATAGCTTAATGACAACTGAAACATTATAATAAAAGATCTCGTAAAATAACGGGGTTCCGCTACGTTTATCCACACTCCCCTATAGAGATCTTCCAGATAAAAAACATAGGAAAGATAAAAAGCCTCTAAAGAACTACCAAAACGAAATTTACAAAGACTTAATTCATTACAACTATTGCTAAACTTATTCAGTCTGTCGTGACTAGTTCACTTTCGATTTCGATGAATTTTATTATCACTTGTTTACGCTCGAGATATATATGTTTAAGACAGCTTTAGTCCATTGAAAAGTTACATTTGGGGTTGCGTTTTTTAGAGGACGCAATTTTATTTATGGAACATGTAGGGGGGGTCAATACAAGCTTAACTCCAAGTTTGTGGGGTTGGCGTGCTTGTCCCCCGGCCGCCATCTTGGATAAAGGGGTCCAAAAACCATGTTTTTGGCTATATCTCCTGAACTATCCATCGTACATAAAACTTGCAAAGACACATTTTGTAGCAAATCGCTGTGTCTACGATTATGTCCATGTAACTTTTTATCATAAATCCAAAATTCAAAAAGTTATAAATAAAAAAGTGATAGCTAGCTACCATTCTAATAACTGATTGATAATATAATTATGTCGAAGATTACCATATCAGCAAGTTGTCTGTGGAATAGGCCTACTAGGAATACCAATAAGTAAAATTGTAGGAATAAAAAAAAAAAAATATATATATTTGGAAAATTTGTTTAAAATAAACGAGAGATCTTAAAAGTAAGGTAAAACTGCTGTTTTGATCGGCTTGTCATGAGCATTGACGCACCTAGTCAACTTTAGAAATAGAAAATATTTTCACTTTTTTTACTTATAACTTTTTAAATTTTGGATTTATGATAAAAAGTTACATAAACATAATTGTAGGCACAGCGATTTGCTACAAAATGTGTCTTTACAAGTTAAATGTAGGATGGATAGTTTAGGAGATATAGCCAAAAACGTGGTTTTTGGACCCCTTTTTCCAAGATGGCGGCCGTGGGACAAGGGTGGCGACCCCACAAACTTGGTGTTAGCTTTACACTGACCCCCCCTACACATCAAAAAAATAAAATTGCGTCCTCTAAAAAACGCAAGGTTAGGCCTAAAAAATGTAACATTTCAATGGACTACTTTGGGAGTACCGATTCCGTAATGGGTCTGATTATTATTTACTGTTATGTAGTCCATCGTATTTACACGTTATCGTACTGTGGTTAAGGAAAAAATCTAACACCTAATAATGTTAAAAAGAAGCAATTGGCACTACAACCTTTTTAATTAGTGTGGACCTCAGATTTCTGTATCTGTTTCATGATCATTTGTCAATCCAATAGGCAAGTAGGTGATCAGCCTAGTGACACGCCGCGCCGTTGACTTTTTTGGGTCTTAGGCAACCCGGTTCCTCAAGATGTTTTCCTTCACCGGTCGAGCGAATTTAAATTGCGCACATGTCCATTGGTGCACAGCCGGGGATCGAACCTACGACCTTAGGTATGAGAGACGCATGCTGAAGCCGCTAGGCTCACTGTATATGTTAAACTAATAATATTTTTTATTGTTCTTGCATTCGAAGGAATCTAAGGTAACCTACGTTTTGATGTAAATAAAAATATTTAACATTTTTTTTGCAATCTTTAATTATAATAAGTTTATTAATAAATTAATTTTAGTAAAGATAGCTACATAGTGAAATCAGGCAATTGTTCAATGTTTTTTTAATTTCCAGTTAGAAGATGGGGACACGTCAGAGGACCGGACATCGGATCATACACGGTTCAAGCCAATAAACATCGACTACTCACAACCGGCGAATAATATACACAATACATTTAATAAGTACGTACTTTTATTGCATATTGGATTTATAGAAAGTAAATTATTCTTATATTTATTTTAACACTGTGGTAATAAAATGGGACAGAAGGGGACATTTTTTTTAGATATTGTACTATATTGAAGGTAAAGCTTTCTTTTACTTCGCGTATAAATGATAGAATGAATTTTGGAAATTAAAACGCATAATCACATTTCGATTTTGACTTTTCGCGCAACATGTTTCTGCATTTGTTTCACTTATTATTTTATTTAGAGTTTCTAAGCCAATAAAGAATACGAGTCGTTTGTTTATTGCCTCTAAAAGGGTCTAAGCCAAATGCCTTACCAAGAGTTATAGTTCTAATTCTCGACTGGGGGTAAGATTCGGAAACGAGACTTAGTGCTAATGTGTACGGCAAAACTTGCGATACTTGATAGCGTATCTTAATGCATTTGAAGACAAAATAAGAGAACGTGTTGATTGCTTGACATGACTTGGCAGTCACGCGAAAGTGAATTGTATTGATTGATGATGTAATCTAAATGGTGGAAGCTAGCAATCGCTAAGTAAAATCTATTTCGTTGTGGTGTTTTTTTTTTTTATGTAATAGGAGGCATACGGGCAGGAGGCTCACCTGATGATACTGCCGCCCATGGCACACATTGCCAGAAGGCTCGCAAGTGCGTTGCCGGCAAATGCCGTGTTTAATACTAAAACAATTTTTTTTTTTTTTAGTATTAAAGCAAGATTTCTTTTAATACAGAAATAAAACGGTTATTACAACATGTTTCAGTTAGACGGTATTAATTCGTGATATGACGTTTCATTAAAATTTTCCTTATATATTTCGTAATCCTACAGCTAACATAAATTATATATAAAAATTAAATAACAAAAAAAACAATTATACTAAAGATATAGCCAAATATGGATTACATCAGATATATAAAATTCTCGTGTCACAATGTTCGTTCCCATACTCCTCCGAAACGGCTCGACCGATGCTTATGAATTTTTTTATGCATATTTAGTAAATCTCAGAATAGGACAACATTTATTTTTTATCCCCCTAAATGTTAAGGGTGGTCCCACTCCTAAATTTTTGTTTGATGTTTTGATGACACGCTGTTTTATATTTAATTAAGTTTAGGAATCCTTACATTGAATACACATTTTCAGGGGTTTGAATATGTTTGCGGATAGAAATAGTCTCAATATGTACCAGAGTGGAGAGTCACTCATGCGCATGTCACCACCGAGTCTTGTCTCATCACTTGTTATGGAAAATTCGGGCAATTTCAACCATGACTCGCTCGAAGGAAAGAAATCGTTGCCGCATAGGGATTCAGGTATATATTATACGTGATAATTTAGTTACACAGAAAAACGGTACCAACTTAGTCAACTGTTTTTCAGTTTACATATTTTTATTTAAGAGTTATGATAATCCTCGCAACTTTGCTCTTTATTCTAATTTTATTATAATTTGATTATTGTGCGATCGTAAATATTGGTTCTTTTCCATTCCAGGTCCACCCACCATAGGTCGCGAGAGTCTGAATCCGATGATGACCAGCATGACTTTGAGTATTCTTGACGATAAAGACATGAACACCAGTTTTCTTTCCCAAACAACACATCCCGATAACGATAGTCTTCTAGATTCTCTTCCGCCTAGCTTAGTTAATTCTGTCAACTCTTCCTACATTGTATCAAATACTTCGAGAAAGGCTGACACTCCAGATACAAATATTTTCAGTTCAGCCACTTTCACACGTTTAGAACAATCAGAGAAACTTCTAGCCGCTCGACCAAGATGTCAACTATTCAATACATTCAAACGGGACTCGATAAAAACTTCCGAAAGCTACACCAAAGCGAGGGAAGAGGCATGTCAAATCGATACCGCGAAAGTATTAAACGAAAATAGTGATAATTCAAAAGAGTCGCCGAAAAGAAATGGCGAGATGAGTGAGACAATAACGCTGCACTTCTCCAATAAATTCAGAGATACAGATGCGGAAAAAGAAAATGTCAATACGACATTCGAAAAGGACGATGCGTTTTTCAATGAAGTAGAGGTACAGAGACTTGAAGGGAAGACCAGTTTGAACGTTACGATGGAGAAGCAAGAACTAAACGAGATTATTCAGGCTCGGCAGAAGTTGTCTTTGGCTAGAAAGGCGCTTCCAGAAGCTGATAAATCTCCAAGCGACACATCTCCCATCAAAACGATACAACTACCTAATCAAACTATAACAGTACCACGACAATCTATGGAAAACGCTGCAGAATTATTAACTAGAAGAAGAGTCATGAAGCAAGAGGAGTCGTTGAGAGAGCCACCGAAGAGGAATGCCACATTCAAGAAACCGTCTCCTAAAACCAATCAAATCGATTCAACTGTGGTGTACGTGAAATCAAATGAAACACACATAATTGATATTAATTCAGCTACTATGAATCTGATTGACAGCGCCGAAAGGACTCTAAACCCCGATGTAAGTCTTAATGTGTACTAAAGTGCTATTATTTAAAAGTCAAAAATCATTTATTCATGTAGGTAACACAATGTACACTTATGAACGTCAAAAAAGAAATATACATTAAATGATTTTAATTTTACATTTAATGCCAGTTCTCAAATCAAGGGTGTAGAACGGAAGAGAAGAACTGGCAATAAACTCTCCGCCACTCTTTTTAATCGCCAAGTTTTTTGTTTTACACAACGTTTGTAAGGTGCTGCAACCATTACACCATGTTCCACATGACATCTTAAGTAATAAATAATAATAATATGAATTTAAAACAAAGATTTGTCCTCTATCAGCAGGAGGCATGGTGAAATAGGAGCACACACATTCTCGTGGGAACAACACGCAAATACGTAGTCGATTTTACCCCTGTGTATTTAAATATATATTAACTGTATACTAAGATCCTCGGTTTAATTACTAGGAAGGACTTTTGAATTTTGAGTCGGACTAATTTGAAAGACATACATACATAAATGTAAAGTAAACAGGGTGTTACACTATCACAAATCTTTAATTGATATGATTACAAAATTTAGCTTTTGTAAGTGTATTGCAGATTCTGCATAATAATTTACTAGTACATATAAAAAGAACTTGACTAGATTCGAATATGGCCCTTCTTGGCCAAACCAATTAGATGCTTGATTTTGTGTCTTGAAAATAAACAATAATTATTTGATAAATTTTTATATGTAATATATTTTTTTAGGATTGGGGACTGGAAGACCGCGCAATGGTAGGGTCAACTGAAAGTGCTGAAACCGATACGGGGACATTTAGTTCCAGCAGTCCACCGGATCATGCTGACCCTAGTGAGTCACCTCATATATTTTTTATAAATAAATAAATATTCGATGGAGCTGCAGGGGTTGAATAGGCATCTCCTGGATAGGCTTGCCCTTCAATAGGAAGCATCTCACTTAACATCTGGTAGGATAGTTGCCAAACGTCTGTATAAAAAAGTTATAAAAATTTATTTCTAATTAATTTTATTTAAATTAAACTGACAGCTGACACATCTTGTATATGCTATAGAGGTCATACGTTAACGTCAAACGTTTAAGTTACAGATGAAAAATACGCTTATTATAGACGACATTTAGACAACATTTATTACTAACAAAAACACACATAATAACCTTTTGTAAAACGTTACGATGCGGGGCGGGGATTAAATTACGCGTTATTGTAAATATTTCTTTCGACTTATACCACATAATAGTAACTAAAGAGTCACTAGGTGGTTACTTTACTTGGGTACAGTACTGTACTTGGGTACTGAAAAACGTTACGGCGAGTTACATGGGGGGGGGGGGTCAATAATCTCCAAAAATTTACATAATACTTGAACGCTTCCTTAGTTGTAGCATGCAGAAATTTAATAAATATATCTTTCACAGATTTGCACGTCGCTTCAACACCTCTAGTACTAAAGAAAGGGACGAAGAATGAGCTTTTGAACTTGCATCATACGATTTCGCCCATTTATGACATCACAGATCAGTCATACACGGTCATCAAAGTCCCAGATGGAAATGGTAAAGTCTAATCCAAAAACGTATAAACTCAAGTCAATTTTATCGTTTTTTTAGGTAATATAGAAAACATTTTTGTATCTGTTTCGTGATTTTTTTAAAATAGGCGAGTAGTTTATCAGACTTCTGTGCAGGACATTTTTCATTGGGACAGTGTTGTTAGTTGGTTTGGTGATTCGCTTGAAGATCCTACGCTCAAACAACACTAAAAAAAACCGGAACCCCTCCACTAACACTTGAACTTTATGATATGGTATTAAACTTTAAATTGACTTTTAAGTATTATTACGAATATTTTGTATGGGAATATAGAAAAGTGTTGTTTTTAGTCTTTTTCACTCAATTTTTTTTAATTTTTCTCTCCGTAAGAACCATCCTCGTATTTCAAGGAATATTATAAAAAAAGAATTGGCGTTGTTGGGTTATGCGCTTACCAACACATTTTGCGATTCATTTTTATATTTCAATATAGATAGAACATATTATGTAAATCGTGAAATAATATTTCTTGACTTTAATTAAATGTTAAAATTGTAGGTATGGAGAGAACCTTCGATCTGAATACAACAGTGATAAATA
Source organism: Pieris napi (assembly GCF_905475465.1). Lineage (NCBI taxonomy): Eukaryota > Metazoa > Arthropoda > Insecta > Lepidoptera > Pieridae > Pieris > Pieris napi. Next base: position 1,882,904 of record NC_062241.1, on the reverse strand, counting down.
GTGGGACGGTGGTTAGAAGGGCAGCGCCTAAGCGTGATATTTTGACCGGAAAATCCACGCCAGAGAAGAAAATAACGGGCCCAGTACAACAGAAACCAAATACTATACCTTCTAGTGCTGGTAAGAGAATTTATATATTTTATACCATCGATACAACCAACTCCGTATGGCCTGTCATGAATCATTCTTTCAAATCGGAATCAGAGCGTACCAATTCTGAAAAGGCCGGCAACGCACTAGCTATCCCTCTGGCATTGAATGTCTATGGGCGGCGGGTATCACAACATCAGATGAGCCCCCAGCCCGTTTTCCCTCTGTTCTAAAAACACATCTAGATATTGGGGAGAATAGTAATAAATTCCGTGCAGTAGTTTTTTTTATCGTCTACAGTCATAGAGATGCGATGGAGGACTTTGTACGGAAGAATCGTTTAGGCAATGTTCGTAAGACATATTTTCGTTCCATTTTTCTTCGTCTTACCATGCAATTACGTTAACCACACAAGTCTTTTCATTATTCCGGTTAATAACTATGAACCATGAACGTCTTTTTGTTTTTCCAGTAAAAAGCCTATGATAACGAGTAACGTGGCATTCTATTGGTAAAAGAATTTTCAAAATATGTTCATTAGATCCAGAGATACAGAAACACATTCATCACAATCACATCATTTTATATAATGTTTCGACATTTCGAGACGAGCAGTCGTGGTCGTCTAATAATAATAAAAATAGTTAAACATAAACAATAATAAAAATAAATCTATTATTTCAGATTAAATACATTATGTTTCTACCGTCTCATTCTTTTTAGATATCTGTGTGCTCTTTGGCAAAGACCTCCTCCAAATCCCGCAATTCTTGTCGGCGCTCTGCTGTTTCCTAAATCTGCCAATCCATCTTCTAAATTCTCTTCCTCTTTTGCGTTTATTGTACCTTGAGTTTAGTAATTTTTTGCTCCAGTTTTCTGTTCCTCTTGCCATGTGCCCCGCCCATTTCCACGTAAGATATTAAGTCGTATTCAGTAAAAAAAGAAAGCCACTTTTACCGAAATTAAAAGAAAGAAGAAACAGGAGAAAACATAATGCATTGTGAATCTTAGAGTAATTAAAAGCTGTTTATTATTATAAAGTTTTGTCGTTGTGAAACTTGGATAGATTTGTCCACACGAAAACGAATAAAAAAGTATGCCCTTGCCATATGTAGCATGTTTTTTTTTGACAATTCACACCAATTGACCTAATCCCATGCTAAGCTGGTGAAGCTTGTGTTATGGGTACTAGGCAACGGATATACATACATATTATAGATAGACATATAAATACATATTTAAACACCCAAGACCTAAGCACAACACCAAATGCTCATCGCATCGATGTTTGTCTCAGCCGGGGATCGAACCCGGGACCCATGGATTCGCAGTCAGGGGTACTATCCACTAGACCAATGAGCCGTCAAGTCTTACACTTATTCTTAAATATAAAAACCAATAACTGGTGATGACTGATGCCCGTTATATCTAGTTCTATCAAAGAAAGTGAATTACTGAACAAATTGGTGAATAAGAAAGGTTTTTATAAATTTCAGGAGTCGTAAGAACAATGCCTCCTCCCACCTGTGTACCAACAAAAATGGCTTTGCCGACGTCTAAGTTGCGTCAATACAGCTCACATAGAGAACTCAATCGGATACCAGGTATTTTATTTCATATCAAAAATGAATTTCATGTTACCTCGCTCTTGTCTTGATTCAATACATTAAAAAAAACTTATTCGTTAATTCAAATAAGTTTGAAATGGAAATTTTAGCACAAATTCGATATTGCTCTATCAAAAAATGCATATTTCGCATAAATACAGTACCCGGCCATTTATAAGTCGCATCATGCTTTAGAAAGAGATACTCGGTTAGCTAGCTCGGCTTTATAGCCGTCTCTGTCACCCTTGTCAATCCGGTCGTTTAGTCGCTGACTATCTAGTCAGTCGTAGTTCAACGTCGTTATTGTTTCGTTACGTGTGACAGAGATGACGCTCTACAAAGCCGAAGCTATCCGAGTATCTCTTTCTAAAGCACGATGTGACTTATAAAATATAAATGGCCTGGTACTGTACAGGTGTGGAGTTAAATTGTTCCTATCACTTTTTGTTTTGCATTTCTCTGCTAGATAAAGCTAAACGAAGAGATCGTTTGCGATAAATATTTTAATATCGTAGTGTTACTATATGTAACATTATTTATTAAAAAAAATATGCAAACGTACGTACCAAGCTAATTTTCGTCCACAGGTTTTTTAGTTTGTAAAATGTTGTAAACTAACTTGATTATATATGTTGATATATGTTAAATAAAAAGTCCTTTTTCAAATGTCGCTATGTTTTCCTTCGCTATTATTCTACCCTGGCTACCCTTCTCTCTTTCTTCTACTCTCTGTTTGTAAATAAAAATAGATATATGTTATGAGTATATAATTTAACTATTTATAGCTGGCAGAACGATTCCTGGTATACCGGGCCGTACGATGGTGAGGCGTAATGTGTACGCGTCAAATCCCGCCCTTAGCCCCACGGCGCCTGCGCAGCCTATTACGCAATTGCCGCAAAGGAGACAGTCGGTCGTTATACCGCCACCTCAGGTATTTTAAACATTATTACGCTGAGATGTTAATTAAGTTAAAATTAATGGATTTTTTTTTATGAAGTACCGTTACGACTTTTAGACATAAAAAAACTTATGTGCTGGCACAGAAGGTCTTGTCTATAAGAAAAAAAAGAGCGTGCCTACAAAGTACACATGGCAGAAACATGAAACTTCTTTGGCTAATTTTTAAGTCTTGTTCATATATTTATACAAATCTAAAACATTAGATTTCCGAGACTTAGAGGGAGGGAAAAAGGAAGATATTTTAGTAGTTTAATGAATTTAATTGTCATTAAAATATTAAAAGTGTCGAAAATTAATACAAATAATAAATTTAAGTTTTTAAATTTATTTCTTCGATAATAAAGACACGTGGCATATATTGAACTACCCAGAGCTTGAGTGGCGTAGACTATATTTTTTTAAATTTCAGCACGAGGAAAATGTCGATATGCACGTGGAAAAGCTATCGAAGCCTGCGTTTACAGCGCCACCGGCACTCGTGCGGCAGGGAACGGAAACTTTGCGGAGAGAAAGGCCGCAAAGCCAATTGGCTCAACCAAAAGATGTAAGTTTCATGATAGTTTAATGATATTTAGTATGATGTTTTTTGAACTTTTTATATGATAGGAAGACGAATAAATTTTTTATTTATTATTTTATATATTAGTTAAAGAAAATAATATTTTCCCCACTTTTAACGACATGAGACTGAGAACTTGTTCGTTCGTGAATAAAGTGTTTTTTTTTTATTAAATTATAATTGTGTTTTAATATTTTCTCTTTTAAATGTGTGAATTTATATTTAAATTTGAGAGAAATAGATACTACTGGTGGTGGAGTGTTCGTGTTTGGGTTGTGTTATTGTATCCACAGTTAAAGTATTGTGATAATTCCAGCATGCTTTTTCATATGTTTGATAACTGACTGAACGTATAGAATAGATAAAGGGACTGTATTATCGGTGTAACTTCACTTTCAAAAAATCATGAAGTATTATTGTTAGGGCACTCCTGCCTAAATTATCCCTATCTATTCCGTAAGTTTGCCTATTAAAATTTAAGGAAAATAGTGAGTTAAGTTATGATAACTTAGATAGTATTCCTTGCAGTTAGCAATTCAGAATGCCAAATGTGCATAACAAAATAGCTTGCTCATACTAATAACCGCCTCTGAGGGTAGGATTCAGAGAGAGACTTCTAAGTTCAACTCCGGTACGTCAAAAAGGTATTCAATTTTGACATACAGGAGTCATAGAGCTCATTTCTGAATTCTCAGTTATCTGAAGAACCATGAATCTTAAAATAAGACTTTAAAACAAAGGAGCGTTCAAGTATTACGTAACGCAATTTTTGGAGATTATTGATCCGCCCCCCATGTAACTCGCCGTTACGTTATTGAGTACCCAAGTACAGTACTGTACCCAAGTATAGTAAAACGTTTCGTGACCACCTAGTGACTCTTTAGTTACTATTATGTGGTGTAAGTCGAAAAAAATATTAACAATAACGCGTAATTGAATCCCCGCCCCGCATCGTAACGTTTTACAAAAGACCACCCCCCTCCCAAAATACATTTCGTAATACTTCAACGCTCCCAAAGTATAGATTGACCTTTAAAAAATATTAAATATCATATTCCGTAATGTTCGTGGTAAGGCTACTGCAAGAAATACAATTATATGTTATGTGTTTGTAATATGTTAACATCGTTAGCTGCGATTGTCGGCCACGCCCATCGCGACTGGTGTGCCCGTCTCCATGCGGAATCATTACGCCCCCGTGAGTCACTAACATACTCATTACTAAAACACTAACTTAGCGTTTCGTGTGTCTCGAACGTTGGAGGTTCAATCTGATATGTAAAACTTTTTTACCAGATGTGATACGTTTTGGACATCTCGAATCAAAAGTGAGAGCTGTTAATATAAAATAATCGAAAAAACAGTATGATTGTCTCACGTTGATACACGTTCTAGAAGAACGAACGCACTTTCTGCTACACGCTACTAATATTCTAAAAAGAAGATTCCAGAAAATATTTGCAAATTAACTGGCTTCGTCTCTTACCTAGTATATTACTCAGGGTCGATTCGACCAAACGTCAATTTATACACGAGTAACTGTACCAAGAATAATCTATTCCATGATTTTAATCTCGAGTAAATCCATAGTCGTTTGTCCACGTAATCGATAGTATAATTGTGCTAGGAATAACAATACGCGAATAGCAAGAGAATGGTGAACGAAAATAAAACTCGGCAAATAAATGTTGTTCTACAACGGGACAGTGTAAGAGCATACATCATGTCAACTCGATTTTGCCGTATTATAGTGTGAAAAAGTAGCTTTTAACAGGTGTCAAACGACAACAAAAAGTTTTTATTTCTTGTTTGTTTGAGGCTTTCGTCTAAAAAGGAACTTCTGTTGAGCCCAGTTGAATTTCATTCTAATATTATAGAAAATAAAAAATCTAAAAACAAATAAATAAATAATAAATTGTTTAAACGTTTCATTATACAATGCTAGACTATTAATTTAGTGCGTTGCGTTGACTTGAAATTAAAACACAGAATACATATTTGTGAAATGACAGAAATCAGCTGATTGGACTGACTGACGCCATTAAATTATTCTAGGAATAGCTGTTATTCCGTGCGAAACGGCGGTATAGTAGCAATTCCCGAATAAGCCCACTATTCTTAGAATTTGTAGTTGGTAAAACGTAAAATTGATTTACTCTCGATTAACTGACGATTTATTCTAAGATTAAGATTTACTCTTGTTTGGTCGAATCGACCCTCAATTCATATGACTGTTTGCTTTTATTTAAATGCTAAATCGATATCAGCTTTTATTTAGTTGGTTTTGGTTCATATATGTTATATATCATAACTATTTGTATTGCTATCTTTGAGCAGTGTTTAGTAGCTTGCGATTAAAACTTGCTCTTACAAAGCCAACATCGTGAGGAAATTGGCGAATTGTACCCAGAAATCGACAGGCTGATCACGTGTTTGTCTTAAACAAATTGTGGTTATGTAATCTGAGGCCAAGACTCTCATAGGATTGCTATTATTCATGTTTATTATTACAAGGCGTGTAAAACTTAAATACATAATTAATATATTCAAAGTAATAACATTTTTCCATAGCGATAGCGACTCCAGAATCCAGATCATTTCACTCGTAATGCTTGTGATAATAGAACTTTCTCGAAATGCTTGCTAATAGTTCTAGGTGCATATTAATGCTTTGGCGGTGGAGGCGATGGGTTTTTTTTTTAATTTATATGTTTTAAAACGAAATTATCTAAAAATCACAGCCACCATGTTCGCGGCCATCTTCTATAGCGTGTGCGTCGCAACTGCGTGTTTCAAGGCCGACTTCTGTGCCTTCACGTCAAGTGCCAGGTAAGCTTCTCATGGATTTCGTAAGATCTACGTCTCTTTATTGCAACAAGTTGTAGATTTTATAGTGCATATAAAAATATTTACTTTGTAGAGAAAACGTTTCAAACATGTCAAATTTCATAATTTAATTATATTTGACATTAGCACACTAACAATGGCTAAACTATGACAATACCCATTTATTTTTCAAATAAATTTTTTAGAAACTTTTCGAAATCATTTCTTAATTTCAATTACTCCTTAAAAAAACTTTATTTATGCCTATTACATTAGCATTCACACTTCCAGTGCCAGCTCAGATGGAGCCGCAGCGGCCTCAAACGGGACTCGAATCCCGTGCATCCGCATTACCGAGACCTTCACGTCTTCCTGCGCCTAGGCGTATGCTAAGGTGAAATTCTATATTTTTTTGTTTTGGTTATTCTAGAATGTTGTATGCCCATGATAATACAAGCTTTCGATTAGTTTAATGTTATAAGTATAAGATATACTATTTTTAATAAGGGAACGTTCAAGTATTATGTCACGCAATTTTTGGAGATTATTGACCCCCCCCCCCATGTAACGCGCCGTAACGTTTTTCTGTACCCAATAGTAAAACGTTTCGTGACCACCCAGTGACTCTTTATACCTAAAAGTTACCATTATGTGGTGTAAAGCACCGCAAAGTCGAAAATAATATTAACAATAACGCGTGATTCAATCTCGTTGAATCGTCTAACGTTTTACAAAAGGATAACCCCACACAAAAAAAATTGTTACCTAATACTTGAACGCTCCCTAAGCAGAACAAGTAAAAACAATATAATTATTGTATTCAAGCCTTGTTGAATGAGATTTATGCAAAATTTTGTGTGTTGCAAAATATACCTTAAGATACGAAGTCTAAATATTTATTTGTTACAACATATGTCAAACAGATACTTAATAACATAATGTAACAACCATCTATATTATTTTCATTTAACAATCCTGCTTACAGTGGTCGCAGTTTATACCTACCCACATTACTATTAAATTTATATCTACCTGAGATACTTTGTACTATTTTCACATACATATAAATACAATTATTTATGTTTATGCTGTTTTCAGACCGCCATCAGTATATTCAGTTGCGCCGACGGCCGACGTGGACCAATATTGACCTCATGTGCCAAGATAGGGTTGTACCCTTTACAAATTAATGTACCCATTGACATAGATAATAGTCTCAGCTGTCAGAAGCATGTAATTTATAAATGTTTGAAATGTAACTTTTTTTTCTTCAGAACTATAAGCGGAATAAAAGAGCCTTGTTTTCTTTCTTCTAATAAATACAGATAAAGTAACATAGTGTAAACGCGTGGATTGAAAAATTCTCGTTGTAAATTTATTCAAGAAAGCCATTTTAGCAAAATGATCAAAAAAAAAATACCTGCCCCATTCCATTAGAGATTAACGGGACCACAAAAATATTTAAAATGTTTAATATTTAGGCATAAGATTTGACAAGTTAATTTGTTAGACATGTCTATGAGCTGAGCCTTTTCTCTATGTCATAACGACTGAACACGATTGTGTCTTTTCTAAATATTTTTTTAATTTTTATATATATATTTTTAGTAAAGGCGACGTTTCGTCATAGATAGGAGGCGATTCGATTTTTGAATTTGTGAAATTTTTTATTTTAGGCAATCATAGATTATAGATCTGTCAAATTGACGTTGACGTTTTGGATCATTTTGAGATTTGTTTGTAAAAAATAAGGTAACTTAAATGAATTATATTAACTTTCGATATTCAAATACAATTACCGACCGTTGTAAGCATGGTTATGTATTAAATTAATAAAAAAAAAATCACCCAACATTTGTCAAGACGTATTGACATTACATCAGAAACTAATTACCAGCACATAGTTCCTTGTATTATTTTCTTTAAAAGATTAAACATACAAAATTTTCAAGAAAATTTTGCTATGTACGAAATCAAAGGTATGAAAATCACTTTTCAGTAAATGAAAAGCTTATTGACATTTCGACCTTAAGGGCCGTTCAAGTATGACGTAAGCAGATTTACTACAAATTATCCCCTTCCCTTCGTTAGCAAAAGTAATCAAAGCTCTCAAAAATAATAGTACAAAAATCAATGTGGGTAATATGTGTAAAAAAGTAAATAATTACTGTTGACGTAATCACCAAATAAGAAAATCAAAGGGCCCCCCCCCCCCCCCTCCCACCATTAGTGCTGACGTAATACGTGAACGGCCCCTTAAATTTAATTTGCTCTCTTTATAAAATTAACTCCACCTATAACACGATTTGGTACAAACTTAACTTTAAGACATTTTGGTAATTGCGAATTAAAATTATGTTTAAACTTATTTATTTCAATTAAGACAATCGCATTTTTAATGTGTAGGGACGTGTAATTAATTCGCTTTAGATATAAAATTTATTATATACAAGTATTTACTAACGTTTTGTAAAATATGAAAAGCAATTAAAACGCACAAATCCACACCATTTAAGTTTTGATGCGATTTTGTTTATTCCCTGTATATTTATGTAAAATTGTTGTATATTATGTAAATTATTAATATACCTTTTTATCTATATCGCCTATTTTTCACGACATATCAAGTTTTCCTTAATAGCTTAGCAATAAATCCATATACTCGCTACAGCAATTCAAGTGACAATATACAACCATTTTATCATAACAATTTTCAAATTTAAAGCTTGTATAGAGACATTAAGCTGATTATTGGATTTATATTAAATTATACGACTGTCATTCCATTGTATTTTCTAAAAAAAATTACAAGATTTGTTATTCAAAAACTCTCAATAAATATTTCGTACTAACGACTATTCAATTTAATACATTTTTTTTAGTTCAGAATATTTTAATACAATGTCTGAAAAACAAAAATTGGGATTTGCTTTATCCTTGTGTTGTGCTGTGCGGTTATTTTGACACGTCGTGCCTTAGGTAGAGTAAGAAAGTTTGTTTTCATTTTCTAATAAAACGTATTTACAATTGCTTTGTTTTATTTGCAATAATAATCTAGAGATAATAGATGTGCCTTGCGCTTTAACCCAATGGCCACGTGTTATCTGTTACGTAAAGACGGTTACTTAACTCGGAGGAACCGTTATGACCCGCAATTAATAATACCCAAAAACAGATTAGGGTAAAAAAAACCTTCACCGGGGAAGGCGTGAATCTTTACTTCGCACTTCGCTCACTCCAGTGAGCCTGCCTGTCCTGTCCATCAGGCGATTGACTTCCCCGCGACGGCTCAAGCCGAGGTCCGAGTCTCAGAAGACGCCCGGCGGTAGTCGCGGGAAAAACGCCCATTCAGGCTCGAGGGATAAACAGCCCATGCAGAGTATGGCTGTAAAGGCCAGGCCAACAGCGAGATTCCTTTTTTTTTAAATTATGTCCGAGTATATTAGATTATTCTATGTACAAATTTAATCGTAGCTGTTATCTGCAATGTGTAAAATGCGGTGTTCTATCTTGTTAAAGAATCAGAGAACCAATTCTAAATATTGCGACTTGTATTACGACGTGAACACTGAACAGTGAGCTGTCTGCTGAGAGCCCACCCAAGATTTAGGATTTCTAATTACTGACATCGATTTGTTCTGCTTTAGGGCATCCTTGCAATCAGTTTACAGAATTTAATGAATTGGTCTATCGTTATAACATAATAGTTTTACTAATTTTCAACTAAATAAAATACTAAAAGTTATGTTTTTACGAAAGACTAGGCGGTATGGTCGAAAGACTATATAAAGCCTGCGCCGTGGGCGAAAAGAAAAAAAAAAGCTAAAAGTTGTATAAACTTTAGACTCGGAACATATAAATAACAATAACTTTGATCGTAATAGGTAACTCATTTACCTACTACACCGCCAAAATAACCGAAAAATACATAAAGAATGTAAAACAACTAATTTCAAAGGTTCACAATATAGCGATATGACAAAATATGTATATAACTGTATGCATTTTATATGACTATTACAGTCTGTCCCATATTTGTGGTATCTGTGTCTTTATTTTAAATGTGTGCGTGTAATTATCGTGTAAAACGAAATCGCACATCTGCGTCAGTGTGCAATGTCGCGATTGCTGACTGCTGAAGAGTTTTTGCTGTGTTCGCTTTTATTTTTGTAAATAATCGACTGTAATACCGTGTTAAGTGATAAGTAAACACACAGTAAGGTAAAATGTGATGTTCTTTGAAATAACAATGAACTTAAACAGTGTTTTACTACAAAACTACTATGTGATTTCGTGCAATAACTCGTCACTTTGGTTGTTTGTCAATGACGTCTGCGTTTAGCGCAACGAATAGTAGAAATAAAGTTTGATTGTGACAAGTAGTGAAAACATAAATAAATTACAGTGCTATAATCGATGCGTGTTAAAATGGATAAGTGTTTCCAACAGTGGAACAATTTCAATACAACTGGGGCCATCAGAGGTGGCTCATGAAGAAAGGGTAATCAGTTACTATTATTTCCTTATTTGCATATATTTTATGTATTAAAATGTACATATTTGTAAATTGTGCTAGGTAATTTATATCTAAATCTGTTATATTCAATAATTAGTGGTTATGGGGCAATGTTTTGCTTCGATACCTTTATTATAGGTTATGATACAACTTTTGTTGTTTATGATCTCGTAATTTGGAGTTTCTGAGGTAAAGATTTGAGATTTAGTTAAGACCATCTATTTTCTTCTAAGTTAGATGTCGTACACGTAATTTGGATCTAGGATGTATTATTTCTCTTGATACTTTCTCTTCTTGAAGTGAAGGGAGTAACAGTGATAGGGCGATTGTATAGGCCGTGAAATAAAACGAGACGGCTATAAAGTTCCTACTATGTTTTGGCTATTAGATTAGTTTTCTATATAGTATATAATAGCTTCAAACTTTACTAAAATGTTTAGGAAAGACATTATTTAAAATGAATGGCTGCTAATTTAATTCTATGTAGCAACTAAAGAACATACCTATTTATAACTTTTCTGGTAAATTAAGTTATTTAGAAATGTTATAGGTACTGTGAGTAAGTAAGAGTAACTCATAAGTTTTGTATTTCTACATTTCTAATACAAATTTGTTACAACTTACCATAACATTTATACATCTTTTTTTAAAAGTACTGTGTTTAGCCTATAACTATTTAACTATTTATTTTATATCTGTGTATTATTGATACAATATTGGTACAATGTAGGATTTAAAAAATGATGGATTTATATGATTTTTGTCAGTCATGTTTCACTCTTCTCCATAAAATTTCGTCTTTAAAAGAAAATTAAATAATAAAAGCCACATATTTGTCATTTCTAAGATGTGTAAAGTAACATAACATATGCCTGTAAGGGTGTAAAAAAACTATTTGAGAAGAGGCACTTTATTTTGAATACACTAGACATGCAGAATTTTTCATATTATTAGTTTAATGAAAAAAATTAGGAAAATTATCTACTCATATCCTTATATTAAATATCTACTGTGGTAGTGTCTTATGGGAAAAATATGGTTAAAAGAAATAATTTTCTGTAAAACCAAAAGTTGCACTTCCATTAAAATTAATGTATTAAACTATACAAAAACACATTTTTTTCTATATTCAATGCAATGGTCTAAAATTTAGTATTTACAAGCAATTTACTTTAAACTTGTAATATATATTATTATTCTTTATATGAAACTGGCATAAATTCAATGAAGACTCTAGAAAAACTCTTTTTTGTAATATGTGCCTATAAGACATTCACTTTGGCCCTTCACATGTTTGGCTTACTTTGCCAGTGGCAGAAAATATTAACATTCTTATTAATGATCTGTTTATAAGCATTAATAAATTGTGCATAATGCTCAGATGTATTATGAAAGACACTGCTACATTAAAAGATTTTTGTCAGACAAAAGCATGTCAATGTTAAAATTGTTTAATCAATTATAATAATTATGTAATTCATGCAATTATCGGTTTATTAGCATGATCATTACCTAACAGGCTTTTTAAATCAGCACAATGCTTACATGATTTGCAATAAAAATTACATACTAAGCTAAATTGTATATTTACTGTAAGACAAAACTGGTTATCTTTAAACACCAACCACTTTACAACCTTGACCCGACATCAAGAGATATGTCAGTCTCTTACCTTCCTTGATAGTTTTGTACATATATTATCATGAACTTTATATATAATATATAACTTACACCAGTTTACTAAATAAACATCTTTCAGTCAATTTTTATATGAAAAATGATGAATCTAGAGATTTCCAATTGTTTCTTTTAAAGTATACATGTACATTGTTAATTGAAGTGTACTTATGTTCTTTTAACTAAATTTTGTCATTAATTTTTACAAAATTGCCATCATTATATATTTTGTGCTTTAAATAAATAGGATTCTGTTCCTTCAAATTTGATTTCAACCTAAAGGTCTGTCTGTTGAATTTAGCAAGTTTCTATCCCAGGAGATTACCCTTTAGAACCTCTTTACTTTATAAAATATGTATACATATGTCTAGACTTTGTTGATCATCAATCAAGGATCTTGAGTAATAAAATAAAATTTTATCCATATTCATATATTATGTTCAGTAAAAAACTCTACTTTATAGTTATTTTTAATTTGCTAAACTTTGTTCCTTATATGTTCCTTTATAAAATGACAGTTTTCAACAACTGTCAATACCAAATTATGACTTAAGAGAAGTGGAAAATTTCCCTACCAAAGTCAATGTTCACCTAAAAATAAAATGTATGCATAAATGTCTCTAACTCCCCTTATTTAGACTCTGCATATCTGGATTAATGACTTATTTATGATTTTAATGACTACAATCACCTGTAATTAATTTTGATTGGTTTTACAATAAATAAAAAAAATGTGTTTTAAAATCAGAGGAAAATTACACACAATTAAATAGATCAGTTTCATAACTTGAAATGCCATTTTCCTTATAACACTGTAAAATTGTTGTTGTACTTTATGTTATTAGTAACATTTTAGTCACCCTGATATATATTTAATGTATATTATAATATAAGCCAGTTGAACAACATAAATACTTTAAGGAAATATTATATTTAACAAATATACGTAAGGTATTTATAACTTCCCATTTTATTATGTAGATAGTATGACAAAATTATAAAGATTTCCTAATTTATCCTCTGCCTCACATTTTTCTCGACCTCTGATCTTCCTACTAAAGAAGTGAGAGCAGCTACAATCTAGCCTATGCAATATTCTTGGCTGAAAAGTAATAGTATGCTTACTTAATTTTCTAATAATAATTTTCTACAATATTAATAATCAATTATCTTAGATTATTGACATGCATATTGTTCAATTATTTTTTTAGCACTATGATCTATATAGAAAAATACTTACGTACTTGCAATTCTATTCCCTACCCTGCACTAATTTACTTGTAGTACCCTACAATCTAAGTCCAAGTCTATAAGATTTAAGTCAATGTAAATCATAATTATTATATATATTATATTTTAAAAGACCTAGCAAGCTATAGCAAGACCAATTATTTGCTTGATTAATTTTAAAGCTTTTTAATATTTTGATGTATTGTAACCTTTTTTTAAATTCGTCTAATTAAATTAACTTACAATTTTTGTATAGGAAAGATGTTTCTTGCATCACATTTTTAGCTAAAGTATAAAATAACCAATATTTTACATTAGTTGGAACAGATAAACTTTATTTGTAGTACTTTACCCATGCCACAATTTACTTGCTATTGTTATAAATATACACTTAAGTGTTCAATGTACAATGGTAACCTAGTTTACTTACAGATAACAACGCAGGGTCAAATCTTTATAATATCAGTTGTAGAGCCTTTATCGCCTAAACATGTATGTCCATTCTTTAGAAGAACATAGTGTTTGAAGGAATGGCCCTAATTGTAATTATTGCATCTGTCGGATTCGATTTGTGTTTCAGTTTTATCTTAATGGCTTTTTAAATTAGTATAAAATGTTTGTTTGCTTAGCTGTTTGTTGTGTGAGTAAAAAATGTTGCCTTCATGTGGCGTGTACTTCCATTATCTAAAACATTTACTTAGTACATAAGTGATAAAATCTCAGACTCAAATAGAATATGTGTTTTTATAAGCAATAGTTCCTAAAAAAGCTTTAACTGAAACAAGCACAAAAGTGTCTGCACATGCATACTACTTCTGAATTCCTTCCTTCGGGCTTTATTAAGGCTTCAGTTAACGCCTGTTTTCTCTGCATACATCAATGAAGTTAAGGTACATAATTAACGCGATCAATCTAGCTACAGAGGTCGCGTTAATATAAAATACATATCCTTTATATACCATTAAATAATCTCTGTAATCGACCAATGGTTATTGGACCAGCTAGAGTGTAATTAATGCTAATTAATGTAAAGCGCACTTCATCACGTGTTCGGCCTCTATAGAATTAATTACAACCAAACAGGTGTTGCCTGAACGGATGTTAAGATAGCATTACCAAAATTTAAATTACAGTATTCAGTAGCATTTGGGATTCTACTATTGTCTATTTGATTTTTGATTTTGTAAGTGAAATATGGATTCTGTGTGTGTGTGTGTGTGTGTTACCCTAATATTGATTCCAAGCACAGAGCCTCGCACCTAAGTAGTTTAGTTAAGGGACCATGAAGCATGGAATGTCAGTTGCGATTCTCGCTCAGAACGCAAATTATAATAATTTATGCTTATGATGATTGACTATGGTCAATCATATCATATTTCGGAGACATGGTTATTTGGTCTCAACAATTCCTTCCTCCTTGTCTCGAGAATCCTAAGAGCAACCTTTGACATGATTAGGCTTGTGTTGCTTCAGCAATTTTTTTATTAGTTCCTAGCTGGGAATGTTAGTATTAGTATGTCACAATTATATTATAATAATCTATTCAGTCTATAATTTTTTTTTTAGTTAAAAATAAAGCTGAATTTCCCACTTTCGATTTGTCAAAACTCTGCCATCTAAATGTTGTTGTGATGTTCGCAAACTGAGTATAAAATAGCAAGGCAAGTTAGCATTTATAAAACAACCTACTTTATGTTGTATGAGTTCAAATAAATAAGATAAAAAAATAATAATAAAAATGTTTTTATTCATTTGACAACAATTCAAAGATATTTGTTAAGTATTTATGTGTATATAAATGCGATAATAAAACAAAGCAATAATTGCAAAATACATAAATCAAACATTTTCTATTGATAGTCGATAATGACTGCAATTAATGTACGGTGCGCACGCGTTGCTAACTAGCCGGTTATCGCGCCCATACTATTAAGTAACCGGTTAAAGGTATATCCTGCTGTAGGAAATTAAAAAAGTGCTTAAAAATTCCTCTTCAGACTAAAATTTGTAAGCGTTAGAGATGCAACAACCCGTGACCATGTTTGGTCATACCAATCCAATTGGATTATTTACATATCGTTGCTTTCTTTCATAAATAAAATCAATTAAATCCTACTTAATTCTAATCTATCATAATGTAAATTTACAGAGACGAAGGAGTATGTTTAATAAGTAGATTGTATTAAATTCAAATTCAACTTCAAAAATATTTTTTTCATATAGGTAACAAAATGTACACTTATGAACGTCAAAAAATAAATATATATATGTATATGTATGAAATGCTTCTAGTCACATTTACTGCCAGTTTTCAAATCAAGGGCCTTGAACGAAAGAGAAGGTTACAATTGAACTCTTCGCCATTCTTACACAGGGAAATGGTGATAAATACTGATTTCTATCTTTTACATAAGAGATATTGAATAAAATATATATATAGCGTGTAATGTAATGTTGACATTTACCAAATTTGGCTGCATTTTCTAATCTACTATGAAATAGATTATAAAAAAGTAGGTATGAAGTAAATAGGCCATGTAAACACGCGTAATGTATCGCATTCCTAATATGAATTTTAAATTATCCTTTGTTTATTATTAGGTCAGCGTTGAAATCGACAGCGTTATAAGAATGCAGAAATCTAGATCAAATGAACCTACCTTAATAATTTATTGTGTGTGGTTTATTAGAGTATATTTTATCTCCTTCTACCGCAGCTTATAAAAAGAGACGGCTATAAATTTGCTACCTTATTGTTCATTCTTTGAATAGACCTCGTTTTAACTCTATTACACTATACTTGTCTGAAATAGTATTTAATATTAATACGAGAATCAATCTGGTTAAATGACAAGTTTCTACATATGTTTAATTTATTTTAAGAAATATATGGTCCTTCTATGTCCATTCAGCTTCAGAAAATTATGAATATTATCTATATAATAATGTGAATTTCCATATACACTTGGCCATACGATTATCTCGTTTAAGATAACGCCTGATAATAAGATATGGGCAAACATCTTTTCATTAAACGTATATTTACATAAGGTATATATTTATATTGATTAGATACAGTATAACGACTTTATTCGCTGTTCGAATTAGTATAAAAAGATGTATCCAACACAAAAACATAAGGCTGATATTAAACCTGATTAACAAGTGCTACTCTACATTAAATTTTTATTACATACATTTATATCATAATATATCTAGCTACGAACCGTAGTCTAACTATACACAACACACTTTAAAACCGCTTTTTGTATAGCAAAATTTACAAGTGGGATAAATAGTAGTGAGTGGATAAAAATATAATCTAAAGACACAGATAATACACATAGTGTCCTGTATGATTCGATAATTTAATCTGATCCTGATATCGAGGCCAGGCCTAACTAGATGCTGTTTATAGTAGTGCATGATGCATTGGAAGATGGAGCAAGGCTGACGTATCTCCATACCCCGGCCAAGGCCTATTAATGCGACACGTTTTAATCAATGAGAACTAATATCTATGACTATGACTTGCCCGTGAATGACAGTTTTTTATATAATAGGGGGGCAAACGAGCTTGCGGGACGACCAAAAAGGGCAGTCTTCGCAGCCCATAGACACCCATTTTTAGTGGGTGCGTTGCCGGCCTTTAAATTTGTTATATAGTCTATAATATATATATTTTACACTTCAATCATCTGTATCACTTTAAGTTGTCTACTACGGGTTGTAAAAGATTATTAGGTTGTTGCTTGTTTATTGTTTTTTGTGTGTAAATACGTAGTGTTTTTTGTGTGTAAATACGTAGTAAATAAATGAAAGTATTTTCGACCTTTTCATTAATCCCACGCGAAATCGTGAGTACGATATCGTTTAACAGACGTAGGAGTGAGAAGAAAGAGAAAGAAGGCTGTATTGTATCTTACTACCTATAGTTAAAAAAAATTAATAGAAACAGCTTACGAATATTTTTCGCTAGATTTTAATCAGTTAAAATTAAAGCAAAACAGGCTCCAATATTATTTTTATTTTATACCAACAGTGCTTCTTAAACTCTGAAATACAAAGTATTTATAATCAGTATACTCATAGTTAATCCCCATAGCTGTTTCCGACACAATTTCCATACAAAAACAATAGCGGTAATAAAAAGGTAACAGCTGAAGCACAAATTGTAGACATTCCCTCGAAATGAATGTTCAGGCCCATCTCAGACATAAATAGGAGTAAAGCTCTTTAACGCCGACGGAAAACATTCGTCATCCACAAATCTAGTCCTATTTCATTCCAGACTCCAGATAAATAAACCTTCGGACTAAATGTTGACGTAAAATTAAATAATATGGGAATATAAATCAAGGATTTGACACATAATAAGTAAAAACGTATGTTTATAGCCCATAGACATTTTTGTGTCAGAGTTTAGAATCATAGTGGTTCCAATCCAATCAAAAATAATCCATCTATGGTTTAAGATAAATGCTTGGGCTTTTCTATCTTGAAAAATTTCTTTTAAAACAATGCGATTTCTTCCCATTCTTATTCATCCTCGTGGAAAGTAAAGACGCATTTTAATAAAAGTTGTGTTTTCCGTAAACCTTCCGGAACATTATGATATTAAAAACGTAACTTATTAATTAAGTTTAGTTAAAAGCTGATAATGCTTACTTCTACTTAGCACATATAAAGTGAGTATAACATTTAAAAAAAATATAACAGAGGTCAAACCGGCTGATGGAGGAGGAAGATGTTTAGTGATACCGTCGCCCATGCACACTCACATTGCCAGAAGGTGCGCAAGTGCGTTGCCGGCCTTTTAAGAATTGTTACGCTTTATTCGAAGGAGTCGGGGATTGGTGTAAATCTAATAAGATAAAAAAATTCAAGATATAATATTCTAACTTATCCTAAGATTGATAATTTTTCTTTACATATGTGCCTATAACTTAAGTTATGTGTCCAAGGTATATAATATATATTGCAATATCTTCCATGTGAGTTATGAATATACAGAATGGTTTGAATGAACGATTTGTTTGAGGACAAACTTTAAACTTTGGCACTCCTCAGTATATTTAACTTATTATATTTGTAAGTATTTAAATCAAAATGTTCACTATTATTGCCTTTTAATGGCAAAACTCTAAATTGAACATCTTAAGGATTGTCTGCGTTGTTGGGGACATAGCTAAACGATTTAGATATTACCGTCGGCGGACGTGGACCTTTGCCAACTCACTCGGCGTGGACTTATTCGCGTTATAACATGTACGGTCTTTATAAACTATAAACCTAGATTGTGGAATGTTTTTTTTAAATTTCGATTTGACTCTAGAACCTGTGATTCGTGACACTTAAGCTTTTAAATTTTACTTTTTTTATTTTTTGATGTCTAAATCTGGCGTTTAAAAAAAATATTAGTTTGTCCCCTTAGAATTTATTTTTCCTTAAAAGGGTTGCCTGGAAGAGACCGCTTCTTAGCAATAACACCGCCCGTTGTCTCCTTAAATATGTAATGTAACAAAGTGTTAGTAAATAAATTGCCTTTTGAGACAGTAAGAGAGATTGTGTAGATCAAGAGTTCAAAGAAATTAATATTGACGAGATTTTAATTATGGTTTGATTATTGATACTGTATATACTATAAAACAAAGCATGATTTTATTAAGAATACGTCCATCTTTTTTACTAAAAATATATATACACAAATATACCAAATATTCAAGGGTTTTGGAAGTGTGCGTTAGTTAAAGTAGTGTTATAACATTGATTTTTTATGATTGGGGGTTGATATTTATTCACTTTAACTTTCAACAAACATATTAATTTATAATGACTCAAAAGGATTGTAATAAAATCGTCGACGATTAAAATTTAACGCGAATGAGAATATATTTGGACGTATTTGCTATCTGTTACAATTATTTGACTGTTCCAACATCGAGACTAACTTATTTGTCTGCTTTAAGACACAGGACGCCTTCAAGTGTGTTGCTGAATTAACTTTATTGTATAAATTTTGTTACCAATTTAAGATATGGCTATATAGTCCAGTCAAATTATGGCTAAAAACGGGTTAAATAAACATGAGCGAACACAGTTTGGGGATTTTGAGGATCGATAGGGGGGTGTATTCTGAGCATAAATTCCAATTTGAGGGGTTGTACTGAGGTCAGCTCAAGGTCATTTCGATGGAAACGCGTTTAATTCGATATCTCGAGAATGGTTAGTGTTAGGCGAAAAATTGTAGAGACCTTTTCTTTTCCTAACTAAATTTACTAACTTTTTTATTTGAAACTTTTTTGTATAACATTAATATTTTTCAAGTTATTACTCCCGCAAGGCAGAAATTTTACTTTTTTTTCAATTTTTCGTCGTTTTCTCCCCAACCATTCAATTTTATTAAATTTTACCGATCATCGAAGTGTAGATCTTTTAATTATGAACAATTTTGTTCTTAAACTTTTTTCCGTAATGCCAATACCTTCGGAGTTATAGATTACTTTACCGAGCGAAATCCGCGCCACTGTCGCAATATAAAAAAGGTCAATCGATTAAACTATTTAAAAATTAGGTATTTAATTTGGGTAAGAAGTAAATTAACAATTAAAACTGTTTCACACATTTATTGATAGAAAAATAGGTTATAAAATTCGGAATATTAAGCACCCGAGGTCGATGGAAGTGATTCGTGAATATTCGTGATCCTGACGGTATCGGGGCATACGTCGTCCTCGTCCATAGCGTCAAGATCATCTTCGTCGATAACGTTCGCGACATTCGAACAATAGTTCTCTTGGCAATTGGTGCAAATCACTGAGCAAAAGAGGCCGGCCTTTCTGCATCCGCACGCTTTGCTGCATTTGGTTTTGCATTTGCACGCAATCCATCTCTTGACGCAATGGACGAGGACGACGTATGCCCCGATACCGTCAGGACCACGAATATTCACGAATCACTTCCATCGACCTCGGGTGCTTAATATTCCGAATTTTATAACCTATTTTTCTATCAATAAATATGTGAAACAGTTTTAATTGTTAATTTACTTCTTACCCAAATTAAATACCTAATTTTTAAATAGTTTAATCGATTGACCTTTTTATATTGCGACAGTGGCGCGGATTTCGCTCGGTAAAGTAATCTATAACTCCGAAGGTATTGGCATTACGGAAAAAAGTTTAAGAACAAAATTGTTCATAATTAAAAGATCTACTCTTCGATGATCGGTAAAATTTAATAAAATTGAATGGTTGGGGAGAAAACGACGAAAAATTGAAAAAAAAGTAAAATTTCTGCCTTGCGGGAGTAATAACTTGAAAAATATTAATGTTATACAAAAAAGTTTCAAATAAAAAAGTTAGTAAATTTAGTTAGGAAAAGAAAAGGTCTCTACAATTTTTCGCCTAACACTAACCATTCTCGAGATATCGAATTAAACGCGTTTCCATCGAAATGACCTTGAGCTGACCTCAGTACAACCCCTCAAATTGGAATTTATGCTCAGAATACACCCCCCTATCGATCCTCAAAATCCCCAAACTGTGTTCGCTCATGTTTATTTATTTCGTAATTTGACTGGAGTAATAATTTGAAATGTATGGTTTTTACATTTATTAAAATTATATATTTTTGATAACGGTTTTGATAGGAGTTTATATTTCATCAGCCTATAATAGTAACATCGTTATATGAGGCTATACTATGTGTTAATCTAATAACAAAATTATCTAAATTTTCCATTTGATCTAGAAAATCCATTTTCAACAAACACAAATACCTACTACCTAAAATCTTTCCTTTAACTAAACTGTCAAAAAATGCTGTCAAACGCGAAATCAGATCATATGACGCCATTTTTGTCTTATACACCCGTTAAACTAGGCCTCTGCTTTGTTTAAGCATTGTACAAGGCTTGCTACAAACACTTGTTAGGTATACTTGTAACAGCCGTATACATCAGACTTGCCTATTCATTTAATAGTAATATTTTTCTTATAACAGGCTTATACGATGTGCATAAATCTTTATTAGTAATAGTTTACATATATGTAAATATATATACATACCAAGCAATGACCCAAAATCAGTATATGCCCCCGACACAAGAGAACGCCATCATCGACAATCCCGCCCCGCAGCTCTTTTTATATATAAATTGTTATTAAAATTATTATTGTTGAGTAGTTACTTAAATTATACTACATCGTATTGGTGTATATGTTACACGTGTAAGAAAGTTTTCAAATGTAATCCTCATAGTAAAATTACATAATGATTACTGCCTTCGTAGAATAATGTGAGTTGAGAGTTAAAGTGAAAAATTTCGTAAAGAAAATCGTAAGATACACCTGCGTGCGTAAACGATTTGTTTGTAAATTGTTCTTAAGAAATTGTGTTATTTTTATATTACGTTTACGCTAGACAGCCGAGTTCAATGCCCGTAGTGATTGAGTCCTGGAACCTATTAATAGAAACTGGACGATTCATCAACTCTGGAGAGGTTCTCGATTAATTAAACTTGTGAGATTCGATTCGTTCTTGATAATATGACAATTGTATTTAGTCAAAAGTTATGTCTTTTATATGTTACTAGCTGACCCGGCAAACGTTTGTTTTGCCATGTTTTGCATTGTGTTATTTCTAGGAAACATTTTTTTAGTTCAATAAAAATAACTATCTTCAATAATAAAAAATAGGGGTTGATCGTAGAGCAGTGAAAATTAGGGGTTGTATGTATTTTTGTATGCTGTATCATAAAAATATAAAAACAAAAATATAAAAAAAACTTAATCACTTAATTTAAATAGTAGATAGAAGACGATTCTCAGACTTACTGAATATGTATAAAAAGTTCATAAGAATCGGTTGAGCCGTTTCGGAGGAGTATGGAAACGAACATTGTGACATGAGAATTTTTAATAGATATATATGTGGATATTTCGTATACCGGCAGTGCTGTGGGTTTTGCTTTGAAAATCTTGTGGTCGTAAATTTTAAAGTTTTGCTCTTGATAGCCTGTTTTATACATTAACCTGAATAGGTTTTGCTGTATATTAACTACGGCGATAATTATAAAGCAATTGTACATTAATTACATCACAATAGTCCGAACAAAAGTTCAACTGTCGTTTGTGTTTAAAGCAATCATTTTAACATTGCGGTGTTCATGTGAACGAATCAATTTTGTGAGAATCGCTTTTGTAATGTCGTGCGATAAAGGCGTTTTAATTATTGGCTTAATCAACCTTTTTGTTATCCTCATATGCAAATTCAGACAATTAATGCGATAACGGAAATGGCGACAAAAATTATGTTATACCCAAACTACTTATTGTGAGTTAACCTTTTAACAATTTATCCTTTTAAAGCTCGATGTTTTCCATTGATAAACCGTGAATTAATTTCTCGGTAAGCGTCGCTGGCGTCATGTTACAATTGATATTTTCCTTACCGCTGTATTATTCATCGACTATGTTATGTGTAGGTACTTAGTATATTTTATACGAATTTATGTACGTATCTAAAGGTTTCGATGTTTTTTGTCAGAATAACATACAGATGAACGCATCCAATCACTAGTTTCTGACAGCTTTCGACCCACTAATCTAAGTAAATTGAACATCTGAAAGTATATTTCTTGTTTTTAAATGGGTTAGGAAGCAAATGAGGGCCACTTAAAGTTAAGTGTTTACCGCCGCCCATGGACAATCGCAACAGGAGGTTTACAAGTGCTTTGTTCTGCGATTTTGAAGAATATGAAGCTGCATATGAAATCTGTATTCGAGAACATATTGGATTTTTTTATATCTGTAAGAACGGATTCGATATTGACTTTTCATCAAATATATAACCCTAAAAGTTAAAATGTTTTAAAGAATATACTTTTTTGATGAACGGAATGTGACCTTGGATGTTATATGCAGACGTCGCAGCCAATAAAGTCCTTTTTAAATATAAACTAGTTTCCTTATCGCGTTATTATAAAAAATCACCAACGTTACAATTCTATGCTGTTTGTTTTAAATAGTCGACACAATGCAGCCGTGTTTCTTATCAGTACGCAAATAGGTCACAAACTGTTACCACATCGTTCGTTACTTACGTTTAAATGGCTGTTTTTAGTTTATTAATTTTTATGCTTTTCTGTTTGAAGCATTCCACTGATAGGTTTTGTTTTGTTATAACGTTTGTTTATGTTTTAGAATAATTTTATCTGTTCTTTTTTTTTTTTTTTATTTGACCGGGGGCATTCGGGCAGTAGGCTCACCTGATGTTAAGTGATACCGCCGCCCATGGACACTCTCAATGCCAGAGGGCTCGCGAGTGCGTTGCCGGCCTTTTAAGAATAGGTACGCTCTTTTCTTGAAGGACCCTAAGTCGAATTGGTTCGGAAATACTTCAGTTCTGTCATTTGAATTGCATATTATCACGTTTTTATACACAAACGAGTCTATATACTACGTGTACTAATATAGCAAATATTTTTACATCTGTTTCGATTTTGTTATAGGGTTCATTGACGATACCTTTTGTAAGGGCTAGTTGATCTAGTTCTTGGGTTAGGAAATTAAATGCTCCACTGATGACTTGATTCACTATAATTCACTTCACTGACTTACATAAACTGTATAACATCAAATTTGAACAAAGGAATTGCCCGTGCGCATGTGTCACAACCTCTTTTATAATCTATTCCCTACTCCGACTCGACTATCCCACTTTGGGGAGATGTTCGAAACAATTCGTAACAATTCGTAATCAACCGAACGAGTCAAATGAGTAACTATTACACATGCGCACTTGTACCAAGATTCTTACTTGAATATGTTTCAATATGTGTAGTAAATATTAAAAGCTAACACTGTTGTATTCCAAAACAAAAAATATTACCTTGTAAATAGTATCTTGCAGTCGTCACTGAAAGATTGAACGCACCAAATAGGTAACTGGAACATATGTAATTGGAGTTGCCACCCCAAGATAAGGGTGTTTCGTATAAATAGCTCGTGAGCAGTTATATCGCGACCCAAATTAAACCACTATTTTCTCTCTCACTAGCCGACGTAGCCTATTTATATACTCGTATTTTAGACGTGCGGTCTAAATGTAGATATTAGTTTTTGTATTGTAAAGCGTACTATAAAATCGAGGCCATTATAGACTTGTTCAAATTAATTATTATTTTTAGGTTTATAAACTTGATAAACATAACATACACGAGCGTTGTTAAAGCACTTTTTTATAAATATAAATTCCTCAATTCGGCAGTTGGTTCTCCTAAAAGCCGGCAACACAATTGGGAGTTTAATGGAATTGTGGGCTGCGTCAAGGCCAGATGAGCCTCCTACGCGTATTATAAAGTGTAGTTTATATTTGAGATGTAGTTCCGACGGTAACATATATGTGTATTAACAATTCGCCTCTAATTAAATCAGAGAATATAACGAAATCATGTGAATGTTCTAGTGTAGTTGAAAATGCTAATTTAGACAGATGTTTTTTTAAATATTTAAGTTCCTAATCTTCCCGACGCTTGTGGTGTTTATTCACATAATTTGGTTTCTTATCTCTTGTTACGGAATTTCTCGAGAGGACTGGCCTCGCGAGTAGGCAGATGTTACAATCACTTCCATGTTGATAGTTATTAAAAAAATTTAATACAATCAATTTTCAATAATTAAAATCAGCCTTTCTTGATAACAATTCAACTCAGACGTGTCTTATTTATTGACATTGCTTATCAATCAGTTTGAAGTCACGTATCGCCCTTGCTTGTACATGAAATTACGGCATCTAAAACGCATTCCACGTAATTTATATATAAAAAAAATACGAAATCGCTAAATGTGTAGTAGTTGCGTAAACAAAAGACAATATTATGTATTGTAATGTTTAAATACATTTGTTAGGCTTAGTATAGTCTGTACATGTAATTCTTATATTATACAAAGTGTTGGCTTAGTGGCTTCAGCGTGCGACTCATCCCTGAGGTCGTAGGTTCGATTCCTGGGTGTGCACCAATGGACTTCCTTTCTATGTGCGCATTTAACATTCGCTCGAACGGTGAAGGAAAACATCGTGAAGAAACCGGCTTGCCTTAGACTCAAAAAGTCGACGGCGTGCTTCAGGCACAGAAAGCTGATCAGCCTATTAGATTAACAAATGATCATGAAACACATACAGAAATCTGAGGCCCAGACCTAATTTGACCACTGATTTATTTTAGTTATAGAGTGTTTAAAAGCAGTGACGCAACAATACTTGGCTTTAGCTGATCACCTAGATAGGGCAGGGCATTTACGCCATAATGTTGGGTCTCGCCAGGTTTTCTTACGAAGTTTTTCTTCACTGTAGGAACGAGTGTTAAAAGCGTTCATAGAAAGTACAATGGTGCACAGGTACAAATCTTCGACTTCAGGCCACTAGGCCAACTCTGCTCTACGCTTTTGTTTTTGAATGCATGATCCATATAGTTGGTGGTACTTTTTTTGTTCCGCACAATTATAAACTTTTTTTTATTTAATAGTTCCCTAAATGTCTATCGCCTTGGGATCGCGCGGAACAAAATCGAATTATAGGGCAATAAAAAACAAAACATAATTCCAATTTGGTGCGGTTCGAATTTATAGATTCAATTATGTTTGATGTAAGTCTATGCAAGTAATTAATTTTGCGTTTGCGCTTGACGACGTAAGACTTATGCTATACCAAGAAAGATTGTATGTAACGTGATTTATTTAACTATAGAGGTACCTACTTTGAGAGTTTTGTAATACAATATGACCTTATATTACTGTCTTGTGAAACAACCGTTCGATATTTTGCGGTTATGAAATAACTAAATTTCATTTTGATTTGAACAGAATTTCTGACTTTGAAATAACATTTATTATTCTATATTTCTTTAAACCACATTCAACAATTTAATAAGATACTTGTTTTCACATAGTACTGATAGGAGTAGGTCTTGCCGTCTCAAGACCTAGGTATTCTAAAATGTCAATTGGTATTAGAATTTTGCGATATTTAATTACTCAAGCCGGAACTGCGTCTTAAGATATCTATTGGAACACTTAGTCTTCGAACTTAATATAATGTATGTGACATTCCCGTCTTCCTTCTGTTCTATAAAAACATACTCTCAACACTGTTTTTTTCCCCATATCGTAGCCATCAGTTGACCAGATCACATAATTTCTTGGGCCTTGGCTTTCTCCGTGACGCGTGGTTAAAGTGCTCCGAAGTCTTACCTCTTATCTTCTACCTTTATATAGTCATTAAGATAATTGAGATAAAAATTACTTTAAATTCTTATCGAAGGTGCGGATGTGTTTTCAAATTGTTGTTATTCACGAATTGGACAGTTATCGCATCAGGACCGAGGTTAATGGATGGGTCGCGGCCATTTTGTTCAATAAAAATTAAGCGTGACCGATCGTTTTATTGCTATTTTCTAAGGATACAAGTGATGTTTTATATATTTTGTCTGTATGTCGTCATCGTTGTGATTCGTAGGAACAGATTAGAAGTCGCTACAAGAGATAACATTGTATCTACAGTCTCTTGCTGAATATCGACTTGTGTTTATATATATATGTCACCGTAAAATTGTAAACACCGTTAGATTGTAATCTACCTCGCGAGATTATAAACTGTCGAAAGATTGTGAACCTCAACGAACCGCTTACAATTTAACGTATTATTATTCGGTAGTATGAAATTGTTGGAAAATAAATTAATCTGTAATTGACCAAAGAAGTTTGAATGATAACTAAGTTAGTGTAGTACAAACTACCGAATAATAATACGTTAAATTGTAAGCAGTAAGCTTGTAAGAGTTTGTATACAATTGAAAGAAGTATTATTTAAATGAAAGTGATTTTTCAAACAGAGATTTCTTTAGAAAGAAACATATGTATATTGTAAATTATATTCCATGGATGTGATAGAAGGAGGAATTTGGAAGAATAATACTTAAAATATTTATATATTTTTTCTGGATTCGAAACATATTACATTTGAAGACATTATACATGTGGACATGAAATAATTTTAAATTGGGGTCAATTAACTGTTATCTTAGATTGTATAAACTTTATAAGATGTGTAATAATTATGTATTAAAATTCGTTCCGCGCACCAAGCGTAAATAGGCAAATTAAATTTGCTTTTCAATACTAGATTATTAATTTAGAGTGAAAACTATAGATATAATATTAATAAACGGATAAAAAACGTAATACTATGACCTATTGTTTAAATATGTCACGTAAATCTCAGCGATATCCATATCGATGCTTGCAATTCCTTACAATTTAAAAACTAAAAGCATTGCGATTAAGAAGCGCTCTACGCCCTTGATTTAAGAACTGGTAGTAAATGTAAATTTCGAACGTACCAATTTTTTTGAATATCATAAGTGTACTATATGAATAAATGAATTTTGATTTTGTGAATTTTATTCATAAAATCAATAACGGCACTCTTTTAAGTAAAGTTGTCTTTCGTCTTCTTTTTCTTATAGTATTTTTTAGAAGATATAGAGTCACGGCGGAAGACTTTGCTATATAATATGCAGTTAATAAATCGGTTAATAGGTATTTAAATCTAAATACACTACACGTATAGTGAGGCTAATAAAATTGCTTGATAGAGCAGTCTTTTATGACAGAATTACTCATTCTAGTCCGGTCAATTTAGACATTCGAAGGTATATAAAGTCATTCAATGTCAATGCATGA
The DNA here is from genome assembly GCF_905475465.1 of Pieris napi. Taxonomy (NCBI): domain Eukaryota; kingdom Metazoa; phylum Arthropoda; class Insecta; order Lepidoptera; family Pieridae; genus Pieris; species Pieris napi. The sequence continues at coordinate 1,854,692 of NC_062241.1, read as the reverse complement.
CTTTATGTACCTTCAATCAAAATGTTTAATGTCAATGGTCAAAAAAAGAGCTTTTCGCGATTTTCAGCAAAACGGTAAGTTTTATCATAAAAGTAAGTACCTGAGACAAAAATGTAGAACATAAAATTATCTATAAAAAAATGTATCAATACTTTTTTTCCTACGAGCCACCGTATGAGAAAACTTACCGTTTTGCTGAATATCGCGAAAAACTATTTTTTTTACCTTTGACATTGATTAAAAAATTTTCCATACACGGGAATGATGGGGAACTTTTAAATATTATTTATGATTATGTTTTGAACAATTTTACTGATTTTCAGCTTGTTGGGACTTTATGTACCTTCACTCTCATTTTTTGGTCTAGATTGACTATTCTCTTTCATAAATTGCAACATTGTTCAATTATTCTAAACATAGTAGTAAGTCTTTCAATTCCGATGGAAACGTGTTAAGTAGGTCACAGCGGGTGTACACGTTACCGTTTTCTCGACGGTATTGTTTCTTGATGGTGAAAGTGAATTCCTTACAAGTATTTTAATACATAATAGATTTAATAATGCTCTCTGCAGAATCTTCGAGAATTTGATACGTAACATAAATAAAATGTCAAATGCCATCAAATTTTTATTTTACCTTAAATATTCAATAGCGCTGATGTAATAATAATATTGCATTATTTAAGAGATAATATATTCTTTTATACGACTTACTTCGCATAGTTGTGCGGATTAGTTCCTGCAGCTGAGTTTCATTATCGGACGTCGAGGCAGAATATGAAATTCTACCCGTATCACGTCGACGTCCGTCGTTCCACAACTGAGCGTTTTTTAAAGCAGTTTTTGCCGCACACCACCACTATGTGGAACCAGCTGCCTGCCCACTGAAGTATTTCCGAACCAATTCGACTTAGGGTCCTTCAAGAAGAAAGCGTTCCAATTCTTAAAAGGCCAGCAACGCACTCGCGAGCCCTCTGACATTAAGAGTGTACATGGGTGGCGGTATCACTTAACATCAGGTGAGGCTTCTGCCCGTTTGCACCCTGTTCTATAAAAAAAAATATCTAGTTATATAACACCAATATAAGTTATTAAATAGAGAGACGTACCTACTATGACATAAACTTTCTTACAGCAAAGTAGCAATCAATTCTAATTATGTACTAATTTCGAAAATGGGCTAATGAGTTTCATCTTCAATTCCTCTTTAATCTATATAAAAATTAAAAATAGTTTATTTTAAGTGGCTTCAAGAAGATTTGGGAAGTTTAAACGTTGAATACTGTATAATTAAAAAAAACTGTTTTAATTTATTAATAGAAAGTATGCGGTTTTTTTAAGTTTCCTACAGATCTTATCGGAAAGTTAAAAGGTATTCCTTCATTCAGCTAAGCGGGCTTTAATTATCGTGGCTAATTTGCACTATAAGAAATAATTGAATGGACGAACTCAGTGAGTACAATACCTTTTAAAATTATTCCTTGGTGTTTTATTGAGTTTTGTTTAAGTCTTAAGCTCCCTCTGGAGCGTAATGTAGACGTGTACTTTGATTTTATTTAAGTGCGATAATGTCTTGATGCAAGACTACGAGGAGTACTCAAGGGACATTGCCGTGAAGCAACATATTGAAGGCTGTAATTTAATTTTCACGGGATTCATTTCATTTATTTTAGAGTAATGGAGATTTTTTTCAATAGCTTGATTAATACTAACGTAGACTGATTTCAATATATTTTTTGGACTAACCTAAAAAGCATATAATTCGCTGTATTACATAGGTTAACGGACCTATGTCCGTTGGGTGAATTGAGAAAAAGTTCTATTATTTGTTAGTTTATTATTTCCTAATTCATTTCTTATTTGTTTTAATGTCGTGTGAGAATTTCAGTTAATGGATATGTGTTCTTGATTAAGAAACTTCGGTTAGGATATGTTTTTTTATTGAACACAAAAAATATTTAATTTAAATATAGGTGCAAATTTAATAGAGTTTAATATCTGAATCCATTCATTAGACACCGTGGACACAGATTTGTCATTTACGAGTCTGGTTCATGTTAACAAGTGGGTCTGCTGTGCTGTGTGGGGCCAATTATTGTTTCGACGAGAATATATAAATAAACAATATTTTTATAATTAGTTACAATCATTAAATATTAATATAAATAAAAGTTACGTCTTTTGAAATAAATAATATAACCTTTATCAGGCATGCTTTATAGTTTATACTTAATATCTATTGGTAAATAAATTCTTACAAACTGTTTATAAATTTTATTATTATAAATTGTTTCTGCACAAAGTCACAATTTGACATTAGGGAGCGTTCAAGTATCAACGTCACGCAATTTAGGAGATTCTTGACCCCCCCCCATGTACCACGCTTACGGCGTCTTTCTGTACCCAATAGTAAAACGTTTCGTGACCACCCAGTGACTCTTTATACCTAAAAGTTACCATTATACGGTGTCGGTCAAAAATTATATTAACAATAACGCGTAATTCAATCCCCGTCCGGCATCGTAACGTTTTTTAAGAGAAGCTCTTGAATAGAAGAATGCTCCCTTACGATCTGGCCCAATTTAAGACTAATAAGTAATTGAAAGCTAACTTAACTTACTATAAAATATGTTTAACATAAGAAAGTATCTAATAACACTTCTTACTGTCTTAAGGGGAAGACACTATGTTCTTGTGTACTATTTTTATCCACTTACCACTGTTAAGCACTTAAGACTAACGTACACTCACACTAATTCAAATGGTATAATGACAAACTATAAATATGTGATGTAAAGAGCGAAAAATATAAATGACAACTTATTGAGATAAGACGCGGAACTGTGAGTAAGAGAGAAATGTAAAGGTGGGAACTGACCAACGTTACGAGGTGTAATGTAACATGTAATGTAATGTTACACAGCGAGCATTCGTGCAGTCAGTACGTCGTGTTGCGGGGAAACACGACGTAACACTACGTACTGACTGCACGAATGCTCGCTGTGTAACATTACATTACATGTTACATTACACCTCGTAACGTTGGTCAGTTCCCACCTTTAGATTAATTATAAAACAAATGCCATTTTCTTATTCATACAAATGTGAACGAAAGTTTGAAAGATAAACAGTTATTCCACGAGTGTTAAATACATAATCATATGACTGGTAATGCTCATTGCATATGTAACGAATAAATATATTTTATCGCTTGGGACTGTTATGTAAACTTTGACGCTCGCATTAACGGGGCAGTTAATTTTTTATGCTCTATTAAATATCGGTTGAATAAATTATACATTAAAGATAACGGATGATAATTTAGTTCAATGATGTTCAGTGTTATCAGAAAAATATAGTTTTAATTCTAAAAGTTAGTTCACATCGTATTGGTCGTTGATAATGTGTGGAGCTAACTTTTAAGTCTGGGCCTCAGATCTGTATACGATGACGATTGGCAAGTAGGTGATCAGCTGACACACGCCGTCGACTTTTTTGGTCCCTGCACTGTTAAATGCGCACATAGATGGAAATGGATCGAACCAATGACCACAAATATGAAGGTCATACGTTGAAACCACTGACCAACACTGTCTTAGCACTTTACTTGTGTATATTTTGCGTGATAGGGGAAGATACATACGGCAAGAAATCCCTGAAGAAGAGCGGATGTCTCAAGGCGTGGTTTAAGTACATTTCTTAATCTTAGTATGAGATTAGTGCTAGATTCCTTACCTCCTTTTAAATAACTTCGTGTACATAAAAGTTAAAACATTTTTTAAGTAAGAGTCTGTAAAATAACTGAATTATTTTAACCAATGTTGCATTTTAATAATAATAACCTGCCTCAATATTTTATATGTAATACTAAAAACAATGAAAGTGCGAGGTTTGCTTTCTTGCAAAATTAATCAGTTTTATTCATTGTAAAAATATTTTATGAATGAAATCGCTGAATGTGGGTCATAGCGAGTAACCTACTGTTACTAAATAAAAGCTTGCAATTTAAGTATTACGTAAGCACTATAGTGGGGGGGGGGGTCTTTGATTTTTCTTATTTGGTGATTACGTCAACAGTAATTATTAACTTTATTACACACATTACCCACACATTGTCTATGCTTGAAAACGAAATGCATTTACGAGGATTCCTACTTTTACTGACAAGAGGAATAAGGGGAAGGGGAGGGGGAAGAATTGCAGTAAATCTGCTTACGTACTAGAACGGCCCCTAGGCTTTATTTAGCTAATTAATAAAGTCGATTGATTAATACGAATTAGATTTTTCTTAAATAAGTAAAATATCTTTCATTAAGAAAATATTATTTAGGCAATAATGATCTCTATATATGTAGGCTCCCAATGAAGAATGTATATAAATTAAATTTATCAAATATTCTAAAATTTGCTCACTTTAATTTGATTGAAATTGTTATTATTGCTACGCTGAAATATTTGACGGACAGTATTCAGCTTGGATTAAATGTTCCGACGTAAAGTTAATTAAATATCGTATTTGAGAATTAGTCAATGTTGAATCACATCAATGTGAGCGGTGTTGGCCTAGTGGCTTCAGCGTGCGACTCTCATTCCTGAGAACGTAGGTTCGATCCTTGGCTGTGCAATGGAATTTCTTTCTATGCATTTAACATTTGCTCAAACGGTGAAGGTAAATATCGTGAGGAAACCGGCTTGCTTTAGACCCAAAAAGTCGACGGCGTGTGTCAGGCACAGGAAGCTGATCGCCTTCTTGATTATATTGACAAATGACCCTGAATATTATTGCATGTGAGACAGATATAATATACATAGTTGCACACTGGCTGAATTCACAAGAATTGCATTATTTATAATTATTTTCTTGTTATGTTTATATTATGTATCTCAGTATTAAGTTACTGTAAAAATAGAAAATAAGGAAATAAATGAAACAGATACAGAAATTTGAGGCCCATACCTAAAAAGGTTGTAGTGCCACTGTTTATTAACTCACATCAAAACTTGATTAGTCAAAACATTTCGTATTTAATAAGAAAACGTACTAAAACGTAAACACGTTGCAACAGCTTTTGAGGTGGCCATGGCATTAAATTTTTATACATTGCTTAGTTGGAACCAGAATTACAAGTCCCGATACTATGTGATGACGAAAAAATTTCGCATTCATATTATGTAGGGAGAAAGTGAAAGGTCGCCTTGCCTTGCGTCCGTGACGATTAACCGGCCAATTCGTATGATCTATAGATTATGTGGTGGCACTTGAAAATGAGATACATTCCAATTTTGTCGGTTAACCAACCACTACTTTGCAATCGCGTGACACTCGTCACCTATTATTTAGCGATATTAAATTGATTGCCAATTGTCATGAACGAAACTGTGAAATGTTTTATGTTGTTGTTAAACTGAGATGGGCTGCCATAAATATACAGTGTAAACTCTTTATAACGAATATCAAGGGATCGACCACTTTTTTCGTTATAGAGAGTTAGTTATACGGAGGGAAGGAAAAAAAAAACACTCTAAAAACTCAAACATATATAATAGATAGGTGACGATAATAATGTCACACGTGTTAATGAGCACCTCAATTGGTTGGTTTTGTATGCTGTTTATAAAAACAATTAAACTTAAATATATTGTTGATGTCTAAATATGGAAGTATTTTTTCGTTATAGAGAATTGCTGTTTCGTTATATAGAAAGAATTAGTGCATGAGTTTTGTGTTAAACCACACAAATTAACTAATTATTACGATATAACGAATGACGTTATAAACAGTTTAGACTGTATATAGGGAGTATCTAGTCTAGTTTGAGGATGAAGTAAAACACGCTATTTACACTAGTATAGTAAATTGTATATCGACCTTTCATTGGAATTTTATACATAAAATAATTTTAGACCAAACCACACATAAATATATATATTGTACCTATATATATTTCTTTATTAATTGTTATTGTTTGTATTTAACGGATTCCATTCCAGTTAGTGCATATGGATGTATTAAATTTTTTTTTAATGTATAGAATTTTCAACGAAACTCGTAATCTTACTATTGTAGTAGTTTTTAGTCATAATTTTCGAAAAAAATAACAGAATAATTCAAATAGAATTCCGACCAAAATTGACCGGACTAAATTGAATTGCAATCCATACACAGATCCAGCATATTTTGACAGATACACTTATATGAACTAGCTGTCAAATCAAAACAAAATTAACAATTTAAATTTATAAAGATACCGCCGGTCTTGGACATTCTTAATGCCAAAGGGCGCGCGAGTGCGTACTGCGTAGCCATTATTTTAAGAATTGGTACACTATTTTCTAAGTCGAATTGGTTCGGAAATACTTCAGTGGGCAGATGGTTCCACATAGGGGTGAAGCGCGGCAAAACTGCCTTAAAAATCACGCTGTGGATCTGCGGACGTGGCACCTTACAGGTGGAATTACGTATTCTGCCTCAACGTCTGATGTTGAAACTGAAAATTCTAATGAAGTAAACGTTTTTATTGCCAACGGGCTTCTTAACAATGATCAATTTACAACTTTTATGTCGAACCAGCTTTCATAAAAGTCATACAAAGTTATTTTATTAGCGAGATTTTAATCTTGACACTTGTTCTCTTAAAATATGTGTAATAAATATTTAAGTACAAGGAGCAACAAGTCGTTTTATAGGTACGTTGAAGCGTGAACATTGTAACTGTATGACCACATTAGAAACTGGCTATTAAAGTCAGGAACTAGACTCCTTTAAAAAATGTAATGTAATCTTACGATGTGACAAAAACAGACGGTTTATATATAAGCAAAAATTTTTAGGTCTGGGCCTCAAATTTTTGTATATTGATCATGATCATTTGTCAATCGTAACTAAGTAGATGATCAGCCTCCTGTGCCAGACACACGCCGTCGACTTTTTCGGTCTAAGGCAAGCCGGTTTCCCCACGATGTTTTCTGCACAAGCGAATGTTTTACGCCAATAGAAAGAAAGTCCATTGGTGTACAGCCGGGAATCAAACCTACGACCTCAGTGATGAGAGTCGCACGCTGAAGCCAGCACTGCTCGCGAGTTAATATCAAGGTTTATAATTTACATACCAAACGAAGTAAATTTAAAAATCTCTATGTGTTATTCGTATAATAGAGCAAAACTATAATATTAATTAACAAATGAACTACATGACTGTACGCACGTGCGCCACCCACGCTGTATTGCATTTGCTAGTAGCGAAGTCTTCAATATTTATTGAGTAATTAATCTGTGACTATTGCTTCGCTTAACTGCTGATATTCGGCTTAGTTGGTTTAAATGAAACTAGGCCTGAGTACGTTCGGGTCGCAATTTCAAGTCTATTTTATTTATTTATTTACACTTATGTTTATGTTTAAAGTACTTTATTTCTCTTTACAAAAATAAAATATTTTATTTACATGAGAAACTTAATATGTATAGGTATATAGGAACGAGATACACATTAGCCGTCCCAACTTAAGTATACTTGGCTAATTCTGATATGTATCTTTAATATCTTTCACTTCGTTATATAGAAAACATCTAATATATAAAATTCTCGTGTCACAATTTTCGTTCCCATACTCCTCCGAAACCGGTTAATGGGTAAAGTGCAAGAAGTGCTTAACCAAATTGCAGAAGTAGGAAGAGAAGAGACGATGTCGAAACCTATTAGAGAAGCTTTCTTTTCGTATACCGATGTTCATTTTCAGTGAGGCTTTAGTATTAACCGCTGAAATATGTGCTGTGCTCTCTTAGTAATTTATCAAAAAAAATTGTACATATTCCTAATGTCGGTCAGATGATGATAATGTTGGTCAATGTTTCATAATGAATATTAAAATTTATCAGTTTGCGTGTTCCTGAAACCGCCCAAGGTCGCGAAGACGCGGTATCATTATCGTAAAACTTGATAATTACGTAGAATATTTCGTTTGGCCTTGCCGCGAATCACGCGCAAATTTAAGTTAAATAATCAAGCCGTATTTTAAAAAGTAATCTACGTTTATATTATTAATAATTTATCTTAATATATGTATATAAATTAAGGGTCACGTTGTTTGTCCGCTATGGACTCCTTAACTACTTTGCACATCGTGTGCAGTTTGATTTAACTTAAAAGATAGGATAGCTTATATATTAATAATTCTTCTGTATGTGTACTGAACTGAACTCCTCCTTCTGCATCGATTTGATTGATTTTTTCTGGATAGCTTTAGATTCACAAATCTGCCAGGCAGATGGCGCTGCAGTCAGTACTTTGTTTAATATCCTAATAGTAGTAGTATTCCTGGTCACCACTGCTTTATTAAGAAACGTATCGCAAATAGTGTTTAATTGGTCTTCCGTTGAATAAGAAAGGAACACATTGTACTTATGGAATTATGAGATTGGAATCGTAGATTATGTGATTTGTATCGACACTTACAAACAAAGGCTATACCTCTGCAAAGGCAATATACCCTGTAAAGGACGTTATTACGACCGCTTACAATATATTATACACTCGGCCAGTGGTGATACTGGTCAAGTATTTAGGTTGGATAAAGAGCAGCAACTTCCTTCCACCATTACAGTAGCAGATATGTATTTTAAATAAATCTTACATGTTATAAGCCGTCTTACTTGACCTTCTCACAAGGCTTATTTAATAATTGTGAATGATAATTTCATGGATCGGGTTTTTAATGTTATGAAATGCTATATTAAACAAACGAACTAAATAATTGACGCTCATTTAAAATGCTGGACGTCTTGCTACCAACTAATTAAGTTCTTTAGTCTTGAACTCCTGTTTCTATTTTAACTTTTTTCTTTGTATTATGCTGGCTCTTTATTATGCAAGATCTATTGTTTGAAATATATTTTAATAATAGTCCATGTAAAGCAATAAAAACTATTCCCAAACATATTAAACATATTATTACAGCTTTTTGGGTCTTAATATCTAAAACACCAGTCGATTTTTGTATGGTAAAAAGCATCTGCTCTATAGTAAAGAAATCTTGAAATAAATTAGAAATATATCGCAACCACTGGTATTTTGGCTACTGCAATCTGGGGTTATTAAACAGATTTATATTTTGGAAATAAATCGTTTATTAAAACCTAAACATAACAATCAAATATACAGTATTTACAATTTTCTTAATCTACATAGACAGTAATAATAACAATAATTAATAAAAAGAAAATTAAAATAAATTTAAAAAGTTTGGTCCCAGTGGCCTTTCCTCGCTGTATTGCGATAGGTACTTATTCGTTTCGTTTTCTAGGTTTAAATTGTAGACAAATATACTACCATAATATGTCTATTATATATAAAACTAATGTAAAAAGGACCTGTGTATTATATGAAAAATCTTACAGCGTCTCTGATTTTTCATAGACGTCGTTTAAGACTTTGAAAGGAATGGTGGTGCTTCAAATATTATTTCTATCTTTAGATAATCGTGTGATGTTTGTGTAACAGTGTTGGTGATGAACATGGTGTTAACCATCCACACAACTCATATGACATTAATAATAATAAAGCCCGTTTAATTTCCAATCATGACAAAAACAAGATAATATACAGCTTAGATTTTCTACATTATTTTATTTATCTTGTTATCCTATATATCCCATATCTTAGATACCTTCAGTACTGTCGATCGGAACCCCTTCACGGGTAAAGGCCCCTCTAGCTTTTTCAATTGACTCTGTCTATGGCTTTCTTTCTCTATTCGCTTCCTGCTACCGCTTCTATTTCTTCTATCCACCTTTTTTTGAGGCGCCCTCTTCTCCTTCTTCCCCTTCGTAGGTACTTTCCATACAGTTGTCTTTGAAGTCCACCTTTTATCTGTGTATCTTGCTATATACCCCGCTTGCCTACCCTCCAGCGACTCATAAATTTATTTATATGTGAATTATAATATGAAAAATTACGTATATCGTGAACTTGGATATTATTAGGTCGCTATTTTATCTTATCAGTTCGCCACTTATTTTCGTATTCGATAACTTATTGAATTTATTTGCTCGATCGCTATCTTTTATCGCTATATGCGTGATATAAAGAGTGCTTTTACGGCACGTAGTAATCCCAGTAGCGTTTAATTTAATTAAATTTCCACGTCACCGACTTAGTTTTGTGGGCAGCTGACACCACATAGTGGTGGTGCGCGGAAAAAACATAAAACGCTCAGTTGTGGAGCGACCGACATCGAGTGATGGAATTTTGTATTCTGTCTCGACTTCCGATGATGAAACTCAGTTGCAGGTCCGAACAACTCCTCTGAATACTCTCCATGGTAAATGCGGTAGATGCACAAAGACCCCACATGTCTTGTTTTGTGTATGTCTGCGCAGTGTAAACGTTTTTTTGAATTAAAACTTTGACTTTTCCTATCCGAGGTGGTCGTCATTGGGTACCTATAACAAGCGTAGCGTAGTAACCACTGAAATTAAATCTAAATTAATTCCTTTAAAGCCTTAAATTTTCTTTCGCCGTACGATCATATAACTTGTGCGAAAGGAAAATCCATTGCAGAGATTCACAATCGCTTAACCACTAAAACTTTTCACGATAACTGCTAAATTACCCTGGCAAATCAATATGTTTTATGTCTTTAATATAACTATTATTCGAAAGATTGATTTTAATTAACATTCAATGCTATAAAATTGATCAAAGACGACCTCACAGCCGAGTTATGAATTGTAAACATTTGTATCGCGGAAGTGTTAAAATCCGTCTACACGAAAATAATCCTGATTCACTCCAATGTTGTTGCAATGTCAAGCTTTCAAGGTTCGCTACTGTGATAATGTTCATTCCACGAGGTGTTTAATTCACACTGGAGAAACAATTATTTTAGTAGGTACATTGTATGAAATACCAATCGATTTTTCTTGAAGAAGGAAGGAAAACATCGTGAGGAATATGGCATGGTATGCTTTGGACCACCGTTTCTCAAGCGGGAGGTCGCGACCCTTGGGGGGGGGGGGAGGTCGCAGTCTATTGAAAAATAATAAATAAAAACTACATATAGGTACAAAAGATTCGTTAAAAATAGTACGTACATATTTTTATAATTTTACAATGACGGGACGCAGACGGCTGTTAAACTTAACTTTTAGGTTTTTTCGTGGGTCGCGACATAAAAATGGGTGATAGACGATGCCTTAGACCAAAGAAGGCTTGTGTCAGCTACAAAAGGCTGACCACCTACTTGTCTAATAGAAAATTTATCAAGACAGATGTTTAAATCTGAGACCAGGACCAAGGGTCGTAGCGTCTTTCCATTTCCTTTTTCATAGTTTGTGTTTTGTGTAAAATTTTAGCTGTGTATTGATGTTTTATAATATACAACTGCACCAATATAATTAAAAAAAAAAACTTTCAGCATTAATATACAATATTTTGTACTACTGTTGTAACAAATGTAAAACTTTCATACGCACACATATTATTATACTTTAATTAAACTAATTTATTTTTATGTTTCCACCAATTTGCAAATAATTTCTCTTTAGGTTATTCGGAAATGATTTGAAAAATTTCATGGTGAAAAATAACTTCAGTAATTTCCGATTGTTTCGACTTCAATAACACAATTTATATTCTTTCAAGTTATTGATTAAGTTTCAACAAAGACGCGCGAGGAATTTATTAAACTCACCACATTTTTATGGAAAGTTAAAAATTTTCGACAGATGTTCAGCAAGTGGGTTTTACACGACGTCACTTGCTATTGTATTATTAGTTCACTATAGTGTTACCTTTATGATATTATTAATTGAAGGAATTTAAGATAAATTAATCCGACTACAAATACTGATCAACATTCATAGTTATCTATTTATTTATTTACACTTCGTTGCATGTGCAGAAATATACAATTGACATAATTAAATAAAAAGGGGGGCAACTGGCGGTTTTGTCGCTTTCGAGCGATCTATTCCAGGCAACCACTTTGAGAATAAAAACATTAAATTAGATAAGAAAGAAGTGCAAAAATACATAAAACAAAGCAATTGAAACATATGTAAACAGTGATCAGAATAATATTAAAAAAAGGACATATTATGACGAAGAAAAAGTGCACATGAATCAGGATAATTTTAAAACAGTTTCAGATAAGTTCGTACGAAAGTTAGGGAAACGATGTGGACAGGTAATGTTATAATATAGAATCTATATATCAAATACTACACTTTCAAATATACTCTCTCACACACACACACCCATTCACACACTCATGCACTCACACTTATACATTTTTGTTTAAATATATTTAACATTAATACTACTTTTTTTTTAAATAATACTATATGTATATATATCATTTAAATTCTTTTTTTTTTACACAAGAACAACGGAACAGCTGTTACCCACAGGGGCTACTGTGGGGACTAGGTTAGTTCAATTTTGTCAGAACAATATTAATTGTTTTTGTTTTTAACTGAATCGGTTTTGATTGGAGGAAGGATGGTGTATTGTTCCAGCAACCATATAGAAAGGCAAAAAAATTATGAAACACTTACGAAATTTATCACATAAGAACAATTTACTGTATTACAAGACCTAACCGCTAATCAGCTCGTAGCAATTACGACTAGGAATGTATGTAGGCCATCCTAATAACCTTAATTATCGAAGCACGATTTATCTTTGAAGTTTTTTAATTTAAATCATGAAATACCTAGGCCTGGGATAATTTTCAAGTCGCAAGCGGAAATTGAAAATTTTCCTCGCTTACTCCGGACCAAAAAGCAGACGTGTATCTTAGAAACCGAACCACGCTTAGACGTAGTATATATAACTCACAGTATGCATTGGAAATATTAAAAAAAATGTTTTATTTAGTACTTAGTAGAAAAGCGAACAGTCTCTATGAGGTATTATAGAAAAATGTTGTGTGTTACAGTTGTAGGCTTAGTAAAATTTCATATTGAAGTTCTAGGGGCAGCTAGTAATAAAAAATATTAGCCTATATTAGAAATACAATACAACACTTATTATGTTACACTTATATACTTTTATGTTTTTCAGGATAGCGTGTTTTTTTTTAATATTGATATATCTATAATAAGAAATAAAAATTACACATATATATAATAAGTTTAAAAATCGGAAAAATTTTAATTTTTATATTATTTTTTGTTTCAGGTAAGTCAAAACTATTTATACACACAGTAATCTTCAATCGGCTGTAATGTCTTTGGGTTTGTAGTTACTATTTTTTTTGGAGGCTTATATTGGTCCTTGAAAAAGGAAATATTTTATTCCTTTTTTAAGGACCAATATATATATATTGTATAATTTTAAGGCTTTTGTAAAGATGGATGTTTCAAGGAATAAATAATGCTTTTTTTAGTCTACTGTCGGTTAGTAAACTATGTTAAATGGTTTTGTATAATCTATTTTACGCTTATTGGTCTCGTAGTACTCAATCGAGTTTCCCACGAGGTGGTCGGCTAAAGCAATCTCGTTGGTATCGCCGCGATCATGCCTCCCGATAATTTTCACGATAAAGGAAAATTGATATTCGCATCTGTATCACGTGATAATGTACGCGTTTATCGTTTTACAATATTCTCACTGCTGGGTTATTTTTATCACGCGTTCGAAATTTAAAAATCTAACGGAAGTTGCGCTTCGATATTTTGAATTATGGTTGAATGAATCCTTGGTGCTTTCTTCGGAACATTTTGAGATATGAAATAGGGATTCAGACGCACGGGACATGATAGCAATCTGTGTTCGATCTCAAATTATATTTTTTCTTACAATATTTGTGTAACTCGCATCTCTAGATGAGTCAGCTGCGTTACAACTTTTTTTAGGTCTGGACCTCAGATTTCTTTATCTGTTTCATGATCATTGGTCAATCTAATAGGCAAGTCTCAAGCCTCCTGTGCTTAACGCCGTCGACGTTTTGTGTCTAATGCAAGCCGGTTTTCTCACGATGTTTTCCTTCATCTTTCAAGCGAATTTTCACACATAGAAAGAAATTCCACTTGCGACCATTTTTTGCATAACACAAGGTTTGCCTTGTTATCAAGCTTGTTACCCACAAAGCAAAGATTATGACGGAGCTGAGACCACCGCGGAAACTCTTCCAACGAAAAAGGAATGTTGAATTGCCAACCACTTGCAACTACCATCTTCGGCCAAGGATATACTCTGACTTAAATCGTTAATCTCAAAGCAGAGAACAAATTAAAATTTATAGAAATAAATTTGTTCTCCGACCGGGAATCGAACCCCATACAAGGGGTATCGGGTCACCTAAAACGATCGCAAGTCTACAAAGCCTTTAATATATATCATTTATTCGAATAAAATAGAAATAAATTGCTATATCATTTGAATTAATTTACTATCAAAGTCCTCAATTGATATAAACGGTATTTGCAAATAAATTAGCCACTTACGTGCACGTCAGACACAGAATTGTGTTTATCTTATTTTAACATCGCATTGTCTAGACATACGGTTCTCAAACTCAAATAGTCTTATTATAAGTTGTAAGGTAAAAGTTGTTTAATAAATGTCGAGACACCACAGACAAATGAATTTTGTGACAAACGTGATATCCTATTCTGATACGCCGCACAATATGCTTATTATATTTGGGGTAATGTTAAAATATGTTTTTGTTACACTAATTAACTCAGTTTTTACTTTATTATAGCTACTTTAAAAAGCTCATCTGCCTCTAATGACCTATAGATAATAGATGTCACGTCTCGAACCGCAGACAAATGAATTTTGTGACAAGCGTTACCCGCTATCGTTAGTCTATGGCAGCAATAACCACGTGACTTAATGTTAGACAAAGCCTATTTCGATTCTGATACGCCGCAATCTGTCTATATATTTGGGATAATGATAAATTTTAGTTATACTACATAACTTAGTTTTAACTTTTTTTATTATAGATGCTTTAGAATGTAAGCAGCTTAACGCAGATGACATTAAAATACCTCTGCCAATGGTCCTCTATAATTCGTTAAACAATAATGAATGATTCAAAAATAACACTTTCAGCTGCTATTTGATCGTAATACTTTAAAGATACGTACTAGTTTATTTAGTTAGTAAAAGTCACGTAGTATATTAAATTAATGATTCAATTATATATAAAATAACTATCAGGTAACAATAAAAAAAAAACTTAATTAGGCCTATGTGTTGTTTATTTAACATCGCTCTTAAATAGCTTTGATTTGGGTTACAGTTTATTCCTTATCTTTAAATTAAGTTAAAAAACATAGTATCTTTAGTCTTTATCAATCTTATAATAATGTCTCTGATTAACAATCAGAATATTATTTGAGAAGCTATGCCTTGCTCGATGTAAGTCGCTAACGTGTGGGTAGTGTCCGTATGCCGGAAACCGTGCAGTGAGCACAATGGACGCGCAAGCGCTTACGATAAGTGAACTCGGTCTTGTGTGCCATTTGCCTTAATAATTAGGATAGATTTAACTTGCAGTAGTTTATAGCAGTTCTCTTGAATAATATCGATTCATTCTGTGTTTAAGATAGTTTTAAGACATTTAACTCATTTTATTGATTGACACATGTACAATATGACTGATGCTTGGCTTGATTTAAAGTCACCCGAGTGGTACAGACAGCATCCAGCGTAGAAAACCAGCCGGAACGGCCCCGGGCAGCTCTCTTAATTTCACTCGACGTTATTTCTTCGCCTCTTTTCCTTTTGCCTTGAGGATTCCAATCGAGGGCTTGCTTGGCAATGTGATGTGGATCCCACCAGAGCGTATGGCACCTTATTGCATAGCTCCCATAGCTGATGATTAGAGATTAGTCGATAGAGAGAGTCGTTCTTGGTCTGATCTCGGTTTGAAATAATATATACGTAGGTATATATAGGATTCGACCGGTTACGGATGTTGTTCATTGTCAGAATACGAAATTCCAACTGTATCACAATCGTCCGTCGCTACACAACTGAGCGTTTCTTAAGGCAGTTTTAGCCGCGCTCCAGCACTATGCGGAACCAGCTGCCCACGAAAGTATTTCCGAATCAATTCGATTTGTCAAGAAGAGTGCGTACAGATTCTTAATCGCCCGGCAACGGACTTTTACAAAAAGCAATCCTGTGGCCCAATGCACACATTGATTTCATCTAATAATGTTTAATGAAATCGATTCCTGTTCGAAGAGTGATCGACCCATAGTGTGAATCCAGCTTTACCAGGCAATGGTCGCCTTTTATCTATTGTTTACGGTTTTCTAAATTTTTGCCTAACTATTAGGTTGTGTTTTATTATAAGCTTACCGTCTACCCAATAAAAATATTTTAAACGTATTGAAATTTTGCTTCAATTGAAACACTCATACAAATGATTATTATCGATGCTATCTTGAAAAAACTAAATAAAGTAACGAAATTGCATCGCATTTATAATAGGATTTAATCGGATATAACAAATGTAACATTTCAAACCGACACGCTTTCAAATCAATGTTATGAATGGAAATATACATTTGATGCAGCGTAATAAATATCATTCCGTCCGGGCCTTCAAATGTCATTTATTTACACAATTCAATTTTTATATCTCTGTGAAACTGTTGATTTATTTTGTGGTCAACAAACTTGTTATAAAGCATACCTCGAGTGTAAAATTTCGGTTTTTGTCCATTGCTTTATTACAATGGATTTTTTAATGTAACAGGGGGCAAACGGGAATGATGCTCACCTAATGTTTAGTGATACCGCCTATAGACACATTGCCAGAGGGCTCGAGAGTGCGTTGCCGGCCTTTTAAGAATTGGTACGCTATTTTCTTGAAGGACTCACATATTGGTGGTGCGCGACAAAAACTGCCTTGAAAAACGCTCAGTTGTGGAACGGCGGACGTCGAGGTGATACGGGTGGAATTTCGTATTCTGCCTCGACGTCCGATGATAAAACTCAGCTGCATTAATCCGAATAACTCTGAACACTCACCATGTGGTTGAAAATGCATAGAGACCTCATGTATCTATTTTTGTGTAGCAGTAAATAAATGTGTAAATAACTTTTTTTTTTATCTAAATACTTTGACTTTATTAAATGACTGACTGGTCGTCGACTATTCGAACCGATCTACGTTTAATACGGTAGATTACGTATGTAGTTTGCTATTATAATGAGCAGTTTTCATAGTGATTAATTTAAAGCATACATTCCGGGTCAATTTGTACATGACATCAAACTTCTATGATAAAGCAAAAATAAACACAAAAAAGTTAGAACACAATATAATCGTTTAATTTATTATATTACAAATTTCATAGCTTAGACACCATACCTAATTTTAATAATAAATCTACAGTAGGCCGACCACGCAAAAATCATGAAACGGTAATTGCTTTATAGCTAGACCGTAGTTTCTTTGTAACAGTGATTACTAGTGTTTAAGTGTTCCAGTAACAGGAAGGTGATGCTCTCTGTTATTATGTGGCAACTGAATAAGTCGCTTCTTCGAATGGTATTCGTAAAAAGCTGTAATGATAGAACGACTTTCGACGAAGGGTAATATTTTTCATGTATAATGTAATTAATTGATATCTCTTTAAGATATTTACGATTCAGGTTGATATCCCCAACCTTTTAACTAAATTTAGTGTACCCTCTAGATCAGGCATCCCATTTTCCCATTTGTCCCCCATTCATAAGAACGCGTTTTGGCCAACACTCATCGATATCCAGTCTGCATATCCATAGTTGCTCTCCTCACACTTTGAAATCGATTTCCTTTTAGTTTCTATAATTTATTTTAATAAACTCTTCGTGTTTGTTATGTTAGTAGGGATTGCAATCCGGAAAAACGTATCCGGTAATCCGGCGGATCCGGCATCATTTAATGGTTACCGGATCCGGTACCAATATACCGTATCCGAAGACCGGATCCGGTGCTAGCAGTTTGTGGGAAAATGTGGCCTTTTCGGCCGCAGGCTATATTTGCAGCTCTATTAGAAGTCGTTTAGCTGATGACACAATTAACAATATTTGTTTTCTACGATCTTATTTTCAAAATCAATATTGATTTTCTTTTAATACTTATATTTTTTCACAATTATTACTTAAAATAATAATTTATCGTAGTTTCATAGTTGATTAAACTAAAGAGTTGTAAACTCATTATTGTGATAATTTTTGCCATTCATTCGTTCGAAAGATTCATCAAATCATGATGGTATCTGTCATAATCATAAATACCTATAAGACTTGTTTGTTAGCATTCTCAAATACTTTAATAATGATTTTGATCTCATTTCAGTTTATTACGTAAGGTTAATTGTATCTATTAGATATTATAGTTACTTGATAATTAATATTGTTACTTATAAATTGATCTATCTGTGAAAGTGAAATCTAGAAAGACTGAGCTACTCGTTACGTCGTAAAATTATTACTAGTTACCTACACTACTAAATTTTAATTGTTTTGTTGTCTATTTGTCTTAACATTGGTTAGGAAATAAAGTCGATTTTATATATTTGTGATTTATTTTTGATAAACTACCTATATATAAGTGCAGTGACACTTGATTAACTCACTTATTTTGTACTAAAACGCGAAAATCATCTTGATTTAATCAATCCGGTCGGCTCCGGTCGGATCCGGCCGGATTGATGGGAATCCGGTCGTATCCGGCCGGACTGAAAGTGACGCCGGATTGCAATCCCTATATGTTAGCCTATAAGTGCTTGTCACATTAAATCTTGTATTTTATTTCTCTTGTGTAAACAAATAAATTAATTAATAATTATATAAGGATATGGTCTTCAAACAATGAGCAAGTTTTTATACAGAACTAGACAGACATTTGGCCGCAATCTCACCAGTGACATACGGCCTATTGAGGGTACGCCTGTCCAGGAGATGCTAATTTAGCCGCCGCTTGAATTCACCCATGTTCTCTTTAGGAAAGATTGGAGGGAGCTAAGAGTTCCACTTCTTCGCTGTTTTTACAAGAGACGATGAAGTTACTTCATTTGCCGAATAAAATATCGTGAGAAAGCCAGCATCGAAAATCGAGTTGTCATATACAAGAGCATACCTTAGTCATGTATATTAATAAGCCCGTATTTGATAATGTTTACAAGTGAGATTTTGGAAAGTAATATTTTCATTAGCACAAGTTGTGTTATGTAAATTTTTTGGAAATTGTATTTTTTTTTCATTTGTGGTTGCTTGTTTAGTTTTTCCCTTGCTGGCTTACTTATGTTCTATTCTTATTTTAAAAATTTGTAGAGTCATATTTTCTTGTATTATAGCATACATAGTGTTTTGGAAGTTATAAATAAATAAAAAATAGAAATAATAAGACACATTTTATGATTTGAAAAAAGTGCTAATATACAGCTTTGAAACAATATTTGTGTGACCTATTTCTAAATTCATTGGGGCATTCGGCGTGATGCTGACACTACATAGAAAGTGGTGTTTGCGCTGTGTTTCGAACAGTGAATGTTAAAAGGCTAACAATTGTATACAGAATGTGTTTGCATATAAACCTATCTAGTTATGTTTACATATCTATTTTCGTTTTCCTCTTGAGACATTTAAATACTGTTAGTTTATGACATTACTTAGGTCATTAGGTATATACAATTTTCATCCATCCATTCCACCATTTCCTCCATGTCATTCAAGAAAAGAGCGTACCAATTCTTAAAAGGCCGGCTACGCACTCGCGATCCCTCTGGCATTGAAAGTGTCCATGGGCGGTGATATCACTTAACACAGTGTTTCCCAACCTTTTTTTGTCCCATGCCCGACCCTAGCCTTTCTAAAATTCTGATGGAAGATACATAATTTTTAATATTAATAAATTGAATTGTTCACTTAAGTAACTTAAATTATAGGTTTGAGGGAGAAATTACTAGGAAATTGTTAACGAAACACGGCAAGTAAATTTTCGATACTGTTTAATGAAAAACTGAAATTCAAATTCCTAATAATTATAATAAATTTTCGAATAGCCTCCTTAACCCCCTAACAAAGCCCCCTTAACAATCAAATTCCCCATGTCGAGAAACACTGACATAACATCAGGTGAGCCTTCTGCCCGTAGAAATTAAATATTTCTGATTTTTGTAGCAGGCTCTATGACTTTTTTGGGTGTTTTTTAAATGAAAATCCGAACGACCGGGTCACAGTAATCCGCCTATCGCTTGAACCCAATAATCAATCCACAATCTCAGATTTAAAACAATCTGAGATCAGACCGTGACAGTCGATCGATCTCCTATCTGCATCCCAATAACCAAACCCTACGTAGACAATCCATTTTTGGCGACGGATAAAATGCTCTTTGTCGTTCCATTTTATCGAGTTTTTGATAGTCAATGTAAACCAAATAAAGTAAATAAAACCGTACAAATAACATTAAAATATACACGTGTATGTTTAAAACATAACAAACAGTTTTTTTAATTATTTAAAAAACTGGTGTACCTAAGTTAAAATCTGTTAAAATAATTAACTGTCGAAATCGAGCTTTCGTCAACTGTCATTTTCATACAAAGGTCTATCCACAGACACCGATACGACCTCCCATGGATAGCTTGTATCGACAGATGGCTATTACAATCCGTCGATTGCTTATTGGCACACTTTTTACAACATTTAGATTAAGATTATTATCTCAGATTGTAGATTATGGATTGAGATATGTTATTGGGTTCGGGCGTATGAGTACCTGATTATTTTGTGCCTGGCGGATTATTTTATTATGTCCTGATTCGATCCCAAGGTGAGCCAAGCCGCTGAGCTATTAACAAGAAATCGAAGCTAATTACTCTACACCGGGATATGCTTAAGCGCGGTCGAAGGTGTGTTTCATGATGTTCATTAATTAACCCAATTGAGTTGCCGTGTTCCGTCCACCGATTAATTATGCAGAGTTATTAGTCACTGATTTAATAGGTTCCTTCTTTATGCAATCCAATCACACGCCAATGGGGCGGTTCGATTAACGGATTTATTGCTGTGTCCTTTTAATTTTCTTCTTTTTTGTAATGGCACTGAGACTGGGTTTAATATGAATTGAATGATTTCGAGGTGTATTAATCTTTGCCTTATTAAATTAAAAAAAAAACTATTGTACTAAAGATATAAACAAAAAGGTTGAAACATTTACGAAAGGAAAATCAATATAAATAATTAAATATAACTAAGCAATAATTCGGCTGTGTTATGTTGGTATGTACGTGAGGGTGTATATGTGGGGTGTGCTTATGATGCAGGTGATTTAGCGCTATGGATATTCTTTTAATACAAGGAGTATTTATAGCTTAAACAAGCCAAGGTTTAAATAGTTGTCGTTGTAGGTCCGGGCGATACAAAAACATCAATTTTCTTTTTCACCTTCAAGGTCTCTCTCAAACTTTACAAAGGGCATGATCATTAAATTTAATAAGGAAAATTAAATAAAAAATGCGACATTATGTAAGTGTTTGTTACAATTTTATATCACGTTAAAAGCGACTCCTTAACGCGACAATGTGGCTCAGGCTTTTAAAATCTTTTTCAAACGCTCTATGACCTCGTTATGCAAATTCTCTTGTCACATTCACAATAGTTTAATATCTTTCACAAATTACTATGGTTTGTTGGTGGTTTAATAATTAAACAAGTATTTATTTAAAAACACTATATTATCTACAAAAGTAAATATCTAAATCGTACATTTTAATAGAATAACTTTCTTTTATTTTCAGGCAAATACAATTTTCATAAAATGTACGCAAAGGGTTGCAAATTACGTGTCTCATTTGCGTAGTTACAGTAACCGAATCCGCCGCAAACGAGTTCAATCCAGTTTTGGATGGCTTTAGCCGGTTCCCTGATTATCTGCCGGATCTAATGACAGGATTATTCTTCGATTTGAAGTTCTTTTACTTTATCCACTGCTTAGCAGTTGCTTAAGTTTACTTGTTGATTGTACTTGACCCAATTACGTTTTTTGGGAAAAGTGTTTCTGGTTTGTTTAAAACGTGTATATGCAGGCTTTATGTAGTACTTAAACTTTAAAGTGAGTGTTTTGAACTAACTATGGATGGTATATCATGGCATATATCAACGTAATCGCGAGCCCTCTGGCATTGAGTGTCCATGGGCGGCGGTATCACTTAACATCAGGTGAGCCGCCTGCCCGTTTGCCCCCTGTTCTATAAAAAAAACAAAAATATGTATATAGGTAGTATTGTCTTTGATTGACATAACTTTTATATGTTATAGGTGTTGTAATGTATATAGGTGTTGTAATGTTAAGAATATTGTGGCCCGCGAAGCGCACCAATACATCGATCCTGACCCGAACTCCGCATACGGACTCGCCTGTCTACCATATGCTGATAGCGACTTTAGCGATAGCGTTAGGAATCCGGCTTGCCTGAGACCCTAAACGTCGATCGTGTTAGGCACAGGAGGCTGATTATGCCTATTAGATTGACAAATGAATCATGTAACAGATACAAAAATCTGAGGCCCCGACCTAAAAATGTTATAGCGTCACTGTAATAAATCCGCCGAAGTAGCATTTGATTTTCTTCAATCGCCTATATTAACATGTGCTTTAGATAGTAACAATATCGGCATTAACATTAACAGTTCATATAGATTATATCTTCTAATCTATGTATGTGTGTGTTCAGAGAAAACACACGCGCATAACGGTTATGAATGTGACAGATGTAAAGATTACAACAATTTCAAAGCACGTAGACGAAATTCGCGGTAAAATGTCGCATCAGCGCTTTCCAGCTAGCGTTGCACGCTCAAGGTTGACGTGGAGTAGGTACATAAGAATCGTAAATGAGCTAACTAATCTAAACTTACCAAGAATCGCGGCACTTCGGTGAAAATTACGATACTTTCAGCTGAAAACTGTTTTAACTGCTTGACTCTTGATTAATTTCGAAATTTATATTTATGCCGAGATTATATAATATCGGTAAAAGTTTTCCAATAGTTGGGTACGAAACGATATTATAGAATAGTCAATAAAACAGCACGTTTAATAGATAGCTATACCCGAAAGTTATCGAGCAGTGTGGCTAGTGGCTTCAGCGTGCGACTCCCATCCCTGAGTTCGTGGGTTCGATCCCCGGCTGTGCACCAATGGAATTTCTTTCTATGTGCCCATTTAACATTAGCTCGAACGGTGAAGTTTCCTTAACATCGCGAGGAAACCGACATGTCTTAACCACCCAAAAAGTCGACGGCGTGTGTCAGGCACTGGAGGCTGATCACCAACTTGCCTATTAGATTGAAAATGATAATGAAACAGATTCAGAAATCTGAGGCCCAGACCTAAAGAGGTTGTAGCGCCACTGATTTATTTTTTTACCCAAAACTTCCAAGAAACATCGCTCATAAAATCACGACATACAGATCTTAGAAACGAAATTAAAATGATGTCGACCCTTAACAAAGTATTAATTGTTCCTATCATGACCACCGGATTTCCCGAAACAGCTACACGAATCAATCAAATTCTTAGATCTCTAAATTCAATTATATCATCTTTCAATTAGCAGTTATATTAAATACAGCAAGAATAACCCGAAAATTCCCATAAAATAATCCATTTAAAAACTGTTCAGTTGGTGAAGTTGGCCAGTGTACAACAGTGTATATCATGAATCGATCCTGAGTTGTCAAACATAATAATAATATTGTTAATCGTGATATTATTATTAAAGCATTATTAATCCATACAACAATTGGTTTGTTTATATTCCTTAATATTAGTATTAGTTGTGTTAGTATAAGTTTTAAACATTTTCAAGTTAGATTATTTTTTTTATTTTTTTGTGGTCTAGTTTTTGTATGATCAAATAAAAATTGGGGTAAAATCCTCCTCCATATTTTTCCATTTCTCTTTAGATTGAGCAACATTTATCCAGTTATTCCCCGAACATTCATAGAACTAGTCTATAACATCATCTGTCCATCTTTTCTTTTGTCGTCCAATACATCTCTTTCCAGTAGGTCCATCGTGATATTATAGAAAATAAAATATAAATTAGTCAGGGTGTAAGTGATCATCGTCACCGCAAAACCTAATACCAGAGTCACGCCGAAAATAATTGTTTAATCAACCAAATTACAGGTAGCCGAGAGAGTGGCCAGTTAAGCGTAAAATATCAATATTTGCTGTATAATTATTCGTGTATATTGCATATATGAAAATTCCCCTGCAGGCAAAGGCTATTATTTATTAATTTGCTTGAGCCCGCGAAGCCACGAGGCAATAGTGTAATTAATAGTTTTCATTAAATTCGCCCTCGTGCAGTATTCAAGTGCGCATTTATGTAGGTCGTGAGTAATGCCAGTGTGTACTCGCAGTAGGAAACAAAGAAACGCTCGCAGACCATTTTGTTTTGTTAAGATTAAAATTATTTCGTAAAATGAATTTTACGTTAAATTACTTTATTTATCGTTTGTTATCGTCACTTACTTACTAATATTATTAATTTAAACTATATATTTCACGGTGTGAAAACATTTTACTGCCAATTATGAAAAAATACTTTTTATGAGACTGTATGATGGAGACGGTCAATTTATACTCGTAGGCATATTTAAGAAAGCACCCTGGTCTGTCTGAACAAGAGAAATCCAGCCGTTCATGTCTTTCATCAATCATGGTATACAATCATGGTATACAATCATGGTATACAATTATTATTATTTTTGTATACGAAATTGGAGTGATGCAATAAAATTTCCAATAAGAATTGTTATGTTTCTATACACTTTCCATTCAATTTGATCAAATGGATGGAAGAAGCAAAAAACAGATCCAAATGGGAATTTCAAGAGGATGCCTTTTGCCAAAAGTGTAATACGAAATAGTAACTAACTAACCTAAACTGTCAAAACTGGCACCCAATAGAACCGGCTTGCTTTAGACCCAAAAAGTCGACGGCGTGTGTCAGGCACAGGAAACTGATCACCTACTTACCTACCTATTAGATTGACAAATGATCATGTAACAGATTCAGAAAATCTGAGGCCCAGACCTAAAATGGTTGTAGCGCCACTTATTTTTTTGTAGGATATTTTCTGAGGTTAGACTCAGGCGTTATTAAGGCGTTTTGATATTGAACCAACTGATGTTAGAAACTGTTAATGCGTTAATCATGTATGAATGGGTCTCGACAGCTGGCCGCTTTATTGATTCCCATTGTTGTCTTATTGCATATTTATCGAAGTTTAAGAACCTTATAATAATTGCGAGCAATTAATCAGATTTTACTTTGAAGAACAAATTAAATCGTTAAAGAAAAATATTTTTTTGGTAGTAGCGTGATTTTGGTAATTTATATTGCAAGATTGGTTAAAGCGATTAAAAAGTTTTTGCAATAGAAGTTGTATCAAATAATCTACGTACAAAGAAATGAATAAAAATTACACATGAAACAAAAAACAAAATTACATAATAAAAATACAAAAATTGACTAACTAATAAATAATAGATCTTTTGTCAGTTCACTCAACGGACAATAGAAAGCGTCCGTTAACCTATGTAATTCGTTAACTAAAGTTGTATACCGTGCATATGTGCTTTACAGAAGATTAGTACTAGCTGTGGGCACATGAAATAACGGTGGACGATGTTGCCTTCTGACGTACCCAACAGGCATTTTAAGTACCCGCCAAAACGCATTTCAAGATGGCGTCGCACCAGTGACGTACCATGCGTAGACACAATCAAAATATGTCACGTATTTTACGTGATAATTATCATCAGAACAGTCTTTGACGAAATTAAACTCATAGTATTAGGAGTGGACATGCAACGTCATTGTGACCGTTTTTAGTCACGTGACCTAAAAAAATAAATGTTTTAACTGTGTGTGTTTCAATTATTCAAAATTTACTCTATAAAGCTTTTTAAAGCAATGTTTTATACGAATTACCTATTATCACTATTTTTAAACTATCAAATAGCCTTTTCGGGTCTGATTTATATATTGTTTTTTTTGTACATTAAAGGGAGCAAACGGGCAGGTGGTAAGTGATACCGCCGCCCGTAGACACTCACATTGACAGAGGGATCGCAAGTGCGTTGTCGGCCTTTAAAAATTGTATAGAAGCTTCTAGATTAAAATTATAAAAAAGGTTCTCCAAAATATATTTTCTTGTTTTCATAGTATAGAGATAGTGACCGCTTAGCCGACTTAAATATTTAAATGTAACATTCTATAATAGGTTCTGGTTTCCATGTTTATTTTAGTTTTAACCTGGATACCCAGACCGCGAAGGAAATGGCAAGATGAATGCATATTTAAAGGATGTTAACGAGAAAAGCTTGGCAAGCTGCTGTGAGGGAAAGGATTTTTCTTTTATAGCATGCTTATAACGTGTTTTGTAAAGTGATGAAAGTTTTGTAATTATTAAAAGACCGGCAACACACACGCGAGCGCCCTGTAAATGTATATTTACTAATTAGTCTTTAACTGTCTAATTGATTGACAGAGGGAACTAGTTGATATTATGTCAGGATCTTGAAAATAAATATATAAAATGGTTGCTATGACATTTTTGTATGGACATAATGTTATGTCTATTGAGATACTTTATTTATTTATTATAAATTTAGGAAGATTTACAGTATTTTAACGGAAGATAAATAAAATAAAATCAGTAGGTACTAATTACAAATCTCCACCTATAGATATTCCATAAATAGCTTAGGGAGATAGGAACAATAATATTAACAATTATGAATTTATAAAACAACGAAACAATTACAAGATTGAAATTAAGTATGAAAAATGTATGTAACATGTGTCCTTTTCAATCAAAGTTACACATTCATATACACAAAAAAGATTTTCGGTTGTCGTAACATTTCCCTAATCGCACCCGTACGAAAACCGAAACAAGCGAAAAGCTGTTTACCAGAAGCAATAAGAAATTCACGTTTTCCTGAAAATTAATGAGATAGGCGCCGCTTAATACCTTTTGGCATCGCCGATCCACAATACGGCGCGCCCGCTTCAACTAATGATAAATGAATGGCGAAATCATCGAAACATACTCGTCTTCTTCATTCGCAGACGCCGACCGAGTCTCCGTCTCGCCGGACCCGAAGCGTTTTAACCCGGATAAATTACATCCTATTAACTCACTTCCGCTCCTCGATTTGAGATTCAATGTCTCTCGAGTTAAGGATTAAAATTGCACGATTACCACGCAACGGACACAAATGTTTACACAAGACTTTATCGGCTTTATTATAAAGTCGATGTTGTATTGTTACCGTTGCGGCTTGCGTCGTTACGGTCCCGGGTGAGGTTATTAATTTGCTGTCAAATAAAGGGGCCGCTCGGTTGGGCGTGCGTGTCGGAGCGAATTTCTGCCATACTTTGGAATCGGTAGTGATTATTTTTTGTTGTCTTGACCGGATTCACAGACTGAGACGTTCGAGCAAGTATGTTTTAGTTTTATAACTTTAAACCAACCGCTAATTATGAATCTGTGGTTTACATTTTTATGATACTTTCTTGTAATTAACAAAGCATTGTTGGTTCCTTATCTCTTTCACTCATTAGTACTTCTTAAACATGCATTTAAGAAATGTTATGAAGTTATTAAAGCCTTTATTGTGTAATTAAGTTGCTTATAAAGGGCCGTTATGGGCTTACTACTAAATAAACATTTTTAATTAAATTGTATAATTTTTACATTATGTGATAAAAAGTTTTGTGTTACCTTTGAAAAGAGCGCGGACCGGATAGCGCTGACTCTATTTGACAGTACAGTGTACGCAAGATGTTATCTTCCCTGATCTAATTTGACCTCATTCTTATTCAGTACTCGAGTTAGAACGGTTTCTGGTACAGCATCCGATGCGTTGGGATTACATGCGATTTTACGATCCCCTCTATTTGATTGCTTTTTCGTAATTAGGATGTAAATAAATGTGGATACTTTAATTACAAAATTATTGTTTCTTTAAAAATCTATGGTAGTGTGCGTGCATGTATGATAGCTAATTTGCAATGCAAACATCAATACGCGGAAATTAGTTCGTATATTCTACGATTTATTCTTAGTGTATTACTAGTTTATTGGGAATGATATTCGTGTGGGTTACACTATAAATATTTTTTAACTCATTCTTTTGTACCAACGATTTATAGACATAACATTTATTACAAACAAAAACACACACACATAAACAAACAAAATTATAATACCTAATCAAAGAAAAAATTAAAATGAGAGATATCAAAAACAATAAAAAAAAATCCCTTTTCCCATCCGGTCGTTTCAAGTGTGTAATGCGTGTGTGCTGTGGCTGTAATTGGCCTTGGCTCAGCATTATGCTTAGGAGCAGAATGTTCCACAGCAATGTCATTCTGCCAGACACCACAGCAGCTAGTTTGCGCGTCAGTCGCAAAAACCGAAAGAAAAGGAATGTATGTAATAAATACTTAGTAGAAAAAATAATAATAATTAAATTTACCAGTGTACGTAATGAAGTCGTAAAGGTGTATAGTAAAATTAATAAAAATGTAAATTAAATAAAATTAAAAGTTAAAAATAAGAAATTTATAAATATTATTTATGATGTGTTAATAGACGCTTAAGTAAGAAATTTGTTCTAGAATTCACGCTATTATCAACCACAAAGAGAAGCATAAAGTCATCTAATTTTACTAAACGACTCGAACCGTGTAACGAGGTATATATTTCATATTAAGGGTAAATTAACTAAATTGGTTTTGCATAGCTAATGGGCCGATGCGAGCGCCGCCCGCCCACGCCCTAACAGATAAAATCTCTGCCCTTTAAAGGTGAATCCTGCGAGATATTGAACACGTGTTTAAATACATATGAAACCCTTGTATGCCTTTGCAAATCAATGTTTTGTTTGTTAGTTTATTTAACCAAATGTATTGACGCTAGTTGATGAATTTACGTTAAGTTTATCGAAGGGATATCGTGTCTTTAGTGGTTAAGTAAAACATATATAATAAACCAACTTTAATTAAACAATGTGACAAGTCCGTATCACAAGCGTTTTTTAAGGCAGTTTTTGCCGCGCACCACCACTATGTGGAACCAGCTACCCGCTAAAGTATTTCCGAACTAATTCGACTTAGTGAAAGAAAAGAGCGTACCAATTCTTGAAAGGCCGACAACGCACTTGCGAGCCCTTTGGCAATTTGTGTGTATATTGGCGGCGGTATCACTCAACATCAGGTGAGCCTCCTGCTTGTAGGCCTATTACTTAAAAAGAATCTTGATATTCGGTATTGATTTTGGAAAACAAAGTATTCAGAGGATAATAATAATAAAATTAAAGAAATAAAACCATAAACGTTTTTTTTTTATCAATAAACGGTTGAATTTGAAGCACAGGTTGCCTAGAAGAGCCTTCCTTTATTTATTTTGGCTAAGGAATTGTAAATAGAAGTGAAAATACAATGTTGTTAGCAAAGAGAAATTAGTCGTGCGTAGCTTAACACGTGTTAAAGACAAGGGATAAAGCTTATCACCGCTATTATAGGGCTGTTACAGAGTTTCTGGTTCAATGAGGCTGTCAAGTCTTTCATAACAGCTTAGTCCTAGCTCATAATATGCCGTTAGCAACCCTATTATTTAGACAGGCTCCAAGGCCACTATTAGCATTTAGTGTATAATTAAAGCTAATATGGAGATAGTCTAGGTTATTTAATTTTGTAAACAGAACGAAGAAGAATTTTGGATACAGGAATCCTCGAAAATGCATTTTGTTTTCAAGCATAGACAATGTGTGGGTAATATGCGTAAAAAAGTAAATAATTACAGTTGACGTATCGGAATAATTACACTTGTAGATTTTTATTTTACTTACATATAAGGCGGAGATGTGCCTGAAATGCATATAATAATGTTACTAAACATTATTATATTCATTTCATATTTGCATTTCATTCAATATCAATGTAGTTAACAAACGCTTTACATTATTTGATTTAGACACTCATATATTATTTGGGCAAAACTCGGTAATTGTTGAAAGAAATTTAATTTACTTACTATAAAACTATCTCCTCAAAGTAAAGAAAACCTTACGTAGGTTTATAACATAGTGTTTATAACGTGTTAATTAAAAAGATGGCTACAATAATGAGATTGCATTGCGGCAGCGATTGCGAAAGGTCAAAGCGACAAGGCCGATGGAAAGGAAGGTGCCGGAGTGGTACCGATACAATCGTAACAGAAAGATCTATTTGAGTTTTAGGGGCTAACTATAATTCTAAATTCAAACGACAAACTTCGAGACAGTGTCGAAAACTAATTAGGATATAAATTTGTGGTATTTAAATACTGTACTCACACACTTACTCAGTTTGCTCTGCGATCCAAAAAGCCTTAGAAATGAGAAATTGCCAGCCCCCTGTCCTGTGGCACATCTTTCCAATTATTACTCAGCTGCAGTAGGTCCACCTCGACTCTGTCGATCCAGCGGTACCTAGTCCGACCTACTGGTATCCGACCACTAGGTCGGCTCAAGGCCTAAGCGAAACAAGGCTGGGGCACTTTGAGCGTATGGGCCACGATGGGAATATAGTTATATTTCAAAAATAACTCTAATCAGCTGCTATTTGATCCTATTCGTTACGTACTAGCTCTGTCTATCTCATTTTTTTTATTTTTTTTCTAGCCGAAGAGTACGTCGGGAGAATTCGGAACATCTTTTCTCGAACATTGCTTGTTTTTTCGGAAATTTTCTTATGCGCAGTTGGTGTATATAGTAGTGTATATGTGGGTCACATTGAGGTGAATATTTCCAGCGATATTTTTTAGTAAAACATATGTTCGAAAGAATCTTATTGTTCGGTTACAAAATGCATTCGTTATAATTATAAAAATGCAATTATTTTATTTCAAACAAATTGTTTATTCTAGAGTCTAGACCGTTGATTTAAAATACATTAAAGTCCTAGCTAATAGTGATGTAATAGCTCTGTGGTTTCTGCAAATTATACACTTGAATATTGCAAAACAGACTGGAAATTTGCGTATAATCTTATATTTTAATGTTCTGTTTAATTGTTTATATTTACATTGTATTGACTGGTTTTGAAGTAATGGCTGTTTTTTAATCTGTACTTTTTAATTTATCTTTAGATAAAAATAGTGTTTTTGAAACAATACCTTTGCTTTTGAGATATTATTTCTTAAGCGTATTTAAAACTCTCTCGTGTCTCGCGCAGATGATCTAATAGTGCATGGAACCCTGAAGAACTTTTTGAAGTCGGTTAAAATAAAGGCACTCAATAATAGTAGATCCATTCTCTAATATAGCCTACTAATTAAAAAACATTTAACTGTTCTGTTTAAAGTCTCTGCCTCTTGTCCTCACATAATTAACACAATTTGATAGAAAGAGACAAAATAGAATGTTAATAAGTTCAGTAAAACTGATTTTATTAATAAAAACAAATCTTATTTTTGCTAAGTTGCTATAGTTGTTATTCTAGTTATGTAAGGTATTAGAACAAGTATGAACGTTATGTTATATCTAAAGCATTTGAGTTATCTCTGTTTAAACAAAATAATTTGTTGCAGGTATGTACCTATCAAACGATGCGTCAGCGCACGGAATGCGGTATGTCAATCGGCTCCTAGTGACGTCACTGTAACAACAAAATTTCATTCAATATTAATTCAGATTATATACAGTGCTTATAATTTCTATTGATTGAAGAGACTGATGTATTAATGTGTTTGCCGTCTTAGTGGGTCGTATGAAAATGTTTATCAACTTATTTAGAAACACTATGACTTATCACTTATCTACTGACTGTTGTCTATTGAAGCTTATCGCTTAGCTGTATTAACTATCTATCTATCTATAGTAAGACAGTGATGTTACTATAGACTTTGCAGCGAAGCAAATTTTTAGGACCTCACAGTCGGTTATGTGTGGGTGTTACTTACGCGTAATACGTGAAATTCGTAATATAGAATATTAAAGTGGAATTGTAACAATTATGAAGCCGTGTTCAGGCGGAAATTAGTCGCCGGGGGAGACGGTCGGATTACAGACTCGACTAACTATTACTTGCCGGTTGCTTATAGAGACGCCGCATATATGATATTTTATTTTGCGGTTAAAAAAAAGGTACAAGTTCAGTGCCTGTAGCATTAACTCTTCAGTACGTGATCAAGTATCGTTTACAAGACATTACGTGAAAAGATTTTTAATGCGATGTCTCGGGCATACTAACAAACATAGTACCTATTGACTAATTGTCTCTCTAACTAATTCTAATTAAAATAATATACATTACGACATTAGACATATCGTATTTGAACTTTAGTTTATAAGGAATTTATTATTTGTTGGCAACACCACAGTAGTGTAGCCCTTCAGACACCAAGGCTAAACCCCTTGGTGGGTTTTTTGTGTTTTATGTACTCTTAGTTTATACATACTAAGCAATAATAAATAAATAAAATAGATTCACACCTATCCCTATGAATCTGTAAGCTTTTAAAAAACGTGTGCGTACTTATGTACACGCGTTAGAAGATATACTTCTTTGGCGTAACAAGATAAAAATATTTTCAAAAATGTGATCTATCGCCTTATTCTACGTTTGTAGAAAAAACGACGCTAACAATAGAAAAACTCTCTCTCGTTTTTCCCTAATGCGCCAAAAGAAGTATAACTTCAAAAAAATTAGATTCACACCTTACGCTATGAACCTGTAAGCTTTTATATTAATAACTATAATTTCTAATATGTCATATTGTAGAACAAAAAAGTTTTCTAAAGAACTAAACGGTTGGTTATTTAAAAAAAAAAAAATATTGATCTTTAAACTAGCGAGTCGCCGGATGGCTTTAATATACCTACCTCTTCTACTGCACATTGCAAACAAGTGAATTTATTGTTTGGAAAATAATCAGCGATGCCGTTCCAGCGACTCCGTAAGTTGGATGAGTTGGCTAAGTGTGTGAGAAGTTGTTTCCTATCTTTGTCGTGTTGATAAGTTTATTTTAATTAAGATTAATTAAAATTCGAAAGCCTTTGATTGGTTATTAAATTATGTACAAATATATGAGTTATACGGTTTTTTATTAAGCAGTATAGGCCTATAAAATACATATTATATTACTATATTAAAAGGCAGACAACGCACTCGCGAGCCCTCTGGCATTGAGTGTCCATAGGCTCAGTTGATGTTAAGTGAGGCCACCGTCCATGGATATTCTTAAAGCCGTAAACGCCTTAGCCTTTAAAGAATTGGTACGCTCATTTCTTATTATATATATGAAGGCAGGCAGGTACCTACCACATATAAGGTCAAAATGTATATAAGTATCTTAAGCCTGTGATTCTTAACCCTGGGGTCACGCGATCGAACTCCTGCACCAATGGATATACGAAAACCTCTTGCTTACGGTATAGAAATACATCGTTAGGAAACCGACACGTTGGGTTAGCCTTTATGTACGTCTTATGCAGTCAGCTCTTAGGCTAAAGTCGTGGTTTTGCAATCGCGTAAGTAATCCGGTAATTGTCAGATCGCATCGCTTTTACTTCCGGTATTATAAACTTAAAAATAGCTCATGGTACTGTCTCGATTAAAAGTGTATTGATTTTTAATTGTATACAATAGCAGGGTTTTTCGTCTATAAAAATCATAGAGCTGAGCAATCAATTGTAGGTTAATATTGGTTATGCCCTCTGCCTCATCTAGGGGGACATTAAGTGTTAAAAGACGCACCCACTAAAAATGTGTCTATGGGTTGTGATGACTGCCCTTTTTTGGTGTCCCGTAGGCTGTTTTGCAGCCCTATACTATAAAAAACACAGATTAATATACAAAATCGTATAAACAATAAGTTCTGATTCGATAGTCCGGACTTAATGATAAGACTACGAAATGTCACTACGCAGCTACCAGTCTCGATAATCCAGCAGTCGGCGTTAGTCTACAAGGCTTTTAGTCATAGACCTTGTCCTATCTGCGCCAATCAGATGCCGGCCCTACATTTCAAAGAAATATAGCATGAAACTTATGGATTGTAAATAAAGAGGACCATAATTGAGCCAGACTTTGGCTGATGATGATAATTCCTTGAAAATGTCTTGTTCCAAAACTACTTAAGGTATGATTAATTAAAACCGAAAGTTATTTTTTTATGTGTAATTAAAATATAAGTCAAGTAAAGAATGTTTTAAATTGTTTTTTCTCATTACCCCTGCGTTGTTTGTTTGCTTACCGCGTTATCAGGAAGGGTTGGGGTCATTTCGATTAGGGACATTTATTTGAAATATATTGGCGTAGTTACTTTTGTAATTATAATCGCTTTTGTATAAATATTGATTTATAATTATTAATAATCGTACATTAAGGAAATATTATTGTTGTTGCTGAGTAGCTGTTCGTACCTTGTTCGAGTTATATTGTGAACGGAAACGGAAAAAGTTGTGTGTGTGAATATAGTTTACTATAGGTATGGGAAGAACGTTTGAAATCGGTGCCAGAGAGAGGTTCCTAAGATTACTTCATACTCATCAACAAAATATACCTCTTTAGTGTAGAAGTGGTTTACAATACTTTTACGATCTATTCTGAACCGTTGAGAAGAAATTCGTATTGATAATTAACACAATAGTAATTAACAGATCTACGTATGTAATATAGTACCTACTGATTGAATTGTGCTTACGATGTGCTTACAAATTTTTTGCTTACAAACTTTGTGCTTACAAATCAAATCAATTTTCATAACATATGAACACGTGTGTAGGTAATGGTGAATGTGGTAAATCACAGAACAGTTTTTTTTTTTTTTACTTATGTAACTTTAATGACGTTGTGGTTTATGACATTTTCCTTTGAATAGTTGTAATGTAAAGGGAGGGCAAAACTTGCTGAGTTTCTTGCCCGTTCTTCTCAGAACAAGGCCTCCCGGTAGTTTTGCGAACGGATGGCGTAGTCTTGCTCTTTCGTGAATTTTGTAAACGTTTTTGACATTCATAAGCATGCTCTAAGAAGCATCTAAATTGAATAAACTAATATAAAAAAATATTTTGATTTTGATTTTGATGCAACGTGGGCGACTAGTACGGGTCCCAAGGCGAACAGAAAACAATAAAATAGTAAAATCAGAATAATCAATTGCGTACTTGGGTAGAGTAATAAAACCGCCCGTATGACGCGTTACGCGGAGTCGAGCAGATGTCGAAATTTGACCCCGTCTCAATAACAAAACACTAGAGTTGAAGGGTTTTTTTAACGGCACGGCTGAGGGGACTATTTTTAGATGTGAATTCGAGTTCATAGTACGCCAGGGGGTCTTAGAAGTGGTGGTCACACAATTTTTTTTAACAGGGTCAACAGGTATCATTCATCAAGTAAAGGGGTCTACACACGGCCCTAAAATCAGTGGCGATATCGGGACAATAGTGGTGGGGATAAAGTGGCTCGTGGTTTTCAAGTCAAGTCAAATCATTTATTTCAACTAGACCTCCTAAAATGGCACTTTTGAACGTCAAATAAAATCTAAAGATGATACTAGTTGCCCCTTCCTTAGTTTCGTGTGACAAGAAACTCCACACTTACTCTTTTAAAATAGGATTACAATATTTTGTATACATTAGTTAAATAATTATATGTGAAGACAATGTACTCCTATAATAAAACTACTATACTATAAAAAGTTAGTATACATGTTTCTCATATATTTACAAATATCGAAAACGTAGAATATTATAAATTAAAAGAGTAATAATAAATAAAAAAATCGAATCGGTAGTACCATACGAACGATCGGGAACGATTTGCCTACACACAAGGCGATATAGGGTGCTCCCCATAACTTCCCCGATATTGCCACTGATTTTAGAGCC
Source organism: Pieris napi (assembly GCF_905475465.1). Lineage (NCBI taxonomy): Eukaryota > Metazoa > Arthropoda > Insecta > Lepidoptera > Pieridae > Pieris > Pieris napi. The sequence continues at coordinate 1,818,777 of NC_062241.1, read as the reverse complement.
GTGTGTAACGCTTTAATACTTACTTGTCAATAGAAGCAGCTAAATCACAGTAGATTCCTAAATCCGTTTGCGGCTTTTTTACTTTTCGGCCGTACCAATCTACGCTTTTGTATTAAGACGTTGTATTGCTTCATAAATATTTTGATAGCTGCTATCGGAAACCAGTTGATACTACAAGTACTTATAGAAGTCCTCTGAGTTTGATTAAATAAATTAACAGAGCTGCAGCCGAATAAGTATCGCAATACAGCAAGGAAATGCTGCTAATATTAAAAATACACTGCCACAGGGACCAAACTTTTAAAATTTGTTTTATATTTCTATTTATCATTTATTGTAAATATTATTACAGTTGGTAAATAAAACCTTTATAAAATAATTGTATATATTAATTACTTAAATGTCATATAATATAATTAAAGATCGAAGTTTAAAACTTTCGATTTCTCTCAATAAATTTCCCTATAATATCCGATGTCATTTCGCCTGAAGCGGTCGGTTTGTGAGAAGTATTTCTCGTTTTTATCGCTCGACAGAGAACAGTGTTTGTATTTAAAATCCGTTGGGATAATGAGCGTGGGAAATGGTTTACGCGTTCAGATAGTGTTTAGATTTTAATAACGTCATTTGTATGTTGTCTCGCGGGACCTACTATTCATGTAATTTGTCGAGAGAAAGTTGAACACATATAAATATGTTTGTTGTATATTTTTCTTGTAATATATTTGACCAAAGAGCAATTGTTGTGATAGTTTGTTAGCTTATTTTCATCTAGTATTTATAATACAAAGCTTTAAAAGAAAAATAAATATACTATGGAAATGTGGAACAACTTTGATTCATTTTAGTTTAAAATCATAAAACGGTAAAATAAAGTTTACTATTTATGAAGGTTGAAATATTCTGATGTTGACTCTACTTTCAAGCTCGCAAACGTATGGGAGATTTACCCTAATCTTACGCAGATCTTACTGTCTTAGGGTGGATATCTGAACCACAATAACCTAACACTTACATGAGACAAAATATTAAGACCAGTAAAAATATACCCTCCGTAACCTATTTATGTACCTATCAAACAAAAACTTTCGGAAGCGGATTCGGAACCCTTTAAAATGTCCCTTTTAAAGTCCCGGTTTCGTACGGGTGGATATTTTCAAAATAATTTGAAAATAAATAAAGCCTTTGTTACTTAGGAATATTGTAATTTCAAAGATAAAATAAATTCGAAATTCTTGTAGTTTGTGAGTTTATGCATTCGGTAATGATGCATATATTTATTTATTTCGTAATCCTACAGCAAGCGTAAATAATGTATAATGAAAAACAATTATTCTATAGATGGAATACATAATATATATACAAAAACGTTCAAAAATTTACGAAATGAAAACATCATCTCTGTTATGTGATGTGTGGTTCGCTAGCAGGTGATTTAGCGCTATGGATATTCTTAATACTCATAAGCATATTCCGCGATAGCTTAAACTAGTCAAGGCTTAAATAGTGTTCGTTCATGTTCGGGCTGCGCGATACAAAACTGAGTTTTTTGCATACTTGATGTTGATGTTAGGAACGTGAAGCAGAGCACGATTATGATTTCCTCTTCATATTGGTTATCCTCCAAATGAATGACTCATTTATCACTCAAAAGTACCTACCAAACACGACTTTATATTAAAATGATTAATTTTAAAGTTGACACAATTTGTTCGTGCGTTAACTAAGCGCATAATGTGAACCAATAGGTCACCTAATCGATTTCAAAGAACCTAAACGTCTTTATTAAACCGTCTGTGGTAATTGATTTAATATAGTCCTTAATCGAAGGGATTTAAGTTCAAAATAGTTATTACGGTTGATAATGAGCAGACTACTGTTGCATGCCTTTTAATGACGCTTTTAGTAGAAATTGAGAGCTGAACGGATTCTTGGGTTAGTTTTATATAGGTTAAATAGTTTTAAGTGAAAATCTCAAGGTAATTATCATCATCAAAGCTTGATTTGCCGAGTCGTTGATGTCTTGGCTGTGTATTCTCTCACCGAATTCTCTCTCCGAAAACTATATCCTTGAATCCCATCTCAATGCTCCTCCTTTCTTGGCGAGTCCTTTAAGGTCTCTGCAGTTAGGCTATGAAATTCACTTCCCGACCCTATTCGCTTAGCTCCTTCTCTATCTTCCTTTAAATTTCTTCTGTACAAACATTACCTGTCCACATCGTTTCGCTAACATCCGTATTAACTACTAACCGACGTGAGAGTGATCTTAAATTAAATTATCATGATTCATGTGCACGTTTTACTTTTTATTTTCTTGTATCCTTTACTAGTTTAGTTTGTTTTTTGTTCCTGTTTAGTTTTCTTTCTTTTCTTAATGACTTATGTATTTTTGCACTTCTTGCCTACCTTATCTAATTTAATATTTTTTTTCCTTTTCTCACAGTGATTGCCTGGAAGAGATCATTCGAAAGCGATAAGGCCGCCAGTTGCCCTCCCTTACATTTAATTATGTTAAATTTTTATATTGTAATGCAACGAAGTGTTAATAAATAAATACAACATGGAGAAAAACGTCATGTCGAAACTTAAAAATTTAGGTGTTAAGATTGAACGTCCAGACTATTGTATTAAGAAATCTTAGATGTTATAAAGACCGGCAGTCTCTACTCTCTATACAGGGTACAGTAACAATTTGACAAAATACATTAAATAGTAGTAAAACATTTTATATAATCTTTATTTGTAGTTTTTGTACATTGAAACCGGATGATATTAACTCGTTGTTAAAGGAAGGATGTTCGCGGAAATACAATTCGCACCTTGACGGCGTATTGATGGAGAAACTACGCTATCTCGGTGTGAACGGATGTTACCGTTATAATATCTATCTATGTATTACTTATAGACGCCTCAGCTAAGGTCTTTTTGTTACATTAATTATTTGTTAGTTAAAATGTATCTATCGAGAGCTTAAGAAGTGTTTTGTGAGCGATGTTTCCTTATATTTTTACTTGACTAACAAATATTTTTTGACTATATAATACAAAATATTCTTGTTTAAACATAGTTTTGATCTTTAATAAAATTAAAAAGTTCGTGGCGCTACAACCTTTAGTTTGAGACTTCTGTATATTCTACTTCGAGATTTTTTTCTTATAATAATTGTAAGTAGGTGATCAGCCTTCTATGCCTGACTCACGCCGACGACTTGACGCAAAGCAAACGGACAGGAAGCTGATCTGATGTAAAGTGGTACTGATACGCCCATGGACACTCGAAATTGCATAAGGCTCGCGAGTGCGTTGCCGGCCTTTTATGTATTGGTAGGCTCTTTTATTGAAGGACCCTAAGTCTAATTGGTTCGGAAATACTTCAGTGGGCAGCTGGTTCCATATAGTGGTGGTGCGCGGCAAACTGCTTTAAAATGCCAGTTTCCTCACGATGTTATAATACTTCACCGTGCGAAATAGTGTAAAATTCGCATATGGAAAAAAAAGTTTATTCGTGTACAGCCGGGGTTCAAACCTACGACCTTAATAGTCGCATTTTCAAGATGCCATATATATGGTCAACAGACTTAATCAGAGAGAACTAATTCAGATTCCTATTTCGTACAACTAAATAACCTATCCTAATGTCATACAAAAAGAGTATAAAAATAAAATGTAAAATAAACGTTAAATTCAGCGAAGTATCAAGGTTGTTCGGTCATTCACACGCAGACGCAAATTTGTGTGGTCTGTCCCCGGTACATGCTCAAATACTGATAAAATTTCGAGCTTGGTCGCACTTGTTGATAAATTGCTACTTTATTATAGTTAGTTCAGTTATAGTTTATAATTCCTATGCACATATAATCTAATATATAAAATTCTCGTGTCACGTGTCTCCTCCGGAACGGCTCGACCGATTCTTATGTAATTTTTTATGCGTATTCAGTAAGTCTGAGAATCGGATTTTTAAAAACCCCTAAATGTTAAGGGTGGTCCCACCCAAAAATTTTTTTTTAGACAAAACTTTTTGTTTCATTTTTTTTATGTACAACAAACAAATAATACATACAACCCTTAATTGTCACCCCTCTACGATCAAGCCCAATTTTTTTATCATATCATATTTTTATTGACACTAAAAAATGTTTCCTACAAATAATATACATCTGTCTAAATACAACTGTATAAAGATTCTATGTGAACTTGTGTTGAACAATTAAAGAAAAAATTTACGTTGAACATAAGAGACTTTTGCCTTCGCAACCAACTGCAACCTGTAGCACCCGCAAATTATCTGTAATGTTTTTTGACTAAAGAATTAGATTAGTTAACGACCGGTTAAAGGAAGTATGGGGAACTATTTTAGCTTCCGATTGGATCTCTAGTAAAAATTTTCTGGAGTAAAATGGCGGTCTCTTAATAAACTTCTAGCGTCTGTCCAGATCTGTAAAAAAATAATGTAGTACGGATGATAGACTTCTCAATAATTATTGTCTCATATTGTTTTAAGGACTGACGCTGGTTTGGCGACATAATTAAGTGTACTCAATAAAACAGTTTACGGCTTTAGCAACCAATATTAGATAATTAATGTCGATTATTTTATTCATAACACACAATTAAGAAGTCTATCAACCGTAAATTTTATATACAATAAATATTTACTTTAAATTATAAGTGCAAAAGGATATCCTTTGCCCCTTTTTTCTTAGGCTACTGAAGTTTATTTCCTATGCAAGCAATCTATGCCTAAATTATCATTTTCTTATCAACTAATGTTACGGTGTTATAATTGAATAAACAATGTTTATAGATTGTGCTCGCGATTGACATTTTAAACGTTTGAAATTAAATTAATAAAACCTGTCTAGTTTGTTTGGAATGCAAATTATTGTCTTTGAGGGCATTGTCCTCGTTCGGGACAGATCTGGTTGTACCAGGTTGGTAGCGGGCGTTAGGAGGTTGCCGGTTCGCAGGTCAAGGCGGTTCGCGGGCGGCGCTGGCGCGGGTCGAGGACCTCGGTACGCTTGAGGTAGGTCCCGTTACCTCTCCCGTCCTATATTGCCCTAGTACTCGACTTGACGAATGCCCCTTGAAGGTCATTTTTTAGAACACAAATTGTGATTTTTAAATAATAATAGTAATTGCGGGTTATAAAAATTATAGATTGATATGGGTGCATCAATATGAACACAATTGTGGGAACGAATTATAAAACCTTCAACTAAATTGCTTTGCCTACTCGGAAGGAGTTAGTCATTTAAGTTTAATACAGGGAATCGATCTACAATTAATTATGTGTGTGTTTTACTGGTAATTCTTTTTAATGTACATTGTAACCTGAAGTATGAAAAACGCATTCCGGTATTGTAATTACATAAATATTACTCTCTTTAAATATATTTACGAAACTTTTTAACTTCTAAAAGTTTTAATTATATAAATTCTTTCGCCAAAGATAGACCCATTGTGAGTGAAGCAAAAGACGGAAGGCAGTACTTAATAATCGTTGACCTCTTGTCCGTAGCTTCATAGAATCCGTCTATTATTTGTTACAACGTATGTATGTGTATATCGTGGGAACACACACTGAAGTGGCTTATCAGTACATCGCAGTCGCAAACGTTGACGTTTCAAGCCCATTATGAATTAAACAGATAATTAAAGTACGCACCTGTGCCTTTTTTATAGAATAGGGAAGGAAATGAACAGACTGATCACGCGATGGCTTTTATTGGCAGTTATAGAAATAGTATCAACATGAAGGAATGCTTGGGGTCTTGTATAATTATGGAAGGAAAGCCTCGGGTGACTTTTGTAATATACAATGGAAAACTGTGCTGGAATGAGATAAAATATACACTATAGACCAGTGTTATCTAAAATTTATTGGATTTATTTGGAGTTTGAATTTGAATTTCAGTTTGAATTTTGTTATGAAAATTTACTTACTATGTTTCTGTGTTAACAATTTGCTAGTAATTTCTTTCTAAAACCTATCGGTTAAGTCTGTTAAGTAAACAATTAATTTTTTGAATATCTAAATTAATATATGTTACATGTTGGCATAAGGTTTTTAGAAAGGATAAGGGGCCGGCACAAAAAAAATTAAGAAGCACTGCTATATACACTTACTTCCTCAAACAGCCATGGAAAGATTTGTCCTAATAACGCTGTTACTTTGACTTTAATTAGATTAATAATACGTTTCATAAAACACAGTTTTATACAAAATAACAATAATTAAAACTTGAAGATTTAAAAAAAAATGTGTGCGTGTACTAGGTGTACACACGTAAGAAGTGAAACTTCTTTATGACCTTATTCTTCGAAAAATGATCTACTATATGCAACTTAACGAAATTGGTTAAATAAAGTTTAACAAAAGGCTTTTATTATCATAGACATGAATACAAATACAATTATTTCATTTTACCTTATTACTACTACGATTATTACAGAATTTCATTAATTGTAATAGAATTATTACTATCATTGTTATCGTTATTATATATTTTTGTTGTTAATGGCTTCGAATCTCTTCGGATCAACCGTGGTAGGGACAAGAAAAAGATGACGATTTGCTACAAAATTTCTCCCATACGTCGATAAAAAATTCATTCTAACGCCGATAAAGAAGTTTGATTTCAAAAAGCAACATGGCGCGTAACCGAAAAACGTGACGATTTGCTACAAAATTTCTCCCATACGTCGATAAAGAACTTTCATTCCAACGCCGATAAAGAAGTTTGACATCAAAAAGCAACATGGCGCGTAACCGAAAAATGTGACGCGTAACGAAAATATGTTACACTAAATTTTTTTCCAACCCCGATAAAGAAGTTTCACTTCAAAAACATTTAAGTTATAAAACCAACGTGCACGTAAACATAACCCAGTTTCGGCAGTGCCTAATTCACGAACATGTAGCCGTGATAATACAGGCTGTGGAAGATTGATGTATGGCTGGCGCGCAGCCAATTGTGGCTGATACCGGCACAAAGCATGCCGATATTAATTAATAGTGGACAAATTGTGATATCACAGCTCAATACGCTTATGATATTGTAAGTGACTGTACTTGTGTCGTGAAGTATCGAGTGTCATGTCAATCTAAAGTACAGTTGTGACAATATGAATAATTGAATAGTTTGATGTATTGTGTGACCTTGCGTCGATACGGCGATTGCATTAATGTGCTGAAATAATTAATACGTCTGCTAGTTTTAAAGAGATGGTATTTTCATCTTTTTGTCTATTATAATACAACTCAAATTCCTATACATTTTATTCAGATAGAGATGCCTATACATTTAATTACTTGTATCGCTTTGATGGATTAACGGCTAATAAAAAGGAAAGAATTGAGGTGTGGAGCACGGGGCAGACTAACTTTCGCGATGTCCAAACGGATGTTTTTTAAAGTCGAAATCAATATCAATGGTTTAGGCGTCTGTATACAAACTTTGGAGGTTGTGTATACGATAAGATTGCAGAGATAATAATGATTCATAGATCCATTAAGAATTGGCAGTGTAAACGTTTTAGCAAACCTCTTAATAGAATATCTCATGATAAAGTCCTTCTGAATCTTTCGAATCGCATGTTATTAATAGAAAAACGTCAATATTTTGGGAAAAATATCAATTTAGTCTGAATAAGTAAGACATTTATTGTAGCGTAATTGTCGATTTTAATGAGATGTCTACAATATGAAACTACCCTCACATGTTAGTTTATTTTTATTATATGATTGCTTACCTTAATATTTACTATATTGCGATTGTATTCAATTCCCTCAGAATAGCGTGGATGTTAATCAAATTTATGTCTTTGGGACTTTGATATCAAGACGGTGATAGACGCGAAAACCTAGTCAATTAAAAGTTTTTCTTTCGTTAGTGGGAGGTAGGTAAATGTTGTCGTGATTTATCTACATCTGCTGATGAATCCGTCGTGAATTTCTGGTGCATGTCTGTCCTGCTTTGTTCTATATCGTTAGAGAGAGATGAAAACTCGTCACAGATGGAATAATTCTGTGGCCTCACTAAGAGTCAGTGACAAGGTTATTAATTTGGATTTCTCGAGCGTAGCATTTTTTGGTTTAATGCATTTTTAGATAATGAGGGAAACAAAAGTTTTTTTATGCGATTTATTAATATGTATTATGCTTAACATGTATAGTACTAGCTGACCCGGCAAACGTTGTTTTGCCATGTATGTTACTTCTAGGAAACATTTTTTTAGTCCTATAAAAATAACTATCTACTATAATAAAAAATAGGGGTTGATCGTAGAGGGGTGAAAATTAGAGGTTGTATGTATTTTTGTATGCTGTATCATAAAAACAGTTTTGGAGTGGACACCCCTTATCACTTAGGGGTTTGTAAGATAGATAGTAGCCGATTCTCAGACTTACTGAATATGAATATAAAATTTCCTAAGAATCGGTTGAGCCTTTTCGGGGGAGTATGGGAACGAACATTGTGACACGAGAATTTTATATACATACTAGCTGACCCGGCAAACGTCGTTTTGCCATGTATTAGTCTAGTCGACAAGTTGAAAATGGAACAAAATAGAGATACTGCTCTTAAAATTATGTACGATAGCTCATTGGAACCGGAATGACGCCTAGAAAAATGTGCTAAAAGCGTGTATTAGCACATAAAAAATTGCAAAAGTTATAGACAATTAAAGATGAAAAAAAAATGGCATTTAGTTTTTTGCCAATATTTAATAAACTATTAATATTTAAGAAATTTCAAATAAAGATTCTGAAAGAAGAGGAAATTTACAATAAAATACTCTTAACTCTTGGAACTCTATCTCCATTATTTATAACTTTAATTTAACGCTGAAAATAGGTCTGCGGGTGACATTTTTAGGATTCGCGCGTGGCGTCAAAAGCGACTACGGCACATTAATTAATTTATTTAAGGTATAGAATATTTTTTTTTAAATTTGAAAAAATTATAGTGTGTTCTGAACACTATAATTAATTTATTCCCGTTGAAAATTTTACTTAAAGTTAATTTTTCAACAAGTTAAATAATTGTTAACAAACGAAATTTTCTCGAACGACCGTCTTAATTGTAAGTGAAAAAAAATGTTTAAATAATGGTCGTAAAAATATTTCGCTTCGTAGAGCCTTTCTTACATACATACTTAACAAGATCGTGCCATAAAAGTTAAAAAAATATTTATACTTTGTTTATAACATTTTTTTTACTTAAACAAAAAAAAATTTTTTTTCCTAAATAACAATTTTTAATTGTTTATAATAGTTTTTTTAAATTTTCTATTGTTTAAATAATTAGTTAAAAATTTTTTTTTTCTAAAAGTCATAATTGACAGTCCTCTATAAAGTAACAGAAAAAAAATTTTTTTTAATCAACAATTCTATTGTTTATTAACTTACCAAGTTGTTATAAACAAATATTCAACTTTTTTTTATTTTTTTTCTAAAACTTCTAAAATTAACAAAAACAACCATATATATAACAAAGTATAGAAAAAATTTTTTTGTAAATTTTTTGATTATCATGAATATTACTTTTATTTAAAATTAAAAAATTTTTTTTCTGTACTTTGTTATATATGGTTGTTTTTGTTAATTTTAGAAGTTTTAGAAAAAAAATAAAAAAAAGTTGAATATTTGTTTATAACAACTTGGTAAGTTAATAAACAATAGAATTGTTGATTAAAAAAAAATTTTTTTCTGTTACTTTATAGAGGACTGTCAATTATGACTTTTAGAAAAAAAAATTTTTTTAACTAATTATTTAAACAATAGAAAATTTAAAAAATCTATTATAAACAATTAAAAATTGTTATTTAGGAAAAAAAATTTTTTTAAAATCATAAAATTTTTAATGTAATAAAGTTGTGTTAAATTTTTTTTAAAAAATATTTATTTATTCAATTTGTTAAAAAAAATTTATCAACAAATGGCGGGAATTTTTTTTTTTGCAAATCAATAAATATCTTGTATTAATAAAAAAACGATTATATGATGATTTAGAAAAAAGACAATTTTTTTAACAACATTACATGGATTTTTAAGTTTTTGTTTAAGTAAAAAAAATGTTATAAACAAAGTATAAATATTTTTTTAACTTTTATGGCACGATCTTGTTAAGTATGTATGTAAGAAAGGCTCTACGAAGCGAAATATTTTTACGACCATTATTTAAACATTTTTTTTCACTTACAATTAAGACGGTCGTTCGAGAAAATTTCGTTTGTCAACAATTATTTAACTTGTTGAAAAATTAACTTTAAGTAAAATTTTCAACGGGAATAAATTAATTATAGTGTTCAGAACACACTATAATTTTTTCAAATTTAAAAAAAAATATTCTATACCTTAAATAAATTAATTAATGTGCCGTAGTCGCTTTTGACGCCACGCGCGAATCCTAAAAATGTCACCCGCAGACCTATTTTCAGCGTTAAATTAAAGTTATAAATAATGGAGATAGAGTTCCGAGAGTTAGGAGTATTTTATTGGAAATTTCCTCTTCTTTCAGAATCTTTATTTGAAATTTCTTAAATAGTAATAGTTTATTAAATATTGGCAAAAAACTAAATGCCTTTTTTTTTTCATCTTTAATTGTCTATAACTTTTGCAATTTTTTATGTGCTAATACACGCTTTTAGCACATTTTTCTAGGCGTCATTCCGGTTCGAATGAGCTATCGCACATAATTTTAAGAGCAGTATCTCTATTTTGTTCCATTTTCAACTTATCGACTAGACTAGTATATGATTTACAATAAAAAAAATAGGGGTTGATCGTAGAGGGGTGAAAGTTAGGGGTTGTATGTATTTTTTAATGCTGTATCATAAAAAAATAGAAATTAAAAATTTTGTCTAAAAAATAAAAAATAAAATTTAGGGGTTTTTCATTTTTCATTTAGGGGGATGAAAAATAGATGTTGGCCGATTCTCATAGGATCATTCGGATAAGTACAAAAAATTTCATCAAAATCGCTCAAGCCGTTTCGGAGGAGTATGGCAACGAAAACTGTGTCACGAGAATTTTATACATCAGATATTAGATTTTGTGAGATATAAAATTGTCTTGTGTGCATGACGGGTTAAATGATTTTTAACTACTACTTATGTAGCCTAGAATTATGGATGGGCTCGTGGTTCCTAGTTTTCGATTCCCTGCCGGGTACTATATTCGTTTTATGCCTAATTAAAAATTATGTATAGAAGTATTCTCAAATGATTCGCATCTCAATCAAAAGACCATCATAATGATATCAGAGATCTTAAGATCGTGTGGAGTTGGTTTGAGTTGATCTTAATATAGTTGCAATGTCGTCAATTTTTGTAGCTTAATTAATTGATGGTTAGTTTCAGTCGGGATAGTTTTAATTTCGTAGCGAAATATACAACCTGTACTTTTGTAAAAATATTGTACATAGGTATATTCTTATTGAAGTATTTCCGAACCAATTCGACTTAGGGTCCTTCAACAAAAGAGTGTACAAATTTTTAAAAGGCTGGCAACTTATTCGCGAGCCCACTGGCATTGAGCGTCCATGGGCGGCGGTATCACTTAATATCAGGTGAGCCGCCTGCCCGTTTGTCCCTTTTCTATAAAAAAAAATATTTGCCACTAATATTTTTATTTTACATAGCCAATTATCTAATAATTCGATAAAACACTTTATAGGCCTTGAGATCCGATGTGTCGGGTTCCTGTCTATTAGGTTCGGTCTTCTATGTCTGACACACAACATCGTTTAGGGTCTAAGGGCTCATTTAGAAACGAGACGTGCTACTAACTCATAATACGACAAAAATATATTCAATTTAAACCTCACCCTAAGATAAAATAATAACTTTACTACGAGTAATGTTTAAAAATCGAATGCCTCAAAGAAATGCAAGATAAACTCAGTCTACTATAATCGTAAAATATTTCAAAACATCTACAATACGAAGTAAATTTTTCCAATATCGCATCAAACAAACATCAATCAAAATGTTAATTTCCACAATTTTTCTCATATGTAACGTGTTTGTGTCTACACGTGCGAATGTTGCATTGTTTATCATACTAATACACTCAAGCAAGCGTTGTTTAGAACACGCCGAGAAGTACAATAGTGAGTCGTATCCATTAAACATAGCAAATACGTCTTACTTGCATAACGCATCACCTTTTAAACAAGGGTCAGACGATTAAACTTTTATGAACTTGCTCTCTTGTAGTTATAGAAAACTTAACGAACTTTTTAATATAGTTTTTCATATGGGCTATTCGATTTAATAAATAATTTGTGAACGTGAGGCGGAATTTGGAGAATTCTGCTGATTTTAAACCTTGGGAATGAGAAAGAGACGATAACGTTAATGTCGTTAACTCTCTTCGTGCAATTGCAAGTAGCTCTTGATAAAAACTAGGAGAAGTGATTCAATGATAATCATCAACGTTTTTTACCGAAGTTTTTCTATAGTTCCGCATCAATAGCATTCAATGGCAACACACCAATGTCAAACAATAGATAATATTATAATCGGCGTCCATGTCTTGGCTGTTAGATAAGCTTCAATAAATCCGATATATTTGTGCGCTAGCGCAAGCCTTTTTGTTTAGCAACTGTAAATTTTTTTAAGAAACAGAGCATTGTAAACAGTCAATTCTTGGACACACATACAATATAGTATTATAGAAGTTATTATTTGTAATTATATTGAATAATAATAATAATAAATAAGTTTTTATTCATCCGCTGTTTGAGATATATTTTACAAAAATAGATATTAATATCATGTTACTAATCTACGTATGCACACGGTCAGTTAGTAGGTCTCTTATAATATTTCCTAAAAAGCCTCAATAGTAATAACGAGTGTAATATTGATAAGACAAAAAAGAAGTTAATAAATCAGTGGCACTACAACCTCTTAAGGTCTTGGCCTCAGATTTCTTTCATCTTTTTAAATGTAATAGGCAAGTAGGTGATTAGCCTCCAGTGCCTGACACACGCAGACGACTTTTTGTGTCTAAGACATGTCGGTTTCCTCACGATGTTTTCCTTCACCGTTCGAGCGAGTTTTAAATGCGCACATAGAAAGAAAGTCTATTGGTGCACAGCCGGGGATCGAACCTACGACCTCAGGTATGAGAGCCGCACGCTAAAGCCACTAGGCCAACACTGCTCAGATAAGACAAAGGCTCTGTTTAAAGTGCGTTTGATAACATATATAAAAGGCAATAAAAGAAATTCAGCGATTCTATTAATCAATTAGCAAAATTGTCTTCACTATAGGCTATATAATAGGTCGATAAAGTTTACTAAGGCACGGTTAAATCCAGTAATTAAACGGAGTGGGTTCTTGATGAGATTTAGTTTCAATAAGTTTTTGTAAAAGCCCTCGGGAACAGACTGTTTGGTTTGGATAACGATTGTGGTTATTATCTAAGTGAGTTATCTATTTATTGGCTATGTAATAACGATTTCTGTTCTATGTACTTTAAGTTTGAGGAAACCAACCATATTTTACTTATATGTTAAATATCTTAACAATGTAACATTGGAAAAAAATTCTTTACATCACAATAATAAAACAATAGTGCTATAAACTTTTTAGGTCTGAGCCTCAAATTTGATATCTGTTTCATGATCAATTGTCAATCTAATGGGCAAGTAGGTGATCAGCCTCCTGTGCCTGAAACACGCTGTCGACTTTTTGGGTCCAAGGCAAGCCGGTTTACGCATTTTCCTTCGCCGTGCGAGCGAATGTTAAATGCGTACATAGACAGAAAGTCCATTGGTGTACAGCCGGGCTTGAAACGGCGACCTCAAGGATGAGAGTCGCACGCTGAAGCCACTAGGCCAACATTGCTCAAACTGTCCCCAAAAAATTTCGATTTATCGCATTATTTGGTGTATTAATTTATTCAAAAGTCAAGTCTTAGTCCGTATGAATATTGAAACAGGCTAACTTCATTCGCTGCTGGAGATTCTTGATTTATTTTTGGCACGGAAATATCGTTAGTGTTAATAAGTCGATTCAAATAAATCGTCGAGCCATTAAAAACTCGGATTCAACTAAATATGTTAACAGCGCCTTTCATAAGAATTTACTAAGGCTAAGGTGGGGCATGGGATGGCACAAAAAGGTTGGGAAACACACACAAACCACGCGGCCTATGATAGAGATAAAATATAATTCAAATACAATAGAATATGACTGGATGAAAAAAAAACAGTGGCGTGACCTCTTTAGGTCTTGTTCTCAGATATCTGAATCTGTTTCATGATCATTTTAAAATCTAATAGGCAAGTCATAGATCAGCCTCCAGTGCCTGACACACGCCGTCGACTATTTGGGTCTAAGACATGTCGGTTTCCATACGATGTTCTCCTTCACCGTTCGAGCAAATGTTAAATGCGCACATAGAAAGAACGTCATTGGTGCACAGATCGAACCTACGACCTCAGGTATGAGAGTCGCACGCTGAAGCCACTAGGGCAACACTGCTCTGACTAATGACTGGATGAATTCGACAAAAATTTGTAAGATTTGATAATGCTATACCTACCTAACGTAGGTATAGCATCGTCAAAAGTAAATTATTAAAGTATCGCGAATTATTCCATCTTGGACATCTCATTATTTCCCGACTACGTGCAGCGCATTTTTATAATTATTCATGTGTCGTTATATTCAATTGGAAATTATGCGAATATTAATTAGACGTTGTTAAGCGTACTCACCTTCTTGAGTGACCTTCTGTGTTTCCTGCTCGAGGTCAGGGCCCCGTGGTGACTTTGAATTATCAAATGCTTTGTATTGTTTGTAGTGTATGAGCATTTTTACGGATATCGCAAACTACTAACATAGCTAATCGGTGATTCTGTATGTGTACATTTAGGTTCATATAAGTTCATATATGTCACTTACATGAGACATTTGGCAAAGGCATTCTGGCTGTTGTTTATTTATTTAACACTACAATCAGATAATATTAATTATTAAGAAGGCAACGGGCCTTCTAACAAGTAATGTCTTCCAGGCAAGGAAATACTAAATGTTAAGTGTTAAATTAACAAAAATTGAATTACAAATAACAATGTACACTTATACAAACTAATATCTATGATAAAGTAAAACTAAAAGCTAATCTTAAGAGTCATAAATAACAAAAAATGTTTGGTTGAAAAATATATATAAATAATATATTTACTGTATATTATCATATGTTTTCTTACTGTGTTATTCTCCTTTCCAAAATTTCCATATTGACAACGTCAAAATTCTTATTTATTGGCATTTTGTTTATGCAAATCGATCAGGAAATTAAAATAATTACGAGGCGGCCTTTTTGCTATCATAATGTAATAATTATATTTTCATTTTAAATTTATAACTCAATCTGAATAATGTTAAAATGTTCATTGCAAGTCAAAGGTCGTCGATTTAGGAATTTTGCTAGGTGCGCAATTTCTATTGTTTATATACACTATTAATTTATTTATTAAGTCTTATCCTATTTTATTAGATAAGAAAAAAAAAATGCTTAATAACGATTATGGCCCGTGTTTTTATAACGCCTACTTTGACTACACATTTTTCTTTTGAACCGGCAGAAATCGGCACCGCGCGAAGCTCAACTGATAAAGCATACAGGGACACACTGCCAGAAGGCTCGCAAATGCGTTGCCGGCCTTTTAAGAAACGATAGACACGTTTCGATAAGTTCAATTGTCTCGGAAATACTTTGATGGGCCCGTTTATTTATAACGACTATTTTAACTCCATAATTTTTATCGAACAGGCGGCAAATGGCACTGCTATACGCTCACCTGATAAGTGATACATAGACTGTCAGAAGGCTCGCAAGTGCGTTGCCAGCTTTTTAAGAAATACACTCCTTTGAAGGAAGTTAAGTCCAATTATTTGGTAAATACTTCAATGTTGGCTCCCATATAAACACACAATATCTATACATTACTGCAAGAAGACCATTCTCTCTTGAAGATCTTGTTTATTCAAATACTTATACATTTTTTTATACATATCACTTTAATCTGTGCGTAAATTGACGTCAAAGCGAGTGGCGTAATCGAGTGATCACTAGACGGATATAAAATTAGCAAAGTACGTGATTAAGTGCTTCCTTGAGCTACAGTGAATGCGTTTATCTGGTGGAGGGATGGAAAAATCAGCAGACTGTAATACAGCTTCTAAAGGTTCTAATTAATAAACGTATATAAGGGCAGTGTTAGTTTACTATTCATGGGTTGAGCGTTTGAACCGCAACTCTTTTAGTTTTTCTTTGTCTTTCGTGTGTAATGCACGAGAAATGGCGTGTTTAAGGATATTCAGAGTTGAGACTAAGCGTTTGTCAAAAATGAGTCTTTTAAGTCTAGTGAGGGTCTACGCTCGATCCACGATAACACGTCGATGTTTGGGTCCTAACGTGTTTCAGTGACAGTAGGCTGAACATCTACTAGCCTTTATAGAAGAGTGAATAATATTAAATACTAAATTATGTCTGTCATTAGGGGGCTGTCAGAATTAATTGATTAACCATAAATATTGAAAGTAATAAATATACGTATCTATATTGAGATGTTTGATTTTTTTTATACAACAGGGGGCAATCGAACAGGAGGCTCATCTGATGTTAATTGATACCGCCGCCTTTTTCTTTAAAGGCTTTATACTGATATTACGACGTCGATAAGTAGAAGGACTTTAGAAAAACTAAATATATTTAATCACCAATTATTTATTATAACCAATTGAAATACATTTTTACTTACCAACATTGGTATAATTGCAATTGCAACTTGCAAACTGTTAGAATCGTCATTACCTAGCCGAGAGCACGGTTATAAACATTAAATAAAAAAATTAAGCCCTAATTAAGTATGAAAAGCCGATACTCGACGCGTCCTTAAGACCTGGTTACGTGAATAATAATTGTCTAAAATAGTGAGCTTGTTCAATCCGAGTCGAGTGCAGTCTTGCTAATGAGCTGATGTATCTTGTGCCGTCGCGACATTCCGTACTGTTTTTATAAAAACCCTTCAAAGAACTTAAGTGTTTCGCCTCCTTGTTTATTTTATTCGCTTTTTATTGTGAGCGGTTTTATATCGTGCACGCTGATGGCTTTGCGGTTTTGTTTTTATTGTCATTTTTAACTTTGCGGGGTGGTCGTGTTTTATTATGCGTTTGGATAATCAGCGAGCAGTGATAGCATAGTGGCTCATTTTCTAGTTAGTCCTGACTATGTTTGAATCACGGTTGTGTACCTACGAATTGTACTTGCGCAATTAACAACAAAATCGACGATAGGCGTCAGGTATAGAAGGCGTTACTACTTGTCTATAAACAAAATAAAGTATTGATTTCAATGATTGACTTAATAATTATCTGATACTTCAATAAAAAATTCCAACGTCAGCTAAGATCTTCGATATCGGTGGAAGGTAAACTTAATATTGAGATTGCTATCGTTATTGAACAATTGAACGTATCGTACGTTGGTCACACAATGCGTTGGGGCGACGAGAATCTAAAGAAGCTCATGGTGATTGGCAACACCGAAGGCAAAAGATCGCGTTGACGTTCGCCGACGAGATGGACTGATCAAGTTATAGTCTCGTCCTCAGACTATACACAGTTGTAAATTAAGTGCAGGACCGAAATTTGTGAAGGAAAATTATTCGCGCCAATCTTATAATACTATACAGCTGATCACGATACTCAGATATGAGTAACCGACCCAGAGAGAGACAGAGAGATATTAAAAGTTACGCGATGCGTACATACAGCACTATTTTATTATATGTTTTCATAATAAATTTGTGAGCAAAATTCACCTTTTCTAAATTCCCAAAAAAACTCCGTACTGTACGCGTTCTGATTTATTCATTGTCAATACCATTGTATAAATGGGCCGTAGTACCAGGTGCAGTGTATGAACTGCGCTCGTTTTTATGAGGTTATTTATCCTGAAAATGGTTTTTGGACGGCGCGAACTAAAACGTGACTAAGAGCGAGCCTCGAACGTTGAACTCTCAAGGCGCTTTGCCCCGAATTATCGCAAAATTTGTATTAGTTACGAATACAAAGCGAACATTAATTGGAGCCGGCGTAGATATTGAATGTTTCTGTAAATAAATAACTGAGAAAATTATCGAGTTAAAGGAATTTTTAGAAACTACAGGACAGAATTAAAAGGACAGCTACCCATAGACACCTATGTCAGTGGTAGGCACAGTTTGCACAGCACACTTGGGAGTCGTGTTGGGGCAACCTCCACTGGGTGGTTTCGTAGGCTACACTATACTGTATGTCTATTCTTCTTGCCCGATCTTCATCCTTGACTTGCGAACTGGTAGTAAGTGTAAATTTAGAATCAATTTAACACCTTTTCTGTTGACGTGTATTTGTTTACCTATATAAATATAAATAAAGTTATTTTGAGTCTCTATCTAAATTATATAAAATACTATTTTGATATTAATTAATGTGTGTATAAGTTTATCGCTAGTTGCATACACATATTAATTGTGTCGTTTCCTTACCACGTTTAATTGCAAAATGGAATTTATGTCAAGTCTCCTTATTTGCTGACAAATATCTTTATGTTTTATAAAACATTTAATTAGTCTTATTGACTTATGATTCGTAATTAACGGGTTCATTGACAATACATCAAGTTTTAGCAGTTTAGTTTAAAATTATTATTCATCATAATATAAAACTGTATGCAATATTGTGTATTTGAATTTCAAATAAAATCTTCTCTTGACTGATGAATGAACTCTTGGTCAGGTTTTCTGTCGACATAGGCCTCCCCCAATTGTTTCCACGTCTCTCTATCCTTGGCAGACCTTCTCCATCCTTTTGGTAGATCGTCCTCCCATCTTTTAATTTGACCTCCTCGTTTTCTTTTTCTTTCCGTTCCTTGGATACCACTGTATTACATCCTTAGTCCATTTTCTTTGTTAGTCCTCATTATATGTCCAGTCCAGTTCCATTGAGGTTTCTTATTTTTTGTAGCACGTCACTGACGTTTGTTTTTTTTCTTATTTTTGAAGCTGTCCATCGATCCGGTAGACTTACATTAACTTGACTTGAAAGTCCTATGACTCCTAGATGGGGCAGAGGATGTCCACAGAGTCTCTATCGAGTTCCGTCTTGAACCTCATACTTCACGGCGTTCCAAGTGTCTTTGCCCGATCTTCTGTAGGACGCCAGGTTTGCTTGAGATGGCCTCGGTTCCAATCAAGCGCCTGCTTGAAATCTCTTCGGAGAGTATGGCCTATCCAATTCCACACCAACTATAATACAATTATAGAGTGATCTATAAAACGAGAATAGATTTTTATTTTGCATATTTACACAAGTGTTAATCGAAATCAGTTAGAGCAGTGTTGGCCTAGTGGCTTCAGCTTGCGACTCATACCTGAAGTCGTACGATCGATTCCCGGCTGTGCACCAATGGACTTTATATGTGCGCATTTAACATTTGCTCGAACAGTGAAGGAAAACATCCTGAGGAAACCGATATGTCTTAGACCCAAAAAGTCGACGGCGTGTGTCAGGCACTGAAGGCTGATCACCTACTTGCAACAAATTCAGAAATCTAAGGCCAAGACCTAAAGAGGTTGTAGCGCCACTGATCTTTTTTATTTATTGTTAATCGACATCATTTGTCTTGCCCATTTGCGTTTTGACTAAGCCAGACTGGCTTAGTCAAAACTTGGGAACAGATGGTTCAACTTACAAACTATTGAATCTTAATCCACATTAATTATAGCTGTTTGTTTAGAAATATAAATATTTATATAGTTGGTAACGTTATATCGTCGGAAGCGTGATATTTATCGTTCAATATTTAATCTCTTCTAGGAAACCATTGATACTCAAAAGATTAACATAGACCGTATCTTTTGTTTCCTTTAATTTACCATTCAGATATTTTTTACACTAACCTGTGTAGTGCCGCCATTCCTAACTACTTCAAATGTTTTATGCGATTTCCACTTTTATTTCTATTAACATAAAGTGTAAAATTATGTTCATGCCAATTGAAATGATTCGTTATTGCAATTTAAATCCTATTGCACTTTCACAAAGTTAAAATTAATAAATGTTGTATTCATTATTTTTTGTTGAAAATTGTTTTGATTGCGATTTTACCTGCTCCAAAGAGTTTTGTTGTGTTCGCATTGTTGAGGCGCAAGTTAGACAGGGATAATAATGTATTGGCCGACTCGGTCTCGGCTTATCTATTGATAACACATGTACGTAAGGGATAGTACACTAGGTTGATATATTTTTGGATAAAGTAATAGGGTAAAGCCAGCAGTGAGAAACTAATGACTTAATAGCTATTCAGCAGTAGTCAATAAGCATCGGTAGTCTGTGATCTCGTTTTCAGGGTCTATTTTGATGCTTTTCGACTTCTGGAGACGTCCAAAAGATGAATTATCCCCACTGCACCTACGGCAGGTAAAATACCCAGTGTTAGTATGGGGTTTGCTACTATTGCGTATGTCTGCGAAAGGCTGGCTATATAAGTGTGGGTCTCTTAATCACACAATCGTTTTATTCAATTTACGAAGAGATTGATCTCCAGCATGAATAAAGTATCACGAATACTATTGCAATACTAACTGCTTTACGCCCTAAGTCGAGTTAAGGGGGTGTCCACCACTTCTATAGGTAGAGCTTCCATAGAAGAATCTCGTATTTGTACTTCATTATCCAAACCACGTAATATGCAGTAGAACAGGTTAACCATTACAACTATGTCGCTATAAATAGAGCAACATAAGTTTGCGAATATATATCTAATTTGTAAATAATCTAATGATAACGTTATCGATACGTGGAGTGATGGCGTCAAGGCATGATTACAAATGATAGTGCCGTCCTTGTATATACATATATGTATATATATATCTGATAAGAGAAACATATCCAATTTGCAGGAAACTGCGTAAAGAATTGGAATGCAGGTTTAGATATTGAGTGTAATCTAATCTAAACCTTCAGAAGGTCTTGCAGCGTTTTAATTGTACGTATACTATACAGTATTGAACCCCATTGGAGGTGGGAATGTGATAAGGACGCATGATGTAGCATTTGAAAAGGATTGGACAAGCGGACGTAATATGACGGATCATGTCGCGTGTCAACGCGTATTGACCTGTATCTCTCTGTCTCTCCCTTTCTCTTCAGCCGTACACACATCTCTGTCATTCTGTTTCCAACGGTTTCTGTCAAGCATCTCTCTTATTACAGTGTACAGTTTTGACCACGATGAGTCTTTCTCTTGATCGGTCCATCTGGTTAGTGAACTGCCACGTGTTCTTTTCCCTTCTGTTTTTTTATGTTGCAGGAAGCTCACCTGAAGTTAAGTGATGCGGCCGCCCATGGACACTCGAACTGCCAGAAGGCTCGATAGCGCACTGCCAACCTTTTAAGAAATGGTACGCTCTGAAAAGACGCTATTCGTAGTCGAATTGGTTTGGAAATACTTCAGTGGGAAGCTAGTTCCACATAGTGGTAGTGGTGTTACCAACTATCAGTTTCTCCAAGTTCTCATCACCTCGCCTAGTAATGCAGTTTTGACCAAACACAATCTTTTTCCTGATCGTTAAGTAGAAAAGCAATCATTACTAATAAAGTTAAAATTCAAGGTATATGTGATGGGTAACAAGTATGTTGAGTTAGTCTGTCTGGTAGTGACCGCGGAATTGAATGAAACCGCAGTCGAGTGTTGGTCGGGAACTAGTTGTCACGTGATCAAACTGTCGCCGCCACTGATGTATTTTGGAATGACAACTCCGAATTGTTTATCATAAGCGCGATATAGAACCTTAAACTATTTCATAGACAATGTAAATAAGTATGTTTGATCTGTGGCACATTGTAATTGACAAGTGACATTTTACAAGCAAAACAATTGACGTAATCTAATGCCTTTATCGCTTGACAATAAATATATAATTGTATAAGAGAATCGAAAATCAGTGATAAGCGGGGAAATTGATAGTCTATATCGCGACGGCGCTTACGTGTAGTACTGATAGTGATAATGAGTTGATAGATGACTATGGACGGGAATTAAGAGCCGATCAACCCTGACCTTGTGATAATTGCTAATATAAGGTCAGTCCTTCGCTTGATATATCCACCAAATACGTATTTCACACCGTCAGTTAAATTTGATATAATATTTAAATAGATATAGTTTTGGTATATTCAACACTCGCTGAGGAAACTGGGCAACACTCAAACATTCGAAGGCGTGTGTCAGGCACATAGGGCTGATCACCTATTGGATGAAAACAAATAATCACAAACAGACACAGAAATGTGAGGCCTATACCTAAGCCACTGGTTTTTTTTTATATTGGCTTAAATTCCTATCGAAAACATTATAAATAAGACTATTGATTTAACCACTGTATTGTTGCTGAAAGATGATGTTTTCAGTGATTGTAGAGTGTAATGGATTGTAGAGTGAGGTCTAAACAGGACAATTCGAATCCGTAAAAAACGCAACTATAATCTATACTGAATATTCATTAAAAAGTTTATAAACAAACAAATGTTTAAAGAATTTGAACTTTTAATGAAATTCAAAACAATAATATGTAGTAATGAGCATGTATATTTATTTGTATTCACAATGTTAGTTGACTTTTATTGGAAAGCAACAAAGGTCAAAAGACACGAAATTACCATACATTCGTCAAGCTTCGTTGCAAACAGAAAATTTAAATTTAAGCCTCTATTAAACGTAATTTAAAATCGGTTTAGTGAAACATGTATTTACATTTTAACGATGTGGGACATCCTTCTATAACTCGAAAGTTTATCGCCAGCGTCAGGGCGCTTTTGTGTCGTAAATAATGCATGTAGGTTACATAAAAGTATCAGGAATATATTGGTTTTATATTTAGTTGCATTTAATATTGACGACTCATTGGTCTAGTGGTTAGTACCCCTGACTGCGAATCCATGGGTCCCGGGTTCGATCCCCGGCTGAGACAAACATCGATGTGATGAGCATTTGGTGTTGTGCTTAGGTCTTGGGTGTTTAAATATGTATTTATATGTCTATCTATCTATAATATGTATGTATATCCGTTGCCTAGTACCCATAACACAAGCTTCACCAGCTTAGCATGGGACTAGGTCAATTGGTGTGAATTGTCTTTAAAAAAAAAAAATTGGGGAAAAACCTTCGGGTTTCTATGGACTTGATGAAGCGCGTTATTAGGTTTTTTGCTGTTTCTGGGTTTTTTGTGAGATGAATTACGTTCTTAAAATTATAAATAACGTTTGAATGGATTATTTTAACATATTTAAATGATTTAGTAAAGTTTAATATTTTTCAGTTTTTGAAACTGTGAAGCGTATTTGGGGGGATTTATTATCCTGTGATTTAAAAATATATACTTAGAAATGATTTAGAGATAGCAAAAGGTTTTCTGTTACTTGTATAAAAATTACTTTTATAATTATTTTATAATATTTTTAGTAGAATAAATAAATAATCATCCTAAATATACTAAATTTCTTCATAATATAACAATGGAGTAGTATATCCAACAACACAAAAAGTTACTAATACAAGTGCACTCATTTAACTAAACCCGTCTCTTTATCAAAGCGTAAATACAACTTGAGGGAAAGAGACGAATATTAATTGTTATGAATAAAAGGTCTTTGTACTAATCTAGTAATTCGATATTACAGAAACAAGTAGGTACTCGATTTTAGTACCTGTAATGAAAAAGACAATTTAATAAAACACTCCTCGGTATATGAGACTAGAAAAATTGCAAATGATCCAGAATTGTAAAGGGAAAAGCAAATCTTTTGAGCAGTCATAACTCAGATTAATGTCTGAATCTAGTCACGGGTTCTTTGATCTCACAGCTAAGCAATCTTTAAAAGCCTACTTATTGTAATGACTGGTTCGCTTTTATTTCGGTATAACAATGCGGCTTATGTTACTGTATAAAAGAAAAACTAATATCTGGGGAAAGGAAATTTATATTTAGAGCTTTTAAAGCCTACGCATTCTTTTACAAGACAATATATAGATACTAGCAGACTTAGCCAAGCGTTGCAGTGGCTAAGGTTTTTGTTATATTACGTAGTAGTTAACTATTCAAGGGAAACGGTAGGAGAACACCAGTCATGGGGACCACCATGCTTTTGTTCGTATGCCATTAAATTGTAGCTTATGTGTAACGTTGGTACTTTCAACACAGCGCCCGCCATCTGTTATTGGAATTTGACTGTCAAATAATAAACAAATAATTTGCAATAAAATAATATTGCGGGTATAAATTGAGATGTAAGCTATCCTATCTTTTAAGTTAGATCAAACTGCACACGATGTGCTAATTTGATTGAAATCTGTTTTTTAGTAGTTTGGAGAGTCCATAGCGGACAAACAACGTGACGCGTAATTAAGATTATATTGTTTGAATTCAGCATAACTAGACTTCAACTGATTAGCTAAGGCAAAGTGGCAGGTAGAGGGAGACCTGGCCCTATTCGCGTCCTGGTTAAAGAATCTTCGGCAACGGTTTGGTCAAAGCGTCAAGTCTTTGTTCAGAAGCGCGGCGTCACAATTTCAAAGTAGCCATGATGATTCTTATCCTTCGAAATAATATGTAGAAGATAACTTGTCTTCGAATGCTTTACAGCAGTCAGCAAGGGCCTCATCAGATTATAATTTTATATAGCAGTAAATACTATTGAATTTTTTACATATTAACCTTTTTTTTATATATATAACAGTGGGCAGGAGGCTCACCAATATCAGGGGGCTCGCGAGTGCATTGCCGGCATTTTCAGAATTGGTACGCTCTTTTCTTGAAGGACCCTAAGTCCAATTGGTTCTGAAAAACTTCAGTGGGCAGCTAGTTCCCCAAGGTGGTGCGCGTCAAAAACTGCTTAAAAAACGCTCAGTTGTAGAACGATGAGTCGAGGTGATACGGGTGGTATTTTGCATTCTGCCTTGACGTCCGTGTCAACCTTATTATTGTCTATGTATTGGCAATCTTTAAGTATTTATT
This sequence comes from Pieris napi, assembly GCF_905475465.1. Classification (NCBI taxonomy): domain Eukaryota; kingdom Metazoa; phylum Arthropoda; class Insecta; order Lepidoptera; family Pieridae; genus Pieris; species Pieris napi. Next base: position 1,793,690 of record NC_062241.1, on the reverse strand, counting down.
TATTGTTAACATAAACACAATTTACAATAGTGTGGTGGGAACATAAACTGGACACAGTTTTTGGTCATTCTAAGAACAGATTTAAATATATATTATACTAGCCGTTTCGCGCCCGCTTTGCTGGACGAATTAAAATAAATTTTATGTTTTTTCATATTTTTATTATTCTTCTTTTTAACTTCCCGCTAAGAAAATTGAAATATTTCGAAAATCGAGTTTTTAACAGATGTTGACGTTTAGAGGTTCTAGGAAGCCTCCCCGAATGTTTCCGCGGTGAAGTCCGTATGGATAAATTTTCATAAAAGTAAAACAGCAATAAAAAAATGAAAGAACGTTGGAATTTAATAAATAAATAGCCATAAAAAATTTCGCATCGAATGGTGGTAGTTTCATGTCGATACGATCAGTGGTTTAGGCGTGATTGAGCCTTAAACGAAGACCATTTTCATTATATATATATATATATATATATATAGATCAATGATATATACAATATAAAAAATAAAGTTCAGAATATATAACCGTTAGGAAAGGTTCTCCAAGTACTACTTACATGTAAATCCTCTAGCAGAGAGCATCAGTAATCCGCCTTCGCATCCTAATCTCTTATTGCTATACCCCAAATGGTTACCAGTATTTTCTACCACACAAAACAAAATCTAAATTCGAACACTGGAAGGTGTATTGAAAATCTCTGAATTCTATCAGGAATTTTCACACATTAGTATGAATATTTACGTATTGATTTAATTTTGAACCAATTTGGCCTTTTGACACGAAACGTTTGAATGTAAATAATTGTTTCAACGTCGCTTCGGGCAAAATATAATAGCTGGGTTTTTCCCCGAACGATTACATACAAGATTAAGTTAATTGTCTATCAATATTTCGTTCGAAATGCGTTGAGTTTTAAATTGTTCGTTTTATTAAGTTTTTGCGTATAAATAAGATAATTTATTTAAATAAAACCTAAACATAACAATCAAATATACAGTATTTACATTTTTCTTAACCTACATAGTAATAATAAAAAGAAAATTAAAACAAATTTAAAAGTTTAGCAGTGTACGTTTAACGCTGGCAGAATTTCCCCGCGAGGAAAGCACCAGTTCTAGGGTCACCGGTACTATCTACCAGGTGCCAAATTTTTATAAATTATGAATAGTTCCTTATAATATTTACAGAGTCTGAAGGAGAAAGGCCAATTTTTTTTTTATTGTCTATGTATTAATTTTTATTTATATTATGTTCTTTAGTTTTGATTATTATTAGTAAGTTAGTTTTTTTATTAATTATATTTTTATTTTATATGATAAAGTTTTAGTTTTGTCTTTTATTATGTTAACAGCCTTTTCTCTTTTCAGGCCACACAAAATGATGCTGGAGTCGACCCGGTAAGTTTAATAGTTATATAGATGGGAATTAGAAGCGCAAAGCTGCAAATATTATTACTTTTATCAAAGGTTTACAAAAGAAACGTTAATTCAGCCGCATATATCAAGCCCTTTGTTCTTCACTGGTGGAGCACACTCGCAGACATAACATTAGATGCTATTAGGGTTACCATAATTTTATCCACAAAAAAATAAAAGAGTCAATTCATTTTTATAACATAGGAATTAAAAAATGTACTGGTTTAAGATGGAGACATATGCAATGCCTTATTGAACTTCTAAAAAAGTTGTTTTAAGTTATTTTAATTATGTTTTTATAGAGCGAATGGCCCATTGAACTCCCTGAGAATGTAGTCTGGACTAAAATATTTTAATAGAAAATTGATGATTTCTTCTTATCCTAAATGAAAACACAACAGTATTTTGCTGCGAAGTTGTTAAGTGATTAATAATAACAGTAAAATTTGTTTATATCGTATTAAAAACAACAAATTTTCCCTCGATTTTTTTTAAATATAACGAAGGCAGGAGGCTCACCTGATGTTTAGTAATACCACCAGAGACACTCACATTGCCAGAGGGCTCGCAAGTGCGTTGCCAGTCTTTTAATTTAATTGAGATGGAATTTACATTCGAAATCATTCTTAAAATATATGTAGAGCATATAGAATTACGATTGCGAATCGTGCAATCATGATTATCTGGTACCGAGGTTTTTGAGTTAATTTCATTAATATTTATTTTCTTGTGCTTTACGCTTATTTAAATTAATGCCACAATTTATGTGTGATTTTACTAGTTATATAGGCATTATATAACTATTGAAACATTATCTTTTATTAGATAAAATTGTCCCCAATCAACGGATGACGTGGTATCCGTACAAGCGTGTGTACCTCCACTAACACAACTGTGTTGCACTCTGCATAATTAGTTACTAATAATATAGTCGCAGTCATTTACGTGAAAGTACATCATTTTCTATTTTTAATTATTACCCGCGTCGAACTAAATGATACCTTTTGTCTGCTAAAATGAATCGTTTTTAGTGTCCCATTTGTATTTATTGTTACTATTATCTGCCAGTTCGTAGGATTTCAGATGCCTTATTTTTTTATAGAATAGGGGGCAAACGGGCAAGAGGCTCACCTGATGTTAAGTGATACCGCCGCCCATGCATTAATGGCAGATGGCTCCCGTGTGCGTTGCCGGTATAGAATAGGTTTTTTTCTTGAAGTACTCTAAGTCGAATTTGTTCGGAAATACTTCAGTGGGCAGCTGGTTCCATAGTAGATCACCACCATATATAGTGGTGGAAACGACATATTTGAGAAGTTTGTCACAAGACATATGTCATATGTCTTACAACTCAACAACAAATCTATTTGAAGTAAACTTCAACAGACACAGAAATGTGTTTCCTACAAGTTCTTTAAAAATTCCCTACGGAATTATTTCACTACTGTTATATTAGGAGTATTGAAAGTTGTCATATGAAAGTTCATAGCACAGATAACAAACTCAAATGCTAGCTAAACTAGCTGCTGTGGTCTCTTGGAGAATGAACAGCGCTGTGGAACATTCTGCTCCTCAGCATAATACTGAGCCAGGGCCAATTACAACTACTGCATACACGCATAACACACTTGAAACGAACCGAAAGAAATATTTTTTATATATCTCTCATAATATTTTTTATTTTATTTTTTTCTTTGATTATTGTTATTTTGTGTGTGTTTTGTTAGTAATAAATGTTATGTCTATGTCAAATGTCATTTTTTAATCGTCAAATCGCACGTGTATGGCTAATTATATGGCACTAATACTTAGTAGCTAAACATGTAATAAATAGTTTAACATCCAGTTACAATTTATGACAGGATACGAACATAACCGCACTTGTACTATCTCGATCGGAATCCATTAATTACGTATTTTACTCAACGAACGATGTTTACTTTTTACGTAATTAAATGGAAGGTATAATTATTTTATAGCTTCTCTATAAACGGACTACACGCACAAGTAGCTATGTAAAAGCTATACCGTAAATCAATGTGCGAGAAGGATAGTGATAGTCTTTATCGATTTATGCACTCGTAAGAAAGAGACGAGCGTATATCACGCGGCGCGGTGTCAGCGGCCGCGAACCGCGGACATAAACACTGGTCATGTTGACTAATTTATACATCTCTTCATTATTTTATTTAGCACTTAACCTCAATTTTCACGTTAAATATGGTCGTGTGATAAACATACATTTAATTGTCCTCAAGGCGGATTATTATGGAGGAGGCTTTTGCCCTAAAAGGGGCCGTACAAATACTAGAACACTAACAAAACTAGTCATAATTTTTTGAACTTATACTAACACAACTAATACTTACTAAGAAATATAAACTAAACAATTGTTGTATGGATTAATTGATAAAGCTTTAAAAAAATGTACTTATGTACACGCGTTTGAAGTTATACTTCTTTGGCGTAACACGATAAAAATCTTTTCAAAAAATTTACTGTCATCACTTTCAAAAGAAGTATAATTTCAATAATAATAATACATATCATTAAAAGGATGTAGACCCTGGACAAAGTATCAATAGTTCCTATCATTGCCACCACCGAAATAATCCCAAAACAGTTACACGAATCAAAAAATAAAAAAATTGTTAGACCTCCCGAAATTCATTTATATCATCTTTCATTAAGCAGTTATATTCAATACAATAAGAATAATCAGCAAATTTCTACAAGATAACCGCGGCGGATAAGGCGGATATTTAGCTGTCATTTCGCCTATATTGAACTAGGTGACTCCATTTTAAAAGTTTGCTCTTTATACTGCAGTGTTTCCCATCGTGGGGCCCCCCCACCTCACACGGGGACAATTTAATTGTTGGGGGATTTTTTTTAAATTACGTATTTGGAATTTGAATATAATATTTTTGTTTTGATAAGTTACTTACTATGTTTCGTTAACAACTTCTTAGAAATTTCTTCCTAAAACTTAGAAAATATTTATATTAAAAATAGTAAATAGTATTCTAAAAGCGGTCGAGAAACACTCTCTATACAATGCCAAACCCAGTTTTATTTTGTTGAACTACGTTCTTCTCTTCCGTTCTACGCCCTTGATTTGAGAACTGACAGTAAATGTAAAATCAGAAGAATTTCTTATATATTTATTTTTTTGACGTTCATAAGTGTACATTATGTTACCTATATGAATAAATTATTTTTGAATGTTGACGCATGTTTCGATACAAAATTTTGACGCACATTAAATCTTAAATTATCACCAACGGAATTTTAAAGGCTAAAAATTATGACGTACTTACACGTTCAATAAGCAATAACGCGGTGGAAACTTTGTTGCTGAACATAATAATCTTGCATTAGCCTCAACGTGTCGCGTTTAGCTGTATTGAAATTTACAAGCGAGCATCCACTGTTTACGATTACGAGCTATTAATTACTCTCCAGTCTTCGGCGAGTCGCCATTGTCCTATGCTCGGCGTTGGGAAAATATGGACAATGCCTGGTCCAATTTTAAGGCCGCTGACTAAGCGTTATTCACGGAATGAAATGTTTTTTGTGGATTTTTTAAGCCGTTATTATAAGGGATTAAAGGATACAAAAAGGTATTTTTAAATTTCGAATCGAAAAGGAAAATAGGTAATAAATGTAGGCAGCTGAGTTTCATCATCGGACGTCGAGGCAGAATACGAAATTCCACCCGTATCACCTCGACGTCCGCCGTTCCACAACTGAGCGTTTTTCAAGGCAGTTTTTGCCCCGCACCACCACTATGTGGAACCAGCTGCCCAAAGAAGTATTTCCGAACCAATTCGACTTAGGGTCCTTCATGAAAAGAGCGTACCAATTCTTAAAAGGCCGGCAACGCACTCGCGAGTCCTCTGGCATTGAGAGTGTCCATGGGCGGCGGTATCACTTAACATCAGGTGAGCCTCCTGCCCGTTTGCCCCCCGTTCTATAAAATATATATATATATATATAATATACATGTAGTGTATTGACTAAATCAAGTGTTGCTTGGTTGTCTCATGCGCCTACCGCACTTGTCACTTGTCAGACTGTCAGTCGTATACCGACACCCGAACGGAGCGGTTGTGTGTAGGACGTTTGTACGGGTGTTGTGGTGTTGGTGAGCCGTAAACACTACAAGAAGCTGGATATTACAATACCTTTTGAAATTCAAATTTGTTTTAATTGCAACATTCTTTCCAACAAATTGTTTTATATGGCTTGCTTTGTTTTGTCGCGTTCCTGTGGTACTGTGGTAGGCTATTTTTGTATGCTCGTGTTATTTACTCTTAAATTGATTGACCTCCGTCTTGGGTATTGTTACCGTCACGTGCAAGCGTATTCTTTGTTGTTTTTATATAAGATATTTTTTATCAAATTCACAGTAATAAGTTAGTTCTTCACAATTGTGTTAATATTTTTGTGTTTGTTTGTTGATTTGCGATGCATTCTAGTTTAAATCCAAATACAGAGTCTGATTTAAAGTCCTGTGGTTGGAGTATCGTATTTTTCCATTTAAACACTTAGAAAGGGTTTGTTCTAGATAACTTAGCCGCCAACTTAAGAACTTTAAAGTTCCAACAAACATTGAGGGGAATCTGTTCCACTAAGATTTAGTTTGAAATGAATTTTGATTGAGTTCCGATGTCGATTTAGAAAGCAAAGAAAACATTGTTACAAAATTATAAACGCGGAAGTTTTGAGGGTAGATGTTTATTACAGAGTCTTCTAATAATGATATTAAGTTAACAACGAAAGCATTGTTAAGTGCCTTTCTCGAACCTAACCAGCTATTTTGCTGGTAATTTTTTTTTCTGCTAGACAAAATTTTCTAGTATTTTATTTTATCTTGTATATATTTTGATTGTATTTTTGTAACATTTATGTTTATCTAAATTGTAAAGGAGTTCGTATATGTATGATGTGGTATACTGTAATAAATAAACAACTAAATCAAAGGCTGCTTAATCAGCGCTACAGGTGCAGAAAGTACATCTTGATTGGGGAAGGCACCTCGTACGTGGAGAACGTATTGCCAGTCATTTACTATAGGAATATTTAATTACATAGTTAAGATGTCATGTGGAACATGGTGTAATGGTTGCAGCTCCTTACAAATAATATGTATTTCTTTTTTTAACATTCATAAGTGTACATTGTACCTAGTGTACCTATATGAAAAAATGATTTTGATTTGATGTGATATTCCTTAAACTCTATATATAGAGTATATTACAGATCCAAGTCACAATCTCATCTCGAGCGTCGTCAAATATGTCAAACTGCATACAGAAAAAGCTCAGCACTCGAAGCTAGATTTAAATTTGATTGACAAAGGGCCTAAGCGTGCGGGTGCTGAACGGGCTCGTAAAAACATAGACCTACCCTCCTCCACATAGTCAAAGTTCAAGGTAAATTAAGTGTTCAGATGAAATCGTGATTGACGTTTACGTAAACGTATTCTCATAAAACATTGGATGGATGGTTTGTCATCGCGTCCCATAAATCAGGCCACGTGTCGGTTTTAATGGGCTTCGCGCGGGCGCCTCTGAAGCCCTCGCCTTAAAGTGATTTTGAAATGCTCTAATGGGACGGTAAAACTGAAGGTAAGGACTATTTTTGGCATAAGAAAAGTTTGTCGTAAGATCTCGTTTTTTTTTAATGAATGGGCAAAGGGGCTGGAGGCTCATGTGTTGTTAACGGCCTGTTAGTAATTGGTACGCTCTTTTCTTGAACCCTAAGTCGTATTGGTTTGGAAATACTTCTGTGGGCAGCTGGTTCCATATAGTGGCGGTAAAATCGCTCAGTTGTGGAACGACGGACGTCGAGGTGATACAGGTGGAATTTCGTATTCCGCCTCCACGTTCGATGATGAAACTAAGTTCCAACAGATCGGATGGATGAATATCTGCTATTCATCCATCCGATCTGTTACTGATTCGTTTAAACGAAATTGCTCTCTGCTTTGGGAACAACTGAAGTATGAAAAAATAATAATAAATACTATGGGAAAAAGCGTAAACGAAGAAAGTTATGTGTTATCATTTGATATTCCAGTTTGCAAACTGTTTATTACTAATGCATTTTGTAGTTTAATTGTCGATACATGTCGTATCGCAAGATACGCAAGTAATAAATTGTGCATATGACGCCTGCCGTAAGATGGGAGTGTTCGGAAGAACTCTTTTATTTGCGGCTAAATTTCAATAGCGGACGGACGTAAATAATGTAAAATTTCACCCGTTTCACCTTGACCACGACAGAGTGCTTTTGAAGACACTTCTTGCCCCGCACCACCACTTTATGGAACCAGCTGCCATTACAAGTATTACCAGCATTTGCGACTTTAAGAGAAATGCGTTCTTACCACCTTAAATTCCGGCAATATACTTCCAAACCTCTTGGTAAGTTAGTAACCTGCAGCGCTTGTTTGCCCTTGAAAAAGAGCATGCAATCGTTGTTTACAAAACGACTTTTTAGTTTATGCATCAGTCACCCTTAGACGCAGTCCAACCGTGTTCAACTAATTTAATATTCGAAGTGCCACTGAAAATAGATATACACACAGTTTCGATTACGTAAATATTAGTCCGCTCACATGCTTCCTCTGTTATCACGTGTCGAATTAATTAGCACTGTTTGTGCACTGTTAATATGATAAATTTATATTCGTATAGCACTTCAAGTAACCGCCTTTGTGGCAAGTGGCATGGTGAACAGCTCGCTAGTGGAACAGTTGTCTGAAAAATGTCAAATATTGTGCTATACTTTTGTGTGTTATAAAAATAATTAAACAAATAATGCTCAATTATCGAGCAGAGAGAATTTGAGGGCAGTGTTTTCCTAGTGGCTTCAGCGTGCGACTCTCACACCTAAGTTCGTAGGCTCGAATCCCGGCTGTACACCAATGGAACTTCTTTCTATATGCGCAGTTAACACTCGCTCATAAGAAAGAAATTTCGTGAAGAAACTTGCCTTACCATAAAAGTCGACGGCGTGTCAGGCACAGAAGGCTACCTACTTGACTATTAGATTTACAAATGATCTCAGGCCCAGACCTAAAGGTTGTAGCGCTACTGATATATTTGTTTTTTATTTTAATGCTCAATTAGCATGATTATAAAGGTATAAATACATTCGCATTTGTAATACAAGCTAAATATTACATAAAGATAATTACGTAACAATATGACCTAAGGACCTTGGCATTGATAAAGTGTTCATGAGGTTTGGTGGTAATGCGTTTAAACAAGTATTTATAATTTATATTTAAATTCGAAACAAGTTACACTAACTATGGACTCTATCGTGACTACGGACGTTAAAGTTTGCCGTAAAATTTATGTTCGTAAAGAGCGGACTAATTAAAATTGATTTTTATTCGATTTATCGACTTTTTTTGAAGGGAAGAATTCAAATTATCGAGAGTCCACTGTATTTATTTTTTACAAATAAATTTCGTAATCAAAATCTCACTCCACTATAAAAAATTATTAACAACGTCTAATCACCAAGTATAATTTGAATAGAAAACTCACTAACTTGTTGAGTTAATAACCGTTTAATTAGAACCGTATAAATCATTGCAACTTCCTTATTAAAAGCAGATGTGCTTGGAGCGCTTTAAGGGATTTTGGTTCGTTTCTCCTTGTAATAAGGGGGTAAATCTTCTGTTATCGTCTTTCAGTTTTCGAAGTACTTGTATCAGTCGCTGAATAAAGCAGAATAAATTGCAGTAATTCTGCTTACGTATTACTTGAATGGCCCCTTAATAGAATGCATAAAATTAGTTTTGGTATGAAAGATTTTGATGAGCCAATTTCACTTATTCCATGCTCTTAAACATGTACCAGCTAGTATTTTAATACGTTGCAAATCCAGTGCTAGTTGACCTATTTAATCTCACATACTTACTGCATGATATGGCCATTCAGCGAGACTTGAAGAAAATCTTTCAATATTTTCAATCATACGAAGTGATATGACTTGATTTGGGTAATTCACAAACTGATGACGAAATACCGATATTAGAAATAGTTTATTCTACGATTTTTTTAGAGTTATTCTTGATTTATTAAGAACATTATATAAAATATAGCTCACTCACTCTCGCGACCCAAAAATTATTAGCCTCCGAAATTGGAATGTTTTAATTATTTCGGCATTGATAACAAATGATTTCGCAAAACTTTCAGACACATTAACAATTTTACACACTCTCGCTACATGGTCTTCGATTTGTACCTTTTTTTATTAATATTAATGGACAATCAGTTTTTGTGCCTGAAATACGCCGTCAATTTTTGACTCCTCACGATAGGACGATAAAAAAGTCCATTGCCGCAAAAAAGCGTCAGAAGCATTTCCTTCCTTCCGGTTATATTAAGTCTATACCTGTTCCAGAATTAATAATTCAAAACGTCAAACGTAAGTTTATAATCAACAGGTAGGCGGTGGCCGTGACGTCATCTCGCACACCTATTTGCTTCTTGATTAATCTCGGAGGCCGGCTTTGACCACTGCTAGTAATTGCCGCTCAGCGCACGGGGGATTATTCTTAGCTTGCGATATTTTATATTTATAGTTGGAAGATTGTCGATTACGTGTATTCCAAGATGTTGTTTTATGTTTTTCAAATGTCTGAAGAGATTTGAATAGAGTGAACCGATTGGAAAATACCTAAAAAAGGAAGTGCATAACCAAATCTTAAAAAAATCTCACGGTTTCATGAATTACGACGCAATTAATGAATAAGAAATACAAAAAATTAGGAAAGTCACAATTGAGCAGGATATGATTATTTTTGACTATAGTTTCGTTTTAGCACAGCTCAATATGTCAACAATAGGGTATCGGTATAATCGGTTTATATCGATATTAATTATTAATAAATTAAGATTAAAAATACCGTTTACGGCAATGTTAACTAATTACATTTTAATGTTAAGTTATACAAATACATACAGATTATATTGGTTCAATATGTCTAACAATGGTTTAATAAATTCCATGAAGTCGCAGGTACCAGTTCCTATTAAATAAGTAGAATTTGTATCTATACGTTATAATAAGACCACGAGCCGTCTGCATTGCAACAAGCAATTCCTAAGTGCAATTTACAAAATATTTAGCAACGAGATGCTCGAGATCCTTTAACTTATTAAAAGTTTTGAGATTTGGCCCACGATTTACACTTCCGCTTTTGATTTAACTGTGTATGTGTTTTCAAAGAAATATCTAAGTTTAAACTCGTGTGTAGCTTTTAGCCTCAAATAATTCACACATAATATATCTTTACATTCAATATTGTAATTATAATATATATTTATTTAGCAACAACCCATTCGGTGACGGTTTCATACTTTTTCTTACTAATTTTTACACTCGATACTCGATAGATGCTATCGAAAAGAGAAACTCAGTAGTTACTTAAGTGTCATTAAGTGACATTGTTAAACGTTTTTTTTTACTTTTCCTTGATAATTAAAAAAATTACATTCACTGGCAGGAAATGCTAGATTTAGCCGTTGCTTTAAGTTTAGGAATAACTGGTTCCTATGTAATTTTTTGTTTTGCATGGTGCATTTATTGATAAAGAAAACATTACCCAGCCAGTGATAAAAGTACTTTTCTTATGTGTGTTTGTAAGGAGCTGCAACCTTTACACCATGTTCCACATGACTTCTTAAGTAATCAATAGTTAATTAATCATAATAAAATAAATTAAAAACAAAGATTTGTCCTCTATCAGCAGGAGGCATGGTGAAATAGGAGCACGCCCTTACATTCTCGTGGGAACAACTCGCAAATACTTAGTCGAAATAACTAACATCACCGCATACACGAATTCAAGTCCGACCAGTCACCACAAGTAGCACCCGTTCATGAGTATGAAGCATGGCCAGCCATCGTCAACTCGCCATATTTTAGGGAGAGAGTCAACCCGACGCATGGACGCCGCCACAAAGAATGACATTTAAGCTTTTATACGACGAAATCGCAGAAAAATCGTGGAATTAAATGACTCTAGTGTAATTCTAGAGTTATTGGAAAGGAGTTTTGGGCTGAAAAAGTTAAGACAATTTACATAAAATATTGTATGTAACATACATTAACATACGTTCAGCAGTTTAAGCATAAATTATAGTTAATATTGAATGTAATGCCGTATACGTCACACGAGTAACGTAATATGGGACGATTAATAATACCAAATTGTGAATTATACGCCACCGGAGCGCCTATTTCCGCAACAAGACAAACAAAATGATATACGGGGAAGCAGATGATATTTTCTGTATTAGTTTTTAGATTTAATTGATATTTTGATTGATATATTGAAACAGGAATTTGGTTGACCCGGACCGCATTATAGGGGAGACAACTGAATTTATTTTTAACTATACACATAAGCAATATTATTTAGTCATTTGTAGGAACAATGGTAATATATGGCTAAATGCTTAATATCCGTTGGCGATAAGCTCAAAATAGCTTTTGAATTTTTTACCTTTGTCTCTCGTCTCAAGTTAATGATGAAAATAATCAGTTTTAGTATGTTTGTCCTCTTATACTACACACCGAATTTTACTTTCAAAACAGAACTTTACTGAGAAGGCACACTGCCACAGAGACCAAACTTTTTAAATTTGTTTTAATTTTCTTTTTATTATTACTATATAGGTTAAGAAAATTGTAAGTACTGTATATTTGATTGATACTATAACAGATCTTAAATTAAATTAAATCTATTGAATTTTGATGATAAATACCGCGTTAGAGGTATTGAGATGGACGGACTGACTTGTGTCCCACGATAGGATTTGTCATAACAATTCCTGTTATGCTGATGTAGTATTACTTAATAATCAGCAACAATCCTGTACAGAGGGATAGATTTAACAATACACTAAGAAAATACGATAAATATCAAGTAAAAGTCTTTGGTATAACAATAAAAATGTTTATTAAGATGTAATTAGTAGACTTAATTATAGGTATCACCTCGACGTCCGTCGTTCCGCAACTGAGCGTTTTTTAAGATAGTTTTTTGCCGCGCACCACCATAGCTGCCCACTGAAGTATTCCGAACCACTTAGGGTCCTTTATAAAGCGTACCAATTAGTGTCTATGGGTGTCACTTCCATTCTAAAAAAATGGGTTACTACGTTGAGACCATATTATTTTCACTGCTTAACTGAAGAAAAACTGGTGCATTGTGATTTAGACCTAATTACCATGCAGTAAAGGCGTAATTAGAAACCAATTAATAATGTAACAATTGCTAAAAGTTATCTCAGTACATTATAGAATTGTTTTGTATAATGTCAGCGAAGTTGGCCATTCATAAAACTTCACGACAGTATGTTAAATCGACGCCCGTAAAAATGTGGCAGTGATAAAGCAACAAGTCCCTTTTTTGTCATATTCGCGGTAATACTCGGCGGTTGCACCGCTTAGGGGCCGGAGAGACTCCCCGCTGCGGGTTGGGGGTTGCGGGTGCCCTGTTCGACGCCATAATTATTTCATATCCATTCGCAAAAACGGCGATTCAGCTATTTTATTCGGATTTTGATCGGATTAATTAATGTATTAGTGATATTTGGTATAATAGCTTCCGTAAATTTAGTAAATAAATTCCATTACCTGCTTAGATTATAGCAACGCGTTTTTAAAACATTTTAATTATAAGACAATTATTCAAGGTTTGTAATGTATGTTGAAATCTCCACATAGTATAAAAAGTATCGCGTTTCCAAGTGAAGTGGCATTGACAATATTTATAGAGACAAACACTTAATAAAAACAGTGTTGAGGTTATTTCAGTTTGGTGATTAATATTTCGGTATAATGTGCTATCATTAATTTCTATATATCTAGTGATACTTGTTGCATAAGTATTTCCGGTGGCAGGTTTCGATTTCAAATAGTTTTGGGGTCGGTTAGACCCCTAGCACTACGCAAGAGTGAAGGGGACTCTGCGAGTTGTAACCTGGAGCGCTCTTGTCGCGATAATTATTTCGTACTTTTTTCATCCAAATAAAAAATACAGCGCAATCGTCATTTTTTATTTTTCACGTCGGTGAAGGGTTAAGGTTTTGGTATATAGAGAGAATCGGTCCTACAGGCTTGCTTGTATAGAGTATAGATATATTGTGGTGTATAGAGAAAGGAAAAGATTCAGAAACGAAATTTATTTAGTAAAATCCGACGATTAGAAGACACGAGAAATTTGCTTAACCTCGACAAATATGTATGTAAAAAAAATTGGTGAAGGATTATTCAAATCATTATTCAGGTTATTTTACTAAGTAATTTAACTGTTGGTTATTAACTTATCTAAGAATAAAATTATTAGTTATTGTTACGAAATTATATGTTCATACATTGTTTTATCTTTAAGCCTATAGCGTAACAAAGAAACGCTTGCACATAAACCATATAGTTATTACACAAACATAATTTCAACTTAAAATTCTTCGTTCCATTGTTGTGGAGTCTAGTGGTAACTTACGGATCTACAAAGCAACGAGGACGGAAAATTCAAACGTACATCAGTTACGACACCCCCACCGCCCACCCCCTCAATAAATGCAAGGTCTGTTGTCTTTGTTCCTGGCTCACCTTCCACGAAATGTTATATGTTTCTTTAAGTTGTAGTTTGACTCATAAGATTATTGCAATTATCTTCAGTATTCTTATTATATTATTTATTAAATGTATATATCACCATAATAATAGCGATTTTAACTGTGGCTTACCTCAAGATATTGTGTATCTGTACAAAGTAAAAAATTTAATGCGACTTATTTGTACGAATCCTATGGTAATGTTTCGGCTATATAAAGCGTTCTACGTCATTCCTTGACCTTCTCGCTATCCTTATAGTGACGTCAAATTTGAGTATTCGTTGCGAACTGATAAAGGAAAAATATCACTATATAATTGTTTGCAATCAAATGTTAATTTAATGCATATAATGTAGTTTCTGCGCGGTCTTGATGGTCTATATTTATTGCTTTTGGGTATATGAATAAAATTTAGAATTCACTAGACGTCGTGAATGCTGTTAGTGTATTAATGACGCCAATTTGTTTATAATTGCGAACGTTGGAGTACAAAATGTGATTATCTTTCAAGACTTGGGAGTTGAGTTGTCTTAGTGGAGTTTAGGTTCTGTTTCGCAACCAGTGATGTTGCCAGATACATAATTAGTAGAGGCTCTGTATTTTCACCTCATACGCGTACTAACCCGGGTTCTTTATTCAAAATACTTGTTTGAAGTACTTTGTTTTTTTGTATGAGATGCGAACTGCCGTTATTTTCTATAGAGGGTCTCTCTATAGTAAAATGGTGCCGTTGGTAAAATTTTTATTATTTCAGTTGTAAATTTTATCCTACAATAAAGTTTACAAAAGAGAGTGCGTCTTAACATGAATTACAATCTAACCTATACAGTAATTATGGCTAATAAGTATATTATGTTGATTTAATTTTCTACAATACTAGTGAATAGCTTATACTAAGATTCATTAACAGTCTTAATGTTTTGACACTATGTTCGTGTCTCCGAGATACCGCACTTGCACTTACATTCACTACACTAGGTTTATTAACTCAAAATGATAAGTCATATTTAGGCGTCTTGTTCCTGTTGTATCAAGAAGTTGAATTTCCTCAGCATTCACATGGTTATGTAGACTTTTTGTATATATTATGTATTTCGTCTTTGGCTGTATATTTAGTTTTTGGTTATATCATTTAAATTGAAGGAGTACGAAATAAATAAATCGCTGAACAAATTTCGTTACACTTTGGGAAATGTGCTACTTTTTAATGTAATAACGTACGCAGCCAACTAGTGTCTAGACAGTGGTAGCGATGTCTCAACATTATTTTATATATTGGTTTAAACGCGAATTAATTACATAACTCGATGTTTCGAGTGCTCTTCAGCTATTTAATATCCGTTAAAGTTTTATTCATGATGTGCGATAGGGAAGAAAATAATAGAGAAAATTAAGACTTCATCATTAACACGAACAACTATGGTAGCAGACATTACAATAAAAATAAATAAACTTAAATGGAAATGGGCGGGGCACACGACAACAGGAACAGGAAAGTGGAGGAAGAAAGTACTAAACTGGTGTTCTTAGACTTAGAAGATGGATAGATCAGATTTAGGAAACAGCAGGTACATGGCAGAGAGTGGCACAGTGCAGGAATGGCAGGATTTTGAGGAAACCTTTGCCAAAAAAGGGCACACAGATCCCTAAAAAGAATGAGATAGAAATATAAATGTATTTAAGTGTAAAAGTATTTGAAATAAAGAGACTATTATTATTAAAGTTTTATTTATGTATTGAAGAATAAACATGTGACGAACAAGTTTAGATTTTAAAATAATAGTAATTTGTCCATGTTTATTATCTATGCGTTGACGTCATTAGTTGACGTGTTGGAAAACAATTGTTTATCTTTGAGTGTTTAGATTTAACTTCGAATCGCATGTACGAAGCACTTCGTTTTAAGTTAATTCAGTGACAGTGAGTTGAAGTTAGAACAATTATCTATGTAGTTTGCCTAAACTTAAAGCATTGTACTGAACATATTACATTACATTGGTTCTTCAGAAGCATGCCAATTCCCAGAGCGAGGGCCATTTGAATGCATATTTAACCGTGATACGAAGGCAACAGGATTCTGGCGAACTCAATGTAATTAATAAATATTTACATGTAAAAGCTCAAACGTCTATGTAAGTTTTTCTAATAATTAAAAGATATGGTTGACATTTTGGAGGTATTTAGGAATTATTTAGGCAATAAGCTACCTGCTCCTAATTTTAATTGAAATTTGACAATCTATTGTTGTCCAAAAATCCCACGTGCGTTGCTACCATCTTTGAGTCGCACCTGCCCGCTAAGGGGCCTTGTAAAGGGTGCAGAGGAATTACCGTTGAGGAGCAACGTTTCTTAATTTTTATTTTCTTGTGCAGTTTAAACATTTTAATGGTGTATTGCAGGGATCCCGTATAAAATACAAAATATTGAGTATCAAAGTTGTTGTAGATGTTTGCGATCTATAGTTATCATTTATTGCTTATTTTAAGTTTTCTCTCTAGTCTGTAGGTTTATGTCGATCTACATAGGTAAGTTTCTCAGTGTCCCAGAGTCCGGACGGTTTCAAGGATCGTTGCAATTAAATCAATGGGGCTAATAAATTATCGCGCGAAGCCTCACTCGTTGGAGAGTGCTCGATCCCCTGTCGGTCCTATATCTCTGGCCCCTTCACCCCTGGGACATACGCCTATATCCGCTACGGTCGCGTAGTAGCTTCGTTTGTGATATTTGGGTCACGGCATATTAGCAATTTACAGTCATTGGATTATGGTTCACAATACTTGTTTGACGAAAGCAATGTTTGTGGTCTTTGTTCTTTGTTTAATTTCTCCACTGAAATATCACGCGAATCGGTTCATTAAAGATTGTTTCGTAAGTTTTGCCCTACTTAATTAGAATAAGTTATGTGTAGTTCGTTAGATATGCTAATTGATCATGCTTTGCAAGCTTAGCACATATTGAGCAAACTCGTAATTGCCATTTTATCCTGTTTCTTTCCCACTACTACGTCACCGCTCTCACAACATTCGCCACAAAACCTCGGCCGACTGATACATTCATCAAACGAAAACCGTTTCTTAATCCAACCAAAATATTCAACCACACAAAACCTTCCTAAAAGGAAACATAATCGGACCGGAGTCGAGTTGATGAAAACTAAACCCTATTTTGTGAGAGATAATATTGAAGGGAAGTGTGCGAGACATCCAAACGTGTCATTAACATGAACCGACAGAGCTTTTAATACTCAAACGCTTTCGTGATACGGCGCATTTTCGGAAAGTCCCAAAATCAACAAATTTCGATCAGGCTTAGAACTCATTGTGGACAAAGCGATTTATTGCCGTGGGATTACAAGTTAAGGTGAGTTTTTGTTTGTCGTGATCACAGGCCGCCAGCGCTTGATGTCAAGGTGGGCGCCAAACTTATTTCAATTAGTGATGCAGGCTGATCGCGGTGTTCAATATTCATTTGTTTTATTTTTAAAACTCTTAGCCAAACCGTACCATTGGGTTTAATCATTTGGGTGCCTACGTTACGACAGACGATAAATTTATCAGCTATTTAAATGAGATCGGAACAATGTGGAATCTGTTACAATGAGAGCGGGAATCGTTCTTGATGCTGCAATATCGCGTTATTTGGAACGTTTATAACATAATAGAGAGCATTAGTCTGATCCACTTTTGACATCATTATCTGTACTCGACGATAACCTGCGAACGGCGTGCGTCTCACCCGCGGACCTCCCCGCCTCACGCCCCGCGGACGGCAGTCGCGCTCGACATCTCACGGCGTGCAGACGTATGTATCTAACGACTCGGCTCGTCCGAACACTCACTTTTGGCGGGTTTTCGCACGGACGCGGGTGAACGTGACGTGACTCGGAATGCGCGCATGTTGTCAACCCGCCCGGAGCGCCGTCGCAGTGAAATCTGTGGCCATTTGGATTGCAGTGTTGGATCGTTGGATGGAATAGTGCGCTCTGGCGTAATTTTTTTGTAAGACAAACGGATACGGTGTCCATGATGTTGACTCATGCGTGACGCGCTCGATCGCTGAAATCGGGATTATGATTAATGACAAATCGCTGTGTGTTGTTGTTATTTAACTATATTAGAATTTCTAAACACGTCAGTTTTCACACAATAGAAACAATAACTGGAGATTGGAAGTTAAATTAGATTAGAAAAGTTAGAGAAACCGACTAGACCTTATGGTTATTGGTTGTATCTATGATTAACAGATGTAAGTAATGGTTAATATTAAATACAAAGACAAACTTTATTTTTGATATTTAATTTTTTTTTAAGTCTTAAAACAAGCAGTAGGTGTCCTTAATTGTTATTCGGTTTAGTTTATAGCGCTGTATAACATAATTCTCTTAAAATTTTAAGTTTTTTGTGACACATTGTTGCAGGAAATACATTTAAATGATTCTATTTACCCTAAGGAACCTTAATGAAGGACAATACAACTTTACCTGCTATTCTTTAACGTCTTGAAAGTATTTGTCTATTTTCAAGGTTATTTAAAATTACCAAAAACAAGAAACTGATTGACGAGACAAAGTTTTTTCGACCTCGACATTAAAGTAGGTTAATGTGTTCAGAATGTGGGTTAGACAAGATTTTGGAGGAAAAACGTGATGTGTAAATATTATTAGCGCATAATTGGGGAATTAATCTATATATACATAAAACGAAACAAAACAAACCAGTGGCGCTGCAACCATTTTAGGTCTCGGCCTCAGATTTCTGTATCTGTTTCATGACCATTTCTCAATCTAATAGGCAAGTAGGTGAGCAGCCTTCTGTGCCTGACACACGCCGTCGACTTTGGGTAGGCAAGCCGGTTTCCTCACGATGTTTTCCGTCACCGTTCGAGCGAATGTTAAATGCGCACGTAGAAAGAAAGTCCATTGGTGCATAGCCAGGTATCGAACCTACGAGCTCAGAGATGAAAATCGCACGCTGAAGCCTCTAGGCCAACACTACTCTGTATATGTATAACCTTCAGATGTATAGACGCAATTTAAAATATATAAAAACTCAATAGCTTTCTTTTGCTTAAGGTCTAATGATAAGAAAGCATGATAACGAGATAATATATCTTATATCATTGATAAAACGTTTTATAACGGAACATAACTTGCTAATTCAACGGTGTTAGTAGAATCTAATTACCAAATACAATTTAAAAGGGAAATTTAAAGTTCTAAAAATCACTTTTCCGTTCATAAACTTTTTAATCCAGTAATATAATAGGAAGGCTGGTGAAAATTAAATGAACGCTTCTTCCCTTTTACCTGTCGAGTTGAATAATAAAATTATCAAGCTTCTACTTGTAATTGATCCTGACGGTCGAAAACTTTGTCGATTTGACTTAGCACAAACTTTACGATGGTATATGACAGTACGGTATAGTTTATAACAGCTCTGTACAAGAGATGAGCAGTATTGGCCTAGTGGCTTCTTAGACTTTCATCCCTGAGGTCGTCGGTTCGATCCCCGGCTGTGCACCATTGGACTTTCTATGTGCGCATTTGACACTTGCCTAAGGCGCGAAAAGTCGATGGCGTGTGTCAGGCAGATCATGAAACAGATACAGATATCTGGAGCCCCAAGACCTACTAAGTGTAGTATCACTGATGTATTATTTAATTTAATTATACAATAATCTAATAAACTACGAATTCTATTTGAATGACTTATTTTTCTTTCGGGTTATTGCTTAAATTTCTCGTATAAAAGTGTATAATAGCTGTCCGATTACTCGGCTAAAGTTTTGAGGACAGTGTTCGAGCGCGGCTTGAGTTAACAAATTATTCTTTACAGCTAATCACAGAATTTAAGTGACGTAAAATGTTCGTACGTGGTGTCGATTAAAGTGCCAGTTGTATTGTGTCTAAGTGTATAAATAATTTGCAACAATTTCGTTCGGTGGTGATAAAGTGGGTGGCGGGGCAGCTGGTATGCATATGTGCTATGAGAGGCCGGGGCTGGTCAACGCGCTGAACGGAACCGTTGGGTGAGATTCTAATACGTTTTTCTATTATTATAGATACGTTCGATATTTAAACATTGGTGGTTTTTTGTTTATGAAATAAATATTGTCTGTTGTCTATTAAATCAAGGTTAATATTATAGTGATGTTTCGTTCGAAAACAAAGACAATACTTGTCATAAATTGCAGTGTACACTCTATATAACGACACTCAAGGGACTGTGCCTATTTTGATATTACAAAGAGTTGCCGTTAAATGGCAAGAAAATTTATTTCAGACTATTATGAGTAATTATATAAAAACAATTCGTACTTATTTGAACGCTATTGCGTTGTCTGTTATTTTTGTAGGTACTGTACCAATAGTTAGGTTGTATTTTTTCTTATTCAATTAATATCTTGCGATATTGAGGCATCTTCGTGATAATGCACATGCAAGCATGCAATTTGTAAAAAAAATAACGGATTTCTTGGAAAGTTCGGTACGTATGACTAGTACCGACAGTCAAGTTTATATCTCGCTAGGACAATTAAGCGACAAAAAAACGTAGGTACACAGCTCCGCAGTTTTAACTAATTTCGACAACTTAAAAAGTATTTCTTGGTATTTGTTCGTTTTCGTTATTGAGACTGGGTAGAATGCTATGTAGAATGTATCATTGTGTGGTAGCCAACCAAAGTCTAGTGATTTCAACGCTTTAGGGAGTTTGTCGTTAAATAGGGAGACGTTAGGTATATGAGATTAACTGTAATTACTAAAATATATTTCTATATATTCTGTAATTTATACAACAATGGTCGTCAAATGCCTTTTAAATAATGCTTCTAAGGGCCTCATAGCCTAGCGGTCTTATTAAGTGGCAGCTAGGTGAGGGGTACCGGGTTCGATTCCCAGTTCGAGGGCAAGTTTTAATTTAATTTAAATATGTTCTCGTCCTTTGGTAGGGTTGTGCGGTACCGGGCGAGTGCTTTCTAAGGCTAATATACAAACCGTGCCAGAGCCATAAAAGGAAAAAAAATGCTTCTAAAAATATTATTATCTTGTTTATAGCTTATCGTCTAAGGCCTTCGAACGGGAGTTGTATATATATTTCTTTTGATATCTTCCGCCTCACGACTCCAATATAACTTATAAATGAATAGCACAGTGAGAACACGCTCTGAATTTTGATTGTAGCATTCATAAGCTGAAGAATTTTATGAAAATATTTTCATACAGCCTTGAATTATAACAGCGAATTAGTAAGAGGGATATGTTATTATGTCGCAGTAATTAACTATTTGTTCATGAAGTATGGAATATGGCAGATTACAATTAAGTTAGTGTTACTAAGAATAAACCTGTTGGTTGACAATTTTCATCGGGTTTAAATAATGTGTAATAAGATTTATTAATTACTTTTCTAAGTACCTACTTATGTAATTTATGTATAATTTTAGTCAGAATATAAAAATGCACAAAATATCGGAATTACGATAGTACAGTGGCAGTCTCTTGTGACATATGACATCATATAGTCAATAAGTCTATTAGTGCAGTAATTTATTTGAAACAGGGCAGAACTAGAATTGGGGTCACTAGGGGTCGTGTATTCGTACTCCAACTTGTTTGTAAAAACAATTTGTCAACCGGCAAGGAGATATTGGTCCAAAAATTTGACTATATCCGACATAAAAATGTGGTCCGAGTCCCCAACTGTTGCACTCATTACTGTCCCTTTCAACAAAATATTGAGCAGAGATTTTTTGCGTATTTATTTACGGCATACAAAAACAAATACACTGAAGTAAATATAAGAGAAAGCAATGATTATATCTTTGACTGATAACTTTTATTTGTTATAAGTACTCAGTGCTGAGATGTATTTTACCGGAAATAGCACCTCATTGTTGAGACATTGAATTACCCACCACACCTTGTGGTTGACACATTGAAATATGCTACTTATGAAAAAAAAATATTATTCCACTTAAGATTATTTGAGAGAAACATTATAATTAATATTTGTTTGATAATTTAATAATCTGATGATAAAATAATATAAAAATTGACTATGATGATATGATTGATAATGTAATGTAATATGTAACTACTATGTAAAATTCTACATTTTAATTATGGAAGACAAATTTGAACGTCATTATGTGTGGCAGATATACGAAATTATTGCAAATAAATAAATTATTATTATTATTGATCTGATAAATATATTTCCAAAGTCTGGTTGGAAAAAATAAATATGTAGAAAAAGTATCAGATGTAACATAATGGTTTCAGTACTTAGCTACTTTCGCAACGTGTGCACGGCGCCGATAATCCAATAAGCCCAATTGGTGGATCAAGTCTACCTTCTTGCTTATCCACAATGCCACTCGCCTATTTATTACTCAATTTTATTTATTTAATAAAAATAATACAAAATATGTGACGGTGGAACACAAATTGGTCATAATTTTACCGTACACCGAAGCGAATTAGTCGACGTTACAATAATATAATAATATAGAGACTAATCAAACATAAAGAGATGATAAACAAAGGTATAGTGCGACAGCAGGAACCTTTATTGTCCGTGCCAAGTGTCGAGGTACAGGGTGTCTTTAAAGTTAACTTTAGGACTTCAGACGCTAGTCCCAACATTAGGGAACCACTTGTAGATGACTACCGATCTTCCGTTGTTTATGGCATAGATAACAACTAAATTAACCTAAAAGTAAAATCTATTCAAGGGTCGCGAGTCGAAGCCTATTGTTGTAAAAGTTTAACTAACAATTATACAATAGCCACTTTAACTGACACACGAAATACAAAAAAGGTCTTTAAATTTATAATGTGTATTATGTATAAGAAACAAATTATTTGTGGTGTAAAGTTTTATCAATGTCCGGATGATAGTAACATCCGAATTTAAAATAAAAGACAAGGAATATTTCATAAATTATTCAACTGCAATACATCGTTTATGTCTCACTTTTTACATTTATGCTAAATACCATGCAGTTTACCATAACGATATGTTTATCAGTAGAAATTCGTATTAAAGTTGTTATAATATAGGAGAAAATACAACATAATTTTACAATGTATTTATTTGCACTGTGCATAATGGTAGGGGAGCCCACGATGCTAAATGGGGATTTACTCGAGCGTCGTAGAGACCTATTGGGATGCAAAGCTTAGATAAAAAGAAGAAAAAAATGTTATATGATAAATTCCTTTTCATCGGTGGGGGAAGCGGCTATAGATAGTTAAATATGTAAAAAAAAACTGTTGCATGGACATCCTCGAGCGCGTCAGATATTGATAGCATCTATGCCCTACGTATTTTTAATAATGTACGTATGTTAATCTGATCGTTTGCATGATGCGGGTGGTTGTATTTAAGGGTTGAAAATGAAAAAAAAAAATTTTTTATCGAGCGCGTCAGATTTTCTAAGGGAGTGTTAAGTGCACCAAAAAAAAGCTCTCATTCACTAATCTGACGATTTCGATGGGACGCAAACCCACGGCCATTTTCATAATATGCAAAAAAAAATCGCAATTTTGAAATACTCAAGCGCGTCAGATTAAGATATATGTGGTTCATCTTTATGTTCTAAACGTACTGTCTCATAATCTGACGATTATCTAGAGGGATTCGCCTGATCTGACAAAAAAAATTTAGAAAAACGATTCACCGAAAGGGCCATTCCTGCAACTTCCCGCTACTTCCATTCCTGGGCACTTAAAATTGATATTTTGAGCTCGCTGAGTTCAAAGAAATAACATGTCTATGCATTTGAGCTCTCCCAGCTCGAAAGTCTGATAGAATTTTCATAGAACACTATTTTTGGAATTTTCAAACCGCAATAACTTTTGAATGGATCAAGCAATTTTCACGCGGTTGGCGGCATTCGACGCAGTTTTATCATCATCATAAGTGATTTTGCAATTTTAATTGATAGAACCACAAATTTCGGAGTAATCCCGAAAAAACACTTTTTCGGGTTTCTTTCGTTCACGATATCTATCGAACTAATAAACCGCTTTTGACGAGCTTGGTGGCGATCGACGTGGTTTTTCAAGCTCAAAGGCGGATTAGTTTTTGAAGTTGATCAATAAAGAAACCACTTTAAAAAAAAATATTTCTTATTTTTTTTAGATTTTTCAAAATTTCTCAAAATCTATCGGTCCGAATCGGTTCAAATTCACAGGAAATGTAATTTTGAGGGAAATATTTAGAACGCCGTTTAGTAGATTCCGATCGGTTAAAGGAAATGTAGGCATCACGCAGCTGCACGCATTTAATTATCGACGATTTTTTGTTATTTGGGCTTGCGGAAATCGTCAGATTATATATTTTTCATTATTCTTGAATTATTTCCTTCAAAATAAAAAAAAATTAGCTACGCTCGAGAATGTCGAGATGACGGTTTTTTTTTACAACTTTGTTGCCCTCCCCTTTTTTTCCGTCACTCTCAAATTGTCAGATTAGTGGAATATACACTTTTTAGGATGTAATTAACTCACCCTACCTTAATCTGACGCGCTCGGGAATTTCTGATGGTCAATTTTTTTTTACTAATCTGATCCTGTCTCCTTCACGGGCGGCCTTATATATGGGCCTCATATTTTGTGGAGGTACTTAACCGGGTACAAGGTATCCCCCTATATATTAATCTGCCGCGCTTTAGTAAATCCCGAAATCCCCTCTTGGGCTCCCCTACCATAAGAAACAAATTATTTTTGGTGTAAAGTTTTATCAATCTACGGATAATATTTACATCCGTATAAAATTGAAAATGCAAGGAATTATTCTCTTGCAAAAAAAGTCGTACGTCGTTTATGTCAGACTTTTTTACATTTATGCTAAATGATACAATACAGTTTACCATAATACGATATGTTTATCAGTACAAATTCGTATTAAAGTTGTTATGATGTATAAGAGAAAAATACAAGATAATTTTACAGTACATGGTCTATTTCCGGTTTGTAATGTTATACCTGAATTGTCAACCTCCTTGCTTCTTGGTGCTGAGCCACTCACCTTAATGATACCGCATAAATAGAGCACACGTCGATCTAGATTCTAGATCACGTGTATGAGACCTATGTTTTATATGTAGGTTTATGATTGGGCCCAATAACTAATAAATTCATTATAGTTTTGTCTCGGTAAATATGGACAAATAACATTGTAGAAATTCTACTAATATATGTTTACATTGATAATTAAATAAAAATAGCCTTTATTCGAGTACTACTAGAGTAGTACTATAATAATAATAATAAAAGCCTATAAATGTTTCCAAGTCCCTCTATCCCTACACTACGCTAAACTACACTAAATTCTAATAAACGTTTATGTTTGTACGTTAATAATTACTATTTTACATTAAAAGGGGAGTATTAATAGGTTTAGTAAGCTTAGTAAGCAATACATTTATAGTAAGAGTGTAACGTTTAAATGACGAAAAACGTTGCGAATATAAAGCCATCTTTTGCGTCCATTCCGCAGTGTTCGTTTCAACCTATTTTTATTTCCTCGTGCGGGATTCCGCACTGAAATATAGAACAAAAATATTGAGACTGTGTTGTTTCAAGAATATTGAACGCTCAGGATTATCTGCTTTTCCCGTAAGAATGCGAGTAATAATCTGTGCTGGCTTTTAAATGTTTCTGGTCCTTGGGAACTTTTTGAAGTATTTTTTCACGTAAATGTTTGCTTTTTAGACGCTTTTGCGTATTGAGTATTGATTATTGAATTTTGGAAAATGGCAAAGATTTAATTTTTTAATTTAATCCTTTAAATGCTATTTTTTACACCCCGTTAAAAACATACATAATGAATTATTAAACTATATTCTTTAACCTTTTGATTAATGAATTGACACTACTAATAACTAACAGTAATTAAATGTGATTCAAGTCTCTCATACTGTCGAACAAAAACACTTGCAATTCAACCAATTACGATGCTAAAGAGATAAATTATTACATCCGCACTTGCCATTAAGTTTATTGACGTCGTAACTAAAACTCTATTTTTAACGTATTAAGATCTATTGTTATTCGCACTAAATGAACAAAAGTTTCTAACAATAGCGAATGGAATTATAAATACGGCGATCACAAGTCGAAGAGAGAAATTACGGTGCTAGAATCTTTTATACTGCCTTCATAAAGTTGTCAATAGTTTCTCAAATATTCCATTTTTAAATGTAGTTTAAGTATTGTTTTGTTTGTAGTACTTTACGAGGCATGATATTTGTATTAGTAGGGGGAACAAGTTCTTTAGAATCCAGTGTATTCGAATTTTGAAAGTTACGATTTATTTTAAGCTAAATTAACTAGATAATGTTATGTCATGTTTATTTATTTAAAGGCCGACACCGCACTCGCTATACTGGGGTTCCATGGACTGCGATGACTGCCCTTTATGGGCGTCCCGTAGGCTTGTTTGCTATGCTATAAAAAACATTTTTGCATCGGTTTTATTAATCACTGGTTGGTATATGAACTTAATATGGAGTAACATTGTGTATTATTTTTAACTAAACGTGAAATTTAAAGACTGACATACACGCTACTTTGATGTAAGCTTTATGAAAGTTACATGAATGCCGTTAAGTCGATAGTTTATCGTGTCAAGGTCATAATCTGTGGAAGCAAGTTGACACGAAACAAATGAAACATCATTTCAGATAGAGAATACTGTTAGTTATTGTGATGTAACGTAACGTTGCAAGCGAGTTTATTTCTCAGTTTCTCAATTCCTTTATACGATAATGCCTCTATATTATTGTTTTTATTTATTTATTAACACTTCCTTGCAAGTTTACAGAAATACAGTACGAATAAGATTTAAAAAAAACATGAATGTGTACTTGTCTACACGCGATAGAAGTTATATTATACTTCTTTGGCGTAACGATATAAATCTTTTTAAATTTTTTATCTTTTGCCTTATTTTACGTTTGTTGAAAAAACGACACTAACATTATAGAAAAGGTATTTAAAATAAAGTACATAATATATAAATATCACAAAAAAATAATTCTATATAATTAAAGAAATGGAAATTTTTTATTTTAAAATATTGACTATTCTAACTTCAGGGTGTCGGTTCTTTGTGACAGTGTGCGTGCGCATCGTAAAAATTTACTATTATAATTTTTCCCTAACACGCCAAAAGGAGTATAACTTCAATAAATAAAAAGGAAGGCAACTGGCGGCCTTATAGTTTTCGATGCGTCACTTCCAGGCGTGAAGCGTGAACTACTGCGAGAATAAAGATATATAATGCGAGCGCTTAACAGCGTTAGACAAAACTAATGGAACAAAGCAAAGTAATTAAAACCTATGTAAACAGTGAAAGCGACAACAATAAAAAGGTGCACATGAATCACGACATACACCGTCGACTTTTTTGGTATGTTAGTAGTTGAATAAAGAAAGAGATAGCTGTATTTTAGTAATGTCAAATTTTATATCTTTGCTAAGAAATTTGTATACAATTGTTGAATCATAGTGAAAGCGATGAGTTTGTTTAAACGGATTCGTCAACCATGAGGCTTTGTATTAGGAAAAATAAATCGACTTAAAATATCTGACATAATGACATAAATGAAATGAGTGATTGGAATGAGTGATCTCAAAAGTGCGGAGACTTTGATTAAACCTTTTGTTTTTCAAAAAATCATGGTAAATTATACACATACGTACGAAACTTAGCACATGCCTGAATAAATCCTGAATAAATCAATATATCAATATAACGAATAAGTATCGTAATACAGCGATTAAATGCTGCCAGCGTTAAAGGTACACTGCCACAGGGAACAAACTTGTTAAATTTATTTTAATTATCTTTTTATTAATTTTTAATTATTTTTATTATTACTATGTAGGTTAAGAATATTGTAAATACAGTATATTTGATTGTTATGATTATTAGATGGCTCATTGGTCTAGTGGTTAGTACCCCTGACTGCGAATCCATGGGTCCCGGGTTCGATCCCCGGCTGAGACAAACATCGATGTGGTGAGCATTTGGTGTTGTGTCTTTAAATATGTAGGTCTTGGGTGTTTAAATATGTATTTATATGTCTATCTATCTATAATATGTATGTATATCCGTAGCCTAGTACCCATAACACAAGCTTCACCAGCTTAGCATGGGACTAGGTCAATTGGTGTGAATTGTCCAATCATAAAAAATATGATTACTAATAAAAATAATATACTCAACTATTATCAGATTTTATCTATATCTATTTTTTAATGTATGCAGGTCAAATTGAAACTCCCTTTTGTTTATTGGTTAGGTTCATTAAGCGGATTTGAAATTAAAAATATCAGAGTTGGAGGAAATTCTCGTTAGTTTAATCTGGTTTATCTCTAATATACCAATAGATTTATTTAAAATTGGACAAGTGTAGAGACATTCAGTCTGTCAAAACTTTAAGTTGGCACTGTTTATTATGGTGAACTAATGAAGTGTCGGTAAAAACTAATTTCCGAGAAGAGTTCCTTGTTTGCCAAAAATGTCTTTTGATGTTTTTGTCAAATTTATATTTACCGAAATGTGACATTTATTCACTTCGACGGGTAGTTCACCAATATTAAGTGTTAATAAAAGAATTGAGTATCATTAAGAATGTCTATTTTTATCTATGCGAGAAATGTCTTAAATAGTCGTAATCTTCGCTTTTCGATGTGTAAACTAGAAGTAATAAAGACGGTATTATCATTCTATATACGCTAGAACGCCAAAGATGTCGTTAATTAAAAATACATAGAAATGGAAATAGTTAGTAAAAAGCTCAGAGCGGTGTTAGCCTAGCTTTTTTAGCGACTCTCATCCCTGAGGTCGTAGGTTCGATCCCAGGTTGTGCAACAATCTCGCCCTTACGGTGAAGGAAAATATCGTGAGGCACAGTAGCCTACTTGTCTATTAAGAAAACTTAATGATGACGACACGGAAACAGAAATTTGAAGCACTAGAAGGTTGTGGCACCACTAGTTTTTTTATTTGGTAATTGTATATTTTTCAGTGTTACATGTAATTTTCATTTTTCATTTGGTAAGGAACTTCTTGCCCTTAGTATTTTTTTCCTTACTAGGGTCGCCTGGAAGAGATCGCTTGTTAGCGATAAGGCCGCCCGTTGCATCTCTTGTTGCATCTGTTGTTATTTGAAATGTATCGAAGTTTTAATAGGTAAAATGTACAGTGTGATGCTATCTCTTGATGTGTTACAGTGGTTGCGTAATGCCAATGTCCGCTCTTAATTGTCGTGAGGAAACTTGGCTATGCTCTTGACATGTAGCATTGTATGTTCGTTTACTCGGTAATTACGTTGAGCCGCTACAGTGATCGGTAATATACGTGCAACGGTTTTTAGTTGGAAATTAGTCATTAGTTTGATGATTGTTTGACGTTCCTTTATGTGTGCACTAATTATGGTTTTTGTACTTTTGAGTCAAATCAAAATTTATTTATTCATGTTGGTTATTCTATACACTTATAATTACCGTTATGAATAAATAAATTAAATGGAAATAAAAAGAAAAAAAAATCCCAGCACCAGGTGGCACTTGACATATTGAAACAAAATGTCATTATAATCAAGAAACACTCTCGGCATCAGAAGGCAAAAAGTTATTGATTGTAATTTTTCACACTTAAGTACCTACTAACAAGTGCTCGATCACCTACTTGGGCAAATACAATGGGTAATCAAGGAAAGTTTTGAATCGGTCTCGCACTGGCGAATGAGCGCCGTAGACGAACAGACGGCAGCACTAATTAAAGTCGCGAAGGCTGCAGAATGTACAGGAATTATTGTGGCGTTGTTTAAAACCTCTCAGACCGGGCTCATATTCGCGACTGTTTGATTACGTACCCACTCTTGCTTTTTCAGCGTTCATATATTGCACATGTAATCATAAAAAAGGATTTTTTGCTGAGGTTTTAAAATATTACTACGAGCTTTTTATTTTTTAAGGGAGGTTTTGTAGTTACACTCGAATTACTTGCAAAATATTTAGGCTTTCGCCCGTTAAACACCTCGATATTATTCTTTAGAAATAGGTGTATTTGTTTGTCATTACCGAAGGCTTCACTCAAGTACGTTGACCTGCAATATCCCCTCGCGCCCTGCGACTCCAATCGTATCGGAAGTGGGAATTCATTCCCGATACGCGAAATAAATAATCCGGACTCACCGAACGAAATGTACCTCGGAGGCATAATGTTTATTTTTATTGAAATCGTATTGAAAACAATTTGTTGGTATTCATTATTTATTGTATCAATAATACTGTAATTAAACCTTGATCAAGTTTATCAGTGAAATGTATCTTGCTATCATATGACATTGTGTTCAATGTTATCACAACTGATAGCGCGTGTTGTTAGGATGTAAGTCAAGTGTCAACGACCGCACCCCGCCAGGGGTTGGTGGCAAATTTAATGAGTCGTGCCTCTATCGTGTGATACATTCAATAATTCATTTCACACCCTTTTTAGTAAATTTTCTATAAAACATATTATTAATGCAATCAAGGAATAAATTATGTCCAAGATGTGTACCTTGGGGTATCCCATGAAGAAATGGAGTTTAACGTGTGTCGTGTAATTATTGTTATTTATTAAAAAGGGTGCGTGGAGCGACATTCCCCCAGCCTCTTTGATAACGGTCGATGAACTTAGGAGGGTGACGGGTGAGAGCCGCACCGGTTAGATTGATCATGGTTTTTTTTTGTTCTTCAAGATGTGTCCGTTTAATTAAATACAATAAAGGTGTTGAAGCACATTTAAGTTATGCATTGTTTGTTATAAGAAGCTATTTAAGTTGTTATTATAAATGTAATGATTGCTATTATTAGTGATTGTAGGTTTTTTAATGCAATAGGCAGTGTTTCTTTAATGTGTACTTCGCTTTAGTACGTATGTTTATTCTACAAAGAATAAGAGCAGACATTGGGAAGTGAAACTTTAAAAAAGTAAATATTTTACCTATTAGAAGGCTCTACAATTATTTAGAATAGAATTAGAATTAAATTTATCTATTTTTCTGGGTAGTGCTTGTTTTTATGAAAAAATCTTATTGTCTAAGCGTTCATGCGTTACGACTTTCATTTATTTTATTACATTAATCATAATACGATAATTTGTTCGATACGGTTAAATGTAATGCGTTCT
Organism: Pieris napi; assembly: GCF_905475465.1. Taxonomy (NCBI): domain Eukaryota; kingdom Metazoa; phylum Arthropoda; class Insecta; order Lepidoptera; family Pieridae; genus Pieris; species Pieris napi. The sequence goes on along the minus strand of NC_062241.1, from coordinate 1,762,430 downwards.
CAGTATCATAGGATTTATGGAAGTACGTAAAAAGCGTTCACGAGTGTCTCAAGCAGGAATTTGGATGATAGCCAGACGGAATCCGTACATACATTGAACAAGGGTTCGGTTGCCTGATGATCCTTTCGTCAAGCGTGTTATCGGGGATCGAATATTGTGATATTAAAGAATGCTTTTCATTGATTTTTAGTTTAAATATAGATATTTTTCTATCTATCAATTTAGTTTTATTATACTATTTATTTTATTGTCAGTTACATATCAGTTTTTTGTTACTTGCTTTACACAATTAGACATAACATGTAACGGTATTTATGTTACTATTATTGAATCTACCCTCTTTAAAATAATAGTATAAATAATGACGATATAGGATACATTGCGTTTTCTGTGGTTTTTTCATATTAAGACTATCTTAAAATGTTCCTTTAGATCTCTTGGTTGCCGGGAAGAGATTGATACTACTAACCTATCCAAATAAAATACCAACCAATAAATATAATAATTGAATATTAATTGTTTCAATGACTAGATCGCTAAAATTAACATCAAAACTTTCTTTAAACGATGTCTTAATCAAAGGTTTCATTTAAAAACTGACACATTAATAGTTATCATATTTTTAAATTATGAAATAAAATAAGTGATGTAATAAAATGACGGCCCTAAGAGTAATATAATGTCAGAAGTACTCAAACTAAAGTAGTGGACAAAGAAAATTGGAGTGAAGAAATTCCAATTTCACTGTGCACCAGAGAAATGTTATTCCTAAAATGCGGAACGCTTTTGAGCAATAACTTTATAGTAAATTGTTAATTTAATTTAAAGGAATCGGTGCTCACTTAGGGCTTTTATAGTTTTAATTACCTTAAGAACTGAGAGAACTTGATATTCTTAAATTATTATTACTCGTTCAACAAATAAGCATTTTCTAAGGCAGTTTTTGCCGCGCACCACTGCTATGTGGAACCAGCTGCCAACTGAAGTATTTCCGAAACAATTCGACTTAGGGTCCTTCAAGAAAAGAGCGTACCAATTCTTGAAAGGCCGGCAACCCACTTGCGAGCCTTCTAGCAATGTTAGTGTCCATGGGCGGCGGTATCACTTAACATGAGGTAAGCCTCCTGACCGTTTGCCTCCTATGAAATAAAAAAAATGTAAACAAAACGTTTCACATTCGACAAGATTTCTTACAAACATCAAATATAATAATTATTAATAGTCATAACAATCAAATATACAGTGTTTATATTTTTCTTAACCTACATAGGAGTAACAAAAATAATTAAAAATAATTAAAAAGTAAATTATAGGAAATTTAAAAAGTTTGGTCCCTGTGGCAGTGTACCTTTAACAGGTAGCATTTCCTCGCTGTATTGCGATACTTATTCGTTGAGCCAGGAAAGCACCAGCTCTGGGGTCACCGGTACTAACTACCAGGCGCCAATTAAAAGGTTCGCATTGTGACTCCGATTTATTATACTAATGTCAATATTTCTGAAATGTTCCTTTATTCTTGATAATCACGCAATCGTTAGTTAAAAATTAAATTAGTATTATAAAACTTTATAATTAAACGCATTTTAGTCCGTTAAAAAGCTTTTTGACATTCAATTGAGTGAAAAAGCTGCGGTCTAAATAAGTTTTGTGTGAATGTAGCCTACATTGAAATGTTAGTAAAATATTAGCTGTATTTATGAACCGCAACGCGTCGCGACTGTTATCAATCGAGTCGGGTTTTGACCGCTTTTGAACTGGGTTTTATATAAATTGTATATACTTTTTGAATATTTATACTGAGGTAGTGGAAATATTACTATTACAATTTTTAAAACGGCTACGTTTAACGTTGGTTACACGAAATTTTGAATTAGTTTAGTATTCTTTGGTTTCACGTTGTACACAAAACGTATGAAGTACTCTTGTAGCACGCATGTAGTGCCTAAATTTTCTTTCAATCCCTATTTTTCTATTGCGTCATTATAAGAACACTTAAAACGTTCATATATTTTATCAAAATGATGTTTAACATATAAAGGATTGAAATAAATATATTAAGCAAGCGAATATTAGTCATATGAAATGAAAATTTATTTCTTCATATTAATGACCTTCATTTGATACGGTGGAATGGCGTAGTGTTTATTTGAATTTCGAATTTATTTTTAGAATGAAATCGAATACTTTATAATCTAGCTTGGCTAAAAACTTATACGTGACTTGAATAATATTAGTCCAGTATAATTTACTTAATGTTTTCTCTTCGATTTATTATGACAGTCTATGAGAAATGAGTTTGTATTGTGAGTTTATTTATTGGCGCGTTAAGTGTCTCGTAGACCGGTTTGACTGTTAGTATTAGACGTGTGTAATTATGTTATTATGACTATATTTGAATTTCTAATATAGATATTTGATCATCACTTTTGGTTGGTGGTCTTTCGTTATTAGTATAGTCAATAATATGATTTTTTATATTACTTTTAACCTTGCTTTGGGTGAATTTCGATTCACGTAGGGTCAATTTAAACACGTACCTCTACCTATTGTATCCCATTTTTGTGGGAGCAGTGTTGGCCTAGTGGTTTCAACGTGCTACTCTCAACCCTGGGGTCGTACAGCTGGGGGTGGGGGGGGGCTGTGCACCAATGGACTAACTGTCTATGTTCATTTAAAACATGTACGGGAAAACATCGTGAGGAAACCGGCTTGCCTTAGACCCAAAAAGTCGACCGAGGTCGAGTCGAGTTATCGTTATTAGATAACGGAACAGATTCAGAGATCTGAGACCCAGAACTAAAAGGTTGTTGTAGCGCCACTGGTAGATGTATATATTAGGGAATCAATTATGTAATAAAAAATCTATTAAAGTTATCTTTATCGTTTTTAAGTATTTATTTTCCAGAAGTTTTAAGTATCGTGTAGCTTTGTAATAAATGCTTCGTTAACCGCTTTGTATGAGTTTGACAGGATTTCTTCTAACATTAATATTCGTAATAAGCTTAACCGGGAACTGGGTTAATTTCTCATAAAGTGCAAGTAAGCATTACCTTTAGCCTGAGGCTCGGCCGCTATTAATTATTCGCTTCGAACTGGGCCGAACTATACAAATAAACAGTGGTGCAATTTGGCGCTCCTTACAAGTGGCCCATCATGAGTTGTGATGGGAAGTTAGTTTTATTCGTACGTCTTACGTCTATGATATGTCTTATGGCGTAATGGCATTATGACTAATTGGCAAGCGCGTACCATACCCATGAACTTGACTTCTACCGCTGTTCGGACATAGGATCAAAAATGGGGTAAATAGATACTTTCTGTTAAGGCATTTATTTTAGCGTACCTACAGCAAGATTTTTATTTTTAATAAGCTGTCAAATGAATCTTATACAGTAATTTTATCATACTCATACTGTTTAGAACAGGGGGCAAACGGGCAGGAGGACCACCTGATGTTAAGTGGTACCTATGGACACTCAATGTCAGAGGGCTCGTGTGTGCGTTGCCGGCCTTTTATATATATAATATTTTATGGATTTACACAAAACTGAATGTCATGATGTTTTCTACATACCTAACAATTCTGTTCAAAGATACTTTATTTCTCAAAGAATGACATTCACTTAGCGAGAAAATTTAGAGTAAGTTAGTTATGTACATCGTGTTATGAAATTATTTGAAAATAAACTATATTAAAATTAAAATATTAGTTTCTAACAATATGTAAGACAATATTTTTTACAAAAGTGCAGGTTGGTCGCATCGATGTTACAACAGGCATTATGTGACTTATGAATAGTAATAATTTCTTACATTAACAATTTCTATACAGCTCGTTGCTCGCTACAATAGTTATATAACCAGATAGAAAAAGTTAATTTGCCTAATTACAGTAACCAGGGCTGATGCTTGTCATTAAGATTCGTACTGTAAAAACTAAAGACGAAGAATTAAAAAGGTATTATTTCGATTTTATAATCCTAAATTGCTTAAATTAATTGAATTTGTTTATTTTTCGCATTTATTTCGTGATTTTTAGTAATCGTTTGACTTTAAAAACATTTGAATTTCATTGGAGGAAATTTAAGTACTATATCTGTGTTTGTGTAGACGATTACCTCGCTTGCAGAGACAGCGTAATTGAGAGGCAGAGTTTGCAAAAATAGAGAAGCGATCGTTATTAAAAATTGCAAAATTTCAGCCTGTTGTGTTATCTCCAGTCATTTCCCATAGCACAGCTGAATTGGTATTGTTATTCATATGGAATAATCTGCAATGAATCATGAAGAATGGAGTATTATTATTTTTTTTAGTGTGTGCAGCAGTGTTGGCCTAGTGGCTTTAGCATGCGACTCTCATCCGTGAGGTCGTCAGTTCGATCCCCGGCTGTGCACCAATGGACTTTCTTTCTATGTGCGCATTTAGCATTCGCTCGTACGGTGAAGGCAAACATCGTGAGGAAACCGGCTTGCCTTTAGACTTAAAAAGTCGTCGGCGGTTGTCAGGCACAGGAGGCTGATCCCCTGCTTATTAGATTGACAAATGAATTTATTTTTATATAATTTTAATTACTTTGTGAATCTAAACGCAAACAATGATTAAGCCCTGTGCGCATGAGCAAGTCGAAACACCACTTGCAATGTCGATGAGAGATTTATTGAAGTAATTAATATTCAATGACTCATCAATTTTTGGTATCTATTTTTCGCGCTTTCCATTAATCAAAATCTGTTTACGGTGACCAGTCTTGCTAAATACTGCTCTTTGTGGTATCAAAAAAAAAACCCACTACTACTTTCTGCCAAATTGGGTTTTGCTGTTATAAAAAAGAAGAGTATTTAGTACAAAATACTCGTCATAGCCAATCGTATGAAGTTTCATTTCATTCAAATGTGTCTTGAACAACATATCTTAGTAAATCACAGTGTCTAATCTAATCTGTAATCTTTTTAAAGAAAGATTAGTTTTATGATAAATAAATCAACTGTTTTAGCGCTAGGATTTAAATCATAGCTTGTCATCGTGTATTGTAATAGAACCTATCGTACGGGTTAAGTAGTAAGCTAGTCTAGACTCATTGTATACATGTAGCATTTGAGATATCGAGATAGCTCAGTCAATATCCTTAAGCTGTGGCTCCACGGTTATCGAATGATCAATGTAGGGTTCACCCGGATCTCAAGCGAGTAAGTCAGTGAGTACTTGAGTATTGTACTTACATGTAGTACTCGTACTGGAGACGAGAGATGGAAATTTATTAGGGTTTAGATTTTATAAATCAAAATGAGTAAATTGGTAATTTTTTGTTTCGATTGTCAGATGTTTTTCTTTTTGATATTGCGCTTTGTGTTTTGTTTTATCTCTATTAATGGCGCTAATAAAATAACATTACTAAATTTTAAAAAATGTTTTCATAAGTATTTTTGCGTAGTTTTGTGTGTAACCAATGTTTTAAAAAGTCTCTTTGACGGTACTTTTAACCAACGCAAGAGGTCTAAATATCTTTTAAAATATATCTTTACCAGAGAAAAAATACGTAAATACTACATATAACATTACTTAGGATTACGACTCTAACACCAAATAAAATCAATGTTCATTTCTCGTATACAAAACACGAAAACTATTTTTGAATGTTTTGATTTGAACGTAAATGTGTTAAATGGTTGTTCGTGGTTTCGGCACGGTCGCGGTTGTTTGAAATATTTCTGTAATTTATGACCAAATTGATACGAGAAGAAAGAAAACTATTCGAATATTACAATAAACCCATTTTTTTCTTATATATCGATATTTATATTAATTGAATTACTATTGTCAACGTTATGAACGTATACGTAGTAATGCTACCTTTTTTTGGTACCCGAGGTGGAAATAAATCCCCCCGCATTCCTCAGCATCCACTTCCCCGAAAATTGGATGGGTATGGGTAACTTTTACAGTTGTAATCCTACCTATCCTATGTTCAGATTAATACCTGCAGCTGAGTTTCATCATCGGACGTCGAGGCAGAATACGATTTTCCACCCGTATCACCTAGACGTCCGCCGTTCCACAACTGAGCGTTTCTTAAGGCAGTTTTTGCCGCGCACCACCACTATGTGGAACCAGCTGCCCACTGAAGTATTTCCGAACCAATTCGATTTAGGGTCCTTTAAGAAAAGAGCGTACCAATTCTTAAAAGGCCGGCAACGCACTCGCGTGCCCTCTGGCATTGAGAGTGTCCATGGGCGGCGGTATCACTTAACATCAGGTGAGCCTACTGCCCGTTTGCCCCCCGTTCTATAAAAAAAAATACCTGATGTTAAATAGTAGTAAAGTTTGTGTTTGGAACAATAAACATAATTCGTAAAATTCGATCAACAGTTGTTCCTTATTCATGAATGTAATTGTGCGATGTTTCAGATACATATTTATTATTTTTACCCCTGATGTATATGGTATATATTTTTTCTAGTATAGGGGGGAAAACAAGCCTACGGGATACCCATTTTTAGTGGGTTGCCGGCCTTTTGTTAAGCCAGTGTTAAGTAAACATTACAAACTATACGATTTCACTCTTTTCGTGATCCTGTCCCCCCCACCCTTGTGGTCTACAAATTACAAATAAATTCTAATTAGGTGTAACAAATGTTCTATACCGTCTCTTTTCATGACACCGTAATGACATTGTTCAGAAGGTGAGATTTACATTAAATCCGAGTTAAAAAAAACTTTTTAAAATCAAGGGTGAATTATTATATGTATCTAGATGACATCCGGTTTGACTATTTGGTTGAAATCCATTAAAGGAGCAGCGTGCTGGCGCCGACTGAACTTGTTTAATGGAAACTTTACCGAGTCACGAATACTCGAGCTGTGGATCGTGACTGCCGTTAATTGTCGCTAATAATTACTTATGTCTCCGAAAAGTGTAACAAACACTTTACATTTATGGCTAGTGAGCAATTGCCCTGTGATTACTATGATATTTTTTAAAGGTTACCCGTGTATACTAAAGCTCAAAGAGGTTTCCAATCCCTCTGGGGGCCGTTCAAGTTCGTTACGTAAGCAGTATAGAGGGGGTCTTTGATTTTCTTATAGTATAGTAAAACGTTTTGTGACCACCTAGTGACTCTTTATACCTAAAAGTTACCATTATGTGGTGTCAAGTACTGGAAAGTCGAACATAATATAACAATACCGCGTAATTCAATCCCCGCCCCGCAAAAGGACCCCCCCCCCCAATTAGTTACGTAATACTTGAACGCTCCCTTATCAGAAAGGGCAGGTAGGCTCTGTAGCAATGTGGCCAAAAATCCAGCTTCGTTTAGCTTGCATTTCAGAGGCCCACGGGATTGCTTTTCATTTCTAGACACGAAAGTTATTATTATCTTAATATATATAAATTACGTGTCACGTTGTTTGTCCGCTATGGACTCCTAAACTACCGAACCGATATCAATCAAATTTGCACACCGTGTGTAGTTTGATCCAACTTAAAAGATAGGATAGCTTATATATATTTCTACTGTACGTGTGTATGTCACTGAACTCATCTTAAACGGGTGGACCGATTTAAAAAAATTTTTGTATGCGTTTGGGTAAAGCCCTGGATCAGCCTGGCAGATGGCGCTGCAGTCGGTACTTTCATACTTTGTTTAATATCCTAATCGCCTAAAATGTCATGCAGGACAACGTCTGTGAGTCCGCTAGTATTTATATAAAAATTAAATACATAAGTAAGGAACAACTAAGATTTGAGGTATATTATGTATACTATTTTTTTTTTTTTATAATAAATAATAAACAACAACAAAACATATTTATCTCTTTAATGTTAGTGTTGTCGTGAGACGTAACTTAGGATTAATTAAAGGGTTCACGGTTAAGTAGACCACCCACTCACGAAGGAAGTGGCATACAAAACATTGCCCAATACAAACAAGCGTATTCGACCGGCGCGGGCGCATGATAAGAAACACAAATACTTATACTTAAAACGAAACCGACGTTGGGTAATATCCGCTAATTTACAGTTATAAATGATAACGTTATTATATTTTTATCTTAGAACCGAGGATATTTATTCCTTAAATGACGCACTAACGTGAAGTGTGTTTTTGTGTCAATAAACTTGAAATGATCGTTTAATCGTACTGAAATAGAATGGAATATGAAATCGATGGAATTATCTATTTCAAAATGCAATATCTACCGGTCCATATATCCTCGCATCAAATAGCAATACGAATGAGATTTATAACACGAGTAAATGTCAACGCCGTATCGCTTCAATCGGATTTATATCACATATAAAAACTCTTTCGGTTATAATAGGAATCATCTGTATAGAAATTAATACTTTAATATCGAAATAGAGTTTTAAAACGGAAAAGATTGTCAATGAATATATTTAAAAGTTTAAAGGGACCGGAAGTCCAATTTTGTCACTAAGAAGTACTAAAGTTTACTTCACTCGTTGGTAGTTTTTGAATTAAAATAAATCGTTGTTCTGTGAATAAAAATAAGGTCATCCTTGAATTGTCTCACTGTCAATCAATTAAATGTTGAATTTGGTTGTTCCAGGTACGACAAGTGGGATCGGGGAGGGGCGGCGGGCGGCGCGGGGGGCGCGGGTGGCGCGACGTGGTCGGGTCGCGAGCGCGACGCCCGTGACGCCCGTGACTCCCGCGACGCCCGTGACACGCGTGACCGTGAGCGTGACAGGGAGCGCGAGCGGCAGGCGCGCGCCCATCAAATGTCGCACGCCCATACGTCAGAGCCCCCCGACAACTCTTCGCTCTTCCCTGCACCATTCAGAGTAAGTATCTTGTGTTGCTTAGTCCTTCTTAATCATGGAAAATATCTATCGCTTTGGAGCAATGGTCCTTAAAGATCATTATGGCATGGATAAAACATTTGTAACAATTTTCAGTTGGTTACGGTCATTCGTTTTGTGATACGAAGATTACCATTCAATTTTGTTACCATTTTTTACACTAAGATATAAATGTATCTTGTACATATTCTGTTTTAAATCGACAAATAGGTTTCTCGTAATAGTAAATGAGTAATCAGAAAACAAAATAGACAAGCTACCAGAATTTTAGATAGCGAAGCACATATTTTTTGGATGCTTAAATCTAATTAAATTACGAATAACAGAATTGAAAGTTAACATTTTAGCATCGCTTAGTGCGAAATTGAAATATATTTGGCAACAGAAGGAATATTTTCGGTAACGGCTTGTGGCGCTGCCTGCTGCGTTGCTGTTTTCGACATCTGTGCTTTGTCCTGAATTTTCACTAGTATTTATTTAAAAATATAGTTAATTTTATACTTTTATAGCCCCATAAACAGCTTGCAACTGTATGAATATTGTATTTAGTTTGTAGATACTCCCTTAACATGGAAATTTTAAAAATAACTAATACGTTATTATTATGTATTTGAATAAGAGGGAATTACTTTACAGCTATTGGTCATTATTCCGGCGCTCCAATACTCAAACAAATTTTAAATATATACAAATACGGTAGCGTAGGTATAAAGTATATTTGTGCGTACTATATAATTTATACTAACTTAAAGGTTTGCTAAACTGACTCCTTAGCTGGCGCTACAACCTCTTTAGGTCTGGGCCTCAGATTTCTGAATTCGTTTCATGATCATTTTTAAATCTAATAGGCAAGTAGGTGATCAGCCTCCAGTGCTTGACACACGCCGTCGACTTTTTTTGGGTCTAAGACATGTCGGTTTTCTCACGTTGTTTTCCTTCACCGTTCGAGCGAATGTTAAATACGCACATAGAAAGAAAGTTATGCACAGCCGGGGATCGAACCTACGACATCAGGGATGAGAGTCACACGCTGAAGACACTAGACATTTTAAAAATAACTAATAATACTGTTTACGTTATAATTATGTATTTAAAACAGAGTGAATTATAGCTATTGGTCTAATTCTAACGCTCGAATAGGTACTCAAACTAATTTTAAAGATATAGAAATAACGTACCGGGTAAAAAGTATTTGAGTGCGTACTATTTAATTTGTGCTAACTTAAAGGTTTCCTAAACTGCATCATCTTCACTCATTAGGAAAAAATTGTCATATAAAATAATATTGTAGAAAATAATAAGGAACGGGAAGAATGCATGATGTATATTGTGACATTATGACGTGATTTAAACATAATACGGTTACAGCGTTCAATCAAGACATGCAATTATGGACACGTAACTAAACTATTCTTTCTAGTCGGCGAGCAGGTAACAGATTCTTAGAAGCCTACTGTCGCTCCATCGCGTGACTATACGGAGTTAGTAGAGCCACTTATTTTATAGTCCGTCGCACGTGCTTTGAATTTAAATGCTTCAGGTTCAGCCTTTATCAGATGAGAATGTAAAAAGAAGATGAAACCTCGGAAAGCCTTAGTCCTTATAATTGTTCTAAGGATTTATTTAAACTTTTTTAAAAGGAAAGGAAATATTAACTCTCACAGATGGTGGTGGTATAGATTATGTAAATTCGCTTCTTATTTAATGGCCGATGGGACGGATAAACGGTGTGATCCACTGGACTTAACTGAACAATCTGGAGTACCTAAACGGTGGCAACTAGGATTGCCCAAAACAACCATTATCTGCATACTTATGAGGATTGTTTGTTACATTATGAGTTTATTGCCAGTTCTTCTCTTCCGTTCTACGCCCTTGACTTTAATGTATATTTCTTTTTTGACGTTCATAAGTGTACATTGTGTTACCTATATGAATAAATGATTTTTTTACTTTTGACTTTATTAACGACAGACCAACTTATCCTAAAACCTTTTAATATTTATATAAATTATAACACGATACCAGAGTTCAACTAAAACTTGCAATCTGCTGCCAAAAGTGTAATGCAAATTGCGCACTAATTTTCAAGTGACCATTAAATTTGTTACAATACTAATTAGAAGCAATCAGTTACCGATTTGATTTATTTGTTGGTCGGACAGCAGTTAATTATAAAATAATAGTGATTATAGTAACAAGTATTTAAGGCATACTTTTTTTTTTTTTTTTTTTGATATCCGAGGTGGAAATGCATTTGCGCATCCCCTGAACAGGGGTATGTGGGACTCGACCCACGCCAAAATCTCTGCTATTCAGAGACTGGGTGAGCAATACCCACTAAAACCACCTCGAGTAGTTCCGACAAAGCCGCGTTACAGAGGATCCGGGGTCGCTGTCGCATTCTACCGGGACCTCAACGGCATGTTTCACTCAGAAACCTCTGGTGCAGTATACACTACATAGGAGGTAGGAGATGATTTAAGGCATACCTAGCTAACACAACAGGCATTATAAAAGTAATATATTTAGTTTTGTAAGATAATAAGACCGAGAGCAGTGCCGTAGTGTTTTGGCCTCAGCGTGCAATTGAAGCACCAATTGACTTTCCATGTGCGCATTTAACATTCCCTGGAACGGTGAAGGGAAACATCGTGAGGAAACTTGCTTGCCTTAGACCCAAAGTCGACGGCGTGTATAAAGCAGAAGGCTGATCTAACTTGCCTGTTAGATTGACCAATGATCATTAAACAGATACAAAAATCTGAGGCCCTGAAAAGGTTGTAGCGCCACTGATTTATCAATAATCAAGGTCGACAATGATAACTATCGCCAACTTATGTTTATACTACATACTCTCAGCTATTTACACAGCAATTTCGACAGTCAATATTCCGATTTGAAGGATGTCTGAAAATTTATTAGGAAGTGAGATATTTTTGTTGAGTCAAGTTGGTTCGAGGTTGCCCCTTGTTGCCCAGGCTGTAATTACGCTAACGTTAGGATCGCAAAGGAAATTGTTGATTACTCGTCTAATATTTACTTTGACGATAACGCGAGTGTTTATTGCATTATCTACTTTTGGTTAGATTTTGTAATTGGTGCAGCGGACATAATGGTAGCGTTGTACTGTTCACTGTATAGACCAGTTTTTCCCAGCCTTTTTTGTATCCCACTTTAGCCTTTCTACAGGTCTTATGCCATTGTAACATACATTTTAATATTAAAAACAAGAAACATGTACTTGGAAATTGTTAACGAAAAAAAGTAAATTTTCAATACATATAATGAAAAACTGAAATTACAAATAATTTTAATAAATTTTCGAATAGCCCCTTATCAATAAAAATGCCTCCGTGTGGGACTTGGGACCTAAGTTGGGAAACTCTGGTCTAGAAGTTAGGTCTAGTCGTTTCAATTGAAATATCGTCACTGTAGAATGATAACCTAATATGAATTACCTTTAACCTCGAATATGTCAAAAAACTATTTATTTTTTATTCTTAGACTCTTATGTCATTTAACTGGGATAATCATGAAGTAAGGAATTATTTATGTTATTAATAAAAAAGTCCTTCTTACCATCTAAAACTATGGACAAATAATAATCTTTTTAACATTGACGAAATTAAACATTTTTTTCGTATCCTGTAATGTATACGAGGTTATCATTCTACAGCGACGATATATAGATAGAGGTCTGGTTAGGAGTTATCAAATTATTGTACATTATGTGTTTCATAATTTGGAAATTCAAAGTTATATAATCTATCCTAACATGTGTGACGAACAAAAACGTACTTTCTCAACTGTAGTAATTATTATGTGCATTTTAATACAGAGCAAAGAACGATTTCTCGTACGGTGAAGGAAGGCATCGTGAGAAAACCAGCAAGTCTTAGACCTAAAGATCAAAGCCCATAATATAAAGATTTCAATAAAATAAATTCGAATATAAATAATAAATATACTAAATTTTCTTTCGTACACAAGTACCGAGTGTTTTCCTCTTAATAGAGACTGTAAGTAGTTATTGGAAACTTTCTTATGTTAAATATTCTTTTTAGTAAAATAGGTTACATTTAAATTACTTATTAGTGTTAAGTAAGGCAAGATAAAGGCGTAATATTAAATGATGTATTTTTGCAAACAGTTTATATATTAGTTACGTTTATTTTTGACATTATCTCGTGGTTTTCCCGGTTGTCTGATAGCGTCTAATGTTTCGTGCGTGATTGAATCAAATTTGTTTGTATTCGTTGATTAAAATTTCTGCATTAATTCCGTGGCTTTTGCCCGTGCGGTTGATATAGCGTGGCTATAAAGTGCGGTCATAATAACGATTTAAAAGCGGTCTACTTATCACAGCTCTGCGTTGCCGAACCATTTATGGTGCACACGTCAATTTGAAGTATAATTTGTATATATTCGATTGGAGTCAAGTGGGAGATGCCTTCCCGCCTATAAGTGTTTCAAGAAATTCATACAGCAGGTTTTTGTATCATTATTACAGATTATTTACAAATATTAGATATTTGTCTCTTGCTGACAATGTAATATAATAATTTCGCGATAATACTATATAAATACTAGCTGACCTGGCAAACGTCGTTTTGCCATATATATCATTTATAATAAAAAATAGGGGTTGATCGTAGAGGGGTGAAAATTAGTATGTATTTTTTAATGTTGTATCATAAAAAAATATATAAAAAAAATAATTTAGGGGTGGACTACCTAACATTTAGGGGGATGAAAAATAGATGTTGTCCGATTCTCAGACATACTCAATATGCACACAAAATTTCATGAGATTCGGTCAAGCCGTTTCGTAGGAGTGAGTTAACTACAAACACCGCGATACGAGAATTTTATATATTAGATAGTTAGTTTTTTGGGACAGCAGTGCACTGTTGGTTACGTTACGTTATTACTAGTAGTTTACGACTATCATTTTCATTGTGCTTATAGGTACGCTATGTGACCAATGGTATTTTTCTCTATGTGCGCATTTAACACTCGCTCGTACCGTGGAGGAAAACATAGTGAGGAAACCGGCATGCCCCAGAACCAAAAAGACGGCGGTGTGTGTCAGGCACAGACGGCTGATCACCTAAATATTAGATATGATCACGGAACAGATACATTAAACCTGAGGCTCAGACATAGAAGGTTGTAGCGCGCCACTGGGATTTGTATGAGCGAGTGATTGGTTTTCTGTGTCTTCTTGCGTTAAATGTAAGCTTAAATGCTTAAACTAGCTGCTGTGGTCTCTGGCAGAATGACCAGCGCTGTGGAACTTTTTGCTCCTCAGCATAATGCTGAGCCAGGGCCAATTACAACCACAGTACACACACATTGCACACTGGAAGCGAACCGAATGGCAAAAGGGAATTTGTTAATTTTTATTTTTAATTTTTATTGTTTTTGATGTCTTATTTTTTTTCTTTTCTTTAAGTATTGTTATTTTGTGTGTTTATGTGTGTGTGTGTTTTCGTTTGTAATAAATGTTATGTCTATGTCTATGTCTAAACGTCTTAACAGAGTTAATATTTTTAATTAATAATACTTAATTTGACCTTAATGACCAAATTAGTATTAATCAGTCGAAATTCCACCATTTTAACAATCTTTCATAGGTAATATTCTTTAAATATTCATGGAAACCCGATCATTTAATAAACAACTGTGCGACGTAATTAGAATTAATAGTCATTAATTTAAAACCTGATTTATTATTCTTGATTGTCTACTGGAACACGTCAGTATTTTTTGCCGATTATTTTTTCAAGTATTTATTTATATTTAACCAGCTTGTCACCTTGCCAAGGTGACTTTACTTGTTTATACGATTATGTTTTCATTATTTATGTCTCACTTTTCTTAGTGAGTATGAGCAAGATAGATACAGGAAAGAATAAAAATTCGATTTATCTTTGTAATTAACAATGAGTTGTGGTTGTAACGTGTGACTGTGATTTCTCTGGTAATTTCTAAAGATATATTTTTGATTTAAAAAAAATATATTTATTTATTTATTCCATATAATTATTCTATCTTTACAGTAATTACTAATTCGATAGAACGACACAATATTTTACCCACACCAATTAACCTAAATAAAAAACATTAACAGAAATTTAATTATATGTAATATAATATATATATATAATATAAATATAATAAATGTTTTTTTATTGTGTTAGATAATTGCAACAAAGTTAATAACCCCATAATAGGCCTTTGTATATTAGGTCATTCGTAAGTAACATTTTTCTTGTCCTTTTTTTTTTATATTACAGTAGTAGGGTAGTAGGCTCACCTGATGCGAAGTGATATTTAGTGCCCATGGGCTTTTTCAATCCCAGAGGGCTCGCAAGTAGGGATTGCAATCCGGCGTCATTTTCAGTCCGGCCGGATACGACCGGATTCCCATCAATCCGGCCGGATCCGACCGGATCCGACCGATTGATTAAATCAAGATGATTTTCGCTTTTTAGTACAAAATAAGTGAGTTAATCAAGTGTCACTGCAGTTATATGTAGGTAGTTTATAAAAAATAAATCACAAATATATAAAATCGACTTTATTTCCTAACCAATGTTAAGACAAATAGACAACAAGAAAAAAATTAAAATTTAGTAGTGTACGTAACTAGTAATAATTTTACGACGTAACGAGTAGCTCAGTCTTTCTAGATTTCACTTTCACAGATAGATCAATTTATAAGTAACAATATTAATTATCAAGTAACTATAATATCTAATAGATACAATTAACCTTACGTAATTAACTGAAATGAGATCAAAATCATTATTAAAGTATTTGAGAATGCTAACAAACAAGTCTTATAGGTATTTATGATTATGACAGATACCATCATGATTTGATGAATCTGTCGAACGAATGAATGGCAAAAATTATCACAATAATGAGTTTAGAACTCTTTAGTTTAATCAACTTACGATAAATAATTATTTTAAGTAATAATTGTAAAAAAATATAAGTATTAAAAGAAAATCAATATTGATTTTGAAAATAAGATCGTAGAAAACAAATATTGTTAATTGTGTCATCAGCTAAACGACTTCTAATAGAGCTGCAAATATAGCCTGCGGCCGAAAAGGCCACATTTTCCCATAACCGCTAGCACCGGATCCGGTCTTCGGATACGGTATATTGGTACCGGATCCGGTAACCATTAAATGATGCCGGATCCGCCGGATTACCGGATCCGTTTTTCCGGATTGCAATCCCTACTCGCAAGTGCGTTGCCAGCCTTTTAAGAAGCGGTACGCTCTGTTCTTGAACCCTAAGTCGAATTGGTTTGGAAATAGTTCAGTGGGTAGCTGGTTCCACAAAGTGGTGGTGCGCGGCAAAAAATGCCTTAAGAAACGATCAGTTGTGGAACGACGGATGTCGAGGTGATATTTCGTGTTCTACCTTGACGATGATGATACTCAGCTGCAGGTATTAATGCGAATAACTTCTCGGAACATTCTAAATGGTAAATGCGGTAGAAGATGTGGAGAGACCCCACATCTCTACACAACATCAAGACGCTCGGAAAGTGACTGGTCAACGACGATTCATTTGAATTTTTGTTTCGGGAACGACACCTTAAAACGAATACACCACTGAGCCATATATGCCTTTGGCTGTCGTATAATTTGTCTCAGATCATTTATATTCGCGGAACTGACTTAAACAAAGTCTTATCTCCAGATTGCTCCAATTTTATGAAGGGGAGGTTTTAAGTCGAATTGAATCACGAAATCGTCTCGCCACTACCTTTTAGCTTCGCCACCGACGCTTTTTATCTCGCAATTACATCTGATTCATTTTATTTTCACCTTTTTTATGTTTAAATTAACTACAGTAGAATTTTCCTTATTATATATTTAGATTAATAATAATAGCCTTTTAGTTCAGATACTTTAACACTTAAACACATATTTCTATCTAATTGTATTTAGGTATCTGTGTGCCCTTTTTAGGCAAAAACCGTCGCCATTCCTGTCTGAACTATGCCCATCTCTGCCATGTACCACTTGCTGTGTCCTTAATTTGGTCTATCCATCTTCTAAGAAGAACCACCTTCCACTTATTTGTTTATCTGTATAGTTTAGTACTTTCTTGCTCCACTTTTCTGTTCCTCTTGTCATGTGCCCCGCCCATTTCCACTTAAGTTTATTTATTTTTATTGTAACATCTGCTACCTTTTTTAGGCTTAAAGAGAACATCAGGTGGGTCTCCTTCTGATTGCCCTCTGTTCTATAATGTTTTTTAATTAGAATGTTCACTTTTTTATCGAATTTTTATGTTTAGTGGTTTAACAATTTTAAAAATGGGAGGCTCATCTGATGGAAAGTGATACTGCTGGACACTCTAAATGCCAGAGGGCTCGCACTGGGCGTTGCCGACCATAAAATTTATCAGGCTAAAATTTTAATTGTAATAAATATACCACAAAGCCTTATGAAATTTATCTCGAAGTGAGAAAAAACCCTCACTTGAGTGATAGTTAAAGGTTGCGAGACCATTGTTACTATTGTAATTAATCCGGCGAAGATGTTAATAGGAATCGGCATTGTTTTCAAAGAAAAACCATTTGTTCCAATCGCAATTACCAAACGTATTAAAAGTCTTCAAGACTTGAAATGCAAAGGCTGTATTGTGTTCCAGCGTCTAGACGGCCTCATTACAACCACCCGAACCCTCCTGTGGACTGGGTACGAATATATTCGATAATCATATTCTTTTAACACCTTTAGTATTATTTTATTATCCTGTATGTTATGTGATTGTGGCGTTAGATAGGAATTAATTACGAAATATATACCGTCATATTTAATAGTGTTTTGATAATTTTATATTAGGGAGCGTTCAAGTATTACGTAACGCAATTTTTGGAGATTATTGACCCCTCCCCCCATGTAACTCGCCGTAACGTTTTTCAGTACCCAAGTATAGTAAAACGTTTCGTGACCACCTAGTGACTCTTTAGTTACTATTATGTGGTGTAAGTCGAAAAAAATATTAACAATAACGCGTAATTTAATCCCCGCCCCGCATCGTAACGTTTTACAAAAGGACCCCCGGGCGTCCACCGTGTCTCCATCGCGTTCGGTCTTGAACCTCGTATTTCACCTCGCTTCAAGTCTTTCCGACCCTTTGCCTCATCAGTACGACGCCAGGTTTACTTGGGACGGCTATTCCGCTGTCCGTGCGAGTTACAATCAAGCACCTGCTTGGGAATATGATTGGGATCCCTTCGGAGTGCATGGCCTATCCATTTCCTTTTACATTGCTTGTTTGCTGGCTAATCCTTGAAACTTACCTGTCATTAATAATTTAAGCAAACACTATATTCAGTGATAAATTTAATAAATTAAGTATATTTCTAATTTAAAGAATTTTACGTATGTAACTAGAATGTTCCGTAACAAGTGTATGACAGTGACTTATTTTATTGCTACGAAACAGTTTGTCTTTAACCTTAAGAACAGTGACCCCTAATAAGTAATAAAGATTTCATCTCGATTTACGCTTTGTTCGTCCGAGTTCTCACGCTTGCTGAGATACAATTATTACTTGTTATGCTCAGTTTTAAGTAATTTTAGATTAAACGCGTGTATATATATTTATTTGTTATAAAAATTATTAACATAGTACCATGCTATCTATCTCGGTAAGCGGTTGTATAATTTTCAATACTTTTATGAAAATTCTTGTTCGTTTAAATAAATAAAAAATAATTATATCGCGCAAATTACGACGATGCTAAAGAAGTTTTCACTTCAAAAATCGTTTCATAACAATACAAAACGATTAGAAAATCCTACTTTTTTTTCTCAGGTTTAAGTAATCAATAGTTTATATATATAATTTGATAACACGATGCACACAACTAACCTACCTTAAATTTTCCCACTAAGTGAATGTAATTCTTTTAGAAAATAAAGATATGAACCGAATATTATTTATTTCTTAAAAGTAATAAATATAAATCCCGCTAAGACAGGAGAAGACTAAAGAGAGGTAAATTGTAGTAAGGGATGAGGCGATAAGCGGGAATTGCTTGTATAAGCCTAGAATAAACATAAAACTCAACTCTAAGACGCTGTAACGTGTTGTATTTACATGCTTGAAGGCTCTACTATCATTAAACGAACGTTGCAAGGATTTTGGGCTTTATATTACAGTGATTACATGAATAGACAGTAATTATATTATGTATATACTCTATGTATAGTCCTTTATAGAGCAGTTTTGGTTAGTGCCTTCAGCGTGCGACTGGTCGTAGGTTCGATCCCCGGATGTGCACCTATGGACTCTATCTATGTGCGCATTAATATTCGCTCGAACGGTGAAGGAAAACATCGTGAGCAAACCTGCTGGCCTTAGAACCAAAAAGTGGACGGCGTGTATCTGACATATACATACACACAGAAATCGACCTAAAGCTATAGTTTCGTTATTCGTACAGTTTGTATATTTTTTATATATGAAAAGATTTTTAAATTGATGTGTATGTACAATTTAATGATGTTTAGCCGTTTTAGCTCCAGGAGATACTTTTAATTTACAAAATAAACAATAAGTTAACTCAATGCCATCGCCTTTTACATATATGTATATAGTATATACTTATTTATATACATATTATAAAACGATGTTCCCCGGTCGTGTCCCTGTGTGAATGAACGCGATAAACTCGGCAACTTCGGACAGATTTTTATAAATTTTCACCAATACAAAGATTACTGATATAGGTTCCTCCTAAACCACTTACGTAGCAATGTTTTTATGTAAATTAAATATTCTATTATTTGTGAAGAGGTCGAAAAATATACGAAAGTTACGCGAATGATTCACCATCACAATTGCAAGTTAATGGGAATGACTAAGCTTGTAACTTGTGTAGACAATCTTGTAGACACCACTTTGGTACTAATGCACCGAATCACACAGAAATTCCATGATAATGCATTGTAATTGAAGGCACAATTCCATTTAGCGTTTCTCATCTATGTGTTTGTCCCATTCCTGTCTCCGGGCCGTTGACACTGCGTTAGCGATTTATCACTGCGCTGCTCATTCTATAAACATGTGCATTGGATCTCCGCACACACGATCATTTAAGCACCAACACGTGACTAGAATTTATATTGCATTGTCCATAATGGTCACGCACATAATTGTTTGAGGTTTTGTCAGGTTTTTAAGAATGGAAACAAAATATAACAGAGCGTATGCCGTATAGGTAATAAGTGTAGAATTTTGGGGCAGGGTTGCAAATGGAGTCTGTGGTTTTTACTTCTTTGGGAAACAGGTGTGAATTAACTGATAATTGACCACTATTTAAACCTTGACTAGTTTAAGCCATCACGGAATATAGTATTAAGAATATCCATAGCGCTAAATCACCTGCATCATGAGCACACCCCACTTACTCACTCTCACGTACATACCCTCACTTTCACACCATCACACAATACAGCCGAATAAGGTATTACTTAGTTAAATGTTTTTGATAACTTTGTTTGAACCTTTTTGTATATATTATATATTAGCCGTAGGACTACGAAATAAATAAAGAAATAGCGCTTCTAAAGCAAGGACTAGAAAACACTATTGCTTCCTCAAATTCTTCAATCTAGAAATCTAGACAGCAGTTCATGTTAATGCTAGCAGTTAAATACATTTGTGGTGACAATCTAAGATGTTCTTAAGTATAAATGTAGATAAACCTGCCTAATTAAGTAGACTAGATTCTAAATATGTGACAATATATTCACAATTGTTCCATGTGCCTCGTACGAATTCTCTGCGTAATTCGCCATGCTTCGGGTTTTAACCAACTACATTTTTCATAAGAATTTTAGTAAAGCTAAGTTGTGGCATGGCACAAAAAAGGTTGAGGCTGGGTAACACTGACTTATTCTTTCTTTAAAATATGAAGTTGTTGTTTGTCGAATTTCAGTTTTCTTTTAATCTACTTAATTGACTTATGTATTCTGTTTCGTATATTTTGTGTATTAATTGAATCTGATTTGGCTTTGTATATTGTCTATGTGTTTTCTTTTTTAATATCGATATGTGTAGCTGTAAGATTACTTATAAATAAATATTAAACAATTGGACTTGAATTTAATGCGTATCGCATTATTCACAACCTAATTATCTATGTTTCATACCGTGTATGCGGATGACAGGCTTTGAACGAATTTACTCCAGCCATTGACAAATTTATTGCAACTCTCCTCCAACTTTATCCGGAATTTCTCCGAAACCGACGATTGTGCTCAATAGCAATTGTGAATCCATCGAATGACGCTCCGTCATTTGAAAAGAAAGTATGTCTTTGGGATTATAAAATATCTTATTTTCTGTAAAAGGTTTTGTTAGGTTATTCACTTGTTCGGTAAATTATTTATCACCTTTTCGAATTATATACGGTGGAAAAGGGCATATTTCTGTGGCCATTTTTGACCTCTAGACAAAGACAAATACTTTTAGTCGGTAATCTTATACATATATACCGCTAAGTATAGTGAAACATACAGATTAACGGCAGTCATGGCTCACTAAGTATCGACTCTGAGTCTTGTAACCAGCTAAGCCGGGCAGTCCAAAAAATATTACTGAATCTAAAAGCTTAATAATTGTATTAGGAGTAGTACCTACTAGTATTAAAAAATTAAGGATTTCCTCTGCTAATTTTATTTTATACGTGTGACTTCCTGGCTCCTTGGTTCCCAGTAGATCTATCACCTTCCAACTAATCGGTGTTTATATAGCTTCAATTCTCATTAGTATTTCCAATTTCGAAGAATATTCCATACGTTGATCTTACCCACATGCTCACGTGCGTCATTAGATTGGAAATAGTGTCGTATTTAACTGATAATTTTAATTAGAAAAGATGTGACGTTCACACTGTTATTAACTTTAATGTTAAAATTATGAAACAGTACAGATATTTAGCGTTCTTGTAGCTGCCATTACGGGCCGCTGTCTCCTATATATCTCTTTGTCCTTGGCAAAACAGACAGTCCCTTGTGCAGAGGAATCAGTCACCCACGTAGTCCTGGAATGCGTGGCTGTGGCCTCCCAACGAGCAGAAATCCTCGGACCAGTTAGATCGCTCCGCGAAGCCTGCAGCTAGGCTGCCTTAATGCCAGGACTTAACGCACCGATTTCTTCTGCTAATTTACGTTGTTCTTGTGGAACCCGTTGTGATGGTTTTATACTAAATAATATTTAATTTGGGTAAAGGTGAAGCCATGCGGAAACTTATACGTGTAGTATTTGAAGAGGGGTACTATTGGATATTTATTTATATCCGATCTTAACAAGCCAGCATTTTTGGTTCTTTATTTAAATCTGACAGGTATACTTTATACACTTGCACGTTTTAAAGTATTTCGAGAAATGAGTAACGACGGGACGTTCTGTTTTTAAATCTGGTCATTTTAAAAACTTACACAGATACAGTATGTACAAAGTATTACTTAGCTTCTAGTGATCGCAGTCTGTCCTTGTTTGTCGGAATGGGGTCAATAAGGATTAGATGGATGTGAGTTATAAAAACAATATCGCCCGATATTGGTTTCTATATTGGATACTTCATGAGGCATATCGGCCAAGTGAAGTGTATTAATATGGGCGTTGCTTACGGTGTGGCATAAATTTTGTTGTACATTTTATTTATTGAACAGGAAAACTTTCAGAAAACCTTTATATCGAGTTGGACACTTTGTGGTTATTTTTCGATAAAATCCTATTTTGTCGACGTTTCAATACAAATTTATTTCTGTTCTGAATTATGGTTTGAAATTTGCCAGTTATATTTCCTTAAAAACGTATTTAAATAGTCTTATTTCCGTATCACCTCGACGTCCGCCGTTCCACAACTGAGCGTTTCTTAAGGCAGTTTTTGCCGCGTACCAATACTATGTGGAACCAGCAGCCTACTGTAGTATTTCCGAAACAATTTGACGTAAGGTCCTTTAGAAAAGAGCGTATTAAAACGCCGGCAACGCACTTGCGAGCCCTCTGGCAATGTGAGTGTCTATGGTATCACTTAACATCAGTTTGCCCTGGTCTGGCGTCCTTAAAAGTCGTCAGCTGTTTAATTAAGCATTTTAACTGATCTAAAACCACTATTAACAATATTGTTATATTACTTTGATTAATAATTATATTATATATTGCGATTGTATTACAAATCAAATTCAAAGTTAAGTTTTATCAGTCATCCATTAGACAGATAGAGAGACATTAGATAGACATTTATAGTTGTTTCCCCTTTGCCTGTGTATAGGTTAATTATATGTTAATAGGTTAACATCTTTAACGTCATAGTATGTACAGAAAGCAAACCTACAATAGTAATAATAAACATAAACAATATGCAATATAGCTATTTATCGAAATTATCACATTAAAACGCTATTATAAACACATTGAAATTCAAATAGACCCAGAATTTAGAATGTTTCTGTTGACCCAATAAATATTAATTCGTACGTTCAATGTCAGATTAGTTTTGGCGTTGAAATTAATTGATTCAAGCAGTGGTAATGTGGATTTTATTTATTATTTTAGTAATGAAATATGTCAACCGGAAGTTAAAAGTTATTGAGAATATTTTGGCCTGTACAATTAAGGCTTTTTTCTGCTCAGGCTGGGATTCCTTAGATTTGTAAGGGCTCAGACTATTAGAATTGTGTTAGGAACTAACTGGTCTTCTATAAATTAAAACAAGCCGGCAAAAGTATTAAAATCGGTTTTAACTACATCTTAAAAGTGTTTTTAATTCAACTATTAGTCAGTCTTTTCTAAGTAATAACTGTTTCAGATTGTATGATACAAAATATATTTTATCTATTGAGAAATTGATTTGTATTTGTTTGGCTTCGTCGCTCAAAGAGCGAAAAATATTATCAAATACGTAAAAAATACGCAAGATATTATATAAATGAAGATCGTGTTTATTTACTGTCTGACTCATCGATTCCTAGTAGTTTATTTGTGCCCGTATTAGTCATCATTTGTATTCGACACAAATATAACCCGAGTGTTACAAACTTTAATACTTATCTTCTAAACATTATATTAATTTACGGCTTTAATTAATTTAAATTGACCTTTTGTACGTAGTGACACGAATACAGTTAAAATTGTAAGACCTTCCAAAATCCGAAATATCTAATATATATTATAATTTATAATACAGCAAGATTAACCCGTAAATTTCTACAAAAAAAACTGTGTTCACTTGGCTTAGGTTCGTGTGCAACAGTTAGGATCATGAATCGATCCTCAGCTAAAGTAAACAGTTACCAATAATAGTAATTGAGTAATGAAAATTGTTGACATTTGATATCTTATGACACTTCTGGAATGAAGCGATTAAGTAAGCGTTGTCAACAGCATTTCTAGTCGATATGCGTCATAATATTACGTCCGAGTACAATCACAATCAAACGCACGCTTTAATCTATGGTCGTGTTCCAACTCCCAGTTTCTTTCGTAAACAAGTAATCAGTTTTTTCTATTGTGGTCTGTGGTCATAATGTTTCTTAGCAGGTGTTCGTCTGTCTAGCAAACATAGTTGATTTTTTAAAAGCCGGGGTTTTTTAAAAGCGAAATTAGAGAATTATCATTAAATAAATTCAAAGCTGACGTTTAACGTAAATTGATCAATAAAGCTTTTTGCGAACGAATATTTAAATGATCCTAATCCTTGGGATTGATTTGCTCCAGTTCAAACAATTTGTATGACTCAAAACTTGGCGATTAAAAAGAGTGGCGGAGAGTTTCTTGCCAGTTCTTCTCGCCCGCTCTACGCCCTTGACTTGCGAATTGGTAGTAAATGCTAATTTAGAATTAATTTAACTTCTTTTCTGACGTTTATAAATGTACTTGTTTACCTATATGAATAAAGTTGAGTTTGAGTTTATAGGTATACCGCTAATATATCAAGTACTAGAGTTATGAATAATTCCTTAATGTAACATCATGTATGATTATAGGCGACGTATAAGATCGGTGCCTGACCTTGTCGCACACATCTGGTTTGACTCATGCCATACGGATGAATAAACATTATGTTTAAATTTAAATTGCCCTTATTATTGAGAAGAGCTGTTAAGTTTATGCGTAAGTGTTTATATTGGTGTTTGTAAACAGCTTAAGTGCCTTGAACTGACGTCGATGTTGGCAATTTATTTTTAAGTCTTTATGTTAAATTTTTGATATCATTTACATAAAATAAATAAAAATAGCCTTTACTCGAGTACACTATAATAACAGTAAGTCCATGTCTTTTAAGTTGTACACTAGTACTCGACCTCCGATGGAGTGAAGGCCTCCTCCAGATTCTTCCATTTGTCCCTATTCCTCGCGACAATTTTTCAATTTTTTTTCCCGCTATCTCTTTTATATCATCTTCCCAAGTCTTTGGTGGGCATCCTCTTTTTCTTTTTCCCACTGGGTCCTTCCAAGTAAGGGTCTTTTTGACCCATCTGCCATCACAAATGCGGCCATGTGACCGGCCCATTTCCATTTTAGCCTTTTTGTATTTGATATTATTTATCTAGTGTATTAAAAAAAAAATGGTTTGTTTAACTAAGTTGTATTGTAGGTTGAAATATTTTTTAATTGTACGCTTTTTGTCACTATAATAAAATAAAATAATAGTAGCCTTTATTCGAGTGCTGAACTACATTAAGTCCATGTCATTATGTTTTACACTAGTACTCGACCTCCGACAGAGTGAAGGCCTCCTCCTAATTCTTTCACTTGTCTCTATTCCTCGCGACAATTTTCCTATTTTGCTCCGCTATCCCTTTTATTCCTTATCTTCCCTAGTTTGCTGTGCGTCCTCTCTTTCTTCTTACCACTGGGCCATTCCAAGGAAGGGTCTTCTTGACCCATCTGCCCCATTTGTTACGACGTCTTTTATGTTTGTACGGCTTCATATCACACCGTCTTTAACTTTGTCTTTAAGTTTCAATTGAAGAATCGAACGCTCCATAGCCCTTTGGCATACTCTAATCTTCTTTATTAGCGCCTTATTGAAAATCCACGTTTGGGAACCTATTATTATGTAGAACAAGTAGTGAGATTGGAGTGACAATTTCATAATATAGGGCCATTATTATATGAGCGTGGTGGAAATTTATTTGCGCATCCGTTTCTGACTAAAATTGTAAATGGGGTTTGACCCAATCTAGAATATCTGCTGTTTTGTGACGCATGTGGGCAATACCCTCTTGATGGGGTATGTCCCAGCTTTGAATATCTGCTATTCGTGTCATGGGCAATTCCCACTTAACCACCTCTGGTAGTTTCTACTTCGTACCGTTATAATTTAGGTACGTTTCTCAAGGCCTATCTCTGTTTATTCATTTTAAGTACATATGCATTATGTGTAAGATTTAGGAACCCATTTAAGTAAGAAATAACTGTGTCAGGGTTCCCAGCTCTTCCATAACAAACTTAAGTATAAATCCTTAAAATATATTTATATATAATTTAATTGCATCTTTTATTTTATTTACATTTCAACTGTTATCAACACGCCTGAGTGCATGAGTGAGTGTGTGGGTGTGTAGTGTAAGTGTGTAAGTGAGTCAGGGAGTGAATTAAAAAATGAAAATCTCTCTCATATTACTTGAATTCATACAGATACAAGTATTTTTAACATTTCTCATAGGAAAATATTTGTTTTCTGCAGGTAACGGGCAACCGGGATCGTGTGAGCCAGCAAGTTCAAATTAAGCTAGGCGACTACCACCTCGCACAGACCTTACTCGACGACCCCAGCAAGTCTATTGGAATCTGTGCTGAACCTGCCAGCCCAGCGCCATGTAAGTACTAGAGTTTAATTGTTTTTTTATTAGCTGTTTTTAGTTTTGCCTCAGAAGTAAATTAAATAAGCTAAGAATTTCTTATTAAAACTCTAATACTCATTAAGATAAATATACATTTATGATACTGATACCTTCTTTTGATTGCTGCAGTTATATTATATAACGTCTTAATTACGTGAGAGATTACTAACATAAGACAGAAATTAAATACAAATAAAATACATAATGTGGCCATGATAAACTAAATTTAAATTAACTGTTTTTTGCGTGGCAGCTTAGAGCCTGACACCAAAACGATTATAATTTAAAAAATATACTTATATTATCTATTATATACAATTCTCGAGTCACAATGTTCGTTCCCATACCTACTACTCCGAAACGGCTCGACCGAGTCTTATGAATTTTTTTATGCATATAAAGGAAGTCTAAGAATCGGCTTCTATCTATCTTTCAACCCCCTAAGTGATAAGGAGGGTCCCACAAAATTTTATTTTTTAGACAATTTTTTTTGTTTTATTTTTTTATGATACAGCATACTCGAACAAAGGCTATTTTTATTTTTTTTATTTTATTTATACAGCATACAAAAATACATACAACCCTTAATTTTCAACTACCCTCTACGATCAACCCCTATTTTTTATTATTGTAGAAAGTTATTTTTATTGAACTGAAAAATGTTCCTAGAATATACATGGCAAAAGAAACGTTTGCCGGGTCAGCTAGTAATAGTATAAATTATTTTATTTGAAGTTTATTTGAACTGTGGAAGTCACATTTGAATAATAATGATTCAACGTTATGTTTGAAATTAATTGGAATACTTAACACTGTTAATTCAGATTGAAAATCAATTTCATATTTCGGTAATTTCCTTTTACCAAATGTGAATTTATTTTAACATGTAATCTGAATTAAGTTTGAATACGAAATGTAATTAATCTGTGAAAAATCATTTATATGTAATCCAAAAACATATGTATGTTGTTGTTATTCTTAATACTTATTTATAGAAATCCTTGTTAAGTAATAAATAACAAGAGAAAAAGTCGCTCATAAGCAATCGGTTTGTACTTTTTTACTTCAATTAATTCCTGAATTAATGATTATTGTGTTATCGTTGAAACTAGTTTCATTTCAGGATGTTTTTTTTATTTATTCAGTTTATTTAAACGTTTTCAAGTGAGTCGGTTTAGATGTAATCTTTTGCATATACAATATTTGATTCATTTTTTTTTATTGTTATGAATAGTGAAAAATTAATTTTCGCGCATAATCATTTTCTCAAATAGTAGATTAAATATAACAAATGGTCGATTGTAGCTCGATTTATTAACGACTGATTGAAAATTGAGTAGTAAAAGGCCTTTGGTCCCGGTATTGTGAACGGTAGGTATACTAACTCTTTATTGACTGAACTCATACTTTTTTGTAAAGTAACGTTTTCAGACTTGCCTCTAAGCCGATTTTATTTATGGTACTTACCAAAGGATGTGATTGTGAATTTTTCTCATATTTAAGATGAAACTCAGTAAAATGTACAGTATTTTGCGTCAAACTCTAAAGCCGATAGAGTGAACGGCTCGATGAATTTCAATGTTGCATTCAATTTGTGTTTGTTCCTTTGTTGAGAGAATATTTTCATTTCTTTCTCAATAGCTGAGAATATAATCTTGTTGACTTGAACAGATTATTTACATAAACATTTTGAAAATTAATATGGCCTATTACTAAGAGATAATGTATAATAGAAATATTTGTGAAACCGATGCAGTAGTTACTCAGTTTATTCCCTTCCAGTTAATTACGATAGCGTTTTTATTGCTACATATGATGCCAGCAAGGTGAATGTCATGATGATTTTATACCCTTTCGTTCAACATGTAACAGTGAAACAAATAATTTAACTATAATCTCTTAATTGTCTATTAACTAAACTTAATTTTTCAATGGATTCCTAATTCGAGTATCGGCCATTACCCGGGCCTCAGAAGTTCGAAGTTTTGATACAAGGGTCCTTATTCCATCCTATGGGTATTCTGTTTGATCATCTGTCGAAAAGGGGATCGCCGAAAGGGTTCAAAGATGCCCGTTCGCGCGGAAATCTGATTTAATTCCTCGCCAACTTTGCTGGGGTTTTTCGAAGGAAATTTGTGTATGACCTTGTTTCGATATTTTGGATTTTCACCTAATTAATCTAAGGTTACTTTGAGGTTTATGTTTTTGTTAAATTTTATTTATAATCATAATGTCATATAAAGATATTTATATATGTTGTCAAAACATATATGATCTAGAAGCTCTCCCTATAAAGGCACCTTGAATTTATGATATTTTCCACACAAAGTGGGCGTTTTGTGTGCTATATATATATATATATATATATAAATTAATATATATTCGATAAACAATCACCACCATGTAACTAGTTATAAAATAGTTCAAGAATACAGAGGCAGGTATTGCACTACCTGCCCTATGGTTAATTCCAAAATAAGCAAAATATATAATTATCTTATATATTCTGTGACAATGAAGATAGTACGGTCGCACTTTCGAATTTCTACAAGTCTAATTTTAAAACAGCGGCGACCGTGTGGGATTGTAAACATTGACAATCAGCCAAAATACACTCCACGATCAATTGCATACAACTGACATGCTTTTGACATTATTCATTGAATTTTAAAGAGGTCTTTTCGGATTAATTAATCCTGTTCTATTGAAAATAATTAACCATTAATTAATTATTAAATATTTTAGTAAAGATACATTGTTCATAATAATTATTCATTCCGTAGGTAATTCGTCTAAGTGAGGTAATTTGACTGGAAATTCCTTGTTAATATGCTGTTAATGAAATTCCAGAACAATTTCAATTGATGATTGGGTTAAATTTATTCAATCTATTTTTATGAATAACTAGCTGTTCCCTGCCACGATTTGATGTGGCACATTGTGATTGAATGGTTGAGAAATTAGAAACAAAAAATAATGAAAAATAATGAAAAAATAAAAATGAAAAAACAATCCTTGATGCGGATTATATATCACGCTAAAATTTCAGTCTCGATCGATGCAGAGCTTTTTGAGTTTTTGAAGCGTACACAAACCAACATAACATTTTTATATATGTATATAGATTTAATGAATTCCAATACCAAGTTTCTCACAATACACGTTACCAAAGACACGTATAGATTTCAGGTGAACCCGAATACAAAAGAGATTTACGATGCGGTGAAAAAAGTTTTTATATCTTTTGAGATTATACGCGGCGGTGTAATTTCGGAAAGGTATTACCATAACAAAGGCTGAGTTATTTGATACGCGGTCGCACCAAGAGCCTCTTCAGAAGGCTTGTCTTTGCGATACCACGAGGCGCCGGCGCCTAGCAACTGCTTAATTTTTATAGAATTCGCTATAAGTGGTGGCGATGAATTTTATTTTAATACATCTTGCTACAGATCTTTCACGTAATACTCGTCGAGCGAATTTGCTTATCTTGCCGAAGCCGCGTACAAATTATTTGAAAGAAGTCTTTAAGGCATGAGGGTGTACAATTATTTAATCAATTGCCGTCTTAAATTCGTAATATTAGCGCGTTTAACCAATTCAAAAGGGCATTAAAGATACATATCAGAATGAGCCTAGTAGACTAAAATTGGCACGGCTGATGGCGACGTTTGTATACATATTAAGTTTCTAATGTAAATAAAATACATTCCTTTTTGTAATGAGAAATAAAGTTCTTTAAATGTTTTTTAATTAAGTTAAATATATCTTTCTATAGTAGTTAGATTCGACATGAAACTTGCCATTCGGTTAGAGAACCTATATGGTCTTAGTATAGCACCCTGAAAACACCACTTAAGCTTGCAACTGTTTAATGTTTTCTATATAATTTATAATATATAATAATTATATAAAGTTAACTAGTAGGTCATACAAAATATTTTATTATGCCAGGCAAATTCGACATAATATTCCTCATAGCTATAACTCGCTCTTTCAATATTTCCACACCCGAGGGCAACGGAAAGTAATGTGTAATGTTTGCAAAGAAGGCGTCCCGCGAGCTATTTTTTTACGTGACGATTTATTGGAACACAGTATATTGAAAACAGTTTGTATTAACAAACGGGGAATATTTCATACTTAGAAGCTTTGGAGATGTGTAACTTTAAGTTCTATCATGTACATACGTTATCGAATGTATCATTTAAGTTAGGCCTTTGAGATTTGGTTGGGATTATCTTTTTTACAGTTGGTAATCAGTGTTTCGCGTCTGTCGGGTTGGGAATACCCCAGGTTTTAGTAGTTACAGCGGAGCAGCAGAGTCTGAGTGAAGGTCTATATATCCTCTGTTTTTTGGCGGCATATGGAAAGGGAAACTGCATTTCTGTAACTCCCAATAGCGATAGCGATTTCAATGTTGTTAGTATGGAGTAAGAGGGATCTATTGAACGACAATATTCTAATTCTTTTTTATATAATCATCGTTTCCAGAGAATTGTGTTCCGTACAATCCGGAATCTAATTTAATTTCCATGCTATATACGCAGAAGTGAAAATCTGACAAAGACATGAACAGCTTGTCAATACAAATCGCACCGATTACTGCGTTTATTCAGAGTTGCAACTGTAATGAGCTTAGGGCTTTAGTCGTAATAAATGATTCATACTCGCGTCACACGCACACCCTTCACCCATTGTTGCCGAGTGTCGTGACACTGTCACGTCATATTGTTACACTGCGTGACGCTAATCGTTTAGCTGGATGATATTTTCGGATGGACGATAGCCGGTGTATGTGACTTAATGCCTTTGGTCTGTAATGTACCCTTTTAATAATTAATGAATATATTAATTACACGTTATGGAATAGAACTAAATTTTTCATATAATTCTTAATTTAAGTGAAAGAATACGTCCTAATGCCTAGATAATTTGACATTAATTCACCTCTCAGGTGACTTTTATCACCGGACCGAGTTGAAAGTTATGTAATAATATCATGGAACATATCCCCAGAGCTGATAATATCTCAGGATAACGACCGCCTTAAGAATAGAGTCGTAAACCTTGCCACCCCTATAAAAACCCGGCAAGTGGGGACGGAATTTGCAGGTCAGACATATATTTGAACTAGCTCATGAGTGCTAACCTTTGCTCTTATCCGGGTTATCCTAAATACTAATCGTAATTGCAACCAGGCGTAGAATGTTCTATAGAACGAAACTTTTCAATTGCGGGTAGTTAAAATGTGAATAATTATATCTATTACTATCTATAAATAGCTTATGTTTTAGTCTATTATATTTGATTTGTCCTACAGGTTAAAATTATGGTACATAAAACGCCCTGCAAAATATATTTTCCTATTTATATCATAAAGGAGCAGTCTTGGCCTAGTGGCTTCAGCGTGCGACTCTCATCCCTGATGACGTAGGTGCGATCTCCGGCTGTGCAGCAATGGGCTTTCTTTCTATGTGCGTATTTAACATTTGCTCGAACGGTGAAGGAAAACATCGTGAGGAAACCGACATGTCTTAGACCCAAAAAGTCGACGGCGTGTGTCAGGCACAGAAGGCTGATCACCTATTAGATTTAAAAATGATCGTGAAACAGATTCAGACATCTGAGGCCCAGACCTAAAGAGGTTGTAGCGCCACTGATTTATTTATTTTATTTATATCATTAAGCGATTACAATGTTATGTATGATGGTGACGATGAAAAAATGTACTACTTAAGTACACATATACCCATTAGAGACAGAAAAATAGTACAAAAATACAGATTAAACTAAAACTCTTAGACTTTTAGTCGAACTTCGGAAGTCGTTCTTGATACAATCTTTACCATAGAAAGAAAATATCTTTGTTGATAATTTCTTTGCCTTCAGGAAGTTAAACACTTTCAAGAAGTGACGTAAATACCCAAATGACGTATTTAGTACACAGATGATGCAAATTAGAGTATCGACCGATTGTCTATGGATTAATAAACTTCCACAGGTTCATTTACCTTTGCTTAAGTTGAGTAATGTGTTAACGGCTCTCGTTGCTAATGTTGTTTACTTGTTGACTAATAAAATGTTTCGTTTGGACTTTAGTTTTTAAACTATTTACTTTTGATTTAAAACCTTTATCTGAATTATAGGATTTTTAACGCTAATAAACCTATTTTACTAGAGGTACGTTTACACGTTTTAAATAAAATATTATGTTAGTTTGATGCGATAATTATAATTCACGCGTTTTTGTATATGTAATATCTTTATAAATAATGGTATTTTGAATAGTTGTTAAATTATAAATATTTTTTTGGTATATTATTGAAATATAACATTGTAACTTGAATCATATAGTTTTTTTGGTATATTATTCAACTTCCTATAATCATACGTATGCCAAATGGAAAAGAATAGCTGTTGTCGACAGGGAATCGGTGCATGCATGAGTGCACTTTCTCATTTGTATATATTTACTTTTTTATGGTATATTTTTGTATATAATGGTGGTTATATTTATATGTTCCGAGCATTTTTTAGCAATAGTAAATTCGCATTATTTCCGTTAAATATTATTTACCGCTTTCGGAATAACTGGCCATCAGTATTGCTGTGTCGTGTGCAATAAATTTGCGTTCGCCTTATCATAGAAGTGACCCAATTCGCACCGATCCCCTAACTACAGACCAACTAATACGTAGAGCGTTGAGTGAATTTCTATGTTATGCATACGTCAATTAGTGATTGGGTGTGTTCTATATGAGATTTATTTGGATATATTAAAGGATACTACTAAGATAGAGACCAATAAGAAGAGCTGAAATCTAATTGACTACTCTTTTGTCTCTTTCTGTCAAATTGTGTTTACGGTGCGATAGAAGGAGACTGATGATACTTTAATCAAAACGATGCAATAGGGCTGATTTGTTTCATTATTAGGGGTGGTAAGAGAAGTATTAGCCTATTGGTAAAGCGTGCAACATCCTGAGATCATGATAATGCACTGGCTATGCACCAATATATATGTATGACGTATGTATATATATATATTTAATTTCTATGTTCGCGCTTTTGGCTGTACGTATAATGATAACACAGTTATGCTTTTAAGCCCAAAACTTGCCGCTGTATGTATAGATGCTTGAGACGAAGTACTACTGCCACTTTGATTCAATCCAGCAATATAATATAATCAGTAAGTTAACAATACTCTGTTGGTTTGTTAACTTAATACATTAGTAATTGAAAAGAACGAAATCTGAAACCTATTGGCCTCAGTTCAATAAATAATCAGTGGTCAATTCTCGTAACAAAGAAGTTTATTAAAAAGTATTGTTTTGTTTTGAGTACAATAAAACACGTTGAGCGTGAATGACCCAATTTCCGTAGCCCAGATACTGGCACAGAGTAATGGTGTGCACGGGAACGGCCGCCAATAAATAGTTGCGAAAATTTTGTGTGAATACTCTGTACTGCCCGTAGCGCCTTATCTGTATCGCTTACTCATAGGTAGTATCCAAATATTTGATCGTATTATGTAAGTTCTTTTGTCTGAAGCATGGAAAATTTAATTTGAATGCAATAATGAAGATGTTTGGAATAGTATTCAAGTTCTTTAAATTTCAGTCATTTATATATGTAAGGATTAATAGAGACACTTGTTATTAAGAAATATATATTTACCTACTACCAAATGTTCAGCCCATGTAACATTTCAAATTTCAATGGACTAATAAAAATCTTTCTTTTTTTTAATATAGATTAACCTTGTTAAATCGAATATTGGAATATTACAATATCGAAATATTCCTGCTACCATGTGTAGTAGATATATTAACAACATCAGTTAAGCCGATCCAACGATTGGCTACATGTACGTGCGAGCCGTTTAATTCCGTTACAGTTAAATTGAGCCAGTAACAACCCGGATGTGAATAGGCCTTTGTTAACGAAAAACAATTACTAAAGGGTAAATTCATACGTTCAATTTCTATGTTAATTTATTCAGCGGTGTATGGTGAAATAAGTACTAAAATCCGATTAGAATTTGATGTCTGTACTCGGAATCAGTCATTAAGGCTTACTTAAGTAAGTTAGTGAGGACGTAATTGTGATTGACAGCTTTTTTTAAATAAAACAATAAAAATCCAGTGGCGCTACAACCTTTTTAGGTCTGGGCCTCACGTTTCTGTATATGTTTCATGATCATTTGTTAATCTAATAGGCAAGTAGGTGATCAGCCTCCCGTGCCTGGCACACGCCGATGTTTTGGGTCTAAGGCAAGCCGGTTTCCTCCTTGGTGTAACTTGCTATTGGCAGGTCATAGGTGTCAAGTCTTGTTCGCGAAGATAACTGAAGTCTGAACTTGTCTACATTTTGTGTTTATTAGAACAGAGATTACATTCTTTTTATTCATAGAAATTATAAGACTTTTGCAAAGCCTAACAATTATGTCGCAGGCTATTATATATTTATTTTATACAACAACAAAAAACCTATTTATAAAATCGTTCCGCTATTTTAAGAAATCATTTGCTCGTGGTTATTTTAAACGCTAATGGTTGTATAAGACACAAGTGTAGGCAATTGTGTTAAAATAAATATACGTCGCAATTTATTAAACGGTTTTATTTTGCTTGCCCTGTTTGGGTAAAATCTAGTAATTGTTTGACCCCTTATTATTGACGGATTTAAATTTGGAACACACCTTTAGTTCTGATGATAATTTCAATTTAGATATCATTGTAAATCCATGATGGCCGCCGCTTCAAATAGCGGATAACAAATTTTATCAGTACTTCCTCAATATGGTATCCAATGAAGGGGTTTGATTAGCAGAATAAAGTTCTCTATAAAAATCCAATGTGGCCGCGAACAAATTGGCAGGTTTATAATATAACCAGCGTAAATACGTAATACTGAGAGAATTCATTGATTTTTTAATTATTAATTGCACTTAGAAAAACAATGCAAATGAAACATAAACCAGTACATATGCCGTAGTAATAACTGTTCTCTTTAACCAGAGAGAAATCAGACATTCCTATTTACTCATAAAATAATCTTTATAGAATTGTGTGTAAGTATTGCATGAACAGGTCAGGATTGAATCGGAGAAGAACCACCTAAAGATTTAATTGGAATATTTTTAATTGTTTAGTTGTCAGGCGCTTTAAACAATCAAATAAAATCGATTGTTAAGTTTTCACTCGCGTGCTCTCTGGTATTGGAGTGTATCACTTACAATCAGGTGAACATCATTCCCGTATCCCTGTTCTATATTTAAAAATATCGTAAGTCTTTACGTATTAAAAGTAGACTAACATTATAGTTGTACAAACGATTGAGTTGTCTCTGTAAATTCTATAGTCTATGGTCAAAATAAGTACAAGCACAGTTCTCCGAGCTAATTCCGCTAAAGACTGGCCACTGCCACAGTCATTACGCGTTATACTCTCGCAAATGAAGTGATTTAATGTTACTGCTATGACAGATTATTGAACCTTCATGTAAGATATTGCAAGGCCAGGTTTTTTTTATTATAATCTGATTAAGAATATTCGAAATTCCTTACATAGTGACATTTCAGCTATTGTGCGAATAATTTTGATGTCTACTAGACTTTCTTCTAAAAGAAAATGTGGAAACGTAATAGAACAAGCGGGGAAAAACTGGATGAATGTTGCTCAAACAAAAAGAATTGAAAAAATATGAAGGAGGCTTTTACCCTAAAAGGGGCCTTACAAATACTAGAACTAACAAAACTTAATAATAATAATAACTAGACCTTCTTCTAAAAACATGAACATACAAAATGCCTCACTACTTGTCAGTGAGAAATTTTGAAAAAAGAACAGAATTTATTCTCGATCGCACCCCATACTAAACTATCGCCATAAAAGCAAAGAGAATATTGTTCACTAAATATAGTTGCAGACTGCGTTGAACAAATCACTCGATTCCACTCTCGTCTCGCGTCCGCTGCGCTGGAAATTGACTTGTCATTTGATTGCCTCGCAGATTGAACGATGCATGCTTTTTGTTGGACGATAATGTCTTTTGCACTGTTTATGTCGTTATTCTAAAAGCAATCTGTCAACCGCTGTCTAGAGTACTGTCGAGAGCCTTTTAAAGCGCTTAGGTCTTTGTTGCTTTAACGAACGACAACAATTGTTGGAGTCCTTCGTAAAGGGAGACAGATATACACGTACACAATACAGTACAAATTTGCAGGTTTTTAAGGCGACGGTTAAGTATAATAAAGCGATAAAAATGTTCATCACAATTCTCAGTCCTCACTGAAATTTATCTTATGAATCAACATAATTTAAATATAGTCTGGGCCTCAGATTTCTGTATCTGTTTCATCACCTACTTGATCAGCCTTCTGTGCCTGACACACGCCGTCAACTCTTAGGGTGTAAGGCAAGCCGGTTTCTTTACGATGCCTTCGCCGTTCGAGCGAAAATGGGTACATAAAACGAAATTCCATTGGTGCACAGCCGTGGATCGTACCTACGACCTCAGCGATGAGAGTCGCACGCTGAAGCCACTAGGCGAAAATTTCTTACAATATTGTATTGAAAATTTTTCATTAAATTTCGTCTAACTTTTCCAACGTAAAACAATCATATAGCGAAATCCTAATGAAAGTCTGATAAAATTAAACCACAAAAAAGCTGTCCACGTTTCAAAACTGACGCAATTATCTCAGCTCATACGGGATATCAGTTTCAACATAATATAATTAAAACAGAAAGCGATTAAAGCGCCGAAAAATTTTCCTCATTTGGACGTGTAGGCAAAACTGAAGTGCAATAAGGCGAGGGGTGGAGAGGCGGCGGTTTGGGGGGAGGGGGATAGAACAAAAGTGAAGTTTCGAAGCGTTTCAGTGGCTAGTTGTTTTATTCGCTCTTATATTGCGCTCACCGGGACTCGTGGGGATTAATTTTAAGAATATAGACACGTTATTAGCGGGAGAGATGGCGGAAACACATCAAAATAAGGCAATAAGTGTTCCTATAAATATTAGTTCACGGGCAGGAGGCTCATCTGATATTAAGTGCCCATGGACACACATTGCCAGAAGACTCGCAAGCGTTGCCGGCATTTTAAGAACTGGTACGCTCTTTTCTTGAGTCGAATTGGTTCGAAAATACTTGTGGCATTTAATTTCCGTTCATTTGGATTCAGTGCAACAAGTTAAATGTTACGTTCAATGTCAATTCAAGTATGTGTTACTTTGTTAAAAACACGTAACCATACGTATGCACTCGTTCACCCGACTCGAGGTCGTGTGTGTCTGTGCACTGAATGCCAAGTGCAATTGTCCTTTGTTCCATTATTATATAACGTTTTAGCATTGTCAGTTTACGAATACGAAAAATACTATTTCACTACACGTTGCCTTGCGAATTTTTAGATTGTCTTTGCAAAATCAAATTTCTGATTTCCATTTTATATATCTTTTTTGTTATCTCTTCGTGTGTGTTATGTTAGCTTGTCACATTAAATATTGTGTTATTTTTCTTGTAACAATGTATTATAAATACAGTGTAAACTCTTTATAACGAATTTTAACAGGAACGAACATTTTGTTTCGTTATAGAGAGTATAGGGAGGGACTAGAAAAAACCAAATTTTCTCATATTTAAGTTACAGAGAGTTTATCGTTATAACGAATGACGTTATAAAGAGTTTATAAATTCTTTAAATACTAAATAGGTATTAAGTATGTTTCTCTTTTTGTTTGGTTTGGTAGTATGGAGGCTATATTACTCCAGTTACAGAATATGTATTAGCGTACGAGCGTAAATTTTAAACGATTTTGTTTAAGTAAAATCGCTAACGCCTCACCCGTAGCAGTGATTCGTTCAGCTCTTATTATTTGTATTTGGAAGGTTTCCGATTTTCACTCTTAGACATTTATGAGCTGGTTGTAAACTTGTAACTTTTGAACGTTTACTTACAGCAATTTATGTTTTAATAGGTTTTACACTTTTATACTTTATTTTATGAAGTGTTCCGTTCAATTAACATGCTGTTACTTTGTTTATTAAGGATTAGGGTGGCGTACAAAATGTATTTTCTAATATGTGTTTAAATTTATGTTACGATAGTAGAATTATACCTGAAAAAATAAATTTAATAATAGATTTGATGCTCAAACCACGTAGCCAATTAAAAATGTTTGTAAATAATTATTTGTATAACTAATAATTTATTTTAAATCAGTTGTATCGTGTAATCCTTTTATGTTAATTTCGATGGCTGTTAATGAGTCAAATCTCATTGTATAAAGTAGTATTAAATTTTAATTAACGAAAGCACGATTAATTGGTAACACAATCCACGTGTTGATTAAATCAAGTATTATAAACTACTAGTTGTCATGGAAGTTGGATAAAAAGTTTATTTACTCCGAGATCTCTGTAATCTATTGTTAGTTAGTTTTTTAAATCAACGGAGAAGTCGGAGAAGATATTCTATTGATTTTAAAGGATCAAGAATGGCTCAGTAAGAACCCAAGATCTGAATCTTATGATAATGATTGACGAATGGTGCCGCTAGATGGCGCGTGAATATCTATATAATAGCCATGGCCGCCAATGTTGGAACAATCTTTTTGCCAAGCAATTTTTTACTTAATGCGAAATGGTTTTAATATTATAATCGCGTCTGCAGACACGTGTTGTACCTGGCGATTACAATTATCGTAAACTACAAGCAAGGTCGAAGTGCAGACGAGGTAAACAATGTCGTGTGATATTTGTTTACGCGTGTTTATATACAATGCCAGGCTTTTTCCTATTGAATATATGTCATTTTTTTAAATTGTCTTAATGAAGGAAAAAAGAGGTATTTAATAATCAATATAATCTTTTACATACAAATTAGGTTTTTAAGTGATTGTTGCCGCAGGAGTTCAAAGCTTGTTAAAATAATTTTATTTATTTTAAACAGTCACATTGAAAGTAAGAACTTTGAGGAACTTTGAGTACTTATTTCTTAGTACTTTGATCAAGCCACTTTAAGCAAAAGTTTGACTTTGTTTTTGAACAGCTCACAATTTGTCTACATTGCTCACAATTTCCTTAGAAATAATTTAATATTGCTAATTGACATAGGTACATATTTATTTAGAATGAATATTACACAATGATTACACATTAGTTCAGTTTTTTTTTTTGTGGGCTTGTTGGAGCGACTTATTTAGAATAAATTAGTCTATCCGTATTTTGCATACTTAGTTTTACGTATGATTACGGAGCATGTTCAAAACAATGAAAACAAATTAACCATGAAAACGCTTTCCCATAATGTAGATTGTTTTTATATTTTCGTTCATAAAATAATTTATTGCGCATAATCATAAAATGATTCATAGTTAAAGAAAACGGGAGAATAAAACGCGGGATTATTTTAATAACTCAGCGGCTCAGCTGTGATTCGCACGAATTTAATATTTATGGACTAGGCTGGGAAATACTTAGTATTGCATCACAGGTATACAGATATCCATCGCGTACAGAAATCACAGGTATTATACGCATGTGATTTGATAGAACGCTTGATTATAAAGTATTTTAGTTATTCATTTGGTAAAGTATAAGTGCTTGATTGAGATTAGAAGATTAAAAAAGTTTTTAATTCACTTAAAATAATTACTAAACGCTGCCAGAATTAGATGGGGTTTTATGCCACTTCTGAAAATTATTGACTCTTCACTAATCTCTATCGGATGTAATGAAATTATATTGATTTAACTTTATATTAAATTATTTTAATGTATACTATTTTGAGTGGTACCACCACGTATAATACTAAGTATACCATACAGCAAATAGTTGTTAAATCTAGTATACTCGTGCCCTTCACTAGTATGGGATTTGTACGCTATTTTTGAATGTTTTCTAATAGAAGGCGCTACTTGATAGTAATAAAAAAAGTTTGTAGTTGACTAAGATTAAATCATATCTACCTCAAAACCACAGACAATATTACAAGTCTGCACTTTAAATAACTTGTTTCTACAAGTACCTTATGTTTTTTTACCTTTTTATACCTTATGTTTCAGAATAAAACTCATACAATTAATAAGACACATCTGTGAACATCGCATTAGGTTTTTTTTTTAATGTAAAAGGAGGCAAACGGACACTCACATTGCCAAAAGGTTCGCAAATCCGGTACTAGCTTTTTGAGAATGGTTACGCTCTTTTCTTGAAGGACCCTAAGTCGAATTGGTTCGGAAATACTTCAGTGGGCAGCTGGTTCCACATAGTGGTTCACACACCACACCATGAGCTTGGTTAAAAATAGAGGTTGACCGCGAAAAAAACTGCCTTCGAAACGCTCAGTTGTGAAATGAATAGTCTACCTAAGGAAAGCGAAGTTATATAAGTAAATGTCCTTACCCTTACGAACGTCATAAAAAATGGGAAAGTCTAAATTTACACGAGTTCCTAAATTAAAGGCGTAGATCGGGCAAAAATAACTGGCAAGAAACTCTCCGTTTCATTTGCAAAGGTTTGTGGTATATAAGAAAATTGTAAGAAACCTAATAAGTATTGTTTCGCCGAGAATCGAATTACTGTACGCCTTATGTCTAATCGGTCGATAGGTTTGTAAAGTTAAATGTATAATTCTGTCTTTACAAAATTATACATAGGTACTTTTGTACCCATAGAACAATATTTTAATTCAAGCAAACAATACTTGTGGTAATTCAAACAGCTCTTGCGCGTGCTTAGAATAATTCAGCATCATCTACATATTGTTTATAAGTAAAATATGTTAACCACTAAAAGCCTTATTGGTAGCTAACCTTATGATAATTGTTTAAATACTTTGTTTTAAAATGTTGATATTCGACTCGTAACTATTACAAGTATATAAAACCTTAGCGTTACTATATAAAATCATATACCAAATGTATATGTTTATATTATTGATTTGATTAAAGCTTTAAATTTTTTAATTGTTTGTTAAAAGAAAACTAAATCTATCTTCTTATATATACTTTAATATAGTGACAATTAGCACGCACAATGAAACGTGTACAGGAAATTCATTAAAACGACTTAACGAATTGTGCGGAAGGCGCCGGTCGTAATGATTCTGTCAACTGGCTTTATTAAATTTAAACAATTGGGTACTAAATAAACACTACGTTTCTTAGCATACAAATCTTGTGTACGAAGATATATTCCCCTTACCTTTGCATGCTTTCCTTGCTTATTAGTTGAACGCGAAATGACCACTTTGCTTCACATAATATATGCCGTTGTTGTTAAACTAATGGAGAGATAAACTTGTGAATATGTTATGTACATATACCAGCTATTACTGGCACTTATGGACACTATATACACACTGATTTTCATATAAATCTTCATATTCAAAGACTATGCAGTGCTGGCCTAGTGGTCGACGTGCGACTCATCCCTAAGGTAGTAGGTTCGATCCCCGGCTGTACATCAATGGACTTTCTTTATGTGCGCAATTTAATATTCGCTCGGACGGTGAAGGAAACCGGTTTGCCTTAGACCAAAAAAGTCGACGGCGTGTGTCAGGCACAAGAGGCTGATCATTTGTCTAATAGATTGACAAATAATCATGAAAGATACAGAAATCTGAGGCCCAGACCTAAAAAGGTTGTTTCGCCACTGATTTATTTTTATTTTTTAATTCAAAGACTTGAATAAAAAATTAATAAAATTAAAAATAAAATTGAGACCAGAGGGCGTTTTTTAATTCACTCAATTCAATCTAAATGTACACATAGCATTGTCTAGACTCTAGAGTCTTATTTATTGACGCTAATCTTACGACACATCAACAAATAATTGCTAAGTGTTCGAGAATAATTCGGTGTGAAATCATCATAGTACATTAGTCGTGTGGGTTACAGCTATAAATCTCAACTAGCAATGTCGATACGCAAAACGCAAAGTTATTTATGTGTTTGCTGTTGTTCCATTGTATTCTAAGTTGGACGTGTAACAGCCTTTTCGTATCATCGAGGCAAAAATATACTTATAACTGTAATATGACTTGGCTAGGGGTGGTTCTGTGAATATTTTATATAACCTTTTTTTTTTAAATAAATTGTCTCTGCACAAAGGTATCATTAACAGTATTTAGCCAAACCTAAGACTTATAAGTTAGTAATTTAAAACTAACCTTAGTTACTAAAAAGGCTATTTAACAGAAGAAAGTGTCCAATAACACTACTCACAGTCGCTAAGTGGAAGAAACTGTAATGAATACCTCAGTAATTAAGTTTTATATGTTTGTGTAGCTTGTGTTATTTAGGGAGCTTAGTAAGATATAGTAACACTGTAATTTTACCAGCGCTAAGAATACTGAACTAATGGATTTTTGAATAATAATTATTAGTAAGCCTGCTCATCAGCTCTTTTGAATACCATATTCAATTCAGCTTTAATTATAAATAGTTTATTTTTTTTGAATATTAAATGGCCGTTTTGAGTTTCAGTTTTAACGAGTTATAATAAACAAGTCTGGCCAGGAGTGCGGTTTGCAAGTCGGGAGTGTACTAGGGTTATTTATCGTATTTACACAGACGATTGTCTGCATATAGAATACCGACGCCGCAGTCTGACTGCATTTTCTAATGGAAAAGTTTTAGACGGTGTTTAGGTATACAAGAAAACTTAAATGTGTTTGAAAATTAAATATTTTTATTTTTCTACGTATTACAGTATTTAATTTTGTGTTTTTTAATTAATTATTTTGAATTTCAACTAGTCCAATGTTTTGTTGATAGAAAGTCTAATTTATTTCTTTACACCGTAATAGCGATGTGATTTAATTTATATATAAATGTTCATTGCGTTCGAAATTTAAATGTTCTATTTAACTATTGACGAGAAAGGCTGTTTTAGAATTTATGGTTCATATTTGCGTGTATTGTGATAATAAGATATTCATAATATTTTTATTGCATCCCACAAGTTTTATTTATTGTATTTT
This sequence comes from Pieris napi, assembly GCF_905475465.1. Lineage (NCBI taxonomy): Eukaryota > Metazoa > Arthropoda > Insecta > Lepidoptera > Pieridae > Pieris > Pieris napi. The sequence continues at coordinate 1,718,708 of NC_062241.1, read as the reverse complement.
TGCAAAATAGACTTTGCTTGATATTGACTTTTGATATTCGCTTAACTAACAGGAATGTTTTGTCATTTTCTTTAAATATATTTACAAACGTTTGTGTATTTGGACAGACATAGCTTGAACGGATTTTGTTTACACATTTTTATGCGATGTTACGCGTGGCCGTTCTTGCTCATATACGAAAAAATTTCTTCGTTGTCCATCAAATGCTTCAATGATTTTGTCTTATAGTACAGAACTGAAGATGAAGAATGAATATTAACATACATTTACCTCTCATCTGGTGGCATTCCATTACTTAGCCGTCAGTCTAGCAAACCACGTGTTTACGTGAGAGCTTCAGCAACTCATCTGCTGTATAACATTCCGCATCCATGTAGTACTTCTAAATAACCCTTCAGATTATTGATAGTCTAGGCATTATCAAGGTTGCGTACATAAACATTTTACCTTTAATAAACAATACAGGGGCGTGGCAAGTGTTTAACCGTTAAGTTCCTTATGGAAGAGGAAAATGCAGTGTTTACTCGATCACAATGACCCCCTTTTAACGACCTTCGCGATGCAGGTGTTGATTTTGACCTGTATTCTTATCTGTATATTTTGTTTATACCAGGTATATAATTTTGGTCAATCAAATTATGTGATAAGTAATTATGTAATGAAATTGTGATGAATTGTTCAACTTAGAGCAGTGTTGGCCTAGCGGCTTCAGCGTGCGACTCCCATCCTTGAGGTCGTAGGTTCGATCCGCGGCCGTGCACCAATGGACTTTCTTTCTATGTGCGCATTTAACATTGCTCGAACGGTGCAGGAAAACATCGTAAAGAAACCGGCTTGTCTTAAACACTAAAAGTCGACGGCGTGTGTCAGGCACAGAAGGCTGATCATCTAATAGCCTATTAGATTGACAAATTATCGTGAAACAGATACAGAAATCTGAGGCTCAGACCTAAATAGGTTGTAGGACCAATGATTTAATTATTTTTTATTGATCGTATAAGATGATTTTAATATGAAGAATTCGTTTCACATTTCATTAATATGTGTATTTCGAATGGACAAAACATATTTCATATTAATACGAAAGCAGGTGTAAATACTTTCGAATAAAAAATAATTTCACTAATGAGATGTTATTTACTCTTAACAAATAATTTCATTTAGTAATTATTGGCTCTTTGTTTTAGATTAAAAATTATTCGAATTAAAATGAAATGCATTGACCGCGGAGTTAATTGCAGTTTCAGGCGAATGATTGCCATCAAAATATTTGTACAAAGTGCTGTATATATATTTGGTTCTATTAGGTTCGTTACATTTTATAAATTTGAAATTGGTTTGTTTCGAGTCGTTTTAAAAATGTGTTAGAAGTTACGACTACTTTTTTAAAATGTAGTGGACTTAAAATCCTGTATTATTCTTAGATTGAAAAAGAATCTTTGATTATTAGTAGCGTATCTTCGCCTTCTGTGAGATGTCGTTGATTTTTGGGTCTAAGATGTTTTCATCGTCATGTTTGCCTTCACCGTACGGAAAGATGATTAGGTTTATAGACAGAAAAATCTATTTGTAATTAATTCCCGGAATTGAATGCACGACTTCTGGCGTGCGAGTCATTCGTTTAAACCACAAAGCTAATACTATTTATAATAGTTCTTTATTCAAAAAAGGTCAGGAAACATTAAATTTTATGAATCTTTTATCGGTGCGGTGGGTTTTCCAATAATTAACGCAAAAACACAGTGCATTCTGTGCGCGCGCGCACGTGTCAACGTCCCCAGCTGAACGCGTGTCATTGGCCAGGTTTTTATTGTTTCGACGCGTCTACATCCAAATAAACGTAAAAGAAATGCAATACAATTATTTTTCTCATTTTTGTTGTTTGTGTGAATTATAAATATAGGATTCGTAACGTATATTTAGAATCCGTATCTGCGCGCAAGTTGCAAAACAATTTCATTTTGGAAATTAGCTTTTTAGAGAAAATCAGGAAACACTATAAATCAAACGCTTTATCTAAGTCTAAAGACAGCCAGTACATTGAATTATTTTTAATTTCTACGATGTTCGAAATTCAAAATATGGACTTGTCAGATATAGATAGCAAAAGGCGATCCGCGGACAGACAATACGAGATTACACTATGAAAAGAAAATAGTGTATTGTTGCCTTGGGAGTTGCGGGGCAATCACGTGAGTGCTTCCACCTGGCGGATATTTACGATGTTCGAGTGTTCTTGCTTTCAATTCACTTTGCGGTAATTGTGCTTAAATACTTCTCGACATGTCGTTACACTTGCGGCCCCTGTGGGGATTTATTTGTCGCTTCGTGCTTACGCTGTCTTAAATGTCTTTGATATTACTTAATAGAATTTTGTAATAGTTTTGAAGCAAACGGTTTAATAAATTTGCTAGAAATATATATCTAGAGGATAATTGCTTTGATTGAGAATTAGTGAATTAGGCATTTAGTGTAAAATATTTGTCGATTGTTTCCTTAAACATTCTGGATTCATTCAATTTTGGATTTTTTAACCCTAACACTAGTTATTACTATAAAAAAAGTTTTAACTAAGTGCGTTTATAAATAAGTGTTAAATGTACTCTTTTCGGGTCATACGGTGGGTCTGTCGGTTCTAACGCGCATGGACAAGAACCGGTGGACCTGCAGGCTCCTTGAATGAAGACCACGGCAGAACAAAAGCCGCCCACCGACTAGGTAGACTGACGACATGGTCACGGAGGTTGGCTCCCAGTGAATGCACAGAGTCCAGTACTGGAGAAAGATGGAGAGGCGTACGTCCAGAAATTGACTTAAAAAAGATGATGTTCTCTTTACATAAATACAATTATATAAATTATTTAACAATAAATCCATTTAACAATACATGTTCGATACTTCGTTGGTGCGCAGAATTACTAGTATATCGGGCTCTCATGTAAATGCGACATGACATAAACTTTCACGAGAGATACGATCCGATAGTAGGTATATGAAATTTATTAAGACTTTGCGAGGAGCTATCTCCAGGGACCTTGGCGTGTGTAGTGTATCTTTTGAAGTCACACTCTTGTGATGCTCGGAAAATTGAGCAATAGGTACATGGTGAATTTTTAACAGGGTAAAAGAGTGTTATTTCTTCTGTTTTAATCCTAAAAGTAGAAGAAGAGATAACCCTTGTCATTATGAGCCCTGATTAAATTATAGTCAGATCTTGTACAGAGCTTATTTCCTATGAATTTGAATTGAACCTCAAAAGCTTTTTTAATTTACGGAGTACAGAGTTTATGCATATATCGTACTCAGATACAATTAGTGTATACCTTTAGTGCTTCGGTATGTTTGCCGAGATCCGAATTGACGGTTTCAAGCAATAATTTGGGAAATGATGGCATCCTTGATGCATCGTATTATGCATAGTACCAATGGTATCCTGGATGTATTGATTACAAAGAACACACATATCTTGAAATGTTGGTATGCTGTCCATACCGCAGGAGTCATTGTTTTATGTTTACTAACGAATACTAACATAGCAACCAAGACCGAATTGATACTAACTCTAACTAAAACAACATATACAGGATATACAGTCAAAACCATTTACGACGACATCGTTTAGAACAACATACCCGATTATATTGACCAAAATCAAAGGTATTAGGTACTTAATAACAACGTCATCGGCTGTTACGACTATCGGTTTTTACGACCAAATATGAATAGTCCCTTCGTTTTAACAGATTTAGACAGTACCCTGAAATAAAGAAATAATTATTATTATTTAACAAGAGTTAACGAGAAAATATTAAAAATATCCTTTAACGTATTTCGCAAAATGTAGTAGTTATCTTTACATACAAAGTTTACATTTAATGCGTTTAACGAAATGCAACGGGAGTACTGAATCGCAACAGGCTTTGATTAACTCTTTATTGAAAAAGCTTTTTCGACTCGATCCGGAACTAAAATGCAAACAATTCTTTTGAATAAACATTGTATAGTGCTTTTAATCAGGCTAATAAAACGGCGCTAAAACAGCGAAACCCACGTTTAAAATTAACCAACAACCAACGCTGGACTTGAGTGCATTTGCAAACGATTTTAAACTCAGCTAAACAGATTAAAACGAAAACAGCAACTTTGCTCAGTAATTAATACTAGTTGCGGACTTATGTGGGGATCTGGGTGAGAAATGTTTTGTGTTTGGTGAAGAAATGCTTTCTTTTAGTGGTTTTTATTAATGTAATAATCTGGGTGTGGTTATTTACAAACAATTCGACTGATGCTACTATATTTGTGGTTCCACAACTGAGCGTATTTTAAGGCATTTTTTTGCCGTGCACCACCACTGTGGACTGTCCTCTGAAGTATTTCCGGCCCAATTCGACTTAAAGTGGCAATTCTTTAAAGGCTGGCAACGCACTCGCGAGCCCTCTGGCATTGAGAGTGGACACTGGCGACGGTATCACTAAACATCAGGTGACCCTCCTGCCCGTTTTGCCCCCTGTTCTATAAAAAATATATATTTAAAGATTAAAGAAATCGTTATATGATTGAACAATTGGTTTATTTCATCCTCTAAGTAACACTTGCAAACTGACTTAAATTATAGAGATTCAAAAATACAGTATGTATTGGAATATGCATAATTGAGAAGGACATTTGATATTGCCAGTTCCACTATTAATTAATAGATTTGTCATAACATGAACTGCATAGGTTAATGCGACGATAAAATATTCAGGGAAGATAAATTTAAAGAAGAATATACATAAAAAGTTAATTGTACAATTGTGATTCGAACGCACGACCTTAGGGTTGAGAGGGGCTCAAGCCACTAAAAATAATAAAAACTATAGTTGTTGCTATGTTCGCATAATCTAAATGACGTTGAATCTACTGTATTCGAACGTTGTAAGGTAATAAAAGAACTTGTTACCTGATACTATGTGGGAGCATAAAGTTGATTATTATCAAGAGTTTTAAGTTTTATATGACTTTTATGTGTTCTCTTGACATGGAATTGTTTGTGCTTACCGACTTTATGTGAACCCGCTGGGAAGTGCAAACAGCGAAAATAGTTTTATTCGCCGTTGACTTGAAGTAGCCAAGATAAGGTTTTAATAGTTTATTTCTGTGACTGAATAACATACTAAATACATATTTATTTATTTATTTCGTACTCCTACAGCTAATATAAATTATGTAAACAATTATACTAAAGATCAGCCAAATACATAATATTTACAAAAGGAAAGAATTATTTGAAATAGTTTCTGCTGGTGCGTAATTTTGTTTGTGTCTTATAGCGTAGTTTTAAAGAGATTTCATAATCTTTTTCTCTCTTGATGTTTCTCATATCTTTTAGCGTAGTCTGCGGAGGCAATTGAAAGTATGTTGCCTTTTCCCCTGATAGCGAAAAAATGCCATCAAATTTATTTAACTACTACATTGGCTCTACAGGAGCAGTTTTGGCCTAGTGGCATCAGCGTACGACTCTCACACCTGAGGCCCGGTTCCACCCCCGGCTGTGCACCAATGGACTTTCTTAAACCGACATGTCTTAAACCCAAAAAGTCGACGGCGTGTGTCAGGCACTGGAGGCTGATCACCTACTTGTCTATTAGATTTAAAAATAATCATGAAACAGATTCAGAAATCTGAGGCCAAGATCTAAAGAGGTTGTAGCGCCACTGATTTATTTTACTACATTGGCTCACTAATATAGCGCTCATACTACAATACTCTAATATACTCTAGTTTCAAAGAGGTGGCCTGTAATTTAAAAGTACTTTCGCACCAAGAATATCTATAAAATGATTCGGTTGACTCAGCCAACCCCAAGGGGGAGTGCCTCCCTCGCTTTATTGAAGGCATCCATATTATCGTAAAGAATATACGTGATCAGTTTCAATTGACGCGTCATTTATTTCGCGGAATACTTGATGACTAGCTTTAACGGCGTGTATTGAATGGGTGTATCAAGACTGGCACGCGAGTTATAATTTTTAAGAATGGCCTTTGTTCTGTCTGCTGTCTTTTTTATATTTGTGACAGAACGCCGTTTGGCCAACTTGATTTTGATACATTGGTAGGGGATGGAATGTGGATGTTTAAAAAATATTACCGACTTTAAATGTGCTAAATAATATTAATCTGTTTCAAATGAAATTGATTAGTATTATATATGGACACACATATAGGTAATAAGTTGAGTATAATTTGCGATCTTAATTGTAAACGTCGCTTAAAAAGAAGCTTTATTCGAGGCTGGTTTTAATAAAGAAATTTTTATTTAGAAAGCTTAAGTAAGAAAACGTCTCTTATGTTTATTACGATTGATATTTTGAAAATAATTTTGTTTGAAGCCAAATTGCCGTATATGAAACGTGAAAACCTGGCACAATTTCGGGTTTTTTACTCATCTCACGGCACACAAAGCAATGCGATTAAAAACTCGATCAGAGTTAATCCGCACGAATTCAAATGACCGCGTTTGTACAATTGTTATTTTTGTATTTTTTTGAAAATAACATGTGGATCACGGATTAGAGAAATATACCCAAATAAAATGTTGGAATGGCTTAGCCTAAATTGATCCATTGCCCACATAAAGTGGTATTGATGTCTCTCTCTCTTCAATTATGTCTTAGCGTCAACAAGGAAGCTTCTGGAGCGGACTACGTGTTCCCATCGGTTTCTATCCAGTGCCTCTCTTATGATAGTGTATAGTTTTGCAGACGAGAGCATTTGACTGTGTACGATGCGATATACTATGGAGGGTTGTGCTATGTAGCAGTTATAAATTTTAGTACAAATTAAAGCAGTCCCGTTTAGTTTTTTTGGTAAATAGACTAGAAATACTAAAGTTTTTGATGTTGTTTCAGGTCATCCATCAAGGCGAGAAAGTGAGTTCAAAAAGCCTGCGCACGCGCCACAAAACGGACGGATCCACCATCGACCCTATCCCTACAATAAGGTATGTTTCAAACAATACAAAATGTTTTACTAACGTCCCAAAAAATCAACTTAGTTTTGACGTTTGATCATATCTAACTGTTAACTAGAACTACAACTCTTTCTCTCGCCCTCAGATTTCTGTATGTTTCTTGATCATTTTTTTTAATAGGTAAAGAGGTGATAAGCCATCTGTGGCTAAGGCTAAGGCATGCCTGTTTACTTACGATGTTTTCTTACCGTACGAGCGTGTGCACACCTGGGGTTCGAAGCTATGACCTTAGCGATGAGAGACGCACGCTGAAACCTCTAGGTCAACACTGCTATTGTTAAAATATTAACATATAATTTATAATCATAATATATTATATAGCTTACTTATATTTATACTTAATTAAACATACATTTTAAAATATACTGAGTTAAGTAACATTTTTGCTACGAAAGACAGAATGTACTGTAAATATTGCTTGTGTTCTACGCCAAGGCGCCAAGGGTATACCACATTTCTTGTGGTGCTTAAAGATTGCTACCATTGTTTAAAATTCGCTTAAATTAACAAAGTTTATGTCTCGGTTATTATTAGCTAATTAACTAGTGATTAAGCGCATCCCTGTACCTTGCAAGTAAAGTCGCTTTTTGCATGCAACGCGGCGAGGCGAATAAATTAACTCCTGGCCAAACTTGGGAAAGTTTCGAAGGAACGTTTGCGAACGTTATTAGCTTCGCGCTTTATGAGCTTCTGTGGTGAATTTTTAACTATGAATATGTATGTAGAGTTATGTATATGGAAACATTAAAACATAAATCATTGTGGAATATATATCTAAAATATATCATATTCGTGTCTATAGCTAACTGGGTAACGCAGGCGGCATATAACCCGGTCCGAATGCCGACAAACAACTATCAAAATAAGTTCGAAACTTAGTAGGGGTTGGCAGTGTAAAATGAATGTTGGTCAAACGGACGTAATATGACGAATCACATCGCGTGTTTACCGTTGGGGTTCGTCTCTGGGAGATAGGACCTCCAATAAAAGAGCATACTTCTCCCTTAACGGCCGGCAACGGACACACGAATATGGGTTTCCATGGGCTGCAATGACTGCCGTTTTTGAGCGTCATTTATGCTCGTATTTAAAAAGAGCTATACATTAACAACTATCAGAGTCTTAGTTAGTCGTTAAGAAAGTCTAACGTCGATAATAATAAGAAATATACATTAAATGCTTCTAATTTTACATTTACTGCCAGTTCTCAAATCAAGGGCGTAGAACGTAAGAGAAGATCTGGCAATAAACTCTCCGGCACAGTACTTTTGTTTTACACAACGTTTGTAAGGAGCTGCAACCATTTCACCATGACATCTTAAGTAATAAAATAAATAAAAAACAAAGATTTGTCCTCTATTAGCAGGAGGAATGGTGAATAGCACGCACTTATATTCTCGTGGAAACAACACGCAGAAAGCGCCATTGCTTTATCTTACAAGTTACATTGATGTTATATAGAATCATTTGCTTAAATCAATAATTAACTACATTTATGTAAACCAATTTTGTTTTGTCTCTGTATTTTAAGTTGATTTTTTCTTTATCCAGAGCGAAGGCCTCAGCTCTACGGGGTCGACGGCGCACCGACCGCCTCCTCTACGGATACCTAACGGTTTTACAGCTCAGGTGTGTTAGATTTTTTTATCTACAATAAACAAATCAATGGCGCCAAAACCTCGATCGTCATTTGTCAATCTAATAGACAAAAAATTATCCTGCCTTCTGTGCCTGACACACGCCGTCGACTTTTTGGGTCTAAGCCAAGCCGGTTTCCTTACGATGTTTTTCCTTCACCGTTCCCGCGTATGTTAAATGCGCACATAGTACGAAAGTCCATTGGTGCACAGCCGGGGATCGTACCTGCGACCTCAGGGATGAGAGTCACACGCTGATGCCACTAGGCCAACACTGATCTGCTGCTGCCAGATTTTTTATCTATCATATAAAGTATGCAGGCAAACTATGAATCTGTACGTTTAAATCATACGCTAACGTGAGAGTAGCTGACGGCTAAATGTTTTAAAATATGTATGGACTTGAAGGTTAGTTTGATGCATATTTGCGGTTACAGTTGCAGCGTATAGGAGCTTTTGCTGAAGTAAAAAATGAATAATTTAAAACTTATATCTAATCCGGGGTGTAAATATTTTAATATAAACAAACCAAGTAAAGTTGGAAAGTAAGTTCTGTTAAATAAATATCATTTTTAAATTCACGTAAGTTCTTTGAAACGAGACAGATGGATACGTACATTGAGTGACGAAATCGTTTGACCTGTCCAATTTTTTCTCTTCCCCAGAACTGAGAAACAATATAGAGCCTCTCCTTTTGCTAAAGAAACCAGTCCTATATCTCCACGGTGGTTAACAGTACATACCATATTTTGCTCAATACCACAAATATACTTCAAAAGCATTTAAATTTTAATTCAAAATACATGTGATACAAAGTAGGTCAACCACGCTTGAATCTGTGGTGTCAATGCAAAGCCGGAATACTTTTATACAAATTCAAAAGGCATAGATGATAAACTAGTTGCTGGCACGTTGCCTGTTACCGGCTGATATTGTTTGCGTTATTACTGAGACAACTTCAACTTAGGGTATATAGGGCGTGTGCAAACACTATTAGGTTTTGGAGTATATTAACAGATTAGTTGGCTCAATTAGTTGGTCGACTTGTTGATTAACTTTCTATTTGAACTTGAGTTATCTTTCTGCTACTGGCTATTTCGTCGGGTATATGCAATTCCTTTTTTAAATTCGCATATGGCGTAACAGACTGGTGAACACTTGTTTAAAACATCTCATCGGAAGGTCCCGTTCGTTTTCCAGTGAAATTATGTAATATATACACGTCAACTAGTTTATTTAATTATCGTTTCTGCAAAGTTAAAATAAATAAGGGTATTCACTAAGTTGGGGGTAAACACGTAAGATGTAAGATGCTGATGTCGAAATGTCACCGCCTACACATCCACTGTAATAACTCGGCCGAAATTGAGTAATATTATGCTAGAAATTAAAGAGTGGATTTGTTAGGTATTTGGAAAAATAAACAATAGAATAAATATAAACATTACGCTCATTAAAATTTTAATTATATTGAAAGACAAAAGATAAGGGACTCGTCGACTGACTCAATGCGATGATAATTACACCAGTTGATTTTGATAATTCATATCATACATTCTTTAGCATAGCTCCGAAGTTTCTTTCGAAATGGACCAATATTATTGGTATCGTACCTGTAGTTGAGAGCGTGTTCAACGAAATATATAGTTTACAATATCAAGTAAAGTATGAATCGCTATATACTTTGTACGTACGTTATTTATATACTGTTGAAATATATTTGACAGCACGATTAATTAACTTTATGTGTTTGCAGAATACCATCGACAGCAGCAGTCAACCGCCTATAGAAAGTATTTTAAAGGTAAATGAAAAAAAAAACTTCGTTAAAAGTTAATTAATAATTTTAGTTTTATTTAGAAGGTTCTAAGTGTCGTGGCTGTATCAATCTTAAATTCTAACAGCCTGTTCTGGATTCTCACGGCTTGACTTTTATTTTGGAAATATACCTATTGTATATCTAACTAAGCGCTTTAATGGTGAAAGAATTTGTATCTTATAATAAAAGATAATAATAATTCTATAGTTCTTTTTCAAATCATTGTAATATTAGTATGGATGGATTACAGTAACTACGTGTCTAATATTAATATTAAATCGTATACTCGTAGGAGATGAAGTCCCTACCCACCCCCCTCTCGGTGATAGCAGCCACACCCAGGAAAGAGGCCGAGAATAAATTTATTTTCAACCCGTACACGAATAAGGTAAACCGTTTTTTATCAGTAAGTTTTTAACTTGAATATGTAAAAGTTACATTATTCTAAATAACGTTTATTTGTTTTACATTTAATTATGGTAATGGTTTTATATTTTTGAACAGGAACGAATTTGAATATGGATAAAAATATAATATATTAATTGATTACTGAAATCTATACGGCGTTACATATCGTCACTTTACTGGAAAAAAATTCAGTTTCTAATTTAATAGATGAGCGTTATCAATAATCTACAATTTTTATCGCCTACCCGGGAATTTATACCTACAACGTTTGTTCGCCCTATAAGTGTGATTATTTCGTAAATATATCTTAATATAGCATATACGGAGACAACAAAATTGGCTTTAAGAGTCAAAATATTGCATTTATCACGACGATTCATTAAGTGTTTTTAAATAACATACTATTTTTAGGTGCAAGAAAACCCTCAGTTGGCAAACAACGATCTCAAAACACCTGTCACTAAATCTGGTAAGTTTTAGTTTATAGTTAATAATTAAAATGAGGTATCAAAATTAATCTAGGTTTAAATTTAATTAAATTTGATATGTCACGTACATATTATGTGTAGAATTATATGTTTTTTGTAGATATATAAATGACGATGGAACTTTGTATCTACTAAAACAGAAGCTGATAAAAATTACAGAAGTTGTTCGAAAAATCTTATTTATAATAAAAGTGTTATATTTTGCGAACTGTGGAATCGACTTCCCAGTGATATACAATCTACAATTGTTTTTAAAAGGAGCATACTCTCTCAAAACCTGGCTACCTACTAAAATGGGTTTCCCTGAGCTGCGACGCCCCAATTTGGGCGTCCCGTAGGATCGTTTGCCCCACTATCCTATAAAAAAATTACGATGAAACTTAATGCTCTAGTGATCAGTTAAAATCTTTTTGCGAAACTGTTGCTCGTATAACATTCTGGAGAATGGTATTTGACCCAAACGCATGTGTCAGGCTAATATATAGGCCTATATAGAAAAAGAATTAATAAAATAAGTCTGCGGCCAGACATTCAGTCGTGTTTGTTTTATGAGTATAATGCACGCGGTGACTCGCTTTTTTTGTTGACGACAGGTGGTGTTGGCGATTCGAATGAGCGATATGAAATAACGTTTTTACCTTTAAAAGGGGTTTGAATATTGTTTGTTGTAAGTTTATATCGCTGATATTTGATTCATATCAAACGGCTATTTATTATTGGAAACGCGCAATTATATCAACGATTATATTATTATAAGTTCTTCCGATCCTTGTTGTATGTACAAAAAAATATAGATGGTGACTTGCACTCAAAACAACTAATGTGTACGTGTGTATGTGTATAATACGTACGACCAACCAGGCTCCAGAAGATAAAACACTCCTTATATGGAAATTGTATTTGTTTAAACAAACTCCCATGCGAAATTAGAGAATTATCACTGAATAAATTCAAAACTCTCGTTAAACGTTAATTAATCAATAAAGCTGTTTATAAATTTGACGATTATTTAAATGATCCTAATCCTGGGGATTAATTTCTTCAAGTTCAAATATTTATGGCTGCTCGCCTCACAAACAATTTGTATGACTCAAAACTTGGCGATTAAAAAGGGTGCCGGAGAGTTTCTTCTAGTTCTTCTCGCCCGATCTACGCCCTTGACTTGCTAACTGGTAGTAAATAAAGTTAATAATATTGTCTTTGATTGACATAACCTTTACACATTTAAAGAAAAAACTGTTTTTAACGCATTAAAGTTATGTATTATTATAAATTTACAATTATTTAACATAATTTTAAATTTATCCGACGTTTCGCGTGCTTTACAGCGTGCGTGGTCACGGTGACTAGATAAATAAAGTTGTTTTGAGTTTGAGTTTATTCAATATTTAAAATAATATTGTTTTAACAATTATTTAATTGCTTTTGACAGAAATTTAAACGATTTTAAGTATTCGTAGTGTATTTGGGTTGCAAGATAATTTGATTTAGACATTTTTTGAAAGTGTCTTTTATGTAATAAGAATATAAAAATATATATGGCAATTTATTGTTCCCGTTTCGTATTGTTTTCTTCTTCGATTGATAGGCCGACACCAATCTCGCTTTGTGACAGTGTAGGTCGTTATTTGCACTCGTGATAGATACCTAGATGCGACCAATACACATATGAGTAAATTTTCAGTAAGTAATAGTTTCTTTATACGATTCTAGTTTATACACAATTTTTAATATTTCACTACACGTTTTCTATTAAAATGATGTTTGTGTATGCATTCGTTTCAAATACACCCTCATTTAATTATATTTATATACTAAATTTATAGTTTTCTTATAACTATTACATTTTATATTAAAACTTTATTCGGTTTTTTGATGATATTTATAATAAATCAGATTTTACATTTCTTTAAAGAGGCTTATGTGGGGGGGAAATAGTTGAATTATAACTAAATAAATAATGATGACTTCTTCTTTGATTATATTTCTCACGGGTAAATTGATGCCGGTAAATTTTTATTTTTGTTATATTTTGAGATACAATATGCTTTTTATTTAATATTATTCGTCTTATGTTCATAGAAAGCGTTTTTAAGTTTTTCCTAATATCTATTCTTATGTCAGGACAGAAGTACACAGAGTCCAATCTCCAATTACCAGAATGATATCAATTGTCAGCCCGTCACGCCACAACGGGACACTGGTGACGTAAATAGTTCTATCAAATATCCTTCCAGTTCTCGCTATCCAAGTCAGCACCCGAAAACCATCTCCCGAACTTCCATTGTTTTAAACGTTTTTATACTTTTTTCGCCATTTAGCTCGTCGAAAATGTTTGAATAGATCGTCAATCTGGCCTTTGTTCATTAAACGTCGAACCCTATGTGTTAACGAGGACAAAAACTTTTTGCCTTTATTTTAATCACGAGATGGCTATTTGATATAAATGTTATTTTATTGATATTACGCGACTATCATTAAAAAGTAATACATTATTACTTTTATTCCGACGATTTTTACAGTAGTAGAATTTAATTTAAAATTGCTATGATTTTTACAAAAAAAGTTAAGGAGAAAAATAATATTAAGTATTAAAATGTAATTAAAAAACAACTGCAAACTATTATTATAATGACAATAGTTTGTATAAATACTCTTAATATAGTTACGGAATAGCATTTTTTTTCAACCTAGCAATGCGTGTAAATAGAATATGCGTATTAGAAAACCAGTCTAGAAAGTGGCGCGCACAAATATATCAACTTATTTTATACGTGTGTGTATACGGAGGATCGGATTCACCAAACAAACATAAACTAAGTTCTATAGTTGTTATATTACATATAACCTTTTCTTAGGAATCACATTTATTGGTAAATACGGTACAAATTTTATCGCGTTCATACAGCGGCTGGGGGACTTCCTTTAAATTTTAATTTATAAAGCCAAAGGGCATTACAATAAAATATTTTAATTATTTTATTGTACACTTTTAGGAGGAAATTAATTACTAATAACTAATAAATACTTAAAAGTAAGTTATTAGGTTCTATGGATTGGCGGGCAATTCGAAATTGAAATGAACTTTCGAAATTCTCTCTTCGAATTTAAACTCTCCAATTTCCTAAATATATATTTTTTTATATATTGTCTCTGCACATAGACAATTTAACATTACGATCTAGCCTAACTTAAGACTTATAAGTAATTTAAGTCTAACTTCCTAAATAGGATATTAAACATAAGAAAGTGTCCAAACTTCTTACAGTCTCAATTAAGGGGAAGACGCTCTGTTCTTATGTCCTATTTTTTCACTTATCACTGTTTAGCACTTAAGACTAATTCACTAATTCGAATGGGTTTATTCTTATCAATCTTCTCACTAGGCCCGTGGTGTCAAAAACCTAATGCTAGTCCCTAGTGTAAGGATAATATAAAATACGTAAGCTATGAAAAATTAATACCTATAATGTAGCTTCATCAAGTTAAATGCCGAGCCGATAAAGCCAATAAATACACTTCATGTTGTAAAGACCGCATATTATGTAATGGTTTCATACGATTCAGCAATTAATCGAATAATTTGATTGATGAATGATTATTTAAAAATTTCATATTTTTTCTTTTGTATTGGCTTCTATTTAAATTACTTGTCTCTACTAAGATCTAAAATTTGATAGCGGTCTTATTGCGTTTCATCCGTAAAAATGTTACGCTCATGACCCTAAAGAAGTTTCACTTCACTTCAGTCTGGTCATATTTCTTGATTAATCTAATAGGCAAGAAGGTGATCAAACTTTTACGGTCTAAGGCAAATCGGTGAGGAACACGATGTTTTCCTTCACCGTTCGAGCGAATGTTAAATGCGTGCAAAGATAGAATAACCATTGGTGCACAGCCGGGGATCGAACCTAAAACCTCAGGGATGAGTATCTCGTAGTGAGTATCTCATTGTCCTCATTTTAACTTGTGTTTGAAAGCATAAATAAAATAAAATCATCGTATCAGTCTATTCTGGAACCAAATCCTTCGATTTATATACATATTTAAAAAATGTAAAATTCTCTCTCAAGAAACTTATGTTAGCTACTTTTTGTTTGTTGAAATGGAGTTGCATTCGATGTGTTACTTCGACAACACTGACGTTATTCAAGTTTGTGTTGTGGTTCTTATAAAACTTTATAGAACGTTTAATGTTTTAATAAAAAAGGATTTTTAATGTTTGTGATCATTGGATATATACCTATTTAGCGTAAATAATATAAAAGATTAAAAGACAATGTGAGCATATTAAATGACTCATAATTAATTCGCAGTACCGATCAATTCAACACATTATTGATAATATATTTATATTTGCCATAATTATAATAGCGAAAGATATAAGATTATATAATGAACAAAGAATTACTGGAAAATAACATCTCAATTCTTTCAGTAAAAAATAAAGAAATGTTAAAAGTAATTATAAATTATTAAGTGCTTTAACTCAACTAGCAAGTATCCTTATGTTAAAATGACAGTCTTTTTAACCGACAAGAAAAACGCGAATAAGGAGATTTATAATTCGACTAGAATTTCACATCTCAAGGAGGTAGGTACATAAAGAAAGACAGATTTTTGGTCATAACATACATAAAACACGCCATGTCAAAAACGTTCAGTTATTGTTGGAAAATTCATGACACCGATAATAAGCGACCATAATGTGATATTCAATATTATATAAAAATATTATCTTATACAAAGGTCTTTAAAAACATTTGAGTCCCTTTGAAGTCGATCAGTTAACGTTTAAATATTGCCAGACTACCTTTTCTTCAGTCTTTGGAGCATATAATCTCGTTTTCAGGCATGAGACCACAAAAGCTTGTCATTTCGTTCCGGAGTTACCCATTTGCGACCGAAACGCTAATGCCTAATGTGGCCTAATTACAGAGTTAATTTGCTAATTGCGACTGGATTCAATAACCAACAGTGAGCTTGCGTTTTTATTGTTTAATGAATTGGTAAATAAGTCTGTTTGGGGTTTCGGGATTTTATATAACTACCGTGTTTTACGTGAATGATAAAGGTTAGTAATAAAAAACCAACCTTTTAGCTTGGGCCACAGATTTCCGTATCTGTTTCGTGCTTTTTTCCTTATGGCCGATTTACATTATCTTAGTGTTTAGGAGAGTGCTTTAGTACAACTTGAAAGGCAAGTTCTTTAGTGCTTTAGTGCGTTGCGAGTGAACGTTTACATTTCTTCCAGTAGAGTATCATTACAGCGCCACAATGAACGCGGGCGCGGGAGGGGTATCACTTGAAACAAAAATAAAAAGCTATTCTATTTTGATTCAACTTGAAAGTCAAGTAGAACCGTACTAAAGCAAGTAGCGTTTACTAAAGCAAGTAGCGTTTACATGTTTCAACTAAAGTACTATCCTAAAGCACTCTCCTAAACACTAAGATAATGTAAATCGGCGTTTAATAGTAGTATTCAGAAAAATATCTTGTGTTGTGCAAGTATAATACTCGATCTAAAACAAAAAGAACCTTTATTCGAAATTGAATACACATGAAGATAAAATGAATTAATAATAAATTATTAATCAAAACTAAACTCTTGTGAAAATATTTTTTGAATTTGAAAGCAAAACGCAGATTGCAGTGATTGCGAATAGTTGGCAAATCGTATTGAAGCGACGTCTCGACGGGATTTGTGAAGTTTAAATGGATTGCGTACTTTTATTCCGTTTGCTTTGGTCCTCGTACGCAAACCGTCTTCATATCGTCGCGTTGAGGCGATTTTTTCCGCTATTTAGACTTGAATGTTTATTATCATTGTTTCACTTTGTCTTTTAGATTTTCTCGCAAGTAAATAGTTAAAACACATTGGTTCTTATTTATATAATTTTTTGGACAGTTTTATGGGTAAATCTAAAATACTGAACATAACAAATATGAAATGCGGGTAGTTACAAAATAAATCATCGTGCATTTAATACTTTTCTTGGCCCGGTTTTAGTTCGCACGTACATTAATTTATTAGTGCTTATTAAACGTTAACCTCGTATGTTCGTGGTATCATAATTATAAACATTAATTAGTATCTTATTTATTCTTTACATATATAACTGTGCTATGTGTGTATTTGAAGTAACTCTACACATCTAGGTATTTTTTAAGCATACGTGATCAGCCTTCCGGGTAATCCAATCAAGTTAATTTTGCCAAATCCAACGGGCTATACATTGTAAGGAATTTCGATACGAAAGCCCAACAATCTGAAGGATAGTGATCTATCTCATTATCGTATGGTGTGGTTTTTGATCCAGTAAATGTATGAAAATATTTAAAAGACACGCTGTATCAATAAAAACGTAGTTGGAAAATGTGTTTTTTTGGCTGAATTTATTTAACGCTTAGCTCTTTTTTGACCGAAATTGTTACTCTACTTTTTCTCTGTCATGGTAGATTTTGGCAATTTTTATTTTTTCATAATCAACGAGCTTACTGGACGCCCGTTTTTAATGCTAATTATTTACTACCTAACTAATTTCAGATTTCAATACATAAAACTTCTTTATTATTAATAATTGTAATTGATTTTTCATCGTCAAATGTTTGCCATATAGGCTGTGTCTTTTGGTGTAGTATTTTCTCTGCGGGTATGTATGTGTATGGTTAGTACGGCATGAATAAATAAAAAGTCCTTTCTATATATCTATATAGCGATAATCCCCGAGTGTTACAGTTTTGTTTAACGTCGTGATGACACCGGATGTTGAGTGAGCACTTCCGTCCTGTCTCTATTAATAGACAACTATTTCTAGCACTATGATAACAGGACACGTGTGAGGGCTGAATCGTTTTCAACTGTTGTGACTCCCCACTGTTAAATTAACTCTAAAGCTAATTATAGTTTGGTAGCACTTTTCCGGTTTTGAAAAATGGAAAAATAAACATGGCATTACTCAATTTTCTGAAATCGGTGCAGGAATTTTTTGAGTTTATTCGTTGGAATATAAGGAATTTTTCCTTATATCTTTATATATATAATTCTTCTGTGAGTGTGTATGTCACTGAACTTCTCTCAAACGACTGGACCGATTTTGATGAAATTTTTTGTGTGTGTTCAAGGGGATCTGGGAATGGTTTAGATTCACAAATCAGCCCGCCAGATGGCGCTGCAGTCGGTACTTTCATACTTTGCTTTACTAATTGCTTGAAATATCATGCAGGACAACGTCTGTCGGGTCCACTAGTTTTTATATATAATTCTACTGTACGTGTGTATGTCACTGAACTCCTCTTAAACGGCTGGACCGATTTGAGTGAATTTTATTGTATGTGTTTGGGTGGCGCCCTGGATGGTTTGATTCACAAATCAGCCCGGCAGATAGCGCTGCTGTCCGTATCTAGCTTATTTAATTGTACAGCCAATAAACATACAAAAAAAAAGCCTTTGTTTATCTTGAATTCTGCTATACCAACTGCGTGTTCATGGACTGCTTTTGGTCTCTGTGTGATGCTGCTAGAACTATATTTAATTAAAGCTACTATACTATTGAGTAATAGGGAAACATTAAACCCGTTTCATCTTTTCTCGGAGCGAACTTGAATATTAGTTTTAACTTAGTAAAAGTATAATCATAAATTGATTTTATAAAGTAATGAATAGCTAGCTCAAAGTTAAAAACTTATTGACTGGAAAATACTGCTTTAACTTTTTTTAACAATATTATTACTTTTTTATTATCTACTATATAAAAAGTGACAAGATCACAATGTTCGTTCCTATACTCCTCCGTAACGACTCAACCTATCCCTAAAACCCTAAGTGATAAGGGGCGGCCACACCAAAACATTTTTTTTTTATTTTTGAGAAAAAAAAATTGTTTCTATTTTTTTATGATACAGCATACAAAAATTCATACAACCCTGAATTTTCACCCCTCTTCGACCAACCCCTATTTTTATTATTGTAGATACATAGTTATTTTTATTGCACTAAAAAAATGTTTCCTAGAAATAAAATACATGGCAAAACAACGTTTGTCGGGTCAGCTAGTTGTGTTATATTATTTTACGCTTACATTACGAACATGTATCAAAATCCTATTGATCTCCAAAGCCTAGAATACTAACAATGCGAGGGTCGTCCGAAATTCAGTCAAGTGAAGATATTTCGGTTAACCGAGAGTCGGAAATCTGAACAATTGGCGCTTTGGTGAACCTATTCTATTGGATTTCATCTTTTCATTAATTTCCATTTCAATTCCTTCTGAATCAAAAGTACTTAAACCTTACCCAGGTATAAACGATTATTATTATGCATTCGTTAGTTGTGAATGCATTTTATAAAAATAAATCAGTGGCGCTACATCCTTTTTAGGTCTGGGCCTCAAATCCTGCCTCCTGTGCCTGAAAGCCAGTTTCCTCACGATGCTCTCCTTCCTCGTTCAAACGAATGTTAAATGCGTACATGCAAAGAAAGTCCATTGGTGCACAGCCGGGGATAGAAAACCTACGACCTCAGGGATGAGAGTCGCACGCTGAAGCCACTAGATCTACACTGCTTTGCCGCACTGAATGCATTTTATACTTCTTTTTATATAATAAGTTAATTAAATAACCAGTTTCGCTTTAATTTATACATGTCTTGATTCTGTCATTGCAATATTCGTACTATTATTCGTAAAGTAATCATTCTAAACTATTAAACAATTAAATATTAACAAAACAAATCGTATCAAAATAAATTATGATTCTAAAGTAATAGAAGGAATCCAAATGATTAAACAAATCAACAATAAAAATCAACGGTCAATTGACGCGATCATAATATCCTGATAATCCGAGCATTCCCAGACATATATATTGATGTATAGGTATCGCAGGTTTACTCTGTGACCTGTGGTTGTACCCCCACGTTTAGTCGCCACTTTTTTGTCTACGGATTTCGCACTATGTTTGCACCAGTGCCGCATCCTTTCTTATATGATATAAATGACATACTGGGATGAGTTTCCTGTCTTCTACATTACGTGAACGTGTCGATAAACTTAGACCCTTATTCGTAAAAAACGTAATATTAAATTTATTAATAAATAAATATTAGGACAAACCATTTATCTGATGAAATGAACAATACACACACATATACGAGAAATACAAATCGCTTTAATCAAAAATGGGCCCAACTCAGCTTTCAGTTGCTTTCACTAGCAACACTGATTTTCAGTGGATATACTATCTTGGAGTGACAGCTATGTACACTGGACAAAACAAGATACATACAATAATTTTTAAAAGGTCTTTTAAAGTTACGAATAAAGGCTTATGAGTTTTCTAAGTTTGCCCACTATAAGGTTTCAATACGTAATCCAAATCGTATCTCAGTATGGCAAATTAATCGCGCAACGCCATCTGTTGACTGACGTGGAAACTGTGCAATAGGCTCCGCATTATTTTTGATTATTAATGGATAATCATTATATATAAACAATCGTGACATATGTACATAATTGTTTGTTTTGACATAAATCATTTATAGAAACGTAAGGTATTTATGTAATAGTTATATATGGTAGAGTAAATTAGTAAAACGTTTTTAGAGATTTTTTAACTTGATCCGTGTTTATGACATTATTACATCGTTTCAAATGCTTTACTGCAGTGAGAAACGTCACGTATTTAAATGTAATAAAATCGCATTTGAATTCTGTAAAAATGATTTTATCTGTTCATATTTAAACCTCGTGAAAATAACTATAAAACAACTTACAGAACATAAATTAATATACTGTCTAGAGTCCACGTCACAGTCCAATTATTAAACGTCAGTTATAATATCCCAATTCATCTGTTAAGTTGGCTACCGGGTCGCAGGGTGGCGCCCCCGACCACCGACCTCCCCATACTACGTCGTACGCTAGCGTTGTATGTATTTACTACCGATAGTACTCAACTACTCACTGTTAGCGCGCCGATTAATATCTCGGCTAACTGAACTCGCGTAATTACCAAATATAGAGTTCGATTTAAATGAGGATTAACTATGTAAATACTATCGGCGGTGGTGATTTCGTTTTGTTCATAAAATTATAAAAGCCCAACGATGTATATAGATGTAATTTCCGATTAATTAATGAACTTTTAGGTGAATAGTCTATTATTATTCATTTAAATTTACGTTTAGCAATGGCGCTACAAGCTTTACGGTCTGGGCCTCAGATTTATGTATTCCGTGATCATTTTTAATAGGCAAGTAGGTGATCATCCTTCTGTGCTTGACAGACACCGTCGAATTTTTGAGGCATGCCGGTTTCCTCACGATGTTAAGCTATTGCATAGATTTTAGATTCCGTAACGAAAAAAACCTAACACACGATGTCGCAATATAGGTGCGGCAAATACGCGTTAGAGTGGGACAGAACGCATACTGCGCATTCCCATCTCTCTGACGAGATCGGTGACGTAGCGTGAGCGCGGCCGGTACAGCCGGTACGCGTTAGAGTAAGACAGACTATTTAGGCGTTTGAGTCTGGTAGAGTGGTAGATTGAAATAATATCAAAGAAAAAACTTGAATTAATAACAAATAAAAACAAATACTGGATAAAAAAAAAAAATTATAACTGCATAAGTTGATAAAAAATGCTATGCAATAGCTTTACCGCGGCAGTCCCCGAGTGCCACACGTTTGTTTTCCTTCACTGGTGTTAAATGAGTACATACACAGAAAGTCCAGTCTAACCTACGACCCCAGAGTTTAGAGTCGTACGCTAAAGCCATTAGGCCAGCACTAATCAAAATGTGTGATGCGTACGTCGTAGAGATTTTTATAATATCCGTTGGTTTGACACATTTTAGATGAAGTAATAATGAAATCTTTGAAACTTTTCCGTATCTTGATTTTATGAAGTTAAAGTTCAAATTCAAAAGACATTTAAATAATGATCGAAGTTTTCGCTCTTTTTAACTAAAGTATTCACAAATTCGTTCGTTTACGAGTTAAATCAACGTCAATTAAATTAAGGCAAGCGGCGGCCCGTCAACTGCTCAGTTCGCAGATCTTAGGACAAAGGGGTGTGGGGCGGGGTTTATCCTGGGGTATAGTTCAGAATTAAGCCAATGTCACGGTGATAAATATGGAGGCTATATACATTTCAGGTAAGGAATAAAACGAAAATTGTAATATGAGGAAATTATGTATTCTAGTAAAAGTTTTCGTTTGCGCTCAGAAAGAAAAGAGAAATCATTTTTTTTAATAGGTGACCTAATAATCACAGTATCGCCCGATCTTAGGAATAATAAGTTAAATAAACAGTATAAGAAGCTCCAATGGTTTTGGGTTTTTACGACGTGGTATTTTAGTCCAATACAATTTCGTATTTGAGCCCTGTCAAATATGTCTTATTATATAAAGAATGGTTTGATAGGTCTTAATAAAGAAGAAGAAAGATAAAATAAGAGAAAGAAAGAAAGAAGACGAACGTGTAAAGATGTTTAAATATATGTTCTCTGTTTTATTACAATGGTTAAAAGCATCTTAAAAACACATAATTGGCACGGATTAGGTTCCACGTGAATCCATAACCGGATTTGTCAGACACTTGGGTGGTAATGTAACGAGCGTACGCCACGTATCGAGTAACGAACTGATTGGGGCTGTTGTACGGAACCGACGGTCGCGAGAGGCATTCTAATGGCATAAGGGTGAGGCCACGGTCACGGGGAACGATTGAGCCGTCGAGCCGACCTGTAGCGATATATCGTCAGAGCGGATGGGACTAATGTATGAAGCGATTGTCAATTGTTTTTGAGAAATACTTGCCTTGGAATGTATAAGACGATGGTCAATTGTTTTTGAGAAATACTTGCCCTGGAATGTATAAGACGATGGTCAATTGTATTTAAGAAAAACGTGCCGTGGAATGTATAAGACGATGGTCAATTGTTTTTGAGAAATACTTGCCCTGGAATGTATAAGACGAAGGTCAATTGTTTTTAAGAAAAACGTGCCGTGGAATGTATAAGACGATGATCAATTGTTTTTTTGGGAAAGTGTGTTCTATGGTATACCTTCGTGATATAGTTTGTTACGCCTTTAGGTTTCTGGTAAAAATAGAAAAAATACGGAAGTTACAGAAGGCTCTTAAGGATATATTACGGGTTCGATATCTGAGTTGAGGTACATTAATATTCCTGCACTCTTAGAACGCATACATTCAAAGTTAATTAAATAGTAGATTAGAATAATAATAGCAACTATTTGCAATAAGATGCATGCACCTGTTGCATTCAATACATAGGCCAATACAAACTACTAAAATATATATAAGGATTTAATCCTATAATGAAAAATCGCTCGCTTTAAGTTCCGCGTATCATAGTTCGCTACCTTAGAAAGAAATGGGTCGGCTCACAGCATATATGAGAACGCATGGCTGTTTTATAAATCCATTGAGAAATGGCAGGCATCGTTTCTTTATTGTAATCTTTTTTAATGTTGACTAGGAGATAGGTTGATTTTTCTTTAGCCTTCATTGTGTCGCTATGTAGGGCAGTGTATATATTACGCTAACATTATATATGTTTATATGTGTGTTTTTTATATATTCAATAAGTTGTTAATTTTTATTAGAATTGTGGTAGATTATATTGTATTATTTATTACGTATACCTTGATACTCAGCACATTGAATTAATTAAAAAAAAATTATCTACTGTGTGATTTACATAGAGATAAATTAAAACATAAAATAAATCAGTGGCGCTACAACCTCTTTAAGTCTTGGCCTCAGAATTCTGAAACTATTTCATGATCATTTTTAAATCTAATAGGCAAAAAGGTGATCAGCCTCCAGTGCCTGACACCCGCCGTCGACTTTTGGGTTTAAGACATGTCGGTTTCCTCACGATGTTTTCCTTCTCCGTTCGAGCGAATGTTAAATGCGTACATAGAAAGAATGTCCATTGGTGCAAAGCCGGGGGTCGAACCTACGACCAAGGCCAACACTGCTCTAAAATTAGCATTAAATGATGAAATTAAAACATAGAGAGATAATAAGGAATGTTGAATAGAACCATATAAAATCCTCGTATTCCTAAACCTATTGCATTTGAAAATTGTTCAATAAACAGGACAATAAATATCTAAATGATGTTCATGTGGGGTGAGACGCGACCGGTCCGCACCGTCTCTTGAATGTCAATGAGGGCCATTTTATATTTTATACCGCGAGATTTTCTCCCATCTACCCACCCCAATGTCCTAGTTTCATAGCGACCGCCGTAAATTTGACGTTAATTCTTAATGAAAACAAATATACTTAGAATTTCACGTTTACAGAGTGTGTCGATTCGTATTTATCCTTTATATTTCAAAGGACTGTGCATTGTTTTATTAATTTAAGCCACAAGCTACTTCTATATGAGACAATCTAATGGTATAATTGAAACATTTCCTGTTTTCGTAATTTTATATATTAATTTTATGAAGAGCGTTAACCAATAAGGAAGTATTTACATCCTTATTTATAAACATATAAACCTAAAATACGTGACAAAACATTACCTAATTTAGGCTTTTAATTCGTTTATCAATCACCGTAACGCTGTGTATAAAATTAGTCATTCAATATTTACGAACGTTTTAATCTTTCTAAAGTTAGGATCACAAAGGATATTGATCTTGAAAGTAATATATTAAAATGGCCCCGATCAGCACCTTTACGACTAAGCTGTAGATACATAATAGGAGTGCAATTGAGAGATTGGCCAGATGGAAAGCGGCGTCTCCTCGCTTTGTTTAACCTCTCTAAAGCTTCAATATTGAAAATGATTTGGCTCCGCAAGGACAGCGCCCCCAACCCAACTCACGATCAAAATAATAAAGTTGTAACAACGCAATCTTTTCCTAATAACTACTATATTACAAAAGCTTAGATCTTACATTTGAAAAGCAACTTCAGAGTACTCAGTCAGCCGCGATTGCTGAGAAGATTGAACTTTATTGTAAACGTATTAAGATACCATTTAGATTTTAAATGCAAGCCAAAAGACCTTTTCGAATGGAGAGCGGGGGGTGACTGAAAACCGAAGTCTCGTCACATTTTCAGTTCAAAGCCGGGAAACTAATTTTTCTCTCGAGTGTGTCGCCATTTTGGGAGGATTTTTTCGTTGTTGAATGATTTACTACAGTTTAAAGTTTAATCGGTTTCCGCTTGACTGGCTTTCTTGGTGAAATTTTGGAATGATACTTGGTAGTTTTTAATGTTTTGGAAGGTGTATTATTTTATTAATGTACTAGCTGCCCCCTCGAACTTCTCCTTAATCGGATTTTACTTAGCCTACCTTTTTAGTACATACCAACATGGAACATTTTGCGATGCTACCCCAGAGACTGTTCAGTTCTGTAATTTTTCTCTATATAAACCTCAGAGTTCAAGTTCTTAACTAACAAATAAAAAATAGGGATTGATTGTAGAGGGTAGATGAAAATTAAGGGTTGTGTGTATTTTTGTATGCTGTACCATAAAAAAAGTAAAAGCAAAAAAATTGTCCCAAAAATAAAAAATAAATTTGGGGTAGTCGATTCTCAGATTAACTGAATATGCATAAAAAATTCATAAGAATCGGTCGAGCCGTTTCGGAGGAGTATGGAAACGAACATTGTGACACGAGAATTTTATATTTATAGAGATATTATTTTAGAATGTTTTTTAGTAATGTTGTACTAAGCATTTAGTGTCGACATTTCTTTATCAAATTACTTGCGGTTACGTTACCGCAGAAACTCGTAAAATTTTGCATAGATTTTATTGCAAATAGAGTTCACAAATGACTGCGTGTTCCATTTATTACTTTATTTATGACCCAGAAATATACATTAACCTTGTGCTGTGCCATACAATGTACCGGATGAGGGGCGCCAGGTAATACAGCTAAATCTATTATCCACTAAATGGACAGTTCAACTAATAAACAATAAACATTTCTATTTGTTCGTATTGCAGCTATTAAAAGGGGACCGCCGACAGACGATGAAAAGAAACACAAAATACGTAAATTAAACAATAATTTTATCAATCTATTGTCGTCTCTAACACTTGCGATATAATGACGAAAATTAAGTGAAAATTTTAGAACAATGTGTTGTCCTGTGGTTGCTCGCTAACAAGTTATGTCAAGAGACGGGTTACACGCAACCCGAATAAGTTAAATGTACACTGTTCTAAGTACTGGGCTTGAATAACGCGCGCCTGTTTAATTTGGCGGGATGATATTAATTTCGGGGTAGTGATTTCGTCATGTCTGCGACCCTACTGTTTACATTCACGATGATAATAAAGTGGATGGTTTGATGCTGGTTCAATGGTTTTTGAATATTATGTAGGCTTTTTGAAAACAGGTATATTTTTCATAATACCTACGGATGATAATTTTTCATGTTAATTAATATTGATAATACTATTATTTTCTATTACATTTTTTTAATCAAATCAAAATACGTTTATTCAGTTTAGATGTGTCTTAGGGTATGCTTATGAATGTCAAAAACGTTTACAAAATTCGCAAAAGAGCAAGGCTACGCCATCCATTCGCAAAACTACCAGGAGGCCTTGTTCTGAGAAGAACGGGCAAGAAATTCAGCAAGTTTTACCCTGCCTCTACAATTAAAAATACGTATATGCGTTAGACATAGACATAGACATATCATTTATTACAAACAAAAACACACACACAAAGTAACAATAATAAATGAGATATATACATATTTTTTTCTTTTCCCATTCGGTTCGTTTCAATTATGTAATGCGTGTGGTGGATGTAATTAGCTCTGGCTCAGCATTATGCTGAGGGGCAGAATGTTCCACACCGCTGGTCATTCTTTAAATCGTTTCTCGCATAACCTTCAGTTCACAGGCTCCCTGCCCTGCGATTTTTTTTTACTAAAAACAAATAACACTCGCAATCGGCTATAGTATATAGCCATTAAGTTATTCAAGATCGAAGTCATCCCAATCTATATAATCAATCATTCACATACGTGAGTAGCATACGTCTCATGGTTCACATGGTGTGGACAGGTGTCCAGCAGGTGGTCTGTCGTCAAGGCACCTTGGCGTACTAGAGATTATACATAACTAATTTAGTACTAAAATACAACAAATATGTAGGAAAATTTAACAGTAGAACTTTAAAAGTGTCGATTCAAGATAGCGTTGATTTAATTTTAAAAATGTACCACCGATATCCATGTTTAATGTTTTCGTTAAGTAAATTACGATGCAATTACATTTATGATACCATGTTGAATCTTTTTAATTTAAACTTTGATTATAATTGATAGGGCTCGTAATGGTAGTAGAAATAGTTTTGTATTTAAGTATGTAACTGTTTTAAATAAATTGTTAACATTTTGTTGCATTACTCTAATTGTAATGGTTTAGCAAAATTTTGAGTTTTTAAAAACATTTTTTAATTTATATTTTTGTAAAGAAATATGGAAAAGTCATTTCTTAACTCGTTCTGCCGTTAATCGATGTTGTAATGAGGACTTGCTAATTGCAGTAATAAGACGTAGTGGCATTCAACACTCAGGAACATAGAAAAAATGTTTGCGAATATTCGGCGCGTGTAATTCGTCTTTACGTGAGGGTTTTTTTACTAATTAGTCTGGCTTATGTTATTTATTTATCGAAAGACTCTACAAACTTAGAGCCGCAGGTTTATTTAACCTTTTGAATTTCAAAAAATATATACGAAAGACGTTTTGAACAAGAAATATCTTCGGTTGTGAATCGTTAATTATTCGCCATATCCCTATTATTCAAATGCATGTCTAAATAGTGCATCAAAGCAACATGTCCGAACGCCGAACGGCGCGTGCGGTCAGTACACTCGCGCGCGTTGTTCAGACGCGACGCGGTCCTTGTCTTCTAAAACGACTACGCGACTGTACTAATCCCATGTGGATTTTAGGATTACGAAAAACATAGACAATTTTTTAAATTTATATTCAAATATTTCGATTATATTTAAACATATATTTTTACCGGTTTCGTAGAAGAGCTGTCTAGCGTACGTGCAAAGTGCGGGCGTCTCGAAAATCGATGAATCGCAAACATGTTGATGTGTGGATAATGAAGGGCCCATTCGACCCCCTCGTTTTGATGCAACAATGCCTGAGTACGGAGTGCCGGCACCCTCCCAGACTGCATTCCCATTGCGCTATTGATTGAAATATATTAATGAAAACTTATTCAGATGAAATTGAATATTGAATCGTGTTTGAATATTGTTACTCGTAGAATAACAAATCAAAGTTTACATATATATTTTATCGCACAGATCGAGCACTAAAGTTAATGCAATATCGTCAAATTTATTACACGTGAGATTCAAATTTACATAAATAAACAGATGTAAGTGGAAATCGCGTCTAATTATAGACCGGTCGCCCGACTGGTCGGAAGACGAATCGACACACGGGAAGTCGAGGCAGATTAAAAGAGGGGAAGTAGGGTTCTTTGTCACCACCTGTCAAAGGCAGTCTTGTCTTGAAAGCGCCGGCGCATCTGTCGCTGTTTCGCGCCAGAATTTGTGAATATTGTGTCGATATATGACGGCATATTATACTCCGTGATATCACCTACAATTTGTGTTCAAGTTTGGAGTATTGTGAGTGAAAATGTTGGGTTTGCTGACGTCAGAGTTTGGCTATCAGAATCGCTTGACGTTGTTACAGCAGCTGATAGAGTGCGGAGAGGTATTATTGGGGCAGGATTATGTGTACGGTATGTGAGATGAACTAATTACGAGCTATATTTAATATCGGGACATAGGTTATGAAGTGTGTGTTGGGTTTTATACACAAATGAAAATTCAAGAATATTTCTAATCAGTTAAAGTAAACCTCAAATATAATGTTTTGTCTATGTGTGTGTTATCGTAAATAAAGATATTTTACATTTTAAAATTTGGGGGCATTCAAGAATAACGTAAACAGATTTACTGCAATTTATCACCCCATTCCTCTTGTCAGCAAAAGTAAGCAAAGCTCTCCAAAATAGTACATAAACGTTTTAATTTTTTGTAGGAATCCTCGAAAATGCATTTCGTTTTCAAGCATATAGACGATGTGTGGGTAATATGTGTAAAAAAGTAAATAATTACTGTCCACGTAATCACCTAATAAGAAAAACAAGACGTAGAAAGATGATTCATTAATTTTGTAGCTTTAAAAGCAAAACATTTATCTCTGCCATATCTCTCATATGCTATCAAGACAGTTTTTTAAATAACTTATAAACGAGGTCTATCCACAACTGAGCGTTTAATAAAACACTGCCGCGCAATACCATGTGGAACTAGCTGCCCACTGAAGTATTTCCGAACCAATTCGACGTACCAATTCTTAAAAGGCAACGCACTTGCGAGCCTTCTGGCAATGTCCATGGGCGGCGGTATCACTTAACATCAGGTTTGTCCCCTGTTATGTATATAAACGCGAAGAAAATAAAAAGTGCACCGTGTCTGAATTTCGGTCTGGACACTGACTTTGTTGACTTTGTGTTCTTGTGTCATAAATCCTATTAATTAGCATGAATTTCGTTGCATATTTTTGGTTATCCGTGGTAGAAAAACAATTGAATTCTCACGATTGTCTGTAGTTTGACAGTTTCTATAGGTTGTCTGTTAAACAAGGAGGTGATATATTTATAGATAATAATTCAATTAGAAATATGTATTATCGAATTTTATTTATGCAATATACGTAAGATAATGCTAAGAATTTTTTGAAATTTAAACCTTAGTAGAGCATCGTAGTGTACATAGTTAATTATTTATTATTATTTTCAATACATTGTCTTTCACTGAGACATCATAGAACTAACTTAAGACTAATAAGTAATTTAACATAAGAAAGTGTCCAATAACACAACTTACAGTCTCTATTAATGGGAAGACAATCTGTTCTTGTGTTCTATTTCGTCACTTACCAATGTTTAGCACTTAAGAGTATCGTGCACTGATACCAATTAAAATGGTTGCTAATAGCTATAAGCTGTATAGCCTCGATGTTCATGTCATAAACAAACAAAATTTCCGCTTTATACAATTTCCTATAAAATAATTAGTGCTTTATGGTAAAGCCTTTAAATGAATATCTATTGTTCGCTCCTTTAAAAAACTAAAATCCGAAAAAAACGTTCGACGATTCTATGTATTTTTCTGATAAACTACACGTTAGTGTTACAATATGCTTCGTTAATATTA
This sequence comes from Pieris napi, assembly GCF_905475465.1. Classification (NCBI taxonomy): domain Eukaryota; kingdom Metazoa; phylum Arthropoda; class Insecta; order Lepidoptera; family Pieridae; genus Pieris; species Pieris napi. The sequence goes on along the minus strand of NC_062241.1, from coordinate 1,688,071 downwards.
GAGTCGGTTTATTTTAAAGGGTTTTATGAATACTATATTTAGAAGCAATTGGTTGCGCAAGAGTTAACGTCTATCGTTATATTATAATTTTCTTGTGAAATTTCTTTACAATTAATTTGTATAGAACTTTTTGTTTTGTGTTGCTGACATTGATGTTATATTTAGTTAGTTTATATTATTTATATAGTTTTAGACACACATTTTTGCACAAGAATAAAATAAAAAAAACAGTGTGTTGATAACAATAAACTTAAACGATCGTGCAACGGCCTTATCGCCACTAAGCGATCTCTTCCAGACAACCCCAATTAAAGAAAACAGTAAAGAAAGCATTATGAAAAAGTGGGTTTAACTTACAATCACAATTTTTGTAGTCGGTTGCTGTATTCAAACGCTATATTTATCAACGTACTAAAGACTTTTCAGCAATTTTTTGTTTAATGTGAAATGAAATATGTTTAGGTGAGAATCAGGAAGAAGGTAAACGTTACCCTACTACTTACTACACACACCTTAAATCCAATGCGTTTTGGCATACAAAAGTGACGCCCAAGTCTCGTTTCTTCTAGAACCTATCTTTATATTTGCTTGTCTTTAGGTCACGTAAGCCATAAATCGTTAATAATGATGTCATGTACGCGTAAACAAAAGCCAATGACCTTTTTATAATTGTAAAAATTTTCCACAGCAGTCATTCAAAATCTCTTACATAACAATCAATGTGTGTTAATGCTTAATTTTTGCAGTTTAAGGTTGAATGTAATATTTATTGATTTAATATGTTAATTTTGATATAGTAGTATGTATAGAATAACAATGGAAAATGCTCTAGAAAGGATCATATTATGAATTAATGTCGAATTTTCGAAATAAATCTACGGGATTTATAGAGTATGTCAAATGGTTCTTGTATATAGAGTACTCGTTCTTATTTATTAAAACTATATCAGAGAGTTTAAATTCATTGTTATGATACTACAATATTATATGAAGTATACATATATATACTTTCTAGGTACATCGCAGCTTAAATACAAATTGACGGTGACGATAGAGTACTTTACAGCACTTACTTAGGTTAGGTTTTTTATTATGAATGATATAAAAAAAAAATATTTAAACTAAAAGTTATAAAAAAAATATTTTTTCTTTTGACTTAAAGATTTTGGTAATAAAACCAGAACAAAAGCTAGTTCTCACGTGGAGACGTCGCGTGAGGGGCAAAAACGGGAGGATTGCATTAGTAGCGGTAATGTTGGAGCGTCACGGTACAGCCTGGCAGGCGAATGATAAAAATTCATGGGATCAGGATTTATTATGATTTTTGTATGTATTGAGAAGGCCTCTAAGGTCGGTACAAAATTAAAATAAAACAATTAAGTACTTAGGTTTATCCATTCTGAAACAAACGGAAATTTTTCATATAATTAAAATCAATTTGGCAATTAAAACGTAAACAGAACTTGTTAATTGCAATGCCTTAGTTGTCTTTAGGTGGATGACCTCTTTCGCTCTGTCTATCAGCGACTTATTTCGGTTTAGATTTTCAGACCTAGACCCAAACCGTAATGGAATTTGTAGACTTTGATGTGGAGTTAATGAGATTTGGGAATGTTTTATTAAATCGCTGTATAAATCGAATACATGAATTTAATCAATTTATAACTGAATAACGTATGAGTCATGATTATGCGTCTGTTATAAGTAATTTTTGGGTTATTTTACTATAATACATATGTATATAAAATTCTCGTGTCACAATGTTCGTTCGTTCCCATACTCCTCCGAAACGGCTCGACCGATTCATATGAAACTTTTTGTATATATTACGTATTCCGTCTTTGGCTATATGTTTGAATGAATTTTGTAAAACGTTACTATGCGGGGTGGGGATTGAATTACGCGTTATTGTTAATATTATTTTCGACTTTCCAGTACTTTACACAACATAATGTTAACTTTTAGGTATAAAAAGTCACTAGGTGGTCAAGAAACGTTTTACTATACTTGGTTACAGTACTGAACTTGGGTACAGAAAAACGTGACGGCGCGTTACACGGGGGGGGGGGGGGGGGGGGGCTTTGTCAAAAATTGCGAGACGTAATACTTAAACGCTCTCTATAATATATATTATGTTATGTTAGTTGTAGGATTACGAAATAAATAAATAATTTCCCAGGAACCGTAACGCGTAAATCGCCATTTCCCTGATCAATCAAAACGCGCCTCTCAATGATCGTTCATTTGATGACGTTTGATGTTTCAGTATAGAAACTGAAAGGAAATAGATACCTCATATGTTATGATACAATTAAATATGTTACCCAGCTGTTAAATTTCCCTTTTAACCTTTGGTTAATGACCTTATGACATTTTAAATAACCTACATTTGTTATTTAAAATGCTTCGGCATCTTCGTTTGAAAGCCTCGCTATTGAAAGTCGTAAGGTTGTCGACCGAAATCGAATCTGTCCTATTCTTTATTTGAATTTGGAATTCGTTTGAACTGTGTGTGTTAGCTAAATATACTTAATAAAAATAACACTTTGTTTATGGTGAAGTTTTTTGGTGAGGTTCTGTAAGACTTTATAAATATACCTGTCTGTGGCCTTCAATACGAAACAATAATCGTTTATTCAGGAATCCTTATACCACTCCAGTTATACACCAGGTGCTCACAACTAAGCAGTAAAAAATGGAGTGAACATGTTGGATCTAAAGTCTAAAAGTTTTTTTTAATATACAATGCATTTTTATTGAGTCATTAAATATTGTTTCTTTTGTTTCAGGTTTGGACAGTCGGATATCCAACTCTAGGAATTCAGTTTCACCGTAAGTTTAATGTTATAAACATTTTATCTATTGATTTAATATTTAAGTTGCTGATAAGGTTTGCTATTCATATGATTAAGGCGTTAAGGATATATTATCAGAGTATTTATGTATTAGCAATACGGCGTTTTTTAATTATTTTGTTTTGTCGTAGATGTTTAAAATTTGAAAATTCATAAGAAATAATACGTACGCCGACGTAAAACATATTTGGATGCAATTGAGCTTTTGAGCTAAAATCAATCGCAATCGCTTGAAAGTTTTGCAGGCGTTAATTGTGTAATTAAGTTTTATTTGTGGTATGTTTCTTAGTATTCATCAAAATGTATGATTGACGTGAATGTATAGTAAACAGACGTTTTTAACATAACAACACTCAAATCAACTCCGTAACTCCATTTAATTCAACGTTTATTTATTAAACAGTTTATTATTTTTTAGCTTTTGTTAAGATAATATTTATAATTTTTAAATTCAAAATATAATCAAAACGGATTATACCATACGAAGAAAATTATGTACTTACAAAGACAATTTACTCATAATTTATTTGCGGTGTGTGTGCGAATGTGTAAGTGTGTGTGTGTGGGTATTTTTATGTCATCTTAATAATCAAGTCGAAATTAGTGCACTGTGGTTGGTTTGCCTTCTAATTAGAATGCAATTATTCTTCCCATATAACGATCACTCTCAATAACAGAAAATATATAACTTTAAATATGTGAGCACCATGTATCTACATAATAATTTAGCTGTTATCTGCTGTATTGTTTTTTACAACACCCCCAATAGGCGCACTATCTTATTTTAGTATAGTAGTTTTTTTAATTCTATGCACATGGTCTTCACATATAATTATTATCAAATCAATTTCTACAAAATATTGTCAAAACTATTTTAAAAGTATGGAGTTTCCTGCCCACTCTTCTCCATTTCAAACTATCTTTTGGAAGGGGCACTACTAACTAGAGTAATTTTATTCACTTGTAATTTTGACTTTCAAAAGTGCCTTTAATAAATTTCATCATTGTATCAAAGAAATTATTCTTTCCAGTGACGTAGTTAACAAGGACCTTGGTCTGTCAGAGAGTGATGATGAGGTCGCAGCCACCACCACCAGGCTAGAGCCGTAAGTTTTTCTAGATTTTAAATATTTTCAATTTTATTTTGGCGTTAATCGACAGAACATCCTGAGGAAACCGACATGTTTTAGACTCAAAAAGTCGACGGCGTGTGAAAGGCACTGGAGGCTGATCACCTACTTGCCTCTTAGATTTAAAAGTCATCATGAAACAGATTCAGAAATCTGAGGCCCAGACCTAAAGAGGTTGTAGCACCACTGATTTTATTAATAATCAACCGTCTTTCACATCATAACTCTTCTATCTACTTACATCCCGCCACCGTACCTACGCATTTTGAATTGCTTATGTCAATACTTTATACTTTTCAGAATCCTCTCACCGATACGCTCCGGTGGTAGTCCGAGTTCCGGCAGCGAATCTTCACCTTCGGACTCTGAGTCAGAGTCTTCCTCAGCTGAGTCCACGGCTCCAGCACCAGCCCCTGCCCCGGCGCCGCCACCCGCGCAGCGCCCCTCGTGGGGCCTTTCGAACTTCGCGCCTCCACCGCCGGAGCCTCCCGACCATCCGGATTTGACAAATGTACTGGCTGATGCGAAGGGAAAACCGGTGAGTAGATTTGTATAATACGCAGGAAGAAGTACCTTTTAATAATTAATCTGATTCAGAGCAGCTATTGTTATCAAATTGTCTGTACAGTGTACTAATTATTTTTAATTTTTTTGTCACATTCAGTATTTGAGAATAGGTCGTATACCTACTATTTTTATTAGCTGAGTAATTTGTGTTCATTTGTTTTATGATTTGGTATTTAAAAAAAAATCTCTTATTTCCATTCCTCTTCCAGGAACCACCAAATTTTTAATAGCTATAGATATTAGTTTATAAATAAGTACGCATAGTTTAATTGTTAAATACAATCCTTAGGCAATAATTGACGTTAATTGTAACAAACAAACTTAAAATGTTGTCAATAAATGTTTCGTAGAACTGGCACTAGGTTAATACCAAAAATGAAAGCTATTTATTTCTTAACAAAATAAAAGAACTTAATCCTAGTCAATCCTTAGTTGTTAGTACGAATTAATAAAATAAAATAAATAAAAATTGAATTATTTAACTTATGCAAACGCGCAGTTTTAGTACATATTAGCTTTCTCAGGTGTCTTGTTACTTGAGATAATCACTTCGCTGTATTGGATAGCTGAGTCAGCACAAAACCGATCTCAATGTGACGCGCCATTGTAAATCAGTACCAACCAAGCAGCGGTTTAGTGTTAATGGAACGCTATCGCTAATTTTTATCGCTAATTATCAAGTGAATCGGAAATTTCCATCGACATGGATGAGAATATCATTCAATTTCTTATTAATCTATTATATGACAGCAATAAAGATAAGGATATTCAAAGGAAATGGATCAAGTTAGCGGTTCTAAAGTCCAATTTGAGATCCGGACTGAGGTCCTTCGAGAATAGTTTGAATGATATCCCTTGCCGGGAAAGAAATAGGATTCTTCTTAAGTATTTTCGATTAAAGGACACGCTGTGGAGGGCTGTGGGGGCGATTCACGGCAATCTTACTTCGATGAGTGCCATTGAGGTTTTGAATTATAGAAATCTTTATACCCTTTAGACTTTAGATGCGATGGAGTAATATAAATGGATAAACTATAAGTAGGAATCGTATTTAAGCGATGGTATTTTGTATTTTCAGCAGAGTCCGATATCGGATCTGTCGGATTCCGAAGCATCGTCGCCATCTCCGGGGGTTAGACGTCGCAGGTCTCTTGCCAATCGCATCTCCACTGCATCTAGTGATGAAGAGACACCTCGACCAGTGCCGGTAATATACACTTATAGTATCATGTGTCTAAGTTATACAGTATATATCTGTTATAAGAATCATTATTATCTTACATTGTTTGTCAGACGGCTATACATAATTTGTTGGGATAACATTAAGAAGCTTTAATATATTGGTTATATTTTTTCAACTCTAAAATATTTCCTATCGCCTCGCCTATCTTTGAGGTTTATTTAAAATTCATATTCTACTTCCAGGTTCGACCACAAGCATCGCCAAGCGTGCCACCACCAATTCCAAGCGGTTCTCAAAGCACAGGGGTCAAACGTGGGCGGCCGCCCAAAGTGCGAACGTCGGAAGAACGACCGCCCAAGAAGAAACGCGGCCGCCCAAAGAAGACCCGCCCACAGTCGCCGGCTCCACCTGACAGTGAGCCGGAACCTGATCCTCCCGTACATCATGCTTTACAGGATACTAAGACGCATATCTTTCGTAAGGTGAGAACACAGCTTATACTACCGGTTCATCGCAGCATGATTTTTTTTAGGAAAACCTGCGTCTCTGCTGTTAGACGTTGCCGTGTTAGCCAGGATCAAAAGAATCTTAATGACCTTATTTTTTGCCTCACAAAAAAAATCAGTGGCGTTACAACCTCTTTTAGGTCTTGGCCTCAGATTTCTGAATCTGTTTCATGATCATTTTTTAATCTAATGGGCAAGTAGATGTTTTTTTTTGTTTTACCAAACGTACACTAATTTTTCTCGTATTTGTTGACTATGGGATCCCCCCTTTTTTGGTATATTTTAAGAGATTTATATTTTTTAGATTAATCAATCAAAATATAACAGTGTTCACTGTATTACATGATGAAACTGATAATTATTTTCTACTCTTCTTAATTTTTCAGGTTTTCACCCCTAAAAAGGGTGACGAGTGCGGAGGAAAAGGTGGCAAAGGGGGCAAAGGAAAAGGGGGCAAGGGTAAAGGTCAAGTGACGATAATCGAAGTGACGGCGCCCGAATCCGGGGCTGACGACGACGACCGCCACAGGGACCGCTCCACCGAAAGAAGGACCGAAGAAGCCATTGCCAGGGTCTCTCCTCCACAGGAATCAGAGACCTACACCAGAAGGCGAGACGCCGAGAGAAACGCTAATGAAAGGATACAAGGAGTTCCAATTGAAAGGCCGGACTATCGCCGCACCGAAGACAGACCGACTATAGAACGCACTTCGGTAGACCGCCTCCCAGACAGAATAACCAATGATCGGTTAGTCCCCGAGCGGATGCCTTCAGACAGGAGGTCCACGGATCGACTGCCCCCGGACAGACCGGATCGGAACGATCGCGCCCAGGAGAGATTATCGAACGACCGCTTCCAAGACAGAATATCCAACGATCGCCTCCAGGAAAGAATATCCACAGATCGACTCCAGGATAGAATTTCCACAGACCGCTTCCAAGAAAAACTCTCTTCCGACAGACTGCAAGAGAGATTATCAAATGATAGATTGTCGAACGATCTCATCTCCCCTGATCGTATGTCCGACAGGTCTTCAGACAGATTGTCGACGAGCGATCGAATGGATCGGAAATCGGGCGACAAAATGTCGATCGACCGGTCGAGCGATAAGTTGGATAGATTGTCGAGTGATAAAAAGATATCTGTGGACCGGGTGGAGAGGATCACGCCGGAGAGAGCAGAGGCCGACGTTGGATTTGTCCAGTGTCCAGTGCCTATAGGTGAGTAAATCAGTTATGACTCTTCCGTTCTACGCCCTTGATTTGAGAACTGGCACTAAATGTAAAGTTAGAAGCATTTCATATACATTTATTTTTTTTTTGACGATCATAAGTGTACATTGTGTTACCTATATGAATAAATGATTTTTAATGTTGAATAACCTCGTATGTCAAAAAACCATTTATTTTTTATTCTTAGACTCTTATGTCATTTAACTGGTATAATCATAAAGTAAGGACTTATTTATATTATTAATAAATAAGTCCTTTTTACCATCCAAAAATATGAACAAAAACACAGAATAATCTTTAAACATTGACGAAATTAAAAAAAAATCGTTTCCTGTAATGTTTGGTTCTCTGGCCATACGAGGTGATCATGCTACAGCGACGATATATATATATGGCCATAGGGCAGAATATGATAAATCCAATTTCATTACTTTATAGGACAAGCAATAAAATTATTAAGAAATCTCGAAGGCACTATTAAAATATGAAACACTTGATATATGAATGAATGTACTTATTATTGTCTGATCTATGACCACAGATAGATAATATATATAGTTTCACTATATCTTTATATATATGTACTTAAAGAACATTTACTTTGGGATGTGCAGATACTTATATATCATATAATCTTATTTCAATAAAAATTTAGAATCCCAATTTTCTTCAGTGTCGGAGCGTCGCAGTCGTTCCCGAGTACTAGTGAGTATTCCCTTGGGACGTCTCCGAGCTGAGCTGGTCCGTGCCTTGCGTACTCCGAGAAGACCTGGCCCAGCACCAGCGCAGGTCAACACACCTCTACAGGTAAATTATTACAGATAAACAATATATCTATATAATTTCAATAGGAATGGCTTTAGAAGATTCACTGGTCGAATATTTGTCACCGTATCCCACCTAACTAGAAGATCATTCCTTTAACGGTTAATTACGAAATAAATATCGACTTTATCGCCTTTACGACTTTGATGATGGGCGTGGCACATGCAAGAAAATCATTTCATTTCAATATTTGAATATTTAAAATCAGAGTGGCGCTACAACATTTTTAGTTCTCGGCCTCAGATTTCTGTATCTGTTTCATGATCATTTGTCAATCTAATAGGCAAGTGATCAGCCTCCGGTGCCTGACAACGACTGACGGGTCTAAGGCCACCCGGTTTCATCACGATGTTTTCCTTCACCGTTTCAGCGAATGTTAAATGCGCACATAGAAGGAAAATCCATTGGTGCACAGCAATTTTATAATTTCTTTTCCTTTATATCGGGCTATTATGTAAAAAGTAATTTCTCCAGAGCGAAGTAGCGGCGACGAACCACGAGCGGCCGACCCCGTGTCTGGGCCAGACTCCGATCTACTACTCGTACTTCGAACAGTTGCCCGCTGACGCGCTTTCCGATGAAGAGCGGGACCACAAGTTAGTAGACAAACATTTATAAAATACAAAAGTACATTTAATTTTGATGTTTTAACTATTTCTTTATCAGGCGATAAAAAAGATCCCTTATGTATTTATATAATTATAAGTAATCTTACAGCTAACATACATATTATAAAACAAAACAGACAATTCAGAAAGCCAAAACAGATTACATAGATAAACAATATATACGAAACAGAAAACAAATATGTACATTAATAGACAAAACTATATAAATAATACTTAATATTTCAAATCACCGCTTAAACAAAATCAGAGTCTTCCCTAGAGACGCAAAGACAAGAGAGTACTCAAAGACTAATATTTTCAGATACTACCTCGCGGAAGCAAAACGTCTCCGTTCAGCGGCGGAAAGCGAACAGCACGCTTTGCCACGCGTCATGCTGTACCTAGAGTCAGTGCTGTGTTTCGTTTTGACCGGACGCGTGCTGGAGCTGGAGTTGGACACCAAAAGAGCCTTCACAATATACCGGGAGACCATCGAGTATATCAAGTCCATACACTCGATGCCGCAGAGGATCAGGGCCGAAGCGAGGAAGAAGGGAGGGGAACCTCACTCTACTTTCAGCAAACTGGATATATTGAGGTAGAGTATGAGAAAGACTGGCTCACTCCGCGATAGACGCCGCCTGATATACATTATCCTTGTTTCGTATGATTGCCTTTTTTTAAATAAATAAATGAGTATTCTTCCATAATACGTCATCGATATAATACAAACATGCAAAATTATTCTTCATTATTTTTACAAATCTTACAGTAAACTGACTTATAACGCGGTAGACCCGGGCCGCGTTATAGGAAATCGCGTTGTAGTAGTATTCTCGCAAAATCGTTTTTTGATCAATTCAAAAACTAGGAACACAAATTTAATAAAGTTTAATTTTATAACACAATTGCAACTGGTGCAAAGGTACGCAAAACTAATTATGGACTTGACAAATCTTATAAATTTCACACTACAGAAATATAACTTGAGAAATCTCCGCGTTATATGGGGAAAATATCGAGAAAATATCATTATATTGAGGGCGGATATCGCGTTATACGAAAATGCGTTATACGGGGGATTACTGTATATCACATAAATTTGTGCATACTTACCCAACATTTAATGTATAATTAACATAAGTAAATAAATAAATACTCTTTCAGCCTGCGCGTGCAAGCCTTGCTGTATCTGCGCATGTTCAAGATGTACAATCGTGAAGTGAAGGAGTACTACAAGATCGTGCAAGAGTATCAACAAAAGGTCGGTAATGTAAGTGTAAATCTTTATTCACAGCTTTTATATGGATCTCAATTTTGATAAATATTTGAGTATTTTCTGGTGAAATTTATGATTCTTCTCCTCATATAGTGCCATCTCCTTTCGAAGTATGTCGATCATCATGACATACTTTAACTATTTATCGTCCTATCTATATTATATTATAATCTTTATTAATATTTTTCTAAAATTATGTCTCACAAATTCATAATTTCCACAGCCGGCCTGCGCCGAGTCGGTTTCCCCCCTGTCCCCGACCCCTTCCCCCGCGGGGTCAGTGGGTTCGGGCGGTTCGGCGTCGAGCGGGTACTGCTCCCTGGCGCACGCGGTTCCTGCGCACGCGCACAACGCCCTACTTCAGCTCACCAAGTACTACACGTTCCTGTACGTCGCGCACGATCTTTGGGAACAGGCCGATTGTTTGTGCCGGTTGAGGCCTAATCAAGGTTCGTAAAAACGAACTTCGACTTACCTTTTGGTTTATTAGAATTAAAAATTACGAATTTAGGAATCTCTTCTTTTCTTGTATGACAAAATATTTTTTTTTAATTATATAAAATCACATACATTTTAGATAATTTATTTTTTCTAGAACCAGTAAAATTTATATTTTTGTATCAAATGTTTCCAAATTAATAATACGAATTTATTGTTATAACAATATTCTTCATTTAGCAAGATACTAAACAGTCGAATTAAATGTAAAATACCGACTTTGAAATCAAACTCTTAGGCAAATTAATTGAACAGTTCCTCTTTTTCTACAGATCTGTTCATAGCAGTGGATCGAAAATGCGGACCGCTGACTCTCTTCTCGACGTTCAGACATCTCGTACAATATGTGCGTTACGCCATCTCTCTTCTAAAGAGTGCCCCACAGTGACACACACAGAGACACACGAGCGTGTCTCGACCAGAGAGGGGCACACAGTCTCACACACGAACGCAGAGAAGCAACCAATCGGGATATCGACGGACGCGGCCGGTTTGAGCGGACCAACGTGTTTCGAAGTTTTTGGCCTAAACTATTTAGCAGTTTTAAGTATGGTTCAACGCGAACGTACACGTAACTTTACGTATACGTATACGTACTGTACATATATCAGAAGCATCACAATTTTACAAATTTTATTATGAAATCTTTTAGTGAAAATGGTTTTGATATCTCCGTTCATACGTTTGGTATAGTTTATCTCATGAATGCTGTCAGTTTGGTTCCAAATATGCCCACATTCTTCCATTTTGGTAGTATTATGTGATTTAATATATTGTTTTTGCTAAAGCTATTAAACCATAGTTTCTCATACTACAGTTACTGAATATGACATATTGTGATTCCTTATTTTTATCGATTTTTGTGGCATTGATACGTTTATATGGCTGAGACAAGTAGACTAGCGCACTCGCGTCGGGTTTCTATATGGATACCAATAGTGATAGCTACGAATCGTAGTTGTTAATAGAAAAATTCCTTAATAGAAAATAGAAAAATCTACATAGCCATTCGATTTGCAAATAATTGTACTTAAACCATGTATTTAACTAACGTGTTCTAAAAGTGTTTTAATGAAATAACTTAACTTTTTGTTAGTTAAATATATTGGCCGTAAAAAATTCTAAATGAAATGTAAGCAATATTATTAAAATTACTATTTTTATGAGAATATTATTTGATTGAAGTAGAATTATATAAATGTGTAAAATATTTAATTGCGCTACTATTTTGCGATACGAAGAACTCACGAAACCCATAAACGTGACTCAATCTTCATTTTTTCTTAGCGATGCTCGGAAATTCGGTTTTGAAAAATGTAATTGGGTTATCATACAGTTTTAGATTTTAAATTTTGTGAACAATATTTATAACAATATATGGAATAAGTGAATTGTTTTCAATAGAATTTTAAAAGCGAACAATATTTTTCCGGAACAAGAGTCGAGCAAATATTTGTTTCATTTAAATTTATTTTATACATTGCGAAAGACAATAAACATAGGAGAGTCAACTAAGTGAAAATTTTAAATTTTTCCAAATGTAAAATTTAATATAATTATAATACGAACAAATGGTAAAGTGCAAATTTTGATGAGACTACAAAGAGTACAAGACATTCTAAAATCGGTCGCGATGCAATTCAATCTCTAACACCAATTTTTATCTCTCGGTTGTTTAAATTTATGTTGTGATTGTAAATATATACATTTTGTAATGCATATACATGTTAGTGCCAGATAGGTTTTGTATGAATGTTTATATAAGAGTTAGGGCGAGGACTAAGTACGGGCATTTTTAACGAACGCACGACCATAGACGGCGGACCTCGGACACGCACGCGTACGCAACTCGGCGATCGTGCGAGAAACGAAATTCTTGCAAATTGAGATGCCTTGTATATAGTATATTAAGATGTAGTTTTCACTTTATATTTTATGAACTATTGCTAAGCGGACAAGATATTTGACATAAGCGATCGGGACGCGTGGTGAGGCTGACGTGTCTTCCGAGTCGAGTGTTGAGAGGAGCTTGCAGCGTTCGATTTAGTATAATTTAGTGTTACAGGTTTTGACTACGTTATCACGTTTAGGTAACCGACCTTGCAACTAGGTGTTTAGAAGCTGTCCTTTAGGATAAGATTCAGAGTCGAGTATGGACTGAATCTTCCCCTTGGACCCCGTCAAGTTAATGATTACCGCGTACCGAGCCGCGGTTCCTATATTACCCTACGCTAGTTACCTGCTAATGACGCGAGAAGATCACTTCTCTACTTAAATATTTATTGCGTATACAACGTTCGCTTAACGCATCGGTTTTTTTCGTTCCATATGAATCGGTACTTATATGCACAAACTATTTATAATTTATTCGTTATTTATTATCACAAATTGTAATTTATTTTAATAATAGCGCAGTTTACTTAATAAGTCGCGATTCGGGCTCTTCAGATAGACTAACTAAAATCGCTCTAACCGCGACTCATTTGAGATTACGTTGTGCCCACTGTGTGCATTTTTAGTTATATTTGTGGCCTCGTCTAATAAAACGCTTTGTAAGACGCGTCTTTACGTTTCTTAAAGCGTTCATTCGACGCCTAAACAGTTAGATCTGCGCTCAAGTGCCTTGGAATCGCTAGTTTATTTTTATGTAAGTACTTTAAGTTTTATTTCAAAATTATTCTTTCATCTCCTTTCGAAACTCGCATTTATGTACTTTGTTTTTGTTGTACTTTTTTAGTTCATAATTATGTCATACTACATTTGTTGCTCTTTATCAGTAGGTTATGTCAATAGTTGTAAAGAATTGTGAATCACAAATATTTCATAGTAATTGTAAATACTATTATGTCCCGATTCGGGCGTGGTCTTATATCAAATCCCTAAAATTGAAACCAAATTATTAAAATGATTGTATAGAAAATGGTCCGAGTACGCCGCTCGGCGCGACATTGTTTTAGGTAATTTGTAAAGTCTGTTTTCTTATTCTGTCATTTAAGTAGTCTTGTGTTGATAGTATGTATGATTTGTTTTTTTTTTTACATTATTGATTTAATTAATTATATGTATAAATTTGTTTTTCCTTTAATTTTATTATTTGTGTAACCTATGTTATTGATGATAGAATACAATAATTTTTATGTATATATAATTTTTGGTTATTTTTTTTCCTTTCCTTTTCGAGCTGCCAAATAATTAGTCAATTTCAACATATAAGATACACATAGAAATGCTAGTGCTTACTTATTCTCAAAATATTTACCAAGGATCAATTCACAAAATGGAATAACAACTCGATATCAAAATGTCGTACGGTACGACGAAATATTAACGTTTTTCGAGTTGTGCAAATATTATACAATTCGCAATCATACAATTGCAATTATATTAAAATAGCCGCCATGATTATGCGCTTAATGCAATAAAGTAGTTTTAGTGAAATAAGCCAAGATTGCCTTATGCAAAGTGTCTTTCAGAACTGCCACAATAGTTTATAATAATTCAGTACCGTTATTTAATACTTCATATACATTTTTATAGAAGTAAAGGATTGGAAATGGTCTAGTCAAGTTATGGGTGGCTATCCACTTTGAATCTAACAAAAGAACTTCGTGCTTGAAATTTTGTTGTCTACAGTTGTCTAAAAAACTCAATTTTTCAAATACTACGGTTCGTTTTCGATTTTCAAAAGAAAGTAGAGTGGAAGCCACGACAAGGAACGTTGCTAAGAATATTTTGATAGGCGTTAATTTTAACCGGTACTGAATGAAAACGTTAGCAATATTGAGCAATGGATGAACTAAAAATATATTATCGTTGTCAATATTTTATCTACGTATATACAAAGGATCGCTGCAAGCTCGTATATTTTTAAAGTATATGTATATTACATCGACATACTACGGTCAAGCAGCTAGAAATGTCTAAAGTTCAAACAGCAAATGCAAAATTGTTCTGGCTGCTTTTGGAATAAGTACATAAACTGCTTATGTCAGTTAGCTTATATTAACGCTTTGTATACGATAGGTAAGGTACACAAAACAGCAGTGCAGCGAAAAGAGACAAAACGTATCATTAAAACGCAAAATTAGTAGGTAACTTTAAGAATCGATTAGTTAAGCTACACGAGATACCGTTTTGTTTAATAACGCCTTGTTATTGGCCTTTATTACTGATATGATATCATCTAAGTACCTGTTGAATGCAATTTAAATGGTCGAGAAATATATATTTATTGTCGCCTTTGCGTTGTTAAATAAGTTATATATGGCATTTTGTAGACATTATTACTAATTATATCTTGGCGTATCACAAAAAGGGCTCCCGTACTGTTGAAAAGCAAAAAAATAAATTTGGCCATTATGAAAGTACTGTATTAGTTCATAATATAACATATTTACGTAGCTGATATCATCTTTATATTAATGTACAGTATTCAAACTATTGGGAGAAAAGTACGAAACATTTTAAGGCGCTTCTGAAATTAATATTACTCAATTATATAATTTTGTAAAAACAATAACACCATCTATGTAATAAGAGTGTTATATATTACTGTTAAGCTAAACATTAACGACTATATTTTTACATTGATTTGATGTTAGATTTAATATAAGTCGGCGTATTATAAGTTTTATGTGTCTGAACTTTTAAAATCAATTGTAGTAGCAGCTAGTGAATGTAAATCCTAAGCGGATAGTATCATTTATTTTAGTATTGAATAAAGTTCAAAATTAAATTCAAATTGTGCCTTAGTGAATGGAAACCTAATTTTATTTGGGAGTAAGGAAAGAAAAGAGGTAAAGAGATCGATAAATTTTCAAATAGGTATCAAAGTCAATCTTAGTCTAAGATTTACTGATGCTTAAATTGTTTGACCCTTTCTGAGAAACTTGAATATGCAATAATATTTAACAATATTTCATTTTATAAAATGTTGTAAAGAATAATTGATTTTATTTAGTATTTACATTATATGTAGTTGAGTATATGTCGTAGCAATAATTTAAGCGTGGCAATAAGGTCTAGTGGTTTTGCTTTTGTGTCTTTGAATAATATGAAATAAGATGTATATTGTACTTTTCTCGTCCTCGTTAGAGAACCGGATGCTGTATACTGCTTCTAAACTAATTTCCAGTTTTAATGTATAATTTTAATTACTTAATTCCACGGATTAAGTATAAGTAGAGAATTTTAATATTTCGATGTTCGTGTTCTTATGTTTTATCGCTGGTGTTGTAGTTGTTTCCTGTATCTTCGATCCGACCAATCGCTTGAGTAATGCTGGGTCCAAACTATGCGTCGGTAAGATAAATTAAAAATTCGTGTAATTACTAAAATACGGTTTCGTTTCAAATTGGTGTTTCGCTAAGTTTGGTCACAGCAGGTAAATTCTTACTGCTATCGTTTGTTTGTAGCGACGGATAAAATAAAATTCCAATTGTAGTATAAGACTAAGTGCCAACGCGACGCTTTATAAGTGCAATTCCTTCTCAATTACTGTACCTCTGTTTACATCGTAGAACTCTTAGAAGGCCTGTGTACTAACACAATAACATTCATAAGAAAATTTAATTTGACTTTGGAACTGGACCTACACGCGCTAAAGTAACACTTCGGATGCGTATCGTTACATTGTTGAAGCGTAACTATAGCGCGAAGTTAGCACCGCTCGGAGCTCTCAAGCCTTTTAGATGTTTTGTACGAAGTTCACGGCTTTTGAATTGTCAACGGTTCGCGTGAGGGGAACAGCCGTCGGGCCCGAACACTTAACCGTAGTGCATTTGAACGATTAGTGTAAAGTTACCACGCCTGTTTACCGGGCGTTAGACGAAAATATTATTTTTCTTAGATCACATTATATTGTAAAGTGGTAAATTATAGGAGTACGTGCGTATGGTGCGTGCGCAGGGTTGTCGAGTTACAAACAAATTGATATTTTTTTACGAGCGTCCCGAAGTGCGCAACGCACCAACGCACGTATTTGTTATGTTTAAGAAGAAATATCTATTGTCTATTCCAAGGGTTGAATACTACCGACACTTTTTTATATTACAATAATTATAGAAATTATTACTGAATTTTGAGTTTTCTTTTTGTAGCACCTTGAAAACGATTTCGTTATTTTAAATTGTGAACACATACCTAAAATGTCCCAGGATAAATATTTAAAAAAAAAAGGGCCGCCTAATGGTCTAAGATCCCGCTATACAACGACCTTCACCGAGATGCTTATTTAATTAAACGTATTTTATATTTAATTTAATATGTCAATAAATATAATCCATATGGGTTATCTAGCAAATTTCAGTCCAGAGTATGTTTAATTAATAATTTTAAAAAAATATTTTTTGAAACATTTCACCGGTATGATTATTAGATAAATTCTATACTAATCGAAAGTATGAAGCCCATAGAATATGCAAACTTTATGCTGCCCATTCTTTTCCGGTCACAACTATCGGGTTGCCAGGTATAAACAGGTAAATCTGTACTAGCATTTGCAACGGTCTGTTTATTGAATGAAATTTAAATGAAATTAAAGATTATTTTATTCTGAACACGGTGGTATAGGGTTGGCTGCGAAAAATCAGTCCAGAATTGCGGTTGTCGAATTTTAAAAAGTAAAATATTGCTCCAAGTGAATGTGTGCGACTAGAGGTCCCAACCGACCATCCCATGCGATAGAAGAGGACACAGCATAGTAGCTGTTTAAAGTCCACCCACTTAAAGAAAGAGAGTGCGCATGCTATTTGGGCTTGGAAAAGAAAAGGATAGCGATGGACTCGTATATACTATGCATCATTTTGGAGTAGTTTATTATTTAAATAGAGAAATAGTTATTTAATTTTTTTTTATCAATTAATTATTTATTTGTATATTTTTATGTGACACTAAAGTATATTTACATCTTTAGTAAAAAAGAAGGTTATAGTGATTCATATATAATACTAGCCTGATTAAAAATATTGATTGACGTTTCACAAATTCGACAACCGCAATTCTGGACTGATTTTTCGCAGCCAACCCTATACCACCGTGTTCAGAATAAAATAATCTTTAATTTCATTTAAATTTCATTCAATAAACAGACCGTTGCAAATGCTAGTACAGATTTACCTGTTTATACCTGGCAACCCGATAGTTGTGACCGGAAAAGAATGGGCAGCATAAAGTTTGCATATTCTATGGGCTTCATACTTTCGATTGGTATAGAATTTATCTAATAATCATACCGGTGAAATGTTTCAAAAAATATTTTTTTAAAATTATTAATTAAACATACTCTGGACTGAAATTTGCTAGACAACCCATATGGATTATATTTATTGACATATTAAATTAAATATAAAATACGTTTCATTAAATAAGCATCTCGGTGAAGGTCGTTGTATAGCGGGATCTTATACTATAAGGAAATTTACGTCCTGACGTCGATTTCAGATACATAAATGAAATTTGTCTGACGTAGACTGTGTATTTATAATCGTGTAAAGTAATACGCATAAAGTCAATTTTTCATAAATTTTGAAAAACCTACATTACTCCGTGAGCACCGTGTTGGTCGACTTCATTTTGCTCGAAAGCTGCGAAGACCACGGAAACGCTATTACTTTTTAGTTGTTCTAAAGAGAGCAGTAAGATTAGTGCAACCTGCTCCACAAAACACGGAGCTAAGAGTAATTGCAGAAGAGTGGGAATGTATTTCTCAAAACTTTATTAAAAACATCGTGGAAAGCATGCCCAGATTTCAGAAGTGATTTTGGTAAAACCAGGTAACACTGGGTATAGGTATGTTATCTAAAGCTGGCGGCTTCAACACATTTACACTTTGTGCTTGTGTAGTGTCTGTGAATAAGCGCGAGACGTGATGTCAAACTGAAATACAATCACAAATACTTCGTGATGTATGAGTATGTAAGAGACAGTTATTGTTTTTCTTTTGCTACTGTTTCTTTACTGTTTTATATTATTATTATTTTATACATGTTGATCTTTTTTCAAACATCACTAGGGCAATCTCGTGAAATGGTGCACAATGTTTTTAATTATTTTAAGCATCTTAATAAAAACAGTTTAATGAAAAAATGTTATATTTAATTTGACATCAGATGCGACTGGGGTTTCTAAGAGGAGTATTGAAAGAATAGTTAGTGAAATAAAAGTGAAGTGTATTGAGCTAGATGGAGCTTATGTCGAAAAATTAAAAATTATTTACACAAACTACTCTTATACGTTCTTGGTCGGGCTTAGAACTTTTGGATCCACCCTCGTATGCACATAATATTTATATGTCTTTGACACATTTTTATTTATTTACAACCCACCCAACCTTACTAAAACCAGAGTGGACTAAAATGTATAGCATGGCAAAAAAATCATATTTTGAAACATACTGTATGTGAAATTGCATTAGTGTGAGTACTGTGAACCCGCCAGCTTTCGATAACCGACCTATATAGGTATATTTGTAATTTTATTAATAAAAGAGAAAAAAACTTCTCGATGTATGCCGAACACTTCTTATTGTTTATTAAATAAGTTGTCAAAAATCATTACGCGTATTATACGATTATAAGTAGGTATACGGCCGTCAGACAAATTTCATGAAAACTGAAATCGTCCTTAGAACGTAAGCTTCCTTGTGCGTAATACAAAAGGCAGTTAATAAAACCCAATTAAAACATTAAAGTTTATTATCTAATCTTTATTCCTAACATGTTTCTTCTTTATCTTCTTGTTCCCGTGCTCTATTAAGTCATCTATCTCTTTGCTGTCATCACCGAGTCGCTTTTCACCACTAAAATAATAAAATAAATTTGTATTTCGGAATATCTGAAGGATATACATTAATTAAGGTCTAAGGTAGACCAAGTTACATATTGAATAAATTCGCTATAGCGCTGAGTAGCCAAATGATATATGCCCACATCGTCGTATAATGGGTGCCACGAACGTGTCAGACACTAATAACTTTCATCATGTTAAAGCATTGCGTAGCGGAATATACGCGCGTCGTCCGCTCCGTGCACGCGACTTTGTTGGGACAATATTGCGAGCAAAGCCTGCTACTTTTCCATTCAAAAAATTTCTAACACGATCCTACCACAATTTGACCTTTCCATAGAAAGTTAAAAATAATGTGACATTTATGTCAAGTAGACAGTAATATTAAACAAAACATTGACACTTCTTCGGGAAGTTTGGGGTTTTTTTTAAATGATACTTTTAAGGAATTGAAATTTATTTTCTTGGTCAAATAACCTTTTTTTTAACACAAATTAATTCAAAATATGTTTTAATGGTATTTAAACTTGTATTGTAAATTTTTTTTACCTTTTCACAGAAACCAGATGCTTTTGATTGGACGTGGTAAGGGCTTGGCCCCAATCCAGGTCACTTCCCTTGATCCGATACTGGGCGAGATCCTCTCCCATGAGTTTAGACAACTCTTTACGTTGTTTGCGTTCCAACTCCTGCAAATATTAATAAATTTTAATAGAACTTTTTAAACACGGACGTAATATATTAGAGAAATATAAATACAAAATTATGACAGTGAATTTTTATTAAATTATTTTAATAATTCTAACGTGGAAATCTCAACTACTAAACCGATTTTGATGAAACTTGGACTGTTCCTTATGGCGGAATACTTTTCAAATCAAGAGCATACCCCACATACACACCATCACACATCATAGCCAAATTAGATATTACTTAGTTAAATGTATTTAATATTTTTTATTCTTTTTTCCCTTTTGTAAATGTTTCAACCTTCTTGTAAATATTGTGTATTCTATCATAGGCTATATTTTTAGTATAATTGTTCGTTTTTATATATACCTATATGTTTTGTTAGGATTACGAAATAAATGGACCAATTCAGACTGTGGCTTCCTGAAATTTGTGAACAAACACACACGAATAGCACACTTACGTATCTGCACGCACACTTGGAAGCCTAGACACGTCATACTCAATATTATCCAACAATATCACACACATACCAATCGACCTAATAAATATTTTTTTAAGTCGGTTAAAATATAGTGCGAAATTTAATAACGAATATCTTGAGTTAGTAAAACAGACAAAATATAGATAATCTTTCAGAAATAGCTTCTCATCTTGGGTGAGACCACTGGAGATATATATACCAATCAATCTTGATTGGTATATATATTAATATTTCTCTAGAGTAGATACTCTAGAGAAATATTTAATTGTAATGTCAAATAATGCAATTATACTTTTAATCTATGTGGACTAATCAGGAAGGAAGGAATTCGTTAACCAAGAACAAAAATACTTGTCGCGTTATTAAAACACATTTCCATACAATCATTTAATTCTCCTCCATACAAAATAAACCAAAGAGCAAAATGCAAGTACCTTGGCCGCCTTCGACAACTCGTCTTGGAGGCTTTGTTTGATGGGTCCTCCAGTGCTGACGTCTGCGATTTTATCTTCGATACCGATTTCCTTGGCAACGGTGTTTTCCAATATAATGTTGAGAGCCGAATTTATTTTTTTACACGCTTCGTAGAATTTCGCTAAAATCTGAGAACCGGGGAGACCAAGCTCCGATGCGATATCGTCTACATCTTTCATTTGGAAGCCCATTGCTATGAAAAGTACCTTCAATAAAAAAAATATATTATCGTTACAGTAGAATGATAACCTCGTATGTCAAAAAACCATTTAATTTTTATTCTTAGACTCTTATGTCATATAATCGGTAAAATCATGGAGTAAAATCTCATGTATGTTATTAATAAATAAGTCCTTTTTACCATCTAAACACATTAAACATTAGACAAAAACACGTAATAATATTGTAAGTGTAATATTTGGTTCTCTGGACATACGAGGTTATCATTATACAGCGATGTTATATCCACCAAACTAAAGAGATGCCCCATGCCCCATTCAGTTGGTTAAGAAAAAAATTTAAAGTAAAGTAATGATGCATTTTTAAGAAAATTCTTGATAATTACGATATTTCTCTTTTATTTCTATTTTTTATATGATAAAAGGGCAACTCAACCTACGGTACCGCCATGGCCACCGCACCACACATTTTACGGTGCGTTTCCCGCCTTTGAAAGAGGAGTATGCTAATTTTTTAAACATATATAAAATTGGATTTAATAACTACTTTGTAACATTGTTCTTCCTTCTAAAGTTAAAATATATCTTTTACATTTTATTTTACGAAATCTAAATATATAATCAATCAGCATTACTAGCAATTTTTATTGATTTAAAAAGTTGAAAACTCAAGTACAAATACAAAAATATATTACCTGTTGTACAGCATCCAATTTGAGTGAGATCTTCGTGTGGAAGATGAGATATGCCAGAGGTGCTATGAGATCTGTGATCAGCCTGTAGTCGGCTTGTTGCCGACAATACGACTCTACACGAGAGAGGTCGTGCCCGGAGAGATGTTGCGCGATCACCTCTTTTGTTGCTACTGGAATGTTAAAAAAATTTTATAGTAAAAAGTGTCTTGTAATAATGAAAAAGTTCGGTTCAAAATTATTTTCTACCAAATTCCAGAATTTATTTTAATTTAACGAATATTTAAATGATCCTAATCCTTGGGATTGATTTGCTCCAGTTCAAACAATTTTAATAACTCAAAACTTGGCGATTTAAAAGAGTGGCAGAGAGTTAGTTAGTTATCCATATATAATTTATGATAGCTGTAGGAATACGAAAAAAATCATGTGTCCAATTCACACGTGGTAGAAGTGAAACCTTCAAAAACAAAGTTTTTATAATTAAAATATGTAAATTAGACTTTTTCTCTATCTAAATGTAGGATCTTTTCTTTTAAAAAATATATTTTAATGTTAAATTTTTATTTATAACTTTAATATCAATCTTTAATATGGTAAAACATAAAATACACACAATACACTGTATAATGCCTCCTATCTCACTCTCTCTCACGCCAAATCCTATTAATTTATGTGTCTGTCTCTTTTTACTGTCGCTATTTCCGTTGCATCCGGTTTGAAATCACAACGATTCTAAAGAAGTTTCACTTCAATAAATAGAATAAAAATTCTTGGATTCCAAAAATACACAAGAGAACTGAGAACTAGATTTGAACAAGTACTTTACAGAAATTGTAATCTTTGATCATAATTAATTTAGTTATAAATAAAGTATAAATATTGCCAGTTAAAATAAAGAAAACTTACACGGCTTTTCAATTTTGACGCTGTCATTGAGAAGGGTAGAGAGTGCCAACGCAGCGGGGAGTTTTCTAAAAGATCTCCCCAAAAGTCGGGAAAATCTCTTTTTGAAGTCAACACTGTAGGCGGCCAACCAGGAAGTATCACCCATCGA
Organism: Pieris napi; assembly: GCF_905475465.1. Taxonomy (NCBI): domain Eukaryota; kingdom Metazoa; phylum Arthropoda; class Insecta; order Lepidoptera; family Pieridae; genus Pieris; species Pieris napi. Next base: position 1,665,027 of record NC_062241.1, on the reverse strand, counting down.
TCGAAGCATTATACACGAATGTTCACCCGTTAATTCGTTTGATTTTTGACTGTAAATAAAAATAAAAAATTAACGAAGATAAAAGGCGGTATTTTTATTTATTTAGATTATTAATTATAAAAATAATACAGTGGCGCTATAGCCCTTTATATTGGGTCTTGGCCTTCCGTTAACTTCACGGTACGACCTCAGGGATGAGAGACGCAATTATAGACGCAAATACATTGGGACTTTACTATCACATTATAATTTTTTAAGGTCTTTAGTGGTAAAATTGGCTTATCACTTGCGAACCTTCTGGCAATGTCAGTGCCCATGGGCGGCGGCGGTCCATGCCGGAATTTCTTACAGCGCCATTTACACGCTAGTTACACACTGGCTGAATTCACAAGAATTGCTTTATTTATAATTTGTTATAAAAAGGTTTAGGTTTTATGTTTTCTTGATTTTTTTTATACATATTATATTTTTCGTTTAGTTTATATATTAATAAGTTTTCTATAGTATTAGTATTATGTTACTGTAAAATAGTAAATAAGGAAATAAATAAAAAAATATTTTTGGGGCTAACCACTATGCCCTATAGATTCTGAATGTTGAATCAGAATCTATTGTAAACAACTTTTAAATTTTTGCTAGAATATTATTTAAAATCTAAATTAGTAAATCTTAAAGGGTCCATATATACCTTAAATATACCGGAACATATTTCTGTGATTTCCAAAACTTCAAGAGATTTTCTGTAAGTCCAAAACTGGTACCCAAATAGTCCAAATGCTCAGCCTTTACTTCTGTTAAACGACGTAGGAGGGTCGGTGGTTTCGCCCTGGAAAAAAGTTTTTTTTTATCTTGATAACTTTTTTTTTTTAGGTTTTATCTTTTTTTTAATTTAAATCAGCTATATCCACTTTTAAATCGATTCAGTAGTTTTCAAGATATGAGTATGCATAAAAATAATATTAAATCAACACAACACAAACAACAATCGAGAACGAGAGATGCATTGCCCCATACCCCCAATTACCTAGGTACAATGGTCTCCGTGTGAAGCGATTCATTCTGTGCGTTCTGCTCATCATCACCATCACTGGCTGCTTCATCAAGGCATGGAATGTCACCGGAGTAGTATGCGGCCAGTTGTTGTAAGGCCCGCTTGCCATAACCCATCTAAAATAATTTGGTTAGGGAGATAATTTTTTTAAGAAATGTGTTTCATTGCTTAGGGATCAAGTATTACGTAACAAATTTTTTTTGTTTCTAAAACGTTACGATGCGGGGCGGGATTGAATGACGCGTTACCTATTGGTAATATTATTCTCGACTTTCCAGTACTTTACACCATATAATGGTAACTTTTAGGTATAAAGAGTCACTAGGTGATCACGAAACGTTTTACTATACTTGGGTACAGAAAAACGTTACGGCGCGTTACATGGGGGGAATCAATCAATAATCTCCAAAAATTGCGTGACGTCATACTTGAAAGCTCCCTTAGCTGTCGTTATAGTTAAGTAAATTTCACTAACTAAATTAATCTTTTGAGAGCAAAACCCAGCTTTTAATGTGCTTATAACTACTTAATAATAATAATGAGCACACTAAAAATGGAAGATATTTTTCTTAGTTTTAGTGCAAGGGAGATAAAATTTCGAAGAAATATTTGTCTTTGATTATAAACACCTGAATTACGAAGGGGTCGATTTCAGAGGTTAATTTAAACCTAACAAATATTGTAGTAGAGTAAAAAATGTTCTGTTGCTCTTTTGTAGATTTTTTTTAGTATATAATATATGGTCTAATATGAAAAGGTTTTATCGGAAAGCGATGAATTCTTATTTTTTTTATATAATGCCTATTTATATGTTTACGCGACGGACTTTCTTATAAATAAATAAAAATTAAAGACACAAAAATATATCAGCCCCATGCTGTATTCAAAGCTATCTCAAAAATAAGTGTATGTAAAATATAATAATTGGGCATGCCCGTTTTCGTATGGTTTTTGTTAATTTAGAAAAAAACATACAAATTCTTCAGAATACTACTAACACTCACGTGTGAACATGTTAAAATGCGTTCGTAAAACTACGTACAAACAATCACGTACCCGTTGATACGAAGGATGTGTGGCGATCCTTACAATTCTAGCTCCAGACAACTTTGGAAAGTCCTTATCACCAAATTGTTCACAAATGTTCCATGGTATCAGGTCTCCTGCGGCTTTGCGACCGCGCCCGAGACTGTATTTTACCGATCTGGGGAAAAATCCTTATAACATATAGAAGACTATAAGGAATATATGAAATTTACCGAAAAGCTTTGTCACCGGACTAAATAATTATTCTTAGGTAACACAATTACTCATTCTTCTAGCAACTGTAGTTATAACGAATAGAATTTTGGTCATAAAATAAAAAACTCAGAAAGATGTACAAATTGTGACAGAAACAAATAAACCTATTTTAATATTTTATTTTTTAATTGTGATGAAATATAACTGAAACTCTGTTTTGCTGAAATAATAATAGAACAGCACAATACATATTTTGAGTTTGTTATTTCATAAAAGTTCTCCAAAATTTTATTCTAATTTCTAATCCGTAAATGTTCTAACAAAAAATTCTAATAAAAATTCAAATGACAATGCAAAACTCAAGTTCTTTTTTCATAGACTAATAAACTCTCAATATTAGATATTAAATAAAACTTTAACACATAACTGACAATAAACAATCCAAAAGAAATAAACAATTTCTTTTAGTGTATATATACTGACCTGTCAGACAAATTGCCTTCAAGACACAACTGTATGACGCACAGTACTTCTGGCATCGAGGTGGCTTTTGGTGGAGTCGGCGCGAGTAATACGAAGAGGCAATGCGCAGGCGCATCTGCTAGTAGTTGGAGGTCGTTTGGACTGTTCTAGATTTAGAAAAAATTAAGTCAAACGATCATAGAGATTTCTTCATCTACTAAGGAATTTTTAATATGGAATTTAAAATCAGTTTTCAAAGTAAAAAAAATGTTCTTTTTTTTACTTATGAGCGAGTACTGATTTAACAATCTTTTGATTCAAGAGAAATTTAACTACTATACTGCTCAGTACAAAAATAGATAGTAATAAAACTATAATATCGTATTATTATTGCAATTAAACATAAAATAAATCAGTGGCGCTACAACCTTTTTAGGCTTCAAATATCTGTATCTGTTTCATGATCATTTGTCAATCTAATAGGCAAGTAGGTGATCAGCCTCCTGTGCCTGACACGCCTTTGACTTTTTTGGTCTAAGGCAAACCGGTTTCCTTCATCGATCGATCGAATGTTAAATAATAAACTGTGTTTAAAACTATTTTATATACAAAGTGACATAAGACTGTGACCATTGCGATGATTTGGTTCAATTTGTATTTTTTTAAAAGATATTTAATATCTGTACCTTATAATGACTAGACACATAAATAGCCACCAGCCGATGAAGGAACGCTTCAGCAGCCTTATGGTAGCAAAACAAAGCATCTCTGTTCACACGTAACAGTTCGCAGGCGGCAGGGGGTGGGGCTCCCGCGCCAGGAGTTGGCGGAGGCGCCTCCAGGCAGAGGACGGAGTTTAACCAGCGCTCTATTGAGTCACCGGCACGGTAACGAATAGGTTCTTCTAGTTTGATCTAGGAAAATTAAAATATAAAAAATCATATACATCTTTTTATCGTTACACAACGCACTATACGGACTTGCACGTTTCGCGCGTATGTGTGCGTGCACGCAGGTAACTGACTGGTAAGTGAGTCAGTGCGCTTGGTGATTTGTTATTGGATGCTCATATGTTAAGTTTTTTATATTATTTTTGTAATCGTAACTAAACATTAAATACCTTAATTAATTTAAAATAATTATTAATAATTTTTAAGATTATGGGGTAGATAAAATAACCACATTTTATTTACCTAATAATCTTGTCTACTATAAAAGACGATCGGATTAACGAAAACATTTATTCACCAATAGGTTACCTATTATGCATGTCCCAGAATTGCGTGTAATATCTTAAAAACTAATGGGCCGATTTTCATGAAACTTAGGATGATCTCCAATCGACTAGTTGTAGTTGCATCTGAGTAATTGGTGGATAAATAAGCAAACATTGACGAAGTTTAGAACCTGAGCCTGTTTTGTTTTGATTTGAAATTTAATCTATACACACATATAGGTCAAATTGATCTCTCTTACAGATAAAAATACGTAAAATTGGGATTTCAAAAATATAATGTATAAATTCATATTTTGCAGATTTTTATCCTGGTTACCAATTGTTATCACTTCGGAACTGACTACTATGATGCAATTTATTTATAATTATTATTTTTTTAGTGTTTTTAGTAGTACTATGACACTTCATCGAGTAAATTTATATTTTGGTAAATTATAAAATAATTAAAAACTGAATTGATCATATACATAGAAAATACTGCTATCAATGTATTATTTAACTACAAATATAAAAAAATAAGTACACCCTACTTAAAGTCACTAATAAAAAGTAAACTTATTAAATTTTACTCCAATAACACCTAATTTGAGAGTCAACTTACCGGTGGAGGCGCATTATGTTCATTTTGTAGTTGTGCGAAGAGTTTCAAAGATAGAGCCCTTCCTGTTCCTTCATAGCCTGAAACTGTCGAAGATAGAAGGGCTAAAGGAGCCTTGGTGGCTGCAGCAGCCACGTGTTCCAGGGGAATGGCAGCCGCCTCGTCCACAAGTACCAGGTCAGCAGCAGATAGCAACGAGTGGTCGTCTGGGGTTATGTACTGAAGTTACAAGAAAATATATTTAATTTTACAAACACTACTAGAGAACTAGAGTTTATTGCCAGTTCCTCTCTTCCGTTCTACGCACATTACATTTACTGCTGTTTTTTTTAAATTTTATTTATTTAAAATTAGAAGCTTTTAATATGTAGTTCTTTATTGACCTTCATAAGTATACATAGTGTTACTTACATGAATAAATGATTTTTGACTTTGTCTTTCAGTAATAAATAATGTTTTAATATTATTCTTATCAACAAATAAATTCCTCAATTTTCTATCTATATAATATATACATTTAAAACAAGGAGACAGAAAAAAACAGTGGCTCTACTACCCTAGGTCATAGCATTAATATTCATAGCGAACATATTTAACACTATTTATAAAAAAATTAAATACCTGAATAGTCTGCCTAGAATTTCTCGCGACGTTGACTCTCACAATCGCCTTCTTAAAATCTGGATTCGTTGATCGAACAATATTGTAATCTATGTGTTCCTGGTACAAGCAGGCGTCGAGACCCTTGAGGACGAACTCAAATAACGTAATCAAGTTCTCCGGGTGTGGAGACGTGACGTAGATGTTAACATAGCCCAGTGACACCGCAGCTGCAACGGCCAGGCCTAAACACGCCGACTTACCACGACCACGACTGGCTGTAAGGCAGTGGGGTGGTCTGAGAAAAAGATTTTTTTTAATAAACAAAAACTTTAATTAGAAGGACTTATTTAAAATTTACGAATATAAACCGGCCACCATTGCTGAGAAGCACTGGTATCGTACATATTCACCTCAAGTAAATAATGTAAAAAATTAATAAAACATAGGAGTCTGCTGTTACCATGTAGGAGGTATCAATATATATACAATATATATATATATATTAAAACGTTTGAATTTCCGAAAATTCTTTTACCACGCCACGTCATTTGTGGGTGTCATATATCAACCCGAAATTAGTAGATTTTATAGTAGTAGTCGGAAAAAACTGACGCTGCTTTAACCATGAGATGAACCAATTAATCAACATGTTGGTAATTAATTTAAAAAAAAAGATCTGTTCTTAAATAAAACAAAAATTAAAATTAATTGATTTAAGTCTAGTCTACACTACACTTTCAATAGTAGATCATGATGAGCTAGTGGGACCCAACTTGGAATGCAGAGTATAGGAAATTTAATGAAAACCCGTTAAGATGGCTATTATCCTATTACTTTATTATACTACACTCGGCGTCAAAAAAATCGCACCTTTCTTAAAATTCGTGTCAATCGATTATAACTTCTAAGATCCTTCCTGTACCCTATTACTATTAGTATCATTTAAAAGCTCAATTAATAATTTTTCAAAAAAATAATCATTTGTTTACGGAAAATCAAAAACCACAAATCGCCAGCACTTTGATTAAAAAGTGGCGATGTACGCGTTCGGAGGCTCACTAATTGTACCAACCTGGACGCGTATAAAACGAGGGGGTAAAAGTCAATTATGGGTTATTCGCTATCCAGACGTCACAGAGGTCACACCTGAAGAGCTTCGACAAGAAAAAACCCAGTGAAATCTGGTACCATAGCAAAGAAGCAGCTCAAGTGGTGGCCCTACTGCAAATCGGACTGCGGCAGGTTGAAGTTGCTCGGCAACTGAAAATCAGCCGATTTCGAGTGCAACGGGTATTCTCCAACGCTGTGGAGCTGCAGCAGCGGCTTTGAGCTACTCGAAGGACAGCTGACAGCGTCTCCACTATCAGACGAAGGCTGTGAGTGAAGAATTTGCTGCCCCGGAGAGCTGCTACAGGCCCCCAATTGACTGCCATCCACCGGACGAAAAGGAAGCGATTTACGAAACGCACGTGCCGTGGACATTCGACCAGTGGAGGAATGTCCTGTTCTCCGACGAAACCCGAGTGTGCCTGTACCCAACAACATGCGTAAGAGAGTCTACAGGCAACCAGGGGAGCGTTTCACACCAGCCTGCACCGTGGAAACCGTCGGGTATGGAGGAGGATCCTACATGTTCTAGAGCGGCATTTCTATCGACGGCAAGACAGACCTCGTGTGCGTCTCCAGTTCATGCACGACTACGTCCGGTGCCACACAGCCTTGATTGTCAAGGACTACCTACGTCGAGCTGGCATCAAGGTTATGGACTGGCCAGCAAGAAGCCCCGACCTCAATCCTATCGAGCACCTCTGGGACGAACAGAATCGGCGAGTTCGGGCCGGTAATTCAGCTCCTGCCACTCTCGATGAGTTTCGAGATGCCGTCATCGAGGAATGGGGTAACATTCCCCAGGAACACGTCGTGACGCTCATCAGGTCCATGACTGACCGCTTGGAAGCTGGTCGGAGGGCTAGAGGTGGCAACACTAGGTTTTAAGACTAATTTTTAAGGATTGTCATTGTTTATTTGTAATTTTTGTATTGTTCCTTTTCTTTGTAATTTTGATCAGAATACACATTGTTTCACATTTTCCCAGAATTTTCTTTTTTTATGGGGGTGGTGGCCAATTTCCTAACGTTTTCAAATAAGGGATTTCATTATCTTTCAAATGATACTAATAATGATAGGGTACAGGAAGGATCTTCGGAGTTATAATCGCTTGACACGAATTTTAGGAAAGGTGCGATTTTTTTGACGCCGAGTGTATAAGCTAAATAAAAATTCTTCATACCTAGACTGTTTGTCTGCTAATGTATCGATGAGTGCTACTAACGCGGTAGCTTGATCGTACGTTCTACATAACGCAACCAGCGGTCCTGCCGGTGGACTGTCTGATAGTGATTGTATTAGTTCTGTCAGTTTTGGATTTACTTTCTGAAAAGAGTATCTTTGTTAATACAAGGGTACAGTAAATTTCTTATCAAAATTCAGTGTTATGGTATAAAAACTGTAAAACTGCATATATATATGTATTACTTTTTCTATAAATTTTTTACGAGTATGAAAAACAAACAGATTATAAATAGTGCATACGAAAGTTGCTCTGGCAGAGTGTTGGCATCATTTTTTTTTTGACAAAAATGTTCAGATATATTCAAGCCTCAATGAAACCAGGAATAGTAGTTATAAGTCTATACAAGACCAAAAGATATTTCTAACATAAATTACAAATACCAATACTGTATATACTTTACCTCTGGCACTGCATTTACTGGATCTACTTGTGCTGTTTTAGAGGATATTGGCAGTACATTGAGTGAATCATCTAAAACCAGACATCGGGGATTGTCGGCCAAAGATAGTAGAAACCTTTCATTGAATCTATTCACAACTGTGTCATGTGCTTCCGTTTTAAACCTGAAGATACAAAAATGGGTTATAAAAAGGGAATTTTAAAATTAGAAAATAATATTTGCATATAATTAGTTTTATATAAAATCTTACCGTGAATGTACATCCATAGTTATTGAGTGTAACTGCCTTAATGAGTTCATGGATTTCAATAGGAATATTATTAATCCACCTCCTTCTACTGTTTCTATTGTTCGTGCCATTAAATTTGGTGTAAGAGCCTCAAAATCCTGTAATTAGATATATATAGATATATTTATAATCACATCTAGTTTTTACATACCTAATAACAATTGTCCCAGGTTAATTAGTATAAACTTACAGAATAATAAACATTATTTCTTGACAAAATATTTAATTTGGATAAATAATAACAGAAATAATGGTTTTATAAAACTGATTTTTTTACATACTTTACAGTCTACAAAAGTAAATAATAAATAATCTATAATTACCCCTATGTCATATATATTTTGCTTAATTAGAAATTCCACCCACATAATTTAATTTCAGACCATTTTATAACTTGAACAATGAAATAAGAAATTAATTTAAAATAAATTGAGTTACCTGTAAAACACAAACACCATAAGTCTGTCCGAGCATAGCATGACTTTCAGAATAGTATCTACCATGGATGGTTGTAGCTACTCGGAATGAATCAAACAGAGATTCTTCTGATACTTCTAATTTACCTGCTGCTATCTTTTTTGCTCTTTTACGTCCATGACTACAATATAACAATTGTATATAATTATTTAAATTAGTTGTATCAAACACCAAGTAATAAAGCAGCAATATTATACAATTTATAGAATAGAAGAGTTAAAGCCAAGAATACATTTTAACAGCTACATGTAATATTGTTATGATAAAACCATACATAATAGTTATTCAAGTTGCAGTGAAAACTATACTCACTTGCTAATAGCTTCATCCTTATTTTTATAACACCATAACACTGTCGGTCTTGCTTTGACTGTTGATTTCACTAACATATCATATAAAATCGGTACCTGAAAGGCGCAGAGAAATAGAGATGTTACAGTTGACAACTTCTTCGAAATGACTTTAATCGATCTATTGAACTTACTAATTGATAATTTACTGTTATTATCGTCAATTATGTAAAACGTTTAAGTTAACTTACTTGATCTCTGCTTTTATCACCCACAAGTAAAATCATTGTTCGGTGTCCAAGTTTTACTCCATTTTCTATCATTACACGAATACGATTATCAATTTTCTTTTTAACCATTTTGTTTTATTTTACTATGTTTTTATATTACTGTTAAGAATAGGAAGTGATTTATTTTATATTTTTAGGATATTATAACCTAAAAACACATGCTAATGTTTTGAACTTTTGACATAAAGTACTAACTCAACTAAGTACATTGTCTTTTAAATTTATAATTTGCTTTGACAGATCTCTCAGAAAAAAATATTCCCGTGATTATATGACAGACCTTTAAGTTTAAATAATTAAAAAAGAAAATGATTCAATTTGAGATTTGGAACTTAACTTAAAAACTCTTATAATTCTTAGGAACGACGACATAGTGAGATACGTGGTTGTGATTAAATACAAATATATTAAAGCGTTTAAATCATTGACATTACCACAAATTAAAAAAAATACATTTCTTAAGAAGTCTAGATTATCTTCGCTTTTGGTTTTAAAAATATAGTACAATCAGTCTGCCAAGTTTTTAGTTAGTACTTTTTATGAATTCTTCTTTTCAACTAGGATATAATGACACTTATACATACAGACAAACAATAATAATACAATAATGTTAAAACATGATTAACTAATTATTCTTTTTTTTAAGACAATTCTTCTTATCCAGTACACTCTTGACAGGCAGATGTGATGCGCTTCACCACGTTTCGCCATCGTTGCCTATTAGAAGTCATCCTTATCACCATCATCCATCCTGCTGCACTCATTGAGTGAATCTCCTACAACATACTTGATCTGGTCAATACAACGCGTAGGTGACCTTCCGCGCCGTCTAGTGGCTTCCACCTTCCTTTGGACAACAAGGCGTTCTATGGACTGATCAACACGCCCAGATACGTGTCCGAAGAATTGAGAATTGTACTGTTGAGAACAGACACTGATTAATACTGAGTTCTTGAAGTATCAAGACGTTTGTACGAAATTCAGTCCACGAAATTTCTAGATATTACATTGCAGATTATAGTTCAAACATCGCTTGGAAAATCAACAACAACATGAGAGTGTTTGTTAACGTAGTTAAATGATTTTCCTTAAACAAACATCGTAACGTTAATCCACGTTTGTAATATGGCCGTAAATATTTTATATCTTATTTTGAGAGCTAAAACCACGAATGAATTAGACCATAAGTTGAATTAGAATTAATTAGAAAATTTTAATCGGTCCTCAACAAGATTGGATTCATATTATGTTTTGAAATTACATGCACAGATTACATGTGTGTTGAAGTCCCGATCACATTAATTTCATATAACTGCTAGTGTCACTGTCATCTATCAAAGAATGAAGCTGGGTTAGGTAAACCGTAAGGCGTAAACCTACAGCTACAAATCTAATTATCCTGAGTAACTTATTGATAAGTTTTGAAATTTATTGGAATTCCTTTTGATTGTAAATTGTTTAAATAATTATTTTCTATGACATGGCTTTTTGATCGATTACTAAACTTAAGTTATCTTTACAGTATTAAAATAAGTGCAAATTTGGTATCGACTGCCGACGCTTAGCGTCTCAGCGATGCCGCTAATAGAAATAAATACAAAAATGGGTAAGACTCAAATAAACACCAAGTCAAGGGATTACCTTAACGACAAAGAAACTTTTCTTAAAGAATTGAAGCAGTTTAATGAAAGTAAAAAGTAAGTAAAGTGCATTGATTTGCCCCATACTATGATATTGGCAGTTTCACATTACATATTCTATTCTTGTTTTGTTTCAGTATACCATACAGAGTGCCAGTAGTTAATGGTGTTGAAATTGATTTATATTTACTTTATGCCTCGGTTCAACAAAAAGGTGGCTTGAGTAGAGTAAGTTTAAATGACCATTTGTTCTTATTATTTATTATAGTTATGTTTTTATGAATTAAAACTTCATAATTAAGCTTTTCAACTAACTTCAATGTCCTGTACTATACTATAGAGATCTCTTATAGTATTAAATAAATATAATAATATTGTTGATTAACTTTTGAATTTTTAAGGTCAATCAAACAGACACATGGGAATCATTTCTGCGATTACTCAAATTGCCCTACCCATGTGTAAATGGGTCAACACTTTTACGAAGGATCTATGGCATGTATCTTGAAAAGTGAGTACATATTACATCATATTGTAAAACTCTTTAAATTATTTAAGCTACTGACAATGTAAAGAAAAATACATTGTGTAAATGTGTTTTGGATTTTTTGTTTTTACCTAGATTTTTGAGTCTCAAACCTTGGTTTTCTCACAGTGTTTTCCTACTAAAGCACTATTCAAATGACCAAGAATAAATACTTATAGATATAGTTCATATACATAGAAAAAGTCATTGTTGCAAAGCCAGGATTTGAATGCATTCGATATCTAACAATGTACCCTTTTTATAGAACTTGAGTAAATTTTATTGTTGGGTTTATATCAAAGACAGTTATTTGTACTTTGCATACATAGTTCATAAACAAAAAGAAGCTTACTAGCTTTATGTATTTTTTTCCCACAGTAAAGTAACATGGGATATACCTGTTCTGATATCAGGTGAGACCAGTTCTTTGACTGAGGTACTTTTGCTGACTTTAGTATTTTGTGTTTAAGATATGAACGAGCAAAAGGTCCACCAGGCAGGGATGACGATAATGACATGGATGAAGATCCGAGGCGGAGTCGTAGCGGCATGCCTAGAATTAGTTTTGGTAGTGGCACTTATATTTCTGGTAATTTGTTTTAATGTTCAAGATCTAGCCTAGCTTCTGTTCTTCCTCTAAGCTGATAGAATCACATCATCACCATATGGTATATATCTAACAATCTTTTTTATGAATGAATGCTTGTTTATGTGTCATTTTGTAAAGTCTAGGCTAGCAGTAGCATTAACATATACATAATTATGAAAATTAGGCTATTAAATAATTTTTCTTAAAGAGATTTTCTCTCTATGTATTTTAATCATTTTATTATCTATTTTCTTCTAGCATCTGGTGAACAATTAAAAACTACAACTCCTAAATTTGCGGGGCCATCGGAGAGGCTTACGTTGTCATTGTTATCGCCAATGCCAAATGAACAGGACTTTGCAATCAATGTGTGTACTGTTTTGGCTGCGGACCATTCAAACAGGCTGCCTTTGAATACAACTCCACACATACTAGATTTTTTGTTGGCACATGCTGGAGTATATAATCATTGTAAGATATTATTTGAATTTGTATTGCTATGTTTAGTTTCATACATCCCAATATTGGGCAGATAGAGTACAATTTGTTTCCAGTTGTCAACTATCCAATTTACTTTATAAATTTGTTGTGTTCTTGTGTTAGTTTAATTACTATTTGTTATTGTAACATTTACAATATTTAGCCATTTTTAATATTTCTAATACAAAATTAATAATTGAACTATCTTTGAAATAAATTAACTTGATCACACCTGAGTTCTGTAGAGAAACATTTATACAAACTTTGTATGTTTTTAGCAAGTCTTCGAGACACAATTGGTCGTTCTTATTATGAAGCGCGTGGTCGTTATCCTCACGATTTTTGGGAAATGCGTGCTGGAGGCGGCGGAGCTAAGGAATTGGCTGATGAAACTAAGTTTATGCAACCGGGAATCGAACAGCCCGAATTGATGGTACAAGCATTAGCGGCACATAACACGTTGACAGATTGTCTTATGAACGGTGGAGATGATGATGATATACTGGATAAAGTCGTTGAAGATGTAAGTGAATATATTCTTTTATAACAGAGATTTTATGCAAAACTATGGACAAAGCATGTCTTGCTTGGTATAGACAAAATTTTTACTGAATCGATTTTAATGAAATTCTGACTGTACCTAAGTTGACCTAATTTCCTTATTTAAATCAAAATCATCTTGATTTTACTTAGGGTTGAAAATATGCTTACAAACGTACGTACAGTTAATTTAAATAGATTAAATATGCATTTCCAACAGTATCAAATAGATGAAGTGAAATTACGTATTTGGATGACGCAGAAGTACTCTTAGGGTGTTTGAGCTTTTACTTGCGACTTTTGAGAAAAAAAATTGCTATTTTACTTATATATATACAAATACAGTAAATATATAAATATACAAAAATTTAATTTAGCGTCTTTTTATTTACACTGTTCCTTTGTTAATCATTTTGAGACATTCAATAAATATGTATTATTATATACTTTAATTTATATTTTTGTTTGCTTTTTATTTCGGAACATCATCTCTACCAACAACGTTAGCTTCATCAACAGGAGATGGAAGATTGGGTGACGGAACCGTCGGAGGAAGATCAGCTCTTTGCACCAGAATTACCCGGTGGAGCCAGTTGTGTGTACACACAGCGGGTCTTGCAAATAGCGTCTATTGTACGGTCACTGTCCTTCCATGAGGATAATGTGCAATATCTATCCAGAAATACAACACTTATACGGTACGTAGTTATATAATAATTATTAAAAAAGCATATTTCCTTTCATTTTTTTTCAAGGATTTTTTTATTAGGGAGCGTTCAAGTATTACTTTACGCAGTTTTTGGAGATTATTGACCCCCCCTTATGTAACGCGCCGTAACGTTTTTCTGTACCCAATAGTAAACGTTTCGTGACCACTCAGTGACTCTTTATACCTAAAAGTTACCATTATGTGGTGTAAAGCACTGGAAAGTCGAAAACTATATTAACAATAACGGGTTATTCAATCCCCCCCCTCGTAACGAAAAAAAAGGACCCCCCCGAAATTTCGTTACGTAATACTTGAACCCTCCCTTAGGGAAAATTTTAATTCTTAGTAAAAATTGCTCCCTACCTGTGTGTGTGACAATAAATTGGTTATTATATTATAATTTTCTTAATAAAAACATAAGCCGTTATATATTTAATGTATAATTTTTATCACTGTTGTTTATCGTTTCGCGGGTATGCTTACGTGTTATTTTAATATTGTTTTTAGGTTTTTATTACTCTGTGCAAATTGTTGGGTGGGTACACTACGGCAAAGTGGTTTGGACACTCTTGGAAATATATCAACTGAGCTTATAATTAAGGTAATATGAGTGATTCATGTGATTATTTTACAAATATTTGTAATAAGTAATTACAAAGAAGTAGTTAGTTACTCCATCTCGTGATAAAGAAAAAAGCATAACAGTTTAAAATAGAAATAAATAAGAAATTACCAAAAAATATGACTGGCAAAAATATATAATATTAAAAAACTACTACACTCAAACTCTGGTTTTCGTAATATTTTTCTTTAATTCTTTAAAGACACCTTACCTCGACACTTTAGGATTTTACTTTAACATTTTTACGTTAGGAAACCGGCTTGCCTTAGACCCAAAAAGTCGACATATGTCAGGCACAGGACGCTGTTCAAATGCCTATTAGATTGACCTAAAAATATTTGACACGGTTGTCAATAACAGGTTCCTACTGTCGCAATTTGTACGTTAAGATACGTACGTAAACCAAATATGTAATGAATGTCGCTTCGGTGGACGGAGAAATTGTGACCAATTTATGTTTCACCATCACGTACATTTTTGTACTTTTATTTTATAATTAATAAATCATTTAAAAAAATAGTTCAATGATTTTTTTTAATGTTGTCGTACATTTTAGGATCCTGCTACCTGTCTCATTTCGAGGCATGTTTTATCAACGATACAGACTGCTTTGTCGTCGCCCGATCGCGCCAGGATTTTGGCCGCGCTGGAGTTACTTAACAAATTGGCCCAGAATGAGGCCAATGAAGAGGCGTTGCTGAGGTCCCTTGAGGCAAAGGTAAGCGAAAATAAGATTTTTTTCTTTTTCGTTGTTCTAAAAAGGCTATTTAGCCGTCACAGCTAAACTTTGGCCAATATTTTAAAACCTATCACAAGTCGCAATGTCGTCTTGAGCATCAAATATGTCGAAATTCATACGAATGAATGGTTTGATAGCTCTAATTAGATTTAAGTTTGGTGGACGTTCTAGAATATGGGTCTGAAACTAGCTATTTTTACATGAGGTAATATGCAGTAAGCGGGTATTCGGAAACGTGATTAAAACTATAATCAAAGTCCATAGGCGCTTTTGTTAGTGGCCAAGTCTTGATTATATGTTGACAATTATATTTATTTTATATTTTTTAATTAAATGTTAATATTTTTGTAAAATATGCTATGAAAATTTGAATATATTTTCTCCCAGTTTGTTTCAACAGTTGTTTTATGGCAGGAGGGTAGATGCAAATTTTCTAGTCCCATATTAAAATGAGTGATTTTGCAGGTGTATAGTGACGTGTGTTCGTTGCTAACGCTACGTGATATAATGGTGCTCGTTTGTACGTTGGAGTGCGTATACGCACTTACTTCCTTGGGGGAAGCGGCAAGCGAAGCGGTAGCAAGAGTCACTGGTTTAGTTCATACATTGGTTTCTCTTGTTACTGTTGAGGTATGTTAAAAACTACTTTCAGTAGAATTTGAAAGGATTTTTATTTTATTCGAAATTATAATGTTTATGTTATAAAGTAATTTATTAAGAAAACGTCGGAAAAACGCGTTAATTTATACGCCGGAGTATATAATAAAAAAATATATGCTTATAATATGCCTAGTTATAATTAAAGTTCTATGAATCTCACTTATCATTTCGCTATATGATATATACAAAAAAAACGTATGTTTTTCGTTCCCTGCGCCCAGGCAGTATTGGATAAAACAAAAGCTTAATCAACTTAACCACAGAGCTCAAGGCTGGCTTATAAGAATTATATTACAACACTTTAGAAGAAATATATACTCGTAACTATTACGATTCGAATATTGCAAGTTACTCGATTGTGAGCAAGTTGCATGATTCTGTTTAGCGCTGCGCATTCTTAAGTTCTCATGTAATTTTCACACGTGTATATCGCTTCTATAACATATTTGCATAATCCTAATATCCGATTGTCCTCCTTGTAAACATGTTGTGATATTTGAGAGGAAAATACGTACCTACTGAGGAGGGTACAAGAAAGTTCAGGAAGTGCATAAATTATTAACAAAATACAGTAACACAACACTCGTAATATAACTAAAACTATATCTAAAAAATAATATTATTACGAAAGGAAAAGCTAATCTTAGGGTTAGTTTACATAAATAGCTAATTACGAGGCAGAAGAGAAATGCTCTGAAATATTCTTAAAGACTGAGCTCGTCTCATACCAAGACGAAAGGACGGAAAGAGACGAAGGAGTATATTTATTAATTAATTAATTTACTAATATTAAAAAGTACAAAAAAATGTGACGGTAAAACAAATTGATTACAATATTACAAATACATATACAGTTTTGTTTTCTGGGTCATTTGAGAGCTTATTAAATGTGTGATTTGTATTGACTATATTAAATATTGTAGGCCCAAAGTTATGGCCCACGAGCCTGTATACTTATGCGTGTGGTGGAAACTGTGAGTGGACCCGCCGCTGTTGCTGAAAGGGAGTCCGAGAAACCTCAACAACAGCAGGTAAATATTACTAAATTGTATCGCATTTCGAATCTCTTTTTTTATAGAACTCTCTAGAAGTAGACTTTTGTGTTAACTGATACCGTCAGCCATGGGCCCTTAAGGCCGGGTTATACTACAGCCACGCCGCGTGTCGCAACGCGTGGGATTGCGATCGGTTATATACATTTAGTATGAACGTGGTTACATTAACCCAGCCCCGCGTGTCGCCGAGTGAGCTGACGCCACGCAGATCGCTCAATTTCGATCGGCGTGGGCTCGGTAGTGGGGGAAGTGTCCCGTTGGCTCGCTCTGCGCTAGTATAATCGCCACGTGGCTACGCGCATTTGCGCATTCCGGCGTGTTGACGAGCAAGCAAGCAGACATTATAGAGCGCGCGCAAGATGTCCGCTGACGAACTTATTGAGCTAGTGAGAGAGTATAAATTTTTATATGATCCTAAAAATAAAGATTATAAAGAACATTTGATAAGAGCAGCAGCGTGGGAAGAAATAGGCCAACAATTTTTTTTCTTCTTGAGTTGGCTTAACATAAATAGGCAGGCAATATCTTCTTCAAGATCCGTATCTGAGTCGGAAGAGAACATTGTAAATAAATGCGGACGTTTACGCGGTCACCACTGAACTGACACAAAAATGAATCAGCACGCGCGGCGACACGACACTGTAGTATAATCACCAGCCCGTGCGTCAGGCAGCGTTGCGACACGCGGCGTGGCTGTAGTATAACCCGGCCTTTACACTGGTTTCATATGCCAACTCCCGGTTCATCCCAGCTGTCAGTAGTTGTATTTTAAAACCGAAATTTAGGGTTTTTTAAGAGCGTACTATTCTCTTAAAGGCCGGCAACCCATCGTGGCGTTGCAGGTTTCCCTGGGCGACCTTTAAGCACTTCTAAGTGACCCGCTAGTTTGCCCTCTGTTCTATAAAACAAATTGTCTGTTGTTCTCAATTTGCGGCGTACATGTGTCAAATTATGTCAGTTGTCATTTTGAGAGTTTACATTTAAAAATGAGATGATAATTAGTTGCACACTGGCTGAATTTTCAAGAATTCCATTATTTATTTATAAAATAGTTATAAAATGGTTTAGGTTTTATGTTTTCTTGTTTTGTTTTATTTTTATATTAATATGTTTTCTATTGTATAAGTATTAAGTTACTGTTAAAATAGGAAATAACATACATCATCATTTAGTCTATTATCTTTTGATTAGTCTATGATTTGCGAGCTCTTCCATCTGTATATTGTACAATTTTCATTAGTATTTATTTAAATTCTTATATAGTTATATTCTTATTTTTGTCAATATTTATTTAAAGTCCAACATATATCTATACTTCCGCTTTCCTTTTCTAAAAACAACTACTGAGTAACAAGAATTATGATTGCGTGACATTGTTCATTACTATAACTAATTAATATTTCAGCCGCAAGTGCAAGTGAAGCCCCAAGAGCCGGTGACGTCATCGAGCCCTCACGCCCACATCATCGTGTCCAACTCAGCCCCGCCCAACGTCACGCCCACCACTTCTCTTTCCTCGATACAGGTGTCGCACTTGCATCAGAGAACTGTGCAGGTTATACATTAACTAGATTCACAGCTAGCAAAAAATAAATTTTGTTTGCAACGCATAAACTCTAAAACACTGTGCCGATTTTGTTTGTTGTCGTTTATATCCATCTGTTGTTTAGGGTTTGTGTTACATGACAACCCAAAGCTACATTATAGGTCAGGTAACGAAAGCTGGCGCGTTCACAGTACTCACACTAATCCAATTTCAGTATACAGTATGTTTAAAAATATTACTTTTTTGCCAAGCTATATATTTTAGTCTACTCTGGTTTTAGTAAGGTTGGGTGGGTTGTAAATAAATGTGTCAAATACATATAAATATTATGTGCATACGAGGGTGGATCCAAAAGTTCTAAGCCCGACCAAGAACATACAAGGGTAGTTTGTGTAAATAATTTTTCATTTTTCGACATAAGCTCCATCTAGATCAACACACTTCACTTTTACTTCATTAACTATTCTTTCAATACTCCTCTTAGAAACCCCAGTCGCATCTGATGTCAAATTAAATATAACATTTTTTCATTAAACTGGTTTTATTAAGATGCTTAAAATAATTAAAAACATTGTGCACCATTTCACGAGATTGCCCTGGTAATGTTTGAAAAAAGATCAACATGTATAAAATAATAATAATATAAAACAGTAAAGATCAACATTAACAGTAGATAGCAAAAGAAAAACAATAACTGTCTCCTTTATACTCATAAGCTTGACCGAGCGCGAGAGAGACGGACAGTCTTTTCGTGATGTATTTGTGATTGTATTTCAGTTTGACATCACGTCTCGCGCTTATTCACAGACACTACACAAGAACAAAGTGTAAATGTGTTGAAGCCGCCAGCTTTAGATAACATACCTATATCAGCAAGTTAATGACAAAAATGATGGAAAACATCGTGAGGAACCCGATGTGCTTTAGTCCAGTGGGGCATACCCTACATGGGGTCAATTTGATTGTTAAGGTCTTTTCGAAAATTTATTAAAATTATTTTAAATTCAAGTTTTTCATTATGTTTTGAAAATTTACTTACAGTGTTTCATTAAAAATTTAATTTTAAAAAGTATCTATATAATTTGGGCAAAATAATTTTAGAATGGCTAAGGTGGGGCACAGAAAAAGGTTGGGAAACACTGCCTTAGACCCAAATAGTGACGTGTGTCAGGCACAGTTGGTTGATCACCGATAACTATATTTGAGACCAACCGAGGGTCGTACCGCCTTTTTTTAAATTAAGTGCGAATATATTATAAGCGACCAAATTATGTGGGTGAAATAGTTAATGTTATTTTATAAATATTGTTGACTCTTTATAGGAAAACGAGCATTTTGCCCAAGCGTGGTTGCGTTCGACGTACGAGCCGCTACCAGCGAACGACAATAGTACGTGCGACGCCGCGGAGATGTATCGCAACTATATGACGTGCTGCACGAAGGTCGGACGTAAGGGGATTATTGCGCCTGCGCACTTCCCGAGATTGGTCAGGTAAATGTCTTTTTATGTTACAACAACTCTTTGTTAGAAGATTTCTTAATGCTGTTGAAATATTATTAAGATTAAAAAATAATAAACAATAAATCAGTGGCGCTAAAACCTTTTTAGGTCTGAGGTTCAGATTTTTGTAGCTGTTTCGTTATCATTTGCTAATTTTATAGTCATGAAGGTGATCAGCCTCCTGTGGCTGACACACGCCGTCGAATTTTATGGGTCTAAGGCAAGCTGGTTTCCTCACGATATTTTCCTTATTGCACATAGACAGAAAGTCCATTGGTGTACAGATTGAACCTACGACCTCAGGGATGAGAGTCGCAGGCCGCAGCCACTAACACTGCTCTTTGCTTGCTCTTTTAGATACTATAATATAAATCATTCAAAATAGTTGCCAGTAATAATATTTGTTTTCCAGAACTGTGTTTGGGGGTACGGTTGGCCCTAATACGGTGGCGACATCGGGTGGCGAAATGCAGCAGTTGTACGTCGGAATACGAGCGAAGAATACGGGAAAAACCACTACACCCGCTGGTAAGACATTCAGCGTACGACTCTCATCCCTGTGGTCGTAGGTTCGATCCCCGGCTGTGCACCAATGGAGTTTGTTTCTATGTGTCATCAGTAAAAAATTAAATACTAATCGAAACAAATCCTGTTGCCTGTATGGACTTGTGGTTGCCAGCTGAGGCTGTACCAGTGAGAGCAACATCCAAATGATCTAAGGATTCCAAAGAAAGTGCTCAGGGGAATACTCGATGCTCAAAAAAAAGGCTTACTATAAAGTTAACGATTATCTAATTGATAAAAGGGCCTGGATCTAGTGCTAGACAGGCTACTTCTAATTAATTTGCGATATTTGTTTTAAATAAGTGTTGTTTGATGATTTGCTATTTTAAAAGAGTACCGAGAGTTTTTTACGCCGGCTTTTTTCTCGGCCTACAACCTCTGTCTTATTTGCCGATGAGTAAGGATGTCTAGCGATTAAGTGATACCTGTATCTTATGTTCCATAATAAACATATTTTTATTTTATCGTAAATTGTGTCTTTGTGTAGAGTCAATTTATTTAAAAAAAAATGAAAATGAAGTTTTATAAATGATATTTATTTACAGGACCGTCTTCACCGATTCTGAAGGCACAGTTAACAAATAAGACTGACGTCAAACCAGTTGTAACTCAAGCCCAGGTAACTCACTTATTTAAATACTACATATAATTAGTAAAGAAATAGATGTGGCCAGAAAATTGTCACGAGTACGGGAATCGAACTGTACCTATTTGTGAAATATATTACAAATTATTTTATCTTGTTAAAAAAATGAAACATTTTTAATTTAAGAAGCACCAGTTCCTATATCGTACTATGCTTGTATCAAACGTCAAAATTTTCACTGTTTTTGATATTTCTATCAAAGACAGTATCCGACGAAATTAATCTCGAAGACAGTTACAGTGTATCCGTAAATTCTTATGCCCCCCCCCCCCCCTATTAAATTAAAAATGATATTAATAATATAACATAATATTACAAATTTAATTGTTCACTTAAGAAATTGTTATAAATTGTAAATTTTCGTAAAAAAAAATTAATTAATATCTGAGGATGTTAATCAATGAGTTGTGTCCTCCGCCGTTAGTTAGGTTGCCACCATTTTAATGAAAAATTTCATAATGTGCACACATGTGTGGAATTTAAATAAAAAGCCAACAAAGCTTTTAAAAAATAATTATAAAGCCATGAATAATAATTCATAGTAAACCTAGATCCTAGAGAATTAATATTCGCACGACCGGTGAAGGAAAACATCGTGAGAAAACCGGCTTGCCTTAGACCCAAAAATGATCACCTACTTGCCTATTGGATTGACAAATGATTGACATGAAACAGATACACAAAGCTGAGACCCAGACCTAAAGAGATTGTAGCGCCACTGATTTATTTTATTTTAGATAGTAGAGAAATTACCGCTGTATTTTTTTAATAATTTCAGACCCAACCAGCGTCCCATCCGCATTTGTCGCAAGCGTTAGAATCGACCGCCAATACGTCGACATCACTTATAAAGCATCTACTCGCCCATAAAGTAAGCCCCGGCATTCAAACGCAAGTAAGTGCCTACTAACACCACTAACCTGCTAATAGTAAAATCACAGTGACAAATACTATGTAGTGAAAAATCACAGTGAATACCTAGTATTTATAGCTGTGATAAAATACTTTTATACCGTTTTATTGCCATATTTAGTTGTCAGATTAAATATAGATTTTTTTTAAAATAATATTTTTTTTATAGCCCCATTGTTTAAGAGGTTTTTGTTCATTTATGTATTTTATTATTTTTTACTAGAGAACCAATTTATCAGTTACTTCAAAGTAGACAAGCGACACATGGTAAAAAAATTAAATAGTTAATATTAACCTGCACGTATTTTGTGTGTGATTTTCATTTAATAACAAATCGCACGTTAGATGTACGCGTACAACGTACAAACGTATGACAAAATCTTTATGAAAACTAGTTCCTTTATTCACTAAAACTAAATGTAATTGCGAAAAATTCTGTTAACGCTGTGATGGAAGATATGAATGACGAAGCTAGTTTTCATATAACCTGTCAAAATGATGCAGCAAACATGCTCGAAACTTCGAGTTATGTAAATTCTGTTTTATTAAATTTAAAAGTTTAAAAGCCCGGCAACGCATTTGCGAGCCTTCTGGCAATGTGTGTGTTCATGGGCGGCGGTATCACTTAACATCAAGTGAGCCTCCTGCATTTTTGCACCCTATTACTTAAAAAAAAAATTTTTTTTATTTTGAATGAAAAAAAGTTTTCCACCCTTTTTCGGTGGAGAACTTTTTTAGTAGTAACATTTATAAAATGTCAGAATTCTACGGAATTAAAAATCAGAGTATAGTAGTGTTTAGAAAATTTGCATGAAATTAACCAAATTAAACGTGCATGTGCTGTAAAGCATGTTTAGAGAGTGTAATACTTACCGGGTTCGACCGGAATATCAAAATTTTATATGGACTATCTTTTGTCTTGGAGTCAGATCTAGAGTCTATTTTTTCCATAAAACAAATAAACACATTATTTATATGCAAGTAGGTGATTCAGCCTGAGAAATGTCAACGAATTTTTTGCCTAGGAAGACTTAGAAACGAGACTTGGTATGTCAAAACTGGATTTTGGTGTCAGACTGAACGCTAAATTTCTGTCTTGTTCTAAGACTGGTATATCAATGTAGATTTCAGAACTTCCTTAATTTCTTTGATTTTCATTAAAAACAAATGACATTCGTATGTCAAATCTAATTTGTCATACGGGACTCATACGTACAGACTTGAAAGTTCTTTAAGAAATGTTTTTATGATAGTTTTTTTTATACAGTTATTCCGCCGATATTTATTATTTAATAGATAATATGTGTTTATTAATGTTTAGGTCGCGCAAAGACAAAACCAGAGAGCGCCACCAGCAGGTGCCGTTGTGATTCAAACAAATACGAATACGGTAATAGTATCTTTGTTAATGGCTTAATTAATATGTGATGATCACATCAACACCAATTATGTAAAAAATGTGTGTGTACTCATGTACACGCGTTAGAAGTTACACTTCTTTGCATACTTCTGCATTATGAGCACACCCCACATACACACCCTCACGTACATACCCTCACTTACACACCTGAATTAGCTACTAGTTAAAAGTGTATTTAATAATTTATATAGATTTTTTCCTTTCGTAAATGCTTTTTTGTATATACCTATTATGTATTCCATCTTTGGCTGTATATATTGTTTTACCATGTATTCTTGGAAACATTTTAGTTCAATAAAAATAACTATCTACAATAATAAAAATAGGGGTGGATCGTAGAGGCGTGAAAATTAGGGGTTGTATGTATTTGTTTATGATGTACCTATCATAAAAAAATAAAAACAAAAAAAAAATCTAAGGAATAAAATTTTTTTTTGGCGTGGACACCTCTTATCACTTAGGGCCTGAAAGATAGATAGTAGCCGATTCTCAGACTTAATGAATATGCAAATAAAAATTGATAAGAATCGGTCGAGCCGTTTCGGAGGAGTATGGGAACGAACATTGTGACTCGAGAATTTTATATATTAGATTTAAGTTAGATGTAAATAAATAAATATTTTTTTGTAGGGAATGGAAGTGGACCCGGAAACGTTAATAAAATGTACAACAATTACTCCCGGGGGTGTTGCTAGTAATACGCCTTTGCAAGATAAGGTGAGATATTTATTATGGCAAACATCTTGTTTACTTTAACGAAACGTTTTAATAAGTATTTTTCTTTTAGGTCAATGTTGCAGAAGATATTGGTGGTGAGTGAAAAATATCTTATTTAGCAAATTTACAGCAACAAACACTTTAATATAAAAGTTAATATAAAAATACATTTTCTTCCAGCTCCGAAAGAAGCACCAGTCCAGATACAAATTGATGAACAAGCTCAATTGACTATAGTGAGTAGATTTTTGTGGCATTGTCTTGTTATAAAGAGGTAACGTTTGTGAGTAGGAAGTAATCTCTTATACTGGTCAAAAAGTCGTGGATAAAACGCAAATAGGGGATAGATGAGGTCATCAGCTGCAAAAAATTGTTCTACGAGAGGTCTCTAAGCTCAACCCCTGCAGAGTTATAATTTATTTTGCGTTTTTATAAGAAAATTGACTTTTGTTACTAATTTTTATTAAAATTCGAAAAAATCCTGTATCTTTTTCATAATATCCACTAGATTGGTACTGATGAGTCCTTGCGTTAGACATACTATTTATAGTTGTTTATTGAGTGTATGGAAGATAATATTAAGTTATACGATAGGTATAACATTTTTTTCAAATCATAACTTTTTGTTTACTTCGGACCCCACTGTGAAAATAAAATACTCGACCGAATTTTTTTAGTATTGACGTCCATAAGTGTACATAGTTACAATATAGATATTATATACATTTTGTTTTGAATAATGACGAATATTTATATACACTATACAGTTTATATGTAGTATGTAGTACGTATTACATACGTTGTTTTAAATTTTTAATGATGTTGTAATATTTTTTTAATTATTACAATAAAGGTTTATTAAATAAACAGTCATCGTTTTCTGGAAAGTAATATTAATTTTTTTCGTTCCGTTTTATTTAGTTCCTGTCGTTATCTGTTATTTTTATATTACTCGTACAAAACAGGCCAGGCGTCTCGAGACGGCCTTCATTTTTAAAGACAATCGAAGCCAAGCTTGTACAAATTATATTTGGTCATATAATTTTACTTTAATATAAAAATTTGTTCCAGAAGACCGCGCAAAACAAAATGTTAGCCGATCTCCTAGAAAAGAAATCAAACCCACCTGTTCAAGTAGTCCAAATGAACCAGCACGCGCCGACCATACAAATAACCGAAACCGGGCAAATCGTTCAAGTCAAACCGGATGCGAGCCAGGTCATAGTTAACCCGGATCAACCGGCGCCATATTTACAGATTAAAAACGAGCAAGGGCAACTGATACAGATAAAAAATGATTCGGGACAGATTATACAGTTGAAGAGCGATCAGGGCGTGATACAGTTTAAGAATGATCAAGGACAATTGGTACAGATTAAAAATGAAAGTGTTATACAGAGTGTTAAAACTGAAGTTGACCCTATCGTTACGGACCATTCGTATACGGAGCCGCCCTCGAAGAGGCCTAAAGTGGAGGACAAAACGGAGGTAATAAAATGGTACTTCAATCCTATAGGTCTTCAGACTGTCAGTATATTTGGTCAATTTTATTTTTTTAAGTTGAATAGTGGACGTGGTGTTTGGTGGTTATACTTCTTTTGGCGCGTTAGGGAAAAATGATGATAGTAAATTTTACGATGTGCCGTCACCATCACTAAAAACCGACACCCTGAATATCTGTTCAAACGTCGGTAAAACAGTCTGGGCCGCTAGTTGGCGGTTGCTCTGTTTTATCGACAAGTTGCATTGTCTGTCATGGCGTAGAGTTTTTCAGTAATGTTTATTTAACTAAAATAATGATTTCTATACTAGAAACCCCATTCCAATGTGATAAAAAACATAGTTTATTGTAAAATATCATGATTAGTACATATTATATCGTTTCTATTGAAAGTGACCATTAATACCGACGTTCAACCACAATCCCACCTGATGTTAAGTTAGATGCGGCCTATTGGAGGGAGGCTGTCCAGGAGGCCTATTTCACCAATAATCAGCCTGTTATTGTCTTTTCCCCGGTTTCTTCCTTCATTGAATGAGCAAGTGTTATTAAAAACAAAAACCCATTTGTGTGCCGTGATTCGAATGCACGACCTCTGAGTCGCTTAAGCCAACACTGCTTTTAAAACTTAATAATAATAAAAATCGTCAAATTCCAGTTAAATAGCTTCCGTGGTAGGGTAAAGCCGTTTTTATTGTTTAACTGAAAAAAAAAAACGAATTATAAATATACCAAAGCTGTATAGGGGTCGTGTGTTCAAATCCCGGCTGTGCAAAGATTTATCTTTAGTTTAGTGCAATTACTTGCTCGTCGAAAACAAATTACTGCCGGCTACTGCTAGCTGTTATAAGAATGAAAACCTAATCTAGATGCTATTTAATTACTATATTCTATTATTCTAGATGAAATGCAATACAATAGTGATTATTAAAATTAATGAAAATTTTGTTCCAGAATAATTCACCGCAAGAAAGCGTCTCAAAAACAGCAGCAAATTTGTACGCGGCGCTCGCAGCTTCAGCTCTTGAGGATGAAGAGGATTTGGTAAAATAGTTTTAGTTATTTTCATTTACCAAGTTTTGTTAGTTTTTTATCTGGATCTCGCAGTTTTGTTTAATGCATTATATATTCACTTAATCGTTTTTATAGTAATTATATTTATCAAAACGGACCAAATGTTGCAATTTTCAGTATATTGAAACTGTTCGGCTACAACTAATGCATTTTTCTATTTTTTTATCACATTTTGTAGGGATAAATAAATATGATGACAATATTGAGTGACCAAACATCGTTTCTCAACAATTTTTATGTCAAGACCCACGAAAAAGCCAAAAAGTTAAACAATAAATAAAACAGTTTTAGAGTGACGGGGTCCAAAACCCCGTCACTGTAAAATTATAATAATATGATTATAGCGCCCTATTGTTATCAGCTATATTACCCTTCATTGGTTTTAACTGCGGTGTACTTGACCCTCTTTTAAAACAAACTCGACTCCCCGCTTGAGAAACGATGATATAACTGATAAAAATTTGATTCGCTATGATACGTGTAATTCAGACTTTCAGCCAGTAAATTGCTTATTTATTAGTAAATATTTTCATTAATTAACTTTAAACTAAATCAAAAGCTTAACCCTTAAGTCTTGGTGAGAGGCATCCGACCTTAAATGTCTTATTATTTCCTATATTTGGCCCTAAATTAAATGGGTAAGAAATTGGAACCACAATTTTCAATTAATTCTTTAATATAAAAAAGAAGATTAAGAAAATTGTAGTTTCAATGTCAACAATTGTTTTCATGTCTGGAATTGAAGCGTCCCCGTGGGATTCTTGTATCTGGCCCAATGGCCTCGAAGGTTTCTATTTTATTACTATTTTCTTGGTTTTATGTACTTTCGTGGCTCACTCGAAAATTTATGATTTAATGTCTTATGGCTTATGTGTTTTTGGGCAAAGAGAGTTGAAACAGTAGTTAAGTGTGACCGTACGTCAAATCGTTCGTTGACATTCGGAAGTCACACTCAGAGGGTTAGATCTAGTCTGCCCAATACACATTTAATGTATTTGAATACAGTTACCACAGAAACCAGAGAATTCAGATGCAATACAACAACCAGTGTTAGTCGGCGGTGCAGGAGAAAGTCCGGTTATCATCCAGGAACCGATTTTACAGGTAATTGTGGTCGTAATTCCTCCTTTGTCTCCGATCCCGTGTCTCCTGTTAACCTTTATTTCCTGTATTCAATAACATTTATCTCTAATATCCATTGCTTACCTCTCACGTATGCTGCCCAGTAGAAGTAGAAGCCATGATGGGTTTTCTCAGCATTTTCTAGAACATCTTTGTCAGCTACTATTTCTTTGAATAGAATGAATTTGTATAGGAAGTATAGTTTGGTAATCTAATCTTAACGCCTTTCGTTTAAACCTTGGTTGTCTTATTTAGCTGTAATCTTGAATTTAAAGCATACTTTAGTAAACAATCGATACAACACGACAACTTTGAATGAAATGCCGCGTAATTAGTAAAATATTCGTATAAATCCCATGCAGATATTGAGACCGCTGTCGATCGCCAAAGCTACAAAGAGCTATCTTATGTTCTGTTTACAATCACAGAGAAGGTCAACCTGCTTACCCAACGTACACGTACCTAAGCGTGTACGTTTCGGTGTTAAATTCATAAACTAAACTTTCTATTCAGAATGTATGTCTTTACCTTTGCTTGTAACGGCTACTAACATTTTTAGAGTGGTCCCTTCATTATTATATCCAAAATATGTTTTACATTTTATATATTAACATGAAAATTAGATATTTGTCACTGAATAAATTCAAAACTCTCGTTAAACGTTATGTAAATGATCCTAATACAGTTGAAACAATTTGTATGACTCAAAACTTGGCGATTAAAAAGAGTGACGGAGAGTTTCTTTCCCGCTCTACGCCCTTGACTTGCGAACTGGTAGTAAATGTAAGATCAATTTAACATATTTTCTGTTGACGTTCATAAGTGTACTTGTTTACCTGTACGCAAAAAAAATGTTTATAGGTACAGCAGCCGACACTACAAGTACAACAGCCATCAATGCAAGTGCAGCAATCATCAATGCAGGTAGGATCAATTAATTTAAAAGAGAATATAGAGTGTATAATGAAATATTATATGTGATATATGACATGTTTCTTCATTTGACAATGATAAATAGATTAGATTGTTTGCCTTAGTTTAAAGTATAGGGCGAGTATTTAGATCATAAGTTTTGATATCAATTATAACTGTTCTTTTTATAATGACATCATGATATGACACTTGCATGCCTGTTTTTATATGGCTGATTGTGCGGTGTTTTTTTAATAATCAATCAATCTGAACCAATTTATTTGCAAATAAACAATTTATTTATTATTTAATGTCATCTTTTGAATATCTCTTAACGAAGCGTCTTTTGTCTCTCTCCTATATTCTCTCCTGTACGAATCAACTTTCGTTAACAATAGATTCCAACATTTTGCAATACCTGATCAATGATATCCCTCATTTTTTAAATCACATCAATGTATGTTAGGAGTCTGTTAGGAAAAGTTAATAATCATAAGGCTGTTTGCCTGGTAATTAGCAATTAGTTTTTATTTTTGGTAAAATAAATATATTTATAAATAAATAACATAGATTTAATTTTTTTCACTTTTAGTTTGTTTTACTTTTCTGTCATAGCTCAAATTTTTATCATTATATCACGGGTTGGATGGGAACGCTTATAAGCGATAAGGCCGTCTCATTTAGGTTTATTATACGTAACTACAACTGTATCAAGCGCGAATCCGGCCCCACATGGAGTACTGTTCTCACCTACCAGCTCCTTCCACTTGACCGTATTCAACGTGGAACGAATCGAATCGTCGATACCCAGTCACTTCACTTTTCGTGCGGCTTGATCTCTTGGCGTCCATAGATGTGGAATCTCTCTACATATTCTACGTATGCACGTAGATTTCCCCTACAGTTTTTCTTTATTTTATACTTATTCTTCTTAGTCTTATTTTATATTTTCTCTTTAATATTTTAAGGTCCAACAACCGCCACATCAAATGCAACAGCCAATGTTGCAAGTGCAACCCATGGATGTTCAAAATATTATCTCATCTCAATCAGGACAGCTTATATTACAAGGTATATATCTGTGGCCATAGCTCAGAATATGATAAATCCAATTTTACAGGACAAGCAATAAAATTATTAAGAAATCTTGAAGGCACTATTAAAATATGAAACACTCGATATATGAATAAATGTACTTATCATTGTCTGATCTATGACCACAGATATTTATTTATTGATAAATAAATACTTATCAATAAATAAATATTTGTTATAATATAAAGCATAACTAAAAATTTTAGTATAAGCTGTCTACTGCCTTAGAAAAATCTAAATAAAATGCCACATTTTCTTACAATTTTATGGCTGACATACAAAAGTGTCCTTCATAGGATTAAATTAAATGATTTTTTACAATTATTTATTCAATTATTTTTCATACATAGGATAGAATTACAATGTTTTTGTGGCTCAGACGACACACGGTTTAGAGAAACCAAATGAGTCCCATTTTTAATTAATATATTTTTTAAAATTATTTATTATTGCTTAATATGTACATAAACTAAAAGTACAAAAATCACCAAAAATCACTAAGGGGTTTAACCTTGGTGCTTGAAGGGCTACACCACAGTAGAAATGTAAATAAGTAAAGAGTAAAAAAGAAATACAATTAATACAAAAAAAAAAAACAGTATAAAATATACCTAAATTTAAATAAAGGTAATCTTCGTCAGCTAGGGTCTTTTTCTCCTACCCTCAAAAATATTTAGTATAGTTCATTATATAGTTACTACTATACTAAATAAATTCCAAATTAATTAGTTGAAAATGACACATTTCAGAGAAAACAGTTACATCTCAGCCTCAATTTGTCCAACAGCAAATGCAATTGATTGCGACACCAAACACATCACAAGGTAAGAGCAATTGAAAAATATATTTTTATTGATGTGTAATCAATAAAAATATTAAATTTATATCTAAAATAAAAATTATATCTAAATTTATTTTCACAAAAAAACTACTTATTTGAATGTCTTGATGAGAAAAATTGTCTATTTACGGAAATAATTGTCAAAGATATGATGATGTCGAGATGTTGTTTTATAAGTATTCCAGAAATTTATTAAATTAATGTAATTAATAAAGTAAAAAAAATGGTTATCTGTAAAGTCGGTTTACAGACGATAGTTTAACGTGAAAACGTCATAACAAAATATTGTTGAAATTATTGCATACTTTTATGAATGAAATTGAATATTTTGTATACAAAGAAGCAAGATACATAGAAGGAGTAAATCTTCGGACGCATAGGCCAATGTAGTAAAAGAGAGATAGATGCGGCGCAAGCGTATAATGAGCGAAACAGTTTTCGATTTATTAGACGTAGTCACGTCAAAAATCACTTCATAAAACAAATAATTATTAATGCATAATAATTAATTATATTAATTAGTAACATAGGAATTCGTCAATAACAGGTTTCTCGCATCGGCTACGTATGGAGCGTTGTGCTGTTATACGCGCAATATAATATATATAAACCCATGTTATATATGTCATTGGTCTTAGTATATAAGATTTAAATCTGTTCGACGTTCTAGTGGATAGAAAACTGTGTCCAGATTATGTTTCCAACAAGCTATTGGAAACTTTTCTTTTTATGATTGTTTAAAAGTTTTTGCATGAAAAGTATATTAAGTTGCAAACTTCAGTTCAGTATAAAATGAATGAAACTAAAAGCTTTAACCATTTTTGTGTAAAAATGTTCGATGTTGCCAAAAAACCGAAAGTAGGGGTATGTGGGACTCACCAGAACCTCTGCTATTTAGAAACTGGGTGAGAAATACCCACTTAAACCAGCTCGGGTAAATCCTACAAGGCCTTCCTGTTGTATTTTACCTGGTCAAAGAAACCAGTTCCGTAGGTAGTGTAGGTTGGATTCCTTGTATGGAATTTTTTTTCGAAAAAAGTGTCACTTACTTGCCATGAGATTGTCTCGAAATACATTGGATTCTGGAACTTAAACATTATTATTTTGTATGATGATTTGATATTTTATAAGAGTACCTACCGAGAGTTTTTAACTCCTGCTTTTTCTCTCGGCCTACACTCTTTGTCTTTGCCGATGAGTAGGGATGTCTACCGATACAAATTTAATGACGTGGAATAAATGATACCTGTATCTTATATTCCATAATATATTTTTTTTTATATTTTGAAAAAAAAATTTGTTTTTCAGGGGGTATCGGCTACCTATCATCGAATATTCCAGGAAATATGATGCAGAAAACCATCATAATAGTACAAGGAGCAAGTGGCGGACCGCTAACATTAACGGTTAGTTTGATAAAAACGACTTTTTAAGTAATAACTTGCAATATAATATCGATTTTTAATTATTGAGGAAAATTGTCCTTATATAACTTTAGGATCATTATTTAATATATTGTGATAATTTTTTAATGAAAGGTGAACAACCCGAGCGGTTTGGACGAGGCGACACTAAACAGCCTTATTGCGCAGGCCACAGAGGCTATAACCCAACAACAGATTATACAGGTTCAATAGCAATAGATGCTTAGCACTTTTCATTTGCTATCCTCTTTCTGTTCGTTGGTTCACATATCTTTTGTCCCTGTCTACTAACAAGTAACACGCTTAGCACGCGATCATTCCATTTCTTTGATTTTGTTATTCATTATTTTGCTAACAAATTGGGAAACCTATCGCTCATTACTCTTTATTAATATATTGTTAGATTTGTTAGATTATCGATGAAAGTACGAACAATGCTTGGCAATTTTATTTACGATTTTGTCATTGTCAGTTTTACGTTTGGTTTCTGTAGATTGGAAGTCGATTATTCTATAAGATATAGTTTAATTAAAAAAGTCAAAGTTCCGAATACGAGAAACGTTTAATAATAATCTTAGTAGAAATATGTCCTTCCAAGACAAATGCAAATGGAAATTATCGGCAAACTTAAGTTAAAAATCTGATATTGCGCGCGGTTAGTATAAAGTTCAATTAAAACCGAGGTGGTCGCAGCGGATTTGTCAAGGCCCCTTGGAGTACCATATCTACCGTGAGTACCGTAGAGCCTTTTTGTACTTCAAACCCATCTCGTAGAAGTAGGTATGGAAAAAGTATGAGTTCTACGATACTCTACAATTAATAAAATATGTAAACATACCACCAATAAGATGTATCAAGCATTATTATACAAATTAAAATTAAATTCTTCGTTTCCCTAGGGTTGCCCTTAGCGACGCCCTTGAATCCAACTACTATCATTCTTTCGAAATCTCTCATTCTTATATATCATTTTCATGTACGCACAACGGACCTAATAAGCGTCTTAGTGCAGAAACTGAGACCACCAACCATATATCATTTTCATAACACTACAATGTATCACATCATAACATTCAATCACACTTCGTTATTTTATGGCTAGAATAGATAAAATAGCACTTTGTATGCGCA
Source organism: Pieris napi (assembly GCF_905475465.1). Taxonomy (NCBI): domain Eukaryota; kingdom Metazoa; phylum Arthropoda; class Insecta; order Lepidoptera; family Pieridae; genus Pieris; species Pieris napi. The sequence goes on along the minus strand of NC_062241.1, from coordinate 1,631,769 downwards.
ACTATACAAAAGATCTTTCTATCTCTAATCGAGACCACCAACCATATATCATTTTCATAACACTACAATGTATCACATCATAACATTCCATCACACTTCGTTATTTTATGGCTAGAATAGATAAAATAGCACTTTGTATGCGCAACTATACAAAAGATCTTTCTATCTCTAATCGAGACCACCAACCATATATCATTTTCATAACACTACAATGTATCACATCATAACATCCAATCACACTTCGTTATTTTATGGCTAGACTAGATAAAATAGCACTTTGTATGCGCAACTATACAAAAGATCTTTCTATCTCTAATCGAGACCACCAACCATATATCATTTTCATAACACTACAATGTATCACATCATAACATCCAATCACACTTCGTTATTTTATGGCTAGAATAGATAAAATAGCACTTTGTATGTGCAACTATACAAAACATCTTTCTATCTCTAATGCTATGAATCATTTTTTAATGAATAGATCAATTGAGGGTATTTTTGTAGTTCTACATTTGACATTAAATTATACAGAACAAGGGTGTGATACAATCAACACAGAGAGTGATTGTGAGCCAATCAGCGTTAGTCAGCACCTCACAACCGATCGCCGTCGTCAAATCGGCCATTGCGCAGGTTTCATGCACATTGTATCCGTAGTTTGTGCATGGATATTGTATATAGTCTATTCAATGGTTACCATAGCAACGTGTTGAAATTGACTGATAATCGATTTTCCTAAATATTTTTTTACGCACATAAATGGGCACTGTGTTAGCAAGCAGTGTGACTTAACTGTAGTTTAAGCTCATTGCAAGAGATAAGTGTTAAAAGAATCGTGAACAATTTTTCGCCATGCCTTTTTCTTATATTTTACTAAAATCATATTGCTTCAGTAACCAATTAGCTAAATGAATCAGGAAAATCACAATACACTTTTAATTATTTACAAAAATATTTTAAGAAAAGTTTGTTGAAGCCAAATGGTGGAGGATATATCTTTAGATATTCTTTTTCCTTACGCTTTGTATTTATTTTTGGGATTTTATATATGGCATTTGCTGGTTTCGATATCGCTTTAGGCTTTTCATCTCTTATTTATGATATTGTAAAAACAACTCAAACTTTTTCAGAATTCCCCCCAAATAACGCAAAGTCAGCAACCAATTATAACAACTCAACCGCAACCCCACAAGGCGCAGATCGTCACCCAACAACCCCAACAAATAGTTGTTTCCCAAAAACAACCACCTGCTCTAATAAGCACGACTACTGGCAACCCTATTGGCAACCAACAGATTATTCAAGGCAACCAACAGCTATTACAAGGCAACCAGCAAATTATTGCGGTGTCAAATAATCAACAGATTATAGTGAATACGCCCATGAAGCAAAACGTTCATAGAGTTGTGCAACCACAGAGGATTCAAACAGCTGTGAGTAATGCAGCTCCGGTGCAGATTGAAAGTAAATCTGTTGTGCAAAGCCCTGCGGTGAGTGTTTTTGATTACAGAAATCTATAACGCGACCTCCTTCCCCATATAACGCGGATATTTCTTAAGTTATATTTCTGTAGTGTGAAAATTATAATGATTTGTCAAGACTGTATAGGTAGACATTTATGATTTTATGCGTAGATCGATCATGATTCTAATTTTATAAATTCGAGTTTGAGTTCGGAATATTTCGGGCATCCTATTTAAACGTGTTCAATAATAAACTAGAAAAACAAAATTGTACCTATATTACTTTATCGAATATATTTGTTACCCGTGCTTAGCGTGAAGATCGTTTTTATAGAATCAAAAATTATATTTTCTTTAGAAAACTCAACAACCAGTAATGCGGCAAGTGATAACCAGGCAACCAGTGATGGTTGGAAACACCAAAATTGGGGAAAAGGAAACAGTTGTTTCACAACCAGTCACAGAGGTAGTCTTTAGAAAATTTATATATTTTTCTTACGCTAATTCAAATTGCCCTATTTTTTTAAAAATCCGCATTTTGAATTTATGTCGTCAGTACAGCAAAACTATTCCTCGTCAGAATTACATATATAAGTTGGTACTTAGATGTTTAAAAAAAACTAATTAAAAAAAATTGATATATAAACTCTTTAAGTATGTAGTTAAAAACTAATTGTCTATGTACAGTTAACCTTTTAATATGATTGTTGATCTGTGCAATAATGAAATCCTTTTCTATAAACTAAAGAGAACTTATTTTATTTTCTATGACTAACTTTAGCAAAAGCCACCAAAGTCTGACCCTACTCCACCACCTCAGCCTACAACATCTCAGAATCAAGAGGACACACCATGGATTTGCCATTGGAAAGGATGTGGGAAGTATGTACAAATGCAATTTTAAAGATGTTGTATTTTAGATATAAATCATTATAAATATTAAAGTAAATAATATAATAATCTATAGTTAAATAGCAATTGTTAAACGAGGTAGCTTTTCTCATAGTAATAAGTATTTTTGACATTAATTCTAGATGAACGTTTAATCTCAGTGTTTATTTGAATTCTACCTTTATATGGATAATTCTCTTTGATATCTATGAAAAACCTTCGATGAAGTGCGTCACTTAACTGCTATAAATCCGGCTCGAAGGACCAATGTTAATAAATCTTTTACTAAAAACGCATTAATTAATATAATATTTTTTTTACAGAACGTTTACAAATGCTTCAAGCGTGTTCACGCACGCGGCGCGTACGCATTGCCCGGGGGGTGCGGGGGGTGAGGCACCCTGTATGTGGATCGATTGTGATCGGGTTCCGCGAAAGACATTTGCCTTGTTGAATCATCTCAACGACAAGCATTGTACCCAGCAGGTATATTTGTTGACCGTAATTATTTTTAGAATATTCTTTGTAAGACAGCTACAGGTTCTAAATCTATTCAAATACGATAATATAATTCAGTTAATATTACAATGATAACCTAAAATTATAAATAAATTAACTTTTTAATTTTAATGAGACATCTTGGATATTTACTTAACTTTTCGAACGTGTACGATCCGTAGCTCTTCGGTTGTTTTCTTGGAAAAAAAATTGCCTGCGTACAAATGACACATATCAGAAGTTAAACTTCTTTGTTAATTAATTATTACTTAAAGGTAAAAGTCCCAATAGATGATCATGTACCAGTATATGATCACACCATGTATTTGTTTTGTCATTTGAGATTTCAATAAAATATTTTGTTTAAAATATAAATTACTAATAACTTATATTTCATAAATAATCTTTACGAAATTTTCATTTTAAAATTAGAATTTCGTATATTTTCGTTTATTGCTACTTTCTCACTCTCTCTCTTTTTCGACAAAAACGCTGCACGTCTTCGTGACGCTAATATTATTGCGTTTCATCCGTAAAAACTTTACCCTCGCCTAAAGAAATTTCACTTCAATAATAATTGCTTCATTTAAAGAAGGAAGGCTGATCAATGAATTGGCCTATACGGTCAATCCTATTGCGGATTTTTTAGATTTTTTAATATAACGTTAAATTTTTAATGAGGATGATGATTAGTAATAATAGCATTAAAAAAAATTAAAGGAAGGTTCTACATTATAAGTTAAACCAACATTGGTGAAGTACTATTGCACTGTTTATTATTTTTAATTATTTATTAATCTTTAATTATCCTTACAACAGATTAGAATTTATTTTTGCATATTTTACAGTGCTGGTGTTAAACAAAAAGCGATCTACTTTTTTAACATAACTTTTAGATAGCGTTATTTTTACAAACATATAACTTGAAGTTTGTAATTGAAAATTTCAGGCTCTCAAAGCAATATACAATTCGCGTCGTCATGCTGCGGCCGAGCCAGAAGCGAACAAGCCGGTCTCCGTCGCCTATCCACCTAACGCGGCTCTCGCGGCTCTTAATAAGCACGCGACCGACTTGTTTAATCCCAGGGAACTTATGGTCAGTTTATATTTTTTAGTAAGTTAAGAAATAAAAAAACATTCATGTGAAGTAAAAAAAATGCGGGAATATCTCAAAACTACTGAGCCGATTTTTATGGAGCTTGGGCGATGTATAATATGTTTAGGTTTTGGTAATATAATTCCCGTAACCCCAATGGGGCAAGGGGCAGACAAATTTCTGTGTCTATTTTATTGGTATTTTATGTAGGCGATGAAACAATTCATGGCATAATTTAGTTTTTATTGGTTTATAGATTCACACACTCACTTTTTCCGAATGGCTTTTTTTAGTAATATATTATATCAGTAATATTTTTACGATTTGTCAAAATTGGTTTAAAGATGAAGCAGCTGAGGGATATAGTAACGAGAATTGAATGTGTATTTCTCGTTTCTGAATCTTTCCCTAATAACAGCTGCAATATAATAAAAAAAATATTATATATTTGTATTTATATTAGAATTAAATTTTTCTGAAGTACGACGAAGTTTATATATTTAAATTAATTTAAATAAATTGTTACCATTTCAATCACAAAAATTAAGATTATATTAAAATATTGGTTTGTGTGCGAACAGCACAAGAACGATCGCGCAATGGACCAAGGGGTGAGGTTTACTGTGTGTGTGTGATGGCTTTAAAAACTAAATTAACATAATATATGTAATTTATTATAATAGTGCATTTAAATGTACGTACATACATGTGAAGATACGAGAAATGATTGTGGTTTTACAATATCTGAATGCATTTTGTCTTTGTTTTGCTTTTTTATTTGTGTGTTTGTTGTTTGTAACTTAACCCGTTTTAACTAAAAATGCGATTTTGTATGAATCCAATGTTTTCTAACAATATTTCGAGACATAAAAGTATACTTTGCATGTCCTGTCAACTATGTAAGCATATATTAAACATTTATTTATTTTTCGAACGTGTACGATCCTTAGCTCTTGGGTTCTTTTCTTGGAGAAATACTTAAAGCTTCATTTAAAGAAGACTGACCGATGAACTCTTTTCGACTGTACTTCATGTTTTTCTCTATTAAATTTTGTTATAAAAGTTGAGACTGATGGAAATATCTTTTTATGTTCGCTTATACTTCAGATTTAAATACTTAAAATTATGTTTTTTAATTGTCGAAAAACTACAAACAATTAACTATCTTGTGCTAGAGTTTTAAAAAGTGAGAAATCATAATTGGTAAATAAAAAATGTTAGGTTTACCTAAGAAACAAGTTAGCTTGGTCATCACAAGTGTAATGTAAACTTTATTATTGAAAATTAATTTGTTGTGAATAGGATGAAAATGAGGGACCGGTGACGAAAAGCATCCGCCTAACAGCTGCCCTTATATTGAGGAACATCGTCATTTACTCAAATACAGGAAGACGGTAAGACTAATATTATGAACGAATACAATTAATAATTTTCTCGCCAGAAATACTTAGTATAATAATAATAAAAATCATTTATAGTTAGTTTTCTAGGTTATTTAAAAAAAAATATTTTTTACACAATTTAAATTGTGATAAGTTGTAGATGCGGATTTTTCCTTTTGTAAAACGTTACGATACGGGGCGAATTACGCGTTATTGTTAATATTATTTTCGACTTTCCAGTACTTTACACCACATAATGGTAACTTTTTGGTAAAAAGAGTCACTAGGTGGTTACGAAACGTTTTACTATACTTGGGTAAAGAAAAAGGTTACGGCGCGTTACATGGCGGGGGGTTTCAATACTCTAAAAAGTGCGTGACGTAATACTTGAACGCTCCCTTGAAACTAATGAAATTTTAAGAGTGTATCAAAAAAAATTTTTCGTATGGTAATTCCTAGTTTCCGTTAATTTGTATTATAGCAGTCCAAAATATGTCCAATTTATTTATTGAACAAGGACAAACGGGCAGGATTCATTGATTAATGATATCGGCACCGATGGACATACTGCTAGATTGCTCGCGTGTGCGTAGCCGGCTATTTTAGAATTAAAAATGTCAGTCATTTAAATAAAATCTTATGAAGCGAATATGGTTAAGCGTCCTTGAACTAACGAGTTTCTAACAGCCAGTGAAAACTTTTATAAATTATTATTTAAGAAATTTATTCATAGTTTTTTTTAATGAATATTATCTCTAATATATATCTTTTCAGAATGCTCAGACAATACGAAGCCCATCTTGCATCAATAGCTTTAAGCAGTGTTGAAGCATCGCGAACAATTGCCCAAGTCTTATATGATATGAACAATATATGAGAATAGCTTAATGGGCGAAAGCCCTAAATGTGACTATCTTTTTATGTGTATAAGCCTTAAATATAGTAGGAGAAATTCCTTTTTAATTTAAGTATTGCATTTAAATATAAATAGTTTTTGATACCGGAAATTAATAGATACTAAAAAATACTTTTACGTACGTATACGTACTCTTAATTACTGAAATATTAAAGTCGATTTAGACAAATATCGATATACTTCAAATACATATTCGATAGATTGGTTGGTGGTTTAAGTATGTTTGTGTAATAAAAACGTGTGTAAAAAAATTAAAACAAACTTGAAAACTATATTTAATAAATATCTTAAATGTATTTCGGACTTTATCAAAATTATTGTAGGTTTTGATAAATAAAATAACACAAAATAATTTTCAAAATATTTCTTTGGTGGTTTTTTCAGTTTTATAAATTTGGTAAAATTTAAATATTAATTAAGAACTAACCTGTAAGTATTACTTTTGTAAATAAACTGAATAGGGGAATCAATCTCATTTTTTTACCATTACCATACCTGTTCAAATACATACCTTTATCTAAATCAAAAGCACTCTTTTAACTAAGGTACTCTTTCGTCTCTTTCTGTCAAATTGTGTTTACCCTGCGATAGATAGAGACATAGGTACGTTTGTGAAAGTACAATATTACTGATAAGTTATTATAAGGTGATGAGAATTTGTCAGAACTATTGAAATTATGTAGATACAGTGTATAATTGTGTATTTATCTGATGTTTGTTCTTAGATTAAGTCTTAACGGAGTGGAATATACTATATTATATGAAACAGTGTTTTATTTTGGTTTTGATATTCCCGTGGCATTATCGCGTACGTAGTACGAGTACGCGTATACGTACAAGTTCGTATACGTATAGGTATGTTATCTAAAGCTGGCGGCTTCAACACATTTACACTTTGTTCTTGTGTAATGTCTGTGAATAAGCGCGAGACGTGATGTCAAACTGAAATACAATCACAAATACATCACGAAAAGACTGTCCGTCTCTCTCGCGCTCGGTCAAGCTTATGAGTATGTAGGATTTGGGTAAGACATTTAAATAAATTAAATGCCACTTAATTTTCAAATAATAATTCTATTTTAATCACTCCTAATTTACACAGAGTAATTAGAGTAATTTGAGTCAGGGATAAGCTCGCAGGATACAACTAGTGCACCAAGCCACGCCAGAGCCGAGACTGCCTGTGCAAGGCTCGCTCCGCCATTTATAACGACAGACTCAGTAGTGGGGAGAGTGGGGAGACTTGAAGAACCGGCTGTGACCTGCTCGATGCAGGTGTTGTTTATTGCTATAGGCGCGTACGGCGGTACAGGCGCCGTCACGGCCATACTGACATGCGTGCGTCCTCGCACGCGCCTCATACCATATCTCTGTTACATCAGTTACATAAATTAAGGCGCATAATTTTGGTCTGGTTCAAAGCCCTGCAAAACCATAACAATTAGTCATTTCTGCTAGTCCGGAATTTACATTCCCTATAGCCATAGCCATTGCATAATTTTGGTCTAGCTCAAAGCCCTGCAAAAATAAAACAATTAGTAATTTCTGCTAGTCCGGAATTTACATTCCCTGTAGCCATAGCCATTGCATAATTTTGGTCTAGCTCAAAGCCCTGCAAAAGTAAAACAATCCGTATTTTTTTTTTAACATGTGCCCTGCAACATTATTGGACCGGCATTAGCCCTTCAATAATATTGGACTGGCCACCCCTTTTTTTTATCATGTGCCCTGCAACATTATTGGACCGGCCTTAATAAGCCCTTCAACAATGCTGGACTAGCAACCTATTTTTTTTAACATGTGCCCTGCAACATCATTGGACTGGCCTAAGCCCTTCAACAATGTTGGACTGGTAACTTTTTTTTTTTCCATAAACATAACAAGCGCCTCTAAAAGGACGGAACTTTTTCCGTTCTACTTCAGTCATTGATTTTGCAAAGTTCGAAATTAATATTTCCCAAATGCTCTGCCAGGTCATTTGATTAGGCTGTATAATTGTGAGGCATGTCGCGGTGCGACCTTTAAAACAGTGAATACCAGCAATAATCAAATCAACGCCTTCTAAATTCTTCTTGTCAATAATTATGTCATTTAAAGTGCACCAATTGGTTATGTCTGAATCGGTTTCATCCGGGTCAAATGGCACCAACTTGATAGGTATTGATGAATCCACAGTTGAGAATTTAAACTATCTGCAATTTTCTTAAAAATGGCTTCCATGCCAGTAGAGAGAAGAGACAGTTTGCGGTGGTCGGCCACCACCTCTCCACCCTCTCTCGAACCGTACGCAGACCTCACTCAAACGCCATCTCTTAAAGAGACAGCTTTGACGCTTTTTAACAGCTAATAACGACATCTATGATTGCTTAAACGTAACCTCGCCGACACGGCCACCCTGCCGCACCACACGTCCTAGTGTGCTCCCGAAAAGAAAATCCACAGGTCATCAATTCTCAAACTCGGTCATTCTGACCAAATAAAACGAATCATTAGAAATGTTAATCATACCAATCATCAATCACTAAACGTCGACAATCACTGAATGTGGGTCGTGTGGTTATATCCCACTTCTGATGTAGGATTTGGGTAAGACATTTAAATAAATTAAATGCCACTTAATTTTCAAATAATAATTCTATTTTAATCACTCCTAATTTACACAGAGTAATTAGAGTAATTTGAGTCAGGGATAAGCTCGCAAGATACAACTAGTGCACCAAGCCACGCCAGAGCCGAGACTGCCTGTGCAAGGCTCGCTCCGCCATTTATAACGACAGACTCAGTAGTGGGGAGAGTGGGGAGACTTGAAGAACCGGCTGTGACCTGCTCGATGCAGGTGTTGTTTATTGCTATAGGCGCGTATAGCGGTATAGGCGCCGTCAAGTATAAAAGAGACAGTTATTGTTTTTCTTTTGCTACTGTTTATGTTGATCTTTACTGTTTTATATTATTATTATTTTATACATGTTGACCTTTTTTCAAACATTACCAGGGCAATCTCGTGAAATGGTGCACAATGTTTTTAATTATTTTAAGCATCTTATTAAAAACAGTTGAATGAAAAAATGTTATATTTAATTTGACATCAGATGCGATTGGGGTTTCTAAGAGGAGTATTGAAAGAATAGTTAGTGAAGTTGATCTAGATGGAGCTTATGTCGAAAAATGAAAAGTTATTTACACAAACTACTCTTATACGTTCTTGGTCGGGCTTAGAACTTTTGGATCCACCCTCGTATGCACATAATATTTATATGTATTTGACACATTTTTATTTATTTACAACCCACCCAACCTTACTAAAACCAGAGTAGACTAAAATGTAATATGCAATAGCTTGAATGTAATAGCTTGGCAAAAAAGTAATATTTTTAAACATACTGTATAGTGAAATTGCATTAGTGTGAGTACTGTGAACGCGCCAGCTTTCGATAACCGACCTATACGTAATAAAGACGTACATAAAGAATTTTATAAAATCATTGACGACGCCAACATCATCCAATTGATCGTTGAAATTGAATCTACAAAATATTAGTTACAATAATAGAACATTAAAATAATTACTTAAAAATTTTAAGATTTTTACTTCATGGAACAATGAATTGGTTAGTGATACGAAAGATAATAAAAGTAAATATTGTAGGCAGATAAGTGAAATAATATTTAATTTACTCGTTCGGAAATTAACACCTGTATTCAAAAATTTCGTAATCGTTATGTTTCCTACTATATGATAAACTAAATATTAAATGTTTACGTTTATACGATTCACGGTAGTGTAGGTGTTCATAAAATATATGTATCCATTTTAAAACACTTTATAGATTGGGTTTTTTTTTACATAGGATTGATTTCCCCTAAAGCAGATCTGTGGCTGAGAGGCAGAGCGGCAGTCAAATCTCTACTTTCCTAAAAAATCCCTTTTTATTTAATTTACTTGACTAGATATGGTGGGCTTGGTGTCTCTTGCTGGGCCCAGGCGACGACTGCTCTGGAAATATCAATATAGTAATTATGGGTGAGTTGGAGTATGGGTAAAAGTGTGCTATTCATATGATATATTCGACACTGTGGGACAATTTCTCCAGCTGCGATCTGTGTTCAAGTAGCATGTCAGCGAGCACATCCCGTATCACCCTCAAGTCCGGTCTCGAGCTTCAGATCGCAAAGTCGGACAGTCAACAAGTAAATGAACCACCTTTGGTCGGCTCTTTCTCCACAGTCGCACGTGAGGCTTGTCATCATTTGTGAACCGCCCCGTGGCCAGTCAGGATCTGCGCCACGTGAGGTGGGAATCGCCTTGAAATATTATTGCGACCGAGGCTATCGCATACATAACGCTCGTTACAGGTGTCTAGCGTCTAAAGATTGGGTAACATATAATTTGCATAACTTGCGTATACAATTTTAACGGTTGTTATTTCACATTTTATAAGGGTGTCGCATTATTATGCAAATAGAAAAAACATAAATTAACTAAAAATAGAACTTGTATAGCGTTCCTGGAATGCAAAGTGCTTTAATAAATTTCCGCACATTTCCGTGAAATGTTAGAATAGTGGATTAAAAAGTTTTGTGCCAACGTAAATGCATTTTGCAAAACAATATAGTTCTAAAAATAAACTAACAAACCGCTTATTGTTCTACATTTAAAAATGGACCGTCAGAATTCTTACTGCATTCATATTATTCATTTAAAATAGTTGTTAGCTGGTAGGTAAAGTTAAGGTTGTACCTAATTTCTTCAAATCAATAACTTAAGAAACATACGTAGAAGTGTTATCCTGTTTGACTTAAGTGGCTTTATTTCGTGGCTTTGTTATGCTATGTTATGATTCAATATTAATCTAAATGATGCATTCGATCCTCTGGTCTGCACCAATAAACAATCCGTGCGTGATCATAAAATGCAGGTAAACCAAAATCAATGCTAAGTTTTAGTAGTCTCCGAAGATACACGGAAATCTAAGGCCAGATATAAGGATTTACAGCGGCACAAAATTATTTACGCCAAAGTTTTTCTATTAGATTTAGTTAAATCATACAATTAGTATTTCCTACATATTTATCTCCAAGTGAAAATTCAAATGGTAATTATGTTAGCCCTGGGTTCTCGGTTACACCACGCCAGGTTAACGGGAGATTAATTAGGGTTAACAGCCGTAAATCATCCTCATCTCGCTCCTAAATGGAGTTTGATCGTATAACCATACTATTTGTTTTCGATTTGATACTTTGAAATTGTTACAAAACGTAACGTTCGGAGAACATAAACAAAAATGTATGATACTAGAAAGGAAAAGGCTGTCAATATTCTAATTTCAAAATAACAAACTCACTACTAGTACTAGTACAGTGGCGTAACAATAGGTTGACAGGGCTGGCAACATGCCACGGGCCCCCAACCCAGGAGGGCCCCTGCCCAAGAGATATTAATATGTTCTATGGATGAATGTGAAGTCTCCAATACGCATTGGTTTAGCGAGGGGACTCCACAAACCATTCCCTCTCGCCTAAGAGAAGAGGCCTATGGCAATTAGTCGGACATATACTGAAAATCTCGAAGTTTATTAAAATTAAACTGAGTACAACGTGACGATTTTTAGTGATAGGGCCCCATCAAAAGAATAGCCTCGGGCCCCAAGTGGTAAAGATACGCCACTGTACTAGTAATTAAACGACATTTGGCGTTTACATCTTTTTACAAAGTGAAAAATCATGAATGAACATTATGAAATTTCGGAAAAAAACATTAAAAATACGAAATATTGCTAATTTAGTAGATTTATATCATAAGTTGTATATTACATTAATATAACTACATTTAGATAAATTGTAATCAGGACGGCCAAGGATATATCTGACATCGAAAAGCTTTTGTGTGATCGATGTCTCGGCTATCCGTCTTCATTTATGCTTACTTCCAAACTTCTGAGTGTTATGAGGGAAAGAGAATTAGTCCAGACGTATTGGATGTCCCCTATGAAAGATGTAGGTCTAGAATTTATCACTGTCTGCAATTCTCAACCCTGAGATAATAGTTCGTCGTAGCGGTTCGATTCGTCTGAGCTTGTTAATTTTCTTTACTTGCCTGGTGTCAGCTCGATATAGAAATAAAACTAATACAATCTGTCGTGTAGTTATTTCGTTTTCGTGATAAAGTAGATAGGTCTAACGATCGAAATGATTTGCAAAATTTGAATTAAATCTATTAAGCCGTTTCACAATAATGTTTATTCGTTTTTACAACAAACAACATAGGCCGGGAGATAGTGACACAAAATAGTTAGTCATTTGTACCAGTATGGCGATTCTACAGGGGTCTTATTACGAAATTAAAAAAATAATTTTGATGGTCATAGCGCTGGTACCGGTGGCCCAAGCGCGTGGGCGTTAGTCGATCTCGTCGGATTATTTACGACTTTTAAACAATTTGTTCCACAAAAATTCTAGTATTTTCCGATAGTCAAAAATAAATAAGAGGCGGCAGTGTCATGCCATACTTCTCCGGCCCGCCATACCGACGCGAATGCGATGTTAAAAAAAAAAGAAGGGTTGCACTCCGGGAGTGCCGGCTGAAATGAAAACTTGAATATTAACGTTGTGCATTTTTGATATTTTGGAATGGTTAGAGAATAATTTTGCACGAATTGCTTCAATTATCAGTATAAAAGTACTATCATTTATGTCTTAGAATACAATATTTATTTATTGCGCTATCGTACACAAACATGACAATTTATATTTAAGTGAAGTGCCCCTAAGTTCTCCGTTCAAAAAGTGCATTTTATTTTAAGGACGATTATCTTTTATTTACCAATTAGTACAACATAACGACGACACTTCTGAACATCTAAATAGTAAACAATCGTATACTATTTGAATGAATTTGTTATGATTTCGACACAAGTGAACTTCGCGTTTATCGAAGTTCACTTGTATCGTTTATTCGCGGGACTAATTGTCCCGGTCGTAGGTATTCTTTTAATCCTACCGAACAAGCACGTCGGGCGTCGTCTAGTATGAATGAATTTGCAATGGTGTAAAATTTATCGTCTAATTTTATGTTAATGTGTTTGTAATAAGAAAATATGATTTTTAGTTAAATACATTTTCATTGTACTGTTACGAAAATATGCATAATACACCTATACGTTTGCACTATTGAAAAAAAAGGCCGTATTATTTTGAATTCTTATTTCCAGATTGAGCATTCTGTTAAACGAGCTGGATTTGGACATCCATAGTTGCTCACCTCAGACTTTGAGAGTGATTTTCGTTTAGTGTTTGTTTAAATTTTATTATTGTTTTGATTAATTAATTTTATTACTTCTTGTATGCTATGTTTGCCTGTAAGTGCTTGACACATTGAAAACTGTATTTTATTTTTCTTCGGTCAATGTATTAATGTGCCAAGCGTTGGCAAGCTTTTATAAATAAATAAAATAAAATGAAAATAATTATGAACTAAAGGGTCGTCTATATTATTAAACAACTAATGAATAATTTAAAGAAACTATTAGCATCTTTGTTATATACATCTATTTAAGTAACCGGCTCTCTTGGCACTTTTGAGTTTTTTAGTCGCCATAATCTAATAAATATTCCTATAAGGTTTTCAGCTAAATCGTCTTGAATCTTGTAAGTCTCGGATGAACTCAACATTAGCATATTTAAATACATAATTGTTCCCGTGTGATTTCCCTCTTACGATTGCTCGTTAAAGTTACGAGCTTCTAATATTTCTTTAACTTGACGTTAACTTCCAAACCCTGCTTAAAATTTTGATGTAAAATTAATAATTTTGACACGTAGCGATAACATCTGACAATATAGCTAAAGCTGCCTTAGTTGCTTAGTTACGCTACCGACCTTAATTATAAAAGGAAGTTTTAATTTCCAATTTCCAGAGAGACAATCTTTTCGGTATGACAGGGCCAAATACTCCCGCGTTGATTCACTTGCCTTAATTTTCGGCACTCTTAATATTTTAATGACAATTAAATTCCTAACATATCTTCCTTTTTCCCTCCCTCTAAGTCTCGGAAATCTAAAGTTTTAGATTTGTATAAATATGAACAAAAGTTAAAAATTCGTTCGCCAAAGAAGTTTCACTTCTGACATGTGTACTTTGTACGCACGCACTTTTTTTTCTATGTGTATTTATGTGATGTGATGTAAATTTAATTGTTACCGCATTAGAGTAATTATTAATGGTAGCTTATTCTGTTAAATAAATAAAAATTATTACAATGCCGTTTTTGTCTCGCAGCACGTGTCGTAATATAAATTAAAAACTAGTATTTTCCGAGGGTTTATCTCTGGGGAGTGGTGGAAATGTATTAGCAACGAGTAGTTTACGTGATAAGGGTCCTTTTTTATGGTCGGCCGGTTATATCCGGATTTATTGATGAACCCGTGTCAAAGGCAATCGCGAGATCTCAATGTATTGACATCATAATTTGTTTTTGGGACACTTTCACATCCATTTTCGTTATATCCCTTGATAAGTGGGATGTGATTGTTTTTATTGATTACATGTGATCGCTCCATACCAGTTCAATATTTAGGTTAAATTTGCGTGTTTATTTATTTGGGAAAAAAACAGATACATCTCTATACAATAAAACATAAAATAAACACATTTTACTACAAAAAGTTTTACTAATAAAAAAGGGTGCGTGGACTTATGTACGCGCGTAAGAAGTTATACTTCTTTGGCATTATTAAAAATAGTTTTTGATTGCATGCAAATAATCAATTACAATTAAATAATCAAAGGAAAAGGAGTCATTATAGTCAATAAAGTTCAGTTTACATTTGAAAAATTAAATAAATAAATATTTATTATTATTCTCTTACATTAAGTGTAACATAAATTCTATTATTATTCGAATGTTGTTTTTAGATAATGTCCAATGCCGTAGCATCTTCCGTGGGCAACTTCATTCTGTTAATTTTGTGTCACGGTGCGCGCGCATCGTAAAATTTCACTCTCATAAATTTTTCATAACGCACCTAAAGAAGTATTACTTCAAAAATATGATACAGAACAAATCAAAACAAATGATGACAGCACAATTTTTTTAAATCCGGAGAACGACAAATATACTGGTAGCTACAATAAAGAAGAAAGATACAAGGATTAGGTCATTAATAGTAGTTTTAAATTGTTAAAGTAGTAGAGGAGTGCGAAAAAGTGTTGAAATAATATACAAGAATATATTGAGCGTGTTCTATACGCGACTTTTAGCCTGAGCTAACTGCAGTGGTAACCTAAAATATCCATGAAAGCACAAAATTTGTTAAATTATTCAAATCTCATTATTCAAGTCATGAATATCATATAAAGAAAGAAAGGAAAAAATATGATACACAATAACAGAATGTTTAGGTAAAAAAAAAGTGAACAGAGTGGGGGCTAATCTAGGATTCCCTGTGTCGGGGGCAGCTAGACCATTTGACATGTTACTGTACTATTTTTGAACAATAAGAATATTTTTTGAGTCAGCATAGGACAGGTTGACAAGATGTTGTTTAAGATTTTTAGTGAATGTATTAAGAGCAGTGTTGGCCGAGTGGCTTCAGCGTGCGACTCTCATACCTGAGGTCGTACTTGGACTTTCTTTCTATGTGCGCATTTAACATTTGCTCGAACGGTGAAGGAAAACATCGGGAGGAAACCGACATGTCTTAGATCCAAAAAGTCGACGGCGTGTGTCAGGCACTGAAGGTTGATCACCTACTTGCCTATTAGATTTAAAAATGATCATGGAACAGATTCAGAAATCTGAGGCCAAGACCTAAAGAGGTTGGGCCACTGATTTATTTATTATGTAATGTATTAATATGTTAATAAACGTAATCACTATTATGTGGATTATTTTGTTCAAAAATAAATATTAAGATGAGAGATGTAAATAGTCATTTAATAAATAATAAAAATATCTGTGCTACTTTTGTTTCCTACTAAACCATTGTATATGTATCGTAAAAACCTTTTATACGAAATTCACATGTAATACAACAGGAATTTCTACAAGCGTAGATGCTAATTCGTAACCGTGTCAACCAACTTTGTAACGTCACGTAGTACCAATTTATCAATGAACTGATTGATCGGAGGGAGGCTAAGAGAATAGATGTCGACGTTCAATCACAAGCTCCATTTCAAATACCTACCTACCTATTGAGAAGTTTTCCTAACTTTTTAATAAAATACTATCGAGTCAGTAACGGGTGTAGTTAGAAATGTATTTGTAATACAATAGGAGCTTGAATCAATACAGTAAAATAAGAAAGTCTAAGATATAAGATTGAACCACGCGCGTAGTCGACAGTGCGGGTATAAGGACGCCAAGGTGATAGGAATAATGGCTATTTTCAAATGAAAATGTTGATTTATGAAGCCATGATCAAAATTTAGATTTTTTTTATAGGGAGGGAAGAGGGGCCTTTGGATAAGCAAGGGTGTACTTCATAATCGTATGTCATCTGAACACGGCGAAATCGTATAGCCTGGCTTCGGTATTCTGGTCCCTAGAGTCTATATTCCACCGATAGGCGTTGGACAAACGGGCAGGAGGCTCAAATTACATTGCGTTTATAAATGGTTTGGCGTTGTTACTCCGGACTTTTCCATAAAACAACAGTATTCTACTTAGTAGCAACAACACAAAGACTGTTATAAAAACTTTTAATAAGTAAACAAATCAATTTAGGTCTGAGTATTCGAAAACTGCATCGTGTCAATACCTGGTTGAGGTTTTTTAGTGAGGCGAGAAATCAGCTTCTTCAACTGCGCAATATGTACGTGAGGAGCCAAACCCTTCGGACAAGCAAGGGTGCAGTTCATAATTGTATGGCATCTGTACACGGCGAAATCGTCTTTCAAATCGTACAGCCTGGCTTCAGAGTCCTGGTCCCTAGAGTCTATGATCCACCGATAGGCGTGGAGTAATGTAGCTGGGCCGAGAAACCGCCTTCCGTTCCACCAATAGCTTGGACAAGACGTGGAGCAGCAGGCACAAAGCACACATTCGTATAACCCGACCATTTTGTTGTTGTCGTCAACACTTTGGGCGTATTGGTATGATCCCAACTTTTTCTGTCGGTCGTGTCGTATAAGGTACGGACGAATGCTGTCGTACCCATTGAAGAAATGGGTCATGTCAACGACAAGGTCCCTGATGACGTACATGTGGGGTATAGGGTAGATTGTTATCTTTTTATCTGGTGGTATCTCTGTGATGCAAGCGAGACAGTTCTTCCCTTGGAGATTTACAGCGCAGGAACCGCAGATACCTAGAGTTCAAAATTCACAAATATACCGAAAAGTTTCCAGTAGTTTTAAACGATGAGAAGATGAGGAGAGAAGAGATGTTTTAGATTGTCATTGAAAAGAAAAGAATGAAATATACATTTAATGTGAAGAACGTAGTAGCACAATAAATGTTGATATAGGGTTATATCATACCGGAAGTATTCATTAATCTAATATATAAAATTCTCGTGTCATAATGTTCGTTCCCATACTCCTCGACCGATTCTTATGAATTTTTTAATGAATATTCAGTATGTCTGAGAATCGGCTCATTTAAACCCCTAAGTGATAAGGATGGTCCAACCCGAAATTTTTATTTTTATGTTCTAGATAAAAATTTTTGTTTTTATTTTTTTATGGTACAGCATACAAAAATACATACAAACCTTAATTTTCAGCCCTCTACAATTAACCCCTATTTTTAATTTGTTAATTAAAAACTTATGACTAGAACTCTGACGTTTATATAAAGAAAAATTCACAGAAAAACCTAAAAAGGTTTAACTCCGGAAAACCGAACAGTCTCTGGGGTAGCATAGCAAAACGTTCCATGTTGGTATGTACTAAAAAGGTAGGCTAAGTAAAATCACATTAAGGAGAAACGAAGCTCGCGGGGGCAGCTAGTAATAACACAAAACTGAAGTCGTTAAAGACTTGAAGAGATTTCACTAAAACGCGTCTTATACATTTTGAATCCTAATAATAACCTAGTATTAAGCAAGTATTATCTATATTATACAATAATCATAAATCATATATCACCCTCATACCTTCTCGACAGGATCGCCTAAAAGCCAGCGTTGGGTCCATGTCCTTAATCTTGATCAGGGCATCCAGAACCATTTTACCACACGTAGACACATCTAGGTCATAATTCTTCATTTGTGGCGCGCCCTTAGTGAGGATACCATCGAATCTATACACTTTAAATATTCGCCTTGGATCAACCTGTTTTATTGGCTTTGCTTGCTTTGCTGTGCTGTAACACCGCGCTGTGATTATTAGATTTCTAAAATAATTCATGATTATAATATAAATATAAGAAATTATAAATTCAAATTGGATTTTTATTGTTAATTGTCAAAATAGTGACAGTGTTCTATTAAACATGTTTATAGGAAGAGGTTGGAATTGAAATTATCTATATATGTTATGTAGGTCACAACTTCATATTGGCAAACATATTAAGATATGTTATAAAGTAATTATAATATTATTAGAACCTTGTACTTAATTAATATTATAATGCGTAATATACGATTTGAAATTGAAATATATTGTACCAGTAGTACTAGTTTTTTCACCTGATGTTAATTGTTACCGCCGCCCATGGACACTCACAATTCCAGAAGGCTTGAAAATGCGTTGCCGGCCCATAAAGAATTGGTACGCTCTTTTCTTGAAGGACCGTAAGTCAAATTGGTTCGGAAATACTTCAGTGGGCAGCTGGGCAGTGGTGGTGCACGGAAAAACTGCCTTAAGAAACGCTCAGTTGTGGAACGACGGACGTCGAGGTGATACGGATGGTATTTTGTATTCTGCCTTAACGTTCGATAATGAAACTCAGCTGCAGGTTAGACCGAACAACTCCTCTGAACAATCTCCATGGTAAATGCAGTAGAAGACGCAGAGAGACTCCACGCAACGCCAAAGGATCAAGCCGTTCGGAAAGTGACTGGTCGTCGACGATTCGAATTGGACTTCGAAGAATTCGTAAGAAAAACAAACAAAAGACGAAAGTGTATTTAATTGTAATTGGAAAAACGGATCTAGTATTGGACGTATCATGTCGCGAGTCATTGTGGTGGAATAGATATGAGAGGTATTTCCTAACCGATGCGACATAGACGTCTTCAAACTGCGCACTTAAAATAAATAATAATACATAAAAATAACTTGATTTGACTCAAAAACATTACATTTTGTACTTACATTTAAAAGATTGTAAACATACACTAGGCTACGAATCGTTGAGATACAATATTCATTGTGGTTAACCTTATACAACCTCATACAGAAGGAACATGTACAACTCGTTGGAAAGATAAACGTTACTACTGTTGACATTATAGAGGTCTCTGGATAGAAATGGTTGAGGAAGTAAAGAACGCAAGAACGCACGCGAAAAGATGCAAATGGAAAGTTCAGGAGGAGGCTTTTACCCAAACGGGGTAACGCGAGGCACGACGCGATCAAAATAATAAAAACTTAACTAAATTAAGTGTGCAATATGAAAACTACTGGTAACACCGAGTTCATTTATATATATTTTTTTAAATATGGAATTTAAGTGGCTTTATTAATATCAACAACATACCCGATATCCCCTTGGCGTTCCAGGTACCCCAATAAAACGATATCCATAAGATGTTACGTGAATATTTGTGTATAATTATAATAAGCCGCGATTTCACTGTCATGAGATAATCCTCAATAATGGGATTATTTTATCGAATTTTTCAATTCGTTTTAGTAGTTGGAGAGTGGCTCGAACAAACAAACTCTTCAGGTTTATAACATTGGTATAGATACACTTGGCTTAATCTAATTAGGCCATAGTGAGTTGGGTCATTACAAAGCAGAATTTCACCAAACAGAAACGCTAAGTTTCGTTTAACTTGCAACACTGTTTAATTCGTGATTAAACTGGTAAACATTAAACTATATTACTTCACACATAAAAGTCTGTTTTAAGCTCATGTATGTTGCATGTACATTGTACTTATTTTGGTATAGGAAGATAAATTATATATCTAAAATAGAATGGTGTTGATATGTTTAGCGTGCAGTCATTTTCAGAATTGATCTGAGTCTGTACTAACGGTTTTTGCTCGGTTCTCGGATCTGCGCAATATTTTTTTGTATGGTGAAGGAAAACCAGGGTGAAATATCTGCAAATCTTGACTCAAGAAGTTAAAAACGTACCTATATCGCAAACTCCTAAGCAGAACTGAAAGTATTTGGTGAATTTACACAAGCACTGCACGTAAAATTTAAATATTGAGTAAAAGCTTAAATTATTGTATCGCAAAGGTTTTTGTAGTCCAACCATGTTTTAAATTCCATTTACGTTTCCCGCAACTAAAACAGGCAAGTAACTTTACTCTGCAATATATTTTTTAATACATGTGTCTTCACTGAGACATCATGGAACATTATGATCTAGACTAACTTAAGACTAATAAGTAATTTAAGTTTAAGCAAATTTAACAATAAGGATGTTTCACATAAAGTGTCCAATAACACTACTTACAGTCTCTATTAAGGGGAAGACGCTCTGTTCTTCTGTCCTATTTTTTACTTATCACTGTTTAGCACTGAAGACTAACGTGAACTAACACTAATTCAATTAATGCAATGTAATTTAATAAATGTGGATGTTTCCACTCTATTTACATAAAGTCCCCATTTGGGGGACCCCAAGTGGGTCAGAGGGCAACCAGCATAGAAAACCAAACAGATCGGTCCTGGGCGGCTCTTTTCATTTCACTCCACGTCATAGCTTCCTTCCCCTCTGCAATGCTGCTTTGTTGCCAGCTCTGTTTTGAGCGGCCACGTTTGCTATTGCCCTCAGGTTTCTAGTCAAGAGTTTGCATGGCAATGTGACTTGGATCTCTGCAGAGTGTATTGCCCATTTCCACTTCGGGCGTTTTATATACCTGTCCATTGGCACCGCATTGCATATCTTCCATATCTGATGGTTAGAGATTCTCTCGGGCAAGAATATTATTAGGATTGATGAAGGCTGCGATTCACGAAGACCTGGTGTTATTGTGTGGTGCTATTTGTAACTTTCCACGTTTAGCAACCATACACGGTCTTTTGACTCGAGGTTTCTACCTCTAGGTACTAGGTACTAGGTAACAAAAACAGTTATCATTCTCGGGGCAAACGGAGCAATTCAACAAAGGCACCCCCGTCCACGCTCGCCGTGGACTTCACAAATGTTAGGGGGCTCAATTCCAACATCAACGCAGTCCACTACCATTTAGAGACTGCGAAGCCGGCCTTGCTCTTTCTTACCGAGACTCAGATATCCCCCCCGGCTGATACTTCCTACCTCTCCTACCCGGGGTACAAATTGGAACATTCATTTGTGCCGCGGGCGGGAGTTTGCGTGTACGTCAGAGAGGATATCTGTTCTCGTCGCCTCGGGACGCTTGAAGGAAGGGACCTATCTAACCTCTGGCTGCGCGTAGACTGCGATGACCATCCGCGATTCTACGCATGCCTGTATAGGTCCCATAGCGGAAATACCGAAACTGACCGACTCATTGAGCACATCCAAATGGCTACAGATTCCCTGCTCGAAAGGGTTCCTACCGCTGAAATCGTGATACTTGGCGATTTTAACGCCCACCATGCCGATTGGCTCGGCTCTGAAACCACCGATCACGCGGGAAGATCCTTTCACGACTTTGCTTTAGCCTACGACCTGACACAAATGGTCCCTGCGATTACGCGAATACCAGATGTGGATGGTCATAAACCCTCTTTGTTGGACCTTCTGCTGACTTCACATCCGGAGAACTATCAAGTCTCTGTTGACCCGCCTTTGGGTTCATCAGATCATTGTGTGGTCCGGAGTACTGTGCCTTCTACGCGCCCTTCACGGCCCCGCTTTATGGGTTGTCGCCGTATTTGGCACTATAAGTCAGCAGATTGGGATGGGATGCGGTCTTTCTTTGCGTCCTTCCCTTGGGGGCCTATGTGCTTTTCGCCGGAAGCTCCAGATTCCGTCGCCACCTCTGTCGCCGAAGTGGTTCTGCAGGGCATGGAACTCTTTATTCCATTTTCTGCGGTGCCGATCGGTGGCAAGTCTCAGCCCTGGTTTAAACGTTCTTGCAAGGCGGCCTCGCGTCGAAAGCGAGAATGCTTTAAGGCATGGGCGGAAGCGGCGAAATCTCGTGATGCCAATACCAGCGAACTTAAAACAGCATATAACTCTGCCTCCAGGTCCTTCAAACGGGAAATCACTAAGGCAAAGTCAGAGCACATTGCCGGATTTGGCGAGAGATTGGCCCAACTCCCTTCAGGGACACGAGCCTTCTGGTCTCTCGCCAAAGCTGTCCAAGGGAATTTCTGTCAGCCCGCCATTCCGCCACTGCACAGGGAGGATGACTCTCTAGCCCATACTGCGAAGGAGAAGGCCGATCTTTTGGGTTGTCTCTTCGCGTCCAACTCGACTTTGGATGACCGAGGGAGATCACCACCGACCATTTCGCGGTGTGATTCTTCGATGCCGGAAATCACATTCCAGCAACGTGCTGTCCGCAAAGCACTTTCTTCCTTGGACATTCATAAGTCGAGCGGGCCGGATGGTATCCCCCCAATTGTGCTGCGTACTTGTGCTCCTGAGTTGGCTCCGGTCTTAACGCGCCTTTTCCGGTACCTTTACTCGCTCGGCACTGTCCCGAAGTGCTGGAAGACCGCTTCGATACATCCGATCCCAAAAAAAGGCGATCGCTCTGATCCGTCCAACTATCGCCCAATAGCTATAACCTCCTTGTTCTCCAAAATAATGGAAACCATTATTAATAGCCAGCTCTTGAGGTATCTAGAGGGCCACCAGTTGATTAGCGATTCTCAGTACGGCTTTCGTCGTGGTCGCTCAGCTGGTGACCTCCTTGTATACCTTACCCATAGGTGGGCAGAGGCAATTGAGTCCAAGGGGGAGGCGCTGGCGGTAAGTTTGGACATAGCGAAAGCCTTCGATCGGGTGTGGCATAGAGCACTGCTCTCGAAGCTTCCAGCCTATGGGCTTCCCGAGAAATTATGCGATTGGATCTCCAGCTTTCTGGCCGATCGGAGCATCAAGGTCGTCATCGACGGAGCATGTTCCGACCTTAAACCCGTAAACGCTGGGGTCCCACAAGGCTGTGTTCTATCCCCGACCCTATTTCTTCTGCATATCAATGATATGTTGCAACTTAGCAACATTCATTGCTATGCGGATGACAGCACTGGGGATACTCTTTACACTGGCCGGGCAGGTATTTCTCGGGCAGTTGTTGATGAGTACCGGAACAAACTTGTGTCTGAAGTCGAAACTCTACTACGTGGAGTCTCAGACTGGGGCAGACAAAACCTAGTCCAATTTAACCCCAAGAAGACACAAGTTTGCGCGTTTTCCGCTAAAAAAATACCCTTTGTCGCTACTCCTCTTTTCGAAAACACTCTTCTTAAAGCCACAGCCAGCATTGGAATACTTGGCGTTGACATATCGAACGACGTTCAGTTTCGCGGTCACTTGGAGGGAAAGGCTAAATTAGCCTCCAAAAAGCTTGGTGTGCTCAGCAAGGCGAGGCAGTACTTCACTCCGGGCCACCGCATGCAACTATATAAAGCGCAAATTCGGCCCCACATGGAGTACTGCTCTCACCTCTGGGCGGGGGCTCCCCAGTACCAGCTCCTTCCACTTGACCGTATACAACGCAGAGCGGTTCGAATCGTCGACGACCAATCCCTCTCCGATCGGCTTGATCCTTTGGCGTTGCGTAGGGATGTGGGGTCACTCTGTATCTTCTACCGCATTTACCATGGAGAGTGTTCAGAGGAGTTGTTCGGATTAATACCTGCAGCTGAGTTTCATCATCGGACGTCGAGGCAGAATACGAAATTCCACCCGTATCACCTCGACGTCCGCCGTTCCACAACTGAGCGTTTTTCAAGGCAGTTTTTGCCGCGCACCACCACTATGTGGAACCAGCTGCCCACTGAAGTATTTCCGAACCAATTCGACTTAGGGTCCTTCAAGAAAAGAGCGTACCAATTCTTAAAAGGCCGGCAACGCACTCGCGAGCCCTCTGGCATTGAGAGTGTCCATGGGCGGCGGTATCACTTTACATCTGGTGAGCCTCCTGCCCGTTTGCCCCCCGTTCTATAAAAAAAAAAAAAAAAAAAAAAAAAAGGTCTTCTAGGAATCGACTATAAGAAACTGTGTTCCTATAAATTTAAACGAATTATTGCTATATTATAAGGAATGAAAACTAGTAAGTTTCAAAAGTAATTTTTAATTTATTAACACTTGATTTGAAATATGTCGTCAATACGAAGTAATTTTTACAATATCATTAAGTTATATATATGTTAAAGGCGCATGTGCTCTTTAGTGTCCAGGGTTCACAGCAATTACGTCTATAGGATTGATGTCAGTTGGGCCACTGGGACCTTCTGGGATCAGAGCTGGGTTGTTGTCAATTGGTTGGTTCTCCACCTCGTCAATGATGGCTGGGGTTTCGGGAACAACCTATAGAAGAGTAAGGAAATGTTAACAAGAAAAAGTTCTATCTGATCTATGGAGTGCGGTGGGATACACCTGACCCAACTCCGCATCTGGAGGCGGCTGTCTACCATATACCAACAACGAATTAAATCATATTTCGGCCATTCAATGCGCAGAGGCGATGAGATCTTAGAGAACCTGGTCGTGGTTGGTAACACCAAAAGATCACGTGGCCGTTCACCAACCAGATAGACCAATCAAGTGAAAAACTCATCGTCCTCAAAACTGTACACTATAATAAGAGAGGCGCTGGACAGAAATCGGTGGGAACAGTTTTTCCGCTCCAGATGTTTCATTGCTGACCACTACGCTCAGACTATGTATATATCTCTGTTAATCAAAATATATGCAAAATAATAAAGCTTAGAAAAACAGGAGAATTATATTTTATGTAATGCAAAGAAAATTATCCCAAGGCAATGCTATGCAGGCAGTATTTGTTGGTTTGTAATGGGAATAAGCATTTAAAAGGAAAGCTGAGTCTGTAGCAAAGAATAAATCCCAGGGGGAGAAAGTCTTGGGATTTTTAACTAGTGAAACAAAGTCGGCTGGTTAAGGCACAGAAGGTTGATCGAGATTACAGAACTTGGGTCTCTCTTACCTTTTGTTCATTGTTGACGTTTACGATGACTTGTACCAGTGGAGCGGAGATAGGTCCTAGTTCGGGGACAGCAGCAGGTGAAGGGTTGATCTGTGGTTTCTCGACAACACCGGGGATGGGGATGACAATGGATTCCTGATAAGGGTATTGAATTAAATAAACATGGTTCTTTGATGATTCGGTAATTAAAAACAGTGGCGGAAAGTTTATTCCCAGTTCTTCTCGTCCGTTCTACGCCCTTGATTAGAGAACTGGCAGTAAATGTAAAATAAGATGCATTTGATATGAATTTCTTTATTGACCGTTCATAAGTGTACATTGTGCTACCTCAATGAATATATGATTTTGAATTTGAATTTAATCTGTTATATGTACTGGAATAGTAATAAGTGTTTTTATTAGTTTCCTAAATTCTCACCTAATATTTTGGATGATCAATCCATTCCTCTAACGCAGATGCGAACAGATATCAAACTAATATGAATCTTGTCCAAAATTTGGAAGCCATCTGCCAATTAAGTCAAAAAATGGCTATTCGTCAACTTCTGGATGATATTCAATACCATATAAGGTAACAATTTACCCAGTCCGTGGATTAACGCACACAGTTTAAGATGCTAGAGTCTTGGGTTGTCCAGTGATGCAACTTTTTCCACACACACACACAGTCCCACTGTGATAAAAGTGGATCAGCTAAAAATTACGCAGAAATATGTCTACTCTTTTAAACTTTGAGTCACGCAGTAATGAACCAATTACTTACAACTGTTAATCCTTCGTATAGGGCGTTCATGATCTTGTCAAGTGCGGCTTCCAGGTAGGGAATAATTGCTGGGTCAGTGCTAGGGTTCTGGAGTGCAGAATCGATTTCTTGGAGAGTCCAGGCAACCGGGGAAGCGGCGCCGACGGCGAGAAGGGCAGCGAATACAGCAAGGAATTTCATTTTGCCTGTAATTTTTGAATTACTTATACAGAAGCTGTGGGTCATTGGCCTCCCACCACTCGTGGCCGTAGCCACTTGATGCTGTCACCATATCTACTTTTGCTTACTTAAAACTTAAACATTTGTAAATCTTTTTGCTTAATCTGAATAGGGACATAACAAAATAAAAATAGCCCGGATATTTTGAAATTCTCAAAAGATTATTGTTTCTACTCTTGTCCAACTTCTTCTTCAAAGGTTGGTCATCTTTATCAGTATATTTATAGTTTAACACAATTATTTACTTGAACTAAGTCTTTGCACTCTTTTAACTGTACTCTTTTTCTGTGAGTGGTGTGATGAAGAGAGATATACTGTTGTATGAATTTAGTCAGTGCTGTATAAATATGAATAATGGAGTCATGATTATTCTTACCTGATATTGACACAAGTGATTGGATGTTGCAATTGCTATGTTTATTTATTAGCAGATAAATGGGCGTTTATTTTTTTATCATTACTTCTTATCAATTTTAGAATATCTAGTACAATACGATCAGGCGTTATCATCATAAAAATTTATGAGTATGTTTAGTTTCTCGTTTTTATTAAGTTTTTCTTTGGGTTTTTCTCTGACTTTACGATCATGTACAAAGAAATTCAAACTGGAATGTTTAATATTCCATAACCCTATATAGCGTTAACATAATTTGAACATAAAGAGACAAGTGGTACCATAAATTTATATATAGCATTTTTTTTCGTGAGTAAATATTACGTATACCCTCCCGCGGCACGGTTGTCTCATGGTGAAGGTTTTGTGGGACTCGCTGCTGTGCATACCCACTAAAACCCCACGGCGCCACCAGCAATCGCCCGGGGCAGGACACGGTAACAGCTTAGCCTTGTCCGCATCCCGCCACGCGATCTGCCGTTAAACCCACGGCCAGTCCTCTACGGCCACGAATGATGTGGAATAGACCTTGGCATAGCAAGGGCCATTCAAATATACATCTAGCATATGACCTATCCAACATAAGAATAAGGACAAGAGCCTCTCATGGAAACCTGTACCACAGGGAGGCAAGTTAGTAGTAGTTAATTCAACCATTCAAACCTTTCATTTCTTTTGTTAATATAGATACAATATTGTTATCTTAATATTAATTGCATTATATGTAATAAATATAAAATTATATATCAATGTTATAAAATTTATGATTATTTGATTATTACGTTTGATGCGTACATGATATTATCGTGTGTATCACGTATTTTACGTGAAAAATACATGGACGACTTCAGAATTTACGTCAGGTCCAAGACAAAGTTTAAATTTCTTGTTGGTTTACATTGATTTCTTCGATAGGTACTTTTTGTTTTCTTATGTTCAATTTAAGTTATAAAGTACATCGACATAGTTTTTTTTAGTAACAGATTAGTTAGTTAATTATATGTTTGCGAATTGTAGTTACACGCAGAACAAGTAAAAAAAACAGTGCCGCTACAACCATTTAGGTCTGGGCCTCAGATCTATTTCGTGATATATATATATCACGTGATATATATATATCATATTATACCAATAGGCGACTTTGTAAAGCATAATGGTAATAAAAATTCAAATAACTTAGATATGACGTTGATTGATGAATACAAATGGTCTGTACGAGTATAACAGTCGAAATATTTTCACTTTAAAAGGCATTAGGCAAATGTTGCAAGAGCTTAAGAAATCTCAGATAACTAAACAAGGAAAAGTATCAGTAGTCTATGTGTCGTTAAATAGCAATTTAAAAGGCCGGCAACGCACTCGCGAGCCCTCTCTCGTCCATTAGCAGTATCACTTAACATCAGGTGAGCCTCCTGGCCGTTTGCCCCCTGTTCTATAAAAAAAAAACATTTAGCGACTGTTATTAATTTATATAAGCAGATACATCTATAATAAATGAAATAGGCTGCTTAACCACCGTCCACAATTTAAATAACTTTTAAAGGACAGAGTTGGAATTGCTACTGAGACCTAACCTGTATGTTATGTAAACAATAAACATAGACTTTAAAAAATTAAGATAAGAAAGAGTCTTTGTTCCTTTTGGAGTAAATACTCTTGGGCCGTGGATTTCAAGTGCACAGCCGCTAATTAAAGATTTATTTTATTACTACCGGTGACCCCAGAGCTGATGCATTCATCGCTCAACGAATAAAAATATAATAATAATAATAAATACAGCGAGGAAATTCTGCCAGCGTTAAAGGGGTCCAGAAGCAAACTTTTTAAATTTGTATTAATTTTCTGTTTATCAATTTTTAATTATATGTATTATTACTATGTAGGTAAGAAAATTGTAAATACTGTATATTTGATTGTTATGAACTAATGCTATTTATATTTCACAATCAATAAGAGAAAGAAAAGCTTTACAAAATACCTCAATAAATAAAGTCGTCAAGGGTCTTTGATAAATTAAATAAATCATCCCATTTAAGTTGAAGTAAAATAAGATTTATGCTAATCTATTCATTTGAATTTGTCTTTCTCAGTTGACGACCAATAAACTTTTTACTCGGTTCTTAAGTTAGTACTTTCTAAGAGAGTGAAAATTTAGTGGAAATTCTGCGAAGTTTTTTCGAAAGTACTTCTTACTTTGCGGAGTATAAACTTATACACTCAAATAGAATATTTACGAGAATTTTATATTTTGGTCAGATTGCATCCATGGTTCGCACTTTTCCGTTTCTCTGCACGTACATGTATGATTTTTGATCCTTTATTTTGACTCGAATTAAAAAAATCCCTTCATCACACCTTGTGAACGAATACAAATTATACGAATACTCGTTGGATTGGCTTGTGTTTGTTACAACTTAACAGTCTATTGCAATTACGCGTTTGAAGTGACCCAAAATAGGTACTAGGTAACTAGGTACCTGGGAACAGTTTTTCCGCTCCAGATGTTTCATTGCTGACCACTACGCTCAGACTATGTATATATCTCTGTTAATCAAAATATATGCAAAATAATAAAGCTTAGAAAAACAGGAGAATTATATTTTATGTAATGCAAAGAAAATTATCCCAAGGCAATGCTATGCAGGCAGTATTTGTTGGTTTGTAATGGGAATAAGCATTTAAAAGGAAAGCTGAGTCTGTAGCAAAGAATAAATCCCAGGGGGAGAAAGTCTTGGGATTTTTAACTAGTGAAACAAAGTCGGCTGGTTAAGGCACAGAAGGTTGATCGAGATTACAGAACTTGGGTCTCTCTTACCTTTTGTTCATTGTTGACGTTTACGATGACTTGTACCAGTGGAGCGGAGATAGGTCCTAGTTCGGGGACAGCAGCAGGTGAAGGGTTGATCTGTGGTTTCTCGACAACACCGGGGATGGGGATGACAATGGATTCCTGATAAGGGTATTGAATTAAATAAACATGGTTCTTTGATGATTCGGTAATTAAAAACAGTGGCGGAAAGTTTATTCCCAGTTCTTCTCGTCCGTTCTACGCCCTTGATTAGAGAACTGGCAGTAAATGTAAAATAAGATGCATTTGATATGAATTTCTTTATTGACCGTTCATAAGTGTACATTGTGCTACCTCAATGAATATATGATTTTGAATTTGAATTTAATCTGTTATATGTACTGGAATAGTAATAAGTGTTTTTATTAGTTTCCTAAATTCTCACCTAATATTTTGGATGATCAATCCATTCCTCTAACGCAGATGCGAACAGATATCAAACTAATATGAATCTTGTCCAAAATTTGGAAGCCATCTGCCAATTAAGTCAAAAAATGGCTATTCGTCAACTTCTGGATGATATTCAATACCATATAAGGTAACAATTTACCCAGTCCGTGGATTAACGCACACAGTTTAAGATGCTAGAGTCTTGGGTTGTCCAGTGATGCAACTTTTTCCACACACACACACAGTCCCACTGTGATAAAAGTGGATCAGCTAAAAATTACGCAGAAATATGTCTACTCTTTTAAACTTTGAGTCACGCAGTAATGAACCAATTACTTACAACTGTTAATCCTTCGTATAGGGCGTTCATGATCTTGTCAAGTGCGGCTTCCAGGTAGGGAATAATTGCTGGGTCAGTGCTAGGGTTCTGGAGTGCAGAATCGATTTCTTGGAGAGTCCAGGCAACCGGGGAAGCGGCGCCGACGGCGAGAAGGGCAGCGAATACAGCAAGGAATTTCATTTTGCCTGTAATTTTTGAATTACTTATACAGAAGCTGTGGGTCATTGGCCTCCCACCACTCGTGGCCGTAGCCACTTGATGCTGTCACCATATCTACTTTTGCTTACTTAAAACTTAAACATTTGTAAATCTTTTTGCTTAATCTGAATAGGGACATAACAAAATAAAAATAGCCCGGATATTTTGAAATTCTCAAAAGATTATTGTTTCTACTCTTGTCCAACTTCTTCTTCAAAGGTTGGTCATCTTTATCAGTATATTTATAGTTTAACACAATTATTTACTTGAACTAAGTCTTTGCACTCTTTTAACTGTACTCTTTTTCTGTGAGTGGTGTGATGAAGAGAGATATACTGTTGTATGAATTTAGTCAGTGCTGTATAAATATGAATAATGGAGTCATGATTATTCTTACCTGATATTGACACAAGTGATTGGATGTTGCAATTGCTATGTTTATTTATTAGCAGATAAATGGGCGTTTATTTTTTTATCATTACTTCTTATCAATTTTAGAATATCTAGTACAATACGATCAGGCGTTATCATCATAAAAATTTATGAGTATGTTTAGTTTCTCGTTTTTATTAAGTTTTTCTTTGGGTTTTTCTCTGACTTTACGATCATGTACAAAGAAATTCAAACTGGAATGTTTAATATTCCATAACCCTATATAGCGTTAACATAATTTGAACATAAAGAGACAAGTGGTACCATAAATTTATATATAGCATTTTTTTTCGTGAGTAAATATTACGTATACCCTCCCGCGGCACGGTTGTCTCATGGTGAAGGTTTTGTGGGACTCGCTGCTGTGCATACCCACTAAAACCCCACGGCGCCACCAGCAATCGCCCGGGGCAGGACACGGTAACAGCTTAGCCTTGTCCGCATCCCGCCACGCGATCTGCCGTTAAACCCACGGCCAGTCCTCTACGGCCACGAATGATGTGGAATAGACCTTGGCATAGCAAGGGCCATTCAAATATACATCTAGCATATGACCTATCCAACATAAGAATAAGGACAAGAGCCTCTCATGGAAACCTGTACCACAGGGAGGCAAGTTAGTAGTAGTTAATTCAACCATTCAAACCTTTCATTTCTTTTGTTAATATAGATACAATATTGTTATCTTAATATTAATTGCATTATATGTAATAAATATAAAATTATATATCAATGTTATAAAATTTATGATTATTTGATTATTACGTTTGATGCGTACATGATATTATCGTGTGTATCACGTATTTTACGTGAAAAATACATGGACGACTTCAGAATTTACGTCAGGTCCAAGACAAAGTTTAAATTTCTTGTTGGTTTACATTGATTTCTTCGATAGGTACTTTTTGTTTTCTTATGTTCAATTTAAGTTATAAAGTACATCGACATAGTTTTTTTTAGTAACAGATTAGTTAGTTAATTATATGTTTGCGAATTGTAGTTACACGCAGAACAAGTAAAAAAAACAGTGCCGCTACAACCATTTAGGTCTGGGCCTCAGATCTATTTCGTGATATATTTCTAATATGCTTGACGGTTTCTTCGCGATGTTGGACAGCCGGGGTTCAAACCTCAGGGATGAGAGTCGCACGCTGAAACCACTAGGACACACTCAACAAGTCTAGTTATACATAAAACAATTATTCTGGTATGATTATAGAAATATTAATATATAATTAATTTGTTTGTTTATTAACAATTAATAATACAAATAAACAACAACAATTAATTTCAAATAGAGATTTAACAAATACCACACAAATCTATAATTTATTGTCAGTTATAAAGTAGGCCAAACGTATTTTAATCGCGCCAACTGTGTATTGAAATTTGAATTGTTATAGATTAATCACTATTGTTTGAAATAAATCCAAACTGATGTTATGTAACATTGGTTTAGTAACATATATGTATTTTAGTTAATAATTAGAAGCGCAAATTTAAACAATAATCTTGCACTTGAAGCCAAAAACACTAGTTCTTTACTACTAGCTGACCCGGCAAACGTCTTTTTGCCATAATATATATTATTTCCAGGAAACATTTTTTTAGTTCAATAAAAAAAACTATCTACTATAATAAAAAAATAGGGGTGGATCGTAGAGACATTTAAGGGTGGTATGTATGTTGTATCATAAAAAAAATAAAATTAAAATTTTTGTCAAAAAAATAAAATGTTAGGGGTGGACTGGACTACATTTATCACTTAGGGGTATGAAAAATAGATAGTAGCCGATTCTCAGACCTACTGAATATGCATATAAAATTTGATAGAAATCGGTCAAGCCGTTTAGGAGGAGTATGGTAACTAACATTGTGACACGAGAATTTTATGTAGAACCTCGTTAAGTCGAACCTCGATAAGTCGAAAACCTCCTTAACTCGAAGAAATGTTTCATACCCTTCCCTCCAAGCCCAAAAACCTCCGTTACTCGAAATTTTTAACCTCTATAAGTCGAAATAATTAGTGAGTCCCTACAAGCTATTTATGTACATATTTTTCCTCCATAACTCGAAAAATTATATTTTACCTCTGTATCTCGAACATAGCAATGTTTTATTTTATAACATCTACAACTTGATTGTTTAAGACATTTAATACCTTTAATAATTTGCCGACAGTGCAAGTACACACTGATAAAAAAAATAATTTGACTCAAGAGCCAAAATCTTGAACCAAGAATAAAATTTTGGCGAAAATGATTGTCTTGAGTCAAGAGAATAAATTCTTATGAAAAGAATAATTTACTTACATCAAGGTTAATTTCTTGACTTAGTTCAAGATTTAGGCTCTTGAGTCAAGTTAATTTTTTTATCATTGCACCATTGTTTCTTAGGAGTAGATAATGAATAGAATTACCCAAATTTATGACTCACGTTAATACGAATTTAAAATTTTAAACTTGAATTTTTATTTATTTTACCCCTCTACCTCACAATTTATAAGAATGAATCTCAACCTCTCTATGTCGAATCAAAATCCGCCTAAGTAGAAATCCTCTTTAACTCGAAAACTCTATAACTCGATTTTTTTTGCCTCTTCCTCGGAGTTCGAGTTATAGAGGTTCTACATATTAGAAGAATATGTCCAATAGGTCGACTACACTTATATCCCTTATAGATAACAGATGTGTGACTAACATTTAAGAACCCAAAATAAGTCAAGTTAGTTTTTTGTTAATGCAGCGTCGCAACCCCACTACCCCTAATTTTATGTTAGTTCTAAACTAAATCAGTGGCGCTACAACCTCTTTAGGTTTGGGCCTCAGATTTCTAAATCCGTTTCATGATCATTTTTAAATCTAATAAGCAAGTAGATGATCACATGATGATGCACAGCCGGGGATTGAATCTGCGACGCGGGGATGAGAGTCGCATGCTGAAGCCACTAGGGCAACACTGCTCATGTTAGTTATAAGTTCATGTTAAA
Source organism: Pieris napi (assembly GCF_905475465.1). NCBI lineage: Eukaryota > Metazoa > Arthropoda > Insecta > Lepidoptera > Pieridae > Pieris > Pieris napi. Next base: position 1,597,732 of record NC_062241.1, on the reverse strand, counting down.
CGATTAAAGCCATTTGCGTCAAACAAAGAGTTTCATTGAACATTTATTTGAACATCCCTCAAACATCCGCCACCGAACTTAACTCTGGTCATGTCTAAAAATAACGCTTAACACGAGAAATACATTAGACCTTTTTGTGACATTTCTACTGATGGGTCAAATTCGACACGTAACTGATAACTTGCGACGCATCAATAATTATTTACATGATGATTGAAGTTCGGTCTCGTGACCGGACCCATATCAATCGTAATAAGGCAAAGAAATCACAAAGAGATTCACTGCATGTTTCATAGTTACGTGCTTACAGTAGTCAGTGGCTTGAGGGGACAATTATTCGAAAATGTACTCCACGTTTTCAATTATATGTTTTGAATACTTACTGTGTTTCGTTAACAATTTCCTAGTGATTTCTTCCTAAAACCTGTAATTTAAATTTCATAAGGAACCATTCAACTTTTAATATTAAAAAGTATGTTACACAGGGCACAAGGCAATCCTATATGCTTCCACAGTGCTTCGCCATCGCTTTCTATTAAGCACACACAGCGATTTTATGATGTATAAGTATTTCTTGGCATAAGTATTTCTCTTGACAGTTATATTTGAATTAATTGTTAGTTCAGTGATAGCAGAATAAAGGATAATCGTAGGGTCTATCTCACCCTAATTAGAAGCTCGAAGTATGGGCGGATTACACTAGAATAGACGGGTTAACTTAATATGCGTACATGGCTATTAAATTACGTATTGTTTAAACTGGTCTGTACGGCTTACAATCAAATTAGCTATAATTATTGTTCATTGTTTATTCTATCTATACTATTATAAAGAGGAAACATTTGTGTTTTTGTATGTATGTTTGTAATGTTTTTACACGAATCTACAGGACCGATTTCAAAAATTCTTACACCATTAGAAAGCTGCATCTGCACTGACTATATTACATTATAATTATTAAAAAATCCTTAATATAAATGCAATAAAATAAACAAGGTGTGAAAAAATTATCAATAAAAATCTGTCATCGTGGAAACTATTGATGATAGATCAAAAAATGTTGTATAGTATTATAGAACGTATCAATATAAAAAAAGAATATTTTAGCAATGGGCAAAGTTTGTATGTATCCCGAATTGGAACTTCAAAACATTTTACAATTTAATTAAAAAAAAATATTTAAAGCAAATTATTTTGTTGCCACAACACAAAACTTCGTGTTTTGTAAAATATACACTATTTACAATATTTTAAACCTACATAGTAATGATAATAATCATTAAAAATTTATAAATAGAAAATTAAAACAAATTTAAAAAGATGTGGCTGTGTACCTTTAACGCTGGCAGAATTTCACTGCTCAATAATTTATATAATCATTAATATAATAAACTCTACGAGTAAAAGCCTCCTAGAGTTTCCAGAATTTTCTTCTAAATTTCTCCAGACATCTTTTGTCGTTGTAATTTCATCTGCCCATTTAGCACAAGCCCGCGTAGACTTACTTACCTTTTCCCAAAATAAACCTAATATATAAAACCATTAAATGATGAACAATACAATAAAGCTCAAAATAATTCCATTTTGTCCGTAAATAGAATTGCTTCATTTGATTGGACAGGGGCAAATATTGTTGTTTGCGATCAAAATCAAGTTACCTACTTCGCGGAGGAAACTTTGTTCATATTTTGTTCATAGAGATTTATATTTTGATGTTATGAAAGTCTTATTTAATGATATTATGAAAGAACTATGTTTGGAAGGGGAATATACATATGGTAGGAAAGTATCAACTAATATGAGAGACAGAGATTTTAAATTTCGGAAACATTTTTCACAAATAAATTTGCGTACATTTAATGTATAATAATATATTGAATATGTGTTGTCATATAAGGTTATCATTACGTTCAGACCTTAAAAACCCGTGCTCTTTTTTGACCGATATATTCCGCGTGCTTCGATAATTTTTACCCACTCATGTACCGACCTTATTTATTCTTGGTTCTGTGGGCTACAACGAGCTTAGAGTACGCCGAGAATTCGTGCTTGTTCATAAAATTGTTAACAAGGCAAGGACAGTAATTCGCCAGTACTACAGTGCCATAGTTTCTGTGCCTGGTGAGTACTTCGTCCGCCGTTACTTCATGTACCTACAGCTAGTACTAACCTTCTGAAAAGAGCACATATGACTCGGTGTATAAATTTAGTTTACGTGTTACATACGAGGCGTGTATTTAAAGTAAGGTCTCCATTTATGTTTTTCACATTAAATAACATGTATTTACAAAGTTTAATACATTGCTGTAAAGCTTGAAATCTAAGCTATTTTTCTATATAATCGCCATTTCCAATTCTTCCCAATTCTTCCCCTTCCTCTTCAAAACTGGCGAGAAAGTCTTGGGCACATTGGACACGTTTCACTTTGTGCTTCGGGGTTTCATTTCGTTCCTGCGCGAGGCGGCGGGATCATGGTTCGAGGAGGGGATACAAAAGTTTGTCGTACGAATGAAGAAACTCATCGAAGTGAATGGCGATTATATAGAAAAATAGTTTAGATTTCAAGCTTTACAGCAATGTATTAAACTTTGTAAATACATGTTATTTAATGTGAAAAAAATAAATGGAGACCTTACTTTACATACACGCCTCGTAGGTTAACGGACCGTTTTCATTGTTCGTTAAGTGAACTGACAAAAGTCCTATTATTTGTTATTATATTTTGTTGCCTATAGTAGTTAGTTGTTTTTTATTAAGTAATTTTGTTTTTCGGAATTAATTTCGTATGTTTGTTTTTTGTTACGTCTGTAAATTTTATTCACTTGTTGTACACTCTCATTTTAGGGTCACCTGTTAGAACAGGATTGTTTAATATAAATATGTATATAAAATTTATTTTTGACTCAATAGATGGCGTGCATAATTTATGTGATAGCCTATTATAAGATAACTATTATTATATCTAAATAAAACCTATGGGTAAAACAATGAGGAATGTAAACAAACTATTTTTATTTGATAATATTATGGAAGAATTTATAATCTATTTCATATTTGTGTATTGTATGTATCTCATAAATTGTTTGTTTCGCTTTTCCGCTTTGAGGTCTTATCGTAGAATAATTTTATTAATAGTTTTTTCTTCAGTTAATATCAAATCTGATATTTTATTTGTAAAAAATTTTGTTTTAATACAAACCCTATTCAGTCAATAATATTTAGTAAAAAGAATCAAAACCAATGTACTCAGTCTTTATATCAGCGTAAACACCATGTGACAGTATAAAGATCATACAGTTAGAAGAGTGCAACGAGATTTAGTTTTATGAATAGGGGTTGTTCAAGTACTAAAACGTTCAATATTACTTGAAATAATTATTAACGTCGTGTCAAAAACAAATTGAGACGGCACTGTTGAAATTTTTTCGTACTTTACCAATAAGTGCGAACACTTATCCTCTAGAGAATGTTCGTGACCTATTTTTCGGCTTCCCAAAATAACGAGTAAACATCAAATCTCGATGATATTTACGCAGTTTCCTAATGTTGAACGATGAAAATGATTATTAAAAGCGGCAGCAGTTTGTGATTTTTATATAATAGGGGGGCAAATGAGCGTACGAGACCCCCATAAAGGGCAGTCATTGCAGCCCATGGACATCGATTTTAGTGGGTGCGTTGCCGGCCTTTCAGGGAGGAGTACCCTCTAACTTTGAATAGTTGGACGTCACAGGGAAGACCCTCACCGGGAATCGATTCCACAGTTCGCTTGTTCGCCGAAGATTGTGCTCTGTGAAACGGACTGTTGTAATGTTTATGTAGACGATATAATAAAATCACTGGTTCTAATAAACTAAGTGCTATTGCGTTTTAGTTTGTATATTTTTTGGACGGAACCGTGTTATTTCTGCCCGTCAAAAGGTTCGGGTTTTAGCGAATTGGTGCCATAGACAGGTTTTTGCAATCAGACTGATAGTTTTCTGGATATTAACTGATGAAGGAATTATGACCACGGAATCGACAACAAAAATCAATAAATAGACATATATATATATAAATAAATTAAATATCGTTTAAAAATTTAATTCTCTTTGTAAGTCTCAACCAAAATAAATTAAAATAATGTTATTTATTAAGTCTTAATGTATTTTGGAGAGGGCTTTTTAGGGAATTTATTTATTTAAGTCGTAGGTGAGATACCTGCCTTACAATTAATTATTGTTACGTTTCTCAATATTTTGGAAGTAACGAAATATTTTTTTAAATACTCTCTATCCAAATGGGGTATCATGTAATCGATTTTATAATATTGCTTCATAGAGCGGCCATCGTCAATATTCGATAATTTAAGATGTGTTTATTTATTTTATATAACATCCAAAACAAAGGAAAATTATGAATGTCTTAGATATTGTAAATTAATAAACTTAATCGATAACTGGATTATATATAAATTTAATGAATGACAAAAAATAATCTTATCAAGTTATACGTAATATTTTTATGATAGGTATTTACGCCTTATCACCTATAATATCGGGTGCAATCAGTACGATGACGTCATACCCTGAATCGCGCTAACGAATTTTTCCCGACCGCATAATAGGATTATCGGGATAGTCAGTGATTAAACTGGCCCAGAATCCAGGACATTTAAGTCGTACTAAGAGCAGCCTTCCTACACAGATCTTACAACGGTAATGCAGTACAGTTTTACTTTTTTTAGAACGGGCAATCGGGCCGAAAGCTCAACTGATATTAAGTGATAACACCACCCATGAGACACTTTTAAGGCTCGTGAGTGCGACCCCGGCCTTTTAATTGGTATGCTTTTAAAGGATCCTAGTGGTTTTGAAAAACAGCCAGCATGGCATATTGATGTAATACTTCGTCAATCGAATTTAACATTTATTAAATTAGGAGTATAATTCTATGTACAACAGAGGTTCTAATTTGGTAACTTAGTCTTACGAATATTCATAAAAAACTTACTTACTGGATTTAAGTTAATTCTACTTAGGGTCCTTCAAGAAAAGAGCGTACCAATCCTTAAAGCGCCGGCGACGCACTTGCGAGCTTTCTGGCATTGTGAGTGTCCATGGGCGGCGGTATAACTTAACATTAGGTGACCCGACCCTTCTGCCCGTTTGCCCCCTTGTTAAAAACCGAATCATTGTGCAGAACACCTGAATCTTTTAGACATTGTTTTTTAAGCCAGCTTTCCTACTAAAATTAAATAAAAAGTTCTTTAGTGTGAGCTTACCCTAAGCTCATCCCTGGCTAAAAGTATTACAAGAATTTTAATTAAAATGTAACAAGTTTTCAGGTTTAACTTTTCGACATTGCTAATGCCAGCACTTAATGTTCCAACTTTGTCATAAATATTCTATGAAAACATGTTTTGATAATATTCTCATACATCAAATTTTAACTGGTTTGATGCCGGTAAAACAATGTACGAACTAAAAGGAAAAATTAAGAAAATTGATCAGACGCAGAAATATATCTGCTATACTTACTTGCCTTGAATTATACATTTACTATGTACGGCTACATATCACTACGATGACGTAACTGGAATGCGGAAACATATTTGGATCGTTAAGGAACTATTATAAATTCCCAACATATGTCACTGGGAACTTCGAACCAGCTAGGCAGTAGTTCGACTGGTCAAAGATCCTCCCTTTAGGTTGGACGAAGAGCAGTACCTTCCTCCACAAAATCCCTTAAACGCATATATTTTATCTTCATATACATTGCGTAATCACCTTGAATCTAAACACATTTTTACTTACATTTTAAAACTTTCTGTATTTATTATTATAATTTACAACTTGTTGGCAAATGCCTATCCCAAATGACATCATTTAAATCTTTAATGTACAAGGAGTAAATAAAAACATAATATTTTAGACACGTACACTAGTAAATACGATTATTAAAGGCGAAATCTCACCGAAAATAACCTCATAATCTCAAGCCATTACAATGTTGATCACGTCTCGAACTTGGTAAATATCGACTATACGTAAGCAGTGCATTTATTAGTTGCGATAACACTGATCACTTGTTTTCGTATTGATCGAACGTATTAATTAAATCTTATGTAGGGGCTTCGTGCTTAATTGAATTGCACAGCAAGCTGTTGCTAGATTAGAAACAAAAGGTATCAATTAACGCTTTACTGTATGTTAGTGTCACCGTAAAATTGTAAACACCGTTAGATTGTAATCTATGTCGCGAGATTGTAAACTGTCGAAAGATTGTGAACCTCAACGAACTGCTTACAATTTAATGTAGTATTATTCGGTAGATTGTAATCTATCAAAAGAAACCGTAAGAAAGACCGTAAGAAAACCGTAAAGAAACCGTCAAATTGTGAAACGGATCGATGTTATATGCTAAGATGCATACTATGATACGTATACTTATATATAGACTGGACGCCCTGGAAATAAGTAAGTTTTGTGCACTTATGACCGAGTTCTCAACTATAGGCCATGTAATAGACCGAGAATAGTCTCCGACAGCGTACTTTTTACAGTATGCTTGTCGGAAGCCATTACAGCTTGCTTCAAATGATATGAAATGAATTATGATTCAATTAAGAAAATATACCATTCTTATACATAAAAATCGTGCAAGGCTTTTATATTTGTACTAACATAAAAACGGTAGTTTAAGTTTTATTAGATTGAGACAGTATCTAAATAACTTTTAAATGCCATGTGCCTATGAGTCACAGCCATCTAGCTTAATTAGCCGTTCAATCAACAGCCTAGCCGCTGTACTAAACAGCGCCGTTTAACTAGCAGCCTGAAAATATTCAGCCATTTGAATTAACAGCTAGGCAAATATTGAATAACTCGAAATTTCAATACTTGCCTAGCCTGTACATTTCAATTTAGTTCCTCCTACTGCCACCTAAAGCGGAAACTTTCCAAACTGTCAATACGGCGTCGCTCAAGATTTTCAAAGACCAGTTATATGTTACATTTTAAATATATTAAATAATATTTTTTTATATCAGATAGTTGTTTCACCGTTTTATTTCTGTCACTTGGTTATCCTATCGTACGAATGGCCTAAGCATTAACCAGCCAGTTTATTAAATGTTATAACGGCCGCTAGTTAAACGGCGCTGTTTAGTAAAGCGGCTAGTCTGTTGATTGAACGGCTAATTAAGCTAGTTGGCTGCGACAGCTACACAAGGTCTAAAATATTTGCGTCCTCGCACATCTCCTTCAATAATTACTTAAACGTTTTAAAATATGAAACTGCGTAAACAAAACAATTTTCCCGATTGGAGAAAATAATGGCACTTAAGATTGTAATATTTTCTATTTAATACAGTCGTCTCACAAACAGGAATAAATTGCATCCTTTGCTTGTTCCCAGCACTTTGCCGGTACTCACGACAACAGATGCTGCGATCTCAAGCAATAGGAGATTTTAGTTTAGGAGATGATAGTATATTATTAAAAAGTTAATATATACTTATTTATTTACTGGTGCTATGGATGTGTATAAAGCAAAGGTGGGATCTACATCTGTGCGGAAAGATAATTGTTTGAGGCGTTTGGCATTTGAAGTGAAAAAACACGAAGGAAAAAAAAACCCAGTAGCGCTACCCTTGGTGTTCAAATATCTTGATCTGTTTTAATAGCAAGTATCAATCATATAGTATCCTCAAATTTCAAACCAAAATACCGATCGGTCCTCCCAAAGATGGTTTACATCGATCGGTTATTGAAAATTATTTTATGAGAAATGGATTGAAATATCAATCTCTAGTAGTAAAATTGGAATGGGATTGAGTATAGAATGCGGCCGTAAGTCAAAAACTGATGGTTTTATGAATCAGTGAGATTTTAAGTTTAAGTTTATTAAAAAATGTGAAAATCTTAACTAATATGTCATATAATAGTTATTTAAACGTTTGTCACTGATAAACAAAACTAGAGAGTTTTTCTTGGTATGAAGATTTCATATGTACGATTAAGGAAGCCAGCACAGCTGGATGAACTATCTTCTTCTCTTCTAATTCGTAGTCTCCATTACTGAAGGTCGTGCCTGTCTTGCAAATCCCAAACTGATACGTCTACTCGCAGCCTCGACACGACGACTATCCTCAGCTTGTCTCAGTGCATTAGGGATGTTGAGACCTTCTCTTAATTTGGTCAGACCAACGGGTAAGCAATCGATGCGAACCTTTCCTAACATCACCAGCTTCGAGACTATTCGGCTCTCTCCTATGGCCTAACTAGCTTGCTTGCTTGGTTGGTTGAGAATGAACTTATTGGTTCACGAACTAAATGAACTTTTACCCAAGAAAAATATTACCATCTCTTTAGCTACATCTCGGTTGCACCAGTTGCGAGCGTATATTCAATCTTGGAACAACTCGGGGCCACGATTTGCATACCAAAGAGCATTTGAATGCCACATTACTAAAGACACATTTTAAAATGCACTTAAAAGGGTGCCATGATTTTAATTTCCGGTGGAAATGCAACTTTTAGTGTAATAGATCTGAACTATTGCAAAATGTATGTACTACTAATGTATATAATATGATTAAAAGGATTTACTCGTGCGACATTCTCCTATACCTTGATAGTAAAAATTAATAGAAATGAGATTCTTTACTAATTAAAACTGTAATCATTATGGTGTGATTTAACTGTTTGTTGATTATGTAGATAAGATACGTGGCGTATAGGGGGTAAGGGTTCGATTCCCGAGCTATAAATAGTTAGGATAAGATTATCCTAGTTTGAAAGTAGATACTTTAAAACTCAATGCAACTGGTGCAGAAAAATCTAAATAAAACAAACTCTGAAAACAAAAATATATAGTGGCCCATGAGGGGATCGAACCCGCGACCTTCGCGTTATTAGCACGACGCTCTAACCAACTGAGCTAATGGGCCGATGACTATTGTGCATAAAAATGTACATTGTTTTAGTTATATATATAGATAACGTGTATAATTATTGTTTAAGGAACCTTTGTTAACTAATTAAAAACAAATGAAAAATAATAATTTAATTTTTAACTAACTAGCTAACTTAAATTATGTTTTTGCATTTTTAGGATGTATTAATAAAATTTAAAAATTTAGCAAGAACGTTATTTAATATAACCGAATAAAATATATATATAATAAAATAAATTCTGTACCACATACCCTGTGTCGTGGGTAATAAGTATTTACAAAACACTATATGAATAACAAGGAATAAATTAATTTTAAAACAAACAACTTTCATTAAAATAACATTTTTAATTCGATGTAAATTTTAATTTAACAATTTTATTGAAATATTGCATTCAGATATAAGCAGCTTGTAAGTCGAAAAACCTTATTGCTTTATACGCTTAAAGATCAACATGGAACCAGGTCTTAAGCACTTCAGCTCCAGGGATTCCGTTAATTAAAAAGCGAAACGATTAGAGTTAGTCATTCGACGAAGATGGCGTTAGTATGGCAACAATTCAATTGGCCCTTTTTCTTGTAACTAATGAAAATCGTTGTCCTCAGCAATGTTATAAGATTTACTTAATATTCTTATGCAAACAACTATTTACCCAGGGAAAATAAGGAAATTTCCTCGTTTTCCTCAAACAGAAATTGAAATAGTAATTCCGCTTACAGAATAGCAATATGAAGGCAATTATGGAACACCGTATGTTTTTCAATCACTTATGTAAATTTAGGAGAGATATTTCAAGTATATGACATTTTTTTTGGGTGGTTTATGGACTCTAATCCTGAGGTCGTGCGTTCAAATCCCGGTGGTGCTAGAGACATTTGCTTGAGTCGGTTAGTTGTTGCGCCACTAGATTATTATTATCAATCCTACTAATATTGTAAACGCGAAAGTTTGTAAGTATGGATGGATGTTTGTTACTCTTTCACGTGAAAACTACTAAATGGATTTAATGAAACTTTACAATAATAAAGCTTACATCAGAATAACACATAAACTACAATTTATAAAGATATTGTGTGAATTGTCCAAAATATCAAGTACAAAAAAATCTACCATCTGCGAGCTATTCTGGCGTGCGCTGCCAAAACGCTCCGCAACCGCTCGAGTTACATATATGCAATGTATGATTGAAATGTTTATCTTAAATAGTCCTACAAAAAAGCCCGCTACAGTATATTATATCTATATCTTATGTGTAATTCGTATAGCCAAAATAGTGAACCATAACAACATTAAAAATAGATAATTTATTATTGTATATTTTGATTCCTAAATGAAAATAGATACTTTTATCGCTTCTCGTATTTAAAGTAGATAAAATATGTCTTTCAGGCTACATGATTTTAACAAGTATTACTTTAATCCTTCGCAGACGAAGTCGTGGGAACCAACTAATAAATAATATAACAAACTGAATAATTATGGATAACTTTTTAATAATAAAGAATTCTCTTCAGTATTAAAAAGTTAAAACTCGTTTCTGTTACAATTACAGGTATGAATAATCCAGCGATACATTTATATAAATATAACATTTCCCGACAGTCAGACTAGGCACAAATTTTATTGCTCTTTCCTGTAGATTGGCTGGGTTTATGTTCCGATATAAAGACAGTTTAAAGACGATCAGTTATGAAACTATAAAAATGACTAGACAATATTTTGCATAATCAATAACAATCCTTGGGGACCTTCTTTATAGGGGAAGCTGGTTAGTAAATGGTAAGCCGGTCTAAGACCATGCGGAGCTTTTTGATATATATAGATGAGATAAATAATGATGATGAAGATAATATTATACATGTCAAAATAATGATAATGCGTAGATAAGAAAATAATTGTCAATTAACTCTCTGGCACTCTATTTAATCGATACGTTTTGTTTCACAAAATCTCTATTAGGAGCTTCACATGTCATGCATCATTTGACATCTTAAAGTAATTAACTTTAATAAAAAAACTCTCCACCAAAAATAGAGATCAAACATGCAGGAGGCTCATCTAATTTTATTTATTTTCCTAATTTCCTATTTTTACAGTAACTTAATACTAATACAATAGAAAGCTAATAATATAAAAACTAAACTAAACACAATATAAACAAAACAAGTAAAGAACTTAAAACCTAAACCTTTTTATAACTAATTATAAATAATGCAATTCTTGTGAATTCAGCCAGTGTGCAACTAAATATATGTCTTTCAAGCAATAGTGTTTAGGGTGCGCAAGACACGCGTAAATGGTGCTTCTCTGAGTAAATTTGTACGCGCCCGAGGCGTTGCAATTGCGACCGTTTACCCCGCCGAATGTGGTTATTTGTTAAGTGATACCGCCCATTGACTCTCAATGGCAGAGGACTCACGAGTGAGATGACAAATACTTAAATTACCGGGGAATCAATATCGAAATATATAAATCACGCTTAGACATGATATCATATACGATATCATAACGTGACTATAGGAGAAATGAAATGTGCAAAAGAGAAATTGTTATTTATAAGAATTCTTAATTTCTTCCTGGTTCACGGCCATTGTTCTATGCTCTGTGGTAAAAGTTATGGGTAACGCCGATTGCTATCAGTATCGATAAAACATAAAACTACTTTGATGCCTAAACGATAAAACTCTTCAAATATTTGACGTTGTTTAAAAATATTTATAGAAAAATAATATTAATTGCAATATTTAAAAAAATTATGTCATATCAAAATTCTATTAGTAAATCTGAAGGGAAGTTTGATAAGCTTTCGGGCTCAAAATTGATTAATGGTCTCCTTATATCAAGGTCTTTCACAACTACATAAATAACAAATACACAAAACAATTACAAGGTTACATTTAAGACAGAAATATAAACTATAAGTGTGAAGAAAATTAATAATAAAAGGAAGAAAAAGTAATAATTATAACTAGCCTAGTTCTAAAAGTATTGCACGCGTAACAAGTTATACTTATTTGATAAAAATATTTTCAAAAATTTTATTTTACGTTTGTAGAAAAAACTAAAACTTTTACCACAGAGCATAGAACTTCAGGGTGTCGGTTTTTTGTGACGGTGTGCGCGCGCATCGTTAAAATTTACTCTCATCATTTTTCCCTAATGCGTCAAAAGAAGTATAACTTCAACAAAATCTTTATTAAGTAATTTGCATAAAATAATTCACGGTGAAACCGTTAGTTTTACTAACATTAACATTAAAAATTCTGCTGCAACGCTGCAAAAGAAATCTATCTACAATCTACCATTAAAATATTTTTCCTAAGTCCGGGGCATAAAACGTGAAGAACAAAGGCAATTAGCCCCGCGGGTGGTAATTTTAAAAGGAATAATTATTACTTTGAGAATTCATGTTAACTCACCCCAAGCTATTTCATATAGAATGAACGTTGATAATATTTAACTAATCATATGAACAAACACAAAACTTCTTCAAAGATAAGGAACTTAACTCTACGTGATACAAGCCAAATACATATAAGTTGATTGAAGATCAATCGAAAACAACAAATAAAAATCGGAATTTAGTGTGAATAGTCGACTTACGCCCGCACCCAATAACCTATCTCAATTCATAATCCACCATCTGAGATAGTAATATTAATCCAAATATTGTAACAAGTGTGCCAAAAATCGACGGATTGTAATAGCCATCTGTCGATACAAGCTATCCATGGGAAGTCGAATCGGTGTCTGTGGATAGACCTTTGTATGAAAATTACAGTTGACGAAAGCTCGATTTCAACAGATAATTATTTTAACAGATTTTAACTTCACAAGTGTTTTAAATAATTAAAAAAAACGGTTTGTTATGTTTTAAACATATACATGTATATTTTAATGTTATTTGTACGGTTTTATTTGGTTTACATTGATTATCAAATATAAGTGAAAACTCGGTAAAATGGAACGACAAAGAGCATTTTATCCGTCGCCTAAAATGGATTGTCTTCGTAGGGTTTGGTTATTGGGATGCAGATAGGAGATCGATCGACTGTCACGGTCTGATCTCAGATTGTTTTATAGCTGAGATTGGGGATTGATTATTGGGTTCAGCCGTTAATCGCAAATTATGAGGCATGAGATGTCATGGCATGTCTGGGATGTCTCCCACGTACGTACGATTGTCTGTCAACAATCGTAGGCTGTATCTATTAATTTACGTTGTTGGAGGTACTAAAATTAGTTATTAAGTTGTACTTTCTAATTTATTTAATTTCGTATCTAAAGTGAATAAATGATTCATGATTCAGTTGTCACGTAAGCCCTATTATGTCTTCTATATGTCCTTCGTAAAATACAGGTATCAAGGACTTTTCAAGCCTCACGTTCGCCGGATATTGAACTACGTTGTCATACTTAACGGAAATTGATCGTTACTTGACATCTGCCTTTGTAACGGTAAATAACAACAAAAATCTTTGGATCCGAAAGTGCGTTAAGAGGTGAAATTGACTTCCTTTATAGGATAGTACATATAGACCAGTGCCGATAATTTTTGAAACCTGAAAAAATTACAGTAGGATGAAACCCATTAGAAAAGCAGGGGAATATGATCAAAATGAAAGGAAAAATAAATTACGGTCGATCTGAGGTCGGGAAGGGATAGGGGGGGGAGTTTTAAGGGTAAAAAACGGTTTATCTCGATTTCCGGCAAAACTACAAGTCCTATCGAAGAAAGTTAAATGGTAAAGTTGGAGGTAATAAAAAGATGTAAAACTTTTGTATTCACACATTTTTCACATAACCTCAAAATTTATGTGAAAAATTCAAAAAACCAAGTTTTTGGTTTTTTATTTTTATCTTTAACAAAAATATTTTTTTTTAACGAAATTTGGTGAAAACTTACCTTTCTATGTCCCAAATACACTGTAATTTATTTGATTAAAAATATTTATTTGTTCACCTTATTTTGAATTAATATCGAAAAAACACCCTAATTTTCAATCGAAAATTTTGACGTCAAAATTTCAGCTTTTTTCAAAAAGTTGGTGTGCTTTCAGTTCGTTAAAATCTCTTCTTTCCTATGGTAAAAATATATATATATATATATATATTACCATAGTAAATCTTCTCAGAAAACGCAAAAAATCGTATGCAGTAACGCCCAGACCTGTCATCCCCTTCCTTACTTCTCTACCATAGGAAAGAAGAGATTTCAACGAACTGAAAGCACACCAACTTTTTGAAAAAAGCTGAAATTTTGACGTCAGAATTTTCGATTGAAAATTAGGGTGTTTTTTCGATATTAATTCAAAATAAGGTGAACAAATAAATATTTTTAATCAAATAAATTACAGTGTATTTGGGACATAGAAAGGTAAGTTTTCACCAAATTTCGTTAAAAAAAAATATTTTTGTTAAAGATAAAAATAAAAAACCAAAAACTTGGTTTTTTGAATTTGTCACATAAATTTTGAGGTTATGTGAAAAATGTGTGAATACAAAAGTTTTAGACCTTTTATTACCTCCAACTTTGCCATTTAACTTTCTTCGATAGGACTTGTAGTTTTGCCGGAAATCGAGATAAACCGTTTTTTACCCTTAAAACTCCCCCCCTACCCCTTCCCGACCTCAGATCGACCGTAATTTATTTTTCCTTTCATTTTGATCATATTCCCCTCCTTTTCTAATGGGTTTCATCCTACTGTAATTTTTTTCACTTTTTATTTATTTTAAAGGCTATCTGCACTGGTCTAATAGCCATAATTGAGAATGTATATTGTCATTTATGTCTAGGGTTGCCCTTTTTCGCAATTATAGTACACAAGAAAAAATTTACATAGTATCAAAGTGAAGTACAATTAATTTTTATATTAAAAAAGATTTGTTATTATATACTGTTAAGTGTTACTTGACCAATTTTTACTTAGTTTACTTTCTTTGATATATATTTATAAAGTTGAATAAAATCATTTTATTGTTACCAATCCAGTTAATATTATTAGTACTTAACTATTTGTAAAGATTTATTTAATGGCGTGAAAGAACATTGTATTTAGTAAGTAAGTTAGTAATAAGCTGTAAATCTTTCTCAATAAATAAGAAAAATAATGAGCACTGAAGTGATGTGGCTGTGTAAGCTAGAGAGTCGTGGCGGGTGCATCGATTCAGCGCCAAACGATAAATTTCTTTGAACGAAAACATATGTACGACTAAAAAAATAAGACTTTTCGTGTACTTTACTGTTTCCATAAACTATAGAGTATAATTACATGAAATAACGTACAATACTTTATTATGAAGTATTGGTGGGCAACCCTATTTATGCCACTCTTAACAATTCACATTCTCAATATTAAATAAAAGTATTGACTATAATACTAGCGAGGGGACGCTGCGTCATTGTATAGCATATTTATTATATACAGTTACCTCTATTGTATAGTGTCAGTATCTCAGTAATTATCATGTGCCCGTTTTGTTTGTGTCACTCCTACTATTTAAAATCCTACGCATTGTTTGGTTTCAATGAATCTGCGTTTGAATCTGAATTTTAATTAATGAAAAAGTCTTTATTTAATCCATATTAAATATTAATACGATGATATGTTTATCGTTTAATTTGCAAGGCTTCTATGAAAACATTAAACATAAATTAAAATCGTATTGTTTTACAATACGATTGAATAAACAATGTGTCGAACGAATTTAAACCGAACAACGGATGATTCGAAAACAATGAAGTACTACAAATTTAAAATGTCATTGGATTTCGAGTTATAATTTTTAATAAAACTGCGCACAATAAAGATAAATACTTATTCATAGATAAAAACAAAGGACAGGAACTATTGTTTTATCAGAGTATACTTTAAAAGAGCAGGCTAACTAACTAAAATAATACGTACTCGTACATACGAGTACCTAGTACATACAACTACCTAGTACATACTAGGTAGTTTTCTTTCAATTTCTCGAGCTGGGGCCACTGGGGCCAGCCAGTCAGAGGTTAGACAGGTCGAGGATCCTCCCGTTAGCTTATAGGAACAGTACACGATCCTCCACAGACTATTAAATAAAATAAGTATTTTTTTGTATTGCAGCAGTTAAAATTGATTAAAAAAATATTAGTTATAAGTATTATTATGAATTACAATTGTTATACCTATATATATATGCGCAGAGGCGATGAGAACTTGGAGACACTGAACGTGGTTGGTAACACACAAGGGCAAATTACGTGGCCATTCAACCACCAGATGGACCGACCAAGTGAATCATCGTCCTCAACTGTCATAAGCGTATAGAGTTGAGGACGCTGGACAGAAACCGGTGGAAACAGATTGTCCGGTCCAAATGATTCCTTGCTGCCCACGACGCTAAGACATGAGCTACCGACTGAAGAGAGAAAGAAGAAAAAATACTTGTGTCAGGGTTCCCAACTCTTCCATTCAGACTAAACACTGAACATAATCAAGATTCACGAATTTGTTTTGTTTGTAGTTTGTCCTTAACAAATATGCTCAAATTGCAAAACTTCATCAGCTCTTTTAAATCTTTAAGTGATACGTAATCTATTCAATATCTTTGTCCACTAATTTGATAAGTTTTGATGTCTAAAGTTTGATAACTCGTCCCTTCAAATTTGATCTAAGGATTACTAACGGCCCTACAAAATTTATGCCTATATATAGGGCTGATATATAAGGAATATAAACCAGGAGTTTCAGTTAATCATGTCTTGAATTTAAGAGAGTGCTAACTAGCTAAGTAGCACTAAGTAGGGCTAAGACTCTGTATAAGTCCTCATTTATAAAAAGCAATTGATTTTTGTTTCCTTTCATCTGTCTTTTTTCATCACAGTATAAATATAATTTGACAGAAACAGACGAAGCAATACTTCAATTAAAGTAAGGAATCAGGTGGCGAGGCTTTAGATATGTGTCATATATAATATGTATCATAAATTGTTGTTTTAGATGAGTCCTCCTGTAGCTATGTAGAAGATAGCTTGACCGGAGTTGTCGAGTGATTATCAAAAAAAACATAGTGTTCTGTTTTGAAATTTAATTTATTAAACGTTATGAACTTCACTTTGAGTTTATAAGCTATAAAAATTATTCAAACATTCTTATAGGCAATATATCGTAATAGCTTTATTTTCATAATTTCGCAGAAAATAAATAACAAGGCACTCATAAACCTTAATATTTAAATTATTAAAACGTCTTTCATTAAATGAGATAGGCGAAATTGGTTTTCATAAAATATAACCTCATATTAAACTTTTTTGAGCTTATAAGGTGGCGAGAGAGTGAATAATGAACGAAGGGACTGAACGAATGAGCGAACTCAAACATTCTCCCTTTGTCCTTTATTTATATGGGCTTTTGATCTTTAAAGATATTGTTTTCTTCTTTGGAGGTTTAATTAGGGATCTAAATGCCACTTAAATGCTAATGCGTCTAACGCGGAAGTACAGGATTTGATTGACAATGACCAAACAATTTGTATCATGTGATATAAATAAAATCACACACAAAATATGGGCTAGAATTCAGTGCAACACGCGTCCCGGGAGGTGGGTTGTATTGTGTATTTCCTCTGCTTTTTTACTGAAGATTTTTCTTATTATTTCATAAACATTACCCGTCGGGAAATGAAAGAATAATATTTTGAGTGCGGATGGCTTTTTAATGGAAACATTTTACGTATGTTTTCTGATATATTTTTGATAATTAATTTGGGTATTTATTTATTATAATGAAATATACATTATTTAAAATTTTCTGAATCTACATAGTAATAATAAAAATAACTTAAATTAATAAAAGAAAGTTAAACAAAATTTAAAAGTTTGGTCCCTGTGGCAGTGTACCTTTAACGCTGGTTGCATTTCCTAGCTTTATTGCTTATTCGTTGAGCAAGGAAAGAACCAGCTCTGGGGTCACCAGTACTATCTACCAGGCGTCAACTTAAATCTTCAATTAGCGCCTGTGCACTCGAACCCCACGGCCCACTGTGTCTACTCCAAAGGGAACAAAATCGTAGTTAGTTTAGTTTTTTATAATTACTTTTAAAAAATAGCTTTTTATATGGTAAACAGACAAATTTAGAATACTGTGGACTGTGTTAGGTTCGATACTAGTTTTTTTATTAAATACCATATTTAGTAGGCATATTAGGATAGATAAAGTGAACTGAATAAAATGCTAGGAAGTTATTATTAAGTAATTAAGAACGTGATCGAGAATAACCTTTCATTCTTTTCGACCAAGTTTACTTATACAAGTGAGAACTGGCGCAATTCATTGCTAGAACCATTTAGTATTATTTTATATTATAACTAGTAGACTCGGCCAAGCGTTGCTGTGGCTAAGATTTTTGTTATATTACATAGTAGTAAACTATTCAAGAGAAACGGCAGGAGAACACCAATCCACCATGTTTTTTTGGTGGTTATACCATTAAATTGTAGCTTATGTGAAACGTTGGTATTTATTTTGATAAGGATCAATACCAAGGTACGAATAAAGAGCCTTTTCTAGCGGTGGTATTTTAATAAAATAAAATTAATAAAAGGACGCTTATTGTGACGTACTATACAAGATTATATAAAAGATATATAAAAGATGGAGACATGACTATAAAAGATAGAGACATGCTGTCGCGACATTTTTTATAGATAGTGATGTGTCCTGAAAAATTGTAATACATAATTTTGTTCTATCATTAATAGTTTTCGCAGCGCACGCGATTGAAGGAAGTTTTTTATTAATTTTTTTACACCTTGGGTTTGAAATCGGTCCAGTAGTTTCGTAGCCTATTCATTTCAAACAAACAAAAAATCAAATCTTACCTCTTAATACTATTAGTATACCTTGATGAAATTACGTGACATAATTTATGGAGAAACACTGTCAGTATATATAAATATATATACAGCTAGAAGAAATACCTATTGCGGTCAAGACAGGAAAGATGAAAAATTTATTTCATTTATTTATCCAGCGTAGGCAGAGAACTCGGATCTCCACATGTTACGGTCTTCCAATACATCTCTCGCGTCATCCACATCTAAAACATTCATGATGCATGCTGGCCGATTATAGGAATTTTTACTTGCCCCTTCTCTAGTACCTGCCTGCTGCTTTGGTCCAGATATGTACGACAATGCCTACCCAATGACTTCACTTCACGGTTGCCTTGTATATCCCACTTATTATAATTATACTTATTAATATATACAGCACGCTTAAGCAAAGACGGGGTGGGTCCCTAGTGTCCCCTAAAAGAGTGAGGTCACTATCGAATGTCCCGGTATAATTTCGTCATTGTTGGGCGAGTCTTAGGTGATGCGAATACAAATAGGGGGATTAGTGGCTTTTTACATTTTGTACCTTATTTTAAAGTAATAAGACTCAAAATTGTACAATTAAGGTATTTAGGGAATAATGTTTTTGGTGTCTACGTGGGTTAAATGGGAATACTTTTATCTGGCTATTGTATTGAGTAGGGTGTAAGGATTGCTCTAATATAATGGTATGTTACTTAATATGGTAAATGTTCGCTGTTATGAAGGCGTATGTACTGTATAAAGATGTAAGATAGAGCGCTGTTATTATTTTTATTTGCGATCACTAGAGTCAAACACTATGTGGAACCAGCTGCCCACTGAAGAGCTTGAAAGGCCGGCGACGAACTGGCGAGCCTTGTGGCAATATGAGTGTCCATTGGCGGCGGTACACTTAACACCAGGTGAGACACCTGCCCGTTTGCCTCTTACATAAAAAAACTCAGATTGTCGAATTTATATCGGAAATTTATTTATTTATTCACAGCTTATATGGCCAAATTTCAACTAAAAATATTATAAAACTATTATACAATTAAGTAGTTTTTATAAAATTACCAGAAAACCTTATGCTATCTATAAATCTTTTGTAAGTACATTTTTAAATAACAGTATAAAACTCCGATACGCTTCACAGATAAGTCGCTCTCCGGCGAAGAGTCAAGAAAACTGTTAAGCTGCGAGAGTAGGCGGGAAATGGGAGCATGTTGAGGCTGGACAGTGCGAATCGGATACACAACAAAAATGTTTTGTTTGCGGCATTGGTGATAATTGTCCGGAACGTACAGTCTCATAACCTATCCAGCAAGTATGTGCTTTCTGTTTCGTTATTCAATATGCTTAAACCAAATTTGATCAAAGCTATCTCACCATAATATCACCCCCATCAAGAACTTAGTAGGATAAGGAAATAGGTTGTATCTAAATAGTAATGATATCTTTTGTTCCCACACAGCCACGGGTATGAAAATATGTGTAAATCGGGGTGATTATTCGTAAGGGTAGATAAACAATGAATGTGTCTTTTTCAGTGGCGAATAAATTATGGCTCGGATGATGTTTAAGCGTTAGGTTGCGGCTATAGTGAGAACTGAGGATGCCTTTTATTTTGGTTGGAAAAAGGGTGTGTCAAAACATCTAAACCGTATGTACGTAAAACACAAAATAGTACATATATGTATATTGTATACGTAATAACTCTTTAGATAATATAAACATATAGTTGTAAATAAAAACACAACTTATACTATCCGTATTCAGCGCAGAGGAATCACTCACCCACGTAGTCCTGGATCGCGAAGCTGTGACTAACCAACATACAGAAATCCTCGGAGCAGTCAGGCTCCGTAAAGCCTGTGAAGAAGTTCTGTGCTTCTGGAAGGAGCCAGGCTGGCTTAGACACATACAACGGACCTAGTGAGACCGAGTCCACCAACCTTTAAACTTTTTTAACCTTTAGCGGATACTATTTTATCAAATAAGACGCTAACGCAGACAAGTGAACACGCAGTTATCATATTCGTTGTTCCGGGAGCCGGATAAACCTCATTATGGTTCAGCTTACTTAATAGCTTAATTTGATATTCTAGTCTGAACTCCTAAGAAAATACACAAATACCCTAAATATCTATAATTTACGCGTAAGTGATGGTGTGCCACAGCTTGAAGCGAATGATTTATATTACTGTAACACGCAAGCATATCTCAAACGTTGAAAATATCCAAAGATATCGTATAAATAACGCTTACCGGGTGTAGACATAATGTTCTACAGTTATTTATACAGTATAAAAAATTGAATAATTTGATACGTAATTTTAAGAGACTTCAAGAAACCCGAAGGTGTAGTAAGTGTAAGTCAAGTGTAATAATATGGCAAACGATCCGTTGCCCTAGCAGCATTGAAGGTAATTTTAAAAATAGATACAAGTTTTTGGTTTAAATAAAAAAAATAACAAAGATTTGCTTTTTGAACTGCACCAACCTTGTAAAGTTTTATACGTCACGAATTATACATCATAATATCTACTAATATATACAACTAGCTGGCCGGGCGAACATCGTACCGCAGAACATTCGATTCTTTATTTTTAAAAATACTTATTCTGCTATTCGGGACACCGGTCTAGCTAGTATGATAAAAAAAATGAAAGTTGATAAGACAACAAATACATTATGTCAAAAATTAAAAATTTACCTTCCTGGAACCCCTCCACTAACATTTGAACTTTATGATATGGTATTAAAGTTCAAATTGACTTTTAAGTATTATTACGAATATTTTGTATGGGAATATAGAAAAGTGTTGTTTTTAGACGTTTTCACTCAATTTCCTCCGTAAGAACCATCCTCGTACTTCAAGGAATATTATAAAAAAATATCAGACAAATCGGTCAAGCCGTTTTCATGTTATGTCGTGACAACGGAAAATGGGTTTCAATTTTATATATATAGATAGATATAAATATTATTAGTAATTATTTTAAATATATTACAGGGATATAAACATTCACTATGTACTAATTGTATTTAGTTATATACTATATTCGTGTTTAAATCTGTAATAAAATGTTAGTAATAAACAAAAGAGGATAAAATAAAATTAGTTCTTGATTGACGACAGAATATTAACGTTTATTGTCTGATATTAAATGGAAAACTGCAGTGATTTGACTGCGTAAACCTCGTGCATTTTCCGGTATATTGAAAATTTTCATGCGATTGAAATTGTAACGGTGCCAACAGTGTTATGGACTGGAAATATTTGAGATAATATTAATTTTATAATTAAAATTGCAAATAGCGTAAAATCTAAATCAATTAAATAACTTAAGAGCTCTGTATAAATAAAGATTGGTATCTACTTACTGTACAGTGAAAAGGGTCAATATTTTTCACCTTACGGAGCGAGTTTACTGAAGCATAGAAAGAAAAGTCTATTACACGTCATATAAGAGCATGTATAGTGAAAGTGCACTAGCCCCCACACTAAGATATCCTGTGTCGTGGGCAGCATTATTATATACAGGGTGGCCAAAAAGGCATGGATCAAACGCAAATAGGGAATAGATGTGGTCATCAGCGGCAAAAAAATTTTCTACGGGAGGTCTCTAAGGTCAACCCCTGCAGAGTTATGATTAATTTTTTTTACTTATTCTTAAGAGTGCACGACTTTTTGGCCATCCTGTATATTTATTTATATTCTCTTCGATTTGACTTATTAATGATTTTAGGTGCTTGACTTAATAATTTCTGCATAACAATTACAATTTCCATTTCCATTACAGCATAGAACAGCATTAGAAGATGTTGCTTAAGATTTTTAGTGAATGTATAAACATTTGGTTTTTAAGACATTGGATAAAGATGAAAGGGGCTCTAAACAAGAAAGCGTAGGGCGAAGTGCGTAGGTCTAGTAATAGTCATAATAGTGTTTGTATCTTTTTAATTCTTTATAAGATTTAACACACATGCAGCCCACCGATAGTAGTACTCTGTAGTCTATGCCATTTCTAATGTCTTATAATGACACATTAACCTCAATACATAAAACTTGTATGTTTTTTCTTTTGAAGGCGCATTGTGTAGTAGGAACCGTGCAAAGCCATGGCCGATAGAAGTTTTACTTTAAATAATATGTATACAATAGTATTCAAGAAAAATAACAAGCAAATAAATTTAAACTATTATAATTTTTTTATATAAGTTGGCTCATTCACACACTTATGTCACAAAGACATCGTTTAACATTACGATTTAGCCCAACTTAAGATCAATAACTAAAGTAATGTACATAAAAGGATGTTTAACATAAGAAAGTGTCCAGCACTTACAGTCTCTATTATGGGGACGATTTTCTTATGTACTATTTTTTTCCACTTACCACAGTTTAGCACTTAAGGGTAAAGTGCACGTCTAATTATACTTAGTAATTTTGCTAAAGTCGGTGTAATAAAACAAAAAGAAGGTTTAAAAGGTTCAGTAATGTGTTCAGTAGTGCTTTAATCTAATTTAACATTAGATACTTTTTGTGTGTTATAATTGTTTATATAAAAATTTGTTGAATTGCCCACAAATTTTGGTAGATTGCAAGAAATGTTATCGTAGACCGTATTGTTTAATAATTGATATTATTTTCTATAAAATCGGAGATTTTAAAGTAAGATTAATGTCATTGCAGCTTCCATTGGTGAATGTACAATCTCATCAGATAAATGGTGGTAAGATTAGGTGTTGTTCACATTTATCTTTTGTTTCGGACCGTATCATGATTTGACTAGCTAAGTAACGGTATCAAAAAATAGCCAATGTTTTTATTAATTCTACATTCAGGTTATATATATAGGTATATGTATATCAATGAAGTTGTATCTGTAACTTAGCATAAAAACAATGTGACAGAAAGAGATAAAATATTACTTTTCTTAAGAGTGCAATTAGACAGATTTAGCTTTCTATAAGTTAGATTAAAATAAACAATACATATTTATAGATAAAGTCGTTGACAGTTGGTCATTAGTATATTAAGCTGAAAAATTCTAGATTCGTAATGTTGTGTCTAGTCTTGTGTGTAAAGCTTTAGAAATTGTAATTCAGTATAGTCATGCCCTAGGCAAGATTGAATTTAAAATATTTAAAGGAACTCTACTTTGATCTAAATTTATTAATACAGTAATGTATTTAAATTTTTTATAAATTTTTTATTTGAATTCAGTCTACAAGATTCGAGGCATTACATGTAAAAAATAAATAACTGCCAAAAGGTAATCGCATTTAGAACCATCTAGACATTTTAAGCAAATAATTGACCAGCCAAAGAGAATCTCCATAATATAAAATTATTTTAATTTTAAGCTAAACGCCGGAATCAGGTATTCGGCCTTACATGTGGCGAAATTATAATTTTCCTTTTTCTTTCAGTGCACATGTTTTATTCAAGAGGAAATACGGCTCCAAAATTTGCTTTTACCTTGTGGATAGTGTATAAGGCTTTGGTTATATAGTTGGGCGATTGAAAGTAACCCGAATGCGAATATTTTTTTTTATGGCTCTGGCACGGTTTGTGCATTAGCCAGCGTAAGATTTTTATAATTCGTGCTTTTTGCCTAAGAAATTCGATCATGTCCTCCATGTACGGTTTAGGCACTCGCCCGGTACCGCACAAGCCTCCCAAAGGCCGAGAACAAATTTAAATTAAAACTTGCCCTCGAACCGGGAATCGAACCCGGTACCCCTGCCACTTAATAAGACCGCTAGGCTATGAGGCCCCTGAATGCGAATATTGATAATAACTTCCAATTAAGAGTTTATATTTACTATACCCTGACAACTGACAAGCCATTGTGTTTGTGAAATATTTGTGGGGGACCATAAAATTAAAAATATTAATTATATTTCAGCAAGCAAAAAAAAAACAGCAAAAAAAACATGTCGATTAAAAAGAGTGGAGGAGAGTTTATTGCCAGTTATTCTCTTCCGTTCTACGTCCTTGATTTGAGAACTGGCACTAAATGTAAAGTTAGAAGCATTTCATATAAATTTCTTTTTTTTTGACGATCATAAGTGTACAATGTGTTACCTATATGATTAAATGAGTTTTGAATTTTGAATTTTGAGCACGAAACAAGTGATTATCATCTAGATATATTGTTACAATTTTAAGAACATCTTAGCTTAACAAAAAGATTATCAGTGTCAGCTAACGGTTCTCTCAGCGAATGGACTAAGGATTTAAACTCAAAAGGATAGATCTTAAATTTTCAAAATTTTACTAAGAATACTACTTGTTTTCATAAAATATTTTGTTAGAGCAATTACAAAATGTAGCAGAAAGATTAACTGGTGTTTGGTACTATCGAGATGGAATGAAACTATTGCAACCTATTCAAGTAATTCAGAAATCTAACAACAAATGTCTACACCGTTAACAGTTCATGCTACTCGCCTTCATAGAATAAGCAACTCGTTCATGGGTCAATGTATACGCTTTTACAATAAACTTCCTATGGATGTTCGTAAACTTCCCCTTAAGAAATTTAAATTTTTTATTAAATCAAAATTATTAACTAAAGGATATTACAGGGTATCCGATTATTTAAATGATAGAAACGCCTGAGATTGAGCTGCTCGCTTATACAGCTATCGCTTGTGTTTTTTTTAAGCTGTCTTTCACTTCTTTTTTTTTTTTTTGCATGTTGTACATATTTACAATCTGACATGTCTTGTGCTTTTGCATATGCATTTTATTTTATTCTATTGACATGTTTGTGCTTAGTGCATATTCATTTTTTTACATTTTTTTTTTCTCTACATTACTGACATGTTTTGTGCTTTTGCATACAATATTTTACACTTTGACATGCCAAGTGAATAATGTTTATATTACGATTATATTTTTCAATTTCATTATTTTTTCCTTGCTTTAAGGTACACCTTAAAAATACATTTTGTATCCATTGTAAGTGTAAACATTATGCGGGTATATCATAAACTCTTTTGCTTGATTTATAATGTGATACATTTTAGTCTATAGTTATTTTGGGCTGGCGATCTGAGTGAGTTGTTGCCCCACATATTTTTATGGTGCCACTGGCGGTACTGTTGTGTACCAGGTTGTGCAGCTCCCTCAAAAATGGTTGAGCTGCATGAGCTATTCGGGGCATGCTTGCCGTCTGCTGGCACAGGCTTGCTCAGATCAATCTGGTTCTTTCTTCCAAAGACCAGTCCAGTAAATACTCTGCATTTGTTTACACCAATTTATTCATTTATTATTGTATTATCTGGACTATAAAAGAGACTAAGACCCCCGAGTTTGTTTCGACATTTCTTCTCAGGGCAGTCAGTTAGGAAATGTCGACTTCATCTAGTTTAGGAAGACATTGTAAAAGTGATTTATATAGTCCTACTTGCAAGAATAAACTATTTCATTTCATTACATTCCATTTCAAGTGATCAATATTAAAGTTTGTATGTTGAAAATGACATTGCCATAACTTATTTTATAAATTTAGAAGCAATCAATATGTAAGAGGTAATTGGTTGAGAAACTTTTAATTTGACGTAAAAAAAAAAAATTCATATCAGAATACCAAATGCCTACAGTTTTTAGACGTAAGTGATTTGAGTGTCGAGCTATATCAACGTTATTCAAAATATCAAAAAACGTTAAAAAATAAAGCTAACAGTTAGACTCAACCCTAACAACCTTTTATACCATAGACAAGGTAAAATATGTAGACGCGACATAGTGTGGCCAGTATGAGGCGGGATACTGAATAATGCAAGCTATCCTATGACGTTTACGAGATTGGATGTTTAAAAACATCGTGTTTTTTTAAAACGATCCGTTAGGATAATAATGCGATATATTTTGTTACTAAACGTTTTTTATTTCTGTGTAACATACAATTAAATATGTAATTATTAGCACTCTCCACTTATTTTTATCACAACTGTAGTCCACACAGACCCCCAAGGTTTGCATACATTCTATGATGATGATATCGACTGACCTGTATATGGTCTTTTTCCATCTCGGGGCTGCCATTCATAAGTTAATCTTGGCCACCTCTCTGTCTATTCATTATTCATATTTAATAGCTTAAAGTAATATTAAATAAAGTTTTTAGGGCATTTTTCTTTAACTTGTATTTAAACAATGAAAACTAATTATGATTATGATTTGTGTATGTTAATAAGGTAATAAAGCATAAATAAATAAAATAAATAAATATGATTATCTAAAACTTACGTTATTTTGAATAAACTTAAATTGTTATACGCAATATCCACGGATAGATAGTCCATAAGCTATAATCTTAATGATAATATTTTATGTATATAGGATACAATTGGACTAGGATTTTATTTTAGACTTTTTAGACGTATGTTAATGTTGGCCAAACTATCATCCTCGAACCGCTTGACAAAATACCTAAGAATCAAAAGATAATTATACTATGATCAGAATCAACGAGCTTCAATGCAAAGGCTCCAAAATTCAGTATACCAAAACTGTATGGTGACAGTTGAAGGCTTAACCAACGTTAAAATCGATTGCGGGACTCACCCAATTATGTCCCCATGCGTGACACAACTTATTTAACGTGCCATTTAAATCGCCGATTTAACTAACGTTATCACTTGCGTTGTTAAGGCCATAAATGTCATTAATAAATAAAACTTTCGATATTATTAAATAAAACAAGCTATAGTACTTTCTACCTAAAGAATGGAACGATATATGTCAAAGTCATAATATATTTAAACATGTAGGTAACATGTACACTTATGTACGGCAACAAATTAAAAGACTAAATCTACATTTAGTTCAGTTCAGCCTTGCGATTCTGTAACTCATTTTTTGAACTCGCACAGCGGTTTTGGCAGCGGCGGTCGCAAAATGCCAAATCGTAAAATGACTGCTTTACGCCTGATTTGAGCGCGACCGCCGCTGTGAAAACCACTGTGTGAGTTCCAAAAGTGAGTTACAGAATCGCAAGGCAGATCAAACCAAGAGTGAAGAACGCATGAGAAGGCAACTTTTACACTTTCATATCGTCAGCTATTTTATTTTACAAGATTCTTGTATGGAGTTCCAACTATTACTTCTGGATAATTTACTACTTGATATGACATGGACTGAATCAACAAAGTCAGTATGATGTAAGTACGTGCTACTAGCAACCCAAACTGTCAGTAATTAATAGCTAAAGTAGTGTTCTTTATAATATACTTACCTGTGTGCGAGTAATTGAAAACAATTTACAGACACAGTGTAATATGAATAAAAAAAAACAAAATACGATGGTTAAAAATACCCCGCAAAGGGCTTATTTCATGGATCAAACATAACTCCATTGAATGTGTTGGGCCGTGAAACTCTGCTACCTTATCCAATTTTACGACGCTCTTATTAGAATTTTTGACAGCCCTCAATTTACGTACGAAAATGTAACGTGCGAATTGTGTGAAATGTGGGGGAAAAATGTTTTTAAGATTCCTTTGTATGAACACCGATTCTAATTTTGTGAACGTGTAAGTGAGTTATAACGATATATTTGGCTTTATTGATAAAAATCAGGCAACTTTAAATAAGGTTTTTTTTTAAAAAAACTGAAAGATTTTCTGAAGAGCTGTACGGCTCTTTGGCAGCTGTAAATACCCTCCATTAGCGACATTCTAGAAATAGAATAAATATATATATCAACATTCTAGGGAAACTTAAAATAATCTTTTTGTAATCGTATTTAGAATTGTCCTTTCTTTGATTTACTTAAAGCTTTTCAGTATTTTTTTATTATCATGAACCAAAACTGGTAAACTAAGTACAAGATATAAGTATAGATTCGTCATAGAAAAAAGTTGCAAAACGCTTTGCTAGTCATCATTGTTATTTTCACCCTCATGGACAACATTCACAATTAAAAAGGGTCGCTACTACCCTTGGTCTTAGATTTCCTTATCTATTTTGTGATACATGTTTTTCTAATAAGCAAGTAGGTCATATCTCTCTTACTCTGTCGATTTTTTAAGTATAAGGTATGTTTTCACGATGTCTTCCTTCACAATACTAATAATATGAGTTAAAAACCTTGTGAAAAAATTACGCTTTTACCACGTCGGTTAAGCACATAAATGCAATCTAATACTAGTAATGCTTTTTGTTGAGAGATTGATAAATGTTTTCCGAGTAATGCGTGACTAACGACCGTGCTCCCAATGAAAATCTATTTCAAATGAAAATGTAACTAATCTTTTTTCTATTAATGAAAATATTTAAGCTTAGTTTTTTTATCTATGGCTCTGTTTGAACTTTATAAATCTTTTCGTATGTTACTTTTATTTATTTAACTACTTTATAAGTGTGTTTTTTTATTAGAATGGTAGCCTTTTTTAGAAGAGAAAACATCGCAACAGTATACTATATCATAATAATTAATATTTTATTCCAATAATCAGCAAAAACTGTTTTCTGAAGATGTATAAAAATTAATCATTGTAATTCTTGCGTTCTTTGTTTCTTACAAAATATAGTAAATACAGAACAACATGAAAATAAAAGTTGAAAACATCACAACAGTATATCTATATGATAATTGTTAATATTTTATATATTATTACTCATTTAATCGACAAAAACTATTTTCTGAAGATGGATAAAAAATCATTGTAATTTTTGCGTTATTTGTTTCATACGAAATATAGTAAATACAGAACAACAAGAAAATAAATGTTCTGACATATGGTTTTTAATATCATTTGTACTCAATTTATAAGGTCCGTAAACCTAAGTTGACTGGATTCGAATTGGGAAGCAATAAAAGTCAATCGTATACGTGTGGGTCTTGCTGCGTGTGAAATTAGATGTTACGAAACAAAGGAATACAATTTAACGGCGATCGTGAACGTATTGGGGTCATAAACTTTATTTTCATTTTATGGGGAGACGTATAAGTATATGAATTGTTGTATTTACGGCAAACATGATTCTCTTGATTTTCTTGTCCTATGGGATAGGCGCATTTATGGCTACAGGACTCTTATTTCTTGGTTATCTGTTTGGTCAGTATTTATGTGGTATTGTTGGATATGGACTACAGTTAAGTGTAGTGATCCATTTAGACTTCCAAGGGA
Source organism: Pieris napi (assembly GCF_905475465.1). NCBI lineage: Eukaryota > Metazoa > Arthropoda > Insecta > Lepidoptera > Pieridae > Pieris > Pieris napi. The sequence goes on along the minus strand of NC_062241.1, from coordinate 1,567,801 downwards.
GCTAAATTTCATATATGCCTGTTCAAATTTGTCGAATTAAAAGTCATATCAAGAGGATCCTTTTTTTTAAATCGGGTATTAAAATCTGGAGGTCATAAATATATTATGGGTAAATATGTTATTCTTAATTACCTATTATTAATAAAATGTATGTACCAGTTTATTTGATTACGGTTCTAAAAGTAGGTGTAAATAAATAATGTGTACCATTCCACCGAACGCTTATATTATTTCGCTATGTGTCTAGGGGATTGATTTCCAGTCAATCAATTGTTTCGTGTTGGAAAGCACTGAATGGTTCGATATGGAGTTCTTATATTTCAAAAAGTCTAAAGTGAAAATAGACGTGAGATTTAAAAAGCCTTTTTTCTGATAATGATGAAAGATTAGAATAATATTCTGCGTATAAAAACTATTAGTAATATCCCAAATGTAAAGAATATCTATAAGAACCCACTTTCCGCCTTAACCCTTCACATTAAGTTTGTTCAAATATTGTGTTAGGATGGCACTATTTAGTTAAAGACATATATAACTATGAGATATTCATAGGATTTAGAAGTAATAGTATTTTTTACTTTGCTCAAATCTTTATTTAGTATAAAACAAAGTCTCTTAATGCTCTCTAGTCTCTTATTTTTATTACGCTTGTGTGCATAAAAAGACCGTGGTTCAAGAAAAAGTTTTAAATATATAATACTACGTAGTTTTGTATTTGTAGCAACTCCTATAATGTGCGGCTACAAATCACAACGATGACATCATACAAAAAGGATATTCCGTACGCCAAGTATAACACTGTACGAGCCACCACCCTTTAAGTCGGAGAAAGAGTAGTGCCTTCCTTTCTCATACAGAATACATTACATTAGATAGTACAAAACAAAGTCACTTCTCACAAAATGTCGCTTAGTTTTTACTACCCACAAACGATGCGATTCAAAATAGGAACATGAATGACCTATATTTGAAATGTCACTAGTGATGTTTGCAAAGAAAATATGTCTTTGGCGCAGAGTCGATTCGCATTGATTCTTGATTTTGTATTATAATCTCTATATAGTATACCGACTATACGCTTTGAACTTGAATAGGCATTTATTCTATGTCCTGTCATATATTCTACACAAATCACAGGGGCAATAGCTAGTATAGTATTGAGATATTGCATAACAAAATTCACAGAATTTGCTGGAATATGACTGAGACTTCGACAACGAACCTTCCAGAAACAAATGCTTATTGAAAATTTAAAATTTTGGCTCCATTTTTTGTCTTCTGGGTTTTTGACTGTATATTCTTCGTAAGCAATGTTTGCGTACTTATCTTACGAGTACCTCTTTACAGGAAAGTGATTCTTTGAACTCACGTCAACCTTTTGCACTACATGTTATCGATTTTCGTCAGAAGCATATGTAAATTGCGGTTGAGCGGTAATTAAGCACGTAGCATGTATGCAATGGAGCAGCATTGTCTCAAATAGTGAACAGAACAATTATTATTAACTAGTAGACTCGGCCAAGCGTTGCTGTGGCTAAGATTTTTGTTATATTACATAGTAGTAAACTATTCCAGACAAACGGCAGGAGAACACCAATCCACCATACTTTTTTGGTGGTTATGCCATTAAATTGTAGCTTATGTGAAACGTTGGTATTTATTTTGATAAGGATCAATACCTAGGTACGAATAAAGAGCCTTTTCTAGCGGTGGTATTTTAATAAAAAAATAATAATAAAAGGACGCTTATTGTGACGTATAAGGCAGCCTACGCACTGGCGACCATAGACGCGGCCAGGCCGCCGCGGCCATGGTCGCCGGTGCGTAGGCAAGCGCGACATGCAGACGGCATCGCGTGGCATCAAATTAGATGCCGCGGTCAACGGTGGCCGCTGGTCGCTGGCCGCTAAGTGCGTAGGGGCTATAGCGATGGCCATATAAAGTCCAGAATTCACTGGCCGCCGCGGCCAGGTCGCGGCGACCATGGTCGCCAGTGCGTAGGCAGCCTAAAAGATAGAGACATGTTGTGACATTTTTTTATAGATAGTGATGGGTCCTGAAAAATTGTAATACATCATTTTGTTCTATCATGAATACATAGTTTTCGCAGCACACGCGAATGAAGGAAGTTTTTTGTTTATTTTTTTACACCTTGGGTTAGATTATTGAAGTTTTACTAAGCATCCCATTTTTTTGAAAATGAAACAGCCTATGTCACTCGGGAATAGTGTAGCTTTCCAACGGTGAAAGAATTTTTGAAATCGGTCCAGTAGTTTCGGAGCCTATTCATTTCAAACAAACAAAAAATCAAATCTTTATAATATTAGTATAGATATAGATAATTTAGTGGTTCTATATCACTTTATTAGTCTTGGCCGCAGAATGCATCCATTTCTTTGTTCATTTTTATTTGTATAGGCAAGGTGATCAGCCTTCTGTGCATGCTTGGGACAATGGTTATGACCACACATTTTTTTTTACTTCAGTTACAATGTAACTTATACGTTAACGTGAAACCGCAATATAAACCTACAATTACATACCATTTCTAAGTTATATAAATATAATATACTATTGAATAAGTGTAACTGAAAATATTTCAGTTACTAATCCAGTGCTATACACAGAACGCAAAGAAAATTCTTTTAAACATGGCCGATAACTTAATTAAAAAGCTTAGCTTAAGTAAATAAACTTAACCTTTAATTTAGCTTGAATAAAAACACAAAGCTTTTTAAAGTCAGGATTTACGATAGACTCAACTTAAACAAAATGTTTAACTGGAGATATTTACTGAAAGCGGTCCGGAAGCTTTGTCGGAACTTCCGAGCACACAATACTACTTTGTTGGCTAATGCATTTATATGGTACTAGTGCCCTCTCCCGGCTTTGTAAGGTACCTAAGAGGTATATTACCTTAATATATTAAAAGCAGTAGCAATATAAATAATATCTTTAATTCAAGTACTATATTGCAGTGGTCCTTGCAGACTTGTTTATATACATAATTAATGTTTGAATTATACAGGATTTGGGTTGGTATAGGGCGCCGACTAAAGCGCAGCATACAAAATCAAAGATCGATGAAGCGATGTATGATAGGGAAGAAAAGAATAGATAAAATAAAGAACATCATTAAGAAGAATAATTAAGGTAGCATATGTCACAATAAAAATAAATAAACTTAAGTGGAAATGGGCGGGGCACATGACAAGAGGAACAGAAAAGTGGAGCAAGAAAGTATTAAACTGGTCTAATGAACACAAAAGAAGAAGACGATTTACAAAGTGGATAGACCAGATTATGAAACAGCAGGTGGTACATGGCAGAGAGCGGAACAGTGCAGGCGGGATTTGGAGTCCATTGCCATTGCCATTGATATAAAAGGCTTTTGTTTGTAGTATTATACAGGATTATTGGCAATTTTTCTCCGTGTCTTTGAAATAAGTTCATAGTTGTTTGCATTGTTGGAGGGCTAAGAAAACTAACATACTAACATGAGCAGTGTTGGCCTACTGGCTTCAGCGTGCGACTCTCATCCCTGAGTCACAGGTTCGATCCCCGGCTGTGCACCAATGGACTTCCTTTCTATGTGCGCATTTAACATTCGCTCGAACGGTGAAGGAAAACATCGAGAGGAAACCGACATGTCTTATACCCAGAAAGTCGACGGCGTGTGTCAGGCACTGGAGGCTGATCACCTACTTGCCTATTGTCCTGAAACATATTTAGAAATCTGAGGCAGACCTAAAGAGTTTGTAGCGCCACTGATTTATTTTAACATAAAAGTAATCCCAGTGGACACAATTAAGAGGATTCAATCGCAGTAAAAATATTTATTCTTTAAAGTGTCGGAAAATGACAATAAATGAAGGCTTGTAAACGAATTTTCTCCCAGAATCTATATCAAAACATCCTCAGGGCCCGCTAATGGATCTCCGTGTCGCTCCCCGAAACCCAATATTGTATCGTTACATCGCACGACTTTAGACCCTAATGGAAATTCATTTTTGCAGTATCGCATTTCAGGGGCAAACTGGCTTATAGGGGCGGTTTTTCCGTGCTCTCAATTAGTATAACCGAGAGTCTACGAAATTCAAAATGGGAAATGCGTTTCGCCTTTTTAAACGTAGTTGGCCTAATTAAGCCTTTGTTACCTGAAGGTGACCTCATTTTCTAGACCTCAGCTTATTTTATATTAATATTATTTAAAATAATATATTTCTGAGATAATGTAGTAACAGAACAATAACTAACCATAAAATACAATAACTAAATTATATTATTAAAAGAGTCCCTTTAGGCAAGGTTCCAAAGATGCGTTCCCCCTTTAAATAGTCTAACTATTCTTTGTCCGAGGTAGCCGCCAGCTCTTTGGTCTCCTGTGATGTCGACTATCCTATTTGCTATTTCCTTAAATAGCCTTATAGAGCTAGGACCCCACGGACCATGGGTCTCGACACCAAATGGGACAAAATCATATTCGGAGCCTAGACCCCTGTATTTACATGCTTTAGCTTTTTCAGCCGCTTCAAAAGCCGCACCAGCTCTGTTGTTGGTATCATGTAGATGGGAAGGGGCCAGCGTGTCTGAACAGGTTGCATCCCATACCTGGAATCAAACTCATACCATCCAGTCTCTTGCCATCGTATTTTGCTTGGATCTTATCAGACTTGGCACGTTGACGGGGGCAAGGGACCGGCGTATGATATCGTTTAGTATTACTTTATATTAAATCATTATTGATTGAATATATATGAAGAGGGAAGCAAGCATCTTGTAAAACAAACAACTTAGCTATTAAATAGAGTAGCGGTAAATTGACTCGGTGTTATGTGCAAACATTGGTGTTTTATATATTCGTAAAATAAGTTTTATTTAAGAATTGTAAACGCAGTGCTTGCATGCGATTAGATTGCCTTAAAAACTTGTCAAACGACCTATAAATCTACATGTAAGCACAGATCACCAACGAATATTTTTACGAAGCGTTTCATATTTCGAAAACCCAATATTTTACTCAACTGAAACTTTGTTAACATGTTATTTCGTTAAAGGCTTATATTCCTTTAACCACGTTAACTGCAGGCGGTCATCCGGTAAACACCATACATCCGGTTCCTGTTTGACTGACCCGGATAAACCTTTGCCCGTCTTTATAAGATTAACAATCTTTGTAACGTACGGTTTTATTTATTGGGAACAATTTTTATATGAAAGCAAAGTTTAAATTTATAAACTGCCACGTACTAAATTTAATGTAACGTAAAATTTTACGCCCGGTATCTATATAAAACATTAGTCTTAGTTACGAGCCGTATTTTTTTAAAAATAAAAAACAAAGACTAGGTGTTTTGCCATGTACGAGTATATTATTTGAAGGTAACATTTTTAATTCAATAAAAATAACTATCTTCTATAATAACAATGGAGGTTGATCATACGGGGTGAAAATTAAGGGTTGTATGTATTTTTGTATGATGTATCGTAAAAAATAAAGTTTTGTCTAAAAATAATAATTAAATGTAGGATTGGGAGCACCCTTAACATTGAGGGGGATGAAAAATAGATGTTGTCCGATTCTCATATTACTGAAGCATATTCATAAAAACTTCATAAGAATCGGTCGAGCCATTTCGGAGGAGTATGGGAACGAACATTGTGACACGATTTTATTTATTAGATTGGTCACGATATTGATCGATGCCTGATTGTTATCATAACAATTATATCAAACAATTTTGAAAATAAAGTGATTCAAATGAATGTTTAGAAGTATAAAGGATGAAGTTGGCCGCAGTTAAGTTAGGCTACATAATCTGTGGAAGAAGTTCGAAATTTAATCCGTCTGAAGTTAGTAACAAGCGGGTTACTTCTCGAATTGCTCATGCAACAATACCGATTTAGAAGCATTGCTTTGAAGATTCAGTTTCAAATATTTGGGAATTTGTCATGAGTTTAGCGAATTTGAATGGACAAATTTATTTCTCGTATTAGACGAAGAAAGCTTTTTTAAGCTAGACTTAATGCAACTCCCGTATGTCCATGCTGGATTTATGAACTGATCTTATAATTTTATACTTTAATAGGGTAAATGTAGTAGTGTATAACAATAGAAATGACAATGGAACCTGTAATGGAAAATAACTTTACCTGGTGTCTTTAGCATACAGAGTTATAAAGAGGAACGAATATGTTTATGTGGAATTAACAATAACAATGCAAAATCATAGTCCTACAACTAATCGCAAGGGAAAGTTTCAGGTCGGAGTAGACTGGAGTCTACTACTACTTACACGGATGTTGAAATCAATACAACTTGTGTACAAAAACGGGATTAGTATTATTGTCGCTATTGAAAGTTAGGGCGCTGGCTGCATATTTACTTGGTTGAATATCTTCACCACCACACAAACCATTCGAAGCGCAGCATCAAAAATCAAAGTAGCCATGATCCTTTGAAAGCATAAGAAGAAGCTAAGAAACTATAAGAAGATATCAGAACGTTATTTAACATAATAAAAATAAAAAAATGTGCGTGTACTAGTGTACACACGTTAGAAGTGAAACTTCTTTATGACCTTATTTTTCGAAAAATTATCTTTATGCAACTAACTTTACAGAAATTGGTTAAATAAAGTTAAATTAGATAAAGTTTAACAAAAGACTTTTAATATCACAGACTTGAATACAAATAATACAATTATTTCATTTTACCTTATTACCACTAAGATTATTACAGAATTTCATAAATTGTAATATAATTTTTAGTATCATTGTTATAGTTATTATAAATTTTTGTTATTAATGGTTTAGAATCTCTTCGAATCAACCGTGGTAGGGACGAGAAAAAGACGCGCGTAACGGTCAAATGTGACGCGTAACCGAAACATGTGACGCGTAACCGAAAAATGTTACACTAAATTTTTTTCCAACCCCGATAAAGAAGTTTCACTTCAAAAATAGTTGTATGTATAATATTGCACCGTAACGTTTTTCTGTACCCAATAGTAAAACGTTTCGTGACCACCTAGTGCCTCTTTATATCTACAAGTTACCATTATGTGGTGTAAAGTACTGGAAAGTCGAAAATAATATTAACAATTACGCGTAATTCATCATTAGCATCGTAACGTTTTACAAAAGGACCCCCCCAAATTCGTTACGTAATACTTGAACGCTCTCTTATCTGTATTTTAATTTTGGATTTATTAACGAAACAGAACATCTGAGTTTTATGTCAAAAGTTTGGCGAAATAAACAGAATGTTAAACGTTGGTTACATTTGAATTTCAATAGTACATCAAATGAATAGCAATACGTTTTCAAGGATTCATAAAATGTAGACAAGCGACAAATTAATCTCTAATGAAGAGGGTAGTTCTGAATTACTCCAGCACCAGATGACATTTATTGTCTTACCATAGAGTAATTTAAAGTTTGAATATAGAATGCAAGTTTTACGTTTGAGTTAGTTTAATATAATTTAATTGTCTGACGTAGTCTATATACTTATAATCGTGTTAATGAATACGCTTGAAGTTATTTTTTCCAATCTTTTTATTAGTTTTTGATGAAGTCTTTGAAACCGTTGCACACGGCCTAAAGACGAGAATTAGTTGTCGGCAATAGAGAGAAGAAGAGTTTTTTATTTAAATAAAGTTACAAATGTATCGTTATAACAAATGTGACTTCCTCTTGCCAAAATCACAGCATGAATCTTTTGGTCATGCTTTCCACGATGTTTTATAACTTTTTGAGGTATAATTTCCCACTCTTCTGCAATTACTCTTTTTAGCTCCACTGATGCTTTGTGGAGCAGGTTGCACTGATCTTACTCGTCTCTTAGAATATACCAGACAGGCTCAATTGGATTGAGGTCAGAACTTCGAGCTGACCAATATAATCGACTGATTCCATCTTCTTGTATCTACGCTTCCATGTCGCCAGAATTTTGTCATAGAAGCATTACGATGTGTAAGATATGGGAACCTTTTTAAGTAAGAATTACCTGTCAGGCTTCTCAGCTCTTCCATAAAAAACTTAATTAACTCCTTAAAATATATTTATATATAATTTAATTACATTTTTTATTTTATTTTATTTACTTTTGTTTTTGATTTTTTCAACTGTTATTAACACGCCTGATTGCATGAGTGAGTGTGTGGGTGCAAATGTCTAAGTGAGTGAGTCAGTGAGTGAATGAATAAAGTGTGTACTTTATTCATTCACTCACTGAACTAAACTCACTAAACTAAAACTACATACTAGGTATAGGTACTAGTATGTGAGAGGTAAAGGTAAAAGAGTGGGAACAATATTTTTTTAATGAAAATTTATAGCATAACTATTGGTTTGTACATACTTTTTGTTTATAATAAAAAAATAAACGAACAGAAGACTCGTACACAGAACTGTCGTAGTGAATGGGCCAGGATCAGTTTTCCTACATTGTTTTGTATATAATAAACCTAGAAACTACCCAATTTGAGACTCAAAAGTTGGAGTTTAATATTAAATTTCGGTGCTCATTAATTACACTATTGTATCGAATTAAAACAGCTGCTAACTTTCCTGAGGCGGTAATTTCATGAGTAATCCGGTTTCCTTTGATTAAGAGCTTAAATTGACGGTTACTTATTTGAAGGCACTCAGATATAACGACAATATTTACTTTGCTAAGTGAAATTCTAGGGGTAGAATGAAGGATTTCAAAATTGGAGTTTTCTATGAGTAATGTCAGCAACTTCGTCGGCGATTAAAGTTATTTAACGTTTGTAGGGTAGTGTTAGCAAATTATCTTTTGACCCCCATGATTCTGGATGTTGTACTTTATTTGGTATTCGTATGTCTTTATAAGGTACTAAGTATTGGAATGAAATGATGCTCTTTAGAACACGACTATTTAATATGAGTGTTGGTACAATATTGATCTATATTAAAACATCGATACACTTATATTAATCACGTAGGCACACAGTCATGTGTGGTGGTTCGAAACTCGTTTCAAATAGATTTGTGCGGTAACGAAAAACCATAGCTTTAGTTTTCACCTTGTCTTTGGAAAATCCATGCATTGATGGCAAGCTGTTATAATTAGTCATCCATAATTTATTTATTTTTAGAATCGATGCCAAACAATAATTGTAATCTGCTAATTTACATACTAGCTCCGTCTTCCCAAATGACTTTTGTATGTATTATGTATTCCATATTTGGCTATATCATTAGTATAATTGTTTTTTGTTATGCATTATTCATATGAGCTGTAGGATTACGAAATAAATAAATAAATTATTTACTCCATGTGAGTGGTTTTGTGCAGCACCAACAATTGTGGTATTAAGTTAGTTTTACAAAAGCACCACGTTCTCATTAAGTACATCTTTTTTTTAAACTACTATTAAAGTTTATATTTGTTTACTGCACAACGTAGTATTTATGTACTAACATTCAAAATATATTTGTTAGTTTTAAATTCCACTCTCCGCTCTGAGTAATTTAATCTATTATTTTCGTATGTAAGTAAAAAAGTACAACATTGTATTAGATAGTAAAAAAATAATGAAGGAAAACATAAAACTTAAAACTAATATTGACATGCACTTAATTGAACTTGAAAATAGTAGGATTAAATATGAATTTGACACCCAACAACTGCAAAAGGAGATCTTGGATCTTCAAAATATAGCAGATTCCATGGTATCAAAATTCCAGGAGTCACAAATGATGGTTTCTAAATACTCGACTGCTATGGAAGATCTTATCAAGATCTCCACACATGCAGCACAATGCTTTGAGCTTGAAAACTCAAGCCAGTCTTTACAGGTGCCATCACCAGTATGTAGGGTTAATAACATTTCAAAGCTAAATTTAATGTACTGTGACCAAATAGGCCATCAAATGAGCCAATTTTTAAATAAGGAACAAAATATTATAAACAGCTGTTACCCAAATGCTACTTTTAAATATATTATAAAGAACATTCTAAGAGAGACTTCCAGTAAAGCGGATAATCTCATTATATTTATAGGCAATAGAGGGAATCTAAACAAAAAGGAGCTTATTAGCTGCTATGAAAAATTGTGCCTACTTAATACTAAAAATCTAATCATGTTTACATTCCCTTATAGTAAACACTTTAGTCAGCATGAAAATAATGCGAGACATATTTTAAATCAGACAATGCACACATTAACATTGTACAATAAAAACTTTACACTAATTGATACCAATAGGTACATTAGTTGTAATAATTATTTTTTGACAAAGGATAGATATAATCTACCTACATATTTTAAAAGACAGATAGCTGATTCGCTATCATATTTATTGTATATAACAGCCAAGAATTTGGCTAGACAACCTGCTTCTATTGAGCAGGTTTTAGTTAGTAAGACCTTGGAAGATATTCCAAGAAATAGTATATCTAATTTAAATTAGACACTAAGACAACAGAGAGTCTCTCTGGCCTAGAATTAGAAAGTAAGCTAAGTAAATTTAAGAACAATACTATCAATCTGGTTCACCAAAATATACAAGGCATGAAAAGTAAATTACTAGAAATTGAGTTGTTTTTGAGCAGTGAAAATGTTGACATACTGTGTATTACAGAACACTGGTTAAAGAAATGTGAACTTATGTTCAATTTTTGTAATCATCAGATTGGTAGTTCGTTCTGCAGAGGAAATGCAATACACGGTGGCTCATTAATATTGCTTAGTAAAAAATTAAAATTTAAAGAAAGGAAGGACATAGTGAGCCTCTCTGTGGAACGCCTTATAGAAGTATCTTGTGTGGAGCTGGAGCAATTTATCATTGTTAGTTTGTATAGCCCTCCTTCAGCTCAATATGATAGTTTAGAAAAAATATTGGAGCAGGTTCTGTACAAATTGCAAAAATCCAAGAAAAAATTGATCGTTAGTGGAGACTTTAATGTAAATTTGCTTGACAACTGTAGTTCAAGTAAACGTTTGTTAAATCTGTTTAAATCATATAATTTAATTAATACTTTTATTGTACCAACTAGGGTAACAGTCACCACGGCAACATGTATTGACAATATCTATAGTAATATAGTTCCTCTCAACGCCTGTATTGTCAACAAACTTACATCTGACCACTCTGGTCAATTGTTTGAATTTGAAATACTAAAATGTAAAGATCAAAAAAAGAAAATATGCACAATTCCTATAACAGAGGATCGGTTAGATAGATTTAGGAAAAATTTGATATTTAAAATGCCATTTTTGCGTAGTAACCAATGCCCTAATAATTTATATAGCACATTCTTTGATTCATTTATTGGTGAATTCAAAAATGTGTTCACTCCAAAGACTTTTTTGGTCTCGGAGAAACCTACCTTTTGTGACTGGGCAACTCCGGAGCTACACAAAAAAAGGCTAAAATTGTATGAGTTGTATGATGAAAAACAGTATAATGACAGTGAAGAATTTAAAACTTATGTTAGGATATTCTCAAAAAGTTTTAGGCAAGAGTGTAGAATCGCTAAGGCGAAACACTTAAGTCTTAGAATAAACAACAGCTCTGATAAGATAAAGGCTACTTGGAAAATTATAAACGAGGAGACTGGAAGAACCTCCAGAAAGGATACTGAATTTAAAGTGAACATAAACGGCAAAGTAATTAGTTCCGACCTCGAAGTAGCCTCTGCATTTGAAGAGTTTTTTACTAACATTCCTTTAAATACAACCAGCGTTTTAAATTCTTCACCATCAGCCGCCCTTTTATTATTGAAAAAGAATGTTCCTGTATGCAATCATAAGTTTGTATTTAGCCGCATTAGCTGCGATGACATTATAAAAACATTTAAACAGCTAAAAATAAAAAAAACTAAAGATCTTTGGGGTGTATCTGTTTTCATTTTACAATCAGTAATCAATACTATCAGTTCAGAGTTGGCTATAATATTTAATGAATGTATAGATTGTGGAGTCTTTCCAGACCAGATGAAGATAAGTAAAATCACACCGTTATTCAAAACGGGCAGCACTTCAGACCCCACAAATTTTAGACCCATATCTGTGCTGCCGGCTTTAAGTAAAATCTTTGAAAAAATCATTCTTGAACAATTACTGATACATTTTAATAATAATAAAATTATGCATAGCCAGCAGTATGGTTTTACAAGAGGTCGCTCCACAGCAGATGCTGGCATTCAATTAATTTCCGAGATTTTAAATGCTTGGGAAAATTCTCATGATGCCATTGGAGTTTTTTGCGACTTATCAAAGGCTTTTGACTGTGTCCATCACGAAATCCTAATCAAGAAACTTCAACACTATGGCATTGGCGAAAAAGCGCTAAATCTTGTGGAATCATACCTGAGCGATAGAATTCAAAAGGTAAATGTAAATGGAGCTATATCACAGGGATCCTCTGTTACTATGGGAGTACCGCAAGGCTCCATACTTGGTCCCTTCTTATTCCTCGTCTATATAAATGACCTGCCATTTCTTGTAAAGGAGCTTCACGAGATAGTACTGTTTGCTGATGACACTTCGCTTTTATTTAAAGTGAAACGACAAAATCCATCACTTGATAACGTAAACAGTGCCATCTACAGTGTAGTTCACTGGTTTTATACAAATAATCTTAAGTTAAACGAAAAGAAGACAAAATGTGTTAAATTTGTAACTACAAATGTAAAAAGTAGTCATTCTCAAATAATAATTAAAGACGAGGAAATAGACTTTGTTGATAATGCGGCGTTCTTGGGAATTACTTTAGATAGTAAACTCCAGTGGGGCCGACACATAGAAGGTCTTTCGAATAGGCTAAGTTCCGCAGCGTTCGCAGTAAAAAAGATACGCGATCTTACGGATGAGAACACAGCAAAGCTTGTTTATTTCAGCTATTTTCATAGCATTATGTCATATGGTGTTATTTTGTGGGGTAATGCAGCTGACATTAAATCGATATTTGTAGTGCAAAAGCGGGCTATAAGAGCGATCTGTGGGTTGTCCCCACGGGAGTCGGTCCGAAGCAAATTTAAGGAATTACATATTTTGACTCTGGCAAGTCAATACATTTATGAGAATATTTTGTATGTGCGGAAAAATATAGATATCTTTAAAAAGAATAGTAGCTTCCATAATTATAGTACTCGTAATAAAGACAAAATTAGCGCACCAACCAGAAGGCTGCATAAAACGAGTAATTCTTTCCAAGGCAATTGTATACGTTTTTTCAACAAAATCCCTAGTGAGATACAAGCGTTGTCAATAAATAAATTTAAATCGTACATTAAAGTAAAACTGCTTGCTAAGGCTTATTATAATATAAATGAATATTTAAACGATCCTAGTGCTTGGATATGAGTTGCTCCAGTATATATTATAGGTAATACGACTGAATCTCTCGGCTGCATTTCCAGACTCTGGGGCGATCGTCAACATCCACGACTGTTTTAATGTAAAGTGGGAACAAACCGTGATCCATGTGGTATCCAATTATTTCAGTATTATTATTATTTTCTTATGTAGCCAAGTCCACATTTCAAGGATCGTCATGCTCGCTTAAATGTCATTGCTTGTGGCGGCGTCCATGCGTCGGGTTGTCTCTCTCCCTAAAATATGGCGAGGGGGCCGATGGCTGGCCATGCGTCATACTCGTGAACGGGTGCTACTTGTGGTGACTGGTCGTACTTGAATTCGTGTATGCGGTGATGTTAATTATTTCGACTATGTGTTTGCGTGTTGTTCCCACGAGAATGTAAGTGCGTGCTCCTATTTCACCATGCCTCCTGCTGATACCGGAAAGGTCTTTGTTTTTATTTATGCTATTATTATTAATTACTTAAAATGTCATGTGGAACATGGTGTAATGGTTGCAGCTCCTTACAAACGTTGTGTAAAAAAAAAAAAAAAAAAAAAAAACATGGCGATTAAAAAGAGTGGCGGAGAGTTTATTGCCAGTTCTTCTCTTCCGTTCTACGCCCTTGATTTGAGAACTGGCAGTAAATGTAAAATTAGAAGCAATAATATTTATTTTTTTAATGACGAATCACAAGTGTACATTGTGTTACCTACGTGAATAAATGATTTTTGAATTTTGAATTTTTGAATTTTTATGTCCTACAGAACTTACTCTTTTGGTAATACAAAATTCAGTGTGTTTCAAATAAAGAATACTATTTTACACATCACGAGGGAAATTTATAGGCTGGTTCCAAATGACAAAACTAGGTACTTAAATTTTAAGTACAATGACCCATAAATTGAAACAGCAATTGAAGTGTATTAAATTAGTAAACCATTGTTAGTAGCAAAGTGTTTTTGAATTTTATAAATTGTTTCTTAACTTGGACGTAACATAATAATGTACTGTAAACAAGTTTTAGACTAGCCTAATCATTGCATAGTGTAAAATGAAGCTCATATATACCGATATAACCTCACAAACTAGCAAAGAAAAAATAGTGTGATTCCGTATAGGTGTATAATTCATCGTGTATAATTCATTCATTCGTTTTTTCTACATTTTATATATATATAGTATTTATGTTGATTAACTTATTATAGTTATTTAATTTGCTGTGTTCATTATTTCCGAAGCTTTTTCAGTCATCCTTGTCCATAAATACGGATTTTATCATGTGTTTGTGAACAAAATTGTCCCTGAAAATTCGATAGTTGTTGGGATACAATTACAAACATGAAACATTCAATAAGTAAAAACATCTACACTATTAATAATAAATATTTTAGTGTATTTTAAAGTCGGTTGCCAGATGCAGCAACTATTCCGCAGTTGCAATACCTGTCTAATCCCTAACCTTGCGGAGCTATGATTTTTTCCTTCTACCAACACGCTATTTATCCTGGATTTCTCATATAATTAATAATCAACCTCCAGAAATTGAGAGGCACAAAAAGATGGAGACGGTCGGTAATTTTTTTTTAAATGAATGTTTTAGGTGATATTGTTTTAGGAGCCGCAAACCAATGCTAATTAAGAACACCGTTAAGTATTATGAAACATAGTAAAAGACGAAAATTTGGTAAATAATCATAATAATTACCCATATACATTACGGTCCTCACCCGGGGGAAATTTGCTTATAGATCGGTCTGCCTGAAATGAGAATTTAAATTGAAAATATCTTCTCGATAAGGATATTTCACGCTACGAACAATTAAAATTTACGATGAGAAGATTATGAATTAATATTCTGTTTATCCATTGTTATTGAGGGATATGGTAGTATTATTTTTTATTTACTTTAATTTTCTCTGAATATATAGAGATTTTGGAAATAAAATTGGCCTATGTTACTCGGGACTCATTCTAATGGAAAAATTTTTGAAATCGGTACATACTCGTACCTATAAATGAATCCAATATTAAAGAGCAATATTTTTTTGTTTTACTTTAGATTAAGGTTCTTATTTTTTTATAAATAACATTCGGCTATGCACTTCTTGCACTTTACTCATCATATGTCTTTTTTTTATGTTTTCCCTTTCTAGGGTTGCCTGGAAGAGATCGCTTGTTAGCGATAAGGGCGCCCGTTGCCTCCCTTATATTCTTTGTGTATGTTATTTCTGTTTTTTTCAATGCAACGAAGTGTCAATAGAATAAAATAAATAATCTCATTTTTAAGAATCCCGATACCTCCCATACATCCCAAAAGGATAAAATCCGGGTGACACCTTGCACGACGAATAATGGGGTATTAACCAGCGACCACCACCGGCATTCTACCCCGTAGACGTCGCATCTTTAGTATATAAGCAGAAGACTCACAAAAAGTATTGATTCACACGCAGCACTAAGCTCTTGTTAAATTTAAGCAACTTGAGTATTTAAAAAGTGTAATCTAAAAAAGTTTTTTTAAATATCTCACTAGTTGAGATATTTTGACTTACATACAAAATGCAACTTCATATTCGAATAGATTGAATTTGCTATAGTCTAATTAACCCCTGTCTCAGATTTCTATATTTGTTTATTTCGTATTTTTTCCGCATCGGTGAAAAACGTGTAAGAGAGATGGCTAGGTCTTACACACCGTCAATTTTTGGACTCACATTTGGGTCCAACGTTGAAGATATCATAAATATAATGGCTATAGATTCTACGTTATGTAACTAATTAATTTTTATAGCAGTTAAATGCATATAACATAAATATTTCTACAATCAACATTGCTTCATCGCTTTATTCTGAATCTAACTTCAAATTTAGAAGATATATTTCGTTATGCCAAAGTTAAATGGAATAACTTCTAAACTAATTTAACGTTGAAACATCGGAATCAAATCACTTTAGAAATGTTGAATCATTTGACATAACATTTAAACTTAGAAGTCACATCTAATTATTGAAGATTTTAACATACATATGTGTTTTACTTAAAATAAACGCGTTTTAATTAAATAGCAAGTTTAAGCGTAAAAGCTGTTATTAAATTAATCTTCTGTATTTAGTGATGTCAGGAATAAACAGCGGGATCACATGCGTAAATAATTAATCATTGAATATAAGGCATTTAACCTAACCAAAGTTTTATTAAACGTTTTAATTATATAAAATTCTGGCTCGATTTTAATTTAAATAAAAAGTGTCGATTGGCCATGATATTTATAACTATACTACGACCAAACTACTCGTATATTCAATAAAGCCCTTCGTTAGTTGTAACCAAGGGTTACTTATTACAAATCCTTATATATTTAAACCCTTTTAGACTGGGTGATTCGGCAAATAGATCAAATCCCAAATTAAAATTCTTCTAGGCCCAAATACCCATTAGGTTACCCAGTGTGGACGTGTTAGATGCGTGATTGAACGGTGAATTAATTTAATTATCACGGTTCGTGGTTTCAATCTATATATGAACTCAAAGGGGATTTTATTGAGATTAAAAATTAATTTTTGTGAGTTAAATCTGCAAACATATAAACGCATCTTCGAATAACAACTATATACAAATAAATTACTCCAATATTCTTAGTTCTGTTTTTTTTTAAATAGTAATGTCATTTCTATTTCAATTTCAAAGCCTTTATTTCAATAATACAAGAGAAAGTTTACAAAAATATATATGTATATAGAAAATAAGTTTTTGTTGGACAGTTTAGCAGTGTTGTGTGACGGCGTAAAGATTGGTGATTTTTGGCTATGTTAACGTAAAATTGTAAAAACCGTTAGATTGTAATCTATCGGTTATCGGTTATCGGTATTCGGTAGATTGTACTACACTAACTTAGTTATCATTCAAACTTCTTTGGTCAATTACAGATTAATTTTACTTCCCAACAATTTCATATAACTACCGAATAATAATACGTTAAATTGCAAGCAGTATGTTGAGTTGACAATCTTTCGACAGTTTACAATCTCGCGAGATAGATTACAATCTAACGGTTTTTACAATTTTACGGTGACAGCTATGAGTATTCTTAAACAAGTCAAGGCTTTATTATTGGTCGGTGTGTGTCCGGGCTGCGCGATACTAAACTGAGTTTTTTGCATAGTTAGTGTTGTTTTATGTAATATAATGGTTATTGTGGAAGAGGTAAAAATGAAAGACAAGAAATCCACAAAGCAATAGCGGTATATAACAAGTAACAAACAGTTTGAAAACAATAGTAAAAATACTTCTATACTCTTACTTTATATTAAAATACAGTAAATTTTAGTTTAATTTCTGTGAGTACAGAGAATAATGGAAGATGAGATTGCGCCAAATGTATTGGGATTTCTGAATGAGAGTGTGATTATGAAAAGTGACTTTCGCTTTTGTGTGCGTGATTGATTATGGTTTTATATTACGTCTGGATTTTGTTACCAACTTGAACCCATTTGAGTTGTATTGTATATTACTTTTGTGTGTGTTCTTCTACTTTGCAGATAATTTTAATGGACACGTCGAAAGTTCTGTTCCGAATTTCCATTAAACGAACTTCCAACCTTCAGGTAAATCGCAATGATTCTAGAAGAATGACCATCTAAACACATAAAACATTTTTTTGATGTTTGAATAATACAGACGATAGAAAATAGAATGAACCGTGTTGGCCTAGAGGCTTCAGCGTGCGACTCTCATCCCTGAGGTCGTAGGTAGGATCCCCGGCTGTGCACCAATGGATTTTCTTTCTATATGCGCATTTAACATTTGCTCCAACGTTGAAGGAAAATATCGTGAGGAAACCGGTTTGTCTTAGACCGAAAAAGTCGTGCGTCAGGCACAGAAGGCTGATCACCGAATTGGTATAATTAACTAAAAAAATATTTCAGAATCAGAAGTGTTTATTATTCTAATGCTTTATGATGTACAACATTCTTTGTGTGTTTCTCTGGCTTAATATATAAATAGTTTTGATGGTATTCTGGTATTGGTATTCTCAGGGGAAAAGATGTATATTATCAATATAATAACTCCGATCGAAGCATTTGTTTTAAACGATATTCATTTTTCTGTTCTTACTTCCCCTTTGACGATATTTATAGCACGCATTCTTTAATGTTATGTCAAACACCATAATGTTACATCAATAAAGTTTGAATTGTAAAAGCGAAACTGAAAAAAACTGAAAAAAAAATTTGCTATCGTAACAAAAGTCAGGATTACTTAACCAGCATATTAAGTAATACTTACAATACTGAAGTATTCTTAAATTTTTTAATTTTCCGCGCAATTTCCTTAATTTTTTTATTTCATAAGAAGCTTCTCCTGACAATAACAAACAACAAAAAGAATTAGCGAAATCGGTCCAGCCGTTCACGCGTGACGAAGGGAAAAAGGGATTCATTTTTATACATATAGATTATTGTTATACTATGTAGGATAAGAGTATTGTAAATCCTACACAATGGTATGATTTGTGGACTCTTTTTCCGCACTTATACGCTCAATAGGTCCGTTGTACGTAAGTGCTAACTCCTTCAAAAAATACTACACAATTAATTTTTAATGATGAAACAAAATACATTATGTATTTATAATTCCTATTAAACTCTATAATTGGAATAAAACAAGTTAAGATTGTGTATTTTCCTTTTAACTAGATAAACAATACGTCGTTTCCATTATTGAACCATCAGAAACTTTTGTGCCGTGTATCAAGTTAACGAAGTCTTAACCTATTAAAAACGTAATTCGTCGAAAAGTTTCGCGACCCTTTTAACCGTCCAGTTATCTGGCAATCATGAGATCTCAGTTTGACCTCAATCCGTAATGCTTGGCAATTTGAAAGAATCCACCTCACAAAGTTTATCGATTAGCGGATAGATAAATTTCTTTTGCCAAATCCTTATTTAGAATGAATGGGAAATATTCAGCAGTTTCAAAGTGCGAATGTCATCCCCAGGGGTATAGATTTAGTCGTAGGTTCGATTCCCAGCTGTGAATTAATGGACTTTCTGTCTATGTGCGCATTTAACACTCGCACGTACGGTGAGGGAAAACATCGTGAGGAAACCTGCTTTAGACCCAACAAGTCGAAGGTGTTCACGAAACAGATAGAGAGATCTGAGGCCGAGACCTAAAATAAAGCGTCATTGGCATGCAATGGCAAATATGGAATGTTCCAATATGACACTTCAAATGTGTGTAACTGTCATTACTATATAATTCCCTCCAAATCTGTTGCTAGGCAACACGACTGTCATTTGTTTAGTCTAATAAGATGCGAGTCAATTATGGTTTGTCGATAAAAGGGGTGAAAATTAATTCATTACGAGACTTCCAAAACAAATAATTTAAGTAATATTACAATTTATTAGACCTAAAGGATAAAATTAGATTTTAAGTTTACGTGCAATGGCTGCAGTTTCTCAAGAAATATGCAAGTTTCCAAGTTAATGTAATTTATAGTTTCATACTTCGGTCATAAATTAATTTTACTACTTGCTTCGAAACAGCACGTACTACCTTTTTTGATTGCCTTATAATAGTGTAATCGCATTTCTTTAAGTGAAGCATTGGTACTTGTAGTAGTAGCAAACATAGTAGTAGTACACGGCCTGGAGTCATGTATTTTAAGTGGAAGGCGCGAACATACGAGATGGGAAAAACCAAAAAGACATTATACTAATAGCCGCCATCACTAGAGACGCAGCAGATAAAGCCTTGGGTGACATAAATCATTGAAAAATGCTGGACGAGGCCGTTGCTTACTCTTAGATTATTTATCATCATCAGGGATTTTTGAGCTTTTGTAAAGGATTTTTCAATAGACAAAGGTAGCCTCAAGCTTACGGCCGTGCTTTAGAAAGACGGAACTGGTTAATTTATATCCGCAATTATTACTTGCCCTTACGGCAAAGGAAAACGTGGGGATCGCCTACTTTTAAATAACTACTTAGCAAACCAAAGTTCTATGCAGGGTTTTTGAAGTGAAACTTCTTTAGGCGCATGAGGGTAAAATTTTTACGGAACGTCACGAAGATATGCAGCGTGTTTGTCGAAGAAAAGGGAGAGAGCGATTGAGACCAATTCAGAGAGAGTGAGAAGGGTGAATTTCCTTATAGAAATTCAATTTTTAAAAATTAAATTTCGTTAAGAGAATTTATGAAATATTAGTATTTTACATGTTATGCAAAATAATTTATTGAAATCTCAAATGACGAATTGTATATTTAAATGCTACGTGTTTTTATTATCGACGAAATAAATTTAATTTATTATTTGTATTAATTTTCGCACTTTTAATATTTGAATGACAATTGAATTCATAATTTTTTTATTTATTTATATTATCATTAGCACATATACAGTGTGTAAACAGTGTGAATATAAATATACAAATACATGGAGTGATCATATACTGGTACATGATCATCTATTGGGGCTTTTACCTTAGTAAAATAATTGTAAAACATATGTTTATACAAATTACACAAGATTTATCAGATTTTCAACAGATTTTTCGGTACTTCAGTAGTACGTTTTAACCCTTCGCTCGTATATTTTCCTCACCATACGTTCTAATTTCACTATGCACTGTCAGCATAAATCTCCGCTGAAACCTAGGGCTGGCAGTAGTGGAATAATTGGTTGATGGTTATTTACTATGCACACTGTCGTATACATTTTTAGCATGTCTCTCACAAATTGCTAATAGGCTGGAACCTTGTCACATTAACGTTTATACAATGATTGATTACCAAAAGTTTATAACCTTTTGTACTAACAGGTTAAAATTAGTACAATATAAAGTTGTATGAGCTGTTTTTAAATTTATTAATGTTGTAATCGAACTTTAATAGAATAAAAAATAAACTAGAAAAAACTATGAATTTTTTTGACTACAACAAATCTTATAGATAAAATCGCGACATACATTTATCCTCATTCTATAGCCTCAATTATACAGTACAGGGTTTAGTTTTAAAATGTATTTCATTTTTACGCACGTATGAGAAGTTGGGTTTCTGCCAGATGTATAAACTTTGTATTATCCACCATACTTGGTAGCAATTTTATAACGAAATGAGACCACTAAGACGGCTTTAACCAGGCCCAGACATTTCATTGGTAAATATGTATTAATCTGAAAAGGCGTATGTACGATACGCTCCAATTTGGGGCATGTACAATGAAAAATATCTTCTAATATTTTTATTATATAACCGACTTAAAACAACCCTTACAAAATGTTAATTAAATTGCATCTCAACCATCTAGATAAATTTAGGAATGGAGGAGCAGAAAGAATAATGGAATAGATTTGAAGTTGCATAAAAAGTTGGTAGATAATTATTTACCGTCATTCGAAGGTAAATCATAATCATTGAGATGGTGCAGCCCATCAGACCTTGGCCTGGTCGAGTAATAACCTCAGGTCGGTGCTGTTTTATGCGATTTCCGTAGACAAAGTCGAAGAATTATAGATATAATAACGAAGTTATAGTTATCATATTTTATTGACCAAATAACAAAATTTATTAGGATGTTACATATGCATTCACGGCCCGTTTTGAGACTTTACGCAATACTGCATCTGTTTTGATAACCTAACTTTATAGTATAATTTTTTTTTTTTTATTGTTTAGCAAATAATCAAAAGCACGCCTTCTGAGAAGAGTCTGAGAGTAATTTTTTAATTAATCCTCTGTTTATTCAAATTTATGTACAAGTTTATTTTCCACTTAATTGACAAAAGTATGCCTTCCTTTATAAAGGCTTCAAACAAAGAATATCTGGTTTGGTGTGCAAACGAAGTTTTTTCTTTGGCCTAAATTGCTAGAACTACTTGGATTTAGTCCACGTGGCTTAGTCTTTAGTCCGCGTTCTTGCAATAAAATGATAGAAGTATGCCTTCCTTTATAAAAGCTTCAAACAAAGTATATCTCATTTATCGCCGCAGTTATAAATAACAACAATAATCCCAAAAATATTTATTTATCTATTTCTTAATAATTTTTTTTTATTATTTACTATATACACAAGACTGTACTTACACTGCAAATTTTTACTAAGTATTATTACTATTACATTCTTTTTCTTTTTTGCGACAGGCGCACACTAGCTGCTGTGGTCTCTGGCAGAATGACCAGCGCTGTGGAACAGTCTGCTCCTCAGCATAATGCTGAGCCAGGGCCAGTTACAACCACAACACACACACATTACAAACTCAAAACGTACCTTGTTCTTTAAAAAAAATTAAAAATAATTTTTGTATTATTATTATTTTGTGTATTTCTGTGTCTATGTATCTATGTCTCAGCTCAAATAAAGTTTCATTCGTCCTCAATTACTAGACCTACTGAGTCATCAAGAAAATACTGAATAAATGCAGACATAAACGCAGTCACAATGCCGTGTAATCAAAACAAAGGTTTGTAAAACAAACGTGTCGCAGAATGTTCCGCACCATTTTTCACTGAATGCCGTGATTTATTGCGAGTGCTGTCGTCCACTGAGATTTTAACTGATCGCCATTAAATCGTGGTTTGCGTCGTTATTTGTTTTTATAATATAACTTTCGCACGATTGGGTTTCAAATATAATTTCAGTCAATTAAGTTGAAAATAAACTTTTTAATTAATATAAAGTACCTAATAATGAATAATTTAAAACAGATCACTTAGCCCTTCCCAGACGTCCCGCATTAGATTTATTGCGAAACAAATTATTATTATTATGATATTTTTTACACATACATTATAGTGAGAACCAAATCGTCCGACAATAATTGTTATATTTCAGTCAATTATAGACAGTCTCTAATGAATATACCTACTAAAATCTCAAGAATCACACATTCTAATGAAAGTTCAATTTATAGCGTTCTTATACAGACCCGAAGGGGTTTTTTTAAAAAAAATGCATGGATTGTAAAATAATTGGCAATTGTGTGAGTTAAAGTAGTACACTAAACAAATGTCATATTTAGGTTTAAAGTAGACAACATATAAATTTAGATTAACTAAAGAAATTTATTAAACGAGAAACAAATTTATTATACTGTTGAAATTAAATTATACGTTCTTTTCATGAAAGTTGCCTTGGGGCGGACCTATGCGACTTCTGCAATACAAAAAGTCCCCCTTTTAGATTTGTATGCCGCGGGCTACTCTATAGAGAGGAAGTTGGATCTGGTTGGCACTGCGCCTGATTCGTAAGTTCTCATCTCACACGTGTACTAAGTACATATATCTTATGGTTTTATAAGTGTTAGTGTGATGTTTGAGAGCATGAATAAAATTTAAAAAAATGCCATTTCACCTTTTATGTCCAATTGTTCACGCTATGGCGAAACCAGACATATCGCACCAGCGAAGGGGATTTCTATTGTATCAATTGCACTGATTACTTGGAAAAGAAAATTGATCAAATCGTAGAGAATTCATTTTCATAGTACAACCTTTACATTTTCAAACGTCATTCTACGTATTCGAAATTTAAACTCTCACCCTAATACCGTATAAAAGCTTTCAAACAGTAGAAGATTAAAAATAATTGAAACACTGTATCAAAGTTAATAAGTTAATCCGTGAGGCGTATTGTTCCCTCGTATAATATCGCCTGACCCGAGCCCTGTGATAGCTTACAAACCTAATTCAAGCTATCGCAACGTTGCACTACTAGGGATGTACTAATGTCGATAAATCTCTAAAATTTAATCTAGTTTGTCATATACCCATTTTTTTCAAATACCATATTTTTAAGCAATTGATAGCCCTAAAAAAATTGAGCGTGCGTCAGGTTAAACTATACATAATATGTATATATAACTATAAACAAATCAAATGAGGCTCATGAATCTCGAGGCTATTCAATTTCTTGACAGGACAAAACTAATTGAATTTGTGAATTAGTGGTAGTGCTCGTTAGTCTTATGTGCTAAACAGTGGTAGTGGAATAGTTCACAGAAATAGAACAGAGTGTCTTCCCATAGTAGAGACTGTTAGTAGTGTTATTAGTCTGAAGCTAAATTGTGTCTTTGTGCAGAGACGATTTATAAAAAAAAATAACAAACAAATCGTATAGTTTTTGAATATGAAGATTATGCGAATTCGAATTGTAATCATTTAATAATAATTCTTTCTTCCTACAATTTTGCCATCCAAATCGTGAAGAGGGTCACCGTAACAAATTTTTCTGTGAAGTTTCCTATTTGATGTCTTATCAGTCACCCTTTCTTTTGACATTTTTATTCACTTTTTGTCACAACGAAATTGGGCTAAGCTTACTGGGGTTTTATTTACATCGATCCATTATTTTACGTAAAATAAACCAACATCTTTAATGATTTACTTATGTTTCTGAAACCTGGACTCTTAGCAAGAAGGAGAGCGTGCTCTCCACATTTTCAAAAGGAAGATTCTTGTTTTTTGGCCCTGATTGCGACGGCAGTGTTTGACATAATTGCTTCAACGAAGAACTTTATAATCCTTGCCGATGCCAATATCGTCCAATTCATAAAAGGCAACAGGTTCAAGTGGTTAGAACTTGTGCACCGAATGGCAAATGACAGAACTCCAAGGTCCTTACTGAACTCACAACCTCAAGAGAAAACCCGGTTAACCGAGGCTGCGTTGGTTGGATGTAGCTGGATGGAGCATCATTTCTCAAGCGACCCTTGGGGGGTCGCAGTCTGTTAAAAAATTATAAATACAAGCTACATGTTGGTACAAAAGATTCGTTTATTAAAGGAATGAATAATTAGTGTAGTCTTATGAAACTTAATTATAATTTTACAGTGACGGGGGTCGCAAGACTGTTTTACTTAACTCTTTGGCTTTGTCAACGCGCCTACAGAGTGCACGTGTGCGGCTTGTACTGCATTCGGAAGAGGTCTGGGGACCGTAGACTGGCCGGTTGTTCAAGGAGTCTCGATCTCAAGCGGCCTTGAACCGCAGGTCATGATTGAGCTCTCTATGTCGGATATAAGCCCGGGTCCCTTGGCTAGAATGCCTGGAGAACCTCGAGGGCCTGAGGTGTTTTTAGTGGGTCTCGCTACCCCTCTGAATAGTAGATTGATTTGAGTGTTGACCCAGCCCCACAGTCCTCGTGTCAAGCTCCACATTTAAAAAAAAGGACACCTAGGAAAGTGTCCCCATGCACCTACCTTCCACAAACTTATCGATACTAGGAGCACAACATTACCGTTCACGTCTTTCAGTCTCGTGCTATGCAGTCGCTCGTAATGCGATTCAATAAAGTGAAAAGTCATATAAACTTTTGACGGATTTCATTCGCTTGTATAGTGTTTTATTTTTCCCAGTGAAGCGAGAAAAATACCATTTTAAAAATTTATTTACGATGGAAGTTTTATGTAGTTTTTATTTCTTTAGATTTATGGGTGTGTAAATAGTCGGATTTAGGCTAATACATTTTTCATGACTCAATTGGGTCTTTTGATTGCTCCTACATTTCCTAAAGACTGGGAAAACACTCAGTGGGATCGATGACGTATAACTATGTATAACTATATAACGTTAAATATTAAATATGCTATTCATTCGTTTAACAGGAAAACTTATTCAATATTTTCTCATCGCCTAATGTCATGTTTATAGGATCATTATAGATCCTCGATTGCAATGTGACACATACAATTCTGTATCTGTTGATTTTTATCGTAAAAGTCTGAGCACTTTTGTTTTACCGGAAACAGGAAATGATTTTTA
The DNA here is from genome assembly GCF_905475465.1 of Pieris napi. NCBI lineage: Eukaryota > Metazoa > Arthropoda > Insecta > Lepidoptera > Pieridae > Pieris > Pieris napi. Next base: position 1,541,695 of record NC_062241.1, on the reverse strand, counting down.
TAGAAATGCGCCCCCGTGTGTGAGTTTATCATGTAAAACTTTAGAGCTTTGATAAACAGTCTACAAAATCTAAAATTGGTAATTATTGCGTTTCGCATATTGGATGACTATGTCAAACATACAAATGATCCTAGAAACAATAACGGTTTTTTCACAGAAAATCACTTCGGCAAATAAGTTTTGTGTTGTCGAGTAAGTTTTCAAATTTAGAACATTTTTTTACAGTAGCAAAACCTCTCCAGTTAAAAAGTTTATCAATAACGAAAATAATCTCATATCTAGCAATATCTCTCGCTTCGCTGGCTGTAGCAATATTGGTATACAATCCCAACCTATTGTAAAATTATTCAACGCAAACTTCGCCTTTATTATTATCCACATAAAGGGTTAAATCCCTTGAAAGTTAGTCATAATTTTAAGCTGGTTTACGGTAATGCTTAATGGATGGCGGTTTAATAACGAGGGAATTTGAATAGACCCTGATGTGATAGATATGCGTCACGGATATTAATTTAAGTGAAATATCTCGATATACTGAATGAGATTAAGCTTCATTAGAGTTCATCTTGATAAGGCCTTTAATTGTGATGCCAATAAGCCAAGTAATTTGTTACTAAGGTAATTAATCTCTGTCTATAGATATAATACTAACTATGAACTGGTAATTAATACCACTAAGCCACCCACATAGGGTCTCCATGGACACACTAAAAGCGTTGTTTCCGGAAAAATCATAAGCCGCTTTGGAGACACATTGTGGCCACTCAGATCTCCCGACTTAACCCCAGCTGAGTTTATTATGTGGTTATCTCAAAGCAAGAGTTTATGATACCCCTCTTACGAATTTTGAGCAGTTGAAGACTAAAATATCGACAGAAGTGAGAGCCATATCCGTTGACGTACTGCGGCGTGTCTCTGGAAATTAGCTAGTACACTTTGAAGAGTGCATTCACCGTGATGGAAGACATCTTGATGGTCTAATACTGTACATAAAATCTGCAGTAAAACATTATAATTTACTGCTAAATTTATAATATAACAAATACAAAAAATTGTGTGATTTATAAGGAACATTTCAATATATAATCTTAATGGTTTAACGTTAATTGACTGAAATATCAACCGGTAAACAAGTTTTAAATATTCTTTATGCGTATAGAAACGGCATTTTCAAAAAAAATACCTAATTTTAAATTCGGCGCTGAGACACCGCTAATTTTATATGAAGAAATGGATTGGCGGTTCTTTGTTTGAAAGCTTTATGTAATCAGACCCTACACGGAATGTTTAATTAAGAAAAGACAAGAGTCCCAGGCTCATTAAAATATCATAAACTCCCACGTCTAGATACAGTTTTACTACCCCTAACATTTCTATGATTACCCTGCTACTGTCAATTATGGCGCAGATTACATAATTAATGTAAATTTATTTGTCTCGGCTTCGCGCCGCTGGGAATGTAGTATTCTAATGGCGAAAGAGATTTTTCTTACATTCAGTATTTATTTTAAGTTCATTCATATATACATACTATTAGTTTTATTAAAATAAAAAATAAAAAAAAATAAAAATAGCCTTTATTCGAGTACACTATAACTACAGTAAGTCCATATCTTTTAAGTTTTACACTAGTACTCGACCTCCGATGGAGTGAAGGCCTCCTCCAGATTCTTCCACTTATCCCTATCTGATGCGACAGTTTTCCAGTTTTTTCCCGCTATCCCTTTTATATCATCTTCCCAAGTTTTCGGTGGGCATCCTCTCTTTCTTCTTCCCACTGGGCCTTTCCAAGTAAGGGTCTTTTTGACCCATCTGCCATCACAAAGGCGGCCAATGTGACCGGCCCATTTCCATTTTAGCCTTTTTGTATAAGTAACAACATCCTTTATTTTTGTACGACTTCGTATCATCTTGTTCTTTATTTTGTCTCTAAGCTTCAAGTTTAGAATGGAGCGCTCCATAGCCCTTTGGCATACTCCAATCTTCCTTATTAACGCCTTGTTAAAAATCCAGGTTTGGCATCCGTATGACAAACATGGAAGTATGCATGTATCCATGACTGTTCTTTTTATAGTTAAGTTATGGTTGGATTTCAGTACTTCTTTTAAAGCCCAATATTTGTTCCATGCTAGGTTTACACGTCTGTTTGTTTCATCCACATGTCGGTTTTGACTAAACGATATTTGTTTTCCTAGGTAAATGTAGTTTTGTACATATTCAAGAGACGTGGCGTTGACAAAAATTGGTCGTTCTTTGCTGTTAGTCATAACTTTAGTTTTGGAGGTATTCATTTCTAGGCCAATGTTTTTACTTGCGCAGACTAATTCGTTAAGCATGTCTTGTAGCTGCGTCGCACTGTTTGAGAAGATAACTATATCGTCGGCGAATCTCAAGTTGCTTAGATACTGACCATTTATTTCTAACCCTTTTTTCTCCCATTGAAGGGTTTTCATTACGCTCTGTAGAACCGTTACAAATATTCTAGGTGACAAAGGATCGCCTTGTCTTACGCCTCTGCATATTTTTATTTCTGGGCCAATTCTGTCTAACTTCACGCGGCTTACGCTTTGCTGGTATATATTTTGTATGAGTTCTATTATTTCATAAGGAACATTACATTCGCCAAGAGCTTGCCACATGCTTTTGTGAGATATGGTGTCAAAAGCTTTGGCGTAATCAACGAAACCTAGGTATAGGGGACAGTTTTGGTCGATATATTTTTCTATAATCATGTCTAAGGTATGAATATGATCTATGGTAGAGAAGCCTCTTCTAAAACCAGCTTGTTCTACTGGTTGATATTCTTCGGTATAATTTGACAAGCGTCGTTCTAGACAGGAAGCGAACAATTTGTACATACTTGGTTGCAAGCTTATCGGGCGGTAGTTGCCCACATCAGTCGGGTCCCCTTTTTTATATAGTAAAATTATGTCAGACCGTGCCCATTCTCTGGGTATTTTTCGTGAATCCATAACCATATTAAAAAGCCTTGTTATGGGGGTTGCTAACAAAAATCTTCCAACTTTTATAGCTTCATTTGTTATGCCATCTGGTCCACAGCTTTTGTCTTTCTTTAATTGTTCCATAGCTTTGATAACTTCATAAGTTGAAAATCTTTCAGTCGATAAGTTGTTGTGATGGATTTTGAAATTTTCTGTATTATTATTTATATTATTATTAGGGCCATATAACTCCTTGTAGAATTTAGAAGCTACCTCAATTATTTTGGATCTAGAGTATGTTGTCGATGATGAACTGGTTTTTATTTGAGGTATCCATTGTTTGGTTCTGTTAAGTGCTCTAAAACCTTTTTTTATACTCCTTGATTCTGTTAGAAATTTCTCTAGTACTTGTAATCTATGTTTTTTATTGTCTTGTTTAATCATTTTATGTATATTTTTATACAGATATGTTCGTTCCTTCTTTTCTACGCTGCTTAAATGTGTTTTATGTGTCAACTCGTTTCTTCTGGATATCAGATCCTTTATGTGATTTGAGATAATATAGCCTTTTCGATTATATCTATTTTTAGTTTTTAATGTAACGGCTCTTATGCTTCCCGTTAGTGACGTCTTAATTTGGTCATAATATTTGTTTACGTTGCCTTCATCAATATCTTTTATGTCTTTTATTTTGGTTTCTAAGGCTTTTAAATATGACTCTTCGTCTTCTGGGGATTTAAGATAAGAGTATGCACTATTTTTATATTTTACTCGACTCTTTTTTAGGTCTTTTACTATATATGTGCATCTTACAAGACTGTGATCGCTGGCAAAAGATAGATTGTGCACCACTTCAATGTTTTGTATATGTCGCATGTCATTTGTTAATATATAGTCGATTTGACTTCTTCGCTTTTTGGGGGAAAGCCAGGTCCATAGGTTTTTTATCTTCTTTGTAAATTGGGTGTTTATTATCTTTAAGTCGTTTTCACGGCAAAATTGCAGGAGCAGATCTCCTCTTTGATCCCGTTTACCAAAGCAATTTGCACCCATTACTCTTTCTTCACCAGGCAACCTTTTTCCTATTCTAGCATTAAAGTCACCTGCTAATATAAACTGCTTGTTGCAGTGCTTCATAGCATTACGTACTTGTTCATAGAATTTTTCTAACTCATTGTCGCTTGCTTCGGAAGTGGGTGCATGGACTTGGATAATGGACATATCTAAATTTATTATTCTTAAATTTAAAATGCAGATTCGTTCTGATACACCAATAAAACTCTCAATGTATTGCTTGAGTCTTTTCTTTAAGAGGAACCCTACGCCTAAGTGTCCCTTTCTTTCACCGAAGTAACAAAATATATGTTCACTATCCTCTTCAATGTTGTATCCTTCTCTTCTTATTTCTGATAAGCCAATAATGTCATACCTTATTGAAGCAACACTTTCTTTAAATTCTAGGAGTTTTTCGTCTGATGATAGGGATCTCGCGTTAAATGTACAAATAAATATATGGGAATTTTCTGTTGCGGGAGAGATGTGATGTGGTGGGTGAGATCTGTTGAAATTGATTGTATTTGTTAAGAATCGTGAATTTGGAGGGTAGTAGTCGCTGAGCCCCACGGTGACCAGCCGGCTTGGGGTGGTTGGTGCATGTTTTCTTTCGTTGTCCTTTGTTGGTGTTGATCTACAGTTAGCATTGTTTTTGTTCCGGTTGTCGGGGGCAGTTAGTTGTTTTTTGATACCTCTGAAAGTGAGCTAGACCTTCCCCTTGCTATATAATTTAATAAATTAGGTTTTATTACATCCTTTGTATTCGTTGCAGTTGGCATCGTTGCTTTGTTAGGGTTTGACCTCTTTTGTGTAGGTGATATCGGCGAGCCACTCTGTTCCCGCTTCCTTTTTTCACGGCCTGGATCATTTGGTTTCTTAACGATTAGCTTATCATATTTGATATATGCAAAGTTACCCTTGTTTCTTTCTTCCTCTACTTTTGGTTGCAGTTGCTTTCGGGTTTCTAATATGTGTTTCGGGTAGTCTTCTTTTACATAGATCCCAGATGGAAGGCTGGATTTATTTTTAAGTATCAAATGTTTTTTCCAATTTGTCGACAAGGAAACGACAACTGGCCGATTCTTGTTAGTTTGTGCTCCAATTCTGTAAACATTGCTTATTTCTTGGCTGTCTAGATGTAAACCTGTATCTGTTATAATTTCTTTGATATAGTCTACCAGTTCAGATTCCCTTTTTCCCTTTTCTTCAACTCCAAAAAATACCAAATTCTTTTTTCTTTTATCTATTTCCATTTGATCTAGTTTTTGTTCAAGTTTTGCAATCTGAGTTTTTAATTTTTTGTTTTCTTGAATAATTGAATCCATCTTATCATTTATCGCTTCCATAACGTTTGTGGTTACAGCTGATGTTATAGTTAGAGTTTGTTGGTTTAATTTTTCCTCTAATTTTTCCCAAAGCATTTCGATATTTTTATCCATTTTAGGGAAAAGTGGAATTAATAAATTGTAACACCTTTTAGTAATTTTTTTAAATCTTGCAACACTGCCCGGCACTGCTGCGTAGGTTGGTACTAGATGAGATGTCAGTTGTCAGACGCGAATTACGATTGAATTGTGTAATGGCGGACTATGAACTTTCACTTTACTGGGATATCAGAAGTTGTTTCGGGATTGTTTTACGATATAGTTTTTAATCGCACTGTTTTTATAACTGTATTTCTTATCTTTGCACTTTTCTTATAACTTTATTGGTGAATTGTAGTTGTATGATCAGTATTTTGTCACTTTTCACTATTTAATTACGGAGCTCAATTTTGTACGTGTTTACGTTTACGACCAGTGTTGCCAACTGTTGTTATTAGTTTTATTACATAACATAAATATACAGAGCAGCGATGGCCTACTGAGGTCGTAGGTTCGATCTAGCTGTGCACCAATGGACTTTCTTTCTATGTGCGCATTTAACATTCGCTCCAACGGTGAAGGATAACATCATGAGGAAACCGGCTTGTCTTAGATACTAAAAGTCGACGGCGTGTGTCAGGAGGCTGATCACCTACTTGCCTTGCCTTTCTATATGTGCATTTAACATTCGCTCGAACGGTGAAGGAAAACATCGTAAGAAGGCTTTAGACCAAAAAAGTCGACGGCGTGTGCCAGAAACAGGACGCTGATCACCTACATGCCAATTAGATTAAGAAATCTGAGGCCCAGACCTAAAAAAGTAGTGACATTGATTAATTTATTTCACATAAATATACAACAAAGAGCCAAATGACACATTTTTGGGTCTAATGCCGGCTTCCCCATAATGTTTTTCTTTACTCTTAAAAAGAATAATTCATTCGTGCACTGTTTTTTTTTTTTTATATAAAACAGGGGGCAAACGGGCAGGAGGCTCACCTGATGTTAAGCGATACCGCCGCCCATGGACACTCTCAATGCCAGAGGGCTCGCGAGTGCGTTGCCGGCCTTTCAGGAATCGGTACGCTCTTTTCTTGCACTGTCGGGAATCATTGTATCTTAGGGGTTGGGACGCACGCTCAAGCCACTATGCCAACATTGTTCCCAAGACAATCTAGTTAATAGTACATAAAAAGTATTATAGAAGTTGAGTAAATAAGTTATAGTTTAATAAACTTTGTAGTAACGATTTTAGTTAAGCTTTAGATAAAATCAATACAACCCGCATAGGTGCTGCACTGTGTTAGTTTGAGAGTAAAGGGGAAATTTTAAGATAAGCATTACAGCTAAGATGCCTGATCTATTACATCAGTCTAATATAAATGGTAAATGATTCCTACATAGTAATAATAATAATAAATTAATAGAAAACGAAATCTACCTGGCCAATTTTGAAAATTGGGTCCCTGTGGCATTAATGCAGAATTTCCTCGCTGTAATGCTGTATTTATTCGTTTAGCGCGGAAAGCACAAGCTCACCGGTAGTAAACATAACGCCGGGCGCCAACTTAAATCTTTAATTAGCGCACTGTATACTCGAAACCGATGGCCCAAGAGTACTACTTAAGGCAACAAAATAAAAATCACAATCACCTTAAGATTGACTGTTCTAAGGGCAAGCTTAAAACGAACACATTATAAAGCGAATACAAAAAAAAATCAGGTGGAATTAAAAAAGAACTTTCAGTGTATTTTGTCGGTCAAAAAGCTTGCAAATCTCGATGGAAAGGTCACACCCGTCAAGCCAAATATAGGACTAATCGGGGTTATGCGATTTTTAAAACATTTTGGTTATATTTCAAGTCCGAAGCCGTTTTATTATAACGATAAAATGAGTAAATCCCGAAATGGATAGCTTTTATTGCAGATATAAAAATTTTATATTTATTGTGTCGCTGTTTATATCCACTTTATGTCAACTTGAAAACTATTCAAACGGTACGTTATATGGGACACGAATTTTCATGGGTTTTGGTTTTATTTCAAGTATCTATCTATACCCCACGCTGTTTTGATTTCGTCTAAGTAATTATTTCAAAAGCTCAGAAATTTTCCCTGTTTTAACAACCATTTAGGTCCGGGCTTGGGATTTTTTTTAATGTCCTAAGGTAATAGGAGGCAAACGGACACGAGGCTAACCTGATGTTAAGTGATACCGCCGCCCTTGGACACTCACATTGCCAAAAGGCTCGCAAGTGCGCTGCCGGCGTTTTAAGAATTGGTACGATCTTTTCTTCAAGGACTCTAAGTCGAATTTGTTCGGAAATACTTCAGTGGGCAGCTGGTTCCACACACCACTATGTGGAAACGACGAAGTGCGCGCTCAGTTGTGGAACGACGGACGTCGAGGTGATACGGGTACAATTTCGTCTATGATGAAATTCAGCTGCGTGTATTCATTCGAACAACTCCTCTGAACACTTTCCATGGTGACATCTCTACGCAACGCCAAGGGATCAAGCCGCTCGGAGAGGGATTGGGGGGATTCTATAAAAAATAAATAAAACCTAAAAAAAACGTAACATATTTACAAGTCAGCCTTTATATACGTTCTTAGGGAGGTATATAATTTAATATAAGAAATTTTATCTTTGATTTGTGGAGGAAAACTTCACGCACACCCTCTTTGGTTTTTGAATTCGCTCCAAAAAGTATTCATCACTCCCTGTTCTTTTATTCCATACAGCGTTTCCCAAAAAAGGTTTTAATCGTCATTTTGATGAATCGACATTTTCCCGCGAGGCCGGAGTAAATCGTCGAATTAGGTCAGGGAGATGTTCCTTGTGACATCTTTACGAGGCCTGTCCGAATGTCACCACTGATTTTACATTGTTACTAATAATATACAGGAGATTTTTGAAGTGAAACTTCATTAGGCGCATGAGGGTAAAACTTTTACAGAACGCCACGAAGATGTGCAGCGTTTTTGTTAAACTTTTTGTTAAACTTGAAACTTAACATCAGGTGAGCCTCCTGCCCCTTTACCCCTTGTTCTATAAAAAAAAATTGAATGGTTAAATTGGATAAGCTTCCTGCCAGTATCATAAAATACTTTAATAAGCAATTTAGCTTCCAAATATATGATGAATTTATTTCTTACATTTACACTGTATTTCATTATAATACATTTCAATTTAGGTGTATTTAATTACATTTTCTTCTCGTATCAGACTGTAAACACAACCCGCAGAGTCGTGGAAATTAAGTTTAATAAGCAGCCAGGTATTCGCTTATTAAAATACGCCGTAGAACGCTTTCATTACAAGATCAGACAAACAATTCTAAATCTCATCACTTGTATTTTAGAGATCTAAAATAGACAGATTTAATGACCCAGATGAGATTGCTAGTGAATTTATAACCCAAGGAATCTTGTGACATAAACGTACCAAGTGAGGAGATAAAAAATGGATATCTAAAAATGGTAGCGTAATGTTACGTTGTGTATTATATGTAAAAAAAGAAAGAAAATCTTTATAATAAATAAAAATGTTTAGTAAAAAAGTAAGTCTACTTTCTTTTCCTTCCCCACGCTAGGATTGCCTTTGTCGTGGCTACATAGTCTCTTCCATTTGACATGTTACCGGTTCTTGACATAATAATTTTTACAATTTGTATAAATAATTAAAAAAATAAGCAGTTATGTGTGGGTGATATACGTAGTAAAGCCCGTGTAACTCGGAGTCAATGGAAGATAAGCGCTAATTGTTTTTTATTTGTAAGCGCAGAAAGCTGATCTTGCCTTGAAAACAAACAAACAATTTCATATTACTTAACCTAACGTCCGTAGCATCAATATCATCAAATGGCTTGTAGGCAAGTAAATGATCAACCGTCCGTACCAGTCGTTGCTTTGGACCAAGCAGTGTTATTTGGGCATAAAGAATTACTATTAGGTCTAACGCCTAAGAATTGCAGGCTTAATGAAATTTGGATGGTAGGAATAACATATTTTGTTTCTTAACCGTCAACTTCAACAAGCATTGGTGGTACGTTATGGACGGTGGTACCCAAAATGGACAAGACTACCGAAGGATTTTAGTGGGTACGCACAGTAGCGAGTGCCACATACCACTTGTGGTAGCAATACAGTCGCGCCGCGTTAACGCACTTTCTCAAGTAAAAAATATGGTATGGCACCGAGCGCAGCACGGCCTATGTCTATGTCTAAAGTGCTTCTACAAACTTCCCAAGAGACAGGTCAATAGGCTAACATTATTTAAATAGTGTAGGCAAAAAATAGATAAAAGTCCACCTTGCATTTATTAAAAAATATAAACACCGCTGAGATAAGAAAAATATCCCGAGGCTTACCGCAGCATCCGCTATGGCTAATCCGATTCCTCTTACCGCCAGGAAATATCGTTAAACGGATTTTATTAGATACTTTAATTAAAACGGGTTCTGTTTTTTTATCAGTTCCATGTTGGTGGCATTCGAATATTTTAATTATTATTATTAAAGCTTTATTAATCCATACAACAATTGGTTAGTTTGCATTCCTTAATATTAGTATTAGTTGTGTTACTATAAGTTTAAAAAAAAATATGTTAGAATTCTTTTTTTCTTTTTTAGTGGTCTAGTTCTTGTATGGCTCTTTTTAGGGTAAAAGCCTCCTCCATATTTTTCCATTTCTCTTTGTCTTGAGCGACATTAATCAAAATTGAAAAAGAGCTTTAATTCAAATATTGTTGCTCACGACAATATTTGAATTAAAGCTACTCAAATTGACACGAAATTACATCAATTAAAAAAAATATCTCAGAACTCGGTCTGGTCGGAAATTTCTACACCAGTAGGCGTCCTTAGTGTATTTTGTAGATCTCTTGCAGTTGTGGTGCAGTTACGTAAAGCACAGTTGACGATGTAGCGATCTTGCAAACGTGTAGTTTTTCTCTTTGGACCTTGACCACGCCTTCGTGAGTATTCTCCCGTCTCACGGTATCGCTTCCAAAGTCTGTAGATTACAGAAGGGGTTACTCCTAGATCATTTCCTACATAACGCATAGTTCGACCCTCTTCAAGCAAAGCGATAGCTCGGGAGACATGCAATTCAGTCAGATCTGGCATTATGACCTAAACTCACTCGCTTCAATTTCTATTAATACTCAAAAGATTGAAAAAAACTACTTAAAATGTGTTTTCTGTGATTATCTTTGTTTTTAGGTGTTTCTAGACACACTGCCACTTTATTATAGGACTACTAACCAAAACGCCGATGCTCTTTTGTTTTTTATTCTCTTCGACAATGCCTTAATATTATTTAGTGCCCAGTAATAATTAAAACCTTAAGTAAAAAGTTTAGTTCTACTTTAAAGTTTTGTTCCCGTAATTGTTTTGAGCAGTATATATGAAACATCTTCTGTTTGACATAAGGGGTATTTTTATTTTATCATGTCTCTGTCTACAATAACTAAGTACAGTCAGTCAGGAAATGTTTTTTTTAGTAGTAACTTATATTACTTTATAAAAGTAAAAACTTAGCATCATTAAACAAGGTTTCAACTTCACTTGACAGAAATTTTAGAAAAAAGTTGTTTGTTAAAGTAATGGCTGTTTGTGTCGATCCAGTTCCAACTGAATCAAAAAAATTATATTATTAATAGATATTATAGTTGCTTATCGAAGCTTTCTTTAAATTAAAAATGGCGGCTTCAGGATTTTTTTTCCGATTTTCGGGAAAAGTCTTCCCACTTCCTAAAATATTTACTCACACCCTCTTTAGTAAAGCACACTGCAGTAATAATAATAATAATTTATAGCAAGAATATGTTACAACAAACAGTGCATTGTACATAGAACAACTGTGAATATCTTTATACACGTATTTTTTGGGTCTATAACATTCTGGTTCCATGACGAATGATCATGAGTAAGTGGATTAACAGCCGCACGCTCGACCGACTAAAATTTAATGAAGGTACGGTGTGACTGTTTAACTAAAATTGTATGTTAAATTAATACAGTTCGTGATAAAACCCTCATCCTAGAAACAAGGCACTTTAAACGATATTGTCGTTATTAACTTACCCAAGCGCCATTTTACATTATTTATAGGTTTAATATCCGCCGAATTTGATAAATTTGTATCTATAAAGTATTAGGACACTTTAACAGTAAGAGCGCGGCCACACGATGCGTTAACGGTGCGGTGCGGCGCCGTAGCGGTGCCGCAACGTCATCCTACATACAAATTACTATACCATGTCACACGATGTGTTGCGCACCCTAAACACTATTGCTTGAGAGACAGATATATTTATTTGCACACTGGCTGAATTCACAAGAATTGCATTATTTATAATTAGTTATAAAAAGGTTTAGGTTTTAAGTTTTTACTTGTTATGTTTTAGTATAGTTTTCTATTGTAATAGTATTAGTTACTGTATAAATAGGAAATAAGGAAAATAAATAAATAAATGCTTAATTCATTCAAGATAAGTAATCAGAATTGGCCTACATCTGTAAAATATTATTACACCGGATAGCCTAAGACCTTTATCTGTTATGAGTTATTCACTAAGTTACGAAAGCTTTTAAAAACATTAAAAGTACGTAGAAACCCATAAAGACGTTCTGCGTAAAGGAAAAGCTCAAAGATCGCTGACACGGACCACTTATCTCGTAAACCCTTTATATATGAGGGAATGATAAATAATACGCAGCCCACAGAGACCTCTCTTTGTCTTATGGGGCCCCGTTTAATGGTGCCTCTCATTTAATGAACGAGTGGATCTTACATGTAACTATGACTTTATAATAAAAAAGCTAATTAACTCTTTCATCTTGAACAAATTTGTTTGTAACAAAATTTTTACAAATGATTCAAAATTTTATACATTCCCTAAAAATCTTAAACATCTTCTCAACCTGTCCTGTGCTAAAAATATTCTTATTGCAACAATAGTTTAATTAAAAAATTTAAGTGTTATGTAGAAATTATTAAGTCTAGTACAGACACCGGCAAACTTCTTGAGCATTAAACAAGGGAGTGGGGGAAAGTTTGTGCATCATATCGCAGCGCGGGACACAAACGTCAACTGATTTACCAATCACGCGATCGACACTACCCCCCGCCTCCCCCTCTCCCAGTGATACCTAAAAATCGCTTCTGCGCCGGCAAGGACATTTGTTCAAAATGTTTGCCGGTATCTGTACCGTTTGGTAGTGCACTTTCATTTTACCTAAATATACTATTTAATGATAAACTTAAATAATAAACTTTTTCTTTCTTTCTTATTTAGTGGTTAGTATACTCGAAGACTCACAAAATAATGATAAGGTCAATTACAGGCCACTGTCTCCTAAATCTCTTTGTCCTTGGCCCAACGGACAGTCCCTTGTGCAGAGGCTGTTTCAGCGCAGAGGAATCAGTCACCCACGTAGTGCTGTGGTTTTCCAACGTGTAGAAATCCTCGGAGCAGTGAGGTCGCTCCGTAAAGCCTGCGAAGAAAGGAAAGGAGCTAGACTGGTTTAGTTAGCAAGGACTTAACGTACAATGGAAAACCCTACATAGCATAGTGGACTGCAAATCATGAGGTTTCGAGATCAACACCCTGCACCTGCTGTGTCCGTGCCGCAGTACGATATATAAATCAATAATCGCAGTTATAAATAACAGTTCGTGTGAATATAATATTTGGAAGAAGGACGGGAGGTAGGGGCCCGAAAATTCTTTATACCTGATGTATCTTTTCAAATTCAAGAAACATTAAATTAGGATTATGTCGCCTTAAATGTCATTTTTGTTATTTACGTTCCTATTGTGTTTGTTATTTATAACGGGTTGGCCGTTAGGTTTTCACGCCATAAAATATAAATCCCTGCGACGCCATATACATATATAGAATTATGATGAAGTTTTGAAACAGATAAATCTAATATATAAAATTCTCGTGTCACAATGTTCGTTCCCATACTCCTCCGAAACGGCTTGACCGATTCTTATGAAATTGTATATTCAGTAAATCTGAGAATCAATTTAAGCAATTCGTGCCAATTTATTCCCTAACCATTCCAAATATCAAAAATTCACAACGTTGATATTCAAGTTTTCACTTCTGCCGGCACTCCCGGAGTGTAACCCGTCGTTTTTTTTATTAATATATAATACTAAAACTATAATATTATAGTTATTTTGTGAGTTTCGTTAGTGATAAATGTTATGTCTATGTCTAAATACAGTCAGCGCCGGTAGCTAAGTAGCATAAAATAACTATTTTAAAGGTTACAGAAAGCTGCGTGTAAAAGCTTCTTGCTTTTAGCTTTATACAAGGTCAGAGAAGAATAAATGCTGTCACCATGACATGCAAGTTTTATATAAAATCAATATCAAAGAGGAAGACAGGCAAAATGAGCCGGGCATTCAAATATAGTATCATTGGGTACATCTGTTTCAATCATTTGGCTTTATACGCAAGTAGGTAGTCCTCCTGTGCCCTTCTATGAGAAATATATTATTTCGCTGGTAGTACTTTCAATACCATTACTTCGTATAAATCACTGAACTACGAATACAAGTATAAAAGTCTATATATTCTAGTATGGACATTTTGAGTTTCAGAAATATCGTTATTTTAAAAATCGAATTCAAGATTGTGATATCACCAAAACTTTTATTTTCGTTGAGAAATGAATCCCCCGACAATATTGAAAATATAATTCATAATTGCTATTATAACTTAGAAACTTTTAAGACGTCTAGGGAATATTATCTCGGCATGCTTCGGTTTATTGACTTTGATTATACATTCATATGTTTGTTTGAACTTGACTTCAGTAGAATTCATACTTAATTTTTCTTTTAAACTTAACTTTAGTTATGTTTAGCTAGAAGACATATTTTGATTCGAAAGTGCAGATTTTCAAAGTGATAGTGATTAATTAAACAAACATTCAACAACTACAACAAGTTAAATATTGTAGCTTTTTATAGTTACGAAACACCGTAACAGTAACAGAATTTTATATATAGTATATTTAGAATGTTATATACTTGGTTCGGTGGGTTGGAAATGTATGTACATAATGTTTATATATGTGGCTGAAACGTGTTGAGTGATGCAGTGTGTTACGGCGGCTGAGGTCAATTAAGCTTACGCTTCCTGCTAAGGGAGCGTTCAAGTATTACGTCACGCAATTTTTAAAGATTATTGACATGGGGGGGCCCATGCAACGCGCCGTAACGTTTTCTGTACCCAAGCATAGTAAAACATTTCGTGACTACCTAGTGACTCTTTATACCTAAAAGTTACCATTACATGGTGTAAAGTACTGGAAAGTCGAAAATAATATTAACAATAACGTGTAATTCAATCCCTGCCCCGCATCGTAACGTTTTACATCAATCAGATGATTAAGGAAAGACTGATGACGTCAACGCTGGCAACAAAAACGCTCTTCTTCTGAACACTGGGAATCAATGTGGAGAGAGGCGCTTTTTCTTCGACTGAAAGGGACGATCCTAGACTATTTTAACCACTGTCTGTGACTGTGACTATCCGACCCGAAAGCACCAACTTAGGTCGCAAGGTTGTATATATCCGTAGCGGTCGGAATTGTAGCCATAGATTGTAGGTAAAAATTTTTTTTTTACGGCTCATTGGTCTAGTGGTTAGTACCCCCGGCTGAGACAAACATAGATGTGATGAGCATTTGGTGTTGTGCTTAGGTCTTGGGTGTTTAAATATGTATTTATATGTCTATCTATCTTAAATATGTATGTATATCAGTTGCCTAGTACCCATAACACAAGCTTCACCAGCTTAGCATGGGACTAGGTCAATTGGTGTGAATTGTCCAACCATAAAATTTTTTTTTAAAGAAACTTTTTAATACTACTTGATTCGTGAGCTCAAAGGTTGGCTAGAGACTATTGGACAACAAACTAGAATTAAGTTTTAAACAAATATTTGTTTTAATATTTTTTTAATCATCGTCTAAAATAACAAATTAGTAGAAATATAAATAAACAATTGAAGAATCTGTCCACTATCATATTTATTGAGTTATTTGTGAACAAAGTTGCATAAAACAGCTAGTCCTATAAGAAATAAAAGTACTAAGTACAGGGCGATAAATTAAAAACTTAAGTGAACTATAAAAGCGACGCCGGAAGTGGTCGTTAAATGATTTTACTATCAAACTTACACCATTACTGAAGGTGAACTGTAATTATAACAAGTTATGGCTAATACAGTTACAGCTTGCACAATTACCTTCGCTGGACAAACAACTTAAGTAACGTATTTTGGATGCGCATGATATTGATAAACCAGTTTAATATACAAAAGTATTCAAATTTTTCACAGAATAATTATTACTCCGGGTACTACTCCGTCTGAGTTTATTATTTCGTCGAGTATTTCGACTATGTGTTTGCGTGTTGTTCCCACGAGAATGTAAGTGCGTGCTCCTATTTCACCATGCCTCCTGCTGATAGAGCACAAGACTTTGTTTTTTTTTTATGTTATTATTATTAATTACTTGATGTCATATGGAACATGGTGTAATGGTTGCAGCTCCTTACAAACGTTTTGTAAAAAAAAGAAAGAAAATGGCGATTAAAAAGAGTGGCGGAGAGTTTATTGCCAGTTCTTATCTTCCGTTCTACGCCCTTTCTTTGAGAACTGGCAGTAAATGTAAAATTAGAAGCTTTAATATGTATTTATTTACTGACGAGTCATAAGTGTACATTGTGTTACCTATATGATTAAATGATTTTTTATTTTTACTTTTAACTACGAGGGGTGCACAAAATAACAATAAAAATTACAAAAGTCAAAATCAATACAAATGTTATCGTGAGTAAAATTTTACTCAGAATATATGTTAGTATTTTTAGCTGTGTTATTATTGAATTAAGTACATTAGAATATGAGGGCTCAAATAATATGAGTCGATTAGTATTTTGGTAGATAGTACCGGTGACCCCAGAGCTGGTGCTTTTCTAGCTCAACAAATAAGTATCAATACAGCGAGGAAATGCTGCCTAACCTACAAAGTAAGAACGTACAAAGAAAATAGTAAATACAAATTATACGTATGTAGCATGAAAAAAATATGTATATACTAAAAAAAATTTTTTACTTTAATCAAGTAAATTCATACTTTAAAAAAGATTACATAGAGTTTTCAATAAAAACAATTGTTAAATTTTGGCAACTCTCACAAATACTGTCTTGGCTACAAACATTTTTGGCATTCAAAAGCATTTAGGTGGTAATGAAATTGCCGATTCAGTAAAACATCTTTTTATTATGTATTTTATAAATATTTAAAACTAATCAAATCTCTGCTCGGCCAATCGTTTTTTCGCGTGCGTACACTTTCTAAGCATTAAGCCAGCCCTGCGATTCTGTAACTCACTTCACGAACTCACACAGCGGTTTTCGCATCGGCGGTCGCTCTCAAATCAGTCGTGAAGCAGTCATTTTATAATTTGGCATTCTGATAAACAATAAAGTACAAGCTCCCACCTTTTCAGAATGCCAAATCATAAAATGACTGCTTCACGACTGATTTGAGAGCGACCGCCGATGCGAAAACCGCTGTGTGAGTTCGTGAAGTGAGTTACAGAATCGCAGGGCAGGTGTGTGAACCAGAAATTGACGATTTATCAGCCTACTTCACTATAAATATGATCAAATAAACAGTTGCTATCTGTGGGTTAGATTATTATTTCATTTCATATTCTGAGTTTAAGAGAGGATAAGTATAAAAAAGATAATACACATGTTGGTGGCACATCTAATAAATTAAACCCGAATCTAACAACTTTGGTCACAATATTTCAATTCTTATTTAATGGCTCCTTAAAATTCCCTATTGTCTCATTAACAAGGGTTCTTGCCGAAATGGCGTCACGCAACTGTCTCATAAGCGACTCGTAATTATGTGTACCCAAGTGCGAAGGAAAGTAATTAGCTGACTTTATTAACACCTAAGTTTATGCGCTTTTTATGACCTACGGTTTCTTTGTAAGGGTGACTGACAAGCGTTATAAATCATGGGTTAGTGGTTATGAAACTTTGTGTTCGCCCTTGTAGCTTCGACAATTATTACCTATATTATTGATTTTGAATAAACACAAGATACCGAAGTCTATATAAAATAGGCTATAAAGATAGACAATAGCAGTGTTGGCCTGGTGGCTTTAGCGTTCGACTCTTATCACTGAGGTCGTAGGTTCGATCCCCGGCTGTGCAGCAATGAACTTTCATTCTGTGTGCGCATTTAACATTAGCTGGAACGGTGAAGGAAATCATCGTGACGAAACTGGCTTGCCTTAGACCCAAAAAGCTGACCCCGTGTGTCAGGCACACACCTACTTTCCTATTAGATTGACAAATGAAACAGATACAGAAATCTGAGGCCGAGACCTAAAAAGTGTAGTAAAACATCCATGTTATTTTAATTCGTGATAACATAACATAACATAGTTTGTTGTATAGCAGAAAACCCATATGTATAATTTATTGAGTAATATTGTATGTATTATAATTACTATATTAATTCATTAGTAATAGTCCGACGGGACACCGTAATAAATACTATTACGCGAATTTATATTTTAACGCTGAAAATATACTGAACACATACCAATGACCAGTAAATGAGTTATAGCCTGTAGTATTTTTCGCTATAAATATATAGGGTATTTCGTCAGTGTATTTCCAACGAATTAGTGTCAAACTCCAGGTAATAATTTCCTAATTAAATTAGACCTTGTGAAGATGTTTTGATAGAAACTCAGTATTACATACTTATTTATCAGCATGTAGACTTTAGCTTCATTATAAGAGGACTGTTTGATTGGTACATTTATTAAAAAGATACAGGAATTTGGTAAGTTAATGTACGAGGCTTACATAGGGTTTTCTCGAAGGCAAAAGTCTAGATCAAGGGAAAACACTGTTAAAATATTGTATAGTACGTAACCTAAATTCAATAAAATTTACCTAAAAAATATTGTTAACTTTACAAAATAAATATCTGATCTGCTGAAATTACATACTAATATTGATATTTGTATAACTTTAATCAACGGGTACAAGGTAAACAAAATGATATATGAAATTCAATTCGATGTTCAAACATTTAGTGCAAACATCGATTCACATTCTCGATTCCAATGCACTTAAAGTATGCACAAGTTAAGCTAAAAATCGTGTACCCAATGTATCGAAGCGAGTCCATTCATTCGTTTGAAATATATCTGGCAAATATGGGTCTCCTACTACTAGATTTTTCATATCATGAGTTCTACTTCAAGTCTCAGTGAAACAATTTTTTTTTATTAATAAAATAAAATATAAATATATCTACATATTTTAACGTTAATATTGTTGTATCGCTTGTTCAGATGCATTTGTTATTTGGAAATTATTATTTTATTATTTATTATTATGCTCTCAGTGTTATATCTAACTAGCAAACTCGGCGAACTCCGTTTCGCCACCAGATGGCTTCGTTTTATGTAACATTTCATTTGGTGATCCCGCTTTTCTTTTGAAATTTTTCCTGAATTTTCTTTGCTATAAACTCACGGAGCCCGAGACCTTTCCAACGAATGCAAAACCGTGGAAATCGGTTCGTGCGTTCTGGAGTTATAGCGTCAGGAAGGAAAACCGACCCGGTTTTCCTTCCTGACGAAACGGAGTTCGTCGAGTTTGCTAGTTAGTTATATTTGTGTGTATTTTGCGTGCTATGAACTTTGTGTTTGTACTGAAAGGTAAAGTATAATTGTTACGACTGACAATTGTGTGCCATTTTTCGTTTAATTGTCTTTAATCAAGGATTTAATATTTATTGCTAATATTGTGTCATCCACCGAACCGCTGTTAGAGGTACACATTAATAACATCCGATATTTGTAAAAATTACAATCCGATATTTGAAAAGCATTTCCAAATTATAAAAGCTATTCTCTATTAAAAGTACTTCTTATAAGATTATGATTATATATACTTGTTTAAGTCATAACCGTGGGCTGAAAAGTTCGTAGACTAACATAGTAAAAACATTTTTTTTATAGTATTTGATTTGATTATTCATTATAGTTGCGATTCGAGAGCGATACAACGATTATAGCGATCATAAAAATTTTCGATACCATTTTATAGTATTTGTTATTAAAACAAATTGACGATTTTCATTATTAGCTTCGATTTACAGTAGTAAGGGCGATGCAAATACGCGAGTGTGAAATATTCAAGTGCAGGTGAAATTCGCACAATCATTGCGGCAAAGTTGATTCCCGCGTCGATCGTTAATCGACTGTAACCCGAGTTATGAATAAAACATGTAGAACTTTAAACTGAACTTCATAGTTCATTTGTATGAGAATTTGATATTGCATACAAAATGTGGCCGTCCTTTTTGTTTAATAGTTTTGGATTTGTTCTGTAGATGTAGCGATATATTTCTATTTTGGTTACTTTCTTTAGAGATTCTCTCGCTCATTTCAAAAAAAGAGCGTACCAATTAAAAGGCTGGCAACGCACTCGCGAGCCCTCTAGTATTGGGGGTGTCCATGGGCGGTGGTATCACTTAAAATCAGATAAGCCTGCCGGTTTGCCTCCTGTTCTATAAAAAAACGATAAGTAATCTGGATAATTATCTGTTGTTCTTGTTTCAAAGAAAATTAGCTTATTTGTAGTACTGTAACCCGTAATGGGACTCGTATACTCTTATTTTAAATAATTTATTTTCGGTAAGTAAAACTCACTACCTCTGGGTTGTGAATTCTCCCTTCTCTTCTTTAAACCTAGTCAGGAGTCACTAACTGACAGCTTGATATGATATATAGCAAATATCTGACCAGCTGGATAAGGTGAATTCTTGTTTGAAAGATTAATAGAGGGAAACGCGTCTAACAACGATGACGTTTTAGATATTCATTAAACGTGTACCAAAGTCATAAAAGACTACTTTTACTTTCATGGCTCGAAAACACGATCAAAGAACAAACAAATACGTTTGCCTCATGCCCAATTATTGAACGGTACGATGGAAGCAAGTGATTTTGTTAAACATAACTCAATACGTCAATATTTCTTGCATAGAAACGTTGGCATAAAGTACAAGTCAAAACCAGAAACACTAAATAGTTTCAAAGAAAACAAAATACATCGAACTAACAAACGCTACAAAAGTGTCAAAAACACTTCAAACACTCGCAATGAACGAGAATACGAATGAAGCCTTGGCAATAACGAGAGCAATTTTTACACAAGTCTCTTTAGTGTATACAGGAGTTACACGTTATGACATTGTATCTAAAACGCTAGGGCTGCCAAACACTAATTTTTAATTTAAATTTTCTATAGAACAGGGGCAAACGGTCATAAGGCTCACTTGATGTTGGACAATCACAATGTCAGAAGGCTCGTGATTGCGCTTTAAGATTTGGAAAGCTGTTTTCTTGAGGGACCGAGGAATTAAGCCGAATAGGTATGATTAACTAAAATAATATAAAAGCTGCCGGAACAGATACCGCTGGATCGAGTTGAAAATTACCAGATGCAGCTTAAAGCCTGAAACTTTTTTTTTTTATAACAGGGGGCAAACGGGCAGGAGGCTCACCTGATGGTAAGTTATACCGCCGCCGATGGACACTCTCAACGCCAGAGGGCTCACGATTGCGTTGCCGGCCTTTTAATAATTGTACGCTCTTTTAAAATGACGGCACAGGGCTGGGATCGAAGACTCTCGACTTTCTTGTTTTGGAAGGCCGAGAATCATAAGCCTGCTGGCTTAGTGACTGTAATAATAATATTCCAGTGACGCCAGAACTCTATATGGGTTGATCGCTTGGTGAGTTTTGCAGACAAGAAGCAGCCATTTCTAATTCTTATAACTGGCAACATCTAAAATATGTGCATATTAAATAAACTGTAAATTATTACGTTATATAAAGAAATGGAAGTTTCAATATAACATTGACAATAATGACAGGAAGGCTGACTTTTAAGACAGCCTTTTTGTACTTATCACATTTATGACGGGTCAGTTTTTCTGTATTAAAAATCTAAAAAAAATTGTACACATAGTGTAAAAGTGAATTCTTATTTTGATAATTTAAATTAATAGGTGACAACCCTAAAAATACTGGCGCGAAGCCAACACAGTGGGAGATATATGTGAATGTTTTATGTATAAGAAAAGCGTAACTCCTGACAACATATTGAAAAGTTCGATAGGGATGTTTTATTTATCAGGCCTCTGATGTCAACTTGCAACTTGTAAGTTTATCGTACTATTATTAATTCTTCTATTGGCACTCGTATAGTTTTTCTCGAGTTTCCCTATACGCTGTGTCTGCACTGCACATGGTGAAGATGTAAAACAATTGAAAATGGCTCAAATATATTTATTTTGTCCCCTTTGGATTTGTTTACTCTTGGGTCGTGAGATTCAAGTGCACAGGCGCTAATTAAGTTGGTGCCTGGTAGATAGTACCGGTGACCTCAGAGCTGGTGCTTTCAACGAATAAGTATCGCAACCCAGCGAGTAATGTTGCGTTAAAAATACAGTGCCACATGCACCAAACTTTTTATATTTGTTTTTTTAGTAATTTTCTATAAGTCTGTATGTTAAAAATATTTTAATTGGATAATTGTGTGTAAATGTGATTAGTCAGATTTGTTATACTACCTAAACGCTTACGGGAATAACGGGATAACTGTACGTTTTATTTTCATTTTATCTTAAACGCTTAACAACTTAAGGGCGGATGAATACGAAAAAATCTCAATGCCGTCTTTTACAAAGTCAGTAAATCCTAGAGCAAAAGCTACCGATGTTGAACAAAAGTGCTACCAAGTAATATATTCATGTATCTTTTCACCCAAGAAAGGTTTATCTCTTCGGATCCCAAGAACAGACTGCATTAGCTACGGATCACTTCGAGTGGAAAGCGTTGTTCGTTATAAGTTTAAAAAAATATTTCAGACGTTGTTACGTCTAGTCTGGTGTAGTTGAAAATTATTAATGAACTGAAATCACATTATCTACGTGGATACGTACGTTTTTTTAAAGATTAGGGGGCAGAGGGGCAGTAGGGTGATGTTAAGTGATAGAGGAAACTCTCCGCGAGACCGCGTTCCCATTCTTTTTAATAATTGGTCTTGATTTAATTTAGTCTTGTCCATAGTGATTTGTCCTGTGTTAATAAAGAGTTCTGTATCAAATAAACAAATGAACGTCGATGATAGAAGAAAACAAATAAGAATACTAAAATGGTAACGTTGGTAGGAAATATGATGAGTGTATCATTTCACTATAAACAATATAGAAGTAAAAAAGAGCGAAGGTACGTGTTAAAATTAATGGGAATTGTTTGCAGCAAAACAGAATTAAAATAAACCATTGCTTCATTAAATGAATTTAGTATACATATAAAATTACTCTTTACAAATTCTCAATGTATTACGAGAGCTTAACGTCGGACAGAATATTCTCAAGCGAGTATCCACTTAGCCAATTGCTAAGGCTCTGTACACATGTCCAAAGCAAACAGCGTAAAAGCCTCAGGATACATCACCCTCACGTTCCCATCTGAATTGGTAATGTACCAATCGTGTGTAACATGCCTAACTCCAATGCATATAAATTGCATTTGTATACTTTAGGTCTACACAGTGGAGCTCAAGGCTAGCTTAGAACTTGTTTTTGAATAAAACAAGAACTAAAAATTAGAACTGGGAATATGCCTTCTGTCTACGAACTAAAGTTTGTAGGCATGACACTTTTTTATTGATTTAACGTAAATATATGTATTATTTAGTATTAATTTGGGCACATGACGAGAGATAGCAGGTTGAAATGGACAAAAATAATTACAGAATGGCAACCACGTGATGGAAAAAGGAAAAGAGGAAGACCGAGCAAGAGATGGGCAGACGATATAAAGATAACAGGAGGCACAACTTGGACAAGAAGAGCTAATAACAGAAAAGAATGGAAACAGCTGGAAGAGGCCTACGTGTCACAGGACACGCTAATTACCAAAAACGGGTCATATGATGAATTAGATTAAGTTTTATTTATGTGTTAGAATTAAGTGTTTTTTTTTATGTAACTTAAATAATTGTTATTACATTGTACTGGGTGTCAGCAATAAAGGCTAATGAATGAATTAAAGTATTAATTTAGGTTAGCGATCATTCTATGAACGAAAATATAAGCGAATCCTAGAAAAAATACAAAAACATTTCATAAGGCAACTGAACCGGCGTAAATATTACTCTTGCTTGTACTGAGTTTTTGTTGGGCACGTTGATGTATGAATCTCTTGAACTAAGGAGAGAGGAATCGGATATCAACTTTGCACTTGAGGGATAGAACATACTACGTGGGCCTGCTTTAGGGATCGTATAGACTGAAAGCCTGAAAAGTACTTGGAAAGTTGAGCTCCCGAACTCTCCTCCGCCAGCAGTCACCGATTCCGCTTATCGCTGCTTAACTGTTTCCTCAGTTCAGCACCAGAACTGGATATATTTGTGACAGATTTGGGAAGACTGTGTTGTTTTTATTTTGTAGATAGCGAAAAAATTTGTTAGTAGTTTAAGGTTAGGAAAATAACTAAATCGTGCCTAATCTTTACTGTGCATTGACAAATCCATTTCCAAAGACTGTTCAACCAAGATAGAGGTCTACAGCCAGGTGTTCATCTACAACATTGCCTTGAAATTATAAACAGGAGTTCGAATTGTTTGGTGTTACCTAATACATGTCCATGTTTAATAAAATGTTTAAGAAAAATCCAAAAAATGAAAGATGTCAGCAAATTAAATATTTTATGTAATTTCCTATTATTTTGACCGCTTACTTTCATCGTTAAGTTGAGTCAGTTTCGCTCCTAAATAAAACATTATATTCTCAATTGTGGGTACCTACTTAAGCGAAAATGTGCTTAACTTATACATATATTCTTTAATGTATTATCTGGGACAAAATTACACCCTTTTACCTCTGGTCATTGCATATACCACTAAACAGCCCCTTTCATCTTGATAATTACGGTCCAACCACAATTTTCTCATGTCCATTTTATAAGCAGACACCTGCGCTGTTTTTTAATTATTCATTTTACTTCGGATATGAAAAATTATAATTATCCCTTACAATGTTAGGGGTTGGCTAACATAATTGAGTTTTTCAAATATTGTTTCCTTTAAAAGAGATTATTACACAGTAAAGTAATAATAATATTATAATATATCTCACAACTAACACAGATGAAACGCACGGTCAGTTCTGCCCATCGATGTATTTCCGAACCGACTTGACTGAGGGTACTTCAGGAAAAGATCGTAACAATTTTTAGAAGGTTGTATAATATATGCCTCACAATTAATACAGACGAAATGCACTCTTCGACGAACTTGACGACCGTGACGAAGTTCTGGGAAGCTGCTAGTATCATATCATCGGACGTCAATACAAAATACAAAGTTGTTCCATAACTGAACCATCTGTCCATCGATGTATTTCCGAACCTACTCGACTGAGGGTCCTTCAAGAAAAGAGCATCGCACTTGCGAGGCCTCTGGCAATGGCTATGTCTATGGACAGCGGTAACACTTAACATCAGGTGAGCCTCCTGCCCGTTCGCCCTTCGTTATATAAAAACAAGTATGTTGTAACTACTAACAAAAATAATTCCCACGGCATTATTTGTGTATCGGGCGTTAGATGTCACGCGAAGTTCCGTTCGCATTTGTATTTCATAGTACTATTATAATTTATATTATATTGTACATTTTAATTCAGACCCTACCTTTCCAGCAAATAAAGCTGAAGGCCGAACTAAATTATCGCATATTTCATAAAATAACTTGTGTATCATATACAAAGCGACTTAAACAACAAAATTAACTATTCATAGACCATTCAATCCTCAATCGAGTTATTATATCTATTTATAGAATCCATTGTGAAGACTAAAGAAACCGGTTATTGTTATCTAAGTATGTAATTAAAAATATATAATAGACTGTTATGTTTGTTCAATAAATGGCTCTTAGAAATTCTCTATTTGCTTGTTGTTTACGCTTTTATTTTATCGGTATTTTGTTTGGCTTTGCTGTCATAGTGCAGGCAAGTTGTCAGGTTAGTTGGTGATCAGCTTTCCATGTCTAATAACTTGAAACCTGTAACCAAACTTAGGATGAATTAGAGATGCGCGTCAACCACTAACGGATTATGCTTTCGGCGGAAATTGAACTCACTGTTATGGTTTATATGGCTACAAAAAGAAACGAAGGCGGCGTACAACTGTTTCGTAATTATAATAGCAAAAATCTTGGCGAAGCCGTTGGCAAAATTCTCTTTTCTTCTAGATATTGTCGTTTTGTATTTAACATTGTGTTGTTTGGTTGCTGATATTTATAAACTTTGCAATGTATGTAAACTTCTAAATGGGAATTATTTTAGAATTAAAGGATCATAGTCGCATTTCATATTCTACTTTCCACCCGGCTTTAATATCTGCTTATCATGTGTTCAGACGAAGTGATGGCGAAAAGGTACTGCATATCGTGGAAGTACTGGAAAACTGAAAATTTAAGACAATAATGACTGCGTTTCTCAAGGCAGATTTTGCCGCGCACCACCACTATATGGAACCAGCTGCCCACTCAAGTATTTCCTCATTAGACTTAGGACTTCCTTCAGGAAAAGAGAGTACCAAAACATAAAAGTACCGGCAACGTACTTGCGAACCTTCTGACAATGTGAGTGTCCATGGGCCGCAGTATCACTTAACATCAGGTAAGCCTCCTGCCCGTTTGCCTCCTATTCATAAAAAAAGATAATAACTACATAACAACGTGTTCATATGGATGTAACGTCTATGTACAAACTACTTTTTAATCATATTTAAATTACTGTTATAATAAGTATGTTGATAATTGATTAGATAAAATTAAAATTAAATTCATCTAGTCTTATGTTGCAAATGTATTTAATTTTCGTTAATAATTTTATTAATTTCTACCAAAAGAAATAACACAAAGAATGCAATCTGTTTAAGTGATTTTAAGTCACAATAAAAATTTAATTCAATCTCGTTGGAGTAAGGTTCATTTTATCTTGAAGCTACAGCGACACTACAAATTGTAGTGTTGGTTTTTCCTTATTAAACGATTACAATTATAAACTCTATTGCATTTACAGTAATAATCAAACTGCGGGAAAATGTCAGGAAATACGTAGTTAAATGCTTAATTCGTGTATAACGCCTATAGCCGGTATGTAAACCGTGGTGTAATGTTTATTTTTTATTAATTGTCTCTTCACAAAGACACAAATTAACATTACGATCTAGCCTAACTTAATTAAGTAATTTATTATAAGAAAGCGTCCAATAACACTACATACAGTCTCTATTAAGTGGAAGACACTCTTTTCTTGTGTTCCTTTTTTCTTTACCATTGTTTAGCACTTAAGACTAACGTGCACTCAAACTAATTCACTAATTCGAATGGTTTTGTCCTTTTCAATCTTCTCACTAAACCCGTGGTGTCAAGGAGTAGAAAAGCCTCGACATTCACGTGTTGGCGGAGCCTTTGTGGGCTCACCAATCTTTGTAATTATTATGGTGACGTCCTCTACATGAAGGACCCGATGGAGGTCGCCATTGCGAATGTACTGGGGAGCATTGAGTATTCCCCTGAGCACTTTGTTTTGGAATCGCTAGATATTTCGATGTAGCTCTTTTTGGTTCAACCCCACAGCTGACAACCAAGTCCATACAGACACTTGCATTGGTTTAACATAAATTAATTTAATAGAAATATACATTATTATAACATATATAATCATTACTTGATACATATATAAACTACTTCCAAAAATAACAGAGCTGTTATTTAATTTGTCCGATATTTATTGATAAATAATACGATTGTGTATGACTTAGGAGTAAAAGTTATAAGTGATCATACATTTCTTCGGCAACAATTTATCTTGACGATTATATTGAAAGCCTACCCATTCAATATGAAATGTAAGTATCCTTTTGTATTATTTTTCAAATAATAACGTTCCCGAACGGCTTTTAGACTTAGCCTTGCTTAATATATGTACAAAGTCAATAAAAATATGAAATGTTTTTTGTAAATTATTTTTTAATATTGGGAAAATAATAACTATTGTGAGTCTGTTTCATTACAAAATTCAAATTCATTTATTCGTTTAGGTAACACAATGTACACTTATGAACGTCAATAAACATATTAAATGCTTCTAATATTACATTTACAGCCAGTTCTCAAAACAAGGGCATAGAACGGACGAGAAGAACTGGCAATAAACTCTTTGCCACTCTTTTTAATCGCCAAGATTTTTTGAAAACGTTTGTTAGGAGCTGCAACCACGATGTTTCACATAA
This sequence comes from Pieris napi, assembly GCF_905475465.1. Taxonomy (NCBI): domain Eukaryota; kingdom Metazoa; phylum Arthropoda; class Insecta; order Lepidoptera; family Pieridae; genus Pieris; species Pieris napi. Next base: position 1,513,880 of record NC_062241.1, on the reverse strand, counting down.
CATAACATTTTTTAATACGCAAGCATTTGATGATTTTTAATGCTTTTTTAAACTTAAGGAAGCCATATTAAATAAAATGAGATAAAGAGAAAAATGTTTTCTTGTACCTCTATGTAAAAAATTTCAAATAAAAGGTTAAAGATAACTTCTTTTAAACATTCCAAACTGTCACATTCATATCTTCTAAGAATTTCACTAAAGCGGTCCCTGACATCAGGTAAACATATCCCGAGTTTATACAAAGGCGACACTCAGTACATAATCTAATTCATCTAATGTTTTTGATCCCCGAATGAGAAAAATCAACAAAAGAAATGTTAAATTTAAGGCACTTTCATTGACATTTGATATGTAAATTTGTTTATACGAAACGCATTAACGTAATGAAATCAATGATTTGAATTTCAGATTGTCAAAATTGAAGTCTTGTTAACCGTAATTTAAATTGAGAGCACTCAGCTTTGACTATGGCATATTGATATCGAGGAGATTATCAATTTAAACGACCTACACCGCTTAATCATGTTTTTTTAATTATTAATAATCAATACTTTGGCAGGTTCAGTGATATGGTATAGTGGCCGAAATGGATGGGTGTGAAAATTTAAAACAAAAGACGATATGATGGCGAGTTTCAATTGACCGATAGTGACTCTATACTAATCACAATGATTATTTCATTACATAATTTTGTCATCCGGATCCGAAGGTAGTTTTAGAGGTTTAACACCTTTTATGTACATGCATGTTTATACTATTTATTTGTTTGCTATTTAATATGGAGTGGTGCTTTCCTCGCTCAACGAATAAACAAGTAAAATGTCACAGGGACCAAACTTTTTAAATTTGTTTTCATTATCATTATAATGTAGGTTAAGAAAAATTTAAAAAGTAAAGTAAAAGTAAAAAAAATCAATTAATAATTTAGGTAACATAATTTACACTTATGACTCGTCTGTAAAGAAATACATATTAATGCTTCTAATTTTACATTTAGTGCCAGTTCTCAAATCAAGGGCGTAGAACCGGAGAGAAGAACTGGCAATAAACTCTCCGCCACTCTTTTTAATCGCCATTTTTTTTGTTTTACAAAATTTTTGTAAGGAGCTGCGCTGCAACCATTACACCATGTCCTATGTGACATTTTAAGTAATTAATAATAATAACATAAATTAAAAACAAAGATTTGTCCTCTATCAGCAGGAGGCATGGTGAAAAAGGAGCACGCACTTACATTCTCGTGGGAACAACACGCAAACACATAGTCGAAATTACCAACATCACCGCATACACGAATTCAAGTATGACCAGTCACCACAAGCAGCACCCGTTCACGAGGATGACGCATGGCCAGCCATCGGCCCCCTCGCCATATTTTAGGGAGAGAGACAACCCGACGCATGGACATGTAAATAGTGTGTATCAAACATAATTCGTAAGGATCACTATTAAAATAAACACATTTAAAATCCCAAAAACCGTAATAACGAAATAACGTTTCTGAATGTCATATAGCAATAAAAGGGCGCGGAAATAACAGTGTAGGTTTATCCAATCATTTAATTAATAGCCGGAGACCATTACGGAATGAAGCCGTAACTGAAGCTTTTAATTTTTTCGACAGGCTTACCGTCGACGCTTTTGAGTTCTGAACTATTGATTTAATTTAATTAATATTCTACGAATGATCATTTATTAATCAATTAATGAATATATATTTAAAGTAATTTACTGCCTGATTCACCATAAATTTTACTATTTGGTATACATTTAGGAATAATTTTTGAAGTACGTGTCAACGTGTGTTTATGTTACTTTTTTAAAGATAATTTACAATACAAATAAATACTGTTAGTATATTTAAGCTAAAGCTATCATGAATCCTAACTTTTCAACGATGTTATTTTTCTAAGTGACATTAACAATTTCTTGTTTAATGAAGGGAAGAATAGTCGAAACAGACAAGTACAACTTGGACGCATAAAATTTCGTGTATTAGGTAAATAAAAATAAATAAATCAGTGGTGCTACAATCTCTATAGGTCTTGGCGTCAGATTTCTGAATCTGTTTCATGATCATTTTTAAATCTAATAGGCAAGTAGGTAGGCCTTCAGTCCCTGACATACGCCCATCGACTTTTTGGGTCTAAGACATGTCGGTGTCCTCACGATGTTTTCCTTCACCGTTCGAGCAAATGTTAAATGCACACATAGAAAGAAAGTCCATTGGTGCACACCGGGGATCGAACCTACCACCTAAGGTGTGTAAGTCGCACGCTGAAGCCACTAGGCCAACACTGCTCGTGTGTTAGGTACCTCCGTTTTTAATAAGAGATCAGTCATTCAGATATGGTTTTTCGGACAATTATACAAGCAATAATTAAAAACTCAAATTGAATTTTTTGAGCTGGGTCATCTACATTTTTCATTAAGTGGAATACATATTAACGCTTGGCAAATTAAAAAAAAACTAAATCAAATCCTGTGGACGAACCTTATATAAGATTAGAGGGATTTGATGATGATAATTACAGTACATTCTCAAAACGAAAACCCACGGTCTATATAATTATTGTATATGTGACATAATTGTTTTAACCTAGTGGATTGGTACCTCTTAATTGGATTTCAGTTGACGATTTGAATTGGTTACAAAGTTTTCGAATCGAAAACAAAATTCCGATTAAAAGCTACGACCGTCATTCCATAACGAGACGAATAAAGTGGACCTTAAAATTTAATCGAGTTTTCGAGCATTTCTCTCTCGCACGTTTCGTGTGCTTATTTCATTAATAATATCGCATTAAAAGTATTTTTTGTTTGCATTAGCATAGTTTGGGTTCAGAAGTTCTTGACTTGTTATGCAAGTGGGCTAAAAATATTATGTAAATCGCGTCGGCTTCGCACGACTGGACATTTATTTTTGTATTATTTTAGCCTTTGTTACTGAGAAATAATATTTTTTTTGTACATATCTTTACGAAGACATCATGGAACATTACGATCTAGCATAACTTAAGACTAATAAGTAATTTAAGTCTAATGAGAAATAATATTATGCTTATGCTGAAATATTTTTTAATACCTTTAATAGGTAGTTTCTGCTTTTTTTTTAATTTTTTTATATAACATAGAGCAAACGGGCAAGAGGCTTACCTAATATTAAGTGATACCGCCGCCCATGGACACTCTCAATGCCAGAGGACTCGTGAGTGCGTTGCCGGCCTTTTATGAATTGGTACGCTCTTTATTTATTACAAACAACAGATTATAAACATAGATTATAAAAAAAATATCCGTCTATTATAAACTAATATATTTTTATATATTAATATTGTAACATTAAGACCTTAAGTATTTTAAAATATATAAAATTGTACAAATAATCAGCTTTTTACATGTTTCGCATAATTAAAACGCAGTTGACCAATAGTTGTATTTACTAATTAATAAATGTATTTTTTACATCTACAGAAAACAATAACAATTTCTAACATATTGTTTTTCTAAAGACTATTCTAACCTAATAAAATACATACATTAAACGGTATTTCAATAAAATATTTTAAATAAACGTTAACAATAAATAATTTCCTATACTATTATACAAGAAAACGTTATACGCATACAATATTACAGGCAAGGACGAAGATTCGAACGATTTTAATCCGTATCAAATAGGTCATAAGACCAGTCGGGTTTGAAACTCAAGCGCGCGCATACTAGCCGTTAGTATGGCGTAGCAGTGCCGCGTAGACGTCTGTACCAGCGCTACGTATAGTGCTACAAGAATTTTGAATTACGAATTCGTGTACTGTGCTACTTTGTTGAATGGATATTCTAACGTGTTTTGTGCGTGACTTTTCTAAAGAAAATTTATTGGATAAGGTAGGTTATAGTTATTAGTCTTTTTGGTATATTTTGCCTTAGCGTTTCTTGTGTTTATTCTATATTTCTTAATTAAAAAAAACACAAGCATTTTTTTTAACTTTTATTACTTTTTATGACTTTTCGACTTATATTTTTGTAATTAATATAATGATTAATACATTAAAAGTAAATATGTATGGACATTCTAATAATTATCGTAATAAAACACTTTTTGCCATAACCGTTGGCGCTTGACAAGATGTTAAACACAATTATACAAAGTAAAAATTGTTAATTTTTTTTTATGCGTTGGGCATAATTTAAGCTCGGTTTTTAGTTATTTACATATTTAATATTTTTATGTTAGTTATATTTATTTAATTCAAAGGTAAGCTAACCCATTTCCAATAGCAATGACACAATTAACTTCTTTATTCTATTTTTAAAATGCAAATACCAGACAATATCACCACAATATTAGTGTCTGATATAAGCTGTAAGATGCATATATAATAAAATAATAATAATAATAGAGCCCGTTTAATTTCCAATCATGACAAAAAGAAAGATAAAATACAGCTTAGATTTTTTACATTTTATATATTATTTTATTTATCTTGTTATCCCATATCTTAGCTACCTTCAGTACCGTCGATCGAAACCCCTTCACGGGTAAAGGTTTTCCAGCGTTTTCCAACTGACTCTGTCTATGGCTCTCTTTCTCCATTCGCTTCCTGTAGAAGGCTTCTATTTCTTCTATCCAGCTTTTTTTTGGGGCGCCCTCTTCACATTCTTCCCCTTGGTCCTGCATAAATATGTACATTTATTATTTAAAAATTATAAATAAATGGAGTATTTATTTATTTATTTTTACTTTATTACCTTAATCAAAAACATACACATAAGAAAAATAAAAAAAAACAGGTTACAAAAGTTATAAGGCAACGGGCGGCATTATCGCTAACAAGCGATTTCTTCCAGGCAACCCTAAAGTGGAACAATGAAAAAGAAACACCTACAGAGGGTAGAGTACAAGAAATGCAAAAATAATTAACAAAAAAAACTCAAAATTACACGTTACTATAACTAAAATAAAATAAAGTAAAATCTAAAGATAAAATAACGATAAAAATAAATAAAAATATGTATGAACAAAAATTTAAAAGCCAATCAAAAGGTTAACTCAAAATAACACGTTACTATAACTAAAATAAAATAAAGTAAAATCTTTATAATATAGGCTTCAAATCCTCATAATTATATTATGTGTATAATTGAAACGTCACGAAGTAATGAAGCCTAACCTCGCGTGTCAGGCATTTGTGTTTTTAATAGGAATAGTAATTAGAACGACTTTAATTACTTTCTGTATGAGTGGAACACATTTCAATATAGTATTTTAATATACTTGGTACTTAAGGAAAACCCGACTTGAAGCGAGGAATCCCTTAAAAATGTTGTAACTAATTTTTGGAAGTTATTAAAATACGTACTCGGAAGTTTTTTTTATATAATTTATTCATATAGTTAACACAATGTACACTTCTGAACGTCAAAAGTTTTTAATCGCCAAGTTTTTTGTTTAACACACCGTTGGTAAAGAGCTGCTACCATTACACTATGTTCCACATGACATCTTATGTAATAAATACAAATAAAATGAATTTAAAAAAAGATTGGTTTTCTATTAGCAGGAGGCATTGTGAAATAGGAGCACGCACTTACATTCTCGTGGAAACAATACGCAAATACTCGTACATAGTAAAAATAACTAATATCACCGCATACACGAATTCAAGTACGACCAGTCACCACAAGTAGCACCCGTTCACAACGCACGTATTGAATCACATTTGATAATATAAATTGTACGAAAGATACAATTCTTCTTCTTTTGATGGAGAGGCCATTACTGGACATTGGTCGTCAGTGAAGCGTGTCATGAAAAGACACTTATTATACTAATGTAATGAAACAAATAATATATCATTATATTTGTTTCTACATGTTTAATTGAATGACGCAAACTCTAAATAATTAGTTGTGGAATAGGCTGCCCGACTCTATAGATTGTCCTCTCTATCATCTTTTAAAACTCTTCTGTATAAACATTTCTTAACCTTTTCCTATCCTGATCAATCGTGACTTGTGTAATTCTTGTTTTTCCTTTTCTTTTGTATTGCATCAATATTCGCTTATAATTTTTATGTATTGTTTTATTTGTGTTTCTTCATTTTATTGCAACGAAGTGTGAATAAATGAAATAAATAAAAATAAATATGTGATAAAAAAAGGAATAAGATGTATTACATTTGGAAAAAAAGTCAAATACATTTATCATTCATTCGTTCAAAGATTCATTTCAGCTATTGTGGTGAGCCTGGGTGGCTTTTAGGAAATATATTCTAATTCTAATAGATTACCTTAGGACTCGAGGTGGTCTACACCTCATCCCGTAATTTTGTTATTTCATAATATTTTCATACTAATATATACCTAGGTGTTATGGTTACGTAGGGTTGTCGGGCTCTCAGTTTCACACTTTGACATATTTTAGTAAAATTTTTCATGATATTACGTTTGACTAAATTAACTCCTGATAAGAAATTGTTGTGTAACGTTAACATATAGATTTAAATACACTTTACACATGGCAAAAAGTATGCTTAACATAGAAGTCATAGCAGAGGTTACTCAACTTATTTATAAAATGTTAGTCACTTTAAGAATCAAAGCCTCATTTCCAGTTGATTTACGACCTAACGATCTAAAACCGTGGATCAACGCGTCATCTTGGATCGAGAATGACTCGTCGTTATCGATTGATACCAAAATGGGCATGAGGTCATTTATGACTTACATTTATCTAATAGTAACTGGAGCCTGCGAATTTATCTCTGCGAGTGAGAATATATATGTTAAAAATGTTAAGCATGAAAGGTTAAGCGGGACAAAATAACAGAAAGATATAACAAACATTATTAACAATGAAAGAAGCAATCTTAATTTTGGAACCATATTTAAATGTCATTCGACTTTCAAAAAGTCAGCCGGTTGATTTATTTCATACCACGTACCATATAAATATATGGCATGTGTTTATATTATATACCATGTATATGATACAAATATATACAATATATTTGTAGGTTAGTGACAAGGTGAATAAACCTAGAAAATAACATCGTGATTAAAATGACAAACTATTATTATTATACACGCTTCACATGTTACATATACTTACGGGTAGACTAAATAATAGAGATGAATAAAAATATATTTAAGTGTAGTGTATAATGTGTGTGAGTGTGTTTAATGTAGTGTAAAAATATTTCATATAAAATCACCCAATATTTGGAACAGCGCACGTTAAATTAAAATTAACGCGAGGTAATTTTAAGTTAAAACGAGAGCTCTAAATTAACAAAGTTTCTGTAAACTTTCTTCGTTACATGTTGTTTCAATACTGTTTTGTTCAAACTAAATAAAAACTAGTTTACTTTGTAGTGGCTTATTTGAGAACTTTGCTACGGGTATCTATATTAGTATCAGACTAGTATACTCTCCTCTCTGTGGTTGCTAATCTAGTTGTATAAGTTTATGCTCGTTTAAAAAAAAAGGAATCATCTTTGACGAAACTCACATACTGTTTGACTGTATGTTAAATATTTCTTTTTTTTATAAAGAATAATGTACAATCTATAGTTGCAATATTTGTAAATATTTGAGCACAATGTATCTACATAATAATTTAGTTATCTGCTGCATTATTTTGCAACACCATGCGGCTATTTTATTTTAGTATAGTAGTTTTTTGTTCAGGATACATGTCTGCATATATTATTATCAAATCAATGTATACAAAATATTGTAAAAAATATTTTAGAAGAGTAATATGGAGTTTCTTACCAAATCTTCTCCATATGAAACTACCTTTTGGAAGGGGCAACTAGAGTATTTTTTTTTAAATATTATTAACTTGTAATTTTGACATGTGTTGCCTTTTTAATAGGCCTTATTGAAATAAATGATTTGACTTTAAAAGCGAAGTATTTATCCAACGTACCGCACATGATTTCGCGGCCATTTTTTTAAATATTTCCTTAATTATAGGAAAGATACAATAAAGAATCTGAATAAGCAACTTTGTGTTATTGCTTCTTTTTGTTAAGTTGCGGAATACGCTGCGCGACTCCATACAATTTACTACCTCCCTATTCTCTTTTAAAATTCTACCTAGTTTTTTCTTTACTAGGGTTGCCTGGAAGAGATCGCTTGTTAGCGATAAGGCCACCCGTAGCACCCATATAATTTGTACGATATTTGTTTTTTCTTTCAACGTAAAGATATATAAATAAATAAAGCGGTAAGTGAAACAAATAGCTTAAATAAGCGATGCTCAGCTAAGAGAAATTTGTCGAAATAATCGTGACAAAATGAGCAGGCAAATGATTTTCAAGTATGAAACTAATGTCTTAGGAAGTTTATAATTAGTTTTCGCGGCGTGTTGTCATGAAATAAATCCGCATAAATCCGAGTATGTGAATAAGTCGACTGTATATGTGTGGTTGTATGTTGATCGTATATTTTACACGATTATTGAAAAATTACTTGGAAGTTACGCCAACATTTCCAACTAAATTGTGTAGCCATTTTACAATCAAGTAAAATGTTTGTTGGGCAGAAAAATGGATGACTTACTTATTGTACTTGTATTGTATACTACTTCACCTCAAGAAAATTGTCTTGGACACTAGTATCTTACCTACTCTCACACACGGCTACCAAACGTGGACTTACAATACAGTAAAAGTTTCACTTTAAAAATAAAAACTAAATTAGTAGCATGCCAGAAAGCATGGGGTCATATGGAAAGGACCAAGAGAAGAGGTCGCCCAAAAAAAGGTGCATAGAAGAAATAGAAGCGGTAGCAGGAAACGAATGGAGAAAGAGAGCCATAGACAGAGTCAGTTGGAAAAAGCTGGAGGAGGCCTTTACCCGTGAAGGGGTTCCGATCACCGGTACTGAAGGAAGCTAGGATATAGAATAACAAGCAAAAGAAAAGAAAAAGTTAAATAATCTAAGCTGTGTATTATAATTTGTTTTTGTCGTGATTGGAAATAAAATGGGCTTTATTATTATTATTACTTATTGTACTATGATCCCTGGATGGGGCAGAAAGCGGAGCCGCCATCGTGTTCCTAAAGATTGAAGAGCTGGATATCCACAGATAATATGTGTAAGATCCATGTTCAAACATGACAATCATCAAACATGATAAAACATTTCAATAAGGATTTACGAATCTCCGTTTTAATGAACAGAATGAATCTCTTAAATTTGTGCCATGCTATTGTTAAAAGAAAATCATTTATACCAACGCAAGAAATGCCTCAACATGAAAATACTTTGTAGAAAAAGCTTTCAAAAGGCAATCTTGTCCGACTCTTAGGCGGTACCTTCTGATTTAAACGAAAAAGAACTTATCTGATTCTTGATTTTCCTTGGTTCTTACGCATTCTAGACAAGGCCAATTTGAATCGTAGCTATAAAAAGTTTGTTTTAAGTATTTTCCTGTGCTTGTACTTCAATAAAAAAAAATTGTACTTATAAAATTTCCAATTTCTTGCGTAACAATTCTAATTAGTACGTTGTTTCCTCATAAACGCAAACACAAACTTTCCATTTTTTCTTGTTTTAGGTTAAATGGAGCTGGATAGAATATTCACGAAGTAATATTACTTCTAACTTTTCTAATAACGCATTCAATTTGCAAGGAAGCCGATGAAATTGCTTCGTAAGATTCACTTTGTTTATTGCCTTCGCGATTTACTTGTCTTTTCGAACTGGTAAAGCTGCAATTTATAAAATATGGAAAGGCCAAAAGAAGTTAACAACCAGAAAGTTATAACGCATTACATTATAAGCGTTTTGGTAATAAGTATTTACCTACTATATTGGGATTATTGCTTAAGCGTGATCTATTCCAGGCATTATTAGGAAAACCTAAATAAATATGGTACAGTGCAAGAAGTGCGAAATTACAGACAAAATACAATAAGTTAATAAAATACTTAGCTAAAACTAATCGAGAATTAGTATCATCTATTTTAGGAAAACGATATTAAGTAATTCGCAAAAATTGCAGGAATTTTAATTACTTTGCCATATAATAAAGTAAATTATGTCATCATATATTTTTTTTTGTAATATGCTGAAATTTAAAAATTCGTATGACGCACGTAATCGTTAGTAGTTAGAAATAATTAGCTAAAAAACTTAATTCACTTTTTAGGTTTTTACTTGCAATATATAAACATCATACACGATTTATTATTATAATATACATTTTTACAATAGAGATTAGGCACGCCAGTGCGTTGTCAGCCACTAGGCGGTTATTACTAAATAACATGATCACCAAACGACAATGGGTATAATTGCAAAACAACAATAAAAAGCAGCAATTATTTCTTAATTATTGCTATGTTTCCACTTTAATGATGTAATTAGAGATCTTATGACATGTTTTTTCTCGACAAACAACTATAAGAAACAACAGCTGTCACCAAATACTTTCATTAGGCATCTTCACAAAACAACAAGAGAAGGGCGATTAATTTATTTGGGCTAAAGAAAAAGGGCTCGGTCTAACTTAATTAAGCGGACCGGAAGTAGTTTTTCCATTTGCACAAAAGGTCGGATGTCAAGAGACGATCAAATGAAATTTTGAAAAAGGGGTGCGACTAAATTGCTGTATGGTTAGCACAAACAGCATTAAAAAAATTGTTTTGAATAGAGAGATGTTTAGAGTCATAATAAGATGTCGACGTTTAGCAGCCCTGCGATTCTGTAACTCGCTTCACGAACTCACACAGCGGTTTTCGCATCGGCGGTCGCTCTCAAATCAGTCGTGAAGCAGTCATTTTATGATTTGGCATTCTGATAAACAATAAACTACAAGCTCCCACCTTTTCAGAATGCCAAATCATAAAATGACTGCTTCACGACTGATTTGAGAGTGACCGCCGATGCAAAAACCGCTGTGTGAGTTCGTGAAGTGAGTTACAGAATCGCAGGGCAGGTGTTAGTAAGAATTAAAATTTGAGTATATTTTTCTTTTCACATATTTATTAAACTTACGATTTGCATAACATCCGGAAAGTCCAAAAAATAATACCTTCTTTAAATATATATTTAACAAATTAAGATAGTATATCATTTAATAAAATCACTACAACATACACATTTAAAAAATGGTATGAAATCATGATAAAAATAAGATGAATTTAGAAGATCTAAACCTTTAAATTGCACGCTTTCAAGTTAATTTCCTGACTCTAAGAACGTTAATTTTGTGGAAAATGTATCGAACAGAAAATGAGAAAACCGTATTTATAGTGTGTAGTTTTCTAGGAAGTGTGAGAACTTATCGGGAAGGTACAGTCGCGTACAAAATAACTGTTTATAGCGTGGAAAAAGTTTAATAATAAAATTTTATATATTTGCGCGAAGTCACTGGCAGTTCCAGAGGCCACTATCATGAACAAACCAGATGACCGACTTTTATGTGGAATGTGGATGTATTAGTTTAGTATTACTATGAACTATCAGACGGTAGGGTGAGTCCTGGATGACTTACTTGACTTAATGTCCAAAACCCCTAGATGGGGCAGACAGTGTCCACAGTGAGTCTCCATCGCGTGCGGTCTTAAGCCTGTACGTCACCTAACTCCAAGTATTTTCGGCTCTCTTTGCCACATCTGCAACTGTACGACAACAGGTTTGCTTGGGACGGCCACGCTTCCGGTTTTCAATTCTTTCATTCACGGCAATTGGAATCTCTTAGGAGTGTATGGCCTATCCATATCCACTTGCGTCGCTTGATCTGCTGGCTATTCGGTGTTTCTCGGCAGCCCGCAAGTTTCTCGTTGGAGATCTTTAGAATCAAGAATACGGCGAAGCTGGTTGAAGAAAAACTTGGAGCCAGTACGAGATGTCATTAGTGACCTTCCACGTTTCATACCCATAGAGCAGCACTGATTTGACGTTGTAACCGAATATTTATATCTTGATTCGATGCGTCACATTTCGTGACTGCCATACAGGCCAAAGTTGTGCGTTGGTTGCTCGGACCTTGGCAATGCGTGAAGTAAGTGAGTCAAATATTCATATGATTTTTAATGTAAAACTAAGGACTCTAGATACATTTCTTCACAGTACCGATTTTCTTTACAATGTTTCATTTAATTTTTTTTTTCGTTTTCAACGCGACTGTACGAAAGTGTTATTCTACCTACCATAGCTTCAGATATCTTTCTTTATCGGTTTGTTTATCAACTTGTCACATACATCATTATGTTTTATGGCTACTACAGATATTTTCAGATCTACTAAATTACTGTGACCTTTAGGCATCTGTCAGAGTAAAAGTATACAGCCTCTTTCATGTGGCTTTGAAGTCATGAGACAAAAAGACCTGCGTCTGTTTCATCGAAACCATTACATTCTCCAGAAAACTTCAGGTTATTTTCTAAGCTCATAAATAATAATGACTCACCAAAAAAAAACGCGTGAGTACTTATGTACACGCGTTAGAAGCTATACTTCTTTGGAGTAATAATTTTCTTCGAGCACTTTAGAGGGACGTTTCCCTCTTTGAATTGCATTTTTCTTGTCCATTTTAATTGCCACTTTTATCGAAACGATATAATATGTACTAATCTTGATATTTTGCAATAAACATTATGTTTTTTATCACATTGGAACGGGTTTTCTCGTATAGAAATCATTATTTTGGTTTAAATAAACACGACTCTGAAAAACACTATGGTATGACAGACAATGCAACTTGCCGATAAAACAGAGCAGACTGTTTTACCGACGTTTGAACAGATATTCAGGGTGTCGGTTTTTTGTGTCGGTGTGCGTGCGCATTGTAAAAAAATACTCTAATAATTTTTCCAACAACCAGTATTGTACTCTTAGAGTAATTTGTCAAGGACACCACAAGAATTAGCCCGCACACCCTTTGAACAATATACTGAGGGCGTGGTCTTTACAGTAAACAAAGCTAATGTATTTCTCTTAAGTCCTTTCAACACCCACTTGAGTAACTGCAGTGATTACGTACAGTAATGTATGCTAAGGGAGTTGACACCAAACAAATCGAGCTCATTATTTTAAACGGTATACTTTGTAACCCACTTCCCAGTATTCAGTGTAAATGCCTTCTCATATTAATCAATACGTTTCGTTTACGTTTTTCAAAGAAGAAATTTAGACTCACACCAAGCTTCCATTCCGCTACTCGTTGTACTATTTATTTCCTAATAATAATCCAGTGGCTACCTTTCATGTTTCTTGGCCTCAGGTTGCATCCGTTACTAGAATCATTTTTATTTCATAGACAAGAAGGTGATTAGCCTTCTGTCTGACACTTGTCATCGACTTGTCATCGATAGGATTTTACAGATGCCGTTTACTAATGATGTTTTTATTTACCGAGCGAGTGTTGCATGCGCACATAAACAGAAAGTCCATTGGTGCACATAATAGAATCTCTGTCCGAATGGTCGACGAACAATCCCTCACCGAGCGGCTTGATCCTTTGGCGTTGTCTAGAGATGTGGGGTCACTCTGAATCTTCTACCGCATTTACCATGGAGAGTGTTCAGAGGAGTTGTTAGGATTAATACCTGCAGCTGTTTCATCAATGGACGTCAAAGCAGAATACGAAATTCTACCCGTATCACCTCGACGTCCTTCGTTCTACAACTGAGCGTTTTTTTCCGCGCATCACCACTGTGGAACCATCTATTCGAACCAATTCGACTAAGGGTCCTTCAATAAAAGAGAGCACCAATTCTGAAAAGGCCGGCAAAGCACTCGCGAGCCCTGGCACTGAGAGTGTCCATGGGCGGCGGTATCTCTTAACATCAGGTGAGCCTCCTGCCCGTTTGCCTCCTGTTCCATAAAAAAATGAAAAATAAAAGGATCAAATCCACAACATCAGGGATGATATTCGTACGCTTAAGCCACACACGTTTTCGATTATTTATTTATTTCCTAATATAGTTTGTTAGTAAAAAATGGCTGTCAAATGGTTACGAAAATATTGCTAAAGCGTGACAGGAGTCGTCCCATCATTTGTTACATAATGTTTTATGCTGGTAATTAATTTTTTATTCTGTCGATTTTTGAATCTTTTTTTTTTTCGAATAATATTCCAAATACAACAAGTAAGAAATAGTTTAGTAATGCTGGAATATACCACTAGCAAGTAAAAAACGAGAGATTAAGCTATATACTTCATAAATTTACATCTTTTATAAATTCAACGTTTGACGAAATATATTAAAATGTGTTCAGTCTACTACTCTTTGGCAGTAAAATTAAAATCAAACTATTTGCTCGTCTTTTCATTCAAATCAAGACTCTCAATTATAATTCTTTACCACCTTATTATATTCCGTGATTGTTGCCAACACTCGATGGGTTAACAGCAAGTAGGTCCATTAAGTTTGCATTTACTTTTAATTATAGGTTAATTATAAAAACCGAAACGTGTGCTTTGGATAAGTACGTACAGTTGCCTTGCGCATGCTCTCGTGATAGTCCGTGTCAGACATCCATCCCATAGCAGTTATAAACTTCAGCACTTGGCCAGTTCATTTATTGTTGTAATTACTCACTTTATAATATAAAGTTACTAGAATTATTACTGCCTCCAACACACGCGGTGTGGATGCCGCGAAGAGTTACAAAGCAAATATGAACATTTAATCAATATTTACATTGCCAACACTTTACTCCTAAAATGAATTCAAGCACGTAGGATAGGATATAATCTGTTTGAGGAAATGTTATGAGTCATTTTTTTTTAATTTATACTAGTATTAAATTTTTAAGATCCTTGTTGTTTTTATATATTATGTTTTTGACTTTATTAAGTTTTAATATGTCTGATGTAAGGTTTCTGGTGACTGAAATTAAAATCTGGGATTGCAATATTAACTTAATTGTTTCTTTTTATGTAGCTTAGTATAATTTATCATTGTATTCTAACGTAAGTTAAAGAGAAAGTAAGAACATTAGAAATTCCAGCAACTTGAATATATAAATAAATAAACCAGTGGCGCTACAACCTTTATAGGTCAATCAATTTGTTAATCTAATAGGCAAGTAGGTGATCAGCCTCCTGTGCCTTGCCGTGGACTTTTTGGGTCTAAGCCGGCCGGGTTCCTCACGATATTTTCCTTTACCGTTAGAGCGAATGTTAAATGCGCACATAGAAAGTCCATTGGTGCACAACCGGGGATAAAACCTACGACTTCAAGGATGAGAGTCGCACTAAGAAGCCACTAGACCAACACTGCTCTTGAATGTATATTTTATTTATTTAGGTACGCTTACATAAAAATTAGAATTATTAGTTACTTAACATTACTTAGTTACAAAAATATTTAAAGAATTTGCGAAATATTCGTTTACTACAAAAATGTTTGTTTTTTGTTAATGATTTACGATACAAATACTAATTTCACATAAAACGGGATACCTGTATTGTATCAGAATTCCTTCAATATTCCTCCCGTCATTAATCGCCACCGCATAGAATTCCACTTGCCACGAGGTAGATCGGTACGCTGTAATGGTTTTCCTATACATTTTATTACTCAATACCGATTCATGCGAATAGAGACTCTTATAGACACTATAAACGTGTAGTTTTATTAATTAAAACGATTTAACTTTTTTACCTGCTATATAGATGATGCTTTATTTGTAGCCCAAAGTGTTTTGAAGGCTTCAGTTCATTCTAAGCGAAATGATAATGGTTTTAATATGTGGGTTACGGTAGGAAAAACAAATTAACACTCTGTTTTGGGACTTCAACTAAATTAATATTAAAATAATAGTAACATTTAAATAAATCTGTGGCTTGACAACCTTTTTAGGTCTGGGACTCAGATTTCTGTATCTGTTTCATGATCATGTCAATCTATTTGTCAGCCACCTGTGCCTGACACATGCCGTCGACTCTTTGGGTCAAAGGCGAGTCGGTTTCCTCACGATGTTTTCCTTCACCGTTCGAGCGAATGTTAAATGCGCACAAAGAAAGAAAGTCCATTAGTGCACAGCTGGGTGTCGAACCTACGACCTCAGGGACGAGAGTCTCATGTTGAAGCCACTAGGCCAGTATTGTTCTACTCTTTTTTTTTTAACTTTTTAAGTCTAGACTAAATTAAGATCATTAGATTTTAGTTTAAAATTAGCAAATTACAAGAAATTAGAATACTCTAGAGAAAAATAACTGAAACTTTTAAGAAATTTGATTTAATATTTAACTGAAAAACTTGAACGTAACGATGTTTGTCTAGACCCATTTAAACCAAATTACTGGACAATACGTGCTAAGTCTTCTTCGAATGGACTGGTCCAATATAATTTCTTTTACAAATTCTGTTATTTGTACAGTCTCTGTTGAGAGTTGGAAAGTGTTCGTAAAAATTAACTATTAATTGCAATCATTTGTTTTTAATGTTTACTCTGAAAGTTTCCCTCTTAATTCACTTTCCAATATTGTGTTTATTATGTTGAAAGTAAGTATCCCCTTTCAACACCAAAACAAGTTGTCTTATGTGGAGTACAATGCGCAGAGGCGATGAGAACTTGGAAGAAACTAATCGTGGTTGGTACAGAAAGCAAAGGACCACGTTGGTGAACCAAGCAGATGGCCCGAACAAGTGAAAGACTCGTCATCAAAACTAAACATTGTTATAAGAGGCGCTGGACAGAAACCGGTGGAAACAGATTGTCTACTCCAGTTTTTCTTTGCTGACCACGACGCTTTAGTCGGTAGCTTAAGAGCTACGTGCGTCGTGAGATAAGTCTCACGACGAGATATGAGCTACCCACTAAAGAGAGATAGAGAGAGATGTGAACTACTGTATGATTACGGCTTCAATTAACTGTTTAATAAAGTTAATATATGCCCCAAAGGGCTTTCGAATGTTCTTTAGAATATCGGCATTTTAAAAATAAACAGTTACAAAACATTTTTTAACATTTTGATATTACTAACTTTATTAATATAATATATTTAACGATACTTATAACTAATCGTATTAGATAACGAAAAAAGACTTTGGAAATAATTTATAAATACTTCTGAGCCAATTTTAGATACGGGTAACCTCGTTCCTAATAAAATAATATTCATCTATTTCTCTGGAGTGACGTAAGGAATGTATGAATTTTACATAAACGTTCAATACAAAGTTCTACCCGTATCATCTCGACGTCTGTCGTTTTAGATCCAACATTTTAACCAATTGCTCACGTCGCTGCCAGCCATCTGAAAATATATAATTCTGAATCAATCCCCTAAAATACACATTTTGAAATACTGGGTACGCACTTTCTCAGCCACAAATAATAAGTAATATTCCAAGATGTTAATGAAAATGTTATTGCTGTTTTTTGTAACAAAACTTTTATGAAGTTCTCAAACTAATATATTATATATATATATAGCTATATTCCGCAGTTTCACTCCACCATGTTATATAAGGCTATCAAATTATGAAGCAATAGTTAAATTTTAGTTTTCTTTTATTTTTTCTTTTTGTCTATTAAAGTACTTATGTTTTCTGTTTCCTATATCTTGATTATCAATGTAATCTGTTTTGGCTTTGTATACTATCTAAGTGTTTTGTTTTATAATATGGATGCTAGCTCTAAGATTACTAATAAATAAATAAATTATTAAAAAAAACTACTATTTGTAGTAGTGATTCCTGAGATAAGGGCGTTTTACTGATCAAATAAATACTTCTGTTTACAAATATATTATGAGATAATAATATATTATTATTCTTTAGGACATTAATACTGCTCCATATATAACCAAACAACTAGAAATACAACAAATTGCCATAATAAAATTAGTTTCTGGTTTACCAAAAGTTGCAATAAATTTCGTGTACAAGTTGAAATATATTTTAACTTTACATTTGTGGGTTCAAAATGTGCTTGATGTTAAGGAAATTAAATTTGTTGAAACCGCACAGCTTCAAGCAGTTTGTTACTTTATGAAATCGTATGTTTTTATTAATCCATATAGATTTTTGATCGTGAAAAACATGATGAATTCACTGCTAATGATATTTTTATGCACGGAGTATATTTTAATTAATAAACAACGTTAGGACCAAACATTGTTACTGTAAAATAAAGAGTTGAGAGTTTAGTCTCAAGTCGGAATCATATCTAATACAGTAGCAGATTACCCTTCTAGCTGTATTTTCTGCGACAAAAGCATCACCAGCTCTGGTGTCGTTGTCTACCAGGCGCCTACTAAAAGAATTATTAAAATTAGACTTGCAACGAATAGTAAGTATATCCGGCGAGGCCCCTGACCGAATAGCCGAATATTAGGCAAAAGTATTCGGCTGGATTTTAGCGCCAAAAACTTGTACAGACGTGATTGTTTCCATTGACAAAAAATGCAGTTTCAACAGAAATGGATCTTTTCTTAAATATAACAATATATCACGCCATGACAACCCGTATACGAGTACATGGTGCCAAGCAAGGAAATTTGAATTTCCGTGTTTGATTAAGATTGCAGCAAAATATTTGTCGGCGCCAGGAAGTTGTGTTTATTCAGAGCGCCTTTTCTCTGAAGCTGGCATGGTCTACAAGAAAAAAAAAGAAGTAAACTACTTCCTAAAAATGCAGAAAAGTTAGTCTTTCTGCACCATAACCTTCCCCTTCTAAATTTTGATTTAATACAGAAAATGATTAAATTATTTACCTGTTTTATGTACCAATGAATGAACTACTTAATGAATTTTTTAAACATTTAAGTTCTTTTAGTTTTAACGAATATGTAGTGTGTTGTGTACTATTTTATTGTTTCATATCTCTTACTTGAATCAATCGACGAAATCATTTTTAAATGCACAGATAATAAACTATAACAGTGAAAGGCGAGCGGGGCCGTTAGTCGATAAATATTCCAAAGTGATTTTAGCTCTTCGCTTTTACACTCCTTTGAAATTGCATCAAATCTCGTAACAGAAGGAAAAAGGGAATGCTATTTCGTATATTTTCTTTGTTCGGAAAAAGCGGAAACAGAATTCTCTGAGGTTTTGGAAATTCTACTGGAATTGGGACGATAAAAAGAAAGCAATCGGACGTGGCATCGAGTGGGACATGATTTTGCTATTTACTTGGCACCAATCGCAATATCCACACACTCATGTATCGAAGAGTCGATTGTAATTAACTTTAGAGTTAATACTTTTTTATCTCATAGTATGTCTTAAATAAATTAACAAATACTGCCGTTTTATTTGTTTAATTAGACATCAGCTTACATATACAATTAAAAACAGTCTATTTAAATACAATACTAAAAGAGATTCCTTAGTGTTTTAGTTTATATTATACTTAATATTTTATTATTCCAGACAGAACAGCTTTTATTAATTATATTAATACCTAATGGTCGATGTATATAACTTTATCAGTCTATGTGATATATTCCATCTGCTCTTTAAAGTTATAATTTATTAAATATTAAATTACTTCTTCCATTCATCCTGCGTCGAGATAAGATAAATAATAAATATACATAATTGTCTAAGATTAAGAATATAATATATTTTTGCATACGTAAGTAAACTTCGGACTAGTTAATAAGATTTATATGTAACATACTATGTAATAAATTGGTGACGTTAAAAAAAAAATTCTACGTATTTTTTAACTTTGCGTGACCTGAATTTCATAAAATTAGGCCTCACAAAATCTATATTCAGCAACGTCTTATTGAAGGAATTAAAGTTGAAAATCTTTATATATATAATTATTCTGTGAGTGTGTATGTCACTGAACTTCTCTCAAACGACTGGACCGATTTTGATGAAATTTTTTGTGTGTGTTCAAGGGGATCTGGGAATGGTTTAGATTCACAAATCAGCCCGCCAGATGGCGCTGCAGTCGGTACTTTCATACTTTGCTTTACTAATCGCTTGAAATATCATGCAGGACAACGTCTGTCGGGTCCACTAGTTGTAATATAAGATTTGTTAGATTAGCTTATAAGTTCGGAAGGACAAAGTATTTATTTATGTGGTTGTTCACATTGGTATTAAAGGTACCAACATGTAGATTATTTTTATGTATCTTGTTGCAAATAAAAAAACAGTGGCGCTACAAACATGCATCTATGGTTAAAAGGTCAAAGGTCATGGCCTTAGAATTCTCCATCTGTTTCGTGACCATTGTTTTTCTTTATTTTATCAAACTATTAAATCACCTCCTAGAAATTATAGTTCACCGCCGTGTAATGCTTTCAAGGGGAAGGTGATTAAATTTTTAACGTCAAGGTGCCTTTAGTTTGGGCGCGTATTTAGACCATAAGCTTGACAATAATTATAAATAATTACTGTCAAACTTATTATATGACATTATGAAAATTAATATGACATTTGCATGCCTAATTTTATAAATAATGTACCACTTTCTTTGCAAAAAAAACGATTTATTTATTTAATAGACAAATAGGTGATCAGCCAATATGTCGGTTTCCTCAATATGTGTTCCTCCAAACGAACTAGTATTAACTGTGCACTATTAAAACTCACAACACAGCCGTAATTCGAACACACTCAGGGTTGAACAGCGCACGCGAACACACACGCCATCACGGCTTTAATTTTTGTTGTGGCGATAAAATATATCATATAAACTTGACATGTTTCTTGTCAATGCCTATAAAAACATTTTTCTCACGGATTTTCATATCTGAGGATGTACGGCCTCCACGTGACGTCACGTCGTGTTAGTCACGTACAGCCTTAAGAGCTCCTTGTATAAGCTAAAGGTCAGGATAATATATTGTCTATCCAGCTAATAGATATATAAGGTCAAATTCTGGTAAAAGATTATCTTCTATTCACACTGTAATTGTGAATTCAATAGTGATATTGATTTAAAATGTTTAAAGAACTTTATTTCTCATTACAAAATTTTTTTTTTTTATTTACATGAGAAATTTAATATTAAGTATATACAAACGAGATACACGTCGCCATCAGCTAGCCCAATTCTAGTCTAATGGGCCCATTCTGATTTAATAATAATAATATAAGTGCGATAATAATATAATGTAAGTGCGACTGCCCACGAGAATGTAAGTGCGTGCTCCTATTTCACCATGCCTCATGCTGATAGAGGACAAATATTTGTTTTTAATTTATTTTATTATTATTTATTACTAAGGATGTCATGTGGAACATGGTGTAACGGTTGCAGCTCCTTACAAACGTTGTGTAAAACAAAAAACTTGGCGATTAAAAAGAGTGGCGGAGAGTTTATTGGCCCTTGATTTGAGAACTGGCAGTAAATGTAAAATTAGAATCATATAATGTATATTTCTTTTTTGACGTTCATAAGTGTACATTGTGTTACCTACAATGAATAAATGATTTTTGACTTATATATAAGTATTTCCGAACCAATTCAACTTAGGGTCCTTCAAGAAAAGAGCGTACCTGATCTTAAAAGGTATTATATGCGAGCCTCCTGGCAATGTGAGTGTCCATGGGCGGCGGTATCACTTAACATCAGGTAAGCCTCCTGCCCCTTTGCCTTCTTTTACAGAAAAAAAGCAGACCTCCTGTAAAAGCTTAGGACTTAGGATCTAGTAGATAAGCTAAGTTTGTATTGGTCTTCATCTTTAACATAATATCAATTGCGCAATTGGAAAGGAAAATTGAAATTGATTGTGTTGTATCACAAATAAAGTGGACATAACGTTCACTTCAGTGAGTTAATAAAAGATTACGAAAGATGTTACATTTGTTCTGTGTTTATTAGTTCCTACAGTATATTTATTTTACTATTAAATATAATATTAAATTCTCGTGTCACAATGTTCGTTCCCATACTCATCCTAAACGGCTCGACCAATTCTTATGAATTTGTTATGCATATTCAGACAGTCTGTGAATCGGACTACATCTACTTTTTATCTCCCGAAATGTTATATCGTCCCGAATTGTTTTAGGATGCTGCTCCCAATCCTAATTTTGTTTTTAGACAAAACTTTTTGTTTTTATTGTTTTATGATACTGCATACAATATTACATATAACCCTTAATTGTCACCCCTCTACGATCAACCCCTATTTTTATTATAGTAGATTTATTTTTATTGCCAGAATGGCAAAACGACATTTGCCGGGTCAGCTAGTAGTATATATAAATATCCAGTTTGTACTATTTTACTACTAAATATAATACGAAATAGTTGAAGATTGATTATCAAAAATGAACGAACGCGGAAAAATTACTTATCAAATCTTTCTCAAACAATCATGTCAAAGGAATCGGACTCCCAATTTAATAACATTTATTTTTCTCAGGACCCAACAATGAATGCGCAAACCACATCCTGAAGCATCATGACTTGCCCATTTCGTCGTGCCGCATCTCAACACCAATTCGCCAACGGCTCAGGAAGCCGGAATCCTGGGTTCCGGTCACGGCAGTCCTCCGTTCACCTACCAGGGCCTGAAGAGGATGATGGAGATAATAACACACTCACCTTAAAGAACTTAAGTGAAGCACTCAAATTGCTTACAGCGCCTTCAGTAAGTTAATTAGGATTTATTAATACATTAATTTTTGTATTTTAGTTTGTCTTTGATACTATTGTAGAAATCAATTCCTTAAAAGCATAGTTACGCTCTGAAAGTACTCGTAGTAGATAGTGTCCTGTCTAATTTATATACGTCTTTTTTATTTACAAAAATTTTGTGTAAAACAATAGCAGAACACGTACTAAGCGCGTATTGCGTTTGGGTTCTGTCTCCACCGGCAATGCTGTGTTGCACACTTGTTATCTGAGAAGATTTTCTGCCGACAGTTGCTAATATTGACAGACAGGAAAACGTGCAGCCTGTGTGTTATTATCTTGTCTGCTTAAAAAGAAACAAAGAAAACTAATTGACATAGTGCGCGCACAATTAAATGTTTTCGCTATGATAGCGGAAGCAAGACTGTGTTCGCGAACAACGAGTGTGTGCGCGTCGACACCATGGAATACATTATACATACCTACAAAAAGGTTAAAAAATTTACTAAAGGAGACAAACAATAAAAAAACATTTATATAAACCCCACTCAACGCTTCGTTTTAACTGTGAAATATATAAATATAGTCTAATAGTTTGAAAAGCGTTTAAAAGGGCAAATCTAGTAGATCAAGTCAATCCATCCCGAAATGCAATACGAATTTCTCTTCTATCGGACATGTAAGTTGAGATTAAAATTTCTTTGGCTTCAGGTCTCTGTTTTCTCTCTCTCTCTCTCTCTTTTCTAATAGACAAGAAGGTGATCAGTCTTCTGTGCCTAACACACGCCGTTGGCTTTTCAGTCTAATGCATACCGGTTTCCTCACGGCGTTTACCTACTTTCCTGGTGACTTTCACCAGTATAATACGCAAAATAGAACTAATTTGAGTGTGCGACCAACCAGGCTCCAGAAGATAAACCACTCATTATATGGGAATTGTATTCGTTTTTACAACAAACTCCCAAGGGAAATTAGAGATTACTAAATAAATTCAAAGCCCTCGTTAAACGTAAATTAATCAATAAAGCTTTTTATAAATTTGATGAATACTTAAATGATCCTAATCCTTGGGATTGATACTTGGAGATTAAAAAGGGTGGCGGAATGTTTCTTGCCAGTTCTTCTTACCCGCTCTACGCCCTTGACTTGCAAAATGGTAGTAAATATAAATTGTGTACTTGTTTACCTATATGAATAAAGATAGTTTGAGTTTGAGTCTACTGCGTACTTGTGAAGATAAGTCAACTGGCGCATAACCAATGTTCGAATGTACGACCTCCGGAATGTTAGACGCACGGGAATAGAACGTTATGTTATCATCACAATAATCTAAATATTACGCATATTAAATAAGTAATATGAAGAAAATTCAAATATTCTAAATTAAGATAGTAAAATGGAAGATGAAATATACCTGTCCCCATTCTCTGTAATTGTCACTTTGAAGTCTTTGTTTGAACACTTTTATTCCGATTTAAATCCTCCGAAGCGGCAAAGCTTCTTGTTTCTTTGTTGATCAACTAAAATTCTTTCGTTAATTATTAAATAATTAAAAGGACTTTGTTACTTTATACTTTTAGCGTTTGCTTAAACATTTACTTAATATATATCAGTTTTAACTATAATTCGTATACTTTTAAACTTTTAATCTAATCTTTAACTGACGTTAGCTCTTTGGGACATTGTTTTAATGTGATTCGATGTATCTATTTATACCAAGCCCATTGCTTTATAAATCCGTGTATATTATGTATAAATTTCAAAGTTAGAGATAAATCGCGATTTTTTTTTATTTAAATCAGAACCCAATTTAACAACGCAAGTTCCATAGGTCATCTCGAATTTCTGGACCGGACATTTATAAAATAGGTTAATTAATAATAATAGTACTTGATTTGGATATATAGGAAGTGGATTTAATTTATTTAATAGATATCAATACCATTAAGGCCTATGTTTTCTTTTCGTTAGTTTTCTCGTTAGTTTATGTTGTATAAACTATAAATTTATTCCTTTAAAGATTTATTCTATGACTATATTTTATGACTGGTAACTTGACTTAATGTCCCATAACCTTTAGATGGGGCAGAGGGAGTTCACAGTGAGTGTCCATCGCGTTCGGTCTTGCACTTCTTATTTCACCTCGCTCCAAGTCTCTCCATCTCTCTTTGCCTCTCGTTGCTTATCTGCAATAGTATGACGATAGGTTTGCTTGAGACGGCCACACTTCTGCTTTCCTTGCGGGTTTCAAGCGCCAGCTTTCCTTTAAAAAATCGCGAGCTACTTTTACCAATCACGAATCGAACTACTTTCTTATTTATCACAATATATTATCTCACAAATTGGTAACTTTTATTGTAACGACATCAAACTAGAAAAAAAAGGAGCTAGTTGGCGTAAACGTATTTACGTCGGTGTCTTATAATCAATGAACTTTACGTATTAATAATGTAAATATATAAAGCCTATGTTACTCAAGGATAATGTGGCGAGTGAGTTTTTTTTTAATCATACAAAATACGTACAAAAATATGTTAATATTATTAGTATAGGAGTGACATAATTGTCGGTGACAATAAAGACGCTAGACAATAGAACATTATGATAATTTTATGCTTCTATCAACTCAATGAACCATTCATAAAACTGGCTATAAAAATATAATTTAGCTTATATATGGATGATATTATTGTATTATTTCCGGAGTATAATATGGAGCTATAACGATAATTTGGTGCCAAAAACTACGTGTCCAACGTTTAATAGGAAAAATTAAACGTGGTGGCAATAGTAAAAAATTATTAACGTTTACGCACTAGCGTATAGCCCCCTGATTATAATCGATGATTTACATTTTTGACATATGATTTTTGTGACACAATAAGTGTTTCAGCTTTGAAAACAAAAGATCTACTAAAGAAAAATGAAACAGACGCAGAAATGTGGCTTTTTCTGTCCTATTGGGAGTAAACGAAAAGTAAAGAAAATATAATTATTAAAGTAAGGTTAGTTTTTGTTCAAAAATTCCGAATAAATGTAAAACTGTGACAATTAAACGCATTTCAATGAATCACTGTGTGATTCGCTGTATCGATTGTGATGCGGTATTCGCCATCTGTATTGGTAGAACTACCAATAGACACGCATTTGTCTCGATTATTTATTTATAGTGATCAAACCAAATATAAAAGCTTTATATTTGATAATACCAATACTACAAATATAAACAAACGTGATTAAATCTTAAGGCCCCAAGATTTGTAAATTTTAGAAGGCTTTTTGGTAAGAATGTTTGTTAGAATTTCGTAATTTAAATCCCCTTATCCTTTAAACCTGAGTAATCAGTTGCTTTAGCCGTAGCACGCGGTAAAGCTCTCCACTGAAGCGCGTCTAATTGCGGACATTTTCGTAATCGTCCGAAATTCAGTGCGGACTGTGTTACCGCAAAGCGTTGAATGCCAGCACTTAATGTAGGACGATACTGCTTTACGTAATGCTTGGTACTCGGAACACGCGCCAAATAGACTAAATGCTCTTGTTTATTCTGTACAGATTGAGGAAATATTATACATTACGATGTTACTAATAAATAGTAGAGGTGTAGGTTTTTCATTGCATTAATTTTGTTTAAATTCAATAACTATTTGTCATTTATAGGCAATTGATTATGTGATTGGCATACCCCGGCAACGCAGTTGCGAGCCTTCTGGCAATGTGAGTGACCATGGGCAGTATCACTTAACATCAGATGAGCCTCCTGCCCGTTTGCCTGCTATAACATACAAAAAAAAGTCTAATGATCGAAAACTTCGACTTGAATATTCTGGTTTCCGCATAATAATTTTACCGTAATAAGAAGAATACTTGATTCTTCTTATAGTATTTTTGGGAGGATGATAGCCAACATCATGGCTACTATAATTTAGGATGCCACGCTTTTAAACAATTACTAGGTGCTTTGTCTAAGATCCTTCAACCAAGACGTGCGTCTGTGGCTAGGTCTCCTACCTACCACTTTGCCTTGTATGATTAGTTGAAGGAGCTCGTATTTTTTGGTGTTACGCTGTGACCGAAATATTCATGTTTCCTTTTCTTAACCATCATAAGCACTTCTTTGTTATGCAATAGCCAGCAGGGTTGTATTTCTTCTGTTCAAGATATTTTAGACATACGTCTATAAACAAGTACAGGTATAAGTGGCAAATAAAATATTCAGCCGGGATTTGAACATCGAAGTCAGCTCTGCGATTCTGTAACTCACACAGCGGTTTTCGCATCGGCGGTCGCTCTCAAATCAGTCACTCAAAGTGAGTTACAGAATCGCAGGGCAGGGCTAAAAATCTCACGCTTAAACAAAAGGCGATTTGGTCGATCAACGAATCTTCTATACATACAAATCGCTTATTTTTATACCCAATAACTTATATACGCACATATGAGCTTTATGAAGAACATTAATAGGCTGTAAGTTGTTAACGATTACGAGCAGATTATTCGTGATTTACGAAAATTACGCACAAAACCACTTTAGTATCAAGAAATCGTAACCAGTTCCGCAAATAAAAATATTTCAGCGGCAAAACGAATGGAACATTTATGATGCAGTCAATCATCTGCGTTCTTGAATCTATATCTTGTGTTTACAAACAAATGATTCTTGGTTTTTAGCATCAATGCGTTATCGAGAAGCGCGCTACTAGTCGTACAGAATTTTTTTCGTACGTACGAATTATATTTTACGTTTAGGGAAAAAATATTAACCTTATATTATGAACCACATTCCTATAAATAATAATGTACATACTAATACTCCCGCGCATGTTCTTTATGGTTTTTTGACATCACGCAGGCGCAAACAATAGCATTTTCACAATTTTTTTTGCCAATTTGTAAAATAATAGTTAACTTAACAATAATCATTAACGAGAGCTGTCAAAAATACGATACGGTACTTATTGCAGTCCTAATTTAATTGTTGGATCCTACCAAAACGTGCACCGTTAGTCGCAGATGACAGTCGGTAACATCCATTGCAGAACTACCAATCTCGCGTCGGTGCGAAATTTCGTGATTTACCTAGGAAACATATGAGTAGAGAGTTTTTAAACCCACCAATTGTTGATATCATTGAAATTGTAACATAAACAAACTCAGTTTAGATTTTTTTATTGAAGTGAAACTTCTTTATCGGGGTTGGAAAAAAATTTAGTGTAACATTTTTCGGTTACGCGTCACATTTGACCGTTACGCGCGTCTCTTTCTCGTCCCTACCACGGTTGATTCGAAGAGATTCTAAACCATTAATAACAAAAATTTATAATAACTATAACAATGATACTAAAAATTATATTACAATTTATGAAATTCTGTAATAATCTTAGTGGTAATAAGGTAAAATGAAATACATAATTGTATTATTTGTATTCAAGTCTGTGATATTAAAAGCCTTTTGTTAAACATTATCTAATTTAACTTTATTTAACCAATTTCTGTAAAGTTAGTTGCATATAGATAATTTTTCGAAAAATAAGGTCATAAAGAAGTTTCACTTCTAACGTGTGTACAATAGTACACGCACATTTTTATTTTTTTTATGGCTCTGGCACGATTTGCCAGCGTCAAGTATAGGATTTTTTTTAAATTCGTGCTTGTCTTTAGAAATTCGACCGTGTTCTCCATTTACGGCTTAGGCACCCGCCCTGTACCGCACAACCCCCCCAAAGGCCGAGAACAAATTTAAATTAATTTAAAACTTGCCCTCGAACCGGGAATCGAACCCGGTACCCCTCACCTAGCTGCCACTTAATAAAACCGTTAGGCTATGAGGCCCCTTACTTGACACTTAATCGGGGCGACTGCTGTGAGTGGATACAAGGCTTTTCGGCAAACAGATGCAAGACTATAAATTACTATAGACTATGAAATAGTAATTTGTAGGTCTATTAATATTGGCAAATTGAATAAACCATAAGCGTTACCGGTTATAAACTGATTAGACTTCGACGTTGTTAATATAGGAGCTCTGTACCATATAATAATAATGGCAGCTAATACTAGCGCCATTGCTTTAAAACTATATGGATTTTAAAACACTGAAACTAGAGCATGAGGCTTTATGGAATCATAAAAGTGCGGTCGTATTAAAATCGTGATGTCGGTTCAAATAAATCCTGCGACCGGGTCACCCTATGCTTTTCAAATATTTCATATGCGATGTTAGTTTTGGGATGAAAGCGTATTTTCATTGCTAGTTTTACAATAGTGTTCTATATTGTTAAAGGTTTCTGTATGAGTTTGTTTTTGATCTCTAAAGCTTCGTCAACGATGCGAATTTACCAGTAGAAGTATACACTATTCTGAGTAATTTAGTTACATATTTATCTGTGAGTTATTGTTTGTTAGCATGGCAACATAGTTTATAGTTAATGCAGCATGTCTTGTCGAGTTATTATGTATAATTATAATTGTAAACTTCATTTTATTTTATACATAAATTTGTTTTTGTATTATATCAAATCAAACCAAAATGGTTTATCCATATAGGTAACACAATGTAGCTACACTTATGAACGTCAAAAAAGAAAAACATATTATGTGCTTCTAATTTTACATTTCAATTTACTGCCAGTTCTCAAATCAAGGGCGAAGAACGGAAGAGAGGAACTGGCAATAAACTCTCCGCCACTCTCTTTAATCGCCAAGTTTTTTGTTTTACACGATGTTTGTAAGGAGCTGTAACCATGACACCATGTTCCACATGACATCTTAAGCAATTAATAGTTAATTAATAATAATGAATTAAATTAAAGACAACGATTTGTACCCTATCAGCAGGAGGCATGGTGAAATAAGAGCACGCACTTACATTCTCGTATATGTATCATAACACCTTATAGTAAACATTTATTATGTGTAATGCATTAAGAAAAGAGCCAAGTACCAATTCTGGCAAGGCAGTAAGTGTGAGAGTCCATTATCATTTTTGATCAGGTGACTGTCACATTAAGTAATAGAACATACATAGGAACATTTCCGAACCTGAAACTTTGATACGAACTATGTATTCCAATGTGGAATAAAACAAATGGATGCGGAGTTTTGTCGTCCCATTTCAATATGAGCGCGACACTGATATATTCCTATTAAAGTTTGTTGTGAAAATAATTTTAAATACCGTTCGGAATATGAAAACATTGACATTCAAGTACGTTATTTTGTATTGTTGTAACGAACGAATTGTGTACGAGATTGATCCGCTATATTATTTTATTTATTAAAAAGTCCAATGTGTTGGTTAAAATTTTGTATGATTATTTTTCTTAATCGGTAAGTAGGTGGTCAGGTAACAGTACAAGACATGTCGAAATCATCTCTGTTTCCTTACGTGTTTTTAAAGGGAGTGTTTATTGCGCAGACCAATACATTGATACAGATAGTGTAATCCACGAAGACGCGCCCCACTATTCCTCCTAACCGTTTATAGTATATATGTGTGCAAGCTTCCGTCAATGTTTGCGTGTTATCGGTACACACGCACACTAAAATGAATAGCTGACGGTTCGTAACTGACGCTTGGAGCAAACACCCCGCACCCCGCGATCCCCTCAACCAAAAATTGGTGGGGCGCATCTTCATGAATTGCACTATCTATACATAGTTGAAATCAGAAAAGACACTGTCTAAGGTAAAACAGTGTAATAATATGACTACGTTCATACGTAGTAGGTCATCCTAATATGTTTTTGAAGTTGTACTTCTTTAGGCGCGTTATGAAAAATTGATGAGAGTGAAATTTTACGATTGCGCGCGCACCTATGACACAAAATTGGCAGTGTGATATAGCGTGCGCGAGCGAGATGGGAATAAGACAAACTACAAGTAAAAAGAAATAGAATATGCGTGAAGCTAACTTCACGCATATTCTAGCTTAGCAGCTTAACAAGAATTTTGAATGACCATGACAATTGACATCTGACAATGACATTTACCTTTTAAACAAATATAGGAGTTTTAATTATTGTTTAAAATTAATAATTATATACCTAGTTATTTTCATTATACAAAATATTTGTGAAATAATATAAAATATTTGTGAAAAAACTGTGCTAACCTTCCTGAGTGCTTCAATACAATTGAGGTTAACTATCCGTATGTATTATCGAGTATTATTGTTGATTAAAACTGAAACATGAACCATTATTCATTGCTTTTGTTTATTGCGTTTGTTACAGCAACTTTTTAGAAATATTCTACGACCCTATATATCAATAATTGAGAACAAAGATTTAAGCACGAATACTAATAAGGAGAAAATGAAGGCTTGGAGCGATATAACAGAGAAGTAAACATTTTAATAAGTACCTGCATCTCAAAAAAATGACCACATTATTTAATCAAAACATCAGATTTAATCTAGCAAATATAAGGACAAGAGACAAAAAACAATTGATGAATCAGTGGAAGTGCACTAAATTGAATACAAAAAAAGAGTTGTCATCTTATCGCCGTGAAACATCAAAAACTGGAGGTGGAACAAAGCCACCATCACCTTCTTGAGACACAATGGTTTGAAGTAGATTTCAATGAATTTGATTGTGATGGTGTCGAGGTAGGAATGTTAATTATAAATATGATGTATGGTGATGTTCAAGGTTCAACCTTTCAAGCATAGGCATATGCTTACAACATTACTTTATTCCCCTACAGGGTAGTTAGAGATATTGTAATACCTCAAAACATCCATGTTGCACTTGTAGTACCGAAACTCTGTCCTGCCAGAAGTGAGCCCATTCCCACTTATAATGGACAGTGGGTATAATACACCTTAATACCTGAGTGCGAACCACTCACCATGATACTTAAATTAATAGATGTTATTTATATATTTCAGGTTATTACAAATAAAATCATTTTGGAAACAATTGATATCCCAAAAGCAAATAAAGCCAACAATGACAAGGTAATAAATCAGTTTTGACATAACTTGAATACTAAAAAAGCCAAACAAAGGTGTGCACAACAGTGACAACATAACTTAACAATTTCATTATTTTGTAGGATTAAAGAAAGGTTAAAGAAAATCATGTCGAACTGAACAACAAGAATCCCCAAACAACTCCAAAGAAACCTACAAGGAAGACACCGGTATTATATTTAAATTATCTCTATCTCTAAATAGAATAAAAGAAAGTTGCTATCCAGGTCTGTAGCATGTGCTACAAATTATATTATTAACACATTTATATAATTATATTAATATAAATGTGTTAAAAAATTTATAATATGAATTATAAAAAATTTTAAGTTTTGCATGGACAGAGCTTAAATTAATATTCTCTTATTTGTTGCAGAAAGCAAGTAGTTTTGGAGAAGCCTCGTAGATGCACAACCAAGTAATGATTAATTTAAAATTACAAACCGAAATTCTGATGAAGACATTAGAGTCACTTAAAAATAAATAGTATAATGAAATAAAAATGTTTTAAAGATAAATAGTGTTTTATTTGTTTAATGTAAGAGAATAATAATAAATATTTATTTAATTAATTTTTCAAATGTAAACTGAACTTTATTGACTTTAATGACTCCTTTTCCAGTCTTTGATTATTTAATTGTAATTAATTATTTGCATGCAATCAAAAACTATTTTTAATAATGCCAAAGAAGTATAACTTCTTACGCGCGTACATAAGTACACGCACCTTTTTTTTGTTCTCTTGTTTATATAAAACGATACAAATTTTACCTTGACAATCCTATTTGTTTATTATATAACTCAGTATTCGAGTTATTGAAATAAACAAATGAAACTATAACTGGACGAAACATTTTTCATAGATTACATTATGATAGTATGAATAAGAGAAAAATAATTCACGTGAGTTATTTATACGAAAAGTTTTGTGATAGCAATACGTAAGTTGGATAATTCAGGCATATTTCTCATAGTATCCAAACTTAATAGAAATAACTCAATTTGTGCGTAGTTTTGTTTGTTACACGCATATTTATTTATAAGTGATCTTACAGCTACTCATATCCATATTTTCAAAGAACATTTAGACAATATACAAATCCTAATCAAATTACATTGATAATCAAAATATATGAAACAGAAAACATGAGCCAATTGA
Organism: Pieris napi; assembly: GCF_905475465.1. Classification (NCBI taxonomy): domain Eukaryota; kingdom Metazoa; phylum Arthropoda; class Insecta; order Lepidoptera; family Pieridae; genus Pieris; species Pieris napi. The sequence goes on along the minus strand of NC_062241.1, from coordinate 1,481,226 downwards.
GTACATTAATAGATAAAAAATAACTGAAATAAAAATTAAACAAACTACAACCTAATATTTTAAAGAAACATTCTAAATAAAGTCAAAGTCTTCTCGGATCCTAAACTATTTCATCACACCCTCTTTGGTAAGGTGGAAAATGTGTCTTCATAAATTGTATTGTAGTAAGCTAAAACCCGAAACATTGGCGAATCGCAGATAATTCGTGTTCGTACGAGGCACATGGAACAATTGTGGATATCTTGTCGCATGGGGAGCGGTTAATGACAGCACTTAACCCGAAGTTTTTGTGTTTCTGTCACTCAGTCATTTGTTTAGGTATGAAGGTAAATATTTTCGTCCTAGGTTTTGGGTCCCACCCAATTGACACAGCTTATCTGTTTCTCTTGCCATGCACCCCGCCTATTCGCACTTTAGTTTTATTAAATTTTCCAACATCTGCTACCTGCCAGTTGCCAGAGGAACAGAGAAGTGGAGCAAGAAAGTACTAAACTGGTGTACAATAAACGAAAAAGAGGAAAACAACTTAGAAGGTGGTGAAGATCAAATTAAGAAAACAGTAGGTGGTACATGGCAGAGAGTTGCACAGCGCAGAGAAAAATGGCGGGATTTGGAGTAGGCCTTTGCCAAAAAAGGGCACACAGATACCCAAAAGGAGATTGAATTAAAAATGTTAAATTGTCTGAATTAAAAGGCTATTATTGCTAAGCATATTAATAATATATTCACTTATTCGCGCTTTAGGTAAATTATAGAAAAAACTCATTTTGAACTTGAAAATGTTATAATCATTGTAATTGTTATATACCGTAAAAAAATAGGTTAAATTTTTGAAATACTTCCAGAGGTAATGATATGGTCCCTGTGATTTTTCGAACCATAAACAACGTTGTGTATTTGGATTAAAGAGCTAAAACTAGCGCCTGTAATCTGACACTTCTAATAGCAATAAAAATTGCAACTTCAACTTAAAATTTTTCAGCAAACATTGAGAGAACACATCGAAATTGCATTCAAATATGTCGTGATAGCTGTTGCTATTGGAAGATACTGAGTTTGGTTATCAGAAAATTATATAGGGAAGTCACAGATATGTTTATTTATTTGCTTACATTCCTACAGCTACTAACTATACGATATCAACAATTACATTATACAAAAAGCCAAAAACGGAATACACATTCAAACTTAAACAGAAAAACACAGTTAACAACGATACCTACTTATACGAAAAAAAAAATATAATTAATAGTAAGATGCATTGATTATTATAATAATATATTTAATATAAGAGAGGAATAAAAAAGCCATTAGGTGTTCATTTTTTTCACGCGTCGTTAAAGAAATTATTAATTATTTACATTTTAGTCTTTAGTTTACTCTTTGTTTCACTGGAATCAAATTCCGAGTTACACCCACTATAGTATACGTATATATGATGAGATAAAAAAATTTTTAGGCAATTAAAAAAAACTAATACACCGTGTTTAAGATTTTATCCAATATATTTACATTAATAACGTATCTACCCTATTAATACTTAGAATCAATTAATAGCGGCCCCTACTAATGTGTTCTTAATAAAGCTATTTCCGGAGAGGTTCTGATAGGTTTTCAGGGAAATTCATTAATATTAATAACACATTCTAGGGTAATTTTATTACATACGGGTTTCGTCTTCCGCATTTAATATAACTTTATATTATGTAGAATGTTGTACACAATGTTGTAACTACAAAGTTGTGCCCCCCTATGGTTTTTTTATAGAATAAGGGGACAAACCAGCCTAAGGGCCGCCCAAAAAGGGCAGTCATACACCCATTTTTAGCGGGTGCGTTGCCGGCCTAATGCAGTTTATTTAATATTTTTATGGTTATTAACAATAAATAGTTTTAATAATCCAGTGGTGATACAAACCTATATGAATCTTGACCTCTTGCATTCGTTACTTTGATAATTTTTATTTCATAAACTGGAGGTGATTGGACCTTTATCTGGCACATTTCGTAGATTATAGGTTTTGTGACATCCCGGTTTCCTATCAATATTTTCCTTGACCGTAGGAGTTAGTTTTAAGGTGCACAGGTAGACAAGAAGTCTATTGTTACTGCCGGGGATCGAACATATGATCTCAACTTGAGAGTGCATCCTAAAGCCACTACGCCAACACTGCAGTAATAATATATTAATTTTATTGTCACTATCCAAAGCTCTAACTGTTACACTTAAAAATATATTGACACAAAATAATTGATTCGATTATTATGAGAGCTGTGTTGGCCTAGTGGTTGCGTTTGAATCCTGTGCACTAAAAAGACTTTTCTTTCTATGTTCGGAATGAACACTCGCTACGGTGAAGGAAAGCCTTATACAAAAAAAAAAAAACAACAGCGTGTGTTAGGCACAAAAAGCTGATTATCTACTTGCCTATTGAAAAAAATATCAAGCAACAAATACAGAAATCTGATTTTAAGACCAAGATTAGCACCGCTAGTTTTTAGGCGAAACAAAAAGAAAATAATTATAATAATAATAAAGCCTATTTATTTCCATACTTTACAACTGTTTTCTTGTCTCTTGCTATCGTAACTTGCCTCAGAACCATTGATTTAAATCCCTTCACGGGTAAAAGCCTCCTCCAACATTTTTCTGATTCCATCCATGGCTTTCTTTCTCCATTTGCTTCCTGCTAATGCTTCTGTATCGTCTATCCACAAATAAAATATAATAATATTAATATACATTTAATATTTCCAGTTAAACACGCTTTAACAATCAAACTGAATCACGTCACCAAGTAGTTTTCACAAAACCTTTAAGCGACTTGCGGTCTCTCAATCAATAAACAATAGTAACAACCTCCTGTATTATTATGTCCCTTGATATTTGATCTGTTTGAATACGTTATTAATTATTTAGCTTAATTACCCTTCGTTCAGTAAGTATCTGATTGAACGAGCAGTTTATTTATGTGGTATTTATTTATATATTCAGGATTAAAGAATTAATATTATAACTAAGTACACGTCACTTGTTATAGAATATAATTCCTAACTCTTAATCATTGCTCTTAATGTGTATCGGAGCAACGGCGCCGGTGTCAGCTGCCATTCAAATTACATGTCACAGGTTGTACTCATAAATTAACAACTTCAAAGTTTAATCAGTTTACAACAGTTAATACTTGTTATTCCGATCGGTTATTTCGATTTGCCAATATTACTAGATCTACAAATTAACGACTATTTGATAGTCTGTAGTAATAGTAATATCATAGTCATTATTAATAAATAATTAATCGAGTATCTCCTCGATCTATCTCTTATCGAAACACATAAAACCTATCCTACTAAATTTTTTTCTTTGCTATTCTTTGAGTTGTTACTCTAAGCCCTCACTAAGCATGGTACGGAGAAACATGAGTTGGTCCGCATGGATTGTCGATTATCACTTAGCTATGTTTATAAAATGAGTATACACCCTTAAAGGCCGGCAACGCACCCATTAAAATAGGTCTCCATGCGTCCCGTAGTCTCGTTTGCCCCCCTATATTATATAAAATGCCTTTGGGTTTGTTCCTTGTGTGCAAAGGTAATCAATAACTTACTTGAAATGCATGAAGTATAAGATATATATAATATATCATATAAGATAATAGATAAGATAATAGACGATAAAATTAAATTACAGAAAGCGGTTGATCAAACCAAAATAGCAAAAGTTGCAAATCCATCAAATCTTCCAAGAATATTAATTTCCGGGAAATCAAGCGACACAATTAATTGTACGATATAATTGGGTCATTGTACAATCAATAGACAAAGTGGAAATTGTTATTTACTTCACAAACTCGATGGACGAAGTTGCGTACAAAGCAATTAAAACCAATATTGATTGTTATTGCTCACATTCTGAAGACTAATCCTTTTAATAAAGTTTTTTATTGGAATAGTTCGCATTTCTAGTTAGAGTTCTGTCTTTTGTTTATGCGGTAGAAAGAATGAGGGATGTTTTGTTATTTAGACAATAAACATTTCAAACAAAGAAATTCTTTGTAAGAAAAAACAAATTTAATTAATGTGATTATTAAATGTTTTGTTATAATTGAAGTGAAACTTCTTTATCGGCGTTGGAAAAAAAATTACGTCACGTGACGTCGTCACATTTTTCTTGTCCTGCGATTTCGGATCCAGTTTATTGATTAGTTGCAAGATTTGTTGTTTGTGAAGTTTGCCTACCTCTAAAAACTAACTTCAGGCTTACCACAACGTACTGTTATTTATATTGGATAATTTTTTTCACGTTATATTTAATTAATGTTGCAGTATTATGTTAAGTTATAAATAGATATTATGCATTTGAATCATTATTATTTATGTCAAAAATCGTGTAGTGCGTTCATAAAATGTATAAAACAAATAGTATAACAAAAATATATAATAACAATAACAATGATAGTAATAATTATATTACAATTAATGAAATTCTGTAGTAATCTTAGTAGTAATAAGGTAGAATGAAATAATTGTGTTCTATTTATTTATTCTATTCTATCTATGTCTATGATAATAAAAGCCTTTTTAAAACTTTATCTAAGTTAACTTTATTTAACCAATTTCTGTAAAGTTGCATATAGTAGATCATTTTTCGTAAAATAAGGTCATAAAGAAGATTCACTTCTTACGTGTGTACACTAGTACACGCATACATTTTTTGTTTGGTTGTGCCGTTTATGGTAACTAGTAGTTATATTCATTCTCTATTAATGCAGTAAGAACATCACTTGAGTAAATAGAGAATGAAAATAACAAAAATGTAATTGATACCGGAGATTGTAAACGATTTTCAGAAAGGGCTCTAGGTAATAAAACATTTATTGTTATTCGTGAAAACCGAGACAGTTTGATAATTAAATTGTACAATTAATTTGATACTTCAAATTACAGATGTTTTGTAGGAGTGTGGTGTTTGAGTTACTTACAGAATTAAATAACGAAAATTTATTTTTAGCCTGAAATAATTTCCAGATACACTAACATCTAATTATCATATGTGTTAGTAAACAAAATTTACAGTTAGTATGTATCAGAAACCCTCTCTGATAAAGGCCTCCTCCAAGCCTTGCCATCTATCTCTATCCCGAGTTATTGGGATCCATTGAGGACCCGCGATTTTTGATGTCATCATCCTACCGAGCAAAGGGGCTGCCTCTGTAGCGTTTGCCTGTATGGGTAGCGTCTCCATGTAGTTACTGATTTCGTACACCTGTCATCTGTTAGGCGATCTTTACTTTAAAATATACTTTCCAACATATCCTAACTCGTTATTCAAATTTTTTGCCAAACTATACCTACTGTGTTCAGAGAGCAGTGTTGGCATCAGTGTGCAACTCTCATCCATGAGGTCGTAGGTTCGATCCCCGGCTGTGCACTAATTAATTTTATTTCTATGTGCGTATTTAACTATATGGTGAAGGAAAACAGCGTGAGGAAACCGGCTTGCCTTAGACGCAAAAAATCGACGGTAATTCCTAGAATCTATTTATTTATAGATTTGCCTAGTACCAGGCTACATCTGTCATTAAATGAACTCTAACATTTTATAAAATACTTGGAAATTGTAAAGTTATGCCGGCGACGACATATACTGTAAATTATGTATAAACTGCTTTAATATATAGAAAATCATAGTGCAGTAAGGATCCTCGCGTTCCAAATAACACTTAGTACTTGGACTTCAGTTCTGAAATCTCAATTCTAACTCTCACATTCAGGCGATATCGTCAGTAAGCCGACTAAGAGAGAAACCTTACATGCGCAGCTTGCGTATGGTTTACGTTCGTACTATACTTTCCACACAGATATATCCACGTTTAAATCAAAATATATTATTTGAGGTTCACATTTCTTTAATTAAATGCTTCCATTAATCACTGACAAGGGGCAAAATGTGTGTTTTTGTTTGTAATAAATGTTATGTCTATGTCTATGTCTATGTCTAAAATCAGCAGAGTTTTCCAAATTCCGTCTGTAAAAGATTTGTGAATTCTTTGCGAATAAAACAGAATAAACACTACTTGCTCAGAGCTTCATATATTCGGTAGTTTGCTGATCAATGAAAAAGCGTTGTTAAGCGCCTCTGATGCCTAATCCGCTATTTTACTAGTAATTTTTTGTAATTTAATATCTTTTAGTAATTTAATTTTACTAGTGATTTTTTGCTTAAAAATTACTAGTAAAAACGTAAGTGTTTATGTATATGTTTGAGAGTTATTTTTTTATTTTATTTAAAGACAATTCACACCAATTGACCTAGTCCCATGCTAAGCTGGTGAAGCTTGTGTTATGGGTACTAGGCAACGGATATACATATTCTAGATAGAAAGACATATAAATACATATTTAAACACCCAAGACCTAAGCACAACACCAAATGCTCATCACATCGATGTTCGTCTCAGCCGGGGTAACCACTAGACCAATGAGTCGTCAAAAGTATTAAAAGGTTTTTTCACCGTTATTGTCATGTATAGAATAGATGGATTGTAACTATAGAAAATGCATTATATATGTCACGTACTTTAATAAATAAATAAAAACAACAACCATTTGCTCACATAAATATCAATGAAACACAGAAATGTATCTGCATCTTAACCCATTGAAAGATTAAGGATACCAAAGAACAATCCTATGAGATTATAAGAAAAGAACTCTTACATAAAACATTATATATTTTTAAGTACGACCTGTTTCATTATAGCTGCGCTAAGCATCTTAAGACATCCGTGCAAAGCCGCGTCACTTCACCAGCATAATAAGGAAATATCAGATTGCATTTTGATTGATGGATAACGTTAAAATGGCTGCCAATCGCACTCAGTGTCAGATGACTAATGGATTTTAGGGTTTTTACAGCGAGAGCTTGGAAGATATTACCTCATTTTCTTGTTTTGATTTTAATAGAGTTTTGGCGTCGGAAATTGTGAGAAATGGTTCTTCCGGCAAGCTTCTCTAATCATTTATTATGAAGTATTTTAAAAATAAATACTGTATTTTGGAGCTGCAGTTTGTAACATCAATTTCTTTTACTTCTACCAGGAATTGACTGATTATCTTAAAGTCCTCAAACTCCCGAACGGCACAGAGCCGTACTCAGAGAGGGCGTTAGACGATTCCTTAAGCGTTTAAATTAATGTGTAATGTCACCATAGATCAAAATCAGAATCAGAAAATCAAAAAAGTATTTCCCTAGCGACAAAACTCTTTGCTAACAAAAAGCAGTGTAGCCGAAATTCATTGTTCTCAGAATTTGTAATTATAATACCACATGTGTAACTTCTAAATAGTCGATTCTGAGAATTGGTTAGACTTCATATGTTTATACTAATACTAAGTTAAATTATCTAATATACTAAATTCCTAAGTGGGAGTGGAAGTACGTGAAATGAACTACGGGAGCAGATCGTTATAATCTATCGAAGAACTAACGTATAAAATTGTTTTAAAATAACCACAGATATTCTATAAACCGGCATTATAAGCATTCAGGGCTGCACGTGTTCCAACTTCCAATTATACAATAAGGTCACGAAACAGAAGATCGATGTTCTAGAAATGTCTTGTCTACGAAATAGAATTCAAATAATGCTATTTCAACTTTATACTATCCTGGTACAAATGCGACATTGTACGGCCTTAAATTGCTGAATAAGTATTAAAGAATGTTGTATTATAATAAATAGCACCATGCTATTTAATAGTATTATATACTAAAGTGCGTGCGTACAAAGTACACATGTCAGCAGTGAAATTTCTTTGTAAATTAATTATTGAGTAATTAAGCTTCCCAAATACCATAATTTAATTTTGCCAGTCTTTCTATATTAATTAATGATATATTAGTTGTTGTTATGTATATTTTCTTTATACATAAATATGGCCACAATTACCAAATAATATAACAAATTCATTATTATCATAATTGCTAACTTATGTCCACATTTTATAAAATAACCAACTGGGTCTTAGCAAAAAAGGTCTTGGTTCTGCGCCCTTATAAAAATACAAAACCAACAAAAATATGATAATTTAGTAACATAATAAAATAATAATGATATTAATGTATTAAAAACAACCATCAGTGTTCAAGTCTCAATCGCTCTCTCCCTTTTCTTCGACAAAAACGCTGCTCATCTAAAGGGCCTGATCGACGGACGAGTAAGACCGCGGTTTTATGGCTCGTCGGTAAAGCTCGCCGGTGTATCATTGCAAAACCACGGTTTTAAATACCGCCGAGCCTGGCTCGCGGCTCGTCGTCGTGCTATATTTTTTACTCGGCTCGCCATGCAAAACCGCGTGTCGGAAAGAGAACAAGACATGTTTGCGACTGTTTTGCTTGCTAATCGATCAGCACCAACGAGCCGCGAGCCAGGTTCGTCGGTATTTAAAACCACGGTCTTACTCGCCCGTCGATCATAGGCTTTAGTGACGTCCCGTAAAAATTTTACCCTCATGCGCCTAAACAAGTTTCACTTCAATAAATAAAAACTTTTGTTTCAGAATGAATGTCTGCATGCAGCGGTGACAGCGCTGACGAAGAATCAAGCCGAGCACTACGATAAATACCACTGCTTGTAAGTTTAATTTCATTGAAAAATTCATATGAAGAGGAAAGATTTATATTTTTATTTATAACGGATGAACTTCAATATTACTGGACCGATTTAAAAAAGTTTTGTAAATGCTTGAACCTTTTTGGATATATTATGTATTCCATCTTTAAAATAACTGTTTTTAAGTTTTTATCTGGTTTAAAAATATTTCATGAATACAATTGGATAACATATTAAACTAAGTAAGTCTTGAATCTTGAGAAAACCTAAGTATTTCTTATGAAAGGAGTTCCATGGATATCGGAAACAGATCCTCGTAGCAACAACTTTGAGAAAATAAATGTATTAAACGAGGATGGTCTTCTCCTGACACTTTGACCGCACGATGTTTTCCTTCACCGTTCGAGCAAATGTTAAAGGCGCACTTAGAATGAAAGTCCATTGGTGCACAGCTGGGGATCGAAACTACGACCTCAGGTATGAGAGTTGCACGCTGAAGCCACTAGGCCAACACTGCTCTACTTGCCTATTAAGAAGAAAAAATCACGAAACAGATTTAAGTCCAAGTTCAAAGATTTATCGTATTATTTTATAGCTTTAAATTAGTGCTGCTTTAAGGTAACTGAACTAATAGTCACTAGAATTATTTCATACGAAGCTTATAGACAAGGAAAACAGCGAAAATCAGGCTTTAATAATAAATATACACACAATACATTTTTCAATGCACAATTTTAATGCATCAAACATCAGTTCGACGTTGCAACGCGAATGCTAATTGTCATTTTATCACAGTCCAATTCATGTGAGACGATAAATTCCAATTGAAATGCGAAAATACGAACGATATTTCCATTTTCAATATTGTAGTTATGAATAATTGAAAAAAGGTGGATTTAGCCTTTTTGGATATTACTTTCAAACTGTTTTGAATGAAACGTGAGATATTTCTATGGAAATTAATAAACAAATATACAGTATTTACAATATATCTATAAATATAAAAATGAAACCCGTTTTCCGTTGTAACATGGAAACGGTTTGACCGATTTGTCTGATTTTTTTTATAATATTCCTTGAAGTATGAGGATGGTTCTTACGGAGAGAAAAATTTAAAGAAATTGAGTGAAAAAGTCTAAAAACAACACTTTTCTATATTCCCATACAAAATATTCGTAATAATACCTAAAAGTCAATTAGAACTTTAATACCATATCATAAAGTTCAAGTGTTAGTGGAGGGGTTCCGGGAAGGTAAATTTTGATTTTTTGACATAATGTATTTGTTGTCTTATCAACTTTCTTTTTTTATTTTACTAGCTAGGTAGTGTCCCGAATAGCAGAATAAGTATTTAAAAAAAAATAAAGAATCGTCTGTTAGGCGGTACGATGTTCGCTAGACCAGCTAGTTCTTAATATAAATAAATACGGCGAGGCAGAATACGTAATTCCACCCCTATCACCTCGACGTCCGTCATTTCACAACTGAGCTCACTTAAGAATAACGTTTAAAACTAACCAGAACCAATGTATTTTTTTAAATTGTAATTTCAACTAGTTATTGTCTAATCTACGTTTGAAACTCAGTGCTGTAAGGCTAAAAGTATTAGAGAACTTATAAATTCAAATATATCTATATATATAAAAGAAAGTCGTGTTTGTTACAACACTTATAACTCGAGAACGGCTGGACCGATTGCCATGGTTTTTGATTTGTTGGATTTGTTTCCGTCCCGAATAGCAGAATAAGCAATAAAATATCGGATAAGTTATCGAATAACAATAAATACATTAATTAATTTTACGAATGCAAAAACCATATGGTGCCATCTGTTGACAAAACTACGCATCATTTTACGTCGAATTCGTGTCAGTTCAAGAAATTCCGATCTTGAGGTGAATGAGGAGATGCATAACCATGCTTTGATCCTGATCAAAAGATGTTGGATATCAGAAAGTGCTTAACATGCAGTATCGCCATATTGACGCTAGAGAGAAGATGCCTAATGTGTAAAACTGCCATTCTTCTTTCGCAATGGCAAGCAATAAAACATTTCTGTATTTGCAAAAAAGTTGTATTAATGTAATAGGTACTTAACATTAATGAAATCCTAAAATAAGTTAAATTAAAGTAACAACGATATTATAAGGTTGTAGGGCGGAACGAAGTTAGCCAGGTCAGCTAGTTTTTATATAAATATATCTTTTTTTATAGGAGGAGATTGCCAGACGAAGTGAAAACCTGTCGAAATTATGCCTACCTACAGGAAATATACGACGCGGTTCGAGCTACAGACAGTAAGTTTACATATATATTTATTGGAATGAAATACATACCAAAACAAAAACATATAGAAAAATACAAAACAATTATACAATTAATTTGTTCCTGGCTTAAACTTAGCTGATTGTTAGGTCACTGTAGATCTCCTGGCATCGATAAATATGATCTTCTACCGAGTGTGACGAGTGTTACCGCAATATGCGAAAACTATGAAATGTTTAAACACGCGGCAGGTATACTTCCGGTACACTTGCGTCGCCTACTCTCGCATTTCTATTTATCAATCCCGTAATGTATAAAGCGCTCAAAAGGTGTTTTTAGTAAGCACCTTGCTAGTAATGTCGTGAATATTTAAAAAATATATTGGAAATATAAATATAAATAAAATATTAAATACTATTGTCTTGGTCGTAGAATAGTGTGTAAAAGAATGCTGGTACGCGTTGTGTAGTTAAGTTGTTTGCGGGAAAATAAATTCTCAAATAAATTCGGAGATAAAAAACTTTCACATCAAATGAGTCGTACAAAAATACTAAAAGAAACGGAATTTATTTTGACAAATGAACTCAATTGGCTTTATTATTCAGGCTGTCGTTACGGCGTCGAAAATATAAAATGTTTACGGACTTTACGAGAAATTTGGCAAGTCGCAAAATGTTGGGTTGATTTTGCGGATAAGTCAATGCTTATTAAAGAAGTAAATATCTTCAAAGATGTATGCTGCTGTGCTGCCCAGACGCAAGCGCTACATCCGTTCTTGCTTATACTAGATGATGGTCCAATATTCATTTAAGGACCTATGTGGTCGCCAAACTCCAAAAAAAGTACATTGCTTCTTTCCATTTTTCGTCAACGTTTCTTGAAGTAGGGCGCATGGACAAAATATATGGTGGAGTTAAGTAGTTTATGTATCCATTTTGAAAGATCAATTCACGATTTAAATAACTTCGCTCGATAGAAAAAAATCCTAACATAGCCAATTTTTGATACTTTGAATTCATTTTATGACGAAAATGTATATAGAACATGATTTTCAAATTAACACGATATATTTGATCACAAGTCAAGTAATCCATTTCAGAAAAAAAATTGATAAAATTACATTAAATAAATGTTTTACATAACTAATTGTTATTACGGGCCAGCGCGCCTCAGTGCTCCAGCTCTCCACTGCGCACCGCAGTCCACCCCGAGAAACTGACAGCAATTCGTGCTGGGATAGAGCCTTATAAAGGAAAAAAGTTTCATTCATCTAATTTATTTTAAAAGCACAGTAGCAGCAACACACTCAAACCCTAAAGTACTCAATATTTAATAACAAAATGATAACAAAAGTTAAAGCCTCTACATCCTTGACTTGCGAACTGGTAGTAAATGTAAATTTAGAATCAATTTAACATCTTTTCTGTTGACGTTCATAAGTGTACTTGGTTGCCTATATGAATAAAGTTATTTTGAGTTTGAGTTATAAAGTACTTAAAACTTACATACTTGCTGTATTAGTATGAATTTTCAGTAACGGCAGTTGTGAAAGGTGGTTGAATTTTCAGAGATTTGTCCGTGTATTTGTATTTGGTAAAAAATATTATTTTAAAAAGTCAAAATTTCATCAAGCTAAAACCTCTCAATCACGACTTTTAACAGGCTTACCTGGGCGTTAACGTCAGACGACCTTTCATCTTTTATTTTTAGTATTCTATTTTCAACTGCGAAGCCATATAAAGTACGATCTTTTCTTACAGAAAAGACAATGCCAAATTCTTTGTTATAAAAGAATATAGTTATTCATTGACTTGCCATAATTGGATCCACGTAACAAAAAATAATCTGAGGTCAAGACCTCGTCAAGTAGGTACTGTTCATCAAAGAACACTCTGACCTTCAAATAATTTGAAACCTTTATCGTTGGGGCTGTAAAATTATTTTACAGCCCCATATGCCAGACTTATTTGACCATTATTATTCTTATTAAAGCTTTATTAATCCATACAACAATTGGTTAGTTTCCTTAATATTAGTATTAGTTGTGTGGGTATAAGTTTTTTTTTAAGTTACATGTCTTTTTTCTTTTTTTAGTGGTCTAGTTTTTGTATGGCCCCTTTTAGGGTAAAAGCCTCCTCCATATTTTTCTATATCTCTTTGTCTTGAGCAACATTCATCCAGTTTTTCCCCGCTACTTCTATAATGTCATTAGTCCATCTTTTCTTTGTCGTCCTATACATCTCTTTCCAGTAGGTCCAGTCCATTTTGTTATTTGTAGTGTCCATCTTTTATCCCCCGCTCTAGCAATAGTCTTAGAGCGTGTACAAGTGCATCTGTAAGTTTTGTTTTTTTACGAATGTCAACATTTCTGATTTTGTTCATTCTCCTCAACTTTAAGATGCTTCTTTCCATTGCATGCTGGCAAGACAGGATTTTTCTAGTTGTTTTCTTGCTGAAAACCCACGTTTGACTTGCGTATGTCAGACAAGGTAGAATATTTGAATCCATCATTATCTTCTTGTGTTGTAGACTGTACTTTCCTTTCAGAATTTCCTTGTGGGTCCAGTACTTCTTCCAAGTCGCATTTATTCTTCTATCTACTTCGTTTTCACTGCTGTTCTTGTCGAAAGATACTTGATTTCCTAACATACATAGTTGTTAACATATTCTATAGGTTTACTGTCCACTCTGATTAACACCGATTGTGTCTAGGTTAAAGCGCTTTGAAATTAAATAGCCTATCTGTTTTCATAAGGCCACTCTACTTGACCATGAACTAAGATGCTCTATTGTTCGACGACTAACACGTTGAAAGAACTTCAACCCACTACTTTAACCCAATTAGTATTTTCTACTATCTTTGCGAGGAATTGAATATTTTTAATGTTAGCAAAGTTTAATTGATTTAGATGTAAGAACAATGTTAGACTGATGTAGGCAATGTTGAGTTACGTACCGTGCAACTTCAATAAAAAAATCGGTATATAAAAATATATTATTTATCGCGAGGGATAAGTACACTGGATGGTTCTAGAATTTTAGAACAACGAATTTACACGAATATATACAAATTTACATGAATATAGTTCAAAGTTCAAACAGTTATAACTAATACACACAAGCGCAATATTATTGTGTGAATGACTATCATACAAACATTATCAGTTATATAAAGTATAGAAGTATGTTTATACTAGCTGGTGCCCGTGACTTCGTCTGCGCATGATTAAAATAATATTTGTCCAAATGATGTAGCGTGAAAGACATATTTTATCTACTTTGAATATGAGAAGCGATAAAAGTGTCTATTTTCATTTAGGAATCAATTTATTACTACGAAATGTGCATTTGAAATTAATTATCAAGTAATTATTATGGTAGTTATGGTTCAATATTGTGGCTATAATAAAAAAGGCTTTTTTGTAGTACTATTTAAGATTTAAAACATTTCCATCATACATTACATATGACGTGAAACTCTAGCAGTTCTAACAGCGCACGCCAGAATAGCTCGCAGATGGTAGAGTTTTCCCTACTTACTTGATATTATCTTTACAAATTATAGACTATGTGTTATTCTGATGTATATTTTACAAGCTATATTATTGTACGTTTCAATAAAATCCATTCAGTAGTTTTTACGTGTAAGAGTAACAAAGATCCACCCATACTTACAAACTTTCGCGTTTAAAATATTAGTAGGATATTTCTGCTGCCCTGTGATTCTGTAACTCACTTTTCGAACTCACACAGCGGTGAAAACCGCTGTGTGAGTTTGAAAAGTGAGTTACAGAATCGCAGGGCTGGTTCGAATTATCAACTGTTACTAGATTAAGTAGCAACAAATCTCAAAGTAACTCTGCTACGAAAAGTACGTCTATTACGCGTTCATGCTGACCCAAACTGGATGAAATTTGTATAGGAATAGAGTTGACTTTCGAAAAGTAAATTTAAAAAAAGGGGTAATATACCACGCGAACGTGATCAAAGCTGGGTAGACTCAGTTATGGAGTGTTTTCGTATTAATTTGGACGTAAAATATTATTTAATTTCAAACTTGCGTTTTTATATTATCAGTCTATACAAAAAAGGCTTCTACAAGTACCTACGAAGTCAGCAGTTTAACGTAGCCATGTGAATATGTATAATAGTATGAAGATAATATGTCAGATCGTGATATAGGTCGGTTTTTCCCACGGGCCTATTCTGTCGGAAGAAAGCTTACGAATTATTAAAATATACTGGTAATATAAATACTAAGTGAACATTTACTAACTAAAAAAATTGAGCTAAATTATTATTGTAAAAACAAATTCATCCAAAACGTTATTTATTTGTTTAACAAAATAAGCTACCGTTAAAGGTGACTCCAATGCGATAACTATTACTTTTTACATACAAAACAATGAATACACATATAAAATAACAACACAAAATGACATAGTAATATATTAAAAATATTTACGAAAAGGCAAACAATTTTTTACAGTATACGAACTGACATGAAGCAAACCTTTTGTCAGTTCACTCAACGGACATTTAAAAACGACTGTTGCTAATCTATGTTATTAGCTAATCTAGTTCATTAATATGTATATCTACATTTATAAATACAAAAAAAGCACAATAAAACAAAAACTAGCCTTAAAATATAATAACTAATATATATTAATATTATTTATTTGTTTCATTAATTATTATTTTTATACATTGTGCCATGCCTTTTCGAGAGGTTAGTTATCTCAGAGGGTACGAATAGTAACGTCCGTGGCGGTCGATTTCGCCTCCTGTGTTAACAAACTCAAATCCTAGAAACTAGCACTTGGTAAAAAAACTTGTATTTAATAAATATGTATGCCAACTAAAATTTTAACATTCTTTATGTTTTGTTTCAGGTGTATGCACGAAAGACTTTATAGCGAAACTAGGGGAATATTTAATTTTGACAGCATTTTCTCACAATTGTCGGCTGGAACGGGCGTTTAAATGCTTAGGAACTAACTTGACTGAATTTCTTACTACGTTAGACAGTGTTCACGATGTACTACATGATCAGGTGAGATTATTGAATAAGAAATTGTACGCATATATGTATATTAACTAATTTCGGTATAATAAATTAACTAACTCATATAACAGTTTTGATCCTTGATGGTTTGAATTCATAACACTGTCTTTACCGATAAAAATTTCTAATTATACGTATATACATTACTAGCTGACCCGGCAAACATAAAAAAATGACTTTGTCAATCTAATAGGCAAGTAGGTGATCCGCCTCATGTGCCTGGCACACGCCGTCAACTTTTTGGGTCTAAGGCAAGTCGGTTTCCGCACAATGTTTTCTTTCACGGTTCAAGCGAATGTTAAATGCGCACATAGAAAAGTTAATTGGTGAACAGGCGGCACAAACTAGCATTTTCCCTAAACAGAAGTAAGACAATTATTTATTTATAATAGTACTAGCTGGCCTGGCGAACATCGTACCGCCTAACAGTCGATTCTTTATTTTTTTTTTAATACTTATTCTGCTATTCGGGACACCGGTCTAGCTAGTAAGATAAAAAAAGGAAGTTGATAATACAACAAATACATTATGTCATAAAATAAAAATTTACCTTCCCGGAACCCCTCCACTAACATTTGAACTTTATGATATGGTATTAAAGTTCAAATTGTCTTTAAATATTATTACTAATATTTTGTATGGGAATATAGAAAAGTGTTGTTTTTAGACTTTTTCACTCAATTGTTTTTAATTTTTCTCTCCGTAAGAACCATCCTCTTACTTCAAGGAATATTATAAAAAAAGAATTAGACAAATCGGTCAAGCCGTTTTCATGTTATGTCGTGACAACGGAAAACGGGTTTCATTTTTATATATATAATTATAACTGTCACTTGTTTATGTACTAACTTTTTGTGAGAAATGAATAAAGATTATTATTATTATTAATTATCTTTATATTTAGAATGTACTGATGTATTTAGGTCCAATAAGCCCATTAATACCTAACCTGTCTTCACAGGATGATGTGTTCAAAGACGAGACGACGGAAACAGAAGCGGCTTTTGTTTGTACATCGCACGCAGGGAACATAGAACTACACCTTACAACGGAGAGTGAGCCAGTGGCCTATATGCTCGTTGGAAGTCTGCGGGCGATCGCGCGGTTACTGTACGATACCCATGCGGAAATAAGACTGATGAGCTATACAAACGATCCTAGGCGATTTAGGTATGTATTGTAAAGAGAGCTGGCGTTGCGTAAAGTTAAAAATGTTGCCGTAGTGTAGAATTCACGAGAATTGTATTTTTAAGTTACTCTGATGTTGATTTAATTATGATTAGCATTGTTTTGACATTTGTCCATATTGAAGTAGTAGTGTTAGATATATACTATATTATACAGTATGTATTTTTTGGACATATATTTACGAATTGAAAACAAATGGTGACTTTCAACAGTATAATACTCGAAACTATCTATTCGAATCTAAGCGTACGACCAACCAGGTTCCAGAAGAATCCACTCCTTATATGGAAATTGTATTCGTTTTACAACAAACTCCCAAGCGAAATTAGAGAATGATCATTGAATAAATCTTAAACTCTCCGTAAAAGTAAATTAATAAATAAAGCTTTTTATAAATTTGACGAATATTTAAACGATCCTAATCCTTGGGATTGATTTTCTCCAGTCCAAACAATTTGTATGACTCAAAACTTGGCGATTAAAATGAGTGGCGAAGAGTTTCTTTTTGCCCGCTCTACGCCCTTGACTTGCGAACTGGTAATAAATGTAAATTTAGAATCAATTTAACATCTTTTCTGTTGACGTTCATAAGTGTACTTGTTTATCTAATGAATAAAGTTATTTTGTTTATTAATACAATTGAATTATATAAATTCTAAATAGATTTGTATTCTAACTGAACATCTTAGCATCTACTTAGGTCAATCTTCTTGGCCATAATGTTTCTTTACCGGGTTTAGATGCACATTAAGTCAAGATGGATGCTGTCCTTAAGCCTTACTAATTACAGATGATCCTAAGATTTAACTGAGGTACGGTTCTGCGAGAGTTAATCTATTGGTTTACAGCACGTAGCATTTGGCGTTGAATTGTTTATGATACGTAGCTTCCATTGTTTACATTGTGTCAAACGTTTGATAATGAAGATCTGTGATAAAACGCATTATTTAACTAGCAATACCTTGTTCTAGAATAAGTAAAGGCCGATTTACATTATCTTAGTGTTTAGGAGAGTGCTTTAGTACAACTTGAAAGGCAAGTTCTTTAGCGTAGCGTTTACTAAAGCAAGTAGCGTTTACATGTTTCAACTAAAGTACTATCCTAAAGCACTCTCCTAAACACTAAGATAATATAAATCGGCCTTAATAAATAAAATAAAAATAGCCTCTATTCGAATTCAACATAAACAGGATTACATTGAGTTTATTTTTATTTATTTAAATTTAAAATAAATAAATAAATAGAGCTACAACTTTTTTAAGTCGGGGCCTCACATTTCTGTATCTGATTCATAATTCTTTGTCAATCTAATAGGCAAGTAGCTTATCAGCCTTCTGTAGCACAAGCCCTCTATAGGGCTTAAGGCAAGCAGGTTTCCTCACGATGTTTTTCTTCACCGTTCGAGCGAATGTTAAATGCGCACATATAAAAAAAAAGAAAGACCATTGGTGCATAGCCGGACATCGAACCTACGACACCAGGATTGAGAGCCGCACGCTGAAGCCACTAGGCCAACACATGTTGTTACTATAATCAATGCGGAAATCATTAATGATTGTGCTGTTGAAACTCTAATTGTATTGTAGTGATAAATTATGCCCGTTGACATTCACCACAATTTGTGACAATGATAGATCTTCTATGTCTTTTGCCAGCTTCAATAAAGTCTATTTCCAGATACGAGATAAGTGCGGTGCCCTTACATCAGAAATCTAAAGAAGAGAACTGTGAGGTGCACAGCGAAGCGGTGTCAGTTGCTGCGTCAACTAATGTCCACGACCTGAAGATCGGAGTTGCAAGCTTTTGCAAAGCATTTCCCTGGCATTTCGTGACTGACAGGCGCTTGGAGCTCGTACAATTAGGTGAGATAAGTAATTTCAATATATTTAATCACTGCACTCTTTTCTATTACCAATCTGATTGGCTCTGCATCTTCTACCAGATATATCCTGGAGAGTTTTCATCACCAACGTCAGACAGAATGCGAAATTCTAACTATTATACCTTGACGCATTCCACGCGCTTTTTAAGACACTTCCTATTCACCACAACTTTATGGAACCAGCTGCAATTCCAGGATGGAGAACTTAATTCGAAGTGAGATGACCAGGTGATTTGCCACCTGTCCCCAAAAAAAAAATGTGCGTGTACTAGGTGTACACACGTAAGAAGTGAAACTTCTTTATGATCTTATTTTTCGAAAAATGATCTACTATATGCAACTTTACAGAAATTCGTTAAATTAGATAAAGTTAAACAAAAGGCTTTTACTATCATAGACATGAATACAAATATTTCATTTTACCTTATTACTACGAAGATTATTATAGAATTTCATTAATTGTAATAGAATTATTACTATCATTGTTATCGTTATTATATATTTTTGTTATTAATGGCTTCGAATCTCTTCGGATCAACCGTGGTACGGACAAGAAAAAGATGGCGCGTAACCGAAAAATGTGACGGTAATTTTTTTTCCAACGCCGATAAAGAAGTTTGACTTCAAAAAGCAACATCGCGCGTAACGGAAAAACGTGACGATTTGCTACAAAATTTCTCCCATACGTCGATAAATAAGTTTCACTTCAAAAAGATGGCGCGTAACGGAAAAATGTGACGCGTAACGAAAAAATGTTACACTAAATTTTTTTTCCAACCCCGATAAAGAAGTTTCACTTCAAAAATTGTAGTAACTTACGGTTATAGTTAAAGAAACGATCAGTTGGACATAAACGTGATGGTTAGTAAAATTTGGAAAAACAAAATTAATATTGTCCCAAAGTTTTACGGTATATTAAAATCAGTCATTTAATCAATCAGTAAAAGCAAATGCTTTAATTATTTATCAAGCAACGTAAGTACTATTTCATGTTCAGCACTTGTTTTGCTGTGAATTCAATTGTTTTTTAACCTTCGAAATGGGAATAAATCACGTCGAATGTTAAAACTCGTAACGTATAATCCTGAAATCGGATCGAAGGTTTTTCTGCAAAACTGGTAACTGACAGTCTGGAATTGGATCAATTACGTGAATTCGTAAACAAAACAAACCCGAAAGTGCTTACACAGTGTGTCACATTATCTAATGTGAATAATTTAAACTCGAAACACCATTAGTGTTTACCAAATCATTATAGTATAAGATCCCGATATACTATAATGTTTAAAAAAATATTTTTTTTTTAAATTAATTAAAATACTCTGGACTGAAATTTGCTAGGCAACCCATATGGATTACATTTATTGACATATTAAATTAAATATAAAATACGTTTCATTAAATAAGCATATCGGCGAAGGTCGTTGTATATCGGGATCTTAGACCATTAATATACAAAGCAAAAAGAATTTATACTTCTTACACTAAGAGGAAACTACTCGATTTCAAAATTTCATTTACAACACAACTCAGCGTTTCTTAAAGCAATTTTTGCCGCGCACCACCACTATGTGGAACCAGCTGCCGACTGAAGAATTTCCGAACCAATTCGACTTAGGGTCCTTCAAGAAAAGATCGTACCATTTCTTAATAGGCCGGCAACGCACTTGCGAGCCTCATGACAATGTGAGTGTCCATGGGCGGCGGTATCACTTAACATCAGGTGGCCCTCCTGCCTGTTTGCCTTCTGTTACATAAAAAAATGAGGATGAGAGACCGACATAGTGAGCGCGATAATATATTACAGAATTCGGTGCAATAATTATAAAATATTATTATTATTATAAGAAGCCAAGCTTCTTGGTTTTCAATTCAATTTCGGTGAAGCAAGTTTTAAACACTATCTCAGTGTGACTCAGTTACAGAAACCATAATATAATATCGATATGACAGTAACTTTTCTTTGTAAAATTTACTTTTCAAGTGATACTTGGGGTCATTGACAATCCTATTCTTGCATGTTTTACGTACTTATAAACATTTATACATATCAATTAATGTGCTTGAAATCAATACATAATCTCTTATACTAATAGGCATAATTTAAATAGGACAATTGAAATTAACGGTAGTAAGTTTGAGAGGATGAAAAGGTTCGCATACCTTATCTCGTTATACTCCGGTCGTGTCGACATCCGTCCCTTTGCTTTTATATTATATAATAGATACTATGACAGCGATGGCAAGCCTGACTTTGTGTGCTATTTGTTTGCAGTTCCTTTCTGGAAATAATTGCGCATTTCTTTATGGTTTCGTTATAAACTCAACATTGGAGTCGATCAAATAAATGTTGCTTAAGAAGTTAAAAGTACTGTTAGTGAAATCTGCATTGATACGCTCTTTAAAACTTTTTTATCATGGAATATAAGATACATGTATCACGTATTCCACGTCATTAAATTTGAATCGGTAGACATCCTTACTCATCGGCAAAGAAGACAGTAGGTGTAGGCCGAGAGAAAATGCAGGCGTAAAAACTCTCGGTACTCTTTTAAAATATCAAATCATCATACAAAATGATTATGGCAAACAACACTTATTTTAAAACATACATATATCGCTAATTAATTAGAAGTAGCCTGTAGAAATAGCCAGGCCCTTTTATCAAATACAAAATCGTTAACTTTATAGTAAGCCTTTTTACACAGATTTTCTTTAATACATTACTTAAATTTATTAAAAGGCAGAGATAAAAGAGCCTCTGGGATTTTAATAAAGAAAAGTAACCCTTTTCTAATGGAGGCTATACAATATGTTATTTATAGCTATTTATATTCCAACCAAGTAGTGATAATCTTTAACTATATTCAGTTTTTCGTCATTACATCATAAAATTACATTACGGTGTCAGCCTGAATTCTGTATTCAAATATTCATTTGGTAATATGCGGTAATGGTCGAGTCAATGTTTTGGCGTCACCTTGACTGAGGGTAATAACTTTAATTCCCAGAGCGATACATGTTTGTATTATTATTAACTCCGCTTTATTTGTTCGCTTTGTAAGTAGAATATTAAACGGGTAAGTTCTTTTACGTATGATTAATGATGGGTATTTCATTCACAAGCTTTTTCTTTAGAAGTATTCTTCTACGTATATATATTACAAAGAAAAGTGTAAAACGATTTGTTTTTATTTCGCTTTATTCGCGCTTTTTATTTTAATTTAGGTTATGCATAATTAAGTCGAAAAAAAATATGAAAAATTAATACGAGCGTAATACAATCAGAACCTTGTTAATACTAATAACATTTAAACAAATTTAAGGAATCGTATGTACGTATACAGAGCAAAAATATTTATATTTAAGTTATCTCGTAAAAGCCAGGTGTTCAAAATATATTAAACAAAGCAGCTTGGCCGATTATTAAAAAAGTCGGTTTAAATAAGCACTTTGGTCATAATTTTAATAATCGTAGAACAGCCTTAAGTTAGGACATCAGTCTTATAACTTACAAGAGATCTATTCCGTGCCAGTTGTTAGAAAAAATATGTAGGGGAGCGTGGGGCTAGTTGTAACAATTTTAACAAATAATTGAATATCATGAAGTGTATTGGCTAAATTACTACTAAATAAATTTTGATCGATACTCTAACTATTTATCTATGAAGTCTAATCGAAATATTATCAAATCTACAGGCAACTATCTCACAATTATTATTTTTTTGAAAAAAGGGAAGTGTTACAACTTACCCCGTGGTTGGGGCTAGTTGTAACATCTGCTGGAGCAAGTAGTAACAACAAAAATGACACCTTCAATTGTTTAATTTTTTCACATCTTGGATCATTTTGCTTTGTATATATAACAGAAACTAACTAGGTATTTCTATAAAGTGTTTTTTATGAAATAGTTAACTGGAAAAAAAATATAATCAACAAATTAAAGATTTAAGATTTTAACTATCTTTCTTATTCTGTACTGAAGTATAATATATATAAGGTACTTATATCATGTCATGAAGTATATAAGGTACTTATATCATGTCAACATGGCACTTATTATACATCCATGAAGTCTGTGCTCTGTTCACGTAGTTTTTAAAAGGGCCGTAGACTCCTACATCTCCTACAGGTTGCAAATTGTGGGAGCAATTGGAGGGAAACTATAACATGACAACATTGTTTTCTTTGGCTTTTTCGACAACTGCAATTTTCACATGTGAGCCATGGTTATCAAGCAGTAACAGAACTGTCTCTTTCTTGGTAGGTTTCGCGTCTTTGATAAAATGATCTACAAAAATCAAACATTCTTTATCAGTCATCCACCCTGAAGAATTACCAGCTCCAATGCCATCTTGAGGTCCACCGCGAAAGAACATTTCTGAGTATTTAAGCCGGGGAAAATTGAACATTGGCCGTCAGTAACTTACAGCAATCTGGGGGCATATTGTAACATGTTACAACAAACCCCGAGGTTTTGTTACAACTAGCCCCTTGATATAGTTCTTAATATTTATCACGATAACTATTAAATCAACTTAGTAATCTTGAAAACTGTTATACAACATCATAAATAGTTATATTTTAGCATAAAATAAAATACATAAAACTTCAAAGCTACGAAAATAGTGAAACTAACCAAAAATTTACGTTAGTAAAATTATAGGTTACCTGTCAACAATAAAGCGTTTGCACACACCCACTCACTGAGCCGCCTGGCGGGACCCTGGCTGTGGTAAAGTGGCGTGGCACGTTATAAGTTTAAGATTAGGTAAAAAAAAAACGTGAATAAAATTCAAATTCCTATTGAAAAAGGTCTGTTACTATTTACCCCTGTTACAACAAGCCCCACGCTCCCCTAAATACAAATAAAATTAGCTATATAAAAATGACAGCCAAATTTCGTTCTAAAAATGCTTACAATTTAAATACTCGTATACTAGACTAATATCATGAAGCTAAAGAGTTTCTTTTATTTGGACATGCTATTCTGCTTTTATTGTTGGTGCTTTTATAATGTTAGTCCTAGAGGTATCAGTGGCCTCATCCCTGACATAATAGATTCGATCCCCGGCTCTGCACCAACGGACTTTCTCTATATATATATTATATACATTTAACATTCGCTCGAACGGTAAAGGAAAACTTCGTGAGTTAACCTGCTTGCCATTGATCCAAACAGTCAACGCCATTTGTTAGGCAGATAAGGCTGATCACCTACTTGCCTATTAGATTGACAAATGATCATGAAACAGATACAAAAGTCTGAGGCGCAAACCTTTAAGATTGTAGCGCAGCAGATTTTTTTATATGGTGCAGAAAGCGTCCTATTAAGTATACGCATAGTTATGTCTCTAGAGTGTAGAGTCTCCTATTCTTAAACTATGAATAAAGCAAAAATCATACTTAAAATATATTAAAAATAACGCACGAAATGTAATGTAATAGGAAAAATGATATAAAACGCATAATATAACGTTATAAGGCGAGAAGACCTAGATGTCAATAAAGCCGAAAATCTCATAAACTGCAGAAAGTTTCAATGTCATACAAGTTTTACAGCAAGACATTACACGACTGCAGTGCTGTAGCATCTTTATTTTTAGACTTGGCTCCAGTCTGACCTAGAACGTCTGCCATTTAAAGGAAGTACGGTTCAATCTATACTTTCCTGTAATATTTACATTTATTTTATATCACGGGCGAAATAAATATTGTTTTTTATAATATACTAGCTGACCCGGCGAACTTCGTTCCACATTATAGTCTAATAATATCGTGTTGACTGATGTTAACTTATTTTAGGATTTTATTAAGGTTAACATTAATACAACGAAAGAAGAATAGCAGTTTTACAAATTATGCCTCTTCTCTCTAGAGCCAATATTGCGATACTATTTTCACATTTTTTGTTTTGTTATCCGGTGCAAGAACAAAGTGGTAGGTTTCTTTTATATGCGTAATTTTGTCAACAGATGGCACCACATGCTGCATTCGTAAAATTAATTTATTGTTATTCGATAACTTATCCGATATTTTATTACTTATTCTGCTATTCGGAGCGGAGAAGAATCCACCAAAAATGAGATAACTAACATCGATTCAGCCGATCTTGAGTTATAAGTGGTGTAACTAACACGACTTTGTTTTATATATTGAGAAACTATCAAATTCGCTCATAGCCTTAGGGCTGATTGCAAATACCCGCAGAAAAAAAAATACTATCAGTTTTAAGTTCGTTTGAACGAATGAAATTCGCTACAAGTACATTTGAGCACTCGTTAAAGGTAGACATTGTAAGAAAGGTTCGTTAGTACCTGGAAATACAATGATTAAAGAGGATATTTTTTTCTAACTGCAGATTTATTCGACTGATAAAAATAACGATCTAGTTATGAGCGATGTAAGACTTACCCAATTTTATTACGATATGAGGGTAGATTTACGGCTTCCGACAGTAATAATAATTAAACCTTGATTTACTGGTAGATAAGTTTGAAAAACATAACATTGTTTTATGGTTATTGGAGTAGCCTCTGATAAGGTTAAAGAGCACTGCAGGCGCACCGTAGTTATGATATCTTCTTCTTCTTCTTGTAGTGCCTCTCTACTTCTGGAGGTTGGCGGTCAGTTCCTCATACTTCGTCTTATTCTTTGTCTGGAGTGCAGTCGATGTTACTAGTACTGAACAGTAATGTACAAGAATAAAAATATAAAATTGTTATACAAAAAGAGGAAATGTTTTTGACAGATATAATAAACATGTTTTAAAATGGAATAAAATTTGCATATAAAATTGGGTTGAGATTTATTTAAACTATTAAATTCAACGTTTTGCAGCAAAAGCTATTCGCGATATATAAAAAGCTTTATTTAACCACAATCCGTGCAAAGTTTATCATACTCGTACATTTCTATTGAAATATTTTTCACTGTATTTTTAGGTTTTCCGTAGTATGCATATCAAAAAACAAAAAATATCAAGGATCACGTTACTATTATGCGTTGGATATTTTAAGTTATAATTTTAAAATGCTGTATTTTTTTATATTTTCGAGCACTCTCAAAATATGTGTTAAAATGTGAGAACACTTTTTGAAGTCTTTTTGAAGAATGTTTAAAGTAAAATTGTATATTGAATTAAGGTTATACAGACGAATTTACATATATATACTACATCGGTTAAGTAGTTTAGTTTGTAGTTTCCCATTGCAATATTTTTCAATAAAATAATAATATATTTATTTTTTATTAGCTTAGACTGGTGCAAAAAAAAATCACTTCATATTACGCTTCATCAATTCTTCAATTGATATTTCGTCGACTACTTAACGAATGAAAACCAGCTATATATAAATATAGCTGGTTTAAAATAATATAAAACTGATTTTATATTAAAATGTTGAATAAGGTTTTGTTTAAAAAAGCCGTTAAATTAATGAGAGAAATCCCACGACTCTCATTAAGTGGAATTGGAAGGAAAACGGCCCACGCAAAAACATCCAACTTAGAAGATTATTGCTGTTCAGAGTGCCTAATGCGCTTTGTAATTATTTTCTTTATCAATTGTATATTTAACTACGCGCAGCCACTACATACGATACTCACTGATACTAATTACCTTATATTCTAGCTTGGGAGTCAGGAAAGAAGAATGTTTGTGTGTTTGAAAATGCATCAACCATTACGACGGTAATTTACATTAACTAAACCTAGTAGGCACTTCTGGTTTACATATGAGTTTTTTAACCCTTTGATCAATATATAACACATTTTTGTAAACGTTCTTATATGAGAATACGTTGGAGAAACATTGATTACAGAGCATTTCATGAACTTGGATTTTTATTAGAAAACTTAAATAATATTTCGTGTTAAGAGATAGTTAAAATATTATACAAAACACAGTCTTTCATAAACGCGAGTATGTACTACCACTAAATTTGTTAATCACGAGAAAAACCAATCAAAATATTGAGTAAAAGTATAACAATATTAAAAACGTTTAATTAAAAAATCTGAAATATCCTAAAATAGAGATTAAAAATGAATTTATATTATTCCCACGGACGCGTAATCTCCAAAGCCAACGTTAATATTGAACAAAATGTCCATCTGCCATTGAGATTTAATATAGAATCGGAGATTGGTAATTCCTTCAAACTCCCCGAATCTCATTCAAAAAGCCGTATTAAATCATCTGGAGTTGAGCCCATTATAATTGCTTGAATAAATCGTCGTTAGATTTCAGTCGACTTCGCTTAATGTGCTTATTTGAACAATAATGAAATTAATTTCGTAATTAGTCCCAGTTAACTGCAGATTAATGTAATATATCATACCATGGTAATTGCTATACACATATGCTACGCTATACATACCCTTCTTGATAACGCTCTCTTCTATTATGCATAAGGTCGTCATAGTTCCCGATTCCAGTCTATAGATCGTCACATATTGCAAGATATCAGGCGCGTGCAGCCTTAGGGCTCAATATAGTGCAGTCAGTCATATTCAATATTCAAGTCAAGTACATATTTAAAGAAATACAATTCCTTCTTTGTAAAGGACCGGTGGCCATCGTGATAATGACCTTAATATTAGTTCGTTATTATTCACCAAGAGCTGTCATATTTCCTGATAGGACGTAGAGATTCAGAAAAATCAGGGAGTGGCCTATAAAAATTTGTCAATAGACTATAAAACTAAGAACAAGATAAGAAGTACAGTTATAAGAAAGAAAACAAAAATTGTTGATCCATCCCATTGCTAAAAACTTAAGTGGAAATGGGCGGGCCATTTCAAGTTAAAATACTCATCGACCTCAAAACTATACACTGTAATAAGAGAGGCGCTGGAAACAAATAGTCCGCTCCACATGTTTTCTTGCTGACCACGGCTCTCAGACATGAGCTACCGACTGAAGAGAGAGAGAAAAGAGGACATAAATAAAGCTTGAGATAGCAAACTAAAGTTTTCAGAATGTAGTTCCCCATTGCAATAGGTTTCAGGGAAATCTAAGTTTAGACTTGTGCTATTACAAATCCACTTAATATTTCACTTCATCAATTCTTCAATTGATTTACGCTCGCATAAATATTGGCAGGTGACAAACAGGGTAACATGGTCCAAAGGGGCTACCAGGGAAAAGAAAGAGACGTCCCCCTCTTGCACGGTGGGCTAACGAACTTAAAGAAGTTGGTGGTGAAGGATGGGAAAAAAACTGTGTAAGATAGAGAGAGAAGAAGCCAGTTGGAGGAGGCCTATACACTATAAGAGGTCCTTGAAGAAATATTATTGTTTCTGTATAAAATTTTGTAAAGATGGAATGGTTCAAGAATTAATGGAGTTTTAATTATTATTTATTAATAGACTTGCACATATCTACTGGTAAGAAGACCAGTGTTGCCATGGGCAGTCTGTTGGGGTCCATTATTGTTTTTTAAATGGTACTTCTATTCGTGACCTCCTGCATGTTATCACTTCAATAGTCTGTAATTCACCAGGTGCTGGCTTCATGCGCCTCTTTGGAACACATCTGACAACACACGGGTCATCACTCTGCACGTACTTCCGTATGCTGAGGCCCAAAAGCGTACGACTGGACTTCCAAGAGATCCTCAAACGCGTCAACACCCCTTTTATGTTCTGCCTGAAGATACCAGGGAATTCATTGGCCGAGGTAAGTTAATATTAATAATATATAGATTGTACAATGAGAAATTTAGAACCGTACTCAGGGACGATTACTAACAGTTATTTAAGACATTTCTCACTTAAATAAATTCATGTATTTTCATTTTTTACCTAAAAGCTTGTTTTTAGTTCAGTTTATTTAATTTAAGATTAAATTTGGTAACTGTATAATGGTTCAGTGTTACTTGTTCAAATTTGCCCATGCCAGATAATCTTTGTACCAAATACATATTTGTAAAAAATTAAAAAAAAAAGATTAATTTACATTCTATATTTCACAATGTTGGCGGAACGTATAACATAAATTCAATAATACTTTATAGTATGTCGTATCCGTTTTTTTATATTCAGCTGCCCACCGATGTATTTCCGAACCGATTCCACTTTAAGGAAAAAGCGTACCAATTCTTAAAAGGCCGGCAACGCATTTGCGAGCCCTCTGGCAATATGAGTGTCTATAGGCCGGGCGGTATCATTTAACATGAGATGCCTCCTTGCCCACTTGGCCCGTTTTCCCCCTGTTATATACATATAATATATAATGATATATGGACAAATTATTTAACTCAAAATATATATATTAAATTGTCTCGTAAAATACTAACGATGTTATCTAAATTATCACTAATATTTAAAATACATTTGAATAAGTCAGCCGTATCAAATAATTCCCATAAATATCATTCAATTTGAACGCGAGCCAAATTTACAAACACGATTTTGAAATAACATAATTTTCATTTCTCTAAATAGTAATCACTTTTAACATTTGCGGTTGCATTGAGTAAATTTATAGAGGATATTACGTTAGTCTGTGGTTAACATCCGTAGGTCACTGTTTTGTTTACTCTGTGGTCATCGTATTTTGGTAGAATGACATTAATTGATAATTAATTATTACCAATTACACAAAAAGTTTAGGAAATAAAAGCAGCAGCATTATCAGCCCAATTATTTTTCCAAAGCATACTCAAACGAAGGAATTAATTGTCAATAATAATAACTTTTTAAGTTTTCAGTAATTTTATAAATGTCATAAACTAAAGAACAATATTACCTATACGGACTTATGTAAGATAAATAGAATTTTATCACAGATACATTGGCAAGTCAATTCTGTGAATATTTGACCAAATATGTGTAATACTGTCCTTAGCCTTAAGGTATTATGCCTTTTATCGAACAAAGAGCCTTTGATGTTACAGCCTTAAAATATCTTACATTCACCGAAAAATAAAACGTGAGTTATTCGTTGGTTACAGTATTTTTTTACCGATTTTCTCAATTATTGTTTCGTTTATGAAATGGTTATAGGTGAATATTTTTACTATGTCATCGTGGAACATTACGATCTAGCCTAACTTAGGAATAATAAGTAATTATTAATTAATTTAACATAAGAAAGTGTCCAATAGCACCACTTACAGTCTATATTAAGGGGAAAACACTAATTTTCACTCACTCTTTAGCACTTAACACTAACGTGCTCTGACACTAACTCACTAGTTCAAATCGTTTTGTTATTTTCAGTTTTCTCACTAGGTCCGTGGTATCAAGGAGTTGAATAGCCTAGGGATTCACGTGATGGTTGAGGCTATTTTCGTGGGCTCTAGCAGTCTTTTTTATTATCTTGATTTTGGATTTTTTGGGTGTGGCTATTATGGTATAGCTCCACATCTGGCAATCAAAAGTCCATATAGGTGTCAGGACTTGATTGTTAATCAATAGTTTATTTTGTACTAATAATATGGAATGCCAGTACTACTTAGTGTAACGGAGATCCAACTCATTATCTTTATATATATAATTCTTCTGTGAGTGTGGATGTCACTGAACTTCTCTTAAACGACTGGACCGATTTTGATGAAATTTTTTGTGTGTGTTCAAGGGGATCTGGGAATGGTTTAGATTCACAAATCAGCCCGGTAGATGGCGCTGAAGTCGGTACTTTCATACTTTGTTTAATATCCTAATCGCTTGAAATATCAGGACAACGTCTGTTGGGTCCGCTAGTAGGTATATAAAGACGCAAAATTTAAGTAACACTGTGTGTGTTAGTGTGTGTTAATAAACATCCAGTAGTTATCTTATAGGCAAAAACAGTATTGCCCGATTATTAAATTAAATATTCATTCTAAACGCGTAAGTGGAAATATCAATCTTCGGTTTATTTTAATTTATATTTAATATCTTTATGCCTTTTCCCCGAAGGGGTAGACAGAGACCGCGGATGTCCAATTACTACCGACTTGGCATACCTCTCTCGCTTCATCCACTAACATACCATTCACCATGCATATTCGTCTGTTATGGGTAGTTTTAACTTGTCCCTTCTCGAGGGCATCCTAAATTATTAGTTTATATAAGTATTAATCAATCAAAATTCCCATAGACAATATATATCATTAAATTCTTAATACCGGTAATGTTATGAACAAACTCCTTTTTCTGAAAACTCACGAAATATTTTCGTAAGCTTCCTATAAAGCCGCGAACAATTTGAGAACGGCCATTAGAGGGATACATCTTTGCAGTCTTGTAAATGGCGTAGATAAAACGAATTTTATCATTTGTTTGAGACGTTTTTATAACGTAACGCATTGTTTGAAAATGATTAATCCGGATAAAAGGAGGTTTTAGTTGTTAGGTTACATTTCCAAATCAGAATATTTTAACAAAAGGTGTGGCGCTACAGTTTTTTGTTAAGTATGGGCTTTATATTTCTGTATCTGTTTCGAGATCAATTGTTTTGTCTAATAGGCAAGTAGGTGATCAGATTTCTGCCGCCTTTGACCATACGTGGGAGTGTTAAGTTTGATAATAGACAGAAAGTCAAATTGTGTACAGCCGGGGTTCAAACCTACAATTTTAGGGATGAGATTCGCAAGCTGAAGTTACTTGGCCAAATGCTTTCAGAATATCATATACTGTTAAGCGAAGTGGCCAGTTTTGTTTTTAACATATTTTTATATACAATATTGAGTACGTCTTATTTACTAACTGTGTTAATTCAGCAAAAAAATATTTTTCAATTCGAAAATTCGTTCCTGATGTCGATCTCGAGATTGTTTTA
Organism: Pieris napi; assembly: GCF_905475465.1. NCBI lineage: Eukaryota > Metazoa > Arthropoda > Insecta > Lepidoptera > Pieridae > Pieris > Pieris napi. The sequence goes on along the minus strand of NC_062241.1, from coordinate 1,449,440 downwards.
CTAAACTGAGGGGAGGTTTTCAAAAGAAAATTTATTAATTTTTCATTCATGCTTCCCTTTGATCGTAGCGCGTAATTTTTTTTAAATAGGTTCTGTGGTTTTCCTAATCAAATCTTGCTTCTTTTAAACATAAGTTTGGATAAGAAAATCATGGCAAAAGCTTAATCTAACTACAACTACCTATAACTATAACTACCTTAAAATAAATTTTAAGGACCTAACTGCAATCAAGCTTCGCTGAGAAAATCCAGTAATATGGTTTCTCTATACAGACATATTGTATTATCGGAATTATTGTGTTTTGTTATAATTTATACTTCGCCTAAGAATCGAATCTGTTCGCCTTAGCGTAGTGTGATCCTGTAACAGCCCGTTCCCACTAGTCGTAAGTCGCATAAGACTAAAAGTCGAAAGTCTGATGTCCCTGTTCACACTGCGTCGCGAGTCGTATAGATCGTAGTTTCGCGCCATTCGGTACGTAGCGAATTCGCGATGTTGTGCTCTACTACTTACGAAGAAAATTAAAAAAGGTTGAAAAAAATGTCAATTCCAAGAAAATACTGGATGTACCCAATCCTAACGGAAAGATCGACTCAACTAATGGAATAAGTTCTTCGGCTTTTATTTCTTTCTCCATTTTCACACAACAAACAAAAAAACACGAATGGAGTGAGCAAGCAATGTGTAGGAATGTGTGTCTAGGAAGCGGGGCGGGGAGAGAGGTAACAACGCGCTCGAGTCGTAAAGACGTACGACTAGTGTGAACAGCAACAAGCAGGCACCTATGCGAGCACGATTCGACGCCAGCCCGTTCCCACTAGTCGAAAGTCGCATAAGACTAAAAGTCGAATGCTCTGGTCACCATACACTTTATATGGAGCTGTTCACATTAGATGAGACGCGACTTTTAGTCGAATACGACTCAAAAAACCATCCGACGGGCCAGCGCCCGTTTTAAGACTGAAAGTCGCGTCGAATCGTGCTCGCATAGGTGCCTGCTTGTTGCTGTTCACACTAGTCGTGCGTCTAACTCGACTCGACTCGAATCGAGCGCGTTGTTACCTCTCTCCCCGCCCCGCTTCCGAGATCGCTACACATTGCTTGCTCACTCCATTCGTGTTTTATTCCGAATGGCGCGAATCTACGACCTATACGACTCGCGACGCAGTGTGAACAGGGACATCAGACTTTCGACTTTTAGTCTTATGCGACTTACGACTAGTGGGCAACAAGCAGGCACCTATGCGAGCACGATTCGACGCGACTTTTAGTCTTAAAACGGGCGCTGGCCCGTCGGATGGTTTTTTGAGTCGTATTAGACTAAAAGTCGCGTCTCATCTAATGTGAACAGCTCCATATAAAGTGTATGGTGACCAGAGCATTCGACTTTTAGTCTTATGCGACTTACGACTAGTGGGAACGGGCTGTTACAGACGAATAAAACACGAATGGAGTGAGCAAGCAATGTGTAGCGATCTAGGAAGCGGGGCGGGGAGAGAGGTTACAACGCGCTCGAGTCGATTAGACACACGACTAGTGTGAACAGCAACAAGCAGGCACCTATGCGAGCACGATTCGACGCGACTTTTAGTCTTAAAACGGGCGCTGGCCCGTCGGATGGTTTTTTGAGTCGTATTAGACTAAAAGTCGCGTCTCATCTAATGTGAACAGCTCCATATAAAGTGTATGGTGACCAGAGCATTCGACTTTTAGTCTTATGCGACTTACGACTAGTGGGAACGGGCTGTTACAGACGAATAAAACACGAATGGAGTGAGCAAGCAATGTGTAGCGATCTAGGAAGCGGGGCGGGGAGAGAGGTTACAACGCGCTCGAGTCGATTAGACACACGACTAGTGTGAACAGCAACAAGCAGGCACCTATGCGAGCACGATTCGACGCGACTTTTAGTCTTAAAACGGGCGCTGGCCCGTCGGATGGTTTTTTGAGTCGTATTAGACTAAAAGTCGCGTCTCATCTAATGTGAACAGCTCCATATAAAGTGTATGGTGACCAGAGCATTCGACTTTTAGTCTTATGCGACTTACGACTAGTGGGAACGGGCTGTTAATATTAATTGATACTGTTTTTTTTTAATATTTCAGTACCGTAGCCGCTTTTACACAAGCGCTTAAATGACAACAAAAATATCCATTAATTTCCGTTTCGACAATCCACTATGGACAATTCCATTAAAATTTTGAAATACCTGTCCATATTTCAATTCAGTATTTTGCTTCAACGTATCGCCCAATTCACGTGATGTTTTCATGAATTTCAAAGAACGTATATTTTACAGTGTTTTTTAAATGGATGTCTTGAAATTTAAGAATTTATTAGATTGATTGTAAAAGGTTATATATTTTTCCTAAAAGGCCGGCGATGCACGTTGTTGCACGTTGCACGACGCATTGTTCAAGAACATGACCAGTTTTTGTTTGTTTGCAGGTGCATACAGAAATATTTCGAATTTACTGATTTTCCTCCATTCTACGCCATTTATTTCAGAACTGGCAATAAATGTAAATTTAGAACCATTTTTTAAATGTTTTCCTAAGTGTAAATTACATGAATCAATGATATTCCGAATCAAAACGAATTTGATTGATTTAAAAATTACAAAAAAATTTCGTGATTCTTGGATATTTATATTACATATAAAATGCATCAAAAATGTTATTTATGGACTTCCCTTACACCAAAGACTTTATGTATATACATTGTAGAACATAGTATATAAATAACAACTAAGACAGTCGATATAACTACAGGTCTTAATCGCAGATATATCCTGTATCTTGTGGCGTAGATTTGTAGGTCTAAAAGAAGCCCTTAAAACATGTTCACATATAAATAATTTGAGGCTTGAACACACGATCTGAAAGAACAGTCTCACCTTCCTCAAGTCAAACATAGCTCTTAAAAACATATTACGATATCAGTGTATATGAACTTTATAATGATACATACATTCTTTTATACAACGAGTCGTCGATTAAATGTAAAATATTTATTTTCCATTATCCGAGATCCATATCGGAGATCGACTTTGATATAAGATTTCCAGCGCATAACGATTCTTTACAAAGATATTGTTAGGAGTAATATATGGATTCTATTCGTCTTTGAATATGATCGTAACCAATATATTTTCATTACTTTTATATTTTGAAAAGCTCCAACAAAAGTTTAACATTAACATAAATTATAGCATTCTATTGCTACAATTGGCTCTTGACTTTTGTTACTTAGATAGGTAATATTTTGTACCGTTTACTATTGAATTTAATTATTTAAAAAATAGGAACCTTCTAGGCGTCCTATTACTTGTCATCAGCATCTGTAATCTGTAAATTACAATAAATAAATCAGTACAGTCTATTTAGGTCTGGGCCTCAGATATATCTGTTTTATGATCATTTGGCAATCTATTAGGCAAGTAGGTGATCAGCCTTCTGCCAAAGACACACGCGGTTGACTTTATGAGTCTAAGACAAGCTGGTTTCCTCACGATGTATTCCTTCACCGTTCGAGTGAATTTTAAATGCGCACAAGAAAGTCCATCGGTGCACAGGCGGCCATCGAACCTACGACCTCAGGGGTGAGAGTCACACGCTGAAGCCACTAGGTGAACACTGCTCTTACTTACATTGGTTCGCATAGATATTGACTTAACAAACAACTTTTTGATCCGTTTAATTAGTTCAACATATATCTGACCTTATTCACTGTTTAAGGCAAAGTTATTCATGTAACGTATTTCAAATGCCAAAAATTTGACTCAAATTACATTTATTACCAGTTCTCAAAGACGTAGGTCGGTAGAAGAACTGGTCAGGAATTCCCACTAGCCTCTTTACTTGCCTCATCTAACTAACACTATAACTTAACGAAGGAATATAGTTTTAATAGCGGGATTTGGAGGAGGTCTTTGCCAAAAAGCGCGCTTAGATATCTAAAAAGAATGAGATGATAGAAATATAAATGTGTGTATCTAAAATAAAAGGCTTTTATTCTTATTATAGTTGAAAAAACACTTTTTTACCGGATTGAAGTTATGTATTTTTTTATATAAATTTACAATTATTTTACATAATTTTAAATTTAGCCGACGTTTCGCTTGCTTTATAGCATGCGTGGTCACGGTGACTGAAGACAAAAGGTGTTGAATGTCAAAAAGTATCACAGCTGTAGAAAAAGTTGTATGATCTGTATTTATTTCCCCGGAGTTGGTATCGACTAAAAGATGGAGGGTTTTGGCAGAAATGACTCACGGTCTCCTTAATGCTGTAAAGCACGCGAAACGTCGGTTAGATTTAAAATTATGTAAAATAATTGTAAATTTATATAAAAAATACATAACTTCAATCCGGTAAAAAAGTGTTTTTCTATATTGTATAAAAGTTATGTCAATAAAAGACAATACTTATTATAGTTTTAAATTTACATTCATGTTTCATTCAAGTATTTGGTTAAGATTTGAACATTGGCTACATACATTCACAAAGAAAATCCAAACCACTAAAACACTTGCACACTCAAAATCGTAAAGAGACTCGCCAAACTAATTCAGAATCACGACGTGATTGAAAGAAAATATTTACGTAGATATCGAACCGTGTGGGCACTCGACCATTGTTAGAAAAGCTTTAGAAAACCCTTTTGTGCGGCCACTTTAGGCTCCAATAGGAGACAGTATTTACTTTGTACGATTCGGATCCAATTTACTGAGGTATGTAATTTGAATTTGGAACGTCAATACTTGTGCAAATTCTAATAGTTTTTAACGATCTGTTTACATTTGGTACGGGTTTTTATATCTGTTAGAAAATTTAGACGTTTGATATAATGTTTTCGATTTTTCAATTTCAAAATTCGAACAAATTGTTTATCTACATTTATTGTAAGATGCGATTCTGTAAGCGCTCGGATCGAAAATGAGCTCGTTAACTTAGATTTGTACAAGAAAGTAAATTGCTAGCAGCTTCGCTTTGTTCCCAACGAAATATTACTTTGAAGTTTGCGGTTGAAAGAATCAAAATATTTTGTGTCGTAATATATTGTATGCCTCAATTGTTTTCTAAAACCGACATCTGGAATTAGGAGAGATAATATATACAATTAGAGCAGTATTGGCTTCAGCATGCGACTCTCATCCCTGAGGTCGTAGTTTCGATCCCCGGCTGTGTACCAATGGACATTCTTTCTTTCTGCGCATTTTACATTCGCTCGAACGGTAAAGGAAAACGTCGTGCCTATTAGATTGATAATCATGAAACAGATACAGAAATCTGAGGCCCAGACCTAAATAGGTTTGAGCGCCTTTGCATAATTTTTATATAAATTGTACGAAAATTTATCGATTTTGCAATACCGGTGGAAATCTTTTCATCCAGTAATGAGAAGAAATGGCAAATTATGTCAAAAGTTTTCTTTTGAAAACATTTTCCTTATCCTATAATATCTTCTGTTTCCTCTTAATGAATATTTTATGTGTCAGGTTCTTTAAACATGTGTCCATCATATGCAAAAATAGTTGTCAGGGCCTTATTAAAAGGTTATCTATTATAATAAAAAAAGTGTGTGTACTTATGTACACGCGTTAGAAGTTATATTATTTTATCTTTCGCCTTATTCTACGTTTGTTCAAAAACGACACAACAATAGAAAAAAGGTATTTAATACATTGAAAGTTTTATTCTAGTTAAATAAAATTTATGTAAATATCACATAATTATTTTAAAATGTCTAAATGACTATGCTAACTCAGGGTGTCGGTTTTTTGTGACGGTGTGCGCGCGGATCATAAAAATTTACTCTCATCATTTTTCCTTAACTCACTAAAAGAAGCATAACTTCAAAAATGTATACGTCTTGAAAGTTCATACAATTTCAGCAGCAATTCTACGGGCTATTTCCACGAAAAGAATTGAATGTTTTTCATAAATTAGCTGTTATGAGAAACTGAAAATACGCAGTGCAGTAGACGTACTAGGTACGTTCTGAAATGTTAAAATATATTTCGACGAAGACTTTCGAAACTTGGCCAAATTAATTTTGAGAATAACGGCAAAAATATATTGGTTAAATCTTTAAATTTGGAACGATTGAGGGGCGTCGGAAAAATAATAAGATAAGATAAAAAAAAATAAGTATTGTGTAGTGTAGAGTATTGTAAAGTGGAAATTTATATATTTTAAGGAAGAAATTTATATGATCCTAAAGGACATACTCGTATTAACGTTAGTATTTTTATATTTAAAAAAAACACAGCTTAACACATATTACAAAAAAAACGTGTGTGTAATTATGTACACGCGTTAGAAGTTTTACTTCTTTGGCGTAATAATTTTCTTCGAGCACTTTAGAGGGACGTTTCCCACTTTCAATTGCATTTTTCTAGTCCATTTAAATGGTCACTACTAATCGAAATGACATAATATGTACTTATCATGATATTTTACAATAAACACTATGTTTTGTATCACATTGGAACGGGTTTTCTCGTATAGAAATCATTATTTTGGTGTAAATATACATGACTGAAAAACACTACGCCATGACAGACAAACATGTCGATAAAACAGAGCAAGCGCCAACTAGCGGCCCAGACTGTTTTACCGATGTTTGTACAGATATTCAGGGTGTCGTTTTTTTTGTGACAGTGTCCGCGCGCATCGTAAAAATTTACTATCATCATTTTTCCCTAATGCGCTTAAAGAAGTACAACTTCAAAAAAATCCTTTAACTTTTGAATCAGTAAGAAATATCCTAAAGCGAAAATGAGCTTATGGTTTCGTTGTGAAGCCGGGTCTAGCGAAGTAACATAGCCCTACAACTAAATGTTTCAGTTACAAAACTGGATAGAAAGGGATTCAGGTCAAACGCCCGAAGCATCTTGTCCTCCTCGAAAAAGACAATACAGAGCAAACTAAAATAAATTATGTTTGATGTATGGATATATAATATTCATTCAAATGACTTCAATTTCCTTGAAAACAATTTTCACATATTGTACAAAAGAACATTTTGATAGTAAACTTTTTCTATTTCTGTATTTTAACTATGTGTGTTAAATACATAAATTATTATTTTTTTATTTGACTTCATTCCGAGTGCGTGATGTTTCAAACCAAGGTAATAAATCTTTAAAATAAAACACTATATTATTAAGCTCTGGCCTTAAAATATAGTATAAAATATAAATTATCGTTGTACATTACAGGAAAATCCGAGTACTTTTCTGTGATGGACGGTGTACTCTACAATTTTCGAACAAAGTTATTTTAAGTGCTTTTTAAATCACACATTTTTAAATGGAAACTAAAAATACTTTTCAAAATAATCTTACCGCTTTCATGGCAGCCTTCCAGGGCTTATAGACTGCATCTACAGGGTTCGTTCCGTGGCGAAACAATTGTTTGCGTTTGTATGCGAAGTTACCAATTATAATATGTCGTAAGTGTTGATAGTATGAAATAAATCAGTGGCGCTACAACCTTTTCAAGACTGGACCTCCGATTTCTGTATCTTTTTCATGATCATTTGTCAATCTTATTGGCAAGTAGGCCATCAGCTTCCTGTGCCTGACACACGCCGTCGAATTTTTGTGTCTAAGGCAAGTTTTCCTTTACCGTTCAAGCAAATATTAAATGCGCACGTAGAAAGAAATTCCAGCAGCTGGGGCTCGAACCTACGACCTCAGGGATAAGAGACGCATACTGAAGTCACGAGGCCAATACTGCTCGTTTATTATTCAAATATTATAATCCAATTAATTCCTTTCTAATGGACCATAGACGATAAGGATGAGACAATTACGTAATGTTTGCACAGTAAAGTGACCACATGACGTTAGTACCTCATGTTTGCTTTTCACAAATAGGTTTGTTGTTCTTAGAGCCCTTCATCCTTTCATTACGAAGGTGCTGCTTTTGTCACGAAAATAAACGTTTTAAACTTGACATAATGAATGAGCTAATGTGGAGATGAAAGGGGTTTTTCAGAGATTACCCGATGTTTCCAAGCTGGAGATTACGAATACATCCTTGACCAATAATAACGCGAATAAATTACGTTATTTAAAAAGTTTTATTTGAAATACCTACTTCGGAAACTAAATATTTAAAATTTTATATATTTCGTGCTATAGCTACAAAAAATACAGTACATTACTTTACGATGTAGAGTTATACTTTATTCCAGAATAATTGAATAAAACATAAAGACATATAACTTCATAATACGCCTAAAAGTGTATTTGAATTGAGCTTGTAAGGAGTTCATCTATTTTGTTTCCTACACAAAAAAGACTGCGACTTTACATAATTATGGCTAATAAGTAATATTATTTTGACTTTTCTTTGTACAATAATAGTAAATAGCTCATTATACTAAGGAAATGTTCATTAACAGTCTTAGTGTTCTATAATGTTCTGAAACTATGTTCGTGTGTCCGCGACCTTGTAAGAAGTATATATATTAATATATACAATATATTCAAAGTCAAAGTCAAATCATTTATTTCAATTATGGTAGGGGAGCCTAAGAGGGGATTTCGGGATTTACTAAAGCGCGGCAGATTAATATATAGGGGGATACCTTGTACCCGGTTAAGTACCTCCACAAAATATGAGGCCCATATATAAGGCCGCGCGTGAAGGAGACAGGATCAGATTAGTAAAAAAAAATTGACCATCAGAAATTCCCGAGCGCGTCAGATTAAGGTAGGGTGAGTTAATTACATCCTAAAAAGTGTATATTCCACTAATCTGACAATTTGAGAGTGACGGAAAAAAAGGGGAGGGCAACAAAGTGGTAAAAAAAACCGTCATCTCGACATTCTCGAGCGTAGCTAATTTTTTTTTTATTTTGAAGGAAATAATTCAAGAATAATGAAAAATATATAATCTGACGATTTCCGCAAGCCGAAATAACAAAAAATCGTCGATAAAGTTAAATGCGTGCAGCTGCGTGATGCCTACATTTCCTTTAACCGATCGGAATCTACTAAACGGCGTTCTAAATATTTCCCTCAAAATTACATTTCCTGTGAATTTGAACCGATTCGGACCGAGAGATTTTGAGAAATTTTGAAAAATCTTAAAAAAATAAGAAATTTTTTTTTTTTAAGTGGTTTCTTTATTGATCAACTTCAAAAACTAATCCGCCTTTGAAAACCACGTCGATCGCCACCAAGCTCGTCAAAAGCGCTTGATTAGTTCGAGAGATATCGTGAACGAAAGAAACTCGAAAAAGTGTTTTTTCGGGATTACTCCGAAATTTGTGGTTCTATCAATTAAAATTGCAAAATTACTTATGATGATGATAAAACTGCGTCGAATTCCGCCAACCGCGTGAAAATTGCTTGATCCATTCAAAAGTTATTGCGGTTTGAAAATTCCAAAAATAGTGTTCTATGAAAATTCTATCAGACTTTCGAGCTGGGAGAGCTCAAATGCATAGACATGTTATTTCTTTGAACTCAGCGAGCTCAAAATATCAATTTTAAGCGCCCAGGAATGGAATTAGCGTGAAGTTGCAGGGATGGCTCTTTAGGTGAACCGTTTTTCTAAAAAAAAATTGTCAGATCAGGCGAATCCCTCTAGATAATCGTCAGATTATGAGACAGTACGTTTAGAACATAAAGATGAACCACATATATCTTAATCTGACGCGCTTGAGTATTTCAAAATTGCGATTTTTTTTTGCATATTATGAAAATGGCCGTGGGTTTGCGTCCCATCGAAATCGTCAGATTAGTGAATGAGAGCTTTTTTTTGGTGCACTTAACACTCCCTTAGAAAATCTGACGCGCTCGATAAAATTTTTTTTTTTCATTTTCAACCCTTAAATACAACCACCCGCATCATGCAAACGATCAGATTAACATACGTACATTATTAAAAATACGTAGGGCATAGATGCTATCAATATCTGTCGCGCTCGAGGATTGCCATGCAACAGTTTTTTTTACATATTTAACTATCTATAGCCGCTTCCCCCACCGATGAAAAGGAATTTATCATATAACATTTTTTTCTTCTTTTTATCTAAGCTTTGCATCCCAATAGGTCTCTACGACGCTCGAGTAAATCCCCATTTAGCATCGTGGGCTCCCCTACCATTAGACCATCTAAAATGGCACTTTTGAACGTCAAAAAAAAAATACAAAGAAGATTCTAGTTGCCCCTTCCAAAAGGTAGTTTCGTGTGGAGAAGAATGGGCTAGAAACTCCACACTTACTCTTTTAAAATAGGTTTACAATATTTGTTACATTTGTTAAATAATTATATGTGAAGACAATGTACTCTTAGAATAAACTACTATACTAAAAAAAGTTAGTATACATGTTCCTCACATATTTACAAATATCGAAGCCGTAGAATATTAACATTATCGAGTAATAAAAATATTAAAAAAACACAACATGCAACACAACATATTAATTGAATAGATTATACAAAAATATCTAAGCTCTAAAATCCATCCGTATCACCTTGACGTCCGTCGTTCTACAACTGAGCACTAACAACTATGTGGAACCAGCTGCCCACTGAAGTATTTTCGAATCAATTCGAAATAGATCCCTTCCCGGCAAAGCACTTGCGAGCCCTTTAGCAATGTGTCAATGCTCCCGCAAGACACTTTCTTTTGACAAATTAGCGAACTGTAAAATCGACTCCCGGTGGGGGTTTTCCCTGGGAGATACAACCATTCAAAGGCCGGCAACGTACCCATCAAAATGGGTGTCCATGACCGTCCTTTTTGAGCGTCCCGTAGGCCGTTTGCCCTCCTATACTATAAAAAATCATTTTTCGAGTTGCCGTTTCTTAAACACTTATAATTAAAGTTTTACGTCACACAAAATATATCGCTACACAGTAAAAGAACTTTGCAGTTGAGATGAAATCATTATGGCACTTTTAGTTGAAGTGAGTTAGATTACTGTTGTTTGTACACATCGTTACAAGGGTCGTACTCAATCCCAACTTTATCTTGAGTGGTCTCCATAAAAGGATCCTTACCACATTTTCTGTATTATATAAAAATGCACGGATCTTAAGTGGGATCAGTGTTCGGCATTAGTTGAAAATTTTAAATCATAAAATAAATCTGGCAATATATTAAATTTTGGGAATCAAGTGAAACTGAACAGGTTTATATTTCTAAATTCAGCGTTTTCAACCAATAGGGTGAATTTTCTATAAAATATTCTTGTTAATTAACATTTAATACGTATTTATGATATAATTTAATTTAATAGCGTAATAAACTAATGATTTATTGTCAGCTGAATATTTCTGAATTGTAATTGTTATTCATAGTTAAAAGTATTTTCATCTGATAAAGTGTATTTTCTATAAGTTAATTAATATGTACTTCCTATTGTTCAAGTATTATACTCACGTAAATAGTCAATAATAAAGTTAATCATTTTATTTAATAGCGAGATATACTTATGGTAGGGGAGCCCAAGAGGGGATTTCGGGATTTACTAAAGCGCGGCAGATTAATATATAGGGGGATACCTTGTACCCGGTTAAGTACCTCCACAAAATATGAGGCCCATATATAAGGCCGCCCGTGAAGGAGACAGGATCAGATTAGTAAAAAAAAATTGACCATCAGAAATCCCCGAGCGCGTCAGATTAAGGTAGGGTGAGTTAATTACATCCTAAAAAGTGTATATTCCACTAATCTGACAATTTGAGAGTGACGGAAAAAAGGGGAGGGCAACAAAGTTGTAAAAAAAAAACGTCATCTCGACTTTCTCGAGCGTAGCTAATTTTTTTTTTATTTTGAAGGAATTATATATAGAATATTCTTGAATTATAATAATGAAAAATATATAATCTGACGATTTCCGCAAGCCGAAATAACAAAAATTTGTCGATAAAGTTAAATGCGTGCAGCTGCGTGATGCCTACATTTCCTTAAACCGATCGGATCCTACTAAACGGCGTTCTAAATATTTCCCTCAAAATTACATTTCCTGTGAATTTGAACCGATTCGGACCGATAGATTTTGAGAAATTTTGAAAAATCTTAAAAAAATAAGAAATATTTTTTTTCTAAGTGGTTTCTTTATCGATCAACTTCAAAAACTAATCCGCCTTTGAGCTTGAAAAACCACGTCGATCGCCACCAAGCTGGTCAAAAGCGGTTGATTAGTTCGAGAGATATCGTGAACGAAAGAAACCCGAAAAAGTGTTTTTTCGGGATTACTCCAAATTTGTGGATCGATCAATTAAAATTGCAAAATTACTTATGATGATGATAACTGCGTCGAATGCCGCCAACCGCGTGAAAATTGCTTGATCCATTCAAAAGTTATTGCGGTTTGAAAATTCCAAAAATAGTGTTCTATGAAACTTCTATCAGACTTTCGAGCTGGGAGAGCTCAAATGTATAGAAATGTTATTTCTTTGAACTCAGCGAGCTCAAAATATCAATTTTAAGCGCCCAGGAATGGAATTAGCGTGAAGTTGCAGGGATGGCTCTTTAGGTGAACCGTTTTTCTAAAAAAAAATTGTCAGATCAGGCGAATCCCTCTAGATAATCGTCAGATTATGAGACAGTACGTTTAGAACATAAAGATGAACCACATATATCTTAATCTGACGCGCTTGAGTATTTCAAAATTGCGATTTTTTTTTGCAAATTATGAAAATGGCCGTGGGTTTGCGTCCCATCGAAATCGTCAGATTAGAGAATGAGAGCTTTTTTTTGGTGCACTTAACACTCCCTTAGAAAATCTGACGCGCTCGATAATTTTTATTTTTTTTTCATTTTCAACCCTTAAATACAACCACCCGCATCATGCAAACGATCAGATTAACATACGTACATTATTATAAATACGTAGGGCATTGATGCTATCAATATCTGACGCGCTCGAGGATGTCCATGCAACAGTTTTTTTTTACATATTTAACAATCTATAGCCGCTTCCCCCACCGATGAAAAGGTATATATGATATAAAAATTTTTTCTTCTTATCATCTAAGCTTTGCATCCCAATAGGTCTCTACGACGCTCGAGTAAATCCCCATTTAGCATCGTGGGCTCCCCTACCATTATGATCTATTGTCATTAAAACCACTGTTTTACCTTGAGCTTCTACATATGTTCATATCTGTATTTAGGATTAAATACACGATTTAGTACGTCTTAGGCCTTACGAGTAGGTACCTTATTTATTCGTGGATTAATTATAATTCGGCTAGTGGACAGGATTACTTATATCGACAGGTATTCTTATTTCAAATAATTACCACAATAGGGTTTACTATATATTATGATATACATCCCAAAGCGTAAGGCATTATTACAATATCTTTGTTTATATTAATAAACAACAACTCACATGGGAGCTAAGACTTGCTTAATAATACATCAAATAGCACTAATCTTCGGGGTAACAGGTTATGTGACATGTTGGGGATTTCAAAGGAAATGTCAAGCCATGCATTTGACAGTTGTCATATCTCATTATGAAACTGTGGTGAACTGTCAGTGTGGTCACGTCACTGGCGTCATTTATCTTGTTAAATTTATTGAAAACAAAAGCGTGTTGTTATTGGTTTTTAGGTTGGAATTTATTTTCTTTGACTCGTGTTATTGAATATTGTATTTCGAACAAAAGTTGTAATAATCCAATATTGGTAAGAGAGACCTTATATTAAATTATTATTAAGATATTGGTACTTTTTATCGGATTTGCCATTTCCATATTGGATGCTTACCTAAACATTCATTGAAGTGAAACTTCTTTAGGCGCATGAGGGTAAAATTTTTACTGATACGTCACGAAGATGTGCAGCGATTTTGTCGAAGAAAAGGGAGAGAGCGATTGAGAGAGAGTGAGAAGGGCAAATTACCTTATAAAAAAATCTATTTTTATAATTAAAATTTCGTAAATTAAAGAGAATTTATGAAATACTAATATTTTATATTTTATGAAAAATAATTTATTGAAATCTCAAATGACGAATTGTAAATTAAAATGCCATGTGTTTTAAATATTATCGATGAAATAAATTCAAAAAATTAAATTTATAAATTGTATTACTTTTCGACACTTTTCAATATTTTAATGACAATTAAATTCATTAAATTCCTAACATATCTTCATTTTCCCCTCCAAGTCTCGGAAATTTTCAGATTTGTATAAATATGAACAAGACTTAAAAATTAGTTTGCCAAAGAAGTTTCACTTGTTTGTACCTTGTACGCACGCACTTTTTTTTAAATATTGCCTATAGATTAGGTACTAATGCATTTTTAATACAAAATATATAAAGATTTTTTGTGTGTAATAAAAGTGTATGTACTTAAAACATTTAATATAAGAACTGTATTAACTACCCGCAATAACATGTCTTTGTATTTATACTATAAGGAAAATGCCTAACAAGCTTTATTTCGCAGGGCCTCGAATTAAAGGGACAGATGGTTTTTTGCCCCGAGTCGGATTCCTTACTTTTCGTCGGGTCACCCTTTCTCGATGGACTCGAAGGTCTCACTGGCAGGGGTTTATTTATATCCGACATTCCATTACACGACGCCACAAGGGACGTGATCTTAGTCAGCGAACAGACTAGGGCGCAGGTTGGTGACAGTTTCAATTTATTATCTGTGTTCATCGGAATTTCTAGTAGTCTGTGATGGTTTAAAATATAGATAAGTACGATTTTCGGGAGCCTCATAGCCTAGCGGTCTTATTAAGTGGCAGCTAGGTGAGGGGTACCGGGTTCGATTCCCGGTTCGAGGGCAAGTTTTAATTTACTTTAAATTTGTTCTCGGCCTTTGGGAGGGTTGTGCGGTACCGGGCGAGTGCCTAAAACCGTACATGGAGGACATGGTCGAATTTCTAAGGCAAAAGCACGAATTATAAAAATCTTATACTTGACGCTGGCTAATGCACAAACCGTGCCAGAGCCATAAAAAAAAGTACGATTTTCATATACGTTCAATAAGAGTGAGATAGATTTATATTTATGTATGAAGTTTTGGAAGAATTAAATGGAGTTACAAACATTTTTCAACTATATATAGCTTATTAATTAAATTTTTCAAGCGAACAAACTGTATATATATTGAATAATTTGTGCTCATCACTCTTGTGTCAGTTGACAAATAAATAAACGTGACAGAACATACGTTATCGAGCACGCACGTTCCAACGCACCACAACGTTGTAGATACGTTCATTATTTCCTCATATGCTACAATTTAAAACACGTGACGAGTGTGTAAACGCTATATATGTATTAAAGTATCGCGTTTACACACTCGTCTTGCCCACTTCACTGCTCACTACGGCAGAATGTAAAACTGGTATAAGACTATACCTTTTTGGATCTAAGACATGTCGGTTATGAATGTTGTGAGTCGCCCGCTCAAGAAATTGTATACTACTCCTACTTGTTTAGCATCTCTGAGATTGCCATAAAACAATTAATGAAATTATCTCTATGGGTATAAAAGTATGTTGTCTTGACACAATGTCATAATTGTGTTTAAATTAATTCCGTTCAAGTCGGTTTTCTTGGAAACGATAAAACATTTATGTTCTCAGGGGACGTTTTTAATTAGCGATTTTCTTATTATCCACTCTCGTTAATTATTTGGAAACTTGATGAACTATATCTCAATTATGTTCTTTCAAATAAAATGTTTTAACCTTAATACGAAATTAGCTTTTATAATTAGCTTTAATCTTACTAGAGTTTTATTCTTGAAGGTTATATCTGCGAGTTGATTATACCTAATAAGGAACACTAATTATATTAAAATCCTGGCTTCAACTAAGGTCCGGAGCTTTCATCATTATTTTTTAGTATATGTTTAAAATTTAAATTCTAAATAATAAAATAAGTTTACGTATAAATTACTTACGTAATTTTTGACTTCCATTTTTAAAAATCTTTTTTCGACAGGACGGACTTCGTAAAAGAATGGATAAATTGAAGAACTCAATAGTAGAACTAAGCAAATCCGTTGCGAAGGAGAGAGAAAAGAATGTCAGTCTTTTACATCTTATATTTCCACCACACATCGCGAAGAGACTTTGGCTTGGTAAGCGTAGTTTTCTGTCTCTTTTCATCACTGCTTATACACAATTTGACAGGTAAGGACAAAAGAGTCATTTAGTTTTTTATGAATAAGGGGGAAAGTCTATATTGTAGAATGTTTATTAATAATAATACCATGGTTATAGGCTAGGATATAAAATGTCTTTAAGTAGACATATATTATGTTTAAAGAACTTTATTTCTCATTACAAAAAATATATTTTTATTGACATGAGAAACTTAATATAATACTAGCTGATCCGGCAAACGTCGTTTCGCCATGTATATCATTTATAATAAAAAAATAGGGGTTGATCGTAGAGGGGTGAAAGTTAGGGGTTGTATGTATTTTTTAATGCTGTATCATAAAAAAATAGAAATTAAAAATTTTGTCTAAAAAATAAAAATAAAAATTTAGCGGTGGACTACCCTTAACATCTGGTGGGCTGATTTGTGAATCTAAACCATTCCCAGATCCCCTTGAAGACACACAAAAAATTTCATCAAAATTGGTCCAGTCGTTTAGGAGGAGTTCAGTCACATACACACGCACACAAGAAATATATATATTAAGATAAATATATAGATACGCGTCGCCGTCAGCTATCCCAATTTTAGTCTACTAAGCTCATTCTTATATGTATATTTAATGCCCTTTTGAATTGATTAAACACGCTAATATTACGAATTTTAGAGCGTAATTGGTGAAATAATTGCACACCCTCATACTTAATAGACTTTTTTAAATAATTTCTCGCTCGACGAGTATTAAGAGTAGTGGTGTATTTGATGTTTTTAAATGATAATCTACTATGGAGAGAGTTATATATACTAGGTCGTACCTACGTGCGTTTCTTGTTTATTTATAAGTCCTAAAACAACGTGTATGCTTAAAATATACAAGAAAATATGACATCACAAATTTCACACACATACATTTTTAACTAGCAAAAAAGACTAAAAAATAACTAAAACAAAATAGAAACTAATTTTTCATCTATCTCATTTTTTGCTTTTCTATATATTTCATTGTCGAAAGTCAAACTAAATTTAATCTGGTCGATCTTTAAAGAATAAGCGTTCAAATATAAAACAAATGTTTTTTGGTTATAAACATTTTACTAATATAATATAGCAGTAATAAGCAGGATGGATAAGCCCGACCTATTAACCATTTAACCACATGTTTTTCATATCGGTAAAGCCTTATATTACCAATTACACCCACACGTTTTATTAATAACCCACAATAATTCATATTTGCCAAAGTAATTAATTTGTTAGTTAACACCTGCGCTCGACAATTAACTGTCAAAGATGATTCGTTACTGTGTACGTACACACACTGTACACACGTGTGTACAGTAGGAATCGGCTCGTTTTACTGAGAAGTAAAGAGAAACAAATCTCTTCTCAAGCTTCCATTAAATCTTTACTGTAGGTACAAACATTACCTGTCCACATCGTATCTCTAAGTGATTTCTTACTAAGTGATGTGAAACTGATTTAACATTATCGTGATTAATATGCACTTTTTTTTCATGTGTCCTTTTTTGTATTTTTTAAATTTTACCTAATAATTATTGTTAACATAAGTTTTAATTGCTTTGTTTTTCTCCATTAGTTTTAAATAAAAAAAATGACTATATGTCAGAAGAGATCACTCGAAAGCGATAAGGCCGCCAGTTGCCCTCCTTTTCATTTAATTATGTATTTTGTATTATATTTCTGCAACGAAGTGCTAATGCTAGATGAAACTAGCGACCGTCCGTCCCTGGCTTTTTATACCTTCCTCATAAATAATTCTAGATTTTGGTGAAAACTGTTATCAATTCCGTTGGAATACTTTTGAGTTTATCGCGAACTGATAGATAGACGCGATGAACTGACTTATTTTTTTTATTGATATCATCACGCCTTTATCCCGAAGGGGTAGGCAGTGATCACCGATCATCACTTGCTACGGTCCTGACCCCTCTCGCCTCATCCACTTTCAAGACATTCACTGTACATGCTCTTACTTTTCTCTACAATTTTTAACTTGTCCCATATCTAGTACTAGGGGGGATCTGGTTCAAGAATGTACCACAAGGCCTACCCATTACCCCACCTGATGGATCCGTTCTACATGGCCAAAACCACTCAATCATTTTCTTTGGTATCTTTGTCATTAATTTTTATTTAAACCCACACTGCTGACATATTTCAGTATTACTTATCCAATCACGTAATGTTACGATGTTAATGTTTTTAGATACAATAAGAATTATACTATCTACTTTATCGATTCTTAAATGTAATTTTGTTTTTCCTGATTGATTTTGTTTTTGCTTTTTTTGTTTCGTCTGTAAGCTTTTGTTCACTCTTGTCAATTTGGGTTCGCCTGTTAGGGCAGGAGTGTTGTTATAAATAAATAAATAAATAAATAAATAAAAATAAATAAATGTTTTGATAGAGATTATTCATAATTAAATTAAAATAAATATATTTCAAAATAATATCTTCTGTGTATTTTTAGGTGAGGCGATAGAGGCAAAAAGTCATGATGATGTCACAATGCTGTTCAGTGACATTGTCGGCTTCACCTCAATATGCGCTACAGCCACGCCCATGATGGTAATAGATATGCTCGAGGACTTATACAGCGTGTTTGATATATTCTGCGAAGTTCTGGATGTTTATAAGGTAAGAAATATATAGAAAATAAGTGATTAAATTGTAAGTCACAATTATATCTATTATCTAATTTATATAATTAATTATGAGGCAAAGACAAGTTTAAGGGGAAACTACGTCAACTACCAAAACTTTGACAGATATCTTATCTATGAAACGTGCTCCTACTTGGATTTGACAGATGCATAGACACTAGATACACACGCTTGTATTCTAAGACAAATTAATTAGTTTTATGATTCAAAAGCAATCAATGAATTGATTAAATACAATTATAATAATCCATATACTATTCAAAAGTCGAATTCTATAAATGATTTTTATGTCATATGTCATCCATTATACCTTTTTTAAATTTGACATTGACAACTTAATTATGACGTCAAGAAATATAGACTATATTACACGATAACGCATGATAGATAATGAATCTTGTTAACGTAAGAATGGCGTACGTGACAGGATGCAAAAGCCTGGTATAGCTTTCGTAGATTGTTTTATGTGAAGTAGAAAATCGAGTTTCACCGGCAAATATTTAAATTGACTACGGATTTTAATGTATTTAACAATTTTCTTAAATTTTCGTTAAAATTTTAGGTTAACAAATAACTAAGAGTTAGGCTAGATATCCAGTTTCTTACTGAGACTAAAGAGTTTATTTTGGTTTTGAGATGGTTCTTTAACCATATTTTGTTATTGCTACTGTTAATTTTCTAAATATTTTTTTTATTTTTTTTTATTACTTTAGATTAAGGTTCTATAATTTTTTTATATAACATTTGGTTATGCTCTTCTTGCACTTTACTCATAATATTTCTTTTGTTAGTTTTTCCCTCATTAGGGTTGCCTGGAAGAGGTTGCTTGTTAGCGATAAGGTCGCCCGCATCCCTTATAATTTTGATGTACATATTATTGTGTTATTTGTGTGTTTTTTTTGTGCAACGTAGTGTGAATAAATAAATTAATTAATTAATCAATATATATATAATATCTCTAAAATACATTGCCATACACATATTGTTAGGCGGTAATTAAACCACGATACAAGATTCTGTCCAAGTTAGGTTCAACTTATGGAAGTTTAAACTGAAGTCAGAGTTAATTACGTGTTTTAACCCAGCTCTATCGCTTGTTAAACAAGGTTTCATGGTTAGATTATTGCGAAGATCCTCAGAGGGTTGCAAATTTGATTTATATATTAAATTGACTGACCGATACGATACAGCATACTTATGTACTTTCATGAACAATGATAATATTGAAATATACAACAGCAATTGTTAAAGCAATTAGAATAAAACAAACAAACATTCTTCTCACGCGTGTCTTGCGCACCCTGAATATTATTGCATGTGTGACGGATATATTTGCACTCTGGCTGAATTCACAAGAATTGCATTATTTATAATTAGTTTTTATTATTATAAAATGGTTTAGGTATTTCGTTTTTTATTTTGTTTTAGTTAATTTTTTTATTGATAAGTTTTATGTTGTAATAGTATTATGTTACTGTAAAAATAGGAAATAAGGAAATAAATAAATACTGGCAAGAAAGCACAATAGAACATGGTTAATGATTAGTAAATGCCAAAAAATTATTTCATTGTTTTTGTCTTGTAAAGGTCATCTTTCGTTATGGTCCAACATCGCCGAGAAAAAACTGCCAATTCTTTAATATTTATAATTTGCGTTCCGGTCGAATCAGGTGCATGATATAAGCCTATACTTAGCTAAATCCACGAGGCTCTCAAAAAAGATTTAACTAATGTCGTGATGTATATATACCTGTATATAGGGTTAGCATTCTGATAAATGAGCTAGGTCTGGATATCCATAGTTGCTCCCCTCACACTTTGAAGTCAACTTTCCTTTTTTTATATGTTTTTATCTCTTCGTGTATGTCTCATTAAATCTTGTATTTTATTTTTCTTGAACCAATGTATCAGTGTACTGAGCGTTGACATGTTTTTTTTTTAAATAAATATAATTTTATTTGTTATACATAATAGGTGGAGACTATTGGCGATGCATATTGTGTTGCTAGCGGACTACATCGGAAAATAGACACTCATGCGCCGCAGATTGCTTGGATGGCGTTACGTATGGTGGAAACTTGCGCACAGCACTTTACACACGAGGGAAATCCTATTAAGGTAATTATTTTTTAATGGCGTGTTGACACGCCTGTCAAAAACGAGACTTAGCAACTCTTCTAACTGGAGCTAAGAGCTAAATTTCGTATTAAATATTACCCTTACAACAACGCACTTGTTGTACTTGATAAAAAGGACTATAATAAAATGTATAAAATACATAGAATTTTTTTCCATTCTAGTATACACAAATATAGATAGATATATGTGTGTATATATATATGGTTTATTTATAATTTATGTGATCTATAAATTCCTTTTTTAAACTTGACGATCTCACATAAAACTACGTAATTTTGCCGTAATGTATAAATTCTATATTTAATTGACTTCTTTACATATTGTATTAACAATTCTCCAGCCAAGATTTAAAATCACTAGACGCTCAATTATAAATTTTTAAAAATCGTTAATATTAACTAAATAAAAATAAATCACGAGAACATCAATTTATGTAATAAATTCATTATGTAATTCTGTAATGGTTTTAATTCTTTTAGATGCGCATAGGCCTCCACACGGGCACAGTACTCGCTGGTGTGGTGGGTAAAACTATGCTGAAGTACTGTCTCTTCGGGCACAACGTGACGTTGGCAAACAAGTTCGAGTCTGGCTCCGAACCGTTGATGATAAATGTCAGCCCTACAACTTACGAGTAAGCACTATTTTAATTATGTACAGTATGGAAGTTTACGAGGCAAAAACCCTCTAAAAAATTCACTATAGTTGTAAATTAAAATTATAAAAAAAATGTGTTTATTCTTTATAAACAATTCATTATAATGTGGAAGATTTGGGAACCCTTTTCAGTAATAAATACCTGTGTCAGGGTTTCCAGCTCTTCCGAACTTAAACAGTAAATTCCATAAAAATTATATCTATTTTTTTGTCAACTGTTTTCAATACTTCTGAGTGCATGAGTGAATGTGTGGGTGCATGTGAGTGTGTAAGTGAGTGAATGAAATGTGTAACTAAAATTATATTTCAATACTTTTTATAATTAACATAAGCTACACATATTGTTTAGCTAGTTCGGGAAACAGTTTTATAATAGGGTAAATGTTTTGGATTAAAAATACTTCAACTGAAACTTATATTTTGCGAATAAATTGATTAAAAGATAGATTTTTCAACATTAAACGAATCTTGTTTCATTTTCATTTAACAATAATCGTACTTAACAACTCCATTTAAAAAATTGGCGACCTACTTACCCTTCATATAACATATGATTATTTCCAATCGTTGCCGCAAAAGCAAATATCTCCTAAGAGATGAGAGATAGCCATATCGAATACTTGACATTATACGATAATTTTATATTTATTTCATAGGGCACTATAATAATAAATTTGATCGTTCCATTAGTTTTTATAACCATCGTAATCCCAACCATAAACTTTACGCATTCTTTATTTGGCTGTACAATACGGCTTTTTTGTAATTTTATTTTTTTAAGTATATTATTTTAATATATCGATATGGTGTTTTATTTTCTTTACATCTACTATGACGGCAATGAACACTTGCTATAATGATATTATATTAAAGTCACGTGAGGAAATCGGCTTTTCATACATCTAAAACTTACAACAGGTATCAAACACGGAAAGCGAATACATACCTAATACCAAAGCTAATAATCAAAGAAAATTGCAGTTCACGGGCTAATTAGCATTTTAACTGATACCGTTGAACATTAATAATTAGTTCATAAAAACCAATTCAATCTCTTGAATATAATTAGCAATTTAATTATTATTTAATGTTTGATTCTCCTTTTCATCATTTCGAATTAATCCACAAAATATTTATTGACTAATGACATTGTTAATCTTAATAAACTAATATGATTATAGCTAGAAGCCTTATTTATTATAATTTACTTATACTAAGTGAAGAACGATTATAAAAGAACGTTTAAGGTTATATAGAACAGGTGGTTCATTGTACAATCTCGAATGCCTTCAATTTATTGATAAAAACCCTTATATTCCCAAGTTTTTGTTACATACCCTTATGTCCCAAAAACTAACAATATACGTCCCGAAACTTAGAAAATACGTGAAAGTTCTCGGCCTATTCCATTACCTTATCGGATCATAACTCATACTTTTGAACATTGATTCAAATAGTATTATGGGGAAAGGGGCTCGATTTTTTGTGTTCATACTTTGTGTGTGAAAAGATGATGCTCTGTGAATATTGGTTTAGACGCGTTTTGAATAATAATGCCCAATATGATTTGATTTCTCCGTAAATCCTTATTTATTAAATGAACTACCTAAAGTGGATTTTTGTTCGGATTTTACCGATGTATGCCTTCTTGTGGGAACTTTAGGTGTAAAATTCAGAAAACTACGCGGTCTAATTACGGGCGGAAGCTACTGAGATCTATTATTTATGTCTACAAACTTAACGTTGTTTGAAAGAAACGCATAAAAGCGATCATTTCATTCTCATATAATAAAAAAATATTGTTTAATGACAAGCGAACATTGACTACTTATTAGGAAACATGATGATACACCAAATGTTTATCTTTATGTTAAAGTTAGAATGGTATGAGATAATGTACTGTAAAAGCTTAAGACTTAAAAGGCAAGACATTTTTGTATTTTGCATTGACGTCAAGGCAGAATACAAAGCACCATCCGTAACACCTCGACGTCCGTCGTTCCACAATTGAGGGTTTCTCAAGGCAGTTTTTGCCGCGCACCGCCACTATGTGGAACTAGCTGCCCACTGAAGTATTTTCGAACCAATTCGACTTAGGGTCTTTCAAGAAGAGAAAAGGCCGGCAACGCACTTGCGAGCCTTGTTGCGAACTGCACTTGGCTTTATCTATGACTTTTGACTTTTGTTTTTCGGCTAGGCGTAGCAACATGTCGACTTCAAAACTAGTGGCAGACTCGCAATGAAAATACAGATATGCAGTCTGAATTTATTACATTTTTATTTGTCAATTTAAGGAAGTTTTGTTAACTTAACATTGTTAAATAAACGCCAAAACGTGCCTCTTGGGTTAAGCATTTCACAGTAAATCTAATTATTCGCAGGTGGCT
This sequence comes from Pieris napi, assembly GCF_905475465.1. NCBI lineage: Eukaryota > Metazoa > Arthropoda > Insecta > Lepidoptera > Pieridae > Pieris > Pieris napi. The sequence continues at coordinate 1,425,467 of NC_062241.1, read as the reverse complement.
AATCAAGTTCCCGGGTTTCGAGATGGAGCCGCGAGACAGGTCGTGTCTCCCGAATTCCTTCCCAAAGGACATTCCCGGCACTTGTCATTTTCTACACAAGTACACGCACCCGGGGACAGATCCAGACGCAAGCCAGGTGAGCCTACATCATAAGTTAAGTCTGAAAATATGTTTTGTGTGATTGAGTCACGTTTTCAGAGTCAGTATTACTCCATGTCTGGTGTTTTTGTTAGGGATATCTCTAACGCTTTGAATTTCGGTGTATAGTATACACTATACGTACGTTGTTCACAATAAATTACTAATTTATAAATATAATATAAAAGATAACCCATATTTATTTCTTGAGTGTTAACATTTTCACAATACATTAACTACTGAGTAACGCGTTTATTACTGTATTCGATAGTTTTTATTGTACGCTAAAGAATCCTTGTCCCTGTAAGAAATCCTAGAGCAGTGTTGGCCAAGTGACTTCAGCGTGAGGTCATCCCTGAGGTCGAAGGTTCGATCCCCGGCTGTGCACCATTTGAATTTCTTTCTAAGGAAAACATCGTGAGGATTCCTTGGCGTGCGTCAGGCACAGGAGGCTGACCACCTACTGCCAATTAGATTAACAATGATCGTGAAACAGATACAGAAATCTGAGGCCCAGACCTAAATAGGTTGTAGCGCCACTGATATTATTTAACGAATCCTTGTGAAACACACCATGTTAATGACAAACTATCTATTTATAGTCATGTTTGTTTGAATTCTATTACATAATGTTACATTCATGAGTTTTAATGTGTATTTGATTTTTTAAGGTAAAACATATTGAGGATGCGCTTAGAGACTTTGGCATAGGACAGACCAAGCCAGCAGACGTAGAGAGCGAAGATCCAACATAGTCATCATAGACATTTTAAAATTTAATATTACATTCCAAAGATGCAAATAGCTACTTTTGTTAGAACGAACCATTTACAAGATTTTATTATACTAGCGGATCCAATAGACGTTTTCCTGTACACACGTCTAACATACAAAAAAACAATTATAAATCATTCTCGACTCCACTTGAAGACACAAAAAAGTTATCAAAACCTGCCGTTTAGGCGTATAATTACGAACACATGCACAGAAGGTTTATATATATATATACCAGATGTTTCTGATAAATAACTTAGAAACCGACTGCAGCACCATCTACTGGGCTGATTTGTGAATCTAAACCATCCAGGGCGCCAACCAAACGCATAAAAAAGTTCATTCAAATCGGTCCTGCCTTTTAAGAGGAGTTCAGTGACCCCATGATGGGGCACAAGGCACGTGGTTTATTCGTTATTTTTTTTAGTAGGCTTCTGTGCCTCTCAACTTAATATAATTGTCCGGAAATCGAATTAGCCATTACAGCAAGCTCGTGACCAAGCATGGCTAAGACATTAGGTACTTACTTAGAGATTTCCTTCATTTTATAACTATCTTAAATTATTTGCGGGCATAGGCTTTGCATAAAATAGATTCATAATAATTGTAGAAATTATAACTTTTCTAGTGTAGCCTATCTGAATAAATGATTCAGGAACACTAAAGTTACAGTAGACTTCACTGATTGCTTGCAATATCAATAAAATATGCTTTAATTAGTATTTGTGATAATGCATTTATTCATAAATTATAACATGTACATATATATGTCTATTCTATAAGAGTGAAATCGTCAAAAACTGTGTTGAGTATTAGAGTTTAGAGCAACAGTTTATGTGTGTGTGCAGTGTGTGTGTTAAATTTTTGATTTGAAGTGAACATTCTCTACAACTAACTTGACTCTGATATCGACTTCCAATAGCGATAACAATTGTGATCTCGACTTTAATGTTGTCTTCGCAAAGCCAACATCAGCGCTACCGATTCTCATAGAATTAATAGACATTGCATATAAAACATAGGATTGGTATGGCTATCGCTATTAAAAGTTACAGAGTAACAGCTGATTATGACTCCAACAAACTAAATTTTGATGTTTATTTTTAATAAAGAAATAACTAAATATATATAAGTCTGTGTAAACCTGGCATTGCTGTAAAAAATTGTATGTACAGTGCCACATACTTTTCTTGGCTGGTAAGAGCGTCGCTGTCATCGATATTAGTATTGCCAGTAAATAAAAATTATAAGAGTAATAATTTGAAGTCATGCAGGTTAACTTAATAATTTAATTAAATGTCTTAATAAAACAATGTATACTAGTATCTAGAAAATACAGTTCTAAGCTTAAAACTTTGCCACTGTAATTAATAATGCGAGGAATAAAAATAAATACCAACACCAAGGAAATTTGTTTGACATTTCAAAATGGCGACGGTTATACCAATTTCAACCGCTGGTCAAGAAAAGTATTTGGCACTGGGTATGTTCCAATATACACTGCGAGTACTGTATAGTGCTCCCACTGTTCAAAAATTTGTTCCGCTATGGACTGCAGTATACAGCCGCAGCGTCCTAGGAAATATATGACGTCACAAATCCCCGCTATACTTCTACTGCGAGCACTGGCGTTTTCGAGGTAAGGTACTCGCAGTGCTTTGATCACGTGATCAATCAAAACCACTTGAATGCCTAACGGCTGATATAACTTACAGTTTAATAACAAACATTTAAAATTCTAACTTACTTTCTTTGTAGTATTAATTCAATTGACAGTTAATATTAATATAGATTTTTTTAATGCGATAATACTCCAATAATAGTTTTTCTTGTTGAATTGAAAACCTTTGATGCACTCATTTGAAAACTGTGTCGAAAAACGAAGCTGACTAGTATACTGGACTGCGTTCCGTTTTAAATTGTAACCAGTATAGCTGGCTATAGAGAAACGGTTTCACAGTATACTAAATTGACGGTACTCTGTACAGTGGTCGCAGTGTATATCGGAACATACCCACTGTAACGATCACTTGACAGCTGTCATAATAGTTTGACGTTTTAAAGCGTCCTGTCTACTCTCGACACACTGTATTCTTAAACTCATTTTGCTTCACCTCGTTTGTAGTCGATAATTGTTGAAACTTGGTGTGCTTAGAACGTTAAAACCCTTAAACTTTAGTAGTTAATTAGTGATCTATATAAAGCTTTATATATTACATAAGGTGTACATACAAAAATCCGGGATAATTACGACTTATATAGTTAAAGAAGTTACATAAAATGTATATATAGTTTATGTATCGGTATTAGATAAAGAGTCATTCTAAAATCAATATTTTATTACGTATCTCATATCGTAAATGTATAAATTTTCAAAAGATATATGAAGGAATTCATGTCCTGCAATGCGTATCGCATTAAATATTATAGCTTTTAATCACATTATTGGACCTATATGCGACACGAACATTGTTATAAACTATTCCAACATTTATGTGAAAAATTCAAAAAACCAAGTTTTTGGTTTTTTATTTTTATCTTTAACAAAAATATTTTTTTTTAACGAAATTTGGTGAAAACTTACCTTTCTATGTCCCAAATACACTGTAATTTATTTGATTAAAAATATTTATTTGTTCGCCTTATTTTGAATTAATATCGAAAAAACACCCTAATTTTCAATCGAAAATTCTGACGTCAAAATTTCAGCTTTTTTCAAAGGGTTGGTGTGTTTTCAGTTCGTTGAAATCTCTACTTTCCTATGGTAAAAAAATATATATATATTACCATAGTAAATCTTCTCAGAAAACGCAAAAAATCGTATGCAGTAACGCCCAGACCTGTCATCCCCTTCCTTACTTCTCTATGAAATACGAAAATTTTAGCCCATCTAAAGGCTAAACTTTTTTTTTTAGGTCACTCAGGTATATATAAGTTATCTTAAAATAGTAATAAATAGGCATCTGATTATAATTTAAAGAAGATTCATAGAGAAGTAGGTAAGGGTATGACGGGTCTGGGCGTTACTGCATACGATGTTTTGCATTTTCTGAGAAGATTTTCTATGGTAATATATATATATTTTTTTACCATAGGAAAGTAGAGATTTCAATGAACTGAAAGCACACCAACTTTTTGAAAAAAGCTAAAATTTTGACGTCAGAATTTTCGATTGAAAATCAGGGTGTTTTTTCGATATTAATTGAAAATAAGGTGAAAAAATAAATATTTTTAATCAAATAAATTACAGTATATTTGGGACATAATAAGGTAAGTTTTCACCAAATTTCGTTTAAAAAAATAAATTTTTGTAAAAGATAAAAATAAAAAACCAAAAACTTGGTTTATTGAATTTTTCACACCAATTTTGAGGTTATGTGAAAAATTTGTAAATACAAAAGTTATAGATCTTTTTATTACCTCCAACTTTGCCATTTAACTTTCTTCGATAGGACTTTTAGTTTTGCTTGAAATCGAGGTAAACCGTTTTTTACCCTTAAAACTCCCCCCCCTAACCCCTTCCCGACCTCAGATCGACCGTAATTTATTTTTCCTTTCATTTTGATCATATTCCCCTGCTTTTCTAATGGGTTTCATCCTACTGTAATTTTTTTTGGTTTCAAAAATTATCGGCACTGGTCTATATATATTTCTATAAATTATATAATATTCTGTTTTACATTTAACAAGTATTGGTCCCATTAGCTCTAGGCTAAGAGGTACATAATTATTTGTCTATTACATTGATAGTTTGTGGTTCCCAAAGTAGTATTGGGAATCGAACCCCGGCTAGGCTATGTGCCACGTACGCAGTCGTAAATATAAATTAGTATAGTAAAAATTCAAATACTCTTTAATTTGTAATGTTAAGCGTAATTTGTAGCCATAGATATAAACCATTCACCTAATTATAACGAATTCTTAGTATAGCCCGAAGGCTTTCACTGTACATGTTCTAACATAAATTGTTAAGAAAAAGCGTATGTTCTAAATAGGTAATGTTCTATGATAATAACCATTATTATAAGAAAAGCTACGGATATATTTTATGCTGTGATATCACATTTATTTATCGTAAAAATACCAATGGGAATATAAAACAAAAGATGGCGATGACGTTTCGTTTAATTGTGATTGGTCAACTACATCTCTAAATCATTTTGCAAGTCAACGTCCGTCGTTCCACAACTGAATGTTATTTCAGGCAGTTTTTGCCGCGAATTTGCCACCATTTTGGAACCAGCAGGACGGGAGGAAATACTTCATTTCCTCCTGTCCTTCAAGATTAGAGCGTTCCAACTCTTAAAGGCCGGCAACGAGTCCTCTGGCATTGAGAGTGTCCAAGGATGGCGGATAACATCATATCACTTTACATCAGGTGAGTCCCCAGCTCCTTGCCTCCTGTTCTATATAAAAGCAATCATATACTACAAGATCCATCGTTCAAATTTTCCTTATCACAAATAGTCGAAAAGCGCCATCTCCACTCATATTAATTATTCCTCTATTTTATTTTAATTTGCCCCATTCATTGGTCTCCTGTTACAGAGACCAGTCTCTCACATACACTTCCAAATGTTATCATCTTAGTTTAATCATAATAACCTTGTATGTATATGTGAGAGAAGAAATAAAGATTATTTATTATTATTATTTTTTATTGCTGTTTCATTGTAAAAGTGTTCTAGCCTCAAATTAATGTATAGGACCAAAGTAAATTAGATAAAACGCAATGTTCTACTATTGTGTTCTAAGCGTTCCCTTGATGTAAAGTCGTTGTAAAATCTCCGAGTAAACAGGCAATTAACAAGGGAATAACAAGACCAATATCAGAGCAACGATTCAACTTTTTTTTGTATATTTTTCACAAATAAAAGATAATGATAATTCAAAATTATATGTAGTAAAAATTTTCATCATATATAATAATTCAGATAATTTCACAGTTATTGATATGTGTAAAAATTATTGGAATTAGAATTATGTAGAAATTATTAAATGTTGAAACAATGAAAATTGTACAATATGTGCTTCACTGTACCTTATGTAAATACGGCTATGTAACTTAGGTTATTATATAAAGCACTAGTTGTAGCAATAATGCTTATCGATTCACACATTGATATATTTATTCTGTAAACACACATTGTAAATAGTTTTAATAGCTTTGATAGAATCGGAATTTGGCAAGTTTTAATTGAGGAAGTTTGGTATTTAGTTGTTAAATCTAAAAAACTGCGGATCTTTTACCAATATTATTTCTCAGAAATATTCTTTATTTTCATTTATTTATTTACTTTAAATAAACAGAATTGGTAAGCAACGGTAGGTCCATTGCCTGCCCATACTCTTTTTCTCTCTTATCAATCTAATATTTTCCAGTGAGCTCTAGGAAATGAATAAAAATACTATAGGACAAGAAGTGAATATAGTAAAACTACAAATCTAAAGCTTATCTAAAGGAATTTAGAAATCAAATAATTCACTTAGAGAATTTAGATTATTCGAAAGTGTATAAAGCATTTAATTAGATTTAAGCACAGCCTTCTTCGATGTAATTTCCGTTTCCTATATCCAACTGTGCGGTTAACCAACAGTTAAATAAGGAATACTAGATACTATCACGCTATCTTTCTATGTACTAGGTCTTGCTATAAGAAACTAAAACTGTGAATGCACTGTTAGTGAACTGTGAAATAAAATGTTTCTTTGGTATTATGCTATTTTATTTATAACCCCTACATTGTTTATAAAGTTTATAGTTGAAAATGTACCCCCTTATAAGTAAGAAAAAGAGTCTAACTGGCCAGTCTAATCTTTCGTTTCTTTCTATCATATTGCATTTACGACGTGGTGAAAAGAGACAGAACAGTACTGCAATAAAAGAGTGCAATAGAATTGCTTTGATTTTTGTGAAAAAGAGGGTTATATTTTGAAGATAAAACCAAAAGCTCATTTAAATAGTTTATCAACTACCCGTCATCTAAGATATATATCGGGTGTTTTTTTTAGAGGTATAGAACTTTAAATTGCAATAAAACAACGAGTGATTATTGGACTGACATGATTTTTTTTTTATTTGAAACATAATCTTGTGGCATTACATTTTAAATATGATTTCTGGCATATGACTGCCACGGCTGGCTCGGATATAGTCCAATCTGGACGTCCAATTTTCGATGACTTTTTTCAACATTTGTGGCCGTATATCGGCAATAACACGGCGAATGTTGTCTTCCAAATGGTCAGGCGTTTGTGGCTTATCCGCATAGACCAATGACTTTACATAGCCCCACAGAAAATAAGCTAGCGGTGTTAAATCACAAGATCTTGGAGGCCAATTCACAGGTCCAAAACGTAAAATTAGGCGGTCACCAAACGTGTCTTTCAATAAATCGATTGTGGCACGAGCTGTGTGACATGTTGTGCCGTCTTGTTGAAACCACAGCTCTTGGACATCATGACTGTTCAATTCAGGAATGAAAAAGTTAGTAATCATGTCTCTATACCGATCACCATTGACTGTAACGTTCTGGCCATTATCGTTTTTGAAGAAGTATGGACCAATGCTGCCACCAGCCCATAAAGCGCACCAAACAGTCAGTTTTTCTGGATGTAACGGTGTTTCGACATACACTTGAGTATTAGCTTCACACCATATGCGGCAGTTTTGTTTGTTGACGTAGCATTCAACCAGAAGTGCGCTTCATCGCTAAACAAAATTCGCTTATGAAAATCGGGAACAACGGACGGGAAAATTGGACGTCCAGATTGGACTATATCCGAGCCAGCCGTGGCAGTCATATGCCAGAAATCATATTTAAAATGTAATGCCACAAGATTATCTTTCAAATAAAAAAAAAATCATGTCATTCCAATAGTCCATCGTTGTTTTATTGCAATTTAAAGTTCTCCTCTAAAAAAAACACCCGATATAAGCACTAGCCGTTTCGCGCCCGCTTTGCTGGACGAATTAAAATAAATTTTATGTTTCATTATTTTATTTTTTTTCATATTTTTATTATTCTTCTTTTTAACTTCCCGCTAAGAAAATTGAAATATTTCGTAAATCGAGTTTTTGACAGATGTTGACGTTTTCACGTTCTAGGAAGTCCGTATGCATAAATTTTCATAAAAGTAAAACAGAAATAAAAAAATGAAGGAACGTTGGAATTAAAAAAATAAATAGCCATAAACCATCTAGGAAAAATTTCGCATCGAATGGTGGTAGTTTTATGTCGATACGATCAGTGGTTTAAGCGTGAAAGAGCCTCAAACGAACACCATTTTCTTTTTATATATATAGATATAGCAACATAACTCTTTAGATGGTAACACTGCACTGGTAAGTCAGATGCTAAGGATTGTGGGCAAAGATAAAATAATGTTAGCAAAAGTTTATAAATATTGTTTCATATAAATTGTCTCTGTACAAAGATATTACGATTATTTAAGACTTATAAGTAATTTAAAACTGACCTAATTCACTAAAAAGGATATTTAACATTAGAAAGTATCCAGTATCACTACTAACAGTATATATTAAGAGGAAGACACTCTGTTCTTGTGTACAATTTTTATCCACATACCTGTTTAGTTTAGAAACCTTTTTTTATATAAATTGTCTCTGCACAAAGATATTACGATTACTTAAGACTAACAAGTAATTTAAAACTGACCTAATTCACTAAAAAAGGATATTTAACAAAAAGTGTCCAATAACTACTTACAATCTCTATTTAGAGGAAGACATTGTTCTTCTGTACTATTTTTATCCATATAGCACTTAAGACTAACGTGCACTCAAACTAATTCGAATGATTTTGTCCTTTTCAATCTTCTCACTAGGCCAGTGGTGTCAAGAAGTTGAATAACCTCTACATTCACATGTTGGTGGAGCCTTTGTTCGTGGGTTTCAGCAATCTTTTTGATTATTGTGGTAAAATACGTTCAATTCTGATTTGTTCGACTTTCTACCCTTTGCTATTCCCGCGATGTTTATCGTTCTAGCTAAGACTTCAACATTTTAAAATTTGTCTTTGATATAACAAGTATCTAATCTAATATATAAAATTCTCGTGTCACAATGTTCGTTCCAATACTCCTCTGCAACGGCTCGACCGATTCTTATGAAATTTTTAATGCATATTCATTAACTCTGAGAATCGGCTACTATCTATTTTTCTAACCCCTAAATGTAAAGGGTGGTCCACCCCAAAAAAATATTTTTTATTTTTTAGAATGTTTTTTTGTTTTTATTTTTTTATGATCCAACATACAAAAAATACATTCAACCCCTAAGTTTTACCACTCCACGATCAACCCCTATTTTTTATTAGCGTAGTTAGTTATTTTTATTGAACTAAAAAAATGTTTCCTAGAAATAATATACATGGCAAAACAAACATTTGCCGGGTCAGCTATCTAATATATAAAATTCTCGTGTCACAATGTTCGTTCCAATACTCCTCTGCAACGGCTCGACCGATTCTTATGAAATTTTTAATGCATATTCAGTAAGTCTGAGAATCGGCTACTATCTATCTTTCAAACCCCTATGTGATAAGGGGTGCCCATCCCAAAATATATATAATACAAAATACAAAGAAACATACAACCCTTAATTGTCACCCCTCTACGATTAAACCCCATTTTTTATTATTGAAGAACTAAAAAAAAAATTCTTAGAAATAATATAGTACATGTAGATACACGGCAAAGCGACGTTTGCCGGGTCAGCAAGTAATACTATAAATAAGTATTCGCTTTTATTGCAAACGTGTCCGAAATTATCATAATTCATGTTTGAATTAATAATTTCTACTTGATTTTGGCTGTAATTATACTTATTCAGGAGTCAAATAAAAGGTCTTTGACGATTATAAATTTCTTTGTTAAAAGATTTTCTTAAGCGTCATCGCATCAGGCTAAGTGAGACAATTTCCACTTCAACATAATTCGTAAAACAAAACCATTTTAGATTTAGACCCTCCAATTTACATGAAAATTAAACGAAATTACAATTTTCTTTATTCGAGAAAGAAAATGAAAAAAGTAACCGTATCGTTATCCTTAGAAAATATATTAAATTTTCCCAGTACAACAAGATGTCTTCAGTTTGAAAGATGCCGCTTCATTTGCTTCTTACCCTGACACCTTAATCTATAAAATCAGTAGGTCCATTGTTTGGAATTTTGTTGGTTTAACATGTTACGTTATATGCTAATAAATATTCGTTAATTTGCAAGCTTTAGCAAGCTTATGGAATCGACAGTGTTTTGGTAAGTTTAAAATAATATTCTGAGTAGTTTTATTTTAATAAACACTACTTACAACATAACAGAGCAGTGTTGGCCTAGCGGCTTCAGCGTGCGACTCTCATTCCTGAGGTCGTAGGTTCAATCCCCGGCTGTGCACCAATGGACTTTCTTTCTATGTGCGCATTTAACATTTGCTCGAACGGTGAAGGTAAACATCGTGAGGAAATCGGAAGCGGTTAAGGAGTCTTAGACCCAAAAAGTCGACGGCGTGTGTTAAGCACTGGAGGCTGATCACCTACTTGTCTATTAGATTTAAAAATGATCAAAGAAACAGATTCAGAAATCTGAGGCCATGACCTAAAGAGGTTGTAGCGGCACAGATTTTTTTGTTTACTTACAACATAAAAAAATGCGGTTTTACTATTAAAAGCCTTTCCTTTCAGACAATTACGTTGTTGAAAGGGTTGAAAGGTTGAATTAAACTATAATTAAAAAACTTAAGTAATAAACAGCGTCATCTTAATTAGGAGGACTTATCACAAACTTATTTATTGGGGCAAATAATGGGCATGCAATTATAAGAAAAACTTGTTGTTTTTCCTTAATGGACTAAATCAACCTATAATGCTTATAGTTTAACTTGCTAGTTGGTTGCCGTTATCGATTTGTTTCTTAGCTAAAGACGACTTGGTAAGTTATATTAATTATTTTTCTTTATCGGCAATTAGGTGAACAGCCGTCACAGCCGGGATACATGCTGGTTTTGAGTCATATTTATTGTATTATCAATATCTCGAGTACAAATTAATTGCGCTAAAAAATTGAAAGTTTAACGCACAACATAAAGCCGCATTTACATTTATCTGACGTGTTGTGTTGTGATGCATCAGAACGGTATCAGTTTCATACATTTAATATGGAAGCGTTCACATTTATTCAATGCGGTGTGTTATGACGGCTTCTGATGTGTCGTGTCACAGGCGATCCCGGTCCGCGTCAGAAAGGGTGAGGTGCGGGGGGCGGTGCCGTGAGACGTCATACCGCATCAGACTAGTGTGCACGCGCCAGTGTTGTGTTATTACGCGTCAGAAATGGACGAAGAGCAACTAATTGAATACATAAGACAATTTAAAGTGATTTATAATCCAAAATGTAAAGAATATAAAGATCAAGTTATGAGAGCAGCTATTTGGGAAGAGATAGGAGAAAAAAATCTTCTTCTTCTTTTTCTTTGTTTAGTTAGAAGCGTTGCCAAAGCCAATAATTCCAACTCTTCTTCAAAATCTGAACCTGAATCGGATGATTCTTGAAAAAACATTGCAAATGTGTGAACTCTCTGGGAGTCAAGACGGAACTGATACAAAAAACCGTCATAATGCATCATAACACGTCATATCAATGTGAACAGTAGCCATCACGACAGAGAGCATCACAACACAACACGTCAGATAAATATAAATGCGGCTTAAGTCATTTATTTATTATTTATCTTACAGCTAACATACAAAGTCAAAGTCTTTCCACCTCTCACCTCAAATATTTCCTCACATCGTCTTTGGTGAGGTGGATAAATATCAATATCCTCGTAATTAGTGTCATAGTTAGATAAAAGCCGAAACATTGGCGAATTATGCAGGTAACTCGTGTTACATGGAACAATTGTGTGTATCTTTCTACACACGGTGGTGGAATTTTTAGAGAAATTAACGACAGCAAATAGGGGGGGCTATCTATCCACCTATTAAGAATATCGTGCAAAAATAATAAGTTTTGCTGACTCCTGATATATTTTCAAGAATCTGCGTAACTATCCAACCATTGATATTATTTAAAACGAAGGAATTTCACAAACCTTTTTGAAGTGAAACTTCTTTAGGCGTACATTTTTAAAGAACGTCGCGAAAATTTGCAGCGTTTTTGTTGAAGAATAAGGGAGAGAACGGTTGAATCCGATTGAGAGAGAGTGATAATAGTACGGGAGGTAGCAACGTTTGAAAAGAAAGAATTTTAGGTCAGCTGATTTTGTGATATGTCTTCCTTCTTGCACTTTCGGTTAGAGTCTGGGCAATCTGGCTGGCGGTAGCGGTTGCGTTCATTAGTGCGCATCGTATCTGTCCGGTAAAAATCCTGGATTTTAAAAGCATTTTAAGAAGCGTAATTTTTAATTTTTCCTTTTTAAATAAGTCTACCTGACATACTTTTTTATTGCCAGACATTTTTCACATTGCTAACTATGTGCCAGACGCGATTTTAAGTTTTTTTTTATAAAAATTTCAAAGTATTTTAGAATGTCTGTAATTTTAATATTATGTTATTTAAATATAAGAAAAACTAAAAATGAATTTGCCAGACATTAATTCGATTGTTAAGTCTTGAATTAAAATGAAAAAGTATTGCAGTATGATGAAGCATTGCATTTTAAGAAACGTAATTTTTAATTTTTCCTTTTTAAATAAGTCTACCTGACATACTTTTTTTATTGCCAGACATTTTTCACATTGCTAACTATGTGCCAGACGCGATTTTAAGTTTTTTTTTTTATAAAAATTTCAAAGTATTTTAGAATGTCTGTAATTTTAATATTATGTTATTTAAATATAAGAAAAACTAAAAATGAATTTGCCAGACATTAATTCGATTGTTAAGTCTTGAATTAAAATGAATGGGAAAAATGTTTGGCAATAAAAAAAGTATGTCAGGTAGACGTATTTAAAAAGGAAAAATTAAAAATTACGCTTCTTAAAATGCTTTTAAAATCCAGGATTATTACCGGACAGATAGGATGCGCACTAATGCACGCAACCGCTACCGCCAGCCAGATTGCCCAGACTCTAACCGGAAGTGCAAGAAGGAAGACATATCACAAAATCAGCTGACCTGAAATTCTTTCTCGAAAACGCTGCTACCTCCCGTACTATAAGGGTGAATTACCTTATTGAGAGAGAGTGATAAGGGTGAATTACCTTATAGAAATTCTATTTTTAAAATTAAAATTTCGTAAAGAGAATTTAAGAAATATTAGTATTTTATATTTTATTTAAAATTATTTATTAAATTAAAATGCTACGTGTTTTAACTATCGAAGAGATAAATTTAAAAAAATAAATTTATTATTTGTATTAATTTTCGACACTTTTAATATTTTAATGACAATTAAATTCATTAAATTCCTTACATATCTTTCTTTTTCTCTCCCTCTAAGTCTCGGAAATCGAAAGTTTTAGATTTGTGTAAAGAGTTAAAAATTAGTTTACCAAAGAAGTTTCACTTCTGGCATTGTTTGTATACTTTTGACAGGTTTTATATATTTTCGACAGCTTGTACTATATGTATGGAGAACAGTTAAAAGAGGTGAGGTTAATTCAAACTCTGGTTCATGGTTAAGATGCAGTGTCGAGATTTAGCGCTGTCAATTCAATACATTTTTGACATACAGGAGCGCTACTTAGTTCTAAGTCTCGACTTAAGCCTTAGTGAGAAAAGCATATGTACTATCCCACATTCGCAACTCAAACACATAGTTTGCTCTTTAAGTAGCAAAAGTATAAGCTGGTAAAAAGTTTTTGGGTTAGAGTGACTTATAAGAGGAAAACCTTTCCTTCTATCTTAAGATTTTTGATAGTGGTATAGAAAATGATAAATGAGTAATGTAATACTAATAGTTACATAATTAACACAGATTAATTATACACAAATTTTTGATTCAGTGATTTATAAGACGCCTTCTGTCTGTCTTCTGTCAACCTTTAATCTCAGAGCCTCTGTATGCGTAATTATAGGCCAACACGGGTCTCTCCTAGGCCTTGGTAATAATTATGTACTTTGAAATGATCATTTCATAACACTTATACGTGTGTGGGTAAACAAAAAAATGCCAATATAAAAAAAAAAAATATTATACTAAAATCTATAAACTTAAAATTAAGATCCGAAAAGTTTTTTTTAAGTTAGGCCAAAAATGACTACGCCATTAGACACGCAAACATCTAGACGTAAAACACCACTGATAAGCAAGATATGAGGAAGGTGAACTCATCATACAGGGCAGAAAAAGAAATCAAAACGGCCAAAAGCAGATCACAGTGGAAGATGCATTTACCCGAAGGAAAAATTGGACCAAATCTGGTAAACTGTTTTTTGTGTCCCTTGTTTTGTTATGTTAAAAATGCTTTAAATAAGGAACTCTATTTTATAGGGCCTTGTTATCATTTTTTAAAGACTGAATTTTTTTTTTCATTTGGAAAATATTTTGTGGCCAGGCCTCCACTCCTTTGTTATCCCGAGGCCTGCCTGTAAATCCGGCTTTGTACTATTATGTTAGCCTGTGCTACTGACAACCTAAGCATTAAGACCACAGTAAGCTAATTAAACATATGTAAAATAATAGGATTAAATACTATGTGAAATTACACAACACTATTACAATGGATTACAACCGTCAAAATATTCAAGAGGAAATCATTCCTAGTGCTGTATAAATAAGATGTATTTCAGTATGAAAATTACTTGACTTACGCAAAAGGCAAATTTCCTCGTGGCTATTAGTTGCTTAAAAGTTAATGTTTCATTACAGTTGTTATTTTCGAATGCTTGATTAAATTTAATAAATATGCTAAAACGTATACCAATTCGACTTAGGAAGCGCACCGATTCTTATTCGCCGGCAACGCACTTGCGAGCCTCCTGTCCGTTTGCTTTTGCCAAAAAATCGATTGATTGATTTTGTATTAAATTGGTAAAAAATACATATAGTTAAAAAGTCACATAGACATAATTGTAGGCAAATCGCTTTGCCACAAAATATGCTTATACAAATTTTATGTACAATGGATAGTATAGGAGATATAGCCAAAAACGTGTTTTCACCCCTTTTTCCAAGATGGCGGCCGGGGGACAAGGGCCCCAACCCCACAAACTTGAGTTTAAGCTTGTATTGACCCCCCCTACATGTCCCATAAATAAAAATGCGTCCTCTAACAAATGTTCAGCCCATGTAACATTTCAACGTAGTATGGAATCCAAAAACGAATTGGATTTTATGTAATAAAAAATATCCTTCAATTTCATCCTTACTGATCTACTAAAAGCCAATAACAAGATCCTACCTGTATAAATAATTCCACAGATATTCTTCTTCAATTCTTCAAAATATATCTATGCCATTATATAGTATTCGGAGATACAAAGTTGTTGAAATGTGAAGAGTGACTCATTATTTTTGCATTACAATACGTAAGTACTGAATTGAAAATATTTCGTAGTCCTTTATAAGAACTAGTAGTTCGTATTTAAATAGTACATTTTCAGTACTTTCTCTGTCGTAGGGAAGTGAATAAAGGAAGAGAATATGGATGGAGAGAAGAGAAAAGATCAAGAATGGATTACGTAGATCCTTGCCTGGAAGAGATTGATCGAAAGCCGCCAGTTGCGCTCCTTTTTATTTAATTATGTCAATTGTATTATATTATGTCTGTGTGCAACGAAGTGTTAATAAATAGAAATAAATAAAGTTTCTGACGCTATT
Source organism: Pieris napi (assembly GCF_905475465.1). NCBI lineage: Eukaryota > Metazoa > Arthropoda > Insecta > Lepidoptera > Pieridae > Pieris > Pieris napi. The sequence goes on along the minus strand of NC_062241.1, from coordinate 1,409,771 downwards.
TACCAAGCTGGAGTCCACGACGGAGTCTGGAGGATCATGGAGTAGGGATGAAACTTATGTAGTAAATGTATGAAACAATTTTCTTTTTATTGAAGTGAAAACTTCTTTAGCGGCGTTGTACACTTTTTTTGGAATGGGTAAAAAATTTTAAACACGCGTCAGGACACGTGACCCGATCGAAAATTCGTAAGACGGATGGAGAGTAGACAGCTGGCGCGGCGTATTTAATGTTTAAAGAACTTTATTTCTCATTACAAAAATTATTTTTTATTTACATGAGAAATTTAATATCATATACGAACGAGATACACGTCGCCATCAGCCGTCCCAATTTTAGTCAATTAGTCTCATTCTAATATGTATATTTAATGCCTTTTTGAACTGATTAATCATGCTAATGTTACGAACCTTAGACGGCAACTGATTAAACAATTGCACACCCTCATACCTAATAGACCTCTTTAAATAATTTGTGCGCGGATTTACTGTAATATAAATTGTCATGTTTGTGTACGATAGCGCAATAAATAAATATTGTATTGTACCACATAAATGATAGTACTTTTATACTGATAATTAAAGCAATTCGTGCAAAATTATTTTCTAACCATTCCAAAATATCAAAAATGCACAACGTTAATATTCAAGTTTTCACTTCTGCCGGCACTCCCGGAGTGCAATCCGTCGTTTTTTTTTTTAACCAAGGTTTTTCCCTTTACAGTGGATTCGAAATCGGAAATAGTCAACGCAAACAGAAATATTTTATAACGAGTTCGTAATCGTCATAACTTTAGTCATAATTTACCCTTTCAGCAAAACTCAATTCCCACGGAATTATTCCATTTTGCAAAGTCAAATACGACATATATAAAATTGATTTAAACATAATTTTCACGAAGGCGCGTCCGACGAGGTCAGTAACGAAAATTAATTTAATATGAAGCTTATACATGAATGTAGGATCACCATAAAGTTTGAATTATTACGATCCTTGATTTGAGATTGCTTTGTTTTGCACAAATAAACGCCAATTTAATTTACAAAAGATTAATTGAAATGCTTCACGGTTGGATTGAATTTTGCATATTTTTTGAATTAACCAAAAAATAAAAATGTTTACGTTATAAGTACATAGATTACAATGGTTAAATTTGGGGACACTTTAAGTACATGTGTCCCAGGTCGTCGATAACGAACTATTAACCACTAATATGTTACCTTCTTCTTTTAGAGCCACTGGAGGTTGGTCGTCAGTCTATTGAAGCGTGTCTTGTCCTGTGCCACATGCAGCAACTCTTCCGCAGTCGCAATAGCCGTCCATTACCTACCGTTGCGAAGCGTTGCGTTTCTTCCTTCTACCATCACGCCGTTTACCCTGGATTTTACCCATTATAATTAAATGAAGGAGATGGTAGCGGTCATGGCGCAACATGTGGTCCAGGTACGCAACTTTCCGTTAAAAAAAAATAAAACATTGTTATTATCTCTGTTCACATCAGCAGCTTAATCAGCTGATGCTTGATTTGAAGAATTGGTCCGATCTTTTCTAAAAGAGTTAAATGCCGCCCAACCAGTATGTGGAACCAGTTGCCCACTGAAGTATTTCCGAACCAATTCGACTTAGAGTCCTTCAAGGAAAGAGCGTACCAATTCTTAAAAGGCCGGCAACGCACTTGCGGGCCTTCTGGCAATGTGAGTGTCGGTGGGTGGCGGTATCACTTAACATCAGGTGAGCCTCCTGCCCGATAGCCAAACATTACCCAAAATTTGTGTTTGTTAGAAAGTTCAAAAAAATTATGATTTTGTGTAGCTTCAAAACAATATATTTTACCCCCGTATTCATATACAGCTCCGTATGGCTATAAGGTGTTAGTGTAGTTGTATAGTTATATAAATATTCGAACACATTAAATGTCTTCTTATCAACTAGATTTATTTATATATTTTATTTATTTATATTTTATTACCTTAATCAAAAACATACACATAACAAAAATAAAAAAAACAGGTTACAAAAATTATAAGGCAACGGGCGGCCTTATCGCTAACAAGCGATTTCTTCCAGGCAACCCTAAAATAACCGAGTTGTGATATTTAATGTATCAATTGTAAAAATTACTTCGTATATTGAAATCGTTTCTCCAAAACCATGGTCATCATTTACAAAATATTCCCACTAATGGAAGCAGTGATTGCCATCACATAATTAAATGGAGGCGTATAACACCTACGCTTATTAGACACAAACTAACTTACGTCTATTACTTATTGACATGAATTCCAAATTTATTTTACCATAATTACTTATAAAGTCAAATTCAAAAATCGTTTATTTATTCATATTCATATAGGTAACACAGTGTACACTTATGAACGTCAAAAAAGAAATATACATTAAATGCTTTTTAATTATCTAATTTTACATTTATTGCCAGTTCTTCTCTTCCGTTCTACGCCCTTGATTTGAGATACGATTATTTTCATACGTCCCTCATCCCAGGTTGGATAATAATTTGACTCAAATTGCGTTGGTTAGAGACTTCAAAACTCAAAAGAGTACTTCATTGTAGACTTCAAAAAATACCGAATGCTCCATCAATTCGTCGTGTAATTTTGTCATTAGCTTGGCTTTTCTATTAAATATTTGGATGCCAAACGAGATATTTCAAAGATTAGTGCCCATAATTCGACACTTAAGCTGATTCTATGATCTAATACTATATACATAATACATAGCCGAATAACGAAATATAGTTTTAATGTCATTTTTATGTAGGTAATATGTAATAGGAGGCAAACGGGCAGGAGGCTCATCTGATAAGTGATACCGCCGGCCATGGACACTCTCATTGCCAGAAGGCTCGCAAGTGCGTTGCAGGCCTTTTAAGAATTGGTACGCTCTTTTCTTGAAGGACCCTAAGTGGAATTTGTTCTCAAATACTTCAGTGGGCAGCTGGTTCCATATAATGGTGGTGCGCGGCAAAAACTGCCCTTGAAACACTCAGTTGTGGAACGACGGACGTCAAGGTGATACGGATAGTATTCTGCTTTGTTGTCTGATAATAAAACTCAGCAGCAGGACATTTGGTTTGCCGTTAAATGAGGTATCGTATTTTAATTAATTCAAATTATCTATTTTGCTACATTATAGGGCAATGAACTCCTAAAATTGTGGATTGGGTCTTCGATCCGTGAACATCAATTAGGTCATGGTCGCGGTTTGGGAATGGTATCTGGAACCGATAAACTTTAACTGAATTTAAGGGTAGCGTTTGTATCGTTCAATGATAAATTAATCTCTGGTTTTGGTTATGGTCTACTAAGATTTCATTATGGTTTATTGAGTAACAAACAATTTCACATAATACTTTGACATTAATCCGTACCAGTTATAAGTACATAAGTTTGATAACTATTAGAGATTGTTTGTTTATTTGGTTGAAAAACATCTCAGAAATGACTAGTCTGAGGAAGAAAATAGGCTTTACACCATCGTGCTACCGAATAAACGCGAATTAAACCGCAGAACATAGCTAGGGAATAGCTTTAAAGTTATTTTATTATGTTCGACGCGATATTTACAATTGAATTTTATATAACTTTATATTGGGCGAATTAATTTTCTTAAATAGGACATTATCAGCTACAAAAAAGTAAAGAATACTTCACTGTCATATGTTTATATACGTATTGTTTCGAATCACTATAAAATCATACGTTAAAGATTTTGCGGCGTAAAGTTGAAAATATCAACATTTCGATCCCTTACACAACATATTAATAGAACTGTAGTGGTTTATACTTTGGAAAAAAATGACATTTGCGTATGATAATAGAGTTTTTGAAACTTAATGACAATTGTCATACTATAGGCATAGGGTTGATTACAATGCATACGGGAGTACGGAATTCGTCTGAATAGCCCGAATCTGTGCCTAAAGTGGTTCGATCTCACATACTCTTGCAACATTTAGTGGATCAAATTATGCATCACGTCATATAGTTGATATTCCAGATCCAGCCACATTCAGAATAAGGGACTGGAAAAGTGCCTGGATGTTACACGATTCATTTTGAAGTACTTTTGAACCGGTCACAAATCAGGAATTTAAATTATTAATAATTATTACTTTATAGTATATACCGGAATTTATATGACCAACTCACCAAAAACAAATAAAAATGTGTGTTGAAAATTTGAAGACAAACATTCATTAAAGAATGAAATGATTCACATAGCAACAATTTCTTTACAACAATAAATAATATCCAATCAAAAACATAAATATTAGAAGAGAGCAGAGACAAATTTTTTGATTGATTTCATTAAGCATTGAGAATATGAGTATCAAGTTCTGTGTCTCGGGATTTAATTCAAGATTTGATTTGGCATCGTGTTTGTCTATTAGAAAATGTTTATAATTTCAAATGTATTGTGATTATGTCTCTTAATGCGCTTTCTCCCAATAAGCAATTAACATAATTACCATTTATTAAAAATGGTGCTTTTAAAATTAACAGCGGTAAATTAAATTTGCTGCGTTCGTTTTAATTAAGCTTGTTGACAAGATGAGAGCAATGCGCAGAAGACATTTTATTTTTGAACGCTTAAAAGCATTTCGTTTTGAAATTATTTTTAAATATTCAACTCCGTTAAATTTTAAATTCAATCGTTTTAATAACTTTAAAGCGTATTGTATACTTTTACTAGGTATTCAAAACAATATAAAATCATATAAAAAGTGTAGACATAGAATAATAATATCTTTAGTGATATTATTGTCTTTTATAATACGTCATGCGTTAAACTAAAGAATTATTTTTATTCAGTTTTGAAAATTATATTCTCTTTTATTCGGTTTCAATGTTGGGGAACGTCTTATGTTTTGGAGGTATATGGGGAGATTCTATAATGCAAGTTACTTAGGATTTGGATATATTCTTGTCTTGTACAAAACTAAAAATGCGCGCATCGGGCTGCCATATATACTCGTAATAATCTAATATATAAAATTATCGTGTCGCGGTGTTTGTAGTTAAACTCCTCCGAAACGACTTGACCGATTCTCATGAAGTTTTGTGTGCTTTTCGGGTATGTCTGACAATCGGAAAACATCTATTTTTCATCCCCGTAAATGTTAAGGGTAGTCCATCCCTAACAATTTTTTTATTTTCAGATAATTTTTTTTTATGATACAGCTTTAAAAAATACATACAACCCCTAATTTTCACCCCTCTACAATCAACCCCTATATTTTATTATAAATGATATACATGGCAAAACGACGTTTGCCCGCTCAGCTAGAATAATTATAAAATTCTCTTGTCACAATGTTCGTTCCCATTGGAAATAGAGGCAAAAATAATTTTAAAAAAAATGTCGGTACGAATTCTTCATGGGTTTCATAACTGTTAATGTTCTTCCCGTCGATACGGTAAAGTCTCCCCTCAAACTAAGAAAAACGTATTTAAATAAAGATCTTAAATAAAAATTCAGTGGCACTACAACCTCTTTAGGTCTGGGCCTCAGATTTCTGAATCTGTTTCATGATCATTTTTAAATCTAATACACAATTAGGTGATATGCTTGCTGTGAATGACACACGCCGAAGACATATCGATTTCCTCGCTATGTTTTCTTTCACCGTTCTAGCGAATTTTAAATTCGCATTTAGAAAGAAAGTCCATTGGTGCACAACCGGGGTCGAACCTACGACCTCAGGGATGAGGGATGAGAGTCGCACGCTGAAGCCACTAGGCCAACACTGCTCCCTACAATAAAGATATATTCAGGTAATGGCGTATTTCAGATTTCAGATTTTAGAAAATGTAGAATAATGTCAATAGTAAAAAAGGATTGACATATCTATTGGCTGTCAAATATTTATGCGTGCGTTCAGGTGCTTATTTCTTTTTGTGTTAATTAATTGATAATGCAGAGAACATGTTTATTTTGTATTACTTGTATTACTTTCATAACATCATGAATTAAGTTCAACTGTAGCACGAAATTCATTGCTGCTAGGCGGTACAAAGTTCCCCAGGTCAGCTAGTTGTAACTAAATTACAAGTTAAATTAAATTACTTTATAGAACGTTATTTTTTAGACCTCCAGCGGAAACCAACACATGTTAAGTCTAAAATATTGTTGGTGTTTTTTTTAAATTATGTATATCACCTCGACGTCCGTCGTTCCACAACTAAGCGTTTCTTAAGGCATTTTTGCCGCGTACCACCACTATGTGGAACCAGCTGCGCACTGGGGCATTTCCGAACCAATTCTTCTAGCTAATTCCTTCAGCAAAAGAGCGTACTAATTCTTTAAAAGCTGACAACGCACTCGCGAGCCCTCTGGCATTGAGAGTGTCCATTACATCAATTAATATTAGGTGAGCCTCCTGTCCGTTTGCCCCCTATTCTATAAAAAAAACCATACAATTTTGTATGAAACTCAGGAAAATAAAACTTTACACCCATTTTGTACCCGTAGATAGTAGAATAGATATAACTGTGAGACTCGTTTGTGAAAATCTTCCCTCAACTAGTAGAAAGTTTCGTACTTCTTTCAAACTTCAAAACTAGTATAACTTCCTCCACTTGGCGCATAGAGTCAATTGACTCAGCATATTTTAGTTTCGACTTTGATATTATGAACTTCTAGGGCATTAGGATTATAAGATATATCTTCGAAGATTATATATTCGAGAAAAAAATATTGCGACTTTACATTGAATTACAATCTAGCAATACAATAATTATGGCTAATAAGTAATATTATTTTGAATTAATTTTTTACTGTTGTGTTCTATAATATTCTGACACTATGTTCGTGTCTCCGAGATACCGCACTTCCACTTATATTCACTACACTAGGTTTTTATTAACTATAATATAACGTATGACAAAAGCACTAGCGCATACAGTCACGTTAACAATCGAACTTATATATTTGACTTTTATTTCGTAGACCAAAGCTAACGGTGGTCTCTTAAAACCTATATAGCAACAAATTGAGTTGTATTCATAAATGTATAAGATCTATTGGCTGAGCGCGCGTCAACTGAGATAGGGAGTTCGAACCCCGAACTAGCATTGAACTCGCTGAAAAACGTTCTGTTAAAAAGCACATTTAAGCCACAAAAATACTTTCTATAGATAAAAACGATAAGGGATCAGACGGATCAGATTTCTGAATCTGATTCATGATAATTTGTCAATCTAATAGGCAAGTAGGTGATCTGCCACATGTGCCTGACACTCGCCGTTGAATTTATGGGTCTAAGGCATGCCAGTTTCCTCACAATGTTGTCCTTTACTGTGCGAGGGAAAGTCCTTTGGTGCACAGCCTGGGGAATATCAACACCCAACACTGCTCAAATAAGGGGTACCTATATTTATGTACAAAGTGTAAATCAAAATATAAACCTACATACAGTCACATTATCAAGCAAGCCCTCGACTGTAATCCTCAAAGCAAAAGGAAACGTGGCAAAGAACTGGCAACGAAGCATCATTACCCAGCACTGATTAGGCTGGTTTTCTTCGCAATGCCCCACTTGGGGAATATATTATATCATTGTCAATTTCTTGTAAATCTAATATTGTTAAAATAGATCGATCAGTATATTTGAAACAGTTATAATCTGGTTCTTCACATATAAAAAATATCATAAAAAAGCTCGTATTTCATCCTAAATCCCACGCACATATCTTGAAATTATGTTTCGCTTTACTGCGTTTCACGTCTCATTAAATTTCAACAGTTGTGGGCTTCCCCAGAGGCAGCAAGTACTTAATTACATAACATACATGTATACCTAATTATACTAACTCGAGGGTAAATATTAGATCACTTCCATATAGTGAAAAGTATTGATTTAGAAGTAGAGAGCCTTTTGATGTAGTTCTCTCAATTCATAATTAATGTCGCAACTTTGGGAAAAGCGGTACAGAAACTGAACATTATTTATTAATTTATATAGCTATTATTAATTTTTAATATTAGCTACTATTTATTATCAATTTATTTACATGAAATCATCTCAAAAAAAAATTGCAGCTCACTATTTTGCAAAAGAGAGCGGTCAGAGCCATTTATAATCTACGTCGTTGCGAATCTCTCAGGGAACTATTTAAAAAGATTAATATTATGACAGTACCTTGCCAATTCATTTATGAAAATATTATGTATGTAAGAAAGAATCAACATATTTTTAGTAAAATAAATGAAAGACATAATTTTAATACTAGAAATAAAGAAAAAATAGCTCGACCATCTTTCAGATTAGCCAAAGTTCAAAATTCATTTATGGTGTACTGTGTGAAATGTTACAATAAAATACCTTGTGACATTTTAAAACTAAATGAAATTGAGACGAAAATTTAAATGTTTTATTAAAAGTACACTTTGTAAACAAGCATATTACAAATTAGATGATTATATTCAAGATAAGAATCTTGGAAACATGCTGGTCCTGCTCCATAGGACAATCATAGAGCCTGGACAAAATCAAATTGGTTGCTGATTTTTTGCTTTAACATATTTTTGTTATTATTATTTTTTAAAATTTGTAATGCTACAAATGTAATTTTTTTTTGTATCTTACACACTGTTTTGTTGTGTTTTTTTAATATTTTTATTACTCTTTAATGTTAATATTCTACGGTTTCGATATTTGTAAATATGTGAGGAACATGTATACTAAATTTTTTAGTATAGTAGTTTATTCTAAGAGTACATTGTCTACACATATAATTATTTAACAAATGTAACAAAATATTGTAAACCTATTTTAAAAGAGTAAGTGTGGAGTTTCTTGCCCATTCTTCTCCACACGAAACTACCTTTTGGAAGGGGTAACTAGAATCTTTGTATTTTTTTTTTGACGTTCAAAAAAGAAATAAATGATTTGACTTTGACTTTGACTTCTAGAAATATTGCACTTCCAGGTTCCTACCAGACTCGTAATCGTGCTTTACAACACAACGACCACTATTTAAGCCTTGACTTGTTTCAGTTTCACACCCGACATACACACACAACATAACCAAATTAGGTATTACTTTGTTAAATGTTTTATACCTTTTTGTGTAAATTATGTATTCCATATTTGACTACATCTTTCATTAAATGTTTTTTATTACGGAATAAATAAATTAAATTAAGGTTCGCAATCGCTATCGCTTGGGAGTTGACTACGGCGCTGATTAAACACATTAACATAATATTTTTCATTCTGGTTACACATTGGATCGAATACAACAACAAATAGATGAACCGTGCTTTTGGGAGTTGCAGCCTAATAAACATAAATATCATTTCATAGCTTTTATGAAGACTATGTTGTTGTCAGTACCTAAAAAATATACAGCATTTCTCTATTTGTGAATCGACTCTATGTTCACAGCCTAGAACTGGTTTCAATCCCCGACTATGCACCAATGTAGGTGTTAGTTATAATGTACATTAATAGCTGGTACAGAATCATAATGACCTCATGTGGTTAATAGTGTTATAATGAAGCTATTGCATAGATTTTAAAGCGGGCTTTGAGCGCGGCGACCGAATCAAGAAATTCCGTAAAGAAAATAAACCTAACACACGATGACGTAATATAGGTGCGGCCAATACGCGTCAGAGCGGGACAGAACGCATACTGCGTATCACATCGGTCTGGCGTGATCGGTGACGTAGCGCAGGTGCGTTAAAGTGGGACAGAACGCATACTGCGTATTCACATCTCTCTGACGAGATCGGTGACGTAGCCTAAGCGCGGCCGTTGCTGCCGGTACGCGTTATAGTATATAGTTCGAGGCTGGTAGAGTGGTAGATTGAATTAATATCAAAGAAAAAAAAAACTGCATAAATAAATAATTATAATTGCTTAACTTGATAAAAAATGCTATGCAATAGCTTTACCGCGGCAGTCTCCGAGTGCCACACGTTTTGTTTTAATGCAGTAGCGTATATGCCCCATGACTAGTTCAGGGGCTTGAGACACCCAGTCTTACAATTTTCAAGATATAGCAGGATACAATAAAATTTAAATTAAGTTTATAAGGTATATAAAGCACATATATTAATTCTATATAGAATATGCTAGTTTGTTTAGTTGCACAAATATTGTTCAACGCGTTAATTGACAAATAGCAAATTTCCGCGTAACGTAATTTTAACCTAAGTTGACAGACCGTGTCCTGGATTTGTTTATAGCAACGTGTTTGTAGCGAAGTTTTGTTCAAAATATACTTTTTCGATTCAAGATTATATGATACTAAGAGAATACGAACAATCGCCACCATCGCAGCACTACATCAACTTGATTGGGGGTGGGTATAAACTAAGAGGATCATCCTAGACCAGAGCTTCCCAGCATGGGGTCCACACCCCACAGGGGGGCAATTTGATTGTTGAGAGAGGCTATTGAAAATTTATAAAAATGATTTGGATTTTGAATTTCATTTTTTCTTTGTTTTGAAAATTGACTTACTGTGTTTTTCCGTTAATAATTTCCTAGTGAGTTCTCTTTCTAAATCCTTCAACAATTTTTTAATATTAAAAATTATCTATGTTATGGGGCATAAGAATTTTAGAAAGGCTAAGGTTTGGAAGGACTGTCATAGACGTATAGACAAACCACTTTGACACTAAACCTTTTATGACCAAGAAATATAAAATTCGAATCAAGCTGTCGAGCACATTCTTTAACACGTTCACTGCGCCATCATTTTTAAAGAACTTTCAGCTGGTGCGTTGGAGACCTAAAAGATCTCGTAACAAGCCTATCCCCTGGTGCGTTTGAGACCTAATCAGTCTCCTAAAAATACACTTTTGAAAATAATTTATATCTTCCAAAAAACAATGACATATATTTTGAATTTTTTGTGGGTGAAAGATAGCTAATTGCTTTATATTTTGCTAGGTTCGCACGCAGTTACGACATTTGAATAAACTACAAATACCAAAAAAAAATTAGATATCGATTGTATCTCGTACCGCACCCGAAGATAGTTCAATATGTGTAGTAAGTAGTGATGGGAATAAAATAATATCTCAGTTATCGATTCTAAAAGTTTTATTAATTATGCAAAGTGTTTTTCATTAAAACATGGTAAGCACATTGATTGCTTGTACATTACGCGCAAATGCTAACAATTCGTTTAGTTGTTTTAGAAGCGTCAGTGCTGTTTAACTGCGTGTGCTCCAACGAAAAAGGTTTATCGTTAAATATTTCATAATCAGAATCACTGTCATTATTAGTCAATGGGGGGCAAATTTGAACATTTTCCAAAACAAATATTTTACAGGACGATGCAGCAGTATAATCCGGCGTTGATTTTTTGTTAGAAACCTCAGCAATAAAATAGGTTTTTTACACTTTTTTATCATACAAAAATAATCAACACGCTGGTATATACGCGAGTGTTATTTCCAAAACGTGCCCGCGACTTCCCGAATGTCGATTCTAGGACAACACTAAAAATCCCATCCTCCATCTCTTGCGTCTACGAGGCGTACGATTTCACGAGTACCGACATATCTCCTAACGCAAGGAATTAAAATAATTACAAAACTGTGCGTTAGGGACCTAATCCATCTCTAAATTATTTTTTAATGTCCTTGAATTCAGCTTTAAGTAGGAAGCAAATATGTATATTTGTCCTGTTCATCCTTAAAGAACTTTACAAGTTAGACCCTCCCGCAAGGAGTGAAAAAACACGATTATGTTCAACGCACAATACAAAAGTCCTGCAAGAGATCTGATAGATCTCGTAACGCAGCGAACGTGTTAAATATTCAATAACGTTAATTTAAAAAAGCGGTGTTGTACCAAACAAATGCTACGTATTTATTGTTTAGACGTATGAAAGCAGCCAGTTGGAAATGTGGTAAATGTGGTGGCTTTGTGCTAACCCTTCACTGGGACACACAGACTTTAAGAATGTGCAACAGCAGAACCATAGACACATATAGGACATAAATAATAGTAGTCAGAGGCAAACTTGGTTGGATTTTTTTTTATATACTGGACAGACGTTTGGTCATAATCCCAGGTAATGTTAATTGAGATGCGGCTTATTGGAGGGCACTGGACCGGCCGTCAGACGCGCCGTCGTTATGTTTTTGTTTCACATATTCACCATCAGTAAACGAGTAGTGTCGAGATAGTTGCTTAATGCACCTGGACACCTTGAACACTAGGAAGCTTGCAAGTGTGTTATCGGCCTTTAAGGTAGTAGTGATCTCTTAAAGGATTCTGAGTCAAAAAGGTTCGGAAATAGTTGTCATTTGTAAAGCAATAGTTTTGGTACTATTATTTGTTTTGTTCGATAAGCAGTGTATCTAAAACCAAAATAAGTTTTACACTGTGTTAAATGAATACGTATATTTGTGAATCACATTCAATTCATTATTTCGTTAGCGGCAATGTTGGTAGTGGCTACAGCATGCGACTCTCATCCCTGAGGTCGTAGGTTCTATCCCCATGCACCAATGGAGTTTCTTTATATGTGCCCATTTAACATTCGCTCGAACGGTGAAGGAAAAAATCGTGAGAAAACCGGCTTACCTTAGATCCAAAAATTCGACGGCATGTGTCAGGCACAGGAGACTGATCACATACGTGCATATTAGATTGACAAACGATTATGAAACAGATACAGAAATCCGAGACCCAGACCTAAAAAGGCTGTTTACTGGTTTTATTACGTTAATAAAATACACTATAAAAGTTAATTCACAACAAAGTTGTTGTCATTTCCTTAACTACGTATGTCAGCGCAGTGTGATGGAAGTTTTTAAAAATTTAAACGAGATTTGTTTGGTGTTTTTAAATCTCTCTGTATTGTGAACTTTAATATTAAAAACGATTCAGTATTTCAGTCTTTTATTTTAATAGCGAAAACCAAGTAAGTGTTCTTTGCATTTAAAATATTGTCTGAGGAAGGTTTAACTTTTGTTGAAATGTAACTTTTAAATATAGTTCACTGCATCTGAGGCTTTCTGGTTACATGTGACGTGTAGCGTGGGTTCAGGTTACTAAGAAAATAGTGATCAATGATATGGCTTCAGCGTGCGACTCTCATCCCTGAGGTCGTAGCTTCGATCACCGGCTGAGCACCAAAAGACTTTCTGTCTATGTGCAAATTTTACATTCGCTCGAACTGTGAAGGAAAAAAATTGTAAGGAAATCGTCTTGCCTTAGACCCATCGATTAACACACGGTCAGGCACAGAAGCATAATCATCGCACTATTAGTTTGATAAAACATGAAACAGATACAGAAATCTGAGGCCCAGACCTAAAAAGGTTGTAGCGCCACTAATTTATTATTTTTATATGTCATGTTACTAATATGTTCTGTATTCAAAAACCCTACTGTTCTAAATTCAAAATATCAAATCACGTGCCCAAATTAAAAAGTTAATTTTCCGAGGAAAAATCGTGTAATTGGTGTAATCTGTGATCTGTTTGCTCCAGTCACGTTGTGACCATAGTTTATACGGGACAAAGCTGGCCCAATTTGTTCAACTCCCGATTAATGAAATAAACCCAGCCAAGCGCGTATACTGGGCCCTGGGTTCTGTAGATTTACGCTTTGTGCTCTTGATTAATCGGGTAAGGGGTTTTGTTTCTATAAATAAACGATATGGCCAATAATCCCACGAAAAGGCTCTTTGTAACGGACGTTATGTTTATAATATTTATCTATATAATTAGCATTTATTAATAAGAAAAAGGTTACGTACTGAAAGATTTGTTGTGTGAAAGTGTGTGTTGTAAAAAAACTAGTGTTAATACGCGAGCTATGTAATCTAACATTAGTTAAGTTACATATATATTTTAGTAAACAAGTAGAATCGTAAACAATCATCGCACTCTAGCAGCCAATATTGAGTCCTTTATTTTTACCACACTCATAAATTGTAATTTAACATTCTCGTTGCCGACAAGTGTCACATTAATTTACGAACTCGTCAAGTGATCTTAGTTATAAGCTCATATTTTAAACAAACAAAGCGAGTTGTTATACAGCTTCAAACAAAGTGTTTTATTTGAACATAACCTTACAACCACAGGCCCCGAACTTAATTCGCGCCATCACGTAAATCGTAAATTGATTTGGAGGTTTGGAGATTTGGAGGATGCATAAACAACTGTTATAAATTAAAGCAACTTTCTTGACAACATTTTTGTTTATAATCTTAATTTACCTGAACGAGATAATAATAGTTTTTAGTAAGATTGCTGTGTAACTAGTCGTTGCCGAACCCTAGGAAGCTCAAACGTGATGAACTTTCTCATTTATCTTCACTAACAAATCACGTAAGCTTATAAATAGTCACACCAAAGTTGTATTCTTTCTAAGGTTGCTTTAGAACATAGAACCGTAAAGCCTTAATAAATAAGATAAAAAAAAGCCATTATATCCTGACAAGTACAGGAAAAAATATGATGAAAATGTTATATGAAATCCCATTTATTGGGAAAAGTAATGAGTGCTGAAAACCTCTGGTAAAACGTAATTAAAAATAAATTTAGCACTCCAACGAATATAAACAACCATAATGGCTGCATAAAGCTACCGGTGTCACTACAACACAGTTTTTATAAAGTAAAACCAAATTTAAAAAAATAGGGCGAAATTAATAAATCTTTTAGCTCATACAAAGTTTGGTTTGGAGTCACAAAAACAGTGTATTCTTGTATTTTTAGGAACTAAAACAAAAATAACATTTACTGTACTGTAATGGTAACGAACAGCATTCTAAAGACGATGTATAACTCATAAAGAATTATAGGCCGCGTGTATATATCATGTAGAAAGAGTAGCAGAAAGCCTTAAAGAGGCACTTATTCCAGCAAATTGCTCCTCACCGACAATGCTCTGCGGTCGATCACTTGTAACCTTTAAATGATTATTAGATATCCAACTTAAAATATTTTTTAAACACTCCAAAAAGGAATGTTTTTTTAATAACCTACAGTATAATATTTATAGAACCATGTAGATTTGGTACCTTGAATGTAGACATCAGTTAGTAACAAAATCTCTATATACTTTATTTACCTTTATAGTAAAAAAAAATGTAAGCCTTTTAGCACAAGGGTTAAAAAATAAATGTGATCGGGCACATGTTGAAAGAGAATGTATAAACTTAATTCAATCATAATTTATAAGATTAAATAATAACTTATTCTTTTAATAAAATAAAATCTATATATAGGTTTAAAAATTGAGAAAATTAAATCTCATTTTGACAACAGAAGAGCTTTAAAAGTTATATTTTGAACACTCATAATCAACGTCTAACTTAATTAAATTACTAAAAATTTCGTTTGACATTACAGTTCGTCCATAAGAGAACGATGGACATAACACATAGATTCAGTACAACTTAATCTCTTTGATCAAAGCTGATAGAGCTTTAAATTGGAAAATTTTGTGGAGACTGCTGAAGGAGATTGCTCTTGTTCTTGGAAAAAAAGAAAAGTTGAACTTGAACGTCAAGAGATGCATTTTAAACCTGGTCTATATGTTATATATGTAATAAGTGTCGTAATATAGTGTAATTCATTTCTAAAACAAGTGATTTAACTTCGTTACCTATAAACAGATAAAGTTTGCGAGGCAATCTTCTATTTCTTTCCGAGTAATCACAAATATCTAGAATAATGATGAGTAAGGTTTAGGTAACATTTTCAAAGTCTAAAGGTCATGTGCCCGTGTGAAATTGGGGCAGGTCGTAATGGTGAAATGAATATGTGACGAAAACCACGAAATTGTATTTTCTTAATAAAACCCCTAAATAGTTATTTCAACGAGATTCAAACAATTGATTGGTGGAGGCGAGACCGTTTAATTACAAATACATTATTGCACCAATAATAAACGGAAACTAAACATGATCAATTACACGTGAAATCCACAGAATCAGCCAATTTAGTTATAGAACACAATTATTGATTATACCACATGTAAACCAAACCTACATTATACCCTAAAATAGAAGGCAATGGGCAGGGCATATAGCAAGATGTATAGATAAAAGGTGGACAACAATAGCAAATCGAGCTTATACAACGCAACGTCCGTAAGCAAGATTTAAATTATCTTGAATGGGTAATGGCGACTTTAATACACACAGTGAAGACGTACAACCTCCTTCAAAAATTCAAAGCTTAAAGAAGACGATTCTGGAAATAAACGTATGTTTTCATCATAATAAAAAGCAATAGCGGAAGGTGGGCCTACATGAGGTGCTCTTGTTAAAGAAGCCAAGTATGTCGAGTAACTAAAGTAGGCGACGACGATTTGATTACCGACGAGTATTGTAAACATTTTAATTTGTTCTTTACCTGTTCTGAGGTGGAGTGAAATTTCACTGTTATTTCAGAGATATTTGTTAAAGAGATGATAAGGTGGTAATTCCCACAATTCCCTTGTTGGTTGAAAAATAATATTGGTTCGCATTTACTCAAACGCGCTCCACAGAGACTATGCAACCGAGTAATTAATATGAGTACATACGTCGAGGTTCAATACCTATTAGGTCTACATCAGCAATTTCAAACACTGAGAGACTACTAGAATGGATCTTGAGGGATATCGTAATATATGAGATACTTTTGCTAAGCATATGTGTATGTGGTAAAATAAAAAAATATAATAAAATATGTTTACTATGGAATATAAGATACAGGTATCATTTATTTCACGTCATTAAATTTAAATAGGTAGAAATCTCTACTCATTGGCAAAGAAGACAGAGGGTGTAGGCTGAGAGAAAAAGCCGGCGTAAAAAACTCTCGGTACTCTTTTAAAATAGCAAATCATCAAACAACACTTATTATAAAACAAATATCGTCTATGGAAGTAGCCTGTCTAGCACAAGTCCTAGACCCTTTTCTCAACTAGATAATCGTTAACTTTATAGTAAGCCTTTTTTTTCACAGCTTTTCTTTAATACATTTCTTAAATTTATTATTATTTATTTATTTTTTTAGGCAGAGATATAAAATAGCCTCTGGGATTTTATTAAATAACAGTATCCCTTTTTCCAAAAAAGAATTACTAACTTTAGATAGTCTAGTACGGGGAAATTGCAGCATGCGTTTGTTCCAACATTTTTTCGTTATATTATTAGTTATATTACATACATATAGATTTTTTAATAAGACAACAAATTAAATTTTTCTTTCAATCACAGTTAGGGAATTGCAATTGTTTCAATATCTAAAATCCTTCGATGGCTGAACCTCTCTTGCTGAGTGGGTTTAATTATGTTATTAAAGATTACGAAATTTCCACCCGTGTAATACGGATGGAATTTCGAATCTCGACGTCCGTCGTTCCACAACTGAGGGTTCTTTAAGGCAGTTTTTGCCACTATGTGGAACTAGGTGCCCACTGAAGTATTCCCAAACCAATTCGACTTAGGGTCCTTCAAAAAAAGTGCGTACCAATTCTTAAACTGCCGGCAACACACTCGCGAGCCCTCTGGCATTGAGAGCGTCCATGGGCGGTATCACTTAACATCAGGTAAGTCTCCTGTCCATTTGCCCCTTAAAAACAATTGTTTTAACCAATCGTTTTTGTATCTTTGATTTTTATATATTATTTTTTGTACAGCACGATCAATTAGTAGGATATTAAAATTTACAACAAATACGGCTCACTCATCATGCTACATGCTACCTGGAACATGTAGGTTTTTCTACAAGTATTTAGGTCGTGAATGCACAATGTTAGATTAAAGAATAGGTAACCGTAAATAATAATTTATTTATTTCGTATTTCTACAGCTAACATTAATTATCTATATACATATATAAAAATGAAACCCGTTTTCCGTTGTCACGACATCACATGAAAACGGCTCGACCAATTTGTCTGATTTTTTTTGTTGTGTTTTTAATTGTCAGGAGAAGGTCTTTCTTTTTTTATAAAAGAAAAAAGAAAAACTTTGCGCGGAAAATTAGAAAATTCAAGAATACTTAACCACCATACAATTCGAACTTTTTGGTGTAACCTTATGGCGTTTGACATATCACAACATTGACAGAATGCGTGCTGCAAATATCGTTAGAGGATGTAAGAAAAATGAATATCGTTCAAAATAAATGCTTCGATCGGAGTTATTATATTGATAATATAATAATATGCGAGCCAGAAAAACAAACAAAGAATGTTGTATAACATAAAGCATTAGAATAATAAACACTTTGTTTCTGAAATATTTTTTAATTCATTATACCAATTTGAAATCAATATTCATAGTTAAGACAGGACAACGTCTGTCGGGTCCGCTAGTATATAATAAAAAACAATTATACTAATATCTTAGTAGTAGTAGTACCTAGATAGATTACATAATATATACAAAAGGGTTCAAACATTTACAAAATGAAAAAATCAATGAAAATTATTAAATACATTTATGTAACTAAATAATACCTTATTGGCAGGTACGTCAGGATTTACTTATAATGTAAGTGAAGAATTTACATAGGGATCTATGTAAATTCTTAATAATAATACTCTATCCCTTATTAAATATATTACAATTAGACCTTGTATAAGATATGCTCTGTATAATTGATGAAACATTGCATCTGAATACTAATTAATGCGATGTCGGAGTTGTACGAGGAATTAACATATGATTCGATAACTGTAATTAATAAGTAATTACGTAAATTAGCTTCTGACTATAAACTTGTTTATTTATTTTAAATGGAAGTTTTCCTCTTATACCATTGAAAATATGATTCTAATAAGACTTAAAGAATGAACTGATAAAATTGTACATAATTTTACTAACCTCGCTTGTTCTATATAAATGAAACTTGTTAATGCGTACTGTCCTGTTTGGCCTTCTGGAAATGATGTCTATGAAAACTCTGCCACATTTTTGGTATTAAACATTCGTAATTTCTCAATCTGCTACACATAAATAAACGGTATTCATTCACACAAATATTCAGTACTACTATTGTAATAGTAATATGTACTAATAAATTTAATAAAAAGAAAATTAAAACAAATTTAAAAAGTGTGGCAGTTTAACGCTGGCAGCATTTTCTTGATGTATTGCGATACTTATTCGTTAAGCGAGGAAAGCACCAGCTCTGGGGTCACCGGTAGTATCTTCTATAATCTTTCTAAAATCTACTTATAATCTTTATAAAATCTTCTTCTTTATTTTATAAACTATATTTGAAGCGTATTGTTAATTCTCAGTTTAATCATTGTTAACTTAAATAATATAAAAAGCAATAATATCAAAGTGTTTGTATACCCTGAAAAACATATTTAATCAACCTTTACGTCGGTTACAATATTGCATTAGCTTGTTGCCTTTAAAGCTAACAAATTCCACTCTACCGTATATTAATTATGATACATCGTAAGTGCCCCAGTAAGTCATAACTTCGTTATTTCGCTATAAAGGTACTATCGAAGGCATTAAAACTAATTCTGTCTTTTATGTAATATATAAGCTTGAAATATTTAAGTTATTACTTCCACTTATGTAACCTATATTTTTTTTTGTGGTTAATTGCTTCAGGGTTTCATGGGGGGATGTCCAGCTCTTAACTTGGCAATTAAAAGAGTAGCAGAGAGATGATTGCCAGGTCTTCTCGTCCATTTTGTAGACAGGTGTATCCTTGACTATCTGGGAGCAAATTTATATTTAGAATAGTTTAATATTTTTTCTAGTGATACAATTTACGAAATGGAATTTAGGTATTAAAAGTTTTTGATTTTATTAACATATCTTCTAGAATTAAAATAACAACGAAATTACCTTAATTCGGTCTTGGTATTAAAAATATAGTTACGGCTTAGGTATAAACATATTTTATAAACCCAAAATAGTTTATTACTATTTTCTACAGAAAAATTCAAAACAATCTTTAAAATAATGAATAGGCCATTATGAATTTAAAAGAAAGGGATAGACAATGAATGCGGTTTCATTCATGAAAGTTAATGACATGCAGTGAATAGCTTACTTTAATTATTTTTACAGAATATTGTGATAAAGTCAAGGCTTAGGGTTATTGTTTCAAACATAGTATTTAAAAATTGTTTTAATGTGACAGGGGGCAAACGCTGAGGTATCAGATCACCTCAGCGTTTGCCCCCTGTCACATTCCCCTCCACCCATAAAATAGAATGCGTGTTGTTCCCACGAGAATATAAGCGCGTGCTCCTAATTCACCATGCCTCCTGCTGATAGAGGAAAAATATTTGTTTTTATTTTATTTTTTATTGTTTATTACTTAAGATGTTATGTGGAACATGGTGTAATGGTTGCAGCTTCTTAAAAACGTTGTGTGAAACAAAAATCTTGGCGATTAAAAAGAGTGGCGGAGAGTATATTGCCAGCCCTGCGATTCTGTAACTCACTTCACGAACTCACACAGCGGTTTTCGCATCGGCGGTCGCTCTCAAATCAGTCGTGAAGCAGTCATTTTATGATTTGGCATTCTGAAAAGGTGGGAGCTTGTAGTTTATTGTTTATCAGAATGCCAAATCATAAAATGACTGCTTCACGACTGATTTGAGAGCGACCGCCGATGCAAAAACCGCTGTGTGAGTTCGTGAAGTGAGTTACAGAATCGCATGGCTGTTCTTCTCCTCCGTTCTACGACCTTGATTTGTACTGGCAGTAAATGTAAAATTAGAAACATTTCATATATATATTTTTTTTTACGTTCATAAGTGTACATTGCTTTACCTATGAATAAATGATTTTGACTTTTTTGACTTTTACACACTCACATTGCCAGAGGGCTCGCAAGTGCGTTGCCGGCCTTTTAAGAATTTTTTGAAGAACCCTAAGTTCAATTGATTCGGAAATACTTCGGTTGGCAGCTGGTTCCACAAAGTGGTGCGCGGCAAAAACTTCCTGTAAAAACACTCAGTTCTGGAACGACATAATAAACATACAAGAAATAAAACCTAATTAATCGATGTTGCATTGAAGTTTAGCCCCTAAATGAGGCGTCAGACCCATATCTGATTTACAGAAAAATCTAGTGGGTCCAACAGGGTATAGAACGTACGACCGTAAGTTTGTCAATCACTCGCTTAACGATCGAGCCCATTTTTAATAGTTGAAGTCGAACTGATGATGAAGACAAGAGACCGCTTATACAGTTGCTATATTTTTACTTTAACTCCCTCTTAACCTAAATAATCACCTCACATGTGGCTCAGCTATCCTCCTAAGTATTTCGGAAACAATTTGTTTTAGTAAAGAGGGGACCAATTCCTCAAGGGACAACGCACTCGCAAGCCACGTATTGTGCGTAACCAACAGAGTGAGTAATAAGCTCTATATGGAAACATTCCATCTTTAACTTATAAGTGTCACCCCATAAGTCCCGGATATCCGTACCATTAATATACATCAACAACGGATCAGTGACCGGCAAACATAATACCCGGATAATAGGACGCACAATATATTATAGACCATGGACAAATGCCATATATGCACACTTGATTTCTATAAATAATTCTATATAACATAATAGCAATGCCCCGCTTCACGGTTTTAATCGCGTAGATAGCGATATCGTGGTAGTGGAAAGTCTACTAATAGTCCGGTCAATATAGACCAAAAAATTAGAGTGAAGGTACATAAAGTCCCTTCACTCTAATTTTTTAACAAGCTCAAAGTCAAAGAAGAAGCTCAAAGGAAAAGAAAGTCAGTCAAATTGTTCAAATCATAATTATAAATAATATTTAAAAGTTCCCCATCATTCCCGTGTATGGTTTTTTTTTTATTCAAAGTCAAAAGTGATGCGCACGCGATGACAGATTTTTATGGATAATTTTTTGCATTGGATATTTTTTATATTATTGCATTTTTATTAGAGATCTCTATTTATTTTTAAAATGTTATATAGCCTATGTCACTCAGTGAAGATGCAGCTTTCTTACGGTGAAAGAATTTTTGAAATCGGTCCATCGACTCACTTCAAAACCTAACCTTAATAAATACCCGTTGCTAACATACAAAAAAAGACAATGGAAGTGCTTTTTTATATTAATCAATCTAAATTTATCACTTTCTTTGGAAATAAAGATTAATTTTTAAACTTACTTAAGAATTGCTTACTGCTCTTAAATTTAATATCAAATTTTCTTTGGAGGCACAAGATTTTTCATATTCAAAATTGATCGTAGGCTTCCATTCGTGTCTCTGTAAATGTTAATTAAAATAAAATAATTCAATTCAACCTTTAGATCTGGGCTTCAGATATCTGTATCAGTTTCATGATCATTTGTCAATCTAATAGACAAGTAGGTGATCAGCATCCAGTGCATGACACACGCACGTCAACTTTTTGAGTCTAAAGCAAGCCGGTTTCCTCGCGATGTTTTCCTTCACCGTTCGAGCGAGTTTTAAAAGCGCACATAGGAAGAAAGTTCATTCAAAGCAGGGAATCGAACCTACGACCTTGAGGATAAGAGTCGCACGCTGAAACCTCTAGATCAAAACTGCTCTTTACTAGTAACGTAATAATTATTATTTAGTCATTATAACAAATGTCCTGAATATAGAGTGGCAATTATTACGATAACAATACCCTTATACCCAAATTTGTTATATGAAAATATTATTATTAGCCAGTCTCAAATAGGACGAAAAGACAATTTTCACTTTCCCTTTGTCTGTTACAATGATTAAAGAAATATGAAAAATATTCAAAATTTTCCTCCTCTTTGCTATTTCAGACATTTTCTCGATTTATTGAAAACTCCTTTGAACTCATCCTAAGTTAAATAGGATAACAATTTAATATTCTCTCTTCATTAACATTTTAAATTTAATAATGTTTTCGTAGGGCTGCTTTTTAATTATTCTGCTTGTAATATGAGTTTGTGCATTTTTATACGTTTGATATCATGCCGCCCATGGGCACTGAGATTTCTAGAAGGCTCATCTATGAAACACTGGCTCGTTAATAATATGTTTTGTTATTTTAAAATAAATGTGAAGTCACAAATGTACATCATAGTTATTGCCCCAAAGGGTCAAATAGATTACTGCAAAACTTTCGTTGTTCATTTGCAGGTAATGAGTAAATTGAGTATAGAATTTCATGTTCATCCCTAACACAGGTTCTTGAACCTAAAAGGGATGTACTAAAATATAGATTTAAGACTATTTACTTAATAAAGAATAACGGGTTTCTGGCTTTTGTCAAGGGGTGACCTATACTTTAACAATCTACATAATAGTCTCTACGTCTCTACGTCTCACCCTCTCATATGTTTAGTTATCTAGTGCAGTATTCACTACATATAAAATTTAAACACACATTTCACAGTACACTAGCTAGCAAGCTGTACCGGTAACATCCTTGATGCATCGTGTCAGGTTTAGCGCCAATGGTATCCTGAATGTGTTGATTACAAAGACCACTCATATTTTGAAACGTTGGTATGCTGTCCACGCGCACATTATAGTAGTCTTTTTGTTTTGTTTACTTACTAATACTAACATAGAATCTAAGACCGAATTGTTACTCCAACTAAAACTACATATGAATATAATCTTCAATAATACAGTTATTGTTACTAGCTCGAATGTTGTGTACCTACACATCAGGAACAAGATTTCACCGTTCTCCAATAATGACAGTAACAGTAGAAATTGTGCGAGTCCAAAGTTGTACAGATGGCAACCCCATTGTACAGGTAGACAATAAAAGCCATACGTGACACAATGGGATACCATATTACCTATAACTTTGTACATTTAGACATCATGTCACGTAAATTTCAGGATTTTCTGTAAACGCTTTCGAATAGAAATGCTACAAAAGGCTTGTGGCACTGTTTTATTAAATTGTAGAATAAACAATATCAGTGTTGGCCCAGTGGTTTCAACGTGCGACTCTCATCCCTGGGATCGTAGGTTTGATCCCCCGCTGCGCACCAATGGACTGTCTATATGTGCATTTAACACTCTCTCGTACGGTGAAGGGATCAACGTGAGGAAAGCGGCATATCTTAGACCCAACCATTTGATAGGGTGGCACAGTAGATTGATCACCTACTTCCCAATTATATTACGGAACAGATATAGAAATCTGAGGCCCAGCCCTAAAAGTTTGTAGTGCCATCGGTGTGTATAGAATTAATAATAGAAGATAACAGTATAAATTATTACCACGAGGATTGTATATGTCTAACAAAATCTACTCTAAGATCTTTAAAGTCACATATTTCTAGTCGTATTTTCCAATAAAACAAATCCCAAAGATTGACTGACATCATACAACAAGGCAAACGAATATTACAAATGAAAACAGTTAAATATATAAAGTCACCCAAAATATAGACACACTACACAGAGCCGTAAGATATTTGTATGGACTAAGTGAGCTAATGTGCTCTTTCGTCTAAATAACTTTTGCATGTATATTACCAACATTTCGCTTTTATGCGTAATATGAAGCAGTTTTATAAACCTCTAATTTAAGCTGGGTGTAACAGCTGCCATTTAATATTAATGAAGGGCCATAGAGCTTTTGAAGTGTACTTGTAAGCTTTACGTTGAGTTTCATTTAGCTAAGTTCAATTCATTAGCGAATTGAGTTGAATGTTTCAAATTATCACGATTACTGGCAACCTAATTGTCAATATATTAATTATCTATAAATATACTTGGTTATACTATGGTTGTGTGCTATTTGTAATAATCACTAGGCTTTGCACTAATTTCCTTATATAAGTACATAGTTTATTCAAATTCAAATTCGTTTATTAATTTAGGTAACATAATGTACACTCATGAGCGTCAGTAAATTTACATTTACTGCCAGTTCTCAAATCAAGGATGTAGAACGGAAGAGAAGAAAATATCAAAATTCCATCGGCATCACCTTGATGGCTTGTCTTCCACTTCACAAGCACTTCCTTTTGCCAACTAGCGAACTGTGGAATTGACTCCCGGTGGGGGTCTTCCCTGAGAGATACCACCTCCAAGTTTTCAAAGTAAGAGTATACTCCTCCCTCAAAGGCCGGCAACGCACACTCTAAAAATAAGTGTCCAAGGGCTGCGATGACTGTCCATTTTGGGTGTCCCGCATGCTTGTCAGAGCCTACACAACCTTTACTATTACCATTAAGAAAATAACAAGAGATACAGAAAAACCTAACACTCAGAGTTATTGATTAATAACGTTATACATTTTGTTTATTTTTTGAACAATTCTCGAGCCAGTTAAGAGAAATGATTTTGCTCAGTATAAATTGAATAATTTTTATCCAAGTACATTTTAAAAGAAACATTTTAATTAGCTCTAGATAATTTCGAATCAAATAGATAATTGAATCTTACGGCTCAATATCGGAGATATGAAAAAAGTTTCTTCATTAAGATAAAAGTAATATTTAAGTTGGCAGAAGTTATTTAATCGAAACACGATAATTTTATGCCCTTTATGGCTCGGTAGAGTTTTAATATTGAGAAATTATGACTTCGAGGAAATTAAAAAGGTTCTTGTTTACGCTAATTTCATTTAATTTTAGTTTGTATTAAACTGTGTTATAAGAAATATTTTTTACAGTTTCCTTTTGAAGGAAAAACCTGTTAAATTGAGTTTTTTATTTCAGTTTACTCTCTCTCTCTCTCCCTCAAGTGAAAGACTTATCGTCCTCGAAACTGTGCACTGTCATACGAGAGGCGCTGGATATAAACAGGTGGAAAGAGATTGCTCACTCCAGATGCTTCCTTGCTGACCACGATGATAATATGATTAAATAGAGATATAATTAAGACCTAATAATATATAATATATAATTTACACTGCCACAGGGACCAAACTTTTAAAATTTGTTTTAATTTTCATTTTATTTATTTTTAATTATTTTTATTATTACTTTATAGGTTAAGAAAATTGTAAATACTGTATTTGTGTAAATAAATAAAAGATTACTATTAAGACCTTGACACAAAATATACATATACGCCCAGTTGCTGTTCAAGTAACACACACATAACACGTACACAGTACATGTTAAATCGTATTCTTAATATAAAGCAAATAAAAAAGAAAATAAAAGAAAGAACATCAATAGTAATAAAAATGAAATATTAGGTGCAGTACGGCGAGAAACAAGTTTTACCGAGGTGAGATTTTATATAACATTGCTTGATTCATTGTGAACGTAACACATAGATAACTTTTTCAATTTTCTTATAAGATATGATAACAACATATTGGTTTTCGAGTTAACTATTATACCACACAAAAAATAATATTATACAGTGTAAACTCCATGTAACATCCTTCGATATAACAACAAACTCATTAAAGCATCGAAATCACTCGGCTTTGGTTGGTTTAGCTTGTCTTCCATACAATGATACACTCTACATAGCATTACACCCACCCTCAATAACGACAACAAGTAACACTAAAGAGTACATTTTAATTTGCCAAAATAAGTTAAAACTGCGGAGCTGTGTACTTTGTTTTGTCGCTATATTGTCCTAGCGAGAAATAAACTCGACTGTCGGTAATCGTGATACGTACCGAATTTTCCAAGAAATCCGTTATTTTTTTTCACAAATTGGGCATACTTGCACGAGCTTTATCACGACATTATCACAAGATATGAATTAAATAAGTACAAAAATAACACACAACACAATAGCATAGCGTTCACATACGAATTGATTTTATGTAATTACCAACACTAGTCTGAAATAAACTTTCTTTTTCTAATATAGATTTTTCTTTCCTTTTAACGGCAACTCTTTGTAACGTCAAAATGGGCAGAGTCCCTTGAGTGTCGTTATATAGAGTTTACACTGTTATTTCAAAGGTATATATATATTATAAATTATTATTATAAATTATTATTATTATTATTATTAATTGCCGACAACGACACTTACAGCGAAGATTGCCTATTTAAACCAACTTTCCCGCGCAGCAAATATAGAAATTCAAAGTGTTCCGAAACAGAGGTGAAAACTTAACTAAAATTATCCAGCAGCTTGGGAATGCCATCAATGCCCTATCAATGAGCAAGATATCCACTACTGCTCCAGAGTCGCTAAGCATACATGAAATAAATTCACCTTAAGAAAACGACATTAGATGTTTTGAGTGTTAGACTATATTTATTTGCTAAATGTTTAAATAAATAAATGTCACGCCGCACGAAG
Organism: Pieris napi; assembly: GCF_905475465.1. Lineage (NCBI taxonomy): Eukaryota > Metazoa > Arthropoda > Insecta > Lepidoptera > Pieridae > Pieris > Pieris napi. Next base: position 1,382,564 of record NC_062241.1, on the reverse strand, counting down.
CCGTGAAGGCCTGTTATATTTAAGTATTTCAAGGAATCGAATCTAGTTGAATGCAGTCAAACAAGTAAATGCGACTGCACAGAGTCACAAGAATATTACAAAGTTCTCAACATAATAGTTCGTACCATTTCAATTTAATCAAATTATATGCTCCAGCGCTGGGATTGTTCATTCGCAAACAATGAATTATCATAATAGACCCGCAGTGATCCAGCATTTTCATTCTATCCGCTTTATTAACATTTATGCTAAATTTTAAAGACTCAGTGGTACGGGTTCCGACAATTTTCTGAAATATTTTCATGGTTTAGAGTTCAAAACTGTATTTATTTGTTAAAAAAAATCAATTAAAATATTTTACATATTTAACTGTGTTACATACTAGTGATCTAATTCTAATAAATTCCTCCAGCAATGCTAGGCAAAAGGTTCTGTTAGCTTAGCAGACCTCGCGTACTTATCTTTACGTCACTTTGGAGTTCCTTTGCAGTTAGTCCTCGACAACTTTACTTATGTCTTTGATTATAATATAATATTGTATATATTATGTACAATATTATATTATATTTAATATATACATAAGTGATTTAGTAGTATGATAATAATAGTATTATATATACTAAAATCACCACCAATACCTTTCTTAATCTTTAAGTACAATTGTTTGAAGAAAACATGTGATTCTTGTAGCTTCTTACAAGTTGGCGGCTTCTTTGATAAGAAAATTAGTACTAAAATTATAATCATTAAATTTTATTGCGTTACACTGCTTTACTTACTACTCAGTGTTAACTGTCTTAGATATATATAAATAAATTATAATTTGTCTATGATTAAACCGTCAATTGTAGGATCTCCATATAAAACTGCAACCATACCAATATTAGACTGTCTACGGTTGAACTCAACGGTAAATTAATAAAAAATACAATGGAACCTTAATGATGCGCTACTTTTCATCGTGTTGTAAATCATCTGTTGTTTTTAAAATGATAAATGACTATTTTTTGTTGATCACCATGACTTGGTATTTGCTTTTTAGCTATTCTTTGCTTCTAAATAAAATTATTCAAAAGTACTCAAACCAAAATAACTAAACGCATTTTCCATCAAAGCTCGTATAGTTTGTTAATCGTTTCATGCTACAATTGTGTCGTAGCACTTCGTAGCACCGTTTCGTAGCATGTTATAGACCTAGATATAAACAGAAAGTTAAAAAAATGAACTTAAAAATAAACTTAATTAGTTCAGGTTTTTTTTTTCTGCGGTTATTTGCAATCAGCCCCAAGGCTATGAGCAAATTTTTTCTGTGGTGCTGTCATGTGGAGTGACTTCCCATTGGAAGCATCTACTCATCTTCTGTCTAGAGCTACTGCCGGTCTTCTAGCTCTAGAATATGGTGACGTTTTAGTCGACTCACATACTGTCTAATGGTGAGTTGGCGAGCAAGTGTATTCGGGTGACAGCTTAGCCGCTCTTTGTACTTAGCTGCCAGTCTCCGGATTTCTTCTTTGATTGTTCTTATGTTGAGGTCCTCGTGAACTTCGTTGTTTGTAATGTACCAGGGTACTTTTGCAACTGCTCTTAGGATCTTGTTCTGTTGTCGCTGGAGTATGTTTATGTTGGTATCACTTGCGCTGCCCCATAGTTGGAGGCCATATGTCCAAATGGGCTTAAGGATGACTTTATATATAAGAAGTTTGTTATCTAGAGAAAGTCTTGAGTTTCTACCTAGCATCCAGTAAAGGCTGTTGTACTTTAGCTGTAGCTCCTGCTTTTTACATTTGATGTGGTGCCTCCACGTTAATCCACGATCAATGTGTAAGCCAAGATATCTTACATGGTCGCTGTGGGGCAGAATACATTGGTCCAACTTTACAGGTGGGCAGTCTCCTCTTCTAAGGGTGAAGGTCACGTGTACTGACTTCGCGGCACTAGCTTTTATTTTCCATTTTTGCAGCCATTCGTTAACTTTGTCAAGGCCTTTCTGCAAGTCCTCTGATGCAAGTCCTGGGTCTTTATTGCTTGCTAATATAGCGGTGTCGTCTGCAAATGTTGCTGTGGTTATTCCTGGCAATAGCGGCAGGTCAGCAGTGTACAACGTGTAGAGCATGGGGCCGAGAACAGATCCTTGTGGTACCCCGGCATCAATGTTTTGAAATTCCGAAGTGGCGTCACCTTCTTTTACATAAAATATGCGATCCTCTAGGTAAGATTTGAATATTGGAAAGTAAGAGTGGGAAATATTCTGCTTGATCTTACATAGCAGGCCTTTGTGCCAGACCTTGTCAAATGCTTGTTGGATATCCAGAAATGCTGATGAGCAGTATTCCCTTTGTTCTAAGGACTTTCTTATGGCGTCACATACTCTGTGAGCTTGTTCCACTGTGCCATGGTATTGTCTGAAGCCGAATTGATGATCTGGTATTACTTTGCGCTCCACAAGGCTTGGCACAATTCTACGAAGTATTGTCTTTTCCAATACCTTGGAAAGAGTAGGCAACAGACTGATTGGTCGGTAGGATGTTTTTTCGGTCATCAGTTTGCCAGCCTTATAAATCATGATGATTTCTGAGATTTTCCACGCAACTGGGAAGTAGCCTATTCGTAACATAGCATTGAAGAGTATAGTGATGAAGATCATAGCCTTTCTCGGTAGTTCCATCAATACTTCTTTAGTTATCAGGTCGTAACCTGGTGCCTTTTTACTGTCCAGGCATTTGATAGTTTTTTATGACTTCTGCAGGCGACACAGGTCTAGGGGGATGATCCATTTGAAGGTCTTGATTTAGAACTTGGTCAACATATTCATCTGATGAGTTGTCCAGTGTTACATTAGGTTTAAAGGAGCTTGTTAGATAGTTCGCAAACAAGTCCGCTTTGTCCTGGCTCGTTCTGGCCCAGCCGTTTTCCTTTTTAATTGGAGCTTTTGATTTGTTAGGTTGGCTACAAGAACGGGTGATTTTCCAGAGCGAATAGTTGCTGGCCTTAGTAGCGGTTAGAGACTCCAACTTTGCTTGCATTGTTAAGTCATTAACATTCTTTATAGCTTCCTTCAATTCTACAATGGCTTTATTAAGGGCTGTCTTGTCTTGTGGATGACGACTCAGTTGCCAAACTCTGCGCAATCTGCGTTTCTCCTGAATCATCATCTTTATTTCCAATGGTATGTTTGTGTGCTGGTTTTTGTGTTCAGTAGTAGGCGTGCTTCTCCACGCAGCAGCTTGTATGAGATTAGTAAACTGCACTAGTGCTGTTTCAATTTCCTCTGCTTCTTTAAGTCTGACATTTAGATTAAGGTTTTCATCTATGTGTTCCCTGAAGGAAGGCCAATCAGTTTGCTGGTTATACAATCTTATCGGTCTCTCGACTTCAATTATAGTGGAGCTGACAGTTAATAAGACTGGAGTGTGATCAGATGAACCATCAGCACATGATTCGATCTTCATGTATTGTTTAGAGAGTCCTTTTGTTAGGAAGAAATCGAGGATGTCCGGGATTCGATTGTGATCAGCTGGCCAGTTGGTAGGTTCTGATGGAGCAATTATGTTTAGGTGATTTGTATCGATGCTCAACATCAATTGTCTTCCCCTAGTTGTTATTAATCTTGAACCCCAATGCACATGTTTGGAGTTCCAGTCGCCTCCTGTTATAAAGCGATTGCCTAGAGTCGAGAAGAAATGAGAGAACAGGTCGGCGTCTATTCGATGTTTTGGTGGACAGTAAACAGCTGAGACATTAAAGTATCCACCTCTGTCTTGTATTGCGACCGTAGTGGCTTGTATTTGCTCGGTTCTATATTCAGGCAGTAGATGGTGCTTTATTTTGTTTCTAATAACTATAGCTGATCCTGCATGTCCTGTTCCATCTGGGTGGTTCGTGGTGTATATCTGGAACCCTTTAATTTTGACAGTGGTTTTGTCTGTGCAGTGTGCTTCCGATATTAGGACTATGTCTAGCTTGTGCTCAGTTATTAGTATCTCGAGTTCATTTTTATTGGGTGAGAGACCATTTATGTTCCAGGTCGCCAGTCTTAACCCAAGGCCGGTTAGCCTTGTAGTTTGGTTATGAGCGTAGTCATGAGACTCATTAGAGTACTCATTTGTTGTAATATTAAGTCAAATTTCTCATTTTGTTTGGTGAGGAGAGTTTCTAATAATGTAGGGTTTTGGTTAGCATCAGGTGAAGCATTTTCTTTGTCTGGAACTTTTCTAGCAGCTCCCACGTAAGAGAGTGGTTCGTTTTCCTTACCAATGAAGGAAGATTGTTGGGCAGTGTTTCTTGGAGCGTTTACGGCTTGAATCGTGTTTTCTTTTGCGGTAATGTGTCTGTCAGTTCTTTGATGGCCATATTTGTTAGTTTTTCTAGCAAGAATTTCTCTGTATACTTCACAACCCTTATAGTTCGCCGGGTGTGAGCCATTACATAGTGCACATTGGGCGGGTGTATTTCTATCCCGCTTTGGACAGTCTGAGGTTTTATGTGCTTGCGCACACTTCACGCAGCGGAAAGGTCTCATGCAGTAGTTCTTTGTGTGTCCATATTGCTGACACCGTTGGCACTGTACTATTGAGTTTTTCTTTTTGGGATCCTCTATGGTTACAGATTGGTGGTAGATGTATTTAATTTCTTTAGCTGCCTTATTGTTGTGGCTAGGTAGGAGATTAACAAAGAATGTTGAGGTAGGTTTTTTTTTCTGGGCCATATCTGGAATTAATAATTTCCCCGACCACAGTATTTCCAGTTTTTTCAATTTCATCCTTTATCTCGCTTATAGGTGTTGTGTGGTGAAGATTCCGAATGACAATACGACAGGGTCGTTCTTCCTTTTTGTTAAATGTGTGACCAATTAAGCCACTAACACGGAATTTAGTGATGATTTTTTTGTAGGCCTCTGTATCTAGGGTGTTGATTCTTAGTTGGTTTCTGTTCATTATCCGAAATGTAAATGAGCTTTTATCTGTAACTGTTTCCACGAGTTCCGTTAATTTATTGACATCTTCTATACCATATAATATTATGGGTGGAGGCTTGCTGGGTTTTTTTTCCACTGGTTTTTTTGTTGTAGTGGGTTCTTCCATTAGGTCAATTGTTAGTTGACTGAACATATTGCTGGTGGTTATATTCTCTGGAGAGTCACTGACTTTTTTTCGTTTTGGATTTCTCGTGCTTGGTACTCTTTGCCAAGACGGGGGGCATGGAGTGCCTTGCTGGCTTGGTGCATTTTGCATGGTCGTGTCTCTCGGTAGTTCTGTCACGGTTTGTGAGCTTTCTGGAGGGTTACTTCCTAAGGAATTGCTTCTGGGCCTGGTGACGAACAAGCTGCGGTGAATGTCCTGCTGGGTTAACTTTTTCCTTGGGCCACTCATTTTATTTTACGATCACTGTTGTGTAAAATACTTTATCATATAATGTAAGCACCCCTATTTTTGTGGTATGACTCCCAGATAAAGCACATTTTTTTTTTATTATTATTATTATTAATTTCTTTTTTTTTTTTTTTTTTTTTTTTTTTTTTATTATTATTATTATATATATATTATTTTTTTAATTAATTTTGTGCTCTGGTATCCCCTTTTTTCTTACGCGTTTACTTAAACTAACTTGCGGACACTGCCCTCTATTGACAAATGTTGTTATTTCATGTATGTATCCCCATATACGATATTCTTATTTAAAATGAAAGTTAGTTATTATAAATTGAGAAAAAAGAAAAAGAAAAAAAAAAACAAATAAATTGTCCACTACTGAGGATTGAACTCGAACCCTATGAGTGAGTCGCCGGCACTTAAACCGATTTGACCAAATGTCTTTTCTATACTTAATCGAAAATATTGTACTTGTTACACGCGTCACAAACACTGAATGAGTCAAGAGTTGTATCAAGTCTTGACACGTGTACCGTTACTTTCTTGCACAAATAAGTTCACTTCACTATTTCACTTTAGTTTTTGTTTTTAGTTCATGTGTTGAGCACTGCACAATTACCAGAACTTTAAGGTGTTCCTTTCACCATTATTTAACTTGAAACGTCACTCGAATAAAGCGTTCTGATTTTGAGAATTACTAATGATTTTAGAATATTTTTGGGCGAAATAATAATTACACTATTTTATGTCGTGATATTACACCACTTTTTGTAGTTTTCAAACGATATGAATACATGTATGATTTTAAAAATACAATGAATTTTGGACACGATACGTGTTGTTTTACGGTCTACCCTCAACTAGTTCGGGTAGTAACAACCCTTAATTAGTTCAGGTAACATTTTTTTAGCTAAGACTATTGGAGTAAGATGTGTTTACTTATTATGAAAGCTATGAATTAATATGTACCTTATCAAAAACCCGTTCTAGTAAAATGTATTGAAAGATATAACCACATGAAATAACAAAATGCTGTATAACATATGACCCGTAGACCCAACTGCGTTCTCTACTCTATAAACTAATGGAAGAATGTATAAGTTTAGGGCAGCACTGGTACTCTATAACTTCTAACAACAGAGATAGCGATTACAATAATTATGTATGCATTTTCTATTTTGATTCCCATACACATACTGTTTACACATAAACATACTCTCATAGAAAAAATCTAAATCTAAATTGTCCAGATATATTTTCAATACATTCAATTATATATACCATATCCACACATTGAGTTGTGTTGTAAAGTAGGACGTTAAGGAAAATTAAAAATCTTTCAAAGGCATATAAGACAAAGCGTATAATCTCGCCAAAGAAATTTCGCCAAACAAGGGCCTTATATTTGGCATATTTAAAACTTCGCCTTTGAAGCTCCCAGCGTCGAGTAAATACGGCATTTTTATCGTTATTAAAGTATTTGTAATTACTTATATTCGAACAATAGAAAGTTCCATCAACTTCCCCTCTAGAGTAATACAAAGAATTTCATAAAAATAATAAGACATTATCCTCTTAAGTATTAAACGATTATGAGAATTTATTTTATCATACCTCTTTAGTTTTCATACATAAATATCTACATAATTAAAATCTTAGATGTGTTTCGAAGTTTGTTTATAAAATAAATTTCGTTCTTTTTCATTTCTTGACGTTTTTTAAATACTGATTCATTCATATGGATTTTTTATTTTATAGTGCATTAATGTGTAATTAACTTAACATCATTATCATCCTCATTACTGTACAGTGTACAGCCCCTTATAGGCCTTAGTCTCCGCAAGAATATGTCGCCATCGCTATCTCGTGCTTCTTGCGTCAAACTTCGAACAGTAGGTTTCGAGGTCCTTGACAACTCAATTTCAACAATGCATCATCGGTCCACGAGGTTTCGCTTGCGACTTCAGTAAGGACTTCAGTGTTGTAACATGCAATTTATAAAATAAACTAAATAACTGAATAAAGTTTATTAAAATCTTAATATCAATTAAACAGAATGCCTTATACAATGTTTTATCTATGACTTACTTGACTTAAAGGCCTAATAGGCCTATGTCCCCCAAGTGGAGCAAAGGTCATCAGTGTAGAAAACTAGCCTAACTGCCCTGCGATTCTGTAACTCACTTTTCGAACTCCCACAGCGGTTTTCGCATCGGCGGTCGCTCTCAAATCAGTCGTGAAGCAGTCATTTTATGATTTGGCATTCTGATAAACAATAAACTACAAGCTCCCACCTTTTCAGAATGCCAAATCATAAAATGACTGCTTCACGACTGATTTGAGAGCGACCGCCGATGCGAAAACCGCTGTGTGAGTTCGAAAAGTGAGTTACAGAATCGCAGGGCTGGGCCTTCGCAGCTCTCTTAATTTCACTTCACGTCATTCCAGCTTCTCTCAATCAATTGTTTCCTCTTATATAAGAGGTACGTACGATATAAGATCTTTTCCTATAAACGACACTGTAAGAAGCCGCTTGTATTTGAAAAGACATGACTCACAAATCAATTTAATTTCCATAATTGTATCTACATGCAGATTCAATAAGGCACCCGTGACGCGGTTAGAATATCAATGTAGGCAATATAGTTTTTCATTGAATACTTGATACTGGGTAACATAATCTAAAGAAAACTATTTGTATAAATTAAATTATTTTGAAGTTATACTTCTTTTAGGGAAAAATAATGAGAGTATTTTTTTTCTATTGTTAGTGTCGTTTTTTCTACAATTTTTTTTTATCTTGTTACGCCATATAACTTCTAACGCGTCTACATAAGAACACACACGTTTTTTTTGTATGTAACAAGTATAAAAAACAGTATATTAGTGTTTCCATTAATAACGTTAGTCCCTAAAGAATAATGATAAATGAATTTTTCAGGCAACATTGTATTACAGAGAGCTTCGGATATGCATTCCTTATTTCATAATCTTAACTTAAAGTTTTTTTTTTATACATGTGCCTTTACTAAGACATCATGGAACATTACAGTCTAACTTAAGACTAATAAGTAATTTATTTATTTATTTGCTGAATGGTATTCCTACAGCTACTTATAAGTACTATACAATATTCGAAAAATTACACTATACACAAGAGCCAAAAATGGAATACACAAAAAAAAAAATTATTAAAAAAAATTATTAAAATTTAAAAGTAAGTAATAAAAGGCCAAATTTACTAAAAAGGATATTTAACACTACTTACAGGCTCTATTAAAGAGAAGATTCTCTGTTCTTGTGTACTATTTTTTCACTCACTGTTTAGCACTTAATACTAACGTGCACTAAATATCAAAAACAAGATTAAAAATAGTAGCAATAAAACTAAAATGACTTGGAAGATAATTGATAGTGAAACTGGAAGAGTCAGGGATCGCAATCAAGACATCGAACTATGTGTCGATAACACTATAATCAAATCTAACGAAGAGATAGCGATTGTTTTTGATAAGTACTTTTCTGACATTCCAATTTCGACTACTAAGTCTCTTCAATCATCTCCCGCCCTCGCTGAATCGCTGCTCAAAGATAATGTAAACGAGTGCAAGGTCAGTTTTACATTCCGACCCATTGGTGCCGACGATATAGTGAGGATATTTAGAACCATAGATATTAAGAACACTACCGATCTTTGGGGTATTTCTGTAAAAATAATTAGTAGCATAATTGATGTAATTGCTCCCCATCTAGCTATAATTTTCAACAATTGTATTAAAAGTGGCGAGTTTCCCGATCTAATGAAACATAGTAAAGTTATTCCATTATTTAAAGCAGGTAGTATGTCCGACCCCAGTAACTTTAGACCAATTTCCGTACTACCTACTTGTAGTAAAATATTTGAAAAAATTATATTAAATCAACTGGTAAGTCATTTTAACGTAAACAAATTATTACATAATAATCAGTTCGGTTTTACCAAGGGTCGCTCGACAGCCGATGCCGGTGTTGAGTTATATAGATATATAGTTAAGGCTTGGGAGGAGTCGCATGACGCTTTAGGTGTTTTCTGCGACTTATCCAAAGCATTTGATTGTGTCCAACACGAGACCTTAATCGGGAAACTCCGCCACTATGGCATCAAGAATACCGCACTGAATCTTCTGACTTCCTATTTACACGGAAGAACTCAGAAGGTTGAAGTGAATGGTAAGAGGTCCTCTGGGTCGGCAGTAGATATGGGGGTACCACAGGGCTCAATTCTTGGCCCTTTCCTCTTTCTTGTTTATATAAATGATCTACCTTTCATGGTAGAGAGAAAACATCAGATAGTTTTGTTTGCTGATGACACGTCCTTGATTTTTAAAATCAAACGACAAATAACAAATTTTGACGATGTGAACAATGCTCTGTCTTCGATTGTCCATTGGTTTAGTATGAATAACCTTCTACTTAATGCAAAAAAGACAAAATGCATTAAATTTTGTGCAAAAAATGCAAGGATTATGGATACTAGACCAATTATAAACGGTGAGGAATTGAATCTGGATGATACAACTGTATTTCTCGGAATCACCATGGATTCAAAACTTCAGTGGTCCCCTCATATTAACGGATTGGCGAAGAGACTTAGTTCTGCAGCCTACGCGGTTAAAAAAATTCGCTCACTAACTGATGTCGATACAGCTAGACTTGTTTATTTTAGTTACTTTCATAGCTTAATGACTTATGGCTTATTATTATGGGGTCATGCTGCTGATGTCGAAACTATTTTCATCCTGCAGAAGAGGGCTATTCGTGCAATCTATAATTTAAAATGTAGGGAATCTCTTAGAGATAAATTCAAGGAAATTAATATACTTACCTTTCCCTCGCAATATATTTATGAATATATTATGTATGTATACAAAAATAGTGATAAGTTTACTAGAATAGAACATACGCACAATGTTAATACACGGAACAAACGCAGGCTGCAATTTCCCCGTACTAGACTATCTAAAGTTAGTAATTCTTTTTTGGGGTAAGGGATACTCTTCATTAATAAAATCCCAGAGGCTCTTTTATTTTTTATTTTATCACTGCCTTTCAATGAATTTAAGAAATGTATTAAAGAAAAGCTGTGTAAAAAGGCTTACTATAAAGTCAACGATTATCTAATTGATAAAAGGGCCTGGGACTAGTGCTAGACAGGCTACTTCTAATTAATTTGCGATATTTGTTATAAATAAGTGTTGTTTGATGATTTGCTGTTTTAAAAGAGTACCGAGAGTTTTTTACGCCGGCTTTTTCTCTCGGCCTACACCCTCTGTCTTCTTTGGCGATGAGTAGGGATGCCTTCAAATTTAATGACGTGGAATAAGTGATACATGTATCTTATGTTCCATAATAAACATATTTTATTTTATTTTATTTTTTATTCTAACACTAATTCTCAATTCAAATGGTTTTGTCCTTTTCTAAACTTAAGTATATAAATAAATAAACTTATGCGTATAATAAAGAAGTTAAATGAAAATATTCATCTGAAAATGAGCGGCGATTCGAAATATCTGAACTAAGAGCTATTTCAAGTAAGTCCATACACTTAAAAATTACAAACACCAGAACACAATAACACAACAACAACTAAATTAATAACTAATATAACAACAACAACAAAATTAACAATTAATTTTGTAAAATGTCGAATTTCATCGAAATCTTCAGCGAAAATACTCATTCAGAATACGTAAAATGAAATATCTTTATAAAACCTGTCTGTAAAGCAAATATTCTCGAAAGGATAAGAAAACTTGTGTTATTACTTGAAATGAGGTTCAGATGACGGCACGTAGCAATTTTTCAATAAAGACACCGCGATTCGCTTTGACATTCAATATTACTTTCAGCGACCACTACAGAGTCAATAACATTTATTTTTCTTTGATAAATCAAAACAGAGACGTACTTTGGATAACATTTTTTTTATACAAATCAGATAGCAATCGGAGAGGAGGATCTGATGTTACTTAAGGCTCGCGCAAGAAAGCTAGCGAGTGCGTTGCCGGTTTTTTAAATAATGTGTACGCTCATTTATTTTTATGTAATATGAGGTAAACGGGCAGGAGGCTCACCTGATGTTCAGTGATAAATGCGCCCATGGGCACTCATAGACTTTACATTTTTGTTCACCGATAATATGATCAAACTGAAACTGTCCTTACTGTTCAACAGCAGTAAATGAATTAACCTTAAAGGATTTTTTGACTGTAAATAATTACAAATGCAAGAGATTAGTTGCCCAGAACAGGAAATCGTAATGTACCAATCATTTCAATGAATCAAACTCATATACCTTGACAGGCTAAATCTGCTTACGTCCTTGAACGACGCCTAAATTTTATATTCTGGTAGACATGTATTGCATTGTATCAGTTTATTTGGCAAGAATTGGCGGATATGGACAAAATTTAGTAATAGTACAAGAACTAGTTAGTGACTGAAGAAATAAAATACGATTTAATTTAATTTAATTAAAAAGTTGAAATTTGCTAAACACAAGGAATAAAACGTCTGTTTATTGCGCAAAAAAAGTCAGCTAATCTACGATCCAGCCCTGTTATCTCACAATAGAAGCTTTGACTATTTCTCAAGAGCCACACTGACTATTTCACAAAGCCGCCTTAGCACCTTTGACATACAAAACACGTTTACATATTTATGTAGATGTGATGTTAGAATTACCTGTAACTCATTGGCTTCTTCAAGAATTTAATTCAAAATGTCTTAAAGGCTGAACTAACCAAGTGTTAACTTCAGAAAAATGCAAGTTTGAATAAAGTATCAATACAAAAAAATGTGAAACTGTCAACAAATTTTGACATATAGGAATATAAGTTTGCGACAAAGCTTTCGTCTGAATATTGTAATTAGTAATGAGGTTTAATTACGACGACTTTAAAAGACGGAAACCGGAAGTTCATTTGAAAGCACTTGCCCATTTTAAAAATAGAACGAGGTTGTCTAAAACTTGTACGCTTTTACGTCGAAATTACTACCTAGTAATTACTAGCTGAGGGTATCAAAGTCGAGACTTAGCGCTAAGTATGACTTGCGTATGTCAAAAACGAATAAGATTTTTATTTTTAACTCAGAAATTTATAAAATAAATATAATAATACAAAAACTTCAATTTCTGAGTTTCTATAATACATTCAAAATATATTTTTTTCGTATAGGTTACACAATTTACACTTATTTTATTATTAACAGCTCGCAAAATAAGGGCTTTCAACAGACGATATACTTTTACGTTTTATTAATTATAATTGTGAAAATGAAATTATATCTTATATCTTTAATAGTATTCGTTATCTCATTGTATAAGATACAGCTACATAACCAAGAGTTACGGGTATCACAGAGTTCTACCCGTTTTTAAATGAAAGTAATTAAACATAATTAAATTTTAAAGTACCTGTTAACATTACCTTCTGCCCAGTGATAGCCTAAAGGTTTGATCGTGCCACTCTTAACGGTTGTGCGTTCGAATCACGGGTTTGTAATGGTCTCTTCTTTGCTCTCATTTAACGCTGAACACAGCATTGTATAAAGCCTGCCAAACTCTAAAGTTTTCTCACTACCATTTGGTGAATCGTGCGAGCAAGTGTTAAATGCGCTCAACCGGATCAAACCTACGACCTCAGGGATGAGTTGCACGCTGAGGCCGCTCTATGGCTATGACACAGTATGGCTTGAAAGAAATATATGTATATGGAAAATACTGCCAGCTACCATTATTATATTATTATAAAATACCTAGATACTTAAAGTGCGAAAAGTAAAACTCGTAAAGTTACGAGATAAATCAAGTATTTTTATGTCAAAATTATATTTTTCTCATTCGATTTGTTAAAACGCCGGTCTAAGCTTCTTACTGGCTGTTGTCATCAATCAAGCAAAGATTAAAACTGCAGGCATTTTCAACTGGTACGATTAATCTCTCGGCTTTGCGAGTATCGAATGACAAATTGATTTTTACTCAACTATAATCCTAACTATTACGAATTCAGTGAGTTTATCATTTCGGTTTTATTTTAATGACATATAAACTTAAACGAGTTCTTTTTTACAAGAAAAATATTGCAAGAAAACTGAATAGCTTCGTAGTAAAATATAATACTGAAATGTGTTTGATACAAACTTCGCGGACTTTTGACCTGTATTGATGAATTATAGCATTACCTTCTATGAGTTTAAAAAATGTTATTGTTTCTTTCGTTCTCGCTGGAGACGATTACAAGAGGACGGATGGGATATTCTCTCTGGATGTTGACTGTTGGGCCGTGGGGTTCAAGTGCACAGGCGCTAATTAAAGATTTAAGTTGGTGCCTGTTAAATAGTCCCGGTGACCCCAGAGCTGCTGCTTTCCTCGCTCAACGAATAAGTATCTCAATACAGCGAGGAAATTCTGTCTGTTAAAGGTACACTGCAACTGGGACCAAACTTTTTAAATTATTATTATTATTACTATGTAGGTTAAGAATTTTGTAAAATCTGTATAAATGTTAATAATATTAAACATAAAATTTCAACATAATGTATTTCATCACACATCAAAATTTTAGCTACAGATCCTGTCCAATCATTTTTAGTGTAAGATTTACGCCCAAAATTAATAATGTATCCTTAATCTAAGATTATAACCAATCTTGGATTGATTCATATCTAAAGATCGATCTCCAATCTGCATGCCAATATAACACTTCTGCTATCCGATTGTTTATTCGACGACGAAATTTTTTGCGTGATCATTCCCTCTCGACCGCGTTTCGTTCAATGCAATATGTTTGTACAAGCACAAGAAATAAAATAAGTAAGACTTTGTATCTATAGTAACAAATATTTTTGGTATGACTTATTTATGTCAAACGCATTTAATTAGACTTGGAGGCACGAAAATGCATTTTACCCGTAGTAAACGATCGCGCTGTAAATTCTACGTAAGTGTAAATTACTACCACAGACTATAAACCATTGACCATGCTAAAATGAAACGATATTCCGAGCCGTACGTAAAATCAGTTTAATGTGTTATAAGCTTGTTATAGCTGGTAATACCGACCGGCCACGCTAATTGTGTTACGAGACAAAACCGCGTAATGCTACTGATGGTTAGTGCTATGTTGTTGTTATCTTTGAAAACTGGGAATACTAGGATGTGACAAGGAGAGTTTTAATATTTCATTTTAAAGTTAGCTATTTAAATGTAGACAAAATGCTATGTTGCAATGTTCGCAGAGTGAGTTCACAGAAGCGATATTGTGTATATCATGTATTTGATTATATATGTAAGGAAAACATAATATATTTTCCTATACAAACTCTTGTCTATATTGTATTTTATATAAATTCTTTTGTAATGTTGTCTTTGCCGTCTGATCGACGATGTTTAATTTATGTCACTTGACATAATATATGTAATAAATTTTAATTTTTAAATTTTAATTTTAATTCTCTATAAAACCTAGAATATAGGCATTACATGTTGTTTCATTTGTTTTCACGGAGAAACGCAGTTGCGCCTTATTTATTCCCAGTATCGCTTATACTTATTATTGATACTTATATATTAATACTATTATATATATATTTCATTTTTAATTTCGACATTATCTTAATAGCTTTATAACTGTAAAGATAAATTGAACTCTTTTGGGTGAAGGCGCACGTTGGCACTACGGGAAACGAGAGGGCAGACGCTCTCGCGGGGGAGGCGGTTGGGGAAACAGGGACGCGAATAGGGTACGATGCGTATCCGCTTTCCTATTTGCGACGACTGACAAGACTCAAGACTTTAGACACCTGGAACGAGCGCTATGTGGGGGGCGAAACAGCCTCAGTCACAAAAATGTTTTTTAAAGATGCAAATGCGGCATACAAACAAATCAAGACAAGGCGTTTCGCACCTCACATGGCGCAGATCCTGACTGGCCACGGGGCTTTTGGACACTATTTACACAGACTCAAACTGAAGACAAGCCCCGTGTGACGACAGAACCGACCAAACGGTGGTTCATTTACTTGTTGACTGTGCGAATTTTGAAAGGGCCAGGTGCGATCTGGAACTCGAGACTGGCATGAGGGTATCCCGGGATGGGCTATCCGACATGTTGCTAGAGCACAGATCGCAGCTGGAAAAATTCTGCGACAAGATTGTCAGATATGTCACTCACAAAAATAGCACGAGAGGTAACGCGGGTGGCGCCGGGCAGCGGGCCCCGACTCGCCTATAAATATTATGACGATATTTTCGGAGTCGTTGTCGCCCGGGCCCGGCGGAAGACGCCAACCCTTTAAGGCAGTAATGTCCCTTTTTAAGAAAGGGGAGATTTTGACACTCCCCTGCTGCTTGGCCACTCGGTCACAAATCTGCCTGATTGCGTGGCTGATAGGCTAGGATGTAGGGGTCCCTGTTTAAAAAAAAAACTGTAAAGATTTATTAATCAAATGAAAAAATCTAGAGAAATTTCTCTTAACCTTAGTAGTATAATAATAGCTTACGGAAACGAACATTGTGACACGAGAATTTGATATATTAGATATATATGACTTCATCGACCCAATTACGCCTAATAGTACAATGCGTTATTACATATGCGAAACGATATGGTCATGTTTGTTTTAGTAATTTTAATTACAAAAGTAAACTGCAGCCCATCCCACGTCAATTTCATAATTAGAGCAGCGGTTGTACGGTGTTGATTGTAATCGATATAGATTCATAACTGTTTAGGGTTGACAGGAATTATTTGTGAGTTGTATTCATCAAAAGTACGTTGATAGAATAATATCATAATGTTTCTTAGATCATTTTTAATAGAAAAATTATACAATATTATTTGAATGGCTTTAAGCTTATCTTAATTGAGTAATAATAAAAACAATGGCACTGCAACCTTCCATGACTGGGTCTCAATTTTCTTTTTTTGTTTCCTTCTGTGCCTGACACACGTCGACTATTTGGGTCTAAAGTATGTCGGTTTCCTGACGATGATTTCTTTCACCGTACGAGCGATAGCTATTTGCGCACATAGAATGTCCGGGGATCGAACCTACAACCTCATGGATGAGAATCTCACATTGAAGCTATTAAGCTAACCTACCCATCGTTGTAAAGAACCTATTCTATTGATTAGACCCATTTTGGTTTGGCATTTGGCAATTTTGGTTTTAAAAAAGTTTACAATGTTCACAGTCACATTTCAATATTTAAAACCACATACAAATATGATTACTCAATTTAACTTTTCGTTTATTTCCAACATTTTAAACAAAACGTATTATTAAACTCCGAAACATTAAATTCTCACGAAATCGTTACCCAATATAGGAAAAGTGGAAAATCAGTTTCCTTGACAGCTGTAACGCAACATGACACGTAGTTTTTGCGGTATCAATACGATTTTCGGAAAACAGTTACCCCTAATAAAATAATCAGCACCCGGGAAATGGATCGTGAAATATGTATCGAGGTTGCGGCTTAGCTTTTTATTTAAGTGGGTGATTTTTGCCCGGAAAATTTGATCCAACGGAAAACAATACAATACTTAAATTATAAAACATTTAGATGTGGCAACTTTTATATAATGTGAATGAAGCCTTGATAACTTATTATACCATACATGGAGTCGCTAGAAGTCTAGGGTTCGTTTTCCGGGAAATTATTACAAACGGGCAGGAAAACCTGATATGCCAGAGGGCTCGCGAGTGTGTTGAACCTTTTAAGAATGGTTTCGCTCTTTATTTGAAGGGCACTAAGTCGAATTGGTTCGTAAATAGTGAGTTGATACCACATAGCGGTGGTGGTAAAAACTGTGTAAAATATATAAAGAAATAGATGGTGAGTTAACATATTATAATGAAAATAACATTAACCTAAGGCTAACTGGTCAGTTCTGTAATTAAATTTTCACTGTCTATTGTCCATTAAACGACCGACTAAACGAATATGCCATTGTATGCCGTAAGCCGAGTGAGTCATGAGGCAGACGATTTAGGTCAGAGGTTTATTTAGGTTTTATAACGTACTGTATGATGAGTTCTATGAGGTAATTTTCTAAGATTTTATTTCAGTAATCTACCTTTAATATTTATATTATTCCGTATATGGACTAAAACATGTATGCCATATATGCCAAAACACATGAGTCAATTAGCATGTTAAGCTAATTGATTATTTGTTAGGGGGGGGTTTGGGTCTATGCTTCTACGGTTCCCAGTACGACATGCTTGCATGGTAGCATAGGTGCAAACCCACCCTACCACATCCTTCTGATGGGTAGGGAGGCGTGGCTTTTGGGGGTAGCGCAAGTCGCTATGATCCCCCTCAAAGCAAGTTTGGTGGACTAGCCTTCTCGAGGTTGCCGACCCTGTTCTTGGTCTAATACCCTATGTATTAGACGTAACTAAAACCGCCAAGCGAACTATTGCAGGGATGGAGAGGTCATGTCCTTGCGAGTTCATCGTCCAAACAGGAAGGACGGTGGACAGTAAATGACCTCCCGCGTGTTTGTGCCGTGCGCGGGGACCCGTACGGGAGGATGAAGGAATCCTGGGGGTTGAGTGGAGTAGTGCGCCGGAACAGTTGTGCGCTGCACACAACACACCTCTTTGGTCTGGATTTCTCCTCACACGGGAGGCCGGGGTTTAGCTAACCACGGTCAACCGGCTGTGGCATCCCATAAGCGGGCTGCCGAGCGAGAGTCGGGATGTGGGGGGGGGGCCGTCGGCGCGGTACGGGACTCGGGGTGAGTTGCGTCATAGTCTCGTGGCGTGAACAGCTCCGTACTTCCTTGCTGCGTGCAGATGCGTCTGCCTCCCTACGTGCCGGCTCTATACCGGAGGAGTAGCTCTGACGTCGCTTGCTGAGCAAGGGACGTCCCCGACGTGAGGGCTCCGTGGCGGGTGGAGAGCTCCAAAGGTGAATTCAAACCATATCACCTCATGGATAAAGAGGCAAACAAACTTAACAGAACAAACACAAACACCAACAAACCCAGGGTTGCGTCTTTGGACGCGTCGCGGTGCAAGTCACCAGTGGCGCGATTCTCTGATGCCCCTGTCACACACATGGATGCACCCTCACGGGCAGCGTCCGGGACCCCAAAGGAGAGGGCAGCGGCTGGGGTTGCACCAATCCGGGCTGCACTCCGGCCCGTACCCAATCCGATGGAATCCCTTATACAACCGCACAAGGATGTGACCACTGCTGCGGCCAGGTTGGCTGCGTCGGTCGAGCCAAAGATGGCAACCCCGGACGATGATACAGCACTGTCTGCGTCTGAAGGGGGGGCTTCCGCGGCAAGAGCGATGCGGCAGACCGAGGCTGCGACGGTGGGCACGTCCAGTGCAATAACCACGACCATGGATATGTCGGCCCTGAAGACCGCAATTCAGGAGCCGACTTTCAAAATGGTCGTAAGCAACTCCAAAAGGCGACGGCACAGGAGAGCCTTAAGGGCGCCGGAACAGCAGAAGCTGGTCACCGGCGCTCCGAGGCCTCCTGTGAAACCTGGAACTGCCCCCGCTGTAACCACAGTTGAGAGAGGCGGGAAAAGGACACCGAAGCCTAAAAGATCCACTGCTGCGCCCGTGCCTAGCTGCTCTGGGTGCGGCAAGGGACTTAAGAGTTCCAAAACCAACCAAGCCACGAAGGGCCAGAAGCGCGACCGGCCAGAGGAAACCGTAACACCGACTGGGGAAAGTAAAAGGGTCAAACCCAACAAACCTCAGACGGTGGCAGGGACCTCGGCCAGTTACGCGGAAGCGGCAGCGTCATACAAAACTAACGAGCTTTGTGTTGCCGTGATGACTGAGCCCTTCGTGGATATGACACAAGAACAGGCGGATAACATCCGCCTACAAATCGAGGGTAAAATTCAAGACGAGCTCCTGGCGGATCTTGATGCTACCCTAACTACCGAGCCCAACGACATCAGGTTCCGGGGTAAGGCCCATTTCTCGGACGGTGTCCTCAAAACTTGGTGCGAGGACACTTACACTCTGGGTTGGCTGACCGGGACTTGTGATGTCATCACAAATCCAATACCTGACACCAGGCTGGTGGTTCGGCCTCAATCGGCGATTCCGAATAGGATTCCGTGTCTGCTACATGTACCAGACTACAGTGGCAACACGGAAACACTGAGGAAACTGATCACGAGGCAAAACCGCCACCTCAACATCAGATCATGGACCCTGACACACGAACGAAGAACTCAGGACCCGACAGGCGTGTCCCTCTTCTTTCGTGTGCCAGAGTTTGAGATCCCTAAAATCAAAGAGCGCAATCGGCGTTTATACTACCTGATGGGGAACATCTATATCCGCATCCTGGATAGAGATGAACCCTCGCAGGTGGCCAACGCCCCACCAACAACTACCAGCACATCGGGGGTGGCGTCGTCGGGGTCGGGGCCGTCCACGTCTCTGACGGGGGCGGCTTCGGTCACCGGGACACACGCCCCTATGGAGGTAGCTACACATCCACCGTCACCGGTGCAACTAACTTCGGATGATGAGTTGTTTCAGGAGACCGGGGGGAGTGAATTCAGCGACAGCTGTCTGCGCTCCTCCCCATCGCCGAACTGACCTCATCCAGGCTAACCTCCAGCACAGTCAGACAGCGTCGGCTTCCCTACGCAGACTGCTGGAGACCAATCCGAAGACCATCGCCGCGATCCAAGAGCCGTGGATCAGGAATGGCAAGATATGTGGCCTGGGCAGCACCGGTGGTAAACTTTTACTGGATACCTCCGTAAGTAACCCTAGAACTTGCATAATCTTGCCTAAACATGTACCAGCATTTCTAATAAACGAACTCTGTTCAAGGAACCTTACAGCTATTAGGTTACACAGAAACAATCAACCAGACGTCGTCCTGGCGTCCGCCTACTTACCAGGTGACGAGGACGTGCCCACTCCAGAACTCGGCCTTCTGGCTGACTACTGTGAGAGGGAGAAACTGGAGCTAATCATCGCGGCGGACTCCAATGCGCACCACACGTTATGGGGTAACGCTAGTACCAACACTCGAGGTGAGGACATGCTTAATTTTATACTTAGCAATAACCTTATCTTGGCAAACAATGGCTCAAAACCAACTTTTATCAACGCGCGTTCGCAAACTATTATTGATTTAACAATGGTAACTGCTGGTCTGTCAGATCACATACAGGACTGGCACGTATCCAACGAGTTATCATGCTCTGATCATAGGTGGATCCGCTTTGCAATCAAAGGGGAGCTACCTAAACCTCAACCTAGACGTATACCACGGAGAACCGATTTGGTAAAATTTCATAGACTTATCAGCTCCGAGGTAGACAAACTATCGATACCAACCACCATAAATATACAAGACATAGACAAACATGTAAACAACCTAACGTCCCTACTCCTGACAAGCTATGAACGGTCGTGTCCCCTTACCATACTTTGACTTTGCCTAGGTACCCTTTGTGATTAAAAATAGAATAAGTGCATAAAAAGGTTCAATAAAGGGATTATAATAAACAAAGCTATCGCCTACAACATATATCGTGTAGAAGCAAGCAAAGATATATGTATACTGTAATTATTCAGTTGTGAAAATTTTTTGATTAACCGTCATACTTCGTTGGGAATAATTGGCCATCATACTTCGTAGTCTGAGTCATATCATAAGAACTATAGTGAAAGTGAAGTGTCGTCTGTTTTAGAAGTGATTTGTGATAATCAATACTTTGATTATAAGACGTAAGAACATTTTTGAATAACTTAAGCTGTGTTATGTTCAATTTATTCGCAACATTTGTCGGCAACTGATTGGCACCTGTCCATAGATAGCTCTTTGGTATCTTGATCTGAAGTGTAATAAGGATCAAACCTTAGATTTTTTTTTTTTTATTGTTTTTTAATTTTTCTTTTTCAATTGGACTCATAATTTGAGTAAATATAAATAAATAACAAACAATGCCGAAGTGTATTGCTTGCGTCAGAGACCTGGATATAAGTACACAAATCAGGTGTACAAAATGCTTCAGAGGCTGTCATATCGAATGTGCGAATATTGCGTCGGAGACATTAATTAATTCCTGGATATGTCCTCCATGCTTACGCAGAGAGGATCGCGGTCAAAGTATTTCACCTGAAAATATACGTACATCAAAGGCGCGGCGTAATAAGAAGGATATAGGATTGAGCGACCGTTGCGTGTCAAAAGATGAGTTACAGCTGTTCATAACAGAGGGTATTAAACACGCAATAGACTCCAAACTTGAACACCTAGAATCTAAGCTGATAGAATCTCTGAAAATGTCTCTTCTTGGTGAGATAAGGGAAGAGATAAAATCAATCGTCACCCCATTTGTGAACGAGGCTGAGTGTCTCAGGGAGGAAGTGAATATTTTGAAAAGTGATGTCCAAAACAATAATACCCTTATTAAAGAACTGCAATCTCAAATAAATAAACAACAGCAATGGAATAGGATGAACAACCTCGAGATTGTTGGGTTACCCCATTCCACCAACGAATCCACACACGCCTTAGTAAAAAAAATAGCAAAGCATGCAAACGTCGTATTGCAGGATGAACACATCGAATATGCTAATCGCGTTCAACCGAAACAACCTGTATCTGGTAAACCAAAGACAATCGTAGTGCGCCTAAAATCACGTGATATTAAGGATAAAATTTTATCTGGCTTACGTCGAAAGCGAGGCATTCAAACACTGGATATAGGATTGTCAGGGGAATCGAAAAAGTTCTTTGTCAATGAGCATTTGACCCCAGAAAACAAGCAACTTTTGAAAGAGGCAAAAGCTCTTGCTATAAAAAAAGGTTTTAAATTTGTGTGGGTTCGCAATTGCTGCATTTTTTTACGCCGGAACGAAGAATCTCCTGCTATATCAATAAACATCAGGCGCGATTTGGAAAAAATCTGTTAATTATATGTTCTTATATTAAGTACCCATATTACACAAAACAAATTAAATTTTACATAGTAGCCTTACTACCTAATTTGAGCATTCATAACCACCATTCATACACACAAAATCACATGATCATTATACCTACTCATAAAAACACTCTTCTACATAAATACAACTTACACACCTGCCTATGGATATTAAATGTTATTAAAAAATACAAACATTTGCGCCGGTTAAAACCTCAATATTCTGTGCTTAAACATCTCGGGTCTTCATCGCTAGTACTACATATAAATATATGCATACACTTTTATACCTTCACACTTAGTAACAATGATTACAAATAACCTAAGTTTGTTTTATCAAAATGTCCGTGGATTGCGCACAAAAACACTAGATTTAAAACAGAACATACTCATGAACGACTTCGATATTATTCTAATCACCGAGACTTGGTTAACTTCTGGCTTTTACAATACTGAATTATGTGATGACCGATATGATGTGCTCCGTCTCGATCGGAATTCTAAAAATTCTACTAAAACGTCGGGTGGTGGTGTTATGTTGTGTACGAAAAGGTCACTGCATGCGCAAGAGATGGCCGAGTGGACGTGCTACGGCGTTGAGTGCGCCTGGTTGACTATTCCCGCTAGTACGCTCGCGTCGAATGGATGCAATAAACGCGAACTACATATATGTATTGCATACATACCACCTGACGATTTGCAGTCTGTAAGACTTACAGCGTTTACAGACTTTCTCCTATATATTTTCTCATTACACCCAAATGATCATTATATCATAGCTGGCGATTTCAATCTACCCCACATAGGCTGGTCTCCTACCTCTGATCCCACCTTCCTTAGGCGTGGTACTGTAAACCTACAAAATGCGGGTGCAAAGCTTATTGAATCATGCAGTAGTCTAGGTTTCAGTCAGTATAATCTTCATAAAAACTCCTCTGGAAATATACTAGACCTAGTATTTAGTGACATATACATTGAGGTGTCTAAATCTTGCAGCTATCTCGTTAAAGAAGACCCGAACCATCCATGCCTGGAACTGAAATTGACGGAATTGATGACGCCTAGTATTAAATTAAAAAAGGAGATAAG
This sequence comes from Pieris napi, assembly GCF_905475465.1. Lineage (NCBI taxonomy): Eukaryota > Metazoa > Arthropoda > Insecta > Lepidoptera > Pieridae > Pieris > Pieris napi. Next base: position 1,359,124 of record NC_062241.1, on the reverse strand, counting down.
ATATAACTTCAAGAAGGCTAACTACGATAAATTAAATGAATATCTTAACGGTATAGACTGGAATGAATCTCTAAGAGGCGACACCATTGACATAATTGTGCAGAAATTTTATTCAATCCTCCAACGTGGAATTGATCAGTATGTGCCTAAGACTACCTTTTATGCTCATAACAAATATCCGGTCTGGTATACTAAGTCGCTCATACACATAATACGCGACAAGCGAACTGCACACTCTCGATGGAAAGCAAGAGGAAACCCACGAGATTACGATGAGTTTTCCTTACTTCGTTCAAGACAGAAGGCAGTCCAAAAAAAATGTTTTAAGTTATATATGCAAAAAATACAAACATCGTTAAAGAAAGATCCAAAGAAAATCTGGTCTTATCTAAAAACCTTACGAATTAATAACACTGGCTATCCAAATAGATTACAATTAGGAAGCAATATATATAATAACGAATCGGAAGCATGCACGGCATTCAGTACTTTCTTTGAGAGCGTATTTCAACAAGCAGCACCTTCATACCATGAAATTCTGCAGACTAATACGGAAGTAACCGACAACATTATATGTAAACTAAATACAACCAAATTTGATATATTGAAGATACTAAATTCATTAAATGCGGAAAAAGGAGCTGGGTATGACGGTATACCACCTATTTTTATCAAAAAATGTGCTCAAGCTATTACAGAACCACTGTACATAATACAGAACTTATCCGTGAACACATTTGGCATTTATCCTGATGTATGGAAGATAGCTAAAATAATACCTATTCATAAGAGTGGCTCGCGGTTGAGTATTGAAAATTATCGACCAATATCGATACTTAATACTTTCAGTAAAGTCTTTGAAAAGATAATTTATAAAGCCATCCACAATATAATAAGTAATTCACTTCCCGATGAACAGCATGGTTTTATCAATAAACGTTCTACGATAACCAACTTAACCGTGTTTACGAACTATGTACTGCAAAGTATGGATGGTGGTGCACAGGTTGATGTAATTTACACAGACTTTGAGAAGGCTTTCGACAGAGTGGATCACACCATCCTATTACATAAGCTCCAACTTCTAGGGATACGTGGTGACCTACATCGCTGGTTTTGTTCATATATAACAAATCGTAGACAGGCGGTTGCGGTTGGCAGTGCTAGAAGCGACTTTGTTCGTATAAGTTCTGGAGTTCCTCAAGGATCTATATTGGGTCCCCTGTTATACAATGCATATCTTTATGACATAAATAGTACCATTAAAGATTCAAATTACCTTATGTTCGCTGATGATAAAAAGATATATTTAAAAATAAACAAAGAAGGAGACTGTCACAAAATTCAGGCCGACCTAAATAACCTTTCCAATTATTACAGACAAAATCGAATATCGGTTAATGCTTCTAAATGTGTCAAAATAACATTCACCAGAAAAAAAAACAAATTTAACTTTAGCTATCATATTAATAACAAATCTGTAAAAGAAGTAGATTGTGTTCGTGACTTAGGTATATGGTTAGACTATAAAATGACGTATAATAACCATATTGACACAATAGTTGACAAGGCCTATAAGCAGCTTGGTTTTGTAAGACGTGTTAGTGAACATTTTCATGATGTCGACTGTATGAAAGTGCTATACTATACGTACGTAAGAAGTATTCTCGAATATGGTTGCTCGGTTTGGTCACCTAGTTACACTGTACACAAAGAAAAAATTGAAAAGATCCAAAAAGACTTCATAAAATTTATCTCCTATAAGACTTACAATAAGTTTAATACATATAATGACGCGTGTGAACATTTTAAAATTAATACTTTAGACTCTCGACGAAAACAATATGATTTATTGCTACTACATGACATCATCTCCAATAAAATTAATTGTAGCTCCCTTCTAGAAAAATTGCCCTTCCTTGTTCCTGCCTACCAGACTCGTAATCGTGCTTTGTTCCATGTTCCTCACATTAACACCAACTATGCAAGGAACTCAGTTTTGTATCGCGCAGCCCGGACATACAACGACCAATATTTAAGCCTCGACCTGTTTAAGCTGTCGCGGAATATGATTAAAAGAAGTATTAAGAATATCCATAGCGCAAAATCACCTGCATCATGAGCATACCCCACATACACACCTTCACGTACTTACCCTCACTTTTACACCATCATACAACACAACCAAATTAGGTACCACTTAGATAAATGTATTGAATAGTTTTTGTTTGTTTGTTCCCTTTTATAAATTCTTGAACCATTTTGTAGTTAATTGTATTATTATGTATTCCATATTTGGCTATATTTTTAATGTAACTGTTTGTAATTGTATATAATTTATGTTAGCTGTAGGTTTACAAATAAATAAATAAATAAATAAATACCAAGATGGGGAGGGAGACATAACTGGTGGTGCCCCGAACTGGAGAGACACCGACGGAAGGTCAGGAAGCTGTTCAATAGAGCGGTGAACACACGGTTACCCACCGACTGGGACAAGTACACGGTCGCGAGAAGGCGATTCAAAAAACTTTTACGTACTAGGAAGCTGGAGTGTTGGAGACACTTCTGCACCAGTATTGAAACCAACAACCAGGCAACCAGGGTGAAATCATGCCTCTCCAGAGAGCCCAATCACTCGATCGGTTGTCTTAAAAAACCTGACAATTCATTTACAAAAACTGATTCAGAAACATGTGAACTACTACTGGCAACACACTTTCCGGGTTGCATAATTGCCAACGAACAGGCTTGGCAACCATACTCGGAGAGAGCCACCGACAGCTCAGACTGGCAAGTAGCTCACAAAATAATCACTAATGAAAAAGTAACGTGGGCAATCAACTCCTTCCTTCCATTCAAAGCGGCTGGTTTGGACGGCATCTTCCCAGGCCTACTAAGATGGAGTGGGAACCTAATAGTAGACTATCTTGTCTCTGTCTTCCGAGCCTGTATAGCCCACCGATACATACCCTTGAAATGGAGAGAAGTAAAAATCATATTCATCCCAAAACCGGGTAAAGAGGACTATACCCAAGCGAAGTCCTTCAGGCCTATTAGCCTTACTTCATTTTTCTTAAAAACGATGGAGAGGCTGGGGGACCTGGAGATACGCAGCCGGGTATCGCTATCCAAATTCCTACACCCTAATCAACATGCCTACAGTTCGGGCAAATCAACGGACTCATCACTCCACAGCGTCGTGTCTCGCATTGGCAACTCCCTGAAGTTAAAGCAGTCAACCCTTGGTGCATTCATTGACATCGAAGGTGCTTTTGACAAAACAAACTTCACGAGTATAACCAGAGCACTAAGGTCATGTGGAGTACCATCAACCCTTATAGAATGGGTAAACAACATGCTAAAACAACGAGCTATACAGTTCACGGTAAACTCCACAACACGAGGCATTGTCAGCAGAGGATGTCCGCAGGGAGGTGTTCTATCGCCGCTACTGTGGAACCTTGTGGTTAATGAACTAATCACAAAACTCAACGCTGACAATCTCTTCACTGTGGGATATGCTGATGACATAGCAATCTTGATATCTGGGAACTTTGAAAGCACCTTATGCGACCTCATGAGACGAGCTTTCAAAGTGATTGAGAGATGGTGCAATGAGCACGAGTTATCTGTCAACCCATCAAAAACAGAACTAATACTTTTTACCAACCGAAGAGTTCTTGGACCGTACAAACTTCCGAAACTCTTCAACACTGAACTCATTCTCAAGAATGAAATCAAGTACCTAGGTGTGATTTTGGACAGTAAACTGCTCTGGAACAAACATCTAGAACACAAACTAAACAAAGCAACGATCGCCTTTTATCAATGCAAAAAGATGCTAGGCGTGAAATGGGGCCTATCGCCTAAGATAACATTATGGATATACACTGCCATAATTAGGCCAATGCTTGCCTATGGAGCCCTTGTTTGGTGGCCCAGAACAGAACTTCAAACGGCAATTACCAAACTCGGACGCTTCCAGAGGCTTGCTTTGTCCGCTGCTAGCGGTTGCATGAAAACAACACCAACCGCAGCAATGGAGATGGCCCTGCAGATCTTACCCCTGGACCTACACATACAGCAGGAGGCAGCCCTGGCTGCTATCAGGCTTATGGTACTGGATCTATGGGGAAAAAATCACTACAGTACACACACAGTGATTCTCAACAGGGCAACAGAGTATCAACCTCTTATTGCTGCGCCCTGTGATAGAATCACTAACCAACTAATATTTAACAGGAAATATCATATACAACTGAGAGAAGAGGAACATGACCGGTCGACCGTGAATGAGCTACGTATATATACAGATGGATCCAAAACAGGGTCTGGCTCAGGCGCTGGCATATTCTCTCTTGATCTCAACATCAACATACACCTACCCTTGGGCACACAGAGCACGATCTTTCAATGTGAATGTGTCGCCTTAACCGAAGCAGCCAGAGCCGTGCAGCGGCTAGGGATTAATGACTTTTGCATTAAATTCGTATCCGACAGTGCATCCGTGCTGATGGCGCTCGGAAACAAAAAAACCAACAGCAAACTAATACTGGAGTGTCATGAAGCACTGGAGGCTATAACCCGAACCAATAGGGTTACCTTACAGTGGATAAAGGGACACAGTGGATCTCTCGGCAATGATGCTGCGGACGAGCTTGCGAGAAGAGGCTCCGGAATGATGCCTGCTGGCCCGTATCCGCTCCTTCCTCTGCCCTTCTCGCTGGTGCGAACCTGGATCCGCCAGAGATCCGCTGACCTCCAGCAACAACGATGGTCGCATGGTGCGGCCTGCAGACAGTCCAAAGTGGCTCTGCCAGCAGTAAACCCGCAACTGACAAAGCGACTACTTAACTTAAATAGAACCAACCTTAAAATAATGATAGGGACAATAACGGGTCATTGCCTCCTAAATAAACATCTTTTTATCCTAGGCGCGACAGACAGCCCCCTGTGCAGAGGCTGTTTCAGCGCAGAAGAAACAGTCACCCACGTAGTCCTGGAATGCGAGGCTGTGGCTAATCAACGTGAAAAAATCCTCGGAACGGTGAGGTCGCTCCGGGAAGCCTGTGAAGTGCCCAGGAGACTTCTGTGCTTCTGGAAGGAGCTAGGCTGGCTAAATTAGCCAGGACTCGTACGCACAACGGACCAACCACGAGTCTAATTGCGGAAAAAGGAGTCCTTCTACCCTAACCCTAACCCTAGCATGTTAAGCAACTAAAAAATACAAATTTAAAATGTATTTATTTCCTTTAAAATATTATATAAAATGTTGGCGAATAAAATTTATAACTGATGAACGTGAGTCTTTTGGGTAGAACATTTTCAATCTCCAAGGAGCCATCATTCTAACTTCTAATGGATAATACCGAATTTGTTTTGGTTTATGCTTCGAAGCTGTTTTTAATCTGACTTATATAGAAAAAATGTAACGTTATGAATAAATCTAAATTAAATTTTTTAAAAACAATTGTTAGCGCTTTATCTTTTATAAGTAGAGTTTAGCTTTTTTATCTAATATGGTATTTAAGATAATAATTGTTTAATACACATTAGTTCGGGTAGGGTTGCGGGTAGGCGCGGAAAGAACTAATATCGTGCCACGTTTGTTTGCGTTTTAAAAAATATAAATACCAATCCTATCTCATTTAAAAGTACAAAAAGTGAAGCAGAAGTGCGTAATCAAGCAGTGGAAGTGTTAACTCACTAATTATATCACAAATCCACGAAATTTTAACACATGTACAACGCTTCGTCAGATGCTTTTAAAGAAGTTTTACACAACAAAGAAGATTAAGAATTAAAACGAAATATATGTGTATGTACTGGGATTGCTGAATGTGTAACCAAGGAATTATCAAGAAACGTGTAGAAAATCAATGTGATGAAATAATTTTATTATTCGTGAACAAAGTGCACGCAGTAAACAACTGTGAGTCAGCTTTAACTTAGCGCGACTTACGAAGTCATATGAACATTAATTTCAATTGATATTTCTAACGACGCGTGGCTCGGAGAGACACGTAGTGGTTACACGCACTCCGAAGTCGGGGTTCCAATCCGTCTTAGTCCTAAATTTATATTTTTATTTTTTATTTTTTCATTGTTTTTATACAATATTCCTAAATAAAATTATAATAAAAATTGGAACTGAAGAATACAAAACATAATGGAAATTGATATGAAGGAATTTTTGAGTAAGATTAAAGAGGAAATGGCAACACAAACCAAAGACATTACAATAGCAGTAACCAAAAATATCACTGAAATGCTAGAAGAAAAATTGCAGATATTGATAGATGAAAACAGTTTGCTGAAAACTCAAGTAGATAAGTTAGAAAACAAAGTTAAACATCTAGAAGAATACGAAAAACGGAATAACCTTATAGTATATGGACTAAAAGAAGACCAATCCCAAAACTCTACAGTAGAAACCATCGTATCCACCCTACGTAAAATAGTTACAATAGAAAGTAACGAAATTAACAACGCTTTTAGAATCGGAAAAGAACAACGGCAACGTGATAAACCCAGGCCTATTCTTGTCTCATTTGTTACTTGCTGGAAAAGAAATGAGATAATTAAGAATAAGAAAAATCTACCTCCTTTTATATATATCGAAGAGGACTTTACAAAAGAAACTTTAGAAAAAAGAAAACAACTTTTGCCGAAATTAAAAGAAGAAAGAAGGAATGGGAGGATTGCATTTCTTAGGGGAGATAATCTCATAGTAAAGGACTTCGGCGGTGGAAAAAGGAAAAGAAATAATTCTGAGTCGCCTCCTAAACAACTAAGCATATCTCCAGCGCCAACTGCAAAGAAGAAAAATAACCAAAATTTACTCAACTTTATAAGGAGAGAAAACGTACAAACCAATACAGAACGACCAAAAAACTAACAACTGAAACCATTATCAATAACAACAAAAAAATAAAAAACTACCTCACCCCCCCAACTAATCTTCCAAGCCGGCCGGTCACCGAGGAAGATCACGACCAAAACCCTCCAGAGAAAATAAAAACAAACAGTACAAAAAACAGTCATCATAATACCCTATACATAATAACATACAATGTTAAAACTTTGTTGACATACTCACGACTATTGGAATTAACAGAGTGTTTGAAAAATATAAAGTTTGATATTATTGGTCTATCAGAAACTAGAAAACTTGGAAACAAGATTGAAGAACACGACGAGTTTATTTTATACTACATTGGAGAAACGCCAGGATTGTATGGAGTAGGATTTATTGTCAAAAAACATCTAAAACGATACATCATAAGCTTCACAGGACTATCAGAAAGAGTAGCGTTGCTAAGGATGAATATCAATAACTTAAAATTAAGTATCATTCAAGTTTACGCTCCAACGGAGGCGTCGACCGACGAGGAGTCGGAATTTTTCTACAGTACTGTCGACAAAGCTATACAACTCTCAGATAACAATATCATAGTCATGGGAGATTTTAACGCCAAAATAGGACAAACCAATCCTAATGAAGCCGCTACTGGCAACCACGGCTACGGAGATAGAAACTGTAGAGGAGATAGACTCATTGATTTTGCGCACGAGAATAATCTGTCTATCATGAACACCTTCTTCAAAAAAAATAGTAAACAAAGATGGACTTGGAGATCTCCTAATGGCAAAACAAAAAACGAAATAGACTATATCTTGACAACTTTACACAAAAACATATCCAACATACAGTCTTTAAACATCACTTACCCCTCGGATCACAGACCTATGAGAGCGACACTTAACATTCTTCCCATAACAAAAAGTCGGTGTATGTTCGGCCAATGCTCCAGATCCAAATTAAAAAACGAAGAAGAAATACAAGCCTACAAACAAACGCTGAATAGTTGCATAACAAACTTACTTAAGAACTGGAGAGACGAGGACACCGTTCAAAATCACTACGATAATATTATAAACGCAATAGACACCAGCCTAAAAAAAGCCTACGAGGTTTCACCCAGTACAAATCAAGGGAAAAACCAGATACTATCAGCACGCACAAAGGCCTTAATTTATAGAAGACAAGAATTACAAAAGACAAAACCAAAATCAAGAGCCATGAAAAACGAACTAAAAGCACTCTACAAACTCATTAGTAAATGTATCTACTTAGACTACAAGGCGCACCGCACAAGAACCTTCGAAAAACACCTTAATATTTCAAACAGCGTCAAGAAGGCATACAAAGAACTGAGAACACATAAACTATGGATTGAAGAGTTGAAAGATAAAACAAAAAATACCCAAAATAGATCAGATATACTGAAAATAGCAACAACATTCTATAAGAAACTATACAGCACACCGAGCCAATATGGATATAAATTACCAGACACAAATAGAGGAGAGACGAGAGCAAGCATAGAAGATTCTGAAGTGATTAAAGGGATTAAAACACTAAAAACGGAGAAAAGCCCAGGCCCCGACGGTATCGCCAACGAAATCATAACAACTGGATGCGAGTTCCTAGCAAAACCACTAACTCTACTGTTTAACCAGATACTGAACAGCTCAAATACACCTCGGCAATGGTCAGAGTCTAACATTATATTGCTTTATAAAAAAGGAGACCCTAATAGCATAAATAACTACAGACCGATAAGCCTACTACCTTCACTATATAAACTGTTCTCCTCAATAATCGAGAAAAAGATAAAAGAAAGCACAGAAAAATACCAACCTATAGAACAGGCCGGCTTTAGAAGAAATTTTTCAACAGTGGATCACATACATTCGCTAGAGATGTTGATAGAAAAATACCAAGAGTTCAAAAGACCACTCTATATTGCCTTTATCGATTACCAAAAAGCGTTTGACTCTCTGTTCCATTCATCAATTTGGGATACGCTACTCTCTCAAGAAGTACCACTAGACTACATAAAAGTCATAAAAAATATCTATGATAACAGTACTAGCAGAGTCAAGCTAGAGACTACAGGACCACCCATACAAATAAGCAGAGGTGTACGGCAGGGAGACCCACTCTCGCCAACTATCTTCATAGCGGTGCTACAGGCCATCATTGGTAAACTAGTTTGGGAAAAAGTTGGCATAAATATAAAAGGACGTTACTTGAGTCATTTAAGATTTGCTGACGATATAGTCCTGCTCTCAGAAAATACAAACCAACTACAAGGAATGATTAACGCTCTACACGAAGAAAGTCGTAAAGTGGGCTTGGAAATCAACCTAACAAAAACTAACGTCATGACGAACCATACTGAAAGACCAATATACCTGGAAAACTCACCCCTAACATATGTAAACGCCTACATTTACCTGGGAAAGCAAATTTCGTTTAGCCAAAAAAATAACGAACAAGAAGTAGAGAGAAGAATCAACATCACATGGAAAAAGTTCTGGAGCTTCAAAGAAATACTCAAAAGTAAAATGACTATACGAATGAAAACGAAAGTTATGAACACCTGCCTACTGCCCTCATTAACATACGCCTGCCAAACTTGGAAATTTACTAGAAAAGTAAAAAATAAAATTATATCCAGCCAAAGGAGTATGGAGAGGAGCATTCTGAAAATAAGGAAAATCCAAAAGATCCGCCACACTCATATAAGACAGAAAACTCAAGCCATTGACGCCCTCAATTACTCACAAAAGCTCAAATGGCGATGGGCGGGTCACGTAGCGAGGCTAAGCGATAATAGATGGACAAGAGAGACAACACAATGGACAGGCCCACTAGGACAAAGAAAGAGAGGAAGACCAAATGCACGCTGGGTAGACGACATCACAAAAGTGGCAGGCACTCATTGGTTACGAGCGGCAGAGAACAGAGAATACTGGTCTTCTCTGGAGGAGGCCTTTACCTTTCATGGAGAGGGTTCTTGCTAAAGAAACATTAAATTAAATATTGTTATGAAATTGTAATACTTATAGAAAGCAAGAAATAAAAGGCTTTTTATTTTTATTTATTTATTTTTACACATTAGTTCAAATACTTACCAATAGATGGCGCGACGCTTACGTTTTTGTAAGTTTACTTAAACGCACTTACAATTTTTTTTTTATTATACGATTCACTACCGGACTTGATACTCCCGGACACGATTCCAGGACCTAGAGCGTCGCTCCTAAGTCCATACGTCAAATACGCCTGACGCGATTTCGGCTGTGCGCTGCGAGTAATGCCCTTGTCTCCTCGTCTTCGTATGCTGCCATCCCCATCAAGGGCTAAATAGCCCACCTCCGTACCGCTCTGTGTCAGCAAGGCGCGAACCCACATGCCACCCAAAAGGGGCTTAAACAGCAAGGGAGGGTGTAACAAAAACAACGTAGCGTACCTACTAAGCCAAGGTCCGAGTCTGCAGGAGACATTATTGCGCTGGTCACGTGAAAAAGCCCATTCCGGCTGAGCTGAACTGTCAAAGTTCCTTCAGGCCCACCGCGAGCTACATTCCAATTTAATGAGACTGAGAGTTAATTAAAATTAAAATATTCAGTTTTGTTCGATTAGACAATGATTAATATTAATTATTTACCTACGTTAAAATGTTCCTTTTTGTAGAGCGATACTGCCAGAATTCAGGAATATTCTATCATATTAAGTTATATCGTAATAGTTGGGTTGAGTAAAATTCGAACTTGATATTGCGACGGTCAAAGCACCAATCGAATTAAACTATTTGAAATTTAAACAGTTCAATTTTGTATCACAAGAAAGTTGGCAAAGTTGTTAATACCTGCCAAGTTTACGGAAAATGACTTCAGGCGTTTTCTTCTTTTTACTCAAAGGTGTTAAGTACCTCGATTTACAACAAAACTTCAGTTAAGTGGAAAAAATTCTTCGTTGACTTTACTTCATGTTTAAATTGACATTCCGTGAGAATTATGACAGGGTTGGAAAACGAGCCTTTAATGAGGAATTATTAACTTACGGCCAGATCCGGACCTCTTAAAACAGAAGAAAGGGAATTTCTAGTTCGAAACTTTTTCTGAACTCGAACTCAATACTTCTGGGTCGCTATTTGTAGTCAATTGTAGAGAAGGATCATGTCATTAGAAACGCAGGCAATTTGTTTGATGTGTCAAACAGACTCTTACTGGCCCAGTCGGGAGGAAAAAGAGAGGATGGCCACCAGAAACCTGGGACGATGGAATGAAAGGGATAGCGGGGAAGAATTGGAAAATGGTAGAGAGACTCCTGCCCGTTTGTTGTTCTATAAAAAAAAGTGCGTGCGTACAAAGTACACATGTCAGAAGTGAAACTTCTTTGGCAAGCTAATTTTAAACTCTTGTTTATGTTTATACAAATCTAGAACTTTAGATTTAGAGGGAGGGGAAAAGGAAGATAAGATTTATTTCTTTGTTTTGAAAACACGTGGCATTTATATTTACAATTCGTTATTTGAGATTTCAATAAATTATTTTACATAAAATATAAAATACTAATATTTCATAAATTCCCTTTACGATATATTAATTTTAAAAATAGAATTTCTATAAGGTAATTCACCCTTCTCACTCTCTCTCAATCGGTCTCAATTGCTCTCTCACTTTCGACAAAAACGCTGCACGTCGTGACGTTTTTTAAAGTTTTTACCCTTTTAAAGAAGTTTCACTTCAAAAAGGCTCAAAATTTAACGAGCTAACGGGCAATAATAATATCTCCCGCAAGTCCGTTAATAAACTTCCATACAATTATAGAAACTCCGCCTCTATTGAGCTACCAATTTCGAACTACGACAATTTTATTCTCTAGTTATAAATTTAATATGCGTTGGTTCTACGTTCCTAGCTTAATGACCCACTGTTATTCCCTTTACCGCTGTAATCGTCACACCGCGCTAAAATCTACAAAGGAATTGCACCACTGAGCTACAAAGGTATACTCTAGTGACGTATTATAGTCGATATTTCAGACACGAAGTTACAGTGCGGAATAAATATTATACCGGAAAAAGCTGTATTTTCTTAAATAGGTCAACGACACTTTATTAATTGACGTCTGGCGGCGATCACGCCTATCCTCAATTAGCAAGTCAGCTTCTGCCGATATCGGAATAAAAATTGAAATAAGCTTGGGTTTATTAATATTAAACTGAACTCATATCTGGGTTCTTTTGTCGCGCATTAAATCATAGAACCAGCTTCCAGTTGTGGTACTTCCAAACTGATACCACTTAGAGGTAAAACAAAGAGCCTACCAGTCCCTCCACGGACAAAATACACCCGTAAGCTTCTCGGGGTTGCAGGTGTTCAAGAATGGCGGTTTTTAGTGAAGGGAGTACATATCCCTTTTTTAAACCATGGAGCAAACGGGCTGGCTCACCTGATGATAGGCCACACTCGTAGACACATGCAATGCTAGAAGGCACGCAAGTGCATTGGCGGCCTTTTAAGAATTCGTACGCTCTTTTCTTGTAGGACTCGTCCAATTGGTTCGGAAATACTTGGTGGGTAGCTGGTTCCTCATAGGTGCAGGCCCAAATCAGCCTGAAAACGCTTAGTTGTGGACGACAGGCGGTGGAATTTCGTGAAAATATTTTTTTTATAATGTTATAATCCAGTTAGTAAAATTGTATTTAAACGAAAGTGCTGGCTAGTGTCTAATAAAGTATTAAAGTTACGTTGGTAAAATACCGTCTTGTGTCCGTCAAACGTGTTTGATTTTTTGGTCTAAGATAAGGTTTCCTCACAATATTGCTTCATTATACGAGTAATACGTTTTACCGAAAAGAAATTTGTCAAAAACAATTAACACTCCATTTTAGATTTTTGCATATTAATCAAAAGGTTTAAACGACTTTATGAATAAGCAAACATTTACCGTAAAAAACGACCTTTAAGTTGAAAACCATTGAAATTTTTAAATTTCAAGGATGCTTGGTATGTTTAATATACCTATAATATAGGTAATATTTGTGTTAATACATTACGATACCATACATAGAGCAGTAATATACTTTGTTTGTATATTTCGTTAATTTGTTAGCCAAAAGGTTCTGTTGTTCAATCAAAATAAAACATTTCAGTGGCGCTATACCCTTTAACCTTTACAAGTGTAACCCCAGATTACTATATCTATTTCATTTGTCTACACGTGTTCATCCTTCGGTGCCTGATATATATAGTCGAGTTTTGTATCTTAGACATGCTGATTTCCTCCACGGAATATTTAAAAAATCCAATCATCCAACGTTGAGTTCATGAAAATGATGACTTATTTGACTTAATGTCCCCTTCGCCTGTCGCCCTTAACCCCTATATGGGCCAAAGTCCACAGTGAGCCTCCATCGCGTTTGGTCTTGAGCCGTGTATGTCACCATGCTCCATCCTTGAACGTCCTATTTCCGGCTCTCTTTGCCTCATCTGCAACTGTATGCCAAAAGCTTTGCCTAGGATAGCCATCGGGTTACAATCAAGCTTGAGAATATAATTGGAATCTCTTCGGAGTATGTGGCTTATCCATTTCCACTTGCGACCCTTGATCTTCTGGCTAATAAGCCGATTTTTGCGTTTTTTTATATTTTTGGATTACTCTTACTGTTAGTCAATGAATTGATACTATTTAGATCAACTCAACTGTCAAGCAATGTGTTATTCTTGTCTATGGTGTTAGCAAAAGCAGAAATGTGAATTTGTTGTCTATAGTTTAATTTAAGTTTTTTACTCTTATGAATCTCGTCTATTAGTTATTCAGCTATAAAGAGCAAAGAGTAATCCAAAAATATAAAAAAAACGCAAAAATCGGCTGTCCGAAATCCGCCAGTTCAGCTATTAATAAAATATATTTTTATTGTTAAGAGAACGTCACTATTCTCCTACTTGGAAACGGCATGAGTTCATTTGTAATGCACCACTCCTCAACCACAAAGGCAGTATTATTAAGAGACATAGGTCTAGGGTGCTTAGTTTTGCATAATGCTTTATTGAATTGTTAAAACATACCCACCACCGAGATGTAGTTAGCGATAGCGAGTCAAAGTAAACTCAAAGCCGACATACATCGTGATACCTTCTAACTTTTAAAATAAATAAATAAATAAATAAATAAATCCTTTATTTGCAATGATAGTGGTACAAAATAAAATAAAAACAACAACAAGAAAAGTCCGCACAATCAGCCATACAATAACAGGCATGCAAATGTCATAATAAGAAGTCATTTATGAGTAATTGTTAAACTTATATTCTAAATACTCGGTTACGCTGTAAAAGCACCTTGACTTTAAAAATCTAATCACCCTATCAATCTAAAGTATGAACATACGAAAACTAGCAACTAAACCTTAGTAGAATTCCTTTTTTTTATTATTTACTAGCGGCCCGTCCCACCTTGGCACGGGTAGACATTAATTTTTTAAACATTTTTTGTAGATATTGATATGTTCTTTAATGTTGTGAAAAAAATTTTTGTTCTATCAACAATAGTTTTCGCAGCGCATGCGATGTAAGATATCTAATAGGCATTTTTTACACCTTGGCTAACATTATTGTAGTGTTAGTAGGGATCCTTATTTTTTCGTGACATTAAAATAACCTATATTAATCAGTGATAATGTAGCATCCAAATGGTGAAAGAATTTTTAAAATTGGTCCAGTACTTTTGGAGCCAATTCGTTACAAACATACTTACATACAAATCTTTCCTCTTTATAATATTCGTATAGATGGGTAATGCTTTTTTTCAACACAGTGTTAAATTTATATATTAAATATTTATTATTTTTTGTTTTTTTATATTAAAGTACCGAAAAGTATAAAGAAAATAGATCGTAGAACCTATGAATATTCAAATAAAAATAATTAATATTCAAAGACATTTATCTCGAGAAGAGAATTTCCCAGGCAATTAGTTATCATTTAACTTTTTTGTTTCGTGACTTAGTTTTTTTGTTCAAATGTTTTATTTAAAAATAACCTGCGGTTGAGACATAATATGTAGTACATAACTCATGCTATTAAGATCATTAATATAACGAAAAAAAAGAGATTCTTGATTCTCACTTAATAAAAAAAATGATATTACAGGATTGAATTTATTTTTATTACAATTATTAATTTTGATATAAATGTTTGTTTTATGTATATTATACGCAAAGTTGACTTAACTAAATTCTAAATATTTAATTGTAAAGTGGCATATTATGTTAAAATCACATAATGCGGCAATCCTGTAATTAAATAAAAAAACATAAAAGAACTAACTACGACCACAACATAGGAACCGGAGAAATGGAAAAATTTAATATCAAACCTCAAAACAGAAGTATACCCAAATGATGGTCAAAAAGTTATGGAGCAACTGGAATAGAAGGTAAAAATATCCGTCAATATATCCAACTATTACATGTTACTATAGACTTCACTGAAGCGATACCTACGATCCGGCTACTGATCACTAAGAAGGCCATACCCATTCATACCCAGAAACGCGCTACAAACGTTATTCTAATCACAAAGGATATATAATATGTACATACACTCGGCTTTAGCTACTGAGGCTTGCGGGCCAGTTAGTCGAAGAGCCACCCTTTAGGTCGGAGGAAGTGACCTTCCTTCTTCCACATCACCATTCTCCAAACAACACTCCAAAACATAATAAATACTTAATAAGAGCAATGTTGGCGTAGTGGCTTTAGCAAGCGACTCTCATCCCTGAGGTCGTAGGTTCGATCCCCGGTTGTGCACCAATGGACTTTCTGAGTGTGTAATTTACATTCGCTCGAACGGTGAAGGAAAACGTCGTAAGGAAACCGGCTTGCCTTGGAGCCAAAAAGTCGACGGCGTGCATCAGGCACAGAAGGCTGACCACCTATTTGTTTTTAGATTAACAAATGATCATGAAACAGATACAGAAATCCTAGGCTCAGACCTAAAAAGGTTGTAGCGCCATTGATGTATTTATTTTTTAATAATAAATAATAAACCGATGGCGCTACAATCCTTTATAAGGAACGGATGTAATCTATGTATTACAAGTTAATGATCTGCATCGCAACTTGCTGACCACGCTCAGACATTAGCTACTAACCATAGAGAGAGATAGCCAAGAAGATGACTATACTTATGAGATACATTATATACGTCGATTGCAAAATTTACTTTCACGCTACCAGCAAGAGATAAAACAGATAAAAATTACACGTCGACTAACCTTTACTCGGTTAAAAAGAAAAATCTATTGGTGCACAATGATGGGAAGGGATTGAACAGATGACGTAAGGATTGGGAGAAACACTGTATACTGTATATATTAACTTAACATTGTACTTTGAAGTAAAGCGAGAAATATTATTAGAACAAGTTTTTATCATTAATATTCTGATTTAGTTTCCACTACTTGCCACTTTTCTCATTTATCCATGCATTCCTACAATTTAAAGTTTTATGAGAACAAAAGCTGCAGGAGCTTCACGAGATTTAAAAGTTTGAAGCCTTTAGAAAGCTTTTAAAAGTTCATTTCATTCAATGACGCTGTCTAAGTTTTATGAGATGTTTAGCTCAGTAATAATACAATTGTGTAACTTTGTTGTATATTTTGATTATTATTATTAACTCGGAGTCAAATAATAATGATTGGTTATAAGTTATAACTTATAACACATTGATTTTTATTGTTAGATAATAATACCTACTCAATGCCTGTCATGCACCTGTAGAACAACATTTTAATTTTAATGTTTATTGTATTTGATTTTGTGTATTGTGTCTTTCGTGTTATTTATTCAAATTCAAAAATAAAAAGTGCTATTTCCTATTTTTGTACATTCCTACTTAGATATATTATGTACTCTGAGCCTGCCGTTCGCACTTGTAATTTACATATTTTTAATTTTATGTTCTTGATATAGTGATGTCTTTGTATGTAAATAAATATCTATATCAAAACTCATAACTCGTCAATGGTAAACTAATAAGTCCCATAGGGGCACGGTTGAGCTTAATGAAATTCCTTACAGGCTGAATCGAGGTCTGCATCTCTAATACTTTTGCGGCCAAGGTTATTCCTTATTATTCACTGGATTTCCCCAGGCCTTTTCTAATAAGGGCTAAATAGTACGTTTTCAATAGCACAAGTTTTGATATGCGTTACATTGTATATTATTTACGCCATAATTAGTTTTTACAATTATTGATATAAATAGGATGACTGTAAAAAGTAATTGGCTTTTTAAGGAAATAGCTAAAATGCTTGTCGACATTACAGGAGTCCGAAGTGCTGGTAGCTACCTCGGACAAAGAATTAGTCTAGCTATTCAAAGGGGGGACGCTATCAGTATCTTCGGAACCTTGCTTAAAGGGACCCCTGTTAATAATATATTTTAGTTATTATATAAAAAATTTAAGGTTTTTTTAAGGTTTTTTGGTTTTTTGGTTTTTTGTTTTTTTAGTTTTAGGACTTTTAAAAAAAAATAACATTTGAATTAAATATTATTTAAAAAAAAACATCACATTATCAACATTTCTCGGATCTTGGTAGGAAAGCTATAATATCAAACAAAATTTCTGTCTGTGAATCAATCAATTAAACCGCAGCAGCAGTTAGCAGTCCATACAAAATGATTGCTGAGGCTAAACCAGCTGAAAATACCTGACCCAAGATTAAAAGAGCTTCTGAAGACCTTGAGTTCATAGAACGCGTCAAGTAATAGACATTTTTTTAACTGTGATTATTTTTTTAGTTATTATATAAAATCTATTTATACATTATAATATTAATTAATTTGACCTAAAAGACAAATTTATACTTCAGTTTTAAATAAACCTAGAAATTTAGGTCATCTAAGCTCGGAATATGATGCTAATTAGCGCATATTGCATAATTTATTCGGCTTACCTAAGCTTATTACGGCTTTGTCAGACACCCGAAACTTTCTCATTATTATTGCTTTTTATTATTTAACAATCGTTGTTGAAAAATTATTTTGCCGTAGGGGTAAAATCCTATTAGTTAATAATATTATTTGATGTGTGGCTTGACAATACACAAGCTCATATAATTAAAAACTATTAAATTACTAAACTATAAATTACAAACTATATTTGAAATTTCGTTGCAAAAATCAGTAAAATTTACAACGGCTTTAACGCTTTCAAGGGATATCTTCCGGGCAACCAGTATGGAAAGATCAAATAAAGAGACGCAAGTAATAATAATATTAACCATTTACATCACAATAAGACAAAAGAGGAGAAACATCAAAATAAAAGAAGAGAATCTTACTGCTTACAGTAGGTTGCAAAAAGAAGTGCATGTACTGCAAAACTACAAAAGATTCTCGACTTTAAAAATAAAGAAAAAAAATCTTTTGTCTGTAAAGTCGGTTTACTGACGATAGTTGAACGTGACAACGTCATAAGAAAATGCTGATACAAAATGCAACCATTTTTCAAAAGAAAATTTTAATGTTATTTGTTTAATAGATATTTTGTATGGATAGTATAGATAAGGAGGTAAATGAAAATCACAATTGAATTGATCAAGTTACAATTATTTGTATTACAGTAATACAATTATGTCATTTTTTTAACTAACGAACGCTACCGAACGCGGAGGCCGATTGTGCCTCTTTGTCGCTCGTTCCGAGCTCTCGCTTGCACTTCAAGCCTTAAATTGAACGCCTCAGAGCGAGGTAACGCCGCATGCGTCATGTTTTTTCGTGCGTGCAGCCGGCTCCATCGAATTATAAGACGTTGTCACGTCAAAAAAAAAACAAATATAGACAATAAAAAGGACACTGTCATGAATCATATATTTTATAACATACAATTAAATTTCCCCATGATCAGAATCCAAATCCTTCTCTTCGAAAGCATTGTGGGAGGGAAGGTACGACAACGCCATGATGCGTTGTTGTCCTCTGGAAGATCCTAGAATTGTATTTATTAGTAATCAAAGTATATTTTTATGAAATAAAGATTTATAAATCATCAGGGCATGTAAGGAACAAATGTCTTGCGTGAATCTAGTATTGTAAAGACATACATATCTAGTTATGAGTGGTTTGTCAGCAAGAACTAAATGTTTTGTGAACAATTCGTGTTCTACCGGTAAACGGTATACAACAAAGGTACCACCATGCAACGATCGCCTTGTTAATTTTAACCGATCAATATATAGCTGTCAATTAGTGTACAAGGTCGCCACCGGTAGAGTTTTCTCTGCCTTAATGCTATTAATATTACCGCCGCTTCCATTTTCCAATTTGAGAATTCTTAGAGAATATATATGATAGTGTCTAGAACTGTGATCAAAATTTTTTATGGCTAGTGCACTTTCTCTTTTAACTAGACATATTTTTTTATTATGTGTAATAAAGTTTTTGAAGTGAAACTTCTTTAGGGGGCTGAGGGTAAATTTTTTACGGAACGTCACGAAGATGTGCAGCGTTTTTCTCGAAGAAAAGGGACAGAGCGATTGAGACTTGAAGACTGATGGTGTTTTTAATACATATCAATATCATTATTATTTTATTATGTAACTAAATTACCATTTTTTTGGTGGTTTTGTATTTTTATAAGGGCACAGAACCAAGACCTTTATTGCTAAGATCCAGTTGGCTTTTTTAGAAAATGTGGACATAAGTTACCAAGATAATAATGAATTTGTTATTTTATTTGGTAATTGTTACCATAATCACAGTGATATATCTATATATATAACAACAACTAATTTTAGTTCAGGTTTTTAATTCGCCTTAGTATCGTTAATATAGAAAGACTGGCAAAATTAAATTATGACATTTGGGCAGCTTAATTATTCAATAATTAATTTACAAAGAAGTTTCACTTCTTACATGTGTACTTTGTACGCACGCAATTTTTTTTCTTTAATACACAATTCTCTTTCCACGCAAATGAATTTTCTCGGGCAATATAAATACTTCAAGCACCTGCTCTGTTTCTGTATAAGAATTAATCATACTTTTAATCGGTCAATCGTAAATTACAATTTTTTTCGTTTTCCGCTAATGCATTGTATCTAGTTGTAGCTAATGGTTCACCTGAGACCGTGAACGTTTGAAGAGGTATGATAATACTGGTTATAGTATAAAAATCCTAAAAGGTCAATCTTATTTGTCTTCTCCGTTATGACCACTTAGCATCACATGACGCAATCCGCCCTTTTAGGGCGTAACAAAAGAAAATCGTCGAACTCATTAGATAGGAGGTTTATTTATGTCAAAGTACACAACCAACAAAATTGCCGTTTTGAAGGAATTGATTACAAAATATTTATTTGCATTATCATTTGATCAATGTGGTATTCTACAAAAAAACGGGGAACACTGACGAGGTAACCTATAATAGGCTGCGCAGGGTTCTGATCTACCTAGTATATACATTTTGTATTGCCACAAAATTTTGTAAATAACGCTGACAACAAAGACGTTTTAATTAGGATTATCACATATTTCTATCCTTATAATGTAGCGGCGAAAACAAAGAAAAGTAGAATTAAGCTTAGGTTTCCTAGAAAAGCGGTGCCGTTATCTAACGGCCGTAATGTAACGTTGGGTGACGTCACCCATACGTTGTCTATAAATAACATCGGAGTAGGTTTTCTAGAGAACGTTGAGTGTCACCGTAACGTCAAATAGCGGTGCTGCCGTTAGTTACCGGCACCGCTTCTAGGAAACCTAAGCTTTAGGGGCAAGTCGAAAATATATGGAAACACCACTCTCCGATTGTCTCTTTATCTGTTTCCGTGGGAGAAGATCACAAATAAAAGTTTAAGAACAAGCGTCAGCACAAGAAGCGTGACATCGTGTCAGCGGTTCTAAGTCTTCTTTGCAACGCGGAAGCATGAAGAATAGTCCCCTCCTCTTACACGTATGGCAAGAGAGATTGAGTGGTGTGTAGGGAATGGTTGCGGTAAGGACAGAAAATGAGAAGAGAGATTACTTGTATGGCGTGAACCCTAAACAGTGTATAAGTGGTTAAGCAATTATTGAGTTTGAGCATCCACTGTGCCAATAATGTATGTGAGTGCCCAGCACATATAAAGAAATGACATAGTAAAGTGACATTCTACATCAATATAAAATCAATACTACTGTATTCGCTGACAGTATACTCTCAAATCGCTTCTGTCAATGCAAGGAGACAATAGCCAAGCTTACGTTAGTTTGAAACTGCAATATCAACTTCCGCCAAGTTCTTGTCCTCGTTACGGTATCGTATTTTCAGTACAATGATAAAATATTACGCAATCTGGTAACATAATATTATCGTTTTTGCATAAAATGCCTGTACTTTGCTTTTGTTAGGTGCACACTAGAATATTCATGCACTTATAAATGATTGGTTTCCATCCTACTAGAAATACATTTTAAATTATAAGGATATCCAAAAGTATAGTAGCTATATAGATTGATGTAAGTACTTTGGTATTGGATCCCTGGAACGTAAACGTAAACAATACGACCTAATGTTTTTACACGCTGTTTGCAATGGTTTAATGAACTGCCTTGATTTATTATTGCTTTTACTATTTCACACCCCTTTTTCCTGCATACAAGGCAATACAAGGAAACACAACTATTTCAACTGCCTTGGTGTAATACAAACTATTTAACTGAAACTATAACTCAGTCAATCAGTCATGTAACAGTCAGATTGAGCATTCTGATAAACGAGCTAGGTCTGCATATCCATAGTTGCTCCCCTCACACTTTGAAATCGATTTTTTCTTCAGTTTTTATAATTTAATGTTTATCTCGTGTATGTTATGTTTGCCTATTAGTGCTTATCACATAAAATATTGTATTTTATCTTTCTTGTATCTATGTATCAGTGTGCCGAGCGTTGGCTAGTTTTATAAATAAATAAATTAGAAAAAACCTTAATTTAGTTGCGTTTAATCTATGTTTTTTTACAAATACAGAATTGTCAAGTGAGAAGTGTCACTACTTCCAGCACCATACTCATACACATATTCTTTTACTATAAGGCATTAGCGGGTACGTTTAATTTAACAAGTGAACAGCCCTGCGATTCTGTAACTCACTTTTCGAACTCACACAGCGGTTTTCTAATAAACAATAAACTACAAGCTCCCACCTTTTCAGAATGCCAAATCATAAAATGACTGCTTCACGACTGATTTGAGAGCGACCGCCGATGCGAAAACCGCTGTGTGAGTTCGAAAAGTGAGTTACAGAATCGCAGGGCTGAATATACTTGAAAAATTTGGATCGTTCCAGTTAAAAATGATTTTCAATTTTTTTTTATGATTTAAAACTTACATTTGCATTAATAAACGCAAACTGAAAATTTCACTAACAAAACAGTAACAATGTGTTCATTATGTAGTACGAAGTTGTACAAACTGCGGGGCATTTACGCGGAATAATGAGGTAGCTACTGTAACAACTCGTACGCTGCTAATTAATTTCACTTGTCTTGCTTAATCTTCACGGAGGATTTTTACTTTATACCGCTATATTAATAATTTACTACGAGTAGCTGACCCGGCACGTTGTTTTGCCATGTATATTATTTTAGTTTAGAAGTAGAGTTAGAAACATTTTTTTAGTTCAATAAAAATAACTATCTACTATAATAAAAAATAGGGGTTGATCGTAGAGGGGTGAAAATTAGGTGTATGTATATTTTTTTGTATCATAAAAAAATAATACCAAAAAATTATTATTTTTTTGGGGTGGACACCCCTTATAACTTAGATAGTAGCCGATTCTCAGACTTACTGAATATGCATACAAAAATTTATAAAAATCAGTCGAGCCGTTTCGGAGGAGTATGGGAACGAACATTGTGACACGAGCATTTTATATACTTATTAGATTTTGTTTATTTTTAGCCTTAAATTATTTCCAAAAACAGTAATTTTAATTATTCTATGTGTAAGTAAATATTTTTTAAAGTTAGTATGTATCAGGAACCCTCTCCGATCAATCTTCATCCCGAGCTATTTGGATGCGATCTTTTTGTTGTCATCATCCTCTCCATGTAGTTACTGATTTCATCCACCTGTGATCTGTTAGGCGCGCTACAATAACCGCCCACTTCCAACGGAATCGAACCTACGACCTCAGGGTTGATGGTCTTACGCTGAAGTCACAAGGCCAACTCTTGATTAAGGTGAATTACTAATTGTAATTAAAACTTTTTGTACTAATTATTTGACTCTGAATTGAACGTATGCATAGCTGAATAAATGAACAGTATATTTTTATTTAATATCAATTGTAGCTTATCACATAAGCTAATAAACAGGTAATTACAATTGACGATAATTGATTCGATAACTCACTTTGCATATCAATGTTATTATTCAAATTAGTCTGAATGCCCGTCGTTCCAATTTATCGCTGACCATCACTTGTCATTCAGATGAGAATTGTAATTACACAAATATTAATGCGTTACAATTTGCTATAAAGTATATTAAGAGTAACTAAGTGTTGGATTTCGATATAAGGGCCATAGTTCCTCTAAGTCTAAACTCTAAGGATATTCAGAGACCAGACTTAAGTCTGACTTCCGTACATCAGCCCTGCGATTCTGTAACTCACTTTTCGAACTCACACGGCGGTTTTCGCATCGGCGGTCGCTCTCAAATCAGTCGTGAAGCAGTCATTTTATGATTTGTCATTCTGAAAAGGTGGGAGCTTGTACTTTATTGTTTATCAGAATGCCAAATTATAAAATGACTGCTTCACGACTGATTTGAGAGAGACCGCCGATGCGAAAACCGCTGTGTGAGTTCGTGAAGTGAGTTACAGAATCGCAGGGCTGAAATGAAATACTAACAACATATATGCGTCAAAATTAACAACCCGGGAAGAAAAGAGTGGCCAGGCAAAAAGACGGTGGACTGATTACTTAATAGAAATAGTAGGAAATCACTGGTAGACTATTGGCAAAGATTGAGTCACCTGGGAAGGGTTGGAGGAGGGCTTTACCCAAAAGGGGTTTCTTCTTTCTTATTTCCATATCCACAGGGACTAATATTTTATTACTAACATTTACCAAAATCAGAAATGTCAAAGAGGAGATGAAAACCTGGTGTATGAAATACAGAAAAAGGCTTGAAATGCATCCTAATAAGCTTGCCACGCAACTAACCATACCGGACCTAATAAATAGGCTTAAAAGGCAACAAATCCTAAGTCTTGATAGACACGGTTGAAAGAGAGGAGCAGTCTCGATGGAGATTTTGCTCTGAACGCCTAACACCTCTCAATACAACTGATCATAGTCTAGCTTACTGATTGCAAGATAAAGACTAAAAAAAATACTAAAATACTAACAACATTTGAAATGGAAATAAAATAAGGCTTTATTATTAATTCGTAAAAAAAAATTTTCCCTAACCTCGTTAAAGCCAAACACATGAAATGACAATCTAAAAATATTGTTTAACGAAATGCATGAATCACTCTATGGGTCGGTAAGTCATATCTGAATATCGTCGTCTATTATCTGTATATCTGGCGCGATTATTTTATTTCACCAATCGGTCCGGCGGTTTTACAACTATGTATAAGTTTGAGAACAACATCTTTGACTGATCAGGCCATCTCGTTCACTTTTGGCTTCTGTGTTGACGACAATCACGATGAGCTCTAAGTTCCCGTCGACAATACGCATACGCAATAATTATGCATGTCCGGCATATGTATTTATACACCACCTCCGACAAATATCTTTTAAAAATAATTGTAGTTTTAGTTCTCATGAATAATGAAATATATCTTATATATAAACCATATTAGCCATAACATACGTCCGAGCCCGAACCCTTGTTTAACATTATGCGTAGTAGAAACACATTACGAGGGAGTAACAATAGGCACTAAAGTGTTCATTATACATAAAGTTGCCAGCTGATAAAATGTAGATAGCAAAATGATCAAGGGTAGTTAAACCCAAACCATTTCACTTTAGATTTATTAACTGATATTTCAATAATTTATTTTGTTTTACCTTTCACTTAACTGTGGCCCTTATGCTTAAATTAATCGTCTTATGCTCTTGGAATCATTCACTTCTTGAAAGGCCGGCAACGTACTTGCGAGCCTTCTGGCAATGTGAGTGTCCATAGGCGGCGGTTTCACTTAACATCAGATGAGCCTCCTGCCCGTTTGCCTCCAATAACATAAAAAAAACAAAAAATAAGACATTTAGACAATATGATTAGACACACGCCTTCGATTTTTTGGGTCTAAGACATGTCGGTTTCCTAACGATGTTTTCCTTCACCGTTCGAGCTAATGTTAAATGCGCACATATAAAGAAAGTCCATTGGTACACAGCCGGGGATCCAACCTACGACCTCAGGGATAGTCGCACTCTGAAACCAACACTGCTCAACCAACCACATTAAAAACAGAATAAAATATACCATTGGGAACAAAATCGAAGTGGAAGGAAAGACTCTTATATTTGAGCCGTTTCTTATTTTCCGCCTGAAACCATTCCCATCTTCCAAAGGACAAAAAAATATAAATAAAATAAAATATAGATTACTTTTGGCTGTAGTACAATGTACATACTACACTACTGCTTAAATAAAGTGGTCATAATTCAATAGCCTCAAGGTTTAAAGACGGTTTCGAAACTTTTGATTTACGCCTTCACTTCTTTCATTGTATCACTTAAAAATAGGAAGAAACGTCCAATTAAATACAATTATTTCGTTAAAGCAACCGACTAGTTTTAAAATCGACCTCTAATCTACTGGTAACATTTTATTTACATTCTCGTGCGCTATACAGTTACTAACAAGGTTTTTACTATCGCCTTTTCTACGAAAAGCTTAATAGAAAATAAATGCTACACAAACGCGTCCTTGAGCTTTTTACATGCGACCCAAAATTACAGATTTCCATACTACGATATGATGGGAGTGACATTTAGGGTTGTCAACAAGAATATAGTCGTTTCGAATTCTTATTAGCATTTTATTTGTTTACGCGACTAGATAATTCGCGGTCTGGCTTAGCGGTTTTCATTTATAATAATAATTAAATACTTTTATTTCACTTCACATTTATATTTCTGCTAGCTGACCTGGCAAACGTCGTTTTGCCATGTATATCATTTATAATAAAAAATAGGGGTTGATCGTAGAGGGGTGAAAATTAGGGGTTATATGTATTTTTAATCATAAAACAATAAAAACAGAAAAAAATATCTAAAATTAAAAAAAATATTTAGGGGTGGACACCCTTAACATTTAGGGGGATGAAAAATAGATGTTGTCCGATTCTCAGACATACCCAATATGCACACAAAATTTCATGACAATCGGTCAAGCCGTTTCGGAGGAGTTTAACTACAAACTTTAGACGAGATGAGAGACGAGAACGAGAACGAGAATTTTAAATATTAGGTTATCCCATTAATTCCTAGGTACCTTTTTTGGCAAAGGCCTCCTCCAGTCCCGTCATTTCTGTCTGCACTGTGCTGTATCCTTAATGTTCCTTCTGAATTGTCTTTCTCTGTTGCGTTTATTGCACGTTGGGCACCAGTTTAATACTTTGTTCCTCCACCTTTCCGTTCCTCTCATTCCTCTCTGATTTCCAGTTAATTTTATTTATTTTTTAGTTACCTTAGTTATTCTTCTTAATTATGTATTCTTTATTTTATCTATTCTTGTCTCCTGTCGATTCCCAAAACCGTTTTTATTCATATTTTATTATTCATCATATTCATTATTCCTTTTAGAATCCAAATTTAAAAAACGAAGGTCGTTACATAGGATATACACAAAAGTGAACTCTTCCAAATGAGCTTTTGTAAACTTAGCCTTTAAGCTACGGATACACTGCGACATATCAAAGCTAGGTAAGCTTTCTTGTTAATAGTATTATTGTACCACACGTGGACCCTAATCTAATCAGTCTTTGATTGAGTGTGTCTTTGGACCTCAGAATCGCATCGTAAGACAACATTCCATGCGATTAATGAACGTTGTTTGCAAGTTATACGAAATATGTCGACTAAATAAATTGTTGATTCTCACCAAAATACCAAAGACATTATATTCTTCATTTTTATTTTATTTTAAAAGGTACACTAACGAAACTACCACACTAACGTTCTTGTGTCTTATAGAACATGGGGCAAAGGGGCAGTAGGCGTACCTGGCGTTAAGTGACATGATGCTCTTTGACACTCACTATGCTATACTGCTCGCGAGTGCGTAGCGTTTTAAAAAATAGTACGCTCTTTCCTTGAAATACCCTAAGAGCCTACTAATCCTTAAATGGCCGGCAACGCACTCGCGAGCCCACTGGCATTGAGAGTATCCATAGGCAGCGGTATCTCTCTACATCAGATGAGCCTCCTGTCCGTTTTCCGCTTGTTCTATAAAAAAAGTCAATTTGGTTCGGAGAAGCTTTTGTTGATAGTTAAAAATTGTGTGTGCGGCAAAAACTGTCTTAAACGCTCATTTGTGGATTGTGTTCATCATAACAAACCCAAATAATAAACTATTTCCCACGGTACGCTTTTAAGTTATTAAATTATGAATACATATTTATAATTACAAAGTGCCAACCCTATGTAACTGAGCTAATTACATAAATGGAGTGATACAAGGGAAAAGGCAATTTGGTGGGTGTGTAGATTTAACAGTAGTAATCTACGAGATTAACGAATAAACAAATATATGAGGCATTTGACAGCTGATATAGGTCGGTAATTGTCTGGGTTTGATATGAAAGGAGAATCTTGTATAGTCAAAAAATCCCGATCACCTACTCGTTCTTGTCTTGTTTCAGCCTGTTGCCGTCCACTGCTGGACGTAGGCATGTCCCCTAAATTTCCAGAACGGCCGGCTTCGCATCCTACGTCTTCACCCTCACCAGGTCATCAGTCCACCTAGTGGGAGTGCAACGCTTCGCCGCCTGGTTTTCGGCTTCTATCCCAGGACATTTTGCCCCATTTGTTCTTCTGCAATGTGCCCCGCCAATCAAGCTTATACGCCCTTTATGGATCTCTTCATTTCTGATTCGATCGCGAAGATAAAAACCGAGCATAGTCCTCTCCATACCTTGTTGAGTGATGCGGAGCTAATGTACCAGGCTTGAAGTAAGAGAGTCAAGTCTCAGAGTCGTAAGTCATCTAAAGAAGGCACTGTTATAACTTTTGACTTTAAGTCCTGAGGAACCGAAATCGCTGAAAGAAATTATCTCGTACGTGCCTCTATAAAAATAACAATTAAAGAGTAAATCTCTGACCGACAGAAACCTGAGGGTCGGTTTTACAGTCACCCAGTTATTATACTAAGGATAATTTGACATAAATTATTAACTTCAACAAAAGAAAATTGACATTAAATGAAACGCGAATTGCTTTTGTTTTCAACTGTGTAAAACTGTAATAAAATATACATTATTTCGATGTACTATGAAATCCTATACTATGTCATGTATGAGGATTTTTTTTGTTGCCATTATGCTTGACTAAGCCGAAATTAATAAAAATTGAACGTAACTATTCCACATGGATTTGCTAGTGTAATATCGCATTAAGTATTCTATAAAATTATTATAACATTTCTTATTTAAGCGACAATTAAATCAACATAATATAATTTTTACTTTATTTATTTTTATTTTTACTTGAACACAAAAGTATTGTATTTTTTTAATATGTCTGTCGAACCATAAACAATTTACAGAAGATACTTTAACAATAAAGAAAAGCATTCAATTATAGAGATGGAGATTTTTTTATGCAATAGGAGGCAAACGGGCCGGAGGCTCACCTGATGTTAAGTGATACCGCTGCCAATACGTACGTAGACACTCATACGGCCTTTTCAGAATTATAACGAATTACGCTCTTTTCTAATAAGATTTTAAAAAAGAGCGCACCGTACGTAAAATATTTCGAAATAGGTACTTCAGTGGTACTTATATTCAATAAAAACTATCTAGAACAAAAGACTGTGTTACCTGACTCTAGATTCTATGGTTCTTTCTGGGATTCTCTTTTTAATTCCAGACAGTCCGATTCCCATAGCCAAACATTTACTTTGAATATATATCAAGCAATTCACAAACACATTTAACATACAATATATATCAACTACATAAATAATAATTAATACTAATAGGCTTTTTATAATAAGTAGATTTAATTGACTGTTATTTGAAGATAGATTTAAAATTTCATAACTCATCATCAATGTCCCCAAGAATTTATTAAAGTAGGATTTAAAACGGGCGGAATAATTAAATTTATTACAAGGCATGCGTACAAAGTTCATTAATCATTTCGCGTTCACCTGCCCCTAACTGACTTACGTAATGGAAGAGGTAATGTGGTTTCCGTTTATTTTATTACAATTTTGTACCACAGCAAATACACAAAAAATATCGCGTCTTGACCTCACATTTAGTATATATTTTGTGGATCAGTTTCTTTAAAGGTTCTTATCTATTCATTAAATATACACATTCAGAATTAAAAGGCACTCGCTGAAGATAGAATTCTTAACAACTAGGCTTCTAAACGAATGCTTCAAAGAATATATTTTAGCATACTAATTTAATAATTAAGTTATTAAACTAGTATGCTAAAACTAATTAGTATTTTCATTCATACCACGCTTAGTTAAAACAGTTATTTTAGATTTTAAAAATAAACGGTGTTAAACAAAAAACCTAATGTTTTATTACATTACCTATTTATACCATTAAAACTTTATATTATATTTTAAATGTCATAAAAGTATATCGAACGATGAAACAATAAGTGTTTAGAAAATCTTTCTATCTTGTATTGCATAGGTGCTGCCATCTAGAGCACACGTTGGAAATTAAAATTTGACAATTGACAACAATATTATTAAAACAATTACCATTCATTATAATCATCTTCATCTATAATTGTGTTTAATTCTCTTAGATATAATTTTTTAACAATTTAATATATTGAAATGGTTTAATATTTGTTTTTTTATCGAGTCTGTGCAGTAATGCGCCAATCACAAGCCAGTTCTCGCCAAACTCTTGGCGCGATCGGTTGATGTTAGTTCCGTGTCGGCCTAAACAAACAAAATATTACGAATAAACCATCTATATGGCTTCATAAAGCTGTTCATGGTGAATTTAAAGTGTTTTCGCACATAATTAAGTGACTTAGGCCGAGGTAAGTAACGTAATAATATGCTTTAATAGTTCTTTTGTTTAAAACAATGCACCGTTCGTCGCAACAAATGCAAAAGATTGTGACAATAACGATAAGTTTTTGTTTTTAAAGTAATACTAACGAATTTGTATAAGGTTGGTTATATTTTTTTAAATTTTAAAGGACTCGGAATAGTTTGTATATCCTGAAACATATTTGGGCCCGTTGTCATTATTCTAAATCAATTAATAAATCATGTTTTGGTAATATTACGTGGTTATGCAAGAAAAATAACTAATTATAATGCGGAGAATCAAAAATATAATTAATTTGAGTAACACGTAAAAGAATTATTTTTTGTACTGCCCTGAGCCCTCTATTGACATCTAAAGTAAACTTTTCAGTTCACACTTGATGTTTAAAATTTAAAACGTAACAAACAGATGGCGTTAATATAATTTTCTTTGTTTCAGTAACTTTAAAGCCGCGAAATGGTAAGATGACATTTTTTTAATAATTTTTTTGGTATGTACCTACCTAGATTTTTATAACATTTTTTTTCCAGTACGGGTTTGTTAACTATGCGTTGGAGTTATTGGTGATGAAAGCTTATGGAGTGGAAATATGGGAGAAAATCAAGTAAGAAGTTTAGTCAGATTTTTTAAAAACTAAATAGCTTTTATTTGTATTCGTTGAGACGTTGACATTCTTAAGAAATTTTCAGTGGTTTTAGTAAATTCATAATAAGGTTATAATTTAATTTTTAATGTTATATAAGACTTTTTAAAATAAGATTAATAAACGTTTTACTTGAGTTGAAATTGGTTTTAATTAAACACGCGGATTATTGCTGTATATATGAAGTACTTCCTACTTTTCAAACAATGTTTATCTGACTTCTATTCGTAATTTTCAGGAAAAAGGCTGAGGTGGCAATGGAAGGCTCATTCCTTGTTCGGCAGATATATGATGATGAAATCACATACAACCTCATTACAGCTGCCGTTGAAGTATTGCGTAAGATTATTTTTAACATAAAACATGGACTGGATATGTACCGCTTTACTATAGTTACGATGTTTTGTCTATGCCAACAGATAAAGTAATACGATTCTATCGTTTACAGCTTATAATGACATAAGACATTTGCTCAAGAAGTTTGCCGGTATCTGTATCATTACCTAATAATTCGAAATCAACAAAAGCACAATAGCTTTGCCTATAGAAGAAAGGTAAAAGAGTATCTATTCAAATATAGTATATGACAAGCTGACCCGGCAAATGTTGTTTTTCCATGTACATATATTATGTCTAGGAAACATGTTTTTAGTTCAATAAAATCTACTATAATAAAAAATAGGGGTTAATTCGAGAGGGTTGAAAGTTAAGGGTTGTATGTATTTTAGTATACTGTAATATAAAAAATAAATTTAGGAGTGTACCGGACCACCCTTAACATTTAGGGGGATAAAAATAGAAGTCCGATTTGCAGTCCTAACCGATATGCACACAAGGAGGAGTTTTATTACAAACACCGTGACACGAGAATTATATTAGATTAGTTAGATTTATATTTTAGTTCTATGGATATGCGAAACAATACAATAATTATAATTTACAGAGACACCAGCGAATGAAATACTTGAGCTATTCGGTATGACATTCTTCGAGTTCTGTCAAGATTCTGGCTATGACAAGATTCTTCAAGTCCTTGGAGCTACACCTCGCGATTTCTTACAGGTAACATATAATATATAGTATATTATTTGTTAGTATTCGATCCGTGAGGCCTGCGAAGTGCCCAGGAAGCTTCTGGAAGGTGCTAGACTGGCTTAATTAGCGACGACTTCCACATCGGGCGTCTAAGTCCGGAAACTGAGTACACACTACATAGGTGTATCCTAGATGGTTCCAAAACTCACTTCACTATGTGGAACCAAGTACTAACTGAAGTATTTCCTATTCGGCTTAGTCTTATAAGAGCGAACCAATATCTAAGAGGCCGGCAACGCACTCGTGACCCTTCTGGCAGTATTATTGACAATGGGTGGCCGGCCGTTTGCCATGTGTTCTATTAAAAAGGGTGGTATGGTTTGTTTGAAACTGATAAACTAATTAAAATGCTAATGCTAATAAGCCCAAGTCTCGTAATTTTTGACATATTATAAACGTCTCCTTAGTCATGCCTACTTTACTGTTTTGTCTCTTTCTGTTAAATTGTGTGTATGCTGTAAAGAAAAGAGAGATGATTACTTCAACCAAAACAGTGCAGTTAGGCTGATTTAATGTTTAATGAATAAGATTACAATTTTATTTACTAGAATCTAGACGGTCTGCATGACCACTTGGGTACACTATACCCGGGTATGCGCGCGCCGTCCTTCCGTTGTACGGAGCGGCCGGAAGATGGCGCTTTGGTCCTTCATTACTATTCCGACAGGCCAGGACTCGAGCACATCGTGATTGGTATTGTTAAGGTAAGCGCTTACGTCTGAACAGCGTCTATTATATACCAAGATACGCTAGAATACAGATAACATTAGCCACCTTCCTAGAAGTTAAAACACTGCCGTATAATGCTTTTTGGTTTAAGAATAACTTTATTTCTCATAAGAATTGCATACATAATTCACTTACTGAGAAACAATATGTAACTATGATTAATAATTAGAGGGCAAAGATGTTGGTACGTTATAAAATAACAAAACAAAACAGCAACAAAAATGTGGGTAGACATAATAAACTCGATCAGTCATGCTGATGGTGATTAAATTTTAAAAGACAAGGTACGTTTACAGCTTATAGATCATAAGTTTTGACAACAACTATAATAAACTTAAATGTTCTTATTATTGTGACATTATGATTGATAATAATTAATATGCCTATTTTTGTGACTAATAGTTTAGTTTTATTAAAAATCTGAATATACCACTTTGTTTGTAAATAAATGATTAATTATTAATAAAAAACAGTATTTGAAATAAAAAAAGTAAATTTACAGACTCTTTTTGAAATTCACATACTTATGGTATTTTCTCAATTTACACGCTAACAGTTCAGACCTGTAGAATCTCTGACATTTTCAGACAGTAACAAGCAAGCTGCATAACACAGAAGTGCAGGTAGAAATCCTGAAGACGAAAGAGGAGTGCGACCATGTCCAGTACCTCATCACTGAGACTTCTACTGGTAGAGGAACCGCGCCCGAGATGGCAGAGATACGGACTTTGTCTAAAGGTTCTATTTATATATAATTTGAGTTAAAGTTGAAAATTTAGTAAAGAAAAATTGCCTTATAGAAAATATAGTCTAAAATTTAGCGAATATAAAATGCAAATGGTGAGTACAATACTACCTAGTAATATGAGTAGTGTTGGCCTAGTGGCTTCAGCGTGCGACCTTCATTTATGAGGTTAAGGTTCGATCCACGGCTGTGCACAAATAGACTTTCTGTCTATGTGCGGTTAAACCGGCATGTCTTAAACCAAAAAATTCGACGTGTGTGTACAGAGGGCTGATCACCTACTTGCCTATTAGAATAAAAGGATCATGAAACAGTTACATGCAAATCTGGGGCCCAGACCTAAAAGGTTGTAGCGCCACTGTTGTTGTTGTTACATGAGCCAAACAGAGTATTGTTTTGAGAGAGACGTGCAAACAACTGATTGGCTGATGATTTCGGCCGAGATGATTGTATCATTCCAAGAAGCCGTAGAGATCTTTAGTCAATTAAACCTATTAAAATATAAACGATTCCAGAACCGAAAGTCAGTCCAGCCACTTTTTGCCGCGTGTTTCCATTCCACTTGATGTTTGATCGCGAGCTGAACATCGTCCAAGCCGGTCGCTCCGTCACTCGACTCTTGCCGAGACTTAATAAGCCCGGTTGCAAGATCACCGATGTTTTGGAGACGGTAATTATTTATTCAAATTACTAATTATTTGTGTTGAATATAATATATTAAATATATATAATACTAGCTGCCCCCGCGAACTTCGTTTCTCCTTAATGCCTAGCCTACCTTTTTAGTACATACCAACATGGAACATTTTGCTATGCTACCCTAGAGACTGTTTGGTTTTCCGGAAAGAAAACTTTTTAGGTTTTTAGTTAGGAGTATTTTATATATTAGGTTATATTATTAAAGTGTCTATGTGTTAGGTTAAACGTTTTAATTTTATTACTAAACTACTTTCTCTCTTTAGTGATAAAAGTTTTTAAACCAAAACACCAGTGGATCTTTTGATCATCTTCTCTTGGTTTTCTAGAATAAAACAGGAGTTAAAATTATAAAGCTTTTCCATTTCAGGTACGACCTCACCTTGAGATGACATTCGCTAATGTGTTGGCTCACATCAACACGGTGTATGTTCTGAAGACGAAGCCGGAGGAAATGAGCGTCAGTGATCATCATGAGGACATCGCTTCTTTAAGATTGAAGGTACTTTTTATAGACAATATGAAAAATCTAAATTATGAAAATTGATTGTCTTGTTAATTTATTTACTATGTGATAGAAAATGTTACTGAACTGAAAGTTATGATAAATTATTAAAGTATTTCATGTCCGCACGTAGATATGCTTAAAAATTAAAAGTAATAATGAAACAATCCT
Organism: Pieris napi; assembly: GCF_905475465.1. Lineage (NCBI taxonomy): Eukaryota > Metazoa > Arthropoda > Insecta > Lepidoptera > Pieridae > Pieris > Pieris napi. The sequence continues at coordinate 1,324,409 of NC_062241.1, read as the reverse complement.
GGTAATATTGGTCATTGTATTAGCAGGAAATAGAAAAACTTACTCAACACATTATTTTTAAATCGACTTAAATTGCCCCATTGCCCCTTGCGTAGCTATCTTCATCAGACCACAGATACCAAAATTTTTCTTTTCTATTTTCCAGGGCCAAATGTTATACATCCCTGAAACTGACGTGGTTGTCTTCCAATGCTACCCCAGTGTCACCAATCTTGATGATCTGACACGGTAATTGAATTGATGCTTTATTTTGCTCACTCATGCTTTCTTAGTCTTTTTTTTTATTGAGAAAAAGCTTGCCAACGCTCGGCACACATGTTTGTTTTTACCAATGTTTCAGACATTGGTAAAAACAAACACAAAATACAATTTTAAATGTGACAAGCACTTAAAGGCAAACATGACATACATAAAGAGATCATAACCTATTATTAAACAAAACAAACATTACAAAAAAAAAACAAAACAATCAGTAATCAAAGAAAAAATTCAAATTACAAAAAAAAATAAACAAAAAAAGTTTTATAAGCGTGGCGATTAAATCGCCGGACTTATGCCCCAAGACGTAAGGACTCCCATCAACATTAACATTTTCATTAAACATTTCATTATTTCGCATATATTCTGTTGTTGTACGCGAGTGGTTAATATAGAGTAAAACTTAACTCTAAAAACCGTTACTTATTTTCCAGAATACGGGTTTTATTTTTTTCACCTGATTTGAATATGATTGTAACTGATTTGCTAATTGATACAAATTATTTTTGTAAGGACCCCAAACTTTATAGTTAAACATTCCATTCCATATACCATACAAATAATAATAAATAAAATAAAAAAGCCTTTTTACTCTTGCAAAATCAAAGTAAACTTAATCCTATTATAATTTTTAAAGAAAATTAAATTACACTCATTTTTATCTATACTATTTAAATTATTTATTTTCTAATTTGTAAGAACCGCTCCGCAGATGAAGCCTTCCTTCAAGGATCTTCAGGATCTTCATCTTCAAAAGATTATAATCTTAATATATATAAATTACGTGTCACGTTGTTTGTCCGCGATGGACTTCTAAACTACCGAACCGATATCAATCAAATTTTCACACAGTGTGCATTTTGATCTAACTTAAAAGATAGGATAGCTTACATATCAATTTATACCCGCAATATTATTTTATTGCAAATATTTGTTTATTATTTGATACAATTCTAACAGATGGCGCTGTGTTAAAAGTACCAACGTTTCACATAAGCTATCTACCTTTCACATAAGTTCTACCGTTTCCCTTGGATAGTTTACTACTATGTAATATAACAAAAACCTTAGCCACAGCAACGCTTGGCTGAGTCTGCTAGTATAATATAAAATTCCAGTCGCGGCCTCTGCATCTCCGACATACCTCTGCACGACGCCACAAGAGACTTGGTGCTGATGTCCGAGCAGTTCGAGGCTGACTACAAGCTCACTCAGAATTTGGAGGTTCTCACGGACAAACTTCAGCACACATATAGGGAACTGGAGGCTGAGAAGCAGAAGACTGATAGGTAATAATGCATTGGAGCAGTGTTGATCTAGTGGCTTCAGCGTGCGACTCTCATCCCTGAGGTCGTAGGTTCGATCCCCGGCTGTGCACCAATGGACTTTCTTTCAATGTGCGCATTTAACATTCGCTCGAACGGTGAAGGAAAACATCGTGAGGAAACCGACAAGTCTTAGACCCAAAAAGCCGACGGCGTGTATCAGGCACAAGAGGCTGATCACCTACTTATATATTAGATTGACAAATGATCATGAAATAGATAGAAATCTGAGACCTAAACCGTAAAAGGTAGCGACACTGGTTTTGTTTTAATAATTCATTAAAGTATACTCTTTTAATGAATTATCAAAACCCTTGTCAATGAATGAAATGGATAAACCAATCAAAAGTATTTACATTTTAAGGAATATTTATCGTATCGACATATACTTAAAGAACTGTTGATTCAACAATGGTTGTAGTAAGTATAAATAATTTGTCATTTATATAAAAAATAGACATTTAACACTTGCAACATATCCAGCGACCATATTGAATCTTCTCTTTTTACCTATTGTTATTTTTATATGCATTTAAACGATTTATACATTATATTATCTTTAACCATACAGTGCTTTATAGATCGTAACCACAAACTGAAAGTTAAAATTATTTTTTCATTGAGTATATAATATTAATTAATTTATTAAGTATTACGTAACGAATTTTGGGGGGGGGATAAAACCCTTACCTTTTGTAAAACGTTATGATGCGGGACGGGGATTGAATTACGCGTTATTGTTAATATTATTTTCGACTTTCCAGTACTTTACACCACATAATGGTAACTTTTAGGTATAAAGAGTTACTCGGTGATCACGAAACGTTTTAATATACTTGGGTACAGAAAAACGTTACGGCGCGTTACACGGGGGGAGTGTGTCAATAATCTCCAAAAATTGCGTGACGTAATACTTGAACGCTCCCTAACACGGATGATAAAAACGGGCAATAAACTCTGCCACTCTTTTTAATCGCCAAGTTATTTAAGAAGAGATAGATAAGTCTAAGAGTGGTCAGGGTTGTAGCGCTACAAATTTTTTATTCTCCTTTGTCCTTTGTTATCTCCAGACTTCTATACTCGGTATTACCCATGAGCGTGGCGACGGAACTACGTCACCGGCGTCCAGTGCCAGCGCGGAGATACGACCCCGTGACCCTCCTGTTCAGCGGTATCGTCGGATTCGCCAACTACTGCGCCAGGAACATCGACCACAAAGGCGCCATGAAAATTGTGAAAATGCTCAATGATCTCTACACGGCTTTCGACGTGCTCACCGATCCGAAGAGGAATCCCGACGTTTATAAGGTATTTGGGGAATTGTGCCATCTATGGGACGTGATTAGAAGTAATCCTAGACCTCTACCGTTTGTCGTATACGTTTTTAATACCAGCAGCTGAGTTTCATCATCGGACGTCGAGGCAGAACACGAAATTCTCGACGTCCACCGTTCCACAACTGAGCGTTTTTCAAGGCAGTTTTTGCCCCGCACTAGCACTATGTGGAACCAGCTGCCCACTGAAGTATTTCCGAACCAATTCGACTTGAGGTCTTTCAGGAAAAAGCGTACCAAGTCTTAAAAGGCCGACAATGCACTCGTGAGCCTTCTAGCAATGAGAGTGTCCATGGGCGGCGGTATCACTTAGACACAGCCTCCTGACCCAAGTTGTATAAAAAAAATATTATAAAACTGGCCTAACGTTTCGGCCCATACTCGACATTACATTTCATAGATTGATGTGTTTCAAGCAGAACTGACATAAACAACGTGATTCATACAGTTTATAATTTTCCAGGTGGAAACAGTGGGTGACAAGTACATGGCGGTATCTGGTCTGCCTGAATACAAAGAAGGTCACGCCAAGCACATCTGCCTCCTCGCTCTGGAGATGATGGATTTGTCCAAAACAGTCACTGTTGATGGAGAACCTGTGGTAAGATTTAACAAATCGTTTCTTGATATAGTTACTGTATCAAAATCTTGCTTTGCTATACCTATAAACTTAATTTAAAATTGAAATTTAATATTTGATAAGTCATTTTGTTGGTCTAAAGCCATCTAAGTCTCAAAATTAATCATCCCTATATCTTAATGTTAGGTTAATCAGCCGGCTTGTTAATTTTCTTAAGTAATCTTATAATATTCCGCTTTGATTATAATAACAAATTGATTTCACCGTTTTAACTAAAGAAATCATATTGAGTCCCCATGATATCCATTCTCAAACTTAAATTCACAATAATTTTATTCATATAGGTAAATAAGTACACTTATGAACGTCAAAAAAAAAAGTTATTTAATGCAAGAATAACTGGCAAGAAACTTACCGCCACTCTTTTGAATTGCTAAGTTTTGAGTAATACAAATTGTTTGAACTGGAGCAAATCATTCCCAATGATTAGGATCATTTAAATGTTCGTCAAATTTATAAAAAGATTTATTGATTAATTAACTTTTAACGAGGGCTTTGAATTATTTAGTAATTGTCTCGCTTGGGACATTAATGGAGACACATGATTGATTTGTATAATCACAATTTGACAGAAAAAATAAAAGACTTGCCTGAGCCTAAACTTTCTGTATGTATGCCTTAAAAACCTACTTGAAATGACTTAGGGAATAACAATCGGGATCCACTCCGGCGAAGTGGTGACGGGAGTGATCGGCCATCGTATGCCGCGGTACTGTCTCTTCGGGAACACTGTCAACCTGACGAGCAGATGCGAGACCACCGGCGTGCCGGGGACTATTAATGTCAGCGAGGATACGCACAGGTATTAGATTTTGCCGAGGTTTTTGAAGTTATACTTCTTTAGGCGCGTTATGAAAAACTGATGAGAGTGAAATTTTTCGATGCGCGCGCACCGTGACACAAAATTAACAGAATGTAGTTGCCCACGGAAGATGCTACGGCATTGGACATAATTTAAAAACAACATTCGAATAATAATAGAATTTATGTCACACATTGTAAGAGAATAATAATAAATATTTAATTATTTAATTTTTCAAATGTAAACTGAACTTTATTGACTATAATGACTCCTTTTCAGGGATTGTTTAATTGTAATTCATTATTTGCATGCAATCAAAAACTATTTTTAATAATGCCAAAGAAGTATAACTTCTTACGCGCGTACATAAGTACACGCACCATTTTTTATTCTAAAGTTTTATTTTAATTTCATGTATAATTTTAAAAAGTGAATTATTTTAAACTAGCCCAGCTTTCAAAATTCATCAGGGCATTAGTTAAGTACGGTGGCGGTTGTTGTATGGATATGTTCAGATATTAAATAAAACACTTTATTTGAAGATGGGTAACAACTGGAAACTGGAGCTTATAAATAAGTTTTAGGGGTAGTGGGGTTGCAATGGATGGATTAACAAAAAACTAAATTCACTTATTGAAGAGTTCGTAAATCTAAGCGGAATGTTATATTACAAATTATGAGTGTGGGAAAAACTAAAGGGCTCATTTTGTATTCAAGTGTGCGATGATTGTTTAAATTTTGTGTACGCTTCTTATTATTTGCTAAAATATATATGTAACTTTACTAAAGTTAGGTTATATGTATAGTAGAAAAGCGCAACTTTTAATTTTTTTTTAAATATTGACATAATTATACATCTGTATTTTATATGCACTTGTAAAGAATCGTAAGACTCATCATCGAGTGATCATCAATAGGTATTTCTCAATAGATTTTTTGTCTCATTATTAATTTCACGGGGGCTCCTCTTGTCTGCAAAATTTATAAAAGATTGCTCTACCTATCTCAGTAGGCGTTAAAAATTTACGTAACCTATTTTATTTTTCATTGTAGAAGTTTTAATACGTCATAATAAAAGTAACCACGTTCTTTTAATTAAAGATTCCGTTTCCAAAAATATTTATTATTTATATTGAAACAATTAAAAAAACTCAATCTTCACACAAATCCAAGTACTTCTTCAAAGGCATCGGTATCGGCAAATTTTGTATCCCAAATGGCAACTCAAAATTCCCCCACAAAACATGTCTAATTTGACAACGACATAAGTGCTTCAACTCAACTGGTTGCAACCCACACCGAGAACTTGGCACTAAATGATCCTTTAAAATCTCCCCGTACTTTTCCAATACGATTCTTCGTTGATAATTATAGTCTTCTGGCAACTCTAGGTGCTTTAAAGCGCTCTTGTCAACTGTCAAATTCAAATGTGGAACGGCCCTCAACGTCAGCTTTAAACAAGTGACCAGCTCGTTGGGATACTGTCCTTTATATTCCTGAAGCCGGTCCAGGATTGTCTCTATGGGGTTACTCGATACGTGGTCCGCGGTTATTCTAGCCCCAAATCGGAGTAGGATCATCAGGATTTCAGCTGCTCCCATCTGTATAACCACTCTTACTGGTGAAGCTTTGCCACAGCTCTCCAAAGGAACGTCTATAAAGCGATATGTCTTCTCTTCGTCTTTGAATTCTAAATTTGCGTTCGTTGCGTGATCTAAAAAGAAGACTAGGGCGTGAACGTTTTCCTCTCGGTCTACGAAGTCCGACTTCCATCCGGCTAAGAAGTATGGTGCTGAGGTACCAAAGATTGCACCTGGAAATCAATTTTTTATTAATGAGATACATTAATTAGGCGGTTAATACTGTCAAATATGGCCAAAGAACGACCAACTAATTAAGAAGAATAAACTTCCTATATTGCTAGATATAGATTCATTTGGAACTTTCGGCATGTATTTTTATGGATTCATTTCGATCTTTAAGTGTGATGAAATAAACGCACGGGCCTTGTTGGTATTAGGTTGATAACAATATCAATTTTTGTAGGGCTCCTCCAAGAATTTTTGACTTTTTACTGGTGCAGATCACATAGCCCAATTCATCTTACATTAATCTAATTTTTAAATAAATAAAATAAATCAGTGGCGCTACAATCTCTTTAAGTCTTGGCCTCAGATTTCTGAATCTGTTTCATGATATTTTAAAAAATTCTAATAAGCATTTTATCGACTATACTCCTCCCTCAAAGGTCGGCAACGCACCTACAAAAAATGGTTGTCTATGGGCTGCGAGGACTGCCCTTTTTGGTCGTCCCGCAAACTCGTTTGCCCCCCTATTATATAAAAAAAAGCAACTAGGTGATCAGCCTCCAGAGCCTGACACACGCCGTCGCCTTATTGGGTCTTAAGACATGTCGGTTTCCTCACGATGTTTATCTTCACCGTTCGAGCAAATGTTAAATGCGCACATGCAGCAAGTCCATTGGTGCACAGCCGGGGATCGAACCTACCTCAAGTATGAGTCACACGTTGAAGCCACTAGGCCAACACGGCTCCAATATCTATATATATTTAAATTTCCACTATATTTATGTATACTTACCTAAAAATATCCTTTCAAAAGTCCGCTCACAAGCGTACAGCTCATCTAACAATGCAGCAACTACTCCATTATCCTGTAAGCTCCAGTCAAAAGCCAACTTCATGGCTATATATAAAAGATTGTGGTACTTCCCCATAAGACACACGTCGCCATTGTCCGACTTACAGTTATTGTGGTACTTAAGAGCGGAATTCACGAAGTTCTTGCATGTTGCGTTATCGGATTTGTTTTGTCCTGAAATTAGTTAGAAATAAACATTACCATATGGTAGTAAATGATAATAGTAATGCTTTGTCGAAATAATACGACCGGTAGTAGTAAAAGGCCGGCAACGCACTCGCGAGCCCTCTGGCATTAAGGGAGACCATGGACGGTATCACTTTACAAAAAATATGTCTATAAAAAATGATACAGCTGTTTTTAATCCGCCTTTGAAAGCCGCCTTTGTTAGGTTTTTTTTTAAATGTATTGTTTTTTTTCTTCCAACCACAATCAATCACCAGGATTAAATGTATTCAATACAAAAAGTTTGGGTAATTGATACGAATACAGTAGGATTGTAATATATAACAATTTACGCAAAGAAAAACAAAGGTACAATATCGAAATTTTCGTATTTTGTCAACTTAACCTTTAGCACAACCGGTAATCACAGAATTAAAATACTGCACTAATTCCCGCCTCTTGTATCGCTCGTTTAGACAGTCTCTATCCAGATTTATGAATACTTCGTCGAAATAAAAATCCATGAATGAATCCATATCAATTTGTTCTGTCAAAATGGATAAAACCTCTTTCGCGCTATACTTTTTCGTAACAATTGAATCACCACAGTCTTACAAGTTCGAACCACGACTATTTTCTACGTGTAAATCCGAATGACGAAAACATAGATGTGCATTTTAATCCTATTGATTAGAAGCCCTTTTTCTAGTTTGGTATCGCGTGTCACTTCCACAAAGAAATATTATAATAATAATAATAAAAACCCGTTTAATTTCCAATGATTGGGTACAAAAACATACAGCTTCATATTTTTACACATTTTTTTTTCTTGTCATCCTATCTATATCCTAGCTAGCTTCAGTACTCCAGGCCTCCTCCAGCTTTTTCCAACTATCTCTGTCTATGGCTTTCTTTCTCCATTCGCCTCCTGCTACCGCTTCTATTTCTTCTTTTGGGGCGCCCTCTTGTCCTTCTTTGCCTCGGTACTTTCGTAGACATATATAACGATACAAATTATTGCCTCCTTTTTGAGAAATTTCATAATTATCTGTGACTTTATGGTTGCGTAGAAATCAAAATGTAGCAATTTTCGGGTTAAATCATAACACTAACCAGTTGACATTCAATTAAAAATATTAATAAAAATCTCTTACATAATAAATTAAATCAAATACATTATACTCGATAATATAGGCTGGTAACGCACTCGTGAACCCTCCTTTATTGAAAGCAGTGGATAACAGTAGAGTGGCAGAGCTGGCAAAATGCCACGGGCCCCCAACCCAAGAGGGCCCCTGCCCAAGAGATATTATGTTCTCTGGATGAATGTGAAGTCTCCAATACGCATTGGGCTAGCGTGGGGACTACAAACCATTTCCTCTCGCCTAAGAGACGATGCCTATGGCCATTAGTTGGACATATACAACGTGTAATTGAGTACCTTGAAAATCTTGAAGTTTATTAAAATTAAACTGGGCCCCAGATGGTATAGTTACGCCATTGATTGAAAGTGTCCATAGGCGGTATCACTAATCATCAGATGAGCCTCCTGCCCGTTTGCCCCAAGTTTATTTAATTATAACATCAATATCAAGACATTAAGTTAAGATAGAATTATTATATTTTATTTTTTAGAAAATAAGAAATAATTCTATTATTTTAATCATCTATATTTAGATTAAATCCTTAATTTCTTGCCGCTAGCTACCTTATGCGTGAAGACAACAACGACGAACAATTCGAACTGACATACCGCGGTCATGTCTCCATGAAAGGAAAAGCAGTGCCGATGCAGACCTGGTTCCTGACACGAAAAGCAAAATAGGCCTAAACTGTTTATGGCTTTAGATCTCATTAGTATTGTATTCAATGTTTAGTATGGCCTACTTTGGCCTACAAATTTATATAGACTATATACCTATCAAAATTAATGTTCTCTCGGCTTTAAACCAAAGAAAAAATATAATTAAATTATCATAGAAAAGGTTTTAAAGGACTTAAAGTCGATTTTTTTACAATGCATTTTGTTTCACATATTATTGATTGTTTGATTTTTCAATCACATTTTTGCAGCACGCTTGCGGTACAGATTTGCATATGTTGTATGGTAAAGATGATATTTTATGTTTACGAGATTATCAAAATATATATTTCAGAAAGAACTCACCATTTATTGGTTACGTATTTGACAACCAATAACAAACTTATACTAAAATTACTATAGCTGTACTCACGCCTAATATTACGATTGTTAGATGTTATTTATTTATATATTTTGTTGTTTAAGTTTGTGTCGATTGTAAACTTATCTAGTCAATATATAAATCTTATTGGTGTTGTATTTATCGTTGTCGAGATTTTAAATGTCTAAATAAAATTATATTGAATGTAATATGCTTTACATTTCGGAAATATTTGAAGAGAAAACCTTACACTATATGAGTGTTTGTATGTGTTAACTATGTAAAGAGTCGTTGGTGATCAGCCTTCTGTGCCTGACACACGCCGTAGATTTCTTGGGTGTAAGACATGTCGGTTTCCTCACGATATTTTCCATCACCGTTCGAGCGAATGTTAAATACGCACAAAGAAAAAAGTTCATTGGTGCACAGCTGGGGATCGAACCTACGACCTTAGGGATGAGGGTCGCATCCTGAAGCCACTTTTTTTTTTTTTTTTTTTTTTGTTTTTTTTTTTTTTTTTAACGTCAGGAAATGCTTTTACGCATATCCCTGCTGAATTTTACTCCAGCAGGGATTATGTGGGACTCAGACATAATATTTACACACCTACCCACTAAAACCTGACGGATGCCTTCGGCTCGCCAAAGGGCGGAGGCAGGTAACAGCTGTGCCCTATCCTTACCCCCGCCAAACGCGAATGCCACAATATCAACGTGACTCCTCCCACGAACAAATCATCAGCATCTTAACTTAGGGCAGACGTGCGAAAGCACGGCGTCGCTGCCCCAGTCGTCGTTTTCTTACCGGCGGAGCATCAGAATTGTTTTCGCGCTGACGCTCCGCATTCTCTTTCTCAGTCATGACGGCCTCACAAAAAGCCTTGAAGGCATTCCATGGGCCGTCATTGTCAGCTTCCACCATTCTTTGGATAATTAGTGGAAGCGACAGAATTGCCAACAATGCTATCAGCAAGGACCGAGCGAAAGCCGTCCCAAGCCGGACACTCCTCAACAGTGTGCCTCACCGTATCCTCTCTACAGTCACAATGATGACAAGCAGGTGTCGCCTCTCTCCCAACGATTCGATGCAGGTAACTCCCAAAGCATCCATGCCCAGAGAGAACCTGAACGAGCCGATAGGAAAGCGATCCCCACCGTCGGTCCACCCAGTGTTTCAAGAAGGGACGAATAATATCAACGGTTTGTAAACCAAACCGACATTCACTTAACTCATCCCTCCATTCTAGCAAAATTAGGCGGCGATACTCCTCCTTCCAGACCTTGACTACCTCCAGAGGTGGGTCAAAACCACCACTCCTGGCTTCAGCTCGTCTCCAAAAAATTTCACCCAAAGCCAAAGCTTCCAAATGCCAAGGCGGAGTGGCGGCTATGACACATGCCGCGTCACAGGATACGGTACGGTATGCCCAAGCAATTCTTATGGCAACTTTACGCTGTGACCGTCTTAGTAAAGCCTTGTTGTAAAAAGACAACTTATCTGCCCATATCGGACACCCATAAAGCGCCTTTGCACGCACCACACCAGCATAAAGGAGCCTACAGCCCCCGCCTGGCCCACCGATATTTGGCATTATACGACCCAATGCCATTGCAGTTGAATCAAGCTTGGGTTCCAGGGCAGCAAAATGAGCCTTGAAAGTCCATCGGGCGTCAAGAACCAACCCGAGGTATTTCAACGTCGACTTTAATGCCATATGAACACCATCCACTATTATCTCAGCGCCTCTAGGTGGTGACCTCCTAGCGAAACATATGACATCTGATTTTTGTAGAGCGACTCGAAGACCAAGTTGTCTTATACGAGTCACTACTTCTTCCACTCCAGCAGTAACTAACAAACTCGCCTCCTGATAATTACATCCCTTGGCCGTCACAAGTGTATCATCCGCATAACATATTAAACCTACTCCTGGCATCAGTCTACCTCGAAGGACTGCATCAAATCCAATGTTCCACAAAAGGGGCCCAAGAACAGACCCCTGTGGAACTCCACATCGAACCTGATAGCATCTCCAACCTTCCCGACTTGGATAAATGATCGATCGATCAGAGAGATAAGTTCCTACTACGTGACGTAAGTACACAGGCACACCATGATAAAGGAGACCATCCATAATCGCTCTCCAGGGAATAGTATTGAACGCATTCGCAATATCTAGCGAAACCGCCAACACAACCCCACCCCCAGAGACAGTTTCTTCGCACAAGTCCCTTAACTTAGCTAAAGCGTCAATTGTAGAGCGACCACGCCGAAAACCGAATTGAGTATCAGACAGATTTGGACCAATAGTCTGAAGATGCTTCTCGAGGCGCGAGACAATTATTCGCTCAAACAGTTTGCCCACCTCAGGAAGTAAAACAATAGGTCGATAGGCCGAAGGTGAATCTACCGGTTTCCCGAACTTCCTAAGAAGAAGCAATTGTCCAACTTTCCAGCTATTAGGGAATATACCTTTCCTCAAAAGATCAGAAAGGAGATCTCGAAATCTGTTAAATAAGCCATTATTAAGAGATTGCGCCCAAACCGTTCCATGCAATCCATCTGGACCAGGAGCGGTTTTTTTGTTTTGAATTTTAAAAACACCAGCCCCTAACTCACCCTCTGACACCTCAGGAATAACTTCTGAATGATCGAAGTCAACATTAATAAAAGGAGTAGAATCACAAGGAAACAACGATGTAACAACCATCCCCAGAAACGTCGGCTCCATTGTGGATGTTAGCGGCGGCCTCCAGGGACGGAGTTTACTCATGACAATATTGTACGGTCGCCCCCAAGGATCACGATCCAAAGAGTTCAGGAGCTCCTTCCATGCCCTATCCTTTGCTTCAGCTATTTCCAACCGAAGAGCCCTTTTTGCTTCTTGATAAGAAGTATATAAACTTGCCTCTTCGTCCGGATCACGATAACTGAGATGCCTTCTTCTAAAACGCGTGTAACGGCGACGCGCCTTAACACACTCCATTCGTAGTCGGGCTAGTTCAGATGACCACCAATAGACGCTTTGCTTGGGTGAGATGGGACCGATCCGGGGCATAGCAACGTTACTGATACGAGTCAGTGAGTCCCTAAACCATTCTACCTCAGAATCAATTGTAAAATTTGAAGGTTTGGAATTCCAAGCCTCTACTAAGGATACCTCGGTAAGCGCATCTTTGTCTAGATATTTTCGGGACCATCTAGGACCTATCTCAGATGGAGCAGGTCCCGGTAAGCTTAAAGTGGAATCGAGGATATCAAAACGAATGTACTTGTGGTCTGATAAAGTTTCAACTTCTGACAACACCCTCCATCCATAAACACGACTTGCAAGAGCAGGACTTGAAAAAGTAACGTCCACAATAGAGCCACCATTCATACGTACACAAGTCTGAACATTACCCCGATTCAGTGACACTAAATTTTGAGTTGCTAGCCAATCCAACAAAGCGTCACCACGTTCGTCAGATACTGGAGACCCCCACACTGTAGATTTAGCATTGAAATCTCCAGCGACTATAAGATCGAGGGGTCGACACCATGAAACCAGACAGCCCAGTTCGGACAAAAACGTTTCAAATTCAGCAAGCGTTTTATTTGGGGAAAAATAAACACCAATAACTGCAATTCTGCCAATTTTTAAAGCAACGCAACCTCTACCCTGCATTGTAGAAGCAACTGACAGCAAGTTGACATCATTTATAAAAACCGCAACAAGACCATCACGGTCACCGACCCAGTTGTTTTTATCTGGAACCATGTATGGTTCTGAAACAATCCCTATATTAACGATCCACTGTGTCAAACTCTGAATTAAAAGATCTTGAGCACTTGCACAGTGGTTCAGGTTAGATTGAATAAAGCGTAGATCCATACTAACTTATTACAATTTCTTGGGTCTCCATTATGTCACCGCTTAAGGTTGGTTCTACTGAAACCTTCGTGTTGAATCTTCTCGGCATCTTTTGACTGGGAGCCGTACAAGCTTTCCCCCCCAGTCGATGATCAGCTGTTTTACCTGCCGCAATACACAGAGGACATTGTGGTTTGGATGAACAAACAGAAGCACGATGGCCTGGCTGGCCACACCGGTAACAAGACTTACTACGGTCTATTTCCGCCGTACAACGAGCTGCAACATGACCAGCTTGCAAACAGCGGAAGCACCTAAGTTCTCGTTGTTGCAGCACCGTCACCCTAGCTGAAGTCCAGCCTACAAGCAGACGACCTTCAGACAATTTCTTTGCAGCTTCCACCGGGCATTTCACCCACACCGCAAAGAGACCTGACTTATCCTGACGAACTTCGCCAACTCTAACATGATCGGATGAGCACTCCCCTTTTTTACACACAGCGAATTTTACTTCGTCAGCAGTAACAGAATCGTCTAAGCCTGATACTCTTACCTCAACAGATTTAACAGGCCTCGATACAAGGATGCCCTTCGTACCATACAACTCCCTTAATTTTTTAGCCAAAACATCTGCTTTATCTCCTCCACCTTCACCAGTGACTTGTATAATGGCAGCACCAGTTGCGGCACGTCTAAACCTAACTGCTTCAATTCCCAACTCTTCTAGCCTAATCTGGCCTTTCGCTTCTTTAATAGCCTCCGCATATGTTACGCCTTTTTTCTGAATTTCCGCCGGGACAGTTACAACAACAGCAGCTGTTCGGGGAGTACGCAGTCTTGGCTTTTTAACTGGTGCCTGAAAACCTGTTACAGTAGGTTGAGCCAACACAGCACCTGACCTTTCCCTTTTCTTCCTTTTCCTTTTCTTTCTTTTCCCAACAATCAACCAATGTTCCTTAGAAAGGTTGGAAGCCGATTGCAGAGGCGAGGGCTGAGTAATAGCAGATACCTTTTCAATGGCCAATATTTCCTCTCCTGCAATTCTTTTATTTTTCTTCTTTTTTGAAATAGAGGATGGTCCTTGGGGCAAAGCAGTAGATGCTGCTTGCACCAAGCTTCTACTATTCACCTGTCTATTATCCTGGGATTGACCTGACTCAAATCTAGGGGGCCCAACGACCTTGCGTCGGTCCGCGGCTAGAGAAGGTCTTAATACAGGTGCAGGATTAAGCCTAGGCTCTAGACTCTCAAACCGTGCATTTAATCTATCCCCGATACGGCGCATCAGATTTGCCTCAAACTCCTCGAGGAGAGAAGGAGTGAGCGGTGGCTCCTTTGAATTAACTCCAACATGTTTCCGAAGATCCGTCATATCCTGCTGGAGTATCTCAATTTGCTTTTTGAGGCGCTCGTTGTCTTCACGCAGAGATCGAGTTTCCTCAGAAACTGAACGTTTAGCAAGCACCCCAATATCCTTCCGCATGTCCGCAATGGCATTTTTAGCCATATGGACCCATTGTCCTTTGATATTGGACGATTTTGTGGCGACCTTTTCAACAACTCCCAGGCTAGCCTCAATCCTCTTTACTAAATCCAATGACATATCCTCGCCCTGTTCCGACACTAAGACAGAAGATAGAGTACATTGTGTTTCTCGAGCTTTAATTTCCAAGGCCAAAAGCTCTTCTTCCTCGCGAGCCTTTTTCTCAGCTCTAGTTTCTTTCAACTTGGCAGATTTATTAGCAGGAACCGGATCCACATTCTCGCCCTTAGTGGATGGCCGACCTCTGCCTTTACGCCGCGTTATCTTTGAAGTCGCCTCTCTAGCGATATCTGAATCAGTGTCAGCGACTTCTCTGAAACGCTTCCGGGAGCTCCAAAACCGCGATGAAACTGTCAAAGACTCCCTTGCTTCAACACCTGAGTATGTGGAAGAATCCGACATCTCAGGGCACTCCAACATAATATCACTGGGGGGCGCTGGCAAAACAAACTGATCGCCCGCCGTTGCCACTCCAGCCTCCTGCTCAGCCGCATCACACGGCATCTCCACACTAACATCTTCTTTTGATTTGGTTTTTTTGTTTATTAGATTATTTATTGTTGTCATTTCATAAATTATTTTCCATGGGGGAAATACACAGTCCACCCAGGTGGTGCCCCCTGCACCTAGGTAACCCTTATACCACTCGGAGGACGGGTGGTATCCGACGGCTGGCCGCTAGCGACTGACTTTACTCACCAGCCACCTATAAATACAGGTAACCGACACCGCGCAAAACCTACAAGGCGCCCCAATGTCGGGAATTTAAGGGTTTTTTATTGAGATTTTCCTTTCTCTCAGGGCCGGCCAATAAAGGCAAGCCCCCCTGGCCACAAGCATGCCGCTAGACATGACAACGACACACGCCGGAGGTAACAGGTTGCCCGACGGAGAGTCGAAACCCACCCAGAAACTGCTTATCGCAGTCACCAGATCCGTCGCGCCATTGACCTAGAAGGTCATCTACAATATGCAGAAGCTACTGAGCATTACAAATGTAAAAAGACACGCAAGCTCTTCACCAACTCAACGCAAAAATATGCGCTCAACACCGGTCGTTACCGATTCAAAATGAACCGGGGGCACGCCCTGAGCCCACCAGTTTTGGTCCACGCCAGTTGGATGTCGGAAGTCCAACCGGTACCCCCGCGGGCGAGTGCGAGGACCCCTATTCGCCACCTGGGGTCGTGATCTATGGAAGTCTGGCAACTCCACAAGTTTCAAATACAGTGTGCCAAGAGCAATGCTCTTGATATTCACAAACGCCAGTTATACGAGCTGGCCATCCCACGTACGCAATAAAACGCACCTCTTGCCTTTAAAGGCTACTACAAAAGTTCGGTCGATACATTTCCCCAAGGTGCTGGCTTACACCCCAGATAACATGATACACCAAAAACGCTGGCTTTGCAAGCCGGCCATCCCACGTGCGAAAATAGATGACGCACACCTTCCCTCAAAGAACACTACTTCTACGTGCTTCACGCGCCTGTTGTTCATCAAGTTTCTTCTATTTAAAGAAGCCTACTGAGAACCTTCCCATCGGTCCAATCAGCTTCCCTAAAGTGCTGGCTTGCACTCCAAGTACTAGAGCCCCCCCGCCACGTCAAGGCTTGGACCTTGGGGGGGATCCTGAAGCCACTAGGCCAACACTGTTCCAGGTAAGTGATAATTTTAGTTAAAATTTATTCAAATCAGCAGCATAATACAAGCGATACAATAATTGTGTAAAATCGACTTAATGTACTACTTTTGGAAAAATTGATTATTCTATTAATGATTATTTGCGTCAAACGTTATAATTAATATTAATGTAGTGATAAAATAAGAATTGACTATAATGATATGACTCATAATGTAATTGTAACTTTTATTCTACCTTTTAAGACAAATTTGCACGGTAATAATATGTGTGGCAGAATATGCGCACTTTAGATTGTACCACCATAACATTTTTGTACGATATCTTGCCAATAAATTAATATTATTATTATTAAAGTTGGTGTATTGAGTTTGCAACATCGTAATAATAAACCACCAAGTATTTGTTCAATAATATTATTTAAATCTCAATTTGAAGCATCACAGTATTACTAACAATAAAGCCAAAAATTGAAAACTTAATTTCTCTAAGGCTTTAACACAAAACCAGTGCGTAAAAGTTTAAAAACCCGAAGGTTGGCTCGGCTGGTTTTGTTGGAATGTGGACAGATGACCTCAGCCATCCGGCGTTTAGCAAAATCCAATAATTGCCGTTAAATCTACAATTAAAGTTTTGGAATACTCATCATGTATCATTATCCTATTATACTGTGAGATAAAAGAAAATGTACCCTTTATATTAGTCAAAATCTTCAAAAATACTTAAAATATGTATATAAAAACAATCCAATAGACAATTTTAGTGTTAAAGTAATGTTTTTGCATCATTAGTATTATGCGACCAATTTAATTACTACAAATATTTATTGTATCTTCGTTAAGTTTGAAAAGGCTTTATAAATAGGCTTGATAAAATGTTACTAACATTTCAGCTAGACCAGTGTTTCCTAACCTATTTCGTGCCATGCCCCACCTTAGCCTTCCTAAAATTCTTATGACCCCATGGAACAAACACGTTTAATATCTTAAATTGAATTGCTAAGAAATTAATTTTAGAAACTTAATTGATAGGTTTTAGGAAGAAATTACCTACTTGGAAAGTGTTAACGAAACAATGTAAGTAAATTTTAAAACATATAATGAAAAACTGAAATTACAAATAATTATTTTATAAATATCAAATTGTGTGTGTGGCTGTGGGGCGTGGAAACACTGAGCTAGACCATTATTATTAGTTATATTATATGTATTAATAATAATGATCGTTTAAACAACGAAAGTCCGCACTAAATATTTTTCGAATTTATATTGCTGATTTTAAATAATACAATGCAGTCGAAAACTGACATCATCTTGACGTAGTATACTGTAGGTACATATGATACCTCTGATGTTATGTGTTTTCTTCGAAGTTCAAAGCAATATAAAATCGTAAAGTAACGAAAGATTTCTGTATAGAAAACTGCAGAAGCCTTCGGGTCGTATTTGGATCTTAAGAAACTTGTAGAAACTATACAAATAGTATGTCGATGCGTTCGTGAAGTCATCAGCTGACATCATCGTTTTGAGATACTATATAGTTGCAGTATACTTGGCAAAACTATCGTAAGGATCGTGCTTAGTAAAGCTCCAATCTCGTCTCACGTACGAAAATGTTTTTTCTGCAAAAGAAACCTATTATTATATTCATCAGAATATAGAGAAATAGATCACATCTTTAATAACTTATGGCAACTTGTGAAGTGGATGGTGGACTGAAGTTAAAAGGCCTGCTTAAAACCGATCAAGCTGGTTGACCTCTGTCCCAATTTATACGACGATTATAAGTAGGACTCATTTAATTTTTAATTAAAATGCGATATGAAACTTGGGAAAAAGTATACATTGTCTGTCACTTGAAATTTTAGATGAGCAGTGTTGGCAGTTAGTTCGAACCCCGGCAGTGGATTTTTCTGTATATGTGCCAATCTAACGCTCGTTCGTACGGTGAAGGAAAACATCTCGAGAAAACTAGCATCCCTTAGAACCACAAAAGTCGACGGCATGTGCACAGAAGACTGATGAACTACTTGCATGTTAGAAAAACAGTTATCACCAATTAGATATTGAGCACCTTAATAAAGAATTTATTCTATTAATTATACTTTTCACTATGTCACTTTAAAAAATACAACATATACTTATTTAATTTTATAGTTCTATTATTATATAAAAAAATGTATATTGATTATAATAATATTGTTGTGTTGTAAAACATGTTATTCTATTAAAATATTGAAACATTCTATTAACAACTATATTTTTTTTTAAATTTTTTACTCATAAAGCCTTCGAGTAAAGCCGCCATTCAAAAATAAAAAAAAACAAACTTGTACGGCAAAAAAACTCGCATGTGAAGGCGATCGAGGTGGCACTTGACCGCATTTCAAAAGGTCGTAACTGTCATTATTTCTACACACCATCCCATTCGTTCTTCCAATGCATTACAGCTCACAATTCCATAAAAACGTAACAGAAAAAAGAACGCACAATTCGAATCAAATCAACCGTCAACGTCGCTTAAACCGTTTCAATTTTCAGTCACCTTGCGTCCGTCACCTGTGTAGGTTGTATGCGCGCACGCATCGCGATTCGCTAATTTGAATTTTATCTCGTTAAACCGGACTGGTTGATTGTCCGATATTTTCTCGCTTGTTCCGTTAGTGTTTAGTGCTTGTGACATTGAAAATACTATTTGTGACGGCCAGTGCTTTCTTGTCGACCGGATTTCTCACTTTAAGGTAAGAAATGCTTTGATATATTTAATATAGACATATTTTTAGTACATTCTTAGGGTGAGATCTATAGTGCGCACTTGGACTTTGCTCAGACTTTACTTACGAAAAACACTAAGGTTAAACTATGATTTAGTATATTTATAGACATTTTAACGGTGAGATTAAGCTAAGCTCAAGCTAAGACAGAAATTGATGTTTCATTTCATGCAATACCTTCTTTATTATCCTTTAAAAAAGTAAAGAATGGTTGTAGTTAAGTCTGAGCAAAGTCTAAGTGCGCACTATAGATCTCACCCTTAGATAAGAGAAGGTTCGAAACTTCCCTTGGTAACTTTTTTATAGTAATTTTAACCCAGTTGGAGTAATCTTCAAGGATCAATGAGTGATTAGGTGAGT
Organism: Pieris napi; assembly: GCF_905475465.1. Taxonomy (NCBI): domain Eukaryota; kingdom Metazoa; phylum Arthropoda; class Insecta; order Lepidoptera; family Pieridae; genus Pieris; species Pieris napi. Next base: position 1,304,870 of record NC_062241.1, on the reverse strand, counting down.
CTTTAATTAAAGCAATTATATTGCAATGCTGTAATACTGAGAATCCTTGGCCTAACGTTTATTAGAATTTAATGGCTAGTTTAAATTACCTGCAAGCTTTAAAATATGCTATATTTTTAAATTAATCTCGATGGTAAAAAAGTAAATTTAATGTGTATATATAAATGGTTAATATACATAAAGAAGCCTTGTATATGTATATATATATCTAAAGATTATATATGTTAACGTAAAATTGTAAACACCGTTAGATTGTAATCTATCTCGCGAGATTATAAACTGTCGAAAGATTGTGAACCTCAGCGTACTGCTTACAATTTAACGTATTATTATTCGGTATATTGTAATCTATCGAAGTGAAACCGTCAAATTGTGAAACGGATCGCACCTAAATATCCAACAAAAAGTATGATTTGATAACCCTAAGAAATTAAAAATTAATCAAATTGGCAACACTTAAAACATTTGTAATCTGATAGGTGCATTATTAAAATGCCGTATTAGTTAAAATAAAACCCTAAACATTTGTTTAAGGTTAAAGTTGTAGTGTAAATTAATTACTGTTCTACTTTCCCATTTCACTAGCAGGTGGTCAGCAACGCTCTGTTTGAGATGACCATCGATTTCGTTTTCTTGATCATATGCATATCGCTTTATGAATAGCTTATGGTGTTCTGAATATCTACTATCGAAGTATTTATATATTATTTGCAAGGTTCGTTTTTGAGGTGAAAATGTAATTATCAAGTAACTTTAAGTGACTCAAAATCCTTATTTTTTTATCAAGCCAACAACTTTTAAAACCAAATAATTACCATGAAAAATGGAGCAAAATTGTGACGGAATGGTACCCCAGAGACGGAAAACGAAGAAGAGGTCGACCACGCAAGAGATGGGAGGACGAACTAGATTAGAAGCATTAATATTTATTTCTTTAATGACGAATCACAAGTGTACATTGTGTTACCTACGTGAATAAAAAAAAAAAAAAAAGAACTGAAACTAACAGCGGGCTACAACTGGAGAAGAGTCGCAAAAGATAGAGAACAGTGGAAAGGGTTAGAGGAGGCCTTTGCCAAGAAGCAAACCGAACTCCGAGATATACTGGAGTAAAAATATATTAAAGTTCAGATATATAAAATGACAGAGTTTCGGAATTTAAAGGCTATATGAATTATTATTATTATATAATTACCATGTACCCTAGTAAAAGGAATATGGTTGTACGTAAAAATTACGATAAATTGTGTCTACTTTTCGTCTGCATAAATATTAGCTTAGGAATTAGTATATTATCCTATAAGCCACGAAGGCAGTAAATTATAAATATTTTTTACGTTACGTCATTTTTAAAATTGATACCTACCTCGATGCTACAAAGGTCATGACCCCAGACTCACGCCAAATTTGCGTTGTATGCAGACCGATATTTTTATTCACTTTTGGAACAATTATTGATTATTTTTAAACGCTCAAGTAGGTAGTTACTACAAATGAAGGAATAGTAGACCGTAACGGCCTACAGGACATGTCAACAAAGCATGGTTCTGCGAAAGAATGTTTAAATATCTAAAGGAGGCAAAAAAAATGAAAGATCGGGTCTCGCAAGCAATTTGGCCCCAGTAGCCCATGAATATTTTAAATGATAATATGACCTATGCAACCGGGGCGTATCTTGCGAGTGTATATGATTTTAATTTATGTATCTTTGTAAGATATAGCACAAAGTCCCTGGACGTAATCGAACGGGAATAGAGTACATAAAATAAAACGTAATTTTTAAGTTTTATAATAAGACCTTGGCTTATAAATGTTTAGTTTTATTAGAATAAGACGGTAGATCGCCGATAAGACACTGAGTCTACCCACAAATCTAACATTATTTAAAGTAATTTTGTATTGGAAAATACAATCCATAATAATCCTATACTTACGCAAAACAATAAATATTCAAAATATTTACTTAAACACGTATTTATTTACCCTACAATGTATTCTAGAACAAAATGAAGAAATGACACGTTTTCAACAATGTGGTGAAATTAACGCACTCCCGACAAAATCACGTACAAACAAACAGTACCTACTAACACAAATTACAATTACGTAAATGTCATGAAGCAAAAATCAGACCGATACGCGGAATTGAAAGTAAGGCTTTCTGTTGTTTTGTAATTGGATGATAAACAGTAAAATGTCAAGGATAAAAATAATTAAATTAAATTAAATATTCATTAAGATAATATAGAGAAAATCTACCTACTAACTATAAAGAGAGATTTGTATTTTTGTATGGGATCTCAAAAACTACTGAAACTAGAAATTACTTCAGTACCATGCTACAAAATACAAAATTAAAAAATCATTTATTCATATAGGTAACAAAATGTACACTTGTGAACGACAAAAAATAAATATATATGAAATGGTTCAAATTTTACATTTACTGCTTATCTTTAAGTGCGTAGAACGGAAGAGAAGAACTGGCAGTACACTCTCCGCCACTTTTTACACTAAGTTTGTAAGGAGCTGCAACTATTACACCATGTACCACATGACATCATAAGTAATTAATAATAATAAAATAAATTAAAAACAAAGATTTGTCCTCTATCAGCAGGAGGCATGGTGAAATAGGAGCACGCACTTACATTCTCGTGGGAACAACACGCAAATTACATTACATTATCACTATTTACAAATTTTAAAAAATTATGTCCAGCCGTGAGAAGCCGCGTTGAACACCTGTCGGCCCTGCACCACGCGATACCGGAACCTCCGTCCCATTGGGCATTGAGAGTTATATAGTCGACAGTGCGCTTGTGCGCATGCACATTGCACTTGCACTGCACTTGTATAATCTGCAGCATATATGCACAGTATCAATAGGGATTGCTGTCGCTGAATTGGTCAACTTTTGGGGTATGAGGCGGAAATGTATTTACGCATAACATGTTCTTAGAAGTGGCTGCGAACCTACACCAGAGTCTACCACGTGACTGGGTGGGCAATACCCACTCGGGTAGTTACTACCGTGTTAGATAAGTTACAGGCTTGATCTCGCATTCTCAGGCTTCCAAACCCAGATAGAATAAAATAAAAATAAAAATCACTTTATTTGACGAAAAACATTTGGTACTTACATTCTAAAGGTTATAAACATACAATATGCAACGAATCGTTGTGTTTTCACTATTAATTTTGGTCAACCTCGTACATAAAATAATTCTATGTGCACTAGCGATTAAACTTTAAAGTAAGTTTAATTTAGTTAAATGAATGTTATTAAGTCATCATACTACCAAACATAGCGCTCAATCATGAAAGCGTAACAGAGATTTGCATTTTTATGTTAGTACTCTAGTACCCGCTATACCACCTTCTATTTTCCTATCTATGGAACATCTTACGAGTATTAATTAGACTTTAGTTATTAAAACAACAAAATCGCTTTTAACTCTTCGATAAATTAATCATCAATGTTATTTTCTAAGAAGCTTTATTTGTCAACTAAAAAAATCGGAATGTAAATATTATTCGGAGTGTATTAATTAATAGTTTACCGACTCGAATTAGTATATGATACAATTCGATTTTTGTTGATCTGTGAAGGCGTCAGTCTCCATGTCTCAATGAAAAAATCAATCCACATACAAGACCACACAATATTAAATTTCACGTCAAATTAGTAACCTCGTACGTTGGTAAAACTAGCTTTAAATCTGTTGTACTAAAGTTATACTGACTTTCATTTAAAATTTTAGGATGCCTCTAATTAATTTATAATTGAAAATAATTTGCAGTAATATTACTCGATTGGTTTAAACATTAAATGGATGCGTGAATCAGTAAATTGCACAATTTAACAGCAATTAGAAAAACATGTTATAATTGCTATAATAATGTAATTGATCGCGATTAATTACGCTGAAAAATAGTAGGTATTTTTAAATCTCAATTTGTATGATATTTACTCATACCTAGAAAGCTCAACAGTTTTTCATATAAGGTTGAAATGGTAAAAGGCTAAAATTATCGCAAGAATGAAGGACGTGGTATTAAACAATCGCCTTATAACATTCTATTAAGAATAGATTTTAAGAAAGCTGTTATAATTATTAAATAATATCTTAATATATATAAATTACGCGTCACGTTGTGTATGACTGTGCCCTATGGACTCCTAAACTACTAAACCGATTTCAATCAAACAAAGCAATCATGCACACCGTGTGCTGTTTAATCTAACTTACAAAACTTATTGCAAATTATTTGCTTATTATTTGACAGTCACAATTCTAACAGATGGCGCTGTGTTGAAAGTACCAACGTTTCGCGTAAGCTACAATTTAATGGCAAAACCACCAAAAAAGCATGGGGACCCATGACTGGTGTTCTCCTACCGTTTCCATTTAATAGTTTACTACTATGTAATAACAAAAACCTTAGCCACAGCAACGCTTGGCCGAGTCTGCTAGTATTATATATAGATATAGACATAGACATAACATTTATTACTGACAAACACACACTCAGAAGCACAAAAAAAATATAAAAAAGTATGAAAGATACCAATTTTTTTTATTTTAAAGAACAAGGTACGTTTTAAGTGCGTAATACGTGTGTGCTGTGGTTGTAATTGGCCCTGGCTCAGCATTATACTGAGGAGCAGACTGTTCCACAGCGCTGGTCATTCTGCCAGTGACCACAGCAGCAAGTTTATAATATATAAAAATAGATAAAAATATATAGTATATAAGGATTTATATTTTACAAATATGTGGATAAAATTGAATAATGTTTTTTTTATAACGGTACTTACTGAGGCGTCTCTGCTTAGGTGTCCAAAATCTGGAGACCAGAAGTTTTCGTGTTTTGTGAATCAACAACAAAAACTCTACAACCTGAAAAAACTGAAGTTTGAACCCAAAATACTCCTCTAGATTCCAGCGAATAGTGAGATATTTTATCAAAGTTATGTTATTTATAATTATTTAATTATCGACAGTACAAGATCATCACACGGTCAAGAAAGTGTGATATCAATTTGAATAAACTTAAAACTAAAAAATTTGATGCTATCTAGTTTCACGAGTTACTTTCAATTTTAGCGTTTCTCATTTTTTATGAGAGAAATTTGTTGTCTAGTTTTTATTATGACTTATAATCTAGCCATTTCGTTAATTTTAATGTCATTGTGTGAAAGTTAAGTGATTCGGTATGATACATATCCGTATTTTGAACTGTTAATTTAATTATGGTTCAAATTAAAACTCGTTATGTCTATTTGCATAATGTAAATAATGCTTAATATATACGCTGCTATGTTCTTCTCGTTTTGGTGTCTCTCCTTCTGGAGGTTGGTGGCTGTCAGTCTCGTGAAGCGTGTCTTGCCCTATTCCACTCCCTAACGTTACGAAGCCATGATTTTTTTCCTTCTACCAACACGCCGTTAACTCTGGATTATACAGTGTTATGTAAGTTACAAATTTCTTATCATTTTTCATAAAATATGTTTAGAAAATATACCCCCTTATGTATTAACACGCCTGGTAAATCGTCTGTGTTTGTCTAGTTACACTTATGGTGTGTCCAAAGATATATGATTTTAGTAAATATGTTATTAGACTAATCACTTTTTTATAACTAAGGGAATTTGAGTTCAACCTTTTCATACAAAAAAAAGGGTGCGTGTACTTATGTATGCGCGTAAGAAGTTATATTTATTTGGCATTATTAAAAATAGTTTTTGATTACATGTAAATAATTAATTATAATTAAACAATCAAAGACTGGAAGAGAGTTCATTATACTCAATAAAGTTCAGTTTAAATTTGAAAAATTTAATGAATAAATATTAATTATTATTCTCTTATATTAAGTGTAACATAAATTCTATTATTATTCGAATGTTGTTTTTAAATTATGTCCAATGCCGTAGCATCTTCCGTGGGCAACTTCATTCTGTTAATTTTGTGTCACGGTGCGCGCGCATCGTAAAATTTCACTCTCATCAATTTTTCATAACGCGCCTAAAGAAGTATAACTTCAAAAATTGTCTAGATTTCGAATTGGGTTGCCTAGCACACAATTTGTGGGCAAAGACTGCTCATTAATTTATTAAGTAAAATCAACTACATCTAGATCCAGGTCAGAAGGAGCTAATCAACACATACGAGTACATAAGAGTTAGCAATAAGAAGTATTTCAACTTCACTGTAATCAAAGTCATTACGTTTAACTGGGAGAAATAATTATTATACTTAAATAACACTTACATTGTGTTCTATATTCCTAGGAAATACTACTTTTCCGAGTTTTACATCCGGGTAGGAAAAGAAAAGTAGGTTGTTCGAAATTATCTTTGCGACTGTTATTAATACTACTGATGAGAAAGCAATCTAATTTAGGCGGGCAATATTATAAAAACACGTAAATGAATACTAGAAACGTGTTTGAATCTGTTAAAGCTGTATTTTAGTTTAATATAATATTTTAATAAAATAATTAATTGGTCTTTGTATTAGACGTTTTGATATTAAATCAAACCCAAAAAATTATATATATCAAAACACGTATAAATATGTTTCATTCATGAGTAACACTTTGATAATCAATCGCTTTGTAAACATGATTTATAAGACATGGCGCAAACTATAATTAATTAACATTTAAATACAATTTTAATTTAAACTTATTAGATTATTATTTATATATAAAAAATCTTGGTAACATGGGCTTTATTTATTTCCAAAATATAAAAAAAAAATCTATCCCTAGGCCAGGACTGCGTGCTAGGTTTTTTATATAGCCTTGGGCGGAAGCTTATTATAATAGTTCGCTCAACTTAAAACAAAGCTTTTATAAAATGTTGATGAACTCATTGTGCGCAGACGGAACTAGACAAAACGTGACCGATAGTAACTTACAAATAATATGTTGTATTATTTTTTAAGAAAATTTCTCGTGTAGCTTACAAACATCGATGTTTCCTTTGTTTTGGTTTCCGACTCCAATCCGACTTCAACCGAGAATTCCCTTTAACTGAATTTAACTCAATTTTTTTATGTTACGAGTTTTTGTGACCTAACTATCCGTATATTCTATATAAGTCAGTTGTCATAACATAGATAGACTTTAGAGATTTAAGAATGTACTCCAATGTATAGTTTTAATCGTTTATATTATTGTGTCCTGTTGCTTAACAGAAAATATAATAAAAACTGTTGTATTGAAATACTTAATTTTAATCTTTCCTTACTAGTGTTGGCCTTATGGCTTTAGCGAACGACTCGTATACCTGAGGTCGTAGGTTCGATCCCCGGCTACAATGAAATTTCTGTCCGTCTTCATTCAACATTCACTCGAATGGTGAAGGAAAACATCGTGAAGATGGCTTGCCTTAGACCCAAAACATCGGCGTGTGACAGGCACAGGAGGCTGATCACCTACTTGCCTATTAGATTGGGAAATGATCATAAAACAGATATCTGAAGCCAAGACAGAAGGAGGATAGTCACAAACATTTTCCGGCAACGAATATTTACACCATCTATTCACTAAAAGGGTACATTAAATCTGATAGGTTTTTGACATCTTCGGTAATTGATTCTAGTATTATGTGTGTACTGAGAAGATTTGCTGACATTTCAATAAATCATGCCCATTTCAATCATGCATATTTGCTTTATTATGCATCTACGATCTATGCATTCATTTGCACATTATGGTCACGATATTGCGTTGTTTTATTACTCATTAAATTATTTATTATTTATTTTATTATAAATTGGTAATTAAAATAGCAGTTAGCGCTTTGAAGGTTTGTTCTAGGACGTTTTGATATTTAATAGACACAAAATAAATTCTTCATTTTAACCGTTATAACCAAAGGTCATAGCATCATTTATTTCACTGGAAAGTGCTGTGTCATCAATGTTGGCGTGTTGGATAGATAGATAGTTACAGACCAGACCTAACTGTCAACAAAGTATAGCTCGGAGCAGATACAACAATGTGTTCATGCTATACGTATATGTGGTACGCTCTTGAAGGATTCTAACGCCCGAACCCATCTCAATCCATTTTTGACCATCTGAGATAGAAATTTCAAATGTTGTAATATGTGTGCCAATAACCAATCGACGGATTGTAATAGCCATCTGTCGATACAAGCTTTCCATGGGAGGTCGGATCGGTGTCTGTGGTCTATCTTTGTATGAAAATGACAGTTGACGAAAGCTCGATTCCAACAGTTAATTATTTTAACAGATTTTAACTTACACCAGTTTTTTAAATAATTAAAAAAGCTGTTTGTTATGTTTTAAACATAGACATGTATATTTTCATGTTATTTTTACGGTTTTATTTACTTTATTTGGTTTACATTGATTATCAAATATGAGTGAAAACTCAGTAAAATGGAACTACAAAGACCATTTTATCCGTCTCCAAAAATGGATTGTCTTTGTAGGGTTTGGTTATTGGGATGCAGATTGGAGATCGATCGACTGTCACGATCTCAGATTGTGGATTTATTATTGGGTTCGGGTGTAAGTCGAATTGGTTCTGAAATACTTCAGTGGGCAGTGGCCAGTGGCAGAAACTACCGGGTATTGCTCTGAGCTGTAGGTGATTTTTTACACGCGTTAAATAATAGAAAATTTAACATCTGTATCTCTTCCCTTTGTAAGTACCATTTCGCTTCTAATTTACAACTTATGATCATAAATATATTTTTACTTAAATTGTTGATACTGGAAAGTATCTTAATTGGTAACAAGCGTTTAAATTTTATACGAACATTAAAATGTTATTGACTTTCAAAATCAATTTGCAAGGAAATTGCATTTAAACTTTTACGATTATAGGCAAATTAGCTAAGTAGAAGTAACGTTAATTAATATTAATCTGTTGTTGCATTTTGAAGTTTATACCAGTGTTTTCAAGCGGTTTTTAAGGCACTTTTAACAGAACCTCTTTGCCATTACAGAGCATTGCCAAGTCTAAGGAGCCTTAAAAAAAAGAGCATACTATACCCTGTCGGTCGGCAAGACATCTGCTAGCGTTGCAGGTGTGCACGGGCGGCGGTTATCACTTCTTTCGAAGCCAGCTCGTATACTTCCTGTTGCATAAAAAAGCCTTTTCTTTAGCCTTGTATCTATCTGTAACACGACAAATAAATAAAATAAGCTTTATTCATAACACATATGAAGATTTATTTTGTGAATCACCATAATACTTTACTGTCCTCAAATGCAAAAACCAAGCAATAGGAGCAGCAGGGATAAGCCTTCGGTGCCTGACAAACGTTTTCGATTTTTGACGCGCAAGTCATGCGCATGCGCTTTATATCTATAGCTTTTTACGGCATCAGCGAGTATTAATTGAACAAATAAAGAAAATCTCTAGGAACCACGGCAGAGGCGCACACGCCCACAGGGTTGAAAGATCACGCGTAAGCTCCTTTTTTTTTAAATAAGGTGAAAATGCGCTTACGCAGGCCCGCGTCAAGGATATCGAGCTTGACGCGGGGACTGTGGGGCTGGGTCTACACTCAAATCCCTCTGCTATTCAGAGCGAGACCCCCCACCCACTAAAAAACACCTCAGCCCTTCACACGCCCTTAGGTTCGGCCCTCGGGATTCGCTAGTCATTCTACCCAAACACGTAAGCTACTAGGCTAACACTGCTCTTACATTAATTGTATTACTACCTATATTAAGAGAAGAAATATACGAAAATTGCTAAAGTAACGCAAATTTATTTAAATACCATAAAACTAGCTAATTATGAAACCGCACAACAATGGTTGCGGCACCCATACAAAATTTCACTCGTTACGGTTCATCAGGCGACTGTCGAAATTTCCATTTGCCGCACCTCACTCGCTATTGTGTGCGCATTTCCCGAACTATTGTGTCGCCCACGTGAAGTGGTTGACACTAGGTTTCGAGCCAGTTAAAACACTTCTTACGTGACGATCCGTATTCGGGGTTATCTAATAATCTCCAGGGATTAAATGCTCGGCAGTGACGAGATATGGAATACGATGGTATCCTTCTATGCAAGTAATGCTACAGAAGGAGACAGCTGAACGTGAGAAGGAGCGCTCTAGGACGAATCCTAGGATTAGAAGACGCGGAGTAAACAGGAGAAGATACGCCCATTTCCTACCTCCTATGAAGTGTATATTTCACTGGAGGTTTTGAACTTAACAAGCCATTAGGGCCGCGGTAGAGTGCGAGAACGATCTCGGAGCCTCTGTAACGCAGCTTTGTAGGATCTGCTCCAGGTGGTTTTAGTGGCTCACCCATTCTGAATAGCTTCTGGTGCCAACATGCAAATGCATTTTCGCCTCGGATATTAAATAAAAATAGTCGTTGATTTTTGAAAGTACATACATCTAAAGGTTTGCCTTAGATATAATATTTAATGTTCGAAAAATGTTGGATCGACTATTTTTTTATTGCTAATCGCCCTGACACTTTTGGGGATCTTATCATGTGATTTGGTTCTTGTTTCCTCTTGTTACGGAACTTGTGATAAACTGGCGTAGACTTCTCCAATAATATTTCCAATATTCATAGGCGAGTGAGGGTCCGCCGTCTCGCGTTCCTCCGTTCCTAGGCTTTTGTTGCAGTGCATTCCACCAGATCGCACAAGGGGACAATTATTGAACCGAATCTTAATTTATATTTAAAGTTTTTTATGAAAATATATTTAAGAGAGATGTACCTAGATTATAAATTTAGGTTTTATTATTTAAAGGCTCATTATAATTATAACAATAACACGTCAAGTCGGAATATAAAATAAATACCAATCGTATCACCTCGACGTCCGTCGTTCCAGTTATGGAACCAGCTCCCCACTGAAGTATTTCCGAACTAGGGTCGATTTAGGGTCCTTCAAGAAAAGAGCTTACCAGTTCTTGAAAAGCCAGCAACGCACTTGCGAGCCTTCTGGCAATGTGAGTGTCCATGGGCGGCGCGTATCACTTAACATCAGGTGAGTCTTTTGCCCGTTAGCCTCCTATTTCATAAAAAATCATGTTTTTTTTTTAATATCAGTTATTTTTTATAAATGTTAATCCAAACCTATAGTTGAAAAATATTTCAGCAGTAAGGCCATAAATCCTTATTATGGATGTATGTAATTTAAAGGTATATAATATGGAACTTTTTGTCTTTATTTCACTCAAGTCGCGAACACCAGTTAAAATGTATGGGTTAACGCCCTGAAACTTGATAAAAAATACATGTTGCCTTTGACAAGACCCGTTCTTGTGGAGGTCCCTAATTTTGACAAATCCAAGAAAGTCGGGTTTATCGACCTCAGAACTTGATCCCGGGCTCCAGGTAATTGGTTTTTGTAAAAGCGATCATAAATTACCTGTTCGTAATGGCGTTTGGGGTACATTACCTTGACGTATGATTTAAAGTAATTTAAACTGAAATGTCATGACATTGAAATATTTATTTCATATCACTTAAATTTACTTAAAAATAACTTCTGAGAACAGCTTTTATTCCTCCAATAGCCCTCCGAACCTTACAAAAACTCTCCAACTTATTGAAAAGTTACAGACAAGTAGGTAGAGGTAAAAAAGATTTAATATGAAATAAACGCAAATTTTATACATTATTAACATTAGTCGATGTTTCTAGTGCTTTTCAATAATTGTGGCCAGCGTGGGATCGAATTGTATACGACAGTGATCAGATCGAAGAGAGCTATCACTTTCATTCGTTCAATTGCTCTCAAAATTATCCCAGAGTTGGAGTTCCTTAGGAAGACAGTTCTAAGGGCACAACTGAACTGATGACTCACGCCTCAGTCATTCATCAATCGTTATTCAGTCAAAATCACATTTCAATTCTGATTTGGTTGTACATGATCGGTTATAAACGTCACTTTGAGATAAGGTTTAGATGTTAAATAAGCGTCCTAGTCTGTCCAGAACCAGGCAAAGAATTCATGAGCATTTATATGTTTAAGTGCTGGAAAAACTCATTTGTAAGCACTTACATTACAAAGAAAACCGATCAAACGCTGTTATTAAACAAAGAACGGGATCTTGTAACTAGAAGCAATTTGTATACGAAACTTAGCCTCAATAGTATTACTAATAGTCTTCTCATAACGCAGAACAATAGCATTACAGTGTTCCGATAAAACAAAGTAACAAAACTCCAGCACGTGCCTAATCAGTTCCTTCCGTTTATTCAGTAAACTATAATCTGTGTGCCGGATGTCACGCTATTTATAAGAATTCGCTATAAAACTTCCTCAATCCATATTCAAATGGCAATTATTGTAAAAAATATCTATCGCGCTTGTAAACAACACACGTAAAAGACTGAGGAATGACGATCTACTTTCACTGAACGAACTGAGCGAGTGTAGTGACGCGTGACGTTTGACAAATTGATCAGTATAATTTTGTGAATGTATTATTGAATCTTGAAATGGGGATTCTTGTAACTTTCTAGTTAAAATTGATTTTAGATAGAATTAACTTATTAGTGAACTGATCTGTCTTGTGTAACGTGTCAAAGTTGATAACTGATTTTCGCTTAAAAATAATAATAAGCCTCATTTATTAAAATTTATAATATATACACACACACTTAAAATAAATAAAATATATATTATTATACTCTTAAGGAGTATAGGCCTCCTCCAATTGGCTCCATTTCTCTCTGTCTTGAGCATAGATTTTGATCTTGATTTTCGCTTAAATGTTGACAGTTTATACTATATCATACTCAGTCCCTCACCCGCTAGCTCTACGACCCTAAATGATTCAGATTATAATTAAATATCGGTAATTTTATTGGTTATATGTCGCTGTCAATGCCCGCATAAGTACTAAAAGCTTTCCCAAGAATCAAACACAATATAGAAATAAACAAAGAGAACTATTTCACAAAATAAATATTTGTCTTTTGCTATTGAGAATTCTCCGTATTTGGAAAAAAATGAAAAGAACCGTGAGAAATTTGCTATTAAATAATATTTTTCTCTTGGTTGGTGCGTGCGTATTTCATGCGCGATTTGATGAATTGTATTCAACATTAAAAGAATATATTGTTTTATATTTTTAAAGACATAATTATATTTCTTAGATTAGATTCTTTTGGTTATTCATTATCTATTATGTGTTAAGTGATGTTTCATTTAATTTGTTTGTAGTCCATTGAAATGTAATTTGAGGGCCAAACTGAACATTTGTTAGAGGACGCAATTTTATATATGGGACATGTAGGGGGGATCAATACAAGTTTAACCCCAAGTTTATGGGGTTGGCGCCCTTGTCCCCCGGCCGCCATCTTGGAAAAAGGGATGAAAACACGTTTTTGGCTATATCTCCTAACCACCGTTAATTGTAAACGCTGTTACAGCGCTCCAAAGTTCAGCCCATGTAACATTTCTATGGACTATTGTTAGTCTGTGGAAAAGACCCTAGTTTTGGTCTGTCATTTAAATTTTAATTCGATAATTTTTTTGGTTAGAATATTTTTAATTATAAATAAATAGGATAAAAGCTATTGTTTTCAAGTAAATTAAACTCAAAGTGTTGTTTCTTAAAATACAAATTTCAGCACACCACACATTTGAGTTTCATTATTTATCATATATTATGACCAATACAGATAATCATCTTTAGTTACCTGTGTAAGATCATATTTATTGTGTTTAGAAAATTTATATGACTTTAAAAATCTGCAGATTTCGAAATTTAATTGCACGACAATGATTTGCCAACTTTGTGAGACATGATTCATCTCAGAACAAAAGTTAACCAAGACCTTGTGAGCTTGCGTGAGTATTGCATTAGAAGGGAAAAATTCTATTATCTAAACGTCATACTCCAAAGATTTATTTTTGTATTCCTATAATAAAGTTCACAAAAAAGAATGCTTTACATGAATTACAATCTAGCCTATGCAATAATTATGGCTAATAAGTAATATTATGTTCACTTAATTTTCTACAACACTAATGAATAGCTTAAACTAAGGTAATATTAACAGTCTCAGTGATCTATAATGTTTTGACACTATGTTCGTGTGTCCGAGGTACCGCACTTGCACTTATATTCACCTCACTAGGTTTATTACCTAAAAGGTTTAGTTCTCTCTAGGCGTCTTATTCCTGTACCGTCAAGAAGTTTGATTGCCTCAGCATTCACATGGTTGTGTAGCCTATTGAAGTGAGCTAAGGCAAACCGTTTCGCCGTATTTAGCACTGTATCCACATTATTATTATTATTATGGGGTCATGCTGCTGATGTCGAAACTATTTTCATCCTGCAGAAGAGGGCTATTCGTGCAATCTATAATTTAAAATGTAGGGAATCTCTTAGAGATAAATTCAAGGAAATTAATATACTTGCCTTTCCCTCGCAATATATTTATGAAAATATTATGTATGTATACAAAAATAGTGATAAGTTGACTAGAATAGAACATACGCACAATGTTAATACACGGAACAAACGCAGGCTGCAATTTCCCCGTACTAGAATATCCAAAGTTAGTAATTCTTTTTTGGGGAAAGGGATACTCTTCTTTAATAAAATCCCAGAGGCTCTTTTATCTCTGCCTTTCAATAAATTTAAGAAATGTATTAAAGAAAAGCTGTGTAAAAAGGCTTACTATAAAGTCAACGATTATCTAGTTGATAAAAGGGCCTGGGACTAGTGCTAGACAGGCTACCTCTAATTAATTTGCGATATTTGTTTTAAAATAAGTGTTATTTGATGATTTGATATTTTAAAAGAGTACCGAGAGTTTTTTACGCCGGCTTTTTCTCTCGGCCTACACCCTCTGTCTTCTTTGCCGATGAGTAGGGATGCCTACAAATTGAAATTTAATGACGTGGAATAAGTGATACATGTATCTTATGTTCCATAATAAACATATTTTATTTTTATTTTATTTTATTAAGTGGATACTTTTATTTTTAATCTACCATGGTGCATTGACAATATCCCGAAGAACCTTGTTCTGAAACCGTTGTATTATTTCTGAATTGATCTTGCTGTACAGCCCCAAAGCTGAATACCATAATATGTCCTCTAATTATGATCTACAAATAACTATACAAAATATCCCTTTTTTGTTTTCATACAGAATAAAGCTTTACCTGTATAGGTAGGCAACTATTAAATGATATCCTAGATTGTACCCAGAATTTTGTCCTAGATCTCCATAGCAATGTAATGAAATTAAATAAACCTGGTATTTCCACCTTTTGTTTGCTATTCTCTGATGACGTGAAGAGTGAACGACCTGAGAGTGTCCGCGAATGACCGAAAGATCTGCGAATTGAAATGTCGATATGTCAACTTTCTTTATTGACTAGGCCTGATGTTCATCGCAGAACCTAAATATTTCTTAACCACACCTGTTAACCGGTTTCTATTAAATCAGCAAAATATTTAAGATCACTATAATAAATATTTAAATTAATTTTGCGGTGTCTAAAAGTTTTCGAAAAAAAAGTTTTATAATTGCATATAGCATTATTTTATAAACGTAGTAAATTATGACGTTTAGCATATAACTCTTTATTTAAATTAAGACATTACTTAACAGCTGTTAATGTATGTTTAATAGACTACTTACACTTATTTTTATATTTTGGTAATAAACACAGCCTTTGTTATTCAGGCATAGCATTTTAATTGTAAAATAAATAGTTTTTTTTTTAATTCTATTTATTATTAATTGTTGTTGTTTCTTTGTATTTTGTAACTGTTAGTAGTCGGTGCAATGGGATTATTTATAGGTATTTAAAAGTAGTAACATAATTAAAGATTATATAACCATACAATAATTTCATAAAATGTTCCAGAAATTTTTAAGTGCGTACAGAACAACTAATCTTTTCCCTTTATAATATATGTGATAGGTATGATATTTTAAAGAGTTTTTTAATAGAGAATAGAAAATGCCGGAAACCTCTTGCAATGTTGTTGACTCTTCCCCGGCCCACAATATCCATAAAAAGTGTAGAATTATAGCTACTGTTTCGGTTCAATAGTCGATTCTCAACAAACGTTACGGTGTATAAACATGAAGTTTTTTTCGTTTTCCTATATTTGTTGTACTATAGATGGATGTTGTGTTGTTAATCTGATTTGTACAATAGGATTAAGTATGAGAATTTCTTTTTTGACGTCCATAAGTGTACATTGTAATACCTATATAAATAAATGATTTTTGACTTTTGAAAAGCCTTAGCCGTAATCAGAGAACGTTTTTCTAATCGTAATCCAAAAAAATCGTAAATCTAATCGACATTATCAGATTTTTTTTATAGAACAGAGGGCAAACAGGCCGAAGGAAGGAAGAAATTGTAGAATCATTATTATCCATAGCAACAATTGTATTTTAACTCAATTAATATTTTAAATCAGAGGAGTTGTTCGGATTAACGAAGCTAAGTTTTATCATCGGACGTCAAGGCAGAATACGAAATTCCACCCGTATCACCCCGACGTCCGTCGTTCCACAACTACGCGTTTCTTAAGGCTGTTTTTACTGTGTACTATGACCCAACTGCTCATCATCAGGTGAGCCTCCTGCCCGTTGGCCTCTTGTAACATCAAAAAAACTCCTAAAACCTCCCAAAGTCTCATTAAGAGTCATAAGAAAGGATTAAATATTTAATATATAGTATTAAACAATGGAGCAAGAAAGGACTAAACTGGTGCCCAAGGTACAATAAACGAAAAAGAAGAAGACCAAATTAAGGAAATACAGAGAGTGGTACAGTGCAGATAGGGATGGCGGGAGTTGGAGGAATCCTTTGCCAAGAAAGGGCACAAAGACACCTAAAAACAATGAGAAATATAAATGTGTGTAAGTGTAAAAGTATCTGAAATAAACTGCGATTATTATTATTATTGAGTACACCTGCTTAGGCACAATTTAAATTTATTAAATAAATCTATATACAATCTATGTAAAGATAGGTATTACAGAAAATGTTGTTCGAAAATATAGAAGAGATGATGCAACAGAGGCATGAGAAAATCTGGCGTCATGGGACTTACGGAACAGATTTAACTAGAATAAAGTTTCACTACACAATCTCTTTGCTTGGTAATTAAAATACCATACAACTTACCAAATATAGGTACATTTTTACCATTACCTAAATAATGCCGGTTATATAATACACTTGTCAGACAGCCTGGAGGTTTTTCGGAGAAAGTATCGATTACGATATTATGTCGATTCATGAGGATAGAACACGCGATAACTTGATTGTATGTAGGCCAATTGATTGTTAATCGAATTTATTTTCGATAAATTAATAGTGTTGGCCTACGTCTACTCTCAGTAATCTCTGAGAACTAAGAACGTCTGTGAGCTGTTTAACCTCAAAACGTCCAATATTTCTTTCAATTATTGAAATAACTAAATCCCCAGACGTTATATCGAAGTTGAAAGAATTACAAACGAAAAAGTTTTTGCGATTTCCCGTGGGATAGTGTTTGTAATACGATCGTGCTTTGTAAGGGAATTGTATAAAAATGGTCAAGCGTGCGTTGCTTCACGGTCTGGAGTAAGCACAATAACCTTTAAGCGGGAATAAAAAATATAAAACTATGCAAGAGTACAACAGTATGACAATTTAACCTATAATTTTTTGCTGGAAGTCCTAAATCCCAATGGGACGGCAGACATTCCTACAACTGATTCGCCTCTGAAGCACTGATTAATAATTATAGACCGTTTATTTCCATTCTTTACAAATGTTGAATATAGTTTTGTTATATTCATTTTTTTACTCGATATCCATCAGTACCATTGATCGGAACCCCTTCACAGGTAAAGGTCTCCTCCAGCTTTTTCCAAATATCTCTATCCATAGCTTTCTTTTCGCTTCCTGCTAACGCTTCTATATCTTCTATCCACTTTTTTAAGGCGCCGTCTTCTTCTTCTCCTTAGTCCTTTCCATATAGTTGTCTTTAAAGTCCACCTTTATCTGTGCATCTACCTCGCCCATTCCTTCTTCTGTTTTAGGAAATAATGTAAGTCGTCTATGACATTACCGTGTTCAAATGATGTCTTTCACACAGGTTTTAAAACTTTTGGTGCAATTTCTTTGTACACAGAAATCCAGCCTGTCCAATAAAGACGTAAACTGCATATTTTATCATTACTATGCAAGTAACGTAGGGGTTGTCATCGACCATAGATAATAATGTCTATTTGTAGTCTAGTCTTTATTAACAGGTTGTCTAGCCATTAAATTCTCTACGGACAAACTCTTAACAAAATCAATATTATATTTGACGACACCTCTATATAGACGCATATTATATATATATGACATATATTTATCGAGAAAGACAATACATAGATATATATTTATTGATTAACTTGTTAATTTAACACTTAAAATATGTATAAAGTAGTATTGAATCATTAAAGCTTCGTTTAAATAATTCTACAACGCTTAAAACATTTTTATCAATTTTAATGTTTTTATTTCAGATACACAAGATTATAATCCAGCATCACATCATACTAGAAAATCACTTTTCTAAATAGGTATGTATATATACTTTACCACTAAAAAGGAAACCAATTTAAATGTATCATAAGATCACTACTATGAAAATATCCTGGAGATCTAGAATGAAAAACTATAGACGATGGCACATGTCGTGTGTCTATCATTGGCTACATTGTTAACCAATCACAAGCAAGCGAAACACGCTATCGTTTTGTCTTTCTTTTTTTTTATATTTTAAGACTGAACATAACATTATAATGGAATATAGATTAACCTAAATTAAAAATATGTCTTGACATTTTATTTATTTATTTATTAAAGCTCAACACATATATAATGCTATACATATATACAGTATGAGACAAGCTATATTTTCTAAAATACATGACAATTATGGTAAACATAAATGTTATAAAAAATTCAAAATTAAAAATACAATAAAAATGTAACACATCAAATTTTAGACATTAAGCAAAAAATTGCTTGTAATAGCGGATTAGGTATCAGATAGGATCTTAACAATGCTTTTTTTTAAATTAATCAGCCTACTACCGAATATATCAAGCTCTGGATAACAAGTGTTTATTCTGGTATATTCGCGAAGAATAGGTTGGTTTTTTTGAACCTTGATTTTAAATTCAATGTGATGAACACCTTGTTGCATTTTTTAAAGGTCATAACTCAGCTTACAGTCCTTCCAAGAATGTTAAGAAATCCATAGCATACATGAAACCTTTGATGATTCAAGACAATTTAATAAACTAAGTGTTGTTATGAACTTTATTACAACGTGTTAAGGTTGTGTTTCTGACTACAACTGGAAGGTTATTTTGTATGCCTTAGGCAGGTAGCGTTTCCGGTTTTGGCTTGAGCTTTCGTTGTTATAAACCTTTAATTACTGTATAGGTAACATTTGACCAGTTTTTTTGAATTCCTTTCATATATTTCAAACTTATATTAGTATCGACAAATTATATCTATTATCGGTTAAATTATTTGGCCACAAGTTTAATAATGTACTTAATTTGCGTCTTCATAATATTTCATTTAACGGGCTTACATGCTGCAGGTATTGACTATAGAAATCCTGTGGTGACTGATCACCAGCCTTCCAACACAGAAAATATACAAAAGCATGCATACTATGACTAAACTATAGTAATAGACAAAATAAAGTTCTTTTATTATTACGTTGAATTATTGAATTGGAATTGTGTCGTTTCTTTGTTTTAAAGCGTATTTATGGGTTGGGTTATTTTTAAACTGTATTCACATTCATTGGAATCACGGCTTTATTAATTAGAGTTACGGTGTATGTAATATGTCGTAACTTTGAGAGCCACTTCCCGGATATTTGCAAATTCTCAGACACTGGTAATGATTCGCATCAAATTGGTATTTATAAAACCTTAAATCGTAGAAATCAACTTAAAAATAAATTTGTATTTTAAATCGCTGATTAATTTCCAATCACGTTTTGAAGGCGAGGCAAGGTCAATGTAAAAAAACTAAATTACAATATTTTAAACATTTTCATTATATGTCGTGTAACATTGAAGTAATAAAGCATTATTAATTGGATTAGGAAAGGACACCGAATTCACGAATGTTCTATTACATAACACGATTAAAACAAAACTAAAGTATATTATTCTTTCGGCGTCAGGACGTAACGACCGCATCGCCTACTAGTGAAATAACCTGTGACAGAGGTTATTTCACCAGTGCAATCAGTCAACCCCTTTCCTAGTGGGAGTGCAATGTTGTTGCTTTCGGGCTTCAGACAAATAGGCAGGCACGACCGGGGAAGTACCACTGTCTCAGAAACAAACCGGCGTGAAGTGATGCAATATTGTACTCGCGTTTCGTGCGGTGACTGTGACTTCCGGAGCCCATTTATTTTCGAACCAATTCGACTTAGGGTCCTTCAAGAAAAGAGCGTACCACTTCTTATCGGCCGGCAACGCACTCGCAACGCACGCGGTATCACTTAACATCAGATGAGCCTCCTGCCCGTTTGCCTCTATAAAAAAATGACGTATAAAGTTTTATTTAAAAGGCCGGCAACGCACTCGCGAGCCTGCTGCCAGTTGTTTACCTGTTCTATAAAAAAAGTTATAGTAATATATTTGCATTAACTACACGATGTAAAAACTTTGACCGCCATTTGTATGTCCTTTTGTTTGCCCTCCACGTGACGCTGCGTATTTTTTCATACTTAAATTATTATTTCTATATTACCACAATTACCACAGTGGCAAAAAAGGGTAAACGGAAACATGCGCAAAGTGTTTTGACTACAAAACAAGTCTACAAAGTCAGTGAAACAACTGTTAAGTTGGGCAATTGCCTTCAGTAGTCGGAGCGGCATCGCAACAGAAGAATTGCCGTTGAAACGGCCTACGCAAAGAAATTGTTTAAGGCTTACCCTAAAGACTTCTGGGTGTCTTTTTCATCATTTATTACCTTTTTTTCTAAAATGGAAGATATTTTGATGTGTACATATACTTTAATTTGCTGGGACTATATTTAATTGAACCATCTAGTGTCGCTGGATGCAAAACTGTTTAATTTCTACATCTTACTTGATCCTATCTTGATCGATCGTGGGTACTATCGAGAACTCTATTAAATAGATCTAACATATTAAATTATATAGAATTAGAAAACACATTTTTTTCTTCTGTGGGTGCAATTAGCCCTAAGGCTATGAGCGAATCTGTTCTGTGGTGCTGTCATGTGGAGTGGCTATTGGAAGCATCTACTTACCTACTGCTAGAACTACTGCCGGTCTTCTAGCTCTAGAATATGGTGACGTTTTAGTCATCTCACATACTGTTATATGATAAATAAGAAAACATACAAAAAATACTCCCAGCGTTAAAGGTTGTCACAGGGACCAAACTTTTTAAATGTGTTTTCATTTCCTTATTATTAATTTTTAATTATTACAACAAAACATTCCATCGACAAAATCATTAAAACGCCACATTTATATGCGCTTGTAACTGTCCCTTGGAGATTCGCTCAGCTATTACTTCATCTCCAAATGGCAATGATGAGGCACGGGTTTACAGTTTCGGCAGAACGAAAAGATTTATAAGTTTTCGAAACAATTTATAATAAAATTAATAGCTTACTTAATCATAAAATAGTTAATTACTTTTGTTAATACTTACGACAGAATCTCTTTCGCAATATTATCTAACAGTTAGATAATTTATTTGAATCTAGTGCACGACCGTTGTAACCATTTGTTTGGTTTTAGTGGGATTTATAAATATTTCTCGAAATTTTTATTCCTTCACTAGTTTTGAGAGCGCTTCAAGTCTAGTAACTAAGCCCACGACTTTGTAATCTTAGTCTTGTCAGACACATTGAGAGTACAGTGAGAGACGCTTAGGCTATTTGACAGTTTGTTATACGTCAGTCACATGACACAAAACGGTCACAGATTAGACAAATCGACAATGACTATATTTATATAGTCTGTCTTGGAGTTTAATTTCGTTGGAGACTGATTTTGATCGAGATATATATTGTATGTAATTAAAGAATTATAATAAATACAGGTTTACAGAAATGTCATAGGGACTGGTACGACGCCTAAAGCGTTTTTAACTCTTTAAATTATGAAATAAAAACTTTTGGTATAGGTTTCCGGGTCTCTAGGTCGTAGGTGCGATCCCCTACTGTGGACGTATGGATTTTTTTCATAGAATAAGGGGCAAGCGAGACGCCCTTAAAGGGCAGACATTGGCACCCATTTTAGAGAGAAGAATGCTCTTATTAAAACTTTAATTGAACACGGACTTTTATTAACAGATACAGAAATCTGAGGAGAAATCAGAACTACGGGATTTTTATTAACAGATACAGAAATCTGAGGAGAAATCAGAACTACGGGATTTTTATTAACAGATACAGAAATCTGAGGAGAAAACAGAACTACGGGATTTTTATTAACAGATACAGAAATCTGAGGAGAAATCAGAACTACGGGATTTTTATTAACAGATACAGAAATCTGAGGAGAAAACAGAACTACGGGATTTTTATTAACAGATACAGAAATCTGAGGAGAAATCAGAACTACGGGATTTTTATTAACAGATACAGAAATCTGAGGAGAAATCAGAACTACGGGATTTTTATTAACAGATACAGAAATCTGAGGAGAAATCAGAACTACGGGATTTTTATTAACAGATACAGAAATCTGAGGAGAAACCAGATCTTCGGGATTTTTATTAACAGATACAGAAATCTGAGGAGAAATCAGAACTACGGGATTTTTATTAACAGATACAGAAATCTGAGGAGAAATCAGAACTACGGGATTTTTATTAACAGATACAGAAATCTGAGGAGAAATCAGATCTACGAGGTTTTTTATAGGTTCTATCAAAAATTAAGATAACGATTACTTTTGAAGTGGTTGCAAAAATCCTGCCAATACACTCAAAGACGAGGTTGGAACTTTATAACAGGAACCCAGATTCCACTCCATTCAACAGTTATATTTTTTCTCCGACTCATGAATGAACTACGTCCTTGGTAATAAAGCGATAGAAACTAAGTTATCTATATACAGAAACTAGTCGGTCCATCCGTTGTGACAAGTTTTCCTCTAATGGGAATTGAGATCGAGCTTTGAAAGTTGTTATTATTGGCAAGATTCTGCAGGTGTCATTTATATTACGGTGTTATATGACAATTTATTTGCAACACACAAATATGCAATATGTGGGGTGTGCTACCAAAAGAAAGCCGCGTTATTTAAGAGTGTAATAGTTATATTTTTGACCAAGCAAAAATTAAAACACATTGCAAAGTAAGTCAGAAAACGGTCGAACGAAAACGTTTCTTACGAACGGAGCCTTAACCATGAAAATTGAGTTCTTGGTAAAAGTTGTGGACCCATATAAAAGTCAGCACGTCTAACTTTTATATTACATACAACGACCACTATTTAAGCCTTGACTTGTTATAGCTATCACGGAATAAACTTAATATCCATAGCGCTAAACCTGCATCATGAGCACACCTCACTTTCACACCACAGCACAGCCGAATTAGGTATTACGTATTTAATAGGTTTATTGATATTTTCCTTTCGTAACTATTTGAACCTTTTTGAATGCCATCTTTGTCTATATTTTTAGTATAATTGATTTTTATTTTATGCCGTAGGATTACGAAATAAAGAAAAACCCGTCTTCCACCGCATCAATCCGTCCGTCTGCTTGCGATAGCGTCAACAAAAATTGCCGGAATTTATTACTATATCTAGAATGATTTATGAGGAAGGTTGAGGTCTATAATATACTAGTATTTTACATATTCAGTATGGTTTTAAATAATACGTGTGTGATGTAAAACAAATGTCGTGAAAGATTTATCGCTAGAATATTTGACCTATTGTATGCCAATATAAAACCGGAGAATTTTAAAATATATTTTTAATTATGTTTTTATAATCTAGGTGATCGTTGCATATTTTATGTTTGAATATGTAGTTTCAAAATTATTAAATGATATTGTAGAAACATTCCATAACTCATTCACAAGGATTACATTATTCATAATTTGTTAAATAAACTTTATTGATTTTTTTTCCTTTTGTTTGAACCTTTTTGTAAATATTATGTATTCCAATGGCTGTATGTTAATTATATTTGATTTTTGTTATGTATAATTTATATTGTCATACGATTATTGTCATAAATAAATAAAAAGGTTTATTTTTATTTTTTTATGCTTATTATCTTGCTTTATTATGTAATATTATTAGTTTAAATTTTGCAATAATAATTTCTGTTGTAAAATTACGTTACTTTAAGAATAGAAAAAAAAATTAAACTCTCGATGGGACGAATATGCGACCATTTCAGAATCAGATTAAAACACAAGTTAAAAGAAAAATTGTATTTTCACTTGAAATTTGTATCGAAAATTCTGCCCTTTCTTCCATCTCTTATATTTTTTATATGTATACAGTTTTCTGTTGTTTCACCACCCAGGTAACGCCCATACTTCTAACGTCTATTTTTGGAGTTTAAAATATGACAGGGGCGGCGGAAATATGCGGCGTATTTGGGTTTTGTTCTTTGTTTTTCCGCCGCTTCATTTACTAACGTGTTCGCCCTCTCATTTCCCGGATACCAACGTGCTCTTAATATTATATGAACTCTAGGTAACTTTGCATCGCTCTTTAAGTCTAACTTTGAATCATAATGGAGACCAAACTTGACGCCTGCGTTGCCCTTTTTTCGACTAACACTACTGGGATATTAGCGAATTGATTTATATTTGACAGGACCTTGAACAATCAAATCTACGTTTATTCATATTGAATTTTTTGAGAACATCGTACGACCTTGACAGCGTGACTTTTGCCTTTAATGTCGGGTTCATTTGAAAGGTCGAAGTGATTAAAATCTCATAACAATCATGTATCTTCCATTGCTGTCATTAGACATGAATACGAAACATATATGTGAGGTAATCTTGTAATCTTTTTAAATCGGTAACATCTGAACTTGCATTCAAGTATGCAAAGGATAGACAAGCAGTCTTACAGATTCTCTTTTTTTTTAATTTTAATTTTTTTTAATTATATATAGTATTTTACACAGGCAGCGTAATACAACTATATCAAGAAATTTGCTTCGAAATACTAACAAAATGTCACAATACAAACAAACAATATGACATAATATTTTTAATCGAATCCTAAAAACCGTACGAAGAGGTATATTTTGTGTCTATAAGTACCTATAGCAAAAATCAATTAAACTAAATATAGCCATTGGAATACGTAATATTTACAATAAGGTTCGCAAGGCAAATGGAAAAAATCAATGACATTTATTTAACAAATTGTGAATGAGTTATGGAATGTTTCTAAAATAATATATAATATTAATATATCATTTAATAATTTTGAAACAAAATTTTCAAACATAAAATATGCAACGATTACCTAGATTATAAATACATCAATTATAATATATTTTGAAGTTTTCCGATTTTATATTGGCATACAATAAGGTCAAATATTTTAGCGATAAATCTTTCACGACATTTGATCTGGATGATCAAGGTGTCAAATGATTCAGATTTGCAAGGAATAAGATTTTGTTTTCAGACTGATACTTTTTAAAATGTCAACAAAGATCTTATAATTGATGTTAATAATGTAATGTTACTTAAAATCGTTACAAAACTCTCATAGTATCTCGTCTTTCGTTATCGTTAGCTATAATCAGCGTGAGAAGAATATTTTTATCGTGCCCCAATTTTCCCCCATAGCTTTGTGGGTGCAAATGCACTGGTCGAGCTATACGGGATGTTTGACTCCAGAACAATACACACGCTTTCGATATGGAGAATGGAAGCACAGGCTGCCCTTCGTATTCTGGGGGAAGCATCTCTGCGCTCAAAAACTTAACAAATTCCACTGAAGTATTTGCTAACCAATTCGACTTAGGGTCCTTCAAGAAAACTCACTCAAACAAACTCACAGATCGTCAGTTGAACCTCCTGTAAAAAAACGTAACATGAACTCGGTTGTACGGTGAACTTAGGCCCAAAACTCGGCGCGTCAGGCACAGATCACCTACTTATGTATAAATACGATTACAAAACAGGTAAAGAAATCTGAGCCCAAGCTCAAGCCTTGTAAAGCCGCTGTTTTGGCCACAAGGTTGACGACCTTTAAAAATTATTAAAGAAACAGCACATTTGTCTGCCACATTGAATAGTAAAACAGATCTTTAATACCGTTAATAATTAATTAATTGACAAGATTCTGCATCCTTATTAGCGACATTCCGTGCTAATAATTGGCAACAATGTTTAGTGTGACCATAATATAAACTAATAATTTAAATGTTTTTCTAACAGACAATGAAACAACAAAATTCGCGTTTCATTGCCTGTTAGAAAAACATTTAAATTATTCTTAAAATCGTGTTTAGATAAAACATAAGGAAATAGTAAATTTTTATATTTATTAGCTGAGATCAATCTTAACAAAAATAAATGTTTTAAAACAACAAAAATGAGATACAATTTTAGACCTATAGACAAAAACGGGTTAACACAACATCATCTCTCAAAGGCTGGCAACTCATCCTCTAAAGACCAGTCTGGCCTTTTTGGGCGTCCCGTAGCCTTGTAAAAGAACAAAATCGGTCTTTGATTATATAAATATCACTCTACAAATTGCATTTAGTTTTTACTGTTTTGACAGACTGGTACAATATTGTCATCCCTATTGGATCTAGAATTCATATAATCCATTAAAATTGAGGCAATATTGATTCAAAAATTGACTGTTTGTTATACACATATTTTATAACATCCAACAACCCTCTAAAATGCGATAGTAACGGACCGTGTTATAGGAAATCGCGTTGTAGAAGTATTCTCGTACAACTGTTTTTTTTAATAATTTAAAAAGTACGAACACGAAATTAAAAAAATATAACTTGAGACATCCGCGTTATAGGTGGCAAATATAGCGTTATATGGGGGACGGAAATCGCGATAGACGAAAACGGGATGCATACGTCCGAAAACGAAAAATCTTTACCTATCCTACTTCACCCGCGTCATAGTCACCGTACTCAATATGTTTATAGTTAGTATGTTAATTGACATAGTTATGCGTGAGGTCGCGTGCTAGCCTTGTACGGGAAGTGTACCGTGACGTTTTCCTAGTACGCAAAATCAAAGAACTTTCAAAACGAATATGTTTTAAGTATTTCGGTTCAAACCGGTTTTCATAAATACCAGAACTCCACTAGTAACGCTTAATAGCGGTAGAGATCCCATCTTAAAAGATCTGTTCAACATTGAGGCTTATAAGCCGCCAATACCACCCATATGTGTCCGACATTGTGTGAGCGTTTTTAATGCCATTTTTGTCGAACCAGCTGCCCGGCAAGGTATTTCAGATTCAGAGATTTAGCGCTCGATATTAAAAAGTATTGTATATGACATATTTTTTTATAGAATGGGCAAACGGGCAGCAGGCTCACCTGATGTTAAGTGATCTATTGAGATCACGTTAAGTGATCTATTGGCATTGCGGGTACGTTGAGTAAAAGAATTGGTATGCTCTTGAAGGTTGAAAAGTTTCGGAAGTACTTCAGTATGCAGCTGGTTCCACATAGTGGTGATGCGCGGCAAAACCTGCCTTAAAAATCACTTAGCTGTCGAACGGATATATGTGTTACGGCTGGAATTTCGTATTCTTCCTGGACGTCCGATCTTGGTATTAACAGATCATACTAAGCGCAAACTCTACTCTGAATCGTACCCATACATTTTTATTCCGCTCATGAACAACTGGGCGGTATCAGTTAACAACAGAAGTTTTTGTCCCTTCTATAAAATCATCATTTATTAATACTTTCTAGTCCAAGATATTACGTAATAGTTTCTAAAGTGGTCCCTTATTTAAAAATAATTATAGGCACACATTGATAATAGCACTACTTTTGCATAATAAAGAAACTAAATATTTGTTGACAACTTTCACTTGTTAAGTATACCTTTGATTTCGTTTGTAAATAAGGGTTTTGTCATTCGTGATGTCAGAGTCTTTCGTGTGGAGCTACTGGTATTCACGACATTTATTTCATTTGCTCTCAAACATCACACATGAGGACAATCAGATACTTATGAAAATATGTTATAGAAACGATTTACACGTGTGCTAACCAGATCCATGCAACTTCCTCACAAACGATTAACCCACAATATCGCAGCACTCATCTCAAAAAAAAAGTTTATTATGGAATATAAGATACAGGTATCACTTATTCCACGTCATTAAATTTGAATCGGTAGACATCCCTACTCATCGGCAAAAAAGACAGAGGAAAGAAGGAGAAGAGAAAAATCCGGCGTAAAAAACTCTCGGTACTCTTTTAAAATAGCAAATCTTTTTATTGAAGAAGTCGCATCGGTCCGCCAAGCATCCACGAATATACAATGTAAATACATAATTATATATAGGAATAAAGAAAATATTTGAATGAAAATAAGACTCTTCCTTAATTTCATTGTATTGTAAATGCATATGAAGTGGCATACGTGTGGAAGGAAATTTCTTTGAGATTTGTAAAGATTTTTCCCTAAATTATTGCGCATGTATTTTCTCTATGTCCCAGATATGGAAGTTCTAAAGAAAGTGTCTCTATAAAAGCGGAAACCTATATTTTGTTACATTTTATTTACGCAAGGTATTTCCGTATAGTTCCGGTTTAGGGACCTTCAAGAGAAGAGCGTACCTTAAAAGCCAACAACGCACTTGCAACTGGTGTGGTGTTCTTATTTTTGTATATTTGTATAAGTTGGAGTTCGCATTCCCAGCCCCCGAAAGTCACTCTTCTGTGGGACGCCACCCACTGCAGAATATCTGCAATTCAAAGACTGGGTGAGCAATACCCACTAAAACCACCTCGAGTAGTTTCTACAAAGCCGCTGTTGCAGGTGCCATCGGCGGCGGTAAGTATCCCGCCTAATCGTTTACCTCCTGGTATTAGAAATATCATATCAAGTTTTATATCGTATCTTTATTGTATCTCTGTATTGTATCTTTTGAAGAATGATTTTAAATTAAAAAACATGTTTTATCCTTTGCCTCACAATGTCTATAGCAAGTAACAATTAATGATACGTGTGAATGGTCAACGGCGCGGAACGATCACTTATCAATGCAAACATCTTAATGACCACTATCATTATTCAATTGGAAATTGTCTCGCCGGATTTGCAATCTCCATTTTTTTATTGGACAAATACATTTTTAGTTTAAATTGTTCAACGTTGATTATTTATTTATTAATTATAATATGCCAAGTTCAGAATGTACCACTATAACATTTTATACTACATTGTTGCAAATAAATTATTATTATTATTTCTTTTATGTCATCTTCCCAACTGGTCATGCTGGAAGCTTTTAAGGAAGTCATCCTTGGCGCTAATTATAAAAAAAACAATTATCCTTCACCGCTGGAGGGTTATAATTGTCCGAATGTTTACTTGGTTCGAAATATCTTTTTCAACTATATGCTTGAAGATATACTGTCTACATAAAAGACATATATTTGCGGGTTATTGCCCGTTCCTAGGAAATGCATTAGCTAATTCAGCTACCGGCTAGCGATGTCACTTCTTTCTCCAAACACGGCAATTGAAAGCAATTTAAAAAATTATTACAATCAGAGCGTAATTGAGATGAACAACGCAATAGTTTACGTAATTGTAGATTGAGGCATGGTTCATAAGTCACTGCAACCATTTCATAATAGAACCTTTCAACTTTGGATTGGACGCGGTACTTGCAAACATCTTGTCAATTTATTATTATGTAGATAAATACTGCTAGTGTATTAATAAGCTAATGCGCGAGTATTTGGAGAAATTATCCAACTTGTTTTTAAAAGAGTTCAAAGAGGGAACTTATTACACTTTCCGGAAGCCAGTCAGTCACTACTCGGCTTGGGCAAAAGTTCTTTAGAGATATTGAGTGGTTCAATTTAAAAGAACGACCCCTCAAATATGTGTTCTCAAAAAGAAAGAGCCTTCAATTCCTGGGGCCAAATCAGAAAGACCAAGTGTTTTTAAACGCTCATTTTAAGGTTGGTTTAATGTACTTAGTTTGTAAATGTACGGAGTTTCTTAACAAATCAGTTGTTCATACATCAACTCTGGGTACACATTGGAATATTCCTTTGTGCCGCGGAAGGAATGGATCTATCTTACCTCTAGCTATTTCTGAACCAATTCGACTTAGGATCAAGAAAAGAGCGTATCAATTCTTACAACGCTGGCAACGCACTTGCGAGACCTCTGACAATGTGTCTATGAACGGTGAGCTTAACATCAAGCCTCCTGCCCGTTTGCCCCCTGATATAAAAAAAATATCCATAGCGCTAAATCACCTGTATCATAAGCACACCCCCACATACACATGTTGGGGTATGTACCTTCACGTACATACCCCAACTTTCCCACCATTACACAAAACAGCCGAATAAGGTATTAGGTATTTAATCATTTTCATTGATTCCTTTCCTAAATGTCTGTACCTTTTTGTATATATTGTTCCATCTTTGGCTATACGTTAGGTATATTTGTTGCTTGTTGTATATCATTTATGTTAGCTGTAGGATTACGAAACAAATAAATGGGATGGGAATTGCATTTAATAGTTGTTTTATATTTAGCTTTTCTATACTATTCTTAATAAATTCGTGAAATCTATTTAATTTAGTGATATCACTAAATTAATATAGCCCGCCTCACCAATATACGAAACGTCTTTTATACTTAACGCTTCTGCTATTATGATGAAATCACTTACAGATGCTAATTTATTACATAAATTTGGTGTAAATAAGGCTATAACGTGATAATATGCTTATTATTGAATCTGTCGAAATTCATTATATAATATAGCATAGAAAGTATGATTGTTTTAAATTTCACTATATTTATGTAAATATTATCACATATTTACATAATAGTTCACGATGCAAAAATTTTCATCTGCACATAAACTTGTATGTTGCTAATTTTTGTCTCATTCTTAAACTAGACTATATAACTCAGAGTTCGATCAAAGTATTTTAGTAAATTAAATTACATTGACTAATTAAATTATTATTATGGTGTAGCGAATATAATTCTTTACTACTTGTTTAATTTCTTCCCTTTCTATCTCGCTTATGTTCTAATATAATTGATGTGTATGCGTGTAAAATTTGTGATGTCATATCTCTTTAATATAAAATTCTCGTGTCACAATGTTCGTTCCCATACTCCTCCGAAACGGCTCGACCGATTCTTATGAAATTTTTATGCATATTCAGTAAGTCTGAGAATCCGCTACTATCTATCTTTCAAACCCCTAAGTGATAGGGGGTGTCCACTTTTTATTTTTTTATGATAAAACATACAAAAATACATACAACCCTTAATTTTCACCCATATACGTCGTAAATAGTAGATATATTTTATTTTTATTCAAATAAAAAAAATGTTTTTTAGAAATAATATATGTACAATGTACATGGCAAAACAACGTTTGCCGGGTCAGCTACTTTTCTTGTATTTATGCATACACGTTGTTTTAGAACTTATAATTAAATAAATTAGTAATAATTTAATAGCAATTAAAATATTTTTTTTTAAATTTAATTTAAGTTCTTATGGTTTTAAGGCCTATACTTTAGAAAATCCAATTTAAATCTAGTAAGAGCTGCCAAACATCTTTCTCTATATGAAGTTTAACAGCGCTCAAAACTAGATGCAAACTGTATGGACCTAAGTGGTAACTTTTTTGTTATTTCTAACAATTATCTGTGTCTGTGTTTATTATTTTATGTATATATATTATATCCTTGCAGCTTGCAAGGATTGCACCAAATAAAAGACCTTATAATTAGAAAACCTCCGTATTTCTGAAGATTAAAGTAATAATTTAAGCTATTATGTCATAGAATTTATGCAAATAAGCAAGAAATTAGCGTTACAAATAAAATGTTTCTGAAGACGTTCACCACCTCATTGATGCAACGAAGAATAAATTTAAATATTTCTGCGTAGTTAAAAATAAATTAGAAAACTATCTTAATTATTGGTGCATATTATTTTCGTAATAAAAGTCTCTTCTTTTCGTATTTTTCCATTTACTTAGGTTACATGACTCTTATCTTTGTTTCACTTTTAAAACCAAGAATGTGGTGGTATATAGGTCACGTAGACATTGAAAATGTGTCTTTATTATGTAATGTGAGGTATTTAGTTTTACTAATTTATTATTATTTCTTATTATATATAATGGACTACTGCTGAAGTAGACATGGGGTGAAATTGGTTATTAAAGTGGAATTGTATAGGAAAAACACCTTTTGTATGGCAATCAAGTTTTATAATAATTAACCAAAAACATTCAAAGATCTTCCTAGAAATTTTAAAAATCTGCTTAATACACTAATAATTATATTAAGGATTACGTGAGTGAAATATTATAATTAATATTAATTTGATAATGTAATAATATATTTTAACAATGTGGTGATGTAGTGATAAAATAATGTAATATGTAACTTCTATGTAAAATTCTACCTTTTCAGACAATCTGCACGCCATTGTATGTGGCAGAATATGCGAAATTTAGATTATACCACTATAATATTGGTGTTAGGTACCAATCTTGCAAATATATTTTTATTATTATTACACTAAACGATGACTCTCTCTTTGCAGGTACAAATAAACAAGAAAAACAGGCTATCGTGCGGATTATAGACCTACATTCGAGCGACCGGAACCATTATGCCTTATACATCAACCAATATCTAAACCGCCACCTGACTAGAATAACAACCGGAAGAGCCGTTACCTAATTATGTCGATTCATTAATCGATAATGATGGAGGAGGTAACAACCCGGCCGAATCTCGAGTACATCGCCCCTCTCTCAACCAAAGTGATGCCGAGGACCGGATCGACTACTTTTACACAAATCACTAGCGATGATTCTAAACTTAGAGTGAACGGATTCTCTGATAGCCGTGCTAACATGGACTCTCTAAGTTCGATGCACTCGCTTGTCCTTGATTCTAAGGCACCATCAGCAACGGTATTTGTTGCGGCGACCCAGTCAGATCGACCTGAGAGCACGCCTTGCACAGACGCACTAACCGCAAACGGCCCGCACGTGGTTACAATCAGAATAAACACAGACACAGATAAGCCTAAAGCCCCAAAAATATCAAGTGTTCATCTCAAAAGTGAGGTCGACTTTGATACTTTCAAGATCAGCGATGCAAACAAGAAAAACAACAGTCTCGTCCGGCTCAACGTAGAGGAAAGCCGTCCGAAAATACTCGAAGCGGAAGAGTTCTCCAAGGTCGATAAAGCGCCGTATATTTACTGTAACTCGTACGTGAATCCGATGACCAACATGATAATGTCAAGCGGCCAGTGCTCACCGAGCGACACGTTAGATTCAGGTACGTGCAGCGACCTTGACGGAACACCGCCCCCTCTACCTAAAAAGAAATTGTCGAAATCTACCAAGAAATCTGTATCTGTTACAGTCATTAGCTCTATAAGAAATCAGGGTGAATTAGATTTTGAAGATAACGACTCCAACATATCGTGTGACTCATTAAACAGCAGCGAATTGAATGGGAGCGTGCATGCCGACGAAAGTCACAGCGAAGACGCGAGCAAAAAAGAAAAGAAACAATCGCCTGAGCCTTTGCAAACGTTCGCTAAAGTAAACAATAAAGATAGCTTTCTACCGCAGGGTTTGTTGCAAGATATTAGAGACCGCACAGCGAAACTAACGACTGTCGACATTGAAAGTGATTCGTCAGACGAACGTCAAAGGGAAGTTAGCCAGAATATTAATGAGAATGTTAATATTCCAAAAGAAAGTGTGCAGTTGACGTCATTCCTATTGGTTTCCCAGTACAACAACGAGTTGAAAAAGAACAGTTCTGAGACCCCGGAGAGCGAGAGACAGAGTCCTAAATCACCAATTATAACGGAAACTACATATGAGGAGAGAAAAAGCTTGGAAAAAATGAAGGATGATCAAATTTGTTATAGTAGCCATTATTTTGATACGGATAAGTTTTATGATTTTCATCTGAATGAAAAACAATTCGATGACGTTTCAGTGAAAAGTGTTAGTGTTAAAAGTGAGTGCCCCGAGTCTGAGATGGAATATTTTGCCGGAATAAAGGACTTTAAGAGTGAAGAGGCGCCCTCTACAATAAGAAGTTCAAAGGGAACAATTCGTGGCGTGAAAAATCGCGTCCGCGCCGGTATTGCGACATTCCTCCAAATGCAAACCACTACTAAGGTAAGCCTTGTGATTATTTATAACCATCTCACGTTATACTCTATTATAATTAAGATAAGCTGACGATTACATTACTGTAACAATTTGTTTTTATATCCCACAAACTTTTAAAATTAACGACTAACTTTAACCTATAATTTAGGCTTAATTGTCGCTCACCTGATGTTAAGTGATACCGCAGCCCATGGACACTCAGTGCCAGAATTGGTACGCTCTTTTAGAAATTAAATCCCAAGGAAACAACAATCATTAATTCCCTATAAACATAACGATATCATTCTTTGTACAAACACTTAACTTGAACTCCATTTTCTCGTCACACTTCGACATACGTCTTTGCATTTAGAGGTCACAGTCAACTTGGAAAGTGAGCACGAACAGTTATATTTAAATGGCACTTTAGTACGTGTCATTAAGGTCCTTGGGCATATTTTTAGGTGGAGGAATAATATATATGAAAGTAAATGTCCTCGGTGCCGAGTAAACTCTGGTTTACATAGAATGTTAATGTCTCAATGGCTAGGTCACTGCTGTAAGGTTATAACATTTGCATGACATCATAAAATTTTGTTTCTGTAGTTACTGTTACTATCTCTCTTCTTTATAGTGTAAACACAATTTGATAGAAAGGGACGAATAAAATAAATTTATGGGTAAATGTTTTGTAAATTTGGGGATTTTGTTTCATCAAAGTATTGATCTTTCTATTTCGGTTTAAGATATTAATTTCGCAATAAGAACATTACAACACTCATGTACATGAGAAAATATACTAATACGAGTACAATAATACATTACGCTTGTTATATATATATAGTACAACAGCAGGCAAGAAACAGAAGACTTATTTGATAAAAATACAGATTTTGACAAGATCAAAAGACTATAAATAAACAACGACAATGAATAAGAAATAGTTAAGTAATTTTATTTAAAACAAATAACAAACAAAAAATATATATTGATAAAAATCAGTAGCGCTACAAACTTTTTAGGTGTGTGCCTCAAATTTCAATACTTATTTGTTTGTTTTCCGAATGTTAAATACGCACATAGAAAGAAAGTCCATTGGTGCATAGCTGGGAATAGAACCTACGACCTCAGGGATGTCGCACGCTGAAGCCTCAAATAACCATGTTTCGTACCTATGTGATATCAGTCGGATATAAATCAAGAAACGAGTTGAAAAATTAAATTAATTATCATAAAACAGATATCAAAATTCTTTCTAACAATCAAGTGCGACGGCATTCCCATCAAAGATGGCGTCCTAATCGCTTTGACATCGCAATAATTAAAGAATTTCTAATGATTTTCCGCTTTTCCGAGAGTTACGTGTTTCCGTGAGTCACACGGGATGCGGCGGAAATCGACTTTCAATCGAGACAATTCCAGTATAGTTCTTACTTTCAAGCCTATTGTTAAGAATTGCATAAGTAATCACGGAATGATTTCTTATTCAACTATATTTAAGAGCTTTGTGGCAACTCCCGATTGTCAAAGTGCGCTGATCGATCAAAAACGCGCTAAATTCTGTCGCTTTTCATAATTTTAAATCAAAAATTTTGTTAAAACATCGTTTTAAAGCCGTCGTAATAAATTATTTCCTTCCTTTAAATAATTTTTATATTCTTATTTTACTGATACAATTTACACATATTATCGAAAATTAAAAGTAAAAATTTGTGTTATTTTAAAAGTAGCTAATTAACAAGATGCTTGCACAATAGAACAATTGTTTCAAAATATTTTGAAAAGAAATATTGCCTGTTTTAATAGTGAAATATTTGTATTCGCCATTCGGTCATGTGTAGAAGTGATCAATTGCTTGCTAAATATTGAATTAATTAATTACGCTTCATTTAATTAAGTAAACCGAATCAAAACTTAAGATAAAGATATATCTTTATAAAGATTATATATAAACATACTCGTTATCGTCAAAATGAATCCTATAAATAATATATAATGAAAACAGAATAATAAAATTTATTTGCCATTTAGAAGTCTATTAATTAAAACAAGTTTCGTGTTATTTAAAACAAGTTTGTCATTTCAATCTATTGTCTTCCGTCAATACGTCCTTCATTAATCCACGTTCACTTTAAACGTACAGTTAAGGGTGCACAGTGCGTAATATTCTGGGTTCCGCGTATATAACAAAACTATCACTATTAGTCATATATAGACATAGACATAACATTTATTATTTTATTACTTACACACACAAAATAACAAAAATCGGAGAAAAAATAAAATAAAAATATAGAGATATCAAAAAAGAAATATTTTCTTTTCCCATTTGGTTCGTTTCAAGTGTGTAATGCGTGTGTGCTGTTTGTAATTGGCCCTGGCTCAGCATTATGCTGAGACCAGACCAAGACCAGCGCTGTGAGCAGAATGTTCCACAGCGCTGGTCATTCTGCCAAAGACCAAAGCAGCTAGTTTGCGCCTCAGTCGCAAAAAAAAATATGTAAGAGTAAGTTTAGTTTATATAAAAATGATTAGATATATTATTAAATCTCCCCTTGATTTATCGAATTTAAACACTATTCTATTCATTACTTTCAAATTTCGAAAGCGAATATAATTTAAAATGATCCATCAATCAAATAAACGTATAAAAAATAGAGGTAAAGAATAGAGTGTCTTCCCCTTAATAGAGACTGTTATTGGACATTTTCTTATGTTAAATAAACTTATTAGCAAATTAGGTTAGACTTAAATTACCTATTAGTCTTAAATTAGGCTAGAACGTCTCAGTGACTCATGTATTAAAAAAAAGTCCATATTACGCCCTGACAACGTCGACGGAATCCCAAAATGATTAATTGCTTTAACACGGAGAACTTAATTATAGTAATTATAAACACGACGTTTTATAAATCAATAATTTATTACAAATGTAATTTCGTAAATATTAGTTAATTAAGGCACGTTTAGAATGTTATGTAATGATGATTTAGATCAAGGTAAATAAATATGTACTTATGTAATAAATGGGAATTTAGTTGATTTTGAGTATTATAATATTAATATTAAAAGGCAATAGGCTATAAAATTGTAAAAATCATGGTTTTTTCCTGTAACAAAGATTGTATTGATTTTTATTTTTATTATGTAAATAATTTTTTATAATGACCATAAATACATATATTTATTTATTTACACAAATACAGTATTTACAATTTTCTTAACCTATAAAGTAATAATTAAAATAATTAAAAATAAATAAAATGAAAATTAAAACAAATTTAAAAAGTTTGGTCCCTGTGGCAGTGTACCTTTAACGCTGGCAGCATTTCCTCGCTGTATTGCGAGACTTATTCTTTGAGCCAGGAAAGTGCCAGCTCTGCGGTCACCGGTACTATCTACCAGGCGCCAACTTAAGTCTTTAATCTTTAATTTTTATAATTATGTTTTAACAATTATACAAATAAATTCATGAAAAAAACAATTTTGAACAACATTGCTCTCGAGATAAGAATTCGAATAGCAATGAATGGTGCGCATTTATTATGTCTTTTAACATCATATTGGTCTGTTATTTTCGGCTGAATGGAGAGCTTTACGTGAAAAAGTATATAGGATATTTTTTTTCTCACGAAGTATCTTACAACCATGGAAACTGCGCATATAGTGATTAAAATTGGTGGACTGAGGGGGTTTCAATCCCTAAAGAATTAGACTCTGACTTGGCTAACAATAATACTAAATATATTGTGAAACTGCATACATAATTATTTGAGATGTACAATCAACGCGACAAGTTTACACCGATGTGGTAAGGTTGGCGCCGCAAGTTCTCGTTAAATATTTACGTTTGTGTTTATTAGACTTTCTAAAAGTTTTTGAGGTGATTTAGTATAAAATTATAGAAACATTTTCTACAAAATGAAAGTGGTTAGATTTTCACTATAAACTCTTAATTAAATATAACGTTTTCTAATACATCGTTATTCTTTAATGTTATTGCTTTGTGATGGAACTTTCCACATATAAGTCAAGTAAGTATTATGTTTGGAGTAAGTAAACTTTATTCAAAACATAAATAGTTGTTTTGTTTAATATTAAAATTTTAAAAAAATGGGGTTAAGAGATTTTTTAATGTTGAGTAAGATAACAATTATATAATATAATATATATAGAAGAGATACTAAACCCCAAGGCATAACTTTCTCTGAATAGCAATTTTTTAAATTTATGATGGCTAAATTCAAAC
This sequence comes from Pieris napi, assembly GCF_905475465.1. Lineage (NCBI taxonomy): Eukaryota > Metazoa > Arthropoda > Insecta > Lepidoptera > Pieridae > Pieris > Pieris napi. Next base: position 1,266,207 of record NC_062241.1, on the reverse strand, counting down.
ACAGTATCACCGCTCTAAGTATGTTAAAGCAATAAATGTGATAAAGACTCCCTTATCACACAGAAATATAGAGTATTTACAATAATCTTAAAAATATAATAATAATAATAAATGGATTAATAAATAAAGAAATTTAAAGGGTGTCCCTGTGGCAGTATACTTTTATTGGCAGTACTTCCTCGCTGTATTTCAAGATTCGTTAAGCGAGGAAAGCACCAGCTCTGGGGTCACTAGCTCTATCTTTTTTTAATTGATCTTCAAACGAGTCTTCAGGAGCTTTCATCTAAATAATTTAATTAATAACCACTTTACCATGAAGAAGAGTATCTAGAGAGAAGAAGAGTCTATTTATTTGTCGAAACTGCATTACACACCGACGATGACCGGACAGCTCTTGATATGAGTTAGGCCTTTCTGAGTAAAAGCGATGCTCAAATATCTCTTCATTTTCCCACAAATCAAAGTCAGGAAGAATTGGTTCAATCATTGTTTTCTTTATCCGGCTTTCACCGTCATTAAGACTGTCGCAATTTTCAACACTTGCTAATTCACCATAACCTAATGATGTTTTTGTATTATAATGGTCGTTGATTTTCTATTTGTCACGCTTAATACGCAATGCATTATTACGGAAGAGAAGAAAATTTTAAAATAGTTTTCTTTTTTAGTTGTTAAATATCTAATATTAACTAGCATCACAGTTTAAAACTACTTTAAAAATAAAGTCCTTTCTAATAAATAATAACAGGAAAATAGTACAAAAAAGCGTGTCATACAGAATAAAGTATTACTAAATACATTCAAAAATAAAATGCTACCCACATTACTATTCTCAAAAACACACATCACTGCATAGGACACGATTAATACATAGAGTTCTAGAAATTATTAAAAAAAATGGAGAACTGAGTGTCTTTGTTTTTGTCTTTGTTTTCTTGAGGGTCGCCTGCGTTGAGAGCAGAAGACGCGATACCTCAAGGGGAGAGAGATGCGTTCGAGATACACAGTGTGTACGCCGTGCATGTTTTGATCAACCTTACATTTGACCAATAAGTCCCAGCGCTGTTTTTCACAGGCCCCATGATCTTATTTTTTTTTTTCTTATCAGTATTCCTAGAGCTTCTTATTATGCAATTACTAAACATCTTATATAAAAGCCAAAAACGGAATACACATTCATTATATCTAATAAAGGATACCAGAGTTTTTTATAATATTTTAGTTTAGTTACATTAAATATATTTACATTACCGGTAAATTGAGTTTTAATCTATACGATACATGATTGAATTACTTAAAAAATATGTTTTAAACCGAGGAATTTATTTACAATATAAACATTTATAAAATTATATAATTAAGCAAAGGAGTACTGCTTCCAGGCTATACATTTTTACAATTTGATTACACTTGTTATTAACCTCCTATCGTAAGTATAAATAATAAGTATAAAATAAAGACTAAGTTTTCTAATAAATACGGCCTACTGTCTATTAATGGCAATGAATAGGCGTATTTGAGGTCATCTTGTATGATAATAGTTGATCTAAGGTAGACAAGAATAAACAAATAAAAATAAATCAGTGGCACTACAGAGTTCTGTATCTGTTTCTGTTAATTATAAAACATAATTTAGTTCCTCACATCAAGACTAACTATGCAAGAAACTTTTGTAACTCGCAGGACATACAATGACCAATATTTAAGCCTTGTTTAAGCTATCGCGGAATTAGGAGTATTAGAAATATCCATAGCCCAAAATCAGCTGTATCTTGAGCACACCCCACATACACAACTTCACGTATGTATTTCACTTTCACAACACATAATACAGGTAAATTAGGTATTACTAAATTAAATGTATAAAATTAATTGTTAAAAAAACAATAAAAATGCTTTTGAAAATGTTTGAACCTTTTTGTAAGTAAATGTTATGAATTCCATCTCCATATATTTTTAGTGTAATAGTTTTGTTATTATATATAATATTTGTTATCTGTAGGAATACGAAATAAATAAATAATTAAAATGTAATATATTTCAAAAATAACCGTGTTTAGGATTAAAATGCATTCTTCCGCATACTATAGGTACCGCTATTACATAAGAACTAAAATTATGTTGTAAAACAATGTATGATTGTTTATTACTTATTTTGAAATTGATTATATCACTACTCTATTATTTCCCGTATCACCTAGACGTCAGTCGTTCCACAACTGAGCGTTTTTTAAGGCCGCTTTTGCCGCGCACCACCACTATATGTAACCAGCTGCCCACTGAAGTATTTTCGAACCAATTCGACTTAGGGTCCTTCAAGAAAAGAGCGTACTAATTCTTAAAAGGCCGGCATCGCGATTGCGAGCCTTCTGGCATTGTGAGTGTATCATGCCGGGAGATGAACGTGTCGAATAAATAAGTTTTTTAACTACTGTCCTAAAATCCAAATGCAATACTGATAAAAATCGTTTGGCAAAAAAAATGTCTGATTTCATGAAAATACTAGAATTTTGTGGAACAAATCGTTCGTAAATACTCCGACGAGTTCGACTAAAATTCCGACCATCAAAATTCTTTTTTTAAATTCGTAATTAGACCTCTGTAGAACCGCCATACTGGTACAAATGACTATCTATTTTGTGTCACTATATCCTGGCCTATATGAGCGGCTGTATCAATTAACATCAAGTGAGCCTCCTATTACATAAAAATAACATAAAATACCCAAAACTTATTTAAAAAGCTGTGTAATTTCTTATACGGTTTACTGTACATTAGTTACAATCATTTCCCTATAGGAGAAGAGGCATTGTTTATAAACGTCCTTCCCACGCTTTCAAGTTTAGTGTATTCCTACTATTCATGTATGCGTAATTAATTCTTCCATGTGTCGTTCGAAGAACGTAATATTATCGTAAGATAATATTTTTTCTATATAATTTGACATATTTCTAAATCAGTTAGATTTTTTGATAGATTTGCTTACAAGAGCTGTAGAGTGGGGAGGGGAAATAATTGTAGTACCTATATCTGCTTACGTAATACTTGAACGCCCGATTTGTTGTGTATTGTTTGAACCATTTTAAAAATTAACGATTCGGCTTGTATTTATAATATCTAATAAGAATTAAGGTAAAACCCCTATTTGTTATTAGTTAATTAAAAACTTATGACTTGAACTCTGAGGTACAGATTTTTTTTTTACAGAAAACCTAAAAAGTTTTAATTCCGGAAAACCGAACAGTTTCTGGGGTAGCATTGCAAAATATTCCATGTTGGGATGTACTAAAAAGGTAGGCTAAGTAAAATCATATTAAGGAGAAACGAAGCTCGCGGGGGAAGCTTGTTTTTATAGAGAAGAATTTTAAAAGATCTTATTAAGCCAATCATACGACATCATTTTATCAGTAATTTTCTAACCTATTTCTTAAAGGTTGCATTCGGATTTAACTTAAGTGGCAATGATCGGTGCTTAATCAACCTACTCTACAAACGCAATGACCATCTGTGGTTTTATAATATTCATTCAATGATAATGAACAGAATACTTTACATTCCACTTATAAATAAACAATCACGAACAATTTACTCAACCGAGGTGGCATAATCTTACATTAGCATAGTATTTAATGAAAAGGAATGTTTATATAATGTAGTACCTACATAATTATGACTCTTTCATGCTTTTATAAGGTTTATATATTAAAATACTTCAACACTAATATAGGCTACTATATATTAAGAAGTTCCGTATTTAGAAATCCTGAGGCACTTTTATACTGATTGTATATAAAAAAATTATTAATTTAATTTTCATTTGAGATTTCAATAAATTATTTTGCGTAAATAATTTATTGAAATGCTGTGGAAGTGTACTTAATTTAATCTAAGTTTTTTTTTTGTACGCAATGACTATATTAAGAAATTATTCTTTAAAACACATTTTTTATATTTATATCATTAATGATTTTATTTAGTTGCAATCATTTAGCACATTTCCAGCTTTAAATAATTTAGGTAATGTATTGCTTTGAGAGATAAGTTAACGTCTAAATGAAAATATAAATTTATCAGACATTAAGCCCTTACATAAAGAAGTACTTATTCTATTTATATCAGATTAGAGAGCCATCTAAGAATACCCACCGAGTTAGTCATACATTTTCTCAATAAACAGAGGTTTTCTCCACATAACTGTGAGGACCGGTCCTACGATACCGACCTTGCGAGGCTAACCACTTGCTGCGAGGGAAAGTGCATACGAACCTACTTTGAGACACGATAATTGGGATTCCAAGTTTAAATTTTACTACTATATATCATGGAAACTTAGAAATTTATATTTATTTTTTGAACAATTCGACTTAAGGTCGAGAAGAGTGCGTACCAATTTTTAAAAGGCCGGCAACGCACTTGCGAGCTCTTTGACAATGTGAGTGTCCATGGGCGGTGGTATCGCTTAACATCAGGTGAGCCTGCTGCCCGTTTACAAAATAAAACAAAAGTAAACTATCGAGATGATCCTTTTTTATTTCAATAAAAAATATGTATACTTTTACCTATAGTCTAGAAAACTTACGTTGTTAGGACCCCACGATGACTAGTTTTATATAGGAATTTGCAGTCTAAGCCTACAATAGATGCGATACTGTTATACAAATTTAAATCCCAAGATGCGTGTAGCGGTAAATGTTGAACGAGTCCAGTTATAAGCTATTGAGATTAATCTTGCAGATTATCATGTCATATATCACTTGAATTATAGCATATTTATTCAAACCTTCAAATAAAACACATAACTTTAACGATTAGGAAATAACTTTTTAAGTTAAAATCACTGCACTTACCTTTAAAACTAACAAAAAAAATACACTATAAAGTGTAGTGTAATCATCTCCCAATTATTCATGAAAAACTGAACATGTCTCTTTCTGTCAAAATTTGAAAAAAAGACAGATTTTTTTACTTGATTTGTATTTATATAAATATACTAGAATTTGGACCTATTTAGATAATTTACACAGGAAGATTCTATGATCTTTAATTATCTAGATCCATAGACGGAGAATGATTGCCTATACACAAATATACACGTTGAACATTCCATTTTGAAGTCATTAAAAATATACAGATTTTAATTCATGTACTCCAGGCCAACACGGCAGTGGTAATCTTTGAGATTAGCTTTGTACGCCGTATATTGTGCAAATGCGTGTATCACGTAGAGACTATTGTATAATTCCCTGATTGGAAGGTCGTAGGCTTTTATTGTACTACTAGTAACATACTTGGCTTGGATATTGTATATTTCCTACTGTACATACATATTTTTTATTTTATAAATTTTGATGAGGATGATCGATAATTTTAACTCGGTCGATCGCGGTTTTTTTTTATTACTATGGCAATAGTTTTAACTTTATGTCAGTTTCAAATAAAAGTTTAGGAAACTACACGCGAGAAAAATATACAAAGACATCAAAAGGAAATAAAGGGAAAAGCTAGTTAAAAACAAAATATGAACATAAACATATTGCATCTTAATATTATTGCCAATATAAATTATTAGTTACGCCATCTATATTTTTTTAGTGAGTCTCCTCATTGTTGCCATACTAATTTTATCGTTATCCTTACGATTGACTTTTGTTTCTACGTGTTAAGGGTATATCGAGATACTCAGGGCTGATTATTTAAAGATAAAAGGTAACAACGGTGACCGAACCGTTCTTTACTTCACCTACTATGACTAAACAACCATTTTACAAATGTCTTTCAAACGTAGTTACGCAAAGATGCACGCAATGGGTGTGAATTTGTTTACAGTTTGGATGTTTAACGTGTTGACACACCTAATGGTACTGTCACAACGATGTTCAAATTGCTTATTTCTGCATTTTGTGGCTATATACACACTTGTATAGGTTATTGGGAATAGTGTCATACAATATGTTAATACTGTATAAGTTGCGTTATTTGATTATTAATAGAGAAAACATTGGCTACTAGAAGTTACAAATTATTGTATGATGAATTGTAGGATTATATTTTTATACTTCCTAGTTTTCGAAATTTCCTAATCGAAGTTTCGGGTCTGCGTGAAAAAAAACCCTTTTATATATTCAAATTCAATTATTACATAGTTAAAAATTTATAGTGTTTTTATAATACTTACCTAGAAGAAATTTATGGTTAAGGAATTAACAGTTAAACGATACAATAAACTAAAGTTATATTTGTTGCGTATATCGCCATCTAGTGATTGATAAGTCAATCAAACTGATGTTATTATTTTAACAATGAACACATTTATATGACGCGACACGTTGACGCAGTGTGTATATAGATGTCGCTTGTTGCACTTTGTAATCAATTATTTAGTACTAATTTTAGTTTTTATAGTTTTATTTTATTATTAAAGCTTGGAAATGTAAATCCTTATTAAACAGCTACCTTCATTTGCGTAGGCTTAATTTCTTAGTTTTTAAAAAATAAATGAAGGTTAATTTATTTTATCTAAATTCAGTATCAGAAGCATTATTAGCCTGGTCAACCTCTAAAGGTCTCTAAGGGCTAAGGTCGTAGTCGCATCGAACCCTGTGTGAATTAATATTTCTTTCCCTCTACAATTTACACTTGCACTTGCTTGGTGAAATATATCATCATGTTCCATTGAACAATTGTATAGGTTATATTGTTAAGTTTATTCCAAGGCCGTGTTATAAAATATCGGTAATACGCGGTATAGACAACACCTATAAAGTCAAAGTCAAAAGTAAAAAATCATTTATTCATGTAGGTAACACAATGTACACTTATGAACGTCAATATAAGAAATATACATTAAATGCTTCTAATTTTACATTTACTGCCAGTTCTCAAATCAAGGGCGTAGAACGGTTGAGAAGAACTGGAAATAAACTCTCCTCCACTCATTTTAATCGCCAAGTTTTTTGTTTTACACAACGTTTGTAAGGAGCTGCAACCATTACACCATCTTCCACATGACATCTTAATCCTATAGACAACAAAAGGTATAAAAGCCTACACAAATAAGCAGCAATCAAATTATGTTTGGGGACAAGGCAGCAAGTTCCACATGTCGGAAGGCGCTGATTTTCCCCTTTGCACTAATAAATTTTCATATTTAATAATAACGAAAATTAACACTTACTAATTATTTTCCAGAGTTACAAAGAAAAAGATGCCGGAAAAGTGGTTGTGTACACCACAACTATGGGAATCGTGAGGAGCACGTACCAACGATGTGTGCTGGTGAAAAAGATCTTGAGAAACCTCATGATAAAGTTTGAAGAACGGGACGTCTTTATGAGCGTGGAGTACCAGGACGAGATCATGGATCGGATGAAGAGTGACCAGATCCTAGTGCCACAGCTGTTCGTTGATGGATATCATATTGGGGTGAGTTTCACTTTTTACACGCTAGATGGCAGTCTAACTATATAATAGGCAAATAAATAATATACTCGTGTTTTTGTAGCTGAACAATTTTTATGGGTTTGTATCTTGAATATACTAAGGAATTTCAATTTTTTTTCTCATCATAATTCATCGAGTGTAATTAATTAATAACCAGCAATTAGGGAAATAAAGCTTGCAACACAAATTATCTTGACGTAGGCATTCTAAATTTGAATAATTCAAGGTCAAAATTTAAGGTCTAAAATTTCCCCAGCATCTTCCTATAAGGTAAATTCAAATTCAAAATCACTTATTCATTTAGGTAACTCAATGTACACTTATGAACGTCGATAAAGAAATACATATTAAATGCTTCTAATTTTACATTAAGTACCAGTTCTCAAATCAAGGGCGTAGAACGGACGAGCAGAACTGGCAATTAACGCTATCTATATCTCTTAATTTATATACTAAAAAATATATACATATATAAATAAACGAAACAAAGATTTGTCCTCTATCAGCAGTAGGCATGGTGAAATAGGAGCACGCACTTACATTCTCGTGGGAACAACACGCAAATACATAGTTCAATAAAGTAAATTTGGTAAACCAATAGTATTATCCCATCCCATTAAATACATTGTAAACATTGAAGTATCTATAAATGTCTAACCAAAGCCCGTTAAAATGATCCTCGAACGTATTTAAAGACTTTGTGATACAAAGCTCTATGCTTACGAAGTTAAAGCTTCGGAGCTTATTCTGTCATTTTCCTAATAGCAAGTGCACTATCGGCAAGAACATCAATTAGTGTTTTAGCGGGTTTAGACCAGGCTTAATAGACACCACGTGCAAGCGAAAGCTCTTAAGTGATGGCTTTTAGAATGATGAGCTTACGGTTTTGTTCGAATATCTGTCATTAAATCTATTAAATACGTTTGAACAATAACTATAAAATTCAAAATTCAAATTCATTTATTTATATAGGTAACACAATGTACACTTATGAACGTCAAAAAAGAAATATATATGCTTGCTAATGCTTCTGAATTAACATTTACTGCCAGTTCTCAAATCAAGGGCGTAGAACTGGCATTCAATATAAGTATATACAGATAAAATATAAATGTTTATATTTAATAAACATTGCCGTTATTTATCATCATATGGAGTGTATAACAATGGTTACAAAGTATGTGAGATCTACGAGTACTTGTTATAAAGAAAAATAAAAGACGACCGACATCTGACCAATCTCACTCAAGCATATGATTACTTCATTTGTTTTACAGATCGATTTAAAAGGGCAAAGACATATATGAAGTTGACGGAGCGAGTGTATGAAAGTTTATCTTTTACTTGATCAAGTATAATATTATCTTAAACCGCAATCTTGAATGCCATCTGCTCGCGCAGCACGCTCAACAAATTATTAATTACAACAATTAATATCTTCATACGAATTTAATTAGTTGTATCTTGTTGAAGTTTAGACACTAAATTTAGGAAAGAGCGTACAAACTCTTGATAGGCCAGCAACGCACTTGCGAGCCTTCTGGCCTTTAAGCACTTTAGGTACTTTTTTAATATATTTAATTCGTTGAATGGCTTTTGATTAATAAAAGTCATACTGCAATATCATTGACCTCTCTTTTCATTTGAGGTAATAAGTTTTATTGATGAAGATTTTCGTCACCCACGCACTTTCAAATTTGATTGGATTGGAGATTTAAAGTAGAATTAGGCCTATTTACGATCATTGACTTATTTAAGTTTATTGCAAGTATCTCGCAGTTATATTTTTTATGGTTAAACACAAATTTAATTTGAATTCTCTGTAATATTAAAAAAACTTCGATATTTTATTATGTATATTAATGCAGCTTAGAGGTAGACTAATACAGACAATACATAATATTTACTAGAGCTTATAAAAAAACACTGTATATGTTAGAGAAAAATTATGTAAATAAAATTATTCAATATTTTCACCTCGTATTTTTTGCAGCGTATAACTTTATTTTTCTAATAAGATAAAGAAAACATAGTTTACTTCTCACAGTATGTGCACACTAAGACTACGTTTTAAATTATATTATGTATTACATAAAACAGAGTAAGAATATTAATATCAATTACTACATTTAGCAATTCTGAATCGCAAGAGGTTTTATTTATTTTTTTAAGAAGAAAATATAACAGACACGTGTCAAAAAGGTTGACGACCTCCTTGCTTAAAAAATCAATGTATACCTTAAGGGTTCCTACTTTCCTAAAAATAGTTATTCCCCCCTTCCTCATCTAATATATAAAATTCTCGTGTAACAGAGTTTGTAATTAAACTCCTCCGAAATGGCTCGCTTTTTTTATGGAACAGCATACTAAAATACGTACAGCCCTTAATTTTCACCCCTCTACGATCAACCGAACTAAAAAAATGTTTCATAGAAATAATATTCAAGCAAAACAACGTTTGCCGGGTCAGCTAGTTAACACACTATATAATAATAATAATAACAGCCTGTATTGCTGTAAAATACTTATCCTAGTACATAAAATGTGAAGTACTTAATAATTAAAAGGCAATCCAGTTAATAAATTTTAAAGCTTGGACATAGACCTCCTCTAAGAGCTTCCACTCTTCTCGGTGTCTAGCTTTACGTAGCCACATAGGGCCAGCTGCTCTAATTATATCATCTTCCCATCTTTTTATTTGTCTTCCTCGTTTTTCTTTTTTCATAGCGAGGAAGCCATTCCGTCGCTTTTTTCGTCCATTTATCTTTGTCTTCTCTCATAATCTGTCCTGTCTATTTCCATTTTAATCTTTTACTAAAAGTAAAAGCATTTCTAAACTTAGTCATGTCTTTTATTTCTACTGATTGTATCTTTCAATTTCAGACCTAGAACACTCCTTTCGATACTATTTTGATATACTCTTAGTTCTTAGAAGTAATGCAAAACTTACTTACGAAATTAACATAATATAAGCGACTTCAAAGTCTTCCTATGTAAACGAAATCGCTGGGTAAATAAGGTACTATTTACCTAAACGAGAAACAAATGAAATACAAAGTAAATAGACAAGAGTGCACCAGTAACAAGGTGGAGGGAGTTTCAGTGAAATAGACTACTGTTTGTTGTACGAACAGATTCAAGCGATATAACTTTCTTTGGATGGCTTTATTCAAAATGTGCGGTAGTTTAGTGACATTACGAATAAAATCTGTGACGCTACAACCTTTTTAGGTCTGGGTCTCAGATGTCTACATCTGTTTCATGATCATTTGTCAATCTAATAGGCAAGTAGGAGATCGGCCGACAACTGTTTATGTCTAAGGCAAGCCGGTTTCCTCACGATGTTTTTCCTTCACCGATCGAGCGAATGTTAAATGCGCACATTGAAATAAAGTCCATTGCCCAGCCGGGGATCGAAACTACGACCTCAATCTCCTGAAGCCTCTACGCCAAAACAGCTCAGTAATATATTTTTTTACTCTGAAAAAATTTCGTGTACTTGACTGTATCTGCTATTAGCTATAACTTACTTTTTTTTATTTTTTCTAGACTGGGAAATTACAATATAATCCAATTTACTAATAAAATATTTAACATAAATAATGTGTCCAGTAACACTACTTACACTCTCTATTAAGCTCAAGATACTGTGTTCATTGTTTTTTGAATATTATTTTACTAGCTAACGAATATTATAAAAACTATATAACTTTTTGAGAAATAAAAATGTCGCCGTCCCTCTTCGTTTCTGTCACCATCCAAAAACTTAATGGGTGTGTTCTAATTATTAATTGTTACTTCCAATTAGAGGTAGGGCTGCTTCTATTTCAAGCAATTTAATTTATGAATGTCTTTCAACATAATAACTTACAAAGATTAGTTTTTATATTTTTTATATTGTTACAATTTTTCAATCGAATATCTCATTGTACTGTGTAAAACTATGCTGAATAAAACAAAATCAAACATTTCGTGTTGTCAGATTTTTGTTACCTTCGTATTTGTTAGTAAATATCACAAACGCTGTCGATTGTTTGTTCTTCTTTACCGTATAAGATAGCATCAATTGAATATGAAATGTGTAAAACTTGACCTGAAAACGGGAGAGCCGCATATTTTTATATAATTATTTTTCTATATAATCCTCGCATTATTGGCTTACATCGTAAAATAATGAAGTGTAAATTCTATATAATCTCAATGATAACACTACGAACCGGGTTTTAAATCCACGATGGCTACGATGAATGTATAATAGCAAAATGTTAAGTATAATAATTCGCCTGTAATGTTTCTCTCTTGCATACTGTCATCCAGGCGAGCTAGATTCACGTGGTACGCGTGACCGTGAACTATTTCATTGTAGGCTAGCTCTGTTTGTTGCAGACATTAAGTGATTTGTTTGCCCATTAGCCACACGTAATTGATTTATATTAGATCATTATAGCCTCCAAACAAATTGAATTGTCACCTCAGCTTTCGTAACTGGCATTTATTACTATCAAAATGGCAATTTATAATACCTACTTAAAATGCATAATGATATATAAGTGTTTTATTATTTATTTACTTATAACTATACAGCTCTGATCCGTGAGGTCGTAGTTTCGAACCCCGGCTGTGCAGCAATGGGCTTTCTTTCTATGTGCGCATTTAACATTCGCTCGAACGGTGAAGGAAAACATCGTGAGAAAACCGGCTTGCCTTAGACCCAAAGAGTCGACGACGTGTGTCAGGTACAGAAGACTGATCCCCTACTTGCCTATTAGATTGACAATTGATGAAACAATTCGTTCGTTTTAGCACCACTGATTTTTTTAAACAATTACCGTAACAGCTTTATGGCCAATTCGATAGTTGGCTAACTAAAGTACCGTAACATTGGATATTTGACGTAGTTTTTGCGAATTCTCTCTGAGAACATATAAAAATAGCGATCCTTTCGGTAACAGTTGACCCGTAAAGTTTTAATGTTCTCGCTTCAACAAAAGACAATATACTTTGTTCAGATTTCATTTGAACATTGACCAACTGCTGACACGGCTCACGTGTTTTCCAAATTTGAACCTTTGATCCTACCCGTAGGGCTCCGTCTTGGTACTTCCAATCCCGTACTTATTTATATATTTACTATTTATGTGTAAGGTACATCTGTAGGGCTTAGGGATCCGTAGGGTTGTTAGGTTCTTACATCTCACCCTCTCATATATTTAGTTATCTAGTGCAGCTTACTCATACATACATACATACATTAGATATACTGTACATACACTCCTAACATTCAATACATATAAATTTAAACACACATTTCACAGTCCACTGGCTGGCAAGCTGTACATACTTTTTTAAGCCAGATAATATATTCTTAATGGGTAATTAAAAAAATACATAGGTATTTGTAATTTAGCAAGGAACACTTCAAATTTTTAAGTCTAATTACAAAAAATCTTTTCGTAATTAGAATTAAAACAATTGAATTGATTTGTGGTTTAGATTACATAATAAAGTAGTGATATATTTTATCAAGGTGCGACACGAAATAAGTAATAACCAATCCTATGTTTGTCTCACTTACAACACACCATTTTAGTTCTTATGTAAAAGCTGCGATTCGCTGATTCGCTCTTAGAATCATCATTTCGGAGTCAGTAGTACGCACAAGCAACGCCTTTGTTAAGGGGGCACTGGTGCTACCACTAACACTACTGTGACGCAAGTAGAAAGGCCAAACACTCCGAAGGGATTCTAATTATATCCCCACTGCTTGGGGATATGTGTGGAATATCTTCGGAGTATATGGCCTATCAATTTCCAGTTAAGTCGCTTAATCTACTGACTAAAAAAAATCCAACGCTTAATATTGTGCATAATATAACATATTACAAAACCAATTAACCATATAACCACTCAATCAAGGCCCTTCACGCTAGTATAACCAGTAATAGTGTAATAACGAAATTATGACACCAAAGGTCATTTATAATTTGCCAACCCGTATTGCAAAACCTATGAATTATTTGTTTAGTAAATGTCAAAATGTTCGCGTGTGATTTTATTTTGGAGGATTTTTATTCAGTAGGCATAAGTTATACTTGGTTGATTTCAAATATTTATCCTCCAGGTCGTGGTTTGGTATGTAAGAAAATCGCAATACTGAAGTATTTTACTGTTAAATATTGATAATAAGCCTTTATTGATCCACATCTTATTGGCATACATTTGAGAAAAATAAATAGATATAAATAAAATTTTAACTACTCTTAAGATGCGGCCTCTGTCCGGAAGTTCTCCTCCAACTATTTCCACTCAACTTCATTTTGTGCCATCGTCATCCAATTTTTTTCCAGCTACCCTTTCGATACCGTCTGCCTATCGCTCTATTGGTCTGCCTTTGTTCCTTTTGGACCAGTCTGTTCCTGTTTTTGACCATCTGTCATCTTATTTTATCATTTTACTGTTTAAAGTATTTGTTTATACTGTCACGAATGATATCAAAAACGATTGGACCCATTTCAGGAACGATTTCATCATTTGAATTTTTCTTTCTCTGAGTAACATAGGCTTTATTTAATTCAAAAATATTAAAAAAAAATCCACCCTTGAAACACGTAATTGTTATAAATTTTAATGCCTTTTCAAACGGTTTTACCAGTAACAAAAATATGTTCTTATTAATTACGGAGTCCATTTAAATTGTCATGATAAAATCGTGAATTTTACATAATTAAAGTATATGTTTTGGTCTGGTCCAGTTTGTGACACAAGGGTCTGCCTGAGGGCATACATAATTTATCTTTTCATGTTAAATGCCGTTACATATTGAAGTGTTTTTCATGTGTCTGATAATCTATGACTAACTGTGCCCTGAGTGATGATGATGCGGTCGTAGCTTGATGTTATAACATTAAACCATCCTATTATTGAATTTGACACAACATTTTTTCAAACTACAGCGTATATTAGCTTAGTTGAATTGACGAAGGCGACTTGTTCAGGCGACTTGGCCAGTAAAGGGATGCCTGGTAGCAAAGGAAACGGTGGTTCCTGGATGCGAGTCAATTAACAGTTGAAAATCGACGATTCGACCAACACCTCCTATGAACGTCCCAGGATTCGCACTTGCGCTGGTTTTGCGCACAATGAAGCATAGTTGACTCATTGCTCAAATCAAAACCAACCACCCAATAGCACTTTCAACCAACAGAATTAAATGATGACAACTACTTAATATGCCGTAAAGTACCTATAGCTGTCCTTATTAACATCGTATTAGAATTGCTCACAATTAACATGAGCTCTACCTCCTGCAATGTACTTTGGTCTTGGGTCCCAGGTTTCCATGACAACTGTAATACCTTTAGCTGTAAAAAAAGCTATTATTATGTAAACCTTTAATGGTATCCAAATTAAAGAGAGCCCTTTCCTGTCATAAATTCTTATTGGTCAATATTGCGTAGAGTTCGGTCAAAGTCGTAAAAAGCTTCTACCCACGTTTGTGTAAAGTAATCCGATACTTAGAAGAAATAAAAAGTTAAGATCTGCTTAAAGGATATTGCTTATAGGGATCCAAGTTGTAATATATCTTTGGATAGAATTACAAACCAACTGTTTAAGAAGGTCTTATTATTTTAAATAGGTTCATTTAAATACTTTTTTTAAGTCTACTAGTAAGAATGAGGTATTAAATAAGCGGTGCTGGCTTGACAAAAGAAAACGAGGAAGACAAATAAAAAGATGGGAAGATGATGTGCGAAGTCTAGCTAGCTCTGTGGCTAATAAAAGTTAGAAACAGAGAAGAGTGGAAGGCGGAAGCCCTTAGAGGAGGCCAATGTCCAAGGACAAGCTGTATAACAGAAATCAACCGGCTTGCCGATTAAATATTAGTATTTATTTTTTATTTTCAGTGTTATTTTTTTAGTATTACACATTTTTGTGTACTAGTATAAGTAATTACAGCAATAAAGGCTTTAATTATTATATTAAATAAGCTGTATATAATATAATATACGGCTAATCATTCAAATTATTAGATAGCCACATAAAAAGTTGAAGAACTATTCTATATGCATTTGTTGTGGTTCTAACAAGACTGCTATTGGTACATTAATTCAAACCACAGTGGTTTATAAATATAATAACTATTATTTAGATTGTAAATGAATTACAAAAATATACAAGCCTGTCGCGGAGTGCTGCCGGAGTCTCCGGAGTCCGTGACTTAGGAACGAATGCTGGAGATTTTTTTAAAATATTTATCGAGGGGAAACCAATGATTTCTGTTTTGCACCGCTGTAAAATTTTCTTTAACTGGAAATTATAAGAAACAAAGCTTACACAAGACCATTATTTTACCCTAATTATGTTTTAAATGTCTGTTTTTTTTCTAGGACGCAGACACAGTCGAGAAATTAAATGAGTGTGGAGAATTGAGGAAGATGCTGAAACCATATAAGGTGCGTACCTATATTATAACTTACAGTTTTTAATTAAGTTCTATCTCTTTCAATCACAGTGTAAACTCAATTTTACAGAAAGAGACATATGAGAAAAAGATGTTAAATTGATTCTAAATTTACATTTACTACCAGTTCGCAAGTCAAGACGGTAGAGCGGACTAAAAGAGCTGGCAAGAAACTCTCCGCCACTCTTTTTAATCGCCGAGTTTTGAGTCATACAAATTGTTTGAACTGGAGCAAATCAATCCCAAGGATTATATAATCTTATAATCTTTTAAATAACTGTCAAATTTGGAAAAAGCTTTATTGATTAATATACGTTTAACGAGAGTTATGAATTTATTCAGTGATAATTATCTAATTCAAGTTAGGTCATAATAGGTGAGTTTACCAATATATCACATGGAAACGATCTCCCATTAGGCAAAATGTTGACAGAAGGTGTGATTGTGTGCACGCGAAATTGATTCCCATAGTCAAATACAAACACATTATTGTGTAAACAAAGTCAGGTTTAGTTCCAAAATGATAGTAACACTTTTAACTTAATAATACGAGTTTCCACCCGTATCACCTCGCCATCCGTCCTTCCACAACTGAGCGTTTTTAAGGCAGGTTTTGCTGCGTACCACCACTTTGTGGAACCAGCTGTCCACTGAAGTATTTCCGAAGCAATTAGACTTTTGGTCCTTCAAGAGCGTACCAATGTTTAAAAGGCCGGCAACGCACGCGAGCCTTCTGGCATTGAGAGTATCCATGGGCAGCGATATCACTTAACATTAGGTGAGCCTGCTGACCGTTTGCCCCCTGTATTATAAACAAACTTGAATCTTAAGTGATCCGTTTAATACATTAAAAAGGGAAATTATTTATTTGTCAACACTGTGGCATTACATATAGTACATTCAGATAACATAAACTAATGAGGCAGCGGACCTTATCGCTAACAAGCGATCTCTTCCAGGCAACCCTAGTAAGGAAAAATAAAAAATAAAGTACAAAAAGTGCATTACTAAATTTAAAAAAATGCATATTACGAGTGCAATGTAGACAAACACAATTACAAAACCAAAAAAACTAAAAGTTAATTTTAAATTTTAAACTAACGATTAACTAGATACATAACTAAATTAAAAAAATAACTATTTCCAAGGACTTATCCTAAATTAAAAGGCAAATTAATTAATTAATTTTTTTCATTTCTACTCCTTAGTATACAGGAGAATTTACATCGATTTTGATTCAGTATATTTCAATTAGAGCGTTCTTGAAATGTAGGCACGCAAGTAAATGACGTAGACAGGTATTTGAAATGGGTTAAATTTTATTGTTTATACCCATGTAACGCAAATAATACTTGCTCTTACCGTGAAATATTGTTTTAAAGTCGGTGATAAGCCTTCTCACATACGTTGCCGACTGAATAATCTAAGGTATCTCGGTTACCCGACGTTATAAGTGTCAAAATATAGTGCAACTAGCAGACCGGCCAAGCGTTGCTGTGGCTAAGGTTTTTGTTATATTAAATAGTAGTAAACTATTCATGGGAAACGGTAGGAGAACACCAATCAAGGGGACCACCATACTCTATTGGTGGTTATGCCATTAAATTGTAGCTTATGTGAAACTTTGGTAGGTACTTTCAACACAGCGCCATCAGATAGAATTGTGACTATTAAAAAATAAATAAATATTTTGCAATAAAATAATATTGCGGGTATAAATTGAAATGTAAGCTATCCTATCTTTTAAGTTAGATCAAACTGCACACGGTGTGCAAATTTGATTGAAATCGGTTCGGTAGTTTCGGAGTCCATAGCGGACAAACAACGTGACACGTAATTTATATATATTAAGATTAACGTGAAATATTGTTTTAAAATCACTTCTGTTACATACATCGTTGATTGCTGAATTGAATCGCGGTTTTTAAGTTTTAAAAACACTTCAGATAGCAGAGCTAGGGTACGAACTATTCCAGGGACCTCAGGAAGTAACTTAGCGCCATGATTTTGCCGTTTTTAAAAAACGAGTCTCGCCGTCTTTTTGTAAATATTTTAATATATTACTTATATGTTGTGATGTTTTTTTCTACATGTATTTATTGTTCTGTATGTAATGTAAATGTAAATTATTACCGCATTGGAGTAAAATGTAACTTATTTTGTTAAATAAAGAAATATCTGTAACGAATGAATATTACTCTCAGTGTTTCACAAATACAATAAATATTTACAGAATGTATAACTATTAATTCAAATCTAGTCTCAAATTACAGTTTCTGTTAGTACTTCAATATCAATCACTATTCAATCTGGACATATTCAAAACGACCTTTGTCAGTACAAACAGAACGTATTATTTTACGGTCAAACGCAAACAAAATACCTGCTCGTATTGAAATCCATGTTCAAATATTTTGTTGTAAAACATGTTTGAGTTTAACAAAGCGTTAATGTTATTTTTAATTAGCACTCTCATATTAATTTCTAAAACGATTCGCAATAGAAGGCTTGTTGAACTTGACTGCTAAGACGGAAATTAACATATGTGATTTACGGATATGAGAGAGCAGTGTTGGTTGTAGTGGCTTCAGCGTGCGACTCACAATAGGTCGTAGGTTGGACCCCCGGCTTTGCACCAAACATTGTGAGTCGACGGCGTTTGTGAGGCACAGGAGGCTGATCACCTACTTGCCTATTAGGTTGACAAATTATCATGAAAAAGATTCAGAAATCTGAGCCCCAGACCTAAAAAGGTGCCACTGATTTGTTTTTAATTTACGCATAAAGTAGTGCTAATGATCAGACAAGACTCTCTCTTTCAGATCTCTTTCTAAACAGACTTTTCTTTTCTACAACAAATTCTATAAAAAACTGTGTATTGGGCCTACTTGTAAAGCACACCAAAACGATTGAAAGATTTTTTAAAAACATGCCTGTGAAAAATATAAACTTTTCTCATTCCAGAGTCCAGACGCCTGCAACACCTGCCAAATGTGCGGTGGCTTCCGCCTTCTCCCGTGCCGCATCTGCAAGGGATCCAAGAAAAGCCTACACAGAAACCACTTTACAGCCGAATTCGTCGCTTTAAAGTGTATGAATTGTGACGAAGTCGGCTTAGTACGGTGCGAAGCGTGTTCTTGATGCGTGTGCGCTGAAATATTAAAACATTTCTGCTCCAAGTTTGCTATTCCTATGGAAAATGTGAATAGGGACATTCCATTGAAGCTTCAAATACATTTTTATACAAGTATTGATTCAATAATGCGCACACGCTCATGAAAAATATATTCTCTTAGTTTTCGTACAAGTATCTACGAGTTGCAGGGATACCTTTATCCATTTCATTAGAAATTTAATCCCTGCACATGTAGCTCTGTGTAACTCTCAATAACAAAGTTGATATGTCATTATAAATACTGACCATAGATGGCGCTTTGCATAATAAATACGCTGTCCAATTATTTATGTACCAGCCTTCGTGTAAGTTAATTGTCGCTATGTAGAAGGTTGTGATATTAAATAAGCGTTGAACAAGAAACATGCGTTTTACATGTAGGCTCTATCGTCACAAATGTTACAAAGAAGTAAGTTAATGCAAATAAATGCCATAATTTAGTTGCAATACTTTACAATTGTTATTTTTTATAGTTTTAAAATCAATTCAAAGAGATTTATGTATAGCACTCGGAATATTGTCTTAAAACTAACACTTATTCTATTAAAACATCTTCGATTTCAGTTTTGTATGCTATTCTTTATGTTATTCTATAGGCTATATTTAATTCTCTTTGACCTTAGTGAAATAAATTGGTAATTGATTATTTTAAGAAGATTCGTTTCATCGATTTTAATTACACGAGATAGCAACAGATGGCGCTATTATAAACCGTGTAATCTATTGAATTTTTTTATTAAAACTTTACAAACTGATAATGATTTGTTGAAGTTATATGTGATAAATTAATTTTCATAAGCGCATTGAAATAAGCTTATTAAATAATAATTAAAATGAATTTATATGTACAGCTTTGTAAAATATTGTTTGCAATTTATTTTATAAAATCGCTGTGCTCAATTTGATTTGTAATTCTCAAAACTTAATAATTAAGTTACAAGAATTGATAGTCGATTCTGTTTTATAGCTTTCTATCAAATATATAGTTTTGTAATAAATAATTTTTAAAATATACGTCTGTTATTGGTGCTTCTACCTACCTACTACTCATTTTATTTTAATTTATTTATTCGTACTTGAAGACCTTAATCTCAAAAATTTCAAGACATAAACCATTTTTAATGTTAACATTGCTGAAGACGAGATTGTGATTTAAAATACGGATTGAAATACGGCCCGTAGTCTATAGAATAGAGACTCGACTAAAACCTTATTTTAAGCGTCAAACCTAAGCTCATTTATATTATACGGGGAACGTGTAAGGCAGTTTCAGCTGTAGGTATCTATGCGTAGTTTTCTGGAATATTCGATTCTGAATCGATAACTTCGATTTGGACAATTTGGACTTCAAAACAACCAGTGAAATGTGGCCCGCCCCACATATACTACTTGTAACCTTATACCATCACACCAATAGCACAGTACATGAAAATATTTTTCATATAAAATTTCCGTAAACGCCTGTTGCACAAAACGTATGCATACTATAGACGTCTGGGAAACGGAAGCACACACTGAAGTTTCAGGGTCTGGTTCACGCACACCAACACAGAGCTGCAGGTAGGTCGCCAATGACGTCACGCTTCAGAAGTTCAATATCACTCGGATGTGCTCTTCTTACACTAGGCTACTATCTCCATCTCTTTCGTAGCGGGCTCGCCGTCTGGGCCAGGGACTGCATACTGTGAGTGTGTGCGTATCCTTTGAAATTGTTACGGGTTAAACTTTTGCCGTTATTTATTCTTGTTGTCTGATTAAATATGGCTGGATTCAAGCCAGTTACTTAGAGATAAATACAAAATATAAAAACGTCTGTAAAAGTAAAAATACAATTAGAATATTGTAAGCCGAAGCGAGTTTAGTTCAATATTATAATAATTAATTTATCTTCAGGCGTTAAATTTTGTTCAGCATTTTTATAGAAAAGTATATTTAATTTATAAGGAACCATTACCAAATGTTTTGCATGGATTTATTTATTTATTTCGTATTCCTACAGCTAGCATAAATTATATACTACAAAAAACAACTAAACATATAGCCAAAGATGGAATATTCAAAAAGCTTCAAATATTTTTAACTAAACGAAAAAATTAATAATAATAATTAAATGCGTAATGATCCGGCTGTGCAGTGTGATGGTGTGAAAGTAAGGGTCTGTATGTGTGACGAATTATCAATCCTTAATTGATAATTTAACTTTAAACCACTTAAATGCTTTATACAGCTCGAAGTAAGAAGTAGACATGGTGAGAAATTGGCTGTGCCAAAAATCAATCTGGAACTGTTTAGGAAAAACACCTTTTGTATGGCAATTAAGGTAAACCTTAATTGTAAACAATAATTTACCAAAATAATTAAAAGATCTTCCGTCTAGAGTCTTCGACTTGGTGATTACTTTTGGAAAAAAAAATACTATTCAATAAATGATTTGCGTGAGACACTGTAGTTGATATAAATTTAATAAATTATGATATGATATGTACAACACAAATAATATAAGAATTGACCAATTCATATGACTAATACTGTTTGTAATTAAAGGAATTTTTCCTTTAAAGACAAATTTGCGCGCCATTGTGTGTGGCAGAATATGCGAACTTACAATTGTACCACCTTACACATTTGAATATGTTCTTGAAACAATTGATTACTATTATTGATGGTATGCTATTCATGTGACTTGTACACTTATGAACGAAAACCTAAACCATGAATAACTTAGAAGAGAACTACTAAGTAACACTCCAGCACTGTTTGTAATCGACAATTAATATGCAATTAATTATTATTTTATTGTTTTTTTAAGTAACATGAGGCAAACGGGCAAGAGGATCACCTGATGTATTGACACCATTGCTAGAAGGGGCTCGCAAATGCGTTGCCGGCCTATTAATAATAAAAATTGTTATCGAGTGCAATAAAAATAATCGCTAAATTATAAGATAGTGTTTGTATGTTTTGTCAGTATTTTTGTTCTAAAACTAATCCATGAGCTGTGTATTATGTAGTTCTCAGAGTTGTCATATAACGAAAATGTAGTGTCAACGAAAAGGTACTCCAATATCACTCATGTCACATGCAAAGTGTTTTTGCTGATGAGTGACGAGCCCAATTTCAGTACAATATATGTAGAACTTCTCTTTCATAAAAGGTAAACATTGTATCCTAAAGGACTCTCATTCTAACACACTTCTCTAACTTATCATTCAAATGTTATTTTGAAAGTACTTGGTAACAGCTTACTTTGTTTTTAGTCGATTTAGACTACCAATTCGTAAATTTTCAGAAATAGTTACGTTTTGCAAATGTATTGTAAAATCTTGACTGTCTCTTTACTGCGTAATTTGATTATAGGAGATTACAAATAGGAGTGAAAAGTGTTGGCCTAGTGGTCTTAGCGTGCGACTCTTATTCCTGAGGTCGTAGGTTCGATCCCCGGCTGTGCACCCATGGAATCTCTGTCCACAGCAATTAAAATTTGCTCGAACGGTGTAGGAAAACATAGTGAGGAAGGACTGGCTTGCCATAGACCAAAAAAGTCGCCTGCTGTATTACCTACTTGTGTATAAGTTTGAGAAACACAAACAGAAATCTGAGACCTAAAAAGGTTGTAGCGCCACTGATTTATTTTTACTGATATAGTAGTGCTAATGATCACCGAAAAGATCCTCTCTGTCTGATCTCTACACTTCTCTGATCTCTTTCTGATGTTAAATCTTCTCAGATCTCTAAACAACGTTAAAATATTCATTACGATTCAGGCCAAAGGTTAATTCAACGACGTTGGTTTCACCAGAGTTTCCATTATTAGTTTTTGCTCGTCAATTGTGTCTTGTATATTTCGTATACTTAGTTTATATATTTTGAATAGTTTTTAGAAAATGGCGATGTACGTTATTTCCGCTTCTTCTGTTTGTATGTATTTTTAATTTTTTAGTGTAAGAAAGTAAGTCATACTTTGGACCAAGTCTATAAACTATAAACAAGTTTACGAAGTATTATATGTGTTTGTTTAATTTTAGCTGTTATATAATGTCTGTATAGGTAACTATTTATGTATTTCGAACAAGCGCATCAAGGTAGCGTGGCCGAGCGGTCTAAGGCGCTGGTTTAAGGCACCAGTCTCTTCGGAGGCGTGGGTTCGAATCCCACCGCTGCCAGATATCTTTTATATTTTTCTTTTTCAGAATTCTTTTAGATTCTCATATCGTATAGCGTAAATTTTTTATTGTTAATTGACAAGTTTTTAACATCAAAAAATCCGAAGGTGGAGAGGGAATTTCGAAGTGTAACGTTTTTCTATAATATGCATGTATCTTTATGGTTTTTCTCTAATCAATATTATTCAAAATAGTTGAATTGTGCAAGCGTGTATATTAATATAGAAAGTAGGTCAAATAAAATCAGTCTAAATGTAAACACGTGTTCGTAACAGCCTGAAATAATGGCTGAACGCGGTCAAACAATAAAAATTGTAATTCTCTCAGAAACCCAATTGTAATTGCCAATTACTCTCATATTTTAATTTGACTTTAACATCTGCTATTTAAAAACATATAGTTGCAAGTTTGACATTTATATGAAGACGAAATTTATATAAGAAAATATACGAGTACCAACCTTTTTAAATAAATTTTAAGTCTTGAAAAAGTGTGATTGAGAAAATTCAGAACATAATTCGTAATTTAATGAAAAATAAATTTCTTACTCTAAATAGAACGCGTAAAGTACGCGTTGTTCCGGTTAATTTGTTTATTTTCGTCTAAATTATTTCAAATACAATAGAATTAAAATAGAATAGAATTTGGCGCTAACCAAACATCACTTTTTATTATTTGTTAACCTTATATAATATATCCCACGACGCCATAAAACCCTTTATGGCATCAGATTTAAGCACTCACAATCTTAATTAAAAATATCATTATATATTTTTTTAAATTCAGAATTTTAAATACGTTGAATATACAACTTATATTTGTATTGTTACTTAATTTTACTAGTGGGAGTGCCATGCTGTTGCCTTCGGGCTTCAGCTAAATAGGCAGACACGACCGGGGCAGTACCACTGTCTCTCAGAAAACCGCGAATAAAAACCACCCATATCACCACGATGTCCAACTGAGTGTTTTAAGGCAGTTTTTGCTGCACCACCACTATGTAGAACAAGTTGCCCACCGATGTATTTCCGAACAAATTCGACTTAGGAAACAAGAAAAGAGCGTACCAATTCTTAAAAAGCTGGCAATGCACTTGCGAGCCCATTAGCAATCTGTGTCTATGAGCGGCGGTATCACTTCGCCAAACTCCAAAAAAATACATTGTTTCTTTCCATTTTTCGTCAACTTGAAGTAGGGCGATGGAAAAAAATATAGTGGAGTTGAGTAGTTTATGTATCAATTTTGAAAGATCGATACACGATTTAAATATCTTCGCTCGATAGAAAAAAAAATCCAAACTAGCCAATTTTTTACACTTTGAATTCATTTTATGACGAAAATGTATATAACATGATTTTGAAATTTACTCGATATATTATATCGCAAGCCAAGTAATCCATTTCAGAAAAAAATTTGATAAAATTACATTAATTTAATGTTTTACATAACTAATTGTTATTACGGGTCGGCGCGCCTCAGTGCTCCAGCTCTCCACTGCGCCCCGCAGTCCACCCGAGACACTGACACAGCAATTCGTGCTAGACCCTACGTCTTAAAATCATGTGAGCTTTCTGGCTGTTTGCCCCTGAAAATGTATTTGCGCGAACCAAAGAGAGATTTTTATTTTTTTAGTATTCTTTAAAGCTATGTTACCTATATATTTCCATAATACCGACGACGCTCATTCATTATATTTAATTCTCGACAGAATGACGGATCGAGGACAGAGGCAGCTGTAAGTGTCAAAAGAACCTGCCACATGAGCGATAGTCTTATCACATTTTGTATTTCAAACAAACTTTTCTTCTTGTAAAGTCTTGAAAATAATATTATTCACTAAATAACACGCTGTAATCAGTTCTTTGATTTTATTAATATTTTTGAGCTGACAATTTAACACTTAACAGTAGACAATCTATTATATAAAATTCTTGTGTCACAATGTTCGTTGCCATACTCCTCCGAAGCGGCTCGACCGATTCCTATGAAATTTTTTATGCACATTCAGTAAGTCTGAGAATCGGACCACATCTATTTTTCATCCCCCTAAATGTTAAGGACCCCTAAATTTTTATTATTGTAGATAGTTATTTTTATTGAACTAAACAAATGTTTCCTAGAAATAATATTACATGGCAAAACAAACGTTTGCCGGGTCAGCTAGTATTTTAATAATAATTTCAATTAAAAAGGGCAGCCTGTGCTGCTCGTTAGTTGACGAATGCTGAATGTCCCAATTGTGGACGCCCGGAGGGGGATTCTCCACAGCGTACCATACTTCCGCTGTGGAGAATCCCCATCCGGGTACCCTGGGGTAATCTGTTCAAAGTGAAGTGAGTGAAGTGAAGCGTCACCTTCATACTTATCAGGGTGCGGGGCCTATCCCTCCAACGAGTATGACACGCAGTTTTTGGCACTAGCGATTCTATTTTTAGTTTCAAATTTTAAATGTGTACACTTTTAAAGCAGGTTAAAATAACATAGGTTTCATGATTTTAATTAAACCTGAATCTATTGAACCGAAATCATACAGTAACAAGATAAATTGGTGACGTCGTTAGCTGCGATGGACATCTGCATACGACACGCCATGAATTGAGATGAATGCCTGAGCAGAATATACGCGAAATTTTATTGGACATGCGGAAGCAGAATATTTGATCAGGATGAAAAGGTTTCAAGGAATTATAAGATATATTTGGGCTATTTTTAAAATCATTTTATTCTATAGTCACCTCATAATAAGATATAAAGCTTGTTCGATCCCGGCTGTGGACCAACGACTATCTTTCTATGTGCGCATTTAACATTCGCTCGAAGGGTGAAGGAAAACATCGTTTAGAAACCGGCTTACACCCAAAAAGCGTGTGTCAGGCACAGGAGGCTGATCACCTACTAATACTCGGAACAAACGCAGGCTGCAATTTCCCAGTACTAGACTATCTAAAGTACTCCCCCCTGGACCGCGGAAGCGTTTAGACGTGTGCATTCTATTTGTTTTATAACTTAAAAATCAAATTAAAAATAAATTCCGTGCGAATAAATTAAGGTGTGTACCAGGAGCGCATGAGTTGCGTTGCAGTAAGTGCATCTGTGCGAACGGGACAACACTTGTGAGACAGCTTAAGTTGTACGCTCCGTCTGCGCGCATCATCGATACGCAAGCTTTGTAAGTTGCCGTAATTCATAAGCGATAGCGGGTAGCGGATATTTATAGGGGGCTGGTCCAAGTTTATTTTTTCGTGTACTCTGGTGTCATCTTTTGTCAGAAATATGCCTCTTAAGCGCACACCTCCCAGCACCCCCACTCCCGAAGACTTAAAGGAAGCTAGGTTGAACGCGCCGAAAGCTTCTTTTTCGGGCTCCGCGCCAGATTTATCTAATGAGGAGCGAAGCAATGTAACTATGAGGCGCAAGCAGGATGAGTCCTATATTAAAAAATTCATAACCGAAATTAAGGATATGCTTGCTAAAGCAAACTCTCAAAATGAAAGTAAATTCACCTCCTTGCAATCCTCCATGAGAGAAATCTTGACACAAAATACAGAAATAAAAGACTCCATTGCTTTTGTCTCTAAGCAGTACGAAGATATGAAAGCTAAATACGAGAAGTTGGAAAAACAGAGGAATGAAGATCGTCTGTATATTGATCAGCTTGAAAAGAAAATCGAGTCGCTGGAACGAACGTCTGCCTCAACTAAACTTGAACTAAGAAATATTCCTAAGATTACCGGTGAAAATAAGGATAGTTTATGTAAAATTGCTTCAAAAGCTGCAGATGTTATTGATTTTCACATACAGAAACAGGATATTAAGGATATTTATCGTACAAAAAGTAAAACTGGACATGGAGCAATTATTGTGGAATTGGGCAGCGTTATATTGAAAGATGGTATTATTGAAAAGGCACGCAAATTTAACAAAATGAATTCTGCTAACAAATTGAACACGGCACACTTAAGTTTGGAAGGACCAGCAAAGCCATTTTTTATTTCAGAATGTCTATCACCCTGCGGAAAACGATTAAATTATCTGGCTCGTGCATTTGCTCAGGAAAATGGATATAAATTCTGCTGGACCTCATTTGGAAGAACCTACCTGAGACAAGATGAAGGTAAACGGCATATTAGAATTGATAGTGAGGGTGATTTAAATAAACTTCGTCTAAAACAATGACTTTTTGAGGCCCCCAGGAAACTCCGCCGGCCTACGATAACTTTCCTGTTTGTGAAAATCCGGCACTTAATTATTGTTTTTATAGATATTATTTTATTTTTTTATATATTATATTATTGTTTTACTTTATATACATACTTATACTCTGTTCATTGTATTGTATTTTACATAACTAAAAAATTATACATTCTTAGTCTAGTGATCATGTTGAAATCGAGATCTTATCTTTGTAAAAATGTCAGCATTTCTCAGACACGAGTAGCTGCGACAAAAAGCTTAATATTTTACAAATGGCTAGATTTATTGATAATATAAATAATGATATTGATAATATAACAGTGGCAACTGCCTACAGTTGTGATATAAATAATTGTAATGATTTAGTTAAAAAATCAGGAAACTCCCTAAAAATTATAACACAAAATATCCGTAGCGTTTACAAAAATATTGATGCATTCTTGGCCCATATAGCTCGTCTGTACTTTGATCCAGATATAATAATTTTAACTGAATGCTGGTTAAACGATAATAAACCCATACCCAGTCTCAAGGATTATAATTCTTATTTCACAAAAAAATGCTTAAATCAAAATGACGGTATTATAATTTATGCTAAACAAAATATAAATTGCGAAATTGAAGAACCTAATCCTAAAGATGCTAACTTTCTGCTAGCTAAAATAGTACCAGATATTGTACTTTTAGCTATTTATAGATCACCATCCTTTTACTACACTGAGCGCTTTTTGAATGCTTTGAATGATATTGTTAAATCTATAAAATCTAAGAATATATTTTTAATAGGTGATATAAATATCGATATAAAACCTGGAAACGGTGACAGAAACAGTAACTCTTACTTAAATTTAACCAGCGAATTGGGTTTTCTGCCAGGCCACACATATCCAACACGATTAAGCAATTGTCTCGATCATGTAATGGTTAAAACTGTTTTACAAACTAGTGTTATAGTTATAAATTCCACCGTAACTGATCACGACTCTATTCTAATAAATCTATCCCTTAACAGTAAACGGACTAATACTCAGTGCCCTTCCATTGTTGAAAGAGTAAATTTTAGTGAAGCTATAAAATATGTTGAATTGGCTGATTTTACTTTTATGACTAACAAGCAAGACGCCGAGTCTGCTGCGACTCGATTTGTTGAAATTCTGTCATCTGCTATTAAAGCTAACACTGAAAAAGTCCGTGTACCCAGGCGCAAAAAATCTCTTAAGCCCTGGATGACTCCGGGCCTACTTCGCTGTATCCGTCACCGGGATAAACTGCATCTTAATTTAAAAAGGGACCCCCAAAATGAAATTCTTAAAATAACCTATAAAAGGTACAGGAATTTTTGTTGCTCATTACTTAGAAAATTGAAGCGCGAACACGATAAATTCTTATTAAAAAGTGCAAAATCAAATAAAGAAACCTGGGCTGCAATAAAATATGTCACCGATAGTTCAAGTAAAAAATCTTCTGCCGATGAGTTAATTAGGAATTGTAACGCATTGGATGCGGTTGAGGACATAAATAGTTATTTTTCTAATGTTGGTAGAGAGCTAGCTGAAAAACTTACAGGGTGTAAGTATAACTACATATGTACAAGATCTAATTGCTTGACTAACTCCTTCGTACTAATGCCACCAGATGAGGTTGAGGTGGAATCTCTCATCTTAAGCTTAAAAAATGATTGTGCCACTGGTTGGGACTCTATACCAGCTCGATTTCTAAAAATGGTAAGACATGTCATTGTATCGCCGCTTACTATCTTGTTTCAGACATGTTTTAGGGAAGGCTGCTTTCCAAAAGTCTTTAAAAGGTCTCTCATTACTCCTGTTCACAAGGGTGGGGCACGGGATTGTGTTGCAAACTACAGACCGATTTCTGTGCTTACAGCACTATCAAAAATCCTAGAAAAGATGCTTAACGTGAGGTTAATACAGTTTTTAAATCGGTACAATATTCTGTCCAGCTCACAATTTGGTTTCAGAATGGGTATGTCAACAGAAGACGCTGTGGGTAGCTTGATTGAGTTTGTCACAGAAAAACTTGACAGGAAACAAAAGTGCCTTGGTGTCTTCCTCGATCTTGCCAAGGCATTTGATACCGTCTCAATACCTATACTTGTGGACAAATTGGAGCGAATTGGAATAAGAGACTCAGCCCTGCTTATTTTTAAAGATTTCCTTAGTGGTCGGGTGCAAAGGGTTAAGATTAATAATTATATTAGTTCCGACGCAAATGTAACTTTTGGAGTTCCGCAAGGCAGTATTCTTGGTCCAAGTCTTTTTCTTATTTACATAAACGACCTATGTAATATGTCCCTAACTAGTTGCAGGTTGTTTACCTATGCCGATGATACGGCTATAGTTTTTTATGGGGACACCTGGACCGAGATACAAAATATTGCCGTAAGCGGACTGCAGAAGGTGGCTAGATGGCTCAGGGAAAATTTACTTACTTTAAATATTTCTAAAACTTCGTATATTCAGTTCCAAACTATTAATTCCCATATGACTGATATTAATCTTAAAATACACATATGTGTCTCTGAGCGCAATTGTACTTGCATTAATATAACAAAATCCAATACCATTAAATACCTCGGTATCGAATTAGATAATAAATTGAGTTGGCTTCCTCACATTGAGATTATAACGGCACGCACGCGAAAACTAATCTGGACATTCAAAAAATTACGTTATGCCGCGGAATTTGAACTACTCCGCACTGTTTACTTTGCCTTAGTAAAATCGGTTATTGGATACTGCGTGAGCGTGTGGGGTGGAGCGTGCAAGTCACATCTAATTCAGCTTGAAAGAGCCCACAGATCTTTACTAAAAGTAATGACTTTCAAACCCTACAGATTTTCAACCACACTTTTATATAAACAGTGTGAGCTCCTCAGTGTTAGACAGTTATTCGTCTTTAATATAATAGCCAAACAACATGTCCATACCCCTTATAACCCAGAGGTTTGCAGTAACAAACGCTGTATACCAAATGTACTCCCCACAGCAAAATTCCGTACTACCTTCGCAAGGCGACAACGAGCATATCTCTCAGTCTTTCTATATAATAAAATAAACAAAAAATTAAATTTCTACCCTCTTTCACTACATGACTGCAAATCAATTGTTAAGACTTGGCTTTTGTCCTTAAATTATGAGGAAACAGAAGATCTATTTAACTAACATGCTACAATAATATTTTAGTTATTTTGATTCATTAATTATGTGTATAATTTATATATTTATACTAGTGTTACATATACCCATATGTAAAATGTATAATTATGTATATTTATGTATTATGTATATTTATGTATTTTAGTATTTTATGTGTATGTACCTATTTTATTACCTATTATATTCATTGTAATTTATACTGAAACATTTTTTTTTTTTTTTTTTTTAATATATGTTATTTTTGTTTAAGTATATTATGTGTAAGAAGATAATTAGATGTAATATCTGGAATTTACAAATGTCTATAAAAAGTATTGTCTTGTAAAATTTTGAATAAGCTCTCTTGACACTTGTTACGAATTATATTGGGAGAAGCCACTGACTCCTGAGATACAGGCACTAAAGCCTAGTTTAGGTGTCAGAGTCTTCATAGGATTTCTGTAATTACAAATATGTCAATAAAGATTATTATTATTATTATTATTATAGTTAGTAATTCTTTTTTGGGAAAAGCTGTGTAAAAAGGCTTACTATAAAGTTAACGATTATCTAGTTGATAAAAGGGCCTGGGACTAGTGCTAGACAGGCTTCTTCTAATTAATTTGCGATATTTGTTTTAAAATAACTGTTGTTTGATGATTTGCTATTTTAAAAGAATACCGAGAGTTTTTTACGCCGGCTTTTTCTCTCGGCCTTTCCCTCTGTCTTCTTTGCCGATGAGTAGGGATGCCTACCGATTAAGTAATACCTGTATCTTATGTTCCATAATAAACATATTTTATTTTTATTTTATTTTTTACTTGCCTATTAGATTGACAAATGATCATGAAACAAATACACAAGTCTGAGGCCCAGACGCGCTGTAGCGCCACTGATTGATATATCTACGCGATTTATTAAAATTATATGTGTAATCTTCACTAAAAGATATTACATAGAGGAAAGATTTGATTGTTTGTTTGCATTGAATAGGCTCAAAAACTACGTGACTGATTTGAATAATTCCGCTACCGTTAGAATCCTACATTATCCCCTAGGTATACATATGTAGATAGGCTATAGAATACTTTCAAAAAGTTTGGATAGTGTGTAAACTTCATGATAGTGAGTGTGTGAAAAAGACTAATAAAATTTAATAGAGCAAATTACTACAGTTTTAAAGAAGACATAAATAGTCAAGACATGTCTAACAAAAAAGAAATCTTTTTGCATTTAAAAGTAAGCTTTATCGAGGAAAGCTTTAGGTGGTACGACTGAATTAATGCGAGTGGAACAGCAGAGAAAAGAAAAGAAATAACATTATTATACGCAATAAAATGGATATTTAGGTAAAAGATAAAGTGCACTACACTAGAATTCCCTGTGTCGTCAGCAGCTAGGTTCTTCCTTTTGACATGTTAACGGTACTTGACAATTTCTACATATTATACATATAACACTTACATTTCATATTTAAACTATTGTTAAGAATATATAAGATTATTTTTCCGACCCAAATATCGGCCAATAGAATTGCACCATTCGACGTCACGTGGTACAACCTACATGGTATTATACTGAAATTTTTTTGTGAAAATTTTCTCTGGTCGTTGCTTCAAGAAAAGTATTAAGTAGTTGTTTTATTCATTATGAAATTCTTATTTGTTAACTGTACATTTCGTCTCATGGTGCAATTCTATTGGCCGACATTTGGGTCGGAAAAATAATCCCCCGAATACCACACGAGCTTCAAAATTATCGGGCATTTCCCTCAAGGTTCCCTGCAAACAAATATAGTTGCAACGAACCTATCGGGAAATACCCGATAATTTTGAAGCTCTTGTGGTATTATAAGTGAATATTTTCTGTTTCATTATAGGATAGGTTTGTTCAAATTGTTAGTGAATGTACGAAGTTTGGAATCGTTAGTAAAAAAATTGTTTTTACGAAAGTGGTTAATGATGATAGGGTCGCTGAAGGAGATTTGTATGATGTGGTGTGGTCGGTGTTTGTTTCCAAAAACGTCTGCATATTGTATTAGTAGTCTAACCGTTAAGTTTTATTTGATTGTACAATTTTGAACTGGAGTACCGAAGCACAGCTAGTTTTAAATAATTCGTTAATTCTTTCTGTTACCTGTGTTGCGTTTTATAAAAGATAGAAGATAATAGCTACTAATTATCAATTTTAACTTTGTTTCATACTATGTAAATATTTAACAGAATCGCTAGTTTGTACAGAAAAATACTTCAAAGAGCCTCCCTTAATTAACGTTTCCTTTGATCCAAAATCTTAATTACAGATCACAAATATTACGACTTATTTTCTAAGGGAAATACTAAATTGCCTTTTTAGTACGAATACATGTATTTAATTTAATCAGACGGTATCAGTATTTACTTAGCCGCAATTAGAACATATGTCTGCGTGTAAGGCACATCTAAAGGACACACACAGATGTATCAGCTCCAAAAATTCTTGATATTAAATTCAAATAGTTTGTTGTTTGTTTTCCATATCTTTGAAAATCTTTAATTTTAAATATGGTGCAACCTTTTAAAGTCTGGGCCTCAGATTTCTGTATCTGTTTCATGTTCGTTTATCAATCTAATAGGCAAGTAGGTGATCAGCCTTCTGTGCCTGACGCACGCCCTTGACTTTTTAGATCTACGGCAAGCCGATGTTTTCCTTCACCGTTCGAGCGAATGTTAAATGCGCGCATAGAAAGAAAGTCTATTGGTGCACATCCGGGGATCGAATCTACGACCTCAGGGATGAGAGTCGCACGCTGAAGCTACTGGGCCAACACTGCTCTCACTTTAATTTTAAATACCTATAAATAGCGGAATCCGGAAACTTTAAGCTAGTTAGTTAGTTAGTCGACATCGAATTTATAACACCGTGAATTAGCTGTATGAAGGCACAGGTTTAATGCTTTAATCTATTTCTATCTATTCTATGTATGATAAGGTAAGTCTATCAACAATCCCTCCCACCGCGGAACTATGTAGTTCCGCGGGGTCCAGCCTTGTCGTGGCGGGAGGGCTCAGTACCGGCGGCACGGGGCGTACGCCTGAATGTGCTGCTGGAAAGCAAATGGGACCACCACGACGTTATTAGCCGCTCCCGACAGGTTCTCATTAGAAGAACCACGCGAGATGCGGCCGGGTAGAGGGCGCTTTAGCTGTCTGGGCGTTTTCGGCGCTTTGTGTTTTGTCTTGTTCGTGTCTCAATGTGCTCCCTGCTCCTCAACAGGCTGGTTTGTGGAGCGTTATGTGCGTGCTCGTTATTTGTATTTCCCGCTTCCCTTTATCCGGCAACGGTGTGTACTTGTATTGGTGTTATTTGTATCTGTGTTTCCTCCTCCCTTGAATGGGCTGGCGGAGAGTGGTGTTTTACGTCCGTCTGTATAATGTTCTTGTGCTGCTTCGTTGCATGCGAAGCCAAGGTGGAGGACAAACGATTATTCATACTGTGCGTCCTATGCGCGGCTGACCCTTCCACGGCCTACATTGGTCTGCCGTACCCGCGCTTTTATTATTACTACAACGTGTATCTCTATGTATACTTTGTCCGTATACAGGTCACCTGAATCCCAAGTTTTGGTTCCCGGCGATGGGATGCATGACCGGGGGGTTTAAACCCGGTCACTAGGGCACCAAAGAGGGGAGCTACCCCTCCTTAAAATTAAAAGCACCTCAAAGCATGGAAAGTAACGGAAAAGTAAAGACTACCCCAGGAGGGTCAAATCCCTCCCATGACCAAGTGGTCATGGCATCCGGTCCGCATCGTATTCTGGGGGCGGACCACGACCATGCGATAGATCCCAAAAACTCACGACCTGGCAATAATACGGAAATAATGAACAAGCTTACGGATCGTAGCGGGCGGTTGGATGAGTGCTCAGGCGCTTTTGCAACACCTTCTACACAAGGAGAGATCGCAATAAGGGAAAGCAATGAGATCGTCCAGCGCACTTCATGTCCATCACCGGTGCGAAGTGCAACCTGGACCTTCGCGATGGCTGACAATATGAGCTCAGACTCAACAAGCTCCATGTTAAGCATAAGCTCGACACACAATCAACAGAGTCCTCGAGGACTAGGTGAGGCTCCTTGCACCCCAGGGGAGAAGTCGCGCTTCTGGCGACCCCGAAAGAGAACGAGACAGGATGACGAGGAGAGTAGCTGCAGCGACACCCCTATTCTTTCGCACGAACGCACGAAAGCGGGATACCAAAGAGCCCGGAGAGTAGAGAGAGAAAGTGAAGCCGAGGCGGAACTCGCGGCTCTTAACGAGAAACCCACTGAGACAGGTACGGTTGGAAACGCCAGAAGACGCATCGAAGAAAACCTGGCTGCCGTAGAAAAAGTGGCCAGGTGTTCTATGAACCTAAAAGGTACCTTTGTAGCCGCTCTTAAAAAGGCAGTTGTAGCAATCAGAACGGATGCTGATAATCTGGCCGTGCAAACGCTGTCGGATGAAACTCGAGCTCTGCAGCTAGAAAATGAACGCCTCCGTGCACAACTTAATTTACTACAAGGCGAGATGCGCGAGCTGAGGTCGATCTTGCAAGCTCCGAAGGACCACCCAGCTGTCAATGTAGACGAACTGGAGGCTCGGATCCTCCGACAGGTAGGTGAGCATATCAATGCTCAATTTAAGGATCACGGGTCAAGGCCCAACTTGGAGACGCCAGCCCTTCCCCTTCCGACTGAGAGTAAAAAGAGCAAAAAAGGTAAGGCGAAACCACCTTCCAAATCACTGATGTCAGCTGCAGCTTCGAAAACAAAACGGGGAAAGGCAACCGTGCAGACGCTTGCCGTTGGAAAGAATGAGCAAAACCGTTTGGCAAACGCGCCGAGAATGGAAATGTTTGAAAGAAATACACCTGTCTCCTCTCCCGCTAGTGCCATTGTATTGCCACACTCCTGGCCCTCGCTGACCACCACCAATGAAGAAAATTGGACGATGGTTACTAAAAAAAGGCAAAAGGCGGCAACGGCGACGCAAAAAAATGTGAGAGCCCCAAAGTCGGCAACATCGAAGGCTGAAAAGCCCCCACCCAGGACACTGCCCAAGCTAAAGGCACCTCGTACCGCTGCAATTGTGCTCACTTTGTCTAAAGACGCTGAAGCTAAGGGTGTTACCTACGCCGCTGCCCTAAAAGAAGCACGGGCTAAAATAGATCTAAAGGAGGCTGGAATTGAGGGCGTTAAGTTTCGCCGAGCGGCAACAGGAGCCACGATAATTCAGATCCCCGGAGCCGGCAGTGGGGAAAAAGCCGATACCTTAGCCAACCGACTCAAAACAGTACTGAGTGACAGCGGAATCAAGATTACACGGCCCGTCCGATGCGCCGATGTCCGCATCTCTGGCCTGGACGACTCTATTACAGCGGATGAATTGCGCGAGGCGATTGCGGCGAAGGGAGAGTGCCCGGCTGATCAAATAAGGATCAGCCGAATACGACAAGATAGATCGGGTCTTGGCGCAGCGTGGGCTAACTGCCCCGTAACGGCCGCCAAAAAACTCTTAGCGGGGCGTTTCTTTGTCGGATGGGTTGCGGCAAATATTAGTGTTGCAAAGCCAAGAGAGCTACGGTGTTTTCGCTGCTTACAAATCGGGCACGTAGCTAGCCGCTGCATGTCCGATACTGATCGTAGCCAACTGTGTTTTCGCTGCGGTCAAGCCGGTCACAGGGCAGCCTCCTGCAGTGAAAAACCCAAGTGCCTACTCTGCGACGAGGCCGGTAGGAAAGCGGATCACAGGCTAGGTGGCAACAGCTGCACAGCTCCCAGTGTGAGGGTACCCAGGCGCCGCTCGTCACCTAAAAAAAAGACGCCCGCAAAGTCTCCGCGCAACAATGCGCGTATGGAGGTTATAGAAACCGTAGCAAATTAACATGGCCCTACGGTTTCTTCAGAGCAACCTAAACCACTGCGCTGCTGCACAAGACCTACTGTACCAGAGTCTGGCGCAGTGGAATATCAACATTGGTATAATTTCCGAGCCCTACACAATACCCGAAAAAACGAACTGGGTTGGCGACCCCGACGGTCTGGCCGCAATTATCGTTACACCGGCAGATGGCTCGCCCTGCATTGGCCCAGTTCGAAAAGGCCACGGCTATGTGGCAGCAAAGTTGGGTAGCAAAATGTGTATCGCGAGTACCTACTTCTCCCCCAATCGCTCGCTGGCTGAATTTGAGGCCTTCCTAAACGAACTGGGAAGCCTGGTGCAATGGAGCCATCCGAGACATTTAGTCATCGCTGGGGATCTGAATGCAAAGTCTGTGGCCTTGGGTTCACAGGTGTCCAGCCCACGAGGAAAAGCGTTGGTGGACTGGGCAGCAGCGCATGGTTTGGTAGTGGCTAACAGGGGCTCTGAAGCTACGTGTGTTCGAACAAACGGAGAATCTATCGTGGATGTGACGTTCACGAGCCCCCATCTTTCGTGCCGTGTTCAGGACTGGGAGGTCCTGACGGGGGTTGAGACGCTTTCGGACCACCGGTATATCCGCTTCCGCACTCTCTCTCCGTCGGCCAATCCTAGCTCGGACCCGTCAGAACTGGGCCCAAAATGGGCACTTGGGAGTCTTAACAAGGAACAGGCGGAATTGGCTACGATTGTGCAGGCCTGGTGCCCGATCCCAGCCTCCGTAGATCCAGAGGAAGAGGCATAGTGGTTTCGTGGCGCAATGACTTGCATCGCGGATGCTGCAATGCAAAGAAGACGCCCTGGAGCTCACCGGACCAGTGTATTCTGGTGGTCGGCAGAACTCGCCCAGTTGCGGATTGCTTGTGTAGCAGCTCGTCGAGGCTACACCAGGACTCGCAGAAGGCGACCAATTCGCATAGAAGAGGAAAAACAAGCATATAGCGTATACCGAGATGCAAAACTGGCGCTGCGAATAGGTATCGCCGAAGCAAAAAAGAAAGCATGGCAAGAACTGCTTGACACCCTGGAGCGGGATCCCTGGGGACGCCCGTATCAGATTGTCACAAACAAGCTGC
This sequence comes from Pieris napi, assembly GCF_905475465.1. Taxonomy (NCBI): domain Eukaryota; kingdom Metazoa; phylum Arthropoda; class Insecta; order Lepidoptera; family Pieridae; genus Pieris; species Pieris napi. The sequence continues at coordinate 1,228,603 of NC_062241.1, read as the reverse complement.
GCTCGTGGGCCCCGCCACTCACGAAAAACATGGAGCCGGAACTGCTCAGCACAGTGGTTGCGGAACTTTTTCCTGAACGCGACGCCCTGAGCTCCCCACATGAGACGACCACGGAACACAGTGTCACAGTGTCTGAAGTATCTCCTTCGGAGCTGAAGACAGCAATAACACGCATGACCACTAAAAAAACTGCACCTGGTCCCGATGGCATGCACGGACGAGTGTTAGCTCTGGCCCTCGACGCTGGTCTTGACATGCGCTTTCGAGGCCTACTCACGAAATGTCTTAGAAATGGCCTCTTTCCGTCGACATGGAAGACTGGGTTGCTAGTTCTTCTAAAAAAAGGTGGAAAACCTACAGAGTCACCATCAGCGTATCGACCTATAGTTCTCCTAGATGAAGCCGGTAAGCTCTTCGAGCGTATTATTGCCGGTCGGATTTACAATCATTTGGAAACTATAGGACCAAACATACATGAGGCTCAATTCGGCTTCCGGAAACATAGGTCAACGATCGACGCAATTGCGCGCCTGCGAAGCGTCTGCGAGGAGCAGGTGTCACGGGGCAGAGTGGTTTTCGCGGTATCGTTAGACATCGCGAACGCTTTCAATTCCTTGCCATGGGACTGTATCGCGGACGGCCTACGCCACCACGGCTTACCGGCCTATATAAGAAAATGTGTAGCATCGTACCTCAACGGCCGCCGTGTTATCTTCCCGAAACAAAATGGCATAGGGAGTCACCTCATCAAGTGCGGCGTCCCACAAGGCTCGGTTCTTGGCCCCCTTCTTTGGAACATAGGTTACGATAGGGTGCTGCGAGCGAAACTAGTCCCTGGAGTGTCAACTATATGCTATGCAGACGACACCCTCGTGGTCGCTATTGGAGAAGACTTTAAGGAAGCGCGCCTCCGAGCGACAGCTGGAGTAGCTCGGGTGGTTTCTGAAATCAAGAAGCTCGGCCTTGTTGTCGCCCTTCAGAAATCAGAAGCTATATGCTTCTACGGCCACAGAAAAGCTCCACCTCAAGACGTAGACATCATCGTCGGCGGAGTAGCTATCCGGGTCGGTACTACGCTCAAATACCTTGGGCTGATTCTTGACCCACGGTGGACTTTCAGACCACACTTCGTGGCACTTGCCCCTAAGCTCACCGCCACCGCAAACATGCTCTCGCGCATAATGCCAAACCTCGGCGGGCCGAGTGGGGGGTGTCGCCTCTTATACGCAAATGCGATCCGGGCAAAAGCACTGTACGGGTGTCCCATATGGGCCGACAAACTGACCGGGTACAATCGCACAATACTCAGGCAGTCGCAGCGAGTGGTCGCTGCCAGGGTTGCGAGGGCGTACCGCACTGTGTCTTATGACGCAGTGTGTGTTATAGCCGGTACCGCGCCATGGCATCTCGATGCGGCTGCTTTTAGCGAAGTATATTGGAGGAGGGCCGAAGCTCGGGAAAAAGGGGATAACCCCACACTGGAACAATTAAACGCGTGGCGAGCCTTAGAAGACCAGGAATTGTTAGTAGAGTGGGAAAGAGAGCTGGCGGATGCGAGTGCCGGTAAATATACTACCGAAGCCCTCAGACCTTTGCTTCAACTTTGGGTAAAGAGGCGCTGGGGTCACCTCAGCTATCGACTTGTGCAGATGCTGTCCGGACACGGATGTTTTGGTAGCTATCTGCACAAAGTAGTAGGGTGTGAGGAGTCACCAACCTGTCACCACTGTGTCGGAGACAGCCGGGACGACGCCCTGCATACACTTAGGGACTGCCCAGCATGGGAAGCGGAAAGGAGACCTTTGTTAGATGCCCTCCAGGGCGAGGACGCAATACTGCCAAACGTAGTGAAAGCCATATTGAGCGCAGGAAATGACGGCTCGTGGAAAATCTTCTATAATTTCTGCGAGTCGGTCATGAAAGTCAAAGAAGAAGCGGGAAGAACCAGGGAGCTTTGTCCCGGAACCCGTCCGCGGCGGCGAAAGAAACCGCAGGCCCGTCAAATCCTCGCCACCTAAAGAGTGCCCAAGCGGGGAAGCAGGGGTCCATGCGTTCAAAAGAAGGGATGGTAATCCATCCCTGCAAGCACTGGACCCGATCTCCCCTAGCTATTCCTAAAAGCGTATGGCCCGATCTGTGAAGGATACTTGCTGTGTCAAGTATCTTCACAAATCAACAATGGGCGGGGAGAGGCGGACACAACCGCCGCATCGCATGTCGGGAAGCGGATAAGGCTCTGCTGTTACCGCATCCCGCCCAAGGCGATTGTTGGTGGCGCCTTGGGGTTTTAGTGGGTATGCACATTCGCGAGTCCCACATAACCTTCCCGCACTAAGCAGTCGCACCGCGGTGGGGTATGCGCAATGTATTTCCCCAAGTAAAAAAAAAAAAAAAAAGTCTATCAACAATATTTTATCTGAATTATTCTTATAATTTAGTAGATTTTCCTTATCGTTAAATACTTTAGGCCAGTTGGCGATTACACCTTGTATGCTGAAACTGCTAGGCGTTTGAATATTCTGCGCAGTTTTCTATACGGTATAAAGTGGTACTATGAGCCCCGACGCAAAATAGATCGTCTAGTATGGAAAGTAGTGCAAAGCGTAAAATATAGAAAGTAAATATTGGTAAAATAATTAAGAACGTTTAATAAAAAGTAAACCACATTTTGAGGAACATTTTAAAGTTAATTTTAACATAACTGAAATTCTTTCATGACTCATAAAAAAAATAAAAAAATAATAATAATAAAAAAATATATATACATATACAGTACATATTTCAACAACTAAAAGTTTGTATCATGTATATTCAGGAGACTATATAGATTCCAGTACACTGTCACACTTCGTCCAAACATCTCTAATCTTTTCAAACAATGTTTAAGGATCGACAGGACACCCATACTAATGATCAGTTGTGTTCTATTGTTATATAGTATTACTAGTTATTAAACAAATAGTAGTAGAATGGATATCGAAGACATTTATTATTTATGTTAGACTTAGGCTTGTTCAATAGTGTTTGTTAAATGAGTACGATACGATTTTGGTAAGATTTTTTTTAATAGCATCAAAACCTTACATATTGTATTAATTAATCATTGGTAACAGAAACCTAACACAAATACAAAGCAAACGAGCCTTCATTATCTGAGTGGGGTGATTTTTCATACGTTTTTATGTTTGTTTACTGCCATCCTAACAAAACAAAACCCATTTCAGGCCCACGGTAACCTCGAACGTCTGACGGAAGTTCAATATTAAGATCCAGGAAAACTGACCCACTTTAAGAGTCCTTGGATTATATTTAGAACCAGATTTATGAATTTTAGAGGATATTTAGGCCAGAAATATTCTTCTATATAATTCGTGAATGTTAAAGTAATACGAAATTCCACCCGTATCACCTCGACGTCCGCCGTTGCACAACTCAGCGTTTTACAAGGCAGTTTCTGCCGCGCACCACCACTATGTGGAACCAGCTGCCCACTCTTGGACCTAAAAAGTCGACGGCGAGTGTCAGGCAATGGAGACTGATCACCTACTTGACTATTAGATTGAAAAAATGATCATGAAACAGATTCAGAAATCCGAGACCAAGACCTAAAGATGTTGTAGCGCCACTGATTTATTTTTATTACAATCAAAACATGGTTTCCTTATTATATACACCTTTACGGTCTAAAAACAGTATTTCATTAATAGTAAATCCCAGTCTATCATTAAGTGAAGACATTCACCAAAAAGGCGAGGCTATTGACTTTCATGAACGCGTAATGATCGCGAACTTGTTACGGGCTCAGGTGGGTCAAACTCATGGGCTAGTTCAGGTTGAGGATTGTTTAAAAATAATACTTTTTTATGCTGATATATATTTTGATATATTATTCACAAATATTCCTTCATTTACGTTTGATAAATATGGAATTATTTAGTTACTAATTTGTCGAAAAAAAAAGAAAAGTTTTAAAATGTCCCCTTCTGTGGACTGTTCGTGAACGTGGTAAGCACATTTAGACAAATGCTGTTCTTAATTAACAAGTGTTATCTCATAATAAATATTAATTATCGATAATATATATACTGAATGTTAAAATGTTACCAAGTTATTAAATATATATCTAGCTATACCTACACAATTAGCAATAAACAGTTGGTTATGCAAAATCACGTCTTTTCTGTAGACCTAAAATTCAATCGATTTTATCGAGCTAACTCAAAATACTATTTCACAATTATTTTTTTGCACTGGCCACAATACACGGCTGGCGTTTGCCAGTTTGGATTGAGTGACTGAGCGCTCGTAGTTTATTACAACAGTTTTTATAAATTTTACTGAGTTTTCATCAAAGATCAGTGAGTCTTTCCTGTTCCTGGTGTATATTAGTAAGTAATTAATGAATTTACCGATTAGCATGCAGCCATCGTTTCTTATTAGGAGGGGTTTCGAAATGTTTTAAATTGTTTGTATAACGTCAAAACTGATCGAGCAATGCTTACTTTTTTAATAAAAGTCCTTCCTGTGGACATCTTTTCTGTGGACTGAGAAGTCCACACGAGAGACATTGTCCACAGAAAAGAGCAATATTTATTTGGAAAGTAACGATAGTGTATTCTTAATTTGTAAAATAATGATTTTATTGCTCGTGCTTTAAGCCAAGCTAAGATAATACGTTATTCTACCGCTACTGATGTTGTTGGCTTTCTGCTGTAACAACACTCTCAGTGTTTCTTGCCTGGAAAGGACGTGTTTGCAATGCTCTGAGAATACAGTAAATTTTAATGTGATCAATGGCAATGATACAATTATTTACCAAAGATGGATCACTAAAAAGTGTTAGAAGTCATTAAAGGAAAAGAAAAGCTATGCCAAAAAACTATTAAAGAATCCGTTAAAACTACTCATCAATTACTCGTTAATATTTTTAAGACAAAATTACCTACATATTTTCAACATCTTTCAAATAAAACCAACACAGAGTTATTCGATCAATCAAACAAAACTTAACGCCAACAGATGGCTTACTTCATATTGATTTTTCAGAAAATTATTGCTGCAAATATGGATCAGAAATTCAATCAGCCCATTTTGGCGGATCTAAAGCACAACTTTCACTTCATACATGTGTGTACTACTCGTCAAATAATCAGCCACCAACAAACCTTACACAAACCACATGTCTTTGCACCGTATCAGAAAACTTAAGACACGATCCCGTGTTCATTTGTGCACATTTAAAACCTGTTATTCAAAGAATAAAGTTACTTACACCAGATTTGAAGCAGCTGCATGTACTCAGTGATGGGCCTACTACCCAGTATCGTAATAAAACAATGTTTCATTTAATAGCAAACTATCTTAGCAAAATTTCAAAAGCAGAAATCATTAACTGGCATTTCAGCGAGGCAGGACATGGCAAAGGTGCTCCTGATGGGGTAGGTGGATGCATAAAACGGACATGCGATAATGCAGTTACAAATGGCCAAGATATATCGAACATTGATAGTTTTATGTCATGTTTAAAAGGTAACTGTAAAGGCATTGAAATTATTCGTATTGATAATGAAGTATCTAATATACAAGAAATTGCAAACGTCAAACTTCGTCCTTTTAAAGGGACCTTCAAGATTCATCAGGTTGCATGGAGTACAAAAGCACCTAACATTATACGTTGCAGACGATTGAGCTGCTTATTATGTGCAGCCCATATTGAATGTACCCATTTTGAAATTGGACAAATAGAGGTTGAGGGCATTTCGTGTAATTTTATATAAACACAACTTCTACAGAATTTTACATCTTCTTCAACCCCCAGTCCAGCAACCACTAATAACACTACATCAGCCTCTACAGCCACTGGACCGACAACCCCAACTCTGCTTGAACCCTTGTTTAATACACCATCATTGGAATCATCACCAAGCCCAACCCGTCAACCATTAACCCCACAAAAGCCAAATTTAATTAATACACACTCTGATGACTCAGTAACTCCTAATAAATTCAGGTTCTGTCCAACCCTTGATGTAAGTGACTTGGAAAACTCAATTAAACCACCAAAAGTAACACCCAAAAAATCCAGAGTCCGTGCATTCCCAGAATACAGTGACTCTGACGACTCAAATGCACCACAAAAGAAATGTAAAGGCCGTTCATTTTTTGATTCGAGTGATGATGATATCTTTTAAAATCCTTTTTTTACTTTGTATTGTTTATATGAATAACTTTTTAAGACTAACGTAACGATTGTTTTTGTTTTTGTTCTATTCTGTGGAAGTATGTCCCTTCAGTGGTCACAAAAAAAATTAAAAGTTTAATATTTCAGTCAAAACTGAAAAACGATCTTATTTTATATTGTCATTTAAATGCTATGATTATAAGGTAATAAATAAGACTGATTTCGTTAAAGTTCTAACTATGTTTTTTTTTCACAAAATTCTGACTCGTTTTGTGTATGACCCAGGTGTCAAAGATATTCATTACGGCCAAAATAGTAGTTTCAAGGAAAATGGAGAAGGTCAGAAAAAACGGGCAAGCGTGTCTAGGTTTTGTAAGAACATTAATAAATAAAATATTACAAAGGGGTTGCTATCATTTTAGCTGCCGTTGCTTACTAGTCTTGGAACAAACCACAGAGAAAATTATGAGTTGGTAGGCTGATTAGTTATTTGACTTCAAAGTCTTTATTCAATAAATGCTCCTAAACCCATTGATGCTATAGAATTTCAGGGTGCTGTTGCGGCTTCCTCGTTTCTGGAATACGTCTGCAATGTTTGCTGATGGTCACGTGGAGACTTTTGATGCATTCTTATTACTTAGAAAGGTACTGGCAATACTGATTTTACGGTGAATAGACCGAAGTTTATTTTACTTACATGGAACCCAAAACACTTCGATTTATGGTTTTGATTCTATCTAAAGGTGACTAAATAATGAAGTTTGAAAATCTAGAAAGTTTTATCTATCAGTCCCTTTCTATCAAAAATGTCTTTACGCTGTGATGAAAGTTATTTCTATATTAAATAAGTTTACTTTTAATTTTGAATTAATACTTTTTTCAATAAGGCACCATTAGTAGGAACTTGAGGTATATTATATACTAACTACGTTAATACATGAGGTTTTGTTGGCTTTTAACAAAAAAATATGAAGGTATAATAACATAGCACCAACGAATCAAAACGTAGCTATTAAAAAGAGTGGCGTAGAGTTTCTTGCCAGTTCTTCTTGTTCGCCCTTGACTTGCGAGCTGGTAGTAAATGTAAATTTAGAATCAATTTAACATCTTTTCTGTTGACGTTCATAAGTGTACTTGGTTACCTATATGAATAAAGTTATTTTGAGTTTGAGTTTGAATAAATTATACAATTAATTAAGAAAAAAATTACCAAGTTCAAATATAAATGTACTACATGTATAATATGTACATGAAATATTAATTTCCTATTCACTTGTGACCTGTCACACATGCGTGAAATTTTATGACATTAATGATACTTGGATCTAAGTCCAAAATAAAAATGGATCATCGCAGTATGACAAGCAAAGACTTTAAAGACCTGTCGTCTTCTGAACTAGTTTAATTGTCCAGCCAATTTGGTTAACGATTTACGTTAACTGTTCACTTAAACCATCGTTTCTCAAGCGGGGGGTCGAGTTTGTTTTAAAAGCGGGTAGCAGTCTGTTGAAAAATTATAGATACAAACTACATATAGGTACAAAAGATTCGTTATAAATAGCGCGCTATATACAATGTACATATTATTATAATTTTACAGTGACGGGGTCGCAAGACTGTTTTCCTGACTGGCTTTTTGCGACTTAAAAATTGTTTAGAAACGACTTAAACTAATAGTAATAACGAGATTGTAAAACTTCGTGCACAAAGTAGGCTACGTTCCACTTCGTAGCACATCCGTAGCAGTGTAGTGGCGTTTAAACAATTTGTTTACACGAGCGACGATTTCTATTCACGAACGGGAATTTTATAAGCATATTTTTTAGAGGTAAATAAAATATTTTTTAATAAAGAAAGTGCTTAGTATAAGAGATGAGACAATATATGAGCGGAACATATACTCGTATTTCGATACACGAGATCTTATACAAATAAATATCTACGAATTTTGTCTATTAGATGTTTCATAAGCCCTCATTTATCTGTCAATGCAGGAAGTAATATTTTTTGTGTATGTTTCCCCAAATGAGGTATCATGTTGTCGCATCTGACATTCTTGCTGCTTATTATATCGGGAATCATTTCAAAGGACTTCCTACAATGAAACAAAAGACTGAAGCGCGCATCGTTTGTTTGTGATTGTTTTACGATGGGCATGTCTACGATTGAACTTTGGACCATTTGGTCCAAATTCTGCCATTGGACCAATCACATTTAAACGATCCTTTCTTCCCTCGTTTAATATTGCCACGATTTCAATCAATAAATGTTGGTGTTTCATTCATATTTATTAAATTCTACAAGTCTTTAGTCAAGGATTTATACTTTAAAAGGACGTACTAAAGCTCTTGAAGTCTAGTTATTAAGCTTTCTGAATCAATAAGAATTCCTATGACGTTGCCGCACCGTTGGCGAGAGCCATCTACTCCAAGATATTAATTTCGAACTATCGCAGAGATACTTTGAAACTTTAATGAGAGATTTTAAAGATATTACTAGTAGTTATTTGGCCTTAAACTAAAAGTCATGCCTTCAAACCCCGGCAATGTCACATCACATAAAAATCACAGCTTTGAAATAAATTACGTTAACGTTAAAATAACGTATAATTCTTGGAGTCTAGTCGGTGAAGGGTGGCAATTTGCTTTCAAACTAAATTTGTGCTTACATTTTCTTTATTATTAATTAATATTTGATTCCCAATTGATCATAGACTGCGTCTATGCGTCTGCTTTGTTGCTTTTTAACCGACCCCAAAAAAAAATCAGTGGCGCTACAACCTCTTTAGGTCAGGTTTCTGAATCTGTTTCATGATCATTTTTCAATCTAATAGGCAAGTAGGTGATTAGCCTTCTGTGCCTGACGCACTTCCTTGACTTTTTGGGTCTAAGGCAGACCGATTTCCTCACGATTTTTTCTTTCACCGTTCGAGCGAATATTAAATGCGCACATAGAAACTCCATTGGTGCACAGCTGGGAATCGAACCTACGACCTCAGGGATGAGAGTCGCACACTGAAGCCACTAGACCAAAACTGCTCTGCACAACAGACAGAAGGTAATTCTAAAAATTTGTGTTCCATGGTGGCTTGTTACCCATAACAGGCAATGTATTTCCATAAAATGTATTTTAAAGCTGTTTTTTCATTGCCAACTAAAAATTAGGTGCGGTGCAAATAGAAAAATACCAACAAAGGTAAATTTTCACTCTGTTTTTGTAACTTAATAACATAAGGGGCTGCTTCCTGAGGAAATTACAGTAAGCTTATATTACCTAATATGAACACCTAATGTATCATAATTATAGCATAGGCCAGGAATCGGAAACATCTAAGTATCATTAAACAAATGAAACTCAATATAAAAATATCAACATTTTATTCATAAATCAGTATAATCTCTTACATCTAGACAGATTTACAGTAAAGACTTAACGAAGAACACTACGATAGCTCGTACAAAAATAATTACTCTTCCTCAATATATTAGAAAATTCTTTAATAAACATAATTGGATTCATATTATAAAAATTATAATATATCGTCTGCTTTTCTGCAATGAAAACGTGCGTAGATATTTCTGTAGAACGATTCCCGTACATGCTAAGTTATAAACGTCATAACATGATATGAAAACTTTCTCTTAAAATTTCAATTCTAGCCTTTTGATACTAACGTTGCAATCGCGCACAATTAAGGAAATCGTTCTATTACGCCGTTTCAGAATTAGTTTTAATGATACATTTACACTCAGCCTTGCGATTCTGTAACTCACTTTTCGAACTCTCACAGCGATTTTCGTAGCGGCGGTCGCGCTCAAATCCGTCGTGAAGCAGTCATTTTACGATTTGGCATTCTGATAAACTAACTACAAGCTCCCTCCGCTTGTCAAGGCGTAATACGAGGTGAACTCACGGATTAACAGAATCACACGGCAGCCTGCCTCTGCTACCGAGAGCTGAGTATGAACTGGCGACGATTCAAGTTGTATTAAAGAAATTATTTACGGCGTCGGCAGAGCTAAGTGTTAATGTAGTAGTAATATATAGTTTGAGGTATCTTGAAGATTGAAAACAAACTACTATAAAAGATTTTTAACATCGATAACATCGAAACTATAACATCTAAATTCTGGCTTATATCAAGAAATTTTTAACTACTTGGCTCGATTAATATTTATACAACATAGAAAATCTACTATTTATAAATGAAAGGTTAGCAAAGGTTAGTTTACGTTAAACTATTTTTATTATAAATATATTAAAAATGGTTTAAATGTATTGTGTTACTGGACAAGCTGTTCAGAAATGTAAATTGCGAAGTTGCTATTTAGGTGACAGACAAGGCTTATGAACCACAGACTTAGCCGCCGTAATTTGCCCTTAACTTATAAATAAACTAGCTGCCCCCTCGAACTTCTCCTTAATGTGATTTTACGTAGCCTACCTTTTTAGTACATACCAACATGGAAAATTTTGCTATGCTAGCCCAGAGACTTTCGGTTTTTCGGAATGAAAACTTTTTAGGTTATTCTGTGAATTTCTCTCTCAGAGTTCAAGTAATAAGATTTTTACAAATAAAAAATAGGGGTTGATCGTAGAGGGGTGAAAATTAAGGGTTGTATGTATTTTTTAGTGCCACAAAATAAGGTTTTTTTGTGTTGGACACCACTTATCATTTAGGGTTTTGAAAGATAGATATTAGCCGATTCTCAGACTTACTGAATATGCATAAAAAAATTCATAAGAATCGGTCGAGCCGTTTCGAAGGAGTATGGGAACGAACATTGTGACACGAGAATCTTATATATAAGATAATCATAACTGGGCGTATAAGATTTACATACACATCGTTGGGAAGACGATAGTAAGTAAGTTGCTTTTATCCTTTGGGAGTTAAAGTGAATTCAATCCAGCTGTTAAAGTTAAAACGCAACACTCGGAAGTGTCTCATCCGTCCCCAGCGTCTCTCACCTATTCGCAGAAATAAAGAGAATTTCCAAGAATCTCGACTATATATATAATTGTTATAAAACAGAAATTAACTTACTTACATCATTATGTCAAACACGTTAAAGCTTAATTTGCATATTATGTCGTTTTGAACGGCGCAGCTAATGTAACAAATGAAATCTATTTCGCAAACATCTACTTATTGTCAGACATGAGAGAATGTTAAACATTCATATTAGCATAATCTAAATTAAATGTGCTTTATCAATTAGAAAAATTGCGCATTACATTGCGTCGCTGCTTTATACATATTCATAAATGCCACTAAAACATTCTTGTAAAGCGAGAGATGGATAAGTATCAATGATAAAAGTTATATCGCGTATATAAATTTAAAAAGCCACGATGTGCCTTGTGGCTTGGTCACGGGAGATATACGCAAGTGCACTGCCTTGTTAGACAGGACGTTGCGCGACCTTTAGTTAACAGAGGCCCCACTCCTCGCATATAAATGAATAACAATGCGATGAAATACACAAAAACTCAATTCAAAATTTCGCTACCAATTACAATTTGCCATATGCGTTACTGGAGACTGATTACAAAGTAAGTCATGATATAATCTATGAGTCCCTCAATAACATTCAAATAATTGAACAATTGAACGCATTTAATCCAAAAAAATGTTTTTTATTGAAACACGTTTTAAAAAAATCCTTTGCTAATTAAAACATCTGTAAGAGTAACAATATGCCTATATGTATACGAGGATATATACGATTAATATATTTATATGAGGGGCATGGCCCTTCATTCAACAGTTTAGTTTAATATGTTATTAAATTTAAAATAAGCTTTATTCTGTGGCAATGTATAGCAGTAGATAAAACATCAAGGAAACGATACAATAGTGATTCTCTCTTCTCTATGAAATCTTAGGGTAAGATTTACAGTCAAGATTTTGGTAAGTGTGTTACAAGAAAGTATTAGATTTGACATTCGGGTAGAACCCGTACTCTGTCTAAAATATAATACAATTATATTAATTTTTATTATACATTTGATATGAATAGACATATAACATTTGATAGACAACAATGATTATAGCTAATGCATAGTCTTCATTTGAAATGTGCGTTTGTACATAGTTTACAAAGTTTATAAATATAGAAAATGGTAGATATGGTTAAGTAATCTTAACAATTGGGTTAGTTAGCCACGTGCTACAGGTAATGCAACAAGTTCTATCACTTAGTGTTGAGTTAATCGAAAAATATACTGTGGAGTAGAATTTTTAATCTATGGTTTTATAGTCTGTGGACCCGCGCCATCTTGTTCACGTGAACTAAAAATCTTTGTCACAAATCCCTTTCTAATGTTATAGATATGTATGTGTCAATAAATCTTAAGTTAATGTTAACTAACCCAATTTTTAAGACAGGAAGTAAAGAAATAGGGACGACAATGATAATATATCTAACACATAGCTACGTACATCAAAATATTGGGTATATTTCAAAGAAATCTAATGGAAACTCTGTCTACAATAACATTACATCTACTCATAGGGTTTCGAGATAAAAATGACTATTATTATTCTTACACCACAAGAAAGCGGTTATAAGCAAGCAAGGATGGAGTTTTCAAGTTTAAAAATCAGTGGACTTTTTTAAATTTTGGTGCTGGCCAAGAAAACAACAGTATACGGAAAACAAACGAAAAAATATTATAACTAATAGCTTTCTTGTCTGTGGGCTAAAATTTACTATTCCCAAAAGACCTTTATAAAATTGTAATAATCATTGCGTATTGCGTATAATTATTAAGGTTTAATAATTTACGGAATTAAACTCTGTATCACAAGTTAAACGAGTTCAAAAAATCTTGTGTTTTCTTGTTTATAGTAATATATATTTAAATTTGATGTGTATTAAATAACCTTATAGACAGCAAATTTATAAGATAATATTGAGGAGTATATAAGAATAAAACTTCGTCACCATAATCATCACATTCACGTTAATTAAATACCATGAGATTCGGTTTTGAAAAAGCTTACATTGGTCTCTTAACATCCGTATTGACACGTATATACATACCATTTCCTTTTATAATACACATACAATTAATTACTTTTACTATAGCGAAATAACGAAGTTACAACAAAACCATTTGTTTGTTTTACGACCCTATAGGACACGAAAAAAAGTGACGAAAGATAGAACTTTCGCCTCTTAATAGTGAGCATGTTATCGCTGGTATGCGAAACAATTTGTCTACACGGATCGCATCCTTTAGTACTCCATCTACGTCCAATTTATATATCAATAAAATTAATCATTTTTATCTCGTTACAAGAATATCACTAGAATCTCTACAGTAAATGGACATACAACCGTTAAGACCACTAATTACACAAATCTTTTGGCATCGCGAGATTACCTGATTTCGTTTGACATACCTGGCGATCATTTGTTTGGGAGTCTCTTCATCTGAAAAAACAATTACACGTTAGTTTGCTTTAATGAAAATAAATCAGTGGCGATACAACCTTTTTAGATTTAGGATTTCTTTATCTGTATGATCATTTGTCAATTACACAAGTAGGTGATCAGCCAATGTGCCTGACACACGCCGTCGTCTTTTTGGGTCTATAGCAATCCGGTTTCCTCTCGATGTTTTCCTTCACCGTTCGAGCAAATGTTAAATGCGCACATAGAAAGAAAGTCCATTGGTGTACAGCCGGGGATCGAATCTACGACCTCAAGGATGAGAGTCGCAAACTGAAGCCATTAGACCAAAACTGCTCTGCACGACAGACAGAAGATAATTCTAAAAATTTGTATTCCATGGGTGGCTTGTTACCCATAACAGGCAATGTATTTGCAAGCCGCTTTTAATGCAGTTTTTTTTCAACTTAAAACTAGATGTGGTGCAAATAGGAAAATATCAACAAAGGGAAAATGTTGATATTATCCTATAAGTTGGTTAAATTGACTCTAGACTTTTTCGACTATGTATTTGCGTGTTGATCCCACGAGAATGTAAGTGCCTGCTTTTATTTCTCAATCCCTACTGCCGACAAATCTTTGTTTTTTATTCTTATTATTAATTACTTAAAGAAATGTGAAACATGGTGTAATGGTCGCAGCAAAGCTTGGCGATTAAAAAGAGTGGCGGAGAGTTCTACGCCCTTGATTTGAGAACTGGCAGTAAATGTAAAATTAGAAGCAATTAATTTGTATTTCTTTATAGACGTTCAAAAGTGTACATTGTGTTATCTAAATGAATCATTTGATTTTGAATTTCTTGAATTACATTCTGTACCTACTCATCACATGAATCATTCATAAGAAAAAATAATTTAGACTTATTGGTGTGCCAGAAATAACATAAAAGAAATATCTATCCCGCTTTTAGATATGACTTTCTTCACAAACCCAATTCCAAAGAGAATTTTAGATAATGTCTTTAAATTACATCCGTTAAACCTGAAAGTTTTCGATTCTATCTCACTCAATGGAGTAATCATCATTTATTTTCATTTCATGAAAAGGTGAGACAGCTTGAAAATAGTTCAAGTTTGTCTTCGCTTTCAAAAGCTCGATTTAATTTTACTCCAACATTGTGCCATGCACTCCCAATTTCTTAAACATATTTTTCAATCCGAACCAGAAGTATTGGCGAAACTACTCAGCTTTATAAAAATGTAATGTGGACACGTTAGCCCCTTCTCCCTCGGACAAGCAAAAAAGCTGGGGAGGTCGCAGAGCAGGCGGATATTATTGAACGGTTATTAAATATCGTCTTTCCTCCAACTTCAATTTTCTTTCCTTTGTAGTAGAGACTCTTGCGCCGTGGGGTGCAAGTGAACAAGCGCTAATTAAATATTTACGTTAGGGACTGGTCGTTTGTGTCGGTGACCCCAGAGCTGGTGATTTCCTCGCACAACTAATAAGTATCGTAATACAGCGAGGAAATGCTGCCAGCGTTAAAGGTACACTGCCTTTTTATTGCGTTTTATTTATTTTTATTAATATGCAGGTTAAGAAAACTGTAAATACTGTATATTTGTGTGTTGGAAATAAACGAAATAATAAATACACATATTAATAAACGGTTAAACGCTTGGGAACACAGAACTTAAGAATTCAGAGATTCTTTATTTGTTTAGCTATTATACATAGAATTCAGATTGAGGCCTTCCTAATAAGTTAAAGACCTGTGTTAGGGAAGCTTCAAAACTATAAAGTTCACTATACTGTTTTTTATGAAAAAGTTTAGAATATAGATATTTTAAATCAAAAGTTCTTCAATATTTATTAAAAATAAAATCGCAAGTTAATATCGACGGATAGGTTCAAAATCCAGTTGAAAGTCATTTACATTATAATCGTTTTACAATTAAAAATTGATGTCTAATTAAATCAAAAAGATTCCCAAATCTTACACATTTGCATTGTAATAATACACACATATTTATTTTATTTATTTAAATAATATTCCTTAGCAAAACGGTTAATTGAATTCCCTTACCTTACATTTAAACAGTTCAAAGCGGCATTCTGGTCCTTATGGTCCTTGGTCGAGACTGGGACGTTGGTCGGGAGGCTTTTGTTTAATGGGTACCACTGTGCGACTGGTTTCCGAGCGTTATCCAACATCTCCAACCAGTGATCACGACCAATGCCGATCATATTGGAACCAATTGCTGTGCAGCCGATTAATTCGTTTTGTCCGATTCTGTTGAATAATATTTATGTATTTATTCAAGGAAGGAGAACTTATTGAGCTTTTCTATACGCATAGAGTATGAGAGAGGCGAGAGGAGAACTGATCATGTGATCGAAAGCTTTATGATTGGGTTATACCATTCCTATTATCTATACTAAGATTTGTATGTTTGTGATTAATAAACTTCAAAACTACTGAACTGCTTTCAACTGTGATACGCCGCTACCTGGATATATAATATGTATATTATATATTTAAAAACGTTTAAGACCTAAAGGATACTTACAAATCATAATCAATGACTTTTATGAGCAGTGTAACGTCGTACACATTTTCTGCGGGTAGATCAAAAACAAGCGCCTCGTTGTACACTGGGTTTAGTGTGTTCTTTTTGACGGTAGTTTTCTTTTTCTTTATTCGTTTCCCTTGACAGATGAGGCAGATTTTCACATAGGGGTCTGAAACAAAAATGTTTGAATTATATATAAAATTATTATTTATTAAAACTGAGTATAGCACCGTTTATATATTTTACTCTTTCGTCTCTTTGAAAAGAAACAAAACAAACTTTTATCTATTACTATGCAATTAGAATGATTTAGTTTTTATAAGTGGGTTATATATTTATTTACACTTCGTTGCAGTAATACAGAAATACAATTAAAATAATTTAATAAAAAGGAGGTCAACTGGCGGCCTAATCGCGTTCGTGCGATCTCTTCCAGGCAACCACTATAACGAACCTTCAAAGGAAACTCTAACAAAAACCACAACGTGTAAGCTTAACTGAGAAATGAAATTCAAACAAATAGTAAAACAACAACTAAAATTCAATCATTTTTATACATAAAACACATAAAGAAATAAAAAACCAGACAACAAACTTCAATAAATGTCATTTAAAAGTCGCCAACTGAAACGTTTTGATAACGAAATCACGTTTCCTTGGGCAAGGTTGAATCAAAGTTAGCATTTCCTAAGAAAAATAGGTCAAGGATGATATTGTCTTTTATTTGCAATCACATTTATCCTATAGCGTGCTTAAAACTCCACTCCACAGCTCCAAAATGCACTAAAAGTATTATTATTAGTAACATGTTGATGTCTAATTTCTTTTTAAAAAGCTCAAAATAATATTAGACATACTTATAATAATAAAATAATATACATTGAAATAAATAACTAAACTTAACATAAATTAAAATATATCATTAAAAGGAGTCCCTTTAGGCAAGGTTCCGAAGATACTGGCAGCGTTCCCCCTTTGAATAGCTAGACTAATTCTTTGTCCGAGGTAGCTGCCAGATCTTCGGTCTCCTGTGCTGTCGACTAAATTTCTTTAAAAAGCCTTAAAGCGCTAGAACCCCACGGACCAAGGGTCTCGACACCGAATGGAATTAAATAATATTCCGATTCGTAGTACACTGCTGGCCTAGTTATTAACCCTTAACCCTTAACCCTTATTTGGCGTAATAGGTAAGTGATATTTTTATTTTAAATTCATTGAAATAACAGGATTTACTAGAAATCTAGCTACAAAAATAAGAATAAATTCAACAATTATTTATAATATACTAGCAGACCGGCCAAGCGTTGCTGTGGCTAAGGTGTTAGTTATATTACATAGTAGTAACCTATTCAAGGGAAACGGTAGGAGAACACCAGTCATGGGGACCGCCATGCTTTTTTGGTGGTTATGCCATTAAATTGTAGCTTATTTGAAACGTTGGTACTTTCAACACAGCGCCATCTGTTAGAATTGTAACTATCAAATAATAAACAAATATTTTGCAATAAAATAATATTGCGGGTATACATTGAGATGTAAGCTACCCTATCTTTCAAGTTAGATTAAACTGCACACGGTGTGCAAATTTGATTGAAATCGGTTAGGTAGTTTAGGAGTCCATAGCGGACAAACAACGTGCCACGTAATTTATATATATTAAGATTTGTACTTTATTTAATAAAGTCCATACGAAACACAAATTCTAAACAAATGAAGATCATTGAGTTGTCATTGAGATAATTATAGAAAAATATCAATCAGTAAATAATATAAAAATAATACATTCAAAGGTAAAGGAAAAAAATATTATTCTCATACGACCTTCATATGTTAACAGCATTGAAATGTTATATCACGAATAATGGATAAAAATAAATTGTTCACTGACAAAGGACTCGTTACCTACAATTTCATTTCTTTAACAGATATAAGAGGCGAAATATAACTCGACGTTTTGAAGCCCTTTATGGTCTCCAGACTGATTTAACCATGTCACCTATTTAATTGAGACTGGCTATGGACGCAGAAGATATTTATTTATTAACTAATTATATATAACAATACAAACAAGAAATAGCACTAAACCAATACGATAATGCCAAAAAATAATATTGAATACATGGATCTTACCACAATATAGCCACTGTGAACTCACTCTACAATTTTTTTTTATAGAACAGGGGGCAAACGGGCTGGAGGCTCACCTGATGTTAAGTGATACCGCCGCACATGGACACTCAATGCCAGAGGCCTCGCAAGAGCGTTGCTTAACTTTTGAAAGAATGGTAGTGCCTTTTAAGAATTGGTACGCTATTTTGATAAAGGACCCTAAGTCGAATTGGTTCGGAAATACTTCAGTGGCCAGCTGGTTCCTCAACGTGGTGTTGCGTGAGAGAACTATTCATGTATTCACTATTTAAGTGTTAGGGTACTGTAGTGCTTAGGGAGCCTGATAGGGCTCCGTCTGTTACCTTAGGTCTTATATATCTCTCATATATCATTAAGTGTAGTTTGCTAATATCAAGACACTATACATACTATGCTTCTCCTATATAAACTTAAATACAATAGTCCACAGGCTGAAGCTGCATATCTTGTACACCGTACAAACATCTGTATCTCTACTGACACTGCCACAGAATCACCAACTTCCTAACTTGAAACATGAAAGTTTTTGGGCCTGGGAGATTTGAGGCCTGAATGAGAATGCTAATCATGAGACCAATGAGTAAACAAACGTCTGTTACAGATTGCCACATCAAATCCAATACCACAAATAAAATCGACAACAGCTTTTTGTTCAAATGCAGTTTAATTAGACACTTTAATAAGCAATTAATTAACAATTATAATTGATGCTACTAAATTTTCGACATATTTCACGCGTGCATATTATTTGTGAATAGAAATTCCATTCAATGACGTAGTCCCGCAAATTCGTCAGTGCCGAAAGAGAACAATAAAATTCATGTTCCCCTTAATATGCTTTCCTACAGAAATATAATTTAAATGTGGGAAGGGCTATCGGAGAGTAGTGGAGTATCTGGTGGCTCAAATACTCTCAGGAAATGCCCCAGTTTTTGCCAAACCGCTGTTTTTTCTTCTCCACCATCAACTATGAGAGTACCACAATATCAACCCCGAGTTATCAGCGCCATGTCACTCTCCAGTTTGATCCGTAGCCGGGTGGGACAGAGTAGGCGTGCGTCAAGTAATTCCTGGGCGACAACAAACTTCCATAACCCTCTGTACGTGGTCACATACAATATCAGGTCGTTGTCAACAGATGAATTAAGGGCTGCCACAACATCTAAGTGGTGAGCAGGCCACATAGCGCGCATTGACAAGAACCGATGGACTCCCAGGCTCCTTGATTGGAGATCTCGGCAAAACAAAAGACAGCGCGGCCGCCTATCGACTAGGTGGACTGATGAGCCAAGAAGGTTAGCTCCCAGTAGATGTAGAGAGGACAGGGCGCAGGAGCGCAGGGCGCTGGAGGAAGCTTACGTCCAGAAATGGACCATAAACAGAGCCTGATTATGATGATGAAGATATGTATTTGGTAATAATAAAAATATTGGTGCTATGGATAGGGTCAGCTTAGATTAGTGCGACTTACATTTGCATCAGAAATGGTTTCGTCAAGACCTTCATCGGGCGTGAAAAAGAATCCAATGGTGAACACCTGGGATTTGAACGCATGACCTCAGGATAGGGAACGCTAATTACTAGGCTAGGCTAACACTATTATTATATGTATTAAAAACGCAAAAATGAACTCATTCAGTACTATTTTTATCTAACAATGAAGTATTATTTGTACAGTAATGTAAGAAATTTATAATCTTTATTGATAAGGGTCGAAGGCTTACCAGAAGATCCATTAATGTCCATGGCTTTAAGATTCCTTCCTTTGATAACAGTGACGGTCAGTCGGCCCGCAGTAGGTAAATAGCAGAGAGACAGCATGAGCTCGCCAAGGTCCTTTTTCTCCTGGAACAAAGAATTTTTGAGTATAAACCAGACATACGTTTACAATACCTCAATTTTAACATACAAAATTATTAACAAATTAATTCATACAAATCTATCCTTTACACAAAAATCAGATACAAAATATTCATTAAGAAATATTGATACATTAAGTTTAATACAACCAAGGTCGGAAAACTTAATATTATGTATCAAGGCGCACAAATATTTAATACATTGCCACCCAGATTAAAAGAAATAAAACCTTTTTACAAATTTAAAAAACTTTTAAATGTAGGAAAAAAAAAATAACAAAAAAAAATAACCATATTCTATATCTGTGTCTGTAACAATCGTAAAAGTTTAATATGAATTAATGGAATTATTAATGTATTTACAAAACATCAAAAAGGCTATTCTAGCATTTAGTTTAGTCTACGAACGAGCGTCTTAGAAATTATTACTATTCATTGTCACATAATGCCTGTTGTAACATCGATGCGACCTACCTGCAC
Source organism: Pieris napi (assembly GCF_905475465.1). Lineage (NCBI taxonomy): Eukaryota > Metazoa > Arthropoda > Insecta > Lepidoptera > Pieridae > Pieris > Pieris napi. The sequence goes on along the minus strand of NC_062241.1, from coordinate 1,207,962 downwards.
TTTTGTAACAAATATGGTACATATTGTTAGAAACTAATATTTTTATTTTATATAGTGTATTTTCAAATAATTTCATAACACGATGTACATAACTTACTCTAAATTTTCTCGCTAAGTGAATGTAATTCTTTGAGAAATAAAGTATCTTTGAACCTAAGTACTTTTTGTGTAGCTAACGTTTTGTTCACCTAATAATATATTAGACAACGAAGTTTTGTAGTACAAGTACATTGTTTACGTATATGAATAAAGTTATTTTGAGTTTTGAGTTTATATGTAATTTACGTCCGTCCATAACTGTCTATTATCTCTTATGCTTGATTGAGATAAATGGTTAAGATCTGCCACGAACTTTAATTCCCAATTGCTGTTTCAACTTCTAATTTGATCTACGGTTCATTTATGAAATTTTCACTACCTGATTCCATGAACTAACTGTCTGTTTAGATCACGTTATACAAAGATTAAACCCTCAAACTTTAAACAATCAAAGATGAAATTAAGTACTTTTTGTTATTGTTTCTAACCCTTTATAAAATTATTGAAACAAATTAAAGTTACGAGGCTATTCCAAAATTTATGAAAATTATTTGGAATTTAAATTTTAGTTTTCATTATGTTTTGAAAATATACTGTGTTTCGTTAAAAATGTTCTTCTTTCTTCCTTAAACCTATCATTTATCATTTAGGGTTTTTAATTGTACAATTCAATTGTTGAATATTAAGAAATATTAAAAGTAAGATACAGAATCTAATTCGACATATGGAAGTCATAAATTCCATTTAGGCATCAGTACATTGTCATAGTACAGCACCGAGAATATAGCAACACATAAAGAAACTGTACCTTAGTGTTCGTAACGTACTCACCATATTTATCGCGGTTCACGAGATTTGGGACCGACATAACCAAAGATTACGGCCTGAATAGACCTTACTAATAAACTAAGCTTAATCTTGCTTAAGCTTGACGTTAGAAATTCAACTTAAAAATGTGGAAAGATTCGAGATACCGTTTGCGTTCAATTACCTTGAAAGCTGTTGAGAGCTCTCAACGTTGAATTTAATATTATGGAAATGTATCAAGTTTTCCCTGTTTCGGGTTTCAGGAAAATGAAATATGTTTTAAGGACTTTTAAAGGCGCTATCGCATAGACACATTTCTGCGCCTGATTCATCAATCATTTTTAACAAAAATTTTCACTTATAGTGTTGAATAATATTTGATTATAAATATTCATTTCAAGCACGTGTGCTACATATCGTAAGTATGTATCTTTTTCTTAAATCTGAGAAAAACTAAAAGTCTGAGAAGATAGTTTGGTTTAAATCTACAGATATTCCAACTAAGGGAACACTCCAAAATCACAGTAGTTTTTAAGAAATATCCCTAACCATGCATTTATAGCAAACACATATTATGTTACAACCTTTTTAGGTCTGGGCCTCAGATTTCTGTTTCATGATTGTTTGTCAATCTAATAGGCAAGTAGGTGGATTAGCCTCACACGCCGTCGACTTTTTTGGTTAAAGTCAAGCCGGTTTCCTCTCGATTTATCCTTCACCGTTCGAGCGAATGTTAAATGCGCACATAGAAAGAAAGTCTATTGGTGCACAGCCGGAGAACAATCGAAGCTACTAGGCCAATCCTTTTTATATAATATATTTACTGAAGTAAATAATATTGAAAGGTATATAACACACATAAACAACTGGGTTAATACTGCTGTAACACCTTAAAAAGAGGCTAAAAAATCTATCCCATGGATCTTATTTGCATATAACAAAAGCTCAACTAAACAATCAGTTTTGAAATACAAAGAATGTGCGCAAGATATTATGCGCACGCCGACATCGACCTGTTGTTGTGCTATTACCAAAGGAAGAAAAAGTATAATGCACTTACAGAAGTACTTAGTCGTTTATAAATAGGTACATTACTGACATACTCGTAAAATGAAAAACTGAAAATCAAATTCCATAGAAGTCAAAATTGTATAGAAGTTTTTACTTAGAGAAAATTTGTTTTTATTGTGAAGTTATTTAAATGAAACGAGATATACACATATCCAATGATAGATCTGGTCTATCATCTAGATATTCATTGTTACAACTATATTATATTGTTATTCTTGACCGGAGAGTGACCTTTGTTTGTTTTTGGTAATCATTTAAAAATGTACTTACAGATGATTAATGGATAGCAAAAAGTTTTTATGTAGATTTTATTAAACAACTTTATTGTATTTGTTTTAAAATATGTTTGGTTGAAATTTGCTTATGTTTTTATTGGATTTGTGGCCACTGGGTCAGCTACTAGTTGACTATAATGAACAACCAAATTCATAGTTTATTCTAAAGTGTAATCCACCTTTCCATTTATAACCAAAACTTACTAACAAGGTTAAACTTTATGAATTACCCAAAAACAGTGAAAGAAGACTTAAAACAAAAAAGTAAGGAAAACGCTTATTGAGTTTGGGTGTTGTAAAAAGTTTCCTAACTTATTTTTGTAGAATTACGAATATTTTGATCAAAATATCCTTTTACACGGGACGGAAGTTATCTTACATAATATCCCCGACAGAGTAATCTGTTACATGGCTTTAACCTTTTAGGTCTCGGCCTCAGATTTCTCTATCTGTTCAGAGATCATTTCTAATAGGCAAGTAAGTGATCAACCTTTTGTGCCTGGCACACAGTTGACTCTTTAAGTCTAAGGCATGTAAGTTTCCTCACGATATTTTCCTTCACCGTACGAGCGAGTTTTATAACCGCACAGACAGAAAGTCCATTGGTGCACGGCCGGTGATCGAACCGACGGCCCCAGGGAACGCACGTTGAAACCACTAGGCCAACACTGCTGCTGATTTTTAATTGTTTAGTCTGTTTTAATTTGTTTATTTAATTGTTTTGTAAATCATAATGCGATACATTTGTATTATTGAATTTCGATGTTTTTTTAATAATTATTTTTTTACACAAAAAAGGCCAAAATCTTATATGCAGTAGTTAATTTGTTTATTCACAGCGTATCGAAACAATAAAACAAAAGTATTTTAATATGAATCATTCAAATGTTAGTCTATTTGCAAATAAGAGAAAACTTCTTGCATTCTTGAATACTTATTAATATTACCTGTGGTGGAGCCAAGATGTTCATAGTGTACTCAATCTCTTGGGTCAGGTCTGCAGACTCGAGTAGACCTTTCAGCACCACATGACCGATGAGGTCGTGTCGGCTGAACCGGTCGAAGTCATACACGGAGAATTGTAGGTAGCGTTGTCGAAGGTCTTCGTAGGGGACACTACAACAAATGAATACATAAAAACCGCGCTAGACATTACATTTAAGACAATATTTTATTACTTAGGAATCATTCCAGACTTTATTTTATTCTCGAATCAATTTTGTTCTAATTTAGATTTTTTAGAGACGCCCATTATGGACGTTCATCGCAGCCCATAGACACCCTTTTAAGTGGGAGCTTACGGGTTTTGGAGGAGTATACTATTTCTTTACACAATTATATCTATCTAAAATCAACTAAAAGAGACTAAGTAAGTTCGTAATTTTTTGTATAAATCTAAAATAACCTGTTTTTTATATATGTAACTAATATTAACAATTTATTTATTTTAATTTATAGTTTATTGCCAGTTCTTCTCTTCCGTTCTACGCCCTTGATTTGAGAACTGGTAGTAAATGGGAAATTAGAAGCATTTAATGTATATTTCTTTTGTTGACGTTCATAAGTGTACATTGTGTTATCTACATTAAATTATTTTTGACTTTGACGTTTAAGATAACAACAGTCTTAATAAATAAATGAATAAAATATTTATTTCAAACGAATTTTCCATGGATTTAATAAAGTTGGAGACTCACTCGTTAGCGAAACTATGCGTCCATTTTAAGTCCATTCCCAATAAGCCCGGATAGAAAAATGGCATTGCATTTCATAATCCGATTCGTATATCAAAGCGAACTTTTAATGAAGTAAAACGTAACTCGTAGCCTTAATTGGCGATTCGGTTCGTGGTAGGTTATTTTGAGTTTAAGCAAAGATAAGCTGTTTGTAAAATCCATTGCGTTTTGGTCATACGATAGTCATATTTATGGCTAAGTCACGTCGCTGTAGGCTTAGGAAATCTTAGACTTTGATTAAACCATCTGATAAACAGGTGAACATACAAAATATTTAAATTATGACTATTAAAGACTGTATTTTAAGTCATTGCAAGTACACATTGTTATACCATTTATGTAATTTCAAGATATTTTTTTATTTAGTCACTCCGAAAAAATCGCTATCGCTCAGGGATATAACTGGAATAAGAATTCTCAAAGAAAGTGATAGCGTGCACGTTCTAAACAAACCTTGAGGCACAATTGCAGATGAGGCAAAGAGAGCCGGCTAGATAAAACATTCACTAGTCGTTCTCTGCCCTATCAAGGAGATATAAGGCAGGTTACGCCTGTACTCAAACGCGAGTAAACCTTTACGTCATATGAGAGATAATGTCACAAAATCATCGATTTAAAGTAGCCAAAATGTACTAAAAAATTAAAAAAACAATCGAAGATCGTCCAAGTAACTATCTGGCTATAAGTTCTGTTACAAATGAAAATGCATTTATTTTTTCAATAATGTAATATTAAAATTTATACCTACATGTTTATTAAAGTCTCAGCACAAAATTAAAATATATTATAATATTCGAAATGGCTAACTTTGGCTTTAATACAGGCCTTTAATCTCTATGGCCACTAATCTATGGATTTACGTTCTCTTTCCAAGGGAAATTTCTAAAAAAATAAACTAATAATAAACTTGGTCTAAAGATTTTTTAAGAGACTCATTGTCGCCGTGTCGTTTAGAGCTAGCCATGTCCTCTAAAACTGACCATAATTTGAAGTCTAAAGGGTTGAGCTCTATATAAACGCGAATTGAATCTATCTCTTTAAACAAAGACAGACTTCTACAGATCTATTAAGAAATTAATAAATTAAAAACATAATCCCGATTCTAAATACCGAGTGCTTCTTAAAACTCATCACGATAAAATGCCATTAAACTAAGATTACTATAATCTCCTGAACGTCTTCAGCGATTAGCACCCAGCTTCCTTAGATCTAATTGTTCGTTGCACTATTTTTTATCTCTCGAGTTTAATCTGAGCTTTTCTAACGAGATTAAAACTATCGGGTTTTAAATTTATTTTAAACAAAGTTTGAAGTGGATTTTATTAAACAAATGGAGGGAGGAATGCACTTTAGGCAAACGAGTAAAAGTCTCACCAGATGTGATAAGTGATACCGCCGCCCATAAACATTCACATTGCCAGAGGGCTGGCATGTGAATTGCCGGCCTTTTAAGAAGGTACGCTCTTTTCTTGAAGGAGCCTTAGTCAAAATGGTTCGGAAATACATCGGCAGGCAGCTGGTTCCACATAACGGTTGTAAACAAACAAGTTTTAAGCACTAAACAAGGATTGAAAAGAAAAAATTGAATTATATAACTGTCCTACGTTTTCCCAATCTCAGACAACATTCATTCAAAATAAATAAACACGTTTTATTATAAAATAGTTTGTTGTCTTAAAACTAATTGGGGTTGACCGAAATTCACTCAAACGAACCCACAATTAACTAACAACAATTAAGTTTAATTACCTGAACAAAAACGTCTCGTTAAAGACAGGGTTGAGGTTCTTCCGGTGGACTTTAGTCTGGAATTTCTTTTTCCGGTCTGGCAGAAGGAAGACTTTTATGTACGGGTCGCTACTTCCGGTTACATCCTTAATAGGCAGGTCACGGGCCTCGAATATCTAAAGAAACAGTTTTATAAATATTTTTTTAACCAACCAAAGAGGACATACAAATCTATGCATATTGTAGTTGTTATTAGCTGTTGACTGTACATAAGACTAAAGATAAATGTGTCCTTAGAAATTCTTGTCCTTAGAAATAGTCTAATGCACTATGACAATGCACTTCTGGAAAGGCATAAAAATGTTCGTAGTGTGTATTATACCTTAATGTGAAACTAAATTCTCGCACCGCCAATTTTACTATCTATCAGGTCATTCAAAAACTTAATGTTTTGAAGTGAAATTTCTTTAGGCGCATGAGGGTAAAATTTTTACGGATGAAAAGCAATAATAACAATATTATCGTCACGAAGATGTGCAGCGTTTTTGTCGGAAAAAATCACATAATACATATTATAAATGGTGAATTTACTAAAATCTTTAGTGTGGCTGTAAAAGACACAAAATAAAAATATAGTTTATAAAACCATTCTCAAACTGTTAAATAACTTAAAAAGTTTTCCGTACTTTATCTATAAAAACACGGTATTAAACAATTGCAAATTAAATTTATTACATATAAAGTTATTCAAATAATACATTTATTTCTAATTACATTTGTAATCCGCGATACTATAAAGTATACGTAAAAAATTTCAAAGTAAACAGGGTTTTAAGTGTTTAAGTAAAGCCAACGTACACAGCTGCTGATGATTACATGAGTAAGCAGATAATCCTTCAGTAATGAATTCATAGACTCAACCATTCTTAGAGTTCTACATTATTCATCTTCATCCTTCATCCTTCATTTCTATCAGTTCATAAATAATTAAAGCTATCTATCTATTGAAGAGTGTAACTAGTCACGACGTAATTACCTCATTAGTTAATGATTGAATTTTAATATAAATTTTGTTGTTAACAGAAATACTGTTAAAACTTTCCTCTGATTGAGTTGAGTACTAAACAACTCTTTTTCAACAATCGAATCCGGGACCTCCTCCAATTTAAACAAAAAATATTATTACGAATTATCATACACTAAGTATTGAAGATAAAAAGTAACTTTCTAGCTAGCAATACTACAACTATTTATATAATAATAATTACCACGAAGAAAAGTTTTATTGAAGGTGGGCGTGGGCGCTTGGCAGGTTTATAGGCAATATTGCGTCAAGTGTCGAAACTAAGCGATAAATAGGATTACTGTTCAATCACTTTCTAAGTTTGATGAAAGAATCAATTATGAGGCTTTATTCGATACTAAAATGATAATAACACCTGTATATTGGTTTTGGACTCGGATTTAATCCTATTTCTTTAATGTTTTTAATTTTATAGACAAATAGGTGATCAGCCTTGGCCTGAAAGTTGTCGTAGATTTCAGGCATCAAGTTTTAAACCCTTAACAATTTAAATAATCTATCTTAAATCATATAGATATCGTGTTATCGATTTTTATGACACACATAGATGATGTTTTTTTACTGAAGAGTATCCTCTAGCGCGTTGTTTGAAGCTATTAACTCTACACAATATCCCCTATAACCCGCTTAATACATTAAGACCCGTTTATGGTTTGTGGACTCAGTTTCCGCACTTAGATACTCAATAGGCCCGTTGTTGTCATATATTATACTAGTGGACCCGACAGACGTTGTCCTGCATGATATTTCAAGCAATTAGTAAAGCAAAGTATGAAAGTACCGACTGCAGCGCCATCTGGCGGGCTGATTTGTGATTCTACACCATTCCCAGATCCCCTTGAATACACACAAAAAATTTCATCAAAATCGGTCCAGTCGTTTGAGAGAAGTTCAGTGACATACACACTCACAGAAGAATTATATATATAAAGATTGGTAAGCCATACGTTATCGATATGAAGAGGAAATGTGTGGCGAAATGTTTAGTTGAAATTATACCTTAATAGGTTGTGTGAATAAACATTGGAAATACAACGACCACTATTTAAGCCTCGAATTGTTTAAGCTATCCCGGAATATGTTTAAAAGTAGTAAAAATATCCATAGCGTTAAATAACGTGAGCACACCCCACATTCACACCCTCACTGACACACAATTACGCAACACAGCCGACTTAGTGAAGTGTATTTACTATTTTTTTCCATTTATAATTGTTTGGAAGTTTTTCTAAATTTTATGTATTCCATCCGTGTAGGATAACGAAATAAAATATTTAAAAAAGAAACATGCAAAAGTCAAACAATGAAGGAGGTCCAACTAGTAAAGTATTCCTCAACAAAAATTATTATAAATGTATTATATTTTGACATCCAACACCTTTTGTCTTCAGTCACTCTGACCACGCACGCTGTAAAGCACGCGAAACGTCGGATAAATTTAAAATTATGTTAAATAATTGTAAATTTATAATACCTAATACATAACTTGTTCTGATACATAATGTAATTGAAAAAAAAACTTCAGAAAAGTGCTGGACAAAACACTAAACATCTTTTTCATACGTAATGTTACGATAGGAAATTAATCACACTTGTCTTACAACTCTCGCGAGAGGGATAAAATCATGCAATTATTTTATATGTTATTTTTATAGCTACATATATTACCTTGACAACCAGCGCTTCCACCTCTTGATCGTACTTCAGCGCGAAGTGCAGTTTACCACAGAATTCCAGTTCAGCACTGTCTGTTGATGATTGGCGAACCAGTTCATTCTTGTACAATTCCGGCTGCAAAAAGATAAAGGGCTTTATAATAAGCTCGATACACAGATTATATTTCCATGTACTTAGAATTACATAATGTATCACGTGACATGGGACGTTTGCTGAATACTTTGCTTGCTTGCCTGAAATCAGCCTTGCGATTCTGTAACTCACTTTTGCAAACGATTTGGCATTCTGATAAACTACAAGCTCCCTCCTTATCAGAATGCCAAATCGTAAAATGACTGCTTCACGATTGATTTGAGCGCGACCGCCGATGCGAAAACCGCTGTGTGAGTTCGAAAAGTGAGTTACAGAATCGCAAGGCAGATCCGACTTCAAGCGACGTACTAGTCAGACATCGCATTTCATTATAGAATGTCTAGTATTTGAAGACTCCAGATGCTGTATAAAGGCCGTATAGATATTCGAAATAATATTAAGGAGCTGAAAGAACTGGAAGATTTTGGCAATAGAATTGTAAAACGAGCTAGTCAAAAACAAAAGCGTAGGGACGGGAGTCGCGAGACGGCGGGCCACTTGCCTATAATTATTAGGCTATCTCGCTCTTACTGACTAATTACCATGAAAATATTGATACATTTTACAATAATCTTCCAAGTTATCATAACTTTGTTTATCATGCTCTAATGAGGTTAACGTTTCTGTTTGGTTTAAGTTATTATTATTTTTTTGTTTATTTGTCGTTGTTTGTTTAATTTTTACCCTTGTTAGCTTGCTTATGTCCTAATATAATTGATGTGTGTGTGTAAAATTTGTGATGTCATATTGTTGTATAACTTTATGCATACACGTTGTTTTAGAACTTAACTAAATATTAGAAATATTATTGGAGAAAAGCCTACGCTAACTCGCGAGTTTTCGTAACAAGAGATAACGATACGTATCCAATCATGTGCATGTCGGGGAGATTAAAAACTAAAACAAACCCTATAAATTTAAAAATAACAATATTTTCTCGTGGTACAACCCTTAATGGATCTTTAATATTTTTATTTTGTTAAATAAAGAAATATCTGTAACAAATGAATATTACTCTCAGTGTTTCACAAATACATTAAATATTTACAGAATATATAACTATTAATTCTCTAGTCTCAATTGTCTGTTTTTGTTAGTACTTCAATATCAATTACTTTTCAATCTGGACAAATTCAAAGCAACCTTTGTACAGTACAAATAGAACGTATTATTTTACGGTCAAACGCAAACAAAATACCTGCTCGTATTGAAATCCATGTTCAAATATTTTGTTGTACAACATGTTTGAGTTTAACAAAGCGTTAATGTTATTTGTAATTACCTCTCCCATATTAATTTCTAAAATGATTCGGAATAGAAGGCTTGTGGAACTTGACTGCTAGACGGAAATTAACTCATTTACGGATAATAATGTTGGCTTAGTGGCTTCAGTGTCCGTTTCTCATCCCTGAAGTCGAAGGTTTGTGCCTCGGCTGTGCACCAAATATCGTAAGGCACCGGAGGCTGATCACCTATTTGCCTTTTAGTTTGACAAATGATCATGAAACAGATACAGAAATCTGAGGTGCAGACCTAAAAGAGTGCTACTACCTTTTTTATTTAACATAATTCTGTAGTTCATATTAAGGTTATAAGTTTGTTTGATCATCAAAGATGGTAACAATTTAGCAAACTCCAAGATTTAATTGGATTTTCTTTTCCAGAATTAATTAATGTTGTTTTGAGATAAAAAATTAATTACATCAAGCTTAAACAAACATTCAACCAACTTATTTTTAAAAGCTGATTCTATGTAATGAATAGCAATGATCTATTCAAAACACCGCATAATTTCAGTTTGACATATGATTATAACTATGTAGTTGTTAATTGAAGCTAACAAAATGTTTGTCTAAAATCTTATGTTCTAGGTAACTTTATATAGGAAATATTCATCGGTAATATCTTCTAGAGTCTGCGGGAAGAGGACTGTCGTGGGATTTGATGACGCTGTGCTATATTTCCTTTTTTGTTGACAGCGTAACATAATTTGACACTCATCTTGATTAATAATGCGCAAATAAGAATTATTTTCCAGTGGGCGGTTTCACGTAACGTGATCGGTCATGTTAAAAAAATACCAGAACAAAAGAACGACGAAAATTAGTTTAGTATTGTATGTGTTCTATTACTTACAAAATAAACTGAGAAACATCGAAACTATAAAATCCATTTTAAAGACATTAATTCAACTAACAGCATTAATTAGATACTACATCTAAAATATGAAATTCAATTTAGGAATGTTTGCATAAAAACTGTATACATAAATTAAGTTGGCAAAAAAATGCACTTGTAAAGGAAAAAATTCACGACGCTTTGTAGTCACTGTTTTACTATGAAAACTTTATTATACATTCACTAATATATAAAATTTTAAAAGCTGATTTACTCAACCTTTTAAGTGACTTAAGCCCGAAAAAATTTACCTCCATTTAAAACGTAAACACTTTTTTATCTATTAACTCTAAATAATATATTAGGTTGTAAGTTACATTTAATAATAAAGCAGGTTTTTTATTTTACATTTAGTAGTTACATATGCGTCTTTGATTGTATAACCTTAACTCTGATCATTTGTCATTATAAGCAAATACGACCTCGATTTGCTTATAAAGACAGCAATAGCAGTTATGGATTTTACTGTGTATTTCGTGGTACCCAGGTAACCAGGTGGTATCATACACAGAAGGCTGTTAGTAAAGCGTAGTGGGTTCCAGAACTTCACATATAAACACTTAATATATGTAATTGCGACTCCGTTCCGTGACTCAACGAAACCTTATGAAATTTTAAGAACATTCACTAGTCAAGAAAGTCGATTTCAAAGGTGAAAATTGTGAATCATAAACCTTTACGCCGTATTGTGCCTTTTTACGATGCCATCCCAAACAATAGCAAACTGTTATTTATCGTTTCAATAATATTTTTACGATTAATAAAAAAACACGTAAGATGTACCGAGCTATTTAAGATATTGAAAAATAAATTTAATGTTAGCTATGTCCTAATTTTATTTAACTTTAACGTGCGTGAATAAAGAAACTTATTAAAATGCCACCACGCTACAACGCTTGAATACCAAGTAGGTTGGTTACGTAGTTTGATGGTCATTTTTCCACAGACTCCAGACCTGAGTGAAACGACGTGATTCATTTTTATTGCAAAAATGCATTCCACTGTTATTTTATCTTATAATTTGTATTAGTAAACAACAATCAAATATACAGTATTTGCAATTTTCTTAACCTACATAGTAATAATAAAAAGAAAATTAAAACTAATTTCAAAAGTTTGGTGGCTTTAACTCTGGCTTGGCTGGTTATTTGGTTAAAGATAAACGGAATGTTTTCTAGTCAGGTTTGGTCACTTGTAATCTAACAATAACTATCTGAGAGGACCGCAGTATCACGTTAATAATTGTATCTTACTTCGGCCATACAATGAGCAGAGGCGATGTGAACTTGGAGAAAATGATCGTGGTTTTTAATCACAGAAGACAAAAGATCACGTGTCCGTCCATCAACCAGATGGACCGATCAAGTGAAAGACTCATCGTCCTCAAAACTATACACTGTGATAGGAGAGACGCTGGACAGAAACCGGTGGAAACAGATAGTCCGCTCCAGATGCTTTGTTGCTGACCACAACGCTCAAACATGAGCTGCTGATTGAAAACCACAAAAGCAGCTTGAAGCAGGAGTAAATTAACTTACTATAACAAAATTGGGTAAGCCCTAATACTGCTGCACGAGTGACGATCACCATAGAAAAAGAGGTCAAAACTCGTTTAAAAAGTAATGTATAAAGCGATCGCATTTATCCATTAAACGCTAAGCCGGCGACTCCATTAACGAAACAATATAAACCGGTGATTTCGGTATGAAACTGTGTGAACATTAAATACCTTTTACTTATTCAATGCGATAAGTATTAATGGGTTATCGGATTATACTTTGCACACTTAATGTATCCGATACCCTTTTGCGTAATCGTTTTTTAATTTACATATTAAGTTTGCCAGCCATTCCTAATTTTATGAAATAAGCGGTCAAGAGGCTCGCTTGATATTAGTGGACACTTCCTTTGCCAGGAAGCTGTTTCTTGTGTTTCTTGTAGGACGCTTTACGCCCGAACCCAATAACCTATCTCAATCCATAATCCATTTGATAGTAATCTTAATCCAAATGTTGTAAATAGTGTGCCAATAACCAATCGACGGATTGTAATAGCCATCTGTCGAAACAAGCTATCCAAGGGTGGTCGCATCGGTGTCTGTGGATAGACCTTTGTATGAAAATGACAGTTGACGAAAGCTTGATTTCAACAGTTAATTATTTTAACAGATTTTAACTTACACCAGTTTTTTAAATAATAAAAAAAAACTGTTTTTTATGTTTTAAACATACATATGTATATTTTAATGTTATTTGTACGGTTTTATTTACTTTATTTGGGTATATGAGTGAAAACTCGGTTAAATGGAACGACAAAGACTAATTTATCCGTCGCCAAAAATGGATTGTCTTCGTAGGGTTTAGTTTTTAGGATGCTGATAGGAGATCGATCGGCTGTCACGGTCTGGTCTTAGATTGTTTTAAATCTGAGATTGTGGATTGATTATTGGGTTCGGGCGTTAATTTACTAGTTTGAGGCTCTGTTTCGGAGGTTAAGTTTTTACAAGAACATTCATGGCGCTGTAGTTTAAAACTTAACTGCGATTGTTTCTCAAGTGATAGAAACGGTTGTAGACTAACCTATCAGATATAACAAGTCAAATAAGACTGTACTATATTTCGTTTAAATTATGCTCATTCATGACCAATTTGTCAACGTAAAAACTAAATCACTTGAAATAAGGCCACCATTTTTTCTGACGAAAGATTCTATAAATTTTCACTACTAAAATGAAATTCTTAGCTCCTTAATTAGATTGAAACGTAAATACTAATTACTAAACGAAATTTCAAAAACAGCTATTACGAAAATTTAATTTTCTACGGTAATATTAGCTGTCTGATCTAGATTTTCGACACTAATTTAGATAAGTATTTTTATTTGTTGATAAAGTGTGAATATGCCTACTAATCAAGATGAAATATAAACAAAATATTCAAACCATTTACTCAGGCTCTATTTACGAACTCGAACTAACAGTGAGACTGACAAAGTTATTATTATTAAAAAATAAATATATTTCGAAGCGTTCTTTGATCAAACTTTACAAATTCATTAGAAGCCTACGCAGTGGTTATACCACAAAAAGAGCCTTTAATTAACACTTTCTTCAAAGAAAGAGATAAAAGGGGTTTATTTCTATCATATAGTCGACAACGCCTACTCAGCTGAGTAGGCTTCCAAAAGTTGTATAAATACCACTCTAAATGTGTCCCTAATTTCAACGAATTTCGAATGTTTAACGTACTTACATTCATTTGGATTATCTAAGACTCATTCTCGGTCTTCGATGAAAATTAAATATTGTAGTTTTTGAAAATGTGTTTCAAAAAATATAATTATTTTTATATAATACTAGCGGACCCGACAGACGTTGTCCTGTCTTAACTATGAATATTGATTTCGATTCCATCGATTCCGTTCGCTTCGCTTGTTCAATGTTATGTCAAACGCCATAAGGTTGTAAAAGCACTATGCACTGAAAAATAGAATTTGCTATCGTAACAAAAGTCAGGATTACTTAATATGGTGGTTTAGTGTTCCTAAATTTTCTAATTTTCCTCGCAATTTTCTTAATTTTTTCTTTCATAAGAACCCTCTCCTGACAATAACAAACACAACAAAAAAGAATTAGCGAAATCGGTTCAGCCGTTCACGCGTGATGCCGTGACCAAGGGAAATAGGGATTCATTTATATATACATATATAGATTACACAATACTTAATAGCATCGCAGAATAATGCTATTGACATCTCTCTTGTCTGAGCGTGTTCGAGCTTGGCACCAGTTGCTCATACGATGTGAACACTATAAGAAGAACATATCAAGGGAACATTCTATTTATTTATTTTATGTTTATGTAATAGGAGGCAAACGGGCAGGAGGCTCACCTGATGTTAAGTGACCCGCCGCGCATGGACACTTAATTTGCCAGGCTCGCAATTGCGTTGCCGGCCTTTCAAGAATTGGTCCGCTTTTTTCTTGAAGGATCCGTATTGGTTCGGAAATACTTTAGTGGGCAGCTGGTTTCACATATCGGTGGTGCGCGGCAAAAACTGTCTTAGAAAACGCTCAGTTGTGGAACGACGGACGTCGAGGCGATACGGATAGTATTTTGCCTTAACGTCCGATAATAAAACTCAGCTGCAGGCTGACCGAACAACTCCTCGGAACACTCTCCATGGTAAATGCGGTAGAAAATGCAGAGAGACCCCACATCTCTACGCAACGCCAAGGGATCAAGCCGTACGGAAAATCAGAAATCTGAGCCAAAATAACTGGGCATCACTACTGTTGCACGACAGCTACTGTAGACCATTTATTTTTACATAGATGAAATTTATCGAAAGCGAGCGAAAACTTTCTTACACTAAAATGTTACTCGCCGCAACAGGTTGCCGAGGCAATTTAGTTAATTTATGAACTCCGGGAACGAGTGCACTCTGTTTAGCGCCATCTTGTGGTGGTTTTATTAGTTTAATGAAATAACTAGTTAAATGTTTATTTGGTATATAATACTGGTGCTTATAAAATGTGATATTGGAAGTGAACAGGCTACTAGCCTGTTTTGCAATACACATTTTTTTTAAATATAGTTGACATCAAAATGCAATTTCACATTGTTTTTACAGTAACAGCTTCGCAGTCCTAAATCCACTGGAATAGGATTAATGCACTAAAAATTATAACTGTATGCCAAATAAATATAAAAATACTAAATATGAGCGAAAATTCTAAATTGCGAACCAATTTGACTTGGGGACCTCAAGAACAAGAGCGTGCCAATTCTTAAAGGGCCAGCAACGTACTTGCGAGTCTTATGGCAATGTGAGTGTCTATGGTATCACTTAACATCAGGTGAGCCAGCATCATCAGTACCAGTTTGCCACCTATTACACTAAAAAAATTGCTACCACAGACTTCACAGTATAATATTTTGAAACATATCTAACAGTACAACTTGTATCAATAGTCATAGATCTCCATAAATCTCTGCGTTTCCAACAAAGCTATAAAAAGTACCTGCTGTGCCGCTCGAGTGGCTTTAAACGTACAAAGTCGAACCAAGTGATTTGAAAAATTCACTTCATTTAGCACTTTAACAAGGGAGCTTTTTCAAATACAAAGCTCACTTCCGCGGTTGTGTAAAGTGACCTAGTTTGTTTCATACAAACTAAACGATGTACCTTTAAGGTACTTCAAGCTTGAAACCTTTGGTTAGATGGTTCATGGAGTTCTAATCAAAAGACCAAGCTTCTTCTATGATTTCAATTGTATGATCACTTTTGGTTGAATTGCTTTCCTAGCTTCATGTGTGTAATGTCCGCCAAAACAATAATTGTTTCGAATAAATGATGAATGAAACTGAAGAATCGCTACGCATAATTAAGAAGAACAAGCAGAGATCCTCTTCCAGGAAGAAGGAACATAAATTGCAATTCGAAGAGGATTCGTATACTGTATGAAATTGTATACAAAAGTGTCTGCTGTCAAAGAGCTACATTATCAAATTAGTTACCATACTCTTAAAACCCTTTTCACTATACAATAAGAATGAAAGTCGTCAATTTGCTTCCCACTGTATAAACTCGCTGTTGTCCATTTAAATGTATATGTCACCTTAAAATTGTAAACACCGTTAGATTGTAATATATCTCGCGAGATTGTAAACTGTCGAAAGATTGTGAACCTCAACGAACTGCGTACAATTTAAGGTATTATTATTCGGTAGTTATATGAAATTGTTGGGAAGTAAAATTAATCTGTAATTGACCAAAGAAGTTTGAATGATAACTAAGTTAGTGTAGTACAATCTACCGAATAATAATATGTTAAATTGTAAGCAGTACGCTGAGGTTCACAATCTTTCGACAGTTTATAATCTCGCGAGATAGATTACAATCTAACGGTTTTTACAATTTTACGTTAACATATACATAATATTCTGATCTTGAATGACATTTAGTTGCGATAGATAGTTCTATGTGAAAGACGTCACAAACACTACAGCTAAACAAATACAGAAGGTACACAATCTATTGAGGTCACGCAGTACTCAGCCACATTTTCCAAGACATTGAATGTGACATTGGTTGGATTATAGTCTGTGATAGAATATCCTAAAGTTATTTGAATCATTTTATTATTTATATTTCAACAATACATTCATATAATAGATACTTTTTAATAAAGTAATTGCATTGCTATTGAAATTTTTTAACAAAAAATATAAAGACTCCAAAGTACACTGAAAATAATATATTTTTTATTTGTATTGATTGACCTTGATTACTAAGGGAATTTAATATTTAAAGTTAGAAATCCTATTTGGTTTTTTTGGAAGCTCATTCTCTGCAAATCTGAACTATTTGGCACATCCATCATCAAGATCGGTTCACAGACGGAGATAAGCTTGAATATTCACAAAAGTTCCACGTTGAATCATTGATAACCTCCTTTTGCAGTGTGTTTAAGTAATTAAATAAGTACTTGAAACGTCAAGTTGTTATTTATTCATTGTATACATAATCAGAAAAAGGAGTTTACAATACAGTTTTTCTGTCCACAAAGACATCGAATAGATTTAAAACGAATATACCTATATCTAATAAAATTATAATGATTATATTACGCACATACAACGGCATATTATTACTACTAGGACAAATTAAAATGTAATAATTTCACATTTGTCCGTTAAATTGTATTCAAACTTATTATTCACGTATTTTACCATTTTTTTATAAAAGTATTTTATTTTTTAAATTCACAAATTTATTTTACTTATTTATAATTTCTTGTAACTTGGAAAAATGATTGTTTAGTTATTTAATTACGTAAATGATTTCGATTAGATTCGGTGGAATTTACTGACATTTCACTTACTTTTATAAGTCCAATAGAAGAGTCAGCTCGCTCCAGACTGCATATGCTGAACTGTATAGAAGGTAGATCCAATCGGTGGGATAGCTGCCTTTGAAATGTCTGGTGGCGGTCGGGGACTATTGGCAGAGTCGTCTGTCTTAGAACCTACGACAGAATAAAATCCATTAAAAATTTTTATAAAAAAATAAACCAGTGGTGATACAAATTTTTAAGGTCTAGGCCTCAGAGTTCTGTATCTGTTTAATCGCCATGTGTCAATCTAATGAGCAGGTTGGTGATTGGCCTCCTCCTGTGCCTGACACACGTCGAATTTTTGGGTCTAAGGCAAGTCGGTTTCCTCACGATGTTTTCCTTCACCGTTCGAGCGATTGCTAAATGTTTAATGTTACGTTTTTTGCAATGGGATACTGCATCAAAAACTTTTGTTTTAAATCTTACTTCTATACTTCTTGTCCTTAAGTCCTATATAAGTATTAATTGTGAATATACATATGAGCGCAAAGCTGGAATTCGGACCTACGTAATCAGGATTGATAATTGCACGTTTCACCACTGGCTTACACTGAACTTAAATCCATACTATCAATAAACTCAAAACATTAAAAGGAGTGGCGGAAAGTTTCTTGCTAGTTCTTCTTGCCCTCTCTACGCCCTTGACTTGCGAACTGGTAGTAAATGTAAATTTACAATTAATTAAACTTCTTTTTTGACGTTCATAAGTGTACTTGTTTACCTATATGAATAAAGATATTTTGAGTTTGAGTTTGAAATATAAATATCATACGAGTTTAGTTAAATATTCCGATAAAATATTCCTAATGAGAAAGGAAATCTCAATGTTTTTTTTTCAATACAACGTATCTTCCCGTGAAGCTTTTGTTTGCCTGTATTACGGAATGAATAATGTATTTTTAAAGATTACGTTTCCATAGACTTCATCTTGATTTACGGTAAAAGGTATTCTGTAATGCGTAATACGCAAAATTGTATAAAAACTCAAATACAATATTTACAATATGACCTGCATAGTAATAATAATAATTAAAAATTTATAAATAGTACTAGCTGACCCACAAACGTCGTTTTGCTATGTATATTATTTCTAGGAAAAAATTTTTTAGTTCAATAAAAATAACTATCTACTATAATAATAAATAAGGGCTGATCGTAGATGGATGACAATTTAGGGTTGTTTGTATTTTTGTATGCTATATCATAAGAAAGTAAAAACATGTTTTTTTTAAATCTAAAACATAAAAATTAAAATTTAGGGGACCAACCTTAACATTTAGGGGTTTAAAAGATAGATAGTAGCCTCAGACCTACTGAATATGCATAAACAATTTCATAAGAATCGGTCAAGCCGTTTCGGAGGAGTATGGGAACGAACATTGTGACACGAGAATTTTATATACATAGAAATAATAGTAGTAGACATTAAAATGATAGACCACAGCAGAAAAAATAATATTTTGTAAATTTTCGTCTTTTTCACCATTAATGACAGCAGAGTTAGATATATTTCTTTAAATTTTAATTGTTTAGTAAAATCAATAATATCTCTTCAAGTGTATTATAATTCTACGCAGCCGAGGCAATTGCGCAATAATTTTACTCCACTACGAGTATTATTAGATAAACAATATAAAGACAGACTGTCTAAGATAATGTCATGACTCGAAATGAATTTCTGTGGACTCTTCTGTAGTTTTAATTGCTAAATAAAAACTTTTGTTGGCAGTGTTTTGTTTACAAGTTCTTGGGAGACGTCTTTATTTGTATTTTAACCTTAAAGGTTGTCAACCGTATTAAATTGTATATCTTTATGTAAAATGGCTTAGTTATTGAACTTATTTATTAATTAGAATTTCTCTAATCTATTCGTTTAAATATCTATTTAAAAATACAGAATTCAAGAAATCTTCAATTTCCTTAAAATTATATCAAACCTAAGCATAAAAGTAAAATACAACTTATAAATAAAATAGGAACTTATTATAGGACTTACTCAAAAAAAAGGAATAGCGGGGCAGGATTGGGAAATTGTGGCGGGGAAGAGAGACAAGAGGAAGAGAAACAAGTGGAAAAATTTGGAGCAGGCTTCACTTCATTGCAGATCGAGTACTAAGTGTAAAACATAATGACATGGACTTAATGTAATCTAATGTAATACTCGAATAAAGGCTATTTCATTATTAAAACTTACTCAGAAAAGATTAAATTTGATCCAATAATATTATAAGAATCGTAAATTTCAATATAAATTATTAGACGAAATAAGCATTTACAAAATCTGTCAAACAATGCGTGTTGTAACATCGATGCGACCTACCTGCACATTTGAAAAAGTCTTGTATATATTTATGTTAGTAATTAATATTTTTATTTTATATAGCTTATTTTCAAATAATTTCCTAACACGATGTATCTGAAATTTATATTTTATAGCATATATATATAGCATATAAATATAGTATATATATATATAGCATAACTCACTGAAATGTGAGTTACAGAATCGCAGGGCTGTAGTTCGTTATTTTAATAACACTTGGGTAACGTGATTGGAAGTTTTATCTGGAACATTCTAAGAATATTGAGTTCGAAAGCTCTATAACCTATGTCCAGACACGCTCATTGGAATATTAAAGTCGATGTCGAATTATGTGCGGTTGTGTGAAATTTATCTTCGCAAATGTGTTTAGGGATATTCCAAAATGATATTTTAGCCAATATCGTGAGTTCACTAACTTCAATGAATACTTTAC
Source organism: Pieris napi (assembly GCF_905475465.1). Classification (NCBI taxonomy): domain Eukaryota; kingdom Metazoa; phylum Arthropoda; class Insecta; order Lepidoptera; family Pieridae; genus Pieris; species Pieris napi. Next base: position 1,187,581 of record NC_062241.1, on the reverse strand, counting down.
AGTTTAATGGCCTCTTAGTAGCTGTGCAATCCCTATATTATTAATTTCAACCTACAAAAGCCTACGACGATAAGCGATGTTAATGCGCCACTATCTTTTTTTTAATGAAAATTTAAAACACACTACCACAACTTTGACAGTTGCCGCTATCAACGAGGGTAGTACGATCTAAGAGAATCTGTCACAAGTGATTGTTTATTAATTAACCATTATAATATTTGTAATGTCTATCCAAGACATCGTCTTGGTCAACTAATACCATCTATTGGTTCATGCTACAACTACATTTTGGAAACCAAAGAAGATCAACACAATCAATAAGTTAAATGAATACAAGTGAGGAATATCAAACTTTTAACTCAAATTTTAAAGAGATGAACGAAATACGATACAAAGTACGCAAAATGTAACATTGAAAATTAAAAGAAAGCCAAGAAAACTGAATCTACATTTTAGATAAACAAATAAAATAAAGCAAGACAAACAAACAATCAAACCCCGAATAATAATCGTAACTTTTATAACTCTAGGTCTTAAAATAAATGTTCTTAAAAGGGGAGTGTTAAAAACACTCCCAATATTACATAATAACTCATAGTATAATGTAGAAAAAGAAAGGAGTAATTCCTACAAACATAAAATTATGATAGGAAAAGGGCAATTCACTCAATATTAAATATGACAAACTAATCATAATAAACATCACTGGATAAGTGCACTTCTTTGGAGGAGGTATCTTTTGTCTAGCAGGCAAAAAACAAATAAATTTCTAATTTTTAGTAAATCATAAGTAGCAGTACAAAATATATTGACAAGCTTTCACTCTACGTATTTATTTTTTCTGTGTGTTACGTACTTTAGTTAACACACAGAATAAAAACAGTTATTTTACTTTAAAATGTCTATCAATTACAATAATTAAAATGGTAATTTATGTAATTCAAAATGTACAGTTAGAATTCACTTGTCACAGAGTAATATTCTCTATATTTCAAAACTGAACTTGAAATGACAACGAAGTTAATAGCATTACAGAAACTTCTACGTAATAAATCGCTGCATTTATAATAAGGAAAGAGAAATATGAAATATTGCAAAGGTCGGGCGGATATTAAAAAATAATAGCGTGCAAATGGAATAGAAAATTTATCTTCATATACGTATAAATATAAATATATATATATATATAAATACGTTGACGTATAATACTTTAATATAATAAATAGAGTTGCTAGCTATATTCTCGTGTCTTTAAAAATATATCACATGGAGGTGATGATTTTTGTAACATCATTTAAATTTTAAAAGAACACTAGTTTACAATTATATTATAAGAACATTTAAAATTCAGGTATTTTTGAATATTATAATAATGTTCTTATTTCTGTCTTCCCAGGAAAGGCCAGTAAGCCATTCTCAGTCCGGGTCGTCCAGGACAATATCATTTTAAAATATATGTTATACATATATTTTATATATAATATAAATTATATGTTGTAATTATATGTTATACATGTACATTATATGTAACTACAACTTGCATATAATTATTTTTGAACTTATACTTCTTATTCAAATTTTACTTAAAGTTTTTCAACAAGTTAAAAAATTGTTAACTAACGAAATTTTCTCGAACGACCGTCTTAATTGTAAGTGAAAAAAAATGTTTAAATAATGGTCGTAAAAATATTTCGCTTCGTAGAGCCTTTCTTACATACATACTTAACAAGATCGTGCCATAAAAGTTAAAAATATATTTATACTTTGTTTATAACAATTTTTTTACTTAAACGAAAACTTAAAAATCCATGTAATGTTGTTAATAATTTTTTTTTTTCTAAATCGTCATATAATCGTTTTTTTATTAATACAAGATATTTATTGATTTGCAAAAAAAAAAATTCCCGCCATTTGTTGATAAAATTTTTTTAAACAAATTGATTAAATCAATTTAAAAAAAAAAAAAAATTTAACACAACTTTATTAAAATATAAATTTTTTCCTTAATAACAATTTTTAATTGTTTATAATCGTTTTTTTTTAATTTTCTATTGTTTAAATAATTAGGTAAGAATTTTTTTTTTCTAAAAATCATAATTGACAGTCCTCTATAAAGTAACACTAAATGCCATTTTTTTTCATCTTTAATTGTCTATAACTTTTGAAATTTTTTATGTGCTAATACACGCTTTTAGCACATTTTTCTAGACGTCATTCCGGATCCAAGGAGATCCAATTCCGGAGCTATCGCACATAATTTTAAGAGCAGTATCTCTATTTTGTTCCATTTTCAACTTGTCGACTAGACTACTTTCTTCTACTGCAATGTCGATTTTTCTACTTCCGTAAATAAACCGAAAGATAAAATTTTAAAAAAGATTTATATCTTGTTTCGCCAAAGAAGTATAACTTCTAACGCATGTACATAAGTACACACACATGTTTTTTTTTATTATTGAACCACCAATTATATATCAATTGTTTGACCTGATGGACTTGCCCATATTAATCACTTAATTAATATATTGATTAAACTTAATTTTGTGTCTGTTTCAATGTGTATATATGTTAAGTGATTACTTTATTCCTGGCTCGATGATATTTGCGTCTAACATATGCACGAAACACGAATAACATATGCAAGCAAAAACGAATATAGAGAGAAAAACCTATTAGTGGTCAGTCGGAGATCGAAATGGTCATAGCAAGGTTGAGAATATCACGCTAACTATTATGCACTAACATTGCTTTTTATAGGTCGAAGTAAAATTTGTTTCTCATACTTTTTCTATATCATTAATTTGCAGGCTTTTCAAACATCGATCCATTGTATTAGTATTCAAAGTGACTCTTCGCAACGAATACAAAAGGTCTTAAGGTTCAACGTCTGAGTCGATGAACTCACGTGGGAAACCTTAGTTCATATCCTTAAGTCGAGGTTAGTTTAAAGTGGCTGAATGTTCGTGATGTGTTTAGAATTAATAATAAGCTTATTCTTTTCAATAAAGTAAAATTGTTTCAAAGAGAAGACAAGAAACATTTAAGAACTCTTATATAGTAGAAATTTTTAACGCAATTCCGGTTTTTTGAAGTCAGTTTTTTGAAATTCACCAGAATCAGTATTTGAATGTTATTCTACTATTTTTTGTTAGATACTTACTTTTTTAGCCGTATCCTTGTGTTCCTGAACATACTCCTCTTTCAAGGGCTCTGTTTGTAGGTCGGGGAGAGAGTGACTAATTCGTATCGCCGCCTGTCGGGAGAGGGAATCACAATTGCTGTCCTGAGAATTGCGTCGGCTCCTGTAACAACTTTAACGAGTTATTCTAGATTATAATAAATATCGTAATACAAAAAAAAATAAAGTAGAGTGTTAAAGTGTTGGATACAATTAGTATGGAAAATAATAATCTATATATATAAAAATGAAACCCGTTTTCCGTCGTCACGACATAACATGAAAACGGCTTGACCGATTTGTCTGATTTTTTTTTAAATAATATACCTTGAAGTACGAGGATGGTTCTTACGGAGAAAAAATTAAAAAAAATTGAGTGAAAAAGTCTAAAAACAACACTTTTCTATATTCCCATACAAAATATTCGTAATAATACTTAAAAGTCAATTTGAACTTTAATACTATAGCATAAAGTTCAAGTGTTAGTGGAGGGGTTCCGGGAAGGTAAATTTTTATTTTTTGACATAATGTATTTGTTGTCTTATCAATTTTCTTTTTTTTATCTTACTAGCTAGACTGGTGTCCCGAATAGCAGAATAAGTATTTTAAACAAATAAATAATCGACTGTTAGGCGGTACGATGTTCGCCAGGCCAGCTAGTTCTAAATAAATGCCTTGGGATCCGGTAAACAAAGGAAGTAATATTTAAAGTAGCCTTAGACTTCAAATATTTATAGGTACTATTAAACCCCAGTTGCAATCTTCTATTGTATTTCCTTATCAATTTTGATGTATAATATTTATATTAAAAGTGGTTTTAGATTTTGTGCACATAATAATCATAAATATCAAAATTCAATGAAGAAAAGGCACAATACTAAGTAGTACTTCCTCATAGGGCATCAAATTGCAACATATATCAAACTCACACCAAATCCTACTTTATGATTATATAAATGAATGAACTTAAATCATCATCTATACATTGAAATATAAATAAGAGATTAATTCTACAAGAGAAAAATAATAAAGGTACAAAATGTCTAGCATGCCAGCCCTAGGTAATATATGCATCCCTTCCCGCTAAAGCCTATCTAACCAAGCTAACCTAGGATAGCAAAATGCAATTTCCTAGAGATTGTTATCTGGAACAACGTTATTATTCGCTTGGACACCTTTATACGTACCCTGTGGAAACGATCTTTATTAAGAGTTTTCAAAAGCTTGTTTAATAATAATTGGAACTTTTGTTCAGTATATGTTAAGGTAATTACCACTTAGTATGAGCAATTGAGCAGTGTTGGCCTAGTGGCTTCAGCATGTGACACTCATCGCTGAGGTCGTAGGTTCGATTCCCGGCTGTGCACGAATGTACTTTCTTTCTATGTGCGCATTTAACATTCGCTCGAATGGTGAAGGAAAACGTCGTAAGGAAACCGGCTTGTCTTAGACCCAAAAAGTTGACGGCGTGTGTCCGACACGGAAGGATTGACCACCTATTAGATTGACAAATGATCATGAAACAGATACAGAAATCTGAGGCTCAGACCTCAAAAGGTTGTAGCGATTTACTTAGTATTTGAAAAAGTAGATGATTCTTTATAATACGATAAAAATCTGTATTTCTAGACTACAGATATACTTAGTAATAATAAAACATTTCTTTATCGGTCTTAGCTTGAGATTTCTGCAAATATGTTTAGCCATATGTGCCTGATAGATTTCGCACATATTTGACTCTAACAAAACCTTAAAGATATTTTCCTTTCCCCGTAGTTGAAATTTCTTAATCTGTTGCACGACTCATTGGTCTAGTGGTTAGTACCCCTGACTGCGAATCCATGGGTCCCGGGTTCGATCCCCGGCTGAGACGAACATCGATGTGATGCGCATTTGGTGTTGTGCTTAGGTCTTGGGTGTTTAAATATGTATTTATATGTCTATCTATGTATAATATGTATGTATATCCGTTGCCTAGTACCCATAACACAACTCAATCGGTGTGAATCGGTTTGAATCGGTGTGAATCGGTGTGAATGTGAAATCGGTCAATTGGTGTGAATTGTCTTTTAAAATAAAATAAAATATTCTTTTGTTTTTACCTGCCCATCAGCCACCTCCATGTAGCAGCACACTGGTATCCCACAGCGGCGAGTAGCACGGCCGCCATAGCAGCCAGCATCAAAGCTGCAGCGTAATCCAACGAACTGCCCAGCACTCCACCAGATTGCGTTTCTATGCCTTCGGGCTTCCAATTTTCTGTAATAAAAATAGCTATTATAGTTTATATTAGGGCTGACATTTATTATAAAACAAATATAAAAAGAGTCCGATTTATTCCAAAAGCTATTAAAATCATATTTATTCAAAGTTTATTTTTTTTAAATAATAATAAGGAAATACAATCCAAATTAATAACTCCTTTATAATTTATATTTTATAACATATTTTCCGTTCAATTTCATAGGATTGAAAAACATTTGTTCAATATTGATATTAAAATTTCTGGATGTATATCTATTATCATAATTCAATAAAAGAATCAACTAAGGGCCGGTTTTTTGATCCGTAGTTAACTCAACTATTGGTAAAAAATCGTTACTATTAGTTAAATATCAGCAAAATGCGTTTTTTGATCCGTGGTAAGAGCATCCAATGGTAAAATACCTAACCAATAGTCAAAAAAGTTAACTACTCAGTCTCGGAGGGTTAAAAAGATGGCCGCTGGTAATTTATATAGTAACAGCTGTTTGTCACAGAAATCAAACTATGATAAATACGTTTATTAATATCTAACGATGAATTTAAACATATTGAGATACTTTAATTAATGAGACGATGAAGAAGACGATAATATTATATGAGAATGTGTTAATGAGTGACCAAAAATATTTAGGCAATGTCATCCGCCATTAGAAACCTGGGATGATGTAGATTTTTGTCACTGTTACCCCCTATCGAAGGGAACAGTGCTCTGGATTGTTACTGAAATTGGGAATGATCTTAAACTGCCAATGAACAAGAGTATATATAGACAGCAGCTCATACCAACCTATTTTGCTTCATTACTAACTACAGAACCGCAGCAGTATATAATTAAGTATATTACTAATTCATTATGTGTTTTATTGCCTATAATATTAACTTATAATTAAATAAAATACAAGAACAAGAGTATATATAGACAGCAGCTCATACAAACGTATTTTGCTTAATTACTAGCTACAGAACCGCAGCAGTATATAATTAAGTATATTACTAATTCATTATGTGTTATATATAATACATAATGAATTAGAGTTAATATTATTTATATATTACTAATAATATTAACTTATAATTATTATAAGTACATACTAATAAACTACAGCTACACATTAGTTAGGGACCTATGATATTCTTTAGGGCTTTTATTACATTATTACATATAATTAAGTATATTACTAATTCATTATGTGTTTTATTGCCTATAATATTAACTTATAATTATTATAAGTTAATATTATAGGCAATATAATACATAATGAATTAGAGTTAATATTATTTATATATTACTAATAATATTAACTTATAATTATTATAAGTACATACTAATAAACTACAGCTACACATTAGTAAGGGATCTATGATATTCTTTAGGGCTTTTATTACATTTGTGAGTTAGCATCTACCTACTTTATTACAAGAATTTATAAATAAAACATTTGACTTGATTAATAAACTGTTTAATTATAACTTAAATACAAACCATTTTTATTAAAAAAACATTACAAAATTTACATGAAACCCTAAAGTAGCAATTAAATATTTTCTAATTGTTTCTTCTTGCATTTCACCTCAATTTGATGCAACTCTTTTTGCTGCTACATATATTTATTGTGCCTTTCTTCCATCTGCTGCATCACTTTTTGGTGCACCTCCTCTTTATGCAGTATGGATTTTTGGTGGGCCTTTCATTGGTGTAGCAAATGTTTTTGATAAGTCTTAGCATAATTGAACAAATCATCCTCTCTTGTCTTTGTTTCAAAAACTCAATTTTTTTTATCCGTGTGGATCATAATCCGCTTCCTTGTTTCCAAAGGGTTAAAAGATTTTTTCCTTTTGTTGTAGGACACAGCTATACAAGAATAAATATAGAAATGTGCCTACACCTTCATTAAATGTATATTAAATTTAACACTTCGGTGTCTAGACCCATCTGAGTTGAAAACGTCACAGAGATTTCCAAGCTGCATCTTTTTGTAGATTGCTGCAGTGATCAGTTGTTTGCAGGTTACGACTGTGTAATCCTTGAGAAGCATCATCAGTTTGGCAGTTTCTTTTTTGGCGAAGTTAGCAGTATGGTCCCTTTAACAAAACATAAATGTATTACTTTCCATTACGAAACACAAGATAAACCGGAATAAATAACACGAAAATATGTTTGTACTTACTTATTTGACCGTTGGCTGTTTGCGGACATCGTTATTTATATATTTAAGTATCGTAAAAAGTGTAAACCGTATTAAAACACAGAAAAACAACTTTATTTATATCGTGTTATTTAGATTAATTTGACACTTCAAACTCTTCAAAGAGCAAATAACGAATGAAGATGGCAAAAATGGATTTCATTCACTCAATATGTCTAGTGTTGTCATACAAAATAAATGTTCCCCACAAAAAAGAACCACATTTTTTGGGATGTCATTGCTCATTGCACTGGCAACAAATTGACAAATTGTTAAGTTTAACTATAGTTAAAAAAGGCATTGAAAAACGCATTTACGATTTTACCAATGGTTATTCATTTAACTATAGTTAATGTAACAAATGGTAAAACCATTTTTTACTACGGATCAAAAAACTGGCCCTAATACTGTTATTATAAAACATCACTTTTTCGGAAATGCATAACATAACCTTGTTATCACAAATACTTTTAAAAGGCCGGCAGCGCACTCGCGAGCCCTCAGGCATTGAGAGGGTTCATGGGCGGCGATAGCACTTAATATCGGATGAGCCTTTTGCTAGCTTGCCTTGTCCAATAAAAATGTTTAATCTTGTATTTTAGGTAGAATTCTATGTTAATTCGGTCCCAAAATCTTATTACTGAATCGTCTGACCTTCATTTCTTTATGAAGCCATGATTTTTTTTTCTTAAATGAAATATGAACTCTTAGAAAATCGGCTTTGAATTCTAATCACAATGCCTTAATTAAGAACAGTGAATATTATTTGACATTTTTACTGTTACTATGAGGACAAAGTTGAATAGAAATAAAATATTTTTTGAGTTGAGCAAAATATGTTGCTAAGCGCAAAAGTCGAAGACGGACTAATTCGAGTATTTTTTCCTTACTCCTTACGAACTCTGAGAAAGGCTTTAATGGCGAGAAAAATTAAAAACAATATAAAAAAGTGTGTTGTACTTATGTACACGTGTTAGAAGTTGATCTTTAGCGTAACAAGATAAAAATCTTTTCAAAAATTTTATTCTACGTTTGTATGAAAAACGACACTAAGGGTCCGTTTCACAATGTACGGATAAGCTCTACATAAGTTCAAAATTAGCTATTTATTACTTATTGGTAGGATCAACACTATTGTTGCGTTTCACGAGTCTGTCAGATAGCGCTATTCGTCACATAAAGTCCATCATAAGCTATGAGTCCGATGAAGTGTCAAATAGCACAATTTATCTTCCAAATAATTTATGTGTTGCATAGCTATTTGGTACTTTATCCATACATTGTGAAACCCTAACAATAGAAAAACTAAACTAAAGAAATATTACTTCAAAAATTTACAATTTAGTATTTATTTAGTACTTAGGTTCTTATTTGGGAAAAGTGACCAGTATTGGGTAACATAGCAAAATGTTCCATATGGTATGTAACTACTAAAAACGTGGCTGAAGCATAACGTCATGTTATGCTCAGCCACGGAGTAGATAAAAAAGCTTATAAAAATTCGGCTGTCATAGTAAAAGCATAACATTTCTGTATATTCAAGTCAAGATAGTGTCGGAAGGCAGATGACACGTGACATGTTGTATCCTGTCAGGTAAAGTCTATACCTGTCTATTTATGCACAACAGGGAATCGAACGCACGACGTTTTAGCGACAATATTTGACACCCGCATAGTACACTATTAAATCACAAAGTTTTTAAATTATATTTATTAATTGTGGCTATTACTTCTACCCAATACCTATGAAAAGACTAAAATTATGTTCTGTTCTTAATAAATCGAGCACTGTAAAATTTAAATTGACATCAAATATTTCATAATTATCAAATGTCAAGCAAATTACCTAAGATGTTCAAGACTAATTTAGTTATACTTAATTTATTTAAATTTAATTACTAGGTAGCTAGAATTTCGCTACGCAAGCTTAAAATTGTAATTTCGTGTATTTTTAATTTCTTAATGTATACAGCTCCGAACCATGAAGAATACATAATAAATTATCGTTTATTATGCTTATAAAATATCTAGTTGCGCAGGCCTGCTATACGCCTGATCTGTTCTCTTAACAAGTATTTATACGCAAGTAGGTAATTAGGGTTAAGCGCTTTACCTCAAACCCCATTCGAGCAGGAAGAGAAGCTAACCTAGGAGAAGGGACCACCATCTCCTACCAGGTCCGTGACGCAAGCAGAAAGCGCCGCAAGTCTCTTTAAGCGGTTGGGCGGGATGCACCCGTCAATTGTTTTAGGGGCTTTCCGAGTAGCAAAGGTCCTAGTATCAGTGGGGCTTTCCACATACTTTTAAAGCTTTAAAGCAAATGGCACCACCTTCACGGTTATAAAAAAAATGCACGCCATCGATTTTTCACGATATTTTCCTATCAGCATTACCACCACACCACTGCACCACTGTGCAAAACTCACATTGCTGCATAGCCAAGACTCGAACTTAAGAGTCGTGTGTCTATGGCTACGTGAGAGATTTAATAAATGTGTTTACTTAATAAAGGCAAGGCAAATATATCAATTCTGCTAATATTTACTAATAACATAATAATTTCAATAAAGCCTTGATTAAATTCTCTATTGGGCTCTTGAATACCCGAGATAGCATCGTAGGACAAGTTGCTTCAAGTTGTAAGCTCTAAACTAATGCTATAAACCCGTTCCAGCGTTTAACTGTCCTAAACTGCCCCTCTATTACTATTGTTCTGTTATAAACCTGTTACAGAAATGTATGTGAGTGTTGAATTACTTCCTACATAGCTCAAGATTTTATAGCATGTAAACATTAATTATATTCAACAAAATACGTTTTAAATGATATTGTCTTTATTTGACGCGAACACTACAGAGACAGAGTGCTACCCGCTGATCGCAATTATTGCAGAACATCTAAATGTCGAGTTATAATTATAACTAGCCGTTTCGCGCCCGCTTTGCTGGACGAATTAAAATAAATTTTATGTTTCATTATTTTATTTTTTTTCATATTTTATTATTTATTATTCTTCTTTTTAACTTCCCGCTAAGAAAATTGAAATATTTCGAAAATCGAGTTTTTAACAGATGTTGACGTTTAGAGGTTCTAGGAAGCCTCCCCGAATGTTTCCGCGGTGAAGTCCGTATGGATAAATTTTCATAAAAGTAAAACAGCAATAATAATATTTAATAAATAAATAGCCATAAACCATCTAGGAAAAATTTCGCATCGAATGGTGGTAGTTTCATGTCGATACGATCAGTGGTTTAGGCGTGATTGAGCCTCAAACGAAGACCATTTTCATTATATATATATAGATAGATGTAAGGTTTGAATATGTCGTACATAAATCGAGGTAGCGGTTGTGCGAATTATTACGCGCATGCAGACACATAGTGGGTGCGTTGCCGGACTTTGAGGGAAGAGTATACTCTTTTTTGAAACAATTGGAGGTCGTACATCAGAGGGAAGAGTCCCTTATGAAGCAGACAGTAGAAGACAGTTCAGTCATCAAGGTGGTGCAGATTAAATGTATGAATTATTATGGCTCGTTTGGTGTTGAAACGAGGCTGGAGGGATCAAGCCAAACAACTCTTCTCTAAATAAGAATAAATTTCCGAATGTAACCGAGGGACAAAACAAACAAAACTAAAATAACTATACCATTGTATTTAATTAACTATTATATCATAATAAGAGTTTAAATAAAAATTAAACGTACAATATATTAAATTAGTCTCAAATATTTTAAATAAAAACTTTCAGCTACGCTGTTGCTACGAGTCTACGAATCTCGTAGCTCCCTACGGGCCTAAGTATTATAACGAAAATGAAATAACAAAGCAAACCTGTATTTCATGTAACGGCTAATCATGAAACAGAATACCTCGAAACGTTCCTGGCACTTTCTCATAAATTTGAATCAATGACGGGCGTATTATATAGAAAATTGCTTCAATTTTCTACGTTACCTAACTCGCAATAAGGCTTTCATTCTCTTGTTGTAACAAGTGGATAATTCTCGTAGCCGTAAATCGCTCAGTAACGTTACCATGAGATATCGAAAAAGGAAAATCTATCGAAAGCTATGTAAATAGAAAATCAACATAAAATTTTTTTTTTGAGCAGTGTTGGCCTAGTGGCTTCAGCGTACGACTCTCATCCCTGAGGTCGTACGTTCGATCCCCAGCTGTACACCAATAGAATTTTTTTCTATGTGCGCATTTAACATTCGCTAGATCGGTGAAGGAAAACATCGTGAGGAAGCCGACATTTCTTAGACCCATAAAGTCGACGGCGTGTGTCAGGCGGTGAAGGTTGACCACCTACTTGCCTATTAGATTGAAAATTTATCATGAAACAGATTCAGAAATCTGAGGCCTAGACCTAAAGAGGTTGTAGCGCCACTGATTTATTTAATTAATTTTAAACATTCGTTTAAGGTTCTTATAGTTATAAAAAAATTAAATCCTTATCTGTGAAAAAGAACAATTTGAAAAACATCATGACTATACAGTTAAATTGCCTCAAATGACATAGACAAGCTTTTGACATGTCGACGTTAATCGAGTTAACTAGTTTCCAACACATTTTTACTATTTGAACCACGAAATTTTCCGAAACATTCTAGAAATAAAACGGAAAAATGTATCATCTCGTATTTTCATTTTCTTCCAAAAATAATACTTTAGGAGTACGAAATAAAAACGTTTAAGCTACGATCATAAGTATACGTATATGTTGGTTGGTACAGGTTGTGATGATTCTTAAAACAGATATTTTACGCTGATGCCAAGAATATTTGGAACTCATGGTAAACCTTCTGATATCTTTATGGATAAAATTATTGTAACAAACGTGAAGAAAACGAGGAATATTGTTATTGGGATGAAAAGGATATCTTAATTCTATCCATCTCTTGGAACAAAACTTTGGATACCCTTTGTTCCATTTGATCCATTGTTTTTAATAAATTTAAAAATATATTTATTACTATTTTAATTGTAAATTTTTCTTTTAGTATAAATATAAATGCCTGTTATACATTTTTACTCCATAAAATGAGGCTTAAGAAGAAAGATCTACATAAAGATATATATATCGAGGTATAGATATTTTTTATCGAGGTACTATATCCCAGCTTACAAATAAAATACTTCTAATTTTACATTTACTGCCAGTTCTCAAATCAAGGGCGAAGAATGGAAGAGAAGAACTGACAATAAACTCTCCGCCGCTCTTTTTAATCGCCAAGTTTTTTGTATTACACAATGTATGTAAGCAGCTGCAACCATCACACCATGTTTCACATGACTTCTCAAGTAATTAATAGTTAATTAATAATATTAAAATAAATTATTGACAAAGATTTGTCCTCTATCAGCAGGAGGCATGGTGAAATAGGAGCACGCACTTACATTCTCGTGGGAACAACACGCAAATCATAGTCGAAATAACTAACATCACCGCATACACGAATTCAAGTCCGACCAGTCACCAGAAGAAGCACCCGCTCACGAGAATGACGCATGGCCAGCCATCGGCCCCCTCTCCATATTTTAGGGAAAGTAGCAAACCCGACGCATGGACGTATATGCTTATAAAATAACTATTTTATCATCTTATGTCAAAGTAATTACTAAACCTATGAAATAGTTTTATGCGTCATAATTGGTTTAACAAGTGAGGAGCCCACATGATTGGAATCCCCAAAACCACTTTTTCCAACTTAGTTACCACAGCTTAATTTGAAAGCTTTTATTTGGACGACATTTTAAAAGTTACTGCGCAAACAGCAGCAATAAATCAAATGAATACGGGCAGTAAAAGTTTTACCGGCAATATCATTCGTATTAATTATATAAGTACTATATATACACACACTATGTATTTAGTATTGAGTATAAATATTGGATTGCTCAAATATATCAAATAAACGTTCACTGTGTGTTATTGCTGTTTCTATGTAATATGATATGTAGGTTACACAAAAATCATTACACAGAAACGTCCTATTTTATGAATTACGAAAGCGTGGAGTATTTATAATTCATTTAAAGTTGATATTCTTAACAAATTATAAATGTTTACAGAAAATCAACACGAAAATTTACTAAATATTATTAAGATTGCAGACCCCTTGGTATTTTTCGAAATTGAATTGGGTACACACGATCCCAATAAAAACACTTTAAACCAATCCCTTCCGAATAGCAGGCTATTACCGGCGATAAATAAAGGACGAGAAATACGCTTAGTCCCATATTGCGGAACGAAGGTATCTCGAATTTTATTTTGGTGTAAGGATATGGCATAAAAGATAATCTGGAGGACTCGATGGATGAATAGTAGTTAATGAAGAGATTTTTCTTTATAGAATGTGCAATTAAGAAACCAAAGGGCCTATAAATAATAAACGACTTCTTGGTATCACAAACTTCGTGGAATTGACCTTTTACCGGTATCGTAATAGATTTTTAGATATGGAAATTGTTCTTTTTTTTAATTTGGTTTTGTATGTACGGAATGTTGTAATTAAAAAAATAAGTACGAGTGAAACTAATATGCTAAAGAAAGCTTGTATAATAATAAATAAAAAATACAAACTATTAACTTGTATTATTATTACATAAACTTGGTTTTAAATTACATTAGATTCTTTTACCGTTTTTAATGTTTATAAACAAGTAAGTAGATGGTAAGCCTTTTGTGCCAGACGTATAAATTTTTGGGTCTAAGAACCACACCCGTGTCTACACGATGTTTGCCTTGACAGTAGAAGCAATTACATGTAGTACATTGCGAACATAGATATATTGGTGCAGAGCCGTGATTTGAACGCACGATCTTAGAGATGAGATGAGCACGCTTAAACATCTAGAGTCTATGCTAACATTTTTACTTTTTTAATTATTAAACATCAGGGGCGCTACGACCTTTTTAGGTCTGGGCCTCAGATTTCTGTATCTGTTTCATGATCATTTGTTAATCCAATCGGTAAGTAGGTGAACAGCCTCCTGTGCCTGACACACGCCGTCGACTTGTTGGGTCTAAGGCAAACTGGTTTCCTCACGATGTTTTCCTTCACCGTTCACGCGAATGTTAAATGCGCACATAGAAAAAAAAGTCCATTGGTGCACAGCCGGGGATCGAACCTACGACCTCAGTGATGAGAGTCGCACGCTGAAGCCACTTGGCTTTATATATTCTAGATAAAAATATTTTATATTAAAAATTCATGCATAACAAATTGTTATATGAATTTCGAATAGCCACAAATTGTTATTTTACTTGGAAACACGGTAGGCTAGTTAGTTTTGGAGTTGATTAAACCAATTCAACCGGCGGAACTAATTATAAAACTAAAACTATTTTTATTGCAGTGTCCTTTAGTATTTTTGGGTATAATTAAGTGATAGAAAAATACAATCAAACTCGAGTAATTTAATAATACCCAATTGCACGGCTATAACTCAAACTCAAACTCAAACTCAAAATATCTTTATTCAAGTACACTTTTGAATTGTCAAGTTAAATTAATTGTAAATTTACATTTACCACCAGTTCGCAAGTCAAGGGCGTAGAGCGGGTAAGAAGAACTGGCAAGAAACTTTCCGCCACTCTTTTTAATCGCCAAGTATTGTCATACAAATTGTTTGAACTGGAGCAAATCAATCCCAAGGATTAGGATCATTTAAGTATTCCTCAAATTTATAAAATGGTTTATTGATTACGCCTCCGTTTAACGAGGGCTTTGAATTTATTTAGTGATAATAATCTAATTTCGCTTGGGAGTTTGTTGTATTTATATAATTGGTTCGTTATTTGAACCAAACTTCCGAATGGAGTATGGGCAACAGTTCAACAGCTTAATTAATACGTTTTATTCAGATATACAGTGTCTGAGTAGCGTATACATCCATATAATCAATGTTACATACTATTTTTATGAGAAATTCTTATAAGAATTCTTGCATACGTCGATCTTAGATCAACAAGGCGTGTCGTTAGCCCGTAGTGAAATATTTCATCTTGAAAAATTTTCATTTCAATATGCAATCTGCACTGAATTGCACTTTTAAGTTGAATTCTATATTCTTCCACGAAAATATTTTTGGGTAATAACAATTCTATTTTACTTTCAAACAATTCATCGTGCAATATTTACACCACTGGCTGACACCGAGCCTTTTATCTATCTACCAATTATTAGACTCAGAGTCGCGGCTTTGTGCTAAGTACGATCCTGTTTGTCAAATATATTACTGACACACGAGTAATGTTTAGCGGTATGTCTTGACTCTGAGACTCACTGATTGTAATGACGACATAATTAAGAGTACAAAATTAGTAGGTATACAATTTTTTTGGTTTCCACGCCTTTACAATAGATATGAAACAATGATAAACGATAAATCTTCATTTTAATTGAAGATAATTTTTTGAAGTTAAACTTCTTTAGGCGCATGAGGGTAAATTTTTTACGGAACGTCACGAAGATGTGCAGCGTTTTTGTCGAAGAAAAGGGAGAGAGCGATTGAGACCAATTGAGAGAAATTGAGAAGGGTGAATACCTTATAGAAATATTTATTTTATTTTATTGATTTTTTTATGTTTTTATTTAAATTTTTTAAAGAAATTTCAAAAAGGTTAGTCGACATCACAGGAGACCGAAGATCTGGCAGCTACCTCGGACAAAGAATTAGTCTAGCAATTCAAAGGGGGAACGCTGCCAGTATCTTCGGAACCTTGCCTAAAGGGACTCCTTTTAATGATATATTTTAGTTTATGTTGAGTTTAGTTATTTATTTCAATGTATATTATTTTATTATTAGTTTTAAATATGGTATTATTTTAAATTTAGTATTTTATATTTTATGCAAAATTATTTAATGAAATCTCAAATGACGAATTGTAAATTAAAATGCCACGTGTTTTTATTATCGAAGAAATAAATTAAAAAAAAAAACAATAATTTGTAGGTTTCATTTTCAATTTCGACACTTTGAATATTTTAATGACAATTAAATTCCTAACATATCTTCCTTTTTCCCTCACTCTAAGTCTCGAAAGTCTAAAGTTTAAGATTTGCATAAATATGAACAAAAGTTAAAAATTAGTCGCTTCTGATATGTGTATTTTGTACGCTGTGTGCGTACTTTTTTTAAATGATTTGGTTTAATTATATCAAATAACAAACATATACAAAGCAGTATCCCTGTAAATTCTCAAGAATCTCAATGTCATTTCATTCATTCTCTCTAACAAGTAAACAAGATAGTAATTAAACGAGGAATCACGAAGAGATAATATGTTTGTCGATCTGACAAAAGACGTTTGCACTTCAAGTCAATATTATTTTGAATAATCAGTATTACTTTGTAATTTGAGTACAACAATTCGTAAACAGTAAAATCTAATTAAAAAATTATTCCTTTTACTTCATTTCAGATCAAATTTGGTTTAAGCATAATTAATACCGAAACGGAAAGCGCATACTTGCTGGGAGAGATTATGAGACTGTACGTTACGGACAATTATCACCGATGCCGGAAATAAAACCTTTTTGCTGTGTATTCGACTCGCACTGTCCATCGTCAAGTTCCCAATCCCCGCTTACTCTCGCAGCTTAATAGTTTTCTCGACTCACCGCTGGAGGGCGACACATTTGTGAAGCGTATGAGGGTATTATACTACGATTTAAGGGTATACTTAGTGAGGATTAATGGATACCAAAAGGTGTTCTGAGAATTTTGTAAAGGTGACTCAATTATGTAATATTTTTTGTTGACATTTTGTCATGTAAAGGATATTGATATTTTCCACCTCACCAACGATGATGTGAGAATGTATTTGATGAGGCGGGAAGACTGATATTGTTTAAGCAGTAATTTGAAATATTAAGTATTATTTGTTATATTTTTTTGTCTAAATGTACTTATTTATTTTCTGTTTCATATATATTGTTCATCTATGTATTCTGTTTTGGCTTTCTGTATTGTCTAAGAGTTTTGATTTATAATATGTATATTGTATAATATAAATCTCTCGTAAAAGAAACAAATGCATATTTTACTTAAAACAGTTTTGTAATAACAATTTAGTTTTTATGAATGAATTTTACATGTATTAATCAATTCAAGCACAAATAGTTTCAATTGTTTTATAGTTATGGCTTTACATGTTCAAGGTATTGTAACAAAATTTAAGCTTTATGTAAAAATTTATGTATTCTGTAGAGTATAGATATTTTAAATACTTTTGTACAAAGTAAAAGTTTTAAATAAACTTTAAACATTTTAAATTAAGTCTTTAGTAACTTTCAATTTGGACTGAATGACAGAGATATTTGACGAAATTATTACCTATTGCTTTTAAGATTAAATTGGGATACCAGTTATCTCTCATCATTATATTTCTAAAACTTAAAGACAATACATAAAATAGAGCAGTGTTGGCCTAGTGGTTTCAAAGTGCTACTCTCATCCCTGGGGTCGTAGTTTCGATCCCCGGCTGTGCATTTATGGACTGTCTATGTGCGCATTCAACACTCGCTCGTACGTTTAAGGAAAATAACGTGAGAAAGCCGGCATGCCTTAGACCCAAAAAGTCGACAGTGCGTGTCAGGCACAAAAGGCTGATCTACTTGCCTATTAGAAATGATCACGGAACAGAAATCAGAGGCCCAGATCCAAAAGGTTGTAGTATAAAGATAAATTACTTGACAGACAAACTCCCTTGCATCCTATTTGGAATAATCCTCAAGGGAGTGTTATTGATTTGAATTATTAATTGCAACTAATTGAACAGGCGGGAATTGTATAACTAATATATGTAATAAGTAGAAATAATTATTGTTATTACATTTGTATACGAAGATGTATAATGTATATATGTATAACACCGTAAAGGTGAAGATAAATGTTCCTTAATTTTATTGCGTTTTATAGACTTTGAGGCAGATCCTACATTGTCTAATAAAAATATTTTACACAACATTCGACCAGCGAAGCCAAATAATACAAAAGTGTTATAAAAAAAACAATGAAAAGAAAGAAATTTACACTGAATTGCACATTTTTTACACTTAACCTTTTTTTAATAACTACTAGCTGATCCGGTAAACGTTGATTTGCCATGAAAATTATTTCTAGGAAACAACTACTATAGTAAAAATAGGTGTATCATAAAAAAATAAGAACAAAAAGTTTTATGTGAAAAATAAAAATTTAGGGGTGGGACCACCCTTAACATTTAGGGTGATGAAAAATAGATGTTGTCCGATTCTCAGACTTACTGAATAACCATAAAAAATTTCATAAGAATCGGTTGAGCCGTTTTGGATGAGTATGGGAACGAACATTGTGAAACGAGAATTTTATATATTAGATTGAATATGCTTGTGAAGGTATTGTATATATATCACAAATTAAATTTGGAACCTTTTACTAATAACAATGTCGTTCTTTCTGTAATAAGTTATTATCTATCTATCTGTCGAACGAGAAATATGAGGAATATAGCTTAATGACAGAAAACAATCAATATAATATGACAAGTAATATAAGTTGACAATGATTGAATCTAAAATTTATTACCGGAATACAGTATTGACATATATAAAATTACTAACAAGAATGTGGTTCTTTTTGTAAGTAATATGAAGGATTTAACTTAATGACAGAAAACAATCTATATGATATGACAATTGACTTGGCAAAAGCTAATATTAATTATCGGGTTTTAGTCTTTTCGGTACGAAGAGAGAATATCGAACATGAAATATGAAGAATCTAGCTTAATGAAAGATGACAAGCAATAAAATTACATGGCAAAGAATGAATCTAAAATTATTACAGTATTGAGAGATAATATACTACAATAAATTATACTGTTTATGCTACTATATAACTTAAGTTGACAACTTTACCCCCTTGTATACTTATACTGTCCTGTGTTACTTTAAATTAAATTTAACCAACCTAAGAGGAGCTGGATATATTCGGTAGTAGGCTGATCAGTTTTAGAGAAAGCATTTTGCTGGGTTTTATTTCTGCTTAACAAAAATTTTCGGCTCCAAAATTGTGTATAACAAAAAACTTGGCTATTACAAAGAGTGGCGGAGAGTTTATTGCCAGTTCTTCTCGTCCGTTCTACGCCCTTGCTTTGAGAACTGGCAGTAAATGTAAAATTAGAAGCATTTAACATATATTTCTTTTTTGACGTTCATAAGTGTACATTTTGTTACCTATATGAATAAATGATTTTGACTTTTGTAACATATACAGATTTAGTACTATGTAAACTTTAATAAAAAAAATACGGGTTGCTTGATAAAGATGAGATCAAAATATGTAGTTATACCCTTTGCACTAAACTTTTTATTTATTTTCACTAAACTTGAAATACTAGTGTTCATCTACTTAGATTCCCTTGATGTCATAAGTGTTGATAGTATAAACCAGATAAGCGATCGACTTCAAAACAATACCAAACCATTTGAAAAGTATAAATGAAAATTTATGAGGATCTAAACTCGATGAGAAGGAAGATATTATATAACTTATCACTAATAAAACACAGACGACATGAACAGAGTTGGTATCATTATTACAGAAACATTTGCGATATTAACACAAACATGTTGCTTTGACATGTTGCGTTGTCTAGACACAATATTTCGGTTTTCGTGCTTTTAGAAATGCCATCTTATCCTTATGTTGTTAAAGTATATTTTTGATTTATCTAAATCAATCTAAATAAAATAGTTTTTGAATAAAAACTATATAAGAGTTGTATTATTTATTGATATATGTATATATATTTATATATTAGATATATATATTTATATATGAAAGACTTAAATTAATTGTTTGTAATACAATTTATAAGATTTACGTATAAAACTAGATTACTATAAAATGTATTATTCAATAAATGCTTATTTGTGTGAGACACTGTAGTTGATATAAATTTAATAACGTATAATATGGCATGTACGATACAAATAATATAATAATTGACCAATTCATATGACCGTCATAATATTAAAGTAAAAAATAAAGCATTTATTGACTAGACTTTTATCTAAATAAAACAGCATCGAAGTAAACGTATTAATTATGGCACTGAAACTCATAATATAGCATTGTAACAGTGAAATAGTTTCAGTTAGTGAAGTAGTTTTGTTTGTTTTATTAAAACATACAAAAATAATATTTCCTCTTTGTAACATCAGTATACTCGTAGATATATCTAAACATCCCTGTACTTAAAAATGTTAAACATTTAATTATTATAGATTAGACCATAAAAAATAGTCGACTGTAAATTTTGTCATACAAATTGTTTTATATCTTAAAACATAAAATTGTGACAATCGTATTTTATGGATGATTTTATTTGAAATGTAGAAGGACGTAAACCGTGTTAATAATTATATAAAGTCTAGACAGGTGATAGTAAAATACGTAAGAAAGAATATATAAAATTTCAGTATCAGAACGTGGCTGTATCAATCAAGCCGGTGAGCCATATCGAAATAGATTTCAGACAAAAGATGGGTGCACTGCAAATAATACGATAAATCTTCGAGACATTCTCTTACGTTATAATGAATGGTTCTATAACTGAACATGTTCTTGGTCATCTTTTTCATGTATCCATTATTTTATATGAAATTGTGCGCCAAAATTTACTACCTTTAAGGTGTAATGCTACAAATTAACTGTGGAGCACCGTCATTTTTTAGGCATTCCATTATTCCATTTGTCCCTCCTTTCCGTAGAACGCGTTTTGGTCAAAGCTCACCGATGTCCAGATTAAGCATTCTGATAAACGAGCTAGGATATCCATAGTTGCTCCCCTCAAACCATAAAATCGAATTTTGTTTAGTTTTTTTGTGATATCAATTTTTTTTATTAGTAATTGTTTTTTTTTGTAATGTTTGTTTTCTTTAATAATTGTTTTGATTGATATTTGTATTACCTCTACATGTATGTCATGTTTCCCTTTAAGTGCTTATCACATTAAAAATTGTATTTTGTGTTTGTTTTTACCAATGTATCAGTGTGCTGAGCGTTGGCAAGCTTTTTATCAATAAAATAAACTCATAAAAACTTAGTACATAAACAATTGACAGTTATATATTATTATAAAAAAATAATTGTCTTTCTTCTATTTAGGAAAAACGCTAGTTTACAAAAAGTATACAAAAATCGTGATTCTTATGTTTAGATGACCAAATTTATTGACTTCGCCAAAATTTATTGTGACTAAGGAATAAACGATCTATAGGCAATTTAATATCCTCTCTTTTACAAGCTTATTAATACTTAGTCCGGAAATAAAACCTAAGTTTATCCTGCTTGGTTTTTATTTATTCGTAAAATTTATTGATCTCTTATAGTCGTATGGATAGTCCGTTCCCTACACAAAGAACATTCGTCTTACTGGATTCCTAGCATTGATATTCAAATAGAAAAATTGTCGTGAAGAAAGATAGCTTTTCATACATTTCAATATATTTTCCTGACTTCAAGCAAAATATTGGACATATTTAATTTGGTGTTTTGAATATTATAATGAGAAAAATGTGTGTATGTTGCTGTTAGATAGCTTCTGTTAGTTATAAACTTTTGTTACTGAATAAATTGTTTCAAAGTTATACTGTTATTTACATTTAGATTATACAAGAATATTTTTTATTACTTAAGATGTTTTGGTAAATAAAATATAGATTAAAAGCCAGGCAGCATTTAATACAATTACGAATATAAAAGAACTCTCCCTTAAGGATCCGTAAATTGTATATAATTATTAATTGTATATAATTGTATTGTGATAACACATCCTGAGTTTTTTTGGACATGTAACACGCAGAGATCCAGAAAGTCTAGAAAAACTCATCGTGACTGGCAGAGTGGAGGGCACCAGACCTCAAGGCCGATCCCCTACTCGCTGGACCGATCAAGTAAAGACCCTTACTGGTCTTACCGTCACGTGATTTGCTATTTTAAAAGAGTACCGAGAGTTTTTTACGCCGGCTTTTTCTCTCGGCCTACACCCTCTGTCTTCTTTGCCGATGAGTAGGGATGCCTACAAATTCAAATTTAATGACGTGGAATAAGTGATACATGTATCTTATGTTCCATAATAAACATTTTTTTTTTCACCCTGGTGCAGAGGCTTTCCAAAGACAGGGGAGAGAGGAGCAAGTTGTGCAGCTTACACGACCTTTAGAAATGAAGAGTACGACTTAAGAAGAATGTATTACCAAGTTTAGAATTCGAATCGTATCCAATAGAAGATATTGCAGTTCATAAACAATAGAATTACATTATAATAAAATTCAGAATGAACAAAAATAATTACGTTATTAAGAGAAATGTTCATATTAAAGCTTCATCATGCTTAAAACATGAGAAATTGTAGTATGAAATAAAAATACTAAAATTCTCGAAAGAACTAACAAAGAAAAACTTCGTATAAAGCCATGAAATATCACAAAAATACAGAGTAATGAAAAATCTTTCGCCGAGTTCACAAGGTGAGATGAAAAACACGTTTAATCTGTAGTCGGCACACCTCTAGATCATTAGTTATCTGTCGTCGTAACTACGCGGGATTTGCGAATTGATTGATGACATGGATGTAATGTAATTCGAGATACTTTCACCTATATTTTTCAAAGGTTTTGCGCAACCTTGTTAAAATTTGTAATTGGAATAGAGAATATTTACATTTTACTTTTTCTTTTATGTAACAGGAGGCAAAAAGGCTAGAGGCTGAATTGGTACGCTCTTTTCTAGAAGGACCCTAAGTCAAATTGGTTCGGAAATACTTCAGTGGGCAGCTAATTCCACGCACCACGCGTGGCAAAAACTCCCTTAAGAAACGCTCAGTTGTGGAACGACGATGGTATTTTGTATTCTGCCTTGACGTCCGATGATGAGACTTAGTTGCAGGTATCAGTCCGAACAACTGCTCTGAACACTCTCCATGGTAAATGCGGTAGAAGATGCAGAGAGACCCCACATCTCAACGCATCGCCAAGGGATCAAGCCGCACGGAAAGTGACTGGTCATTGATTTAGTTTGGACAGTCTTTCTGTTCCCTTTGATTACGATAATTTCGTTAAGTATTTGGGTGTGTACACTCGTTAATCTTGCCTGAATGTAACTTTAACTACCCCACGTCAGCATGCCTAAATTCCCCAAAGATTGATAGCGACCAAACATTAGTTAATGCCGTCTCTTGAGAAAATATTTAACGTACCCCGGGTACTGATGCCATCAGTTAATGTTCTTCTTAAATTAGGCGTAATTTTATTTCCGGTGTATTATCTTAAAAGTAGATTAAGGTTTTTGGCTTTGCGCTGTAATTATATTTTATAACATATATTTAAGTAACAGCTCGAATAATCAATTTCTTTAGTTTGCTACACAAGTAATATCGAAAAATTGTACTTGAAATTGTGTTTTCTCAAGGATACTTATTCTTCAGTTTTCACACTAAAACACCAATAAGCATAAATTTTGATAGTTTAGACTGTAGAAAAGAAACCCATATGAAAATACTACTAATTATTTTTAAATAAAACTTTTTTTGAAAAAAAAAAAACGCGCATTTGGTTTAACACATTACCAATTCAGTTCAAATTAAACTTCTAAAAAGTTCAGATTATTGTTTGACAAGGCTACGGTTATTTAAACATCTGTAGTAATATTTCTCTTAAAACTTACCTACCGCTTAATCTGCCGTCTATTTTTCGTCGCACTAACAGGACAGACATAGTAGATAAAATAATGAAAAAATCAGTGGCACTACAACCTTTATAGATCTGGGCCTCAGATTTCTTCTCCTGTTCTCAGGTTCTCCTGTTCTCAGTGTCAGCACTGACCTGACCTTTTGGGTCTAAGGCAAGCCGGTTTCCTCACAATGCTTTCCTACACTATTAGAGCGAATGTTAAATGCGCACATAGAAAGTCCATTGGTGCACAGCCGGGGCTCGAACCTACGACCTCAGGGAGGCCAATAGGCCAACACTGCTTGTACATATACTAACTTTAACAAAGCACCAATTTTCCACGTGAGTGATTCTGATTTTTTCAGTTAATCTGTACCTTGAAGCTAAGTTCTTGTCACACAGAGATAATCCACTCCCAAACTCTTAACGGTACGAAGCTTAGGATCAGAGAAGTACTGATCGCAATCTCTACTTTACATACTTATAAGCGGATTATTTTACGTCCTCAAAGCCGTTTTTAATAATGAAAAGTCGGGAACGATATTGGCACAAATAAAAAACATTGTTTGAAAAGTCTGTTTGTGGTATTAATTTCTCATGTTGCTGTGATTGATGTATGTTTTGATTTCATTTAGTTTAGAGTAAGGACATAGAAAGAAAGTCTATTGAGGTACAGCGGGGCTTCAAACAAAAGTCAAAAGTCAAAAATCATTTATTCATATAGGTAATACAATGTACACTTATGAACGTCAAAAAAGAATATACATTAAATGCTTCTAATTTTACATTTACTGCCAGTTCTCAAATCAAGGGAGTTGAACGGAAGAGAAATGGAAATAAACTAAAAAAATAAACCATGTTCCACATGACATCTTAAGTGATAAATAATAATAAAAAAAATTTAAAAGTAAGATTTGTCCTCTATCAGCAGGAGGCATGATGAAATAGGAGCACGCATTAACATTCTTGTGGGAACAACACTCAAATACATAGTCGAAATAACTAACATCACCGCATAAACGAATTCAAGTACGACCAGTCACAAGTAGCACCCGTTACGAGTATGAAGCATGGCCAGCCATCGGCCCCGTCGCCATATTTTAGGGAGAGAGACAACCCGACGCATGGACGCCGCCACAAGCAATAACATTTAAGAGAGCATCCTTGAAATGTGAACTTGGCTACAAAAGAAATTAATATACATAATAATTATACTGAAAGAGTTTGATACCACATGGATCACGGTTTGTTCCCACTATACATTAAAACAGTCGTGGATGTTGACGATCGCCTCAACAAATTTAGGATTCAAAATGGCAGTCTAAGTGACTATCTAACAAACCGAATTTCATTAAGTAACTTATTAAGGTTAAATAATAAATCCATTACCACAATTAGCAAGACAAGCCTTGACATAAACGCCATTAAATTAATGATCAGCAAAATCCCATTTAATATTTAAGGACCCACAAGGGCACCTGTCACACCCAATACAAAACATTGACCCAAATCGCCACCTCGGACTATCAGTAGCCAGTGGGGTGGAAAGAAACCATCAATCTCCCATACAAAGGAAATTGTATGCCTATTTCAAAAGTTATTATGAAACAAATTTAGCTCACAACTTACAATAACCAAATGTATGGGGTTATCACTGAAATAGACAATAAAGTTTCTATTTGTAAAAATTTTCCTCTTTTTTTAGAGCTGGTGTTATTGTTGAGCAGTGTTGGCCTGGTGGCTTCAGCGTGCGACTCTCATCCCTGTGGTCGTAGGTTCGATGCCCGGCTGTGCACCAATGTACTTTCTATGTGCGCATTTAACATTCGTTCTAACGGTGAAGGAAAACATCGTGAGGAAACCGACTTGCCTTAGACCCAACAACTTCGAGGGCGTGCGTCAGGCTGATCACCAACCTGCCTATTTGATCAAACACATGATCATGAAACAGATACAGAAATCTGAGGCCCTGACTTAAAAAGGTTGTAACGCCATTGATTTTTTTTAACAAGCGTTATAAGGCCGGCGACGCACTTGCGAACCATCTGGCAATGTGAGTGTCCTGCCCGTTTGCCTCCTATTACATAAAAAAATGCAGTGTCTGGGAAAAAGGCATCGTTAAAACAGCGAAGTTGATTTGTAAATTATTATAGTCACTGAGTCTATTAACATACTTAAAAGCTAAACTACCTAACCACTAGATGTCTATTGTCAGCAACTGCAAACCATGATGGAAAAGTTAAACTACTCTACTACTAAAATCTACTGTATTTCCTCCCATACAAAACACCAATTACATATAATATAGGGACCTAATATTTAGACATAACATAACATTTAGGACATTATAACTAAACCTAACTATATGAACTTATGATTGTCTGCTTAAAAAAATTGTTGTTATAATGAATAATTAATTTATTTCGTAATGTATGCAAATGTTTTAATTATTTAACAAATATGTACAAAGGTCTACTAGATATTCTTTTTGCAAATTTTTAGAAGATTTAAAATTTCAATGTGAAGAATCTCACCAACTCTTAAACATGAGCTCTACCACATAAACTTACTTCAAAGTTTTTAAACATTACTTAAATATGTCTTGCTCCGAACTCAGCGTTGAGTTAGGTTTCAATCCAAAATTTAAACAACCACAGAAGCAAGATGGTGGATGTAATGTATCTTTGTATTATTTGTTAAATTACTTTGATTATGTTTAAATAATGTATAATGCTAGTCTCAGATAATTTATTATGAGATAATATATCTCAGACTTGTCGATGGAGAGTGTTTAGAGGAGATGTTCGGATACCTGCGGACTTTCTTCACCGGACGTCTAGGCGGAAGACGAAATTACACGGTCCGCATCACCTCGACGTCCGCCGTTCCACAACTGAACGTTTTTTAAGCCAGTTAAACGAACCGCCTATGTGGAACCAGCTGCCCACTGAATTATTCCCAAATCAATTCGACTTACCTTCAAGAACCAATTCTTAAAAGGCCGGCGACGCACTCGCGAGCCTTTTGCTACTGAGAGTGTCCATGGGCGGCGGTATAACTTAACATCAGGTGAGCCTCCTGCCCGTTTGCTATATAAAAGAAATGTGGATAGTCGAGAATGTGTTTGATAATTTAGAGGCAAAAAACACTAACAAGCAAATACGTGTTCAGTAACATTCACTAGGTGTTACATTTCCAATAAAGAAAAAAAACAGCCAAAAAAAATCTGTGACGCTACGTTTTTAGGTTTTGCCTCAGATTTCTGTATCTGTTTCATGATCAACATGAAAATATTTCATTAATGGATATCAAAAATGTTAATCTAATAGGCAAGTAGGTGATCAGCCTCCTGTCCTGACACGCCTTTGACTTTTTGGTCTAAGGCCAGCCGGTTTCCTCACGATGTTTCCCTTCACCGTTCGAGCGAATGTTAAATGCGCATAGAAATAAAGTGCATTGGTGCACAGCCCGGGATCGATCCTACGACCTCAGGGGTGCCAGTCGCACGCTGAAGGCACTACACCACCACTATTCTCTTTTTCCAATAAAGAACTCGTACCTTCTATGCTATTTGTTTGCTATCACGTTTCCGGGAATTCGTGTACTAAAAACACGTTGAAAACGCCAATAAAACTCATGCACGACATATCTTTCATTTAAAACTCAAAGCTGATTTCTAAACTCCAAACCACACAGTTCTAGGATTTATTTCGTAAATGAATGTCCCAAACATATGCAGTGGCCGTTTCTAACAAAGTTATTTAAAAAGGAAATTCTCCGCCTGAATTTAATTTGAATATTCATAGACCGTCAGTATAAGGAATTTATTCATGAATTTTTGTTAAATCGCCTTTGTATGACGTAGTACACGATCTTTAATTACTATGTACACTTGAAAATGGCGTAACATATAATTTAATTGATGATAAATGTTTGTTTTATTATTTTTATCGTAATAGAAACAAGAGAACGTGACCGAGGTTCTTGGACATCATTCATATCTACATAAATAAAAATTAATCGTATAATATGTTGCTAAGCACAAAACTCGAACAAGTCTGGACCAATTTGAGTATTTTTTTTTAATTCTAAGGAACTCTGAGGAAGGTTCTTATGGAGAGAAATTGGAAAATATAAAAAAATAATAAATTTTGGTTTTATTAAGTAATTAGATTTCTATTCTCTATAGCATATCAAAATGTTCCAAATGTTGATACTAAAAAGATAGACCGCCTCAATATCATTTTACGTTCGTATGAAGTTCGCGGGACAGCTGGTTTTAAATATAATATTCCTTAAATGAAAATATTTCATTAACTGATAACAAAAATGTTTTCATTGTTAGAATATTAAACATTTATTAGAGAGAGCTTAATATATTAGAGAAATTTACTTTAAGGGCCTGTATAACGTTATAATTATATACCCCTATATTCATACAACTAAATCAGTCTAATTTCACTCTTAAATAAAATACTCTTTCGCCTCTTTCTTTTAAATTGGTTCACCATGTCATGAAGAGAGACAGATTAGTTCAATTAAAACTGCAACAGGACTGAATTATTATGTACGAATAATATAGAGCTCTAAAAAACTGTTTATAGTTTTAATAACAACCATAATTTCATTAAAAAAGTATAGCTTTGTATTTTTTCTTTGTAAATTATGAACTAACGTACGTACAAGACAAACAGTCCTTGGAAAAATTGAATTAATCCACAACGTTTGAGGACATTTCTCATTATTTTAAGGTCTTCAACTGTGTTAGAAAAATAACTTGAAAGATAAAAAATAACATTATCAAGTTTTATCTTTGTTATTTATATAAAAATCCATAAGAAATTGTATTTTAATGTACTTTTAGAGTTTTCTAAGCCACCTTTTGATAATAATACTATGGGAATGTGGATAATTGTATTGGTCTATGCTAAGATAAGAAGAGATCTTAGAATAAAGGCTTGTTAGTTAATAATAATCATTTATATCTTTGTTTCTTTCTATTCGATCGTTGAATTCGTGTATGCGGTGATGTTAGTTAGCTATTTCGACTATGTATTTGCGTGTTGTTCCCACGAGAATGTATGTGCGTGCTCCTATTTCACCATGCCTCCTGCTGATAGAGGACAAATCTTTGTTTTTAATTTATTTTATGATTATAATAAATAATCAAATCAATTTAAGATGTCATGTGGAACATGGTGTAATGGTTGCAGCTCCTTACAAACGTTGTGTAAAAAAAAAACTTGGCGATTAAAAAGAATGGTGGAGAGTTTATTGCCAGTTCTTCTCTTCCGTTATACGCCCTTGATTAAACTGGCAGTAAAAGTAAAATTAGAAGCATTTAATGTATATTTATTTTTTGACGTTCATAAGTGTACATTGTGTTACCTATATGAATAAATGATTTTTGACTTGACTTGAATCAGTGCACTTTTTTCTATCTGCATTTATACGTGACACCAGCCCAATATCCGGCAATATCAGTTTAATGAAGCTTTCTAATGTGAATGACTTTACGTCATTAATATTAGTGTATAATTTCTTAATGACGTAAGCATACCCGGGATTGCGCGCGCATACCCGGGTATGTGACCGTGACCCGTAGTCTTGACCCATTAAGAGCAAACAAAATCAACAGGTCTTACGAGACCCGCGAAATTTTATACAAACGTGAAGTTTTCTAAAAATTAGGTCAAAATAACCTTGACATGATTCAGAAGTTTACTGTCTCAACGCAAATAATGATACTTTATCGTTTCAAATGGGGAAAATGTAATTTAGATCAAAGGCAACTTCTGTGCGTACCTAATGTATGTATGTACTTTCGATATAAGATTTTGTTTTTTTTTATAAAACGGGACAAACGGAGTTACTCATGGACAAGTACATTGCCAGGAGGGTATAACTTTCTTCTTTTTTTCAGGTCTCTTGACGGACCCTGAGTCGAATTGGTACTTTATGAGTAGTGACCCTGAAACGCTGGTTCTATGAAAATAGCACGGAAGTCTGCCGTGTTTTGGGCGTATCAATCAAGTACGACTTCATAGTATAGTATAAGATCCCGATATACAACGACCTTCACCGAGATGCTTATTTAATGAAACGTATTTTATATTTAATTTAATATGTCAATAAATATAATCCATATGGGTTGCCTAGCAAATTTTAGTCCAGAGTATGTAAGAGTGAGTGTATATTTAAAAAAATTTTTTTTGTATAATTTGCATGTAGTAATCTTTTTTAATTTTTTACAATCAATACTTTTAATCAGGCTAGTATTATATATGTATCACTATAACTTTCTTTTTTACTAAAGATGTACATATATACTTTAGTGCCACATAAAAAATATACACATAAATAATTAATTGATTAAAAACAACCTAACGTTTGAATATTCTATGGGCTTCATACTTTCGATTGTATAGAATTTATCTAATAATCATACCGGTGAAATGTTTAAAAAAAATTTTTTTTTAATATTAATTAAAATACTCTGGACTGAAATTTGCTAAGCAACCCATATGGATTATATTTATTGACATATTCAATTAAATATAAAATAAGTTTCATTAAATAAGCATCTCGGTGAAGGTCGTTGTATATCGGGATCTTAGACCAGTAGATTTAAATTAAATCAAGGCGTTATCATTAGCTCGGTAACATTGACTCATAGACATATACATATATATACAAAGTGCTGGTAGAATATAGTAGCCCTGTCTAATATATGGTACTTTATTAATTTTTTTTAAATTAACTTACGTTACAAAATACAGTTAAAAATATATATAAAAAATATTCTTAAATTACATTTACTACCAAATCTCAAAGGGCTTAGAACGGATTGCTGGTTGAGTGAAACCCCGCAACACAACGCTTTTGTGTTAGAATCTGCTTGTGAGAAGCTGCATATACAGGGTGGCCAAAAAGTCGTGGATCAAACGCAAATAGAGGATAGATGAGGTCATCAGCGTCAAAAAATTGTTCTACGGGAGGTCTCTAAGGTCAACCCCTGCAGAGTTATGATTTATTTTGGTTTTTATATAAAAATTGACTTTTTTTTACTAATTCTTCTTAAAATTCGAAAATATCTACATCCTGTATCTTTCTCATAATATCCACTAGATTGGTACTGATGAGTTCTTGCGTTAGACATCCTATTTATAGTTGTTTATTGAGTGTATTCAAGATAATATTAAGTGATACGATATAACATTTTTTCAAATCATAAATTTTTCTTTACTTTGGACCCCACTGTGAAAAAAAATTACTCCACCGAAAAGTGACCCTGTATAACAAGTTTTGGCGCATTTAATATGGATTCTGAAAAGGTATTACACGTGGCCATGAGTCGCTCTAATATCTTTCTAGGAAGAATTACAAACAACGATTGTGGAATAATAATTGTATTAAAACAATTATTTCTCAATGGTTGTTTGTAGGAAACAAAATATTTTACAAAATATGCTCAAAATTCCTGACTCTGACCATAATACTTAATCTGCACCGTCTAATCAAATTCCTACGTAACCCTCCAGCCATCTGTCCAATTTTTTGAATCTAGTCCGATTCACACAGTACTGGTCACAGGTAGGTAAATAATCTATCATAAGTCCGAATCGTTGTTGTTTTTTCGTCCTAGAAAGATATTAGAGCAATTCATGGCCATGTGTAATACCTTTTCAGAATCCATATTAAATGCGCCAAAACTTGTTATACAGGGTCACTTTTCGGTAGAGTAATTTTTTTTCACAGTGGGGTCCGAAATAAACAAAAAGTTTTGATTTGAAAAAAAATTATATCGTATAACTTAATATTATCTTCAATACACTCAATAAACAACTATAAATAGTATGTCTAACGCAAGAACTCATCAGTACCAATCTAGTGGATATTATGAAAAAGATACAGGATGTAGATTTTTTCGAATTTTAATAAGAATTAGTAAAAAAAGTCAATTTTCATATAAAAACCAAAATAAATCATAACTCTGCAGGGGTTGACCTTAGAGACCTCCCGTCGTACAATTTTTTGCCGCTGATGACCTCATCTATCCCCTATTTGCGTTTGATCCACGACTTTTTGGCCACCCTGTATATATGTATGAATTACTTTCAGCACGTTTATGAACCCATTAAATAACTTTGTTTTGTTTCAGACCAACAAAGAAATACAGGATCTGACATTATCTTAAACAAACTTGAACAATTAATGCAAACTCATATACACTGGGATTAGGGCTTTATGAGGGCTTTAAGGTCACTCTAGGTTAATTGCTAGAGGTTGTGTTAATCTTCTTATAACTTCTGAAAAAGTTTCATATAAAAGAAAGGAATTTGTGTTAAAAAATGTTGGCTAATTTAAAACTAAAGGACAAGATCAGAAGTACAGAAATAAGAAACAAAACAAGATATTGATGCAGTATCCAAACAACTTCAAACAACTTAAGTGGAAATGGCCGGGCCAAACCGCTTGCAAGAACAATGGAAGATGGCCAAACAGGGTATCAAAGAGAGAAGGGACCCTAGGAAAGAGAAGTCGCCCTCTTGTGGTGGGCTGACGAGGTTAAGGAAGTTGGTGTAAAAGATGGGAGAAAAATGCTTAAGACAGAGAGAGCCAATTGGAGGATGCCTATACTCTTTAAGAGGTCGTTGAAAATAATATATATATTATTTATTTTAAGTGTGTGTATATTTTTTTTTTAGTAAATATATGAAGCTTAATTATTATTATGTTATCTTACATTTTAGAAACGTTGACGTTTTAATTATTTGCTATTATTTTTTTGTTTATTCCTTTAATTATGTATTTACAGTGTACCTACGTATAATACGTACGTATAGGTTTATTATATTCGCGGATGCTTGGCGAACACATGCGACTTGTTCTATACAAAGTCATCCCCTCGGGAGTTGTGTGCTGCAATATTGTGAGGAAGATGCATTGATCGTTAGCGATGATATCCTTTCTATAACATATATTCATAAGTATCTGATTGCGAGCAAAAATATAAACTACTACAATATGAACTGCATATAAAATATGTTTTATATGCAGTTCATATTGTAGTTCCATTCGAAAAACGAAAATATTACTTTATACTGGCAATAATAACAATTGTAAATCGACGCCTCAAATAAATAAATGTTTTTTATTGTCTAATTGTTCATCGAATTTTAAAGCAACACTTAAAACGAAGCGTGGCGAGTAAAGAGCTGCAATTTGTCTAACTAATTGCCGTCTGTAAGAGGGTTTTATTTGCTGTGTTTTTATAAATAACAAAACGGTTTCCAAACCTTTTTCTCGATGGTAGTTAGTTTAACATAAAACGTACATATTTTGGGATTATTTTTCTGCAAGACAAGAGTTAACTTAGAAAAAAAAATTACTTATCTGCTTCTTAACAATTATTCTTATTTTTAAATTTTAATTTTATTTTATTTACTATACACCTTTACATATATTTATAAGACTTCATTACTTACACTGCTACCTTTTACTAATATAAGTTTTTTTCTAAAAGTATTATTATATTCCTTTTCTTTCTTTTTTTGCGGCTGAGGCGCAAACTAGCTGCTGTGGTCTCTGGCAGAATGACCAACGCTGTGGAACATTCTGCTGCATTTTTGGTATCACTAAGTTAATAAACATCGTTTTCGAACGACTATTTTACGAGTCATATAAAATGAATAAATCCTCAAGAGAACAGAAATGAATACAATTTCATTACAGAGTTAATCAAACAAAAATATTTGTATTATCCCTTCGTGTATGTCATATTTGCCTATAAGTGCTAATCACATTAAAAATTGTACATTGTGGTTCTTTTACCAGTGTATCAGTGTGCCGAGCGTTGGCAAGCTTTTATGAACAAAAAAAAAGATGTCGGCTGATATGAAACATCGATATTTAAGTGACTTCGAAGCTCCCAAGTGATCCCAACTCGACGCATTTATGTTGAAGCATAGTTCTTCCGTCCGTTCTATATAATTGGAATGTCATTTTTTTTATAAAATCTAAAAATAGTCTCAGGGTCTTTATGACATTGAAATATATTATATAAACTAATCAATACTGTAAGACCAATTAAAATATTATCGACATCATATCCCTAACTGTTATACTAACTGATCTGAAGTTAACGTGCTCTACGAAGAAAAACTTTTACAATAAAATAGTATTGAACCTAATGATTAATACGAAATAAAAAATTGAAATGGCGCCAAAGTGATTACGAACACAGATAAGTAGATTTAATAATTTGCCATAGATTATAGAAATTGCGCACCTCTGACCAGAAATACTAATGGAAACTCCTTGGCGAACTGAACTTTATAGATTTTCTTTTTCCTTTGTACAGTTATGTTATTTTTTAATTTCAAATTAACTGTATATTTAAAATACCTAATGGAATCGTTTGACGTTCATAACTCAAATAACAATTGTAGATAGGTTAGATCTAAAGCATTTATAATATTCGTTGGCTACATTTTCTTTCCAAATTTAAAATTGAATACTGAAAGAAATATGAAGGAATTTTATCTTTTGTACTCGCTTATGGTGGCCCTTTGCATGCAAATTAAGCATTCAAGTTGGAATAATAATGTTTTCCTACACTTAGCGAGCGTCGTTATTATACGGTAACGTTATAAAATAATTCTCCAGTATTTTTTGTTTCAATGACGTCATTAGGTCGTTAGACGTTTTGTAATTAATGTATATGATATTTTGAAATACGAACTAAGAATTACAAACCAAAAAAATTTTTTTTTATTTATTTATAGCAACACCAACAATGACAAATAAGAAGAAAAGAAACAAGTTATGTGTTACTATGCCTTCGTTAATAGGTGTGGGCGGCACAAAGATAATGCTTATAATATAATACTGCTTAAAATTAATAAGTTTACAAATATAAATATTCCAAAGAACATAAACAAAACACAACACACACAACAGCAACAAGCAGGTTGCTTTTGACCATTAGACATATTTTTTTTTGTTTTTTTTCTAAACTATTAATGTCGTTATTAAAGTTGGTGTTGTTCGTGCAATCGCGGTTAAATGTTTTCTGACATCTTGGTGTTGCTTAAAAAAATTATTTTCATAGTTGTCTATAGTATATCGTAACATGCTTATGACAATTAAACGCGGATGGCATTTGACATTTCACATGTCAAGTGCCATGATACACTTAAAGTAAAATTAAAATGACAGTATTCCACCTTAAGTAAAAGGTTTTATGCTCTATAAATACAGAAAAATATTATGGACTGTATTGTAGAACATCGCTCACACTACAATTTTCAAGAGCTGTCAAAACATATTTTCTATTTGAAGTTTGAGAATGAAGACCTATCAGATCGAAAGTGATAGCGTCGAATTTTATTGACTACAATAAATAATCGTAGCTACAACCTTTTTAGGTCTCGGCCTCAGATTTCTGAATCTGTTCATTTTTAATCTAATAGGCAAGTAGGTGATCAGCTCTGTGCCCGACCCACGCCGTCGACTTTTTTGGGTCTAAGACATGTCGGTTTCCTCACGATGTTTTCCTTCACCGTTCGAGCGAATGTTACATGCGCTCATAGAAAGAAAGTCCATTGGTGCACAGCCGGGGATCGGGCCTACGACCTTAGGTGTGAGAGTCGCATGCTGAAGCCACTAGGCCAACACTGCTCTTTTATCGGTTCAAACCGCGCTATATTATCACAATTAAATTATTGTTTACACTTGCATGGTCACAGTTTGTCCAGAACAAGTAGAACGTTAATACATATACCTATTAAGTATGTTAAAGGGTATGTAGCGGTGGTTTTACATATACGACTAATGAACGACGGTCACAGGAATTACAAGGTTTCCGCGAAATTACAATTACTGATTTAGTCTATTCAAATATGTTTCTATCTCGTGAACAGCATACTAAGTTGCAGAGCAAAATACAGATGAAAGCTTTGAGGATATATGTGTGGAATTATTACGAGAGACTAGGTACAGATGCATTTCGTTACAAAAAGGTTTCTTCAGCTTCCAACTGTGTCAGCAATGTGAAGATGGCTGAGATGTTAGAGATTTACATTTATCCTGTATATATTAAGTTTGCGATTTTCAAAGCTACTAAGTGCAAGGCTATTTTTTATTCTATATTCTTTATATTACAAGTGGAAAATGGGTAAGAGGCTCACCTGATGTTAAATGATACCGCCCACGAACACTCTCAATGCCAGAGGGCTCGCTAGTGCGTTGCCCTCCTTTAAAATATGGCTATGTACGTATTGTTCATACGGTGAAGGAAAACATATACGTTACATTTCGTAGTCCTATATGAGAGCTATTAAACGTTCTATATGTTAATATAAATATAATTTATTTATTTATTCAAAGCATCCTGAATGTTTCTGACGAGGAGAACACAAATACATGCATTGTCAACGATGTCTCCACAATATTGGTAAAGGCACTGAGAGACCTTTTCAATTTATAAGAGCCGTTTGTTTTAAAAAGAATTGCGCTTCCAAAGAGAAAAGCTGATTATTTTTCTCTGCTATCAAATAATTTGATCTGTTCAAAGCCTCACTTCCTGATTATTTATTTTACTAAATTTCCAGTTTATTGAGTTTACAAAACATTTTATCACTGAATCTTGTTATATAATTTATTAGAATTAGTGATTTAAAGAAATAAATTTCTTGTATTTAAAAGCTTTTTATTTTGGCAGTGTAATTATTGTCTTCACAGATTAAATATAACCACTTAATGCCCGGTTTAGCATGCTAACTTTATACATTGTAGAATTTATTAAAAAAAAAAAGGTTAGGAAGCCTTAAGAGGTCGCCTAAACATTTGACCTACCGTACTTAGGTATGAAATCGACACAGGAGTTTCTGAAAATATACTGAACATTTGTTAGAGGACGCAATTTTATTTATGGGACATGTAGGGACAATACAAGCTTAACCCCAAGTTTGTGGAGTTGGCGGCCTTGTCCCCCGGCCGCCATCTTGGAAAAAGGGGTGAGAAACGGTTTTGGGTATATCTCCTAAACTATCCAGCGTACAAAAAATTTGTCGTATAGTCCATACGATAAACGTCTTATCTATAATAGTGTTCTTTCTTCGATAGTGTAATTTTCCTTTCCGTGGAAATTATAAAGTTTAATTATAATTTGCGTCTAGATCGGAAATCTAACCTGCCACAAGACCCTATCCCTTTACTGAAATATGAATCGTCATTTGTTTTGTTTGTGTTCGACCCGACACAACTTTTATATTGTAATGTTTGTTCTAGGAGTTGATCAAATTGTTTTCTTTTGTTTTGCAGAGTTTCCAAACTGATTGGAAACTTGTGGGACGTTAATTATGAAATATATCGAAGCTTTCCGTTGTTTTATGTTTAATTAAAATTCTTTAATAACTCTTAAAATATATCCATGAAGAGTTAAACTCTTGCTTATATTGAAGCTGTTCGGATGAAAAAAAATATATGTTATGTGTATATTTGGTCATTTTTATAAGTAAACTTAACGCAGAGCAGTGTTGGCCTAGTGGCTTCAGCGTGTGACTCTCATACCTCATGTCGTAGGTTCGATACCCGGCTGTGCACCAAAGGACTTTCTTTCTATATGCCCATTTAACATTTGCTCGAACGGTGAAGGAAAACATCATGAGGAAACCGACATGTCTTAGACCCAAAAAATTCGACGGCGTGTGTCAGGCACAGGAGGCTGATCACCAACTTGCCTATTAGATTAAAAATGACCATGAAATAGATTCAGAAATCTGAGGCCAAGACCTAAAGAGGTTGTAGCGCCACTGTTTTTTTTTAAACTTAACGTCCTGCTGTCATGTTTATATGATTATTTCTTTTGTTATGTGTGACACTATTTTCGGTTACGTCCAATTGGTTTTAAAGACAGCGGCTTAAGCTTGCTCGCGAGCAATCTGGCATTGTAGGTGAAAACAATTACGGATAAAACACCAAAAATAGACGCATATTTCATGGTTATATTTGATATAGACTGTATGAAGAAATCACTGGTAGGGAGAAAAAAATAATGATCATTTCAAGGTACTGCCCTGCGATTCTGTAACTCACTTTTCGAACTCACACAGCGGATTTCGCATCAGCGGTCGCTCTGAAATCAGTCGTGAAGCAGTCATTTTATCATTTGGCATTCTAATAAACAATAAACTACAAGCTCCCACCTTTTCAGAATGCCAAATCATAAAATGACTGCTTCACGACTGTTTTGAGAGCGACCGCCGATGCGAAAACCGCTGTGTGAGTTCGAAAAGTGAGTTACAGAATCGCAGGGCTGGTAACGAAATAATCTCATCTCATCCTTGAACTACCATCATCTGCTCCGCTCTAGTTCCTGCGTAACGCATGGCATTAAATTGTCAACGATTGGCAAAGTACCTGCTCATATCACTGTCTACTATAGACTTAAGTGTGGGTCACAGACAAAATAAGAAAGTGAGGGTAGGCTTATGAATGAAGATTAATCAATCATAGCCATGAACGAACCTGGCATGTAAGACATTTTATTAATTTTGTAAAAGATAACATTGAAATATTAGCTTATATCTTCAATACTTCAGTATAGCAAACATCGACAACATACCTTTTTTTAAGTAATTAAGGGAATCGTGATTTTCCTATCAACATTATATATTAGAACGTATATTAACAAGTTCCTCGTTCCAAGTCATTTGTTCAATGTAAGATGTTTTCACATCTCGTCGAACAAACGTTGGCAACTCTAATTAATTGGTTATTTCGCTACCATAATGACATTGCACAAATATTTGACGTGTTTCATGGTTCTCTAGTTAAGAATAGAATTAAGACACACATAATATATATCAAATAGTTTAATTCTTTTTACAGTTTTTTTTTTGTTTTTTGTGTTTGATTTCTCTGGTCCGCATGTTTTAAGGATGACACCATTTTGATTTTTGTTTGTGCGTCAATAGTTTCTTCTATTGTTATAAAAAAATACCAGCTTCCCAGCTGTACAATGATGAATATTTCTGTATGTAATTAACATGTGCTGTACGAGCGATAACGTTTATTTATTTATTTATTTATTCCATATAATTATTCTATCTTTACAGTAATAACTAATTCGATAGAACGACACAATATTTTACCCACACCAATTAACCTAAATACAAAACATTAACAGAAATATATTTATGTACCTAAATCTTATAACTAATAGTATAGGAAGCAACTCTTGTGAACTCAGCCAGTGTACAAACAAATAAGTCTACCTTAATAGAAATCTTATTTATTATGTGTATTGCTCGCGTGAGTGGTGCTTCGCTAACCAAGTTGGAATGTGCGCGCGGTACATCCAAAAGTTGAGACTTCCGCCTCAGGTTTCTACTTGGTACCCGTAGACTCAGTCTCTCCATTATATCCGGATTATGAACCCGACCCGTAAGTATCTTAAATATATACACCGACAAGGCTAGCTCTCTTCTGAGGCGTAGCTGGTCATATCCCACCATACCCAGAACAAACAGGGTCGGGTACATAAGTGGATACAAAGGATACACTCCGTACAGTCTCTTGTAGAGGTACCGGGTGAATTTATTCTGTATTCGCTCTAGCATGAGACTGTATTTAGCCTCATATGGGGCCCACACCATTGCATTGCACTCCAAGTGACTTCTGACTAACGCATTGTATAAAATTTTAATCGCTCTAATATTTGTGAAGCCACAAGCTATTCGCAATATGAACCCCAAATTTCTGTATGCCTTTTTACATGTTTTATCGACGTGTTGCGCAAACCCAAGATTGGCATTAAAATATATTCCTAGATCCTTAACCTCCGATACTCTAGCCAATGTAAGACCACTAATAGTATAATTGTATCGAGTGGGAAATCGTGCTCTCGAGAAAGATATGACTTTGCATTTCGCCAAATTAAACTCTAATCTATTTCTCCCGCTCCAATTTACCACTCGATCAATGTCTTCCTGCAGCCGCATACAGTCGTCTATACTTTCTATGGTCATGTAAAGTTTGATATCATCAGCGAAGAGCAAGCACTTTGCATTCTTGACAACTTTTGGTAGGTCATTCAGCATTATCATAAATTCCATCGGTCCCAAATTACTGCCCTGTGTCACGCCTGATCTCGTAAAGTAAGCCTCTGACCTACACCCAGCGTATTCCACGTATTGCGTTCGATCTTCCATAAAGCTAGCCATGAAGTTCAATAAGTGTGGAGTGAATCCTACCTGTGCAAACTTCTGCAAAAGCACGTCGTTATCGACCAAATCAAACGCTTTTTTAATATCGAAATAGGCAGCGTCCACCTGCTTTCCACTGTCCAGTACTGGGCTAATATTAGCCATATAATTTAAGAGGTTGCTAGTGGTACTCCTCGTAGACCGAAACCCGTGTTGAGCTTCTGAGAGTTGGGAACTCACTTGATTAAGTATGCACTTTTGAAGTGCCGTTTCCAACACCTTCGCCGGACTTGACAATATAGCTATCGGCCTATACTGTTCTACTTTATCGCGGCATCCTACTTTAGGAACTGGAATTACCCGACTGCTTTTCCAACATGTGGGAAATGTTGCTGCTTTCAGACACAGGTTATATATGTGTAGCAGTGGTTCAGCAAGTACAACGCCACAATCTCTCAAGATATAAGGCGGTATACCGTCCGGACCTGCTGCCTTTTTTGGCTTAAGTCGCTTAAGTGCCTCCTGTATATCGCTTAACTGTAAGCTCCCAACGTGGACTCTTGCAGCCCCGTTTGAACAACCCGCTCCGGCAACAGCTGCGCTGACGTCAAGCTTTGGCTTTTGCGTAACATAAACAGAGCTAAAATACTCGGCAAATGCTTTAACACTCCTATCCGGCGGTAGTACCTCTCCGTTCTCAATAATACCTGATGGTTCTCTATTGACTCTGTTACTATTAATAAATGTCCAGAATGACTTGGGATCTTCAATCACATTTGATTCAACAGCCTTAGTATAATTTTCAAGAGCCAATGCAATTAATTTCTTGACTTCAGCTCTGCAACAGCTAAACTCTTTGTAATCTCTTGGGGATTTAGTGACCTTGTATCTCTTATGCAGCGTGGCTTTTTGTTTAATTTTTTTAATTACCTCCTTTGTGTACCATTTTGGATATAAATACCTTGAGTATCCTAGGTTCCTGGAATTTTTTGGCACGCATTCCTCAAACACAGAGTTTAATTTATAATAGAAGCAATTGAGACTCAGATTTAAATCAGACGAGTATACATCAGACCAATCCACTTGTCTAACCTTAGAATACAATGCATTAAAATCAGCTTTCTTAAAATTCCACTGTAACAAGCGCTCACCCGTTTTTGCCGCATCATCCCTTGAAGAAACCGCCCAAATGCGTGGACGCACGCACACAAGAAGCGGTGGATGCTGATCGTCTACAGGTACTAAAGGTTCGTCCATCTCACACACCCCAACGCTTTGCATTCCCCTACCTTTGCTCAAAACCAAGTCTAATAGACGGCCATTAACATTTTGTATATTGTTACACTGACTGAATTCACAATAGTTACTAAAGTAATTCCAAAAATAAGTATTTACATTGTTTGAACAAGAATATAAATTAAAGTCACCGATCACTAATACATCATCATACTTGGAACAAAATTCTTCAATTGTTTTGAGCAATAAAAAGTATTCATCATCATTCGTATTTGGAGGAGTATAAACAATACATAACATAAACATGAATCTACTTTTTAAATAGACAGTTGCACAAACTATTTCAAACGGGCGAGATTCAATATGCAAATCACAGGGCAAAATTACGCGGCGCAGTTCCAGGCGTGGGGAAGCCACGAGACATACGCCACCATGCTTGCGCCCATTAACGTGATATTTTGTATGCAATTTCGAATTGCTACCTCCAAAGGGAGTTACAGATGACCGGCTAATAGCCAAAAATCGTAAAACCATATTATTATATATTATATTTTTATTATATATTGTATTATTATTAGTATATATTGTATTATTATTATTATATATTGTATGCAACAGGCAAGCAACTTGCATCGTGTAAATTTGCGTTTACTTCTGTCCTTGACAAAATAATATTCGTGCTGAAGCCAGCTGGTTGATATTACGCTTTCATAAATCCTGTTTAATAATGCTTTTAAAGTCTAGTGGTAATTATGAATAAATGGTGTTGTGTTCGAAAAAAATGTTTTATATTGGCCACTTTGCAACTTAATAACGTAAATTGCTTTATTATAATTAAACAAATGAAATTACTTCTAATTATCCAAATATCACAAGAGTTTGTTTTGTGATTTTTTTTAAAACATGTGTCTTTACATCATGGAAAATTACGATCTACCCTAACTTAAGACTTATAAGTAATTTAAGTCTAACCTGATTTACTAAAAAGGATATTTAACATAAGAAAGTGTCCAATAACACTACTTACAGTCTCTATAAATTGGAGACACTTTGTTCTTGTGTCATATTTTTTACTTGCCACTGTTAAGCACTTAAGACTAACGTGCACTAACACTAATCCGCTAGTACAATCGGTTTAGTCCTTTTCTCACTAAGCCCGTGGTGTCAAGGAGTTGAATAGCCTCGACATTCACTTGTTGGTGGATCTTATGATCGTGGGCTCCAGCAGTCTTTTTATTAGTGTGGCGACGTCCTCTACGTTAAGGTCCAGATGGAGGTCGTTATTGCGAATGTGTTACATTGACTATTCCCCTGAGCACTTTGTTCTGGAATCGTTGGATTGATGTGGCTATTACATGGTATGGTACAGCCGCACAGCTGGCAACCATAAGTCCATACAGGTGTCAGTATTGTGATTGATTGCTTATATTAATTATATTGATTATAGGTTTATAATGACAGTAAGAAGGGCGTCATAGTAGTTATTAAAATAAAAAGTGTAGTTGTAATACACGTGATAAAGGAAAAGGTTTTGAAAGTAATTAGACATAGACATAGGGTGACATGCCATGACATGATAAGGAAATAGGAAGCAAAATCTTTGTCATTAGAAATGTCAAACAAAGCATTAGAAAGCGTTAGAAATGTCATACAATATATACCAGTTCGGACAGTTTAATCTTAAGAATAAATTTGCTTTGACTTAAATTATTCCTCTTCTGTTCCAAGATGTCTGTTATAACATTTTGATCACGAACTATTAACAACTTATATATTTATTTTTGTTTTTCTATTTATTATACAAAATTATTTCTTTTGTAATGTGTTTTCCTGATTGATTATTGAGTCTAAGTCAATTGCTTTTATTTTACTGTTTTTTATATTTTTAATCAGTTTATTATATATATATTTTTAGTCTAATGTTTTTATGGAACCAACTAGAGTGACAGCTTCTTCTGCCACTTGTATAGATAATATTTTTTGTAATTGATTGATTACTTACATAAAGAAATTGTTAATAAATTGCCTTCTGATCACAGTGGACAAACAATAACGTTTTGTGCCTACATACCTGTACAAAAAATTCAAAATTCAATAGGTATAGGCCAATTACATGTAAAAATTTAGAGAAATTAAATAATACCTTGACCAGTAAATTGTGTGTTCAAAACTTTAATAATATTTGGGACCCTAATGAGTTCTATGCGGAGTTTTTTACCTTGTTAAAATCGCAATTTAATGACATTGTTCCACAAAAGACAAAAAGTATTTACACCAAGTTCTTATTTAGTGATTGGGCGACTCCAGGTATTCGTAAGAGCAGGGATAAACTTTTTGAACTGTATGGCCTAAGGCAACATGTAAAAAATACAAACTTTCATCAGCATGTTGCGAAATATTCAAAAACTTTTAAAAGTGTGTGCAAAATTGCTAAAGCACTTTATATTAGTAATAAAATAAAATCAGCGGATGACAAAATAAAAACTACCTGGCAAATAATAAATAATGAAACTGGTAGAAAAAAACAGCGTAATACTGAATTTAACTTAGAGACTGCACATGGCCCAATAAACTCAAATGCAGAAATAGCTCAGGAATTTGAAAACTTTTTTATCAATATTCCCTTTAAAACTACCGAAGCTTTAAATTCATCATCCGCACTTTCTTTTGCGTTACTTACGAAGAATGTAAAGGCATACCCTACGGAGTTTCGATTTCAATATACAAACCCCCAAGCTGTTATAAAAGCTTTTAAAGATCTTAAAATTAAATCTACAGAAGATCTTTGGGGATTGTCTGTAAAAGTCTGTAGTTCT
This sequence comes from Pieris napi, assembly GCF_905475465.1. Classification (NCBI taxonomy): domain Eukaryota; kingdom Metazoa; phylum Arthropoda; class Insecta; order Lepidoptera; family Pieridae; genus Pieris; species Pieris napi. The sequence goes on along the minus strand of NC_062241.1, from coordinate 1,142,957 downwards.
ATCATCGAAACTATTGCGCCTTATTTAGCTTTCATATTTAACACCAGCATAGACCAAGGAGTCTTTCCGGATCTCATGAAACACAGTAAAGTAGTTCCGTTGTTCAAATCCGGTGATAGTAAAGAACCCAATAATTATAGACCTGTGTCAATTCTGCCAGCTCTCAGTAAAGTGTTTGAAAAGTTAATGCTCAATCAAATGTTATGTCACTTAAATAAAAACTCCATCTTTCATGAACAACAGTACGGTTTCACCAAAGGGCGTTGTACAACTGACGCCGGTGTCTCCCTAATCAAGAACATTTTTAACGCCTGGGAGGAATCACAAGATGCCATTGGAATCTTTTGCGACCTTTCGAAGGCGTTCGATTGCGTAAACCATGAGACTCTTCTGCTGAAACTTAATCACTACGGGATTAAGAACAAAGCTCTGGACTTACTAAGATCTTACTTGAAAAACAGACAGGTTAAAGTTCAGGTTAACGGCATAAACTCGTTAGGGTCTGAAATTACAATGGGCGTTCCTCAAGGTTCAATATTGGGTCCATTCCTCTTTTTAGTATACATAAATGATTTACCCCAATTAGTTCAGAATAAACCGAAGATGGTGTTATTTGCAGATAACACATCATTGATTTTTAAAGTAGATCGACGGTCACAAAATCGTGACGACGTGAATTTAGCAGCCGTTTATGCGGTTAGAAAGATAAGATATTTAACCAATGTAGAAACTGCGCGTTTGGTCTATTTTAGCTACTTTCACAGCATAATGTCTTACGGCATTTTACTGTGGGGTCGGGCTGCTGACATAGAATCCATTTTTATTTTGCAAAAGAGAGCGGTCAGAGCCATTTATAATCTACGTCGTTGCGAATCTCTCAGAGAACTATTTAAAAAGATTAATATTATGACAGTACCTTGCCAATTCATTTATGAAAATATTATGTATGTAAGAAAGAATCTACATCTTTTTAGTAAAATAAATGAAAGACATAATTTTAGTACTAGAAATAAAGATAAAATAGCTCAACCATCTTTCAGATTAGCCAAAGTTCAAAATTCATTTATGGGGTACTGTGTGAAATGTTACAATAAAATACCTTGTGACATTTTAAAACTAAATGAACGAAAATTTAAATGTTTTATTAAAAGTACACTTTGTAAACAAGCATATTACAAATTAGATGATTATATTCAAGATAAGAATGCTTGGAAACATGCTGGTCCTGCTCCATAGGACAATCCTATGATTGGCTCTATAGCCTGGACAAAATCAAATTGGTTGCTGTTTTTTTGCTGTAACATATTTTTGTTATTATTATTATTTTTTAATTTATAATGCTACAAATGTAATTATTATTATTATTATTATTTGTATCTCACACACTGTTTTGTTGTGTTTTTTTAATATTTTTATTACTATTTTATGTTATTATTCTACGGTTTCGATATTTGTAAATATGTGAGGAACATGTATACTAACTTTTTTAGTATAGTAGTTTATTCTAAGAGTACATTGTCTTCACATATAATTATTTAACAAATGTAACAAAATATTGTAAACCTATTTTAAAAGAGTAAGTGTGGAGTTTCTTGCCCATTCTTCTCCACACGAAACTACCTTTTGGAAGGGGCAACTAGAATCTTCTTTATATTTTTTTTTTTTGACGTTCAAAAGTGCCATTTTAGATGGTCTAATTGAAATAAATGATTTGACTTTGACTTTATATAATATATTTATTGCCAGTTTTTCTCTTCCGTTCTACGCCCTTGATTTGAGAACTGGCGGAAAATGTAAAATTAGAAGCATTTATTGTATATTCTTTTTTGACGTTCATAAGTGTACATTGTGTTACCTATATGCATAAATGATTTTTGACTTTTATATGTAAGTCTGTCGTTATAACATATGTTTGCCCTAATTATGTGGTCCCAATAAAATAAAGTGCTAACTATAAAATGTTCTACAAATTCAGTAATTAATGCTGTTCGCTACGTAATTTACCTAATTCTCCAACTTGACAAATACCGGGCTAAAAATTAGGAATAAAAAAATAAAAATAAAATTATTCCCCGCAATGTGGTAGTGTCGCATCTGTTTTTATAATCATTGGTTATGCAAGGTTGCATGCTGGTTAGAGCAGTGTTGGCTTAATGGCTTCAGCGTGCGACTCTTATCCTTGAGGTCGTAGGTTCGATACCCGGCTGTGCACCAATGGTCTTTCATTCTATGTGCGCATTTAACATTCGCTCGAACGGTAAAAGAACACATCCCGAGGAAACTGGCTTGCCTTAGACCCAAAAAGTCGACGGGAGGCTGATCACCTTATAGCCTATTAGATTAAAAAATTATCATGAAACAGATACAGCAATCTGAGCCCCAGACCTAAAAAGGTTGTAGCGCCACTATTGTTTTTTAAATGCTGCTTTAAAATACCTTTTATGGTCCCCAATAATGCCTAAACGAATATTCAAACGTTAAATAATAGCAAAAACGTGACAATAAACACTATATACATAGAAATTTTAGCTTCATTATATTCCATATAACTTGGGAGTTGGGTGATCTATCAAGAAGCACGCGAAGTTCATGAATATTAATTTGTAATTATAAACTGATCCATCGTTTTCTAATCCTCTTTGCTATAAGATACGTATTAGAAATTATAAATAATAAAAATACAATGACGCTTACACCTTTTAGACCAGGGTCTCAGATGTATCTGTTTCATAATGGTTTTTTTCTAATAGGTACGTAGGTGATTAGTCTTCTGTGCCTGCCACCTGACGTTTCGGGTCTACATGCCGGTTTCCTCACGATCTTTTCCTTCACCGTACGAGTATTAAATGCATTACACAAGACTTCATTACGTACACTGGTAACTATTATTATTATTATTTTTCTCTTTTTTTGCGACTGAGGCGCAAACTAGCTGCTGTGGTCTCATGCAGAATGACCAGTGCTGTGGAACATTCTGCATAATGCTGAGCCAGGGCCAATTACAGCCACTGCACACACGCATTATATACTTGAAACGAACCGAATGGGAAAAGTATTTTTTTTTTAAATTGTTTTTGATATCTCAATTTTTTTTTTCTTTGATTATTGTTATTTAGTGTGTTTATGTTTGTGTGTTTTTGTTTGTAATAAACGTTATATCTATTGTCTATGTCTACATAAAATACCATTAATGTACATCGAACCTACGACCTCAGAGATGAGGGTTGCACGCTGAAATCACTAACCCAGTACTACTTTTTAGTTATTTAATGACTATTATCCGTTTTACAAGAATGTTGCTTTGTGTATTAAAATTAATTATAATAATTGTATGTTCCTATTCATTAGGTTTAGTGCACTATTTAAATTAATATTTCGATAAGTTCCTAAACGATAGGAGTCTGTATACAAATTCATGTTTGCATTAGATGTATTTCAAATTTTAAACCTGATACAATATAATGTTCTAACAGATGACCTAATAAGTCTCGAATAACGCAGTTAGCACACAAGAGCCAGTTAATTAGCAATAATGACATTATTAAGCTCGACTTGGCCTCGATTTAGGAATTCCTCTTAAATTTAGGTCAAAACGTAATATTGAAAGTTGTTGAAACTCAATAATATTGCTATAGTATGGTTTAAGTCATCTTAAATATAAATAGATTATATATTTATTTTATTATTATATTTTATTAGAGATAAAAGCCACAACAGTTAAAATGTTCTAAAAAATTCAAATTAAAAATGTATTTTTTTTAATATAACAGTGGGCAATCGTTGCCAAACATGGACATTGCCAGGCTCGCGCGCGTTGCCAGGTTTATAAGAATTGGTACGCTCTTTTATTGAAGGACCATAAGTCGAATTGATTCAAAAATACTTCACGCTGTTAAATAAACGCTCAGTTCTTGAACGAAGGACGTCGAGTTAAAGTTAATATTGAAGTGTTCAGTTTGTTTATAATTATACTTCTGTCTGTATAAATTAAATACAGAATACAGTACAGTGTATTAACAAATAATAACACGTTTCCGTACATGATAACAGATGTTTTCCCAATATTCGAATCTTGTTTTCTAACTCTCCGATCTACATACACATTTCTGAGTCTAAGCCATTAATTGTTTTTAACGACTACATCTCCAAACCTCCCAATTAATAGTTTTGTCAGGAATCGAACTCGAATAAAGGCGCAAGAAATTTAAACACTAAGACTGACCAAAGATTTGTATGGATTTATTTTAGTTCCTATCCACTGTGGCTTTACATATTACATACAAATGAAGTATTGATTATACGCCAGGGTAACGTACGTATATGTTAATTATACTTGTTTAAAGCCACTAATAATACACTCCGCTATATTAGTTAAGTTATATTATCTCGGTGAACGCAATTGTATATCAAATGTATACGTAAGAAACTGTATAATTGCATACATATTTCAGAAATCTTACACTAGTACCACATTACATAAATTTGTCGCGTTTTCTTGACATAGTCGTTATCCACCATCTCTACGCTTGGATCTTTTAATTTAAGTAAGGGATTTCAATTTCCGCAATACAGATATTAAAACAAATTTGATTAGTACATAAAATAAAGAGTCTATAAATTTCGTAATTTTTCGTAGCGAAGCGGCGTTGACCAAAGAACATTAATTAATCTCTTTCGAATAAAAATTAAGTGATTTTTGTATTTGATACCCAAAATTAGGCCAGCAATGGCAACGAATGTACTCGTTTTACTCGGCTAGGTATTTCTTTTATATCTTACAAGTAAATATACATATAATATGTTTAAGATGGTAATTATAAAGCATTGTACTGGTGAATTTCTCTCTAATCTCTACAATATTAAAGAAGACACAGTTCCTTCTGTTATAAATTTTAAATTAATTACAATATTACTTATTTATTTTATTGGATTTATCATTGGGATTATTTTGAAATATAAACACTCATTGGTCTAAAACGATATAAAGGAACTAGAAACTAATTCATGAACAGTCTGATTATAAACTTCCTAAGAACGAAAACTTAATATTTACAGGAAATCAAAATACAATATATATCAAATACATGTAAGCAATCTAATCTGGCTCCGTTAGTCCTCGGGATTAGATATGTGAGTAATGTATGAGTATTGCCAGAGATGTAATGGCAAATTGTATTGAAAATTTAATTTAAAGCTGCTATAACATCTGTAACTAAAGTTATGTGACCAACAGTCCGGCCCTAGTGGATTGAGCGTGCAACCCTGGGTCCGTGTGATCTAATCACGGCTATGCACTAATGGACTTTTCTTTCTATCTCATTCAAATAGTATATGATTTTTACGAGACTAAATGTGTTAAACACAAAATTGCATGTTCCAGTCACATAAGAAAAATATCAAAAAACCCATGACCAAGGGATGCAGCATCACTGTTTTTTACTCCTATTACCCAAAGCTAAAATTCTTTGAGCAGGTGCCATTCACTTTCCGCCGCGACTGTATAAAACGACAAACACGGATTTTCATATAGCTAATAGATACGTGTGATTTGTCAGCTTTTTACACGCTTTATATTAGCTTCACCTGTATGTATGTATGTAACCGACTCCTTCGGACTCGATTTTGACCCACTTTAAACGGACAGATTTTATTCAAATTTTGCGCACCTGCCAAAGATCGATGACAATGCAATAAAATACGAAAAAAAAATTAAACTAAAAAATAAATTATAGTTAAAAAAAACTAAAAAACACGCTTTAAAGTACATCAAACTAAAAAGTGAAAAATAATTCCTAATTTAGGCTGAAAATGGTAATGAACAAAAAATACTGGTATTATTGTGAAAAAGCGTGGGGCGCTCTGTGCCATATTTTTCGTCTATCGAGCAACCCACATAGTTTTTTTAAACTATTATTTATTTAAAATATATATATATATATAGCAGATGGCCGTAGAAGGCTTACCTGATGTTAAGTGATTCCCATAGACACTCACATTGCCAGAAGGCACGCAACTGCGTTGCCAGCCTTTTAAGAATTGGTACGATATTTTCTTGAAGAACCCTAAGTCAAATTGGTTGGTGTTGGTTATTGATTTTATTTTTATTACTTTGAAGTTTTGTAAATGGTTAGAATATAACAAAAATTGTTAGAAATGTTGCTAGTTCAAATATTTAAAAAAAAAAATTGTGCGTGTACTTTATGATTCTTTATGATCTTATTTTTCGAAAAATGATCTACTATATGCAACATTACAGAAATTTGTTAAATTAGATAAAGTTTAACAAAAGGCTTTTATTATCATAGATATGAATACAAATATTTCATTTTACCTTATTACTACTAAGATTATTATAGAATTTCATTAATTGTAATAGAATTATTACTATCATTGAAAAACGTGACGATTTGCTACAAAATTTCTCCCATACGTCGATAAAGAAGTTTCACTTCAAAATGATGGCGCATAACGGAAAAATGTGACGCGTAAAGAAAAAATGTTACACTAATTTTTTTTCCAACCCCGATAAAGAAGTTTCACTTCAAGAAGATAAGTCGAAAAATTGTTTCATAATACGCAAAACGCTTTCATTGTTTGCTATAGTTTTACAAGTGTTCAGGCCATCCAAGTACCTATCGTCCTCTCCGTTCACATTTTGTGTCCTTACTGCACCCATTCCTTAAACACCACTAGAAGAAATTGGACCGTTACACATGCTCCCGCGCTGCAAAGAAAACTTGTACCCGCCGTCGCGAGGTCACGCTTCTTGTTGCTTTAACGCTTGTGCTAACGCTTTTATTTTGTCGTCCCACAAAGTGGAGAGACGGAGGACTAACGGTAAGCAGTATTTCTATATATTTATGCCGCATTCCACTTGTCCCAAAGAACAAGGCAAAGAAAGTATTTCACAAATACGATTGACAGTATTAAAAATAGTGAAATGTTAGTGCGGAACTTTCATTGATCGACTTCATACGTATCAGGCAAGATTTGGTCCTGACCCATGTCTAGGTCAATATTAATCACGAGATCACGGAAAGTGCATGCGCAAAGCAGAAATTCTATGTACATCTTTTATCAATTAACATTTGACACAGTACATTTTTCTTTCTATATGCGATTATTCAATAGCATATAAATACAAGCAGACAAATGACGTCAATTTTAATAAACAAATATAAGTGCTCTTCAAAAATTTAATGAAAAGTAAATTTAAATAACAGAGACAATTACGACTATTTTACTTTTCTGACTAAACAAATTCAAAGGAACAAAGAATTCATAAAACCGCTACGTAATTCGTAGCAGACGTAGCTCGCGGTAGAGGCGTAGCAAGGTCGCAGGCTGCGCGGGATCCGCTCATGACCCACTTCCGGGTCAAGATCAGCGGATGACGTCACGCGTTTGCGCACTACATTTACGAGGTCTATCAATGGATTCACATATCAAATATTCATACTTCAATTGCTTCCTCTCCTTGAAACAGGATATTAAGTAAATTTAACTTTAGCAAATTTAATATTAATTATTTGCTTTATTTATATAATTTTAACCGTGTTCTAACTTCAGTTATTTCATTTTTGCTATGGTAAAATTTTTAAATTAATTAATTTTGTAAAATGTTTTATTATATACCCTAACATAATCAAAATTAAAAAAACTAAATTATATACTAATAATAATAAAACATAAAACATTTTTTCATTTTACATTTATGGTATAATTTTCTCATTAAAGCAAATAAAAATGTATAGGAAGATTCGTAATTTAATTAATAAATTTTGTTTTACATTAATCGATTTTAACCCTTCTCTACTGGAAGGATATTTGCAATTACTAAACAACTGGTTTTCTTGGCCCGGATATTTTTAATATCATCAATCAAAACATAATAAAAGGAATATCGTAAAGCACAAATTGGTACTAAAGGAAATCAAATAGAATATTGAAAAGGAATTCCCAACCCGACAGTCACGCCCACACAGTCTGCTGGCACACTTGTTCATAACCTAGGATAATGTCACTGATTTAATAGGATATTTAATATGTATTAAACGGGTCAACTTCAAAGACTTTTTACTAGAATTAGTTGGTGCGTGATACGTGCTATTGACACCATTCAACTAGCCTAATTTTATTGAAGATAGAATCCTATGTCCGTAGGAACGGTTTTTTTTTTCATATGTTGCTTCAATAATTTTTATTATGATAGTTTTCCTAACAGTACGAGCAAGTATTAACTGCACAGAATTGCATTGATACACAGCCGAGATTCGAATGCAAGACCTCAGAGCATAGAATACCAAAAACAATAATTCTATTTGCTTTGGTGATTTTAAAATTTAACTAAGCAGATATCTTTTTTCTTTCTTGGTCACGGCATCACGCGTGAACGGCTTAACCGATTTCGCTAATTCTTTTTCGTTGTGTTTTGTATTGTCAGGAGAAGGTTCTTATGAAAGAAAAAATTAAGAAAATTGCGCGGAATATTAGAAAATTTAAGAATACTTAACCACCATATTAAGTAATTCTGACTATTGTTACATTGATAAAATACATATAACATAATCTATCACATGGCCAGATATATTATGTCGCCTGTTCCCTAGTTGGAATACAAACAAAACTATTTATATAAACACCAGAAAAACAAACAAAGAATATTGTATATCATAAAGCAAGAATAATAAACACTTTGTTTCTGAAATATTTTTTAGGTAATTATATCATTTAATCAATATTCATAGTTAAGACAGGTCTGTCGGGTCCGCTAGTAACCGTATAAATGTTCCGTTTATAACTAAGCGACTGGGTATAAATAAATTTTATTTGGAAATCATTCTTCAATTTCAAATAACAATTTCTAGGAAAAATGCCTGAAATATCAAGAATGGTAAGATTTTTTCCAGGAATTTTAAAGGTTTAAATAGGTAACTGGGTCTGCTGCTGAGCACTGTTGGCCTAGTGACTTCAGCATGCGACTCATCCCTGAGGAAGTTCGAATCCCAGATGTGCACAATGGACTTAAAGTCTTCGTATATATGCGCATTTACACTCGATCGTACGGGAAAACAACCGGCTTGCCCCATGCCTGATCACCTACAGATCGGATAAAGAAATTAATCACGAAACAGATATATAAATCTGAGGCCCAGACCTAAAATTTCACCGTTACTATATTTTACCTGGGTATTCCGTATATTGTTTCACCGCGATCTAACCTCGGACACTAAGTGTGTGAACCGCTAAACTATAGAGACAGTTTCGAAGAAACAATGTCATGAGGCTCCCAGACTTTGTTAGCATCGTGATTTAATATGCATCGTTATTGCTGTGGGCAGTATATCGTAAAATCGATTTAAGTTTTTTAAATATTATAGAAAATAAAAAAAAATTAAAATCTAAAACTAAAAACCTTAAAAACTATAATAGAATAACTAAAATATATTATTAAAAGGAGTCCCTTTAGGCAAGGTTCCGAAGATACTGGCAGCGTTCCTCCTTTGAATAACTAGACTAAATCTTTGTCCGAGGTAGTTGCCAGCTCTTCGGTCTCCTGTGATCTTAACTAACCTTTTAGCTATTGCCTTAAAAAGTTTCATAGCGCCCAATATAGACCCCACGGAATTAGGGTCTCGACACCGAATGGGAAAGAATCATATTTGGACCCCTGTCTTTGTAGGCTAATATTATTTAATTCTTTCTAGATTTTTTAATTACGTTTTCAGTCGGAGTTTTTCGTGTAATTTTTAAATGCACAATGCATACTTCAGAAGTAGCGTTCTCGTTCATGGACGTTATATAATATCTATTATTTATGTTATCTATCATATTAAGGTTTGGTTATTATAAATTGTTTAATAAACACTAACCGAAAAAGGCACATAAACCTTTTGAACAGCTAATTAACGCTCACCGTTCGGAAAATAATTTCCATATGGAAAACGGTCTTCACGAGCCTCCATCCACATCATTAAGCCTTATAATTAATAGCTGAAGAGCTGCTTTGTTGCAGGTTTTAATATTCTGATTAAGCTGTTTTACAGACCGCTACTTCATATTTTATAGTAATTTTTAAGTTGTAAGAAGGTTTAAATCTTAACTGTAAAGATAGAAGAATAATGTGTAAAATAAAAAAATATAATTTTCTTTTGCATATTATAGGTTATTTAAATGGTTCGTATAATAAACCATTATAACTATCTTAATATAGCTTTCAAAAAAAAATTGGTGGTTTTTTAGCTATCAAAATCTCTAATATCTATTGAAAAAAGCCTTAAAATCTCTATTATCTATTGATAAAAGCTTTAAAATCTCTATTAAAAATTTTATTACAAGTTTTTTGTAGACTACATCCTACGCTAGCACCCTTTTATTGAGTGGCAGGTGTCAACCCTAATATGGTATTATTAAAAATCCTTGAAAATGAACACAACGGGGATCATTACAATCCTCTCAAGTTAATGGGACTTTACCTGATCAAATTTTAATATTTTTTCACGAAAATGATGAATTTGTTATCGTAGAAATATTTTTTTAAGACGGGATTTGGATTAGGTTAATTAATAATGTGAGCAGTGTTGGCCAAGTGGCTCTCATCCCTGAGGTAGCAGGTTCGATCCCCGGCTGTACACCAATGGACTTTCTTTCTATGTGCGCATTTAACATTCGCTCGGACGCTGAAGAAAAACATCGTGAGGAAACCGGCTTGCCTTAGACCCAAAAAGTCAACGGCGTGCGTCAGGCACAAAAGGCTGATCACCTACTTGCCAAATGATCATGAAACAGATACAGAAATCTGAGGCCCAGACCTAAAAAGGTTGTAGCGTAATTGATTTATTTTATTTTTAATTAATAATGTAGGCACCGCAAGTATAAAGTGTGGTCGTAGACGTGTCGGTCGTAGTGTAAATGGTGGACGGAGAACAAAGATACTTTTTCTAGTCAGGCCTTTCGCTGTGATTGAAATCTTTGCTTTGATGTGTATGAGAATTTGTGTTAAAATATTCATAAACTATAGAATATTACAAATATAGAGATGTCAAGGTCACAATAAAACAATATAGGAACTCCACATCCTCCGGACGAGTTATCGCATTTTATCACAGTACATGATATATCATATGTTAGGAATTATACTTCTGTTTCGGTATTAAAATATTCAGATAATTTATATTTTTCATAGAAAGGTTTTAACGAGAAAATGTCATTAATTATTTTAAAAAAAAAATGGTGGGAAATTAATTAATTAACAAAAACTATATTACGTTTCTTTAAGATAATAGTGAAAGAGAAAAATGCTCGGTCCCGTATGTTTGTGTAATCGCGATAAACTCAAAAACCATAGTAGGAATTTAATTTTATTTAACTCACTAATAAAAAAAGTTATAAATGTGGAATGTTTTGTGTAAATTAGTTAATATAACGATAATTTTAAAGGTTTCTGAAGTGAAGCCACTATTGATTGCATATAATTTCAAGGTTGCATCAGTAGGCATGATAAGCTCTACCCGTGCGAAGGAAGGGCGGGTACAAATTTAAAACAACACTTTCCATTTAGTTGGTTAAATACAGCAGACAAATACTTGTCATAAACCTTTGCTAATAAAACAAATACGTTGGCCGAATGCTGTTAGTAAATAATTTAAAATTATTTAGGGCCACACACAAATAACTATTTCAATTATAAATCATAAAGCAGAAAATCTATTGGAATATAAACAAAACTTACCAGTTAATAATTAAAATCTCAGTTATCTGGCTCATATCCCAACTTATATTGAACATGTAAAGCAAAGTTTAGATAAATGACCGGTCCATTAGCAAAGTTACAATATAATGGCTTATTATGAGTCTCATTTAAATTGCTTCTGATATTCATATTTTAATTCAAACGCTTTGATAAGTTTCAATTTAATCTGTACATATGACCTTGGTACTCTTAATATTGATTTATAATAAATCATGAAAATTAGATTTTTCTCTTATCATCAAAGGAACGCTTAAGAAAAACTAAATTGTTCAATACGAAAACATTAATTTACTAATTAAATAGGGTGTATTTATGTAGGTTAATAATATTTAAATATATACATATTTCCGATTTGGACATAAATTATTGAGATTAATTGGCGAAATTAAATAATATTATTATTGTGAAAAGAATAGGTCGACTCACGTTTGAGAAAGTAGAGAACTACAAGAGCTTTTGAAATCTCTTCATAATAGGAAACGATTTTAAACATTAAATAAAAATAAAATCGTAACTACAATTCCAAATTCGAAATTTAAAAAAATCGAAGCCAAGAGCAAAAACCAAATGCACAACGGTTCGATTCTCACTATTTAATCAAACGTAATAATGAACTTCTTTATAGCATAATAGCAGTAAAAATCTAATCTAAAAGAATTGCAAATAATACTGGAGTTACTGGTCAATGTTACCGTATCCGTGTCAATTTCTTTATAACGGCGCGGTTAAAGGCCTTAAAAATTTCAAATACAATAGCGAGTATAAAATCTCGTAAATCAACTAAAATGTGCGATCCATAAATCGCACACAAATTGAACTCTGTCGAGGCCACTAACCTTCAGTGAGGCGCGCTTCACGTGAATCGTCGAGGATCAACAGGTGCGGCCGCCTTGCACGACCGAGCTCGAGCTCGGCTGACGCGGTGCTACTAACTCGCGGAACGCCCATCCCGGCCGGCAGTCGGGGAGCGAATGGCGCTCACCCCTTGCCCGTTGCCTCAGGTGAGGGCTGGACCTTGAAATTTGAAAAAGGAACCCTTTGTACACATGTTTGAATAGAGAAATACACTTGACGATAGAACGCTCCTTTACGAATATATATTTTTGTAAATTTTAGAATAATATCGAAATTCGTTTGAATAAGTCTATCTAACTTAAAAATTTGAAACTCTTACCTTAGATCTCATCTTTAATAACTAGATAAAATGCGCAAGTTTGAAATTTTGTGTGAATGTTGATTTTATTACGTCTGTTATTTTACGTGTCCGGACTTCGCTTAGTGCTTTTGTAAGCTCTACGAAAACAGTTGGGAATTCGTCCGTGCAATTTCATGGAAAATGAATCTGCTTTAATTCGCTTGACTGTAATAAAGAGGAATCCGGGTAATCTGGCTCCAATGGGACTTCCTGTAATTTGTGCATGTTTAATTTACCCCTATTTTTCTTTTAACAATGGCACTGATAATTATTACGAGTAATTGTTTCGTAAAATATTGTAACTATACATCATTGTAAATATTATACATAATATAATTAATAAGTAATGAATTGTCTGGTAAAAATGTATAAAAAGACCTATATTAAAGTTAATTTACTTACATTATTGGTACAATTATTGTGAAGAATTTAATAACTTTTTAGTATGGACTAATTCATTTTTAAGGGTATAACATTTTAAGCACCCATATTTTAATATAAAAGTTTCAATCTAAAGTCCTCATACAAAGTTCGAACTTGGAAAGCGCTCAGCTGAACAAGGTTGCCAGCTACGTCACACGTCACCTTCTGTATAGATAGATTCTACGGTTGAAGAAACGTATGGGTGAAACGTATATCTCATAAGATCTCTGTTTTATATAGATATATCTTTAAGAACGGAGCATGCTCAAAATTAGATTAGAATTATATTAAAGAATAAAATAAGACACAAAAACCATTACTAAAGCCCTGCCCTGCGATTCTGTAACTCACTTCACGAACTCACACAGCGGTTTTCGCATCGGCGGTCGCTCTCAAATCAGTCGTGAAGCAGTCATTTTATGATTGGGCATTCTGAAAAGGTGGGAGCTTGTAGTTTATTGTTTATCAGAATGCCAAATCATAAAATGACTGCTTCACGACTGATTTGAAAGCGACCGCCGATGCAAAAACCGCTGTGTGAGTTCGTGAAGTGAGTTACAGAATCGCAGGGCTGAACTGCATTACGGGTGACTCGAGCAGGATTCAGCTTGCCCATGACTGAGACCCCTAGAGATCCTTGGAGAAGACCTTCACCTGATAAGGGGTTCTTGTAAACCAATTAGTGTAGCTTTTCATTTAAAAATTATAATAGGATTCAGTTTACTCAGATTTTGCTATAAAAGGCTATGTACTATTTAAATTATCTTTAAAAGAAAAGTGTGGAAAGTTCGACCTATAGTTTAAATTTTTAATATTATAAAAAATATATTAATAATATATAACCTGCAGTAGCAGTGTTGGCCTAGTGGCTTCAGCGTGCGACTCTCATATCGAGCAAATGTTAAATGCGCACATAGAAAGAAAGTTCCATTGGCGCACAGCCGGGGATCGAACCTACGACCTCAGATGGGAGTCGTACGCTGAAGCCACTAGGCCGGCACTTCTCTCATTTTTATGTACATGTGTTTATTATCTATATATATTTCATTCCTATTAAAATAATAACTATTATATTTGGTTTTAAAGGGATTTACGAATAAAACTTCAACACTGTTTTTCCGCACAAGTTAAATTAATGGTTCAGTCCCAATTCCCAGTATGTATTACAAATATTACCATTTGAAATTTAAGCTTTAGTTTAAGAGACTTTCATCCCTGATTAGTTAAAGTTGAATGACACCAAGACGAGTCCTTGAGGAATAGTTTAAAAAGGAATGCATTAATGTATTTTTAAGAGTTGCATACATCTTAATAATTTTTAAAAATGGAATATTTTATACATTATTCACAATGTATAATTTTCGAATAAGTATGTTATTTTAGAAATAATCGTAATAGCTAAGCATTGGTGTTTTATCGTAAGTATACAGCAAATTTTTTTTTATTACAATGTTTAATAAGACATATATCGAAGTAGACATGGGGAGAAATTGGCTGTGCCATAAATTCATCTGGAATTGTTTGGGCAAAACACCTTTTGTATGGTTTATAATAATTTATCAAAAACATTAAAGTATCTTCCACTACTAGAGTTTATAAAGGTCGACTTAATGTACTATTGTTTAATGAATTTTAATACTGTGATATTTTATTACTACAAATAATATAAGAATTGACTAATTGAAATGCCTCATAATGTATGTAACTTCTATGTAAAATTCCTTTTTAAGACAAATTTGCACGCCATAATGTGGGGCAGAATATGCGAACTTTACATTGTACCACAACATTTATGTATCATTTTCTTGCATTATTATTATAAGTACAATAGTATTTACTATCATAGCCTAAACAGAAAGCCTTGATAGAACAAATGAGGACTTATAATTTATGGTGACAGGATATATTCATATATAGATTGTTACATACAGAAAAATCAGGCGTATTCAATACATTAAATTTATATAATAGCATAAAGGTGGTTTAGAACAGACTCAATCAAATGTTTAATTAAAATAAAACTTTATCAATTATCATCCACGCAGGCTTATTACATTATTTACATAGCGTTTCAACTGCTTTTCTGCAATTATGGTCATCGTCAATTGACAAGTAATTTTCACCGGTGTAATGATGAGAGTCTATTAAGATGTTTCATTTAATAAACATGATCCAAATATATTCTTTTAAAGGATTGATAAATAGGAGATAGTAATATAGTAGTGGGACACCTCAACTAATCATGAAAATATTACGACTGTATTTTGACAGATAAAGTATTATGACAGATAAGGTATTATGACAGATAAGGTATTTTGACAGATAAAGTATTTTGACAGATAAGGTATTTTGACAGTACCAAGTTTTTATATCCTAGAAACAGCTATGACTGTATTTTGACAGATTTTATGACAGATAAAGTATTTTGACAGATAAGGTATTTTGACAGTACCAAGTTTTTATATCCTAGAAACAGCTATGACTGTATTTTTACAGATAAAGTATTATGACAGATACAGTATTATGACAGATAAGGTATTTTGACAGTACCAAGTTTATATGTCCTAGAAGCAGTTAAGACTGTTAAAACGCATCCAAAGTTATTCAAAACATTTTAAGAAACTTGCCGTTATCTACCTATCTACCACGACTGTGGATGCCTGCATGTTGCACCACATTGTAATCAAAAAATTGTTTTGCCATGGCTATATAACTATTTAATCACCCTCCTAGAAGTTATAGATCACTACCGTGTAATGCTTTCAAAGGGAAGGTGTATTAAATGTTTAAAGGCAAGGTGTCTTTATAGCGTGTGTGAGAGAGTATTTAGACCATAAGTTTTGACAACAATTAAAATTAACTTAATTCTAAGTATGATAATTAATATGACATTTGCATGCCTATTTTTATATGGCTGATTGTACGGTTCTAAGTAATCTGAATCACCTTCTTTGAAATTAAACGATTTATTATTATTATTAGAGTCATACCTGAACAAATTACTTGTTTACATACATTCATTTTCAGTATTATAAAATCGTATGAGCAGTCTAAACAATAGATAGAATTACGTCTGGTGAATATCACCTTACGTAACATAATATTTAAATAACATTCCAAATTATATTATCAGACAACCTTTTAAAATTACTTTTATATTAAGGATAATGCACTGTTTTACTTAAAACATTATGAATTTAGTAAAACTTTTATCGTTTAATATTTAATAATTAGATGGCGTTGCATTTTTAGCCGTGTTGTGCCGGCTTATAGAATAGCACCTCCCCATCTCTACCCGTGGGTGTCGTAAAAGGCGACTAAGGGATTTTTAAGGCGTAGGGCAGTGACGACCCCATCGCCCGCTGGTACAATAACTATTTCCACCAGCGCAGTCAGTTAGTCCAAGTAGTGGGAGTGTCATGCTGCGTAAGCAGCCGAATGAGCCGACACGATCGGGGTAATACCACTCTCCCATTGAAAAAAAAGCGTGAAGTGGCCCACGCAGGACGTGTGTCGCGTTTCGTTTTATTTTGTGGGTTTCCCGGAAGCTCATCCCCTTCCTCTCCGAATCATCATGGCAGCGTTATTGAATAGAACTTCTTTACCCCAGGAGGGTACCTGCACTTCTAGTACAGGAGAATCCGTCCCTGGGTGTACTCACTCAGGCTGTCCCGCGTATTCTGGGGGGGACAAAATACCGCTCAACTGCAGAGGCAAATCTAGAAATAAACTCACGGTAACACAATTTAACACAGACTTTACTAACATTAGGGGGCTTCAATCTAATTTAAATCCCGTCCACTTTCACCTCGAGACGGCTAAGCCGGCCTTATTGTTTCTAACGGAGACCAAGATAGTTCCCTCGTCTGTTGAACATTTGCACTATCCAGGCTATTGTCTTGAGCATAATTTTAGGCCACAAGCCGGTGTATGCGTTTACATTCGTGAGGATATAAATTTCCGTCGCCTCTTACATTTGGAAGAATCCGATCTTTCTACCTTGTGGGTACGCGTAGAATGTGCTGACCATCCCCGCATTTACTGCCTTTACAGGTCACACAGCGGCAACACCGAGGTCGATCGACTTATAGAACATGTCCAAACTGCACTCGATTCCCTTCTGTCTCTATCGCCTGCTGAAGTCGTTATACTGGGTGATTTCAATGCCCATCATTCTGAGTGGTTAAATTCTCGTACGACCGACTACTGGGGAAGAGGCTTCCATGATTTCGCTCTTGCATATGCTTTAACTCAACTGGTCACAACGCCTACGCGAATACCAGACCGAGCTGACCATCAGCCTTCGTTATTAGATCTTATGCTGACTTCTCACCCAGACTTCTATGAGGTCACTGTGGATGCCCCACTTGGGTCCTCCGACCACTGCCTGGTGCGAACCGTTGTGCCAATTAGGCGTCGAACCCGCCCGCAGTTTTCGGAATGCCGTCGTGTCTGGCATTACAAATCGGCCAATTGGGATGACATGCGTCATTTCTTTGCAGCTTACCCATGGTTGCAAGTCTGCTTCAAGGGTAGTGATCCTGACGCCAGCGCTGAATCTGTCGCCGATGTGGTGCTACAAGCAATGGAACTCTATATCCCTCACTCTATGGTCCCCATTCGTGGTAAATCTCGGCCATGGTTTGGCCACTCTTGCAAAGAGGCTTCCCGTCTTAAGCTAGAGTACTATAAAATCTGGGCTCACGCAATGGCCATAAAGGATCCCGATGTAGCTCTCCATAAAAAGAAATTTAACGCAGCTACCCGAACCCTTAAACGAGAAATTTTTAAAGCAAAATCGGAACATATTGGCAGAATTGGTGAAAAGCTCGCGAAATTGCCCTCTGGAACTCGAGCCTTTTGGTCATTGGCGAAGGCAACTCAGGGAAACTTTTGTCAGCCCTCTTTACCATCCTTGCGAAAGGAGGATGACTCGATGGCTCACTCGGCGAAAGAGAAAGCAGAGCTCCTTTGCTCTCTCTTTGCATCTAACTCCACGCTCAATGACTCAGGGACCTTACCGCCTACTATTCCGCATTGCGGGTTTTCTATGCCTGAAGTTCGATTCGAACAGATTGGTGTGCGGAAGGCCTTAATCTCCCTTGATACCCACAAGTCAAGTGGTCCTGACGGCCTTCCCTCGATCGTTCTTAAGACTTGTGCTTCTGAGCTGACTCCGGTGCTTACACGGCTCTTTCGACTCTCGTACTCCTCGGGCCGACGTTATGCCGATGGCTGGCAAATTTTCTCGTAGGACGTAGCATTAAAGTCCTAGTTGACGGAGAGTGTTCCAATCCTAGACCCATCAATGCAGGCGTTCCGCAAGGTTGTGTCCTTTCGCCGACCCTGTTCGTTCTGCATATCAATGACCTGTTGAATATCGACAACATCCATTGCTATGCAGACGACAGCACCATCGACACATTATATTCCGGCCATCCGAACATGTCTCGATCTGAAGTCGATGAGAGCCGTAACATACTAGTTCTCGAAATTGAGTCGATTCTGGAGAAGGTTTCTGTGTGGGGTAGTAACAACCTTGTTAAGTTTAATCCTACAAAGACTCAGGTTTGTTCGTTTTCTGCCAAGAAAGATCCTTTTGTCGTATCTCCTCAATTTGAAGGCGCTCTCCTTAGTTCGTCACACAGCCTCAGTATCCTTGGGGTTGGCATTTCGAAAGAAGTCCAATTTCGCAGTCATCTGGAAGAAAAAGCCAAACTGGCTTCCAAAAAGCTGGGTGTTTTGGGTAGGGCTAAGCAGTATTTCACTGAGGTGCAACGTATGCAGCTCTACAAAGCTCAAGTACGACCTCATATGGAATACTGCTCGCATCTCTGGGCCGGTGCTCCCAAATACCAGCTTCTTCCTTTTGACCAAATTCAGCGAAGGGCTTGTCGAATTGTCAATCTCCAATGTCTTACTGATCGGCTTGATTCTCTATCGCTACGCAGAGACATTGCGTCTCTTTGCGTTTTTTACAAAGTTTCATCACCGTACGAGCCGAACGACCTCTAAATTTCACCAGCATCATCTTGATGGTTGGAGGTCTTCCACGGTCCGCTTCACAAGGCATTTTCTTTTGCGAACTAGCGAACTGTGGAATCGGCTCCCGGGAGGGGTCTTCCCTCAGAGATACGACCTCCAAATTTTTAAAAAACGAGCCTACTCCTCCCTCAAAGGCCGGCAACGCACCCATTAAAAATGGGTGTCTATGGGCTGCGTGGACTGCCCTTTTTGGTCGTCCCGCAAGCTCGTTTGCCCCCCTATTCTATAAAAAAAAAAAAAAAAAAAAATTGTACTCTTGACGGGTGCTACTTGTGGTCAATGGTCGGACTTGAATTTATTTATGATATTATTATATTATCAACCGTAATCCATCTTACGTGTATTTTTTGACAGCACAGTACGTTGCGTACTAGTTTATATATATATATATCAACATAGTTCCGTTATAGATACTATTAAAAGGGCCTGGGACTAGTTCTAGACCGGCTATTTCTAATTAATTTGCGATATTTGTTTTCAAATAAATGTTGTTTACCGAGAGTTTTTTAAGCCGGCTTTTTCTCTCAGCCTACACCCTCTGTCTTTTTGCCGATGAGTGGGGATGTCTACCGTTTCAAATTTAATGACGTGGAATAAGTGATACCTGTATCATATATTCCAAAATAAACATATTTGATTTTTTATACTAAAATAATCGTTTTACTAGGCCTTAAAGAAAGACTGTTTTAACAAGAAACAAAAGCTGAAATACCTTCATGATTCTAAATTAAATAGAATATTACTGGATAAAAAACTGGTCAACATTTAACGTTAGATTTAAATTTTCATCATTGTATGATCATCACTATTACGTCAGTTGCACCAGTGCGTTTTTTGTGCCCCTATGGAATCGTGCCTGTGAAGAAGGTAAAGAGCCAAGGTACGACGCCATTGTAGCCAGTTAAAATACGAAAATACGATTAAAAATTCCATTATTCGTATTAAAAACTAAGTTGAGATAAGTCACGTTCCAGCACCCATGCGTTCATTCCTTTTGCATTGCGTTAATAAAAGGCGTTTAAAGATGAACTTATGAACCACCGACCTTTATATTACGCTCACATTGTTACTTTTTAAACTAGTTTCATTGTTTCATACAAATATTTCTAAAGGATTAGTGTCCTGTGTCAACACGTTCCACGCGGCATAATTAATGCAAGAAGGGCAGGTTTTCGGACTACAGTAAAAATAGGCAGCACGAGAGATTTTACAAAGCCAATTTCACATTCGAAATTCATTTATCAAATTTAATGAAATAGTAATAAGTGTAGTAGTTTTCGTAAATAATCCTCTTTACAAAGAGCGCCGTGAGGGTGCTATGCCATGGCGTTTCTACTTTGGCTACTACTCAATGGTATTGGAACGCAAATTTCTGACACACACATGTATAATTGTATACATTTTCGCATTCGTCATAGTTTTTCGAGATTTTTGTGTATTTGCTGAAAGCGAAAGTATTCTTCTCGTCCAACAGTAGTTAAATTATTGTAGTGTTGTGTAGATATTGTCAAGTACCGTTAATATATCAAAAGATAGAGAATTGCTGCCCACGACACAGGCAAACCTAGAGGGCTAGTGCACTTTCTCTTTTAACTATACATCCTTTTTATTACGTGTAATAAAGTTTTTTTTAGTTATTTTAATCTTTAGCTATCTGTAATTCATGTCAAATATTGACACACTTTTTGTACTAATTAATAAGCACCTTATGTTCATTTAAAATGTGAAAAATAGTTAGATTCCTCACAAAATTATGTGGCCACCGAAAAACGTAACATTACACACAAAAAATATCTAAAACTTCAACTTGGAGAAGTTTAGTTGCTCGTTTGAAAACGTTCATTTCTGAGTTGTTTAAGTTAGCTGTTTGCTGAAGGCTTCTTAAAACTTATACTCACAGATGCCCATACAAGTTTGTTTAAACTAAGTCACTAAGAGAGAAATTTTTAACTCTATTTTGTAAATATGACGTTTTGATTAATTTGAACATGTTTATTTAATCTAATACTAATAAAGACATGTAAAAATGTAAACAAAACTAATATTTATAAACGCCTAATTTTTTAACTAAAATAAGGAGATAATGTATAGTTTATATTATCTAACAAACCAGTGATGATTTACTAGATAAAATAAACTTAACTGTACAAAATATCTGGTCAAAAACTGAAACTCAATCTACAGGAAAATTCGTGACACTACTCAATTAGTTTATTTCTATTACAAATAGTATATTATGTCCTCTTTAGGAATTCAGGAGTTTTAGGAGCTTAACATCTTTCAGAAGTATCGCATTACACTTGCGACTCGGTCCTCAGCAAACAATGTATAATAGTCAAACGTCTGCTATTGACAACCTACATAGAACCGAACAAAAGACAAACTTCACCATTTCAGCAGGTCGCGGGCTAGATTTCAATTGTGATTATTTGATAACCTTTCAAAAAGAAGTATAATATAACAATTGTCTCTTCAAATAAGGGTTATAAAAAACCAGAATTTTCCGATATTCACATAATATGACCAGGTTAACATGACCCCTATCTCAAAAGAATGCATCACAAAAGACATAAAATTGTAAGCCCGATAGAGATCAATTTATGTTGGTAGTGTCATCCATTTCCCTTTGATTGTATGTGAATAGGTTCGTTTGTGAACTTTTTATCTGAGTTTGTGGTGTATTGATTTTGTCATTAAAAAGCTTTAGAATTTTGCACCAGGTTGAATCGCGCTAATTTGTAAAATGCGTTAAAGGTAACATTGGACATTTCTCTTTTTAATTTATCATTTCTTCTTTATAGCTAAATAAGGAAAGCCTGACTTTAATCTGTCTTGACTTAGACTGATATTCATTGTGATATTTTCTAGGTACCACAAATGTAAAACAAAAATTCAGACAAAAAAATGTTTAGTGGTGCAACGGGGTTCAACCAAGTAAAGTTCAAATAAATACCTGTGACCGGTTCCTGGGTCATCGGGGTGCTTTAAATACTAGAGGATTTTATTAGTATAGTTATGAAATAACCACGCTTATAAAACTAAGAAAGCCTGAATGAGCAAAAGGTACAGCCTTGGCTCGCAAAACCGGTTTTTTTAAATATAAAAAAGGACTATGTTGACGATATCCTCAGTGGAGCAAGACATATGTCACTCTACTTGAAATAAACTAAAGGTTCTACTTATATACTAAACCTGCCATTTGGTAAGAAAATTAAAACTAATAGTGATTCTATAGTCAATATAATAGTATTCTATTGACTATTTTTATTAATAATGTAACGCTAATAATATATAAACATATAATAAATGTGTTCAACCTAATATCGAACGAAATCAATTACTTTTTCCTTTCGAGGACAACCTTGGATATCAGGGTTGCCCACATCTAACAATGTTGAGATAACTTCATTGCTTTCAATGTTGCCGTTTAGTATTACGAAAAGAAATAATCTACCACCATGGTCACATAGCGTATAACCTGGCCCCGTCTTTTATTCCTGGCGAAAACAATAAGCCTTTTGCTAACATTTTGGTTTATTGCTTTATTTTCATTTATTTGCAATTATCAATAAAACGGACACACAAATGTGCTGATGTCTTTTTAGGAATTAAAATCTAATAGAATGTGTGTGGAAATTCAAAAATATTTCCTGAAAACTACTGGCTTAATCATATTCCGATTTATTTTACGAATACCGCGGAGGCAGATTCGCTCGCATAGGAATACTCCACAACAGTGTCCTACCTAGTCTGGCATAAGTTTTAGTTTTGTAATAAACTAAGGTGACCAACTATATTCATTTACTGAGTTTTATACTCTTTTTTCGCAAACCGTACTCTTATCAAATCCAATACTCATTTGTATTTCTAAAACATTTTTTAGATTATTTTATTTCTATTTATGTTGTCCAGACACTAATGCTGTTGAAAGGGTATTTTCACTAGGGAATGATTATTGGAGCAGTGAGAAGTCGCAACTTTCTGTAAAAACATTATCTGCCGTCTTAACAGTCAAATTTAATATGCAAAATGTAAGTTGTTCGGATGTGGCTACATTGTTAGACGAACATCCTCATTTAGCAAAAATCAAAAATCCACTCCGAATAAAAATATGTTTTTAAAAGAAAATTAAGTTATTATCGTTTTTTATTCATTTTTTTTTACCTATGTATAAAAAAATAGGTGGTCACCATAAATTAACAAGCTGCTTTGGTTTCATCTCTCTTTATTATATAATAATAGTATATTAATTTTGAAACTTGGATGATCGGCAAATCCAAAACCCTGTGCCGCCCCGCCACTTTAACAAAACAGGTAATGGTAAATTATACTAAAAATATAGGAGTAATTACTCCTCCCCAAAACTATGATGTTACATAGTTTTGTGGAGGAAGGAAAGTGTAGCTCTTCCTCCATCATGAAGAGAGGATCCTGGATCAGTCTAATCATTGACTAGCGCGAGGCCCCTATTGTCTATGGTCAAGAAGTCGGATATATCCTAAGCGGTTGGAATAACTGTTAGCAACATTCAAGGTATGAATCCCCATCGTAATAATTTGTAGTCATCTTGTGCTTCTTGACGGACAGACACACGGTCTAAGACTAGCGTACCCAATGCTGAAAAAACAAACTCTCCTAATTTGTAATATTAATATAGAATACTAGCTGACCCGGCAAACGTTGTATGTATATTATTTTTAGGAAACATGTTTTTAGTGCAATAAAAATAACTATCTACTATACCTACTATAAAATAGAGGTTGATCGTAGAAGGGTGAAATTTTAGGGATGTATGTATTTTTTAATGCCACATAATAAAAAAAACTAATTTTATCCAAAAAAATAATAATTTGGGGTGGACACCCCTTATCACTTAGGGGTTTGAAAGAGATTTCATAAGAATTGGTCGAGCCGTTTCGGAGGATTATGAGAACGAACATTGACACGAGAATTTTATATATGTATTAGATAAAACAAAGACATACACTCTTAACTCTTTACTGAAAACGTCGCGGCTATCTACTAAATAACTAATATGAAAAGCCGGCAACATACTTGCGCACTGGGCGTTGTGGAGAAATTCAGACCTCACCTTGTCCTAAAAAAATAATAAATATGACGACTTATTTCAAACAAGGCTGTATTTTAGCCTTCGCTCCCAGAATCAATAATATACTAACAACGGTCAATGTTAGGTTGTAAACCCTCTGGGAATAGTCTATAATTAAGAAAGCAATCAGAAATCACTTAATACTAGAATGTCAATATTTTTCTGATACACTTTCGCTTTAAAACGCTAAAATTAAAATAAATATTAATTTAACACTTTGTTCTCTAGACCACTTGTTTAAGTGAGGTTATTATGAAGATTGGTTCTTTAAGAATGTACTTACAGGTACAAAATTATATAAGTTGGTTTTACATTTGTTACGCTTTGACATTTACTTATAAAAGCAGTGAATCTTAAACCATTGAACTGGTGAAAACCTGAACTTAAATTGTTCATGACTGCCATGAGTAGCGCATTACGCAACGCAGTGCGTTATGTTGGTGAGTTACTGAAAAAGAGTTACCTGAGTAACATATATATATATCCGAAGAATACAATATCAACCTTTTCATAAGATGATTTTTTGAAGTTATACTTCTTTAGGTGCGTTATGAAAAATTGATGAGAGTGAAATTTTACGATGCGCGCGCACCGTGACACAAAATTATCAGTATGAAGTTAGTTCTAGGTGGCATGAAAATCGATAATAACTATGTTCAAGTTGTATATTCTAGTATTTTTATATTTAGAACACGTGTTTCGTAACAGTACAATTAAACAGTGTGAATAAATAAATATTATTTTGGTGTTTTTATTAAATCAATTTCATATACGACGGTGATAGTATTTACTAATAATAATTTTATTGATTAAATTTAATATTTATCGTTAATCACTACTGCATTTTAGTTATTTTTTTTTTTCCATACGCCAAAGAAGTATAACTTCTAACGCGTGTACATAAAAGTACACACAGTCTTTTTTTTAAATACGTAAATGTTAAAATGCATATATTGGAATCATTCTCAACTTCAAGCCAATTTTCGTTTAACCAATTTATGTCGTAACTATAAATATTTGTCACAAATCTCACTGACTTCAAACGCTTAATAGGATTGAGAGCAACGACGACTATATAACCATGATATGACCCTTTGAATCGAACGAGATTTAATCAAAAGCCAATAATCTGTCCTGCAGCTATACAAATTCGAGTTCGAAATTCGCTTCGAATGACCTGTTTTGCGTTTCGAATTACGATATACATACATAATGGAGGGTTCAAAACCCGATATAGTGCCAATATAAAGCCTGATAAATAATCATAAATATAGACTTGACATATATCTGATATAAAAGTACAGAATTAACCAAAGATATTAATTATTATCAATATATTTTAATAATATATTTTCTTCTAAAAGTTCGTAGTCTGATACATAGGTGGCGCTACTAGTATAAAATTAATATGATTTTTAGTTAGCCCTAACCCTCAAAAGACACGTGTATAAATTTAACAACAGTCGTACTATTAGTTTGTGACATTTTGATTAAAGGAACTTTTAGTTTGATTAAAACAATGGATAAAGGAATTTCCTGTAATAAAGATTGCTTTTTGGTAAAAAAAAGGGTGCGTGTACTTATGTACGCGCGTAAGAAGTTATACTTCTTTGGCATTATTAAAAATAGTTTTTGACTGCATGCAAATAATTAATTACAATTAAATAATCAAAGAATGGAAAAGGAGTCATTATAGCCAATAAAGTTCAGTTTACATTTGAAAAATTAAATAAATAAATATATTTTATTAATATTATATTTATATTTATTATTATTTTCTAATATTAATTAGTATTGATTTAAACATTCAATTAAAATCACTTCTGATTATAATTCAGACGCATATATAAAATTCGCGTTTGTATAATGAAAACACGTGTTATAAATGTAGAAACTAAAAGCATGTGGATAAATAGTATAAATACACAGTGAACAGAGGCGGCGTGCGTGCCACCATGCGCCACTAACTTAATTCTGTTAATTTTGTGTCACGGTGCGCGCGCATTGTAAAATTTCACTCTCATCAATTTTCATGACGCGCCTAAAGAAGTATAACTTCAAAAATACTATTGAAGCCAAGGCTTGGCTTGATAAACATTATTCACACTCTGCACCAGGAAATTTCAACTGTTGAGAAGTGATTACCGAAAAACTATACATATTTATAAACAAATCAGTGGCGCTACAACGACTTTAGGTCTAGGCCTCAGATTTCTGAATATATTTCATGATCATTTTTCAATCTAATAGGCAAGTGATCAACCTCCAGTGCCTGACACACGCCGTCGATGTTTTCCTTCACCGTTCGAGCAAATGTTAAATGCGCACATAGAAAGAAGTCCATTGGTCCATAGCCGGGGATCGAACCAACGACCTCAGGGATGAGAGTCGCATGCTGAAGCCACTAGGCCACTGCTCTAGATATTTTTTATATATGAGCCAATTATGTTTTATAATTAACTAGTGGACCCGACAGACGTTGTCCTGCATGATATTTCAAGCAATTAGTAAAGCAAAGTATGAAAGTACCGACTGCAGCGCCATCTGGCGGGCACACACAAAAAATTTCATCAAAATTGGTCCAGTCGTTTGAGAGAAGTTCAGTGACATACACACTCACAGAAGAATTATATATATAAAGATATCCTGAGTTATCTATCGACGCGAATCTAAACCGGTATGTGAGAGGTATGCACTGTTTCCAACCTATGATATTCTATGTTCAAAGTGTGAAATATGTGTACTCGTAATAAACATATTCACATTAACATTAACATTTTACGTCGTTTTTTCTTTCTTTAGTCCAAGACTTCGTTGTGTTGGTAGTTACACGTCATCTTTGGTCTTCTATAATTTGACTATCGGTCCGACGAACTTGGTCGGGTCAAGAGCTTGTATGAGCCAAGAAACCTAATAAAAAAATTATATTTGATATAGTATCATAAACCTTACAATAGATACTCCATATTACTTGTTATCGATACACAATTCGAATTTGCTTGGAACATAATTTGATCGAGTACTATGCAGTTGGGCATGTAAATTGAATTCCACGTATCATGTACGCCAGTGTTCCGCAAACTTTTTGCGTTCAATATACAATTAGGAAAACTAATATGGAGGTACACCACAAATTAAAAATATATAATATAAATATTACTGATCAACATACCTCAACTTTAAATGGCAGAAAAGGTATTTAATGCGAAACCTCTTTTTGTCGAATGTCCTGAGGCGTTGAGCTCATTTAAGTGAGCAATATCCGATATGCAAGTGGATCTTATTTTCTTAAGATGTCATGTGGAACGTGGTAGTAATGGTTGCAGCTCCTCATAAACATTTTGTAAAACAAAAAGACTTGGCGATTAAAAACAGTGGCGGAGAGTTTATTGCCAGTTCTTCTCGTCCGTTCTACGCCCTTGAGAACTATATGTAAATGTAAAATTAGAAGCATAAAATTATAAGTATATTTTTTGTTTGACGTTCATAAGTGTACATTGTGTTACCTAAATGAATAAATGATTTTGATTTTTTTGAATTTTGATCCACCAACCAACTTTGACCAGAATTAGATAAGTTTTAAATAATCTCATTTTTCCGCGGCCATTAAACTAATGACCACGGTACACACTTTGTGGAACACTGATGTAAGCCAAATGAAATTCATATAAGCGCATTTACGAGAAGAAATTTTATACAGCTTACGTTGAAATTTAAATCTATTTTTTATACTAACGTTTAATTGAAAATACTTTGTGAGTATTAAATACCAGTCATTGTTACTTCGAGTCCTCATTTTTATATACAGAATGTTAATTCGCATTCTTAGTAAGACTATTTTACTTATAGTTTTGGCTCTTTACTTGTGATTGATCATTTCTATAAATATATATATTGATCCAAGAATAGCAATATATTTTATGTAATGTGTAAACTTTATAGTGTCAAAATATTAAAAAATTGGGGGAACTATGTATTCTATCAGCTACACATGTGGATAAAAGGTGATTAAACATTCGTTAGCAAAAGTCGTTTAGTTTAGTGGAAATACCATCCGTATCACCTCGACGTCCGTCGTTTCAAAACTGAGCATTTTTTAAGACAGTTTTTGCCGCGCACCACCAATATTTTGAACTAGCAGCCCACTAAGTATTTCCGAACCAATTCAACTTTGGGTCAAGAAAAGAGCGTACCAAGTCTTTAAGTGTCCATGTATCACTTATAATCAAGTGAGGTTTCTGCCCCTTTGGCCCCTGTTCTATAAAAAAAAGTAAACGATAAAGGGTTTTCTGCACAATACCTTTGTTTCGGTCAAAAATTTTACACTTACTATTTTTTTTAA
Organism: Pieris napi; assembly: GCF_905475465.1. Taxonomy (NCBI): domain Eukaryota; kingdom Metazoa; phylum Arthropoda; class Insecta; order Lepidoptera; family Pieridae; genus Pieris; species Pieris napi. Next base: position 1,114,090 of record NC_062241.1, on the reverse strand, counting down.
TCATCTGTAGCGGATGATTAGTCTGCACTGGTTTCTCTTCGACACTTCTTATTGTGTGTTGAGGAAGACGATTTTTTAAATCTTGTATTCAAAACATCTATTTTTGATTCCATGGAAGATGGGCCTAGTGCTGGTATATGATGCAACCTGTTCAGACACACTGGCCCCATTCCATCTACATGGAACCAACAACAGAGCTGGTGCGGCTAGGTGTCGAGACCCTTGGTCCGTGGGGTCCTAGCACTATAAGGCTTTTTAAAGAAATAGAAAAAGGTGAGTCGACATCACAGGAGACCGAAGAGCTGGCAGCTAGCTCGGCCAAAGATCTAGTCTAGCTATGCAAAGGGGGAACGCTGCCAGTATCTTCGGAGCGTTGCCTGAAGGAACGCCTTTTAATAATATATTTTAGTTATTATATTTTAAGGTTAGTTATAATCAAATTGTATTTTTTTATGAACATCATTTAATTTTCCAAATAATTTTAGATCACAGCATTATTTTACTGTATACTTGAAAAACTCTGATAACTGATAACTCTTATTTATTAATCGCTAAATGTTAGCTGAAAATCAAAAAAAATATTTAAAAAATTATATCTTAACCATAAAGCTCACTTTTGTTTTTCCAGTCAATTAGGTCTTCTACATGGCTACCTCTAAAGCCTTCGCGTATTTAAAATTTAATACTTAAACGCGGCTAATAGAGTTCATAGTTTGTTGACTCTGCCGAAATATTGTAATTATTGATTTTTTCACGTTGACAGTTCTTTCACCTCTCTTAAATGTCAACCTATTACAATACTATAATAATAAATAATACTATTTAATATAGGAGCAGTGTTGGCCTAGTGGCTTCACCGTGTGACTCTCATCCCTGAGGTCGTAGGTTCGATCCCTGGCTGTGCACCAATGGACTTTCTTTCTATGTGCGAACTTAAAATTCGCTCGAACGGTGAAGGAAAACGTCGTGAGGAAACCGACATTTCTAAGACCCAAAAAGTCGACGGCGTGTGTCATGAAACAGATTCAGAAATCTGAGGCCCAGACCTAAAGAGGTTGTAGCGCCACTGATATATAGATATACTGATGATAATCTATATAAATAATACTATTTAATGAACATATAAAATTGGCGTTTTGTGTGGGAGCAACAAAAAGTTTTTTTTTAAATATAATATATTTAATTAATCAAAGTATGTACAATTGCTATCTATGCACTTTTTCCATCTTATAGATAGTTCATTCCTATAACCAAAGAGGAGATATTTGTGGTCAAAGTGGCCAGGTCAAAACGTCAATTTCATATCAAGAGCCTAATATTTAGCTAATTAAAATGGTAATAAATGTTGTTAATAATATGTTTACCCTGAGTCGATTAATATATATTTAAATCTACTTTTCTTTTATTTACTGCATACAAAGTCTTTGAGCAGTGAACAACGGCTTCAGTCTGCGACCTCTCATCCTTAAGGTCGTAGGTTCGAATCCCGGCTATGCACAAAAAAAGAGTTTTGGTATATATGCACTGGTTAAAGAGGTTTGGTGGCGTTGGTGATTTTTTATGATGATGTGGATAAAAAAAATTGTTCACTAACGAATAGTGTATCCTGTTTAGCCTAACTTTTATTTATAGTAAAGGACATTAACTTTTTTGGATCAATGTACGACGATCTAAGATGAAACTTGAAAAATTTATAAAATTGCCAAAATACATAGTAGTATTATATTTATATTAAATTATCTAAAAACAAGATTTTTAACCAAATATAACCTAATATGACAAAGGGACATAATAACAATTCGATTTCCAACAAAAGCATACACGTGTATGAAGACTCGAAAGGGTATTCTTTTGTGACTTTCAATGCATTGAACTAAATGTAGACGATGTTACTACAAATTCTAATACTACCACAATAAGAATAATAATTTTTATAAAGGATTTCCTTCACATTAAAAAAGAGGTTACACATGTACTACGCGTTATATACTACTGTGTGGACGTCAGAGGATACCTGGGTACACCTTATTGCCTCTATAAAGATCCACACAATCCTCATAAAACTGGTGTCACGGACGTCATAATATAATAATATATTTATAAGTTATCTCTACATAATGTTAGGCTGTGACAATGAAATCACTACATATGAAAGAAATAAAAAAAGGTTGAAGGTACTAAAAGAGCCATATAAAATGTATTCTTAGGAAAGGTTTCTTGGAAAATTATATTGAATAGTAGTGTTTTAGCTTGAAAGCACACACTTAATAGTTATTTTTAACAGAGCAGCCTGAAGGCTTCAAGGTGCGACTGTCATCCATCCCTGAGGTCGCAGGTTCGATCCCCGAATATGCATCAACGGACCTTCTTTCAATGTGCGAATTTAACATTTCCTCGATCGATGAAGGAAAATCGGCTTGCCGTAGACCAAAAAGTCGGCGTTTGTCAGGCACAGGAGGTTGATTACCTACTTGCCTATTATATTGACAAATGATCATGTAGCAGATACAGAAATCTGAGGTACAAACCTAAAAAGGTTGTAGCGCCACAGATTTATTTTATATTTTTACTATTTTTAACATAATTAGAAAATTAGTACATGTCTGCCTTATGTGGAGGTGCCTTTCAGAGGTGTCAGTTATCATTTTAAAAGGTATTCAAAATGTAGTCATAAAAGCTCTGTACTTAGATCATATTATGCATGTACTGAGAAAATGTACAGCGATGTCCTTGAATTAAGTTCTTTATCTATAAACAACCAGGCCATTTAAAAAGTACGATTTTTATAATAGTAGAATATATTTAGCGATTGTACATAAATATTTAGTAACAATACGTTATCACAAATACGGATATACTATGGATGTAGTCTGTTTCTGACTTATTCATCTTAACGAGAAATGAAACCTTTCTGTGGTCAGTTGAATTGTTTCATTTATTTCACTTTTAAAGAAAAATAAAGATGTCTGTTAACAGTAGATTGAATCGTGTCGGTTGACTGCTCATAGAGACACAGGGTTGGATTCAATAGCGTAGACCCAATATTATATATATTATATTGTGTTGGTCCTACACAATTGTTGGAACGCTCAATACTGTTACAAGCTAAGGGATCGCATAGAAACGCCAAAGAAGGGTCTATCAAAGGTTTTAAATCTCGTTGATTAAAAATGCACAAACGTGAAACACACTGATAAGTTCACTCTAGAATGTTCCATCATCAAAGGGGCATAACCGGTTATGAAAACCCCTGAAAAGTGGTTTCCTGAAAACGGTACTCTGTAACTACACTTGCTCTAAAATAGCCAGAAATGTTTCAGTCTCCTGAAAACACTTTTGAATCTTTATGTATAAATCTCAATTTTCTGACGTGAGTTTAGTCTAACCGAAGATATACATTATCTTCTGTCTGTATTCAACCCGTAACAATATATACAAAGTGTAGTTAATATACTCGAATTGTATAATAGGTACATTAATTTGTTTGATGTGTCTCAATTTATTAATTAATTATCTAACAATACAATACTTATATACAGATAAAGTTAACGAAGTAATGAGATTTTATCTTTACAAAACCTTAATAGAAAAATATACGACTACATTGAAAATACGAGAAGAAAATCGGGAAATACGTTTATATGGAGAACATGCATGAATGGAAATTAATCAATAAAGCTTTTTATAAATTTGAGGAATACTTAAATGATAATAATCCTTGGGATTGATTTGCTCCAGTTCAAACAATTTGTATGACAATACTTGGCGATTAAAAAGCGTGGCGGAAAGTTTCTTGCCAGTTCTTCTTACCCGCTCTACGCCCTTGACTTGCGAACTGGTAGTAAATGTAAATTTACAATTAATTTAACTTGACAATTCATAAGTGTACTTGGTTACCCACTTGAATAAAGATATTTTGAGTTTTGAATGGTTTTCCGTTAAATATCGATTCTTTGTTACAAAGAGCCTTAATTGAACGAAATAATTTTCGCCAATTACATGTACGAACATACACACACATGAACAATACACAAAAAATTTAACAAATAAATAATTTGAACTGTAGCATTTAAGTGCATTATACGTACAATGTACATATATTCAGTACATATAACCTGTATCTTGTCCTCAATTCCCAAGAAAGTAAAATCTAACAGACCCAGGCCGCCTGGGTAATTCGATATTTACGAGTAAATGTACAACCAGTCATGCATTATACACCAATTTAGATTGACATTAATGAAATACGAGAATTGTTCTTTAATAGTTAATTAGTAAGTAGTATTATTTTAAACAGCTTTTAACAACGATAAACAATAGCTGACCTGACTTGTAAAATATTTATGAATACGTGAGATTAGCTTTTTTGATTTTAGTTTAAAAAAAAAAATTGGTTAATGTTAGATAAAGTTTGGGGATTCTATATTTTTTGAAGTTATACTTCTTTAGGCGCGTTTTGAAAAATTGATGAGAGTGAAATTTTGCGATTGCGCGCGCACCGTGACACAAAGTTGTCAGTGTGATTATAGCGTGCGCAAGCGAGATGGGAATAAGACAATCTACAAGTAAAAAGAAATAGAATATGCGTGAAGTTAGCAAAGAATTTTGAATGACCCTAATGACATTTACCTTTTAAACAAATAAAGGAGTTTTAATTATTTTTTCAATTTAGCAATGTTTTTTCACAAAGACCTATTGTTACTTAGTTAAAAGGTTATGAAACATACCAAGTTATTAAATAGAATTAATAATATAATAAATAATAATAATAATTGAATAATATACTAAATATTAAATATTATTAAATTGTTTACGTTAAATATTATTAATTAATTATATTTTAAAAAAATAAAGAAGGCCAAAGAAGTATACGTAAGTATTCTTACGCGCGTACATAAGTACACGCATCCTTTTTTTTAATGAGATTTAGTTATGGACAGCTTGCACTTAACCGATCATATTTCTTTTTTAGATTTTTTCCTTACTAGGGTTGCCTGTAAGAGATCGCTTATCGATAAGACCGCCCGTTGCATCCCTTATAATTTTGATATGTTTTTCTATAAATGTAACGAAGTGTAAATTAATAAATAAAACCTGTTTTCTCATCAGTAACTGGGAGTTTATTGACAATTTATGATATCAAAAATATATTTCTCCTTAAATTATTCAAACATTTCAATATTGTATGACTTCAAAGTTAATAGACCTCATAGTCAAGCTAAGTATTGACTTTTGTGATTGCTTTTTCCCAATTGATTCCCTACTTCTATTATGTGAAATTATTTGATGCAAATAATGTTCGAATGGCTTCTTTGCCTTAGAATCTATGAGGTACCTTGAAGTACTAGCTTCAATATGGCTGGTCCGGGTAGGTACATAATTTCCCTTAAAATATTTTTAGGTTTTTCGAGCCGTTTTGGTACACTTAGTTTTATTACCTCGGACAAAGAATATCTTACCTAAAGGGACTCCTTTTAATAATATATTTTAGTTATTATATTTTAAGGTTAGTTATTGTTTTTATTGTTCTTTTATCAATAATTATTACTAGTTATTACAACAAAATGTCTGATTTCTTCCACTCGTTTTTCAGACATACTTTCTCTGTCTACAATATCTCAAACGCACTTGAAAAGTAGAGTTATGTAAATAATATAATAAATTCCCTATGGCAGAGTGAGTGCCCATGGGCGATAGTGTTACTAAACATCAGGGAGCCTCAAGCCCGTTTGCCCCGTATCATTTAAAATCGTTTAACAAATATTATTTGATGTGTAATCCTACAAGTAAGTTTGACAAGTCATCTCAGTCTATTCGCACACTATCATAATTAATTATCAAGTTAAACTATCAGACAGGTCAGACAATTTAAATTTCATTTTCATTCATTTAAATCATCATTGATTAGCTTTTGAATTCCAGAGAAGTCTCGAAGGCTCTATTGTGCTTCAACTTGACATCAAACGTATTTGACGGGTTGTTTTGTCCTTGGGAAAATGCCTCGCGGTAATCAATGTTGTTTCAACTTAGTTCTTATTCAAGAGTTTCATTGTGAAATAAACTTGAATTTCAATAAACTATTACCCAAATAAATTAGGTATATTGTTTATTATACGTAGACGTTTTTCCTATATGGGCCAGACGCCTTCCAAAATGCTTCGCCATGGCGTTGCTTCTTGAGCAGCTCACGTAACTTCGGACCATGTTAACCCAATGCCACGTGCTTCGGCCTAAGCGTCGCCAGGATTATTAAGGGCTGCTCCTTTATCCTTGGAGAGTCCAAACTGCCTGTTTGGGGATGTTTCTGTTCTTATTTTTTATTTACGAAATGAAAAAATTACAAAACCGGACTGATTTTTTAACGACGACCTTTTCACTTATTTAATTTGTGCAGATATTTAACTCTGTTTAAATGGGTAAATGTTCATTTTCCATTCCAGTTATCACACTTGGTTCAATACGTTGTGTTTTGTGGTCCCCAAATATATAGATTACATGTGTCAAGAGCTAAACACATACACAAATGCATAATATATATTTATGAATTAAAATTTATGTTGCGTGAAAAGAAACGAATGAGATAATACAATTATTAAACGAAATGAATCTTTATTTGATATTCATAGAAATCTAATAGTTATTATTAAATTCTTGTTGTATTAGACTTTCGCTTTAAAGCAAAGGTTTAGCTAAAAGTAAAGAAAATAATTATGAATAAAAATGACGCAATGTTGCTTTTTAATAGATTAAAAATACACTTCATTCCGTATAGCTAGGTTACACTTAAGATGTTATATGGAAGACCTGTATTGTAATTTTACATTTCCTCTCACAATTTCTTCCCTATTAAGTATCTCGCTGACCACGAAAATACTGAAAACGTCGTATTATGTTGTAAATTCACATTTATAGCCGTAATAAAAATTATAATTTCCAAGGAACCAAGCAAGGGGCCTCTGACAGTCCTAGTTTCGGTAGGAATCGAAACTAAAGGCGTAAAAGTAACCACTAAGCAAGGAGTGGAAAATTCCGATCGTCATGAATCTCTTATAATGCTTTAGGCAAACTTTTCCTAGGAAAGAAGTGAATCCCAAAATAAATGTAAGATTTACGAAAACATTATCCTATTGTGGTTTAAGTAAAACCGTAAAAGCCTACTTATAGCTGAACGCTGAGTGCTTATTTACATGTTTTACCACTAAAGGTCATTGACTTTGCCGAAGCCTACTTGTTTGATTACCTCTTAAACGCAGCAGTATTGTAAAGAATTCTCTGCGGGACCATCATAAAACAGTTTTGAACGATAAAATGTACCAAAAATATTATTCATAAGACACTTTAAACATATATATATGACGTAGGAAAATCTCTAAATATATAATATACAAGTGTCGTAAGAAGTACAATACTGTAATAAAAAAATAATAATATTTATAGTCAGAAATATATTGCTAATAAATTAAAAATGAAACTCGAACTGCCCGTTTGATGTATTAGTGATAGAACTTATCGATATTAATAGAGGCAGCCTAGTGGGTCGGCAACAACCTCGAAATTGTGCGTTCGAACGGGGAAGAAAAACATCGTAAGCAAATCAGCACTTTCCAAGAGACGCGCCGTATTCATGCTCCACATAAGGACAGATATTATACAATGCGCAGGAAAACAGATATTCAGGCCATGCCACACACATTTTTCAGATTTTGCAGCGTCAAATACCATACCATGTCAACACAAGTACTATCATTTAAATATAATAAAAAATATGTGTACGTATAAACTTGACTGTCTAACAAATAAACCTAAAAACCGGTAATAAAAGCTGGTTGAATTACGTAAATCACGGAACTTGGCTATTTACACATCCGTAGGACGCGGCTTTTACACAGTCTTTTGTTTTATGATCACGCAACGATTATACGGCAGCCATTTTAGTCTTTTGAAGTGTGTGTTTTGTATGCACAGAAAAGCTAAAGTTGAATAAGGAACAAGTTTCGCCGCTGACTATAAGCATATATATTCTTCACATATAACAACAAATTTATGCAATATATTTAAAAGCTAAAGCATGCAAATACAGGGGTCTAGGCTCAGATTATGATTTTGTCCCATTCGGTGTCGAGACCCTTGGTCCGTGGGGTTCTAGCTCTTTAAGGCTTTTTAAAGAAATATCAAAAAGGTTAGTCGACATCACAGGAGACCGAAGATCTGGCAGCTACCTCGGACAAAGAATTAGTCTAGCTATTCAAAGGGGGAACGCTGCCAGTATCTTCGGAACCTTGCCTAAAGGGACTCCTTTTAATAATATATTTTAGTTATTATATGTTAAGTTTAGTTATTTATTTCAATGTATTTATTTATGTATAATTATGTGTATTAATGATTACATATTATAATGAACATATTAATATTAAAGTCTATTATATGTTATATAATTGTATTAATGAACATTATATGTAAGGAGCCATGTTCGCCTAGTGTCTTCAGCATGCGAGTCTCATCCCTGAGGTCGTAGGTTCTCGATCCCCGGCTTTCTGTTTAGGTGCTTATTTAACATTCGTTCGAACGGTGAAGGAAAACATTTTAAGGAAACCGGCTTGACTTAGACCTAAGAAGCCGACAGTGTACAGGTACACCTACTTGCCTATTGAATGACAAATGATGATCATGATACAGATATAGAAATCTGAGGCCTACACTTAAAAAAGACGTAGCGCTACTGGTTTTCATTTTTGTTTATCAATTACGTTGTTGATAGTATAATCATCGGAAATATCTGTGGCATAGAACGCCTCTGGTTAGTTTTCAGATCATTTTTAATAACTTACAAGCTCTCAAAATGTACCTAAATTGATGATAATAAACAATGTACAATAAATAACTCAAAAAAATTTTAACTTATCAAATTGCCCAAATTATCAAGTAACGAATGTTCGTAGTGGCGTTTTAACTATCGTATTTTATGGACAGCCTGTTCACGGCTCGGTGACCTTTGTTAAAGTATTTTATTTGGACCGTTTCACTGACAAACCTTTATTGTTCTAACAGCCCACAGAACAAGCGAAACAGTTAGTTTAATTTTATAACACAATAATTACTTTATATCCTTTTGTAATGTTGTAACACAACAGATGTGATTGAGTGTAGGGAATATTTATTTAAGAATCTTGAGAATGCATTTTCTTGCTTTAGAAACACTCGCTAGCTTCAAGGGCGTATTCAGGTAGGCCAAGAGCCTGGAATGTAAGAAATAAATCGAAAAAAGGTTATATTCAGTTCTAGTAACTACTATGGTTGTGTGACTCGTGGCAGCCAGTCCTCTTCCTTCCCCTCTTGACGTGAACGCTAGATTCTCTTTTGGAACCTCCGAGAAGAAGAGAAGAATTAACCAGCGGTTTTAATATACACTTTACTTTGTCCCTTTGCCAAAACAAAACTCTTGTTTAAATTTAGTTAATTCAATATTAATTTAATTCGGTTGGTTTTGATTTTCTCCTGAATCGATTTCACGGGACGCTCTTGTCATATAAATCAATTTCACTGTAAACAAAATTTATTGCAACTTTTTAAATCTATTTATTATTAATTATTTTGCGATATTTATAGGGCTTTTTATAACACTGTGGTCTGATAAGGGCTTCAATAACAGTAAAAGTTAGTTCTATTGAGCTGTGAGGTTCATGACTGAATTCGAATGGAAAGTTTCGCGATAGGCAATTTATTACAAAGGCACCCAATACTTTAGTATTGTGTCGTTAATAGCTTTTAATATTGTTACTTAATGTTGTTTACGTGTTATGTTTTACCGCCTTAATCTGCGAAAGGGCTATGGCCTATGGAAAGAAGAACGCTTTACATACTACAGGAAAATGAATGTTTGAATCGAAAACAAAACTGCGAAGACGTACCAAAATGAAAGTTGCTGTGTCAAAAAATTTAAGTGGAGATGGAGAACAAATAAGTGGAGTAAATCATTATGCATATGCATAGTACCTCACATAAGATACAAAACGGGCGACAAATTAAAATATGGGAAGACAAGGCACGAAGCGCGTGGCGCCGGAAGCGCGGGTTCAGAGAGGAGTGGATAAAGCTGAAAGCTTAGCCCTGAAGCACGGTTTTGGATGTCATGTTTTATTAATTCTGCCAATAAATAGAATATGAGCTATTTTATTTATTTATATTACATATTTTTTATAGAGCCGTTCAAGTATTACGTAAGCAGATTTACTGCAATTTACCTTCCCTTTGTCAGCAAAAGTATGCAAAGCTCCCAAAAATAATATGTAGTACATAAACGTATTAAAATTTTTTGTAGGAATCTGCGAAAATGAATTTCGTTTTCAAGCATAGACAATGTGTGCGTAATCTGTGTAAAAAAAATTATTGTTGATGTAATCACCAAATAAGAAAATCAAACTACTCCTTGCGCCATTACACCGGAACCCCACCTACCATTTCCGGTTCGTGTGTCAAAGTCAAAGCTGACAATTGTCATCCTTCTTTGACTGACACCGCTTTAGCGTAAACACTTCTCGTCTTGCTCCACTTTCACTTGTCATATTTATAAGGGACTCTTCCAGAAAAAAATGACAGTTCATTGAATAATAAATGTATTCTACACTTATTTTGAGGAAGAAAGTCACGTGGAGTTGCAACGTGGTATGATCACGTTTCTACTAACACGTGCGTTTAATGCGTGCTCTACGATAGATAGCGTGGGTTTATTAACTACAATTCTCATCTATTTAACTAATTATGTTTTATAGGTAGATTTAAAGCCTTCTGTGCAGACAAAAAATTGTTTGTTGAAAAATCGCCAACAAAACTCAGCATGTTAAAACAATACACACTAAAAAAACAGTGGCGCTACAACCTCTTTAGGTCTGGGCCTCAGATTTCTGAATCTGTTGCATGATCATTGTTCAATCTAATAGGCAAGTAGGTGATCAGCCTTCTGTGCCTGACACACGCCGTCGACTTTTTGGGTCTAAGGCAAGCCGATTTCCTCACGATGTTTTGCTTCACCGTTCGAACTGTTATACGGGTACTTAAAAATCTCTTTTTAAAAACTAAATGATTTTATTTGGAAATAGTAATAGAATACAGAGGTGTAACCTTAATGGATACCGAATGAGAACTGACCCTGCTCCCGCTCGCTATGCTTATATGCTTTCCTCTTGATTACTTAGCATATTAGATAATCAAGAGGTTAGCCATTACTCCTACATATTAAGGGTATAACAACCCCTCGCATAAGACCGAAATTCAGGGATATAACTGAATTTTCGGAGAGTATTCCAACTAAGATAGATGTCTAAGAGGAGCAGGGCTTACATTCATTTCCACATCTTCAGGTTCAGTGGTTTTATGGAGTTTAACATTTTTCCTTAACTTAATACAATAAACTAACTTATAAGCTAGTAGTATAATAGCAATAATAAAAATAATAATTACAGACACTGTGTAATGAGTTTGGAATTTTACAATAAAAGGTTCCTTATTAATTAAATTGTCTAGTTCTTTCATTTCACTTTCACTATTAAGTTTTAATTTATTTAAATCTATGACCTTCGGCGTCTTATAGTCAGAACCGAGTTCACTTTTAATTTCGGGAATCATATTACAGCAAGAATCGTTTGTCAACGTGAAATCCAGTATAGGTGTGGTAATATTAACCTTGAAGTTTTTGTAAGCTTTTATCTTCATTGTTCTTGTGAATACAGTGCAATGTTTAGGTATCCTAAGTATACCTGTACCAAATACTGTGGTTTCAGATAGGCCATTTGCACCACAATCTATAGAGATCTTATTTCGATGTGATTGGATAAACACCCATCTGTTATTTGTGAGAGGTTCCCATGCATCAAGTGGTCCAATGTGGGTTTTCGTTATGCATTGCTGTGGTAGTGAACTATGAGGGTTTTTCAACAGTTCTGTTTCACACGTAGGGTTGCCACTGGTCGAAAGGATTGCCCGAGTTTCGCAGATATAGAGCTCAGAGTTTACAAGGCTACATTTTCTTAAATTATCAAAAATACAATAATCATTCTTATCATTAGAAATAGCAATATATGGATTATTTGGTAGAATAAAACTAAACGAATTCGGGTCATTCATATTGTGTGGAATTGGTATAGCTAAGGTTCTGTATAACACATATGTTTCTCTAGTTACTAAAGGGATTTGTAATATGAATACTAATTTATGATTATAATAATAACAGGCTACACTAGAAATACTTAAAATTAAATGAATATTACTTAAATCTAAGGGTACAGGAATATGTGTGTCTTCCGGCAAATGTCTGATGTTGTTTACAAGTTCTTCGTAAAGTTGAGAAGGAGATAAAATATTAGGATGAAATACATTTTGACTGGCAAATAGAATACCATTAATAAGGTCTTGTACTTGGAATGACATGGTAAGTAAAGAACTTTCTAAGTTACTAATAATTGAATTTATGCTAGAGTTTATGATAAGTTTATTTGTTACATTTTCATATTTAGAAAAGAATTGGTAAATATTTTTATTTAATTTTTCTTCATTTAGTTCAAGTTGCTTTATCGTTTCTTTAAAAGAGTTTAATGTATTTGTTGTTACTAAAATATTTTCTTTAATTAATTTGGCAAGGGTTTTCTCATCTTTCTGAACGGACTCTATAGCCTGATCATATTTTATTGCATCGTCTTCGTCAAGAGTTCCAAAAATATGCCGAAATGCGATACCGATAGCGCCAAACCATGCTGAGCGTTTATTACGATTAGAAATAAGATGAGATATAGAATTGAATTCACTTTTAATATCTTCAAAGCGAACCAGTAAGGAAGACAGGGTGTTCTCGCAGGGCTGATAATTAGCACGTTTGCATATCTCTTCCAGAGTGGTAAATACGCCATTTAAATTATATAGATGAGGGCCGATATAGGAAATATTAATGTAATTAATTATATCTAGTTGTCCCTTTTTTATTTTTATTTTACCCAAACCATCGAAAAGGATGCCGGAACTAGAAGGGAGTGGTTCAATAAAACCAGAGGATGTGTGCACCTCACCCATGGCGCTGAAATGGAATTATATAATTTAATCGTGTTAAATATATGTTTAAAACTAAACTTAAATTAGAATAATAGAGTATTAATTATATAAACTTTTATTTATATCTTTGATTCATTGTAGAAAGGAATGTTCGTTGCTTATCGTTTGTGTTTATATTAACCGATGGAATTGTACCTGGGATAGGATGTTATCTTCTTATGCATTCGCAATTAGTTAGACATAGTTTAAGAGACGCTTATTTAATTGATGGGATTATTAAGTATAATATATTATACTATAAATTATACTTTGAGTTTTATTTAGGTATTAGCGCCGGTTTCATTTGATCGAAATGGTGTGTTACATGTTTCCTATTTATTAGAAGTGTCGCTGTATGATTATTATTAACCATTATTATTTTATAAGGTCCCTTCCAGATAGGAGACAGAGCTTTTCTTAGCCTTAAGTGATTTTTAATATAAACATAATCTCCAGGTTTATAACGCGGAGGAGGTTTGGTATGTGAATCGTAATAAGATTTTGACGTTTCTTTAGATTTTGTAATGTTTTGCAAGGCAATTTCCCTTGAGAATTTTAATTTATGTTGTAGCATTTTTATATAATCCAAATAGGTAGTAGGTTCTTCTTCAAATACAGAATTTGGTATATAAGGCTTATGTCCAAATATGAGTTCGTAGGGCGTGTATTTTGTAGTTGTATGAGGAGTTATATTATATGTGAGTATAGCAGTATAAACATAAGTGGGCCAGTTGTCTTGATTATTATTAATAAAAGATTTTAAATATTCTTTTAGTGTTGAGTGGCTGCGTTCTAGCGCGCCTTGAGTTTGAGGATGGTATGGTGAAGACCAGAGTTGTTTTATTTTTAGAAATTTACAGGTACTCTTGAAAAGATCAGCTGTGAAGTTAGTACCTTGGTCTGTGAGAATGGTTTTAGGAATGCCAAAAAGTGAGATAAAATGTATTAGACAATCGCTGGTCTCTTCAGCAGTTGTGGACCTTATTGGATAAGCTATTGAATATTTTGTAAGATCATCTTGTATGGTTAAGATGAATTTGAGTTTTGCAGTACCTGATTCAGGAAGAGGACCGACTATGTCCAAAGCTATTCTCTGGAAAGGGGCTGTAGATGTTGTTGTTATTTCCATAGGAGCTTTGTTAATTTTCCTAAGAGCCTTATTTTCCTGACAAGATCTACACGTCTTTACATAATTTTCTATGTCGCTCCTCATTCCTTTCCAGTAATATGACTCTTTAATTCTTTTGTACATTCTGACAGATCCTAAGTGACCAGCTATAGGAATGTCATGGTTTTCATGTAAAATTTTGGATCTTTCACTTAAAGTTGGATATATTATTTTATTTCGATATACATCGACAGGGATGTTAGTATTATGGAATATGTGAATAATTATATTGTATATTTTAGTATAAGATAATTTATCAAACGGATTTCGGAAATCAGAGATAGAAATGTTTGTTGAATCAGAGGATAGTAATAAGTCGTCCCTCACTTTCTTAAGGCATCGAATATAGAAGGATATGTCATTTCGTCGAAATGATGAACTTTCGTAAATAGTAAATAAACAATTTTATTTTCATAGTGTATTTTAAGAAAGGAATTTAGTTCTTTTTCGATATTCAAGATGTCATCTTTATTTTCTGTATTAAGGATAACCTCCGATACGTATGGATTACTTTCGTCGAGGTCTATGGATGTTGGAATAAGAATTATTTTATTTGTTGTTTTCAAGAGATGTTCGTTGTGTTCTTGTAATGTAGTATTATAAATTATGTCTTTTTTTGAATTTGATTTTAGAAACTGTGAGTAATCATCGTGGGAAATATTAGGATTATCGGAATTAGATTCATTAGGCGACGGAATTTGGAGTGAGTCGAAATCTAAATTAATATCGTCTTCTGTGATATCTAAATCGATTGGGCCTAGATCAATTAAATCTGAGTGTGGAGATGGTAGTTGATCTTGGTCTGGTGTAACACGAGGTATGGGATTAAGTAAAGGATTTTGAACAGGATTTTGCATTTGATTCAGAGGATTTTGAATTGGACTTGTTTGAAGTATATCTTGATCATTGAAAGAAAGTGGTATAGGAGATGGTAATTGAGAAAATTGATCGTCTAAAGAATTGTTTGAATTTTCATCGATATTTGGTAAAAGAGAATTTGGAGATTTGGGATTAGTATGTATAGGATTTACCGGAAATCGAGATAATGCATCGGCATTTGTGTTAATTTTTCCTTTTTTATGAACTATCTCGTAATCAAACTCTTCCAACTTTAGTCTCCATCGCACAAGTCTGGAACCAGGATCTTTACAATTAAAGAGCCATTGGAGGGGCTTATGGTCTGTGACTATGGTGAACCGACGACCATAGATGTAGGGCCGGAAAGTTTGAGTACCGAATACTATTGCTAAACATTCTTTCTCGGTTACACTATAATTGCATTCCGCCTTGTTTAAGGTGCGTGAAGAATAAGCTATTGGCCTGTCTTTGCCCACGGGACCTTGGGATAGAATGGCGGATATGGCATAATTAGACGCGTCGCAGGTGAGAATAAAAGGCTGAGTAAAATCGGGATATGCTAGTATGGGAGGAGAGATGAGTTTACTCTTCAGGATTTCGAAAGCTTGCTGTTGTTCAAATTTCCATTCGAATTCAGTGTCTTTCTTTAATAATTTTGTTAATAATTTTGCAGTCTTGGAAAAATCAGGAATGAACCGTCTATAATAAGACACAAGCCCTAAAAATGACTTAATGTCTTTGGCACATTTGGGAATTGGAAATTTTTGTACAGCTTCGATTTTCTTTGGATCAGGTTTCACACCATGTTCGGTAATAATATGGCCTAGATACCCCACTTCTTTTCGTAGGAATTCGCATTTATCGGCTTGTAGTTTTAGGTTATGACTTCGAAGTTTTTGAAATACGGACTTAAGATTTTTAATATGAGACTTTAAATCATATGAATACACTACTATGTCGTCTAAATATACAAAACAACGTTCACCTTGAAGACCAGCTAGCACGTTGTTCATTAATCTCTGAAAAGTCGCTGGTGCATTTTTAAGGCCAAATGGCATACGAGTAAATTCATAATGACCTTGAGGTACACTAAATGCCGTCTTATTAGTGTCCTGTGATTTTACCTTTATCTGATGGAAACCGGAGCTTAAGTCTAAAGTTGTAAAATATTTGGATTTACCTAATTGATCAAGGATTTCAGTGATGTTTGGTATCGGATAAGTATCGCCTATAGTGATGTCATTTAATTTACGATAATCAATAACAATCCTCCACTTTTGGGTTCCAGAAGCATCTATTTTCTTTGGTACCACCCATATAGGTGCAGACCACGGGGATGAAGATGGCTTAATTATGCCTTGATGTAGCATTTTTTCGACTTGTGTTTGTACTTCCTTTTTGTGTGCCTCTGGGAAACGATACGTTTTTACACTTATAGGATTGTTTGTGTCGGTATTTATTTCATGTTGTAGAGTGTCGGTTGCTGTCAATGATTCGTTTGGGAAATGGAATATATCACTGTATTGGGCACAAATATCAAAGAGGGACTTAGATTCTTCTTCATTTAAATGAGCTGTGCGTAATGATTCAATTACTCTTCTCGAGCGGTCAATAGCAGATTCAGAGAAATGATGTTCAAGATTGGATGTTGGATGATATTCAATTGGATGCAGAGTGATTAACATATTTGGATTTAGTGATATCGGGTTTTCTGACACATTAACAATGGATACGTTTACTCTATTATTCTCTTTGACTTTCACGATACAATTTGCGAGTAATAATTTGTCCGAAACGTATTCATCTAGTATAAGGCCTTCTTTAATTTCGGGATTTACGACGGAACATTCTACAATAGTCTCAGATCGAGGAGGTATTTCATAAGTAGGTTCGTTAAAGTGGAGATTGATTTTATTACCATCCGGTCCTTCTAAGTGTCCTGTTTTATAATTAATTTTCATGTCAAAAGTTGTAAAGAAGTCATTGCCTAGTATGCCGTCATATTGAAGACATATTTCCTCAACAATATGAAACTCGTAAGAAATAGTAAGTTTATCTACCTGAAACTTGAGATTTGTAGTACCGAGACTACGGATTGGTTCGTCTTTAATATCTACTCCTTTAATAGTAACTATGTTATTTTTATTAATTGTTTGAATCTGAGATAGGCACGAGCGCTTAAGCAAACATATAGAGGATCCAGTGTCTACTAAGAGATTTATAGGTTGATAGGATTTAGAGGTTCGTAATACAACACAAGGTAAATATCTTTTAGAATTCGTATTAATTTTATATATTTTTTCAGGAAGATCATTTGATAATAGTGAAACAGTGGGCATAGTGCTCATTATAGGTTTAGAAATGGTTGACGTAGTTGATACAGTAAATGCGAGAGTTTTGGGAACTGTGGATAAAGAGGATACAGTGGACACAGTGGGTTCAACGGATGTAGAGGAAACAGAGGATACAGTGGATTCAACGGATGTAGAGGAAACAGAGGATACAGAGGATGCAGTGAATCTAGAGGTTGTAGTGTTTCTACCTAATGTAGAGGATACAGAGGATATAGAGGATGCAGTGGGTACAGTGGATACAGAGGATGCAGTGTTTCTACATAATGTAGAGGATACAGAGGATGCAGTGGATACAGTGGATACAGAGGATGCAGTGGATACAGTGGATACAGAGGATGCAGTGGATACAGTGGATACAGAGGATGCAGTGGATACAGTGGATACAGAGGATGCAGTGGATACAGTGGATACAGAGGATGCAGAGGATATAGCATTTCTTCGCGATACAGAGGGTTCAGTGAATACGGTCTTACTATATGATGCAGAGGATACGGCGGATGTACTGTTATTGTATGATGCAGAGGATACAGCGGATATGATGTTTCTGTATGACGCAGAGGATACAGTGTTTTTACGTGATGCAGAGGATTCAGTGTTTTTACGTGATACAGAGGATTCAGTGGATGTAGTGTTATTATATGATGCAGAGGAAACAGTGTTTTTATATGATGCAGTGGGTATAGCGTTTCTGTGTGGTACAGAGGATTCAGTGGATACAGCGTTAATAAATTTGGTATCGGCTTTGAAATTATTATTTTTATTTCCCGGGCGATACCATTCGGGAAACCGATTTAGTTTAAATTACCTTGGGAGGTATATTCGTCACTATTATCCTGGTAATTAAAATGTGTGTCAATATGTTGTGCGCGATTCTGAGTAAAGTTTTGATTGCGATTTTGATTAGAGTTAGGATTACGATTAGGGTTTCGGCTGTTATTATATTGTCTTTTACGGCAATTTTCTATACTATGACCCATGTTTTTGCAATATCTACAAGTTATCACATTTGCAGTATTATTTGAGGAAAAGTTTGGTCTCGAGAAACGATTAGGTGTTGAATTAGGACGTGGTATGTTGTTATGTTTTTTATTTGTCATACCCAATATCTTTTCTTCTGCTATCGCGAAAGCAATTGCTTCCGAAAGCGTTGATGGGTCCTTGCATCTCACTATTGTGGAGAGTTGTGGCTGAAGGCCGGTTGTGAAAATGTTTAATGCTAAATCTTGCATTGCTGCTACGCGACCTACGAGTTCATCCTTTTTTTTCGTGGGTATTGATATGTTTATTTCAGCCAATAGTTTTGAAAGGCATGACTCTACCTTCAGGGAGTATTGGCTGATAGTTTCATTCGTGGACTGTTTACAGTCTTGTAAGTCTGCCAAAAGATATGCATAATGTTTCTTATCGCCGAACTGGGCCTTTAAGAAATCCTCAAGTTGAGGCCATTTATTAAAATCTCTAATTGAACACGCTGATTCTGCCTTTCCTTCTAGCCTACTCAGAATATATTTTAAAAGGACATCGGTTTGCGATGGTGTGGCCATACTCATCGCATTTTGACAATTTGCTAAGAATGGGCCTAACTTTTCTCGTGACCCATCGAATGTAGTAATGAACTTGAGTAATATGTTTAAGTCGATTTCTGACATTTTGCTGGAACTACTGTCTTCGGTTTTTAAGTTTTTAGACATATATTTTTTACACAAAATAAGATATAGAAAATGAACGAGTCACAAATGAAAAGAATACACTGTCTCTTAGACTACCTAACTCTGAGCTCTGATAAGTGTTTGGGACTTACAGCGCAACGATGATTGCAGTAACCTTGAAGAGCATAACTTCACTGGAGATATATAACTTGTAACACTTTACTACACTCACTTAACAGGCCAAATAGAACTATTGTTTAATTACCACTTGAAACACACACGAGATAATTATATACGGAACTTCGGAGTCGTATTCGGGTAGGGGATTTTCGTATCCCACCGCTGCCACCATTTAATGTTATACGGGTACTTAAAAATCTCTTTTTAAAAACTAAATGATTTTATTTGGAAATAGTAATAGAATACAGAGGTGTAACCTTAATGGATACCGAATGAGAACTGACCCTGCTCCCGCTCGCTATGCTTATATGCTTTCCTCTTGATTACTTAGCATATTAGATAATCAAGAGGTTAGCCATTACTCCTACATATTAAGGGTATAACAGAACGAATGTTAAATGCGCACATCCCAAGAAAGTCCATTGGTCGAACCTACGACCTCAGAGATGAGAGTCGCACGCTGAAGTCACTAGGCCAACACTGTTCTTCACTTATACAATAAGATCTACAACATTTTTCAGCAACTGTGAAAATTCATTGATATATATTGGAAAGTACCTATTATAAGATCCCGCGGCTTTATTAGAAAATACGGCCTACGTAATATTAAATTCGTAAAATCAATACTTTAGCGTAGACTAGTAACTGGCTAGTAGTTTTTCAGTACACAGAGCTCGTATCTAATATCAAAACCCAGTAGGTGATACGACAGTAATGACTGAAAATAGCTTCTGCTAATTGACATGAGACGGAAACACGTCACAAATACAAGTAAGCGACGCTTTTCACGTCTACACTGGACAGACAGGAAATTAAAAATGTCACTAGTCGTTATTTCAATGAATAGAAAATGTTGAAAGCCTTATGAATGAATTAGTAGGTACCTATTGGTAACATCTATTTGATTATAGGTATATACTTAACACCAAGATTTGATTCATGACATTTCATCTGGAATGTGTGAAAATGAAATCATGCTACGTCCAGACCGAATCAATCAAAGCAAAATTAATGTTTATAGGGTTATAATTTAATATTTTTGAAGTGAAACTTCTTTAGGTGCATGAGGGTAAATTTTTTGAAAACTCTGCACATTTTAAGATGTGCAGAGTTTTTGTCGAAGAAAAGGGAGAGAGCGATTGAGAGAGAGTGAGAAGAGAGTAGGGAGCAAGCAAGTGAGAAAGATCGAGAGAGAGAGAGTGAGATAGAGCGAACCTCGCATCACGCACTGAGTGCCATGGTGCGAATATGGTAATAATTAATATACAAGTTTCACTTCTGACATGTGTACTTTGTACGCACGCAGTATTTTTTTTGCAATTAAAGGTCGATTCACACATATCAGTGAACCCACAGTTCCGGCACAGTACCGTTACAGTTCCGTATCCGTGCTACAGTGGTGCGTCAGTGCTTCAATTCACACATATCAGTGCAGATCTCTGCGGGTCTTCGTGCACGACGTTCCCTTCAGACTAGCGTTGACGTCGATTGTTTTGATGGCACTCTTCAATAACACAGAATTAGCTATGATAGCCATTGCTTTAGACGAAGAAGAAGAAGAGAATCGAGGAAAAAAAAGAAAATGGGTACATGAAGCATGGAAGTTAAGAGAATCAGAAGGAGAATTCGTGACATTATACAAAGAATTAATTAAAGACGAAAGAAAGTATTTTGAATATTAATATATTTTGTTTTCGATGCAGCGGCGTCAGTGATCCGTGATAAAATATCGTTGTCACCGATCACGTCCGTGATGGCAGGTGCCGGCACTGACACTGACGGTACTGAGACGACACTGACACTGACAAGTGTGAATACATCCATAGAGAATGTTTGAAAGAATAATTATCACTGATGCGGTACTGTGCCGGAACTGTGGGCTCACTGATATGTGTGAATCGACCTTTAAGCCCTTTCACGTGCTAATAACGCTGTCTATTTCATAACTGTGATACTACTATGGGGCGCACCTAGTTGTCTAGTGACCATACAGGCAATTTCTTATAGTGCCAGATTTATAAGACTTATAATTTGCGTAATTACCAGAGGTGCCTACTGTTTTATCAACGGTACAAAAGCGGATTATGTAAAACGTCCGCAAAATTTTAGGAATTCATAAAAGCGTGGGAAGGAACTTTCTTTCCTAAACTCAGTTACGAATTGCAAATACTACGCAATTAACTTTTTTAATCCGATCCCTTTGAGCAAAGGTGAAGGGTCGACAATTTGCAACAAACCAAACTTTGTAAACACGATATTTCTTCAAGGCCCCAAAATGTTTAATTAAGATTCGAAAAATATTTATCGGTTTTTTAGTTTTTCTGTCCAATGTCGGAGATCGTTTAATTTTGTTTATATATTTGTAAGTCAAATAAAATGGTAAACATGATATCCGTAGTATTGTCTTTTATTGAAATAACTTTTAGACATAGAAAAACACTTTTTTAACGGATTTGAAGTCTTCAGTCACCGTGACCACGCTCGCTGTAAAGCACGCGAAACGTCAGTTTATTATTATAAATTTAAAATTATTTTACATAATTTAAAATTTATAATAAAACATAACTTCAAATCCGTTAAAAGTGTTTTTTCTGATATCCGTAACACACACATTTATTGCCTTGTCCGATTAATTTTATATAATGACTAGCTGGCCTGGCGAACATCGTACCGCCTAACAGTCTATTCTTTATTTTTTTTTAAATACTTATTCTGCTATTCGGGACACCGGTCTAGCTAGTAAGATAAAAAAAGAAAGTTGATTAGATAACAATGCATTATGTCAAAAATAAAAATTTACCTTCCCGGAACCCCTCCACTAACACTTGAACTCTATGATATGGTATTAAAGTTCAAATTGACTTTTAAGTATTATTACGAATATTTTGTTTGGGAATATAGAAAAGTTGTTTTTAGACTTTTTCACTCTTTTTTTTTTAATTTTTCTCTCCGTAAGAACCATCCTCGTACTTCAAGGAATATTATTAAAAAAATCAGACAAATCGGTCAAGCCGTTTTCATGTTATGTCGTGACAACGGAAAACGGGTTTCATTTTTATATATATATAGATTTGTAAGCAGTGTTGGCCTAGTGGCTTAGGATCGATTTACAACTAAAGCGAAGGCGCACTCTTTTACCTGTAGTAAAGTAAAGTAAAGTGTAGATTCAATAGCACTACTGTTCATGCTCAGAACAGTAGTGCTATTGAATCACTTGCAAGTAAATTTTTGGCTTTTGGATTAAATAGGCATTCATATTTTTGCACCAGGTAAATTAATTTTTCGTCTGAATCCATCCCGATCAACTCTGACGCGGGCCAACTTCAGACTAATAACGAGTAGGTTCAGTAGTGGGCGCGTGGATTCGCGAGAATGAGCGCAACGATAAGCGTTGATCACGCGCAGACGCGCGAATTCGAATTGCAATCTCAGAAGAAATGTGTCGACAAAGTCGACAGCGTGTATCAAGCACAGGAGGCTGATCAATATAATCATGAAATAGTTACAGAAATCTGAGGCCCAGACCAAAAAAGGTTTAACGCCACTAATTTCTATCATTGAATTATGTGCAATGTTCGCCTAGTCGTTTTAGCGTGCGACTCGACTCGAGGTCCTACGTTCAAATCCCGGCCGTTTATATTTATATCTACAAGTGACTCGTTCTCACCTAAAAATGGTGAAACATGGAATATAAGGCCAAGTTGCCATATCGGGTTATAGAGGACGGTGTACTATTTCTCCAAACCAAATGTGAATCCTCGAACAGTCTAACCACAGAATGGCCCCATTAAGTAAATAAAAACACATAAATTATATCAATTTAATCAGTAAATTATTGGTACAGAACAATATCTATACTAAACCTTAACTATCTTAGAACTTAATGTGTCTAAACAGGATGTAATCTATAACAGAAAATTCTTACACTAAGAAAGTGTAGTCATAGAAATCATTGAATAGTACCAACATAAGTAATGGAATGTTGATACATATAAAAAAAAGGAGATATACAATATCTTTTAGTGTCAATTTGTTCATGAACATATTTGGAAATATAAATAATTCGAACCGGAATAAATAAAACTAACCAATAATTTAAACTCCCTTATTCACAAAACCTTAAGTCTTTGATTGTGAAGGAACCCACCAAACGGTGGATCATTTACCATTATCATAATTTAGTTGACTACCCGACTTTCTAAAGACCCAGGTGTGATCTGGAGCTCGAGACCGGCATGAGGGTATACCGGAATGGGCCATCCTACATGTTGCTAGAGCACAGATCGCACGCGTGCCTGTAAGGCTATGTAGGGTCCGACGAATAAAAAAAAAAGAAATTCTATCAAATTCTGTTTATGCTGTAATGAGAAGAGATAGAGAATATTAGACGCATTTTTTAATGAATAAGAGAGTTAAGTTCTAAATAATCGATGTGCAATTCAGACTACAATATTCCTTAAACTTTACAAATCAAATACATGTTTATGAACATATGCTTAACAAACCAGTTATGCTTTCTGAATTATTTCTTTTTAAATTACTGTACGTCCGCAAATTCACGTATACGCAACGTATACGCTAAGTTTACGTACGTATATGGTACAGTCCGTATAGTGCAAGGCTCTTGTGACTTAGCATCATAGCCCTAATGCCTGGCATCCCGCCTGTGTTCGCGTTCGCGGTCACGATCACGGTCAGCCGGCGGCGGGTCACGGTCACGCCTCTCTCGGTACCTCTCGTCGTAGTAGGGCGCGGCAGCTGAACGGCTCTTTCCGCTCGCATCGCCCGCTCCCGGTTCCGCTACCGCTTCCACTGGGGATTTACGTGGCCTGTAATATGGAGAATAAATATTAAAAATACATAAATAAGTTTCAGATACTTTACGCGAAACTTAGCAAACGGAATTGAAACCAAATTATTAAAAATAGCCTGCTGCGTAGACGTAGGCGGAAGGAACCGGTTACAAAAATTATTTCACCAATATAACATTATCAACTCCTTATCGATTGAAAATCATATTTTGATAGATTGATGTTGCAATACGAAAAAAATATTTCGTTGTGAGAGCTTCCGGATAGATATTGAGGAAGTCTAGACTCACATCACATCCTCATATGACTATGATTAAATACTACTTCTATGATCTATGAATTTAGGGAAGTGCAGTTATTTATTATATACAAATAATTATTTAAAATGTACAATAGTGCTCCTAGTTAACAACAATATATCATAGAGATCCTAAATTTAATTTAATAGTTTATTCATTAGTCTAATTACAAAAGTCATTTTTGAAAAGTACTAAAATATTAATAAAATATTTTTTGAACCAACAAATATTTTTAAATATAGTTTTTGAACTAACAGTTCAGTGATGTAACACAGCTGTGTTTATTAGTCAGTTCAGATGACACTTCCAACGAAGATCTTTCATTTATCTGAACATTCCACAGACTAGCTTAATTAATTTGGTAAGCTAAAAATTCAACAGAACTTCGAGAAGGAAAAAGGATGAAATATATCTATGAACCTCTCTTCTCGACTGTGGCCTCTATTGTAATGGTCGGCACGTTCTCTCTCCCTCGACCTGGACCTGTCCCGCTCACGTTCACGGTAATCGCGATAATACCTGCAATTAAAATATATTCTTAAAAATATAAATACAATACTTATTTACACATATACCAGAAAGTTTTGCTAATATCATCAGAATTATTAGCCTATTGTGGTAGATAATTACCGTACAATATACAAGTAGAATAAGATTTTATAAAATTATTCTGTCATTTAAATATTATCATTAACAACTTTTTATGGCGGAGTTGAATTATAATATGAAAAATTATAATTTCTGAGAAAAGAGGTAAGAGATGTTCATACAATTGAAATACAATTTGGGACAGAAAAGTCACACAAGGTACACACAATATAATGACAAGTAAATGTGAAGCACAGATATAGGATTGAACTCAAATCAAATATTTCGTTAAGTGTCCAACATTTCAGGTATGTACTTTCAATCAACAATACAACTCTTAATTTGTAGTTAAGGCAAGAATAAACTACAAACAAAATGTAGGGAATACATAATATAATTAAAGGAAGACTAGGAAGGATTGTATTGTAAACCTTCTGAAATAATATAAATTGCAACTAAAATGAACAGAAAAATATATAAATTAATGCAATCTACAATCTACTATTAGACGTAACAGTAAAAAAATCTAGTTATTGATTTCCCCGTTTATAAATAAATTTAAAGCTATTTTTGAGTGTCAAAACAACTTTTAATGATGTTCCAATAATTAAATTAAATTAAATAACGATAATTAATCTTTGCAAGTTGTATGATGATCGAAAGTAGACACTTACGCGTCACGATCGCGTTCACGGTCGCGGTCCCTCGACCTTTCACTATACCTGAAACAAGCATTGCTTTGAGAACAATCCTTTGTAACTTCGTTTTTCACTTGTCTAAATTCGCCATTTTTAATTTCTTACCATCATCTTCGGGATAAAGGCCGATTTACATTATCATTAGTGTTTAGGAGAGTGCTTTAGGATAGTACTTTAGTTGAAACATGTAAACGCTACTTGCTTTAGTAAACGCTACGCTAAAGAACTTGCCTTTCAAGTTGTACTAAAGCACTCTCCTAAACACTAAGATAATGTAAATCGGCCTTAAGAATGAGAATCGGCTATTATTTATCTTTCAACCCTCTAAGTGATAAGGGGTGTCCACTCCAAAAAATGATTTTTTATTCTTTCTATCTATTTTTTTTTTGTTTTTATTTTTTTATGATACAGCATACAAAAATAGATACAACCGATAATTTCCACCTCTCTACGATCAAACCTTATTTTTTATTACTGTAGATAGTTATTTTTATTGAACTAAAATAATATTTCCTAGAAATAATATACATAGCAAAACAAATGTTTGCCGAGTCAGCTACAGCTAGTCTTTCCATAATTTTTATTGATTGCTATAATTGTTTTTTTTTTCAATCCTAAACCTACAACCACACCAGCCGCGCGTTTTTTTCAATCCTGAACCTACAACCACACCTGTCGCCAAACAAGTATCACTTACCGATCCCTGTCTTCTCTGTCCCTGGACCGGTCCCGGTATCGGCTGGCAGACCTCTCCCGTCTCCTGGGAGCGCGGTGATGAGCCCTCGCATCTCGTTCCCGAGACCTGGAACGACGTCTTTCCCCTCCGTAGGACTTTGTTTCGACACCGTGAAGGGTATCTTGGAGAGATGATATTAGGATCTTGCAACGGTCGTCGTGGGCTACCTGTTAAATTAAGCGTATTGCAGAGGTTAAGAGAGAGACATTTTAATTAATAGGTAATTCAACTATTTAAATTAAATTAATTAAGAAATTAGTCTGCTTTAGTTTTTGATGTGTTCATCTATATTTATATAGTTTTTCACCTATATTTTTTTAAATAATAATGTCTTTAATGAGACAAATCCATGCTCTGCATTTTAGTAAAAACGGCAAATAATCCTTTTTCTTTAATTTTTTATCCCCCTTATTTATAAAGAAGCAATTAAATGATAATATGTTATGATAGAAATATTAACCTTCACTAATATACCCATCTCTTACCTTACTCTGCTTGATGAGCGAGATAGCAGTAACGAGCGTCTCTATGGCGGACGCGTATTCTCCGGCGGCGGCGTCGCTGACCGCACGCGCGATCGCACTAGACGACACCGTCCGGTTCCTGCTCATGACCTCCTCGAACTCGGCTTCGCTGATGACGGGATGCGGAGGGTGCGGATGAGGCGCGGGGTGGGGGGCCGCATGGGGCGCGTGGGGATTTAGGGTAGCGGGGTGCCCCGGACGGGCCTCGGGGCCTGGGGGGTACACCTGGAAAAAAAAAATATTTCTTAATAATAGAATAATACAATGACACAATATTATCTTTTATATACAATTAGATAAATTTAAATTTGTGAACTAGGAGATTTAGAAGAGGCTTCATTTAAATTGAATTTTTGGTACCTGAGGTGGTCTTCCATAGGGTGCTCTAGCTCCTGGAGGCGGGCCCTGAGTGGGTGGAGGGGCAGCGTGTGCCGGGTGTCCGTAAGGAGCTGGACCTGGAGAAAGCAAAATTTGATTACCATTTTTGAATAGGCCAAACATAAAGTCAACAATAACATTTCAAATCTTTGAAACAGATCTTTTTATATTGAAATAAGACTTGTTTGACCCTCATATAAAACAATGAGACAATCGTAATTTTTATAAAAGCCACCGGAACATAGCACATACTAAATTCGAGCGAATAGATGGTGTTAATATGGCAGCTTTTCAAAATATGTACGTTGTGACAACCATGTTATGTATCAGTCGCAGTAAAGTAGTTAAATCAGAGAGTTATCTGCAGCAGAGCAGGTTTTTGTTTTTTAAATTAAAGAAACATAGAACAAAAATAAAAATATTTTTATTGGCTATTCATTTTCCTAAATAATCAAATATTATTTAGGAAAATATATACGACAGACAATATATATAGGAAAATATTATTTTTTTCCAATCAAATATCTTGGTCACCCTACCAAAGTTGAAATGCGTCTTGTTGTCTAGGAACGGTAAAAAAACTTTAAACGTTTCGTTCAGTCACTTTTCTGACGGAACTTTAGCGACTTGATTGAATATCGATCTTTAATTAACTATCTAGAGATTCAATTAACACTCTGATTTAACTACTTTACTGCGACATATCTAATGAATTACTGTTGATTTCCATTGCAAAGGTTTTATTTGAATGTGTGTCAAGAAACTAAAGAGAGAAAAATAACTACGGACAGTACTATGTCACAAATTCCTCCCTTAACCAAGATGTAAATCATCAGTTAACATTTTTTAAAACATTTCGTTAATTTACCAGGCAGTCCAGGCTGGGGTCCCGGTTGAACAGGCGGTGCTGTCTGCACTGGCGGCTGCTGGTTGAAGAATGCCGGATTCACGTGTGGAGCGGGACCGCCTACGCCCACTACACCTGGAAAAAACATATGTATGGCATCAATTTCAGTTCACCCTACATAGGAAAGAGCCCATCCAAATTTCTCCACTAATCACTGATATATACAGATCTTAACGATTTTCCCTGTAAAAACGTAACTTTAACGTAATATTTCAAGTATGCGATATTTTTTAAGTTTATTGAAGTTATACTTCTTTAGGCGCGTTATGAAAAATTGATGAGAGTGAAATTTTACGATGCGCGCGCACCATTACACAAAATTAACAGAATGAAGTTGCCCACGGAAGATGCTACGGCATTGGACATAATTCAAAAACAACATAATAAGAATAATAATATTTATTTATTAAATTGTTCAAATGTAAACTCAACTTTATTGACTATAATGACTCCATTTCCAGTCTTTGATTATTTAATTGTAATTAATTATTTGCATTCAATCAAAAACTATTTTTAATAATGCCAAAGAAGTATAACTTCTTACGCGCGTACATATTAAGTACACGCACTCTTTTTTATCATAAGATAGTTGTTTCATATGTAAAATACTAACCAGG
This sequence comes from Pieris napi, assembly GCF_905475465.1. Taxonomy (NCBI): domain Eukaryota; kingdom Metazoa; phylum Arthropoda; class Insecta; order Lepidoptera; family Pieridae; genus Pieris; species Pieris napi. The sequence continues at coordinate 1,085,246 of NC_062241.1, read as the reverse complement.
ATGCTGAGGTAAGGGGGCAGGTCCCCTTGGAGGTCCTTGCTGGTGAGGAGGCAGCTGGTGATGGGGCGGAGGCAAGCCTTGACCTGGGGGCTGCAAGAAAAGAATAATGCTAGAATCAATTATGGGTCAACTGCGTCCTCATCTCTAGTAAAACATTCAGTCAATTGGAACTTTATCATATTAAAATCACTTACATTTATTTATTATTAAATGTTTACATTGATTTTAAACAATTTTTTGATTGAATTAAATAATCAAATAATCTTTAGCGTTTATAACTTAAACTCTTATATACACACACACACAACTTATTTACGGTTATTTTATTTAACAACTAAAAAATGCCCTTCAGTACCAGTAGTCTGTAACTTCTCCTGATTTCAATGTTAAGTTTGGTATTTCTCTCAATGTCTCTCCTACAAAGAGATCCCTATCGCTATTAGAAGTTACAGAAAAACTGCGGAGGAATCATGAATAAAGCCTAATAGGAACGTGGAAATAAACTTACAGCATGGGGTGGGGGCATCTGATGTGGCATCTGATGCTGCGGTGGGCCGTACTGAGGCCCCGGGGCAGGCTGCATGTGGGGCCCTCTAGCACCCCATTCACCTCCGCGACCACCTTGACGCTGCATCTAATTTTAAATATATTATAATATATATAACTTATATCAACACAATACAACAGCCAAAGAAGGAATTATTTTTAAGTAATGCAATTGATTGTAGCTGCTATCTTCAATTTTTCAATAAATATTAAAGTTTTAAGGTAATCTTGTGCGATTCTTAACTTTGAGGATGTACATTTAATCTTCAGCGATGCAACAATATTTTTTAAGACCGTATGCTATGCTATATGCTCGTATAATGAAAGTCGTGAAAATCAGGTTTTCAGCGTGAATACCACATACATAGTAAAACAGAGCATGACTATTAAGAATTGAATTGATTTCATTGTGTAATGATGGGATTTATCCAATAAGTAGAAATACAATACGTACATCGTTATATGGCATGGGCGGTCTATGCTGTGGGGGCCCTTGATGCGGCGGGGGTCCCTGATGCGGCGGCATATGATGAGGCGGGGGCCCCTGGTGTTGTGGCATGTGGTGTGGAGGGCCATGAGGCCCGTGAGGTCCGGGCGGTGGTCCACGCATTTGGTGATGAGGGCCTCCCGGTCCTGGCATCATCATTCGGGGCCCGTTCGGCCCCGGACCGTTGGGTCCGCCACCATAGAACTCTATCGGAGAATTAACATTTTTCATAAAAATAATTTTGTATTTTTAAAACAAAATTGCGATAGAACAAAATAGGACATAAAAATTCGAATGGAAATTAATCTATTTAAAATTACCTCCTGGGTGAGGTCCCGGTGGACCACCAGGATGTCCAGGTGGTCCTCTCATTCCAGGATTTGGACCTGGTGGCGTCGACCTCGTCTTGGATTGACTCTCAAATTGGTTAAGTGCCTGAAAAGTCGATTATTTGGTATTCTTATGCGTCCTGCTCTTCAAAGCAGTTAGTGTGATGGCGTTAGACAATGCAGGTCAGTCGTTGTTAGAACAGGACATATTTAGGTAATATCGTGAAAATAACGTATTTATTTATTTATTTTTTATTTACACTTCGTTGCAAAAAACAAAGAATGAAATACAATACAAAAAAATTATAAGGGATGCAACGGGCGGCCTTATCGCTAATAAGCGATCTCTTCCAGGCAACCCTAGTTAAAGAGAAAAACTAAAAAAAAAGAAACATGATGCATGCGAGAAGTGCAGAAACAAATGTTATATATGTTATATAGTACCTTAATCTAAAGTAATAAAAAAAAAAATATTAACAACAGACTAAAAACTTAAAAGCTAATCTTACAAATACATGGACAGCAAATAGTGATGTAAAAGGAAACATAAGATTTATACAAGTCACGATTGATCAGGATAGGATAAGGTTAAGAAATGATTATACAGAAGAGTTTTAAAAGATGAAAGAGAGGTAGCCAATCGTACGGAGTCGGGCAGCGTATTCCACAACTTAATGGCGGAGATCGTGAATGAATTTCCTAAGAAGGATGAAGTGTGAGATGGAATTTCCAATAAACATCTATTAGAAGAGCGTAACATATAGTTAGAAGGACCTAAGAATTTGAAGTGATATTTGAGATAAGATATTTAAGATGATATTTAGGTGATTGAAGCGATATTAAAATTTCTTGGAATTGAATTAAATTATTTAACTGTGAGTTTTTAGCTTGAGCTTTCTAAATTCTATACTGATAAAAATTTATAAGTAAAGGCATAAGCGTTTAAAAATTTTTGGTTCCTCGAGGTTGTTATGATAATCGCCCTTCTCACTAGCGACGCGGGGTTCGCTTTCGTTTCGTGGAAGGTGTAGCGCAACATAAACAGCCTTCGACGTAAACTATCAACTGGTTCGGGTGATTAGCATTTCCAGAATTGAGAATACCTAATTTTTTTAGAAAAAGCTTTACTAGAAATAAATTCACCCCTTTACTTCAATAAGTTATTGTCAATTAATTATATGTAGTGATACTAATTGTCACCGAGCCACAGTAAATTTTAATACCGTCCATGTAAAAGCTTTTCCTCTTATCGAAATCGAAGTATAAAATACATAAACCATAATAGCTTTCGGATGATTACTTTTATATTTGTGATCTCTCATGTACCTGTTTTGTGGGCAGCGTAACAACGGGATGTTGTCCGTGTATCTCCTTCTTGGTCAAACGGTCCATGACCATCCGGATGGACTGGTCAGAACCCAAAGATATAACGCAGAAACCCTTCGACTGTCCATTGGCCCTGTTCTCGAAGAATTTCACGTCTTGAAAATCTGTTACGCCAACGTCTGCGATGGCATTAGCTATATCTTGATCAGTAGCCCACTGGAAAATGTTTAGCAAAAACTCATGTCATGCATCGCGTTTTAAATTGTTACAATTTGCCGGTTCCCATGCCCAACTTACGAATAGCTCAGAACTATTGGTTAAGTAATGAAAATCGTAAATTGGATACAAGAACTAGCAGTATATTAAGCGCGGTTGTAACATACCTCATTTGAGACTTTCCGATTCTGGAAAAGGTAGTAACCTAACCATGTATCGAAAGCTGATATCTGAGTGTTAACTGGTTTTCCCTACATAATACCTGTCATATACATTCACTCTATCATTCTCTCAAATTATAATATGTATGCTAAGTTTGGTTTGATAGGAGGCTTCAGGAGAAAAGAAACAGTTTTATTTGCTGTTATTATTTATTGCTTTTATCACAGTATATTTTTCTCAGAGCATCGAAATCCTTCACGACATTTTGAAGGATGGTGTGAACTTTACGTTAACATTAATTAGCCCGATGTATAACATTTTTTTCAATATTTTTCCAAATCAATAATAATTATAATTGTCGAAAAAATAAAACATTATTACAAATATATAAATGACAAATTAATTATATTAGGACAAATTTTTATCAGAAAATTAAAATGATTTGAACTATAATAACTGTATATTCTTCACGTCTATATTTACATCTATTAATAATTTATAGAATTATAGATAATCGCCAATATTGAAACCAACACTTTTTAAAGATAGATGCTGCTCTGCTGACCGTATTTGAACTATACTATTTAATATATTTATCTCGAAGTTTAATACATGTTTTGTAAGCTTCAATAAAAAAGCAATACGCCCAAGAACAAATCGAAATCTTATCTTGAAGACCCGATGTAAAATGATTATCTAAAACGAAAGTTTCGTTTCCACTTATATAAAAATTTATAACATGAAAGCGGCATGTTAAATACGTAAAATAAATTTTTAAATACAACATTTTTCGATTAGTTACACGTCTTGACAAATGGAAACTTATTTGGTATTAAAATAATAACAAATAACGTAAATTATTTAGTATTCCCCCTCATAGTACAAATTATGTACTTACAAAGTCTCACACCTGTTATATTTATAAAAAATTTTTTTTTTTTTTAATTTATATGTAAAGGTAAACATTGTCATTCAAGTAACACAAAAATAAGTAATGTTAACATTAAACATTGACAAGAAAGACAACTAAACAAAGACAAGTTTAAAATGTTTAGTATTTTTATAAAATCTATTCAGATTCTGATTACCACTAAAATCAGTGTACAGACCAAAGTAATCAAAACATAACCAAGATGTTTGCAGTATGAGACAGTATAGATGTGGAAATGTTTTACATAAAATAAATATACTATTCATTCTTCTCAGACATTCTTCTTCATTCAAACCTTAATTATAGTCCATACATTCATCATTGTTATTCGAAAATGTTTGTTGGTCATGAAATACAAAGGTTTTAATATGGACCATAAATACGTTTTTATGTTTCATGGCATACCACTCATACAAAGTCATCAATCCTTTGCAAGAGTGAGATAGCCATAAAACTCATAAAAACAATCCAAAAAACAAAAGACCATTGCGCAAAAATAATCCATTTTTGGACTATACATGCAAATAATACCAATATATTAAGTTACACAAACTTAAGATAAAGAGATATTTATCACAAAAATACATAACTACAATAAAGCAAAATAATAAATATGAGAATTATAATAACCCAACAATACTTATTTCTTTAAGAAATATAAATCTTAAGTTTCAAAATTTGTAAAATATAATATTTACATTCAGAAGATATATGAAAGACCTAGATTCTATTCTATGTTTTCTAAATCTAATTTTCACTAACCACTTCCTAAAATGAAATCCATAAATATCTCTTTAGAATTTTGCAAAATGGGCCAAAGTAAAACTTCACATTAACAAGTAGCAATAAAAATTCAATGTGTGTAACAAATCACCCTCGACAATGTTTCAAGTCACATTTGATCAAGAGTGGAAGGTGAAGCAATTGAGTAAAAATAGCGCATTGCGAAAAACCTCGCCCTATATTTAATAGTATAATGTATTGCAGATTTATCACATAATATAAAACCATTTATTAATATTATGAGATATAAAGTTAGGTGGAATCAATTTCCACATACAGTATATTATGAGATATAATCTCAGCATATATTATATTATCACAGTATACCATGGCCATTTATTGGCCGTGTACACATTTTTTATCACAGTATATAACGAGGTTATATATGTATAAAAACAAATATTTAAAAAGAAGCAAGGCCATAATATTTTATAAATCATGTCACTAAAATTTTTAACAATATATAAGTACCACAATATAATAAATTTAATAAAATATTTTATAAGGTAAAAGCCGTTAGGCTTGGAAACCATACCATACATATCTATATGGACTTGGTTCATGATTGCTTCATTTTAGAATTGATACAGCACTATATTCAAAAGCTTTATTGTTATAACCTTTACTAATTTTATTTTGTGATAAAATGACAAGCTAAGACTCAATATACAATCGCAACCAGTTTTTAGACATTGGTTACCATAAACAAATTAAGGGTGAAATTCAATTAAATTTTTAAGCTTTGAGGAGCGATGTCATCATATCACTTTAACAATGTACCCTCAAAAGAAGACTACATATATTCACTTACCAAAATCACACTTAGACACAATATTACCACACAAATTAAAATTAACTTTACGTAACTTAAGATTATATAATGCTATATCAATTCTAAATCTTATGTCATAATTTAAAAAACTAAACAATAATGTGCATAAGTGTGCGTTTCACACTTAAAACACACATAACTAACCAAATGAAAACTTAACACTGGTAAGCCAACAAATACCGATCTTAATATATTGAAAGTGAATATTACATGGTAGAATACAGCTATAACAGCAGCATAAATTTGGAGTCATACAAAGTTTCAGATTTTAGCTTTTAAGAATCTTTTTCAGTTCTGAAGGCCTTAATAAATTAAGACCAATGTGTCAAGTTATACCTTTAACAATATATTCCTACATATTTCCGGTACAGTGATTACTTTTGATAGATTTATATTATGTAAAAGTTAATATAGCGGATTGAATACATAATGAAATTAGATGACATTATAGGCTTACCCTATATCATTTGGTATATTATATAATATATATCATACAAAAAAACAATTTTTTTTCTAATACCCTATAGTTTTTACAATTGTAGACTTAAAGCTAAAATGAAGCAAATGTTTGTTACCAGTTAGGATAAGTGTTTTGTTTAATATTTCAAGTTTTCATTTGGTTCTTTGATTTTGGGATTGCCAAATTGCCATGCTTCCTACTTCTATGTAAAATATACATAACTTTTTTCTCAAAACGTTTTTTGCCATAATAAAAATGATGTAACAAGCACACACAGACACAAGATTACATTTAAATTCTTTTATTTTGTATTATGAACTATAGGAAGTTATTTAAATGTTATTTGTTTGAATGAGGACCACAACTTCGATGACTATGAAATGTTGTGCTGTGTGTGCATACCGGCTGCAGCTGTCCTGACATTATTGTTAAAACAGATATTGAGTCGTGAATCTTAGTTATTAGTCGTGAATTGCATCTTAACTAGGCATGATAACAATAAACTTAAGTTAAATAAGAAATTAAGGAAACAAATTATTTAATATGCATTAGAATTGACACTCCCAAATATCAAATAGGTAGCACAACGTGAAATTCTATATTTACATTAGAACTAGTGAGTTAAAATCAAGTACGAACCCAAGTTAGGTTGCCGACGTAAAGCTGAAAGCGGCGGCCATGATGCCCGTGGCTTGGAGCGTTGTGATACGGCGCATTTCCATTTGTCTCTTCCGGAGGATGTTGCGACCCCGAATTCTGTGGACCATCTCCATCTTCTGGCTTCGAAGGCGGGGCAGCTATTACATCGTCGTATAAATCTACATTGTCTCCTCCAAACTCGTCCTAGAAATGGCGTCACATAAATTCAGAATTTTTTTAGTACAACCATGATGAAACTTTTATACTTATATTCTAATTAGTTCAAATTAAAGTATAAAATAAACGTTTAAACATACCTGTCTATTAAAATCAGATTCAATATCATCAGCGTATAAATCTATATCCACGCCGCCATCCGCCATTTTGCGAATTGATTGATTTGGTCAAATGTCAATGTTAGACAGTAGACTATGCTACCGGGCACCGGCTCCCGCCCAGCACAGACTAAAAAGTTTCATATACATAGTGTTGCAATTTCAAAATAATAGGTTAATGATAAGGTCCAAGTGTTTTTTTGTTTTTCTCACGTGTAGTTTTCCAACCTTTTACTTGAAACTGGCATAAAGTTAAAACTATTGCCATAATATAATAAAAAAGTGTTTTTTTTAAATCTAACAACCATTCTTATTTTATTAAATCGATCGATTGAATTTCTATTAATCTAGTTGATATTTTTTCTTATTTTAGAATATTTTAAATTTATTATTATAGCTTAATAATGACCAATATAATTTTACAAGTCTTTACTAAATAAACCGTAAAGTAACTTTAAAATTTACACTTTACTTCGCTTTTGTTGTTGAAGCTATTATTATAAAACGCATCACGGAATTATAATACTTAAATAGATCAAAATTTTCAACAATAATAACTACAAATCTGTGCCATCATATGTTAATCGATTTTACGCCATCTATTTTTAAGTTAAATAAATAAAAAGGGCGCTTAAACACAATACTGCCCTCTATAATGGTTTAATGGAACTATTATAAAAAACATTATATAGCATGCGCGCAGAGGCGGGTCAGTGGGGAGGAGGGGAGACACAACCCTCGCCAATCGCCATTTTCCGTCAAGCTCAATCAAGTCAGCTTCTTTCGCTGTGTTTGTGTTGTGTGTTGAAAAATTACCTGTACCGATGAATATCAATGGGCAATTGTGTTGATTTCGAAGCCAAATTATGGCTAGCTTATTGTGTATGTGGCTCTAATGCACCCTACAATCAGTGATGATGGCCGAGTGATTGATAAAGTGAAGTGTTTTGTGTCGTATGCTGATCTGCCGCAGCAACATTGAGTTCCTTTCTCTGGATATATCGTCCAGACGACATCGGATCATTTAATCAAAATAAGAGTTACACCATGTCGTCAAAAAATATCCCAGGAGATAAGGTATGTTTTGTTTGCAAGCTTTTTTTGAAAGGTCAATTTGTTTATTTTTTCATGACTTCCCTTGTCTCTGAAGATAGTCGATAGTTGAACTTGTGGTCCATAATGTGAGTAGGTATAAATAAATTTGTATAATAAATAATATCGTATAATGTATAATAAATATCAAATAAAATTTGAATTTATTACAATGTACATTTAAATTCTAATATAAATATTAAAACTGCAAATGACATAACACTACACTTGCATTATTTTCGATATAAAAAACCAGATTGATTAATATAGATTTTTCTTAAGTCTGAATTATTTATGTTTATCAGCTATTAGATTGTTTATTGATAGGATTTTCTAAACTTATGAGCTCAGTCTTGACTTCTTGAGCTATACTAGTCATATTAGATTAAGCTTTATACTAATGCAGACTGCTGATTGATATTAAGAGTGATGTAAACAAATTTTTCTTATTCAAAAATCCATTTTCTTTAACAGAATAGACAAAATTATATATTAAAATCAATGTTTGTCTTAAATAATAGGCATAGGGTATTGTTTCTGGAATGAAAATCATACAGAGGCATGTAAGTACTATGCTTCTTAAACACAAGCTAGGCAGTTTTGAAATCCAATATAGATCTGATTGACAGTTTAAAACTTACTTTATTATAATATTATTCATTTAGATTTATAGGAATATCTTTTTATACCCTATTTTATTTAACCAACTTGAGCTAATGATAGTTGCCACAAGTTTTACACATTTAAGTGAAAATGGTTTCTATATAAGAGAAAGTGTTTAAATAGTGGGCCGCCATCAATAGAACATTGGATTATTACATGTTTGATAAAACAATATCTTTATTAAATTTTTTAATTAAAAGAATTCTTTGTAATGAAGGAACAAGAACCCCTATTATCTTAATCATTTCCTACATTGATAAGAATCAGGAACTTTAAACAGTTATTGCTTCAAACATGACTAACAAAGAAAGGTTTTGTTATCATTCTTTGTTTTATCATGTACTTATGTTAATGTATTTGAGACAATTTACACAATTGAAATTTACTGATGATATGGGTATTGTAAAAACTGCTCATATAGTGCTTGAGTCTAAAACACAATGTTAAGACCAAGTTATGATTTGTTCTGGCTGGAATCTTGTTAAAGTTTTTAATTTATCTTTATGTATTTGAGTTTTTTAATATAAAAAATAATAATTATACCCACTTACTATAACTTAATAAGTGTTCAATGACCAGATATAGCTTCTTTAGATGTTCCTCATTATAAATAAAAAGGCATTATTGAATATTATAGTATTCCAGAGTTTTTTTCGATCAAATATAGCCCACTATTATTTGAATTACGCCCGCATAGGAAATCCGCGGTTGCAAATTACTTCAGGAAGCGGATGATTAAGAATGCGTCGGAACTCGCGAAAGTAATTAAAAGTTTACTCTGAATATTAGTGATTATCTATGCCACTGGCTACAGATAAAAAAACGTAGGAAGTTATTTGTGAATAGGTATGTGGTTTTTTAAATACGTAATTATTAAAATAACGTTTTGATATGCTATGCTTTATTGTTAGGTTCACTTGAACGTAAATTAATTTATTAAAATTAAATTAATATTTGTTTCGTTGTTTCTTGTGTTGTTGAAAATATTTAGAAATTCTGGCTAGTTAAAAAAAAATTAATACGTTTTTTTTTAATTCAGCGAGAGAAGAATGTTGTCTGCTACAGATATATATGTATTATATGAATTACCTTTCTGGATATATTTTAATGAATTAAAAAATCTCCAGGTCTTACCTTATGTTACTTTTTTATTTAAAGATTATTTGTAAGCAAATACTTAGTTATAATTATTATTACATAATTTAAATATAAAATATAAAATTAAGTAATTTAGCAACGCACATTAAAAACATGTTTATTAGTTTTTCTCGCTAAAGTAATTAAAATTAATAACGTTATATTGTGGGTCAAGGAGTTTTACATTATTTATTATGCATATTTATTAGAAAGTTATTGTAGGATTTAAGTATATTGTACTAGAAAAGGTAGGTATTAGGTATAGATATATCATGATTAGTTTGAACCAAATTTAAGAGAATACGAAATATTAGTTTAACGTACCTAATTTTTAATAGTTGTCTGAAATTAAAAAAAAAATCTATGTCTATGTATAGTAGAAATACATAGTCCAAAACGTCTATGGTCTTGTGGCTTAGCTGTAAACACCCATTAATAACACTGTTAACAAAGTCAATTGTCAACCTTTATGAAATATGACAAATCTTAGTACTTAAATAAGTATAAACACTAAGAAATAAAGGCGTTGAGATAATTCATTAGAACTGAATGAAAAAATAAAACAGTCCTTCTGTAGAGAGATACGAGTCTCAAGTTTTTACGTAAGTGAAATAAAATTATAATCTCCCAAGGCAATTATATAGATATTGCGAAAATTAAAGCGTTAATTTCACTTATTTTGAAATCTCAAAGTAAGATTAGGCAAATTTAAATACAAAACAAGAAAATAAAAGTCTTAAGAGAATTAAGAAATAGGCGGAGACAATAAAAATATTAACTCGAAGATCCGTATCAATTGTGAAATACATTCTCTTTGTGTTATGTACCGTCAACAAAAACATGATGTTTTCCATCTTTTACAATTTGTCTGTACATAATTATTTCAATATGTATTGCTTTTCTATTTTCATTGAGTTTTGCAGGTAATTTACACTTGCATATAGACCCAAAAATTATCGCGTCAGGCACTGAATGCTTATCTGTTATCTGAAATGATCATTCAGATATCTGTTAATTTTAGTCCCAAAGTTCAAATATATATAACTGTTTGATGATATTGCTTTTAAAAGTGATGTTGTGAGTGGGCCTTGCTCTGAATACAATATCCGCTATGGAGATATTGTGGGACAAAGAGATTGAGCGTCGGAGCGCGTTTTTTTACGATTGGGATTATTACTGCCGTAGTCACTAATGTATAGGCATTAAAAATAAAATAAATCAGTTGTGCTACAACCTTAGGTGTTGGCCTCAGATTTCTGAATCTGTTTCATGATCATTTTTAAATTTAATAGGCAAGTAGGTGATCAGCCTCCAGTGCCTGACACACGCCGTCGCCTTTTTGTGTCTAAGACATGTCGGTTTCCTCACGATGTTTTCCTTCACCGTTCGAGCAAATGTTAAATGCGCACATAGAAAGAAAGTCCATTGGTGCACAGCTGGGGATCGAACCTACGACCTCAGGTATCAGAGTCGCACGCTGATGCCACTAGGCCAACACTGATATATGTACAGAAATTAGACATATTTCCAGCATGTGTTAAAGTGAGTGTAACAATCAATGATTTTGTTACCACGTGTGTAATTGCGTGTTTACTACGATTATAATAATAATATGGATTATATTAATGTGTACCTATGTATTATCAATAAAAACAATGTCACCTCTTTGGAAGTTAGTTGAAAAAATAATACTGACAGTGAAACTATTTTTAATTATATAAAATATATATATAAGATTGAGCTTGGTTAATTTGTTAATTACGACCAACTATCTTAAATATCAATCTCAAACTCAAAATAACTTTATTCATATAGGTAAACAAGCACACTTATGAACGTCAGAAAAGAAGTTAAATTAATTCTAAATTTACATTTACTACCAGTTCGCAAGTCAAGGGCGTAGAATGGGCAAAAAGAACTGGCAAGAAACATTCCGCCAGTCTTTTTAATCGCTATGTTTTGAGTCATACAAATTGTTTGAACTGGACCAAATCAATCCCAAGGATTAGGATCATTTAAATATTCGTCAAATTTATAAAAAGCTTTTTTGATTAATTTACGTTAAACGAGAGACTTTGAATTTGAATCTTTGAATTCTATATTATATCGAATGGTTGTTATGTATGGGATACTTTAAATATTCAAATAAGAACTAAATTGTATTTTATATCTTTATTTGTCAAATCCTTGTAGTGTATTCAAAAGTTTTCTTTTTAACGTGAAAATAAATGCCTTTTGTGCCATGTGCCGTAATTCAGATGTGCTTATTTTACTATTCATTCCCGTATGGTATTCATAAAAGCATTGTGACAAAATAAGCAAAGAATTTCTAGAGATTAACCTACTTTTTAAGGATGCTATTTACGAAATAGTGCCTACACGAACCAGCTTACGTCAACAATGTATACCTTAGCATAAATATGTTTTTTGCTGTTATTTTTATGTAAACGAATAAAACTCCAAGGTACATATGATACCTATAGATTTTTTGCTTGTAGATTTGTATTAAAAGCAATTTGAAAAGGAAATTTATGTTACTAGTTAAAATACACATCGTAAGCTTCTCCATCAGTTCTTTTGGAGTTGGTTCAAAAGCTATTTTCATATGCTTCCTTAAATAATACCACAACTTTGAGTATAAAAATAAAATAATGTTCCGTTGAGCCCAATTACGAGATGATAAGGGGTATGATATGAAAGTATATATATATAAATACATATATGCATTATATTCGCGAAATCACCTTATAATTCCTCTGATATTGCTGATGTTGTGCCCTAATTTCTTCTGAAGTAGACATATACATAACATTTATTAATAACAAAAACACACACACATAAACACACAAAATAACAATAATCAAAGAAAAAGAAAAAATATAGAGTTATCATTTTTTTTTTTTTTTCCCATTCGGTTCGTTTCAAGTGTGTAATGCTTGTGTGCTGTGGTTGTAATTGGCCCTGGCTCAGCTATGCTGAGGAGCAGAATGTTCCACAGTAAAGATGCTCTTTTTGCTGAAATCTACTGCTTTGAGAGCTCGGTTACCCAACCAGCGCACACTTGTATCCTCTAAAGCCTTGGTTGTTGCCCCATGTCATTGGCCCATTTGGTGGCAAAGACATGTCGGTGAGTCTAGGGAGCGTATATAACCGGTCCCAAACTGAAGTTCGACGTTCTCAGTGAAGTGCTCGAGTAAAAAACATAGCGTAATTATGGTAATTGCGTGCCTTACAAAGCGTTACTTTATGCCCGTTGCTGCGTTGTATCTAGCGATTTATGGCCCATACTTTTCAAGTGGCCTTTGTTTGTACGAATGTATTCACGGTATTGTAAATCACGAGACGAATTGGCGAGCATTATCCCGCAATGGCTTTTGTTTCAATGAGTACACGGCTACCGCTTTCGTTTCATTAGTCTGTAACTTTAAGTATTTATTGCTGGTTTTCATTTGAGTCTCACCGCAAAATGAGTTACATTTTCATTGCCGTCAGTGAAGTCGCAATTCCAGCTGCGTAACTTAAAAATAGATAAAAATACAATATATTAAAATTATTTTTCCGTTTTTATACGTCTCAACAGTTTGGTAAAATTTTTGTTTTAGATATATCTGTTTTTCATAGAATGTAATCAAAAATTGTGATCAAATCTCGTCTGTTTTATTTTTGCTTTTTAGTAGGTACTTCAAATAGACTCCAAGAGTAATTAGTTGTTGGTTGCAAAAGAATTAAAAGCCTTTTCTACAAAGACGTAGCCTCAAATTGGTACTTCAAAGTCTAGACATCTTAAGACGTTTGCCGACAGTATTTTTTTCTCTTCTAGGCCTTGATAATGACTACGCGATTGCTATTTTCTTAATGTTATTTCTTCGTGATTATCTAACGGGATGTGTACTGTTACAAGTACAGTTCATTCCACTTTTTGCGACATTATATTCGGTTAACAGAGCTTCGTGACGTGCTTAAAACCTTTGAATGAATTAGGGTACTGTCAGTTGATGTCGTTTTCCATTAGTCCAACCTGTATTATCCAACGAAGAGCGATTCGTGTCGACGACCAGTCACATTCCGAGAGCCTTGATCCCTTGCCGTTGTGTAGAGATGTGGTTTTGTATCTACATCTTCTGCCGCATTTACCATGGAGATTGTTTGGAAGAGTTGTTCCTATCACGACGACGTCCGTTTTTGCTGCGCACCACCACTATGTGAAACCAGCTGCCCATTGAAGTATTTCTGAACAATTTCGACTTAAGGTCCTTCTAGAAAAAAATGTACCAATTCCTAAAACGTGTGATCCATGGGCGGCGGTATCTGTTATAGAAAAACACCTTTAGTCCGATTCGGTCTATGGCTTCGTGGTCACATTTGTGTCTCTTTAATGGATAATTTTATTTTAGTTATAGTTACATGTTATTTTGAGTTTTTCTTTGTTAATTATTTAGGCACTTTACCCTCTGTAGGTGTTTCTTTTTTTATTGTTCCACATTAGGGTTGCCTGGAAGAAATCGCTTGTTAGCGATTAGGCCCTCCGTTGCCTTATAACTTATGTAACCTGCTTTTTTGTATTATATATGTTTGTTTATGTATAAGGTAACAAAGTGTAAATAAATAAATAAAATTTTATAGATTATTTTTCCGACCCAAATATCGGCCAATAGAATTGCACCATTCGACGTCACGTGGTACAACCTACATGGTATTATACTGATAATTTTTTGTGAAAATTTTCTCTGGTCGTTGCTTCAAGAAAAGTATTAAGTAGTTGTTTTATTCATTATGAAATTCTTATTTGTTAACTGTACATTTCGTCTCATGGTGCAATTCTATTGGCCGACATTTGGGTCGGAAAAATAATCCCTAAGCTCTTGTGGTATTATAAGTGAATATACATGAAGCTTCTTCCCTTCTACCGATATACCGATGCAAAATAATTATTGTTTCGTCGAAATGATGATGATGAAAAAAACATTATCTTCAGTTGCGAACGTTATTAAGTATAATAAAAACTGGCCTTTTAATATCCAATAAGGTGGCACTTTAAAATATCTTTTGATGATCTCGATAGTCTTCAAAGTTTCTTTTTGCGAAACGCCTCTCATATAAAAGTGCAAAATAAGCAGATCCCCATTATATCTTGAAAGTGGTCGTTATAATAAAGTCAGATGTGTCTATCAAAGGTCAAGGAGTAGGCGTCAGGGGCGTTGTACATTTATACTTTTACGAAATAGAGCGACGGAGTATTTATACAAATCTCTTTTAAAATTCATTAATGTAGTTCGCTTAGTGAGCATTCTGTATGATAATTAAAAGTTCAAGTTATAGAAATGTGTATTTTTACTTAATTTTAATTTCCCTTGCAATTGAAAGACTTTTAGATATAAATGTGAGAATAGTTAAAAGATAAAATCAGTCTGTGCCTAACACACAACGTCGACTTTTTGGTTCTAAGGCAAGCCGGATTCCTCACGATGTTTTTCTTCAACACAGCCGCGGACCGAATCTACGAGAATGAATGAGAGTCGCACGCTGAAGCGATTGGGATAATACTGCTCGATATGTCATAGTACATGTATTAATAAATACAAAATTCTTTAGGTTCTACTTTACCCAATGATTTTTGATATCTTCGGTCGGTAACTCATTACTGAGTATGGTCAGCAGCAGAGGTTTTAGAGCGAATTATCTACCTCAACCGGTTTTGTCTTTTGCCTTGAATATTACTAATCACGCATTTTTCTTATTATTTTGATTTATAATAGATGTATTTCTATAGAATTAGTGTGTTATAATAATAAAACAGAAGTGGCAATGGGCGGGGTACATAGCAGGATGCACAGATAAATGGTGGACTTTAAAGAATCGGAACCAGCTTCCCACTAAAGTATTTCCAAACCATGCTACTTAGGGTCCTTCAAGAAAAGAGCGTACCAATTCTTAAAAGGTCGGCAGCGCGCTTGCGAGCCTTCTGGCAGTACGAGTGTTGTTGGGCGACGGTATCACTTAACATCAGGTGAGCCTCCTGCCAGTTTGCCTCCTGTAACATAAAAAAAAGAAGGAAGCGAATAGACAAAGCCATGGATTCAGGTATTTGGATGGATTATATATATATAATATATAATTATTTGTTATTTATATAAATATAACAAATCTAAACTGTTTATTCTAAATTGGTAAAAGAAATAAGCGGGCTTTATTATTAATTAATATTATTATTATACAAAATGTATAGAGTCCCTTCAGACACAATGCTGACTCAGACTAGTTGATGTCCGGATTGGCTCACCGAGTCGCACAATGCTTGTAATGACTATGCCGACATATGAATTGTAATTATCGCCTTTACAATATGCTGGTTATTGTTATTTTTTTAAATATGTACAACAATGCCTATTGATGTAACAAGGGCAATTTTCAGTAACGACCTTTATTATAATTAAAAATAAATCAGTGGCGCTACAATCTCTTTAGGTCTCAGATTTCTGAATCTGTTTCATGATATTTTTTATTAAGTTATCCTAAATATTTATTTTTATCACAAAATTAAGGCAATTTCTGCCGCGCACCACCATTATGTGGAACCAGCTGCCCACTGAAGTTTTTCCGAACCAATTCGACTTAGGGTCCTTCAAGAAAAGAGCGTACCAATTCTTAAAAGGCCGGCAACGCGCTCGCGATCTCTCTGGCATCAAGAGTGTCCATGTGCGGCGGTAGGTTTCACTTAACATCAGCCTCCTGCCTGTTCTATATAAAAAAGTTTTGAATTTTGTTTTTTTTTTTCGCTGTCCACGCTATGATGTATGACAAATGTGATGAGCAATTTGAATATTCAAAATCGAATGCCACCTAGCGATAAACATTCTGTTTTGTAGTGTTTGCGACGTTGGAGCATGGGAACATTGGTTTTCTATTTACATTGTTACTACGAGCTTCATTCTGTTCAAGTGCTTATGCGGCACTTAGGAAGTATCTTTTGAGTGCTTACATCCTAAGTGTAACACGTGAGGTGAATATGGGATACGACTGTTTTCTCATAGAATAAAAATAACATTCTATCAAAGGCTTCGTCTCTCAATACACGTAGATCAACGAAGTGTGTGGTTTGCGACAGCAGAAAGAGTGGTGTTAAAACCTTTCAGTTCTGGGCCTCAGATTTATGTATCTGTTGTATGACCATTTGTTAGTATAATACGCAAGTAGGTGATCTGTTCTTGACGCACGCCGTCGACTTTTTGGGTCTAAGGCAAGCCGGTTTCCTCACGATGTTTTCCTTCACCGTTCGAGCAATTGTTAAATGCGCACATAGAAAGAAAGTCCATTGGTGCACTTCGAACCTACGACCTCAGGAATGAGAGTCGTACACTGAAGCCACTAGACTAAAGTGATAAAAGATGTATAATATTCTATAGATAGTTTAAAATAAAACTTAAAACTTTCCTGTTTTCTCGTGAAAGTAAAAGTGAAAAGATTTTTTGTGTCTTACTATCAGAAAGTAACAAATTATACAAGTAATGTTTTCTTGTTAAATATCCTTATTTAAATAGTCATAGTCGCTCAGTTTTACATGCGTAGGAATATTTAAAGAGATCTTAAAACGTTTCTTTACTGAGTTGGTCTAATTCATAATGGGACCGGTGGAATTGAATGTTTATTTTAGAGGAAGTCGGAAGCACTTAAAGGTTGCATTAAATATGTTTAAGTGCTCCAATTAATTAACATTACATTTTTAAAAGGCATATTATGAAATAGCCTTAATCCTCAAGTTCATATTATACATATAATGCTAACAATAATATTTTGCCGTATTACATTTTTTTATAGAGCAGGGGGCAAATGGGCAGGAGGCTCACCTAATATTAAGTGATACCGCCGCCCATGGACACTCAATGCCAGAGGGCTCGCGAGTGAGAGCCGGCTTTTTAAGAATTGGTACGCTCTTTTCTTGAGGTCCCTAAGTCGAATTGGTTCGGAAATACTTCAGTGGGCATACTGTAAATTAATATATGTAAGTTAAGATAAGAGTAGATACTAATACCAAAGACGAAGTAATTGTGTTAGCTAATACTAAATACATGAATGTTTGGGGCAGAGATCAATAGTCATCATCGGACGTCGAGGCAGAATGGGAAATCACACCCGTATCACCTCGGCGTTCGTCCATAACTAAGAATTTTTACGGCAGTTTTTGCCTTGTACCACCACTATGTGGATCCAGTTACACACTGAAGTACTTCCGAGCCAATTCGAGGTAGGGTCTTTCAAGAAAAGAGCGTATCAATTCTTAAAAGCAAAACGCAACTGCGATCCCTCTCCCTGATTGCCTACTGTTCTATAAAAAACACACATTGCAGTCAACACTACTAGTCATATTAAATATGAGAAGTTATCGTCCTGCTTTACATTAATTGAATTGTATAATGTACTGCTTTTATTGGTTGTGAGAATATGAAACATAATACGTTCTAATCATCGCCACGATTCAAATATAAAATCCAATTGAACTAAATTGTTCAGTTTTAGGTTATCGAACGCGTATCGAAATAAATGTATCGGAAAATCACAATTGATACGTATTGATCTTAGCATGTGTCGGACATAATTCAAATGGTATTAGGGGGGGAATTTGACAGTTCGTTAATGATAATATTGCACCCTTGTTAGTTTACACTAGGTTTACGCCCGCCCTTCATATATCCCTATTATTTGTCTATACGTGAAACTATTTGAAAATTTGGTTAAGTATCTAAATGTGAAAACGGTTTATGTATACTTCTCAGTCGTATGCTTCATTACTGAAGGTCGTATCACTGTTAGATGCCTGTTGCCCTGCTAGTGTAAACTCACACATAGAGTCCGTTAGCGCAGCTGTTATGAGAAGAATCGTCACTTGGTCACTCTAGCAGGTTGCCGATCTGTCTCGCAGCCTTTCGCCTTCCACCTTGCCGACGTTAACCAGCTTATCCAGGTTATCTGATTCGCGACATCCGATATCACCAAAGTTCAAAAACATAGCATGTTTTTGAGAGTCTCTTACGAACCTTGAGTTGATCCAAGATTGGTTAGTTCTTTATATCTCTTCTAAGTCCTTTATCAGCCTATCTGCTTATGTTTGTCGTGTAGACTAAATAGGAAGTAACTTATTTATGTTGAAAATTCATTCATTAGTAGATTATTACACCTCGGTGACATAGGCAATCGTGACTATTGATATTTCCAGCTGGTGCTTGCGGTTTCACATCAAGTATTATAAAAACAAAAACCACTACAACCTATTAGGTCTGCCCTCAGATTTTCTTAGACAAGTAGGTGATCAGCAGCAGATCAGATTCTATGCCACGGCATTTTGGCTCTTAGGCATGCCGGTTTCCTCACTATGATTCCCTTCACCGTAAAAGCTACTTCTAAATTAGCACCTAGACAAGACCATTGGTGCAGCCGGGCATCGAACCTACGACCTCGAGGATAAGAGTCACACGTTATAGACACCAGGCCAACACTGCGAACATATATTACTTGGAGATTATAAATGTAGATGGTTCTGCTGCAGGATCACATACCAATAGTTAAGTAGTTACTTTCCTATTGCAGGAATTAATATATATAAACAAATTCTATTGTATATGACAATATTGTATAGTAAAGTTAAAGTTTATTTCAGTATCATATTTACCTATGAAAGTTGGTATTTGTGCTTCTCAATATCCATAACTTTTCTAGAGAAATAGTCACAGAGCGAAATGCGAAATAGCTTGTATTTTGTTATACGTATTTCTAGTTGGAAGTTTATGTCGAAAAGTGCATCGAAATATTTTCCTTTGTGAGGCACATTCTGGCGTACCAAACGAATATTTGTCGAATACCCAGCTACGTGTACTGCTTTCAAAAACCGCTTAAGTATTCAATATCCGCTAGATTGGCTTTCATAAATGTGTAAAACTTTCAAGGGCGTTATTTCTTCGAAGTAAACTATTTGAAATTCATGAAACCAGTGCCACTTGAATTTCTTATGAAATATAACTCAAACTCAAACTCAAACTCAAAATATCTTTATTCAAGTAGGTAACTAAGTACACTTTTGAATAGTCAAGTTAAATTAATCGTAAATTTACATTTACTACCAGTTCGCAAGTCAAGGGCGTAGAGCGGGTAAGAAGAACTGGCAAGAAACTTTCCGCCACTCTTTTTAATCGCCAAGTATTGTCATACAAATTGTTTGAACTGGAGCAATTCAATCCCAAGGATTAGGATCATTTAAGTAGTCCTCAAATTTATAAAAAGCTTTGTTGATTAATTTTCGTTTAACGAGGACTTTGAATTTATTTAGTGATAATTCTCTAATTGCGCTTGGGAGTTTGTTGTAAAAACGAATACAATTTCCATATAAGGAGTGATTTATCTTTTGGAGCCTGGTTGGTCGTACACTCAAATTAGTTCTATTTCGCGTATTATACTGGTGAAAGTCACCATTTGTTTTAAAATCGTTTATATTTTTTTGGACATACAACAAGGCTTCAAGAATATATTGACCAGATAGTGTCATAATATTTAATTCCTTAAACTTATTCCGTACCGACTCCCTCGGAGAAACACAACAAATACCCCGAACAGCCCGCTTCTGCAGCACAAATATGGATTGAACCTCTGCAGCAGCACCCCACAATAAAATGCCGTACGACATAACGCTATGAAAGTAGCTATGATACACAATTTTAGCCGTGTCCTCATCAGTATACTGTCGGATTTTCTTTACTGCATATGCTGCAGAGCTCAGCCTATTCGAAAGAGTCTCTATGTGTGGGCCCTTAGTAAATAGTTAATTTTTTTACTGAGCTTACTTTAATACAGTGTAAACTCTTTATACCGTCATTCGTAATAACGAAAAAGACTCTATAACGTCTCTATAACGGTTTAACACAAACCCGTACAATAATTAACTCCATATAACGAAAACTCTCTATAACCATAGAACGTGCTCGGTCCCTTGAAATTCGTTATATATAAAGAGTTTACACTGTCCTTGAATAAATCATTGACTTAGGGTCCTTCAAGAAAAGAGCGTACCGGCAACGCACTCGCGAGCATTCTGGCATTGAGAGTGTCCATGGATAAAATCAGGAGCCTCATGCCCGTTTGCTCCATAACAACCGTTGTTCTATAAAAAACAATATCTATGTTACGGAATATCGTCTAATTTTTATAGTTAGATGTCGCCTTTGGGTTTGTTATGACCAACCAAGAAACAATACTAAAAATAAATAAATAATGAATATGGAAATTAAAAGTCATAGTAATAGAATATTTTGTCAGTAAATATTGGATCTGAAGGTAAAATAATATCTATCATATTGTCCACGATTGCGTAAAAAAAGCTAATCTCCAACCTTAATTACGTCGACATTGGTGCCATAAACATAATGATAAGCCATCCCGAATCCTTGAATACATATTGGTTAGATAGGCTCCAATCCCCCGTAGTTTTGTGCAGCCTTCCACTATCCATTGTGGCCTATAATCGGATTATTTTATCTGGGATATTGGCACAAGCCGCACCTTATCAGATCGTAGCCCCAAGTGGCCCTTTGTAAACAGTATCCAATGAAGAATTCTAGCGATTCTTTGCTGATTCATTTCCTTTAATCTAATGATCTTTTATCTTAATCGTGCGCTGAATGTAACATAAATGCTCCATTAGTCCGTAGAGACCTAGCGGTTGAATTTCTCACGCGATATGAGTTGTTTAATGAGGATATTTAAAATATTGTATATAAGCTTGTGTTTTTTGCATAAAACATAACTTATTTCGGGTATAACTACGCCCGTTAACTGTACGAAGTATAATTAATTATTTTAATAGCAATCTTGTGATAATGATTTTTTTAATTACGAATACAATTATTTATGTAACAACTAACTTTTGTAAAATAAATGTGGTAAATCTTTTATATATATATAATTCTTCTGTGAGTGTGTATGTCACTGAACTTCTGTCAAACGACTGGACCGATTCAAGACCTGTTCAAGGGGATCTGGGAATGGTTTAGATTCACAAATCAGCCCGCCAGATGGCGCTGCAGTCGGTACTTTCATACTTTGCTTTACTAATCGCTTGAAATATCATGCAGTACAACGTCTGTCGGGTCCACTAGTCTAATATATAAAATTCTCGTGTCGCGGTGTTTGTGGTTAAACTCCTCCGAAACGGCTCGACCGATTCTCATGAAATTCTGTGTGCATATTGGGTATGTCTGAGAATCGGACAACATCTATTTTTCATCCCCCTAAATGTTAAGGGTGGACTACCCCTAAATATATATATTTTTTATTTTTAGATATATTTTATTATGATACAGCATTAAAAAATACATACAACCCCTAACTTTCACCCCTCTACGATCAACCCCTATTTTTTTGTTATAAATGATATATACATGGCAAAACGACGTTTACCCGGTCAGCTAGTAATAATATATAATATTTATAAATATTCTTCAGGTATTATTTTTCGCCATACATGTTATTAAATGTAACGTGATACGATACCCCTTGCAAGCGTAAGTAATTTGTCTGACCGTGAGTCGTGACTCATAGTAAAATTCGTAAAAAAGTATGTTTTTTCTATGTTGTCTTTGTTGTTGTAGCATAGCTTAGCGTGAACACACGTGTAAGTGATGGCACTGTTCTCTAAGTGTAGTGTCTCTTTTGTTTACGTGTGTTATCCTAAGTTGGTGGACTGTTTTATTTATTTTATTTTTATTTTTTACGATACGAAGCATTACAATGATAAAGAGAAAATAACTTAAACATTTAAAGTAAAAAAACAAACTAGATTAAAAAGTACATGTGCAATGTAAAAATATAAAATATTTATGAAGTTATAATAAAAAACGTAGTTTTTGTAAACTTTAAATAAAATAATTTATTAGTCGTAAATCTTATTTTGCCTTTTGGCACGAAAACTATTGATAGCATAACAGCTGTTATTCTCGTTATAGAATGCAAACGTATTTAGCATCAATGTTTTATTTTTAAAAGCTCTATCTAATCATTACACTTGAAACAAGGGGTATGCGCACTTTAATCGTAAGCACGGCAGCTTATCGCAAAAACCTAACGCTTTGTTTAGAGATAGCAATAATCCATAGAGCAATACACGTAGGGAGGTCGCCCTTTTATATTTGAAAACATTTGGAGGGTGCTGAAAGAAGTGGCTTATCGACATTTCTGGTTAAATCGAACTTGTGTGTAGCCGGTGTTTTCTTTAAAACCCTCCCCTTATTCACTAAAACTTAACATCGTAACAGCTACAGTAGGGTAGGGCGGGGCTAGTTGAGCAATTTTTCACTTGCTTGGATATAGCTCCTCAATGATAAGTCTCAATGAGTTGTTATGTGTCCTGATGGATTAGTAATTTATCCCTTAACAAAAGTGACCATAATATTTTTTTGTAACAAGTCCAATATAATAGCTACAGATGTTTAAATGCAGAAAGTCAAGTATGCTCAATGTACCCCATAGGTGGGGTAAGATGAGCAAGGGTATGGGGCAAGTTGAGCACTAAGAATGTCTAGGCCAAACCATGGGTTCTATGTTAACTTGAGATGAAATAATATATGTGTTAGACAGTCAGCTTTTTATTTATAGTCTTTTATTGACAGAACAACAAAATTTAAAGAAATTTTCTTTGTATAATTAACCGAAACTAGAATCAACAAAACATGAGCATCTATATCTATCCATTACTTCCAATAATTTCTAAAAAATATTACCAAGGCTGGTGGGTTCTGGTTTCTGTATGGATAGCTACGATTTTTTTGTTTTTAAAACTTCATCAACCATTCTTTTCCGGAAATCTTTTTTGCAATTCAGCTTGGTGGAATTTCAGCACACTCTTAGGCAAGGCGACGGACGTCTTTTGGAGAAAAATGCCATTTGTAGCAAGAATTTTTTCAGCAGTTCTCTTGTGAGAGAGGATATACTTTCCTCGGTGTTGTATAGCCCATAAATGAATTATCACCTTCATTTAATTTATTTAAAAGTCAACCAATACCGAATTCTTTAGCGGCGGTATTCACACTTTTTCCCTCATCGTGGACAGCCTTTGCAGCATTATTTAAGTATTCAGTAGTGTAAGAACATCTTGTAATCTTCCTCTTGTAAGTCCGCATCCAAACAAAAAATAAAAGATTCATTACTCATCAGTTGTTTAAGTCGTAGAGTTAGTTGAGCTATAGTTGCTCAACTTACCCCAACCCGGAATTTTAAAAGAAAAGTAGGATTGTAAATAAATGCCTAGAATAAAACCCAAAACCTATTTACAAATCAAAAATACAATAATCTTCTGAAAGATTAACACTCTCCTGATTGAAAACAGAGAACATTTGACAAAGACAGACGAAAACTTGTGATAAACAATGTTTTTACTTTTTGGTCACAAAATAAACAAAACGCCGTGACACTTCACTCACTCGTCGAGCTGCCACCAGCTATCGTGCGATGATTACCTCTACTACGACTCCTTCTTTTCGCTATTTGATACTCCCGCGTAAGGTGAATAGTTTCCGAGATATTTCGATTGCCCAACTTGCCCCTATGCTCAACTAGCCCCGCTCTACCCTACTTTGTCTCTTTCTGTCAATTTCTGGTTACGCTGTGATGAAATGGGACAGTTAGATAAGGTGGTTTAACCTATCTGATATATAAATAACTTCGACTTTCTTACCATGATAGTTATAATGTTGTTTGATGATTTGCTATTTTAAAAGAGTACCGAGAGTTTTTTTCGCCGGCTTTTTCTCTTGGACTACACCCTCTGTCTTCTTTGCCGATGAGTAGGGATGTCTACCGATTCAAATTTAATGACGTGGAATAAGTGATACCTGTATCTTATGTTCCATAATAAACATTTTTTTTTAATTTTTTTTTTGTTTATAATTTTTTTTTAATTAAATGCATTGTTTTTGTTATTGCCACAATTATTGCGGCTTATTCGCCTTAGCTATTTTTCACCTCGTTTCAAGTTGTGTTGACGTTTTGACGGAAAGAGACAGTTCAGCGCTTTTGTCAGTGTTATAGAACTGTTGGTTGTATAACAATAAAAGTCTTTCCTCTTTAATCATCAGTCTAATTGCACTTTTAAACTAAAGTAGTTTTTTCATATGTAAAATTTTGGATACGCTATGATAATACAGATAAACTAGCTGACCCGGCAAATGTTGGTTTTGCCATGTATATTGTATATTATTTCGAGGAAACATTTTTTTAGTTCAATAAAAATAACTATCTACAATAATAAAAATAGGGGTTGATCGTAGAGAATGAAAATTAATTGTATGTATTTTGTATGATCATAAAAACAATTTTTTTCTCTCCAAAATATAAAGAAAATGGTTTTGGGGTGGAAACCCCTTATCACTTAGGGGTTTGAAAGATAGTAGCCGATGCTTAGACTTACTGAATATGCATTAAAAATTCATAAGAATCGCTCTAGCCGTTTCGGAGGAGTATGGGAACGAACATTGTGACACGAGAATTTTATATATATAATATATTAAATAAGGTAGTTTGACCTACCTGATATAAACTAAATAATTTTAACTTAATATGACAGTTATAAAAAGTTGTATTTCATCGCCTTAGCTAGCTAGCCCTCACAAGCAATAACATTTTTGAATACTTCTCCGAGTCACATACATTGCTTATAAAAATGAAATACATCTTACGATACTTCATAGGGAAAGGATTATATTTGTAGGATTAACCATGTCCAATTCTTCATCTACCCCATATCAATAAGCGCCTTTTTCCTTTGCACTCATGGCGTCCCTTTTTCTAAGGCATTTATTATTAGTGTCTCGTTGCCAAGGGTGCATTTACAAGTGCAGGGGCAATAATCTTTTGTAACGTCAGTCGCGTGTCCTAACAGTTGTGTAATTTCGTTTATTCCGATTCAGTTTTATTGCTTACGTCGTAAATAATATATCAAGCCAATCTAGGCTGTATTGTTTTTCGATAAACACTAGTTTTGAATGTGCAATAAAAGTGAATGGAATATAGTAGTAGCATAGCATTGCGTCAGTCGTTTATATCTCACGTCTTAGTGACCATTGGGTAAATAAAAATACAAATCAAGTTCATCAGTAAATTACGTGAAAACAAAGTGAAAAGTGGGGACTGGGGAGCCACAAAAGCCGCAACGAATACCTACAGATCTTTTTTGACTGCTGCCTGAGACAGATTCTGAGTATCTTTTTTGAAATTATACTTCTTTTGGCGCGTTAGGGAAAAATTATGATAGTATATTTTTACGATGCGCGCGTACACCGTCACAAAAAGCCGACACCCTGAATATTCGTTAAAACGTCGGTAAAACGTGTTTATTTAAAGTTTAAATAAACACGTTTTAAAATAATGATTTCTATACAAGAAAACCCATTTCAATGTGATAAAAAACATAGCGTTTATTGTAAAATATCATGATTAGTACATACTATTATATATCGTTTCGATTGTGAGTGAACAATTAAAATGGTCAAGAAAAATGCAATTCGAAGAGGGAAACGTCCCTGTAAAGTGCTCGAAGAAAATTATTACGCCAAAGAAGTTCTAACGAGTGTACATAAGTACACACACGGTTTTTTTTCTTGAGAAGATTTAGAAGACAACTACAGGAACGGTGCGATTGGTCACAAGATCTTACATCGCAAAAGGAAATGGATCAGACACACTCTTCATACATTCCCATTGCATGAGCCATTAGGTCGACGTGGTCAAATGTTAAGTGCGGCTCATGAAAGAGCGCGATGGCGTAGCGTTATGGACGCACTCTAATGGATTTAGGAAAATAAGTCAATTATATATATATATATAAAAAAACCAAAAAAAAAACCTCTATATTTTAAGTTCAACCCATAAGCGGTTTTTATCGCTTTGTAACCAAATACAGAATGTATAAGTTGTTTTTTTTTAAATCTTTTTAACGCTTTCCCAGAAACATAAACATATTTTAATGCTTGGATAAACTTTTCTTTATATCTTTCTGACTTTCGGGAGATTTTATGTGGTAAATAATGATGAGATCTCGAGGGAAATCTGTATGTAGGGAAATAAAACATGATACCTACTGTATTAAAATATAAAGTGTCGTTTAAAAAATTTCATTGTCTCATGACATCAATAGGTCTATAAATTATAGTATAACATGTCTAGCGTGATGATTGTTTTCTCCTAGGCAATGCTTTTCATAAAAATATATTCGAATACCCCTAAATAGTATGTTATTTTCTGTTAAAATTAACCACTATTTAAATGATAGTGGTGCTGGATTCGCCCATTAAATTATATATATTTTTAGAAAGCAGCAATTAGTTCCCAAGGTTCTATCAGTAGAATCTTCCGTCTGTAAAAACAAATCTAGGAGTTCAGGCACTTCTCATTCGAATTCTTCCCGAATACAGCTTTTATTACGCTACCAGAGCTGATATATTCGGTAGTGGTATGATAAATTTAAAAAAAGCGCTGTTAAGCGAATAAAAATTACTAGTAAGAACTAACATTGGAAGTGTAATATTATTATAATTTTTTGTAAAATTTTTGATTAGAGTAATTGTCATGTAATTTAGAATATATTGTAACATATACTGTAGACAATGCGTTATATATACGACGTGGTGTACTTTAATAAAATAAGATAGTGAACGATTAAATACGAACGAAATATATTTTTACCTTTTATTGAACTACATATATATATATTATATATATAGGATATAAATATATAATTAAATAAATGTAACTAACTTTGTTTTAAAATTTAAGTACGAATAACCTTCGTTTCTAAAGTCTTTGAAATACGTATTACATTAACACCAAAGATTTGAAACGAACGCAACAATTGCGCCGTTTCCTCCTGTTGCAATAAAGAAGGGCCGAAACTATGCGGTGCGGAGGTCAGTAAAATTTTATCGCACAATAGTTGATATCGTATCTCACGTAATGGTCACATAATTTGCGTCCGTACAGCTTACACGGACAATTCGGTGGCGTGATCGATAGAATCGGGGAAAACGCTGCTCTATTGGGATTTTGTGAGACAAAGACTAATATCGGTCTATCTGTAGGCATGATTCAGTGCCACTGTAATATAGCCTTTTACTGGTCTGTACAACGAAAATTATAGATTTCTATATATATTAATTACTTAAGATGTCATGTGGAATATGGTGTAATGGTTGCAGCTCCTTACAAACATTGTGTAAAACAAAAAACTTGGCGATCAAAGAGATTTTTTTTTATGTTACAAGAGGCAGACGGTCAGGAGGCTCATCTGATGTTAAGTGATACTCATGTACACTCGCACTGCCAGTAGGCTCGCAAGCGCGCTGCCGGCCTTTTAAGAATTGGCACCACATAGCGGTAACTTTATGGTATAAAGGGCATTGCGTGGTCACGAAACGTACCATTCGTGACCCAACGTTACTTGGTTACGGTGCGTTACATGGGGTAGGGGGGTCAAGAATCTCCAAAGACTGGGTGACGTAATACTTGAACGCTCCCTTTATTACAACAGTGAAGAGGATATTTATAATTTCAATACAAAAAAAATGTCACTAAACAAGATGTACACTAAACATACTCCACTTTTCCACGCGAATGCCATATAAAGATAACGTGCAGTGTGTTGCATGTTAATGTGCCGTGATTCGAAACCGGGAACTTCCTTATGAACTAACAAGTAGTAAGTCATTAAACTTTCCAACGATGATCCGTTTTGCCGGGCAAGCGCCATCTGTTGGCTGTTTTACAAACTTTGTTCATTAAAGATATAAGCTTTGTACAAATTGCTGTTAATGAGGCTCTTTGATAGCAGATACTTTGCGGCTCAAGGTATTATAAGAGACGTGTTGGAGTTGTTGTGAACGAATAATACCATTTCTATAAAATGATTCAATGTTGCTTGCGTTAGTAATGTTTTAAGGCACTTTTAGCTTGTGGCACTGTGGGTGCATCATTTAGCCCGTAAGCAATTCTTTCTAGCTTAGGGTTAGAAAGACTCGAGATATCTACCTTGGGTTAAAACTTCGATTTAAAATTGTCCCTTATTTGCTCATTTTAAATAACTTTGAGTCCTTGAAAGCTCTTCCCGATTGCAAATCCATTACCTAATGAGTTTTAAGTCCTTTGATACATTACGTTCTTATGCGATTAGCAGACTCGGAGATTGAGCTTACTAGAAGATTTCATATTCAGCAAGTACTTTGTAATTTAAGTTTTGTTCTAAATTCAAATCGTTGTTAAACAAATAAATTCAAGTAAAATTAAATCTAATAATAATGAGCTTATAAGGTAGTGCAGTGTTGGCCTAATGGCGTCAGCATACGACTGATTCCTGAGGTCGTAGGTTCGATCCCCGGCTGTGCACCAATCTCGAACGGTGAAGGAAAATATCGTGAAGAATCCGGCTTGCCTTAGACCCAAAAAGTCGACGGCGTGTATCAGGCACAGGAGGCTGATCACTTACTTGCCTATTAGATTAACAAATGGACATGAAACAGGTATCTCAGATTTTTTTAAGTAGATACATAAATAATCCAGTGGCGCTGCGACCCTATATGGGCTCATATTTCAGATGTTTAAATGATTATTTGTCTTTAAAGGCAAGCAGGTGATGAGCCTTTTATGTTACACATTGTCGACTTTCGTTGTGATGTCTTAAAATATATATATAATTACGCTGCAAGCACCTTTTCTTTGAACTTACAACCTCGGGGTTGAAGACCCTAACGCTAAGTCAACATATATTTAATATATATATATATATATATATAATATATATTAGATGTATCACGAGAATGCTCCGTAACAAGCTTTATCATTTTCATTGAAATACGCGAACCGCAATAGACCCTGTAAATTTCTGGCAATATGATTTAAATTTTTAATAGGCTTTAAGAAGTGAGCGAATATAGCCTTGATTTATAAAAATGTGTTGTTTATTGCAAAAGCAGTGGTTTGTTTATAAAAATGCCGTCCTGTTTTGATTGACGTCTAGCAAATATATTTAAATAAACAAAGTCTTCGAGATGTCACATTTCAGAGGAATAAGTATTCGTTTAATTGTTATTGGTCAATAATTAGTTATTTATATTATATTACGTTTGTCCAATCACAACCAAACGCAATGTTTAGTCTTACGTCTTAATTGTTTTAGTCAAGTAGGCAGTAGTTTGAGTCAAACTTAGATCTTTGAACCGCCAGTGGCTAGCATTCGCACTCTAATGACGTCATTTCACAATAAGCCCATTTTTGATATAGTACTCTCGTGGGGCTGTTACATACGTGGAATCAGATGTGTATCGGGATCGCGATTGGAAGTTGCTGTTTTAATTATAATTTTAACTGGAAATTAATCTTAAGCGTAACTAAGTACATAAACCAATTAAGTGATGATCTATGGTAAGATACAGAGTCGAGAGTAAACGCTATCTAGGCCATGTATGAAGAAACACTTATTAGATTTTGACAACATGGTTGGCGCAAAGTCTTGAAATTAAACCAGAGATAATAAACAGTATAATAATATTGTTGTATTCTGTTTAATTACGGATGCATCTGTATATCATCTGTATCGAATTTTTAATATGCAATAACGGTACAATGATGGAATTTAATCGTCGAAATTCCATTTAAGAATTAACCTTTTTAAACAAATTCAAAAAAGACCGATGTTTTAAATCCGATGTGGTATTTTTTTTGTATGTTCAAGCATTCAAAAAAAATTCCTTCCTCCGTGAACCAAATTTTGTTTTGTGTTGCAACGAATAGGTCTTTAGGTAGGTTTATCGCCATTAAGTCGCCAAGACTTCAAAAAACTAATAACATTTTGGTAATACAAAACCAATCAATATAAATAAGATATATTGCTATTTAATACTTTTAAGTGCTTTTTGAAGTCGGGTCGGTGTTTCGGTCTGTTTTTCGAATGAATAAAACTAATAATATAGATTTGATAATATTGTAATGGTAAACGAACTTTTTAAATCAGAGTATGAGTTTGTGCGTTGCAAACATTCTTAAAAAATTACACTTTTTCGTACATTACCTGTTTAGGTTTTATAAGTCGGTTAAAAATAAAAAAATCTTTCCTTTTATCTTAAAATAGATAATCGATCGTTATTAACTTAAAAATCCGAGGAATATTATTTGATTTGTTTTTTTTAAAGGAAAAAACATTGTTATTATTTGTTTTATCACGGTCAGTGTAAAATTTTGATTTTCTGAATATAGTTGCGAACACAGGAAGTTCCCTAATACCATAACAAGGAATGTATATAAATTTATAAACCTATGACCAAGAAATTGACATAAAAGATTATACGTCTGCGTCATTATATATATTTGTATGAAAAATGTAATCTAATTCTAGCCGGCCCTGACGCTTTAAATTTTAATTCCTTCAAGTACACGACGACATCCATAAGACGGTACATTTAGAAAGTAACTCCTTATACGAGATTGCATTTAAGATAGGGGATGACAGGGTTCTTCGTAATTCAGCCGGATTATGTTAATGGGGCGAGTGGGGCTGATTCACGGCTCGCTAATCTAGCACGGCCTCGGGGGAGATGGGTGCTAGATAGGAGAATTTTATTGGTGACTTGAGACCATTCGTAAGACAGGAATTGCGTGTATAAATTACGAGTGTTTTTGACGATTTTTATTGAAGAGTTGTTTGAACTTTAGAGTTTTTGTTGATTATACGGAAGAACTTATTTTAATGAAAGTATACGTATTTGTAACTATTTTTTTCGAAAAAAAAAAAAAACAACAATTTCCTAAGGATACATTATTATTATAGGGATACATTTTTTACAGAACAGCCCTCTGTTCTGTAAACGGGCATGCTCACATAATGTTAATAGATACCGCCGGCCATGGTCAATCAATTCCAGATGGCTCGCGGGCGCGTAGCCTGCCTTTTAAGAATTGGTCGAATCGGTTCGGAAACACTTCAACACGTTTTTCTAACCTATATTCTTATTTAGATAAGCATATTTTATTTTCCAGACCGAAAGAAGTTTTTAATTTTAACATTTAATCCTACATTATTAATTAAAACATAAATACATTGTAATTTGAGACCTGACATGTTGCGTTTCATTTGTTTTGATACGGTCAGCGAGTGTTAATTAGGTTTTGTTATGAAATAATTAGTACCGTGCGAAATTTGATACCATTGTTGTTAGGTGTGCACCAAATGATAATAACAAGGGCAATTAATTACAATTGACATAGTGTTTTAATATATAGTTAGTATATAAATAGATTTCATTAATAAACCTTTATTGTTTTTCGTATTTTTTTATTAGTAATTGTTGTTACCTATAATTAATTTGCCTTTATTTTCGTCCGTGAAATGATTTTCAATTAATGAAACTGCTATACGATCCGTGCCCTAACCTTATCATAACTTTTTAATACCACACACGTATAACGTTTAAATACCATATTTACTTAAATTTCAACCTATCATAACACTATCAGATCAGACAACGATCTATAGGAAGCGAAAATTGATTGGTAGAAATCAAAACAGGATGTTTATTGGATTTAAGTATTAGACGGTTTCGAGTCTTACACCAATTGCAATCAGTAAAGATAATAATAATAATTATTATTATTTTTATTCCACATCATTATTCTATCTTTACAGTTATTATTAATTCGATAGAACGACACAATACCCACACCGATTAACCTACTTACTAACCAAGTTGGAATGTGCGCGTGGTACATCCAAAAGTTTCGACTTCCGCCTCAGGTTTTTACTTAGTACCCTTAGACCCAGTCTCTACATTATATCCAGATTATGAACTATGAAAAAAAAAATGGTTGTTTGTAAAGTAGGTTTACGATCGAGATGTTTACGTGATAACGTCTTATTGGTGATATAAGTTTTTGGGAAGTAAGGAATTAATGAAGATAACAATTTTTTCAAATTTTAAATTACATCTATCGTTTTATTCACACTTTTGATGATAAATTTCGGGTGTAAAATGACAAGTTTACTTATTCGACTATGATATATACATTTTTCTTCATACATTCACGGAATGACTGGCAGCGCTCGAGATGAGACGGGAGATCGGTCCGTCTCTCTCTCGTTATACCTGCGATCGCGCTCGTGAGGTTTTGGTGTGACACAAGTTTCTGAACATGTCACCCGACTAAAACGATTTTAAAGACGTTATCACGTCAAAATTATGATTAGATCTGTTGTCACCCCAGCCTTGCTGGCCACTTTGTAATTATAATACTGGCTCACCGCCATATTATATGTCTTTATTTTAATATAGAAAATACAAAGTCCATTGATGTCACACACAAAAAATCTCATCAAATACTTGAGACGTGTAAAAGGAATCTCTAACAAAAAGCTGTTAAACTATTTTGAGTTTGTTATAGCCGCTACACGATTCCTGGAATTCGGTCTATTGTGTTTTAGGGTTGTGCTCATAAACCGATATTAGGATACCGGTTATAACAAAGAGGAAATAAATACGATTTTACTGATTTTATTAGTTTGTATACAATTGTTCGAATAAGCAAAAATCATAATATGTTACTAAAATGAAGAATTAATTTAAAATATAACAGACGTTCAATAGTACATAAAGACATAATTGTTTAAATTTTGAAACAGGTCACCATAGATTCAAAGGGAAACTAAAAATGTCTTCCACTGTATGCTTTCTTATATTATTATACCCTAAATGACCCTAATCCTTGGGATTGATTTGGTCCAGTTCAAACAATTTGTATAACTCAAAACTTGGCGATTAAAAAGAGTGGTGGAGAGAGTCTTGCCAGTTCTTTTTGCCCGGTCTACGCTCTTGACTTGTGAACTGGTTGTAAATGTAAATTTAGAATAAATTTAACATATTTTCTGTTAACGTTCATAAGTGTATGAATAAAGTTATTTTGAGATTGAATTATTAATCTACAATTAAAAATAATTTAAGGGGCGATTTATAATGTGTGACATACAAATAATTACATATTTGTATTGAGTGACCTTGAAAGAAAAGGGATTAGGATTGGAAGGCGGGCGAGGATGTGAGACAAGTGGAGGAATTTGAGACCTTCACTCCATCATAGGTCGTGTACTATTAGATATATTATGTAGTACTCGAATACAGGTTATTTTCATTTTATTTATAGGCAGTGTCACCTTATTAAAATCAAGAATACAATTGTCGAATATTATAACAGTAGATTATTAAATGCCGGTACTTTGAACTACCCTACGTATTATGACTAGAGTCAAATCCCACAGATAAGTCCCTTGACGCTTTGTATTTTGCCTTAAAGCATTGTTTGCCTACTGATAAGTCCTGCACTGATATTCACAAAGCATAGAAATTACTGCCGGGGCTGTTCACTTTGGTTACGGGAATCAGTGATGTTTTGCGACAAAGGTAGGTTTAGAAAATGCATTTTCGAAGGGCAATGAGAGTGTCTGAATGTTAATTTCTGTTTTCGACTTAATTGTTCACATTAAGCCTTTTTTAAATGTATTATATATATATATATATATGAATGTATAAAAGTGATAATAATATTCTTATTTATGCGAGAAGGTATTACATATCTAAATATGTAGTTTTACGCCCACAAGCCTTTCTTCTTTGTAGTCTTCATTACTGAAGGTCGTGCAGGTCTTGAAAAGCCCTACTCGATACGTCGTCTTGCTGCTTCCAAATCGCTCCATCTTCAGCTTGATAGCAACGCCTATTGCACTCAAAACATCAGTTTTATAATGTTGTTTTTATAATGTTATTGAGAAAAATGTAAAATAACGATAAGCAAAAATCCTGTAAAAATACCACATAAAGTAGTTTTATGAATTTATAAGAAAATATATTTAAAAGGCTGATTTCACTACATAAACGGACTGAAACAGACTTAAAAGAACGTACGAGTAATTATATGATACAAAAATTCCAATTTAAAAATTATCGTCACCCCTTGTGAACGTGACATCGGGGAGAACAGATGGGTTTATGGCCGATAAATATCTTGGGGTGTCCAAGATAGTGTTTTGTAATGGAATACATGTGTTAAGATAATACCTGCGTGAGGATTTTATTAATTAATTTATATCGGATAGAACTGTCTTGACGCAGTTAATACACTTCAGGAGAGAGAGACGAAACGATCACGCTTTTCGCTCGATTCGGATTGGTCTTACGATGATCTGGTCAAATGTGAAAATAGGAAAAACATTTAGCTACAGTGACGGCATTTTAAGGTCAGGTATATGTTACCAACAGAAGAAGAGCAGTGTTGGCCTAGTGGCTTCAGCGTGCAACTCTCATCCCTGAGGTCGTAGGTTCGATCCCCGGTTGTGTACCAATAGACTTTCGGTTTATGTGCGGTTTTAAGATACGCTCAAACGGTTTAGATTGACAAATGACCATGAAACTGATACAGAAATTTAAGGCCCGGACTTAAAAAGGTTGCAGCACCACTGTTTTACTTTAACTTTATATGTTACAGTTAAAATACCAAAATGAAGACTGTTGAGTAAAATAAATCAACACATGAACCGTTCGTCGCCACAAAAAATATTAAGAAATGTTTTTTGAGACAATATTTTTTTAGCAGATTAAGTTATATGTAAATTAATCATCAGTCATACTTTAAACTAAGATGTAATGTTTAATGATTTGTCTTAATGAAGATATCTTTTCTTCTATACTCATATTATAAGGAAGAAAGATTTGTATGTAAGTATGTTTGTAACTGGCTCGAAAAGTACTGAAGCGATTTTTAAAATACTTTCACCATTTGAATGCTACATTATCACTGCTTAATTTAGGCATATAATCGCAAGAAAAAATAAGGATCCCTTCTAAAACTACAGTAATGTTACCCAAGGTGTAAAAATGCCTATAAAATATCTTTCATCGCATGCGCTGCGAAAACTATTGATGATAGAACAAAAAAATGTTCCACAACATTCAAAAACATATCAATATCTACAAAAAAAATGTTTAAAAAATAAATGTCCACCCGTGCGAAGCCGGGACGGGTCGCTAGTGAATATATAGGTATATATAATATATACCCGTGGCTCAATGATTCGCTGTACAAGAACGTGAGAATATATTATCGGGCTGGCCGGGTTTCGCACAGCTAGATAGACAAGAAAATTTATATATACAATTTAAAGATATTTTACATGTTACTCAGGGGTAGGTTATGTAGCCTTCTACAGAGTGCAAGTCCAGTGTGAGCGCATTTTCACTTCCTTAAAAAAGCATTCTTAAGATGTAGGAATTTTGAAAAAACGTAATTGGAACGTCTCCTTATTCTATATTGAATTATATGTAAAATTTGGATTATAAACGTGTTATTCATTTCAGTTAAATGTCAACAATTACCTATAAACATTACCAAATCTAAATCTTCAATTCGCGGCATAAAACGAAAAAATATAGTAAAAAATATGTACAAGGTTTTTATCACAATTAAAAGTTAATGAGGCTTTACGTAATGTTTGAACTGAAATTTAACCTACTTTTAAATAGTTTACAACGAAATTAAGGCTATAGGTAATTATAGTATAGTTCTTTATCTCATTGAACGTGAAAGATTATTGAAACTTTGTCATCAGACGTATGTGCAATCTGATTTCAAGTGTAGTCCGAGACGAGCATAAAGGGACAATTTAACCGAAATATCTTATTTTAATGCCTTTCAATTACTGGAGGTTGGCCGTCAGTTTCTTGAAGTGTGTTGAAGCGTGTACCGAAATACATATTATGTTTAATTTTACCGAAATGTGTACTGTATATTATAGTTTAGCTACGTATAACTAAAAATATTGTTTATAACATAAAACGCACACATAGCTAAAATTGCATACTACAATATAAAAATTAACTAGATTAAAAGGAAAAGCTCACATCGAATCACATCATCATCAGACGAGCATAACCAAATCAACAAAAATAAAATAAATTAAAAGCTAATCTCACGGTTCATGAATAACAATGCGATACGAATGAATAAGAAAATACATGAATTACAAAAGTCAGCTTGTAGTTAATTTTTTTTTTATAACAGTAGTTAGCTTAGTTTCAAAAAACAGTTTTTTATACAATTATACAATGATTCAAAAACTTTGTATTCAGAAACGTGTGTCCTATAGAAATCTAGCTGTAATAGATATAGAATGTATGGAAGTGTATGTATACAAAATCGAATACATTAATCAATGCAGCATTTGCGAAGTAAATGTAATATTTAAACTCATTACCGCGGTAATAACGGGCTTCGTACAAGCGCAGGCCTTGAAAGCAGAAACTCTACGCATTCTAAATCCCAGTGGCCCAGTTATATAACCTAGTTTAGCAGGTAACCACTTGAACTGTGAGCAATAGAAAATATTTTAATGAACCGGCCCGGTACGCGCCGGAAGTTTTTTCACACATATTCAAAGTGGCTTTACGGATCAGCTAACTCACGACTTTGTAAATATAAGAGAGAAGTAGAAGACGTTACTGACTTCAAAGGACAAATACAACATTTATTACTACCCAAAACACACAAAATAATCATAATCAAAAAAAAAAAGTATGGAAAGAAAAAAAAGGCAAAAGGGTACATTTTAAGTGTGTAATGTGTGTGTGTAACTGTCACTGGCTCAGCATCATGCTGTGGAGCAGACGTGTTCATGACCAGAGAAAACAACAGTAGTAGTATGGATTCCCGGGCACTGCCTCACCCACTGCTTCGGTAAAAAAAGCTGTTTCGGAGGCAGCGCCCGCCTAAAAAAAAAAAAAAAAAAAAAAAAAGTTTGTACTCTAACCCCACTAAACAGGACGTGCGGAGTCGAATGCACTTACTAATCACCACCTTATCAGTTACTATTTCCTGCACGAAATCCCCACTCATTATCTAATTACTTAATGACTCAGTACTAGTGTTGCCCAAATGCAAGACCAAGACGAGACTTAGGCCAGTCTTGGTATTGTCTTGCGTCAATACACCTGGTCTCGGTCTTGGTATTGGTATTGCGCTCTCAGTCTTGGTCTTGGTCTTGATCTTGCAGCAAGAGTCTTGCAAGTCTCGCAAGACTTGCAAATACCTATTTGCCTATTGCTATTTGTGGGGGCTTGCGGGCTATCCTGGAACATTCACCAATGTACAATGTTCATCAACTAATAATAGCAGGCAGGCTACAGGCATTGTGTTGAGATTAGCAGATTTCATTACAGTGTGCGTAGGTACATTTTTTAGGCAATTTGTCGTACTCGTGACTGGCGCGCTTTGCTACGTAGGTACTGTCGTTAAAGTATGTGTAAGTAAGAAACGATGTAGGTACCTACTACAACAAAATTGTATTCCTTAGAAAAATAATCGTCGTACCTACACGACGATTATTTTTATAGGTACGATAGAAGTTGATAAACCGACACTGCAATTCTCGATGATTTTAAAACAAAATGCGTAATGCACGTTTCAAGTTTGTTAAAATCACCCACTTCCAATTTTGCAGTGCAATGTCCTTTAAAAAGGTATAATAGGTAATCTATATATATAAAAATGAAACCCATTTTCCGTTGTCACGACATAACATGAAAACGGTTTGACCGATTTGTCTGATTTTTTTTAATAATATACCTTGAAGTACGAAGATGGTTCTTACGGAGAAAAATTAAAATAAAATTGAGTGAATCAGTCTAAAAACAACACTTTTCTATATTCCCATACAAAATATTCGTAATAATACTTAAAAGTGAATTTGAACTTTAATACCATAGCATAAAGTTCAAGTGTTAGTGGAGGGGTTCCGGGAAGGTAAATTTTTATTTTTTGACATAATGTATTTGTTGTCTTATCAATTTTCTTTTTTTATCTTACTAGCTAGACCGGTGTCCTGAATAGCAGAATAAGTATAAATATAAAGAATCGACTGTTAGGCGGTACGATGTTCGCCAGGCCAGCTAGTAATAATATAAACTAGGTATATTTTTATTACTTACAACAATTTTTATAAAATCTACCTATCCTTACGACTACATTCTTCCTTGCGAGGACAACATAATCTATTTGCGTCCGTTCTGAGCACCCGGAAACTTATTTTATTCATTAGAACATGGGCAGTGGCGGCGACCTTTGACATGAAAGCGACGGCGGCAACACAAAGTCTAGAAGCGGACTAAATTTTTACCTATTTTGGTGGGGTTGTCAATGTTGGCATTAGCACAGAAAAATAAAATTAAGTAAACACAACGTTTATCCACTTTTCAATAACTAGGTATCCACGATAGAATATTTTTCCTACTAATTTCCTAAGGGTCGATTCGACCAAACTTCAATTTATACACGAGTAACTATACCAAGAATAATCTATTCCATGATTTTAATCTCGAGTAAATCCATAGTCGTTTGTCCACGTAATCGATAGTATAATTGCGCTAGGAATAACAATACGCGAATAGCAAGAAAATGGTGAACGAAAATAAAACTCGGCAAATAAATGTTGTTCTACAACGGGACAGTGTAAGAGCATACATCATGTCAACTCGATTTTGCCGTATTATAGTGTG
Source organism: Pieris napi (assembly GCF_905475465.1). Lineage (NCBI taxonomy): Eukaryota > Metazoa > Arthropoda > Insecta > Lepidoptera > Pieridae > Pieris > Pieris napi. The sequence continues at coordinate 1,045,699 of NC_062241.1, read as the reverse complement.
AAAAAGTAGCTTTTAACAGGTGTCAAACGACAACAAAAAGTTTTTATTTCTTGTTTGTTTGAGGCTTTCGTCTAAAAAGGAACTTCTGTTGAGCCCAGTTGAATTTCATTCTAATATTATAGAAAATAAAAAATCTAAAAATAAATAATAAATTGTTTAAACGTTTCATTATACAATGCCAGACTATTAATTTAGTGCGTTGCGTTGACTTGAAATTAAAACACAGAACACATATTTGTGAAATGATAGAAATCAGCTGATTGGACTGACTGACGCCATTAAATTATTCTAGGAATAGCTGTTATTCCGTGCGAAACGGCGGTATAGTTACAATTCCCGAATAAGCCCACTATTCTTAGAATTTGTAGTTGGTAAAACGTAAAATTTATTTACTCTCGATTAACTGACGATTTATTCTAAGATTAAGATTTACTCTTGTTTGGTCGAATCGACCCTAAGTACTCAGTCTAAATATCTTTTTCATAATTTTTGTGTGTAATTGAATGGTAAACTCTAAATCTTACTAGAGAGCTTTTTTAAAATAAACTTATTGAAAGCACTGACATGGCATATACACTTTTCAATCTTGCTGCTCACATTTTAGTACCTAGGTATCACTCACTATCTATCATTTACCGATATTAACAATGATTATTTCGAAATCAAAATATTCGCAATTCAATAGATGCAATACCTACTTAGTTATTAATTATCATCTCGCCCGACAGCTTTTAACGCTGTAGTGTTCGAATTCAAGCCAGTGTGAGAATGTATTTAAATAAAAAAAACTCAGAGCATTCAATTTATACCTACCTACTGCTGGGACATCTTCAAGGTCATTTAATTTTATACTCCTATACCAACCCTACAGAAATAGGTAAAAATTTGTGTGCCTCTGTCCGTACTCTTTGTCGGCGAATGCGGCGCTCAGTGTCAAATGCTGTGTTACACTTGTTGCAAACCGCGTCTTTGTCGGTAAATTATCAAATAAGTAGGTATTTAATACACCGACCGACCAACAGTTTATTCGCAGAACGTCACATTTCCCCAATCAACTTTGAACCTTAATTCTTTAGCGATAAACTTGAAAATCTGTTGAAGAAATTTGATAGATTGTAGTAGCTTGATGTGCTGGCGTCTGTACCATAGTATTGGCTGCCGTAGAAACTGTTACTAGACCTACTCGTAACTCGACTCGCTGTTAGTTTTAAATTTTGCTAAATAGAAGAATAATATAAACTTTGAAACATAAGTTTCACACCTACATGATGTTTATATAATTTTGTTAACTATAATTTTAAGCACATACCGACCTACGAGTAGGTACTAACGTTAGATCTGCACATCTGGACATAAACAAGCATAACATATTATTATAGGTAGATACCTACAAGATATGAACTTTGCTAGAAAGTTATTAGGGAACAGATTTGTGAGTATTAACACGCTACCTACTTAATAAATTGTTGAAATATAATAAGTACTTACCTACCTAATCAATACAATACGTTTCAGGGTGCTTTCAGACGAGCGGCACGTTGCCAACTGCAGCCCTTAGTTTAGTGTTAGGATATGTGATACCTACGGTTTTGATACTGGGGAACGTTTCTCAAAATCGGGATTGAAACCAAATACCTACTTAATAACGCCCAAATCTCAGTTTGTCTTAACTGCAAGACGCAAGAGTCTTGCAGGCTTAAGTATTGTCTTGCTCAAGTCTTGCAGGGTTCAGTCTTGGTATTGGTCTTGCTATAATAAGGCGGTCTTGGTATTGGTCTTGGTCTTGCAAAAACGCAAGAACAAGACCAAGACTGCAAGACCAAGACCGATTTTGGGCAACACTACTCAGTACGAATGCATCGTTATCTACTTTCCTACATTCACTAACCCGATCTATGGCTCTAAAAGAAAAATAGAATAATATAATATAATAAACTATATCTAACCTAACCTAACCTACGGGTCTAAGCAAACAACAATAAATATACCTACATTAACACCATTATCTATAATAAAATTAGATGTAAGGGTTACATATTTAAATAAAACATTTTTATTCCAGGTATTATTCTTTTATTTATATGTCCATTATATTTCTATACAAATTTACTAGCACCGTATCATTGTTCTCTGAGTCACACGTAAAATTTCTAAGGAAGTCTTCTAATCTCATCCCCCTGAACTTGTAATATATGTATACCAAACAGTACTCTCCGCACACCGCCGATAGGTAATCCTGAACCGTAAGGTTATTGTATCTCCACATGCAACAATTCCTCCTTAAAAATCCTTCTATTGCTTCAATAGGTTTACGTCCAAACGAATCAAAGTATTCCCCAACTCTTTCGACGTTTATATGAATAGCCACCCAATGAGACCCCGGCTGTGAATCAGGGTCAAGATTGCATATGATAAGTGCTGGCACCTGAGCATACATCGGCAATCGATTTGAAGGATATACGTTGCTCTGGAGGCTGGGATGTATTCTACGAAGACTCATTTGCACTTCTAGTGTGTTCATACTTTAATACGCGTTTACTCCCCTACTCTTTCACTCTTTTACTGACTACATTTATTACTATCAATTCATATTTATACCAATGTATTTAAACACACATAATATGATCTCAACATAAGTAATGAGTCTCTTTGTAAAAAAAGTAATGAAGGTAAATAAAAACCATGTCATATTCGATTACATTATATTTTATTATTCTTAATATCATAATAATTACATAAGTGATTGCTTAACTACTATAATCCACACATACATTTCTGTTCTTATCTATTTCTATAATATTTGAAAACTCTGCGTAAACTACACAGTTAATTGTTTCAGTCAATGCGCTCTCGAATCTTACTTCCATTCTTACACTACCATGGCGTACAAGATTCCAATGCACATTAGAGTTAGCCGACAAGTCAGGTGTTAAATCAAAAGCTAGTAAACAGTATCCATTTGAATATTGTTCCCTCGATATTCCATTACCTTCGTTAAGAAAATGTATACCGGTGCCTGAGTACAGGGTGTGGTATGCGCTAGTAAATACATCGTTTGGAAATGATGGTTGTAACGATTTTGAAGGTATCTGTTGACCATCTATATATAGGCTAAATGAGCAAATACCAAAATTTTCAAAGTTGAAAGGATTTTTAACATAACTACCGTTGAATGCTGTATTATTCACAAAACCTATAATACATCTCTTAGGAACCTGTCCTAAAAATATATTGTCCAGTGTTTTACCCTGCACACCAGCTGGTATGGTCAGGACTTTCACTTCACCTCTTGTAATAGGATATTTAGCCGTAGTAGTGGCAAGAACCTTTTGATGAGCTATTAGTATTGATGGATTAATTTTTGCTCTGCGTATTATTAAAGTTGCATCTGTTATACAGACTTTGTACTTATTATCTGCATTCTGTGACATGAGGTTAAATGTTTCTCTCGATCTAACTAATTTTATAGATAATTCGACCCCGTTCATGAGGAATTTATCTTGATTGAATATATCCCCATGTAAATGCCCAATCATTTCAACATCCTTTCCATCCTTTGAAAGTAGCTGTCTTTTGTAAAAGCCCTTGTTTGCCTCATTAGTTTCATTCATTTTACCAGCTGTATCCTCGTACCACAAACCACATGTCAAATGTGATTGTTTGGCGGATGATGAATAATTTAATAGAGTTTCTATGAAAGCGCGATATGCATAAGTATTATTTGGGGGTGACACAAGTTTTTGGTTTAGGTAAACATCCAATTGGTTAAATAAAGAATGTAACCAATTATTGACTGGTGCCACTACATTAGCTGCATTAACTGCAGAACCGTCTTGATTTTTAATTTGAGCCTTGAGATGGAGTAGTGTATGCGAAAGGTCTATGTAGTCATCTCCTGTACCAGGTACTTGGAATTCGATAGGTCCATCATCACTTAATGAAGAAATTGGTTTGTAATGTATCCAGTGTCCATATTCGATACTTGTTTGTGTGGAAGGAAGAGCAAACAGATCCAATTCAGATTTAACGCACTCACATGAATGATTATGAATAAATGACATTATGATTAGTTTGAAAATATATCCTTGGAAATATTAATATTTTTGTTCCTTGTTTTCTTTGAAGCGCCTTTCACTTTGAGGGGTGAAACTCGAATGAGCTCATTACAATATTTTCGTCTCTTATTAACACCCGATCCAGTCATAAGTTTATCAATTTTGGTATCAACTTTGCGTTTAAGGTTAGAACTAGCCTCTTTCAATCGATTTTTAATGGATTCTTTAATAGGACGACTAGCTACAACATCTGACAAAAGCCCAATACCGCTGTTAAGTGCTTCTTTTCCAATCACCTTAGCACCACTAGTGAGTAAAGGTAGCACACTTCGAAATAACCCCCCAAGAAAACTTCCGATACCATGACCACGTTGATGTAAGGCTCCTTTGTAGATTACATTTATACCAGACCCAGCTTGTTGCGAATAATAATGTTCATAAGGACATATAAAAGTTTCTTGAGGTGTATACATTTTAAAAAGGAAATATAGATTATATTTTTTTAAAATGAAGTTTCACACACGATGTACCGTATTGAAATGGTACCGCATTTCCCGTGGTTGTTCTTATATCTATCTCAATAACATCAAATTCTCTTCTCATTACCGGTAAATAATGTGGTGGTGAAAATATATGCATTTTATTTGAACCATATATGTATTTAGCAGGATCTAAGGGTATAATTCTCAATAGGGGTGTCATGACATCACCAACAATTTGTGGTTCTATAATATCGCAATACACAAATAATTGTGATGGTAACCCCAAATGTAGATTAGCAGGGCGTTTACCGATATTATGATTTACTAAATTGGTATCTGGCTCAAATCCAAGTTGAAAGCTCAAATTAGGTGATAGAGATAGTGAAATTATTGATGGATCCTTTACTGCAACAGAGACAAACTTTGACACGGTGTCCTGACGAAAACTAACTTTCTCTTTCGAATTTAAAGCAATAAGAATATTTTGTATATTATCATAGTTGGTGGCTGGTATATGGTTCTTATACATTAGTGTGGTCTCTTCATTATTGATGGTAGTTTTTTTACTTATGTATATGATATTTTCATGTTCTTGCACGGAGAACATAGTAGAGGGATATTGAAACTCAACTATACCTACCATCCATTCTCCTTCTAATGTAATGGCTTTAGGTAGTTTTGTAGAAAAATTTGATGTCATATTTCCCGGGAAATATTGTGTGGAACTATTGCTGAGTAAAGTTAAATAGAAACTTTCCTTCATTGTAGATTTTTAATATTCGACAGTAAGACCCAAGAATTAAATTTGTTAGGATATCCTTTCCATTTAACTAATACTTCCTTTCTAATACCGCTTTTACGTGATCTGATGATTTTATCAATTTTATATTCGGAAGTGGGGGAAAAAGTTATTTTTTGTAATTCTTTTTCATAAAAAGTTCCTGTTATTGATTCATTTTCTAAGTCGTTTAAAGTGTATACAACCCACGGGGAACGATCTATAATCGAAGTAATGATAAAAATTTCATTACTCCAATTACTTTCATAACCTTTTTGAAAAACATGTTTGTATTTTGTAATTCTTACATAGTCACCAACGTTAAACTTAGGTACTTTGTTTAAACTTGAAATATAAGTCTTTTCATCATAATATAAATTCCGCCAAACTTCCATAATGTTTTCCATTTTAACATCACATGGTCTCATCTTGATACTAGAGTGCACACTGTGATTATAAGAACTAACCAAATCTTGTAAAATATCTATATAGCGATAAGTATTCTTATGTGTAAAATAACGCCACATTTTCATTTTCAATGTTCTCTGAAATCGTTCTACTATACTTGCCTTTATATCTGGATTATTTGTAGTGTAATAATTTATATTTTTACGTTTTAAATAAGTTTGGACATCCTTAGATACAAATTCCGTACCCTTATCTGATTGAATATGTCTAGGAACAGTTTTAGCTTCATCAAAGATGCTAGTAAAACACGTTTTTATTGTGCATGAATCCTTCTTTTTCATTGCTCTAACATAAGCATACTTACTAAAGGCGTCAATAACACACAAAATATATTTATATCCATCATTATATTCTATGTAAGTTCTTAAATCACTTAAATCAGCTTGCCACAATTCATTAATATTTGATAAAATATATTTATTACGTGGGAATTTTTTTATAACCGGTTTATGTAATGTATATGTTTCTTGAGACTGCAACCATTTTGAAACGTCACTTTTAGAGATTTTTCCATTCATTGCCTTTGTTAACTTATTGACACTGCTGTAACCAGCTGGATGTGAAATATCATAATAGATGCGATGTAACTCTAATACGGGGTCCATTTCTCCCAATCACTTTTGTTTCTCAATTTATTGATGTGTTTAGATTGTGTTGGAGTTGGGGAAACCTCAGTTTGTGATTCTTGAATCAATGTTTTATCTTTACTATTAAGGTCAGATATATATTTGATTCTTTTCAGATTACCAACGTATGTTAGCGGTGTATTTATATCATTTAAAAACTTGGCGAATATTTCCCAACCGATTGGATCAGATCTCTTCGAGGGTCGTAAGATGTCATTCACTAAATCTATAATATTACTCCCTGGTATTTCTTGTCCACTAATGAAAACTGTTCCATTTTTATTCCATTGCAATTGATCTGTTTTATTTACTATTGTATCCATCAATAATTCACCCCTCCTCATATAAGTTTTAGGAATTAATTTTAATATTTCTTTTGGTTGTAACCCATATGCGATGTCTTTACCCGTTGGGGGTTGTTTAACATTTAGCATTTTTTCATTTTCACTAGTAGTTATATTATTGATGTTCCGGTTTTCATTAGTATTATCATTTATTACCTTTTCAGTTATTGTTATTTCTTGAGGTTGATGTTCTTCCATGGAGTAATGTAAGTATCTTTGTAAAATTTGTAGATAAAGCGCCCATTTTTCGCGATCATCCAATTTACTTGATATAATTTTTTCCATTTCTAAATCCAATCTACTTTGCGGTGTTGCTTTATTTTCATTCTGATGTTTAAGTTTATCGATAAAGTCTTGCTCAACAAGAAGCATTTTTTTTGTGTTCATTGTGATTTATTAAAACAACTTACAAGGGTGCTTAGAATTGTACCCAAAATTATGGGAAGAAAGGACCCTCCTTTTTGTATTAATATATTTTTCCTGTATTCAAAACTTTTTCCTTTACTGATCAGATTACGTAAGAGATTTTTAATTTTTTTTAATTTTGTTTTTGTATTCTCTTTTAAAGGTACTTTTCCTTGTAAAACATTGTGAATACATTCACATATACAGTTAATTTCTTGATTATTACAAGACTTCAGTAATATCCTACGATGTTTGGGTTTTAATTTATGTAAAGCTGATAACAATTCCTTATGCGTTGTTATTCGTTGATACATGGTTCATTACTGACTTAGAGTGGCTGATTACAAAGATACTTATACCTTTTCATAGGAACATATATTGTACAAAAATTACTAGATTCAAATATTTTAGATTTTATGCGGCGAGCATCATCAGTGTTTTGTTTCAAATCAATCATTAAATAACCATGAGCTTCTTTAGTAGCATCGGTATATGAATCTTCAATAAACTTCGTGTCTTCCGGTGAAACTTGTCTAGCTAGAAATCGTATTTGAGTTTTGTCACGGGGATTTTTAAAATAAATAATATAACTTGAATTAAGTGAAATGTCGCGCTGTCCTCTTCCTTGATGAAATAAGTTTTGGGTTATGTAAAAAACACTCAAATTTCTATGGTGACTACCTTTTGTAAATATATCAACAACTCGACCATCAGATTCCCTCATTAAGTCATCTATTATAATCAAATGTGGATTTTTACCATCAAACATATGCAATTCCGGTAGTCCTTGGTGGTAATTTACTCCAGGTATATTATATAGCGGCTGCATTTCATCATAACACCATGTTATTTCTAAAAAAATCTCATTACATATACTACTTTTATGCTTAATGAAATTTGCAACAAAGTTAGATTTTCCACATCCACTAGGTCCTGCTACGATGGCAGCAAAGGGATGAATAAAATGAATCATTATTTTTTGACTTCTGTCTTCTTCAGGGAAAGGAATAAAACTAAGTTGATATTTTAAAAACAATTTATTTATATGAAATATACAAAAAATGTAAGTGTTATATCACAATATTAATGTACAGTACACGTTTATACATTATACATGTACAAAACAAATTTATTTTACATAAAAATTTACAATTTGTTATATTTACAATACTTAATTACATACTATTGATTTGGTAATGACCTATAGGTAACGTATCGATTTTGTTTGGTAAAATGTACCGCTTTGTGTCATTAAAAGATAAACACACCTTATTTATTTCCTGTGTAAAAATTGTATGTTTTAATGATCTAAACCGATACATTTTACAATGCTGTACGTTTTTATTAAACAAACATGACTTATAATTATCCAACGTTAATTTTTTAGTGACACATTTGTTAACACCCTTCGCCTTAGTAATAATTTTATCATCTACCTGTAATGCATACATTTTTGATCGCAAACCCACAAATTCTGTAAAGATTTTACCACAATTTTCATCTTTGAAATAACCTAATTTTTTCTTATTTACTTGAGGAAAATTAAAAACATTGTTTGGATTATAATCTGATGTATCGAAATGTGTACAAATGTCTGGCTTTATATCATTATAAAAGTTACTAGTAAATATTTGATAAATGAGACTGTCAGTATCTGTATACAGTAGTTTCAGATTTGAAGTAAATTTCTCTTTCATGTAATTATAGTGGAAATCATACATCAGCGTTTTAGATATATCTAATATACAAAATCCGAGATAAATAGGTTTATTATAAATTAATTTCATTTTGTTTAATTGAATTGCAACAAGACTATCAGAAAATATTGAAACACTGTGAAAATGTGGTTGAGCAATTAGATCCCCAGCCCCCAATACTTTGCCCCTATTTTCCCAGTGGGCTAACAGTTTAACGTTAACTCGTTTCTCAATATTTTCCATAGTCTTACCAAAAACTGCGTTGTTCATGAGTTTATAGAAATCTTTCTCAAAATCAGAATTAGCTCGAGTTCTTAATTGTGTATTAAGGTCTATATAGTTCTTTAACCATGGACTCTGCTTAAATTTTAATATTCTATAAACTTTTAATAATTTTAAACCCATTTTCAAACATTGAATTAAATTTCGATAATGAATAATATATTTGGATTTATTTTTTAAGTTTGGAATCAATCTAATTTCCTTAGCGTCCCCAACTGGTATATTTTCTGGACAAAGAGGTAAATCTGAATGTTTATCATGTAAATCCACCGGATACTCCAGATCTACTTCTAAGATAAAACCTATATCTGATGAACAACTAACATTAAAATCTGTATCAGCACTAACCCACTCAAAACCACCTGTAGGTAGATATTGTGACATTGCCCAACCATATAGATTATTGGCATCGAAATACATTAAGAATGAGTCTTTATCTTTCGCATTATAGTCAGACATGTAAACATTATTTGCTTTTGCATAGCGAGTGCTACATTGCGAAACACCACCACGAATTCCTGATTTAATAAAAGCAATCATATCTATATCAGAAAGTAATTCAATCTCTATTTTAGTATGTTTTAACATAGCATCCCAACTTAATCCAGGTGCTGTATAGTAATGAGCCGGGTCTAAATCATACGTTTTAATGCAAACACGCCTAAAATTTTCAAAAATATCTGCTAACAATAAAACATCAGTTTTTAAATAAAGATTTGAATAATCCAACATATTTTTACAATTGAAATGATTCCAAACATCTTTGGCATGGTTGTAATCTTCATTAGAAATAATGGAATCTGTGAGACTACTGTAAAAGTGTGGAAGATCTGGAAGTTGATTGTAGTTTAATGTATCAAAATCTTTAATAAATTCATATGGAAATACACCTTTTTTAGTCAGCCGTTTAAAGTCTTCTGAATTGGGAAAGCATTTTGATAATTCATTAAAATTATTTTTTGTTAAATTTTTTGCTAAAGTATCTAAGCTACTGGGTAAAAATTTTAGGGAATCCACAAAACGTAAAGTTACATTACTGTTATTGATTTTAAGAACCTTTGAAAATGATATGTATTTTTCTTTGTTTTGTGGGAGAACTTCTACCTGACCTTCATCAAAGTTTAAGGCATGTACGATAAAATGTGCATCATAATGGCTTAAATTGTGCAAGAAGACTGGTATAGTGTAAGGTACTCTAAATTTTTCTGAACAAACTTTATGTATGACCCCAACAAATTCCCCAGTAAACCAATCGTGGTAAATCATTGAATTCCCACACAAAATTTTATCACAAATATAACAATGAATAGATTTGCTAACTATATCTTGCTGAATTGGTGATATTTTATTAGCAACTTTTTGGAAACCAATTTTTTTAACAATTGTTGTCAAATTATCTTTCAGGGTTTCCATAAATTTTAAAGCACAGTTTTCACCAGTATATGTTACATATTTAGACAATTTATCATCGTATGAGCATTTAATGTAGTATCCAAAACTATACACTAGGGTGGTCCTTATTTTTCGACTTTTGAATTATCCTCGGGGCACTTTCTCATTTGATTATATACCTCTAAATATGAAATACGTGTTTTTTTGTTTTTGTTTTTGTTAAGATTTAGAGGTCGCTACCAGCTGTCAAAATTTTTACAAATAAAATATTTTTTATATTATTAACAGTCAATTAGATACCAGTCTTGATGTCTCTAAATTGAGTAACAGACAAGCAACTATGGTCGTGACCTCTACTTTGAAATGTGCAGGCTGTGGTCCATCAGAATTTAATGTCAATAGATGCGTCGGTAATGGGTCAAAAATCGCAAAGCTGTGTGATTGATTCGCTCAAAAGCGAGTTTAAACCTAATTCGTCATTAACAATCCATTGGGACGGTAAACTTCTAGAAGATATTACTGGACACAAAACTAAAGATCGGCTGCCAATTTGAATCAGGATATGGAGTTTATCAACTACTCGCTGTTCCAAAATTGGAACGTGGAACAAGCGAAGCTTGGGCGTCCAGCTGTCTATGAAGCTATAAAGTCATGGAATTTGAGCTATAAATCAAAATGTTAGACAATGTTTTGACTCTACTGCTGTAAATACCAGCTTAAGACGTGGAGTATTCGTCCTTCTGGAGCGCAAAATGAATAAAAATAAGCTTTGGTTTGCTTGTTGTCACCACATACTGGAAATTATGTTGTCAGCTGTAGTGGATCAATCGCTTGCCCCATCTAGTGCTCCTGATATACAATAATACAAAAGATTTAAGAACAATTGTAACACTATTGACCAAAGCGACTTCAAATCAATAACAGCTGATGACGCTGAGGCATATATTCTTGCAGAAGTGGCCGCAGACAGGATTTCGTTTGCATAAAAGCAACTTCAAGTACATGAACCTCGAGATGACTACAGAGTACTGTTGAATCTTACTATCATTTCCTTAGGAGGTGTTCCTGACAAAAGCGTTTCATTTCAGAGACCTGCTGGTCTTCATCGAGCTAGGTGGATGGCAAGAGCCTTGTACAGTTTAAAAATGTATTTATTTAAGCATCAGTTTAAGCTCACGAAGAAGGACGAAAAGGCTGTGAGAGAAATATGTATTTTCATGGTGATGATTTATGTCAAATATTGATCAAGCAGTCTTCGAGTCAGTCAGCACCAAGAAACGACTTACAATTATTAATAGACCTTAAAGCTTCAACAAAAATATAGCTACTGATGCGCTGATAAAGATTTTAAATAATTTGTCAGAAGACATAGTTTCGCTTGCGTTTTTCGATGACGAAGTTTCAGTTCAAGAAAAGAAAAAAATGGTAGAAGTACTCAAAATTTAAGGCACAGAAGATTGCTTTAAACGAATAAACCTTGACATCGCACATATCGACAAAAAAAATAGAAAACTTCGTGAGTAGTCATTCCTTAAGATTCTTCCAGACCCTAGATCATCCCTATCATGTTTTTTTTTAAAGACGTCGAAACCTGGAACGAAGACGATGATTATATAGCTGCCAAAAATATCGTTCATTCATTGCGAGTAGTGAACGACAAAGCTGAGAGGAATGGAAGAATATAAAAAAATAATTACCACAAATGAAGAACAAAAGCAATATTTGCTTTTGATGGTAAAAGAGTATAGGATAAAGTACCCTAATACTAACAATTCAAACCTTGTATCTTTAAAATAAACAAATCAGTTATCTATATAATATCTTAATTAATAACAATAACAATAATTTCGTAACATTTTAAAGACCTGGGTATAAAAATAAAGAATTCTAACAAACACAGATTTTCAATTTTTATTTAAAATTCAAACCTTGGTAGCGACCTCTAAATATCATTTAAAAATTTCAAAAAAAATACTGAAACACTTTTTTATGGTATATATCCAAATTACGTGGTGCCCCGCGAAATTAAAGAAAAAAAATTTTTTTCTTAGGAATAAGGACCACCCTACTATACACATTATGTTTTTGTACATTTATTGTATGTGATTTTGAAGCATCGTTTGAACATGATGCTAAGGGAGATAAAAAAGCCTCAAAATCCGCATATATAACAAAAGGTAACATCAATTTACGTTGAAATTTATCAAAACTTAATTTATTTTCAGATACAATATCGCCCCACCAATTTTTTTTATTTTTATCTACGCTTGGTATTTGTGTACAAATATGTCTGCAATCATTTTTTTGATGGTTATTTAAACGTTCAGATGTTGAAAAATATTGTAAACAAAAGTCACATAGATATATAGCTTCCTTGGATTTCGAAACTTGACTACTTATTAATCGTGACATATTTTTTATACAACAATAATGACCGATTTTACCCTGTGTCAAATATAGTAAATTTATATGAGTCTGCATTTTATTCTTTGTAAAATACAGTGGCCCAACAATACAATGCTTTTTTCTTTGTTCATTATATTCTAACCCAAAAACATTAATGCTTATATTATTAAGACTTTCAATTTTGTGTATATCGTTTAATTTGACTGGAAATTTAATATTACCGAACTTTAATTTATGACTGTGTTTGGTGTATGATGATACTCTATCCGAATTTTTATGAATTGGAAATAAAGCAGATAACAGTGCCCACTTAAAACAGGCGTCATCAGTGTTTTTAACATTTATCACAGCTTTTTTTATTTTTATATCATGTGGTAACTCAATAAAGGATTTTCCTCTTAAAGGGTTAAATTGATTTAAATTCATATCCAAATGTAAAATTTTTTTCAGACTCCACCCACTATCCTTTCTCTCGAATGAATTTATATAGTTTATTAGAGATTTCGTGAGAGTTGTATAAAATATATTTAAATCATCACCAATACAAACAATAAAATTCATTGATTGGAAATCAAAAGTGTTGTTAATGTTTTTTGTCTCCTGAACAAAGTCACCATATAAAATGAAATTTATTTTTAAAATTGTATGATCTTCTATAGATTTATTTATTATTGTAAATATTGTATCTTTGACAGATGCAAGAAATAACTCTGGTGTCTCAAACTGTAAATCATTTTGATTTTCTGAAGTTACTCTATAGGTTATTATTCTATTACCGAACGCAGTCTCAATTATCTTAACATTGGGTTTTATTGAATGTTGTTTTTTATTTACATTATTTTTATGTGCATTGCTCCTTAGATGATTAGCGAAATATTTTTTGGAAACATTTCTATTACAAATACAGCAAAATTTCATGTTAAAATTATTACCTTCATTCGATGTTGATTGCTCTTGTGAAGACCGTGAAAGATCCATGTTCGATCCAGATTTTATTCTTTTGATGTCAACAGAGTTAATATCAACAGCTGCTTTTCTTTTGGTTCCACAACCCATTTGATCGACCCTATCGAATAAAATTTTATTATATTTAACTGTTAGAAATGCGAATAGAGAAATAAAAAATAAAAAAATATATATATAAAATATGATTATTAAATATACTCACAGTTTCCCATCGAATTCATCACATAGAGCCATCATTCTTTGATCATAAAATGGGTGATTTAAATCATTTCTTTCCATTTCATCAAAAAAAACACTAACACATTCTTGAGACATTGTATATATGTATTCGTTTCACAACTGTTTTTTGTCTCACACTTTTAACCTTAATGCGCAAAGGTCTTCAACAAAAAGCACAATGATTGACTTTGTACAATGCAACATAGTATTTATACTAGTGGAAAACTGAAACATTACTTAATTATATAAACATATGATATTAAAATCTGAAGCATGAAGAAACTAAATGAAACTAATTTTTAAAACTGTAACGTTTTACACTATCTTCCTCGGATATCCCCTTTGTTATGTTGTATACAATATCCTTTATCTGAACATCAATGTTGGAATCGTTTTTCATATAATATTTAACACGAATATCTGCATTTTTCCAATGTTGTGCCACTGGGATTTCTTTCAACTTTTTTAAACTATATAATTCCATTTTCACAAGTATGTCAGCGTCCATTCCATCATCTTTATCAGTCGATATATATGAAATGCTTCCCTCCTTCCCTGCACGACCAACACTTGAAGAAAGTTTAGTTTTTTTCTTCTTCCGGTCAGGTTCTTGAAGAAAAAAGTCATCTAAACGATTGGTCTTCTTATTTTTATTTTCTGTTATGTTTAAAACCTCTTCTTCATCATCAGATAAATTATAATAATTATATGGTCTGAAACATTTTTCCACATCTTTCAGGTTGTATGAAGACTGAAATATAACATAAACAAATCAAAATGCGTTTCAAAAAATAAATAGGAATTATTAAAGAATTTACTGAAACCAAATTTATAAAATATAAATAACTTACCTCCATTGTTGTTTATTATTTCAAACTTTCAACCACTTCACTTTTGTCGAACTTAGAGCACAATACTAAATCTTTTTACAAGTATCGGGTTATATAGACTGGTAATGGATATCATTATCTAGTTACGATAGTCAACTCGACTGCATGTTTGAACAAGTATCCATACCTATCAGTAAAATGTGGATAATAAATACAAAGGGCACTCTAAATACCCTTTGCAATCTTAATAGTCATTGCATTTTTAAAATATTTTTGAAATAGATAAGAACAGAAATGTGTGTATCTAGTAGTTTAGCAACAACATATACGTATAATTATTATAATATTAAGAACAATAAAATATATTTACGAATATGAAAATATAAACGAATAACCTTATCAGGTTTTTATTAACCTTCATTACTTTTGAAGTATATTTTAGGACAGGTTCCTAAGAGATGTATTATAGGTTTTGTGAATAATACAGCATTCAACGGTAGTTATGTTAAAAATCCTTTCAACTTTGAAAATTTTGGTATTTGCTCATTTAGCCTATATATAGATGGTCAACAGATACCTTCAAAATCGTTACAACCATCATTTCCAAACGATGTATTTACTAGCGCATACCACACCCTGTACTCAGGCACCGGTATACATTTTCTTAACGAAGGTAATGGAATATCGAGGGAACAATATTCAAATGGATACTGTTTACTAGCTTTTGATTTAACACCTGACTTGTCGGCTAACTCTAATGTGCATTGGAATCTTGTACGCCATGGTAGTGTAAGAATGGAAGTAAGATTCGAGAGCGCATTGACTGAAACAATTAACTGTGTAGTTTACGCAGAGTTTTCAAATATTATAGAAATAGATAAGAACAGAAATGTATGTGTGGATTATAGTAGTTAAGCAATCACTTATGTAATTATTATGATATTAAGAATAATAAAATATAATGTAATCGAATATGACATGGTTTTTATTTACCTTCATTACTTTTTTTACAAAGAGACTCATTACTTATGTTGAGATCATATTATGTGTGTTTAAATACATTGGTATAAATATGAATTGATAGTAATAAATGTAGTCAGTAAAAGAGTGAAAGAGTAGGGGAGTAAACGCGTATTAAAGTATGAACACACTAGAAGTGCAAATGAGTCTTCGTAGAATACATCCCAGCCTCCAGAGCAACGTATATCCTTCAAATCGATTGCCGATGTATGCTCAGGTGCCAGCACTTATCATATGCAATCTTGACCCTGATTCACAGCCGGGGTCTCATTGGGTGGCTATTCATATAAACGTCGAAAGAGTTGGGGAATACTTTGATTCGTTTGGACGTAAACCTATTGAAGCAATAGAAGGATTTTTAAGGAGGAATTGTTGCATGTGGAGATACAATAACCTTACATCCATCCGCACACCGCCGATAGGTAATCCTTACGGTTCAGGATTACCTATCGGCGGTGTGCGGAGAGTACTGTTTGGTATACATATATTACAAGTTCAGGGGGATGAGATTAGAAGACTTCCTTAGAAATTTTACGTGTGACTCAGAGAACAATGATACGGTGCTAGTAAATTTGTATAGAAATATAATGGACATATAAATAAAAGAATAATACCTGGAATAAAAATGTTTTATTTAAATATGTAACCCTTACATCTAATTTTATTATAGATAATGGTGTTAATGTAGGTATATTTATTGTTGTTTGCTTAGACCCGTAGGTTAGGTTAGGTTAGATATAGTTTATTATATTATATTATTCTATTTTTCTTTTAGAGCCATAGATCGGGTTAGTGAATGTAGGAAAGTAGATAACGATGCATTCGTACTGAGTCATTAAGTAATTAGATAATGAGTGGGGATTTCGTGCAGGAAATAGTAACTGATAAGGTGGTGATTAGTAAGTAATTAGCAAGGTTTTGGGAAAGCTATCTCTGGAACGGTTAGAGCTATCAGTTCAGGAGTGAGTGCATTCGACTCCGCACGTCCTGTTTAGTGGGGTTAGAGTACAAACTTTTTTTTTTTTTTTTTTTTTTTTTAGGCGGGCGCTGCCTCCGAAACAGCTTTTTTTACCGAAGCAGTGGGTGAGGCAGTGCCCGGGAATCCATACTACTAACAGTTTGTGCCTCAGAAGCAAATAAAGATAAATTATGTAATAATAATAATTGGTTAAAAAATAATAATAGTAAAGAAGTCTTGAAAGATTTGTGTCAACAGTTCGACCTGTATTAGAAAATATTTGATGGTGTTCTAAATAGATAGACTTTGGAGGTGCTAAAATTTTAAGTTAATTGTAATTTTATTGGAAAATTAAATTAATTTTATTTAATGTGTCCTCGCATATTTCGAAATGATATTTATTATATGTAAACCTATGTGAATAACGTTGAATGGTATTTTTCTCATTACTTTTACTTACTAAATGTATAATAGTGGGTTGACATATCTAGTGGCTCCACAATCTTTTATATTATGTTTTTGTATTAATAAATAGTAGGATAATGCTGTTTAATTACCAAAAAAGTTTTCTCAATATCTTCATACGGACAAAGTTTGATGGGTTCGAATGCACGACCTCAATGTTGAGAATTGTTTAAAATAGAGAACTAACTAATACATAAAGATTTCAGGCCCACAGACCTCTGTCTTTGTCATAATAATTTGACATATTATACTGCTTTGTTGTGTCATTCAACCCGAAACATTTAATTCAATCACTGCTACTCTGTGTGCGATAAGGTTTTACTATAATTAATATAAATGTTTATTAAACGAAATTAAGTCACACATACATGTTACGCAAACATCCATTCATCACATAGCAAGCCTATTGTCTATGTGAAAGTGTATGTATTCATTATGTTTGTGTGCGTTTGTTGAACATTGCATAAATGTTATGTGATACTTGTTTGCCTACTTCGTGTATCGAGTATTTGCTTTATAAATTTTTGTTATGAATGACAAGTTTAAATACTTCAGATATAGTATATATATAGCCTACATTAACCTCAAAATGTTTGGTTAGCGTTTTACTATATTTAAACACGTAATCTAAATAATATAACGGTCGAGTGATCGTCATTTAAAAACGATATTTACCATCTACGGTATAATAATATGACAATGCGAAGAATGTAAGATTATTTTAATCTTTAAACGGTTTGTTTAAATAGTTTTATGGAAAATTTACTCACTTCGATATGTAACACGAACATATTTCATTGTACTACTGACTACTCCTGACTACTACTGACTACTCCAGACGACTACTGTCTACTAATGACTACTGATTACTACTGACAACTAACTACTACTGAACATTGGTCACCGAGGGTCTGTCAAAAACATATTGTAATCACACTTAGTGTTAAATCTTGTTTTGAATATCACAATTAAACATTTCTGAACAGGCTAAGAACCTTATTGAGTCGTATATTTTCATACGCAAATTGCCTTATAGGTTTCTATGAACCTATCCAGACTTACTGAATATAGAACCCGGATGTGAGTTGTTTAATAACGTAACTAATGAAATATAACCTGTGTATGGATTGACGTATATTAATAACATGTGCGGTTAGCCAATGCAGACTAATCGTAGTTTAAAATTAGAAGCATCCAATTGATATCATTACGGTCGTGTCAGATGAACAACTAGTACTTTGGACTAGGAGATTACGGCGTTTAAGATTATATTTGTACACGCAACTGTGTTGAGCGCAATTCCAATGGAAATATATATTTGTGCTTACTCTTTTATAGCTTCATAAGCACATTTCAGATGCTAGAAAATACTTTGATATACTTCCGGATCTAGTTAAACGAGTGTCAAGCGTCTTTGTGCAACAAGCTTCTACAAATATAAGCAACATTTTCGTGAGTACGACAACAAGTGTAGAGAACTTAGATTATGTAGACATTAAAAAAATCATAATTTGACGTACAGCATAGCATATGATTTTTATTTTATTTTATTTATTTTATTTTTTAACAACAAATACATCTAAATTGAGTGATCACAAAAGTCATTCGGCTCTTTGTCCGCCGTGTGTCAGCTGCAGTCGGCGTGAGTGGCATTCTGCTAATTACAATTGAAATGGTCCTCAACTCACGTTCATTACTAACTCGTGAGATATAGGTATATACCTAAAAGGCTCGTTATCAGATAACTATGTGTCAACAGGTTTTATTCTAAAACAATAATTATGATAGTGAAAACACTGCCTTAAATTAGGATATATCAATTTATATATTAAATGACTAAAGGTAATACTTGTAACAGTATAAAAACTTAACATTACTGGTGGGGTTCACCCGGGGGAAATTTGATTGTTAAGGGGGTCATTCATTCATTTTTTTTGGAATTTGAATTTCAGTTTTTCATGTTTTGAAAATATACTTACTGTGTTTCGTTAACAAAAACCTATAATTTAAGTTTCTTAAGTAAACAATTCTATTTTTTTAGGTTAGGAAAAACTGTCGTAGAACTTCTAAAGACTTTCGACTTCGATTCCATTCGATTTTAATATTAATACTAATTTATTTTGAGTATGTATCAAATGGTATGTATGGACTTAACAGGCTTAATAATCTGTTAGAATCAATTATATTTTTTTTAATTATTACCATATTTGGACATCGAAGTTAAATTACGCCTATAAAATTGTATTGGTATTACATATAAGTTGTCTACTTTTTTCTATATAAACAGTTCGGCGTTGTTCTCTGATAACATAAAAGTTCCTCGTAGTCTAAGACGTAAAACTAAAATATATGTCTAGACTCCAGAGACGAGAACCATTCAAGTTTTACTTACTGTTGGGGATTCATTTTTAATTTACTCTTTTTGTTTCAGGTAATTGGAGTTTTTGTTTGGTAAGAGGTGTAATGGTTATAGCTCCATATGAGAATCATTTAAAATAAAATAGTTGGCGATTATGAAGATCGGCGGAGATTTTCATCTGGTATTTTCTACATCATTTGAGCTCTGGCTCATTAAAGTTTAGTCATTTTTTTATGTTCATATGTGTGTAATATGTATTTTAACTTGGAGAATGAAAGAACCAATGTTCGATTTATAGTAATTATTTTTTCTATGTCCAAGTTTTACTGTGGCAGTAGTAGTAATTCATTTGTTTTGATTTTTTCCCTGTAGAACCGAAATTACAGGGAAGAATGGAAAACAAATGAACTGTTTATGTAGATAATTTTCCACAATAGTGGCCGTAACAAAATGGCGACACTAATACAGTTATGTCGGTTACTAGAGCGGTAAATCACGACAAATACTGCGTCGGTATTAGCATTTGTTGTCTGAGGTCATTGTTTCGCGGAATCCGTTGCATTAACCCACATATGTTTTTGACATACTGCATCTAATAATTACAGTAAAGCTGTTCGTCGCTGTAGAATGATAACCTCGTATGTCCAGAGAACCAAGGAAACGAAAGCAATGTTGTTCATTTCGTCAATATTTGTTAAAATATTATTATGTGCTTTAGTCTTTTGTCTATAGTTGTGGATGGTAAAAAGGACTTATTTATTTATAACATAAGTTAAGTCATTTAACACAGTTAATTCTAAGTCTAAGAATAAAAAACAAACAGTTTTTTGACATACGAGGTTATCATTCTACAGTGACGTGTTATTTTGTGTAGCCCATGGAAGATGTCCAAATAGGTATTTGTGCAATTGGCGGTCGTATCTCCCAGGGTTGATTTCAGAATTCGCTAGTTCGCTAAAGAAAATGACTGAAACTTTCAATAGCGATACCGATGCCGATGTCTTTGATGTATGTTTATGTATATTTTCATTTCGGTAGCGCGTTAAGGCCAAAACAGTTCGTTCAAAAAATAATTCATCAAAGCATTGAGTTTGACATGCGAATTGCTTGGACTTCGACCTTCAAATATCGTACACTTTTGACATTCAGTAGTCTTTTCTAGTTCTTAATCTCAATGCTGAATCATATCCTTAAGAATTATAATACTTTATTAATGAAAGAAATATGGTTGTGACATAATTGATATAACGTGTGGGGTACACTAGGGGAACCCCAGTTTTTTAACTAGATTACCATGGTACATGTTAATTTTTTTTAGTGAAACGGATGGAGAGATTCTTTACTCACCATCGGACATCTGCTCTGCTACTTTTAATGGCCCAGTGAATAGGCTGTCTCACTCTTACAACTTGTTTATTAAAATTGATATATTGAAAATATCGATATATTTATTTGACAACAGTCTTCCAATTTACCGTAACTTTGTTTATCATGCTCTTTTTGGTTAGGGGCCGTTCAAGTATTACGTAAGGAGTATACTGCAATTTATTAAACATTATTAATAAGGCGTATTTATAATTGTATGTATTTTGTAATTATATCTTTGTTTTGTCAGAATTATTACGTCATTGAATATGAATGGTTTTCCTGAACAATGATTTCAATAAGTCAAGGAGAATTGTGAAACTGTGACGAAGTGATTGTTCAGGCTTTATCCATTATAATCCTTTGTGACAGATAATACCTACCTTAGAACCATATATAGATTTTTCTATACAGAATTCCTGGTCGTTGTAAGCTATCACCTAATGTTTTTGGTTATAGCTTTGCGATTGAACAATAAACTGTAAAGCTATGTAATAGGGTTTATAATCAGTTAATAATCTGACAAATTTTGGGGTTTGATTAATTAACGTCTCGTATATGAGGTTCACTTTGAAATATGCTTTGATTCGAAATTGCCAACGAGATTATTATGGATGAATATGTCCAATGAATATGTCTATTGCGTCGACAGACTAATCTAAACCTAAAACAGAGAGGCTGGTGGTTGACTTTTGTAGTCTCGTGCTATCAATCATTTTATTATTAACTCTTTCTAAGCTTTTCTATTAACATTTGGTTGTTCAAGAAAGGTGCGTATCAATTCTTAAAAGGCCGGCAACGCACTCGCGAGCCCTCTGGCATTGAGTATCAATGGGCGGCTGTATCATTTAACATCAGGTGAGCCTCTTGCCCGTTTGCCCCCTGGTCTATAAAAAAATATATTAGGGCTTGTAAAATGAAGATTTTTTAAAATACTTTCGTTAATTAAATACTAGAACATTGTAAAAATATTCCGTAAAATATCGCAATGAATGAATAAAACAGAATATAGATTTTAATATTAAACAATTCTCTTTAAGTATCTTTCTCGCTGGAACTTGGAAATTCTAAGCATTCTCAGTACCTTTTGTTGTTTAAAGGTATGTGCTTCATATGTCACCATTTTACCGATGTTCACCGTTAGACCGGCGCCAGCGCAGTTCTATAAACGACGCTTGTACCGGCGTTTTACCGCTACTCTGAACGCTGCAATTATAATCACATTAGCACACTAAACTAAAAATATAACTTATTTCGACAACGGGTTTTTACGCAATTGTCATATGTATTTTTTATCATATAAAATCAACATACATTTTTACATCCTGTATTTAGTTGTGACTTATGGATAATTACATACAGATTTTTTATATTACATTTAAAACATTATCAATATCCAAATGCAAAATTTGTTTTGTTTGTCAACGAATAAATAGTTTGACAGTGTAAAAAGTTTTATCAAAGAAACGCCATATCAAAATACATATTTTTAATTTTAATTGCAATGTATAAAATAAACAAAAAATTTAAAGTCAGGATCAGTTTAAAACGTGACCCGTGATAAAGACAATGACCCCGTTTCGTAAAAATTTAATAAATTGCACTTTAAACTCATCCGTCTTTTTCCATCAAATTGAGTTTACGCTGAGGTGAAAAGAGACAGATTTTACTTAAAATAGTGGAACTGATATGGTTTTTATGAATAAACTAAGTACTGTGATGTGCCCGTAGTTCCTCCTTGATTGGCTGTCCAACGTAAATAATTTTAAAATTCGAACGCTACTTGTTCGTGAAATTAGGCCATTGAAACTAACCTAGACATAGACATAACATTTATTACTAACAAAAACACACTTAATAACAAAAATCAAAGAAAAAAAAAGAAATATGAGATATCTATCATCTGAGGCTCTTTCACGCCTAAACCACTGGTCGTATCGACATGAAACTACTGTCATTCGATACGAAATTTTTCCTAGATGGTTTATGGCTAGTTTTTTATTGCTGTTTTACTTTTATGAAAATTCATACATACCGACTTCACCGCGGAAACATTCGGGGAGGCTTCCTAGAACCTCAAAACGTCAACATCTGTTAAAAACTCGATTTTGGAAAATTTTCAATTTTCTTAGCGGGAAGTTAAAAAGAAGAATAATAAAAATATGAAAAAATAATAATAATGAACCATAAAATTTTATTTATTTCCTATTTTAATTCGCCCAGCAAAGCGGGCGGGAAACTGCTAGTATGTATATAAAAGAAATCCCCTTTCGGTTCGTTTCAAGTGTGTTATGCGTGTGTGCTGTGGTTGTAATTGACCCTGGCTCAGCATTATACTAAGGAGCAGACTGTTCCACAGCGCTGGTCATTCTAACCTAACCTAACACTTAACCTTTCTACTGTATTGTTATTTATAATACTTTTAGAAAACACTTAATATTTTTAATAGTATCCCATTATGGAAACTGTCAAGTTATTTATTAATGTCACATCAACGATAATCAAGTATATTAAAGATGCAAGCCGGAGCTCTGCATTTTCCACTCGATTGGCCTCGGAGTGGTTCGGATGAAAAATTGTCTCAACTCAAAGCACGTCTTCCGGGAAAATGAGACGTGCCTCAGGAAATTTAATTAGAAAAGGAATTACAAGACCTAATATCACTTTTGTTCGCGAGACTTCAGTTATACTATACCGAATAGTTTGAAGTTGAAACTGGGTCAAACAAAACGTAGATTATAAATGATTTACACTTTTGCAAGTGAATGTACCGTTATAAGTAGTTTTAAATTCGGTTTATAATAGGCCCGTTATTTAATTCGTATTTTTTGAGCTCTGCCAAACTTAGCAAATCAAATAACATTACTTAACTATATTCTAGTTAATAAGTTTCTAGAGTGTATTAAAGCAGTACTTGAATTGTAAGTGACTAGAGTTTATTTTCTAGAACCCTGCAAACGAGCAGAAATACTTGTGGGTAGCTGGTTAAACAAAGTGGTGGTGCGCGGCACACACTTGACCGAATATTAAATAATAGACAAGTTGAAACTAAACTGTGCCATACTATACTTTCTAAACTCCAGACAAGACAGACATTGACAAAGTTATAAAAAAGAAAGCGCCATATCCGGTCATTCTTGTGAAACATTACGATATTCGTCGAATCACCGATCCGGCAATAACCTTGTTTATCGCTATTTCACTTTGCAATTCACGCTTCTATGGCTTTTGTCTTGCGTAACTTACCAATGAAGTGAGAATACATTTCACGTGAGTTTATCTGGATGTAGCATTTTTTGGTGATTATTATCTCACCAGGGAAAATTCGCGTCACAAAAATGAGTTGATTTATTACTACTTAATTTACATAGTCATAAGGGTAATTTTAAAGTAGTTTTTTTAAATAGATTTTTATAGAGCCTATGGGACGCCCCAAAAAGGGCAGTCATCGTAGCCCATGCACACCCATTTTACTCAGATGCGTTGCCGGGTTTTGACGGAGAAGTATAATTTTGTTTATAAACAATTCGTCGTATCTCACAGGGCGAGTCGATTCCACAGTTCGCTAGTTTGCTAAAGAAAATATCTTGTGAAGCGGTCCGTGTAAGACTTCCATATATGTATGTCGGAGGTGGTACTCTGCAACTTCCTATCTATTTTGGTCGCGCTGGTATGAACTTGGGATTGCGCTATACAAAACTAGGAGTACCGCCGCGGCTGGATAGCTCCTACCCACAGTCAATATAGATTTATTCACAACAAATTTAATCGCTTAGGAACGTCAACGAAGCCTTAGTTTTTACTTTATTCTGTCTGTAAATACTCTGTGAGATGTAATATTAAAGAAACGTGATCGTCTATGTGCTTACAATTCAATTACGATTCTAGCCTAACTTAAAACTAATAAGAAATTTAAAACTAACGTCATTTACTAAAAAGGATATTTAATATAAGAAAGTGTCCACTAACACAACTTACAGTCTCTATTAAGGGGAAGACACTCTGTATTTCAATACTATTTTTTTCCACTTATCACTGTTTAGCACTTAAAACAATTAAGCGCACAATAATTGTATTTTTATTGTAGTCTAACGTTATTATAACTACATACATAATAGTAGAGTGACTTAATAGATGAAAAATATAAAGCGTTAATTAATGTTCACAAAAGCGACCGCCAGCCGTCGACAAATCAGTGTAATTGTATGTGAATTGTATTTTATTGTGTGTGACCTTGCTTGCGGTCCAATGACCACACATTTGTTATTATTTACTATCGTACAGTATGTGTGTGCATTCAACTATGATTATTGTATTTTAAATTAGTTGCGGGAACTTCGTTTCGCCTCAAGTTACTTAGCCCACCTTATTACTAGCTACATACCAACATATGGAACATTTTGCTAACCTACACCATACAGCAATGCTTCCCAACGTGAGGCCCACGCCCCACAGCGAGTAAATTTGATTGTTAAGGAGGGCTATTCGTAAATTTATTAAAAATTACTTATAATTTGAATTTCAGGTTTTCATTAATATGTTTTGGAAATTAACTTTATACTGTGTTTCGTTGACAACTAACTTCCTAGTAATTTTTTCTTCGTAAAACCTATCATTCTCCGTCTGTTACATTGCTTTACAATTTTAGCAAGGCTAAGATAGGGTATGGCGCAACTTGCCATTGGTTGGGAAAAACTGCCATAGAGACTGTTCGTTTTTTTCGGAATAGAAACCTAAGTATTAAAAAAAACTATTTTTTATATTTTTTCCTTTTTTTCTCGATATAAACCCTGTGAGGAACGAAATGAAAATTGTCTCGAATTGGTCCAGCCGTCGGCGAGTTTTGATATTAGAAGCATCTTGCGATTCATGTTTATTTGTAATATGACTTTCCAGAAATGAATTCTAGAGACCATATAAAGTGCATATAGTTAGTTCCCTTTTGCGTTTCGAGCTTGTTTGTGATTGCTCAAACTGAAAATTCTAAAAAACCGTGTTGCGTATCGCCTTAACTAGAGAAAGCGAGAACGTTTACTTGTCCATTTACAATCAAACAAATCGCGCCACATTTCGTTATCTATTCTATTCACCCAGGCGTCACATAACATCTCTGGTTTTTTATTACAGTTTGTAGTTGATCATTCATTATGAGGAGGATATTAGTTTTTTTTCAGGTTCAAGGTCTCATCAAGGTCACATAACGATTTGATCGTGTTCAGTCGCTAGCCCTAATAATTCCCTGATCAATCTCCAGCCGGCGTGGCGTGGACGTTGATAGATCGCGGACATTCGTTTCGCGTGTTTAATTACGATATTGATACCTTGACGTAATGCTTTTTGACCGATGTAGTGATATATTGGTATCTCGGTATTAGTTTGAAGGGTTTGTGCATTGATACTGAAGTATTATACGAACTAGGCATAACTAAATTTTTTTTTTACAAGTTGCCTCAGCAACTACTTTTAGAAATGAGATGGTAATTTAATCTATAAATTAAGCATTTTCGAGACAATTCGACTTAGGATCTTCAAAAGAGCGTGCCAATTCCGGCCGGCAACGCATTTGCGAGCCTTCTGGCATTCTGAGTGTCCAGAATATATGAGTTCAGAAATATCACTTAACATCAGATGAGCCTACCTTTTTTTTCTCTTCTATAAAACAATGATTTGATTGGGTATTTAATTTTGGTAGTTAGAGCATAGCGATTTCGTTTGAGTAGCATTTACTATTTACAGAATTTTTAAGAAGTTTCAAAACAAGCTACTTCCTGATAAACAGCATACAAAAAATAATCTCTTGAATAAAATACTTGAATAAAAATGTTACATTTATTACTCTTAGACATGACAAATATTACAATCGTATAACAATGTACGAATCATAGCATATATTTAATAGTCGTTTGTCGCAGCTGTTCTTCAAACTTGGTTTCGAAATTGGAAAATTATCTCTATCAAAGAGTGCTAAACCGATTCCAAATACTTTGAGTTTGTAAAGACTAAAGTTTTTTACTAAAAGAGGTAAATAAAATTCCATTTTCAAAAGCGGCTGAATTTGTCTGTTTTCGTCGTTCCAAAACAAACGATTTCCAATTTTTACGAGTCCCAAAAACGGTTCGCGTCAACCGCATCAAAATGTCTGCCGTTCGAAAGTAAACTTCAGTTAAAAATGGCTGTTATTAATTTAGCAAACAATCGTTGTCATAGCAACGGGCGACACCTGGCAGCGATTAATGATTAGGGCTGGACCGTCGGATGAATTAGCATACAAATGTAACGAACTCGGGGTATCTTTCATAAGTTTTTGTGATCTTTTGAGTACCCTAATCCATCAGTTTGAAGGCTTTTGTTTCCAAGTATACCGGGTGATATATTTAGAATTTAAATCTCCCGAATGTAGCAGGTTTATGAATGTTTTATGTAAAATTTGTCATTTAGTATTGAGGGTACTTTTGAAGTTGAAACATTCTCTGTATATTCTTGCTCGAATCTTAATATTTTTAAGTTATTTTTGTTTAGGCTGGTTTTTGATATGATTGAGTTTGTAAGTAAAATTATAACTATTAAGAATAGCAATTATGTAAAAGTACACCTTCGTAACATAAGTTAACAGTATAACACATTTAAATAAGTTGGAAATTACCGCGCACCACCACTATGTGGAACCAGCTGCCCACTAAAGTATTTCCGAACCAATACGACTTAGAGTCCTTCAGTACCAATTCTTAAAAGGCCGGCAACGCACTTGCGAGCCTCCTGGCAATGTGAGTGTCCATGGGCGGCGGTATCACTTAACATCATGTGAGCCTCCTGCCCGTTTGCCTCCTATTACATAAAAAAACACAGCCAACATTTATTCAACATAAATGATTAAAAACCAATGCATATATTAGAAATACGTACGGTTCGGTGTAAGGAACTATCGGAACTAATTACATATTAAAAGTTCTATGTACCTATATAGGTAGATATTTAAAATTTTATAGCTTATTACCAGATAGGGAAGCATAAAAATGCAGACTCGGCATCTAATACCGACTGTAAGCAACAGACTGCCCAATCAGCCGTCAGATTACGTGATCGCGAAAGTTCAATCAATATTCATGAGTGCATGAACACGACTCTGAATACAGCTGACGTATTGCTTTCCATTCGACTGCTATATCCTATTGAACTGAAATTGCATAATATCCGAAATAGGCTGAACGGGATTTTAAAATTAGAGAAAGAAAGAAAGAAAAACTTTAATAAAAAAAGAAGTTTAGTTAAAAAGAAAGTGGACGAGCCCACACACTAGGATTCCCTGTATCGTGGGCAGCCTGTCTCTTCATTTTGACATGTTAACTTCTAAATAACCCTTATAAATAATTAAACTATTGTTGCAATAGAATATTTTCTGTGTCAGCATAGGACAGGTTGAGAAGATGTTTAAGATTATAAGTTCGTCAGTAGTAGTAATCGTTAGTGAAAATTTTGTTTTGAAAGTGGATAAATATGAAAAGCCTCTGAAGGAGACAAAGCGTTGGGCAAAGAAAGTGCGTTTTTTGGGTAACTTATATGTATATAGGTTTGCGTTGTGTATAATGTGGTGTGGTCGGCGTTTGTTTCCAAACAAGTACGCATATAGCTGAAAGTATAGTTGTCTAACCGTTAAGTTTTGTTTCATTGTACAATTATGAAGTTGAGTAGCGAAGAGGTTTCATATGGGATATCTTAAGAATGGCGCGAGAGGATAGAATAGAAGGAAGAATTAGAAATCATCTCTTGTACTCTGCGTATTTATCGAGGTGAGTCTATGTATACTTTAATCTGTATTAAAAAATAGGAGCTACGAACAGTGTTACGGGAACAGTCAACTGTCAACAAAATGTGCTTGACAATTTTTAGAAGATCAAAATATAGTAAAATTTATATTAGTGTAAAATAAATAAAACTTGCAGACATGTGCTTCTTAAGCTCTAAAACGGATAGAAACTTTACAGGGAATAATGAATTTCTATTCTGAATAATTAAGCGGTAACTAGTTTTTGGAATCGGGTACGCTAGGACAATGGTGGTGTGCAAATCCTCTAAACTAATATCTGATATTTAAGTAACATAGATATACATTATACCTAGATTGTATATATACGTTGTACACCATATTCCTTGCTGATACAACTTAAAACCGAAGGATATATATTATGTTTTAAAAATTAGCCTCAAAGGATCTTCATATCACGTGTGTAACATAGAATTGAAGTACACATAAAAATATAAAACTAAGCAATGTTTAACATTTATAATTACGTTTCGTTAACGTGAATTTAATTAATAATTTCAGTATTTCTATCAATTCATTAATAAGTACACCAACATGGTGAACGGTTAAATTCATTTGTATTACAATGTTTTCTAGCGGTGAAAAGCTAATTATTGAACTTGAAATTGAAAAATTTATTAGTCAAACATGCAAACCGATTTGAAGTAGGTACCTATAATTGAATTGTTAGTTAATGAAAAACTTTTCAAATAGTGAAATTTTTCAATTAGTGAAATAGTTGCGGCGGCGGTCATTTTACCTTCACTTCAACTTTATTTTATGATATACAATTTTTATTTATAATATGACATTGATAATACAAAAGATATTTTTGGTTAAATGTTTTACGCATTCCTTTTTTCTGGGGGGTTTATGGGACTCGCCAAAGTGCTAGTAATGCTAGTGCATAACAATTGCAACCCCACGGCACCACCATCACCCTGAACAGAACACAGTAACTCCAAGCGTTGTCCGCATGCCGTAAAATACTTGAAATTGTTTAACATAGCTTCTAAATTTAAGATTTCCCTTGTGAATAGCAAAAACTTAAGAAAATTCGCACACCAATCAAATCATGTAGGAGTCACCGGATAATTTTAATTAAAGACAATTATAATTACAAAACAAAACGTGTGTGTACTTATGTACATGCGTTAGAAGTTATACTTCTTTGGCGTAACAAGATAAAAATCTTTTCAAAAAATTTATCGTTCCCTTTATTCTACGTAGAAAAAACTACACTTACAATAGAAAAAAGGTATTTAATACATTTAAAGTTTCATCTACTTAAATAAAGTTTATTTAAATATCACATAAAAATATATCTACTTAATTAAAGAAATTGACATTTTGTATTTTAAAATGTTGACTATGCTAACTTCAGGGTGTCGGTATTCTGTGACGGTGTGCGCGCATCGTTAAAATTTACTCTCATAATTTTTCCCGAACGCGTCAAAAGAAGTATAACTTCAAACAATTATATTATATTACACACTTTATTGACGCAGTTCGGTAACAAACATGGCTTTCGATACTCGTGCTCTTTTACTGCTAAACCGGTGTACATATACTCCTAAAATTGTCTATAAGAACAGATGCACATATTACGGCTGAATCACAGAACTCAATCAGGGACAGATTCAGGCTTCATTAGTATTCAATAGGGAAACTCTACTCCATTACACCAATCTGTTCGGATTACCTCTCTGCGTGCAACGTGTATCCGATACCTGATGTATTTCCGCATCCTGATGGTTATTAATTATTACAAGTTGCAATGCCTTTAACAAAATGTTTAATATCTGCGTCAACAGAGGTATTTTTAAATAAGCATTTCCTGAAGCGTTAAAATTTAACGTGTTAAATTGACAATAGAAGTTGAAGGTTTATGTAAATCGCATGTCACTTCTTGTCTATTTGCCCATTTTATATAATTAGATTTTAAAGGTATACAATTATTCCGATGTTTTCTGTGCTTGTCGTTGTCAGACAGAGGCTTGCGCTTGTTATCAAAGTGATACCGTCATACGTTCGGTTGCATAGTAATGTCGCACACGTGTTTTTTTTTATTAATCAAAGCTTCCAAACGCTTGGCACACTGATGCATTGGTAAAAGAACCACAATATACAATTTCTAATGTGACAAGCACTTATAGGCAAACATGACATAGACGAAGAGATAATACATATATTAAACAAAACAATTAAAATTACAAAAACCTATCCAAAATTAGATTTTAAAGTGTGAGAGGAGCAGCTATGGATATCCAGGCCGAGCTCGTTTATCAGAACACTCAATCTGGACATCGGTTTGAATATAGACACTTAATTTTATGAATACAATTATCTATTGCAAATCTTAATAAGTAATAAAGAGAAGATAGGACAAAAAAGGCTATGAAAAATGTAAAGCATTTTATATATTAATTCAAAACAATGTCTATTGGGTAGAATTTCACTCCGAGGGATGGAGTTTATTAAATTCAAGTAGCCGTGACGTATCCTTTGACCTCCGGGCTCTTCAGATCGTTTCGCATCGTTACGCGCTTGTTATGGGATAATGGGAGAACTATGGGAGTTGAATGTTTGCAGATTTTCTATGGTAACCCGTAGAAGCTAACTGTGTTAGTTAACCTTCATGCCAAGATAAGCACTTATAGCTGCCTTTTTTTTCTTATCTTGTCCAATAGCGACCATAAAGGTGTTGTCTGCATAGCATATAGTTGACTAGGGACTAATTTTGGAGGTTGAGGTTTTTGTGTGTAATTTCGTTGTAGTACAAAATCCTTCAGTTCGCTGGTGACACAACCTTCGCGCGGTACAAAAACTAAACATAGGATTACAATTTCTATTGGATGTCTATTCTACTAAGTAAGTAGCGGCACTGATCTTTCGATGGAAGATGAGCGTCCGGCCTTCCAATTTAATCGATTATAACATTTATTTAAAAGACCGTGGAGTGTTCTGCGCACACAGTTGTGTACTATGAAATCTCCTGTGTAAATGTACTCTCTCTAGAGAGATAAGCCACCGGCGGAACCGGTTTAGAGAGCTCGTGTGTGAACTTGTTTTTTCATATTACATCACGTTTAACAGAGAAGACGACGAATATTAGCTATAACGAAAATAAGCTAGCTAAAGACTCTTTTTACGCATGCAACTTTTGGTTCGATAAATCTTTACTCGCTTAATAATAATATTTTTTTATTTGCAAAGAAAGTGAAACATTTTTAAGTTATCTTTAATGTACTTTGAATACGGCTGCGGTGTTTCTCAAACTAATGCAATATAAATAATGATTCACCACGATGGGCTATAAAACGGGAGCGTGGGATACACTTTCGAATACAAAACAATACTGCGAATACATTGAATAATATGTTTGCGGGACCTTGAGTGGGTTCCGAGGCTGTTACGTAAT
This sequence comes from Pieris napi, assembly GCF_905475465.1. Lineage (NCBI taxonomy): Eukaryota > Metazoa > Arthropoda > Insecta > Lepidoptera > Pieridae > Pieris > Pieris napi. The sequence continues at coordinate 1,013,360 of NC_062241.1, read as the reverse complement.
ACATTAATGCTTTGGACAATGCATTTGCTGGGTATTGTGGCAGCGATATGGTATTTTGAAATTCGGTATGACGGAATATTAAGTTCCTCGTACAGGGAACGAAACGAACTATATTAAGTAAAGAGGTGTTTCAGATCGACTGAAATTTGTGTTCGGGAAATTATTATTTTTTAAAAGATTCCGGCTAAACCAATAGTGCCTTCCAAAACGAAACAATTTCCACAGGTCATAGAACCCACAACAACTAGTTTAAGCAAGTGTTACAACCTATCCATGCATGCAATCTATTTTAGGTGTATATGTCGTTTTATGTTTATTTTTGATAGCCCAGGAGGACATGCTATTGGAATGCTTCCTGGGCTGCGATGGACTCGACTGACACCAAGCATTCTGCCACTTACAGAGCCGGGTGAGCGATACCCACTAAAACATTTGTCGGGTGTATACATCAGGAGACTCCAAGGAGAGAGGAGACTATGTCCTTATATTAGTAGGTCATAATAAAATACCACCTCGAGCAAAGTCAGAATAAATATTTTATGTTAATAAATAAAAAGGAATTCTTTTATAAAATAATTGTTTTGTTCTCACGTACAAAGCTGAAATAATATTGGCCGCGCTTGAAATAATTCATTCGTTCAATGTTTTTCATCCTTTTGGAAATTTCGTTTCGAACGCTCCTAAGAATCTAAATTGTGTTTAATAAATTATTGTAGTAATAAACATCGAACAAAGTGGCAATTTGATAAAAGAACTTTATTAACCTTGTAAAACCTCACTTTATTCATTAAAACTAAAATGCTCTTTTAAGTAAACTACTAATTAGCTAAATTGTATTGGAAATCAAGCGCAGGCGTAGTTTGTTACTTCCAATAGAGACTGCAATACGGACCTTATGCGAGTTTGATGTATTTCTTTCAGTATCCGTATCGCTGATCGCAACCCTGAGATCTTGATGTAGGTATCGCTGGCCCTGTAACAAAGCTTTGAAGTTTGAATGATTAATAGGTTTCGTTGATGAAGACATAAGCGAAGAACACGTTTCCTAAATGTCATTTATTTTTGTCCTAACAGTGGTAGTTCTAAGCAGTGACCTTTCGGATGTTGTGGGCGGATTACTAAGTGACCTGACCATGCCCTATGCTTTGAAAAGTAGTGATTAATTGATGCCTTAGCACGTGTATCGATCTCCGTAGCAAGGTCGCTTTCGCATGCACCGAGGATGTCTGAGTTTTGAATTTATAATATTTATAACATTATAGCTTGTAATAATTTGACAGTAGACGATTTATTTTAGTTACCATATTTAAGAATAGCTACGTTTTATTGATAGGATTTTTGTACTTAAAATAAACCATTTTTTTTTTGGGACAGGAGGCAAACGTCGCCTGCAACGCTGACCTGGTTTCGGGTGTGTTGCCGACCTTTGAGGGATAAACCATTGCATAAAATGTCAAAAACACATACTGGATAGTGGATACATTTTAAAAGACTATTCATTTATACATATTATTTGTCAACTAGCTTTTATTCTTAAACGGCCGGCAACGCACTCGCGAGCACTCTGGCATTGAGAGTTTCACTTAACATCAGGTGAGCCTCCTGCCCGTTTGCCCGCTGTACTATAAAAACTAGATGAAAAAGTCTCCTTGACCGAAGTTTCTTTCGCAACGTCGAGTTACGCGTTTAAATGCGGGTTTTTATAAGAATTTTAATGTTTCAACAAGACAATATGAATGATGATCAATCACCGAATTAACGAAGCGAACTAACAACTGCAACAACGAAGTTAAAATACTATCCCAATTAAATGTTACCGATGCGAAACAACATTAACGATGAACTAACATCGCATAATGATTGGTAAAGCTTGTCAGCGCATTAATTGCAAGTCCTGTCATTACGTATTTAATTAGTTAATTGGTACAAATGTTGGATTATGTCAAGTAATTATGTATAAGCAAATGATTGAAAATTTTTACTAATTATCATATTATGGCATCTGTATGGAGACATAGTTAATGGCGTTCGTAGTTAGCACAAGGCCCTCAGAGGCTTCTGTACGAGACGAAATATTAACTATTTTAGGTACGGGTACGGTCGTATGTATCGAAGATGGATAGTAGATCAGATTAGGTAGGTATTATTTATCTCTTTCAAAGGTACCTTTAGGGTTTTAAAGCCTAGCCTCTGTTGTTATCATTGTATTCTACTAAAAAGTTGTGAGGCGACAAAATTTTCAATAAAAAAACGAAATCTGAGAAAATGTTTTTCCACTATTTGTAGGTAGGCTTTTAAGTGCGATTCGTTCGAATCACAGTGCACCAAAGGCTTATTCTTTCTAGCGCTACTGTAAAGTCGGCAAAGGTATCAACATCAATAGGTTAAATTTTTCAACCGCACATCAGAAGATTAAATATTTTGTGTAAACTTGATAATATCAATTGGGGTAATGTGATTAATGTAATACGACCTTAAGTACTACAAAGAAATAAAATATATTCCCCATAAATATATAGAGGCTGCGATGTAAACAAAGTTTATTGCGAAAAACAAATGAAATCTAGTAAGTCGTAAGATGTTATCGACAGGATAAAATAAATCTGTCGGGTGTGGGGTGACCAATTCGGAGTTTTATGGGTTTACGATGAATGGGTATATATGATTTTGTATATCACTTTACAGTTTATTTATATTGATTTAAAACACGTAAACAGTGGCTTTCATTTTCGATATTAGAAGAAGTTTTAAAAGAAAGATTTATTTTAAAACTTAACGCCCTAATTAATTCGTTAATTTGTCTTTCTGATTAAATCCGAATTTTATAATAATCCAGATTCGCAATACCGGTCCACGTCCTACTATTTGACAATTCGCAATTTTTTATACAATTTAATTCAAACTTTCATACACAACAAGTTACAAACCCAGTAGCATGTAGATAATTTAAACTTTTGAAAATCGAATAATTTAATTACTGTCTGCACAGTCAGGACGGTACGGACGGACTAAAACATTGAGACGCGATTACGATCAGTAAATATTGTTGAGCGCAGTGCCAGTTTCCCTACAAAGGAATGGTGCCACGACCCAATTCACGACAATTGATGTATCGCTCTCGTCACGTATTTATTAGAAAGTCTATTATTTCGAAAAAATAACGATGTACTTAGCTAAATTGAACGTGTTTTCGCGAACGCTTAACACAATTGAAGGTTTTTCCTCGTGTTTATTAGAGAATGAATATTTAAGTAGCTGTGATTCACTTTTGTTTTTAACGCTTACGAAAAAGGTTGAAGAACAAAGAATATTGCTTGGTATGTGATGTCGTTTATTCAAATGAATGCGCAGAGGCGATGTGAACTTGGAGAAACTGATCGTGGTTGGTAACACAAGACAAAATATCACATCGGCTACGTGTCTCTCACCAACCCAGATGGACCAATCAAGTAAAAGAATCATCGTTCTCAAAACCGTACACTGTAATAAGAGAGGTGCTGGAAATAGATGGTCCGCTCCAGATGTTTTCTTGCTGACCACGAAGCTCCTACATAAGCTACCGACTGAAGAAGAGAGAAGAGATTCAAATTCACTTGAATGACTTGTCACAAACAAATATTCTTAATAGAAGTTTCATGTGAACCGCATTGGAAATGTGAGTCTTAAAGCCGATTGAGTGCGAGATGATTCGGCGATGCGTCGAACACCCTGACTACCTCAAAAATATCGAAGTTGAAACATCTCTGTTAATTCAGTACAATTTATCCGACCGGTCGGTGGATCAGTCTACCGATATGATCGTGACACTGTGACCTATTTCCCAAACGGGGCGGCCATGTTCCGCATTCAGATAGCTATCTTCGCTAAAATTTTTATGAAAGAGCTCGCCTGGGACAATGCAGACGATAAACTACGGTTACTGTGTTTGGGTAAACACAGAATAATAGCCTGGAATGTTTTTAATCTAGCTTAAAGGTGGGAATGATTTTAAAAATAGAACATTCAGGTGTTTTATAAGCTGTTTTTATTGATTTTAGAATTCATTTCATTTAACCCTAAGTCTCTCGTCTCTTTCTTTCAAATTGTGTTTAGGATGTGATGAAAAGAGGCAGATGAGTTTGATCAGTTAAAACGGTGCTATAGGGGTAACAACGATTTTGCGTTCCTGCTTAAAATATTGTATTGGTTTGCCGGGTAACATTTCTTCACAAATAACAAGTGTTAGGAAGAGCCTTTCTTTTAGGCGTCCCTATTAAAGTTGTAATTTGAATTTCGAATACACAAGAACAAGTATTTTATAAATTTAACAAATATAGCATTTGTTCGATAGAGAATGTTTATATTGTACCTACTAATAGAGTTTTTGTTGAATACAACCCCAATATATTGCTAAGACTGATCCGGGAATGTCTCTAGAGATGTCGAGATGAATAACGAAGTGGATGTAGGAAATGAAATTTGTAGGAATAGCGCGCCATTTGAACTGGGTATGCGGATAACCGGATATCAGAGCTACCAGATTCACTATTATTGTATTTGTGTAAATTTGTAGTTTTAAATAAGCAACGAGGTATGACGATGAATCTTAGTCCTTTTTATTCGAATAGCTTTTTATTTAATTCCTGTTTAAAATTTAAAAAAATCTACTATATTTATTTATTATACCACATCACATTATTTACAAAGAGACGAAAACAAATTAGATTTAAATTAATGATTTGAGATGTACTTATTTGCCTAATGCGAACAATAGTATGTATTTTTTAGTAATTAACCAGTAAAAAATATATAATAATGCTGTTAAAATTTGATTAATGGGAAAGGGAATCTGATACGTAGTTAATTGTGGGACATTTTCTTAATAAACAGTTAACATCCCGCTATAAAAGCGATGAAAACGAAAAATAAATAGAGCAAACACAATAGCATCCTCAATAGAAGTTTGCGCGCGGAAATGACGACATAGCAACACAGAGTACTGTGCAACAGAAACTATTTAAGTTATTTACTTATACAGACACGTCTTTACCCCAAGGAAACATCCACGTCGGTCACGGATACTCTTAACCTCTTCTGGACCCTATTCCCCGAATCGACATCTCCTTCCCCGGTTGACGTGTATATCTTACCCGTAAACCGCTTTTCATTCGGATCCTTGTCACTGCGTCCTCTTTTGTTCTCTCTCACTCACTCAATCACACTCCTAAAACTAAACTTTTATAATTGATAATAATTGGTTGAAGACGGTTGCGGTGCCTATATACCCATTATACATTATAAATTACGTAGTTCTATTTGGAACTTGCATTTCTTTTTCCTCTCCTTTCATTTCCCTAAAAGAATCAGTCAGATCAAAGAGTTTGCGAAACGTTGTCACTCATTTTTAACTAGATGTCTCCAGCGTTCATTTCGTCGTAGATGTTAGCCTTCCTCAATAAAGACTTCACTATTTTGTCAGTATATTTAAGTTGTTTCCTACACTACTGTATTTATTCGCGTTAACAAATTTGATAGTATTTTGTTTTATTTTATGCAAACCTTGCCCTGACAATAACGATCACAGAACAATATTAATTATCGAATTTGATGCAGTCGTTTGGAAGTTATGCGCGGTCATTTATTTCAGCTATTTATTTCTACAATCGAGAGTATCAAAGTCTGTATACTTTTAAATCGTATTTTAAGATACCACAAGCTTACAAATTCGGCAGTTATGTATTTAATACAAATAATCCATGATAAATACAAAACAAGCCTGGAAGAGATGGTTCAGTAACGCCGGGGTATTGTTATTAAATTGTATATAAATAAATAAACATTAAATAGTATTTAGTAAATAACTGTTTAGATTAAGTAGTGTCCTTATAGATAATTTTAATTTAGTCTTGTCATCATAGTGTCACACAACAAGTTTTTATTAATAAAGTGAAAAATAGATCTAGAATTTATGGCATAAGTTATCCTTTTCGCCCCGATACACGTTAGAAAAATAATATAGTGTCAGTGCTCTGTGCAGTCACCGTCTATTCGATTCGCTATGAGATTCTGAAATTGGTCCGCTATAGTTTTGATTGTTTCTCCAGTAATTGTCTGTTTCAGATTGAACACGATCGTTGAAGATCGGAGTTGATTGTTAAATAGCCTGAGATTTTAATACTAGAAACTTGTCTTTGACATAAGTTATTGTTGTAGGTAGCTGACAGTTCATTGTTTACGTAGTTACAGTCACAAGACATGTCGTAATCCCTAATGAGAAACATCCATGCGTATTCTCACGAATACTGACGGACTGTCTAGCTCCAAATCTCAAAAACATAGTTACTAAAGGCCGCTTTCTATACTCGATGCATAATCTAATATTATTTCCAATCCAGATTTTCGCAAATTTAGTTTGATAAATGTCAAAATTCGAACTGTCGAATTCAAAGATATTTTACAAAAAACTATCCATCGATCGTTATTGAAAAGTATTTTATGAGAAATAGATTGACATTATTTATATTAGTATTTCAAATGTGAAACCTTTGCAATAAAGTCGAGAGTATTTTTGCGTTCCTGTATATTTATTTATTTAGAAAACGCTAGCTTACTTAACTATAATCTATAATATAAAAATGAATCGCAAAATGTGTTGGTAAGCGCATAACTCAAAAACGCCTGGACCAATTTGGCAAATTCTTTTTTTATAATATTCATTGAAGTACGAGGATGGTTCTTACTGAGAGAAAAATTAAAAAAATTGAGTGATAAAGTCTAAAAACAACACTTTTCTATATTCCCATACAAAATATTCGTAATAACATTTAAAGACAATTTGAACTTTAATACCATATCATAAAGTTCAAGTGTTAGTGGAGGGGTTCCGGGAAGGTAAATTTTTATTTTTTGACATAATGTATTTGTTGTCTTATCAACTTTCTTTTTTTTATCTTACTAGCTAGACCGGTGTCCCGAATAGCAAAGTATTTAAAAATATATAAAAAAAAATAAAGAATCGACTGTTAGGCGGTACGATGTTCGCCAGGCCAGCTAGTACATCATAATTTTCAAATCAAAGCGCCAATTAGAAGGTTTACGGAATTAATACTAATATGAGAGAGAGTATGCGTGTAGGATAATTTTATTGGTAACTGAAGCCTGTGTGATTAAATACGTTTAAGGATATCTTTTTTGAGAGTTCCGAGGGGAATTGAATATTTTCAGACAGAAAGTAGTTGTATAGTGCAGGTAGCCGATTAACTAATGAATGTTTAGTGTAAATATGAAGTGTAGGAACTGCGAGTAGTGAGGGTATTTCTATTTCTTGTTGGAGGAGCATTAGAGTGCAGCAACTGAGGACAATCGAATTTGTTATTTATGTTGAATAGGAACATAAGATAAACCATTTGTTTTTATAATAATAATAATTTATGGGGGTAGGTACAATCTAAAGTTCGCATATTCTGCCACACATAATGGCGTGCAAACTTGTTTTAAAAGGTAGAATAGAAGTTACAATTACATTATAAGTCATTATCATTATATTCAATTCTTACATTATTTGTAGATAGTGATAAACTGTTATGATAAAATATTATTACGTTATTAAATTAATATTGATTATAATGTTTTCATCTTAGCCTTATATTGTAATAGTATAAGGCTTTCGTAGAAATAGCTACTTTCCCATTTGTATTGGTTTTGATATAGTGGTTTAAGCGTAAATAGGAAACTTACTATGCATTTTATAAATTGGCAGTAATAATAAATAAATTTAGTTTAATAGTGATTAATAATAAATGACACGTGAAACCAGGCTATTAGGTCAATAGCTTGTTCCTAATAGCTGCAGTTAAAACCACTTCTAATTAACTTGAACATCACCGGCTTACCTAATATCGATAGTTAGACAAGAGTTAGGCGAAAGAGGTCCTTATAGTTAAGCAACTTTGAATAATAAACTAAGTTATAGTATATTACACACAGAAGTTGATTTCTGTAATATATAATGATAAAACCTAACAGAAATTATTTTATAAAATGTACAGAAGGTACAAGGTTAGTTTTTGGACAGAGGAAAGGTTTCGTAAGTAGAAAATTCTTAAGAATTACTTAAGAAGTGTGTAACATGTTTGCCCGTTGCCTTATAACTTATGTAACCTGCTTTATTTATACATATGTATGTCTTTGTATAAGGTAACGAAGTGTTAATAAATAAATAAATGTTTTTCAAATGTATTTAAATTTCTCTTTTCTGTTACAGGTACGGTATATTTGGACATTTTTCACCGTTGATCAAGGTATCTAAGTCTTACTAATAAGGAAGTATTTAATGTGAATTAAGATATTTTCTTATATGTCGATGGCATATGACAAAAACTATCTTGGTTTATTAGACTTATTGAGCAGCATTATTTCACAATACTTAACAATATCATGAGAGTCATCTAAATACAGGAAATTCTCAAGTTTGTAACTCCGAAACAGCTTCACCGATATCTATGAATTTTTGTGTGTTTGTAGCTTTAACAGTAGGTCGTGAACATTTTTTATACCTCTAAGTGATAGGGCCGGCCCAGGTTTTTTTGTTAAGTTTTTGCACAAAACTTATTATTTTTAGTTTTATAGTATATGCTATACTCCGGTATCTGCCAGTAACTAACTCCCCAGTTTAATAGCGATATTAGAACTGTTATCATCTTTGGCAAAACAACGTTTATCGGGTCAGCTAGTAATATAAAATTCTCTACTTCTAAATGCACATTCAAATTTCATTAGTACAAATTGAACCAAATGCCGCAACTTCCGCTTTCACCGTACGAGAGTCACCGTTAGTCATAGTGGCTGTGAAGCATACGTAACCTCAGGATGACATCAATATTATTAATTTTACTTAACCACGCTTATATAAAGTGCATAGCGTTCATTGCACGAATTGAAATTAATTTAAAAAATTATCATCTATAGTCTGATTTTTCATTCCGTAGAATTCTGACATTTCATAAGTGTTGCTACTAACAAAGTTTTGCACCGAAAAAGGGACAAATTAGACCTACAACGCACTAGCGGCTGGCCGCAATGCGGTGTGCCGCTGCGGCGGGCCGCACATCGATTATTACATGAAACCGCACGATAACAACGCACTGACTTGCGGTCAACCGTCAACCGCTCCGGTTGAAATGGAGCTGCGGCGAGCCGCACCGGTTGAATGATGCGGCGCGCCGCGTCCCCTCCACGCACTCGGCGCGGTTAGCCGTCCTACCTACGTCATCACATATAATTATTTAACAAATGTAAACAAAATATTGTAAACCTATTTTAAAAGAGTAAAAAATAAAAAAAATTAATATCTTTATTATGGAACATAAGATACATGTATCACTTATTCCACGTCATTAAATTTGAATTTGTAATATTTCAAGAAGCACTGACTGATTGCGGCAGACCGCAATAGGACCGCAATAGGGACGGTTAGCCGGAATACGGCATGCCGCTACGGCAGACCGTATATACTGCGGCCTGCCGCAGCGGCACACCGCATCACGGCCAGCCGCTAGTGCGTTGTAGGCCTTAGACCCATTTGAGAGCAATAAACAATAAAATGCTACGTATTTTTATGTTTTACCTACAAATCAATCTAAATATTTATTTATTTCAGTGACTTAATACAAAAATAACAAATATTTCAATATCACGAACAATATATGGAATTAACTTTAATTACTTTATTTTATTCTTTAGCTGGCATCACTGCCTACTAATTCCAGGTTTCGTAAGGTTTGTAATCTCTGACATGTCACATGTAGATTGCCATTTGCCCCCAAAAATGATAGCTAGATAGACAATGAATTAAAAATCAGAGTATAGATCATTCAAAGTGTAATTGTTTAAATTAATATCACACATTGAATCGGCCAATCTAAATAGTCGTACCTACTCAGATTGCTTAGATCATTGGTCATGGTCAGGTCCGTTGCGTAACCGTCTGATATGGGAAGCGATTTAATCAATTGTTATGAAGACAATATCACAGCTACAGTTTGTCTTGACTTGGGTAGGACTAAGACATGACAAAGAGCGGAAAGAGTACGGTGAGTTACTTTTTGTTGAGTTTGAGTTATCAAGATTTATGCTATAGATAACAAAAATAGGACTAAAGCGACCTGAAGTTATAAAGACTAAAAAACGAGCAGTATTGGCCTAGTGGTTTCAGCGTGCGACTCTCATCCCTGAGGTCGTAGGTTCGATCACCGCCTGTGCACCAAAGGATGGGCTTCTATGTGCGCATTTAACATTCGCTCGAACGGTGAAGGAAAACATCGTGAAGAAACCGACATGTCTAAGACCCAAAAAGTCGACGGCGTGTGTCAGGCACAGGAGGCTGATCACCTACTTGCCGATTAGATTGAAAAATGATCATGAAACAGATTCAGAAATCTGAGGACCAGACCTAAAGAGGTTGTAGAACCACCTCGAGATTTTTCGATAAAGTTTAATAACTTTTAAACGTTTCTAAACTACTAATTTTCAAAGGAAACAAAATATAAATTACATTAAAATTAATAGCTAGAAGGCGGAACTAGTGTTTAGTGTAATTTCACTTGCAAAATATCGCTTTCATTTTCAGTTTCAGTTCAGTTTTTGAATTTGAGCTTTATTCCTTTATAATACAGTTCAATGTTCAACTGACATTATAGTTGGGACTTATGAGGCGTGTAAAATCATTTGAAAGTTGTATTGCAATTTAAAAAAAAAAGAGTTTTTTTTTGCTTTAAAATAAGATTATTAATAAAACAAAAAAAATATAGATTTTGTTAATTTTGAGTTTTCTTAAAATGATAAAATTAGGTTTAGGAATTTTCATAGGTACGATTTCCTTATTATTACTTAAAACTAACGTTATCATTTCACTTATGTACATATATACTATATATACAATATACATGTCTACTGTTATCAGTTGACCAAATCTCTCCCTACATTCCTACTCAGCTTCCGCACATACCAGGGATCTAGGAATTTATAGAGGAATCTAATTCCATTCATATCTTTCAAGCCTTTCCAAGGCACATAAACTCTTGGATAAAGTGTTGTCTTATTATTGTTATATATATATATATATAACATACTAAACAATTGTAAAAGCTATGTTGTATATAATCAAAATTGATGTAATTTTCAGTCGTAAACCTACAATAATCTTTATATAAGATACTTATAATATTTTAGATTTTTTCCGGGAATCGAACCAATGTTTTTAAATCAGTGCCCCCTGAGCTGCAGGGGGCACGGGCTCACCTGATGTTAAGTGATACTGCGGGCTCAATGCTAGAGGGCTCGCGAGTGCGTTGCCGTCCTTTAAATAATTGGTACTCTCTTTTCTTGAAAGACCCTAAGTCTTTGCTTTTTTGCTTCGGAAATACTTCAGGCTTCCGAAACACTTCAGTGAGCAGCTGGTTTCACATACCTAGTGGTGGTTCACGGCAGAAACTACCTTGAAAACGCTCAGTTGTGGAACAGCGGACGTTGAGGTGATACGGATGGTATTTAGTATTCTGCCTTGACGTCCGGTGATGAAACTCAAATAAAGTAAATGCGGTAGAAGATGCAGAGAGACTCGACATCTCTACGAAACTCCAATATAACTAAACATATATCATTACATGCCGTATTGAATTTTTTAAATTATATTTCAGGATAAAAAACGAATTTATGACTCATAACGTTGATATTGGGTAATTTATAGAAATCCTAAACCTTCAATATTTCTAAACATTGCTAAATCGTGTTGAATTTTGTGGGAATTTAGAGCGAACGTCAATCGTACGCGCTCTGTCGATTTTCATAATCAATTTCCGTTTGAATGTTGAAATACAAGTCATAAGCTAAAAATAACGACGCAGAAATTAATAGAATATCGTCAGATAAGATTTAATATTTAATAACAATATTCAATATACTGAATTACTGTTTTGTCTCTTTTTTTCAAATTGTGTTTACGCTGTCATGAAAAGAGACAAGACAAGCTGTAGTGAAAAAGTACTTTAGTTACGGTGCAAAGGGCCTGATCTTTTTATGAATAACCCACATTAGATTCTGCAGAGGCCGTACTACATATTTTGGCATTACTGAGGTTCCAAAAACGAGCACAGATACAGCGCACGCTTATAACAACTCTCAAATACAGAGTATATTATACGCACACACGCTCATACATTCACACATTCTTAAGGTCTTAAACGACTTTTGTTTGATTAGATGTAACACTAGACTACGTTTTTTTAAAGTAATTGTTTTAAACATGCACTATGTACCGAAGAGTAATTGTCATCGGGAGTCTATAGTTACCCACAGCCACTCACTAGCGTTAGATCTATTTTGTCACAACCATATTTCATATAAAAACAGACAGTGTTTTTCTTCCAGTGTGTTCACTCTTTAACTTTTTTTTATATATTTTTGAAGTGAAACTTCTTAGGCTTCTGAAACTTCTTAAATTTACCCTCATGCGTAAATTTTTACGAAAACGTCACGAAGATGTGCAGCATTTTTGTCGAAGAAAAGAGAGAGTGAGAAGGGCGAATAACGTTATAGAAATTCTACTTTTAAAATTAAAATTTCTTGAAGAGAATTTATGAAATATTACTTATTATATTATATTTTATGCAAAATAATTTATTGAAATCTCAAATGTCGAATTGTAAATTAAAATGCCACGTGTTTTTATTATCGAAGAAATAAATTAAAAAATTATATTTATAATTTGTATTCATTTTCGACACTATTTTAATGACAATTCAATTCCTTTTTCCCTCCCTCTAAGTGTCGGAAACCTAAAGTTTTAGATTTGTATAAATATGAACAAAACTTAAAAATTAGTTATCCAAAGAAGTTTCACTTCTGACATGTGTACTTTGTACGCACGCACTTTTTTTATTTAATTAAAAAGTGATCATAATTACCATAATTGCCTTTGTTGTTATCGCGTTATGCAAGTTACATGTATGGGTCAAGCTTTGACCCATTTGGCTTGCGGCACCCCACACGATGTATGGCCTGTGTAATTAAATTCAGAGTGATGCAATCCGAACCATTACATGCTTATGCTGTCAAATTTATTTTTCTAATCTGTGACAATAATACAAGTTATTTAATTAAAAGTAGTATTGGCCTAGTAGCTTTAGCGTGCACCTCTCACCGCTAATGTTGTAGGTTCGATCCCCGGCTTTCTTCCTATGTGCGCATAGGAAGCATTCGCATTCGCTCGAACGGTTAATGAAAACATCGTGAGGAAACCGGCTTTCCTTATACCCAAAAAGTCGACCGTGTTTGTTAGGCACAGGAGGCCGATCACCTACTTTCTTATTAGACTGACAACTCTTGATCAATCAAAACAATTGATCATGAAACAGATACAGATCTGAGGGATGTTTTTATTTTAATTAAACGGACTTTTAATACTTGCCAGCTGAAAAGCAAATAAAAATATGATATATTTCATCTTATGTTTGTAAAAATATTTGATTATTGTGAAAGTAACTACCGATTCTTATGAATTTTTTTTTGCATATTCAGTAAGTCTAAATCTATTTTTCATCCCCCTAAATGTTAGACAAAACTTTTTGTTTTAGTATTTTATGGTACGGCATACAAAAATACATACAACCTTTAATTGTCATCCCTCTACGATCAACCCCTATTTTATATTATAGTAGATAGTTATTTTTATTGAACTAAAAAAATGTTTCCTAGAAATAATATAGGTATATGGCAAAACAACGTTTGCCGGGTCAGCTAGTAATTTATAAAATTGTGATGTTCAAATCTGTGTAAATGTTACTTTCGTAGTCCTTTCCTTAATATTATTTTAACTAGGTGAAATGAGCGATTTGGACTTATTTTAATTAAGCTTAAATGTCGCCTTAAAAGTGTAATCTAGACATCTTAATTACCTTTAGTAAAGGCCGAAGTTTAAATTTACATTGTTTTAGTAGAACATCTAATTAATAAGTCAAATGATTGTTAGAATAAAGTAAATGTAATAATAAACGACTCAAATATTAAGAGTCTTTCCTACAACTTCAATTTTGTTCCCGTTGGAATAGAGACTCTTGGGCCGTGGCGCCTAGTAGATAGTTCTTGTGAAACCAGAGCTGGTGCTTTCCTCGCTCAACGAATAAGTATCGCAATACAGCGAGGAAATGCTGCCAGCTTTAAAGGTACACTGCCACAGGGACCAAACTTTTTACGTTTGTTTAAATTTTCTTATTATTAATTTTCAATTTTTTTTATTGTTACTATGTTGGTGCGCCATCTATTTAACATACCTACATAATTTTTAATAAGCTAAAATTTAATTGCTCACTTGAGAAACCTCAATGATAGGTCTTAGGAAGAAATTACTTGGAAATTGTTAACGTAACACAGTGAGTAGGTTTTAAAAGATTTAATGAAAAACTGAAATAACAAATAAATATTTAAAAAATTATAATTTTTCGAATAGCCCCTCTTATCAAATTACTCTACGTGGCTTTTAAAGAAGTGTTAAAGTGGTTTTATTATTAAATCTAATTTTATAACTACGAACTCAACTCTATGTGTTTCTTTTTCATTGTTCCACATTAGGGTTGCCTGGAAGAAATCGCTTATTAGCGATAAGGCGCGCCCGTTGCCTTATAACTTTTGTAACATGTTTTTTTTGTATTTATGTTATACGTGTATGTTTGTGAATAAGGTAATAAAGCATAAATAAATAAATTTCGTACTAAGACTGTTACTAATCTCTTATAAGAGTGTGTTTAAACTTTGACGTAATAAATGAATAACACGTTTTCTTAATATCCGATATTAAGGCCATCTAGCGATCAGTCCCTACTAGGCTACTTTCACAAAATGCTGCGCTATCGAAACACAATACACTTTACGACCCATACAAAATGCAGCTAAAAGCATTACAGTGTAAAGGCTTGCGAATAATTTGCCTTCGACTCCTTTTAATACTATGAGTTATTGTAATGGAAAACGAATCAATAGAAAACATAAATTGACCGATCCTTACCTGAGGGTTTCGATGTTAAACTTTTCACAAGTACTTATAGAGTATTATACATGTTGTATGACGTTGTAACTTGCGTAATTTGTAGGTTAAAATGTGTTTGTATTAAGTGAAAATCTTTAAAAGAACCGAAAGTGCGAAAGTTATATAACTTAGAATTGCGTTTTTTATTTAGTTTTTTCTGAGCTAAAATTGTGGTTTATTTGCTCTTATTTATTTTAACAGTACGATAGAACTTATTTAATAGTCATCAAAGGGTCATTGAACCGTATCATCTAACATTTTGTATACCGATAACCTTATCGTATAAAAAATTATAACTTACTCCAATGGGGTCTCGCGAGTAATATTCAGTTGGTTTTAGTAAAATATAGTGACGGGTTCGTTGTACCCGCCTCTATTCACTGAACTCGAACAGAGCGGGCGCTGAGTCGAGATAAACTCGTCAGCACAGCTGACATTGCCCAGTCCGAGGTATAAACTAAAAGCGATTTATAAGAAAGGGCGCTAATTGAAATGTCGTTAAAAAAAATATATATATATATAAAGGAATTAAGGTGACGACGTGAATATAATGACGCTAGGGTTGTCAACATAACTATAAAGTTTGCAGGAACAAAGCACTGCAGCGAATAATTATAGAATATCTTGTATTTGGGGCCTCCATATGCTATCTGGAACATCAAATCGATATAAAGGTAACTAACGTTTACCCGTAATATTAAGAAGCTTCATATCGCAACTGGAGGATTTCTGCAGTAAGATAGTGAAATGCGTCACTCACAGATACAAGAGCGTAGCGTAGGCGAGATGACTGGCCCCCACTCGCCTATGAATATATTAAAAAAAGCAATGCAGCGACCTCAAATCCGCACAGACTTGTAAGTAAATGTAACACATTGTTGTAATGTAAATTTCAACTTAAAATTGTTTTTTTTAAAAGACACTCGTTACATACATTTTTACGATTACACACATATTCCAAGAGAAAAATTTAAACTAAAATCTAGCACAACGCTGTCACCTACACCATATACCACAATGTTAGTACATATCGCGGCAAGTGAAATCGCAAATGGATGGAATATCCTTTGCGGCGTGACAGTTTCAATAGTGTCACGAGCAACACTACAATGTACACCATGAAAGTTTAGATGCCGTACACAAGTGCTGTCGTGGTTTGAGATGCATTGTGTAGCAACTGACGCTAAAATAGGCTTTTTGGATGCAAGGAATACGGGCGTAGAGGAAGAGTTGATTATCATTATATAGGTCAACAGAGACTCGATTTTTAAACTTCTACTTTACAGCTTATTATCAGCATTATATTATATTATAGCATATTGCATAGAATATTATTTCTCCAAGTACTTATTTATTGCAGCAGTGTTGGCCTAGTGGCTTCAGCGTGCGACTCTCATACCTAAGGTCGTAGGTCCATGTTTTAATATTATGTAATTAGACGAACAGAAAAGTGGAGCAAGAAAGTATTAAACTGGTGCTGAAAATACAGCAAATGAGGAAGACCATTCAGAAGGTGGATAGAATAAGGAACAGCAGCAGAGAGTGGCGGGATTTGGATGAGGCCTTTGCCACAAAAGGGCTCATAGATAAATTAATGGGATGATAGTAATATGGATGTATTTAAATGTAAAATATCTGAAATAAATATAAAAATCCCCTTCTTGGCCTACACGGTTTGTGCGTCAGCCATAAACACGTGTTTATAGTTTAGCCATTTTGTTAAAATCCGTCGGATATATTAATAAGGCTTTTATTATTATTATTTAAATTATTTCTAAGCCAAGCCCGTACTTAGAGATGCGATAGAGAAGTTTGTCGCGTAAAGTGTTATGCAAAACGCGATTTTCAGTTGAAATGAGGTTCTGTTAATATTAATAACTCATTGGGCTCCGAGCATTATCTTTTGTTAAGCCCCTTAGTAGCTGCTTTCTTTTAGTTGCCCGGATTATGTTAATTTTATCGCGTTCTAAAGCGACATTGCTTATATTTAAATCTTATATATTAACATGAATTTATATTAAAATTTGTTGAAGTTACCTTAAAGGTATTCGAATGCAATACAAATGCAATGCAAAGGTATTGAGTTGTTTACAATTCCCTTTGAGTCTTACAGGGATATTGTTAATTGTTAATATTATATTTTTAAGGATTTTCTATAGAACAGGGGGCAAATAGGCAGCAGGCTCATCTGATGTTAAGTAATACTGCCTATGGACCCTCTAAATACGTTGCCTGCCTTTTAAGAATTGGTACGCTCTTTTCTTGAAGGACCCTGAGTCGAATTGGTCCGGAAATACTTCAGTGGGCAACTGGTTCCACGTAACTTTCTTATATAACACTCAGTGGAACGAAAAAAAACTGTATTTAAGATATATATATAATGATTGTCTTGAGTTAGTAATATAGGTATGTACTATACTTATATTTGTATAAAAAATATGTTTCTTTTTATAGCAGCCTTATAACAATTTGACAGAAAGAGACAAAAGATAATTTATGTTAAATGAGTGCTTATTATATTATGAGAACATACCTAATAATAATTATTAAAGTATAATACTTTTATTAAAACTCTGAAATATGACTAGTATTTATAAATAGGTATCTGTGAACCTAACCAAGTTTTTTCAATTGTAAATTGTATGTGGTTAATTCGTTTAGGGCCAAATAATAGGTCTCAATTGGTACAAAGGACGGTGACTCAACCGGTAAGGTCAACGTAGGTCAAGAGTGGTATGCAACCAGGTCATTGACCATAACACGTAACTATTTGTGCTTTTTGAGAATATTAAGATAAAGCTTTGCTTTTATGTATTTAATTTTTAATAATTCATTATACTATGAAAATACAAATATAGTACCTTAGTCAAGAAAGGTTTGGAAGACCAGGTTTTGGCCTTAGATTACTGAGAGAGAGTTTTACTACCTTACTTTTTAAAAATTATCAAACACGCCATTACCATTAAAGAGAATTGACATAATTATATGCATAATACATACAAAGATATTCTCGTACTTACTACTCGAGTATGGCCAGTTCAAAAGTTAATAAAAGTATTTCTCGTACGACTCAATTTAATTTCTTATGACCAATTCCAAAGTTAATAGAAGTTCTAAACTTAGAACGAGACTGGTCTGAGATTGAAATTGTACCTTAATACTCTCGGAAAACAAATAAAAACTTGTGCCCACTAGGCCGATACTCTATTACTTCCTTGGCGAAGTTTTAATGGTGATATAAAAGTTGTTATAAGCTAACCGGAGAAACGGTTAATTTATTAAACTTGTCTGGTTTAATAAGTAGTGAGATAAACGTTTAAAGAAAAAAGCTTTTACCGGATTAAAGTTATGTATTATTATAAATTTACAATTATTTGACATAATTTTTAATTTATCCGACGTTTCGCGTGCTTTACAGCGTGCGTGGTCACGGTGACTGAAGACAAAAGATGTTGAATGTCAAAAAGTATCACAGCTGTAGAGAAAGTTGCCTTATCTGTATTTATTTCCCCGGAGTTGGTATTGACTAAAAGATGGAGGGTTTTGACAAAAATGGCTCACGGTGTCCTCTATTTTCGCGGATTGTTTTTCTTTTTGAGATTTTAATTTGGATATTATTGGATCCCAGGTGTTTGACAATTTTAGGCCGTCTTCTCTATTGAAATTAGGGTGTTCTAATCTTGGGAAGAATCTTTTTTCTTTAAATGTATAAAGGTTATGTTAATCAAAGACAATACTATGAGATAAACTTTTTTTTATAGTCAATTATAGTTTGAGCAGTGTTGGCCTAGTTGCTTCAGCATGCGACTTTCATCCCTCAGATTGTAGGCTCGAGCCCCGGCTGTGCACCAATGGACTATTCTATGTGCGCATTTACCCTTCGCTCGAACGGTGAAGGAAATTATCGTGAGGAAACCGACATGCCTTAGACCCAAAAAGTCGACGGCGTGTGCCAGTCACAGAAGGCTGATTACCTACTTGCCTATTAGATTAACAAATGATCATGAAACAGATACAGAAATCTGAGGCCCAGACCTAAAAAGGTTGTAGCGCCTCTGATTTTTTTAATTTAATTCTAGTTTGATTTCGGCTATATATAATATGTTACTTGTTTCTTACTAGTATACCTAATACTTTAGATAGTATTTTTTATTACGAAATTGTTATAATGGATGCTTCTCTATTTCCGCTGGACTGGCTAGATTTCTTTATATTTAACGGGCAGGAGGCTCACCTGATGTTAAATGATATCGCCCATGGACACTTACATTGTCAGGAGGCTCGCAAATGAGTTGCCATTTTAATAATTGGTATCGCGCGCTGTCGTTTTCTACTTAGTATACTAGTACTTCGATAGTTATAATGATACAACTTTGCCAAGGTTTTTTTTGTTAAATTTATTTTATTTTACAATACTATTTTCAATATCACGTTATTTAAAAAACCCACGATTACTAAATGGTTTAGCGATTTAGGTTGATTTTGTTGTTAATTTTTGTACGATATACATACGTATATTATAGATTAATCGCTTCAGCTGACAATCAGGTACTAATAAAAAGATATTAAACCCGTATTTATCGTTTTTTAATTATAGATAAATTAGTTAAAGTGTCTTATAGACGGAAGGCTTAACAGCTCCTGTTCTACAGACTATAGAATTACAGAAGTTGTACATTAAAGTTTCAGGATTACAGGTTTCTAGGAACTTTAATACCTGTGGCGTAGCTTGAATCTCAATAGTGATTTCACTGGCACGAACTTGGTTTGTCTTTATTAAATTCTTGGTATTGTTTCTATGGAATTAGTTATTAGAGAAATGTATAGAAGTTTATTTGAAATTTATGTCGTATATAGAGCTATATAAAGTAAATCAGCGGCGCTACATCCTTTTTATTTCTGTGCCTCAGATGTCTAAACAGTGTCATGATGATGTAAATCTAATTATCAAGAAGGTGATCAGCCTCCTGTGTCTGACACAAGCCGTCAACTATTTGGGCCAAACAAGCCGGTTTTTGTCACGATGGTGTGCACCAATGGACTTTCTTTTTCATCCGGGGATCGAGCCTACGACCTCAGGGATAAGAGTCGCACGCTGAAGCACCAGGCCAACACGGTTCAAACTATAATTGTCTATTTAAAAAAAACGTTTATCTCATAAGTATAATGTAAAATCAGACAAGTTTAATAAATTAACCAATCAATCAAAAATCATTTATTCATGTAGGTAACACAATGTTCACTTATGAACGTCAAAAAAAAAGAAATATACATTAAATGCTTCTAATTTTTCATTTACTGCCAGTTCTCAAATAAACTCTGCGCCACTCTTTTTAATCGCCAAGTTTTTGTTTGACACGACGTTTGTAAGGAGCTGCAACCATTACACCATGTTCCACCGTAAGTCATAGTAGCCTTGTAACAACTACTATGACTTCAGAGATGAGAGTCGCAAGCTGAAGCCACTAGGCCAACCCTGCTCTAGACTTAAATTAAATGCAAATGATAATTCATATGATGTCAAGGATAAAAAACCAGAGCATTTTTTAATAAAAGTCAAATATAGAATATCGCCGTGTCACAATTGAGATTGAATTTGTGTGAGAATGCATCTGTCCGGGCACGTTCTGACATGTCCAACATACGTGATTACATCCCGGATGCAGATTAACAGCAATGAAAGTTTATAGTGGCGTCGTGTGTGTCCCATATCGACAGGAAAATCGCTGGTAATCATAATACTCATCAGTGATGGTATCATTGGGCAGTGGGAAATTTGGATAAGATAAATAAGGTGAAATTAAAATCGAGTTTTATGCCTCGTGTATGTTAAGAACCAATACATTTTTGACGTACGGAACTCGGACTCAGTGCTAAGAAACGTTTCTTAATGTTTTCCATAAATTCATAGTTAAGACTTTGGCTAGTATAAAGGCTACTCTGTTGATGTACCTACCGTTGAAACTCAAACTCAAAATAACTTTATTCATATTGGTAACCAAGTACACTTATGAACGTCAACAGAAAATATGTTAAATTGATTCTAAATTTGTTAAATAAAAAAATAAAAATATGTTTATTACGTTATATATATATACGTTATTATGGAATATAAGATACAGGTATCACTTATTCCACGTCATTAAATTTGAATCGGTAGGCATCCCTACTCATCGGCAAAGAAGACAGAGGGTGTAGGGCGAGAGAAAAAGCCAGCGTAAAAAACTCTCAGTACTCTTTTAAAATACCAAACCATCATACAACACTTATTTTAAAACAAATATCCCAAATTAATTAGGAGTAGCCTGTTTGCACTGGCCCCAGGCCCTTTTATCAAATAGATAAGCTGTGTAAAAAGGCCTTACTTATAATAGGCACTTTGACTTATAATATTATCGTGTTTAGTTGTAATAGTCTAGTCGACAAGTTGAAAATGGAACAAAATAGAGATACTACTCTTAAAATTATGTGCGATAGCTCATTGGATCCGGAATGACGTCTAGAAAAATGTGCTAAAAGCGTGTATTAGCACATAAAAAATTGCAAAAGTTATAGACCATTAAAGATGAAAAAATAATGGCATTTAGTTTTTTGCCAATATTTAATAAACTATTAATATTTAAGAAATTTCAAATAAAGATTCTGAAAGAGGAGGAAATTTCTAATAAAAAACTCCTGACTCCCAGAACTCTATCTCCATTATTTATAATGTTAATTTAACGCTGAAAATAGGTCTGCGGGTGACATTTTTAGGATTCGCGCGTGGCGTCAAAAGCGACTACGGCACATTAATTAATTAATTTAAGGTATTGAATATTTTTTTTTAAATTTGACAAAATTATGGTGTGTTCTGAACACTATAATTAATTTATTCCCGTTGAAAATTTTACTTAAAGTTAATTTTTCAACAAGTTAAATAATTGTTAACTAACGAAATTTTCTCGAACGACCGTCTTAATTGTAAATGAAAAAAAATGTTTAAATAATGGTCGTAAAAATATTTCGCTTCGTAGAGCCTTTCTTACATACATACTTAACAAGATCGTGCCATAAAAGTTAAAAAAATATTTATACTTTGTTTATAACAATTTTTTTACTTAAACAAAAACTTAAAAATCCATGTAATGATATTAAAAAATTTTTTTTTTTCTAAATCATCATATAATCGTTTTTTTATTAATACAAGATATTTATTGATTTGCAAAAAAAAAATTCCCGCCATTTGTTGATAAATTTTTTTTAAACAAATTGATTAAATCAATATTAAAAAAAAAATATAACACAATTTTATTACATTAAAAATTTTATGATTTAAAAAAAAAAAATTTTTCCTTAATAACAATTTTTAATTGTTTATAATCGTTTTTTTTTAATTTTCTATTGTTTAAATAATTAGTTAAGAATTTTTTTTTTCCTAAAAATCATAATTGACAGTCTTCTATAAAGTAACAGAAAAAAATTTTTTTTTAATCAACAATTCTATTGTTTATTAACTTACCAATTTGTTAAAAACAAATATTCAACCTTTGTTTATTTTTTTTCTAAAACTTCTAAAATTAACAAAAACAACCATATATAACAAAGTATAGAAAAAAAATTTTTTAATTTTAAATAAAAGTAATATTCATGATAATCAAAAAATTTACAAAAAAAATTTTTCTATACTTTGTTATATATGGTTGTTTTTGTTAATTTCAGAAGTTTTAGAAAAAAAATAAACAAAGGTTGAATATTTGTTTTTAACAAATTGGTAAGTTAATAAACAATAGAATTGTTGATTAAAAAATTTTTTTTTTCTGTTACTTTATAGAAGACTATCAATTATGATTTTTAGGAAAAAAAAAATTTCTTAACTAATTATTTAAACAATAGAAAATTAAAAAAAACGATTATAAACAATTAAAAATTGTTATTAAGGAAAAATTTTTTTTTTAAAAATCATAAAAATTTTAATGTAATAAAATTGTGTTAAATTTTTTTTTTAAATATTGATTTAATCAATTTGTTTAAAAAAAATTTATTAACAAATGGCGGGAATTTTTTTTTTTGCAAATCAATAAATATCTTGTATTAATAAAAAAACGATTATTTGATGATTTAGAAAAAAAAATTTTTTTTTAATATCATTACATGGATTTTTAAGTTTTTGTTTAAGTAAAAAAATTGTTATAAGCAAAGTATAAATATTTTTTTAACTTTTATGGCACGATCTTGTTAAGTATGTATGTAAGAAAGGCTCTACGAAGCGAAATATTTTTACGACCATTATTTAAACATTTTTTTTCATTTACAATTAAGACGGTCGTTCGAGAAAATTTCGTTAGTTAACAATTATTTAACTTGTTGAAAAATTAACTTTAAGTAAAATTTTCAACGGGAATAAATTAATTATAGTGTTCAGAACACACCATAATTTTTTCAAATTTAAAAAAAAATATTCATTACCTTAAATTAATTAATTAATGTGCCGTAGTCGCTTTTGACGCCACGCGCGAATCCTAAAAATGTCACCCGCAGACCTATTTTCAGCGTTAAATTAACATTATAAATAATGGAGATAGAGTTCTGGGAGTCAGGAGTTTTTTATTAGAAATTTCCTCCTCTTTCAGAATCTTTATTTGAAATTTCTTAAATATTAATAGTTTGTTAAATATTGGCAAAAAACTAAATGCCATTATTTTTTCATCTTTAATGGTCTATAACTTTTGCAATTTTTTATGTGCTAATACACGCTTTTAGCACATTTTTCTAGACGTCATTCCGGATCCAATGAGCTATCGCACATAATTTTAAGAGTAGTATCTCTATTTTGTTCCATTTTCAACTTGTCGACTAGACTATAATTCAACAATTTAAGAAAATTAAGAATATCCCGCCTGCTATTAATAATATTATTGTTTTCGAACAATTATATATTTACTATTGATATAATATTAAGTGAAGCAAAACACACGCTATATTGATTAAAAAACAGTTTCTAATTACTTATGTGTTTTTCCTACAAAGGAATAACTGTCATAAATGAACTCCGTAATTGCATATAGTTAAACTATTTTAGGTCAAACGAGCCATTACTACGGTTCTAATTTAACCGGTACATTAGATAACCGCATATAAAAGTATAAACTTAAAAAGCATTTATCACTAGTAGAATTGTCATAGTCATATTGGTCTCATGTCATACAGTGAATACTCAACGTACGAGCCGTCCATGGGCGACGGTATAACTTAACATCAGGTGGACCTCATCCTGTTCTATAAAAACTCTATTTGTATTTTATATATATTTCTCTTTCGTTTTAGAATGTAAGAAATACTTTAGTCCGGCAACGCACTCGCGAGCCCTCTGGCATTGAGTATCCATGAGCAGCGGTACCACGTAATCAGATGATCCTCGTACCGTTTGTTCCCGTTTCTATAAAAAAAAGATACCAAAACTCTATGTATCTTTTTTATATCTATGAAAATATCCGTCTATTTTAGGAACGTAAGAAATACTTTAGGCCGACATCGCACACGCAAGCCCTCTGGCATTAAGAGTATCCAGGGGTTCAGGTGAGCCACCTGCCCGTTTATCCCCTGTTTTATGAAAAAACTAAACGATTACGCGTTTCGTTTGAATGTTATTGGTCACCAGCATCCCTATACCAATCACAGACACTCGACACGTACCACCCTCTCGTTTACCTGCGGCAATGTCCGGAGTTTTGTACTACCTCTTAAGTAAACTGTAAATATATACTTTGCTAATACATAAACATAATCTTTATTGATTATAATGACATAACCATTTATCGTGTATCAGCTAACTCGGCGCTTAAGCCTTGAACGATTCAAACACTTCATTACAAACTGCTTTTCCGCATAATTAGCGATATTTACTAACTCATTGAAAACAAATGCCAATTAGTGTAACGTGATTCGATCGTTAGGCCACAAGAGCTTGCTAAGCGTCCAACATTTACCATATTTACTTTATAATCCCCCCTGTTTGCCACAACGAATTTACAGTATAGATATTGGTCTCTCACCACAATTGCTGAAAAGTTAACGCGATTTGTAAAATATGTATTAATTAGCCACGGCATGATTATTATACAAACATTACAAATATCGAGAAAAAAATATATATAATAAAGTTGCCTGGAAGAGATCACTTATTAGCGATAAGGCCGCCCGTTGCATCCCTTATAATTTTTATTTATTGTGTTTCTTTTATTTGCAAAGAAGTGTTAATAAATAAAATAAATAAATAATAATAATTAATTATTGGGCGGGTTCCTTAGAAGCGATAACTATTTTTGATTTTTTATGAAATTTGTAGTGGTTCGGATGAAACAAACTAATTTTTGTTTACCAGGATAACGAACAATATACTACTTTCCAACCCACAATATACAGTATTTACATAACCTACATAATAATCAAAATTAAAAATGTATAAATAAAATTAATACGAATTTTAAAAGTTTGCCCCTGTGCACTGTGGTTACAACTTGCCCCTGTTTACCAATGCTATTATAATTATGAAACAAGATATTTTGCGCACTGAGACGGTTCATAAAGTTATTAACGTATTTATTTATTTATAATTGTTAACTGATGAAAAAATCTAATAGTAGCATTCATTGAAATTGTGTTAGCAGAAGATATAGTAACCTTTCTAATGTTTTGCCTTTCTACCATTATGTAGACCAAACGTTATAGTTATGCCGATGAGGCCCGGTTAGAATGTGAGAGCGACCCCGGAGTCTCTGAATATCAGAGATTGGTGTGGGTCGAGTCCCACATACCATTACTATCGGGGGCAAAGAGTTCAAGTATTACGATTACTGCAATTTATCCTCTTGTCATCAAAAGTAAGCAACGCTCTTAAAAATAATAGTACATAAACGTATTAATTTTTTGTATGAATCCTCGAAAATGCATTTAGTTTTCAAACAGACAATGTGTGGGTAATATGTGTAAAAATACGTAACGTAATATTTGAACGACCCCTAATGTATTTTCATTTGGATGCAAAAAATTGATGTAGATCTATTATAACGAGAGGCAAAGGGTGTTGGCGCGATGCCTACATTACGTGACCCTGACCTATATATAAAGTGTACTGTTTAATTGAATGTTTAATTAAGGTCATAGGTAGTAAACAGTTTAATCAGGCGTGTCCTGAAATATCATATTGCTCGAAAAAATCGAGTTTCAAGATTTTTTTTATAAATTTCGAGTTTAGTTTGTTACGTTGTTCTTAGTTTCTATGTTCCTTATCGCGCGTTGTGAAAGGGGGCTAGACGGAAAAAATTCTTACGAAAAGTTGTCACGACACTTTTTGCTATAGTTGTTATATTATACATTTTCGATTTAGCTATCGCCAACGTCCATACCACGTTGAATACACCGGTTCTCGTCCGATCACCGAAGTTAAGCAACGTCGGGCGAAGTCAGTACTTGGATGGGTGACCGCCTGGGAACACCTCGTGATGTTGGCCTTTTTTTTTCGTTGTAAGATTGGTGTCGAGAAAATCTATCATACTGTTATGATACCAATTAACATATAAATTAATCACCTCTAAAGGTTTTTTAACTACAATTAAGTGACTTGACTTAATGTCCTATAACCTCTAGATGGGACAGAGGTCGTCCAAAGTGTGTCTCCAGCGCCTTCGGTCTTGAGCCTCGTATTTTACCTCCGAGTCTTTCCTGCTCTCTTTGCCTCATCTGCAACTGTACGGCGCCAGGTTTGCCTGGGATGGCCATGCTTCCGCTTTCCTTGCGGGGGTTCCAATCAAGCCCCTGCTTGGGAATATGATTGAGATCCCTTTGGATCCCAACTAAGTACTTTATTGTATTCAATTTCTAATACTATTAACTATCTCAAACCAATCTAAACTCATACTCTAAAATAAGTGCAGATAAAACACTTGTAATTAAAAAATTACATTGCACTCACAGATTTTTATTTTCTGTCAACTTTATAGATAGATTATATATGCATAAGGATGTGAAGAAGGAGAAGAGGGCGCCCAAAAAAGGTGGATAGACGATATAGAAGCGTTAGCAGGAAGCGAATGGAGAAAGAAAGCAATGGATAGAGGTATTTGGAAAAGGCTGGGTGAGGCCTTTACCCGTGAAGGACTTTCGATCAATGGTACAGAAGGATATTAGGATAACATAGCTTAACTATATATTAACGGCCTTTATTATTATTATAGATAGAATTTCCGCTACAAAAGCAAAAAAAATTGTGTTGTGTGCTATAAACATTTGTGTACGTACCTAAATGTACATATAACAGCGAATTGAAAGTTTTTATTGTTCGAACACTCTAATTAGAGGTTTTACGCTT
Organism: Pieris napi; assembly: GCF_905475465.1. NCBI lineage: Eukaryota > Metazoa > Arthropoda > Insecta > Lepidoptera > Pieridae > Pieris > Pieris napi. The sequence goes on along the minus strand of NC_062241.1, from coordinate 985,956 downwards.
GGCCGGTTAAAACCCGTATCTCTAAAGCGCAGGTAAGAAGTAAAAAGTTTATAGGCCCGGCTATTTTCGGCGAGACCTCTTTTTGTCTGTTTGTTGCCTGGGAAGCGATGATAAATATTTAAATACTGGTTGAAGTTAAAAATGCATAAGTGACAGTTTATGTGATTGCTACGTATTTTTATATGACTTTTAAATAAGAGCAGTGTTGGCTTCAGCTTGCGTCTCATATCCTTGCAGTCGTAGGTTCGATGCTCGATCGTGCACCAATGGACACTCTGTCTACGTGCTCATTTAACATTCGCTCGAACGAAGGAAGACATCGTGAGGCATAGCCTTGTGTCAGGCATAGGAGGCTGTTCTAATATTTACCTATTAGATTGACAAATGATCATGAAACAGATACAGAAACATGAGGCTCAAACCTAAAAAAGTTGTAGCGTCACTGATTTTTTATATATGGAGAAATACGATAATTATAAACGAATAGATTAGATATATACGTTTATGATATTTTTGTGATTAAAAATACATATTATCTTTAATTTGCAGTTCTCTGTGTTACTTTTAAATGTCTTATTGCACGGCTTGTATGGATGAGAACGCTTATAAGCGGTAAGTCTTTAACGCTTAGCCTTTAGATTTATTATTGCGTTACTATAAAGGGTAAATAAATAATAAAATTTATTATTATATAATATATAAGCGAGCGCTTGAGTTTTCAGGCTTTAAGGTTATGTGGTGATGCGCTTTTGTTGGCCAAACAAAGTACAGTAAAAACAATATTGATGTCGAACTTTAATTAAAATTTTAAACAGAAAAAGAACAGAATAGTGCAGTTAATTAAATATCAGTTACCGCAACATTGTCTGTGTACGACGGTGAAATTTGATATACAGAATTATAATAAAAATATTATACATTTATTGGTTAGTATGTTGTTATTGTGATTTTGCCAGAATATGTAGGAAGACACCACTTCTCATTATCTAATATAGGATAGTAGAGGTAGTCTGTGGGTTAGTTTTCCGTGTCTAGTATTGTTGCCAAGCTCATTAAAATATTCGATTATTGTGCAATTTACTTTTTTATATCATAATAGTTATTTATTTGCAAATAAGGAAAAACCTACTAAACACAAGCTTTTCTTGGGGCCTTTTTAAAGCAGATATATATTCTTCATGAATAGTATAGTATAGTCTACGATAAAGAGTTAAGAAATCATAAGTTTTTCTATGTTTAATTAAAAAATCACCTTTATATATATTTATTACAATAATTTTCTCAAATTACTTCTTTCATTTGACTTTAAGTGTGGTCCGTTAAAAATGCGGTTTCTGTAATGTAAATTAATATTGTTAAATAATCTCAAATTTCAAAACGAAATCCCCAAAGTGCAAAAGAATATTTTTGTACGCGTCGAGTGGTTTTGCTTCGAATAATTGACAAACAGACAAGGGTTCCTTGCCCACGGGTTAATAAAATGTGAGGTCATACATTATCTACCAGGAAAAATTCACTAATGGAGAGTAATGTAAGGGAAATTTTCATTTCCAACATTTCAAAATATTTGGTTATACAGCTTGAGAGGAATTGTTTTAATTGAGAGTTAAGAAAGCTTATATTATATAGTATATTTATTATATATATAGGTACTGTGATTTCATTCCCATGCGGCAAGAGTGTTTTAATAAACAATGCATTGAGGTGTATTGTTGTATCAATCTTTGATGATCAAGCAATGCATTTGTGTTATATTTAAGCTTCAAGTCATTATTTTATTTATTTCGTAACGCTACAGCTAACATAAATTATTTATATATGTAACAAAAATAATTATACTAAACATATAGCCATAGATGGAATACTTAATATTTACAAGAAGGTTCAAACATTTACAAAATCAATGAAAAATATTTCATACTAAACTAAGTTCTATTTGGCTTTTTTATGTGATGGTGTGGAATTGTATGTACGTGAGGGTGTGATGTGGGCTCTCTCTGCTCATGATGCAGGTTATTTAGCGCTATGAATATTTTTAATACTCCTATTAAGCATATTCCGGGGTAGCTTAAACAAGTTAAAGCTTAAATATATATAACTATATACTACTTTCAGCCTAGGCTCCAATTACATTCCCAGGTTTGAAAGTGATTGATTTAACCACTGGGCCACTATTAAAACTCCACCCATCAGTAACATTGGTTCAAAGAAATCATTTAGCCGACAACTTGGCTCATCTAAATTCAAATTTCTCAAGTTTTTACGCGAATCGAGACGGGCAGGTTTCATTACTGACGGAAGAGTTAACGTTACTTCGGCTTGTTATAATAATGACTTGGAGAAGATTAATGCGGCGAGAATCCTAATGAAAGTAAAATGGAATGGGGTTGGAATATATTCAGTATTGTTCATAGGAAAATTTACTTCGTTTTAATACGTTGATATTTTTTGCTCTCAATACAATTAAGAAATAGTATATTATTAAATCAAAATGAAGTATGTACTAATGCAATCAATTGAGTATTGAAGAGGTCGCAGCTCGCGTTAAAATTCTGTCAGATTTTTTGAAATCCTTTCATAAAAGTTAGTTATAAGTCAGTTTAATTAGATCGTTTTAGTACTGTGTCTTTTGATTTTAGCCCTAAGATTTGACAGAACGCAACTTAATCTAACTCAACGATTTGGTTACGAGTTAGTTAAAAGACAAATTATTTTTGATAAGTATTTGTATAGAAATGTGATTTTTTATGTATTTATTTTCAAAAGCTTGCCAACGCTCGGCACACTGATACATTGGTACAAGAAAAATAAAATATTTAATATGAAAAGCATTTATAGGGAAAATAAAAATTGATTTCATAGTGGTCGATCTTTAGCTATCCAGACCTAGCTCGTTTATCAGAATGCTCAATCTGGATATCGGTAAGTTTTGGCAAAACGCATTACAGTACTTAGTAAATCATTAACGTATAAATTGTAATAGTTGTTTGTTACTTATTCACAATTGTCATTCATCAAGTCGGTTATGATTTTACTACGTTTAATAAGTTGAATTATTAAATTAGTTTTTGGAATTGTTACGAAAAATTAGATTTCATACTTCAATTTAGTTAAATCTGGCATGAGGATGTCTTATGAAATGCAAACTGCATATGCAACTCGCATGAAATTATACAGGGCTATTAAAAGTTATCGTGCCAAATTCGAGTTCCCACTGCAGCTATTTTCGTACTGTAGTTAATTAAAGTTCTTCGTTAATTTATGTCTTATTTGACTTCAAGGTTCAGACGGCTAGATTTATTCTGTCCACAGGGAAAAAGTTTTATCAAAGTTAAAAAGATCAATTATTTACAGAGATTAATGTGTCTATAGTTTTTTATACGGTCAATTATATACCTACAAGATTTCGTTTCATCAGCAAGTAGTTTTTTCGTGTAATAGTTTTTAAAAGTAATTTTTTTTTATACAACCTACCTATATAAAATTAGATTGCGCCTTTGGTAACATGGCTGGATAAAATTGTTTAAAGGCAGATAAGATAGCGTTAATCAATAGGAACTCTACTCTCTTTGATAAAAAACTCTATGAATTGTTTTTAAGCTTTGTTCACATAATGTAGAAGATGGTATTACAATGTATTCCTTATATTTCTGGTTGTTATTAGATCTTGTTATAATATAAGCTTCAAACTTCAATTTTATCTATAAATGATTAAATAACAATTTTCTTTTGCCAATTGGTTTGTCAAAGAGAATTAAACTATTATTTATTTATTTGTATACGAGACCCTAGGATCTTCATATATCACTGACAAAAGAATATTCTAGAATAGAATGTATAGATATAGAATATAATTATCTAGAATCGGTGGCATGTGTTATTCCATTTTGTTAGACAGCACTTGTACCTTCTTCCGAATCATCATGTTAGACATTGTTATATATAACATGTAAAGATACTAAAGATTGTACATGATATGTACAAGTACACATTTTTGGCACAGATCATCACAAACGGAGGAAACTCATTGAACTAAAAAAAAATACAAATCGCATTAATAAACTCTTTTTGGTTTTTCGAAGTTGCTGAAACCTCAAAGTTAAAAAATACTAGGGTCAATGATGCAAAAAATCTGATATCATATACTATCAAATGTGTTTATTTTAACTTATATGGCATGAACAACTCACATTAATTCCAAAAACACGCTTTTAATATTAACATACCCTTTTTGTACAAAAGTGTGCCTGCCTTTTAATGTATATTTTAATTTTTTATATATACTGTGCCACCACTGTTTCTATTAAGGTTTTTTCGGGCCAGGGAGCGCTTAATTAACTTCTAACCGTCGCCCGTAAACACTTTCAACCAATGCCAGATTCAGTAGTCTCAAGGTTTTCGGGGTAACAAAGGAGTGGAGGCTCCCTTTGACCTCTAATTATTTTCCAATAAAAATCAATTTTCTGTCTCGTTTTCCAATAAATAATCTATTGTGAAACTAGGTTTAGATTCTTCTATTATGAAAGTCTCAATTGTGGTGACTCTTCTTAGGGTTGCAGCCGGTTGGCCTCCCCCAAATCGGGGGTTGCATGCAACGTCGGTGCTTGCAACTGGCAGCCTTATCATACATATAGTCTGTTTATATATTCAATGCTAAATAAAAAATTTCGACCTGTAATAGTACCGTTATTGTTAGTCAATTTATTTATTAGGTTTAATAAGTTCATAATAATGTTACCGTACCACCCACTTTATATTTATACTACGAATTCTCGACGAACTTTCAGAGCAACTCTGCGTTTAAACTACACACTTTACTCTTCAAATCAGAGTATATTAATGCTTTTTTTTGTTTTTCTATTAAACATTTCCATAATATATGACATATGTATAACTCTAGCGGCATGCACTGTCAAAAGACAGTGCATGCCAGAATAGCTCGCAAATGGTAGATTTTTTTCCAATATCTTTATAAATTGTAGCCTATGTGTTATTCTGATGTACATAAGCTATATTATTGTAAAGCTTCATTAAAATACATGGAGTAGTTTTTATGTGAAAAGTAACAAACATCCATCCATACTTACAAACTTTCGCGTTTATAATATTAGTAGGTTGTCACAAGCCTTTTGCCGTAAATAAAGTTTTTATTTTTATTATAATTAGTTATAGAAGTATCTTTTCCAGTGCATTGCTACCAATTAATTTTGATTTAAGTCTATAAATAAAGCCTCGGCGTGAATATTTTCCTTATTCAGTTGTCATGTAAATTAATTTCAAAGCGACTGAGTGTTAAATTGTAAAAGGATTAAGCGGACCTAGAACTAAGTGAGGCTTTGACCGGCCTTGTCTCGTCGTGTTCAACTATCATAAACATCCAGCTTAATATATTGTGGGGGCTTGGTCGTGTCTGGTTCCAATTTCAAATTGTTTAATTCCAGTTTAACAAGTGTTTTGAATCTACGTCGCTTGAATTTCATTTAGTCCATTGAAATGTTACATTTGCTGAACATTTGTTAGAGGACGCAATTTTATTAATGGGACTTGGAGGGGGGGTCAATACAAGCTAATTTTGGTAAGTGTATTGTAAGTAGTAACAGTGTCATTTTGTTTAACCGTATTTTATAACTGTTGTACAGATACCGGCAAATATCTTGAACAAATTACCTTGCTTGCGCACAAGCGATTTTAAGTGCGGGAGAGTGACGTGTCGACGTTTGCGTCCCGCGCTGCGCAAACTTTCCCCCACTTCCTTGTTTAATGCTCAAGAAGTTTGCGGGTATCTGTACCAATTAATAGAATTGGAGAGTTAAAAGGGTAACAGTTGCTGTTAATGTCGGCATTTTGTAATCCTTGACATTGTTTATTTCAGTGGCTTCCTTTAAAGCTGTGGCGCCATAAAAGTAATGTTTTCGCTTAATTTTATTATCAAATATAGGTCGAGTTCGTTTTTGTGAAGGCCGCACAGCCGCTGGCCTTAAACCAGAATTTGCGTGAACTTCCGCGATGTTCTGTTCCGTTTTACGAATAATAATAAATTAGCGATAAAAGTTTCGACTCAACATACTATAAAGGTGTAACCGTCGCTGTAGACTGACCTCGCATGTCCAGAGAACCAAACATTACAGACAACGAAAAAATGTTTCAATTCGTCAATATTCGTTAAAATATTATTATGTGTTTTTGGACATAGTTTTAGATGGTAAAAAGAACTTATTTATTAATAGCATAAACAAGTCCTTACTTCATGATTATACCAGTTAAATGACATAGAATAAAAAATAAATGGTTTTTGACATACGAGGTTCTATACCTACATACGAGGGTCATTCTACAGTGACGAATTACGATGTATCCGTTTGTTTTCTATGAATGGCGAGGCCAGTCCATACAAAAATCCTTAATAGCAAATGCATACGTATACAGCAAGCCAATAATGACCAATATCTCACGGTCCGCTGCGCGAACAATTCTGTACAGAATCCTTTGATCGCTGCTCGACTGTAAATATTTCCATCGCCCTGGATTAGCGATATTTCACCTCGACGTATTAAACCTTCTATGATACGGCTTTAGCGTTAAGCTCCTGTATTCTTCGCAAAGCGCCTGTCGAAGCTCGATGAAAGCTCATTTATTTGAGGTCCGATTGGATAATTATGCTTTAATGGTATTGATAGCTATTATAAGTAATATCAACATAACTTAAAGTTAATCGTAGTATAACCGACAAAAAAGAATTCACAATATTACAAAAATATATAATATATGTACTATGTATATTTATATTTTTTTAAGAAAGCCGTGACAGACTAAAATATGATCTAGGACTTAGAAGCAATGAACCTATTATGTTATGTTGCAAAGAACCGTAATGTAACAAAAAACAATTCATAATATCTGGTAAAATAATGTTAATTTTCAATTATAAATTTTTCTTATGTTGCAAAGTCATCATAATAATATAAACTAAATAAAAACTTTGCGCATGCCAATGTATTTAATTCATTCTGTGCTGATTTTAATTTCGATTATCTTGACTTTGGCGCGGCTAAAACTGGTAAGTTTCGTGCAATGTCAACCGCAATGATTTGAAAGGTTCCAGCACGTAAAGCCTGAACTGGAGTTATAGCACTGCATAATACTGCAACTCACTAATTAGGCCATATTTCAAGTGATTTTCATCGTACTAGTGAATGTTGAAGTAGATTTTTGGCACGTTGTGCATTGAAATTTATTCGTCGAAAATATGGAAGTCGTTTCGGAGGCAATATTCGAACGAATAGCTCAAGAGCTTTTTGTTTAAATAAAAAAAAACTTGGTTTTTTTCTTTCTAATAGGTCTTTTTCGGGTCCAAAGCATGCATGATTCCTTTTCGATAGTTACCTTAACAAACGAACATAGGATATTTGTGTATTAATTGAACAACCAAAGCGATATAATAATTTTAATATCCGAAGTTACATTGCATGCATTCGCTTTAATTTAGCCTGTGCAAGCAGTACCTATCAAAACCTCCCTGGCTTCTACCAATGATAATACGGCAGCATTGCAGCGCTTTTATTTGTTTCTTTTGTATAGCTACAACAATATTAAGTTATGTATTACAACGATTGTACTAAAAATTAAGGTACAAAATACAAATTTCAAACGGTTGAAAGATTTTAAGAAAATTATGTATTTCAACTTAATTGTATTTGATTAAACAAGCCAGGAAGTTGATGGAAGCAAATGGAAGAAACGTATGGAAATGGTTCCATACTGTATTTAAATCTAATAACAAATCCTGAACATTGGAGAGCATTAACAAAATAATATTCTACCAGCATTTAAGTCAAAGCATCAAGTCTATTAGAAATAATTAAACTTTTTTGCAATTTATTTTCGAAGGGCCGTTACGGTGATGGAATGCAAACAAATTTAATATTTTTAAGCCCCATCTCGAATTTCCAATAATTGGTACGGAAACCGCGAAGTGTCAATATTTGGCGAGATTCGGGAAATTGGAATATCTTAATATTGTACAAGTAATTCACTTAATTACAGATTCATGTTATAAGTGTGATAGGATACAGTCCTTATTTAACTCCAAAGGGGGTGAGAAAGGTCTCCAATACATACATACAAACAGGTTTTATTCGTATTTTTATCGTATTGACTGCTTGAGAAGTCTACTAGGTGGGTAAGAAAGGGCTGTTTGAGAAGTGTATTCTTAGTTTCGATGAAACTCTGTGTGTGTTACCTGACTTACCTGTGTTTAATTTCTTTAGCACGAATATAACAAATATACTGAAGTAACAATAATTGTATAGTGTTTATTATATAACCTTGTCGCAACATATAATAAATCTTTAACGCAAGTAATCGTGTACATTTAAACAGAATATTCATAATAATGCCTAGTGTAACAGTGTTAGCCTAGTAGTTTCACATACGACTCTCATCCCTGAGGTCGTAAGTTTGATCCCCGGCTGTTCACTCAATGGATTTTATGTTTATGTGCGCATTTAACATTCGCTAGAACGGTAGAACATGACATGACATGCCTTAGACCCACGAAGTAGACGGCGTGTTTCAGACACAGGAGGCTGATCACCTACTTGCCTATTAGATTGACAAATGATCATGAAACAGATTCCTAAATCTAAGGCCCTAAAGAGGTTTCGCCACTGATTCATTTTATTTTATTCATAATAATAAAGGCCGGCAATGCATTGTGTAAGTGTACCTACTGGCGGCAGTATCAGTTAATATATGGAGCCACTTGTCGTGTTAAAAACAAGTTATCTGTCAACCTGCGTTTCGCTTATCAAAATGTGTAATTAATTCATGACCATAAAATACATTATAAGCAAACAAATTTCTACATAGATTTCATCTTCCGTACCTTAGTTTTACGTTACTATATGCCTTAAATGTCAACGCTTTCACCCACTTTTAGTGGAATGCTCTACACTCTTAATCCATGCTTACGTTGAATGTGAGCATTTAAACAGCACTTGTGTATAACGAGTGCCATTCACGTGCCTTTGAAATCCAGGTCAATCCCAATTGCTGATTGCGACACTTATACTGTTTGTTTTCCTCGTTTCGTTTCCGTTAATTATGGGTAACCAATAATAGCTAGGGCATTGAGTTATTCAACCGTCAATGTGCAGTTGAAAAACAAAACACTAAAGCTCTAATAGCTAGATAGCTCCTTCTCTATCTTTCTTTAAACCTCTACTGTATTGTAACTGTCCACATCGTGTCCCTAACTTTCGTACTAACTGATGTAACTGAAATTATCGTAATTCATACGCGTGCTTTGTTCCATGCTTTATGTATATATTATGTAGTTTTGCACTCCTTGTGGTAATTTGATTTAATTTTTTTCATCACAGAAGTTTATATTTTAATTGTACTATATTTATTTATATATTTTGTAATCATACAGCTAACATGGTTTATTTATAACAACAAACAATTATACTAAAGAAAAATATCGAATATACATATATTACAAAAAGGTTCAATTTAAAGGAAAAAGTTAATAAAAATAATTCAATACAGTTAATCATGTTGTGATAGTGTAAAAGTGAGGGTATGAACGTACAGGTGTGCATGTGAGGGATATTCTTAATACTTAATTCTTGTGTAAATAAATAAAATAAATAAATAATGGCGCGTTTCGTTTTATTTTTAATGGTCAACAGCATCATATCCCACATGCGTAGACGCGCGACATGATACGCTTTCCAATCACATCAAATATACTGTTTGATTTTCCGTACATCGTTTTAAATTCTCACCTACCCGTACTCTAGTATGGCTGTTGCTATTGGAAGCTACAGTACAGGCGCTAATCACGATGCTCAATTGTCATTGGTCAAATGCATTTGTTTTTTTTCGTCGAGAAATGGATTATGCATTATATCTTACTGCGGCGTGAGTGGTGGTGGGTTATGTGGGACTCGCTGTTGTGCATACACACTAAAACCCCACGGCGTCACCTGCAATCGCCCAAGCCAAGACACGTTAACAGCGTAGCCTTGTCCGCATGGTCAAATGTATAGACCAACATCTGCCGTTTATTTTTTAAGTTATATCCATTCACAGTTCTTGGTCTTTTGAAGTGCCATTACAGTTGAGACAAAATGTTTGGAAGGCACAAAAGGATGAACATTTTAGCTTCGTCTTTAGATGTAAAATAGTGTATAACTTCTGTCTAAAAATAGAGCAGCTTTCAGAATGTTAAGTGTACCAAATTTGAAATTTGGTAACAGTTTCCATCTAGGTCAGTTAGAGCCAATCTCTCAACAGCCTTAATCGCAGTCCCTGGGAGCCTTTGATCTAATTGCAAAGTTGATAAGGGCTGTCTTGCTCGCCTTGTCTTTCGGTTAGTTCTTAGGCCTAGAGATCTGATTGTCATGAGCCCATCATAATGTAATGCAAAACAAATTTACGAAAGTTTAAATTTGCCTTCATTCGGTTCGTTTATCTCAGCTACGAACTTTAATACGTTCATATACTTTAGCTGCGTGTGGTTCAAAACATCAGGTACGTAAATAGGTTAAAAGGAACTGGAGAAGTGAGATTTACATTTTAACCTAAATCGCGTGACGGCACGACATTTAGAGAAATGCATTAAAATTATTTTGTAATTTAATGTCAAAGTTTAGGAAAGTGAAGGCGAAACATGTCATGGTGGATATTTTACTCACATATGCCTGAAGTGCCTTTTATACAAATCTAAAACTTTAGATTTCCGAGACTATGAGGGAGGGAAAAAGGAAGATATGTAAGGAATTTAATAAATTTAATTGTCATTAAAATATTAAGTATCGAAAATTAATACAAATTAAAAATTTAATTATTATAACTTTTAAAATATTCATATTTTAAAATTCTCTTTACGAAATTTTAATTTTAAAAATAGAATTTCTATATGGTAATATATTACATAATCTTGACACTCGCAATTTCTACAATTTTTCACTGACTATTGCATAATTATTTATAATTATTATATATTATTAGGAAAACAATATTCACGGTAATTATCGGCTGAGTGCATTTACCTTTCACTTATAGACGCTCTTTTTTAGGAATTTTATATTTATGATATTTTCGAAACTAAAACTTTACTTGACCCCAGAACTGGGGCTTTCCTCGCTCAAAGAATAAGTATCGCAATACAGTGAGGAAATGCTGCCAGCGTTAAAGGTACAACTGGGACCAAACTTTCTACATTTGTTTTAATTTTCTTTTTATTATTACTACTAGCAGACCGGCCAAGCGTTGCTGTGGCTAAGGTTTTAGTTATATTACATAGTAGAAACCTATTCAAGGGAAACGGTAGAAGAACACCAGTCATGGGGACCACCATGCTTTTTTGGTGGTAATGCCATTAAATTGTAGCTTATGTGAAACGTTGGTACTTTCAACACATCGCCATCTGTTAGAATTGTGACTATCAAATAATAAACTGATATTTTGCAATAAACTAATATTGCGGGTATAAATTGAGACGTAAGCTATCCTATCTTTTAAGTTAGATCAAACTGCACACGGTGTGCAAATTTGAATGAAATCGGTTCGGTAGTTTAGGAGTCCATAGCGGACAAACAACGTGATACGTAATTTATATATATTAAGATATAGGTTAAGAAAATTGTAAATACTGTATATTTGATTGTTGTGTTTACGCTTTAATATGCATTTACTATAATTTCATATTTACATTCTTAGCGTTTTATAAAAAAACATCTTTTCAGAGATAAAGAATATTTCATAGCTACAACGTAGTTTATGTATATGAAATCTATGTATAAATGAGAACTCATTCGTTCGTAAGTCCCTAAAGTAGTTCCCGGATTCGAATTCAGGTCGTCTGATTGCGCGGGCGGAAGGCTCGTCTCGGTGGATGCAAGTTCTGAACTCCGCAAACACACTAAACTTCCCGTTTGTTATTGAGACAAATTTTATTTTACTCGGAATTCGCAGTGTAGGGTTGCCATGTTATGTAAGAGGGGTATTCAGAGGTGAAAAGGAGAAAAGTTATAGGACAAGGATTATTGCTTATTTATTATTTATTTAAATTGCCATAACGTTGTAATTTATGCTTTTTGTGTCTTAAATATCTGTTAATAGACAAGATAAATACGAAACCAGTGGCTCTAAAACACATCATCTGATTTAATCTGTTTCACTTATAATTTTGAGTCTATGAATCAGGGTCCTTAATTTGTCACCGCGTCTATGTCTTTTCGTCACTTTTTGTTTTTTTTTTTTAATTTTTTCGTCGTTACTACTACTGTTACGTGAAGTCTTCTAATTTTAAAGCGTATTCAATGCAAACAAATAATCAAATCTAATAATATTAGTGTAGATACTGGTCCAAAAAATTGGATTGAGTAATATTAATATCAATTACAGGTAACGAGTGGAGAATTTATTAAAAAAAAATGCGACGGTGGAACACAAATTGGTCACAATCTCTCCGTCCACCGAAGCGTCAACATTTATAGTAAAAACTTGCGAGCCTTCTTTGTGGCAGTGCGAGTGTCCATGGGCGGCGATATCACTTAACATATTGCCTCCTGTTACACATAAAAAAAACAAATTAATTACTGATTTAGCGATGTTCTCGGTTAAGTAATGGCAGTGAGAATAAATATTTAATTAGTAAACACACGACGTAAAAGTGGCTTTGATAATGATAATAGTACTGTATCTCCTTCAGTTTAAAAAAGTAGTCGGTTAAAAATCTACTCAAAACGTCGCTACCCTACTCAAGAATAATGTTATTTAATTTGAACAGGGCTCGTACTTTCAGAATTCACTTGAATTCTTTTGATCTCAGACTTAAATTTCTCTTTTCCATCTGCTTAAGCTTGTTTGTTGCCGCAATTGAAATTATTGTCGAAAAGACGTTTCTCAAATTGATGAGGCGCGTGGAATAACTGCGAAAAAAAACCCAATAATATGGTTCCTATACTTATTATTTGTTTTATTTTTTTGAGTGAATTTTTTGTTTTTTTGAGAATTATCACACAATATTTAGTAAAAACTAAAAATAAATATGACATGACTTAAAGTCCTATGTCCTAAAAATGGGGCAGAGTGATTCCAAAACCAGCCCGGTCGGTCGGGGCAGCTCGCCAAATTTCACTCCACGTCAGCCCAGATTCCCTTCCCTCTGCAATGATGCATTGCCAGGTCTCTTTTGAGTCACGTTGCCTTTTGCCTTGAGGATTTCATTCCAGGGCTTGCTTGGCAACGTGACTTGAATCCTTCAGGAGCGTATGTCCCACCTATTTCCGATTCATAGCTGATGATTAGAGAATACGTTCTGTGAGAAATATATTATATTCATATAAACTGTAGAAGTCGAACGAACAAAAAACTAAAATACGATTTCGTCTCTTTCTATCCAATTGTATGTACGCTGTGATGAAAAGAGACGTGAGTATTTTTTGTTTATTTGCTAATTCTAAATATTTATATTTATTGTTTCAGGTAATTATTGCATTGCTGACATTTACAAGCCACTGGGTCCTCAGCAGCCGCAAATGTGTGTGAGAAATCGGCATTTTCTAACATCTTCTAGTTCGTGAATATTTGCGATATGTCATATCGTCGCTGTAGAATGATAACCTCGTATGTCAATAAACCATTTATTTTTATTCGTAGACTCTTATGTCATTGTAACTGGTATATTCGTGAAGTAAGGACTTATTTATGATAATAATAAATAAGTAATTTTTACCATCTAAAGCTATGCACATAAAAATATTTTAAAGAACATTAACGAAATTAAATATTTTTTTCGTTTCCTGTAATGTTTAGTTCTTTGGACATATGAGGTTATCATTCTACAGTGACGATATGAAACATTTTACATAACACAATAGCGGTTTACGTAATGCCTAATTGCCTATTGACCCCACAATGAGGTCACTCCCAAATCGACCCTCTGACTTCCTCATTGAACTGATTGAACATCTTGCAGACATTTGCATAAGGAAACGATCAGATTGAGTAATCGTTCGTCGATTAATTGAATACGAAATTTGTCGATTTTATTAAAAAGTTTTATTAATTAATGTAGAGTAGAGTCTTTTTAAGTAAAACACAAATACTAGGGTACAGTTCGTTCGTCGTTTTGAACTTATATGAAAGCTCTGTTCATTGAAGACCGGCAGTCCAGACAGTGTGAATCTAAAGCTTAATTAATGGCCATAATTAAAATGAGTTTTATATTAAAAACGTTCACGTTATTGTAGGAAACGATACAAGACATATATTTATACGAAAATCTATATATGTACTGTAAGGTTGTAAAAGAAGTGGTCACGTGATTGGTATAATCCATCAAAAAATTAGTTTATTTATTTATTCGAGTTTACCACATCATACATAATACTATATCTTCGGTATATGTTACAAACTCCTTTATCTAAAATGTATGACTATTTAGGTAAGTTACGCTACCAAAAAATAAGAAATACAATTAGAATAAAAATACTAGAATTTTTTGTTAAGCAGCACAAAATTAGCAGCAAAACAACGGATTAGGTACGAGATAGGCACTTAATGCTTTCTTTAAAATTGATCAGCCCACTACCGAATATATCCAGCTTCGGATAAGTACTATTTAGTAGCATTAAGTAGTGTTAGTTAATAAGTAAGCTGTCGTCTTAGCTAACTAGAGATTGAGATATAGATGGTCTTGATACTCAATAGATAGAGTAAGATTCACCTATCCATCACATAGTGTACCACAAGGAACAGTTCGGTGGCCGTTGTTATACCAGTTTAAGTTAATATATCCTTAACACGAAGGCACACAATTGTCAGTCGTTAGGATAATGATAAAATTAGAGATTGACATGATGAGAAATGTTAGACTGATATAATAACTAATACTTTGTTTTTATTAAATTATTAAATATTTCGATGAAGCTTGTTTCCTCACGATGTTTTCCTTCACCGTTCGAGTGAGATGTATGCGCACATAGAAATAAAGTCCATTGGTGCCAGCCGGAGATCGAACCTACGACCTCAGGGATGAGAGTCGCACGCCACTAGGCCAACACTGCTCAAATATTTCACAATACTTACACAAAAGTATAACATTTAAATGGCGTAACTAATAAATAAAAAAACACTGCCGAGTTAAAAAATGATGTATCATCCTCATCTATATATATAAAAAGAAAATGGTGTTCGTTTGAGGCTCTTTCACGCTTAAACCACTGATCGTATCGACATGAAACTACCACCATTCGATGCGAAATTTCTCCTATCCTAGATGGTTTATGGCTATTTATTTTTTTAATTCCAACGTTCCTTCATTTTTTTATTTCTGTTTTACTTTTATGAAAAAATTTAACGCTAATAAAAACAAAAGAGGCTTCCTAGAACCGCAAAACGTCAACATCTGTTAAAAACTCGAAAATTATTTTAATTCGTCCAACAAAGCAGGTGCGAAACGGCTAGTTAACGTATAAAATAAAAATATGTAAACCGAACACATAGCTTTATCTAGTTGAGTACAATACCTAAACGTATTGTGGATAAACTCCAAACGAGGAATATATTCTAAGCGCGGTTGCAGTTTGCATAAGGAAGCACTTGGGGTTAATCTCGCCTCTAATGATTACTGAGTAGTGTTTAATTGATTCTGTCTTTATTCTATTGTCTTTGAATTTCCAGGGGAGTTTTTCCTCGAGATTTTTTTGTGTGTTTTATGTACCAGGAGGAATTCCTTGCCTATCTCTGTATCTGCTTTACTACACGATTTATATTGAGCGGAAACAAAACTTTAATTATTCAGTTTAATTGAGGTGGATACTGGCGGCGTGATAGGAAATAGCTGCCCTACTTACTTGGGAGAATAATTATGAACAAAAATAATCCAACAGAAATACCATCTCGTATTTTTTATTTATCTCTTGTTATGCTCTATTTTCGTTTTGTTTTTGTAGAGAGAAACATAAATATTAGTAATTTTTTAATAAAAAATTTAACAGAAATAAAAAACACAAATATTTTTCATAGGTACCTAATAGTAGCCCCACTTCTAAATATTATATTTTGCATAACACAAGAGAAACTGTCTAAATTTCTTGACCTTTCTTCTCACGTTGGTGTTTAAAGGATATATATTTTTTAATTATCATTAGAAATTTAATATCTCTTATTCAATTTTAACATACAGTCTTCAGTTACACACACACAAATACACACCTTCTACACGCGTTCTCTGTCAAATTGTTAAGTAAGCCTTTTCATTCGCGTTTCGATTTAAAAATTATTTTTTACTATATTTACTAATTTGTAAGGTGTTTTTAAATAAATTAATAAGGGTGCGATAATACTGGTGCCATGATTAGATGTTTTTAGACTCTATAAATGCCCAAGTTTTAAAATCGTAGATTAAATAAAAAGGAACAAAAATTTTGTTTGTTATTCAGAACTACCGATTCGATCTTTATTACCCGTAACAATCGACAACTTTATCGGACGAAGTTTTCCTATTTAGAAGTTTTGTTGTTAATATTGTTAATGTTTCTATGTAAATGTAACTCCAAAGCTCTTACTAATAAAAGTGAGAACCTTTATATATATTATATATGTAATATAAAGATATTGAACAAAACATTTTTGTTATAATTCGGTTAATTTAGAAGCTCTAAATAATAAAAATAATACTTAAGAATATATTGCTTGCCCCGTGGAACAAAATCGTAAAAGCAATGACATAACATGTATACAAATATATATATCGATTGAAACCTAATTTTTATTTTTCGACGATTCAGACATTGTTGTGATGTATTTAGTGTAAATAATTCACAATAACTACTAACGACGTCACTGTAACCACACAATACGACACGAATTTTGACGGATGTCTTGTACCTACGTAATGATGTATTACCACCCTTTATTTATTTAAAACTGTCGCATTGAATTTTATGATTATTTGGTAAAATTACAATCTAAACTAAAACTATCTTAATGGTTGTTGCGATCTATTTCAAGAAAGCAAAATTAGGTAAACGAGTATTACCTACTAACATTGTGTACAAAATAATTTCCATTAAAAAAAGTATCCTCGTGTTTTTAATAATAAATTTTGTTTACCCTTTGATGTAAGGGATAGCTAGACAGGTCCGAATTTGACAATGACTTCCTATTTAACATCAGTTCTTTTAACAAATAGGGGAGCGTTCAAGTATTACGTAACGCAATTCTTGGAGATTAATGGGGGGGGGGGGGGCATGTAACTCGCCGTAACGTTATTCAGTACCCAAGTACAGTACTGTACCCATGTATAGTAAAACGTTTCGTGACCACCTAGTGACTCTTTAGTTACTATTATGTGGTGTAAGTCGAAACGGGAATTCACTAAGGCAAAGTCAGAGCACATTGCCAGATTTGGCGAGAGATTGGCCCAACTCCCTTCAGGGACTCGAGCCTTCTGGTCTCTCGCCAAAGCTGTCCAAGGGAATTTTTGTCAGCCCGCTATTCCACCACTGCACAGGGAGGATGACTCGCTGGCCCACACTGCGAAGGAGAAGGCCGACCTTTTAGGCTGTCTCTTCGCGTCCAACTCGACTTTGGATGACCGAGGAAGATCACCACCGACCATTTCGCGGTGTGATTCATCGATGCCGGAAATCACATTCCGGCAACGTGCTGTCCGCAGAGCACTATCTTCCTTGGACATTCATAAGTCGAGCGGGCCGGATGGTATCCCCCCAATTGTGCTGCGTACTTGTGCTCCTGAGTTGGCTCCGGTCTTAACGCGCCTTTTCCGGTACCTGTACTCGCTTGGCACTGTCCCGAAGTGCTGGAAAACCGCTTCGATACATCCGATCCCTAAAAAAGGCGATCGCTCTGATCCGTCCAACTATCGCCCAATAGCCATAACCTCCTTGTTCTCCAAAATAATGGAATCCATTGTTAACTGCCAGCTCTTGAGGTATCTAGAGGGCCACCAGCTGATTAGCGATTATCAGTACGGCTTTCGTCGTGGTCGTTCGGCTGGTGACCTTCTTGTATACCTTACACATAGATGGGCAGAGGCAATTGAGTCCAAGGGGGAGGCGCTGGCGGTTAGTTTGGACATAGCGAAAGCCTTCGATCGGGTGTGGCACAGAGCACTGCTCTCGAAGCTTCCAGCCTATGGGCTACCCGAGAAATTATGCGATTGGATCTCCAGCTTTCTGGCCGATCGGAGCATCAAGGTCGTCATCGACGGAGCATGCTCCGACCTTAAACCCGTGAACGCGGGGGTCCCACAAGGCTGTGTTCTATCCCCGACCCTGTTTCTTCTGCATATCAACGATATGTTGCAACTTAGCAACATTCATTGCTATGCGGATGACAGCACTGGGGATACTTTTTACACTGGCCGGGCAGGTATTTCTCGGGCAGTTGTCGATGAGTACCGGAACAAACTTGTGGCTGAAGTCGAAACTCTTCTACGTGGAGTCTCAGACTGGGGCAGACTAAACCTAGTCCAATTTAACCCCAAGAAGACACAAGTTTGCGCGTTTTCCGCTAAAAAAACACCCTTTGTCGCTACTCCTCTTTTCGAAAACACTCTTCTTAAAGCCACAGCCAGCATTGGAATACTTGGCGTTGACATATCGAACGACGTTCAGTTTCGCGGTCACTTGGAGGGAAAGGCTAAATTAGCCTCCAAAAAGCTTGGTGTGCTCAGCAAGGCGAGACGGTACTTCACTCCGGGCCACCGCATGCAACTATATAAAGCGCAAATTCGGCCCCACATGGAGTACTGCTCTCACCTCTGGGCGGGGGCTCCCCAGTACCAGCTCCTTCCACTTGACCGTATTCAACGCAGAGCGGTTCGAATCGTCGATGACCAATCCCTTTCCGAGCGGCTTGATCCTTTGGCGTTGCGTAGAGATGTGGGGTCTCTCTGCATCTTCTACCGCATTTACCATGGAGAGTGTTCAGAGGAGTTGTTCGGATTAATACCTGCAGCTGAGTTTCGTCATCGGACGTCGAGGCAGAGTACGAAATTCCACCCGTATCACCTCGACGTCCGCCGTTCCACAACTGAGCGTTTTTCAAGGCAGTTTTTGCCGCGCACCACCACTTTGTGGAACCAGCTGCCCAGTGAGGTATTTCCGAACCAATTCGACTTAGGGTCCTTCAAGAAAAGAGCGTACCGATTCCTGAAAGGCCGGCAACGCACTCGCGAGCCCTCTGGCTTTGAGAGTGTCCATGGGCGGCGGTATCACTTAACATCAGGTGAGCCTCCTGCCCGTTTGCCCCCTGTTTTATAAAAAAAAAAAAAAAAAAAAAAACAAATATTAACAATAACGCGTAATTTAATCCCCGCCCCGCATCGTAACGTTTTACAAAAGGACCCCCTCCCCCTTCCCAAAATACGTTACGTAATACTTGAACGCTCCCTAGGGTATTGTCTTTAATCTTGTCAAAATATACATTCGATTCGAAAAGCACCCATTTCGGATAACAAATCTCTAAGGAAGCAACATTTTCACCTTATCAAGCCTCGGGTATCAATGCCCTAGATCTGCTTGTAACTCCTTTGCAGTCTGTTTATACAACTTGCACTTTGAATGCTAATTCCTAACCACTCCTAACTGTAGTTCGCTTTGTGTCTTGCTCTTTGTGGTTCTATTCCCCCCTCCTGTTTGGATTTACGTCAAATTCAACTTATCGAAGCGAATTCTTGTGTAAAACACGTTTTTCTAATTTTATGATGTAATCAAAATTATGTTTTATATTGGAAAATGGTAGCGATGAGAGACGAATGGAAGAATTTGGAGGAGGCTGTCACAAAAGTCAAAAGTCAAAAATCATTTATTCATATAGGTAACACAATGTACACTTATGAACGTCAAAAAATAAATATACATTAAATTCTTCTAATTTTACATAAACTGCCAGTTCTCAAATCAAGGGCGTAGAGAAGAACTGGCAATAAGTCACTCCGTCGGAGGTCGTGTGCTAAAACGTTACGTCGTTAAACATTGAACAAACAATGACATGGATTTTTAATTGTGATTATACAAATCACATCCTTATTAAAGAAAGAATTGAGGTAAAATTTATTATAATTTCTATGGCATGTTAATTATTTCTACTCAACCAAATGATTTATAATATCTATCAGCTAATCAGCATTTAGCAAGTATAATCTTCTTCCATACATTAATCTTCTCTACGTACGTTTTTAAATCACAGTAGACCCTTCACAAATAGGTCCACCGGCGAAGAGTGGAAAAAATTATTAAACTGCAAGAGCAAGCGGGAAATTGGAGCTTGCTGACTCTGGATTGTTCAAATCTTGTTGTAATCTTATGAGATATAGAAATTATTTAATGCCCGATATTAATGACTAAAGTAACGCTCCACGTCACAACAATTAAAATCATGCACTTTCATCGTAAGATATCTTATCATCAAAAACAAGACAGTTAGATCTGAACAATGCATTAGAGAAAAAAAAGAGAAATGGAAAAATATGGAAGGCTTTTACCCTAATACATACAAACATACAATGCTAGACAACTAAAAAAACAACTTATACTAACACAACTAATACTGATATTAAGGAATGTTTACTATTTCTGTATGGATTTATTCTAATAATAATAATAACTCAATATCTTTATTAGTTATCGTAACAATCAAATATACAGTGTTTACAATATTCTTCACCTACATAGTAATAATAAAAATGAGGTGAGACGGGGCAAATGTGTCCACACAAGTAGCATTTTATACTAAAGCCCGTCCCATCTTACATGTGATCATCGATTGCCATCTTCGCTTGCGATGTCTGTTGTTAATAATAATAATTAATGAATTAGCAAGCTTAGGAAAGTTTAGGACCATGTTAATGAAATTGTTAACAAATATTATATTTAAACCAATATTAACATTTATGAATAGTTAACTAGTTTAGTGTTAATGCATAGCGATATCGCAGTAATTGATCTAGGGAATGACAAATGACGTTAAGTTGACAGTTGACACTGACGGGACGACCGAGGAACACGCAAGCTAGCTATAGAAATTGCATTACATTAAATAAATTAATGTTATACGGTTAAGTCAGGTATTTTCCACTAAATGGTGTTGGAATATTTTTTTTTATAGAACAGAGGGCAAACGGGCAGCAGGCTCATCTGATGTTAAGTGATAACGTCAGGTGAGCTCCATGGACACTCAATGCTAGAGGTCTCGCTAGTGCGATGCCGGCCTATTAAGAATTGGTACGCTCTTTTCTTGAAGGACCCTAAGTCGAGTTGGTTCGGAGATACTTCAGTAAATATTGAATTCATCTTTGACATTTTCACCGACAGAAATTATTGATTACACTAGATTTGTATTGAAATGTAAATTTTAATTATTGACTCGTATCGTCTGTTATATGTTTTTAATACTGTTAAAAAAACCTCATCGTTATCCTTTGATACTGCCGATAGGTAGACAGGATCTACTGGTAGGGTTGTCAGATTGAAAAGGTTTCTTTCGTGCTGTACAAAAGTAAGATTTTTGTTGAAGTCTACAAAAAAACTTTGATATTAAATGACATATACAGTAAACACACTAAAACTGAGGTACCATACCTCTATAACGCGTTTTCGTATAACGCGATCCGTCCCCCATATAACGCGGAGATTTATTATTGTATGTATTTTATTTTGGCGTTAAAAATGATGCCATGGGCTAGAGTGCATGTAATGACTCTAGGTCGGTTAGTTCTACGACTAGCGAACGATAATGTTTCTTTAGCCAAGCCACTGTAAGAGACAGTTTTTTAATTGTGGTAACCCTAGGTAGCTCGCGTAGCAGGTTTATAATCCACTCTCCGGGGTGTGGGGTCGCATATTAATTGAATGTTACGTCAATATTGGATAGGGATGCCACTCGTTATGCGACACGTGTTGACGGGAGCTTAACTCTCTTGTATGTTGCTGAATTTGATTCTGCGCATTACTTATGTAATTTCATTTTCAAACTTTAATGGTAATTAACGAAAGGATATAGATGGAAATCGAAACTGTATTCTTTGTACTAACAACAACATAAGAAACAGAACAATTGCCGACGGATTAGTACCAAGCTTATAGGAACATCTCTGTGGACAAAATAGGACCAAAGGAAGGAGTTAATTTCAGAGGAAATTTATAAACTAATTTCTGCATATATCACATTGAATATTGTATTTTATTTATCTAGTACCAATGTATCAGTGTGCCGAGCGTTGGCAAGCTTTTATAAATAAATATGAAAAGTTAATTAGTTTTGTGTATGGGTATCAAACGTACTGCCACGCTGGTTCTCTTTTCGAAAGAAGAGATTGATTTGAGAACTGGTACTAAATGTAAAGTTAGAAGCATTTCATATACATTATTTTTTGACGTTCATAAGTGTACATTGTGTTACCTATATGATTAAAGGATTTTTGACTTGTGAATACTTTTTGATACCTTTCATTAATTGCCTATCTTTGAATATAAATTTGTTCCCGCTAATTCGTTGTAACTAAACTCCCTCGGAGCCTTATAAATGGCTACACTGCAATTTTTTTGTGCAGAGATTAATTGCGCTCGTTATCCCCACCGCAGACCGCGTCTAATTCGAAAACCAGACAGTGGCGAGGGTTAATTAAAGAATTAACGGGGTCTCTAGGACCCGGCTTGTCGGCCGGATATTAATGATCGGGCAAAATGGACCCTAATGAGCGTGTCGCTGTTATGTGATGTTATATCAAGGGTTATTCAATATTTTTGAAGTTATACCTACTTCTTTTGGCGCGTTATGGAAAAATTATGAGAGTAATTTTTTACGATGCGCGCGCAAACCGTCACAAAAAACCAACACCCTTCAGGATTGGTTTTTTGTTAACATAGTGAACATTTTAAAATAAAAAATGTCCATTTCTTTAATTGCGTAGAATTATCTTTTGTGATATTTAAATAAACTTTATTTAACGTAAAACTTTCAATATACATGTATTAAATATCTTTTTTTCTAATGTCAGTATCGTATTTCTAAAAGTGTAGAATAAGGCGAAAGATAAAATTTTTAAAAAGATTTTTATCTTGTTACGCTAAAGAAATTTAACTTCCAACGCGTGTACATAAGTACACATGTTTTTTGTATAATAAGTTTTTGTTTTAGAAGGAGAGTAGGATGGATTGTTTATAACAGATACAGAAATCTGAGGCCCAGACCTAACAAGGTTGTAGTGCCACTGGTAATAATAATTCATAATGTTGGAGCTCTACATACATAAGTCTTGTCGTGTGTGTCAACCCCTTCCTGTTAAAAGAAATGTTAATTTATTCAAAAATTAAAACAAAAGTGAAATCTAATTTATGTGGGTTACAAAGACCGAAAGATGTTAAGGACACACTGTGCGGTACACGCATGTTTATTAAGCTGTATCTAATATATAAAATTCTCGTGTCACAATGTTCGTTCCCATACTCTTCCGAAACGGCTCGACCGATTCTTATGCGTTTTTATGTTTATTCTTTATGCATATTCAGTTAGTCTGAGAATCGGCTACTATCTATCTTTCAAATCCCTAAGTGATAAGGGGAGTCCACCTCAAAAAAATGATTTTTATTTTTTAGACAAATTTTTTTGTTTTTATTTTTTATGAGCATTTATGAGCAACAGCATACAAAAATACATTTTATTTGTATATAAAAACTATTGAGCTTTATATATAGTAGGCTATGTAAAATCACATTAAGGAGAAACGAAGTTCGCGGTGGCAGCTAGTATTGTATATAAAAACCCCCACTGCTGTATTAAATAAATAAGTAAAATTATATTATCAGACAACACGATGGAATAATATTAGGAATGTTATTACTGATGTCTAGACTTGTCTAATGTCTAGGTCCACGTTCAGTACATAAATATTTTACGGTTCTATTATTGTCGTTCTTTATAGAACAGGGGCCAAACACCTAATGCCAGAGCTTTAATGCGTTGCCTTTTAAGAATTAGTACGCCTTGACGAACCCTAAGTCGAATTGGTTCGAAAATTCTCCACATAGTGGTGGTGCTCTAAAATCGCCTAAGATAACGCTTAGGTGTGGTAACAATATATAACTTCAGTTATAATAAGTAATAGTAGTTAGTATAGTTATAATAAGTAGCAATAATTGATTAGTTATCTATTTATAAGAAATACAGGTCAATAAAAATAATAAATAAAAATGAGCGACTGATTTCTTCCACTACAAGGTAAAAAATTGATTAAGTGCAAAACTACATAAGATATAAAAATACTAAGACAAAACTAATAGAACAAAGCAATTAAAACATCTGTAAATGTCAAGTAAACAATAAAAATGTTATCAGTCAAATATCAAAATTCGTATTTCGTATTAATAAGTAATCGGTCCGAGCTGATACAGCGAAAATATGAAGGAATCTTTATTTATGAATGTATGTAACGTATCGCTCTATTAATTATGTATGTGCATATCTAGAGCAAAAACAAAGGCTTGATGGATGAAGTATTATTCGCTAATGTTTCTTTTAGTTTTTATGTACTGGGGCTTTTTATAAGATGAAATTCTATTCCAGATGGAAGCGCAGTCATATTAAAGATTTTTTTTTCTGTTTGTGTCTGGTTGTGATGTGCCATATCCTCTCAGATGACAGGTACTGATGGTAATCAGGAGTTGCTTATATGCCTTAGCCCTATGGCCCTTCAGGAAGAAAACGATCGACCCCCAAAAGAGGCTTGAACGTTACATTATGAAAAACTTGTTTTTTATTAAATTGGGCTTAGGGTCCTAAGACAAGAGCGTATCAATCCCTAAAAGGCCGGCAACGCACTTGCGAGCCTCCTGGCAGTGAGTGACTATGGGCATGTACATCAGGTTAGCCTCTTGCCCGTTTGCCCCCTGTACTTTAAATAAAAAGAGTTATTTCAAGTCGATCACAGTTTTCATGTGTATGTTTTGTGTCTACCAACAATACACGCCTAACATGCGCAGATTTAACATAAACACACACACACGGAAAGTTTATCGGAAAATTTGAATAATATTATGGAAATTCAACGAGGTCTCCCACTGTCGGATTTCATATGAATTTAGTAATATTAAAATAATCGAATTGATTACTTTATAGTCACTATAACGTGAGATATAAAACATTTATATATATTGTATTTTTATTAATATATCATCTTTCTTCCCCGTTACCACTGTTTCCTCTAGTTTGGTTTAGTATGCTAAGTTTAGATTCTGCTACCATAATATTCTTGCAAACAAATTATCATAATATTATTAGAATTTAACCAAAGAAATCACATTAATATTCTAAATACAAGAGAAATTTAAGTATTCGTGTTATATTGTTGTCGTTTTTGGTAACCACGAAAATGTTTTATCTTCTTTATATATTATAATTCTATTGTACGTCTGTATGTCACTAAACTCCTCTTAAGCGGCTGGACCGATTAGAATATATTTTTTTTGTATGCGTTTTGGTGGCGCCCTGGATTGGATGGTTTAGATTCACAAATCAGCCCGAACGATGGCGCTGCAGTCGGTTTCTAAGTTATTTATCTATACAGCAAATGAACATCTGGTATATATATATAAATCTTCTGTAAGTACATGTGTTCGTAATTAAACTCCTAAACGGCTAGATAGATTTTGATGAAATTTTGTATATTCAAGTGGAGTCGAGAATGATTTACATTATTAGATTGTTGTGTGTGTAAGACATGTGTACAGGACGTCTGTCCGATCCGCTAGTGTCATATAAAATAGTTTAATATATATACAAACACTTGCAAAGAGTCATTTTCTTATTAAGAAAGCCCTCGCTCCTTCACTCAATAAAGAATAACGTCGGACAGGGTGGTATTATGTTTGTGGATGGTAAATCCGCGCTGAATAGAATGCAACGATCTAGCTCGGAACAACGGGCATCGGGCAATAAAGAAGATATGAAAAAGAGCAGTAAGACTTAGGCAAACGCGAATAAAATCGCTGCGGTTACGTTGTAGACGAAGAGCTTTTGATTCAATAACAACTAGTTTTCATAATTGTTTTAACCGCAATCATATTTTATTGTTTTTAAAGTAATTAGGTAATTTGTACTTTTGTCTTAATAATTTTTTCGAAAGAATTTGATTTGAGTAAATGTAAAATTAGAAACTTTTTATATGTATTTCTTTTTTGACGTTCATATACAGTCTACATTGTGTTACCTTAATGAATAAATGATTTTGAATTTGAATTATTCAATATATGTAGTTGCCTTCGAGAGCGATACAACGATTATAGCGGTCATACTTCGATATTCGATACCATTTTTATAGTAAGATTTGTAGTCTCAAAATAGGCTTCAGTTTCGGCGATTACCTCTTCATCAGAGCAAAATTTCTGTCCGGCGAGCATTTTCTTGAGGTCTGAGAACAGAGAAAAGTCGCTGGGGGAAGCTGGAGAATGCGTTGGATGTGGAAGCAATTCTAAGCCCATTGATTTATGACATTATATTGTCTCGATGAAACAGCACTTTTTTCTTCTTCAAATGGGGCCATTTATTGTTGGTATGTTTTTAAACAAAAATGCTTTGTTGCTGAAGTCATATGAAAATAATACTATTGATTTAGGTACTATTCTGGAGGTTTTTTAACTTATTTTATGTGTTACTTTAGACAATCAACAATTCTATACTTCAAGCATAAAAGATGAAAATACAGTAATTTAATGAATATCAAATAGAAAAGTTGCACGTTTGCATTATTCATGTATGTAAACATTCCATTTTTCTCATCTCAACGAAATTGCTTCTATGAAAGATAAATTCTCCCCGGCGCCCTAATTAACTTCGTAAAACTTTAATGGGTCATTTTCTTGAGGCCAAAAAACGGCACAGCTATTTTTCCCACGAGCGGTTTTTAATGCAAACCGTTCAACACTACGTAAATCTGCAAGTCATTTTTTTGATATCGACCCCTAAGTTTTTTTCTTTTTAGTTATTGTTTACCCGCGCGCCTAGGTCAATCGGCTTGTGAACCTGTTCTGAACTACAATCGGTTTTTTTAAGAAAATAACGAACGCGGTTTTTTTTCAGTGGCGATTTCTGTAGCTGTTTTATTAACAAACGCGAATAAACTAGCATAGTACACAAATCGCCACTGTAACGCGGTTTTTCCCCCCATATAACGCGGTTTATCCCCCCATATAACGCCCAGATTTCTCAAGTTAGGGATATGTCTGTAGTATGAAATATAAAATGATTTGTCAAGTCCATAATTAGTTTACCTTTGCACCTGTTTCAATTGTGTTGTTATAATAAATTCGTGTTCCTAGTTTTTGAATTGTTCAATAAAACGGTTTTACGAGAATCGTACAACACGAATTCTTTTAACGCAGGCCGAGTCTACCGCGTTATAGGGAGATAACTGTACTTGCAAATTGTATTCTATTGTACTGTTATGGATATATCCAAAGTAACATAATAGTATCTGAAGTAAATAAGGTAAATAAATACTTGTCTAACAATTTGTTTATCGTCTTTTTATAATCGGGTTTAAAAATATGGGCGGTTAATTTGGTTTCCTGGTGTTACAACCTCACGATATTTAAAAACGCGGTTAGGCCGCAGTGCGATCTGTCGAGTTATTTTCGTTCGCTCTGAGACTATTTATGGGGGCATAAAATAGAGGGGGCGACAGTGGAGACAATGCCATCCCTCGTTATGAAGTCCCCGGGGAAGTGAATATATCTCTAGGGACATAAAAAAATAGACCTTTTGTTTGCCAGATTCGAACGTTGCCTTTTTTTAGGATAGTCCTCAACGGCAACTGGTCGCTTATATTGTCTATGGTAATGTTTTCTTTTGTGTATGCTCTGTGGAGAGGGTTGATGCTTGCATACTAATTTGCTGGTTACAAGAATTGTATCGACGTTACCACCAAGTTGTTTAATGGAAGTTATTTATGTATTAACACTTTGTTGAATTACATTGCTACATATTGGTTAACATAATTTACTAAGAGTAAAGTGTATAACTAAATTAAAAAATAAAATTACAGATTACTTGTACCTACAATTACGAAATCAGAATAATCTTAAGAGTCATGTATCACAATTCTAGGTTCTGAAATACATATAAATAATATATTTATAATAAAAAAGTCATGATTAAACAGATGGAAAGGTGATGTTGAAGAAGCAGCAGAAAGTTACCTTATATAATACAAATTATAGGCAACAATGAACGTTTCCGTAAATAGTGCTTCAAGTAAAAATATAGATAGATTGTCTGCCGAAAAGATGGAGGACAGAGCACTGACCATACAACTGGTTGCTAAAAAAAAAGGTTATCTTTTTTTTCTTACCAATGGTCAGTGAATAAAGGCTTTATTAATAACCTTGAATACAATTTTTTATCGTACTTCGTAAATCAATATTAAACTTTCTATCACCAATGTTTAACATACTCTATAATATTTAACACGACAAAATGGTTAAAAGGAATGATAGTTATGGCTGCAAAATGGGTTGTAAAATAAACGTTTTTAAAATAAAGTCTCGTGGTAAGTAAGTAAAAGTTAGTGTTCTTGGTGAGGTCGTAAATTCGCGTCACGTCCACGCGACGGTGGGAGGGCCTGCAACTATGTGATATACGGAACAGATGCGAGCATTCTCCTTATTTTATACAATGCCTGCCTTCGTTCACGTGGAAATATTTACTAAAATATCTACGTATACAGGGGATATCGGAGAATATATTTCAGTATTAGTTATATTTTGGTTATTATTTATTTATTTACACGTTACATTTATATAAAAACAAATAACATAAAACTTATAAGGGATGCTAATTAACGGGTCCTTATCGCTAGCAATAATAATATTGAATCACCAGCTTTAATCTAAAATAATAATAAAATAAACTAAAAGGCTATTATCACGGTTTCGATGCGATGCAATTCAAAAGAATAATGAATACAAATTATTTTAGTTTAGTCAAACTATGTAGTGACCAGTTACCACAGCACTTCTATAGACCCATTATAGCCACCAGCCTCTCAGAAAGATGGTTAACACCTGCAGCTTGTAAACCCGTAAAATTAAATATTGTGAAGAGGCTAATAAAACGAATTATTTATTATATATCTATGTAGAGATTTGACATAACCTTCCTCTTGATTCATCGCTTGATAGATCACATTAAAATAACTAAAAACAACTTGAAGTGACTTATTTTTACTATGTAGAGAAGAGCGAAGTTCTATTGTACCCTTGGGAACACATTTTTCAAAGCTTCTTCCGTAAGAAATTATAAAAAATATCTCTATATATTTTTCTTTGAAAGTGCTTGAGTATTTTGAATAAAATTATATTGTCGATTATAGGCTGAATCAAAAATAACACTAACATAATTGGAAGTAGGAAACATGTGGCCATGACATTATTGCATACATAAATTGTTTTAATTGTAATTTCGGTATACCATATTTACGTTTTATTTTATAGACCAGTTGGGTTTACACAGTCAACTGTAAAATGTATATATATACTATTAACAACTATGACGCTACTGAATTGTAGTGTAAACTAACCCATAAACTAAATACATTTCATTAATATATATAATATATTTGAAATATAATAAACTCACAATACATTTCAAAAGGAGGTGCGTTTGATTCGAGATTTTTGATTGAGACTGATAGTTTCCACTTTTAAAAGAATCATTTGTAAAATCGTTTTTTGGGTTACTCTTCTTAGACCTCTGTAACTTCCAATAGCGATTACAAATTTGTTTGCAATTTTGATGTTCGATTACAAAATATTAGCGACTTCGACACGCATTTATGTACCAATAATTATCTCAGAATAACTTTCAGTTAAAACCTAAAATTCCTATTTAGATTTCATCCAATATTGATATGAAGATGGGACCTTGGTCTAAATGTAAACTAAAACCGAAGTAGCTGTTAGTTTAAAATGAACAAAAAGCTTGTTTAAAAGTTTCTGAATGGTTTACTCAGACTGGCATACTTCTTTAATTAACCTTTAAAGCCAAGATAAGACTTTGCGTTGATGAAGCTTCTAAGAAACTTGTAGCCAATTTTTTTTACTTGGGGAAATGAATTGTGCATACCCAGTAAAACCCAGTGCATCAGCAGATCCTTATCCGTTTAAAAGGAATGTTGAATTACCACTCTCGGCCTAGAACGTATTGATACATAGTACATACATCCTAAACCTCACAGTCTATTATTGTCTTTGATAGCATACTCACTGCTTGCCTTAGAAATTCGACCGTGCCCTCCAAGTACGGTTTAAGCACTCGCCCAGTACCGCACAACCCTCTCAAAGGCCGAGAACAAATTTAAAGTTAATTAAAACTTTCTCTCGAACCGGGAATCGAACCGGATACCAGTCACCTCACCTCACCAACCTTTTGAGGTTAGGTCCTTAGGACACTTGTAGAACCAATATCGTAAGTAAGAAGGCACTTGATTTCTATTTCTTTAGGAGCTTAAAAATTTTCGTTATGTCGGAAGAAAAAATTGCTTTGTTTCATGTTCCTCACATCCACACTAAATGCAAAAAACTCAGTTTTGTATCCCGCAGCCCGGACATATAACGACCACTATTTAAACCTTGACTTGTTTAAGCTATCACGGAATATGCTTATAAGGAGTATTAAGAATAATCATAGCGCAATATCACCTGCATCATGGGCATACCCCACATACACATTAGGTATTACTTAGTTAAATGTATTGAAACATTTTTTATTGTTTTTTCCCTTTTGTAAACCTTTTTATTGTTTTTTTTTTTTAACCTTTTTGTAAATAGTATTATGTATTCCATCTTTGGCTATAGTGTAATTGTTTGTTTTTATATATAATTTTTGTTAGCTGTAGGATTACGAAATAAATAAATACGCATAATGTTCCTAAATAAAGACTTGTATATATCCGGTCCAATGCACGAAGTAATTGTTCAATTAAAATTTAGTTAAAATATAACGAAAACGCTGAAGCTTTGCAGTGAGTTTACTTTCGAAGATTTCATTATTCAACGGTGAGAAATTAAGAATTCCTGACCGTTGAATCTGTGCCAAGCGAAAACATCACAACAGATTTTAACGAAATAACGTTCGCAAAATTAAATAGAATGGCGACTATTCGTTTAAAATTGTTCACTATCTTTATTCTTGAATTTAGTAGAAAATATCCTAGCTAAATTAAATTCAACAGTACATTTGTGAACTCATAGGTACCTACTCAAAGCGCTAAATGATAGGTTTTTGTCAAATTTCTGATTTACTTCTTCAAAATTCTATATACGTTTTGGATCTTAGGAAAATTTGATTCATGATCTCCATGAGTGCCTGACAGGTCGTCCGTATTTCTGGGACAGATTCCTCACGATGTTTTATACATAATACTTTTTAATTAGAGTTTACACATTAGAAATAATAATCTGTCGTAACAATATGTTTAAATTATGTTTATGAATGCACGTAATCTACGTATTTTCATGTTACGAATTAAAACATTTTAAATTATTTTCATGTTTTTTTTAAATGGCTTGACACAGGTCTGGTACTTACTAGGTATCAATTCTTACAAATTTTAAGAAATTTTATAAGTAATAATATAAAAATTTTACTAAAAAATGTTTTGAACGATAACTTACAACATGTCCCCCAAGGGCAGAGGTTATCCAATGTAGAAAATCAGCCTGATCTATCCTGGGCGGACAATAAATTTCACTCGTCATTCCAGCTTCCTTCGCCTCTGAAATGATGGTTCGAAGCCAGGTTTTATTTGTGAAGCATTTAGGAAGCATCACGATAGCTTAGTGCTAAGATGAGGCAAGAACTGTTTGTTAATTATTCAAGGGACTAAATAATTAATAAAACTTTATCGAGTAATAATATTACACAAATATTTAAGAAATAGCAGGCATTTACAGTTTCCAATAATTACAACGCTTAACTTTCCTAACGGTTTTTCTTGGGTTAAGGCCGATTTTCACGGATATCACGACGCGGTTTCTATGTAATTAATGTTCATTGTCTTTATACGCATTTTGTGCACGTAGAGAATAGTTTTAAAATTATGTTGGATGTAAATCTTTTGTTTTATATCCGAGGAAATGCATTTGCGCATCCCATGCCCCGGAAGTTCAAGGGGTATGTTTGGTGACCCGCACCAGAAACTCTGCTATTCAGAACGGGGTTATCGGGGCATAGAACGGTAGAGGCAATTCGTCGTAGAACTGGATAAATAGAAAAAGTGTTACCGTACAAGGATGTTTTGGGCGATGTTGGATTTAAGATTGACAAGAGGTGCGGATATATTTTTGCGTCCGTTTCAATAATTCTACCGATTTTGTGTGACGGTTAAT
The DNA here is from genome assembly GCF_905475465.1 of Pieris napi. Classification (NCBI taxonomy): domain Eukaryota; kingdom Metazoa; phylum Arthropoda; class Insecta; order Lepidoptera; family Pieridae; genus Pieris; species Pieris napi. The sequence continues at coordinate 953,533 of NC_062241.1, read as the reverse complement.
CGAACCTTCTGGTTGCATGTTAACCCGGTTCTATATAAAAATATTATTATTATTTTATCAGTTGGTTTTAACGTAGTTCAAACCTGCAACAAAGCCGACTACAGATATTCAGATATATGCGATAAGAACTAAATCAACTTTGCATATAGACATAATACTCTTCGGGTTTTGTATTTGTAAATTCAATTCAACGTTAGATCCCAAATCCCATGGGATATCATCCGTTCAAAACTGTGTTATCGATTGAAGCGGATACCGCTTTAACTAGATTCTATGTTGACACCGTGAAGCGCTTGAAGCGATAATTTGTTTTGATTCGTAGATATGTAGCATACAGTAAACCCCCAAAACCCCAGAAATCGCATTGTAGGCGTATTCTCGTAAAACCGTATTATTGAACAGTTAAAAAACTAGGAACACGAATTTAATAGTTTTTAAGTTTAATTTTATAACAACAGAATTAAAATAGGTGCAAAGATACGCAAAACTAATTATGGATTTGACAAATAACAAATTATTAAAAAATTCACACTACAAAATTGTTATAAAGTATATATAATATTGAACACATAATATACACAATATACAGTTGAGATATCTACGCGTTATAGTATAATACAGCGTTATATGTGGTACAGAAAAAACGTTATATAGAGGTTTACTGTATTTGCAGTTCCAGAAGAATATGTATGCTTTAAAGTACAAAGACATGTGACGTCACAAATTGGACGCACACATATTACTTACAAGCAAGGAAATCAAATACAGCGCAAATTTTTGCTAAATAGAAACTTAAACCTTATTAAGAGAATACTTAATAAAATTACCGTAAGTAGAAAGACTGTTGTGAAATATGTCAATTAATGTTCGTAATTAAATTAAAAGCGTGATAGCCTATTCACAGGTTCAAAAGTAGCGGATAAGCGAGCCGTAGGTACGTTACAATTTATTTTAAATAAAATAAATTACTTATTTCTAGTTATTCTAGAATTTAAAAAAAATACTAAATTGTAACTGCAAGATGATAGTTATGTATTTTATACAAATAAACATGGTTTTAATCTTCGGAGTTTTAGAGTATCTAACTCGAAATGGTGTAAAGAAGCCTCGTACTGTTGTAGGACGCACCAAATTTCACTGCAAAAAAAGTGAGATATAATTATTTATCTTTTTAGAAATAAAAAATTTCGCTTTTGAGGTATTAAGATTGTGTGTCGTAAGATTTGTCATAACAATTCCTTTAACCAGAATTGTGATAATGAGGAAGTCGGTTTGCCTAACCTAAAAAAGTTGACGGCTTGTCAGGCACAGGAGGCTGATGACCTACTTGCTTATTAGATTGACGTAACTTATAATTTTAATATAATACAGAAATCGCAGGTCCAGAATTTAAAAGGTAGCGCCACTTATTTATTTATCGCATATTCTAAAATACTACGGACAAATGATGGATTTGTGTCGTGCAAAATCTTGACAATCAAAGCATGAGGATGTTCATAGGATCTTCAGGCCCTTGAATGATACGAATTCAAAGAGAAAATGATTATATTTAGACGAATTTTATTTGTTTGGTGACTCATTGCTTTTCAAATAAACACTGATGTTACAAGGAGCGAAGAACTTATCAAGTTTAGCAAGACTAGCAAATTACATTGCAAGTTTTATGCAGTTCACTCAAGTTAAACAAGCTACCAATAAAGCGAACGCGCAATGACAGTGATGAGTCAGCAAATTTACACATCGCCTGTGAACTATCTCATCGACGAGAGAACCGTTTGGCGAATACAAGTATTCGTAGATTGAATTTTCAGATATAAAAGTTTAATCAAAAACTTTACAGCTTCGCGCGTGATGTATTGCCTGAAAATGGATAACTCATAAAGCTATATTTTACGTCAATACTAAACTAGAGAGATAAATAAACCTTCGGGAACCTAATTTCGGGAGTCTGTTTATGTCTGACTAGTATAGAGGGTTGTTGCTTGACTACAGACCACACGCAATTTATCATCTTTATTTCGTGTAATGCCCCTCGTATGGCATACGCTAGAAGTCTCTGCCCACTTCCATCGCTTTATATAGGTTATACCTTTTTCATTCTCGCGAAAGTTCTCGCCTCTATTTTCTTGTGAAATATTCTTACTCCCAAAACGATGATGCAAAGGACTCTAGTGTTGAACATAGCACGCTACTAACATTTTTAACTTTTTGCTACCATTTTTAATGTATTGAATTATTTTGATTTTTGTTTTTTGTTGCAGGTAAATTATTTTGTAATAGTACGACGGTAAGGAAATTAAGATTTCTAATGTATGTTCTGCGGCCTGCTTATATACCAGACCCTGCAAGTTAAGTACATAAAGATTTTTAGTCACTATTAACAAAACTGAATTGTTATGTATAACATAATATATAATAAATTATTTATTTTTACACTTCATTGCACAACATAAAAACTATTTACTAAATATAAAAAAATATTACAATGCAACGGGCGGCCTTGATGCGTTTGATCTTATTTATATATTTCGAAATATCTTGTAAGAAAACTCTACGTTAAACTAACAACAATTCCCTCTCTATAGATAAAAACATTAATCATTGTATCTATGGAAAAAAAGATTCACAAAGCTACTTTGGCCATATCCAATTAAAATTAGGAAAGTCTCCAACCATTTTAGATGTGATCTTGGTGAAAATATTTAAGTTTTATTGGTAGTGTAGCGACACCTATAATCTGTGCCTACGAATCACCGCGATGATGTCACACCCTGAATCGCGCTCACGAAGTTCCGGCCGCTGTATACAACTTCTAGGCCAATGGAGCCTTCGGGCTAGTCAGTGGTCAGACTGGTCGAGGATCCTCCCTTTAGATTATTAAACAGTACACCATCCGTTCTCCTCAGGAGCTAGTAGTTTAAATGATCCTAATCCTTGGGATTTTTTTTTTTAAGACAATTCACACCAATTGACCTAGTCCCATGCTAAGCTGGTGAAGCTTGTGTTATGGGTACTAGGCAACGGATAGACATACATATTATAGATAGATATACATATAAATACATATTTAAACACCCAAGACCTAAGAACAACACCAAATGCTCATTACATCAATGTTCGCCTCAGCCGGGGATCGAACCCGGGACCCATGGATTCGCAGTCAGGGGTACTAACCACTAGACCAATGAGTCGTCATCGATTGATTTGCTCCAGTTCAAACAATTTGTATGACTCAAAACTTAGCCTTTAAAAAGAGTGGCGGAGAGCTTCTTGCCCGCTCTACGCCCTTGACTTGCGAACTGGTAATAAATGTAAATTTATAATTAATTTAACATCTTTTCTGTTGACGTTCTTGAGTGTACTCAGTTAGCTATATGAATAAAGTTATTTTGAGAGTTAGCATAATTTTGCTTAATAAAATTCAAGATTTCAAGGGAAAAACAAATGCCGGGCCGAACAGAATGTCTTGCTGGGGATAGAACTTGGTAGTACATCATTTGGGTTACCAACATTATATGTAAAAAACTACAATTGATGCTATGTACTAAATAAAACTGTACTGAGTCAGTTATTTATAATTCAGTACAATATTGCATTACCTTCTGAAACTTGTACAACGCAAAAGCCTAGAGTTATTCATCATTGATTTTCTCTTCAGGGTCATGTTAGTTTTCTATTAAACCTGACCTTTGTTGACTCAAGGTCGCATGCAAGGCTGTTTGTGAGATGTCGTTTAGTTAGACAAAGGCTTTTTTGTGCAATAAAGTAAAATTCATTGTTATCTTACCTTGGAATGACCTAATTTTAGATGTACATACTAAAAGTATTTAACAGCACAACCAAGAGTCATGTATGTGTCACCGTAAAATTGTAAACACCGTTAGATTGTAATCTATCTCGCGAGATTATAAACTGTCGAAAGATTGTGAACCTCAACGAACTGCTTACAATTTAACGTATTATTATTCGGTAGTTATATGAAATTGTTGGAAAGTAAAATTAATCTGTAATTGACCAAAGAAGTTTGAATGATAACTAAGTTAGTGTAGTACAATCTACCGAATAATAATACGTTAAATTGTAAGCAGTAAGCTGAGGTTCACAATCTTCCGACAGTTTATAATCTCGCGAGATAGATTACAATCTAACGGTGTTTACAATTTTACGTTAACACTGCAAGCGTGCCGCAAGTAAAAGCATTATAGATTTAGCATTTGTGAAATGATACATATTTAATAGTAAAAGAATACGAATTTCCACCTAGAATCAAGCGTTTTTAAATCCGCGCACCATGTGGAACCAGCTGCAACTGAAATATTTCCGAACCAATTCGACTTAGGGTCCTTCAAGAAAACAGCGTACCAATTCTTAAAAGGACGGCAATATTGAGTGTCTAGGGCGGCGGTATCATCGGCTTGAGAATTAACTAAGCATTGTATTAGAAATATAACATAATATTGCAGACGTAATAATGGTTTAAGTATATCAGTGACAACTGGAATCTTAGTACAGTGTGCCTACGGGCGCGCTACTTGCTGGATGAACTTTTCTACGTGTATTGAACAGTCGCTCATACAGTAATGCAAAACATGCACAGGCGTATCAGGCACTTTCTTATTCAGGATAACTTTGTCTTCAGAAAATAATTGATGTAGAGATAGGTATAGAAATCTGAGGCCTAAGAGGTTGCAGCGCCACCGGTTTTTTTAAGTACCATAATCCGATACTACATCTTTATATAAATAAATCTTCTGTGTAATTAAACTCCTCCTAAACGGCTGTATTCGAGAATGGTTTAGATTTTTTTAAGGTGTATGTATTTGTTTTGTATGTGATAGTAAATTGTTTCCGCATGAGAATAATCTGTAATTTTAACTTATTTTGTATAGTTTAATTACATACACAGTAAGATATTTTCTATTAAGTAATTGTAAAACTAATCTTAGTAATTGTAAAGTAATCTTAAACTCGTTTTAATTCCATATTTAATTTACTGTAGTTTCCCATATCTACAAAAATAATCCCACTGAGTAGGTATATATTATTATATCATTCTTTATCGATATTAGTCTAGTTGGCAAGTATCCGCCCAAGATGGTATGCCCTTAGGGACACGCCCTGATTGCTATATCAACCGGTAATTTTATATTGGAAAAGAAATACGTCAGTATATCCAAGATATTATTATTAAAGAAAATTTCTTCCTCATACCCGGCTTATGGTGACATAATATTAGTGTTATAATATATAGGTATGTACGAGAAATCGAACTTTAAGTATTAAAACAGTTATATTTCAAGCAATTAAAAAGTCTGATTTTATTCCGTTAATTAAGTATTCTTTGAGAGTATCTTAAATTCTCGTACAAAACTTCATTTGTTTTAAACTAATCGAACGGACTCTTTTAGGAATGTTCTATTTTATTTTAAAAATCATTCCAGATAATTTATTTGTAAATATACTATAAAAATTGTTATGGCGTCATACCAGTCCCTATGACGTTGTATGCCAATAACACGCAAACATAAGTTTTTAAAGTGTTAATTGTCATTCTTAAAAGTACACATTGTTTTTCGATTAAAAACAAACTCCAAATTAAACAACCTTTTTAGCCGCTACAACGCTTTTTAGGTGTGGGCTTCAGATTTCTGTATCTGTTTTATGATTATTTGTAAATCTAATAGGCAAGTAGGTGATCAGGCTCTTGTGCCTGACACACGCCGTCGAATTTTTGGGTCTAGGGCAAGCCGGTTTTCTCACGATGTTTCTTCTTCACCGTTCGAGTGAATGTTAAATGCACACATGGAAAGAAAGTCCATTGGTGCACAGCCGGGGATCGAACCTACGATACCAGGAACATGTTGAGACGAAAACGAGAAGTTTTTATTAACTGTTTTATGTCACGTGACCCACAGAAAATAATTATCTTTATCGTTTTCTTATGATAAATTATGTATTACGAACTCCACCCTATAGTGCGGAACCCCCTTTAACGAGTTTTCCATCACCCATATAACGCGGTATTTCAACCTATAACGCGGACTTGACAAATCATAATTTATTTACTTAGTGTGAAATTAATTATGATTTGTCAAGTCCGTAGTTAGGTTTTTGCGTATCTTTGCACCTGTTTGAATTGTATTGTTATAAAATTGAACTAAATAACTTAATTAAAAATGTATTTCATTTTTTGAATTGTTAAAAATACAGTTTTACGAGAATACTCCTACAACGCGATTTCCTATAACGCCTTCCGTGTCTAACGCGTTATAGGGGTATTACCGTATTTACAAGTTATAGTACTCGCACTCATTTTAAAGCCATGTTTTATACAGATAACTCTCAATAACACTTTATTTTAAATTTAGTCAAATAGCCCATTAACACGAAACAAATTATTATATGAAACATGAAAGTGATTTAGTGTAGGTCATATTGCATTAAAATGTGCCAAGGACGCGGCGAACAGCTGGCTGGAGGGTGGGAGCCCAGTGGCCGACTTGCGACCCCCCCGGATGTGACGTCATATTAATACTCGGCACAGGTTTTACTCACAACCTGGAAGTGGCTAATTTGCTAACTCTTTTGTTAAACTGAATTCATTTTGAGAAATTTTTAAACAATAAATTAACCGCCAAACATGTTACTAAACTCAAAACTCGAAGACGTCTGACGGTAGACCAATTCGAGTAGTGGTTTTATTTATTCTTTGAACTCTGAACTAGGTTTTTATGAAGGAAAAATTCGGTAGTTGTGAATGCAACTTTCATTCGCAATGTTCCAGTTAGTATGTAACTACTACTAAGATAGTAAAACATATTAAGGCGAAACGAAGTTCGCGGGGCGCAGCTAGTTATTGATATTTTTTAATAATGTTTGAAGATTTGCTTCATACTGTCAAAATTGACATATTTCAGCGTTGACTTAGTAAATCTTTTTTATTATAGCCAAAAGAATGTCTGTATTTTTTTCTTACAAATGTTATTTGCGTATAATAAATCACCGTGGTTTAAATATCACAAGCTGTTCTGGAGAAAAAAATATTCTATTTCGTCACATTTCAATACTTCCTTGTTTTGGCTTTGTGGTTTCCCTAGAGATGTTATGTAATCTGTGTTGAATGTCACATAACTCGAAGGTTGATATCATTTTCTTATGTAACTTATATACAGGAGGAAATTAAAATGCGGATTTGAATTTCAGTTCTTTGAGTTTGAGTCATAGATACTAGGTTCGATTTGAGAAAAAAGGGTTAGTTATTTATTTATAATCTTACAGCGAACATACATATGTTAAAACAAAACACTTAGACAATATTCAAAGCCAAAACAGATTACATAGATAAACAATACATATATATATAGTTATATTTGAAAACATTAGTAAGACTTTAATGGACAAAAATAAAAAATAACACTGGAATTTAACATTAAGAAACGACAGTTAATAATTTATATTTCAAAGAAAAAACTAAATTGTTACTGCTGAACAAATTCCAGCCTCTTCAAATATTTCCTCACATCCTCTTAAGAAAAGTAGAAAATATCAACATTATTAGTGTCATAATTAGATAAAATCTTATAAGTCCATAAATTGAAAATTTATCTCTGACTTACCTGTATAGGTAAATATTTCTATCCCATATTATGTAGCGTAACTGAAACTTAAACAATTACAATGTTAGAAACGTGCATTGTCATTCATCGTTCACTAAGTCGATGACTGATGACCTGCGAGCATGGAATGAATGACAATGTAGCAGATTTCCATTAGCTTCCCCTAGCGTTGGAACTGATTGATTTCCTCACAAGGATACTCTAGAGGGAGTGAATATAAGCAGAGATTAATTACTTAAGTATTTCTTATGTCATGCAGACTCTTCCCTATAAACAAAAAATATATATATATGTATGTGCAAATGACTTTGACTGTTAAAGAAAAATGTACCTATTGTGTGGACATAGTGCAGTCAATGATATATTAGATAGTGACAACAATCTCGGAGTCTATACGAAAAGTAAAACCAGCGTGGTTTGCCTGTTTCGAACAATATGTATGTGTATTTTTAAGGAATATAAATTTGTCATCATTAAGTATGTAGAGCTGGATAATTCACGGTCCTGACTGGTGCGAAGGGGTAGGGGTCAAAATCTGCAAAATAGCGAAAATATCGCGACCTGTATTCTACACCTTTTATTAATTATTTTTTATTTAACATGATAAGGGACATGTAATATCTTGTCCAAAGTAACCTTATCCAAGATGTATTTGATTTTATCGCCATAGAACAAAAACTGGGATTATTTTATAACTTTAAATACTTGCAAGAATTTTTTTATACAATATTAAAGAAGATCCTAGAATCATGAGCGTCTGACTGGTACAACATTCTTGTGTAACCATAACAAAACAAACCAGTGGCGCTACAAACTTTTTAGGTCTAGGCCTCAGATTTCTGTATCTGTTTCGTGATCATTTTTCAGTCTAACAGGCAAGATCAGATCCTTATGTGATTGACACAAGACTAAGTTTCCTTCACCGTTCGAGCAAATGTTAAATGCGCACATAGACCGAAAGTCCATTGTTCCACAGTCGAGGATCGAACCTACGAACTCAAGGATGAGAGTCCTACGCTGAACACACAATACACTCAAAGTTATAATATAACTTTACTATTGGTGGTCAGTTCTTAAGTGGTAATTTAAAACATTCTCCTGTATCAGTTGATCTTTACCAAATGAACCGCAATCCAGTGACCCGTATAGAACTGTTAAAAGACATCCGAATGTGAAAGAAAGCGGTATCACCGGATTTCCGTACTAGCTGGGAGGAAGCGGCCAATCGAGCGACTAATGAGGGGTCAGAAAGATAGAGAAATTGGCGGACATGATCACTAACTTTTTCAGTGGAGTATAGAAAAGTAAATCTCAATATTTTCTGATCGAAAAACGCGTGGTAATGTTATCCTTTTTATCATGTTTCGGGTCTTGGCTATTATACCAAAATCTTTTTAAATCTTCGTAAATTATGAATTTTTTGATGATGTAATGTATTAATTATTTTCCAGTTACTAAAAAAAAATATTTTCATTTCTATTGAAATGGTGAATTTATTAAATATTTATATATTCACGCCCTTTTCCCGAAGGTATAGGCAGAGACCCCGAATCTCCATTTGCTGTCCTGACATCCTCGCATCATCCACTTTGATGACATTCAACATGCATTCTCGTCGGTTATGGGTACTTTTAACTTGTCCCTTCTCTTGTACATCATGGTTTTGGTCCAGTTTTGTACCCAACCCGACTTCACCATCCACGGTTGCCTTGTATATTCTAATAAATTTCTTAAAAGAACTAAAATGCCAAAAGGTTTTAAACGAAACGTGTAACATGTGTTTGTATGTGGTGCATATTTAATACGCACACTACAATACAATACACATATTATCAGCCAGCCTCTGCTCAACTTCAGCTTAAAAACATCTATCTTACAAAAAATCGGTACGACTCCTTTAATTATTATAATTAACTAAATAACGTCCTAATTTCAAGCTGGAACGTATAGACCAATTTCCAATATTACACTGATTAACCCATATTCTCAATTTTAATTAGTTTATAGACTGCATCACGCGCTAACAATCTACTACGTGTCACACGTTTGTAAGCAATTTGATAATATTCTCATGTAGTGGAAGCATTGGCATTGTATAATTTCCTGTGCGAGGTATTCCTCGCTGGACTTATCAAAGTATCAAAAAGTAGGTCGATATAGGATCTTTCTATTTCCCGCTTTGTTTGTGCGGCTATTGTTTCAGTTAGGAATTTATATTGCTTCCATTCGCTGTCCAACTGGGACACGGAATAAATGCATTTTACTACGCAAATGTTACGTTATTTACATGTTACGTAAAGCGTATGTATGAATATAATGTTCAAAGACCTGTTATAAAGCCTGCTATAATAAAGTTCGTACTACTGCTAGAGTGGTTTAAGTACTTTTATGGCTCTCAATAGCAGAGGTTCTGGTGAGGGTCGAGTCCCATATAAGCTGCTGCTTTCGGTTGCAGGGGATGCGGACTCGGATTTCTCTGAATCTTTGTTTAAATTAATTAATAGGCACTGTACTACCAGATATTAAAACATCTGATCTATATAAGTTACCATTTGTTTTTGTTTCAATTTCTTTTGGGAACTGTGGAATTGACTCCCGGTGGGGGTCTTCCCTAAGAGATAGGAGCTCCAATTGTTTAAAATAAAGAAGTCTACTCCAATTCGCACTACCGCTAGAGTGGTTTAAGTAGATACTTTTATGGCTCCAACGTATAGTCTACGTTTTGTAGATCCTGTTTATATAGAATTTTGATTAGCGGCGTTTTTGTTATTTGGAAGGATAACGGGTGTGTTTCTTGTAAAGAAATCGCTTTAGGAATACCTCTAGTTGCTGTAGGTTATACACAGAGATGGCGCAGAGGCTATGGGAACTTGGAGAAAGTAATCGTGGTTGGTAACACAGAAGGCAAACGATCAAATGTATCGGTCAAGTGAATTACACATTGTCTTCAAAACTGTACACTGTTATAAGACAGACGCTGGACAGAAACCGGTGGAAATAGATTCTCCTCTCCAGATCCTTGCTGACTGTGATGCTCAAACATGAGCTACCTACTGAAGAGAGAGAATGCAACAAGTATTTCATTCGCAAACAAAGAATACTCAAACACGAGATACTAAACCGAAAATGGAATATGAAATAGGTAATACAAATATTTACAAAATAGAAATTTGTACTTATTATTATATACTTAAAGTGCTGATCTATTTTTCGTTAACAATAATAATCCAGTAGGGCTACAGCCTACACCCCTATTAGGATGGGACCCCTAATAGGGTCTTGAAATCAGATTGCATGCGTCACATGTCATCAGCTTTTGGTTTTGAGAAATGCCGGTATTCTTACGTTTGCCTTCACCGTAGGAGCAATTGTTAATTGCGCACATGGAATGGTGCACGAACTCTCCAGAGGGATGAGGGTCGCACGTTTAAGCCACTAGGCCAACACTGCTCATTTAATATCCTGTTCTTTATGTATGTGTACCATTTGTTGGCTGACCGTTGTAATAAATAATTCGTTAGTTCGTATCTAAGTATTAGGTAACGAATAGGCCGAGAACGTAATATATTGGAGTAGCGCTTGATTAGAATTCATTGCGCTTTTGTTGGGCAGCGGTCGCGTGCTGTACTGACGTGGATATATGACTGTTTTTTTGATTATATTCTTTTGTAGCTGGTTTAATGTTCTTATTATGTCAAATTAAATCAATCTTCTTTATGCAATGTTAATTCTATTGAATTGTATTTACGCTTGCCCCAGCGTAAATTGTGATGTCATGTAGTCGTACGATTTGATAGGTGTAAATCTCTCTGCCCTGGTAGAAGGCGAGAGCAGCCCCGGAGCCTCTCTGACACGGCCTTGTAGGAACTTGAATAGCAGAGGTTCTGAGGGTCGAGCCTCATATACACTGCTTCGGGGCAGGGGATGCGAACAGGGGATTGAATTGGTGAATTTCTGAATCTTTTGTTTGCCCTCCTATATAAAAAAAACAATAAATTCCGTAATAAACTCAAGAGTAAACATTACTTAAATTCCATATAACAAGACGCTTTAAGAATGTTCTTCTAATAAACGATGCTCCGATAATATCCCTTTACAACATAATTAGATAGCCATCTTTCCATCGCTGCTTAAGTACGTCCTAAGACGTTAAGCCTCCCCTAATTACAGTAATGGTAAATAATATTAATATTATCGCAATATCGTTGATAACATTGTAATTAGGTCATTATAACGAGGTTAGAATATCCCTATTGTGATTCCGGGTTTATAGAGTTCTGGGTAGTTGTTATAGGTTAATACGTTGACTATTTTATATTATCATACCAGTAATATGTTTATTTTATTTTTGCTCTCAATCACTCATGTTAATTAGGACATATATATTAACATAGGTTATAGAAAGGATATACATGTGTGAAAATAACATGAGAACTTAACAAGGCACAGCGCGAACCATCTTCCGCACAATGGAGTAGTCCGCAATATGGTAATAGTCGTGATTTCTTTCTTATATATTTTTACGTATATATGTTTTCTAAGCAGTCTTAAGATATCTGAATATTATAATTACAAAAGCCACAAGAAAGATGACAGCGCTACCAACCTAGTTCTCAATCGTCGAGCTCGTAAAACGAATTAGCAATGATGCTTTATGACATACGGGAGAATCGTTATAACGCTAGCCTTCGTTATAACGTCATCCGTTCGGAAACTTTGCAGCAGGAGCTGGAGAGGAGAGGCAGGAGTGTTGTCAGTTTTATTATTTCCTCTTCCTGAATCCTTTTTGTTTCTTTTTCTCGTTTCCCTCTCTTGACTGAGCCTTTGTTTTTTTAAACTGCTCACAGATTTTGACCGCAGTGGTCACAGATTTGCTTTCGCCCTTTAAGGTACGGGCGGCTTCTAGTTGAAGGAAGGTGCTTTGTTGAACGGCTGCTTTGCTTGCTGATCTTTTTGATATCACTACTCAAAATCAATTTAAAGTATTATAACATTATTTTTCTTTCTTTTTTTGCGACTGAGGCGCAAACTAGCTGATGTGGTCTCTGGCAGAATGACCAGCGCTGTGGAACATTCTGCTCCTCAGCATAATGCTGAGCCAAAGCCCATTACAGCCACAGCTCACACGCATTACACGCTTAAAACGAAACGAATGGGAAAAGGAAAAAAAGATTTTTTTTTTATATTATATGTGTCATTATTTTTATATTCAATTTTTTTCTTTGATTATTGTTATTTTGTGTGTTTTTGTTTGTAATAAATGATATGTCTATGTCTATCATCATCTCATGTTATCACGATGCAAGTTTTACTTTAAACATCTGCAATAGATTGTATAATCTAGGCCTGTGTTGCAACATATAATCATCCATTTTTTTGGCGCCTCGCCAGCCGCTTGCTACAACCGAATTTCGGCCTTGTACACATGGACAATGGGAGAGTTGAATGTGTTAGAGTGCTATGACGCACATTTATATTTTGAAATTGTTGTAAAATTTTAATATGGTCATTTGACGTCCTTGAAAAATTACGATTTCCGCCTTAGACTGGTTTTTAAAGGAACTTATGAGGTTTCTGAAACGGGGTTTTCTATACATTTTAAGTATGTATGTCTTAATTTAATTTTTTTTCTGAACTGCATTACTTTGCTTACGATAAAATATATCGTGAAAATTTCAAAATCATGTTCTATAAATATATATACATTTTCGTCATAAAATGAATTCAAAGTGTCAAAAATTGGCTATGTTTGTATTTTTTTCTATCCAGCGAAGTTATTTAAACCGTGTATCGATCTTTTGAAAATGGATACATAAACTACTCAACTCCACCATATATTTTTTCCATTCGCCCTACTTCAAGAAACGATGACGAAAAGTTTTTGGAGTTGGTGACCAGATAGGCCCTTAAGCTTGTAAACGTAGTCAAAAAATCAGCGAAACTGTCAATATGTTTTCTCTACTTATCTTCTCTGCCCACAGAAAATACCAATAATCAGGAGGCAATTATTGTTATTCTATGCAATAATCTATATGTCCTACTTGTGGTTTCGTTAAGAAGATGGATAATCCCGAGTAAAGCGTAAGAGACAGGGCAGCTAGTTCTCAATATACATTTTGATTTTGGATGCCATGATTGAAGTGGTCTTCAATTTTGATCGTGAGCTGCCCGCATTAAGTGAATGTATTAAATTGGCCTAATCGAGGTGACCGGTTCGATTCGTTATAATTTCAGAGTCAGGGTGAATGGGACCGCTGAAAGTGGGTCGGTAATAGGGCTGTCAGACAAAATTACTATTAATATCAAATAATAATGATCTCTTATTCAGGTATCTATAGTTCGTACTTGGATATTTGAAATACATATGAGATAACAACTATATTTATATATTTTTGAAATTGATTGTATACAGGTTGTGGCGTAACGAAGGGATAATATGGTTGTTGGAGTTGGAGTCTTGACACCACAAAGAGAGTAGCAAAGAGACTATTTTTTTGTTTGTTGAAAATTTGGAACATCTAAAAAAACGAGTTTTTTACTAAACATAAAACACATTTCTCTAAACTGCCGTCTTCTACCCGCAAGTACTATATTATCCATTCATTACGCCACATTTTTTACATGTTAAATAAAGATAGATAATAATAATTAGTGGCGCTACAACCTCTTTAGGTCTGGGCCTCGGATTTCTGAATCTGTTTCATGATCATTTTTAAATCTAATAGGCAAACAGGTGATCAGCCTCCAGTGCCTACACACGACACACGCCGTCTACTTTTTAGGTCTAACGCAATCCGGTTTCCTCACGATGTTTTCTTTCACCGTTCGAGTGAGATGTTAAATTCGCTCTAAACTAAAGTAAATTTAAAATGACGTTTAAGTTCGGTTCGATTCAATAATTAATTTATTTAAGTTTAGTAATTTTTGGCAGCCCTATGACGTATCGATTTTGCGGTCTGTATCACTGTATCAGGTGAATTGGACCCGTAAAATTATTATAATTGCTAGATTAGCACTAGACCGCAGTTGACTCGAACGATTAGGAGGTGGAAATATTAATAAGTTTTATCCTTACGGAATTACCTACACTTGTTCCATGGCAAATAAATTAGCATTTTCCTAATTATATCGAGTTATATATTTATTATTTTATTTTTTTATCATTTATGTTTACCATAATTGTCATTTTAGAATAGAAAGCAATACTATATTCTAATGCTAAAACTACATTATATAGCATTTTGATTCGATTTGTATATATTATCTATGACCTTAGACCTCCTCCAGAACTGAGAACTTAGAGCTCAAATAATTTCGTTTCATGTAAATAAATATTTAATAAGTCTGCTAATAACAAATCCACTCTACTTTGGAGTTTTTCGTATTATAATTGACGGCTGTCTTCCATAATAAAGCCTGATCTTAGGGTGAAATATTTATAGAGCGTTTCGTACGAAGAAAAATATTATATATTTGTGTGCGTGTTGCGTGAGTGTGTGTGGTGTCTTTGTCCAATTTAAGCATACTTTAGTTTGCGTTTTTGCTAAGCTTTTGTTCCCCGAACCTCATCTAAGAACTGCTTGAGGCTTGAACATCTCAATTTAATTTTACATATGACTTGACTTAAAATCCTATGACCAAGTGCCACAATCAAGTGTAGAAAACCAGCCTGAGCCAGTAGCTCTTCTAATATCACTCCACGTCATTCCATCTTCTCTCGCCTCTGCATTGTTTCCAGGTCTGTTTTGGGCAGCCACATATCCTTTTGCCTTGAGGATTTCAGTGGAGAGCTTGCTTGGCAATGTGACTGGGATCCCTCCAAAGCGTATGGCCCACCCATTTCCACTTTATTATTATTAAATTATATATTTACACTAGCTGACCCGGCAAACGTTGTTTTACCATGCTGGGAAAAAAAATTTAGTTGAATAAAAATAACTATATATCTACAATAATAAAAAATAGGGGTTGATCGTAGAGGGGTGAAAATTAGGGGTAGTATGTATTTTTGTATGGTGTATCATAAAAAAAAAAAAACTTAGGGTGGACCCCTTATCGCTTAGGGGTATGAAAGATAGATAGTAGCCGATTCTCAGACTTACTGAATATGCATAAAAATTTCATCATCGGTCGAGCCGTTTCGGAGGAGTATGGGAACGAACATTGTGACACGAGAATTTTATATATTAGATATTTACATATGATCTATGTTTAAATAACATAACCCAAAACTTTAATTACAAAAGCCAGACAGAATTTAATTTAAGCAAGTTGGCAATTTATGTTGTTTGAAACTTTATATTTGAGTAAAATTTTATACAGAAGGTGGACTTATTAAAATTTCTTACGCGAATTATTTCGGCTCTAATAACGCGACTTGGAGGCTTTCACGGTCTCAGCTCCCGCGGGCTTTCAGGAAAATGTTGTGGAAAAATAAACCTACCCTCATTCCTTGAAATATGACCACCTAAAGAGGTCACAGATTAATCAGGCCAGTGGGTACGAAGGTTGTGCTGTCCGGATCCTTGAGTATTAAAACAAATTAAAGTTTTATAAGATTTATATTTTATATATAATATGAGGAAATTGTTTTTTTATATAGATTTTCTTTATAAATATTAAACGAAATGGAAGTGCTTTTCTTCGACAGTCAATTCTTTTTTAATTTATTAAATACATTACATTTGTATAGGTACTAAATATTTCTCTGTTTTATTTAGATTCGTGTTTATTAATAAATATTGAATGATATATAAGTGCTTTTAATCTATCAATTAATTTTTAATTTATTTGAATGTTTCGTGGGTCATCTGTGTGCTTGAAATAATAGAGGATTTTATTTTTTGATTCTATATTAACAAGACGCATACAACAATAGAATGTTGTTAATTGCTATGTAACTGATGCAATGTAACAGTTTAAGAGAGGGCCTACGTCTGGTTATACTCTGGGGGCGTAACTTCGACGATTTAGGAAATTGCCACGCTTATAAAACTAAGAAAGTCTGAGGAAGCAAAATGTACAGTAATATGTGTGTGTGCACTTGGCTCGTACATTATTAAATACTTTAGCATTTGGCACCAAATATTTATCGTTTATTTCCTCATATTAGAAGCTAATATTATGTTTATATTATAAGTGACGTCAGGCAATTTATTATGTCTATTAACCTTCTGAGATTGTCTCCTTCCTTTTCTGATTATTGTTTATTTTTGTCCACATACGTATTTTACATAATTTTGATACTTTTATTTAATATTAGCGTCAGACGAAGGTAGACGCCGCTCAGGCTGTCATTACAATAAAATTTAACACATAATGAAGTGTGTCACCTCGGAATGGTATTATAGTTTTTTTTTTCAATTAGGTACATAATATAAAATAAAACAATCAATCAGTGGCCCCTACAACCTTTTTAGGTCTGGGTTCAGATCATTGTCTAAATATATCTAATCCTCCTGTGGCTGACACACGCCGTCAACTTTATGGGTCTAAGGCAAGCCGGTTTCCTCACGATATTTTCCTTCACTGTTCGAGCTAATGTTAAATGCGCACATAGAAAGAAAGTCCATTGGTGCACAGCCGGGGTTCGAGCCTAAGACCACTGGGATAAGGATCGCGCGGTGAAGCCACTAGGTCATGTTCTTCTACTTTGGTGACTCTCCGTTACTTGAGGTTGGCCGTCAGTCTCGTGAAAAATGTCTTGTCCTGTCCCAGATGCCTTTGCAACTCTGTCCCATCAAAGGGACGCCAGGTACTCGGGGCCGTACTAAACTTTTTCATGATTACTTATCTGATATATAAAATAGCTTAATAATTACGTTTGGAAACATTTTAATAAACAAACAACTTACGTTTACTTTAATTTACAAACCTAAGTTAATAATACATTACTATGAGAGGCTTGAGAGTCGTATATCTTTATATATCTATACCATACACCATTATTGACAAGTTTTACTGTTTACAACAGTCTGTGGTCAGTTTGAAATATGAGACGGAATGGGAGAAACAGGTCAATAGGCGCTTAAGGCAGCCACTGATTTATGTCTATCGCCCGAAGGCGGCATTACCGTTTATTGTTCGTCACGCGATATCTCTTAGTTTTGGTCCTTTATACCTATTGTTACATATCCAGATATCTTTATGGATTCTCGACACGACTCATACGAATGCTATAGAAATCACCCAAAAATCGAATGGTCCAACCGGAGTTGTGTGATTGATGAAAAATTATGAAAGACTATATTTTAGATTATAGATTATACCTACTATTGCAGCTATTTTAATAAGGCGGTATCACTTAACATCAGATGAGCCTCCTGCCCGTTTGCCCATTGTTATATAAAAATAAAATAAGTGTCCAATACGTTTCCTATAGACAATTACAAAAATAATAATATTATTATTATTTTTACAATTCTACGCGTCGTAATATAACTGTTATTTTACAGAAACCGAGTGTCAATGAGCAAAAACAATAGTGGTATATATAGATGTCTAAAATCAGCTTAAAGTTTGTAAACATTAACCCAGTTTTATTACTTCAAGGACGGCTTTTGTTTGTCTATGGTTTGTACTAGCTTTGTCATTACTGTAAGTTCTGTCCATACGACATTGACATAGATCTATATTTCACTTGTGTTGAATTGTTACTTTCAGAAAATAAGCGAATGTGGAAAAAATTATTTAATGAAAAATATAGTTTGCCTCCAGAGAGATTTGAACTCTCGACCCCTGGTTTACAAGACCAGTGCTCTAACCCCTGAGCTATGGAGGCTACGGAATGGAATGTTAAAATTGCGGTCCTTTTAAGGATAACATTAGGTTAAAAAGAAAATGTATGAAGTGATTTTAGATTGCGTCTTGAGAAATATTCTGTAATAGAATCCTAGTTTTTGTTAAATTTTGAAGGTTATCTAAAGAATCACTATTTGAAATTAAATTGTTTGATGTTTTTAATTGTTCATAGAAATGAACACAAAAATACAGAAGTATTTTTTTATTAATTTAAAAAATAATACCACAAGTGATGGCGGGGAATATAGCAAAATATACAGATAACAGGTGTTAAAGTCCACCTTCTATATGGAAAGGACCAAGGGGAAGAAGGAGAAGAGCGCGTCCCAAAAAAAAGGTGGATAGAAGAAATAGAAGCGGTGGCAGGAAGCGAATGGAGAAAGAAAGCCATAGACAGAGTTTTTTTGTTTAGTTTAATTGGAAAAAGCTGGAGGAGGCCTTTACCCGTGAAGGGGCTCCGATAGTACTGAATGAAGGTAGCTAGGATATATAGGATGACAAGATAAAAACAATGTAATAATAAAATTGATATTATGATAATAAAATGAAAAAAAAAACATGTGTATACTTATGTACACGCGTTAGAAGTTATACTTCATTAGCGTAACAAGATAAAAATCATTTCAAAAATTTTCTACGTTCGTAGAAAAACCGACACTAACAATAGAAAAAATTTACTCTCATCATTTTTCCCTAACGCGCCAATAGAAGTAGGTATAACATCAAAATCTAAGCTGTATATGATGTATTATTTTTTGTCATTATAAGAAATTAATCAGGTTTATTATTCTTATCTTATATTTAATTATTATTTTAGAGTAGGTATTCTCTAAAACCATTTAAATAAAAAAATAAAAATAATAATTAATCAATTCGTGTGAACTGACAAAAACAGTACAAATTCCTATATAAAACGAGTATATATAATAAGATAGCCACTTAGTAATTTTTTGTAAGTTACATAAAAGATTGACCTCATTTAACAAAAATACCTGTTCTTTAACATTTCAATAACATTTTTAATTTTATTTTTACTCAGATTTTGCTCTCGATAATAATTCTGATATTGATTAATTTATAAATAATATGATAAATGTAACATTGAGTCAGTCCACCAAATGCACACATAATTTGTATGTCTGTTTTTAATGTATAGTCTGTTCTGCCGAGTGTTGTCCGCCTTTGGAAATAACCCTAGACCCCAGTCGACTTCATATACATTCTTTGAAACATTTTTTTTTTTAAACTGGGGGCAAACTGGCAGGAGGCTAATCTGATGTTAAGTGATATCGCCGCCCATAGACACTCACATTGCCAGAGTACTCGCAAGTGCGTTGCCAGCCTTTTAAGAAATGGTACTCTCTTTTCTTTAATGACCCTAGTTGAAGTTGTTCGGAAATACTTTAGTGGGCAGCTACTTCCAAGTTCGTTGTTGGCCTTTCAAAATTGTATGCTCAGCAGCTAGATTTTAATTATAAAAAAGGGTTGCAACGCACTTGCCCGAGGGTTGGCAACTGCGTTGCCGTAACTTATGCTTTAAAGGTGATATTTCTATATTCGTAGCAATGCCGGATATTGTAAAACAGCCGGTCGCAGTTAACGTTGTAAGATCAATGAAGACCTTGAAACAGAATGCACTCGTGATAAGCAGCTGAGTGTTTGGCGAGGTGCCAGGCGTTGCAGACGTTGGGTCTAGTGGATACATGCTTCAGCTTACGCTAGTCATTTAGATGCTAAATCTGGAGAATTATTTTAATAGATAATTTAAGGGAAATAATTACACGTAACTATTCTTATCTATATATTTACTAGCGGACCCTTGTCGCGCTCCTAACAAGACAGCTTCTACATTAATACTAATTATATATATACACAGTATTTTTCAAATATAATAGACCATAATTAAGATATTCGTCTGTTATAATAATTAATTAAACAAATTTAATTTGAATAAGAATGATGAGATAAAGAAAATATGTATTTTATAACGTTGAACTAACGTGTATGAAAACAAAAAATCTCGAGGTCCGCAATTAATATTCGCGGTATTCTATATAAAGTTCACTCGTCCTTTACATTCGATCCCAGTGTTTGAGTTGTATCTTTGGTGCATTAATCAATTTTGCCTCCACAAAGACAGCTCCCCCTCGTTACCTCCCGGAGCTCTGCAATGCGGCCTATGCATTCTTTTCATATTATATGTAGTCGTTTACCTTTAACATATTAGATATACGAGTATTAATTATTATGAAAGTAACTCGTCTTCATAAATTCGAGTATGTATTAAATAGTTTGTCTGACTTTAAGTGAAGATTAATTAAGGCTTTTAGTAAGTTTATGAATATTTAAAGTGGCGTAATTCTCGAAACCAAAACATGTTTCGTTATATAATATATTTGTTAATCACTAAGCTATGGAGTTATTAATATAAATTAGTGTCGAGATATTATGTTTTTCTTAGTTGAAAATGTTTATTTAAAGTTTTTATAGTGCACTGTCTAAAATCTAAATTTAGTATTAACTTGACTATATTAAGTTACATAATATAAATAAATTAAATGTAGAAGCTCATCTACAAGTTCTGGATTTATTGCTAAATTATGTTGCTTATAATAGAAACAACATGTCAGACTTTAAATAGTTTGGCCTATTTCGAGCTTTTATCAACCGGCCCTGTGGCGCAACGGATAACGCGTCTGACTACGGATCAGAAGATTCCAGGTTCGAATCCTGGCAGGGTCGCGGATTACTTTTTCTATTTATGTTAAATTTATTGTTAATGTTTTTTAATTACATTTAAACATTTGCAAACTATATTTGTTCAGTGTTTTTCTATAGTAGAACAAATCTTCTAAAATTATTTATTTAAATAATTTTAAGTATACGTTTAGAGTGAATTTAAAAATATATACAGATACATACTACTAATGTCTATTTAAATTACGAAACAAAATAATGTTATCTTTTTTTATTTAAACAAAGATACTCTAAAAAGACGAGGGTAGATCCTACAGATTAACTCTTCAAATGTCCTAGGCTTATGTTTTCGTGTACATGCTCTGTTTAATTCATGATAAGGATTATATTTAACGTTAGAATTTAAATTGTCTTGTTATATAGACAATTTTTTTTAACTAAGCAACGGGTGTTAGGTTAGACCATTATCTACACTGACTATAAAAAAAAGCTGCTAGGATCTATTTATATTCTTATATCTTATGTATACCTGAACCAGCAATTAATTCCCTCCGTGGAGCCTTTTTATTCTTTTTATATTATATATATATATAGAAACATTACAATAGATGAACAATTATTGTTCATATTATTACGTTTGCAAACTTAATTGACAGAGCTAAAAGATTTAGTCAAAACTTTTAAGTTTTGAATAAAAAAGTAATCTTTATTGTACTTTAAAATTAACAAAGTAGTATTTCGTGGCTTACAGATATTGCAATAGATATAATATTTATTATTTCACACATCATCCAACTGCGAGATGGTGATTGCAATAGGCCTTATAAAGATTCAAGACACAATAGTCCTAAATCTATATTAAACATGGTTGAAATTGTGCCACAAAATCGATGAATCCGTAATTAATAACACACGGAGTTAGTTAATTTTTTATATTTTCTTTCAGATAAATCTGCGGTTAATACTTGTGTCTGGCAAGACTAAGGAGTTCGTGTTCTGTCCGGTGGATTCAGCTGGCGACATCGCTATACACGTCTATGACAATTGGCCTGAAGGTAATTCCTATAAAATCGAATTTAATTTGCATTAAGAATTAACAGTTATTAATAATTAAAACCCAATAATTCAATAATTTTATTTTTTTAAAGTAATCTTACAGCTACACATATACATATTATCAAAGAAAACATTTAGGCAATATATAAAGCCAAAACAGATTACTAAAACAAAATATACGAAATAGAAAACAGAAGTCAAGAATGTACTTATTCTTAGAAAATTAAAATTAACTTTAAACACAACTATCCTGTTTCTAATCAGTCGTTAACACATTGGCCATTTTATGATTTCAGCGTTCTTTAGATTTATTGTTTAGTTATAATAATAACCCGCTATTATAATTTAATGGAAAACTGAGTAACCCGTTGCGGCTGACCTATAAATAATTAATAAACAACTTAGTAATATTTTGTCCCCACCTTAGTCTTTCTAAAATTCTTCTCCCCTATGTAACATAATTTTTAATATTAAAATTGTTCACTTAAGAAACTTAAATGATAGGTTTTAAGAAGAAACACTAGGACATTGTCAACGAAAAACAGTAAGTACATTTTCAAAATAATGAAAAACTGATATTCAAATTATAATGTTTCGAATAACTTAACAATCAAATTGCCCCCGTGTGGGCCGTGGGTCCCACGTTGAGAAAAACTGGTCTAAAAATATTATTTTGTGTTATATATTGTAAGATTTAAACCGAAATTATCCAAACATACTAAATTTAACGCTTATAGTGTACGGGAAATGGAATCCCTCGCATTTTTCGAATTATGCCAATGTTATTCATGAGGGTTCAAATAGGCATGTTCCATCGTACAATTTTATGGAAATAATAGCCTTATTTATGCCGGAATAATGACTGTTTTCCCATGAAGTTGTAATAGAGGGTGTTCGATGCTCTTTAACATTAAAAGTGCGAATCTCGGTCCGCTAATGGCGTGAAAAATAATTTATGTTGACACTTATTATTTTTGTACTTAATATTTCTTTTCCTGCGTCATTAATACCTAAAAATGTGCATAATTTCTTACGGATTATGCTCTTTTTAAATAGAATTTACGATTAATTTGAGGAGATTTCATTATGATATTCATTTGATTTATATTCTTAAATGTTGAAAATTTACGTTATGGCCGTTACTAATAGAAAATCAAATATGTGCATCGTGGCATACAAAACTATACAAGAAAGACTTGCATAACATTCACTGAGTGCGGCCTTGTTGCCGATCTACCAATCTCTCAAGCAAGCTTTAAGAAGAATTTATATAAAACAAAAGTCTTAGAGGGAGGGTAAAAAGAAGATTTGTTAAGAATTTAATGAAATTAACTGTCATTAAAAATATTAAGAGTGTCGACAATTAATACAAATTATAAATTTAATTTACAATTCGTCATTTAAGATTTCAATCAATTATTTTGCATAAAATATAAAATATTAATATTTGATAAATTCTCTTTACGAAATTTTATATTTTTAAGATTAGGGATTTCGCCCTTCTCTCTCTCTCTCTCTCTCTCTCAATCGGCCTCTCCCTTTTCTTCGACAAAAACGCTGCACATCTTCGTGACGCTAATATTATTATTATTGCCATATTAAAATGTTACCATCATGCGCCTAAAGAAGTTTCACTTCAAAAATATGCAGGAAGTGCAATTATTAAATAAATCTACACCGAATAAATAATTTAATAGACGTGTACGCTATAGACAAAATAGTTATTTATTGTCACATTTTAATTCCAAATAAAACAGCCACATCGCTAGTAAATTCACTTCACAAAAGCAGCTTAGGTTTTCTTTTGAAAGCCTTATTAAAATTAAATTAGAATTGAGTTTAAAACAAGGCCAGCCTCTGAATACCTTTCGCACTCAAGAACCGGGTTACATGCATAATGTATTAGGGAACACAGTTTTCTTAGTCTTTGAAAAGGTTAGATTTGAGCTTTGAGAAAATTAATTACGCCTTCAAGGACGAAGGTGGAGGGTTTTTGTAGATATATACAAGTGGCCCAGTAACACATTTTCAAATAAATATGTCTTTTAGTGTACTGTAGGCATTCTACAAGTAAGGGTAGTAGGTACTAACCAGAAACTACAGCGCATTACCCATAATTGTGTTCCTGCGCGATCTATGGATTCCGGCGCATTCCACCAGTGTTTGAACTTTTTACGGTTGTCCAATTATTATTGCTTATAATGTTACCGTTCACGCCAGGTGAGGGGTTGACCATTTGGTAGATAAAAATATAACAATTTGAATTAGAGTTTAATTTTTTTTTCTATATTTTTTTATGTAACAGGGCAAACGTCAAACCTCATTTATTCATGTAGGTAAACACAATGTACATTATGAACGTCAAAAAAGAAATATACATTAAATGCTTCTAATTTGACATTTACTGCCAGTTCTCAAATCAAACTCAAACTCTCCGCCACTCTTTTGCCATCGCCAAGTTCTTTGTTCTACACAACGTTTGTAAGGAGCCGCAACCATTACACCATGTTCCACAGGACATCATTCCAAGCATAAGATAAAAATATATAAGTAGAGTAAATACAACATTCTTAGATAAAAGAAGTCTATTTTTGTCCATAATATTTGAAGATTTGTTCGTATGTTTACATATCAAACGGAAGAAGGAATTGGGTCAGAATTAGTATTTGTTCTGTTCGATAATACTTGATCAGAATGTTTTATTTTCTTGGAATTTCTTTTTTTATTACTTTTAATATTTGTGTCTGTCGATTCCATCGTTATTTAGAACTAGTTGCATACACGATGCAACAGAAAATTTGTTATCCATAGCCATTTTAGGTAGACTTTAAATTAAATTCTTTCATACACTTTTAATTCACACACCCTTACAAATAAAACACCGACAACTTTAGTTTTATTTTATTCTGTTTCTTACTTTAGTTTAGTCATAGTAGTCTTGTTTTTGTATATTTTCTGTCCGCGGTGGAAGGCTGGTGACCACAGGAGTTCTATTATAGGCACTAACCAGCCTCTCACAAAGATTTATTTATTTAATTTATTGAAGTGAAAACTTCTTTAGCATCATTGTGATTTGAAAGTAGATGAAACAAAAAAGCGACAGTAAAAAGAGACGTGGATTCAACGTGGAAGAAAATGAGTTTGTGTATAAACTTTAAATTAGTGTGTATTTATTTGATCATTTTCTGAATTAAAAAAACATAGATGTGGAAAAAAATAACTAAGAGATTAATTTAATTCGATTATAAAATTAGATGAAATTTTTCAATTTTATTTCCATATCATTGATTATAAAAACTTTTTGAAGTGAAGATTTCTGGTATATGAGATATGGTGGGTAAATACAGAGGCATAGTCTGTTTCCTTGTTCCTTCTTCCTCCTATCAGACGACCTCAGAGCTGAGAACGCCACTTGCTCCTAAAATTATACTTTCATATCTCCAAGTATGTACTAGACAAAACAAATGTTTGTTGAGTGAAGTGCAGGTCTTGGACGAGAAAGTTGGCCGTTAAGGCTCTCCGGCCCTTGAGGCAGGACACGAGTGCTCACCCCAAAACCTTGAATAGGCCACTAATAAA
This sequence comes from Pieris napi, assembly GCF_905475465.1. Taxonomy (NCBI): domain Eukaryota; kingdom Metazoa; phylum Arthropoda; class Insecta; order Lepidoptera; family Pieridae; genus Pieris; species Pieris napi. The sequence continues at coordinate 927,785 of NC_062241.1, read as the reverse complement.
GCGGGTGCTGAGGTAGTTATATCTGTCTCTTTTCATTCTGAGTAAACACAATTTGGTAAAAAGAGACAAAACAGTACTTTACTTAAATGGGTGCAATTAAATTGATGTCATTTTTATGAGTCAATATCCTCGCGTCTTGGGTTATGGAGTATATATATTATGTTTAATTGTAATTTGGAATTGAATTTAATTGAATCGAAAAACATTGTGTATATATAATGCATATACTTGACTTCGGAAAAAGCTAGTCTACTAGAAAGAAAACAAGAAAAAAAGAAAAAAAATTATAACACAATAATAATGTATGTTTAGTAAAAAGAGATACTGGACTAGCCCCCACTAGGATTCCCTGTGGAGGGAGCTAATTTCTTCCATTTGACAAATTAATGATATTAGATACTTGACATAATAAATTCTAAATAACACTTACAATTTTATAATAAAACTACTGTTGCACAATAAAATAATACTTTCCTTTTTCAGCATAGGACATGTTGAGATAATGTTTAAGATTATTAGTGAATGTATAAAGATTTGAATCGTTAGTGAAAATTTTGTTTTTAAGAAAGTCTTCATAAACAAAAATATTCAGTTTAAGAATTTATTTATTCAATTAAATTATTACACTGAAGTATTTCCGAACCAATTCGATTTAGGATTTAAGAAAAGACGGTACCAATTCTTAAAAAATCCGGCTACGCACTTTGGTGCTTCCTGTCTGTTTGCCTCCTGTTACATAATAAAAAAATAATGTTACGAAGGGCTTACCTAATAGGTTTATTTATCTTAAGCGTACTCGCTGGTGCCTTAGCCACACGTAAGCATATGAATTGCCGGCGGGGAAAGAGCTGTGCAAAGAGAACTAATTTTACATTTTCATGTGCAGTTGGCATGCATCGACGAAAATTGAAGATTTCAGAATGCATTTCATTAAAAATTATATAGCCTTTTGAACATCGTATGAAGGGCGTTACGTCTAAAATAGATAAACGGACAGTTATAGGACTAGGAAACATTTTTTTAATAAAAATAAATATCTACAAAAATAAAAGATAGGGGTTGATCGTAGAGGGGGGAAAATTAGGGGTTGTATGTATTTTTTAATAATGTATAATAAAAAAATAAAAACAAAAAAAAATAAAAAATTAATTTATTTTACTTAACACTTAGGGGTTTGAAAGACATATAGCAGCCGATTCTCAGACTTACTGAATATGCATAAAAAATTTCATAAGAATCGGTCAATCCGATTCGGTGGAGTATGGGAACGAACATGGTGAACGACAATTTTATATATATTGGGTATAAAACTAGTCGCTCTACTGCTAAATCTTTTGAAAATTTGTAATGCAAGAATCATATTCACAAATAATATTAATTGACAAAAATAATAGTTCAGACCAGTGTGTCCTAACGTGGCCCACGCCCCACAGGGGGGCAATTTCATGTTTAAGGGGACTATTCGAAAATTTATTATAATTATTTGTAATTTTAATTTCAGTTTTTCATTATGTTCTGAAAATTTACTTAACTTTTTTAACAATTTCCGAGTAATTACTTCCTAATTGAAAATTAAACGTTTTTAAAAGGCAGGTAACATATGCTAGAGATCTGGCATTTTAGTACAGAAACTACATTGAAGTCGCTATTGGAACTTAGAGTGTGAACTATACCTGTCTATTTCTAACACATAAAAAGTCTTTTCTAATTCACTTACAATACAAAGATACATATTTGTCAGGTTCAATGAAGCGCAGTTCTTGATTGTGAGTGCCAGAGAATTCCTTTGCCCATTTCGAGTTCCTTTGCGTTCTCTGTCCCTTACATTTGATTGTGTAATTGTTACGTTTCTTTGAAGAATTTTTGGAGCGTGTTAATTCGCAATTGTGAAAAAAGGGCGTGGGCAATTCAGCACGATTATGCGTAGAAAATCAATGATAAGTTAAATAGTACAAAAATGCAGAGTAGTAGAAAAAATCTAAATTATAGAATGACTTTCAGATGTTAGGTCTGAATTTAGATTTGGTACTAGTTCTCAAATTAAGGATGCGTCATTAGGAGAATTTTTAAATCGCGTTCATAATAATAAGCTTTGGTTTTTAAATAAAATCGTTTAGACCATCAGTTCCTTACAAATAAATCTAGAGTAGTTTTATATGCAATTACATATTTAACATATTTAAAAAAACAAGTGGTGCTACCTTTTTAGGTCTGGGCCTCAGATTTCTGTGTCCTGTACCTATCTGTTTCATAATGTGTCTGTGCGTACACACGCCGTCGACTTTTTGGGTCTAAGGCTAAGGCAAGCCGGTTTCCTCACGATGTTCTACTTCACCGTTTGACTGAATGTTAAATGCGCACATAGAAAGTCGAGTTCGATCCCCGGCACATTGGTGCGGCCTACGACTTCAGGGATAAGAGTCGCACGCTGAAGCCACTAACGGCCAAAATTAATAATGTATCATCAATCTATGATTATAACCAATCTTGGACTGATTCATATCTAAAGACCGATCTCCAATCTGCATGCCAATAAACATTTCTGCTATCCGATTGTATATTTGACAAAAGATTGACAGCAATCTTTTGCGTGATCCTTGCCTCTCGACCGCGTTTCGTTCAATGCAATATGTTGTGTTCAAGCATACCAAAAGTTTGCTGTTTTTGGAACGAAATAAAATAAGTAAGACTTAATGTCTGTTTCACAATGTATGGATAAAGTAGCAAATAGCTATGCAACGTTTTGTTTGTTTTTTTGTTACGAACAAATAAATTCTATAGAAAAACATAGAACCTTAACCTTTTTGTTGGTCATTTAATATTACTTGTAATGAAACGGGCTGTCATTGTCATATGGTATTATTGTTTGTTAGGTTATTGAGTATTTTAGTACATATTATTACAAATATAAATTTTCTCTGAGTAGTTTGTGTATGTTGTTTTTGTGATTCGAGGTTGGTTCTTTAACTTAAAAAAATGTCTACGCAAAAACGTGAAAGAAGCGTCAATTTCAGCCGGGAAGAAGTTGACCTTCTAACTTCGCTTGTTGCTGACCATAAAAATATATTAGAAAATGAAAACAGTGACTCAGTCACCTGGCAGGAGAAAGAGCGGTGCTGGAAGACGCTGGAGGCGCTGTTTAATAGCACAAGTGGGGTAAACTTTCGCAGTGCTAAAGCTTAAAGAGGGCTTCAAGAAAAAAGTCTGCCTTGATACATGCTGAAACATATCGTACAGGAGGTGGCCCTAGTGCTGCTACTCCTCTTACCCCCTATCGAGGAAAAAGTCAAAGACATGATATTGTTGTCTGTCGAAGGAAATGAAAGTCAATTGAAAGGAAGAGCTTCTAAATAAGAGAAAGCAATGGGCATTTGAAGAGGAAGAAAGAGAGCATAAAAGAGAATTATGGGCCATAGAAAAAAATATATTGTTAAATAAATTAGAAAAATAATAGATATTGTGCCTGGAGCGAGGATGTATTGTATTAAAAAATTGTATTTTTATTTAAATAAAAGCATTGAATTTTTATTTAATTTATCTCAAAAATGTTGTAATTTATAAAATATTATAGTAATAAAGCAAAATAATCACTTATAAGATTACTTCGCACACTTGCATTTCCCACGTTGTCAATTGCGCTTTGATCAATATCATCAGCTTGTTCATCTACTTGTTGCAGTAGTTCAAAATGTTCATATCGCATATCAATAGCAATATTGTGCAACACTGCACATGCCACTATCACGGCTTGTACACGAGATACTTGAAGCAAAACCTTTTTTGACAAACCGATTTTGGGGAACCGATTTTTTCCAAACACCATATTATGTCCTTTCCACCACATTTCTGCTTCGTATTTGAGATTCGTTATAAAGATGTTCTGCTGGAGTCTTGAGGTTTTGAAGTGGAGTTAGTAGGTAGTATCTATAGTAACAAATATTTTTGGTTGTAGCTAATATTTAATTTTTTTTTACAAAAGTTGATGACAAGATGAAACCTTTGTGTAAAAGTGTCTCCAAAGCTTCTTTTGTTAACCTAAATCTAAATGTGAATTCGGCGTCATTCAGGCTCTGGATATAATAAATTCTTGTCTTCTTATGTCTTCGCACAGAAGTACGTTGTCTTCTTCCAGCTTCAGAATTACTATCCCAATCGGATAATTGCATTTAAACTTCCAAATCACTATCACTAGAACTGGAACATGACGAAGATGAATAAATTTTCCCAATGAATATTAAGTTAGGTCGCAATCCCAAACCCAAATCATACGAGTTTCACCGATAGCAATCCGAGATTGATTTGGCCAATCGAAGCACTGTCAAAATGGACAGATAGGTTGTTGGCATGAGTAAACATTCATTTTCATACAGAGGGCAATCTTCAATCTCTTATCCGCCCTCTGAACGATTGGTTGAATAATTAGATTGGTATCTCAGTCCATGTACTGAATATTGGCATGCTTTTCTTTAGAAATGGATTGAATTGTCAGTCTATGACAGCTAAAATTGGATTGAGATTGCATATTGGTTTTGGCCGTAAGCCAACACTGCAATCAGCAATTAATTCGATGAAACCTTACTCTTAAAATTATCGTTTAAATCAAAGAACGAGCTCGCTTTTAACTCGTACACATGGCAACCTTTCACAGGTTGCCATACGTAATATAACGTGTTTCCAGAAGCTAATTAGTCCCGGCCAAAGTAAGCAACTAATTAACGAGAGCGTTATAAGTTTTCATACTTCCTTTGTGAGCTTGTCAATATCGACGCCGTCGTTGGAAACCGATAATTGGAGAAACTGTAGACTGTAGAGTAACGGTGTGTTCACTTTGTAAGCTATATATCATTATTACACTATTATGTGTAAATGTGAATGATCTTGCTGTTAATTGCTTCTTCACTATAAATACATATCAGTTTTACGTTTTGTTTACGCGAATTAAGATTTTAATTAATTTGCTAAAGGGATTTGTTTGTTGACTACGAAGATGTAAAGTTTGAATTATTGTTTTGTATCTAAAATTGATATCCAAAGTGTGTAAATTGAAATCTAGAGCAGTGGTTTCCCAATTCGTAAATTTATGAACATTATTTGTAATTTGAATTTTAATCAACATTATGTTTTGAAAATTTACTAACGATGTTTTGCTAAGTATTTTCTAGTAAATGCTTTTCGAAACCCATCATACGTTTCTTAAGTTTCTTAATATTAAAAATAATTTATTTTACATATGGCATAGGAATTTTAGAAAAGCTAAGATGGCATTAAAAAGTTGGGAAAACTGCATTAGAGTGATAAAGAGAAAACATTCGAAATTTGTTATCTTATATATATAAAAAGAAAATGGTGTTCGTTTGAGGCTCTTTCACGCTTAAACCACTGATCGTATCGACATGAAACTACCACCATTCGATGCGAAATTTTTCCTAGATGGTTTATGGCTATTTATTTTATTTCCAACGTTCCTTCATTTTTTTATTTCTGTTTTACTTTTATGAAAATTTTTCCCGCTAATAAAAACAAAAGAGGCTTCCTAGAACCGCAAAACGTCAACATCTGTTAAAAACTCGATTTTCGAAATATTTCAATTTCCTTAGCGGGAAGTTAAAAATAAGAATAATAAAAATATGAAAAAAAATAAAATAATGAAACATAAAATTTATTTTAATTCGTCCAGCAAAGCGGGCGCGAAACGGCTAGTTTTTTGTATAAAATTGTAATTTATAGCTTGACTCATTACTGATGTTAGCAACCAACTAAGTTCCTGTTTCCTATTTAGAAGTCCCGTAAACCCCAATCGGGCATGATACTGTGTATTTTTTTAACGCAACTTAAATTTCTATGTAATTCAAACTATATTCGCTATCTATCAATACGGCTCCAGAGTAACTCATAATAAGATGCAAAGAGCGTAAAGGATGATTCACGGTACACCGTGTCGCGACCGGGCCGGGCCTCGGCCGGGACACGTCCACCGTGCGCCGGCCGGGACAGTGGTTCATGTTACACCGGGCTGTTTGGGTGTACGCACGTACGTGTTTGGACGACTATATCTGTTTTTGTCAAAAAAAAAACAAAAAAAAATTTAACCTCACTAAGATTTGACGTTGACTGCTCTGCAGCGCCCGGGCGCCTACGTTCATGTTACGACGTGCCGGGGCCGGACCGTGCCGGAGCCGGGAAACAATACCCACCGACATTACAACGCCGTGCCCCGGCCGTGCCCCGGCCGTGCCCCGGCCGAGCCACGGTCAGGCATGAATTACTTCATACAAAAGTATATCATTAATGTTAGACCGTGCCCCGGCCGGGGCACGGCCCGGTCGAGACACGGTGTAGCGTGAATCAGCCTTAAATGGGTGTGAGAGGTCTAATGAAGCATATGCAGTGTGCATCAAGGTCACTGGCCCAAGTCACTGACCTGTGTTAACTGCGTATGCGCCGCGCCTTTACCTCGCTTAATTGTTTTCTATACGTATGATAAGTAATTATTCAATAATAATTAAATCACGCGGTTTCTGTTTTCAACAGTCGTTATAACGAGTGTAATTCATGTATGTCCAATAAATAAGATTCAATATAAAAGTGTACCTAAGTATCTCTTATGTCTTAGCGTCGTGGTACAAAGAAACATCTGGATCGGGTAATCTGTTTCCAGCGGTTTCTGTCCAGCGTCTCTCTTATAACAGTGTATAGTTTTGATGAGTCTTTTACTTGATCGGCCCATCTGGTTGGTGAACGGCCACGTGATTTGCAAATCAAATCAAACCAAAATCATTTATTCATGTAGGTAACACAATGTACACTTATGAACGTCAATAAAGAATTACATATTAAATGCTACTAATTTTACATTTACTGCCATTTTACAAATCAATGGCGTATAACGAAAGAAGAACTGGCAATAAACTCTCCGGCACTCTTTTTAATCGCAAAGCTTTTTTGTTTTACACAATGTTTGTAAGGAGCTGCAACCATTACAACATGTTCCATATTTGCCTTCTGTATTACCAACCACGATCAGTTTCTCCAAGTTCTCAGCACCTCCGCCGCCGCCTTATATTGCTGAAATAAGCTATAATTCAATAAAGTATACAAAAGATATAAAATACTATTATAAATAAAACATAAACCTTGCTTATCTACTTTTTGGTAATTCTAGAACCCAGGACCTTCGAGTTGAGTTCGCATGCGTATTAAGCATTTAGCAGTGGCGTAACAATAGGGTGGCAGGGCTGGCAAAAGGCCACGGGCCCCCAACCCAGGAGAGCCCCTGCCCAAGAGATATTATGTTCTATGGATGAATGTGAAGTCTCCAATACGCATAGGGCTAGCGTGGAGACCATTCCCTCTCGCCTAAGAGAGGAAGCCTTTGGCCATTAGTGGGACATATACAACGTGTAATTGAGTACGCTGAAAATCTCGAAGTTTTTTAAAATTGAACTGAGTACAACGTGACGATTTTTACTGATAGGGCCCCATTAAAAGAATTTGGGCCACGGGCCCCAGACGGTATAGTTACGCCACTGGCATTTAATCACATAAGGTCATAGTCTCAATCTAGTTTACGTAAAACGCCAGTTAATGCATATCTACATCAGTAAAAGTACAAATACATTTGTCCCACAGGTCATTGACCTTTGACGTACAGCGCCCTCTATGTGGATCACTTAATTAATTATTCTATTTTTCGCACGTTGCGTGGGCGAATGCAATCAGTTAGGGCTGGATTCAGGAGCAATAATTTAATTTGTTTAATGTATCGTTTATAGGCCTATAACAACCAACTGGGTTGAACAGACCTCTCTAATGTGATTTAAATACATATATCTAATGTACATATGTATATAAGCTATGTACAAACTAAAGTAGGTACATTCTTACTTCACTTTATTAATAAATCAGTGTTAATAAATACTGTTGTATCTTTTTGTAAAACTTTGTTCGAGCTGTGGAAAGGAACATTTTTTTTTAAGAGATAGTTTTCATTTCTGTGAAAATGAAATACAATTGGTTTTATTATAGAATTTCATATATTTAAAAAAAAATGTAAACGTATTTATTATAATTTACTACGCACATAATATTAAATAACCTGAAGAATAAAAATCTACGTGAAAAAACTAAATGCCTTATCGTTAAACGACCCTATTCAATAAATCCAAAAATATATGTTCAAATGAAATCTTATCATACATTTTAATTAAAACAGGGCATGTTTCATTACAATTCGTAATAAAATTGTACTTAGAAAATAACTGTAAATTAGCAATTTAATTTAGCGAAGGCTGGCGGTAGCACGCGAACTGATTTGTGGCTACGAATCGAGCAAAACTCAATACATTGCTGTTGAAATATAGCCTTACACCTTGGCCAGTGCTAGATTTGTATGTTTGTGTGTTTTTAAGGAACAAACCTCCTAGAATCCTTCCGGGCAAAAATACTCCTCTAAGCGTTATTAAAAACATTGTGGATAGCATATCCAGAAGGAATTAGCTGCGATTTTGGCAAGAGGTCACAATCGTTAATAGATTTTTACCTTTGTAACTATATTTAATTAAAAAAAGGGCAAAATATCTTCCTGTATTTATTTCCGACCACTTTTTGTTTGGCCGTGTTGATTTTAAATAATTCATCAAAAATTTATAAAAATGCCAGAATGAATTTACACTATTCTAAAACTACGTCAGACAATTAAACTTCATTGCATTAACTGAAATCGACCTTAGACCGTAAATTTTCTTAGGTGCCTCTATTTTCTTGCAAAAGAATTTATGTTCACTAATACGAGTCGGTATTAGAAGGAAGATCTAAATGTTGACTTACTACCAGTTTCCAAATCGCCAGAGCAAGAAGAACTGGCAGGAAACTCTGCCACTTAATCGTCAAGTTTTGGTGTACAAGTTTGTAAGGAACTGATCACGCTTCACTAGACATATTGAAACAAAACAAAGCCGGGCTAGAGGGGCTAGTATTTACAAAAAACATAAGCCTCGAGGTCCCACTTCCCGGTCTTTCAATTGTTTCTTAGTCTTAAGATACAAAAAAATCTATGACAAGATATAAAAACGTTGAAGTGTTGTACAGCAAATATGCAAGGATGTACAAAGGAGGTGATAGCTTATATCCGTCCAATAATGTATGGCCTCATTAATATTCCGTTTTGCGCTGTGGTTAATGATATATAAAAATATTATCGCTCGCTTAACGCACAATGCCCTCATCGATTTAATATGTGACATCATCAATGTATGGCTTAATATCTAAAAAAAATTATACCTAAGCAACGAAGCTTTTTTCTACCTATATACGTAGTTGTGTATCAAGTACCAGGCATTGTTACATGTCACTTGACGTTGTCAAATTGACGTAATACGTCAATTAATGTCACTTACTTTGATAGACAAGAATGATGGACTAGACAATTATAAATCGAGGCTCCAGTCTTTAGAAAAAGTCTAATTAAGGTCTGGATTGACAGAGTATCCTTATACAAATAAATAAGGACAAATATTTTTTTATTCGTATTTCATCGTTTAAGTTGTTTAAGCTATATTTAGTATAGCGCCATCTATGAATTACCCCCAAAACGAAATGTGTGAATCATCTTTACATTATCTTGGTAGTTGTGTAAGCGTTAATACTTCGAAGTGTGCCGGTTTTATACAAACTTGTTCGTAGCCTCCATAGCTCAGGGGCAGAGCACTGGTCTTGTAAACCAGGGGTCGAGAGTTCAAATCTCTCTGGAGGCAATATCATTTTTTATATTTTTTTCCCTCCAAATAAAATACTTTAAATTTTTTATTTATATTTTATGGTATGTTAACGTGAAGTTAGATCATAATATACTTATTTGAAATTTTGTTATATTGATATTTTATTAAATTTTTATAATGAAGTAAAAAAGGAAAACTTTAAATTTTAACCTTAATTTTCACATAATCGGGCAATCACACAATCGGCAAATTTTAACATAGTAAAAGTATGTTTTATCAAGTAAAATTAGCAAATTTTACATAAATATTTTTTGTTAATGCAAGAATAGCCATATTATATTTGTATTAAATATATGTATTTCTCTGTGTTAAGTGATTTTTTTCCATTTCAGCTGACTGGTCATCAGAGTGCGTCTCCCGTGCAGAGATCCTCCGACTCATCTACCAGGGTCGCTTCCTGCACAGCTCAGTGACACTGGGCGCACTAGGCTTGCCCCTCGGACGTACTACCGTCATGCATCTAGTGCCACGCGAACATTTGCCCGAGCCCAATTCGCACGGTACGTTACTAAACTATTATGCGTTTGGCTAGTTTTCTATTATCTTTTGTATTAAGTTAGTATTAATTTAAATTAAATTAATCCAGAACACCAACCATACTTTTTTTGCGTTATTATGATTACATTTTGAATTAAGAATTTTGTTGTGTTCTGTAATCAATTGTTATTGAATTCCTCGAATTTTTCATTTAGTCCACTTTTGAATACATTCTTCTATAGGTGAAAGTTTGTAAAAAAATATGCCAGATTTTCTGATGTATTTTATACATATATTTGAATAATATTACAGAAGTTCGATGGAGTTAACACAATACCCTCCCTCTCCCACCCTCCCCCTTTCCTACCCAGCATTTCGTAAGTTTTAATCTTTTACCTTTGCCCCTTAGTGTCAAGCGGAAATATAAAATAATTACGCTATAACGAATTATATATTTTTTTTTGTATTTTGTTTGACCGAAGAAAAATGTTTTCAAAGGTGGATATTATTTTCGCTTGACACGTTTTAGCACCTTACTGTGTAGTTATTTAAGCGATTCAAATAGATCATAATATATACATTATACAGTCCATTTATTCTGAATTGATTGATAGCGCAAAGAAACAGCGTGAGGGAAACGATTTTATCACTATCCACACTATCCTAGTAGGGTAATGTAATGTAAACAATGAAAAATACTAAAGCTATACGAAACAGCTTTGTATATATATTTATTTTTTATGTAGGATCTTGGAATTAATCTTATAGTTTTAATTAAAACTAACATGAAACATACTCAGAATTTTCAGATTGACAGATTCAATTTAAAATGCCGGTTTGACATTTCAATATTCTATTACCGTTGAAATATCGTAAGGATGTAATCAAAGTGAAGTGGATTTTAATCTGTGTAAACCAAGATATAATTTAAAGTTTCTTCTTATCTTTTTATTAATTAAATTTGTACTTCCTATCGTGTGTTTTTTTCGATACTGTATAATTATTAATATCCTTCGGATTTAGTTACGAGTTTTTTTTTAATTATAAAGCTGTTTCGTATTTCTTTTATAGTTTAGTTAATATTAGTTAACCATTTATAAATGTGTGTTAATAAATGGTTATTTATAAATTTATAATTATAAACAAGTGAAATAATAATATAAGTCTAATTTATATTTTAACACGTTGCAAGACCATTTCATTTGTTTTAAGATTATGATTGCACATCACCATACCTTTAGCTTGTCTCTGGTTTAAAAGTACGCCATATTTGTTTACTTTTAGGTCAATTCAGAATGAATGGACTGTAAATACTAGACATTGCCTATTAGTTTGACCTGTTAGTATAAGGTATTGTTGGAATTGTACAATTTGTGTTTTAGCACGTGTGCAATATTTTCTAGTATTATCTATATTCTGATCTCTACAAAACAACATTTACAACGTAGAGAACAGTCTAAGTAATAAAAAAATAAGTATTAATAATGTATTAATATATTATGACATATAATTATATATTTTTTGTATTTATGTTTTCATATAGGTTTTTTATATATGAACTAAAAGTACAAAAAAAACAAAGTATAAATTTCAAATTACTTATAATAGTTAAAAAAAACAATTAATACAAAAAACTAAACGAAAGTCTTGAAGTAGAATTTTTAGTTGTTTGAAAAATAAATTATGTTGTTTCTAATATTATAATAATAAAATTTCCAGATCAACGACAAAAGAGCAAAGGCGGTTCGAGCAGTTGCTGTTCGGCGTCGTGCTGCATATTGTAATGAGAGACTCAAATGTGTTCACACTCAGTGGTTAATCGGTCACGGCACTTGTGATGTTTTTAAAAGACTCGCTTATTTTAAGAGATTATCTTAGATAATTTCCTTTAGTTTAATAATTCGCTAGCACTCGGAAACCATCGAGCACAAAATTCTAAACTTTACGCACACCTTACGAACTCTTTAAAAATATCGCAAGCGTACACATTTCAGGTAATACCGGCCTACCCGCAGATTCGGTGGGATGTTCAGAAGTGAGACTTGCGTTGAGTATCATTCCGGTATGTCAAAATTCAAGAGTATTTCGACATACGGAAGTTATGCTCAGCGCTGTCTCGTTTTTGAGTCTTACTTAAGAGTCGATAGTTAGCGTTCGACTTCAGTATTTCAAACACGTTTTGGATTTGACGCACGGGAGTTGGTGCTAAGTATCGACTTTGAATCTTACAGTGAATAGTTTAGTGTTGCCAGTTAATGTCAGATTGGGTCTTAGATAAATTTTAGTGATGAACGGCAATGTAAACTATTATATGGGTGATTTTGGGTAGCGTAAGTGGCCACACCGTTAGCTCATTATAGAATCGCTGCCGCGTTTAGGTAAGTGAAAATTAAATGTATAAATGGAACGAGTTTGTATACAAAATAGTTCCTCTAGTTCGGCTTGTATGTTTGTTCGTATAAATTCTTAAGCGATCGACTTATAAATGACAAATTATATGTAGAATTCAGTACGTTGTATATAGTTTTATTCGTTTGGTTAAGTTAATGCAATATATGAAATTTATTTTTAAAAATTTAATATTTACATTCGCTAGTTGTAGCTTAAACGGAGTTGGTCGCGATTTAGAATAATTCCAGTAATAATATTTCAAACGCAACACGGCGACTGATTTGTATGAGAAAATTAATTTAAAAATATTTTTTGCCGAGTTTCAAATATTATTAATACAAAATCACTCAATAGAGTACCGCCATTTTAGACATAAACTCATTTTAGTGTTTAACAATTATAAATATTGTTGCTATAACCAATAATTCTGAATATCTCAGTGTTACCAGGCTCCGATATTGTAAATATACTTTAACATCACAGCTTTGAATTGGCTTTTAGATATTTTTTTTATTGGCTAGGTTTAGCCGTATTTTAAGATTCCTGATAAATTTCATCTATACATCATGATTATATTTTTGTGATAGTACAAATAAACTATTGACGGACAGACAGAAGGTAGATATAATTATGTATCGGAAACAGTATTAAGGGGAACTGAAGCTTTTTTGACCTGTAGCGGACTGGGGAATGTATTTCTGGAAAATTTTATTATTTTTTTTAGTATTCATCGTTTTCATTTCATATTGATTTTTCTCTCTGTTGTTTATACAAAAGTATATAGAGACAATAAAATTAACGAAATCTTGCCATAATTTATTTCAGGTATATATTCCCGAGGTCGCAACGAATGTTTTTTTTTTTTTTTAAATTTTGGTTACTCTGTTTAGTTGCTGTACGTATTTTGTTAAGTTGTGTAAAAATACCTAGTTGATAATTAAAATAAAATTACAAATTGATTTGCATTTTTTATTTTTGCTTCTTATCACAATAGATGGCGCTTTACTCTAGTTTTATGTTAAAGTTCTTAATATCCGGTTTTAAAGATTAAAATACAAAATTCTAACACCCTAATTCATGAATAATCAATCAATCATCAATTTGGCAGAAAAGAGTACAATTGCATTGATTTCGTTTTAATTAATAAAGGGGTAAGTTTTAGATTTTTATATAAAAAATTGTTTTCTATAGAAAAATCTATAACTCTATACTTAAAATCAGAAGGATTTTATTACGAATATCAATATTATGGATGGATGGATGGATTAATACGAAAACTACAACGCATAATCTAAAATTTTGTAAATATTCTCTAGCCCCAGCAACACTAGAAAACGAGTGTTGACAGCTTTTAGCCCTCCAATTATTATAAAAGATATATACGTTCTGCGGCTGTTTTAATTAATTTCGGGCTAAGGTGTATAGGTAAGTAGGTTGTATAAGGTGATATCGTAGTATAGTTCGATGTCTTCACCATATTTTAATATTTCCATAGATTAGAAGTCAAAACCACGTTTAGTTTTACTATTTTTCAATTCGATAACTAACGCTATGATAGACAACAGTCTAGTTAAGGTATGTAAACTATGCGGGAATAGACGATTCAATTTTTTTATCTAAACGTGGTGGCTGACTGTTATGTAAATATCTTTAAACTTTAGAAATAATTTAGCTTCTATAAGCCGTTGTATGTTAGGCGTGGTCTTTTTTAACCATAGATATTTCGGTTCCGCTTACCAAATATTTTAATTGTTAAAAATAATAAATTCTATTACATTGTTTTATATAGAACTTCTGTTAATATATTAAATTATTGATAACTTTCATGTCATGTTCAATCTAGCAAGAGCCGAATAAAGATTGGCAAAATTAAATTAAAAAACAAAATTTAATTTTAATTGACCAAGAAATGTTCTTAATTTTTTATATTGGTATCTTAACTTAAAAAAACTATTTAAGTTAAACTTCATTTAAAATTAGCGACATACAACGGTCAATAATAGGTGTCACTATAACAGATTTACATAATCTATATTATAAAATATTCATCGTGTAAAGCTCGGTATTTTAAGCTTTGAAAACAGTCAAAGAATCGTCGAAAATCTTGGGAATTAGCATCAGAAAAATAGCATTTTTTTTTATTTCTAGAAATCCTAAGCACTTATGAAAGGAATTGTATATTAAAAGTCTGTGGCGTTTTATAATGGCAGACTTAAAAGGCTTAGTACGTAAACTATACGAAATAAAATAATACGAATTGTTTGTATGGATGCCTAACTAGTTTTGACCGAAATAGTTTAGCGATTAACCAAAGCTTAAAATACCGATTCCTCATAAATGCATGATTTCTGCATTTAGGATGGCACTCTTGAATTTTCACTTTATTTTCTATATTAAAGTTACTTGATATGTTACGTTGTTATAAGATACATTTCCGTAAGATTCCTATGACTTATTTCTTTGAAGAATTATTTATTTAATGATTAATAAAAAAGGGTCATATGTTGTCAGTCAAGAGTGCCATCCAAAAATATATCAATTATAATTGTTAATATAATAATGTTGAAGACTTGGCTCGGTACGATTCGTATAAATAACGAATAGTTTTATAACATCGGTATAGGTTGTATATTGTTTTAGCATTCAGTTTCGATGGGGTCAAATAAAATTCTAAGAATGTGTTTGTGCTTTTATTTTAGCTGTATCAATGAACCAGAGGTCGATTCAAGATCTGCCAGGACAATATATTTATTTCGTAAAAACATGTTTTTGCGAACAAAGGAATAAAAACGACCTAAAATAATCATTTTCTTATTTTAATACATATATTTTTAATATATAATAAAAAGAAAATTTGGTACATCATTTGCCTAGCATGGATTAGATGTAGGCACCGCAAGCGTGTCGCAAAAAAAGACACAAACAGCTTTAATCTTTTATTATAACATTGTACTCCATTTAGGTAAACTTAAAAGTATAAAATCATATTTTAGATTCTAAGGATAGTGGAGATACCAATTAAGAATAAATAGATTTCTGTCCAGCTCGAGTTCAGCCGTACTGAGCTGTTTCAGCTGCTTCTCCACCTGAGCCAGCAGGTTTACTTCTGGAGGAGTCAATGTTTCTAACACCTGGAATTTAAATACAATGGTGTTTTTATAGAAGTCAAGATACATGCCAGAATGCACCTGTTTCTTTGATTTCTCTATTATATATATTTCTCTGATATGTGGTCTAAGAAATAAAAAAAAATCCTTAGCCGGAATTTGAACGCCCGACCTCGAATAGTAAAAAGTGAAACTCACATCATTAATGCTTTCCTCCGTCTCGCTGCGCATGCGCATCCCATGCACAATGGTTCGTACGCGCCTTTGCTTGTCCAAGGCTCGACCGTGCTCCGAGACCAGCTGACTTCGAGCACGGGACAGGTTGTGCAGCGACGAGTAACACATCTCGCGACAGACGTGAACTGCCTGGAGATTTTATTTCAAGACATTTAAAAAAAAATTGTTTCAATAAAATTTGAAAATACTAATAGAATACATAAGCACTAAAACTGTCAACTTAAAGCAAAATTGGGACCAATTTTAATTAAATTGAATTGAATTATAACATGTTTAATTTTTGAGGTAAAGTGTATTTAATATCCATAAAATTTTAAAGTAATATTGTGTCCCATGATGAGTTTACCAAAAACAGAAAATACTTTCGAAAGTTTTGCAGCAAAACATTGGAGTATGGGACATTAAGGGGTAAGGGGCCCAAAATTATTAAATTAGCCTAGACAAATTGACTAAAAACTATAAAACATACCTCAAATAACTTGACATGATATAAATATATCCCTTTCTGTGTTCCGGACACTTGTTGAGATTTCCTCATTGGCTGAAATTAACATGATTTCTTAATTAATAATAATTAAAAGTCAAGTTATATCAATTGATTGAAGAATAGATTAATTAAATAACTTGCTTGTAAGAAGTAAAACCTATATCTGGGCTCGTATTTCAAAATGTCTCAAGTTCTGTCCATTATTTCAAATGTCAAAAGTAGTTTGACAAGACATTATGGTCTATGGTCGAGACAGAATCTTGATTTAAAAAAAAGATAAAGAAACATACCTGTACACTAATGAAATGTTCTTCTAATAATTTGTATGTCAACTGTTTGCACTCCTTATTTGGCAACATGGCGTTCTTCTGTATGTCTTCCTCCTCTACATATTTTTTTGCTCTTATCAATCTGAAAATAATGTTTTTTGTAAATTTTTTAAAAATTTTCAGGGTCTAAATATATGATTTTAAAATAAAAATTATAACAATAGAATTTTTTTACTCTATAGTCTAGAACTGTCAATCTAACATAGTTTATCCAATGTTGCCTTACCTAAATATTCTCGCGGCCTTGGAGCCCAATCGCTCGGTCACAACATGATCAAGGACATCTTCAACAAGTACTTTGGCAGCCACCTTTGCCTGAACACAGTATTGTCCTCCCCCCGCGTCCCCCGCGCGACGGATGAATCCTGCCCCGTTCTCTTCTGAAACATGATATTCAGAGTTGTAGTGCCAATATCACCTTAGTGAGGACTGTTTTTGGTACCATTACCAGGAACTGCCATCGGAGCAAGCATCTAATTGAAGGGGCAATTAAATCTTATCTTATTGGGGATAAAGGAGCTCACAATTGATAACTGTGTATATATATATGTCTTTTATGTTAGAAAGTAACAACGAATGATGGATGAGAGAAAAAATAGTTTTCATAAATTGGTATTCATGTAGCCACATTAATTTGGATAAATTTTAAAATCTTGGTTTAGGTACATACATCGACGCTTAGAGATTAATATCTAAAAACACCCAAAGTATGGAACTTTTAACTCATGCACCATGATAACAAACTACAAAGCTCACCCATAACCTTGAGATAATGCTCAAGATGGTGATGCAAGAGGATTTTGTCAGTTAGTCTCGAGCTCTCCCTCAAGTCCGTGACAGGAATTGCATTGGACTCCTCTGCCCAGGCAGCTGACGATAGATACATTTGTTGAAGTAATAGACGCATTACTTCCCCCGCTGAAATATGGTACATACTTGATAATTAATAGAAACCAAGTCTTATATACAACACATCAAAATTCTTATAAGACTCAACGCTGAGTCATAAAAATAATATTGGTCTAATTGCTCCATTTTAACTTATGTACTCATAGATCCCATTTTGTCACAGCCAAAACTCGAAATAACAAAAAGTATGTAAGAACTAAGAATAATGAATGCAATCAGACAGATTTTTGAAAACAGGTTTTATGAAACCCTTATTACATTTTTAAGAAAATAAATGCTGTTAAAGTCGAATTGGTAAGAAAATTATATCTCCTATGAGATATTTATAAATACATAAATTGCATTTGTAATTACTATTAATTACAAATGCAATTTATGTATATCCTATGAAGGTAATGGAACAGAGATATTGTTAAGGGAATGTTTTAATTATTTAATTAAGAGATGTATAATAGAATCAGATTCTATTTAATATTTTATACTTTATTGTAGACATAAAATTTAAAAAATATTACCTGTATCATCAATACGCCTTGTCATTGCTTTTATCATTATATCATCTCGGAAGTCCTGATGAAATCTGTCATAGTTCACTTTCCAATATATATCTGAAATTTATTTGTTTTGTGTAATTGTATTTTTTCCTTAAATTAATATTAGGAACAGAAACAGGTAAATTAAAAGCTTACTATCTTTAATGTCAGCTGGATTAGCCATGGCCTGCATAAGAGCCCTGGTATCTAAGTCTGGTACTATTGTAGCTACTTGTACCAAATTAGGAATTTCAGATCCTTCCTTTATTTCTGCCACTGGCGCTTGCTGGATGTATGCAGCAGTTGCCAAGCTGATAAATGTGTCTTTAAGTGTTACTATTGTAAGATTTTTATCCTGTAAACATTAAATGTGCTTGAACAACTCAAAACATAAATACAACGACAAAAAATTATGGCTATTGTGCCAATATAACCAAATTTAGAATTAGCTCATACCTTGTCATCCTTATATTTATTGGCTATGGTGACCAACAGCAGGGTAGCACTACATGTTGCTTGTTGTAATAATTCTTCTATAATAAGTTCTGCTTCTGTTCCATATTTACTTTTCATCTGTAGGAGATATCTAATACATTTAAATATTCATATTAAATCTTTAATAACTGAATCATTTTAGTGTCAGAAAATTTTCTGTTACCTAAATTAATTACCTGGGATATCTAATTAGTAGTAATACATTGTCCGGAAGAAGTTTGTAATCCACATGTGGTCCTGTAGCTTCAAATATTGCCAAATCAAATTTCATAAGTGTTCTCAAGCTCTCAATAACCTGAAGTGAATACAAACTAGCAATTTACTTTTCTATATCATATCAATCACTGAGAAAATTTTTAAAAAATGTTTGTGAAAATTGTAAAATACGGATTAAAAAGTAAATATAACCTATAATACCTGAGTTCTCGGAAGACCCGTTGACTTAACTATCATCGCGATTGGTTTACTTCCATACATGAATAGGTCATTCCCGACTTTTTCCACTATTTCACCACAATATCTTTGCAAAATTTGTGCAACAAGGCGTCCTAGTTGATGAGACATTTTCGTTAAGTATGTATGATTTTAAGAATCAATGTAAAAGCCTACAAAAAAAACAAATTATATTATTAACATTGTTTAATAAACGCTATACAAACAATTCGCTTGCAACAACTAAATCATATATAAACCCTAACTTGAAACTTCGAAATAAATTTAATAAACAATAAACATTGATGATTGAACTTCGCTGGTTCTGGGGCTTAGACAAAATCACTTTTTGACAGGACTACACTACATATTTGTATGGGGGGGTCACGCCTGCCTAAAAGTGATTTTGTCTCTAGTCTCTTGGTCGTTGGTAGAATATGTATTATTGCCTATCCACACACTCCATGAGGTGACACAAGGGGACGCGAGCACGACAGTGTGGACGGTGCGCTCGTACCACCCCATGTCACGGCCTCTCCGTTTTTGTCAGTTTTTGGAGAGCAAGCAGGCGAGGCGAAAGAATCAACCACGCTCTCACGCTTGCTCACTTTGTTATTTAACTACTGCACTGTGTTTTCATATCATGATGGACTAATGATTTCGATACCTCCCACGTAAGTTGTTGTATGCCACAAAAATGCTATTTTGCTTTTTTGCTGAAAAACATCCAAATATGGACCATTATATCCATTAAAAGTAAAAAAAACAACAAAAACACTATTTTTAAAGGATTTGTCAGACGCATAATGTTGTAATTTTCAAACACGAACGGAGTAGACCAATGTATATGCCTATGCATTAGTGTACGCGGGGCGCGAGGTGGGTAAAATCACGCGCTCGCGCCTCGTATTGGTTACATACAACAGACTACGCCGGACTTTCAACCGGCCGCACGCACGTTGTCATCGCATATATTATTTGATAATTCATTGACGTAATTAGTTTACTTCTTATTTATTATAATGAATCGTGCAAGTTTATATTATCAAGAGGGCATCGAATATGTGATTTGCTGAATAATGCGAATATACAAAATAACAACTCCGATACACCCATGGAAAAGGACAATATTTCATTAAATGAAATAGAATTAAACAGTTTTTCTGATTCAAACCTACAAAATATTAATAATAAGTTTCATTTTGTATTATTTAGTCGCATGAATTAGATTACTAACACTTTTCATGGTGGCCCCAACCTAAACTATTGTATAGATTACTTACAACAATATACGCCGGTGAGCGTTCATCAAAAATGTTGTATGTAATACATACAATATTTTACGTCTTCGTTGAAGTTAAACATTTTGTTGTATCTAATAAATACATCGTTTTACTTCGGAAATCGTTCATCAAAATGTAGTTGTATAGTGAAATGCAATATTTTACGTTGGATTTACTTTTTTTTTACTGAAAATTTACGTTGTAAGTCAAGTCATCAGTTCAAAAGTCGATCTTTAAGTAACTCTTTAGGTAAGTCCGACTGCCTCAATAGCCAGATGCATACCTAGTGCATTGTTTTAGCAGCAGATATCTGTGATAATAACCTAGAAGTTGCTTCGAATTCTTATACTGCAAATCTCGAAACATCGCACCCTTCACCTTCTTGTGGTACCAACCACTTGGACTACGACTGTGATAATGATTTCTGCCCTTATTATATACAAAAGGAAAACCTATCAACTTTTGATATTTTGCCCGTACCCTCACCAGGTTATCTGTCTAGCTGCTCAACGTATACAACAATAAACAGTTATAGTCCGCTGTCAGATATTTCGAATAATAGTCCTAGCGCAAGCGATCGCCGTCGTTAACCAAGGAAATATAAAGGTAATATAAGAAAAAGACATTTTAATGAATAGATAGACACTAAGAGAACGAATTTACGTAATATGTGAAAAGAGTACATGTCAAGAAATGGTAAAATTCAAGCAAAGAGAAAGATGGGGCCGCCGAAAAAGACAGAAGATATTTGAGAGTTTTTGGAATTCGGGCAATCGAGAAAAACAATAGATGTATATAGTCAGCTTAGTAAAAAAGCAAAATAAACGCAGAGTCTACACAGATACCACTTCAAGACGAAAGTACACGTTAAAGTACTAATTTCCAGTAGATCATGGTGAAGATAATTATGTGGATGTATGCAAAAAACATTTCTTAAGCACTATTTCTGTCAGTGAACAGGTTATTAATAAGGCCCTAGAAAAGATGGCTGCGACTACTGGAGTATTAATTCCAGATCAAACAGGAAAACAATCAAACCACCCTGTAAAAAAGACAGAGTCTGTTATAACCAGTGTGTGTGACCATATCAAGAGTTTGCAGCCAGTTGAGTCACATTTTACTAGGCAAAGGTCAAATAAGTTATATTTGGATGGAGATTTAAATTTTCATAAATTATTTGAAATGTATAATGAGTGGCTTCAATCAATGTATGAAGAGAAAGCTAAATCCGAACGTCTATATCGAGACATTGTAAATGAAAACTTTAAGCTCAGTTTTCATATTCCTAAGAAAGATCAGTGCGATCAGTGTCACATCTTCAGAAATATTAACGGAATCATTTTATATTACAAACGGAAGGTGTCCGTCTTTAATTTTACTTTGTTTGATTTAGCAAATAAAGAGGGTCATTGTTATATGTGGCACGAGGGAGAAGCCAAACGTGGTTCTAATGAGGTATCAAGCTGTCTTTCTCATTTTATACGTAAAATTCATGAACAAGGTGCAAAAGAATTTAGATTCTGGTGTCTGACAATTGTGCCGGTCAGAATCGCAATCGTATTGTGTTTGCGTTTTATGTTTATATTGCTCATACGCTAAATATTACTATCAAACATACATTTCTTGAAAAAGGTCACACCCAGGCAGAAGGTGATAGCGTACATAGCGTCTAATAGAACGTTCGTCCAAAAATAAACTTATTTATACACTTACGATGACTTAATAAACCTGTGTCATACTGAAATTATTCCAGCTACGTATCACGACTTTTTCAGGCATTTATCTTTCGTTGTTGGCGTTAATAATGACGCTGAATTTTCTGATTCAGAATAGAGTCTTTTCCAAATATTCCGTTTATTTTTCTTTTTATATTGAATTGCCTTTAATTAAGCATCTCAGGTTTTAATATTGATCTCATAAAAATAATATTTATTTGTTTTACATTGTTTTAAGGCTTCCATAAAAGCTAATTTTAGGTTTGTTAGGTTGACAATTAACACAATTGTTTTTATTTTAAAATTTCTTTATCATTATTATAAACCAATAAGTACATGCCAAAAATTATAAATGGTTACCAAATTACTACTTGATTTTAAGCTGATCTCATATAAAATATGATTAATTAAGTTCATATTTTTATTTTTTTATAGTGATGTTGATTTTTGTAATTCTATTTGATTAGTTCTTAAGAAGAGTTTGTAACGTTACCTATTCTATAATTTTTAAAAAGTCTTTTGTATGATTGTTATGTGTTAAAACGTTTTTGATTATTCAGCAATAGAAGGAGTAATTTAATTAAGTTTTAAACGCTCATTATTTTAATTTCAAAGATTTTCTGATTAGCTTTTTAACACTGATGTTGTTTCTAATACAAAAAATTAACCTTAATAACATTTATTTTTTATTTATTAACCTAAAAAATTAATCTCTTTCAAATTGTACATTTGAATTCTGTACCTAATATAAATATAATTACCACATACAACAGAGTAAGACTTATGTTTTTCAAAGTATACAGTTGTAACTATCATATACCACAAGTGATGCTATCTGGGCGCCGCGGTATAATGTTGTTAGTATCAGATGCAACAACTGGCATAGCTTCTACTCCGGAGTAAAATGTTGTATGAACAATATCTCCGCAAATAGACATATTACTTAAAATTTCTTTTAACGTAGTTAAGAAGACTAATTATATTACATTAAATACGAAATTTTAAAAGGATGCAACAATAAATGCAGATTTTGGGTTAATTTGAATCTTTGAAACGCTCTACTGTAAAATTGCAGTTTTGGAGATACAACAACTTACGTGGGAGGTATCGATTTATGTGTGGCTTTTATCAATAAATAAAAAATATTATTAAATACAGAAGATCTAAACTAAAAAAAAACATCTAATAAACTAGTTGATGATAACTTACATAAGGTTAAAGTACGCAATCTGAAGCACCCCAATGCGCTGTGAGCACTGATTGTACTACACACTGACTTGATAAGTTTAGTAATTGTTCTTGTAGAATCGTATTCTAGAACGTCACTTAACGTCATCTAGAACTTAAATATAGTTTATTCTGCAGTTAAACCATCACTCAAGACGTGGTTTTCTCGTAAGATACGAATTAGAATATGGGCCCTAACCCTCATATAAGAAAAATACCTCATAGTATCTTTAATAAAAGTCAAAATAATTTATTCATATAGGTAACACAATGTACACTTATGAACGTCAAAAATAAAATATATGTATATAATAAATATATATGAAATGCTTCTAATTTTACATTTACTGCCAGTTCTCAAATCAAACGCATAGAACGGAAGAGAAGAACTGGCATTAAACTCTCCGCCACTCTTTTTAATAACCAAGTTTTTTGTTTTACACAACGTTTGTAAGGAGCTGCAACCATTATACCATGTTCCATATGACATCTTAAGTAATAAATAATAATAAAATTAAAAACAAAGATTTGTACTCTATCAGCAGGAGGCATGGTGAAGAAATAAATGATATTTAATAGGACGTTAAAAAAAGCTTCAAAATTGCATTTTTGTTAAAATCTTCCAACCTTGGTTAGGGTAGAACTAAACATATATACTACTTATTTGTACAATAAACTATTAAAGAAAAAGTTCTATAATGTTTCAGGTAAATACTTCAGGCAATTATGTCAGCCTATGTCTATAATATGACGCGGTTATGAGGAGTTGAGTAATGAGTTTACTATTGTACGAAATCAAGCAGCCAAAAACCAAAGTTGTAAGCTGACGCTGATTGCTCACTTGCTTGCTATTGTGACTTTTACAATTGTACTTGACATTTGAAATTAACAGTCATATTCATAATTCAATGTAATATATTATTATGTATATTTAAACAAGTAGAAACTAGAAACCAACAATACTTTTCTTAATATATCATATTATCTTCTTTTTATTTATTATTCTTAGATTTTAAAAGTTAGAATTTTTCGATGCATTAAGAAGGAATTTTCTTTGTTGTAATTTCAGGAAATTATAAAAATCACAATAAATGACATATTGTCGATAACTTGTAAACTAATCTTAAAAATTCATTATGAATATACAAAGTGCTGCTATTAACATTTTAAAACGTGGTGTAGAGTTAGATACAAAGAAACGATATACTGAAGCACTAGTTTGTTATCAAGAAGGACTACAAATTCTAGTGGACAAGATGAAAGGTAAAAGAATATATTACACATTTTCATAGTTGTTCATTAGAAAACTTCAGTCTCTAAGACAATAGTTAGGTAGACAGACTTCTTCATTTAATGGTGTGAAAAATAAACACTTACTTCCTAAGCTGACACTTTACCTGTTGTTTTAGTTCTAAAATACTTGATGATATAATTACCCCCTTATTCATAAAAACTTAGTATAATTGTTATTTTTTTCAAAGAACTACAAAAGAAATTGACTGGTACTATATTTGATTGATTTATTTTTTATGAAGGGAGCTAGACTACCACTACTCAAATGTGGTTGTAACTCTGTCAACTACAAATCTCTAATATAATGTACATAATTTACAGGTGAAACAGATGAAGCCACTAGAAATTATTTAAGAAAAAAAGTAGAAGAGTATATGAATAGAGCTGAATGTATAAAGAAATTAGTTTTGAAACAGAAAGAAGTTGGCCAGTTTCATGAACAGGTTCATATTGAAAATGATTCTACAGGCCATAGCTATAAGACATTATTTGGACGTTTTCTAGATGAGGATGTACAGTTTGTAATTATTGAAGATCCCTACATAAGAAGTTTTCACCAGGTGAGTGACAATGAGACAAAATATTATATCTATATTAAAAGTGATCATTGTGTTTTAGTCTTTGGTGTAGTCATTCATTTTAAATTTGTGTTTTTATTAAATACTGCTTGTTTATCATAAAACAAGATATGTACCCAAGAAACCATTGTTACAAAAACTAATACATAATATCCAGTTGGGGTTATTGATAATTAATCTGTTGTTTAATAGAAATCTAATACAATTCAAATTTCAAGAAGCACTGATAAATATTGTACTCTAAATATTTCCTACATCTGTACTTAATCAAATACTAACTATTCTATCTTATTTCTTACAAGCACATGTAAAAATTATTTTTTAGTGTCAAAATTTTCTTCGTGTATGTGAGTTATTGGTGAAGTCTTGTGATAAACTGAGGCACATAGAACTATTAACTTCCAAGGATAACAAGTCAGATAAAGACCAAAGCAACTGGCTGAACAACATATCCATTGACCTGCTCAAATATAATGTGCAATTAATAGTAAAATTTTCTGAAACACTACATGATAGACAAATTATGTAAGTTGTATGAACATATTAAAAAGAAAAGCATTGGTTCATAGGTATTTTATAAATGCTAATCCTTTCTACTTTTCATAACTTTCTTTAATTTTATGTTTTGTGGGATTAAATATCATATTAGACTGACATATTATTTCTTCTTATAACTTCTTTTACAGCCTCAGTTCTGGATGGATTGTAAAAATAGGCAGAGGTTTAGATTTCTACAAAGCAACTGAGAACAAATTTTGCTTAGGAATGCATGATCTCGATTTAAGACCATGTCATGAGACTACAGTTGACATTTTACACTCAAAGAACATTAAGCAATCATATGGATGATAGTGTAAGATTTGTATTGTAATTAATATGACACAACTGTCTTGTGATGTGATATGGATAAAAAGTATTTTTGTAAATGATAATTTTATATAAGCACAACAAATATGTATTTTTACCGTGTTTAATATTTGTGTAAACTTAAAATTGTGTTCAAAGACTATTTGGAATATTAAGATTTTCAATCAAATAATAGGTACAGTCGACTCTCGATAATTTGACACCCGTTAATTTGAATCTCTCGATAATTTGAATTTTTTTCGGTCCCTTGAAAAATACTCGATAAATTGAATAAAATCAATGATAATTGGTCCCTTCGGTAATTTGAAGTTGAAAAAGTGTTATCTTGCTCGCCAACATGCGATAATTTGAAATCTGGTCTTCCCTACTCTCTATAATTTGAAGCGTTTATCATGCACATACCTGTCGTTTGTGTACATACATGCACAGACTTGTCAATTGTTTACATAAATGAGGTTTGTGTCAAAAATTTGTGAATAATTGTTATAATAATTGTTAATACATAATAAGAATATAGAAATAATAAGTAACAAATTTTGATCAAATTCTTATTTCCTTCCGTCGCCCCTCCCCCTCGTGGTTATTCAAACACTTGTTATTTTGAACTCTTGATAATTTGAAATTTATCTCTGGTCCCTTGAGTTTCAAATTATCGAGAGTCGACTGTAATGTAAAAATAATAAATAATGGAAAATGATTATTTTTAACCAGTACACTTGTTTTTGCAAACAAACTGATATATAACAAATGAGTGCAAACAAGTATAATTGTCAAGAAAGGAATAATGTTTCCGGAGTCCAGCCTTTGCATCAAATATTTTAAATAACACTGGTAATCAATGAAATATGTGCTACATAGCTTCTCTCTCATAGACTTATGTATCGACGCAATATTGTACAATATTAAGAAATTTTTTACTTTTGTGAATTTTTAATTTTTTAAAACATATTTTTTTTAAATGTGTAATTGATTTATTTTGGAAATGTGATGTTTAAATAGATAGGAAGTGAGTGACAGTTTAAGACAATTTATACTTATTACAAAGGTGCTGAAATGAAATAAATAAAAATGCAATGACTGAATAATATACTTTATTTTATACAAAACAAATTTATTTACGCATTTTATATTACGTATATATACGACTTAAATCTAAAAGGTGGTGACAAAATACTTGATGATTACAAAATCACGTAAATGTTTAAAAAATATATCGCCCAAAGAATTTATTAAGATATGGGCTGAAAAAATATTGGTTCCAATATGTTGGTATTGGAGGAGCTTATAGAACTCAAAAACTACTACTGGTTGGAAATTCTATGAATGACAATTAAATATGGTTTATAAAGGTGTAAGAATTACATATCCTCCACTTGATTTAAACAATTAGACAAAAAATACTAAATATTTTGGTAATTAATACAAATGTAAGTAGATTTAAGACTGAAAACTACGACTAGCAAATATATTAGTATGGCCTCTGGATACAGTAAGATAGTCCATAAATAAGAGAATTTTACACAATATTTACATTGTATGGAATGTTTTGGCTATATATAAGCCCGATATTGAAAATAATTGGTTCAAAAATAGGTTTTTAAAATTTCATAGTATCGTTAATAGATGGCGCTTTTCTCAATAAAACATCACTTTAACGTTTAGTATGGGACAGACACAATTCTGATTCTGATTTAGGCTAGTAGGTAAACAGCCTATTAAGCATTTGGTTTTTAAGATATGCTGGTATTTTTTTTCTTAAGTACGACGAGGTAAAAATGAACGCACAATTTCTTAACCAAGACTAAAGTGCTCACCGACAGATGGCGCTATAATCAAACATAACTCTCTTGCTTTGCCGAGAAGAGCATCAGAGATTCCATCAAATGTGGCCGAATCATATCATCCACGTCCTTCTGGTAGTCTTTAAAAGCATCCGGTTGATGTTTGTATATCGTTCTTAAAGCCTTTAAACAATGAATCAACGTCTGGTCCGGGTTTGTATCGACGTGAGGGCGCGTTCTCTGCATCCTAACTAAACGGGTGAGATGTGGAACGCCCTCTAGTTGAACTATTTGTTGGGCCACTTCAGAGACGACGGTAAGTCTGTAAATATGCATTAATTGGTAAATTGTTTTGGCTCAAATAAAAACGCCTGTTACTTTTATTAGACTCCCCACGGAAGTATTTGCTAACAAATTCGACTTAGGGTCCTTCAATAAAACAGCGTAGCAGTTCTTAAAAGGCCGGCACCGCACTTGCGAGCATTCGGGCAATGAGAGTGTCCGTGGGCGGCTGGCCGAGATTCCTGCCCGAATGCCTTTTCCTATATACGTACTACTAAACTAGACTGTGTTAGACAGATTCATTGTGAAATATAATAGATTTTATTAGATTACATGGAATTTTGCTTGAACTTTTCTTAATAATTTTTAAAAGGACAATTTTAGCTTAAATCTTTTATATAATAGAACAAATTTAGATAGCGAAGCGCAAATAGCTCGTGGATTTACCTGGATATAGCTTCAGCAGCATGGCAATGCAGTCGATGCTGCGCGCGCATCTCTGCAGCCCTTGGAGCATGCGCGGGCGCAGCTCGGACGAAACACACGAGTGCTACACTGGCTGACGGAATACACGACAAGTGAAGGATCATTCGGTTCACTCGGGATAGTGATGAAAGGAGCGATGCTGTTTGTTCCTGTAAGGGGATTATTTATTTAGAAGAAATAAACAAAATGTTTTCGGGCATAACTTTTCGCATCAATCAATGCAATGATGCAATTGTATGTTGTATATATTATATAATAAAAATATATTGCATATCTATCTCCATGCCAGATTTCTGTATATTTAATTTTATAGAATAGGGGGTAAACGAGCCTACGGGACGCCTAAAAGCGCAGTCATTGCAGTCCATGGTCACCCATTTTTAGTGGGTGCGTCGCCAGCCTTTGAGGGAGGAGTATACTCTTACTTTAAACAATTGGAGATCGTATTAGCTCACTGATATCCAGATTGAGCATTCTGATAAACGAACTAGATCTAGACCCTCACACTTTAAAATAGATTTTCGTTTAGTTTTTGTAATCTTAACTGTTTTGTTTAATATTCGTATTATCTCTTTGTGTATGTCATGTTTGCCTATAAGTGCTTGTCACATAAAAAAATTGTATATTGTGGTTCTTTTACCAATGTATCAGTGTGCTGAGCGTTGGCAAGCTTTTATCAATGAAATAAAAATACTATATCTATTAAACCTTCCTATTAAATAATAGCCTAGCGGTCTTATTAAGTGGCAGCTGGGTAAGGGGTACCGGGTTCGATTCCCGGTTCGAGGGCAAGTTTTAATTTAAATTTGTTATCGGCCTTTGGGAGGGTAGTGCGGTACCGAGTGAGTGCCTAAACCGTACATGGAGGACACGGTCGAATTTCTAAAGACAAGCACGAATTATAAAAAAATCCTATAATCGCTGGTTAATGCACAAATCGTGCCAGAGCAATAAAAAAAACAAATAAAAGCACATACCTGTAAGAACACAGAAATATTCGGTCCACGACGTTTAATAGCATCAAGGAGACGCTCAACGGTACGGTGACGTGTCAGCACTTCTATGATGTCAGAGTTGCTAGATTCCTCCTTTTCCAACTCCAGTTCGCGGACTAAGTTCACGAGACAAGCTGTACATAGTAACAGAAGCTGGCAACACTCGGTTCGGAAGAGCAGGCCTGCAAATAACATTTAGAAATTTATTTCTTCAATACGGTATTACAGTCAATAAATAATATCGACATCGAAGGGGCTACTCATATTTGGTCGTAAAAACCGATAGTCGTAACAGCCGATGACGTTGTTATTTAGTACCTAATATTTATTATTGATTTTGGTCAATATAACCGGTATGTTGTTCTAAACGATGTCGTCGTAAACCTTAGAGTAGAGACTTTTGGGCCGTGGGGTTCAAGTGCACAGTCACTAATTAAAGGTTTAAGTTGGCGCCTGGTAAATTATAAATAGTACTCGTGACACCAGAATTGTTGCTTTCCTCGCTTAACGAATAAGTATAGCAATGCAGCGAGTGCGTTCTTTTAAAGGACGACCCTAAGCCGAATGGTTCGGAAATACTTCAGTGGGCAGCTGGTTCCACATAGTGGTGGTGCGCGGCAGAAACTAACTTAAAAACGCTTAGTAGTGGAACGACGTACGCCGAGATAAAACGGGTGAAAATAATACCGTACAATGAAAAATTTCATAAATTCGCTATGGGCTATCTAAAATCTACACAGAAGTCAGTCATTACTTACCAGTAATATTATTCACGATCGTGTTCAAATATACATGTAGCTGTGTTAAGTCGTGGTGACCCCTCAACCATGGCGCAGTGATTTGAGTCAGAACAGTGATCGCCTCACGCATTTGCGGCTCCGGGTTCGATTCATCTGACAGTATATCCGACAAGATTTCTATACCACCGCCCTGAATAGTAGGAAAAAATTTTCACTTTGTAAAATTTGTAAAAAGTATACTAAATATTAGATTTCTTTTTAAATTAAGTGATACCGCCGCCTATAGACAGTCACATTACCAGAGGGCTCGCAAGTGCGTTGCCAGCCTATAAATTAGTAAGTAGTAAGTTATCAATGAACGTAAATAGTAATTGGTTTATTACTAAAAAATAAAACATCGGGTCTGTAAATAAATTAACAAAATGATTTAGTTACTATTTATATGTGTGTGATAACATAGGACCAATTACGACTCTTAATTGTTATATTATTTTTTATATATTGCATAATAATATTATAGTATTTCATTTTCTGATGAGACTTTTACAAAAGAATACATAACCTATAGTCAAAAGTTATAAGTGTTTTATCAAATATTCAACATTGGAGCTGTTTTTCAGACATGTCAATGATAAGGGTATCTTAATATTTAAGGTACTTTTGTTTAGAATTTTTATGCCAAACACATTTCAGATATTTTGTACTTGTTTTTAAACGCGTTTATAAAAAATTAGCTGATTTAAAAAGTCAAATGAAATCGTTCTCAATTACAAACTATATTGAGTACTATTTTATTCCGCAACTTCAGTAAAAACTTACCTCTTCAAACTGTTTGATAGCTTCACCGGTAATACAAACAGTAGCTAACGCCCTCAAAGACAGAGCTTTAACAGAACTTTTATTTGACTCAATAATAGCTGTTAAAAGCGCCCGGGGCACCCCGCAGTCCACGAATGGCAGGTCGGTGATACTCTTGATGATCTTCGTGCACTTGTCGTGAAGATTTCCCTCGGTATTACCACTTAGCATAGCCAAGTGGCCGATTGAAGTAAGTGTACTTTTCAAAATCATGTCCGACGGTGGTTCTTCGATTATTGAAACCAGTGTCTGAATAAAATAATTATAAAGTTGTAGGATGTAAAGTTCTATTTAATCAAATAAATTATTTCATCTATATTATTCATATCTCATTAGGTGATTGTTACAGTTAACTATAATAAGTTATTTGGTTTGGTCGATAAGGTCGACGAACCAATTTAAGAGTAGGTTAAGAAATAAAAATTGTAATTGGTAAAAACAATTTGTTATGGAATTAACAATTCTTGGTTATGGGTTCCCAAATCTTACACATTGTTATAAATATTAACAAATTTTAATTTTAGGATAAAAGGTAAAACATTTCAGACTATGTTCTATGAACTATGTTCAAGCTATCCTGTGTGAGATTGTAAAATAAATGAAGTAACAATAGCACGTTTCATTAGATTAAGGAGAAACAATAATTGTATTGTTGATCTATATATATACACATATATGTATACGCAATGCCATCAGTGAAACCTGCGAAGAACTGCAAAGTCATCGAAGACACAAGGTTTGATAATATAATTGTAATAATATAATAAAATATAAGTGTTATATACAGATATATGAAATGTTTATCTAAAATGTTGTTTATTGGAAATAACAACTAAGGATTCAAGTTTCTTGTCGATTCCTGGTGCATAAAATGAACCTAATCACGATTACAGCTCAAATAGGGTTCTCCCCCAGAGGTACAGATTTAACCATTTATTTAGCAAGTATAGCTGTAATCTTACCTAAAACTTTAACCTTAGACACTCAAATGTTATAGATGGGGTCTGTCAGGTAAAAAAGGCCTAAGTACCTAGGTATAATGATAAATTATCATGGAGATAGACGATAGAGATCATGAGAGGTTCTAGTGACTGTTTTTTCGTGTATTTCTATCTCTTTACGCTGTTATAAAAATTCACCCACACACTGACTCACATACACATACTAATGCTTTTTGTTAAAAAAAACTTCTTGTACACAGTTTAAAAATCAAAATAGTAATTTAAAATAACCGACAAAAAAGTTACCCTGACATACGTATTTGTTTTCTTAAAAGGGTTCCCAAATCTTACACATAACTCATTTTTATTCCAAAAATCAGTGCTAAAGAGAATATTAATTATTAAGTACTTTGTATTCGTATTTTTGTATTGGCAACCCTTATGTCACCCCAGGGAAGCCGGATTCTCGAGCGTCCAATGAATATTGCATGCACAAAATATTATATAGAAGCTCATTCAGATTCTGCGATACGCCGCAACCTGCATCTTAATGATTTAAACGCTAGGACCTAGTTGGTCAAGTGGCTAAATTACATTACAATTTTATGCGTAACTCCTTGGAATTGAAATAGGTTTTTAATAACCACGAAAAGTATTAATGATTAAAGATTGGCAGAGAATTGTGTGTATTTTATGAAAGTTTGAATATAAAATATATGAGACATTTATTTTTTCTTATGTGAGCACTATGTATCTACATAATAATTTAGTTATCTCCTGCATGTTTTTTATAACACAATGCGTTTATTTTACTATAGTAGTTTTTTATATTGTTTATATATACTTGGTCACACAAATCAATGTATACAAAATATTGTATAAACTATTTTAAAAGAGAGTTAACTAACTTAAATTTTTTTTTAAATATTTTTAACTTTTAAAAGTTCAATTTTGACTTTTAAAAGTTCCTTTTTAATAAGCCTAATTGAAATAAATGAATTGACTTTAAACGACTAATTTAATATTTAGCCAATATTGTAAATTAAACAATACTAACAGGACCTATGATTTTTAATAAATAAATTAATATTTTATTATTAACGCTTTTTGCAGAATTGTTAAAATACCTATTAAAACATAAATTCACATCGCGAATTGCTGACATGGGGAAAACACCGATCATTTACGTGATGTTTTACATAATATCCGATTCACTGTATTGACAATAGACGTTGTATGATAAAAAATGGGAAATGTTCAATATGAAATGTCTCATCAACTTTTTTTACATTATTGGAGACATGTACCCGATCATTAATGTCTGACTATCCTTAGAGTCGTTCATTAAGATATTAAAATGAGTTTACTTAAGTTAAAAAAAGAGCGTTCACTTTCGCTAGCTTTTCTAATCCTCTATGATGTACCTGTAGATTTTGTTCTTAAAATATTTTCTAAACATATTTGTTTGTTTATACCTACAATCTTTCATAAAGCATATCATTAATATCCATTGATATGATGAAACTGAACAGAACGAGCTCCATAATCCGTGTTAAGCAAAAGAAATTAAAAGATTATTACCTTCATCTGCTGAACAAGAACAGCCTTTGTTGTTTCCAAGAAGATACCGATCAACGTATCTATATGTTTCTCGACCAGGTTCCACTCGGGACAGGACTCGTTCAACTCAATCTTCACGTCCTCACCTATATCTATTAACTTCTGCAAATACAGTTGCAAGGACATTTTGATTTTGTCCCATCTCTCTGGCGTTTCGCCTGGAGGCTTCGTGTTTAAGGTTATACTGTGTGCCAGGACGAATTCATTGATATTTGCCACTAATAAACATATCTGTTCTTCGCTGATTTGCTTCAACTCCATTTGCCTGTAGAAATATATAAATCTTGATTAATCTGGTATTATGAGTGAGAACAGTGTTGGCGTAGTGTCTTCAACGTGCGGCTGTCATCCCTGGGGTCGTAGGTTCGAATCCCGGCTGTGCACCAATGGACTTTCTACGCATTTAACACTCGCTTGTACTGTGAAGGAAAGCCTCGTGAGGAAACCGGCATGCCCAAAAATCTATGTAGTCTGTACTTGCCTATTAGAAATGATCACCGAACAGATGCAGAAATCTAAGGCCCCTCAAATGTTGTAGCACCATTGGTATATATATAAATCTGGTATTATATACTGATTCGAGTTATAGACATAATATTGAGCAGGAAAGAACACTCTCTAACAAAATAGAATTTCCAGAATTTGTCATTTTTAGTATGGTGGTTATATCGCAATGTCGAAGGAAAATCAACGGAATGACCCCACTGTCATACACATGCCTTTGAAAAAAGGATACTTTTAACTTATTCGAGATGTCGCAGCTTGTAAATACATATAAGGAAATTGGTATGCTAATATGCTTGCGTACATTATGTACTAATTTTAATTACTTAATATCCTGTTTGGTAATTGATATTTAATTTTAAATACCTTATGGTAATTCATAGTCATTTAATCTAAAATAATTATATTTTTACGTAGCTGATATTTCAAGGATATGGAAAAATAGTACAGGTTTGGCTATAAAGATATTATTCAAATTTTAATCAAGTGAATGAATGGCATTCAGATACCAAACATAAAAATGTTTTGAATTATTTACGGCACATTATGGACAGTAATGGTCTAACTAACGCGTAAGCAAAAAATAAATTACCTCAAGACGTCACTGTACTGGTGGACTATAATCTGACCGTGAGTTTGGACTTTTTTGATGTTCCCCGTAATTGTTGCTGAACTGGCCGAGACTAGTGCTTTCATTTCTGCGCCTAACGGCTTGCTTTGCAACGTCGTCATACACTCGTTCTCGCAGGAACCAACTAGGTCACATAACCAATACTGCACTGGCTCGGGCTTCCGGTCACATAATCTCTCCAAAGTCGTCTGGTCTATACTCCTTTCTCTATATAGTATCTCGTTTTGATTATTCAATACAAGCCTGTGAAAGAAACTCTTGTTAATTACTGCAATTATGACAACAAAGCTTGCAGTTAATGTTGCGAAACTTACCCGCTGCTATTGATGTTCTCTAATAGGTTCACGCGTCTCACATTTTTGGAACCGCTTTGGGCGCCGTTCATGTAGTCTTGAGGCGCCAACATTTTTGGTGTGGAGGTACAAGCTAAGTCTAGTTGTAAATCGGCAAAATTCATCTCTTCATCTTTTAATTTTTCTCGTTTAGTATCATGCGTTAAACTTTTATTGATTTTCGTGTTTGTCTCATACGGTGTCTTTTGCTTATCTTGGAACTCCAGCGGTGGTGTGACCTTTCTAAATTTGAGACTCTCGTCACTGCTTGATTTGTCTTTGTTAGCTTGTAATTCACTTTCAGTACCAATTAGCCTTTCATTGTAGTGAGGTATCAGCATTTCTTTTTGTGGGTGGCCTACGATCACCCATGAGTTTTGGTCTATTGTTCTGGGTAGGCCAAGGGCTGGTACCCGACTTCCATCTAGGATACCACCAGCTTGATTTTCTGCTATTTCAGTTTTACCTTTTTTAGATGGAAATATCCTTAAAAGATCTTTTGTCTTTTCTTTGGCTGCCATTCTTTGTTTGGCTTTGGGCCCAGCTTTCTTTGTTGGCTTTAAATGCAAGCTATCCAATATATTCTTGGCTAGTATGGCTTTCGTGGGTTTATGCATTTGTTCTTTTGGATACTTCTTCTTTTCTTCCTGTAAATCATTCTCATCTATATATCCTAAAGAATGATATCCTTCGTGAATGTCTAATATTTGTTGATCTAGCCTCTGTGCTTCAAAGTTTAATGATTGATTTAATCTGTTTCTCTGAAATTTGGGTGTTGTACAGATTGGTGATTCATCCTCATTTGACATACTTCGCCTGTATTCAGGTTTGACGGCTATAATTCTTTCAGTAGGTACATAAGAGACATTAGAAATAGGTGTTCTATTTCTTGGTTGATTATTAACTGCTATTTCATTATTGTGAGCCAATTTGATATATTCCAAGCTATCATCTGATTTATTTTTACTTGTTTCTAAGTCCTTCACTTTCGCTACTTTGCTGATTTTAGTGCTATCCGTACTAGAAACAAACTTTTTCGGAGGGTACTTTTTTGAGGGGCTTAATACATTTAAGTTCTTATTAATTACAGATATATCTTTGGTATCTTTTTCTATTGCACTTGTATTTAAATTATTTTCTTTATTACTAATATTGTTAGTAGATTTAGGACAAAGAATTATGTCACTACTTTTATTTCTGTTATCATCCGGCAACGGGCTATTCATATTCTTTGGAGAAGGATACTTACTTATTTCGTCATTGTTATTATCTTTTAAAAGTTCCAAGTGCTCCTTATCGTGATGTACTTCGCAATATTTTTGGAGATCATATGGAGTCTGTATAACACTGCTACTGCGTAAGCGAGGTTTCGGTGTTGGCGTCACAGGACTATTTGTGTTTGGACTGTCAGTAACATCTTTACTCTCAAAATCTATAGCTTGCTTAACAGTGATGTTTTCATTATTATTCGAATCATTACTACCAGATGACTTATTTCTGTCAGAGTTATCCGGTGATGAATAATACTGTGAAACTGGCGGAGAACTATCAGAATCGGAGAATCCGGAGTCTTGGCTTTTGTGACTGCCAGGACTGCCGTGACGTAACGGCCATTGGTTGGGAGCATTGTTCGCTCTTGCTATGTTATCAACGCTGTTGTTTCTTTGTTCGGGTTGGTTAGCGATCCAGTGCGGCAATTGAGGCTCCCAATTTTGATCTGCTCGGTTATTTGGACTCCAAGCAGGTTCAGCCACAGGACTGCTGACGGTCGGTGGTGAATCACCCCACCACACCTTACTTCTTGTTCGTTGAAAATTCGACATCCTGCAATAGAACAAAGACTTGGGTAAATGACTCGTGGGAAAATTGGTAGGTTAATGATCGGTTGGAGTGACGTAATTCCTTGGTCCATTATGTGTGACTACGATTGAGGTGCGTGGTGCATGATGCGTGTCGATCATAGCTTAAATTGTGTAGCATTACTAAAGTGTTATATTATTATTAAATATTATAAGAAAGAGACGTATGTATTAATACAAAGCACGGGCTGGCA
Source organism: Pieris napi (assembly GCF_905475465.1). Taxonomy (NCBI): domain Eukaryota; kingdom Metazoa; phylum Arthropoda; class Insecta; order Lepidoptera; family Pieridae; genus Pieris; species Pieris napi. The sequence goes on along the minus strand of NC_062241.1, from coordinate 890,426 downwards.
GATGTTTGAAACCGTTGCTGAACCTATTGTGTCTAAGTACGAGGGCTTGGAGTGTTTTCATCGGTCGTGATTTCATCTCCCCTCGTGTTTGACCTCAAAGTCTATTAACAACCACTGATTAGCAAAGTTGTCAAAAACGCATTCATAAATGTAAAAAAGATACGATAGAACATGTGACTCAATTTTCTGATTCATTCGCACCTGAATTGGTTACCGGATAGAGATACATGTTTTCTTAACTCGTCAGCAACGTATTACCACTTCTACGATAATGTTTAGCAATAAAATTTCACAGACACAAAATCAAACGCCTATTATGTGCAATATCAGAGTTTATTCAATGTAATGTTGTGGTAATCGTCAAGCCTAGTAAAGTCATTTTGTCATGGTTACTCCATAACATTTTTCAGATCAGATTTCAAAACCAGTACTAACCGGTATGTGTTAACTGAGAAAACTTGTTAATTTATAAATGTTTTTACTATGACTGTATATTATTGTTTATTTACGAATTTATAGCCTTAATTTTTTTGGCTTTTTTCGAGATGACATAAAAAACATGACGTACAGACTCGACTTATAATCGGGTTCGGTTCTGTTCATCGATAGCAAACAACGTCTATGGTGAGAGAACGTCGAGGTATTTGCCACCGCGGGTAATAAATCCTGTCAGTTATTAGATATGCATTTGTCGCGCTCCTAAACAAGACTGCTATGGTTACTTTAATATAAACAACAGATGTTTTAATGTAACATATCATGATTTTATTATATTATTCTGTAAAATAAAAAAAATCCGTGACAGTATTTCAATACACACATAAATAACGATTGGATTATTAAATCATCAAATCTTTTACGAAAACTACATTCTTATAAACGATTTGACGTTTATACATACATATTTATAACAATATATACTTACGTAAATATACATTAATAATTATCTTTATTCTCCACGCATTTTATGCTATATTTCTTTTACGCAATCAGGAGTTATGACAGTGTAATGGACTCTGTTTAGTCGGTTAACTAAATACTTGTGTAATTAGTTAAATTAGGTTCTATTAGCGCTCATTATTAACTGATAATTGGGTTAGATACTTGGTCAAGAGGTATATGGATTGGATAATACAATTTTGAAATATACGAACATATAAGGGATATAAATTACATCAAGTAACCCAAATTCATATGTAGTTTTTTAATTTACAACATATCTTCACCAAAATTAAGACTTAAGACAAAATTGTTGGGTTATACAATATGTATAAAAAATATAAATATTTATTATAATTATATATGTGTATTTAATAATATATAAATATTTTTATTTTATTATATTGTAAAAGTTAAATGTTTAAAGTATTAGAGGCTTAATTATTATTATTATACTATGCGAGTACATATATTTTACTAAGCATTACATTGTCAAAACTAATATCAAAATATAGAACTAATTAAAAAATTAAAAGGTAAAATTGTCGGTCATCTGTATATCACACCAGTGTTAAATCAAATTATAAAGGTTATAACCGTCACTTATAAATCTCAAGTGCCCTCATATTTAAAACGCTTTTCGTTTAATTTTTAGTATTCCTTTGTTTTAGGTGAGAAATTTTTTATTACGATTAATTCGCATTATGAGGGCGCTGTTGTATGCGGGATAACGTACAACTTAGGTGTATTTCTAATTTTGTATAGGCCTACGAGAATTTTCAAAGGAAATGTGGAAATCTAAAGCGAGGATTCTAAGGGTAAATCCAATACGTTTTTGACAAACACGAGTCATACATACATAGCGTGAACTATGTGGTTTCTGAATCTTACCGTGAAGATGACTTTGTTATAAATTATATGCAAAACCAGTTATGCATGTTTGACCGGAAATTATGAAATCCACTAAACATTTAAGTTAACAAACGGTACATTGTCAAAATGATTATTATCTATGGAAATTAGGTAGTAAAACTAACTCTTGGAAAAGCGGGAATGTGTTTTATTATTATATTCATTGCCTCCGTGGCTTAATTGTTAACAGATATTACATATAAATCCGTGGTTTTGACAACCTTTTTAGGTCTGGCAATCAAATTTTTAAGTATCTGTTTCATGATCATTTGTCACTCTAATAGGCAAGTAGCTGATCAGCCTCCTGTGCCTGACACACGCCGACGACTTTTCGGGTCTAAAGCAAGCTGGTTTCATTATGTTTTCTTTTACCATTTGAGCGAATGTTAAATACACACAAAGAAAGAAAGTCCATTGGTCCAGGGAATCGAACCTGCTCTATATTTATTTTACCATACATACCATTTTATCGATATAACATGTATGCTAGTAATTCTATTATTATGCTTTTAATGTAATTTTTTTACACAGTAACATTTATGTGACTAAAATTATTGTCTAACTATTAACACTTACATGAGACAAAAAAGAAAACAAGACAAAACAATAAAGAAACAACAATGAATGATAAAATATGTATATAGTTAAAGTAAAAATTATAAAAACAATAGACAGTGTTAAAAAAAATATGAACATACATATGTACATAGAAAGATCAACAAGACCGTTAATAAATGAAGTAGGAAACATGTACAACCTTAAACTATAAGATAAGTTGGGAATTTTATCAGGAGTCTTTGACCTTCCGAGGCCCTTGTCGACTTCCTCAGTATTTGATACGCTTCAGTGACAACAATAGTGCAATTTGCTTATTCAGCTGTTTGACATTGAATATTGAATTTTGGTAATCGCCTTCATGTAAACAGAAAAAAGTATATGGAGCCGTAAAGACTTTATGTTTTGACGCTAATAATTTTGTATGATATTTAAAACGGCTCTGAAATTAATGAGATATCGCATCGCAAAATACCTTTAAAAGAATTGTATTTTTTTAAGATTGAATTATGTATATTTAGTAGAACCGTTTTCTTACAGTTAAGTTAAACGAGCTCGAAATGTTTATGTTCACTAGTTAAAGTGACAAACTATTTAACTGTTTAATCTCGTTCATATGATAAAAATTCTTTTGATTTGAAATTAATCATTTATTTATAATTTTTGTTATTTCGACTATGTAGTTGCATGTTTTTCCCACGGGAAAGAAAGTGCGTGCGCCTATTTCACCATGCCTCCTGCTGATAGAGGACAAATCTTTGTTTTTAATTTATTATATTATTATTAATTACTTAAGATGTTTTGTGGAACATGGTGTAATGGTTGCTCCTTACAAACATTGTGTAAAACAAAAAACTTCGCGATTAAAAAGAGTGGCGGAGAGTTTATTGCCAGTTCTTCTCTTCGGTACTCTATAAGAGAGAAACGCTACCCATGTACCTGCATTAGCGAGAAACTCGGGTTAGTGAGAAACCTTAATAAGCGAGAATGAGATTGTTCTCCCTTGAACTCTCGCTTATTCAGGTTCGACTGTATATATATTTTTTGACGCTCATAAGTGTACATTTTGTAACCTTTATGAATAAATGATTTTTGAATTTAACGTGTGCGTAACTGATCAGTAACTGAAAAAATGTTTCGCAGGAAATCGAATCCAACTACTCTGGGCTTGTGTTTCAACCGTCTAAGCTAAGGTTGGGGTGAATTCCGGACAAGTAGATTTTAAACAAATGCACACGATATCGTGGGGTTTAGGCATGATCGTAAAATAAGGTCATACAGATATTTAATTCGGCATTAATAACACCATACACCGATCGTGCAACAGAGAAAGCATGACTAAATTATACAGGCGATGACACATTTACATCGCTCCAATGGTTACGACATGGCTTTATAGGAAAACATTATTCTTAGAACACATTCATTGCACAGATTGATTTGTGATATATTCTTCATAATATGAATATGAAAGAATCGACACGCACAAATTTAAATTGGTATGATCTGATTTATTAGGACTAGAAGGTGTTTGTATGTTCTAGTGCCTTATTTATACTTTACACACATTTTATTTAATTCCAAAAGATACTTAAATAAGAAACTCTTATTTATTGTTATTTAAACATAATGTGTTTGTTAAGCATAACAATGTGTAATATTTGGGAATCCTTTTAAGTAAAAATTCCTGTGCTCTTAAGACCATTTCTATGAACAATTCAAAAACTAGTAACACGAATTTAATAAAGTTATTTAGTTTAATATACATAATTTTTTTTGTTATAAAAACAACACAATTGAAACAGGTGCAAGATAGGTACGCAAAATTTATATTGAATTGACAAATCAATATAAATTTCACAATACAGATATATAACTTGAGAAATCTCCGCGTTATAGGGGGGAAATAGTGCCATTATATGGGGGACGGAAATCGCGTTATACGAAGAGGTGTTCCGTGTTATAGGGGCACCGCGTTATAGGAATACTACGTTATATGGGGGATTACGTATATAGTGATGTGATTAAAATTTTTCAATTTATTTAACTTTTTGCTTTGCCGTATTCTGGGTATCTACTGGCCCTTTGGCAACTTTGGTAGCGATGCCGAGAAACCACGAGCCAGTAGATCAAGCGACGAAAGTGGAAATGGATAGGCCATACACTCCGAAGAGATTCTAATTACATCCCCAAGCAGACGCTTGATTTTAACCGCAAGGAAAGCGGAAGCGTGGCCGTCTCCGGAAAACCTGGCATCGTACAGCAGATGAGGTAAAGAGAGCCGGAAAGACTTGGAGCGAGGATAATACGAGGCTCAAGACCGAACGCGATGGAGACACTGTGGACGCTCTCTGCCCCATCTAGAGGTTATAGGACGTTAAGTCAATACATTATAAGGCAAAATTTCGTAAATTTTATGATTAGACTTAGGCACGTGTACCTAAATGTTTGACACCATTTCAATAAAAATATCAGTGCTTAAATAACTCGAAGACTAGGTATTTTTAAATTTGCCTTTATTTTTGTTAATATCATGTCATCCATAAATGAAAGTTAAAAGTCATTTAATATATACATTAAATGCTTCTAATTTTACATTTACTGCCAGATGTCATATCAATGGCGTAGAACGGAAGAGAAGAACTGGCAATAAACTCTCCGCCACTCTTTTTTAAATTTTAGCCAATACAATGGAGTTAGATAAATGCATTTTGAAGTAATAATAAAAATTGGGGTTGGATACTTAGATCAAAATGTATTAGGTGGAAGTTTGTCTAACATTTTTCAAGCATCTATAAAAAAAGTATCATGTTTGCGGATGTCCTAAGTCATAGTGAATGCACTCAATGTGCAGCTGGCATAACGGTCGCGTGTCATCTGCTCATCGCCATACGCCACGCTTGGTTGTTTCGCGCGTGCCATTGTGATCGCCATATTATATGTTCGAATTTCGAAGAGACCCATAGATCATAGACCACACAGAATAGTATACTATGAAAGTGTAATATGTACCTACTACTGAAACTGAAGTGCTCATGCCGGACCACAGACCGACCCATTAAATATAACTATGTAATTGTAAAAATAATTTTGTATTGATTTTTATATTTAAAAAATTATCATTCTATGTATGAAGAATAGATGATATACATATCATATATACTTTAAACAATAGAAAAAGTTAAAGATATATGTAATTGTACCATATACCATAGACTACAACATAAATTCCGCATTGTTTTAATAACACGTCACAAACGACCGATTAAGCATAAATTAATTGGACCTTAAATGGGTATTACCTCATACCTATATGTTATACGAACAGAAGTAAACTAATGTTGGACAATATTTTTTTTAAAGAACACAACAGGTAGTACAAACGGGTAGAAGGTAGATGTTAAGTAATTCTATCCATGGACACTCAACAGCCAGAAGGCTCGCAAGTGCGTTGCCGACCTTGTAGGAATTGGTACGGTCTCTTGAAGGACCCTAATATTATAGAATTAGTATTATAATACTATTTTAATTTATAAAGAAATATGCCTTAAATCATGTTAAAACCGTTATGGTTATAAAATCGATAGTGTCATCCGTGTAGTGATTCGATCTCTATGGTTACAGCCAGGTGTTAAAATTCCCTTATTCGCGAGGGTCACCGCTTTGGCCCCTTGGCGCTACGATACAGCGTGTTCCCGCTTGTAAAGATGCTTTTGTTAATATTTAAATTCAATATGGTTTTAACGTAAATTATTCTTGCAATTTAAAAATCAGGTGCCAGATTGTCAAGCACACAACTTTTAAAATAATTAAAAATATGAATAAATTTTGCTACTTGACTATAACACTTGCACAAACTAACTAGAATATTTGTTTTGAATAATTATAAATTCCAAACGAATTATGACACGGAAATTGTCATTAAAATAAGAACTGATAAAAGTTAATTACAGAATGAATAATTACTGTTTCTGGCAATAGTTTAAGTTATATAATTTATGAGCCTTTATAAATTATATAGAGCGAGCGAGCTAGAAAAAAATTACAACTTTGAAGAGAGAGAGAGGATATTTGGCGTTTAAGTTAAATAATTGTTACTAGCAACACATTTCTTTAAAAAACACAGTGGCGCTATAACCATATAGCTTTGTGTCGCAGATTTCTGTATCTGTTTTGTAATGATTTGTTTTTTTAATAGGTAAGTCGGCGATCAGCTATCTGTGCCAGACGCCGTCGACTTTTTGGATCTAATCTCTTCGTTTTGTTTTGGTTTGAGGTATCAGTGTTACGGGCCACTATCTTCTTAATAATACTCTTTGTTCTTAGCGCGACAGTGCCTTGTGAAAAGGCTATTTCAGCGCAGAAGAATCACGTAGTCCTGAAATGCGTATCTTTGGCTTTACAAAGAACTCCTCGGAACACTGACACCTGCGAAGTGCCCAGGAAACTTCTGAGCTAGAAGCAACTGGGCCGCCTTAACTAGCCAGGACATGACGATGTGCGTAATCCGGGCAAAATGGGCGTTTAAGTGCGGAAATTGAATCCACACTTCATACATACGAGGTTTCAGAGAAGTGATTTATTTTAAAATCCGTTTAAGCGCATTACAGGATTAATAATTAGCGAGGAAATCTGGGTTGTGTAAGCTTTTAAGCATTTTATCTCATTACGTGGCTTCCTCTTACTTTTAACTAGGCAACTAGGTGCGTCATATACTTGATAATCTATCCGCCTATATTTTATTATGTTACGAGGAAAACGGACTGGAGGCTCACATGATGTTAAGTGATACCGCTGCCCGTGGATACACAGATCACATTGACAGAAGGCTCACATTGCCGTCCTTTTGAGAATTGGTACGCTCTTTTCTTGAAGGACCCTAAGGTCGAATTGGTTCGGAAATACTTCAGTTGGCAGCTGGTTCCACATAGTGGTGGAGCGCGGCAAAAACTGTCTTAAGAAACTCTCAGTAGTGGAACGACGGACGTCGAGGTGATATGGATGGTATTTATTGGTACAAAAATTGAGTTTAATAAAAGGTTATAATTTTTAAACTTTAATATGTGGCAATGCCTGTTCAAAGGTTATTTATTAAAAGTATTTTATTATTTATTTTAATGTTCAATTGTTTTAATAATAAGCAATAATTCAAAACATGATATCATCATGCATATTTGTTCTGTGGTCACATTGTAATTTGCGCAAGAGTACCAACACTTCGTATTATCATAAATTAATCATCGTTTATTAATACAACTTTTATACTTATGTACACAATACATATGTATCCAACTAATATACTATTCGAATAGATTTTCAGTAGGTACTTAAATTAACTTATATTTTCCTAAAAATATATGTTAATTTGTTTTCTAAAATAAAATATTTTTTAATTTCTTTTACGGTCTAAAGTGAACAGCCTGTAAAGAGAACCCCAAACACCCGGCAACGCTTACCGGTTCCCAAACATCTGTCGGAACTCGAAAAGGCTCAATACTGTTGCAATGCCCTTGCACTTGGGGTACAATTAAGTTACAGACATAAAAACTTATCTTATATGTAATTGATGTAACGAAAATATTTCTATATGATTTAACACAGTGTTACGGGATTAAATATTTCATTTATTTAATAATTTCTATATAATAAAATTAAGAAATATAGCCTAAACGGATTGCACACGATATACGAAGAACATTTTGTACTAACCAAGACAATTTACTAATTAATTGGTTGAGGTGGGTTTAGGAATTTGTAAGTGTGTGAGTGTGCGTTTTAATATTATTCTTTTTGGCCGCAGTTTTCTTTTGTTTCTTTGGCAAATTTTCTTTTATATTCAAGTAGAACAGTGTGTTAAGTACAGCTACTTAACACAGATTTAAAGGTTATATTCAGGCTTAGCGCGAAGCGTGACTTCTGTTTGTCAAAAATGTATGGGATTCAGAAACTCTTAAATGTAGTACAAGAAACTCTAATATACCACTTTGCCCATAATAACTTCATGTAAATAGCGTTCATACATTATAAAAATAATTCGTGAACAGCTGAAGTAAATGCCCGACCTCAGGACACACAAGCCTAACCACGGCTGTACAGTGAAAAATTTATTAAGTTTGTTGACTGTTTTGTAGAAATAAAAAAAAAACATTTCATTTTCGCTAGTTCAAAATTCAAATGTCAATAATTAATCATGTAATGTCAATATTGGAAAACTAATCTCACGCAAACGGATATGTTAATATGATAAATACTTCCGAATGTTTTATATTGTACACGCAAAATTTGCATTCGCTACCTACTTGCCTACTTTTACTGCAAGCATCTTGTTCAAAGACATTTCATATATTTATTTATTACTTTTTTTAATTACAAGTTTACCGCTTCTATTTGAAGAATACTTCTGGTATTATGAATAAGGAAATAAATGTATTATTAGCAAAGATTTATCAAAAGCTACTGTGCAGATCGAAAATATCTTTCGTATTTCTTGAGTAAAATATTTGAATAAATGCCCAGTCGTGTAAGGCCGGGACCAATCTTTTCTTCAACTTCGATTTTGTTCCCTTTGGAGTAGAGATGCCGTGGGGTTCAAGTGCATAGGCGCTTATTAAAGATTTAAGTAGACACCTGGTAGATAGTACCGGTGACCCCAGAGCTGGTGCTTTCCTCGCTCAACGAATAAGTATCGCAATACAGCGAGGAAATGCTGCCAGCGTCAAAGGTACCCAGATGAGATGACCAGGAACCAAACATTTTTAATTTTATATTTATTAATTTTTAATTATTATTATTGTGTTTACGTGAAAAGACCTGTGCATTAGTTAAAAAAATATTACTAATTATCTATCTGAGTTAGTCCGTTTAATAAAAAAATATACAGTGTTTAAATTCATAATTATTATAATCATATATCTACCCGAATGCTACTAGAATGTCCCAGTAAGGCACACTTTCGCATTTAATTTCATACATCGTTAGATATGGTCCCTCGCCTTCATAGGGCACGCGTTCGAACCATATGGCTGATAAGGAAGCGTGACTAAAAAAATGAAACGGCTCCATCCACGTGTCGATAGTTAAGTTTTTAGGAGAAGAAGCGTGAGATGACAATTAACATAATTATACAGGACATAAATGTAGATATTCAATCAATGAATATTTTTTTGATTTAATATAAGCTGTGCCCTGCTGAAAAGTCAAGTCAAAAATAATTTTGTCATATAGGTAACACAATGTACACTTATGAACGTCAAAAAAAAGAAATGTATATGAAATGCTTCTAACTTTTAATTTAGTGCCAGTTCTCAAATCAAGGGCGTAGAACGCAAGAGAAGAACTCGCAATAAACTCTCCGTCACTATTTTTAATCCCCATGTTTTTAACAAAGTTATTTTTGGGCATAAAAATAAATTTTTGAGGTTTTGCAAGATTCTCATTCTCATAAAAGCTCTAGTGCTTTGGTGAAAGCTTTTTGAAATCGGTTCGTTCGATAGTTTCAGTATTCCACTGCTGCCCTCTCCCCTAAATTTCCAGTAGGTACCGGTTTGTTTCCAAAGCCTTCCCTCTACTTGCCCCTTGACTTTCTTGCCCCATCGACCATCCGTTTTTCGCACATTGCCCGATGTTCAAATCGATTGGGTGTTAAAATTTTCAGTTAAATACAATAAACAAAAAACTGAATTAATTTGTTAACAGTTGTGATCTGCTTGAAGTGGAACATGGATTATGTATTTTAGTAGTATATTATGTAGTAGTTATATAATGGGTATTCACGCGATATGTGCAAGTAAAAATCAGAAGATCAATTCATCAATTAGCGGAAGTTAAGGGGTCTCTTTGTTCTATTAATTGCTTAATTTCTTTAGTAATGGTCACTTGAAGCTGTGGTGAATCACCTGATGGCCTTGACAAATTGTTTGACATTTAGATTGTCGTTGGCAGCTGCGAATTGCTGCCGCAAGTAGTTTCAGTGCAGATGTTTCGTTTCACGTAAATGGCACGGTGACCGTTTTTCTTTTTTGCAATTAGAATTTTCTAGGATGTACACCTTGTAGGTTCGTTATTCAATATATTAAGTACTACCAGCGGTCTTTAAATAACACATTATAAAGGCGCGTGTGATACTTCAGCTTTGTGTTGTTGTTATCAAAATTGTGATATCTCTTATGATATTCATTGAATACAAATGATGTCAATGGAGTTAAAAGTAAATAAATAAATCAGTGGCGCGACAAACTATTGAGGTTTAGGCCTAAGATTTCTGTATATATTTTATCATCAAAATCCCTGTACCTGACAAACGCCGTCGACTTCTTCATCATTTCTTTGGTTTCTGAGGCCAGTCGGTTTATTCACCGTTCCAGCGAATGTTAAATGCGCACAAAGAAAGTCCATTGGTGCACAGCCGTAGATCGAACCTACGAACTCAGAGATGAGAGTCCCACGCTGAAGCCACTAGGCCAACACAGCTCATTTAATAAGAAAACTTTAGCCAATGATGGATTTGTGTAGAACAAAATTATTCCCATAAAAAAAGTAAACCTTTTTACAGTTTAACCAAAAAAACAAACAGCTTTCTAATATTCTATACCTAATTAGCTATTGGAAGTTTCAAGCATACATGATGTGGTTAATTGACTTGATTTTTTACAGTATTACTCAAACAAATAAGCCAGGTCAAACCTATTTCCAATATGTGACTCATCAATTGGCTGTAAGTGGCACTAACGAAGTGCTGATTCCAATAATTTAGACGTCAACGAAACCGAATTTCGATGTCTCTCTATCAATATCCATTGATTTTTGTAAATATACCTTTTTTGCAAGTATTATGGTGTGTGAAGTGGTGGCCTAGGGGCGACAGCGTGTGACTCCCATCCCTGAGATCGTAGGTTCGGTCCCCGGCTGTGCATCAATGGACTTTCTTTCTATGTGCGCATTTAACATTCGCTCGAACGGTGAAGGATAACATCACGAGGTTACCTTTGCCTTAGACACAAAAAGTCGACGGCGTGTGTCATGCCTATTAGGTTGACTGAATGATCATGAAACACATACACACACAATGGTGGGGCCAAGGATTTTTAAAGTAAAAGACACTCACACAGCCAGAAGAGCAGCCTTTTATAACCCTTAGTCTGACGTTTCGGAGATACCATTACTGGCAATCACACATTGGTGCGCGGCAGAAAGTGCATTAGCACTGGGAAACGAAATCGCAACATATATAATAAGATATTATATCTTATTTAATTTGGAATTGAAAATTCAAATAAACAATTGTGTTGCTCTGAAAATAAAGTTATTTTAGTACTTACACACTACTAATTACTTTATCTAAACTTAAATAACACTATCCTGAAAACAAAGACACGACATTAAAAGTCTATTATTAAAATTATCATTCCCTTTTTAAGCTTTTTACAATAACAATTAAGCAATATTGAATTCAATCCCGATGATTTTGAGTTCTGTCAACTCCAAACCAACTGCTTTTTCCAACCATAATAAAGAAACATACTAGTTTCTTTATATATCTCAAATATTTCTATTATTAAGAATTCGTCGTGGAAACGGTTATAATCCCATGCTTATTCATTCAACAGCCATCCGATTCCCCATAAATCCGGAGCGTTCTTTGTCCCCATCTCCAAATGCGGAGACACAATCAGCGAGCTGGTATGTGCACGTGCAATTACATAAACTGACTGTAATGGACAGTGCTTTATGACGGTTCATTACCAGTCTAGAGTTTTTCAATTGCATAAAAGGTTTAATAAAACTTAATAAGCTTTTTGCGCTGAGTTGTTTTATGGTGCATGAATATATTCCGCGATGTGTGCAAATAAATTTGGTTATTGGGTTGGGTAATACGGAGTTAAAGACGGCAAAAACCGAAAAATTACTTTTGGTGTAGAGATCTTATAATAAAATTTCTTAAATACACTACATCGACATACGTGTTTGATTCGTTCTCAAATTGGTTGGATCTGAAAGCCATTTTCCTCATTGAAATTTATTAAAATGCCATTAATCCGTTCCAACGTAAAACACCACTTCAGTTGTTTTTTATGCGTTTTTGAATAAGAAAATGTTTTCACGCTTTAATAAGTATTTAAGACTTAGGGTCCTTCAAGAAAAGAGCGTAGCAATTCCTAAAATGCCGGCAACGTACTTACGAGCCTTCTGGCAATGAGAGTGTCCATGGGCGGAGGAATCACTTAACATAAGCCTCCAACTCGTATTACATAAAAAAAAATCAATAGACATCATCTTCTTCGGACTCCTGGTTATAAAAATTAATGTGATTATGTTTTGTGAATGTATTAAAATAAAAAAATGCTTCGAAAACGAGGGAAACAAGCAAACAGACTGAGGGAATGCAATTATATTATCTACAAAGTTAAAAAAACAATTAAATATAACATATTAACTATATTATATCTATGCCCCATATCCGCTGTCCATATCAGGACATTGATTATATTAACACATAATAGCTGTTATTACAAGTATGCATTGCACAATTTTATCCTATATCTTATTATTTTATGTAATAGGAAGCAACCGAGCATGGGCACTCACATTGCCAGAAGGCTCGCAAGTCCGTTGCCGGCCTTTTAAGAATTGGTACGCTCTTCTCTTGAACGACCCTTAATAAAATTATCGTATACATAAAAATGTAGATATCAAGAATTTTACTTAATGGAAGTCCAAAATTATATTTTTGTTTCCATACTATTTTCATATTTCATCCTTGTTCTCAAGTTTTGTTTCTTTTGGATTTTCCATCGAATTCCGGTCTAATCTTATCTTAGTAGGTGATAGACAAGATACCCTATCACGTAGCCAGAGTCGGGAGCAGTAACTACCAAAAATAATCGACGGTTTAATTATTAAACTATTTTAAAATCATGTGTATTGAACGTAATATCCGCTATTTGAAAATCTTGTCTTTGACATAAACCTGTCATATGTAAAAAGTTTAATCTGTAGAAAATTATAGTAATACGTAGTCTATACGCAATAATTATTACTCTATAATTCCCATGGTCTATATTACATGAACTACTTTTGTCGAAGCAATATCAAATAATTGCAATATTGCCTTTGCGTTGTGTCGCCCCTGATATCAAAAATCGGTTTATATTTGCTTAAAAAGAAAAGTACTGGCGTCGTTTATGTGGTCCAGGGAGTAAATATTACGGGAGATGAGAATAATATAACTTTACAATGAGAGGAAAGGACGCAATAATGGCACAATCTAGGAACAAAAAGATTCTGGAAAGACATTTGAGTTTTTCCTATTTCTAAATGATGTATAAAGAGAAAAGTTTAGTACCTACTTTGAATGTGTGTGCGGCCCATAGGCCTCCAGAACTTATCATATTAAATATGAACTACTTAGTGTCTCAATAATTACGGAATAAATTTATAAGCACGTCATTAATTGTAATTGTCGTTACTAAAATAGGTTTTGCGTAATGTAAAATGTGTAAAACTAAATATAGATAAAGAATAATATTATGTCTTTTATAAAACACAATTCGACTTCAACTAAGACTCGTATGAATTACGAATGTTTTTGAAATAGTAACTGAGTGACGAAAATGATTAGCTGACACATACTGACATGACATGACATAGTCCACCTATGTTTATATGTAGTACCTAAACACTCTCTCATAATCCTTGCGACTATCATCCTCGAGGTCGTAGGTTCGATCCCTGGCTGTCCAATGGAATTTCTTTCTATGTGTGCATTTAACATTCGCTTGAACGGCGTAGGAAAACATCGAGATGAAACCGGCTTGCCTTAGACCCAAAAGTCGGCGTGTTTTAGGCATAGAAGACTGACCACCTACTTGCCTATTAGATTGACAAATGATCATGAAACACATACAGAAATCTGAGGTCCAGACCTAAAAACCACTACTGATTTATTTTTATTTAATTTATCTCTATAATAATCATATATCTATTAATCTGATTGGGCGACTAAAGTTCTGTTTCTCTCCAATTGTTTCTGTCAAAAAGTATATAAAGCCAATAATATATACAAGAGTATATAATATATATTTTGAAATATCTGTACATAATAAGGTTGCTTAATCTAATCTTGAATACTTTATCGATCTTGTCATCTTAAATAATCACAAAAAGGTGAAAAACAAAAGAAATTTAATAAAATATATTCGATTAAGTCATATTGATAATTTATTTCTATGCTAAATGATGACGACACAAGACTAGTTATAAAGAGGTAATAAATTAATATTCAATGTAGGCAGTACTTAGGAAATTCTATTTTTCACGGCCCTGATATATGTCCCGAATAAAAATAATACAATTAATTATTAAATAATACAAATTATACCTGTTTACTTAGAAAAGATTTTTGTCAGGTCAAAACTCAATGATCCAGATTGAGCATTCTGATAAACGAGCTAGGTCTGGTCCATAGTTGCTCCCCTCACACTTTTAAATCAATTATCCTTTAGTTTTTAATTAATAAATCGATGTATTTTTTTCTTCATGTTTGTTATGTTGGTCAATAAGTGCTTGTCACATTAAGTCTTGTATTTTATTGTTCTTTATATACCAATGTATAATATATTATGTATATTTTGTAAATGAAATAAAATTTAGCATCCTCCTACAGTGTTTCCTGTTAGTATGTAATTTAGAATACATGAAACTGTACTGTATTAACGAGAAATAAATTTGCCAACCATTACGGTAATTCAAAGATGTCTTATTAGTAAAATATTGTTTTCTCTTTTGATTTATTGGCCAAGTGACGCGAGACTATTTGACGTGAGTAGGTTTAAAGGTTACTTACTATCCTAGGTTTTATAATTGCAATACTATACTACTACTTAAAATTAAATTTAATACGTTTAAAATCACAAATATTATACGACAGTTTATTTATGAACTCATCCATGTTCAATGCATACATGTTTACAAACAATTAACATTACTCACATTCATTACTTACATTAGGTACTTATTGGTCATAAGTTTGCAATTTATAAGTGAACGGCAAGTGCCTTGTAATGGTTATAACTCAACATTCAACTATGAAAGGGAAACTACGATGAAAAGTTTTCTAATGTCGGAGTGTGAGCGGTTAACTTTAATTATTTTTGTAAATAAATCAGTGGCGCTACAACCTTTTTAGGTCTGGGCCTCAGATTTATCTATCATGATCATTTGTCAATCTAACAGGAAAGTAGGTGATCAGCAACCTGTGCCTAACACACGCCGTCAACTGTTTGGGTCTAAAGCAAGCCGGTCGCCTCATGATGTTTACCTTCACCGTTCGAGCGAATGTTAAATGCGCACATAGAAAGAAAGTCCTTTGGTACACAGCCGGGGATCAAACCTACGACCTCAGAGATGAGACTCGCACGCTGAAAGCACTAGGCCAAACTGCTCAATTTTTTAAATTACATTTGTATACAATTAAATTTAAACATGAGTGTTCAACAACTTTTGTTTAACTTAAAAACAAATACCGAAAGAAAAGATTATGACAAATGATGGACAAATGTATGTTTATTCAATCTATTTACATACAAAAATAATTACCTCAAAGGGTAAGATTCAGAGACAAATTAGCGAAAACGTTTTTTGTATTGGAATCCTCTTTCTTTGTTTTCAATGTATCAAAACATTTTAGCAATTGATAAACATATATTTTGAAATTTTTTATCTTTTTTCTAGAATGTTTTCGTATACCTCAATATTCAATTCATTTTAATTATTTTTACTGTATAAGCAATTTTATTCATAAATTCCGTCTAAGAAATGTATAAATTAAGTTTTTCATTCCGCTCGCATCGTCAATCGAATGGAAATAAAGCCTTCTTGGAAATCGTTTACGTAGATCTTAAAGTTAAATTAAGAAACGGTTTACCGCGCATTGTGGCCTGTCAAACGGCAGTTCGTCGCTTAGCTAACAATACCGCACAAGTCATATTTTAGCCAAATGACGTTTTTTACACCATTCGATAGATTACTTTCCCGCGCGTCTGATGAGCTCTCGCTAGAGGTAATATCGTCCAATAAGAGCGCGTTATTCAAAAACTAGTAACACAACACAACTCATTGGCTGCGCTAACACCGCGCAAGTCGTCATAACGCCATAGTAATTTTGCCGTGCCACGTCGCACCTTATAAGATCGTTTGTCGTTTTTAAAAAAAGCGCATTTTTTGTAACGGACTGGCCGCACTGATGTAGTTTAAAGGTAAGGTAACTTAAATAAAACATAGTATTCATATTTTATCTATTAAAATACGTCATACGATTGCAATTAAAAACATGAATACTTAAGCGGTGTTGGAATGAACAGTTTCGTTGAGTTAGGCGGTTTTCTCTTTGCTTGTTTTCGATGTCTGAATGACTTACGCTGTACTTCTGTGTTGAGTTTCTGACTGCTGCGGTATTCATCGATATAATTAGCAATTTTTACGCAGTTTTTTTAATGATTACTTTATCGTAATTACATTATATTTTACTTCAGAACACGAAAATGGACAAATTGGTCGATAATGATACCACGCCTGATGACTTTTCAAGAGTTGACGCTCAATGTAAAGTTATTACTTTACGTGACTTACAAAAGAGACATAGAGAAAAAATGTTATTAAATACATTGGGTATTAAAGAATGGTTTGTCCGATACTGGTTGATAACGACAGATTGTGCTATGCCACCGCCTTCTGAGATTTCTCGGAATGTAGATTGCTCCAAAAAGAACTCTGATGGTCACGAGCGTCTACAGCAATTTTTAGATAGCCTGCCGAAGATGCCATCGCACTACTGTCGAGCAAACTCATCCATGCATGCATCCATGGCACAATTATACAAAGAATACGTCAGTAAATGCGAATTGGATTCCTTAAAATGTCTTAGTCGTAGGGTTTTTGACAATGTATTCTTAAAACAGAATCTTAGTCTGTTTCATCCCAAAAAAGATCAATGCGATGTATGCTGTGGACATAAAGTTGGAAATATAAACGATACTGAAATTGCAATACATCGCGATAGGAAAGACAAAGCTAGAGAAGAAAAAGACACTGACAAAAAATTGTCAATAGAAGGAAAAACGTGTCATGTATTTATGCAAGATGTTCGATCAGTAAAATTAGCTCCCTACCTTCAGGCTAGTGCCATATACTACAAGACATTTTATCTGTTCACAATTTTACCATGTACAATTTGTCAACACGTGAAGCTTGCTGCTACTGGTTCGATGAATCAAATGGCTCCCTTGAAGCTTCTGTTTTCGCATCGTGCACTGTGGATCAACTACAGATAATTTTAAATAGAAAATTACTACCGGTAATATTGTATTCTGATGGCTGCTGTGCACAAAATCGAAATTCCATCTTAAGCAATGCTCTTCTGCATTTATCTATCGATAAAAAATTTAATACAATTCTAAAAATTCTTAGAAAAAGGTCACACGCAGATGGAATGCGACTCTGTACACAGTGCCATCGAATGTAGATTAAAGGGAAAAGAAATTTACCTTCCTTCCGCAGTATGCGAATATTACAAAAAAGCTAGAGATAACCCAATGCCATATGAGTCTCGATTATTAGAATTCTCTTTTTTTACCAATTTCAGTAAGGATTTAATTTACAAAACCATTCGTCCGGGCAGTAAATTCGGAGATCCCACTGTTACCGATTTAAGGGTATTAAAATATAACCCAGGTGGAACTATTTGGTATAGCTTAAACTATGACGAACCTTTGCAGCCGTTGCCTCAGCGTCCAATGAAAATTACCAATGTAAAACCTTTAGAAGAGCTGCCGAAAATATTTTCTGAAAGACTGCCAATTTCCCAAAGAAAATATAAGTATCTCCAAGATTTAAAGGGAGTGATACCTTCGAACTGCCACGCATATTATGATGAGTTATCTTATAAAAATTAAATATTTTTCATTATTAAATCCATAATCATTTTGTATTATTTTAGGAGTAGGTTAAGTATTCGAAGTGTTTATATTGTCTTGTATTGTTTGTGTTAAATGTACCATTTTTATTAAAGTATTTGAGAGTTTAGAATTATAAGAAGTCATGGAAAAAATTAACTAAATTACAAAGCAAACCACCTCTGGTTTCCATTGTAACTTTATCTAAGTTATTATTTTATTGATCTCAGTAGGTAAGTAGTTGATTTCGTCAAACAGTACAGTCGTAAAAGTCAGTGAGTTCCTATAATATATTATAATATTAGCGAACCCGGCAAGGGTTGTCCTGTTGGAATAAGAAAATAAAACGGCAAAGAAATGTGTTTATTTTTTTGATAAAAAGCTAATTTAGCAATCCTTTTTTATTTTATTGAAGTTAATAATTAGTTTTATAAAACTGTTTTTGAAAAAAATTTTTATTTCGATAGTTTTTCATAGAAAGATTTTCTATGAAAGACTTATAGAGCTTAAAAATAAAGGTAAAAACACTGCGTAAGTCTTCATTTTGTTAGAGTAAAACTGCTCAAGTCTTGAAAATGACGTAATAAGACGATATTTCTTTTATTTGTTTTTATAGTTATCATGCTTAACTAAATACAATATATTAAAAAAAATTTCATGCATGTATTGTACAAAATGTCAAAGTAATACAGTTTTTTGTCTCTCCTGAAAACTAAGCAAATCTGACATATGCGGTATTGTTAGCTAAGCGACGAGTTGTCACCTGACAAGTAGCCATTTCGGAATTCTAATGAAACAATATGAATGTCACTCACGTAATTGTGGCGGGAGTCGATGCAGGCTTTGTAGCTTCTGCATTACGTAGTGACCACTGACTAAAGACTACATAACTTTTTTATCTACGCCTCTATAGTCTATGAAAACAATTATTATCTATTAGTTTCGATGAAGCTTCATCAAAAGATTATTAAACAATTTCAATCATAAAAATGCGAATAATACAATTATATTCTTGTTTTAATTAAGTAAATAATATATGTGACAGTAATTATACTAATATTAATATTTATTCACGCAGCTATCATGACGATCTTTTTAAATATAATTATACTTGATTTGATAATTATGAAATTGTCATACTTAAGCGTGTTGTATGATACTTACAATGTATTCCAGTATTTCATAAACAATAAAACCTTTATTAAATTTTAATCCAAAAGAATGTTAAATAGCTATATTTCAAGTGTTTCAAGGCGTAAAATTAATTTACGATAGCCAATTAAATATACAACTTAGTCACGCGATTGATCAACTCTTATAAAACACAATCTAATCGCTTTAACATTGTTTATGCAAACAAATTTTTATATGAACTAGTTTTTATTAATAAAATTTGATTTAGGATCATGGAAACAATTATTAATACCGCTTTTATTATCTTTTATAAAAAAAACATGTAATCAATTTGTTACGTAATTAACAAGGAATTTGTTTATATTCACAGATAAATTTCTCATTAACCGTTAAAGAAACTTCAATGTCAACTGTCACTTCTTCTTTAATATGTACATCAAAACGCCATTATTTATTAATGACGTTTTGATCACTTGAGGTGTTGAAGGTAAGTATCAATTGATTCGTGGGATAGTTCCGTTATTGTAATTGTGTTCGTCATGTGTGAAGTTTTTATTATTAGGCTTGAAGATTTTTTAAGTAAAACCAAAAACTTGGCGATTAAAAAGAGTGGCGGAGAGTTTATTGCCAGTTCTTCTCGTCAGTTCTACGCCCTTGATTTGAGAACTGGCAGAAAATGTAAAATTAGAAGCATTTAAGATGTATTTCTTTATTGAGGTTCATAAGTGTACATCGTGTTACCTAAATGAATAAATGGTTTTGAATTTGAATGTAATTACTGCGCGACTAAAAACATTCGAAACTTCGAGCTGTAGATATACGTTTTTGTGATAAAGTTCAGTAAAACAAACATTTTTAAAAACCGGTGCTTCTCCTAGATTTATTTGAATAGATTATGTTATGGTTTATATACGAGTTTGCGACATTATGACATAACAAGACATGATATTTTATACAGAAATATATATTTTTTCATAAAATAGTTTTTATCAACTCAGATTTCTGTATATATATGTTTAAAGCTCATTTGTCAATCTAATAGTTGGCTTCCTGTGCCTGACACACCCCGTCGACTTTTTGGGTAAGGCAAGCCGGTTTCCTCACGATGTTTTCATTCACCGTTTGAGCGAATGTTAAATGCGAACATAGAAAGAAAGTCCAGTGCACAGCCGGGGATGGAATCTACGACCTCAGGGATGGGAGTCACACGCTGAAGCCTCTAGGCCAACACTGCTCCCCTGGAATAAGGCGCGTTTTTAACAGCTTAATCTCGATGCTCGATTCATTTTAGGACCTTGGTCAACATGCAAATATTCTTAATGAATATCTATTATGTGTATTGTTGACTGCCAATGGGAACTAAATTATTTTTTACAATAGAACATTTAAATTGGTTTAGAACCTGAATGAGCTATTGTGAGTTTTGTATGACATCCGGCTAATGAGATTAAAAATGATACCGTAAGGAGTTACTGTCGGGTAACTGGATATTAAATGCCTTATTCAAGCAACAGCTACAGTAACATATATGCATCATAATATTATATTTTCAATGTATACTAAAAGATAATTAAAAAAAACTGAAGCGCGTAGAACGGACCGAAAGTAAACGGATGTTAGGTTATGTTTTATTACTAGGTAGGGATGCTCGATGATCATCGATGTTCGATGAAAAATATCGTAACATCGATGTTAACTCACGGCCTCCCGCACGACCAGTGCAACTTACGAAACAAATAATGTCTTCTATGAACGCATCCACAAATCAGGTTTATTAAAATTTTGAACGCGTATTCATTCTTTGCGCCCTGGTAGTAGTAGTAGTAGGCGTAGTCTCGCTCGCTCTTTCTCTCACACTTCCTCACTACTCTTTATCAACAAAGAAATATATTAAAAGGTTTTTCTTTATCAACATTCCTTTTCATTCAGTCAGTTGATTAAAAATATCGGAATATGTAATTTGTTATTTTTCTTTATAAATTTCGAACCATTTCACTGAATTTTATTTCTTTGTCAATTATCAATGCAAAAATCATCGATATCGAACATCGGTGTTGGGCTTTTTTATAAGTTTTCCTAACATCGATCATCCCTATTACTAGGGTGAGATTCAGATACGAAACTTAGTGTTACTATGACTTGCGATTGTCAAAATCCAATACAGTTTTGAAGTACGGAATTCAGACTGCGCTAAGAATCGCTTCTCAATTTCTTTAAAACGCTGATCTAGATGAACTGACGAACGTAACTGTCAAAATATGTATTTAAAAGTAAAATGGAAATTTATTTACTTTTTCTTTCTTACTTTCCTATACTGAATTAAGTGTTAGTGCATGTTAGTCTAAAGTACTTCACAGTGGATAAAAATAGTACAAAAGAAAACTTTGTTATGTTAAATATCCCTATTAGTAAATTAGGTTAGACTTAAATTACTTATACATAGTAATATTCCACGATGTCTCAGTGTATAATGTGTTAAAAAATATTTTACTTTCTTAATTTCCTATACAATGGGATCAAATGTATTGTATAGGTACTAAAGTAAACTTTAAGATACGCACTTATATATGTATGTTTATAAGGTAGGTATAAACGAAATATTATAAGCAACCAAATATATTTTTATCTGAAGTAATTAAATTCGAATTTCTGGACTGGTTACAAAGAAAATCCTTTTATGATAATTTATTTATTTACAAATACGAATGAATTGACGGTAAAGAAGCAAATCTATTATATTTATTTTAAACAGAGTTTAAATTGATAATCACCGGTACTACGTAACTTGGTAAAGCTTTACTGTCTTTATAGATTACTTGTAAAATATACCAATTATTAAAGCACCATTAGGCGATTCATTCAATATTGGTAAATGATTCATATCTTTAAAACTACGCAGAAATTGGAACAAGTTACTATCAAGACTAAAGTGACTCACCGATGACGAGTTTCATTCATAAAATCCGGTCCCTGTTCGAATCTCAGCGAAAGGACATTGTTCCGCGAAGATTTATCTTGCATTCACAAGTGATTCATGGCTAAATATTAGTATTTCTTGGAAGCCATAAAGGATTTTTTAAGTAGTTTATTGTTGATGATAAGTGCGTTAAAGAATCATAATGTACTCTGTTCTATCTTCGCATGGATTGAATATATTTTTTTAAATACTTTGGAAATTGCCTGTTATTCAGGGATAGTATTTTCATTTTATACCAGGTGCTCTTCAAAAGGTTTCCGTTTTAAGATGTCGAAACCCAAAAACATTATTATCAGTTATCAGAAAAACTACAAGTCTTTAACGAGTAACAGCTTTTATATTATGTATTACATTTTGTAATCATTACATTTAAATTGTACGTATAGAAAAAATTATATGATAATAAGACTTATTCAACATAAGTATCACAAAATATACACCATCATATTTAACTTTTCCGTCAGATATTCACTTAAGCAGAAAGCATGAATTACATGTAAACGAATCTACTTGAGGCAAGCTTTATAAGTCCGGACCTGCCGGGCATAAAATTGTGCTCGGAACTGAAATTATTAGAGGAACTCTGAGGGAATCTCGGCTGAGGTATACGTGTTATATTGCATTTGAGGGAAGACGGGTGTCGATAATAGGGCAAAGTTCAAAGAATCTATGGATGAAATAAATTCAGTCCAGTAGTTCTTTTTTAAATTCAGTTCGTCACAAACAACACAACATAATTGTAGATTCCGTAAGCATTTGAGAAGGCATTTCTAAAAGCCTTTTAGCAATATTAGAAATGTAGTTTCTACTACTTGTATGGTTTCTAAGTATGTATTATGACGGCTGACTCACCTGATCACTTTCCCGATCGAAATGCACCTGTAATTAGAGAAAATTCATAAGTTCTCGTTTGATAAGAGAAATCAATCTCTGACATGTTTTACTTTATAGTAAGACAGTGTTGGCTTATTCGTGGGTTAGGTTCAAATCCTGGCTGTGCACATTGGTTCAGACATTAGTCTGTCTATGTGCGCATGTAACATTCGCTCGAACGACAATATCGCGAAGAAACCCACTGACCCAAAAAGGTCGACGGCGTGTGTCAGGCACAGGAGGGTAGATCACCTTCTTGCCTATTAGATCGGAAAATGATTATGAAACAGATACGGAAATTTGAGGCCCAGACCTAAGAAGGGTGTAGCACTATTGATATAGTTTTTTTATTAAGGCATACAAGGGCTGATATAGAATTCAGGCACAGAAGTGAAACATAAATTATTAACCCTTATTCATAAAAACTAAATTGCAATCATTTGCCCAAAGTACTCTTTTGTCTCTTTCTGCCAAATGGTGATAATGAATAGAGAATGTACTTGAAAAACTATGCAATTGGACTGATTTATTTTTTATTAACAAGGTTACAGGTAAGTTTTTAGATAGATCAGATTAGTACTAGATTTGGAGATGTGGCTATTCGTTGCTTGATGTCGACTTAAAAAAAAAACTAGCAAAAAAATATGAAAGCTGACATTAAAAATCCATCTAAAATGAAGATGAAATGTTCGTGAGTTAATCTTAATGCGGCAAGTGATTTGAGATCTCATTTAAATTCAAATAAGTGGGTTGACTCACGAGGCGTTGACATATGCACGTATGCATTTAAAAATGTGTTATATGTATGTTATATATTTTTTTCAAAGTCACATTTCTACCGTAATCAATCGAACCAAAGACTATAAAAAAATAGAAATTGGAGCAATTGAATTCTTTATTTTCATTTTAATCTGTGTCTCGTGTTTAATTTGAATTTAGAATATCGATTCGTGACTTAATTTCACTGTGAAGGAGACATTTATATTATTTTTTTAATCTAATCTGTGTTTCTATACGAGTTTAATTTGAATTTCGAATATTGATTTGCAACTTAATTTCACTGTTTTCACATATTATGTATATTCATGTAATTTCTTATTAATTGTTAGCAATAGAAGCCTCCTTTAGGTATACTAAAATAAAATCATAAAATCAACAACAATCATCAATATACAAAAATTGGTGGTAACCAAATCCTACATAGGTTAGGTTAGACGGGTAATGGTAGATATTTTTTTTATGTTCAACCCTTTAATTCTACCATCAAGCGCTTTTTTATAACAGGGATATTAGTACTGTAATAATCTTTGGCAAAACAACGTGTACGGAGTCATTAGTATTAATATTTCGTATAAACAAAGGGTATTCCACGAGTATTAAATAGCGTAAAACAAATTATGTAGCGGATGAGATGTTATTGTGCAAATGACCACCGGGCTAGATAGTTTAGAATTACTTGTAATACGACCTAATACCTTTCCTGCGAGTCGGCATTCGCGAGATGAATTGTTTTGAATCCTACAGCTTGCATACAATAAATATATGCTAATAAGCACCCCATTGGTCTATTTATTTTTTTATAGATTTTAGTAAACAATTCGGTTTCAGGTACTTAATTAGCCAATGTTTTTAGGTCTCGAGAATTGTAGTAGATTTATTATTCTTGCTATTACAGATTCGGATGGTCTCTTTAAAAATATTTCAAAAATAAGTATAACCTCTGCAATTCAGTAAATAGTACGGTAAGGGAGTGGACGTTCATTGCGACTTCAGAAGAGTTGCTGCGTTTGACAAGATATGCTTCACGAGACTTAGGGCCAGCCTCCAGTAATGGAGTGGCACCAAAAGAACTCAAATAAATGTAACTAATTGTAAGGTATGAAAGAAAGTAGTTTTTAAGTTTATTAAATAGAAATCTTTATAGATCTTTAATAAGCGTTGTATTTGCTGTGCTTACTTACGTGCTCGAAACAAATATCAGTGAAACGTGCAAAAATGTGTCTGCGTCGTGTTCTGTGGCGCTTTTTAAAACATACCTTGAATTGTAGACTATGTTTCGGAGTTGCTTAAGTAACCAAATCTTCTCTATTCCTTGTTTATCATAAACTACTAAATATATAAATCGTAACAATAAACCATTATTTTACCTATACGTATTTTTATATTCAGTAGTTTAGTGTAGGTAGTTTTGAGTTCGGTATTGTATATTTTAAGTCTTTATTTATTAAATTTTATTCACCTGTTTTGTGTTGTAAACAAAGTGTTATTATTATAATGTTACCTTATTTAAGGTTTTCTTCTAACTGCGTCGCCATGACCCGTTTAAAAATAAATTAAACCACAATTGAACCGGTTAGTATTACGTTACGAGGAGTACTTATTTAAATGTATTTAGATAGTGTTGAGAAGATAGTTTCAAAGTTACGATCATATCAAGGTGAAAGGGCGCAATAAGATGCTGCATGTTGATCTGTAAGTATTTTGTAGATTTTGATTCAATTATTGGATTATTCTAAAATTGCTTGACAAATATACGATAAAGGAACTTGTAACAACATGTTTTGATGGCTGATCTGCTAGAAATAGATCAATGCTAGATCGGTTGAGGATATATATAATGTAGACAGATGTTACTACTTATGTTCATATATACTGCATAAAATATGCACCAGATAGCACACCCCACATACACATCTTCACTTTCACACTATAATAACCTTTGAACCTTTTTTTATTTTTTTTTATTCCATCTTTGGCTATATCTTTGGTATAATTATTTTTTATTATATATAATTTGTAGGCTGTAGGATTACGAACCTAAAAAAAATAAACTGCCTCTAAATGCCGTTTTTATTAGCAATAAGTAATTCGTGTTACTTTGTATACACTGTTTTTGTACTAAAAATATTACTCAAGCTACTTGGTGGAGGGAGTAGTGTTGGACTAGTGGCTTCAGCGTGCGACCTTTAGGTTCGAACCCCAGCTGCACCAATGGACTGTAATATTTAACATTCACTCTAACGGTGTAGGTAAACATCGTGAGGAAACCAGTTTGCCTTATACCCAAAAAGTCGACGGTTTGTGTCAGGCACTGCTGATCACATACCTACCTATAAGAAAAGATCATGAAACAGATACAGAAATCTGAGGCCCAGACCTAAAAAGGTTGTAGCGCCACTAATTTTAAGAGAAGATTCTTGGGTGACATCCGAAAACCAGAATTATGGGACGTGTCGTTTCTGAGACAGTAATATAAGCGTCACCTTAGAGCCCACATTCTTGTAGGCTTATGATTACTGAAGTCGTTTCTCCTTCGACTGGCATTGACCTCTTAGGAACATTACATAATCCGCCTAAGAACTCGATGTTTGGGACTCGGAAGTAAGGCTAGCTAACTCATGATTATAAATGTTTACACACGGATCGCGGATCTTTTAACTATTTTATATATCTGTCTCGTATATAATTCTACTGTACGTATGTCACTGAACTCCTCTTAAACGGTTTGACCGATTTCAATGAATTTTTCGAAATTTTTGAAATTTCGAGAGACTTTTATTAAATTCAAACCAAATGTTTAATAACCATATATATATTTTATTTCTATTATCGTCATTATTTAAACTAGTACTCAGGTCAACTATAGACAAAATATAGAGGTAGAATATTCTTATTTTATAAACACATACAAAAAACAGATTGCTCTCAGCACGAAGGCCCATTAAATAACACGCATTGTTCATCATTTTTTAGCAAGTTATTCCCCATTTGTTTTTGTAAGTTTCCTTTTTGTATTTACAATTATTGTGTAATATATTGTTATTGAAGAATTAAAAGTACTGGTCGTCCTCCTACTAAAGGTATGATAGAGAAGAAAAGAATAGATAAAACAAACAATACACCATAAAAAGAATAACTAAAGTAGCATATGTATGAAATTAAATAAACGTAGTTGGAAATGGCGGGGCACATGGCAAGAGGAACAGAAAAGTGAAGTAACAATAAAAAGGACAATTTAGAAGGTGGATAGACCAGATTAAGGAAACAGCCCTACATGGCAGAGAGAGGCAGAATGCAGACAGAAATGGCGGAATTTGATGGAGGCCTTTGACAAAAATTGGCACACAGATAAATGACGATGATAGAAATATGAATGAACCTTTCCTACAGCTAACATAAATTATATACAACAAAAACAATTGTACTAAAGAAATAGCCAAAGATGAAATAAATAATATATACAAAAGGGTTCAAATATTTACGAAAAGAAAAGTTCAATAAAAAATATTAAACACGTAATACCTAATTCGGCTGTGTGTCATGGTGTGAATGAGATTATGTACGTGAGGGTGTGTATGTGTGGTGTTCTCGTGATCCAGGTGATTTAGCGCTATAGATATTCTTAATACTCCTTTGAAGCTTATTACGCGATAACTTACATAATAAAATAGATTTATACACACAATACAGAATAACCAATATTCTACTTATTTATTACATAAATATGTAGGTTAAGAATATTAAGAAAATTAGAAAAATTTAAGAAGTTTGGTTTTGGCAGTGTACCTTTAATGCTGGCAGCATTTCCACGTATCACGTATGCGTAAATTATTAATGTTTTAACACTTTGCATAAGAGGCGTCATTAATTCCCCGTCCCCGATGCCTATTTCTTGCAGGAAGCCGTATGTTAACGTCGGTCAAAGAACGGTATCGCGATTAAAAGTGTACCAAGTCGCTATATGGATTTGACCCACTATTTGACCCACTTTGATGGTCAAATTATCAGTACTGATAAGTCTTTATTAGGTTGCATTTTTTAGATACGAAAGTCTTTTGAAAATAAACGTTGTTGGTACATTTATTGGCGCTACCTTTGGTCTTGCTCTTAAATTTA
Organism: Pieris napi; assembly: GCF_905475465.1. Lineage (NCBI taxonomy): Eukaryota > Metazoa > Arthropoda > Insecta > Lepidoptera > Pieridae > Pieris > Pieris napi. The sequence goes on along the minus strand of NC_062241.1, from coordinate 862,193 downwards.
TGTATTTATCCTTGTCTTAAAGAAGTAAGTGATCAGCCTTCTCAGCCAGACACCAGAGATTTGTGGGCATATAGATTTCCTCACGGTTCTCTTGTCACCATACAAACATAATAATAAATAATAATCGCTATTCACCTAGGTTATCTATATAATATATGTACATCACATAATTGTGTGATATCTCGAAAAATATTTAATCGATTTTAATGAGACTAGGACTGTTCTCAAAGTTGGAATATACTTGATCATATAGATATATAGATACAAACGAGTAAAATAAACTAACATACATACACTTTAATTTAAAATGTCATTTAGCATGTTTGTAAGCCTAAATAAAAAATATTTAAGTTAATCTTATTCCAATAACATAGGTCGTACAATTATCAAATGAAAGGTTTACCGTAGCTAAAAACAAATGAAACAGTAAAAAATACGATACAAAACAATGTTAATCACATACATACATATATATATACCTACCTATATTGCTTAATATACGAGCGATTTCAATATATTTCTTAATTTATTTCATAGTTTTATCTAAACTGCAGTTAATCTACATTTAAATGTTTACGATACGTTTAATTTATTTACAGAAAATCTCTATATATACATTATATTAGATTCACAAAAGTTGTTCTCTTATAAATGAGTAGCTAATTTGATCTACTAATCTATGAATTAATTAATTGGTATTCGACCCATATTTTAATTATACCTAAAATGCATGTAATTTGATATCGTAATTAGTTAAAAACTAATTGGCGTAAGCCCTGATATTCCCAAACCTTTTCATTGAAGAAAACTTCATGAAAATGTGAGCAGTCGTTTTTTATTTAATCAGAAAGACACGGCAGAATTTGTTTTGATTATGAGACTCGGATGAATGTTACAAATATTTATTTGAATTTAAGTTAGTCTAAATTAGTATTCGGCTTTTGCTGTATGCATATACGTAAAGAAATGTTAATTATTCTTGGCTCCACACGATAGGTTAAAAACACCTTAAATATAAAATATAATATATTAAAAAAAACAAACATTAAAAAAAAGAATAATCAAAAAGTTGAAATAAGGATGGATAACAATTCGTATTTTTGAATGTTTTAAACAATAAACTTAAGTACACTACTTAAGTTACTTGTTGTTAATTAACAAGAACACCGCGAGTACATTTTTATTTCCAAAATAAAAAAAAATAAAGCACGCTCGAAGGCGCGAAAAGTCGCTCATGTATAAAATATAAAACAGCCACAGATATCCAATTCCATGTCATCACTGTGACTTGAAAATTACTTCATGGAATGCTCATAACTATCATGATTTAAGTTTGTTTTTTCCTATATTGTGGTCATTCAAACGTAGGTAATAAGTAAATACCACAATATATACTTGTAATTGTTACTTTAACTGGGTCTTGCTCGATCCACATTCCTACATGAATCACTTTTTTGTGACGCATCGTTTAACTTAACAATACATTTAAATAACAAACTTGACGAGGAAACTGTGGCAATAGCGCATTTAACTTTTTGAAAAAAATATGTCGGGACTCGGGAGTTAGAATATTAGTTTTATAGAAAAAAAAATACTTATGCGTATAAATTTTGCATTTGGATTATACGAACAGTATTTTTGTAAATAAGAATTTATTTTGTAATGTTTTAAATTAACATTTTTACACGGGTTACCTTCGTTTTCTACCCGCTTATATTTTCTTTCCTTTTATTTTTATAGTAAATATATATAAAGTAAACGCCAATAAACTAATACGCTAAACGTTACAAAAAATCTTACAACAAATATTTTAATTGTATCGTTAGAAAAAACAAATTAAAATTTACTTACTTGAATGAAAAAAAATTAAAATCCAAAGAAATCCTTTGTCAAAAGTTCATGTTTATACACATACACGTAATTTCTTTTTAAAGTAATTTATTCTCACTGTTTTGCTTCACTTTACGAGTACCGGCGTTATCGGCATAGAATACGCGTCTGCTAACCGTACACATACCGCACGCGGCACGACTTCACAGCAACGATTACGTTTATTGAATACAAATTACAAAACAAGTACGTATCAGAGTTCACGAGCAACATACTGAACCTTTCGTCTGTTCACTAGCGACATCTAGTGACAACTTATAGATGCAAACTACTACAACATGATAGGTTACATTTACGTTACATTTATTTCCTTAGAGATGCCGCTTTAACGATATCAATATAAATGTTTTTAAAATTTAGAGAAAATAATAATACAAAATATGATAAAGGTATATATTTATATATATAAATATGTAAGGTTTACATTCATTTATTATCAGTTATCACCACTTAGTTGATGTTACTTAAATATCAGTTTTGGCGCCAATGTACAAGCACAGATTAGACTTTTTGAAAGTAGTTTTTTTTAGTTTTTATTTAGAAGTTTAATTTCCTAATTCTATAGCAGTTAAAATACAAAAAATCGTGAATCAGTTTCTAATTTGCAAATTTTACTTTACGTAATTTGAAATTATTTTGCTTTATAATCTGTGCATGATGTCGAATCAAATCCAATTTATGTTTATCTGTTAAAGATTCAGTCTTTCTCTGTCAAAATGGCTGCCGCGCAGGAGGTGCGTGTTATAACTTTAGCCATAAAATATCTAATAAAGTAAGCAAATTTTGATATATTTACGGAATATAAACTTATTTAATTGTGATTTCAGGTGAGACGTGAACCAATTCAAGCCGTTCAAGTTTTCGGCCGCAAGGTGAGTATTTGCCAAGTCCACGTGTTTTTTCTCTATTTCTTTAATAACATATTATTTCTTGCATTGTTCTTAGTACATAATCTCTCATAGTTAAAATGAATTCCAATTAAAGTAATGACTATGTTTCCAAACATGTTTACGAATCCTTTCACGCCGACTGTTGCATTATAACCAAATTGATGCTAACGTCTTATAGAAAGGAAGAATATAGTTTCTATCCTACCCAGCCATCCTAAATGAAAATCATTAATATGGTCTAGATGGAAACGACATTTAAACACAACTAAAACATTACGTATAATAAATAACATTGTATCTAACATTATACAAATATTCATTTAAGCGTCGATTTCCAGCTGACCTGAAAACCACATTTATTTCTTTTTGTTAATATAAATATTCAATCACTTTCAGAAAACCGCCACAGCAGTTGCTTACTGCAAGCGTGGCCATGGAGTTCTCCGTGTCAATGGTCGCCCCTTAGACTTGGTAGAACCTCGTCTTCTTCAATACAAACTTCAGGAACCCATTCTGTTGTTAGGCAAGGTAAATAATAAACTGGTTTTGTTTTGTTGGTAAAATAATGTGCTGGTTTCAAATCCACTTTTAATTTTGGAATTATTATGTAGAAGTTATTGCTGTTAATTATTCATCTTTTATTATTAATTAGAAATCTTTTAGTATTAGGATAGAGGCAACATATGTCAAATTTATTATGAACCACACAAGACTGATTAATACCTAACTTCTACACACGATTCTGGTTTTTACAGATAAGTTACTTTGTTGTATTGTTGCAGAAATATCTTTCTATTTATTGTTCACGGTGAAACTTATGGAAATTGTTCCATTTGTTTGTACTTATAAATTTAGAACATAAGAATGGTAAAAGAAAATGTTTCTGTAAAAAATCATTGCTCCATGATGATTATAACTTATTCCGAACCTGATCGTCAGATGTGAAGTGAGAAACTTTACTGAAATATATAACATATCTCTTCACATTTAATATAATACAAATGAATATTTCAACAATATATTTAAATTTCAGGAAAAGTTCTCTGGAGTTGACATCAGAGTAACAGTTAAGGGTGGAGGTCATGTCGCACAAGTTTATGCTATTAGACAGGCCATTTCCAAAGCTCTTATTGCTTTCTACCAGAAATGTAAGTGTTTTTAGAAAATATATACCTAAATTTGGGAAACCAGTACATTTAACTTATCACTTCCTATCAAATACACAATTTAATAACATATTTGAATATAGAATTTTTATAATTATCCCTTCTTTCCAAAGCTGCTTTGCTCTATGTGATGCAGTCATTTCAGAGAAGGGAGAAAAACGGTGACATTACCAAGCAGTCTGTGTCAACCATACCCGACTAGTTTGAAATGATCACAACATCTTTTTCTTAATATTATTTAGATTTTATTAAAATAATCCAAAACTAAAGTTTCAATGATATAGCACTCTCATATGGTTAATGTAATTTGCAGTCGTAGACGAAGCCTCAAAGAAGGAAATCAAAGATATCCTCGTCCAATACGACAGGAGTTTGTTGGTGGCTGACCCCAGACGCTGCGAGCCCAAGAAATTCGGAGGACCGGGTGCTCGTGCCAGATACCAGAAGTCTTACCGTTAACACAATTCGCCGGTTCGCGGAGTGGTATTGCTTTGTTTATTATATGCAACGCAATATCATTGCGTGCTTTTTAAAAATATAAAATAAGGAACATTTTGTGGTTTTATTCATTATTCGCAACCTTGGTTTTGAACAGCAACAGATATGATGTCTCATTGTGAATTGTGTGTAGCTAGTTAGTTTACGACGAATTGCTAATGTAAAAATAGATACCTTAATTAAGGTTTTTATTGTTACGATTGTACGAAACAATTGATATAATATGCTATTTAAACCCAGGGTGTGCGTGATAAGCCAAGGTGGAGATCTTATTTTCGTAAAAATTTCTTAATTTTAAAACGAAATATGTGGGTGGGTCAGAAAAAATTTAACCCTTTTTCCAAGTAACTTCAGAGGAGACTATCGAAAAAGTCGCATTGTAATCCCGACAATCTGTTAACAGGCTTTTTATAAATAAATAAATTTCCTAGAGAAACACGAACTGAAAGAGTTTATAACGATTTCTCAAGACAGTTAGAATTTTATTTAATATTTGAAATACTTAGGTTTAGGTTAGGGGGAAAAAAAATTAAAATTATGTAAAATAATTATAAGTTTATAATAATACATAGCTTCAATCCGTTAAAAAAGTGTTTTCTTTAAATTTATCTGCAAGTTTATCAAAGGAATACCAGGGTTTAGAAGAAGTAGTATGAAACCAATATCTTTGACATCGTTTTTTTTATAAAACAGGGGGCAAACGGTAATAAGTGATTATGGACGCTTTCAATGCAAGAGGCCTCGCGAGTGCGTAGCCGGTCCTTTAAGCTCATTTCTTGCAGACCAATTCGACTCAGAACCCTAAGTCGAATTGGTTTGGAAATACTTCAGTGGTTCAAGTGGTTCTTGGCAAAAGCTGCCTTAAAAAACGCTCAGTTGTGGAACGGCGGAGGATTGGGAGATAAGGGTGGAATTGCGTATTCTGCCTCGACAGTCGACGTCCGATGATGAAACTCAGTAGCAGGTATAACTTATATTCCGTAGTGTAATAATATAACAATCCAATTATATAATTCTAATCCAGTGCACACAGTCTTGGTTATCTTCTCCAAATATCTGAATATTAATAAAAACAAAAAAGTGTGTGCGTGTAACCTTTACGCGCGATTGAAGTAAAACTTCTGTGGCGTTGACGGCATATATCACTGAAATGATTAAATATTAACTTAAATAATAAATATCATATTTTAATATTATTATATTTATTATTACAAAGATACATATATACAAAGATTATTGAAATACGAAGGTTAGATCAGCACATGTCAATATAACCTTGTTATTGAATATTATAGAATGTTGCAATCGTCAGAAAATGTTTTATTAATTTATACTTATTACTTATTTTAAAAGTATTAAATCAATAAGTATATTTAGAGATTTTCAAAAAAATATTTCACTTTGCTATTCTCTTACACAACTTTGTTATTTTTATATAAAATAGACCAGATTTTAAGAATAATTAATTTGGTATTAATTTACTTCTTCCAAAATGGTAAAATACGAAATTAAGCGAAAAAACAGGCCGTATGTATAACAAAAGAAAAGCAAGCTAGGATGGAAACCTTCCCTCTTTAGTGGATCTTGGTCACATGTTACTAGTATGGATTTTCATTTTTAATATAAATATACTAATAAAAACATAATTACAAGAATCGGTAATAAATCAAACGAGTGAATGCTATCCTAAATAAACACTACAAAGACTTAAATATGTTCAAATAATGCACCACTAGATGCCGCTGACGGACCTATAAAACTCGCTATCGTTGTAATTTAAAATTTTCAATAGCGGAAACTACACAGACTATAGACCCTTTCTCCACTGGCCACTGCTCCTGTCCGGCGTCGGATACCGGAATGAGTCATGAGAAAAATATCGGAAGGCCGGATTGCGCTTCTCCACTATATCCGATCCAAAAATAATCGATACTTGTATTATGTATATTTATCATGCAACAGTCAACACATATAGGTATTAATTATTAACTAAAACCCATATACTTTATTTTATTAATAAAACGATCTAAATTGAAAATTCTGAATATTTTATTGCCCTGGCAACTTTATTACTTTTTTATATTGTCTATCTTAAAATATTATAATCTACTTAATAAATAGTTCACTAATACTATGGTATAAAAATATAAATAAATAGCAACATATTTTGGTTCGGTCCAGGTTATCCAGATTTTTTCAAATTAAACAAACTATAAATAAACATGTGAATAATAATTTATAACCTCTTGGATACTTTGACCGATAAAACACCGCGTTCCGATCTAGCAAGTTATCGGATCGTTAAAAACCGGATGCCGGAGTAGTGGAGAAGTACGTAAGTACTGTTGTGAGTTTCTAAATCAGATCGGTAATTAACGTTTGCCGGAAAGGAGAAACGAAACGGCATAAAGTAAGCGTTATTTCCGTCAGAAAAAAAATCTGAGTTACTCCCTAGTCGCGCCTAAAGAAGTTTTACTTCAAACTATTACTTTTAAGACCAAATAAAACTACAAATAAATTAAAAACAATCTTTATTTCCAAGTTCCAAAAAGAAACAATAATAACATTGTATCCCAGTATATTGGTTTCGTTATTAACAATATAATATCAAAGTCTTTTAAAAATTGAAATGCATTATTGTAAATAAGGCAATTAAAAATTATTTTCCAAACTTAATTATTAACCCTGCAAACAATAAAAACTGTTAATTCTAATGTACACGAGTAAGATTAAACTTATCGATGTGTATTATTAATCGTAATAGCTCACTAAGTTACCTCTTAGGTTAAACATAATTAAGTGAGCCGTACATCAGAATTACCGAAGTCTGCAGAATTAAATAATTAAACTAATTACAAACGAAATGAGATGTTCTTAAGTCTATTCTAGCGGCCGTTAGAAATTAAATTAGTAAATATTAATGTCTTTTAAATATTAACTTAGTTATCGATAAATAAGATTCTTACAGATCTATAGAGATTAATTGGCACATTTCGGTGTCAACAAATATCCTTGTAAATTATTAAACATAAAAAAACTTAAAAATGAGGTTATTTACTAAACGCTTTTTTTAGTAGGTAAATTAATAAATTATTTGGAGTGAAAGTTATGATTAAAGTTAAGATTTTAAACTTATTAATACAAATCAAATATTATGGGTTTATATTGCTTACTTTTAACCAGGATGTTATAAAAATATGACTAAAGCCTCTACAAATTTCGGTAATAATACTAAATTTCGAATCTAATTTTGGTCCAATTCTTAACAATATAATATGAATGTGTAAGTATATAATATTATTTATGATCGTAAATATCTCTTTACATTGTAAATTTGAATAATCAGGATTTGTCGACTTTTTCTTCGTGGTCCTCAAACTTGGCGCCCATTCTTTTTAGAGCTATGACAGCTCCGACCGCCTTCGCCCAACGCTTTTTAATGACGTATCGTTTTAGTTTAGTCTTGGCGACGTGCAGCTCTGTGCACTGTGACGACTGGATGAGCCATGGGTGGGTCAATGTAGCCGATGCTGTCAGCCGGTCTCTGGACATAACATATTACGATGTAATTGGGTAATTAAAGATCATTTACAATATAAAATTTATATCACCAAAATGAAAACTTGTTAAATAACTTTCAATTTCGTGTGTTTTACTGCGGTCTTTACTGTAATTTTTGTAATATGCCAAAATTATAAAATTCAACAAAAGTGATACATATAAACGTTTATGTTTTTCACGAAGTCAGGTTTAATTAGCATTTAAAGTGTTAAGATAAAAAATAAAACACTTTAATTTATTAAGCCTTATATTAAAACAACATAGATATTTAACAATAAATTACTTATAATAATTATAGCACAAATACTTAAGTACAGTTAAGGAACAAAATAAAATACATGAATACGAGTGGAGACTTAAATAGCGCAAAATTATTTACAGATTATAGTACTGTGAATGTATTGTAAAAAAAAATCCAAAATTGTATCTCAGTCTTGTTCTGTGATCGTTACAGAGCTTTGAGTATGGAGACTAGATTCGTATGAAAATTGTCTAATGTCATTTGTAAACCTTAGATATAATGTCATTTTCCTACTTTGGTAACCTAGAAATAATTCAGAAGGTATTTCATGATTTTAAAATTCATTACGAAGTGAGATCAATTAGACACTGTCTGTCACCTTTCTGAATAATGTCATGGCACAGTCGTTTAGATCACTTGGAACTTGAAGCTGTCACTTTTTTCCGTTGGATTTTTTCGTCGGATGTTTGTCGTTGGAAGAATGCATGAAGGCTCGACATGGAGTTCTGCGCGAGCTGGTTAGAGGATGACCATTCTAAGGATATGGACTGATGTCGGCCATTCGACGGCCCTCCCGCTGATCTTTCGGCCTCCACTTCCTCTGTCTCTCCCCACTTTTCCAGGAGATGTAGAAGCAAATCCTTCGTTCGATGCGCGTTATTTTCATCTCCACGTTTGTATGGCACTTGTTTTCCGTTTTCGTAACCGCTCACCAGTTTATCTATCTTCCCTCGTCTTCTATCAAATTCTTCGAAGAACGTGTTACGTTTGTCCGTCGGTTGGTCCGGGACATCTCTACTAGTACTGGTTACTCTTTTCGCTCTAGTTTTAGCCCAAGGCATTTTACTGGTCATGGGCTTTTCTGGTTCCCGCTCTGTTAAAAATGTTGAAGTTACCCTATTACTCGACTTGGACGTGAATATTCTTTTCTCGTGAGTGTCACCATTGATCATTGTCTTCATAAATGTCGATCTCGACTCACTTTTGAAACCATTTTTAAGTTTCTTATCGTCGTTCGAGATTTTCCGTTCCAGAACATTCTTGTCCATTTCCTTTGCGGAATTATTGTTGTTTGTCAAGTCTGTGTTCATAGTCGAAAGCATATAGAGGTGATCGGACAATTTTTTAATTTCCTCAGCCAAATTTTTTCGTACCAATACATCTGGCCTTTTATGTAAGAAGCAACTGCTGTCCGACGCCCTTCTTTCGACTGGGTTGTATCGAGTTTTTAAGTTGACGGGATCTCTTAAGGGTGGAGGTTTCAAATCATCTTCGTCAAACACCATATCTGGGGAACTGCTCAGAGAGCTCCTGGGTGACGGTGAGCAGCCTCCGATGGAAGACCTCTCTCCGTTGACCATACAGAGAATTTCTTGTGATTCATTGTCGAAGACGTACGGGGAGTTGGGATGCTCGCTCCATCTTTCGACAAACAGTCGAAGGTTGTCTTTAGCCATGTCTAGTTCCTGTTTTGGTGATAGTCGCGGCTGCGGCGTCGGTTTGTCTTGTTTCGCAGGTGCTCTTTTGACAATCCACCGATGTCGTAAGCACTCCGTGGCAGTCGGCCGTGACCTGCGACAAAGACCCTTGTTACTATCACCCGACACCTCAAAATGCATTACAGGAAGCGAATTACGTGTTGAAAGGGAAAGGGAACAGTACAATGGGTCTAGAAATCTACAGTCTAAACTACTCTAGGTACTAAACTACTAAATAGGAGAGTCATGCATGAAAGTAGTAGAATATGCCGTGTTAGATACTAGCATCACTAAGTGTTGGCTAAGAACCAAGTAACAAAGGGTCTTTATCGACAGTACTCGGGCACGAGGCTCACATTCGTCATGATTTATGTGACTTAAATGTTTAGCCGAAATATTAATGAACATCACTCACTCTTTGTCTTTCACGAGAAGTTTCTGGATGAAGTCTTTTGCGTCTTCCGAGATTTCATTGAAGGCTTCATCGTCGAAGTCGTATTTGGCAATCGTCACGTTAGCCATTGTTTCTATGTCCGTTTCTCCCATGAAAGGCGACAAGCCGGACAGTCTGGAACAAATTCAATTATGTAAATTGTTATATTTCAATTTGATGTTCATTAAGGTAAATACGCGAAAATGTATAAATCAATGTTTGTTACTTTTATTATAGAAGTTTTTATGTTTAATTTTTGTTTTGTTTACTAACCAATACTAACAAAGCAACTAAGACCGAATTGTTACTAGCTCTAACTAAAACTACATATATATAATATGTATATGGCTAAATTCTGAAATGAAGAAGTTATTATTATTTTATAAAAGTGCTGACCTGGCTAACTTCGTTCCGCCCTACAACCTTATAATATCGTTGTTACTTTAATTTAACTTATTTTAGGATTTCATTAATGTTAAGTATTACATTAATACAACTTTTTTGCAAATACAGAAATGTTTTATTGCTTGCCATTGCGAAAGAAGAATGGCAGTTTTACACATTAGGCATCTTCTCTCTAGCGTCAATATTGCGATACTGCATGTTAAGCACTTTCTGATATCCAACATCTTTTGATCAGGATCAAAGCATGGTTATGCATCTCCTCATTCACCTCAAGATCGAAATTTCTTGAACTGACACGAATTCGACGTAAAATGATGCGTAGTTTTGTCAACAGATGGCACCATATGGTTTTTGCATTCGTAAAATTAATTTATTATTATTCGATAACTTATCCGATATTTTATTGCTTATTCTGCTATTCGGGACGGAAACAAATCCAACAAATCAAAAACCATGGCAATCGGTCCAGCCGTTCTCGAGTTATAAGTGTTGTAACAAACACGACTTTCTTTTATATATATAGATATGTATATGGATAAATTCTGAAATGAAGAAGTTATTATCTTTATATATATAATTCTTCTGTGAGTGTGTATGTCACTGAACTTCTCTCAAACGACTGGACCGATTTTGATGAATTTTTTTGTGTGTGTTCAAGGGGATCTGGGAATGGTTTAGATTCACAAATCAGCCCGGCAGATGGCGCTGCAGTAGGTACTTTCATACTTTGCTTAATATCCTAATCACTTGAAATATCATGCAGGACAACGTCTGTGGGGTCCGCTAGTTATTTTATAAAAGTGCTGACCAGGCAACTTCGTTCCGCCTAACAGTCATATAATAATATGGTGTTAACTTTAGTTAAACTTAATTTAGGATTTGATTAAGTTAATTACATTGACACATTTTTTTTTGCAAATACAGAAATGTTGCCATTGCGTAAAAAGAATAGCAGTTTTACACATAAGACCTCTTCTCTGTAGTGCCAATATTGTGCATGTTAAAGCACTATCTGACAACATTTTTTTGTTTTGTTATCCGGTGCAAGAACAAAGTGGTAGGTTTCTTTTATATGCGTAATTTTGTCAATAGATGGCACCATATGCTGTTTGCATTCGTTAAGTTGATTAATTAATTTATATTTATTCGATAACAAACATCGGTCCTAGACCAGTGCAGATAGCCTTTAAAATAAATAAAAAGTGAAAAAAATTACAGTAGGATGAAACCCATTAGAAAAGCAGGGGAATATGATCAAAATGAAAGGAAAAATAAATTACGGTCGATCTGAGGTCGGGAAGGGGTAGGGGGGGGAGTTTTAAGGGTAAAAAACGGTTTATCTCGATTTCCGGCAAAACTAAAAGTCCTATCGAAGAAAACTAAATGGCAAAGTTGTAGGTCATAAAAAGATCTACAACTTTTGTATTCACACATTTTTCACATAACCTCAAAATTTAGGTGAAAAATTCAAAAAACCAACTTTTTGGTTTTTTATTTCTATCTTTTACAAAAATTTATTTTTTTAAACGAAATTTGATGAAAACTTACCTTATTATGTCCCAAATATACTGTAATTTATTTGATTAAAAATATTAATTTTTTCACCTTATTTTGAATTAATATCGAAAAAACACCCTAATTTTCAATCGAAAATTCTGACGTCAAAATTTCAGTTTTTTTTCAAAAATTTGATGTGCTTTCAGTGCGTTGAAATCTCTACTTTCCCATGGTAAAAAAATATATATATATTACCATAGTAAATCTTCTCGGAAAATGCAAAAAATCGTATGCAGTAACGCCCAGACCCGTCATCCCCTTCCCTACTTCTCTATGAATCTTCTTTAAATTATAATTAGATGCCTATTTATTACTATTTTAAGATAACTTATATATACCTGAGTGACCTAAAAAAATTTTTTAGCCTTTAGATGGGCTAAAATTTTCGTATTTCATAGAGAAGTAGGGAAGGGGATGACGGGTCTGGGCGTTACTGCATACGATTTTTTGCATTTTCCGAGAAGATTTACTATGGTAATATATATATATTTTTTTACCATAGGAAAGTAGAGATTTCAACGCACTGAAAGCACATCAACTTTTTGAAAAAAACTGAAATTTTGACGTCAGAATTTTCGATTGAAAATTAGGGTGTTTTTTCGATATTAATTCAAAATAAGGTGAAAAAATAAATATTTTTAATTAAATAAATTACAGTATATTTGGGACATAATAAGGTAAGTTTTCACCAAATTTCGTTTAAAAAAATAAATTTTTGTAAAAGATAGAAATAAAAAACCAAAAAGTTGGTTTTTTGAATTTTTCACCTAAATTTTGAGGTTATGTGAAAAATGTGTGAATACAAAAGTTGTAGATCTTTTTATGACCTACAACTTTGCCATTTAGTTTTCTTCGATAGGACCCTTAGTTTTGCCGGAAATCGAGATAAACCGTTTTTTACCCTTAAAACTCCCCCCCCTACCCCTTCCCGACCTCAGATCGACCGTAATTTATTTTTCCTTTCATTTTGATCATATTCCCCTGCTTTTCTAATGGGTTTCATCCTACTGTAATTTTTTTTGGTTTCAAAAATTATCGGCACTGGTCTATCCAGCCGATCTTGAGTTATAAGTGGTGTAACTAACACGACTTTGTTTTATATTGTTGTTGTTTTATTAGACTATCATGGTAGATATTTCAATATTTATAAACAGCGGTTTATTGAATCTTGAAATATCTATTTTATTTTTTTATATATTCTTTTTTTCCAAAGGGGTAGACAGAGACCACGGATCTCCACGGTCCATTCACAATGCATGCTCGTTGGTTATAGAACTGAAAACGCAATTAATACAATAACAAAGGTCTTAAATGGTCACTTAAATGTTACGTTGAGGGGGGGGGGGACAGAAAAACGTTATGGTGCGTTACATGGGGGGGAGGGAGCTGCTCAAATCTTTAAAAATTGCGTTACGTAATACTTGAACGCTCCCTTATGACAGTGTACAGTTTTGAGGACGGTGAGTCTTTCACTCGATCAGGCCATCTGGTTGGTGAACGGCCACGTGATCTTGTGCCTTCTACGTCACCGACCACGACAAATTTCTCTTTTCTTCTTTCGTTATCGGCATATGGTAGACACGCGAGTCTACCATATGCCGTATACGGACGTATATAGTCTAGTCGTATACGGACTTTTAATATTATTATTATTATTTAATATTGTAGAACTATTAACTTTACATACAATAATACTTACAAAACGTAACAGATAACGCCAACTGACCACATGTCAGTTCCATAGCCGATTTGGTCGAAATTAACGACTTCCGGGGCGACAAACTCGGGAGTTCCGAAGAGAACTTGTAACTTCTTCTCTGGATCGTAGAAACGGGCAAGACCGAAGTCAATAATTTTTATACGATTTCCAGATTTAGTGAGGCACAAGATGTTTTCTGGCTGAAAAGAGAAATTTATTTATAAATATATCAAAGTTTCAAAGATAGGCAAACTTTTTCTTAACTTTAAGGTAAAAAATAAGCTCTGATATAAAAAGTAACATATTACATAGTTATAACGAAAGATAGCGAGGCTACTAATAGGGTATGTTTCGTGATATTTATTTAGTATGAGCAGGTAGGTCGGGTATAGAATACCCGACACAATCCGTCCATTTTCCTTCACGATATGACCGAGTGTTGTGCACATATATAGTTTAATGCCAGTTCTTCTCTTGCGTTCTACGCCCTTGATTTGAGAACTGGCAGTAAATCTTAAATTAGAAGCATTTAATGAATATTTCTATTTTGACGTTCATAAGAGTACATTGTGTTACCAATATGAATGATTTTTGACTTTGACTTTGACATAGAAAGTACATTGTACATTGGTACACAGCCGTGATCCGAACTCATGACCCAAAGGTTGTCGCATGCGTAGCCATTTTTTATCAACATACTACCCATAAAATGTCAAACGAGGATCAAAAATAATTTCTTGACTCACACACCACTATTTATTTATAGTTTTGTGTTTGACAATTAATGTTAGCCAGAAATAAAAGCTGGCTTATAGAATAAACAATAACGGCGACGCCACAGACAATCATAAAACTCCTGCGCATACTTTTCCGCCATTCTGATTAACGACTTGGATCGGAACCAAAATTACGCACTGATGACAACCAGGACAATAACATTTTGAAATTTCATAGATAGTGTTAGGTGCCATAAATTGTGGATTCTAGTTTCCAGAATTAAAGCTTAGATCAAATTCAAACTAACTAAAATCTATCAAATGTTTTGTCCTAATCACTCATGTGTCGAAATTCGAATGGCAACTAAAGAAACGTGACAGAACATTCTTGACTTTTATCTGTTATGAACAATTGTCGTGTTTTTTTTTTGTATGTAGGTGATAGAATCTCTCTAATACCTTAGGGCTTATAAGTGTTGGCATCAGTGTAATTATAATAATATTTTAATTTTATTGAATACATATGAATATACATACGAATTTATTACATTATTTATATATTTAACTCTGTAACTGTAATAGTGGTCTGAATGTTTCGTTATTGCTGAAAAGTAGTGGTAAGGGGAAACTGGAAACGTGATGTAACTAATTAATTTAATTAAATTTAAATTTAGAACAAGTAAAGTAATTCATATTCGGTGATTTTACTTTGAAATTTTGAATCGTTAAGACTTAAAATAGTCCATTGAAATGTTACAATTCGAGGGCCACACTGAACATTTGTTAGAGGACGCCATTTTATTTATGGGACATGTAGATGAGCATTGACGAATCCGGTCAACTTTGGAACACTGTAACAGCGTTTCAAATTAACGAAATTTAAGGGTTGGAAAACCAAAACAATTTATTCAGCAGCACAAGGTTACATAGAATAAATAAGGTAAAAAAATACTGCAATGTGCTCCTGAAACCGCATCTATCAAATTTCAACTGATATCTATCAAAAAGAAATTAGATTAATTTCAATTTTTCTAAAACTTTAATATGAGTTTAATGTTTATACATAATTTCTATAGTTTATTTTTAGTTAATAAAACCATGTTAAATAAAATATTAAAGGTGTTTATTTTGAAATTAATTCCAAAATTAGGAAATTATCGATTTTTCATGCCTAAAATAACAATCGATTAATAATAAATCGACTTTAAATTATGCAGATTGCAGAATGTCACATCCCTAGTAATAACTATTAAGTATTAACACTTCTATACCCTGTTAGTTACAGGGTTCCAAAAATTATAACTATAGAACTCTTCTAGCTGCTTTCGGCATCGAGAGTGATGTGGAAGTCAGTATATAGTATTAAAAGCAAAGCAAATGCTAGCGCGTTTCAACAACAATCAGCGCCATCTGTTGATATATTTTGAACATATTACTTCGTAGTATTAAAGTTTTATCAGAATGTTTAATAATTATTACCTTCATGTCGAGATGCAGTATATTTTGCCGGTGAACAAATTCGATCCCTTCACATATTTGACGCATGAATACAGTGCAGGCACGCTCGGTGAGTACGAAGTCTTCATCAATCACACGCTCAAACAGCTCGCCACCCGTAATCCTGAAATAAACAAAAACCTCTTTAAAATGTGAAAAATATGTTAGATCTTGCGAAAAAACCACGTTGATGTCTCGTTTCATACTAAAAAAAAAATGGTGCGTGTACTTATGTACGCGCGTAAGAAGTTATACTTCTTTGGCTTTCTTTATTTTTTTTAAATATTAAATAATTAATAATCAATATTAAGCGTTAAAAATTTAACAATATTTAATTAAATATTGTTAAATTTTTAACGTTAAAATTTTTAATTAAATAATATAATAAATTTAATATTTAGTATATTATTCAATTATTAATTTATATTAATAATAATTATTATTATAATATATTATTAATTCAATTTAATAACTAGGTATGTTTCATAACCTTTTAACTAAGTATAAATAAGTCTTTATAAAAAAAAGCATTGCTAAATTTCTTTGAAAAAATAATTAAAACTGCTTTATTTGTTTGTAAACTGCGTTAAAGGTACTACAAGTAGATTGTCTTATTCCCATCTCGCTCGCGCACGCTCGGCGCCCATACTGAATTTTGTGTCACGGTGCGCGCGCATCGTAAAATATCACTCTCATAAATTTGTCATAACGCGCCTAAAGAAGTATAACTTCAATAAATAATATACAAAAAAATATTTTATTGTATTTCAATTTTATCATTCATCGTAAATATCAAGAATTTTCCTTGATCGATTGATCCACTTGTATTTCTGCCAATGCATCTTTCAACTATAGACTATAGTTGACCGATGAAAGCTGAAACGTGATGTCTATGGATGAGTTTTTGGCGCCAAATGTTGCTCGAGAATAGATTATCTGTTTGAAGTCAGTGAATGGAGAAAATGTCATAGAGGATTAGTCATTGACAAGAACATGAAATTCTAGTTTAAGACAGTTTCGGATTAGTTGTCTGTTGTAGGCAAATAGTGATATTAATAAACGGTTAGGGCATGCGGCTTATCATCTTTGAACCTTTTTGTAAATATTATGTATTCCATCTTTGGCTTTACTATAATTGATTTTGATATATGTATATAATTCATGTTAGCTGTAGGACTACGAAATAAATAAATAAATTCAGTTGTGGATTTGGCTGCCTCCTTTACATCTTTTAAAATTCTTCTACATAAACATTTCTTAACCACGTCCTATCCTGCTCAATCATGACTTTATTTTATTATTTTTCTTTTAATTTTAGATTAAGGTTTGTGATACTATATTTTTTTAAATAAGATTTGGTACTTCTTGTACTGTACCCATCATATTTCGTTTTTTAGTTTTTTCCCTTACTAGGGGGCCTGGAATAAATAAATAAATTTGGGCAACTAACTAAAGCTGCCGCTTTGCTGCTGTTTTGGAAACCGATTTCACAATGCGCTGTCCATTGTTTAGTGAACTGTGGAACATTTCCAACCGACGCGATGTGTGAGGGTGGAATTTTAAATTGTTTCGCATTTGTGACCACATACATAGACGTACAAGTAAACTAGCTACCCACGCCTACCATTAGAAGCCAAAATATTCGTGCGTTCTTCAGATAGTATTATAGTAATCCCGTCTTGAATGGAAGTTTGACGTGCACGTTTGTATGACGTAAAATTCCGACGGACTCCATCTGAGTAAACAAACGTACGTAATTTTGGGGAATTTTCCAAACGCAAACTAAGAATAGTGGTTTAGTTATTTAGCATAGCTTCGGGTTGCTTTTATAGGCATCGATTTTGATAATGTAATGTCTGCAATGAAAATATACCTATCCCTTACGTGCTCCCCTGCAGCTTTCAATCGCGTTTTATAATTGTTGCTGTAATTGTCCCTTGTGTATGTAAATGCTTGAATTTTCGTGATTGTCATTTTCTTTTTGTTGTGTTAGACATACTTAAAAAAATATTATCTGTGAAACAATGTAAGGACACTTCTATAATTATACCTAGTCTATATATATGTTTACATATCTTGGATTTGTCATGTTTCCCATGGTAAGACGAGTTCTCTAGTGAATATGGATATCTAAGTTTGCTAATTAAGTTTAAAGTATCAAGTTGTCCTCCAGAGCTCCACCCGCGAAAAGAAGAGTGGGCAGGCCAATATGAAAGTGGGCTGATGACTTAATTGAAATAGCAGTTAAAGACTGGGCATAGATTCACCTCAGAAGAGATTTAGAAGAGTCATTTCGAAAGGGTTGGAGGCCTTTAACCAAGAGGGATATCCACAGGCGACTAACATTTAGCTATAACTAACATTTGAAATGGAAATTAAAGTTTTGGAAATAAAATAAGGCTTTATTAACAGTATTTATTATTATTATTTAATTAATGTATGAATGTATTTAAAATCAGCAGTTATTAAAAGTTATCTCAATTTCTAAATAGTTAATACTGATTTAATAGATACTGTTACAGAAGCTGGTGGTGGTTTATAGCTTTTCATTGAATGTATCGTAACTTATATTTTCTTTACGAAATACATACAAGAGTACTGATTGTTGTTGTAACTTGTGAGCTTTGTAATTAGGAGTTAATGAATTGTCAGATTGCCAATATATTATTTACACGTGTCTATTGTCATTTTATACAGACGTCAAAACATCCAATGTCCAATCTTAAAATTAATATTCAAGCATTTAACGAAAAAAAACTTATTAAATAATGATGTAAATTTTCGAGGTCCCGTCTATACGTTACAGGGTCTTGGTAATTTATAATGGAAATGATATTTTGTATCTATATCTCACTCATTGATTAATTACTCTTTGTAGAAACAAAAGTTTTTAAGCATAGCTTTAAAAGTAAAAATAAAATATACAAATGACAAAACATTTTTACATTATGTTAGGTTTCAAGTTCCGTCCATCTTCGCATTGTCATTGAAAAGTCATTTCACAGTTAAATAAAATAATATTTGCGTTATATGTTAAAGTTATTTGCTGGAATTGTACTCTAACATTGTTTATTTAAATAACACCTGTTTCTTGTAATTATTATTCAAGTAACGTTTGGTAAGTGAACGGAAGATCCATTTAAGATCTAGTACGCATGCTCTCCATTCGGTCATCGTTCACAAAGGAATTTTCTCTTTAAGGTATAAGGAAAAATTTATTCGATGGAAACAATTTTGTATTAGATTGACAAATTATCATGAAACAGATACATCTAGAGCCCACAACTAAAAAGGTTGTAGCGCCCCTAGTTTTTTTTAACTGGGAAGTAACAGGCTCCTGAAACACAGTTCTGATGTAGTAATCAGGAGCCTGGGATACGTGTTTGTTACATAACCTTTTTGACAATAAATACAGATATTATATACATAAAAGAAAACGTTTTAACGATGGTATAAAACTTATTGCATATACCGGCAAACATCTTGAACAAATGTCATTGCCTGTGCAGAAGCGATTTTTAGGTATCACTTGAGAGTGACGTGTCGATCGCGTGATTTACTAATCTATACCGTAGTAGTAAATTGCCGGTATCTATACTGAAATTCTACAATTGTAAAAAAAAATGAAATTCATTAAACAATAGATAAAAAATGTCAATAAAAATTAATGATCAGTTTTTAATTACGTTAATTGGGTATTTCGATTACGTCTTGTGTTAACTACAAAGAGCCATGTTTTGCTAACATCTGGATGGCGTGGCGAATGGCGTTGCGCCAACTATGCGCATACGCAGTACTTTGACAGTTAGGGATAGCACAAAATAGTAGATAAATGTGCGAGTTGTGTTTGTACGCTATTAACGTGCTCGTACGGAATGACGTACGAATAATCGGTAGATTACAAACCCAAAAATCAACGCTAAGTAAGAATGTTTTTTATTATTTTTATTATTATTTATATCCCTATATTGTAGCCCATCTGGCACGCGATTAGGCAGACAGTGTCAAAATCTCCCATTTCCAAAAAAAGGACTTTATTTACTTAAAAAACGCTTGAGTCTCCCGCCTGGCACGGGTGACTACTCCGGAAATATCCTCATGATATCTTAGACAGTTAGTAATTGACAATTTTATGCCTATGATTAAGAATCTCAACCAAGAAATCAATGAAGCAGGCGTAGAATTTCCGAGCTACGGGTCTTATTTATAAATTTAATGTTTATTTATTTATAAAAGCTTGCCAACGTTTGTCACACTGATATATTAGTACATGAAAAATAAAATACAATATTTAATGTGACAAGCAATTATAGGCCAACAAACACAAAGAGAACTAAAGGAAAATTGATTTCAAAGTGTGAGACTATGGATATCTAAACCTAGTTCGATTATCAGATCAATGTATACAAAATATTGTAAAAAGTATTTTAAAAGAGTATGTATAGAGTTTCTTGCCCATTCTTCTCCATATGAAAATTTCTTTTGCAACTAGTCATGTTTTTAATATCTTTAACTTGTAATTTTGACTTTCAAAGGTGCCTTTTATAATAGGCTTATTGAAATAATAGATTTGACTTTTTGGACTTTGATTGCTAAAAGGATAAATGGGATGATGGGATGCCTGGGAAATTTAAATCCATCTATGCAACATTCATATATCATAAAAAGTGTGAAACTAAATTAATATTCAATTATTTTTGTCAGCCCTGAGTCCACTTAATATTTGACGACATTAATGCTGTTATAAAATGTTTCTGAAGAAACACAGCAGTCAGGACTTTGTATAAAAATAGAATTATACCGTAAGTTATATTTCTTACAATAACCTAGTCTGTGACGCTTAGACGACAAACATATGGGTTTTTGGTAAGTGAAAGGAGTTGTAATGAAAGTGATCTAAAATTTTTCTAGTTTGTAATTTAGCTAATATCGTTAAACTATTGTGCTTAACATTATTCATGTAGATTAAGAAAACTACTGTTTACATACAGCCAACTAAATTAAACTCGATATTTTTTATATATATTTAGTTATTACTCTCGATAATTTGAACCATAAACAATTGTCAAATAATTCTTTCGAAACAACAAGCGATGGATAACCAAAATTCGTGATTAATAATTTCTATGATATTCTTATGTATGTATTAACAATTATTAAATTCAACAACACAATTTTTTAATTTCGTATACTTTTCTAGAATGAGGGACTTCATCTGTCATTGTTCAAAGAATTTAAAAAAACAATTGACAGCTCTGTAGTCTGTACATGATAAACCCTTCAAATTATAGAGATCCCGGACTTAAAATTACCGAGGTGACCAAATAACATTGATTTTATTGAGTATTTTTCAAGGGACCGGAAAATTTCAAATTATCGAGATACATATTTAAATTACCGAATGCCAAGTTATCGAGAGTCGACAGTATTTACATACTACAGACATTAAAAATTAAACATTATAATATTCGTTACATAAATAAACTCCAAACCGTGCTAATCATCAATAAAACCCATACTTACTAAACCACAATTCATACCTACTTTACCTTTTGAGGGTATTTCGTGTATGACACATTACTGACGTAACCTAAACCGCCTTATAAAATAAAGTTATAATAATAATTAAAACGTGAGAAATAGATAACTAAAATAAATTTAAAAAGTGGTTCCTGTGGTAGTGTACCTTTTATGCTGGCATTTCCTCGCTGTTGTACTTTATGAGCTCTAGGGTCACCGGTACTACCACGGAACAATAAATCTTTAATTACCCCCAGTGCCCTTGAACCCCCAAGTCCAAGAGTTGAATGGAAATGGAACAAAATCAAAGTTAGAGGAAACTCTTATATTATTTATAAAAGTACTTTTTATATAAAATATATTTGACCAATGTAAATAAAAAAAATACTTTCAATAGCTTAATCATCCAATTTGGATGGAAAACTTTTTTGTCAATTTATTCCAAACTTTACAAGCTACTGTTCACTCTGTTTGCGTTAAATTAAATTAATTTCGATATGAAAACAGATTTATCATCACATATTACCGTTAAACATGTTAAATGCACCTAATATTTTAGGAATGTATCAACAAATAAATTATTTCATTTCTGCTAATTGCACCCACATAGTTGGTGGCATTAGACGATAAATTAGAAAATAACACATCTGCATGCCTTACGAATCAGTATTATGTCTGAATGAAATGTCTGAATTCCGAATAGTCTTGGCAGATTCCTGAGATAAGAGGTGAGTAAGCCAAATGAATAATTATGGGAATCAGACCTGGCACTAATAGACGTCAACAGGTGTATTTTATAATTACAATTTCACTTTTATTTAAACGCACCCATTAAATTTTGTTAGAAGCGTCAAATTAGTTCGTGGAAGCTTTCAGAATTGTTTTGGTTGCCTATATTTTTTCTATCTTTAAATTTGTATTAATGTGAAATATAGGTGTCGGTTAAAATTAGGTTTTACTACTACCAGAATCTTACTTTTATGTAAGTATACTTTAACACACAAAATCTTACAAGACTTCTTTATTTACACTGTTGAGTTTTACTATTATAATTACATTGTTTTTCTTTATTTGCGTCTGAGGCGCAAACTAGCTGTTGTGGTCTCTGGCAGAAAGACCAGCGCTGTGGAACGTCTCCTCCAAAGCATAATGCTGAGCCAGGGCCCGTAACAACCACAACACACACACATTTTTTGTTCTTTCCATAATTTTTTGTTATTATTATATTAGTGTCAATTGATTGAATAGCTTAGAATGACGTATTATAAGCTGGAGTTGTCCCTAGACCACGTTTCACGGCTCATTTAGTGATTTGTCTATACACATTAGGAAAAAGTGGCCCTACAACTTCTAGTGTCAGATTTCGTTATCTATGTATGTTACCAGGATCTAAGGTCTTTTTATAACTCTCCTCAATCCATTGGTGCTGCCGTGATCCATCGATCAACCTCAGAGGCGCATGCTCAAGCTGCATATTAGAAATGTATATATTTATTTGCACATACGAAAAACAAATTGGTGGCCTGCTGAAGGGTATCACTTTTAAGCCAGTTTATTTCTTTAAGTCTGTAAAAGTGTAGAACAAAATTTTGAAGTAAATTTCACCTATGATACTCAGGTTACGGGTGTATTAGGGACTTAGGGTGTGGAGGAAGGATGGTGAACTGTTCCTCCAACCTAAAGGGAGGATCCTGACAAATCCCACCAGTATAATACGCGAAACAGAACTAATTTGAGTGTACGACCAACAAGGGTCCTGAAGATAAACCACTCCTTATATGGAAATTGTATTCGTTTTTACAACAAACTCCCAAGCGACAATAGAGAGTTATCACTAAATAAATTCAAAGCCCTTGTTAAACGAAAAATAATCAATAAAGCTATTTATAAATTTGAGGAATACTTAAATGATCCTAATCCTTGGGATTGATTTGCTCCAGTTCAAACAATTTGTATGACTATACTTGGCGATTAAAAAGAGTGGCGGAAAGTTTCTTGCCAGTTCTTCTGGCCCGCTCTACGCCATTGACTTGCGAACTGGTAGTAAATGTAAATTTACAATTAATTTAATTAATTAAAAAAATTAATTTACCTATATGAATAAAGTCATTTTGAGTTTGAGTGTAACCGCTTGGGGCGAGAATAACTTCGTTAGCGCGTTTCAGGTTGTGACGTCATCGTATTGATTCGAAGGCACAGATTGTAGGTGTCGCTACAAGCGCTGAGTGTGACTCATATCAAAAACATATTGAATTTTGACATAGGGGAGTCATGCTTACCGCTGAGACTGAATCTTGCCCAAGATTATTTTACCTGATGCCTTGATGAATCATTCATTTGTTTTTTGTTTGAAATTCCTTTTACGTCGACATCGTACGTTCGTTCGTGACTCAGATTGAGATAGCTGAATGAAGACCGAATTAGTTTGGATTTGCGCAGGTGAATCAGCGTAACATTTATATGATAGCTTTATATAATTAGGTCTAACAATAAACACACGCGTTTAATTCACGTCACCTTAAACTAATTAATAAAAATAAATTAATGTCGCTACAACCTTTTTAGGTCTGGGCCTCAGATTTCTGTATCTGTTTCATGATCATTTGTTAATCTAATAGGCAAGCAGGTGATCAGCTTCATGTGCCTAACACATGCCGTCGACTTTTTGGGTCTAAGGCAAGCCGGTTTCCTCACGATGTTTTCCTTCGCCGTTCGAGCGAATGTTAAATGCGCACATAGACAGAAAGTCCATTGGTCCACAGCCGGGGATCGAACCTACTACCTCTAGGCTATATAATTTAATGAATACGCGATCCTTTACCACACGGAACAAGTAGGTATTTTATCGCTGGTACTATAAAGTTCTAGACAAAGTCTCGGCGTAAACTAGTTCAAGTATCAAGGTTGTTCAATTAGTGCAAAATATGATCTTGATAGTTGATAGAGACAGGTGATTCAGGAACACACCCACACACATAATTGCTGCACATATAAGGGATAGAATAATGCAGGGTCATGGTATAGTAGAAATATATGGTCTTTATGTTATTTTAAGAATAGTCATAATAAATAATAATAGTATAACAATTCATTATTTAATGGTCCTGTATCCAATGGGTATTTAATGTTAACTAAAGGCTATCGATATATGTAATTAAGTTTTATATATGAAAAGATTTTAATCGTGAAATAATGTTTCATGTTGAATTATTACCTTGTCTAAAGGGACTCCTTTTAAATATTTATTTCAGTTATTATATTTTAAGGTTAGTTATAGTTTTTCTGTTTTTTACAGATATTAGATTTTTTCCTAAATGTCATCAAACACTTAAAAAACTAAATGATTCATATTTGAAAAGTAAGAAAAATATGTGTAAACTTCACTACAATTTTAAATGTCTGCTATGCCAAAATATGAAAAAAATACGCTATATGCTTTAGATCTTATTAATAAACATAAATGTAATGTGTAAGATTTGGGAACCCTTTAAATATAAAAATACTTAGTCAGGGCTCCATAACAAAGGTTCTCAGCTCTTCCATAACAAACTTAATAGTAAATTCCATAACAATATTTATAACAATGAAACTATTTATTAATAACGTTTATATACACTGGTATATTTATTATAGACAACACTATTCTATTTGGTACCATTTGTACATGTAGCATATTTATTATAACTGCCATAGCGAGTTATGAGACGCTATTGTCTTCTAGAAGGACAGGTCTTATATGCAGTCCTTTGTTTTTTGCTTAGCATCCGCTTATACAGTATTAATTTACAATAAATTTTAACTACATCAATGGAATTTCTTAAAATAGAACTTGTTAATTCATTTCAGCGATGAATATAACATTAACGTTGTGTAAAAGTTACCGAAAGTAATATATTAGCTACCGTTATATAATATATATATAATCTATAACGTTACAGTCTAAAATTTGTAATATTAGCGCGTTTAACAATTCAAAAGGACATTAAAGATACATATTAGAATTAGCCTAGTAGACTTAAATTGGGACGGCTGATGGCGACGTGTATCTCGTTCGTATAATATTAAGTTTCTCATAAAATGTAATTGAATGAGAAATAAAGTTCTTCAAACATTAAAATAATTATAACTGGGATTTAGTATAGAAGACCATGATACACCATGGATACAATCAAAATATAATTTATTCATATTAAAAAACTAGTGGCGTTACAAACTTTATAGGCTGGGACGATTTGTGTATCTGTTTCATGATCATTTGTCAATCTAATAGGCAAGTTGGTGATCAGCCTCCTGTGCCCGACACGCCGTCGACTTTTTGGTTTCATCGTGCGACTCTCATCCGTGAGGTCGTTCCCGGCTGTGCACCAATAGATCAGGTACAGAAGGCTGCTCACCTACTTGCGTATTAAATTGATAAATGAGCATGTAACAGATTCAGAAATCTGAGGGCCACAACTAAAAAGGTTGTAGATTTATTTTAGGTTACAATTTATACTATAGAAATTGTACATATTTTGTCGTGTACTTTAATAAATAATACAAATTTAAATTACGATTATGCAATTATTTTGGCTTCAATTGTTCTGAAATAATTGTATGACGGAAACGAATCTTGGCTGCGGTGTTTTCCGAAGCATCATTGGCTGAGTAATACTGGACTATAATAGCCTCATTTGTAATTTAATAGATGTAAAGTCTTGGCTCTAGTTTGGGATGATGTGCCTGCGCAAGAGTAAATCGTCTTGTGTATTTAAACTTGTGTGTCTCTTAACACAATAATAATAATAAAGTTTATCTGCCTCTTCACATGCTGCAGTGAGCATCTTTGTGAGAGGCAGATAAACTTTAGGTGCCCATATTGGACTATAGAAGTCCTGTGGTAACAAGTCACCAGCTATCCATCGTGACAGAAGATAGCGCTAGTTACGACTTCTGTTTGTCAAATTCATTTTTGACATAGACAAATCGAACTTAGCTCGTGACGCCGGTATTGAAAATCCCTTCATTTAAGGTTATATTTTAACTCAAAGATCTAGACCCTTAAGTTAGCTTAGTATGTAAATACATATTTATCGATTTTATTAATTTTTTTTTATATATAACAAGGGGCAAACGGGCAGGAGGCTCATCTGATGTTAAGTGATACCGCCCCGCCCATAGACTCTCACATTGCCACAGGGCGAGCGTTGCCTTTTAAGAATTGAAACGCTCTTTTCTTGAAGACTATTAATATTAATTATACTAAATTGACCTGTTATCCTTATTAAAAAAGCCCAAATGATTTAACGAGAACTAAAACAAAATACCTTGAGTTTACTCCATTTAGATTGTTGATTGTGTTATCAAAATGCAGCGATAACTTATCGGTTTTTAATGTTAACGATTTCAAAAATCGATTATGGGTTTATCACAAATATATAAAATTCAGTCAGAAAAAACAATTGTTTCGTTTTTCATTTGTCTGTTTATTAGTTTAGCAAGCAAGCAGGTATGGCCGATCTGTAGATTATCAATCTTATGTGCGTGGTTGGAATCCCTGTATATTTTTAATTTTTCTTTCTATGTGGATTTTTTAAAATGTGAAATCAAGGCTCAGATCCGAAAACCAATGTGTGTTTTAATGTAAGATAAATTACTTTTATGTGTAAATTGATGTTCATTTTTAATGTGAACATGAAGAGTTTCTTTGTTTAAACGCGTTAATCACATGAACAACTGTTTCGATTAACAAATATTTTTGGATTTGACCCACCATTTGTAGAGTATATATAGCGCGTGGCACCATTAGTTTTAATTTACAACATTCTCTTTGTAATATTAATTAATTAATTGGTAATTTAAATTACTCACAGTTCCAAAACGACGCACATATATTTGCCCCAATCATAAGCGTCATACAGCTGAATAAGGCGTGGGTGGCGAAGTCTCCTCATCACATCCACTTCGCGCTCCACGTTTCTCCTCTCATCTCTTCTGTTCACGGACACCAGCTTTGCAGCGAGCTCCAGTCCCGTACTCTTCTCTCGGCAGAGGTACACTGTACCGAATTTTCCTCTGAAAAAAGAAACTTATGTTAGTTCGAAATGGATCTTGTGTGATTTGTTGGAAAATTTTCTCTTGGACACCGTGAGCCATTTTTGCCAAAACCCTCCATCTTTTAGTCGATACCAACTCCAGGGAAATAAATACAGATAATATAACTTTTTCTACAGCTATGATACTTTTTGACATCCAACACCTTTTGTCTTCAGTCACTGTGACCACGCACGCTGTAAAGCACGCGAAACGTCGGTTTAATTTAAAATTATGTTAAATAATTGTAAATTTACAATAATACATAACTTTAATCCGGTTAAAAAGTTTTTTCTTTAAATTTTATCTTGTCAGATTTACAGCGGTAATTTTTTTTACCAATTTCTACTACTACTAATTTTTCATAATTTTACAGCTAACTAATTTACAAAGAACGACATTTCTTATGACTTTAGTAGAGACAAAAACAATTGCATAGTGTCTATGATAAACAGTAGATGTATGACATAGATTGGAATTATCTACAATTTTTCTAAAGTTTCTCGGTAAAGATACAAAAAAGGCTTTTAGGTAAAACGTGAACCTTTCCTATCCCAAAATCTCGCCAAAGTCCCGAATTACCTCCTTGCTACGTTTATCTCTTACAAATTTTAAAATAAACCCCTATATTACGCATAATGCATCATAATGTTAAAAGATTCTTGAAATCGGCCCAGTTTAAGAATTTATTCATTACATACAGAAATCTTTCGATATTTTAACGAAACTCGTATATAAAACTTATATACTTAAAAAGGCGACTTTCTGTCCCAACCTAAGCTGTACTACATATCAGCCATTCTGGCTCTAAGTTAACCTGTTTGACAAGATGGTATTGCATTACCGGATTAGGATATTTTATTACACTTAGGCCGCGTGGAAAAGACAACAAACTACTTAACGCTGGCTGTTGAACTTTGGAATATAAAAATATGGGCACATCCCTCACGTACATACCCTCATTGTTACACCAACACACAACACAGCTGAATTAGGTATTACTTAGTTAAATGTATTTAATATTTTTGCAAATATTATATTTGGCTATAGCTTCACTATAATTGGTTTTTGTTATATGTATATAACTTATGTTGGCTGTAGGATAACGAAATAAATAAATAAAATAAAAATATATATTCGAGCACAATAATAAGAATTACATTA
This sequence comes from Pieris napi, assembly GCF_905475465.1. NCBI lineage: Eukaryota > Metazoa > Arthropoda > Insecta > Lepidoptera > Pieridae > Pieris > Pieris napi. The sequence goes on along the minus strand of NC_062241.1, from coordinate 833,406 downwards.
AGTTTGTGTTACTAAATTTAATATTAGTTACGACTTGCGACGGAGAGCCTCCAAATTCTTACATTTGTCTGTCATCTTCGCTACTATTATTTAATCATTCTTCGGTAACAACTTTATTTCAACTTCCCAGGTTTCTGGTGGGTCTTTTTCCCACTGGGCCATTCCAGGTAAGGGTATTTTTGACCCATCTGTCATTTCAAACGCGGACAATGTGACCGGCCCATTTCCATTTTAGCTTTTGTGAGTTTAAGTTTCAACCGAAGAATAGCTTTGGCATACTTAAGTCTTATTTAATTGTTTCTTTTTAAATAAAATATTGGAATATATGATATTAAATTCACTCCAATCATCCTGAATAAATAATATATATGTACCTAAGGTGAAGGAAAATATCGCGAGAAAACGGTCAGATACTGAAGGCTGATCAACTGCTTACTTACTTAGTATTACATGTACTACTGAAAGTTTATAAGGCGCTTTGCCATAATATATTGTTTTTTATGTGGTACATATACTGACACTTTACATTTTTATAGGTCTTATAATAAAAACACTATGTAAGATGCGTATATCTGTCAATGCTTCTAACTTTCGCAACAACTACTTTACGAGATAAGATACTGAAAAACAAACTTTTGTCCTTTTAATATTCGTGTAGACTTAACAGTGGCTGTTGAACTTATCCTTGATAAGCTACTATCTAAAGACTGTCTATAAATTGTATATTTCCCTTTGTAATAGATTATAAAAACCGAAACGTAGTATGCTTGTGATTCGTCAACACAACAGTTTTTAAATTAACTCTTCCTATCAATACGAATCAATATCAAAAATGTCAATGTTTTCTTAGATTGGAATTACTGTTTATTTACGCGATATTATTTTATAAAGATGAGAACTTGGAGAAACTGATCGTGGTTGGTAACACAAGGCAAAAGATCACGTGGCCGTTCATCAACCAGATGGACCGATCAAGTGAAAGACTCATCGTCCTCAAAACTGTACACTGTCATAAGAGTGGCGCTGGATAGAAACAGGTGGAAACAGAGAGTCCGCTCCAGACAGCTTTTAGACAGACGCTCAAACGAGAGCTACAGATTAAAGAGAGAGAAATGGACGCGAACGTGTTTTTACGGCTGTCAGCTGATAAACTCACCGTCCTATCTCGGAGAGCATGTCGTAGTGGTCGTTGACATCTGTATTCCTCTTGATTGTGACATCTCGGCATGGAAATGGCGGTTCGATTTCTGTAAAAATACATATTTATATGAATCCATAGTTGTAGTTTTGAGTTTTCAATAACGTTATTATCACATTGTAAATTACCATATTGGAATCTAGTATTGGAATGACCTATTTTAGTCTACTTTTTATATCGTTTATTAAAACCTAAACATAACAATCAAATATACAGTATTTACAATTTTTTAACCTACATAGTAATAATATAAATAATTAAAAATTAATAAAAATAAAAATAAAAACAAAACAAATTTAAAAAGTTTGGTCACTGTGGCAGTATAACGCTCGCAGCATTTCCTCGCTGTATTGCGATACTTATTCGTTGAGCGAGGAAAGCACCAGCCACTTTTATAAATAAGGTTTCCATAATACTCGTAGTTGAATCTCTGTCGGTATTAGATTGACAATGAATTTGGTATGTTTCTTTAGCTTTTTTTACATCTAGTTGGCTTTGCATCTTTATTATCTTTATGAAATAATTTCATACAAATGGGATTGAATTTCATTAAATAGTTATCAAGATAACAACTGCAATGTCTCGGAAAGAATCCCGTCGTAGCTTTAACGGAAAAATCCATGATTTATCAACCAATAAAGACAAATCAATTTTGGATTTAACATTAACGTTCTATAAGGTATTACAGCTCAAGTAACTTTTTAAAACACTTGATCCGTATTAGTATCGACACGAGATGAAAGTCGATATTTCTATGCCTGACAGAATGACAGTTTTCTATGAACTTTAATGTAAACCTTTCACGCGAATTGACATTTAAAAATTAATTAAGTTGTATGAAAAAACCCGTTTTAGAAAGTGCTAATTTGAACTGGGTTGTCATGGGAAATATATCAGATTACTAATTCTCATGGTTAAGTGATTAGTTAATTACAAATAATCACTTAATTTATTTAATTGATAGTAATTAGTTTAAATGGTTTTTATGCGGAATGTTTAACTCGTTGCAATATCTGCTAAATAAACAACTGATGAATGATAATAATCCCAGCCGAGAGATCAGTAGACGCATTATGATAGCAAATAGCTGCGACTTTGGCCTTAGTAGATATTTCCGACTGCGACTTCTCTTCTTCTTCTCTTGTTCTGTACAAAACTCTGCTGCGACCAGTGCTCAATCATGGTTCTAAAACCTTAGACCCTTAGCAAGTAAGACGAATTTTCTCTGCTTATTTCCGAGCGTAAGACCCTTCAATGAATCTTTGTCCCTGTTTGCGACGACGGTGTTTGGCGTATTCGCTACAACCAAGAACTTATAACATCGTCCAACTCATAAAATAAAACAGGCTGAAGGCTCAAGTGGTTGAGACATGTGCACCAAATGGCGGAAGACAGAATCCCAAGGTCCATATTGAACTCACAACCTGTATTATAAATATATTTTAAAAAATTATACGAATAAATCACGTAGCACGTAGTAAGACAAATGATCGCAAGTCAAATGTCATCGTGCCTAACCGGCGCGTGAGTCGAAAATATAGTGGAATTCGTTCTTCTGCCAAAAACCGAATGCTTTTGTTTATTTATTTAACGTTCAGGGATTTAGTTATTCCAGACGCGTGGGAGTTGATCAAGATAACTTTAATAGAATTTTGTCTTTTATTGGTATTGGTGTAAGTAATAAAGTAGAGTATCTTGTCTCTGGTTTGCGTGTACTAAACATTAAACCTCTTTGACGATTCAATACACTAAATAATGCCATTCAAAGAAAACCTCAGTAGAATTGTAATTAAACTTTGATAGTTATTTAAAATTACAATACTATCCATAATAATCTGGTGGCACTAAAAACTTTACGTATTACAAAACTCAGTGCATTGCCAGCCATTTAGGAATCTAGATTTCTTCAAAATTCTTCTTAATTATCAAGGCTATAAGGATGAAAATTCAAATTGTCTAATTCAATACTTTCTGGACATGAAAGTTACACTTAAAGCAATACATGCTCGCGACATTGAAAAATGTTTGTCGAGAAGCAAGCGTATTGCGTATCTTGCCTAATTATATTGGCGTCGTGTCATTTTAAGTAGGGAAAAGTCGAACAACTTGGCTTTTATCCAGCACTTTACAAATAGTTTTTATTTTGCAATAATATACGTCATATCCGTGTATAAATACGTGCTACGATTATGTATAAGGTTCATTCATTTTCAAAACAGATAGACCGCAATGACGCACAGTTACAAAACTGCGAACTAAAATACGACGGAACATTTCTAAATTGTTGTTGACACATTGCAGTAGTGTTGGCCTAGTGGCTTCAGCGTGCGACTCTCATGACTCATCCCTGAGGTCGTAGGTTCGATCCATGGCTATGCACTAATGAACTTTCCGTCTATATGCGCATTTAACATTCGCTCGAACGGTGAAGAAAAACATCTTAAGGAAACCGACTTGTCTTAGAACCAAAAAGATGACGTCGTGTGTCAGGGTGGCAGGAGGCTGATTACCTACTTGCCTATTAGATTGACAAACCATCATGAAACAGATACAGAAATCTGAGAAATCTGATCAAATCCGTCTTGCCGCAGTCTTTTAACTGGTCCACAGCATGATGGTACTGCGAGGCAAATTGGACCGAAATTAATTCAATTCCAAATGACTGTTCTAACGTAGTAAACATCGAAACAGTCCTGTACATGTATTTATAAAAATCTATCATTATAATTTTAAAAAATCACATTCTCTAATAAGTTACTTTGTACAAGTTCTAGTAAATCAGGATTTAAAAAAATCAAAAGTTCATTCAGAGAGAGTAACAGTTAGTTTACCTAATCATAAAACGACGCAATATCGAGTTAGGCGCAGTCACTGTCAAATGGTCACAGAATGTTGACAGATCTTTGTGAATTAAGACGGTTGACAGTTCTCATAAATATTTAACCGAAGTTCAATAGAAGCCAATTCAATAGAATGGCGAGCCGAAGGCATCCGTCAGGTTTTAGTGGGTAGGTGTGTAAATATTATGTCTGAGTCCCACATAATCCCTGCTGGAGTAAAATTCAGCAGGGATATGCGTAAAAGCATTTCCTGACGTTAAAAAAAAAAAAAAAAAAGTTCAATAGAAATGCATTCACAACTGATGTGTAATTTGTGTAACTCAAAACTTATCATCAAGACCAAAGGCGTTAAGTTCACCTGTGTACGGTGCGTTCGATAGTGATTGGTCAACGTCCAACACGCGACACGATACGTCATGTTATTACGACCGTTTGATCAGAGTGGTCGTAATCTTTCGTTTTACATTCTCACCCTCCAAGATATTAATTATTTATTTATTTAAACCGAAAATAGATTTAGTTCTTTCCAATCGGTTTAATTCCTGGCAATGCGAGTGTCTATGGGCGGGGCGGTATCACTTAACATCTCGTGAGCCTCCTGCCCGTTTGCCCCCTGTTACATTAATGAAAATGAGTATGATTCAGAGTTAACATGTGAACCTGGCGTCAACGTTAAAATAAGTGTCTTCATGATGAAAAGTAAATTCGGCTAAATAAAGTAAATTATGAAAATTTACCGGCGCCAGCGCAGACTAAACAATCGACATAAAGGTTAGAGCACATTGCACCCACACGAATAATTGAACCACTGCCAAGCCACTGTCAATGTTCGTAAAGCACTTGACCAGATCGTAATGCAAGTCAATGCGGTTATCAGAAATTGAGTCATCGGGATACAGGGAACTAGCGCCCGCATTGATAATCTGTAGCTCCCAATAGCTATACGAATCCCGGTGTTTGTATCGAATTTCTTTCAACGTCTCACATTGCCAGTAGGTTCGCAAGTGCGTTGCCGGGATTCTAAGAATTGGTACCTACTTTTCTTGAAGGACCCTACGTTCGGAAATACTTCAGTGGGCAGCTGGTTCCACATAGTGGTGGTGCGCGGGAAAAACTGCTTTAAGAAACCTTCAATTGTGGAACGACGGAAGTCGAGCTGATACAGATGGTATTTTGTATTCTGCCTTGATTTCCGATGATGAAACTCAGCTGCGGGTATTAAGCCGAACAACTCCTGGTCGTCGATGATTCGATCCGCTCTTCGTTGAATACGGTCAAAAAAGAGCTGGTACTGGGGAGATCCCGCCCAGAGGTGAGAACAGTACTCCATGTGTGGCCAAATTTGCGCTTTATAGAGTTGCAACCTGTGGTCTGGAGTGAAATACCTTCTCTGTAACTATCTCTTTCAAAAGTAAGAGTATTCAGTTCCTTAGTAAAAAAAAGTATTATCGGAGGTTGTATGATTTAAGAGGTAAGTGTAGAAAAATTAAAGAAGAAAATTCTTACCTCCAACAGGATCTGTTTCATCTACGTGGATCATCTCGGATGATCTGAAAGGAAATAAAAGCAAATTAACTAGAAATCTTATTTAATGAAAATTATAAACATATATGCCTATTATGATCATAGATTTTCCATTTCAATACACAGAAGTCAATTTTTCTCCGATATTCGTGTTGTTGTGAGTTGTGACGACTTAGTAATGAAGCTTTAAAGCTATACATCAGTCCTCACCAAATATCGATTTTACTTCAAGACAAGATTATGTCAATTTAATTTCAATGATTATATTATAAATCTTTAAACTAATTAGTAATTTCGTAACAATTGTATAGAAGTTTTGGAGGACATACGACGACCACTATTTAAGTATTGGCTTGTTAAGCAGTCGCGGAATATGCTTATGCTAGTATTAAGAATATCCATAGCGCTAAATCATCTGCATCATGAGCACACCCCACATATACACCATCACACAACACAGCCGAATTAGGTATTACTTAATTAAATGTATTTAATAATTTTTATAGATTGTTCCTTTCGTGTGAACCTTTTTGTATAATATACAATGTATTCCATCATTGGTTATATCTTTATTATAGTTTTGACGTGATAACGTCTTTAAAATCGTTTTAGTCGGGTGACATGTTCAGAAACTTGTGTCACACCAAAACCTCACGAGCGCGATCGCAGGTATAACGAGAGAGAGACGGACCGATCTCCCGTCTCATCTCGAGCGCTGCCAGTCATTCCGTGAATGTATGAAGAAAAATGTATATCATAGTCGAATAAGTAAACTTGTCATTTTACACCCGAAATTTATCATCAAAAGTGTGAATAAAACGATAGATGTAATTTAAAATTTGAAAAAATTGTTATCTTCATTAATTCCTTACTTCCCAAAAACTTATATCACCAATAAGACGTTATCACGTAAACATCTCGATCGTAAACCTACTTTACAAACAACCAATATTTTTTTTTGTTATATAAAATTTATGTAAGCTGTAGGATTACGAAATAAATAAATTGTTACGAAAAGACTAACAATTTTTTTTTATAATACAACAAAAGCCCTGACGTGCTTTCTAGGTGATGACTAAGTGAGATTTACTAAAATTGCCAACGAGCCAAAATCAAGGCCACCTCTGTTTATTTAAAATTTAGACAAACAAGTGTCTTAATACCTACCGTCGAAACCGGGTCATCTATTTAAGTCGCACGGCCGACTAAGGATCTCAGACATTCAATTACACGACAGATACAAATTGCTTATCAGATTTATACCTATAATGTTAGGCAAAATGATTTATGTAATGCGAAAACTTATTTAAGTATAAACGCTTATAATCGTTTAATTAGGTGTAACACTAGGACTACTTTATCTTTAAAAAAAAGTGCGTGCGTACAAAGTAGGTACACATGTCAGAAGTGAAACTTCTTTGGCAAACTAATTTCTAAGTCTTGTTCATATTTATACAAATCTAAAACTTTAGATTTCCGACACTTAGAGGGAGGGAAAAAGGAAGATGTGTTAGGAATTTAATGAATTCAATTGTCATTAAAATATTAAGTGTCGAAAATTAATACAAATTTTAAATTTAAATTCTTAAATTTATTTCTTCTATAATAAAACACGTGGCATTTTAATTTACAATTCGTCATTTGAGATTTCAATAAATTAGTTGCATAAAATATAAAATACTAATATTTCATAAATACTCTTTACGAAATTTTAATTTTAAAAATATAATTTCTATAAGGTAATTTGCCCTTCTCACTCTCTCTCAATCGTTCTCTCCCTTTTTTTTCGACAAAAACGCTGCACATCTTCGTGACGCTAATATTATTATTATTGCGTTTCATCCGTAAAAATTTCTGATTCTTTTACAGTTGTATTATGTACCACGAAATAATTGTAATCTAGTTACTTACAAAACAGGGGCTCCCTGGTGAGTTCCCACACAGATCAATTTAGTCACAAGCGTATTTCTGTCATGAATAAAGTTTCATTTAGTTTCCAACCGCAGCATCGCCCGCTTGAATTATATTTTGGCAACATTTCCCAGTTCAATAATAATTGTTATATTTACCTTATTATTAACACAAGCATAAAGCTAATAAAACGTAATACCTTAAAAAATTCAGTAGTTTGTGTGTTTATCGCGTTCAAACAGACAGAAGCAGCCGGGAGAGTAATAGCTAACTAATTTTGTAACATCTAAGGATTTAAGAGCTAATAGAGCAGTTTTAGTATAACATATAATGTATAGTATAATACTTATTATAGTTATTATCATTACAAAACAAAAACAAAATCTGTCATTTGTTAAATGGCAGATTTCACACACATTCATCACGTTTAAATTTCCCGATTTTCGAGAAAAATCTTAAAGTTTCCCAAAAACGTATACCACAATTTGCAACCTGCTGCTCACCGTAGTATTTTCGAACCGATTCGACTTAGAGTCCTTCTAGAAAACAGCGTACCAATGCTTAAAAGACCTGCAACGCACTTACGAGCCCGCTGGCAATGTGTCTGTCTGAGTGTCTATGGCGGCACTATCAGTTATCTTCTATCACTAAACATCTGGTGAGCCGTTTGCCCCATGTTATATATTTTAAAAACAAACAATAATCTTACAGTACGCATAATAATCCTATTTTCAATTCTATACAATTTTGTTTCAATTATCCAAATACCCTCGTTTACGAAAAACAAATGTTTCCAGCATAAACGTTTTGTTTCTCGAGAAAATCGCCGTTGTTCCGGCATTTTACGATTCGTAAAAAATAAAACGGATCAAGGTCGTCCATATATTACGGTACGTGTGAAAATGTAATTTTAATATTTCATCATTTAAAAGAAAACTCAGTAATGACACGTTTGTGATAAGAACTCAATTTGAAATTGCGTTATAAAAACGTGGCCAAGGTCTGGCATCTAACAAGAGTTTAATGTACGTGTTGAAAGCCTTTTTCCTTTTTAAAAGAAACAATTATTGTTTCCAAAAGTAATATAACTTTTTACGTAATTATTTTTTTATTCATCTGCTACTTTTAATGGTCCAATGAAGTTATCTCGCTCTTACAACTTAATTACTAACATTGATGAAAATAATGATGTGCTCTACAACAGTCTACCAACTTACCGTAACTTTGTTTTGCAGGCTCTTAATGTGGTTGAACTTCTCATTTAGTTTTGTTTATTACTGTTATTGTATTTTTTATCTTTTTAGTTTTAGTTATTATTAATTTTTAATTTTTAGTTATTTTTTTGTTGTTTGGTGGTTGTTTGTTTAATTTTTTCATTTGATAGATTGCTTATGTTCTAATGATGTGTTTAACACACATATATATATATATATACACAATACACATAGTATATATACATACGTATATGTGTTAAATTTGTGATGTCATATTTACTTTTATTTAGGCATACACATGTATCAATAAATAAAAAATAAAAACGTATAACGTATTTATTCCTGTGTTATTTCTTATTACACTATCAGAATAGAGACAAGAAAACCTATTATCGAAATGTTTACAAGGACTTTAAAGTAATATTTAAACATTGATTTATTTTAATTCTTTATAAATAATTAGACAGTCCTACTTATATCTAAAAAAATAATCTTGAAATAATTATTAGTAAGTATCGTTTACCAAACTAAAATAAAGAAGATTCAATATTTATCATATAAAAATCTGCAGATAAATTCTTCAGGCAGCTGGCGGGTGGCTAGCTATTCAACTAGCCATATACTATCCTGCTCAAACGACTTTTGTAATTCTTACATTTCTTATTATTTTGTATTGCAACGCAATTCATAAATCCGTGAGTTTAGCTTTTAAGTTTTTAGTTAAAACAATGTTTCCATTATTCTAGATTAAGGTTGGTGATTCTGTATTATTATTTTTCCTTACTAGGATTGCCTGGAAGAGATCGCTCCCGTTGCATCTCTTATAATTTTTATGTATTATGTTATTTGTTTTTCTATAAATGTAACGAAGTGTAAATGAATGGATAAATGAAACATAAATATCTAGAGTATATGGAGCACAGATTATAATCAACCTATGATACGTTGCGTACAGACCTCATCACATAGGTACGTACGTGATGTCTGTGCTACATCTTGAAGAATGCCGTCATGTCCTCGATATTGAACCGGACAGAGAGGGACAAAAAACCGGGACACTTTACAGTTCCAGCAATACAAATGCCCTAGCTGATTTATCCCCAACGTTTTCTTATCGTTGGGCACTAAAACAACCCACGTTTGTAATGTTGTTCACAGATAATGTGACTGGAAGGTGACATGTTGATACCACGCAAAGGAAAAACTATTTCGTTCGTTGGAATTAAAGGCAGAATTTGAAAGCTCATGAAGAAATTGCTATGAACTATCTTGTTATGGGAATACTTAGATGATTTTGAAGCTTGTTTTGATATTTTTATTCCCTTTCTGTTGTGTTATTTAAATTTAAATATTTGGCGCTTCTTGCCGTCTTGAAGCTCATAATAAATAGATATAAAAGAAACCGAATTAATAGTGTTTTTGAGAAGAGTTGGTTTTGACTTTGACATAACCTCATTATTAATGTTTATGTACTATTACATCGTAAAAAGACGGATACAGATTATTCAATTTGTTCTAAAAAAGTGTCTTGGACGAAGCACAGGCTTTCTCGAGTCAAGGTGAAATTCTTGGGCAACGTGGGCGGTTGATTGTTGACTGATAGCCAAAAAAATGATCTGCTATATTCACGTGTTGTCGCCATCTTGGCACACTTCCGGTTCATGGGCCTTAGATTGTATTAATTAGACAATGTGGTGACGGACAACTGAGCTTTATATAGTGGCGTATTTTTATATATCTAACGGCGAACGATGAGTGTAAATATTTTAAATCTTTTTTAAGTTAAATTTAAATCAGTTTATTTTAACTTCGTTACATTAAATTAAAAACAAATAACATATATAATTAGGGATGCAACGGGCAGCCTTAACGCTAATAAGCGATCTCTTCCAGGCAACCCTAGTAAGGAAAACAAATAAGAAGTACTAACTGTAAAGTGCAAGAAGTGCATAGCCAAATCAACAAAAATAAAATTACAAGTAACACTGAAAAATTATCCAATAACCAATTACCAAAAAAACTAAAAACTTTTTAGTTTTTGTATTCATACTTTACGATAAAAAAATCGACCAATTATTTGAAATCTAGTAAAGTCGAAAATAATGTTTTATTGAGATGTAAGGCAAAAGTTTGAACAGTTATAAATCAAAAGTCAGTCAATAAACTTCAATATTTGATCAATACATCAATACTTTTACCCACGCATTGGTCACAAATTATAGGTGTCCATGATTTTCTATTTGTTGTGTGGGTTTTACTAAGATGTCTCATATAGTAAGAATCTCAGTGAACGGAGTTTAGTATAAACAAAGAATCAAGAACAAATATTTATGGCATTAATAAGTCAATATCAACATTAAAAAAGAAACATTAAACTATCGTTGTACGAATAATTTGCCGCTTAAGCGATTTTCTAATTATTGATTAACAAAAGTATAGTTTTCGATGACATTAGGGTAATTGCTGTGTATTGGACGCTTTGAATTATAAATATTGTTCCTTGTGTTATATGCAATTTTGGATTGTTGTAAATGGCATGGCAAGGAAAATTAAAGACATGGGCAAAGAGTCACAGAGTGGTCTGAGGTCTATATATATTTCCACTGCAGATGGAACAAACCATTGTATTAGTGAATTGTTAGATGTGCCAATAAGTTATAATAATATTTATCATATTATACCAATATTTGTTATGCTGCATCAAGGGTTGATTTAAGGTAAAGATTTCTTTATTAAATTCGGTATTGAGTTTCGTTAAAATGGAAAGTCTTAATTTAATTCGTTGTCGAATAATTCGTCAGCCCTCATTGGTTGTCTTGATTTGGATGGTGATCAGATAAGTCACTATGTTAGGCTAGGTCGTTGTTAAATTGCATCTTTGTGCAGAGACAATTTATATAAAAAAGAACACTTCTACTTTTAGTAATAATTAACCTGAAACATTTGCTAATGGACATTGGTAGTCTGTGCGGAAAGAGAACTCGTTCGTTCGTTGCAGTGCTAACCATTTTTAACGTTACGTTTTCGTTATTTTTCGTAATCATCTTGATACTTAATATGAGAAATATATAAAACAACAACAGTTAATAAGAATTATTCTGACAGCCACTTCGGCTCTATTTTTTTTTATATTAAAATGATTAAACTGGCAGGAGGCTCACCTGATGTTAAGTGGTAGCCATAGACACTTAATGCCAGAGGGCTCGCGAGTGCGTTGCCGGACTTTAAGAATTGGTACGCTCTTATCTTGAATGCCCCTTAATCGAGGCAGCTAGTGCGCGACAAAAACCCCCTTAAAAAACGATCAGTTGTGAAACGACGGACGCGCACTGTTGCAAGTGTTCTAAAAATATCACGATTTTCATAGGATATGCACAATCGTCATGAATATCTGTCGGTTTGAAAGGAAATAGCCGTTATATCACTGTTATTGAAGATGCATCTATATTCAGCAGGCATGCCACGTCAGTGGTGTACGTCATTACTCATTGTGTACGCCTTAAGAGGCGCGAAGCGTCGTGGAATTATTTTAGCGGGGGGTAAAGTCCTTCGCTTTGCTGCAACTGTCTTTTCTAAGAATAAATTTATAGTGGCAATATTGTCTATAGTTTACGCAAGTATATTAATTTTTAACGGCTATCGTGGGAAGCGAGATACTGTCAAATTGACAGGTATTACATTTTGGTATGATTGGTCAATTCCAATGTTGCCATATTAGAGATAAAACTTCTGTGAAGTTAGCAATATTCTACTGGATTTTTACCTAATAAATAGTAATCTCTGTTGGCTGTATTTTAATATTCTAGATATAACCGGAGATGTATTTAGAGATCTAGTAAATAGATATGGCGCATTATCAGTGAGTAAATATTATACATAGTTAAACAGCGTCGTTGGTGGTTTATTTGCAATCGAATTAAAACGTTCATAAGTGTACATTGTGTTATCTAAATGAATAAAGGATTTTGAAATATCTAAAATCTACGATAACCGCGTTTAATGCTTGTAATCGAGATTTTTCACGGTCAAAATTATTTTTCGGGCTACACTCAAAGCCCTCTGCTATTCAGTGTAGACCCAGCCCCACAGACCTCGCGTCAAGTTTGACATTAATGGCGCGGGCAGTGAGCACAATTTCCCCTCGTAAAAAACGTTTACGTTTATGGTTTACGGGGCTACAAACATCTTATTATTTCCTATTAAATATACAAAGTTCTAGGTTAAACCGCTGTATTGGTTTAAATTGTAATGAGCTAATTACCGTAGGAAAATATTAACAATAAGTAAGTAATAGTAACAGATTCTATGGCGACTTGAGTCGTATTTGAAAGTGCGCGGTTGAACATGTATGTATGAATACTAGATACTTAAGCTGTGAAGAGTTTGATTGAATGCGCTTTCAGGAACTAGTTGTTAGAATTGAAACAATAATTTAATGTTTATTGTTAGTCGAGTTATCAAGAAAGGTTAATTAGACCCTAGGACCGACTTTACAACTGCGAGATATAGGAAATAGTATTAAGATTAAATTACCGTGTAGTACAGATACCGGCAAACATCTTGAACAAATGTCCTTGCATGCGCAGAAGCGATTTTTAGGTATCACTTCGGCGGGCGGTGGTGCGCGGCGGCGGGAGAGTGACGTGTCGATCGCGTGATTGGTATATCAGTTGACGTTTGTGTCCCGCGATGCGCAAACTTTCCCCCACTCCCTTGTTTAATCCTCAAGTAGTTTGCCGGTATCTGTACCCACATTTAAAACGAAAAGGTAGCGGAAAGATAGTGTTGGCCCGTTGTTATATATCGCTTTTCAATAATGTATGTCGCAACCGAACATTGAAGATGAAATTGCAATGGCTATTGGGACACCGGGTATGATCCAGGGCCCTGTCGAAGAGAGAATGGAGGAAGTAATCCAGTATGACCTTCAGCAATGAAGAACGGAATAAAGAAAATGAACTTTATTGAAACGAATTTTATATTTTCATTTCCAGGTCGATATTGTACATGATTTATTCTTTAATTAATTAAATACCTAGTTGTGCTTATAACGCAACTATGAGTTCCGGTGTCGACTTGTTAATTAATTTAAAGGATTTAATTAAATTAAACCATTACCAAGTGTACTTTTAATTTTAAATTCAGTTTTAAAAAATATATTTATTTTACAAAATATAGGCTACTTAGCGATGAACCTAATTGGTGAATCAACACGTATTAAAATGTATCACAGGTAAGTACTATATGGTTTAAAGTTGTTTATCATTTAAATATAATAAAAACTAATTAATCTTATTATAAATTGTAAAATACTTTATATATATATATATATATATCCAAATTTATGAGTTTTTGTGTTAATTTTATAATATTACAATATCGGAACATTAATAAAATCTATAAGAAGTGTTAACTACATTTCTTATATATACGTATGTCATATATTTTTATTTAGCAAATTATTAAAAAATATTATAATTAGAACAACGATTCAATACAAAAATAAATATATATAATTAGTTTAGGCCTTAATTTTAAACGATTCGTCTCAGTCAAGGCGTTTTTATTAGAATAAGAGTATATTACATATATTTAATTAAACCCCTTTAAAGTTAAGGGGAAGTATAATCTGACATTTCGCGTAACATTCAAAAGGCATTGTCCTAAAAATAAGAAACTGTAGTGCTAAAAGTCTTGTACGTTCTACTTGAGCCCAAAACCTCAATGTCAAAACCGGCTCAATAGAGCGCGGTTAATGAACCCTGCTTTCGAATCGAGCTGCCTCATAAACTCATACAGCCTGCGTATTCGACGTACAAAACTAATCCTTACATATTGAATGATACCGAATGGATTTTTGTACAGTTTTCACCTATTCTTGAGGAAGGCTAAGATATAACAGTATATATATGAAAGCTGTGTTGTTGGTTTCAGGACTCTGAGGTCGTAGGTTCGAACCTCGCCTGTGCACTAATGGACTTTCTATGTGCACACGCTGATGCTGTAAAGAATCGTGAGTATACCGTCATGGCTTAGACCCAAAAAGTCTACGGCGTGTGTCATGCACAGAAGTCTTGCCTGTTAGAAAAAAACAAATGATCATGATCACAGAAACCTGAGGCCCAGACCTAAAAGGTTGTAGCGGCTAGGTTTTTATATATTATGTAGTATAAGAATTTTTGTTGAAGCGAAACTAAATAAACGAAATCAACGCGGGCGATGCTGCTAGAAGCTAGTTTTATATATATATATATATAACAACTTGAAATACCTAACATTATATACCTAGGTACACACGAGTTCTCCTAGATTGTGTCCCATATAACAAATAATAACAAAGATCTCAGAAATTAAGGTTTTTTACTTGGACTGTTCTCTGATTTTATATTTAAAATCATTTATATACAATTTTAAGTGCCGATAAGTCTGTGGATTTTTATTTATTGGATAGGGGCGCAAACGAGCCTAGGGGACGCCCAAAAAGGGCAATCACTGCAGCACATGGACCCATTTTAGCCATGCCAGCCTCTGAGGGAGGATCATACTCTTTCGTTTTGTTCGCTAGTTCGCAAAAGAATGTAATATACGATGAAGCACACGTTTTTAAGCCTGAATGGAACATAACACTCAAATATTATAAAATTTAAACACAGAGGACGTTTTTCTGGTAATTATTTAATGAATTGTAAAAATTACTCGGATTACTTATCACTTATGTCACAGAGATATGTATGAATGCAAATGCGTTGCTATCGGAGTCGCAATATCCGGTATTGAGTAATTAATGTGGTCCTGTTTTAGAATGAAGTAGACCCGCGATTTTGTCTACGAATCATAATACACTGCGATAAGCAATCATATTTGTAATCTCAAGAAATTGAAATGATTCCAAAAGCCACAATTTTTTTTTTTATTTGACTTGCAGAAGAGAAGCAGGAAAAAGAGGACCCAAAAGTGGTCACATTGACGTTTAGAATAGCGTTAAAGGTGTAAAAATAAAATTCAGAATATTCAGCGCTGTAGTAAGATTCGTTTCCTGGCTGAGACATTGAAAATTCAACAAAGCTTTAGACAATTACCAATACTTTTTCTTTAACGATAATTTTCAATATTAATTCTTTAAATATAATTAATTTGCTTTATTTCATTAAAATAAGTAATAACGATTATTTATTTATTTATTAACACTTCGTTATTACAGAAATATAATACAATTGACGTAATTAAATAAAGAGGTCAGAGGAGTGCAACTGGCGACCTTATCTTTTGCGCGATCTCTTCCAGGCAACCACTGTGTGAATTTTGAATGAAATTAGATAAGTGCAAGAAGTGCAAAAATACATAAGACATGTAGACAAAACAAAGCAATTAAAACATACTCGTACGTAAACAGTGATCAATGTAAAAAAGGACACATGAAAAAGAAAAACTGCTTATTTTGTGTAAGCATTGCGAATGCGAAATGCGAGGCCACAGACAGTTATTCCACTTGTGCATATATTTTGTTTGCATTTTAACACTGGAAATGGATTATTTAATGTAAAACCAACACAATATTACCATATCTCATTTACTTAGGACAAAACTTGTTAACTATGAAAATTAAATTAATTTTTCACACGTAACTGATGTTTATTTTTACAAAATTTTCAGACAAAATGCCTTGCCTTGTGACTTTATATTTTCAAGCCAAACCTAGCTATTTCTTCTGTAGACCCTTTTCAATTTATAAGTTTTCTAAGGTACTGTAACCATAGGACATACATATATATACTTCTACATATCTCATCTGGAGCTGAAGAAAATTCATTTTATGGCCGAATTAACGAGTATATAAGGCATCGGTTTTAGTCCCAGTGATTCAAAACATTATGCAAGTGGAGACAGCGATATCCCGACGTTTTTGTATGCAACTGCAAGTTCGATGTAGTTCTCTCAATATCCGTAGCGCTGATGTCGCAACCTTGGAACAAAGACTTATTTGGATCGGGATCGCTGTTGGAAGTTAGAGTAAGGCCTCCGGACTAAAACATACTTTACATTGTTATATATAATGATATACTTTCAATGGAAAGTATACAAAAGATTATATGTATACAGTCGAACACGAGTTAACCTTGCTTATTTGAAAGCGCTAAGGAATTTCTGTCACTTACATCCGTTTACACAACCGTTTATAATTGCTATTATTATAAATATCAACTATAAATATACACTTTTGTGTCTTAGTGGTTAATGCAAATGTAATATGTCGATTCCCAGCGAAGTAACTAATATTATTGTGTTGAAAGACATGAGAATTCTTACCTATTTGCTATAAAATTACTAGTGAAAAGGGTGCAATAATAGACAATATACCGGACTTTAAATAACGCTTTAGCAAACGCTTAGTTTCATTATTGTCGTCCTGAGGATATAAGAAATGTATTTTAATAATCATTAATGGAAGATAGCTGACTAATGCTCTTCTGATGGTGTAACTTAGTTTAATTTAATCACGTAATAACTAGAAAATTATTATAAATTAACAAATTAGCCCATTTAGCCTTCATGCGTAACACAGGGACAATCTTTGAAGTTTTTGGTTAAGGGAAACAGGAATACCCGTAGAATGGCCCAAACGGCCATTACAAAGAATTCATCGTTCTTTGCACATCCTAGGTAAACTTTAAAATGGCTTATCAATTAACCTTCACGTATCTAATTATGACACAACCAATATATGTCATACCCGGAAAACATACACGATAAATGTGTTTTGCCAATGATAATATCTGAAGAATTTAATTGCCCAATATTGGTCAAACAGTTTTTATTATCCCAGAAGTATTAAATCTAATTTATTGATACGTATATAATAAAAAATTTAGAGTTTGTGTACAAACATTGTTTACTATTAATACTATAATTGTTTAGCTATTTCTAACGGTATGTTCACTTTTAAATGTTCCAAAATGCGGCCTCTAAAACTGAATGTTCATTAACAACTTTCAAACCGCTGCTTACCTTTAAGCTCAGGACATACACATTACACAGTGACCACAGATAAAAGGATTTTATCACAATATTGCACAAACACGACGTTCTTTCAGGCACTTGCACTAACACTGACGCACAAAACCAAAGAAAAATAACAATTAATTTCTTTTAATTTTGTTTTCGGACGCTGCTGTCGCGTCGCGGGCTCTAAGCGTGACTGCCGACTGGTGGAGACGGAGTGCGCGGGCGCTCGTCAGCAAATCTAATTTTATCGCGCGACTACGAGTAATACGAGATAAAGTCGTTCTTTGAGGATTTTTTTTATTTTTTTTCGGGCACATAGTGGTTCCAGACTGTATTTACTTGTCATTAGATATTGATATAACATTTATTACTGAAACACACACATATAAACACACAAAATAACAATAATCAAAGAAAAAATAAAATAAGAGATATCAAAAACAATGAAAAAAAAATCCCGTTTTCCATTAGGTTCGTTTCAAGTGTGTAATGTGTGTGCTGGGTTGTAATTGGCCCTGGCTCAGTATTATCTGAGGAGCAGAATGTTCCACAGCGCTGGTCATTCTACCAGAGATAACAGCAGCTAGCTTGCGCCTCAGTCGCAAAAAAAGAAAGAAAAGGAATGTAATAAATACTAAGTAGAAAAAAATAATAATAAAAATTACCAGTGTACGTAATGACGTCTTGTGTAATTAAGGTGTATAGTAAAATTAATAAAAATGTAAATAAAATAAAAATAAAAGTTAAAAATAAGAATAATTGTTAAGAAGTAGATATATTTTTTTTGGGCGGCTTAAAAACTAGATTTCGTGGGATTTTTGTTGAGTTACTTAGTAGATGAATCTAATAGCTGCATTAAATTATTTGTTAATAATGAATTGTAATGATATTGGTTTATCTAGGGTTATTTTTCGGGGGAATTTGCGTAAATTGATGACTACAGCTCCTGCAAAAACTTATTAGAGTAGAATAGTATTTTTATTAATCTCTGACTTTGCGGTAACAAAAACAAAATTATGTTAATTTTAGCTTCAACATTGAGAGAACACAACATATTAAGATAAATTTAATATTTATCATTTATTGTATATTTAATTATGAAATAAAATAACAATTCTAAGTGATCAGCCATATACGGCCTTAAATTAGAGTTCTAAGACATACGATTCAATATGACTTTTGCTATTGTTTAAACATTATGAATAAACTTAAAATACAGAAAAAATACCCTAAGGGGTTTAACCTTGGTGCCTAAAGGGCTACACCACAGAACAACAATTTTTATTTTTAAAATTCCTTCTAAATAAAGTTAAAAAAATACAATCAACACAAAAAAGCACTAAACACATTGATTAACACTAAACGAAAACATTTGTAGTAATAAAAATACGGTGACGTTAGATTAGTAAATCTATTTTTAAGCGATCACATATCAATAATAATTAATTTGTGTATAAATTAAATAAATTTATTTTACTATATGTGCATATAAGCAAGGTATTCCAAAAAAGGTATGTCCAAAAATAAATCAAATTATAAGATGACTCCTTTAGTAAAATATGTAAAGGTTAAACCTTCAAAGTTCATCGAAACCAGGCATTATTCACACAATTGTTTTGATTGGAATACACCAAGCGTGTAATATTTGTTATTTTCCATACAAATAAACCAAAATACATCGTGACATTACAAGGTAATGGCCTCTCGCTCGCACGTATATGTCTTGTTTACAAATACTTTTTTTGCTTATGAAAAATAATTTACGGCATGTAAACACTTTTTAAGGACTGTTATTATTCTGTTTATTATATGGTTTTATCAGTCATGTTTTGCAAGTTTATATCCTCATAATTACGATTAATTTAGAGCATAACTCATTTGAACAGGAAATTTTGTTAGTTCCCTAAATAGAGACAGAAGGTTTGGGTTAGTCTAATTTTTTTTTTACTTTTATCGGCTGTGTGGCGGCACACACTTATACTATTTACTACAGCCGTCTATTTTTATCACAGTGTACACATATATCGAGAGAAAGAGACGATGGGTGCTAGTAAAATAATATGATACAAATGGTTATAAAGCTTAAATTCACGTCATTTAAGAGAAAAATATTTAATAAGAAATTAAAGTGCATTACGAGTATATCCAAGCACTAATGTTGCAAATAGGAGTCGTCGCGTTACGTCATTGCTAAATGCTATAGAAATCTTACTTATTAATAAATTAGTTTTTTTTTTTAAATATTTCAGATGTATTCGGAAATACTCAAATTAATTAGTGTTCACAAACACAAACACAAATTTAATTGATTTGGGTTTGAAAAAAAGATTTTAACGTAAAGTAATCGTTATTAATGAGCTATAATGAATCATTAAATAAGTATAGGTAAGTACCAAGTTCAATTATGACGTAATGACAAAATTAATGGCATTGGTACTAGAATTAGTCCGCGTTCGTCCGATAAAACATCAATCAAATCAAATTTATTATAATTACAATTATTTATTTAAAAAGGCACACTAACTAAACACTTATAGAGAACACCCGACTTACAAAAAACACAATACATGGCACCAATAACAAGTGTGGACAACATTTAAAGGAAAACATTAAAATTATAAAAAATAAACCAATTGTAGGTGATTGATTAACGTGTCGTATTGAAACAGTGATGTGTTCTGACAAGAACATATCAGAATAGTTACGGTCGTGTGTTCTGAAAAGAACAGTTTCATCGTGTCGTAAGACACGGTAATTTGCCCTGACAAGGGCAGTTGTCAAACGTTTTCGTCGTGAAACAAGAATAATATGTCCTGAAAAGGACAGTTGTTAGACGTTTAGTCGAGATACGATAATTTGTCCTGAAAAGGACAGTTTTCAGCGTTATCGTATTGCTACGATACCGAAGTGTTCTGAGAAGAACACGTTCGTACGTTTCGACGGCTGCGTGCAGAAAAAGGCCAACTTTTTGCCGCGCCGCAGTTTTATCGCCTACTCTGGTACCTGCGCAACCAATCAACGCTCCGCATCTTGGCACCACATGTCAATATTAGTTGTAAGTGTAGGATAATTTTTAAGTATAATTGTACACAGTTTTGTAAATAAAATCATTCAATTCATTCACTATTCCGTCTTCACCTCTTCTCTACAAGTAATTAGGGAGTTTTATTTTAACATCGACCAAGTAATTCTGAACCAGTCAACCTCAAGCAACATCCCTAAAGTGGTGACCCCGAGAAGAACAACCCGAGAAGAACAACCCCGAGAAGAACCACCCGAGAAGAACAACCCGAGAAGAACAACCCGAGAAGAACAAGCCCGTGAAGAACAACCCCGAGAAGAACACCAAGAAAATTGAAGATGTCGACAACAGAAAATTCCGGTGCAGAGCGTCAAACTTCATCAACACCGTCGAGCCAAGAAGTCTCCGGTATTTCACTATCGCTCCGCGTGCCACCACCTCATCCGCAACAATCTACCATCGACACCCTCATCGGTGAAATAAGAAGGTTGTCTTCGGAAGTTGCTGAGCTACGAGCACAACCTCGCGACAACTACCGCAACCGTCGCCCTCGCCACCGTTTACAATCACACTCGCAGAACGCATCTACAAATCGTAACGAAAACCAACGAGAGTCGCAGATGGAAGACCGAAGTCGCAGAAAGTCTCCAATGCCGTACTGCTACTACCATCAACGCTACGGTATGGACGCGAAGAAATGCGCACCACCATGCAGTGTCAAGCCTATTAACCAGTCGGAAAACTAAAAGTAACGCTGGCCGCGGCGGGAACTGGCGTTACCGAATCATCACACCGCCTTTTCGTTACCGACAGGGTAACAAAACTTACCTTTTTGGTCGACACAGGAGCCAATATCTCCGTGCTACCAAAGAAAAAAGGCTCACGCGAAAAACCACTGCCGTTTCAACTGTACGCCGCTAACAACACTGTAATTCCTACATACGGAGAGAAGTCACTCACACTCGATCTTAACCTCCGAAGACCATACACATGGAAATTCGTCGTAGCAGATGTGTCCAAGCCAATCCTGGGAGCAGATTTCTTACAGTACCACCACCTCATTGTCGACGTAAAAAACCGACGATTGATCGACGGGAAAACACAGCTGGTAACTAACGCTCAACTCAGTACTGCGGGCATACCTACAGTTCGCAGTATAGACATTGGGCAAAATTACCACAGCATACTAGCCGATTTCCCAGGCACAACTAGACTCACTTCAATGAAGCTTAGTCCTAAACATTCCGTCGAACACTTCATTGAAACAAATGGACCGCCTCTTCACTGCAGGCCACGCCCCATTGCGCCGCATCGCTACGAAATGGTCAGAAAAGAATTTCAGAGCATGATTGATCAAGGGTTATGCAGACCAAGCAAAAGCCCTTGGGCATCACCTCTTCACGTCGTGCCAAAGAAGAATGGAGACCTACGCGTGTGTGGCGATTACCGAAGGCTCAACGCTATAACCAAGCCCGATCGGTATCCCATACCACGCATCCGTGATTTCACTTACCAACTCGCAGGGAAGAAAATTTTCTCCACACTCGACCTCAACCGCGCCTACCAACAACTGCCAGTCAGCGAGCAAGATGTGGAGAAAACAGCTATCATAACACCATTTGGCCTTTTCGAGTTCCCGCGTATGTGTCCTGGTCTAAAGAACGCCGGACAGACGTTCCAACGCTTCATTCACGAAGTACTGCGCGAACTCGACTTCGTATTCCCTTTTGTTGACGACCTACTGATAGCATCAATTGACGAGGAAGAGCACCGAAAACACCTACGCACCGTATTACAGCGACTAGAAGAATACGGCATCACCATCAACCCATCAAAATGTGTTTTCGGCCAGCCAACTGTCAAATTCCTCGGTCATCAAGTCACGGCGGAAGGAATACAGCCACCCCAAGAGAAGGTACAGGCTATCACAGACTTTCCAAAGCCACAAACCGTAGAAGAGCTGCGACGTTTTCTCGGTATGATAAACTTCTACCGCGAAAATATCAAAGACGCCGCCACCATACAAGCGCCGCTAAATACTTATCTGCACAACATCAAGAAGCGTGACAAAACGAAGATCGACTGGACCGCTGAATCGACGCAAGCGTATGAAGCATGTAAAGAGAGCATAAAAAACGCCGCTTTACTCGCTCATCCGTCTCACCATGCGACGCTTGCTATATTCAGCGACGCGAGTGACAAAACAGCTGGTGCCGCACTAAATCAATTTGTGAACAACACATGGCAACCACTCGGCTATTTTTCGAAGAAACTCAGCGACGCACAGACTCGCTACAGTACATATGATCGAGAGCTACTCGCAATCTATATGGCTGTCAAACACTTCCGAAAAATGTTCGAGGGACGTGAAATAATAATATACACGGACCACAAGCCGCTAACTTTCGCTTATACAAAATCAAATACAAACAGCGAATCACCGAGACGCACCCGACAACTACTTTATATCAGCGAATTTACCACTGATATACGACACGTCAGTGGGTCTCAAAATGCAGCCGCAGACGCATTATCACGCATCGACGCAATCACGTGTCCATCGCCGATTGACTACAATCAACTTGCAATAGCTCAAGAGCGCGATAGCGATAACATTAAAACACTCGGCTTACAGAGCAACTTATCTTTCAAGGAAGTAAACCTGCCCGCGTCAAACATCAAATTAATCTGCGAAACTTCAACCTCATACATACGTCCGTACCTACCTGAAGAATACCGACGTACCGCATTCGACGCAGTACATAACGTTAGCCACCCTGGAATAAAGACCACGAGGAAATTAATTACCCAACGCTACTTTTGGCCCTCAATGAACGCAGATGTCGGCAAGTGGGCAAAAGTATGCCTACAGTGTCAGCGCGCCAAAATACAACGCCACACAACAAGTCCATTATCAATTTTTTCACCAACCGAACGATTCGAACACGTGCACATCGATATCGTTGGTCCGCTACCTACCGCGGCCACCGGTCATCGATACCTCGTAACAATGATCGACAGAGCGACAAGATGGCCCGAAGCATACCCATTATGCGAAATAACAGCCGAAGACGTCGCCAAAGCATTATACGAAGGTTGGATTTCCCGTTTCGGTTGCCCTGCTACAATAACAACGGACCAAGGACGCCAATTCGAAAGCAGAGTATTTGCATCTCTTTCTCGCTTACTCGGAATTGAGAAAACGCGTACAACATCATACCATGCACAGTGTAACGGTATCATCGAAAGATGGCACCGTGTCCTTAAGGCCGCATTGAAGGCAAGACTACAGACCGCAAGAAGCTGGATTAACGAGCTACCAACCGTCCTACTCGGACTACGCGCCGCTATGCGAAGTGACACCGGCGTAAGCGCCGCTCAACTTACCTACGGATGCAACATACGCTTACCCGGTGATTTCTTATCAACGAACCGCGATAACATCATTATGGACTCTGCCTACATCGATCAGCTTCGTGACGCAATTCGTAACTTGCAACCAATGCCTAACCAACCACACAGCAACACAAAACATATATTCGTACATCGCGACCTGCAGACATGTGAATACGTATTCGTACGCATAGACGCCGTAAAGAAGCCATTACAAGCACCCTACGACGGACCCTATCGCGTGCTGAAACGAGACAGCAAGATATTCACGCTGCAGTTACCTAACCGTGAAACAAAGATCTCTATTGACAGACTCAAACCCGCCTATACAATTGCCGAGCCAGATGTGCCCACTGATACAATACCGAGTACCTGCAACAAGCAAATCACATCAAGTGCGAGCGAACTACATAAACCATCAAATAACCTGAAACATCAAAACGATAACAACCTGAAACATCAAAACGACAACATCCTGAAACATCAAAACGATAACAACCTGAAACATCAAAATGACAACGACCTGAAACAACAAGACATTGGGAACAACTCAATACCTACAAGGACAACTCGCCGAGGCCGCGTTATACGCCTGCCGGTACGCTTCGCTAGAGGGGGAATCCTGTAGGTGATTGATTAACGTGTCGTATTGAAACAGTGATGTGTTCTGACAAGAACATATCAGAATAGTTACGGTCGTGTGTTCTGAAAAGAACAGTTTCATCGTGTCGTAAGACACGGTAATTTGCCCTGACAAGGGCAGTTGTCAAACGTTTTCGTCGTGAAACAAGAATAATATGTCCTGAAAAGGACAGTTGTTAGACGTTTAGTCGAGATACGATAATTTGTCCTGAAAAGGACAGTTTTCAGCGTTATCGTATTGCTACGATACCGAAGTGTTCTGAGAAGAACACGTTCGTACGTTTCGACGGCTGCGTGCAGAAAAAGGCCAACTTTTTGCCGCGCCGCAGTTTTATCGCCTACTCTGGTACCTGCGCAACCAATCAACGCTCCGCATCTTGGCACCACATGTCAATATTAGTTGTAAGTGTAGGATAATTTTTAAGTATAATTGTACACAGTTTTGTAAATAAAATCATTCAATTCATTCACTATTCCGTCTTCACCTCTTCTCTACAAGTAATTAGGGAGTTTTATTTTAACATCGACCAAGTAATTCTGAACCAGTCAACCTCAAGCAACATCCCTAAACAATAAAAAAAACGACAATAAACTATACCGTATACGTAGATTATGAAGACAAATATTAAATAAAATATGCAATTAAACATTTATATATTATATTTCGTCTTTGCAATTGTTATTGGTGAATGAACAACGGCTGCAGCATCTTACGCCTGAAGACATGGAGACTCAGCGGATCAGGCTCGCATGTCCTCAAAGCGGCGTTAACTGTAGATAGAAATCTGTTTAGTCAAAATAGTAAAAAAGTCGAAAATCATGTAGGTACACTTATGAACGTCAAAAAAGAACATATACATTAAATGCTTCTAATTTTACATTTACTGCCAGTTCTCAAATCAAGGGCGTAGAACGGAAGAGAAGAACTGGCAATAAACTTTAGAACCGACGCGACGTTGATCCTCACTGCCCGGACCTAATAAAGGTCTGATGTGTTTCTTGCGTTTCCCTTCAAGAGAAATTTACTTGATTTAAAACATTCAAATCAAAATGATTTATTCATATAGGTCACGAACACTATGTACACTTATGAACCTAATGAACGTCAAAAAAGAAATGCATATTAAATGCTTCTAATTCTAAATTGACTGCCAGTTCTCATATCAAATAAATGCCGTAGAACGGAAAAGAATAACTGGCAATAAACTCGCCGGCACTCTTTTTAATCGCCAACTTTTTGTTTTACACGACGTTCGTAGGAGCTGTAACCATTACACCATGTTCCACATGACATGTTAAGTAATTTGGTTAATCTACCAAGTTATTTAAAATTTTGTTAACAAAGATAATGTCAACCAGATTATTAGAAAGGGAGACAAGAAGTAACTGTATGAGCTAATAAGTATACGTATATAATATCTTTATTTATATATAATTCTGTGTGTCACTGAACTCCTCTTAATCGGCTGGACCGATTTGAATCATTTTTATTGTATGCGTTTGGATAACGGTGGATGGTTTAGATTCACAAATCAGCCCAGCAAATGGCGCTGCAGTCGTGAGTCGTTACTATCATATTTTGTTTAATACACTAATCGCTTGAACAACACATATCATACAGGACAACGTCCGCGTTCCCACTTAATATTTATGATTAAGACGCAAATTTTTAAGTTATCCAAGTACTTGAATATTGAAATCGAATTGAAATTGTCTATAGATTAAATTAATCCGTTTCAAGGTTTCTAAAATCGTAGCACTTGGCAACGCGTCATATTTTAAATCAACTGTGTGGGACTCCCGTTATTTTTCATTTTAATTCTTTATAAATGTCTCTTTAGATCTGTTGTTTATCTAGATTCTAGATCTTTGACGTGGGTGGTAGTGAAATTTTTATATTTTAGAATTATAGATATTAAACACATATATCTAGAACACAAAATGAATCATTTTAAAGTAAACATGAATTCACAATTTCGAAAGACCGTTAAATCGGTTTAGTGAAGGGTGAATACGCAAAACCTTCTGGATAAGTTACATATCGAAATAATTTGCTATTCTTGACCATGAGAAGGTATTAACAAAACAAATAATCATTCGAAGTTGACCTATTACACGTCCTTCGCGTCCAAGCACCCGATTGGAAAATGAACTGATTCCACAACTGATTGTGACAACAACAATCAATGACTTTACTTGAAATAGTCTGCCCACCTATGTCCTCTAGAAATCTATACATTTTATATAAATAATCACGTCTTTAAGTAGTACCTAATATAGTTCCTACTTCCTCCCAAATAAGGGCAACGCGTAAAACGAAGTGAGGGACGACCAATCCTTTTTTACAAGGATTTCAAAGCAGGGATTGTCATATTGAAATACAGATTCTCGATCGCAAAAAATCTGGATTGGAAATAATTTTAGATTATAGATCGAGTAAAGAAAGCGGCCGTATGACTATCTATAGAAATATATATTTATTACACTTTTTGTATCGAAATCATACAGCAGTGACTGATAGGGTGGACTAGCGACAAAAGCAATTAATTAAAGCGTAAGTAATACTTGAAAACATTGTATATATTTGTATATGAGAAAATATAATACATAATGCCACCGCACATCAAAAGTAAAAGAACATAATACAAATTCAAATGCAGTGCATCATCACAAGTATACGTGGACAACATCACGGACCTTCTAACAGTGACAGGGCGAGATTGTATGTCGTTGCTAGGCAACTGAATTTGTAAACACGCGTACACGGCCGTTGGTGTAAACAAAAACATCAAATGTTCAGCATCTTTAGAGTTATTTATACTATATCTATTCATAATATAATAATATTACCTAAAACTTATAATAATCAGGAGAGTGTAACTAGTATAATTAACAATATCGAACCATGGATCTCAACATCATGGACAAGTTGCGGCTGTTGAAGATAGATACTGAATTACGACCAGAAATCAAAATGAAGCCAATGAGCCGTTATTATTTCATCACATCAACGAATCCAGGAGAACAATTCTTTGTATTTGCTTCAACCGCTGCATGGCTCATACGTAAGACCGGAAAAGCCTTTGAGCAACCAAACGAAGAAGACGACCCCAACTCAATAATCGCTAGCATCGTCGATATTCTACGGGAAAAGGATATAACAGTTGATTTCTCATCACACAAATTGAAACAAGGTTACGGTGAGCAAGTGTGCTACATTCTAGACGTTTTAGCAGATGAGGTGCTCAAAAAAGAGGACTTTGAGTGGCAAAAACCAGTTATTAATATAATCGACGCAGAAGAAACTGTAGATGACGTCGACCAAGTGGAAGATGAGACGGAGATAACACTTGACAAAGTAGAAGAAGAAATGGCGATTTATTCGGAAGAGTCGGACGGAGAAGTCGCTGGTGAGGAGGAAAAGGATTCTAGTAACTTTGGAAATAAGGTACACGATTGGGAAGCATGGAAATTGGAGCTGGAGAGAGTAGCACCAGCGTTGCGACTCAAAATAACGGCTGATGCAAGAGATTGGCGTGCTCGGCATGCGCAAATGAGATTATACAAAGATGAACTATTAGAAAGATTTAAAACAACAAGTTCACAACTTAAGAAAGTATACAGCAACATTAATTCCTCAATGGATAAAATCAACGCGCGCGAGAATATATTAAACGAACAATTCGAACCAATTGTTCGTGAATATGGTGCCTTATTAGATGAACTTAATAAGGTAACAAATGAGTCCAAAGAAGCGAGCGCAGGGTTAGCAGAGAAGCAGGAAATTTTAAATGAATTAACAGCCAAAGTGGAAAATATAAAGCAAAGAACGGAATCGCGGGGCTCGTCAATGAATGACAATGCGCCTTTGGTAAACGCGAAGAAAGCTGTGGAGACATTGAAAAAAGACATTCAAGAGTTAGATTTTCAGATTATTGTCCTCTTGTGGATGTTGATATCGAAAGAAAATCCGAAGACCAATAGCTATTTGACGAATGAGTCTAAAATGATATCTCGTGTGTATTAAGAGGATTTCAATAAAAATCAATTAAGATTGCAATTTATTTATTGATAATTTAAAATAATACATGTTGAGTCTTAAAATATAGGAGGTACGCGTGACAAGCTTTGGTTACACAAAAGCAAATAGAAAATACCTATAAAATAATTTGGTTTAAAGGAACGATTTTTCAAAAATATTATGCTTTACTTAGTATATTAAATTAAAAAAATATTATTTAAATTGTCTAAAAAAGGCATGCAAAAATAAATCTATGGCAAACCATATTCTATTTGAATGCCCGTTTTCATATATTTTAAACACAAATAAGCTTTAAGTTCAGCTGTTAATAACTTTGGTAAATAATGTACTATCGTTAAACGTTCGTTATTGTTGAACAGTGCCCCGTGGGCGTTTTTACAACTAAACGGAGACAGAGTATTGTTCGATTAGAACTCGTGTAGAAGAAATCTAAAGTGTAAAGATTATTGTAATGATGTCTACTTAGCAATTTATAAGTTTGGTATAGGAAAACTATAAGGTAACTTTAGAACGTAATTTTCTGGTCACATTTTTGAGACGCAAATTATATTTTTTTAAACATCGTTATTTAGGCATAACAGAATGTAGTTTTAGGTACATAAAGTAGAAACGAGCATTAAAACACTTAACTAATAAACAACCTACGATTTAAATTTGTAAAATGAACACAACATAATATGAGTACTTTCGTTATTATAAGAATCTCTTAGATTTTATTAATAGTCTATTTAAAAAAAAACGTATCAGGTAAATACTGGTCACGTAGTTCTTTGGTATTTAATAATTTCTCTGATTTAACAATAGACTCTTAGCTTGAGCCACGAAAGGCGAATCTTTGGCCGACTCGAAGGTGACATTAAAGCGTTTTCTTAAGTCCTCTAGGAACTCCTGCTTAAGAAGTGATAAGCATCTGAAAATAAATATGTACGAATTACATTACAGTGGACACCCGGTAATACGACAAACATTTAGCAGGCAGTGTCGAATTTGTCGGATTATAGAGAACTGCCAAGACCCCTATAGTCTGGATTTTTTTACAAAAGAGTACCTGTTAATCCGATAAACTACAGATACAATAGTGTTGCCCAAAATCGGTCTTGGTCTTGCAGTCTTGGTCTTGTTCTTGCGTTTTTGCAAGACCAAGACCAATACCAAGACCGCCTTATTATAGCAAGACCAATACCAAGACTGAACCCTGCAAGACTTGAGCAAGACAATACTTAAGCCTGCAAGACTCTTGCGTCTTGCAGTTAAGACAAACTGAGATTTGGGCGTTATTAAGTAGGTATTTTGTTTCAATCCCGATTTTGAGAAACGTTCCCCAGTATCAAAACCGTAGGTATCACAAATCATAACACTAAACTAAGGGCTGCAGTTGTATTTGTAATTGGCAACGTGCCGCTCGTCTGAAAGCACCCTGAAACGTATTGTATTGATTAGGTAGGTAAGTACTTATTATATTTCAACAATTTATTAAGTAGGTAGCGTGTTAATACTCACAAATCTGTTCCCTAATAACTTTCTAGCAAAGTTCATACCTTGTAGGTATCTACCTATAATAATATGTTATGCTTGTTTATGTCTAATGTGCAGATCTAACGTTAGTACTCGTAGGTTGGTATGTGCTTAAAATTATATAAACATCATGTAGGTGTGAAACTTATGTTTCAAAGTTTATATTATTCTTCTATTTAGCAAAATTTAAAACTAACAGCGAGTCGAGTAGGTCTAGTAACTGTTTCTACGGCAGCCAATACTATGGTACAGACGCCAGCACATCAAGCTACTACAATCTATCAAATTTCTTCAAAAGATTTTCAAGTTTATCGCTAAAGAATTAAGGTTCAAAGTTGATTGGGGAAATGTGACGTTCTGCGAATAAACTGTTGGTCGGTCGGTGTATTAAATACCTACTTATTTGATAATTTACCGACAAAGACGCCGCGGTTTGCAACAAGTGTAACACAGCATTTGACACTGAGCGCCGCATTCGCCGACAAAGAGTACGGACAGAGGCACACAAATTTTTACCTATTTTGGTAGGGTTGGTATAGGAGTATAAAATTAAATGACCTTGAAGATGTCCCAGCAGTAGGTAGGTATAAATTGAATGCTTTGAGTTTTTTTTATTTAAATACATTCTCACACTGGCTTGAATTCGAACACTACAGCGTTAAAAGCTGTCGGGCGAGATGATAATTAATAACTAAGTAGGTATTGCATCTATTGAATTGCGAATATTTTGATTTCGAAATAATCATTGTTAATATCGGTAAATGATAGATAGTGAGTGATACCTAGGTACTAAAATGTGAGCAGCAAGATTGAAAAGTGTATATGCCATGTCAGTGCTTTCAATAAGTTTATTTTAAAAAAGCTCTCTAGTAAGATTTAGAGTTTACCATTCAATTACACACAACATATTATTGAAAAACAAAAATTATGAAAAAGATATTTAGACTGAGTACTTAGGGTCGATTCGACCAAACAAGAGTAAATCTTAATCTTAGAATAAATCGTCAGTTAATCAGGAGTAAATAAATTTTACGTTTTACCAACTACAAATTCTAAGAATAGTGGGCTTATTCGGGAATTGCAACTATACCGCCGTTTCGCACGGAATAACAGCTATTCCTAGAATAATTTAATGGCGTCAGTCAGTCCAATCAGCTGATTTCTGTCATTTCACAAATATGTATTCTGTGTTTTAATTTCAAGTCAACGCAACGCACTAAATTAATAGTCTGGCATTGTATAATGAAACGTTTAAACAATTTAGTATTTATTTATTTATTAATTATTTTTAGATTTTTTTATTTTCTATAATATTAGAATGAAATTCAACTAGGCTCAACAGAAGTTCCTTTTTAGACGAAAGCCTCAAACTAACAAGAAATAAAAACTTTTTGTCGTCGTTTGACACCTGTTAAAAGCTACTTTTTCACACTATAATACGGCAAAATCGAGTTGACATGATGTATGCTCTTACACTGTCCCGTTGTAGAACAACATTTATTTGCCGAGTTTTATTTTCGTTCACCATTTTCTTGCTATTCGCGTATTGTTATTCCTAGCGCAATTATACTATTGATTACGTGGACAAACGACTATGGATTTACTCGAGATTAAAATCATGGAATAGATTATTCTTGGTATAGTTACTCGTGTATAAATTGAAGTTAGGTCGAATCGACCCTTAGGAAATTAGTAGAAAAAATATTCTATCGTGGATACCTAGTTATTAAAAAGTGGATAAACGTTGTGTTTACTTAATTTTATTTTTCTGTGCTAATGCCAACATTGACAACCCCACCAATATAGGTAAAAATTTAGTCCGCTTCTAGACTTTGTGTTGCCGCCGTCGCTTTCATGTCAAAGGTCGCCGCCACTGCCCATGTTCTACAGAATAAAATAAGTTTCCGGGTTCTCAGAACGGACGCAAATAGATTATGTTGTCCTCGCAAGGAAGAATGTAGTCGTAAGGATAGGTAGATTTTATAAAAATTGTTGTAAGTAATAAAAATATACCTAGTTTATATTATTACTAGCTGGCCTGGCGAACATCGTACCGCCTAACAGTCGATTCTTTATTTGTTTAAAATACTTATTCTGCTATTCGGGACACCGGTCTAGCTAGTAAGATAAAAAAAGAAAATTGATAAGACAACAAATACATTATGTCAAAAAATTAAAAATTTACCTTCCCGGAACCCCTCCACTAACACTTGAACTTTATGCTATGGTATTAAAGTTCAAATTCACTTTTAAGTATTATTACGAATATTTTGTATGGGAATATAGAAAAGTGTTGTTTTTAGACTGATTCACTCAATTTTATTTTAATTTTTCTCCGTAAGAACCATCTTCGTACTTCAAGGTATATTATTAAAAAAAATCAGACAAATCGGTCAAATCGGATTTTTAAAGTCAAGGTGCTTTTACAGCGTAACCGAGTATTTAGAATATAAGTTTAACAATTACTCATAAATGACTTCTTATTATGACATTTGCATGCCTGTTATTGTATGGCTGACTGTGCGGACTTTTCTTGTTGTTGTTTTTATTTATTTTGTACCACTATCATTGCAAATAAAGGATTTATTTATTTATTTATTTAAACCGTTTTCATGTTATGTCGTGACAACGGAAAACGGGTTTCATTTTTATATATATAGATTACCTATTATACCTTTTTAAAGGACATTGCACTGCAAAATTGGAAGTGGGTGATTTTAACAAACTTGAAACGTGGAAAAGCTCCAAATATGAGCGACGTCATATTGAGAATTGCAGTGTCGGTTTATCAACTTCTATCGTACCTACTCTAGTAGCGACTATTGTCTTCAGCGATGATTTACTAAATAAATAAAAATAATCGTCGTGTTACCTACACGACGATTATTTTTCTAAGGAATACAATTTTGTTGTAGTAGGTACCTACATCGTTTCTTACTTACACATACTTTAACGACAGTACCTACGTAGCAAAGCGCGCCAGTCACGAGTACGACAAGTTGCCTAAAAAATGTACCTACGCACACTGTAATGAAATCTGCTAATCTCAACACAATGCCTGTAGCCTGCCTGCTATTATTGGTTGATGAACATTGTACATTGGTGAATGCTCCAGGATAGCCCGCAAGCCCCCACAAATAGCAATAGGCTAATAGGTATTTGCAAGTCTTGCGAGACTTGCAAGACTCTTGCAGCAAGATCAAGACCAAGACCAAGACTGAGAGCGCAATACCAATACCAAGACCGAGACCAGGTGTATTGACGCAAGACAATACCAAGACTGGCCTAAGTCTCGTCTTGGTCTTGCATTTGGGCAACACTAAGATACAATGATAAGATTCAATATGTTAAATGTATGTACTCTGAAGTACAAATCATACTTCATTATGAACGTCAGTAAATGCATACTACTACTAATAATAGTTATATCTTGTTCAATCATGCATTAGCGAAGATTGTCCAAAGAATATTCAATAATAAATAATATACAGTGTCCGATTACAGGGGGTGACGGATTAGACAGGGGGTGACGGATTAGACAGGGGCCGGATTACCGGGGGTCCACTGTAATTTGAAAGGGTTTTCACATTTTTACCTAGGGTTTTGTTTATAATATTATTGTCAAAACTTTGTTGAGCAGTCGGCGTAGTGGCGTGCGACTCTCAACCTTGGGGTAGGTTCGATCCCCGGCTGCGCACCAATGGACTTTCTGTCTATGTTGCCCACATAGACAGAAATAACACGTACCGTGAAAGAAAACATCGTGAGGAAATGCATGCCTTAGACCCAAAAAGTCAGTGTGTCAGGCACAGAAGGTTGATTAACTACTCGCCTATTAGAAATTATTATGGAACAGCTACAGAAATCTGAAGCCCAGACCTAAAAGGTTGTAGCGCTATTGTACAATATATATTGTCAAAACTTTTTAACATCTGTGGTACGATAGTTTTATATGAATAGTAAAATGCTAGTTACATTCGATAATGTGGATCCGCCCTAAATGCAGTGATGTCAGGCGAAGGCGCGTGTGGAGTGTGTACAACAAATGCATCTGGCAACACTGTTAGTCTGTAACCCTGAGCTTTGAGCTCTACGCTGTGGGATACCTGGAAAGAGAAATTATTTAATTAAATAAATAATAAACGCATATTGGTGCGAGTGGTTCCATGAATTGTGGAAATAGAAACATTTATGTTTTTTTGGTCCCAGAAAGATTTCATTAAGTCGAATTTAATTGATGTCGAAAAATGCATAGGCAAGGTCGAAATACCACAGCCTGGTCGCAGGCCAAATAAATACAAAATATTAAAATTATATTGTATTTATATAAAAGCCTGTTACCGACGAAAACATCAAAAAGTCACAAAATAATTTTGGATAGCGGAAAAGTGATTTGTTTAAGATAGCTGAGACCCTAAAGATATCAAAGGAACGTGTCGGACATGTCTTAGATGGATATAAGCTCTGTTCAAAGTTGGTGCCGCACGAGCTTAATCGACCAAACATAACATTACATACAAAGACAAAGCAATTATAACAATGATTTTAAATGAAAGCAGAATTAAAATATATCAACACTGAATTGCCAAAAAATTATAGAAAAGGAAGTCAGAGAACAGACCCATAAAGGTATTATCAGTTCAAAGCAAAAGTAATCTAATCATTTCTTACCTTATTCCAACCAAATCCAGAGAACCTTGTATCGTATTTAGGAACTGATCTATGTGCTACTAAATACGGCTCGTAATCTGATTGCCATTCCACCTAAAATTAAAAAAAAAAATTAGCTATGGTTTTTTTAATGCAACAGCAGGTAAACCCGCAGGAGGCTCATTAGATGTTAAGTTATAACGCCGCCCACACACACATTTCAAGAAGGCTCGCAAGTGCGTTTCCGGACTTTTAAGACGGTACGTTCTTTTCTTAAAGGACCCTAAGTCAAATTGGCTCGGAAATATTTCAGTGAGCAGCTGCTTCCACATAGTGGTGGTGCGCGGCAGAAATTGCCTTAAGAAACTCTGAGTTGTGGAACAGGTCCGCTGTTGACCGTCGAGGTGATACGGGTGGAATTCCGTATTCTGCCTCGACGTCCGATGATGAAACAGCTGCATTCATTTTAGTCTCGTCTAGGACCTTTACAATAATTTAAAGAGTTATTATAAACTTGTTTTCCTCAACTTAGAGCATTCCTTTTGAAAATCTATCATTAATAAAGCTTTACAGTAAAATAGATTTTATAACACTAACCAATAAAGATGCGATTGCAATTATTAAACACAATAAAATAATAGGGTCTTGAAAAATATATTTTTAAATCAATAAAAGCGAATTTCAATCAAATCCCTACTACCTCATAAGGCGCAGTGGCGTTAGCCCATCTCGTATAATTGGTAGCGCGATGTCCCCTGGGCCATTCCCTGGCCCGGAAAGGTCCCACGTCCCCTCGGGACGAAAGCCGTGCCAACAATGCGGCTTTGTACCGTGGGACAGAAGCACGATACCGCTGTGTCTCGAATGCTGGGACTACTAAGCACTGAAATGATCGAATCGAATCTATTAAAAACTAAGAGAGATGAAAAAGGTACAAGCCAGTGGTGTATGTTGTGGAGCCGATGTAAAATTAATTTAACATTAAAAATATGGCATTTTGTTAGAATGGCAAAGTTAGTATATTAACTCTTATTTATAATTAAAGTGTCCTAAATAGTTTCTAATAAGACGAACATGGGTTTAGTTAGTCATCAAATTTATTACGTTTTAAATAAATATATTGGTAAATGTATTGCGTGTTGTTCCCACGAAAATGTAAGTGCGTGGTCCTCTTTCACCATGCCTCCTGCTGATAGAGGACCATCTATGTTTTTAATTTATTTAATTATAATTTATTACTAAAGATGTCATGTGGAACATGGTGTAATGGTTGCAGCTCCTTACAAACATTGGGTAAAACAAAAATCTTGACGATTAAAAAGAGTGGCAAAGAGTTTATTCAGTCAGTTCTTCTCGTCCGTTCTATGCCCTTGATTAGAGCTTACAGTAAATGTAAAATAAGAAGCATTTAATATGTATTGCTTTATTGACGTTCATAAGTGTACATTGTATTACCTAAATGAATAATGAATTTTGAATTTTGAATCTTCATAGTGAGTAATCTTGCGCAACTTGAAGTTGTGTGTTCGATTAGATGATTATTAGATGTGTATTAATAAAACATGCCAATAGAGAAATAATGAAACCAGAGACAAAACAAAAGAAGTAGATAGTAGAGCACGAAATGATTTTTTGTCTACGCCAATAATACCTTTTTCTGCGGATACGGGTTAATCAACTTAATAGCGGCTCTCAAATGGGCATAAAGGCCGGCCATCGGGACGAAGTCCGCGTCCATAAGGAAAACATAGGGCGTATTCACATTCTCGAGAGCCACGTTACGGAGATAGTTCACTGGGTAATGCACCTGTGGGTGATATTAATATCTTTTAAAAGGGCAAAAAAATAAAAACAATAATAATTTTCAAGATTCATT
Organism: Pieris napi; assembly: GCF_905475465.1. NCBI lineage: Eukaryota > Metazoa > Arthropoda > Insecta > Lepidoptera > Pieridae > Pieris > Pieris napi. The sequence goes on along the minus strand of NC_062241.1, from coordinate 796,576 downwards.
TACGTATACTTCTGTATTGGTTTTGCTCGATTTCGAACCAAAAATACAGTAAGCATTCAAAAAATATATAACTTTTATATGAATTATTATCGGTTAGACTAGTTCCCCAACTTTTGAGTCGTGCCCTTAGCCTTTCTAAAATTCTTGTGCCCAATGCCCAACATACATTATTTTTATTGTATTAAATAAATCTTCACTTAAGAAACTTAAATGAATGGTTTTAGGAAGAAATTATTAGGCAATTATTAACGAAACACAGTAACTAAATTTTTAAAACATATACTTATAGAAAAACTAAATTTTTGAATAGCCCCCCTTAACAATAAAATTTCCCCCTGTGGGGGCTGAGCCCAACATTGGGAAACACTGGGTTAGACAGATCAAAATGGCGACATCTGGAAGAGGCCTTTGTGACAAGCTTACTTATAGTAATAGTAAATAATCTATAAAATAATTTTAAAAATACTCGTAAAGTACCTACAGAAGTATAAATGAGATTTTTATTAAATTTGTACTTATGAAAAATAATAATAAATATGAATTACCGAATCATGTTTGAAAACAAGATGATATCCGATGTTCCTCCGAAAGCTTAGGGTTTCAGACCAATCACGGATGAAGCTTTCCAGCTTCGTCACTTCACAATCCGACAAATAGATGGCAGCACTAAGGGGTCCTGCATCGAGAATAGAAATTTATAAATCTGATAAATAACTCATACAATATTATATATTTATGTTTACCGTCCCAATATTTGACAAGTCGTTCCAAGAACTGCAGTCTGTCCATAGACAATTGCAGTACTAGAGTGACGTCAAAACCATCGACACTAGAGTAGCTGTAGTCCATGTAATAGAGGTGAGTGCGCAGTTTGACACGTTGTGCCGCGCGAAAACTTAGACATAGATCCGAATGATTCATCTGAAAAACGTTAATTAACAGAAATGTTTCTCACATAAACGGCTAAAGCGATATTTATGAAATTCGCAGCAGTTGTATAAAATAAATAAACAGATTTTTTACTTAAATGACGGAAGTTTCTTTTAGTAATAGATCTAGACAAATTATAAGCCGCGTTCTTACATAAAAAGAGACTTTTTTCAAAGAAAACTTCAAATCGTAGAACAATCCTAACGAAATACGTGAAAAAAGTTTAATTTAACTTAAGATAATTGTTTCTACCTCACCTTGTAAGTAACAACTTCACTCTCAGAGCACCTATGCAGTTTTTCCCTCAAAAGATTTCCGTCAAAATTAACGTAAGACAAATGAATGTTTTTGAAATACTCCGAATCCCTAATTCTTACATTATATTTGCTTGGGGAGTTCCAATGGATTATCTAGAAAAGAAATCAAAAATTATTTTTAAATCAATAATACTTAAGTTAAGATTACTTTTAAATTTAATACGGTCATACAAAAAAAAACAATTCTTACTTCGTACCGTGGTTCCTAAGGTTTTGTTGAATGAAATCAAAGAAACAAATAAAAAATGATATTAAAAAAAAACATCCAGATATCTTTATATATATAATTCTTCTGTGAGTGTGTATGTCACTGAACTTCTCTCAAACGACTGGACCGATTTTGATGAAATTTTTTGTGTGTGTTCAAGGGAATCTGGGAATGGTTTAGATAAACGAATCAGCCCGCCAGATGGCGCTGCAGTCGGTACTTTCATACTTTGCTTTACTAATCGCTTGAAATATCATGCAGGACAACGTCTGTCGGGTCCACTAGTATTGAGTTATAAAAATATTAACATACAGTCAAGAGAACATTACTAGTAATTTTGTATTGCATAGACTTTAGCCATTATTTTTAGAAAATCAATAAATAATGAATTACCTTAACATTATTAACATCTTCGCCGTAACAGCCCTTTGCCAATGTCTTCATGGACATCTGAACATTGTACTGACAACTTATATTGTATACAAAATTTGGATTTTTCTTTATTATTGCGTTTATTACATCCTGAAAATAATAACTTTAAAAATGAACCTAATATATGTTTAAATAATATGTTACTGTTAAAGCTCGAACTGCAGTAAATCCTAAGATATTCCAGTAAAACCTAAGTAATCTACCAATTCCTAATGGTAAATGTTCCGAAAGGTTTGTGATTCGAACTCTTACCACCATTCCGTTGGTAAATCTTAGGATTTACATTAATGGCACGGTAAATGTTGAAAAACAAAAATAATTATTAAGTTAGACTAGCTTATGTAAGCATTATGTTTTGTAAATTCCAAATAGAGAACTACTGATTCAGTTAGATAGATATGACAGAGATTGAGATATTCAGAGATATACGTTATGTGTTTTTTCAAAATAATTTAAATAAATTGGTATTAGTTTGTACTTATTACTATCATATGATACCTTTATAATACTATGTACTTGCCTGTTTTGTCTAATTGTACATTAAAGTAAATAATTAAGAATTACTCATTGTTTTATTCCTAAAACCAACATCTACCAGCTGACAGTGGTAAAACCTAGCATATACTGAATTCGAATGGTGAAAGCTCGAAAAAATCGTCGTATTTTCAGAAATACTTACATTTACCAACTCATGTCGGTAAATCCTAAATCTTAAGATTAACCGTAGTTCGAACTTTTATAGTAACATATACACCAAAAGAAGTGAAAGTGCGTTAATCTGTTTAGACAGTAGGAGGCTGGTAATCTATTACTAAAAAGTATTAAGGAAACATACAGTAACTATGGGAGTACTGTATAACTTTTTGGAATCGCTGAGTTACGGAATACCAGCACTGAGGAACTTTTGATATGTTATAAATAAAGACATCATAATAACCGTTTTAAATAAATATTAGAAATGTTAGCGTAAAATCTTATATGTATATAAAATTCTCGCGTCACAATGTTCGTTTGCATTCTTCTCCGAAACGGCTCGACCGATTCTTATGATTTTTTTATTGAAAACTTTTTGTTTTTATTTTTGTATGATACAACATACATACAACCCTTAATTGTCACCCCTCTACGATCAACCCCTATTTTTTATTATAGTAGATAGTTATTTTTGTTGAACTAAAAAAAAATTCCTAGAAATAGTATTCATGGCAAAACAACGTTTGCCGGGTCAGCTAGTATTTTTATAAAATTTGACTATAAGTTCTACACATCGTACATATGGTAATTTTCCAAAAAAAGAAACATGCATATTTTGTTACTAGCTGTGCTGCAATCAAATATAAAAATGTAGATAAATATAACTGAATACTATACCTGATCAGCCAACGTTGTCTGTTGGAGCTGCGCAAGATTCTCATTAATCGTATCATGCCATACGAACGTCCAATCCGTGACCGTACGTAGTTTATGGAGATTCAACAACATTACTCCCGTGTTGTAGCCACGCCCTAACGCTGGCCAACGCTTCGTTTTATCGTAATACCAATTACTTTCGTTTTCTACAAGACCTATAAACTGATTGGGAAATTATTATTTGACGTCACTGTATAAAGATTTGTAAAATTTTACTAACGCGTGTCAGTCTACTTTAATTAAATTTTTTCTTGTTACTACAATCGCAATGGCCTTTTCTATTTGACAGTTAGATCATTAATATTATTATTATCAAAAAGATATAAACACGAATATATTATGTTATTTAAATACTCTTATGTTTCAAGTTAACTGTGTCCAGTTTGTGTTTCCACCACGCCAACTTCTTTCTATTTAGGATCTTGTATAGAATAAATAAAATAAAAAAAAAATAAAAAATAAGTGCTTATCACCAATTGTTAATTGATATTACTTTTATATTACAATTGTAACATGTTAAAACGAAACAATTGTTTATATGGCAACATTGTTTTGTTAAAGTTTATACATATATCTGCAGTTCTCACTTAAACCAGAGACCATTAGATCATTCTGAAACAACTTACAACTGCAAAATAATTTATAATTTACCTGATCACCAGTCATATTCCTGAACATACTCCACAACTCTGCTATATTACACAGAAAGGTCAAATCTGCATCGAGTACTATGACCTGTCTAAGACTATTTGGCAAGATATTAGGAAACAACAATTTGACTAGTGCATATATTCCTGAATAGTGACTGTTTGGAATCCAACGGACTTCTGCTAGGCGGTTCTGGCCATTGTACGAAGTATATTTCACTGCAAAGAAAGTTTTTTTAAAAGAGCAGTGTTGGCCTAGTGGCTACAGCGTGCGACTCTGATCCCTGAGGTCGTAGGTTCGATTTACGGCTGTGCACCAATGGTAACATTCAGTCGAACGGTGAAGAAAAACATCGCGAGGCAACCGGCTTGCTTTAGGCCCACAAAGTTGATGTCGTGTGTCAGGCAGTAAATGTTAATTATTCAATTAAGAAAGCAATTTAAAACACTTTGTGTTTTGTTCCATATGAATTAATTACAAAATGTATTTTATGTCATAAAGTTTCTTTCAACTCACCATCAGGTAAATCCCACATATCAAAAAGTGTTCTAATTGTATGCTCAGACATGTTATCAACTATTATATGAAAATGTAATGGATTTTGTCGATGGTGAAGCAGAGACTTAAGCATTGGAGTGATATTTCTAGAACATTTACCCATGCAGACAAGAGCTACATGCACGGTTTCACATATTGTGCCAGCAACATCGGCTATCTGTAATTGAAAGAAAACATTTTTAATCATATTTTGTCATTGTCAGTGTTTACCCAACTGCAGAGAATGTGCCATGAAGTCAAAGTTACAGGCAAGACAGAAATGTCATAAATGAAGGAGAATTACAATACACTTTTACCCACTTAGAGTATCAAATTGTATTATTTTAATAACATGGAGAAAAACCTAGAATGTTTCTCAGAATCTAGGATACCAAGAAAAAATCAATTATTATTGCTGAATGTTACACAGTTAATTTATAAACAACATTTTGAATACCATTCAACATTATTTACATAGTTATAATATGTCACTTTAGAATCCCTTATTTTTAAGTATGTTAATGTGTTCTCATGAAGAAACTTAAACTAACTTAATATAGGATTGTATATAGTCTAAAGATTGTAATTTACCTCAGGTACGCTATATGTTACTTCAGTATCTGCAGACAATTGACGCATTACAGAATGAGATATTTGAAGTTGTTTCTTAAACACAACATTTTGTGTTTCAAGTATATTAATTCTTGAAATTAACCACCAATAATAAATAACTGAAACGGCAATCCAAAGTCCAAGTGGCACTCCTAGCCAGGGTCGAAGAAATAAGCAGGAAAAAACATTTTTTGATGTTAAATTCATTTTTCACAACATTTTCTGGATATTGTTTGTTGTAGGCGAAAAAAGAAGAATTGCATTGATGCGTCTGTGGAGCATTTCTTCATTCTTCCTGACAATAAATTATAGTCATCCTGGCGTCGACCTACAAAAGCAGACAACGATTTACATACCTAATGCTACTTAGTGACTTAATGGTCTTAAAAATTTATATATTCAAAGTTATTATGGCGTTTCTTACAATGGGGGACAGTCATATAAAATGAAATAATGTACATGGATAATAAATTCAATTTAAATAATGTTATGCACAACAAACTAAAAAATCTAATGAAAGTACAAACCGTACCTAAGTATCCGTGAATACCTTGACGATTTATCACAAGTTTATAAAATATCCTCTGGTTTAATAGTTATATATCATTTTATTTAAAATTTAGTGAGATCATCAATTTTATTTTAAAAACATAGAATTTTTAGTTATTTACCTAAAATCATTAATATTATGTCGGTCGGAACTCTGAAGGTACCAAATTACAATACAAAGTGAAGTAAATAACAACAAACCACTGTCAAGTGTCAAGTTCCAAGTCATGTCAATTCGCCGCTGTCATTTAGGACGTATCTTTTTAACTGAATGTATGTCATTAGTCATAGTATAGTTAACGAACTTAACTCTTTACCGCATGATTTTTTATTTATTCACGAAATATTTACGATAGGAAATATTAAATAAATAGACACGAATTTAAGGGCTTTTATATTGCTTATATTTAGAATCTATTAGTTTTTTTGTGGGCACATTATGCCAAAAAGCTTATGTTGTGTGGTGTGAAATCAAATTTTGTTTCATGATAATTAATAACGAAACTCTTCTTTCATAATCAATAATAATTTTAAGATGTAATATTATGTTTATGTACATATTTTGTTTTTAATTAGCTTATCCCTTTATTTCCTTATGATGTCTTTGATTATTTTTTCGCGCGTGTAGTTTCCCAACCTTTTACTTAAAACTGGCATCAAGTTAAAACTATTGCCATGATAAAAAAAAATGAAGAGACGAAAAGCGCAAACTTGCTGGGAGAGATTATGAGATTATACGTTCCGGACACTTATCACCACTTCCGGAAACGTAACCTTTTGCTGTGAATTCGACTCGCACAGTCCAGCGTCTACATTGTAGACCGCACCTTAATAGTTTTCTCGACTCTTCGCAAGAGAGCGACCTATTTGTAAAGCGTATGGGGGTAATATACTGAGATTCAAAAATGTACTTAGAAAATATTAATGGATGACGGGAAATAAGTACAACAATTTTATTTTTAATTATTAGTATAATTTTTCAAACTCAATAATTTCCACTTACAGTAAAAATCGTCTATAAAACATAGCACAGGTAGTATTAAAATAAAATAATAAAAGGTGATATCTAATCTAAGAAACATAATTTACCTACTTAAATTAGCATATTTTAGATTGTCATGAATCTAACAAATCTAACTGACATCAAGAAAATTAAGGTGGGATCAATTTAAAATAATCATTCAATTTAAACATAAATTACAATTATGTTAGTATGAAGTGTCACTAATTCGGGTATTAAACAAAAATATATAAACTGACACACAACTCCAACAACCATTGGTTTCAATAAAAGGTTAGAATTACAAAAAATACGAAGGTTCCTTTAAACTTTTAAACGCGAAATTAATATATTATTTAAAAAAAAATACCAATCGTGATTAGCGTTTATATCATTTTAATTAGTTGGATTTAAATGTGTAATAATAATTAGTTTAAATTAGTAGTAGAAAATAATATAATATAAAAACGTCATACTTTAATCTAAAATAATGTTTAAGTTCTAACTATAAACTTTAATTTATTTCCGTTTCGCCACTCCATTGACTTCCTGGCTGTTGAATATTTTGCACGGGTTGTGGTCGGTTAGGCGTAAAAGTCTGTTGAGGACCTTCGGGATACCGCTGAGGTTCCTGGACGTACGCCTGAGGCGATTCAGAAGCGTATTCCTGAGGTGATTCCTGATATCCTTGGTATCCCTGGGCTTGTTGTCCGTAAGCGAAACTCTGCATAGGCTCTGTGGGCTCAGGACTGTCTTCAGTCACGTCTTTTTTGTAAGGAATTGAATCATCATCAGAGTTAATTTTGACAGAGTCATCAGGATCAATTTGTCGAGTCCTGAAAATATAATTAATATATAATAATAATTTGAAAACGCATGTATGTAGGATTTTTGTTATAAAAATGAATAATAATAGATTACACAATTAGTGCTATAAATTTTACGTCGGGACCAGATTTTTAGAGTTGCCGTTCAAGCAGAAAATAATCCCTGTAATTGGAATGTAAATCCGCTAAATTTCTTAAATAACAAACATGTCTCACTTTTCTAGATAAGCAAGCTCCTCTTTCTCTTCTTCCTTCTTTCTCAGAAGGATTCTCCATCCGATACATATCATGATGATAGCAATTGGTACCATCACAGCACTTATAATACCCCATGTCGCACCGAGGGTCCTTTGTGAGTACTCTTGGTTACCTGATGACGTTAAATTAGCAAATGCATGAGCACTTTGAAAATCAAGTTTTTTATTATAATGACAATTAAATGACGACCTAAAAGAATAGTTACGAGATGTACCTAATCTAAGTCCACGCCATTTAAGATTAGGGCCGTAAGAATTTATTTTTAATTCAGCTCTGATCAAATAAATAGTTAAAAGTTAATGTAATTATAATTCTGAATTCGGACACACGAACACACGAACATTATAGAACACTAAAACTGTTAATGAACAGCTAATGATAATAGCTTAAGGTAATGTTCAATTAGTATTGTACAAAATTAAGTCAACATAATATTACTTATTAGCCATAATTATTGTATAGGCTAGATTGTAATTCATGTAAAGTCGCAGTCTTTTTTGTGAACTTTATAATTTAAAAAAATTAAAAAAAAAAAAAAAAAATTAATTAAAATGTATATAATGTTTTCTCTATACAATGGAATGACTTTAAATTAAATTGGCATTACTACGAAATGTTTGTTCTTATGTGTAATGTCCTGCTTGTTTGTTAAACAATTTTATCTAGATACAAATCTGTTACTCACCTCATTGTATGCCCCAATTTCTTTGTTTACATTGAGATAAAACTGATAAGAAAGCAAGTATCAAGTGTGGGTACTAATAAAAGAACCACATGACCGAGAAAATTTCTATTCAAACTTGATACTTGCTTTCTTATAAAAGATATGGTCATAGTGAAATTATTGTACCGTCGGAACAGAAATTCTCTCGCTCTGTGTTAGTAAATTTTTCAAAACAATTTATTATATTTTACATTTTGATAAAATTTCAAAAACATTAACAACATCATTGGGGAACATCACACCACGATTTTACAAGTGCATAATAAAATTAAATCGTGCATCAACAATTATCTAAGCCAATCTCCTATTGTCATACTTGGCTTCCTATAGTAATACTAAATTAGGCTTAATGTTATTTGTTCAGTGGGATGGATCTAGAGAAAAACTATACCATAGTAGACTTACTACTAAATGTAGGCATTTCTGAAGATGGTGGATCAATTAATGTTTCAACAGATTTCCCTCTTTGTGGTGGAAGAGTGAACGTTTTTATTTCAGTTGCCGGAGCACTCTTTGGGGGCTCTGGCAATCCAGGATTATTGTAAGTATTCCTGGGACTAATATCGGATGTCGGACTTATAGGGGGCGAATAGATTTCAGAATAAGTAGGTGAATAATGAGATGAGATAGGACTAATTTGCCCATCGTATTTAGGGGAATATGGATCTTCTGATTCCTTTGTAGAATAACCAGACTCACTGGGAAGGAGACGCCGTCCAGTTTGACGGGGCTTCAGGAACTCTATATCTTTAGCTGGGCGGGTAAGTGTTGAATCTCTATTAGACTCAGAGTCAGATGGGGACGTTATCGACAATAAGTCTTCCTCAGATAAATCCCACGGTTTCTCAGGGAACTCAACTTCTGGAGCATTTGCTAAAGGTTCATTTGTTCTATAAGTCTTATCGTAACCTCTACGTTTTTTTAAACTAGACGGTTTATCAGATTTATTGGAATCGCTTTTGTTTGAGTCAGTGTAGCCTATGCCAGAGGTTTCACCATCTAAGGGTTCGTTGGGAGGAGGTGGGGCTGATCTTCCTATAAGGGGTTTAATAGGTTCTTCTGTTGGGGTGCCCGGTGTTTTTGGTTTATCTGAATACTGACTATGTAAAGTTGATGATTTCATTGTATCGGTGATGTTCCCCATTGAGTGTGATCTAAGACTAAGACGGGATGCGGATTTCGATCGCGGTATATTCTCGAAGCGGAAGCCTTCTTTGCCTTCTGATTTGGGTTTGTAATAGCACCAAAACCAGCAAAGGCAAATTATCAGAGCCAACGGTACAATAATTGCCACTATGATGCCCCAGGTAAGGAACAGCGTTTGTTGTGAGTATTCCTGGTTACCTGGTATTAGAAGTATTTGTAAGTATTGTTATATACTATATAAATCATTTGTGAAAGTATATTTTAAAAGACTCACGTAAGCATTCAGTGTAACCGTAGTCGGGAAGATTCCACCTGCCGTTCTCTTCGCACACTCTGCGCTTGTCTCCGGTTAATATGAAGTTTTGATTACATTCGAAGTTTACCTAAAGAATTAATAACGCTTATAATTACCTAAAGAATAAAATCTGCTAGTTTTGTTACTGAACCTCAGAAGATCTTTAATCACACAGTTAAAGTTATAATGATTGGAATATGAAGACAAAATCTCTGTAATATTTACCCTTGTTCCAGGCGTAAAGAAGAAGTTACTCTTTCGTCCAAACCGAGGTGTTTCCAGAATACCGCAACTGATAACTCGCCGAGCATTAATTTCCTTGATGTTAGTCTAAAACAAAATACACAGTAACAATTTTCATCACATAAATGCAATTTTCATTGCAACGGCCCGTGAGAAACTGAATTTTAAAGTATTCGTATAAAACCTTGGTGAAGCCCCATAATTAAAAGAACAATGGGAGTCTTTTGATATATTCAAAGGACAATTAAATGTGTGTCACGGTATCAATTTACATAACGTACAATTACAAATACCCTAGGAAAATTTATGGGTTGTGGATTAGGTGTGACTAGGTCACATCGTGTCCTATATAATCTCCACCACAAAGCAGATTCGCCACGGGTTGTGTTCAAATGTTGCAATGGATTTTTCATTATAGGTTCAGAAATAGTTGTCTTGAAAAAAAAATACTAAACGAATATTTTTAAGGTATTTGTTTTATTTACATTACAAGTATAGTAACCCCCTATAATACGGTACCCCTATAAAGCGTTTTCGTATAACGCGGTTTCCGTCCACTATATAACGCGGTATTTCCTCCCTATAACGCGGAGATTTCTCAAGTTATATTTCTGTAGTGTGAAATTTATATGGATTTGTTGTTGTTATAAAATTAAAGTAAATAACTTGCTTAAATTCGTGCTCTAATTTTTGATTTAAAAAAAAAACGGTTTTACGAGAATTCTCCTAAAACGTGATTTTCGGGTCTACAGCGTTATACCCATCCCAAAGATATTTAATTTGGTCTGGTCATTTTCACGGAAACTGGACCGTCGTCGTGTCGTAGAATATTGCAGTTTGGCTAATTAACGTATGTTAGTAAATAGGTAAGATTATATTTAACATGCCATAACGACCTTTAATGATTCATTCAATGGTTATTTGACATTTAACAAATTGCGTAGATAACAGTATAGATTTTCCCACGTTCAGTAATAAAAAGCGTACAACTTTGCATTATTACCTCATGCGTACTCTACGAGATACTCTGCGTAAGTCTGTGCCCAGGGTTCGAATTCCGTAGAGAATCATTTTTCCAGGTTGAACAGAACGTGGTCATATTACTCACGCACGCTTACACGCATAATCCCCAACCGGCCGGGTGTGGGTGTCGCCGCCTATACGCCATATAGTGCGGGCGAATGTATTATACGGGTGCCCAATATGGGCGGATAAGCTAAACCGGCACAAAAAAACTATTATCAGGCAGTCGCAGGGAGTAATCGCCATTAGGGCCGCGAGGGCGTACCGCACGGTTTCTTATGACGCAGTGTGTGTTATACCCTACACCCTGACACGAAGCGGATGCCTTGAGCGAAGTTTATTGGATGTGGGCCAAATCCAGGCACAATGGTAATGACCCTGCGCTCGAAGCAATCAAGGCTTGGAAAAGTGCCGAAGAAAACCAAGCAATAAGACACTGGGCGGAGGAACTGGCTGGTGCGAGCTCCGGGTTTTACATCAACGCGTTCAGACCACAGCTCGAGAAATGAGTGTGCAGCTACCGCAACCTACAGCTACTCGTACAGATTTTGTCCGGACACGGCTGTTTCAGCAGCTATTATACTATACTATATATTATACTTAAGGTAATAATAAAAAAGGTAAGGGCGTGCAGGCATCAACCTGCCATCATTGTGACGCCGGCGTTGTTGATAATGGGCTCCACACTCTAAAGGATTGCCTAACATGGGAAGTGGAAAGGAAGCCTACTGGGCGTGATACAGGGCGGGTACGCTAAAAGACCCGAATTCCGCTTTTCTAAACTTGCGTTAATAATTCGGGAGGTGCCACTTCAATCATAGTTTCAGTATCAGAAGTACTAAGAATATATCATAAAATATTAAACAATATTTGGTTATACATTCTAATGACTTATCTGATTGCCAAAATAAATTGCCTATCTAATAAATAAATATTAGAACGCTACTTACAATAGATGCCAAATAATTCTTCGTAAACTCAGCCATGTCTCTATTCAGGGTCATTCCATAATCATATCGACACTGATACGAATCTTGGCATATTTCGATAGCTCTAGCGACATCTTGCGACCGGTTTGCTGGTAAGAAGTTAGCTGGTTCCTTTATAAAGTTCGGTATGAATTGGTTATCGTTGTAGTAAGCTGCCGTTCGTCCATATTCACGTGTAAACATTGCGACTCCTATATCTTTTTGTTCTCGATCCGTGAGTTGCCCTGGAATAGTTAAGATGGTTATATTAATAACCAATGGTTTTTATTAGGTTAGGAACACATTACCTATACTTGGGAAACTGGAGTCTGGGATTAATGAAAAATTCCCGTAAATTGAAACCAATCCACTGGGAACAGATTTGAATTATGTAAGAGAGTGTCAAACAAAATGAGTTATTCATTCCAAATATGCTGCAGTTCCTCTATTATGAATTAGTTATACAGGGTGGCCAAAAAGTCGTGGATCAAACGCAAATAGGGGATAGATGAGGTCATCAGCGGCAAAAAATTGTTCTACGGGAGGTCTCTAAGGTCAACCCCTGCAGAGTTATGATTTATTTTGGTTTTTATATGAAAATTGACTTTTTTTTACAAATTCTTCTTAAAATTCGAAAATATCGACATCCTGTACCTTTCTCATAATATCCACTAGATTGGTACTGATAAGTTCTTGCGTTAGACATACTATTTATAGTTGTTTACTGAGTGTATTCAAGATAATATTAAGTGATACAATAAAACATTTTTTCCAATCAAAAATTTTTCTTTACTACGGACCCCACTGTGAAAAAAAATTACTCTACCGAAAAGTGACCCTGTATTACAAGTTTTGGCGCATTTTATAGGGATTCTGAAAAGGTATTACACATGGCAATGAGTGGCTCAAATATCTTTCTAGGTCGAAAAAACAACAACGATTCGGTCTTATGATACATTATTTACCTACCTGTGACCAGTGCTGTGTGAATCGGACTAGATCCAAAAAATTGGACAGATGGCTGGAGGGTTATGTAGGAATTTGATTAGACGGTGCAGATTAAGTATTATGGTCAGAGGCAGGACTTTTGAGCATTTATTGTAAAATGTTTTGTTTCCTACAAACAACCTTTGAGAAATAATTGTTTTAATACAATTATTTCACACTTGTTGTTGTTGTAATTCTTCCTAGAAAGATATTAGGGCGACTCATGGCCATGTGTAATACATTTTCAGAATCCCTATAAAATGCGCCAAAACTTGTAATACAGGGTCACTTTTCGGTAGAGTAATTTTTTTTCACAGTGGGGTCCGAAGTAAACAAAAAGTTATGATTTGAAAAAATGTTATATCGTTTAACTTAATATTATCTTCAATACATTCAATAAACAACTATAAATAGTATGTCAAACGCAAGACCTCATCAGTACCAATCTAGTGGATATTATGGAAAAGATACAGAATGAAGATATTTTCGAATTTTAATAATAATTAGTTAAAAAAAGTCAATTTACATATAAAAACTAAAACAAATCATAACTCTGCAGGGGTTGACCTTAGAGACCTCCCGTAGAACAATTTTTTGCCGCTGATGACCTCATCTATCCCCTATTTGCGTTTGATCCACGACTTTTTGGCCACCCTGTATACCATTAGCTTTAACTTTGAGGAGAAGGACCAATCTATTATTTTGAATATTGCAGAATCCGATATTTCTATATTATACTCACAATATTGAGCAAACTCTCGATGTGCACTTTGGAAGTTGTTGAGATCGACCGCTGCCAAAGTTCCATCCGGTCTCATGAAGTCATCGTTGACATCCAGTGACCAATTTCCGAATAATCCTCGTGTTCGATTCTATAACAGTTTGTTGAAAATACTAGGAATTATTAAAATTATAAGGCGAAACGATTTGTTAAACAAATAAAAATTGTTACAAAAATGAACAGAGTTTTAAAGCCATTCGCTTCTCTGGAGAAAGGTTCACCACAATTTAAGCCTATTAATTCACCATTGTTTATTTATTTGTTACACTTTACAGTATGAAGCATTTACCAACCAATGTAGTAAAAGGTTTCTATATTATATCCTTTAAAATAAATGACAATTACGGCAAAAAAGAGAGGAAACATTTTTTTTAATACAAATTGTAGTTTTCACTAACCTATTTAAAAAACTTATTCGTCTAATGCAGTGTTTCCCAACCTTTTTGTCCCATGCCCCCCACTTTACCCTTTCTAAAACTCTTATGTTCCCCAAGTATGTAATATAAAAATTTAATTTTTCACTTAAGAGAAAATTGTTAACGAAACAATAATAAAAAACGTCGAGTCCATTTTCGAATTGCACCCTTTAACAATCAAATGCCCACGTGTGGGGCGTGGGCCCCACGTTAGGAGACTCTGGCCTAATGCTAATAGGTGTTTAACAAAGCTTTTTTTATTGATGTTTTCAGTGTTAGTTACGATTTCTTATATATTGCCTTACCATATAAGTCCAAGGCAGATATACTCTGGAAGTCATGTAGCCTTTATTCTCAACAACCTCGACACCAGCCCCAGAAGAAAACATAATTACGATTTCCGATTGGTTGAGAATGTACATTGGCTGATAGACTGTCACACCTGAGAAAGAAAGAATTTAATTACCACGAGACATTCATGTTAGCATGGATAAATATGCTTGGCAGTATTCTGTAAGGCCAAACAGCGATGGTGGTCCGACATCAAGATTGAGATTTTGTACCGCGTGATGCCAAAGTGACATAAGCATGGCGGTTTTTGAAATAACTACATCGAAATTGCTTACAATTAGGGCCGGATTTAGAAGTTTGGAGGCCTCAGGGCAACAAAGGAGTGGAGGCCTCAAATTATTTTCCAAATAAAATGGACATTTTTTTAGTTGAGTTTTTCAATCATTAATTTATTACCTATAAAACCAAGTAGATTATTTCAGTATTTAACATACATAAAAATATATCAAAAGAAAAGTTGTTTAGTCGATTTATATACGACCGAAATAACACAAAGAAAACGGCTAGCTAGCTACAACTAGAGTTTTGAATAAAACATATATAAGACTCTCTTGGTGTGTTTATTTACCTGGGAAGTATTGAACTCGAAGAGCTGGCCGGTCGAAGAAGATACGTTTACCGTCAGCGAAGACATCTAAACGGTAGCGCCATTGCGAGTGCTGTGGCCGAAGACGTACCTGTTGAATGGAATAAATGATTTGCTGTTTAGATATACATCACTACTTATTGAATACGTATACAGCGAGAAAATGCCAGCACTAAGGTACACTGCCACAGGGACCAATCGTTTTAATTTGATTAAATTTTCTAATTATCAAATTTAAATTATTATTATTATGTTATCTACTATAAATTAGGTAAGGTTAAGAATATTGTAAATTTACTATTTGTGTGTTGAAAAAAAATATAATTTTTAGAATTAAAAATCCTTATTCGCAACATTCGTACATCGAACTTTGTGAATCGACGAGTGAGTCTCGACGATAAGGAATGAAACACGCCATTGTTAAAGATGTAAAGGAAGATTCATTTTTTCCACTTTTAATTCTGGAGTTTCAAAATAATATCTAACTAATACTGTTAAAATCCTATATCGGCTGTAGAAATAGTAGGATAGAAATTTCGGCAACTTAATTAACCTGTCCAGTAAATGCTCAAAAATATTTTAATTAATGACTTACTTCAATAGGAACTGAATTATTAGAAGCGGAGACAATAGATGTTATATGTGTAGCATTGACTGGCCCGTATATGTTCCTCGATACTTGCTCAAATCGTCCTTGAACATCCAATTTTAACTGAGGTTCATCAACCCTCACCAAAACGTATTCACCTGGAACGAAAATACTATTAAATCGATTCTTGAGACGTATCTATTGACTTTTTACAATTCACAAAAAGTTCAATTTAAGAAATAAATTTCTGGGGCATTATTTTTAATAGTTATATTCCAAGCTTAAAGTTTTGATAAGAAGATTTTGGGTAAGAATATTAGCTGTAAGCATTTTAGTTTTTAGCAAAATATTTTTCTTATTACCAGTTCTAGTATTGTGTATCAAACAAATCTAGCGCGTCTCTGTATTTGTGTAGCAGAATACATTGTTGCTTTTGACAGGTCATACGATAAAAGGGGCAACTAGAGACATATTTTTTTAAATATTTTTAACATGTAGTTTTGACTTACAAAAGTGTCTTTTTAATAGGTCTAATTGAAATAAATGATTATAACGTTACATTTAGTTTGTTAACGATGACGTCATTAAAACTAATTCATTTATTACCTTTTCCATTGAAGGTGTACTGAAGATCATCAAACGTCACAATGTGAGGATCACCGAATACACCAGCGACTCCTGGCGACTGATAGGCAACACAATCTTGAGAGGGACGGCGTTCGAATCTAAACAAGTGGAAATTAATAAGTATAAATTTCGGTTATATCGAGGAATTAGGAAGGTATAGTAGTTGACTGTCTTAAAGTGAAGATTTAATTAGAATGATATTCTGCTGGTATGACGCGCAGTTTTCCTACTAGATACATTAAACTTAACTTAATTTTTTTTAAAAGTGCGTGCTTACAAAGTGCACATGTCAGAAGGGAAATTTTTTTGGCAAACTTATTTTTAAGTCTTGTTCATATTTATACAAATCTAAAAATTTCCGGTCTCAATCGCTCTCTCCCTTTTCTTCGACAAGAACGTTGCACATCTTCGTGACGTATCCGTAAAAATTTTACCCTCATGCGCCTAAAAAAGTTTCACTTCAAAAATGTGAACAAAGAAAATCTCGCTGACCACAACTGCTGATAAGCATTTGAAACGCCGAGATCAAAAACACCTCGTTTATAATAAGTATTAATAAGAAGTTTTAATAAAAAATTAAGAACATGTCATGTTGAAGTTGCTTATTAACTGATCATAGCTAAATAAAACCTTTTCAAATTACCTGAAAGTCTCGCAGCCTACAGCCTGCTCTTCCTGCCACATACAGCATTGGTAGAAAGGAATCATATCATGGAACCAATGGGATAAAGAAGGCACCTAAAACAGAAGGTATGATTTATTCTTGGGTTATTTCCGACCCTGTAAATTATTATTATACGCACCCTCACCCATCCAAATACTCATACATTCAAGCTTTGGTCTTATAGAATTTTTGTTTCATTAGATGAAACACTAAGACAGGTCGCACTTTTAGGTCTGAGACTCAGATCTGTTTCATGATCATTTGTCAATCTAATAGGCAAGTAGGTGATCAGGCTTCTGTGCCTGACACACGTTGACGACTTTTAGGGTCTAAGGGAAGCCGGTTACCCAACGATGTTTTCCTTCACCTTTCGAAATGCTAATAATATAATATATTTATAGTGGAATCTCGATAACTCAAATGTCAAGAGAAATGCAAAAAATCGGTATTATATATAATAATAATATGATATATGTTTTATATTAATATTGTTTAATATGATATATTTAACATTTGATATGTATTTACACTTACTCTAAAATATTTATATAGTTATTAAAATGATTACCTTGTTAGCCTCGTTGTAAGGAGTGAAACCGAAGTCGTGTGATCTGTGTGGTCTGGAACCCCACATTTGATCGTACGACAACATGAGGAATCCATTCTTGTCGTAACAACATTGTTGACCTGATCCTTCAGGACTGAAACACGTATTTCGTTAAAAAAAAGTGCGTCCTTACAAAGTACACTACTTACAAAACTTTAGATTTCCGAGCCTCCGAGGGAGGAAAAAGGAAGATATGTCATTATAGGTCATTAAAATATTTAAAGTGTCGAAAGTTAATACTCGTACAAATGTGGCATTTTAATTTAGAATTCGTCATTTAAGATTTCAATCAATTATTTTGCATAAAATATAAAACACTAATATTTCATAAATTCTCTTTACGAAATTTTAATTTAAAAAATAGAATTTCTATAAGGTAATTCGCCCTTCTCACTCTCTCTCAATCGGTCTCATTTGCTCTCTCCCTTTTCGACAAAAACGCTGCACATCTTCGTAAAAATTTACCCTCATGTGCCTAAAGAAGTTTCACTTCAAAAAGGATGGATTAAACATTTATAAATAATACGATATCCAATCAGATATTGTTTACCTTGGCGAAGCGCTCCTAACACAATGAATAGCACCCCAGTGGTATCTACAAGTGGGATTGGTATCTTTGTCACAACTTTGGTCTGGTAAAAATCTTCCCTTATCCAAAAGAGCATGCTCCATAGTACAGGGACAGACCCAAACTTGGGACGCGAAGTTCTTCAAGAAACGATCATTTCTCAGCCAGTTATTACATAAAGAGTTCGCCCATCGTTGACCGTACAGCCTTTCCCATTGGGGAGCAAAGTACCAACCGAGTGGTATTGGTCTACTCCATAGTACTCTGAAAACATTCAAGTGTATGTATAAGGAAATTTAACTTAAGTGCTATTATAAAATACTGGGATGGATCAGTTCTTTAGTTAAAACGTCAGACAAAATGAGTCTATGAAAAATAGGAATATATAAAATGACTTTCAATAATAATAGACGTACTTTGTTCTTTAATTCAACATTGTATCGAGATAATTTTTCAAAGGTGTTGGAGTTTGAGTTGTTAAGTTTTCGCGTACCTTGCGGTATGTGGAAAATACAGAAAACTATTTAAACCATTAGCTAACATATTTCAAAAACTCTACTAAAGGCCGATTTACATTATCTTAGTGTAGGATAGTACTTTAGTTGAAACATGTAAACGCTACTTGCTTAAGTAAACGCTACGCTAAAGAACTTGCCTTTCAAGTTGTACTAAAGCACTCTCCTAAACACTAAGATAATGTAAATCGGCCTTAAGTCGCTACAACCTTTTAGGTCTCGGCCTCAGATTTCTGTATCTCATAGGCAATAACGTGAACCTTCTGTGCCTGACACACAACGTCGAGACTTTTTGGGTCTAATGCATACCGGTTTGCTCACGATGTCTTCCTTCACAGTACAAGCTAGTGTTAAATCCGAACATAGAAAGTTGGTGCACTGCCGGGGATCGAACCGACGACCACGAGATTCGCACGTTAAAAAAAGGCCAGCACTTTTTCAAAAACTTTACCATAGTAAATACTTACGGTGAAATAGAAACTCCTTTATAAAGTTCCGGAGTCGTCAAATTGATTTGTAAGAATCCAAACTGCATATCATTGTGAATAAGATTATCTCTATTCCTGAAGTTTTGGGGGTTGATTACATATTCTCCTGTATTAGCCACCCCTACTTCTATCATGTCTATGAATTCCAATTGAGGTCTGATAGTGACTTCCTTATATCCCCACAACCCTATTTGCAGCTGAACGTTCAGATTGGTTGTTAAGTTAAATCGATCCCAGGTTATGCGGATTTCTGGAGGATACCTCTCGTGCACGGCATTGTCGGTGAAGAAGATTTTCTCTTGAGCTGTTGCAGGTGTTTCTGAAAAAATCAAACGTATTTATAGGAAGACTATTTAAATAAAAGCGTAAAGACTGACGTCAATAAAGAAATACATATTAAATGCTAAATGCTTCTAATTTTACATTTACTGCCAGTAATAATATCAAGGGCGTAGAACGGACGAGAAGAACTGGCAATAAACTCTCCGCCACCCTTTTTAATCGCCAATTTTGTTGTTTTACAAAACGGTCGTAAGCTGCAACCATTACTCCATGTTCCACATGACATCTTTAAGTAATTAATAGTTAATTATATAAAAACAAAGATTTGGCCTCTATCAGCAGTAGGCATGGTGAAATAGGAGCACTCACTTACATTCTCGTGGGAACAAAACGCAAATAAATATCATGTAACTTACCAACGAAGAACTTTCCTTTCCATTTGAAGGGTTCATTGTTTATCGATATTTCGAATCTTGCATAACCATTATGGTAAAACATTGGCTGAACACAAATCGCTCTATTCACATCGACCACAGCACCGCGAACTGATTCTGTGTCGAATCTGCAAGTGATTTGATCGTTTGGATTGAAACAGGGGCCTGTTATGTTGACTATTGTACCGCCCAGCATGTTACCGGACTCCGGCGCAAACATTAAAGGCAGATTAGCACCATCTGTAAAGTTAAAAAACTTTAACTTATTTTTCATAAACTAAACTAAACATCTCATCTTAAATGAGGACAAACAGAAAATATATTCTAGAAAGAACATACATGTGTTAAATTGACATGAGAACTTATGAAGGCGGAGCGCTAACCAGATCCATGCAAATTTCTTACAATCGTGAAAATTTTCGATGTGCTCATATAAACATGTTATACAACTCAATGTGAAAACAGATATGGTTTTACTAAGGTTTGCTTTTTGCTTTGAGCAGTGTGGCGTAGTGGCTGCAACGTGCTACATTCATCTTTGAGGTCGTAGGTTCGATCCCCAGCAGTACACGAATGGACTTTCTTTCTATCTATATGCGCATTTAACATTCGCTCGAACGATGAAGGAAACCGGGTTGCCTTAGACACAAAAAGTCGATGGCGTGTGTCAGGCAATGGAGGATTAGATTAGATTAGATTGACAAATGATCATGAAACTGATACACAAATCTGAGGCCCAGACCTAAAAAGGTAGTGGGCGCTACTGATTTATTTTGATAAATAACATAATGCGTTGACGAAACTATCCAGATTATTCAAATAAAAAAAAGTGTACTGAACTTAGCGATATAATGTAAATAATCTTACCGATATCCTTATTACAAGTTCCCATCAATATGTTTTCGTCGATCCTAAATATATGCCGACCCGGAAAGCCATTCGCCCATCCTCTTCCTGTCAGATCTCTTAGCACTGATGCTTGAGAATAGGGCTTGTATTCATAACTCCGTGTACCGTTACCAGCGTTGAAACCAATCTGAAAAGCCACAGTTAATTTAGTGGTAATGTCTAAAATTATACTCTTATTGCTGTTATAGGGGATGGGGAAAAGGATCTTAGGTTTAAACTTTAGTTTTAGTTTGAGTTTTTTTCTATTGAGCTGTGCAGAATAAAATAAGATTTATTATATCTTGAAAAGAACATACTTTTTTTTTCCTTTTTTAGAACAACTAAACGGGCAGGAGGTTCTCTTGATGTTAGACACTCTCAATGCCAGACGGCTCGCGAGTTTGCGTTACCGGCCTTTTAAGAATTGGTCCGCTCGAAAATGTGTCTTTGTACAATCATTATAAAATATACAAATTCTATAAATTAATAACCATAATAAAATTTACAAATAAAATTACGTACGTATGCCGGTACACCACCTTCTCCAGTGGTAGTATCACCACCAGCTTCAGTATGTGAGCTCCAGTTAATTTCAAGGTAGTTAAATATAGCGTATGTAAAAACTTCATCAGTCGCTAAGATCATTTGGAAAGTGTTTGTCTGAAAAGAGAGTTTTTAATGACATCAATATTCGTGGAATTCTTATAATAATAATAATAATAATTTATTGCAAGAATATGGTACAAAAATGTGTCAGGTGGTACAGTCATAAGTTCGCATATTCTGCCACACACAATGGCGCGCAAATTTGTATTTAAAGGAATTTTACATTTTACATTATTAGTCATATGAATTGGTCAGTTTTTATATTATTTGTATCATTATATTATTGTACATATCACATACGTTATTAAATTTATGTTCTAAACTTATGTTCTAAATATTCTGTTACGCTATAGAAGCACCTTGACTTCAAAAACCTAATTACCTACCTGCGAACCTGCAGTAAATTACTACCAATATTTTAATTTCAAAAATTACATGGACACGAAACATTTACATATTAATTCATTATATATTCTATCTATCTAAGAGCACATACCATAAAGAGAGAGTTATCTATTCCCCCAGCAAAGGACATGTTTTTCCAAGTGATAGTGATTGCGTGTTTCGGGAAAAATGTCTCAGAACCAATAACACCTTCGCGGATGTCCCAAGTCACTCGTTCTCGCATTTCTATTCCAAGTTGATCAGTCCTTGTCTGAAAAATTAAAAGTTTTTGAATTCTGACATGCAGGAGACGTACTCCGCGACCCTTAGTTTAATCATTACATAATGTATTATTTTAAGATATATAAAGAAAATGCTTAGAATGCGAAATAATAGCAAAAAAAATATGTGGCTAACAATATACCAACAAAAATCCTTTCAGTATTTTTTTCAGGTTCGGACAGCTTAGGACATATATCAACTACTTCTTCATCTTAGTTAGAGCTAGTCCATGAGTAGACTGGTTGAGGGTCGGAAGCAACAACTTCACTCCTCCACACGATTAATTAAAATCGTTGAGGCAACCTATTATTATTTATACAAATGCGAACTTGCCAGATCACGCGTAAAGTTTTTGTTTTTTAAGTGTTTTTTACTTAGCAGCCGAGTTCGCTTACAGGTATGTAATTGCTTTCGTTTGGGTTTACTTATCATAGAACCTATGTTTAGAAAATTGTCAACTGATTAGAATAAAAAAAAATTGAATTATACCTGTAAATCTCTATCCATTCTGAAATAAACTCCAGGTCTCCGCTGATCAGGGTCCTCTGGTCGCTGACTTCCAATACGACATTTGCTGAAGAAGATACCAATGAACGAGGGGTCGTTGACGGTAGGCCAATCTCTTACTGGGAAGGAGAGTGGATAGGTGTAGTGGTCTGGCGGGTCGCTGAAGTAGATGTAACCGTTCATGGATAACTGCAAAAAAGAATGAAATTATACAGCTAGAGAAATGAGATAATGTATTAATTTAATGTTACATATTTGGAAATAAATAATTCAACTACCATTAAACTTTCCCCATTATTTATATTTACACTTATTAAAAAACATCCAGTGGCGCTACAACCTTTTTAGTTCGGGGCCTCAGAATTGTATATCTGTTTCATGATTAGTAGGTGATCAGCCTCCTGTGTTTGAAACACGCCATAGAATTTTTAGGTCTAAGGCAAGCCGGTTGCCTCACGTTTCCCTCACCGTTCAAGTTCATTCGAATGTTTTAAACGCGTACAAGGACAGAAAGTCCATTGGCCGGGATGGATGGAAGATTGAGAGTCGCACGCTGAAGCCACTAGGCTAACATAACACTGCTCAACACTTACTATAAGTCAGAATCATTTTTGTCTTCTGTAAGCCATTTAAATAATTGCTATAGCTTAAACACTTACCCTTGTATAATTAAATCTGAAACCAAAGAAGGGCAGTTGGAAGTTGAAGTTCTTGTGAATTTGCGGGGTAGACGTGTGAATGTCGCGTTGGTAATCTCCAATGTTCTCATTGCCCCCCTGGTCGTAGAACCAGTACATGAAGTTACTACGTATTTGCTGCAGCCGCTGCGGCGTGATGACGTAGGGCTGACCATTGTTCTGGTAACTTGTTGAGGGGAGCACTCTACCATCAATGTGAGCTACAAAGATTTTAATTTTGTTTTTAGACAGCCATTTTAGATCTCATTAAAATTCATACGAAATTAAGGGAAAGTTCCATAAATATCGATTCAATAGTTCTTAGGATAACCTTTTTTTACATTAGGTAAACTTTTTTGTATTTCTCATCCCTATTACTCAATACACGTTTTTATATCGGTTAACTAAGAAGGCTACACATGTTTTTAAATAAAATATAGAATAAACTTTCTTTAACAAATATAAAACGTACGCCAAAGTCAGGATTATATTATTTCTAATAAAATAAATTTTCTGTATAAAACACTAATCAGTTACGATTTGTTGAAGTCGAACAAGCAACGTTGTTAGGGTATATCAAAGCCAGTCACCGATAACATTGATAGCTTATCGATTCTTCACAAAGCTGGCTTATTTGTAGAATTTCTACCTGTTTAAGTAAATACCATTTAGTATATTATATCTTAGATATTGCCCGCGACTTTACGTGGAATAAGAAAACTGTTACTGTTAAAAGATCTATATGCGTAACGCACCTTTATATACATTGTGGGGTATAATATCTCATATTATATAAATACAGTCAAAATCGTTTACGACGACATCGTTTAGAACAACATACCGGTTATAGTGACCAAAAGCAAAGGTCCCGGCTGAATTCTATTAGACCGCCTTATAAAAAAAATAACAGATTTTTTTAATGTAGAAAAATGATAATTATATGTACATAATGTCTTTTTAATATAATTTTCATGTGAGATAAATAAAATGTAGTTTTATTTTATATATAAGTTTAAGTATATTAATCACACATTCAATAATAAGTATTAGGTACTTAATAACAACGTCATCGGCTGTTACGACCATCGGTTTTTACGACCAAATTTGAGTAGTCCCTTCGATGTCGTTATAATAGATTTTGACTGTATTCTAATCTATTCCTAATTCAGCGTTCCAAATTATCCGATGACAGAAAAATCGTAGCAGAAAATCACGTTAATTTGATTTATTTCTGCGTTTGATTTCTGTTAGTGTGACAACGCTCAAACATTTAGACAAGTGTGACTTTCGTAAACCTAAAAGGTATGGAATTTGACCTAAGGGACTAAGGGAGTCATAGTTCGCGCTTAGCCTCGATGTTTAATCTTAACATTCGTTTAGTAATCAGTTAGTCTTTGTTAGTTGGTCACGGTAAAGATACGTTACCTGCCGCTAATTTTGACTAAAACATTGCAAAGCTACACTTAATGATTGGGTATTACATTTTTTGAAAATTGATGAAGTAGTTGTACTATTTCACATATTTCGAAATATTCTGCGTCACGTCTATAAATAATTTGGCTAGGAATCGAAAAAATTGATAGCTAGTAGTTCGTTTGATACTAAAACCACATACAAAAAATCATCCTAAGTTAAGGGCTTATTAACGCAAAATCTACTCACTAAAGACATGACAAATCAGTTTGTATTCATGTTTAGATGTACAGAAATTGTTTGCACAATGATTGCGCTAAACAAATTTTTCTGATGTGAGTGAGTCAGTCTGTTATCATAATGATTAAACTATGAATAAACTACATAGAACTCAATGAATAGCAGGACTTCTACCCCCTTAAATCTGATAATTATTTAATTCATTATTAACATGACAGAAAACATAAATCAAAATACTATTAAATATTTTAGTTCCTCTCTTTGGGTACTCTTGGGCCGTGGGGTTCAAGTGCACTGGCACTAATTAAAGGTCTAAGTGGGCGCCTGGTAGATAATATCGGTGACCCCAGAGCTGGTGCTTTCCTCGCTCAACGAATAAGCATCGCAATACAGCAAGGAATTGCTGCCAGCGTTAAAGGTACCACAGGGACCAAACTTTAAGTAAGTAATAAATAAATTGGTGTAATAATAATAACCTTGTAATAGGAAATAATTGCTTTTGTTTCGCTTCCTTTATAAGCAGTTTTCTCTAATGAATACACAGTATCTTGTATCAGCAAACTACGAAGGTTAGTAAATAATGTATTTATATAAAATGCTCAACAAATTATACACAAATCAATAAAATTTTAATTGCTGTAACATCGATTAAGATAAAATTACCATATACTTTTACGTGATTATAGCCTAATAACGTACGGTTAGTCTTTTCAATTCACATTAAGGTACGATTTAAAGGTAGGTTTACCGTACACTGCAAAGCTAATTAGGTAATGATAAGGGCTTTATCAGGGCAGATAAACAAGTACCTAGTATAAAATTTATAACAGTAAAAGAATGATTTCATCGCGAGTATACTCAAGGATAAGATTTTTGGGTCAACTTTATGATTTTAAGTTGAATTTGATGTAGATAGCACATTAAACTACATAATTAATTTACTGGCGTTTGTTATTTCACGCAACTGTCTCATCAAATCATTGTGATATATATAATATATGTAAAAAGCAGTTCATTTGTTCGTTTCATATTTTTATGCATAAATTAGCTCGTAGTTTTTTAATGATTTATAGATTGTTCTTAGACTTTGTATTCGACTTAGTATTTGCCATAAATTAAGTTTGCCAGATTTTATCCACGTTTATAATAATGCAGTTTTGGATAATGTGCTAAATAAATTCTATATCGAATCTAAATTCATCTTAGGTTTCCACGCAAAGATGACACTGCGTAAAGCGACTCATTGATAATATCAGATAAAGAAGGTAGTATTGGAAAAAAACATTCCAATATGTAATTATTATTGTGTAAGTGTAACGCATCGCTATTTAAGATGAATCATCATTTGAGTCATTGACGCACCTGCGTTTACAAGTATTCAATCATTAAAGTATTTATCTTTAAAATTAATTTAATGCTTACTATTGGTCTGAACAAAATGAAAAATGTTAATCCTATTAACTCCCTTTGTTCTATAACAAAGATTACGAGATTTTACGTCATCAGATACTACTTTATATATCTTACCATATTCAGTATTAGTTTGAGAGGTAGTTGAGGGTATTTGCATCTGCCTCTCAATCTGAATATCACTCAAATCAACAGCCTCCAAATTATTAGGTACATCTCCAATCAACTCATCTTCTAATACTTGATATTTGCCGCTTTTTTCTTGTAAAGATTCCGCTACTACCTCCACTGCATCATCTACTGGGCTTTCTGATTTATCTTCTACGTCACCCGTTGGGGCCTCTTCAATGACTTCTTCATTAGCAGTTCTTTCTGTTTCACTAACATTGTCCTGTGCAATTACACTAACACTTACTACTAAAACTATTAATGCTAATTTAAAGTTAGCCATTGTTCGACACTTTCACAAATTCATATTATTTGTTATCTTTTTGATAATTTTTGCGGTAACGGCAGGTGGACGAGTATTGTAGTCTATGACTGGGGTGTTGGTACATTGTGTGCCCAATGATATGGCGTTATCTGAAGATATGATAAGATAGTGAATAGGAACGCTGGGTGTGCCAAATTCTTTGTTTAATCCTCGTTGTCCTAAACTACTAGTTATTTAATTGACACAAACTAAGTAGCAATACTTACGGTAAATATTGCAGCTTATAAAATGGTGATCCATTACACCAATACAATAGATCTGTGACCATTGCACTGATTTTGCTTTAGCAGCTTTCATTCTATGACGACTAGTAAAACATCTGATTGAACCAGAAACTTTAGTATAATGCCTTAAATTTAGCGAACATCGTAGCGTTCATTTAAAAGTAATGTTTCTTAGTATCTTTTAGGTAAATAGGTACCTATATCTCTAAAAAAGCGCAAAGAATAAACCCATTTATAACATTTCAGATATAAAATGTTCTAATGTCAGAGGTAGTTTCGTTTATTAGTTATCGATTTTGATAAGATAGATAATTTACATGATTCGATGTATATTACATTTTCTATATTGATCATGTAATAAAACTACAAATTGAACGTGGACTTTAATTTTGTAATTTTAAGGCTTAAATTTGACTAACACACGTATTTCAAGACTAAAAATAGAGAATCACGTCATCTTAGTCTGAGGACTTCCTAACAGGAAGTAGTGATTATTCATCAAAGTGTATCTAATGAATTGACTAGATTCCACTAGATATGACTTTCAGTTGTCGACTCATCCATCGAACATCTGAAATAACACTGATTTTCTATGTCCATCTTTAACATATGGTCATAGCGAGGCATTACCAGCTAATCCTATAAAGAGTCATCTTTGTCGGTTTTCCGCCAAGAAAGATCCTTTTGTCGTATCTTCTCAACTTGAAGGGATACTAAGGATACCCCATATAGCCGCAGTATACTTAGAATTGGCATATCGAAAGAAGAAAAGAATCTAAAAGAAATAGCCAAACTGGCGTTCAAAAACCTGGGTGTTTTGGTTAGGACTAAGCAGGATTTCCCTTCGGTACAACGTATGCAGCTCTACAAGGCTCATGTACGACCTCAGATGGAATACTGCTCTTATAGCTGAGCCGGTGCTCCCAAATACCAGCTTCTTTCTATGGACCAATGGTGGTTCAGCGAAGGGATTAACGAATTGTCAATCTTCAATGTACTCATCGGTTTGATTCTCACTCTCTATGCAAAGACATCACGTCTCTATCTGTATTTTAAAAAGTGTACTATGGAGAGTGTTTTGATGAACTGTTTGGGCCCTGCTGCCTCGTTTCATCACCGAAGGAGCCGTAATGATTTCAGATTTCATCCGCACCACCTTTATGTGCGTCTTTGCCAACCAGCGAACTGTAGAATCAGCTCTTGGCGGAGGTCGTATCTGCTAGGGAAGACCAGACATTATTTAAAAAGAAAGGTTACTCGTACCTCAAAGGCCGACACGCGCCTATTAAATGGGTCATGGGCTATGGTGACTGTTTTTTATGATTGTTCGGCTTATTTTCCCGGCTTATAAAAAAAGAACTACTTGATAAAGTAACACCTTTTTCTTTCGTCTTTGCGATACGTCATTCTCCATAAAAATAGGCTAATAGAATTTTGATACCATTTTTATATAAACAGTAACACAACAAATTTTATTTATTAATCCTTTTTAGCATTTTTGTTTAATCAGGGGACTAACGAGCAGGAGGCTCATATGATGTTAAGTGATAATGCCCATGGACACTCTCAATGACAGAGGGCTCGCTAGTGCATTGCCGGCCTTTTAAGAATTGGTAGGCTCTTGAATGACTCTAAGTCGAATTGGTTCGGAAATACTTCAGTGGACAGCTGTTTCCACAGCCTTAGTTGTGTTCAAACGCTCAGTTGTGTGTGTGTTCCTATTCTTGACGCCTTGTCTTCTGGTGATAAAACTCAGCTTCAGATCCGAACAACTCCTCTGAACACTCTCCGTGATGACTGATTACAGACTCACCCTTAAACATATTAACGTTCTGCAACGGCTTAAAAAATCCTAAAAGTGAGACCTTACATGCATAGTACATTTAACGCCTTATCAGTTTGTGATAGCAAAATGTGGTCTTATTTTAAAATTGAAGTAATTAAATACATGCCACTGCAATTTTTGTCAATATCTCTATTTTTTCAGTCGGTAGCTCATGTCTACGCGTCGTGGTAATCAAGGAAACATCTGTAGCGGATCTGTTTCCACCGGTTTCTTTCCAGTGCCTCTCTTATTACAGCGTATTGAGGACAACGAGTCTTACAAGTACCAACCACGAGTTCTTACAAGTTCTCATCGGAAATGCGCGTTGAATGTTGATATAGATTTTATGTAAAACTAGTACTTGATCTTCTGTTTTAATTTGTACACTTATGTTGATTTAGCATTTGTTTTACGGAATCAATTTGACCACTACAAATATTACTCGTATGTAAGAGAACAATCAGTATGTTTAGTTAATGCGTCAAAAAATTTATAATTAAAAACATCTAGACAATTTCAATAGTTATACGGTGTTAGCTGTTTCATTCTACAATAACTTAGAATTTACAGTAAAATAAAAAATTATGTAGGCGTCTGAGAGATAGTACCGGTGACCCCAGAGCTGGTGCTTTCCTCGCTCAACGTTAAAGGTACACTGCCAGGGGACCAAACTTTTTAAATTTGTTTTAATTTTCTATTTATCAATTTTTAATTATTGTTTTCTTCTTAAATTTTGAGATATAATTATATTATTACTTTAGCAAGTGGTTTTTTTTGTCTGATTGACTGAAACCTTCGAAAAATTTGCTTTAAATTTAATACAAAACGTTGTGAACAGAAATAAGTAGTAGTTAATCATCGTATTACTATATTACAAATGCTATTTTGCTAATTATAATTTATACGCACCAAAGTAACTTAATACCTCCGACGACAATATAGTCATGGAATTAACCAAAGAAAATATATACTGAAAAAAAAAAAGGTTGTTATTGTCTAGTTATAACAGCTTACGTATCCGTATGAATTTCTTCATAGACATTTTAAGGAATGACTCACTAGAACTTCATAGGCATTTAGATTTATTTAAATGGATAATGAGATAGAGAGAAAGAGAAGGTTTCCTAGAACAGATTATGTATCTGTACGTTCCAGACAGTTATAACCGCTGCAGAAAATAAAACCTTTTTGCTATGTACTCTTCCACAGTCCAGCAACAGCACGCTGCCATTCCCCACAGGGAGAGCATGTGGGAAATGGCAGCTTAATAGTTTTCTTGACTCTTCGCCTGTGATTTAAAAACGTACCTAGAAAAGATTAATGCAAGAAGATTTTCCCTTTTTTGTTTAAAATTAAGCGTAGATATGCTGTATATATATCCATAAACGATACTGATGAAATGAGAGTATATATAAGGTACCGGGAGTTCATTACAAGCAAACGCATTCACTTTAATTGCCCATGGAAGTAAAATACTTTATAACCTTTTCTTAAATGCTCGTATCTCCTGATCGATTCAAGTGCACTTAATTGGATTGCTTTTATTTACAACATTCTCTGGTCGTTTCCATTCGCCACAACAACCGTACTGAGTGCAAAACAAACCACACGTCTCCAATCTTACCAATTTTCTTTAATAATCAAGAATTGCGATATATTCGATAATACCGCGTACATTACGCTGTGGGCACGTTGTTACATTTAGCTGTCGCTTATATAGACCGTAATGCAGTAGCAAATGTAACATCGTAATGAGTCGGGAACAAACGTTGAGATTTTAGTGCTTTGTAAATCGGATATGTGCCTGAATTAATTTATAGAATTATGGTTAAAAATTGGAGTCAAGCCTAATACACTTTTCCAATTTGCATTAAGATTTTGACAATTGAATCTAGTATTTCATAGAACTGAATCAATCAAATGAAATACAACAGTCGACATTCTTGGTATTACTTCTTGTGTAATCAAAAATAATGTTTAAAGATTGAAATATATATAAACTTTGGAAGTAGTGGCTATTATTTTAAATTCACATAAGATACCTTCGTGTCTAGTGGTTAATGAGTACAACACTTCTTTGTATGGTTGTTTTTCTGCTATAAGCTTTATATACAGACAATGTTTAATAAAATAAATAATTGTTATATATAAAATAAATAAATTTTTATTGGTCAAAGTATTCGATCTTCGAATCGCACAACTAATCTAAAGTAATATAGATGTGTGTATAAATGAGCGGGCACTGCATTCAGTGCACTCAAAGAAACAAGTTCCAGTTGTTTAGTTGCATTTCTGTGGCTTTAATTTTGAAATAAAATGCCTTGCGGAGGTTGCGGTGACAGTAAGTACTTTTTTTATAACCAATAAGGATTTAATTATTTAGATTTTTATTTATTACACGATATTATATAAATTTATATCCCACCCCTATAGACCAATTTATTAATTTGCCGTGTTCCGCTATTGAATCGAGGACTATAAAATCTATTTAGGACAGGCCGTTGTTATTAGTGTTTAAGTATTAAAAGCCTCTTTGTGTAGAACCTTCTACAGTGTCGTGCTTTGGTATAGTATATGTGAATTGTGATATATAGATAAAAATAAGAAAATCATTCCCAATAAATCAATAATAATTGTTTTTACAAATAACATAACAGATTAATATTATCTGGAGCTTCCGTATCTTTCAAAAGATATAGGAAATGAGCGTTAGTAACCAAAATCTTTTTTTAAAATTAAATTATATATCTCCTCTCGCCGAATATATATTATAATGAGATCAGACATTAATTTATATTCACCAAAGCTGAAAATATATATTTTTTTTTATATTTGAGGATTCAAAGACTGCCATTTTATCTTAGTTAATTCTTTTCTAAAATTGTGTCACTATTTCGAAACGAACTTTTCAGAAGAAAGAGGGCTTTCTCTGTTTAAAAATCCTAAAATTGTTTAGAATTCCAACAAGTAACTAACACGAAACAGAAAAATGGAAACGATTTTATAATTTAAAATAAAAAAAACTTTGTTATCAAGTTTATTTTACTTTTATAATCGGTTAAATAAAGGACATTATAATCAGATTATTAATTTAGCGTGAATAATATTTCTTACTTTCTCATAAACTAATAATAATATACTACTTTCCGGCGGAATAATGTTGATAAACACTATTAAATTTCATCAAATATTATGAAACATTGACCATACCTTAATACATACATGTTTAGAATAAATACTAACTTTGCTCATGATCCACTGAAATACTTAAAAAGTATACAATTTGTCGTAATGTAATAATTATAATTGACAAGCAAAGCAGCCAAGTAACAAATCGTTTTGCTAGTCTGAATAACTGAGACATCCTTGGATGTCAATCAAGTCTTATTAAATACGTTGATAAGTTGAACATTTTGATATAATTTTGGTTCTTGGATCTTTTACGATGTTTTCAATCACTCGACCGAGTCTTAAAACCCAGGAAACCTGTCTAAATCAGGTTTCTGAGCTAATGTTTCTCAGTTCCAGTAATTAATCTTTTTTTTTTATTTCAGGCTGCAAATGCACCACTGCCCAGTGCAGCCAATCGTGCAAATGCGATTCATCATGCTCTTGCGCATGCAAGCGATCCAAGGACGCAGAAGCTTCAGCTAAGAAATAGCAAGTTCAAGTCCAATTTTGTGCTTTGTATCCAAAAATAAAAATGTGTTTTTAGTTTTAAGAAATAATCGTTTTCTATTTCATAATTTTTTTCCCACTCCAGGTGGTTTTTCGAATATAGTCGAAACTTGAGTGTATGTACTTTTCATAAAATATTTTATAATGCGTTGGGTAATAAATATGTATTAAAAAATACTGTGTTTAACTGCCATTACATGACCGACCTTACATTACATTTAGACCCAAAAAGTCGAAGTGTCAGGCACACGAGGCTGATCACCTCCTTGCCTATTAGATTGATAAATGATCATGAAACAGATACAGAAATCGGAGGGCCATACCAAAAGGTTGCGCCACAGATTTTTTACCAAGTAATTTTTTTCTAAACCCATCTCCAACTCTTAGAATGGGGTAATAATTCATTGAATATTATACAACGCAGAATGTTTACACGCAACTCCACTTAACGAAACAAGCTAGGGATATCTTCAAACCGATACGACTACCATAAAAGATGCGCCCTTGACAGCCTCCTTCCAAGGTTTTGCAGGTGCAGTCCAGGTGCATGAGCACTTAAGTGCGTTGTTTGTCAAACAAAAAATAGGTGGTGTAAAGTGGATACTGTATACAGAACTAATAATAACTACAATCACTCCAAATACTTGTATAGTACAAGTACGCATACAGCTATAACATAGAAGAACGTCAATAATATTATTATAGAACATGAAAATAACGCGTACCGTTGTTATTTGGATATATATGTATATAAGTTTTAAAAACTATTTTAAATAAAATAAAACTTTTAATTTAATTACAAAGTGTGGCAGCTCGACGCTGCGTTTTCTTTCTTTTTCACATTTCTTTTTTTACACGCTTTATATTAGCTTCACCTGTTTGTATGTATGTATGTAACCGACTCCTTCGGACTCGATTTTGACCCACTTTAAACGGACAGATTTAATTCAAACACGTACGTTGTACACTTATAAAGAATCAGCGACAATATAATAATTTCATAGGTTTATCTCGAAAAAACAATGAAATTTTTATTAAGTCCACAAACAATACCATTAAATTGAGACAACACGTATTGCTGCTAGGACTAAAAAGTGGCAAATAAATATAGTTTAAAAAAACTATAAAACACGCTTTTGAAGCACATCAAACTAAAAAGTGGAAAATAATTCCTAATTTAGTTTGAAATGGTAATGCACAAAACATACTGGTTTTATTGTGAAAAAGCGTGGGTTGCTCGATAGACGAAAAATATGGCACGGAGCGCCCTCGTATATCCCCCTGCTTTTGGCGACCTATATACGGACGTCAGATTGATTTACATTGCCAAACCACTCATCTTAGTCTAAACGTACTATGTGAATTTAATAAAAATAATAGCGTTCGAGCAAATGTTAAATGCGCACATGTAAAATGCAATAAATCCGTAAACATAATAGATACGTTTGTACGATGTAACTTCCAACTTCTCTTGGTATACTTGGGATACTTTGAACATTGCGTTTGGGGCGTAGATATAATTATTGTGGGTCCAAATCGGTACCAGTATGAACTAAAATTGTATATTGATAAATAAAGGGTATCTTTCAATTATGAACTCATCATAATATTTTTACGATCATAAAGCAATATTTATGCAAAGATATGAAGACAAATGCTATTGGAACACATCAGTTTTGCGTCCATGCAAAACTGATGTAAATTAGGAAGACGCCGAAATGGATCTGGTATGTATATATACACAAACATATCAAAGAAGATAGAGAAACTAACTAAAAATTACTTTAATTATGTTAAAAAACACCAAGTTACGAGAAAGTAAAACTGTCTAAAAAGAATAAACCAAAAAACTAGTAAGTTCTATTTTTTCCGTTCGCTAATTATACTATTTTAAGAAATGTAGGCGCAACTCATTTCCAAGCACAAGGTTGTATAGGTTTTGAATAAAAGACAACATTCAACAGAACATTTATATTAGACAATAAAATAAAACAATAGTTATAAGGAAGACGACAGAAAATGATATAGGGAAGAAAGCTTCTAGGAACTTTGTTGCCCGAGAGCGGGTTTCATGCTCAACTCGGTCCATCTTCTAGCAGCATCCGCCTGCAAAAGATATAAAAAACGATGTTTATGTGCGCATTTAAGTACTTTCTGTGTGAATACGAGATGTACTGTTTTTAATCTGATTATAAACTCAGATTAAAATTAATTAATAGTTAAATACTGTCCAATTAAAAAAAAATATTGCAGCGCTTTCAGCTACCTATTACGGTACGGGAACGAACATTGTGACACGAGAATTTTATATATTTGATTTTCTTGAACTTTGTTTTTCTTAATATTGTACCTTTAGAAGAGCAATCACTGCAGCCCTTTTCTTTACAGGAGCAAGCGTCTTCGCAAGATCCTTCGGGACACGAATCTGAAATTAATTATGTTCTAAATAAGGGAGTGAACTAAAAGACGGAAGAACAAAGTTTTTATAGAATAACTTATCAGTCTAGAAGAATCTTATCTTAGAATTATTGCGATATCTCCTGGTCGTGCGTTCGATCCCCTCTGATATCATAATAAATCTTTGTGTGAGGTCATTGTTATATGTTTTGCAAGACAAAGTTTAAAACTTAACATAGAGATCTAGAGTTTACTCATACGTAAGTTATAAGGATGTTATCCTTAGGGTGAATTCTTCCTAGGTTGTTATTAGCCTAAAGTAACTTGGAAGGAATGAAGCAACTGTATCGAACCAAGACTAATAAAGTATATTAACGCAAAATGTAATCCATAAAAATGCGTTACATTTTCACTGGACTTCAACAGGAGTTGTTTATAGAAATGGCGAGACACTTGGTTCCATCTTAGTCTTAATCTCGACAACATGTTTAATGATTCTGACAATAACATCTAAAAAAACGTTTTGATGACGGATTCTTAAGATCAAATAGATCAAAAAAACATAAAAAGATTGTTCGTACTCAAAACTATTAGCTATTGAGTGATTGGTCCATATCTTCATAATTTAGAATAATTGAGTTATTTATTTAACTTACCTTTGCAGGGTTCACAGGGAGATGGCATGTTGACTGTTATCCGTTGTTAAGTATGATTTTGTTATCTTTTACCTCGGTTTTATACAGAATTAATTCAACAAAAACTACGCGTTATTGAGAGCAAGGTGGCGGAGGAAAAAATGCATCAATTGTTGATATTCACTAAATGTGCACAATAGTCAAACAAGTCAACTGAAAATAATACATTTTTTACAATAATAATCAATAATTTCTTCGAATATTGTAGGTAATATATGTACCTATAGCGCTACAACCTTTTAGGTCTTGTCCTCAGTTTCTGTATCTGTTCCGTGGCCATTTCTAATAGCCAAGTAGGTGATCAAAATTCTGTTTCACACACAGTCGACTTTTTAAGGCATGAATTTCTTCAGGTTATCTTCCTTCAACGTACGAGCGAGTGTTTAATGCGCACACTGACAAAAACCCATGGGTGCACTTCCGAGGATCGATTACCTACGACGCCAGGGATGAAGGACGCGCGCTGAAACCACTAGGCCAAAACTGCTCAATAGTAGATAGTATATGATGGTTTAATATGTTAAATAACAAAAAGTATTGGACATTGGGAAGAGCTTTTATTAAGGTACTTACCCTAAACTATTAATTGTGTTACCGAGAATTGAACAGGCCATATCATGTCACTAACATAAAATTTATAAAAATATTTGATTAAAATTATTGTTTTTAATTCATTAAAAACCTGTCTGATTATTCCTACCACATAAACCAAAGCTAAAATTATATCCAATGTTACACATAAAATATGTATTTAATACTTATATATTTTATTTTTATTTCGACATTATCGTATCGTACTAAGCCAAATACTTGTATGTATTTTTATGAGTAAATATTTATTTAATATATCTTATATATTATAATAAATCTAATACTTAAACCCTTGTCAAATTCCTGGAATAACGAGTTACATACAAAATGAAATAGGTGCTATTATCATTTAGAAACTCGGAAGATTTAGATCTAATAATTACTTAGGGAAATCTTAATTAATTAATTTTCCGCACCAATACACTATCTGCACCGGAAAGCCTTCGATATTTGGAGACGTTTCCTATGTTTTTGTTGACAAACCTTCATCTTTTCTACGCCGATTATATTTAAATCTAAAATTAATTTTTATTGTCACATTCGGACCACGATTACCGATCACGGAACAATGGAAACAATTTGTGAAAACGTGCAAGGTATTTATAATATTACTATGATTTGTATTGTTGAGATTTATTTGGCAAACTCAAACTCAAAATATCTTTATTCAAGTAGGTAACCAAGTACACTTTTGAATCGTCGAGTTAAATAAATCGTAAATTTACATTTACTACCAGTTCGCAAGTCAAGGGCGTAGAGCGGGTAAGAAGAACTGGCAAGAAACTTTCCGCCACTCTTTTTAATTGCCAAGTATTGTCATACAAATTGTTTGAACTGGAGCAATTCAATCCCAAGGATTAGGATCATTTAGTCGGCATAAAACCGACCAGTAACATTAGCATTATATGGGGCCCACGTTGCTGAATAATATTTGTCTTAACTAAAACTTAAAATGAAAAATAAACTAAGTATAAATTTAAAAACAAATTAATTGAAAATATCAGGCAACGGACGGCCATATTCAAGCGATTTCTTCCAGGCAACAGTAGTATGGAATGATTGAAAAGATATCATAAGGTTGTCGCGCCGCTGATTTTTTTATTGTTTTTATATAAATTGTAATAATTAAAATGAAATACAGAATCAAAAACTAGTAAATTTTCTTACAGAAACCCAAGAAACCTTCGAATCAACACCAACAGAATGCCTCTGCAAGAAGAACGCGTCATCTAAGAGACTACGACTAATTATGAACGCCGTTGGAATTTTAATAGCAGTTCTGGCCACGTATATCATGATCAGTACGGATTCTAAGTTGTATATATTTTTCTGGCTGTGCTATTCTGTTCTGCGGCGACTGATGGTGAAATCTAAAGCACATTTGAAGTCTGCGTAATTATCAAATGTATTATTTATTTCGAATGGACTAAGACTAATGTAATACGAGGTAAATGATCCAGGTGAAACTATGATTATTTTGCATTGGACAGCACGTTTAATGTATTAGATATATATACTATGATAAGAGTCCCATATAACTGTAACATATCTCACAACTCTTAAATGAATGCACGGAATTTTATGCGCCTGATGAAATTCACACTATTTATGATTTTGTGTAATAATTTATTGTTTTAGTATTATTATATTATATTTTAAATTATTATTATAATTTATCGAACATATTGCAGCATTTTTATTTCCTTTCATACCAAGAAACATACATTCCTTTCATACAAATATGATTACAAACGGCTATTTAGGAATGTCAATAAAGTTTATATAATGATATATATTAGCCTATTGTTTATGGATCACATAAATTTAAGATTTTTTTTTACCTATGTTTAAATAAAATTATGTGTTCTACACACAAATATACAGTATTTACAATATTCTTAAGCTACTTGGTAATAATAATAATTAAAAATGGGTAAATAAAGAATTAAAACAAGCTTAAAAAGTTTGATCCCCGTAGCAGTGTACCTTTAATGCAAGCAGAATTTCCTTGCTGTTGTTCTTATTCGTTGAGCGAGGAAAGCACCAGCTCTGGGGTCACTGGTACTATTTACCAGCCAACTTAAATCTTGCATTCTTGCTGTCCAAACGGAACATCAAAGTTCGAGGAAAGGTTTCAATTAGTTTACGTAATTTCGTAAAATATTGGACATATGACTCAGAGACCAGAGTGTTATAAACACATTAAACCTGATAAAACAAATCTAAATGGTACGGTGGCAGACCATATGAACGATAATAATAAGAAGTTTGGGATAAACATTTATTGAGAGCTTTTAAATGTAAGTACGTAACATGTTTCAAAGTCAAGGCCAATCGCAGAGGTCTTTGCTCGTTGTTGATTCATTTCAAATAAAAAACATAATTGCTGCGATAGGAGAGTGATGATTGGGACATTTTTTACCATGACTTGTCTTTAGAGTTCCAAAGCAAAACAGCTTGTGAACGAAAAAAGAAAGATAGTTTAAGTGATTATAGTTAACGCTGTTATGTAGTATAAAGAAGTAAAGATATTTATTTCAACCAGTTTCAGTTTTATTTTACGATATTAAACCGGCTATAAGTTAGTCTCATATAAAACGTTCGTCACCCAAT
Organism: Pieris napi; assembly: GCF_905475465.1. Classification (NCBI taxonomy): domain Eukaryota; kingdom Metazoa; phylum Arthropoda; class Insecta; order Lepidoptera; family Pieridae; genus Pieris; species Pieris napi. Next base: position 757,631 of record NC_062241.1, on the reverse strand, counting down.
TAATGATTAATTTAACCAAAGTCTATTTGATATGGAAAATCTAGAAGAAATCTAATAAATAAAAAGCTAGGACTTAAACATAAGGTAACGTCGTAATATTAGGTGAATACGTTTACCAAAGAAAAATATTAAAATAACAAGGTATGAATTACACGTAACTGTATTTTTTATTTGAAGTAGGTACTTGAATACTGACCACATTTTGAACATTGGCCACAGTTGGGCGATACGGAACCATATAAGAATGAGATGCTTTGATTAATCAAATTTATCAAAAGGATTTTGCTTTGGAGTCAACAGACTCGATAAAGCAAGATCTACAGAGAATCAACTCTGTATACAAGTTATTACGTGTAAATAATTATATATATATATTACCACATCGAAATCACTGTTCTGAATGATTCTAAGTTTGTTCTGGCAAAACAAAAACTGAATTTTTCAATAATTCAAACAATTTCAATCAACGGAGTATTATTTTTACGGCTTTTTCTAAATACTTCGCTACTGATCAATAACACATAACAATGACTTAAGTAATTAATTAAGGCTTGGGTTTTTCAGTGCCTTAAATCCTTAAATCGGGCATTCCATAATAAATCATTATTTATATATGTATGATTCATATCGTTGAGAAATAAACATACAAACAATACAATACTCTTCCGTGAATAGATATAAATTCATATTAGAGATTAGGCCTCGCTGGTGGAACCGGTCGGAAGCATGTTTTTGTTTAGAAGCAATCATTTTATTGTGGCTCGCGGCTATAAGTTGTTTACTTGTCTTGTTTATACTAGGAGCTGGTGAAGAATATATAAAATGTAACAAAATATTTTACAGATATTAAAAGACACAAAAACGTGTTAGATTGGACATGCGGGAGTCAACGAAATAAATAAACTAAAGTCAATTAAATATTAAATTAACTTAATATTAAAGTTCTTTAATTGTTGACACATATACACTATACTGTCTTCAAAAACATGATTTTTCACCATAGGTTAATAAATATCTTAAACAGTTTTGTTTAGGATTTTCTTCTATTCAGAGGACATAACAGAAGACAACAGTCAGTATAAAGAGCGTGACGTAGTGCGAAGTATGTGCAGTCAACACCTGCTGTATCCAGCTTAGGATTATAAGATACATTTGATAACCAAGGTCGGGGAATTAAGCCAAAATAAACAGCTATCTCTGGGCCTATATCAGTTGCGCGATCGTCTGATTCCCCCACATAGCTCAGTTATTGACCCGGCGCGGTGAGTCCGATGCGCGCGCACTCTCTCTGCGGTCTAGAACCATCCTAGCATAGCTCAAGCGACCACGCGATGCCGGCACCTTGTGAATCCTGTAAAAGTAAGTATTTACTCTTAAAATCACAACTATAATTGTAGTTTTTCAGTCATACTTAATGGTTTCATGTTATTTCACAAGTATTTAGAAATCGATTATTCGTATTGTTAAATTTTTTAACCGAATTAAAAAATTCGATGGGGAAGGTTATCCAATGTATAATATTGATTTAGATAATAATAATTTATTTATTAAATCAGACAATCATAAGTCCATATAGTTATTATTGTATTAGTTACAATATTGTCGTAACTATTATATTAGAAAGTTAGCTTTAGAGTGTATTCAATCATAAAATTCAAAATTTATTATAAAATTACCCCGCACACACAGTTACCATGTAGGCAGTTTAAAAGTTATATATGCGTTTTTCCTAAGTACATAATTTGATAAGCAAAATAACTTATTTTTTTTATTTATTTATAAAATCACCTACTAAATAGACAATTACCAATATAAATTTGATTAAACACTCTTTGTGTTTAGGTATCGAGGTAATAGTTAAAAATGTAATGAAAAGTCTACGAATAAAATATATAACATGTTTATCATATTTACAGCATATTTCAAATATATCTGAAATATCATACCTAGTTAAATTATTCGACTGTGTACTGTATAACCGTGTATTTTATTTATTTCATTTGCATAAAGGAAATGAACTCACTTGGGGAGTGCATTGTTTGTCTATTGGTACCGATTCAAGTCAAATATAAGATTCAATTCAGTTTTGTGTTTTATCGTAGAATAAACACAATTAGAAAAAGAACGTTAATATAATGTAAAAAGATTTAATTAAAACATTCTAAGGGCAACATATTCTTAGTCTTAGCGGCAGTTCAGCGGTCCTAATGAATTATATAACTTGTGATTTTCTTTGTGCGCAGTATATAATTTAATATTAACAATTTCAGGTACTTGTAGCGGCGGGAAGGCTGCCTGTGGGGCATCATGCACCTGCGGGCCGTCCTGCGCTTGCGGCGATGGTAGGATATTTGAAAATATTGTTTATGTCTTTAGAAAAAAAAATTTATTTCTTCGCACATTGTTCATCATAATTAATTCATTAGTGGGACCAACACACGAATAGATTGTGATTCAGTATTATACAACCTCAGTTATGTATAAAACCTATCACCAACGGACAGACACTTTTCTTTTTTTTTCTTTTTTTTATACGGAAACGTAGCGTAGAACGGAAGAGAAGAACTGACAATAAACTCTCCGCCACTATTTTTTTATCGCCAAGTTTTTTGTTTTACAAAATGTTTCTAAGGAGCTGCAACCATTACACCATGTTCAACGTGATATCTTTAAGTAATTAATAGTTAGTTAATAATAAAAAAAAACAAAGATTTGTCCTCTATCAATCTCAGGACCGCCGTCATAATAACTAAACTAATTTAATAAATAAAATGTATTTAATTTTAGGATTACACTGAACCAAATTATAAGCTATTTTTATTTCTTTTTCAGGCAACAAGCCATGCTGCCAGGGAAAGTAAACCTCTTAAAGTTTCCAGATTCTTCTAAAAGGCTATATTTTAATATCTAATCGCATAGTTATATAATTAATAGTTTATCGCATATAATGTAGTTGATATCTGAAAATTCTAACATAAAAATATTGTGTCGTCATGAAACGAAAGATTAATTTTAACTTATGAACTAGCTTAACGTTTAGAATAGTTTTTTGCTTATTGGCTATAATATAAGTGTTAGTGAAATTTTATTATATTCAATGTTTAAATCTAAATGTATTCTTGTAATAAAAGAGTCCCTAGTACTTCAAATACTCATTAATTTAATATTGTGAGCAGTGAGCACGCATACACCATACAATTGTGTGTTTAGTGTAGTATTAAATTTAGTATAAGCAAGAATTTTCTTTTTATTTGCCCCGATTCCTTCAAAAGTTAGTGACTAGGTCACCGCTTTCCTTTGACCAGCAGATGGCTCTGAGTATAGGCCTTGTGGGCGTCTAGTCTAAGTTTCGTGACGTGGAACTGCGTGAGTGCGTTTCGTCAAAAAAATTATATATGTTTCCTTCATATAGAAGACTTCATTTATTTATGGTTCTATCACCATGTTGTTAAATAAAATTATTATTATTGGCCTAGTGACTTCAGCGTGTGACTCTCATCCCTGAGGTCGTTGGTTCGATCCCCGACTGTGCACCAATAGGCTATTCTATTTGCGTATTCAACATTCGCTCGAACGGCGAAGGAAAACATCGCGAGGAAACCGGCTTGCCTTAGACCCAAAAAGTCGACGGCGTGCATCAGGCGTGCACAGAAGGCTGATCACCAACTTGCCTATTTGATAAACAAATGATCATGAAACAGATATAGAAATCTGAGGCCCAGACCTAACAAGGTCTGTCAAGGAATTTGAAAGGAAACATTGAAATTAAAAGATCCATTTATTTTACGACAACTTGTATATCATTCTTGAATACATTGGAAGCAACAAATGGGACTGCAACTCTTATTCTACATAATATTATAGGAATTTATTATGTTTAGTACAAAAATACGTACAGCTAAGATTAACCATGCAAAGTAATTAAATCTCTACTCAGTAATAAAACATTAACATACTTCAGCTGATTACAAAAATAAATCAGTCTTCATCGCCATGTGTAATCCTTTTTAAGATCAAATCAAAATGGAAGACGAATGGCGATGTTGCCAGATGTATTATTCATTCTCAAAATTAATACCACAAAGCTATAGATAAATTGAAAACTTTACAGCTAGGACTTTCGCTTATAATTAAACCACTAAATGAAACAACTTTTTAAATTTCTACCAAAAATCCTCCCCGAGGTTATATTTCGCAAGCATTATTTGATTATTGTTCATGCGCATGAAAATAGATAAGGCGACTTATTTATTTATTTTGTATAAACTTTCGCTTCTCAAAATATAACTCACGTGGACGTAAACAGTATATAGAATATAGATAATACATAATATGACTTACTTCTAATACTATTTATCAAAATATAAGTTTTTCAACATAAGGCGAGTGCCTATAAAATTATCTCATCACAAACGACATATTTAACGAATATAATATATTTTAGTGGACAATAAAGTGAGCTTAAATACTTTTATATTTCGTACAAAATATAATATCATCACTTAATTACCAGACTTGACAAATGCACTTCGTAAATACGCACTTTCTCAAAAATCTACCAAAATGGTAGAAAAACAAAATTGAAATTAAACTCTTACAGTTCGTAACATATTTCAATAAAATAATATTATTTTTAATGTTTTCGATCACAACGCAATCACTGAGTTTGGTATTTATGGCAAAATGTCAAAGAATTGTAACCGGACCGTTTTTGGCGGGAAAGTTTGCAATCTATGGCACCGATTCTTCCTCACTTCCATCGTCAGAGTCGTAAACGGGCGCGCCATTTTTCATCTGTATTACAGATTTCTTCCTGTGTCTATGCTCCTTTTGGTCCTTTTCTATGTTTCTGAAATAGAAGTTTAGCAATTTAAGTAAATAATGTAATTAATCAAGATTTTTTTTTCCTTTTAAATCCATCTGCAATCAGCCTCATGGCTTTTATCAATCAAGATTTAAGTTTTATTTTAAACGACTAGACATCTCTACCAATTAAATTTTATGTATATTTTTAGACATTAAGGAAGTTTATACTTGGAATATATTATAGTAACTCCTTAAGTCTTCTTAAACAAGCAAAAATATCCAACTTGAAACGGAACAAATTGTATTTTTACGTTTAGTTTTTGAGTAAATTTTCTTAGGTGATCACTCCCGTAAAAAGATTCGGAAAAAGTAAAATAAAATAGTACCTGGCACTGATAAGCGGATGCAAAGCACTTTTCAAGCTGGAGAAGACAAAAGGATGCGCCCTCTCCTGGTCGTCCAGGATGCTCTGGGCCAGCATGAGAGGCTCCAGGTCTTCGTTCTGCTCCAGATCTAGCTGCCGGGAACCGCAGGGTTCGGATATCGATCTGTCCAGGGTTTTACTGAAACGTTTAACCTTATTAAAAACTGAGCTGTCTCTATTCTTCACAGCGTAAACACGATTTTGCCAGAAAGAGACAAACTAAAAATATACTCGATATTATGAATATATTTCTGTTGATATTAATTCTTCAAGTTGGAAAGTGTTCCTAAAAAGTGAAAAGTAAAAAAGTTTCGGCCCATTGCCCCACTGGTTCACATTACAAACGGCAGTAATAATAACTAATGGGACTATTTTATTATATATTAATTTTATTTATTATTTATTTTATTAACTTGGGATTGATTTGCTCCAGTTCAAACAATTTGTATGACAATACTTGGCGATTAAAAAGAGTGGCGGAAAGTTTCTTGCCAGTTCTTCTTACCCGCTCTACGCCCTTGACTTGCGAACTGGTAGTAAATGTAAATTTATAATTAATTTAACTTCTTTCTGACAATTCCTAAGTGTACTTGTTTACCTACACGAATAAAGATATTTTTAGTAAGCCAAATCTTTTTTTTACAATTAAGTGTAATGTGGTCTGTGGAAGTAAATACCTTTTAACGGCAACACCAGAGGCGCCGTGCCCAGCGAAGTCAGGCAAAGCGCGCGAACAACAAAACGTGCCCAACCAATGAGCTCGCACGTAGATGAAAGGGCGGATCACTCGGACTTCTTGGTCTCTGGACATCCGGAAAATAGTGCCTTATAGTTAGGACATCTCTTTTGTCTTTGATCATATTTATTATTTGGAAAAAGTTTCCGAAAATAAGACTTAGCACAAAGGCCTCGTTACTAGGCCATAAAATCTACAAAAAAAAACTCAACTCGATAAAGCATCAGTAATATTAGAAGGGAAATCTCACCTGACTTTATAATGCGCCTTCAAGGAGCAAAGAGCGCCTCCATAGAGGGCGCTGGCCATGAAAGCCTTCGCTGCGTGGTCCAAGTTTTGAGCGACTGCGGCCACTCCGTAGCCGTGCGCAACGGCAGCGTCGCACGTGCGCCTGCGCACTTCGTGGGTCGACCAGCGGTGCAGCTCGGAAGGCTTTGTGCTGCTACGACCTGAAGATTGGTTTATTTATATTTATATGGAATATAAACGGGTTATCAGTGTTTCTTTTCAACTGTCTTTCTGTTGTTTGTGTGTTGTACACAAATATTTCAAATAAAAAAACTTTTTTATGATAAAATAGCCGAAGATGTTTTTTTGACGTGATAACGTCTTTAAAATCGTTTTAGTCGGGTGACATGTTCAGAAACTTGTGTCACACCAAAACCTCACGAGCGCGATCGCAGGTATAACGAGAGAGAGACGGACCGATCTCCCGTCTCATCTCGAGCGCTGCCAGTCATTCCGTGAATGTATGAAGAAAAATGTATATCATAGTCGAATAAGTAAACTTGTCATTTTACACCCGAGATTTATCATCAAAAGTGTGAATAAAACGATAGATGTAATTTTAAATTTGAAAAAATTGTTATCTTCATTAATTCCTTACTTCCCAAAAACTTATATCACCAATAAGACGTTATCACGTAAACATCTCGATCGTAAACCTACTTTACAAACAACCAATATTTTTTTTGTTAAAGTAACAAAATCACATGCGAGTTACTCGACATAGTCTGTATACAAAGAAAAAAATAATAACTTCATCCCAACACTTACGTTCAGATTCATTTTCAATCTTGTCCTGATAGATGAATTTGACGCCCAGAGTCCTGCAGTAGGCCATCAGGTGCAGAGGGTCCACATCCGATTTGGGCTCGTGGACGAACAATGCCCCTGGAAGATTATAATATAATATCGTAAATGCAAAGCAACAAGTAAGCAACAAGTGTTAGGTTTTAACTAAATGCTTAAAGCGGCTAATAAAAATATAATAGTTTGTGTGTTTCAAAGACCAAACAGACAAGAAATTCGCACCGGCACTCTGTGAAACCAGCTGCCCACTTAAATATATTCGAACCAATTCGCCTTAGGGTCCTTCAAGAAAAGAGTGTACCAATTCTTAAAAGGCCGATAACGCACTTGCGAGCCTTCTGGCAATGTACGTGTCCATGGGTATCACTTAACATCAGGTTTGCCTGTTATATATTTAAAAAAAGAATCTAAATAAATCGAAAATTCAATATCTTTTGTCCATTGTACAGCGAATAAACGATATGAGATAAGAAAGCCGTGAGCAAACCTTACCAATAGAGAAATGTATGCCCTTGGACCTGGCGTAGAACTGGTATTGGTGCATGGTGTGCAAGAGGGCGATGGAGTCCCTTCTTCCCGACAGGCAGACCAACACTTTGTCGCCGGGACGGACCATGTTGAACTCGTGGATAGCCTGGAAGAGAATATAAGATTATGTACAATGTTATTGAAAGCGGAGTTTCTTTTTACCAGAAATCAGGCTTCTTGATCTCTCTAACATATCTTCCAAACATATTATATTGCAACCGCTTAGGATTTCAGTTTACCATATTCATTATTTACATGCTAACATACTGTATATTAATGTAATGTTTAATTTAAAACGTTTTTAAATAATTTAAAAGCTTCTCTCACCATCACGAATTTATTTTTATTTCATTTTTTTTTAGTTTTGAATGATATACAAATGAATGTTATTGTCTGAACCTGAATTAAGCTTCTTAATTCTTCTAAAAGTGAAACAATTCTGTATTTTTTGATCCATGGCAGTTATGAATGCTTAAAATAATTTTACAAACTTTAACTATTTTCCAAATGTTTACCTCTAGAGTAGCTTTCCAGACAGCTTTGGGCGGGCAGTGCCACTTGCCTTCGTCGTCGAAAGTGAAGTCCGTAAGAGAGCCATCGCTGCACGCGCTGCTGTCGTCTTGCTCCGTCTCTTCGCCACAGCACTCCGACTTCGAGTGACGGCATTCGGATTCACTGGAAGCAGTTTTTAACTAAATGTGAGGTGAAGTCAAACAAATTAACGTCAGGAAATGCTGTTAATTATTCCTACGGAATGTTGATCAAGCAGGGATTATATGGGACTCAAACTTAATTTACGACTTTACCCACTAAACCTCAAGGAGTTCTTCAGCTTGCTAATGGGTGGAGACAGGTAACAGGAAGTAACCCCCGCCAAACGCGAATGTCACAACACCGTGACTCCTCCCACGCACAAATATTCAAAAGCTTTTCTTATGGCAGAAAAGCACGTCGTCGCTGCTATATAGTACTTCTGCCATACCTCGAATACTTTTTCTTCACATTTGAATATTCAACCAACAGTTCAAGGTTTTTATACCATACCTTCTATCATAAAAGTTGTCTTCCTGTGAAGGTCGTTGCCCATCTGTTCCATAACCGCTGGATCTGGAACTACGGTCCGAGCAGCTGGAAGAGGCGTTTGATGATCTGCTAGAACGCTTCGAGTCTTGGGCCGATGTTCTGGAACAAGTAATTGAAATATTAAATGTAATAAAAACACTTTCATGTTAAGAAGATTGTTTATGTAAAATATTATGTTGCTGACTCAATTACCTGTTCCGTCGTTCAGCATCATCAGGTATTTGGAAGACCACTCTGCCAGAATCCGTTTCATATGTCTTGAGAGGTCCACACACTGGAACACCCTCTATAATGTCAGGCACTTCTGTCTTCTCGTGCTTTTGACACATTCGGAGACGACCCTGGAACTTCTTCTTATTTGTTGAAGGGTCTGATGATGTGCGCCATTTTACTGAAAATTTTAATATGAATACTGATCAAAACATTTAAAATGTTTTTTTTTATATTATATTATATCATAATCATGAACTATCCTAGGATATTTTGTGATGACAGATGGGTAAAAAAGACCCTTACTTGGAAGGGAAAGAAAAAGAGAGGACGCCCACCAGAAGCCTGGAAGATGGAATTAAAGGAATAAAAGCGGGGAAGGATTGAAAAAAGGTGACGAGGATGAGTGACAAAAGTGTAAGAATTTGGAGGAAGCCTTCACTCCATCGGAGTCGAATGTTAAACATAATGATATGGACTTAATGTAATCATGATTATGGCTACTCGAATAAAGGCTATTTTCATTTTATTTTATGTACGAGCCATAAATTATTGTAATAATAGACGTAGAAGTTTCCGATAATAAACATACTGCTAATATCTAGTTAGGGACGAATCACATCCAGATTGAATCTTTATAAATCAAAGGCAAGTCGTCATATTACACAAAATACTTGACAGCTTCAATTAAAGCTGATTACTTAATAAAATGTTATGTTAAAATCTTTTAGTTTAACACTTGCTACTAGCTTCTAAGTAAGGCCATAATGAAATCGCATACACCAATATATCATTACATATGAAAGTATATGCGTACTTACCAAAATCGGAATATGTATCGGAATCGGTGTATATCATATTGATACCGCTGTCTTGTGAGCTGGCTGAAGGATTTTGGCACCAATTTTTCTTAAAACAACAGTGTCTACACACTGAATCCATACAACTTGTTTCGTCATCGGACAGTTTGTTTGAGCTTAATGACTTTGGAAGATTTGGTGAGTTTTGCGAGGTCGTAACGACCTGTATTATGGTATCAGGGGTAGAGGTCTCACTGGAGTTGAAAGAGATACTGTTGGGGCCGGATGCCTCGTGCGAAGGCGTGCATTGTGCGGACTTGGGTGGTGTACTCGGTGAACTTTTGCAGCATTTGTCATCCTCGTCATATTGCGACGGAAATACAGGGCTGGTTGGACATTTCCTTAAGGTCTGCTTCGGATTTAAGTTTTGAAGATCGAGCCCTAGACCCAGCTCTGGCCCAGATCCTAATCTCTGTCTCGGCTTTGGTGGTGAGTTTCTCCTTAAGAATGACCCTGAGTAGTCCGGAGATATCATTTCGTCTACCATTTCTCGAATATTGTACTTCAGCTCTGAGGCCATTTCTTCTGATTTTCCCACTAGATATTCTGCTAGATCTACCACTGACATAGAATTCCTATCGCTTTGACTAGAAATGGAGGTTATACTCGTGTTAGATTGGTTCGTGATGTCTGAGTTCTCTAATACATCGTCTACTCTGGAGATTACTCCGCGTAGTTGAGATTTAATCTCTGTTGCGATTTCATTAGTTTTTTCCTTAACGTACGTCAGGTCCTCTGACGTTTGTGAAGTTATAGAAGCCGTGGGAGATGTACGACCAACTTGGCTACAATCAGACATGGACGTACTACTTTGGCTGCTATACGGAAAGTTTTTATTTGTTGAGTTCATGCTGTCATCTAACGACTGCAGATCTGTTTGGCTGCCACAATTACAAAAAGTACTAGATTTCTCTGCGTTGTTCGGGCTGGCTTCTTTGATTCCCAGGTTAAGTTTGGTTTGAGAGCTGAAAGGTGGAGGTGGACTGTCCGAACCTAAGCTATAACATCTGGACCTGACTAGAGATGGTCTACTTCTTTGTGGGAGTAGACATAAAGGTGACACAGACTCGCCCACCGCGAATTGTACGGGTTGGTGGGCCATTTTGACAGTTTCTTCGTTTGTACTTTCTCTTAAACTTGACTCTCTTGAATAGAACTTTTGTTTATGTTTAAGCCTAAATATTTGACAATCGTCGATAGCCGAAAGGCTGAAATGTCTTGGAGATGAACCCAGGATGGGCGATGAGGTATTTGAACATCTCGATATACTGTAAAGACTTTTTCTCGCTCCAGTATATCCGGATGGATCGAATGGGACAATGTGTTTCACATTTGATGATCGCCCAAGTAAAAGTTCATGTGCTTCCTTAGGTAACATAAACCATCTTAAATAATCAACTTTCGGGTTAAAGGTGACTTCAGGCTCAGTTGGAGGACATTTCATCGCCAATTTTCTAGCTTTGCTAAACAAATTTCTTGCTGTTTGAAGACACTCTGTGTACGTTTGTGGGAATATTCCTGGACCTGAAGGCAATAGATACAGAAGTGAACATAATCGTAGGGTTAATCATCAATAAAAAAACAAAAAGCAGTATTATATTACCTGAAATACGCCGCTCGTGGGGAGTTATCTTGCCGTCATGGAATCGTAGAGAGAATAAAGATTTCTTATCTCTTAACCCAGAACAAGAATGATGCCGCCATTGTCCCGTTTCAGCATTAACAGAGTATTGAGGCAAAATCTTCCAACCTTCCGTTGCTACCATTTTTAGAGCTTCCAATACGAAAGCTAGTTCGCATTCCGACATAAAGAAAGGAAGAAAAATTCTACAAAATCCAGGTCTTAGCGGTTCGTTGTGAATTGGAACTTCTGGGGATTTGATAACACTCAGCTTTCGTACTCTGGCTATTTCTTTTTGCCTGAAAGGGGGTTTAAAATAATTAATAATATTTTTATTTTAAAAACTTTTTATTATATTTTGGACCGAAGAGTTTTCGTAAGACAACCTTATATACATAACAGAAGAATTTTACTACATTCATTTAAAATCGCTGTAAATATTTAAAATAACTTACGCTTCAACATCCAATAATTTCTCATACTCCTTCAATAGCTGCTCATCTATGCCTAAGACATCAGATCCGAATGATAAATTATTAAGTCCGCCTCGTGCCTGGATCCCAAAAACGTCATTCAAGATGGCGCACACGAAGTTATGATGAAGAAAAGTTCCCCTCGGATGCTTCACCATGAGAGAGAATATTGGTAGTCTCCTCACAGTTGGCACCTCACTTCCCAGAAGGAGTAATTCTGGTATGTTCTTTATGTGGGATATTACTTGTCTGTAAATAAAGACTAAATTAATTATTGATTTAAAATATCGTATTGTGAATACATTTTGTAAGTCAGTTACACAAAATTGCCGTAACCGGCCGTCCCGGTAACTAATGGTAACGTAGGAATTTATCGTTACTAAAAAGAATATTACGGTTTTTTTATAAAACAATAATCTCCTGCTTTCTTATACACTTAATTGATAATAACGATTATAAACTTGACTGGAGTCCTAACCGACAGTATCTGCTCGTAATTTAGTAATATTTGTCTTAAAAAGTACCTAATATTCTCGCCGACTTTATAAATAAATAAATAAATCCTTTATTTGCAATGATAGTGGTACAAAATAAAATAAAAACAACAACAAGAAAAGTCCGCACAATCAGCCATACAATAACAGGCATGCAAATGTCATAATAAGAAGTCATTTATGAGTAATTGTTAAACTTATATTCTAATAGACCAGTGCAGATAGCCTTTAAAATAAATAAAAAGTGAAAAAAATTACAGTAGGATGAAACCCATTAGAAAAGCAGGGGAATATGATCAAAATGAAAGGAAAAATAAATTACGGTCGATCTGAGGTCGGGAAGGGGAAGGGGGGGGAGTTTTAAGGGTAAAGAACGGTTTATCTCGATTTCCGGCAAAACTACAAGTCCTATCGAAGAAAGTTAAATGGCAAAGTTGGAGGTAATAAAAAGATCTAAAACTTTTGTATTCACACATTTTTCACATAACCTCAAAATTTATGTGAAAATTTCAAAAAACCAAGTTTTTGATTTTTGATTTTTATCTTTAACAAAAATTATTTTTTTTTAACGAAATTTGGTGAAAACTTACCTTTCTATGTCCCAAATACACTGTAATTTATTTGATTAAAAATATTTATTTGTACACCTTATTTTGAATTAATATCGAAAAAACATCCTAATTTTCAATCGAAAATTCTGACGTCAAAATTTCAGCTTTTTTCAAAAAGTTGGTGTGCTTTCAGTTCGTTGAAATCTCTACTTTCCTATGGTAAAAAAATATATACATACTACCATAGTAAATCTTCTCAGAAAACGCAAAAAATCGTATGCAGTAACGCCCAGACCTGTCATCCCCTTCCCTACTTCTCATACTGTAATTTTTTTAGGTTTCAAAAATTATCGGCACTGGTCTATAAATACTCGGTTACGCTGTAAAAGCACCTTGACTTTAAAAATCTAATCACCTTCCCCTTGAAAACATTACATGGCAGTGATCTATAATTTTTAGGAAGGTGATTAAATATTCTCACAGCCATGGCGTAACAATTCTTCGAGTATAGCGCGGTGCAACATGCAGGCACCCGCAGCCGTGTTGGATCCCTTGGTATATAAAAGCAAGTTTCTTTGTAAGTTTTAAAGAATTGTGGATGCTTCTTGACAGTCATCACTGCTTCATAGATATACAGACTTGGTACTGTCAGAATACCCAGTTCGTGGAAAATTGGTCTACAACTTATAAGGGGTCCAACGCCCATGATAGCCCTAATACATTTTTTCTTATAATAAAAACTTTACTCACATCTACCGAATTTCCCCATAAAAGGATACCATAGCGCAAAACTGAGGCAACATAGCCGTGATAAGCTATAATTGCTGCGTGTTTTGAAGCCACTTTGCGAGTTCGACTCAAAGCAAAAACAAATTTATTTAGGCGCGTGCATATCGTTAAAATGTGTCTTTCATTCCGAGACTTTTGTCCCTATATAGATAATTGTACCGTCGTTTTTAAAATAATACTTATATTTAGAAAAGAACGTCGTCTAATAAGTGTCTTTAATATAAAAGTATAGTATTGTTACATTGTTTCGGCATCATGTGTACAACTTTAATATACCATATTTATGGAGATTTATGTTAATTTTTTATTACACCCACTTATAGGAAGTTGCCTAAGGCGCCACAGTGTTGAATATATTGATAATAAACACCAATATTGCTTTAATATATGTAAAGTATCGTAGAATTCGGATTTAAAATAGTTCACCATTTCTTCAAATAAACACGTCCACTGTTTTTATTTACAATAAAATCTTATTTATAAACCATCTCTATTCTAGCATTTAAAGTTCTAACTAGTTAATTCCATTGAGACATTCTAAATACTTAGTACTGAAAAGAAGGTGCGAAGAAAAGAATTGTGAACAAAGCAAAGTACTCAAGATAAAAAGAACTGGCAATGCGCCAACTTTCCAAAACGTAGCAGGGCTTCTTACTAATGCTCAAAGAAATAAATTTAAGATAGTAAAATTTACATTTAAGATATTTACATTTATCACGAATATTTCAAAAATAACGTAGGTACACTGACCAAAATCTGAGACTAAATTAATCAATTTAAAATCTAATAATAAACATTGTGATAAAATTATTAATATAGAACGCGAAAACAAACCAGTTTTATAATTAAATTTAATTTATGATAATCGCGTTTCGTTGCGGAAAATAAACATTTTCAATCGTGACATTCACGTAAATAACAATACTTCTATTCATTTTTGTTCTTTCTACTAACAAGAGAATAATAAAAGTACGCTACACGGGTAATAATTCATTTAGATTTTGGTAATTCAATATCTAACTTAGGTGGACAAATCTGTATATATATTAAAATTGTTATTCATAAGTTGTGTCCGTCGTTGGTCTATAAAAAGATACATGACATTTTATTTTAATAACACACAATATATTTGTGTGTTATTACACACACACATATTATACACACTATTTTTAACCCACATAGTACCAATAATAATAATTCAAAAAACCTGCGCTTATTTGGCTTAGGCTCGTGTGCAACAGAACAACGATCATTAATCGATAGTAAACTAAATCGAAAAAAATAAATCGAAAATGTAATAAAACTTAGTAATGTGGCTTCCTGTCCTGAAGCCTTGGATCGCGACAATATTAATGACTCGCTCACAGCTGAATCCCAACAAACGTAATCATTGCGAACACGCATGATATCATACAAAATTAATTTATTTTCGTTTTGTTTTCTAGCGTCTATATATTAGATTCTGAACCTTATATATTTAAATATTAATTAAGATGTTTATAAGTAATGTTACCCTATTGGTTAAGCGTGCGATTCTGAAATATTAAGGGGCTTTTCCATGTGCACAATTATTATGGTGAACGAATTACGAACTCTTGGGTCGTTAAACTACATTCTCATTAGGAACCTACCAATGGGAGCTTTATGAAGACAGTTGATGATGGTATATTCTTATCTTGTCTTTGCGAAAGTATTTATATGCCCAAATAACCAAAATATTTTTAACTGAATAAAATAATTTCAATATTTCTGTAGTCTTACTCAAATAATTATTATACTCAATTGATATTATATAGATATGTCTTATAAGAAATAAATTATTTAATTAATTAAATAATTTAATATTTAATAAGCAGTATACAACTTCTTTTTATAAATAATTTTTATTAAAAATATTTTTGTGCATATATTTTTTGGTTTATGTTTTATTACTGTTTCAGGCGCGAAGCCTGCCTAAACATGTAAATATAATTTATTATGATATAGCGGTTGATTTGATAGAAACGCCCAATATTTTTTTTGCCTGACCAATGCGCCAGATTGACTGGTACCTAGGAACTACCGAATTATTGTTAAGCTTTTAGTACATTGCCTATTTTTATTCTTTATTTTCAATAAAACCGTATAACCAACTAAAAATATTTATTTGTATTGCATTCAGTAGGCTCTATACATCTTGTAATTTGGGTCCTATTTCGGTGCTATGGTTTTTAGTCATTTTTGTTTTGTAGTCAACTAATTGATTCTGTTCCAACAAAAATATATGTTATAGTATGTTTAATGACATTATAGAGTAGATAAACAAGCAGTAATGACTATTATGTGAAAATTGATATGGATATGTCATCAATAATACCAGATCATCATCAATCATTGAGGTTTGACAAGAGAAAGCTTTTCTGAATACACTGATAAAGGTTGAATTGTTGTCTGGTTTTTCGTACAAATAACTTTGGTAATGAAAGACAATGGTATCTAATCTTGCATTTATAAAATACATAATTAGATTTTAAAAAAAAATACAATCCTCTGAAATAATATCAATTATTTTGTCAACTTACATATTTTAATATTATTTATTTATATATTAGAGTACACATCATATATAATTCATTTTATATAGTGTGCACAATCTAGCTATTTTCAAAAAAATCCCTGACAATTACGGTGAATATAAACTAAAACAAGATATTTAATAAAACTTCCAAAATAGAGAAGAAAAATGTAACTACGAATTTTAGTTTAACGCCCGGCGGCAGACGCAAAACCCACAAGACCTTGTTTAAGTTAATTAATTTAATAATTAATTAAATGTCCTATTTTAGGAAAGATTTGCCACTCCCTGTCCTATAGTTTCTCTTCCACAGATCTGCGTAAACGCGTGGCTGAGAGGCTATTAGGGGTCCTATGTAAGAAGCTCTGAATAAGTAGCGTTCATTCTATTGTATTCGCGAAGAATCCGAAGAAAGTTTCAATTATCGGCTTAAAGCGTTAATAGAAACAACAAAACAAAAAAATATATTATAATCAAGTGTAATATTTAAAGTAAACATTTGAGTTATTAACAAATTCAAAATTACTAAACACATTATGACAAAGTAAGATTACAAACACAACACATGGTGCAATTAGCTCTGTCAAGTTTACATGAGCCACACTCTGACCTATATGTGAAAATTAGGTGGCTGGTGGGGTTGCTTATTATTTATAGTCGATATTTGGTTCAGAATTAATTTGAAATTTAAGTTTTAGTTAAAGTAACGTAACATTCTAAATGCCCGATGCCCGGTGGCGATGTGTGTCGGGTCGTTTAATTCCCTCAAATATGGTTGAGTAAAACGATGGCTGTGATGGCTTGGAAACTGGAGTGCGAGGTTTCCGTTCAGTTTTGTAATTTAATACAAATAAAGAATGGACCGTATCTCCCTCCATCTGGTTTCTTCTATCTATGTTTGCCATAGTAATTTTGAATGATAATTTGATATTTTAAAAGAGTACCGAGAGTTTTTTACGCCGGCTTTTTCGCTCGGCCTTCACCCTCGGTCTTCTTTGCCGATGAGTAGGGATGTCTACTTGTACATATTAGATTATGTGGAATAAGTGATACCTGTATCTTATATTCCATAATAAACATTTTTTTTTTTTTTATTGTATTGTCTTCAGCCTTATAAAGGTCATTTTGTCTATAGTTTCAAGCTGTCACTCTTGCTTATAAATTATAATGTATATTTATTTATTTCTTTCTGAAAACTATTATATGCCAGCTTTTGTATGGCAATTAAAGTCTACAATAAATTACCAAAAGAATTAAAAGATCTTCCGTCTAGATTCTTTAAAAAGCGACTTAGTGAATTACTTTTAGAAAAAATGTACTATTCAATAAATGATTATTTGCATGAAACACCGTAATTGATATAAAGCTAATGATATAATGTATATAATATAATAGACTAGATAGTATAAGAATAATTGACATTGAATAATAATGTGAAATACTTTAAGACAAATTTGCGCGCCATCGTGTGTGGCAGAATATGCGAACGATTTATGATTGTATCACCTTAACATTTTGTACCATATTCTTGCAAAAAATAAATTATTATTATTATTATTATTATTATTATTATTATTATTATTATTATTATTATAATGCTCACTAAAACCCAGTCGTTATGGGCCCAGCACGCTTCCACTCCAAAACGAAGAAAACTCCAGTCCGGTTAAACAAGTAATTTAAAAGCCTTAAATGATTGAGTGGGTTTTTAAACAGCCGTTCAGTCATAGCTTATATAATTCCAGAAACAATGAAAATTACAAAAAATAATCAATAGAAGCATAACAATAGTGTTAATAGTGTTTAGTGTTAACAATTTATTAAAAAAATACGCGAGATACTATACAGGTACTGTGTATGGTAATCTAGTTTAGTTAAAGATGGGAATGGGACCAAGCGAATAGGCTCTTCTATAGGTACTTAATGCAATCTTCGCTACATAGCCAGGACAAGCGCTCATCTTAAGCTGTATACGCTTAACAGCTCACATGGGCTTCCAATTTAATGCGAGTCACGACAAAAAGTGTTTTAAAACGCTTAGTTGTGAATGAGTATAAGTAAATTAATCCTAATATTAGCTGAACATAGCATTTACGATGGTTATAAAATGGTAATTGCAGCCAAGACTCTGATATATTCAATTATAGTTACTAATCATTTTATTATAGGTTCGCGTCACCAAGGATATCCGTGCAATAGAAACTGGTAACAGTTTATATTACTATTATTATCTTAAAGGTTTAGTAACTGTTCTAGTAATAAATAATAGATTCTAGCATAAACCACAGATAATCGAGCGATGTTTGTTTTACGTTTGTTGGTTACGTACAATTGTTGGTTTTACGTAAAAAAGACACCAGTCTTTATTGTATTATAATGTAGTAATGATTAAACAATCTTGTTATATGAAGGAGTGACTATATGTAAACAATTTGAATTTCTCGAATTCACAATAATTTATGAGACTTACGATTCTTTTAGTCTTTAAATAAACAGGCTACTTGCAAAGGATTTTGTCTGAGATCCTTTATTTGATTATTCCTTGATTTATTTGATTCCAGTGGCGCTACAACCTTTTAGGTCTGGGCTTCAGATTTTTGTTTCTGTTTCGGAATCTTTTTTGGGTTAAAAACATCTCGGTTTCTTCACGATGTTTTCTCTCACTGTGTGACTGTTCAATTTGCACATAGACAGAAAATACATTGGTGAAAAGCCGTGATCGAATCTGCTTCATCAGGGAGAAGAGTCGCACGCTGAAACCACTAGGCTCTTCATCGATACCCATACTATAGAAAACCAACACAAAGCTGTGTTCTTATGTAATTTATAGTACGTTTTTATGAATATCTTCAATATATGTCTTTACGCAATAAAACTCCTAGCAACGAATGTTGGGACGGAAAAATAATGTTCTCATTGTTTAATGAGTTTAATAACCTGTGCGGAAATGGAGCGCTGTTTTGATGTTTCGGGATTTATGTCACCGAAATGTTACACAACATTTATGTGTTTAGTGTGTGTGAATTTGGGTTGAGGTTTATTTTTTTTGGCTGGCGACGCTACAAGACGAATTTGTGCAAATTTTCGTGATAATTATGTAAATTACCTATACGAGTAGCTAAGAAGAAAAGTTTGCTTAACAGTAAGTACTAAGTAAAGAACTGCGCAAGATATGTATGAACAATTTTAATGCTACGCGCAGCCACTAGAGGCGCTGTAACATTCAAATACAAAATCATTTATTCATTTAGGTAACACAATGTACACTTATGAACGTCAATATAGAAATACATATTAAATGCTTCTAATTTTACATTTACTGCCAGTTATCATATCAAGAACGGACGAGAAGAACTGGCAAGAAACTCTCCGCCACTCTTTTTAATTGCCAATTTTTTGGTTTACAAAATGTTTGTAAGAAGCTGCAACCATTACACGATATTTCACATCTTTAAGTAATTAATAATAATAAAAACAAATATTAGAGACATTTAGATTTATATTTGATTTTACATTAAAGACCGTTCTTAGAGTTTAATTCTTGTGAAACCCATTCTACAACTGTTCGTTTATTTATTTGAACCATAATGTATAGAGGTGGGTAAAAGGGCAGCCTTACAAACTAAGGCCCTCATTATCAACTCTAGGGCCGATACTTCTAATAGTGAAGTTTTAGATATTTGGACTACCTTGGGATTATGCGATACAAGAAATCCAATTCTCTATTTTACTCTGGCAAACGAAAAAAAGATAAAATTGCATTTTAATAAAGCACATTAGTAATTAATGAAAACGTATTGTTTTCAAACAAAGCATTATAGATATCGAATAAACAATGCCTTTGTGAATTCCTGTGCGTGCTCGAAACAAGAATTAAAGCATTTTAGTAAGTTTTCTTCAAATTAATATACTCGTATTTACATTCTTTAACGCAGCATATATCTTTATAATTATGGGATTTCTAACCCATCGTCATTCAAAACCAACAACCAACTTACATCGCAAGATTACCAAATACTAAAATTTAAGAAACAAATCCGTTCTAATTGCACCGTTTCAAAGCATTTTATAAATATGTTTTGAGAGAAATAAAGAAAAAACTTTATTATACACAATAAAAAGGGACATTATTATATTATAATTATTATATCCAGCCAGCCAGTCTCCTTCTTGAAATGTTAACGGTACTTGACAATAATTTCTACATAAGGCATTTTATAATCAAACGATTGTTGCATAATAAGAATATTTTCTATTTCAGCAAAAAATCTTCTCAATGTTGCTTAAGATTGTCAGTATGTATAGATTTGAATGGTTAGTGACCATTTTGTTTTAAGGTAATGTCTCTTTTCATCACAGCGTAAACAGAATTTGACAGATACAAAAGATTACTTTATTTAACTATTGTATTAATTTACACTGATAAAACAAAATAACTATGTCAGTCAAGAGCAGCGAATATATACATTTGGCATCATATCTGCGATCATGTTACAGATAAATACGAGATGAGTATAAAAGTTGTCGTAAATTGTATTTAATGGGCAATTTTAAATAGGTACTGCAAATATTCTACTCTGCTGTGTTCACAATGTCACGCCAATGCGTCGCTAAGCCGCTTTAAGAATCACAGGATATCGAAAACAGTTGAATATTCTCTTAGAATGTATTTTAATATTCTTAACAGTTGTATACATTTCATTAACATTTTTGTAATCTATATCGTATGACGAACTCAACGCAGTCTGAACTAATTATAATTGTTCACAAAAATCAAATTCACTATAGATAGAGGTTGGTAAGCCACATAGCTCTTAGCTCTAAATACAATTGGGAAAAGATTATACTTTCAAATTCATGTTCATACATTTGTGCATTACATGACTTTTTTGGAAACAAACACCGACCACACTACGTGATACACAACGCAAACCCTATGTACGTTAAGCTACCCAAAAAAGCTACGTAAAAAGCTACCCAAAAAGGGCTGCCCAAAAAAGCTACCCACATAGGGAATACAGAGGACATAGGGAATCCTAGTGCACTCCATCCTTTTTGTTACGTTTTTTCTTTTCTTTTTTTCCTTCTATTATAACTAGCACAGAACTGACTCCTTACTCTGTGATTTCCAATAGCGGTCTTAATGAGTCTTTGTTCCGCGAGATACTAAGGCTACATCAACGCTACGGATATTGAGAGAACTACATGATGGTGAACAACTTGGTGTCACTGTCGTTATTAGAAGTTGCAGAATAAGGGCCCAGTGCTTAGAGTGCATTAAATATGTAACGTGTAAATATAATATTATAGGTACCTACAGAATCGGCATCGTTTGTGATAAGGAATAATCTCTAATATGCCGTAATAACACAAATTGCTTTTAAAGACTTAAAATAGCTTAAACTATGATATGATAGTAATTATGTTTGCTTTTTCAGATTGCATAAAGAATTAGACAATATAAAGGCCATATGGCTAGGAATATTAATAATACGAACAATCAGATCAACTAAACTATACGTTAATTTCTTTCTGTCAATGTGTATTCTGGCTTAAAATATACATTAACGATGGTACTGAAACTTCCAATGTGCACGTTCCATGTCGCAAACTTGAGCTTGCACGGTACAAAAACTCAACATCAAAGTCGTGATTATTTTCGCTATTAGGAGTTACAGCGCACCGATTCAAACTAGTAATAAGTTCTATAAGGCGGGTAATATTTATCATATTTCACTTCGCTTTTGTTAAATATCCTTTTAAGTAAATTAGGTTAGTTTTAAATTACTTATTAGTCTAAAGTGAGGCTACATCGTAATGTTAAATTGTGTCTTTGTGCTGACATTTTATATAGAAAAATATTTGACTTCGCGGGCAACTGTTACTATTGCAACTGTGACTTAGCCCACTGACCTATTTCAACGTTAGCATACTGATCTAATCGCCTATTTTAAATGCATTTGCATTTTTCTTCACGTGTTCTTACATAAACAACATTTACTAGATACCCACGTATAACAAAGTATTTGTGAGGATATTTTGTGTTTCTCTTGGAGATTTTAAAGAATGGTATCCTCCAATATATAGCCCAATTAGTTGATGATGGCCATGTGGCCTTTTAAATAGACTTATGAATTATTAAAACCAATAAAGTGTTATAATTTTTTAAATTCTTACAATCCATTTCTTATAAATAACAGCTTATTTTGAATATATGTAATGTGGAAATAGTTAATAATAATATATAATCAGAAATAGTATGTGGAAATAGTTCATAAATAACAGGTTATTTTGAATATCTTTATTATGATTTACCAGCAGTTCAAGTGACGTAACTGGAAATGGATAGCCGATACACTCCGAAGAGATTCCAATAATATCCCCAAGCAGGCGCTTGATTGGAACCCGCAAGGAAAGCGGAAGAGTGGCCGTCCCAAGTAAACCTGGCGTCGTACAGATGACGCAAAGAGAGCCGGAAAGACTTGGACCGAGATGAAATACGAGACTCAAGACCGAACGCTGGAGACTGGGGACGCCCTCTGCCCCAAGGTTAAAGGACATTAAGTCAAGACAAGTTTTTTTGGGTGTTCAAATTTCTTTGAATGGTTGTTAGAAATGAACCTGTAGGTAACAGCCGCATCCCCGGATTCGCGCGACAATATTTAGTCTTTTTTTAATATTTAAAAAAATATTATAGCCTATACTCGGGAATAGTGTGGCATTCTAATGGTGAAAGAATTTTAAGAAATTCTTGAGTTTATTCGTTACAAATATAGAAAAATCTTTCCTCTGAATAATATTAATACGTCTATAGATAAACTTGAAGAAAAAGTGAACAGTGTTGATTTTTTTATAGGAAAATTACGTATGCTTTTGCAAAATTGATGTCAATTAGATAATTGAATGACCCTGGACGCTAAACAGTCGGAAACAGATCAAATTCGAATGGGAAGACGGAATTTTCTCCGCGCCTAATGTCAAGTTCCTTCCCAGTAATTTATCGATATCCTCCGAGGGACCTATTATTGGAAACGACTCAGCTATATTAGCTATCGGTTTTATTAGAAGATAAATTTTAATAGAGTAAAGTACAGAACATAAAAAAACAACTGTGTCAAAATCCTGAAGAAGAGAGCGTATCAGTTCTTAAAAGTCCGTCAACGTACGCCGTAACCAACTGGCAATGTGTGTCTATGGGCGGCGGTGCCACTACATATCAATTATATAAAATTCTGACCACTTCCCCACCCCCTGAAACATTTATTTAAAAAAATATGGTTTTGTCACACGGGTTTCATAATTTTGCGTAAGTATGGCGTAATAATCACAATAAGTACCAAAATTTGAAGAGGGAAATAAAAATAAACGTATAATTGATACTACCAGTTAATTAAAGCACTTTTTCTATCAATCATATTATAAAATATGTTTATTAAATTTTAAACATTATATCGTGAAAAGTAAACGATTAAACCGCCACAGTCCACATAAACCAAAAAGCATAGATTAAACAAGGCAGGTGTCAAATTAAAGATTAAATAGCCGTAGCCTTGAATTTCACATGTTAAATGTCAGTTTTATCATGTCAATAATAGCGCACGCATAAATAGAATGACGCAGCATCACTTGGCAACGGTTTGGCGCCTTCCGACATGTTTGTTTTAACACATTTATGGGGCATTCAAAATGTATTGGTAATTTATATTATACTGAAATCTGGCTTCGCAGCAGTGCTTGTTTTGTATGTAAATCAATATTTAAGGGTGAGATTTAGAAACGAGACGTTTAGTTTATTAGACAATATGGTTGAACGCGCTAAAGTTAGGAACTAATTCAAATGTAATTATATAATTAGACAATTCAATCCTACTATGAAAGAGTATTTAAAAAAGGATTGTCATTATTTGCAAGAAAAGTACTACAATAACAATAAATTTTTTTTCATAGAATAGGGGGCAAACGGGCAGGGACCTCATTAACGCTCTCAATCCAGAGGGATCGCAAGTGTGTTGCCGGCCTATTAAGAATTGGTACGCTCTTTTCAGCCACATAGTGGTGGTCTGCGGCAAAAACTGCCTTAAAAACGCTCAGTTGTGGAACGACGGACGTCGAGGTGATACGGATTGAATTTCGTATTCTGCCTCGACGACCGATGATGAAAATTTACTTTAGGCTATATTCAGAAATGAAATCACATGGTATAGACATCAGAGTATAAACTAATGAAATTCCTTATTGCGTTGTTAATTCAATTGTTTTCACATAAAACATAAAGCAAAACCAGTTCAACGCGAAAATTGTAAACACGAAACCAGTTTTAAGCGAAAATTGGAATAGACATAATAAACAGAAGAATTGAAGAAATAAACAAAGTTCTGTCAGATTAGTACTGGACATTGGCCATGTTATTTACTGGGATTAGAAATAACTGTATATGGCAACTGGCCATATGATGAACTCGTATTATAGTGATGTAAGATATCGCTAGATGGCAATAGAAATAAATTACAACTTAGGATGTTTACGTACGAGAATGCTCTATGCGCAGAAATGTTGCGCTGATAGAGAGGGAAACTTTAGTTTTGAGGCTAAAGACAAATCGAACTAGTAAATGTTGGCATACGAACTTTTCAGCCCAGTTATAGACTTTTACTTACACTTTACGAGAGTAGATCGCGTTTGATTTCATAAAATTCCGACGATTATAATATAAGCAAGGTTCGAATATAAATTTAAAAATATATTTATACGATTTAATAATATTTTAGATTACAAACACGCTCTCTGCGCTGCTGATTTTTAACAAAGAAAAGATTCTTTAATTTTAATTTTTCAAACGAAGTGTAAATTCATAGATTTTTAACCAAACAAAAGAAAAATCGATTTCGATTATTTATGTGGAAGACATAATAATTCTTTGTACCTTTTTTGACAATAAAATTAATATTTGCCAAAAATATGGATAGCCCTAGCATATAAAAAAATAGTTTCTTTATAAAGGAAACTTACCTAGTAATGTAGTCTTGCTTATCAGCGATCATTTGCAAGCTGATTGCGTCACGGAGCTGCATAACAATCGCCGCTCTTATAGCTTCTATACATCGTATTTCTTCTATTGTTTCTGATAGTACCTTGAAAAAACTCAATTACTAAACATCTTAATTATTATAATATAAGTTTAATTTTTTGTTTATGTCATGGAATAATTATTGTAGTCTTAATTTAAATTTTTATATAATTAATTCAACTGTTAAGGCGTAAATTAGCTTGGCTTGGTTCTGACTTCTCAGTGCTAAGTAACATAATAAAACATACCTCTACATCATCAGTATACAACGCAGTATTCTTGAATAGCTCCCGCTTGAAGACCGTCACAAATGGGCCTTGAACACCCCCAACAAACTTTTCACAGTTGAAGAACACAGCGTCCTTTTTCACCATGCCTTCTTCGACGCCGGGGAAAGTTGGGTTCATGTCAACAGCCGATGTTGGAGCTACCAGGGTGTAATCCCAGAAAGACCACGCCCTATACTGATGAAGTAGCAATGTGGTAGCCACATCATCAGCCAGGACTCCAGTGAGTTTTGAAGCCGCGGGAAAGAACCCGATCATTCGCTTTCCCGTTCCTGTGTTTTCTTGTAATTTGTGCTCTAAATTGTTAAGGTCAATGAACCCTTCTTTTGTTTCTGGTATCTTGATTAACTGTAAAGATAGGAAATTATATAAGTATTCAATATCCGTTTGGATTGATACAATCTCTCTATAATAATGCGCGCGAATTCGTCTTCTTCGAAGTAAATACAAAGTTGCCGAGCTTAACCATGTGACTCACGTTTGAACCTCGTCTTTAATGGATTCTTTCCATGAGTGTTTGTTAACTATGGTCATCAGGAAAGAATAACGCGAAACAAACAGCAACAGTCCAGTATGTTTAAGCAAAAGTCGAACGTAAGGCACCGAAGACTGATAAAGAAAGAATTTATTTATAGAGGATAGTAATAAATAGACGTAGATGTGTCTGCTCTATCCCACATAAGAGTGTTACGGAATATACAGGTTTAGGATCGCTACTCTCTCTCTATTGTAATAGAGAATCAGAATCAGTTGCGAAGAGATGAGAAAATCGTTGTAATATTGTTGTTTTTATACGTACTACAGTTATCCAGTATGAATATTATACTAAGTACAAGGAATTCAATAAACACAATTAACAATTGAAATTCAAAACAGTTTAAGACAAAGCCTGTTATAGTTACAAATTGCGTCCGTTTGTCCTTCACCTCTAAAACAAATGTTTTATTCAACGTATTTAGAATCGTAAATTTCAGTTGAAACAAAATAAGAATCCATAATGGATATACTTGTGCATGAGTTTTTGTTTCGTTTTTAATAATTTTATCAAAAGCTTTTGAACGTGGTAATGCACTTTTACTAATCTCCAGAGTTTAAAGAGAGTAAAGAATATACCTTATAATTTGCATTAGCGTATTGTTTCCTTTTTAACATAATACTTTAGTTTAGTTTTTATGGTAAGAATAAAAATATCATTTGTTATCGCATGTAACTTTTGTACCCTTTTGTTAACTGAAAAAGGTCAAAACAATTTAAGTCTCTAAATTTAAATTTTTGTATAATTCTGCACGTTTTACAAGTAGGCGTAGAGTATAGGCTGTTGATGATTACTTCCGTTTGTCAAAGATTTCTCAAATGTAAATAATCAGCTCGTTATTGAACTCATTTAAAAAACCGAGTGTGGGTTAAAAGACGACGTTATGACAAGAATAGGAACAAAGAATGCTTAGGTATTTTTTTTTGTATATTTTATTCTAAGTGGCGTTTATGTTTTTGAAAAAAGAGATAAAGACACACGGAAGAAGTGGCTATTTGATACTATCGTCGTACCTTGCATCTTTGTAATGCTTATGTAGTTTGGTCATGTAGAAAAGATGAATGAGAAGCCGTTAATATACAAGGCAACCATGAGTGGTGAAATCGGGTTGGGGAGTTTTTGTCAGACCTGACCAACAGGTACTAGACATGCATGGTGAATGTCACGGAAAGGTATGTCAGGAGTAGATTCGTGGTCTCTGCCTACCCCTTTAGGAAAAAGGCGTGATAATATAAATAAAATAACCTTATATCGATTCGTCAAATTTGAAATTGAAAGGTGAACAACCGTTTAACCAGATTACATCGTTGTACATGCCACTCTTTTTTATAAGGTTTCCTTTGATGGCTACGCATTATACTCACGTAATCTATAATACTCGGTAATGGTCACACATATATTCCTGCTAATATTAAGTGAGAACTACTACTAGTAGTAGGTTTCCTAAGGTATGATTAAGATTTCTGTTTATGTTTTAAAATTATTAGTTTTTTTTCTAATAGGCCTTTCTTGGCTTAGACACGCCGTCGACTTTTTCCAAGGCAAGCCGATTTCGTCACGTAGTATATAGAGCAACTTTGTAGAGTCTCTCGGCCTTCTGTAAACTTGATATTTTGGCTTGATATATCGTAAACCCCAAAGATGTTAGTAAATAGGGCTCTTTGTCCAAAGACGTCCCTATTCGCAGAAATTATTATATTTTAATTAAATTATTAAAAAAGGTTGTTCAACTTTCATGCGCTCGCTGCGAGTTTTAATTCTTTGAAAGCAATCGCGACTTTTAAAAGCCAACGCCATTTTGATAAAATTACATGCATTTAGCAGTTTATACACACGCTGATTATTCATTAATTGGGTCTGATGTTTTAAATAAAATGATGGCTAAATAAACCTACTACTATCATGACTAAAAATACCGTATATCTACGAATATTAAGCAGCGCTATAAAAACTCTACCCGTAAACACTATACAAAATCATACGACATAGAAAAATTTGTAAATTCTGTTTATATTTTGCGACGATATTACGCATGCCTGTCATAACGAACCCGGAAGTCGATAGCCCATAGCTATTAATTCAAGGCCTAGGGGAAGCCGCCCTTCGTGACCGACCCTCAAAGTTGGTTCATTGTACGTTTGTAGTAAAATTCATGGACATTTGAACTATAGTACAATTTTGGTTTCAATTTCCTCAAATAAAAATTTACTTTTATATTGCGATTCAGTGAAAGGCATAGTTAAGATTAATTTACATGCTATTTGGATAAGTAAATTCCAGAAGGAACAAACCCGAGTACCACCGACGCGGCTGCAGTGGAATCTGAAACAGATTCAGATATGGATATACCGAAGCTAAGGGGGCATTCGATCCACAAGAAAAAAATATTTCTTATCTTTGATCTTTCATCCAATATATCCATTAATTAATAAACTACAAATATAATGCGCTCAGAACTTGATTCCGATCCAGGCGTGAGCCTCCGAAGCCTTATGGCCATAGATAATATAAATGACAAACAACTTAACCAAATTCTTAATGACACTCGAAGGAACTAGCGTTTAAGATACAGGCTAGGCCTAGTTTAAACGCTAGTGCGCTAACGCTAGAAGTATATTACATATATGTATAAGGTTAACCACAATGAATATTGTATCTTAACGATTCGTAGCCTAGTGTTTGTTTACAATCTTTTAAATGTAATGGTTTGAGTGAAATAAAGTATTTTATTATGATCTATAGACCATTTGCTTAAATACTAATATTAGTTTAATTCAAAGTCAGTACATGAATAAGGTAAAAGAATTTAAATGACATTGCGATAGTCAAGAATTACGTAATATAGGTTATGGTTAGACGTGACCTAAGCTGATAAGAAAAATTGCGAATGAAAACATGTTTTATACTTTGTTTTGTGATGTTTTGGTTATTGCAAAATTTATCTTAAAACAGGTTAAATAGTAAATAAACGATAACAAACGACCATTAAATATTTTAGTGGAAAACAAATATTTTAGGATTAATTTCGTAAAGTATTTTTAAATCAAATTATGTTTTTTTTGCCAAATGTGTTTTTCTACGTAAGTTTTTTTAATTATTTTTCTTTTTAAAACAACTTCTCAACGTTTAATTATGATCCAAGTTATTCAAATCGATTTAAAAATAAGAGTCGCAAAAAAGAAATTAACTTTAACGCGATACGAGAAAAACAAACACTAATTTTATACGCTTTAATCAAGAATACAATTTACTACATGTGTTATCAATGTGTTTTTCCTTATTAAGGTTTTTTATTGAAAAAGTCAATACAAAAATAAGTCTATACTTGCTGTTTATATTATACTTAAATAACGCAATTAGAAATTACTATCATAAAAACTACATCAAATTGCACCCTTTTAACTGTATTCTATCGTCTCTTTCATTCAAATCATGTTTACGCTGTGACAGAAAGGGACAGTGCGTTTAATTAAAACGAAGATATTTGCATCAAATTTTACACAAAATTCGACTCAAAAATAACATCGCTCCGTTAAAATTTAGTATTAATTTTTAAATGGTAAGAAATAAAATTAAATCAGTGGCGCTTCAACCTTTTTAGGTCTGGGCCTCAGATTTCTGAATCTGTTTCATGATCATTTGTCTTATAGGCAAGTAGATGATCAGCCTCCTGTACCAGACACGCACCATCGACATTTTGGGTATAAGCCGGTTTCCTGAGATGTTTTCCTTCACCGTTGGAGCCAATATTAAAGGCGCACATAGAAAGAAAGCCACTAGGCCAACACTGCTCACCAATAGGCAATATTTTATCTTATATTGTCAATACTTTATATAAATGTACGTACAGAATGACCGATGCTTAAAAGCAAGACAACTCACTTCAGCACCGCATTCTTTCCAGGGCGCCAGTTGTCCATCCGTTTCCCGTGATGATACAAATACCACCACCCTCTGCGGCTGAAGCGCTCTAAGGAACCGGGTGAGAGATGCCCCAAGGACCACCACATCTTCCGAACAGGCTCTTACTGCTCTGCGAATTATATCCTTCGATTCACACCTGAAAAAGGGAACAAAAATTCCATTTATAGTTTTCGAGTTTATCGCATTCAGACTTGATCGCAAGTCTTGAATATATAAGGATACTTACAAATATAAATATACAAATTTGAGCGATTCTATTAAAATTAATGTATAAATTTTAAGCAAATTTCATTACTTAGGTTTAAAGAAGTTTATACTCATTAAAAAACATACACATGTCATACTTGCATGACAAAAATAAAATTAAAAACATAAAAAGTAAAAGATATCACGCCACCTTCGTACATTGTTATGCATTGGAACCAAAAAAGTTCGCAAGCGTTCCAATATCTCAGTAAATATATAAACAATAAACTACAAGCTCCTTATTAGAATGCCAAATCGTAAAATGACTGCTTCACGACTGATTTGAGCGCGACCGCCGCTGCGGAAACCGCTGTGCGAGTTCGAAAAGTGAGTTACAGAATCGCTGAAGCAGAAGGCTGTTGTCAACTCGCTTTGAAATAGGTTATATTTAGGTATATGATTAGTTAAATTTAATGTCCGTGTACGTTTAATGTTTATTAATATATTAATTTTATTTATTTGAAGTCCAATTTCAGTTCCGTAAAAACCACAGAATGAGTAAACTGAACATCTGTAGCACATGTGCGTTTACCTTTAAGAACATGATTATATTTTTTTTAATAAAATGCATGTTGTGTATTTATACAGCTGCTTAATGTTCATTAATTTTGTGTCAATGTGTATACTTACCGGAATATTTCCGTTTGTCCCGATGTGAATGATAAAGCAGTGCTGCGTGTTGCGTGTGTCGGCAAAACATCGCGCTGTATGTAATCCTCAATCCAGTTTAACGCGCGACCAGATCCACTGTAGTCGCAGTACACAACTGTTAACAAAAGAAAAATTGTTGAAAAAACATCTATGCCTCGAAATTGTGATAAAAATCTGCCTTAAAAATGCTCAGTAGTGGAACGACGGACGTCGAGGTGATACGGAAAATTAAATTTAAAGATCGTATTTTGTTCCTTTTTAAAGATTTTAAATGTTATGAAACGCTTGACCAGCTGATAATTTCTAGATGTCGTGATTAACTATTATTCAATTAATACATTTATACAAATTCGTTTATACAAACTTACAGTCATAGCAGTATTCAAAGTTATTAAAGGTAGAGAAGACATTTTTACCTAAGATCTCTAGTTAGTTACTTTAACATACATAAACGATAAAATCTTTATATAAAAAGCTCTTTTACTGAACTTCCTCTTTAGGCGTCTACCCCAGACGCCATTTAAAACTTTTTGAGGTATACAATACTATTTTTGCTTACATTTTCATTTTGAAAGATCTCAAGCCCTTACCGAAAAATCGTGCTTAAAGCGAAAAGCGTGTATTGAGGACAAAGGCTGGAAAATGAAAAGCGGTGCCTGGGGGCACACTCGTGAGTTCAATGACCTCTGTCAAGCCTGTGTCAGGCAGGTTGGGCTTTTGATTTACATACACTAATTAGAACTATAATTACGGTCACACCTTGTTTTAATTAGAATAAAACTTTTACACATGTTTTGGAATTTGGGTAATTAGTTAAAAGCATAATTAACTTAGTGATTAATGTAATTATGTATATAAATAATACTACAATTACACTTTAGCGAAATCAAGCCAAGAAAACATCGATATTTTTTTTGCTAGCTTAAATATCCACTAAAATCATTCAAGAATTTATTTTCACTTTCCGAATGACAATTAACGCACTGAAATCTTGACGCTTGTTTAGGTGTGTACCAAGCATAAGTCATAGGGACTGGCTGGATCATAGAAAAGCGTTTTGGTATGTTATTAAAATTATGAATATGTATTTGAATTTTTAAAAGCTTAAGAATAAAAAATTTACATACTATAGGTTCCATACACTAATGAATAATCTGAATTAGGTTTAAAGTCTTGTCAAATAGCCCATTTAGAACAACATAACGCCCCTAGAATCAAGTGGATTTGAAGTGTATATTTTAGTAAGTATTAACGAATGAATAATACTAAAGATTGAATATATTTACCCATATTTTAAGGAAAGAATTTGTAATATTTTCGTATCTAGTGACTTGCCAAAATACCAATTCGAAACTTCTATAATTTGCGTGACCCGCGTATAAACAGACAGATTTGGCGACCGGTCCTATTATAAATCACATAAAGATTTCTGAAAGATCTTATTTATGCTAATATTTTATAGTTGTAACATATAACATTGAAGTGAAATATCATCATAATTGTAAATAAAAATTATTTTATTCCTCTAATTTAATATTCAAAATACTCAGTAATACTAAGTTTGTTATTGCCAACCGGAAGTCTACATTCAACACCGGAAGTTGACACAATGTAGGTAAAACCTTGTTCAACGCGACGTGGCTATTTTGCATATTACATATTTAAACTTGGTTTAAAATCTTTTAATTAGCAAGGTGACGGTCATTTTGTGTACTTGAATATTACAAAATCATGTTATCTGCGAGTATATCTACTGGCCCGAGATAATCTCTAACAATCAACTTTGGGAGCGCTGTCGAGGAACCCCGATTAGCCAGCAGATCAAACGACGGAAATGGATAGGCCATACACGCCGAAGGGATCCCAAGCAGGCGCTTGAGTGGAACCCGCAGGGTATAAAGAAACGTGGCGACCCAGGCAAACTTGGCGTCATACAGTTACAGATGATGATGCAAATAGAGCCGGAAGGACTTGGAGCGAGGTGAAATACAAGGTTCAAGACCGACCGCGATAGAGACTCACTGTGGACGCCCTCTGCCCCATCTAGGAGTTATAGGACGAAAAGTAGCTTCTTTACACTTTTCCTTTTTTAACTATGAAACGGATTTTAATGAGAAGTAAGGTATATATAATAATATCTGCATAGTACAAAGTTCAGGTAACATTCAGAGACGAGAATAAATCGTAAGTGGGTTTTTACATACGAGTCGTAATTCGTGCTAAGTTTCAACTAAATCTTCGTCAAGCTATTTCGTTTTATACTTAGATCTTAAACTCCGATTCACTGTTTCCTCGGGAAAAGAAGAGAAAGAAATAACTCAAATAGCAGTCAAACCATTTCTCATTATTTTATTTTGACGGTGCGCAGCAGCAGACACTTTTCATAAATATCCCATAAATGTTTATTTATTTATTTAAAATTAAACACAGGTCGGGTGTTAGTATATTGACTTAAAAGTTTTAAAATTATTTTTTAAAAACGTTTTTACCATTTTAAACTAAGTGCCGATAATGTTTGTGGACGAGTTTCCTGATCAATAATCCGGCTTATCTAAGATCAGGCTTAAATAAATATAGTGTAAATTTCATATAGATTTGCTATGTATGTAATCACACAATAATCAGTACTAACCTTGAAAGTGTAACATGGTAAATAGATAAAAATAATAGTGATTTGTAACCCCGATCGAGGCCAAATTCGTGACATTTACGATAAGATAATATTTGCAATTCGTTTAAAATTATTAAATTCGGTTTTATTCAGGAAATGTACGAACAAAATCTATTTACTGTCGTTAATATCTCTAAGAATCCCTCCACCGTATGTGACAAGATAGTCACAAATGTTTCATGTGCCTCGAACACGAATTATGTGCATAATTAGCCAATGTTTCAGGTTTTATCTAACTATGACACTAATTATGATGATGTTGATATTTTCCACGTCACCAAAGAGGATGTAAAGATATTTGAAGAGGCGGGAAGACTGACTTTGTTTAGCAGTAAACATTTAGTTTTATCTTTGAAATATTAAGTATTAATTGTCGGTTGTTTACTGTTCAGTTGTCTTTTATTTTTTTCTTTTTGTCTGATGTACTTACTTATGTTTTCTGTTCCATATTTATTGTTTACCTATGTAATCTGTTTTGGCTTTGTATATTGTCTAAGTGTTTTGTATTATAATTTGGATCTTAGTTGTAAGATTAATAAATAAATAAACTGTTCGCAAATAAAAACATTTTTTTTGTGAACAGAATAAGACATATGTACGAGGCTCTAGTACAAAATTTCACACATTCAAATATGTACATATTTATGGATTTCTAAAAGGAAAATAATGACGCCCAGACGCTAATCAAATTATAACTATCCTTAACATAACCAAACTAATTAAATTCTATAAAGGAATTTTAGACCACCAAAAGATCAATAATCTAAAAATTAAAAAGGAATAATACTTTAACCAATAACATAGGCAAGTCTAAACATAATATATATCCTAAAAATATATATTATCGCTGCACAATCGTAACGACAATACTTTAATCCTATACAGATAGGAATTAAATAATAATCGTTATAAACCAGTGACTCCATAAGCTAGGTCTTGGCCTCAGATTTCTTTATATGTTTATTGTTTTTTTTTATCATAGGCAAGTAGGCACTAGGCGATCCGCGGTTGGTCTCATTGTTAGATGCAAGAAATGCGGCAACCTGCTATCTAGACTGGCTGTGTATCATAAAATATATTTACAAATTAAAAAATAAATTAATCACGGGACATATCGGTTATAAATAAATAAATCTATCAAACAATAAAACATAATCGAAGATATTTCGTAAACTTGTAACACGTTAATTAATAACTCAATGTCAGTTGAAAATCAATGATAAGTCAACAACCTGAATGTAGGTTAATAACATCAAACGGCCAATAAACAACATATCTATGATAATTTTCAATGTTTTCTTTGGCAGGTATTGTTAGACATATCAGTTAGACATAATTAAAAAAAAAATATTAGTAACCAGGTATATATTATATAACCTTGACGCCTGGCGTTATGCGCTGCAGCTGCTAGTAGAGGTATTTGCGAACCAATACGACTTAGGAGCCTTTAAGAAAAGAGCGTTCCCTCAAAGGTCGGACGGTTAGGAGGCTCATCTGGTGTTAAGTGATACCGCCGCCCACGGACTGCCAGAAGGCTCGCAAGCGCGCTGCCGGCCTTTTAAGAATTGGTACGCCCTTTTCTTAAATTACCCTAAGTCGAATTGGTTCGGAAATACTCCAGTGGGCAGCTGGTTCCACATAATGGTAGTGCGCGGCAGAAATTGCCTTAAGAATCGCTCAGTTGTGGAACGACGGACGTCAAGGTGATACGGATGGTATTTTGTATTCTGCCTTGACGTCCCATGATGAAACTCAGCTGCAGGTATTAGTCCGAACAACTCCTCTGAAAGTCCTGTTCGTTTGCCTCCGGTCTCATAAATTTGGTAACGTTACGAAGGTCTAAGAGGGAGACACATTTTCTCAGACAGGTGAGGATTTTAAGTCATATTTAAAGCTACTAGATACATAATATGTCTGACAGTTCTAAAACGCCGGAAATAACCAAATTTATTTCTTAATATTATAGTGGTTTATGTTTTTTTATCTAAAATGCATAAGCTAGATCTTATAATGAACAAAATGTCACCCAGTTAGCCAGACTGAAAAACAAATATACTATGTAAATACAACGATTAGATATGATTACGAATAACTAGTTATCAATATACAGTATTTATTTCACGGTCTGGTTTATGTAAATATGCAAAAATATCTTTATTATATGAAAAATCAATATAGTAACTTAATATCAAAGTTTTTAAATATCTTATTTAATTATTTTAACCTGTTTGTAACAAATGCCCTAGGATTAAACAAAAGACTCTCAGTGGGAAAGCGTATTAAGCGGGAAGATGATTTATTACAAAGCTTATAGTCCACTAGAACTAGGAACACACTGAAGTAAAGAAGCTAATTTCTACTGTTTACTTTTGTACTACAATTAATTTAATTTGAAACACAGTATGCACTGTAAAAATATACAGACACAATAGTGAATTTCGTAACGAAATATACATAAAACTCACCTTACATATACCTAGCAATAAGCTTTATATAACAGCAATAAAATAAACCTAAATAAAAATAATTTCAAGAAGAAAACAATAGACACAAACCTCTAGAATCTAAATACTTATCTATCATAAATCTTAAATAACATTGTGGTAAAGTCAAAAGTCCCTACGCAATTTAACCACATTCAAACAAACGCGTCCCAAAATTTACTTAACCTCTTATAAACTTGAAAGACTCGTTAATTCTTTGTCAAAGACCCTTTCAAGTTTGGCAAACAATGATATCATCGCTCTATATAATACCTACTATTTGCGGCGTCAACCGATTTGATCGAGTAATATATTATGTAAACCTATTCTCTGTTTTTAAAGTGTTGAATTGTTATACATCGCGGCTATAAAAAGCGTCCTTGGAAACACGAGTTTAGAAATAAACACGCCATAGGTCGGAATCCGCGGGGAACCTGTTTTCAAATGAGATTTCAAATTTAGAACAATGACAGATAAGATGTTCTGGTTTTTGCTTTTTTTAACAGAGATTATAGAATAACACAGAATAGGTTTAAAAAAAACGATGTGATAATAATAATCAAATGCTTTAGAAAATTATATGTGATAATAATAGTTTTTCTTTTACTAACGACCCGTGACCCTTTTTCAAAGACTTGTTTAACCAGTACAAAACTCATTATAACCCTTTGAATTAGAAAAAATATATAAATAAGAAATACCTTACCAACGCATTTAATACACATGTCGTGAATTTTAAATTTCGAATAAATATTTTGGCAGAACTATTATCGTTGACCTTAACGTTGCCATTCGAAATTGATTATTTTGAATTGCGAAAAGAATATATTAAGCGTAGCAATACTGAGTGATTTATAGGTTATTTACAGGCGCGCCATACCACGTGTTGAGACGGTGCTTTGCGGTTCGCTGGATGTATCCGATCTAAAATACATCTCTGGGTCAAAGCCAATTTTATTTACACGTGATAAACAAGGGTTCTCATACTTTTCATAAATTTCGCGTAAAACGAAATTTTTATCATGGATGCTTGGCTACTATTGATCGAAATAATAAAAAGGATATATGACAGATTTTTGCTATACAGCGATTTTTGAGTACACAAACAATAAATCAAATTTTTCCTCTGAAGAATCCTGAAGATTTTTTGTTCTATTTATCCAAAGCAATACTATTAAACATTTTACACGTGAACAATCCCAACCGAGTTATCTAGACAAGGTAATGAGGTTATCAAGCGTACATAAGACTTAAGATACCCTGTGAAAGCTAAAATGTGGCTGCTTTGTTGTCTTTTTCTCAGAAATTGTTAATTAAAAAAAATATATACTTAATAAAACATTGAAACTGTGGAAACTGACGTGTGCCCAAACGCATACGTTAGTTTATTATATCAAAATCCATTTTTTTTTTATAGAACAAGGGGCAAACTGGCAGGATGCTCACCTGATGTGATACCGCCCCGCCCATGGACATGGCTCGCGAGTGCGTTTCCGGTTTTTTAAGAATTGTTACGCTCTTTTTTTGAAGGACCATAAGAATAATAATAATTATTGAATTAGTGTTGAATCTTAATAAATAAAAGCCAATAAAATTTTACACAAGACTGCATTTATTTTCATGTAATAAACATAAATCATTTTTACAAACAATTCATATTTTCCACGAAACCTGTGCATGCATAACAAATTGGTCTGATTGAAATACGATCGTTTGTTATTATTTTTTCATTGAAACTACGTAAATGTCGTGTTTGTATTATTAATTGTAAAAAAACAATTCTACAAATTAATATAAAGAATATACTATAGACACTTTCGAATAAGGGATAACTTATTAACCCCCATGGTGGACAGACACACGTGACTCGCACGCTTAACCATTACGCTAACACATATACACATAACACATAATTAGTTTTTTTTTTTAAATTAGGAATGGGTTCTCTATAAGAAAAACATTACGTAATTGTATAGTGTAATGCCTATTTTTTTAAATAAATTTCTTAATCTCCCCGATTCGGTGCGGGACCTTGATTTATATGTAACATATTTTCTTAAGAATTTTTCTATACTCCTATTTTTTTGGAAGGCGAGTTTCGCGAGTCCCATCCCTACGCTATTGTTGCAGTGAAACTTGTTAAAATTTCGGGTAACTTTCTTCTAGGTTACTTTCATATCGAAATGTTGCTCCAGGTCGCATCTGAAGGATTATAGTATATATATCAAGTACCTAAGTCAGTAAAAAGAGTCACTTCACAGTTTCCAGGTCATTTTCCATATCATTTAGGCCATACCAGAGATAAATCTGTTTTTATTTTCACTTAAAAATCTATATACCCGTGCCCAAAAGGAGACGACCATTAACTCAGAGAACCATAAAGTCTATAGCGCTAAACGTCATAACAGATGACATTGACATAATTACGACATAGTATATCATCTACATGTATCGCAAGGAAAACGATTTATTCGAGAAACCAATGTGGTATAAATGCTAGAACAAATATAAATCGAGACAATCACCAACAAATTTATCAAAACATTTAAGAGATCAATTGATTACAAATAGAGTAATATTTATAGGTATATACCTATAACTTAAATTGTTTTTTTATACAAAACTGTACACACTGGAGACGATTCCACCTGATGGTAATGAAATGTGGCTTATTGGAGGGCATGCCTGTCCAGGAGATTTATGTTTAGGGTAGATGAAAAGGGCTAGGATTTCCATTCCTGTTTTTATAAGAAAT
Organism: Pieris napi; assembly: GCF_905475465.1. Classification (NCBI taxonomy): domain Eukaryota; kingdom Metazoa; phylum Arthropoda; class Insecta; order Lepidoptera; family Pieridae; genus Pieris; species Pieris napi. The sequence continues at coordinate 718,791 of NC_062241.1, read as the reverse complement.
AGTGTAGTACGGCATCTGGTGATATCGACATCGAAGATGTGAAACTCCAGCGTGCTTCTAGATGAATTTATAGTGTTTAATCTGTGCATGTAACGTACACTTTGACGGACAACTTTTATGCATGGATAAATGTTTTTTTCTCATCTTACAAAATATTATATGTAACTTGAAACTATTATTTTGTAATACTTATAATAACCTAAATAAATACGTATTATTTTTTCGCATAATTTTCTTTTCAAAGTGAGTAGTAATTGCTTCTCTGTCCTCGATAGAAATCTAAGAATTGTTTTGATAAAATATTTATTAAATTGCGTCGCAAATTCCTTCAGCCATACAAAACATCTGGTTAATCAATTATTACAGTTGTTATTGTTCATTCAAGAATGTGATATTTTCGTTCGCGAAATTATTGATTCAAGGTTAAATCGTGATAACATTTATTACGTTAACTTTGGTTAGACATGGAATACTGCTATTAATTACTCATGTCATGGGGTGTGACACATTTTTTATTTCATATATATAATTATTTAGTGTATAATGGGCAAAGCTTTATGCCTGGCAATTGGATTCCTTCTGACACGTCCATGAAAATGTAAGGAAGGACGAAACATAGCGACTTATGAGTCCGACTGTCAAAATCTAATCCATTTATGATACGAGTATATGGAAGTAAAACATACTAATAATATATGACACACAGATTTCCATCAGCGTATGAGCAAGTGTTATGTGCAAATAACTATATTGCAAAGCGATGTTAGTATGTACAATTTATACTAAATATATTACATAACTGGCTTCTCATATACACTATTGCCATTGCTATATTTGTGTCGTAGTGTGAACAATAATTGTCGCACATTAACTTCGACGTGTTGTTTAGGGGGAAACATTTCTTTGTTTGCTGCGAATAAACTAAAAAATAAATCAGTGGCACTACAACCTTATTGGGTCCGGGCCTCAAATTTCTGTATCTGTTTCATAATCATTTGCCAATATAATAGGCAAGTAGGTGATCAGCCTCCTGTGCCTGACACACGCTGTTAACTTTTTAGGTCTAAGGCAATCCGGTTTCCTTCAGATGTTTTCCTTCACCGTTCGAGCGAATGTTAAATGCGCACATAGAATGTCCATTGGTGCACAGCCGGGATCGAACCTACGATCTCAGAGATGATAGTCGCACGAAGCCAACACTGCTCTTAAACTACAAAAACTACTTTACAAACAATTTTTCGACGTTCGAATGTTACATTATGAAGGGTAACATACTATATTTTTTTCCAGGGTTAAAAATATACCCAGACGTCCTAAAACGGGATATGTCTAGTAGTTAAATAAACAAAAATATTAAGATAAATTTAATAGGCGGATATCAACAGATAAATTTTTAAATTTCAAGGTCTTATAAAAATAAACCGTGAAAAACATACACACCAGTTTCATCGTGTCTTCATGTTTGCAAATAAATGTACATTTAGAAATAGACTTTTTGGGAGAAGATAGAGATATAACATTTTTGTTTACGTTAACAACCAAAACTGGAACCGGGAGTTGTTAAAGCTAAAGTGTAATCAGTTTCCGGCAAAAAAATAAGTGTTACGGGCCTATAAACACAAAAATTTTCAAATACAAAAATATGCCTGCCATGTCTGAGAAACCACACAGTGGTATCTTTAAAACTTGGTCTTATTCATTAAATACTAGTGGCCCGTCCCGGCTTCGCACAAACTTTATGGAATTAAAGTTCTAATAAAATTTTAAGTATTACTACGAATAATTTGGGAATATAGAGAAGTGTTGATTTTAGACTTTCAAAGACAATTTTTTAAATATTTCTCCAGGTAAGAACCAGCCTCGTACTTCAAGGAATATTATAAAAAAAGAATTAGCGAAATCGGGTCACTTGCTCTCGAGATTTGCGCATAGCAACACTTTCAGCGATTTATTTTTATGTTATAGATACCGTTGTCAAGAGGCTCATATTAAAAACTTCAAATATATTTGACGTTTAGAATTATCAGGCATACGATAAGTTTTATCAAACCCTATGGTCTTGTCAAACAGGCCTGACCGGTCGACCTTGGAGCGGAATGTATGCCAAACACGTGTGCCTGTTATTATGACTACGGCTCAGAAGAGTTGAGTATTCAACGAGAATCTAAATTATCAAGAGCTTAGATGATTTTGTAATTATTATTACTAATCTTGGGTTTAAAGTTTTACAGAACTTCATATTAAACACCAAAAAAATACCACAAAACTGCCGTGGCCTTACCTTTGTGTGTACAAATCCACTGTATGTGTGACTGATTTAAATATACATAATAATAATAAAAATAATTAAAAAGTCATGAAAAGAAAATTTCAACAAATTTAAAAAGTTTGGTCCCTGTGTACCTTTAACGCTGGCAGCATTTCCTCACTGTACTGCGATACTTATTCGTAAGTAGGTCTTGGAATCTTAACAACATAAATTATAAAAAAGGAACTATTAAAGCAGTGAAAATTCTTGTTCTTACTTTGTTGATTTAGAAACGTGGTATACGTAAGAAAAATATTGAGTTTTCTTAGTAAGTCTTCCCAAAGTATATTTCTCTATTCGCTGAACGACTTAAAATTAATTGCGATGGCTATTTCTGCGTACGTTTTTCACATAGATATATTACCTTGAAATTTTCACATTATAGTTTAACCTGTTGATCTCATACAAATTAATCAAAATGAGAAACATACAATACTTAAAGAAAATTAATTAAAACCCAATATATTCATACAATTTTTAAGCTATTTTTCAGTTTTTGGGTTAAAAAAAGAATGTAACATCTGTTAGGAAATTAAAATAATGACAACCACAACAAGGAAGATCCATAGACAATTTGAAAGCTAGCTAAACAAAAGTAAATAGGCCGTCGGAAACGCTAATCTACATCGAATTAGCGTCAATTAAATTTATCTCTATTTGTTAAGACGTGAAGGTTAGTTAATGACGTAAACTACATCAAAATATTTTCAACTAATAATAGAAGGATAATATTACGGATAAACAACATTTGTACAATTTCGATTTGCGATGTTTTTGCTTTATCACCTGATGTATAATTAATATTATTATAATCTAGTCTCTCTCATTGGACAGTGGCAGAATAAATATTGTAAACAAGAAAACTAGTAAATTATAGAAATAGGAAAAGAGTTAAGTGGTCCATGGACACCTGCGATATAAAAGTACCCGTACCAGGAGGCTTGCAAGTGCGTCGATTGCCTTTAAAGGCCGATTTACATTATCTTAGTGTTTAGGAGAGTGCTTTAGGATAGTACTTTAGTTGAAACATTTAAACGCTACTTGCTTTAGTAGACGCTACGCTAAAGAACTTGCCTTTCAAGTTGTACTAAAGCACTCTCCTAAACACTAAGATAATGTAAATCTAGTCTAATCTATTTAGGCAAACTCGCAAGGTACACGTGTTTAACTGGCCACATTTTAAGTGTTTAAAGTCAAGTGATGGGTATTGTGTGCAATTCTATTGTAACTCGAACGTTGAACTAACGTAAAATAGAAGATAGAATGTATTAATCACCATGTTCAGCACGACAGGGAAGTTTGTTATTTGTTGTTCGATTTTCATCGTTCTTTGTTTTCCAATATTAAATAATTAATACGTGAAATAAATTGCTTTGTAATAAACTAAGATAAGACTTCTTTTCCAATTATAGATTACTAAAACGTATCTGTAGTTTTTATTTTCAAGGTTATTACGGTGCGTGAGGATGTGTAATGTGTATTATTAAATATATCTATAAACGGTAAACAATTATATAATATAACATATATTATATAATTGTTTTATTGTATTTTGTTTAGAAGTTTAAAAGTACTGAGTACTTTCAGTCCACGAAATATTCTTATAAGTTCCTGTTGCTATGCATTACTTGAAGTTTTGTTCACCCTCAGGCAAAACTATTAACCTGTTAGAAACGATATAGCAGCTTTAAATTTATTTTTAACATAAACAACATATTCTTAAATCATATTGTTTTTAAGAATCATTTCTAGGCGTATTCTAAAATTGACTAGAACTATTAGACCCTTTAATATTAACTTAAGTATAGTAGACTCTTCTGAATTGTCTAACAGCCGATGTGTTCATTAAATTGTTTGAAATCCAGACGAGACATGAGAAAGATGCCTCAATTTGTGTTAATTGCGCTAAACACTAATAATAAGGATATTAAAAAACTGAGCCGTTTTGCCAGCTGAGAAAGGACGGCTAAGGCTTAAGCGTTAAAACTATTGAAGGTTTTATTTACCTTCATAACTTTAAAAAAAAAATCAATGGCGCTACAACTTTTTTAGGTTTGGGCCTCAGATTTCTGTCTGTTTCATGATCATTTGATAATCTAATAGGCAAGTAAGTGATCAGCCTTCTGTGCCTGACGCACGCCCTTGACTTTTTGGGTCTAAGGCAATTCGGTTTCCTCACGATGTTTTCTCTCACCGTTCGAGCGAATGTTAAATGCGCACAAAGAAAGTAAGTCGATTGGTGCATGCAAAGCCGGGGACAGAACCTACGACCTCTGGATGAGAGTCGCACGCTGAAGTCACTAGTCCAATACTGCTCATACCTATTAAATCGACTACAAAACCAAGGAGGAGAATTATACATAAAAATTATCAAATACCTAAAAATTTCAAAGTAACTAACTAAGCTGATCTTAAAAGCTATCCGAAGTCTTAACATAAGTGGCCTTTTCCGGAAGTATTCGGGAGGCTACAATTGAGCTATCTATTTATTAACACAATGCCGATTTGGAGAATTCAGTCACCCGACAGCACCCACCATATTCGACGTGATACCGCCGATAATATCTATAGCGCTGTTACAGTGACGGAGTAAATCTGCATGAGGAGTAAGAATTGTTAGCTTGAGCGTGCGACTCTTATCTCTGAGTTCGTCGGTTCGGACCCCGGTTGTACGGATTTTCTATCTATGTGCCCATTTAACTCTTGCTTAGTTAAGGAAAATATTGTGAAGAAACCTTCATGCTTTTGACGTATACCTGATTTTTCTTGCCTATTAGAAAAATGTTACAGATACGAATATCTGAGGCCCATACCCACCTTCTTGGTCTATATTTATTAATTACAATAGAATTTCACTTGCATAATTTACTTAGGGATAAACTATGTTATTATGAAAGTGTAAATTTACATAATATGACAGCTTATATGCATTTTAATTAAAATGTCCATCGTTATAATTATTCAAGTGTAAATTTTACAGCTAGTATTAACGATGCCTCTAGAGAAAATATGTCAATATAATGCTTCAAAATGTGGCTTCAAACGTGATCGTAGGTGTATGTAGGCGACACACAATATTGATGTTTTACTAAATAAAAACGCTTCTCAAATGTGTTAAATTTTGAAACATAACATACGTATGATTGTGATTTTTATTGTTTTGTATTTTAATGTTTATAAAACACAAGGTTATTATACTTAATAAAAATAGTGTTTATCTAGCATATCATTCACTATATGGTGACAGCGGTTAAATAATAATAATAATAAATAAAAAATCTGTGGTGCTACAACCTTTTTTAGGTCTCAGATTTCTGTATCTGTTTTATGATAATTTGTCAATCTAATAAGCAATTAGGTGATTAGCCCCCTAAACCTGACACAGGCCGTCGATTTTTTGGTCTAAGGCAAGCCGGTTTCCTCACGATGTTTTCCTTCACCGTTTGAGCGAATGTTAAATGCGCACATAGAAGTCCATTGGTGCACAGCCGGGGATCGAACCTATGACTTGTGAAATGTATTGTGTATATCGATAATTAACAAAAATAATGAAACAAATTAAATTATTTTATGATAAGGTAAGTTAATATAAATTGAAAGTTTTTTTAAGTCTGTTTTGTAAACTGTTAAGCGTTTGATTATTTATGCGCAGTTGAAATTTTTCTAACAATATACAGAATCTACTCACACATGCGCATTGCCTACTGATTAAAAATCTTTTATATTTATATAGCTTACCAATAAACAAAGGAATAAATTAAATTTCTGCCAACATAAAATCCAGCAGTAACTGAAGTAACAGAAGGACCTACGCACCAAAATGGACGACGGAGAAGGAAAATATATGGTACCAGTAAAAACCTGGTCAAAGACGGAGAGATAAAAAATAATACATTATAGGCATTGACACAGATATAAACTCTTACATTTTTACCCTTTGCTTTCTTACTACAAGCAACAAATATATTGATAACTAGCTGACCCGGCAAGCGTTGTTTTGCCATGTATTATATATATAGGTATTATTTCTAGGAAACATTTTTAATTAAATAAAAATAACTATCTACTGCAATAAAAAAATAGGGGTTAATCGTAGAGGGGTGAAAATTAAGGGTTGTATGTATTTTTTAATGCCACATATTAAAAAAAATATCCAAAAAATAAAAAATATTATTTTGAGGTGGATTATCACTCAGGGGTCTGAATGAGACAGTAGCCGATTCAGACATACTGAATATGCATAAAACATTTCATAAGAATCGGTGGAGCCGTTTCGGAGGAGTATGGGAACGAACATTGTGACACGAGAATTTTATATATTAGATATAGCATAGGAAAAATACCAAGGTCGAAGTGACAATATTGGCAACTGTTCCTATATCAAACACGTCATTTAATGCGATAACTTATCATGTCGACTGCGCATTTATTTCACATACCCTTTACTTATCAAACGATTCATGGATTACAAGCTTTTCTGAAATATTTATCTGTGTGCTCAGTAAAATTCAGAGTCCTGACTAGCTAAGCCGTATTCGTCAAAAACGTAATATATGGAAGTGGAATGAATCTGATTTGCTCTTAGATATTTTAAACATCTTTCTGTCACTCCAAATGTAGATGAAAATAGTATGCCATTTGAGGCTTATTCTACGATAGAGAGAGATAGTGTTTGTCTGTCACGATGTTTCTATGGCACCAATTTCATAAAACCTGCAACGCCAGGAGGTTGACGAGTGCCTGCAGTCTTAGAAAGTAGGCCCTTAAGTATATACTTTTTGCTTGCCATACCTTTATTTGTTAGCATTGTTTTGCGTAAATAAATTCTACTATTAATCGTCACAGTCGTAGAATAGTGACGGATCTGACAAATAGTAAACTTTACAGGGCCATTTCAAAAAAATATAATCATTAATCAGGTTAGTTATTGTCATAACTATTTTAATTAATATTCTGTTATTATAAAAATTGGCATTCAAGCAAACAAAAGGGTTTGTTTGGAAACAAAATACAAATAATAACATTAAATTACACAGCAATTTTCTACAAAAATCAAATGCTTTTATCAAATCCGTCACTTTACCGACTGATAAATTTGAAATTTAAAACACATGGTTTTTTTTTTAATGTGGCCATAATATTTAGTCAATTTAGTAGGTATCCAAATATGATAAAAAAGTGGATTTTGGATTTTTTTCAAATCCGACATCTTACATCAGAATGACTGGTAAAAAACATCGCAACTCATGAGCCAAACGGCAAGTGCCACTTGACATTGCACTTTTAGTTCAAGCCTTCAACGTCATTTCGTTTGATGGGCTCGGACAGGCATGTAAAATTTTAAACAATTCTTATGCAACTATATTTCAATGTATATATATATATATATATAGCAGCTATATTACAATATATACTGTGTTTATATATAGTGTCCTATTTGCCGTTAGTGGATAACCTAAGTTAATATAAATTTAAAGTTTTTTAAGTCTGGGATAACCTTCTTTGCTTAAACTGTTAAGCAAAGAAGGGTTCCGAATTGACAAACTATTTGTAAATGCCATAGCAAGAAACTACCTACTACTAATATTCTAGCGAAAACATCACAGATTGAAAGCAAAACCGGTAAAAGCCTTTGTTCTTTGTTCTAAGAAAATACTCTGTCGTATCATCGTTCCACAACTGAGCGTTTTTATTGCAGTTTTTGCCGCACACCACCACTATGTGGAAGCTGCCCACTGAAGTATTTCAGAACCAACTCGATTTAGGATCCTTCAAGAAAAAAGCGTACCAATCCTAATACCTCTGAGTGACCATGGGCTGCGTTATCACTAAACATCAGCTTTCTGTCCGTTTTCCTCCTATTCTATAAAATAACAATGTAAGATTTAGATGACGTAGATAGCTTTTAATTTTAGATACTTCAAGTGAGCAAAACTTATTAATTCAGCTACCTGTGTGGCCCATGTTTATATTTTAGATATTTCCCGTGCTGTGATATATTTGTGTTAAGAAATTCTTGCCAAACTAAGAATATAATTGTAACATATAAACATTTGATTATATAATCTGCCAACTTAATCTAACAGAAGTATCAATGATACCGCAGTAGTACTACGATGACATCAACACCATCCCTGTTTTATCGACCCGGCGGGAGTAGGCCACACGATCAGGGTCAACTTTGTTTGACGTCCGTCCCGCTTTTACGCATAGCGCTGTCCTTCTCCGCCGGCCTTGGCAACGATCCTACCCGGAACCATTTCGGGTAACTAAGGCGAATGTGGGACGATGAAAAGACGCAGTTTTCATCTCAAGTTCCTACACATTGTGTAATTTTAACACTTAAATCGATGTAGTTATTGCTAACAAATAAAATATTCTTTTCGACGTTTCGCAAATTGTACGAATTCTATTGATGATTGATATTTTTTGTAGTGCAATTTTTGTCACTCTAACAAATGGCAAAAATTCGTTTAAAAAACAGAAGGTTGCAGGTTCTTTATCTAAACTAGCATAAACAACGATATCGAAAACATATCATCATGAGCATACACATTACACACCTTCACATACATATTTTTAACCTTTTTGTAGTTCAATCATGTATTATATATTCCACCTCTGGCTATATTTTCAGTGTAACTGTTTGTTATTATATATAATTTAGGTAAGCTGTAGGATTACGAATATTTCCTTATTAAAATGAGAACAACATATATATAAAATTTAATAAAAATAATATATACATAGTTCAAAAAATAAGTAAAATTTTAGTTTCGGGGAAGGCATAATATTATTTACCCAAGGCGTAAAGCCTTTTTATATAATTTAATAGGAAATAGGAAAATTGATTAACATACACCTTATTCCAGATATAATCATGATTATTCGAGGTAACAATTGCTGACGTAAGCAAGATCTTTGTTCCGCTTTATTGTTAAAAGCTCACTCGTCACAAGCAGAATTAATGGTTCATTAATTATTGGACAGGCAATTCAAATTCAAATTCAAAAATCATTTAATCATATTGGTAACACTTTGTACACTTATGACTTGTCTGTAAAGAAATTCATATAAATGCTTCTAATTTTACATTTAGTGTCAGTTCTCAAATCAAGGGCGTAGAACGGAAGAGAAGAACTGGCAATAAACTCTCCGCCACTCTTTTTAATCGCCAAGTTTTTTTTTTACACAACGTTTGTAAGGACCTGCAACCATTAAACCATGTTCCACATGACATCTTAAGTAATTAATAATAATAACATAAATTAAAAACAAAGAGTTGTCCTCTATCAGCAGGAGGCATGGTGAAATAGGAGCACGCACTTACATTCTCGTGGGAACAACACGCAAACACATAGTCGAAATAATTAACATCACCGCATACACGAATTCAAGTACGACCAGTCACCACAATATTTATTTAGAGCTGGTAGGTTATACCTGATAGACAGCTGTATTAAAAAAAATGTTTTTATTTTTATACTTTCTATATAACTTGTCCGAAATAAGTACTACGTGAAACGTTGGCGCTACAACCTTTTAGGTCTGGGCTTCAGATTTCTGTGTACGTTACGTGATCATTTGTTTTTTCTGATAGTCAGCCTTCTGTGTGACACGCGACGTTGACTTTTTGGGCATTCTTTCTATTCTTCTTATTTCTTTTTCTTGATTGAACCTAGAACCTCGGGTATAGTATAGAATCTAGGACTTGAATTCGTGGATTCGGTGATGTTAGTTATTTCGACTATGTCGCGTGTTGTTCCTACGAGAATAAAAGTGCGTGCTCCTATTTCACCATGCCTATTGCTGATAGAGGACAAATCTTTATTATTATTAATTAAATATTAATTGCAAGATGCCATGTGGAATATGGTGTAATGGTTGCATCTCCTTAAAAACATTTTGTATTACAAAAAACTTGGCGATTAAAAAGAGTGGCGGAGAGTTTACTGCCAGTTCTTTTCCGTTCTACGCCCTTGATTTGAAAACTGGCAGTAAATGTAAAATTAGAAGCATTTAATATGTATTTCCTTATTGAAATTCATAAATGAACATTGTGTTACCCAAATGAATAAATGATTTTGGATTTGAATCGCACACTGATACAACTAAGCCTACATTGGCTCAATCAGGACGTAATACAATCCTAAATAGCAAAAATCACGCGTAAATTATGGACCGAATTGCCATCTATATGCAAGAGTTCGGAAAAAGTAAATGTGACAAGGTCTAAATGAATTAAAAAGGTGTTAACAAGTCAATAAAAATTTAACACATATTTTCGTATTTAAATCATGTATATGTAATTATATAATCTGTGTTATGAGTTTTGACTTTTGACAAATCAATGCGAGCATGGCAGCTTCATTCCATCTACATATAACCTTGGATAAATGCCAAATACTCGTAGAAACTAAATGGGACATGAATTCGATTATTTTGATACCATGAATATTACGTCGATGTACGACGCGACCGACAACTTAACCTCGTTTTATTTATTTATATTTACTTATTCGGCACGAATGTGGAATATAATGGTAAATAAGATGAGACGATAACTTCATGAGTGACCCAAAATTGTGCATAAACTAGACAATGTGAAGGCATTAGTAATTTTTATAACGTTTAAAGAACATTATTTCTCTTTACAAAAATGCTGTATTTTATTTACATGAGAAACAATATTATATACGAATAGTAGGGGAACCCACGAGGCTAAATGGGGATTTACTCGAGCGTCGTAGAGACCTATTAGGATGCAAAGCTTAGATGATAAGAAGGAAAAAATGTTATATGATATATACCTTTACATCGGTGGGAGAAGCGGCTATAGATTTTTAAATTAAAAATTAAATATGTATTTTTTATTTATCAGTGGCGCTACAACCTCTTTAGGTCTGGGCCTCAGATTTCTGATTTATTATTATTTATTAAAGATTTTGCTAAAGATGAAATACATAATACAGTCAAAATCTATTATAACGACGTCGAAGGGACTCATCGTCGTGAAAACCGATAGTCGTAACAGCCGATGACGTTGTTAGAACCTAATACTTGTTATTGAATGTGTGATTAATATACTAATGTATAAAATAAAACTACATTTTATTTATTACACATGAAAATTATAATAAAGACATTACGAACATATAATTATCATTTTTCTACATAACCAAATCTGTTATTTTAGTTTGTTTTGTACATACGCACTTTGTAGTTCACGTTGAATTTTAATTAAAGTATTGTCATACTTCCCTGCTTGTGAAAGTATTCATTAAAAATAAAAAAAAACGTAATATATTGAGACCATCATTCAAAGTTGGCACTGTTAAATGTTCGTTAACGGTTTTGACTGTACAAATATTTTATTTTTATTTTTTATTTCAATGTACATATAAAAAAAGGTTCAAATATTTACGAAAGGAAAAAAATATTAAGTACGTACTATTTAGCAGCAGTGTTGGCCTAGTGGCTTCAGCGTGCCACTCTCATCCCTGAGGTCGTAGGTTCGATCCCGGCTGAGCACCAATGGACTTTCTTTCTATGTATGCATTTTAACATTCGCTCGAACGGTGAAGGAAACCGACACGTCTTAGACCCAAAAAGTCGACGGCGTGTGTCAGGCACTGGAAGACTACTTGCCTATTAGATTGAAAAATGATCGTGAAACAGATTCAGAAATCTGAGGTTGGAGCTCGTTGGAGAGGTTGTAGCGCCTCTGATAAAAAAAATAACATTATTTAGGCTGTGTTATGTGATGGTGTAAAAGTGAGGGGAATCTACGTGAGGGTGTATATGCGGGGTGAGCTGATGATGAAGATTTAGCGCTATTCTACGCCAAAGCCTTGTTTTATTTAAACGTGGAAGTATTCTGAGGAACAATCGATGCCAAACTATAAACTTCCTCAAATTAACCGGTGTGATCATTAAACATTAATAACAAGCCATCGCTTAGGAAAACTTTGGCAATAGTCCAACTGGCGCCAAATTTTCCGCTTTTCACATCAATTTAAGATGAATTACATTCAAAATAATATTAATATAACCATTACAACAATTTGACTATTATCCTTACAAAATTTGATGGTGGTTCACCAAGTGGTGCAAACCCTCTGGCATTGAAAGTGCCCATGCCCGCCCGTTTGCCCCTTGTTCTAATTTAAAACAAGATGCTTAATTGTAAGCAGTATTTTATATTTACAATAAGCAAAACAATAAATTACATATGATGGCCGTTTGCCAGTGATAAAATATAATTTTAAACATCATTTTATACAGAGATACATGTTTATCTATGGTATTATGTTTGTCAGTTCTAATTCTTATCTAGTGGTAATAAATGACAGTTGGATAAATGAACAAAAGAACGCATATTGAGTGATCTTATTAAATTTACCGCACGCTATTTAAATGTTATTATTGCCCTTACCGTAGGTCAACATAAAATATTATGATTGTGGAAATTCTGAAAACATCACGAAATGCATACAACCTCACACTCAAATCGGCACGCAAAACAATTGCATTCGACAAATCAAACTATTCTTGTTTCATCATCATATTGTCAACGTATATGTTGATTTCCTTTATGCACGATAAAGGTATTAATATAATATGTTTCATGCCTTTCAAAACTTGAAACAAATTATTCAAAGGTTTTATCTGATGATCCTTAGTTTAAGTTCATATTCTTGGGATATGGAGCCGTCGTATTCGAGATTTTTATTAATACACTATACGAATTTTCTTAAATAAATTGCTTATATTAGATATTTTCAGTTCTTTTCTTTTTCTCAGCTCAGGGAAGGCTGAGACAATTATTTATGTATTTATTATTGTAAATAGCAAATTGCCCTATATACATACTAGCGCCATCTGTTTCTTTCTACTAATTGTCACGTGTCTATGGTTATAATATAAGTCTGTTGCTTCTAATACTAAGCGAAGTCACACACATTGTTTCATTTTATTATATTTATTTAGGTACATACATTATCTTAAACCAATGTCGAAAAAAATATATAATAAAACGTATAATGTTACATACATAAGATACATAATTTCGCTACTGTGAACTCACTCTGCGAACATATAACGATGTCCATACTGTCCGAGACAGCATTCAGTAAGCGCAACGTCTTTGTTAACGAGGATCTGTGCAACAGACTAGTTCTGGCGCTTGGTATCACAAACAACATTGGCCTTCGCCGTCACACATATCCCCTAGGTATAAATGAACATAGTTTCTTAACTCAAAATCACCTACACGAGATTCTTGTATATTATTCTTCATATACATATAATGCCTACATATATACTCTATGGACCCGAAGGGGAATGATTAAAAGAACCATAGCAAAATATTTAAGAGACATTCTCATTCGGATATCACTAAATAAGCCTCATGTTTGTTTAAATATATATATAGAATATATATTGGTCAACTTTATATGTGGTTTAATTTAAACTAAATATGTATACAAATGTCACGTTTAATTACGATACATAAAAAATCTAAGCGACATATTTCTCCTACACAATGGGTACGTAGTAAATGCCTCAGCGAAGAATGTAGGCATGTTGGTATGAAGGGTCTCAAGCGATATTTCGAATCTTAACAGATTCAACAACAGATTAACAGAGTCTAGATGATACTAAATCTATTTTAGTATATGTAAATGCGAAACGCTATAGAAATTAATACGAAATATATTTCAGGCAAGCGTTATGTTAGTAATAAGCTCTTGTTAAACGATTAAAGACAGTTGACACCCAGCTTTAAACACAGAGTTTCATTTATTTGAACATCCCTCCAACAATTTTGTATGTTTAATGTACTTAAAAAATACAATTACATAAATAAATCTAACAAATGAGATTTAAAGAGGAGATAAAGGAGATCTAAAAAGAGCTTAAAGAATAAATTTGTACTACACAATTTCTTTGGCAACATTCAATTCTGTTAAAAAAAGATAAATGTTCAAAACTTGCGTGATAGAAGAGATAAATTTGTTTAAAGTTGTTTTGTACACAAAGTAAGGTAGTGAAAAATTTGAAAAAATATCTCACGTGACAACTAATATGATAAGAGAAAGTCTCAACTATATATGAAAATTTTCAATGTAAAACTAATTATTGGTAAAAACGTCCAAAGCAAATAAAGGAAACTTCCAAGAATTACGTAAAAAAACACGAACACGTGACTTCATATATCAACAACATAATATTAGCATTTCCTTTTTAAATATAAACATTGGAAACTGACACCATAGCACCATTTAACTCACTGTAACCATCAATTACTCGTAATAATTACGTTTAAAATATGCGCATTACATAACTGTGTATTCTTTGTCCACTTTACCTCCATCTATTTAAATAACAATGCAATGGTTTGACATGTAACAGAGTTGACTGCGTTAAGTATTTGTACGAAATGCGAGAAAACAAATTGAGCACATTGATAAATCATATTAATTTATTCTCTATTAAGGCATTGACACTCCATCGAGACATTTATAAACACCAAAAAAATACCGAGACATAACACTTTTTCAGACTTAAAAAAAAATCAATATCATTTATTCATATAGGTATCACAATGTACACTTAAGAACGTCAAAAAATAAATATATTATTAAATGCTTCTAATTTTACATATACCGCCAGTAATAAACTATCCGCCACTCCACGCCGTGTGTAGTTATGGTAAATAGTTTTACACTAAAGTCATGAAAATGATTTTGAAGAAAGATATTTATTTATAGCTAAAAATGCTTCAGAGTTACTCTGGAATATGATAAAGACGAAGCTTCTAAAAGGTCTTTAACGCCTGTTATCACTTATAGTTACATAACATTTCTTATGTCTTTTATACATTCCCTAAATCGATTAAAAACGGTAACATTTTTATTCAATGGTATGATCGGTGCTTTGAATAACACCTTTATTATACTCTTATGGCTACAAAGCTTCAAATTTCACCTAACATTCCAAAGGCTACTGCGCATTCATAAAGCTATCATATATCTTATACAAGAAATAAAAAGGGACCGAAGCACATTCCTTGTGGTACTCTGTCGGTGTTTCATGTTACATCGTCATGTCATTCTTATATTTTCAATTCAAAGAATTGTGGTTGTAAAACATAAATCAAGACATTTCTCAAAACAATGTTATTAACTTTATCTGCTTTTTATTTTAATTTATCTAAGGTTTCGCCTACATACACACTTAAGAACAACACAATCAAAAACAATATTACATTCTACTTGTCCATTTTGTAATAACCCCAAAAATCAATTAGTTTTGCATAATTTAACAAATGATTTCATTGCTACATACTTGTTATCGCACTGACATTTGTCAAGTAAGGAAACGTATTGCAAACAAATTTAATTATTTATGTTTTTCAAATTAATCTTCTTCTACTTCCTTGAAAAAACTGAGTTACTAGTAGTAGCATGGCCAAAATAATTTCAACATACTGAAATAACGTGAATAAAGATAATAACTCTTGAAACAAAGCCTCACTGGTCATGAATAAGGAAAATGACACAGCTATAAGTAGGCCAAAACGCCAACTGATCACAATGCTCTTTGTGAATTTATCGATGTTGGTTAACCACATCTGAAACAAAATAACAACTATGCCGGCCTGTTTTTTTTATTCTGATGTAGCAGAAATTTCGTTACGAATAAGTAAACAAGTAACTGACAGCTTGCACGAACGGATATTTTCCATGTGCACAATACTGATAAAGAAAAAAGGAAATGTGAAGAACAGTATATAAAAAAATATTATCTATGGATCAGATGCATAACTTTAAAACCGTATCAAGAGCGCAACATTAAATTGGAGTCGTTTTATTTCAATTGTAGGCAAATCATATTGCGGATATAGGTGGCTAGACATAAATTTTAGTCCATAACATATTTCTCTTGGAAAATAAATGTAATATGAAATATATCATTCTAGAAAAAACACATGAGTAATTAAAACGCACAACCATCCTCACAATTAAGCCTGGACTTTAACTTCCTTATCGCTTTATGAATAATGCAGACTGTAGTTAACATTGTAGATAATTATTAGGTTTAATATATCCTGCTTCTATTTAAAAATGTCAAATATATATTGAAACTTTGTCGGTCGTAATCATCACAAGATACAATTTCAAATGAAACTAGCACGAATATCTAACGAATAGCTAACGTAATCATAAATTTAATTCAGATACATTTAAACACGTTTCTATTTCAATCTTCTTTATCTAAGTGTGACCTTTTCTGGCAAACGCCTTCTCCAAATTCCGACATATCCCTCTGTACGGTGCCACTCCCTGCCATGTCCCACCTGCTGTTTCTTTAATTTTAGTCTATTTTTATTATTTGGTCTAACGTAATAAAATAATAATCTTCCTCAGCGCTAACTTAGTCATTTCGGAACTTAACGGAACCACATACATCGTTCGAGCAATTGCTAATGATGTCGAAGATGATTCTCACATTGTATTGTAGTATTGACAATACGAATACAAGTATTCTCAAGAGAAATGTAAGAGAAACGATAAGACTTTTGAAAACCCTCCTATCTCAACATAAAATCTAGATTTTTTGAAACATACTTCATCTTAAATTTAATAAAAATTATATTGTGGAATGTGGGTTAATAAAAACTTCATTAATACAAATTTATCTAACCATCTATGTTGCTGACGTCGCAAACGTGAAACGTGGTATGAAAACCCAAAATCAAATAAACGGGACTTTTTGGGACTCCTTTTATTATATGTTATGTACATGTACCAAAAAATATTATTTGTTTGTATGAAGAATGTTAGAAAGAGTGGCGGAGAGTTTATTGTCAGTTCTTCTCTTCCGTTTTACGCCCTTGATTTGAGAACTGACAGTAAATATAAAATTAGAATCATTTAATGGATATTACTTTTTTGACGTTCATAAGTGTACCTTATGTTACCTATATGTTTTTTGACTTTGAATTTCTGACTTTTGTTGTTATACATTAGATATAACATCATAAATAAAATCAAAATCAAAATCATATCGATATCGGAATCGTCATCGAAGTTGTAGAGTATGGTGACTAGTAACACAACACAAGATTCACTTCCTTATTGATAATAACTGTTATTTAGTTACTTCATTTTAAGGTTAGTTATTGCTTTTTGTTATAATAATTTATGTTAGATGTAGCATTACTTTATATACGTAAATAACTGTTAGTTACGTTATTTAAAGAGTATCCTCTCTTAAAGAGAAATATACCTTTTTTATGTTCAGGCAGTGAGGACCAACGTCGGTTGTAATGCTCCTCTAAACAGATATCTGCAGATATATGCTTTGAGGACATGCGAGGCTGATCCATTTTATGACAGTCTCCATGTCTTCAGGCATGAGATCATACAGTCATTGTTGATCCGTCACCAATAATACCAATTGCAAAGTAGAAATATCTTAAATTTTTAAATTGCATATCTGTATTTAATCAAAATTGTCTGTTATTTTTATTGTATAATTTATTTTGTCTCTTATCATTGTAAAGTTTGCCTTTAAATGGACATATGGACACATGTATGTATTGTGTTTTTGTATGTCGTGTGTTCTCTGGAAGTGTTTGTATGTGTTTCGTTAGACCTTTAAAAAAATTAAACAATGCACTATCCATCTTATAACATCAAGGAGATGAACATTGAACAAGTACTGAAGTTAAAACTATGTTATAAAATTCACTTTGTACAAAGGTCCCTATCCCAAGTCAAAAACTTATATTGGTTACAGAGTATGCAACGCTATAAGCAAGACATACCTCATTGACGAATCATTAGAACAAAAACACGATAGCATTAGAAAAAACATGATAATTATAATTCTTGGCATTACACAATACCATTGTTTTTATCCCTAGATGATTCATTGCTGACTTTTAATACCGCAATTACATAATTTCTATTATACAATGATAATTTACTATGCACGCTTTATTCACTGTGTAAAATAAATCTTAATTCGTTAGGAGTAGGAGACAAATTTACAATATTTTCGAATCCTAATTAATTAATTTACACTGAAGTATTTTCGAACCAATTAGACTTAGGGTCTTTTAAGAAAAGACCAGTTCTTAAAAGGCCGGCAACACTCTTGCGAGCCTTCTGGCAATGTTACTTACTTAACATCAGGATGATGCCGCCCGTTTGCCCCTTGTTACATTAATTTTTTTTACTAATAATAATTATAATAGTGCAGTTTGTTTCGCTAAACGCGTTATAATCTTAGGAAGTGGTTTGAATTGAGAAAATATTTTCGTTTAAACCTTTAGGCTATAGAACAGTTGCTTTCGCGCACCATTACTATGTGGCCTATTGGAGAATTTCCGAACCAATTCGACTTAGAGTCCTTCAAGAAAAGAGCGTACCAATTCTTAAAAGTCAATGCACTCGCGGGCTCTCTCTCGTTGAATGTGTCCATGTGCACAAGATGAGGCTCCTGCCAGTTTGCCAAATAAAATATATTTACAAAAATAACATAGTAACTGGCCAAACCGCAGGCTCATGAGAAGTTATATGAGTTACTACTCATCAAACTATTTCCGTAGAAGTACAAGTAAGTAGAAGATTATTTCCAATTTATTACGTATGCATTCGTTTAACATATTACATATATATTTCTCGAAAATGAATACGTTAATATATAAATATAAAACGACACAAACTAGGCAATAACCATTGAAAATGATAGCCTATTCATACGGCGTGTTTGTTGTTTAGCTTTTTCCCTACTTCCTCATACATTCACATACAATTAACAGGAAGAAAGGATTGATTCAAAGAATCTTGCATTATTCAGACAAGAAGCCGGCGACGCAGCGCCAGACGTATTTATTCGCAATTTTATTTTTCATTCAATAAAAAAGCTATTTAACTGTAGATAAGCGCCATTGAGTTTATTTTAGCTTCATTGCTAGTAATGTTGACAGGAATGTTGGGTCGCAAAATGACTGTGAATTACGAGTGGATTTCCGAATTTGTTTTTTTTTGTTTTTCCTACTTTAAATTAACATTTTCTATCTAATTATTGTTATTAGCAGTAAGATTCTTAAATTAGTAATATAAAGTCTGCTAAATAACTTTTTAAAATAGTTAAAGGATTATGCAGCTCATTAACGGCCTCTACGGGATCTCAAGCTAAATAGTGTGTTGCCGGCCTTTCAGTGACGACGCTCTCTTTGTGAAAAGATGTGTATTTTTCTTTGGGAAGTTTCATGATATCTATTAAAATCGTATTTTAAATAAATGATTTATCCGTCTCTTCAGTCGGTAGATAATGTCTCAGCGTCGTGGCAATCAAGGAAACATCTGGAGCAGACTATCTGTTATCACCGGTTTCTGTCCAGCGCCTCTCTTATTACAGTATATAGTTTTGACGATGAGTCTTTCACTTGATATGTCCATCTGATTGGTGAACGGCCACGTGATCTTTTGCCTTTGTGCTACCAACCACGATCAGTTTCTCTTCGCTTCTCATGGCCTCTACGTATTGTATGGCTGAAATATTATTATAATTCGTTATCGGCATTTGGTAGACAGGCGGGTACGTATACCGAGTTGGGTCAAGATCGATGTACCATGTATTATCAAATCTATTTATCAGTTATATTTATAGCATTTTGATAAGCTCTGTATAAATCCATATTATTTTTCGACATTCAACTCGTCGACCTTCTTTGATTGTCTGTGCAATTGACATGTACAAGTTTAGATGTAAATTTAATCTGTGATGTTTCTAAACGAGTTTTTAAGGTGGAAAAAAACAAGTGAACGTGTGTAGATAATTCACAATTAGGTGATAAATCGTGAACAAAAGGCCAGTGTGCACGTCAGTACACGTGGCACGGTAGATAACTAGAAGTAAACAACATCGTAAAGATAGCCAATATATTTAACGAATGTTTGTCGGGTCATTAGCGGAGCTTTCCCTCGTAAATATGGTTATAGATTCGTATTTCTCAGGTTCTACTATGATGATAAAATTTTTTTAAAGATTGTACGAGCCAAGGCTGTTTTATAAGTGTGGGGATTTCCTTAATCGTCGGAGTTACGCCCCAAAAGTATATCCAGACGTAGGTACTCTCTTTACCTGTTACATTGTATTAATGTTTCACAGCAACTACCATTTAATTATTTCGTATATATTCATTCTATTGTTGTACGCGAGTGGTTTATTATAGAGTAAAAATAAAATTCTCTATTATTTAAACTACCCCAATGACCCAGGAACCGTATAGGGATAATACCAATTTTGACTAACTATTTTTTTTCTTGATAAAAGCAGATAGCCTTTAAAATAAATAAAAAGTGAAAAAAATTACAGTAGGATGAAACCCATTAGAAAAGGAGGGGAATATGATCAAAATGAAAGGAAAAATAAATTACGGTCGATCTGAGGTCGGGAAGGGAAGGGGGGGAGTTTTAAGGGTAAAAAACGGTTTATCTCGATTTCCGGCAAAACTAAAAGTCCTATCGAAGAAAACTAAATGGCAAAGTTGTAGGCAATAAAAAGATCTACAACTTTTGTATTTGCAGTTTTTCACATAACCTCAAATTTTAGGTGAAAAATTCAAAAAACCAACTTTTTGGTTTTTTATTTCTATCTTTTACAAACATTTATTTTTTTAAACGAAATTTGGTGAAAACTTACCTTATTATGTCCCAAATATACTGTAATTTATTTGATTATAAATATTTATTTTTTCACCTTATTTTGAATTAATATCGAAAAAACACCCTAATTTTCAATCGAAAATTCTGACGTCAAAATTTCAGCTTTTTTCAAAAAGTTGATGTACTTTCAGTGCGTTGAAATCTCTACTTTCCTATGGTAAAAATATATATATATATTACCATAGTAAATCTTCTCAGAAAATGCAAAAAATCGTATGCAGTAACGCCCAGACCCGTCATTCCCTTCCCTACTTCTCTATTTCCTATTTCCTACTTCTCATTTTGGCAAACATGACATACACGAAGTGATAATACAATTATTAATATTAAACAAAACAAATAAAATTACAAAAACTAAACCAAAAACGATTTTAAAGTGTGAAGGGAGCAACTATGGATAACCAGACCCAGCTCGTTTATCAGAATGTTCAATTTGGACATCGGTGAGCTTCGATCGAAACGCGGTATTACAGTATACTGTATGAAGCAGATCTTTCAGTTTACTCAACGGACAATTAAAACGTCTATTAATCTATATATCATTATTTCCATACATTGTGTCGTGCTTTAGTTGTGTTAAGCGTACAGCTCTGAACCTTTAGATATCATCCCGGATTATGATTATGTGGAGCAATATTACAAAAAACATCTAGAAAGCGTCATGGACACAAAAATCTACCTTCTGTTAAGAAGACCAAAGAAACGGCGCGGAAATTTATCACTTCCCTCTCTCGACATTAACGGGTTATAGGATCTATGTGGTTTACAAAACAAACAAAACCACAAGTAGCGCATAGTTGAATTGAAATACACACAACACAAGTGCTAATAAAATCTATTGTTAAAATGATTTAGTACTGTGTGTTAATCGTCTAAAAATACGATGAAAACCTAAAATGCAAACATAAATAGATAACGAATGACGTCAATGATTTTTAGATGTCACATATTTCATAACCTCATCATTTGGATCTGGTGATTGGATGATGGATGGATATTATCTTTAACATTTAATTTTGAACGATGGATACGTGCAGTACATTGTTTTTTTTGTTTTGCTACAAGGAGAAAACTAAGAAGGTAGTGTTAGCCTAGTGGATTCAGCGTGCGATTCTCATCTCTGAGGTCGACTTTCTTTCCATGTGCGCACTTCACTCGAACCGTGAAAGAAAACATCTTGAGGAAACTGGCTTGCCTTAGACCCAAATGTCGACGGTGTGTGTCAGGCACTGGAGACTGATCACCTACACGCCTATCATATTGACAAATTATCATGAAACATACAGAAATGTGAGGCCCAGACCCGAAAATGTTGTAGAGCCTCTGATTTATTTAAGATTTTGCTACCATAATGCCATTATGTTCAAAGGCGTCAATTAACCACAAAACTGATATTTTGAGGTAAGCCTCAAAGAAGGCTATCTATACTCAAGTCTTATTGTAATCATTAATTATTAATAACATTATACAACGTTATTTAAATTTATAATAACGATATTCGGTCGTAACAACGCTTTCTATGTATAACCAATCATACTTATATTGCTTTAAAGTTACACCAAAGTGTATACAAAAAGGAAATGAATGAAAAATGAGGAAAAAACTTTGTAATATGTTCCCGGAAGAGCCTAGAATTCTCAGTCTACGTTTAGGTATTCACCGACATGTCTTTAAATAACCACATAAATTGTTTTAAGAACTTTATTATGGGGATTTTTATTCTTATAATAACTTGGATTACTGCACTTGATTTTTAAGAGTAGGTGATGAGCACATTACATACAACTTGCGAAGATCATATATTTTATAATAATGTGCAATTATTTAATCAATTAATAAATAATCATATAAAATACAATAGATATTAGCGCGTTTAACCAATTCAAAAGGGCATTAAAGATCAGAATGAGCCTAGTAGACCAAAATTGGGACGGCTGATTGCGACGTGTATCTCGTTCGTATATATACATATTAAGTTTCTCATGTAAATAAAATACATTCTTTTTTGTAATGAGAAATAAAGTTCTTTAAACATTAAACATTATAATATCGAGTCGGAATGTCAGTTTACAGTTTTGACATATAGGTCTTCATGTCTACTAACTTAATATTAAGTTAACTGTCGCGCGGTACCCTTCCCCTGTGAGCTGTGAGTGTTATATCGTCTTACTATTTCGTTGACTCTACGGACCTATAATTGGGTAAAAAGGGTAAAAAGATGGCAATGGCTAAAAGCAGAATTAAAAAATTTCCACAAGAGGTTTCTCGCCACCGGAATTATTGTAAAGCACTTTATTTGTGTTTTTGTGGGGAAATCCGTTACACATAGCCTCAAGCCTACTTTGTGGTGGAGTATGATGTGGGACTCGCTACTGTGCATACCGACTAAAACCCCACGGCGCCATCAGCAATCGCTCGAGGCAGGACACGGTAACAGCGTAACCCTGTTCTTATCCCAACCCGCGATCAGGCGTTGAAATCACGGCCCCCTACGGCCACTAATGATGTGGAATAGAAATAGCACAGCAAGGGCCATACTCACATCGGCCAATTTGTCCTGGTGTGACTTGTGTCAACTTATGTATTAACATAACGCAAGTATTAACTTGCGTAGACTCACGATGGTTTCGTTGATCAAGATTCATAAGTTTTTAAACTTAATTCTTAAAGCTGTAGTCATAACTTATCATTACAAAAACATACATTATAAATTCGTTAATTATAGAACTAATTAAAACTCATTTAATATTGACCTCACCCAGCCAGGTGTTCCCTTTAACAAGAAAGTTAACCGCATAACAAAAACTGTAATTACATCGACATTTATGACGTAATTAGTTTTTTGTTAGTCTATATGTAACAATTAATAGCATCAATGGGAAATCTTTTTTATTAGATAACCTTGTAAGCTAGCCTATGACTAAGCCTAAACGTGTCTAGGCAACATTAGGAATAGCAGATAGACAGCATTATACACAGAATATTAGGGATTTTAAAGCGAGGTTTTGAAGCAGGTTGTCTTCAACCTAAAAGGCTAATTAAATATTATGTCAAGTCAAGACCAAGCCTGTCAAGACCGACAGGTTGTATCCACTATTTTGTATTGCGGTATATAATTCGTGACAGTAGAGTTCATTTTGATTTAAATTCCCTTATTTAAGAAAGATATTTCTAACATCTTTAAAATATTTTGAGAAATATCTAACGTCTTTCAGGATCTTAA
The DNA here is from genome assembly GCF_905475465.1 of Pieris napi. Lineage (NCBI taxonomy): Eukaryota > Metazoa > Arthropoda > Insecta > Lepidoptera > Pieridae > Pieris > Pieris napi. The sequence continues at coordinate 694,514 of NC_062241.1, read as the reverse complement.
CAGGAACTCTATTTTCCAGTGAAAAACATAGATAATTTTCTTAAGTATGAGAGAATTAGAATCGGTTAAATAGTTTTTTACAAAGATTTCTCTTATATTAAGAAGAGGGATAAACTAAGACATGTTAACAGCAAAATAACCGCTATATTCTTCAAGCTGTGACCATAATGAGTTCCAAGAGCCGCACATAATTGCCTCACTATTAATTCTTTAGATCGGACCGATCAAGCGCTATTATTAAATCGTTTGAACAATTCACCGTATAATTTATTGATATTATCGTTTCCGCTATTCACAATAAATATGTGTTTAATCCATATTTATTGTGTTCAAATTAATGTGACATATTTTAATAACATCAAACGCAAATTGTTTTAAGATTAAAATTTGTCTAATTTATTTTTATACACTCATACTTTTAATTTAGGTATCAAAAAAAATACAAAGTCTTCCCTTTTTCTTGATATTATTGTTTCGGAGAGCATTTATAACATATAAAACAAAATTATATATTATAATTATTGTTTCTAAAGTTCGCATGCGCATGCTTAAATATATGTATGTAATGTGATATATTTAGCTAGTCTCACCGATCAAACATAAAACTCAACAAAGCTTCGAACAAAAGCTTTGTTAGACGCGGACAGGAAATGTTGCAAGGTGAGCTTGAGACAATCTATTATGGACAACATTATAACAATATTTAATATAAATGAAAGTATTTTTAATGGCTTTAGTATCACAATGTTAATTATGTAAAATTCTTAAATAATTTAGCAAATTTCTATTGTAAAATCTAGCACAAAATATACTTGGAATTCAGACTATGCTACGTAAAAATTCTTAGAGAACTTTGTAGACGTGTTGTTCAAAGCTACAAAGGGAAAGATGTTGATCTTTCACATTTAAGTACTTTATAGGAACGAGATTAAGGGGTCACGAATACTTAGCACAAAATACTTCGGAAACACCAAGAAACGATCCATAAAGAAAAGATATATTATGTAATTATTTCACCATTTTGAACGCGAGAACACTACACAGGAGAATTTTTGTTGATGATAAAATTATACGTATTGAAAGGCTGCGTTTATTATTAATTTTCTTTGCCATCGTATTATGCATAATATTATACTAAATACAATTAATAATAATAAAATAAATAACAAAACAAAAAATATGTTTGTTGAAACTTGTCCGGTCTGCAGGATTATAGATTATTTACTATTGTTGATAAGCGTAATGAAATCATCGATTGATGGATTGGTCTTGATCACAAGAGCAATTAAAACGCAAATAACATATATACCTATACAACTATAAGAAATATACCTATACCTATACAATAATACATTACGGATTCAAACTTGAGATATAATATTTGTAAGTTTTGATTAAGGATATACTCCTGAGTAGCGGTTAAAATGTACTTTAACCTGATATCGCGAGTGAATTTTCCTGTTCTATTGTGCCATATCGTAAATTCAGTGCATTAGACAAATGGGGTCAAGCGTGTTTACTGTATGCGACATGTCGGTGCCGAACGCAAAAATATTCCATTCTTGGGAGATGTAAGGGCTACCAGATGGTATTATATTACAAATTGTGTATATTTCGAGGTACTTGTGTATCTAGTATCGAAGATTTCCTTATGTAATTGGGTGTACCCAAAGAAATAACTCACATATAGTTAAGGTATTAAAATTAATATTTTGGTTACAAATTAATCATGTTACTAAAAAAAATTACTAAGTTTTTAGTTTTTTTATCTGTCAATCAATGTCAATGTCAATGTTTTATCTGTCAAATGTATGTGTTAATATGTGGTGTAATAATATCGGATTTGTATAGTTTTTTGTTTATACCTAATATATTATGTTGACGCGACTGGTTACGGATATAAACTTACAATAGTCGAAATAGTTTATAGTTTATAATGGTATGTTATTATAATATATAAGGAAAGAAAGTCCATTTAATGGAATCTCAGATATGCAGTCATAGATAATAACTAAGACATTAATTAAGCTTTGGAAGCTTTAACGTATGTAATACAAAAGAGCTAGTTAATATAAGCTTTTGAATTGAATCTCTTGATACCTTAATGTCATGTAATATAAAGCGTAGGGGAGTCACAAGACGGCGTGCACGCACTCGCCTATGAATATTAGAAATATACAAGAGAAACAAGATCCAAATCATGTGATATAACGTTCCACAGCACAAGCGTCGGAGAGATTAGGAAATAACATTTTAAAAAAATTGTTAATGGTCAAAAAGACAATGAAACTGTATCAGCTGTATTGCATGTTATTACTGTCAAATTCTTAATGTGGAATAAAACCAATATTGCTCTTTGTTGTTTGTTCCTACTAAATACAATTATGACAGATTTAATTCAAATCGTAGATAAATCGTAAATCTTGTAAATGTTAATATCTTCTCACCTATCTGTCACACACCCTTAGGTAAGACGTGTAAAGAATAACACATAGCTGTAAGTGAAGCGTATTTAAATCACTTATGGTCTAATGATGTCATTATATAATCTTTTCTTGTTGAATGCGCTGCTTACAACATAGAAATAATTTGATTTGAACTTTGATTATGGCAACACAACGGTTGTTTACTTCTTATAACAATTACAAAATTGGGGCAAATGTATGGGGATGTTGCATAATGTTACATTCTAGCGATTGCTCACTGGATGTTCCGAGTTCTAACGACTAACACATACTAAAAAGTTAAGAAATGTCTAATTTTTTTATATAAATGGTCCATATAATTTATTTCCAATACACAAATATAGGTACAGTGTTCTTAATCTACATCGTAATAATTAAAAAATTATAAATAGAAAGAAAAAGAAAAGATAAAGTATAAATTATTTTTAAAATATTTCCTAAATATAACCTACATAAACATATGTAGTATTTGCTACATATGAAACTCATATTTTGGTATATTTAAGACATATTTCTGGGATTTTTTTGATTAATTAGTAAGATTTGTAGTTATAATCGACTGTATCCCCAATTTCTTGCCAATTAGACAAACAAAATGGAGTCTACAAAAAATTTACAATGAATTTTTTTGTTGGACAAAATAATATGTATATGTATGTATTTTCAAAGAATGGTTGTGACTATTGCTGGTTGTGAGCTATCATAGGGCAAAGAATCTAAGAAGCTATGAACATATTTAAATGTACAATAAAATAAGCTATTTTAAGGTACGTATTCTATTCATTCATGACTGAAGTACATTAGGTCGTAAATTAATCGAGAAACAGTAGTTTTCTGTTAATTTTAACAAGCAATTTAACTTAACAGTTTGTGGCAGTTACGAAACCTAGATTATATTTTTCGAATACTATACGGAAAGATTGGTTTGTATCGAATAAACTGAAAAACATATTATAGAAATTATTTCACAATTTGTATGATGTCGCAGTAAAATTAATCGGGACAGGATGTTAAGGTTTGATTATACACGACATGTTATTCTATTATGAGAAAAAATAAAATTGATAAACAATAACACTTACTGTCTTATATAAAAATAGATGGAAGGAATAACCAATTTTGCAGCAGCATATCAGAGTTACGACAGAAAATTATAGTTTTGGCAGCATTTAAATACATTAAAATAGATACTTTATATCGATATAGTATTGTGAGCAGTGTTGGCCTAGTGGCTTCAGCGTGCGACTCTCATCCCTGACCGAGGTCGTAGACTCGATAGAGATCGTGAGGAAACCGGCTTGCCTTAGGCCCAAAAATCGACGGCGTGTGTCAGGCACAGGAGGCTGTTCCTCTACTACTAGAAGGTTTTAGCGCCGCTGATTTATTTACTTTATACACCGATATGACGGTATTACCAAAATTACAGTGTGACTAAAACTCAAAACATTTCAAATACATTTTGATTCTAAAAGGAGCAGCATATTACGGAAAATTATAGTGAAGCAACGGCATTTTTTGCAACTACCTACAATAACCACTAATTACAATTAAATGACACCATGTTTGCGTCAGCGTTTACAAATTAAAAGTCATCAATCATACTTCGGCTGGGGTCATTAAACTTTCGGCGTCGTGCTGTCTGTCCAAATCTAAATACGTAACAAAAAACTGTAATTAAAAACAAGTGTCGTATATCATTTGAGGTTGACGAACTATTCTATCAATTGGTGAGTTAGTGGCCTATTGTATCCTGTGCAGGGTGGGGCCATGGGAACTGTCATTTGAGACAATGAGATCAAGAGTACTATGTCATTGAACTTGTTAAGAAAGATACTTCGATAAAAGAGATCGTCGTTAAAGAACTTTATAGATGTGTTTACACTCTCAAATACCAGACTATATTTTGTTTTGACCATAGAACATAGCCTTGGATTAGGTTCGGCCCGCGGTTTCGTATGTATATGTATGTCTATTAGCGTATTGGTGAACCTGGTTACCCATGAGTAGATAGATGAAGAAATAAATTCTATTTTGACAAATAGAAAGCATCACTTCTTCTACCACAATCTGTGGCGATCAATAATACCATATTTACAATTCAAAAGTTAGTTTATAATTTAAAAATTAATTATAGTTAAATTAAGACTTTCTCCTTGTTCCTTGTTCTTAAGTTCCAGATAATTTAAATAAATAATATTTTTTAATGATTACATTGGTTACCTACGTGAATAAACTAGGTTTATATTTTGTTCCTAATACCTAGACATTTTTTTTAATATAGTAATCTATCTTTTTTTATCAAGCCGATCGTCAAGTTTTTGTGTTCGCAACTTTAGGATTCGCTTTGGTTTTGACATAACGCTAGGTTTGACACTCTTGAAATTGTTTTAATAATTGCCAATGACATAAGTCGGATAAATGTCATTGTGAGCTGCCATTGTCATTAATATGTCACAGAGCTCATTACCAACATCAAAGTCAAATTAGTTCAAAACCATTAATACCCTTGGTTTATTAGATTTGTCAGTATTAATAGATCCACAAATAAACGACTATTTGATAGTTGGTAGTAATAGTGATTTCATCGTCATTATTATTATTAAAGGTAATTTATTATGTCGGAGCAATGGCGAAACTGTCAGTATTTATTGATAAATTGTGTCTCAATGGCCACCGACTTTAAAAATGTTTTTAGAATTTCGGTTGCTAAATTCAAAAGAATTTATATAAAACCTGAGAAACGTAAAAGCTTTTAAGTCTATCTGTCCATCAACCTTTGTCACAGAGCAATTAGCTGTAGGGGAAAATTAAAATTGTCATGTCAAAAGAGAAAAGCGGAAAATGCTATCCAAAAGAAGAAAGAAAGAAGTTTGCTTTTGAATTTAATCGATAATGATTTTTTCACACAGATGAAGGCACTTTTTACCGTGCACTTCACTGTGGCTACAAATCCTAGTTACCGAGGGTCGTTCAAGAAAATAGCCTCCCAAAACTTTAAAGGCAACATACTAGTGAGTCTTCCGGCAAAGTTTATAAGCATATTATTTAACAGATTTTTTTAATTTAACTTCAGGCCAACAGTCTCTGCGTAGGTGTTTCTTGAATAAAAAAGAGTTTCTGATTCGGTAAATAGAATAATTAATTTAGTTACTTGATTGTAAGATTTTTGTAACTTTATGACCACGCCCACTGTAATTCACTCAAACAAACAAGTAATATATTGTATTATTTTCAAAATGTTTGATTTCCTTCTGTGTGAAAATAAAGAACAGACGTACTGTTTAAATAATACAAAGGGAATTTTAAAATAAACATGGGATACAATAAAAATGCACGGAACAGTCTAGACGTGATTCTAAGTACTAAAAGTTAAATTGGGTCTTTAGAAACTGACTCACTGATATGATGAAAGTACTTGTAACATTTTATAATATTTTACCCAACGTACAGCGATTTACCGCGGGCTATACGTACTCGATTACCAACAAAACATATCTTATATGTTAAATCGCTAATAACCAATAGTATTTTGACCATGTACTTATATTTATATATTTTATATTTATTTGTGTATCAGTATTCTTACAGATGCCTTGCGATTCTGTGACTCACTTTTCGAACTCTCACAGCGGATTTGGCATTCTGATAAACAATAACCTACAAGCTCCCTCCTTATCAGAATGCCAAATCGTAAAATGATTGCTTTACGACTGATTTGAGCGCGACCGCCGCTGTGAAAATCGGTGTGAGAGTACGAAAAGTGAGTTACAGAATCGCAAGGCTGCTTATTATACAATATATAAACAATTCAACTATAAACAGAAAACACAGTTAACAATTATTACCTACTTATACAAAAAAAAAAAATATTGTAAGATGCATTTATCATTACAATATGTTCAATATAAAAGAGAAATAATAAAGCCATTCTATCTAATTTAGGAACCTATTTGCTGGTAATTTGTGTTATAATCTGAAAGTATACGATACATGACTGAATTACGTAAATAGTATTAGACCAAGGAGTAAAGTTTTGATTTTAATTTGCCTATTTATAATAATAATAATAAATCTTTATTTATCCACATTTTATTTACATATAGTATACAAAAAGAAATATACATAAAATTCTATCAAGCTAAGGTTGCAGCCCCCGTCCGGGAGAAGGCCCTCCAACGTTTCCCACCATCCCATCTCTTGCCGTCATCACCCATTTTTTGCCAGCTATCCACTTAGTCTTTAATTTGGGTATTTACGGATAAAAGTTAGTTGCGTTGCCCGAGTTAAATTATAACATTTGACCGAATGAGACGACGAGTTTTAGTCAATCACGATCGTGTAAATAAGGTTACGTGATACAAATGAATGCTGATGATATTACACCTGATTCGAGAGAAATCTTTAAAACAAGAAACTTATATATGTGTAACGAGGTGAGTAAATAGCATAGAATTATGTCAGAGCGCTCAATGCTATCTTATCAATGAATAGCACTTATTATACAAACACTGCTGATAACTTACTTTTAATTGAATGAGTATCATTTAAGCTGATACCAAGGTCATTTGCGCATATTACGATAACATTTGCAATATATATATCTTGTATTACAATTGTATACTTAAATTGTAAATATCTAACCCTATCCTAAGGCTTTAGAAATCATGATTTTTCTTATATTTGAAGTTACGAAACGACTAATATATAACGTATATTATGTACTATGTATTTGAGAATATAAAATGAAAGACGAAACAACTGCGTAAATCTATATATATAAAAATGAAACGCGTTTTCGACGGATTTGTCTGATTCTTTTTTTATAATATTCCTTGAAGTACGAGGATGGTTCTTACGGAGAGAAAATTAAAAAAAAAATGAGTAAAAAAGTCTAAAAACAACACTTTTCTATATTCCCATACAAAATATTCGTAATAATATTTAAAGGCAATTTGAACTTTAATACCATACCATAAAGTTCAAGTGTTAGTGGAGGGGTTCCGAGAAGGTAAATTTTTATTTTTTGACATAATGTATTTGTTGTATTATCAACTTTCTTTTTTTTATCTTACTAGCTAGACCGATGTCCCGAATAGACTGTTAGGCGGTACGATGTTCGCCAGGCCAGCTAGTTATATATAAAATTAATTTATTGTTTAAATCACAATCTCAAAAAAAAGGACTAGCTTATGAACTCACCTTACGCAGAGTTGGATGTGCTCCTGAGACTTAACATGTAGTTACACATCACACCCACCCACTTACATGCACCCACACACTCACTCATTCACTCAAAAATGGTTCCCAAATCTTACACATTATAAAAAAAACACATTATGTTTAATATCTAAAGTTATCACTAAAAACTGAATACCGAAAGGCATAACGGTGATTTTACTCATTAAAAAGAATGCGGTTACGTGACATTTCAAGAAATTCGTGTCACATTCAATGTAAATTATGTACTAATTAATTGCGTATATAGTCACTAGTAGACATACAGGCGGCATTCCGTCAATTAATGTAACAACTTGTCAAACTTGACAGTAGCAAGTACTGTTACATTATTCTTACTATACAAGATAGATGAAATAATAAGACGAAAAACAAAAGTGATAGATGCGTGATAAGCGTTGGTAGGATGCGAATGGAGAAAGAAAGCCATAGACAGAGACTGCTGCTGACAAGCTGCAGGAGGCCTTTACTTGTGGTGGGGTTCCGATCAACGGTACTGATGGCAGCTAGGATAAAGATAACAAGAAAAAAAAGTTATATAACAAATCTAAGATACGAGTATATAATTAATTAATTGTAATGATTGGAAATTAAACGGGCTTTTATTATTATTATTATTAAACAAAATAGTCAAGACTTTTTCTTGATTGTTGCTATCGCGGAATATAGTTAAAATAAGTATTAAGAATATCCATAGCGCAAAATCATGAGCATACCCCACATACACACCTTCACGTACCTACCCTCACTTTTACACCATCGCACAACACAGCCAAATTAGTTAAATGTATTATGTATTCCATCTCTGGCTATATTTTCAGTGTAACTGTTTGTTATTATATATAATTTATGTTAGCTGTAGGGTAAATTAATAAATAAATATTCCATCTATATAATACAAATTTTCGTTTTGTTCAAAATGTTGTCTGAAAACAGCCCCTCAGTTCAAAGTAATAAAATGTTTTTCGAAAATGTTGACGTATCAACGATCACAAAGGTCATGTTTAGACCAGACATTTATCTCTCTTATATGACCCTCATCAAGTTTATCATATTAATTGTGAAGATAAATATATATCCTTCATAATGGAATTATTCAGCCAGGAAACAAAGGTCTATTCTACGTTCATTTATTTACTATTGTTACTGACTAAATCAGTCGTATTGACTGTTGTTGTTTTATGTGCTTTACATAAAGAGACAGATCCTTTGTATTTTATGATATGATACCATTTCATAGAGCGAGTGTGTACTTTAGTTAAAAGCATAGAAAAGGGAAAATGCAACTCACAACATTCTAAAGCGTCGGTAAAATGCTCCGTGGTTAAAATGGAGGTGCTATAGTCTTATAAGGCTGATTTTTGTAATTCAAAGTTTAGAGGGCTCTTTTTTAATGGATGCAATATATTCAGTTAAATTAATGTTATAATTCAAGTGCCTCGCCGGTATATACAAAATATATAAATGTTATTTATTTATTTATATTATTTATACTAACATACAAACATTATAACATTGAAAACTTAACTTAAATGAATATCTCGTGTCACATGTTCGTTCCCATACTCCTCCGAAGCGGCTCGACCGATTCTTATGAAATTTTTTATACATATTCAGTTAGTCTAAGAATTGGCTACTATCTATATTTCAAACCCCTAAGTGATAAGGGGAGTCTACCCCAAAAAATATATTTTTTATTTTTATTTTTTATGATACAGCATACAAAAATACATACAACCCCTTATTTTCACTCCTCTACGATCAACCCCTATTTTTATTATTGTAGATAGCTATTTTTATTGATCTGAAAAAATGTTTTCTAGAAATAATATACATGACAAAACAAAGTTTGCCGGGTCAGCTAGTGATAATATAATATTTTGTATTAATAATAGTTTTCGACATTCCAAAAACCCATAGCTATCATTTATTGAAGATTTTCACAAGATAAATGTACTTGAGGGAGTTTTCAGAAGCCTTTACAAAGAAGCCGTTACACAAATTCTAAAACCACAAAGTTTAGACAATTAAAAACAAAACAAAAAAACATAATTTATAAGCCAATTCACGGCAATTACCTTCCTGTTATTAACTACTGTCAACATATTATAACTACAGTTTAATTGAACCATCATTCTAATATTGATAAAACAATAACTTTGTACAATATAAAAGTTTCCATTATCTAGAATAAACTCAACAAGTAATCGAGTGAAGTAGAGTGAAATTAAGTTTTAATCGAAGTTCTTAGTTTCCTTGAGAACAGACAGTAACTCGATATACAATGTAATAGACGTAGACTAACCTTGGTGGGACATAAGATATTAATTAGGATTCTACAGAGTAAAAATATTGCATTATTTATTTGTATGATAACACCTTGAAGCTAGGTATAAAAATGTGGCATTCTTTGTTCTCTCTAAGCTTCGAAAGACTGAAGAACCTGAACAAAGATTATTACTTTGTTCAGCCTGCTCGATCTCTTTAATGCATGCATTGTTGTCAGTGGGTGTATTTCATCAAGACCTCGTCTAATTAATTAATTAAACTAATTAATAATAGGAGTGACGATCTGCACCATTTGAACAAAGAATAAAATTGATTAGATAACATAATATTCTAATATATATAAAATTCTCGTGTCACAATGTTCGTTCCCATACTCCTCCGAAACGGCTCGACCGATTCTTATGAAGTTTTTTAATGCATATTCAGTAAGTCTGAGAAACGGCTACGGTTTATTTTTCAAATCCCTAAATGTTAAAAGGGATTTTTTTATTGTTATCTGTCATTACAGATATTATATATTTTTTTTATTATTGTTATTATGTGTGTGTGTTTTTGTTAGTAATAAATGTTACGTTGAAGGAATAGTACATCTTCCCTTTCTCAACCATTTATATGATTATTATCAATGCATCGTAACTAAACTTACGCGATAGATGTCAAATATTTTTAGAAAGTTTTACGAAAAGAATCTCCCTTTTCGTAATTATATAATAGCAAAACCCTTCAAAATATCAAAACTCTAAAAAATAATTCTACTAGGTACTCGACGTTTAATGTAATTAATTATTAAATATTTACCAACTGCATCTCTAAGGCGATTGCAAATACTCACTGTTAATATCGTTTGAATTACAAATTACAACCTCAATGTCACAGTTCTATTGCTAATGTACGAGTCTAACACGACCTACTTGACTAATAAACTTGTGTGCACGATTCATTTTACAACGGAAATTTACCGCGGTTTGAAATTATTATTAATTCATATGATATCTAAATAAGCAGCCCTCTTAAGCAATAATTAATATACGAACCACAGAATAAGTTACACGTTTTGTTTATTACATACTGTATGGTATCTATCTCTAATATAAAATAAATAAATCAGTGGCGCTACAACCTCGTTAGGTCTGGGCTTCAGATATCTGAATCTGTTTCATGATCATTTTTTCAAGCTTTTAGGCAATTAGGTGATCAGCCTCCTGTACCTGACACACGCCGTCGACTTTTTGGGTCTAAAACATTTCGGTTTCCTCAAGATGTTTTCCTTCACCGTTCGTCCAAAAAGTTCATTGGTGCACAGCCGGGGATCGAACCCACGACCTCAGGGATGAGAGTCGCACGCTGAGGCCATTAGGTCAACACTGCTCTGCCAAGCATTGTACAATAAGCAATTTTTTTCGTTAGAGATGAACAGAAAATATTACTCTCCATACAATTTAAATAGATATGTAATATTAAAGTTAAGCTGGTAATAAGACTATCTAAGTCTATGTTTGTAGATGTTTTTTTATTGAATATTTACGTGCAACTGTCTTTAACGCAAGGATCTTACATTTAAACCCTTAAGTTGATTGACTTATGATCCTAAATGTTTATAATTTTCGATATCTTTAGCCAAAATTATTTAGAAAATTGAAAACATGTGTTGTTAGTATTTTAAAGCAGGATATTCAGTTATATGCTACTGTAGAGTCGGCACGTGTAAGTAAACTGGAATAATCTTTACAAATATTACAGAGGTTTTTAAGTTACAAATGCCCATGTTTCAAGTCTTGCCAAAAGGATTGGATATTTTTCTGGATATTCAAAAATACGACAAACAATTTTGGTCACCATCCAAAAAATAAGATATTTGTGATGTAACACAGATGACTTTCCAAGCCTTAATCCAAAAACACACCAATAGATTATTAATAAGTCTTTTGTTCATCCTTGAGGTCGTTGGTTCAATCTCTGGCTGTGTACCAATGGACTTCCTTTCTATGTGAAGTCTGTGTCGTGAGGAAACCAGCCGTAAACTTGCCGTAGACCCAAAAAGGCGACGGCCTGTGTGGCACTGGAGGCTGATCACCTACTTGCGTATTAGATTGACAAATAATCAAGAAAAAGACACAGAAATATGAGGCTCTAAAAAGGTTGTAGCGCCACTGATTAATTTTTTATGAGAGTTCCAGAAATAAAAACGAAAAACGATGCATAATTATAATCACGCGTCTTGTCCCCGTCAAGGGAAGTGGAACCTGTTTTTTCGATGGAGTGAATGCCTTTCTCCCAACTTTTTATGATGGAAAGGCTCGAATGTCAAGTTGAATAACCTGAAGCATTTTTTGTAAGCGTTTTTGCTTACAAAGCTTTTGAAATCATATATGGTAAGCAGTTTATATTACAGTACATTATTTACAGTTACATGTTGTTAATATAAAAAAAAACTAATCTTACGTTGATTTGTATGTGGAGCAAGAATAATAATCTCGTCATATTAGAATAATAATGTTATTAGAAGTACGTTATATATATAACTGTTAACTGACTCATGATATAGACGATACTACTCCACTGTTTATATATGTACTTAAAAATATCTTTCTTGATAAAATTCAAGTGTAAAAAACCTTACCATGACATTGAATATGGAAGAATGCAAGAAACTTATTTTCGACACACTCTGATAACGACATAGGAATATATTGCCATTTCTCTTTGTATCTTTAAGCAAACACAACATACAGACTATATGATTGTAATTGTTACATCACTATATTAACAGTGATTTTTGGCACTGTCATCCCAAAATATTTTCTTCATAGAAACCTTATGCCCCTTGAATATACACGTTCAAGTTATTTTTATTTTTTTTAATTCTATTTAATCTCCTATACCAATGAAAGAAACAAGTGTTTCAGAACAAAGCCACAAACTGTAATAAGTCCGTGTGTACAAAGACTCTATGTAGTACATAGTTTGTGACATCTAGCTCACCGAGCCACAAAAGAAACTATATCATAAATTATAAATAAATCCAAAAGCGTAGTCGTATTAGTTCTCCGCAGACTAGTAACCAAGCTAAAATATTTATTTAGCCTCACCTATAAACAAATACTTGCTAACCTTAATAAGAATAATGAGTCGATAAACAATAAACGAAAAACAATAAAATATAATATGCCAGTGTCGTATGTGTAATTAATTGATCGCCAAACAATTCGAACGACAACGCGCGATTAAGCCGCCTCGACTCACACTCTACACAAGGACGTATTTTTGATAATGATTATGTAAATTCAATTCTATTTTTAAAATTTACTGTAAGTTAATCGTAATGGCGTCTTTTTTTATTAGGGACATTATAATCTGTAAAATTTTGCTTTTTCGCGTGACACAGATGAGAAATTACCTAATTGTTTGTTAGAACTTTTACGTAAATATATAGTCCAACCTATATTATGTTTACTACTGAAATGTAAATTACATTTACAATTAATTTAAAAATAGTTTTATTAGATGAATTTTTAGCACTGTCTTCATTTTCTTATTTATATTATATTCTTATTTATATTATATATTATTTCTTATTTATATTAATAATAAAACCTAGAATTTATTGAGAAAACATTTTCGGCAGCAAAGAATAAGTATATATTATATGTAGATTATTTAATTAATATTTTTTAAAAAACCTAAGTCTTCATTCTTCTTTGTTGTCCCTTGTTGTAAAGAATGGAAATATATGGCTAGATAGAACAGAATTTTATCGCGCTAATAGAAAAATAAATGTGACAAACATTTGATTCGGAACACGTAAACAATGAGTGTTTCAGCCTCGGAATATTTATCAGTATCATACACCAGCTGTTATGCGGAAACGAATTCAACAATAGCTTTTTGATTTAATAACAAACTTTATAACATCTTGGATTATTTATATAAAAAATATAATTTTTACAAGTCGAGTTTACCGAGAACCTACCTTTTCTGCGTCCGAACGGCCCACAAAAAGAGTTTCCTTTGCCAATAACGTTGTCATCGATATATTTAACCAGTTTTGCTGCATCTTCGGCTCTGTGCCCCTGGGAGACACTCCATCTTGAGGGTAAATCCTCTTGCATTGATTCCGATTTACCTTTGGTACCTCTAGATTTTTTCAATACACTGGTCATGCCGTCACCTCAGACCGTCACATTACACAATAACAAGTTTAAAATTTTAATTTAAAAATAAACAAAATAACACTTAAAAAACACTATTAGAAATCAAACACGCGCGTATTACGTCTACGTCAATTCAAGGTTATGAAAAATACGTCTTGTCTAACTAACGTCCGTATTCTACCGTGTTCATACTTCAACTTAAGCGCGGCGGCGCGGCGTATCGCGCGCTAACCGCTTACTACGCACATTGGTCATCGCCACACAGATCGCGATGTTGCCAGTTTTTTAATTTCTACCAAATGATCTTCACTTTCGTTCTTGTCAGTTGATTTTCCCTATCTTTTATTGTTTTCGTACGTTGTATACGTACTAATCATTTAATTTTCTAGCTCGCACAAAGAATGAGGCATAGTCAGAGACATCACTGAATCTTACATTGATCAGTTTTAGACAGGCTACAACTAAACTGAGGTGCCTACCAAGTGGTATTTCCCAAGTATAACATATAACGAAACTCGTTAATCATTTCACGTTCTAAGATTTCTTAATCGATCACTGGTAACCATGACAACATACGTTGTTGGATCATTTGTAGAAATATTTTTGACTTGGTGTTTTTAGCTGATTATTATTCGCATTAAAAATGATGAAACTTCAAATATCTAACGAACAAGACAGGAAAGAAGCCCAAAATAGAGAGAGAAAGAGACAATGCGAGTTGGAAAGAAGATCAAGGATCTTCAATGCTCGAAATCGAAAGATTGGTGTAAGTACAATTTTTTCTATTCCATTAATTAATTAATAAAAGATCTCGGAAACCTGTTCCACTCCATTACTACGACCATTTACTTCGTGAAGCGTTTCGTCTTCTCTTACCTTTTTCTGTAGATTGAGTCATACTCAATCTCACACTCTACACTACCCACCATCATATGTGATGGTGGTTTTATCGAATAAGAACGTGTATCACAAAGAACGTTTCCATTACTGTTGATTCATAATTTTTAACAATAAATACAAAGCCCTAATACATACGAAATATCCTTGACATCACAAAAACAGGCACACAATTGTCAGTCCTAGGATAAGGGAATACTAAGATAAGAACAATGGAAGAGGTTAGACTGATAATATAACACATACTTTGCCTTTAAGTAACCTAGCTCACAACACGCACAAGCACTCACAAGATATTATATAATTGAGGGCGTAATTAATAAATAAAATTGGAAAATTTCGACGCGTTTTCAAGTGTGTCAAACCTAGGTTATACACAAAACTAACGGGAGTCAAAAAGTAAATTAAAATAAAGAGGCGATCGGCCGTGTCAAAAAAATTATTTACCACCCTCAGCAAAATTGTCTAAAATAAAAATATGTATTACGATTTACGAACAACCTAAAGAATTAATAACACATAAAACTACCCACTCTCACAATCTAAACACTACAACAATCAATTTTAATATGATAGATTATTATATTATAATTTGTATTGCCCTACTAATTTATAAACCAGCTCGTGACTATTATAAGCTGGAAGCGTTGGTACAAGACCAATACAACCACCAAAGTTACAACATTATAAAATTACAGATCGACCTACCGTTCTTGGAGCGGCAGGTGGCTGAGAAAAGAGTTGAGAGAGATGAACAGGAAAAAAATAATCTTGCCTTTGCTAAACAAATGATCAAAGACAGCAATTTAGCGGTGGTACTTGAAGCACGGGAACAAGAGGTATTGAAATGGAAATGAATTGTTAGTTGTATTGCAAATGGCGTTTTTAAGTGATACTTTTTTGTTTTTAGAAATAGTGTTTTGTTTTGTTGTGAAGTTAGTTATAACGAACATTATCTCTTTTCCCTTAATACTCACTATTAAGGCAAGTGGGTAATTGTGTTTATAAACCGACACTATCATTAGAAGGACCTTAGGAGACTTATAATCAACCTTTCAAGGATTTAAACTAAGCTACATATTTTATTTTATGTCTAGGAGCGGCGCCGGATTAACGTAGAAATAGACGAGTTCCGAAAGAATTACCAACGACTGGAAGATCGCAGAGAGTTCGATCTCAACAACCCTGATGTCTTGAAAGTTCAGCTGCCGCCGAGAGCGTCTGATGGGGAACCAGTGGGGATGTCTAGCGCTCAGAAGTAGGTTTTTTTATGAGACAGGGGCTAAGAAGCACGCACGTTCTAAGTAGAAAAAAGTGCCATTTGCCGTCCATGGACAGGTGTCAGCAGGTGCAATGTGTGTAAATTGAAACCTTTATTGTCTATTCCATTAACTTAACCAAAAACATAAATAAACATTAGCAAATTATTTCTGCAAATTACATTTAATATTTACGTAATAAAATAGGCTACCGTGTCAATTAAAATAAAACGTAGGTATATCGACTACAACAATTTTACATTACAATAGTTATATTATTGGTTTACTGGACTCCTGTTTGTTATTTCACATATCTTTATATATGTATATATAACTGTATATCTTTTCCGCAAGTGTTTGTAATTAAACTCCTTCTAAACCGAACCGATTCTTGTGCGTTCAAGTGGATTCGAGTTTGGTTTAAATTTACAATTAGACAAAAAATTTTTATAGAACAGGGATCAAACGGGCAGGATGTTATGTGATAATAATTGTTAAGTGGCAATGTGAGTGCCCATGGACCCGCCGCCTATGGGCACTCACAGAAGGCTCGAAAGTCCGTTGCCTGTTTTTTTTGTGTATTTAAGACGTGTGTTCAGGACAACGCCTGTCGTGACCTCTAGTTTGATAATAAAACAGAATTAACACCTTTCCCACGCTCAGGAATTACCTCTAGAAATAAATATTAAATTTATTTCGATTCTATTCTATTTATTCGATTTTCTTGGGATTTCTCCAGATTTGAAGGTGAAGATTTGGAGTACGAGGAAAGAAAGAAAATAATGGCGGAACAGAAGAATGCGTGGCTTGAACAGCAGGTGCAGGAGAGAAAGGCAGCTCAGGAAGAGAGAAAAGCTGCTGAAGCTGCCTATATGGTAATACTTTATTTAAGTATTGTATTTAATATGTAATGTTTCAAGTCCTGGCTTTCTACTACACACATATGTATCACTTATTATTTCTGTGCGATAAGAATTCATGTAATAATAAAATTTGAAATGAAAACCGGAGAGAATAAATAGAAAAATTATTAACGAAACATGATTTTTCTCCAGATGGCGATTAAAGCAAGAGACGCGCGCGCAAGTGAATTAGATAAACTGGAGAGAGAGTGTCGATATCGGCTGGGACAGGCCAACCTACGGTACAACGAAGCATTGGTGAGTACAGAATATAACAGTTTCAGATAAAGATAATACAGTTCCTTGTCAACACAAATATTGCTAAATTAAACATTAGCTCTATGACAAAATTACAATAAAAACCTTTGGTTTCTCATAAAATTTGTATGCTGTATATGCATTGGTTACATCGTCTTTTAAACTCATCAGGCAGCTGAAAAGAAACAGCTGGAGCAAATAATGAAAGAGCAAGAGGATGCCGACAACACGGCTGAGATGTATAACAATCTAACATCGGATATGCTCACTGAGAACCCTGACGTCGCCAAGAGTGCCCTCGGGAAGAACAGGTTGTATTCGTATTAAGTACTTTGCGAATTACGAATTTCGTTCTAAGTACAAATAGGTCAAGTTACTTGACCCGGCATTTAGATGCTACTTAAGTAACTGACTTATAACTGCCTTTTTAATGAAATTGTTATACTATACTTTTTAAATGGAGATTTTTAAAAAGTATAGTACTTTTATGCTTTCATTATTTTTTGAAATTCAACATCATGTCAGACTCTAACCCTCTTATTCTGAACTAAATCAATTTAAATACTGTGTTATAAGACTGGCTTTAACTCTCCTGAGAAATCACCTCCATGGCACTCCCTGATTGACTATATTGACGAGTTTCTAATGATAGGAATTATTTCATAATTCGTAGTAATTACTATTCCTTGACAGGGCCATTGGCTTCATGTACAAGGGGATGAATCAGGAAGAGTTGAAGAAATTTTATGCTGCGCAAAAAGAACAAATGGCTGCCGCAAAGGTTTTTACCATTCACAATACACAACATTTTTATTATAGACTAGTGTGAGTCAATTCTCACACGTTGACTTATTATTTAATGCAATGTTAGTCTAGTATTTAACTACTTTATTTTATTTTAATGTCACTGATTGTATAGTTATTTCTCAATACACATCACAATCGTAGAATAACAATTTAATTCACCACTTAATTTAAGGCAAAACGCGAAGGTGAAGAAAAGATGGAAGCAGAATGGCAGGCGCTCGCAAAATCCATACAACGAGAGGTGGCGGCTCAGGACATCGTTGACCAACGAAAGAGAAGGTATACATAGCGGAGTCCAAACTTTGTCTTTGGCATTATAACCTATTATCTACAGAACCGGGTAATTTAAAGAAAAGCCATTCCCCATCCGTGCTTCTCTGTAATAATACTGCGCTTGAACGCTGCTAGCAGATTTTTTTCTAAAATTTTGTTCTAATTGCCACAATTATTACATGAAAGTTAAAACAATACTGATTATATTAAGGTAAAAAAGCAGAATTACCATTTTAAATAATAATATATTTTAGGGAGATCGCTCGCCAGCTTATGGAGGAAAATCAATTGATGGCTCTTCAGCAAAAAGAGAAAGAGAAATACTACAAAGAAGTCGTCTACAACAACACTCCGACTGACGATTACTACTCCCAGTTTAACACTACTACGAGATAAATATGGCAACATTTTAGTAGAATTATTTTGTTACTTTTAGTGAGTGGCTTCAAAATTGTTGTGAATGTAACATGCAATGTTTTGTTTACTATTAAATTGTTCATGGTCAAAGGATAAATTTATTTAAACTCACCTGGTAAATATGAATAAAACAAGTGTTATAGACGATAAATATTTATTAAGAATATTACAATTTAATTTAATGAAATGTATATTGCAAATTAAATTTGCTTTAGTTTGGCACACTGAGATCATTTATATCACATTCAAAATACTACCTAAAGCTAATAATTGAATAATATATTTTGCTTTATTAGCCAGTACCCAGCATATTATCCATCCATAATTTACAAAACCCAAAAAAAAAGTTTTGGGACTTAATTTTGGCTGTACTTCATACTTCATAAACCGAAAAATATAATCATTGAAGTACAAAAATAACTCCTTAAAGTTTTTTTAATTTAACGTTTCAGCACAACCCAAAATTTGTTAGACATAATTATCGCTCAACACTGCTCGCGTATTTTTTTAACTTTTTTAAATTGAAATGATCTTCAAATTTATTATCAAATCTATTTCTTTTTTCTATTCAATTATGATTTGTACTAATTTCAAGATTAATAAAATTTCAAATTTTTTATACTTTTGAAATATATCCTACGGTCTTATTGTATATTATTGATAAGCAAATATAAATATTCGAATACAATTTAATTTAATTATAATTAGGCCCATGCTAAAAACTATAAAATTTTAAATTCTGTATTTAATGAAGGCTTTGTGCACAGAACAATTTTTTTTTTAAATTCCATAACTATTGATTAAAAAATAATATTAGAGATATTTAAATATACGAAAGATTAATTTCCATAATTATAAAAACAGTCTTATTACACTGTTTTACTAAAAACCTTTTAATAAGACTTTAATCAAATACTACTTTAATTCCCATATGGAACTATTCTATATCTGTTTTATACTCTTAATCGCCACAACTCTTGGATACAGGTTCATTACCAATAAGGCCCTTAGCCTTCAGATTAATTATCGAGTCCGCGATGATCCTCGCTGTCCGTCTGATGTACCCTCCGCTCGTCAGCATCACAACTGGGATCTGATTCGACTTGCATATCTCAAAGACGAATTCGTCCCTTTTGATTATACCCTAGAACATTTACATGTTTTTAAAACATTTAAGAAAATTACATATGACAGACCCAGTCAAAATCGTTTGTTTGGTTTAACGCGGTACTGTAGCGCTCTATTAATTGAAATTTTATGATATGTAATTAACTCATAAATACAATTTTTACACCATCTATACTCGTAAGCTCGGAAGTATAGGCCTTTTAGAAGTCGGTTGGCCTTTTATCTTTTTGATGTGACAACGTCTTATAATTCGATGGAGCCGGCTGCACGCACGAAAAAACGTGACGCATGCGGCGTTACCTCACTCTGAGGCGTTCCATTTAAGACTTGAAGTGCAAGCGAGAGCGCGGAACGAGCGACAAAGAGGCACAATAGGCATCCGCATTCAGCAGCGTTCGTTAAAAATTGATATATGTAATTGTATTTATGCGTACAAATAAAGTAACTTGATCAATTCAATTGTGATTTCCATTTACCTCCTCTATATCCATACAAAATATCTATCAAACAAATAAAATTAAAATTTTCATTTGAAAAATGGAACCATTTCATCAGCATTTTCTTATGACGTTGTCACATTCAACTATCGTCAGTAAACCGAGTTTACAGACAACCGATTTTATTTTGGAACAGAGGCCTAACTGGCAGCAGGTTCACCTGATGTTGTGTGATACCGCCGTCCGTCGATACACACATTACCAAATGGCTCACGAGTGCGTTGCCTGCCTAATATTATACTTACAATATCACTGATTCTCATGTGACCGAGGGGGTCTGAATCGAGTATGTCCGTGCCTGCATTGTAAACCAATATATCTGGTTTAAATTCGTTTAATGCCGCTTTTAAGTTCCTGAAACAATTTTATAATAATTAAGGCTCACCGCGGCCAGTAGTAAAGCCATAATTGAATAATAATATTAAAAGTCTTAGTTTCCATTCTTAAGTATTGGCTGATTAGATAAAAAACATTTATGAAACAGTCAGTGGCGTAACAATAGGGTGGCAGGGCTGGCAAAATGCCACGGGCCCCCGACCCAAGAGATATTATGTTCTATGGATGAATGTGAAGTCTCCAATACGTATTGGGCTAGCGTGGGGACTACATACCATTCCCTCTCGCCTAAGAGAGGAGGCCTATGACCATTAGTCGGACATATACAACGTGTGATTGAGTACGCTGAAATCTCGAAGTTTATTCAAATTAAACCTAGTACAACGTGACGATTTTTACTGATAGGGCCCCATCAAAAGAATTTGCCACGGGCCCCGGATGGTATAGTTACGCCACTGGACACAGTACATTAAAAACTTAGTTTACTTCATTTTAGTAATTCGCATGGCTAAATGTAACTAATTGTAGCTATTTGGCCAACATTTGATCAATTTAAATGTCCGGAAGACATGGATAGATTTCTGGAAAAATGGTTATACATAAATTTTGGACAGCTGACATTATAACAAAGTTACACACTTTCTCAGCTTAAGCATATACTCAAGATCCTCGACTTTGTTGCCAAGCTCTATTTTTCTCCGAATTGCTCGCTTTGCTTCCTCATCTTTGGGATAAATATGTCGATTGTACATATCCATTATGTAAACTTCTGGGACACCAAGAAAGTCGCGCTGATAACCATTACCCTGAAAATTTTTATAATATGTCATATTACACTTGTACAAACGGTCCATATAGGTCGGTTATCGAAAGCTGGCGGGTTCACAGTACTCACACTAATGCAATTTCACATACAGTATGTTTCAAAATATGATTTTTTTGCCTAGCTATATATTTTAGTCCACTCTGGTTTTAGTAAGGTTGGGTGGGTTGTAAATAAATAAAAATGTGTCAAATACATATAAATATTAGGTGCATACGAAGGTGGATCCAAAAGTTCTAAGCCAGACCAAGAACGTGAAAGAGTAGTTCGTGTAAATAATTTTACATTTTTCGACATACGCTCCATCTAGCCATGACTTTGTTGGTCGACAAAACGACCTTAGCCGTTTTCGGAGTAGGTGATCCAGATATTTTCCATTGTTTGGACTGTTGCTTTGATTCAGGAGTATGGTGGTGAACCCAGCTTTCAACAAATAAAAAAAAAATCAAATCAGCTTTCAGCATCTCATGTCAAATGAAATATAACATTTTTTCATTAAACTGTTTTTATTAAGATGCTTAAAATAATTAAAAACATTGTGCACCATTTCACGAGATTGCCCTGGTAATGTTTGAAAAAAGATCAACATGTATAGTAAAGATCAACATAAACAGTAGCAAAAGCAAAACAATAACTGTCTCTTTTATACTCATAAGCTTGACCGAGCGCGAGAGAGACGGACAGTCTTTTCATGATGTATTTGTGATTGTATTTCAGTTTGACAGACTTTGACATAACGCCTCGCGCTTATTCACAGACACTACACAAGCACAAAGTATAAATGTGTTGAAGCCGCCAGCTTTAAATAACATACCTATACACATACTTATAGCATCAGTGTTGAGGACTTTTTATAAAATTCTCAAGAATATCTGACCAGCTACTTCCTCATAGTTTTTTATTCTAAAATAATTTAGAAGTTTTGTAGTAGGGATTAACAAAAAGTAACAATACTGGTATTATTTGCATAGGAACTGTAAACCGGCGTGAAGTGATGTAATAACTTTACTTAAATGTACTTGCATCCTCCTTTCCCTAAGAAGTATAAACACTTTTTCTATTATACTGAGATTTTTCAACAAAGAACAAATTAGTTTAGCCAATACTGATTTATCCAAACAGGTATGACACAAAATATAATTTATGTCCTAAAGTGTGACGAAAACACATATACCTTACTGGGGTCAATTCTAAAACAAGGTATGTTTTTTATTTTCTTTATTGTTAATTATTATTTTTTATATAAAACCAATTCAGGATCTTATCAACAAAAAAAAATACACACTAAAAACACACATTGTCTATTTAAACATACCTGATGAGCATCCAAATCCACAATCATTGCATTCTGTACACTTCTATACATTACAAGATACTTTATTAGTAGAGTGATATCTGCATACGGACAAAAGCCTCCACCCTTATCACCACTGCAGTGATGAAAACCACCACCAATGTTTATTGCCCACCCACGCTCGAGAGCAAGTTTACCAGCTAACACAGATCCACCTGTTTGTAACCTAGTAAAGAGCAAAGAAACTTTTTTATCTGCCATAGATAACTTAGGTCAATACTTTAATATTAATTTAATTTTTACTTTTTCCTTTACCATGTGTTTTTGCAAACATATTATTTTACAGTAACTTTAACTTGTTAAATAAAAAATATCTTTGATGTACCAAAACTTACCTCATAGGCTTCAAATAAGCATGTTGCACCAGTATATTTGGTACACAAGCAACTATAGGTACTTCGGCTATCATTGCAACTTTGGCACTCCACTGAAAATTTAAGTAAATATTTGTATTCTAATAATCTGTAAGTATTTCTTTTATTTTACAATATTTACCTTTAAAGATTTCAGATATTTCTTTGTATGAACCACAATCAAATCATTTTCCTTGGCTTCTTTTGGTTTCACAAGACAGTCGGCACTTATAAATTTGGCCTCTTTCAAAAACTACAATAATCAACGTATTTTTAAATCCGTGCGATATACCGATTCTCTAAACCTGATATTAATGGGAATTTTACCTGAACTATGTTACGCCATTTCTTTGCGTCGAATATATGGAATCTTTCAAATCCGCAAAACGATACATTGTATTTATCATCATAAACCAATGGCCACTGATGCTCTTCGATATCAAAGTATAATCTTAAAACATTGAAGCGTTCTTAATACGTAAAATAAATTAGGCGTAAATGAAGTACACAGTTATGTAGATGTAAATAATAATACTTATTATGTTACCACAATTACCTTGTCGACATATTAATTCGATTTAGACAAAATAAAGTTACCGAAAGTATTCACAGTCATTATTAAACATTTGTTTACATAATTACGACTTCAATATCGGCGTCCAGATTTTTATAAGTTGTAGCAAAACATTTAACAGCTGACTTTGACAACAAAACTTAAAAGTTGCCATAATAAATGTGTAAATTCTCAAGATTTAGTAGCCTTTATTTTAGGAGAAACGAAAACGTGTATATATCATTTTTTATATACAAAAAAAGTTTCTGTAACAACTTGTTTAAGGATAAAACCAAAAAAAGTATTGTGTATGGTCTAAAAAATTATTTTTATTTAGTGTGGCCTCCATCTAATTACAGAAACACCTTGTCTCGGTTGCTTAGCAACGCATGACAAACATACCCGCGAAATGTAAACCATAACCTATTTTCAAGATATTTTGTAATCATTTTTGTTACATATATAATTTTATTATGAGAATTAGATTAATATGGAGAGTGTTTCCATCGAAAACTTACAATCTGAGCTGGATTTCTATAGGGTGAGTTTAAAGAATAATTTATTTAAGCCTCGTTCATTCCAATGCATGTGGTAAACCTTGTGCGTTGTGGTTTAGATTTTAAAAACATTGAGACTTTTATGAAAAAAGTATTACCGCAATCAAGTTGAATTTGACGAATCGAAAACTAAGTTGAATATATAATAAAAACTTTGAAACACATGCTCTAAGTATCGAAACACATGTAAAGTTGTATGTTAGCTAAAGTCAAGGTAAAAATCAACTAAGAACATTCTGTATATTTCTATGATAATTTATGTAGTCTGGTTTCAGCAAAACCAGGCTGCCGTAGAGCAAGAGATAAGAACATTAATAGCTGACAATCAGAAGCTATCGCAGCAGGTTGGTACACTGCTGAAGGAGAAGTTACAGTATGCGCAAGAGAGCTACGATAACAAACAAAGCCATGAGTTAGAAGATTTGAGCAGACAAGTTGCTTTTCTTACAAAGGTAAACAGTCTACCGTCAAAAGTAGATCAATAGACTGATTTTCTTAAGTTGCGACTTGAACTTAGTGAATATCTTCTCATTACCTCCTCATTATTTTTTCTAAGTATGACATGGTGCAAACTAATTTTTCCCCTCATTCACTGATGATTTTCATTAAACAATTATACTATTGTCTTGACGATACTCGATTTCAGGACTTCTGCTTATACGATGTATTCATGCTTATATGTGAAACAACTTATAAACCCACGGGTGTAATTTTGGTGGGAAACAAGTTTATCGTCGATGAAACAAAATTTAATGTTACGCAACAAAGTTACAGTATTGGTCGGATATACAGTTGTAACTACAAACACTATATATCGTAAACGCCTTTTTAAGTAAATGCATTATTACAATATTCTTACAGTTCTGGTTTTATAATGGAATCAAGTGTTAAATACATTATAAGTCTTAAGATTTTGACACTTTCAGGAAAGAGATTCTCTTCACGTCCTCTGGCAGACATCTCAAAAGACAATAGAAGCGTTGGATACTGAACTAAAGACTTACCAACACTACGACAACAGAGTTGGGAAACTGGTAAGCATATATTCATGATCTTACTTTTTATCATTTAACGTTGTTAATATATATCCTTCTCAATTGCTCTGACTGACCTGAACATAACATCGTCATTTACAAAATCCAATATTTGCTATAAGTTTTTAGCAGGCGCATTAGAAGTTTAAGCCACGATGACTTTTCTTGTATCTGTTTTAAATAAAATGTCTGAATAACTATTTATTCATTTTAAGTTTAGAATCATCTAAATTGGTTTTAAAAACAGTAGATTTTTTTGCACAAATTAAATCATTTCAGAATTTCAAAGATGAAAATCGGGAATTAGAATTAAAATTAGAAACTGCTTTATCCGATTACGTTGAATTAGAAACAAATTATAAGAAAATATCTGCAGAGTGCAATAATTATGAATCGGAAATAAAACATAAGGAAAGAGAACTTCTAGGTTTTAAAGAGAAATGTAAAGATTTTGAGATTAAAGCAGAAGAAACAAAAAGAGCACTAGAAGAATATAAAATTAATTTAATGGCAGAGAAGAAAACTAATGAAGATATAAAGAATCAACTAGCGATGTGTCAAAGAGATGCAATTGATAGAGTGAAGAAGGAAGCAGAAGCGAAAGCAAAGGTAAGTATTCTGATAGATTCTGATTCAAACTGAATAAAAAATATCTGGGATATAGCGATACCTGTTTGATGTACATGGTAGCCTCAGTGATTAACGTCGAAGAAGAAGATCTGTTATATCTGTTACAGCTATAGATTCAATATATTTTAGGTGGCAGAAGCACTTCAGTTGTTTGACCTTGTAACTGTTCAGAAAAATGAAGCATTGAAAAGCATATATGAAATGACACGTAAGTGTTAAAGTATTCATATTTTATAGCGCTACTCGCTGCCCCCGCGAACTTCGTACATACCAACATGGAACATTATGCATTGCTGAGACTGTTCGGTTGTCTGGAATGAAAACTTTTTAGGTTTTTCTGTGAATTTTTCTCTATATAAACCTCAGAGTTCATGTCATAAAATTTTAACTAGCAAATGAAAAATAGGGGTTGATCGTAGAGGAGTAAAAATTAGGGGCAGCATGTATTTTTATATGTTGTATCATAAAAAATAAAAACTAATCTAAAAAACTATCAAAAAATTTTTTTTGGGGTGGACATCCCTTATCATTTAGGGGTTTGAAAGATAGATAGTAGCTGATTCCCAGACTTAATGAATATCAATATAAAATTTCATAAGAATCTGTGGAGCCGTTTCGGAGGAGTATGGGAACGAACATTGTGACACGAGAATTTTATATATTAGATTATTTCAAAGGACTTGGGTTCGATTTTTGTAATATGACGTTCACATAATAGAAAAAAATAAAAAGTACACAGTAGATGCGGAAAAAATAAATAAGTCGGTAGGTCATTTATTACTTAATAATAAAAAGAAGTTTTATCAGAAGTCTATTAACAAATTAAGAATAATTAATGTTTTAACATTGTTTATTTACTCTTTTGTCGTCTCCCAAGAGCACGAGTTATTACTGTACGGTGTTATAAATCTTATTTGGTGATTACGTCAACAATAATTATTTACTTTTTTACACATATTACCGTCGCAGTCGCATTTTGTCCCCCGCGCGACAGTACACATGCGCAGCAATCCCCTCCACGTATCGGCCAGCGCTAGACTTACGTGCCGCTGGTTATACCGCGGTGGGAATTATTGAGTGTAACGCTGTGGCCGTTTAAATTTTGTGAATATATATCAATTTTGATTAGCAATGAAGGTGGGAAAAAAAGTTAGGGAATATAAAGCGGGAGACTTTATATTCGCTAAAGTGAAAGGATATCCAGCGTGGCCTGCAAGAGTGCAACGACCAAATGGAAAGAAATACTTTGTGTATTTTTATGGGACGGCTGAAACAGCTAACCTGCCGCCAAATATGATTTTCGATTACGCCGAGAATAAAGATAAATTTTTGACTAAAACAGTTAAACGGCGAGATTTTAATGATGGCGTAAAACAGATCGAATATGACTTCGCTAATAATGTTCCGGTGGAGCAGGTTGTTGGTTCGTCTTCGAATGAACCAACGAACAATGAAACGCATGAAGATGACTCGGCCCTTGAGACGACGGCTGATGACACGATGGCGGATGAGTCGACGCTTAATATGACACAAAATGACACTTTAGCTGATGAATCGGACGTTGGATTAGTCATTGACGATGTTAAGACTAAAGGCAAAAAGTCGATTAAAACAGCAAAGGAAACGCCGAAGAAGGAAGTAAAATCACCGAAAGCGAAGAAGAACGAGGAAGAAGAGAAGAAGGACGAGGAAATTGTTAGTAGAAGCGGAAGGAAGATCAAGCCTAAGAGATACATTGACGAACATACAGAGGAGAACACGGCGTTGCAAGCCCCAGCTGCGAAGAAGAAACGCGCGATTTCACCGACTCCAGAAAAGGATGGGAAGAACGAGCCGTGTAAACACTATCGTGTTACTTTACAGTCGGAACTTGAAGATCTAAAAGAACCCTTTAATTATGACGTGACAGATAAGGAGAACATATTGATTGCATATCTGCCATCGGGACAGTATGTTGGTATCAAGCTGTTCCAATCAAGGCCAACCAACTTCAAGAATGAGGGTGCTAGGCTGAAATGGGACAAGCAACAGGCGGCGAATGCTATCACCATGAAACTGCAATTAGAGCATGGTCAGATAACGCCTCAATCTGTGGCTGGACACCTTATTATGGAGTTAAATTTGAACGATGAAGAGAAGGAGCTCTTGGACAAGGAAAAGGATCTTGGTGATAAGAAATCCCGACTCCAATTCATGAAGACGGAAGTAAAAATGATGGAATTGGACGCGAAAATCAAAACTTGTCTGTGTTTAGAGAAGGCAGACACAGAAATGTGTCTGAAGTTGTTGGACGAGTTGTTGGAACTGGACACCAAGCCTCTCATGCTGCTCAAGCACCCAGTGTGCGTCGAGACCGTGAAGCGCATGCGCGCGTACGTGGGCAACACGGCCTCGTGGGACCTCAGCGAGGCGGAGGCAGTCCTCTTCAGCAAACACGCGCATCGGATACGGAAGCAGGCGGACGTCATCTACAACAGCATGAAGAAACTCTTCTCGCCCCCCGAAGGTCTCTCCTTCTTCGAGTACTTCACCGAAAGAGTGGAGCACTTCAAACAGATCACCAGCAAAATGTCCCAAGTGGACGTCATGGAGATGGTCCTCGAACCCATAGAAATGTCACAGCCGACATCTCACACGATGAAGTCAGCCGTTCAATCGGCGAATGAAATTACCAACTCAGTAGACAGTCAGGCGAAGCAGACCGTAAAACCCAAGAAGATAGCGAACATCCTGACAAAGACGCCGAAGAAGAAGAATGCAAAGAAGCAAGAACAGAAGCCGCAAGTGGAGAAGAAAAAGGAGGAGAATGAATATGAAGCTGAGAAAGAAGAGAAGAGTGAGAAGGAAGACACAATAGCAGACGAAGAGAGCGCAAAAGACGAGGAAGAAGAGAACAAAGATCTTGAAAGCATGGAGAAAGAAGACACAAATACAGACACATCGAATGACACAATGGAGGCAATTAAAGACATAGATAAGGAAACGGAGAAAGACACGGAAGAGAAAGTGGAGAAGAGAAAATTCAGCATAGAATCGAAATCGAGTTTAGAAGAGAAGGAAGATGAACCCAAAGCTAAGAAAACGAGAGAGAGCAAGAAGACTGATCTACCACCTCTGAAATCTCCTACGAAAAGAAAATCAAATGTTTGAAAAATAAATTTCACTGTCGCTCAGAGTCGATCGATGATGTTAAATGTACTTAAGTATACATTTAATCGAGCATATTATAAAGACTTTAATGAACGACTTGGAGTCTAATTAAGTATATAAAGTAGCAATATTGTAGTATTGTAATATAATTAAGCGTTTTATTTACGGATTGATATTGTAGTGGATGGTTGGTTTAAAAACTGAATGGAAATATTCCAATATAATGCCACTAGTTTTATACACATAATTGTCTAATATGATTGCATCAAAATATTGTTATTGAGATAATATTCATAATACAAAATATTCTGTCGTTTAACAAATCACTTTTAAGTGATATTTCTATACATTAGAACATTAAGTACCATAGTACATAAATCATGTAATTGGTGAAGTTATATAAATAAATATATAAACATTGTGTTTTTTATTGACCGGTTCCTCGTAGTGGCGTAACAATAGGATGGCAGGGCTGGCAAAATGCCACGGGCCCTTTTCTATTGGTTATTAGAGATGTGACATTCTGCGTAAAAAATAGTTTTTTTAAGAAAAATGGATTTTTTATATTTATCGATTATTTCCAAATTTTTGCATTTTAAAGTTTTAGAATAATAACTCCCCAACCACTTTCATGCGCCGGAAACAGTTATTTAAACAAAAATAATAATATACTAAATAATAAAAATAATAATATACCCACAAATTGTCTATGCTTGAAAACGAAGACGGTGATTTCGAGGATTCGTACAAAAAAATAATACGTTTACGTATTATTATTTTTGGGAGTTTTGCGTACTTTTGCTGACTAGGAGGGGGGGGGGGATAAATCTGCTTACGTAATACTTGAACGACCCCAAGGATATCTTCTATACTTTTGAAATATAAAATATTTCAGAGGAAGTGACAAAATTAAAACTTGCCCTAGCGTCAGTAAAGCGTGAGACAGAAGAGAGTTTCAAATCAGAACTTGATGATGTGAAAGAAAAGTACAACGAGAAAGTAACCGATATGCTTGAACACGTCAGGAATTTGGATTCAGAGCTCGTCGAAAAGGGACTTTTATTGAACAAAGCTTTACGGTACAGTATAGATACTAGAAACTTAAATATTATTTGGTGTATTTTGTTACTGGTATTTTAAATGTGCATATTTTTGTTACTTATATGTTCTTATTTAAGTTATATTCCAAATATTCGCAAAATTGTTTTATTTCCTTCATATGCTTTATAGTTCTGATAAAATTTTAGGGAAATCAAAATTCTACAAACGACTAATGAGAACATGATAAAGCAACAAAGTGAGAATTCCAAATTCGTAGATCCGAAGCTGGCGATCGCTGAACAAAAACTTGAAACCATGTTTCAGGAACTGGTAAGTTATTTAGTACTATCAAGATTCTGGATGCAATTACAAATACAGGGATTATCGTACCTATTTATAACGATTCGACAGACTCGACATTGGGGTTTTCCGGGCCGGCCGTTTCGTGGTTAGGCTGGTCGAGCTCTTTTAGGATGGATGAACTGTACTATTTAAATGTTGGAATTTTTTATAGTTTCGGAATTCATATTACAAAACTACCCTGACGTTTGATCAGTAATAGTTTGTACTCTGTAGTGTACATTTTTTTTTCTTTCCAACGATAATATTGTCTTTTATACGTCTATTGTGGGAAAGACTATTTTGAGGACAGAAAAGTGTAATATAATAAAACTATTTTGTTTTCACTGAAGTAGTCTGTAGTATACACTAATCACCCCCGCTTAGTGGTAAGCGAACATGAGAACTTAACGTTCTACGTTTAAAACATAAATGCGATAGTCGCATATTTTTAAAATTACATTTCTTTAGTTATGTTCAGAGCGGCGTAATATGCAACTTGTATGCGAAAAGCAGACGTTAGCTTTGGACATACAAAGAATTCAGGATACATTTGCAAGAGAAACGAAACGGAGGGACTGGGAAGAGAAGTTATTGAAAACTCAGTGCGAGGAATTAAAGTAAGATTTATTTGTGTTATGTCTATACTAATATAGGTAATAAAAATTAAGGGTTTGTTATTTTATTATTATTTTAAAATGCTATACTTATTTCTCGGTTTATTTAGATTTTTTAGCATATTTATTTAGCATGGTACAACCGGAAGATCGCAAGAGAACAGCTCTTTCAAATCATTATAGAAATTTTGTAGTGGCTATACGAGTGTACATGCTGGAGTCCGGCGTTGCATAATATTTACACTTATACTAAATAACTCAAAAACCTCTAGGGCTCAGTAAAAAAGATGCAGATCCAAACTAAGAAAACTATTATGCTGATTTGTTCCTTTATTCATTAAAATTCCATTCTTTAACTTTCGTCTCTTTCTGTCAATTGTGTTTACACTGTGATTAAGAGACAGACATAAGGATGAGGAAATTTATATGGCATGAAAGTTACCGCAGAATCATCAATAACATGTTCAATAAAACAAATGACTATCAAATTTTATATTCAGAACATTGTGTATTTTTTGTCATAATATATACAGGGTGGCCAAAAAGTTGTGGATCAAACGCAAATAGGGGATAGATGAGGTCATCAGCGGCAAAAAATTGTTCTACGGGAGGTCTCTAAGGTCAACCCCTGCAGAGTTATGATTTATTTTGGTTTTATATGAAAATTGACATTTTTTTTACTAATTCTTCTTAAAATTCGAAAATATCTACATCCTGTATCTTTCTCATAATATCCACTAGGTTGGTACTGATGAGTTCTTGCGTTAGACATACTATTTATAGTTGTTTATTGAGTGTATTCAAGATAATACGAGGCATGCCTTTTAAGTTTTGTCGTTTGCAGAAAAAAACACAACTAGAACCTTATAGTACTTTTTATTGTTTTTCAAAGTATTCACCACGTAGCTTAATACACTTTTCCATTCGCTTAAACCAGTTATTATAACATTAATTCCACTCTAAAGTGGAGGTGTTCAAAATGGCTGACTTGAAAGCGTCGACTGCTTCTTCTCCGGACTGGAACCTTTGACCACGAAGACTTTTCTTAATTTTTTGAAATGTAAAGAAATCGTAAGGGCTTAGGTCAGGACTGTATGGAGGATGGTCAAGAATTTCTACTTTTTCCAGCTTCAAATACTGAATTGTTTGACGAGCGCTGTGTGAGCTTGCGTTGTCGTGGTGCAGGGTGATGCGCCGCTTTAAGTTAGATTTTCGAAGTTTGGCGATGACTTGTGGTAAACAAACTGTAGTATACCACTCTGCGTTAACTGTTCTACGATCTTCAAGTGCATCAGTCGCGACATGGCCGGTTTTTCTAACGAACGTGGCCACCATCTTCTTTGAAGTGCTTCGAGAACGAACGAGTTTAGTCGGCTTTGGCTCGTCTTGAAAGACCCAGATTGTAGATTGTTGTATGGAATCAGGATCGTAGGCATAGATCCAAGATTCGGCATCACTGATGATGTCGTAGACCTGATTTGACTCTCTTCGGTTGAACCTTTGCAGAGTTTTCTTACGCCATCTGACGCGGGCCGCCTTGTGATCGTCGGAAAGCAGATGCGGTATCCAACGGCAAACTAGCTTTCTCACACCAAGCATTTCATGCAAGATCTTCTGAATGGTTGTCCCTGAGATGCCTAATAGAGCCTCTATCTCTCGATACATCACATGACAATCTTCGAGAATTAGTTGTCTCACAGCAATGATGTTTTCTTCAGTAAAGGCGGATTTTGGGCGTCCTTCGCCAGATTGGTCACTAACACTAGTATGTCCAGGCTGGAATTCTAAATACCAGTGTTTGACAGTCCGCAGACATAGGGCTTCATCATTGAACACAGATATTAGCTCTTCAAAACACTGAAGCCGTGTCAGGCCTCTTCTAAAGTTGTAGAAAATTATTGCACTAACATTTTCCTTAGAAAGATTCATTTTCGTACGTAACTTGACAGATTCAAATCGACGCTGTGACTAAACAATAGCATTAACCCTAAGTGCTCGTTCAGACACAGCGGGAACCGCGCGATTGTCAGATCGTGCGGTTTGAACCGCAAAAATGGCGACTGTTCAAACAGTGGCGGTTAGTTAGCGATCAGTTTCAAGATGGAAGTCGAAGAGTAACTAACGTGTCTGTGGTTGATACAGAAAATAAAGAAAAGGCAGATTCAGAGAGGATCGACTGACACATGGTAAATTTGTAACACTATATCCCAATTTAAGAATGTTTGAGAGAAAATTTTTCGACTATTTGAGAATGTCAATAAAATCTTTTGATGAACTCATTGAACTAATCAGGGAAGATATTTCAAGCTCTGAAACACATATGAGGGCAAGCGTTACCAGAAGAAAAACTCTCCACTTCATCAATAAATAACTCAGTGTCGAAGCGATAGCGAGCTCACGGTGCTCTTGTTATGACGTGTTAATCGCGCGGTGCCCGCAATGCTAATGAACGCGAAGTAAAGACAGACTCCATAGTAATAGAAACGCGCGGGAGTATCGCGATTCTATTTTCTGGCGGTTGGTTTGCGGAAACCGTGCGGTTTGATTAACCGCGCGGGTATGTCTGAACGATTACTTCATAACTCATACAAATAAGACCCGCGCGATTTCCATGCGATTCTGAAATCGCGCGGTTCCCGCCGTGTCTGAACGAGCACTAATACTTTTAACTGTTTTGAGATTCAAAATGTAAACACATTCGAATATAGTACAGGTCCAAATTCAAAGTTGCCGGGAAATATGGAAACGACAGAACTTAAAAGGCATGCCTCGTATTAAGTGATACGATATAACATTTTTTCAAATCATAAATTTTTCTTTACTTTGGACCCCACTGTGAAAAAAAATTACTCCACCGAAAAGTGACCCTGTACTACAAGTTTTGGCGCATTTAATAGGGATTCTGAAAAGGCAATGAGTCGCTCTAATATCTTTCTAGGAAGAATTGTAAACAACGATTGTGAAATAATAATTGTATTTAAACAATTATTTCTCAATGGTTGTTTGTAGGAAACAAAATATTTTACAAAAAAATATGCTCAAAATTCCTGACTCTGACCGTAATACTTAATCTGCACCGTCTAATCAAATTCCTACGTAACCCTCCAGCCATCTGTCCAATTTTTTGAATCTAGTCCGATTCACAAAGTACTGGTCACAGGTAGATAAATAATCTATCATAAGACCGAATCGTTGTTGTTTTATCGTCCTAGAAAGATATTAGAGCGACTCATGGCCATGTGTAATACCTTTTCAGAATCCATATTAAATGCGCCAAAACTTGTAATACAGGGTCACTTTTCGGTACAGTATTTTTTTTTTCACAGTGAGGTCCGAAATAAACAAAAAGTTTTGATTTGAAAAAATTTTATATCGTATAACTTAATATAATCTTCAATACACTCAATAAACAACTATAAATAGTATGTCTAACGCAAGAACTCATTATTTTCTGGCCGAACTACGCTCGCCAACCAGCCCGTGCTGAGCTGTAAAGGCCCTAAAGGCCAACAGCGAGATTCCATTCAAAAAAAAAAAAAAAGAACTCATTAGTACCAATCTAGTGGATATTATGAAAAAGATACAGGGTGTATATTTTTTCGAATTTTAATAAGAATTAGTAAAAAAAGTCAATTTTCATATAAAAACCAAAATAAATCATAACTCTGCAGGAGTTGACCTTAGAGACCTCCCGTAGAACAATTTTTCGCCGCTGATGACCTCATCTATCGCCGCTGATGACCTATTTGCGTTTGATCCACGACTTTTTGGCCACGCTGTATATATACTATATAAAAATTTCAGAATTCAAGTGGAGCATCTCCAAAAATCCCTAAACGAGACACATGGAATGATAAATAAACTCCAAAATATGATGTCATCAAGGACACAGCTAAGCCTAAAGTAGTGTTTTTAAATCTATGTTCCTATATTATATTATTAGGTGATTATGTAGGGCAGGCAGTTAATAAACAATATTTTAACAGAATGGTATCAACTAAAGAAGAAGAACTATTGGAATTAAATAAACATTTAGAAAATCAAATGGAACTGAACAAGAAGTAAGTATCTGAGGATAAGAGATTTCATAAATAGGAATAGAGATGCTCTCTAAAAATCCACTGTTTTCATTTATATAACATACTTGCACTTCATCATATATTGTTTTATTATTTCTTATGATGATTGCACTGAAGAAATCAGTTTCAAGCAAATTACCCATTACCCTCATTATGCTAAATTACTGTACAAGCTTAATGGCTTGCATTTCATGTTAGAATTAACATTTTGACATTCATTTTCATCCATTATTTTTTACTTATTAAGTCCATTAATTCTATCATTATTACAAAAGAAAAATAAAAGTTATAAAGCTGGAAGTCCTGTTACACCCCAACTATACTTTAAGAAGAAATAATCAGACTTTACTTTCTGTCCTTGCCAACCCTTACTTACTTACAACAATTACTGTTTTGCTGGTCTAAGAGGATTTTTTAACCACTAAGCCATGGAGGTGAATATAAAATTCATAACCTGAATTATAGATGGAAGGAATCATATCTAGATATGACTGATAAATTAAAGAAGAAACTTGAAGCATTGTACAAGGAGAACAAAGAATTAAGGATACAACTAAATCTACCTCATAGCAGTTCAACTGATAGCATTAACAGTTAAAACTAACAATTATTAATCATTGTGCAGTGTCCATTCCTAATTGTTATCTATAAGGTTTTCTGCTGGGAATAACCACCAGAGTTAAATAACACTGTGTAAAAGTTAAATAAATAAAAAGTCTTTAATGTGAGCCAGTACAGTAAGCCACTGGAATAATTTTTATTAAAATTTTCTTTGTAGTTGAGTGCTTGAATAAAGGCAAGATATGATAGCTATAATTGTAAAGTATACATTAATCTGTACAAATAAAACACTATATTATAATACTAAAGTGCAATAATAAAATTTAACCAGATGTAATTCAAGTTTTTTATTTTCATAGTTAATATTTGTGAGCAATAAATAGATACAACACATTATCTTAAAATATTTACATTTATACAATTAAACAAACTAAAAATTTATTGTGTAGATTTAACCCCCTTTCTTAAGTATAAAAACTACATCAGTTAAAATGGATTTGTCACCTTACAATTTCCTCTAAGTTTATATTAGATAGATTAGACATGATGTGACAGTCATATTATGAGTACTTTAGTTATAATGGTGCTCAATATTAAAAAATTTAAAACATTTCAAGTTAAAATTATACTGAAGAAATAGTTGATATAACAACAATATAAAGTATTTAATTTCAAAGTGTCACTATTAAACCATCTATACCAAAATTTAAAAAAAAAAGATGTTTATTTAAGATGCAGCGGCAGCCTCAACACAGTCAGAAAACATACTAGGGAACCAAAATAGAGTCTCTTTAGGGTCCTGGTTGTCCACCCAAGCTAGACCTTCCTTAACCATGTAATTGAGAGCATTTTCTGCTCTTGTTTCATTCCACCTAAAAATACAAATTAAATCACTTTGGCTCTGACAAAATACTAAAAATATTTAAATCTTATACCGTGATTACCAATAGCGTTATATATAGGTATATTTACAACCATCATACTTACCCTAAATCTCCAGTTAACATGCTTATAGATATCCACGCAGTTCCTAAGGAGCTTGCCTTTTGTAGAACTAAAGTCTGGTCTAGATTAAGTTCTCCAGGAATAGATTGCACTAACCATTTTCCTTTCCCTATAGAAACCACAGTAAATCTGAAATAATTATCATGAACCATTAAGCAGAATCTTTATTAGATTTTTACCTCATCATTAATAAAACAATAGACTTTTTCATTATTTATTTTTAGGAATATGTACCCATTTCCAAATATCTTGAGTTTTTTTACTGCAGCTAACAAATCTTCATTTGTTATATCTTGATGTTTTTTAGCTTTTCCCCGTGCAGCTATTAATTTTGTCCTTAATTCTTCTAGCGTTATAAGCCCACCATTTTTGTAGTTTGTAGCTAAGCACACTTCAACTATTTGAACTCCTAGCTCATAGTAGAAATCACCAATACCTAAAATTATGAGGTTATCAGTGGATTACATTTAAATTATTTTTAAACACATCAATATAAAAATTAGTAAATTTTTTTGAAATGCGTAATAGTAATAACAATATTATGAGATTGGGAATTAAAAAACATGAGAAATGACAAACCTAGCACAGACCAAAAGCCTTTTCCTGAAGCAAGTGGATCCACACCAATTGCAGCGCACATTTCTTGAAACTGCCTTCTGAATTGTGCATTTTTCTTAATTTCATTTTTATGCTTTGTTGCAAATTCTTCAAGATTTTCCCTGAAAACCTCGAGTTGCTTTTGCATTTGTAAAAATTGATTTTCTTGAATTTCCGAACCCTTTTCTCTATACTTTTCTCGTTCTAACTGTTGCTTCTGGATAGCACCGACACCAGCTCGTCGCCTCATTGTTATTCCCTTTGTAAATATGTACAATTTTCTCAAAATAATTGAAAATGTAAACAACCGTATATCTAAAACTCCTAGTTAGTACCCGAGATCTAAAAATTAAAATAATAAATAATGTGAATTTGTTAATTGTCAACTCTCAATGGTGACTATTGACTTCTACTGTTTGACTTATACTTTTATTTTTTAATTTTACAGTTTTCAGTAAGTTTAGTTAGTCAAAAATACACGTCGAATTGATAACCTCCTCCATCGATTTTTTGAGGAGGGTAAAAAAAGAACAAATAATAATAGTCTACGACTCTACGCTAAGCAATAGCTGGCTATACTTATTTCCTTAGGCAGTGGATTACAATTTTATGGAAAAGAAACATTACACTTAAGTCTTAACACTAAGTTATTGTAGTGTAATTTTCTAGGCTGGAAAGATATATATAAAAAAAGTGAGAAATTTTGTAGTCAAGTCCGATAAAGCATCAAAAGCAAAAGTTTATTGCAGAAGGAGCAAACATTAAATGTATAATTTACAATTTACAATGAATAATTACCTATTTAAATTATTATCAAATACAAGCTGACCCAGCAAACTTTGTACCGCCAACAATTAATAGGTTTAGCTGAAGTGAAAAGTTTAAACTTAGTATAATTGATTTTAATTTGCAACTACATAGTTGTATTTTCTATGTATTTAGACATCTTTCTAAACTATTTACGCAATTATTTTTCGTGTTTTAATATTGATGGTTATTTGGGGCGGAGACAAATTCAATCATCATCATCAAAGCTGCCCTGCAACTTTCGGTAATGAGTGGTATAACTAAACCAACATTGTTTGAATAGGATTAATAATTATTTTTATTATAAAACTTTTTGTATGTAATCAATATAACAAATTGATTTGCTTATATCCAAAATTGAATTTACATAAAAAAATTATTCATCACTCGTACGCAAGTTTAATAAAAGGCGGTTTTGTTAAAAGTAAATTATTACAATGTTTTTTAGAATTT
The DNA here is from genome assembly GCF_905475465.1 of Pieris napi. Classification (NCBI taxonomy): domain Eukaryota; kingdom Metazoa; phylum Arthropoda; class Insecta; order Lepidoptera; family Pieridae; genus Pieris; species Pieris napi. Next base: position 655,647 of record NC_062241.1, on the reverse strand, counting down.
AAATAATAATTAAAACATGAAAAATGTAAATGCATCCCTGGTGGGGATCGAACCCACGACCTTTGGATTAGAAGTCCAACGCGCTATCCTCTGCGCCACAGGGACTGATAGCAGGGAGAGAAAATTATCAATAGTAATCGAGAGCGTATTTCTGTAGCATATTTAGACGACAATAAAAAAATATATTTCAACAGTATAATAAATAAATATATTGTTATTAACAAAGGATCACTAATTTTGTTTAATGTTGTTGGAAAAATATTTTGGAACTTGCGATAAAGTTTAGAAATTAGAATCGGACTAATTTGTTCTGTGAAGTTGCTAATGGCAACCGGAAACGTCTACAAACGGAGTTATATGAACATTTTTAAAATTTACAAATAAATTTTCATGTAAAGAAAATTAAAAACATTGAAAACTAATACAAAATGGAATGCATAGAAACTGCAGAGAAACATCAAATTTTAAACGATTCCGATACGAAAATCCCAGAATCACCAGAAAACTTTCAAAAGTTCATTTATGAGTTATTTGAGAAAAATGGAATTTTAAACGACTTACGAGCTTATTTGCGTGGTCATATCGTTAATGTTTTAAAAACTGCTAATACAGGTAATATTTTATGAGTTTTGGTTGTATTTTATAACCGAAAAACGTAACTCATTTTAATTTGCCAAGCCTTGAACTTTCTTTTTGATGCTTTTTTTTCTGAAAAACTTTTCTTGAAATCTTTTATGGTTTTGAAGCTTGAAAACCCTTACCCTTATTATTAAATTTTTTTGAAAGTAAGCAAAAATTTATGCAGTTAATATTTTTTTTAAATAATACAAATTTCAGGAGATACTACTCCATGCCAAAAGAACTTTACCCAACGTCTGGAACATAGGTACCAGGCAATTAATATACTGATAGCTGAGTACCTATTGAGGCTTGTTAGTACATTTTTTCTTACTATTTGTGTTTCTAATGCACCATTAAATGAAAATGAAAACATTGTCTTTAGTTGTCTTTTGAATTTAATTTACACCAAACATTATCAAAATATATTAAACATTTATATATTGGTCTTATTCCTTAAATATTTATTTTCATAGTTATAAATTAATCTACTAAGTGTGAATGTCATAATGTTGTTTATAGGAATTCAACTATACTCTCTCAGTGTTTGTGTCTGAAATCCCACTGGCAAATATGATTTTTGGCTTTACAAGGGCGCTAATTAAAAACACAGAAACATTTGATTTGTACTTTGAAGACAATGATGTGTGGTCCATTCTTAGTTGTTTAGGTGAGAAAGTTCTTGGCTGTTTATTTCAGACCATGGTGCATTTTTATTTCATTTATATGCCCTAAAAAGGGACCAATGGTAATTCTGTCCTAAAATAAATCATCATTACAGGCATTGAATGTGACTCTGAACATGCATTTAAAATTTCTGAAATGTATCAGTCTGAAAAAATACCGCTTCTCTTATGTATTTTTAAATGTACATCATTGTGCCAAAAGGACTCTATTTTTAATGATAATGGTAAGTTTTATTAGTACATTGAGAAGTGATGGTAAAAAAAATAGATTTAAATATACATTTTTTAAAAATAACATACCTATAGGAAATTTTGAGATAAGTTGAATTGTTCACTAGTCTTAAATTTAAAAAAACATTTTTTGAAATAATCGAAAATAGTTTTTGTTACTTAAATTTGAGTTGTTAATACATTTTTTTTAAATTTATTTTAATTTCATTCATATTTTATATAAAAAGGGATTTTGCCTTTAAGATCTTTGTTGGTGCATACAAAGGTACAATGTGTTATTTTTTTATAAAAACAATTTAATATATACAATATAATATACAGTATCAGAAGAGAACCTAACAAGTGACAAAAGTACAGACACATTGGATGGGAATTTTAAGAAAAATATCAAGAAACGCAAATGTCGACATTATTCCTTCTGCAAGACGTGTCAGTATCGCGTGATTCGGATCAAAGAGAAATACGACAAACGCAAAACACGTTTCAATGAGGTATTTTTCATTGAATATGAATCTGATAAAAAAGAACAGTATAATTCAGTTCGTTAATTGTTTCTTCAATTGTTTACTAAGAATATTAATTAAATATAATAATAATATGTAGCTATGCGGTATGCCCTGCCGTCATTTGGTCGCAGTGTGATGTTATGGCAGCTTTCCTCTGTAAATGGGCTATTTAACTTCGATTGAGACTTACATTCTCAATCAAAGTCTTAGTTCTCATAATAATAGGGGAGTTTTAAGTGAAACGTGGCTCTGACAAAAGGTTAATTGCCCCAGTTAATGCCACACCCCGAAAGCAGAATGTACCTGGAGAATCTTTACCATGAATGAATTAAGTAAAAAAAAAAAGTTGTCTATGTTACGGAAGAAGTATAAGTAAATTTATAAAAAAAAACGAGAATTACGAACTCCTGTCTCCTCTCATATAAAATCCACTAGTTTTTACACACGGTAGTCACACTTGGTACACACAAATATATAAGCAGCGCTTGAGTAGAAAGTGCTCTTCGAGGCACCGAAATGTAGACAAATAATAATAAGAGAGCCATAATAACCATAAACAACTTGCAGACTCCAAAGTCCACGAATTCGCTGGACCCCGGATGTTTTATGAAAAACCTGTCCCTTGTTGAACAAGGCATCATAAACGAGGTCTGATTTCGTTTTTGTTATTTAAGTCTAAACCACCGTTGAGGTCGTGAGTTTGAATCCCGGTTGTCATTGAGTCTTTTCTGTGTGCGTAATTAAGACTCAAAGTCGATGTTTTAGGCGTAAAAAGCTTACCACTTATTTGACTTATAATATTAAAGAGTTATAATATTATATAATACTTAAAAAAGGTAGTAATCTGAGGTCCCTTATAAAATATTTTATTACTTACCGAGTGGCTTGATCCCTTGGCGTTGCGTAGAGATGTGGAGTATTCTCTGCATCTTCTACCGCATTTACCATGGAGTGTGCAGAGCAATCCAACATCCGGCGTTAAGAATACGATCTGTTTCACATCGACGTCCGTTGTTTCCCCTATGTGGAACCAGCTACCCATCGAAGTATTTCTGAACCAATTCGACCTAAGGTCTTTCAAGAAAAGAGCGTACCAATGTTTAAAAGGTCGACAACGCACGCATCTTCTGTGTGCGTCCATGGGTGGCTTAAGATTAGGTGAGCCTTCGGCTCGTTTGCCCACTAAAAAAAAATCAGTTATATACAAATACAGCAATTTCTTTGAATTTGAAATCATTTTGATTATGGTATAATTGTCCTTACATATGAAATTGGCGGTTTGTCGTGTCACAAATATCTCCTCTTTGGATAGGAATTACAAATTCAATGGCCATAGGCCACTGCTGCTTCACGACAACCCTAGACCACACACTGCACTTTTCGGTCAATTGTTTAATTATATAACATTGTCATATGTAATAGAACCTAACATTTATAATATTCCAATTTACATAGATGTTTGAACAACTAAAGTCCGTGTATGAATCTGAAGTTGATATGATAAAGGAGGAACAAGAAAATACCATTAGGAAATCTATCGCCAGTCACACCATACAGCTTCAGAAGCAAAGGGAGGAGGTAATGCGGTCTAATACATAAAATTTGTGTAGTATTTAATATAAATACTAGCATTAAACTGGAACTTAGGCTAATATTGCGTAAATTCGACGGCGTGTGTGAGGTACAAGCTGATCACCTACTTGCCTATTAGATTGACAAATGGTCATGAAACAGATACAGACATCTGAGGCCCAGACCTAAAAAAGTTGTAGCGCCATTTATTTAAGGGTAATATAAAGTAAAGTGTGACTCGTATGCCATCCTATTGAATTTTGTCATACGGTATCGTTGTTAGAGCTAAGTCTAGACTCTGAATGTGACCCTAAATACTCTGGTATATTTATTTATTTATTATCATCACGCCTTTTTCCCAAAGGGATAAGCACAGACAACTGATATCCACCTGCTACCGTCTCTATCTCTTTCGCTTCATCCACTTTCATGATATTCACCAGGCATTGCCGGTTATGAGTACTTTTAAGTTGTCCCTTCTCTGGTAGCACCTGGATTTGTATGTACGACAAGGCCTACCAAACCCGATCTCGCCATCCTTGGTTGGCTTGTTAACCGCTTCTCATTCATCACCAGCCACCTCATCATTCTCTTTCGTATCCTTGTCCTCTTTTAACCCACACAGCTCATTATTCCTTATTCTATCACGCAATGCACTTCTTAACGCTCTCATTTCCACGGCATTTAGTCCACTTCTTTCTCTGCCACACACCCAAAATTGTATTATATGACTGACTCATTCTCAGGTTTGAATCCCTGGTGGTGTCGAACTGAAATAACATTGTTTCTCAAAGAAACTCTTGCGGAAGTTTTGAGTGCTGCATGTAAATATTAATTTAATTAATAATTTTGTTAGTGTTTCGTAAATAAATTGGCTTTTCACAGTTGGAGGAATCGTTTAAAGAACGCGAATTGGAATTGTGTAAAAGTGTCGACGAGAAAAAGAAATTTCTTTGGAACTTGGCGAAATCGTTGAGGCAGCAACACGATGCCATGACGAAGGCGATGGACGATGTTAAGAGCGAGACGGAGAGATTGACTGCTAAGGTATAATATTAATACTTATTTAATTTAGCAAACTACTTTATATCATTGGTAAATATTATACAGAGAAAAGTAACAAAAAAGTCCAAAATTACTGGATTATTTAATATATTCTTTCACGTTTGAAATGCTATATTACCCCTGAATAACATATGTATGTATGTTCCAAAATTTTAAATTATTATACAGTCGTGTGAGGCTACACATTCTATATATATACTAGCAGACCGGCCAAGCGTTGCTGTGGCTAAGATTTTTGTTATTCAAGGGAAAAGGTAGGAGAACACCAGTCATTGGGACCACCATGCTTTTTTGGTGGTAATGCCATTAAATTGTAGCTTATTTGAAATGTTAGTACTTTTAACACTGACGAATAGTGACTATTAAATAATAAACAAATATTTTGCAATAAAATAATATTGCGGGTAGAAATTGAGATGTAAGCTATCCTATCTTTTAAGTTGGATCAAACTACACACGGTGTGCAAATTTGATTGATATCGGTTCGGTAGTTTAGGAGTCCATAGCGGACAAACAACGTGACACGTAATTTATATATATTAAGATAATATATATACACCTATGTAAGTATATAGTATTCTATTCACATTTTTTTACCTAAAATATCCGTTATTAGATATTTCTTTATTAAAAATACAAAATAAATTGGTTAATTTTTTTCTTTCCACCATAAAGTCGACATACGAAATTATTTTATACATTAAATTAACTACAAAAATTCAGATACGGCAATAATTGGTGTGTTTAATTTGAATAATACTAGAACATCGCGTTTCCAGGAACAAAACTTAAAATCCCAAACAATAGAAGCTGAAGATCTTTTACGGAGACGGGGAGAGGACATGCGCAAACAGATATCAGAAGAATTGCAAACATTAGAAGAACACTTGCAGACCTTGAAGAAAGAGAGAGATAGCATCAACATGGAAAGAGAAAGATTAGAGATTTTAAAAGAGAAATACAATAAAAAGGAGTTGGATAAAGATTTGGCAAACGAGTTGCAGGTTTTGAAGCAGTTTGTCGAAAAAAATGTGAAATGTTTGGCCGAAAAGGGAACAGTTACGGAAAGTTTACTGAATAATGAACAAAGGCTGATTGTCAACGATTTGAAGCAGAAGAATGTTAATTTTATGGTAATTTTTGTTTTTAGCTATGTGACCAATATTTTTTTAAATTAATTAGGTATTCCAAAATAGGTATATTTAAATGGTATAAACATATTTTAAACGTAGATTTAGTACTACCCCTTAACATAAAAACAAACACAAAAACAAATGTTAATGTGTGAGTGTCCATGGGCGGCGGTATCACTTAACATTAGGTGAGCCTCCTGCCCGTTTGCCCGCTATTACGTAAAAATAATTACAATAAATAATCGTATTCTCATTCAAACTCAAACTCAAACTCAAAATATCTTTATTCAAGTGGGTAACCAAGTACACTTTTGAATCGTCAAGTTAAATTAATCGTAAATTTACATTTACTACCAGTTCGCAAGTCAAGGGCGTAGAGCGGGTAACAAGAACTGGCAAGAAACTTTCCGCCACTCTTTTTAATCGCCAAGTATTGTCATACAAATTGTTTGAACTGGAGCAATTCAATCCCAATTAATTAGTAAAAACCACATTTATTACGCATCAAAAAGTTATTCTTAGAATTCTTATTTATAATAATAGACAATAATATCCTTCCATGGTGAAAATTATTTAAAATAAATCATTAGTAGGTACGTTAATATATCTGTTTCACCGTTTTAGTCAAACGAAGCAATATATCACGACTACCAACGCGCTAGCCGGTCGTCCAGTGACCGTGACCAGAGTGACCACGACGACCGTGACTTTTGTGATCGCGCAGAATTGCTAAGATTGAGGAACGAGAATCATCGGCTAAATGTTTTAGCACGACAGGTAAATTGTTTATTTAAATTCAATTAATTTTAATAAATCTATATAACTAAAAATAAATTTATTTATTTATTTTATTTATTCCGTAAACTCTCAGAGACTTTATGGAGATAAAAGTTGGAAACATAAAAAAAATAGTTTTATGCAGTACTGAAGTGTTTATTCAGGAATAGCGAACAGTCTCTATGGGATAGCATAGCAAAATGTTCCATATGTTGGTACGTAGTACGTTCCTACTAAAAAGTTAGGCTAAGTAAAAATCATTTATTTATTTGCTCAACAGTATTCCTACAGCTACTCACTAAATAATATCCAAACTGTAGCATCTATCGCCTACCTGCTATTACGAACATTAATAAATTAGTCTGTCTTCCGAGCCCGCCTTTTATTGACGTATCATTTGGCGACGAGGTTTAACGATTAAAAAAGTATAAAATGTCGATTGGGAAAATTGAATCATTTAATTTGGGTTCCAAGCAATGGCCAGCGTATATTCGGCGTGTTAAACAATTTATAAAATTAAATAACATTAGCGAAGAATTAAAAGTTAGTATGTTGGTGACCGTGGTCGGAGAAGAAACATATATGCTCATGTGTGATCTTTGTGCACCAGGATTTCCTGAGGATTCGACATTTGATGAGTTAGTCAAATTAGTAACAGAACATTTAGAACCTCAGAGGTCCGAAATCGCGGAACGGCACGTGTTTCGTTTGCGACGGCAAAAAAATGGGGAGTCTTTAACCGACTACTTGCAGGCCCTTAAACACTTGGCCTCTTCATGTAATTTCGGCAAGTGTTCATCTTGCTCAACGTTGGAAGAAAATCTTCGGGATCAATTTGTATCGGGTCTGGCGAATGATGCTATGCGATCTCGAATTTTTGCCGAGAAAAAGATACAGTATAAAGAGGCTGTGGAACTGGCACTGGCATTGGAGGCGGCTGAACGGCACGCAGAGGTCAGTGGATCCACACGGGCATCGGTGAATGAGGCATCAGGAACAACAGGCGGTCAGGTGAGCGAGGGCTTGCATTACGCGCGTGGCGGTGGCCGTGTGGGCAGCCAACAGCCGCGCACGACCTACATACCGAGCGCCAAGGGCGCTGGTGTTGCTGTGCGTTCAGCAGGTGGAAGCGCGGGGACTTCAGGTTCTGGTGTTTCATGCTGGCGCTGTGGCAAGGCGCATACAGCGGATAAGTGTCGTTTTAAGCAATACAATTGTGATGAGTGTGGCCGACGGGGTCATTTAAAAGTGATGTGCAAACAAGTGTGTGGTAGTGATAGTCGACAGAACTTTGTGTCGGACGAATCTGATGTTGAGTTATTTAATTTGAAGTTGAGCAGTCAGGGTAACGAACCTTATTTTATAAAGGTTTTTATAGACAGTAATTTAATTCGATGCGAAGTAGACACGGGAAGTCGTATATCAGCAATAAGTGAAGAAATGTATAATAGATTTTTTTGTCATAAAGTAATTATAAGGGATGGCATAATCTTACGTTCTTATTCAGGTACTCAGATCGAGTCTTTGGGTTACATTGAGGTAAATGTACGTTTGGGCGACGTGGAAGTTAAATCATTACGTTTATATATTATAAAAGAAGGTGCTAGACCTTTAATAGGACGAGAATGGTTACGTGCGTTGAATATTAAAGAAATTTATCTTAATGAAATAGCGGAAGATTCTTTTGTGAATAGATTAAGCAAGGAATTTCCAGAAGTTTTTTGTAATAAGTTGGGCACATGTAAGAAAACTATTCAATTACAACTTTGCGATAACGAACCGGTTTATGTGCGAGCGAGACCGGTGCCACTAGCACTTCGCGCGCGAGTTGAGAACGAGCTAGCGCGTCTTGAGGCAGACGGATCCATTTATCGGGTGGAGTACTCTGATTTTGGGACCCCAATCGTACCAGTAGTTAAAAAAAATGGGGAGATACGTATTTGTGGGGACTATAAAATTACTGTGAATCCCAAATTAAAAAGAGATTTTTATCCATTACCACGAATTGATGAATTATTTGCTAATTTAAGAGGGGGGGAGCAGTTTACGAAAATAGATTTAACGCACGCGTACGAGCAGTGTCTTTTATCTGAGGAATCACAGCCGGTCACGGCCATTACTACCCATATGGGTACTTTTGCTTATCGTCGTACTCCTTATGGTTTATCATGTATACCGGAAAAATTTCAAAAATTAATGGAAGAAACGTTGCGTGGAGTGAGCGGCTGTGTCGTTTTTTTAGACGATATTTGTGTGACAGGCTCGAATAGAACTGAACACATAACTAATCTTAAGGCTGTACTCGAACGTTTGCGTAGTATGGGGCTAACTGTCAAATTATCTAAATGTAAATTTTTGCAAGATAGTGTTAAGTATCTTGGTTTTATTATAAATAAAGAGGGTTTGCAACCAGATCCTGATAAGTTACAAGCTATTAATAATGCACCCACGCCAAGTAATGTAACTCAATTAAAAAGTTTTTTAGGCATGTTAAATTATTATGGAAAATTTATTGTTAATTTAAGTACTCTTTTACAACCGTTACATAATTTATTAAAAAAAAATTCTTCTTGGGACTGGAATTCGAAATGTGAGGAGGCGTTTGTAAAGGCAAAGCGATCACTCTTGAGTAAACGGGTTTTAGCGCACTATGAGGAAGGTCGAGAGTTAGTTTTGTCAGTGGATAGCAGCGCTTATGGGCTGGGTGCTGTGTTAGCGCACCGCTATCCGGGCGGGGTCGAGCGGCCCGTAAGCTGTGTTTCTCGCACGCTTAATGCGGCGGAACGCAGTTACAGTCAATTAGACAAGGAAGCGCTCGCTATTGTCTTTGGTGTTTTTAAACATCATCAATATTTGTTTGGAAGACGTTTTACATTGCGTACGGATCATCAACCGTTGACATATATTTTTGGCAGTAAGGGAGGTATTCCTCTGACTGCAGCAAGTCGGTTACAGAGATGGGCAGCACGTTTGGCTGCATATGATTTTACGATAGAATTTGTACGATCGGTAGATAACGGTCCAGCCGATGCTTTGTCGCGTTTGCCGCTTCCTCAAGAGGGTCGATTTGCAGATTCAGTAGATTATCTTAATTTGGTTGCGGACTCTTCACCTATTTCTTATAAAGATATTGCCAGGGAAACTGAACGAGATAATTTTTTGTGTAAAATCAAACGGTATATTTTTTTTGGTTGGCCAAGCGATCCGAGTTGTGAAGGTGAAAAACCATATTTTGCTAGAAAACATGATTTTGCTGTTGAACAAGGTTGTATAATTTATAAATATAGAATTGTGGTTCCAACGAATTTACAAAAAAATATTTTGGATGAAATTCATGAGGGTCATTTGGGAATAAATAAAATGAAAAGTTTAGCTAGGAGCTATGTGTATTGGGCGACTTTAGATCGCGATATTGAGACTCTTTGTAGGAACTGTGGGGCGTGTCGGTCCGTGTTGGATGCGCCACCTCGAGCCCAAATTCACCCATGGGAGTTTCCTTTACATCCGTGGCATCGTTTGCATGCTGACTTTGCGGAATATGGGGGTAGGCGGTATCTTATTGTTGTTGATGCAAACACGAAATGGATAGAAGTATTTTTAATGACTAATACCAGCGCGTCTTTTACAATTAGGGTTTTTAGAAATATTTTTGCAAGATTTGGTTTACCATCACAGCTCGTGACTGATAATGGTCCACCATTTTGTTCTTTTGAATTTGAGTCTTATTGTGTAAGTAATTGCATTAAACATACTACTTCGGCTCCTTATCGACCTCAGGGCAATGGAGCAGCGGAAAATGTAGTCAAAACCGTTAAAAAAACAATTAAAAGGGCAGTTTTTGAAGGCGAAAATATTGACGCAGCTCTCGATAAATTTCTTTTTAAATATCGCAACTGTGAGCATGCCACAACTGGCATTTCACCGGCCGTGGCGTTGCTAGGGCGTCGTTTACGTAGCCGTTTAGACGCAATACGACCGGACGTGGCCGCCACTGTTCGGGAAAAGCAAGAGCGGCAACTCGCGAAAATACCGCGTGCTCAGCGAGAGTTTGAAATTGGAGAAACAGTACTTGCAAGAGATTATAGGCAAGGAGGGGAGAAATGGGCTTCAGGAAAGGTGTGTAAAAGGACGGGCCCGGTTTCTTATAAAGTTGATTTGGGCAACGGTATTGAGTGGCGTAGACATGCAGACCAAATTATTTCAAATAAAAACAGATTTTCAATGTCACGCACGAATACAGCGGTTGTCTCAGAGCAGGAGGGTAATGATGGGCTAGGGTCTGAGATGGTGGAGGTTACAACTGAAGAGAGTGATCCTAATAAAACTATCAACAAATCTGATGATCAAGCGTCTCAGGTGGAGCCTCAGTCAACACAGACCCTGTCCGAGTCACCGAGTTGCTCTCAGGAACTATCGGCTCGAGCATTGCGTGCTTTAAAGCGAGCTAAAAATAATAGTTGATAAGTTAAGTAAGTTTGTCATGATTAAAGATTTTATTTTGGTTTAGTTTATTAAGTACTAGGTTATGTAAATTTTGTAATATTTCTTGTATTCCTATTGTAGTGGTTTAAAATGTATTTCGTGGTTTGTAGGGGAAAGATGTAGCATCTATCGCCTACCTGCTATTACGAACATTAATAAATTAGTCTGTCTTCCGAGCCCGCCTTTTATTGACGTATCACAAACAATTACATTATACACAAAAGCCAAAAACGGAATACACATTCAAACATAAACAAAGCACAGTTTTACCTATTTATAGAAAAAATATATGTATTTATGATAAATTCTAAGTTCTACGAAACGGCTTGACCGATTTTGATGAAATTTTTTGTGCTTATCCGGTATCTATGAGAATCGGCCAACATCTATTTTTCATCCCCCTAAATGTTGTCCACCCCTAAATTTTTATTTTTATTTTTTAGACAAAATTTTTAATTTCTTTTTTTTTATGATACAGCATTAAAAATACATACAACCCTTAATTTTCACCCCTCTACGATCAACCCCTATTTTTTTATTACAAATGATATACATGGCAAAACGACGATTGCCCGGTCAGCTAGTTTAATATAAAGGACGGATAACAAAGCCATTATTAATAAAAGATACCAGAGTTTTTTATATTTTATTTTTAAACATTTTTTAGTTACATTAAATATATCTATTTGCTGGTAATTTGTGTTATAATCATATTAAGGCACAACGGTGTTCGCAGGCGCAGCTAGTTTCAAATAAAAATCCTGCTTCAATACAATTAATATCAATACATAATTATTTGATTAATTCGTTTAAAATTTAATTAATTTAATTAACAGCAAAGCGATCACATAGCATCGTTGGCAAGTGAGCGCAGTCGTCTTCATTCAGAGGTGACGAATGCAAGACCACAAACCGCACCCACTTTGCTACAGCCGTTTACGAGGTGAGATTAATCCATATATTGACTACAAATAAAAACTAAATTAAACTTTAAATTTTTTATCCGACTTACTAAAAAACGGAGCATATTATCGATTTCCATGTAATTTTAATAATTGTATTTAATATTGTTATTCCAATTTCCGTTTTATTTCAAACGCAGTTGTAGTAACTTCTTTTTTTCTTGGACTTCAATTTCAATATTTTCATGTTTTTGATTCATATTATTTCCATGTATTTTCGAAGGAAATCAACAAATCGTATGGATTCTTAATATCACCTATAAACGCACACAGACACACACGCTTACACACACCTCAGCAAGTAAATTATAAGTACATTATCTTTAAAAAAGCTGTCGATTATGAATAAACTGTAAAAAAATATTAACATAATTGTAAATGGCTTAAATCTATTTAATGAATTTCATAATAATAAAAATATAACTTTTAGCACCCACACGAACAGAGGGTTCGTGAGTAGTATCGGTGGTGGCGAACAAGTCAATTTATTTCCCCAAAGACGCGTCTTCACACCCACAGACGCACTGCCCTTCATCGGCGTGCTGAAAGACAGACATACTGACAGTCGCAGGTGAGTCTGTTATCCTTAAAAGGAAAATGGAGAAAAATCGTCTAATGGAGGGTGTACAGAGGAGTTGTTCGGACTTAACCTGCAGCTGAGTTTCATCATCGGACGTCAAGGCAAAATACAAAATACCATCCGTATCACCTCGACGTCCGTCGTTCCACAACTGAGCACCACCACTATGTGGAATCAGCTGCCCACTGACGTATTTCCGAATCAATTCGATTTAGGGTCCTTCAAGAAAAGCGAGTATCTATTCTTAAAAGGCAGGCAGCGCGCTTGCGAACCTTCTAGCAGTAAGAGAGTCCGTGGGCGGCTGTATAACTTGACATCAGATGAGCCTCCTGCCCGTTTGCCTGCTGTAACTTAGAAAAAAATATATGTTTCGTCTATTTTTTATTTTCTTAATATTTTACGTATAAATAAACATGTCTTCACGCATCTGGTTAGTTATTTTTAAAATATTCTGGAAATATTTGTTATTCAGTAACTTTTCTGTTAATATGTTGAAACACAAAGATACAAATGTTTCCTTATGTTTAATGAATTTATTGAAATGTATTACAGACATTTCATAAACCAATGGCGCTCTTTACGCCGCCGAGTGACGCCGCAAATCGCTACTACTTCAAAACTTATCACCAGAGAAGTGACAAATAGACAATATGGTAATTGAAATGTCTATTTTTTTTAAAACTGGAGCTTTTTTAGTGGTTTAAGCATAAATCAATTGAAAACAAATTCATCAGTATTTCTTTAGATTAAATTTTAAATTAATATTTTTATTTTGAACAGAAGAGCCGACTCAAAGCGCAAATATTCCTTTAAATTCTGATCAAAACAATGAAGACAACACATCTTGTGCCTGGTAAGGATTCTTAATAGTGTTTCACTTTGTTGTGAATAAAATATAATGTCTTTTTACATTTTGTAGTAATGTGTGTTCGGAACAAACGAAGAAGCAAGTATCGGAGTTTAATATCGAGCGAAAGCCGAGAGAAAAGAGTCCCAAATCTGTTTTGCGGGAGGCGAAAGAGAAATTACGGAAGTGAGTTACTTCATGTAAATTTTTTACAATAATTTACATATTGCAAATGTGTAATGCCATTATACACATTGTTTATGTAACAAATCAATGTTGTTTTTTTTATTTACTAACAAAATAAACATATTATTTATTTTTGGTAAATATAATGTCGATATTACAAATATTATAAATAATAATATAAACTAATATTTATTATTAAAATTAATAACGTATCTAATAATAAATTTCGTCGATATATTGGGGCAGACAAAACCTAGTCCAATTTAACCCCAAGAAGACACAAGTTTGCGCGTTTTCCGCTAAAAAAACACCCTTTGTCGCTACTCCTCTTTTCGAAAACACTCTTCTTAAAGCCACAGCCAGCATTGGAATACTTGGCGTTGACATATCGAACGACGTTCAGTTTCGCGGTCACTTGGAGGGAAAGGCTAAATTAGCCTCCAAAAAGCTTGGTGTGCTCAGCAAGGCGAGGCGGTACTTCACTCCGGGCCACCGCATGCAACTATATAAAGCGCAAATTCGGCCCCACATGGAGTACTGCTCTCACCTCTGGGCGGGGGCTCCCCAGTACCAGCTCCTTCCACTTGACCGTATACAACGCAGAGCGGTTCGAATTGTCGACGACCAATCCCTATCCGAGCGGCTTGATCCTTTGGCGTTGCGTAGAGATGTGGGGTCACTCTGCATCTTCTACCGCATTTACCATGGAGAGTGTTCAGAGGAGTTGTTCGGATTAATACCTGCAGCTGAATTTCATCATCGGACGTCGAGACAGAATACGAAATTCCACCCGTATCACCTCGACGTCCGCCGTTCCACAACTGAGCGTTTTTCAAGGCAGTTTTTGCCGCGCACAACCACTATGTGGAACCAGCTGCCCACTGAAGTATTTCCGAACCAATTCGACTTAGGGTCCTTCAAGAAAAGAGCGTACCTATTCTTAAAAGGCCGGCAACGCACTCGCGAGCCCTCTGGCATTGAGAGTGTCCATGGGCGGCGGTATCACTTAACATCAGGTGAGCCTCCTGCCCGTTTGCCCCCCGTTCTATAAAAAAAAAAAAAAAAAAAAAAAAAAAAAAAATGTTTATTAAGTTTAAGTATTAATCATTTGATTGATAAATTTTATACCTGTATAAATGATTCTATTAACTGTAGCATTCCAGTGGTAGTAGCAGCGTGTGATATATTTTAGCTCTACTAAACATATATAGCAATATTAAAAGGAATTTCGTAGAACCTAGTGCTCTATTGTCTATACTCGAAACTAAAATTGTACTCATACTACTAATAGCACTAAGCAGGAACTCGTCACTAAAATATTTCAGCAATCACAGCACAAGAGACCCTCCGCCTGTTCGCGAGAAGAGTCCGAATACGACGTTACGAGAGGCCAAAATGCGTTTGAGGAAGTTGGAGATTGAAGCGGAAGCTGTCGAAAGGTCGTATCAGGACTTTCGGAGACGACAGAGAGATGACAGTTTAAATCAGGGTCACTTTGATAAAGGAGGGAAGGAATTGGGTAAGTTTAGTTAGTTAATTATAAAAATAATGTAATTGTGAGTTCTAAATAAGAGTATTTTTTTAAACAAAAAAATTCAGTAAGGCAATACTAAAACTAATAATCCTTCCCTTTCAGAGATAAAAAGAAGCAATTCAACGCTTAACGAACCTATTAATCTTGAAGGATTTAACTTCAAAAATAATGATCTCGACAAATATTTAAAGGAGTACCGATCGTTTGAAATACCTTTTAAGAATAAAAACGCCACGTCGGAAATTATTAAACCCATACCCTCAGGTTACTCCGATATCGGGCAGAAAATATTTGGACTAAATACGAATTACTTGGAAACACCATTAACAGAATTTAGAAAATTATATCACACTAGAATCACATCGAGTAAAACAAAACGTAGACCCATGAATATATTAGACGAAGACTCAAATGAAAAACCAACGGATGGAACTTCTATTGACAAGACGGAATTGGAAATACTTCAGGATAATATAAACAAAATTTACAACCTCACTCCCAATATGTCGACTCCGGCCGATACGAGTCCGAAATCGGACACAAAGAGCTATGCTTTAGAAAATATCCCAGAAGTCACTAAAGACGTAGACGAAAACCAAGTAAATCTCCTAAGAGTCGATATCGAAAAGAACTGTGAAATGAATAGTATTAAAATGGACTCCGACAGAGTCTTAGTCGTGGAGAGCTCGATCGACACCAAGGAGATGTCGGATAGCGAAGTCGACGATAAAGACAAAATATCTACGCAGATGACAATAATAGTGAGTCCAAAAGTAAACGACAGAGAGAGATCCAAATCTCCCGAATTGGAAAAGCTGACCGACGACGATTTATTGAACGCTATATATCATTCTCAGAATAAAGACGCGTCGAGCGTCGACATGCAAATGGAGTCGAAGAGAGATTCCGTGAACGACGGGCAAGAGGAATATCCCGACGACTTCTCGGCGGACGTCGACAATTACAACAGCCGATCCGAGTACGACCGCTCCCCGATATCTCTGGCCAAGGACTCCGAAGACTTCAGGAACTTTTGGGAGACCTAAATTGATAGCCAACAAATTTTGGTTTGAAATTCTTTGATATGAATAAAACACTTTAAACCAATCATAATTTATTTCGTAAATTTATATACATAGTTTTATAAAAGTACAAACATTCATCTGAAGTCCCCCGAGGGCGACTTTTCGTCATTTCCAAAAAAAACATTAAATGCTAATGAATGCGAACAATTATTGTCAACTGATCAACTTTAACATAAAATTTGAGAAATGCAAAGAGGGCGCTATGTTCAATCAAATTGTTCTATTACTTATTTTTTCGATGCCGGGGCACCGAGGAACTATTTCCCTCGACCATTCGTAGGAAATAGTTCTCGTAAGAAATAAAATAACATTTCTACTATAAAAGTATATGAAAATATTTTTTGACATTTAAAACTTGACCGGAACATAGAACCCGATCGAGATACGCCTTCGGTTTATATTTAACACAAAACGTATATTTTAACCGAAGGCGTAAATCAAAATTAAAGGGACACAACAACACAAATAAAGATGCCCGAATACACAAAAGCCAGAGATTGAAAAATATAGCTGTCTCTTTTTAATCCAAAGTTTTAGAGCTTCTAAAGTAGTGGCTTTTGTGTAGTCGGAGCTGAGATTATATTTACCTAAAGTTCTTAGAGTACACATAGGCGAAAGAGTCGTATCAGTATTTTAATATGGGACATTCCCACATTTGATACGATAATATCAAATAATAAAACAGCCTATGGATACTATAAGCGGAGTCATTTTTGTTAAAATTAAATTTTAGAACTAACGTTAGTATCACTGTGAAACGTCATAACTTTCTTAAACACTGGTTAAAATTTAGATATTTTTTCTATTTACCTTTTGTCATAAAATTTCTCTTATTAAACAATAGGTGAGAAGCTTTGTCGAGTGCCAAAAGGATTCAATGATAAATTCTCATTAAAAACTAATTCTTATAACCAATTATTACTATAACTCTTCTACTTCCGAAAATTCGCGTTTCACGTATTAATACAAATTAAGTGGAATTTGAATAAAATCTAGCGAAAGCTACGAAACGAAGCACTTTCAAAACCAATTTCAAAGTTTTTAAACCTCGTGAATTCTACTACAAAATATGGTCTTTACAAGATATCTAGTTTCTAGGACTTTCTACATTTACTTTAAGCTCAACAAAATATTCAAAATCCTTGACGTTATATTATATTTTAAAAACTATGTTTACAATTTTCTTTAACAAACAAATATTTTTCAAATTAACTTACAACATAGTTTTTTTCAAAAATTCTTATATAGCGTCAATAATAACACATCATCTAAGTAAATATAGCACGAAACTAAACACCTTGTATATGTAGACCCAAAGCGCTAATGCAAAGAAGAATGAAAGATTGTCAAAAATATCTTGCCCATGGGGCTTCCGTAATATTATTTAGTTCAAAAAACCTAAGTCAAGGCAATAAAATAAAAATACGTAACAGACTTGGGATTTTGAAATATTTCAAATAATAATTGTTATGAATGTCAAAATGAATAGAAGGCGGGTGTTAGAACCCAAAGCTCACGTTGTGACTGACGTTTTTACTCGTCAGCGTCGCTCGGGGAGAATTCGGTCCCGTCACCCGAAGCCAGTTTGATACCTGAGACAAATATATATTTTTAAAGGAGAGGTAAAACATTGATTAAAAAAAAAATTTAAGTCTTGTTCTTATTTATACTTATCTAATATTTATATATATTTCCGCGACTTAGAGGAATGTAAAAAGTAAATGTTAGGAATTAAATTGACATAAAAAAAAATTGAAAAAAAAAAAAAAAATTATATATATGTCGCCGTAAAATTGTAAACACCGTTAGATAGTAGTAATCTATCTCGCGAGATTGTGAACCTCAACGTACTGCTTACAATTTAACGTATTATTATTCGGTAGATTATAATCTATCGAAGTAAAACCGTCAAATTACAATCTTAAAATTGTCAGCAATACGTTAAATTGTAAGCAGTACGTTAAGGTTCACAATCTCGCGAAATAGATTACAATCAAACGGTGTTTACAATTTTACGGCGACATAAACATATTTTTTTCTCCATGGCTATTTGCTTCAAGCTACATTCGCTCTTTTTCACTCTTTCTCAATCGCTCTCTCCCTTTACTTCGACAAAAACGCTGCACATCTTCGTGACGTTCCGTAAAAATGTTACCCTCATGCGCCTAAAGAAGTTTCACTTCAATAAAATAAAATGACTATAACATTTTCATGAACTCATGTATACCTGTAAGGATGGATTTCTGTCTTCCCTGCTCCCCGGTGATGACAGCCCTTTCTGTGGGGTACTGCAAACGGGGCTCCCCGGGGTGAGGGGCCAGTTGGGTGTTCCCGGCGTTTGGGGTCTTCCGGGGGTGGACAGGGGCGTTCGGGGGGAATTGCAAATACTCCAGGATATCGAGGACACTATGCTGCCATCGGGGTTCGATGTTGTCTGCCAACTGGGAAAATATTTCAGTTAATTAATTAAATTTTACAATAAAATGCTTGATAGCAGCGTTAGGCGTTTACACAAACGATGTATTATTCAGAAATTAAACTCAGTATCTTAAAAAAATACAATAAGTTTCGAAAGTTAAGTAACTATATGCGCGTAGAAAATATATGAAACCTAAAGAATTTTGCATCGAAGGTGCATCTAAAACTTAACATAAAAAAATAATTCAAAAAACAAAGCAAATACACAAAGCATTACCTCTCCCTCTCCTGTTCCGAGAAGAGTCCAATGCAATGTCGCCAACGGAAGATGTTAGGAAACTCTTCGGAAGATATTGCACAATCGGACAACGCTTCGAACACTTGACGGTCTATTTTTGTTGGCTCCTCGCTTAAAGCAAAAAGACGATTCAAGTTAAACAGATAAATATTTATAATAGAATTCAAATTTCGCTGAAGTGTAACCAAAATGTAATTTAAACAAATTAAATATTTTTTGAATAATAATCACTATAAGTTTTTGAAGTAATTTGACATTTATGTTGTCAATTTATAAGCTCTGTGACATATAATGAGAATGGCAGTTGACAGTAACGTCATTGCTCTGACGTATGTTCCTTCCAGCAAGGCGTGAATATATCAATACTGAGCCGATTTTGATGGAACTTGTATGACTTTCCCAGAATTTTGTGAGTTAACATACTCACCCGTTCGTTGGTACGCGTGCTTAAAAGCCTCAATAGTTCAAAACACAAAAATAATCAAACAATATCACATACATACAGATCAAACTGCTAACCTTATGATATATTTATTAAATTAGATTATTCATTATCTATTTTGTTTTAATAAATGTTCATTTAGTTTTGTTTGTTAGTCTGTGGAAAAGACACTAGTTTTGTTTGTCTATATATGTGTCATTTTTTATTTGAATATGAAGTGTTTCTTATGAGTACATTTTTAATAATTGTTTATAAAAGAAATAGGGTAAAAGTACAACTGAAATAGCAAACTCTAATGTCTTAAAAATAAATATTTTTGCAACACATTTGAGTTTAACTCCCTTAAATATTTTTAACGTCACAACAAAACACAAACAAACATTTTTCACATTTTAAAAGTATGTATACGTATATGAATGTAAATACCCATTTATGAAGCATTCGATGAAGGGTCGATCGCTGGCGTCAAACATTTCGTCGTCGGAGCTCTCGGGGGACTCCGGCGCAGTCAAATAGGCCTCTTCCGAGTCCGAATCGTCGTCTGATATCTACAACGGATGGACTAAATTATTAAAAACATATCATTAGGTTATAGGATTTCCAAAACTCATTTGGTTTAATCAACGAAAATTCAAGAAAACAAGATAAAATTACAGAAAGTTTTATGATCATTTCTCAATCTATTGGGCAAGTAGGTGATCAGCCTCCTGTGCCTGACACACGTCGTCGACTTTTTGGGTCGAAGTCAAGCCGGTTTCCTCACGATGTTTTCCTTCACAGTTTGGGCGATTGAGATTCACACTCTGAAGCAACAAAGTGAATACTCCTAAGTAATTATGTTCAGTCGTCTCACCTCTGCATCCACAACTCGACATTTGGCAACGTCCACAGTAAAAACAGTAGGAACGTTGTCACCTCCTGGCGAATTCATATTCTGTGGCTCCTTCTCTACGTTTTCTATGTTTTGAAGCTTGCCGTCGCCTGAAATTGTGTTATCGTTCGGTTAACCTTGTACTCTCAGAGGAGCAGATCAGTACAATATTAATAATTTTAGTTTCGCGAATTTTAAACAAATATTAAATTGGCTCTAAGATTAAGATAACGGAACTGAAAGTAACACAGAGATACACACTAAGACTACATAATGTTTGTATCTTTATGTACAAAAAGCGTGTGTGTACTTATGAACACGCGTAAGTTCTTTGGCGTAATAATTTTCTTCGAGCACTTTAGAGGGACGTTTCCTTCATTGAATTGCATTTTCCTTGTCCATTTCAAGGGTCACTTCCAATCGAAACGATATAATATGTACTAATAATGATATTTTACAATAAAAATGTTTTTTATCACATTGGAACGGGTTTTCTCGCATAGAAATCGTTATTTTTGTTTAAATAAACACGACTGAAAAACACTACGCCATGACAGACAATGCAACTTGTCGATAAAGCAGAGCAAGCGCTAACTAGCCAGACTGTTTTAACGACGTTTGAGCAGATATTTAGAGTGTCAGTTTTTTTACTCTCATCATTTTTCCTTAATGCGCCAAAAGAAGTATAACTCCAAAAATTTATGTATGACTATTTAATAACACACACTTGCGGTACGCTTGCGGTGCCTTCATAGTTCAAATTACCTATATCGTGGTCGAATGTTAATCTTCTAATGAAGCCGTCACTCTTAGGACTACTGGAGAGAATCGACCTGTTCTTTCTGAACGAAGCGTTCTTTTTACTATTCCTCTCAAACATTTCCATCTTCCATTCACATCTGAAACAAATTAAGCAAAAATAATAATTTCGATTGTTACAGAACAAAACTCAAGGTTCAAACTATAATTTTTTGGCGAGGTCTTTTAAGGATTATCAGCAAAACAGACACAGATATATGTCCGATTATGATAAAATGATATGAACAAAGCTTTATTTAAACAAATCTCGGAGAATTAAGTACTTAGTTATTTCACAGCTTAAAGGGAGATACTAAAAACAAATCTAGAAAAGATGTTTCGACTTATATGACCATTATCAGGATTGTTTCATTATTTTTTAACAATATAACACAAATTTAATATATAATTTGTATTTAAATGTTTAAATTTAATCTTCTTTCTCAAAAGGCTATAACAATTTAAAATTCAGTTTCTAAATGACAACAAAAAAAGTCAGTTTTAAGAAAGACTGTGTCAATTAAATCTGGTTCCAACTTAGGAAACATTTCAAATCCAAATCGGTTCAGTGGTTTATGAGATATCCGCGCATTTCTGGAAGTAACCTGTACAATATAGGTGAATAATGTTGACAGTTGTTCTATTGTTCGGTTGAAAATTAAAGACAGTAAAAAACAGACGTAACACACTCAAAAACGTTAAAGTGGAAATGTGCTTGGACCATTCCAAGCCCAACCAAAAAGTATTTTTCTTTCCATTGGGCCTGGGTTGAAACAAAATAGATAGCGGGGAAATGTTGGAAAATAGTAGCGAAGATGAGATAGAATTTGAATAATTTGGCCTTCACTCTGTCGGAAGTCGTATACTAATATTAAATATACTAACATAAACTGAATTTAATCGTTTTTTTTTAATTTGAATGTTGACAGAAAGGCGAAGAAGATTTTCCATCACAACTTTACCTGCACTTCTCCGCCTTACTCCAAATGTCGGCACACTCGAGGTCTGAAACCGCGGGCCCCTTGCTCCCCTCGCCCTCCAGCTCTTCGGCGATGAAGCTCGACACGCACTTCACGTGAGCCTCCACCGCCTTCCCCGTCTTCCTCCGATGCGCCTTCTCATCGTCCGAGCTGACGTCGTCGTCGGGACACCTCGTCCTGCCCAGAAATTCCAACAGAGAGCTGACGTCGTCCGAATCGATCCTCTGCCGCAGTTTGAAGACGACCAGCTGAGCGAGCCTCCAATGGGTCAACGCGAAGTCGATACCCTGGAACCTTTCGTCGTCCATGTAGGTCAGCATCGTGTTGAGGAGGTGCGTGGCTTCCGACTTGAGGGAATCGCCGGCGACTTCCGGTTCCGCTGTCAGAGAGAAAATGAGCGCATCCGCAATGCGTTTAGCGAACACTTGGCAGGTCCTTTCTATGCAAAGCAGTTGGCTGACCGTGTGGTTCATGTGGAATGTGTCCCCGTTCGTTGTAGCCCTGTGTGAAATGTAACAAAAAATTAAATCAAAAACATAATTAAAACTCTATATTCACTAATATATACGAAAAGAGCAGCGTGCGTCTCTTATTTGAGGTCGTAGGTTCGATCCCCATCTGTGCACCGACAGACTTCCTTTCTATGTGCGCATTTAACATTCGCTCGAACGGTGAAGGAAAACATCTCGAGGATGTCGTTTTACCCAAAAAGTCGACGTCGTTGTGTCGTGGACCGGAGTCCGTTGTGTCACCTACTTGCTTATTAGATAATAATCATGAAACAGATACAGACATCTGAAGCCCAGACCTAAAAAGGTTGTAGCGCCGCTGATTTTTTTTATATATTTTATTTACGAAATAAATATATAACTATTAAGAGAATTTAAAAATTAATTGACGAATTTAGAATTAATATAGTTGTATATTAAAACTATAATCTATACGCCAATATCGTGTATATTATATGTAAGAGACCAATCTCTTGTTTCCATGAGATCTACACAATACAACAATTAGATCATTAATTTGAGCTTTGCGTGAGTTATGAAGTACATAGCAAATAACTTAACACACACACACACTTAAATACATACACGACCTTTTCCTTACCTCGCATTAGGTTGTCGACACATTCTCTGTCTCACCGGATCCGTCCTGCTCCAATATGGCCTGTCGCTTAAATTACACGATTTCATCGCATTGCACAAATCTGAAATGGGGCTCAACACTTCTTTCGACGTGCTGAGGGGTATCTCGGGGGGCGAAGCCTCCACGAAGGAGGCCATCTTGAATTTCGCGCTCAGATAGTTTTCTAGTAAATTGAGCCCTTCAGGGGTCCGGAGGTCTGTGAACGTGTCTAAAAACGGCCAATACTCCTTCCACGTGACGTTCATTTGTTCGGCTAAGTTCCTGCAAATGTTTTTTGATGAATTAAATTTAGACGCTGCTCTTGGTCGTAATTGAATCCGTGTATGCGGTGATATTACGAATTATAAATCCATACCGATTTTTTATCGTGTTGTGAATCAAGCTCAAGTACACGACCTCATTTTATATAAAAAAAGTGCGTGCGTACAAAGTACACATGTCAGAAGTGAAACTCCTTTGTAAATTAATTATTACTAAGGTATTCGTTTATCTATATTCACACTGTATACGTACTAATGATAATATAAATTACTAAACGAATACATCAACCAATAGCGTGTATTTCGCCCTTTCTCACTCTCTCTCAATCGGTATCAATCGCTCTATTCCTTTTCTTCGACAAAAACGCTGCACATTTTCGTGACGCTAATATTATTATTATTGCGTTTCATCCGTAAAAAAGTACCCTCACCCTAAAGAAGTTTCACTTCAAAATAGTTGGAAAATATTTAGGGAGCGTTCAAGCGTACGTAACAAAAATTACACATTAACGCGATTAAAACAATAATAAAGATATTTTAGCGACTTTCCGGTTCTTTACGCCACATAATTGTGACTTTTACGTAAAAATGGTCACTTGGTGGTCACGAAACGTTCTATTGTACAGAAAAACACGTTACGCGGTGTCAAAAATCTCCAAAACTTGCGTTACGTAATACTTGAACGTTTTATTTATTAAAAAATATATTGTAAAATAAAACGTCAGAAACACAACATTTTACTTGTATATTTGAATAATAAGTCAATAAATACTTTTTTTTTTAAATTTTATGTGAAGTTGTAATTAATAATATTCTTTTAACACACCTTCCAACAGCTTCGAGGCCTTTAGACATATCTCTGAGTCTGAATTTGGGTTTGATAGATCGCGGAGGTGTTTTCCACCTCCGACGGAAGCTTTCAGCATCATTCTCCTCCATCGGACCCGCGAAAGCCCGGATCTCGAACCGAGGTGATAGTGGATCGCGATTTAAATCCTACAATTTGGAGTAAGATACATTTCTAAGCATTCCTTTTGAAGGCAAGAAATAGAAGAATAACCCTTAGAATGCAGAGAAAACATTAAAAAAATAGTTTAAAGTCCTGGGATTTATTCACAACAAATAATACTAAAAATAGATGGTTAAATGTGTACGATTCCGATCCTTGAGGTAGTAAGTTCGATTCCGGATTGTGCACAAATGGACTTTCTGTCTATGTGCGCATTTAATATTAGCTCAAACGGTGAAGGAATAACGTGAGAACACCGGCTTGCCTTAGACCCAAAAAGTCGACGGCGTGTGTCAGGCACAGGAGGCTGATCACCTACTTGCCTATTACATTGACAAATCATGAAACATTTATGCCGCTGGTAAGACACAACAATATTTGTATTTGAAAATAAATCTATAAACAACCTCATGTTATCATTATAAAGCGGGCCATAGACGCCGCACGGCGATCTGCAGTTTCCATACTAAATTCATATTCGCGATACACGGACCGCTCGAGCAGTTCCTGAGCAAACCGCATATTGCAGTCGGTCTGGAGAGCAACATGCGGTCCGTCTATGGCCCGCTTTTGAGTTTAAAACCAATATAAAAAGAGCTTCACTCACAGGAGGCGCAGCTGGTGTGAAAGGTCTCCCGATGGTGGGCGGACTCGTCTCGTCCTCCGCGTGCACCACCGGTACGTAGTACCGCTCCGTTAGCATTACGGATATACGCCGGACTAAATCCGCATTTGCGTTGGAGACGCGGTTACAGATTATCTAAAATTTATTCAGAAATAAATATATTTACTTCTTGTAACGATGGACATGCGGTCTAATTGTGATGAAAAATAAATGCGGGGTAAATAAAATATTAGAATTTTGAATTATGTAATAAAAACTTTTTACATCACATTCACAATATAAAGGGAAAAAATGAAATAGAAAAGAGGCGGTCTCACTTAAGCAATTTGTTCCAGACAACCGAGATGATAATAATCAAAACATTATAATTAAATAATTTATGTACTTGTATAGAATAGATAGAATATGTCTTTTTAAGAATTGACACAGCCCTCAAGAATAACAATAACAAGCCCATAACAATTGTAATTTTTGTTATATTTTTTAATATATAAATGAATAAAATATAATGAGAGTATTCATTCAGTTGGTTATTCATTAATTACAGCGTCAATTAATTTCGTCGTTAAATGAAGATTTTTGTTAGAGATTACCAACGCTAAAAATTATTTATGAAACATAACGTAAATATGTTTCTTTTTGCCTGATATTCTATAACAATTTAAATTTACCCAAAATTCATACAAATTATGTACTAAAAGTGGAAAACTTACATCTTTAGCCATTTCCCCATACTTGTTCGTGGCGAGTTTGTTGCATTGCGGAAATGACGTCAGCACATCGACGACGTGTTCCGCTCCGAATTTAGCTGCGAAATGCAGAGGAGTCTCGTTCATCGCCTTGTCTGGTGTGTTGAGGTAGCGGTCCACTAAAATACCAGCGAATTCCTGTAAAATATGCCTACTATAAATAATGGCTGCTGGCCAGTATCCTCCTTTGCCCTTCTCGCAAGTGCGAACCTAGATTCGCCAAAGATCTTCAGAACTCCAAAATCAACGATGGTCGCGAAACGCGGACTGCAGACAGCAGTTCACCCGCAATAGACAAAGCGACTTCTAAACCAAAACAGAACTAATCTCAAAACAATGATAGACATTTAGACAATAACGGGCCATTGTCGCCTTAATAAACATCTCTTTGTCCTAGGCGCAATAAACAGCCCCATGTGCAGAGGTTGTTTCAGCGTAGAGGAATCAGTTCCCACGTAGTCCTGGAATGCGAGGCTGTGGCTAAACAACGTACAGAAATCCTCAGAGCAGTGAGGTCGCTCCGTGAAGCCTGCGAAGTGCCTAGGAGGCTTCTGTGCTTTTGGATGGAGTTCGTCTGGCTTAGTTAGCCAGGACTTTACGTAATAACCAATAACAATCTTGTAAAATATTTTATATATGGCAAAATAGTAAAAAAAGCGAAAACTGCGTATCCGTAATATATTTTACGGAAACATCCTATAAACATTTGTATTTCTGTTCATAACGAAAACTGGACTGATTTCAAAAAATCTTTCACCATTCAATGCTAGTATCCCTTAATAACATAAGCTATATTTTTACCAAAATATTGAAAACAAAAATGTCCAGTTGCGCGTAACTAGGACATGCCCAGTATGTGGTTGTTGGTGCACTTTATTAAATCGTTTCAGGGTATGTGTGGATATATACAGACTTGGACTTTTAATACATTCCATTACTTGTTCATTAGTTTAATTACAGTACACATCTGCCTCTTTAAATCACAGCGGAAAAACAATTAAACAGAAAGAGATGAAAAAGAACTTTCTATAAAATAGTGCAATGAGAGTGATTTAGAAGTAAGAGCGGAGAACGAGATAATTTGAAAATAGATTCAGTTCTTATGCAATAAGCTATAAAAAAATCTATTAATTACTGCTGGCCCTGTCTTCTGTGAAAATAGACTTCTCTCTCTAAAAAAATAGCAATAACATTGATTTCCTGAAATCATCTTCGTTCTTACCTTACAAGACTCTGCTTCGGAATCAGCGCCATACAAGGTTTGCACGAAGGCGGGGTTTCCCACTGTTGTCAAAAGAAGGTTGCATATTTCAGCATTAAGGGATTTTGCTGCTACGTGTAAGGCGTTGTAACGGGATCCTTCCTGAAATTAAACTAATACTAATATTGACGAATGCCAAACTTGTCTTTGGTAAACACGAATTTGTATAGAAAGAGAACCGCCGTGGGTTTTGAGGTTACAGCAGTGTCAAATTAAAATATTTTTTTTTGATACAAACGCGCCAAATAAGCTTTGTTATTGACATCACTGTTACGTCATTATAGTTTGATACTTTGGTAAAAATACAAAAAAATATAATTTCTGTGAATAATTGCGCGTCAATTATTTATTTATTAACGCAATTAATTTATTCGTGTATGTTATTATAACCACCACCCCGTTTCCTTTTCCGCACAAACCCTACAAGTATAAATAAAACGTCTTTAACAGATATAAACGTGTATTTATTTCTACTATATTTATTAAATTAGAAAAAAAAGTTATTTTTTTAGAAACTGTACACATACCTGAACAATTGCTGGAGTATTGCCACTGCTAACCAGGTATCTTGGGTTGTCCCAAACTCTGTCTCGTACTGTGCAAGTCAACCCTGCCTCAATAGCTTTGCGGAGTGATACCATATCTTGGGGTGATGGTGCCTTAAACGGGTATGGTTTTTCTCCCATGACAGCTGACGTGGCATAAATTATATTAGGTTATATTGGGTATTACATAAATATATTACATATTTATACATTATTATAAATATGTATAAAATCTTATCTGTTATTCATGTGGATTGCCTATGCCTGCCGTTGACAAGATGCGCGGACCTTGGGTTAAAATTATTTATTCCATGAAATATTTTAATTATTAAATCTCGAAATTTTTATTCCTTGATGATTATGTAATCCTACTTCTTTTTAAATAGCAAAATTTATTAAAGTAAATACATATTGTAATAAAAATAATGTTATACATTAATAATTTAAAAAAAAAAATGTTTAAAGTAAGTTGGTACATGGACAAAAATCAAGTAGATGTTTTATATTAATTTTATGATTTGATAACATTATCTCATAATAAAATAAAAGGGTGAGTGTACTTATGTACGCGCGTAAGAAGTTATACTTCTTTGGCATTATTAAAAATAGTTTTTGATTGCATGCAATTAATTACAATTAAATAATCAAAGACCGGAAAAGGAGTCATTATAGTCAATAAAGTTCAGTTTACATTTGAAAAATTAAATAAATAAATATTTATTGTTATTCTCTTACATTAAGTGTAACATAAATTCTATTATTATTCGAATGTTGTTGTTAAATTATGTCCAATGCCGTAGCATCTTCCGGGGGCAACTTCATTCTGTTAATTTTGTGTTATTACAGTTTACTCCAATATCGGGCACCACAATTTATTGTGGTGGCATCGTGCTTTAGCGTGATGCCAATTTTTTAAATGTTTTGTAAATAAATGATTGACATTTTACTTAGTAATGATAAGAATATATATATTAAGAAGACTTACAGTTGACATTTCCTTCATGAATCTCATTAGATTCAGCTCCACGTAATGCAAAAGATAAGGCATCTTGATGATTCCTAAATACCTTAAACCTAGCTGATTTATACCTTCGAACTAATTCTAAAGCCTCTGACTTAGTTTTGTACACATGAAGAGCTTCTGAAATAGACGGACATTGCGTTTTATCAATTGCCTAATATTAAAAAAAAACATTATTGTATTGCATATTCAGTATGTGCCAAAAATTACACAAATGAGTTTAACATAAAGGATGAATTTTCCTGAAATGTGTGTTGACAAACAAGTAGTAAAGTATGTATCATGTTATTGTAGATTATTTCAACTTCCCGAGTATTTTGTGTATCTGATAACGAATTATCTTGCAGTAGCACATTGACCTACTTAATAGTAATCTCTAAAGATATTATCATTGTTACCTTCATCAGGACCTTTCTTTAATTCGCAAGGTATATACACTCCATAGTACGTAGTCGGTGGTTCATCAGATGTAGGACTATCAGGCGCTCCCTGCCTTTTACTTAGAGCATCAAAACGGAGCAGCCTACTTAACAGTCCAATGGCACCGTCTTTTTTATCATTGGGAGAGACACTCAACTCTCCTTTAACTCCCCCTAAGTCTTTGTTGCATTCCGGGATAAGCACAGCCTTAGACATCTCACAAGAACTGAAAATAGTAAACAAAAATGTTTTGTTTATGACGCAAACAATTCTTAACGTTTATTTTTAAAACTCATTGTAATTTACTTAGGGTTGAATAATGTCATAAAAACATGCTGTCTGGGCTATAAAGACACTATTTTAACACATTATAGTTAAAAAGTTATGTTCAAATTCGAATGCTAAGAAAATAATTATTGTAATCTATTTTAAACTTAATTTTTGACGTAAATCGAACGATATGATGTTCTCATACTACAGTCTGACAGAATGACGCAGTTGACAACTGACATTAATTATTCTTAAAAACAGATTATAGAATAATGTTTGCACTTTGCTTTGGGATAACAAAAATTAAATGAATCTCGAAGTAGAGTTGTAAATGTTCCGTTAATTGGTCGAAGTTCGAACCGCGAACGTTAGTGATGGACAAACAAGATTTCAAATCGAATCAAGCTTGTGACTAACGTCCGTATCACAAGGTATACGAATAATATCTTAAAACTAAGGCCTAAACTACACGCTGTGACGCTGGTAATAAGGACCGGCCGATCCTTCTGCTACACGCCCGCCGACCGTTTTCTGGAACATCTGGCTGACAGTTTCATTCACCAGCTTTCTAAATTACATTCTCCCCTCACCGAAACCTAGGTGCAAATTAGAGAAAGTTGATTAGTTAGTAAGAGATTTGAGCTGTTTCTCACAAACAACTGATATTCAGACAGTCCAAAACAAAGTCGTGATTAGTGAATCAAAACCATAATGGTTAAGATTGAAGGCTCACTTGATAGTAATTACTTTTTCATATTTCATTTTAAGGATGATTCACGGTACACCGTGTCGCGACCGGGCCGGGCCCCGGCCGGGACACGGCCACCGTGCGCCGGCCGGGACAGTGGTTCATGTTACACCGGGCTGTTTGGGTGTACGCACGTACGTGTTTGGACGACTATATCTGTTTTTGTCAAAAAAAAAACAAAAAAAAATTTAACCTCACTAAGATTTGACGTTGACTGCTCTGCGGGTGCCCGGGCGCCTACGTTCATGTTACGACGTGCCGGGGCCGGACCGTGCCGGAGCCGGGAAACAATACCCACCGACATTACAACGCCGTGCCCCGGCCGGGGCACGGCCGAGCCACGGTCAGGCATGAATTACTTCATACAAAAGTATATCATTAATGTTAGGCCGTGCCCCGGCCGTGCCCCGGCCGGGGCACGGCCCGGTCGAGACACGGTGTAGCGTGAATCAGCCTTTATGTTGTTGTGTAATGAATTTTAATATAACAAGTTTTTATATTAAGATTATTAATAACTAACTTAAAAACCATCCTTTTAATAACTTAAGAATAAAACACAGGTGTAGAGGAATATTTTAATTCTTACTTTTTGAGTTTTTCTTTGTAGTATTTACAAACTTTTGAACTGAATTCAAAGCTTTTTCAATGGAAATTTTATACAAACTAGCATTAATTTTTTGAAGTTTGTCTATTTCTTCTTGCATCACATCAATTTTTTTTTTGTTGTCTAATTCAATTTCATTAGGTATTGTAATATTGGTAATAACTTCCTCACTATGGATTTGTGGCCAAAAGTTAATTTGTTTACTAACAAGCAATTCAACTTCATTCACATCTTCACTTTCCTTTTCAAGAGTTCTCTCTAAACTGTGAAGTGCAATACTAGGAGAAAAATCCTGTTTGTAAATAGCATCTAAATTAGTTGAAAAAAATGCATTAGTTATGGGCCCCTTGTGTCTTAATGTTCTAACTGGCTGTCTGCTTTTAATATGCCATAAAATAATTTGTTCATCATTTCCACCGGACATTAAAGTTTCTCCATTTAAAGACACAGAAAGACAGGTTATGGCTTTTGAATGAGATGAAAAAATGTGAGCATTGTCAATGTCAGTGACTAATAAATCTCTATTTCGTGGCACATTAGTAAGACTAACTTGATGTATTTTGCCTTCGACTGATCCAACAAAAATATTAAGTTCCAGTACATCAAAGATAATTGAAGACAATGGTTCATCAAAAACTAGGTTTAACAGTAGCTCTCCAGAGGTTAAATCATAAATTTTACATGTTCTGTCACTAGATACAGTACATAAGCGTCCATGAATACCCGTTTTACTGATACACATATCTGTCACTGGTAATGAATGGTCAGAGAAAATATATACAGGATCATGTTGTCCTGCTGTTGATTGTGTAACCAACTCAACTTCAGAATTTGCTGCAACAGTTACTAAAGACCAAACCATAACCATGCCATCTTCAGCGGCTGATACAAAAAAACGACCATCAGGCATGAACTTAATGTGATTTATTTTCTGATAATGGCGGTTAATGATAGTTAAAAGACTTCCTGATGATAATTGCCATAAATATATTTTTTCATCTATTCCAGCAAGGCAAAAAGACCCATCCGATGAAACTGCAAAGGCACTAGCCTTTCCCGGTAAAATAAATCGCATGCCTTGCACCGTCTGCTGAGAATTCAATTGCCATATGTGTAGAATAGGTTTGGTTTTTTCAACAGCTGCTATGAAGTCTTTTCCAATGAATGTTAGAGTTTTAGTTTCGGCTGTACCACCACCGCGGTATGACATCAAGTTTGTGCCAGTATGCGGGTCCCATACGCTAATTGTCCATAAAGTATTATTAGAATCACTGGTTATTAATACTTCTTGTAAATTAGACATTTTTACAAGGGCTTCAAATGTATTACCTACCAAGTTTTGTAAGCAATTGGAACTCTTAGTTATTTAAATACAAAAAAGCTTAATAATAAAACCAAACACCACGTGTGATTTGCACAGATTAAAAATTATTTTTATTCGTCTATTAAGTTTTGACTTGAACCGGAACATCGATATTAATTAAATGCTAAATGAATTACTTGAATTGGGAATTTGGTAATATGATTTTGTGATAAATTGAGTATGAAGTTCTAAAATATAACATAATTTTTTTATATTATAGTGCTGGGGGTCTAGCCATATTGGTGTCGAAAAGTATTCTACATACACTACCGCTTTTGCGTAATTGTACTGTCGAAAACGCTTCGTTCGTAGCCAAGAGGCATGTCGATACATTACCGCAAAGTCGACAGCGTAGATGCGAGCTGCTGTTCGTAGCACCTTATTCCGTCATATTGTCTCTGGATTAAAAGTATTCCTAATGTCACTTTTATAAACAAATAAAAGTTAAAACTTTACAATATTATTGTAAATTTGCAATTGGAAGCTGCAAAAGGGACATTAGAATGTCAGCAAGGTCAGAACAATTTTCGATTTAAGTGGAATTTACGGAAGGTGCAAAGTGAATATATGAATTTAATTGCATGTTTAAATTAATTATGGTTTGTTTCATGTTTTGTCGGAAATTTAAGGCTACAAATAAATACAATATTTTGAAATTGCATAATCGCGATATATAATAATTAGTAGTACTCATACTTTGATATTTTTAGGATTTGACCTCACAACTAATCTGCAAAATGAAGAAGCAACATATTTTGTTACCGGTTAGAAGAAACAATAGAAATAGTACTGTGGATTGATAAATAAAGAGTGAAAATAAGGTTGACTAGAAGTTGATAAAGTCCAAAGAATTAAAAAACAATAGAAAAAAAACGTAGACTAGTGTGAACACTGAAATTAGAGTTAAAATCAAACTTTTATATAAGTGTAGATTTTATTAGTGATTTGCTACTAGTTGGAATTATCTCTGTTTATGTCCAACAAACAATTTCAGTTTAAGTTGGAGTCAGAAAGGTTGATTGTTTATAATAAATTTATACTTTTAGAAAGTGAGAATTGAAAAGCAGCAAGTACTCAATGGTGAAAAGTGAACATGAAAAGAGGGATTAATAGAAATTATAAAATAGAAACTTAGTCTGGTATGAAATTATAACCCTTAATCAACCTTTGTTTCCATATTGATGCTCCAACATCTTAGATATAAATTTAAGTTTGATGCTGATTTTAAGTTAATATTTATGTCAATTAACTTTTGGTTATATCAGTGATTTGCTACTAGTTAATATGTAAATGCAAAATCTGTTTAAGTAAGAAATGAATAAACATTGTATGTTATGTATTTGTCAGTTTTATTTTTGGCAATTTACCTATGTCTTCTTTAGTAGGAAAAGCCATTAAAGTGGTTCACAATATTAGTTTATTTTACAGATAATGCATAATTATATGAATGACCCGTACCTACTAATAGTTAGGAATATTAAACAAACAGGTAGCAAAATAAAAATGATTCAGTTATGGTTAGTTTTTTATTAAAATAAGGCACCAAATATCTTCCTTAACATAATGCAGTCTGCAATGTTTCATACTCCACTTGTCTTATTTTTTACATTATTCATAAAATGCTTCATTCCCCATTAATTCTAAACTTAAAAATATACTTAATTTGTCACTTTGCTGCTTAATGTCAATTAAAGTTTTTAATAACCAAACAATGTCAGTAACTCCCAAGGGACTTGAATTCAAACTTCTCATTCATTAACAATATTATAATAACTTCTCTAGTATATTAACATTTGTAAATTATTAAAGAAAATATCTGCTTACCATTACTTAGTATTGCTCACTAGATTTTATATTTCCAAAGGTCAAGAAGTATAAATCCACTTTATTTGATTAATTTAAATCAATATTATATCATTAGCTTCTATTATAATTACAATAAAATATATTTAGAACTTCTAATTATGTTCATTAGTGACTGCTTTCTCATCTGAAATATAAATAAAATGTACAATCATTTTACTTTGTGATTACATAATATAAGCAATATTAAATGGTATTTGTATTTTTCAAACTAAAGAACAATTTTATAAACTTACATGCAATATAAATATCAATAAAAGATATCCAATATAAACAGGATTTACCTCTACTAATTTGCTGATTTTCTTGATATTTTCATATTTATCTGTGTCTATTATGTTATCCTCGCATTGATTCATAGAAAAACTAAAACTCTTAACTTAAAAATATTCACTCTAGTTTAAATTATTATAATTACACGAGATCGTTAAAAAAAGACAGATAACAAATTAAAACCACTTCGTTAAAACGTCCAAAATATGAGATGTTTTTAAAACGGTAGTCATTAAAGATGGCAATAGTTGTACTGAATTATTGCAAACAGCAGCTTTTGAGATCACGCTAAAACATGGCGGAGAAACGTCGTTTTTTCTACACTGCCGAAACATTAATTGGCCGTTGGCTACCGAATAGCGTAAGCGTTAATGTGTGTCTTTTCGTAGCACTGTCATGGCGTCGCTTATTGTATCCCGACTCACGCCTTTAGGGCCTAGGCTACCGACTGTCGACACGAGCTGTCATTTTCATACAAATTTAGTTTTCGACTTTCTACATACACTACTGTTAAGCCATCTTGGCTAGACCCCCTGATACATTTAAAATTTATTAAAACAAAGTACTCGCTGTTATCTATTTATATTCCGTATATTAATAATTAATTTGTTAATCATAATATCAAAATTATTTAATTACCATTTGAATTCTGCTTTTGACTGTTTTCAATTCTTGCTATTGCAAAGAATATTTGAATCGTGCTGTTTAATGTTTTCATATACTTTGTGTTACATTTATATACTGTGGTTTTATTTCATCGTCGTAAAACATATTATTTGACTTTTGACTTGACATTGAAATTTGAAGTTTGATTTAACAGCTGCAAAACCAGAATTTAATGTTGTGATAGTTTTATAGGGAAGAATAGTGGTAAAATTGTGAAATAAACAACATTCATCATGTTCAAAAAGTAAGTGCTTATTATTAGTCTTAATATTTTGGATGGCTCGTGTGCATGGTGTCTTTTAATCGGTAATAATTAAATCATTTGAGGTTAGACTGAAGCGAAGTGAAGTTAGTTTTGAGTTTTGACAATTTCAATAAATCCCGAATGCCGTATAGACCACACTTACCCAATCAAAATCGTTTATTCATAGATTTTGTGACGTATGGTGATCGAGTCTCTGAAGTCTAGTCAACCAATGAGAGAGCATTATTCTTGCCTTGTTATATGACGTATATCCGATTGAAATAGGGCTGACTACAACTAAATATCTAGTTAATAAACTAATACCTAAATTTGCTTTTTCTCTGATTATTAATTTAAAATTAGATTAAATTACAAACACTCTTAGTATTATTATTTGGTATCGATGTCGTAAATGGGCAACTGTACTTATCTTTTGTTTGGTCCAAAAGTGAAATATCCTTTTTGTTACGACGATTTGAAAATAATAAGAGCGTGGTGGTAAAATAAACAGACTTCCGGTTATGAATGCAATAATTTTAAATCTATTTTTCTTAAAAGTAAAAATGTTATTTCCAAAATTAATTTCCCATTTGAATTCCTATGTTCTTCGAGTGTGCCATCCTTAGTTTGGGTAAGTGAGATAGCTGTTCTTCACCGACAGAGATGGAATAAAAAATGGTGAAAGGTACGTTCCCTAAACATCAGAAAATGGAAACTTGGCAATTGGCATTTGGTCGCTCCATGTTGGACAACGAGTCTTTCGCAGCTGTTTTAAATCATTTGTATCGTATTTTAATTATATCTAGCCGTAGCCACTAGAACACTCAATATATTGTGTTTTCTTCGACGGATTATTTTTCACAACATATTAACAAAGACATTGTGAAAATTGTGACCCAAAACTAATATCTCTTCAGTGACGTAATTAGAACGGTCGACGGTCGTAAAATTGTGAAACGCGAGTGGCTACAGTGTTCAGACAAATTAATTGTGTGAATGGGGCTTCATTTGCCGTAAGCCTGTGTTATTTTTCAAAATGTGGGAACTCGATTCTGACACGGGATCCCAGAGCGCATCGTCGGATGGTATTCGACGTAGACAAGGATGGGATCCCGAGGCCGAGAGTCTTGCATCCCAAATCGATGAGCTCGATGAGGTCCTTGCGGAAGAGGAGGAAGGATGTCCTCTACCATCGACTCCCGAAGATCAACACTTACTCGATGCGGAAATGGCCGAGGTTTTGAAGGCTGGTGTTTTGTCCGATGAAATTGATCTCGGAGCTTTGGCGCACAACGCTGCGGAACAAGCTGAAGAATTTGTTCGTAAGGTGTGGGAGGCGTCGTGGAATGTATGCCACTTTCGACACCTGCCGCGTTGGCTTCAAGACAATGATTACTTACACAGGGGCCACCGACCACCTCTACCATCTTTCAGCGCTTGCTTTGCGTCTATTTTCCGCATTCACACAGAAACTGGCAACATTTGGACCCACCTACTTGGATGCATCGCTTTCATCGGCGTAGCTATTTATTTCGTAACACGACCTTCCATTGAAATTCAAACACAAGAGAAGATGATATTTGGAGTGTTTTTCGTTGGTGCTATTGTTTGTTTGGGATTTTCTTTTGCATATCACACACTACATTGTCATTCGGAAATGGTCGGAAAACTGTTCTCCAAATTGGATTACTGTGGAATAGCTCTGCTTATAATGGGTTCATTTGTTCCTTGGCTGTACTACAGCTTCTACTGCCATTATAGACCGAAAATAATATACCTATCAGTGGTTGTGGTACTTGGTTTTCTGTCCATCATAGTGTCACTGTGGGATAGATTCTCTGAGCCCCGACTAAGGCCTCTTCGGGCAGGAGTTTTTATGGGTTTTGGTCTCTCCGGTGTAGTTCCTGCCATTCACTATGGTATCACTGAAGGCTGGTTAAGCCAAGTGAGTAAAGCGTCATTAGGTTGGCTGGTGCTAATGGGGCTTTTGTATATTCTAGGGGCAATGTTTTATGCCCTGCGTGTTCCTGAAAGATGGTTCCCTGGCAAGTGTGATATCTGGTTCCAGTCCCACCAGATCTTCCATGTGCTTGTCATTGTTGCCGCATTTGTCCACTATCATGGAATTAGTGAGCTAGCTTCATACAGAGTCACTGTAGGAGAGTGTTCAATACCCCAATCCTCAATTGCATTCTAATCGGCCCAGTCCCATATGTGATAGTAGATCATAGAAAACTGACTAAGAAAAAACACAAATTTTCAATAGTTTCACTGTATATTTTCCACAATAATTACATAATTTTTTAACACATTTTTAACTAGGTTTTTTAAAAAATTGCAGTGAGGCTGTATATGAATGTTGATAGACACAAATTTGTGTTACAGTTACAGTACTGTTAGACGTGTGTCTTAAAGTTGATAGTTACTTTTAACTTTGATTATTTATTTATATTATAGATTAGTTAATGTTATTAGTTATTCTTTTTTTTATAATTTTCTTTACATCTGCACTCGTAATTACACTTAAAAGTATTACAATTTATTTGTATAAAATACTTAATCATCAAATATATTTTCAATATTGTACTTAATTTATTTGATGTAACTTGCACTAATTAGAATTATTTGTGGTAGTTAGTAGACAATGACCACATATTGTGACCTACTTTTAAATGTTTGTAAAATTGCAGTTTGATTCACTTTACCATTATTGTTTTACAAAAATTAAATGAGAAATCTGAGACCTTACTATAAGAATCTCATTTCACTTGAGAGGCCGGCCATGTTTCAATATTTTTCATTTCCCTTATGGTCTTGATATTATTTACCTCATTGATAAACATTCCATTTTGAAATTGAAAAACAATGTTTGAGATTAGTTTTTTTTTAATGTTAACAATATCTAAAATATGTGGTCTAATGCTAGATATAATGAGAAATTATATTCTAAATTGTTGTAAGTGTTCAGGATTATAAAGATTTTATGGAAAAACAAGAAAATAAAACAAAAATTTAAGCAATTGGAAAGTACATTATTGTAGAATGTGTGGAATGGAGAAAATAAAAATATTTTAACTAAAAAAGTTATTTATGTGACAAACTTTGTGTTGGAAGTTTTTGTGCTTGTTAATTAGTTTCAAAAATTTCAGATATCAAAAAAAATACTTGTGTTTATGCTGAGATTGATCAGCATTGCAGTATTTGTCAATTCGTCTGCTCATGACTGATAAAGACAATATTTTCAACAATGTTCATGTAACTACTAATATAAATTTATCAATGTAGTAAGTTTTGTTTCAATGTACCAATTCATCTTAATTCCATTGTTGCTAGAATAGAAAAATAAGTAGTAATATGAAACTTTATTGTGTAGATATTATCGCTTTCAGAATTCATTGTTTAATTTGTTAGACCTTTTCTTGTTTTAAATGGGATAAAAATGTGATTATGGAATAAAGTAATTTGAAAAATAAAATTTGTTTTTGATTAAATATCATGGTGTATGTTAAACCATAAATGATTCAACTTTATATTTTTGTCCATACATTTGTCCTACATTGATGAGAAATCAAAAGAATCTGTGAAAGCTTTATTATGATGTTTGATGCTGTCATGTTTAAATGATATAGCATTTGCAATATGGGCCTATTGTTTAGGCTCTATTACTGCAATAGTATCTTGGGTATCAATTATGATCTAGTCTTAGTGACATGGATTAGCACTGAATTTGTTCTACAAATGTTCTAAAATGTATAATATAATTTACTGGCCACACATAACAATAAAACTTTGATAATTTTATAGTTATGATTCAGTTAATATGCATCTAAATTTTCCACTGAGAAATTACTGATAAGAAAGCGATAACTTTCTTAATAACCGTGGGTTCAGTGATGTGTGAACTTCCACTTGACAACTTATAAGCATCTTCTCTCTTTAGTGGTTTCTAATGCAAAAAAGGACTATTATACATATGTATTTATACTTATATTATAAATAGGAAAAAGGGTTTCTACCAAAAGACCTAAAAACTAGGTACTGGACCATCAAATCGTCTTTCACTAATTAATATACTTTATCCTTGAGTAAAAGCAAGTACTTATACCTATATTTAAAATATAAATCTTCAAGCTGGAACAAGCCTAACTCAAAAATATACTGATTTTCTATGATATAAGATCAGCTTTAAGTAAATATGCTGAATTAAAAGTTTTCTAAGCGTACTCTATAGGTACATAGGTATTGTGTTCTAACCTAAAACATTAGTTTAAAAATTTCATAAGGCCGATCACCCCGTATCCGAGTTTTTTTTTGACGTTTGTTGAGTCATGAGTGACACCGACGGTATATAAAAATGGCTTTCAATGTTTGTTCTACTGAAACCCAACACACGCATGACACGCATTGAATTATTAAAGGAAGTCCCATATTGAGCCATGGACGCGTTAGCAGTGCGTGATGATTGATTAAGTTTATTATTTTTATCAATACTGGTGTACAATAAAAGTAACTAATAAATTTCCACTCTTGATTTAGTATTAACGTTTCTTTTAACATTGTAGATAATATAGGACATAGGTTTAGTTCTCTATTAGTTGAAAATAACAAAAGGTGTTATAGGCGTATGTCTATTACTTCGGGGTAGATATAATATCTGCATTAATTATATCGATCAGAGTTTTAACCTTGACTAGGGCAAGGTAACCGTGAAAGGTGTGTAGTCATCGGATCAATGAACTATCAACTGGGCATATGGGCGTTATGGTACAAATACAGAAAAGTTTATTATTTATTTAACACAATAAAACAAAAGACTTTTATTTTCTTCACATTATTTTCACTATTTTCTTAGTTTTCTTACACTATGTTATATAAGCCTTTATTCATCCATCTTATTGACATAAATTTAACAAAAATAGATTATCAATCTATCTATGACAGATAGATATAAATAGAAAATATGTTCGTGCCAGCGTGCGATAGAATCTATTAATCGATTTTGGCTTTCGTTTTGTTTTTGAAAATCCAAGTTTGTGCTCCATATGTAAGTCAAGGCAGCAAGCGCGAATCCATCACCTTTATCTTTAGTTTATGTGGAAGCTTACCTTTGAGGAAGCAATACATTAAACCATACAAATTCAGAGTGACATCGTGGTGGTTCACGTACATGGCATGTCATCGGAGATCGTTGGTTTAAAACACGGTAAAATATCGCCATTACTCAGTTTAGAAAATGATTTATATTTCAGACACAGAAATGTGTTTCATCTCTCACCTTAAGGGGTTACGTAATACAACTTCCAACACACAAAGTAATATAAAATCCATGTTAAAACAAAA
Source organism: Pieris napi (assembly GCF_905475465.1). Taxonomy (NCBI): domain Eukaryota; kingdom Metazoa; phylum Arthropoda; class Insecta; order Lepidoptera; family Pieridae; genus Pieris; species Pieris napi. The sequence goes on along the minus strand of NC_062241.1, from coordinate 615,166 downwards.
AGTAGCTGTGCCGCGAAGACTGGTGAAGGAAAAATATTGTGATAACTGTTATATTTACGCGTGTGTGAGGTATAGTAAACTGATCACCTAGACTTGCCTTAAAAGAAAAATTATCAACTGAACAGATGTAGAAAGACCAGTAAAGAGTAAAGACAAAGATGATGGCAGAAAATTAGGTCTCCAATGGAAATTGCCCGAGGATCTTTCAACAAAACGAAGAAAGTTTTGTGCTGTCGTCACTTAACCGTTAAACTCCGAGTCCGAGTTCTCCTTGTTACTGGCCTATTATTCTGTACGGCTGTGAAGCTTGGACAATTAAAGAAGACACCCGCCGGCGCTTAGAAGCATTTGAGATGTGATGCTATTGTCGCATGCTTCGTATAAGCTGGATCCAGACGTTCTCTAACGAGAAAGTTCTTAAACAAGTTGAAATGTCGAAAAAACTTATATAGATTAAACAACGGATAGTTGCGTAACTGGGCCACGTGTTGTGCCATGACCGCTACCACCTATAATTAATTATAATGGGCAAAATCCAGGGTAAACGGCGTTTTGGTAGAAGGAAGAAATCATGGCTTCGCAATGTTAAGGAGTGGACGAGTACCTATTGCGACTGCGGAAGAGTTGCTGCATCTAGCAGAGACTGACGGCCAACCTCCAGGAATGGCGAGTCACTAAAAGAAAAAAAACCATGTATTTTATTTCGTGTTAGGCCAATTGTACGTTGGCACGACAATTTTATCGTTCAATTGCTATATTTTATTATAGCGATAAGTGGAATGTGTTTATTTTTAAATGCTACCCACTTCACGAGTCTATAAAGTACAATATTATAATTGTTGACTTAAATATCTTATTACGTTTGATATTTGATGTCATCATCCCATCGAGCGTATCTTTGTTATTAGATCACTTTATATCCTTATATATACAAAGTTTTAGATGATCTTGCGCGAATGAAACTTTTACTGTCCCCTCCGATATTTTTTTGTTATCACCCGTGGCCTGGATAACTTATCGTATTGAATTGATATGCAGTACAGTCATATTTCGAAATTCCTTGAATTGCAAAATTGGTTAATCTTTACCCATCTATAATATCTAATAGACGTCTTTCTCGTCAGAGTCACGTGATGTTATTTATTTTGGTTTATCCAGGATCGTTCTTTTTTTTTGACCGAAATAAATACTGTTCTGTTGAAAGTTATTATTATACAATATAGTGTGATAAAAGAGCTTCTTACATAGCCAGATTTCAATTCTTGGATTTATTTTAATAGCTAAATGTGGCGAAATGCCAGGAACTAGGCAAAATATTGATACTGCAGAGTAGAGTTGTTTTTAAGTATGCTTTGACCAGCTGATCTTCCTAAATCATTCATGAAAACAGTAAACATTTTGGTCTGCCAATGGCTTGTTATTGAACTAAAACATACGTTTATCTATTGTAAAAATCAATGCTAATCTAGCCAAAACACCTTTTCATCAAAGTCAAGTTTTATTAAAAAATAAGAAACTAAAAATTATTTATAATATAAAAATTGTGTTTTTTGTGGTATCAAAATCATTAACAGAATGCAAATTTTGTAAAATATGGTAAAAATACATTAAATGCCAAGAAAATATGACGTATTCTCAATTTTAGAAAACAGGAAATATATCGACTAACATATAAATGCTATCTTATTTGTATATAAATCGTTTACAAACTTTATTACATGCAACAACATATGATAAGTGTAGGTCAAAGAATATGTTATCAATGCATTGTGAGAACGTTACAATAGAATATTATAATAGAAGCATGAATCAATCGTCGATATTTTCGTTGTTCAGACTAGTCTTAACCTACTTACGAAGATATAAGAATAACGATGTTATATTTAATTGAATTGATAAAACAAGAACGGCTTACTTATAATCTTTAAACTTGTCTTTGATAGATAATTATAAATAAAAACTAATCGTAAAATATGTTGCTAAGCGCAAAACTTGAAAACGAAATTTTTCATATCTTCCTTGAACTCTAAGGAAGGTTTTTAAGAAAAAAAAATGAAATATTTAGTTACGTAGTACTTAGGTTTTCAATTCGAAAAAGCGAACAGCGTATAAAGTAGGTAGCATAGGAAAATGTTCCATATGTTGGTATGTAGCTACTAAAAAGGCATGCTAAGTAAACATATTAAGGAGAAACGAAGTTCGCGGGGACTAGTGGTAAATAAAATATTTAACAAGCTAGAAGTGTATTTGCGTATTTTCTGATAGAACTCAATCTTTCCCACACTTTGTCTCAGAATCACTTTTTTCACAATTCACTTTGAACAGAATATCTCGGGAGCTGAGGAATACCTACTAAAACATTTTCTATTTCCCTTTGAAACTTAGCAGTACACAGTGGAAAGAAAGACTATACTGTTATCGAAATAAGCATAGTACTAATTAAATAATTAATATTTAAAACAAAGAAACTCAAGCGCAGTATCTCATACACGTCATGATTTTTAACAGTAGTTTTTATAATAGGGTTTTCATTGATTATTTAAATGTATTAATAAAAAGATCGTACTATAAATGAAATATATTGAATATACTTTTAATGTTCTTTTAATGAAGTAAAATTAATGACTTTCTCGCTGACCGCGCTGTGAATATTGACGAACGTGGAGTTAATAATGTGATTAATTCGAAATCAAGTTTTATTTATGTATGTACGATTACAATTATAAATGATTTTATTATAAAACGCGCGTTCTTTGTTACAGTCTTGTAACAACTTATATGGATTCTAGTGGAAAATTTCCTAGACTTGTAATAGGATTATTGTAAGCTTAGGTTCTTATAGGCTTATAATAATACTCTAGAAAGTAAAGAATTCTCTTTTCATAGCATAATGATGCCGAAGATTATTTTGTTAATTTTCTTTATTAGATTGAATAGGTATATAAATAACGCGTAAGACAGGTTTCTGAGAAATCTAAACCAAGGCGTCATTCCAGAAATCGGGTAGGTAGGTACTATTTTTGGATACCCACAGGACGCTTGAAATTTTAAATAGATTATCATGTAATATCATATCTTACATTCAATTCAAATTACCTAAAGATTTTTATTTTAGACGTAAATGTAGGATATACATATTTTACTATTATACTTTACTAGCCTTTGATTTTGTTTTGATTGACATGTCATAGATAGCGTGATAAAAACTAATCGTAAAATATTGTTTATTTTTAAATAAAGCACTATCACGTTACTGCGAATTTATTACAATACTAGCTGACCCGGCGCACTTTGTTCCACCTTACAGTCTAATAATATCGTGTTAACTTTAGTTAGACTTAGGATTACATTAAGGTTAACATTAATACAAATTCTTTTTACAAATATAGAAATGTTTTATTGCGTGCCATTGCGAAAGAAGAATGGCAGTTTTACACATTAGGTCTCTTCTCTCGAGCGCCAATATTGCGTTACTGCATGTCAAAGCACTTTCTGATATACAACATTTTTTGATGAGGTAACTTCGATCAAGATCAAACCATGCATCTCCTCATTCACCTCAAGATCGGAATTTCTTGAACTGACACGAATTTGACGTAAAAATGATACGTAGTTTTGTCAACGGATGGCACCACATGCTGTTTGCATTCGTAAAGTTAATTTACTTATTTATTGTTATTCGATAACTTATCCGATATTTTAGTACTTATTCTGCTATTCGGAGTTGAGAAGAATCCTCTAAAAAAGATATAACTAACATCGGTCCAGCCGTTCTCGAGTTATAAGTGTTGTAACAAACACGACTTTCTTTTATATATATAGATTTACACAGTAAAGTATTCGACGTTTGGAGTGCTTTTCATCAATCGTAGTCAATGAGACAGCAGGTTACAAATACAAATACAAAGGTTTAATTAAATGTAGCAACTAAACCAAACAATTATTATTCTTAAACAATCGTTTATCGTACTAATCCTTGTATCAGTTGTATCTAAATTCTCGGGCTATAGATAATGCTTTAGTAAAAATATTTACTACCTTTTACGAGTAGAAGCTTTGCGTAAATTACATTTGTACTTAGTCAACTAGTTCTGTGGTATTAAACCAAAGTTGACCGAGGTGGGCCAATTCGAAATTGACTGACGTCGAATGACGTTTTTCTTTATGTTTTGAAAATTTACTTACTGTGTTTCATGAACAATTTCCTAGTGATTTCATCCCAAAATCTAACATTTAAATTTCTTAAGTGAACAATTCACAATTATGTATTTTATATAGGATGGCATTAGATCGTAGGTTCGATCTCGGCCTGTGAACCAACGGACTTTCTATGTGCGCTTTTGACATTCGCTCGTAGGGTGAAGAAACATCTCGTAAGGAAACCTTGCGTTAGACCCAAAAAAGTCGACAGCGTGTATCTGGCACAGGAGGCATCCTATTAGATTGACAAATGATCATGTAATAGATACAGAAATCTGAGGCCCAGATCTTTAAGAGGTTGTAGCACCACTGATTTATTTTGTCATTTAAATATTAACGGCATGTAATTAAATTAATTATATAACGTATTACGGTTGTTACATAGCGCATAAGAGCGGAAAATTACGCTACAAGCATAATATAATAATAATATCATGTATGACCTAAGATGCCCTAATAATCTGCAAGTACTATTTTACTAACATTAAATTTAAGGGTTTATGCTACTTATTTTATTAAAATAATTTATTTTGATTAGGCCTATTAAAAAGGCACTTTTGAAAGTCCAAATAACTAGTTTAAAATATATAAAAAAATAGACTATTTGTCCCTTCCAAAAGGAAGTTTCATATGGATATTTTGTATAGGCACATTAGTCATTACATTAAAATTACTCTTAAGGCCGATTTACATTATCTTAGTGTTTAGGAGAGTGCTTTAGTACAACTTGAAAGGCAAGTTCTTTAGCGTAGCGTTTACTAAAGCAACTAGCGTTTACATGTTTCAACTAAAGTACTATCCTAAAGCACTCTCCTAAACACTAAGATAATGTAAATCGGCCTTTAGATGGGCGTTAAATTTAGTTGAACACTTTTAGTTGTTTATAACTTAGTAAAGTAAGAAATATCTTATATATGAGAGAAATAATATTATTAAACTTAATATTAAAAGCGAATTCTGTCAAGTAGTGAGCAGACAGACATATTTATATTGGCCAATAAGCATCCTTTTGGCATTAATAATTCAATTTACTGTAAACCGAGGGTGACGACGAAAACTTATTGCTTTTGTATGGTAATTTAAAGTAATATTTAAATTATCCTTAAGAAAATTACATACATTTATATTGTAGAAGCTATCGCGGAATATGCTTAAGAATATCCATAACGCTAAATCACCTGCATCATGAGCACACCTTACACGTCCTCACGTACATACCCTCACTTTCACACCATTACACAACACAGCCGAAATAGGTATTATTCATGTTAAATGTATATAAAAAAAAATATTGTAAATGTATGAACCTTTTTCTATAATATATTAAGTATTCCATCTTTTGCTATATCTTTAGTAGGATTACAAAATAAATAAATAGTAAACAACGCCGCTTTTGCCGTTGTATGTACGCTTGCTGCGTAATTCTTTATAATACCTATGTTAGTGGGTTTGAATTTAGAATCTTCTAGAAGATGAAACTCTCGAAAAGATGAGTTTCTTCACATTCTCTTCCGTTCTATGCTCTTTATAATAATAATAAAGCCCGTTTAATTTCTAATCATTATATAAATTAATAATATAGGTACACCTTAGATTTTTTACATTTTATAATACGTTTTTTCTTGTTATCCTAGCTAGCTATATCCTAGCTACCTGCAGTACCGTCGATCGGATCCCCTTCAGCGGATCTCCAGCTTAATTTAACTTTTAGGTATACATATTTTGATAAGATCTCATGAATTACGCTTTTATATTACCGCAACGCAGACGCGCGGGCAATAGTAAGCTGACGATATAAAAACCGTTAGGTATATTGACGTAAATCCACGTCAACGTTTTTGCCCTGTAATAATGAGTTGCGTATTATATTTCCTCTTACTCGTATACCAACCGCAAGAAACAATGTACGGTCATATTTGCTTCTACCAAAGGTACCCGACGTCCGTCGTTCCACAACCGAGCAGTTTTTAAGACAGTTTTTGCGGCCCACTCTCATATGGAACCAGATGCCCACTGAAGTATTTCCGAACCATTCGACTTAGAGCCCTTCAAGAAAAGAGCGTACCAATTCACGGCCGGCAACGCACTTGCGAGCCCTCTGGTAATGTGAGTGTCTGTGGGCGGTATCACTTAACATCAGATGAGCGTTCTGTCTGTTTGTCCCTGTTATATATATAAAAAAACTGGGATAATATAGTTTAGATCAAAATCATTTATTCATATAGGTAACATAATGATATCAATTCACATAACTGAACGGCAGGCGGAGCAGTCGAATGGTTATGCTTCAGTGCGTTCGAATTCCACGAATTTTTTTATATGTACAATTAACACTTTGCTCGTTCTGTGAAGGAAAGCAGCGAGATAACCAGTATACCTTAGAAAATCGACGTGTGGCAGGCACAAAATGATCATCATAAATAACGATCAAAAGGCAAAGACTGCCTTGCGATTCTGTAACTCACTTTTCGAACTCACACAGCGGTTTTCGCATCGGCGGTCGCTCTCAAATCTGTCGTGAAGCAGTCATTTTATGATTTGGCATTCTGATAAACAATAAACTACAAGCTCCTACCTTCTCAGAATGCCAAATCATAAAATGACTGCTTCACGACTGATTTGAGAGCGACCGCCGATGCGAAAACCGCTGTGTGAGTTCGAAAAGTGAGTTACAGAATCGCAGGGCTGGTCACGCACTTGCGAGGCTCTGGCAATGTCAGTGTCTATAGGTGGCGGTATCAAATAACCTCAAGTGAGCCTTGTACCCGTTTGCCCCGTTACATAAAAATATCAATGATAAAGGTTGAGGTATTTCCGAACCAATTCGACTTAGGGTCCTTCAAGAAAAGAGCGTACCGATTCCTGAAAAGCCGGCAACGCACTCGCGAGCCCTCTGGCATTGAGAGTGTCCATGGGCGGCGGTATCACTTAACATCAGGTGAGCCTCCTGCCCGTTTGCCCCCTGTTTTATAAAAAAAAAGGTGCAGTAATCCCTCCCTCAAGGGGGGAGTCCCTTCGAGGGATACGGCTCGAGGATAGGTGCTTCCGCCGAGTACAACGAGAAATAATTTAATAATCATTCTTTATACTTGGAATTTTAACGTTGATAAAACTTAAGCGATAAATTGAAAGTAAATTCGTTTCCTATAAGTCATATTGTTTCTAAGTTTGGAAAAGTTGAGGAAACTCGTAAATCTTTGTTATAACTATTATATGAATGATAAATTCTTGGAACTTTGTTTTATCATCAAACTTTGTATTTCATGTAATTAATAATATTACTGAGAAAGCTAAGACATAATGACAATACATTATCAGTGAGAGCACTTAGTCAAGATGCCTTAACAGTAGTGTTACATGTAGAAAGTCGAAAGTTATTTAGGATTTGTTTAAATGTAACTCAATTTTTTGTAACTTTTTTAATAATTTAAGTTTAATTCGCGATATTGATGATACGAATAGTATTCCTAACTAATATTTAGATTATCCAGCAGACTGCAAAGTTTTTTTCGAATCCTCAATCCTTATTATTGTTACTCAAAACATCTGCAGCATTAATAAGAATTTCGATAGCAACGAATTTTTATCGTAAATAGCAAAGTGCTACTTTCAGAATTTTATACTATATGAACTGAATGAATTGTTGAATTAGACAAACAGTGGTGCGTAATACATAATACATAATGTATTTATTTTTATTCAGTTCAGTTCGTCAAATATCAATGTCTCAAGGATTGTTTTTAATAGATTACTTGATTAGCTTAAGAATAAACTCACTAACGTTTTATATCATAATATTTATTTATGTTTAACTAATTTAAACACACTATGGTTACAAGATAACTGCAAATACTATGGCACCTCCTAAACAGGCTCACCAACCAATCGACCTCAAACACTTGTCTATATATCTAGTTCTCGTAAAGAAACACACTCTTTTCACTTACTGTAAAGAATGCAAAAGAATGAAAATATATGCAGTTATATGAATGCGGAACCGGCCTCGGCTACCAATCGTCTTTCCTCACAAAGGCGAGGGGGACTCTTCTTTCTTCTTCCTTTCAATTAAACGACTCCTATTGTATCTATAATAATATAGTACTACGGCCCAACTTTTAATGTCATGTGTTCCAATCATAAAACAAAGATTTGGTTGATAAACTCCAGTCTATATGAATGTAAAAATGGTACATACCGTGCCAACGTAAACTAATTTAGTGCTTGCGGTCGATCAATTATGACCTAGAACTCAAAACTTTTTAGGCTAATCGAGGTGATCTATACTAATATTATAAAGAGAGATTTTTGTGCGTTGAAAAGTCCTGGACCCATATAAAAAATCTTTCGCCATTATCCCTAAGTAAATAATTATTAATTCCTATATTTTACAGAGAACGCCGATAGGTCTTAAATCATTTAAAGGTTTCATATACCTTTGAAAACGCAATGGTTGAAATAAATACCAATAAAAATGAGTAAGTCGTAAGATACGGTTACTTTGAATTGTTGACACTTTATTGGTATTTGGTTTTTTTTATGGATTTATAGTACTAGACGTGTTTGATGAATTTCTATACAGTATCTTAATATTTAAGTAAACTTACTTATTCAATAGTTATTATTAGGGAACTTAAAAGGCGTTAATGTATAGTACATACAGTAATAAGGACATTACATATTATGGAGCCACGTTGCGGTTGCAACAGGACACGCAGTTATCAAACGAATAATATCTTGTTACACATAAACGACTCCGAAATGCGCGTACAACGTATAAGCGATATTGTTTGAGCTACTCGACTTTTGACATTAAAACCTCCTTGTGGTTTTTTGACATCGATTAAAAACAAAAGGTTTTCCTATTCATCTAGCGTCAATTATCAATATTCATATTTATAATTGTTATATATATAATTGGGTATACTGCGACGACGTTATAATGAAAAATAGGTTACAGATGCACTGTTAACTTAAATCACGTCGTTACTGCACTCGCTATGTACCAGAGATACATTAAAAATAGCTCACGGACGTATGAAAAATTGTGTAAGCCTCGTGGCACACGAACACGTGATCTACTGCGCACGTGTCGCTCAGCGGAATCGTGCGCCTCCGTCGTTGAATTTGTATGGACGCGTGATGACACAGTTCAATAGGGCTGCCTTTCATTCCGATATCATTCACTTTAATAGTGATTCGGACATCATCCAATCCATGTATGATGTAGGTTTGTTTCTGCAATTATAAATGTAATCAATACAATGTCAAAAGATGTTTAAAGTGAGCAGTACAAAAACGTAGGTTCTTCGGTTAGTCTAAAACGCAAGGGGAACATTATTCACCTTTATTATTGATATTCTAATGACAGCTGTGTGAGAGTATTTTAATACTTTCGCTTGCAGCGCCCGAGTGGATTTTGTGTATTTTGGCATAAACCCATAATGTTATGATTTTCCACCTATAACTTCAGATCACACTATCTATTATTGACAACCGTACAAAAATGCTCTCGGTAGTTTTTCTGTCTATTGTATTCAGCGGACGCGGCCGAGGGGGACTTCATTGTATAATTTGTAAGGATGTATTATATTGAAGTCTACAAATTATTTACTGTAATTTCCTATCCTACACTGTGGATATTTATTTAAAATCTGAATTTCTGGTCTATTAACATGTAGACAAATATTTGTTGTGACCCTAAATTTCAATGTCGCTTTGTGATGTGTTTTTGTTTTTCTAATCAGTTTATGTTATCAAATATGCTTCGACACAAGGCTTAAATATTCGGTTTGTATAATATCATGTAAATAAAAATACGTTTAGATTTGTTAATAACATACAGAGGCACTCGTTAAGAAACGGTTATATAAGACAACATTTTGAAGTATAAAGATTCTATCGAAAGCTGAAAAGGTCCGTGTCTTATGCATCTGTAGTCTATGATTACAGATAATATACGTTATAGACGAATCCTACGACGAGGAATATTCGAGAATTCTTTTTAAATATAGAGTATGTACACATAGACAACTGACAACGTTGTAAGATTCGGGTTTTTCGCTCTTTCTCCGTACCTTCATATAGCGACAGCGCTACCGATCCCGATGTGTTTGTATGGAATGTCGATGCGGTTCTGTTAATTACGATAGCACTGATGTCGTTGCGTGTTGCCGCGCTGTCCCAAGGTTGCGACCTTACAGAGTAAGGAGCAGGTTTCGGACTCGTTTCTCTTGTTTAAATGAATTTCCTCATGTGTATATTATGGCTTAAGTAACTTCTTTTGTGAAAAATATAGTACATATTGTTAGCAAGTAATATATTTATTTTATATAGATTATTTATAACAGTTTCATAACATTATGTACATTACTAACCTACTTTAAAATTTCTCACTAAGTGAATGTAATTCTTATAGAATGAAAGAGAGATAAATAAAGTATCTTTGAACCGAACTACTTACCTATTGTATATTTATGGGCCGAAACACATAAGCGCGTTGCGGCGCCGCGCCGCTGAAATCGGCAGTGCGCTATAGCGGTGCGGCGCCGCAACGCACGACGTGAATTCCAGCGTTATGACGTCATACTTGTTGACAAGGATGCAGTTTGTTTCTAACACTCTTGCAAACAACACGTGTCAACCGAGAAAAAATAAGAAACCTATTTGTTTTACCTTAAAGTTAAGCCCAGCATTTCCAAAGCAGTAACTGGTTTTCTTCCTTTATTTTTTTTCTTCTGTATATATTTTGATAACTCGCTTAATAGCTCTTCAAATGATGATATACTCATTCTAAAGTAGGCAACAAATTTTTTTTCGTCTATCTTTAATGCTTCGTATTTTTTAGAAAAGAACTCGCCATTTGGATTCATACCCTTACTTAATGGATGTATCCAGTATCTTCTTTGCCGTATTTTTAAGATAGAATAATGTCTTCTTAATAACAAATAAGCAATAAGTTTATTACGATCCATCGCAGAGAGACGTCTATCCACACTCAAAAATCACGAGAAAATGGTTGCCCTACCATAATGCCCTGTTTCGCGACGCCGCAACGCGGCAACGCAACTGCCGATTTTGGCGTTGCGGCGCCGCAAAAATAAGCAGTTTGCGTTATGTGTTTCGGCCCTATCTATGACTATTCAGTTCCTGTTTCTTATCGTTTTTCTTAGACATCAAGGACAGTTATTTATCGAGTTACAATTCGACTTTTTTATTTTAATTTGAATATTGCAATTTATTTAATAAAATTTTGTTAATTAAGATTTTTTAGTTATAACTTATAAGTACACATACATTATTATAAAAGAAAAAACGAAGACAATATACAAAGCCAGAACAGATTACATTGATAACATACAAAAACAAAAATCAATTAAGGACATTAATAGATAATCAACGTTAACCCAACTACAACTACTAAATTGACTTTAAAATACTAATTATAAAGACGATTTACTACTGTTTTAAATAAAGTATTCCCGATTGCTATAATATTTCCTCATACCCTATTGGTGTAGCCTATAATGTGTAAATGATAAAAGTAATGTTATTGTTTTCTACTGTAGCAACGTGTTTCGAAAGTCGCATTGAGGATTAGTGAGGAAACCCTTGCACGCAAACACGTGAACTGCAAATATAGTAACTAATTCTATGAGGGCAATACTTGCGAAGACTATTGCATGTGTTTCAAAGACAAATCGAAATTCGATTGTTTTTACAGCTACTGTATTTCGCAAAAGAATGGCTGCATCGCGCATGCGTCTTATACGTGATAAAGGACTGTGGTTGCTATGGTTTCGATTTTTCACGTAAAATGGTAACAATTTCAATAAGACACTTTTCTTTGGTCTAAGATTTAGAATATCACCTCGACGTCTGTCGTTCCATAATGAAGTTTTTGCCCACTATGTGGACCCAGGCCACTTAAGTATTTCCGAACCAATTCCACTTAGGGTCCTTCAAGAAAAGAGCGTACCAATTCAAAGGCCGGCAAGGCACTCGCGAGCCTTCTATATCACTTAGCATCAGGTGACCATTCCCGATTGCCCCATAATCTATAAAATTAAAAAATATTAATAATTAGACCATCAATGAGAAGAAGGTCGAAGTTCTTACAAATACGCATATAACCTGGAAATCCTGGGTTCGATACTACTTTAGATACTACTTTCCATGCAAAAGAAATGAGTCTCATTGCCCATTGGAAGGTTTTAATTTAATTTGATCACTCATAAAGTCAGTCTGCAGTAATATTACGTAATTGTTAGGAATACCAAAATGACAGTGGGCAATAGAACGTTACAATGTCCCGTACATTCTATTCAATAATTAAACAATTCTATTCTTATTAATTAAAAATTCAATTCTACGTAATAATTAAACATCTTGCAAATAAAAGGCTAGCGAGCCCGCTGGCAATGTGAGTGTCTATGGGTGGTGATATCTGGTGAGCCTCCTGCCGGTTTGCCCCTGTTATATATATAAAAAAAATGTCTTAGTGAAACATAGACGTTGCTTGGGCAGATAATCTATGATTTAATAATATAAACTTAGATCTTCTACGAGTACGTATCAACCATTAAATAAGAAAATTACAAATTACATTAAAACGGTCATTATTAAAGTGATTAAGTTGTATAATGTGTCTCGTTGTGTTTTTTAATTATACATACGATGAACTATCCATTATAATACCAAATTAAATATATTTAAACAATTTAATTCGAATTAAAAGACAAACTAAACTCAAAGGTTAATTAAATTGCTATTCACTTGATTACATCGATAATAGTCATACTTAAAGGAGTATATCTTTCCAGATTCGATGAAAAGGAAAGCATCTCTGGAGTTCAGCAGCTAAAATCATCAGTACAGAAGGGTATCAGGTCACGCTTGTTGGAGCTTTACCCATATTTAGACAACTACATTGACCAGATTCTACCCAAAAAGGATACTTTTAGGATTGTCAAATGGTAAGTTTTGCTGTCAAGCATTATGGAAGTGAAAACGATTAGGTGACGACGGAAGAGATAAATAAGGATGAAACTGTAATGTGGGTACGGGGAGTGTGCCGTGGGAAGAAATAATAATATATACATTTTACAAGAGCATCCTTGGTCTTTCAACGTGCGACTCTCATCCCTGGAGACGTAGACTCGATCAATGTACTTTCTGACTATGTCGCCATTGGTATATATATACATATTCCATGTGTGTTATGTGGCGAGAGTCAAAGCAGTGTCAAAACTCTAGACCATTTGTCCATTTTGTGTAACTTAATAACATGGGATTAATATATGGGATCTACCGCTACCCAGAGGGAATCATAGGTTCGATAGGATAGTAGGATTATAACAAATAATTGGCAGTTTTTATTAATAAGAGAATTCAGTTGGCCTAGTGGATTGAGCGTGTGGCTCATCCCTAAGGTCGTGACTTCACCCGCTGTGAACCAAATTATTATTCTAAGTGCTCTAACACTCTTTCAAGGAAAACATATCTTAAGGAAACCGCCATGCCTTACACCGAAAAACTGACGTGTGTCAGAAAGCTAACCTAAATTGCTTATTCAGAAAAATAAATTATTATTAAACATATATGTTTATATTATTATCTTTATATATAAAGAAATGACGCCCAAATTGTACCTGCCCAGATATATAAAGCTGTAGCGGAACTGGTAGATGAATTTATTACGTAAGAATCTTGGCCTCGTTAAAGATTCTTACTAATTCGTTCATAGTTAGAAAGTATACTTTTTGGCGTAAAATGATAAAAATCTTTTCAAAAATTTTATTCTACGTCTGTAGAAAAAACTACATTAACAATAGAAAAAACTAAAATGTTGACTATAGCTAACTTCAGGGTGTCGGTTTTTTGTGACGGTGTGCGCACGCATCGTAAAAATTTACTCTCATTTTTCCCGAACGCGCCAAAATAAGAATAACTCAATATTTCTTCTTCAATAACAAAATGTATGCCTTATTAGACTGGTATTTTCTTTTTCAGCCACGACCACATCGAAATTATGGTGAACAGTGCTGGTGAGCTGCTCTTCTTTAGACACAGAGAAGGATCGTGGATGCCCACACTCAGGCTGCTACATAAATGTATGTGTCGAAATTAAAGTAATATGCTACAGTTTTAAATCTATATACAGTTTAAACTCTTTATAACGAATTTCAAGGGAACGATCATTTTTATTCACTAGAGGGAGGTTTCGTTATAGGGAGGGAAGAAGTAATGTATTGGTATTGGGTTAAACCAAAAGTCTCGCTAAAATTTAAAAATGGCTTTACCGATTTGGCTAAGTGTGACCCTTAAATATTTGTGAAAGTTCAGGGAAGATTTAAACGGTGGGATCCATAAATAATAAGTAAAGAAATATACGAAAAACTACAATTGAATTTCTAATTAAAACTGTTCCTAGCTGGGAAATATTTGATGTCATTTAGAAATAAAAAATTGTCAATTGTTATATGTATATTTAGAAATTTTTGATTCATACCTGTAGTATCAGGTCCAAACTATTTGTTCTGTTTTAAAAGTATTGTATTAAGTTTTGATACAAATATAAGTATTAAGTAGGTGATGCGAAGTTTACCATCTAACAACTTAAAATACAATTACGTAAATATCGTCTATCTTGGCCTAGTTCAATATGTGTAACATAGATTATATGATCTTACAATTTCGATTTAACCTTCAATTTTATTAGAACCGATTTCTTTCCCTCACTGTTCGTAGTGCTAATAATAATTAATATTCAAAAGGCAAATTCCATGCTCTATTTGGTGAGAAATTTTGAGAAATTGCCTCACATCAAGAACACTCTTAAATATTGTATATATACAATATACATTAGACCACCGGCATACTCTAATATGCGTACCTAGAGCATCTGGGATCCTTATTTCATAAAAGATATTAATATGCTTGAAAGGGTTCAAAGAAAATCCACGAAAATGGTCAGAGCTCTTAGGAACAAACCGAAATGAGTGTCTGAAAGCACTTGATCTTACTGATTTAGGAAGTAGGCGATTAAGAGGTTATCTCATTGAAACCAATATACTATAATGTTCCAGGAAGTTGTTTATTTTAAGTGAGAATACACATTTCAGAGGTAGTTATTCAAAACTAAAGACCACTCAATATAATACAAATTCCCTAAAGAACTTTCTCCCAAACCGAATAGTGGCCGACTTTATTAATTATTTATTTATCTACATAATAATAATAATAATGCACGGTACAAACACTAAATAATGAAGTTGGGATCGCTTTTGGAAAATTCCGACGCTGTCGTTAACTATCTAATATTATTGTTCCGGCTTATGACTTCTAAATTATGCTTATGCTTTCCCTCTATATTTTTGTCACCCGCGCCATCTTGTGTCTAAAAAGTACAACGTATCATGATGTACTTTTCATGATGGCTCCCAATGAATACTGGATATATCTTTACAGATCCATTCTTCCTACCAATGCAGCAAGTGGACAAAGGTGCCATACGCTTCGTGCTTAGTGGCGCCAACATTATGTGCCCCGGTCTGACGTCACCAGGGGCGAGGATGAGTTCCGTGGAAAAGGGCAGCGTGGTGGCAGTGATGGCTGAGGGGAAGGAACACGCATTGGCTATTGGCATCACTTCGCTGTCTACTAAGGAAATGTAAATATAGAGTGACAAAAAAAAGTATATCTATGTCATGGCACGCTGAACCATAATTTCTAGAAACATAGTGTGGTAAATGCCCCTGGATTAACGAAAAGAGGAACAAAGCTACTTAAATACTTTTATCTACTTATTAGTAATCTTACAGCTAACATATCATAAAACAAAACACTTAGGCAATATACAAAGCCAAAACAGATTACATTGATAAACAATATATGTATGTATATGAAACAGAAAAGAAAAAAAGAAAACGGAAATTTAACTTTAAGCAAACGACAATTATTACTTAATATTAAAAAAAAACCAAATTGTTACTGCTAAACAAAGTAATTTACTTTATTACTAGAAAAATCAGTAATCTAAGTAATAAATATATATTTATTTCATTGAAGTTTTGAACTAAACTAACAAATGTTGACATTAAATAATTTCATTACATCAAATATATTTTAATACAATGTAGGTAAGGGGCCTGAGAATGCTTTTATTTTACTATTGTATTAATTTACTGCTATAAATAAAATTATTTTACAGAATGCATTGAGCCAGTGTGGCCATGTCAATGTTTCAAAAGACCCAAGTATCAAATTGTAATTTATCACATATTCTAAAATATTATTTTTGTTGCAGAGCCGAAGTAAATAAAGGAGTTGGAATAGAAAACTGCCATTATCTCAATGATGGACTCTGGCAAATGAAACCAGTGAAGTAAGCCTGCGGAAGCCCATTCTTGTATTAATAAAATATTAATAAAATTATTTTAAGCTTTTTTCTGAAATAAATATGTATGGCACAAATCTGGAGAGTTAAGATTTACTTAAACCTGTACTTTGTAACTCTGAATAGTAAAACCAACAGTGACGATAATAATTCAAAACTTAATATTGGCAACATTTTATTGGTCTGGAGTTGTTATAATATTATGTTACGGTAACAGACGACGCCGATATGTGGCAAGTTAGCAGTATGCATATAATTGTTCTTAAGAAATTATTAATTTTACGCCATAAAATAACAATAATTACTTTTAAAGAATTCTGAACCGTGAAAAATTATAAAAGTACGTAATTAAGCACGTTTTCCGCAAAAAACACCCTCCAAGAAGCTTGGTGTGCTCAGCAAGGTGAGCCGTGCGCGGTGCGACTGTACTTAAATCCGGGCCACCGCTTGCAACTTTATAAAGCGCAAATTCGGCCCCACATGGAGTACCGTTCTCACCTCTGGGCAGGAGCTCCCTAGTACCAGCTCCTTCCACTTGACATTATTCAACGAAAAGCGGTTCGAATCGTCGAGACCAATCCCTTTCCGAGCGACTTGATTTGTTTGGCGTTGCGTAGAGATGTGTGGTCACTCTAAATCTTCTACCGCATTTACAACGGAGAGTGTTCAAAGGAGTTTCAGATTTATAACTGCAGCTGAGTTTCATGTTTTTAAGTGTTTTAAGGCAGTTTTGAGGTGTGCCATCTGTGAAAACAGCTGCCCACTTAAGTATTTCCGAACCCATTCGACTTAGGGTCCTTCAAGAAAAGAGCGTTCCAATTCTGAAAAGGCTGGCAACGCACTCGCGAGCTCTCTGGCATTGAAAGTGTCTATGGGCGTCATCACTTAACATCAGGTGGGCCTGCTCCTGCCCGTTTGCTCCCTGTTCTATAAAAAAAGAGGTTGAAAATGCATCACAAAATTATTAATTTCTTTGGCAAATAGCACCATCTATACTTAGCATTATCTAACTTGACAAATGTAGGCTACTTTTTCATTTTAATTCTGCCAGATTATATATATATATATTGATTTTGTCATTGGTATTTCTATTGTGAATTACAGAACAAGTGCTTTGTTCCTATATCACTGGTACATTTAAATAGTTGATGAAAGTCATAAACTAAAATCGAATTAAAATCATTAATGACGTATCTTGTAGATTATAACACTAAAATAACAATTATAATGAATTTGATCAAAATTTCTTCGGAGAAAACGGATATTTAATTGAAAGTACGCATGTTTACCGCGAAAGGCTTTTAAAATTCCCGCTTATAGCTTATAGCGGTCGGTTTTACGTGTGATATTATTATATTGTTCTAGATTATTTATGTCTATTTTTGTTGAAATTGATTTAAAATGCTTTATTATAGTATTAATTAATAAAAATAATTGACTACATTTCTAACAATAATTATTTTGGAGACAATATAAAAAAACCATAAGAGAACTGACAGACAATTTGATGAAATGGAACGTATGTTTTTAAACTTTAGTATTTTTGCAGCAATGGCGACAGCGATTGTTAATTCGGCTCGTCAGGGTAATTTTTATTTTTTTATCTAAACAAATAATTAAATAAAAGAAAACTGGTATTAAGTAAATTCAAAAAAGTTAAAAACGTAACTTGTTTGTTACAAGTGTAATAACTAATGCTAGGAAAAACTTTTTGACAATACGTGTCGTCAGTTGTTATTAAGTTTTATCGAATTTTAAATATTTTTAGAGTTTTTAAATTATTCCTAGAATTAACAATCGCAGTTTTTAATCATAAATATTGATTGACTTTTAATAAAAAGATTAAGGGTTATGCAATGTAGATCAAGTTCGAGTTCAAAGTTCATTTTTTACTTTTATTTTTGTTTATCGTAAATTTAACAATTTTTAATATTTATGATTTTAGTGGGGAGGTTAACTAATGCTGTAAGGAGACTTTATTCAGATTATCCTAAGATAACTACACATTATACTATACACACGCGTGATAAGGATCCACGATGGAAAGGTCAGTTTTATAATAACTAAAATTATTTTAGTTAGACTACATAATATGTATATAAATGGACTGTTTTGATGCTTTTAATTAAAAGGTTATTATAGGATTTTATAACCAAGATGAACAACCTAAAACTGCTGCTTATTTAATAATTATTCTGCTGTGTTTTGTTAATTGAAATTTCATAAAGACATTTCATCATTGAAAAGGAATTATGTACTTAAATAATAATATAATGTCAAAATATTTTAGATTTGAATACTCTTATCAAACTCCAAACAATTCTGGTAGATACAATATTATGTAAACATAACATATACAATGATAACAATTAATGACATTTATAAACCCGTTTTAAAATGTCTTAAATTTTATACAGCTCTTTGAAAACTGAATATGTACCATCTTTATTCTGGAACTGACAAATACAGTTGCAAATATTCTGTGTACATTACTACCTATTTTATAGAATCAGTCAATTTGAAACTTAACCCCAACTCAACTTTACATATAGATATTTCTGTTATATA
This sequence comes from Pieris napi, assembly GCF_905475465.1. Taxonomy (NCBI): domain Eukaryota; kingdom Metazoa; phylum Arthropoda; class Insecta; order Lepidoptera; family Pieridae; genus Pieris; species Pieris napi. Next base: position 596,004 of record NC_062241.1, on the reverse strand, counting down.
GATAGATTTAAGATATATGGATTCTCTATTTCTATTATAGATATTATCTTTATACATATATAGATTTTATAGAGTAAGGAGTTTGTTTTTGTGAAGTACTTACTACTACTAGAGTAATAATACTTATTATTATATTTAATTTCACTACATTAGTCTTTAAAACTAAAAATAAATGTTCATCTAAGTAGAAAATTAAATTCAAGTATAAGTCTGAGTTAATTGTATTTTAGGTTATTCAAAAATGAACTTGTTATTCGTAATGTTATATTATAATTTCACCACATTAAAATAGATCTATTATGACATACATGGTATAGTAATATGATGGTGCAAGAAAAGTGTTATTTAAACTAAAGTAATAATAATGATACACAGACATAGAAATGGAACGTATGGCAGAAGAGACAGATATACTTATTATTGGTGGTGGTCCAGCGGGTATGGCTGCGGCCATCAGGGCAAGACAAATAGCAGAAGAGAAGGGGGCTGTAAGTACTTAAAATTTAAAAAAAAAATTCATATATAGAAAAATTTCCTGTGAATTTCTTGGGATTCAGGTTTTTTGGAACATAAGCCAGAGTAGTTTTTATATAATATATTATGAATACAATACAAAAACGTATTCAAATACAATTTAGTAAATTGACCTAGAAAATTTTGATAAATAATGATTTACACTGTATTTCTTCTATATTTACTGCTTTTACTTATACAGGAAGTCCGTGTTACATTATTAGAAAAGGCAGCAGAAGCTGGTGGTCACATATTATCAGGAGCATGTGTAGACCCTATTGCAATGAATGAGTTAATACCAGATTGGAAAGAGAAGGGTGCTCCATTTAATACTCCCGTCTCATCAGATAAATTTGGCCTCTTGACAAAATCTGGAAGAATTCCTCTACCAGCTTTTCGTGGTAAGTTGCTTTGGATATGAACTATGAACACATTAATTGAAATACAAACTTCATATTCACTTTAAATAACAAATTAAATAAATGGTAATAATTTTAGAAATTTAATAGTTGAAACATTAATGTTTAAAAGGCACAATTAGGAATAATTTATTGCTCATTATGAAGATAATAATTAAGTTTTATGGTATTGTTAGAAAAAAGAAAATCCTATTTATGGAAGCTCTTCGTAAATTAGCGGTTTCACTGCAGTTCATGATATTATTCTTATGCCTTTTAGTATAGTAATTTAATATTTATTGAAGTAGTAAAATATTAACTTACTAGAAATTAAGATAAAAACAATTACTTAAACTTTTTATTATTCTCATTTCTTTAGTTTACTAAGGAATTACGGAATACCAGTTTTTTTTAAAGTGGGTGTGAATTAAATCTACAGACAGACTAGCATTAGTAGTTTAAAGTGTTTTGTGTTAAATGCTGTTAGAGTTTTATTGAGACTAGAATACTAAATGACACATTTATCAGCTTCATATCTTCACAAGAAAGTTACTTCTGTACACATAGAATATAATAAGACCTTCATGTACAAAATGCTTCTTTTTGAATTATAGGTTTACCTAATTACAATCATGGAAATTATGTGGTCAGACTGGGACACCTTGTGAGATGGCTTGCTGAACAGGCGGAAGCTGCTGGTGCCGAGGTAATGTTATAAATTTTATATTTGAACAAGGCTGACGAAAAATAAATAGGTGCCCAGAAGTGTGTCCGCCCTGTGTGTATTAAAAGACTTCAAACAACATTTAAATATTGAATTATAACAGGTATGGCCGGGATGCGCAGGCGCAGAATTGTTGTACAGAGATGATGGCTCGTTAAAAGGCGTGGCTACTGGTGATGTCGGTATTGCCAAAGATGGCAGCCCTAAAGACATGTTTGAGAGGGGCATGGAGTTCCATTCCAAGATAACAATTTTTACTGAAGGTGAGTTCTACTTATTTTTAATTTTTATTATACTTATTTAGACTGAAATTAAAAACTATCATGATGAAAAATTACGGTACAAAATAAGTTTACTCTAAAAAGTTGAAGAAAAAATCTGTAATATATGACAATATCTGCCTCTAATTAGACATTTATTAATTTATCAACATTACAATATTGAAATATAAATGAACATTTCAGTGCATTTACATATACATTTTGTATTTCAGGTTGTCACGGCCATCTAACAAAAATGGTTTCAAAGAAATATAATTTAAGAGAGAACAGTGAGCCACAATCATATGCTATTGGGGTGAAGGAATTGTGGGAAGTTAAACCAGAGGTAAGATTAAAAGATTATATAATATGTTATAGTTAGGATAGGTATACCACATTACTTAGTTCAAAATAATAAGTATCTTAGAATGCATTCTAGCAAGTAAAATAAAGTGGTATCAAAAAGTCAGTAAAATTTCGCAAAAAAAAAGTAATCTAGTGGTTCCATTACGGGTCCCCATTGGTGGAACCACCAGTATTGGTTAATGAATTCCTGAGTGATTGAAAATGAAATCTGAAATTATTCATAAAACAATTAAGTCTGATTAAATATTGGTAAATTTTTTATATGCTATTGATCAAATGATACTTTATTGATATGCTTGTTTTTAGGTTGATAGTAGTTCTGTTACCACATCTGTAGCACACCAATTTTGATGTACAGGCTTGCATGGTCTTTTAGCCCTATCTAATATTTGACTTTATTTTTAAATTATTTAGATAAATGTATTTTATAGTATAGTTATTAATATATGTTATAAAATAATATTTGTAATATATTTTCTTAATTTTTACAGAATCATAAGCCAGGTCTAGTAGAACATACAATAGGCTGGCCCCTAGACAAGAACACCTACGGGGGCTCCTTCATCTACCACCTGCAGGCCGGAGAGGGTGAAGCGCCCTTAGTGGCTGTGGGATTTGTCGTAGGCCTGGATTACTCCAACCCCTACCTGAGCCCCTTTAGAGAGTTCCAAAAGTTTAAATTGCATCCCTATATTAAACCTATGTTTGAAGGTAATCATTTTAATATCAATTTTTATTGCATCACACACACACATCACACATGTAAAAGATTTGATGTAAAATTGTTAAAAAATATTTTTAAACTTAGGTTTTTTAATTCATTTAATTTTTTATTTTGATTTAATTGATACTTTCTAAAACGTATGGAAAAAAATTAAATGTTATTTTTATTTGCTTTCAATTGGCAATTTAATTGCTGATAGAAAACGTGAAAACGAAAAGCAATGTCTTCTAGTGTTATAATATATGACAAGGAATAGAATTAAAATGAAAACTTCACATTATTTTATAAAAAGTACTAAACTATTTATTTCTCATTACAGGTGGTACAAGAATAGCATACGGCGCACGCGCACTAGTGGAAGGCGGATGGCAATGCCTGCCCAAGCCAGTGTTCCCGGGAGGGTGTCTCGCAGGGGACACTGCCGGGTTCCTCAATGTTCCCAGGATCAAGGGCACGCACAATGCTATGAAGAGCGGTAAATATACTTTTAAATATCCCTAAGGAGTTCGCAACTATTATAGTCATATCAGGATGTCTATTTATTAAATAAATCTCTTTAATCCTACGTATTTATAGGGTAAGATTCAGATTTGAGAAGCATTAAATGAAGGGCAGTCGTAGCTTCTTCAGGTGCCATTTTATTGCTAAAGGATTGCTATTACCAACTGGAACTGTCAGGCATCATGCGTTAGTCTAAACAGTTCCTCTGCATATGCGATGCCGGTCCACTCCCGTACGTTGCGCAACCACGACTTCTTCCTTCTTCCAGCCCGTCGATTGCCTTAAATTTTGCCCATCATTATGATGACACCAAACATGCCCGTGATATGCGACATTCCGTATTTTAAAATCCGGCTCGAAGTATCAAAAATTCTTGGGTCATCGGGGTGTTTTAAATAATATAGTATTTTAGTATTACTCTATAATCAACCACTCGGGTATAACAATAGAATATATGCGAAATAATTAAATGCTATACTTTGGGGCGTAACTCCGACGATTTAGGAAATCGCCACGCCAAGCTATAAAACTAAGAAGGCCGAGTGAACAAAGTGTACAACCTTGGCTCGTATAGTCTGCATATCAGTCCAAGCTAATGCTTTCAAAACCCTATACTATACCTATAAGAGTTCTCTTTTTCTTCCTATCCATATTCTTAAATCTTCTAGGTATGTTAGCAGCGGAGAGTGCTATGGAACTGATATTGTCGGGTGAAGCCACTCACGAGAAGGGAGTGACTCCTACATTGTATGAAGATAAACTCAAAGAGTCATACGTTTACAAGGAGTTGAAGGTACGATTTTATTAAGGAATGGATAAACAAGGGTGAAGCCAATATAACGTCTATTGATCAAATTTATAACCGTTATTGGTTTTTTTTGGCGAATATATAACTATTTATTGGTTTTTAGTGGCAATGTTTGCAAATATGTTATTATTATTAATTACTTAAGATGTCACGTGGAACATGGTTTAATGGTTGCAGCTCCTTACAAACTTTGTGTAAAAAAAAAAAAACATGGCGATTAAAAACAGTGGCGGAGAGTTTATTGCCAGTTCTTCTCTTCCGTTCTACGCCCTTGATTTGAGAACTGGCACTAAATGTAAAATTAGAAGCATTTATATGTATTTCTTTACAGACATGTCATAAGTGTACAAAGTGATACCAATATGATTAAATGATTTTTGAATTTGAATTGAATTTGAATGAAAATAGTCTAGAATTCATATTAAATTAGTATTTTTTTAATGAAAGATATTACATTGTATTTTTAATTTGAACCAGTGGGCGTACTTTGAATTCGCATAGTGTTTAAGTAAACAAATTATTAATCTATATTAAATAAAGATTTTATTATACTAACAGCAAGTGCGGAATTGCCGTCCATCGTTCCACACGTCTCTAGGCTTGTACGGCGGTTTGGCGTATTCCGCCTTCTCAACAGCAGTGCGGGGTAAAGAACCTTGGACTCTCAGTCATGGAGGTACTTTTTTTTTTAAATCGATCTTTTGTCTCTTCAATTTAATGCATAAATGTTTCTTTAAGAAGGGATGGAAATATATATTACTTAATAAAAGCACCTTATAAATTCGTATGACTATAAATACGTTTATATTTTATCAAAATAGGTGCATCTGTTAAAGTAAATTAAAGGTAGAAACTTCGTTTAAAATGGTAATTTCAAATTCGGCGAAACTTATTACCCAATCCGACCCAAGTTTTAAGTAAAGTGCTAATTTGCCTCTCTCTATCAAACAAAGTTGGAAAGCCTGTTTATATTTTTAATACATCATTACCATATATAATATATATTAATAGGAACGTTATTCCAGGTGCGGACCACTCCAAACTGAAGCCAGCCAAGGAATGTCAGCCCATCGACTACCCGAAGCCTGACGGCGTCATCACGTTTGACCTTCTCTCGTCCGTAGCGCTCACAGGTTCATTCATACAGTATTAGTAAAGTAGTTAATAATGTTTAATTGAGAAATTGTAATATTATTTGCATTCAAAATCGCTTTACATATTAAGCATTCAACACTGGCTTTATTATAAATGAATTATAAAAATCAGTTAGTTAAAAATGTAGTGACGAAGAGAGTAAGAAAGACAAAACATTCAATAGCTACTTCACAAGGTATTCTTTAAATGTGATATCTGTCAGGAGCCTCTGTATAGTAATGGAGTGAATGCGCACTACGGGCAGGATGATGGGGGATTTTCTCAGAGCTATTGGGTTTGGACTCCTTCAGCCTTAATTTAGAGGATACGCCAAATGAAATCAATACTAATTTGATTTCTTGTATGTAACAATTTATTTCAACTTTTACAATATTATTTTATTTATTCGTTGCACCATGACAACTGACGGCCTTATCGCTTTTGAGAGATCTCATCCAAACTGTAAGTAAAATTATTTTAGTTAGTCCATGTATAGTACTACAGCTATAAAATTATAGAAAAGCATCAGTAGTGACATTTCTCACTGAACAATTCTTAATTTAGGGAGTATTTTAAATATGCTGTTTAGCACAAGAGATTTGCTGAATGAAATAATTTATTTTCAGGAACAAATCACGAGGCAGATCAACCGGCCCACTTGACGCTGCAAGACGATTCAGTTCCTGTTAAGAATAATCTCAATGTGTACGATGGACCCGAGGCCCGGTTTTGTCCCGCCGGTGAGTTATGTTTCACGAGGTTCATACTAAGTTGATAAAACAAAGAGCACGCGCAAATATATTTAAAATGTTTTAAGTCTGTGTCTACTAAAATTTATACAAATTCGACGCACGCGCATTTTTAGTTTTATTCTAAGAAGAATTGAAAAATACTCAGAAAAACGATAATATTTGACAAAAGTGAAACTCATCTTTCAGGTGTCTACGAATATGTTCCCTTAGAAACCGGTGACGGACAGAGGCTGCAGATAAACGCACAAAATTGCATACATTGTGAGTTATATGAAATATTATCATAACTCCACATATTTATTCCCTTTTTTATTTTCAGTATTATTCTTTTAACTTCCAAGCTCGAGTGAATGTATGTTTATCCACAAATTTCTCAGAAAGTAAAGCTCTTTTTTTATTGACATATTTTAAGACTTGTTTTTGTTTTTGAGATATCACGCGTTTCTGAAAGGGACACGTCTATTATGAATGTAAATAATTTATCTTTTTCAGTTGATATGTGTTTGGAAGTTTAATTTAATTACTTTTATTAACTAGCTATTTTTAAAATGTACTTTTAACTAGAATTTATTTGGAACACTTATACGAAAGCAGTAAAACCTGTTCTTATTGCTAATTAATAGCCATGTATATTGTATACACTTTCGATTACTTTAAATTTGTTTGAACGGTTTCAGGCAAGACCTGTGACATCAAAGACCCGTCACAGAACATAAACTGGGTTGTTCCCGAAGGAGGTGGTGGACCAGCCTACAATGGAATGTAATTTAGAAAAATAAAAATGGCCTAGCAAAATTTAAATGGCAATTAATACGCTTTTATTAAAAATAAATAATTAATTTGCAATAAAAGATTTAATATAAACATATACATTAAGTAATCAAAAAGGAAATAAATCTGTGAAGAAAATATAAAGAAAAATGATCAAATCCTTATGTAAATATACGATAATTTATTTGTTAAGATTTTTATATTTGAGATTTGTACATGATGATTTTACAATTGGGAACAATATTTTGTAGTTTTATATTTGAATGTGCCTCGTAATAAAATATACCATCACAATATATTTTTTATAAATTTTGTCTAAAATTCAAAAATTTATCTCGAGAAAGTTTTATCTAGATATAAATTTACTGTCAGTAACAATCCTTAAGAAATGATGTTTTTGACTTTTACTTCATTAAACAAAAATGAATGTACGAAGCAGCTCTAAATCATAAAATAGAATAAGTGTTAATTTTGTATGAGGTTTACAATAAATCCTATTTTTAATGTTACAATATTGTTTTATTACCCTTTGCATGGTTTATTCTTATAATTTTATTCCGTGTTCAGGCAAACCAACCAAACATTCAATCAAAAAATAAATTGAAAACGCTTTGTGGAGTAGGTACTACATAATAAATCCTGCTGCATTATGCACGAAATATGGAGTAGTGCTCCAAAAACTAGGCTTGCTGACCTACAGACAGTGCAAAATAAAATTATAAAAGATTTATTCCATTTTGACCAAAGAACAAAAACAGTAAGAATATTTGTGAGCGTCAGAATGGACGGTCACTAGTCGAGTCGTTAAAAATATAAGTTTAAAAATTACTTCCCAATTGCTTCTATTTAATTCCTACTATGAGACAATTGCTTCCTTAGTATCTTGTGAGATCCATAACAATATTAGTGACCGTCCATTCTGACGTCTAAATGGCTGGTCCCCTATCCTAGTGTACTCACTATATTGAATTATCGATTATTTCATAGTTCATATTTTGCTTCCTATTTGCTTCTTCCTAGGTTTTCAAAATTGATGCTGTACCTATCATTGAATTAAGACATCGAACAATGTTATTATAAGTCCCCCTAACGCCTGATAAAAATATTCAGGCAAAAATATTTTGTTAAAAATAAGTTTATTTATATAAATTAAGGTAGGTAGGTAGTAACTATATGTACTTTAACTAATTAAATAAAATCTTTCACAAAGAAAGGGAATAACATAATTGTATTTATATTGAATACAAGAGAAAATAAAGTTAAAAATAAAATAAAATAAAATGAATTGGTACAACAATACAAATAGGTATTATACCAATACGCATTAATTAATTTTTCTAAAATATTTTATGCCTGCGTCCATTACCAGGTACAAACACAGTTGACGCTTTTAAAGAGACTTTTGGCGTACTTTATGACTGACATTAAATTATTATAGATTTGTGTGTTATTTGTTTAAATTACTTCTAAATCTAAATTTATATTAATTGTTGTTGTTTTTGTATTCTTTTTTTTGTTTTTTTTGTGTTGTGTAACTGGTAATAGTTGGTGCAAAGAGATTAATTATAGGTATATAAATGGTATAGTATCGGAACTACCGAGTTTACCATGAAAAGTTATGAGATCCTCTTATACCAAGTCAGTTAATTTATATGTTAAGTTATTAAATAATTAGCTACTCTAACAATCTTATAAATCCATATCAATATTATCCATATTTATTTTATGGTTAAAATAAATAGATTGATTTGGCACACTTTTTAGAATAAATTTAATGAATATTTTCTTATACAATGCTTGCTTAATTACTGAGTATATTATTTGTTACTGATACAAATTCAGGCTTCTAGTTATATCAACATATTATTTTTGAAAGAACCCCGAAAGACGATGTTTACAATCCGACGTGTTGGTTTTTAATATAAATTTTCATGCGAAATCCACATTGAAAACAAAATACTTTCATCTGAAAACTTTTTCTTAAATACATTATCTCAAAAATATACTGTTGCATTTTCTGTTCTTGCACGAAACGAGAAAAGTTGAATTATTTTTAAACTATGGTAAATTCATTTTGACATTGATGAGTGGTATCAGCCCATGTAAAATATAAATAAAATTACAAAATGAATTTATAAATATCAACATGATTGAAATATTGATTGCTGTGGCCGTGGTATCTTTTGCGGTATGGTATCTCTACCTCTTATTATCGAAAAGCTAAGTTTTACATAGTAGAAGTGCTAATTCATAGATACTTAAAATAATATTTAAGGTAGAACCGCCTGTTTCAGTGGTATTTTGGTGCAATGCATTAGTTCTTATTTCCTGCATTCAGTGGTAAGCTAAGGGGACAGAGAGTTTCTTTCTTTTTACCCCTTAATATATAAAACTAATGCGAATATTGTTGAAAACAGTCTACAGAAGCCCTATATAAAACTTTCAATACTGAAACCATCGCCTTACAAATTAAATTTAATTACGAAAACGATGCTACATAATTTTACGGTAAAAATCAGGATGTCACGCAAGATATATTCATGAATTTAGTACCACTATTAAATTATAATGAGGTCAGGGGAAAGTTTACGACGCGCAAAATTAGACTGTCTTTTGAATGTTGAATTTTATATGTCAGCCGTTAGTGTCCTCGGACGTAATTTAGAAGGTTATAAATGTCAAATATCAAATAGTAAGCCAATCTTTTTAGAAACCTAACTTTGGCGAATTAGTCGAAAAATCGATAGAAAAAGTCTTAGCTTTTTCAACATTAAAATGTGTGTTTCGGAGCGACTTAACATACCTATTACATTACTTTCTGTATATTAAATAGGGTTTACGAAAGAAGTCGATAAAAAAGCTGTATAATGAATGCGTTATTTTGTTTGCCATGTTCTCAGTTACCCTAACAATCGCGTCCATTCTTTTTAAATGCAAAGTGTTAAAAACGCAAATATCTCGCAAAAACTCGTGCTCCATCGTTAGGAGAATTGAAAAAGTTGTATAATTCTGGCCTAACGAACCTTCTTCGTTCGTGTTTATAATCTTTACAAATTAGACTCAATACATTAGAACTCTTTGTTTTAAATTTTCTTAGCTTTCGTTTTCCTTTGCTGTAATTTAGATAAGAACATTTCTCCGAAATTAAAGTTGATGTTTTCATTTATAAACTAAATCATTTTGTTTCATCCTATAAATTATTTAAATAACTCAACGTCACACATGACAACATTCCAGTGCTTTTCACAATATATTTAAGAAGTTAATGTGATAAATTGGCGGTTAAAGATCGTCGATAAAGACGTTTAACTGAATTGTGACTTACAAAATCCAAAGACAACATTTCGTAAATAAGATAAAATATCTTGTTTTAGTTTGGAACAGAAGATTACTATTACTACTCGTTCAAGAGTAACATTTCGAGGTCTACTCCGATGGGCATCGCTGCATACCGTTCAGCTTTGACGCTTGACTGGATAGCAGCTGAGGATCTTCGCCAAAGGTTGGACTGTAGTATATTGTATGAGTATCACACGTTAAAAAAAATATAAGCATCAAATAGCTATAGAATATTGTGTCCCATTACTCTCGAAACATTTTAAAGAGACATAAAAATCTTAAACTTATCAAGATTTTCTAATTTATAACTAACTAGCAAACCCGGCGAACTCCGTTTCGCCACCAGATAGATGGCTTCGTTTTATGTAACATTTCGTTTGGTGATCCCGCTTTTCTTTTGAATTTTTTCCTGAATTTTGCTATAAACCTCAGGAGCCCGAGACCTTTCCAACGAATGCAAAACCGTGGAAATCGGTTCGTGCGTTCTGGAGTTATAGCGTCAGGAAGCAAAACCCGACTTATTTTTATATAGTAGATAACAATATTTGTAACATAAGAGATTTAAGATTAAACTAAATATTTTATTGCAAGGGAATTAGCGGCTGCCTTCGAAACGGAAGCCTCTCCAGTGAGGGTCATAAGTTCAGACTGTGTTGGATATCCCAAGCCCACCTCCGGGAAAATTGGAAGACTTATGCTTGAATTGCTCAAGTAAGTGTTCTTTAATTTAAGAAATGAAGTAGATATTTTTTTTTGTAGAACATGTTGTTAAGTGATCCCGCCGCCTATAGAAAGTCGCGAGTGCGTTGTCGGCACTTTAAGAATTTGTACGCTCTTTTCTTGAAGAACCCTAAGTCGAATTGGTTCGGAAATACTTCAGTGGGCAGCTGGTTCTACATAGTGGTGATGCGCGGCAAAAAATTGCCTTGAAAAAAGCTCAGTTCTGGAACGGCGGACGTCGAGGTGATACGGGTGGAATTTCGTATTCTGCCTCGACGTCCGATGATGAAACTCAGCTAAAGGTAAATGCGGTAGAAGATGGAGAGTGTCCCGACATCTCTACGCAAAGCCAAAGGATCAAGCCGCTCGGATAAAGTCAAAGTCTATTGATCTCTCTATTGATTAAATAAAACCCAAAGAGTTATTACAACAATTAACTTTTGTGTGCTATGAACACGCTTAAACTGCAAACCGTTTTAACTAACGAAATAATAAGGAAGGCTTGGTTGATAATGTTGTTTGAGTGATCAAGGAACTATCAGGCTACTCTGTGAAGCCTTTTTAATGTGGTCCTACCATTCTCTAATAAAGGGTTTAGATGTGGTCGGTTTTTGACATACATAACTCGATATTATTGTTCAACGCATGTCGGTTTCTTTAATAATCATTCGATGGCGTCGCAATATACCGCTACCTACGGGTGAATTCCGCACGCTAGACATTCTTAAATACTATATATAATTGTAAATAATATTTGTTTAAGAAATTTAGAAGGTGATGACGGCACCCTTGTGCCTGAGCTGACGCAAGTCCTAGTTCGCTCCAAGTTTCTTGTTGAATCTTCAATGTTTGACTCTGAACCCGATCTACACTCTCTGGTGAGAATGCCTAATGTAATGATGGGAGAGCCTCACACAACCTTTCCCAGGATACTGGCAATTATATGGATGCTTGTGACCGATCCCGTTACCACTAAGAAGTATGGATGGTGTCCTATAAAGAAGGTAGAATTAAAAATATAGAACGTAAATAATATATGGTTTCTGTTCGGATAACTCACATCAATGTTGTCTAAAGATTTAAGGCAATGTAGAAAGTTTTTGAGGTCGTATGAAGTACTTAATTTATTAGACAAAGGTTTTCTGAAGATGTGTTCTTAAAAGAATTTTACACTTGTAAGCTGACCGAACTTCTTTTATCTTAGACAATTTATGGCATCTAATTAGTAGTCAGTATAATCCAAATGGATTATAGATTACATTTGTTCATTTTTTAGTATATGTTAGTGGCATAGGTTAAAAATAAGTATAAAATGTTTAAAGGTGAACAAGTATCTATCTTCAGAGCGTGGCTCCGAAGTGGCAAAACAAATGCGCTCGATGGAGATTGTCGTAGCGCGCGCACGGTTCATAATGGAAGAGTTCATACAGAGTATTACACCGACTGATGTATACCAGAAACCTACTGTTAGCCAAAAGGTTATTATATCCGTATCTCAAAAATGTAATATTTACGTTCCGATTGAGAAAAGGTAAAAAATATGAATGGGCCTAGCTAGAATCTAAAATCAACTTCTTTGCATCTAACTTCAACTTTCTGTATTTCGTGTTCCTAAACTTACTATATTTGTTTTAGAAATTGAGACGTTCCAGCTCTACAGCGAAACATGGTAAAAAGCGCGCTAACGAAATTGTAAGTATTAAAAAAAAAGTCGTTGATGCAATATAAGGTGAAAAATTTTACTCTAAAATTTACTTCACACCAAAAGTAGTTATTGAATGTTTTTGCCTTATTTTTACGTTTTAACTAAGTACTCATCTGTCTCTCTTCATCACGGCGTAAACAGTATTTGACAGGAAGAGACGAAATAGTACTTAAGTTGAAAGGCTGCGATCTAATTTTTTTATGAATAGGAGGGTAGTCCACAAAAGCGGTGTCTAAGATTGAATCAAATAAGGCTAGTATAAACCAAATTACTTACTGTTAGAAATATTTAAGATCCGCTCTGTTTTGTGCAGTTTCTATTTTAATTAAGCGATATTTTCTTCAATATCAAGCGTTCTCAATACTTCGTAGAGTAAAAACAGGAATAGTTTTAAAACAATTCCCTGAAAGAAAACACTTACAACAATGAACTTAGCTCTTTTGTTAGAAATATCCGAACCGTGAGAAGTTTCTTTTAAGAATGTCTCATTTCAGTTAAACCCTTATTTAACAAAAAATTAACTATTTGAATTCTTTGAGAAGTATTCGTGAATATATTACTTTATTATTATTATTGGCGAGCATTTTGTGCCTGACACGATCGGGGTACATCAGGGGTTCACATCGCTCTACATGTAAGCATTATCTTAAGACGGCAGCCCAAGTACTGGTTGAGTCTTGCAGAACATCCTTTATTCTAGCAGAGCCCGTTAAACAGCAACAGGCCGATGCGTAAAAAAATGGGTTCGCACCGTTGCAACACTATTCCTCAATTAGTTTTGTAATCTAATATATAAAATTCTCGTGTCATACTCGTTCCCATACTCCTCCGAAACAGCTCGACTGATTCTTATGAAATTTTGTTATGCATATTCAGTAAGTCTGAGAATCGGCTACTATCTATCTTTCAAACCCCTAAGTGATCCATCCCAAAAAGTTTTTTTGATTATCTGGCATTGAAAAATACATACAACCCTTATTTTTCACTCATCTACGATTAACTCCTATTTTTTATTATAATAGATATTTATTTTTATTGAACTAAAAAATGTTTCCTAGAAATAATATACATGGCATAACAACGTTTGCCGGGTAAGCTAGTAGTCTAAAATATACTTTCTAACTTTGACTTATTTTCAAGGCTGCATTCCCTATATATCAGACGCTGAAAAATATTTCGACGGCGGAACCAAACATGCAGGAAATGATGGAACCACCAACAGAACAAAGTCTTATATTATTCTCAAGATCAAATAGTCTTAAATCAATGTTCACATTAATGTTTACATTTCTGTTTGTTTGATAAATATATTATTTTTAATATTAGTTTTAATTGCTCAAATTTCCAATATAAAATAAAGCACTCATAAATCTAACCTTCTTAAGAAAACCAATTAAAAACTCTTTCAAAACTTTATTAAGTTGTAATTCGTTTTCAAGTCAATTTTACAACAATTAAACCTATTATGTTTAAAATTTTAAAACAAATTTTTAAACAGCAATTATTTCTGACTTGAAATCGAATAATAATTTCTTGAGTATCTATCTTAATTCGCTATCATAATTCATCATTCTATATCGAGTTTTGTAACATCTTCAAATGGTACAATAAAAATTAACAATCTGAGGTTTATAATAATATGTTCGTGAATAAAGAGATCAGCCCTGCGATTCTGTAACTCACTTTTCGAACTCACACAGCGGTTTTCGCACCGGCGGTCGCTCTCAAATCAATCGTGAAGCAGTCATTTTATGATTTGGCATTCTGATAAACAATAAACTACAAGCTCCCACCTTTTCAGAACGCCAAATCATAAAATGACTGCTTCACGACTGATTTGATGAGAGCGACCGCCGATGCGAAAACCGCTGTGTGACTTCGAAAAGTGAGTTACAGAATCGCAGGGCAGTTTACGCATTCAAATACTTTGAAAACCAACTTCAAAAAGACATCGATTCGGATTTAATGGTTTTCAAGCTGTTAAATAATAGTTTGTAACATCTAAACTTAAAAGAACTCTTTCTTTGTGTTTCATTAAATCAGTCGTTAACAATAAATTTCGTAGCTGAGTCTCACTGGTCTTAAGATGTATGTTCTACCATTAAAGATAGTTTAATAGACGACTTTGTGTGCTGCAAAACTTTTATCTATTAATATGAAATTCAATTTGAAAATAATTGTTACAATACATCGTCTTTGTATTATCTATTATTAGAAATCTATTTAAAGAAAATGCTCTGTAATTTGATTACACAGAATATAATGCTGTCATTACTTTCTGTCATCATAAGATACTATTTAAAAAATACCATTACATTTGATAAAATACTAAATATAAAAGTATTATGTACAAAATAATGATATGGGAAGACAACTATATGAAATCGTTATTATTATCTTGATGGTAAGTTTGAATTACAGTACGTATCCTATATTTCCGGATGACACTTGAAAAAATACTACTAATCTGGATAAGCTATACAAAAATAGGATGACTTCCTAAACGTTCCCAATCAGCCTTGCTATTCTGTAACTAACTTCTTCTATATAATATATAAATAAAAGATAATAAGGGAGCTTGTAGTTTCTTGTTTATCAGAATGCCAAATCGTAAAATGACTGCTTTACGACTGATTTGAGCGCGATTTGGTGTGAGTTCGAAAAGTGAGTAACAGAATCGCAAGGCTGTTTGCGTCTGTCAAATAAAATTCCTAAACAATTATTAAAATTAATTACCTTGAATGAACAATTTGTGTTGTCGTGTTACTCGGCAACTATATAATTTGGGCATATAAAACAAATGAACCGTTACAGTGTCCAAAGGCAAATTTACACGTGGATGTACCTGAATTGTCTGAGGATAGATGGACATACAGACAACGGCAGTACGAAGACGACCTGCCCTGCATGAGCATAAAGCCTACAAGTCATGATATCATTAAACGATTTTATGCTATTTTACCTTAGTAAGTTATTATACTTAAAAAACTAGCCTAGATTGTATCCAGTAAATATACAAACTTTAATCCAGATAACTTATTGCTTGATATATTTAATAAGAAGTTTGACTTACACGTTCAATGTCAACTATACAATATTCATACAAAGTAATTTTAACTTTTTGCTTCCGCCTTATAAGGGTTCATCGTCTTCCAGTTTTGACCGGGACCATGCCAACACAGCTTTCCTTCGGAAGTATCGAGCAACGATTCATGGTTTGGCAGACACAGAGGATCCATTAGACAGAGAGGCAGCGTATCATGCAGCAGTGTTGACGCCTCTTATCTTCTTACATCAATATAGGGATACCTGGTGTCTGTTGGAACGGGTTAGAACTTATATGAAGTGAGAGATATTATTTTTGTCTTATTACACTACTTACTATATTTTTCAGTTTCACCGAGCGTTGCGCCTGTACCAGATATCGCATCCGACTGAGAAAAGATCAGCTCTTAAGCTATTACAAAATTTTAGAGCCGTTAATAGTAAGGTATAAATAAATTCTCTTTAATTTATATAAACCTATAACACCGCCGAGTTTATATAAACAAAATAGCAAATTATTCTAAAATAATGAACATGAATTACATGATCTTCTTATGTCGAAAACCACACGAACGATGATAAACTAATTCTATTGACTTAGTTTACTGAGTTCGCTATGAAGTTCGCTTATTCAGAACTAACTTCTGTAGGCGACATTATTTACGGCTCATTTATATTGACCTCAGTCTTTATTAATTTATCTAAATTATGTCACAAATATACTGTTTAATGGCACTTTGTCAGACCCGTCCCCCACCAATAGGTTTTGTTAATAACTTTTCAATACATATGCGGTGTCATTAATGATGCGTTAGTAAGTTAATAGCACCCAGAATCTCCAGGTTTTACACGATAGGCGTTAACCTCTAAGACTGATTATTTACTACGTTCACGTATGTAGAATGTTATTCTAGATACAAATGTATATTATAACAATAACATTCTACATACATGAAACCAATTAATATTTGAGTAGGTTCGTATGTTTGTGCTGGACTTGCCTGGTGCGCCGCCAGTCACGAGGACTACACCTTCGATGGACGACGATGATGAGATTCATGATAAGAGAGATATTAAATATTTAAAAGAGCTCATTAAAAATCTTGGGTGATTTTGTGTCTTATTTTTAAGCGTTGTTCAAGTAAATTGGCTGATCAAAAAATATAAATTTTGATATAGTTTTTTCCTATATCCGCAGCATTGACGCGCGCGTTGCGTACTTGAAATTACGTGGTTAGGTGCCCCTTACTTTATAATAGAGAATCCATAGATTGGGAGATAGTCAATCTATCCAGATACAACACAAAAATTACGCTAGCCGAATTGGATTTCAAATCTACAGAAAATCTACCTACTACATATTTTGGCATGACTCTGAGGTCACACACTAAAACCTTAATACAAACACATTATATATTATAACAACTCTCAGCCACAAATACTGAGTGTATTTAACGTACCCATTCCCATACACAAACAGACATACTTAATGTCTTATATGACTTGTGTTTGATTAGTTGCAAAACTTAAATACTTAAAAAAAACTTTTAATCATGCACCATGTACCACACATGGCTGGAATGGTGAAAAATTGTAATCTAGTTACCCACAGAACAGGGGTTCCCTAGAGTGGGGAATAACGATAGTTGATTTTTGTCACAACCATGTTTTTGTCATGCATACAGTTTTTATTAATTATTTAAATTAAATATTAAGATGTTGATAACGCGTACCACTACTATGTGGAACCAGCTGCCCACCTAAGTATTCCCGAAGCCATTCGACTTACGGTCCTTTAAGAAAAGAGCGTACCAATTCTTAAAACGCCGGCAACGCACTCGCGAGCCTTCTGGTATTGAGAGTGTTCATGGGCGGTATCACTTAACATCGGGTGAGCCTCCTAGCCGTTTGCCTTCTATAACATAAAAAAACAACGAATAGCAATCGCTTCTAAAAATAATAAAAAAATCTTTTTAAAACATGTGCTGAAATGTTTAATGCACATTAAATTTTGAAAATTCTTAAATCGGCCCAGACGTTTTTGACTTTATTATTTACAAACATACAATCTGTCCTCTATAATATTATTTACGCAGTAAGCGTTATTCATTATATTTGCTTATAAAAGATACATCTGTGTAAATATGAGTTGAATGACGTAACTAAAATGATCCGTCCGCATCTAAGTACTTTTTATTTCTAAGTTAAAAATTTTATGAATATATATTATTTACTATACGTATATCCGTGTTAGCCTAGTGGCTTAAGCGTGCGATTCTCATCCCTGATATCGTAGGTTCGATCCCTGGCTGTGCACCATTGGACTTTCTTTCTATATGCGCATTTAATATTCGCTCGAACGGTGAAGGAAAACATCGTGAGGAACCGGCTTGCCTTGTACCAAAAAGTCGACGGTGTGTATCACGCACTGGACGCTGATTACCTACTTGCCTATTAGATCGACAAATGATCATGAAACAGATACAGAACTCTGATGCCCAAACCTAAATAGGTTGTAAAACCACTGATTTATTTTTTATCAGCATTTTAGTAGCATCGTCGTATGGTAAAGACAAACAAAGCCATGTCGAAACAACAAGACTGTCCAGGCCATAGTGTGTCAAGACCGCCATTACTGCTTGGATCCGTTCGTGATAGTAATACTTACTAAACAAGTCATGCTATTGACAAGTTTATCCTAAAGCGTTCTCAATGTAATTACACCAAGTTTGTTAACTGTAAACCGCGCTAATTTGCCAGTGTCGCAAGTGGCAACCACAACGTCGCAATATCTGCAACTTCCAATTGACACTCTGTCAAGTGTCTAAGAGCATTCGATTGTTTAATCCTTCGGGATCTTAATAGTTAATCGTAAGGTTTAGTTAAGTTTCCAAGTCAGGTTCATTTCTATGGATTATCAAATGTGGCATGTCTATTATGAACGTCTTTAGATTATTTGTTGTTACTATGTTAAAGAATGGGTTTTATGACAGAACAACGGAGTGATGTAGAAAATTTTGAAAATCATAAATGTATTTATGACATTGATACGATTGACGTATAATTTTGAGCTGTAAATACGGAATTATGCGATTTAATAAAGATACAACTTTTATAATATAATTCATATATTATTCATATAATGCTTGTAAACTTCGAGAACATTTGCCTTTTTAGTTCCGCCTGTCCTAGGCGGGTCACTTTGAGTAAAGTGATAACGGACGCCCATAGACACCAACAGCGCCGGGTGCAAAAGCGCTGTGTTGTGAAACGCCAGGTCTTTTCTTTATTTCTATTAAACTAATGGTTTCTTCTTTCCATGTGAGCAATCATTTATATCAAGATGAAAATCGTGAAATATTCAACATGTCTGAGACCCAAAAATCAGCCAGATGCATTAAGTTCACTTTATTTCCTGTCCACTGGGGACGATAAAATCGATGCTATATTAAATATATGCAAAAACATGCGCTAATTTTATAAATACCACGGTAAAACTTTTTTATTCCGGAATAAAAATCGCTAAGAAATAAAACTGCTAGGCCAAGTAGAGTTTAACGCTTAGCCCGAGTTAATGATAGGGACAGAGCTAATTGAATACTTGCCAAGAAATTGCAAAACTTTGCAAACTTCTTGACAATTTACATTAGAGCAGTTTTAAACTATACTTAAACTATATTTATGTAATATTCATATAAGGAGAGACTTTTAGGGAATAGTAAAATATGAAATATACTCTAATATAATATATTTCTCAATTAAACATTAAGAGTTATTTATAGTGTATTTCAAAAATTGGTTTATTGAGAAGCTAGAAGAGGAAAGAAAACTATTGTAATGTGAACGAATATTATCACAATATGTTATTTATTTAATTTAAAATGTTTTAAAAATATGTCATCCTCAAGCAACAAGTGGAAAGAAAGCTATTGCTCTTGATGCTATTTTGTAAACATTCATGTTGTCCATTTTTGCATGCTGCTTTTCGGTTGTAGTCTGACTTGTTGATAAACTTATGATCTGGATAAAAATGAAACGCAATTTTATTTCATCAGTCAAGCTGATATACAACAAATACTTTTTTTTGTATTAAAGTTTCAGTGTCATTAATAGCATATATAACACAAAATACATAAACTTATGACATTAAACAAGCGTTTCTAATAAATCATTGCAAATGTATTAATATATACTTACGATTATACACGTTATAATTATAAAACTAATTCTCCACATTTCAAACGTCTAATAAAATGAGAACTTGCTTAGCAAATATGCCTGTGACTGACATACAATATAATTTGGTTAATTTAATGCGAATATGTAGTAATTTTAAACTACATTTATGGACGTGTTCAAATTGTTGAGTTATAACCGTGCAATATTAAAGCAGGTTATACGAAACGGTTATGCTTAAAACGAAATTTACGCTTTGAAATATTATTTAGATAAAATTAATTGTTCGCCTCAGTATAACACATGTATTAATAAATGACAATATATTATTATGGAAGAAATTGTTTGTGTTTTCTATATTTTTGTGCATAGCAATAATTATATAATGGAACTTTATGGGGAAAGCATGCCTGGTTTGCAAACGTGGAGACCTGGTAGCGTAGAAGACGTAATGTATTAAGATGCTAATCGAGGACGAACACCGATAGGCTCACATATGTGTTGCGGGCCTTTAAATCATACCTTTTAAGTAAATAAAATATTTGAGAATAGGAAAAATATTTACTTGTTCGATGTATCTCAGTGCGTTTAAAATAAACATACTATTATAATCTAAATAGTAAGAAAATATGTCATCTTAATAAAGTAATATTAAAGTTTTTTTAAACATTTCAACGAATGCAATACGGTAAACGGAGGAAAATAAGATGAATAGAACATGAAAGGAAGTGGGAAAGGAAGCCTTTACTCATCCTATGAAACGTCGTAGCATCGTAGCAACGTAGCGTATTGCTACGAATTCACGCCGTATAAAAAATAATATCGTAAAATGTGAAGGCTTATGTGTTTTCTCAAAGGAAACGATGACAATAAACGTCTATTGCTAGGCGTTATCTTTTGGGCTGGTATTTTTATGGATTTGGTAAAGTAATATGAACTGTTGGACTATATATCAATATGAAAAGTATACACTAAAAGAACTGCTTTGGAATTTCCTATAAAAAATTGACATGCTTGAAGTGTATGTAACGTAGGCAATTTTCAACTTATCGCAATTTGAATTGTGTATTCACAATTGTAAATTGGCACAATGTGGATAATTTTTTTAAATGTTTCTACTTAAACTTTAAATTATAAAATTGTATTGTACTATACATAAATTGATTTGTTTCATACATGGTGTAGATAATATGCTAATCTTTATATAAATAATTCTACTGTATGTGTATTGTCACTGAACTTCTCTTAAGTGGCTGGACCGATTTGAATGATTTTTTTTGTATGTGTTTGGGATGGTATACAACATATATATTCACAAATCAGCTCGACAGATGGAACTGCAGTCGGTATCCAGATTCATCTATGCAGCAAATCTGGTATATATAAAACTTCTGTGCATGTGTTCGTAATTAAACTCCTAAACGGCTGGACGGATTTTGTTGAATTTTTTTGTGTGTTCAAGTGGAATCGAGAATGATTGACATTATTAGTATTTTGGGTGACGTGTGTACAGGACAACGTCTGTCGGATCCGCTAGTAGTAAATAAATTTTAAATTTGTTCGAGGTTTTTTTTTCTGATTGTGTATACAATCTAATATATAAAATTCTCGTGTTACAATGTTCGTTCCCACACTTCTCCAAAACGGCTTGACCTTCAGTAAGTCTGAGAATCGGAAAACATATATTTTTTATCCCCCTAAATGTTAAGGGTCGTCATACCCCTAAATTTTATTTTTATTTTATAGACAAAACTTTTTGATACAGCATACAAAAATACATACAACTCTTAATTGTCACCCCTCTACGATCAACCCCTATTTTTTATTATAATAGATAGTTATTTTTATTGAACAAAAAAAATGTTTCCTAGAAATAATATAAATAAATAAATATTGTAATAAACCTAAATCTAAATGACACCTTTTCGTTGCCATCTGTTATCAACGTCAGCCAGGCTTATCTTAAGATTCCCGTAACATTAAAATAAAATTTCAGAAAAGCGTTTCCGAACAACAGAAACGGTTGGGAGTTAATAAATAATTTATTAGTCTTATCTGTCGCCACAGGGCAATTCTTTAGCTAAAATATTCAGTCCCATTTCGCTTGTGGTTTTCTTTAATTTTGATTTAAGAGTGATTTTCTGATGATGTTTTAACTTGGGATTTCATTTGTCATTTTGAGATTTATTGTTTATTATTGTTGTATAGTGTATTCACAGTAAATTGTACTTGTCTCAATTCAAGTTAGATATTGCAAACACGAAATACGCTTAAATAATATAAGATTAGAAGAAGTAACGAATTAGTTGTTAATGGACAAGGCGTGTAAACGGAAATCCAGGTTTCATGTCCCACTCAAACATTAATTGTGGCAATTAAGAAGGCACACAAAGCTAATTTTGTAGCTTAGTTTAAAGTTAAACAAAATAATAGTAAAAAATATTACCCACAGACAAATATAAGTTATTACAGCGCCCATGTTCTGCCGCCACTTTATATTATAAGAGAGGATCTCGATCTATTCCTGATACATTTTCATACACCAAAAATACATTTGAAGGGTTTGAATCCGGTACTCCAAACACAAAACCGTACCTGTTTACACGCCACTTTCTATAGAATTTAATTAAATACATCCAAAAAATTCGATAAATTCGGTGATTCGAAAAGAGTTTTTCATATACCAAAAATAAATAGTAAAATTAGATATTTTTTTATGCAAGTTCGTTGCAGTTCTCTCAATATCCCCAGCGCCGACATCGCAATCTTGGAATCGCGCGGAACAAAACCTCATTATTGGAATTGAGATAAAAAAAGAAAGTCAAATCTTTTATTTCAATTAGACCACCTGAAATGGCACTTTTGAACGTCATATAAAATATAAAGATGATTCTAGTTGCACTTCCAAAAGTTTCGTGTGGAGAAAAATGGGCAAGAAACTCCACACTTACTCTTTTAAAATAGGTTGTACAACCTATCGTTGTCAGTATCGCTTTTGGAAGTTACATAGTAAGGCCACAGATCATATTTTATAATATTAAGAACCAGTTAATAATTATACTATTATAAATTTATAGAATATATGTAGTTCTTGTTGATAAATTAAAACAAATTTGGCTGGTAACACCATCTCGTGGTAAAACTGAACAGAGACGTTAATAAAAACAATTACGCTACGTTCATTATCATTCGGATAACCTGAATAAATTCAAGAAATTCTGTGAAATTGTATTCTTAAATCGCCGGGAACTGGACCAAACTCACCGAGTACTAATTAAAAGTTCATTAAAACCCTCTCCACAAAAGAAGCAACCACTTTAACCCTTGCAATGCAGCCACAACTTCTTTTGTATGCTTTGGTAGAGCAAGATAATTTTCAAATGTTCTGTATTTTCGAGTAAAATTAACCGTTTATAAGACTTGCCTCATTGAATGCTTTGTAATTACTACGAAAGTACTTGTCAATGTTTACGGAATAAAAAAATATAGGTATATTAATATTCTTATACTGGGTACATTACAAATGGTGGTACTATGGCGTCTTGCAGGTGCCTGATTCGAGCCTCGGAAACAAAAGTTTTGATTTGATACGCAGAAGGCGTACAATCATCACACTCAGAAATGTTACACCCTATCGGGGCAACAAACCAGACTTGGGTGTATTGTTGTGGATATTAAAGTTACGATTCCATGACAACTTTTTTGTCTAGACCACAATGTCACGAGGTCCGATTGAAAATTCTGCGACAATAGTTTCACACTTTTGGTACATTGATAGGACTTAATTAGCGACTTATAGTACGATCGATCAAACGAGATTTCAAATGAACTTAAACTAGTAATGTTTGAGACATCATAGCTATATTAGTAAGTACAAAGCCACCCATCTCAATGGCTACTGAGTCCCAATATACCTACTGTACGAGTAAGTGTACAAAAATAGTCGTGTTACGAAACAGAGCGCTTTATTTTACTGCCCATTTTCAAGACAACACAATTGCCAAAGAAAGCAAGGCAAACATGCTTTATTTCTTAACCCAAAGGATTTTATATACTACAATTCCGTAAACACATATTTGTTTCAAGAAAACAGTCAAGCGAGGTCTGTAATCCTCTTGATATTTATGTACCGTATTTTCTGGAAAGTTTTACTAAAGGCTTACAAAGACACACAACGATACTAACTCTGCTTAGATTTTCGTCTTAGATAACTTAGTTTTAATATTTTGTTTTATTATCTATATTTATTGAAAAGACAAACATTAATGATGCAGTCTTTTATGCGCAGAGCGCTGAATTAACCACCCCCCGGTAAGAAGAACAGAATACGTCAATTATGGAATATAAGATATCACTTACTCCACGTAATTAAATTTGTATAGGTACACATCCCTACTCACCGGCATAGAAGACAGAAGCTGTAGGCCAGGAGATAAAGCCGGAGTAAAAAACTCTCGGTACTCTTTTAAAATATGAAATCATCGTACAAGATAGAAGAAACCAGGAGGAGGGAGATACGGTTCGCTCTTTATTTGTATTAAATTACAAAACTGAACGGAAACCTCGCAGTCCAGTTTCCGGAAGCGGCACCTGATCACAAGCATGACGTGTGAGCCAGCCATCGTTTTACTCAACCATATTTGAGGGAATTAAACAACAACAGATATAGAGGAAAGCCTCCGTTCGATTAGCACTTCTCCGGCACTTTTCAATCTTCTACAGGACTTTAAAATATGAAACATATATTTACAGTATTCATTTTATATATCCCAACCCATTGGATATGGAATATGTGGCTATTTTCAAAAGAAAGTACGTGATTAGTGTTCCGTACCATTGAAACGAAAATTGTTTCGCAAAGTGTTGAACCCATACCTGTATACACGCCACTTTCTTCTTCTTCACGTCACTTTCACATACAACCAAAAAATACATACGAAAATATTGTCTGTCTGTTTGTTTCTGTATCTATCTAGGCTTATCTTGAAACCTATTCCTAATTATTTTAGGCAACATTTATTTATTAGATGTCTAGATTTAGCGAATTTTTAGAAAAAATAGACCAAAAAAACTTGGCATTCGTCATCCGCATTAAAAAATACAATTAGCCGAAAGGCTGTTAAAACTGCATAGAATTGCATTTTTATATGTCCTGAATTACATACGAAATTGCGGAAACCAACTAGTTCATTATAATTAAACAAAAACATCTTACATTGACTAACATTGTAATCAATTACTATTCATTTAAAACAATTTAATATTTGATAAAGACAAATCAATTAACTCTTTTGTTTAAATTTATTTTAATCCGACATCTTAAGCGTTTTGAATTTTCAACCTTATGTGTTTCTAATAGGGTTTATGTATGTTATACATAGGTAAATATTTGCAGCATTTATTTGTACATATGGGATCAATTTGTATGTATTATTATATAGGTATATATAGGGGTATGTAAGAGTTTATATGTGTATAGTTTATACCGTTTGGTCGTTATAAGACCAGCAAAATGCTGCCTTTTCTATTGGTACTTCTCGCTGCGCAGGTAAGTGATTTTTCTATAAGAATTGATAAGCTAATTAGCTTTTTATTAATACGTAGCTAGTAGCTACTCTATCATTGAGCTCTTGAACTTGAGCAAACTGTAGTGTGTATGTTTGAGAACTTATCTAGACCAACAAATTACAGTTTTATTTTCGTGGTTAGTCTGTCAGAACATGTAAAATATTGTTTATCTTCCGTATTTAAACTCTTAAAAACCCACTATTTTCTATTTCTGTTGAAATATAAATTTGTATTTTAATTAAACAAATATACAGTATTTATATTTTTCTTAACCTAGTATTAACATAGTAAAAATAATAATATTTAAAAATTTGTAAATAGAAAATTAAAACAAATTTAAAAAGTTTGGTCCCTGTGGCAGTGTACCTTTAAAGCTGGCAGCATTTCCTCGCTGCATTGCGATACTTATTCGTTGAGCGAGGAAAGCACCAGCTCTGGGTTCACCGGTACTATCTACCAGATGCCAACTCAAATCCTTGGCACTTGAACCCCACAGCCCAAGGTGGAGGAAAGACTCTTATATTTGAGTCGTTTATTGTTTTTCGCCTGCCCCAGCTTTATTGCTTGTCCGAGGGAAACAAGGAAAAAAGATTAGATTTCTATTTAATATAGATTTGCTCCTATTCATTTCTACACATGCAACTTTCTACCCGTATTCATTGGACATAGCGTGTTTTGAACTATTAAACAGTCAAACAATTTTTCAATTCAAATCGTTAGTTTTTAAGATTAACCAAACAATATTCTATGTATAAAACTAGTGCCTTATTTCTGTTCAATTAATTATTACCTTACGTAAGCCTTTCAAAAAGCTATCTAGTAATTCTTAAAATATGTAAATGCCTATTGAATATGGTAAATAATAACACCAAGATGTAAAGCGATGAATATATACATAGTGATGTTAGTAATAACGCGTTGAATTTACATGAAAATATATCCCCGACATCCTCGCGGGATATCCATGATCCCGTATAGAAATCACTCTGCAAGTGACGGCATCTTATACTCTAAAGGGAATATGATTTAGGAGGTATGGGGAATAGTGAAAAAAGTGTTTAATTATTAATATTAATGCGACAGCGACTTTTCTAAGAAATAGCGCATGAAATCTTCTTGAAAAGTAAAGTCTCTATAAAGTTAAAACTTCTTAAATCTAAAACTTTATTATCACACGGTTTGTTTTAAGATAATCTCCTACGCAACAATTAAAATATGTGATTTTATTATTATAGAAAAATGTATTTAGCATTGTATTTGATTTGAGCAGTGTTGGCCTAGTGGCTTCAGCGTGCGACGCTCATCCCTGAGGTAGGTTCGATAGCCGACTGTGCACCAATGGACTTTTTATGTGCGCATTTAACATTCGCTCGAACGGTGAAGGAAAACATCGTAAGGAAACCAACATGTCTTAGACCCGAAAAGTCGACGGCGTGTGTTAGGCACAGGAGGCTGATCACCTACTTGCCTAATAGATTGAAAAATGATCATGAAACAGATTCAGAAATCTGAGGCCTAGACTTAAAGAATATATGTATTAAGTGTAAATTTATTATAAGCGAATAAAGCAAGGTCATACGATTTCGGACCCTATTAAAAACAGAAACGCAAAATCACCGTCACCCTAGTACTTAGTTTTCCACCTACACAAGACTCGAGATTTTCCTTTGTTGGTGAAGTATTAAAGGACTCTACAATTATTCTATTTCTTAACTATAATAAAAGCGTAATTGCTTCTTTAGTTTTTCACTATCGTACCTTCTGCGTGTTTTCGCTTTTGTATTTTATAAGAGTATGTTTTTAATTTAAGTCACATTTCTTTGTGTGTTATAAAAATACAGAACGATTATCAATTTGTACAGAAAATTTGTTCATACATTATTTTATATCGATTTCAATAAGTTATATTTTTCCTCATCGGACGTCGAATACGAAATTTCACACGTAGGTATCACCTCAACGTCCGTCGTCCCACAACAGAGTATTTTTAAGGCAGTTTGTGTTAACCAATTCGACTTAGGGTCCTTTAATAAAAGAGCGTACAAATTCTTAAATACCGAGCTAATGTGTTGTGAGTCTACTGTCTACGGGCGGTATCACTTAACATAAGGAGAGCCTCTAGACCGTTTGCTCTCTGTTATATATTAAATAAAAGTGTTACTATATTATAATTAAGGCTTCAGATTCTCTGTTTCCATGATAATCTTTTTCGCTGCTTCACAATGCTATTAATATCACAAAAATCCAACATTCAACAACTAAACGCATAAAGAGAATTACGTGTCATTGCATAAATCGTGTTCATAGCCCAGATTGGACGATTTCATCTAACCGTATTACATGTCAATCAACCGTAACGCTAGAATCGAGTGCTTATTGCTTTCGGATTAGGCATCGATTTTTGAACATCGAATTTTTGTATCTTAAATAATTATTATCTATATGGGCTCACTTACTTGTCTTCTTGTCACCTACACGTACAGTGTATAGACATTATATCTAGAAATTGATAGGTATGTCATTATATAAGTTTGAACCAATTTTTTCTACCAAAGGCTTAGCTGTTGATGTGCGTATTACGCATTGCTGTATTATATATTGCGAGTATTGAGCCAAATTAAAATATATATAATTTCTTCATATAGGTAATACAATGTATGTATAAAGGTCAAGATGAAGAAATGCAATGTTTCTGAATATTAACATTTACTGCCAGTTCTGAAATCAAGGTCGGGACGGATGAGAAGAACCCACTATAAATTCCGTCACTCATTGTAAGGAGCAAGCAACACATATTAAAACAATTGATTATAAATAATAAATAAAAATCAATTTGAGTTTAAAACGCGATTCTAACGCAATAATTGTTTCGAGTACACAGAACAATAACCTTTTGGAAGTTGGAAGAATTGATCAGTGAAATAGAGACTAAACATTTCCACCATTGTGATTAGTTAGCACTCGTCATCGTTACATAAAGTTTCAGAAGATGTAAAGAAGTTGATGAAATATTTTTTAAACCAACCAAAGTTCCTTCAATCAAAATCTCACTAACTAATTGTAAGACAGTTGTCAAATTTATATACGTTTCTTTTGATGGTTAGGGCTAACTAATACGTATATTAATTTAATACTACTAGCGCCATCTATGTCTCAGTCTACGAACTTTTCAGCCCACATACACTTAGTACCAAATTTACGCCTGCACTGGTAATTTACAAGCGCGATACCCATTCCAACGTTATTGTATCCAATTTCAATATAAATCTTGTGTTAGTTATATAACGTTCAGTCAATATATTTGAATGGTAATCAAAAGTCGATCCCCGAAATTGGGAATATTATGCGGAAGGCTTGTTAACTGCAGATGTGGAGAGCGGAAATCGTTTTGTAGTGCTTTGTGGTACGTAATTATCATAGAGCAATGTTTTGGCAGGATTAGATTTTGGTCTGTTGATTGAAACTACGAACGGCGTTGTTTGGTTTCGCAATGAGTTTTAATTAGGGTGGCTATACACTTATCTAAATATGAAAATTTATCGAAGAATAAGCCTAATAATTTAACACATATCGAAGAAGAAGTCATATGTCATAGTCAATGTGTCATAGTAATGTCGTAGTTTTTTAATAAATTCTCGCAGCCATACTATGTTGGCTTAAAATTAAGTATATGTACTTATAAAAATGAAATAAACATTAGAAAATGTTATTATAATATATATAATATAGTAACTATAAATAATATAGTAACGAGGGCCAGTAGATATAAAAAGGTTTAATAGAAATTAAAAATAAATAAATCAGTGGCGCTACGACCTTTTTAGGTTTCTGAATCTGTTTCATTAGTCAATCTTAAATATGCAAGAAGGTGATCAGCCTCCTGTGCCTGATACAAGCCGTTACATTTTGGGTCTAAGGCAAGCCGGTTTCCTCACGATGTTTTCCTTCACCGTTTGAGCGAAATGTTAAATGCGCACTAAGAAAGAAATCTCATTGGTGTATAGCCGGGGATCAAACCTACGACCTTAGGGATTGGAGTCGCACGTTAAAGCCACTAGGCCACCACTGCTAGTCAACAACAGTCTATTAGAAATTAAAGATAATTGTTTAAAACTTTTGTAAAAGCAGTATAAATTTGACAGATAATTGTAGTTTATATGTATAATTGTGAATAAAATGCAGATTTTTTGTTCAGAGTGCATTCGCTGCACCCTCCAACGCTGCCGTCACCTTCTACAACACAAATGAAGTTGGTTCAGTCCCAGACAATGGCGGACTCGTAAACAGGTAAAGTTGATTTTTAGTTAACTTTTTTAAACGACCTAAGTTGTTTTATCATGCTTTATTTCCTGGTTAAAATGGCAAGCAGCAGATAAAATTAAATAAACGAAATCCCGACTAAAATGGAGGAAGTTTATATATATAAAGTCTATGTTACATAAGAAATCTTGTACTACACTTTACATTTTCATTTTTAACTAATGATATGATTATTTAATGAATGTATAGCTAAATATCTTTATAGCGTGCCTTGCTACTAAAAGGATAGCCTATTGTTGGTAAAGCACGTAATCCTGACATCATAGTTCATCATCGATTCCCAGCGTAATACTTGTTTCAGCTCGGTAGGCACATAAAGGTTGTCAATATGTTGTGGAACAGTCTGCTGTGAAACAGTTTGCTTCTCAGCATAATGCCGAGCCAGAGCCAGTTTCAACCACAACTCACACGAATTACATTTAACACGTACCTTGTTCTTTAAAAGAAAAAAAAAATATTTTTCATTATTTTTATTTTGTCAGTTTGTGTGTTTGTTTCGTTAGTAATAAATGTTATGTCTATGTCTAATATTGATAAATTAACAAGACACACATTTTTGAGTGATGCCAAACTGCTTAATGCTTAACGGGCCGTACGGCGCCTATTTAAATGTGTAAAATTAAAGGTGCAATTAATAATTATATTTTTTCTCAAAAGCTACATAGTGTCGGGCCCCGTTGACTACTTAGACGGTGGATCCATCCCCCTCTACGCTCAGATGCTACTCCAGATCCTAAACGATTTGGCTAACAGCCCCAACCCAGTCAGCAAAGCCACCGCAGTCATCCAGACCATTGCCGCCCTTGGAGAACTCTCCCACGGTACATCTGGCGACTCTTGTGAAGCTGCTGGTGTAAGTACTATACCAGAACTAATCGTTCAGTGAGTGTGATAACATTTAGGCAAATAATAAGTGTCCAATCAAAGTCCAGAGATTGATTTATTGAGAAATGTTTGACCAACATA
Organism: Pieris napi; assembly: GCF_905475465.1. Taxonomy (NCBI): domain Eukaryota; kingdom Metazoa; phylum Arthropoda; class Insecta; order Lepidoptera; family Pieridae; genus Pieris; species Pieris napi. The sequence continues at coordinate 565,214 of NC_062241.1, read as the reverse complement.
ACATAATGCGTTCCTTTATTAAATTTTTTCCAGCTCATCAACGCATATGCCTACTCAGCTAAATCAGGCAATAAATCGGGTCTCCGTCAAGCTATTGCCAATTTCGTAGCCCGTCTCTCCAACAACATTGACACCATTGCCCAACTGATTGTCAATCCCAGCGCTGTCCGTTACTCGGTAACTAATATTTAATATTATTAACTACTGTAACAAGTCTTGGTTGTATAGCCAGCTTTTCATGAGTAGTTTGTATCGATAACAGTACAAAAAAATTAACTTAATACCCTTTACACTATTATTTATAATATTTCACATTCTTTAAAAAAAAACTCGCATTGAAAAACGGTTATTTAATTGGTTGTTTGAAATTATAAGTATTTTTAAATAAAATACAGAATTCTTTGAAATAAGAAGGCTAGAATACTACAAAGGAATCGTGTCAAGAAAAGGCTAAGTAAATGCCGCTACTTAGAAATTTTATTCATAATTCGTATTATATTATTATGTATATTGATTTGTAGGATTTTATAACACGTACAGAAAGTTGACAGCAAATTATTACGTTTTAGTTAATACACGATCTATTTATTTAGTAATAATTTTATGCAGAAGTTCCGCACAAACCTTAAAATAGGTAACGATATCAGAATGAAATATGTTTTGTGTTTTAAAGCGGTCTAGTCCACGGACATAGTTTCATTTTGAATAACAAAGAACGATGACATTGTCTCTAACATCTTAAATAAAAATGACAAAGAGAAATACTATTTTCATAGCAAAAATAATTTGGCAAATACGATAGTTATAATATTAAAGAAAGCATTGTTAAGTGCCTATCTCATACCTAATTCGCTGTTTTGCTGGTAATTTTGTTTTTTCTGCTTAACAAAAATTTCTAGTATTTTATTTTATCTTTTAATTGTATTTATTATTATTTTTTGTAACATTTATGTTTACTTAAATTGTCATACATTTTAGAAAAAAGAGTTTGTAACATATTATATCGTATATATCTATAGATTAAAAAATACTCGTTATAAAAAGAAATATATATATATAAAATACAACGCGGCTAAAACCCATGGATTTCAAACTGTTCAGAATTTATTCAACAATTCATCCCGACCTATTCTGTCAGAAATAGATGCATAGCATGAGTTGCAGTTCAATTTACATGAAATGCATTTATCATGTATTGATCGCGTCTTCGTATTATTGTTATTAATGGTTTCGCTGAGGGCTAATTGATAGCTGTCCACACCGCATAATGGATTGTGAAGGATGATGTCGTATGCACTTTTACATTTATCAATGCTTTTAGAAAGCAGAGTTTTACAAAAACTTATTTTTGTAAAACTCTGCGAGGATATTATTAGTAAGAAATCTACATGACAGAACAAGATTTTCTTGTTGTGTTAAATCTGTTAAATTACAACCATAATTAAAACTGATTAAAAATATATGTTTTTAGTTCGTCAGAATTAGATTTTTTTTAACTTTACAACATTTATTGGATAACTCGACGTTTCATGAGCTACTCGTATATACAACATGTCATGCCTTGGTAAATAAGAAAAAAAAACCAGTGACGCTAAGACCGTTTTCTTGGTCCTGCTAAAATGTGCAATTAAGTTATCTAGCTTCTGTGCCCGATACACGTCAACTTTTTGAGTCTAATGCATGCTGGTCTGATAAAAGCCAATATAGTTCATTGGTACACAACCCGGGTTCGAACCTGTGGTCTCAGGAATGAGAGTCGCACATTAAACCACTAGGCCAACCCTAATCAATGAGTGTGGTTATAGGTCGGCCCCCGTGGAAGCTGCATTGGTGGTGGAAGAACCTACCAATTCGAAGAATCTTGGGACGCCATCTTAAGCAGTGCTGCACCAGCTCAATCTGCGTGAGTATTTTATATGTAACATGCATAAGGCGATTAATGTTTTTGATAACTTCGATTTTTGATTAATAAAATAAAATTGTAGGCTCTTGAACGAGGAATACTGCGTGGCTAGACGTTTGTACAACGCGTTCAACATTAGAAGCAACAACGTCGCTGCTGGAGTCTCCGCAGCCGCTATTCCTGAAGTCATCCAGGTTGCCCAGTACGCGCTCCAACCTTTGGCTCAGGTATTTTAGAACACATGATGTAGCATATACATTTTATGTATTCTTTATCGACACTTCACATCGACATCTTTTTGTCTTCACTATTACACTCGCACGTATTAAATGTTTCTATTACGTTTTCAGTTCTTAAGAGCCGTCGCCTCTGGAGAAAACCCTCTTCAACCAGCTGCTGCAGCTAAAGCGGGACTTAACCAAGCTGTTAACAAGATCAAATTGTAAGGCTCAGTCCCATAGTATATAGTATGACCAGAAATAATTTTCAAAAAACAAAATAGACCATCATACCATTCCATATGTATTTCAGTATATTGTTTGTAAATATAATTATTTATGTAAACAACGACCCGGCTTTTATTTGTGACACCGAGTAAATAAAGATGTACCACCCGCTGTCTCTCTTTCATTTCATTCTAAAGTTTCAAATATTTCGTTAATAGATTTTGGTTTACAGAAATGGCACACCCAAAAACTCTTTTTTTTTTCTAGTAAATACTTAAATGTAAAATTATTATTAACGTAGATTCTAATGTACAGCACATTGTTTTAATTCTTTATGATACCTTTTATATACATATAAGAAACACATATTAGCTTTAATCCGCTTAACGCACAACGTTTACAATATTATTGTGCGTCTAAATGTGGAAATTGAGTTCTCACTACATACTTGGTTTTATGGTCTACGTATAAATTCCCAAAACAACAAATAAATCAGTGGCGCTACAACCTTTATAAGTCTGGGCCTCAGATGTTTAAATCTGTTTCATGATCATTTGTCAATCTAATAGGTGATCAGCGTCCTTTGACACACGCCGACGACTTTTTGGATCAAAACCAGTTTCCTCACGATGTTTTCCTTCACCTCTCGAACATTGCACATAGAAAGAACCTTCGAACCTACGACCTCAGCAATGAGATTCGCACGATGAAGCCACTAAGCCAACACTGCTATCAAATGCAGAAGATACCAGTTGTAAATGAAAAACTTTAAAGCACCAAACGGTCTTCTATATTGAATATTATCGGAGGATCAGTTGGGGACTTTAATTCGTAAAAGATCTGAGGGTAAGATTCAGAAAGGACCTCCCGTACATCAAAACTATATGGGATTTTTACATACAACAGTCATAGTTCGTGCCGTCTCATTTCTGCATCTCCCGAAGCGTACGACTTAGCATAAGTAGATAAAGATATAATTTTTCTTTTAAAAATTTGATAAAACTATTTAAATAAATTTTCATGTGGTCTCCATACTATATAAAATATATAAAAGCTGTCGGAAAAAGTTTGTGAAATTCCTTAGTTTTAAACAGTAGGTATCAATGTTTCGACAGTTATGCAGTCTTGCAAATATTTTGTCTATTAATGTACTAACTTATGTTTTCTGTTTCATATATATTGTTTATCTATGTAATTTGTTTTGTATTTGAATATTGTTTTGTCCAAGTTTTTTGTTTTATAATATAGATGATAAATGAATAAATTTAGTAAATATTTAAACTACTATGGAACTAGTTAAGGAACACGGTACGGGAAATTGTTAATGCAATCGCAACGGTCGCCTTTTCCAAATTATGTTCGTTTAGTGGACTACGTAGTTAAGTACATTTCGTGATACCAATATAAAGTGCTTTTGTAAACAATTCGGTGCTTACATTGCAAAATTCGAGCGGTTCAGGCAATTTCTTGCACGATACTTGAAGATCGCCTTCCTCGTAATGATCACGTTATGAATACAGCGGAAGCGGAATAATATGTATTTATTAAAAAAACTCTTAGATAATAAATAAACAGTAATAAGCTCCACGTTTCTAAGTGTTCCAATTTAAAAATTCTACTTTATAGACAAATTCATTGCCGTATAATGTTTGACAACACAGTACCTCAATATTAAATATAAGAACAGGGTAACACATTGATTAGCCTGTGCATTCCAAACCTATTATCTTTCAACGGGAATCAAACGCAGAATGTCTGTGTATAAGTCTGTTTAGTGAGGACCACTTTAAGATGTCTAGTGACAGAACCAAAACGCGCTCTCTTCCGCTTCCACTATAGGCATGGTCTTAAAGCAACTTGGTGAGTTTTGAGAGATCAGTAATAGGGTTGAGACTCAGCAGAGCACATAATGTGAGCTCACAAAGAACGTATTGTGGCTCGGCCCGCCTCATGACTCTGATAGCCAACTTCTATTGAGATTAGTGAACCATTGCTTCATGCTTCCGCGAATTAAGTTTTGCCTACTTTGTTAAATTCGGTTAAATCAGACATCATTAGAAGTAGTCGTTTAATCTTTTTATCCTTATTGGTTTCAGAAGATTTATTGTTAACAGTTGGTACTTATTTATTTACAAAAAAACGTAAAAGAATATTATTGTTAAACACAAAGTATTAATTTTTGTTTAAACCTATGCGTTACATTAAAATAAAAACAAATAACATTACTAGCGATGTAACGGGCGATCAAGCGATCTCTTCCAGGCAACACTAGTACGATAAAAAACTAAAAAAATAAACTTTAAGGGTATAGTTCAAGAAGTGCAATCAACAAACATTAAATTAACTAATAACTAATCGCCCAGTTCATGAATTACAATGCAATTCAATTAATGTGATAATAATTGTATTGCATTGTAATTCAGTATATAGGTAATTATCATTAATTTCTTTATAAAATACATGTTTTTTTAGTATTTTTGTTTAAAGTTATATTGAATTTTAAAGTATCTTTTGCGGTACGGACTGCCTACAAACTAATTTATTACATTAAATTATTATATTTTATTGTATAAACGTAAATTTATCATAATAAATATAACGCGACGCTTCGACTGTTTAACAGCAGTTGGAGTTCGTTGAAGAATAATGATTAAAAATAATTTATTAATCGAAAACTATACGCCGTTTATACAGTTAAAATGTTTTGTTAAATTTTAACAGTAAAGGTATATCTGCGTTAAAAACCACAATTGCAGTATAATACCATTTACATGGTTAAAAACAAAAATTGTAACCGCATTTCGTTTGCACCAATTTGCATTCACAAAAAATAGTTTCCTCCACTGCTTACATCTGCTTCCATTTGGCTGCGATGCCAACAATATTTTTGTTAAATCTCAGTTAGCTGGAGTTTTCCAGAATTTTAAATACTAATCGAAACGCTATTTAATTGTATTCCTATAAAAAAGTAGAATTGCTTTAATGTATGTTTTTGCAGAGGACCCTTTTCATGGATTTTTGATCCTAAAAACGGAAGGAAATAAGTCATATAACTTACCCTAGATAAATTTTCGTCTCTCGTTAAGGAATCGTTGCGACAATTTTTTTTCGAAGCGAAATGAAAAAAAAAGAAAATAAACTTTCTTCTTATACAATTTGTAGCCAACGTGTAAACCTGGATAAAAGGTGTAGACGGCACAAACAATGAAATTACAATTAATAAGTTGACAAAGAATTACAAAAAAAGACCTCTGACTGTACTTAGTTCAAAATCAGTAAAAAACTGGCGTATTTTTCAACTTTACCTTTGTAATATAACTTTGCATTATAGGTTTTGTGCTGGTCGCCGAGTAAACAATATTCTGAAAGCAATGTTGGCTTGTAGTTCGGCGCAACGCGACGTCATGCATTCGTAATGCGGTCTGTCAGGCTTCCAACATTGTAAATACTTGTAAGTTCGAAACTTACCCTGAAATATTTTCCTATAAGAAGAAAGAAATTGGTAGGATAATAAACTGGGTTCATACTGCAGATGACAGAGATTCTGTGTACCTAACATATCGAATTTCTATAGTAAGCAAAGGATTGAAATGGTGGCGAGGTAGAGAGTCAGTGGAAGAATTTGGAGGAGTCTATCTCTCCGTCGGAGGTCGTGTACTAATGTTAAACATATAGACATGTATTTAATGTAATCCTGATTATGTTGTACTCTAATAAAGTCTATTTTTATTTTCTTTTCTTTATAGGTAAGTTCGTTTAAAATATTTTAAAATATGAAAAGCAAATTGTAGATTGTAATTTGTATTGTAACAGCTATAAATTTTACTTCAGTTCTTTCAATTCAATTACAAAAATACAACTTTTAAATCAAATTGCTTTATAACAGCAAATAAAATGTACTATAATAAAAATAATTACAACTTATTATATTATATGTATACGAAAAGGGATTCTCGTAAAAACAGACATGGTTGGCTAACGTGACTTGTCAAAAAAGCCAAAATCCAAAATCGTTTATTCATATACGGCCAAATCCAATATGCAATATCAATCCAATTTTAGCTGTCATAGACTGACAATTCAATCCATTTCTAAAGAAAAGCATGCCAATATTCAATACATGGATTGAGATACCAATCTAATTATTCAACCAATCGTTCAGAGGGCGGATAAGAGATTGAAGATTGCCCTCTGTATGAAAATGAATGTTTACTCATGCCAACAACCTATCTGTCCATTTTGACTGTTGCTTCGATTGGCCAAATCAATCTCGGATTGCTATCGGTGAAACTGGTATGATTTGGGTTTGGGATTGCGACCTAACTTAATATTCATTGGGAAAATGTATTCATCTTCGTCATCTTCCAGTTCTAGTGATAGTGATTTGGAAGTTTAAATGCAATTATCCGATTGGGATAGTAATTCTGAAGCTGGAAGAAGACAACGTACTTCTGTGCGAAGACATAAGAAGACAAGAATTAATTATATCCAGAGCCTGAATGACGCCGAATTCACATTTAGATTTAGGTTAACAAAAGAAGCTTTGGAGACACTTTTACACAAAGTGATGTCTATCATATGACTTCTTGCAGGTTTCATCTTTTCATCAACTTTTGTAACTTTTTTTTAAATATTAGCTACAACCAAAAATATTTGTTACTATTGATACTACCTACTAACTCCACTTCAAAACCTCAAGACTCCAGCAGAACATCTTTATAACGAATCTCAAATACGAAGCAGAAATGTGGTGGAAAGGACATATTATGGTGTTTGGAATAAATCGGTTCCCCAAAATCGGTTTGTCAAAAAAGGTTTTGCTTCAAGTATCTCGTGTACAAGCTGTGATAGTGGCATGTGCAGTGTTGCACAATATTGCTATTGATATGCGAGATGAACATTTTGAACTACTGCAACAAGTAGATGAACCAGCTGATGATATTGATCAAAGCGCAATTGACAACGTGGGAAATGCAAGTGTGCGAAGTAATCTTATAAGTGATTATTTTGCTTTATTACTATAATATTTTATAAATAAATTACAACATTTTTGAGATAAATAAAATAAAAATTCAATGCTTTTATATAAATAAAAATACAAATTTTTAATACAATACATCCTCGCTCCAGGCACAAAATCTATTATTTTTCTAATTTATTTAACAATATATTTTTTTCTATGGCCCATAATTCTCTTTTATGCTCTCTTTCTTCCTCTTCAAATGCCCATTGCTTTCTCTTATTTAGAAGCTCTTCCTTTCAATTGACTTTCAATTCCTTCGACAGACAACAATATAATGTCTTTGACTTTTTCCTCGATAGGGAGTAAGAGGAGTAGCAGCACTAGGGCCACCTCCTGTACGATATGTTTCAGCATGTATCAAGGCAGACTTTTTTCTTGTAGCCCTCTTTAAGCTTTAGCACTGCGAAAGTTTACCCCACTTGTGCTATTAAACAGCGCCTCCAGCGTCTTCCAGCACTGCTCTTTCTCCTGCCAGGTGACTGAGTCACTCTTTTTATTTTCTAATATATTTTTATGGTCAGCAACAAGCGAAGTTAGAAGGACAACTTCTTCCCGGCTGAAATTGACGCTTCTTTCACGTTTTTGCGTAGACATTTTTTTAAGTTAAAGAACCAACCTCGAATCACAAAAACAACATACACAAACTACTCCGAGAAAATTTATATTTGTAATAATATGTACTAAAATACTCAATAACCTATCAAACAAAAATACCATATGAAAATGACAGCCCGTTTCGTTACAAGTAATATTAAATGACCAACAAAAAGGTTAAGGTTCTATGTTTTTCTATAGAATTTTGTAACTTTATTTGTTCGTAACAAAAAAAACGTTGCATAGCTATTTGCTACTTTATCCATACATTGTGAAACAGACCCTAAGTCTTACTTATTTTAATTCGTTCCAAAAACAGCAAACTTTTGGTATGCTTGAACACAACATATTGCATTGAACGAAACGCGGTCGAGAGGGAAGGATCACGCAAAAGATTGCTGTCAATCTTTTGTCAAATAAACAAGCGGATAGCAGAAATGTTTATTGGCATGCAGATTGGAGATCGGTCTTTAGATATGAATCAGTCCAAGATTGGTTATAATCATAGATTGAGGATACATTATTAGTTTTGGCCGATAGGTAACATAATGTACACTTATGAACGTCAAAAAAGAAATACATATTAAAATCAAGAGCGTAGAACGGAAGAGAAGAACTGGCAATAAACTATCCGCCACTCTTTTTAATCGCCAAGTTTTTCCTGCAACCATTACACCATGTTCCACATGACTTCTTAATTCTTAAGAAGATTTAAGAATTTTTTTCTTCTCTTCTTAATTAATAATAACTAACCGTCATCACACACAATAGACATCTCCTAAGCATTGCACTATGTTTATCAAGTTAAGCTCGATAAATTTGGTACAGTTTAATACGAAATCGTTCGTTAAATATTCGTCGTCAATCCGACATTGTTTAGGTCAGGTCAAACGTTTCAATTTAACATACAATTTGTATCGTTAATAACATTTTCTATTTAAAAGCTGCACGTTCCGGCTTCCGTTAATACTAAATAGGTTCACGGAGCACGTCCATCCAAAAATCAATATATCTTCTTCAATAATATCTGTATTTATCAGAACTGTCAATTTTTTCGTTCCTTTTATTGTAAGCAAGTTTCAAGCAATGGACTTGGTTTTTTTTTTCATTCTGACACAACCAGGGTTAGGGTCGGTTCTGGATCGTGCCGGTTTCTTTTACAGTCTGTACATGTGATAATATGCCCAACATTAAAAAACTATCTAGGTATCGGTTCCTCAACCTATACACTGTAGGAATCCACTATGTAACTGTTTAATGAATATTGAAATACCGAAAGTTCGACGCTTTAACAACGCTATGAGCGTTAAAAACTTGGAAAAACTATTAACTAATTCACCCCGCAAACAACAATGTCTAGCGCATTTCCCGGGTGTATTTCAGCATCTTGTAAACAAAGAAACGGTAATAAAAGAAGATCCGAGATGGCTTTTAAGAAAGCTTCAAAGGTTAATGTATGCAAGTTTTATAGAGCACTAAAACAAGGGGCTTTTTCTTTTTCGTGTGCTTTTAAATTGTTGCCAGAGATAAATCTCGTTCGCTTTGTTTTACGTCTTACAGCTTTTGCAATCATTGTTGTATTACTGCATATTACTTAAGTTAAGATGTATATTTCTCACTGGCTTTGAATTTTAAGAGTAAAATGCAAAAGTAAAACAAAGTCACGTTTAAATGTATTAATATAGTAATGCATATAGGAACGAGACAGATGATAGCTGTGTGTGTTATCCTTATATTAAGCTAAACTATCTTCAAAGTCAAGGCTTTGTCAGCATTGCTATCAATATATTTTTGTATCCTTAGTAAGAAGAGCTTATAGCTTCTTGAGGTAGTGTTATCATGCTATGAGTGTATGTTAATTCTGTATTATAGTTTTATTATTAAATAGTGTTCTAATCGAATTATTTAGTAGACCAGTAGGTATATTATATACAACTTCTTAATCATAGCCCACAGTCTTAGAACCAGTCGGACCTTCGGTAGTTAAAGAGGAGTCAGTCAGGAGGAGGAGTAAGGAGAAAGAACAACATCTTCATTTCTCCACAAAGTAAATACAATTATTATTAGTTTACAAGTGAAATATAATCGTGTTTTAGCTACAAAATTTATAATATCAACACATTAATATGGTGAATCTAAGATGTTTGATAATTTGTATGGCTTTAAATAGGTTCGATTCCCGGTGAAACAATATTAATAATACCTTAAAAAACCTTAAAGATACGAAAGAAGCCTGGCTATTTCTGCTATTGAGGTTACGGGTTACAAAACAAAGGACTAAATAAGTTTTCATAGAACAAAGTTATACAATAATTACATGTCACACAAAGTACAGTATTCTGTTAAACAATTCCGAATAACGTGACGTAGTTCAAACAGCACCTAAACAAACAATATGGAAACGAGTACGATAAAAATTTGCGATGTAAATTGTTCCAGAGGTTTCCTTATTTTATTAAATATTTCTTTCTTTAAAATGTACTCTCTGCATCTTGTATTCGAAATGTCTTTCGATTCGTCTTTCTGTTCTTGTAAAGATTTTGAAGTGACTGAAATATGATTTAAAAAAGATTATTGAACAGTATTTACAATGGATAAATAACTTGCTTGGACCTATAACATACTTTAGTAATTTATATAAAATTAGAATTAAAAAAAAATTGTGGCGCTACAACCTCTGTAGCTTTGGGCCTTATATTCTGAATCTGTTACATGATCATTTTTTAATATAATGGACAAGTAGGTGATCAGCCTCTTGTGCCTGACACACGCCGTCGACTTTATGGGTCTAAGACATATCGGTTTCCTCACGATGTTTTCCTTCACCGTTCGAGCGAATGTTAAATGCGCTCATAGAAAGAAAATCCATTGGTGCACAGACGGGGATCGAACCGACGACCTAAGGTGTGAGAGTCGCACGCTGAAGCCACTAGGCCAACACTGCTCAGTAATAATCAGAAAAATACTACGTCTCATTGTGGTAATATACGAAAATAATAATATACTTAGTATACGGATAAGGTAGTAACCAACAGATAAAGTAGGTTCCATCAGAGAATTACTTATGTAACGAACAGAATTCTCTAATGGAACCCCACTACTATTTCTGGTCCCTTGTTTGAGTAGCTGATGAAAAATGCACTTCACTATGCTGCGAGAATTTTTACACCTAAATTAAGTAAAACACCTCTGTTGAACAGTTTCCAGTAAATAAATAAAAAATACAGTAGAAAAATTACATTATGAAAACCTTGGTGGATGGAGAGGGACCAGGAACTTGAGGCGAAGGCATGATTTGTTTTTTTAATGGGTTTTACTGTATATTGAAAAAAAGAAGGGAATATGTTCTTTTCTCCATCAAGTACCGCAAATGCACTGACTGACATGGGTGTAAATGGGCTGCGGTAACTACCTTTTACAGCTATTCCGACAATTCCAATTACCAACAAAGAAACAGATATGCATACAATGTGTTTCTTCTATCTACAGTTTTTCGTGAGAGGAGAAGAGTTGGAATTGTATATCTACTGAAATTACCGAGGAAGGGGAATCACTAGTTGAGCGTGTTATTAGATATTCTGTCGGACCCTCGGGGAATTCAGAATTCTAGTGATTTTTCATTTCTCTAGCGATGTTTGTCGAACACTATACTGTATTTACGTTGTGAAGAATGTAAAAGCGTAATAAATTCTAAGGGCTGTATTCCAGAATGTAAAATATGCAAAAATGAGAAAGATTTATTTATAATGAAACTATAACTAATAATAATAATTTTATTTCAGATACTTTTACACTTAAACACTATATTTATATCATCTTATTATTTTTAGATATCTCTTATCTCGGTGACCTTTTTTGGCAAAGAGCTCCTCCAAATCTCGCCATTCCTGTCAGACAGTGCCACTATCTGTGCAGCAACAATCTAACAGCAAGTGGTATATTGATACCACTTGCTGTTTCACCTGCTATTTCCTATAGCTATGATATAAAAGTTAATAACTAACTTACTTAAACATACGAAAACACCTGTGCCCTTGTGGCCCATGGTTCTCTACTCCAAAGGGAACTATTTGGCGGTTTTCTTAGTTTGTGGGTTACAACGTTAGTTTCAAGAACATTATAATACGACTATGTAGCCATTTAATATCTATTCATTAAATGTATGAACAGTGAGGAGGTTTATATTCAAGACCATTTTTCTAAGTTTGACCATTTTTTTAAGTTAAATAAATAATTACATTATTATAAATTATATTGCATACAATAAATTGCGCTACGGTAAAAGCTAACTTAAAAAAAAACAGAATGTCATATTTATACTATGCACTCAGTTAATTTATTTTACACAATATAATAAGTGTGTTTAGTAAATGATGTATTTTTTAAAGTTAATCCGTTAAAGATATTAGGAAATGCTTTCATGAACACATCTTACGTATGCTTGAGCACATCCATGTTGTTTGAATTCTTAAGACAAAAAGAGGAAGCGGCCCTAGAAAATATTAAAATGTTTACATAATTTGTTACAATGTACATATGTAAAATAAAGATACAAAAATAAAATATTTCACAAAGTGCATACGCTGTTTCAATTAAAATCTTTTGTGAAAAACAAATGCAACTGTTAAATCCAACGAAGCCTTTACAATATTTTATTTTAAAGCCTTCGTTAAGCCTTCAAAAGTAACATAACTGTTTGATCTCGGCACTCGGAAAAATTACAATTTTGACCTTTTGTCGGTAATTTGCATTATTTTAAATGTAATGCCGTTTGAAAATAGTACCTTTGTATTTCGGACTATGGAAATAAGTAACGAATATTCTTATTCTATGTAAATTGTTCTTTTATATCTTCAATGTTAAATAATGCGCGTGCGAGATTCGGATTCGGGATTACCTGTCATAGAAGCATTCTGAGATAGTGAAACTATCGTGATAGATTCTCACAAACCTCAACCAAAATTATGCTAGCCTATTTGGATTTAGATTCTGCAGAGCTTCCAAAAACTATCACAAACACACAACCACTCACATACTCAAACACGACTTTTTGATTAGACGTAACACTAAAACTACTTTTTCTTATAAAAATTGTTTTAAAAACAACAAAAGCACCCCACAACACAGCGGCTCCCTATTGTGGGGTTACATCAGTTTTGTCACAACCTCATTTCTGTCGTGAATAAAGTTTTATTATTATTATTTCGTATGGTTGGCTACGTGTATCTCCTGTTTTAATAGTCTGTCAATTATGAAACACCAATGATCTACCTTCATCGCAGCATCAATACAAAGTTTGACCGGCGCGTACGTTACCGTAACTTGCGCCATTCAGGCACGCACGCGACACATTGGAATAGAGAAATAAAACAAATATGAAATATAAATATAAACGCGAATTTATTACATCATTGACACAAGTTGTATGTTAAATACTCCGACGATTTAGGTGCGCCTTGGCTCGTACATATTGTAACTTTAAAAAAAAAAACAAAATTCTTTATTAATTGTTTAGTTATGTACAATAGAATACAGATTGAGGCCTCCCTAGTAAGTCAGAGACCTGTAATAGGGAAGCCTCGCTCTTCTTTAAATTAACAAAGTTTCAACAAAAATAACCAACACAATTGCTTTCAAAACGAGGGTACTGTTAAAAAAAATAATAAAAAAATATAATGATGACTGTGTGATGATGATGTGAATGTGTAATTGTGTGTGTGTGTGAACGACGAAACAAATCTAAGTTGTGCGCAAGACAGTTATGTGAAAAATTCCCCTTATTTAATTCTGAATATTTTATAAAAACATAGTTCTGTGTGATTAGCGATATACACGTAATTGCACACTGAAATCTTTGTGTGTGTTTCTTGTAAATCTGCTGCAAAGCCGCATTTATATTACAAAATTGTCATAATAAAAAAAACCTTTTATCCTTTGAAACTAAAAAATTAGTAAAGTAAATTCATGCATCTGATAATGTATAGTCACATAAACATAATAAAGGAAATAAACTCCACTACGACCGTAACTGAAATCTTATATTACGGAGCTGAGTCTTCATTTTCATAAAATATATGAGAAATATGTTACATTACCTAGTTTTCCCTATTTCCACAGCGTTTTTCGCTGTTAGAATAAATTTTTGTAAATAGCGTACAGTGTATTTGCAACTATTTGGATTTGTCACCTTGGTTAACTTTTTAGGCTTGCGTGCGTTTTTAATTTAATACAATCATTGTTTAATATGATGAATCTCTGCAACTGTAGAATGCTTTTTCTTTCATCTTTTAAGCATTAGTGTGGTTCTGTCGGTGACAGGGCTACTTCTTCAGTCGCACTCTTCATTTCTGAAGTTTGTGTTAGTGGCGCCGACAGGGCCACAATGATAAATAAATATTTACTTTTTGTTAATGGTCGCGCCTGGGCCATACGTATACCCTGTTTGTTCAGCATATGTAATAAAACTGTTACTGCTAGCAGGGCTCTACTAAAATAAAACATACCATGTCTAGGTGTTATGAAATACCGCATTACTCACTATAGTGGTTCCAAATTCTGAAAGATAGAGACTTAATCTTGGGACATTTTTTTCTCAATAAACGTATACACAGAAATTTATAGACAGACATAACAAACACGAAGAGATAAAAAAAATAAAACATAAAAACCTTAACGAAAATCGAATTTTACAGTGTGAGGGAAGCAACAATAGACATACCTAGCTCGTTTATCATTTTCTAGTATTCATTATATCTTCCAACCCTATAGTGAATTATATTGGAAGTCTCAAAAAAGTTCTATAAACTAATTTAACTACAAAGTGTGGCAGCTCGATGCTGCACACGTTTGCTTCCTTACATGTGTTATATCTAACAACTCTAAGTAACTTATGCTTCATTGTCGCACGATCTTCATTACACCAAATCTGCTTAATTATACGTGGAACGATTGGTAGATAGAATTACTAGGGTGTATTTAAAACATTAACCGCATGTTGAGGCGAACGTGCATAACAACGAATTCATGAACAATAAAAAAGGAACAAAATAGGAAAAGCCTTTAGCTGTTTAGCGTACATGTTGCATTTAAAGTAAATGTGCCCAAAATAAATTAAGTGAGGGCCAGTAGTGATCCTAAAAAAATCAAATTATATTTAAATTACTTTAATTAAACTATTACAATAATTGAACCTAATTAAATATGACAAGGGCAGGACGGAAGCACACTGCAGTGAGCGAAGTTCAGCTATCGATGTCTGTTGTCCACTTCTTTTTAAAATGCTGTTGCATCAGACGGGTGCAGGTATTACTTATGCGTGGCAATGGGGGTGCAATGGATATGTAACAAGTAAAATAATATTTATCATTCGGCAAACGGTTGTTTATCTATTTACAGCAGTCCTTCGACAAAGGCCTCCTCTCAATTTTTCCAAACGTGGCATTCTCTAGCGGTTTGATATAAAAAAGTAGCGTCTCCAATGTAGATTCGATCTGCTAGAACTACAACACATTCAATTTGACGCTTATAAGGTACATTTATATCCTATCCTAATATAGTTGTAAGCTTGTTCTACATATTTTAAGCAGATAAATATGTTAATGTTGAATAAAAACAAACAAAATCGCGGCCTAACCTAACCAAATACAAAACGAAATAAAGGTAAAATCAACAGTGAAATTAGGTTAAATCAGAATTTCACGAGCGCCATAATTTGATTATATCCCACTCGGCCTGATTAATAATGCTCTTATAAAGAAAGGTTTCATATTAAGCCCTTCATATTTGATTGTGGAACGTTAATGTAGATTTTAACTTGGAATTATGATTTTCCAAATTTTGTATGTTAGCTTTTATATAAGAGTTTTAATTCGCTTATTTTATATGCATCTCTGATTTTATAGATATAAGCATTTATTAAAAATACAAGCGATTTTAAAACAAATGGCGACTTTCACCAGTATAATACTCGAAAAAGATAGATAGATAGATAGAGAACTAATTTAGATTAGTTCTCTTTCGAGCGTACGACCAAACAGGTTCCAGAAGATAAACCACTCCTTAAATGGAAATTGTATTCGATTTTACAACAAACTCCCAAGCGAAATTAAAGAATTATCAGTGAATTATCACAGAATAAATTCAAAACTCTAAATTAATCTATAAAGCTTTTTATAAATTTGACGATTTGACTTGCGAACTTTTAGTAAATGTAAATTTATAAACAATTTAACATCTTTTCTGTTGACGTTCATAAGTTATCAAAAACGTTGCGCCTACTGAATGCTGTCTCCGACACTATCGACATATTTATATGTTCGCAGAGTGAATTCACAGTAGCGATGTTGTGTATATTATGTGTTTAATATTATATATGTATCTACTTTATTATATTTTATTTAATGTTTCACGACATTATCGTATTGGCATAGTCTGTAAGGATAATGTATGTATTTCTGTAATAAATAAATAAATAAAGTGTGCTTGGTTCCCTATCTGAATATTTTGAGATTAATACACACATAAATGAAACATATATATTAAATAAATGTTAAGTCAGTTTTTCTCTATTAAACAATATTCTTACTGAACTCTTTTAACTAAAGTACTAATATATTTATTTCGTAATCCTCCAACAAACACAAATTATGTATAACAAAGAACAATTATACTGTACATAATATTTACAAAAATGTTCATACATTTACAAAAGGAACAAATCAATAAAAATTACATTTAAGTAAGTAATATTGCAGTGCAATTGCTGTTTTGTGTGATGGTGTAAAAGTGTGCTCATGATGGAGGTGATTTAGCGCTATGGATATTCTTAATACTGCTTTTAAGTATTTAGCTTTACTGTCAAATTATGTTTACGCTGTTATGAAAAGAGATAGATGAGAACCGTGTAATTAAACTTATTTATCATTTAATAATAAAAGATTTATAAATAATTTTCTTATTGCAAACATCGCAATAGTCTTTTTTTCGACTGCTTTAAATCCAAGAGCTTGTGACCAGTTGAAGATGTAAAACTAAAGTTTACACAGAGAGAACAGACATCAGCTCTTCATACGTTTTACGCTACTGTAAAGTAACTGATGTCAAAATGGCCTAACATTTTATCTGACAATTTCACCGAATGCTCTTGCAAAGAGTACTCACTCAATGTTTTGGCGAAATAGAATGCACAAACAGTTTCTATCGTGCCTTCTACTAGGGCTGTCAAAAATTTTTTAAAATTTCAATTTAAATTATGTTCTATTAAATTTATCTGGCGGCACGGCCGCGGCAGTGCGCCTGCTAAGTCGAGAATTTTTTTTCTCGACTTAGCAAGCAATTCGACAAGCAAGCAATCGATTAAGCAATTTTTGCAATGGCCTTATTACCCTTTTCTCGATGGAGGAGGCCTTTGCCAACAAAAGGCAAACAGGCAAGGTTGTCGAGGGAATTCAACTATATTTAAGTTAATTTTTTCAATACTAACATGTATATTCTAGCTTAAATAAAATTGTATCTTGTCTGAATAAAGACTTATATTATTTATTATTACTATACAATAAAAGAAAAACGAATAACATAAAAATTATAAGGAATGCAACGGACGACCATATCGCTAACAAGGGATATCTAGGCAAGGTTTTCAGGCATACTTCTCATTTAGTAAGGAAAAATATATATAAAGAAATATTAAGGGTAAAAACAAGAAGTCTTTATAATTGGGTAAAATTGACAGCCCTACAGGATGCCGCATACATATTTCAAGGTATTGCTTCCTTGCGGCTGCACTGTTAGCCCGTGTACTAGTAAATAAGTAAAAATTCACCGACCAGAGCTATGAAACATTTAGAGCTCGCACCGCGCCCGCCGGCTGTTTTACATTTTCCGAATATTGTACGGAACGATTATGTGGATATGGCGTCTATTTAATTAATATTACTTCCACGGTTTTAATTCTTATTTATACTCAGCAATTTATAAGAAAACATAGGTTTCAAACCACCACATAGTGGTGCCTACTGAAGAATTTTTGTACCAATTCTTACAAGGCCGGCAGCTCACTCGCGAGCCCTCTGGCATTGAGTCCATGGGCATATCATGAGAGTATCACTTAATATTAGGCGAGCCTTGTGCCGCTGTTCAATATCAAAGTCAAAAATCATTTATTCATATAGGTAACACAATGTACACTTATGAACATCAAAAAAGAAATAAACATAAAATGCTTCTAATTTTACATTTACTGCCAGTTCTCTAATCAAGGGCGTAGGGCGAAAGAGAAGAACTGGCAATAAAATCGAAAGCTGATCAAAGCCTATAAAAATGTATTATAAATGAAATGAAAGCAAAAACATAACGTAGAAATGTGTCCACTCCGACTAATTACGGCTTTTGGGATCTCCATCTTGTCCAACTTACCATTACAGATTACTCCAATGCGGCAACTATTTTGTAACACATACAAAAAAAGAAACAGAAAAAACAAGATTATTAAACGAAAAGACTAACAGTATTGTTTACTGTACAGGAACATGAAGCAAGCCTTTTTTTGTCAGTTCATTCGACGTACAAAACGTCTATCTAAGGAGTTTATTAATTATTTCCAAACTTTGTGTCATGTCTTGTTAATTAATAAAATTGTAATCAAATATTCTTCCCGATGTTCATATTACAAGTAAACTCTGTCTTGTTAAGAAAATAGATTCTAACCTATTATAATTATCTAAAAGTTATATCCACAATATTGCTCAACTTGTAATTTACACGGCCGTCTAGCAAATATTTGATATCGGCGCTGCTAGACATTCCGCCATACCGCCCGACCACCAAATGCACCTTCAAATTATATTAGCACGGCCTAAACTCAGCCATTCGTTCAATATATTTTCAATCGAAGGCAAAACAACAGAATAAAGTTCATGGTGTATATTGTATGTAGGGGTTAGGGTTAGGGTAGAAGGACTCCTATTTCCGCAATTAGACTCGTGGTTGGTCCGTTGTGCGTACGAGTCCTGGCTAATTTAGCCAGCCTAGCTCCTTCCAGAAGCACAGAAGTCTCCTGGGCACTTCACAGGCTTCCCGGAGCGACCTCACCGTTCCGAGGATTTTTTCACGTTGATTAGCCACAGCCTCGCATTCCAGGACTACGTGGGTGACTGTTTCTTCTGCGCTGAAACAGCCTCTGCACAGGGGGCTGTCTGTCGCGCCTAGGATAAAAAGATGTTTATTTAGGAGGCAATGACCCGTTATTGTCCCTATCATTATTTTAAGGTTGGTTCTATTTAAGTTAAGTAGTCGCTTTGTCAGTTGCGGGTTTACTGCTGGCAGAGCCACTTTGGACTGTCTGCAGGCCGCACCATGCGACCATCGTTGTTGCTGGAGTTCAGCGGATCTCTGGCGGATCCAGGTTCGCACCAGCGAGAAGGGCAAAGGAAGGAGCGGATACGGGCCAGCAGGCATCATTCCGGAGCCTCTTCTCGCAAGCTCGTCCGCAGCATCATTGCCGAGAGATCCACTGTGTCCCTTTATCCACTGTAAGGTAACCCTATTGGTTCGGGTTATAGCCTCCAGTGCTTCATGACACTCCAGTATTAGTTTGCTGTTGGTTTTTTTGTTTCCGAGCGCCATCAGCACGGATGCACTGTCGGATACGAATTTAATGCAAAAGTCATTAATCCCTAGCCGCTGCACGGCTCTGGCTGCTTCGGTTAAGGCGACACATTCACATTGAAAGATCGTGCTCTGTGTGCCCAAGGGTAGGTGTATGTTGATGTTGAGATCAAGAGAGAATATGCCAGCGCCTGAGCCAGACCCTGTTTTGGATCCATCTGTATATATACGTAGCTCATTCACGGTCGACCGGTCATGTTCCTCTTCTCTCAGTTGTATATGATATTTCCTGTTAAATATTAATTGGTTAGTGATTCTATCACAGGGCGCAGCAATAAGAGGTTGATACTCTGTTGCCCTGTTGAGAATCGCTGTGTGTGTACTGTAGTGATTTTTTCCCCATAGATCCAGTACCATAAGCCTGATAGCAGCCAGGGCTGCCTCCTGCTGTATGTGTAGGTCCAGGGGTAAGATCTGCAGGGCCATCTCCATTGCTGCGGTTGGTGTATATATTGTATGTAATAAGTACAATTATTCATACCATATGTAGACATATACCCAGAAACTGCGTGAACATAATATTGAGTTAATTAAAGCGAAACATTCACCTAAGTTAAAAGTAGATAGCGAGTAACTTATGAACTCCGAACAGCTATAAATTTGAACATAATATGTTCTAAACGTGATTGTCAACTGTCACCTAGTGTTAAACGCTTTTGGGATATCTTCAATTATAAACCTCGACGATTAGGTACGTATTATTTACGATTACGGTATACTGAAATCTATTTAAATCCTAATGAATATAAGATAAGTGAAAACTAGTTTTAATGTGCCGAAATTCTCTTTCTTATGTTCTGAACTAAGTTAGAACAATAATGGACAAAAAGAGAATCCAGAGATAATAAATTTGAAATTCAATTAATGTTTTGTGGTTTAAAGTTAACGTGTTCATTGTTAACTCTACGATCCTTGTTATCTTATGTTTAATTGGACTGAACATGGGAAATAGGCCTACATTGTAAATTTATATGTGTGTACATTTATAACCTATTACTTAACAAATAATTTATTTTAAGAATTATGGTTAGATAATTTGAAATGTTGATTTTACATGTATTTTGAAATAATAACTTTTACTGTATATAACAGAATCGGGTAAACAAATCATAACCCATACAATTCTCAATTTCACAGTTAAAAATAATGAAATCATAGGGGATATAAAAAGGTGGTGAAAAGAGCATTGCTTGCTCATCTGGCTCACAAAGTACAAGAGATGATGCCAATCTTTGCCACTTTTCAAAGTCACACAGCACTCTACACTCATGCAATCACTTGAGCATAATTTCCTGCAAAATAAAAAAGATACACTGTCTCTATTCCACCCAGGAAACGAGGAAACCTAGATAATATGTTATTGAGGCCGACCTCAACGACTTTGCGTTTCAGGACGCAAACCATGAAATAACTCATATGTTTAATAACAATTTAAAAGTCCTACTTTCGAGCAATTAGAATTCCAAACTCGCTATTTACTCAACATATCGCTGTAGTAATTGCACTGGAGAATAACAAAAGGAAAAACTATTAAACATGAAAACACGCAACATTGCAGCTTTCCACTTAATTTATGTACATGTATATTGTACATTCGTATTAGTGTAGGTTGTTAAACTCTTACGCTACATTACAAAGAAAATTGTGTTAATATCTTTATATATGTGCTACTAAGCTATCTTTAGTATGTCAAAATTTCGGGCAAATATAGCAGAGAGCTGTCAAACGCCCCCGTGCGTGTTAAGACTCAGCCATGTGTCACATAAGAACAATTCCTTTAGATGGCCTCTATAAAGTTGCTCAACTTTGGTGGGACACGAAAGCATTGATAAGGTAAGATAAATTGTACCATAATGTCTTTTCGTTGATCTACTTAATTGTTCTGGAGGTTAATCAATTACTAAAGGAGCAAGATAAGTGTTATTGCAATTCGAAATCCTTCGCACCTACTTTACAAGAGCGGAAGAAATAGAGTCTTTGGCAAACGCAGACATATTTATATTAAATTGGCTAATATTTATGAGCTGTTTCTAGATATTTTTGGCAATAGTCCAGTTGCTTTTTACGTTTTCGAACTACGTGTTCTGTAATGTATAATTTACGGGACGGGGCGGCAAAGTGCGATTTTGGCCAGTTTATCAATGTTTAAATAAGGTACTGCAGAATAGGAAATAACAGGTTTACCAGCAGAAAACATGAACTATAATTTCGGGTTTGCGGCGTGGTTTTATGTTGTACTAACAATTACTTCATAGTTCATGCATTAGTTGCGGTTATTATAATGATTAAAATGTTGACAATTGTTATTATTCGTAAATTGCAGATTTTAAATTTTAATAACAAGTATGCATGTTGTTTATTCGGTTTAGGACATCGCTTTTCAACAATTTTTATGTCGCGACCCACGAAAAGGCCAAAAAGTAAAAGTCTTGCAACCCCGTGTCTGTAAAATTGTAATAATATGTCCATAGCGCGCTATATTTAACAAAGTCAAAGTCAAAAAGCATATTTTATTCATATAGGTAACACAATGTACACTTACTTATGAACGTCAAAAAAGTTGTCAAATCAAGGCCGTAGAACGGAAGAGAAGAACTAGCAATAAACTCTCCGTCACTCTTTTTAATTGAACTTAACGAATTTTAACGAATCTTATGTACTATATGTAGTTTATTTTTCAACAGACTGCGACCCCCTTTTAAAACAAACTCGAGAAACAATAGTCTAGGATATTGGTGCACAACTGGTTTTAATATGCTCGATCACGGTTGAGAATTTTTACGTAGAACATGGCACTGAGAGAGTCAATGGGCGGCGATATCACCCAATATCAGATGAATCTTCTGCGAGTTTGCCCCCTGTTCTATAAAAACCCTTGAAATGGCTGATGAACAAACAAATTTATGATTGTTAATTGTTTCTTATTTTCAATAACTTATCCGCTGGTCCTGTTTGTTAGAATTCAGGTTTTGTTTTCTCGCCTTGTCTTTATTCCCCGTCCACGTTGACTGTCTTACGCTGTTTTTCCGTCGATTGTCTTTGTCGTTCGTTAATGTTCTATGCTATGTCACTCCATCATATATAATATTAAGTAACACCTCTAGAATTAGACAAAAGAGAGAATTACTCCTAAAAATAATGCTTACCTGTTAAACTTAGTAATCATTAAAAAAGTGCGTGCGTACAAAGTACACTTGTCAAAAGTGAAACTTCTTTGGCAAACTAATTTTTAAGTCTTGTTCATATTTATACATATCTAAAACTTTATATTTCTGAGACTTAGAGGAAGGGAAAAAGGAAGATATGTTAGGAATTAAATGAATTTAATTGTTATTAAAATATTAAAAGTGTCGAAAATTAATAATTAATAAAATTAATAAAATTAATAATTAATAAAATTAAATATAATTATAAATTTCATTTATAAATTTATTTCTTCGATAATAAAAACACGTGGCATCTTCGTGACGCTAA
This sequence comes from Pieris napi, assembly GCF_905475465.1. Classification (NCBI taxonomy): domain Eukaryota; kingdom Metazoa; phylum Arthropoda; class Insecta; order Lepidoptera; family Pieridae; genus Pieris; species Pieris napi. The sequence goes on along the minus strand of NC_062241.1, from coordinate 542,110 downwards.
TATTATTATTGCGTTTTATCCGTAAAAATTTTACCCTCATGCGCCTAAAGAAGTTTCACTTCAACGAATAAAAATATCTCGGTGACACAATTTGTAAGGCTATTGTTTAATTTTTGTCTGCTTATTTGCTTAATGTGTGAATATTTGATACAATGCGCATTTGAAATAAATTCAGCAAAGCAAAATCTACTAACAGTAATCCACAGAGCAAAGAATATCCTATATAAAATATAAATAGAATCTTAAATTACTATAAAAGGATCCCACGGGAACTTGCTGAGATTCAGACAAGCTTAGAATCTGAAGAGAAAATTATTAAGCGGGAATCTCGAGTCTTGGGAAAATTTGCGTAATCCAATATTGTGAGATCTCTACGTATGCACTAAGTATCTACCTATTACGTACGAGTTATTGTTTGGCTATTCCCCTTATGTTCCGATATACATTTGTATGATACGTGACAAATACGTCTATTTTATTTATGAATTTTCAAATGAAACCATACCTGTACAAATTATGTACAATCAATTTTTATTCATTCTATTTAACATGATTGAACTAATTTCTGGTCACGGTGGGCTTCGATTAATATGTACTATGTTACATATCACTTACAGATATTTGTGATTATCAACCGCAATTTAATTTAATAAATTATCAAAAGCAAACTCAGTTTCTTAGTTACTTAGGACAATATTTATTTACATAATTATGTTTAAATATTGTGATAAAATGTTGACATAAACAAAATACAAAAATCTTATGTTGCAATCTGATGTATCGTACGCCTTTGAGCGTCTTTAAATGTTGCATTTGCTTTGAACAATCCTGTGGCTACGAACTTGCTTACAGGGTTTTTAATTTGTTCTTGTAGGAGAGCTTTAATCCCCTACCGTCGGGCTAAGTTACCCAGTTTCTCTTAGTAAGTGAATCTCAGGGATTAAATTTTAATTACAATGTAGATATAGTTTTATTCAATAACTATACGACTCGATCTTGCGCCATCTTCTTAACCATCTAGCGCTCTCTACTTCGCCGTAATACGTAATCATTTATTGGTAAAAACAGAAACATACGTACTTGTAGATGTACATAGTACTACTATATGTCTAGCAGAAAGATTAACACCGAATATCTCCAACAAGTAACGAAATCGAATGAGAATGAGCGAGTAATACGTGAAAATGAACCTTTTAAAATCGTGACATAATCCGTAATACAATACTCCATATTCAAAGAACAAACGTGCCAACAGTGCCAAGTTAAACATTCAGTTTTGAACGTAGTCAAGTTAAATTCACGGCTAGCCGGGTGGAAATATCCAGCCATAATTCGGCCTCTTAATAACCGGATCCGACCGGTTTCAGCCGCTACGAATCAGGGTTTTCAACGAGAGAAATTAAATTAAAAGAATACCTTAGGATTCCATGTTTTATACAGACATTAAATACATTGTTACAAAATATACAAAAAAATCATTTAAGAGCATAATATGCTTAATCAAAGTTAAACTTAGTTTGGATAACTTGATATAAAGTATGAGAAATAATAACGTGAAGACCAAATACATGTTTCTTGAAATTATAAAATTATGATATACATTTTTAAGTTTCAATTAAAGTTGCTTTTAACTTATAAAAACAGTATTAGATACTAATATTTACCAATAATTCAGCTACAGTATTTTTTTTTTATTAAAAGGATAAATTAAAATATTATCTTTTAATAAAAAGAACTACAATACAGATAAAATTAAAACTGTTAGCTATAAATTTAAGGCGCGGCCGGTTGTGGATATTACTTAAATATTTTTTAAATAAAAGACGGTAGTACTTAAAGTTGGGTTTATAAGTAAATTGGTTATTGGTAACCCTATCAGAGAATGTTCCACACCAGTGCAAAATGATTCACTACCGGATAGCCTGCCTTTGCCAAATCTACTTTGTACTTAAAGCACTTAGTAGGGCTCTTTCTTTTTAAATACGAACCAAATTTGACCTATACTCTAATGCATACTAGTATAAGTTAAGCGTGTACACTGTACATTGTAAAGCGGGTTAGCTAAAATTTAAATACACACGTATTAAACAAGTTTCATGAAGCTAAGAGCTAGATTGAAACATATATTTCGCAATTGAGCAAAAAAATAATGTTTTATAATACTTAAATACCCCAATAAAGGTAGGTGGGAATACTAAATAATTTAATACCTGAATAATTTAATAGGTTTGTCACAGAATACATGGCTGAATTAAGACTATAGGTTTTCATTATTTAATAATAATAAAAGCCTTTAACTTAAGTGATTATATACGTATGCTTACGACTGACAATTGTGTGCGTTTCTTCTTGTCAAGGATATATCGAAACGAGCTATGTACTCAGGACTTATTATTTTAGTATACAATTGTGTATCGACGGCGACCGAACCGTTCTTTGTGGTACATTGATATAAAATGACCTAAATAAATGTATTCATCCACATATTCAATTGTTTCTTGTCTAATTACTTTAATCATAATACATATTATTATAATAAAGGTTTTATTTATTAGGCAATTAAGTAAAAATTAAACAAAAATTGATGGATTACACTAAAACCTTCAAATATTTCATTTAAAAACATAAACAAGGCAGAAAACTGAGTCGAATCTATTCGAATTCAACGTACGAGTTTCTCCAAAGTTTGACTTTGATGTTCGAAATTACTTAATCGAATAAAACGCTTCATTAACTATTACTTAGATTGATTAGTAACTACGTAGTTTTTAAATCTATTCCTATGATTAATAGTTTGATCTTTAATAAATGATGAATCTCCTCTTGTTTATAATTATTCTAATCTCGTTAAAGATCAAATAAAATGTGTAAGGAATATTGCTTTTTCTTTACATGTACACTAGAGTCCAATTTTAAATAAATAATAACAAAACTCTAGTACGGTCGAAGTTAGACTGACTTTTTATTCTCATTGTATTCTTAATACTAAACTTCTTATTCAATAAAACAACACACACACTAAGCATTCTGCGTAGCAGTTGCATTAATGTTTACTGTGCGTTCTGGATATATGTGTGAAATGTAACAGGTTTTAGTAATGACAAATAATAATACTAGTAAAGCTTTGTTTTATTTCCATACCCTTAATTTACATTTCAAATGTTGTTAGCAGTATGGTTAGTATATACTTATAGCTAAATGTTAGTCGCCTGTGCATATGGACCCCTGTTGGGTAAAGGCCTTCTCCAGCCCTTTCCAAATGGCTCTTCTTTGCCAATAGTCTGAAAGTCTTTACCTGATATTTCTAATAAGTCATCAGCCAAAAGTTTTTTGGCCTGCCCACTCTTTCTGCCCACTCTTTCAGGCCTGCTCACTCCACTCTCCCGTGTCGTCCCTTCCACTGTGTTGTCTTAAGTCTCTCTTGATGACAAATATTATTTAGAAAAGTTTCAAAATGATAAGACAATTTTGACGATTCTTCGATACACAGAGAATGAACAAAGAAATAACAATACACAATAAAATTAAAAGAAATTGAATACTTTAATAATTATATAGTTATAACCTAAAAATTTTTAGTTGACCACTAGGGTCAACTAAAAATTTTTAGGTTTATTTAGTTAAAGCATAGAATTTCGTTATAAAATATATATACGTAATATGAAAATGTGTTTTATTTAGGAGACCGATTGTTGTGTATGGCTCGAGTGCCATCTAGCGGCACTATGTGAATGGTTTAAAATAATTAAAAATGTACAAAAAATGATTATTATTACTATAACTATCACAAAAGCAAACTTTATACAAAAAAAGGTAATTTATTTTCGTTTTTGTCCATAACTGCCCGAAAAATCATAAAACAAACTTTAGGGCAAGGAACGAAAATATTTTTGTAGAGTCGTGATACTTAGATTAAGGATACCTATATTACATGTTGTACCGAATATAATACAGAACACAGTCTTACGAAATACAAATACGAATACTCTCAATCTTAGTAGGTTTTCAGCCTTGTAGTCCTCTCGGGAAAGGCTGTATTATGTTATTCCTGCGCTCGTTAAGCTCGGGCTAGGAGCATTTAAATACATTAAATGTCGAATAAAACTACTATAAAGTACAATTCTGAAAGCAGCGCGTAGCTTAAAACTTTACAAACAAAACTTATTACGTCTAGTAGATGGAACTCGTAGAAATTAAACCACTGTGTATTACACCGTTAAGGCTTTCTTAGTCCCTAATGGGGTTACCTAGGTCTGGATTAAATACAAAAGTTATTCTCTAACACATTGTACTCCACCAGTGTAGTTAATATATATATATATTTCAATGATACTCAATTGAGTGCTTAAAGAGTTGAAAAAGCTTAGAAAAAATTTACTAAGTTACGTTATAGGTAAGTAATATAGTATCTGTGTGTAACAAAAATAAAATAACACCTGAAAATTGCAATGGTATTTAAAGCTATTTTTTAGCCAACATGGGATGTTATTGGCTCGGCTCTATAATTTTAAGATAAAGGTAATATTATTTATAACGTATAAAAACCTTTTTTTCGTCTGTGTTTGTTGTAATGATTTTTGTATATTGGTTTTTTAACATTTTATAAGAAATTTCAAATGTGTGGTGTAGCCATTCAGGCACCAAGATTAAACCCCTTACCTCCCCGTAACCATGGGTACGATATTTTGTTCAGTTGTACTGCGTAATATCTTTACGAATATCCTATTGAAATAACCTCAATTTAGACCCCAAAAGGTGCGGTTTGACCATTAGGCATCGCGGAATAAAATATCTTTATATATATAATTCTTCTGTGAGTGTGTATGTCACTGAACTTCTCTCAAACGTAGTATTGTAACTTCTCTCAAACGACTGGACCGATTTTGATGAAATTTTTTGTGTGTGTTCAAGGGGATCTGGGAATGGTTTAGATTCAATCTAATCAGCCCGCCAGATGGCACTGCAGTCGGTACTTTCATACTTTGCTTTACTAATTGCTTGAAATATCATGCAGGACAACGTCTGTCGGGTCCACTAGTTATATTATATATATGACATTATTTTTGCTAGCAGCATGTTGACTCTCATTCCTGGGGTCGTAGGTTCGATCCCCGGCCATGCTCCAATGGACATTCTGTCTATGTGCGGATTTCACACTCGCTCGTACAGTGATAGAAAATATTGTGAGGAAACCGTCATGTCTTAGGCCCAAAAACCCGACGGTGTGTGCCAGGCACATAAAGTTGATCACCTTCTTGCCTATTCGAAATGATAAAGAAAGATGAGGCACAGACCTAAAAGCTTGTAGCGCCATTGGTATATATTGTTCTTGCGAAACACTCTTATCGATAAACCAGTTATGTCGTGTCAAATATCACAGCATTAAAATTAATTTAGTTTGTATTAATCCTGATTCAAAGATCCGTGCGGTGTGAGTAAAGGATTTACCGTTTAAATTAATAGCAATTGAATTTGTGTTCTCGTAGCAATCAATTTGTGGCGGGCTCGACAAAACGGCTACCGTTTTGTACATAATTAGTTTTGTGTTTTGTTACACCGTACTCAGCCACGCCCATTTATTGCTGCATTAAAGGGTAGTGAAACATTCAATTCGTTTGGATGAATACATACATCGAGACCTTTATGGCACTTATAACTATATGTTATATATTCTAATTATTTTTGGGAAATCGTTCCCTTTTATAATTCATTAATAGCTTTTTATCAAAACTCATTTTTTATTAGAACTTTACATTTGATATCTAACAGAGAAACATGGCTGTAATGGCAAAAGCGTTTTCACAAACATTCATTCCTTCATATAATAGGAAACTAACTTGAAAGTATTTTGATGGAATTTGTATAGAACAAAATTTCATCAAGATCGCTTCGATAATCATGGAAAGAAAATATACAGGGACATACACAATAAACAACATTGTATTTAGCAGCTGAATACTTTGCTTGCATCTCGCTTAATAGTGAATTAAAAGCTATTCCGCATCTATTAAAAATACAACGGACATGCGTAGTACAGTGTTTTCGAAGCTTACCTGTGTCGATTTTACCTCAATAGGAGAGAGGTCCCATGGTGTAATGGTTAGCACTTTGGACTCTGAATCCAACGATCCGAGTTCAAATCTCGGTGGGACCTGCTTTTATTCTTTTATATTTGTTTTAAGGCGTTTGCATGAGTTTTTTGTATTCTAACTCACGCGTCAGACACGTCGCAAAAGATTACAATTATATTGTAATACTTAGTCCGCGTCCTTTCTTAGCTATTAATATATAATTTTAACAAGAAAAACAATGTTAACAGACCGCTGTTTTCTCTGTTAAATCTCGAACTGTCAAACAAGCGAAATTTTCCTATATCTAAGCACTTTAGCAGAGTATTCAATTTTTTTAAAGATGTATGAAGTTGTTCAAGTCGTTCTCTGTTACCGTTCATTCATTACAATATACAAAAACCTTAGAATTAAGGTTTACTAAGGCTTTTTGTACATTGTTACATATTTTATTTTATTAAATCGTTTGCAGTTTATGCATGAAATGCCACACGTTATGCAAGGTCTCTTAAGCAACCTAGTTGTTTCAGAAAATACAATTTCTATTAACTTCATTAAAATAATCATATACAATATTGCTTTATGAGTTTGGCAAGATTTCTTCATGTGTTTAATATTTCGTTAGCAATTAGGTGATCAATCTTCGATGCTGGTCCCTGCTGGTATATGTTTTTAATATGCTGGAAATGTATCATAGACTTGGGAATAATTGAATTCCTTATTTTCTGTTTTGACAATTAAATAAATATATAACTTGTAACTAATTGAAAAAAATAATTGAAAAAAAATACAAAAAAGTTAAGACTTTTTTGAACAAATTATGAATAAAACGACCACAATGCAATGCGGTAAAATAATGATTTATTTGCGACTAATGTCTCAGATGCTTTACTGATCATATAAACAGCATAATCTAGCATTCTAATGATGAATGAATTCCTAAAATTGATATATTAGCTTTTAAGGTTATTCGTTTCAGACATTTAGAAATACAAATCGTTCCTTTTTTTAATAATATAAAAATCCCTTTTTTCGAGTGCAACATAATCAGGATGACATCAAGTCCATGTCATTATGTTTAACATTAGTACACGACCTCCGACGGCACCACCAGCTCCTCCATATTATTCCACTTGTCTCTAAACCTCGCCACTATTTTCTAATCCTTCCCCGCCATCCCTTTTATTTCATTTTCTCAGGTTTCTGGCGGGCGTCCTCTCATTTTTTATTATTACTATAGATTATTACTATTAGTAACATAGAATAAGAATTTAAAGATAGATAGATCGTCGTTAACTTTAATTAATAAATTTTTCTTTATTGATATTATTGTTTGCGTCAAATAACAAAGACCAGGCAATACGTTGGCTACGTCTTTTGTTTTGCTTTTGAGATATTATATGCAGTACTTTATTCAATGAGTGAAATTACAAAAGCTCTTAAGTCGAATTCAATTGTTGAAAATAAGTGAAAAATTGTATGCACTCAGAATTCAAGAGTTGGTTAAGGGGTGGACACATTAACAGCAAGGATTTTTAAATCGTGGACATATTATATACCAAAAAGCGGAGCGTTAGTGAGTCCCACAGTTTATAAGAGAGTTGGCTTGCAGTATTACTAATATAGCTTGTATAAACAAATGAATAGCGAGACAAATGTCAACAATTTTGACATTCGGGAGTCATAGTTTGCCTTAACTCTTGACTCTAAATCTTACCCTCATGTTGTCTGGTACGTTCTTCGTAATGACAAGAACTGTGTATTTTATTAAGAATATTGTTTTGTTTAAATTTGATCGATTAATTTGACTGAATTTTCTACAATAAACATAAGCAGACTTTCTTCAAGTATTGAGTACAGATTAGCGACATAGTTGCTTTTTTTGTGCATTTTCCCTACGCTAGTTCTTAAATACTTTCCAGAAAAAATGCTTTAGATATTGGAACATATATAAACGCTGACGCTGTTAATGTAAGAGTAACCTTAAAACAGCGATTCAATTAGCTCCGACGAAAGAATAGGTTGAGATCGCTTAGCATTTTTATTGGACATTTTCTCTCTTCGGATTTGAATAAGACTCTTCTATAGAAATTACACAAGTCGCTCCCTGAATCGATTATTTGGATTATTTCATTATTAATATTAATTTTTGATATACGGAATACTTCAAGAAATAGAATAGTAAACGAAATTATCAGGCTAGATGTTTGAAGGGCGTAAAGAGTAGTAAATTTCTGCGTTCGTTTGATTGACCCAGTAGATAAATATTCTTTTGTAGTACGAACCTGAAAAAATATTGTTTCGCTGTTAATCGAACATACGCCATGCGTTAAAGGCAGCCATGACAGGATATTTAATATAAAATGACGATCTTAATTGAAAATGCACTTTCAGAGATCGGATAAATAATTATATCCAAGTAGGTTAAAGGATTCAGAAGAGAAAATATTGCATAGAAACTCCTTAATCCATATTCTACACAGTCCATGTCGCGGGAGGTACGAATAAAACGTCTTTTACATAAAGGCTGGGCTTGTTGACAGGTTTATTCATTCCGTCCCTTAATCGTCGCGAAGTCAGATTGAAATTGACTTTTTTTGAGAGGTTAGATTGCTTAATTTATGTACCCTTCGGCAATATTACATTTTATCACTGAGGCTTTTTGGGAGGCGCGAATAACTTTAGTTTATTCGCAGAAGAATGATTGACCTTTTAAATTTAATTTAATCCTTCGCTAATTTGCCAAAAGGAATAAATCGTTTGATAATCCTAAATTTAATTCATCAGCATTGCAGTAATATAATAACTGAATAGATATACTTCTGTGTTTTTTACCATTATATAAATTTTTAATATAAAAATACCACGTTTATAATAAATCGAATCGGTTTGGTTGTGATTTTAGGCGCCCTATAAATTATAAACTTGCTTTATTACTTACATAGCACATAACTGGCGCAGCACATAACATATAACTGGTTTAATATTACTAATCAAGATATGGTATTCTTCTCTTCTTTTGGTGTCTCTCCATTACTGAAGGTAGGCCGTCAGTCTCGAGAAGCATGTCTTTTCCTGTGCCAGATGCAGCAACTTTTCCGCAGCCGCAATAACTCCACTCCACTCCACAATAAGTCCACTCCCTAACGTTACGAATGATGATTTTTCCTTCTACTAATACGCTGTTTACTCAAACTCAAAATAACTTTATTCATATAGGTAACCAAGTACACTTATGAACGTTCAAAGAAAGGATGTTTAATTGATTCTAATTTTATTTTTAAATTTACATTTACTACCATTTCGCAAGTCAAGGGCCTAGAGAAGGCAAGAAGTTCTGGCCAGTAACTCTCCGCCTCTCTTTTTAATCGCCAAGTTTTGAGTCATACAAATTGTTTGAACTGGAGCAAAATAATCCTAAGGTTTAGGATCATTTAAATAATCGTCAAATTTATAAAAAGCTTTATTCATTAATTTACGTTTAACGAGACTTAAATTTATTCAGTGATAATTCTCTAATTTCGCTTGGGAGTTTAGTTACTACTATTAAACCTCTATAATAGCAGTTTGTCTAAAAAGGCAGGGAGTGATATAAATAATTGTCCCGGCAAAATGAGAAAATGAAATCCTGGCAGCACTCAGAGTAATTGCAAAGTCAAAGTTCAATCAATTAGATGAAATTAAAAACGTAACAAGGTTTTAGCTGAAGGATTATCACCGATGTTTTTACTAGATATTTTCATGAAAAATAAGAAACGGGCCTCATGTTACAGTGGCATATTGTGATGACACGTTTTGAGCTTATTTTGGGAGCGAATCGAATTTTTACATTACACAAAATTTCATATATATCAGTTTTGGGCTATAAAGATATAAAAATTGTTCCTGCATAATGTGTCCTTTCGATGCCAGAAAGATTCTATATTTATAACTATTTTGTTAATGGTAATAATGTATTATGATAAAATTTGAAAACTTTTCACTATCGTCATTCGTCGCTACGAATGAAATATTATTTTTTTAGCTTAACTTTAAGGCATGTCACTTGAAACAATGTTGGCATAGAAATGGTTAAGAAATCAAAATTCAAGAGATTTTTTGTCTCGTTTTTCTATATCATATTTCAACCCACAGTGTACTCTTCATTTCACTTTTTTACGGGTTTGACATTAGTCATATTTCAAATTCTATTTATAAAAATTTGTAAAGAAGCAGCGGAACAGTATTTCATGTAAATTTCCCGCGCCGGGCGTCGACGCTGAAAGAAATAGCTTATTTATGAACCGGCTATACCATTCAAGACTCGAACTTGCTACTACAAAAAAAAACGTAATTTATGCTTTAAAAACGCGAAGTTTAAGAATTGATTTTCTTGTTTTAAAATTGCTTTTTAAATGTAGCTTAGGAACTGTTTAAATTGATTTGATGAATTTAAATTGATGTTAAGGCTTTTTAACCCCCCAAATAGGGCATTAGGTAGACACATTCAGTATGTCCTTACGTTATATGTTTGGTTAAAGAACGAAACCATTCTGAAAGGATTGCGGTTGTAGAAAGAATGAGAGAGTCGGGGTTCAAACTCTCGGCCTAAGGGTTAAGAATGGCACGCAGACAGAACAGATACCGATATAGAGAATATCGGAGCACTTCTTTGCTTGGTGCTTTCGGCGGTAATCTAGCAAAAGATCATTCCACTTCATAAATTCTTCTTTTCTATATTTTTGTTTCGCATTAGCCCACAGCTCATTAAATTGTCTGAGCCACACTAGCTTTTTTCCTATCTTATAGTCAAATAGGTCTTTATACAGATTACCTAGTTTAGACTTTTGTTTAAATGCAAGACATACGAGGTAACGCATATATTCGTCGCCAAAATAACAACAACTAAGCCATGCCTGGAGGGCGTTGGGTACTTCGGTCATCGCTAGGTATACCTACACGCCGCTTTTTATTTTAAAAATAGCGCGTTTCACGAAAAAAGAAATACACGTAATATCTGCACTTCCCTTGTGATATTTCGTGATTTTTGCCGAACCTCCTCCCCCTTACCAGCCTCAAGTGATTAATGGACGGCCCCTTACTGCAAATGTAAATTATATGCATCTATATTTTATGACCAAAGAACATTCAATTAATTAGAGAAACACAAACAGGCAGGATATTGTTCGTGTCATGATAATTAACGACCAAACAATTAATTGAATAGCAATTATAACCTTAATTAACATGTTCTAATTAAATTTTTGATTGAATGATTAATAAAAGATTTAAGCAAAATTTGCTCTCTTTTTAAGCTGAATTTAATAAGCTTCAAATAAAAATAGTCATCGTTTAATTAATTACGTTGGCTGGTAAAATCTATTTATGGGAATATTGTTATTTGATATTATGTTAATATATTTGTTTATTACTACACTAATTTTATATTTACTAGCTCTATAAATGTACCACCAACTAGGACAATCTGATTGGATGATACATTGTCGGTTCAATTTACTATCCAACTTTGGTCCCGAGATAAATCTCGACATTAAAAAAATGTTATATATTAAAATATATATGCATACTTATTTATTTTATTATATATAATACAGTAGTTTATTGACGATTACTTTTTCTGGAAAACTTAAGAATATATTTTAGCAAAAGACATGCATGCGTTAATATTTTCACAACGTGTTATCGAATAATACGTTTGACCGGCTCCGTGGGTTAACACTAAATGCATATGGTGTAACCTAGAAGTCTTGGGTTCGAATTGACGCAGACGACCTGAATAAAGGTCAAAAAAACAGGTGCAAATCCATGCCCCATTTGCACGGGCCTAAAATACGCATGTACAAAGTCAAATGATACAAATAAATGTAATTAACATCCTCATAGCGAATGGAGTGATATGCACAGAGGGTTTAATATGTTCTCACAGTCAAATATTTCTTGTGGGAAAGGAATGAATTTCTGTGGGAATTCCGTTTGGTGGTAATGACACGTGCCACGGCGTGTAGGGGAGATTAAACACTTATTTGTGTTGGGGAAACGTGAATAATTATGGTGTGAATGTTTTTTCAGGTGAGAGGTAGCGGTGTCAGGACCGTAAAATGTGTAAATAAACGATCAAAACTGACACAAATCACAGTTTATCTTTGAAAATATTCAGAAATTATAAGAACAAGATGATAATGGAAACCGTCACGTTTTGCTTAGAATATTTTTTTTAATTGAATAGGCAAACGGGCAGGACAGGACGCTCACCAGATGTTAGGTGATGCCGCCGCCCATGGACGCGCTCAAAGCCAGAGGGTTCGCTAAAGCGTTGCAGAGCTTTTAAGAATTGGTACGCTCTTTTCTTGAACGACCCTATATCGATTTATAAGAGTGGAGAGATATAGTTAGAGACATAGTCAAAAATTTTATTAAATATTTGTTATAGTTTAACATTTATTACTAATGTCGTACTAATTAGAATTACAATTACTTATACGAACACTAGAAATACAAAAAAAACAAATCCTTAACTAAATGTCCACAAAAACCACTTTCCAAACTGATTCAATTTAATAAATTGATTTTAATTGCGTCATTCAAATCTTATATTGCCTCCCATTGGCTTATTTTTATTCAGTTGTTAGTTATTAAAATTAACCAAACTACTTAAACACACTACACACTTTCAAAAGGTAAATAATGCCGTTGAGTAGTTATATAATTATAACAATGTTGTGTTATTAACATTATATTAAATTGTCAATTGACTCAGGTGATATTATTTGCTTCATTTGTTATCTTTACCAAGGTCGTTTCCCGTGGGAACGCGTCACATACCCGTGGGAACGGGCGAGTTGTGGGAAAATTATAATTTTTTGTGGTAACTACAAAGTAGACCCTTCCACACATTTTGTTAGGTATTTCATTATATAATAAATACGTATAATGTGTACTGTTTTTGTACAAATTAATTATTCTAATCTCGATTAAGATAAGCTTAATAATAAACACAAAAACTTTAGAGGTGTCAAGGGACACCCGGATGGAACGAAATTCCTTTCGATTAATTTATATGTTAATTGGTATCATAACAGTATGATAGATTTTCTCGACACCAATCTTACGACGAAAAAAAAAGCCAACCTCACGAGGTGTTCTCAGGCGGTCACCCATCCAAGTACTGACCTCGCCCGACGTTGCTTAACTTCGGTGATCGGACGAGAACCGGTGTATTACAATAGCAAATAGCAAAAAAGTGTCGTGACAACTTTTCGTAGGAATTTTTTCCGTCTAGCCCCCTTTCGCAACGCGCGATAAGGAACTTCGTTCCAATAATAACTAGTGAAAAAGGCACCGGCTGGGTAAAGAGGAAAAGGATTGAATTTTATAGTTAATATTTCCTATAACAAATTACAAGGTGAAAATTTCCACTTAAGCTGTCACGGGCAAACATTCACATTCGCGTATTTACGTTGGAATTGGGTGTCACGCTATTATCCGTACCTTGCAGTGACGTATTCATTAGCTACGTTAAATACACCACTTCAAAATATAATATCGTCATATCTTTTAAATGAATTTTTTTAATTGCTAATACGAATTGAGTATGTAAACTAAAGAATGGCAATGAATAGACTAAACCCGCTTTCTATTCGACTTAAAACAATAATGGTTTAAAAATTTTGGGTTCAAACTCAAACTCAAAATATCTTTATTCATATAGGTAGACATGTACACTTATAAATCGTCAAAAAAAAGTTAAACTAATTGCAAATTTACATTTACTCCCAGTTTGCAAGTCAAGGGCGTAGAGCGGGTAAGAAGAACTGGCAAGAAGTATTGTCATACAAATTGTTTAAACTGGAGCAAATCAATCCCAAGGATTAGGATCATTTAAGTATTTGTCAAATTTATAAAATGCTATATTGATTAATTTACGTTTAACGAGGGCTTTGAATTTATTTAGCTATAATTCTCTCTGGCAGTTCGCTCTTGGTACTGCCATAAATAAACAAACAACATAGGTTAATTTCCTGCCATCTTTGACTATCTATTTGCAATAATTCTAAAGTTATAGTAATAATACTTTACATTTAAATACATTTATATTTCCATTATCTCATTTATTCCTAGGTATCTAGCCTGACCTTTTTTGGCAAAGGCCTCCTCTAAATTTCGCCATTTCCGTCTGTACTGCGCCACTCTCTGCCATGCCCCACCTGCTGTTTCCTTAATCTGATCTGTACCTTAGGTACCAGTTTTATACTTTGTTGCTCTACTTTTCTGTTAGAGATCCATATGTTAGTACAGGTAGTGCATAAGTATTGAAAAGCTTCCTTTTAACGGTATGGTAAGCTCGTTTTCTTATGTTTCATGACTTCTCTAAGCACCAGAGCAAAAGCTCTTCTAAACCTTGCTATTTGTGTGTCAATTTCTTTTATTGTTACATCGGTCATAGATATTGTCTGACCAAGGTCAGCTGTACTGGTACCAAATCGAGATAAATACGAAACCGAGTCTTTCGAGATTTCCTTTTTGAAGTTGATCATTACTTTGGTTTTCTCTGCTTCTAGAGTCTAGTTCTGTGACCATCCTCTCCAACTCATCGCGTGTTAAGTCAAATAAAATCAGGTCTGCAAATTTCAAGTTAATCTTTCGCCGTTTATCTGAAATTAAAAATTTTCTTTTAATTATTAAAGTAAAATTAGAAAATAACATATTTTATTGCGAAATTTTATATTTTTAACACAACAAAATAATTAACAAACTTAGACGTAATACTTCGCTTTACTTCGAGCCATATTGTTTATCTAACATATACAACGTAAAACAAGTAACTTCATTATCCGGTTCATTTATTTATACAACCGCCAGCACCTTCCGTAGCAAACTTTACTTCGTATAACATTATAATTCATTTATTATCTAAGTTATACAGCGGTGCACTGAATTTCTGTTTTAATTATCAACACTGAATAAATACTGAGCGCGGTCTCGGTCTCTGGAGTTTTTATGATTTCATCTACGTAGAATTTGGAAGCTTTAATTTAAGTCATTAACAGAGATTCAATGAGTGTCGGATATGAGCGTAGGCAAACGTTTTTTTATTCTTTAGGCGCATGAGGGTAACATTTTTACGGAACGTCACGAAGATGTGCAGCGTTTTTTCGAAGAAAAGGGAGAGAGCGATTGAGACCGATTGAGAGAGAGTGAGAAGGGTGAATTACCTTTTAGATATTCTATTTTTAAAATTAAAATTTCGTAAAGAGAATTTATTAAATATTAGTATTTTACATATTATACAAAATAATTTATTGAAATCTCAAATGACATGACATTTCTTTAATAAACGAAATGCCATGTTTTGTTTATTAAAGAAATAAAAGAAAATTATTTGTATTAATTTTTGACAATTTTAGTATTTTAATGACAGTTAAATTCATGAAATTCCTAACATATCTTCCTTTTTCCCTCCCTCTAAGTCTCGGAAATCTAATGTTTTAGCAAGAGTTAAAAATTAGTTTGCCGAAGAAGTTTCACTTCTGACGTGTATTTTGTACGCACGCACTTATTTTGTAGCAAGATTATCCACCCTAAGAATTGGATTCTAGTTTTTGAAATTTGAAATATACACAAAAAATAATTTAGAGATAGAGATATAGAGACCCCCGTGCCATAACTATTTTTTCACCTAAAACTGTTTGTCTGTTGTATTCCCAGGGGGCAAAGAAAAACAACAGAAATTATTTTCATTTGTAAACTCGACCTTTTTAAATAAATCTTAATCTGCCATCTCCAGATAAACTAAAGACATTATTTTCTGGCCGCAAGGGAGTTCGCAAAATATTTCTCTTATAAGTCTAAAGTGTTGGGTCTAATCATTTAGATAAGGGATTTCTAAGGGAAAAATAAAAGTGTTATAAATCCACAAAATCAATTGCATTATTGATTTATTATGTTACCATTTAAGCTCTCAAATAATAAAATTAAAGTAATTAATTGTTTTTTGTAAGTAGAGTAATAATAATACTTTAAATTAAATTAATAAAATTTAATTTTTTTTATTAAATTAATTAATTACTAATAGTACGAATAATTAATTTTTATTATTTTTGCACCCAGTCCAACCAATTTGATACAGTTTATAGAAAAAATACAAATATGTGTAAATGTATAGCGTATACAAATTCTCACACAAAAATAGTTCTCACGGGTATTTTGCCCAAAGTTTTTCTGGGATTCCGTTGTGGTTCACACGTAGGGGTCTTTCTGATCTCGTGTGACCGCGGGGTGCGCACGCGCCGGCGTTCAAGAATTTCAGTTGACTCGTTCATAACAAATGATTACTTAAAGTTGTATAAACAATTTTAACTATTGCAACATTTATCGAAGGAGTTTTTGGATTGTTTGTTGTGTAATAAATGTGTGGTTCATGTTATTTCTTTTGATTACACGAGAAAATACTATTATAGTAATATATACTACTAGACATGGCACAAACAAATTAAATATAAAATTAGTAACATTGACTTCTAAAATTAGTTTTTATGTATAAATTATTTTAAGACAAAGAATAAACGTTATTTATATTATTTTAGATCTAGTTTTGTGTAACCGATAATATTTAATCATTTAAATTATGATAAATAGTCTGTTGAAGCGTTTATTAGGGTAGCTCAGAGCACAGTATCAGTTAGTTCTCACGCACTCAAGGCCGTTCACACGGTACTTTTACGATTGCTCGAGTATGTTTTTATATTTATCTAAACACGTACAAGTCACTCAGAACAACTGCTTTTGGCGACGATCACAGTCGGTTTTGAAAACTAAGAAGTGTAGGACGTATTGTAGAGTAGGTACATGTTTTGTTTAAGTAAGTAGAATGTGTGTGCCTTAGCTACGGATGCACTATTATCCATAATTCTATTTTTAGCAAAGTCTTGTTCGAGTCTACATAGACATTGTGGGGCATACTATATATTATTAAAATGTGCACAGAACTGCATTGTTGAATAATTGTAATTACTAGGAGTGCTTAGTGTATCATTACTATTACTTGTGTGATTAAGAGATTGTGTATTAAAATATAAAATCCTTGTATAAAATAAAAAATAAGTTCGTATTTTTTTTGAAAAGTTAAATGACGGTTACATACGCCATTCTCACGATTTTAGTTCACGTGTGAATTCTGAGGGGTGAGAATATGCGCACGCGTCAAGTTGTTCGTGATCCTTGGTCTATTATAATCTATGGTCCTATTGTCATTTCTCAGCTTATTAGAGAATTGTATTCAGTAACTTCACCACAAGGAACGGTCGGTAGCCGTTGACACACAATTTGATTTAAAAATTAATAAGAGCTTGATTACATACCTTGTTGATTCAACTCAATTAGACGAAAAAAGGCTAAGGGATTAGGGAAAAAAAAATACAGCAGCAATGGGAAAAGTTGAAAATATAATATATATTTTGCATTTATTTACAAACGATATAACATTTATATAAATGATAAATAGTATCGAAATTGGCGAATATCGAAACAATCACTAAACCAAAGTCATTAAAAAGTAAGTGAAAACAAACATGGCTATCGGTCGAGTCAAAAATTATACATTAACCTTAAAATTATAAAGAAAAATTACAAATAAATATAACAATAGACTTTCGGCCTCCTCCAACTGGCTCCATTTCTCTCTCTGAGACAATTATTCTTCCAAAATTTTATTCAAATCCAAATTAAGTAGAAGAGTCAATGATCAAATCAAATTTATTAACACTTTGTATGTTTTTATTTAAACATTCTTACTTCCCCCAGAGATATTAGTTGGCGGTTACATTTCACACGATTCCTGGGTTCACACACTAACCGTGTGACTCGGTAGGGTGAGAACCTGCGCACGCGTCACTAAGTAGTTGGCCATATTCTGTTAAGCCGATAGCTATTTTCAATGATTTCCAAGAATATACTCTGCAGGGAAGTGCCGCTTTTTAAAAGTTTGCGTTTGCAATCTTGGAATAACATACCTAACCTCAATATTGTTATCGCTTTTGAATCTAATGTCATAAGTGTTCGTGCGTAACTTGGAGGTAATATGATTATAGATTTTTCTTAATAATCTTAGTAATGCTTCACTAGCTAGATAATGTATGTATTTTGCCTTATAATCCTTGACAAAACATAAGTTACTCTGTTACTCCGTAACACACCCACTCGCCCACACATACACACACACACCAAATTTATTTTTACGACTCCTTTTGCAATGTTTTCTTTTAGCACTTACTTCTTTTCTTCTATTGTATCTTATGACAATGACCTGATTGTACGTGTTCCGGTCCGGTACTGGAGAGGCTGGCTATCTGTCACTCAGGTCTCCTGTTACAGAGACCAGTGTCTCACATATACTTCCTAATGTTATGTGTATGTATATGTGAGAGAAGAAATAAAGATTATTATTATTATAAATTTAACTTTTTTTTGCTATGCCCACTTCAGCCATGTAATGACATATAGACCTAAGGTTTTGGGCTCGAATCCCGAAGAACACATCTATTTGGATTAGTGAACAAAGATACAGACACAAAAATGACTCTTGGACCATTGCGGGTTTCAGTACTTTGAAAATATTTTCTTTCCACTTGGAATAATTTCAAATATATATATTACATACATTATTTTTATTCCAAACATATACTATAATATGGTGTTGTCAAGTAATGACAAAAAAAAAACAGTGGCATTACAACCATTTTAAGTGTGGGCCTCAGATAGAAAGATATATTAAACATTCAATTTAAAATAAAAGTATAAATTTAAAGATCAAAAGTGAATTATAATTGTAGTCGTTACTATCCGTTACGGTTCACACGGAGCGGACGAGTCTCGTGTGAATTCTAGAGGGTGAGAACCTGCGCACGCGCCGGTTAATGTATTTGTTCTTTTTCAATTTGATCTGGCTTATTGTGCACTGTTATAATCCGTTAATTTCCTTTTAATCTTAAATGTGATATGAATGTAAGGAGATATTTCACATAATATCTTTTAGAAATTATAAAAATAGCTTTGAAAAATTAATGGTTTACTTGGTTTATTATTAATTTAAATATAATTACACTGAGACACATATGAAAGTGTATTATTTCGACGTTTTTTGGTATTTTTACTAGATGCATTTTTTGATCTTGTTATTATCAAATTTCACCCAGGATCCTTCAAGAAAAGCGCTATATTCCACACCAGGTTGAAGGCTTTAGCTATATCCAAACTAACCGCTAGCGCCTCCCCTTTGGATTCAGCCCTGCCCCTTGCCTCAGCCCATTAAAAGGTATACAAGATTAAGGCTCGCTTATCATCTGGTGGCCCTCTTGATACAGTTTACAGTATACAGACGAAGGCTTCAGAGCTTTAGCTAGTAATCAAAACCCTTTTTAAAACTATTGTGGCCTTACAAACATTAATTTCTCTAGAGAATGGTAATTGCTTTAAAGTAAATGTAATTAGAAACTACCCTCGGTTAAAGTGACGTCTCACACCCTATTAACAATGTAAAGTACTTCATTTTGGGAATCCTTAAGTCTCACGAGATCTCTAGAACTTGTACAGGAAATGGGTTCCGTGGGAGAGAATAACTAAGTATATGAAGCCATTACAATGGCGATAGTGTACTTGCAATTATTATTTTCTACGGAAAATTGTGGAAGTAGGATTGTGTACTGATGCAAGAGCTGACTGGGCCCAGTGAATTTTTTTTTGGAATGCATTCTCGGTGCAGATTGTAGATATTGAACTTGATATTTTGTTATTCATATACCTATTTAGTTTAACAAAAGTTCAATTCAACTATTCAAACTAAAATTGATCTCTTAATATGTAAACTGAACTGAAATACTACAGTAAATAAAGAATTAAAATTCAGTTTAATGTCTAGGTAAATGTTTTTCAGTATCAGTATACTACATAACAAATATGGCTTTAAAATTTGATTTTATATAGCTTTAAAGCATTTCGGTTTAAACGCAATCTACTAAACGAATGGTTTTGCGTTAACTATAAATTATAAAATAAATTAAAAATTAAATAACACATCATCAGATATGTAATTGTACTTTTCGCCTGTTCCGTGGCTCAACAGTTAAGTGCATTTAACATTAGGGCGATAAGTGAAGGCACGCGATATCTCAGCAATTATAGGTCGGTCGCACATCATTATTATCAACCAGTTAAGCTTCGGTCATGTGACACTAAATACATGGGGTTAGAAATAATTGCCATTTATTGGGGTATAAGTGTTGAATTTAAACGTCTTAGTAAAATACATTCTGGGGTTATGATTTTAACTTTTTTTTTGGATAGATATTTTATTAACATTTTATGACACCAAAGAGCAAAATTAAGGCGTTTAGATTTTACTCTGATTAGGTATACTTCAAAAAAAACTTCAAAATTCATTTAGCAGTTTTATAATTATGTAATCAAAGTATAGATTAGATTAGATTTTGTTCCCTTCGGAGTAGAGACTCTTGGCCCGTGGGGTGCAGAGGCGCTAATTAAAGTTTTAAGTTGGCGCCTAGTAGATAGTACCGGTGACCCCAGAGCTGGTGCTTTCCTCGCTCAACGAATAAGTATCGCAATACAGCGAGGAAATGCTGCCAGTGTTAAAGGTACACTGCCACAGGGACCAAACTTTTTAAATTGGTGTTGATTTTTATTTTCATTATTTTTAATTATTTCTATTATTACTTTTTAGGTTAAGAAAATTGTAAATACTGTATTCTTGATTGTTATGATTACTAGTGATCAAAGCCTGTACTTAACGTATCGTTAATATAGAGGATTCGAAGTAATAACTATGATGTTTTAATAATTTTAGGTGGTTACTTTTTGGTACGTTAATAACCAATATTATTAACGTACTTTATGTCTTCCGTACTGACTTCCACACACTGTATTTGGGAGGCACAATTTGCGTCCTCGAATACATTTCACGCTTCAAAATCTGCAGAGAAGCCTACTTTAGTTGCCAGAGTAATAACAACCTTATTAACAATAATATAAAGTATAATTTTATACGAATTCGTTAGATAAAAATGCGTACATTCAGTGAGAAATTTCATTTGAGACGATTTCGCGATTTTCTCTCTTATCCCTAAGGACACGACGTTGATTTATCTCAAATATTCCTTTTTCTTTGAAATTTTGTGTAGCCTTAGATATATAGAATATTTATTGAAATTATTCTTTTTGTTTATATCACTTTAGGTGTTTTTTGAAGTGAATGATTTCTATCAAGCTTTACTTTCAAAGAAAAGAGAGATGGACATATTTTCTTAGTCTAAGATCAAAGTAAATTCAAACTTAATTCTAACTCTTTATTTTACACAAGTCAGTCGGTCTGATGCCATCATATAATTACACTTGAAGATGGAACAAATCATTATGAATTATGTATATAGGTATAATATATATAGAGGAAACTATTTGATCGTCAATCGAAACTTAAATCGTCAAATCTTTAATGCTATGTATCTAACCAATTGACACTTGCTTGTACGGTGAAGATACATCGTGAGACTATAGATACTCGTATAAACCGATGAAGTTTGATACATTGTGATGCACAGGAGGCAGATTACCAACTTGTCGTACTAGAACTATGACTTAGACCAGTGTTTCCCAACCTTTTTTGTGCCATGCCTTAGCCTTTCTAAAGTTCTTCGGTAACATAAATAATTTTTAATATTAAAAAAATAGAATTCTTCATTTTATAAATTTAATTGATATGTTTTTGGAAGAAATCAATAGGGTACGTTAGTTTTCTAAACATATGTAAAACTAAAATTCAAATTTCAAAGAATTTTAATAAAGATTTTCTATATTATTTTAATTAAGAAGGATCCTTGCGCTTGCTGCATAAAGATTTTATATTAGGTTCCAATTTGGTTAGCTTTACTCTCAAGTCTCCACGTTGTGTTATATCCAGCCGATTTCTATTGCCCCCCTTGACAATCAAATTGCCCCCTTGTGGGTCATGTGCCCCACGTTGGGAAACACTGACTTATACCATATAAGATTAGAGTGCCACTCAATTATTACTATTGCATATATGCAAGATAGTTTGTGTACTACTGTATGAACATGTGTGCATGTGATTAGGTGCAGTGACACTAATATGGTATGTAAATCTAAGTTAACTAACCTTTAATATAATTTAATGAAAATTTTGAAATAATGTACAAATACTGTATTGGTGAAGAGGAACTATTGGTAAGAGTAGGTGATGCTTGCAAACAGTTTTTGCCTTAGGTGTATATGAGTCTTGGTCGCAAATTGTATGCATTTTAGGTTCTTTTTATATTTTTTTAGACAAGTAGGTTATCAGCTTTCTGTATAATACACGTAGATTTTTAGGTTTAAATACAGGTCACACGATATATACTTCACAGTGTAAATAGAAAGAAAAATCCACTAGTTCATAGCTGGGGTTAGAAACACGACCTTAGGGCCAAAAATATTATGACACTATCTGGTCAATATATTCTTGAAGCCTTGTTGTATGTCCAAAAAATATAAACGATTTTAAAACAAATGGTGACTTTCACCAGTATAATACGCGAAATAGAACTAATTTGAGTTTACGACCAACCAGGCTCCAAAAGATAAACCACTCCTTATATGGAAATTGTATTCGTTTTTACAACAAACTCCCAAGCGAAATTAGAGTATTATCACTAAATAAATTCAAAGCCCTCGTTTAACGGAAATTAATCAATAAAGCTTTTTATAAAGTTGAGGAATACTTAAATGATCCTAATCCTTGGGATTGATTTGCTCCAGTTCAAACAATTTGTATGACAATACTTGGCGATTAAAAAGAGTGGCGGAAAGTTTCTTGCCAGTTCTTCTTACCCGCTCTACGCCCTTGACTTGCGAATTGGTAGTAAATGTAAATTTACAATTAATTTAACTTGACAATTCATAAGTGTAATTGTTTACCTACATGAATAGAGACATTTTGAGTTTGAGTTTGAAAACAGCTCCTTATTACATTACTGTCTTTTATTTCAGCGATACTCTTCTTTATTTCAGGCCTTGCAGTAATTCATTGTCCATTTAATGACATCCCAAAGTACACTTTGCAACCCAAACTATACACAAATAACTCAAACAGGCTTTGTGAATAGTGGACCATAGAAATATCGTTTATATAATAATTGAAGTTGACCGTAATACCTTGGACGCAGAGTTGAAATTTGCATTGTGTTTTGCTTTCCAATAGTTTCTCAATTTTGTCAACTATTTGACGCATAGATCTCCTGGGTGCAATCTTATGCTAGGCTAAAATAGGTTAGTGATAAAGTTTATTATAAATCAATTTTATTAGTGCTAACAACATATGTTATAAAATGTTGAGGGTAGTGGAAAGGATTGACACGGCCGGTGATTGCCGTTGTATTGGAAGTTTTTGAATTATAAATTATTCCTTATATATGAAATTTTGGATTTTTGTTATAACTTTGTGAGTTTCATTATTATTTTAGGTTAAGTTTATATTTTTTTGTGAAGTTATTTGAAATGTTTTTCTTTTTAAGCTTAGGGAAATGCCTTCAAATTATATCGGATACATAATAATCGGATTGGTAGGATAAAACAAATTCCTCCTGGCGCCGTTATTTATTTATTTAAGTTAATTATAAGATTTACTTTACTATATTGAGGTAGATAACTTGATTATGGTTTCTTTAATAAATATATTTATTTTACACATGGCGCCAAACGTGGGGCCAAAAAGCGCGGATTAATTTTCATAGCATGGTAGGTAACGCACTGATTTATTGTCAAATAAATTAAGCTTACTTTTGGAAAGGCCAATATTTTTCCACTTAGAAATCAGATTGATATTCAATTTTTAAATTTCTTAAATTCATATCCTGTATAAATCGTCCATTGAGTGTTAACTAGTAATTAAAATCCCTTAAAAATAACACAACAGGCGTAAATTTTTCGTTAGGAAAAAAAATTTCAATTTTTCCCGCCGACAAAGCGGCCGCCCCGGGCAGAATCCTTTGATTTATCCTCAAATTGCTACCCCTTTGTGTTGCTCATCCTCCATTAACAATGTTCCTACATTTTAGACATCGTTAGTATCGCTAACCCCTTTTTATTAACTTCAATTAAGGGAAATGTATAAGTTTGAACATTACAAGGATTATCAGCGTAAATTGCAATATTATATAAATTAAAACATTATCTCTCTCTCTTCTATCGGCAGCTCATGTCTGAACACTCTCACGTCGAGGTCAGCAAATAATTATAACTTGAAAACAAAAAAACATAAACATAAAAACCAAAGCTACTTTTATTCGGTTATGAAAAAGTGGATTTATAGCTGAAAAGCATGAATTTTTCATGTTTTTAAAACTACTAAAACAATTAAAGAATAATTGCAATCGCATACGCGAGCTAAATCACCGGCATGTTTCTTTTTATATTCAATAAATTATGAGATTCTTTTAATACAAAAATCTTCAATCTCAATCCGAATAATCCGAGTCATCAAAACGTCTTGACTCTGAAAAAGAGATGAAATAAAAGTAAATTCATAAGGGTGTTACAAATACTTTCATGATTATTGCATCTAAATCGTTTCTAAACCTTTTTCGCGTCTTGTACAATACAAATCTAAAAGTATCGATTTGCTCTCATAGTCAATTTTCAGTAATCACCGCCAATAAATACACCACAGCCTAAATTCTGAACACAGACTATAGATATAATTCGTTGAATATAGAAAGCATAGACTCACTTTTCAAACAAGACATTCTCGTGCAGTACTCGACGCGATCAGCTCCACAGACACATCGATTGCATTCTACAGAGTAAGCGGTGAATGGTTTGCAATTGACTGAGCCACCTGAAGAAGACAAGTCATAAAATCGAGGCTTCCTTCCGTACATGCTACTAGGTTTTCCCGTTACAATGACATAACTCATTTTCCGAAAGGAAAAGCATGTTCCACATTATCGTATCGGCTTAGTACTGTAAGGATATATATGTATTCTTGTGAATAAATAAATGTTCTTTTCAATGTTTTCTGCCATATACAATGTGAGAACAAAACAATTATACCACAATTTTTTACGCGACTTCATTACGTTATTTGACTTTTTACGTGTTTCACAGCAGTCGTGATCAGCAAGAGATTGCCAATATCATAATGACAGATAACAATTTAATATCAGTTAATTAAAGTACCATATTAAAACTCTCATTAACACGCCGCAGAGTTCGAATTTGCAATATTCTGTTGAATTTTGACAAAACTTACTGTAACGTCATGTCCTCGCGTTAACTACAGACAATATTATTTTAATCTTACACATTCTTTCGTATAAAAAGAAAAGAGTAAACAGTACTTACTTCGTCTCCAAAATAGTAGCATATCTTCATCCAAGGACTTTGTCTCTATCGTAGCGCAGAATAGCTAAAATTAAAGGTTTATTGGTAATCAGTGTCTATGTAGCTTTCACTGTTAAATTATCGAAAACTTAGTGGTAAAGGTGTTTTAAGTAGGTATGATACAATCATAATGTTGATTGTGTCTTCCTAGCACCACGTTGTAGTTTGATCGTATTGAAAAGTTCAAGATATTAAAATGTCAAATCCATCGTTTCACAAGCGGGGAGTCGCGACCGTCGGGGGGTCGAGTTTGTTTAAAAGGGGGTCGCAGTCTGTTTAAAAATTATAAATACAAACGATACAAAATGGTTCAGAAACGATGGTCTAATTCGTAAAGTAATGTTTTCTTTTCGTAAATACAGTACATTTCTATCTAAATATCAGAATTATTATCATAAAGAAAATGTAAAATCTATGAAATCCATATTTTATCAGCACCAGAAATCAGAATTATCAATTAGATTCAGATAATGCCTTAAAAAATTACTTTATTAAAGTAATATGTAATACTCCCGTAGATATGCGACTGTTTTAGAAGTAAATATAAAATTATGAATCCAAGATTTCATTGTTCACGGTACTCACAGTTAAAACAAGTAAAGCACTCCACATTTCAACGTGAAATAAAACTAAAATCAATTATGTAACGCCATTGTTCGCTTGTAGATTTAATCAGTAACCGCAGAATACTCCTTTGTTATTTGCTGTGCGTGGGTTTTACAAATTGTATTGGCTTTTCAAATATTAATATTTTCTTTATCGATATTTTACTGTTATTAATTATGGGTTCGTTACATACTTTTCGTGTTCAATATAAATATACACATACGAAATATATTTATAAATTTGCAATACTTCCAACAGAGTTCCAGTTTTTATTTGACTATTTTTATTGTAAAAGCTCTTTTTACCAATTTCATTACTAAACTAACTTTGTCGAAATCGTATAAACATGACTTTCAAATCCAAAATATTGAAGCTAAAGGATATAAGATAGAGTATATTCAATTGGAAAACCAATGTGAACTGTTTCAACCTAGTCCAGAAAGTGTTGAAAATATATATTTTAAGTTATGTAACCAGTAAAAATCTAGAAGTTTATATAAAAATCTTATTTTGTTTAATATAATGATAAGGTTATGTTAAGGAAAATACACTTATACCACGGTTCTTACTTAAACATACAGTATTGCATGAATATGTTTCCATCAGCTAACATGAAGGTAATGTATTTCTCTTGAAACATTTCGTATAAATATCATTCTTCTTATCTCATACATTGTAGATCCTAAAATCGCCCGAGTACGAATGGCTCGGAATAATCTCGAGACAAGTGTTTGAACAATTGAAAGCGCTAAAACCGTTCCGCTGACATTCTCAGTTCAAGTTTTAAAGAAAAGCTTCTTTATAGAAATAATGGCAAGACGATAAAGATAATTCCCGTCGCAATATTTGTTCGAGTCGTAGACTCGTACAAACATAATTTTTATTATGTTTTCTTGATTGCCTTTTAAGAGCTTTCGAGATGTGATTTATCTGTTATGGTATCTGAAAAATTTCCGCTACGAGATTTATTCCCCGATTTGTTAACGATTAATTTAAAGAAGCCTTGTCTAGTGAAACACCTTTTTTAGCTTCCGATGTTTGATATAGTAGAGTTATTGAAAGATATAGTAATACTAGAAGAAATAAAGGACATGATAAAGTTTAGAAATGCTGTTACTTCTAGTAAAAGATTGAAATGGAAATGGACAGGACACATTATGAGAGAAGATAAAGATAAATGGACAAAAAAACGACGGAATGGCTTCCTCGCTATGCTACAAATCAAAAGATGGGAATATGATGTGCGAAGAGCAGCTGGCCCTATGTGGGTACGTAAAGCTAGAAACAGAAAAGAGTGGAAGCTCTTAGAGGAGGCCTAGGTCCAAGGACGAGCTATATAACAGAAATTAACCGGCTTGCCGATTAATTATTAGTGTTTATTTTTTATTGTTTTTAGTTTCAATTTACTAGTACTTCACATTTTTATGTACATTATTTATTATTTTTATTTTTTTATAAGTAATTACAGCAATAAAGGCTTTTATTATTATAAAGTTATTAAAGATTTAACCCTGTAAGAGTAATGTGATATTTGAAGCAGAAATTTCTGTATCCCATATATTTGTGGATCATTTAATCCATATCATACTTAAATTATAACCTAAAGATAACAATCAAATATACAGTATCTATATTAATATACATATTAATAATAATAATTAAAAATTAATAAATATACATTAAATAATAATTAAACTGAATTATGTTAAGTTAAGTTAAACGTATATAAATAACAATATGGCAGGTACAAAGTTATGTAGTGCACGAACAGCGTCCAAAAGCCAATTACAGCACATAGGAACCACTGAAGAACTTCAATAATGGTCTTCTCTAATTGGGATTTATATGGAGTGGTTACAACGTAAGTTACACAAATATGACTAATTTAGTTCAAACCTTTTTACGGGTACAAACGCAAATTAAATGCAATGTTTTCACACAGACCGTGACTGCTTTATAGCACTCGAAATTAAATTATTTGAACTTCAATTAAAAACATAACCTTATGATTTTTTTAGTAGTTTACGCTAGTAGGTGGGCAATAGTACTTTATACGTATTTCATACTGATATTAAACAGTTTTATTGCCGTAGTAATAAAGTGGCTTCAGCAAACTTCTGACGCTTAGACGGACCAAGAAATTTTATTAGAAATATTATTTAAATTTTATTCCAAAATATTTACCGCTACCGCTAGAATATTGTGCAATCGGCTGTAGGGCCCTCCCATCCGATTACAGGAAGGGCATTCTGTTATCACACTATGTTTGTAAACCTTTTGTAATATTTATCTTTGTAAGCATGATTATTTTACTATTTATGCACGCCATCCATACCTATTTCCAAAATAAATAAAATTGTTATTATTTTAGTTCTAGAGTTGTATGAACTCTATACAAATCCAGCAAGTTCAGTATCGGGCTGTGTATAATTTTTCAAGAATTTCAAACTAATTACAACTCGCCGAAGGGTTGGATATTATTCTTACTAAAGAGCCGGCACGATCACGCGCAGATACTTTTTATCTCCGCCGTGAACCAGTTAATTGCTTAAGTTTTTCATCGATAAATCTTCAAATTCAAAGCCTTATTGAAACAGTTTTAAAGTGTTTCATGTTAATTTATGCTTTTACTTATTAACTTGTTACAAGATTATTATGTTTATAATTTTAAATATATCAATTCATTATTAAATTTTTTAACTTTTGCTCTTATCCAGGTGACAATAAACCGTCCTTCCCTTTTATACCCCAAGGAGCCCTTATCCATTGCAGAATAGGCGATTTTGATCTGAATGGGTAGATCGTTTTGCTCCAGTGAAGATCGCCTATAGCTTCCTAATGACATTTCTAGTTGCCTTTCTATCCATATCACAGAGTCTACACATAAAAATAAAGGTAACTAAGGGTAACACAACCCCCTGTACGGAAACCTGAGCTCAGGCATAAAAATAGCCATATTTCTGCTTGAAATACAATATTACATTTTAAGAAATAATTTTGATAAGTAGTTTTATATTTTATTTAGTCTATTATTATAATATAAAATATGGATTTAAAGAAAACTATGTACAATAAATTTAAAAGCCTGGTCCTCGTGGCAGTGTACATTTATTGCTGACAGCATATCCTTGCTGTACTGCGATACTTATTTGTATGACCGAAGATAGCACCAGCTCTGGGTTCACCGGTACTACCAGGGGCCAACTTAAATTTTTAATTAGCGCCTGTTCACTTGAACCCCTCGGCCTTATCTAGTAAATATATAAGTAATATTTTTATGCTCCCTTATGTAATGTGTCATTTATTTCGTCTTTTTATCGGTCTCACTTCTTCTTTACCTTTCTCCTTAGTATTTGTTGAGACTTGTTTAAGAGCCTACAATTCTTTCCTAATATTATAATGTAATCTAAACCACAAAAAGGAAAAAACCTCAATTCCATTTCTGTCCAATATGGTGCTGAAATGAATCTACTAAGTTTACGACATATAAAATTTTTAGTAGCGCGATAACGCGACCTCACTCACCGATATCTAGCTTTGATGTTGGCGTTGAATGGAATCTGCGATGTATGAAAAGTAATGGAACTATAAAAGGGACAGAGGAAAACTTATAATTTAGAAGTGATTTTTGATAATCCACTCACATTCTGAGCATATAAATGGATTGTGAATCCGGAATTCATCATCAGGTTCATTTCCGGGTAGCAACAATTCTGCATTCATTTTACTAAAACTAGTGTAGTGATAAGTGCAAGTGCGGACACACGAACATAGTGTCAATACTTTATAGAACAAAAAGACTTTATAAACATTACCTTAGTTTAAGCTAGTCACTAGGAAGGAAATTAAGTCAACATAATATTTCTTATTAGCCATAATTATTGTATAGGCTAGATTGTAATTCATGTACAGTCGTACTCTCTTTTGTGTAGTTAATTGTAAAATAAAAATTGCCTTATGTTGACTGTATATATTGGCTCAAAAAACATAGTTGTAGACAAGTCGGTAATCAGCCTTCTGTAACTGACGCACGCCTTCGATATTGTTTATGATGTTTACTTCCATCCATTAATTGCGCATTTAGATCAAATAATCTATTGCCGTAGGCCGGTATTCGAACGCACAACCTTTGTTACACAAATACGTCGCGTACCTAACAATCTAAAATAGTAGAAGAAGTATAAACTAAATTATGGTGAATCGTTTGATTCAATACGTCAGTGCAATTTCATCGATTTTTCATCGGAAATGCAGAACGTAAATAGCGATTCTATTTTTATCTGATACCTGAAAATATACATTATTACTTTCACTTGATTGAAATAGTTTCCTGTTTTTGAATTGCGTCATTTCGAGGGCTGAATATCTATTTTGGAATTCGTTTTATTTTGTCCTTTAGCTCGTTGGATAATATGAACCATACAACCATACATATTGTTTTAAATGTTTTTATTAATTTTATTTGACATGTTGCGTAGAGATGGAGGATTACTCTGCATCTTCTACCGCATTTATCATGGAGAGTGTTCAGACAAGATGTTTCGATTAAGTAGCTGAGTTTCATAATAGGACATCGAGTATAAAATCCGACCCGTTTCACCTCGATGTCTGTCGTTCCACAACTGAGCGTTATGTAAGGCAGTTTTCGCCATGTACCAGCTCTATGTGGAACCAGTTACCTACTGAAGTAAATATTCATTATTTATGATAAGAGCGAGCAATTCCTAATAGGCCGAGAACTCACTTGCGAGTCTACTGGTAGCGTGAGTGTCAATAGGCGGCGGTATCACTTAACGTCAGGTGAGCCTCCAGACCGTTTGCGATCTGTTCTATAAAAAAAAATATCCATTGTAATTATGTTCTAGTATTGCCACTTGACAGATCCGTACAATTTGTAAACATACATATGTTTTTGCCGATGTTCTTGCTTTCGCATCCAAATATACCTAACTGAAACTGCAATAATCGTAAATAGAATTAAAATGTATGACTTACTTGACTTGCTGTCCTATTTCCCCCAGGAGGGGCAGAGGTCATTTACCGTAGGAAACGGTCCTGGAATTACAATATATAAAGCATATAAATAAATATATGTACAAGATATACAAGAACATTAAATATAGGTGAAACAGGTTCGACCTAACTTCTTTTTCTCGTCGGAGAAAGTAAATATTAATAATATACAGGTAAGCAGAGGACCGTAACCGCCAATACCAATATTATTAATATTAACATGAGGCAAAGATTACAGATACGGTGTGTAATTTGTGAGTTATCTATGAGAACTATCTGTAACTAATAATAACTTCTGCTAGTGTTGATTGGTATTTTATCTTTGATCTTAGAATTACTTAGTAGTATTATCAAACTTAAAGTAACTTTAGTAGCAATTTGTTTTGATAATAATAAATAAATTTGCTTGTCAATGATAATATTTAGGCAAAGGCCTCAATCCATATAAGCAATAGTGTTTTGCTAGGTGGCGAAATGTAGTAGCAATAATTTAAATTTGAAGGGCCACGTTTAGATTGCATTGCACCTAATGCATTTTCCTACAATCATAACATGATATTCAAAAGTTAAAAATTCATACGAAATTACACGTGGGATTTCATTTGATGTTACAATGTGTTCAGAAAATGATAGTTGGTAGACCAGTGATAATTAGGATGAACCCGGGCTCATCAGAATATGTTCAAAATTTTTTGGATCTTAGACTTGATGGTTTTCTCGTAATATTTTCCGTGACGTAATGAAGAAGTATAAATTTTGCACACAGATATAGATCCATTGGTACAGCCAAGCTTCGAACGCACGACTTCAAAGTTGATATATTATATCCATTTTTTGTAGGAATAGGTTGTTGATAAAATGACTTGAGGAGTGCGATTGAATTTTGTATCCACCTTGTCGTGTTATCCTCGGCTGGGTCGCTCTTGAAACTTTTTAGTTTTCTAGGCGCGTAATGAACAAGGGGTTAACAAAACTATCGCCGCGTGTTGGGCGCGGAAGAAATTGATTAATGAACAATAGTAGTGTGCCTCATACTCCATTGGAGGCCTAATAGAATTCATAAATTATATACCATTATAACGTATTATTATAGGAATTCCGTTTGAAAAGTATAAAATGTATATGATAAGAAACTCATGAAACACTCCTGCCAAAATCGTATTCTCTTGTTTGTTCTCCAACCCAAAGTTGCTAATAAATTATGAACAGGCGCATTTAAATGCATTTTTTTGTATTTTTGTGAATACGAAAGCGGTGCTGTATTTTCAGAATACATAATATCATCAACAATTTTAGTGTATACAGATTAATCAATTTTAATTTGCTATAATAATGTACTGAAAAATATTCGAAAAAGCGTTAAAACTTTTAATAGATAAAAAAGTAAACCAAGACTTTTAATCTATGTCTGAAAAAACCTTCATCAGGGTCGATTTGGTCATAAAGTAGTTAGTTAATGTATAGTATATTTTTCAGTCCGGAATATTAGTTGTAAAATTACTTGAACAAATCTATAATTATGCCATGTGCCATAAAACATGAGTGCCATCTGTGCGATCTTATCAATCACAATAACTTCACTGACCATATAATATAAATGCATGCAGCTGTTCACCATATTAAAAAAATATAGATTAAATTGTTAGCAACGCCATCTGTTGATATATTATAAAACTACGTCAATCTTGTGTATTGATAGTCGTTACTGATCAATACGTCTGGGTTAACTTGTAAATTTACTTAAAGATGTCACTTGATTAAGAATAATTATATATTAATCGATTTCTCTGATTTTAGATTTTTTGTAATTGTCTCCTTTTCGGATAGTAGAATAAAAACATTGCAAAATTAATAAAAAACTAAAAATAAAAAAATCCAATACAAAATGTTGATGGGTTTCGTAACTGTCAAACGATTAATTTCTTCGTCGATACGGTAAACTCACGCGACATTGGCGGAATTGTGATTTACACAGAAGTCGCCATTATAAATAAAGTGAAGTGAAGTGAAGCGGTAAACTCTCGAACGGTCGAACGTATTTAATTAAAGGTCGAATCAACGGAATCACAATCTCAACGAGATCAACAATGTTCGGATAATGGCTTATTTTAGATTTTAAAAATGTAGAATAATGTCATTAATGAAAAAGGATTAAAACATATGTTGGTTATAAAATATTTATGCGTGCGTTTAGAAATTTATTCTGTATAGTCAAAGAAGTTAAAGACAAGGTCATTGGATGACCCAAATATTATAAACGCTTTTTAGAAAATAATTGAAATTATTGCGTGTGTACAGGACGAATGTGAAATGTGTGTTTTGTAATACGTAGTTTATGATTCTGAAAAAAACGTTAATAGGGAAAATTAGTTTACTGTCAGAATTAAACAGTTGTAGTTCGGGCCTCTGGAAGTTAAGGATGGAGACTAAAAAACCACTTACACATTCACTCTTACGCAGTTAATAAATCCTCCACCCGTTGCTCAAATCTCAGGAGTTTTGTTCATTAAATGTGAAACATTCATTCGAAAAACTGCTACTCGGATCTCGAAAAGCCAAGAGGTAAATTTTCCGACTTTAGTTATAAAACCAGTTTGTTTGTCCCTAAAAGCAGAAGTCCTATAAACAAAAAATTGCTGGCAAAAGGGTTTTGTAACGTGATGTGACCTTTGAAACTTTTCAAAGCCAATAGAAGTAACTCACGTTGTCAAACCTAACGGAACTCTTGAAAGTTTTCTATTATGTTAATTTCCAAGGTTTAATATTTACGAAGTTCTTTTCCTTGAGGTGCTTCGTAAAATTATTGCTGTTGCTGGTTCATTTATTATATAGGAAGAAAGGATTATTTTGAACCCATTAAACACCTAGATACTGACCAATACAATTGAAGGTAGCCCGGGATAGAATAGAATGGGCAAAAAAAAAGTAGGCCTATGTCAGGTGCTGGCCTAGTGGTTCCAACGTGCGAGTCATCCCTGGGTTCGTAGGTTATATCCCCAATGGAGTTCTTGTCTAAGTGAGCATATAACACTCGCTCGTACGGTGATGGAAAATATCGTGAGGAAACCAGGCATGAAGAAGGTTGATCACCTACTTCCCTATAACTACGGAACGGATGTCAGAAGACAATCTGACCATAAAAATTGTTGCTAAAGAATAGGATTTTCTGCTGATAAATTCGTGTTATAATAGATAAATTATTAATCCAGATTCCAAGTAATTGTTAAGGATGTATTTTTGAATGTTATTTGTTATAGGCAACAGTGTAAATAATTAAATAAAACTCTTGAATCAATGAAATTGCTGTGTATTAATAAAGATTTCTTTCATCCACATACCACAATCGGGAAATATGAGTTGCGTCTGAGTTTCTCAGCTTGTTCATCTCAGACCGAGTGTGTTCTTAAGTGTTTGAAAACGTACAGACGAAGTAAATGATGAACAAGTACGCTGGATGACTTAATCTTTTTTTACACAATATTTTTTTAATTTACTGAATAACGATGCGAATTAGCTACGAAATTTCATAAACATTTGGTTAACGATTAAATTAAGCACGTATCGGAAAGTAGGAAACTTTTTTAGCTTTCGATTGGACCCATACTGAACTTAATCTTTACCAATTAACCGTAAGTTCTTACGACTCTATAGGTTTATCTCTTAATCTTACCCTAAGAACTCTTGTTTCAGTTTATATTGGTGAATGCAACATGTTTCCGACAGAGTGAACTGCCTCAAAAGATCGCTAGAGATGCACAAATATTTATGCTTCAGAGACTTTAGAATATAAATGATTAGGCCCTTAAATGTATTGACTACAAATTAAATTACGTTTTGCTTTGGGGCATATTTAATAATTTGCAAAAGTGACAGTGTTGGAGTATCTGAAAGAAACTGAAAGAGAATTTAGTTTAAAAACGTTTTAAAAATCCTATATCATTTATAGCTTTTAGTACGAATACGAACTATTTATTTGAATGTGGAAGACGTCCACCCCGGAAGCGCGCAACATAAAGCCTCATTGACCGGATATAGCCGGGCAGTGGCGGAAACGGTGCACGCAGTTCCATTTCCGGTAGTTTGTTGGATAACTGAATATCAAATATTAATAGCTTAAAGATTCAAATATTCGAATATCTTCTGTTGATTTTAACTTACAAACAACTGCTATTGAATTCAAAATGTTTCCCTAGCAAAAGAAATATAATGATTCTCTTTTAATTCAGTTTATTTTATGTCCGATATATTTACTAATATAATAAAGAAGAAGAGAAATTTTTGTCTGCTTATAGTGAAAAAACTCACTAAACTATAATAGCAATATTTCCTAAATATAAAAAAAATCCTACTGGTAGATCCGAACCAGTCCTTAGTAGGTAATAAAAACAAATGCAAATTTGATTATATATCCATTAAGTATTCTATCGCAGAAGACCAATAATTTCTATATCAAGATACGAACGAACGTATAAACTGTTGTAAGATTTATAATCGTTTTCTTGTATTGGCAGTTTATATTGAAATAAGAAAAACCCCTGGTGAACATAAAACAAAAGCATACGCTTTATTTCATACTGCAGCATAAAAATATTAAATGAATAGAAAGCCGGTAAACTAGTTCATGAATGTGCGGCAAAAATCGCTTTTCAATAGCTTAATTCAATTCGTAATCAATTATGGCTGACTTAATTACACTCAGTACATTGGCTGAAATAATTCGCATATACATGTTTACAGGGATGCAATTGAGGCAAATGGGGCCCGTGTTTGGGGCTTCGGAATAAAGAGGCGACAATGTAACCGGAAGACGAATACGATATTATGTATACTCCTTATTGGTTAAACGGAACGACATCGTTTGTATGTGGTTTGACTAGACATGATGGGGCCATCATACTAAATGGAATTTGTCAGCTTAGTTTATTGTGGAGAGTGTTAATAATTATTCGTGTTAATTTTATTATAGTTGTTATGTTGTTATACAGATACAGGCACAAAATGAAAAAGGTGGAAAAAGTTGGAGAAAATCTCAGTGTAATAAAATTCTATACAAATGTATTTTTTTTCTATTGTATGTTAATAAGATATGGATGAAAGATATGTTATTAAATGCATTTTAGATATGTTATAAGTTTTATTTATTTAATTAATTAGTAATAACATGTTATCACCGAATAAAACGATTACATTGGGATGATAAAAATCTTAAGAACTGCTGGACCGTTGCAGAAGATTTTATTCGATACCCAATAATGGGCTCCATTTAATTCTTCTGGGCCCCGAATCCGCCACGGATGCGGTAACGCCCTACGAGTTCCGGTGATGAACGAGTAGATTCATTGGAATACCGCTAAATGTTTATTGCCAATTAAGCTTAGATTTATATTTCGCTATTCGCTGAGTTGTTTCGTACAACATAAAAGAGGGAATTTGTTACATATTAATTACGTTTGGCAACGTATGTGTGGTATTCAAAAAACGGTAACGAAAAAGAAACGGAACTTGAAGTCACTTGACATAGTAGCATACATATGAATGTGTCGAATATTTTTAGCATTCAATAGGCTGGCGTTCGTTAAACTTAAAACCTTAATTTAATTTGATATTTGGGTAAAAAATGCATATAATTATAGGATTATTATACTCGGGAGATGGCTGACTCATATATATCAATAAATAATATATCAGTGGCGCTACAACCTTTTTAGGTCTGGGCCTCAGATCTCTGTATCTGTTTCATGATCATCATAGTCATCATATGTCAATCTAATAGGCGAGTACGTGATCAGCCTCCTGTGTTGACACACGCCGTCGACTTTTTGGTTCTAAACATGCCGGATTCCTCACGATGTTTTCCGTCACCGTTCAAGCGAATGTTAAATGCGCACATAGAAAGAAAGTCCATTGGTGCACAGCCGGGGGAACCTATGACCTCAGTGATGACAGTCGCATGCTGAAGCCACTAGGCCAACACTGCTCTTGCGGCTCTACGGCAGATGCATAATAATAATAATTATTGTGTTTAGGTTATCTCCTAGTAGTTATAAACGACAGTTCAAATAGACAGATTTAATAGGCCTGGTTTAATTTAAATTATTATTTTAATTACCAACCAAGTAAATAGGTGGTGTCTTTTGCTTCTTTGTATGTTTCTCTGAATCTGACTCTGGACCACGCAAAGGTGGGTATATTGCCAATAGGCCAACCCAACCAGGTGGGTCAAGTAGCCTAGGAAATATTAAGCAATTTACTTTTAAAAAGTGCTTAATGGCGTTAATAGTCAATTAGTATAACCGCTCCGAGAAAATTAAGTGGGAGCGATGCTACGCAATGAAAATGTAAATACGATGAAAGCTGACGTGAGTCGCCAGATAAAATGTCATTTGAATATCAGTGCTTTAGGGGTGGGATCTTAATGTTCGATACTTGAAAATGGTAAAACGGTTGTCCATTTACATGTTAAGCAAGGATTCGAAGATAAGGTTTTTTCTCTCCTCTCACCTCTGACGAAATTCCGCTGACCATTTGGCTAATTCAGCTATTATTTTTGAGTAGACTTATACTGGTTATTATTATTATTGTTAGACTGGCGAGTGGCGGTAATGAAATGTTCCACCATGAGGTTGTGCGTTTCCACCAAGCTCTGCTCTAATGTATATTTCCTTCTATGTTAGTAATCAGCCATCTAAATATCTATCAGATTTTAATGCATCGGGATGAAAACCTGATATCCGAATATAGCCTGCATATCTGACGAAAATGCAGCTGAAATCAGAATATACCAGCGCGCTGTTCATGATTATTATTATTATTACACGTACCTATAGGTAGACATCATCAGTGAAAGGTTATTGATTAAAATTACGTCTATTACTAAGTCCTAATTCATGCTCGCGGATAAAATGTAGAGACCAACATCAAACTTTTGCGAATTATTGATTTAGGTTTAGATATTTCGTGAATAACGTAAATATACAATCAGAAAAATAAGTAAGCAGAGTCGCAAGCTAACCATAGTAACAAAAATATTTTGTTTTCAACTTTGTAGAAGTTGAATTTTAATTAAAAGGCTCTCGCGCATCACTAGACTGAAATTGTTTTCTTAGCAACAATAATTCGTTTTCCCTAATTTATATTAGCTCCTAAACTTTTAGGAGGCTTTTGTTTCGATGTTCAGTTATTAGACACGTTGTGGGAGGGAAAAAGCTCTTTCGCACACGGAGACTATAGAGAAATATTAAAATGCTTGCATACATACGGTAATAGAAACTTTGTGTTTCGAAAGAGAGTAGTAATAATAACGAAACCTATCGAAGTAATAATAACGAAACCTATCGAAGAGTTACTGTATTCCTTTTTTTGACGTGATAACGTCTTTAAAATCGTTTTAGTCGGGTGACATGTTCAGAAACTTGTGTCACACCAAAACCTCACGAGCGCGATCGCAGGTATAACGAGAGAGAGACGGACCGATCTCCCGTCTCATCTCGAGCGCTGCCAGTCATTCCGTGAATGTATGAAGAAAAATGTATATCATAGTCGAATAAGTAAACTTGTCATTTTACACCCGAAATTTATCATCAAAAGTGTGAATAAAACGATAGATGTAATTTAAAATTTGAAAAAATTGTTATCTTCATTAATTCCTTACTTCCCAAAAACTTATATCACCAATAAGACGTTATCACGTAAACATCTCGATCGTAAACCTACTTTACAAACAACCAATATTTTTTTTATCTAAATCTATTAGGCCTAGAATTTGGGAGGCTGCTTTAACTGATTAAACATTTACCGAGCAAAGTAATTTTCACCCAATAAACTTTCAGAACATATGTGTATATCGTAATAGGAATTTATTTTGTGTTAAATGATGGAAATGCAGTGACATACCTCTCTGAATGTCAATTTAACAAATAAGGCACTTAGGTTTTTTTACGCATCGATGTTAGAACCATTTAAGAATTCAAGAATCGTGTGTCAAGGGTCTAACAAATTCCAATGATAATAATTAAGGCTCAGCGTGAAATTGAATTGTTTTCTGAATATTTTTGAATATTTGAAACTTTACGTTGTTTAATGAAGCGTCATTGTCAGGACTCGGGACGCTCAAGAATTTTGACAAGTTATCTGAGTGTTTTTATCGTGATTAGTGAATACTTACTGTCTTTGTTAAATACGGTGTAATAATGTTACATCACCTAAGCCCAGTTTGTAAGTTAATGGTTATTTCACTAAAAGTAGCGCGTACGGAATTTCGAGAGAAAATTATGGGAAAAGTATTTGCCGTTTTTAAGGGCCTACTAGCTATAGGTAATTGCTGTATAATAGTATGGTTTTTGGGGCTGGAGGATGATTACTTTTCTCAGTAAAAAAGGTACTAAGTAAACAGGCAACGAGTGTATTAGTTGCTTCCGTAAGGCATGATAGTTTAACTGTAATACATTGATTGAAACACTTAATTTATGGGCCTAAATATACGCTGCTATAACATGATTCCTAGTCAAATAATAGAACTGCCTTTAAACAGATTCAAAACACATATTAAAAAAACATTAATGTGTAAAGGTTACTACAGAGTTAATGACTACCTAGAAGACAAAAACACGTGGCAATACGAGTATGTAACTTTAATGACATATTGCCACGCGTTTTAAGGTGGGTACAGACTGGTGAAACGTAACATGCAATGTGTCATGCAATGAAAGAATTTACCGTACACATTGCTGCAATGTATCATGAAAGGTAACACACTTTGTAACAATTTCTCATAGTTTGGACGTCTTGTGCGCGCGAAATGTGCATTTCACGCGCACGCTACGAGCATTACAAGGCGCGCGCGGAGCGATCCGTGATTTGTCGGTTTTTCGAACGAACACAAAGGGGCGCGCAGTGTGCGCGGTGCGCCAACGTGGACGGTCGTTTTGAAATCAACACGTGCACGCAACGAACATGGAGGACGACACTGCGTGGAGTGAGGAAAAGGCATTTTGCTTGATAGATGCGTACAGAGTTCGTGAAATTTTGTGGAACCCGCAAAATGAAAACTATTTTAAGAAAAATCTTAAGGTCTTCGGCGTGTTTTCATGAGTTGATGTATTATTAATAATGAAGTACTGATAATCGTCATAGCAAGAACATGGTCTTCGGACTCCATGCTTCGTGTGATCTACCGGTTTAAAAACGTGTATCGAAGGGCCGTGTTCGCGGCAGAATGGCGGATCAAGACGAACGCGGGAGGTTCGTAGTGAATGCGCGTTAAGAGCGCGCTATGCGTCCACGCTTGCAGCGAACATGCAATGTAAGGCAGAATAATACATTTCATGTTACGTTTCACCAGTCTGTACCCACCTTTACGAAACGATTTCTTGCTGATTATGACTGCTGAAAACCACGTCAAGTTACATAATCAATTTAATAAATTCAAGATTATATAATTTTAATAAGACAATAATTTAATGTCACGACGGTTGAACACAACACAGGGTGTGTCTGTGATCTGTCTACAACCATTTTTGTACAGTGTTGAAGTTATTGTATGAAATAAATTAATTCACTTTTCAGGAATATCGATGACTCACCGGAGTTCCCATCCTTCGAAGCCTGTAAAGGCTCCAGTCGATGACTCACTGGAATTTTACATAAACGTGACTAACAACTAGAAAGTATAATACCGCGTCCATGATTAAACTAATAATAATAGTATCCGATCAAATGATGCCGACTCATTCTGTAAGGTTTTTTATTGTTCATTGTGGAATTTTCACAGATTCTGAACATTGAATAGATTTAGAGTGTATGTGTTTATTATTTTTATTGAATGTTGATTCTATCACCTGATAAATTAAATATTTTATACAGCATTGCTTAAACCACGCAATTAATTTACGTACCAGGTACAATTTAGAAGTGATTTGTTAATTTAATTAGGCCAAATCGATTCGGTTCTAATTCGGAATTTAAACCGCACAGTTTAGACCTAGCGTTCTAATTTACATGTTATTAGTGCAGTTTGCCACAAACACACAAACTTTTAGTCGCGGTGTAAATGGTTTAAAGCTAGCAATAGTATTTTCATGTAATCGATAATTATTTATGTCACGTACATGGGAATGTAAAAACGAAATGTCACGTTTCGTTTGCTTGTGATTGGTCAAATTTATGGACGGATTATGTTGTGTGTCTCTGATTGGACTAAAGATAATGTTGACTAATCACAATAAAACGAAAGGTGTTATAGTTTAGCTTCTTTGAACTTTTCAGGACATAAAGTTATAAGTACTTACCTAAATGTTGAAGTCATAACGCCGTAACGGTATTGTATGA
Organism: Pieris napi; assembly: GCF_905475465.1. Classification (NCBI taxonomy): domain Eukaryota; kingdom Metazoa; phylum Arthropoda; class Insecta; order Lepidoptera; family Pieridae; genus Pieris; species Pieris napi. The sequence goes on along the minus strand of NC_062241.1, from coordinate 500,657 downwards.
GCTTATTCATTTTTATTCATTTAGCTTAGCTTTTGTTATCGACAGTAAGTTAAGTATTATTTTGCAGGCACAGCTTACGAATTGATTGATTTCATGATAAATAAATTTGATTTGACCGCTTATAGTAACCAGTAACCGTAATTCGCCTAGACAAATACGATTTCATATTAATTTCATGAATTTTAGAACGAAAACGTCCTGATATAAAAGTCATGGCATTAAAAGTATTTATCTGTCAAGTGCAGTAAACCAGTGCGGTCAGATATGTTATGCGTCGTATTATGTAGCTGACACGTGGTTCGCATGATAATTCCTACCATTTTGGAAAATAAATCCGCTTATTTGCTCCATTATTTTACCTCTGATGTCATTTAAATCTGTTAACTTAGGTTTTTTTTTCATTTGACTATGGTGTGCTATAATCATTTATCTATTCGTGAATGCTGTGAAGAAAGCAGACAAGAAAAGCATTAGGCCGATGTAGTTGGCAGGAAAAGGTATTATTGTATTTACATTTAAGTGAGAATTTACGTTATATTTAAAGTACTGTATTTATGTACAGTTTATATTGACGTTGAATATTGAATTCACTTCAATTAATGATAACAAAGCGATGTTGTTGATCAAACCGCACTATGGCACTCAAGGGGTCAATTCGATCCGAAACAAAATACAATTGAGTTCTGTTTTATTATTTTAAGGCTAGTCATATGTTTCGAAATTTAAAATAAAAACTGTATTTTTAATATTTTTCAACTTAATAAATAGTACTTGATACAACGTGTCCGACATAATTTAGTGACAAAGACTCAAGATGTATTTTTTAAAGTGAAACCTTCTTTAGCGGCGTTGTACACTTTTTTTGGAATGGGTAGAAAATGTTAAACTCGCGTCAGGACACGTGACCTGATCGAAAATAAAAGACGAATGGAGAGTAGACAGCTGGCGCGGCGTAAATTGTCATGTTTGTGTACGATAGCGCAATAAATAAATATTGTATTCTACCACATAAATGATAGTACTTTCATACTGATAATTAAAGCAATTCGTGCAAAATTATTCCAAAACATCAAAAATGCACAAAGTTAATATTCAAGTTTTCACTTCTGCCGGCACTCCCGGAGTGCAACCCGTCGTATTTTTTTTCCAAGTCGAATTACTCTTCATTTGATAAGCAAACTACACTACTGGTATGGAATAAATCAGCTAGAGACCTATCTTAATTACTTATATACTTACCAACAGTGATGCATACGTTGTGTCAGTATCCATATACCTGCTTAGCGCTTAACAAAATATTATTTATTTTTACGAAAAACGTTATGTAACCAATCGTAGCCAAAGGCAAAGTATTCAACGCAAACGTTATAATCGTCTCCGTCTGTAAAAAGTGCTTTCAATGCCCCTTATTTACGCCCAAATCTAAAATCTCGATACAAATACAAATATTTGCCACATGTATTTCAGTTTGATATGATATTTACTTAGTACTTCTTATATTATAATAACGTGTCCAGGTTAAGAACTAAACACTTTGTAAACAACAAATCACCATACTTATAATTACATTAATGTTTTAAACATCACCCTTTAAAATCTAAGGACTTAATGTGATTTTGACAGTACAATCAATATCTTCTCAGAGCAAACCCACTCCAATTAACCCGTGATAATGCGATATTGTCCAACAGACCACACTAGTACACTCGAATGGACGTTTTGGTCCCTTGATTTGTAACATTGAAGTGCTCTTGGCATTAAGGGTTTCATGTTGATTGCATGATGGAGATGATTAAAATCCACTGAATATGTCTAAATTTTAAAAGCATTGTTATTTGCAAACATGATTGTTGTAAAATATTTAATTAGATTTTTTATTTTTTATAATACGTTAAATTACTAGTTTTTTAAAGGGTCAATAGTTAAATCATTTAGTCCAATGATTAGACTTCCTAACGCACTTTTGAACGTTAAATAAAATATAAAGATGATTCGAGTTACCCCTTCCAAAAGGTAGTTACGTGTGGAGAAGAATGGGCAAAAAATTCCACACTTACTCTTTTAAAATAGGTTGTAAAACCTATTTTGTATAATTAGTTAAATGTAAAGACAGTGTACTCCCAGAATAAAACTACTATACTAAAATAGGCACAAAGTATTACAAATTGCATTGCTTAATTAATCAATTTAAAATAGTAGTTATTGAAGATACGGAATAAAAAGTAAATAACAGACATTAGTAGTGAAATATAAATCACAGCAAAAGATATTATCTTCTTCCTCGGTAGTGTAACTAAACCGGAAAATTTATGTTTTAATTTTTTTTTCTATATCTCTATTTTTTTAAATTTAAAAGATATAAAAAGACCCTAGTCACAATGACAGGGGAGTAGAGTATTAATAACAATAATAATAAAATATATATATACAGGCGGTCACCAACTAACAACCCTCGAATAATGCAATTCTTCTAATCGCACGTTCAATTTATTCAGGTTAACTGAAGAACTAAGTATTAGTGAAATATTAATTTACCTATTGCTGTGTTTCACAGTTTGTATTAGTATATCTGAAATTGATGCCAGTTCGTCAGATAATTACGGTACGCAGTCAAAGCTTTGTGTATGCCATTTACAAAGTACGTGCAATGTACAGGGATTGATAGTGACATAATTATCTGTTAGTTACACTGAGATTTCGATGGACTGAACATACAAATAATAACAATAATCCAGTAGCGTTACAGCTATGATTTTCTATATAGCTAAATATTTGGTCATACATTGTCTCCTAAAAGGCATGGTCTCTAGAAGTTGAAAAGCTATTCACGAGATGGTGAAAACTTTATAATAGTACTAGAGGCGTACAATTGTGGCTGGTTTACATAAAAAAAGGTCATCATAAACTGTATTGGTCTATATGGAGAAACAGAAACACATAAATATTATTTCAAAGCTCCTAATCGGCTTATTTTCTCTGACATCTTCAACATAATTTCAATAATGGCTTGGAACTCTTTTTTTATATATGCCTTTAGCCTGATTATACCTTGGGGGCCTTCGCCGTCAACTTCAGTTTCCACGACGAAATAAATTCATATACTTTACAGCTAATGTATGGACAAATTTTAACTAAAAATATAAAACTATGATACAATGATTAGGTTTTGTAATATTATCTGAAAACCTTTTCCTTTAATATTTTTTTAAGTAAAAAATAAAAATTTGACAACAATTCATTATAATGTGATAGAATAGGGAACTCCCAGCTCTTCCATCCAAAATGAATAGTAAATTCCATAAGAATATGTATTTTTCTTTCAACTTTTTTCTTTCAAATTGTTTTTGCTTTTTCAACTGTTTTCAACACGTCTGAATGCATGAGTGAGTGAGTGAGTTAGTGAGTGTTCTTCTGTGAACTACATATTAGATCTCAGAAGCATCTCCAACACTACATATGGTGTGTTCAAACTTTATTTTTAAATCACAATAAACACCCTCAAACGTTTGGAAAGTTATATTATAAAGCGATAAATGGCGTCAATGACTATTTGAAACAGTGTCTTCGTTCATGCAATTGGATTCAAGGCAGAATTCCTATTCAAATGTAGCGATTAAGAAAATTGCAAATTCGTGCTGTTCTAAGGTCATGGAGCGGAGCCTACCGCAGTGATTAAAGCAACACTTTTATTGCGCTATAGTATTTCTTAGTCTCGCCAAGGTTTTGTTGTTACATAGAATTATAATTAAAAATTGATTGTAGCGAAAAGGTCACTTAACATGTAACTTACCCAAAACTTCACATACAACAATTTTATTGCATTAATTTCTCTTGCCTATCGTAGCTCCGCACTCACAGGCTCTGCTTTCGATGCAGCCATTTTAAATATTCTAAAAAGAAAGGCATCTTCCAGACGTTCTGTAATAATCCATGCAGATACCTTTTCCAATTGCCTGAGGGAATATGGTAGGGCGGAACAAGGACAATGAATCCAATTTTCATTCTTACAACTGCCTTCGGCAATTAATTTTTATTTGCATTGATTTATTAATTGATTGATGTAGCGCAATTATAAGAAAATATCACACTTATTTTAAGAATAAAAAAAAATATAATGTTTTGCTATTTGGAGCAAGACATCCAATCAAATACTATATTAATATATTCAAAATTAGTCCAGCCGTTCTTGAGTGAATGGTGTAACCAGCCCGCCTTAGCTTTATACAGATAACCTTACCTCGTTGTTTAATTTAAAGTCATTTTTATCTGCTCATCATTAATAGTAAGTTGAAAACATAAATTGGCCCGTCTCAAAGAATCTGATTAAAAAGTTGATACTTTGAGAATAAACTTTAATTAAATTTTCGTTTAACTAATTAACTACCGATGCTTAAACCTTTGAATAGACTTCGCTAGTCAATTCAGCTGTATTTGAGGCTTACTCAAGACAAGGACAAATTAATTGAATGCGGTCAAACGGTGTGAGTGAAAAGAACAAATATAGTTTGACCGTTGCGTCTCCTTAAAGCTCGGTCGCCTTGACGCTTTTTTTATGAAAGTAATAAATTCAGCGGTCTACATGCTAAATAAAGCGCTACGTTTGATGAGTTATTGTAAAATGTAATTACTTGTAAATATGCTATAGTTATTTTGTATACAAGCAATATATAGTACATGCATCAGGCACACAATCAAAACAAAAAAGTTAATTTGTAAGCGCTTTCTTATCAAAGTGGACCGGCGCGCAATTTTTACTACAAAGCGCTTTAGGCCGTTCTTCAATCAGTTGGGTCTCAGTATTAGTTGCGGCTCCGTCGCGTGTGATGTTATTCCGCTTGTGGAAAATATTGCGAATTACGCTGAATTTAAACTAATATTTAAACAGTATAATACTCTTGAACATTTCAATTTCTACCTTTCATCTTTCTATCCGCATAATCATCTCGACTACGAGTGTTTAACGTTATCTATTCTCATTGTTTATTTTTATTTAATTTGCGCGGGAAAAACGCCGGTTTTGTGAATATTATGTTGTTTAGTGATTTTCTTTGTTCTTGCTACGTTCTATGACATTTATTGGATTGTAGATTTGTGTTTCTTTTTTGTTTTGTTTTATGCCGGCGTGCACCTACACGTGTTTTATCGATCGACCGGCGAGTTTGAAGGTGAGTTGATTGATGGCAAAATACGATTTATGAAATGAAAATGGGCATTTATATTGGACATTAACTTTTTTCCGTTTTATTTGCAGTGTAAGTTTTTGACCAACACCATAAAAAGGTTGCATAGAGCGAGCTCTTGCTCTGGCCGTTCTTAATAATAGAAGCTATTTTATTTACATCACAAATATAAACATTAAAAGTAATGATAAGTGACCAGAATATGTAAAACGAACACCTTACTTCTAAGAGTAATTCCATGTAATTGTTAAATCAATAATAAAGTTTGTTGTTGATATCGCAATCATGTAAAAATAGCTCGCGAAAATCATAACTGTGTACTAGGTTGAAAGGCTCAAAGTAAATGTTTTCACTCAAAATGCTTTCTTAAAACTACGACTATAGAGGTCATAATGATATTTTTATATTGCAAAACCACAGATACAGAACAAACAGGATTTTATCCTTATTTGAGCGGGAATAAACATGATAAGTATATTGATTTCCGCGGCACTGATAAACAGCTGGTTTTAGCATGACGTAACTCCAATGTAACTTGTTTAGTTATTTCTTACCATATACAGAAACCTCTCTTACTTTTGACTCGAATAGCGCTGATGTGTTGAATTATTTTTGTAGCGAAATCGAGACAATTACCAACCTGGAAACAACCATAGGAAGTCTAGAACTAAAGAATCCTAAATTTTTGAAATGTACTGGTAAAATGAACAATTTACGAGTTTTTCCATTTCTCATCTACTACCAGCGATTTTGGATTATATTCTTATAGTTCCTTATAAACGTGAATTAAGGAGCAGACACAGACTACCGACAACCAAAAAATACTGCACCATCACCATACAAAATCATTTCGAATATTAATTAGTATTTTCACAATAAAAGTCTAAATATATACTTACTGGAAAAATACTAGGTGATTCGGCATGACTTAATTATTGTTGTAATTGTTATTATTGTAAGCCAAGAAGGAAAAAGATAAATTTATTTTAGTAACTCCAGAATGATGTGTCATACTTTCCGCGAAAAGACAAATAATATTTTTGAAATAGACGTCTACTATACTTTTGAATAGACAGCACTGTGCGTAGTGTAAAACAAATTAAATAATTAAAATAAGAAGACCTTTGCCATTAACTAAAAATAACCAAAACGCAAGGATCATGAAATTTAAAAAAAACGTATCTACTTGTTATAATTGTTTTCAATTCTCGTAATTGCGACGTTCATTTTGATAATAAAACTGATTTAGAGCAGACTTAATGGTCTATAAATTATGTTTGACAACAAATTATCACAATAACCTTGACAACAACCTCTAGACCAAACGTGGGGCCCGCGCCCCACAGGGGGAAATTTGATTGTTAAGGGGGCTTCGAAAATTTATTGAAATTATGTGGAATTTAAATTTTAGTTATTCATTATGTTTGACGTTAAAAAATCCTAATAATTTCTTCCTAAAACCTATCATTTATGTTTATTAAGTGAGCAATTCAATTTTAGATATTAAAAATTATGTATGTTACATATTATATAAATATTTTAGAAAGGCTAAGGTGGGGTATGGCACAAAAAATATTGGGAAAGACTGCTCTAGACTGATATACAATTTGTCTAGGTAGGCATTCGACCAAAACGCTGATCCAATGTATATAGATTTTAAATAGAGAAATTCAGACAATGCCTTCTTTTTACCTTTTCCTTCACAATCTGTGTGTTTCGTACGCGAGCTAAAACGTAAAAGCGAAGACCCCTTGACGACCGATAAGAACCTACTATTTTTATTATCTATTCCTCAGTATATAATCCATGGTCTATGCATACTCTACCGCATTTACCATGGAGATTGTTTGGAGTTGGTCGAATTAATACCTGCTGCTGAGTTTCATTATCGGACGTAAAGGCAGAATACGAAATACCTTCCGTATCAACTCGACGTCCGTCGTTCCACAACTGAGCTTTTTTTAAGGGAAGTTTTTGCCACACACCACCAGTATGCAAAAGGCCCACAACGCACTTATAAGCCCTCTGGCAATGTAAGTGTCCAAGGGCAGCGGTATCAGTTAACATCAGGTGAGGAACCTGCCCATTTGCCCATAACAATAAATATTGTCGCTACAATATTCGACAACGTAACAAAGGCAGCGTGTGAAGCACCGAGATACGTTAATAGCAAGCAGTCTTGGGATTTTTCATGTAATCAAACATATTTATTTAAAAAATGTATTCAATTTATATCTAATTTCAATATAAGATTTAGTTAGTCGGTCTAAATTAATAAGTTAATGTAATTTAACGTTAACGTTAATTGTATCATAAATATATTATATGCTTGTGGTGGCGTCCATGCGTTGTCTTGTCTCTCTCCTGGGCGGCTTTTTCTAATATTTGAAGCATAAGAGTTCTCTTTATTTCAATAAATAAACAACTCGTACAGTTACTTCCGAAAGTTATATGACAACTAGCTATTCGTCTAGCTAAACTCAAGCTGTAATATTTACAGTAGTTAAGCTGTAACTTATTCACCAGTACCCTGACGCAGGATTAGTGAGGACAAACAGCAGTTTGCTCTATTATTCAGTTCGCTTAGATTACACTGTGTCAGAGGAATTCCTTAACTTTTACAATTTTAACTAATTTTATATTCTAGTTGTTGAATTGAATGCGTTAATAACTACTGCTTCTAATCGAAATTACTTTTTGATTATGTAGTACTGATTAACAGATTTAAATAAACCCGAAGAAGACTCAGTTAAACCAAATAAAATTAACATTTATGCAACATTGATAATATTCACACCGGTTATATGAATACATTTTCTTTGCATACCGCGCTTTTCAAGTGACAATTGACAGATATGTCATATCATTATCATTTTGACTTTCCTTTCTTTGGAATCGCATTGTACTTTTAATCCATATTTGTGCTGCAGAAGCGGGTTGTTGTATATAAGCGGGTATTTTTTGTCTTTCCCCAAGGGAGTTGATACGGAGTAAGTTTAAGGAATTAAATATTATGACATTATCTGGTCAATATATTCTTGAAGCCTTGTTGAATGTACAAAAAAATACAAACAATTTTAAAACAAATGGTGACTTTCTCCAGTATAATACTCGAAACAGAACTAATTTAAGCGCGCGACCAACCAAGCTTTAGATCATAAACCACTCCTTATATGGAAATTGTATTCGTTTTTACAACTCCCAAGCGAAGTTAGAGAATTATCTCTAAATAAATTCAAAGCCCTCGTTAAACGCAAATTAATCAATAAAGCTTATAAGAATATTTAAATGATCCTAATCCTTGGGATTGATTTGCTCCAGTTCAAACAATTTGTATGACTCAAAACTTAAAAAAAAAGCGATTATAAAGAGTGGCGGAAAATTTCTTGCCAGTTCTTCTTGCCTGCTCTACGCCCTTGTCTTGCAAACTGGTAGTAAATGTAAATTTAGAATCAATTTAACTTATTTTCTGTTGACATTCATAAGTGTACTTGTTTACCTATATGGATAAAGTTATTTTGAGTTTGAGTTTACTCCACGAATTATTTATTTATTGAAGTTACTACTACTTGTAATGCTATATTTACAGTGTATATTACAAGTTATATTTTCTAAGATATATGACAAATTTAGTAGATTTAATCATATACCTGCCAAACTGAAAGTTAATATTTCTATTCTAATTAAAATTTCTTATCATTGTTATACTAAACGATGAAGTGTGTTAAATATACTCGTTTAAAATCAATTCAACACCGCAGAAGTACATACTTCAATTGGGTACTTAGGTTTTGTTATTTTAATTGATAATAATTATTGATTGAGATTTTGTTTTTATCTATATCACGCACTACTTTTGATGATACGCGCAAACACTGGTCTTGATAAGTATGTCGTCATTGTTTGAATCACTTTTAAACCACTTCACAGAATTCAATGCTGAGAGATATAAAATGTTCTTGTAAAAATTACATTTTAATATTTAATAATTCTCGAGAAACCCTTCATTGCTCTACAAGAGAACACTATTGAATGATGTTGTCTTTATTGAAGGCGAGTTTATATTTTTATAAAATCCATATCCATATTTTGAAGGTTTTTCTGTAATCGTGGTGGCTAGAAGTCTATTGCTTATAAGACCTTCGAGGCAATAGATGGTGTTACTACGACCGTTCAATAGAAAAATCTAATGTGTTAGAAAATCATTAACAAAGTGTTATCTGTCAACAAGATGTCACAGTCTCCCTGCGATTGCTCTCTGTCGTCGAGGTTCTGAAATAAATTTGTGTACATGTACTATTGTTTGCTGGTTATGTATCTACCATAAACAGCAAACAATTCAACACTAAGGCTGGACTTCCCAGTCTGGTGAAATATTCTTCATATTTAATTTTGATACGACCGTAATTTGACTGTTACTGTCATTTAATTATATTTTACCAGACCGCAAACGAACCGTGAACGGCATTATTGTGTGTATAACAGCCTGACACTCATAGTGATTTCAACCAAAAATATGATTTTTAAAATAAAGTTTTTTGACGGACGTCATTTACAACGAAAAATCTATCTTTCCGCTAAGTTTTATTTGAACGTGGTGTACTTAGTTGTACCGAAGACAATATAGCATTTTTTTAAAGCGTTCAATAGTTATTTCCGAACCAATTAGACTCAGGGTCTCGCTGTCAAAAATATGGCGTACCAATTTCTAGAAAGCCGGAAGCGCACTTTTGAGACTTTTGGCAATGTGTGTGTTCGTGCCTCCTGCCCGTTTGCCCCCTGTTCTATTAAAAAAAAAGTTAATGGAACAGTTTTCTATAACCGTTATAATATAGGATTTGACTTAAAAGTTCAGTATAGCTTTTATAATATAGTCATGGCCATTTAAATAATATTAGGTCCTTACATATGAAATTGGCGTTTTGTATGGGAGGAACAAAAAGTCGAATATTTTTAAATATAATATATTTAATTAATCAAAGTATGAACCATTGTTTTCTATGCCCTTTTGCCATCTCATAGGAAGTTCATTGATCCCTTTACTAAAAAAACCAGTCGGACGGGAATCAATAAAATCTGTGAAGGCGATTTGGACTGCCCCATCAGAGTTAAATTTTTTCCCTTGCAAGAAGTTGTCCAAATTTCGAAAAAAAATGGTAATCTGTTGGAGAAAGGTCCGGGGAGTACGGAGGATGTTTTAGACATTCCAATTGAAGCTCTTCTAATTTGGTAGCCGTCTGTTGTGCAGTGTGTGGTCTAGCGTTGTCGTGAAGTAGCAGTGGCGTGGAGCGATTGACCAGCCTAGGTTGTTTAGCCGCTAGCTTTTCCATCATGGTTTGCAATTGCTGACAATAGACATCAGCCGTAATAGTCTGGCCAGATTTGAGAAAACTGCAATGAACAATACCGGCACTAGCTTACAAGTAACTTTTTTGGGGTTAATTTTCGCTTGGGGCAGGATTTGGCTGGCTGGCCAGGATCCAACCATTGTGCTGAGCGTTTCCGATTATCGTAAAGAATCCATTTTTCATCACAGGTAATGATTCGGTTTAAAATCGCAGCAGTCGACGCGCTTTTGCCGGTTTGCTTCAGTCAATTCGTGAGGTACCCATCTTTCAAGCTTTTTAATCTTCCCAATTTGCTTCAAGTGAATTAAAACAGTTTTATCACTAACACAGCAGCCTGCAGCTAACTCGGACGTGGTTTGCGATGGATCCGCTTCCACAATAGCCTTCAATACTTCATTATCAACTTGGGTCTCAGGCCGTCCACGGGGCTTGTTCTGCAGGTCGAAATTTCCAGAACGAAAATGTTGGAACCAAAAACGAACTGTGTTTTCTTTTGCAACATGACCGCCATACACATCATTCACCCTTCGAGTCGTTTCCGCAGCACTAGTGCCACGGCGGAACTCGTACTCGTAAATAATGCGATACTTTAAGTTTTCCATTTTGTAAAATGAGTGACGCAAACAGAAAAAAACAGAAGGAAAAAAACAAATGAATGACGGTCATCGAAGCACAAATACATGAGTAAATAGCTGTACAAATTTTGATTTGGAATTCTTAACCAAAGAGGAGATATTTGAGGTCAAAGTAGACAAAACGTAAAACGCCAATTTCATATGTAAGGACCTAATATAATAATAATTTGTAAAACGCATAAGCCCGTTCTTATGAATACAAATAGGTTTATGTAAGTCTTCGTAATTTAGAATGCCTAAGTGCTGCAGTTACTGCATTCAAAATCTCAATGCTAAAACCTTCACTTTCTAATTCGTTGATTTGTCTTTGTTTTGTGCAAATTACTTTAAGATGATTGACAGGTTTTTATGTAATTAGTAACTTTCATTTATTTACTAGACTCCGTTCGCAGAGTTATTATTTACACTAAATTTATAATGAAATTAAATACCAGAAAACATATTTTCATATGAATATTTCAATTTTACTTAACTTTATAACTTCATTTCAACTCACTTTTAGATACAACAATTTTTACATTCAATTCTGTTTACATAAAGAATTGTAAGTATTTCCTTCAATAAAAAATACAATTTTAGTGTTTTTAGTAATAATTAACTTGTATATATTAAAAAAACCCTTGTTCATGAAAATGAATAAATCAGACATTAAGGTATGGTTATAAAGAAAGATACTCAAATACATCTTGCTATTTTGTGGTGTCAAGCATATTTAGATAAAACGCAAATTTACCAAAAAATCCGCTTGTATAATCGGCTATTCACAGCTTACAATCTATAGCCTAGCAGGCCTGAGTAGGCGGTGGGTTACAAAGGCACGGGGTCACGTGTTCACGCAATCGCACTGATAAGCTTATCTCGGAGGAAACACGGCTCGGAAAATACATTGCCGCTATTGTACTCAATAAAATAACCTAAAAACTATTTTTAAAGTAGTTGGGTGATTGTTAAAACAGATTTTAAAAGGAAAGTGTTTTGTTGTGCTTATTTTTATTAGACGTAGACATAACATTTATTATTAACTAAACACACACCCATAAACACGCAAAATAAATTGATCAAAGAAAAAAATAAAATACCTAATGAGATAAAGAGATAAATATATATTTAAAAAAAAAATATTTTTCCCATTCGTATCGTTTCAAGTGTGTAATGCGTGTGTGCTGTGGTTGTAATTGACCATGGCTCAGCATTATGCTGAGGAGCAGACTGTTCCGCAGCGCTGGTCATTCTGCCAGAGACCGCAGCAGCTAGTTTGCGTCTCATTCGCAAAATAAGAAAGAAAGTTATTAATGTAGATAAATTTATTAAAAGTACAAGGATTTAAAAATAGACCAAGAAATAGTCTAGCAAGCACCTTAAGTACAAGAAAGTAAATAAATAACCTTTATAAGAAGCGTGAAAAAACCTATGTCGGAAATAATCAATTAATTATACCGTTTATCCAGTTGGCAAGTCTGCCTAGTTGGCACGTGTTCAATGTCATTTGATCGCAGGTTTTAGGTTCGCATTCATGGAAAACTATGTGTTGTTGTTTGAAATACCTAGAAGCTTCTCTGAGCCCTAGAAACTTAAACTATTAAGCCACTTAAAATACTATGGGTAAATTAGACGTGTAATTTTTATTGTGTATTTCGAAGGGTAGCTCCTCCGTTTGTTCATTAATATGCATGATCGAGGTGTCAAATGATTCAAATCTACTAGTCCCTTAGAAGACATTTTGTAACAAGATTGATATTATTCAGAAATATCTAAAACTCGCGTCTCCCCGTCATGAGTATAAATCTAGTGTTATTAACCTATATCGAATAAAAAACTATAGGTTCAGGATGAGTGATGAGGTATTACTATAAAATAATTGCCATAAAACAAATTAGTGGTGCTACAACCTTTTTAGGCCTCAGCCTCAGATTTCAGTATCTGTGTCATGATTAATTATTCAATCTAATAGGCAAGTAGGTGATCAGCCTCCTGTGCCTGACAGACGCTGTCGATTTTTTGAGTTAAGGCAAGTTTCCTCACGATGTTTTACTTAACTGTTTGAGCTAATGTTCAATGTGCCCATAGACAGAAAATCCATTGATAATAATGATTTAATTGATATTAATAGCCGGCGATCGAACCTACGACCTCAGGTATGAGAATCGCACACTGAAACCACAAGCCAATACTGCTCTGAGGCCTATACCACCATATATATATGTATATAACCATACCCCGTGTATCACCAATAAATTAATATCGTTCAATTGTCTTGATAATACAATTTTCCACTTTTACGCGCATTTTGTGCATGTTTCTGACGTATTATGAGTCGATTTTATTTTTAAATTGATGGTATAACACGTCATAGTGGTTTTGCTATGCTTAAAATGCGTTTTCATATCATAACAGTACTTGAGCAGTGTTATAAGTGTTTCGCTTCGTTTATTGAGCTACACGGGTGAGCAGCTGATAGCGATAACATCATTGAGTGCAATCACTAAAATCAATTAAAACAAAAACGTATAGCATTCAGTACAAGGCTGGGTAACCGTGTCGACGGGAAGTTGACGCGATATATCGTAGGGCTGGCAGGGAAAAGTTAAAAAAGCAGTAATTAGATAGTCAAGAACTGAAAATATGTATAACTTTAAATATTTGGATAATAATGTAAACGGTGATCACTTGAGTTTATTGAGGTATAGTTTTTTTATTGTTTAAGATATAGTGATTTATTTTAAACCTTTGCTACAGATGAATGTGCACAAACAACAATAGAATGTAGAAAAAAATTACAAAGTGATTTTCTATTCCTAATGACTGTAGAATATTAGAAAGAAAGTATTAGTACTTTCTTTATTTAATTAAACCTTTAAGTCTTAATTAAATTAATTCTTGTGCATCTTACAGCTACTATTCCAACATTGCAAAATATACAAGTACATAACATGATTTTTTCCACAACACATAATCGTACGTATGTTACAGCAGAGACAGTTATAATAGACCTTATTTTAGAATGTTACACAGATTATTCAAAGCGGCTACGGATGTGTATAATTTATTGTATTTCTACACATTTGCAGGTAAAAATTATTTGAGAGAAAATAGTATGATTAAAATAATCTGAAGTTAAAAAAATAAACTTCGTCTTCTAGGTATTCATGGAATTAATCTGTCCTGTAGCAGTCATAAAGAATAAAGACGTAGACACGCTTTAATAAAAGCAAAGCCTTATTTTACAAAGGAACCGGTACCATAGGCTAGTCTAGACTTTCCTTTGAACTTTAATATTGAAAAGGTAATAAGGAAATAGTCCCTATATTTCATAAAGTTAAGCATTTGAAATTTGAAACCTGTTTGTTCATTTCTAAGGACTACCTAGTAGTGCTTGAAATCTATTGGAGGATAGCAGGGTTTTTTCAATTTTCTTAGACATTGGACGTATAAGGAAACTGCTTTAATATAACCTTATTTTCCAATTAATTCGCATGCAGTAATGAAATACTTGCAATACAATCTTAATCTAAGCGTAGCTTAATCTCTGCGTAATACAAATTGGGCAGTTTGGCAGCATTTCCTCGCTGTTTATACCTACATGAGATTGAGTGAGGAAAGCACCAGCTTTGGAGTCACCGGTACCGTCTACCAACCTAAATTTTTGATCAGGGCATGTGCTCCACAGTACATATGTACCTAACTCTGAAGGAAGCAAAATATCTATATATGTCAAATTCTCCTCCGAAACCGATTCTTATGAAATTTTTTATGCATATTCAGCAAGTCTGAGAATTGGCTACTATCTATCTTTCAAACCCCTAAGTGAGAAGGGGTGTTCACCCCCTAATTTTTAATTTTAATTTTTAGGACAATTTTTTTTTGTTTTTGTCAAAGTTGTCATTCCAGAAAACCGAACAGTCTCTGGGGTAGCATAGCAAAATGTTCCATGCTGTTATGTACTAAAAAGGTAGGCTAAGTAAAATCACATTAAGGAGTAACGAAGTTCCCCGGGGCAGCTAGTATTTTTATAATCTAAATATATTTTAAATAAATATGAATATCGTAATTAACTTTTAACACACACACATGAATTCTGTTTATGTCTGAAAGCGATAGAAAGTAGTTTTTGGCTTTATCGTGTATATAAACTTCATACTGTATAATATATTGCAGTAATTTTTAAATTGACAACCCTAATCTATTTGAATAATATGTTAGCGCATTGCTTTAACGCTTGTACTCAGTACAAATTATCAGCATTTAACCGACGGATAGCAAAAGTGGGTTATGGTTTTCGTTACGAGGAAACTTATCTATATTACAGGATATGACTTCAGAAGAATGTTATCACTAATTATTATGATTAAATTCTATTAGCGCATTTAAAGAAAAATGAGGTATAGTAATAAAAAATTGTTGAAAAATTAAGAAATCAGTTCAGAAGTTCGAAATCTAGTCTCTTCTTGAAGTATTTCTTAATCAAATCTTATTCAATGCATCTAGCTATTCATTGTTTCGTAAATAACACAATGTGCTATATGTACTCACATAGTACATATAGCATATTTGAACTTATATATTGCTTTAAATTGTATATAATGCTGCCAGCGTTTAAGGTACACTGCCCCAGGGACCAAACTTTTTTAATTAGTTTTTTTTTCTATCTATTACTTTTTAATTATTATTATTACCGTGGTTAAGAATATTGTAAATACTGTATATTTGTGTGTTTTTAAAATTCATGTTTTATCATATTAATTTAATAATAACAACATAAAACACAAATGCAAAATGTATCTAGATGACATTAACCTCAAAATAATTTTACTTAAAATCTTAGTTAATAATAAAAATAGATCTACAATTTTATCATTTGACCCTAGTTTGCCATTGAATAGACCATAGACAAAACAAAACAATGTAGAGTTATGTAGGACGAAATCTCAATTAGGCCAACGACAATCGCGTTGCAAAACCGCGCAAAGGTTACCGAGTGAGAGGTTCCGGGCCTTTATTGGTTGGAAGGTAAACAAGCTGAATAATGATAGACAATGTCAGTTTAAATATTGTTTTATCCTTGCAGTTGACTGAGATCCAGCTTTAGTCCAGTGCTGAGAATCGATCTGCAATTGCGAAAGGTAAGTCTTCCTGTATTTATTACGCCCTATCTGAATTAACAGAGCCGTGTTGGCCTAGTGGTTTCAGCGTGCGACTCTCATCCCTGAGGTCGTAGGTTCGATCCCCGGCTGTGCACCAATGGACTTTCTTTCTATGTGCGCATTTAACATTCTCTCGAACGGTGAAGGAAAACATCGTAAGGAAACCGACATGTCTAAGACCCAAAAAGTCGACGGCGTGTGTCAGGCACTGGAGGCTGATCACCTACTTGGCTATTAGATGAAAAATGATCATGAAACAGATTCAGAAATCTGAGGCCGAGACCTAAAGAGATTGTAGCGCCACTTATTTTTTTATCTGAAGTAAGCTGCCCTAACAGTTTTAACATTTGCGATATTTAGTTGTTGCGTCATTAAAATAAAATTGAAAAATAGTCTCAATACTCAGTATTATTATCATAATACGCTTACAGACTGCGCTTGTTAAGTAAATGTTCTGTTGAAAAGCTCAAGAATATCTTTATCCTTTGAATAAAGGCTAAGTTTATGTTATCTCTAACCTATATAGGTAATTGGGTGTCGTTATTCGTATCTCGAGCGCTAGACAATATCTAGGCTTATTAATATTCACGACATCATGCTTGGTATCCCGCTCAATGCCAAGGTTCGAAGTTTATGTGAATTATTGCCTCGGATAGAGACTTTGAAATATTTGAATTTTGTTTTGGCTATTATTTATTAACTTATGTAGAAAGAGGAAGATTTTAAAATGCACCATTTTTTGCAATGTTAAGTAGTGTTGTCCAAAGCAAAAATTAAAACAGGATCTTACAAATGGCGTCTATCCCTACTATCCTTTAATGTACCCAACATTATTTGTGTCAGGGATGGTGGGGTACAATAAATTGGAAACCAGACGGGACTTTTGGCCTACTATGTACTGAAAGTCTTGAGGGGTGTAGTGTGCAACCCAAGTGTACTCCAAGAACTGGGTTTCTTAGTACCTATGGGATATGTGCGACGGCGAAGGCCTAGGTTATTTGCGATACCAAAGGCTTGAACCAGTCTGTTGCACAGATCTCCGTTGTCCAAGACGTTGCGCCTACTGAATACTGTCTCCGACACTACCGACATATTTATAATATGTTCAGTAGCTATATTGTGTATATTATGTGTTTAATGTTGTATACTTTATTTTATTTATTTTTCTCGTCATTATCATATTGGCAGGCTGTAAGGATAGTGTATGTATTTCTGTAATCAATAAATGAATAATTTACACCAAATTTTGTTTGGTAATTATGCTTAGTTATTTTTTTATTTAAAGCTGTACTATGAGATTGGCTATATGCAGAGGGCATATTATTGCTCAAGTTACATGTGACTGCCGCTTCTGCAATGCAGTGTTACAAAATTATTGAAGTACATAAACAAAACATTTTATTGTATTATATTGTGAATGTGAAAAATATTGCATGTGTGATGTTCGAATATTTTCATCAATCGTGATCATATCTAAATAATATAACAAATTGGCCTTTCATTTACATAAACCAATTCATTATTTTAAATAAGGTACAATTTAGTCTATAAAAGATAAGTATCAATCACAGAAAAATTGTCGAACAAACACAACAAGTTTGAGTTTGAATCTGACGTCAAGACTCTCATAGATTAATTTTTGTCAGAAATGTTACAATCATCACCCATTATAAAATTGACTTACAATATTTACATCTTATTATTATTTAAATCTTTATTTTTAATAAGTTTATTAATGTTTTACCTATTACATAAATTTCTTTATCATTTTGTATAGTGTTGCCCAAAATCGGTCTTGGTCTTGCAGTCTTGGTCTTGTTCTTGCGTTTTTGCAAGACCAAGACCAATACCAAGACCGCCTTATTATAGCAAGACCAATACCAAGACTGAACCCTGCAAGACTTGAGCAAGACAATACTTAAGCCTGCAAGACTCTTGCGTCTTGCAGTTAAGACAAACTGAGATTTGGGCGTTATTAAGTAGGTATTTGGTTTCAATCCCGATTTTGAGAAACGTTCCTCAGTATCAAAACCGTAGGTATCACAAATCATAACACTAAACTAAGGGCTGCAGTTGTATTTGTAATTGGCAACGTGCCGCTCGTCTGAAAGCACCCTGAAACGTATTGTATTGATTAGGTAGGTAAGTACTTATTATATTTCAACAATTTATTAAGTAGGTAGCGTGTTAATACTCACAAATCTGTTCCCTAATAACTTTCTAGCAAAGTTCATACCTTGTAGGTATCTACCTATAATAATATGTTATGCTTGTTAATGTCTAATGTGCAGATCTAACGTTAGTACTCGTAGGTTGGTATGTGCTTAAAATTATAGTTAACAAAATTATATAAACATCATGTAGGTGTGAAACTTATGTTTCAAAGTTTATATTATTCTTCTATTTAGCAAAATTTAAAACTAACAGCGAGTCGAGTAGGTCTAGTAACAGTTTCTACGGCAGCCAATACTATGGTACAGACGCCAGCACATCAAGGTACTACAATCTATCAAATTTCTTCAACAGATTTTCAAGTTTATCGCTAAAGAATTAAGGTTCAAAGTTGATTGGGGAAATGTGACGTTCTGCGAATAAACTGTTGGTCGGTCGGTGTATTAAATACCTACTTATTTGATAATTTACCGACAAAGACGCGGTTTGCAACAAGTGTAACACAGCATTTGACACTGAGCGCCGCATTCGCCGACAGAGGCACACAAATTTTTACCTATTTTGGTAGGGTTGGTATAGCAGTATAAAATTAAATGACCTTGAAGATGTCCCAGCAGTAGGTAGGTATAAATTGAATGCCCTGAGTTTTTTTTATTTAAATACATTCTCACACTGGCTTGAATTCGAACACTACAGCGTTAAAAGCTGTCGGGCGAGATGATAATTAATAACTAAGTAGGTATTGCATCTATTGAATTGCGAATATTTTGATTTCGAAATAATCATTGTTAATATCGGTAAATGGTAGATAGTGAGTGATACCTAGGTACTAAAATGTGAGCAGCAAGATTGAAAAGTGTATATGCCATGTCAGTGCTTTCAATAAGTTTATTTTAAAAAAGCTCTCTAGTAAGATTTAGAGTTTACCATACAATTACACACAACATATTATTGAAAAACAAAAATTATGAAAAAGATATTTAGACTGAGTACTTAGGGTCGATTCGACCAAACAAGAGTAAATCTTAATCTTAGAATAAATCGTCAGTTAATCGAGAGTAAATAAATTTTACGTTTTACCAACTACAAATTCTAAGAATAGTGGGCTTATTCGGGAATTGTAACTATACCGCCGTTTCGCACGGAATAACAGCTATTCCTAGAATAATTTAATGGCGTCAGTCAGTCCAATCAGCTGATTTCTGTCATTTCACAAATATGTGTTCTGTGTTTTAATTTCAAGTCAACGCAACGCACTACATTAATAGGCTGGCATTGTATAATGAAACGTTTAAACAATTTATTATTTATTTATTTATTTTTAGATTTTTTATTTTCTATAATATTAGAATGAAATTCTCTAAAAAAACTGGGCTCAACAGAAGTTCCTGTTTAGACGAAAGCCTCAAACAAACAAGAAATAAAAACTTTTTGTTGTCGTTTGACACCTGTTAAAAGCTACTTTTTCACACTATAATACGGCAAAATCGAGTTGACATGATGTATGCTCTTACACTGTCCCGTTGTAGAACAACATTTATTTGCCGAGTTTTATTTTCGTTCACCATTTTCTTGCTATTCGCGTATTGTTATTCCTAGCGCAATTATACTATCGATTACGTGGACAAACGACTATGGATTTACTCGAGATTAAAATCATGGAATAGATTATTCTTGGTATAGTTACTCGTGTATAAATTGAAGTTTGGTCGAATCGACCCTTAGGAAATTAGTAGAAAAAATATTCTATCGTGGATACCTAGTTATTAAAAAGTGGATAAACGTTGTGTTTACTTAATTTTATTTTTCTGTGCTAATGCCAACATCGACAACCCCACCAAAATAGGTAAAAATTTAGTCCGCTTCTAGACTTTGTGTTGCCGCCGTCGCTTTCATGTCAAAGGTCGCCGCCACTGCCCATGTTCTAAAGAATAAAATAAGTTTCCGGGTGCTCAGAACGGACGCAAATAGATTATGTTGTCCTCGCAAGGAAGAATGTAGTCGTAAGGATAGGTAGATTTTATAAAAATTGTTATAAGTAATAAAAATATACCTAGTTTATATTATTACTAGCTGGCCTGGCGAACATCGTACCGCCTAACAGTCGATTCTTTATATTTATACTTATTCTGCTATTCGGGACACCGGTCTAGCTAGTAAGATAAAAAAAGAAAATTGATAAGACAACAAATACATTATGTCAAAAAATAAAAATTTACCTTCCCGGAACCCCTCCACTAACACTTGAACTTTATGCTATGGTATTAAAGTTCAAATTCACTTTTAAGTATTATTACGAATATTTTGTATGGGAATATAGAAAAGTGTTGTTTTTAGACTGATTCACTCAATTTTATTTTAATTTTTCTCCGTAAGAACCATCTTCGTACTTCAAGGTATATTATTAAAAAAAATTAGACAAATCGGTCAAACTGTTTTCATGTTATGTCGTGACAACGGAAAACGGGTTTCATTTTTATATATATATAGATTACCTATTATACCTTTTTAAAGGACATTGCACTGCAAAATTGGAAGTGGGTGATTTTAACAAACTTGAAACGTGGAAAAGTTCCAAATATGAGCGACGTCATATTGCTTTACGCATTTTGTTTTAAAATCATCGAGAATTGCAGTGTCGGTTTATCAACTTCTATCGTACCTACTCTAGTAGCGACTATTGTCTTCAGCGATGATTTAATAAATAAATAAAAATAATCGTCGTGTATGTACGACGATTATTTTTCTAAGGAATACAATTTTGTTGTAGTAGGTACCTACATCGTTTCTTACTTAGGTACACATACTTTAACGACAGTACCTACGTAGCAAAGCGCGCCAGTCACGAGTACGACAAATTGCCTAAAAAATGTACCTACGCACACTGCAATGAAATCTGCTAATCTCAACACAATGCCTGTAGCCTGCCTGCTATTATTGGTTGATGAACATTGTACATTGGTGAATGCTCCAGGATAGCCCGCAAGCCCCCACAAATAGCAATAGGCAAATAGGTATTTGCAAGTCTTGCGAGACTTGCGAGACTCTTGCTGCAAGATCAAGACCAAGACCAAGACTGAGAGCGCAATACCAATACCAAGACCGAGACCAGGTGTATTGACGCAAGACAATACCAAGACTGGCCTAAGTCTCGTCTTGGTCTTGCATTTGGGCAACACTAATTTTGTATCATATAGATGCTGATAGTCTACATGGGGCAGTTCTTTAGATGCACAAATCGAGTAACATGGCTTACACATAATACATCTACTATTTGTATTATAATATTTTAATAAGAGATAAGAAAATTATAAAGTAATTAATATAAAGAAGTATTAAAAAAATTAACCTAAGATTTATTTACATGAGCGAAACAGTTTTCTCGCCTAAGTGCATTATGAAAAAAGCTCGAACACAAAGTGTAAAGCCGATTAAAGGTATTATGTATTATGTAAATTCCGGAAAGAAAAACATCGCACTAAAATTATGTTAACAAGTATCAGTCGACACTACAATATTGGCACAGCTGTTACGGACAAACAATGCAATAAAAACAAACTCATGATCGGAAATTGTTTGAACTTATGTTTACTATTTGAATCCTAATAATACGTTGAAATACAAAAATTTTTGTATCTTTTCGGACAAACAGGTTTCATGTTTTAATATTTTTATATGTATTACGGCATTTGTATTGGCAAGGGTGTTCGCTATATAGCGAATGCGACGATAGACATTTTGAAGACAATGCCTTCTCAAGCGAACATGAATGTATAGTTTTGCCTACTATCCAGCCCAGGAGCTTTGGCTTATACGCCAAGTAAGCAAAGGGACCGTGTCAATAAGACTGCTTAAAGTTTCTAAGGCGGCAACAATTTATTCTTGTGTTTTTTTACTTACACTTAACACGTGCAACTTTTCGCAAATGTAACTTTTTAAATCTTTTCACTAGACCCGTGCTGTCAAGTCAAGTAAAGTTTTGCCTCACGCGGTGGTGTGTGGTAATAATCTGAAAATATACTTTTTAATTTGTGAAGCATGTAAAGTTCTAGAACTCTCTAATTCACAACACAAATTTGAACAAAATTCGATTCGCAAACACGTAAGTTCAAAGTTTGAAGGGGTGCGTTGTTTACGCCGAAGACTTAGCCCGCAGGCATGAGGTAACATACTGTTACAAAGTTTTATTTACTCCGCTGTGCAGTCATTTTGTCCGTAGAGTCGAATACACGACTTGATTATTAACTTTCTGCTTAGTTAATTAGTATAATGTTCAGGTGAATTATTAAGTAAATTCGTACATAAATAATTTGATTTTAGAGTTTCATTTACCGTTAATAGCTTCTTGAGATAATATAATATTTATACACTCCCATACCTGTAACCAATAGTTTTAAAGATATATATCGCATAGGCTTTTAGTTGATAGAATTTTATATGACGTGGGTTCATATAATCGTGAATAAAAAATGAATTTGTTTTGTTTCATAAACGCTTTTAAAAATATTAAAAATGGCGATAGGTAAAATGTGTCTTGAATTTTTGAATATTATTTATTAAAATGTATTATTTAAGCATTGCCCTAAAAGATAATCTTAATACGAAATAAAAGAAGCCTCTCCATGAGCACAGGAAACATAATAAATAGATAAAAACGCACGAACGGAGCTGCAAAGTAAAGTGGTGTAAATCCATCTTTGAATTATGTAGTGGTTAAAACCTGTAACTAACATAAATTACCTTTCTCCAAGGCCTAGATATAGTAAGAAAGTATATAAAGATATGAGCAATTAAATGTACATTTTCGTAGGTTTGTCAAGTCAAACTTTGTACATCAGATAAGCTCGGTTAAAATAAAGAGCTATAACGATAGCAGATAGGTGTTTGGAAGGCTTCCAAGGCTGTAAGTTCATCTGAGTGTGGAAAAGATCTGGCTTGTCGCTTTTAGAACTTTTAGATTTGTCATCTGGTTTTGAAAGTAGAATAGTTTTTGAATTTCGAATTTTGTTCATGATCCTCGAAGTTTGCAAAGAAGCGTAATTAGGTTATAATTTAATGCTTTTAATTTAAGCTCTAAATTATAACTACTACCAGTATAAGACTATTCAGTTTAGTGGATTTAGATACCATATAGGACTAAAAAGAAACTGCAGAGATGTGCTAAGAGTAAACTGGATTTTTCTAGTACGATACAAAGTTCAAAGTTATATTTCTTTCTTTCTGACATATGTGAGACAGATACAATACTAAGTAACTTAAACAATAGTGTAGATTACTTGTACCTTAAATAAGGAATTGGATTATAAATGAGAGATTAGTACTAATGTATAGGTAGACATAATACTTGCTTCGTTTGATTACGTCTAAGGGCCGATTTACATTATCTTAGTGTTTAGGAGAGTGCTTTAGTACAACTTGAAAGGCAAGTTCTTAAGCGTAGCGTTTACTAAAGCAAGTAGCGTTTACATGTTTCAACTAAAGTACTATCCTAAAGCACTCTCCTAAACACTAATGATAATGTAAATCGGCCATTAGGCGTTTCGCTTATACGACAGGACGTATTTCTTTAAATGAGTTTAGTTAGAATACTTTTAGTAGTACATATTCGTATTGTTTTGATTACAATTCTTAAAATTATCCCTATCTTTTTATTGTATGACTATGTACTTATGCAACGTGAAATATAATATATTCAGACGGAAATATCATTTCCGTAATTTTAAAATTAAATGGGCTCTCCCAATATTAAAATTTCATCGGATTTTCCCACAAATTGATATGAAGCGTCGAATGACTGTATTATGCTCGGAATAATTGAATTTTTTTTTCAATTCACTTCCCGCTTTGACTTCCGATATTGCTTTTGACGAATGTTTGATTGACACATTTACTATTCCGTTTATGTATTTGCAGACTTAATTATTTGTGGCTGTCCTACTTTTATCTAACATTTTCTATATTGCTTAAAAGTATGTGTGTATCAGTGTTAGCAGAAAAAGTCGGTTAACCAGAATAAAAAAGGTACGTTAGCAAAACTTTGAGGCGCCAAATTTTTCCCTTCAAGTACACACGGCGTAAATACTTAGAGAAACCGGAACTGCCATAGTAGTCTAGTCGACAAGTTGAAAATGGAACAAAATAGAGATACTGCTCTTAAAATTATGTGCGATAGCTCATTGGATCCGGAATGACGCCTAGAAAAATGTGCTAAAAGCGTGTATTAGCACATAAAAAATTGCAAAAGTTATAGACAATTAAAGATGAAAAAAAAAAATGGCATTTAGTTTTTTGCCAATATTCAATAAACTATTAATATTTAAGAAATTTCAAATAAAGATTCTGAAAGAAGAGGAAATTTACAATAAAAAACTCCAAACTCCTGGAACTCTATCTCCATTATTTATAATTTTAATTTAACGCTGAAAATAGGTCTGCGGGTGACATTTTTAGGATTCGCGCGTGGCGTCAAAAGCGACTACGGCACATTAATTAATTTATTTAAGGTATTGAATATTTTTTTTTTAATTTGAAAAAATTATGGTGTGTTCTGAACACTATAATTAATTTATTCCCGTTGAAAATTTTACTTAAAGTTAATTTTTCAACAAGTTAAATAATTGTTAACAAACGAAATTTTCTCGAACGACCGTCTTAATTGTAAGTGAAAAAAAATGTTTAAATAATGGTCGTAAAAATATTTCGCTTCGTAGAGCCTTTCTTACATACATACTTAACAAGATCGTGCCATAAAAGTTAAAAAAATATTTATACTTTGTTTATAACATTTTTTTTACTTAAACAAAAACTTAAAAATCCATGTAATGTTGTTAAAAAAATTTTTTTTTTCTAAATCATCATATAATCGTTTTTTTATTAATACAAGATATTTATTGATTTGCAAAAAAAAAAAATTCCCGCCATTTGTTGATAATTTTTTTTTTAACAAATTGAATAAATCAATATTTTAAAATAATTTTTTAACACAACTTTATTACATTAAAAATTTTATGATTTTAAAAAAAAAAATTTTTCCTCAATAACAATTTTTAATTGTTTATAATCGTTTTTTTTTAGTTTTCTATTGTTTAAATAATTAGTTAAAAAATTTTTTTTTTCTAAAAGTCATAATTGACAGTCCTCTATAAAGTAACAGCAAAATTTTTTTTTTAATCAACAATTCTATTGTTTATTAACTTACCAAGTTGTTATAAACAAATATTCAACTTTTTTTTATTTTTTTTCTAAAACTTCTAAAATTAACAAAAACAACCATATACAACAAAGTATAGAAAAAATTTTTTTGTAAATTTTTTTATTATCATGAATATTACTTTTATTTAAAATTAAAAATTTTTTTTTCTTGCCTTTAAGAAAACAAAATTTTTTTTATCTAATTACTTAAACAATAGAAAACTAAAAAAACGATTATAAAAAAATAAGAATTGTTATTAAGGAAAATTTTTTTTTTAAAAATCATAAAATTTTTAATGTAATAAAGTTGTGTTAAATTTTTTTTAAAAAATATTGATTTATTCAATTTGTTAAAAAAAATTTATGGCGGGAATTTTTTTTTTTGCAAATCAATAAATATCTTGTATTAATAAAAAAACGATTATATGATGATTTAGAAAAAAAAAATTTTTTTAACAACATTACATGGATTTTTAAGTTTTTGTTTAAGTAAAAAAAATTTTATAAACAAAGTATAAATATTTTTTTAACTTTTATGGCACGATCTTGTTAAATATGTATGTAAGAAAGGCTCTACGAAGCGAAATATTTTTACGACCATTATTTAAACATTTTTTTTCACTTACAATTAAGACGGTCGTTCGAGAAAATTTCGTTTGTTAACAATTATTTAACTTGTTGAAAAATTCACTTTAAGTAAAATTTTCAACGGGAATAAATTAATTATAGTGTTCAGAACACACCATAAATTTTTCAAATTTAAAAAAAAATATTCAATACCTTAAATAAATTAATTAATGTGCCGTAGTCGCTTTTGACGCCACGCGCGAATCCTAAAAATGTCACCCGCAGACCTATTTTCAGCGTTAAATTAAAATTATAAATAATGGAGATAGAGTTCCAGGAGTTTGGAGTTTTTTATTGGAAATTTCCTCTTCTTTCAGAATCTTTATTTGAAATTTCTTAAATATTAATAGTTTATTAAATATTGTCAAAAAACTAAATGCCATTTTTTTTCACCTTTAATTGTCTATAACTTTTGCAATTTTTTATGTGCTAATACACGCTTTTAGCACATTTTTCTAGGCGTCATTCCGGATCCAATGAGCTATCGCACATAATTTTAAGAGCAGTATCTCTATTTTGTTCCATTTTCAACTTGTCGACTAGACTATAGTGGTAAGTCACATTTTCTATTATGATATTAACAAAATTGCTTAAATTATATTTCAAAATAATATAAATTTAATCACCTTATATCATTCTTAAACAAACTATTAGATCGTAAATCTTTCGAATAATTGGGAGGAGACCTCCATCAGAATCGAATAAAGTCAGGCTTTCCGACTTAATCTAATATCGAGCGAAACATTGAAAGCCAAGCCTCCTGCGGCCACGTAATAAAATTACTACACTAGATGTGGCTACACAGGGCGGCATTAATAGAACTCAGGAAACAAATAGCTTAGGCCCCATATATCGTAAGGACCTGCTAGGCGTTTCCCATCCCATTTCATAAAAGTAACATAAATCCTTATGGCAAGTCCAGGTACTATTCTGACGTTAATATCTCCAACTACAATCGTGCATTTGATCTGCTTTTTAGATCTCAAGAAAAAACCCACCAAAAATTATCTTCACAGGCAGCAGAGCCAACTCAACGTTTAGCAAATCAGGAAGTTTAAGAGACTACTAACATAGCAGAGCTAAGATATCATCAGAAGGCACTTACATCAATACGTCCCCGTTTAGGGCCCCATGAACCGTGCAGTCCCGCGCCTAAGTTGTATAATACTGTTAGTGATAGATGTTCCACGCTTTGAGATGCTAAAGTTAATTATGAGAAAAGTGCAGGTGATAAAATTATCGGACCGTAAGCTAAAGAGAAAAAAGTAAGGCTGCGGTTGATACAGATGCTTAAATAGAAAAATGCATGTTTAGTTTTTTAATGCTTTCTGTGCTTTTGTTACTATCTAGATGCATATGAGAACATTATATTTAATATTAATTTGATAATGTAATAATATCTTTTAATAATGTAATGTAATATGTAACTTCTATATAATATTCTACCTTTTAAGATAAATGGACTTTCTTTCTATGTGCGTATTTAACATTCGCTCGAACGGTGAAGGAAACCATCGTGAGGAAACCGGCTTGCCTTAGAACAAAAAGTTCAGGGCGTGTGTCAGGCACAGGAGGCTGATCACTTACTTGCCTATTAGATTGACAAATGATTATGAAACGGATACAGAAGTATAAGGCCCAGATCTAAAATCTTTACCGACACTGATTTACTTATATTATTTTTAATTAAAAAAATCATCGACTTATGAATTCCTTCATCCACTGTGGATTAGCTGAATGTTTGTATTGTGGCAAGCCTAAAAGCTTTACGTCTAGCCTCAAACAGGCTTTGGTAAATACCTGTTAGCAAAGGTAATAGGAACAGTGAATGATTGATACAGTACACTCCGAATTTCTGGCTTTATGTAACTCGCTAGGGCCGGTCTATTGTTAACCGATCTATAGAATAAAATTTATGTGGTATTTATATAGGCAACACTTTTTTGACATCATAACTCTTATAAAGAAAAACGCTTTTTACCGGATTAAAGTTATGTATTATTATAATTTACAACTATTTGACATAATTTTAAATTTATCTGACGTTTCGCGTGCTTTACAGCGTGCGTGGTCACGGTGACTGAAGACAATAGATGTTGAATGTCAAAAAGTATCACAGCTGCAGAGAAAGTTGCATTATCTGTATTTATTTCCCCGGAGTTGGTATCGACTAAAAGATGGAGGGTTTTGGCAAAAATGGCTCACGGTGTCCTCTATTTTCGCGGATTGTTTTTCTTTTTGAGATTTTAATTTGGATATTATTGGATCCCAGGTGTTTGACAATTTTAGGCCGTCTTCTCTATTGAAATTGGGGTGTTTTTTGATTTCAATGGCTTCGCGTACCAATCTTGGGAAGAATCTTTTCTCTTTCGCAAGTACTTTCGGTTGGTCAAAGCGTATGTAGTGATTAGGCCTATCTAGTATGTGTTCACAGACTGCTGATTTTGTGTGTCGTCTATGTCTTATGTATGATAAATTTAAAATTATGTCAAATAGTTGTAAATTTATAATAATACATAACTTTAATCCGGTAAAAAGCGTTTTTCTTTATATGTTATGAGTTATGTTAATCAAAGACAATACTATCATAACTCTTTATTTATAGAAACAGTCTTTTTACGCAAACTTAAGTACTCATTAAGTTTTGCCTCATCATTGGCATTTGGTGATGATGGTTCAACTAAACTTTGATGTATGTTACCATACTTCTGTCCCTGTGGAATAAATATTTGTTAACTAACTATGCTGAATGAAGCAGATAAGTTACATAGTCATGTTGTCAACATCATAAATAAAACATATTACATAAATTTTTGAAAATTCAAATTTTATCTTTTACCGGGTTAAAATTATTATATTATCGCATATAGTAGGTAATATTATAAAAGTATTGCCAGAGTAATTAATGTATTTTTTTTTGTATGTTATGTGATTTATATCGACTCACCCCATGCCTAACAGAGGCCAACAATTTCCCAAAGTCGGCTCTCATTTATGTTACACTTTGTCTTGGTCTGGCGTACCCCAGTAACCTGCCTGAATTCATGATCAAATGTATACGATTGTATATTGTTTTGCGCTATTGTTTTGGGCCCATTGTTCGTGTATTAAATTGTTGGCTCGGCTGATGTAATTTTATTATTGTTGATAACATCTAGGTTTTAATTATTAGTTATGACCTCATAAATGATAATATACCCCATAATACGATTGTCTTATATTTACTAAAGTTTAATGTTTATCTAATTGTAAGACATATCGCAGTCATATACACATAATTCAAATTAACATATTATTTAAAATACTAAATGATTTGTCGGATTTATTTTAGTGTAAAGAATTTGTTATTTTATATTGTTTTAGTTTAAATAATATTTTTTGTAGCAGATGATAGTTTGTTGGGAGTCAGATACAACAACAAATACAGTTCGGAATTCACAGATTCAACTCAAAACCTTCAAAGAATAAATAGAAAGTCTATTTCCTACATTTCCATTCGAAACTGAAAATTGCTAAATGAATACTAGAAGCAGTACAAATTTGTTTTTAAACGAGAATAAATTAACTGGCTAACGAATGCCGTAAACTTACCTGAAACTTACTGAAATTCGAAGCGCACTGAAAATGTAGACACGTAATGAACTATTTAATTGCTAAACATCCTTCTCCAAGTTTAGGTTTTCCGTGCAATTCAATTAAGAAAGAAGCCTGAAATTATTTTCAATTCTTTAACATAACTATCTTATATACAAGTCGTTGCAAGCATAAATGAACTGCGTATGGGTTTTTCTAATAATAACTAATTTATGTACATAATTTTTAGTATATAATAAGCATTACGCGAAGAAAAGCTACGCTACTTTTATTCACTTTTAACGCAATATTGTTTCACTGATAAATCCTGGGATAATCGGATCAATTAATTAATCACTTAAACAGTTTAATTCGATGCTTTTCTCGTAAAAAAACGAATGCCGTACACTTTTACCTGAGACCTCCTGGGATTTGAAGTGTAGTGTAAATGTCAGACGAAAATAAAGCTATGCTATTTTTATTAACTTTTTAACGTAATATTATTTTACTGATAAATCCTCGGATAATCATATAATAAATATAATAGTTTGAGACGATACTTTTCTTGCTAAATCAAATTCTAATTCCACATAAAAAAATATGAATAATGTAATATATAATAATAAAATAAAATAAATATTCCATCTCATTTGTGAATTGCATTAATTGACAGTTAAGCACAAATCTATCTTATTTTCTACATCAAAGATACTTCAAACTTGCAAACAACATATAAAATAGGGTGGGTCAAAAAAATTTTTTTTAAGTAATCGATTTCTAATAGCGAAAATATGTTGTAGTTAGGTATTGTTATAAACCCTTTAAAATATTATTTAATTATTTTAAGTGTAACAGCCCGCGCAACGCCCTCGAAATTTTGAAAAAAATAGCTCAGGTACCCACTTTTACACCTTAAGTTACACGTTTGACGTTGGGTATATTTTAATGTTTTAATAAGTATCCATTAAAATACACATTAATTTTCTTATATAAACTGTGTTATTTATTAAAAGAAGATTTTTTAAGGTAAGTACATTCAGAGAATTCATGTATCAAAGTGGCTAGTTTCTAGTGAAATGTTGCGAAATTGTAAACTATGTGTTTTTGCTTAAGAACTTGGAAATCAAATTTTTCTATCATGTCAAATAATAGACAGTTTTACAAGTGCCCTATATATATTAAGAACTATAGAAGATATAAAAGAAATCGTATTATCAATATACCAGGATGTCATGAAATGTTACGAGTGGATAGACTAGAGAAAATTAAAAATAGCAGTAAATAAGAGCCTGCGTTTTCCGAAATTGCATAAATTGTAACTCAGAAATTTGAAGGAGAAAAGGCATCAATCCCTGTGGCCTTGCATACAACAGTCATTCAGCTCCTGAAAGCATTACAAGGAACTGCAAAGGCCATTGAGGTATCAATAAACGCTTTTCTTTTCGCCAAAAATATAAGTACTGTTGACCTCCTGGCTATTGGATGCGATGGAACAGTAACAAATACAGGTAAATTTAGTAGTGTCATAAGGCTATTTGAAAAAAGACTTCAGAGACCTTTGCAATGGATAATTTGCTTGCTGCATTGAAATGAACTGCCCTTGAGGCATTTGTTTGATTATATGGATGGTAAAACTTCTGGCCCACCTACGTACAATGGTCCTATTGGTATGTTGCTGGATTAGTGTGAAACGCAAGCTGTAGTTGAATTGGAGTCAATACCAGGTCAAAACCTGATGACTTAAGCACAGACCAAAAGTATTTGTATGAAATTACCTTAGCAGTAATTACTGGAAGAACTTAGCAAATAAATCACCTGGATAAATATCACATTCTCGTTGGTTGACTAAGGCAAACCGGATCTTGCGGCTTTACATTTCTACACCAACGCCATCAACTAATTTTATAATTTTGGCCCAATACATTGTAAAAGTATATGCCCCCGAGTGGTTCCAAATAAAGACACACTCATCATACAAAGACGGATCACGGCACCTCTGGACATTGATTAAATGTTCGCGATTTTTATCAAGTGCATTAAAAGCAGTCCTAGATCCTATTATTCACAGAAACACATATTTGCCCACCCTAAAAATCTACTATTAGCGATGTCAACAGATAAAGAAAAGCATATAAGAGAACTTGCAGCTAGAAGAATTCTAAAAGTAGTTCATCTACAACGGGAAAACTACCACGCACTTTTGAAGTTCCTAAGCTTAATTTTGATGCTAAATGTTACATTGATCGAATAAACTGGTCAGAAACCAACTTTCATCCACCTATTCTAAGAAATCAAACTAATGACGAACTTATTCAGATAATGGAAAAAAAGGTGACGAAAGGATGTTGTTTATTAGGCTACCTTGCCATATACTAGCGGTTGAACCAAGTGTAAAGATAGTGACAGAAGTTGCAATGTCGGCATGTGATCGGAAGTGAAACTCACTTCAAGGAAAGTTATGGCGAAATTCAATATTAGGCGGGATTTTTCTATAAAAATAAATAATTTTTTGATAACCTTTATGTGTATTTGTTTAAGTGTTTTGTTTTAAACGTGAATATACATGTCTTTCACTAAATATTTGTAATATTTCAATAGTATTTTAAGTAATTTCTAATAATGAACTATCGTATTTAGTAATACATGTTTTTCTCAAAAACTAATAACTTTGAAGCTCATGCGCGGGCTGAAGATGTATGTTTTATTTTCCGTTTTTTAGCTAAACATACTTTTTATAGTACACTACAACATAATATTACTATTAGAATTTGATTCATCAACTTTTATTTTTTTCCTAACTAGAGTGACCCACCCTAATATAAAAGTTACTGATGAATCAATTTGAGTACACAATCTTTATTCGGAATGAAAACAGGATTAATATTCTCTAAAGTCATAAGAAATTGCGTTGCGGTGTAAAAACAAACGAATTTCCGCGCTTGTCATTTTTCATGCAACCACAGACGATTTATTTTCGAGTCAAAACACCCTTTTCCCGTAAAATATATTATATAAACAATATAGGTTTGGAGGAAAGGTTTGTTAGGGAAGTCAAGTTGATATTAGAGTATAAAGCTAGCACCCTTTGTTTATTTCGTGTATATAAAATTAATCTCAAATACTTTATTTATTTGGTGGAATAAAGTGTTTTTAGAAAACTGTATAGACATATAAATACATACTTTGATTCACATTAAAATTTGAATTGCTTTATTTAATGACAAATCTAAGTACCTATAAGTTTTCTAGTTTACATCAGTAATCTTTGTTCTACATATTGAGAGCTTTATCGAAACAAAATGTAGGGTGATTTTAGTGTAATCCTAAACATGAATATCGTGTAAGTATACACATCTAACAAAACTGAATAGATTCCTGCAAGTGTATGAAGTGCTCGTATAGCGTTGTTAGCGAACTCGTTATCTGCGGCCAGTTCACAGGATTGCTTATTACGCGGATGATAATCAAGTTACACGCTGAAGATTTTTTCTATTTCATTTTTGCATCTATTGTAATGAGTTTCTTCTCTATTCTTCCAGTGTAGACGCAATGCACCTTCTTACAGACTCTATAAACAAATATTTGATCGATCAAATTCTATATGAATAAACGAATTTGTGAATGACCTATTAATTTGTATTTTTACAGTATTTGTATTATTGTATTTGTGTATTGTAGCAGTTCCTCACTCACCACGACTGTTGCAAAGCACTCCAAACTGGGTGCTGTTGTAATAGCTTTTCTCATTTATCTGTTAAAGATGTTTTATACAATATACTTAAAATGTTGTATGGCGTGATTGATTAGTGAACGCAATTTTAATGCAATAAAAATTACATAACGCGATATTTTTTACACACAATAATTAACAATACATCGTGATCGTTGATATAAATTGTGTGACTTGTACCACGCAGCCGTTTGTCGGCTTTTGGCTTATCGTAGTTTGGTACTTAGGTACTTGTCCCTTGTGTATTGTGAGAAAAGCCTATTACGCACCCTCATGCCTCATTTTGACAGAGTTTGTGTGATGTGCCCTTATGCCTCAAAACTTACTTCTTGATAACGCCTTTGTTAACTTTATTTTCAAAGATCAATTGTGTGTTACATATGAGTCCTATTCATCCTTTTATTAATAAAAGTCACAGAAAAGTCTATTATTTTCTATTTCTACACTTCCTTACATTTATAAAGAAAAACAAATAACATAATACATAAAAATTATAAGGGATGCAACGGGCGGCCTTATTAGTATCTAGTAAGCCTAGTAAGGGAAAAATCTAAAAAATAAATTTGGGTAAGGTTCTTGCACCTTATAATAATTGTGCATAACCAAATCTTATAAAAAAAATTATAGAACCCTATAAAAAATCTACACATGTATCTTTTTCATAATATCCACTAGATTGGTACTGATGAGACATTGCGTTAGATATACTATTTATGGTTGTTTAATGGGTGTATTGACGATAATATTAAGTTATACGATATAAAATTTTCTCAAATCATAACTTTTTGTTTACTTTGGACCCCACTGTGAAAAAAAATACTCTACCGAAAAGTGACCAGAAGTGAGTGAATAGGGATTCTGAAAAGGTATTGTGTATATATGTATTTCTTTACAGACATGTTGTAAGTGTACAAAGTGTTACCAATATGATTAAATGATTTTTGAATTTGAATTTGAATTTATTACACATGGCCATGAGTGGCTCTAATTTCTTTCTTGGACGAAAAACAAAACATTTTACAAGAAATGCTCAAAATTCTTGCCTCTGTCCATAATACTTTATCTGCGCCGTCTAATAAAATTCCTACGTAACCTACGGAATGCACCTCTGTTGTTAATAACTTGCAAGTAGGTATATATATGATACGCCATTTGGTGAGTCAAAAAATTTAAAACAACTTTACTAAACCAACTGGCACCGTGGGTGTGCCCTGTCCTCCTTTTAATGTTGGACTATATAAAATGCATAACTAAATTCTATAAATTCCAAACGCTTTTAAATAACTAGAATTCTTTCGTGACCTCTAGCAGGATTTAAAAGTGTCAGTATAATAACAAAGTTTCGTATTCATAATTACCGGCTATAAAGAGGTAGATTTTCAAAGTTTCTCTGAGTTCTCGTTGTGGGATCAAAAGGGATAGTTGAAGGATATTTGAGTGAGCTTTGTGTCCTCAATTCTAGCTACTATTATATATTTTTTCCGCTTTCATTTATTTGTTTTTTGTTTCACCAGCGCACGCACGGTTTTATGGGTTTCTATTCCGTGTGGGCATAGTTTCGCTAAAATTAACTGCAATTTCTCAGATGGACTTATCGAATACACACACCCTATGGTTAAACTTATTATTGAGTCAAGGGGCGCTAAGTTTGACGATGTTGTTTTGTTTCATAGATGCTTTTTTTCTAAACCACTGTAAATTCCATGTATTTTATCCTGTCTTGTCAATAATCCTAATCATAATTTAGTTTATAAATGTAGCTCCACGTCCATTTGATATAAAACTTTCTGAACGTGTCTCAACTTAACAAATTCACTTAAGTAGAGCATCATTTTTTACGCGAAGAGCTCAAAGTCAAAAGGTGTGACGCGGACGGCGAAGAAGTAGGATTTTCTTTTTTCAGCCTTAATTTAGTAACTGAGAGACAAATGGCCTTAATAAATCTCAGAGATCATTCAGTGACAATTTCTCGAGCTTGTAACCATCTTATCATCGCAGAACATACTACATTCAGTGGTAAAAAAGTTTTTTTAAAGGATCCCTTTAAACAAACTCTTCTACGAAAACTACGTAAAAAGCTCAAAGATAGACACCATTACTAGCTTGGTTCCTGGAGCAGATTTTCCTAAGCCCCCCAACCTTTATTATTTTGTAAATAACTGGTTTAACAAGTAATCATCTTAATCGTAAATGTATCTACTGATGGCTTAGCCAAACACGTTAATAAAATAATAATAATAATAATAATCTTTATTTATTTCTTATATTTTATTTAAATAACGGAGAGGTACTTAAAATGTGTATGTAAACTAAATATACACAATATTACCTAAGTATTTAATGAGATGAGAACAGTGGTTTTGTTAATCTATCTACTTTGATTAGGTCTTTTAAAAAAATATCGGCTTTCACCACTGTAATGTTAACTGTGGTTACAGTACAAGAAAATCTGAATCGCAACTTTTACTAATTAGTCGTGGGTCGTAGGAGGCGAAATGATTTAATTACTCATTTTATATCACGAAAATATCAATTTTTATTCATCTATGTGCTTGTATGTTACAGTACAATGTCTACTACTTCTATCGAACACTTTATAAAACGATCTAGAAGTTTATTATTAATTAATTTAGTAAATAACACTTTACTTATTCTTATAGTTATGGTTGAAGATTCATATGGATTATTTATTGCATTTTAATCGACATCTCGGCCTACCAAAACAAAGGACAAAAACTAATAATAATCTATCGCGCAACGACTTCTTAGCGGACTTGTCTTGGTCATAGATTTCATTGATTTAACTTGCACCTGCCATGCTACATTATATATACTCATTGCTGGGCCGAATTTTATTGCGAATAGAACATAACAAGAATTCAAACACACGGTGCCAGGATTGAAAGCATAGCGTAACTACTAGGCTGACACAGCTTATAGGTAAGTATTAATTAATTTTAAAAATAAAAGTTTTAATATTTGTCAATATTATTCAGTATTCACCTACCGATATTATAAACCTTCCAGATATGCGAGGATACCCATATCTGTCTTGATGAAACTTCGACTGTTCCCTATATCTACTATACACCTGATTTAAATTGGAAGCTAAAAATAAATTAGATATTGTCTAATTCCAACGGATAACTTCCTATTTTTGAAGTCAGTTAAAACTATATATAATGTTGGCGTAAATCCAGAGTTGAAGTACGTCATATGTCATCTTGACAATTGAATTAATTCTAACGAGTCTTTTTGCGACGGATCTCGGATATTTACTTTATCTCACAACTTGGAGCCTTTATGGCGGAGGATTTTTCTTTTCACGAAGTTAATGATTTAGGGTGCGAATTAGTTTGAAGTTCAGTTTGACTTTAAGTTAAGTTAAAAAGTTACTTATTTAAGGCCTTCTTTACAATCATTTTGAACAAAAATATCTCGCTAATTAGTTAAATTTAGATGAAATATATATTTTATAATTATAAAAAACCAAAAAGTTGGTTTTTTGAATTTTTCACATAAATTTTGAGGTTATGTGAAAAATGTGTGAATACAAAAGTTTACCTACAACTTTGCCATTTAGTTTTCTTCGATAGGACTTTTAGTTTTGCCGGAAATCGAGATAAACCGTTTTTTACCCTTAAAACTCCCCCCCTACCCCTTCCCGACCTCAGGTCGACCGTAATTTATTTTTCCTTTCATTTTGATCATATTCCCCTGCTTTTCTAATGGGTTTCATCCTACTGTAATTTTTTTCACTTTTTATTATTTTTAAAGGCTATCTGCACTGGTCTATATACATATGACTGTGCTACTTAATCGCCTTTTATATAATATTTATATTACTGACGACGTATTTTCAAAGGAGTTTAATTTCATTAGCAATCAAAATAATATCTTATAAACAGCTTCGTAGTAAAGAAAATATTAAAAGAAGCACCGAAGATAATAATGTACATAATCTAACAATACAATATTTACATTTTTGTCTTCACACAATTC
This sequence comes from Pieris napi, assembly GCF_905475465.1. Lineage (NCBI taxonomy): Eukaryota > Metazoa > Arthropoda > Insecta > Lepidoptera > Pieridae > Pieris > Pieris napi. The sequence goes on along the minus strand of NC_062241.1, from coordinate 463,058 downwards.
ACTTAGGGGCGCAGAGTGAATGGAGAAAATCGTTTATTTGAAAATTTACTGTTGATGAATAGCCGTTTCACTTCTGTCAGCTCATAAATCAAGCGACGCCGGCACAATTAGCTAGCTAATGGCTTTGTATCTGAGAAATAGGTAATTTGACTACGACTTGAATATAGCATTGTGTCATATTTCGTTGATAACAAGCGATGTGAACGTAACGTTAACTGCTTAGCTCAGTGATCTAACATTGATTTATTAAATATGTTGGATCGGATTGTCAAAATATATGAGTTATCTATGGGTTACTACTTACTAGAATCATACCTGTGTATTGCTTGTTTTATTGGTTCAGCGAGTAAATGGTAAGGTTTACTGCAGATTATGTGACTGAGCAGATTACTCAGCAGTATTGGCCTAGCGGCTTCACGTGCAACTCTCATCCCTGAGATCGTAGGTTCGATCTCTGACTGTGTGCAATTAACATTTACTCGAACGGTGAAGGAAAACATCGTGAGGAATCCGGCTTGCCTTCGACCCAAAAAGTCGACGGCGTGTGTCAAGCAGGGGAGGCTGATCACCTACTTGCCAAATGATTGACAAATGAAACAGATACAAAAAGATAAGGCCCACACCTTAATAGTTGTAATGCCACTGATTTATTTATTTTATTACTGCAGGTTATATGAATATCATCTATTTCGATATTTATTATATAATACTAGCTTACCAGGCAAACGTTGTTTTGCCATGTATATTATTTCTAAGAAACATTTTGTTAGTCCAATAAAAAAAACTATTTATTATAAAAAAAATAGGGGTTGATATGTAAAAAGAAACAGAATTTTCATAAAAAATTTCATAAGAATAGGTCGAGCCGTTTCGGAGGAGTATGGGAACGAACATTGTGACACGATAATTTTATATATTAGATATGTATATATTTAAGACACATTCATGTCTTGCATTTATCCTGTACGCTAAGCATAAGAAATAATGCATAACTGTGTCTCTTATTTCAGCAAAGTTATTTTAATATATGCAGGATATTTAATTCAAAGCACGATCCACAAATCTGAATTAAACGCGTGGCTTAGTTCCGCGGGAACCATCAGTCAAGCACAGATCAGAGATAGTCGAGTCACTGTTGGGGATGTGATACACTTTATTTCGTATAAAATACTGTTTTAGTTGCCTTTTACCTCTGTACCAAACTAAAAAAAAGTATTTGGTATGAAAGTTGAATTGTTGTAGTCAAGTTAATTTTAAAGTGTATTTTGTCCGCTATTAAAGTAGTAATTTGCGATTTATGCCTACATAATCCAATTATTTTCGCGGCAATAGAACTTAAATTTAAATCTTAAACACTGTCAGTCTCACTAATAAAAGAAAGCTATACTTGAAATAATCTCAGAACCGAATGTGCGAATTACTTTACCTAAACTCTTAGTGTTTTTTTTTGCTTTTTAGAAAATAATGTATTTTAATTGTAGGTATTGTTTAAGATTAATTTATATTAATAGCATTTAAGTCAGTGATGAAAGCCCTTAAACCCACCTATAAATATTCTTATAGAATTCTACGAGTTTAGTAAAGTATTCTGAGAGACAAGTGGATTCTTTCGCGGTGCTTCAAAGAGATTTTGCTACCGATTGCCAATTTGTCGCCTGTCGAAGGAGATCTTCAGGTCCTTTTTCCTGTGACTTATATAGGTGAATTCATTCTGTCTCAACATACAGAATGTAAATCAAGCCAGGCAGTCTAATGCAATGGTAAATATCTTGTCTTATTTTAATGTTTTCTTTCTTTGTCTTGCCAAAGTAGAATTAGCATAGATATATATGATTTTTGAAGTGAAAACTTCTATAGTATCGTTGTGATTTAAAAGTCGATGAAACGAAAAAGCGATAATAAAAAGAGACAGACACAAATTCATAAGATTTAACGTGGGCGAAAATGAGATAGGAAGCATGTGTGTTTGATCATTTTCTGAAAAAACTTAGATGTGCAAAAAATTTAAATAACAGATTGATTTAATTCAATTATAAAATCAGATGAAACTTATCATTTTTATTTACATATCATACATTATTAAAACTTTTTTAATTATCTTATTCAAATTTAAACTTAAAAATTAAAATTTAAAATCGAAATAATTTTTTTTTATAGAAAAGTCCAATACTACATTTAGATAGTAAAAAAAGTCTAATTTACATATGATTAAAAACCCTTGATGATAAAACGTTTTTAATGAATGTACTTTTTATCAAAATTAATAATTCATATTAAACTTAAAAATTTCGTCTCATTATCTGGAAACCAAAGTTTTTGAAGGATTCACTTCTACCACGTCTGAATTGCACACATGTTTTTTTTGACTTTATTCTCATCACTGCACTATGCTAACTATTGTGTAATAACAGTAATAAGACCTGTGAAACAATCGCGGACAACATGAGGAGTCCTATCAAATATTTTTTTATGAATATGCATTATTATATTTTGTAGAACCAGTAGGATTAGCCTACTGTGATTCGAAAAATACGCATTTTATCTTTACCGAAATGAAAATCACGTTATATGTGTATCCAAGCGCGTGACAAATTGGTCATGGATGACTAGCTTTTAGCATCATAGTATTGATGTTAAAAGCAACCCTAAAAGTATATATATCCAGTGATCTTTCTAGTATAAGATATCAACATCATTACACACTACTGGCGCAGTCGATTTTTGTGTCCCAGACTTATCTAACTTCGTTGCCTTGTCGGCTTTTCCTAAAAAGCGTAAATTGCGCTCATAAAACGCACCAGCCAGATTCGACCACACAACTTCAGGTTTAAAATAGCATGATTAACCACATACCATTCGAGCCACAAGAATAAATCTATAATATTTGATGAGTTTTTTTCAGATGAAATCTTAGAAAGAACATTTTCCGTGTAAATCCATTTACACAAAGGGACTATATATATATATATATATATTACTGTAAACATGGTAAAAAGTCCAGTAAAAACTTGACCTGTGGTATATAAAAACATTTTAATTAAGATATTGAGTTATTGCATTCTGAACAGCACTTCTAATTGGACGTGTACTGCAACAGAGAATAACAAAAAAGTGGAAAATTGAAAACAATCCGCGCACGGAAAACTGGGAGTTTTGAAATTTTTAGTGTTTCAGTTATTTACTTTTCATTGTTCCGAGTTTAGTTCGTTGCGAGTGGGCTAAAACTCAATCATGAGTTACAGTGAGGAAATTAAATGGGAATAATGCTAACTTAATTAGGTTGAGTTTTCAATTAATTTTCCACATATAGTTGGAGGATTTCACACCTAAAGGGACGAATTATGTAATATTAACTAATGTTTTCGACTATATTTACATCATAAAATAAATAATTAAGTCAGTGGCGCTACAACCTTTTGAGGTCTGGGCCTCAGATATATGTATCTGCTTCATGATCATTTGTCAATCTAATAGACAAGTAGGTGATCAGCCTCCTGTGCCTGAGACACACCGTCGACTTTTTAGGTCTAAGGCAAGCCGGTTTGCTTACGATGTTTTTCTTCACCGTTCGAGCGAATGCTAAATGCACACATAAAAAGGAAGTCCATTGGTGCACAGCCGGAAATCGAACCTTCGACTTTAGGGATGAGACTCACACTAATCCACTAAGACCAACACTGCACTGATTTTTACATCATAATCGATGTATAAATGCAAATTTACTTTTTAAGAACATTCCGCTGTAAACTACTTGGTGTATTTAAACTGTATACCCCTGAGACTCTAAGATCGATTCCTAGGAAATGAATAGTTGTTGAAAAACTTGCCTTTTAAACGTCAGCGATCACGTCAGTTGCATCTGTTTACAGGTCCCGTGCCAACTTCAAGCAACTTTAAATTAGTTCAAATGAAAAGGAGACCTAAAAACCTCTCGTTATTCTTACAAAACTCTTCAACGCTTTTGAAAGTAAATTATTTTCAGCTTCTAAGAAATTTGATGAATGGTATGAAGAGTTTTGTACGCTTTATCGTGAATATTTATATTTTTGCCAAAGTGCTTTGAAAATAGGCGGTTTTATACACTAAAAAGCCTTAAATTGCTATTAAATGTTTTGATAAAGCAGCTTTGAGCTATTGGTATCATATCAATTCTCGACCCCAAAACACGTTGAATTCCCAAGGATCATTAATTCTATTTATATAACACTTGTTCGTACGATGAAAGTTATTATAAGGAAATCGGCTAAATAAAATCATAATATATATGTACATTGCCAAAGGCAACCAAATGTCAATAAAAGAAAACGATGATACAAATCTAGTGTGAGGCAAAAACCCATATTAAGTTAGTGTTAATCAAGTCCTGAGTGCCCGTGCAATTCTGGAAGACAATTCTTCCAATTTAACGCACTGATCAAGTGGCGCTGCCATGAGGTGTCGTTTTTAATACATAGTATATACGTGAATCGCATTTTCTTTTAACTGGCATCATATATGATATTGTACTGTATTTATTAAAATCTGTAATTAGATATAGTTCACTACTAATTGTAACCTGTAAATTATGGAAGGGATTTATCAAAGAATAATGGAGATTCTACTGTCTCGCAGTTATAATTGGTTATAGAATCTGTTAGCAAAAGTATTGTTCGTACAAGTAATAATTTTGCAATGCGTGATATTTTTTGTTCGCTGCACGTAATTTGGCAGGAGCTGCTAAAAGTACGGTCTAAGCACAATCTTGCCAAGTAACGTCCAAATGCTACGTATTTACGACGTACTATACTACCAAGACCAAGAAGGACACGTTATCTTCAGCAATGAAGAGGAACCTTAATTAAAAAAAAATAATGTTAAGTAGACACAAGTGCACAATTCCATATCTGTCAGATGGGAACAGATAACCGACACGACCGGAGTATTGCGACCCGCTAGACCTGAAAATTTTCATTTAAAAATGTGATTTTTAATTTGCTCCACTGGTAATTTATTATAGTTATTATATTCCAGTGCAATACCTTAGATTAATGACCTATTGCTCAAACGACATCCGTTGCATTCGAGAAAATGGAAATCCCGACCTCATTTTTTTGTTATGATGGAAGACAATTTGGTTACAAACTCCGACCATCGAAACTTCAACCTTCATTAAAATACTATTATTACTTAAGAATAAAAATAATTAGTAAAAATTAAAATTCCAACAAGTTAATTAGAACTACTTCTTTAGCATTGGTCAAGATTAGTTTTACAGGTTCTTCCATAACTGGATAAACCGTAAGATACAATAGATTCTAGTTTCTAGTTTATATGTATTGTGTATATACATGTATTATATATACCCGTTTGTATGACAGTTACGGTGTACGGTGCCAGTTATGTTGGAGAGCAGGAACATGTTGTGTATACGTATAAGTTTCGGAGTAATTAGTTGCGCAAGTGTTATGACCTGACTTCATATGTAATAACTTTGTAATCTTAGCATTGAGTACGAATCCTGCATCATGAGACCACTTCGCCAAGGAGTCAAAGTCCAATTGTAACTTGATTTCTGCTTCCTCTAAACTATCCCCATACTAAGCTCGTGTCAGCAAATTGGTAAACTTTACAGTATTTGATGATATTAGTCTCAGTGTTTACATAATATGTCAGGCCCGTGGCGTATGGGCCCAATCATCGAGCCCTGCACAATGTTGTTCGACCAAACGTTTTCCTGGGGTCATCACGTAAAGGAGATCAGCCGTAAACTTTACGCCGCTTCTTTTACTCTGAGACGTCTTTCTAATTTCCTTCCTATCCGCACTAAAACTATGTTAGCGCAGTCTCTTCTGCTTCCTATTCTTGATTATGCGGACTCATGCTCCTCTGATTTGAACGAAGAGCTTCTTGACAAGATCGAACGCCTGCAGAATTTCTGTATACGTTTCATATTTGGTCTTAGAAAATATGACCATGTGTCTAAATTCCGCAGGCAGCTGGGGTGGCTACCTATTCGATTCAGACTTCACGCTCATCTTCTTCAACTTCTATACTCAATTCTTTTCAATCCGAAAACCCCTTCTTATCTCAAAAATCACTTCAAATTCTTAGGTCCTTCTAACTATATGTTACGCTCTTCTAATAGATGTTTATCGGAAATTCCATCCCACACTTCATCCTTCTTAGGCAATTCATTTACTATCTCCGCCATTAAGTTGTGGAATACGCTGCCTGACTCCGTACGATTGGCTACCTCTCTGTCATCTTTTAAAACTCTTCTGTATAATCATTTCTTAACCTTATCCTATCCTCATCAATCGTGACTTGTATAATTCTTATGTTCCCTTTTACATCACTATTCGCTATTCATGTATTTGTAAGATTAGCTTTTAAGTTTTTAGTTTGTTATTAATATTATTTTTGTTGTATTACTTAAGATTAAGGATTCTGCACTTCTCGCACGCATGTTTCTTTTTTATTTATTTTTTAAGTTTTTCTCTTAACTAGGGTTGCCTGGAAGAGATCGCTTATTAGCGATAAGGCCGCCCGTTGCATCCCTCATAATTTTTATGTATTGTGTTTCTTTCATTTGCAACGAAGTGTAAATAAATAAAAATAAATGTTTTCGGATATTGTATTGGATTGCCATCTTTGTAGAATGTAAGTACGTACTCCTATTTCACCATGCCTACGGCTGATAGAGGACAAATCTTTGTTTTTAATTTATTTTATTATTATTTATTACTTAACATGTCATGTGGAACATGGTGTAATGGCTGTAGCTCCTTACAAACGTTGTGTAAAACAAAAAACTTGGCGATTAAAAAGAGTGGCGGAGAGTTTATTGCCAGTTCTTCTCTTCAGTTCTACGCCCTTGATTTGAGAACTGGCAGTAAATGTAAACTTAGAAGCATTAAATGAATTTATTTTTTGACGTGTTACCTAAATGAATAAATAATTTTTGAATTTTGACTTTGCGTTATTAACTTATTGTAAACAAATGTATATTTAACCAAGATTGATTTAATTGTTTAGAAGCATGTCACTGTTTCAACGCGTTATAAAACAATTAAGCCAAAATAAAAGCAAAAACCTCAAGTATTAAATTCGAACCGAATTTTCCGTGTAAAAACTTCAAATGCACTGGTTATTCAGAAAATCCGCTGGAAAATCCCAAAATGAGTGGAAAATCGAAGCGGAAAAATATCTTAAAGCCTTTGTTGATGTTTCATTGTTCTTTTGTTTACTGACAATCTCAAAAAATAACTTTTACTAAGAAACGGTTGATGTTTACGTAAGGCGTTTTAATGGATTTCGTTCGACAATAGTAAAAATCCAAGTATATTAAAACGGAACTTTTCTAATAATATATATAAAACTTAAACGAAATGTGATATTGTAATAATTTCGTCAGTACTTGAATTTCGTTCCAATGATGACGGTCATTGCTGATATGTGTGTCAAGGTGGGCTGACGATATAGATTATTATATTGATGACATAAATTTAATGTAATTTTTGTATATTTTGCGTAAACACAGCCCCGGGTATCAGCTAGTCTTAGACAAAAATTAACACAAAGGTATTAAAATAGGTTGCACTCGGCTAGAGGGGCCTTTGTACTGTAGAATATTAATTAGGGGCTTACTCTTTGACAAATTACAGTGTGGTCATTTTCAGGTCACTAGTTAAAGCGGTATATAGATTTTCATAAAATTGTAAATGAAAGTAATGATACAATACTTAAAGACGAATACTTATTTCTTCATTATTAAAACGATATTAAAAATTTGAATTTTTATTTTATTTATTTATAATTGTTTTTATATATTATTTTATATGTTGGTAAACAATTACTAGAGGAACGTAAACAACGAACAAATATGTGTTTTTAGAAAAGCAACCTTCTGCTAATAGAAATACGATACTTTATAATTTTAAGAATAATATATTAAACACAAATCGTAAATGGATAGTAAGTAGTAGTTAGGTCTGTCTCCTGCATTGTAGACTACAATTTGTACAAAAATTAGTAAAATAAATATTTATTTCTTTCAGGTAATATCTGAGTATCCGCGTCTGTAACGAAGTATCGATTTGAACAGTAAGTAATGAATCCTACAATATTTCGCGTTTCCAGGAATTTCTTAATTGAATACCTTTCAAATTAGTTCCTCAACGGGATACTTGAAAGTCGATATTCTCTATATGTCTTATCAAAACAAAATTGAAAACTAAGCAGAAGTCTTTAGAAATGCTTTTGATTTAGAAATGCTGCAGAACTATTTTCTCTGTTATTCTTTCTTTCAAAAACGCTTTTCTGTTCAATTTATATATAAATTAATTTTTTACTTGTTTAGTAATGATTTCTTAGAAATGTAGATTGTAGATGAAGATTTAAGTGGGACAAAGACAATTGTGGTCATAGTTACAATATACAGAGGTATAGTCTATTGGCAATCCTTTAGCTTTTATTATAATGAGCCTAAACATTTGTTGCTTGATAAAGTTGTGTATCTTGTTCCACCATTGTTTGCCAAAAAAGACTTGCCAAACATAAGAAATCTTGATATGCGTAATAGGAAAACAATGACGTTTGTATTATAATTAAAAAGAAAATCTAAATCGTGATATTTCGTTGTTGACAAATAAATAGTGAATTAAAAGGGGCAACATAAATGACATGACGAGTTGTTTATAAATTATATATTGAGTATACGACACTTGTTATGACTATCCAACATAAAAATATATTTTTATTACGACCAGCAGTAAGCGGATTAGCGCGCTAATAATGTTTCTTCTTCTTAGCCTTGTAAGCAGAAAATACTTTTTATTAATGGACAAGGTCCCAATGTTACATATTCTGATTCTTAGCTATTCTGATAACTAGCTGCTGTGGTCTCTGGCAGAATGACCAGCGCTGTGGAACATTCTGCTCCTCAGCTTAATGATCAGCCAGGGCCAACTACAACCACAGCACACGCATTACAAACTTGAAACGAACCGAATGGGATAAGGAAAAAAAAAACATTTTTTTTTCGATAGCTCTCATTATATTTTTTATTTTATTTTTTCTTTGATTATTGTTACTTTGTGTGTGTTTTTTTAAGTAATAAATGTTATGTCTATGTCTATGATTCCTTAGTATCATTTTATTGCATGTTACTTGAAGATTCGTAGGTACTGCAATTTTTATTTCATTTATCTGTAGGTACATTAGACAATTAATAAAAATCAACACAATCTCTCCTTATATAAATTGATAAATCCTTTCAATTCATTTCAACGAAATACTATTTGTTGAAATGAAAGAATGAAGTGAAGAATGGTTTGTGCACCAAGCTTCGAACGCAGAATCTCAGGGTTGAGGGTCGCACACCATACTACTTTGATAGCGCCGCTCCTTTGTTAGACTAACCTAGTGTTAGAAGTTTGTTTTAGGACAGTGGCTATTTACAAGTACGAACACGCGAAATATCAATTTATGATTCAGATTTACCACGCGTGATTACGTAATTATTACGTACATATTTTTCTCTGGAAATTTCCTTTTTTAAGAACATAAATGACAGTCTCAGAATTATAGTTTAATGTAGATAGATAGATTTTTCATTAATGCGAAACTCCCTTAGGAATTCCATCTGTGTCACCTCCACACCTAAGGTTCCCCACCGTTTTTAAGGCACATTTTGCTATGAACCTCTACCCGAATTCGTATCATAAAAAACAAGCCCTTTTAGCGATGCCTATTGAGATTTTGGTGTATGAACCGGTTTGTATTTTGCCTTATAAACGTAGTACTAATTTATTTATTATATTATTTAGCACATAAATCACGGTGGCACAGGTGTCAAATTACAAATGTCTGGAAATATTTGATTGATTTTTATTTCTAGTAATTTTCAGGTAACTACACAATTTAGATGACACCAACTGATGTAATAATAACTATTGGTTATTTTGTAATTCAATATTATTCAGATATAATTTTTAAAGAAGTCTATTTAAACTTAACATTTCGTTACATGTATAAACTATATACAATATACATGCACTATAATACCGAAATAGCTATACTCGTAGATTTCATTAAATCCTTATTTATCATTTTACTTTGCAAATAAACGTGGCAAAACAGATAAGAGACAGCAATAATTAAATTTCGACATAAAAATATATAAAAAAAATTGTTCACTTAAATAACTTTTATATTTTTGTTACACAGTTTAATATCTTAATTACTTAACAAATCCACTTATAAACACTTTTTTCAAATTCGATGTAATTTGTGAAACGCGCTAACGAAGTTTTCCGAGCGCGTAACATTATATAGTATAATCTGTGTAGGTTACTTGGGGAGTCCGTTTCTACTGAGGGAGGCGGTTTGGTGACGGAACCGTTTCAAAGTCCGTCTCATTATTGTGCGTGCACGCTGTGTCGCATAGTGAGGTTTAATTAATTGTAAGGGTTTGGTCCTGCCCGATGCAATTGAGAGGGAGACCCGTTAGAGGTCAAACAATTCAACAGTTCAAGCTGAATTGCAGCGAGAACTTATCTAGCAAGCCGTGATGGCAAGTCGAGGAATAGATGAGATTCCTCACACCCACTCCAGTAGAAAATTTGACTCTCTTTTAAAAAAATGTATCTATTTATTATGTTATTTAAGGGTCGATTGTGTAGGGGGCGCTGCCAGTGAACAAGACATGGTTTTATATTTAGTGCTGCAGTTTTATGTTAACGTCAATTGACGCTTCATCAAATTAAGGATGATGAATTAGATATAATCACTATGTATGAAAGTATAAATGAAATAAAAAGGTTTGATAATAGCTGTTATCAGATCTTTTTTTCACTCTTTTTTTATTATAAAAAAATACAGAATTTTTATAATAGCATTCTATATCTTGAAAGGTGCGAATAATAAGAACGAACGAATAGTAAATCTGTAATAATTTCTAGGATTTTTAAAAAAATAATATTGACCCCCTATAGTAATGTTTTTAAAGTTACCAAAATTGCTTTTTTTTTTTTTAAATCATTCATTTGTTTCAGTTTTCATTGCAAATGGACATTTTCGAAGTTTGCTTTGGGGGCAATGCGTATCCCGCGTGCCTAAATAAAACAATCCTAGCTGTTATCAATAATGATACAAATTTTGTAATGACTTGCGACGGTCTGTGCTTCAGTTTACCGGAGAAAGATAATTTTTGTCTTCAAAAAAGTATTCCTAGTGGATCCTACAAGAAAAGATCGTACCAATTCATAAAAGGCCGGCAACGCACTCGCGAGTGTCCGGCATTGAGAGTGTCCATGGGCGGCGGTATCACTTAACATCAGGTGAGCCTCCTACCCGTTTGCCCCCTGTTCTATAAAAAAAATACAAAATAATAATTATTGGGTGTCACGGGCGCAAAGTAATATAGATTAGTATGAATGAGTCACGAACAGATGTTAAATATTCCAGGGTTATCTTAGGTCAATAGGTTCTTCCTGTTATTATTTCCGTATCACTTGACACTATGACATGTAAAATTGATAAATTTGCAAATGAGCATGGCACTAATTATTATTAGTTCAAGGTCTGTTAGTTTGCAACATGAAACTGCTTACGTACGAGGTAATATCGGTCTTATTGGAGCATTGCGTCTGTCATTTATGGCAAGTGGCACCTTCTGTGTTTAGTAGACTTACACAATATTCGTTTCCGCGGGAATCGAGTCAAAAACCAAACCATTAAGCCATGGTGACGGATTTTGTTTGTTTGTAATTTATAATATTCTATCTTTAACTAGATTAGTATAACTTTTGAAGATAGGAGAATTTAATTTATTCAGAATGAAATTCATCACATCATTACTATAATGTATTTTAGTGTTTTAAATTGTTGTGTTCATTCTAAAACGGCTCAATCAATAATAAACTTGATCTAGTGGTTAATTTTAATTATATTGGCGATGGCTCTGTACGAATTATAAAAAATCTATAAGTTATTTAATCACACTTTGTTGTACACTTTAAAACAATTTACAAATTAATAAAAAAATTTTGCACAGTACAACAGGCGGCCTTATCGCCATTAAGCGATCTCTTCCAGGCAACTATTTAAAAGCTAACGCATCGCAAGATTTATATTATATACGAGTAATATAATATGATTTTTGAGATTAGTTTTATTTAATGATCCCCGTGTGGAATCTTCACCAGATAGAAAAGTGATATTTTGCTTGTTATTTTATAATTAACTAAGCAAAGATTGATAATGGCGGCCCGCAATACCTTGTTTACGACAAGCCAATTTATCAAAGTCTTATTTTACATTTCCTTTTTCTTCGTTATCTTAGAATGTTATTTTCCCCAATATTCTGATATTTAGAAAAGTATTTGGATCAGAAACTACATCAAGTCTTCATTTTAAATGTTTAAACTAAAATCTTGTTTTGCCATGATGTGCAGCTATAACGGTAGGTTTGTAAGTACGTTGCCGGCCTTTAAAAAAGTAGTGCTCTTCTGTTTAGGACTCCGAAATGGTTACCATTCGGAAATACCTGAAATGCGAGCTGGTTCCAAAAAGTGTTGCGTGGCAAGAAGTGTCTTAAAACGTTCTCTCGTAATATCAAGGTGATACGGGTGGAATTTCGCGGTCCGTCTTCACGTTATTAATTCATAAATATGTTTATTTTGGAATACAAGATACAGGTATCACTTATTCCACGTCATTAAATTTGTATTGGTAGACATCTCTACTAATCGGCAAAGAAGACAGAGGGTGTAGGCCCAGAGAAAAATCCGGAGCAAAAACTCACGGTACTCTTTTAAAATGTCAAATCATTATACAAAATGACTATGGCAAAACTAGATAGATGAAACCAGAAGGATACGGTCCGCTCTTTATTTGTATTAAATTACAAAACTGAACGGAAACCTCGCACTCCATTTTCCGGAAGCGGCACCTGTTCACAGGCATGACGTGTGAGCCAGCCATCGTTTTACTCAACCATATTTGAGGGAATTAAACGACCCGTCATCCAATCCTCGTCATCCAAAATCCCAATCCATATCTAATTGTACATGCATTTATAGAAATAAAACATAGATCTGTCTTTTCATAATGTGTGTAGATTATGTTTCCTCAATGATTTTTGATTTTGTCATAATAAACCAAGAAAGTTTTTATGAAAAACGTAACGAAACCTTTTTAATAACACCCAAAATCTCCTCTTTCATTCATCTGCGAGCAAAATATAGAACATTATTTTGAAATAATATAAGCTGGTTACGAAAATAAAAGCGTTACTCCTAAATACTTTCACTTAATTCGAAAGCTTTCTCCGGATTAATTTAAAAAATGAAAATTCTTTTAAGTATTTCCGAGAAATTAAAATCGTCGGCACATAGCTTTTCTGAGAATGTTTTTATATTCATTTTAATATTAGTTTTGTAATCTTTAAATGGCGCGTTAGGATGAAACTTTTTCATTTTCTTTGAGATTTGAAATTGTGTTGTAACCCAATAATAAGATTTATTCAGGTATGAAAGATTGTACGCTGTCTTTCTTTTACATGGACGCTTCGACTGATGGTTTGGAAGAGAGATAGATGCGTTACAAGTAGGGTATGCAATCCTTATCTGGGATCCCGATATGGGATCGGGATCGGGAGAGGATTAACAAGATTAAGTGGCTGTAGTATCAGAAATGCGCCGAATATGCAACCGCAGCGTGCGGGCACGCCGCGATCATCGATTGATAAGACGTTATCACGTCAAAAACAATAACTATCCAACTAGGATCACTTGATTATATGTAAAATTAAGCAAGAAATTATTCTTGAACCACAGATTGGAGTTTAACTGACTTTAACGAATCAAATTTGTAATTTTAAATCATAAAATGGTCTTCCCATGTTGTTAACTCAATACGTCGGCCGTATGTCATTTTAAGGGTCGATTCGACCAAACAAGAGTAAATCTTAATCTTAGAATAAATCGTCAGTTAATCGAGAGTAAATCAATTTTACGTTTTACCAACTACAAATTCTAAGAATAGTGGGCTTATTCGGGAATTGCTACTATACCGCCGTTTCGCACGGAATAACAGCTATTCCTAGAATAATTTAATGGCGTCAGTCAGTCCAATCAGCTGATTTCTGTCATTTCACAAATATGTATTCTGTGTTTTAATTTCAAGTCAACGCAACACACTAAATTAATAGTCTGGCATTGTATAATGAAACGTTTAAACAATTTATTATTTATTTAATTATTTTTAGATTTTTTATTTTCTATAATATTAGAATGAAATTCAACTAGGCTCAACAGAAGTTCCTTTTTAGACGAAAGCCTCAAACAAACAAGAAATAAAAACTTTTTGTTGTCGTTTGACACCTGTTAAAAGCTACTTTTTCACACTATAATACGGCAAAATCGAGTTGACATGATGTATGCTCTTACAATGTCCCGTTGTAGAACAACATTTATTTGCCGAGTTTTATTTTCGTTCACTATTCTCTTGCTATTCGCGTATTGTTATTCCTAGCGCAATTATACTATCGATTACGTGGACAAACGACTACGGATTTACTCGAGATTAAAATCATGGAATAGATTATTCTTGGTATAGTTACTCGTGTATAAATTGAAGTTTGGTCGAATCGACCCTAAATCAATCCATAACTAAATCAATATTTTGGTATCCGACACACTCTAAAGATATTCAAATACTACTCACTGTTAATTTGTATATATATTTCTATATTAAATATTAATATAATTCAATTATAAAGAAACATTTACAATGTATGTTAAGTAGCTAATTCGGGGTTGCAACGTGACGTGTCAGTTGTCACGTAAGGCGGTTATTATGAGCATACACTGGGTGGATTCAAAATGGCGGATTACAGTGTAATACCAGGAATCACGCGATTTGCAACAGGTGCACTTACCCTAGTTAGGTAATAATCTCTTAGTTATTACTTTGTACATGATCGGTATTCTAATTGTTACCTACAGAAATTAATATTTGCGGATGAATAGTAGTTTTGTAATGTATAGGTAGGAAAATACTTGCTGTTCTTTATGCGAGGATTATTTAAAATTATTAGTTGAGTTAGCTGGTTTTTTAAGTCTTTTTTAGTATTTGTCTGTATCGTTAAACGCTCTCAAAAACTACTGATAATCTTATTATTGTGTTGGATGGTCAATTTATCAAGGAATGCTGTTACTTATAACGTTCGTTTTAGCCTGTTGACGTTCACTGCTGGACATAGGCCTCTCCTCTAAATTTGCAGTACGGCCTAATCCCCGCACTTTGCTTTCAACGCCTTCCCTTCACCCTCACCAGGTCATCTGTCCACCTAGTGGGATGCCGTCCATCGCTTCGCCGTGGTCGCCTGATCTTGGGCGATGTGCCATTTAAGTTTGTAAATTATCACGCAGAACGCTTTATTTTTTTATTATTGTATTTTAATTTAATTCTTTACCTTTATGACTGTCTAAAGAAATATTCCAAGTAATATTTATATAAAGAAATAATTCAATAATATATTATTAGTTTAGAAATCGGTTGGTACAAGCTGAATATTGCTGATTTTGAAAGGACTCTGCTACTTCACCGTCTACAAAAATAGTAATAGCTAGTCGTTTTTAATATTACTTAAAATACTTTGATATTTTTATCTTACCTTTTATAGCCCACAATACATCACTGGATCACGTTAATGTGGTAAAATTATGACTGCGTATTCTACACACGTACCTGAAGATATATGGACCTCTTCGTGAATGTCAAATGAACTATTCTAACATTTTTATTCGCAAGGTCAACGAAGTCTCAGTCTGAAATATTGCAAATGTATTTTATACTTTAGTAAGGCTAGGGGTATAGGGTGTATTAACTAAAATTCTACTGATTATACCAAGGTTCGAACTCCCGACCTACACCTTGAAAACAGCACGATTAAAATATAAGAAAATATATATAATGCAGCTACCTCGGACAAAGAGTTAGTCTAGATATTCAAAGGGGGAAAGCTGCCAGTATCTTCGGAACATTGCCTAAAGGGACTCCTTTTAAGAATTTATTTTATTAATTATTTTTTAAGGTTAGTTATTTTAATATTTGTCATTTAAAATTATATTTAATTTGTAAAGTTTATACTAAGTTACACGCAGCGGTGTCTGCTGAATATTAAAGAATTTTATTTTGGAAAAAATATATATAAGATAAATACAAACGGCACTCAATAAAATAAGATTGTTCGCATAACAAACTGTTAAAACTAGGAAAAGTTATTTTTTCAAAATGGGCTGGTTTTGTAATAACTTTATGTCCCTCTATGGACCATCAGTCACTTTCCTGATATTTCTTAAACCGCTTGATTAATGGTTTTTGTTGAGTGTTAATATTGTTTATTGACAAATCGATCCACAAATCGAAAGTTTTTACGCTTATAGGCATAATCCTTCACATTTAACACGTGATTGTTTTTTGTTGCGTTTAATTTTACGGAAGGAAACAAATAAAAATAAATTAAGATATGACTACCAACTAACCATTAAATTAATATAAATCTTAGTCAAAAATTAATCTATTTTCAAAATCGCATACGTACTTTATTTATACCGGTGCAATTAAAATGTAGTAAATGTTTAAACTCCCATATGTCTGTACAATTTGATAACCTCTCTAAGTTTAGCGAAAATACAAAAATGAAAATACAAAAAAGTAGCCACTACAAGTGCATGTTTATTTTAAAATATGACATCTATTTTTTTAAATTTTAACAACACTTTAAAATCAAGCAGATTAAAACTCGTTACTTGGGATCTATATCTATAGTCGCTCCACTTAATATAACGTTTCATTATCACATCTTTCTTTCACTGTCGATGATGCAATTTTTTGCATATAATATATTATTCAGGTCTTCTAACTTCTTCCTAAAATCTGTCAAAAAGAATTTATAAGAGAAAGAGTATATAAATCTTAATTTACTTCGTAATACCAAGTACTTATTTACCCTTACAAGACAGCGTTGCAAGTGCATTTTCGATGCGGTATTCCCAAAATGCATCAGCATATCTGGACTCCAAAATGTTCTAGACATTTCCCGGGCATGTACTTAACATATCTAGTGATAGAAAGGTATTCACTTTACCCGGGAATCAGTGCAGAATCCGGTTTAAAGCGGTTAAGACCCGGAATTGATCGAACATATTGAAAGTTCTGAAATTGGAAAATGGATATCGGTTATGAAGCTTATATTCTTACTATAGTTAAGTTGAATACGAGAGTGAATTTTGACATATTTATGCGACTAGATATGTATTAATAACATACCAGTTACAGAAGTAGATTGTGTTTGTCACTTCGAAGAGGTAATCGCCGAAACTGAAGCCTATTTTGAGGTTAAAGACAAATCGTACTAAAAGAATTGTGTCGAAATCATTGTGTCGCTCTCGAAGACTACTATACTCGTATAATCAAATCAAATTCTATCAAAAGTATTGGTTCTATGTTAACCTAGGAACTTTTCAGCCTACCAATTATAAGGCTGGACTATAGAATTACTTATAATAACTAGAATGACACAATAAGTTGACAAAGCCTTTAAGCAGATTGGTTTTGCAAAACGTACTAGTGAACATTTTCAAGTCAACTGTATCAAGTGTTATAGATACTTGATATATTCAAAAGAAATGTATTGTTGTGTACCTTTATTTTATCTCTAAAAATTTTATCTCTTCCAGGTATTTATATTTTAGAAATATCCTTATTCGTGCACAGAAACATATTTTTAAGTCGAAGTAAGCAGTAGACATGGGGTGAAATTGGCTGTGCCAAAAATCAATCTGGAACTGTTATGGAAAAACACCTTTTGTATGGCAATTAAGGTTTACAAGAAATTACCAACATAAATAAAAGATCTTCCGACTAGAGTCTTTAAAAAGCGACTTAGTGTATTACTTTTGGAAAAAATGTACTATTCAATAAATGATTATTTGCGTGAGACACTGTAGTTGACATAAATCTAATAAAGTATGATATGATATGTACGATACAAATAATATAAGAATTTTCTTTGACTAACAATGTAAAATTCCTTTAAAGACAAATTTGCGCGCCATTGTGTGTTAGTCTAGTCGACAAGTTGAAAATGGTACAAAATAGAGATACTGCTCTTAAAATTTTTTTTCTAAAAAATCATAATTGACAGTCCTCTATAGAGTAACAGAAAAATTTTTTTTTTTAATCAACAATTCTATTGTTTATTAACTTACCAATTTTTCTAGACGTCATTCCGGATCCAATGAGGTATCGCACATAATTTTAAGAGCAGTATCTCTATTTTGTACCATTTTCAACTTGTCGACTAGACTATGTGGCAGAATATGAGAACCTACGATTGTACCACCTTATTCATTTTTGTACCATATTCTTGCAACAAATAAATTATTATTACTATACATATGTTAGAAGTGTTCTTGAATACAGCTCACCTAGTTACACAGTAAATAAAGAGAAAAAATTTAAAAGATTCAAAACGACTTATAAAATTCATATCCTTTAATACTTAATAATAAGTTTAATACGTATGAAGACACGTGTAAAAATTTTAAATTGACACTAAGACAACGACGAAAAAATACGATACAATGTTACTACATGACATCCTCTCAGGCAAAATTAAGCTCACCACTAGAAAAGAAAAATTAAACTTTCACGTTTCTTCCTACCAGACTCGTAATCGTGTTTTGTTTCATGTTCCTCACATCAACAACAACGATGCAAAAACTCAGTTTTGTATCGCGCAGCCCGGACATACAATCACCACTAATTAAGCCTCGATTTGATTAAGCTATCGCGGAATAAGATTAAAGGGAGTATATGAGAATATCCATAACGCTAAATAACCGGCATCATGAGCACACCCCACCAATATTTTCATAAAATTAGACGAGAACAATATTGTTGACTCCTTTGGATCTTTTAAAGTGAATTAAAACGACGAATACGGTGAAAACAAAGATTTCCTATGGATGCTTCAATGTACCTTATGTACATTGTACAATGCCGAGCGTATGAGGTCATTACACCCAATAAGCATAGAAATCATTCGTAACCTCTGATGTCATTTCCTATCATCAAATATTACGTCACCAGGATAAAACCTCTGCTAAAAATAAGTAGATGTAATTATCATAAAAAAACGCTTATATAATCTAGAAATATGAAACTTTTACTATTTTTTAATTCGCTAATTACTAGTACTAGTCGAATTGAAATGCGAACTCTCCACTTATAAAGAAACGCTAATGGGTCTATACACAACTTAAATGGTTAGACAATATTCAATAATGTGATCTTGAAAGAAGAGGAAGCTGTCGTGCTGTGTTTATTCCTCTTTCCCGGTCCTGTTACAAACAAATCATGGGAGCTTATATAATCTATAAGAAATTTCGATTGTTATATTTCTGTCCTTAAAGCATAATTAGATAAAGTCAAACTATTAATAATAGCTGTAAGCTATTAATATATTGCCTTATACGTCGGTTATAAGTGTTTAGAAAGTAATCTGCCCACGTCATTCCTAATTAAAACATATGCATATATCTTAGTATCTCGTATTACAATGAAATAGATTTACTGATATTTGTCCATTAATAAATTGTAGATTCGATCAAGGTGTGATGTTTACGAGGCAGTTTCCTGTCGACACGCTTAATGGCTGCCATAAATTCCTTATGCATTTTATGTTGCTGATTTCCGTCACGGTCCAGATGTGTTAATATTACATATACACAAAATCTATATTGTGTCAAATCTATTTCAATAAAATCTGGCATACATATAGATTTTAATTGCGCAGCTCCTTCGTTTATCGCACTTCTTTAATAAAACTAATGAACGGTGTTAGGACACAATATATAAAGACATTTTATTGAATACTCAACATTCATAATTATGACTTTGTTATTGTGTTTGTTTAATTTAGTATATCGTCGCCTCTGTAATAGTGTTAACATTTTTACTGTGTTAATAAATATTTCCTATCCCCGATGTAAAGCTGGTGACCTACTACCACAGAACTTCTCTAGTCCTATTATAGGCATCATTACTATGTAAATTTGTGAAGAATGCAAAGGTAATTTCTTTTTTTTTTAATTCCCGTACTAGTGATCTAACACTTCCTTCCCTGCGATTCTTTAACTCACTTTTCGAACTCACACAGCGGCTCTCGCATCGGCGGTCGCTCTCAAATCAGTCGTGAAGCAGTCATTTTATGATTTGGCAATCTGAAAAGGTGGGAGCTTGTAGTTTATTGTTTATCAGAATGCCAAATCATTAAATGACTGCTCCACGACTGATTTGAGAGCGACCGCCGATGCGAAAACCGCTGTGTGAGTTCGAAAAGTGAGTTACAGAATCACAGGGCTTATTAAAAAGTTCAATATTACTTCATGAAACAAACGCAGGAATGTGTCTCCATAATGTATATGTAATGTTTTGGATATGTAAAATAAAAAAAGACATTCCTTAAATATGTATACAGCAGATGATTACCTACTTGATAGAAAAATATCGTTGAATACGTTTTATACACTTTGGAATCAATAATAATTATCAAAAATCTTTGTTTATTATGTGTGTTTATAATTAATGGAACATTGAACTTACACACTGTTTTATTTTCGTAAAGTTAAATTGAATGAGTCATAAGCATTCAAAAGTCCATTTATTTGTACTGTCCCAACACAATGCACAATTCTGAAGGCGTGATAGATAACCAGAAACAAATGTGAATCTGTAAATCTTCAACCCACTATGGTTATTGGTCGTTAAATTAACTTACAAAATTGATTAAGTAGAATTAAATTCTTTATTCGAATGTTACACTTGAATTCCAAAAGTTTGATCACATATTAAGGTATTTAGGTTTATATTTCTTTAAAGATAAGTAGTAAGCTAAAAATAAAGTTATAAGATGTTTAACAAAAGATTATTATTATTAACGATATTTTATTTGCCTTGCCATTTAGTGTTTTCCACAATTTTTGTTTTTCTAAACCGATGTACGAAATACTCTTCTCTAAAGGCTTTGCGAAAGTTGGACCAAAGAGAAGTACAACACTATGAGAAATATTTCCTCGATTAAAATAAATTACAAGTTTCGATGTTGACCCTACTGCGACTGTCTTATTTTATTTAACTGCTGGGGTAAAGGCATACCATTGTAAATATATATATATATGGGAATGCTCGGATTACCAGAAAATGTTCTGATGGAGTCATTTAACATTACTCCCTCAATCAATATCGATGGAATGACGATATTTCTCCGACATACAATATTTGAATTGTGCAATTCATAAGGTTATATACAAATAATTATGTATATTTCAGAATTTGTAACAAAGCTTCGATGTCAAAACAACTTACGCAAGAGCTTATGCAAAGCACAGCTGTGCTGTTAACTTGAATAAATCACACCAAATCAGCTGCTTGCAAAAGGATATTACGACATGGGAATAAAATTAATCTATATATAAATTCTGCCAAGCTTAAATATAAATTATTTTCAAGTTTTATTTATCCGTTTAAACGAATATAAGCTCAAGTTGTAAGTGAGTATCTGAAGAAATGATGGATAACTTAGCAATTGAGTCAGTCATAGTCCCTCAATTTAATCCCTGGTCTTTCAATCAAAGCAAGCAGATTTTTTGATAATCTAGCTCAAAATGTGTTCTTTTTAATGTCGGCTAAGGCTGAAACTGATTTCCGTTAGAAACAACAAACGCGAGGTCTCTTTTCATTCGCAAAGTTTCTAACTTACCCATATTGCTTATAATGGTAGTTTTTGTGGGTAAATGCAATGGGATGATGAATTAACCTACCACAATTACGGGGTAAAGCTATCACAACAAAGCTCTCTAGTCGAAGCTTGCTTTAAAACCTGAAACACACTGTTTTGTGAAAACTAATCTGTAGCAAGACAATGGACAAAAGCAAGCTAAGCTACAATAAAAGTGAAGCTTTTTCAGCCACAAAAGGTTAGCAGAATGTTACTTTAATGTTTTTACGATACCACAATTATCAAATGTGTCATTTATATCAAACTGACAGTTAAGCATTTTATTTTAGTTTTAGATTATTCTTTTTTGTATTTGTCAGTTCGCATTGTTGATTTTATACATTGAATGGTAAAAAAAGATATTTCAGTTTAGTTCCTCAGTCCACCGTATATCTAATTACAATACAAAGTGGCGAGTACTAGGCCGATAGTGACGTCAAAAGATTTAATATGAAAACATTACAAACACTGTCAAATATAAATTAGTTTCCGTGTTAAATTTATAAATAGAGGAGGATTTTAAAGCTAACTAAACTCACACTGGCATATAGTAAACAGACAACATTTAATAAATAAATGTCATGCACAATGGTACACAGCAGATGAACGAAGTTGCCACAACCTCACTCTTTTCTTGTAAGCTGAAATTTTTTAAATAAATTTCGAGATTATTTTCAATTCTCGATAAATAGTTAAGTAGTGTAGTATTTCATAGAATTTTCTATATCATAAAGTATAACTGTGTAACACCACACGCTTCATGATTGCGGCGTTCTTGTTGCACCTTCATTAACCTTCCATAATTGGACCCTCAAAAGGGAGTGTGTTGAAGATCAGACCCCCCTGGTGCAGTGTACGAAATTTCTGGACTTAGGCTATGGGCGTAAGCACTGTTAGGGAGAGGCCGATCCGCCCTGTGCCTATGCCCATTATGGAGGAACCCAAAGCAACTGAAAAACCCACCTGTATTAACCGCAAAACCGTGGGTTTCGAGAGGTAAGACCATGGAGCTTCGTACTAGCTGTAAATCTGGTCGCAGCGTGGTACAGTTCCTCAATAAATGGACTATATGACATAATATATTATCAAATCGAATTTCAGCTTCAAAATATTATAAAAATATAGGTTCCATGAAGTCGTAATTATAATCCAGGCTTAATAAGAATATATGGGTAAAAAAGCAATAAAACACAGCTGGTCTCGAATTTATTCGAAAAATATTAAATTGTCATAACAATAGCAGATTGTTACGGCTCGGGAAATTTAGATGTAGAATTAGATTTATTTCCACATGAATGGATTTCGATACTCAAATACTGTATTACTAATTTTAATTTAATAATATGAATTTTTGTGCGTTTTTGTTCCTGATAGTGTAGTCTTGATTTTTTATAATTCCTATTATTTTTGGTATTATCTATCCATACCGATGTCTAAAGCAGGACTTAGGAAGTGTAAGTAGCCTCATAGTTACGATATGAATCCCAAAAAGCAATGACTTTGAGGAAATGTATTAAAGGAAAACTAATGCCTTTGGGATTGGGCATTGGTTCCAGACGATAAACTACTCCTTATACCTATGGAAATTGTATTCGTTTTTACAACAAACTCTCAAGCGAAATTAGAAAATTATCACTGAATAAATTCAAAACATTCGTTAAACGTAAATTAATCAATAAAACTTTTTATAAATTTAATCCTAATCCTTGGGATTGATTCGCTCCAGTCCAAATATTTATGGCTGCTCTGCCTTACAAACAATTTGTAAACTTGGGGATTAAAAAGAGTGGCGGAGAGTTTCTTGCCAGTTCTTCTTGCCCGCTCTACGCCCTTGACTTGCGAACTGGTAGTAAATGTAAATTTAGAATCAATTTAACATATTTTCTGTTGACGTTCATAAGTGTACTTGGTTACCTATATGAATAAAGTTATTTTGAGTTTGAGTTTAATAATAATACGAAAGTTTATTCTAAATAACCTGCCAAGATTACATTGCGCGCGGATCAAACCGTAGGCACAGGTATTCTTTAATAAAAGAACCGTACAGAAAAGTGTTACACTAATTTAAAATCCACAAAGCCAATGCCACCAGCTAATAAAAACTTGCATCCGTATGATACAAAAATAGGTGAATAGCGCTATAAATGTACGAAAAATAAAACAGAACGAGAGACTACCCCAACAACTTGCAGATAGGGCAAGGGCATCGCACGAGCGCGAGTGCATCGTAGTCATAGATTATTATAACGACTGCCCAGAGGTTGCAAGCGCTTTAGTTTTAATTTTCTATCTTCTAAATCGAGTTTCTTATCTAGTCTTGTGAAATTGATGATTTTGTTTCAATATAAACTTCGGGTGCCAAGGCAGATACCATCCGTATCACCTCGACGTCTGTCCATATCTGAGCGTTTTTTAAGTCAGTTTTTGCTGCGCACCACCACCATGTGGAAGCTGCCCACTGAAGTATTTTCTTGAAGGACCCTAAGTCGATATACAAATTCGAAATAAAAAGAGGGTACCAAGTCTTAAAAGGTTGGCAACGCACTTGCGAGCCACATGGCAATGTGATTGTCCAGGGCGGCGGTATCACTTAACATCAGGTGAGCCTCCTGCCCGTTTGCCTCCTATTAAATAAAAAATATATTTTTTTACGTACGTGATTGTCGTTTCCCTCTAAGAGTCAACCCTTTACACTTGCATACACTTAAGTATTGGAATAGAGCATCTATAACATAATCTCTGAGAATCTTGACCCCTGCGCGTGACCAGTCTCCGATCGTTGCCACCGCTGTACATACGTATGTAGTGTAGATTATGTACAGTCATTGTTCCGTGTACCGTGAGAGTTACGTATTGCTTAGTATTCTAGCGTATTTATAGATTTCTTAGTACAGATCGTGTCATTATTAGCTAACTGGCTATGCTATGGCGTTGTCTGAAATCATACATATAGTTTTTAGTCGTGTTTTACTATGTACGTACATTAAAAAAAATATGGTCTATTATGGTAAATAGGTCTATTTACTCCATATTTAAATAGAAATTACTTCTTTGTTTGTGCCACAAATCACTGAATGTCGTAATTCTTAACACTCAATATGAATTCCTAGGGTGATATCTGTTTAATGAACTTTTTAGAGGGCAATAAAGAAAGGAAAAAGGAATAATCCTACAAAAGCATAGTTTTGTTATGCTTGTTAAAGCAAAAGGTATTTACCAAAATTTGTATTTCGCTCTACTTTTTTCGCATACTGTAATAATAATTTTTGTATACCTACTATAAAAATATCATATTTCTGTTTCATGATCATTGGTCAATCTAATAGTCAAGTAGGTTGACTTTTTGGTACTAAGGCAAGCCGGTTTCCTCACGATGTTTTCCTTCACCGTTCGAACGAATGTAAAATGCGCACATAGAAAGAAAGTCCATTGGTGCACAGACTGGCTTCGAACCTACGACCTCAGGAATAAGAGTCGTACGCTGAAGCCACTAGGCCAATACTGAATATTAGCTATAGTAATCGTTTAAATTTTTGGCAGTTATACCTTACTGAGACGCATTAAGCGGTCTCATACTTTTTAGACAAAACCTAAAATGCTAATTTACGAAACTTGATAAATAACTTAAGAAAATTTGAATGCACGGCCTCCAAGATCGACATTAAACAACGTTCCCAGTGTTTGTCACAGAGTAACAAAAGATATAGGTCGCAGTAGTCCGAAACAGTTTTCGTTCCTCATTACGTACGAGAGACTCTTGACTCTGTGACTGTGTTATTCACATAACTCTTTCGACTTCTTTAATCGTAGAACCAATTTGTATACTGGCGGCCTGTTTCGGCTTCGTCATGGCTGGATATTTATTTTTTCAAATATTTTGCAAATAAATATAGCATTTGATGCTCAGGTGTAATGGTACAAGAATTCTTGAAATCGGTCCAGTACTTTTTGAGTGTATTCCTTACAAACATACGAATCCTCTTTATTGGTATATTTTTGAAAAGTGTAGACCTCGTAGCCTTTTTAATATGTTTGATAGTTTTGTTTGTTTCGAAACTTGTATGAAATATTCCTTTGTCTATTCTTGTGTTTTTACAAACACGCCATGTTAGTTTTTAACATGTAAATTGCGACCACACTTATACTGTTTCAAGAGCATAACGTAGATTTTATGTTCAGAATAATCCCGTATTAGTGGAGTTTGCATATCATTATGGAAGCGTCGATAAGACTTCTCTCAAGAAAAGAAACAATACAGACTTATTCTGAATAGACCATGAATAGATTATTATGCTTACTTTACCCAGAAGTTTAATTGATCATTCTAAAGATGTTTAAGTAATATTTCGTTAGCCTGAAACTCGGCGACGAATCACTTGTCTTGTTTAAAGACAGAAACGGAGATTAGGCCGACTTTTGCGTCCTGACTTAAGGTACGAGTACATGAAACTAAACAAATAACATTTCTATCCGAAATGTGAAACCATATTTGCATTATTTTTCCATTGCACTCAAAAATCTCTTCGAAATTCGTACGATCAAAGAGAAAATGCACCAATATCCATGAATGCGATAAGCTTTATCAATCCCTTATCTCAGTTAAGCCAGTTAGCGGGTTCTATTCCTGACCAATTATCCATTATTCGCTATTTCAGTGGTCTTTTAAGTGGATTTTCGTAGTTATTGAATGCTTTTAACTTGTCCATTGTTCCGACTAATTTGTTAATTGTTGTTTTCATTTGATATGGCGAATTTTTATAGGTTAAATTTTAACAAATTTTAAAAAAAGACGTTTTATTAGTATTATTAAAAACTAGTGAACACTAGTTGAGCCCGCGAACTTCGTACCTCATAATGGATGATAAATTACGTGATCCCTTTTAGCTAAGCTATAATTGTCTATAAAATTATGTCGTCTATGTTCCTGTGAAAACGTCGAAGCAATATCAAGTTGCAAATTTTTTAAATTTAAATTTTACTTTCCTTACGTAAATCTTTTCGATATTTTATATTGGTATTCTGACGCAACAACCTTTTTTGGCCTCAGATTTCAGTATTTGTTTCATAATCATTTTTCAATCTAATGTACAAGTAGTTGAACATCCTTCTGTGCCTAACACACGCCGCCGACGTTTTTTGGGTCTGTCTTAGACATAGCACAATGTTTTCCTTAAGCGTTCGAGCGAATGTTAAATGTGCAAATAGAAAGTCCATTGGTGCACATCCGGGGATCAAACCTACGGCCTCAGGTATGAAAGTCGCACGCTGAAGCCACTAGGCCGACACTGCTAATTTTTTAGACGAATACATCAAAATAAAATTGATCAAAATCGGTTTAGCCGTTCTCTAGTTATAAATGGTGTAACATACCCGATTTTGTTTTATATATATTGTAAGTTATAGCTTTACATACAAAATTAAACCTGGCTATTTTCTGGCTTATTCCATTATATTTTGTTTCTCAATTGCAACAAAAACAAACAATCACAAATGACTATATTTTATAAATGAGATAATCTTTCTGAACGATTACGTTTTATTTTAAATAAACCGCAATAAATATGCGTACCACTCTAAACATTTTGCAGGTAAATAAAAGTAACTCGCCATAAAGACAATGTATGCTAAATATCCATCTTTCTTCGAGATAAAAAGGCTTCTCTAGTATGTTTTCCCGCAGATATCATTTATTCTCATCTCACTGGCTTTTATCATATTTTCTTATAAAGACTAGCAAGGCTGATTGACTGTAAATATATGTACTTGTTGAAATTAATTGGAATGTATTATTATGCGAATTTCACTTTCGTACCATAAAAGAGCTTGATTACCTCACTGAAAAAGAGAGAGGAGCATACACAGAGAAATAAGCTAAAACCCATTTTTTATGTTTTTGCATATTTTATACTATTGAATAGTTAAAAAAAATAGTAGTGCTACAACCTTTTATGTCTGGGCCTGAGATTCCTGGTTCGTGATCATTAAAATATTCAAAATTGATATGGTAAAGATTTTTAGATCTGGGCCTTATACTTCTGTATCTGTTTCATGATCATTTGTCAATCTAATAGGCAAGTAGGTGATCAGCTTCCTGTGCCTGACACATGCTATCGACTTTTTCGGTCTAAGACAGATTCGATCCCCGACTGTGCACCAATAGACTTTCTTTCTGTATGCATTTACCATTGGCTCGAACGGTAAAGAAAAACATCGTGAGAAAACCGGCTTGCCTTAGATCCAAAAAGTCGACGGCGTGTGTCAGGCATGATCAGGGGGCTAATCACCTACTTGCCTATTAGATTGACAAATTATCATGAAACTGATACAGAAATCTGAGGCCCACACCTAAAAGGGTTGAAGCGCTACTGATTTATTTTTCATTTCATTTTGTTTCAGAAAACAAAGTTATTCCGATTTAATTGCTATATGCAGTTAATTTATTTGTAGAGTTATTGTCTATTTACTTAAAGCCTTTTTGGTATATTATTTTTATTCGTGCAAATGTAATAACATCAAGTTTCCAATAATAGTTAATGACCAATGTTCGGTGAGTGGTGACCCTATTTTCAAACGACTCTTTGACCTCTCGCAGTCGTGACCCACCATATTAGCGACTACCACTGGGCTATTTGATGCAATTTATCCAAATCAGTACTTACCGCTACTTTGAACTGTGTAAGGTATACTAAATAAGGGAATAACATAATTAGTTTATAAACGATAAAGCATCACAAGAATTAAGATAAAATTAACACTACAGTAATTCGCATTTTATTAAAAAAAAAACAATATCGCGTACTACGAACAATATTTTGTAAGACCTTATTGGTAATTTTTTCAATTGTTTTTTTTAATTGTTTCGTCGAAAGTAACTAATAGCAGAAATACTGTAATTCACGCAAATACGCATAAATATTCTAACAAAACCGCTATATCCAATAAGATTACCAGTACAGGAAATAGGTAATTTCCATTATTATGTGACACGTGATGCGCGCGCGCAGACTTGCATAACAGTGACCTAATCACAATAATGAGTTTCTACCTACTTCGATGTTTTTAGAGTTGTCAAGTAATGTAATTGTTAAAATTATTTTATTATTGGGATAGGGACAATGAATCAATTAACAAATTAAGGCAAATATTTCGCTACTAGTGTGGTAAATATCGTGAAGAAAAAGTATGTTTGAAGAACCGAAAATCGATGACGTTTCAGGCACAGAAGACTTCACCTACTTGCCTATTAAGAATAATTAATCAAAAAACATATAAAGAATACTGAGGCAAATGGATTAAGTGCAACTGTTTTATTCTACTCTAGTATCCTAGCTTAATAGTAAATTGTAACGACCAATTTGCTTGCAGCGTAGTAAACATCCGCGAGCTCAAGTCATTGAACCGATGATGACATCATTGTTCCAGAAATGATACTAGTTTATTCTAGCTCAAATATAAAGTTATAAAAGTGCGTGGACATCCTTATATAAACACTTCCGTTGGCTCTAGAGAGAAGATAATCTAAAAGAATGAGAAATGTTAGAGGAGTATGAAAAAAATAACTTTAAAAAGTATTGCTATTCACATTCTTGCTAGCATTGTGTTATTGGCAAGTGATTGTTTGGGAATTACATATATGTAATAACTTCTTTTTGCAGACCTCCAAAAAGGTTACCTTGATTAATTATATAAAGTCCTCAAAACGTTGGGCTTTGTATAATTTAAGTTAGTTATTAAATTTAAATTAACTTCAAAATTTTATGTAAGATATTAATAAGGTGGAGCTTTTCGGGCTTCCAAGTTTTGTTTTTGCATTGCGCTTTCCCAGGCTCACGGGCGCGCCTTTGATCGCACGCTTCACTGGTACTCAAATAAAATTAGTTTTTGTTTCGATTCGTTTAAAGGTCAAAGTGAATAGTTGTTTAGGTTAATCGAATGTACCACGTCACTGGATTTGACCATTGGTTTAATTTATATAAAATGTAATGCAAGCTTGTATGTAATTTTTTATGTTTGAGAACTTAGTCTTAAAATGATACAGGGTCCACCATTATTTCACTGAGAAGCGAATATAGTAAGAACATTTAGCGTCTATCACGTAAAGAATTATTAAATTTTAAATAATTGTTAACGATTACGGGTACTTTTAAGGGCGTGTGCGTAATAGTCGAACAGGCGGTTCGTAAAGAATATAATAGAAAATAAAATATCCATTCAAAAGGCACCGAATATAACAGTCTTATTTTAAAACAACACATTCATTCGAAACAAGTATTATTTCGTACAAAAGTATTTGAAATTCAATTCAACTCTTTCACGTCACTGGCGAATAAAAGTTTTGTGAGGGAACAAAAGACCTAGAACAGCGAACATTGTGG
The DNA here is from genome assembly GCF_905475465.1 of Pieris napi. Taxonomy (NCBI): domain Eukaryota; kingdom Metazoa; phylum Arthropoda; class Insecta; order Lepidoptera; family Pieridae; genus Pieris; species Pieris napi. The sequence continues at coordinate 432,854 of NC_062241.1, read as the reverse complement.
GGCAAACTCGTTAGGTCGTGGACTAGCTGGATGACTGGCATTCTTCTTCGTGTATTCTGTGACACAAAGAACATATGTGGTCTTATGAGTTATGATCATGTTTTGTTTGGCTTCGTTTTCGTGGATACACTTTAGTTTCACGCTGAATAAAATAAAATATTAAACACTCGTTATTTTACAAGAAAACTTAGTTCCTGAGTGAAAGAATTCACATGACTGGTACCTACTGGTAACATATTACTTAAATACACAAAATCGTATCAACACAAATATAGGTATTTTTAGTGAATGGCCCTAACGTGTAAAACTTTTTAGACTTACTACAAACATAATTCTTACGTTTCGTTTCGTATTTTTTATTTTGTGTATTTTAGGAACACTAACGGTGCCTTTTATTGTTAACAATTTAAATTTATCGTGTTCTTTGATCGCACGGTAATGGCGAGATATTTTTCTTACTACATCACAAATCTTACTTAAATCCATAATTTCTATACGAATACTAAGAAAATGAGATACGCAGATATTTCTCGAGAATTCTTAAGGTGAATAACTGAGCTAAACTAATACGCGACAAAGACATTTTCAAGATTAATAGCAGTATTTCACGGGAGTTAGTTCGCGTAATTTCGACAGATTTTTTCACTGAAAACCCGCCGTATTTTCTGTCTGAATGTTCTTTTACGCTTTTGTGCCCATTCCCTTTGAAATGAAATAGACCCGTGTTATTTTCTAAGTACGTGGTGAGTTGTTTGTTGAGATTGCGCGTGGATTAACGCTGATTTAATAGCACACGAAAGTCGAAGGATCTATGTACTGAAAAAATCAATATTCATAATACTTATACTGCAGTGCCTACAACCTACATAGTACCTTGATTGCCACGTATGGTCATTGTGCTATTCATCATTTGGCATTGATTTATAAAAAAAGCGCGACCTTCATTACTTTCGACCAGGTAACTATCATTCCTATACTCGAAATTTAAGTATTTTAATATACTCGTATACATTTAACTTTTACTAATATTATCTTTTTCTACTAAGTATTTTTATTATAACAGTCTACTCCTCAGCATAATGCTGAGCCAGGGCCAATTACAACCACAGCACACACGCATTACACGTTTAAAACCTACCTTGTTCTTTAAAAGAAAAAAAAATGTTATCTATCTTTCTTTTTTTATACCTTTTTGATTATTGTTATTTTGTCTGTTTCTGTGTGTGTGTTTTGTTAGTAATAAATGTTACTTCTATGTCTATCTCTGATAGTAGTTAGCATTGAAAACATGGTTTAATATGTATTTTATGTAATTAGCATAGGAAAATAGGAATTCGAATTTACATTTAGCCCAAAATAAACATTTATAACGTCGTTAACGAAATTGTAACAATTGTAAATTCGTTCTCCCCCACTTATCTTATATCTCGTTATATCAATTGTATTACCAGTTACAGTGTACAATAATGTAGTAATAAAACATTTTTAACAGCAATGTTTCTGTGTTAGGAGTTGTCATAATTCCAGGGCATTTTGTATGTAATAAGAGCAAAACGGACAGGAGGCTCACCTGATGTTAAGTGATACCACCGCTCATAAATACTACCATTGCCAGAAGGCTCGCAAGTGCGTTGCCGGCCTTTTAATAATTGGTACGCTCTTTTCTTGAAGGAGCCCTTTCTCGTGGCTCGCGGCAAATACTGCCAAAAAAACGCTCAGTTGTAGAACAACGGACATCGAGTTTATACGGGTGGTATATTGTATTGTGCCTTGACGTCCGATAATGAAACTCAGCTGCATGTATTAGTCCGAACAACTCCTCTGAACACTTTCCATAGTAAATGCGGTAGAAGATGTAGATAGACCCCACATCTATACGTAACCCCAAGGGATCAAGCCGCACGGAAAGTGACTGGTTGTCAACGATTCGAATCACTCTTCGTTGATACGGTCAAGTGGAGCTCTTGCCCAGAGGTAAGAACAGTACTCCATGTGGGGCCGAATTTGCGCTTTATAGAGGTGCAAGCGGTGGCCCGGAGTGAAGTACCGTCTCGCCTTGCTGAACACACCAAGCTTCTTAGAGGCTTATTTAGCCTTCCCTTCCAAATGACTGCAGAACTGAACGACATTCGATATGTCAACGCCCAGTATTGTGATACTAGCTGAGGCTTTAAGAAGAGTGTCTTCAAAGAGAGGAGTAGCGCCAAAAGGAGTTTTATGTTTATCTTCTCAGATAGAGGTCGGATTTGAGTTGACGAGGGAAAAGTACAGCCGATCAAAGCAAAAATGCAATTATACAAAGTTTGCAGTATACCTTATTTTAATATAAGCGGATAAATAAGGTGAATGAACATTTAATTCACATTGATTCGTTACTGTTATTCTTAATACTATGGTATTATCATACAATTTGTGTTTTTACATTACATTTGGATAAAGAGTTTGTTCTTTTGAGATCCTTCTTAAATGTATACGAATAAATTGTATTTATTATGATTGAATTAAGCTCTGGAGGACCATTGGGATAAAAGAAAACCACAAAGAAATTATTATTTTATGTTTTCTCCTAAATCTTTTGTCTGTCTTCGTTAGAGTGGATTTAGTGAGTTCATTCATCCTAAAAATAGAGTTCAAATAAAACTTAGCTATTATTTTAAGTAGTCCTTTGTTCAAGAAATTAAGAAAGAGGTAACTTAATTTTTTTCCGAGAATGGCCAGGAGCCTAAAAAAGTGTTTCAATTTACTAAAACGTTAAGTTATTGAAGGTTTATACGTTTATAAATAGGGTTAACTTAGTTATAATTGGTTTAAAAGTAGAGATGGAAAGATTAATAATTTTTATAAGTGCTAAAAAATACAGACGTCCTTTCATCATGAGAGTGGATAGGGTTGTGGGTGCTTAGAAAAGTAACGACAATGTGATACTACGTCAATAACGTATTTTTAGAAAACTATTTAAAAAAAATCCATGGAATAGGTATACTCGACGCGTACTTAAATATTATAAAAAAATCTATCATTTCTCTATCAGAACTCATTTGTTTAAAACATTTCTGCGTCTGATCCGTTGATATTTTTATGTCGCTAAAAACTAAACGTTTCCGTTATTGCGTAAAGCAATGCGTTTGATCACAAACGGTTTGATTCCTGCCAACAAATTTCCAGTTGATAGACGAAGAAGGTTGACTCAGCTACTTGCCTTTCCCCTAAAAAAAATTATTGAATTTTGAATTTTATGCTTAATGCTTAAGAAAAAGAACCTGAAAGTAAATTATTGTTTAAAAACGTTGATAAATAGCAACCCTATGTAATCAAACCATAAAACGCACACATTGTACTCCATTCACTGCAAGTTCAGTGACACAGCTCACTCATTACTCTAATTACCCCGTTCAACGATTGCCCGCAGGATTGTAAAAGAAGGATTATTGGCGAAAGTTAGAATGCATATTCTTTAGGTCTAGGGTTTCTACAGTGATATTATGCAGGGTTTTTGGGTACAAATATATGATTCGCTAAGCATGGCTATGGTATATGAAGAATACTTTCATTTGACAAACAAAACTTACCCTTAAACCAAACGTTTCAACTAGGTTTTAATAGAGTAGTGTCTCAAAAAACATCCTGTCATACCTCTAGAAGGCAGTGTACTCGTAAAATATCAACATACTAATTGCCCATGGGTAACCGTCTTGTTCTTATTTTCCGTTGCTGGCGGTCAGTCTCGTGAAGCGTGTGCCAGATGCAGTAATTCTTCGGTATTTGCAATACCAGTTCACTCCCTAACGTTACGAAGCCATGGTTTGTCCCTCCTACCAATACCGTTTACTCTGGATTTTACCTATTAATTGAAAGTAGCGGTGATGGCGCAACTGGGATACCAATCCCACATATTCGGACCACAGACTGCGTTAGTATAAAATATGGAAAGCGCATCTCTTTAATTGTTACGTAAACGCCAGACAACTATGTACAATGCAAATAGACATCGCTTTTCTGATATATATGTTAAAATAAAACAATGAAATAGGTACATAAACTAAATCCATTTATGAGCATAACGTGAAGATTGAGTGAACGGGACCTTCGTTTGATTGTTATCATTAGACAGGTGCGCGTTTAGAGTTAATAAAACTTGTATGAATCATTACCGATTTGCAAAATAATATTGTGATATTACGAAAATTTATAATAACATGCATTAATGTTTCATTTGAGATTGTTTTCCGGTTAAAGCGAGGCTACAATATTTATTCACATATACAATAAATTAAGGAGTTTAAGAATCTATCTTTCGATTAACTATTCAAAGTAATCGTCAATCTAGTTTTCACGTCTTTCAATTTCTTGTATTTGCTTGATTAAAGTTGTTTTAAGTGGCTCTTGGTCCAGTCCTTTTTGACTGTCAAATTTTGATATAATTTTGGTGTATGTATCGCTTGGTATGCGAGAAAAATTACGCAACTAATGTTTTCGTTATTGCAAATCGACCTAGAAAAAGCTGGTACTTAAAAGCAGCCAATAAATATTTTATCCTTAACACTATAGTGTCACTTTACAAATAAATGTGACAATGTATTTTAAAAGCTTTACGAATATGCCTATTAATGTCTAGCTTATCATTAACTGGTCTCTCAGCGCAGAATCCTTGAGCGCCACTCACTGGTAATGTTGCGACAACCGGGCCAAGAACACTTCCTTTCTTTTCTAACTACATTAACCTAACACTGAAATACGAATTTATTGTTTCTAGATAAATCATTATTCTATCTATTACGAATGGCACTGCTACTTTTAAGTAATCGGCTAGCATCTAAATGATAAACGTTTGTACATGTTTAATTGTACATTAAAGAATGAATATGTTATCCCAACGAAAAAATTCATATCTCGCTTACCCACTGCCTTACAGCTGAAATGGAAATGGACAAGCCATATTACAAGGTATACAGATAAAAGATGGACCGCTGAAGCTACCCACTGGAGGGTACCTCCAGGAATAATAAACGTTGGAATACCACAAAAGCGATGGGCTGACGACATAGTTAAGATTTCTGGGAAGAAATGGATGGAGGAAACAAAGAACAGATGCAAATAACAATAACTTACGTAGACTAAGAGTATTACAAAACTAACGACCATTTGATATGTAATTTTTAATAGCATGGAATTCAATTGGCTTTATTATTATAATTATTCGCAAAGGCGTATATGCTCAAGCATACAAAAAGCGGACTATGTTTTATTATTAGGTAAAATAATATATTCCGGAGGCATTCTTAATATAACGTAGTAACTATTGATGAAATTATATAAAAATTAATTGCGTAGTTAAAGAGATCTAAGCTTACAAACAAACAATTTTTATACTATACAAAGATAGTCGTTGATTGGATGTGAAAACATTTAAAAACACGGAACTCAGCTTAAAGCTTTTCTCTTTCCCTGGACAGTTCAAATAGCCCGGTTATGAAATATACTGGTTTCCCCGTAGTCGATAATGTTTGATTCCTTTTGTTGGCCAAATTGAGAATTTCACGGTTTACCGCGCACAAATATGATCCGTGACTGAATCATCCAATATTTTATTTACTCAAGTATATGTACAATTATTATTATTCTTACTATTTAAATTGGGGCTAAATTGTTTTAAAAATTTTGAAACTAGTTTGAATTAAAAAAGTAAGTATGAGAGTGCAGTCCGAACAGAGATTACCCCAGGGGTACCACATGAATCCCTCTCGGGGCGTCCACCATCACCACCATCTCTCGGGACATTCAGCATTCAGTGGTGGACGCACAGGCATGTGGTCAATACTGATCACTGATAACTCACGCCACGGCATCACATAACATCAGGTGAGGGAAGCCTCCTGCCCGCTTGCCCTCTGTTCTATAAAAATAAATACTGTGCGATCATTGAACACGTTTTATTATTAACAAATGTTTCTTCTAAATTATTTTTTATAATTCCCAAATGTTCTAACGAAAAATTTGCGAAGAAGCTGTGTATATGTGAAAAAACGACATTCCATTCTTAATTTTTTCGGAACTAACAGTAATTTTTATTCGGTTTCTCTGCTCTTCAAAACTAAATTATTTTTCTGGATTTTAAACCCGTTAAGCTGGAGAAACGTTTAAAGAATCAGATGTGCAACCCTAAAGCATTGACACGAATGTTTTTTTTACGAAATCTTCATCATTTATAAACCGAATTATGTATGGTTATAACAAATGTATATTTTTACTCAACTACCAATAAATCACCGACAAAAATAGAAATCCGATAGAATTAGGTTGTCAAATCGGATACTCGTAAAGTATTCTATAGTTATTACGTCCCTCGTTCGAGTGCGTTCGGATATTTTGACTGACATGGACTACGATAAAAAGGCCACAGATAACCTATCCACAGACCCCATCCCATTCATAAATCACTCTGTGTCGAGATTTGCATGTCAACATTTGAGTTATTCCTGAGCATAGTAAATATCTTACGAGGATTGAAATGCTTTAATGAACATTTAGATCCTTATAATTGTAATCAACAACAGTATTACTTAGCATTATTAAGAGTCTTACTCGTGTCAGGAGTAAGACCAGTGTATTGGAAATTTGTATGCTTTCGTATAGATTTTAGCAACTTTTAATATTACATTAAAGGTTAAATAGTAACTTGCTAATACCACATTTTCCTGCAAACAATTGTAATTACACACAGTAGACCCACTACCATTCTCTCTGTTTGCAAAATCGTCAGTAAATGATCAAGACTTAACAAAGACGAATAAAAAAATTCGCGATTGGCCTACATGTATGTTTGTACTATGTCACTAAGTGTGAGTGAATTCGAAGTGTCGGAAATTTAAATTTCAAAGGCACGTTCCATTTCCAAATGTGAAATTCAAAATTGAAATAAGAATTGTTGGCCCTCATTTAAACTGGATTAATCCTTTGACGAAAATGAGCCAATATTGACATTCTTAAGTTACTTATTATATTTAAGTAATAATGTTTTTAGTGTCGTTTTTAAAGTAACAGCCGGCAAACAGACAGGAGGCTCATCTGATGTTAAGTGATACCATAAACACATTGCCAGAGGGCTCGCAAGTGCCGGCATCTTTTAAGAATTGGTATGCTCTGTTCTGGATGGACCCTAAATCGAATGAGTTCGGAAATACATCGATGGAAAAACTGCCTTAAAGAACGCTCATTTGTAGTTTTATAGTACCTAATTAAATTGTTTATCTTGCCCGTTTAGCTGGCCATATCCTGATATACAATATCTTCAAGTATTCCTACACTATCATGAAGTGATCAATTCTAAGATCCAAGAGAAATAGTTAGAAGATAGACGTAGAACGCCCAGGCTTAGTCGTTATTTAAAAAGCTCGCTTAGCAAAATATAGCGAAATTGAAAAGTGCACTTAACTCTACAGTAGACAGTTTTTACCTGCTAACATTAGTCACAGGCGCGATGATCTGTCTCTCTGACAAATGGTCTGGTAATGCCAGCTTCACGATATTTACTATTTTTTGTCGTATAATGCTTTTAAGAGGGATTAAATGAAAGTCACGGCTTTCATTGAAAAACCCGGTACCATTTTCATCCAGGGAACTGTAGTTTTTCTTAAATAGGTTTCGAAGTGCCCGATATAATTAGACAATACACTTATGAACGTCAATATTTATCAACATATGAGATTATACAGTTAGGATTGCATTATTTTTAATCAAAACTTGCAAGTGGAGCTGTACAAGTATAACACGACTATCCTTGTCATGTTAAATCAGTTGGGATGGTCCCAAGGCGAGGTCGTTGTAAAATTTTACATTGTTTGAATTGAAAACACAAGTTAGTTTAACTCTAAACGTAGCTTAGTGTTTTTGTTAATCTCTTACGTTTTCAACTAAATAAATATTGATTTTTATCACTAAAAATATTCTACAAAATAATGTATTAACATGCTATTGATTTAATTGCTTTTGTTATATAAATGATAGGACTGTAAAGTACATTTGTTGGACAAGTATATAAATAACATTCACGTTTTGGAAGCTCCTGAAACGTAGAAATTTTCCGGTCATTATGTTAACGCCTCTACAAAATCGTTACGTAAAACGCAAGAGACATCATTACGTTCCTTTTCACTGAAAATACAATTTACATTAAATACTCAAATTATAAACTCAGTCAACAGGTGTTCGAAATTTGAAATCCAAATGCTGCCGTTTGCTTAAATCGTCGTCATTAAGGAAAGGTGTGAATAGGATAATGACATAGTGACAATTTGTACACATCTGTTGACTTAAACGAGAGCTATAATTTATTGTGGAACTTCGGAAATTATATACAATACACATTGTGTGTATATATAGTTGTTTTGTTTGAGTTTAGAAATTCAGTAATAACTAAAGGCTGTTCTTTTCCAAGTCTTATATATGTAACTCAAAACTGTGGGTCATTAGGTTAGATAAAATGAAGTAGAGATGTTCTTCTTTTTACCGGACTTAAAAAACCTGAAGGTGGATTCGATTTTGCATAAATAGCCTAATACGACTTTAATACGTCTTTTATAGAAATAAAGTTATAAATACTTTATAAATTTAATTCTGATACAAATAAGCTTCTATAAATGTTATTTATAGAAGTGCATTTTGGAATCGGTTGGTTTTTTTTGTTAAAAAGGAATTTTAAAATACAAATGACGCAATTTTTTAAAACCTTTTTTAATAAAATAACAATTATCAAAAGAAAATGTATCTGTTCACAATGTAATTGTTTTATAAATAGGAAACCAGAGAATGTTATTACAAGAAACTGAGTGTGTATCATGTGCACAGAGCAGCATAGCCTGAGGCGACTCATAAACTACGCCGAGCTAGTGATGTGTGCGCTTAAAGAATTGTCGATAAACTTCTGCGGTATAAAAAGGTGTTGAGATATTAACATTATGTTTAAAATGGCATTGACAGCACAAGTTTAGCTTGGGTTGTGCATTGTGCAAATAAATGGATATATGGATAAAATGGTGGGTTTTACATAATGAGTTGAGCAGTTTTGGCCGAGTCGCTTCAGCGTGCAATTCTCATGGGGTCGTAGGTTTGATCCCCGGCTGTGCACCAATGGACTTTCTTTTTATTTGCGCAGTTAACGCTTGAACGATGAAGGAAAACATCGTGAGGAAACCGGCTTACCAAAAACAAATTCGACGGCGTGAGTCAGGCATAGGAGGCACAGAAATCTGAGGCCCAGACCTAAAAATAATTATTAATAAAACTTTGAACTTTTGGCATAACTATTAACAAATAAACATACGTCTTTAATCTACTAAAATTATAACTGTGTACGAAAATAAGTAATGTACCGCGGCGCTCGGGATTCCTCCGTGTTTTCAGTATCGACAGTTCGATTAATTAGAATTTTTATCGCATTTTCTTTTACTATATGTCCCATTACATCAGACTTACGTTATTATAAATTATTATAACATTTAGATTTCTCTTATCTGGGTCAAAGATTTGTCAAAATTTAACTTCACTTTAAAAAATATAATGCGTTGCAAAATATCGATACATGACATCTCTATTATTGGAATAGCGTAACAAGTCAAGATCTGTTTCCTGCGAGGTAGTTGGTACTTATTACATAGAACTTACTCGATATTTTAGTTACTCGGCGAAACTTCTGATGCGATTGTATTTATACAGCCTGAATTCAAACTAACATCTTAGCAAATAGTTTTTGAAGTAAAGAGTGGATCGATGGAGCTCGCGTATTTCGTTTCAAAGTTCTGATGAGCTTTAGTGTAGTTAGATACCGACTATTCACTCAAACTATTCCCATTCACAGGTATTGCTCATTCTTCTTATGATGCGTCCTTAAAACCATAAAACCTTGGGTTCGATCCCCGTCCGTGTGGACTTTCTGTCTATGTGCGGCAGTTAACATTCGCTCGAACGGTGAAGGAAACATCGTGAGGAAACCGGCTTGACTTCCCAAAACCCAAACCCAAAAAGTCGACGACGTGTGTCTAGCACTGGAGATCATGAAGCATATCTGAGGACCAGACCTAAAAAGATACGCCACAGGTGTTTTTATTATCAAAGGGAAATTTTTTGTACCCGGTCATTTAGAAACATTGGGTATGAACACATTGAAATTTCAATTAAAAAATCAATGTTGTCAAATTATTACTCCTCAAAATGACAAGACCTATTGAAGTGGCTCTACACTCTAGAATATCTATCATTCCTACTTTCAAACACATATATATTAAACTATCTACCAATAACTGTGGTATATTAATTCGTTAAAGGATTTGAGAAACGACATCAAAGGAGAATTCAAGAAAAAATATAAGTGACTTCAATGTTGCACGAATATATTTTGGCCAAAACACAATGCATTTTATATCCCGTGAAGTAAACGACGATTTTACATTTCACACCCAACATTTCATTTTCACAATAGTCGAAGATTCAGTGAACGATTCAACGATTGAACGACTAAATGATTGAAACATTTTCACGTGACGAATGTCAGAACGAAATCGGCAAACTAGGCGCAGCCGACCGAAACCCTTTGAATTTCCTAAAGCAATTTGTCATTCACTGACTGATTGATTTAGTTTCATTGGTGATTTGAATGACTATGTTTTATGGTGATATCGGTTTACATTTCACTTGTAATTCGACGGAACGGATCAAGGAAATAAACATTCAGCATTTGACGTATTTTTGTGTGTTTGTTTCTTTTTATATTTTTAAACATTACAGAATACAAAATTTCGTATTCTACCCATAAGTAGAATCGTTCGACAACTTAACGTAAAAAATAACACACCTATCTTGTCCGTCCTCCTATTAGTACGAAACTTTAATAAAACTATATTTTATTAAAACACTCAAGTTTTTAATTATACTAAACTGTATAAAATCGCTTGAAGCTGAGAAACTGGAGCACGCTCGCACAAAATACGATTAAATATAGAGAAGATATACGTTTAATTGCAAAACAAGACAATTTAATAACACGAAGGTAGTGTGAAAATCTCTATGCAAATGCTATCAGCAGAAACGCGTTACGGTATGGGAATTCAAACGTGGTGAAGTTCTTCAATGCGGTCTTGTTACGAACAGTAGCGAAGCGAGAGCGTTTTAATACATATAATCTACAATATGATACTCATCGAGAGGGCATGTAGAAGTCACTATAAAGATGATGTCAGTAATATGTTTATAGACGATGTGGTTAAACTGCTTCAAAGATGAAAACAGTTACTGATAATGATAGCCATTTATGTACATATAATGTAACGTATGGCGGAAGATATTTGCATAATTATATGGTAAGGATATTATTTTGGATTATCAAAATAATATTCTATCAATAAAGTCTATGTAGAATACTACAATCCTAAAGTGGTTTTTGTCTCTTTGTTATCGAAAAAGTACTTTTAACACCCAGCATATTGTATAAGAAAAAAAACTTAATAATATCATAAGGAATACTGTATGCTCCAAAAAACGTGTTTTTAGTGTGTACACTTTTAATCGATTACATCAAAATATCAGCGAAACATATTATTTTCCGTTGTCTCCGGGTAACAAAAAAAAGCTCAACCCGCCCTCTGTCGTTACTTAACCATAGACTAACGGCTGTATCTCTCAGTAACATTTAATAGCAGCATTAAGCTCGCGTTCATTATGTTCTGAACGTGTAGTGTATAGTTGTTACTGTTTTATTAATAGAAACTATTTCAGTGACACAATCCAACAAGGCTTTATTTATATTATTTATTTCGGCTTACCTGCGTGTTTACCAAACAACCCAGGATGGATACAATTCCTGGCAATGTCCTGTACATATTTTTCGTTTTATTATTAACGTTTCGTCTTTGTTTAAACTTCTAAGGCTCCAAATTTTTCAAATCTAACTATTAATATTAAACTAAAAAATATTATCACCTGTTACTTTTATTAAAATATATATTGCATACTAACCAATAAAAATAACCAATTTATTTGCAGTAAATATAATATGAAAGTATTGATGTAATTGTAAGTGAAACAAACCAGTTAATACTAGTTAGTTCATATAACAACCTCTGCGACAACTTGTAAACGTGACAGGATTTGTCAAAAGAATTAGATTGGGAATTGGGATAATGTAATTGATAAAAACATACCTGTACTTTTATCGGATAAGCATTTTCCCTTGTCTCTTTATTTTCTATTAAAATTATGTGTTGTTATTTCAAGGTAATTTTCCCTTATGCCGTTAAATCACCAATTTACTGAGGACTAACCATGTTGACAACAATGGTGGCTACTATCATTCCTGTATGCTATCTTTCTTATATAAATTTTATATTTTACATGTCGATTTTGAGGAATAAACGTGCCGGTTTCCTCACCATAATAATCATCACCGAACGAGCACTAATCAATTAATGCTGGAGTGGTCGACCTCAGGGTTCAGAGCCAAATTATCGCCCGTTCATCACTGCTCTTACTCTATTCTACCTTCCCATATTATAAAGTGATTGAATATGAAAAACAGTCAATAAATAATACGCAACGAAAAATTCCCATATAAAAGGAAATTTTAATATACTATTACACGTAATAAAAGCTTATTCTTCACTTAACCATCAATTACCTTACTTTTCCTAGTTTCGCTTCAATCATTTCTAATAAAATGTTACACATTTAATATGCGACATTATTATACGATAAAATAAATTCAACTCTATTGCAGAGGTGTAAAGGTAAAAATCGAATAAGGAAAATGAAATCGCGTGATGCGTTTGCAATCCGTGGGAACGTTTCTATGCTATGTTGCATAATTATTGCATGTTGTGTCATACATTCAGTACACACACACACATTGACACATTTGCCATTAATATTATACTTACCATGTTATATTCTTACACTTTAATGAGGTCAGGGCTTCAATTCTGAAATATGGTATCGCTGCCATGTCGTTTATTAGCAAAAATGCGATCCGAGATATCATATCATATCAATAGTAGATATGTATTATTCGGAAAGGTTAGTTTGTTCTATAAGCTACCATAGGTCGGAGTCACTTAATGGCGTGTATATTTCTTTTTTTGACTTTCTTAAGTGTACATCGTGCTACCTATATGAACAAAATGATTTTTGACTTTGAATATAAAAACCTGGGCAAATATGATACTAATAAAAACTAGTTTTCAATTATGGTAAAATAGTGAAAAAGTAACGATATGGTAACATTAATTAATAAAACAGACCATAAATGTGACAGATCCGTGTATCATAGGGACTTATGGTCCTTATAGTTTTGTCCTTGTAGTTATGAGTGAAGGTGTGCTGGCATAGACGCAAGTTGGCTGTATTATTATTATTATTTATTATTTGTTGTATTCGGGTCTCTTATAAGAAACGTTTGATCTTAGGATATGGAAGCCAGCATGCCCAATAGCGCCTAGTCATACATACAAAGCTGGCTATACTAAATACAACTTACCAATGAATAATAGAAATACACGTGCCGTTTATTATTACTCGCATACTTAAGGAAATCGAATTACCTTTATACTGAACAACCTTTTTTAAGCTGTAATAAATCATAAAGTATTATTGTTTAGTTTTAATATCAGTTAAAGAAAATTAGATATATCACGATTATCTTAAATTTTAGTTAAGCATAGCTTTGCCTAATTTAAAAAGTTCTATTAAAACATTATATTACAAACTAGCGTTTTAGGATTCGTACGTATATTTTGAAAATATTTGCAATAATTATAGCCTATTTTATAATATCTAGCATATACAATGCAATATAATAGCATTCTAATCGTATTAATTTTTTTAATCCGTCCAGTTGTTTTTGAGTGTTTGTTTTTATAAACATACAAAAATATAAATCTTTCTTCTGTGCGGAAAATTATAGGTATTTTAAGACATACTTGGATACCAAAATACTAGGTATTATTATAAAGAAATAATCCGATCCGTACTTTTAATATTATCTAGTCAGATGAAGTCACGAGCTCTTTAGTGAGTAATAAATATCAGGCGTTGAAGATAACATTTATTAATGAATTGACCTCAGACGGTTTTATGGTCGGTAAACAATAAATATCACGCACAATACTATTTATTGTCTATACCAAGGACGTCTTTAGTGTACACTAGGTTTATTATATACTTGGAAAACAGCCTTGGGTAGTATTTATTCTATGAAACCACGCAAAACGAGGTAAGGAGCGTGATAAAATGGTTTTTATTTATTTTCTTTTAAATGTTCACATTTACTATTCAGTTTCTCACATAAAATAAACTCGAAAATAACCGGTCTCATTATATAAACCACCGATAAATGACAGAAAAGCTCAAACATTTTAAGCTTTTAAAAGCAATAAATATTCCAATAAAGCTAATAAAAGTCCTTATTCAGCGTCCCAATACAAACTGCGACATAAAAATATTTTTGCATTTAAAATATTAAAGTGAAAAATTATCAAGAGACTTCAATGACAGTCAAAGTGATTCAGAAAGTCATTTAAAAGTTAGCAGATATAAAGCGCCCATTAAAACTTAATATCGGCTTTTTATTTAACTCAGCTCTTGTTATACTTTTTAAAACGAGTTTCCTTCTAACCGTCTTCGTGAGAATGGATTATTAATATTTCGAAGTGCATACATACAGAATAATACTGAAAAAATCCTTGCAAATCAGAGAGGTACATTAATTCCTAAAGTAATCAATTCATAATCTTATTGTTAAGCTATTTTGCACAATACAAGTATATATTATATGTTTAAACGTATGTCATTACAGTTTATTTTTCATTGATCATTAAACAGTTAACCGCTAATTATCGAGAATCTTCTCGATAATCAAGCGATCAAGAAATTTAATGCAGAGTGAAACGGGTCGTATGACATTATATACATAATAATATGATTGACGCTTTTTCAGTAAATGAAATTTAATATATTTTCAGGAGATTTTTCATTGAACTTTATAAAAACCAGACTAGTATTTAAAGTTGTATAGACGGAGATTCATTCGAACGAGAACAAGTTACACCGTAAGAGACATGATGAGACAACTTGTATTTCGTGATGCTATTAATTTATGTAAGATTTAAAGTTCCATATGATTTTTTTTTTATTTATTTATATCTATTTCCTAATTTTCTATTATTACAGTAACGTTATGCAATGGAACACTTAATAATATAAAAATTAAACAAAGAACATAATATTACGTATAAACAAAACAAGAAAACATAAAATCTAAACCTTTTTAAAACTAATTATAAATAATGATTGTATTATTGTGAATTCAGCTTTACTTACATGATTTATTTTTAAGGTTTTAGAGGTAATAATGTATCTACAATAATTTCTAATGTGAATTTGTGGTTATATCGTAAAGTATTAAATCAACTCATACAAGTTTGACTAACTATGCCTGAAAATAAATATACCCAAGTATTCAGCGTATACCGGTGACCTGTGCTACAGTCCGTAGCAAAAGTCCGCCTTCACGTAGCACGTACACGTAGCTCTGCTACAGCTTTAAGTAATGCTAGCAGTTGAAGATTACCATGTTCTTGTTAAACGTATACTCATAGTCGTTTGAAATCCATACATGGATATTGGATATGTAGCGGCCCCCTTGGCTCTATTCATTTGGAAGGACTAGATTGTATTTTTTATGGATACTTCAGACACAAGTGTTGACAACATACAAATGTTCCATTTGGGGTATGGATGACCTAAAATATCAGATACCATATATCGTGGTCAGTTTCAATAAAACTTATTGACTGTTAAACTATCTAAAACAAAACATATATTGGAGTGTTTTACAGACTACAGTATAATCATATATTGTAGTGTTAGACAGATGTTACAATTTTTATATAAATTTTTAAAACATTAGTGATTTAATTCTCAATTAATAAATTTGCATATACAGTGAATAATAAACAATTGACTGCAAAGTGGCTGACGGGCTGGCTAGCTTTTAATAACAACGCAAGAGTGCAGCTGATACATTCCTTTACATATAAAAATAATAATGAAAAGCAAAGCAATAAAGCGGCCATTCTGTGTAACCGCCAGGCGAATGTGTCTATGTGTTGGAGGTAAAATAAAATGGCGGGTTAATAAAAGCCTCCTATTTTCGTGAACAGGGGTTAATGGTACTCCAGGAGCGATCTTGTAGGACTGAGAGTTCTACTTTTACGGAAACGTGGTACAAATCGAAGGGGCTGGCGATTGTTATTAGAAATATATTTTTATGGGGAACTTGATGCTATGAAGTTAATCAAGAACTACTTTGCATATGTTTTTTCTAATATTCGTTGTCTATATATATTTAATGAATATTTATGGTATATATGCTTTATATAGCCATATTCAATAGACGTGGCAATAGTGTGCGTCAAATATTTGTGTAAAAAATCTTAGTTTGTCGTTTTATTTAACCGCGTACACCTTAGGCGGGGTAAGGGGTTATAGAGATATTAGACCAGTCATTATAGACATTCGAAATCGAAAATTTGATAATAATTCCAAAAGTTTTCAAACTTCGGTCAAGTGAATGGTACATTGGGACGACAATAAATCTCATTTTGCAACCTTGTCCGCAGTCCGGAACATTGTTAAAATTGCAATTAAATTTTTTGTTATTTATTTTATTTTCGATATATCTGTCAAATTTGCAGAACTTTTGGAACGTTTTCCTTCAGTTTAATAAAGAAAAACATTAATTTTTAATAACAAAAAATGTTCCGTACACTTAGGTTGGTTGCAAATTTTATACGTGATATAAAATATTATATCGAAAACTTCCCCAAGTTTGCAGAACTTTTGGAATTTTTTTCACGACCAAAACTTATTTTTAACAATGTTCCGGACCGCAGAGCAGGTTGCAAAATTTTATAGTTTGTTTTAATACCACTCCCGACCTTACATCAAAATTTGAAAACTTTTGGAATTATAGTGAATTAATTGTCTTGACTGAATGGACTATATAGATAGAATTAATGTATCGAACTTGCGACTCATTTACCATTTTTTGTAGATGTTTTTTTAAATAAATTCCAAATAGGAACTCCAGAATTAGTAAGTGATAACCGCTTTAGTTTTAAACTTTAGTATAAACTCTAAGTCTGTACTGACTTTTTACCTACATGCACTATTTTATCATTATGTTTGAGTAAAAAACACGCAGTGATCCCCTCATATTATCATTATTTAATCGGTAAATATACATACATAATGCGTTCTGAGATAATACATTTATTATAGATAGGGTCTACGCTTATAGCTTGTACCAGGGCTCTCTGGTTACGTAATCATCGAAATCGCTCGGTTAGTGCGGATGTCATACGTTCCCAGTTCCCACTCCTAACGCCTTTTTTATGTTAACTTTTATTGGTAAGTTCGCGAATTGTTTTTTTGACTCGTTATTTCATCACTGCATACAGTATATAGACAAAATTTTGGTAATATTGATTGATGATTAATTTTTTAATTGATGTTTTCTATTGTAAGGAAGCATTATTAATATGCGGAAAAATAGTTTTAGTTTTTATAAATACTACAGACAGATATAGATAATAATAAAGAAAAATAACAAATCATCCATTTCTTATTCTACGCAGATATCGGTCACCAGAATTTTGAATAAATCACTAAAATGGAAATTCCTTGTAATTGGTAGTGCCTTGAATATCTAAGTATCACCCGTACTTCTATAAATACAACTGTTGAAATAAAATCAGTTTTAAGGAAACGAGACGTTTTCAATTTTACAATTTCTTGATGAGTATAAACTATTATAAAACTACCCTAATGTTTGAGAAATAATAAAAAAACTTAAACAAAAAAATACAATATTTAAGAAGAGATTTAATTAAAGTTTAATATATCGTTATTTACAAAATTACGATGCCTTCGTATAATTCTTGACTATTATGGCCCGAGAGAACCTCTAACCGTCAGCTATGAGAGCAATACAATGAGGTGCCAATTGACAGGTCTATAAAACGCCGAAAGTGAAAGTGGGTGGGGCATACGCTCCAGAGATCCAAGTCACATTGCCAAGTAAGCTTTTGACTGGAATCTTAACGCCAAAGGAAACGTGGCATCATTGCAACAGCGAAGGAAGCTGGAATGACGTGGAGTGAAATTAAGAACCAACCAGGCTGGTTTTCTACACTGGATGCCCTCTGCCCCACCTATCCCGCAGGTGGGACATTAAGTCAAGTCACAAAATTAAAAAATGATCAATAATTTAAAGATAGTATTTCAATTAATGATTTAGTCTTCGATTTGAGTTGTAAATCACAATTTATTGATAATTGGACGCGATGTACTAATACCAACAACATAACATTTGTTGAAGCCATTAGTTGTAGTATGTTACTATTTTACGGTGTCAGTCAGTTTTTTCATTCCGAGATATTGTATAGATTACCTCAATATATGTAAGAATTTTACTGTGATGTGTGTTGTATGTATTTACTGAATGTGGGAACAGAACAGGCGAGCTTCCTTTCATCCTTAAAGACCTTTAAATCAAATTGTTTAACTCTATTTACATTGTTTAATTTATGTTATCTATGCTCAACTAAGTTATTACTAAAAACATTACAACTAAAAGGCGTGTCTTATCTGATAAAACTGAATTTTATTCCAACCCAAAGCGTTACATAATATCGCAGCCACGGTCCTCTCTACAGTCCGCAGTTTGCATATTAATGTTTGTAATCTGTGATCTGCTTCGTGACTCGCAAGTCGCATCACGAGTATGACGTGGGATTACTAGCTCAGCACCAGAACTGTTATCAATCAGAGCGTTTTGTCACTTAAGTATTGAGGATATTAATAATTAGTGACGCTAAAACGCTTTAACAGTCTGTGTCTCAGACTGCACTGTTTTTTTCAACGTTTTAAGTATATTCTGTTAGGCTCGGTTCTGTCATTTGCACTGCCAAATTATAGTAGCCATGATGTTAAGTGATACCGCCGCCCATGGACACTCTAAATGCCAGGGGGATCGCGAGTGCGTTGCCGGCCTTTTTAGAATTGGTACGCTCTTTTCTTGAAGGACCCTACGTCGAATTGGTTCGGAAATACTTCAGTGGGCAGCTGGTTCCACAAAATGGTGGTGCGCGGCAAAAAATTGCCTTGAAAAACGCTCAATCGTCGTGGCGGCGGACGTCGTGGTGATACGGGTAGAATTTCGTATTCTGCCTCGACGTCCGATGGTGAAACTCAGCTGCAGGTGTTAATCCAAACAACTAACTATATGACATTATAAGTAGAAGAACGTATTTAGGCAATTCCGGCAGAAACAGTAGCCGAGTGTAAATGTGGTATTGCTTTTAAATGTAAGTAGGTCTGGTCACACGGGATCTAAGAAAGGCGGTTTTCTCATGATGTTTACCTTCAGCGTACGAGTAAGTGTTAATTGCACAAAGCCGGGGTTTAAACGTCACGGTTAACCACTAGGCCAATACTGCTACTGCATGGACGATAAAATAACAAAGAAATTGAATTAAATGTTG
Source organism: Pieris napi (assembly GCF_905475465.1). Lineage (NCBI taxonomy): Eukaryota > Metazoa > Arthropoda > Insecta > Lepidoptera > Pieridae > Pieris > Pieris napi. The sequence goes on along the minus strand of NC_062241.1, from coordinate 413,268 downwards.
ATGGGAATTTCTTGATATTATTTATGTTATAATAAATATCAAGACGCTAACGAGTGAAAGTCAAATAGTCTATGATGACTTGTTTAGGTTTCATTGGTATATTATGTATGAAATACACGTATAATTAATAACAAGTGTAATTCATTAATCATACATAAAAAGTACAAGAAATTCGCAGTTTGCACGCGTAGGCGATGCCCCAAGCATGCGACTGCCCTTGTCTGGCCGTTGTCACTGGAGTCATTCGCATCGCGTGGAATGCAATGTCATGACATTTTGCCTACACTAGATTTAAATATGCGCTCTATCTCAATGTGTTGAAGTCTAATTTATATCAATGTCTTAAACGATGATACTACCTTTAGTAACCAAAGTAAATAATAAACACAATTGATTATGACCAATATAGGTTATATCCTTACGATCCAAATTCAAAAACCTCCGCAATCGACAAAAGCCGTTCATTGAATCTTAGTTGCATAGCCCTTTTGTTATTCGAAATTGGACTCTCTTTGATACTGATAAGGATTAAATTTTATTAAAGCAATGAGGCATTTACGTTGTTACGTATTTTCTGCCTTACTCAATGGTGATGTTCATCAATTTCAATAAAGCGTTACTGCTTAGATCGGTTATTAAAATTTGAACTCTATTATTTACCGAGAAGGGTTACGTTGTGTTAAACAGGAACCGGGTTGAGTAGGCCCAGAGTGCGTCGACATTATAATTTTAGCCCGGTTTCATACAGTTTTTATTGTGGTAGGGTCATGTTGTTGCATTCAGGATTTCTGCGTAGTTGTCAACCATTAATTAGATTGTTTTCGTCGGGTGATAAATGATCGTTTGGTTCTAATCTTCTTATGATTAGGAAGAACACTTTAGCTACTTTGTTGCATAGTTTTAATGATGTGAATGAAAAATCTGGAACAATCACACTTTTATAAACCGACATCAACCTACATGTTAAATAGTTATTCTCGTAAATACTCTGCAATATAAAAATATGAATGAAATTGGAAAATTGTCACCTTGATTGTAGATTTATCATATGCGGGTCTGTCATTGGGCCTCACACTGCAAGGTCAGCTCTAGATACATTCACCTCACCACGCTTATTCATCAGAAAGCTTGACAAATACTTAGATTTATTGTCTATATACCTTATCTTGTTGTCGGATATTGTGACATTTGAATATTAATTTAAATAAAATTTCCTCTACAGATGGAACAAACATATATATTTGTGTCTCTCAAAGTACATTTTTAACAAGTGTAGGCCAATAACATATGCATGATATTTAAAGAGTGTGTTTTAACCATTTTTGATGAAAAAAAATTAAATTAATTTACACTTTTGATGCACGATTCAAGACACTATCTATTTTTTGTCATCTCTTTGGTGTTCACAATGTTAGGTGGGTGTGTTTACCATACCAACCATATACTCAAAACACCTGCGCCAAACTTTTAAGTTTACTAATTTATTAATTACTATACAGTTATTAGGGTATCAGCTACTAACCAGTGCGATAGACGTGGATGAATTTGATACAGTTCTTAAAAAAAACAATAGTAAATATTTAGCACTTAATTAGACAAATTAAAACTTCAATAGCTATAATTACAACACATTCATAAAGTATACACGGTAACATAGCTCGTTTTATGTCGCTTTTGCAAATTCGCTCTGGGAACATAAAAAACTGCTTCAGAGACAGTATTAAGCACGCCTTTGTTAGGGCCCGGTGCCACAAATTCGTTCTGCCCCTAGGAATTGTCAATAACCTTCATTTACGCCGACAATACTGCCGACGCATTTACTTCATTTAGCCGTGTGGAACAAATAAACTGAGTTCTTGCAGAACACTAGGATTACTACTGATTCCCCGAAAATCTTTAACTACGTAGCAGGCAAGCTGACACACAAACAACGTTGGGTAAAATAAAGCATAGAAAGCATAAGTACCATAAAGCCGTTGGTATAAACACCGTGTAAATTTGTTCTGAATGCGCTGCAACATGAGACAAAGTATTGTCTCATGTTGGAACCCAGACTGACGAATTCAACTCGAGCATGCTTCTGATCAACGCATTATAATGGATTCAAATGACTTTGATGTTCGTGAACGTTGATTCCCTTCGAAGGACAAATCCTAATATCTTATATGCTTTTCTACATATGTCCATTATGTGATCTCGGAAGATGTCTTATTGATGCTTCCTTTCTTGACTTCTTGACTTTACTCACGAACCCTGTCTATATCGTCTTGTAAGACTTATGGTATATAATAATAATCAAACATATAAGATAATTTGCATATAGAAGTCATCTAGCATAGGTGCTTTCATCCGATAAATCATTTAGTATTATCGCAATACTGATGCCGATCCAAAATGTAAAAGCAAATAATTTAACAGTTTTGGAGTAAAACCTGTATTAATTTCGCTAACAGTATATTGTTATTCACAATAACGAACGCCTTCCGAAAATCAATGTACGCCGCATCTACCTGTATGCCAGCGTTCATATCAGGTTTAACATACGTCAGTACGTTTAGCAAGTTACTGCTTGATGTTGAGAGTCTGACAGTTTTGTTTCTACTTCCAATAATATGCTTTGGTATAAAGCTGTCTCGAATACCTTTGCATTAGTCGATAAAATAGCCACCAGCTATATGCCTAAACTGAAGTTTTACCGTCTCCTTTTTTTTATAAACTGGACGGAAATTTGTTAGCAATCCCAATGTAAAGTAAAACGTGGCCTATAGCAGGGAGCGCCTGTCCAGAGAAGCCTATTTAACCGCCGCTTAAATGTATCAAATCTTTTGGTATAGGCATCACTCTAGTGACTTTCCAGCACTCTGCGAAGTAACAATTATCAAGGCACAAATTGTATATATAAGACAGCGGTTCAGCCAGTACAGAACGGGAGTCACGCATTGGCTGCGGTTTGGTTTGATGCGAACGAGCTCCTCTGGCACTTGTGTAGGTGACAACGCTGGCTATTGCACTCTTAAAGTCCTGGCAGTTCCCGTTGCCATTGCGCCTCGATATCTAGCCGTGACTATTCCTATGTGCCGTGGCCGAGTAAAAGTACCTACTCTACAAATTTAAATTGCACATTCAATATCTGATGTCATTTTGCCATTTTTCTTTGTGATTTGAATAATAATTCTTTCTCTTAATGCCATGGTTATAAAGCTAATATATTGCTATCTTGCGCGTAACATCCGTATGTCGAGTATAATCGTGTACTAGATATAATATATAATAGCCTGTAAAATAATTATCTTTTACTGTATATAGTCTGTCTCTGCCCTTTGACTGAATCATTTGAAATTGCTGTATGATGCATAAATATCGCATTTTACAAAATATGTCGCTTACAAAAGATCGAGGTGAATGATTCCTAAACGTGACCTTGTATGTTGTGATAATGACATACCCATATCAAAGTGGCACGTCATTTGATTTTTAAATATGACCAAAGTCAATATACCGATCTAACACTATCTAACAAATAAATAAGTTTATATTATTTACCGGAGTGTCCCACATTATTTTTTTTTTAGAAATTGGTGTTTAAAACAAGTAAAGTTCAACATATAGGGTATTACAAAATATACGATACTACACAGTAAGAGATTAGCTACGTACGGAAAGCAATTTAATTTTTTTTTAAGGAAAGATAAGTATAAAATAAAATTCACACGAATCAAAAGCAAAAGCATTAGTGAATTTATTTAAGTTCGTTCAGAATCTTATACATTTTAACGATGTTGTTTTGTTGCAGGTACGAATATTTTAACATCAAAATAGTAAGTTTATTTTATATTTTTTAATAAACAAATACTTTTAAATTGTTATTAGGGTGAATACATAATCCGAAGCTAGACATAATAATATCCATTTAAAAACAGGAAACAACAGAAAATAAACACTGTTATCGGTATTCCAAACAAAACTGCAAAGTATATTTGAAAACACTATTAAGAAAATCGTTCCAAAGAAAAGCGATTGTGAACGCCAAAGACAAAGCTCTATCAATCAAAGTCGTTTGAAAATCGAAAGAATACAATTTAAACTTGCCTAGACGAGTCTGGGAAACAAAGTTAGTAATGGATGAGATCTATGATTATCTAGAAACTTCTAGGAAATGTGCAGCTTTAATAGTGTCCCTGAGATGATAAATTGAAGTGTATTTTTCTTTGTAAAACGACTGTTTAAGGAAAAAGATATAAAAGTATGTAATGTAGGTTGTCTACTAAGTCTAAGTAGGTTATATCTTAGCAGTTCGTAAAGGAATTGTGTCATCTGGGATTGGGCCCTACCCTAAAAAAAAATTGCGTGCGTACAAAGTACACATGTCAGAAGTGAAACTGCCAAACTAATGTTTAAGTCTTGTTCATATTTATACAAATCTAAAACTTTAGATTTCCGAGACTTCGAGGGAGGGAAAAAGGAAGATATGTTAGGAATTTAATTGTCATTAAAATATTAAAAGTGTCAAAATTAATACAAATTATATATTAAATTTTTTTAATTTATTTCTTCGATATTAAAAACATGTGGCATTTTAATTTACAATTCGTCATTTGAGATTTCAAAAAATTATTTTCCATAAAATATAAAATACTAATATTTCGATTACGAAATTTTAATTTTAAAAATAAAATTTCTATAACGTAATTCACAGTTCTCACTCTCTCTCCACCGGTCTCAATCGCTCTCTCTCTTTTGTTCGACAAAAACGCTGCACATCTTGACGTTTTCGTAAAAATTTACGCGCCAAAAGAACTTCAAAAATAATTAATCGAAGAATTTATAAAAAAATCGCTGAATTGAATCAAGTAAATTGAGGTCATGAGTGACAATCTCGTAATTGAAAATTTACTGAGAATTTCGTATATGGTGCATAAAATCATATACATTTAAAGTTTTAATGTACTTTGTAATCATGTGTGTGTGTAATCATGTACTTTGTTTGTTTCCTAATAGTGACAAGGAGTCACTATTAGGAAACAAACAAAGTCAGTCTCGAGATACTTCATACGGGGGCAGCTGGTTTCGCTGGTGAAAACTGCCTCAAATAACGCTCAGTTGTGAAACGAAAACGAAACAAAATTACAGTAAATGAAATCCAAAAACATATTTAAGTGTTAAACTAACATATATTATCGAGCAGTTGTAGTGTAAACATATTGTAACAAAAACAATCTAATAATTAATTTAGTTAGTTTTTATGTACATCAAGTACATAATAGCAATTGTTAACGTAATACCTAATTAAAATACTAGTATAGTATCTAATATAAAAAGAAAACAGTGGCGTATATACCGTCGTATCTCTGAGGACCGAGTGGCCTTATCGCAAAATTACAACAGATATTTACGTTCGTCGTATAAAGAAATAATTTACGCGGCAAAGCTTATTTGTGGTGACCCAAATATAAGCGGTAGCGTTTAGCTTATAGCTTATATAGTATATACCCATAATTTAACCATTGTGTCTGTTAAAAGGTACGTTCTTGTATTGTAGTTAGATTCTTTATCAGTGAGTACCTGTTAAATTATTATTTTGGCTAGACTGACTTAAAAAGACCTACATTTGCCGAATTGATATCTCCAGGTTTTAAAGTCAGTATTAGTATCAATATTGTTTTTAATACGAAGTAAAATGTGTCTTATAAAGAGGTTTCACTAAACTTTTATAGGTAAGTTTGAGATCCTTCGAAACTAACTTGAAACATTAATCGTTTAGTAATAAGCAATTAAATAATAGCTTGAAGTGTTTTTGAGATTGTTTAAAACCAATGTCGAGATATTTTCAGTTTGGAAATATAATCTTGTACCATCTGAGTAAAGAAGCTCCAGAAAAAATTACGGTGTTAACGACGACAGCCCGTTAGGTGAGATGTGATCGAGTGGCGTGACTGGCGACTTTGCCACCCTTCGTAGGGCTCGTGTGCCTGAGAGGTGATACTAAACTAGGCGTATACGCGAGATTTGCTTGAAAATATTATTTTTGTGTCATGACAATGTGTTTTGATTATTTTGTCGTGTAAGGGATAAATTAATTATTGATTACCGGAGACTATTATTAGAGCCAATGAAGTGCTAAGTAATATTAATATTCGTTTGTCACGCAATATCTGACCTAGTTTGATAGAAATCAAGTCATGTGTTGTATAATAATAGGTAGTTTTTGAAAACGTACAGTAAAATAAAATTAAAGTTTATTTATTTATTTATTAATACTTCGTTGCATTACAATTACAAACTTGACAGTAGATGAAAAGGAGTGCAACTGGCGGCCTTATCGCTTTCGAGCGATCTCTTCCAGGAAACCACTGTTTGAATTTGATAAGTGCAAAAATACATATAACATATAGTTATTAAGACAAAACTAAACAGGAACAAAAAAACAAACTGAACTAAAAAAGGATACATGACGTTTATAATAATCTCAAAACACGGCCTTATCACTAATGAGTGATATCGTCCAAACAACATGTTAGAATACTTATTCCTTTATACAACGAAAAGATATAAGTTTTTTGAAACAGACTAACAAACCTACAAACTGTATATACTGTTGTAATGTATGTGAACGTGATTATCCGCTATCACCACAGCCACAGCCACAGTGCTACGGAGTCATTAGGAAGAAAAATGGTAGATATTCCGTACATTTCTCCAACACGCTAAATTATTTCTATTACGATACACGGCCAACTAACTAGATCACATTAATATAAATGCAATGCTCGTTGATATATTTTCTTTAGGCCTACGCTTTCTCAACGGACTATGGAAAAACCTTTCTTCTTTGTTCAAGAGATTATGTGTTTTGGTGTTTTTACTTTATGAATGTGTTACCTACTTAATATGCACATATTAAGTGCTTGTCTTGATAGCTTGTCTCTACTGTGACTCACTCTTACTTCTTTTTCTTCTAGTTTGAGGTAGAGAGGCTTCAAACACCACCAACTTCCTTATATAATATAATCGCCCTCTTAATTTTTTAGTCGGTAAAAAATATATTATTGTCATTTTTTTTTAATTTTTATTAATTAGTGTATAAATAAAGAAGCAGAAGAATGTTTTCAAAAGGAGATCATGAAAACAACAGATTTCAGCAAAAAATAAAAATAAAAGTACACCAAAACACCAGTATTCTACCCTGCCTTATATATGGCTGCGAAACTTGGGCACTCTCCAACCAGCACAGGGATATGCTAGCACACTGCCAAAGAGCCATGGAACGAAGCATGTTGAGAATAAGAAAATTAGACAAGCAAAGAAACACAGAAAGAGCTAGGTGAGACAGACATTGTCACTTACACCAAATGAAACGGAGATAGACGGGTCAAATGCTACGGATCCCCATGAAAAATGGAGTAAAACATTCCCGGAATCTAGAGAGAGAGAGTTTTCCTAGAGACGGAAAACGAAGAAGAGGTCGGCAACGCAAAAGAAGGGAGGACGAACTCAAATTAAAAGCAGGCTACAATAGTTTCGGAATATAAAGACGATATTATTATACTGTCTTCTCTACGCTTCAATAAATCTAGAGTTTTCCATGCAAGTCGGTAGTGGTAAAGCATAGTTTAAATAAACAATTAGGTCAATGTATGACTCAAACGCAGCTGCGATCTTGATACTGTATGTTTAGTAACCTATATCTATATCAGTATGTTTGTAAACACTCTGTGTTGATTTTGAGTAACCTTTGTAAATTCAATATATGGCACAGATTAATATTACGCAGACAAAGTCAGCCAATGGCATAGCTTATAAACCTCTAAAAAGCATAAATTATTCTGAAGTCAAAGACTACATTTACAAGGAAAATTTACTTTGCACCTGAATCACCTTGGAGCGGCTGTTCGTTGAACTTCGCAGTAAACCTGCTTTTCATCACTCGAACATCCATCAAATATATTACTGATATAAAATTTATTAACCACTTGTAACAAATGCATTTTCATAAACTAACTTTTCGTTTATGCCTTTGATTATCAATTGTTAGACATTACTTTTTTTACTTTCACATTTATATCACATAGAAATGAATACATACACAAATACACCTCAAAATTAAACAGTAATAAATTAAAATATTTACAAAGAGACTAATTATTTCTTACACTATAGGAACTGACGTGAAGCAGACCTTTTGTCAGTTAAATCAAATAATTTAGGCATACGAACTTAATTTATCTCTACACCATACCTTTACATCTCAGGTATAAATTTTTTGATAACCTCATATTTCATTCAGGATTTCTCCTTAAGGGTAAGGATAATTTCAATCACAAAGCTCGATATTACAGTTCATCTATTTTACATCAACGTCGTATTTGGGCAAAATCGTATCCAACGGGATCGTATTTTTACGTACAAAGCAGAATTGGCGGACTAAATCTTCAATCGACGCGAGGCTACACGAAGTCAAAGGATAAAACCTCCCTTTGCCGCTGACAAATACAAAAATAGATGTATGTAGCGTTTTAGGAATCCGTAGTAACAAACAACAGTTTATATCTTGTAGTCTGTCAGTCACTGAAATGATTTATTACAAATATTGCATGTCTTGAATGAAAAATTCAACATAAACAAATATATTTATTTAATTTATTTCTAACTAGCTGGTGCCCACGACTTCTTCTACGCAGGATTAGTATGTCGAGTAGCTTATGTTAGCGTGGCCTAGAAAAAAACCACTAAAGATATTGACTATTTAAGATAAACATTTCCATCATACATTATTCCAATATTTAAGAATGGTAACAAATTATCAGCCTCCAACTATCGACCTATAAGTCTTACGTGTATATTATCCAAATGTATGGAGAAGATTATAGCTGAGAAATTAAGGAAATTCCTTTTCGATGAAAATATTATACCCTGCGAACAGCATGGATTTGTACCAGGACGATCTGTCGCAACTAATCTTCTCATGTGCCTGAATCAATGGGTAAGAAGTTTCGACCGGGGTGATCCTATAGATATAATCTACCTAGATTTTGAAAAAGCTTTTGACCGTGTCCCAGTTCGCCGACTTTTATGCAAGTTAGAGCATTTAGGGATCCGAGGAAAAATACTAGCCTGGATTACGAATTACCTTACGGAAAGATGTTTTCGAGTTCGCATTGGAGATGTACTGTCCTTGCCTCGACAAGTACTAAGTGGCGTTCCTCAAGGATCAGTACTTGGCCCTTTACTTTTTATTCTTTACATGACCGATCTGAAGAACTCACTACAGATTTCACATTCGATCTTTGCCGACGACATAAAATTTTTTGGAAATCCACTCTCCCAATCTCAAGCAATACAGGGTGGTTTAGATGATATTTTTGATTGGACCAAGCAGTGGCTGCTGTCACTAAATGTTAATAAGTGCACAATATTGCACATAGGAAAGAAAAATCCGCACATTACTTATAGCCTAGGTCAACAGCAGTTAATGCCAGTATTCACGCAAAAAGACTTGGGTGTTACCATCAGTTATGATTTGAAGTGGGAATGTCACATCATGAATATAGTGAAAAAGGCTAATTCCATGCTCTATTTAGTGAGAAAATCATTCAAATGCCTGTCACCAAGAACACTCTTAAAGATATATAAATGTTACATTAGACCAATATTAGAGTATGCCTACAGCATTTGGGATCCTTATTTCATAAAGGATATTAGTATGCTTGAAAGGGTTCAAAGAAAAGCCACGAAAATGATAAGGTCATTCAGGAAGAAATCTTATAATGAGCGTCTGAAAGCACTTGACCTTACTGATTTAGGAAGTAGGAGATTACGAGGAAATCTCATTGAAACCTATAAAATCCTCACTGGCCACTATAATGTTCCAGGAATTGAGAAGCTCTTTATTTTAAGTGAAAATACACATTTGAGGGGTAGTTCTTTAAAACTTAAGACCACTCAACACAACACGAATTCCCTAAAGAACTTTCTCCCAAACCGTGTAGTGGCCGACTGGAATAGGCTTCCGGAAAGTGTGATCAGTGCACCATCTGTAAACACCTTTAAAAATAGACTGGATAAGTTTCTCCAAATCCCTTAATACACACGCATCAGCTTATTAAAAGCTGCCAGTGTGTTAAGTAAATAATAATAATAATAATAATTATATATGTGTAACTCGGTTAGCAGATTTGGCACGCCATAATAGCTCGCAGACTGTAGATTTTTTTTTTTACTAACTTGATATTTTGGACAATTCACACAATATCGGAATAAATAATTACAATCCATTCAGTATTTTTTACGTGAAAGAGTAACAAACATCCCTTAATCCGATTTTTTAATATGGTTTCACTGTTAATGATTTTTCTTAGTCCCACAGAATCAACGAAAAGACCGACACAAACTTAGCCGGTTGATTGTAGGCACGAAATTGGTCGAACGCGTTGTTTCGGGAATTGAACACTTTACGAAATATACTGATTTTTATTTCATGCAGTAATAATATGCTTGTTTTAGATTAAAGGTACCTGCTCTATTATTTTATTCGACAAAAGCTCTCACCAATAACATTTAAATTAGAAAATACTCTCTAGGGATTAAAATATTTCGAAAACGTATTTTTTACATATGAACCTTCTGGACCTTTTAATTACGAATCTGTATATCTATTGGCGAACCACATTAAAATCAGTTCTGTTTTAAACGCTACGCCGTTTTCAACCACATCATATGCCGCTCCGTCTATGATCCAGCCATTTTGGAGCCCAGAGGCATCGCTAGAGCCGCTGTCAAGCGGCCGGATGGAATCTGGGGACGGGAGGGTCTATGGTATGTGCCACTTGTATGGACACGTTGTCTCACCTCCAGCAAGCACAAGCTAAGCACAATATAAGAGCCTCTCCTCCGACTTTGATTTTGTTCCCTTTGAAGTAGAGACTCTTGGGTCGTGGGGTTCAAGTGCATAGGTGCTAAATTGGCGCCTAGAAGATAGTACCCATTCCTCAGAGCTGGCGGAGCTGTTCCTCACTCAACGAATAAGTATCAAAATACAGACACTTAATAGATATATATTATATGCTTCAGTAATCACATTTTAGCTTACTTTGGAAGTCATGTTGGAATAAGATATTATTGTAGCTTCCATATGCTTTGTAAATGAATTAAAAGTAAATTTGTCACATCTTGTTGTGATTTACGTCTGTTAACTATTTCTTCTGAAAAATATCTTGCAAAATAATTTAACACGCTTTCTCTACCAAATTGAATACCATACAAGTAGTAGTAACTTTACAAACTTAGAACAACTTGAACACACGGCAACAGTTTTATTCCGAACAAGAAGCATTAATCATTTAGTTCTACAGATGCGTCTAACAAGTCTTATACGTTTGTACGAATTTAAGTAGCACATTAAGTACGATTTTCTTGTTTTATTAAAAAATCCAAAAAATAAATAAAATAAAATATGTTTATTCTGGAATAAGATACAGGTATCACTTATTCCACGTCATTCCAATTTGAATCTGTAGGAAACCAAGACAGAGGGTGTAGGCCGAGAGAAAAAGCCGGAATAAAAAACTCTCGATACTCTTTTAAAATAGCAAATTATCAAACAACACTTATTTTAAAACAAATATCGCAAATTAATCAGAAGTAGCTGTCTAGCACTAGTCCCAGGCCCTTTTATCAACTAGATAATCGTTAACTTTATAGTAAGCCTTTTTACACAGCTTCTCTTTAATACATTTATTAAAAGGCAGAGATAAAAGAACCTCTGGGATTTTTTTACTTTAAGTACACACTTCTTGATTCTTTTACAATTTCTAAGTGAGTTTGTAATATTACGTTTGAAATTAAAAAGTTTATCAAACAATAATGAATCCAAATTGTTACAAGTTTGTAGTGTGGCACACATCAAAATTCCGGCTGATATGGTCCTCGTTTTCGAAGGTTAAAAGAGCTACCGGGTCCTATCCATCCGATATTTAATATTCCTCGAACATTAATGATGAGAAATTCTCTTCATATTTTCCCACGCGTGAACACACTCTGAAGTAACGAATTTCTTCTCAACGAAAATCTAATTTATTCCACGTAATTGAGAGATGAAAAAGATTATTTGATGGATTTTTTTAAGCAGCATCGGGACAGTACTGACTTAATTTTGGAAAATAAGAAAGTCTCTTTGTTTTGCATCCAATGCATAGTTTTTTAAAGGTCCCGTAATTCACAATAGGACATTCGTTTAATTTATATTTTTTCTGTATTTTCAAACAATATTTGTATCAGCAAGATACAAATATTGTTTGGCCCAGAATTGAGAAGCTTATGCGCCGGATTCACTTAGCCATGCAACTAGCGCTCAGTTTTCAAAAATCTACGACTTAATAGGATTTTGTTCTGCATTAGTTAAGTAAGCAAAAGAAAAGAGAAAATTAAAAAAAATCCCTTTCGATAAAAACCGCGCATATTTCGGCTAGTAATTATCAATTAACCTTTGAGTCTGTGAAAACATTTTCTGACGAAATATATAAAATGTAATTCGTGTTAAGGCACGCTAATGGAATACATTCAAAGGTCGCACAACCACAGGGGATCATAATTAATTGAAGGATGGGCTCGCGTTATTTTTATAACACTCATTCTGTCTTTTGCTATGTTGATGAATGGGGAAATGTATTAACGAATGAAAAATGTAAGAGACAATTTGTTTTATATTTGGAGCTTTTGGTGTCGTTTAGTGCCTGAGATTGAATTAGTGGTTAACTGTGTCAATGTTTTTCGACCTTGACACTCTTTGGGGGTGTAGCGAAGCCATTACAAAAATACGACGACATACTCTTTATTTATAGTAGTATTTTATTAAAAAAAGAGCAATGACAGATATTAGGTTTATTTACATAAATGTCTACACACAGACAACTGGCCTGTTTAACCGCCTAAAAAACACCGAAGAGGAAGTTAATCAAATCGATCATTTATTCGTCAAAGTACACTCATTATTTTGTATATTCAAACAAAGTTTTTTGAAAATCGTAGATTTATTTATAATTACAGAGGAATCTGTAGTAAGCTTCAAAATGTATGTTTAAATCGTCAATTTCTACAAAATAGACTTTGTACAAAACATCTAAAACAAAGTTAAAATGCTACATTCCTTTGGGGGCATGTAAAATATTATTACAACTTAGATACGTGTCGAACACGATTTTTCACCCCGGCCCGACATTAGTTCTACAAACTTTTGTCACAGACAATAAAGAGAATTCTTATTAGTTCACATAACTTGACCCAAACTCCCGAAACTGTCCCAAAAATTGACAAGAATGGCCCCAGTTTTGTCACAAAAGTTTGACAAAGGCTTTTTCGCTTGATTCCTTCAACTTTGTCCTTCAAACCCTTGTCTTACAAGTTAAACTTTGATTAAGCACTTTGATATCATAAAATCCAGCGAATAGTCTGCTTACATTTCAAAAACTGGTTCCATTGATATCCTTTAATACAATTCAAATATTATTTATTTATGAAATAATATTTGAATGTAATTAAATACATCGCAGTTTGTATTACGTCATCAATTGTTACGAAAAACTAGATTAAGTTATGCAAACATTTCTTTGTTCGCTGACCGTGATAAATATTGTATGTCAAAATAAACTCTAAGTAAAGAAAATAAAGTTGTAATTCCAATAAATAAATTCACTTTCACTGACCAGTGCCAATGTCAGACTATTTTCTCCGTAACATTACGATTGTGTAATCAAGGCACGTGGAAAGATCGATTATTTTTAGTGCGTCCGATTCGTTTCGATTATTCGTTATCATCATTGATTTTCACGCTTGTAATTGAGATTTGATGTTTCGATAATAAACCTAGATATAACTAAAGGGTTGGTTAGTTAACATGAACGTAAGCCTGGATATAGGATATATGTTGGATGACAAGATAAAAATAATGTATAAATAAATGTAAAAAATCTAAGCTGTATATATATTATGATTTTTTGTCATGATTGGAAATTAAACTGTCTTTATTATTATTGTTACTATTATGGGAAGCATTGCGAGGAATTTTCGCCGTTTCTTGACATCAGTGACATGATTATTTTTATAACGTTATGTTTAATTCAATAACTTGTAACGGCCGTTATGACGCCCGTCTATAGTCGTTAAGTTCAGTCGTTAACAGCGCACGAAGAAAACACTTGCTTTAAAATGCATCGATCTTTATACTTAAGTTTTCCAACAATAGTTATTCTACAAAATCCATTTTAAAGTAAAAGTTTAGATGGATCATCTCCAGAGAAGTCTTTACCCAAAAACGATTCGCTTATAAAACCTAACAATGTTTTAATTTATCCTCAGTAAGCTTGCAATGGGTAGCAACAGATGATGACAAGAGACCTAGATAGGCATATTATGTCGAAAACAGCCAATGACTTCATTTTAACTATTGACAAAAATCTTAGCTGTTAAATGAAGGCTTATCTTGTAAAATACGTTAGCGATTGGTTATTGTGTTAATGCCTGTTTAATACCGTTTATTATCCTTTAAAAGTCATCCTGTTTTAGACCGGTCATAGACAACTAGAGCCTTCGGATATAAAATCGATAAGACATTTCATTTTACGACTCTCGTAAAAATATGTGACACGTCGTAACGTGTCTTATTAGGAACATTATTAAGTACATTTCTTTAATGGCCAAGGCCTTGTATAATAGACATTCTCGTCATATTCTTCTTTATATACATTGTTATAATATATCCGAAACATAAAACATCTCTGTAATGTTTACAATGTGGATAATTGCGTATATTTTGCAAATAATTTTTATTTGCGATAACTGATATACATTTAGAAAATTTTTATGTAAATTACACGAGAGGTTACTAACGCTTAGTTTAATCCATCATTTATATTATAAGACGTCTAAATTTGACTGAAAATTTTGACTTTTTTACATAGAACTACTTTTTTATTAACTCTTCATAGATATTATGTTATGCATATGATAAAAAAACAGTTTTTAACCTTTCCACGGAAAAAAAATCGATTTCATATTTCTCACATTACGTCGCTTTTTTACCGTGAGTCAGTAGTGTATGTCTATTGTGTAAAGATAAGATACAAAAACGAATATTATTTCCCCTTCATAATTTTAGTAATGTAAATTACTAATGTAGTAATATCCGCTGACCTCTACTTATTTGTGATACAGGTTAAATTTAAATAATATTAGTTATGGTCTGCGTTTATATATTGATTAGGCAATATAAAAAGCAAACTCTAAACAAAATAATAACATCTTTTTTATCTATTTCACTAGACAAATTATCGTTACTTTAATAAAATATCGGGATAATTATTTTAAGAAAACGTGAACCAGCCCATTTCTAGTCCCAAGCAGTTCTTACCTATTTAACCTTTACCTAAATAGTCGACAAAAGATGGAGCTAGTATGTCGATCACGCACAAAACTATATGAAGAGGTTTTATTGTGGTCGTAATTTCCACTCTTTGGGGGCTTGAGAAAAAGAAAATAGTTGTTATGGGGAAAATTATCGCTCGTGATGGATGGGGTAATAAAAGGTATAACGAATAGTTATTCGAAAATTTGGGAGGCTGTCGAATTATGCATGTTATGCTCTTTTACCATTGCCTTGGCATTCTGATAATCCGTGATCTCAACTCACAACACATTTTTACAGCCATCAGGGGGTTACAGATTCATTGTTAAAAAGAGATATTAAGCCGATACCACACATCTATTTTGAATACAGTTGGACAACTATGATTTTTATATGCGCTTTTGAAATCAATGAAATAAATTAATCAGTATGTTATTATGAAACATTTACAAATGTGTTTTAAAATAGAATGTTAACATGAAAGTTATTTATTAATATTTGTATACACAATTAGGACTTCAAATTGATCATTTCTATAAATATCGTTCTGCACCCGTGGGTCTTGGGGCCATTACTTTTTTATATACAGGTGAAAATGCCTTTTGCACATCATCTGCACACAAGGAGTACGAGCATATGGGGGATAGATGATTAACCTTCTACAGTGCCTGCAAAAAAACTTATGTATTGCAGAGACGCTAACTTTCTTGTGGCACTGTGCGAAAGCCACGAAGACATATTTTATTCAATTAAACGAATTTAAACGCTTACTAATTTGATAGCGATGACGATCGTTTCGCAAAGCTAAACAAAAAAGACTAATTGCAATGGGTTCGAATTGACACTAACTCCAAGATCTAAACCAAGCGTATTAAGAACACAAAGACTCCAACCCTCGTACGTCAACAAAGGTCAACCGGGTAAAATTGGCCCATTCATGTGATGAATGGCGAAATCAGAGCTTATTTATTTACGCAGACACGACACTGGATTAAATTACCCAAACCATACATCACAGAAATCAGACAATTCTCGCCTTGTTGATCTTGTAAACGCGAAAGAATTTAATACGCACGCAAAGGGCATATGAGATATTTCGTAACGCTTAATCAATTTAATATAATGAAGAAAAATGAACGTTACAAGGAGAAGTTTAAATAAAAATGATCATCTCTCAATATAGATTGCTATATATAACCTAAGGTTGAATGTACTCAACTTGAATCCGTGCGAGCACTTTTGACCTATTGCTAAGTCGTTAGATTCAATTCGATTCGTAGTTACGTAGCCTCGGTTGTGCATTTTTCTGTGCCATTTAACACTTGGACATGCGGTGAAGGTAAACATGGTGTAGTAAGGCAAGGCTGGACAGGCCACCGCTGATCTCTATTGCTACTTGCCTTTAAATGAAAAGTGGTCAAAGATTCAGATGCTATCTAATTACAAGAACCATAAGATACACTAGCGAACAAACGTCTGGAATAAAAACTTATAAAGTTTATTGTAATATTTATACTAGTATTATTTAGTATTTATACACTTTCCTGACTAATTTTTGCTTTACAAATCATATATAATGTATCAATAACAATAAAACTTTATTAAGTAAACTTAAATTAGATTTTTCTATTGTTGCAGTATTTTACATACAGTTGGTAGTTGGTAGAAGGTAGTTGTCGTAGTGTGTGACTCTTCCGAGGTACAATAAAACAACAAAAACTTAGTAATAAAGATAAATTTGAGTGTGCGTGATATGTATGGGTGTGTACTGTGTAATGTGTATGCACGTGAGCGCGTAAAGTATCAAATGAAAATGCTCCCGTTTCCATAGACTGTTTCAACTCAAACCACGATAAGTAATAATTTTTCTGTCTGCCGAGGCCTGATAGCAAGCAATTTGGCAATTTGAAACTGGAAGATCTGTTTACCAAAAACAATTCCTAGAATGTTCGTACTGAACAAGTATTAGTTATATAATAATATAGAAGTCAAGGCGAATGTTATAACGAAATGTATGTCCTCACATTACGTACAAATAAAATTGGTGGCATATTTCGTTACGCGAGTTCCGTAATTGGTTTATCTTTTATTGTTCACACGAAAGTGTGGATGTGAGTTTAGTTTTATCTAGTTAGGTGGAAGTGAGCATGTGGAAACGCATTAAAAAAATGTATTCACCATACCTACTCAGTTTTTACAAATACATTTATATATATTTACATCTCGTTTATTAACATATGTATAATTGTATCGGGTTTTAGCCACGCTCTAAAATTCACGCGAAAACATTTGGTTGAAATTTTTGAATGCTTTTGCAATTCTTGTGTCTCACTTCTATTGTTTTATCACATCTTGTGTAGTCAACAAAGCCTAAATTCATACAAGTTAAATTGAGATCAGTACATTTGACCGGACACAAGCTATAGTATCAAAAACGTAGATGTATTCAGCTATTAGTCAATTTCTATGAATCAAATAACTTTGAAGTATTTGAATGGTGAACGTTATGATAAAGTACAGATGTCACATTTTGTAATTGAAATTTTCACAATTCTATTTCGATCTCTGGATCTAATCAAGGGACGCAGGCAAAGTGGATCCTCAACCTGGATCTGTTCGGATATTTATTGCGCCGTGAATTAGCAATGAACTTCAAGATGTTGGAAGACTGAGATTATTCACAACTCGATCCCTTAGGGATACGCTACGGGATATTAAATCGGCGTTATGAATAGGGTTGTTACTTGCCAATAGTCTCGAAGTTATTATCATATTACAATTGTGTTTTATCTAACCCTCTAATGAAAATACCCAAATTGATGTGTTGAAAACATTTATGACAGAATTATTTCCTTACGTTATTTTATTGTTACGTTGAAGGCTTTTAAAATACTGAAGCAAAATGTGGCTAGAATGATAAAAAGTTAGGTTTTCTTACAAAATCATTAATTAAATCTCAAAACAGAATATAATAAACAAATCGTTTTGTGGCATGATTATTCTAACAACCCTGGAAAAATCTTATGAAAATATTTTTGGATTCGTTTTAAAACGGGTCGGATTTGGGGATTCGAGATAAATTTTCGGGAAATTAATCGTCCGTTTGAGGTACTTCGTCGCGTTTTTATAATGATAAAATGTAAACGGTCACGACGAAAACGTTTCCTGGACATTATTAACTTATCTAAATGATGTGCTACTTTATTTATAGGCATGGGGGCTGTGTACTACAGTTATATCTACCTACATTCGTGATGTTATCCTTGTCATCCTCGTTAAATTTATATTTATGAATGCAAAATACTTTCTGTGATTGGCGTTTAATATAATGATATCACTTCTACAATCTATAAAATGCAAATCTTACAATCGCTTTTCACTTGAACCACACGAAACTAGAAAAGTAAGACAGAGATAGCGCACGTTTTTCCTTCCATCAGTTCACGGAGAATGTTGTCCTTTTTTCAAACTACTGACCAAGTCCTGTTGACACAATTTCCTAATTACTATCAGTGGGTGATGAAAAACTAAAGTAACATAAAAGTTTATTCTTGTCCATGAGCAAGTTTTACGTGAATTGAACTTCGGATGTAGTATTTAACACAAATATTTAACGTAATCAATAATGATAATAATAATTTTGTTTATTGTTGAATTTACTAAACTGCTGTAATCTGAGCCATTCGTAAAATTTATTAAATTTAAATAACTTTACAGTATTTTATAAAGGTTTTTATGCTCAATCGCTCAAAATTCTCGAACAGTTTAAAAATATAATTAGTTAAACTATCTTCAGAGGGAATTGAATGGACAACTGTATGGATGTACGCGCGGCGAATGAGTATTATCTTGTATGTAAATGCAATAATAATTCCTGTTAATTCAAAGATTTCTTGCAAAATTTATAGACGTCGCCGTATTCTAGTATAAATTTCCACCAAAATTAATTAACTCTGAGCAAAATTCTCACTCTGTCTTCGCAGACGACGTTGTGCGTCGAAAGGCTACAATAAATTTTATATTTGTGTGTACTCTATTATTTTTCATCACACGCCAACTATAAGACCACCTTAGGCTGCTGCAAAGCTTTTAAGCAATTTCGTTAGGCAATTATTTATAAATAAATTTTTATTAATGTAGTTCTTAATCCGCGGGAATGCTTGTTTTTTTTAAATATATGATCAGAATAGTTATGAAATATGTATATCCTAGATGTGATGTCATTTCGTTTTATGTACGTGACCTCATACATATTGCTTTCGGACCGCGGCCAAACGATATTTCGGCCGGAAAAGTTACTAAAATGTTATCAACATAGATAACAGAGTATTCGCAGATAAAGATAATAAAATGTTCCTTTACTTTGTGTTGTAGTCAAAATAATTTGGTCAAACAAGGTTGGGCTCGCCATGTTTTTTTTTATTAAAAATAAATAATACTAATTTAACGTAATAAACATTACATAAATGTATAAATTAACAATCGCTAATAAGTATAATTTTTAATTAGCTGTACCAGCATGCAATTAGACCTTACAAAAATTTAATTCCCAGTTTTATCTAGTCAGTCTACATATAGTATACAAGAAAATGTATTATCCAAACAATATTAATGATATCTGAGCACGTGAACTATTGTTATAATGCAGTACCATATACTATATAACATTCGAACGGATTACTGCAGCACTATAAAGCTTATATACGATTATTATGTAATTCAGTTACCCTTCGGCGTGCGAGATATGTGCGGCTCGATAGGTATTGATGGAATTTATCGCCTTACAATGTTGTACTATGGAGATGATAAAAATAGAATATAGACGTTTTCAGTATTTAACAGTACTTATAGGTAGTATTTGAGGGTAATAAATTAACAAAATTAAAAAGATTTTTACGTATTACGTATGGTGGTAAAATGCAAATTGAATTTTGTTCTAATCTTGCTTTGTCTTAGTAAATAATTGATTCTTAAAAAATAACTTAAAACACTAATAACTTATGTGAATATTTACTTTCCATATTAATCAGCTTAAAAAAGCTGTATCCTTTACAATGATATAACGTGTCAAAATAATAATATTCAAAGGGAAAATAACATTATGAAGGCGAAATTTCTCTTCAGTAACAATATCTAATCTCAAAGATAGCTTTAATAGAATTCTTGGGGGACAATTCACGCGCATAACACAATTGATCCAACCCGACACCTACCGCGTGGGCCTCTTAGAAAGGCGGGCACTGATTGATAAGCATAGCGATTTCAGGATACAATTAAGTATAGCATCCAATGTTTAATTAAAATCGTAGAAGATTCCAAAAATGGGTTGAGTAAGTTCAGGATCCTTCGCAGGAGTGTGCTTGTCTGTAGCTCTGAAGCTTATTGTATTATCTGAACTAGCTAAATAAAAAAAAATTGTTTAAACATCGAGTCATCATATATATATAGTTCAACGAAGAGAATAAATTTCTAGGTGTCTCGTTACATAACTAGTTCCTGCGTAACAAAATCGCGCAATTAGTAGCCGGCTCAAAAGCTCGACCAATAAAGCTTTCAAGAAAGCATTGGAACAAAAGGGTCTCGAACAGGAAAAATCCTCTGACGGTTTTCGGATTAAATTACTTGTCATTCCACGACTACCGGCGGTCGACGGTCGTGCGATTACGGATTCTTAACAGTTTTGAAGGTAGCTTTTATTGAAACCGGGACAAATTATACCTTCATAAGAGATTTCCGGAATGCTTTGTGAAGGGGCAAGGGCAAATAATAATTACCCTAGAAATATATTGTCATGGAGAACCTTTTCCTGAATAGATATATTTTTGACCGACCGACAACGTTAACGCGTCATTTGCGTAGAATTTAGTTAATGTATGTTTATGTTTAAGGGTTAAATCGTTTTTTAGTTTATACTATTACGAAATAACAATTGTATTTTTGACATGAGTTAATGTGTACGTAATTTTTACCGTAACCGCGAACGTTAATACAAAGTATAACATACGATGTCAATTGTTATTTATGTAAATATTAATTAAAATAAACTACACAAATTGTTACAGTGTACTAACCGCCCAGTTCGTACAATTTCTCATTCGGAATATAAGAGTAAGGTTACTATATAATATTTTACAATGCCTATCTACAGGGTCTTACATTTATAGAATGTAAATGATATGTCTGTTTAAGGCTATACCAAGGCCGCTTACGAATTGCCCTAAAATAACACGTCCTTATTCTATGCGACCCTTCAGATACTGAAAAGGGTCTTCACCGTCTTCACTAACAATACGATACATATACATAAGACAAACATGTATGGAGATAGGATTACTTCGATCTTCGCCTTTGTCATTCAGTTTCTTAAGCTGGAAGTGTGGTTTACGATCAGCTTGAAGCCACAACTTGTTTTATATGAGAAGATGTTTCTTCCTAAGATCTTAAGATTTTTGTAGTTACGGTTTAACGTAATGAATACATATATTCAAATGCTTCTTGAAATAACGTTTGACTGTCGGGGATTTCTAGCAAAGATTTTGGTTTGAGCTTGTTTCTGATTATATTTCCACGTTTGTTATTTTTAAATAAGTACATTTAAACGATATCAATTGTTTTGAATCGAAAAGTGTTATAAGATTAAGTAAGTAAATGTACTTATCTATAAGAAAATTTATTACAGCATCAGACAAAGCATTTGCGAATACTAATATTATATAGAGGAGATTTTAAAATTTTCTATCTTTTAATAATATATTATGTCGGGCCGTACGAAGCCGTCTGCTAATATATAACAAAATAATATTTTCACATTCAAGTCAAGCCACCGTAAAAGCAACGCAAATATTTCATTACATTATTTTAATTAGCCCTGCGTTCTCATTAAAGTTATTAATGTTCGTATTGATTTTAAGAACTGTATTGGACATGTTGGATGCCCAAACAGACGTGCAGAGTGACATGATAGCATTAATTGGCCGTACAATGGACACCAATTATATTACGGCGTTGTACGAATTTTAATTGCTTTCAAACAATTGAATGTTATTAAAAAGAACAAAGGGTAAAATCCATATGAAATAATTGTAGTATTCAAGAGAGATTTTCACTGTAAATACTAAACTAATAATTCTGTATAATTGAACGCAAAAATTGTAAAATTTCTCCCAAAATGAAACAACCGATCGATTATGGTATTTTTTCATAAAAGTACTGTAACATTTTATTAGTTAAATATTTTTTTGTCATTCAATTCAATTTAGGTGTATAGGGATAAAAAATTCAATAGGTAATTCAAAAACAATTATGAAAACGCCACTCGTACTTACGTGGTATAAAATCTTTAGTAATATTGTCAAAATAACCTTTGCATTTATAATTTAAGTATAGATAAATTATGGTAATCCATCCTAAATTGACATCGTGGAGCCGGGCCTAACCGCGGGCTTAAGCTAGGTTAAATTGTTTGCTTTTCAATTACAAACTAATCCCCTTGATTGTTTCTCTATTTTACATAAAATAGTTTATTTGAGACAAGTGAAAAACTTTGTGAATGAGTTGTTAGGTTAGTGTCACGCTTAATAGGACTCCTCTTATCTTAAATTTATAGGATTACCCTCAATGACGTCATAAACTCAAGTGGACCACAACACTTCTATAAAAATTAAAACACTTAAAGGTGAATATGAAAAATGAAAGCTACATTCATACGCCTGTGTCATTATTATTTCTAAGTAGGTTTGAACGCTGAGAGGTTACCAATGAGTGATGAGTTAATGACTGAACACATTTTAAAGACATATATAATAGAAATGACCTAAATAATAGGAATTATCATTCTGAAGTGTTCCTATTGCCTTACAAAGACAATAATCGAAAGACAAAGAAAAGTTATAGATAAAAGAAAGCTTCGAGACAGGGTACCGGAACAACTTTTAATGGGACGAAACTATTAACAAAGATAAAGTCAAGATGTCATGACTTTTGATCAATAGTTGTTTAATGTTTGTTCTGTAAAATACTTCTATTTATTTTTTTTTGCCAAATCAAATAAACTTTATTTAATGAAAGTTCACGTAATGGAGGTATTGCAATTGTAATGGCTGTGTTGACCTAGTGGCTTCAGCGTGCGACTCTCTTCCCTGAGGTCGTAGGTTCGATCCCCCACTGTACACCTAGACTTTTAGGTTTAAAGACTTTATTTCTCAAAAAAGACAAAAGATGTCACTTACATGAGAATAATACTCTAGATAACGTAACATTGTAGTCGGTCTTAAAATAATCACAATAAAATATAGCCGTACATGCAATAAATTTAAAAAATAAAAGTAAACAAAGAAATATGAATTAAAAGTAAGTAATAAGAAATGAATTTAAAAGTAATTTTCTTTAACATATTCACTTAGCTTCGATTTGAATGAATTAATAGAAGTAATATTTTTTATATCTGTGGGTAGTTTATTATACAGCTGTGCGCCTTCGTAGGTAAACATTTTTTATGCGCGCATTTAGCATTTGCTCAAACGGTGAAGGAGAACACCGTAAGGAAACCGGCATACCTTAGAACCAAAAAGTCGACGGCGTGTGTCAGGCACAGGAGGCTGATCACCTACTTGCCTAATAAATTGACAAATGTTCATAAAACAGATACAGAAATTTTTTTAATACTTGCTAGTATGTATTAGCAAAATTACACACAAAAACATAATATTATACATATATATTTTTTGTTTGATTTCGCCTTTAACAAAGTCCCAAAGGCCCAACGTTATTATAAAAAGCTATCCTATAGCTAAGTAATAAAAACATAGCGAGAAAGCCAAGAGGTTGTTTTAGATAAAATTTTAAAAGAAAACCCAATAGTGCGGTAGAAATGAGGCTCATTCAATTTAGTGTGCACCGCTTCGTTACTGGGATCCGATAACTTAAAATATAATTCAATTCACTTTTGTTAGAGTATAGAATTCTTTAAAACTGAAACAGAGAATTTTTTATTTCAGTGCACAAGCTGCCAGTTAAATCATCTTTCAGAATAAATTGCGCCGATATGTATATGTTATTCATTTTATTAAATGGGTATGGCGCCGTCTATGATTAACTTATAGTTTTTTTTTATAGAACAGGGGGCAAACGGGCAGGAGGCTCATCTGATGTTAAGCGATACCGCCGCCCGTGGACAATCTCAATGCCAGAGAGCTCGCGAGTGCGTTGCCGGCCTTTTAAGAATTGGTACTCTCTTTTCCTGAAGGAGCCTAAGTCGAATTGGCTCGGAAATACTTCAGTGGGCGGCTGGTTCCACATAGTGGTGGTGCATGACAAAAACGACGAATGTTTATTATCAAAACAAATTAGTTACTTTTTAGTAGCCGAAATTATCTTAAGTATTAAAATATGAAATGATTGCTTGAAGGCGACGCACCATTGAGCCAAATTGACTAAAGTCAATTTGGCTCTACACTAGCACTTTAGCACTACACTAAAGTGTAGTGTATTAATTACCTAATGTATACCTAATGTTAATATTTAATAGAAACAAGTTGTTTTATATGTGAAAATAACGTATTCTTTATTTAGTTTAAATAACAATACATTGGCTAGTAAGAGAAAAAGGCGCGAAATTTAAATATTACAACACCTAATAATAACCTATACCTAATATAAAAAATGTGTATATGCAAATGATTACAGTACAGCTACTTAAATTACTTTCTGTTTTTTTAATAAGATGAAAGGCTTCTAGAAAAACTAAAATCAAATCTAAGAGACATATCCCTATATCTCGGATACAGGTATCAGCTTCATATAAAAACTAACAGCACCTAACGCCAGTTTGCTAACGTTTACGAAACCTCATCCGGTATTCAGGGAACAGAGTGAAGTTGGCTGAGATCCAAACGCTATTCCGGCCCATTACCTGGAACCAACTTCGCGTTATCGGAAATGTGAGTTTGATTCCACTTTTATCGCTCCCTAATCGATTATATTGCAGTTTTTTGCAGCATTCAAACATCGAAATGTAAATACCACAAGCGTGAAGTATTGAGTAATAAAATTTGGATTTTAAATAAAGTTATGTAAAACAGTACTCCTATACAGCTTTACTAGTAAGATAAAGATATATAGTAATTGAGTTACAATGTTCAGGTTTACCATTCTGCGCCATTGCGTCTTTTAGATGACTAAGTAAATTGAATTATTAAGTGTATGATTATTATAAGGATACTCCTCTGCTTTATTTTTTTTATAAAACCGATATCGAAAGACAAAAGAGTTGTAAAAGACAAAAAAAGTATAAGGAAAAAAACTAATAATCCCATGATTACGGTTCAATACTGGCATTCGTAAATCTATGTATGGCTGATAGGTGTTACAAGACTTATATCAGAGTGCGTACACGATGCGACGCATGAATGCGTTTAGTTAATTAATGCGGCGACGAATAGGTTAATAGTCTAGTAAGATCATAAATGCCAGTTTAATCTTGAGTTGTGGCCTGATTTATACCAATAAACATTTGCTTTATAGCTTCTTTACGTGAGTTGTTTAATACGTTTTTGAAGGTAACTGAATTGCAAAAAATATCTGAAAAGGTCTCCGTATCACCAGTCAATGGATAAAGAAGTGGAAAGGTTAAAAATCATTGTTTGGAATAAGTTATGTTAAGTAAAAAATTATGTACCAAAAAGAACGGTTCGGTGGCCGTCGATACACAACTCATACTAAATAATAAGTCCTGAGTACACCTCGTTATAATGTCTCCTTATCAGGAAGAAAGGAACACAATATCGTCAGCCGTAAGGATTTGGAGAAATTGTTAGTTTGGGCACAAAGAGAGGTTAGACTGATGCTGATACCTTGCCCTACAATAGTTCACAAACACGCACAAAACTCTCTCTATAAAATTCTAAATAGAGGACGTAACTATTGACAAATAACGGGTGTCCCAACTAGAACGCAATTTTTAAATTTGACGCCATTCGAAGTGTCATTGTTTGACATTTCAACAATTGTTATTTTTTGCTAGTAGAAGATACGAGGTTAGTAAAAATGGAGCGCTACACGTATGAACAACGCATTCTCATTGTGAAATTGTTTTACCAAAATGGTGAAAGTTTTGCGGCTACAGTTCGCAAATTGCGATCAATGTGGGGTCACAATAATGCTCCAAAAGAGTCAACTGTAAAAAGATTAATGGATAAATTTGCCAAAACTGGATCTGTTAGTGATGTAAAGACAACAACGCGCCTTCGACCAGGTCGATCGACCGAAAATGTCGCAGCTGTACGTGATGATGTCGCTCAAACTCTATCCACCTCAATTCGACGCCGAGCTCAGCAAATTGGTGTCTCTAAATCCACTATGCAGCGAATTTTGACGAAAGATTTGCATCTTCATGCATACAAAGTTCAATTGACTCAGGAACTGAAGCCAGCTGACCATGGACAGCGAAGGGACTTCGTTAATTGGGCATTGGAGAGACAACATGAAAATGCTGATTTTGCCGATAAAATCATCTTCAGTGACGAGGCCCATTTCCATCTTGATGGCTTTGTCAATAGGCAGAATTGTCGCATTTGGGGTGAGGAAAATCCTCGAGTGATTCACGACAAGCAAATGCATCCTCAACGTGTCACTGTGTGGTGTGGTTTTTGGGCTGGAGGAATCATTGGACCTTTTTTTTATGAAAATGAGGCAGGTCAAGCGCAAACAGTCAATGGTGTTCGGTATCGTGACATGATAACCAGTTTTTTCTTGCCCAGAATTGAAGACATGAATGTGGAGGGCATGTGGTTTCAACAAGACGGCGCCACATGTCATACAGCCCAAGAAACAATTCAATTGCTGCATCAGTCATTTCCCGGTCGTTTTATTTCGCGTTTTGGCCGCCTAGATCGTGCGATTTAACACCGTTAGATTTTTTTCTTTGGGGTTTTTTGAAGTCGATGGTTTACGCAAATAAGCCGACGACGACTCAAGCCTTAAAAGAGGAAATTGGACGCTGCATTAATGAAATACCGCAGCATTTATGCAAAAAGGTCATCGAAAATTTCATTAAAAGATCCCGTATGTGCCAGCAAAGCCGTGGCGGCCATCTGCACGATATCTTGTTCCATACATAACCTCATACTGTCTTCTTTACGATATAGTAAAGTTTCACGATTTTTTTTTTAAATATCTGTGTTTTATTTAAAATTTAAAAATTGCGTTCTAGTTGGGACACCCATTATAATTAACAAAAAGTATATATAAAAATGCATCTAATGTAACCCGAGTAAATCTCAACAAAGACTAAAGAATAAATGTGAGTATCGGCCGAGTAAAAAGATTTGGGATATCCCTCATCAAATATTATAAAAATAAAATTATGTATTTCGAACACACTTAGTTCGGGGCTCTACTACTTAACTTTAGAATTGTCCTTAAAGTCCCTTCAAGATTTTGTATACATAACTGGGAGGACACGCTTTATTAGGTAAAATATTAATGATTGTAGCTAATTACGTCTTATTATTCTTGTCTATTGCGTACTAGCGCGGAGGCAGCTTGATACTGAGTTATGGAAGGAGAAGGATAACCAGCCAAAACAGTAATTTTAAAATGAAACAATTAATTGAAAACAAACCATATATTAAGAAGTAGTCTATTCGTTTTTATATATATTATTAGATTTGCGGAATCAGCTAGAGCTAACTGCAGGTGTAATGATTCACGATTAAACACTACGCAAATTTGTATTTCAGATTAGTAGCTGCCATTTAATAGGGCTTTGTCATTAGTATTGATTATAGGTTGATCTTAGCGCTACAATTAAAGTCAACAGAGAGGTCTTATTAGGGACTTAATTTGATTCATCATAAGAATAAAGAAATATAATTTTAAAATGTATTAATAAAAACCAGTACACCTAGACAAATGTTTATAATAAACAGCGTTACAAGTAGATATAGTTATTATTATTTACTATCTTTCGCTTATAAAAAAACTATAGCTAGTCGTAGTAAAATTTTGACAAAATTGAACGCTAAGATATTTGTGGTTTCGTAAAAAAATCTGAATCGTCAAGTATCAAAGGCCTCAGCCTTTTCTCATTACTTTTTAAAGAACCATAGTTTTTACCATATTCATATTTTAAAATAAACAATAATATAATCGGTGCCTAAAGAGGCAATTCAAGCAGCAAGAGGCTTGATGTTTTAGATCTCTATTTCCGGAAAAAAAACAGCTGTCTTTTTAAAACTTATCCTTTTTAATTACATCAATTTCCTCTTTACACTAAAATGACGAAACTTCCAAATTCCACCGTACTAAGTGCTCGAACTTGGTAAACACTATTGTTAGTAACTTGTCAAATGGCTTGTAGAGTAGCAAGTTGGCCCGGTCTCAATTAGTTGCAAGTTACCTGCAGTCTGTTACAACTTTGATAAACGGCCAATGTACGATGAGCTATCAATACTATTTGTAAACTTTCTGTCCTAAAAAGCAGTTTAACTTGACCGCAATAATAATTGTAACCAGCTTAGTCTAATTTAGGGACTTTGACGCATACTCAAGGTAGTAGATAAACTTGGTAAATAATATATATATTTATAAGGAACTAAGTGAAGAAATTCATAACTCAATTAGTAAGAGACTGATGACAAGAAACCTTTTTTCAGTTCAGATTGGATCTCTGGAGATTTAACACATTGTTAAGTGACCAATCCCTCTTAATTTAAGACAATAAGAAAGGTTTTGCTGTAGAGGTGATTCTCTCTCAACTGATTTTGACCTTCTCCATGATCTTCTTGGAGAAGGTCATAATCAGTGGCGCTACAATCTTTTTAGGTCTGGGCCTCAGATTCTGTATCTGTTTCATGATCATTTGACAATCTAAGAGACAAGTAGGATCAGCCTTCTGTGCCTGACACACGCCATCGACTGTTTGGGACTAAGGCGGTTTCCGGTTTCCTCACGATGTATTCCTTCACCATTATATTAAGTTAATTAGAAAGGCATTCCATTGGTGCACAGCCGTGCATCGAACATACGACCTTTTGGTAGTATGAGTTCGTTGACGGCCTGTAAGGAATCAGTTATTTTGTTGATGGACCCTTAGTCGTATGCGTCTACCAATTTAAATAAATCTTAATAAATTTTAACCTCAAAGGTTGACTGATATCTTAATTAAGAATTTTAATTATGTAAACCCAACGATACTTTCCAGCTCAGACAGACTACACTGGCAGACGAACTCAGAGCAAAAGTTCCATTATTAACGGTCTAAGCCTGAGCCATTTGTTACCAACTTGTTACCGTCTGATTACGGAATTTCGACATTCCGGACGGAAATCGGGACTGGACGTGTGCATAGATTGTTCGAATTTCCGAGACGAATTCTGTTGTCCGAAACTTGTTCGTGTAATGAGTTCACCGCTTTTATTAAATGTCTAGGGACGGTAGAAATTAATTTGTAGGTACAGGTAAATACCTGGCGAATATAACAAAAAATCTTAGTGACTTTTGATATTACTTGGTCAAATTACATGTCTTAGTTTTATGGTCTGTTTCACAATGTATATGCTATGCATCAAATAAATTATTTGGAAGATAAATTGTGCTATTTGCCACTTCATCGGACTCATAACTTATGATGGACTTTATGTGACGAAAAGCAACAATAGTGTTTATCCTACCAATAAGTAATAAATGCCTTATTTGCAAGTTATGTACAACTTATCCGTACATTATGAAACAGACCCTTAGTATTTTATCCGTATTATATATGATAGTATAAACGCCATATCTAAATATCCCAGTAATTCCCCACTGCCCTTCCTATTTCAGATAGGATTTATCTATTAAAAGTTTTCTATAATATTGTTTGCGACAAAGCTAATAAATTCCTGACTAAAACATAACACTTCCATTTCTTCAACTCAAGCTTATTTCCAAGTTTAATAAATTGTGAACATAAAGTCAGTCCTAAGTGAAAAGGACATCTCAATGGCTTACTGGGAGGCTTTAAAGGAATATTGCTTTTACAAGCGCATTTCAGTGCGCAGTTGAAAGTATTACGCGGCCTTTATCAAGCCATATTTCTTAACGGACGCCGAAATTGCACGAAAACAATATTCCTTAATTTGATCAGCAAAAACGCAATAAGCTGCAGAGCCTGGGCTTTTAATGATAGGGGTTCGGTGCTACTGTTGTCATAACGAATATACTGAATTTTCTATTAAACCTAAAAGTGAAGATGAAATAATAATGGGTGTTACTTTGTTAAAAAAATATATTATGAACTTGTAAACAAAAGGAGCAATTACAACAAAGAGCTGCAGCAGAGTTAGCCTAGTGGTTAAGCGTGTCTCTCAACCCTGAGGTCGTCTCTTCGAATTGCGGCTATGCACCACTGGATTTTTCCATGTTGATTATATGGTGAAAAAACATGTCTAAGTCCCAATAATCGGGCCACAGGAGCCTATGCCGAAAGAAAACTATTGAACGATATCTTCTTTTTCAAGATCTGAGTGTAAAAAATATATTTTAAATTTATCTTCCCCTTCCAATCCATATCTTTTAACACGTAATATATTTTCACTAACAAAACAGCACGAGTTATAAAAGCGTATTAATAAAATGTAAACTTTGAAATCCCAACGGAATTTTCAGCAACACTCGTTCGGCACTCGTATCTAAATCGCTTCCGCTTCCGCTGCAAGTGAGGGCACATCCGATACTTCAATATTTTAAGAGATGCTTGCTCTAGGAGATTCCTTTATGCGGCGCGAGTGCAACGCTAATATTTAAACGGAACATTTTCCCCAGAAGACACTATGCTTTTATTAAAACTTTTTAACGTACTTATTCAAAAGCTAAATAATATAGATTCATACTTTTATTTTTTAATCAGACTAGGATAATGCGCTCCTCGTCTACTTAGGGCCCAGTTTACCTACTTTTTGACGACTTGTTTCGTTGTTTTGGACTTGCAGTAAACAAAGTACACAACTAAGCATTTTGTCGTTGTACATAAATGAGAAAAATCACAGATGAAAATGTGTATTTTTTTTTGCCTCTTTCACTGTTTGAGCTTCAAGTCTTCGAGAGCTTCATGGGATTAATTTGCTCCAGTTCAAACAATTTTTATGACCCAAAACTTAGCGATTAAAAAGAGTGGCGGAAAGTTTTTTGCCCGCTCTACGCCCTTGACTTGCAAACTGGTACTAAATGTAAATTTACTATTAATATAACTTCTTTTTTGACGTTCATAAGTGTACTTGTTTACCTATATGAGTAAATTTTTTTTTGAGTTTGAGTCTTCACAGTGCACAACAAGTAGTCGAAATTGTTATATAAAGCAGAGTGCATACGAGAAGAAGGCTCTCTTGGTCCGTACTTTATAACTTCCAATAGCAACAATACTGACCCCGATGTTTCATTATGCAAATTTGATGTAGTTCTCTCAATATCCTAAGGGCTGATGTTGCAACCTTGGTTGGGAGCGCGCGGTTCCAAAACTCATTATTTGATGATGGTATCGCTTTTGGAAGGCTCTGATGTTATGTAATATGTCGTCATCACCCATGGAAACCTTCTACCCTACCCTTCTGCCCTTTTGAGAATTGTTTCGCTTCATAAAACCCATTTTATTTTTAATCTTCATCAGCGAAATTGAAACATCTCGCTAATCTCACCCACGCAAAAAGCAAAGTTCTTGAAACCTATCGCAAACAAACAAGGCGGAACTCGATTAAAACTAAGTCGCGATTTAATCAATCAACACAAATACGAAGAGAAAAATAATCAGAAGGATAAAGTTCGCGACCTACCATCTGGTGGAGGCCGAAGAATCGATTGGAATTCAATAAAATTAAAGATTCAGGAAGCGTGCGCGGGTAAGCTGCTCAAATTGATGGTGTTAGGCCTTGAGCGGAAGCGATTAGGACTCTTGGTCACGATTGGCATGCTCATGTGCCAAGAACTTGATGATGATGACGATGATGAACTAATTAACTTTTTTTAATTCTTTTAAAATCATATTAAAATAATATATTTTAAGGGTACAAATACAAATTTATAATACGATTATTATGATGAAACAATTTGAGCAGCTTTGATTATTCTTCTTATTCTTCTTTTGCATGTCAACAAACCATGTCTGTCAACCCGTAGAATATGGTTTTGTTTATCTAAATTGTGTTAGTATACAGCTGCTTCAATTGATTCGATTGAAATCATATTTTATAAAAAATTGTAGTCGACATTTTTGGGTCTATATCCTGAGCAAATATCACCGACCACCTCACTGAATTATTAATAGGTCATAAAGTCAAATGTGTCGCTGACGTGACACATTAGGGAATTAAAGGGTCATAGATACATAGAAAATTAACAAACAAAAAAGTTTCTATTCGCTTTCTTCATTTCTTCTTCCATTGTTTTTTTGTTACATTTGTTTAAAAAAATAATTTTAAATTTTAATTTCGCAGCCGCTTCTACCTTGTGTCAAAAGAAAATCCACCGCACTTCCACTTAAGGTTAATATGTTTATTTACCGTTCCGCTGCTTCAGATAGGCTCGATACTTTTCGATTACGCTATACCTAAGGAGATATATGTAAATCACGTCGTTTACATATGAATCACTGTCTTTGACTATGATCGAAGGCGTTATTCATGTGAAATTTCGTGGAATTATCATATTTCCACTACAGTACCTACTATACATTACCCTTTGCTAACGAAGAAGCGATGTATTAACTAGGAAATAAAAAATTCAAATTACGAGTATAAATACAAATATAATATTAACTGTCTATGAAAAAATATTGAAAATATGTTTATTTCTAACAAAGTAATGTTGACCGTAGTGTCACTACCAACAGATGAGAGAGTTTGTTCCATGAGAATAAGTTACCAAGTGCACTACATGCGTGCATTCTTAATGCATTGCTGTTTAATCTTCATCGTTATAGAGATTTAAAAAGAGAATAATTAGGAAAGACCCGGAAATACTCGTATCAGACATTTACAGAACAGGAAACCTCGTGAACTTTGCTCTGCGAATAGTCCAATTGGAACTTCTTAGCCCCTAATGGAACACGCTCGGGACGGAAATTAATTCGAGCTCGGAACGTGTCAAAAGCATGTCAAGTAGTTGAACGGTGTGTGAGAAATACTTGAAATTAATTAGACGCGTTTGGTATTGTATGGACTTGGTCAGAGTCTTGGTACTAACTGTTAGCTACTAATTATAGTGATTACTCTCGGTCCTTAAATGGCTACGTTTTGATTGTAACTATTATAATAATTAATATTTAAACTCGGTTTCAAATAGTCCAATCCCTGTTTATAAAGTTGTTAATTTCCATGTTATTAGGACAAAACATGAGTTCTCACTTAATTAGTATTAAGTGTTTTTTGTAGGATTTATATTATAAAGCAATAAGCAAAAAGTTTATCGATATTTTAAGGACTTAATTTTACTAAATTTTAAATTAAAATGAGTTCAGAATAGACAAGAGGATAAATAGGGTTTCTCTGAACTTCGACTTAACCTTTCTTGAAGCTGTGCATCCGTTGTAATGTCTATGTCGAGACCTTTTGCTCTTTAAACTCATTATCCAAATGATGTCTATACTTGTAATAGAATAGAAAATGCAGTATATATAAATGTCAGTGGTGAATTATCTAATGTATATTAGTGTCACAGTTTCATAGCATGAAGTCAGTAAAGCCTGTAAGGACTGCGTAACATCCAAAGCCTGTTTACAGCCCACGTGTCACCCGTGTGCGGAAATAAGGCCCACGTCACGAACCGGCCCAACCAGTCCTACTCATTACACAACCTTTCACTTTCATAGCCCACTTTACGCCTGCCATATGACATCAATATAAACAGAATATACTTTAATACAATTTGCAATGTATTAAACATTTGATGCATAACAGGTTATGGTTAGATAATTCAAAAATGAGAGTAAGTACAAGATGAATTTCAGGCTAAACTCGGCGTATGAAGTCAACTTGTTTATGTAATAGGAGGCAAACGGGCAGGAGGCTCACCTGATGTGAAGTGATACCGCCGCCCATGGACACTCACATGTGCGTTGCAGGCCTTTTAAGAATTGGTATGCTCTTTTCTTGAAGGACCCTTAGTCGAATTGGTTCGAAAATACTTCAGTAGGCAGCTGGTTCCAAATAGTGGTGGTGCCTTAAGAAACGCTCAGTTGTGAAACGACGGTTGATAACGGATGGTATTTTGTATTCTGCCTTGACGTCCGATGATAAAACACAGCTGCAGGTATTAAAAACTCCTCTGAACACTCTCCATGATCGAAGATGCGGAGAGATCCCACATCTGTACTTAACGCCAAGGGATCAAGCCGCACGAAAAGTGACTTATTTCGTTTATGTTCACGCTTTGAAATTTGTATTTTTGAGTATGTTAAATCTTACTTAGTAAAACTATAGTTGCAAAACCCTTTGATAAGATTGTAACGCTATAATAAACCTATTGAAAATCACTTTGTTAGCACACTACCTTTATGTCAATAATTGAACTAAACAATTAATGATGGAATCTGCAGATTGACCGATCAGAAGCCGGACCGCAACAATTGCTCATTCCGCAAACAATACATAATACTAATAATGTATTAGATTGCTGACGCGTATCTAATTGCGAATTGATTTGTATAATGAGCTGTTGGATTACTTAAATCGCAATGATATGTTATTAGTGTTCTGGATTAATGGACATATCTAAAATATCTGACGTCTGAATAACGGTGAGTTTCTTTTACTTTTTTACTTCATTATTACATTTATTTTCATTAATGTCTTTTGATGAAGGTAAGCCAAGTGAGAATAGGAGCTTCTTTTGTTTCAGTATTAATTACTTGTTAAGCGTCTCTTTCGATTACAAAAAACTCAGTGAATCTGATATGTTCGCAGTCTCCTAAACTAAGGCACTTTGTAGCTTAAAATCTTTATTTCAACTAAAACGAACAACTGTCTAACAAAATTTCGAGGACATGCGAGTATTGTAGTTTCACAGAAACAAAGACAGGTTTTTTGTCGGCCATTAGTGCTTCAAATCACGACTTTAAAGTAATTTTTATCATTTCATCTATCTAAGCAATCAGCGAGCGTTAAGTTAACAAAAAATATAATAAAAACTCCGATCGTTACTCTACACAAGGCCAAAAACAAGGTCACTCTGCTCTAAGGGGCAAACGGTTCATATTTTACGGCTTACTGGCAAATAGAAGCATCAAAATGACAAAACAAGTAATTTGCAAACATTAAGAACCAATTTTATTCAAACTGTTGTCTAGACTTTTGAATTAACTTAGAACACAATTTCGTCAAAGCTCCTTACAAAGCCGAATCTATAAGAGGCCTCTTTCAATCATGTCAAACCCTTTTACAATCAGTTTCTCATTAATTTCGTGTATAGAAACAACTACAAATGTATAGTGTTGGCGTAGTGGATTCAGCGTGCGGCTCACATCCCTGTGTTCTTAGTTCAAACCCTGGCTATGCACAGATTGACTTTCTATGTGCGCATTTCACTCGCTCGTCCAGTCAAGGTGAGGTGAGGAAACCGCCATGCCTAATGGCCGATTTACATTATCTTAGTGTTTATGAGAGTGCTTTAGGATAGTACTTTAGTTGAAACATGTAAACGCTACTTGCTTTAGTAAACGCTACGCTAAAGAACTTGCCTTTCAAGTTGTACTAAAGCACTCTCCTAAACACTAAGATAATGTAAATCGGCCTTCAGACCCAAAACCCCAGCGTGTGTGCGAGACACAGAAGGCTTACCACCTCGCTACTCGCCTATTAGGAAAAAAATACATATTATTACGAAGCAGTTACAGAAATTTGAGGCCCAACTTAAATCTTGCAACACTGTTTTTTTTAATATTTATCCTTTTAATTTGCTACTGTTAGCGAGTGGTCATCCCTCTAAACAATTAGGCCATACTTAAGGTAAGGTTAAGAAAAAACTGCTGCCTTATCACCATTCCAGTTGACTTTTGAGTGCTTTGGCAGGGTTTATAGAAGGTAGACAGTATTTACATTTATTCATTCAC
This sequence comes from Pieris napi, assembly GCF_905475465.1. Classification (NCBI taxonomy): domain Eukaryota; kingdom Metazoa; phylum Arthropoda; class Insecta; order Lepidoptera; family Pieridae; genus Pieris; species Pieris napi. The sequence continues at coordinate 376,798 of NC_062241.1, read as the reverse complement.
GATTTTCTCGATAACAAACATTTTAAACGGTTTAATAACCAAACAATAACAGTATATCTCCTGAGCTTAGAACAAGTGAATCAGGTCTGCCGGTAAGTGCACTTACCTCAGCACGCCACTTTAAGTGCTACTTAGCTTAATGACTCTGAATAAAACTATCTTACATATATTTTATTTTCGCTATCTAATCCATACGCGCTACAAACATGCAACGAGGCTTGGGACCCTATTCTAACCGTGCTAAATTGAATTTACCTTTAGACATATTTTAATACATACTTGAAAGTAAAAGATTGTTTTTGTATTGATAAGTTATACTGTTTACATATCAAAATGCTCTTAACTATAGCTCCTAGAAATATTGGCAAGTAAAAAGGTAAAAAAGTACCCTGTGTTTTAACATTAATCGTTTCCAAGATTATATAGATTGTTTATACAAGTAATAGAACAGTTTATAATATGCCCCTATTGACAGCAGTCTAAATATTTAGCCTTATAAAACATTTTATCATCAAAAAAATATGTTCAAATATTGAACCTTTAGACATGCTGTATGCAGTAAACCATAAAATCCAAAAGTGAACAAAGAACTTTAAAATATACGTAATTTTCCGCAAATGTCGCGAGGGTCATTGACCCGGTTATGTACCAACCCATATTAATTATCCCATTATTACTTTAGTTCAACGCACCACGTAGAATGGCACCGACCTTGAGGGGGTCAGCCACACAAGAGGTTTTTGCCTTTAAACAAAAAATCAATGTAACGATCCGTAAATTCTATGTTCAAAGTTTCTAAACAAATTCAATTATTTTTATTTATTCAAAATTGCTAAACTCTCACACTGAAATTGGCTAAATTTAATTAAAATGTTGGGATGTATTGCTGCCTAGATTTGTATTCTATTTGGCTTAAATTTAATTTTATATTTTTTGAACTAAATTATGTTTTAATCTCGGGGGCTTTCAACATACTAATAATGTGTTTTACATACATATTGAATGTGATGATTAAATAACATTTGTATAAGACAAAATCAATGTTTGTTTCCTATTCACGTTTTATAGTAAAATTCGCTTCCTCTTTCCTAATAAAATAATTAACGTCTTGTTAATAATAGTTTCGAAAAAGTATTACAGACCCTTACTTAAATCGCAATCATGATCAAAATCATCAACTCTACACCGTCACAAAAATACATTTAACTTACTGTTTAAAAGAAGAGGGTTTTTATATCAGCAAACCTTCCTGAAGGCTTCAAAAACACTTTTACGTCATAAATTTAGTATTACATTACAACTGGGTAGACCCATGGGCCTTATCTGTATGCTTGTCACTTCCCTGTTTCTTTTGATTTGTGGAGACATGGGGTCGAAAGGGCCCTGCGTGATTAATATTAAGTCAAACTTGAGGCTGGGGAGTACTTTTTTGCTGTCAGGTGAAATTAATTGAAGGGCGTGTGAAGAAATTGGTATATACGTAATTCACAACTAGCTTTTTCTTTGCATTATTTTGTGTCAGCGGACTAACTAGTTGGTTGCATAATTCCATTGTTTAAAGAAGGCACAAAAATACAAATCTTTAAAAAATGCTCTTAGGTATATCGTTATGAATTGTGTACACTTTGATTTGTATCCATAACCATCCCATATTTCGATTCCTAGCAGCCAAAATCCCAAAAATTCTTAAACAAAAAAAACAGTTTCTTTCTAAGACAAGCTAACAGTCAGACGTTAACATCCATGGCTATTTGAAAACAAATACGGGTGTTTATTATAAAATACACTTATATAACTAATCAACTCCACAACGAGACAAAGACAGGAACCCGCATCTGTCAAGTTAATTGATATCGTTACAATGGAGCTGTCCGCGAATACTCCCGTATTGTCGAGAAAACATTATCATAGTTCTATGTATAGGCAAATTAACCTCTATTACAACCTTCGTAAGGACGTAAACAGCTACACGTAATTATTGGAAGAATATCATCGTCTGTGAATAAATAAAATTGCTTTAGATTAGTAACATACACAATATAATTATGTATATTTGAAGTCAGTGGACAAAAAGCGGTATGTGAAGAAGAAGTGGGATTTATGTTATTCATTCAATAAAAATAATATTGTTTATTATAAAGTAAAGACCTGTATCAGCAGAGAACTAGATATGTTAGCGCACTTCGTACACACAAAAATATGAGAAAAATTAAAGTCGTTTTCTACATTCCAATATTAACAACAAATTGCAATAAACTCGCTTTGCTTTAAGACTAGGTAATTCTCCAAAAAGGCTGACTTGCCCATACCTCACAAATGGAATATGATTTCAAAGCGGGAATTTTGACTACAGGTTAAACGTGATATTTGGTCATAGAGCATTTTCTTGAGAGTCCACTTGAAACCGAAATAAAGCACTATTTTTAGAGTGTAATAAACGTTATTTCTGCTTCACCTTCGCATTTTACATTTTTGGCAACTGGTAACATTAATTTTCAGGTGTTTACATTATAGCTGTTTTTATCGAAGCAGCATAAAATGCGAAACTATGTTTGCTAATTGTTATTATTGTAATGACTTGACTGAAAGCAGATCACAAAGGGTATTGGTAAATAGGTTTTATTCGTGGTCTAAATAATGACCCAAGATTTAATTTTTAGGTTTTTTTATACGTTTAATGCGCCTCTGAGACTCGATAATTTAAATATGAGTCGTTTAAAAAAACTGGCGAAAAAGGGACATAGAAACTAAAATAGAAAACGTGTAACTCGTGCGTTTAGGGTTCAATTCCCGGTAAAACATTTCGAATACTAGGCTTCTTACCTAAAACATAATATTCAGTAGCCAGACCAGTGGCCCTTATGATACATATAGATATATTAAATGTATCTCAAGAAGTTACTTTCACTTTGACTGTTATTTATATTAAATTGAACATTGTAAAGAAAGTGCTTCTTTATTTTATCTAAGTGAAATATTTCCTATACCTACTTACGACAATTTATTTACTTTTCCAGATTGCATTAACCCGACTTAGCAGTGGCTATTGACAAACCAATTGAATCTTAACGCCCGACAGCCGTGCCTATCTCAAAAGCTCTCGTAAATTTTAATCGTCGAAATCTTAATCGATTCGGTTATTCGATTTAATATCGAAAAGCGTTTTACGAGCCATTACCTAAACGATTATGCGATATCTGCAAGTTAGCGCGTAAACGACGTATGAAAAACAGATTAGGGATACTTAGACGTGAATTTTAAACGACATTTTGTCGAATACATTTCTCGAATGTTAAATTAGTCTTTTGTCTAATGGTGTGATAAGACCCTTATTCATACACGCTAAGCTTCAAACAAAAATGACAATACTGTCTAATTGAAATTTATATGTACGTATTTTAATTAGACCATTACATACTACATAGGATGGTCAAAGGCAGAAAGCTTGGCAAAAAACGCAATGATGAGATGACGAGTACTAGAAACGAATAGAAAAGAATACATATTGAATCAACCCATTTTGTGGGATGATGTGATTGATGTTACATACTTAGTACTGCGCTGGCGCAGCGACTCCAAATGAATCTTGGCGTTTTGTTGATCTTGTCAAAAGGGCGGCAACTTTAACCTCATGGTCCTCATGTGGTCATTCCAGCTATTTCTGGGCGAATCGGGTTGACGATTTGGCCGATCAGTATTCTATACGTAGATACGCTTTCTTGACACTGAGATTCTGTTAGGTTTGCCGCCTGGGGAGAATGTTCCACCGCAGCCTTTATGCTTTGGTTTACCCTGAGATATTTGGATCAAAAATCACGTGAGAACACATTTCGTAGTTTAATTTGTTACTTAGGGGTGAACAACCTCGTCTATCATTCGGATATATTAAACGTCAGTATTGTACTAATTTGTATGCAGATAAAACGAGATAGTGTAGTCCGAATTTAACATATTGAGGCTATTGTTACTCTGATACATTGTAGTAATTGTATTGTCAGTTTTTGCAATGCATAATCATATTTATATATATAGTAGGGTGGGCCAAAAAAAATAAATCTAGTTATTCGTACAGGCACAACGCCAAAAAGGTGCTAAATGGCATAAATTATTGATACGTAAAGTTGAAATATAATTATTTTAAATTCTATTGCCTCCGGATTGAGATAGAATTTATTAAAAATTGTAAATTTTGAGCCCATGATGCGTTTTGTTTCTTCACTTTATTGAAATCTTTATTCGCGCTTATTTGTTTTTAAAAAGAATAGTGCATCTTTTGTTTTGTTTAGTTCGAGGACAAAAGTGTAAAGAGGGGTTGGTACCAGTGTGGTGTGGTGTTAGATTAGACGAGAAACGCACGACTTATAGCAAAGACAATCTATGTCTGCACGCATTACGTAATTGAGTGCAGTCACTTTTTAACGACTTATTAAGAATGAAATATACGAGAAAATGTTGGAATTATTCGATATTTGGTAGTCTATGTGATTTGAAAGACAACATATTGCCCACATATGAAGATGTGATGAAATTGTATGGGTGAACCCGCCATAAGCTAAAATTCGGGAAATAAAGAAATTGAGGGTATTGTGATTGCAAAACTAATAGAAATATGGGCGAAATCATCTATTCCTACAGTTGAACCTAAACAAATGAAGGGAATGCTGGAATCATATCATTTAAAATGCAAAAATAGATTTAAGATCTAAGATTTTCGTCATGAAATGACGTCTTGACTTGCAAGTATCGAGATTTGCCCCTTTTTGGGGTAAAAAGTACCTGCAAGAAAACACAGCTTCATAGTAGATCGATGATCCGCGAGAAAAATGGTAATTGGTAGTATAGATGTCGACACAACAAAGCAGATGACAAAGCAGTTTCAACAGGCACATTTCCCAGCAATTTAGCGAACAAATCAACAGGCATAATGTCTCATGCCCCATGGTTAACCAACGAGACAATAAGATTTTGCGTCTGTATGCTAATGTTGAGACTCGTTCTGAAAATCTCTTTAAACGAATGTGATGAATGAAGCACTCTTGCAACGTAAGTTGTTTAGTTATACGCGCCGATATGGTTTTCCATAAAAACGCTTTCAAGCTGTAATGATGGATCGAGGCCCTTCTGTTAACTTATTGAGTAAACGCAATATGCACCAACAGCATTGAAGGCTGTTATTGACGCACCCAGAAAATGCTTGAATTGTTAACAGACCCCATCTGAAAATTCGCGAATTAGCTGCACGTCGAATTTTGAAAGTTCAGCTCATGTTAGATCAGCAATATTAAAACCACTGTGTCTTTTTCAGTTACCAAATATTAAATTTGACGCAATAGCATACTACGACCTTTTGAATTGGCAGAAAAGTTTTACTGAACCACCGCTATTAAAATCTGTTACCAAAAAAAATTCTATTATTTATTGAGCAGAAAGGAGAAGGAGAACCAGATTTATTACGTCTGTCTTGTCACACTCAAGCAGTAGAAAGAGCCGATAAAGCCGTGACAGAAGTTTCAGCCACTATATGCGATAAAACATCAAGAGAGGGATTCATAGACGCCCAGCTAGATTGAAGGAAAGCGATGCGAAAATTCGACAGCAAGAAGGATTTTAACGGCTTTTAGAATTGTTATTACTCTATTTTAATATTCTTCTATTAATAAACAAAAGATTCTTATGATTTTCGGTCTTTATATTAAAAAAAAAGATCTTTGCTTGTCAATTTGCAATGGCCCTTTTTTAATATATTTTTTTAATTTTCACATGACTCCGGAGGCAGAAGATTAATTCCGAATGCTATCAAACTCCGTATTCTATTTACAGTCACCATTTAGCACCTTTTAGTCACTGTGCTCCTTTAAAAACCAAACTTTTTTTTTTCTTCATACATATTTGACCCACCCTAATATATAGGCTCCGTTGCTTAGTTGAGAGGCTGAGTACAGGGGTCACGCGCACGTATACTAATTAGGCAATAATTAAAGTTATTCTGTGTAATATTAGGTGTTAGGTAGAGACTCCCAACTTTGCTGTCCCAAATAAGAAAACTTTAACATTATGAAAAACTGTCACGAGTCATCATTTACCTTGAATCCCTGAGCTAACTTTTAAAACCTGACGTGAATCCCCCAAACTTCATAATTAGGGGCGAGGTGACATAAAAACTAATGAGCCAACCTTTAGTTGCAATAAAAGACAGCCGTGTCCCGCGTTTCTCCTTTATTTTCACATTTTTCCTTTACGCGAAACGTGTCCGGGAAAATACTAATAGAAACCCTTTTAATCATAACGTTGATATTTTTGTTTTAAGTTTAATATTGTTGAATGCAATGAATAACATATGAATTGAGTGTGGCAAAATTTACTACTCATCTTTATAAACGCGAATATTATTTAAAACAAGACGAACTAAATAATTGTGATCATCTAGCGTTCTTTCAAAACAAAAAAATCATTATACATCGAAATATTTGGGGTAATACATAAGTAAAACCGCCAAGGTCATTATAGGGTCACCCAGCGAAAGTGGTTCAAAATTTAAATAATTAAATTATACAGATTTTAATACAAATGTGGGTTAAGGAGTGTTTATATAATCCAAATGGTGATTACATTATTTATGTGTTATATATTTTCAATCTTATAAAAATAATAATTACGAAATTGCACTTAATAATATATTAATATGTTTAGTATTTCTTGACACTGGGTCTTACATTTAGGGTTTTAATCCCTTGTATAAGCCAACATATTATCCACTGTATATCATTGTTCTGAAGATGCTTATGTGTATGGGCATTTAAAATCTTATATATCGGTATTTATAAGGAAGGCAAACAAGGCAGGAACATTTAATAATTTAACCATCGCTGAAGACGTACAGCTCCACGAGGTTCACAAGTGGGCCTTTTGAGTTCCTGATAAACTTCAAGACCAGTGATAATAATTCAATATACCTGTTAAACGTTTTTAAACAAAGTCTTGATGGCATACAGTTATTATTTAATGATGATAATGATAAGTAAGATTTAGGATGACAGGATAGACGTTGTTTGAAACTGTACATATAATTTTTAAATGAATTAATGGTTTACTCAAAAAGTTCTCATTCACTAAAAAAAATCTTCTCTCTCCCATTACAAGAATAGTTTTGTAAAATATACTTGAAGAAGAACGCTGCAAATAGAAAATGTATGATAAAGCTTTTCATCTCATTTAAACCCTTAAAATTGTTGAAGGAGTACAGTTTATATACACGTTGAGGTAAATATGAATTACACTTGAGTATAAATATTTGAGTGAAATATTTAACAGCTGCGATGGTTTTAAAAGCAAATAGGTTTATTTGAGTTTAATTTACTCCGCTTTATATTGGTCTATAAAATTTTGTATTTTGTACTAAGTACTTTGGAAATAGGTTAATTTTGTAATAAAATAGGTCATGATATAACTACTAATACACTTTAATACTTATGAAAATTTACATTGCCTTCTTTCCTTATACTTCTTTCATGCAATTATAAACAATACTTAAGCTCAAAGGATAACAAAGTTGATATTGTGTTTTGGGCACATATCACCGTAACAAAAATAATCTATAAAACAGGAACGCGTTTAATGTACGCTGTTTGCTGTCTACGCCATCAGCCATCGGACGGTAAAAGTGGTGGGTGGTCACACATAGACCTAACCAGGCTGAATACTGAGATCAGTCGTACAAAAGGTTCTAATTTGATGTTTTTATGGGATCTTGTTCTTGGACGGGCCTTGACGGCTCAACTCGGGCTGTTTTGACGAACATAGCTCTGTCATAAATGAGCGTTTACCCACGACTAGCGTAAGAGCGTCTCCTGCGAGACTCGGACCTGGGCTTGGGCCGTCGTAGGGTGCTCAATCGGCAATCGCCTGAAAGGCAGGACGGAAGCTCACTGAAGTGAGCGAAGGGCGAAGTGAAGGATCCCAACTTCCCCGGTGAAAGCGTATTTTTGCGCTAATCTGGCTACCTCTAATTTGAATTCTCAATCTGCGGTATATGTCAATTGGAAGAATACTTTTGATAGCCTATTATTTGAGGCCCACACCGCCATCTATATTATATTAAAGCAATTTAAATTTTCATTCACAATAGGTTGTATAAAAAGCAATAGCAACAGGCATTAATAAATAGTATAAGTTTCATGTTATATAAACACTGGCAATAACCAAAGTGTGCCACGTAATCTCAAGTTAAATTTATTAACAGAGCAGGGCTTTAATATTGAATACAGTAATCGACCCAAAAGTTTTACTATGAATAACCAGAGTTTACTAAAGCCATGCGATTTAGACCTAAGTAATGTGCAATGAATGCTAACTTTGCCATTATTGATTATACCTGGGTATTTCATGGTTGGTTACGTTATTTATATGTTATATACATGTGGTTCATTATACATAGGTATATATGAATTAATGTTAAATTTAACCGCTGTATTTTTGGTTATGCTTGTGTTTCACTAACTCAATTCAGGTCAGATTTAATTTAATCGAATTATAAAATTGACTTACCATGAAGCTGGTTAAATTCAAATTAATTTCAAAGTAATATATTTAATAATATTCAAACGATTTTTAAATGATTATTATTATTAATATGTGAATTAAAAATAGGTCGGTTCGGGAGCCTCGTAAATGTTTCTCTATTAAAATAAAGTACATTAATCTACATTCCGGATGGAATCTCTTAAGATTATCCAAAGTATCTAATACGTTATTAACTTCGGAAAGATACACTTAAGAACACGGCTTTACATATTACGACGTCATTAACGAGTTCACATCGTGTACACCTACCCCTGTGGAGCCATGAACTGAGTGTAGAAAAGTGTGTCATTTTTCAAATTTCTGCTTATAAAACTTTTCGATTCTCCTTTCATCTATAACCACTTTCTTAAAAACAAAATTTTTCAAAACTCACATTACATACTAAAAATCTTAAATAACAAATTGTCAACCCGTCCTATATAGACCAGTGCCGATAATTTTTGAAACCAAAAAAAAATACAGTAGGATGAAACCCATTAGAAAAGCAGGGGAATATGATCAAAATGAAAGGAAAAATAAATTACGGTCGATCTGAGGTCGGGAAGGGGTAGGGGGGGGAGGTTTAAGGGTAAAAAACGGTTTATCTCGATTTCCGGCAAAACTAAAAGTCCTATCGAAGAAAGTTAAATGGCAAAGTTGTAGGTAATAAAAAGATCTAAAACTTTTGTATTCACACATTTTTCACATAACCTCAAAATTGGTGTGAAAAATTCAAAAAACCAAGTTTTTGGTTTTTTATTTTTATCTTTTACAAAAGTTTATTTTTTTAAACGAAATTTGGTGAAAACTTACCTTACTATGTCCCAAATATACTGTAATTTATTTGAATAAAAATATTAATTTTTTCACCTTATTTTGAATTAATATCGAAAAAACACCCTAATTTTCAATCGAAAATTCTGCAGTAACGCCCAGACCCGTCATACCCTTCCCTACTTCTCTATGAAATACGAAAATTTTAGCTCATCTAAAGGCTAAAAAATTTTTTTAGGTCACTCAGGTATATATAAGTTATCTTAAAATAGTAATAAATAGGCATCTAATTATAATTTAAAGAAGATTCATAGAGAAGTAGGGAAGGGTATGACGGGTCTGGGCGTTACTGCATACGATGTTTTGCATTTTCTGAGAAGATTTACTATGGTAATATATATATATTTTTTTACCATAGAAAAGTAGAGATTTCAACGAACTGAAAGCATACCAATTTTTTGAAAAAAGCTGAAATTTTGACGTCAGAATTTTCGATTGAAAATTAGGGTGTTTTTTCGATATTAATTCAAAATAAGGTGAAAAAATAAATATTTTTAATCAAATAAATTACAGTATATTTGGGACATAATAAGGTAAGTTTTCACCAAATTTCGTTTAAAAAAATAAACTTTTGTAAAAGATAAAAATAAAAAACCAAAAACTTGGGTTTTTGAATTTTTCACACCAATTTTGAGGTTATGTGAAAAATGTGTGAATACAAAAGTTTTAGATCTTTTTATTACCTACAACTTTGCCATTTAACTTTCTTCGATAGGACTTTTAGTTTTGCCGGAAATCGAGATAAACCGTTTTTTACCCTTAAACCTCCCCCCCCCCCCACCCCTTCCCGACCTCAGATCGACCGTAATTTATTTTTCCTTTCATTTTGATCATATTCCCCTGCTTTTCTAATGGGTTTCATCCTACTGTAATTTTTTTCGCTTTTTATTTATTTTGAAGGCTATCTGCACTGGTCTAATACTGATACAGAAAATATTCTTGTTGTGCAAAAATAGTTTAATTATAAATTATGTTATTGAGAAATTATCGTCAAGTACAGTTAACATGTCAAAAGGAAGATACTGGCTGCCCGCAACACAGGAAATCCTAGTGTAGGGGAGTGCACTTTATTTTACCTAAATATCCTGTTATTGTGAATTATTAAGTTTTTCTTTCTTCTATGAAGAATTCGTTAATGTATAGAAATCATGGTTAATTGAATAAAGAAGAAGACTAAATATAGAAGACTCCAGCCAAGTAACAACGCATTAAAGAAACAAAGATGGCCTTATAAGGCCGAGTTTAATGTATTTGCCATTCAACACCAGAAAAGTTGTACAAGCTAAATAAGATGCATTAAGGCTGCAAGTGGTTATTTAAGAAATAGTATATGGGTGGCTTTTTCTTTGAAAGACTCTAACAAATATTCTGTTAGTAATATTCGACGACAGCTTGCCCCAAATAATATATAAATCTTAAGCGACCTATTGTAAGAATTATGGAGATTCGCTTAAGCTTATCTGACACATCACAGACCTCATGGCTCTAACATTAATTATGTGTGTTTAGAAGCCAGTTGTTTTAGCAATTACTTTGCAAAAGCGGACGTTAAGTTGATCAACATGATTCATTATAAAATACGCTACCTGGATTAGGTACTTCTTTTGAATTACGTCTTATATATACAAGCGTAATTTAACGAAAGAACAGGCTATACACCTGCAACCTACATATGTATCAAAATCGAAGAGTAAGATAAAAAATACCCAACATTTTAAAAACGCTACCAGTTTTCCATTATACATACTCACACCTATATGTATATTTTCTATTTAGACAAAACGGAGACATTTTATTAAACACTCACCATACGGTCCATGGTTCGATTTCGGAGAAACCATAAATTATTATTTTTTCTGAAACTGACGCATAAATGTGTGTGCCCCATGTTCTGGGTCAGTTAATTTAAAACAATGAAGTCGTATTACTTTTATGCTATTTCTAAGACTACGTTCCTTCCTCGATACAAGAAAGTACTGACTGCGCACACACAAAACATCAAATAGTGCGCAGCCGAAGTTCGTTTGACTTCGCTCCCTTAAATACTAGATTCTGCTTCAAAAATAACATGTATTGTTATAGGTGGTTAAATCATAAGGTACACTGAAGAACGTCAATTAAAAAAATAAAAGAAAATTATTGTTACCAAATTTACGTTTACTCAAATCAAAGTAATTTCGTCACAATAATTCAGACTATGTACTAATAAAATCAGCCTGTATAGCTTACCATCCTAAGCCCACGTATTTCGCACGTGTTGTTGACAAAACGCACGGATTTACTTCATAATGAACCAACAAGCTGGGATTTTGCGACACATATTGAATATAAGGTATATATATTTACTTGAGGCAACATAATTGCTTAAACTTTTAAAACAAGATTACGGGAATTTAGATATTCCTGTATATTTCACTACAATTTAGACGACTAACTGTATGTAACATAGTGTTACTTTAAAATAAAACTAATTTAATGAATATAAACGAGAATTTATTAAGGTATATACTGAACTTGAGTAGTCAGCAGTAGCTTGTCCCTCAGGTCGTAGCTACCCGGCTGTGCACCAATGGACTTAATTCTAGCCACTGATTTATTTTTTTACTTAACTTGACGTTTCGTGTGCTTTCGATTCTGAGTGATCGCGTCGTTTTCATCCACTGACTGCCAGAATCCACACCATATTGACCTATAATTATCTATATTATTAGTGTAAATAGAACGATTAATACGAGAAACATTAACTGTTTTGTGCATAAGTACTTTTTTTAATTTCACGAATGTATTTGCGTAAAAATATTTCCGACGAATTACAATTCTTAATTATTCCACTTAATATGTCAAACAGTTAACTATAGTGTAATTAGAGTCAAAAGAAAACAGGCTTATTTGCAATTCTGTGGGAAATTTTTCCCAACTTTTGTGGGAAATGTAATTATTTTTTGCTGGCTGTTTGTTTTTCTTCGCTCATCGCCACCTTATTATTTTGACGTGAAGAATTCTTGTACCCGAGGCCCGAGCACAGAGTGATTTAGACAGTTTTACGACTACTTACATTTAGACATGATTAGTTTTTCTAATCATCATTTAGTGTTTCTTAAAGTCTGGCTCATTTATGCGTTAGTTTTTTTTTCCGTTTTTTAACTATATTTATTTTTTGGCCACGGCGACGTGAAAGACAACACTGTGCTCACGTTTCCCAAATTGGAAAATTCCTAATTTGTAGTGTTGCCTTAATTATAGCCGCAGACGGCATGCACAAATGAAAGGCTTACAGGCCTTAATGGGTTTTACGCGAACGCGTTACTATCTGAGCCACGGCAGCACTAATAATTCCTAACGCATACAAAAACAGTACTTGATTTTTCTTGCAGATTTCACAGTCTCGTGGGACAAAAATTCAATAAAAATATAATTTCCAACTGTCTCTATTAGTTTGTGATCACGTTAATATTTTTACCAGTTTGTCTGTAATTAAGACGTTGAAATGCTATCAAGATTCCAGTGAAATTTATGAGGTGGACTTAATGATTGTACACTTTGTTTTGTCCGTTAAAAGAACAATGAGAGTATTTTCCGCGAGTTTTCTTTTACACGCCTAGCTAAAAAGGCTTTAAAGATGGCATGCAAAGAGAAGAGACTTGCCTGATGTCAAGTTAATACCGCAGCTCTGACTCAGACTTAATGTTAATCAAAGTACTTAGATGTTGCAGCGCGTCCGGTATATTTAAGGCGGGATGAGACGCTCCCAGAATAAAAGCGTGGAGGCTGTGTATGCGAACATGTGTGGCAGTCCTATGTCAATATATTAGGTGTCTCACCTGCACAAAGGGTGTGATGTATTTTAAAATAAAATAAATATTGTTAGTGGCTTTTATTCGACTGGATATTTACTATAGTAAATTAACTTAATATTGCTAGCGAATCCTGAGGACTAAGAAAACATTAGTATTCATAAATATTCTTTATCACTGAAGCTTGTTAATAACTAAATTCTCAAATTTTAATATCGCCATATTAAACGCATCTTAACCCGTTACACTGTATTTTCTAATGTGGTATATTCGCGTATAAAATGCGATATTAAAAATATGTTAGTTATTAGCAATTAAGAAATTGCTAGCACTATTTAATTCGTACATTTTTACATCTTTTGTCTAAATGGCATTCAGCTACATACATAATGCAGTACTTTTTTTTCTAGACCAAACCTTCAGGCCCGAGTTAGTGTAAATGTAAAATGGAAACAAAGGTTGACAAATTGAGACATTAATTCGACGGTAACAATTTCGTAACGGCTGAAACATTAAAAATGCACCTCAATTACACCGTGATGTAGCAACTCGTGTTCGCTGATTTACCTCGCACAATATGCCACCCGCTTCTCGTCCAACTGCGCGGAAACAAATGAATTTTATTTCTGCATCTCGAAAATGGGCATTTTGCTGCTGATTTTCATTTTATTTAAACTATTCCAGATTTAAAAAAGTAATCACCCACTCTGCGATTTTAAACCCTGAGATCGTGCGTTCTAACTCGCACCTAATATTTTTATGTATGCGTCATTATTCCCTTGTTCCCAAAAATCATCCACGTAAGGTGGTAAAGAAAAATGTCCAATAAAGCCAATGCAGAAACGTGATTACAAACCTATAAAAGACTGCAGCGCACAAGTTCAATGTCAGAGTATAACTTGAAATACACAAATGTATAGAGAAAAATAAAGTATTTTTCCGAATTTTTTTGGGTTTTTCGTTCTGGATTCCGGACGTTAACTTGACGAGTAAAGTTAATTGAAAATTATAATACCTACAATCAGACAAAGCCATATTGACTTCCATATTCCCAATAAAACTGCAGTTTTAAACTACAGGGGAAAAACTAAATTTATAATTCTAACTTACCCGTTTTCAAAAACCTCATTCAGAATTGGATTGTTTAATTTCTTTTTATATGAAGTCGCAGACAACAACTAGTATAACTAAAACTCAAATAATATAAGGTTAATTTAACTTAACAATAATTCTTATAGAATAGAATATTTTAACACTTTGGTAATCAGATATACAATTATTGATGGAATCAACTTCCGTGACTTTTATTGAGGTTACCGGAACCAAAAGATATCATCAAATAATTGTCAATATCAATTCAATATAATTGCTTAAAAAAATACAACGCTTATGAACAAAAAAATTGTTAATGTCATGATTGTGGCTGACAACGACAAGTTTATATGACAACAATTAAATAATCAAATACTGGAAAAGAAGTCATTATAGTCAATAAAGTTCAGTTTACATTTGAAAAATTAAATAAATAAATATTTATTATTATTCTCTTACATTAAGTGTAACATAAATTCTATTATTATTCGAATGTTGTTTTTAAATTATGTCCAATGCCGTAGCATCTTCCGTGGGCAACTTCATTCTGTTAATTATCTGTCACGGTGCGCGCGCATCGTAAAATTTCACTCTCATAAATTTTTCATAACGTGCCTAAAGAAGTATAACTTCAATATATTCAAACCACTTAATACTTGATTTAAAATAACAATGGCGATAAAGATTCATTATTCAGCAAAATAGCCTAAAGTTAAGTTTAAGCTTAAATGTGTTCAGATTAATTACCAAAACTTTACAGTCGGGTGTGATGGTAGGGCGAATTCAAAAGAAACCTTCTTGAATAGACTTTTTTAATCTAAAAATTATGTAAACGTTTTTCATTTTGTTTCAGGTACGTTATATAAGACCAGTTTCATCGCGTTTAAATTAAAAAGGTTAGTGTTTTACGAGTATTCGCGGCCGAACTTTCATAAAAGCTAAGTTTTCACTTCACTTTTGAACTAACAAAGACTGGACTTGCTAATTATGAGAAGAAATTAAATAAAATTGCTTCTGAGAGATTAGCGTTTGGTTGATGAATGCTTTGCGGTACTTGTAAGCATTTTGGAAGGTCGTACTCTACTCAATCTGTCTATGGATTAACATAAAACGGGAAGGTCCAAATCAGATTTTAATGCAATATATTATCTCTACGAGTATTAGTATAATGAAACTTATTAAAAAAAATAGGTTTTTAATCTATAATCGCGAGAATTCTCGGAAAATTCTTATTAAAAATTATTTGAAAAAATGAATAATTCGATTGCAATTTAATCGATCTGATTTAAAATTTGCTACTTTTATGAAAGCACTTCATTTTTACTTACTTTACCTTATAATATAACCTTTATTTTGAATATTAGGTTAAGTGGTGTTGAGCATGTAATATTGTGTTAAATTAATTTGTTTTACTGAAGTTGTGAGGGTTCAAGGTAGAGTTTAATTGCCAAAACTGAACGACTAAGGGTAGATATTAATCCTTTGTTGCATAATTAATTAATTCAATAAAAATTATCAAATAGGCAAAGCTAACCCTGGTTCGTTAAGGTTCCAAGTTCTGCCACATTTTTCTTAGTTGTTCATCATTATTAAGTATTAAAAAGCCTTCGAAAGCTCCGCAAACATAATATCTAAGAAGTTCGATATCCCGACTATTACAAGTAAAAGTAAATAGTCTTGATTGTAAACGCCTAAAATCCTCAAAAGCCGAGAGTCAAAACACCAAACGTTATCAGGAAAGCAATTAAAGAGAAAGCACTCAGAGTGAAGTGTCCAATACTTCGTTTATTGTTCGGCCAATCCGCTCCAAGTAACAAATAGCGAGACGAGAGGTCTCGACAAATATTACGAGAAATTGATCAAATGCCCCTTGATTCGCGGAAAATTTAATGTTTCGAGACGCGCTTAGCGAAAATCCGCTTTTCCTTATTTTTGATGTTTTTCGGATTATATTGAGGGGCTGTTTGCTTTTTCCGTAATTATTTTGCGTTTCCATCGCCTGGAGGTATCCGCTTTTTATATCTTCTTAATTAGCTACGGTATAGACAGCTTAAGGACTCTTTTGACGGATTCTTTTTACTATTTTTCATTAAGATATATTATGTTCTCTCGTACTAAGGTTGTATATATATTTTTTTTATTTTTACGTAAAAAGCTTGGAATAATCTGCTACGTTATTTAAGTTGTATTATCCTTCTATATACTTTATACATAAGCAATGTTGGCCTAGTGGCGTGAGCGTTTTACTGTCAACTCCAGTGTTCTAAACGGATGCGATAAGGTAGTAAACATATGACCAGTACTAATGTAAATTAAAATACGTAAGGAAATGATTCATCCAGATTTTCTTATATTAAGTGTAGTGCGTACATCAATCTCTTGAATATATATTCGCAAAAAAATCTTATATTTACTTTAATCAAAGTCGAGGCGGTGACTCGGGTGATATCATCGGGGAATACTACCAAGAATTTGCGTAATTTAAAACATTGTAAAGTTTATCTTTGACCTTTCGTCACAGTTACCGATTACCATAATATTTTAAACGATTACACAAATCTGTTAAAAAAATAAATGTACTAGAAACATTTTATTTGTTTCGTTCAAGATACATACATATACTAGAACGTTAACCAATCTCAAAGGAATTTGCATTATTTTACTTTATTATTATTTAAAAATCTCATTTAGTGGGTTAATATAAAACCCCTATATTTTATAACCACTGTGTAAGAATAACGTAATAAGCCCGAGTCAAAATCTTGTGCTTATAACCAGAAAAATCCAGTTACGCGCGGTGTAAACCAGTTTCAACCGCGAGACGCGAGGAATTATAAAGTATACGCCATTAAGAGGATTAAGCCGGTGCACAAATAGTTTATACGAAATTAACATAATAACATACACCAACACGATCGGAAAGAGTTTTATTTACATATCTCCATACATGGGTTGGTTTTCTGCAAGGCAAGGCAAGATATAGTAGAAGTGTCCCATTCTCTTGGTGGAGTAATGGGAATTTATAAATGATGCAAGTTAGACTAAGTTGTATGTATACCATTGGGCACGGCCTTAACAACCAAACTAAAATTAAAATCAATTTAACTAATAGGTTTCAGTTTTTAAGCTATCTGTCTACCATGGACCTGGTCAAATCGATTTCAGGATACACATATACATTATACATATTTGGCAAAAATGCTCGGTAAAAGACTATCTTACACGAGTTCAAACAAGGCGATATCTCAAAGTTCACTTGGCAAAAAGCCTTACACTTTTGGGTGTCAATTTCTTTTAAAAGAACATTTTGCAGAACTTTGTATGGACAAAGAGACAAAGCTAATTCCTTTGTACGGAAAGGGGCCTGGGTCTCCGAGTCACTGAACAATGTTCGATGCTTCGGGCTACTTTTTAAGTTAATTTAATACACTTGTTTGACATTTTTGAAGACGTCGATTAAGGGAAATAATAGGTTGTTGTATTGATGTTTTTTTTATTTGATCGTTCGTTTGGTAAACAAATCGTAAACCTTTTGTTGTCACCGCGTTAAATGTCCAATCAAAATAGTCGCAATCTGTGTCAGCTTTGAATTCTGCCTTCAAGCTTTTTATATAACATAGCCATTTTTAGGCAGATCTGATAATAAAGGACCGTGCCGTGCCATGCATCGTTTAAGCCTGCTCACGTAAACATTGCTGTAACTTCTAAAGAGTAACGTTTTGTGTCTAAATTAAACCGATAAAGTTAATGAATAAAACGAATGAATTTTCCATCTCATTATTCTTCTTCTTCTGCTAGTCACTTTATTGCTAAAGGTTGGCTGTTAGCAACTTGAATAGCTGGGTACCTTGCGCTAGTCTGCAAAGCTCCTCCGCGGATGTGATTCCGCTCCACTCCCGAACGTTCCGAAACCACGACTTCTGTCTTCTACCAGCCCGTCTCTTGCCTTAAATTTTGCCCATCATTATTAAGTCGTATCGATGTTGATGCAAAACATGTTCGAAATATGCAACTTTCTATAATTATAAAACTTTTTATTTTTATTTCTAATCGTACGATTTTAGTACTTACTGTACGAAAAATTATTTTAAGAAAGTCAATTTTCGTTTAAACGAAAAATTATCGCTGCACAAAACTTAACTACTTAAAGTAAATATTTTAGGATGAACTTGACGATAAAACTACAATATAAATGTATTCACTCCGCTGGCGCAGGATTGACCTCCAAAACAAAAGAACGCCACATTTTCTGAACTTTCCTTATAAAACTATCCAATCAATAAATTCATTGAATAAATTCTTATATTATGGTAACAAAATATAAAGGAGCTTAATCCAAGAGGAATTGGTACGTGTGAACTTGGGGATTATGCCGGGATGCGACCGGCTAAGTGAGTGAGCGGCGTTAATAGAGTCGCTAATCCCGCGGCCCGAATCACTGTACACAGACCGGAATACGTGGCTGGCTTAGTTCACTTTTGAGTAGATTTTATGTACAGGCATGGAAAGACACAGTTCTACGTATGTGTCCTAATATACAAGTGGGTGATCTGCTAAAACATCTCGATATTTAGGTTTCAAGAGATGTCGGTTCCCCCGATCCGACACGAATTTAAATGATTAACATAATATAATGCTATCAATAAATTTTTAATGAAGAGTGGTACATAATAAATGTGAAAACACTTGACAAGTAAGTACAATAAATTCCCTCGTTCTAAATAGAAATAATTTTCTGCTATAAGGTTTTATAATTTTCCGCTAAGGTTTTGAATTGTGGTCTTTAATAATAAGGAATCCTTTGCTATCATAATTTCATAAGTAATGCCGCAATATAAATGTTGTCTATACTATTGTTTCTGCCTGTATCATATTTTTATTGAAATATCCACACTTAATTATTAATTAGCTGCTTAAGTTAAACTGTGGCTTAAACAAAAAGCTCTGGTCTCGACATCGACTAACTAAAGCTGAAATGACAAACGAATGAAGTAATTATTTCGTTTTTAAAAGTTTTATGAACTTTTCAGAAAACAAGGAGGTGTTGATACACTTTTCTTTAAAATAAAAGGTATATTTAACTGTTATAAGAGTAATATGGTTTTCTGACCTTAGCCACATTTTTAAGTTGGTTTATGTGCAGGCTCTCCTCACTTATAATATAAATTGGGAACTTAATTTAAAAGCGGCGTCATTATTCATGAAGTAAATGGAATTTTTTAATTTTCATGAGATGCGTCGTGTCGGAGCTTAACATGATAATAGAGTTTCTAAAACAGTGCAGCAGGTCATTTTTGGATTTTAAGATACTCAACGATGCTTTAGTTATTATAAAATCTAAGGTCTTATTTTGGAACTTTCCATAAAAATAACAAAGTACTTTCCGATCTTTCACATGAATGTAAATGTATACATTCGGTAACTCTATGTCATCAACTACTCAGAAATCGTGGTGACTCCCCCACGGTATTCAAAGATGCGTGTAAATTTCAGACAGACGTGTTCCGTTTATTCATTTAATGACTTCAACATACTATTAACCTAATAGCAAAATGTCCAAGGCAAACTTAGCGAGAAATATTGTGGAAACCGCACTAAAATTAGTTACGTGAACCGGGCATAAAATCTATTAGCCTTACACCCTCTCGAGGGGTGCCTTATATTTGATGCTGCATACTAATTACGTCGGTACAGCGCACACACAGAAACAAGATAAGACAGAAGTTTGCCTGCCACAAGCGACTAAAATTTTTAATATACATTGTTGAATTTTTAGTTTTTGTTAAAAATATTCCATAGTTAAGATATTTCTTAATTCGCCCGTACAATGCGCAGAGCCGATGAGAACTTGAAGATACTGATCGTGGTTAGTAACAGCAAGCAAAAGATCACGTGGCCGTTCATTAACCAGATTGACGGATCATCATCGTCCTCTAAACTATAACACCGTGTCATCAGAGACTCGCCGGACAGAAACCGGTGGAAACAGATTCTCCGCTCCAGATGTTTCCTTGCAGACCACGACGCTTAGACATAAGCTATCGACTGAAGAGAGAGAGAGAAGTTACGTGGACACGATTATGTATACTTCAAAATATTATCTAGTAGAAATATCTTCGTACGAAACTCATAACACGTTGAAAGGACTGTCAACACAATACGCTGTCACATCCAGTTCTATATCGCACCCGGTATTATGTAATAAGCAAGAGCGGTGTGGCGGTAATATTAGGCGACTGCTTTTATTCAATATACTCCGCGCTCCATATGCCACGAAGAATGGCCGGTGGAATAATGTTTATATCTCCTTAATTAAAGCTCATGTTAAATTGATACAGAGATTTGTGGTGATGACGACGTTGAAACTTTCTACACAATTAAAGGCTTGCATTTAAAGGAACTACTGCGTGGAACAAGCGTAATATAAAGTATGTAAAATTTTGGTCTTCATTTATTTCACACATTAACTCTGTTATCGAGTTGTTTTGTGATTATTATATGGTCGGATCACTTAATCTGCAAACGGTTAACCGTACGTTAGGGCCTCGGCGTGGCGAGTGAATTAAATAATTGAACGATTGTAGAATATTTTTAAAAAAACCACTTCTTTGGTCATTGGATTGTGGAAAAATATATAGAATACAACTATTTTTAAAGCGAGACACACACTTTGTCAAGAAAGCAAAGAACTTTCCATCACAACATCCGAACTTGTAATTTATTACTTATTTGATTAAAGAACTGACAAGAATCTCTCCTTGTTTTAACCGCCAAGTTTTGGTTTACTAGGCTAAGGGCTAATTTCACCAAACTCAGATAAGTTTTATTCCAAGGAATTAACCCTGGAATAGCAAATTTTACATTTCACCAACTACTTAACCTGAGAATAAAACGTTATTCCAAGGATAAGATTTATACGCCCAATTTTGAACGAATACGGAGATATTCCTTGGTTAAAAATGGCCGCCATGTCATGTCACATCTTTTTAATTTATATTTGTTTTATTAACTACAATTTTATTAAAGTTAAGTCTGTAATATAACATAACAATATACTTAAATCTAATGAGATAACCTATTTTAGGTTGGTTTTCTATTTATTCTTCGATGTTTCATTTGTGCAAAAAGATTTCGTGTTTTGATATTCTCCCGTTTTGATATTTCATTTTTAATTTTTATTTCAACTTCAAATATTTTTTTTCCTTCCTCTCTCTCCTCAGCAGCAAAATTCATTTGCATTTGTACAGCTTTTATTTTAATTTTATGTAACTCTTCTAAAGTTGAAGAAACCGGTAATATAGGCCTGCGTCTGCTGCTCCAATTTTTCTTTTGAGTGAGAGGGGTATTTCCAGCATCCTCTACAGATATTAAAGCACAGTCATCAATATCCATATCCAAGGCAAGAGTCATTATCATGAACGATATTGTTTCTGTTATTTATTTTCTTCTTTCAAATCAAAAACAAAATAAACACTCAGGCAAAACAAAGCTTCTATGACCTGACCACAGATTACAAAGTAGGTTCCATGACAGCTTCTAACTGACGTATAATCCAACTAAAGTAAAAAGTTCCATTTAACCTTCATGTTCTTTAAAGAAATTGCACATTTAATTTGTTTTCATTATACACTCATTCGTTCGTTCACTCAATATACACTTCCACAGATAAGCAAAACGGCTATTCCAAAGAATAGCTAATCTGAGACTAGTTTATCGGATGTTTTACATGGTGAAATGTAAAGTGAGTTATCTGGGATTAAATTCAAGCGAATATGTTTATCCTTGGTATAGCTATTCTCGGATAACTACGACATTGGTGAAATCAGCCCTAAAACGTGTAAAATTACATTCACATTAATATATTTACATGATTAGGGGTGACGAATCGCCTACAAAGTAACCTTTGAACTGGACCAAATTAGGTCCAAGCGTTTAATCAATTAAATAATTAACATTAAAAAAACTTATTAATTAACATTTAATTAATCTCGAAAGCTTTTATTCTTAATTGTTTTTTTTAATTTAAGCCTTAAATTTATTTAATGATAAGTCTCTAACTTTCGTTGGGAGCTTGTTGCAAAACGAATACAGTTACCATAGATGGAATACTTTATTATGTAAAAGGATGCGGTTTCGAGGCATTTATGATAAATATAATATAATTTTAATTTTAAGTGAATAAAGATTTAAGTTGGCGCCTGGGAGATAGTACCGGTGACCCCAGAGCTAGCCAGTGCTTTCCTGGCTCAACGAATAAGTATTGCAATACAGCGAGGAAATGCTACCAGCGTTGGGCACACAGCCACAGGGACCATATTTTTTAAATTTGTTTTAATTTTCTATTTAATTATTATTATTACTATGTAGGTTAAGAATATTGTTAATACTGTACATTTGTGTTGGAAACTATATTTGAAGTTATTAAAATTTTGTGAAATAATATTAACCGCTCATATGAGGAAAAACAAACTCTGTGCCTCATTAATATTACCGAAATCATAATATTTTATTGAAATTTCATGAACGCCATCAAGCTTTATTTATTACAGGGTTGTCGACACGTTTTTTCACTATGTTATAAAGGGCCTTTTTGGCCCTTCAAGCAAATTGAGGTTTTTAACGATAACATTACTCACTAGACTGGAAATGAAATGTTTTCCAAAGATCACTTAGGTATGAATAAAATAAATGTCTCCTTAATGTCTCAATACCTTTTATAAAGAACATAAAACTATGTAGATAAAAACTTGATATAAAAATTGATTTGAATTTCAATTCATTTAACATTTTAAACACTCAACTTTCATCACAATACAAACGAAGTAAAACAAAATACATTTTAATTTTATAAAAGACAGAATTTATTTAGTTTTTAAATTAAAATAAAATTTGTTAATTAATAATTATCGGAACATAAACTCCAATATTAAATTCGACAACCCTATCGTAAACCGTATTCGTTTTTAACAATCTCCAATTTAAATTATAAGCATAACATTCCCGACTTATATTGTATGTGAAGTATATTGTTTCTATATTAAAACCATTGTTGTGCAGTTACGAAATTTTCAGTACATTTTGTATTTAAGCAAGTAAAATTTATTATTTAATTTCCGTCCGCTAGGGCTGTACAAATTATGAATTATGACCATTATATCCGATTAATTTGCGAATGTTCGCGCTGATATGACTTGTGGCGAAGTAATTATTATTTATTTATGGACGTCTAATAATGAGATTTATTACAAAATGGAACTCGATTCAGATCTATATCAGCATATTCGCTATTTGTAAGAAGTACCTATTTGAGACATATACAAAGAATATCTATGAAAATGAATCCCATTTTTCGTAATTAGTGATTTCAGGAAGAAAATCTAGTAAAACCCTTGGTTCTGTAGTAATCGGTAACTCTTAATGGCTAATGACTCTGAATACGGCTGTAAACTTAGAATATTCTTACAGTCGACGTAGTTATAACTTTTATCTTTTCTAAAACATCAAAATTATATATTATTTATAAGTAAAGAGTATAGAAATACATCGTCAACAATTTATTTAGCAGTTGCATACTAATACATCAAAGTGAAGTATGTCGATCCATAATTCACGTCATAATTTTGTTATTAAGTAATCGATCACCTATTGGCAACTCAATTGTTTTTGTAATAATTACGCCCAGCAAGTGTTTTAACAGCACTACCGATGCCTTCGACATTGCTTTTAAATAGAACCTTTCTGCCAACCAACCTCTCTAAACCAGGATCTTCGGAATCTAGTTTATACTTCATGACACGTGACAACTTCACTTTTTATGATTATCTGAGGGCGAGGCAGTGCGTCCGCTAAGTCGAGCCAAAAAGCGGCACGGTCGTGCCATCCTTTTCTCGGTATTTTTCAAATTTAAATTAATTTGAACCAGTAGTTTAAAAATTATAACTAGTCAAATTTCTTAATTTTGTCACTCACTCATGTCATCATCTAAACTATAAGGCACTTCTAGCAGACATAGTAGCTTCATATTTATAATACGATAAGTTTTTAGTAAAAAACAAGGCAAATCTAAAATATTTTGCAATTATTAAGTTTTTGATAGATATTTTATTTTTCATACACGAATTCATGGATACATTAATTTGTGGTTAGTATTGATTGAGTGTAAAATTAAGTATGTAATGCGGTTTGAACGAGTAATCTGAGCTGAGATAAGGTTATTTAACTTTACTATCTTATCATTTCAAATAAATCTAATCTCCAAAGATCCAGCCAATACTTTCATTATAATAATGTACAATACATACGACAAACTCCTGACATCCTTTTTAACACTTGCTCAATTTAAATTTTCAAACTGAATTAAAAAGGTCTTTTGTGCGCCGAGTAAAAAATATATGAAGCATTTCTCGTATCAGTTTCCAAACCGATGCGCATCGGAATACATTGTTTGTGTTTATTTTGGTCCATTGTGCGCTAATGTTATTGTTTTTCTCGCTTTGACAAACTATGCATTAATCGGCGAACGATAACTATTACGTATATGAGAATATAAACACAAGGTGAAAACGTTTCAATTGTTGTTACAAATGTTTGATGTGGGCTTTGCGTCAAAATATATGAAATGCTTTAATAATAATATGATGACGTTCCTTTGAAAATAATTCTTACGTAGGTATAATAAATAATAATTATGAAGAATAATAGTGAGGCGTTACAAACGTTTTCTTAAGAAATATTTTACTAATGTTCTTTCATCTCTTGTTATAAGAACTTTAGTAAATCGTTTTATATCTGAATAACGAATTCGACGAAGCTTGCTGTACCTTTGGTCTGCTTCTACGAACTGTCTACGGCGGCTCTACGCTTTCCGTAGCAATATATCTAGAAAAGTACGTTGTAACGTTGAATTTAAATAATATAAACTAACTTTTTTATTGTTATCTATTTACATAATGTATCAATTTCGTATATTTATCAGTAAGTTTTAGATATTAAAGAATTTGCCATGTCCACAAAGCCTCAACGTGAATTTTTTTTTTTAATTTTTATTCACAAAACGTTTTTCATATACCCGTAAACCGTATAACATAAGGATATGGAGTAAGCTCAAATATTCACGTCTTTTGTAAGCTATACGCACCCCATGCATACATCCATTTCAACGCAAATTTCCTTATCCTAGTTCAAAGTTGTTTATTAACATAATATTGACAAAGGCGGCTCGGTGAGATTGGCAAAGTAGTTCACTCTCGTTCACCTTGGCCTCCCGATCTGTTTTCAATCAAAATACTTCAGTTATTCAATGTCACACCCAATCTGAGCATCAATTGGTTTGGTTAACCGAGTAGTCTAGAGCCGTTGCTTATAATGTTATAAAATGATTCCAAAAAGTTTTGTCAAGGCCAAATAGGAATACCTATAAATGTATACTGTATATGTATGTTTGAAGTTAGAAGTAGAAATATCTAAAGAAATCGACGAATATGATAAATAACAGCATTATTTCAAAATAAAAAACTACCTAGCCCTTCCATTCCCATTCTAATACCGACAGAGTTCTAAACTACATTATAAAAGTGTATACTTTGAGTCAGGCCACCAAAAGAATAAAAAATATATCGTTAAATATTAACAGCGAAGGCTTTTAAATGCATTGAGCATATTTAATACTATATGAAATCAGCCACGCTCTAAATATTTTTTCCAATAACAACCAATAAAATGGGTTAAGAGATTTTATAGATTGAAATAATTCGATTTCCTACAAATGGTTACGAAATTCAGCCTCTAGGTCTTAAATAAAATGGCTTTATTGATCCCTTTCTGTAAATACGCGAATGTATTTCAATATTTACACAACTAGACGCTTTTTACCTATGGTCAGCAAGAGTTAACTTCATTATGTTGACGGATAACAATTCGATAATATTATGATTAGTGTGCATTGCATTTTTATTTAAATATGTAGTTCTTGTTTAATCTGAAGAATGTATTATAACCTATTTAAGTTTTATTTCGATACCAACTTTTAGCTTTTAGCTACTCACCTTAATGCTAAAATTTGTACTTAATTATTTCATGAGTTCACAAGGTTGGGGAATTTTAACCGAAGTTAAAGATGGAATAGATTACGACTCGCCTTTTTATATTTACAACTAACTTAGTTGAGCGTCCTATGGTTCGCATCACTTTACACCGCTTCGAAATCGATATGTTTTAAAAAATTAAATTAAATTAGAAATTAAAAACTAACTCTTAAATATCTGTATCCATATGAAAACAATGATTATTAGCTATTCACATTTGAAAAGCCTAGCCTATTTTGTTTGATAATTCTTCAAATTTAAGAACCGGGCTCTTGTCTGTGGATTAATCGCCACTCAGTGCTGTTCTGCGTCAGTGTCTTGACCTCCTGATATGTCACGACCTCAGCTTTTTCCTTGATCTGGTCTATGTAAGCTATTCTCGGTCTTTCTCGTCCTCTCCTGCCTTCTATCCCTCCCTCCAAGATGGCCTTAAAGAAGTTGTCGTGTCGCAACAAGTGTCCAATCATCTTCCCTCTCCGGTTTTCTATGGTACGGTTAGCAGAGTGTTAGTATGGTATGGTTAGCAGATTTCGTTTTTCTCCGACCATACCCAGCACCTCTTCATTGGTCTTCTTTTCGGTCCAGCTTATAATAAGCTGTTTGATAATACGAAGTCATAAAAAAAAATTTATTCGGTACAATATCGATTGGTTCCGGTTTTGAGCAAATGTTTCGCAGAAATAATGATGTAAAAACCATACATAACTTTGATATTTCTGTAATAATTCACAAATCAAAATGACATCGACATATGTTTGCCAAGTTTGGAGTGGTCCATGAGTTATATTGAGTTATAAAAATAGTCATACTTTCTAGTTATTATTGGCATTCTATTATTTATTTTCTAGTCAACGTCGTGTTCAAATATTCAATGTTCAAATACATAAAACTGTTTTTCGATAAAATGTTGCAAAATTTTGTAACAAATTTTTATTTTTGTTGACATCATCGGTTAAGATAAGCCTTTTAATTAAAATTCTTAGCGTAGGTATAGTTTTAAACTAATTAACTCGATCACGAACTTTTGAGTGAAATATTGCTGTTGCTACACTTTACGACAGGTGATATTAGCTTAATGTTAGGGTTGAATCCATATTAAACAACAGGGATGGGATGGGATAAGATTAGTATACCTAAATAGATCCATTAAAAAATATATCTACGTCGTAACAATTACTAGATTAGAATATATTGTGTAGCGCACTCGCTCTGTATTTGTAAATACAAATGCCTTGTATGTGCATGTTTCTGTTGTAATAGAGAAAGTACAAAATGAACATTTTTACAATTATTTAAGTTTGCTTGCTTAAAGCAGAAAAAATGAATTGTTTTCGTTTTTGAATTAAATATTTCTCCCAATTATGTTCTAAGTATATTATATATAGGCGTTGATAAATAAAAATTTACGTTAAAATTTTACATAGTTAAAGTTGATGAAAGGATATTAAATTTTTGACGTACAATTCTAAAACCTATTCAGTTTAATAAACCCTTTGTAGATAACCGAAGGTTACACTAAATTAACTCTTTCACCCAGATTAGAAACGCTGTCAATGCACAACTGCCACTACTACTATTTATTATATAATTCTTATAACAGAAATATATCATACATTTTTTAAAATAAAATACTAAATGATATATATCGTTTTGGACACAACAAACGGAGCTTCTGAATTTCACATTTAAATCCGACCGGAATTCAGTTTCAGTTACAGCTGATACACAAATTTAATATTTAACAGCAGAAATTGACTATATTTTGTATTTAAATTATATCGGAGAGTTTTTGGCATAATGGTTGCGCCTGTAATTCGATCATGGGATTGTGCGTTACCCAGCTACGCAAAATAAGCGTATTTTTATAGAACAGGGGGCAAACAGGCAGGAGGCTCACCTGTTAAGTGATACCGTCGCTCATAGACACTCTCAATAGCAGAGGGCTCACGAGTGCGTTGCCGGCCTTTTAAGGCGCTTGCTCGTTCGGTGAAGAAAAACAGCGAAATCAGAAACATCGTTGATCGGTTTGTTACTACAAAAGATATAATGTATTATATAACCCGATATTATCTGGACTAATCTAAACACAAGTTAACAGAATTCACGAAAACGACGTGGTTTTGGCGTGGAAAACATATAAATAAATTAAAAAGTATAATAGGTTATTTGTTTAAACCATATTGTCACTTAAAATAATAACTAATCTGTGTAAAAATTAACATAAATAACATCGTAGAAAATAAAAGCTTAGTCCTGCACTCAATTCTATTTTAATACATTCGCAAAAGCACTGCTCATACCGGAATGGCATCAGAAAGCTCCTTTCTACATCAGCGCGCTTAATAAATTTACCGTTTGAGTCATTTTTTATAAAAAAACTGTACATCGTGAAATAAAATTTAGCGTCAAAGCGCACTGAGTATGCTAAGTTGATCCACAGTCTTATTTGGTAAACATGGAAGCCGTTCTTTGGGGCGATAGCACGGTAGGGTTGGAATTCATTATTTTAGTTTCAACATATTACATATAATCAAAGAAAATGGGAACTGACAAACTAGCTTTAAGCGAATCATCAACATATAGTGATTGATCTCATTTGTGAAACATAATGAAATCGTGCGTCTGAACTTCGCCGTACACCAACAGAGTTACAATAGAAGATTAGCTATCATATATATAATCTATATAATCATAAAATATACTTTGAAACAGAAATCTCAGACCTGGAATGGATGTAGCACAACTGACTTATTATTGTATTAGCAAACAAAGGCTGACTCCATGGTTTAAATTGTCTGTCTAAATAACTAAATTATGTCACAGAATATTAAAGTAAGCAATCAAAAAGTCCTATTTAATCCGAAAAAGTATACAACCTAGCAAGAACTCATTAAGTCAGCCGTCGCTTCATTTTACAAGTTAAGTGAAAAAAATTAACAGGAATCCTGTGAACGTACTATGTGCCACTAATATTCACTCTAAATTTTGCTTTTCACTCATCTGCATAACTCCTTTACCTTTTTGATAAATTTGTCTTTATCATAAGGTTTTTTGATGTATGGTGTACATTAAATTAATAATTATAAAGAAAAACAATAAACATTTAAAAACTTCATTTAAAAATACCTCAATTGATTTTTTTATTATTTATATATAGTTTTATATTTTCTTCCCAGATTATTTGTCGTGGTAAATGAAAGTTACATTTAAATATAAATGTATATATATATAAAATATATATATATATATATACATACATTTATATTTAAATGTAACTATATATATACATTTATATGTGTGTACTATATATATACATTTATATTTAAATGTAACTTTCATTTACCACGACAAATAATCTGGGAAGAAAATATAAAACTATATATAAATAATAAAAAAATATATATAATATATATAATATATTATATATATATATATTTAAATTAATACACAGAGTTAAACAGCATACACAGCATCGCAATGAAATCGTTGAAACTCTGTAAATGAATAAAATTGTCGTCGTTTACAGTTTCAGGTATCTGTGTTTTACTAGGGTTGCCACTATTAAAAGTCTAATAAATGCTTTGACGTTAAATTAGTGGTTATCAAGCCTTGAATATAAGCCTTTATTCAGAGAGATTTTTACATAAATTTAATCTTAAACTATTGTCTCTAGTGAGTCGGTGACACCGACAACCTATCTGTTTGCCCAACTTTGGCAAAGGCCTCCTCCTTTTCTTTCCACTCTGCTCTGTTCTGACCTTTCCTTGTGCATATTTCGTCTTCCCACCTTCGAAACTGTCTACCTCAATAACTGTCAATAATAATAATTATTATTAAGCCTTTACAGTGTATATATTGTCATCATTTCAATTTATATTGGAATCATTTGAAAACCAAACAATGGAAATATGTGTTACAAAAACTACGCGCTAAAGTAAAATCAATAATTGAAAAAACTAAAAGATTTACTTTCCCACAGTAGCAACCCTATGTACAAACTTTTCGTTTTCGGCGTGCTTTGCGAGTTTGGTCTGAACACTTTTTCGATTGTGACTTTCGTTGCTTTCATATGCTTAACTGATTCTGCAAAGAGCTACTGTTATTCTTCATAAAATGTCTTTTGTCATGATTCAACAAAAAGTTTGTCAAACTTAGGCAATAACCACTGAGTTACCAAGGTTATTGGTAGATGCAATTATTTCAATTTTCTGCAAAGTATAAGCCAGTCTGCCTCAAAGCGGTACTCAAATCTTATTCTAAGCCGGTTTCCGTATTAGAATGTTTCAGCCATTTTGCGTTATATCTGGTTTCACCACTGAAATAGGTTTCACCCTTTGTGAATACTCTAATGATATGGGCGAAGGCTGCGGTTTCGCTTAATTGCTAAGCATCAATTATTAGAATTAATAATTATTTATACAATATACAATAATTTCCATATCAATTTATGTTACAAGTTATTTTATATATCATGTAGCGGCGAAGACAATGAGAAGTAGGCCGAGGGGCAAGTGGAATGCGGCGTAAAAATAATGGAAACACCACTCACCTAAAGTCCACAGTCTCTTCACCTGTCTTCGTGAGAGAAGACCACAAATAAATCTATATGCACTATAAGCGGAAGAAGCGTAAGCGTAAGCGAAAGCACACGCGTGAGCTCGCGGCGGCGGGTGAATCCTCTCTGCGGCGCGGGAGCATGTAGAATGCGGTCCCCTCCTTCTACACTTTAATACCGCAAAAGAGAAAGAGTGGTGTTTAGGGAATGGGTGCGGTAAGGATAGAGAATGTGATCAGAGAGGACTAAAGGAAACTGGATGGCGTGAACATTGCCCCCGGCCTAAAAAACCTTTAGGTTTTTTATAAAGAGATAATTTGTAATATTAAAGAAAAGAAATTATAATAAATAAAGCGGCTTTTTTTTTTTTTTTTGAAGCGGTTTCTAAAGTGGTTTGTTAAGCGTACTGTAAAGCGGTTTTATAAAGCGGTTTCTAAAGCGGTTTTGTAAAGCAGATTTACTGATTTGGTAATGGGCATAAACGCACAACAGGCCTTTTATAAACTCCTGTTGCGGTTTTTACTAAAACTACTCTACAAACTCCATCCTTTCCTGGATAGATTTCCATCACCTTTCCTAAAGGCCAAGAAAGTGGAGAAACATTATCTGTTACAATTACTACGATTGTACCTTTTGTAACAGGATTGGCCTGTGTATTCCATTTTGTCCTGGATTGTAGCAAATGAAGATATTCTACCTTCCATCTGTTACTAAATGATTGTACCATACCATCCAGCAACGCAAATCGTTTTAAAAGTGAAAGTGGTTCATCATTTATTTTTATCTTTGCGGGTAGAAACTTTAATGGTGATGACATCAAGAAGTGAGCCGGAGTCAGTGCTGTGAGCTCAGAAGGATCTTCACTTAAAAGTGTAAGTGGTCGAGAATTGATTACAGATTCAATTTGGGTAAGAACAGTTAACATTTCTTCGTACGTGAGTAACTGCTCACCCACTACACGACGCAAATGGTTCTTAAAAGCCTTAACAAAAATTTCGAAGCAGCCACCAAAATGAGGACTTCGAGGAGGATTGAATTTCCACTGAATACGATTATTTGAAAGCTCAGTTGCAAATGTTTCACGAAATTCATTCGAATTTGTAAGTGTAAATATATCTGATAATGCATTTTTAGCTCCAACAAAATTCTTTGCGTTATCTGAATAAAGAACAGAAACCGAACCACGACGCGCAATAAATCGTTTGAATGCAGAAAGAAATGAACTAGTACTAAGGTCTGTTGTAAGCTCAACGTGCACGGCTCGAACCACCATACAAACAAAAATACAAAGATAAGCTTTCATAGAGCGGACTCCACGTTTTCGATAAGGAATAATTGAAATAGGACCAGCATAGTCTACAGCTGTATGAACGAAAGCATTAGATTCGTTTACACGATAGTCGGGTAAGTCACCCATGAGCGGTATCGTAGGTTGAGGATTTGCTTTGAAACAAAAGTTACATTTATGTATAATTGATCGCACTATGCTGCGGCAAGATAGTATCCAAAAACGTTGTCGGAGTATCGCCATTAAAGTAACTGGACCAACGTGACAGTTATGATTATGATAATAGGAAATAATTAACTCAATTATCCTATCCTTTTGCGGTAACAAAATAGGATGCTGGTGATCATACTGAAGATTGGCATTTTTTAGTCTACCACCAACCCTTATCAACCCATCAGAATCTAGAAAAGGACATAATCTTTGAATAGAACGTGAGCAGCGACCACTAGTTTTAATGTTATGGATAACATCAGAGAAGTATACTTTTTGTAAAACCTTAAAAATCTGTATTTCAGCAAAATTAATATCATCAGCAGAGATACTAGTAGATCTAGGAAGTCTTTTCAGAAAACGGTATATCCATACCACTGTACGGAGAAACAATAACCATGAAGAAACTCGATGAGACAGTTCTAAAATTGGGTTTGGATCACTCCACACAGTAGCGGGAATAGAAACTATTTTTCTTTCTTCTTCTACATCAACAGCTGTTTCAGAGTTAACAGAAGTGATTGGCCACTCAGATGATTCCAATTCTAACCATTTTGGGCCAGTGAACCAAATAGAATTATTCACAAATGCAGTGGGTGACATACCGCGAGATAGACAATCACTAGGATTTTGATCACCCGCAACATGATGAAATTTTTCAGGTCGAATATGAGAAACTATTTTTGTAATGCGCGTAGCAATAAAGGTCTTAAATCGGTGCGGAGATGCGGAAATCCAATGTAGTGCAACCATTGAATCAGTGAAACAAAAAATGTCATTAATGACGTGACGTTTCTTGTAAGTATCTATTACCCGCTGAGCTAGCTTAGCCATGAGTAAACATGCGCAAAGTTCTAGTCTTGCAACGGAAATGGTTTTAAGCGGAGCAACTTTCGACTTAGCACATACTAAGCGAATTATAGGCGGAGAGTGTAAAGGTTTATTTGTTTTTAAATAAACAGTAGTGCCATAGGCTTTTTCACTGGCATCCGCAAAGGCAATTATAGAAATTGTAGATTTTTCTTCAACCCCTAAATGTCGTTGAACACGTAGCTGTCGTAAACATGGAAGTTCCCGAATATAAACTTGCCAAACATCAACTATAGCTGAAGGAAGTGGTTCATCCCAGCCTATTTTAAGAAGGTGTAATTGTTGTATAATTAGTTTAGCGTAAAGTATGACTGGAGCTATTAGTCCTAGGACGTCAAATTGTCGTGCTATAAGTGACAAAATATTACGTTTAGTCACATGGTTATTATGGTTAATTGAAACTGCGTACGTAAACTCATCAGTGGTTGGAGACCATTGTAAACCAAGAACTTTTAAATTATTTTCTGAACCATCAAAATCTATTTTTCCTAATTGATTATCAGAAGATGATAAATTTTCAATAAGCTCCGATGTATTGCTGGCCCATTTAACAAGTTCGAAACCCCCAAGTCTAACAAGCTCCCGAAGTTCTTCGCAAAGTTTTAACCCAAACGGCAAGGATGGCACAGAGTAACAAACATCATCAACGTACGTGTTATTTTCAATTATAGGAATAGCGTTCGGAAAACGTACTTTTTCATCATAGCACAGCTGGCGTAATACCCTCATTGCAAGGTAAGGACTACAGCGTAAACCGAAACAAACACGATTGAACTGGTAAACATGAAGCGGTGAAGTTGAATTAAAGCGAAACAAAATTTTTAAATATTTACGGTCATTTTCCGAAACGCACACTTGTAAGTACATTTGTTTTATGTCCGCAATAAAGGCAAATTTATACAAGCGAAAGTCTAACAAAATATTAAATAGATCACTTTGCAGACTATCTCCAGTATACAATATATCATTCAAAGATAAACCAGAAGATGTTTTTGCACTAGCGTCCATCACCATGCGCCATCTCGTGGAGGTCTTATCCAACCTCGCAACTGCATGATGTGGAATATAATAACCTTGATTTTTATTATCATTTTCCACTAATGAAATGTAACCCTTATTGATGTATTCTTTAATAATTGCATCATATTCCAAACGAAGTTCCTTTGATACTGACATTTTACGCTCAAGAAAATAAAATCGTTGTTTAGCCATATCATATGAGTCTCCTAAAACGGCTGGATTCTCTGAAAAAGGTAACATCACTGTATAGCGACCAGTGGAATCGCGAGAAACAGTATTTGTAAATATGCGTTCATTCTTAATAGCGTCTGGACTCAAAGGGACAGAACATTGCACCTCTTCTAAATGCCAAAACTTTTGAATTAAACTTTCTAACTGCGGCTGTTCAACTAAAGAACATAACGAAATAGCGGTACAACTGTTATAGTTATTGGTGCAATCAGAACTTAATAAGGGAACGTTTCCGATGATAATGTACCCGAATATTGTTTCGAAAGCGGTAGGAGTGCCAGGTGCGCCAGTAACACGGCCTGACAACATTATTTCGGCGTATTGCGGTGCACCAATAAGTATATCAACCTCTGAAGGATAAAAATAATTTTCATCCGCTAAGGTAATATTGTTCAAATGCTTAAGCGATGACATATTAATTTGTGACACCGGTAAAGAGTCTGTAATTTTGTCTATCGCAAAGGCATTCAAAGATAAAGAATTATTGTTAATCCGAGAAGACAGAACAATAGACACTTCTCCTATTATCGGATTTGACGCGGAACCAATACCCTTTACAAATTTATTAGAAAATTTATTAACCTTTAAATTTAATCTTCTGCAGCATTTCATTGTTATAAAAGTGCTTTGAGATGCACAATCAATTAAAACACGCACACTGTGTGGTTTACCATTTAAACCATATATCAATACTTGTGCCGTACCTAATAAACATGTATTATTACTTTCGGAAATAGCGGGCCGAATATTACAAAGCGAAATATTTGAGTTATTAATCGGCTGATTGTCGCTGCGTGCAGGTAAATAAGGTGTGTTATTAGCGGGAGGCACAGCAACCTGTGCAGTTGCATTGCTCATGCGATTCAAGTTATTAGGGTGAATGTTTTCTTGAGAAACCGTCGCATTACGACACAGCGTTGAATGATGTCTCATGCGGCAATGACGACAATTCCATGCAGACTTACATTTATTTAACATATGCGATAAACTTAAACAGTTAAAACATCCTTTATTGTTTTTGATAAAAGTATATTTATCCTCGATAGACAATTCTTTAAATGAATTACATTTATATAAATTAAAATGATCGATGCGTTTACAAAATGAACAAGAAGACTGCTTCTCTGTAAGCGAAACGAACGCACGCGACGAAACCGGTTTGTTATCAAATGTGCGAGTAGGATCCAGATGTTGAGCTATCCTATTATGTTCGCGTACGAATGCAATTAAATCTTTATAACTAGGTATTGTTGGGTTATTCATATTATGTAATTCAAAGGAACGAATCGTACTAGAATCTAATTTCTTACATGATAAATATAGTAAAATAAAATCAGCTAAATTTTCTAATTGCAATGATTCTAAACTTGATATTGCGGTGCAGTAATTGTCAAGAAACAATTGTAAATTTTTATGTGAAGCGGTGGTAAGCGGTTTGAAGTCTAGAATCTTTTGCATATAGGCTGAACCTAAACTTCGTTTGTCATGGTATTTGTCTATAAGCGTTTGCCAAATTAAAGCATAATTTTCGGCATTTGGAATGATACCTGCGCAAACTGAAAGGGCCGAATCAGACAATTTACTGATTAAGTATTGAATGCGTTCATGATCTGTAAGGTCAGGGTTTTCGTGTATCGTACGTTTAAAAGATTCGTGAAATATTGGCCACTTAATGACATCACCATTAAACATCATCAAGTCTAACTTCGGTAAACGAAACGATCTACGTTGGGTATTTAAGTCGGACAAACCATTGCTACCTGCCACTGACTTGTTGAATTTTTCAAACATGTACTTAGAATGACAGTACATATCTTCAAATGCATTCATGCATTCAAAATTAACAGTGTATAGGGGATTAATTGTTAATTCGATTATATTTATTTTATTTACAGTTTCTGAAAATTTATCCCGAATGTTGTCAATCGAAATCATTCCCGATAAAAAATAATTTAGGTCTCTTTCATCCGATGTCTTCTTAGACCTATCATATAAATCTTGTAATCGTGAAAATAGATTGTCGCGTTTTGCTATTAACACGGCTCGTTCAATTTCAAGAGAACTGTTAGCACCTTGTTTCTCTAATGTTGCTTTACGAGTCTCCATATTAACTAAGATATATATATATATATCGCGAATTGAAATAAACTAAAATAATATATCGCGGCTCGAAAGGACCAAAATAATGTAGCGGCGAAGACAATGAGAAGTAGGCCGAGGGGCAAGTGGAATGCGGCGTAAAAATAATGGAAACACCACTCACCTAAAGTCCACAGTCTCTTCACCTGTCTTCGTGAGAGAAGACCACAAATAAATCTATATGCACTATAAGCGGAAGAAGCGTAAGCGCAAGCGAAAGCACACGCGTGAGCTCGCGGCGGCGGGTGAATCTTCTCTCTGCGGCGCGGGAGCATGTAGAATGCGGTCCCCTCCTTCTACACTTTAATACCGCAAAAGAGAAAGAGTGGTGTTTAGGGAATGGGTGCGGTAAGGATAGAGAATGTGATCAGAGAGGACTAAAGGAAACTGGATGGCGTGAACATATCATGAATTCTTAGCGCAAAAAAACATCTCTAAATCCTGCCTACAGAGAAATATAAAGGATTCACAAGACAATATTTTACATATAACTGCGTTTTCCAACTAATTCTGAATGACAATAACTCTTACATAACAATGTCTCCCTAACATAAGTAGTGCCAGTCTCGTGGATTCCGTAATCCCTTGAGGTCGCTCTCATCGTATAATGCAGTCTTTTGAAGTAAAATGTGCATTCCTATGTAATCCGCTGAATCTAACACAAATTCTTTTAGGGAGACAATCTCGCCGTTCCTTGTATAAAATCTGTATGTAGCGCTACAACCCTTTTAGGTCTGTGCCTCAGATTTATATATCGTTTTCATGATCATTTATCAATCTAATAAGCAAGTAGGTCTTCAGCCTCATGTTCGCCGTAGACTTTTTGGGCCTAAGGCAAGCCGGTTTCCTCACGATGTTTTCCTTCACCGTTCGAGCGAATGTTAAATGCGCGCATAGAAGTCCATTGGTTCACAGCCGGGGATCGAACCTACAACCTCAGCGATAAGAGACGCACTGCTGCGTCGTTCCTTACATACAACTGTTATATGAAAATCAAAGTTGATATATTCATCTCAATTTATAATATAGCTTAAAATTATTAGGAATATTAATTTAACAAAAAGTTAAGCGAAATGCGTAATGTTTACGTTAGTTAATTAATACGAAACTGGATAGCGATGCCGATGTTATTAATTTAATTAAAACAAGCACACACTCATTACACGGGGATCAGGTTCAATTTGATTTCAATTATTTGTTAATCTGTCTGTAATAAAGAGACAGGCGAAAACTATGTTTAATTAATCATCGTAAGACGTTTATATTATTGTTACGTTTATACAATAAAGGCCGCAAACTGTCCAGTCTAATCAATCTAAGGTAAACACACACTTTAAGTTACATTGTCACACAAGGGTGTGTGGAGGACCACGTCACGACGCGACTGTCCCTCATTCGTTAAAGATACATCTTCAGTAAACATACATGAACAATTTCAGAAATGGGTTACAGTTTTAAAGCTGCAAGTTTTGTGTTGATCTAAACATGTGTGTGTATATCTTTAATGTCTATATAGAGCAGCTGGCAAAAGAACAATTCATAAAATGTAATATGAAACACCGAAATTTAGTTTTTGGCCACAATATGGAGAACTGTGGAAGGCGTGAATCTAATTTGTATTTACCTTGATCTTAATTCATGAATTATTAAACACCTTAAGAAGGGTAATCATAGCTACTTTATTTATTAAAACATTCATTGGACAAAGATTTACAAAAAATTTAATGAAATATTGACGTTTCTGTCATATATGTAAATATTAAATCGTTTTACATTGTCGATTTTTCAGGATGAAATTTATATAATATGATGGAGTTTCTACACTAATATTTTAGTCAATGTGAACGATCCGAAAATAACACATATATCTCAGTCATAAAATCTAATAAAAGGATATCGTTATCATCTCGCTCAGGCCTACGAACAAAGAGAATGAAATTAAAAAAATAACGGAACTCTTTGCATGAATACCTCTTCATATTCGCGCGAATGTCGTCTCTCTTTATTATCTGTGCTGGGAAAATTGGCGGGAGATTTTTCTTTTTTTGTTTTTTAGTTACGAGCTGTCGTTACTTGGTCTGTGAAATGTGCAATGAATAGTAATTGACACAAATGGTAGTGAATAAGCAATTTGTGTTTTGTTACTCAGTATTTACAGTAACAAAATAAAAATTGTTTTAATATATGGGTATAATAACGAAATACTTTTTTTTAAATTTGCTCAAATCGATAATATCACTGTAAAGGCCATGAAACCATAATATTAATTTCTTCTTATGTAGATATTAATTCTTAATATTAATTTAATTAATAAACACATTTCAAATAAAATACAGTTCTAAGCGATCAAAGCATTTGTCTTTAAAACTAAATTTTAATCTCTTGTATTTCGACAATTTTAGTAATTTAATTATTAAGTATTGTGATAGTGAAACAAGTAGAAGTGTAATGAAATGCTGACTTTCAAGATAAAATTAAGTTAATTTAAATTGAAATACCTAAGATAAGTAAAATGTATTCAGGTTCTATTACATTAAATTTATTCAGTCTGACGACCAAAGGCTATACTTCATTTAAGAGAGTCTATCTTGTCTAGTGGTCTGGCGACTTATTATTAATTCAAAGGATCTATGTTCTAAGCAAGCATGTAGATACTAAAGACCTTTCAAGAGCGCTGAGTTTCAAAACCCATTTTAGAAATTGATTATAGTTTAACACCGAAAATATATTATTATTATAATCAAGCCTTTATTGCTGACACCCAGTGTAATATATTAACACTTATTTAAGTTACATAACCTAACTTAATCTAATACATCATATGACCCCTTTTTTGGTAATCAGCGTGACTCGTTCAGCTGCTTCCATTCTTTTCTGATGTTAGTTCTTCTTGTCCAATTTGGTTTCTCCTTTTCTCTGTATATCGTCTGCCCATCTCTTGTTCTTGTCTTCCTCTTTTTTCTTTTTCCATCGCGTGGTTGCCAGAAAAAAATATCTACAGTGAATAGTGAATAAACATAATTTCATAGTGATTGTCGTTAAAACAGATATATTATGCAAATCGAATTGTTAATATAAACTGTAACATTGAGTTAAAACAACTTTAAACGAATTAATTTAACATAAAAACTATAACTCCTAAAAACCTAAAACAGTACAAGGTAAAAAATAATTCCGATACCGGGAATCGAACCCGAGCCTCCTGGGTGAGAGCCAGGTATCCTAGCCACTAGACCATATCGGATTCTGTATTCTGACTTAAATAGTTCAATCTTTTAATAATACATTATCTTTTTATTATACTAAAGATTAATTACAAACTGATTCAAGTGTACTATGATTATGTTAATAATAGTCAATATACATATACCGATTTAAATAATTTTGACGTAATCTAACGATAATGACGACGGTAGGGCTCAAAGTTGGAATTATGAGGTAAGAAAACATAATAAGTTACAGGGTAAGCGTACTTGGACTCGATTTTATACAAAAATTAAAACATTAATTGATAGCCATAAAAACTTTCTCTAAACTTAACTTTTACTTTATTGCGCGTATGTTTGCCAAACATTCAGTAGAACAAGGGCTACTTTTTGTACTACATGGAGACGACGTTACGGGCATCAACTAGTATTATTGTATTAACATTGACCTTGGTTGGACCCTTTAAAATGGTTGACCAGACGATATTTCCATGGACAAGCTATTTATTATACTAAAACTGAAGCAAGGAAATATTAATTCATACATTCACATTTTAGTTACAGTTGATGTGTTACCAACAGTTCGACTGAATCTATTTTGATAAATTACGTTGGAGAAATGTAACTACAAAGTTCTTATTTTAATTGAATGCCGACGATTGAACGCTTATATATCCCTTCCAAGATATATAAGCGTTGGATGTTTTTTAAATTATTTTCAAATAAACCCGCAAGTGATTAAATATTAATTATCTAATATTATAAATGCACGCGTCCGAATAGAAGAACAAAATTATAAATTAAATCCTATTCATGCCCTAAGTTGAACTTTAAGAGTAAATCAAATACTGGAGCTTGTAAAATAAAAGATTCATGTCTACGTTATGTCTACCAGTAATTACAATCTAAAAGTTCCCTCACATTAATATTAGAGTCAGCGGCGCGTGACCCCTACCCGCCACGGAACCCTAATTTTATAGCCATTTGTCATTAAAATTTCTACATTAACTGCGCCTGATCACGCGGAAACATAGATGACTGTCCAAATTAATGAGAAGGGATTTATTTTAACAGGAAATCCTTGCTTTAACATTATCTTCCATGCATGAAGATATGGGTGTTACACCCGAATTTTCTGCTAATTATATATTTATATATCTTAAGTTGACTCTTAAGTATTGGTTTAAGAGTTCTGAGCAACATATATTTAATATTCCAATAACCTGACGTATTAAAAAAAGTGCGTGCGTACAAAGTACACGTGCCAGAAGTGAAACTTCTATGGCAAACTAATTTTTAACTCTTGCTCATATTTATACAAATCTAAAACTTTCGATTTCCGAGACTTAGAGGGAGGGAAAAAGGAAGATATGTTAGGAATTTAATGAATTTAATTCTCATTAAAATATAAAATGTGTCGAGAATTAATACAAAGTATAAATTTAATTTTTTAAATTTATTTCTTCGACAATAAAAACACGTGGCATTTTAATTTACAATTCGTCATTTGAGATTTCAATAAATTATTTTTCTATAAGGTAATTCACCCTTCTAACTCTCTCTCAATCGGTCTCAATCGCTCTCTCCCTTTTCTTCGACAAAACACTGCACATCTTCGTGACGATCCGTAAAAATTTTACCCTCATGCTAGGCGCACAAGAAATTTCACTTCAAAAACAGAAAATATGTTTGCAGTCTGTGGTAAAAGAAATGCTCTATCTATGTACTTCTTCTAGCAGTAAAGCGAAATGCGTGTGAGTTTTGATCAATTATTTGTTGAACAAACCAAACAGAATTTGGGCAATGCGATGAAGATCCGCGACCTATTTAACACTAAAACTCGTGTTTGTTGAAGCCAACGTAAAGCTCGTCTCCACCAGACTCACGTACGAAATTATTCAAATGAAAAGTTCACATTGTTTATAGACCAAGAGCAGAGTGGGAATTAACTAAGTCAAAAGGTATATAATATTTCGTTCAAGTTTTATGTGATTTACTGCATCCTTGGGTTATGCCGGAAAATATATATCGAAGCTGTGATGAGTGCAAACTTATTTTTTCTATGGATGTATATAGATTACTTGTTGCTTGAGCAAATACAAAGAAACATAATGAATGAATCACTTTATGCATGTCCTAACATTTATAATTAATTTGACCAGACAGACGCTCACATGACATAAACCAATGATTCGCTATTGACCTATTTGAAATTATAAGTGCGTAATAATCAGTGTAACATTAGATTTCTTTTATACCTTTTAAAGTATTACCCACTATCACCGATCTAGTAAAACCCTACTTCACTCATCAATTTAATAATTGTCCAGTTTCTTTGGAGTTTATCTAAATAGTTCTATATTCAAATGGATCGCAAGTGTTTTGTCAACAGAGAAGGAACCCCTGTACTACACTTCATAGTTGGACGCACAAGTTGGTGTGGACACGCGGTCGTCCGGAACGCGCCCGAGCCTGGCGTTACTTTTGTTTCTGAATTTCGAACGATCCATTTTTTTAGATTTTTTAACGGAAAAGCGACGGATGTTTGTTCTGAATACGTGACGTATACCATTTTTATAGAACGAAATAAATTTATTCGCGTGAGCTTTAGAATATTTTATTTGTAAAATATCAAACTGCATAATTTAATAAATAGCCGAAAACACATTAACACAACAGCAACACATCCCATTTAGATGTACATATGTTTGTCTCCGTAAATGAATGACTTTTGTTTTTATAAATTAATTATATAATCTGTATTGCATATTTAGCTATCTTTTAGTGTTAGTGTTGTTTGTATAGTTTCAATTAACTGTTGGAATACAAAATAATAAATAATTATATTATTGGGTATATTTCATCCTCTGCTTAAAAATTTTGCTGCGCAATAATTGTTCTGTAATGAAATCGTGGTTAAATAATAATAATTATGTGGTTATTGACTCAATAAATATTAATTACTTAGGCCATAGACGCTTAGTAGTAAGTGACCATATACGGTCATTTACTACTTAATTAATTTCTAAACTACGTAGTTTAAAAAAATTATGGAAAGGATATTAAACTTTGATCAGTCGATTATTTAATTTAGAATTATCATTATCTTGATAATATACTTACCAGAATTGTTCAATAAATAAACAAATTAGAAGCATTGTTAGTCGAAAACTTATGAGTACACACTAAACTAAATAGAACAATAAAAAAACTATAAAATTGTAGATAAAAAGTTTTTATTAAACGCACTGGGCGGTAAAACCATTTTTATGCGGGTACAATGCTCGCTTAGAGCGGAGTGGTTTACTAAATTAATCGATAATATAAATTGTGTATCGATTTAATTAAATTTGACCGGAGAGCGGGTGAAAACAAGGCTAATGCAGTTTACCTGATTTAATTAAAGTAGAAATAATATTAGGTTACAATGTAAACTGAATTATGTTTAATATACATATTTATAATTTCACTTCGCATAAATTTTAAAGTCAAACTAATTTGTAGGATATGTTTTATTATCATTAATTTAATTGTTTATGGAGTAAAACAAAGAACATATTATTTAACTGCCTTTAAATTGTAAATGCACCTTAACTTTACACTAATATTATGAGGAGGAACGATTTGTATTTTAATATGTTTGCAACAAATAAAATCAAAAACAATTGG
This sequence comes from Pieris napi, assembly GCF_905475465.1. Classification (NCBI taxonomy): domain Eukaryota; kingdom Metazoa; phylum Arthropoda; class Insecta; order Lepidoptera; family Pieridae; genus Pieris; species Pieris napi. Next base: position 333,248 of record NC_062241.1, on the reverse strand, counting down.
ACTGATTTAATAAATTCGTTTAAAATTAGAACGCTACATTTACATCCAAAATATTATCAAACATTTCCAGTTGTAGGAAGCCGTCATAAATAGGCAATTTTGTCTGCTGGTTATGTATTACTTGAAATAACATCGATAAGTTATATCATCACTAGCTTAAGTTAACAGTGATGTAAACAGAGCTCAACAGATGTTCGATGGATATATTATACGCCATACAGAGACACACTTGGAAGTAACACCACTAGGAACAATATGAATCACATGATATTGCTCTTATTATTGACTGCGTGAACATTATATCATTTAGATTATATTCCGTTGCCTAGATCGTTACCTAGATGCTTGGATGATATCAAGTTACTATATAATAATCATGTCCAAATTTGTTTTTGCCAATATTAGATAAATTTTTAATGATTTGTTCTCCATTGCTTTTTGAATAATTTTTTTTTCTTTCCCGAAAATCACCTTAAAATCTCTATAAATTAAATATCTACAAAAGGTAGATTTAATGCTTAGTCCGTTAAAAGTCTGTAATTAAACCATTAATTATAGAATAAACGAAACCCGTAATTTTGGAGCTAAAATTATTCAGAAAATGTACAAGTTTGTTAAATTTTCTTTCTAAATTTCTATTAATTACAGCTCTGGTTAGAGAATTAAAAATTTATCTTACTGAAACTGAATTTTATACTCGAAAGTCGAAATAGTATTTTTGTTGTAACACCGACGGTCTGCATTACGAAAAATAGTCAATCGTAATCTGTTCATGTTTGTGCTAAATCAAATCATTACATTCGTATTAAGTAGGTCATTTCTTGATTCTAAAAATTTGAATAGCACATTGCTAGATATAGGTATGTTATCTAAAGCTGGCGGCTTCAACACATTTACACTTTGTGCTTGTGTAGTGTCTGTGAATAAGCGCGAGACGTGATGTCAAACTGAAATACAATCACAAATACATCATGAAAAGACTGTCCATCTCTCTCGCGCTCGGTCAAGCTTATGAGTATAAAAGAGACAGTTATTGTTTTTCTTTTGCTACTGTTTATGTTGATCTTTACTGTTTTATATTATTTATGGGCGGATGCCCTTCATTATTAGAATCAGCCATGTCTTAATAATTTTAATGTTGGTCACCAAACTCAAAATCTATTTACTATTCATTAGGAAATCTCTTAAACAAGCACTTTCAATTAGTTTTGTAACAAAAAGACACCAGATTATTTAGAACAAAAGCGATTCGTCGCAGACGTGGTGCGCTCGCCGTTGACGTTCGAAAAACTCCCAACGATTCAACATGGCCGCGCTGACCATCGATACGACGCTCCGCCAGACTTGACAACTGTCAAATCTCGTTCCAATATTTGTATTATTCTCGTTCCAATAGTAGTATTTCTTAACATGGCGCTAGGAATGCGCCGTCACGGCCGGACTGACTTTCGACCGTCCTCGGGCGCATCAGATTGCAGTCCTGTAACAGTGACACAATCAATCGGACAGGTGTCAGTAAATCTACCCGCTCGCCCAACCTGACAAGCTATGACTACTAGACGTAATGCTACTGTCATACAACTATGACTATCAGAATAAAAAAAAGCGTGTGTCCTTTCGACCACTCATGGACCGGACGGCACCTTTTTCTAATCACTTAACAAACATTACACTCTTTATCTAACAAACATACTCACAGTATCAATTTGGACCGGACGAGTGTGTCCTTTCGACCAGCCACTCGTGCATGGACCGGACGACACTGTCCCTTCGACCAATTAACACCTAAGATTGGACCGGACGGGTGTGTCCTTTCGACCAGCCACTCGTGCATGGACCGGACGACACTGTCCCTTCGACCAATTAACACCTAAGATTGGACCGGACGGGTGTGTCCTTTCGACCAGCCACACGTGCATGGCCCGGACGACACTGTCCCTTCGACCAATGAACACTTAAGATTGGACCGGATGAATGTGTCCCTTCAACCAGCCGCTATCAGCTGCGTGGCCCGGACGACATTATCCTTTCGACCAATGAACACTTACGGTTGGACCGGATGAATGTGTCCCTTCGACCAGCCGCTATCAGCTGCGTGGCCCGGACGACATTATCCTTTCGACCAACGAACACTTAAGGTTGGACCGGATGAATGTGTCCCTACAACCAGCCGCTATCAGCTGCATGGCCCGGACGACATTATCCTTTCGACCACCTTCACACACACACACACACACCACGTTATTCAATGACTCATCTCACTAATCATGCCAACATAGTTAAGTAAACTTCAGCGCTTACAGATTACACATACCTATAAGTTACGGACTGTCTTGCTCTGCGTGAATTCGGACCTCATGCTCAAAGATTTCGCGATCTGAAATTTTACTTAGGGTATCAGACTCCGCTGTAAGCGTGTCTGATCCTGCGGACAGTGTATCGGAGCCTGCAGTCAATATATATCACAAACATTCGGTCTGTCGAGGTGACTATTATCGAGTTCAACATCGTTCGGCGCCGTCATGGCCTCTTCTTCAGTCATCAAACTAGTAGATATTTCAACTAACCCGTCATGACCCCGAGGTACTGGACGCAAGTTCTCGTGCGCGTATTTGAAAGTACGATGTGAACCGGTTATGCTTTTCAACTCGTAACGGTCATTATCTAATACTGCGATTATTACATAAGGACCCCTAAACTTCCTATCTAACTTGGTTTGGTTGCGTTCACAACTTTTGATGAATACGAAATCGCCTTTAGAAAATGGCTTGATAGTAGCTCGACCCTGGTTAAATAGTAAAGTATCGGATGCGGCTGCCCTTTGTATGTTAAGAGACGCATCTTGCCTAGCTGACTCTACGTCAATTCGCTGTTCTTGTTCTGAATCTGGACTTGAACACCTAATTCTCGACATACCTAGAGATTGAGAACGGATACCGAACATGAGTTCAGTTGGCGTAAATTTGGTGACTGTAGACCTAGTACTATTAAGCGCTAATTGCACATTACCTAACTCGTCACGCCACGCTTTATTGGGATCATTTTCGATAATCGTTAGCAAACTTTTCAAAGTGCGCATCACACGCTCGACTTGCCCGTTTGCCTTGCTGGAGCCAGTTGCTATAAAATGCAGCTTAATGTTATGTTCTGAACAAAAGTTCTTGAAATCCTGGCTAACGTAACACCTGCCTTGATCAGCTATTACGCGCTTAGGTGCTCCAAAAAGGCAAACGGCACTTTTAACGGCTTGAACCGCACTACCTGCGTCTAATGATGAAGTGTGCTCTAATAATACGTATTTAGTGAACGCATCAATAATTACTGAACAATATTCCTTACGGTCACTTTTTCCACTTAGTTTGCCGGTGAAGTCTATATGAATCGTGTGCCACGGTACCGGAGCTTTTGGAATAGAATGTAGCTGCACAGGCTGAGCACCTGAGGGACCTTTTGATGCCTTGCAGACAATGCAAGAGTCAATAAATTTTCTAACGCACTTGGACATCTGAGGGAACCAGTACTGTTCGTACAGTTTGTCCAGTGTTTTGTCACCACCCAGATGTTGTAACTCGTTATGAACGTGATTAATCAAAGTCCATATTAGGGAGCGAGGGACGACTGGCAGCCATGATATAATATTGTTTCTTACAACCTTCCTATAAAGAATGCCATTCCTAACGTCATATGTCTGACCAACCGTTTCAGGAAAATCGTTATTATTGTGCTTGTTGATCAAGTCTTGGACCTCTGCATCACGTTTCTGTTCTACAGAAAGCCAACCGTGATGTAATTCTACAAAATTTACTATCTGAATTGTAGGTTTTGAAGAGACTTGTGACTCGGAAATTAAGCTATTGGGGTCCGGCAGGGGATTTCTAGAAAGGTAATCCGCGTGTTCCATGCCACGACCTTCGCGATATATGATATTGAAATTGTAGGCTTGTAAAAATGCCCACCAGCGATGAACACGTGGGGTTAGGTCAGTTTTAGATTTCGATGCTTTTAATGAGTTACAGTCCGTGAAAACCTTGAAACGTCGGCCGTATAAATAATGCCGGAAGTGTTCTACCGCTCGTACGACTGCCAGCGTTTCCAGTTCGTATGAGTGGTAGCGGGACTCTACTTCAGAGGTTCGTCGGCTAAAGTATTCTACAACATGGGGCAGGTCTTTCTTTTTCTGTATTAAGATCGCCCCATATCCCTCCGAGCCAGCGTCGCAATGCAATTCAACGGGTAAGTCCGGGTTAAAGATCATCAGAACTGGTTCGAAGGTAAGCATCTGTATAATGGTATTACGGATATGGGCGTCGTTGAACACTTTTATGGGGTAGACCCCTATCAATCAATTTCTAACTCTCCTGTGTTCACGCGTTTACGGGGAACACTATCCACGAAACTGCTAGCATATTTGTCCAATAGTCTAATAAGGGCATCTCTATCATCAGCTGCCAAATCCGTATCTATCCGAGTAAAGTATGGCTGGGTAACAATCGCCTCACAAACATTAACTTCAAATTATCATTATTAATTTTGACGCTCACACCGTTTTCTAAAATGTCCCTACCTATTATAACAGGGTCCGTAAGACATGAGTCTGGTACTACATGAAATGTCAAGTTTTATAAAATTTTCAAAATGAACCTCACTCGAAATCTGTGACGTAGATTTTATTTCATCACCACCAATGCCCGCAAGATCATTGCGCACAGTACCTACTTGGGAACTTAGTATAATAGCTCTCTTTTATCAACGAGCAAGACGATCCGCTATCAAACAAAAAGAAAGGAGACTGACTCACCAGATGACATCCTCAAGGTGCCCCTCGACAGCCACTGTTCGCAGATATTGACCTATTACCTTGCAGTAGATCCACCACCTTTTTCCGTTTCTTTACAAATTGTTGCTATGTGTCCAACTTGACCGCATATATAACAGGTTACGGTAGAAGTTTTCTCGGGGGCACGTGTTGCAGTTGACGGATCTTGCTGTTTAGTCATCCAAGAAGAATCTTCTCGAAGACGCTTGCCGGTGTCCGAGGATTCCACAAAAATGATATTTACCAGGAAATCTTGCGTCCACAATTCTAGGTCGCTTGAAATCAGTCTCTTGGATTTCAGTAACCCCCGATCTTCGCTTTAGGGAAATGTCTCTTAAGATTCTAAACAACTGAGGTTTAATAGTGACAGTATATGCGTTTAGCTCACGGCATATGAAATCATCCTTCTGACATAAGACCGATATGACGTATCCAGTTATAAAATCTTGACATTCGGGTTTTAGGTATAGTTTCGATCATATTCCATAAACGCAGGCCACTCTGCTGCAGTTTCTTTTGTTCCAATTTGAAAACGCAATATTTCATCAAAGAAGTCTTGAAATAATTTTGGTTTACAAAATCTAGCCATTAAACTTTGTTTTACATTCTCCCCTGTCAGCTCATACAAATTTAACTTGCTCAAGAAAGCTGCGCGCCCTTTCAGTACACTGCTAGAGAAATCTACGCCCTCTAAATGTTTAGTCAGTACTTTAAGCTCTGTAATTAAGACCAACCTTCTATATCCGCGTCTGCGTCTACCGGATTAAACTCTACGAATTTCACTGAAATATACTGGGCGTTAGCAGTTGCCACCGGTGGTTGCGTTGTCGCTAACATCCGAGTAAGTAAAATTTCCATATTACTTAACAACTTCAAGGCGCTATTTTAGTCAGGTGGTTGTTTTTGCACGGTCAGTAGCGCATGGGATCCCACTTCTGATATGGGCGGATGCCCTTCATTATTAGAATCAGCCATGTCTTAATAATTTTAATGTTGGTCACCAAACTCAAAATCTATTTACTATTCATTAGGAAATCTCTTAAACAAGCACTTTCAATTAGTTTTGTAACAAAAAGACACCAGATTATTTAGAACAAAAGCGATTCGTCGCAGACGTGGTGCGCTCGCCGTTGACGTTCGAAAAACTCCCAACGATTCAACATGGCCGCGCTGACCATCGATACGACGCTCCGCCAGACTTGACAACTGTCAAATCTCGTTCCAATATTTGTATTATTCTCGTTCCAATAGTAGTATTTCTTAACATGGCGCTAGGAATGCGCCGTCATATTATTATTTTATACATGTTGATCTTTTTTCAGGGCAATCTCGTGAAATGGTGCACAATGTTTTTAATTATTTTAAGCATCTTAATAAAAACAGTTTCATGAAAAAATTTTATATTTAATTTGACATCAGATGCGACTGGGGTTTCTAAGAGGAGTATTGAAAGAATAGTTAGTGAAGGATATGTGAAGTGTGTTGAGCTAGATGGAGCTTATGTCGAAAAATTAAAAATTATTTACACGAACTACTCTTTCACGTTCTTGGTCTGGCTTAGAACTTTTGGATCCACCCTCGTATGCACCTAATATTTATATGTATTTGACACATTTTTATTTATTTACAACCCACCCAACCTTACTAAAACCAGAGTGGACTCAAGTATTACGTAAGCAGATTAACTGCAAATCACCATTAATAAAAAAATCAAAAAACACCCCTCCCCCTATAGTGCTTACGTAATTACATATAATAAATAATAAAATTTGACTTCAGAACATCAGTGTTATGTCTCAATTTGACTATTGCTGAGTCAGTGATTTTCTTTCTTTTCTTTAATTGCTTAATACATTATGAGTGAAACGACGAAATTTGGGAGTACGGTCCTCAAATTTTTTGCTTAAAGTTGTCGCTCTTAAACTGTGAGCATACAATGAGTATTTCCTTCTCTAAGTGGAATTAATAAAAGCAAAGCCAATTCCAAACAAAGTATCAAACCTCAACGCAACGGAACCCCATTTCATCACGCGACGTCGCTCGTCCAATTATTTGCCCTCATTTGAAATGGAAATGTGTTTGCAAATTGCAGCTTTCGGTATTAACCAAGTTTTATTCAGAGGATATTGCACATTTCACAAGTCTTCATATTATTTTATTTACATGTGGAATTGTTTGTGGAAGTCGTTAGGTTTTACTAAAATGAGGTGTATGAGGTGTCTATAAAAATATTTATCATTAAAATACAGTCTGACAAATAATTAAGCAGTGTTACAAAGTGCCAGTGAAAAGTCGAAACATTCGATTATTTTCAATCCAGTTGAATATATTCCCATTATTTTTTAATAAAATTCTAAGATTTAGAAAGCATATAAAACGCAATATTAAAATCCATCTTTTAATAAAAAATAATTCTGTACAGCTCCTTCTATAACGACATCCTATGGTTTAAGCCGCGTAGAATAGTGGTTAATTCTAAGAATATAATAAAAATGGCTTAAAGCAAAATCTTAGTTTCTCATATATAAGAAATAAACTTGAAAGTATCGTAAACCTAAGATGTAAGCTGCTAGTAGCCAAGTCATCAGCCGATAACTATTCCAACGTAATGGCTCAGAAACCTTTTAAAAAATGACTTTAAAGAATGATCTATCATTTGTCTTACGTATTTAACATATTTTATTCGGTGACACCGTAATTTGGGCGTCGGTAACAAATTAGTTCGTTAACGAATACATTCGATGATTCATGGCGTACTTAGAACTAAGAATATGGAATTTAATACAAATGGAAAAATTATATTATGATTAAGCCAAGATACGCTAAACCAACTACGTTCTGCAGAAAATAATAGACATTACTGATTATAACCGCTTTTTATATTATTTTAAATACCATATCTATTTATGGAATTACAGACATGAAAAGATTATCTCTTTTCATATTTTGTATATTATGTAAGATGAAATCTAAACATATACATTTATATAAGTCAGATAAATTTGGTTTGTATGATGCTTACATTGTAAATAAATAACACTATCTTGAGACGAATAAATACCTAAAAACGCTTCTAAGAAAGATGACCGAAAGATATGACAAGTGAAATGAGCTCTTACACTACAATACTGTAGTCCAGATAATGTTAATACGGGATCGGTATGCAAGGTCACAGGTTCGATGTCTGCTCGATATGAACGCGTAGAATGCTTTTTTGTTTTTCTCCTGACTCACCGATCCTTTGAGCTGTATAGTCAACATTTACACTCTTGTAGTCTATTCTTAGAACATAAAAGTTATACATTGCACTGTAGATACAGATTTTGACTACCGGTTTATCATTATAATTTAGGTATCATCAATAATATGACCTTGTTCATACGGGTGTTGAGAGTTACATAAATTCTTCACCCAAATATGATGATGGTGAGATGGCATTTAAACTTAATCAGCTGCCCCCTCAAACTTCGTTTCGCCTTAATATGTTTTACTTAACCTACCTGTTCTCGTACATACCAACACACTCGTATGGAACATTTTGCTATGCTACCACAGACTATTCGCTTTTCCGAAATAAGTACTAAATAAAAATAAATTTATATATTTTTTTTCAAGTCCTCTCCATGTAACCTTTCTTAGAGTTCAAGGAGTTAAAACAACATGTGTGTGTACTTATGTACATGCGTTAGAAGTTATACTTCTTTGGCGTAACAAGATAAAAATCTTTTCAAAAATTTTATCTTTCGCCTAAAGGATGATTCACGGTACACCGTGTCGCGACCGGGCCGGGCCTCGGCCGGGACACGTCCACCGTGCGCCGGCCGGGACAGTGGTTCATGTTATACCGGGCTGTTTGGGTGTACGCACGTACGTGTTTGGACGACTATATCTGTTTTTGTCAAAAAAAAAACAAAAAAAAATGTAACCTCACTAAGATTTGACGTTGACTGCTCTGCGGGTGCCCGGGCGCCTACGTTCATGTTACGACGTGCCGGGGCCGGACCGTGCCGGAGCCGGGAAACAATACCCACCGACATTACAACGCCGTGCCCCGGCCGGGGCACGGTAAGGGCACGGCCGAGCAACGGTCAGGCATGAATTTCTTCATACAAAAGTATATCATTAATGTTAGACCGTGCCCCGGCCGGGGCACAGCCCGGTCGAGACACGGTGTAGCGTGAATCATCCTTTATTCTACGTTTGTAGAAAAAACGACACTAACAGTAGAATAGAATTTACTTTCATCAGTTTTCCCTCATGCGTCAAAAGAAATATAACTTCAAAAAACTAAAATGTTGACTATAGCTAACTTCAGGGTGTCGGTTTTTTGTGACGGTGTGCGCGTGCATCGTAAAAATTTACTCTCATAATTTTTCCCTAACGCGCCAAAAGAAATATAACTTCAAAAAACTAAAATGTTGACTATAGCTAACTTCAGGGTGTCGGTTTTTTGTGACGGTGTGCGCGTGCATCGTAAAAATTTACTCTCATAATTTTTCCCTAACGCGCCAAAAGAAGTATAACTTCAAAAATATTTAATTAAATTGGTCCACCCGTCTTTGAGTTTTGCGCTTAGCGCGTTTTTATTTACTTAGATTAAAAAAAATACAATTCAATTGTCTCATATATTTTGTTAAACAACACATTATATATATATATACCTTTTAACAAAAAACAAAATAGATCAGTAGTAAATCTTTATTCCGTGGTAGGTGTATTTATGGCCCTTGAGTTCTCTAAGATTTATGCTCCCTTGGTGGTTGACCTGTAGATTTAGGGAGATGTTTGAAGGACGGACCTTTACAAGTACAGCCACCTGAAAATATTTCCTAAGGAGTTTGCTATAATTCGTTTATGGATATTATAATTGTCTTAAATAGTTATTTGATTAGATTTTATAAGACTTATAAGTGGAATTGAACATAAAGAATCAGTCTAGAATAACAGTAGTACCTTATATTTCTTCTGATAGCCTTATGGCTAGGCGCGTGTTTCTCAAGCCGGAGGTCGTGTGTTCTAACTTCGACTGTGCATTATACTCATATATAAGAAGAAAAAACATCGTGATGTTGATCGGCGTGTTTTTAGATCCATAAATTTATGGCATCTGTCTGTCACAGAAGACTGACCAACTAATGTTATTGATGGTGATACGGTTCTAACCCCATACATAAATATTTTATTAGTATGTAAGGATGGAATAAATAAACACATGTTATGGCGTAACCTATTACACTTTTTTAAGAATTCATTTAAAATTATATGTCATCAAATCGTCGCTTATCAAATTATTTTTTAAGTGAAATATATAAAATTAATTATAAGTTTTTGGGACCAAAAACAGAATGCTGTGCCATAGCAAAAGATAATTACAGAATTACCTATCTAATGTTTGGAATCTTTTTCGTTCATTAGCATGTAAAGATTAAATTTTCGTGTTGGCTCCGTTTCCTATGACGTAATCCACAGTGTTATTATAAATACAAACGGATGCTTTCCTGTGGTTAATTATTTGTTTTACTTTAAACAATTAAACCATACTGAAATCAAAATATTGAATTTGATTTTGATTTACTAAATGTACCTACAGCTATTAAGAAATATAAATAAAGTCCCAATGTCATCTATATCTTGAAATAAACCCAATAGATTTCGACTCCACATACGAATATTGCAGAAAACAAACACGAAGATAATAATTAATTAAAATAAACAAACTCTTTGAAAACAAACTGCTTAAAACAATTTCGGCTGCAGACTGATTTAAATTGCATCGTTCATCTGTCACCCTGCGCTGCACTTCCTACATGTATAGGCAAGTTCAAAATCCCCCAGTCTGGCCGTCTAGCCGTCTGGATTAACCCCTATCCAGGCCTTTCAACCACCCTTATTGCCACGCCATAAGGCCCATTTCCTCATAAGTACCACTACACCTTTTTGTGTCTCGTTCACGGAAGAACTCACCCTATTGTATTCAATTAAAGTCGTTTTTTGTTCGTAGCCAGGACAAAGGATTCGTTGCTAGGCGTTCGTAGAGGTAGTCATCAACGCGTTAGGAAAATTCGGGATTCTACGAAAGGGTAGCGGAGACAATTTGATTTTAACGTTCGGGAACATAAAAGCTTCTTTAACGGGAAGTAAGTGCTTTAAATAAGAGTGTGTTTATGATAAATGTACCCTTTGTAATACGTAAAACGAAGTCCTGTCAACTCCAGTGTCGGGGCAGACACTTTATTGTGTTTCACCTTACTGAGAATTCTGTTTTCATTAATTTTTCACGACTTTATCCACTAAGCAGTTATACTGCTTAGTGGATAAAGTTTTTTAGACTTAGTTTAAAGTAATTCTCAATTCTTAGGTTCATCCAATGATTATGGCACAAAGGGCCTTACTTATAAAAATAATTATCAGTTAAACAGATGGACATAACTACATCTGCCACTATTGATAGTGGTTACTGGACTTCAAAAAACTTTCTAGGTAAATAGCGAGGCATCCGAACTCTGCCTAGAATGACTGTGAGTTGGACAATTGAGATGGTGATGGTACAGTGGTTTACATTCTAATGTACCGAGTCATTAGTATGATAACTCTTTATTTTGTATGAAAGTAATGTATGAAATTTGAATTATTATCCGTAAATGGAGTTTAAACATTTGGTATATTCTTTTCTTTTTTGTAATGTTTATCGCTCTGAATACATAAAAAAAAGGGTACCTACTAAGAAGTTGACAACATCACTGGCTTGGTAGTTTTAGGATTAATAAGAACATTGTTTATCTAAACTGAAAACCTAAAATCTCTCAAGAAACCTAGTAGGTATCAACAATTTAGATATATAAAAGTCAGAGATATCGCTTCAGTCCGCCAGGATTGAGAAAACTCTTATTATTATCGGCGAGATAAGGTTTAGGCATTCGGTGTAATCCTCTTTTAAGACGGTTGGAACTAAATATTGATTGCTGGCTTATCCCGTTGCTTTGGAGGTGACAATTTCAGCCTGAATTTTTTCATTCCAAATGTTGAACCATGAAACCAAACATTAGGTCCTTTCTATTCCCACATAGGTTAAAGACATACTTACATATATTTTTTATAACAAAACAATTTTACTCTTCGTGCACAGCTAATTACGATATGTTTTTTCCTCTAAAAATCAATATATCTTTTAAATGAGCAAAATACTTGTTGATAAACTTGCTCTTAAATCATCGGCTCAAAACGGCGCGGTGAAATATATCAGGTACCTATAAGTCGTTTATTTATAGTAATTTTCGTTCTCGACTCCTAATTAGCAGCGCTGATTGACATACTAAAATAATATTTCAAATTATTATTTACTTTACAACGATGTCTGGTGTTCGATTTAATATACCTACTTAAATAATTCTGAATTAAATTACTCGACTAAACATAAAGTTTGCTTTTTTGTTTAACATTTATATTATAGATAACTAATTACAAGACATTATTATTTTCAATAGAGCTGTGAAAACTGTCATAGACGGAAACGGTTTAGTCTATTTTGTTATAAGAAAGATCTAACAGAGCTATAGTCTGTAGTTGTTGACATAACCAACACATTATAGTCTGTACCTAGCAGAGATTGTTGAAATTCTAAATTTCGTGCGATTCCTTTCAATAAAAAGACATTATCCACTTTGAAATAAAAAAAAAACATTAAAAACTTGCCGTCCTTGATATATTGGCAATAAATAAAACATTTTAGTTGCATATTTCAAAAAATAATAGTTTACGGCGAATCGCAACGTCATGTAGTTAGAATAAATGTCACGTCCTCTAACCAATTTGTTATCTGACAGATTAAAAGGTGGTATATAAAAATACATTTGTTGTTAGTATGTTTTTGCCGTATTTGCATCACGCAACAATCTCCCCAGTTGCAGGCCAAGCAGCTTACACTGAATTCGGAATAGCTTTATTTCTGAGTCGTGATAACAAAAGCAGTCATTATGATGTTATCATAGGCTTAAACTAGGTATAACATGTAACTTGAAATTGATGGAACGTAAGATTCTGTGACGTATTTTTATACCAGTGCCCGTGGCAATGACCGCGGTTGACGCTGCCAGTTCACGGCCGTTTATAAAGAGGCGCTCGGCTCGCATCCTTGTGATACACGTCCGCTGAATATTTCCCTACCTAAACCTCTTTCAAGTTTTTAATTCGACCCGACGAATGCACTCTCTGGAGTATTCATTCTGTATACGAAAATAAATAAACGGTTGTCGGGGCGCAGGGCGCACCCCCACATATACAAGCCGCGCACACTAACAAGACGTGGGGCGGCTCACGGCTGAGGCCCAAGGGGCGCTAGTGTCGCTCAGTCTCGTGCCGAACGTCGCTGTTGCTGGCCGTCTCGTATTTGTTTAGTGCGATACAATCGGAGTGATAAAACTAGTTACTCCGGAACGACCGGCTATTCTACAGTGCATTGTGAACAAAAACTGCTGTAAAGGTGTATTTTATATTGGTGCGTATCTCTTTTGTGGACAAGGCGTTTACAATTTACATTACAACCATTGGATTCGTTGCGTAGGTCCAAAAACGTAGTTTGTGCTTAAGACGCCGCATTAATAAAATACGTTTCTATTTCCAGATAAACTGAACGGTTTCGGGAGCCGTTAGTGAAACAAAGGCATAGTTTATGAAAAGGTGAACTTGTAACAATCGAGAAACAGGTATGTATTTTTTTGAAATGTCTTAACGGTCGCCACGTTTAAACAGATGACTAATATTTGATATTTCATTTTTTGTCGAGATTTTGTCATATTTATATGTTATAACGATGTGAATAAATGTGCGTATTTTTCCATTTTAGGTCAGTGACCTCCATTTAGATTTATTATAGGTAATGTTTTTCGCAAAACTTGCCGTATTATTACTTGTAGACTTACGTAAGCCGGTTTATGGATGGCGATTATAAATTTAGAAGCGTGCAACTAAGATTGATTGGATTATCTTTGGATTGTCTATAAATGTCAAGTTTAAGTATTGCATAAATGCTAATAGAATTCAGTTTAGAAACTATACGTAATTTTACATATTTCTTCAAAAATCATTTTAATTTTCCTGTTAGCACGTTGACTTATGACATTGAGAGTCCTTGTTCTTTATTCTGCTTGGATTTTAAGAAAAAAGATTACCTGTTGCGCTTGTCATTCTAATCTCGGGCTCAAAAGTAGGTCTTATATGTTACGAATTATTATGAAACAGCCTGCGGCCGCTCACGTAAGCGTAGCCACGCTTGCAATTTCTATACCTACAGACAATGACATGAATAATTTTGCTTTGACAGACGAAAATTAACAAATCGAATTGCATTGTGCAAGATAATCACAAATTGCTGAGTTGTTTAACTATACAAATTGAGGTGCTGCATTAAATATTTTCTATTGCAATCTAGGATGTTAAGAATAATCTTATACAGATCTAAAACTTTTAACTAAGAATAGTTTTAATATTTTGACCACTATAGTTAATATGTACCAAACTTTAAAGCATTTGAACTTAAATGTACCCAGTCTTTCATTTGAAATTGTTTGGCTATTTAGTGTTCAGTTCAACAAAGGAAATATTTTGTTGGAAACCAAAAGCAAAACATCACCTGATTTTGATGACTGATCTTGTATCATTGAGAAAATTAAAAACCTAAGTTCAACAAAAGTTTAAAATTTCAACAATTATCCATAAATTCATTCAGATTCACTGAATGGATTATTAAATTTGTAATGAATCAAAGTTATTTGTTCTGTATAAAGTAATCATTTACAATGAAACTTATAAAACAAAACCAGATTTTCAATATAAATATATTATACTTTATACTTTGAATCTATTACTATTTGTTTACTTAACTTAATAAAGTAAAATATTCGTTTATGACAGAATGCTGTTAATGTATTCTAATAAAAACACAACTTATGTATAATTTTGCAATGATTAATAATTACATCTTGTTGAAATTACTGAAGTGATAACAATGGTATTAATCTAATTCAATGCAATAATTACTCAATCTTACTGTTAACAGTTATAAGTTGATTTCCTTTCATATTATTGAGCATAAAGTCAACAGAATATTAATACTTTCTGGGTTCAGCCCAGGGTTATGTGTAGGTGAAGATTGAACTAATAAAAACAAAGGAATTGGACTAAATTCAATATAGCAGTGATATCCATTTTGTTAAATAATCTTGACTGTTTACTCTAATCTAAAAACAGTAGTTCATTTGTGTACATTTTTTATATACAAATAAAAATGTGTGCGTGTACTAGGTGTACACACGTAAGAAGTGAAACTTCTTTATGACCTTATTTTTCGAAAAATGATCTACTATATGCTACTTTACAGAAATTGGTTAAATAAAGTTAAATTAGATAAAGTTTAACAAAAGGCTTTTATTATCATAGACATGAATACAAATACAATTATTTCATTTTAACTTATTACTGTACTACTATGTAGTACTAAGATTATTACAGAATTTCATTAATTGTAATAGAATTATTAGTATTACTATCATTGTTATCGTTATTATATATTTTTGTTACTAATGGCTTCGAATCTCTTCGGATCAACCGTGGTAGGGACAAGAAAAAATTGGCGCGTAACCGAAAAATGTGACAAATGTGTGTAAATTTTTTTCCAACGCCGATAAAGAAGTTTGACTTCAAAAAGCAACATGGCGCGTAACCTGCCACAAAATTTCTCCCATACGTCGATAAAGAAGTTTCACTTCAAAAGATGGCGCGTAACGGAAAAATGTGACGCGTAACGAAAAAATGTTACACTAAATTCTTTTCCAACCCCGATAAAGAAGTTTCACTTCAAAAATTGTTTTTTTTTTTCATCATGTTTATCATGTGTACAAAACGACCAGATGAATTTTTATATTTACTTTTGAAGGGCACGGTTTTTTAGTTTTAATGTTTATAATTAACTCTTACTAATCTATAAAGGAAACCGTCTTGGTTCAACAATTTATAAAAAACGGCCACGCCTTTTAACACAAAAGGAAATCGGAATATGTAATTTTTATGTTTCCCACGCGTTACGCTATAATAGCACTTAGTTGAAAAGAGTTTTTGTTTCATACGTATCCTACAATCGTGTCAAACGCGAATTAACCTTTAAATAATTTTAAGTTACCGTAAAATATCATCCAAATTCTTACTCACAAACGCCTACAGCTATCTCAAGAAATTTCTTGCTTATGACAATGACAAATATCAAAATTGGTCTGGCGTTGGACAGCTAAAACACGGTATAACCAACCGCGTATCAATAAATAATTGTTGGTTAGTGAGTAGTTGCTTCAATTTTACGCCAGGTACTTCGGTATTCAACACAAAACTATTCACGGAAATCTATTCTTGTTTCACTTTCTCCGGTTGAGAGGGAAAGGGACGAGAAATATTTTTGGAAGATCACGATGTTTATTTCCATCCCGCTTGCTCTTGTATGGAATTGATGTATTCATGGAATCGTTATTTTTAGGTTTTGTTTGCTTTAAAGTAGTAAAAATATACAGATGCAGTTAGTGTCATAAATAGAGGCGATGTCTAAGATTCATTGAGTTCCTTCACCGTATTTGAAAACTATACTTTTATGAATAGACTTTGTTTTAATACTTCCTCAGTACCTCTGCGAGAACATCAAATTGTTTAGTAAGCTAAATTTAAAAATATTTGATCCTGAAATTGATAATGTATATACCAATATGTAATAACCAATTTCAGGATCAAATATTGCCCATATGGGCATAGTTAGATTTTTTGCTTTGTGGCATAATGGACTAACGAAAAATCTTTATTCATATTTTGATTTCAATTTACGTTCATTTGATAAAATAAATATTGATAAATGTACTGTTAAGTTTTTTAGTAAATTAAATCAAGATATCGCACAATAATTAAGTGTTAGTAAAACAGTACGCATAAAATGGTCCGTTACGTCACTATATTCAAGTAGCTATAATTTTAAAACTATGTGGTTATTACTATAAAATATAACCTAAATCTAATAGTAGAAGCAGTAATTTTTCATTATAATACAAAATAATACATCAAATCCTTTTTATTTCAATGCAATTTGCCTAATTTTGTCCATTACGTCACTTTCATGTCTTTTGTTACATACATATATATATATATATATATGTATTTCTCTCGTATTTACTTATATATAACGACTGAATGAGAACCATAATAGCTTGATAAAACAAACGACGTGTTAGTAGTAGTCACAATAAATATGTATTTCATTTATGTTTCGTCGCTGTTATAGTCGCCTTCTAAACGCATACAAAAATTAAAATCTATTAAAGATTATGGGTTTCATCTATTTAAAACAAACAGAAAAATTAAATCGTTTCTCATTGAATTATGATTGTAATATCTTTTAATTTCAGTAAGATATGTATGGATATGAATAGAATTACGCGAGAGTTTTTGAAAGGAAAAATCCGTAAAATCGTTAAGAATTAGAATTTCGAGCCTTCGGATCTCACCGAATGGAAGTGCTCCAGAATTTTCTTTTTAGGATACTGTTTTTAACCATTCAAAAGGTACATCGAAATACGATTGCGTTGGATTTTACAAAAAACTGGTCTGTTGAAAATATCCGATACATTCACTGCCATAGAATTCCCGATCAAAAGAAACTCCACAAACAAAAAGCTCGGCTCGCGGTTTTCCAAACCTATCAAGTATTTTTAATGGAATACGATTCCAAACTAGTAAGTCCTGTTATATATTTTATTAGCTAAAATATTGTTTAAAAAGCAGACCTTTCAAGTCCGCATCTTGAAAATGCAATAAAACCCGGTCGGTTCAAAGAGTCAGATAGGATAAAATTAATTGTTTATTGCGTCTATCTTTTAGTACAATGTTTTTTCTAAGAGTAAGTACCATGTTAGTACTTAAATCGTTTAAAGAATTTTTTTACTACTATGCTACTGCACAATCACGAGCGCATTTTTGTGATAACGCTCTGTGACTTATCAAATGATGCGTAGCCTCTAATGCCATTGTAAATTGGACTCTTAAGGTTAAAAGGTTAAGTGGCATTTTGATTGACCGTGGCAGGGGACGGGAGTTCGACTCCGGATCGCTCTCGGCCGGCTGCCAGATCGGTGTTACTGACCTTCCACAATGATTCATTGTGACATTTTCGGTACGAGATTTTAATGCGTTTATTTTCATATTTTATCTTTTTAGCTGTCAAGAATGTACACTCTAATGGATTTACTTCGTTATTTTTAAAATTCTGCTTATCTTAGAATTAACTAAAAAGGTAATAGGTTCTTTTCTAGGGCATTTGTAAGATGTACTGTTTTAAAGTAGTTTTGGTAATATGTATATTTTATAATTACATATCATGTTTTGACGGCGATTTAATAGTTATAGATTTTACTAGCTGCCCCGGGGAACTTTGTTTCACCTTAATGGGATTTTACTTAGCCTACCGTTTTAGTACATATCAACAAGGAACGTTTTGCTATGCTAACCCAGAGACTGTTCGGTTTTCTGGAATGAATTTTTTTTAGGTTTTTCTGTGAATTTTTCTCTATATATATATATAATATTTTAATTAATAAATAAAAAATAGGGGTTGATCGTAGAAGGGTAAAAATTAGGGGTTGTATGTATTTTTGTATGCTGTATCATAAAAAATTAAACAACAAACATTTTTTTTTATTTTTATTTTACTGAATATGAATATAAAATTTCATAAGAATCGCTCGATCCGTTTCGGAGGAGTATGGGAACGAACATTGTGACACGAGAATTTTATATATTAGATTAAGAGTGGACTTGAATCTTTACCTAAAATTTTAAACCATATTGCCTTATGTAATACGTTGAACACCGGTAATGCTTGACACAAAATGGCGTAAAGTATGACATTACGTAAGCCATAGTAATTAGCCATCATGCGGAGTTCCTATAACCATTTCCCATGAGTTGCGGCTAAACCACATCCTCAGACATTCAGCGAAGGGTCTGAGGTAATTACTGCCAATCATTCAATTATGGTGCGTTGGGGTGACCCGCTTGTCTGTCTTTATTTTACGAAACGGTCATTAATAAATTCAAGATTTTGCTGTACTTGGAATAAAATGCAAGATAGATAATACTTCCGTTTGGCCATATGGTCTATATCTTTTTGAAGTGAAACTTCTTTAGGCGCATAAGGGTAAAAATTTTACGGAACTTCACGAAAATGTGCAGCGTTTTTGTCGATTTTTTTTTCTTTAATATAGATGATGTGTAGTTTATTATTGTGGTGCAATTATTCACACTTGAACACCGATGGTGTTTTTAATACATATCAATATCATTATTATTTTATTAAGTAACTAATTAACACCATTTTTTCCTTGGTTTTGTATTTTTATAAGGGCACAGAATCAAGACCTTTTTTGCTAAGACCCAGTTGGCTATTTTAGAAAATGTGGACATAAGTTAGCAAGTATGATAATAATTGAAAAAAATAATTTGTTATATTATTTGGTAATTGTTACCATATTTAGGGTAGTATTTCTATATAACAACAACTAATTTTAGTTCCGGTTTTAATTAGCCTTAGTATCATTAATTAATATAGAAAGACTGTCAAAATTCAATTATGGTATTTGGGAAGCTTAATTACTCAATAATAAATTTACAAAGAAGTTTCACTTCTGACATGTGTACTTCGTACGCACGTACTTTTTTTTGAATGCAACCAGTGTGTTGTTGGTACGCAAGAAATGCAAGAAATTGGTAATTTGTCGTAGTTGACCAGAACCGTAGTTAACAAGTTTGTAAATCGCAATAATGAATCAACTACGATCGAAAGCGACAACACAAAGCATTCTGTGACTAACTTCGTTCAATGACTCAAGCACTAAATCAGTAACGCCTGAATCTACCTTCGAACAAAGATACGGCTGATGACTTGAGAAACATTAGGCCAGAGTAGCTTGGACCGTTGACTATACTGTTTCAATGCTTTGTCTAACGTTATGAACTTAACCGCTGTTTTGACTGAATATTTTCTGTGAGATTGCCACAAATTCTAGGATTTGTTATTGTAATATGTGTATTAACTATTTCGTTTGATGTTAAACCGTCGAACGTAGTTAGTTGTTCAAAATATTCATGCCGTTGAACAAATACAATGCGATGTTTACAATATAATCCGCCATTAACATGTTTCTATTTAAAATTCATATGGCACTTAGATGGGCGTCTGTTTTTATTTTTCCACGAGCGCGTGTATGTGAATGTTGCCAAGAATAATTTTTTTGCTTGGCAAGAGTCGGGATAATCAGAAAACATTGCGCGTATAAACATTATTAAGCGGGAGGTGGCATAAATATAGGTTTACTGTTTAAAGCCGTTTTATATGAGAAATCGTACACGCCTTCTTTGACCTTAATTTAATGTTTTATATCAATTATTTTAGGGCACGTTTGAAATATACGATATGCGAAGTAATTAAATAAAAATAATATCTATTGTGAACACGCAAGGTCGACCTCAGCATTGGCGACCTCAATACCATTAGTAAAAATATGTTACAACTACTTACAAATAACTGTTTAGCTTCCAGTGTTTGGATTCCGTATGCTTGCTTACGTTTAAGCTATGGAATATCTAAACTATGGAACGACTAAGTTCGGACGCAAATTGTCGGAATTCGCTTGATTATTTTGCTAAATATATCAATTAAAAATGGTTTAATCCTCCAGGTTAATACGAAAATTCGAAATTTCTGTGAAAATTACCCTTTATAAGCTATAGCGTAATCGGCTAAAAGTATGTTAAATTACAACATAAGATAACGACGTAACAATGCTAGTGTGCTCGATCAAACGGCGCATAGCAATGAGAGGTATTTCTTAACTATGCGAACTACCTTCACTACTAACCTTGGTGATACAGACCTACTTCCTCGTTGACAGTTCTACTAGCCCGCGACACTTGTGAAATGTCTCCTGCCACGGCCTTATTGACGCTTTTGCTTGATTTCAAATCTAAAGGTTGCGGCTTATTAATTTATCGAAGAGAATGAAATTGCGAACTTTATCGTTGTCTTAACCTAGCTTAAAGGGCAGCAACGGTGTAAAAGCTGCCTTTGCCCGGTTAACTTAAACCTTTATTAGAACATAAGCTCTATCCGATGCACTTGCAGCGGCCATAATGTTCTAACTTCAAACTTTACATCAGAAGTTCACACTTCTAATGGCTTCGCCCGAGATGTGTGGTCGTGTTTAGACAAGCCATTAAGAAACCTCGAAATGTAAGCCTTTGATTGATACGAAACGAGAAAGCTTCGGTGATTTATGTCGGAACGGAAACCACTGTATTTTGTTGGATCCAAACTCGAAACTATTAAAAACAGGATGTCAGTGTTGAGCAATAAAGTAATTGGTGAATATAAAGTTGAGATTACGTGATTTCCTTGTGGGTTAACGCGCTGCTCACAGAAGTAATACTGCCGATTGTTGAGATATACATTTTTCCGCGACTACATTATGTACTCACTTGAACTCGCGTCGTTCGTTATTTAAATCGCAGAACCGACTCTGTTCAAATATTAACATCACAATAGGTGGGTACAATGTATTTACCCGTCTAGCTGAGCACGAAAAACTTGTAATAGTAACGAGTGCTCTTTATCTCCTCGCTCGTTTGCATAAGAGCAAGCGAGACGCCAGATCTAGCGCGGCCAGAGAAAACTCGGCATAAAGTGATGTACCGACTCACGCGCGGAGTTGATGACCGCCGGCGAAGGCCGTACAATCGGTCAGACACCAAATGTCACGGTCATACGCAGCGGGCGACAGGAAAAACTGCGTCACAGATGAAAAAACGTGACTCAGAGCCACATGCCGGCCAGTATAAGCTGAGCCTTCTACGGCGACGTTGGAGTCACACGACGCGCCCACCGTGCTCTAAGGCATTTAAAAAAGTACCAAGCGACAACTTTGCTAGGAGAGCGGCAATGACATTGGCTTTATTTCAACACGGAAAGCGGAAGAGCGCACATTAGTTCGTTGTTCATTGCGGTCTTGTAATGCGAACAATTTTACAATCTTTATTCTAGTCGTAATACAGAAATATATTTTCCTCTTTATATTCTGTGCCGCGTATTTCTACTCGTAAACTCGATATAATAACTGGATCGGCGCTCGTTTACGACTGTCAAAATCGTATTTCTAATAATAAAATGTCTCAATTTAGGATGCCAATGTTTTATCACGGGTGTAAAGAGGCGTTATTAAATATTTTTATGCGACTTTCGTGTATTGTGAGCGATGGGGTCCGATTGCGTCGGACATAAGGCGGTTTTGATTTAAACATTACACGTCTTCGTAGAAGCGTGAGTGAGTGAGTGACATTAATTCATGAGACTATCTCGATGTCTAAGGCACGGTAGAGGGCCAATACGGGAGGCGTCACGTATGCGTCGACTCCATACGCACTCATTCTCTCTGTCCATCGATCTTTGTGTGTTCCCACTGTACACAGAATAGCTGAGAACCCAAGGTTACGTTAAATTTATCTTTATGACAGTGTTTCATTTCTTTGGTTGTTTAAGCTTCTATTATCTTTGACATACTAATTCCTTCCGGGGGGTCAACTTACATTTGTCCCTATTTCGCACATAAACACAAAGCATATGCAATGAGATAAAGATGGAATTTGCGCTTCATGATTAAGACTTGACCAACTATTAGGATATCAGAACACTTTTTTCAATGGTAATGGACCTAGACTTATAATTGGGTAGGTACTCTCACACAAATTTGGCAGGACAAGATTGTATTCGGAATGCAGTTTTATATCATGAGATCCGTATTATTGACCCCTGCTACATAACCAGTCTTAATTAAAGTTGTGAAATCAAATTCAGATATTCCTCAACAGGTCAATACTCTGAAACATTTTACGCAGTCGGGTAAGCCGTTGACCCTCGGAAACCGTGATAATTCGGCCATGCTTGAAATTACAATGTGCTGTCATTAGCAAGCCATTTGCATATTTATTTCAGTAAACAAAAGACTGTAGGTACTGCGTCAATCAAGACATATGCGACATTATTATCCTTTCTAGGGAATGACTTTTAGCTGATAACATCTGAATATATGAAGAGACTATTTCGTACTTGTCAAAGAAAGACAGACATCAAAACCAAAAAATAAAAGTTTATAAATAATGTGATAAATTCTCGTAAATATCTGTTCTAGGAAGTTTCGTTTACCGAATAAAGTATTGAAATATTTAGTTATCTCAAATTCAATTTGTACAATAAACAACAAATGTAGGTAGATAAGCTAAAATATATTTTCACAGGGTTTCTTTGAAGGCACTGTCAATTTATTCCGATATACAAGAAGGTTTGTTGAATCGTTCCTCAGAGGCGCGACTTCGGGTTGTCTTATACCTGCTTATTTTTTATTCAAATTCCTCGATACCTGGGGCAACATAAAACATATGAAAAGGGTGAGTCATTGTTGCTGGATGGATCAGGTTTTATGGGTAGGATGATTGAGCAGATTCACTGACTGGTTGGTCCGAGCTTCGGATACTAGATAAAAATATCTTTTCTCGTTTTTTTCTACTACTAACGATGTATTTGTTGATCACTTATTCCTTCAGTAAAATAAATGTGAATACATAAATAAATATACTCTACGTATAAATAATAATTATAAATAAATTTATAGAATTGGCGGTTCTTGTCATTTTGTTAATTATTGTGTTCATATCAATGTTAGTATGAATGTATGAATGATAAACGTAGCTAATATTAAATGGGAATTTCGATTAGAATGCAAATATTTCGTAGATATGTTAAATAAATCAATCCCCCGATACCACATTTCAGCTCTGCGGTAAGGGAATTGTGCTCTGGTACACCGGTAGGGCATCGAAACTCGGTTCAATTTTGAAAACCCGGGTTTTCGGGTCTAAGAGTAATCAAAACCCGGGTAGACCGGTTTTTTCGAGCATTTCGATCTTTTTATTGATTTTTTTTTAAATGCACTAATCTGCGTTTATATATCGATTTCCTACAATGAATACAAAATATAAAGGACGAGGAAGAATTTAAATAAATAAAACAGTACTTTACAAATTACAAAAACAGTTTTAATGTTTAAAAAAGTGATAAATATTTATTTTTTCTTCAGAATATTAAGTAAAAAGTAGTTATGCATTTTACTCATTATATAAACAACATAGTTAAGATATACCCTCTGACCATCTGACCACTTAAAAAAGAGAGGAACGCTCTCGCTGTCGCGTACCGCCATTCTCGAAGAGTGCTATTTCTACCCTCACAGTAGTAAGCAAATCGTCTGATGGACAAGCTGATCCAGTTTTAGGAGCAGTATCATCAGTAGCAACAGCTTGACTTAACTGTATGTTCAGTTCCTCTTCATTTATCAAAGTAGACAACTGAATGTCAATTTCTCGCAGGCCTTGGTCTGGCGCTGGCAAATTTTTAAGAGGTATATTTTGTTTTTTGGTTGTGCGTTTAATCAGATTATCAATTTCGTTTAGCATTTCATCACCTGTAGGCCGATAAAAAACAGTTTTATCTTCATTTTTCATATCACATATTGTTCTCAAAATATTTACCCGGATTTGCCAAGTACTGTAGTGTTGCTGCTTGAGTTAGTATTTTTTTTGCGCATCGTTTGCTCAATGCAGTTGCCATTTTGTTACTTAGTGGTGTCTTCATTTCATCCATTTTCTTCAATGCAAATGTTAGGGAAACATCAGCTATAATTAATGTTGCATCGCGTCGACAAAGCGCCTCGCCATCCAATATTTATTGAATCTCATCTTTATTTCTCCAGTCATCATCAGTAAATGCAATATCTGTTTTTAAATCATTTAAAGCGACGAGCTTCTCTACACCCTCCCCTCTCCACTGCTCCACACTTCACTTCATTCATGTCTTGAGATGGACGCGCGGAACGCGAATTTAACTTGCAAGGCTTGTTTTATTGGTAGGAACGTAGCAACGACGCTACTTTTTACGTACAATAATAATTTATCAAAGCGTCTATTTATTCCATTTACTTATTATTGCATTCAAAGTGGCTTAAACTTAATAAATAACAAAAACAAAAGTATTAAAAAAAAACCCGAAAAACCCGAGTTTTAAAAATTAAACCCGGGTTTTTTTGTAATCCTCAGAACCGGGAAAACCCGGGTTTTTTCGGTCCGGGTAAACCCGGGCTCGATGCCCTATACACCGGGCACAACCTGATTTGTTGGTCACACGGTAGGGATATGCCTAAAGTATGTCTTAACACACTCGATAGGCTATAATCAAGAAATGTCAGTTATTTCTTTGGCCTTTAACCGTAAACAAGAAATTCATATTTTTAAATTTGTAATATATTTACTTTTATGCCTATACGTAGGAACTTCTCGTATTCCCTTTATTTTATATAAAGGCGTAGTTGTTACATTTTAATAAGGAGAACGAGGCATATTTAATACCGAACCATCTCAAGGTACTTTCGTATAACGAGTGTGCTCCAAACCTAAGGACGTGTGAATTTACTTAAAATTAATATGTATAGAGATATCTATAGTGTTTAATTACGATGTTTCAAGTTAAGCCATCAAGTAGGTGTAATCTTGAATAGACTATGTAATTATTCACTAGTTTGAGTTATTATAAATATAACATAGTATGCAACTTTCCTTGCAAATATAAGGGTGACTTTCCTTGTGTAATACAAGAAGAGTATTATACTGTCACGAAGACGGGTTGACTGGAAGGTTTCTTGATTCTTCCACCAGTTACAGTAATTTTTGACCGTTTCAGGAGAGGGTCAATCACATATTAGGTAATTGTTATTTGCATAACGTTACTCTAGTTTTTAGGAGGCTAAAACATTTTTCCAGACAGTCTCAGAACAAGTACCTATAGTCGAGTGGGGTTCAGAAAACCCGTTTTGTAAGGAATATTCTAGAGTAAACTGTCTAGGTGTGAGACAAGGACGGAATGATACGCGAAAGAGAGGAAAGATCGGAACCTTCTCGAAGTCAAAGAGAACATTCTAGAACGCCGTACGACAAAGACGGAGCGATGTGCGAAAGAGGTAAAGACTGTGTACGTTCTAGAATTGTGCGATAAGGACGACATGCCAACTACTCAGTACCAGTCCTCCTAGAAAGTTCTCGAATATTGTTCAAAATTATTCCCGGGGAATAAGCGAGCCGAAATGCATCCAATCGAATCGAATTTCGGGTGCGATTCCAAGAGATTAACATCGAAGATATAAAGTGCAAATAGTGAAGACAAGTGATAGTAGGTACTGTTTGAAGTGCGCGGAATTGAAGTAATTAGTGACCGTATTTTGTGTGGTAATTTGCAGCTTTTTAGTGTAAACAAATTCCTTGTTGATTTGTTTAAAAATAAACCCTTGAAGAGATCTACGGCGTCTTCTAAACGATCTCCTAGCTATATATGTATATATAAAAGCACGGTTAGCCGAGTGGTTAAGCATGCGATTCTTAACCCTGATGTCATGCGTCAGAACCCCGCATGTGCAACAATGGATCTTTATTGTATACCCTCAACATTGTTCGTACTGTAACGAAACACAACGTTTAGCTATCGGCATGTCTAAGAACCAATATTCGACGTTTTCCAGGCACAAAAGCCTGAGCATTCATCAAATAAACGCAGATATACAGATTTGGCCACAAGGCCGTGACCCATAAATGAGTTGCAGCGCCCAAACTATGACCGTTGAGTCTATATAATTTAATATTTACGCACACATCCGATTGAATAAATATTATACTTGACCGTTATTAAAATCGCAGATGTGCTTACGTTTAAAGATGGCGTCTTTAACGTATTCGTAAAGCACAAATTTAACATCTGTCAGATAAATTAACTGCCCCCAATATAGTAATTAATGTTAAAATTACAATTTACATGAAGTACAATTTAATACGTTCAGACTCGAGTAATTTACATGTACTCTTCATTAATACATATTTAAAATAAAGAGTCGACATTGAAGATTTATTTTTTAACTTGCATTATATGCAAATAACGACTTACGTGGGTTGAAGTTTCTTTAGACAAAACATTCTTATAAGGGATTTAATTATTCCAATTCACGATAGGAAAATGTCTCCACAGCTTAACTATTGTAAAATATATGTATCTAAAAGATATATTTTGATTCATAATATATATATTTTGTAATTTTATTATGTATCTAAGAAATGGTGCAACTATAAAATTCAACGCTCCATTAGGGACTATTTTAACCTACCTAGCTTAGGGCAGTGAAAACCCTAGTTGCTGGTAACCTTATTTGAATTTTCATGGCTAAAGAATTTGTTATTAAATGGCTCGGTTATACATACGCCGAAAAATTTATTATTTTATTTATTTATATAAAATAAATTGGCCGTCGTGAATTTAAATTTAAGTCTTTTCTGGCACAATCAATACATAAAACATTTAATAACAAAATTTAATGCCTCAAAGCATGCATTACTCGGCTAGGATCTAGGTTGATGTTTCTCAGAACTTGACCTTCGCTTGGTCTAGGTTAGTGTTAAAGTGACCTTACGGTTGCCAGACGATAATTAATACCCCTTATTACATTTGTGTTCTCTTGTGATATTTAAGTTCTAAACTTCTTGTACAACAGAGAATTCTTTACACAATATTTATTATGATTGTCTATGTAGTAGGTACTGTGGTTTGTTCTGTGACGTGTTTGGTAAATTAGCCATGCTGGCTTATGCACTTTTCGTATTGATAATGGATTATGTGAGACGTGCGATCTGCTAAATCAAGGTTAAACAATGTTGTCTATGGTTAGAGTAAAGTGGTCTCAGTGGCTTTAAGATCGTTTCGCGATGCCGAGCTCGGTCATTGACCCGGAAAACATAATTGTCTTTTGAATTGGGTGATGTTTGTCGAGTTTGTCATACGTTTCGTCAATATGGTGCTAATTGTATGCGCAATATTTTGAATAAACATAAGTTATTTACTGTGGTTTATTTGTGTTCATAATCGAAATGGAATTTGCGTGAATGTCAACTTTTATTTGTGTATTATTTGAAGAAGTACAATTATTTGTCTAAAGAGAGAATAACAGCTATAACAGCTTGAAATAAACTATACTAGAGTAACAATTCGTTAATTATTGTGCCTACTGCATTTCTATATTTTTATCGTTGCAAATCTAATATTACACATTACATACCTAACAATAATTAAATTTTAGTTAAAGATTTTAAAATGTTGTGGAGTGACCTTCCATGGCGGTTACGGACTTTCGAAACGATTCAATTAACACGTAAGGACGAACGACAGCTGTCGGCCGGACATTAGCCTTTTTATGAACTTGTAAGATTTCTGAAAGTCTAGGCTACACCTGTCGGTGTCGCTCACATGCGGCTGAATTAATGATCGAGATTAATCAGCATTACATTAACCTTTAGGTTTCAATCAGATAGGAAATACATAATCCAAAAACTCATTTAATTACACAACAATGAAATTAATAAATTTCAACTTTTACTCTAATTCTTAAATGTATAGTAGATAGCTTAGCAGACGTAAAAAAATAATAAAAACACTTGACCAAAGCAAACAAAGGAAAAGACTTTATCTTCCCAATGAGAAAAATAAAGCAAATCTTAGAACAGTCGGCTCGAGGGACGATTTAGCGAAAATTCTAAATTTCCATTGTGTTCAGAATCGATTATATGAGCTAAGAGGTTTTTTGAACAATTCTTCGCGATCGGGCATTCAAGTTAGGTTTATTATGAAATTAAGAGGGTTCATATAAAATTTGTTTTGATTTAGGTAATTTGAACTTGTAAAATTCAATATTAATATTCTTTTTAGTAAAGTCATGTATCACAACTTGCGTTTGTACGACAAAAATGTTTTGTATACCCAAATGGCTTCAACACGTGTAGAAGATGCATTCAGGGAAGCATATGTTTGAAAATGCATCTGATATATTCTCAGAAATCTTGGTAGCACAGGTGCACGTTAGTATACGATATTTTGTTTTACGCGATGTTCAATTTGTTTAGTTTTGAAACCATTTTCAACCACCTATAACTGGCGATCACGTAGGGCGAATTTGTGCCTTAAACTGAAAAACAAGAAGGAAAGAAACGTTTTTTTGTGAGTCGAAATATCAACTTATTAAATGATGCATATTATACACGAAGTACATTTCTATAAAGGAGCGTGTTCAAGGCTCACTTCGCGTAAAGAAACGATGATAAATACACTCGTTCTCGTTCGCCCTTAACCCCACAAATGAACTACGGGACGGAAAGACCGGGCCCCGGCTATTTTCGTTGTTAAAACAAATTGAACGAGTCCTCCGAAGTTTACAAGCCCACATATTTTATTACGGTTTCCGTTTAGTCGAGACTAACTTGTAATAAGTTTCTGAGATCGAAATACCACGATGTTTACGTGAATACATTCCTTTCATGTTGCAATGTGTTTCTTTATATTGCTTGAATGTTTTCATCGCGTTATGAGGAGCCTTCTTCAAAACATAAATTTCAATTTTAAATGTTTCAATATGTTGTCAACGGGGGCGTTCACCTTTCGAACACTGATTTGCCATATCAATAAAAATGTTTTTTTAGTCTTGTAATTTACTTGCTAACTAACCCTTGTAAACTTCAATGATATCATAAATGTTTAGAAAATACTGCGTGGAAAATAACTGCTCATAAGGTAGTATTTCCAAGTGTCTGATGTCATTTTTATTGGAATTAGTTTGAGTTATGGAGCGGATGAAGCGATGATTGCTGATTCACGACAGTTCATGAGCAGTTCCATCTTTATTTAGTTTTAAGTACAATGAACGTATGACGTATGTTGTTCGTTTTACTATATCCGACGTACTCACACATCGTATAATGCGCTTTAATCGTGAAAGCAAAACTAACCTTTCATACTCATTACAGTAATTCGCATAAGCAAATATCGAGACGTCTGCACTTCTCGACTTGTTAACTTTATAGATCGTTACTATTATGCAACAATAGTGGTTACAGCATTACATAATCCATATCAGCAGTGTCGTCAAGTAACGGCTTATTATTATAACGATCGATGCAATTTTAAAACAAAGGCATTCGAGGAAATCTTAACACGTGAGCACACGTGATGAGTGTAATCTCCGTCAAAATATAACATGAACACAACCGGAACAATAGCCGACCTTTGTCCGATAGTGTTGTAATGCTTGATAATCGATGAAATACGAAAGCAAAAATTGATACGTGCGATAATGATTTTGCACTACGTACATTTCAAAATCGCTTACACAATACGTTAGATACTGAATTAATTACGTACACGATTGCCTTTTAGTAAACTGAGCAATCTAGTTTTGATAATGGCTATCGTTATTACCTTGTTCGCCGACTTGATAAAACAAAGTGAAACTAATATTCTTCGCGAGAGAAGTTCGCTTTGAAATCTGTTAACAAGCAACGATTACTATCAAGTGTCTCTTGATTTACGCTATCGCTTACACTAAATATTAGCTTCGAAAATTCAAGCTCTAGTTTAAAACGGTCCATTGGAGATTCAATACGTCAAGGACTGCGAGCGTCAGATTTCGTACAAAAGAGAAAAAATCGCGAGCCAGTCTGCCGTCAGGCCCGTCGGAATATTTAAATAACGTCTGGCTTAAACAATGGCTGTCGACCCTCTGCTTTTGTTATGCTAAAATTAAGGCTCGATTCGTCAAAACCTGTATCGATAAGTAGGGCCATTGTTTGTACATCCCTATTATTGTTATAGCTTATGGACCGTGTGGGTCATGTTTGGGCTGAAAGCTAATTGTTTGAAAATTAAATATTGCCGAAAGATGCGATGCCATTCATAAACGTTGTCACTTTCGATACTTGCTATAATATCTTTCATTGAGCTCTAGAAATGTCGGTCACCAAATTGTGCTTTCCAAATAATACCCTAATCGCTTGTGTCTGTAATCTACAACATACCTTGTACCGTGAACTTCTATAATCCTATGAAAAAATCGTCACCTGGTTATGGTTAAGATGAAATAGGTGCTAATTATTCGAGCTATAAAAGATTTAATGTAATCCAATATAAAAGCTTAGTTATCAAATTAATTCACTTTTGCATTCCATGGGTTGGGCTATTATCATTCCCTATATACTAAATGTGGAGGTCGCTCGGTATTAACAAAGTTGCAAGTCTCATAATCTCTCTTATTGACAGTTAGCATCGATGGGATATTAATTAATTATCGATATGTCACGATAGTACATCCCTAATATTATAATTGAATTAAAAGTTTCGTGTGGTTTGGAGTAGGTACTTATTATATTTGGGTCGTTCTCGATTTATGTACGTTATTTGCTGCTACTGCCATAGCCCATATTGGTCCAGTAGTTTTCTTAACTTCGACTACAGTCATGAGGTCTATCGTTCAAATCCCCGATGCGACCATAAATATGTGATTAGCCTGTATGAAATGTTAAACGAAACTATATGTCTATATATAACTACATTATAACACAACAAAATCTTACTTTATAATACACTTGGCGTCAAAAAAATCGCACCTTTCCTAAAATTCGTGTCAAGCGATTATAACTCCGAAGATCCTTCCTGTACCCTATCATTATTAGTATCATTTGAAATCTAATGAAATCCCTTATTTGAAAACTGTAGGAAATTGGCCACCACCCCCATAAAAAAAGAAAATTCTGGGAAAATGTGAAACAATGTGTATTCTGATCAAAATTACAAATAAAAGGAATAATACAAAAATTCAAAATAAACAATGACAATCCTTAAAAACTTGTCTTAAAACCTAGTGTTGCCTCCTCTAGCCCTCCGACCAGCTTGCAAGCGGTCAGTCATGGACCTTATGAGCATCACGACGTGTTCCTGGGGAATGGTGTCCCACTCCTCGATGACGACATCTCGAAGCTCATCGAGAGTGGCAGGAGCTGGATTACGGGCCCGAACTTGCCGTTTCAGCTCGTCCCAGAGGTGCTCGATAGGATTGAGGTCGGAGCTTCTTGCTGGCCAGTCCATAACCTTGATGCCAACTCGACGTAGGTAGTCCTTGACAATCAAGGCTGTGTGGCACCGGGCGTAGTCGTGCATGAACTCGAAGTTGGCGCCGACAAAACCTGCACATGGGACCACATGCTCCTCCAAAACCTCGGTGATATACCGGTGGGCAGTCAGAGATCCCTGGCCGCGACAATCTCCAGCTCTGGAGACGCACACAAGGTCTGTCTTGCCGTCGATAGAAATGCCGCCCTAGAACATGCAGGATCCTCCTCCATACCCGACGGTTTCCACGATGCAGGCTGGCTCCCCTGGTCGCCTGTAGACTCTCTTAAGAATGATGTTGGTATACAGGCACACTCGGGTTTCATCGGAGAACAGGACATTCCTCTACTGGTCGAATGTCCTCGGCACGTGCGTTTCGTAAAATCGCTTCCTTTTCGTCCGGTGGATGCCAGTCAATTGGGGGCCTGTAGCAGCTCTCCGGGGCAGCAAATTCTTCTCTCACAGCCTTCTTCTGATAGTGGAGACGCTGTCAGCTGTCCTTCGAGTAGCTCAAAGCCGCTGCTGTAGCTCCATAGCGTTGGAGAAGCGGTTCCGCAAAGACGTCGACACAATGGAGCGATCACCTCTGACGGTAGTGCAGCGACGTCTCCCGGATCTATGTCTCCTGACGTAACCTCCAGTCTCTTGGAACCGTTGGTATACCCGTTGCACTCGAAATCGGCTGATTTTCAGTTGCCGAGCAACTTTAACCTGCCGTAGGCCGAATTGCTGTAGGGCCACCACTTGAGCTGCTTCTTTGCCATGGTATCCATTTTCACTGGGTTTTTTCTTGTCGAAGCTCTTCAGGTGTGACCTCTGTAACGTCTGGATAGCGAATAACCCATAATTGACTTTTACCCCCTCGGTTTATACTCGTCCTGGGTTGTACAATTAGTGAGCCTCCAAACGCGTACATCGCCACTTTTTAATCAAAGTGCTGGCGATTTGTGGTTTTTGATTGTCCGTAAACAAATGATTATCTTTTTGAAAGCTTATTAATTGAGCTTTTAAATGATACTAATAATGATAGGTTACAGGAAGGATCTTAGAAGTTATAATCGCTTGACACGAATTTTAAGAAAGGTGCGATTTTTTTGACGCCGAGTGTATGTTATTCGACTAAAGCTTTAACAGATATATATTATATATGCAAAACAATCCATCCGGGATTCGCAATTAATCATTTCGTTTATAATAATTAATTCCTGTACATGGCTGATGCGGAAACGGAAGTCGAATATAATTCTGATTTAATGGTGAAACTATGGGGAAGGAAAATATAGTGGTAATAATGCTTTTTTAATTATTAGAATAAAATTATTATTGCTCGGACATCTTGGGTTCGGTTGTACAGCAGAAAGAAATGCAGATTCAAATTCGGCTCTACCGTTGACCTCAGCATTTTTCACAAAACAGGATATCCTATTACAGAGAAAACCTAATTTGCCTAAGAATGCCTATAAACGAAAGAACGTGGCAATAAATCTCAATAAATACGGGTAAAAATGGCCGAAATAATCCGCGGCTTTGTGCCTACTCGCTAAGCCTGCCTGTTGTTTTCTTTAGTCTTATTGTTGTGTATTTAGGTAGTAACACACAATTTTCCTTAACGTTATGTTTCTGCTTTCAGAAAAGCTTACATTGATTTTCTGTTTTTCTTTTGTTTTACTCTTATATTTTGAACGTACTTCCGATACGTGCATTTTTAATGCAATATAATGTAAGTGTGTCAGTAACATGATATCATAATATATTTTTTGCATAAGAATATTTACATAATTTTGGAAATAACACATCGTATAGAACGTGAATAAATTGCGTTAAAGGTATTTAAAAAGTATTATTTCAAAAGAAAGAAACGCTTTCACAATAATTAAAATGACGACTTAAATGCTATTTTTACTAACACTCAGAACCTAACTGTCGTTAATGTTTAACTGCTTTTACGACCTCATAACCGATGTCTGTCAGACTTGCGCGTATTTTGTGGAGGTTGTTATAGGTTACAGAAATATCTCCCTAAACGGGATTCATTCTATACCTTTTTTACAATTAATATCTATTAGGCCTAGATTTTATTAGGTCCCTGTGTGTCGTCGCCTTAACCCGAATGTCAACACGGATTAGGAGTGTTAGTACCATCTGTTGGGGATAATACTTTTGTTGCTTCTAATTCATGTGACTTATCGTTCTAGAAATATTCAATCTTAAAATTAATCGTGGATAGCGGCCACATAAAGCTTTAGGCTCTCGCTTCATAGAAAAGTAACTTTATATAGTAATCAATATATAATTCGGCATTTTTTATTTATTTTATTACGGGCGAAAACCTCAAAATTTCAATTTCACTACATGCCATGTTAAAAATTTATGTATATATCTTAAATAAAAATAAATTATGTTTAAATTTGCGACTGATCTTTCTTTCAAATTTTCTATATTTGAATATTGATGATAGATTGATCACTTTCTGGAATACCTTTGTTCATCATACAAGCTCAGTGTTAAGCCATCTACTTCGTGCTGGTGTCATCTGTTGGATTGTGAGGATGCCATACGATTCTTGACCTAATTGTTAGTGTTCATTCAAACGTAGATAAGTGATTGTGGTAGTGCTGGCAAGACATATTTTGCTTTCCTATTGGGCAAGATTGTTTTCTTGTCACCAACCAAACGCAATGCATTAAGTACTTGAGTTTATAGTCATATTCAAGTAGTAATTGTATATGGACTGTTTTAGGAAAAAGTAACAGCAAATAGTGCTTCAGAAGTGATAAATATGGTATTGTGGTTCCAAAGTTTATATTGTAATTCACAAGGTAACGATGATTTTACATTCAACTTGTTTGAGATTACATTATCACTCGTACATAGGTGGTGGTCTGAAACGTCAAGTGTCACCGCGGGATTAACCGCAGTTTAACCGGAGTTTAACTAAAGGATGTGTGTTTAGGACGCTAGTTACATGCTCCACGGTCACGTTTACATAACGACGGGTTACTTCGGAGGTGCTTTAGAGGATTTTCTGTTAGTAGTTTGTTTGCGTTGTTGGGATGTTTTGTTTCGTGCTCATGAGAATATTACGGTTTTAGTTCACGCAATCAGTATTAGTTAACGACCAACAAGGTCGGCTTTCGGAAAAAACGAATTGTATATAATCCGCCTCCAAATGTATCTGTCGCATGTCGTATACGATGTCGCAAACAAATGCGTCCCTTCATTTCATTTCACACATATGACATATTTATTTACTATCTTAACTTACCAATACAAAAGAGAACATATACATAAGCGTGCACAATAAGTAGGACATAATATCTGATGAAGGTGTGTGTGGGCTTTAACTTCCTTCGTATTATTTACTACGTAATACATTCGATTTCTTAAATATATAAACATGAAGCAATATCAATTACCTAGCGTACAACAAATTTTCAGGAAATAGCGTTCTTTATCCTAAACGGTAAACTCAACCTGTGACCCGACAAGATTTAACCTTACACTGAATGAACTGTCGTTTAAAGTTTAATTGGAGATTTATTGTTATCGCCAATTAGGTAGGAGTTGTCCTTTCGGTTTCGTGATTTAAATTAACTACCGGTTTATCTAATGATAAGGAATGCTAATTGTACTACTCGTATGTAATTATCCATTTCCTGATGAATATATGGGTCACTTGTTGTATATCGATGCCTGTAGTATAATTGTATGTGTTACATATTTTATCATACTCAATATACTTCTTTTCTAATTCTTAGTAGTTATAATTTAATTGATGACTCTGATAAGCCGAATCAAATATGTGGGGTAATATAAATAAGATATATATAAAGAAACCATTTCTAAAATCATGATAAATGTTTCATAAATTGTTTTTTGTTTCAGGTAATGCCGCGTTTGTCACGTGCTAAAACATAATTTCAGTGAGTAGCAGCCCCGATTTATTTTTAAATGGGTTATAAGATTTGGGGCTGATAGCACCTTACAAATACCTTGTTGTATGTTAACTTGACGATGCTGAACTAATGCGCCGATTTTATGATATATAATTTCAAAGCCAGCAGGCTTTGCGTTAAAACATACAAGGAAATGCGTTAAAACAAACGCTCTTTTGGCAAATTTGATCTATTCCTATTTACCATTGTTGAAGGTAAAATATACCTAAGCATATGTAAATAGTATTATAGAGGTTAACTCCATTTCTCATACTGTTTTAATTCCTGGAACAAAGCACGACCTTAAACCATGTTTGCAATAACGCATATTACAAATATAATAACGTGATAAATGAGTCATGTGTCCGCGTATCAAGGTGCTCTCTTACTTCCGTGTTATATTACTTAGTTACTTTAATTATAACTATTTCTAATGGACATTGTGAACGCGAGTTTAATTGGATTGCTGGATTGTCTCGACTTCATATATCATCTCTCTCTAGTCATATAACAAAATATATATAAACGCAAATTCATACATAACAACTTCGTTTAATTTACTCAATACAGTCAAAACCGTTCACGACGACATCGTTTAGAACAACATTCCGGTTATATTGACCAAAATCAAAGGTCCCGGCAGAATTCTATTGTATTAGGTTCTTAATAACAACGTCATCGGCTGTTACGACTATCGGTTTCTACGACCAACTATGAGTAGTCCCTTCGATGTCGTTATTACAGATTTTGACTGTATTGAAGAAAAGGTTCTGAGACACAAAATTTAGCCTTATTAAGTGACAGACTAGCAACTATCTGTATGTAACCATATCTAGGAAACTATGTGAATTGTTTAGATATATTCATATTGAAATAAACGTATAGTATTTCTTTATGTACGAATATTCTCACGTTGCAAAATTCTATGGAAGCTTATAGTGTGTCAAGTTACTCCGATTTCAATATCATATATTATGCTGATGACATATATATATTACGCGGGATGTGGAATATATTACTGGCTTTTATCTACCGCTTTGCTGTCACTAAGCGGAAGGCTCCTATACATTTTTCATTTATATATTATTTACATATGTTTATAGTATACAAAAAAGATAATAAACATATTTAGAACATCAAAGTTTTATTACAAATACAAAAAAAACTTTAAATACATAGATAAGTGAATCCTAAGTAATTGCGGCAAGGTTAACTCTATGCAAAACACATTAGAGAATACATTTATTGACGTTTATTAAATTGTAGGTATAAAAAGCGAGGCATCTACATTATGTACAGACTTAAAAAGTCGTACGATCTAAGATAAAGATGCCTATAAAAAGTTATAATCTACTTAACTGAGAACAAACTCGAAACTCATCATAAACTTTTAAAATATTCTTTTAACTTCATAAACCCTCTCAATGATGTAGCTATTTTGAAACAATACAGCGTAAACAAAGGGGTATATTTCAGTGCGTATTTTGATTAATAACCATCGTTTTGTACCTCTGTCAGGTTCAAAAATATTAAAAAAATGCGTCGCGCCGCCCGTCATCTAACCCAAAATCAGAGGCTATTCAAGATCACAATGGACTTGAAATTATGTCAAATAACCCGTATTACGTGACTGCTAAGGGCTATATTGACCGCCAAATATTTTGGGACCCATTTATTCAATTTTCGCCTCTAAAGAGGTCCTGATAAATGGTGTTTTAGCGTGACTATTGGAATACGAGCTGGCGTCGATGATGTTTCGTATAAAAAACGATACGTGGGCGGCCCCATTCGGGACTGGCACTAAACCTGAGGGATGCTTATCTAATATAAAACAAATCTTGTTTTATATTTTGATATCACAAAGGAACGTAATGAAATTCTAGTCGCACGTCGTACAGCGTGACGTGACACAGTGTAGTTTGTTTGTAGAAGTAAATCCAACCTCACCTAGGGTGGGTGGGGTTGAACTAACCCACTCGAATTAAACGATGCAATGGACTTTGCCCTGTAGGCTAACCGAAACTAATGACGGTTCGGCCTTAGCCGGGATAATAAATACTTTCGCGATTATTTTATTCGAACAAACGGTTTAGGAAGAGAGCTCCAAGGAAAATCGAATAACCTTTAACGAAAAGTATTAGGTTACCGAACAATACAAGGGCGTCGGAAACCGCAACAATTCGTGGAAACACTAAGGGAATAGCCGCATCCGCTTCGTGCCCATGCGCATGCAAATGTCGAATTTGGGATATATTTACATAGTTTGAATGTTTAATGACTCAAGTCCGCTGTTAAATTATTCTGTTTTGTGTTAATGGCAAATAAATAATGTGTGTAGAAAAGATGTTATCTATGAAGTCTCGAACAGCATCAATCGGTAGTCAATGTCAGAACATAAAAATATATATATTAAAACTGTAAGGACTTGTATAAAGAGTTAGGTTATTGCGGAACGCGGGTTGAACCACGGCAGTTAATATTAAACTCTATTAAAATTCAGTGCTTATTGAGATTTATTATCCAGGAGCTAGCCTATCGGAAGCGAATTATTATTGGCTCAATGCGTTTCCGCCTCACAGCCTTCCTACAATACTCTGAAAAAAATACGAATCGTATTTTACCTAGCGATAGCAGTAATTGGCTTCGATTTTCACTTATTATAGCTACGTTTCGTTTATATTTCGTATAATATTAACATATAAAGACAATTTAGATGTGGAATTGAAAAAATCACTTTAAAGAGATACTAACATTTTTATTCAATAATAGTTTTATCATATTGTCAAAAATTCCCATATTAACTCTTTTTACGTAGACTAACAAAGACTAAAGCATCATATCAAATCTTAGCTATAAAAATTAACAGCCTTAATCGAATTCGGTTTTCGGTTTCACGAATACTTTGATTTGGTTTCAACGCCACGGGACCAAATTAAACGTTCAAAAACACCCTATTTCCTTAACATAAATCTTGTAGCGACATCTTAAGGTTAATTTCATTTGGTCATAAATCCTCCACGTCAGAGGGATCGTGCTTCTATTTACAAGTACATGGTACGGCTATTTCCAACCGGCTCACCATATTGAAGGGTATCAATAACGCAAAGGTGTCAGGAGTTCACGTTGGCTGTAAAAATGAGTGTTCGAGGAATAATCACATGTAAAAACTGATGCTCATGCAGCGCTTCCTAATGGAAACTGAAATATCGAATTAAATTTTCAGCATCTTAATCAAGTATAAAACTATAACTCTTTCAAAGTTTCAAACTAAAGCATAAAGATTTTACATATTCTTCGTTCTGAACTTAAAAGGCTCGCTTCCGATCTCGGATAAGTTTAAAGCGATCTTAGGCTTATTTGTGTTGAGAATCTTGTATAATGTTTAATTTTGATATGTTATATAACTAGAAATCTTTGATTTACAGCCCTAACACTAAGAACTTAATACTTAGGTTCATATCTATGCGGAGACAATGCCTTAGCTGATGTTTCTATTCACGATTTTCTTTGTGTTTCCATTTTAATATTAGAAGAGGTTCTCTCTGGCAGCATTCCCATGTGCGGAGTTTGTATGCGGAAGAATTTTGCAATTACGCAGATAAACTGTAATTAATTCATATGTGACATACTTGTTGTGTTTCAAGGGCTTTTACGCACAATTTATAAAACAGGACGATAAACTCCTTGTTTACTTACGCATAGTATGATAATATTTTGTCATAACATTTATTTTGTAAAATATGTTGCGACCTTATCACATTTTAAAAACAGAATAAAATGCACTTGAATTAAAACTCTTCTCTTGAATTAAATCACATGAAGTGTAACTTTGTCTTGACACAATAAAACCAAGTAAGAACTAAGTGCGATGATGTATAGAGTCGAATGCAGGCTGCGCCCGCGCAGGTAGGTATGCGCTATTCTGAGACATGGTCACTGACCACGAGACCTTTCCTCGGGGTGACTGTACCACCATTGTATATTGACCCTTACGCCAAAGGACTCATTAAAGGAACATGCGAGTTCTCTCAACTGGTTTTGCCGACCGGCCGAAGAAGACCCATCTCGTTTTCTCGATCCCTAAATTGAAATAAAGAACGTCCTTCCTGACTCGGCTCTCGGTAAACTGGTCGCCGTCGTCGCATTTCTTTTTGTATCCCATATGTTTTCTGGTTATTTTTATGTCCTTGAATGTTCGCTGTGGTCTCACTTATATTTATAGCTCTTGAAGTGCGTTACAAAATTGGATGCATTTTTCAATGTTAGCCGTGAAAGATATTACAATAGGATCGTTTGTCAAATTCTAATAATAACCGTGTCATTCTCGAAGTCCCTCATTATTCAGATCAATATCGAAAGTCTGATTGATGATTAAATACCACTCCTTAGTAGTTCAATTGAACAATTGCAAAAACTTATTTCCTCAATCACTAAAGCTATAAGCTGACTTAAATTTTAAATACTATTTATCAGAATATCTTAATTTAATTATCTATACTGGTTAAAAGAAAAAAGGTTAATTTATTGTTAAGGCAAAATAATTGTATTAACTAAACCAATTTTAATGATGGTGCAATAGATTTCTCAAGGATATATAAACTAATGTGAACGGAAACACGCGATGTCTCAGTAGTGCGCAGACGAACAAAAACTCTTCCAAGAAATCCGTCTCCCAATATGACACGTGACCGGCCGAAATTCCTAAAGAAATCGAAATGTTCTTAAATCATAGCCTCCGCTTTATATCGGGTTATAAAAACATCTATTGCAGCCCATGTTGAATTCAACTTTATAGCTTCTAGAAAAGGTTTGTTTTTGCAGTGGCATTCGAAATAGAGCCTTAAGGCAGACCGGGGTACCTCGCTCGACTGGTTTGAGACCTGTTACACTTCGTTTTGTTTTGTTTCGAGCACTGACCATCGCAACAAAGGTCTTGATAGTTTTTTTAAGGCATCGCCTACCCACGGCGAGGACTAGGATAGCTGTTCTGCGTTTATTTATTTTCATTTCTTTACAACGAAAAGCCAAACAATAATACTTAGAGAAACATACATACTACCTTAAAACTACCAAAAAATATTCTTCTATTTGAAAATTAAAACATCTTACGTTCATCCCTCAGTCTTCCCAAAACTGTCGCAAATATGTATCATATAGCAGTGAAACCACATGTCATTGTTGCTTGTATTTCTTCTCATAGGCAATTTTGTCGTTAAGCATATTAAAAAGCGCAGAATCGTAATCCAAGAGCATACATTCAACATGTGTTGTCACCAATTTAGATATTTTTGTGGACCAGGCACTCCACAATATCCGCAGTACGATTTGTTGTCAGTAAAAATGTCTAAATATTTTAAATAAAATATATATGTATGTTTATGTATATATATGTATGTTTTGTAACGTACAAAACTCGGAAGTGATTGTTCTCAAATATGATTACAAACAATATGATTTTAATGGAATACTATCAAAGGGGCGTTAAAGACAAATTGATTATTATACTCAAGCGGATTATTATACTTTAACAGGTAATCAAAGTTGAAAGCGATATTGTACTTACCGTACATCCAGAACTTGGAGCTATATTCTGGATCTTCAACAGAAAACATAATTTTATAATCAACAAAACAAAATACCACACACTTAGTGCCAGGAACAAACGGATCGTTTTATCCCTTAACTACCCGGCAATAAATAAAATCCGTTTAATTTGGTCCACTAATGACATATAGAATCTTATTAACCGAAGTATCCTCATTCAGAGGTGCGTCTGACGTTGACGCAGGTTCAACCCTAATCACCTGTACAACATACTTTATACGAAACGGAATTTAACCAAATATTTAAATTAATTCCACCTGAGAAATAGTATTTTTATATATTCTTGTACTACTACAAATTCACTATGAAAACGAATATAGTGTATGTGGTGACTTAACATTCCGACGTCAAATAGTTCTTGGTTAAATCATTCTCCAGAAAATCTCCAGTGTAGTTCAGCAAAGTATAGCTCAAGGTTAAATCGATTTGGATAAAAGTCAAAACTGTATTCTGAAATTAGTCATACTATATTTTAAGACTTGTTTTCTATGTGCATGCATGTTAATGCTAAAACCCATATTCTGGGGAATAATAAAGTAATTAACTTAATCAAACATATTGCCAAGAAAAACCACAAATACTTCGCAATCTATCTAAATAAATGAATCATTTCTCAATTTAATAGTTGTAATGGTGTACGTGAACCGAAACACGCACGTCTTAAACTCAAACATCAAACAGAAATCGGTTTGTTTTTGTGAACACGAAATAATATTAAATTTATGATCTATCGAACGTAAACGGATAGACACTGAAGCCAAAGATCTCCATTGAAGTTATCAACAAAAAAAGATTTGTACGTATCTTGCGCAGACGCCGCGCAATTCTTAGAACGGAAGTGATTGAGGGCCGAACTATTTTTGTAGAGCTTCACATTCCCTCTAATATGTCTGTGTCTCGCTACATTAATGTATTTTATAGATATACTCAATTGATGGTAGATAACAGATTATCAGAGTTGCTTTCGTATCTACTTCGTAGTTTGTCTCATTTCGACGACGAACTGAAATTAAAATTAAATATATTTTTAAAATGTCATCTATACGATAAGTATACAAGTATATCTCATAAATGTATGCAATATGAAGGAATTAAACCGTGCCATTATAAAAAAGCGAGTGAAAAATGGAAACCCAGTTCTGAAGCGGCATCCTCCATTGTATTTCGTAAGAAAGTTCGTCCCTGTTCGTCTATATATGAGTCGGCCAAGTGTTCATATGCTTGTGAACACATTGCAATGTTTATGTTGTATATTTCTGGAGTGACCGTGTGTGCTGCCACGTGGGGTAACCACCGCACTGTACACCAACATAAACAAAATACATGCGGGCTAATATACACCGTATGACCGGGCAGTGAGGGCAATAACAGCTTGAACGAGGCTCATTCCTTCTTTGATGACATGCTCTCTGATTGTTATGAACATTTTAGGCTTATTCTCAAAACCGTAGACTTGTAAGGAGTTTTTTGCGGTTATAAACGGTCGCAACGGGTTGTTTGTTTGTACATCTTTAGATAAATAATATTTCCTTTCTGCGTTATTTTAGGATTATCACTCACTCATGACATGGGAAATCTTGGTGTTTAACCGGTTAAGAATGTTATATTTCTTTTGATTAATAATGTTGTTTTTCTTTTACCTGGAATTATAAGAATGAGCATTTCTTCACTCTTACTCCTGTAAGGGAAAAACAATTTGAAATAACTTAGAGAGTATTAGTTTGTACGAGTTGTTTACTTAGTCTAGTACAAAAGAAATAAATTTAATGTTGTTAATAAAATTCCTTATTTGAAAGCAGGACAGATGTTTTAGTCATAAAATAGTTAATTTAGATTGTAGGTGTAAAACCAACAAAGCTATTTTAATTCAGACCATACAAATTCGTCAAATTAAAAAATCTCGCTCGTTATGAACACGAATTTTATGCGAAATATTTTACGGTTTTACGGATAAAGCTTTTGATTAGGGCTGTGGTGCCATAAACATTATGGAGGCTTTGAAGCTAATTATGAAACAATGGAAATCAGTATGCGTCAGTGGGAAATTTTCGGACATTTTGTTTGTTTGTCACTGGGCGTGTTTTAATGTGATTTAGGTTGATGTGTGTGACAGATTGTACAAGTACATGCATATTTTAAGAGACTCAAATGCGTAGGTATTATTAGCTGAAGATTGCTCATCTATTTGATATCCTATTTACATATTATATTTAACAAAAGCTTCAATCCAGTACAACAGTATTTATTTTTCGACTCAAATCTAAAAACCCCAAAGTTGAAGGAAGGGTCCAGAAGCTATAAAAGGCATGTAGATAACGTTAATAACACTAAATGTTGAAAAAAGATGCCAAATATAGAAATATCTCTATAGAAACTTCGACACGACACAGTGAAATATGAGCGCCCCAACATTGACCCGAGAAATGGGAGCTTTTTTCTCATATTCGAAGGAAATATGATGTCGAAACGTG
Organism: Pieris napi; assembly: GCF_905475465.1. Taxonomy (NCBI): domain Eukaryota; kingdom Metazoa; phylum Arthropoda; class Insecta; order Lepidoptera; family Pieridae; genus Pieris; species Pieris napi. The sequence goes on along the minus strand of NC_062241.1, from coordinate 289,271 downwards.
CTACTTTTTGCTCTAACATTCTGAATTATTTTTGTCTGGAAATAACTCGCAGATGACACCGATGTGAAACGGTACTGGAAACGATTATTACTTGTCTATGGTATTATTAAACTTTTTCTTGTTACGCTGTGCTCAGTGCGTTTACAATTTCGGCTTTGGCTTATCCAGACTGGGGAGCATGACTTTATATCAGCAGCGAAGTTAATGAATGCGTATAAAATGCCTTTTAAGATACCTCTCACGGAGCAAAGTATTTAACGGTTTACCGAATAATTAATTTCCATTCGAAACGAAAAAGTTTTCCTCCGAAAGATAGCTCCTTCAATTGGGAGAGGCGGTCGGGAATTTTATTTAAGAGCGAGAGAATGAGATGGTTTGGCTTGTGAAGAGGTGACCAAGATTTTGGTATCCTGTGGCATTTTTATATTATATTTTTTTAGAAAGTGTACTTTGACATGCTTTTGGATACAATTTTCTGGTACAGATGGAAAAACTGTTAGGTGTTTCACTTCCATTATTTTTGTATTTAATTGTTTTGTAACATAGTATGAAACATCTGAATTTAAACACATTGACCTGAAACAGTACGAACAGTGTTTTAATGCGTAAACCTAAAATATCTAAATTTTTGTTGTTCGTCAAGCTGTGGTCACCCTACCAATACACTTTAGGTTCACCGCAGACTTGGGGATTGCAAATGAATTATTAATGCCTACATTCATATAAACCTGGCCGTTTTCCCATTCTACCTTAAATTTTACTTTGTACTGCGCCTCCTGAATCTATTGCGTACCCTTCTAAATTCTAGAGTTTACCGTATCTCGGATATCGAAAATTACATAGAAAATACTTTAAAAAGTTTTTTAATATTAGAAAATAATGAAATATTTTGTATCGGTTTTAACTACTACATATATGTAGACACGATCTAAAAACAAAAAGCTTTTTGTAAACAAAGTAAACACAAAAATAGAAATTTAATATGAACTTCCTAAAGGCCCATTAAGTCCGGAAATAAAATACACATGGAAAAATAACACCTATTTGGTCGACTTGGGTGCAAATTGATTTTTAATTGCGCCCAATAATAATGTTTCGATGGTTTAAAAAGGAAATGAAGATGTTTTATTATGCTATTAATACAAACGATCCTCAATATTTATAATGATAACAGTAGGAAACGTAGGAAACAAACAGACAGTTTCAAACAAAATCGTTTAATGTCACACTCAATTGCACCCCTTTGTATTAATTCGAGTTGATCACAACGCCATCTGTTATGTCATTGTCAAACCCTTCGAATTGCTTAGCGAAGAACTTTGAACCTTATTTCTGAACATTAAAGTTAAATATGGCATGTATTTTTATACCCGTATCATTGTAGTAAAGCACTTGCCCGTATGTCGTGTTTTTGCTTATTGTCACTAGTTTCTGTTCTATTGAGACTTTTAGATATATTCTATATGTAGTTGTACAATATTTATTAAGCTATATAAATGTATGTTCAATGTTCATGCTAACGAGATGAAGAGATTTACAATTTTTAACAATATTCAGTTTACATTTAGTTTTTTCTTGTAACTTCCTTGTGTACCATTGATCGGAAAACGGTCACGGTAAAGACTCTATCCATGGCTTGCTTCCTCCATTGGCTTCCTGCTAACTTGTATCCGAGCAGCTTGTAATAAACTTATATACACGCTCTTTTACTAATTATTTAAGACAAATGATACTTCTACGCCTAAATATAGCTCAGACAATTTCACCAGACCAGACCGAGTCTATACAAAACTATTACCGCTATTGAATACATCCCTCCATATTTAAGACCAAATTTGATAGGCTTTTGACGCGCACGTGTTTGTTAATTAAACAATCTAAATTCAACGAGATTTACTTATAGATCGCTGGGTCCCTATATTCCCTTGGGAGGCAATTTATATTATGAGTAGCCTTTGACCGCGGCTGTGTCTTTTACCCAAGGGAGGTGCAGATTTGCTAAAATACGTAAAGCCCTTTTATATACGGGGCATAGGCAAACACGTTTCAACATGTCTTGTTGATTTCATTAGGCAAGTGGGTGGTCAGCGTTAATGTGTGTGCCTTATCAGTATTCGAGTTGCCGGCTTCGTTGCAAACTTTTCGCTCACCAACCTCACAGAAAAGCTCGGGTTGCGAAACTTGCGTTGGAACTTCAGAAGTTACATGCTACTAACATACTAGGCTATACTACACAAAGAAGCTCAGGGAAAATAATTAAATGCTCTTGCTAAATATTATATTCCATAATGTGGAAATAATAATGTAACGTAGTAAAAGCACAAATTAAATTCGATATTGTGTTATCATTACCTCGGATGTTATTGATATTTAAAATTAACATACACTCATTAATTCAATGTTCAAATAAATACGTTTTATCTTGACGTGAATGATTTTATACAATTAATTGATTGCATTTACATTGATAAGCAAAATAGCAGTTACTAAAAATATTTAACGTAGAAAAGTTACCTATTAGGAATCAAAGTGGAACAGTTTTATTTTGGCAATGTTTCTTTAACTCACTATCTTTGTAAGTTGCGTACTATTGAATGCAATTATATATATTACATATCACAGTTAACATAACCTAATATTAGGGAATTTACTAAGTCGACGTCACAAGACTCAAAATAGAGACAAATTCTATTTGAAATATCAAGACATTCAAAGCCTACGAAAAATCGTCTACGTAAATTTTCCATGAAGATTTCACATAGCAACATGTAATTTAGTATTCAATTAAAGAATATCCCTCACTAAATATCCTCTTACATTTGAGCCTGCAATAATCCCGCTTTACCTATTTTGATCTGTAACGATATGTTGCTAAGGTTTAAATTTAATTGAGCACCATCACAAAACCATAGGGCACCCGCCGTTAGGGGTAGGGGTGACGCTTTTAAAATATTAATTAATTAATTAAAAGACATTACGTTTTATTGTGTCGTTCTGCTTTATTTATAGGAAGTGACGTTTCCTTTAAGGATTTTGGATAATTTTCGACGGCTTTCAACGATGTATTTTAATAAAGCCACGTTTCCATCTCTATTTCTTCTCTTTCTCGAGGCTTCGTGACTTTAACAACATCACATAATGTTATGAATTATTATTGTTCATGTCCTATTACTGTTACAAAAAGCATTTCTATATGTTTCATTATTTATATCATTTTGAAACAGGCGTTTCGAAGAAGCGTGGAAGCAAACAGTTTCCTCGCCATTTGAACTCATTAGCCGCTGGCAGGCCAACTCCGTTACAGTCGTTCAAACCTATTAGTCTAGTTGTATTTTACTTGTACCTCACAAGTTTCTAATGAAGTGTACTCCGAGTGTTCAGTTCGATCGATTCGCTGATTATCCGTACATGTGATGAAACTTTGTCTTTGTTTAGAGGACATTAATTCTAATTTGTCCCTTTTTAATAATAAATAAAGAGGAATATAAAGTTAGACCTGTTCACACGCTCAGTCCACAGAACCAACCTGATGATGTCATGAATTATGAAATTCTGGCCGCGATTCGATGCTGTTTATTAGTATATATTTAAACGTGAACCACTTTTAAAGATCAAAATGTTCAGCCTTATTCAATCAGCCTGCTCATGTGATTCTTCAATCGTTCATTCATCCATTTGTTTCGATTATTCCTTAACTTGTTGATTCGATTCACGAATTACAATTTGTTGCAAATCAAATCGCGTCAACCTTACACAGTGTTGTTTTGCATCTAAATGAAGACACTGACGCTGTAGCTCGTACGAGTTCGTCCTTTAATTAAGCTGTAAGCGATTTAAGCGCTTAATGGTCAGGTGTCCCTAAAAGGGGACCTCTATTTGCATATTTGCTTTGTCTTCTGTATTAGGTGCTGATATTTGAGGTCCGTTTCTGCTTAATTACTAGAGAATATCTTCATTTTCAAACATAACAAAGATAATGGTATGTTTGGCTTGACTTGAATACTATTTTATGAGAGTAATTAATTAGGTTTAGACTTCGTACTAATGTTTCAGTACTTATATCTAAGTGTAACACCAAGTTTATTTACGCACTGTTCGTTTTGAATACAATTAGTTGTTACTAAAGACTGTTGTCTTGAAACTCCCGTTTAACACTGGTGAAATGGTTTACCATATTTTCTAATAACTTATTTGATATTATGACACTACTATTTGCTTCTCTTCATTCTTAGTATCAGTTCAGTTCCTAGGTTCAGACTTGACCATACCATGTAATGATATCCTGACCATACCATGTAATGATAGCTGTGTATACGCAAAACTAAGTTGAACTTGACGAAGAATTGTGAAGAATTGTATTCGTAGCAATTACGTCTGTTTACGTTGTTTTCCTTCGTTCAACATCTTTAAAAAATTGAATTTTAGTATACCCAAAGGCATTAGGATCTATGAAACGCATTAAAAGTAAACTTTTAGGAATAAGTTTACTGCGTACACAAACCAGGATGATACGTTCCTCTAAACTATATGAAGGAAGTGAAAAGGATAATTTATGAAGCTGTCCACTTTGAAATCGTTTGAGAGTTGCCAGTCGCAGGCGGAAAGGACGGCGTTAACATTCTCAAAGAGAATCCTAAATTATCTCAAGTCCTGAGAACCACTTGAGACGTGCATTAAGGTGATGTTGGTGTGATTGTGGTATTTCTTGGGTTGTTGCACCTGTTCCAGTGTCGTGTGTAACGAGAGCTTTCATTAATCTCATTTCTCTCAATCTATAACTGTCTATTTTAGGTACGAAACCGAAAAAGTATAATTGTTAACATTCAATAAACTTGATATTCGCGAAGATCTAAGGATTAAATTTCTAATTGTTGATAATTATACAGAAATTAATAAATAAATTCAAAACTAAATAATTCGTGCAATGAAATTGTCCTTTTAACCGAAATAACCTCTTCTATTATATTTAAAGAACCGTTTAATTATAGACCGCCATTCAAAATGATCTTGCGTGGACCGAAATGGGCCGGTCTTCATAATTTGACCTTCTGCCGATTTCACACTCCAATACAACGATTATTTTCTAAATAAGGCCACGCTGAAACGATTTAAAGAATCGATAATTAAACTAATGGCTAGGAATAACAACAGCTATTACGACTTTTAAGGCTCTGTAAACAAACTATTATAACTTCTTGTAACATTTTTTTTTTTTTTCAGATTGCTAACACGAAGCGAAGCAGGCGCATTGGCCTCCGACCATGAATTAGATATCGCTGCAAACGATATCGAAACGTTAGTTGATTTTTATATGTTTAATATTTTATGCGTTCACATTGTACAGTGTACAAAGTACACAAAAGTACCAAACTCAATTTCTGACTTTTCCATTCTATTAAATCCCCGTTGAACAAATCACGTATATCCGAATGTTTCATACATATTTAACCAACATTAATACGCACATAATTATAAAATCACTTTTCATACAAGACTTTTCCATCTACCCTCCATTGTTGAGAAACTCGTAATTATTCAAACAGAAAGGGGCTTTTCGAAGATATTTACTTAGGCCCTGATTACAGAGCAGTCGGGCGTCGGAATAAGCGTCTTCTTGTTTAGTATTAGGGTGTGTTTTCGGTGGGCATTTCGGTCTATCGTTTAATCATCAGTGTTGATTAGAATTAAAGATCTGCCGGGAGATATTTGGGATAAGGCTGTAATTCTAAGGATGTCCTTTAGTTAGGGAATTTACAATAGTGGCTTTAGCGTTTGTTAGTTTAAATCGTATTGGGGTATTTGCTACAATTTAATGAACTTGTTTCCTTAAACAGACGTAATCACCATGACTTTTATTATTGTGGTTTTTAAAACAATATCGGAACAAAAGTTGCATTTATATAAACATTCACAGAAATTTGTAACATATTTATAGCTATGTGAATTTGATATTCAACGCAATTAGTTCTAAAATAGCTACTTTTAATATACCTATGTAGTGTTAAAACATCATCTATCAGTATAGCGACTGGATGTCAACAGGGCCGCCACCAATTTCATTAAACAAAGAATTCATCGACTTGGATGAATTTTCAATATAACTTCTGAAGAAAAACTTTAATTGAAGTCGCGGTCGCGGACCAGTTGCAATTTCCATTTCATATTATTTTAATATATTACTTTTTTATTCTTAGATTGCTTCACAAACTAGTGAATCTTGTTATTATATAAAGGTATTCAATTGGCAAATGCAAATTTTAAGTTGTATGATGAAAACGTAAATTAACCTCAACATTTAACTATATCATAGTTTTAGTCATAATTAAAACAAGACAATGGAGCATTGCCAAAAGGCTTATATTATTAGATTAGCTTATAAATTACCTAATCTAATTCAATGTCATGACAATCAGATGATTTAATCGGATAAGTGACAGCCCTAAGCCATATCACGCACACGTAATTCACGTAATATGTTAATTATGAATTAATTATAGCCTCTTATTTAAATAGACGCGTGCGATATAACGCACGACTGACGACTATATTCCATACTAATTTGATAGCTTTGTTTTTAACGTTGTAAATAATAAAATAAGTCTGCTTCCATTCAAAGGCGATGTAGGTACTACTTGTAAACGAAGCGCCTAAAAAGAAATAATTTCAACCAAATCGTCTCCAACAGATCCGGGGGCTGTAATACGCTGTCTATCGTGCGTTTGACATTATTTGCAAGTATATCGGAAATTGTTTAAGTGTATGCGAGTCGTATTTTTAACTCTAAAATCGGAACAATGTTAGTTCGTAGTACTACAAATGGTGACAAGAAGCCAGCCTTGACTGTTTAACATCGAGTAAGCGGCTTATCTTTGTTTTTGTTAGGTTTTACTGAACATCGTGTGAACAACTGTAACACAATACTTTGAATGTTAGTGTTAGCTTAGTAGCTTCAGTGTGGTCTCATCCCTGAGGTCGTTGGTTTGATCCCCGTCTGTGCAATGGACCAATGGACTTGCTTTCTATGTGCCCATTTAACACTCGCGCGAACGGTGAAACAAACCATCGTTACTTATCTTAGACACAAAAAGTCGACGGCGTGTATCAGGCACAGGATCACCAACTTACTAATTAAATCTGAGGCCCAGACCTAAAGTAAAAGTTGTAGCGCCACAGTTTTCTCCGACACTAACTTGTTACAAGAATATCAAACTCATATAAAATTCGCTTTTGACGAAATATTAGTTGCGCCATCTTTGGTCATCTAGTGATGTAGTCGATTATAAGCAAAGCGCTCCACTTAAGCCGCCAAAGTCTTTGAAACTAAACAGACAGCGTTTGATAGGAAGCAGCCTTTGAAAGAATCACTCGAGTGCTTTCTCGAGTCAAGTTTATCACCTCAAGTGTTTCGGGTTATAGAAGAGTTCCACAAAGAAACCAAAATAGTATTTAATTTAATTTGGTGGACAATTTTATATAAAAAAGTTAAGAGAAAAATCACATTTGTTTAATGCGATAAGCCTGTAATAAGTTTCCGAGTTATATAACAATTCACAAGTCAATATAACTTTAACCTTAAGTTAATGAATATGTAACTTATTCATAATTAACATTGTATAATTACGGCCCTCGCAGACTAGAGGGAACAGTAGGAATGTTACGAAATCCGTCCTTGCCAATATTGTACTATGCTGAGCATAGTTTAATTTAAAAATAATAAAAGCCTTTATTAACGAACCAAATACATACATTAACATAATTTTAACCTAAGCGATAACATACATTCTTACTATTATTTTTATTGCACACTAATTATCAGCAGCCGTTGGTCAAGTTGTCTTCCGCCATCCTCCCCATATTGTTTACTTTCTCGTCTCTTTTACGAGCTAATCTTCTTCATTAATCCGGCACATCGTTTAGTCGAGTTAGTTAGATCGATGTTTAATTAACCCTTTTAAATGCACTACATCTACTAAATGTGCACGTGATTTATTTATTATACAAAATGTATATACTGCTGTTCTCAAACATAATATAATTATTATTTATTTTTAACATTTAGGCAATATTAAAATTCAAAAGCATTATAATCTTGATTAATACTAATAGGTTTGTCGTACGCGCAGTGCTCGCCAGTTCGAAATCCCCTCTTGCGTTTATTATAAATGTCCCAACTGATTATAACCTGTGGTCGCAGTAAAGTTTCGACGTCTCGTATTAGGGTTCAGTTAATACGTTTAATAACTAAGCCAGCTAGTTGACGAGATGACGTAAAATAATTATGTTATGTAACACGAATTGTTCAGACGGCCGACCCACTTTATTTCTTTGTTACGGCTAATATTATATTACTCTATGTAGTTTCATATACATTCTGTCTCTTCAGTCGGTAGCTCATGTCTAAGCCAGCTAGTCAGGAAACATCTGGAGCGGACTCTCTGTTTCCAGCGGTTTCGGTCCAGCGCCTCTCTTATGACAGCGTACAGTTTTGAGGACAATGAGTCTTTCACTTGATCGGTCCATCTGGTTGGTGTACATGATCTTTTGCCTTCTGTGCTACAAATCAGTTTATCCATGTTCTCATCGTATCTGCGCATTGTTTACATTATATTACAAAGAACCATTGCGCCTTTCTTATTAGACTAACAAGAAACACGACCTGCACGAAAGGCGACTAAAGCTCCGAAGCTTCCATTATCCAATTAGCCTTCGGGGTTTGGTAATAATTGTGTAAATGTCACAGCCTTCAACGCGTCGGCCACATGTCACGTAGCTAGGCAGTTAATCTATTTCCGTTTCAACAAATTAGCTGCGACACAGTGCGGAGACGTCATCACTAAAGTCGTTAGAGTCTCGATAAGTTGCGCGCCCTTACGTCAAAGACCGTATGAAAACTTTTGACATTGACATTCGTGTTTCGTTTATAGAGTTGTTACTAATGACACAAGTTTTAATGAGCTGAGCTTTTGATAGGCTTTGGCATTTAATTGGCTTGTACTAGATGCACAGTTGTACTATTTATTATCTAGGGATAGAAGGTGAAAATACATAGAGGCAAAGTGAAAATGCAAATTTTCTTGATGAAGACCCATATTCAGTTTACCCGTCTCTAACTTAATAGTTTAACCTTGGAATTTGGATTTCATCCATTCACCTTCGACTTGGGTAAATTATTCAAGATGACTTCCCTCGGGATGCGTCAAACTCACCGTAATACAAATTAGGCGGTTTATACAAGAGGCGCTTTGAGGGCGTTCTTTTGTGTAGCATATATATGATGTACGGGTGCCACCACCCGTACATCATATATATGCTACACAAAAGGGGGTTATTAGACAAAAACTTGTTGTTAGTATTTTTCGAAGCGTTTTTCATTGGTTAATGAAAAACGCTTCGATATGTGAATTAATCCGGTGCCCGTGGGACGAAGGTGCGTGTATAGGCAGCTTTTCACATTTCAATCTAGTGCCCAGCAGTAATAACATTTACTAGTGACAATTTCATTATGGCAGTGACGTGGGTGTATGAAACATGTTTGTGGGAAATAGGTCAGCCGGTGGGTGATAGGCTCAACCTTCGTTATCAGTGTGAGGTAGTTCATCCCTCGGAGGAACTTCCTTAAGAGATTCGTTTCTGAAAGGACAATTCGTTCGCCCACACAAACAGTTGAATACTGTTTATATCCGGTAAACAAGTAGCAGTATTTAATCTTAAAGATAAATAATGTTGAAAATAATTAATTGTTGTACGTTGTATGTTTTGTACATTGCCTTTTAATTATGTTTAGATTGATTAATATAGTCGGTGAATAAAATGGCATATTTATCAAATGTAAATTGAATCGAATTGATGTAAAATAATATAATTTGATTGAATTTGTGCGTTTCCCATTTTAATTTCGTGTAACTAAATTTAGATTACAAGCCTTTGTATCAATAGTAATTACAGTTGTAATTAGTGATGAATAGTGGATAATAATTCATCAATACAAACTTGGATACAGTTTAATTAAGGGATAATGCAGTTGACTCGAACTAAAACCGGCCCATGCACCAAATATTTAATTAAATAATTAAACGTTTCCTGCAATGAATCCATAATGGAAATTTATGGGATTAAATTGAAACTTGACCATTTTATCATCCTTTCAAATCGTTGCTCGTGGAATTACAGCCCATGGTGTCTTTTGTTCGCAGTAACAATGAAGGATGGCTGAAATATCGCTTATATTAATGATACTTTTACTGTTCTTTCCGGGTCACAAATTACCGTTTATGGCCGCGATTTTGCGTATGGCTTAAGTGCACCACCAGTTCTACCTTATCTAGTCTAGTCTACCACGAGGTTAAAAACTTACAGTACTTATTCCTTAGTGGGCTGATCGGTTTTGGAGCAATGCTTATCTCGAACCTAATTCGCTGTTTTGCTCATAATTTTTTTCTGCTTGCCTATTTTATCTTGTATATATTTTTTTTGTATTTTTTAATATTTTTTTTAACATTTACGTTTACTTCAATTGTTTGTAATAATGCCGTAGATTTAGTACTATTTATGATATGGTAAACTTTAGAAAATAAAAAAACTATAAAAAATTAAGTAGTGTTAACTGGTCACCGGTGACTCTAATTATAGGTTTATAGCTCACCTTAGTGGTCTGCCTCACCGGAACCGATAAACCAAGCCAGTACCAGAAATGTTTGAGTATGTTTCTATGATTTAAGAGACGCATTGAGATGAAAGTAGTTTATTGAAATTAATTGCGAATTGAAATTGTACAGAGCACGGAAAACCGACTCGCGTAAACAAACGCAACAATCGTTATATCCACCTTTGTTTGTTATCACGCGCTGGCTCTTGCCCGAATTCATTAGTCAAATTCCTGATGATTTTCATCAAAGGCTTACAGGATTTATAGTGATAACTCACTTCTCAGTTGATGATGATCTGTTTGCGTAAAGCTTTCCTCTACATTGTACCTACTAAATTTATTAATACAACAAGTGTATATTGGAAATTGACAATTATATTAAGCTTTACCAGAAATCGAAACAGCAATTTACTTACAAATCGGTTATTTTGTCGGTTTTCGTGGAAATATAAAACGCTGGGCCGTTTTGATTAGCTGTGTAAAAATTCGTTTATTTTTGATTGTTAATTTCGTAGAAATGTTTTTGTTATCGAAATCCAAATAGCAGTTCTCGCATCGCGTTGTTTTATGCATCATTAGACTTAATTCGAACAAATCCGTAATCGTTTATTTGTATCGTGCAATAAGGCGATTCAATCTAAAAACAAAGACATTAAAACAGAAGAGCGTGCTAGTTACATAAAGCACAAGCCGGGATCCGAATCCCCGGCATGTAAACAGGAACCGATCGATACGGCGAGGTAAACACGGCGGTTACCATGGCAACCGCTGCGTCCTCCCCCCAAACCCCACACCCGCGTCGAGTTTGTTATGACGCGACGTGCTTTGCTTAGTGAGCACTGCATAGTTTTATAACCCATTCCTATTAGCATCCGGATTCCTACCGGTTCGCCTTCCACTATACTTAATTTTCATGTATTATTTATTATATTTACTTAGCGGTACGAAACATTAATGTTTTCTGTTTGAACACTTGAAATAAATAAGCCATTTTTCGTATGTCATATATTACTTCTGTCTGTCTCTTTGTTCTATATATCGGATAATTTAATTTCCTTTGTAACGATGAAACAATTGATTTAACCCAAAAAAGTGATACACGCACATTAACTTATTGAAAATAAAAGTTGAAACACGCCTTGTCGGTTATCAGCAGGATGCGTTCCTAAACACACCTTAACTTTATTCAAACGTGACGAAGGATCATATAACTGATGGAAAAGGAACTTGTTTCTAACTGAAGAAAATTATTAGTGAACGCAGAAATGTGGCATGTGCTTTCATTTCATTGAGACTACGCAAACAATATGCTAAGTACTGAATGGGATGGAAAGGATGTACACAAGGCTTCCTCGTATCTAGAGCAAAACAGTATCCTCGTCCTAGCTATCTATATGATGAAATAATATCGAATAGCCGACATCGATATCGTCACGAAACGCAACACTAAACGGAAGGACTGTTGCTTATGTAAAACAGAGATGTGCGATCGTATCGATCACTTAATTAAATTATACTCTCATTGATGGAAAAACTACATCTCTTACTCACATAATCTAGACAAATAAATATTATTATTAATAATCTGTAGGTAATATGAACGGAAGTTTCCGCATTATTAAATCTTTTTTTATTTATATCCCACGCATTGAACTATATTCAACATTGAGATAAGATAACCGTAAACTAGGTAAAGTCTCAAATAAAAACAAAGAAACAGTGAACCGCGAATTAGTTCCTTATCTGTCATTGCTCTTGAGATATGAATTGAAAACATTGAGTTTTATACTTGAACTCCGTTAAACATTATTAATAACATATGACATTGTATTGTTAATATGCTAAATGGCCACTTGCAGTGACTCCGAACGCTCCTTACCCATTGTGCAAACAATAAGATATAGCATTGTTATTTACATGGAGATGACATTTAAAGCCTTTGTACAGGTTTTGTATCGATATTATGTACAACACTATTGTTTTTTTTTTCACGTACTTAAAGGAAGCTATCGTAACCACAGATGTTGTAAAAGCTTCATTCTGTCCCACATTCATTTATGCGTTGATACTTTCAAAATCGATTTACTCAAACTAAAAAGACTAAACGATGCGCGCGATGTCGTTTCATCTTGAGCCGAAAGGTTCTCATAAGTTTTAAATCAGTTTTGGTGTTTTGTTCTTATTTATTAACTTTTATCTCTTGCAGAAGGCATCGGTCCAATTTTAAAGGTGGCGTTTTTGGCTCTCAGTATAAAATTGAAATATTATTAAATTTAAAATTTATATCATGGAAATAGAAAATTCTCGTCCTAAGACCCAATTAACAGGTACAGTCGCAAACGTAATTCGACATTTTATAAAGATTTTTCACCAGCAACGAAAATGTTTATTTTTCTTCACTTTCCTCGAGAAACTAACGAGGAAGGTTTTTAATGAGCGTCTTCTAAAGCTAAGACTGTTTTAATGACACTGTCCGTGACAGTACCTATGTAATTTATTAAGCCGAAATGTTTGGCATATTTTTATTTCGCTGCAGTGTAGGTCATGCTTTTTTAATTCCGTTTGGACTGCGACTGCTTTATTTGCTAAAATTGTCATTAAAAACTCTCCGTTCACATGTATAGAAAACCTCGGTTATGAACGGCACATTCACCAGTCAATTAGTAGATGGAGCTAGGTTGCATTTGCCCTTTGGAGTTTAATTCCAACGATAAATACCGTCAGGAATATAGGGAATTTTGTTTAAGATATATACATGGTTTAAATGTGTTTAAATCATTGCGAGGTCGTAACATTTAAATATTTTACTGAACATTACGTACAAATGAAGGATAATTCAAAAATGAGCATTGTATCTCCACCGTTAAAGAATGAATCATCTCTTTACACTGTAACTCATAAAAAATCGTCATATGGTGGGGGCGATGACCCGAACGTTGACCCTGGTACAATATCATATTATTACCTCCATAGGTAATTGTGCCTGCAGTTTACTGCCGTTTGCAGTGGTATAAGATCAAACGCAATATTCAACTGACTATTAAACTAAAAAACCAATATAAACATCATTCATCTTTTCACACATAGACAGCTTTAAATATGTTACTTAAAGCTTAAAGTTTTTGCTTAGTCTCGAAACATAGTCCTTTTTGTCGCGATATTGAGTAAGTGCACAGCAACAAGGGCTCAGCGTAGAGAATATGACGTCCCCACTGCAGTTTCTATGCACTTTATGGGTGATTGCGCCTACCTCAACGCGCATGCGCGACACTTGTCAGTGTGTGCGTCTTTGTGTTTCATAGTTTTGTTTACCGTTGAGCCCGTGTGAGTTTTTAGAATCAATCAAACTGGTGGAAAATATAAACAAAAGTGCATTATTCTATCGTTCTAAAGCTTTTGCTTTGAAAGGTCTATTTTCTTTTAGGTTTATTCACAGGGTTATTTAAAAAAACCCGACAGTTTTTCACATTTATGGTAGCGTTTTTCTATACGATCTGATTCATCTGTACACATGTCCTTTTAGTAAGTTGCTTTTTTAGTATTTTGGTTTGTAATGAATTAGCACTGGCACTTTTAAAGCAATAACATAAATAATTCGGATGTAAGAAATCCTAGAATATCCTATCCTCTACATGAAAGTAGACTTAATAGTTAAATAAGGTCGAGCATTTGGCCAACATCTGGCGTTGAATAATAATTAGCCACCCCATGACAAAAACAAATTGAAGTGAAAACGTTAAATAGAACCCAACAAATCCTTCTATTTATTCATAAACCTCTCAACCGAACACCGAAATAATAAAACAGAGATTATATATTCGTTTTGAATTGGCAAAAACAACGGAAACTTTCATAACATAGGTAAATAATAAATGCCCATAACAATATTATCAACATCGCCCCGACCGTTAGTTACTAAATCAAATGTATTTTTCTATGAACAAGTACATAGTAATAATAGTGAAATCAATATAGCAATGATCATTAAACGGGACACCCCACGCATTAAACACCCTTGCACGCGTACACACGTATATGCTGTGCGTACACCGTGTCCCATGTGTGCACGGCAGCTGCGCGACCCAACGGCTCTCAAACGTGTCGTCGGTTTTTGAGTCTATATATTGTTATTTTTGGTTTCAAATAATTAATTATCTTAAAAAACACCAAAATGTTATCACAATTAATAGTAACGAATTTATTTGATAAAAACTAAGTCTTTAATAACTTTAAGTATCGGTTTAATAGAACTAAATATTCTCATCAGAGTGATATCAGATTTGAATAAATACGTTTTGAAAAGTAAACTTTGAAATCCGCGATCAAATCTGTAAATTTCTTTCAAAAGATTTGCACTTTAAAGTTAATCTTCTTAAAGGTCCGGATCACCATTCTCTTTCGTCTTAATATTGAAGCTTTTTCATTTGAATTTATTTATAAACCTTAGAAACGGCGCTCATTTAAATAAAACCGATTAAAATCAAAACTAGATTGGTTTAATTCACATCAAATATGATCCATAACTAATTGTGGATACGAAAATCAATCAATACCAATGATTACATCATGCCATGATCTTGTCTGATTTTTCAAGGATCAAGTTTTTTCTTTAAATATTCATAAAAATAATTCAAAGCGGGGTCATTATATTGAGTACAATGAACGCGGCGGTTACCTTGAAATGTGACTGTCAATGTCTTAGAAGTAACGCACTTTAAAAACATTGATAAGTTAGAAAATTACAAACTATATTTTATAATACAACATCGCTGTATAGTTTTATGATTTATGGTCATACGACATATTGATCTGTTAGTTAAAAATGTGCAACCATACACAACATAAATTTGACAATAAAAATAATTACCTATAGAAACAATTTGAGAAACATTAGCTGCCGGTAATATTTAGGGTTCTTTTTGTTAAAGGCATCTCGTCCGTATGGGCGCTTTTGCCTGCATTCATTTTTTTTTTTCTCCGAAAAACTTGACCCTCGCCGAGTGTCGACTCAGCCGTCAGTTATGAATCGACTGTTGACGCGTACGGATGTGCTCACAGTTCATATCTAGTCATTGTCCAAATTAGTTTAAGTGTCTTTCTCGTAGTGTAGTGACGATAGTTTTTAGCATTGAGAATAATTTATTTAACTTTTAATGAACGGATTTGGATTGCTTTGGTAAGTTAAAAAGTTTAACGAACTTTTATAAGGCGAGAAGTTGTTCCTACAACAATTCACGGCTAAATATTTAAGGTCTTATGTTTCAATGTGTGTCTCGTTGTGAATATCGGCGATTTATTTCTATTATATATTTTTATCTACCCTCTCACTTTATCGTGCTTATCTGGAATACTTTTTATCAGTTGAATAGTGCCTTATTGTCCTTCAACATATTGATTTATTTTAATGACATATTTTCTAAATTCAGTTTTACAGTAAAATGTGAATATGGTTTTAAATTAATACGAACGAAAAACCATTGAGTCAACCATCAATTTGGAAAATCATATATTCAAGTGAAACTATGTGGAAAAATTACATTTGTCGACATAAAACCTTATATATTCTTCCCTTTAACTTGAAGGAGGCTTTCACTGAAATTGCCTTTCAATTTGAGCGTATTGTAGGTACCTACGTTTAGTTGCGATTTTATTACTCCGCCCTTTGTGTGGGTGCCTTTTGAACTATGCCGGGATTTTTAGGCATTGGGTATGTTTTGTTGAGTTTCATGAATTTATTTAGATATTTGTACGATTTTTATCCACGACTGCGTATGAAGTGAGAATACCGTGTATTATTTCCTAATTGCCAAAATGAATAAAAGATAACCAACAAATTAGCTGCTTATGTAGTTTGTCATGTCAAATTGCTAAGTAGGAAACACTTTCGTAAGTAAAGGTTCTATTTTAGGTCAAGGTTAGTTATTATGAATCGGTTCATGTAACGACGGCTCACAAGGCAATTATAATATGACTTTGCCGATATTTATTTCTTTTTATTGTAATGGCATTATTAAATGGTGTAACGAAACTTGACATTGGTTAACTTTTTAACTGGCAAATGTCGGTCGGCACTGTTAACGTTGTGGTCAAGGGAATAGATATGATCTTGGTTCTCTATCGATATTTTTGTTTTAATATAATTCAAAACTAGTCATTGTAGTTTAATACGTTGAGACAACGATTATACAACTTCCGCTGAGTGCTCAACGCATAAGTACATGGAGGTCCTAGGTTCTATTTCCGGCAAATAATAATTCAATAAATCATACTTGCCTTGATCTTATCGGACGTAGAAATATACTATGCATCGTTTGATGTCGCTGACATCCTGTATTTTTTTCAATTGAAAATTTTTGGAATTCTATAAAATAATTATTTACGAATAGCTCCATATTATCAATATTGCCTTGTTGTCTTGGAAGAATGTTTCCGGTTTGTATTTATAGGCATCTAATTATTGTGTAGGATATCTTTTGTGTCAGTCGTGAGTAACGTGTATTTTAGTTTTTCCTCGAAACGATCTCCTTAATTTATTATGAAATACTTCTTAGGACGGAGTTTCGGTAATGTATATGAGGAAAATAATCTTTGTAAAATATATTAAATGTTTCTATTTATAATATTTCCATTTATTCCAAATTTAATTAAACATATGATAAGTTTATAACATTTCTTTCTATTCATTTATAACAATACATGCACGTTCAATTCCTTGTCGGTAATTATTTCTAAGCTTAGATTTATATTCAAAACTGAAGAAGAATCGTCTCCGTTGCAGAATTTAATACAATGTTAATCTCTTTGTGTAATAACAGCGTTGTTTAAGTAATGTTAGGAATGTTGTCCAATTATGCCTGATGCATCGGCTCCCAATTCGGCCATCTTGCTTTATTGAAAGCTAAAAACCAAAGAAACCACATGTTTTGACAAGGGACTGTAATTATGTGGTTCTCAGAAACCTTTACCTGAGCTTCAAGATTAGATAACCCATCTCACAGGTAGTTGCAGCGCCACACTCTAATCTTATCAGTCGGCTTACGATAAACGCCTTTGTTGTGCTACGCTTCACTTAAAAATATTTCCAATTCCCTTTATTTTGTATTTATGGAAATTTTAATAAATCACTTTAATTTATCAGTACAAGGTTCGAGTTGAAATAAGGAATTCTTACTCCATTCCTCGATCCAGTGTCGAATTGAAATAGTCTTGGATTGGCCTAGTTGTTCTAACATTGTTCTGATTTAAGAATCCTGTGCTAATTCGCTGTAAATACCTAATAAAAAGTATTGGTGGTATATATACCACTTCTGAAGAAAATGAATAATGAATGAGTATTGAACTTGTTTTAATAATTTTGATATTCTTTTTATCTAAAGCGAACCAGGCTGAAGGATTTGGTTAGAGTTCGCAAATTATTTTTTAATTCGGATCTTATTTCGGCTGTAATAGTCCCCGATGCTCATCTTGAATCATGGAATGCTCCGAAGACGGCACTTGCGATTAATCAAATTAATTACGTTCATTTCTCCGCGTGAGAGGCACTCGCCACTTAGGCCCATAAGTCAAGAGCTGATGCGATTACTGAGCCCGAATGAGCAATGATATTTGAAATATCTATCTCGATTTCGACTATAGTTATCTGTATAACATTGTATCAGAATAAGAAGAAAAGTTCCGTTATTCAATTCAAATGAAACTAGTATGTGAACTACTGAATGTAAGTGTTAATATCATAGGTACCTCTAAACCCTCCCTTAACTTTACGACGTGGTCGATCTCTGCCTATGACTTGAACCAAATCGTCCGCCTAAATGACTGCCTACATCCATTTAACGGAAATTCGTCTCCATAAAGGTATTCATTTGAGATGTAACGACGTTCAATTGAATTTCCCCTATAATTAATATTTATTGTCTTAATTTCCCTAGTAATGTTATAATGACACGATTTACATCTTATTGAAGCCTGGATGATTTGTTCTGTGCGCCTTGTTCTTTTGTTTCTTCTTAAAAAAACTATACACTGATACTATAATTATAGGTTTCAAAGAAAAAATAATTGCAGAAACTTACTAAATGTAAAAATTTGTTGAGGCTTATTTTTCATATTAAAAACTAGTGACATGAAGCCGTTATATATTCTAGTATTTCACAGGTCGAAAACTCGTAAAATTTAACCGTTAGACATTTGACAATTAATTCTCATAGGGGCTTAGATTCCCGCGGGATAAAATCTATTATTTCTATACGTAAGACATAAAACTACCCCTGTGAAAATACAATGGCTAGAACCGTTGCACTATGCGTTTATTCAAATCTACTAGCCTTTTGTTGCACCTGATCGTGGGAACGGCATCTCAGGGGTGACTTGACATTCTTACGTGTTCTTAAGACGGCACCTAAGACCGGTTTTGAGTGAGATACGCTTCTGTTCTGTAAAAAAATATAATTTTAATATGACATTAAAAAATAATCTATCGTTTTTGTTGCAGGTACGTATCACACTTTTCATCTTTGTACAAGTTTTACGAGTAAGTATTTTTAATGCGAGTGACTGGTTTTCATAAATACGTAATTTCAAGTCGCACCGCCTTAAATTACTTGTTACGCTTAACGAAGTCTGCTAACTACACATCTCTCTAACATATAAATCTAGAGGATAGTAATGTAATAAATGCCTCGAATGGCAGGAAGTATATAATCGTGTGTACATTGTTTGACGTGTTACATAGCCACATTTGGCAAATGGCACTATTCAGGCCCAACGCACACTAACAAGTGATTCCAACTATCAGTACAGGAAACGCGAATAATTTATGAGACCTCCATCGAATGCTAATCGATGTCTTTGACTCATCTTGTCACTTGGCGCTCAGTCTAGACACACATATTATTTAACAAGTGTATAGAAACCATTATATACGCTATTATACAGAAAGAAAACGAAATTTAAGCAATTTTAAAAGCTTTGCAACTAAACGTGGTCACAAATTTGGCGTTTTCCTTAGTCTGTAGACACAGGTATGTCTATAAAGCAATAAACGGCCTTGTGTCGCACAGTGGCCGGGTAACCGGTGACGAATAACGAGTGTAAAACGTAAAGATGTCGTGGTAAAAAGCTGTTAAATTATTCTGCCAAGGGCAAGCCCATGTTGACAGGCCGGCTCTTTATTTATTAGCAGTTTCCTTGTTTAGGGCGAAGTGTCGTTAACAATTAACATGAATTTTAATAGGCGTTACAAATAGATGGGCATTTTTAAATTCTGTAACGGCTGCCCTTGGCCAAAAGTGATTTATTGGTTAAACTATAGCAGGACAACATGTGCCTGAAGTTCAATAGATTTTTCGTAATTAAGGCGTTACCTGCTTACATAATTTTCAACAGCTTAATAGGTGAACAAAGACAACGATTGATTTGCAAATAATTTACATTAAACATTCGATTACCCGATTACAACTTATCTTGTTTCGCGAAATTCAATTTTAACCTAACTCGAGTTGTACCGCCGAGCAAAGTTTATTCATTTTAGCTAAATTTAATACATCGCAACTTCCTCCCGGCAAGACTTTCACATTGTTTAGACATTAACGAACTTGTATAAACGATTTATGTTTACAATACATTGAAACTTTAATTTCAATTGTTTAATTGTTATTTTAAATACCATTTCAGCTGATTCTTTGTTGCAAATCTGAACCAGTTATATCGTTACTTGCTCATCGTACTAGTCCTGCCATCTGTTAAGCTACAGTGCAAGTTCTTTTCATAACTATAAGAACTAAAACATAGATGTCACTAGTGAGGAAAAATGTCGTGTGAATTAAATCTTTTATTTATTCCACTATTAATATGAATCCTTGTCGGCGGAGTTTATTAAAATTATTTTGTTTTTTAATCCAAATTTACTTTATTCTGTTCGGAATTTCTTACATCAGTTCAATTTTCCTCTGATGACATAAGCTCCTCTCATTACGATTCTTATTAGCTTAAGCGGAATCAAAATTTAGATAGGATCGATGTAATCAAAGCGTCAAATCGTAAATGAGATTGTCATCGGCCCTGGGGGATTACCGAACACTCGGACGGCAATAATCCTCGAGGACATTTTTAGATAAAACCTTTTTCGAGGATCAGATTTGAGGTTATGTTTTTGACGTCTATAAATTCACTTCGGTGGGCCTATGTTTGAGTTTGACGTTTCGTTGAATAAATTGACAATTTTACAGATTGGTTTTATAAAACGCACGACGGAGATCTCAAATCTATGGCGGAGATAAATAAAAACAAAAATTCCTTCAAAATTACCCGTTTTTCGAGCAAGCTAAGTTAATACCTATTAGACAGCAGGGAATGTGCGTGTACAGTCACGTCGGCCGATGACAGATAACACAGGGCCGCCGGTATTTAAATCATGCCTCGTAAAGCGCAGCCCGCTTCCTCCTAGCGACCACTTTACTTTGACCCAGGGTGGCGCTGCTATCGCAACCGATGACGTAATAACTTTGATTCAATTATACAATTGCATAAACTGTTACGTTTCTAGGGAAATAGACGCCTTGATACTTGATACTAAATGTTTTTAGCACACCGTTAAACCTACTTTCCCTATAGGACAAATGTTGTGTCATTACGTTGCGTTTGTATTATATCATTAGATTTGCAGGTAAGCTTATGCCGCTATTTATTTCGTTGAGAATATTCTAACCATACGATGAGCGCGCATGTGGTTCATTTGAATTTAGGAAGGTCAATATACACTGGTTAGCCGTGTGCGTTCACGAAGTACATTAATTACGTTTTCAGCTCGTGAAGAAAAGGGCCGACGTTAGCGCGATGACTTGTTTTTAATTTGCATTTGTTAATAGATTTTTTATCTCGGAGAGATAAGGAAGTACGTGTTATACACGTTAGTTTAATTACTTTATAATTGTTTTAAAAGTAATGACAGCTTGGTAGGTTAAACTATACAGTGTGGCTCGGTGGTTGACGCTTGTCCTTGATCAATCTCTCAGAGTTGCGTCATAGTATTGTGGATTGTGAGTGTAATTACCGATAAATTGAAAATTTACTTTCCCACGCTCGACTTAGTTTGATCCTCGAACCGTGACTTAAACTGATGCTTCATACCATTGAGCTAGCACCGTAAGAATCAGTATTATGGGATATTCAACTACGCATTTTAAATGCTCTTCTTAGTTTAATGTGGAGTTGTTCGTGTATCTATTATTTTATTGAAACTCGACAATTGTTATAATTTTATAATCGTAATTATATATACGTCAATGCGTGAATAAAAAGCTCCAACGTTAGACCATTCGGGAGTTTGGTCTCGATCAAGTTTCGAAGTCCTTGTTCGAACTTGGAGAAGGTCAATGGTAAGGGTCGATAGGGACACGAGTGGCAAACTTTTTAGAGTATCAAATGAGGCACTGGGTATTAACACGACGCGTTCTTTATTTATCTTCTTAAAAAAATAGATTTTAATCGCAACGACTCGTCGACACACATTTTAAATTAGAAACTAATTGATTGCCATCGTATAAAGTAAATTTAATAAAGAATAAACGTTTTGAGTCTCTATTGAATTGCTTTTATTCCCTCTTTTTAAGCACAATGTTTTCGAGATAATGAAATTTGTGTCCCGCCCAATATTGTCCCCTGAAATAAAATTCATATCTAACTTTCCCACTTACAAACTTGTTCAATGTTACCAAAGTTTCTATCGTTCCGGAAATCAACTCGATAAAGCGCGTCTCACATGAACGAAGCGATAATATTTTCAAATTATATAAATGTAAGTCGAAAAGGAAAGTCGCCTTATGTTGAGGTAGGTTATTACTCATTACGATTTAATCAGTTAATCGGTAGAACCCAATGCAACGAGTAGTTAGGCAAGTTGTAGGCAGGGTGACTAATGCGTCTAATGTTATATTGTCTAGTTGAGCGAACAATTTAAGATTAGCTATCGGTCCTACGTAATACTAGGCCTATGTAAATGGTGCACGTGGCCGACTAGATATTAAAACCAACCTTTGAATTTTAGGTAGGTACTTAAACATTTGCTACGGGGATTCGTAGAGGTTAGAGAACAAGTCTAAAGGGTTCATTCAAAAATAGCTGTTTAAGCAACAAGTGGCTCAGTTGCTTGTAGTTCGCCGGCCCTCTTCAACTACCTCTAGTCTGTATCGACTGAATAGTGGGATAGTGAACGAAGCTTATATTTAATAAGCAAAAGCTTGCTCGAACTTACTTGACATTCGAAACTCCTACCTTGGACCAAAGCATGTTTGAAGTAAACATGTATAAAGCATTACTGTACGTGTATACGTAGCGAAAACACATGGAGCTTGAACGCGATGTGCGTCTGTTTTATTATTGTTTAAATCATTTATAAGAGCATTAAGACACGCTTCTTCCATCTCCCTAGACCATAAATGTCTAATATTTTACATGTAGCGGCACAGGTGGGGTGAAGGGCAAATCGAATAACGGCCGGGACGGTACATTGAATGCCAATAGGTAGTCGGTTACGACGATTTTTACGACGTTACGCGTAATGTTTTTACATACGGGATGTGTATCGGATAGTTATTATTCCACAGATGTAAAATATTTGTTTGTTTATTATCGGATTGAAAGGGAGTTTTTATTTGTTTTTCATTTTCCTATACCAATACGAGACGAGAATATTTATAGGTTTCTCTAATAAAACAATACAGGACCCTAGCGTCCGTTTTATTATGATTGTACAACTTATGTTTGTCATCTTAGTTGATTGATGTTTGATGTTAAAAAGATAGTGACCCGTGGGAACACTTTACTTATTCAAACGGGCTGTTTTAAAGGTTCTCAACGCTTTTTTTTTTCACAATCTGAATTTAAATCACTTAAAAGTATACGTATATTTCAAAACTTACATAGAACGTAATATCACATGGAAATGCTCTTAGTGCTTTGGTCATCACTTAGCAATATCGCACCACTTCACCAATAAACCACTTTTATCGCAGGTGAACCCTCCGTCGGTTTAGCGAACAAATTAAAGCTAGATTAGATAAAATCTAGAGCCGAATGTGGGTCACACTCAACAGGTTGGAGGCACGTCGTTTCAAACTATTGTTTAACCGCTCGACGACCGACGTGCTGTGGTCAAATTGTTGTATCCCGATTTTTGTGAAAACGTCAGATTGTTTGTAACGGACCGTGGCATAGTTTTTGCCACACGAATGGTTTTCTATATTTTTTTTATTTGTCTCTATGAAAACGTATCAATTTTAGTGTCGTTAAACCAATTTAATTTCGCACGTGATTAATTAGTTTTGAGGCGGTTCTAGGACCGAATGAAACAATTTGACTCGTAACGAGCGGCGCCTGTCAAAGTGCGCAAAGACAAATTACGCCATCGCTCCTCAAAGCTTTCCAATTTTATATTTCAAGAAATACGATGACAGCGTACAATTTGTTTGCCAACGGACCTCCTCAGATAAGTAACATTGTATTCAGGAGTTTATTGTGTGAGAGATTCGAATTTACTTTGAATTTCTCCGCTTTTATAACAAGAATTTGTCAGCCAACGTTAAGAAAGAAATGTTGAACACGACGACATAATGCGAATACCGTTTTGTCACCGGTTCTATTGTACAATTGTGCACTTTTAAAAACGACAGTCGAAGCTACGTGTGAAGACAAAGCTAGTTACGCAAGACGAATAATTTATGATTTTTCGAGATTAAAATAACACGATCTTCGATTCCCTAAAGGAGGGAATGAAGAGATAAAGTCGGACGAAAACAAATAAGGAAATGACGAGCGATGTTCACAAACAATCGCACGGCGTTGGGACACATTTTTTATCAAACAAATTGAATTCGGCCGGAATTGCCAACTTATTGGAAAGCTTTGGCGGTCTTTTTCCAGCTTTATTGGAAGTATTAACGTGCAAATTTTCATGAAAAACACTGTATTATACATTCCGTGGAACTATAGAAAAAAGCAAGGTGTGCTCAGTACGAGTTATTTATTAACTATTAATTAGACGTCTAACCCTGAATAATTAATAGTTGGTCAATGAATTGGCACAAAGAAAACCCTGTTTTATTTAGTCATGGAAAAAGAACTTATCTAACTTCCATTTTGTTGGCATTTTGCCAGATATCAATACCCCATGTTTAGTGCCAATTTCCAAAACAATACTTTCAAATTTTCACTAATATATTATTGTATATTGTTTAAACAATAAAATATCCGTTTTTAATTGAAGCGATTCGGAAAGGAAAAATCCGCCTCGGGCGTCTCCAATTAAGGTTCCGTAGTTTTTTATCTCGGCTAACCTTTAAACGGTTCCGCATTCCGCTAATTGAACTGCACCGATTTCTTATTCCTTTTATTCATACTTCTAATGATTTTAGGTCCGTTTGAAAATCCTATCAATTTCAGTTTTGACCAATAATATATTTTGTAAATAATATCAACTTTATTACATAAACAAATATTTAGTTTCTCAAAGGAACGAACTCTTAGTTATATAAAACTAAAAAGAAAAATACACCAGAAACAATAAAAAAGGCTTAAGTTCAGAGCCATAAGCCGGGGGATGTAACAAATCCACTCTAAATGGGGTCTTTCCGATCCCACATGGGTAGCTAAAGACATTCCAAAAATCATGCTTTATACCGAAATAGAAGGCTCCAGTGACAAAGTTGTATGAAAATGTATATAAATTTATTAAAACATAAATCAGATTTTCCTAAGACGGTCGTACGTTTAGTATTCAATATATACTCAGGCCGGCTAAAAGGGTTCTCACTTCACAGCTCTCTGGATGGCGTGAATGCGAAAAATGTTTGGATCAAGTAACTATCGATTATCATATTGAATCAACTTTTAGTAGTAGAAGTCACTAATTTCAACGTCCATGTAAAGTTATTCTAATGTCATAAATATTTTCGATTAGACTATATTTTGTTTAAAACAAAATACTCGGTCACGTCAAAGTGAATAATGCCAACAACTGGGAATCGCTGCCCCCTTAGTTGAGGCCGCGAGAAAGGAGAACAATTTGAGTAGACAGAAAATTAATGTCCTCGGCGATAATACGCGAAATCTTTTTATCCTTTCTATTCACGGGCTGAGGTAGTTTATTTATGACTAAGGGGCTTCTTTCCATCGCTATATCAAATTCTCGCGTTAGGCAAAATTTATGGTTTGGAAATATTGTCAGCTGGCAACCCTATATTTATCTAAGCGTTCATATTATTTTTTTTTTTTTCAAAAAAATTATATTCTATTCA
This sequence comes from Pieris napi, assembly GCF_905475465.1. Classification (NCBI taxonomy): domain Eukaryota; kingdom Metazoa; phylum Arthropoda; class Insecta; order Lepidoptera; family Pieridae; genus Pieris; species Pieris napi. The sequence continues at coordinate 263,336 of NC_062241.1, read as the reverse complement.
TGTTTTTTGCTTTTCGGTTTTGTTTCATACAACCTTCTCTCTGTGTTTCCTTTTTATTCCGCTGTTATAGCTGGAGTTCTCGTGGTAAAAGTCGAAATGAAAAATAGGTTAATCCGTAGTGAAACCACGAAATTATTCAACTAAGTAATGACAAAACATAGTTTATAGTAAATAGTGGCATTTATAATTGAGCTCATCATATAATGCCATAATCCCCGTGTATTGTTATATGTTAGTGTTCGCTTTGTGAACGGATTAAATTATGAATTAATTATTATTGTTAATTAGGACGTAAACCGCGGCTGTTTAACTTTTTGGAGCGGAACTAGTGACGTGTCAACTGCTTTGCACTTATGTGATAGAACCTCATTACTATATTTCTATACTTGTTACGACCAAAATTAAATAACCAAGCGCTTGCCCCTTTAAAATATACAAAGCTATAAATATAATGAGACAAAAATGATTGCATTTTTTATTAACATTTGGTTACCATTATTTTATCTTTAATACATCACATCAATTCATTTCATACACAAAGACTATGCTTTTTTATTTGTCGAGGTATTATTATTAATCTCGTGACCGATGTTACTTAATTCCGAGTTCAATTGTACTGTTTCATTATTATTAGTGTCCCTCTGGCGCGTGGCGTACATTCTCGGCGAAGGGTGGACCGACGGACCTCTTACTCACACGCGCCTAAACTAAAAACGAGTGAAAGAGATCAATATCTACACAGCTGCATTTGGGGTGATATTGAATGACTAATCCTTTTTCAACCCCTGAAGCTTAAACTGCAATTAATAATACCTTTGTTTACTAGTCCAATACATAAGGGACGGTTGCAGCTTTTGTGCTTCAATTTGCATACGAATCTGTTAAGCTGCATTGAATAGGATGCACACACAGTGTAAATAACATGAAATAAACTTAAAAGGAGATGGTTTAATAATGCAAATAATAGTGTGTTAAAATTTATAAAAGAGCAAACCTCTTTCAAACTTCTGCTGCTCTCGTATAAAAGACCTCATGAATTTACCGGCTGACGTCACGTACAGTTAATATTTCAGTCTGGAAAATTATGTCATAATTCGGACTCCATGAAATGTAGGAAAAAGGGATACTCAAATTTATAACAATGAGTCACCCGTTCCACTAGAAAGAGCAACAACCCGAACGAAACGAAACATTTTGTAATCGGCCGATATAATGACTGACTCAGCGAAAAACTTACGAAGGGTGACCGGTCAGAGCTAAACTCATTTAAATTAATACGTCTTTTAACGCTGTAAGAATACTTATATATTTGTAAATGACGCAAATTGGTGGCTTCAGAAGTTGAATACTGAAAACTGTTTAACTATGTGACAGGTTGCATGTTCTATTAGTAGAGTAGTCCTTCAAATAATTCTGATAATTTCTATTTAAGTAAAGTCTAGTAAAAACACCGTTGATATTGGAAGCCAGAAGCGGCGACAAATCTTAATGCCGAAACCGCGAATTAAAATGTCAAAAACGGCGGGAAATATGACAGCTCGTGATTCAAAATGGCGGACGTAAAAGGGAATTATACAATTTGTTTCGCGCCATTTAACATTTGCCGCGTTTCAAATTAAGCCCAGGTTAATTGATAGGTGGTACACGTTGTAATTTCTTTTGTTTGTTTGTTGATGAGGTGACAAAATGTATATAGTCACCTTTGTGTAGATATTATGTTCTTTATTTGGAAAGTATTTGTTTTAGCTTTTTCTAACACGCACGATGCGTAGAGATATTAGGGACACAAATTATTACATATTACGATTATCACATTTATATAAATTACGTCGTATTCATAAAACAGTCAAAATACGTACCTTATGCGTTCTCGTAGCGTTTCCGTAACAGTTCGTAGCAATGCCTACGTTAATACTACGCCTCATATTGTACTGTCATTCTTCGTAGCAATTAAGAGCTTTCTACGAAAAAATACAAAAATGTTAGTAATCTACAATAACTGCTATTATTTTCATTGACATAAGGAGTTATTTTTGTTTGGTATAGCCCGGTTACTAAAATGAAATATAAAAATTATTGTCTGATAACATAATACAATTTTTAAATCAATTCTGTATCTGAACATCTCGAAATATCTGCATTTCAAACTGAAAACCGACTCAATAACAAGCGTCTTATTTGACGTATAGAGATCGATTGAGGAAAGATTTCTATTTGACGTTATTGTGATATGAAAATATTGTAAAGCGAGTGGTTGAAACGTCAATACAACATATTTTTCTATACGTTTATTTGTTATAATATGTTTGTATGGCACATCTAGGAAATATCTTTATGATTTTATGATGAGATTTTCATCGTTGGCAACCTATAATTTACCTAAATTTTGTTAAAATGAAAAACGTGGCTAGCATACTTATTGAAAATATTTGGAAAATATCATATTTCAAACTCAACTTAACACGCAATTTAACCAATTTCCAAAGTAAATAAGTATAATACATGAAGCTTGGGTGTAATAGGGTCGAACAGGGTGCTTATAAAGGATTTTCATGTTTACCAGCCGTTACGAATCTACTAAACGGTGATTGGTTTCGGAAAACGTCTCATTTACGTTAACAACGTCCCGTTTCGATTATGACTGCTTACGTAACTCGGACAATTCTGGTCTCTCTCGATATATATTCAATAAAAGGGAAATTATAAAACTTTGCTTCTGACGCTTTTTAGACGAATTTTGGGGCAATTTAAGTCTTATTTAAATTAAGATTTTGTACGTTTAATAAACAAATAGCTTATGTATTTGTCGAATGTAAACAATTTTTCTGCAATATTTTTCCCAAAATAGTTGTCATAAATCAATTTAGATGTATTTGATGGCGTTGTCCGTGTTGATTTAGCGTCCATCCATTTCGGATATCGATTGTAACTCAATAGTGAGGGGAGCGTCCGTACTTTGACGCCCTTCAGTCTACATACTCATGGCTATGTTTCGTGGGTCCCTGTGTACACGGTATCATTCCCATTGCAAACTGTTTTAATAGGTTACGCATATAACGTTTATATTTTTTTATTTTATTAACGCGTAAACAAAATTAATTATAATATGTTAATATAAAGGTTTCCCACATTTGGTTACATAAATGGTAATCTTCCGCGAATGGTGTAATATCTCATACACGGTACCAAAGTTAATTTTGGTCTGGAGACACGACGCGAGACTGAGTGGGTGCATTAATAAAATTTATATCTGTTTACCCTACATTGTATCAAGCTAAGGAGTTTGCTAAGGGTTTAACGAATTACCGGGATGTTTCACGATATTAAGATAATACCTTCCCATAATGAACTGAAGCTGTTGTATACTTGTTTAAATATTTAAGAGAAATCTAATTTCATAATAAAACATTAAATCACTGTATGCCAAACATTTGTAACAAAAGCACAACATCAAGCAATAACCATTCATTACGACCGGTATGTCGCCGCGGGGACACGCGATTGCAACTGTAACACTTATAAAAATATCAATAATAATAATAATAACCTATAATTCAGTGAAAGCAAGCTCGTGCCCGACAATGCTCCAAGCTTCAGGGGTCGAACAGCTGCCTGCGAACTCGCATCTGCCAGCCCTAGCACGCACACATGCATAATCATCATCCACTACACGCTTCGTTACGCACGTAACTATAGCATACATAAATATCCGTCTACACTACACAGATAAAACAGACGCTTTGTTCAACTAGGGCTGTCGCGCCATTGTTTTTACTTGTTGAACGTTTGATTGATGATCGGCGATGATTGATTGAACACGTCTATACGATTGTTGATGAATTATCACAAAGCTGAAATCTTTCACCTCGTTAAGTGTTTTCTTTGTATGGTTTGAGAATTCTTAAATACAATCGCGATGTTATCATTCATCTCAAGACTCAGGTTTTGATTCGATTTAGCTTACATTCATGTTCGATCCCTATTATGAAATCTCATTTATTTTTGTCGATGTTTGCTTTAAATGTGTTCTTTTACGACATTTCATCTCAAACACATCTTATTGCAAGGTTTGCTATACGAAGACATTCTCAAAAATTACGTGACATTTTTAAATTACAATGACTGCTACTACTATGCAGTGATAATGGAATAATAGGTCAGAACCTATCAGCCTAGCCCAGTATTCCTTCGGGGCCGCTAACAATTTGAGCGTATTTTCCTCGTCGGTTTTATTTAGAAATTTCCTTTAAATAAAAATATTCTGGTGGATTTATTTGCCGGGGTTTGAGTTTGCTTTCACTTATAAATTCTACAGCTATGCACCTTTAGTAAACAAAGATGTTAATTGCCTCTCTATAAAAACTCCTGTGATAAATGCGTTTAAAATCGCGTAATTTCGAAAGAAGGAACAGAAGGTTTTTTGAATATAGCGATGTCAACCCTGCCTCGATTTAATCAGTTAATGTATCATTCGCCGGATTTTACGATGTGCAATAGTGGTGTAGTTTTAAAAGCACCGTCCGACACAAATTTATGTCCGCATAAAGCGCAATATGTACTAAAATGCTATTTGGGTAAGTCTGAAAAATGGCCTTGTTTATTCCTACCTATCCGCGCGAAATTAAATTGCCTGTTCACACATTTTTGGTAAAATTGAAATTGCCTGAGCTTTTGAGAGTTTAAAAACGATCTCGGATTACTATGAAGCACGCTATGTTCCCATAATAATGCTATTTTGCTAAACTAAGCTGGTTCGTATATTATAAAAAACAACGAATTGATGCAGTGCGCTTATTGCAATAGTTAAAGCTTTTTAAGTGGAAACGATTAAATTTATATTATCACTAGAAGTTCAATTTCCCAATTGGTCGTCCCAAGTTTAACGTGATACATTTAACTGCCGGTTAGTTTCAATTGGTTTAACTTTTAATGTTTCTAGTTTATACTCGAATCACAAATATCTTTATTCATGGTGGTATATTTGGGAGCTAATTATACATATAAGTCAACATAATACTAATCTACACAGACGACAAATCGCTCGTAAATATCCTTTAAAGGCGAAAGTAATAAATTGAAAAGTTGAACACAATACCATTAGCACACACATGGGCGATATCCGAAATGGCTGAACACCTGCATTTAAGTACAGAACGTAAACGATCCAGAGGCTGTGACGTTTCAGACGTGCTAGAGGGTTATTGCTTTTAAATTTGTTGTAATGTTAGATAACCTTTACAATATTTACTCTGGCAATAAATTATTGCTTATATCTATTGACTTCTTCGTTGTTTGTAAATTGTTATGTAAATTATGCTTTAAAAAAGCTAAAAGCTTAATTTGTACGAGTCCCCTTTAACACATCATCAATCGTTCAAAAAATGCATTATTTATTAATCGGTTACAGTCACGACTTCGGAGCCTTTTTTCTATCCCACAAAGACATTTGAAACATAGAAAAAAGCTAATGAATTCCTTTAGAAGCTATACGTCATGTTCATGCGGGCTTACATTAAAAAAATGGTCCTTTAAAAAAACGAAACCCGCGTGAGTGCCTCGAAATTCTTTATGTGGAGCACGTACGGCGGAAGCTCGTCGGCATCGATGTTAAACTCGGTCCAAAAGTGCAGATACTAAAATATCAAAATTTATTTTCTCTTACAAACGTATTGGTACTTTATAGCTTTGCGATATCGCGTTTAATAAGCTTGTGAAAGTGGAACATAGTCTAAAATTTGTTCTCTTATAAAAAATATATTTCAATACATTTAATTTTAATAATGAGAAAATAATCATCGGTCAACTGCCGCATTTTACTCCACTTTTTATTTCGTTCATCAATACATTTTGTTGACCGGCTTAACTAAACTATTGCTGCGATCGAATTTAGTCACATCGTCAATTGCGTATCTCCAGAATAACCTTTAGCCTCATAGTGTCGGAGTCACAGACAATACAAACAAACTAGTCGAGATTGATGGAGTATCGAATCAGCTCGATTGTTCAGTTTGACCGGTGAGATATTCAATTAAGGAATCAATGCATATTAAGGTCATTTTGACAGGTGATGAATTATTTCATAATGTCATTTACGCCCAGTATCATTAGTGAATTTTAGTTATGTCTCAATTTTGCGTATCAATATTTTGTTGATCAACTGATCGCTAAACTGGTTGAATCGACAGATCGCTCGATTTTCTTCAATAATTCAAACTACGGAGCATTACATGATTCTCGTCACTGCGCTATTACAGAAGCAATAAACTGAAACTAATTTGACTAGAACAGACAGTTTCGCCCCGAGCCGGGCCATAAAACCTAGGACGTTAATATCTTGCAATTCCACCTGAGCTGATGTGGGGTAAATGTACCATTTAGGAAACATTAACATGTAGCTCTTTCGTTACAAAGAAAAGGCGCCGTTCAGCAGATGAACAGTACAACATCTCTGAACATGTCTGTTGTATCATAGATACAATTAGAAACTTGTATAATCTTTTAATTGCTTGATTACTAGTACTCTTATTAAACTTAAAACAACGCGCGACCAAAATTCAAAGTGCACCAACATTGCGCTCCGACACAGCTACAGTGTCATAACATCGAGTAATCACGAGGAATATACGCGACTAGTAATTAACCTGCCCCTCAGTCTGTCGTATGCGGTATTAATAATAAAGTTCGTTTTGGCCTGGCACTAGGGAATGCTTCCCTGGCACAGGTCGGGAGTAATTTTTAGTTGGGGTTGTAAAATTTTTAGAACTCTGTTGAGTTGACTTTGTAATTTCGGTTGATGAAGCTACGTAATTTACTTTTGATTTAAAAAGTACTCGCAAACGAATAGTTTTATTTAATGCCTCTTGTATAGGTGCGGTTTAACAGCAGCAGTTATAGCTTTTAGGATATCAAATACAGCTTTGCTTTTAAAATCTTTTGTTCCGTGTAATATTTTGCTAAGTTATAATGAAATATTCAACGAAAAATCTCTTGCGTTAGGAAAGTTTTCCATTTTCTTGAAACAATGGTAATTAATCCTATTTTAAACAACGCCACAACTTCGAAGAATTTAGAAATTCATAGCTGATAGGACAGCGCGGCGCTTTAGAGAAGAGCTCACCATAGATCTATATATTGTAGATAGAATTTACCCCGGCCATATTCAATTTAAACATATAATAGGCTGCTTACCTTTATTCCTATTACAGACAACAATTAAAAGTTAATTAATCTGTTCCGCGCATCGAATTTCGAACTTAACGCAGAAAACAGACTAAATGATCTTGTAGGTCCGAGAGACGAAGCGACTTTTCAATTTGGTGGTATGATAAATAGCTCCAGTTTCCACGAGTTTTAAATTTCCAAGTATTGTTCGGGAGCGTTCTGAATTTAAATTCATTTTACATCTGTCACACAAAGGGATTATACCTTCGGAAATTTCGCTGTACCTCTAAATGTTTTCCCGAAATGTTGGGAACGAAATTCGGAGCAGTTTTGATTTTAATTCACATACATAATACGACCATTTTTGTAATACAGACACAACGGAACTGATTATTTAAATGTCTACTAAAACTTAATATTTTCGTGACGGAATCACATTTTTTTTAAATCCATAATATTACACTAGCCGCGTGCTTCCGTCGCGTGCTCACTGAAACTTTAAAGGTGAAATATTGGAAAAGTTTTTAGAACAATACCATTACTGCCTTCATAGTTCATAATTATTAGTTATGGAATGCCAAAGTAAATCTGTGGCATAACTACTTGGCCTGTTTACATTGGCAATTTCGGTTGAACTCTCCACCCTTAAGACGTGCGCGTCAATTTAGTTTAATATAAATATTAAAAGATTATTAATTTATCCTCTTCAGCAATTCGCTATTTTCTAAATCCTTTTTTTATTATCAACGTTTTTGTATCTCATTCTCATGATGTTTAACCATTATCTACTATAATCGAGCAATCTTCAGTCTCAAGATGCTTAATAGTTGGTGGTGAGTTAACCCACCGAAGGAGGCCTAGTTGCAGAGACATTATGAATCACGAGACTCGTAGTATCTTCCAACTTCTTCAAATAGTTTTCCTCATCATAAGCCTAGAATTAAATTTGACTTGGTCTTAATCTATATAAATAAAGGGCGATAAATAGAACACGGTTCAGGCTTTTATCGTTTTATTTGAACCAAAAACTCCGCAGTAACTATAACCAGAACTATTACGGCAGAGCCGCATTGAAAACGTTTCATGCTTACACGAAATTCTAACTTTACAGCTTGTTCATATCGCTTTTAAGTTTTTGTTCAACCCGAGTTATGACTACTCAACTAATCTCACTACTGACTGTACTATTTGATTTTATTTACTTTTCAATCGGTGAAAAATAATTAAATAATTCCATTATTAGCCCTGTAAGTGGTACATATGATGGATTAATTAAAATAGGCCACACAATCCCTTGTATCAAACTATTATTCAAATGTCTTATTATAATTAGAAGCAATTAAACTATTACTTTACCTTCCTCAGTAAAATTGTATATGTGTAATTCTATAGTATTACATTGGGAGCAAAAAAAAATAACAAATAGATTTAAAAGGTTTATAATACTGTGATATGCGAGTCTTTACATAAAGTTGTTGGACTTCAGTAAGAACAACGCTCGTGTGCGACTTGTACGTCGTAAATTGCGTAGTGGGTAAGCAGCAGGTTTTTTGTTCATTAAACATGTAACAATGCAGTAACATGAATTATGCAAATGTGCCCGATAATGTATGTCGCAGTTGTGTTAACTAATGCACACTCATTTGTTAAACATAGTATATGTAACATGCTTCGATAAGGGAGTAATATTTTCCCCAACGACATAATAGTGACATCTCATCGATTATTATTCAAGATAAAATAGAACAAATGTAGAATATTCTCAAAGCGCATTGCGCCGACCCAAAAGTCCACATCTGTTCCGCAGACAAATTGTCTAAGCGTGAAAAAAAGTTGAAACAATACTCCATAGAGCCACGGCAATTTACAGAATACAGCTGCGCCAATTAATTTCGTGTAAACCAACACAGCTGATGTACATCATTCGAATAACGATTCGAATGAAATCGATGTCCAAAAAAATGTCAGTCGATTTTAAAAAAGGAATAACCGACGCTCGATCCCAGCTGTTTCCGCGCACAGCTGATCGAACGGATATTGGCTGTTACGGAAACTGTCTCGCTCGCACGTATTAGGGTTGAAACAGTTAATCATGTGTCAATGCAGGTCATTAAGACGTGTGACTCCCGTGTTTAGGCGTTTAGGAAAAATCCAAACAATCTTTTGATAATGGATTTTACGTTACAATAAATTACATTCATCGCAATCTGTGCGTGACCCTAGTATAGCACCTAAAATCGAGATAGTAATATTTATTCCTTATAAATATATATTATATTAAATAAAACAAGTATTTGTAATTAAGAAAGTGATTAAAACAAAACATTAAGTTTAATTACAACGCTATTCATGTCATATTTTCCTCGCGTCGTCAGCCCTAATTCTCACACTGGTTTCTTTCGGCTCTATTAATTTCCCCCGCCGTCCTTTAATGAGTACTTCAAAGTCTCGAGTGTTCCGCGTTTTTATTAGCCTTTTACTGATAACCTGCCAAAGAGACGCGGAGGAGCAAGTATGCTCGATGTTTTTTTTTAAATTATGACAGCTATTGACTTTTCCAGGACAAGTTCTTAATTTAAAAAAAAGTGACGTGACAGTCCTTAAAACCGTATAACCTTGTCATTCAAGTACTTATTATTATTAATTGTTTGTTTCAGGTGAGTATCGCGACTCGGAGAACACAATATCCAAATGTTGAAGAATGATTTACGAGTAAGTCTCAATTACAATTGACGCTGTCGGTATAAGGTGCCTGACAGTATACAACGCTTACATATTACATACCCATATACTTTAATTATCTTTAAATTCCTACTTATTATTTACGATTATGAATGGCCTTGTTCGAATTTATAATCTCCTTCGTTTACCGACATGCTTAGCTTCCCATAGCCAACTTTTATACTATAATTTAATATTCAACTTGCAAAATGTATTTAAACTAGAAACAAACGGCAACTCAGATTATCCGCTATAGAAAATAATTTATTAAAACGACTTTGAAAACATTTCTCGGATTGGAATACAAAATGTATAATTCTTTATCTTCTGATTTATTCTGTGACTCGTTACAGAACCCTTTTAAGCCTATTTCCACTTGGAATATTCATTTCTGAATTACATCTATTCAAGCTTATCAAGACAAATAAAGTTGCTTTATTGTTGTTCCAATGCGCGACGCTTTAATATACATTTTCAGACTGAAGTTTTCGCGCACACTACGTTCACGTTGAAATATCTAAAACGAGATAAAAGTAATATGACATGGTAAATATAAAGATAAATCTTTAACAGTAATTAAACGTTAAACAGAACCGACTAAAATATCACAGGTCTATCATAATTTAAAGCTGTTTACGTCGAAATTGATTTTGTGTTCCCAATTAATGTACTATCAATCCAATTATTTGTCCCTTTAAAATTTACCATTGATTAGTTAATTTTATTCAGTCAATTCGAGATCAAAGTGTTTGTAGAGCGAAGTAAATCAAAGCAAATACGTACTAATTGGATAATAAACATTTTGAATTCGACATTGTCTGATTCGTTAACGAATTAACAGCGCGGATAGACCAAGACAAGGGAGGGCTTAATTAAGGGTGGGTACATGCCGCAAATTTACTCATTACTGTGGAATGGCCCATGACTAAACTTGACACTTGACGAAGTCTGCAAAGACTGGCAACCTCTCACACTCAAGTAATGTCTTGAATCTGAAACTGAATAATTCTTTTGTCTGAAGCACATCGCATGATTGAGTAACTGCTAACGTGAAAGCATTATTGAACCGCCTCAATAATTCCAAACTGCTTTACACACTGAGTAAACAGTTTCAATCGTTCAATTGATGATATAGGCTTGCTTTAAAATGCATGAAGTGGTACCCGTTCAAATAGATCTTGTGTATTGCATTAGGATCCAAGGGTCTATCAATCCGGGTCTCTATTGACTCGATCTCTATGTAATGAATACTGATTATTCACCACGATGTGTTGGACTAACCGTCCGCCGAATTTCGATTTGTATATATACCCATATATGAACCTTTTGAATAGAAATTTCAATCATTCCAGATCGGATCTGATATTATTTTCTGGTTCATTTACCAATTATACTGCCTGAATGGCTCAAAGCGGTTAGGTTGGTGGTATTCTATTCGACTCTGGTTGAAACTATTGCTTCTGGTTGGAGAGAATATCAGGTACTTGTCTAAAATGAAATTATCCATCGAGAGCAACTATTCGTTCCTTTACAGAATGCTATAGTCATGCAGTATGATTAAACATTATGTCATTATAGTAGGATTTGTCATCAAAACTTCATAATTTAATAAACAATCATGATTGTTCTATGATGCCGACCAATTTGTATGCAAAGCTAAAACGCTCTTGTCACGTGACCAACAAATAGTGTTTTCTATATTAATATTGTTTCCGAAACGTGAGTCACGCTACAACTTTATGGCACTTGTCTATTTAGGTGACTGGAAAGCCCGACAGAAATATTATAGTATCAAAAAGTGATTTGGTAACTGCGATTTAAATAAAATAACTGTCACTGTTTTGATGGATCATCAAATAATATAAAAGCAAGAAGGGAGATTTATTTAACTTTGACAGTAAGATATGACCCGGACTAAGTTTTAATACCGTGTCAGGGAATTATGCTAAACTCTGAGTTTCATACATTATTTATTTACTTGGGCAGATTTGCATTACGACACTTATTGAACAAGTTTCAAATTTCGCCATTCAATATTAAAGATTAAGCGACGTCAAAGGAATATTGTTGTAACAGATTTTTCATAGAGAAAACCGGAGCTCATTTGATTGGAGGGAAGTTTTCATTAAATTATAAAAAATAAGGGGAGTCGACTTAATTATCAAAGGGGATGATTTTCGATGACAATTTTTTTGAAGTATTTATTCGAGAAATTAGTTCCATAGTATACTTTGAACGTGTTGATCAACCGTTTTGTACTTTAATTGTAATAATTAAAGTAAGTACCTTATTATTACAACAAAATTCATAAATTTTGTTGTAAGCTCTAATTATTGTCTGCATTGAACTGTTTGATGTGTTCAGGCTTACGAAGGGCTTCGAATTATCAGTGAAACACGTCGCACAGATGTGTCCAACCTGGCATTGGGCACGTAGTCCTTTTTGCATTCACATTTACACATAAAATAAAATGTGTGACTGTTTCAGTAAACATGATAAAGCTTTTAGTGCTAACTATGATAACTGGTTGAGCTCTTACGATGCCGTCCGTGGTGTCATTAATTTTCGTGGGAATTCCTAATACAAGAAGACAAAGTAATGTTTTTAGAGTGTCTTTAAAATATGAATTTTCGTACCGGGGAATATACTTAAGGATAATAAGAACATCGGTTCCCATATCCGACCGCGTTTTGACAGAAGGCGTTTATGGCACACGTCTTATCTTAATGCCAGCGGTTTTTGTGAATGCGAACTTCCCCACAAGATTACTCCGTATGAATATGTAATTTACAGCTTAACTTTGCGCGACGAGATGAATAATTCTATTATATAATATTGTGCTTTTTATTTTATCTGTGAAATGCCCCATAGAGTGAACGTGTTCGCTTAGGGCACATACTTTTTAGCTAAGTTTTAGCTTATCGCTAGTTATTTTTAAAAGTAACTAACGATTGCGAATTAGTACACGTAATAATGGCAATTCCGCCTGACGCTTATTGGTTGACCACAATGCTACCCTTAAAACTCGTCCACGCTATACCAATTTGGCCCTTAAAGCTAACCAGCAACAAGACCCATATTCCCGCGACTAATCGAGTGATTTACAATAGTTCGGAAAACCTTTTGGAGCTGTGTAATCTGCTTCGGAGCGATCGCAATTAATGGGAACCCGGAGTACTATTGCCGAAGATATAATTTCACAGGAATGGCCTTCCGTAACTAATAAATAGGTGACGTGAGTAACTTTCGACTAATGTGTTGAACCGTTACCAAAGTTTTCGTCCTAATTACAAGCGAGAACGTTATCAATTAGAAAACTCAGTAGTTTATTAATTAATTAATTTTATGTCATAGATCAGACGCAATGTGAAACAGAAATTTGCTCTTAAATGTTCATATTTTAACGACACCAGGCTCGTCTCAATATATTCTCAAAGCTTACACTTTATAGCTTTCCTATTAGTTCCTCAGACGCTGCTGAAATTTCCTTTTAAATTTCAAGATGTGGCCATATAAAATTTTAAGATATCTCCGAAGCTGTATTTCTTATTTCCCGGCCCTCAAGGGAGAGGGTTGAAATTTAGAAATGCGGCATCTCCGCATTGGAGCTAAGACATTTTGCTCGTGTATCTCCCTCGGGGAGAAAACTTCGCTTGACCAATGTCGGTAGTCTTCGAGGTTTCTGAAATTAACCTCATAAATAATATAGGACGCCGGATTTTGGCTGTTAAATCCAGCTTTGAGGATATAACGGATTTCATTAAACGTGAGACCAAACAAATAAGAATTTATTCGGTATGTAACGCTTGAGCAGAATCCAAGTGATTTTATTTCACATGGAATGTACTTTATTAATTTTTTTACTCCAAACTTTTCAAATTAAAAGATCCTTAAGGATTTGTAAGAACAATTCCGGCATACAATGTCAGAGGCGTCGGCAAGATTTCAGTAATAACAAATACATTGTTTGACACATACATTTCACAAATCGTAAAAGCAGTCCAATCTTGTATCTTATTCTCGAGGAGGTAAATCAGAATAGTATGCCAGTGAGGCAATTTAGCCGAGCGTTCGTATCGAGCTGGCAATTGTTGGGAATTGCGCCCTATTGTTGACGGGGAATCTTCGGGAAAGGTGTACCAAGTTTATTGATAGCTGGCTTCTATTACTTTGTAAAGCTGTGTATTCAATAATAAGTAAAATACGTGTCACATAGGTTCGGTATAATTGCGCAATTAAATATTACGCCTAATGTATTCTATGCGAGCTGGAACATAGCATTAGAGACATGTAAATTGAACGTATATGCACGACTCTGTCATTCTATCACTAATGGCTGTTAGCTTTTGCCGTGTCAAGCATGAAGCTTTGTCTACGCAACGATGTATTATGCAACCTCTGCATACGGCCTCTTGCACTGTAGAACCGCTTTGATACTGATAGTGATGGTCTTAAGGCATTTGTGTGCGGATCTGATTTGATGAAGCTATTCAATCAGCGATCGATAACAATTCAAATAGTGTATAACGCTTTGACAGAATATGTAAACAAAATGAGACACTTAAACTAATTTAATTAATACTTTGGTTTTGGATCAATTAGAAATCTTAATATAGGATGGATGCGGATAAGTTCCAGAAAGGCGGAAGCTTATAGGCACAGATTGAGATCCCTATATCACGTTGATGTATAACCGGTGAAGGAAGCTACATACAAACGGACAGTCATTATGTATGCGGCCGATCGCTCTGTCACGTCACGGGGGACAGTAATCTATGACCGGTTGCAGCCCTAGCCGAAATTCCTCTAACCAAGCTAGGGTTGACAAATCTATGCTTTTAATAATAATGTAAAACTCATAAATGCTGTAAAATAATGAAAAACCAATATATTGTACCGCTGAAAGTTACGAAAACCCATATATTTAGGTAATTTATTGTCTTGCGTATTAAGTATATTTAAAATAGAAATAACTACCTCATTAAGTAGCCGTGTAAACATAAAAGACGGGCTGGTAATGTAGAAAATAATCGTTTATTATACAACTACCTTTGTCTAAGGAAATTCATGTGCGTACTTCAAGGGATGGTATACTTGCAATTAAAAGAATTGTACAACCCTATAGAAGTCGATTGAGCTCCAAGTTGTCTCTATGGAAATATATAGTCACGTGATATACGCTCGGTTGCTTGTCGACAGTACTATTTGTAAGCATCCTAATATTCCTATTTGTTCTAAGACTTTATATAATTTTTCTATACGCATTGTTATCTTATTTTTGCACATATGATGTTAATGGCTGGATTTAATCGTCTTTTATAATCAGTTCTTACGACATTTGTAAAGGGATGCGCAACACGCCTACAAATGAAACTTCCGTAAGACTTAATCTTGTAGTCTGGGAAAGTAATATATTGTTGGTAGGACTAAGCAGTTATTTGGCTTACTTATGGCGTTTTCAAACCCCAACTTATTCCTGAAGTCTTGGAAGGGAAGGAATGCTGCAATAAATTTATTACAGAAACCGTTCTCTATCTATCTCTACCTAAATATAGTTAAAATCTATACAACATTATTATATCTCACTATAGCCATTTAAAGTTTTAAGGTTGGATACGAAAAGACGTAGGTACTAACACGATAGTAGAGTAATATACATATGATGTTTATATATTAGTTGTAGAAGTATCGACAGTTTTCTATGACATCTTTGAAACTTCTCTATGAAACAAAAAATTCAACTTACAATTGTCGGGTCAGGATCTTTTCGAAATAAGTTTGGGTTCGCGCCGTGTTACGAGACGCCAAGATTCGACCCCCGAACACATTAGTCACGTTGCAAGGCCATTCACCTTGCAAATATCGCCCCTTGCGAAATAACCACCCTCACCCTAATTCGACGAGTATCCCCTCGCCGTTGCCATGGCCACGGACTCCCCTTCAAGTGCATAGGCACCTCAAACTGCACAAATGTTTTGTATTGAAACATTTGAATTAACAGACTCTTAAGTCTGTTTACCTAAGTAAATACCTCGTTTAATGCCTAAATTCAGCCTCTCACTGGTCGAGTTGACTTTGTATAATATCGAATTAGGCGACGGCTTTCTTACTTAGCAGACATAATGTTACATGTTTTATTTGTCTAAATTACATCAAAAATGAAAATGATTCCATCTTTTCCGATTTAAGATATTTCATTATATATTAGGGTTGAAATCAATCAATTTTAAGTAAAACTTGTTATTTCAGGCAAACGCCTATAAACAAATATTTTTACAACATATATTATAAATAAAGTTAAGGTTAATTAAATTTACTATCAGCGAATTTATCTTTTAATATAGCCTAATAAGTCTGGCAAGTTTTCAAACATAAATTATCATTAAACAGCCCGCAGTTTGCAGCCACCTGTAAGGTGCTTTATCTTAAAATTGAAATATAAAAGATAATCTCTTATATTTATGGCGATAGCTTCACGCTGTGAGGGAACTATGAACTTGCCTCTTGATACGCTAGTCTTATCTTTAATAAAAAGTGGCATTTATTATGACGGGGCATTAAGGGAGACGAGCCTATTTGTACGCGCATAATATTCATAAAATCCAATATTCCTAAATAAATACTTTTACCCATTTCATGTATTCGCATAATATTCAGTAAATATACACTCAATATATCTATCGAATATAGCTTAAGAATACCCATTTGCGAGGATGTACCATTTCCCCATCTGTTACGCCGCACGGTATCTTTTACGAGAAATTCAAACATCGCCATTTTCCTTAACGCGACACGACTATACTCCCTAAATATAACTTATTTCCTCAGACTCTCTAGGTATATTTTGTAATAAAATAACATTCCCGTATACAATGTCCTTAATTAATAAGTATAGTATGAAGTTTTATGGGTTTTTGTTATATTGTTATTTTTTGTAATTTCAGGGATGCCGGTGTCCTGAAGATGGCCTCACGCACCCCGTCCCTTGAGTCGCTGCCCGGTGCCAACTCTATAGGTTCGCTGGAGCGTGGCTCCTTATCACCACTGACCTTGAGCGGCTCCTCGCCTCCCGCGAGTGACTCCGCCGTATGTGATCTTCGCGAATTCGACGGTCTAGACACCACCTGTGCTATTTGCCGAGAGACATTCGTTGACCCTAAAGTTCTCAACTGCTTCCACACCTTCTGCAGAGGTTGCCTCGAGCGAGAACAAACCCACCCCGACAAAGTAACTTGCGTCACTTGCCGTGTGGATAGTCACCTGTCCCCAGCCGGTGTACCTGGACTCCTCACAAACCTAGTGATCGCAGCAGCCGTCGAACAGGACGCTGATCTTCTGCCGTCCGGACGTCAGACTAATTCGCCCACTGCGCCCTGTACTGGCTGCAAATCTAAGGAATCCGACGCTGTAGCGCGCTGTGTAGATTGCGCTAACTTCCTGTGTCCCAATTGCGTCATGGCTCACCAATTTATGCATTGCTTTGAAGGTCATCGTGTGCTGGCCTTCACGGACCTAAAAGATGATAAAGGTCTTCTTAACTCGACGCTCTCGGCGAGCGGTGATAAAACCGCATTCTGCCCGAGACACAAAAATGATATTCTGAAATACTTTTGTCGCACTTGTTCTGTGCCAGTATGCAAAGAATGTACTATTATCGAACACCCCGCGGCGCTACACGACTGTGAACATTTGTCGGATGCGGGGCCTAAACAACTTGAACTCATGCAGCAAGCAGTAAATGAAGCTAAAACACGTGCAACAGAAATAAGACACGTTGTGAAGACGGTAGAACATGCTGCTGGTAAACTTCAAGTTCAATATCATAAAGCTCAAAATGAAATTAACGACACCTTCCAATTCTACCGCTCTATGCTAGAAGAGCGTAGACAGGAGTTGCTGAAGGAACTGGAAAGTGTTTTCTCGACAAAACAAATTGCTCTCACTGTCGTGGGACAGAAAGCTCAAGAAACTGTAGATAAAATATATCAAACATGCGATTTCGTCGAAAGGTTAACGAAATGCGCCAACATCGCCGAAATATTGATGTTTAGAAAACTTTTAGATACTAAACTGCAATCTTTAATTAGCACAAACCCGGAACAAAGTGTACAAACTGCTTGCGAACTCGAATTTGTATCGAATTATCAAGCGATACAAGTCGGCGTAAGGAACACTTTCGGTTACGTTCGCTCTAGTTCTGAAGCGAACGTCGGTCCTACCAAACAACCACCAATTGCTCGTCCCACCAACGGTTCTCTGTTGAATGGCGGATCTTCCTCGAGCAGCAGCAGCGTAAATGGAAGCTCAGGAAGCCTTAACGGTGGTATTCACCTGCCGACTGGATTAAATGGTGTTTTAGACAGACCTTACTCGAATGGACTTCTCGGTCCTACCAGCCAATCAACATCTCCGTTTGATACGAACATTATCTCCAAACGTTTTACTAGTGGTAGCTCTCTCGGGCCTTTCTCCTCTGCTATTGGAGACATCAACTTAAACGGCATAAACCCATACGAAAAATGGTCAAATGGAGGATGTGACACGCTGTTCCCTCCTGCCACATCGGACCCATATTCTCTTTCTGCTGCCGCTCATTCAGATCCAATTTTAGATTTGACAAACAAATTAATATCCACTGCCATATTCCCTCCAAAATCACAGATCAAACGGCAAAAGATGATATATCACTGTAAATTCGGTGAGTTCGGTGTGATGGAAGGCCAATTCACAGAACCGAGCGGAGTCGCTGTCAATGCTCAAAACGACATAATTGTCGCCGATACTAACAACCACCGAATTCAGATTTTCGACAAAGAGGGCCGCTTTAAGTTTCAATTTGGCGAGTGTGGCAAACGAGATGGACAGCTATTGTACCCTAATAGGGTGGCCGTTGTCCGAACCTCTGGAGATATTATCGTAACAGAAAGATCGCCGACACACCAAATACAAATTTACAATCAGTATGGACAATTTGTACGGAAATTCGGTGCCAATATTCTTCAACACCCCCGCGGTGTCACCGTGGATAACAAAGGACGAATCGTCGTCGTGGAATGTAAAGTTATGCGTGTCATTATCTTTGACCAAGTAGGAAACGTTCTGCAGAAATTTGGATGCTCAAAACATTTAGAATTTCCGAACGGCGTTGTGGTGAACGACAAACAAGAAATATTCATTAGTGACAACCGCGCGCATTGCGTCAAAGTCTTCAACTACGAAGGCATTTACTTACGACAGATCGGAGGAGAAGGAGTGACCAACTACCCGATAGGCGTGGGCATCAATGCCGCCGGCGAAATCTTAATCGCCGACAATCACAACAACTTCAACCTAACAATATTCACTCAAGACGGACAGTTGGTATCGGCTTTAGAAAGTAAAGTAAAACACGCTCAATGCTTCGACGTAGCTCTCATGGACGACGGCTCGGTAGTGCTCGCGAGCAAAGATTACCGCCTCTATATTTACCGTTACGTGCAAGTGCCACCTATTGGCATGTGAACGTCCCGACCTCACTCAACCCCAGCGCAGTCGGGAACTTCCGGCGACACTTAAAGCCAAAAAGAAAAGTTAACGATTCTGGCCGTATGTGTCAATTTTTATTACAAGGTGACTGTTGAAGTGGAATATAAGAAATAACTACGTTTGCGGCTGTCTCGATGTGATCACTTGACCGATAGCCCTCCGCCGAGGCGACGACGCCTGGGTCGAGGGAGGCTCGATGCATTATGTACCTATATTTTAAACGAAACTGTAATGAGATTAGTTTTAGTATTGACATTGTTATATAAGTACCTAAGTGGAGTACGAGAGATTATTCCGTTGGTTTGAGCCGAAAATATCGTACGATTCTCGACCCTTATCATTTTTGATCTATGAATAATATTTTTCCATATCCCACGTCGTTAAATTAGGGATGAATATTACGGGCGTTTGTATTATTTAGCCCATTTGTTGGACCAATATTTTAACTATTATTACTTAAAATTGTTAGGCGTTAAGCGAGTGATTTTATTGAATTAAGAGAGCATCGAGTGGTATTGTTGTTAGTTTTAAGGATATTCTTCGGCACAATGGCACTTCCTGTTTTGAATTAGCACTTATTCTGTGTCGATGGAAAAATAATTATGAATCTAATTAAGAAGTTGTTACATATTCTTAGGTAAGTGTTAAATGGAATTAAACTAAAATGGACAACCTTTAGTTACTACCCCCTTTTTAATGTAGTTACAAAAATTAGGGAAAGTGATGTTAGGGGTTTTATCAATGACAAAGTTGACTGCGGCGTTTCTTAAAGTACGGATAGATCAAACGTTCGGTTAATACAACTAGAGATCTACCAGACATCACACGAGAAGTGAGTTGCGCCAGTCCTTGGAATGATAATAACTTAGAGTATTATAAAGCATTTGAGAATGGTTGTTTTTGATTTTGAGTATTGGAATACTGTTAGGACTACAGATATGACGTCATTACCGCCTAGTCACTGAGAGCCCACGGATCCATAAATTCCTCAATTTCGTTGTTTTTATTACAATTAGTAACATTTGGTTGATATAATATTATTCGTTTTTATACAAAACTTAAGTAGGTATTTTATATTAATTAAACACGGTAGTAACTAGTAGAGCACTTAGTGAAGGTTCGTTTCGCAAGATTTTTGATTTAACTATTTTTCGAGATTTTAACAGTGACGCATTTTGCCGCTCACTGAAGTATTATAGCTTACTTGATACGTCTTACAAACCTGTTAATTCTAGTAAGATATTTTTTATACGAAAACAACTTTATTTTTGTAGCATTATTAGTTTACGGTGCATGTGTAACGTTTATTTTTTTTATTTTACGAATATTATGCTATCGTTAGATTACTACTTTACCGCGTGTTTGAGTGTGTTAGAGGAATTATTTTAGCTCGATTTTTCATTAGTTTTCATTTTTTAGTTTTATTTTTTGTAGTTTGCTGAATCTATGACAATAATCAGATCTGCCGCTTAATGTTTGATCTGAATAAAACACTAGAGTAGGACTCGCACGCCCCTAGAACGATTGAAGCCACGCCACTATGACCTTTGCTCGTATCTCGCAATACCTGCTTTACATGTGCCATACAACCATGTTGTGATGTTTTAAGTGATATTAAGTGTTGTTTGTAAATATGTACCATAATATCTTTGTACCGAATTTTATACATAAGTTTATCGAATTTTTTCACTACTACTTGTGCAAATTACTTGGTCAATAATGCAATGAATTGCTTAAAAAGGCTTTATGATTTTTACACTTATTTCGCACGTAAGACATTATTGTTCGCAAATTTGCATTAAAGTTTCTGAAAGGTTCTCGGGATTATTTAATTGTCTGCATTTAGCAGTCCACGGTGCTTTCAATGGAATCATATTTGACGTGGCTTCGATCTAACTCCATCTGATTCTGTCACTAGATTAGGCGAAATAGAGTTTTGCATCCATTCTTTAGAATCTAAATTGCAGTGATTGATCACCAATGATTTAACGTATAGCGTCTGTTCCTAGTAAATTATTCCGTTCTAAGGATGGCTTTCAGAATTTTATTTCTTTTAATCTACTGCACTCCTTATGGTAAGCTTGATTTAAACCGATAATGTTTCTTTTTTGATCAATGACAATTCAATCATTACGAGATCCAAATATTTGTTTAGATACAATGAACAAAAGTCACACGAGAAACTATCGGTTTAAATAAATCTCTTAGGATTAGACCGGAACGTTCAGTCATCGCGTTACCCACGAACGATCGGTCTTTGATAAAACATACGCTTTTACTTAATTAAAAAGGATTCACGTAATATATTTATATTAAGTACCTATAACTTAGTATATCGAAATTCTATGTAAGATTATGCAACTTATGACAACTGCTCCCGTTATGTATGTAATCCAGTTTTTATTATTTTTTGATTTTACAGTAATTATTTAGTTTTGTTTTTCAAGAGACGTGTTTTAAGTTTGTATTATTTTTGTTCACAAATGACTAAGTTTGTGGTTTAGCATAATAGAACACAAAAAGATTTAAGAGTAAATCGTTCATTCTTAAAAATTGCATTTCTGAAGCTTAAGGACTGATTAAATTTGAAACATGTTTTGTCTTTAAATATATTTTGTCAATGTTTGTTGTTATAATTATTATATTTTTTTAAGTATTTGTATAAACAATTGTTCTTTAAATTAATGTACGTCGTTTTGTTTTGAATTATTTTTGTTGTATACTTGCTTTTTTATAATAATACCAGTTCTTTGCAGTTTGACTGTGTGTTTTATTTTTGCTTTGCCCAAGTAGTGCTGCTCAGTATTCGACCGAAGTTACCACTGTGCTAGTCCATCTAACACAGTGCTAGCTCAATCAGGTTTGTGCTATCGAATCCTCCAAACAAAACGTCTGTGCCTTACTACTAAACATTCATAAACTTTGTCACGTTTATCTCTTGCCGAATTCGCTTTCAGCACTGTACCTCTAAATTTCTATCAATCTCAAATAAACTTAAAAAACAGGGTTCGGTAGCACAAACAACCGGTTGTAGGAACCACGAGTGAGTTTTATAATTTGGGGTTCTTGTGTGTGTGTGTGTGTGTGTGCATTTTTATGAGAATTCATTTGATACAGTTGGTGTTGGGGAACAAACATTGGCATGAAATTAGTAAGTATTAATTTAGATAAGACACAATAAAACGAGCACCATTTTTTGTTTCTTTAATCAATTAGGAATTGCTGCACATTTAAAGCTTGCAACGTAGTATTAAATACGACTTTACTCACGTAGCATCTCAGTGCATTAGGCGGTGGATTCACTATCGAGGTCTCAAAACCACATCCGTATGAGGCCGGGCTATAATTAAGAATGTTAATCTATGGTAAAATAAGAGTTCTGTATGACTACGTCTAAGGTGAAGTCTAACGTTAAAGCCAGACGGAGATTATTTGATTCTTTCTCAGCACGTACGTTTTATGACCTAAACCACTATTTCCAAGTCAATTACTCTAGGGAACATTTTACTAACTAGCACCTACTAGTACAGTAAGCACAGTTAGGCTTACGAAATTGTTTATAATTTTATACTCAGCTCACTCTAAGACTAAAATTAAGATTTAACACATCGTCAATGTTATGTTTATATTTCTAGGCTCCACTCATCTGCTTTTTCCACTCGATTAATTCTCACCTAAATCTTGTTAAACTATTCATTCCTATTAATAGTCTTAAATGATACATAAGTCATACAATATTCGGCACATACGATAGCCTTTCAGTTAGAATGAAAAAGTTTGACGTTAGTCTTCGATGATCATTGATGAAATTTCAAGCTTGATTATTGACCCCATTTTATAATGATTTAGCGCAAGATTAAATCCACCTCAATCAGGAAGTGTGCAAAAATGTATATATGTTGGTTAGTTTAGTTTTAAGGCGTGCCGGGATGAGTACGAGATGGGCATGTTTCGGTTAGATGAAGTAAAAGTTGATTACATAGTGTGAGAGTGTGTATTTTTATAATGAAAATTATGATTCAACGATAGGTATCTTAATTACAGTAAGACGTTACTTAGAAAGCAAGTTATTTGAAAAGTGATTACAAAATGATCCGGTTTGTTGATTGACACCCGAATTCGCCAGGATTAGACTCGACTTAGGACTTAACCATATCGATAATTTTAAGAGTTTGTTTGAAATTCAATAATTTCGTATATAACGATAATAAATTCACCTGTTAATATATTCATCAATGTAGAGAATAATGTATTTGATGTTAGCTTGTCGAATTGTATGATATGATCACTTTATATTACGTAGTGCATCGTTGAATTTACAATACTTAATGATATTACGTGTTTTTTGGCATTTATTGTAAATAAGATTGATGCTTGTGCGTTCGTTTGCTAACTCCGAACTGGCCCAATCTACTTCTGGTAATCCTACTTCATGTTTTATGTAAAAGTCGAAGCTAAGTGTGCATTAAATGTATATAGTAGACAAGTGAATCGAACGTCGACGTCCGCAGACGTTTTTAATTGCTCAGGAATTGTATTAATTTTTCTGATATTTTGATAATTTATTATAATATTTTTCTACCATCGCTTGTAAGTAATTATAGGATGCGGCGATGTTGTATCATTGTTGAATTTCATTAATTCGCTTAAGTGAACTCTGCACAGAACGTTGGTGTTTCACTTAATTTTTGAAATATTTTTCTTATAATACATGCAATGATTTTACTGCATTCAATGACTGATGTTGAGTTTAAAATGGAAAAATTATGTGTTGGACTCTGTGTAAAGCGGAACGAGACGATCCTCCATTGGGTAGTCGGTTGGCAGCCTTCGTCTCGATTCCGGTTTTACGCAAAATGTCAAAATTTTAGTTTAGTAAGTTTAGGTGAAAGTAACAATGCACATACGAGCACAAATCATCCATCCTCAAAGATTACTACGCTGAATGTTTTGATTGACTCACGTTTGAATTTATGATACATTTTATTGTAAAAAAAAGAAAATATTTTACTATCGCTTATGTTAGTTGAAACGTTTGCAAA
Source organism: Pieris napi (assembly GCF_905475465.1). Lineage (NCBI taxonomy): Eukaryota > Metazoa > Arthropoda > Insecta > Lepidoptera > Pieridae > Pieris > Pieris napi. Next base: position 238,887 of record NC_062241.1, on the reverse strand, counting down.
TAATAGTATTTATTTTCTCAGTGATAATAATTTTTATGGCAAGTTTTGGAATTCTTAAGGTGTTTTATATATTACGGATTCTACTTAAATATTGAATTAAGACATAGTACTATCGTCGTAAATATTACTTATTATTCTTACGTTCGTGTCGGCTTCTTGTGTAGATACCACCTATAAATTCTATATTTTTGTAAGAATTTTCACCTGCCTTTTCCACGAATACAATAACGGCAGCTACAGAAATAACTTACAAAATATAGATTCACTCGAAACGATAATTTCTTATGTTACGTTAGGTAGTTTTTTAAGCGTAAGGTGTGTGATTTTAGTTAACAATAATGTTTTATATGTGGAAAGGTTCCAAATGATGCTGGTGGAATATGCGAAGCTAATTACATATCAAACAAAGTTTCAAATTATTTATAATCTGTTGGGGAGGTGTAAGGATAGAAATGGTTAGTGAAGGAAAGTGTGGTTTACAGACAATATTAAGACAGTTTTCTCGTTTTTGTAAGGAAAAAAGTTTTAATAGCAAAATTGTTTCAACGTTTTGAAACGCACATATCATCCACGTAGTGGAGTCGTTGGAATTCACTAAATTAAATAGAACAATTCCGTTGTTAGAAGAGATTGATGAATAGTGTTGGGTAGGTAATTTGGAATCTTTCTCGAAGCTAGACGCCAAAGAGATTGCTTTTAGATAATTCAATATTATCTATAGGTACGCACGTCGAATACTTTAAATTAGTTGTATGATGCTTAAAATGTCCACACACAAATCGATTTTAACCATTTAATTCCATCCTGCCAGATTAAGGAGACACAATGCTTATGAAGATTATTATTATATCCTACCTAGATGTATGTCGTAGTGTGTATTTTTAGATATCGCATTGTCTATGTTAGATTAGTGGTTAAGACACCTTGAGCTTTGTACACTCTGACACCGACGTTTTACCAGTTAAGTAGAGCAGTCTCACCCGCTGACCGACCTTGCAACCAGCCAGCTAACTGAGAATCCGCTTCGGGCGAGCCTTCGCACCCGCTACGTCAGGTTCTAAAGCATTTGCAAATGCACTATATAAGAGCTTCACTTCTGTAAATAAGGCCAAACCGTAGATTAATAACAACTTAACTTAACTGTAACTCTGTACCCTTATTATATTGAACTACTGAGACACCACTTTGCGCCGTGGCCTTAAATTGTAAGGAATGTTTTATTCCTTTTTAATAAAATTAAACTTCATTTTTGTACAGACTTAAGTGTTTCCAGTATTCCATCGTCATACATTAGTTGTCGTAAGTGCTAATGTGTATCGTTAGTGATCGTCTGTCTTAGAGTAGTCGTTGCGGTAGGTTCTACGTAGGCGCTTTAACTATCCTAACTTTAAGAAATTGTTGATTTCGATATTCCAATTCATGCATATCCCCATCTCTTGATGATTGTTACCTACACTAGTTACTTTGAGACTGTTCAAATTACTCTATCGAGTTTTCTCTAAGGGAAAGGGCTGTTTTAGCAGATATTTTTGATACAATGAGGAAAATCGAAGGGAAACGATCTTGTAAATATGAAGTCGACAAGTGATTTGCACTTCTCACTCTGCTCTGAACGCTCCGAGCGGAGGCAAAAAGAGTCCATCCGATTTTGGACTCGTCGAGTCGTTGTCGTATCTACTTCGTGGGCGTGGATGATACAATTAATGTTACTGTAACGAAAGAAAAAACGTTGTTCTTATATGAGATGCGATAATTTCGCTGATAACTTGTTGTTTTTCATATATTCGTAATATTTCCTTTATTTTTTGTACTCTTTAGTGTTAAGGTAATTATAAAATGAAAATTATTCAATGTTGATTACTCTAAAACAAATAATGTACGCGTTAAGAATGGTGTAATTAGTTTCCCCGAGAGCCTTACTAGTGATGAAGCCTTTTCCTTGGAAAGTTAATCTTTTGTATGTCTGTCTTAGTAATAAAGCGATACCTAAGAAGTATGATTGAAACCGTGAGGAATAAACATCTTTGATGTAAAATTGAAAGAACAACAATTATGTGATCGAAATCGTCTATTCCGAGACCTTTATATCTCCAGTTCTACTGACCGTCATAACTTCCACTTTTGTATGCAAACACCTCAGGTAGGTACGGTATTAGTTCGGCCTAGCGATGACTTAAGGTAACTATAAGGATTCATCATTTTAACTTAGATCGTACGACTCAATTTTAAGACTGATCACAGCAAAGAAAGTTTAAAGATGCAACAAAATTTCTGGATAATTGTTTTCATTGGTTACTTAGGTAGAAACTATATAGCATGGTTGATTATAGCGACCAATGACAAAACGGAATAGTAAGTCCCAAATGGAATGATCAAACATGTCTGAATTATCAGATGAAGGAATTATTTGATATTTGTCGCTATAAATAGTACATTTATCTTCTGTCGATACTTTCCTGTCTTCTATTTCAAAGACGATGGTAAATTGAATCGATACAAGATTGATATGATCCATGGTGATGTTGACTCCAACGATGTGAACGTTACTGTTAGAATTGATTGGAAAAGAGAAATACTATTTGTTGCCAAAGTGTTGTTAGGGATAACCTTGTAGTTATAAAAATCGGTTGTCACGTGCATAATTAAGTTGTTCTTGGATGGTTTGAGGTTAAGGAGAGTTGAAAAATATTTCCAATGATATATTTTTTCATAATGAACTTGAATGCTATAATCGATACTTAAGATTTATATTTGTGTAGGGACTTAAATTAAAGTGTGGTAATTTTCGTTGCCACGATTCTATCTGTAGCGAAGCAGACCCTATCGGCCGCTAAAGGTGCATCGTGGCCAACGACTTAGTTGTTTAGTGTTCATGTTACATTAGATTGTATTCGACGGTTCTATATTTTAAACAATCGATCACTTGTTTCCGCCTCTGAAGCACTCTTACTCCATCCCACTTTTATATTTCGCACTCTTTGTTTCACTGACAGTCTGATATTGTTAAACTCTAATTTATTGCTATTTATTTTATAATTTAATATATTTATGAAGCTAGTCAGTGTATTGGTTAGATTAGCTACTAAGTTCCGCTTATTTTCCACGAATAATGGTTTCGTAATTACATGTCTAGTATTAAAATGGTAAAATTGTTTCTAGAAGTTATCGCTTCTTTCTAGTCATGGGTTTTTGACTTAATTCGAAAATGTTTTTTCCGTTAACCATTTTGTTTTAATTCTTACCTTAGTCAACCCATACAAATAATAAGTTGTAGAAAAAATATGTTTCTTAATTTGTGTACATCATACAGCTTTTTCTTTAAATTTTTATTCTGAGTTGAAGTAAAAATTTGTGTGCGACTTGGGAGTTTGTATTTAAATTTTTATAATGTTTATTCAATTAACTTGGTTAATTAACCAAATTATTTGCTCAACAGTATGTTTCGTAGCTGAATTATTTTAAAATTATAAATCTTTTCGGTCTAAGAAATTTAATGTATATTGCTTATTGTGTGTATTACTTTGAATCTTTATTTAATTTGAACACTTTCTAGTTTAAACTAAAGCAAGAAATTCCAAACATTCCATGATAGGGTTTTTTATGTTTGTTATTGGTTCATTGTTTGCAAATTATTCCGTGTGGGTTGGACAGCATTTGTCTCCTGACTCAAAAACTTTGACGATAGTAGTTAGTAAAGCCTTTTAAAAACATACAAACGTATGATTTGCTCGAATCTTACTGTCGCCGAGTTTTTGACTGACATTGCGGTTATGAAATCGCGTCAATACTCTACTTGTTATTCAGGTACTTTAAGTTAGTCTGTAAGAATTGATAAAATAATATCTGATGATAAATTTACTTGTATGTTGTATTAAAATGATGAACATGAAATAAAGAAACTGGTTTGAAATGTTCGTTTTATTTTTACATTAATACACGACAGTTTCGAAGAAGAATTCCTAATTTTGCTTTTATTGGCTAAATATGAATATAGCTCTAATATACTGGGGTGATGCTAAAATGATCTGGCCTAACAATGAATGAATAAAGAAGATTAAACGAGAACTTTATGTAATATTCGGAATAGTTTTTAGTTTAGTTCGGAGTTTTTTTGATGATTTTAAGATATTCTCGAAAACTTCATACCAAAATCTTTTTCACGTTCGTGTAGGTTACTTTACTAAGCTGAAATCATGATTAATTAAGATCTGGAACAGATTTGGGAATTACAAGGCTATCACATTAATGGCTTAGCGGTTTACTCCACTTAGCACTGAATACAACATAATCTTTACAACGTATAATTAAAGAATTAAGAGCGGGTTATAACCAAAATAACTCATCGTATATTCGATTTGATCTAAGTATGTGATGATTGACAAACAGTCAATACGATTGATCCTTCAATATAATTAAAATGGGCGACTCTAATTAAAAACACAATACAATATAAATTCCTCGATGCAAAACAATTACAAAGTCACCTCAACTTTTGTCTAATTTCGTTTTTATTCAATCTTGGCGAGTATTATGGAGTCAACAATTATTTGAATACAACACATTAGTTTCCCGAGACTGTTACTAGTGATCTTATGAAATATCTTATATTTTACGAGTTATTTAAATAAAAAGCATTTGACGTCAGATTACCTATATCCATATGTAGTTTTAGTTAAAGTAAATACCTAACAATTCGGTTGTAAGTTGCTATGTTAATATTGGTTTGTACTTAAACAAAACAAACTAAATACTCCTATAGTGGGCAGCATACCAAAGTTTTAAGATATGCCTTTTCTTTGTAATCAACACATTCAAGGTACCTTGTTGTTATGCATTACACGATTCATTAAGGATGCAAATAAAATATACGTAAAATCTTTGCTTTCGTGACAAACACTTTCATCTAGGTAATTCAATATCAATATTTGTAATAAAGCGCTAGGCAACATTAAGGATGCCGTTTGAAGGTGATCTAATTCAATCAGAAATCAGCCGAGGGGTGGATAAGCTACTTCAAGGGACTGATTTTTGCAGGATTACACTGCTGGACACATTCTGACTTACATTATTATAATATCACTTAGTTGATCTAGAGCCGTACAGCGGCTAGAAAATAATAATTTCTGTATTAAATTCGTATCTGACAGTGCGCCGGTGCTGATAGCGTTAACAAAAAGACAAACGACAAACTGATACTGGAACGGATACGTGTCACTACCCTTGCCCTTCTCGCTTGTGCAAACCTGGATTCGCCAAAGATCCGCTGAAGTCCAACATCAACGATGGTCGCGAAGTGCGGACTGCAAACAGCCCAAAATGGCTCTGCCAGCAGTTACCCCGCAATTGACAAAGTGACTTCTAAGCTTAAATAGAATATATCTCAAAACAATGATAGGGACAATTACGGGCCATTGTCTCCTTAATAAACATCTCTTTTTCGTAGGCGCGATAGACAGCCCCATGTGCAGAGGCTGTTTCAGCGCAGAGGAATCAGTCACCCACGTAGTCCTGAAATGCGAGGCTGTGGCTAAACAACGTGCAGAAATCCTCGGAGAAGTGAGGTCACTCCGTGAAGTGCCCAGGAGACTTCTGTGCTTCTGGAAGGAGCTAGGCTGGCTTAATTAGCCAGGACTTTACGCACAACGGACCAATTATGAGTCTAAGTGCGAAAACTGAGTCCTAGTATTATAATAATGTTATGGTTAGTTAAATTATTATTATTGATACACCGTCTCTATACCTATATAATTATTTAGTCTCAATATTTTCAATTAAGCATTTAAATTTACAAATACTTAACTTATATATTCATTCATCATATATATATATATATAAATGATAAATGATTTATTTCTGTAAGTAGGTTTTTACAAACACTTTTACACGTCAAACATTTTTTTTTTAAACTAGATGAGATCGACGTTTCCTATCTGACTACTCTGAGAAGAAACGCCGAAACAAACTCAGAGGTCACAGTCTCTTTTAAAGTATATATATATATATATATATATTTATATATATATATAAATGAATCCTTATTTCCCTTGGTCACGGCATCACGCGTGAACGGCTGCACTGCTTTAGCTAATTATTTTTTTTGTTGTGTTTGTTATTGTCAGGAGAAGGTTCTTATGAAAGAAAAAATTAAGAAAATTGCGCGGAAAATAAGAATACTTAACCACCATACAATTAAAACTTTTTTGATTTAAGCCTATGGTGTTTGACATAACATCGACAGAATGCGTACCTACTGCAAATATCTGACGATATTTAGAGAATGTAAGAAAAATGAATATCGTTTAAAACAAATGCTTAGATCGGAGTTATTATATTGATAAAATACATATAAAATAAAAATCAATAAATTTATTTAAAAAAGGTAAAATATGTAATAGACTATACTGTTTACTAGATCAGCACATTACGTCAAAAAACTTTTAGAAAGGGAGGCAAGAAGAAACTGTATGAGCTAATATGTAGGTATGTATATAATATCTTTATATAATTCTGCTAAACGTGTGTATATTACTGAACTCCTACTAAAAGGCTGGACCGATTTCAATGGTTTTTTGTATGCGTTTAGGTGACGCCTAGGATGGTATAGATTCACAAATCAGCCCAGCAGATGGCGCTGCAGTCGGTACTATCATACTTTGTTTAATATACTAATCGCTTGAAATATGATGCAGGACAACTTCTGTCGGGTCCGCTAGTCAAATATAAACATAAAGACATTTATTATACATACGTACCGTCTCGTTATTAATGCCCTGTATTGTACTGGGCTTTGGAGTAAGTCAGACTAAGTGATTAGTCTGACGGCCAGGTGATTATGTCTTATATAAAAGACCGTTCGTTAACGACTAATTAATTCTGGAAAGCTTATTGAGAGAATTCGCTATTACCAATATGAACATATTCCTTTATAAATAAATACCCGTAAAATCTTTTGTTACATAGCTCGTAGAATGTAGAGGTCTTAATTAATATTGAATCTCGTTTCAAATTATTTGAGTATAAAATTACCGATTTTGTATCTAATATTGTGTGAATGCAAAGCATAATAAACTTGGTAAATATTTAACATTGCACTTACTTCCTCATTTAACATCATTGTAACTCACGATGTTACAATGTTGTGGGGGTGTCTCGGTGTTTGTTTGGTAAATTCACCCCACATTTGGGGAGATTTGTTGCAAGGGAATATTGATTCCCATTTAATGGCCGGTAAACGGAACATTACATAAACGACAGACAAAGGATAATGACCGCTGTGCGCAAAATCAATTATATGATTTCATAATTATAACTAGTTATTCCAAGTATGACATACTTTCGCATGTTAAATATTGAGATATTATAGCACAACATTTTTTATAACCTAAGCTAGAATTGACTGTAGTGTACAATCAGTATACCAAAATCTTTTCGTCTGAAGCAGTTCTTGTAAAAAGAGATATATGAAGTAACAATGTACTGTGAGCGCCAGGAATATTTTATCTTTCCACTTCCTGTCATAAATATTCATAAACTTGACGTCGCAATTAGACAGATGGACTTTGGCATTATGCTAATATGGCCAGACGTTTCCTCAGCGAATACTGGCAGACTCAATATTACTACTTCTTTGCTAAAGTCATGACTGATATCGCAATATATTTATCTATATATTGTTTTATTATACATCTATATGTTGTGTTGTTGCCTCAAAGATAAACACGTAAACCTTTATAGGCATTAATTTTATTTCTGCCTAAAACCTTCTCAAAGTTCTAAAAGTTATTTAACAAAACTGTAACTGAAATATTACAAGAAATAGATTAAATTAAGCTTGATCAAGTCTTGCTGAACTTATTCTGTGAAGAAGATAATTTAATAGGCTTTATAAGTTTTTAATAGCTTGAGTAATTTTCGTTAGATCGAAAAGCACGAAAAGCTTAATTGGAAATTTTGTATTTGTCGATATTGTTGCGAAGTGGCGTTTTGCTTTATAAATATGAAATAAACAATGGTTCAAACTTCAATAAATATGTGAGTGGGTATACAGTAATAGAGCACTTTAAGTCAATAGTTTATTATATGGAACTTACAAATCGCTTACAAGTTGTAAATAAACAACTCTGGCAGACGTTTGAAAATGTTCATGTTACAACCAAATGTTTTGCGTCAAATTGTTTCAGAATCGATTTATGATCGACTAAATATTCATATCAGGTTATAACTCGATTGTTGGAGTGGACTCGATACGTAAGCCGACGATTATACTGGTGTAATAATAATTTACTATCAGTTACATAATTTTCAAATAATATATATTTCGATTATATTTATATACTTTAATTAGATGTTGTTAATTGGATATGGGCGTGCCATACAGCGCGCTTTAACGAACACCTCGGCAGTATAAAAGACAACATGGCATGTAGGCTGCAAATTAATGCAAAAAGTGCAAGGCCGGTCGCGTTGAAGAAGAATAGAGGAGGTCTTCTGCCTAAAAAGGCTGATGATGATACATAGACATATTAAAGTCAACCTAAATTAAGTAAATAATAACACATAAATACACAACATGTTGTAAAATATTTCGTATTATATATGCGTGTACCAAAACAAACCTTTATAACAAGCCACGTCATACATTTTTGTTATAAAGAAATATAAACAGCCCTCATGTATACGCAACAAAGCCTATTATTGAATGGCCAATATCTGTTTCACAATAGCTTTAAGTTTGTTAAGTGCAGCGGGAATTGCGACCGAAGACATTTTTGGCAAGTTAAATTTACCACTTACCATTATTACAAACGATTGAAACCTCTGTGGCCTGGTAATTGGGAAGAGAATCGCTTCGTAAGCACAACGTGATAGTATAGTGATAGTTATTAATTATTATGGTCGCTGTGATTAGTTCCGAAGTATTACGCGTACCGTAGACTATTCAGCTATAAGCAATTAATTCTAGAACTCTGTTCTTAGATTGTGTTGATAAAATACATAAATTTTTACAAATCCAAAGGTTTTTTGTCCAAAACGTGTATGTTCATCAAAGATACTAAAATACCTAAGGAATTATTATACCACCCATGCAAAATGTGTTTTCTTCGCAAACCCGGCACTGGGTTAGGATTAAGCTTATGAGAGAGACCAGACCAGAGACAATTGACACTCGCGTAGCTATTATAGAAAAGATATTGCAAGTATTAATCGTCGAATAGGGCATACAACATACTCCAATACCGGCAAGTAAAAAGCAAACAACAGAAGCTTAGCAAAACTCATTTGAGCAGTACCCTCGTAAAAACGCATCGCCATCTCGACGCCATTTATATTTAATAACAACCCTCAACTAGGGTGACACAAAATCAATACTCCTGTCTGGGAGACCCTCAAAAGCCCATGTAGTGTGCATCCCGCCCGAGTCCTGCATTGCGAATGCGTTTTCATATTTTGACAATTCCTTAGTACCACTGAAGAACGAAACGATAAAATTACCGAAACATGTTGTATGTATATATTTTGAAAATTATATTACAAAGAAAACAGGTAACTATAACATCATAACAGGTAATAATAAAATACGTTACGTTTCATAACGTAACGTAAAATATTCGTAATTCTCTAACTAAACTAATAAGTATTAAAAATTTGTCTAAATGACTTTCTTTATGTACCTAAAGCATTTAAAACCGAAATTAGTTCCTATTTACTTTTAAAAATTATGAAATACATACCAGACATAGGCATTCTGCTTATCATCAGCTAGGTAAATAAATATATTGACAATTTGTCAAACGTCATGTAGCTAGCGATTAAAAAAGGAGCCCCTAATGAGTATTTGGCTCGTCAATCAACTGACTAGAGAATTTTCTGTAAATAAACTGACGTAAATACTGATAAGTCAGTCAAGTACAAAGTAAAAAATATTAAAATGTAGCAAAATTAAGTGTTTTCGTTAAGTGTATACGTTGTCTAAATTTAGAGAACTGGTTAACAATAGATTGAATCGAAATCTACAAAATTATAAATTTTTCGTATTAGATTGCAATTAATCATTGAAAATGTTACATATCTTGACGAGCAAATCTGCATCTTGGGGGTAACAGCATCTATTCTAGGGATTAGCATATAAATGGGTTTAACTTGAAAGCTTGCGTGTGCTGTCGGCACAGTTTTATAAAGCAGTAGGCTGTTCCGAGACCTCTACTTTGGCAATAATGACAAAATTCAACAACATAATTAAATATATTGATGATATGAATATGAATGAGATAATATCTCAGCACACACACCCATTTAAAAAAAGGGCCATTAAATGATTATTGCCGAAATGTTATTTGTAGAATTTATTGTTCAAAACTTTGATTGTTTACAATATTTAGTTATTTATTTTTATAACTTTTAAGATTGATGTAGTGACAGAAATAAACGTATTCCGTTTTATATTTATGTCAAAAGCCATTGCAACTGTTTCTAATTAATCTCTGTTATGGACACGCTGAAGAAACCTTGTTTGGATTCAATTTTCGATTTATTCTTAACTTACGATAAACCTTTAAACAGAACTCACTATAAAGGCGTCAAGCCTTTTGGATGAAAATTTACATAAAATGTTGCTTATACTGTTTACTACATTTTTTTTACATTTTTGATGTTATGAACATAATTTTTATAATTTAATGCTTTTTGTTAATGTTAGTCCGTTTGAGACTCTTAACAAAATAATCTGTTGAAATAAGGGTTTCACTACTTGTTTTTACTTTAGCCATTCATTCGAGATTAATAATTTAGAATGAAAAATTCACCTCTTTTAATTAAATTATTTTCATTTTAGAAATAAATTTCTAACTACCACACGCCAAACCTCCATAAATACGTTTTATACATCTATATTTCATCCCGATGGCTATTATTTTATTTCTTAATGCCTAGATTCGCCGTTCGGTTGAGAATTAACGATCTCTGCTTAGAATGTAAATTTTTCATCTTATTAGATTAGACATCGTGCCGTGTATTATTCGTATTTAGCAAGAGCTAAACAAATTGAACAATTCAGTCAACATTAACTTATAATTATTATATTTTCCTGCTTGGGCGTAATATATTAAGTTGACATGGCACGGCTTGCTAGACGATTAGTGTTCAAATCAAATTTTAAAAATGTCAAAAGTAGCTTTTAAGAGGTTTTGAGATATTTATCAATAATATCTTTTAATATTATTGTAATGTTTTCCCATATTCAGTTTTAATAATTTATAGCCAAAATGTTGCTCCGAGAAAAGCTTATTGATGGAACTTGAAAAATAATCCAACCAGTAGTTTAGGAGATAGCGTTTACTAATGGAAAATGTTTTAAAAGGGTGAACACAAAGGAATTATAAAATATTCTTAGCATCTTTAAAGCGTTTGAATCATAATCCATAATACTCGAATACGAAATTTGCTTATGAAGCGTAAGCAATCCAACATAAGTGCACACGAGTATAGTCGTAAATCACTTCACTCTGACATGTGACACGTTTAGAAGTGAATGCCTTGAATTATTAAAATTCAATCCGTTAAGTCTGCGTTCAAATGTTTCGGCTACCCAAAATAATATACAATGAACAACTATGCCAAGATTTTTTCCGTATATCTATACTAACATTATAAAGAGGACAATGTTTGTAATATTTGTGCAAAAAAACTCTAACACTACTACATCGATTTCATAAACTCTTTAAAAACCATAAGAATGCAGCATTCTCTCTGTGTAGCATATTATGCTCTATTTATCATCATCGGTACAGTGCTAAGCCAGGAAAAGGCACTTCACACACAGACAAAAGTCTGATTTGATTTGTACCACATCATAGGCTTTTGCACGCTACGAGTTTCGTAGCAAACATAATATATATACTAACGTAGCGCATCACGTCTTGTAAAAGTTGGTCATAGAACCGTAGCAGTTAATAAAACGCATGACGCTGTATTTACCCGTATTACTTTCGAAATACATTTTTCTAAATAAAAGGTATTGAAGTACATAAGTTATATTCGGAAAATTTGAGATGTCGGCCAAGTTACATAATAGGACAAACGCTTATACTAACCTAGAGTTATTACATAAATGATTACAAAAAATACGGATAAAACTATTGTACACTAATATTGTTAAAAGCTATACGTTATGGTATGGGCCATTAAGCAGTATATTTCTACAGTAGCAGTACATTATACACACAGCATGCATCGTTTGAGTTATCAAGTTGCAAGCAAAAAATTTCATAACCGTACGATATAAATAAATACTTTAAACTGTCGTAAATTAATTTGTTCAAGTTTTTTTATTTGTTATTATTTTTTGACTAAAATATAGTACAATGCAGTACCTTAACAAAGACACAACCTAGGTTCAAAGTCTGCAGATCAATTCCGGTCTATATATGTTTAAAGAATCATTAGGTATATATGTTGTATTTTAATGTAGAGAACTAAAATGGATCTTCCATATTTTACAACCAAGAAGTACCATAATAAGGATATTTCTAAATAAATTGTTAACTTCCCACGGTTCCAGTAAATTAAACAGGAAAAAACTTTATTAATGTATAATAATTATATGTGGTCTAAATCCGAATGTATTATGATTATTAGTAAATAAGGTTCAATTAAACTTATAAATTTAACAATTATAATTATAATCAAAAACAATGTACGATTTTTAAAAGTTAGAATGTTCGATTCTAATGTTTATTTATTTCTTTGTTATATTAGATACATAAGCAATCAATTGAAAATTGTTGAATTAATTATAATATGAATTAGTTTTTAAAATCAATCAGTATATGCTTAGTAAAATTTTAAATTGTACGCATTCAAGATAATCGTTTTCTTTTTGTGTACCTAAACGGGTTTCTTCGTCTCCGTAAGTTAAAAATAAATCGTCGTGTTTGCGTCGACATCTACACATAATCGAGTAAACATTTGCATTTCTACATAAATTCACGTATTCGCAAATTGATGTATTTACTAAACCCTTGGCGGTTGAAATTTTAATGTGAATCGTTTCGTACCTACGTTCGAGTTAAATCTCTTAAGATATTTTAATCAAAATTAAGAATTCCCAAATTAAGTCTTTTGTTTGTCCAAATGAATTTTAAATCTGATTACAAAGAGAATGAGCGGAGTCTATGTTGTGTCTATGTTCTACGTGATTTTAATTTTTAACATGTTTTGTTAATGGTTAAGAAAGTACCTGGGGCCTAGAATGAACTCTTATTGCGAGCCTATTGACAACCTAAAACTGGGGATCTACCATGTCCTTTGTTAAAACGTTCAGTTGAGATGCTGATGAGTTTAGATCCTAAATTGAATCGTATTTTTTCGTACCATGACCAAAACTGAACTAATTAAAACAAAATCTGATTACCGCTGAGGTCACCTTGAAACCTAGACTGGCCGGTAAATTCTTCCATTAGACTGGCTGTTTAGTGTTACGATAAAAATGTGATGCAGTACGTAAAAACCAAATAGAACCTTTCTTTCCCACAAGTAATTAGTTGAAAGCATTAATTGCGTTCAACACTCATTATTCTAGGTTTAAAGCGTGGAAGCTTCGAGCTTTATTTATGCGTCTGACTTTATTGCTATGCTTGTCTACCATTTACAGTAATGAAGAATGGAAACTATACTATTTGTTTATGTTAATTTCAAGAAAGTACTACAGCTTTATACACATAATATAGGATATAAGGTAAGGTACTACATATAAGTAAACCCTACTGCTGTGCCACAACGAATGGTTCGGTGGTCGTTGATACACCATTTTAACAATAAATATGAATACATACCTTGACAGACGATACATCCTTTAACTTAAAGAGATGCAAAAAGGCACACAATTGTCAGTTATAAGGATAAAGAAACAATAAATACAGAAACAATGTGAAAAAATGGACTGATAATATTATACATATATATTATATATACTTTGCCAAATACTCACGATTTATATTTATCTAAATAATAATATATATATTTATCGAAATTGGCAAATATCGAAACAATTACAAAACCAAAGCCATAAAAAAGTAAATGAACTCAAATGTGGCGATCGGTCGTGTTAAAAATTATGCACTAATCTCAACAAAACGAACTATTTACTGGTAACTTATTACGAACAATTGCAAGATATGCCTGAAAACTTTCTACGTAAGTAACAAGTACAAACAATCATGGAAATTATTTTAAATAAATTCATTTTATTTATTTTATAACCTCATTTTACCGAAAACGATAATTTTGAAGTAAAAACTGTCGCTCTTAATTATATAAATAATACATGCACTTTAATCTTTTTTTTTGTCCCAGAAAAATTTAATACATCGCTTCAATTTAAAGGACAATTAATTAAGTGTTTGTAGCCCTTTTGTGTTTTTGCAAAGCTCCTGTGCTGTAAAATCTCTAGTATCATAAACAAAACTGTCAATGTAACTCGTGAATAATTCCATAGAGTATATAGCATAGAATATAGAGTGTGGCGGAAGTCTGGCAGTCACAAAGGCTACAGGTGTCGATCGATGCGACGCGACGAAACCGCACCATATCACACGGAACTGCACGGACCAGCGCTTGTACTGTAGACCTTTGTATTTTAAAGGTCAATTACAAGTCCCTTAAAATTAAGAAATATCGTTCTTTTTTATTTAAAAGGAAGTTTTTGAATAATTTAACATATAAATAATAAGCTTTACTTAATTGGACTACGTATAACGTGTTAATGAATTCGTTTACGAAAATGGTTTACTAAAAGTGATTAATTAACAACTGCAAAAGCGTGCTATTGCTATTAAATGTATTACCTACTTAATATATTAAATGTTGACCTGAATACTTCCTGGAATTAAAATAAGCAATAACTAAGGGGATGATCAGTTAAAACGAGAGTACAAAACACTTTTTTCTGTCCTTTGTGGCCGAAGTTTGCAAGAAGTTAGTCATTATCCTCGATAAAGATGTTTAATCGATATCATCTGCTCAAGGGTATAAGTTACGAAAATGTTAAAGAATAATTTCCAATTCAAACTTTAGATGCCCATAGAACTTTGATCTTCAACAATTCATTAGCTGAAAGCAAGCGGAGTCAGGGCACAAGTTTAATTGACTTTCAAGATTTTTAATTAGGAAACTGGAGGAAAGATACACGCAAAGGAAGAGCTGCTCGAGGCGAGTTTTCAAATCGTTTTATATTTATTTAACTGAAATACAGACTTACCGTATAAAGTATTAAATTTCTTGAATTTTTAACAATATTCAAATATTATGTATTTACAGACAAAATTTCAAAATTATAATAGAGCAGGCTTAAATATGAATTTTATTAAATTTACCTTTAATTAAATTGTTTCATTTTCTACAGGCACGGCTCGAAGGCTAAACGCCGTGTTTGTTAAATTTACCCAACCTATAAGTTCGTTTCCTCACGACACATATTCTAATTCGCACAGAAGCCTCTAGTGCCGCAGAGCGCAGTACCTAATGTATATCGCGTCGATGCCCTGTTATACCCTGAGTGGCGGGACTCATTTCGTATAATTCCTCTTCGAATCGAAGTGCACCGTGAACCGTAGATAGAAAATTTCCTTGTCGAATATATCCTTTATCAGTTTTCCACTTCGCACCGAGCATCCGTATCGTAAAATCTGTAAACGCAATTAAGTTTAAACTTTACCTAACACATTGCTTCCTGTATTACTCTTCTACGTACTTCAACCTTAAAGCTCCGGCACAGAGTCGAGATTAGCTTAACCCTATGGAAATGTAAGTTTGTCCGTCTGGCCTTTGTTGTCTAGACTAGACTAGGGAGGGGGTTGCATTTTGTTTTATTCCCACGTCGGTGTGTGTCGGATCGATGCATGGGAGGGATGCATTTGTGATCATTGGATTTTCGAGTTACCTCTTGTTTTATGCCTGTCCGGTTATGGTTGAGTGGGTTTGAAAGGTAAGCCTACGAGTTCCTACCGGTGATACATGTGTAGGTACTAGGACTCTAAATTTATTTGGCTTTTTAAAACGCTTAATTTTCACTGTAGTAGGAATGCATACCATCCAAACCAAAATAATTTATTTATATTAAACACGTTGTCAACAACAAAAATGTCAAACGATGCTAAACGTTTTTTGAAATCGTAGTCAAATTACAAGTTCTTAGTCGACACTGTTGCACTGTCTTATTTGTTTTCTACTTAAGCGTTTAAATATTAGGTCCTTACATATGAAATTGGCGTTTTGTATGGGAGGAACAAAAAGTAGTTTCTTTTTTAAATAGAATATATTCAATTATTCAAAGTATGTATCATTGCTATATATGCACCATTCGGACTGGAATCAATAAAATCTTTGAAGGCGGTTTCGCCTGCCCCATCAGAGTTGAATTTTTTTACCTTGCAAGAAGTTATCCAAATTTTGAAAATAATAGCAGAGCAATGTCCCTTAGGACTTAGACATTTCAATTGAAGCTCTTCTAATTTGGTAGAGTGCTGTTGTGCAGTGTGTGTTCTAGCGTTGTCGTGAAGCAGCAGTGGCCTAGAGCGATTGACCAGCATTGGTTGTTTAGCAGCTAGCTTTTCCATCATGGTTCGCCGTTCGTAGTTGCTGACAATAGACATCTGCCGTTATCGTCTGGCCAGATTTAAGAAAGTTAGAGTGAACTACCTCGGCACTAGTCCACCAAACGCTCGCAACTAACTTTTTCGGAGTCTATTTTCGCTTGGGGCACGATTTGGCTGGTTCGGATGGGTTCAGCCTTAGCGATGAGCGCTTCCGATTATCGTACAGATAATCTATATAGAAAGAAATGTTATTGAACAAAGATACAAATTTCGCATCTCACATATTACTATTGTAATCTTTTTCTAAGATGTATCTTAAACTTAAACTAACGTAACGTAAACTTAAACTAACGTAACGTAAACTTCAACATTTTGTTGTTTTGTTACCGCTGTAGCCGTGTTGGGCTTTACTCGAAGATGATTGACAATGCAATTGCAGTACAGCATCACAGATAACGAATTAGTTATTATGTGTGCATACTAACTGGCTGCAGTTGTGGCACATAAAATGTCTGTAATGTGTCGTTATGACTACTGCATCTGTGTAAAATAAGTAAAATTCTTTCCCCCTTTAAGGTTGTTGTAAGGTATCTTACCTTTTAGATAAATTAAGTATAAAAGGAATCTTGAACAACCGGTTAGTGCTTGTTCAGACAAAATACTGTAAAAAAATAGTGCGTGGAGTCTCTCCGCGCGGAAGAAGTGAAACTTCGTAATGTGGAAATGAAAATAGAAAGCATTCACTCTCGCTCTGTCTCTTTCTATTCCCCCTCCCCATGACCGTTAAACGTTTATCGCAACCTTGTTGGAAATCGCATTAGAAGTTTCACTTCAATAATTATTGTATAAGAAATGTATATATTCCTAGCTATATATGAGGGAGCGAAACCTAAGAACCTTAAATCCTATCCATTCATCCGGCAGTGATGCCAGCCACTACAGAATGTTTCACCTAGAACCAACTTCAAGGGGTATTTGAAGTTACCTAAAGTTTATGTTGTATACGCGGTTCGAGAAGTAATTTCAAATATTTATTTAAAATACATTCAAGCATATTCCAGTAGTAAGAAATAAATTTTATTTCGAAGCATTAAAGCTTTTTGATATTTCAATTATAGCCACGCTTGGAGTTTATATTGAGATTAGTTTGTTGATAACGTTCGAGGATTAGTAAAAATTAAATAGTATCGTGCGTTATTTGAAAGAAAAAAAATTGAAGAAAGTACCCTCTAAAAACCCCATGAACATCTTGATTCATTTGGGGAGAAAACCCCCAAGTTAGCATCACTGCCCTACGGATCCCTAAGCCCTACACTTGTAGTTTAACATAGATACCCTTAGATAAATAGTGAATATATAAATAATCACGGGATGTCTGCACCGTCTAAGGGAACAGGCGGTACCCTACGGGTATTGGCTTTGTAAAAGCAATCGGGTAGGTTCATCACGATAGCTATGCCCTTGAAGGAGCCTTCGTAAATTTGAGAGTATGGGAGAAATTAACAAACAGCAATATTGGAATCTAATTTATTGTAAGTATAATATTATGTTAGTGAGCAGCCGATGTACACGCACCTAAAAAAATTGGATTACGGTGTCTGCAGTAACAGCGGTTGACATAACAGTAATAAAATCTGAATAGATTTTACTTGACATGTGTGATACAAATAATGAAAATATATAATTGTATATAATTTTTATTTATAGATAATTTTAAAACATTTTCGACAAAAAAGAGAGGATTTAGAATGTTTGCAACGCTATCTGTTAGTAGAAATAAGAATTTGAATGGATACTAATAACCAAACGTTTCAAACCATATTCAACAGATGGCACTGTAACAACATTCAGACCTGGGACTTGAGGCAAAAATATATTAAAAATTATAATTACATTATAATTTTATACATTGTATAAATACATGTTTCAGGCAATTATATTAAGAAACTTTTTTTAAATTCCGAGCTTCCAATTTTAAGAAAATTCGTAAGTAACAAATTGCTCTTGCTATAATCATTAGATAAGCAAACAAATACTAATCTATTTTCGGAATGGGGAAGAGGTTAATACAACACCAGCTGTGTTTATGCTTTCGATTGCTTTCGAATATCCCGAATGTACTGTTACATTTCCAGTTGGAAGTCTTCTGTACAGTTCATCCTTTAACGTAACCTGAGGGAATTTGAGAATCTTCGTCGGTGGGTTTGGATATGCCAATGGTTTTATATTCATTTCAGTTATTGTTGCAGTAGTTTTGAATACAGCTTTGCATGACTTCGCTAAAGAGCCACCATTAGCGAGAAAATTCATAGTATTGTTATTGTAACAAAAATGTTTTTCAGTTCACAAAAGAGTACAATTACACAGAATAAAATGCTTTGATTATTAAAACACGGATACTCGATTGTTACTTACTTTGAGATTCGTTGATACAATGATTCGTAGAAAATAATAAAATATAATAGCCAATGTCGCTGACTGACTTTTGACAGTTAAATAACGTATCAGATTAATATTGGCTATTGGACTAACTAGTAACTAGTGCTAGTAAATTAAACCTGTTTTTCTGAACCGTGGCTGTTCGCCGATAGATCATTCTTTCCGTGAAGTCCAAAAATTGGCGCCATGAGGAATCATCCATCATCTTTCAGGCACAGAGGTCTATAACTTACGTATAGAGAGAAATCATTAAAGAGCAACGTTAATATTTCGTAGCGCCACTGGAGTCATGTACAAAATTAAGGTATAAAACATATTAAATCAATCTACGATCATATTATTTCTTTTATTTGTGTTCTGTGGACGAATTACTAGAAAATACCAAAGTCCAAATTTTCAATGACAGTAACAATGACATTAGTATGCACTGTCAGTGAATTTTGAATTTAATTTTAAATTGAAATGTAAACGCCAAACCGTGTACACTGTACATGGCAGATGTTTATAGTTCTATAGAATCAGGAATCAGGATAAGAAATATAACATGCCTGATAACTCCAAACTTTGCTTATAAAATTATGTTGTTCTAAGTTTAACTGGTTCTATACAGTATACTTCAAAACTGAAGACGGTTCGTGTTTTTAATAACAAAATGTCGTTTTCTTTTGGTACTCCTTCAAGTGCTCCAGCAAGTGGTTTATCCGGGGGTTTTAGTTTTGGCGCTAACAAGTAAGTTATTTATTATATGGAAAATTAACATAAAATCTAAAACACAGTTACACACAAACAACTCGACCTTCTCTTTGGACATACACTCCTTAGGTGTTATAACCTATATGTCCTACCTTAAATCATAATAGTTTGACTACATCGTTGCTATATTGAAATGTATGTAATATAATTATAATTGTCACTAGGCCCGCCACACCTGCCTTTGGTTTAGGCGGTACTCAGCCATCCTTAGGGCTTTTTGGTACGCCTGCTACATCAGCTCCAGCGTTTGGGACAGCAACACCGGCTTTTGGTTCAACGCCTGCATTTGGTGCCACATCCACAGCCCCAACATTTGGAGCAAATGCTACACCTGCATTTGGGGCAACTTCTGCTGCTCCTACATTTGGAGCTAGTTCTACTCCAGCATTTGGGGCCACAGCAACACCAGCATTTGGTGCAACATCTGTTGCCTCAACATTTGGTGCCACATCAGCAGCACCTGCTTTTGGTGCAACAACTACACCGGCATTTGGCACAACATCTACTCCAGCATTTGGAGCTACATCTACTCCTGCTTTTGGTACTGCTTCTACTGCATCTGCATTTAGTAACCTTGGCTCTTCATTTAACCCTTTTAATAGAGAATTTAACAAGAATCTAAAATCAAATCTTACTTAATCTTACTAATTAAGTATAAAAGCCTCTTTTGAGTTGAAATGATGTTGATAACTATGTCTTCACGTCACAGACACTGGACAGTTCACCACTTGAGTCAAAGATGCAACTCCTAAAAATTTAAAGATAGTAGGTAATAGGTAATGAATGTGAAAATAAATTGAATGCCTCTAAATTTACATTTACCAATAGTTCACAAATCGCCAAGTGTTCTGCGATACAAGAAACTGCAACTATTTCACTTGAGAGTTTCTTAAAAATAATATCAAATTTTTTAGGCACTACAACACCGGCCTTTGGTAACACCTCATTTGGAAGTAGTCTTAGCACTGGATTGGGTTTTGGAGCAACAACTACTACTTCAGCTACCAGTAATATATAATTATATCAATATAGTAATAATTTTACTATTTTACTTTGCTACTAATTTATAATAAACTAATGTCACTTTTAAATGACTCATTGAATTTGTTACATGCACATAATTCTGAAACATTTAAAGCAAATGAACTTATTCCAGGTCTTTCATTTGGTACAACGACGACTACAAGTGCAGGCTTGGGTGGCCTTGGCGGTTTTGGGTTTGGTGCTTCGACCACTGCACAGCCTAACATTGGGCTAGGTGGGACAACTACTACAGGGGGCTTTGGTAAGCACCTCTATATATTTTTTATTTTCTCTTAATTGTCAAATAACCTGTAAAATGTATATATTATATATAAATACATATAATAATAACTTATCTTCTTTATAACTTCAACTGATATTAGCCAGCAAAATGAAAAAGAAAAAAATATTGGTTGTTTGTAAAGTAGGTTTACGATCGAGATGTTTACGTGATAACGTCTTATTGGTGATATAAGTTTTTGGGAAGTAAGGAATTAATGAAGATAACAATTTTTTCAAATTTTAAATTACATCTATCGTTTTATTCACACTTTTGATGATAAATTTCGGGTGTAAAATGACAAGTTTACTTATTCGACTATGATATACATTTTTCTTCATACATTCACGGAATGACTGGCAGCGCTCGAGATGAGACGGGAGATCGGTCCGTCTCTCTCTCGTTATACCTGCGATCGCGCTCGTGAGGTTTTGGTGTGACACAAGTTTCTGAACATGTCACCCGACTAAAACGATTTTAAAGACGTTATCACGTCAAAACCATTTACTTGAGATTATCTATAATAATTATACTTTTAGTTAAAAGCACTTATTTCCAGATTAAAAGATTAGTATAATCTTGAAGCTACACTTAGAATATTCTTACAGTTGAAAATGTATCCTTACACAATTTACCCTTAAATACTGCTGAAAATAATTCAATTTATACCGTAAAGTGCCCTAAGCGTGATTGTTATCCTACTGTTATACCTTCATGTGAGTTATTATTTCTTTTCTATGTAGTTTTTTTTTATATTCACATAATGTTGACATTATATATTAATATTAGACTTCAACTTTATAAGTTGGCGAAATAGTAGTGGCTTAAACAAGTATATCTAGATTATTTGTACATTTTGTAAAAATTATATCATAAAACTATTTGCAGATGGAAAATTAAATATGTCTAATGGACAAGAACAATGTCTATCATTAGCTCCTTAAGAGGAACTAAGATTTGGTATATTATCTATAATTATTAATGTTTGCGTGATTGTAATTGGTCAAAGATTAAAAGGACATAGATACTATTAACTAAAATTATCTCCATTGAGAATAAGAATTTACAATGACAATATTATTTTTGTATTACAGCAACAACCAGTCTGGGGTTGGGAGGTGCGGCACCCACTAACACCGCAGGAGCCAGCGATGGCAAAAGTGAGTACTATATGAACTTTTTTCTTAAGCTCAACTCGGCTCGGCTTCATTCATATCATATTTTAGTCTAAACAGAGATCGTAAATCATCAAAAGGATCACAGAAATACGTTCTTCGCAGGTGAACCTCCGAAGCAGACGAAATTGCCAAACGAGGTATCGACAACGGTGGAAGCTTTTAAAGAATTTGTGAAGAAACAGAAATCTCTCAGCTCCGACATCATGAGGGTGTCTATCAAGCCTCTGCAGAAGGTATTTCTCGCTCGACAGAGGTCGGCTCGTTCGAGCGCTAATTGAGTCCGACGTAACGGTGAACCTCCTCGCAGGTGAGTCGCGAAGCGGAGTGCACTCTGCGCCTGGCCATGTCCCTGAACGCCGAGACGTCGCGTTGTCGCGCTCAGTCGCGTCGGCTCCGCACCTCCGCCGCCGCCGCCCTCGCCGCCGCCGAGACCGCCAACAGAGACCCGCCGGGTAACTTTTCTCTCTCTTTTCTTCTCCCACTTCTGGCCCGCTTTCACACAGTTCTCTGAGACTTCGGACGATTTCTCAGGTTCCGAGTCGGAAGGAATAACTCCGCCGACGTACGTGAAGGACCTGATATCGGAGTTGGAGCAGCAGATCATCACTTTCAGGAGACAGATGGACGTGGCCGACAAGCAGATGCAATCCTCGCCCAAACTGCTCACCGAACAGGGTCCGTTCTATTGATATTTCTCACGCTAATAAAATATTACAATTTAACAAAAAACTCAAATACCTCTGTAAACTCGTGTCGCGTTCGTCGACCACGAAAGTGTATCTGAAGTCAAATCATTTATTTCAATTAGACCATCTAAAATGGCACTTTTGAACGTCAAAAAAAAATATAAAGAAGATTCTAGTTGCCCCTTCCAAAAGGTAGTTTCGTGTGGAGAAGAATGGGCAAGAAACTCCACACTTACTCTTTTATAATACAATATTTTGTTACAATTGTTAAATAATTATATGTGAAGACATATATATATATACTCTTAGAATAAACTACTATACTAAAAAAGTTAGTATACATGTTCCTCACATATTTACAAATATCGAAACCGTAGAATATTAACATTAAAGAGTAATAAAAAATATTAAAAAAACACAAAACAGTGTGTGAAATACAAAAAATCGTAATGGCAGAATTGACCATGGGCATGCGCCGGATGCACGAGTCGTTCGTGGCGTTGGCTGGAAGACTGCAGGCCGTGCACGCGCAGGTGCAAGCGCAGAAGGAGCAGTACCTCAACTTCAGGAAGTACGTGCTGAAGGACCCCACCGACGTCTTCGACACCAGCGGTGAGTCTCGCTCGTCGTCGGCCTCCGAGAGGCAACCGAGAATTTAGCATTCACTAGTGATAATGGACCGTTTTATTCCTTTTTCAGCGAGCGCGAGCCTGGACCAGATATTACGAGACGCGGAAGGAACGAGAAAGAAGAGCAAGTCGGGGTTCCCGAGCGAGCTGGGGTTCGACGGCGCCGTCCTCTCGGACCCCAGGGCCGCTTTAGGTGAGCCGAAATGAAACGATAAAGTGACGACGAAACGAAAGATGGGCTTCAGTAACGAATGTCAATTCTAGGAAACGCGCAGCGGTTGGCCGGCCCCACGCCCTTCACCTGCCTCGGCACCACTCTGTCGCCCTTCTCCGCCGCCGAGGCCCAAGGTTAGCAGCGGAAATTAACTGTTTTCGAATCTTAGTAGTAACTTTGTAGAATTGCTTTAAACTGTGCCTTTAAGTATATCGCTACGACAAAAATGTGGCGGGTTTTTTAAACGTAAATTTGACTTCGCAGGATCGAACTGGCAGCCCACGCCTCAGGCGGTGAATTCGTCGTTGAACTTTAGCGGTTTCGGGTCTCAGACGGACAGTTTTCAGCTTCAAAAACCGCCCGGAAAACGCGGAAAGCAGTGATACCGGCGACGTTGAACCGGGCTCGCCGAGGCCTCGAAGGATTGTAATTTTACAATCTGGAAATTGAGATCTAGAGCCCGGTCGGTGTCAGAGCTCGGAGTGAGCGGTGTATACGAGATAATTGTAAAATGGCTTTCTCGCTCTGAAATACCATTCGCTATAGACCGATAAATTGTAAGTTAATTAATTTTAACTCATATAAATGATTATGAAAGAATACCGTAATAACGGCTGGCGAGAGTTCGCTCGGCGTATAATGAAAAAATATCCCAAATATTGTTAATATTGAAATTTCATTCTAGTTTTTTAGTTAAACACTAAAAGCATATACAATCTTCCTCTTCTTGTAATGTCATATTACAAGTAAAGAATTAATTTATAATTAAAATAAAATGATAATTCGGTTTCTTTCTATACGTAAACTTCATTCCATTACGATTTTATTTTTGTCTGTCTGTAAATATTTTCGCTACTTGTGAATGAATGTCAGTAGAAATCTTGCAAAAGATGTACATATACAAATGATTACGATATGTATTTATCGCGTATATGATTAGCATTTTTTTAATTTGTTAATAAATCTTTTATGCATGTATCATGATTTTTTATTTCGGTAACATACCTACATCAATTTCGTTATTACAATGAAAGTCCCTAAAGCAAAAGTTAAAACAATAATAAATTAAGAGGCGATTCGAGTGCCTGCGCTGGGTCACGCAATCGCTCGAGTCATATTGACTTCGTCTATTTTGCTATAACTTATAAACGGGCGCTTACAATTCATCTTTGACTAATTTCAAAATTTCGTCATCTTCCTCCGTCCAGATGTCCGGGTCGGATGTCATTTGTCCCAACGTTTCCATTCTCCTCTCCATTGTCACTTTGTCCAATATATGCTCCATCCTCATGTGCATGCAGTCGTTAAATATAGATGCATATTCACATATTTCGAAAATTCCTTCTACGACATCACTGCATTCCGCTATCGCAGACTTTAACCTGATCATCACTTCTGTATCGTCTCCGTATACGGCTCGGTTTACTTCTAAAAGATTCTCTTTGCTGATTTCGTTCTTGACAATGATTTTATTGCGTTTCAAAATGCACGCGACGAAGCACTTACCCTGCGCGGACGACTGTGGGATTCGTTTAAGGAAATTTTCAACGTCTACCATCGAAGCCTTGACTTGTCGCGCACATTCGGTTAAATTCCTTCTAAACGGTTCCACGTCGTCGTTCAATTTATTGAAGTTTTGTATCTGCTCTTCCTTCGATAGAGGCGTAAAGGAGAGAGTGAAATAGAATGTCGATGCAAGGATGAGGATGAATAGATTGGCCATATTCGATACCAGAATACACCAATATTCTGGTTCACGTCAACGTTGCGCTCTACTAATCTTCATGGTAGTAACTGTTTTTGCTACAGTTAGCCTGTTAATTGGTCGTTAGCTGTTTACAATCGGTGTGACGTGTTATTCGTAGACTGGTTTCAGGCACATTTGACTCTAGTTTAAATTGAGGGCGATTACGATGTCGATAACCATTTTTATATATTTATTTTTTACTTGTAACGCACAATTAAATATTTTTAACCGCACATAAACAGTCCACAATAAGTTGAGCAAGAAAAATGGTTGGGAGCAATGATATAAATAATTCGATTCGTTATATTTTATTTCAAGTAACATTGTACATTCGCGCATATACTTACACATCTACACACGCACTTACAATATGTATCACATTAATGCATCTATCGACATGCGTAGACACAAAAGAGTGCATTTAGTATGACTTCATACCTCAATTACCTAAGTACTGGTTTATACAGATACCGGCAAACTTCTTCAGCATTAAACAAGGGAGTGGGGGAAAGTTTGCGCATCGACACAAACGTCAACTGATTTACCAATCACGCGATCGACACGCCATTCTCCCGCCGCTGCCCGCCCTCCCAGTGATACCTAAAAATCGCTTGTGCGCAGGCAAGGACATTTGTTCAAGATGTTTGCCGGTATCTGTACTTGATATATTATCACGAATATTTTTAAATACAAATCACAACAGTAAACTCCACAAAAGTACTTAATATCGTAGAATATAGTATATTTTATTTCAGTTTCCTTATTTTTTTTCAAATTACATGTAATACCTACTATTACTTTAATTACGCACAACTTATTTTACAGGTTCGCCATCATTTTGGCATCTTTGCTTTCTTGTTTTTGCAATTTTTAATGGGTTAGATAAAAATGTTATTGTTACCAAATGGATTAAAAAATAATATTTTTAAATTGTAACCACTAAGATATAAGGACAATTATTAAAAAAATTATGCTTAGAACATTATGTCTCATTACAGATCGCGTAGGACTCTGATTAGATAACTCATAATAATTTTACTATGTTGCCGTAGTGTCTGAAATCGATATTTTCCCCCTTTTTCATTAGTCTAACTAACCCCCATCACAATTTATAAGCTCATTCGTGGTATTTCCATCAATTTAAGGCATTCGTTCTAAAACACTGTTTACGCAGTTTTTCTATTGAAAATATTCTTGACCTAACCATAGTAGATCGGTTGCTTTAATGAAAGAAACGTGTGACGAATTGACCGAAATATGCAAAAAAGGTTTACAACCTTTTAAGAGATACGAAATGTTTTTTAAACACAATCAATAAATTAGTAGATTGCATAATGCTGCAAGAAAGTCGACAACATTCTGTAAATCATTTAAGGAATGTAAAAATGAGGATGCATTACGAATAGCGTATGCACAGCGCATGCGTTTTTTATAATTGACCCAATTACTTACATTTTAAAAGTGCATTAGTGCATAACCTGTATCGCGGTTTAGGACAACAGACGATACTTTTGAGGCTCACTGGAAGGCCACTGAGAAAGGATCCATTTTAAATGATTAAACTTTAGCTGTAGTTAGGTACTATAAGCAAATTGTGCCTCAAATTAACTAGTAAATAATATAAGTAAATCAAAGTTACGCACCGACGATATAATGTAACTATAAATAGGAAAAATTACACAAAATTTGCAATATTCATTATTTCAACGCAACTTCCGCTAAATGTTAATTGTATAGAGCAAGGTTGCATTTTGCAGTCGGTAAATATTATTTTTTTTACATTAAGGCCGACTAAGATCATTTATAATTATCATTAACACACCATTATATTACAAAATCAAAGTATCGAGATATTTTTCTACCTAATGCTTGGCAAGTTATTAAGAAGTTATTCAAGCCCCATTGAAAGAATAGTTTCCTCCCTTTCAAGCAAGGACACTTTCGATCACCCAAGGCTTATCCTCCCCATCTAATTGGATTCGATACTGTGAACTTGAATTTTAAAACATCTAAGTTTTTTCATTTTGCGTAATAATTTCGGTAATCTATGCAACAATTTGAAACCAAGTGAGTACCTAATTATAATTTTTAATATTCAGCAAATTAAAAATACGAGGCTTTGACAGGGTCAGAAACTCTTAATTGGTTCCATATCTATATAATACTAAATACTCGAGAAAATACTCGTAAATTTTAATTTTACCAACTGTATATAATCGATTAGATGTTAAAAAATTGTATACATCTACGTATAAAATATAATAATTAGTTCATTCGATACCAGATATACGAGTATTATGCAAGTTAGAAGGTTTGCCTACATTCATGATAGGTTTGTTTCACAAAATTGCATAAACTTTATTAATATTACTTTCCCTTTAAAAACTTGTTTTCAAAACATTCATCTTCGAGCTCAATCTCACGTAGGTGTAATGATTGAAGTATACTGTCTATACTTTCATACCGCAAAAAACGTGCTTTCACTTTTTCGCATCCCATGGCAAAACAAACATTGACCGAAATTTCTCACGTTCCACAGAAGACACGATCGGTCGGTCGGCCTATGCTTCCTCGGCTTCCACCAAAACCGGTAGACTTGTATGATGTTGGCACGTGTTCGTAGAAGAATTAGAGAAGGCCGATAACCATGCGTCTATATCCCGCTCTGGGCACATAAACTTCGCTGAGATTGCATTATCATAACCTTTTTGTCTGACAAAAAATCCACAATTCGTTTCCACTCGCTCTACAGCAGTATTTCTTAAATTGACGATACCTATTGGCTTCGATAATCGTTTCCTTGGGTATATAGAAGCGAAATGTTCCTGGGACGTTCGGTAGACCACCACTCGCACGTCCTGGCGAATTCCTCCACGACCCAGGAGCACCAAGAATCCAGACTTGATTTCAGCATCGCAAGTCTTTTTGCTCAAAGGCCCGAAGTGTTCGGCGCGACAGGAAGACATGATATCAGCCGGCATTGTGTTTGTTTAGAAAAGGAATATATTATTAACAAAAAATCGCGGCACTAGCGTTGCGCTAGAGGAGACGAATTAAACTGAATTAATTCTTCGAGCGTGATTCGCGCCGGCGCGGTGAGGTGCATAGTTGGCCGATCGCTTGGTTCGTTGGATTACATTCACTTTAAGCCTTTAGATCCAGCTGATAATTATTTACTTGTCAGACATTTCAAATTGAGTTGCATTTAATCACGAAGACCAGACAATGACTTGTGCTTTCTTGTCAAATCAAACATAACCATAGTTATCTGGGATTTTTTAAAGTCAAGTAATTTTTATACACAACATGCCTCGAATCATTTTAGTAGCAGTAATTTGGTTGTGGAACTAATCAATTACGATGATGTACCATCGAGATTTCGAAGATAGAAATAAACTTAATTATTTTCAGCTTGCGCCGGTTTGAAGTTAAATATTCATGAGGAAAACTAGGAGCTGACTTAGAAATATTTATTTATTTTAGAAAGCTGCAATTCGCATTTTCACTTTATGTTAGTCCAACTAGGTTTTATATTCATCGATTAGGTCATTTTCATACTTAAATATTGAAAAAAAAACCTTTAAATTAACCAAACATAAATTTTGCAATACAAGTTAAATAAAAGAATATTATGTACATTGTACATTCTCTAGTTTAGCGGTCTGATACGCTCAGCTATTGCTCATTCGTCACCAAATGGCAATTATATTTTAAACTTAAAGGTTATTACTACTCTTTTAAAAGGTTATTAGTTTAAAAATATTTGTTTGACGATTTGAAATTGATTAAAACTTATTTGTAAGAAAATAACAGCATAACTAGGTATTTGGTTGTCTATAAAATTGCAGTATAAAGTGAAGATATCTTTTTAGAATGCCTCAAATTCCAAAAGATTTGCATAATGAGGTAAACCACGCTTGGGAACAGTAATTCCAAGTCTAGTCTAGACGCATTCGATTCACGTGGGTAGACGTAATATTTACATCTGACCTTCTCGAGAAAGCCTTAAGGTCAGAGCTAAGAATAAACAGCTCTTAATCGCGTCTCAAATCACGCCTCGGTAATTATACTCATTTCCTCCACTTGAACTTATTAGACTTAAGTAGATATACACTTAGAAAAGCTATAATTGGTAGTTGATATTTTTTGTTTTAGCCCTTTAATAGAATTTTTTTAAACATGCTGAAGTATCTAGTTATCTAACGTATTAAGAAGTTTTGTAGTCCTGAAGTCCTCCTTGTTCGAAAGAGTACGTCCACAGGTTGTGAGTTATCGAATCATGCCTAAGGTCAAATTATATACAATCGAGACTCATAGTTATACCAAATATAAAATAATAAAACCAAAAGCACTGCGAAAGCGTTTTGCAACTTTGGTATTTAGCGGAAGGTCGCATTCGACACGAGATTAAAATGGAAACATGACATTATTTTATATTTAAGTTTTTCTATTGAAACTGCAAGCTTAGAGCATTGTTTCGGATTACACCTTCTTGTCTGTATTTACATAACACCATACCAATTCAGTGGTTTACGAAAAATTTGCACATGGTACCTACAATAATTGTCAGTAATCAGGAGCGAGTAGTTTGCCAAAAAAACTTTACCATCAGAAAGCAGAACCCGTATGAGTTCAGTTACTGTTATTGAAGTAATAAAACTGCTTCTGAGTAGACTCCATGATTAAATAAATGCTTTGTTAACTTGTATTGCAACATTTTTATGTTTGGCATATCGAGTTTATTCGTTAATAAAACACAACAAATAACGTCATCGAAGCTTTCCATATTCTCAAGGATTTGATCGTGTTTTTGTAGACGTATTGAGAGGATTAACTAAAGGTACCTTACCTCCAGTTGTCGTAATTTCGGTGTTAGGCCGACGTGCCAACGATTGTTTATGCAATCGCCAATAATACAAAAATAAAATATATTACGTTTGGAACGAAAAATATTAGTTAAAATACATCTAATAAGATTACGATAATTATGTTTTAAAATATCATAACATCTAGAACACTGCACGGTTTGTGACTTGTGGAGTAATAATATTTACATACAAAGCCTGCCAGGTGCCTGCCCAACAGAGCGCGATTAACAAAGAATGTGTTATCATAACAAACCGGCTAACCGCACTTAAATGTCAACTCACGGTTGCCAAGTGCTTTTTCCAAGGAATTTATAATAAACGAGTGTCTAACTCTCTTACGAGTTACGCGTTATTATAAAGCGCCTGGAATATCAAAATTTCCGTCTATTTGGACGAAACATTCAATACTTTTTTTAAATTTCTGGTTTGTATCACAGTAGATATGATATTTTTACCAACGCAGAAACGTGTGTCAATAATAGAAAGAATCATTATTTTAGATCGTCGGGTGAAAATAAAAAAAAATGAAATCCAGAAGAAATTATTTATTTCTCTCCAAAATCGCCTAACTGCCATCGATATGGTTCTTTTGCCTCGTTAAATCAAATGAAGTATTTTATCCTAAATTTCCAACTACAGCATACGCTAAAATGACATCAATTTTTACAAGTAAACTTCTGCCAAACATTTTTAAAATTTCACTAATAATTGTAACAATTTACCTAAAACGTTGGTATCAAAACCTACTCGTATCGTAGTAGAGAAACAAATTCGTTGTTTGGAAATAAAAGGGTTCCATCTACATCTACAAAGTTTCAAATTAAATACACTTACAAAAAATCAGTTCTTCATAGTTACCATGAGTATAAGGACGTAGAAATGAGTAAAAATATAATAAATACGGGAAATTATTCCTACGTAGAATATACAACTTACTGCTAAAGGCTCTCTTGCACTCACGCGACTCGACACGAATCGACGGCTCCTTCGCAGGGCTATCGTCGCTTCGAGTTAAACCGAACGAAGCGAACTTCGAAAAACAGTTCCAACAATTTTAATCGCACTTTCGTGTTTTTCGAAGTAAAAAGAGTTAAATAGAAAAAAATATTGAGCATTTTACACAAAATGAGTGCATGCTTTCCGACAATACACTATGTGGCCGAAATTCATTAGATTTTTAGTCAAATTAATAAAAATGACACGATATGTAAATAATGTATATAATAATACGGTGCAATCATAAACGTTAAATGAAATATATAATTATCGCATCATAATACACTCGTCCCAAATTGTTATAAAAATTTCCACAAAACGTCGGATAAGGTCTATTCGTACAAAAGTCATGCACTCTCACATACAAAGTCCTTAAAACTATTGAATAATTTGTAGAAACGATAAAATTTCCTACAACTACGATGAGATTTTCGGTGGCAGACAAAGAAGGCTTGTCAGCTGGCAAATTCAGCGGAATCAAAGAACTCAATGAAAATATCTGCCCTCGAAAACCTCCGAAGACTAACCTACGATCTGTATAGAACGCTGTTAATAATGTTTCTAGTACAATTGCTGAATTTTCTCTAAAATTAATATCCTATGTGTACTAGTTCAATTTAAAACGGATCATTCGAAGCATCCCATCTCCAACGTAGAAATTGTCAAAAAGTAGAATAGAGAATTTTACCTTAAAATAAAAGTTACCCGGATTCCATATCCAGTCGAGCATTAGACTTTCAGCCGATTACGCGGCGCGTGAACGCCAGTGAATATTTATCATTATGGCGCTCGAGGTCCACAGGTGTTATAATAAAAACCTATCACTTTAGCTTTAAGTTAATTTATAACAGTCTGGCAACTCTCAATTTAACGATTCAGAGACTCGGCTGTAAGGATAGATTTTCTACGATTCGATCAATCGAAAGTAATTGCATAATTAAAGCCATAAGAAAATATAGGATAAGAATGTGTGCAAGTACCCATAGTAAGGGACCTGTGGAAACTACTCCATTCCTTTTTTTTTTGAAGTTCGACAAGGTCTAGTGCCAAGCTTTCGCTATTGATTTTGTGATCGTAGTGGCAACAGACAAATAAGGGGCACGAATGGGGCCTCAGATACAAATATTCGTGCCGCATAAAACACTCTGGTGAAAACCATGAAGCGGAAATTCGATATTTCACTTATAGTATAGATACTCCAAGGTTACACTCGATACAAAGGCGTGATATATAGAAATAGTCGGACGCTCGACTCGATACGGATCCCGGGAGTCGGTAACGGAACGACACTGCGAGTCGTCTACGACGAGGTCGCCTCTCCCGGGTAAGATAAACGTCGGATCGGAATCCGATTACAGCATTTCATATATCGTTGTACTAATTGTCTACTTTATTGCTTCGAAAATCGGTCGCATAAAAATACCTCGATAAAATATTTCCATATCTTCAACTTTATACACGCTATCATTTTTTTTTATAAAAATGCTCCAGAGTTGCATTAAATTATAACGAAAACCGTGCCTCTAATGGGTCGCAAACGAAGCGAACGGTCGAATTAAGTCAATAAAGAATCTGATTATGAATAATATGGCAGCGGCGCAAACGCGAGTCGAGTCGCGACTCTCGCCGGCGTTCACCCTTTCGGGGACGGTTTTTTTTTGTAAAATAATAAGCGTATCGAAACTAAAAATAACTTCACAAAATTCTATACAATCTAAGTTTAAATTTGATTTCACATTAAATAAAACTCTTCGTCGACGCGGCAGTGAGAACCTCCTCATCACAATTACCAAAACGAAAAGTCAAAATGTCTCGTCGAAATCCGCTTCACGCCGGACAGTTTAGCGTCCGACGTTCGGTCGGTCCGTCACTCGGGCGGGCAGCTCTGAACGAAAGAGGCGGGAAAGAGCCCGGTCCTGCCGGTCCTCTGCAGCGTGCCCTTGTACCAGCCGTCGCCTCTCTTCTTGCAGACCGTCACTATGTCGTCCACTTTCAACTCCAACTCGTATTCGGAGTTCGGGGGGTACGGGACCACGCAGCGAAATCTAAAAGACCGAAAAGAGTGTCAGCGCAGAGGGGCTCGCGTCGAAACGACGGGTCGGCGAAACGTACCTCTCTTTGACCTGCTGCGAGTGATGTCGGTCCCTTCGGGCGGCCGTCACGTCCAGACTTTGCGACTTGCGATGCTGGTTCTGCCGGAGGCCTTCGGTGCTGCCGCGACTGAATAGACTTTCATTACAAACTGACTCCTTTCGAGCGGAACCGAGAGATTTAGAGACGAAAAGTGACGCGAGTCGCGAGTCGAGGCTTTCATTTCCGACTCGACTCGTGCCTCCGTTCGCCTTTTAGGAGTACGCGAATGAATATATAGCTCTTAGCTTATACATACAAAAGCGACAAAAGGCAAAATGCGTCAAAGCAAAAAAAGCAATTTTCGATTCAAATGAGGGTTGCCAAATCCGAAGAGCGGCTTTCACGTGCGAGTCAAGTGCATATGCAAACCTGAGCATGCGATGATCGTGCGGACGCTCCTTGTGCCTGGCCACGGTCAGACCCGCGGGGGCCGGGTTCTGCCCCGCCGAGGTCGGTCCCGCGGGCAACGCTCGCAGCAACTGCGAGGGGCACGAGCCCGACCTGCGTGCAGTCTACGCTCTAGTGTGCTACGGGGGGGCTACGGGTGCGCTACGGGCGCGCTACGGCACTCGATAGCTCTATCGAAAACGTTTTGATCGGTTTTGCATTTCGATATAACTTATGCTCCGACGAGGGATAATCTAGGTCGCGTTATAGGCCGGGAGAGAGTGACACAAAATAGTGGGTCATTTGTCCCAGTATGGCGGTTCTTCAGCGGTCTTATTACGCAATGAAAAAAGAAAAATGATGGTCATAGCGCTGGTACCGGTGCGCGGCCCAATGTCGCACCGGAGAAGTATGGCATGACACTATCGCAAAATACTAGAATTTTTGTGGAACAAATCGTTTGACACTCGTAATTAATCCGCCGAGTTCGACTAACGCCCGCGCGTCCCAGCGCTAAGACTCATCAGATCATTTTTCTTTTTTCATTGCGTAATAAGACCCCTGAAGAACCGCCATACTGGGACAAATGACCCACTATTTTGTGTCACTATCTCCCGGCCCACCGGTGTTAGAGAAAGCGATTCTACTTTATCGGAACGAACGGATCCCGAGCACACCTCGCAGTAGATAAGTTCTAGAGAGGAGTCTGATGTACCGACGTGGACAAAACGAGTGAAACATTCAGCGAACACTAAATGTGCAGCCACAGATGCAAATCGAGTCAAGCCAGTTCAGCTCGTGAGAACATACCGCACGTGCACGGAGTGTTGCGCGGCGTACACCAGAGACGCGTTGGGCGAGTCGTCGAACACCGGATTGTCCATGCTGTAGCCCACGGGCGGCGGAGACTTGCACTTCTTCATGGCCGCCAATCGCTTCATCAGACTCACGCCGCTCGAGATCGACGACTTCTCGGACTTCGCTCTGTCCTTCGCCTGGAATTTGACATCGGTCGGTTTCATTGACCGAGATGAGGTCGTCCGACCGACGAAATCGACCCTAGATCTCACTTTGTCGGCTCGGGGAGTGCCCTGCTGCGACTGGGTCGGCGCACTCCAAGGATACGTCGACGGTTGAGCTGAAATTGAAAGCGTTTCTATCACTTGGCGTCTCCCGATCGCTCCTCTTTAAACGGAACCGAGGACGACTGCACTCACGAGCGGCGGCCGGGGGACTGTCGGCTCTCGGCGGGGCGTCGGGCGGGGCCGGAGCGGCGGGGGCGGCGGCCGGCGCGCTCGGGTTGCCGCCGTCGCTCGCCGGAGGCGCCGTCTTACCGCTCGAAATGACCGCCGACTGCAATCGCAGATTTCGAGTGAGGACACGTATCGTCACTCGCAAAGCGGACGGGACGAAATCCAAAGAGGAGTCATCGCGAATACCTTGTCGTGTTTGATCCGGTTGGCCACGGGCGTGAGGGGCGCCACGTAGTTCCCGGGAAAGACTCCCGCGCGCTGGAGCCGCTCGCACCAGCCCTTGTACCAGCCGTCGCGACAGCGCTCGCGGACCGTGTACACGCCTGCGGAGAACGGGTCTATTCAATTTATACGTCGTTCCAGGTCTTCGCGGGAGCCGCGCGACCTCTCGGCCGTCCGTCCTCACCTCCCTTCTTCAACTCGATCTCGTCGGGTTTTTGCGGTCTGTACGGATACAGCGCGACGTACGCGGCCGGCAGAGGGCGCTCGTCGCTTCGAGACCGCCGTCGTCTCCTCTCTCTCTCTCTCTCCCTCTCGCCCCTCACGTCTCGCTCCGGCGTGTGATCGAGCAGCGACGTCGCCAGGATTTCGGCGGAATGTCTGGAGGAGGACGGTTCACGTCATATCGTCGGTCGAGGAACGGTTCGGTGGAGCGAGTGGACTTCGGGAACCGTTCCCCGAACGAGACAAAACTCACCTGTTCTGGTTGTGGCCTCCCTGCAAATGCGTGGTCGGCGTCAAACTGTGCCGTTTCTCTCTGAGATGACGGTCCCTCGGGGCCCTCGTCGCGTAGTCGTCTCTGCCGTGAGAGGGCGACAGCGCCGCCTGCAGCCCCAGGCCGAAGTTGAGAAGCGAGTCCGGTCCGCTGCACCTCACCTCCGGTCCGGCGGATCGAGTGATCCTCGACGAGCAGGGCAGACTCGTCGGCTCGGCCTCGCGAGCCTCGACGAAGGAGGACTCGGTCGGTAAACTTACGTTCAGCGAGGTGTTCGTGGCCGTCGAACACTCGCTCGAGTTCGGAGCCGCCGTAGCCTTCTGGTCTCGCGGACGGGTTCGGTCTCGCGAGGCATCTCTAGTCCGCTCCCGATCGTCCTCCGGCGCCGCGACCGTCGGGTTCCTCTCGGTGTCGTCGTCGGGCGAGTCGGGCAGACTGGGCTCGGCGCTCTCGCTGGTGCTGGTGTCGGAGCTGGTGTTGGGCGTGGTCGTCGACGACGGCGTGTTCGCGCTGGAGCTCGAGTCCGAGCTCAAGTTGGAATTGAAGGCCGCGACCGGAAAGCGTTCGGCGCGGACGTTCTGATAGGCGACGTCGGCCCCGTTCGAGTGATTGTCGAGCTTGGCCCCGAACCTGTCGTAGGTGTCGTCGACGCGGGACACGCTCTGCACCCCGAACCCCTTGTGCGCGTTCGTGAAGTGGACGATGTCGAGAAGGCACTTGGCCCGAGTGGGCTCCGCGACCCTCGGGCTGGCGGCGCGGCGGGCGGACGTCGGGCCCGATCCCTGGGTCGGCCGGGTCGCCGTTTGGGAGGTCGCGTGGGTCGCGTCGGCCACGTTCTGGTAGTTGCCCTGCGCCGAGGCGGGGGTCGACGCGGACATCTGTTGATACCGATGAGGGTGCTGAAAGGGCGAGAGACGGCTTTGAACGTCGAAATATGCTCAAACGACCCCGAGCGGAGCGATCTTAAGGTAGGGGCGACCGACCTGAGCCTGATGCCGGTGCTCCGAGTGTCCCGCTCTGACGTGCTCCGGCGCGGGGGGGACGGGGCGATTTATCGGACTGCTGGAAGAACGTATCGTTAGTTTTTTTTTATTTAAATTTGAGCAAAATCGTGTTCATACGAAGAATCCCGGAAAGTACCTGTTCATGAGGTGAGAGGCGGCCTGGTTGAGTTCGACGAATGCGATGGGGAAGATGCCCACTCGCTGCTCGAGGCGACCCTCGGCCCAGTTCTCGTCCACTCGCCGGTGGACCGTGATTATAGCCCCTGCGAAGCACATTGTCACACGTCAAGGGCGGAACCGCAATACGCTCTATCTAACGAAGTGTAGTTCTTCCTCAATTTACCCTTGTCGAAAGCGAGACAGCCCTCCTCGTCCGGGGCGGACATCCGGAAGTCGTACAGCGCTTTGCACAACGCGGGGGCCGCGGCCAACGGCACTATCACCTGGAACCATAATCTCCACTTGGTGTCATCTTCGCGGGTTTCGTGCATTTTAATGAAACTATGCTTTTACCGAGTTCTAAAGCTAAATGTCGCCTTTTATAAAGGAGCAATAAACAAATAAAAAACATGTGTCTACTTAATACGTGGGTAACACTGAAAATAGTTAGAACTGGCTAGGAAAACATTTTTTTAATTTCAATTTTCGAACTCTTTGGTAACCTTATGTAGTATATTGCATTAATTTGTCATTTGTTTTTGTGAATTGGCGGAAAATCTAAAACTCTTGTTACACGTGAAAATGAACATAACGCAAGAAAATTTTCGGTCAATGATTTATTATGACTTTCGTTGTGGGTTACTCAACAACAAAGCTTTGACAGGCTACGATTAGCATTTCTTAATGAAGCCCCATCTCGTGCCACTATTTACAATTGGTTTAACGAGTTTAAGCGTGGACGTAGCAATCTCAATGATGATCCGCGTGAGGGACGTCCTTCAACAGCGACTACTGAAGATAACATCAGTACTGTACGACGCATGATAGAGGTAGATAAGAGAGTGACCTATCAGCATAAGGGCAAGCCTAGGCCTTGGTATGACTCAAGTTCAAAAAATATTACACGAACATTTAGGCGTCAGGAAGCTTTGTACCAGATAGATTCCCCACACTTTAACCGACGACCAGAAACACCTTCGCATGGGCTGGTGTCGCCAAATGTTAGATAAGTTCAATGGCGCTCACTCAAATACTGTATTTGACATCGTCACAGGTGATGAAAGCTGGATATGTTTACTATACTATGTTTTTTATCACATTGGAACGGGGTTTCTCGTATATTTAGGTTTGAATAAACACGACTCTGAAAATCTCTACGCCATGGCAGACAGTACAACTTATCGATAAAACAGAGCAAGCGCTAACTAGCGGCCCAGACTGCTTTACCGACGTTTGAACAGATATTCAGGGTGTCGGTTGTTTGTGACGGTGCACGCGCACCGTAAAAATTGACTCTCATCATTTTTCCCTAACGCGCCAAAAGAAGTATAACTTCAAAAATGGTTTTAACATACATATATTTATGTAATAAATATAGCACCGTAATATGCTCAGATCTGATGGGGCCGAAACTTTTTCAAATGTATATGAAAATTATAAAAAATTTGCAGAATGACACAACAATATTCGCTTCAGAAAGAAGAGCTAACAACATCATTATCAATATAACACCTTTTAAAATGTGTGTGTTGAATTATACAATTTAAACAAACACATGAATCACAAATGGAACGCAACATTGGATAACCAAACTACCTGCAAATAGGTGATAGGGAACACTCCGCTGCGACCAGAACACTCTCCGTGATACCAGAAAGGGTCCAACTTCTTTTGCAGCAAAATCGTCTCTCCCTTCTTGAACGAAAGGTCACTGAAATGGGAATATGGCGCATAAATAAAAGTAAAAAAATCATCATTCATTTTTATCTGAAGTTTACATTTTCTTATAAAAATAAAACAGATTTTTCGAAGATGTGTTTAATACCAATTATATCAAATCACCAGCGGTACACATACAGATACACTCACCCAGGTTCCTTTGAAATATAATCGTACATAGCTCTCCCGTGCGGCGGCACCTGCTTGTCTGATCGAGACGATGGCTGCGTTTGTACCTGGCCCTGAAAGTTTGAAAAATAACACAAAATAAAACTATTTCCATCATGTTTTACAAGAATTCTTATTAAGTAATAATGGTTTCAATATATCAATTATAGGTCATTGATCTCTCTCTAGCCCTCTCTGGTCTACGATCATCACTTAAGAAAAATCGCAGCGGATATACCTAAATCTAGCAGTATTTGGCTTTACAATATGTTACCTGCGCGTGCGCAGTCCTAACTCTCTGCACAGAGACTTTCCTGGGTGCGGAGTTCTTCATGCCCTCCAGGATCCTCATGAGGAGGACGTTGGGAGGCAGTTCCTCCACCTTTGCCTCTACCAGGACCCGACACTCGGGGCATCGTAGCTCTTTGTGAGATTCGACTATTACCTTAAAGATACAATATGAAATATTAAATACTTATAAATTATAATCGTGGAATTAATGGTAGAGCTTAAAACAGTGGCACTACAACCCTTGGGTTCAGATTCCTAATCTGTTCCGCCCAACTTTGCTCTCTACTCTCTTAAGTGTTTCACTAATCTAATCACAAATACGTGTTGAAAAAGTATATCTTTAAATTGTTTATTTCGTGAACAAATTTGAGATTAGATTGTACTGTAAGGTTTTTAAATTATTCATTAAGATTCAGTTAATAAAAATCTAATCAAACGTTAATTTTAAAATCTAGAAAACTATTTTAAAATATAAAATAAATCAGTGGCGCTACAACCTTTTTAGGTCTGGGCGTTTCTGTTTCGCC
Source organism: Pieris napi (assembly GCF_905475465.1). Taxonomy (NCBI): domain Eukaryota; kingdom Metazoa; phylum Arthropoda; class Insecta; order Lepidoptera; family Pieridae; genus Pieris; species Pieris napi. The sequence goes on along the minus strand of NC_062241.1, from coordinate 199,129 downwards.
ATGTGTCAGTCTAATAGGCAAATAGATGATTTCCTTCACCGTTCAAGCAAATGTTAAATTCGCACATAGAAAGAAAGTCCATTGTTTCACAGCCGGGGATCGAACCTACGACCTCTGGGATGAGATCGCACGCTGAAGTCGACATTGCTCAACAAAAACTAATTTACCATTGATATTTGGTTTTTTTTTTTTGATCGCGTCCAAAGAACGGATTGTAAATAATGTTTCGGATATATTGTATGAGATAAAAGGCTTTTTTTATTTAGCTTTAGAATTTCTTTTATCAGAGACGCATAGGTAAACATCAATAATGACAGGGCAAATTCATTTCCCCTTTCCTGTCGCCTGTACTAGTCGGATGTGAGCAATTCAAAATAACGTTACAACCGCAACTACAGGCTGCAACGTAAAGCTAATGACGTTTGCGTTTATAGCTAGGAATATATGTCGTCTGATGCTGAGATAATATATAAATCTACAATGGTAATTAAATTTTAAAAATTTAAGTGAATGGGCTTGCGTCGAAGTATTTATAGGATTCGAGTCAACGCCGATACGCATAGACAAGATATTACATCACGAAGCTTTACTTTTCAATTAAATATCCTACCTCTTCTAAATAACACCAAATTATTATTTAAATAATCATTGACATCACAATGTACTGATTGATCCATTTATATTATATAGACGACATTTGACATTGACGAAGTAAATCGCAAATTAATAACTGTTATCTAATCAGTGAAAACATTGCAGAAATTGAGTCAAGGTGCTGAAGTGTTCTTGAATTTGTACAATATTGTTTCCGTATGCCAGTAAATCTTGGTCGGTCAGTAGAGCTTTCGAGCCACAAAGCATTACCAAAGTACTACACTTAACATTTCAAACACATTTCTATTTTCTTTACTTTTATTTAAAACAAGAGGAGGAGGCGAGCTATTCTAAGTAGAATAAAACGAGCAACGTTTGGATCGTATCCCCAATATGCCGACGGTAGAAAGAAACATCCCGTTGCCAAGAGTTACCGTGCTCTATTTATGAAACACACCGAAATACATTCGAGTACATAAGTAGGACAATTTAATGATCGATACTAGTGAACTTGAATGATTTGATCCAGGTGAGCTCTAGTGTTTACACACAAACATGCGGGTATGTGGTTCATATATTAAATAGCTTCCGCTTTATAATTCGAGCTTCCACATTAAAGTAAGCACTTGTATTCTCAGATATATGAGACTATTAATTAAATCTAAGCCCTCCGGGTGATAAAGTTAACATATTATAATTACAAACTTAAGTTTCTGCTTTCCCAGTAGGAAACAAGTTCCTTCGTATTATTTCATACAGTATCATGAATATTAAACGTCATTTAATAGAACCGATATAATCTCACAAAAACTAAACATTAAACGCATGTGATGACACTCGACTTCAGTTTCGTTTCGCAGTTTGTATCACATATTCAAATATGTATTTTTAATTAAAAACGCTAACATACGCCGGTTGAGAAATGTAGGTGGGCCGATCAGCTGCTTTTCTAAAAAGGGAAAGAGGTTAATGAAACAGACAAATAACTAAATACAAGTTAAAAACAGAAATAAAACTATTATAAGAAGTTTAATCATTCAGACGCTAATATTTCGTGAATGTCAGGTATTTAATGAAACAACGAGTTATGAATTACGGCACGGATAATACTTTCTAACGTTTCAATATTCCGTAATTAATTGACGGCTTTTTAAAATCTAAACCGCAATATCGCGATTCAACGTATACCTTTTGAGTCAATATTTTGCTTCAGACCGCCTACCGCTATTTGCATTTATAAAAACACGTAGCATTTTAATTTACAATTCGTCGTTTGAGATTTCAATACATTAATTTGCATAAAATATGAAATACCTACTAATATTTCATAGTCTCTTTACGAAACTTTAAGTTTAAAAATAGAATTTCTATAAGGTAATTCGCTCTTCGCACTCTCTCTCAATCGGTGTCAATCTCTCTCTCCATTTTCTTCGATAAAAACGCTGCACATCTTCGTGACGTTCCGTAATAATTTTACCCTCCTATGCGCCTAAAGAAGTTTCACTTCAAAAATCATGGCCATATAGTTATTTCCACCACAAAACTAAAACCACACATTGTTTCATTTAACCTCAACTTGTCTGGTTAGTAAAGTTTTTCTAAAACCAATGACGAATAACTTAATAACGCATTGACGATTAACGTAGCCACAAAGCAAATAAATTGATCTGTAATAAACCCTTCAATATTTAAGTCTTACTCTTACTCCGCCGACACTTTTCTTTTCGGTTAGGTTATGGGAAAAGAAAAAAATATGGTATGAAACAAACTATATAATGTTACTTTGATTTGAATATTTCAATGTATCTCGATGACGCAACATGCTCAATACTAGCCTGACGAGCAGGTTTGCAAAATCAATGAGAGTAGAGCAAGCGAAAGTTAACGTCAGGACAGAATCGTTGCAAGTGAAAAGCTGCTTACTACTACTACTACTACTACAATGGAAAACAGAGTCCTGTGAAAAGTATCCAGATTATTGTTTTTAATATTCTAAGATATTCTAAGAGAATAGTAACAATTATTGTATTTTATATAAAACGTATGTCCATAATCAATATCAATAACTATAATAAGGCGAATTGTATTAGAGTTCAATGACATGGACTCCCAAGATTATGAAGTTGGGTTATCATCTGACCGGCTATTCGAAGCGTGGGTGTCCTAATTGTTAAAAATAGCCAATACCTAGCCTGCCTGCCTGCTGTATTAACTACTTACTCAAATTCCCAAATTCTCAAATTCCAAAATAGGATCCCCTATTTTTAAATAAAAGCCCCAATTCGGTCCGGGTAAAGACGATTGTCTTTGATGTAATAATTTCGTTGCTATTTGGCGGTTTTAAAGTATATTCCACAAAAAAAGCCTCATCTCCATATTTACACAAATAGAGACAAAAATATTTATCTAAAAAAGGCGTCCGCCTTCCGTACTTAATGTCAGCAATGGAGCTGATAAAATATGTTATACTTTTATTAAATATAATATCAAATTGATTGTTTGCACTAGGTTAATTTATGAAGACCTGAAATATTTATGTTGGTATAAGAGCTATTTTATAGAAACTATTATCTCCAAAAACAGCGGAAAGCGTATCTCAGACGCCACCCAAAGCGCAAGACTATTCAAGACATGTCAATTGTGAGATAGTCGGATGAGTCAGTACGTGAGTCAAACAGTTTAGATTAGAACCAGTTATAAACCATGTTTATTTACGATACAGTAGGAAGGGACTACTAACTCAGGAGATGCATATGGTTGCCAACAGTAGAAGTATGATCATAGAAATTAGACATAATATATATGTTAGCTCTGCTAACTTCAATGACTAAAGAACAAAATATAAATACTGAATAGTTTAGGAGAATATAAAGGTTTATGTCTAAAATAAAAAAGTGTACAATGTAGGATGATATACAGAAACAACTCTCACCAATTATGACTCCTGTAGTTCATAAGAATCCAATAATTTTTTGACGTATTGGAGTCAAACTAATGCTGTCTTAGTTTATCAATCTTACTCTTAGCATAAGAATAAATTAAAGTAAAAAATAATCTTAGCTTCTATTATAAAATCAAAAGAAAAGTTAAGCCTATTATTCCTTGTCACTCCAAATCTCTAATGGAGATGCAGTGAATCCCTTAGTTAATGACGGATTTATAAAGAAAAATAAACATTTGAGTAACATTGGAAAGTACAGCAAAAAGACAAACCTTGAGACATTTGAGACAGAATGTGTGTTGGCATGGCAAGACTCGCGATGATGTGTCCAGGCGCTCCAAACAGACTGAACACTCCAACAGGTCATTGAGTAGACCCTCATCCATCCCGTCCTTACACTGAAAACAAATCTAAAACTCACTTTCAATTGTACTATAAATGCTTTACATGCAATATAATTTTATTAAATGTTAAAATGCAAAGATAATTTAATAAAAACTTAAATATTTCCCCCTATCCCCAACAATATCTTTTGTATGATGTGTGGCCTATTTAAATCGCATTTTTATCTATTAACTAACAAAACTAACTCTTAATTGCAGTTCATATAAGTCCAGATGAGAGATGAATATATTCCATAAAAGTGCACCAGAACTGGCATTGTAATGTGTCTTTAGTGTATTCGAAGAATTGAACAATGACTATCATTCTAGGAAAATCATGTTTTCCAAGCCAAGTTCACAACACAGCTAACTTACTTGTTTATTTTATGAACAAATATGTCAAAATAATAATAAATTTTATTTTTGTGTATGTCTATTTTTTCTAAAATAAAACATGTAACAACAACAATATTTAACAAGAAATAAATAAGTGGTATATATATTTTGAACAAGCTTTTTTAGTTTAGAAACAAGAAGAGATCATAACTGAACCTCTATTATAATGAATATCGAAATTTAATTGATTCATTTATTTTCTTTTAAACAAGAATAAAAATAATAAAAAATAGGCCTTTAGAATCAAAGAATCTTAATGTTAACTTTATTTTGTCATAATTTAAAAACTATACCTAATGAACGTAGACGTTCATTTACAAAACCGATGACTTAAATCAGTTTTGAATAATATTGAAGGTAACGGTAACGAGTTACTAAAGTTTACATACATATTAGATCCTAAAAGGCGGTGACTCACCGAATATTTTGAATTCCAACAACGCTAGCGGCTACTCAATCCATTATTACAAGAAACAAAACCTGGAGCACTGAGCAACCACCCTAAACACTACTCACTTAACAATTCGACAAAATGACTTAACACTGCTCATAATTAATCACAATAACTGCTGCCATTATACAAATAAGCGAATAAATATTGCGGGGGTAAATTAATTACTATTGCAAGAAAAATGCACTTGTTCACAAAAACTAATTAAATTTCACGCAGAAATGCCAAATGCCATTCTCGTTAGTCGTTTCTCACGGCTTGCACCACAAAATACAGATTGCATATTGAGTGCATAACACTAACAGACTATTCGCTAACATGAACCCAAAGACAGATATTCTATCGTCTACAGACACACTACGAATATTAATACGAAAGTGGGCAGCTGAGAGAAAACAAGTAGAAATGATAATAAGCTCATTATCATATCTGAGTATTATTATTCCTAAATATTTAATAATATAACTTTTCGTGAATTCGACAACTGGGCTTTGACACAAATGTTGGTTATAATTGCAATAACCAGTTGCAGTTGATGACTATTACCACGTCTTAACAAAAATGTGCGCAAATACTAAATCACTACCCATTACCTCTATATGTGTTTAGAAAAATTTAAACTAATAACATTTTTATGTGTTAAGAAATAAATGAACAACATAATATTCCTTCGTTTGCTGTTTTTGCGCGGTTTCTATTATGTTCTAGGTAAGTACAGTCTTCCTAGTCTGAGCTCGCAGACATCTGTCAATGTCACCGACTATAATTACAGACCAAGACAGCGATGTACAAATACTAATGTGTAAAATAAAAATGTTGTTCTTGTTTTGTTAAACTAAGTTACATAGAGTGGGTTTAATTTAGGGATTAGGGTATGTTCACTAAATAGTAATATCCTAAATTGCCATCATGTCTCGAGATAAAAGCGTTTGGTTTGCCGAAGAAATTTTATTAGATGCTAAACTTATCAATTTTCAATTGGAAACCGGAGAATGGGATGCTGTGGAGGAAATGTTACGCGCTGAAGCTCAACTCTCAAGAGATGCTGAAACTGGACGATTAAGACCGTAAGAACTTTGATGATTTTAATGATTTCAGCGATTTAATTTATAACTTAATTTTTATTTAAAACTTATTGTGTGTAATTGCACATTAAAAAAAACATTTTATTCTTCCTATAGGAAAAAAGCATCAGAATATACATTACGTCTTATTGCTGAAGTCCTACATATTATGAGACTAGATGTTGAACAAGCGTCATACAATCGTAGCACATTAGCTGTTGCAGAACAATGCTTAAGACTGGTGCGTTCATGTGCAGCAGCTGGAACTAAAATGCAAACATACATTTCAAAAGAACTTTCCATTCTTGATTCAATGTTGATTTTGGCAACAGAGTATCAACATCCAAATATTGAATACCTTAATGAAGAATTACAAAAGAAATATGAGTCATGTATGGCAGTCCTCATACAAACCCTGGGAAATTTAGTTGTGAATAATCCTTTTAATCAGATAATAATATGGAATAAGTTTGAACCAACTATACTCAATTGCTTAGTTGGACAAAATGACAAGATTGCTTCAGCTGCTGCTATGATTGTGTACAACATCTTACTAGGCCAGCCTAATGTGTTGCCAGATGATGTCACATTATTGAATTCTTTGGCATATATGTATAATAATGATAATGCTGAATATCCTCATTTAATTATAGAGTATTTAATTGGCGTAGAAAATACATATATAGAAAAACTTTATTCAAAGTTAGAGCCAGAAAGCCGAATGTTGGTTTTGAATCTAGCCTATAATATTCTAATGTCTACAGAATCACAAGACATTAATGTGTCTGTAAATTTTGTTAAATTTATGGCACATGAATTTAAGAGTAAATCAGATTGTATCTTGAAAACAATAGATAAATATGTAAATACAATAGAACCACAAGAAGTAGTATTTCTCCTCGAGATTATTGCTACAGCATCTAGTATGGATACCTATATGGACTGCTTACAAAGTGACACATCTTTATTTATCAACTGTGCATGTAAGTGTAATTTTTTTTTAATATTATAAAATTCAATACATACATACTACTATTTACTTTAATGTTTATTTTATAAGATCAAATGAGCTACTCATGTAAAGTTTTCAACTTATTTTCAGTTTTGTTCAGAGCTATACACAAATTGGGTAAAGAGAGCAACAACTTCTTTTCATCCATTAACAAATTGTATGCTGCGACAGGAAAGCAATTGGTATGTGATGATAACATGCCTGCATGCACCACACCAGGTGAAAGTAAGTTATTAGAGTGATGGCATTAATACTGCCCTTCAATTCTTAATCTTAAATTCATGTGCCAGAAATTTTACAGACACATTAATCTTTTGTGATTCTGTTGACATTAGAATATTATAGGCTAGATTCAAAACTAACATTTGGCTTTCTGGCTCTAATTTTGAATAAAGTTTTTCTATATATGTATTTTCTACCCCAATTAAATACTCTATAATTTAAAAATAAGAAAAAATCTTAATTTTGTAAGTGCAATGTGCAAGATTCACTTTTAAAACATTTTTCAGATCCTCTTTGCAAAAACGACTCGGCTGATAATATGCTCTCTTGTAATGAAACTACATCTGAGTGCACAGAATCAGAAAGTAGTGAACAGTTCTTTGAATGTACTGATAATTTAGTTTATAATGATAAATTAGATATTTTAGCTCCACCTGATTTTACTCCAAAGTTTGAAATTGAAAAATCATCTCGACCCTTAGATGTTAAAATAGATCATGATTTAACAAAAGTTGCATTCAAGCGAAGCAGTTCGGTTCCGAAGGGCGCGACTGATGAAAGAATTCAACTTCCAACCCGCAGAATCAGTTTGGAACATAAAATTGATATTTGTGATGATAATGAGCCACCTTTGATCATTGATGCACAGTCTCCAACGGCAAGTATGAACACAATTGCGGAAGTCATTCCGGTTGCATTACAACCAAAGCTGGAATTTGATAACAGTAGAGCTGATTCTCAAGATAGCTCACCAAATGATCCTCCTACAGAAATACATCTTAACAAGGAAGAACTTAGAGATACAAGCATCAAAGCGTCACCAAGTGAAATATCTCCACCCTTATCTGAAAATATACATGATACAGAGTCTCAAAAGCAATCACCTGATACTCCAAAAGAAGTAAAGAAAAGTCAGAACTTATCAACAGATTTCGATTTAAGTGAACAGCTACAGAAGATTCTAGGAATATCGTCTGAAAAGACCCGGGGAGATGCATCAATGGAGAAAAAAAGTGATCCAACAAAAGAAGTCAAGATATCTGATGAGATTACTCCAAATAAGGTGCCATTTGTGAAAATTGATTCACCAGAATCACTAAAGACAAGGTAATATCATAATTAGTTTTCAATCTTATATTACTCTAATGACATATTACCTTCTGTTAGTGATCTGTAATATTGCTTAGAACTTTGAACTTATTATATATAATTAGTAAAATATGCATAAAAAGGATATTAAAGCTTATTCTTGACTAGTTTTTGGTTCATTTGATTTATGATTTGGTGAAGTTTAACAACTTGGATTTATGTCATAATAACTTATTAAAATACTTAAATTATTGTTTATTCCAGATTGGGAGCAATAGATATGTCAACACCAAAGAAAGCAATAACAAGTGTAGAGACAGTAGAGAGACATGTTGCTTTTGGATTCAAAGCAACTTTAGTTAGAACGCTTGCAAATCTCTGCTGGAAAAACCAGGAGAACAAGAGACAGGTATATTTTTACAACTACTTATATGTACTTTGGTTTTGCAAGTTTTCATTTGTGGTTTTGTGGTTTTCATTGATTTGGAGAAAAATTGGAAATTTTAGTTAGTATTGTAAATAACTTACCAATTAATTCCTACCTAGCTATTAAAGAAGTGGATATCGAAAAGTCAATAGCCCAGCGTCAAGGCAACCTAGACCAAGAGTGTTAAAGTAACTTGCAAAGCGTCTAGCCAATTGATTTCTAATAAATCTTCATCAATCAAACAGTCTTTGTTTTTGCAAAAAAAAAAATTGTGATGTACAAAGTGTTTAATGTACAACTGATTGAAACGTGAAATATATCGTTTTAAAGGAAGAATCTAAAAGTATGATAAACTTATTATATACTAATAAAACTTAATTATTAAAAACTCCTTCTAACGCAAATTCTCGATCTAAAGATATAGTAATTGATGTGGAACAAATTGTTTTAAGGTATGTTACTTCTTATTTCAGATGCGAGAATTAGAAGTAATCCCAGTACTTTTGGATTGCTGCAACATTGATGCTCGTAATCCCCGTATCCTTTTCATAGAAGTCTTTCTCTATTAATTTTTTTTTTTAAAGACAATTCACACCAATTGACCTAGTCCCATGCTAAGCTGGTGAAACATGTGTTATGGGTACTAGGCAACGGATATACATACATACATACATAGATAGATAGACATATAAATACATATTTAAACACCCAAGACCTAAGCACAACACCGAATGCTCATCACATCGATGTTCGTCTCAGCCGGGGATCGAACCCGGGACCCATGGATTCGCAGTCAGGGGTACTAACCACTAGACCAATGAGTCGTCCTAAAAAAATATACTATAACCTACTCCTAGTAGACAAGGGTAGAAGCCTTTAAAAATAATATAAAGTGAAAAAAATAACAGTAGGATGAAACCCATTGGAAAAGGAGGAGAAAAATAATTTACGGGCGATCTGAGGTCGGGAAGGGAAGGGGGTAAAAAACGGTTTATCTCGATTTCCGGCAAATTAAAAGTCCTATAGAAAAAAGCCAAAAGGCAAGGTTGTATATTATAATAAAAAGATCTAAAACTTTTGTATCTACACATTTTTCACATAACCTCAAAATTTATGTGAAAAATTAAAAAAAACAAGTTTTTAGTTTTTTATTTTTCTCTTTTACAAAATTTATTTTTTTCCCACGAAATTTTGTCAAATCTTACCTTTTTATGTCCTAAATACGCTGTAATTTAATTTAAATAAATAACAGCGTATTTAGGACAGTGACACACGTTTTTTTTCAAATTCGCCTTAATCAATTAAATATTTACAAAAATCAATTTTTTGGGCCACATAAGAGCTTTCCTAAGGGACTTTGCCAATGGGTATTACTTATGAATTGTATAAATACGAGGGCATCTCACGACACCAAAAGTCACCTACAATATTATGATTAAAAAATTCAAAACGCCAACCCTCATAATGCTAAAACTTTTGACATATTTGAGAAAATAATGCATTGAATTGGGAGCATTTCTCCCTTATGCGTCGAAGTAGATTTTTGATGCATGTGTTGACGTTATTGCTGTTTATGTAAAAATCTATACTTATTTTTAAAAAAAAAGGGTGCGTGTACTTATGTACGCGCGTAAGAAGTTATACTTCTTCGGCATTATTAAAAATAGTTTTTGATTGCATGCAAATAATTAATTACAATTAAATAATCAAAGACTGGAAAAGGAGTCATTAAAGTCAATAAAGTTCAGTTTACATTTGAAAAATTAATTAAATAAATATTTATTATTATTCTCTTACATTAAACAAATAAAACACTATTTATCTTTAAAACATTTTTATTTCATTATACTATTTATTTTTAAGTGACTCTAATGTCTTCATCAGAATTTCGGTTTGTAATTTTAAATTAATCATTACTTGGTTGTGCATCTACGAGGCTTCTCCAAAACTACTTGCTTTCTGCAACAAATAAGAGAATATTAATTTAAGCTCTGTCCATGCAAAACTTAAAATTTTTTATAATTCATATTATAAATTTTTTAACACATTTATATTAATATAATTATATAAATGTGTTAATAATATAATTTGTAGCACATGCTACAGACCTGGATAGCAACTTTCTTTTATTCTATTTAGAGATAGAGATAATTTAAATATAATACCGGTGTCTTCCTTGTAGGTTTCTTTGGAGTTGTTTGGGGATTCTTGTTGTTCAGTTCGACATGATTTTCTTTAACCTTTCTTTAATCCTACAAAATAATGAAATTGTTAAGTTATGTTGTCACTGTTGTGCACACCTTTGTTTGGCTTTTTTAGTATTCAAGTTATGTCAAAACTGATTTATTACCTTGTCATTGTTGGCTTTATTTGCTTTTGGGATATCAATTGTTTCCAAAATGATTTTATTTGTAATAACCTGAAATATATAAATAACATCTATTAATTTAAGTATCATGGTGAGTGGTTCGCACTCAGGTATTAAGGTGTATTATACCCACTGTCCATTATAAGTGGGAATGGGCTCACTTCTGGCAGGACAGAGTTTCGGTACTACAAGTGCAACATGGATGTTTTGAGGTATTACAATATCTCTAACTACCCTGTAGGGGAATAAAGTAATGTTGTAAGCATATGCCTATGCTTGAAAGGTTGAACCTTGAACATCACCATACATCATATTTATAATTAACATTCCTACCTCGACACCATCACAATCAAATTCATTGAAATCTACTTCAAACCATTGTGTCTCGAGAAGGTGATGGTGGCTTTGTTCCATCTCCAGTTTTTGATGTTTCATGGCGATAAGATGACAACTCTTTTTTTGTATTCAATTTAGTGCACTTCCACTGATTCATCAATTGTTTTTTGTCTCTTGTCCTTATATTTGCTAGATTAAATCTGATGTTTTGATTAAATAATGTGGTCATTTTTTTGAGATGCAGGTACTTATTAAAATGTTTACTTCTCTGTTATATCGCTCCAAGCCTTCATTTTCTCCTTATTAGTATTCGTGCTTAAATCTTTGTTCTCAATTATTGATATATAGGGTCGTAGAATATTTCTAAAAAGTTGCTGTAACAAACGCAATAAACAAAAGCAATGAATAATGGTTCATGTTTCAGTTTTAATCAACAATAATACTCGATAATACATACGGATAGTTAACCTCAATTGTATTGAAGCACTCAGGAAGGTTAGCACAGTTTTTTCACAAATATTTTATATTATTTCACAAATATTTTGTATAATGAAAATAACTAGGTATATAATTATTAATTTTAAACAATAATTAAAACTCCTATATTTGTTTAAAAGGTAAATGTCCTTGTCAGATGTCAATTGTCATGGTCATTCAAAATTCTTGTTAAGCTGCTAAGCTAGAATATGCGTGAAGTTAGCTTCACGCATATTCTATTTCTTTTTACTTGTAGTTTGTCATATTCCCATCTCGCTCGCGCACGCTATATCACACTGCCAATTTTGTGTCATAGGTGCGCGCGCAATCGTAAAATTTCACTCTCATCAATTTTTCATAACGCGCCTAAAGAAGTACAACTTCAAAAATACAGGCTAATAAGTGGTTCATTTTGAAATTTTCCTTTACAAAAATAAATATCTTCGAAATAATTTTCCTGATTATGAATTTCCAGTGATAATGCAATGGGTTATATTTGCAGTAAGAAACTTATGTGAGAATTGTCCTGAAAACCAGGTATGTAATTTAAAAATATCTTAATAAGTAGTGAAATAAAAACGTCAATAAACGTTATTTTTGATTTCAGGAGGTAATATCAAAAATTACCCTGCAAGGTCCTGTCGACAACGAAGTTTTGCAAGAGATGGGCCTAACACTACACGTCGACTCTCAAGGAAATACTATAAAAGTCGGGCCATTGCAGAGAAACTAATTTATTAAACGTCTACTCGTAACAATATCATATATTTGCTATATACCTATGTGTAGAATAATAGTCAATCTAAATATACTATATTATTACACTTATACCCGGTCGGTAAAGAAATTAATAGGTACATATTTTAATTTTTTATTTGCTGGGTGTAGAACGGACGACAAGAACTGGCAATAAACTCTTCTTCATTCTTAAAAAACACCAAGTTTTTCTGTTTTAAAAAAGTTTCTAAGGAGCTGCAAACATCACATCATACTCCTCGTCACACCTAAAGCAATTAATTACAATAATTAAAAATAAGTAAGAAATAAATTAAAATAGAGCCTACTCTGTCCGTAATAGGCAAAGTGAAATAGAAAAAATAATGAGGCCTATCCTTTATGTGATGAATAACATAAAATTACCAAATTACCATTGCAAATTGCATACAGACCATTTATCCTGATTGATTTGTTAAAGAAAGTTGTGAAGTTAAAGAAATATGTTCTTGTAAACCAGAGACAACGTGAAGATATGGACGAAATCTGTATAGGTATGTTATCTAAAGCTGGCGGCTTCAACACATTTACACATTGTGCTTGTGTAGTGTCTGTGAATAAGCGCGAGACGTGATGTCAAACTAAAATCACTCTACTGTACAGTCCTTTTCATGAAAGAAGTCCTCCAGAAGCGGCGCTGCAATCGCGAGACGTAATGTTGCCATTTATGAGTAAAAAATTTATCAAATAATATTATTTTCTGCATACTTCAATGAAACAATATTTCTTTTATGTAAAAAGTATATTTTTATTTACTTATATTAGCGGTGTTATACCTTCTTACAGGGAAAAGATGAGAAAATAGGGCAAAGAAAAGCTATACAATTTTTTATTCAGAGTTTTATTGCATAATTGTTGGGTTACAATTTTTGAAGTTATACTTCTTTAGGCGCGTTATGAAAAATTGATGAGAGTGAAATTTTACGATGCGCGCGCACCGTGACACAAAATTAACAGAATGAAGTTAGTTCTAGGTGGCATAAAAATCGATAATAACTATGTTCAAGTTGTATATTCTAGTATTTTTATATTTAGAACACGTGTTTCGTAACAGTACAATTAAACAGTGTGAATAAATAAATATTATTTTGGTGTTTTATTAAATCAATTTCATATACGACGGTGATAGTATTTACTAGTAATAATTTTAATATTTATCGTTAATCACTACTGCATTTTAGTTATTTTTTTTTCCATACGCCAAAGAAGTATAACTTCTAGCGCGTGTACATAAGTACACACACTCTTTTTTTCGAAGTACACGCCTCTGTTATACCTTCGTTTGTAATTCTTGTTATAGTTTTCTCTGACACACCTGCAATTAAATTATAAACAATTAAAAATAATAATAACTTTAAGTTTATAATTCTTATGTAAAATATGTTTTAATTTCAGTTACCTAGTTTCATTACGTTATGTATTTGTTCAATTTTGTCGCAAAAACGAATTTATATCATAAAAGTCCCATCAATACAGCAAAAAATTATTAAGTGGCAACTCTAAAAAGTACCTGTTATGGCGGCAACTCTCATCCGAACATTGTTTAGTGGTATTAAAACACCTTGATTCTTATGTTCCGCTTCACAGAACTCTTTCACCTTTAATATTATTTCTCGAGCCGAACTTTTTACAACTTTTGGCATTGTAATCAATCTTTAAAATGCACTAAGCTAGTTAAAAATTCACAAAAATCTACCACAACAAACGAACTTTATAACATCGACGAATGACAACATTGCCGACCTGTCAAATTTAGTTACAAAAATCACCGCGGGACTTCTTTCATGAAAAGCACTATACATGTTGATCTTTTTTTTAAACATTACCAGGGCAATCTGGTAAAATGGTGCACAATGTTTTTAATTATTTTAAGCATCTTAATAAAAACAGTTTAATGAAAAAATGTTATATTTAATTTGACATCAGATGCGACTGGGGTTTCTAAGAGGAGTATTGAAAGAATAGTTAGTGAAGTGTGTTGAACTAGATGGAGCTTATGTCGAAAAATGAAAAATTATTTACACAAACTACTCTTTTACCTTCTTGGTCGGGCTTACAACTTTGGGATCCACCATCGTATCACGTATGCACATAATATTTATATGTATTTGACACATTTTTATATTTTATTTACAACCCACCCAACCTTACTAAAACCAGAGTAGACTAAAATATATAGCTTGGCAAAAAAGTCATATTTTTAAACATACTGTATAGTGAAATTGCATTAGTGTGAGTACTGTGAACGCGCCAGCTTTCGATAACCGACCTATAATCAATAATCATAATTCTAAGAATGAATGAAATGGTGAGTCGTGAAGGTGTGTACAAATGAAAGTTATAAATTATAATTTGTATAGACGATGATTAATTTATAAATTGTAAATGAATCTTATGTAAACAATAAAAAGCACTTGACATTTACCAAAGGATAATTTAATTAAAAAAAAACTTAACTTAGTTATTAAATCTGAAAGTTGTTATTTTATATAGTTCTGATTTTTTTATCTTACGAGTTACGTTCCATTTATGTACAGCAAACGACCAAACAATAACAGCTGACAACTGATGTAATGGTTAATTTTTCAATATGTTAATTGTCAGAACATGAAAATGCCAGCAGTTAATATGTATTGTAAAATGTTTTAGACCTTGAGATTTTCCTAGGCCCGTGAAATAATTCTCAATATCTTAAAAATAATAATGGTTAAAATAGCGCTCCAAATCAAAGCATCACTTGAATGTATCGAGAAATTGTATACTAATCATCCATACTACCAGTGGTTTTTAAAACTAAAATGTTGTAGTTGCGGTGAGGAATCAGACAAGTTTCACGATCTTACTGAAGCCGAGAAAGTTCCACAAAAACATAATAGATCAGAGACTAACTTGCTTATCAAGTGCAAATTGTGTTCCAGAGAAAATAGTATTGATGTCATTGAAGGGAGCAATGGTGTGTTTGTATTGTTTCCAGTATTTTAACAATTTACTTATTAATGATTTTTGATAGCAACATTCTTGAGAGACACTTACATACCTATATTGATTGGGATCTTCACACATTGTTTAAAAATAGCTTTGACTATTAAAAGGCTTTGCATAATTTCCTGTGAAAAATTTCAGTCTTAATTAAAAAATTAAAGAGTTATTTGCAAATATCAAACATTTGACTACTTTTAAATATTATACCTTGTGTCACAAGATGCAGTTGGGTTACAGTGTATCTCTCTCACAGGTCAGCTCCCTCCATCAAGTCCTGCTTTGCAAAATTTTAGCCACACCTCCCCCTGTGCTTTCTAGGTTGTACCCATTTCCATGCTTTCTCTTCCATTTACATGGGATTACTATTAAAACAGTTTTTCAATATAATGTCAATAATGGTAACTGATAATTTAAATGAATAACCTGGGTATATAATTAGTAATACAAGACTGTTTAATAAAAAAATAATTATTAATTACTATATTATTATTTATTCATTATAAAATACCAAAAAAATAATATCTACATCAATATTCCCATATTTAGTTAGTATTATTTATGAAGTTTTAACTTATATATATTTTAGGTATATTAACCAGTGAAGATGAAAATAAATTCAAGACAATAGTTATATTTGACTGTAGAGGAGTAGAACCTGTAGATTTTCAACCAAAATCTGGCTGGATTGCTGAAGCAGAGGATAATGGTTATTTAAATTATTTGTTATTAATATAAGTATGCTATAATCCCATCAAAAAGTATAAATATCAGTCAAATCATAAGAGTCTGTTAATCAAATTCATGCTTCCTCGCCTCTGCAATGATGCTTTGTTGCCAGGTCTGTTTTGGGCGGCCATGTTTCCTTTTGCCTTGAGGATTCCAGTCGAGGGCTTGCTTGGCAATAAGACTCAGAGCCCTTCAGAGCATATGGTCCAGCCATTTTCAATGTCGTTGTTTTATAGACCTGTCAATTGGCACCTCATTGCAAAGCTCCTATAGCTGATGGTTGGAGATTCTCTGGGGCCAGAATATTCCGAGGATTTGACGAATGGTGTTCTTTGTAACTTTAAAACGTGTCGCAACCATATAGCAACACGGTCTTTACGTTGGATTGGAGGATTTTCAGCTTGACTTGTCGTGTTAACTTCCGTGATTGCCAAACCAAGTAGGTAAAGATGGGGACACTTTCTATCCTTTCCTGCTCGAAAAGAAGTGTGGATGGGCTAGTGGCTCCGCGCCGCATCTCCCTTGTCTTTCGCGAGTTAAGTTTAAGACCGAACTTTGTTGCCTCCTGACGTAGATCATCCAATTTCGTCTGCATATCAGCACTAAAACCCACTCAATGCCTCGACGTCCAGGACAACAAGGAACAAAAGCGGTGAGAGAAGACAACCCTGTCTTGCGCCAGAACTCACGCAAATATCTTTTGATGCATGTATACACATACGTACCGTTGTGAGGAGGTATCTTTACAAGAATTACGTAAATGTAAGTTATCAGGGATACAATTTTTTAGGAACGACGCCAACTTTAGATATTTGTAATTGGAAAGCACATATTGAAAAATTACAAAACAAAGCAGACAGCTTCGTTTATTTGTTAAAACGACTAATGGAAATTGTTAACCATGATACGGTATTGGCTGCTTATCATGCAGAGTTTCATCTATACTTAGATTCTTCGGTCGAATTAAGGCTCAAAAAAAATTAATTAATTCGAGCAATTTGTGTAGCAAACTATTTTGATAGTTGCGTTCCTTTGTGTAAGAAGCTCAACAATTTAGGTCTTCCCTGTACTTATTCTATTAATGATTATTTGCGTGAAACATTTTAATCAATATTATTTTGATAATGTGATGATGTAGGAAGTGATATGATTATTATTATTAGGTCATGGTAGTTGGTAGGCCCAGTTATGGGCTGTCAATAGGCTTGGGATAAAAGCTCATGGTTGGCTGTTGGCATTTTGAATCTGTAAAGAACTTATATTGAAAGACCCTTTGGTCTATGATATCTTTATATCATCGGTCAAATGTATGAAAATTGGAATTGTGTCTGGGCGTTATGATTTTACATTTAGCTTTTTCATTATACACCCTACCTGTACTCTTTCACGTTATACTAAACATACTAAAACTCATTTTCTAATTAGAAAAATTGGGTTCCAGGTAAGAAGTTTGAAGAAGTAGATTTATCAGAAAAGGAGTGGGCAGAATATGATGAAAAGAATCAAAACTCAGTGGGTGTGTATGAGCTTGAATGGAATTTTATAAAAGTTAAGTAATTACAAGTTTTATTTACTTTTGTTGACTATAATTAAAATGATTTACAACTTTTTTTGAGGTTTTTATTTCGTTCAATATATCAATATTGTCTGCGGCATATTAATGTGGTATATATATGTATGTATTTTTTTTTGAAAATGAAAATACTATGTACTTACCATCAAAATATGATGTGCTTATATTATAGATAATGCCAGCAATCATACTCTTTCTTATACGCATGAAACATAATGATTTATGTAAAAATATGTTACGGAAAAGGAAGACTCATTAACGAAAGTGAAATATTCACGGCTCAGTGAATTGTGCGACGTAAGTTTGTTCATACTTTGCAAATCGCCAAGTGCGCAAATTTCGCTTCCTTATTAGCGAATGAATGATCTTTATAACGTTAATTTGACTTCAGAAAGCAATCCGAAACAAATATTATGTATAAGGTAAAACCTACTTCGTAGTACAGATTATTGCTTCTATAAGGCGCGACGAACTATAAATAAAACGATACAAGAGCAAGAGAAATTTGTGTGATAAAATATTAGTGTTCATATTTTTTTGTATTTTATCGATATTATTGTAATAGATCGCTTATTATAGCCAATGCGTGATAACTTGAAATGGATTTGAGTTGCGCGTAGTAATTTCTTAGAAATAAAACAGCGTGAGGTGGAATACTTATTTTTTATCTTCATTCATTCACGCATTATTTACAAGTTTTATTTTAAAGATTAAGTTCAGTCTTCAGAATCAGGTGGGACTTTAAGCTTGAAATTAAAACGTTAACACGTAATATCACAGCATCCCATTTCATAATTTAACACAAGCACTTCACAATAAACTTAGCTAAATATTACTCTAAATTGTCTTTCTAAGCAGTGCGGGGTGTCGACGATGACGCAGTGGTGACTTCGTGGTCTGACCTCGACTCCATGTCGTCATAGCCAGAGTGTCCACGGACAGTGACTCCGTAGGGAGTTCCCGTGACGTCATCGGGCCCGCTGCCGCCCATCATATCCGCTGTGACTCCTGCGATCAAATGATGTACTGAACTGCCGCCTGCAACGTTATCATCGTTGATAATTTGGAAGGGATGGTGTATGTAAACGGGGACTTCTATCGGCACCTGCACTGGTACTTTTACTGGGACTTTTACGGGATACGGAACTTTCACAGGATAGGGGACCTTTTTCTCGACTGGGTAAGGTTTGGGAACATAAATCGGGACCTTCTTCTCAATCTCGACTCTCTGCGGAACTGGCACTTCTACTCGGACGGGCACTCGTTTCTCGACTTCTACCGGATAGGGAACTCTCTTTTCCACATGAACGGGGACCGGATGAGGCACTTTGACTGGGTATGGTTTAGGATAAGGAACTCTTACTGGCACATGCTTTATAACTTGAAATGGTTCTCGGACTCTTACTTCAATCGGGAACGGTACTTTCTTTTCTACGGGATAAGGTCGCGGGATGAAGATTTTGAATGGAACAGGATATGGAACTCGCTTTTCGACATGGACCGGGACAGGGTAAGGTTTTTCGACGGGCACTGCCACCTGAACGGGAAACGGCACTCGCTTCTCGACTTGCACCGGCACCGGGTGGGGAACTTTAACTTCTACTTGTTTAATAATGGGCACTTGGTGGACAACCGGGAATGGCCTTGGAATATATTCCTTTTCGACGACCTTTACGGGAAACGGTTGAGGAACTTTTATGTGCACAGGATATGGAACTTTTTTTTCTACAGTGACGGGATATGGTCTGTTCACTACTTTAATTTTTTCTACCGGAACCGGCACAGCCACTTTTTTCTCGACAGGGTAGGGTTTGGGCACTTCGACTTTATATGGGACTTGCACGGGTTTCTCAACAGTCTTAATGTATCGATGATGGTGGTGGTGATGATGATGCTTTATCTTCGTATGTACCTTAGACTGGCCGCTTGCTTCGCCATGAAGTTCACTCAGATCGACTTGTGGAGCGGGAGGCAAACTAGGTAGACGTTTCTTCTTTTTACCAAAAATCATCACATTTGGTGAAGCGGGCTTGGAACTCTGCAATGACTCGCTCATTGGAATCAGTCCGTAGGTATGTAAATATAGTGGGTTGTTTGCATTGGCAGCACTCGATTGATGATTATTAAGATAACTATTGTAACTATTATCTTTGAAATTATTATAAAAGTCATTTAGTTGGTTGTCTTTAAAGTAATCATCCGTTTGATAATCCTTCAAAAAACTCAGTGGATAGTTTTTAGTCACATAAGGTGAACTGTCAAAATATGATTCGACGGAACGTTTCTTACGATTTCGCCGTGACCTTAACTTTGCGAAATGTGACGGTTGTATTGGGACCCATTCGTTAGGTTTTATAGAACCATTCTCGTGTGTAGAATTTCCATTTTTAGGAGCTCTTGTCACCCTTCTGTATGAACGTTTTGTTGCTGCTTGCTCAGGATTTGCCGTCGTAGTGTCAGACTTGTCGCCGTAAACAACGAAACGTCCAGAACTCTCTTCGCCAACATTTATATCGCTGTTGTTATAATTGGCGCTTCCGATAGAACTGCTTGCATTAACCGTTTTGTTATTCATCTTGTCCAATATCCTCTTCGGCCATATTCGCTTCGTCCTCAAAAGGCGTGTGGTAGTCGTCGGTTCAATCGTTGTCGGAGGAGAAAGCTCAAAGACGTGGATATACTGGTGATGACGCGAAGGAGGCTTAACGTAATCGGTCCGTATACCGTTAACCGTTTGAACAGGAATATTTGTTTTGACTGGAGCTTTAGTGGCAGAGATGGGTTTTCCAGTTGAAGCAGCATAAGTCAAGGACTGCGGTTTGGGTTTTACCGATGATTGATGGAGGGTTTGCGGTTTAGGTGTTGGTGTTGGAGGTTTAGGGGTTGTCGGTACATAAATCAATTGCTGAGGCTTGTTGTAATAGTGGGAAACCTGTTGACCCGGTTTAACATAATTGATTCCTTGAAACTTATAAATGCCGTTAGTCACTTTGAGCGGTTCTTTTGAATACACGTGCCTCGGGGGTGGTGATTTGTAATAGTGTTGAGGAACCGAGATATAGAACTTTTTATCCGGTGTGAGATATATCGGTGGCTTGCTCGGGGGTCTATGCTCGAGTTTCAACGTTTGATTGTAGTTTGAAGTGCCGTTTGGCTGTGGCTTGTGCTTGGTGTTGACGGTAGTCAGGTTTGCAACGACCGGTACAGCCCTCGTCTCCATAGCCATTTGATCGACGCTGGCATCTTCAGTCGCGTTGGCGGAGCATTCATAGACAACAGTCGATAGGGCGATTATCAGGATAGCTGTCTGAAAAGATAGAAATTATATCTTTATGCTATAGTCACCACTCATAAAATAGTAAATATTATTAATAAAAATGCAGTTTTGATGTGAATACACATCAAAACTGTACCTAATCTATTATAAAATAAATATTATAATTATGTGAATAGCAGATATCTATTATATTAATTTATTCTGAACGTTATATTGTCATTACTATTCATAGAGAAAACGGCGATAGCACTGAATCATAATAAAATATGTATTTCATTGAGACAGTTACTCGCGTGTTAACACAGGATTTTAACATTATACTTATGAATTGCTATATAAAATAATTTATGAACGGACGTCTGTTAAATTAATTTATAGACAAATCCTTGTTGGATATTCTCACTCTCTTTTTCACTTTCACAAACTCTCACATTCGCCATAAGAAGTCACAAAATTCACTTCACTTATATTTATCGTTTTTCACTTTTACACTACATCACATGTCAAAGGTAAATCGGAAATTCCCGCTTGTTAATTCGGCTATACCTACCAATATTTGTTGCATAGTGCGGTGGCACTTCTCAATCGCAGCCATTCGCGCAATGATAGATGCGCGGAAGCATTACACACTTAAATAGCATTGGGTCGTGTTTTACTTTCTCTGTCAATGCCAATGTTGATATCTTTAAGAGCTGGCTGAAATCTCAACGCATCCATTAATTGTATCTACCTATTGGTTAATTATGTTCTCGCCAAATATCGAGGACCTCAAAGGAGGGAGTAGAGTAAACTGAAATGCTATTGATTCAATTCCCGGAGAAAAATCTAATTTATCATATGCAGGTGCAGACATATTTTAATTTATCAGTTATTGTCTTTTATTTATTTCGTAATACTACAGCTAACAAAAATATATAAATATAAAAACAAACAATTACACTAAAAATATAGCCAAAGATGGTATAAATAATATTTGCAAAAGGAAAAAACAATAAAAATGATTAAATACAATTAACTAAGTAATACCTAATTTGGCTGTGATGGGGTAAAAGTGAGGGTATGCACGGGAAGGTGTGTATGTCGGGTATGCTCATGATGCAGGTTATTTTGCGCTATGGATATTCGTAATACTCATTTTAACCATATTCGGCGATAGCTAAAACACGTCTAGGCGTTATATTGGTCGTTGTATGTCCGGGCTACGCAATATAAAACAGAGTTTGTTGCATCGTTGGTGTTAATGTGTGTTGTGAGGAACATGAAGGAACGCACGATTACGAGTCTTGTAGCCAGGAACGTGGAAGTGCAATTTTTCCAGAAGTGAGCTGCAATTAATTTTATTTGAGATGATGTCATGTAATAGCAATAAATCATATTGTTTTCGTCGACAGTCTCGTGTCAATTTTAAAATTTTCACACGCGTCTTTATTACCTATAAAGAAATATTTAATTATTACTTAATACCAAATAATTTAAAAACTTATATTTTATATTCGTAAATTTATTTTACAATATTCACAGGCTTACACAGTTAATAGCACCAACATCTCTCATATATATAATAATAGTATAATTAACAAACACTACTGATTTGCGTAGATCAGTTCTTTTTTTGTTGATTTAGAGAGGTATAAATTATTTGAAGTATTTTCTATTACTTATTATTTAATATGCAGTCGGCATATCTCTTGACTATTTTAATTACTTGTACTAGATTTAGTCTAATTTGGTTAGGCAAATTTTTAAGATATGCATCAGCAATGCATTGCTCTAATAAGCCAACAAATAGAATGGCATATTGTAAAATGCGCAAAACAATTTCCCGATTTCCTGTTTCCGCTCTTCCGTGCGTTATTTTAATAACGAGTGCTTCTGACTTACGCAACGATGTGAATATTTGCACGCACGAACTAAACATTCTTAATGCCTAATATTTGAGCCTATAGATATAAAATTAAAAAACCATAGGTTTGAATAACATTTATTGACCATTGTAAAAATTACTGAATTTCCTTTAAAATTTTAAGTCTGTATTTATCATCGGGAAAACGTATTTTTATAATATGACGTATCTCCTCACAACTATACGTTTCAGACAGCTGCTTATCAGTGGTCCAGAGTTCTGCTATTTCCAAAAGTTGACCCCGGAGTAATTGCGGCATTTTGCAGAACTTCTTCCACGCTTCTACTTTCCCCTCAAATTTTGGTTCCTGAAATAATTTATCATATATTTTAACTGACAATTAACTAACATGAAACAGAACTAAAGAACAGTGTCCAAGTGGATTTACCTCAAATAGAGTCCTCACATCTTTTATTGTATCATCAAACCTGATCACAAGCATATAAACCAGTTCTTCATCAATTGGTTGTATATCAACAAAAATTCTATTTAACATAGTCTGACAAAGAGCTTGCACTAATGTGCAAAGTGACAGCTCATACATTTTCGAGGGTAAGACACTATTCCAATATGATTGCAGCTGCCTCATTAAAGTAATTGAATAATTGATGGCATAGTTAAAAGTATCATAAGAATCTAACGTCCATGGAAGGTCTGAAAGTGAGAAAAGTAAGTCATTAATTTGAGTGACTAGGAAACTGTAACATTTAATTCACATGATCAATGAAAATAGCAAAAAGTTTAAAATTAAGATACAAAAAACAAAACTCTTATTAAGCAAAACATACCATTTGTTTCAACCTTTTCTACAATAATATTTCTATGGTTTTGCAAATAAAGTGAGATCTTCTCTAAACCAATAAGTCTTAGATCTTGAATGCATTCCAACAGTGTTATATTTAGTGCATCAGCCAATGGTTCAGGTAAAGCATTTTTCCACGGTGGGCCCAATAAGCTATGAGCTAAGTAGAAGCAGTTGTTGAAGAATAGCGCTAGAAAATTCAAGTAAATATTTCAATATTTATTATAGCTTAACATTAACAGGCTCAGGGGACCTACCATAAACTTTGTTCTTATAAAATACCCATCAAACCCGAAAAATATCATGATTTCATTAGTACCATGAAGTGATTCACATCTTATCACTAGTTACCCAACGTGACCAATGTACTTGACCAACTGTTGTGCTTTTATGTCCTGATTCTATGGTTCATTACTGTTTGATATGATGCTTGTTTAGCAAACAGTCAAAATTTAAAAAAAATGTTAGATTGCGTTACAGTCCTATGACTTATGTTTTGTAATACAAACCTATGTCCAATGGGCAGTATTCTAAATTCACTCTAAATTTTTTAGGCACTAGGCTTTGATACATAACAGCTATATCCTTGATGTATACAACAAGTTGATTGCTATATTGCTCTGGTAGTTTTACACTTTCTTCTAAATGTTCAATTATCATACACATAATCTTCTTAACATTTTGCGATATCACACACTTCGGTAGGAATAAGGGACTCTTCAAATCGTAAACAAAATCTTTCTGTGTTATATCAAGTTTTGAATCACTATCTACTTCTGCTGCTGTTCCAACAGAGATTGTTCCATAAGATATACTTTCATTTAAAAGTTTACGAACATCATGAAGTAATTTATCACACTTTTTATTATAAAGAACACACTTTGTGTCATTGATAAATTTGTTTAATGGTGATGTGCTAGCTTCAATAAATTTTATATCTACCAAAAACTTATTAAACAATTCCAACTCAACAACAATGTTTTTATAGTGTTCATAACTACTATCGCAGGATGGCAAGTTATTCCTTATACAATCATCAATTATTTTGGTGAAAAAACTGTGCCTTATCATTTTGGCAAAGACTTCAATAAATGTTAAATCAGCTTGCATTTGCGACCCAAGGGTTGATTGCAGGAATTCAAAGACTGCAGTCAAATTATTGAAAATAGTTTGTACATTTGGTTGCTTGTGGTCATTTAAATCAATTTTTATATTAAAAACTAGAGCATTAACATGATTTTCTGTTAGTATAATTTCACAATTGTGCCTTATAATATTATGAAGCAATTTATTTAAAAAGAAATCCGAAAAGAGAGCTAGCTCTGCATTTAACCTTTTTGTCGCATAGAGTGATTTTAAAATCTTTTGCATCAAATTGAGGTCACTTTGCTGTACTGACAAGGCATATGTTAAATGGTGCACACATTTTCTCTCTGTCCATGAAAATATCCCTTCCCATTCAACACTCAAATGAGCTGTGTATATGGATATATGATTCTGACTCTGTTCAATTAAATTTTTTAGGGCTTTATCCATGTTTCCCTCAAACTTAAGAACTAGAAGCTTACTAAGTAGGCTCTTTATACTTAATATAGCTTCACAGTAATTGTATCTTTCCATATCATGATTTGCCTTATCCAGTAATGGCTTACCTTCTACAAGGATACAAAAATTCTTTAAACAATCAATAGAATGGCCTAAGTTTTTACAAGCGTTTTGATATTCTTCTGTTTTAGCTTTATTATCAAGGTTTTCATCAAGAAAAGCTATGTCTTGTTTTAGTTTTTCATACTCTATATAAATCATAGCTTTACGATTCGTATAGTTTAACTGTTCCAGTTTCTTAATCGGATTGAAATTCAAATATAAATCAATAAAATTCTGTTGTAAACTAAATGACAACATCTGTATTCTTTCACTGAGATCGCTAAGTTTAGAAAGTAATACATCACGTTGTTTTTTTAAATCTTCACAAGTAGTATTCATTACTTTATTTTTGAACTTGATTATTAATAAAAAGTTGTATACAAATAGTGATACTTTTTACTTGCGATGAATCCAAGTTTTTCCAGTACAATTTGAATTTTGAAATCGTATACGAAGATAATCTTCATTAATGTTGACACTTGACAGAAAATATAATTATTAGTCTTTGGCCACCAGGGGGCTTAGTCAAGTACAAGTTGCCGTACTACATATCATAAAGTTGAAAACTAAATTTGTATGAAAATGACAGTTCGTGTCGACGAAATTTACCACAGACTGGTGTTTAAACAAATAAATATTAATTGGTATCCATAGGCAACTGGTTTTATTTCATGCATTCATACTAAACTGAATTTGTAAATGAAGGTATTTTATTTCTTTTAAGTTAACTTAAAAGAAAAAATACTCTTGTCTCTTCCAAAGTAAAACGGTATTACCGCAAAACGGAGGTATTCTTCTATCTACAAATTGATATAAAGACACGTCGCAACGTAGCCGAGATATTTGGAAATTTGGTTTGATCAATATTAAATAAAGAAATAAAAGTAAAGAAGATATTCTTAGACAATGAACGACAGCGAGCTAGACTGCTTAAAAACAGAATTGGAACATGAAAAAAACTGCAGGTATGAATAAATTTATGAAGTGGCAGTATTCTAAACTCAATAATAATAATTCATTTGAAAAGAACGTTGGTTTTTTACGAAATTTATATAAAAACACACTATAACAGTCTATTACATATTTTTATTTTATCATTACTTAGTTCTTATATACTGTTTTCATATTATGTAGAGAAACAGCATCATGGCAGAATGGTGAGCTAGAAAAACAAATCGTTTGTATTCAAGAGGATTTGCGCAAAGTTGATTACCCTTGGGACTTCGATAACGATTTGCAGAAAGAAAGCGCAAGGCACCGACAGTTACTGGAAGCCATCGAAACTTTGCGTGAACAACTCCCATTCCTGAGAGAAAAAATAAAAAATGCTAAAGGTTGTGGACCAGGTACTGGATAGGGATAATTAATTTTGTCTACACTCTTCATGGATCAGCGCATGTTCCACTACATGGATCACAACATCTTGTAGTGTTGTTTTTTTGACTTTCTCTATTTCTACCCTTTTTTTCGTATGGCGATAAAGATCCTTTCTAATAGATACATTTATTTTCACTGATTTGATTCTTCAAATATCGCATTCCGATTAACGGTTATTATTTGAAGGATTTTTTTTGTTAATTTTTTCCCGAGGCTTCGTTGGCGTGGAAATACATAATTAGAAACTGATGAAAAAAATTAGCCAAAATAGGTACCAGAAATTCATTATAAACAAACTCACACAACTTTACCTTTTTTATAATACTATCTATTAGTAATTTTAGTATAAATATTATATTTTCTTTTCAGATTGCAAGCTTAAGCATGATGACCTAAATATAAATTTAGATATTCTAACTCCGGTAAATATCTTTAATCTTATATACTACGTATAGGTACGTTTTATAATGCTAAATAAGCCTCCAAAAGCCTGGTGTGCTCAACAAGGCAAGACGGTACTTCATTCCGAGACATCGCATGCATGCACTTGCCATGCAGTAGGTACTGTTCTCACCTCTGGGCTGGAGCTCCCTAGCACTTTCTACTCGACTGAATTACTCGATCGCTTGGTGGGTTATAGGGATTTGGCGTCTCTATCTTCTACGGCATTTACCATGGACAGTGTTCAAGCAGTCGTTCGGATTAATACGTTTTGGTTTGCTTGTTTATGTTACTTAATTGCTATCTATGTATTAACATTGTATATTCGGACCCATGCGACTTCTTCGAAACGTTCCATCCGGAGTTGTGTGCTGCGATATTGCGTGCAGCTCGATTGTGAGGAAGTTGCATGGATCTGGTTAGCGCTGCGCCTTTATACGTTCTCACGTCATTGTGACACGTCTGTATCCTTTCTATAACACATTTTCATAATTTGATTGTCCTCATTTTAACTTGTGTGATGTTTGGCAGAATATTTTTTTTTTAGTTGAGATGTATGTTAATTTCAGGCGGAGTTACTGCGTACGGTTAAACGTTTTGAAAGATTAAAGACTGATCTCGTGAGCACTTTGCGCAGTAAGGAGTGGAGGCTGGATTCGGAATCTAAGGTATGTAAACAAATTTCATAATCACAGTCGCGGATAAAATTCCTTAATTCTCCCCAAATTCAAATTGAGCTATATGATATGAAACAATGGGATATTGTTATTTTAGTTATTCGTGAGAGTCAACGATCAACGCACGTATTTGCAGAACGAGTTGATGATTTGTCAAAACAACATTTCGCGCCTTCAGAGAAACGGAGCGTATTGGCAGTGAGTTTTGTGTTATTTACAGAATATTTAAGAGAGGTCTTATTTATAGCAAAACGTTTCGTTTCAGAAATATTCCGCGCAAATACGACGAAAGAGTACTCGATCCAAAACGTGGACCGATCAAGAAAATATTCTGCAACGATCGTCTGCCACCTATCGTCACTTAACTTGTCGTCTACACATTCTTTAATATTAATTAGCACTTCAGTTCACGCATGTATGAATTATGGTCGCAAAAGACATAGAGAAAAATAAAAGTACGCCTTCTAAAGAAAATTAGAATGAATCGGTCTCGCTACAAGGTCTCAGTTGATTGATTTACAAAGAGAAGGTATAAGAGATAAGAGAGCATGATTTTCACTTTTAGATTAGGCACGTATAGTCTGTGTGAAATGCAAATTAGAAGCATGTAATAAGAAGGTATAAGAATGTTAAATATTTGTTGGTTAAAGAAATATATTTATTTACACAAATCATATGGATAAAGTGAGCGAGAGCAATATGAATAATAAAGTTTTCTCCTATGAAGAATTTCCTTTAAATTAAATCTTTATCTTGTTTAAGATATATAATGAAAATGCTTTAATAGGGATTATAAATAAAAATTAAATTTGTCTCAAAAAAAATTCTCCAATCTTTTTCAACCACACATTATGACTAAAAGGTAATTTTATTAAGTTATAAATTAAAACTATAAAATGTACTATAAAAGGCGCAACATAATGGAGGGAAGTCGAAACTTACAAAAAATATAGAGACTTAAGTTAGGAATACCAATTAAGTACTTTTTTTTTATGTTATAAAGAGCTAAACATCCTGTATATTGTGTATAATAAAGCTTTTTCTTTCTTTCTTTCAAATTACAAATTGAAAGTATAAAAAACAGTCACGAACGGGACGTTACATTTTCTCGTATCAACCTCTCGCTCGGCTGGGGAAGTCTAGTGACGTACTCAAATACTCCTCCCCGAAGTCGTCGGACGAGGGCACACCTGTGGAAACCGGAAGGAAATGAGAGCGAACGTTGCGAGGAGTGGAAGCGAAGAGCGAAGCGAAGTACGTACGCGGCACACAGCGACGTCTGTCCTCGTGCAGGCGCAGATTCGCGGGACATGCGCACGCGAATCCTCCCGCCGTGTTCACGCACGCGAACTCACAGCCGGAAGTCTTCTGCTCACATTCGTTCACGTCTGAAACATCGAGCGCCTCTTTGCATGACATGAACCTATTTTATGTATGTTGTCGTATAATAAAATTGGCCGCTAAGCTTCAGTAAAAAATGACGAACCTAAACAGCGCTGTCCAGCCCCGAGCGACATGTAGCCCCTGGGACACGAACACCGATACCCACCGACTATGTTCGTGCACACTTGGGTTATATGGCACCGGTTCGCGTCTAGGGTGCACTCGTCTATATCTATTAATAAGAAAGGGGAAATTAATTTAAATAGCTAAGTATGCTCGTATCCGTCACAGACGTTGCAGTCTGTGCTCACCGAGACACACGTCGTCGGCTCGGTCGTGCCAGAGGCCGGGGGCGCAGGGACCGCGATCGCTCTCGTCCAAGTTCTCCGTCACCTTCACTTCGTAATATGGAGACGGTTTATTTGCTGAAACGTCAAAAGAACTTTATACCACTTAAACAGGTTCAAATTTTTTAGCATAAGTATAAAGTTTATTCCTTCTCTTTCCTTCTTTTAACTATGGCGGTTTGACTATTTACTCACTAACCGTGATTTCGAGAAAAGTAAAACGAAGTAAACACACTGGTAAGGTCATAAGTTCTAGTTTATATCGTGCCGGCGGATCGTTCAGAAAAACACGTCTTTACTTAACAAATGTATATTGGCAACTAAATTTCATTGTAAAAATATTTGAGACTACACAGACAACTATTTTTAGATCTAAAATTGCAAAATAGAATCACCATAAGCCGCCCACCAAAGGACTACTGAAGTCCTTTCAAAATAAGTAAAATTGACAAAACTTATAGGTGCATGCTTAAACTTACATGCTTTGAGTTTGCATCTACAACAATTATTAAGTTATCGGTATATGGTGCGGTCAGAAGAATTTATACAAAGAAGAATAGTACAATAATAAATTTTAACAACTATATAGCACTAATCTATTTCGATGGGCAATGGACATAGTTTGGTTACGCATCGCTTTGCTATATGATCACCACTTTTTACACTATAGACTCTGGTAAGACCGTCAGGGCCAGGATGCTTATCGATTATTCGTCCCATATGCCACTTTCCTGGTGGCAAATTGTCCTGTTTTATGAGGACAATGTCTCCTATTTTGAATTCGTCTTCGCGTTTTAACCATTTCGGTCTTTGTTGCAGCCGCGTCAAGTATTCTTTTTGCCATCTTGACCAGAAGTCGTTTAGCAGTTTTTGCGTGTATTGCCAACGTGTTAGGTTGCTTATTTTAGCGTCTTTCAAGTTCACATCAGGCACGGTTACAGGAGCTTCAGTTATTAAAAAATGACCCGGAGTTAATGGTTCCAACGTGCTGTCTTCCTGCGGGCAAAGCGGTCGTGAGTTCAAGCACGCCTCAATTCCACAGAGAAGCGTCGTAAGCTCTTCATAGGTAAGGTTAGTATTAAGGATTCTTCGTAGATGGTGCTTAATAGACTTCACACCCGTCTCCCATAAATTTCCAAAATTTGGGGAGTAGGCCGGGATGAAGTGCCATTGTGTTCCATCATTAGCAAGTAATTCACTAATTTCTCCATCAAACTGTAGGCGAGCTTCCTTCCAGGCTTCAACCAGATCTTTGTTAGCACCAATAAAGTTTCTTCCCTGATCACTCCACATATTTGTACATCTGCCTCTTCGTGCGCAAAATCGTTTAAAGGCACCAATGAATGCAGCTGAAGTCAGATCACCAACCAACTCCAAGTGGATCGCCTTCGTGGACATACATACAAAAATGGCTATGTATGCCTTGCCAGTTTGGGAGCCTCTGCCCCTTTTTATTAAAATTTGAATTGGTCCCGCAAAGTCGACACCGGAGTTAAGGAATGGCCGAGCTGGTTTTACCCGAAAACTCGGTAAGTCTCCCATCAATTGTGTTTTTACCCTCGCCCCATGTCTAGCACATATCAAGCATCGATGGATACACTGCTTTACTAAGGACTTCGCGCGGAGTATCCAGTATTTCGATCGCAGGTAAGTGAGCATCAATTGCAGTCCTCCATGCAGCGTCTTCAAATGTGCTTCTGCAACCACTAAATAGGTAAGTCTACTTGCATGACCCAAAATGATTGGGTGCTTCACTTCATTA
Source organism: Pieris napi (assembly GCF_905475465.1). Taxonomy (NCBI): domain Eukaryota; kingdom Metazoa; phylum Arthropoda; class Insecta; order Lepidoptera; family Pieridae; genus Pieris; species Pieris napi. Next base: position 167,698 of record NC_062241.1, on the reverse strand, counting down.
GCCAGTTCAGAGTTCCTGAGCCGACCGCCCACCTTCAGGATACCATCTTCGTCAAGGTAAGGATCTAGTGCTTTTAGTTTGCTTGTTTTCTTAACTCTTTTTTTTGTTTTTAATGATTCTATATCTTCTGTAAATTCTTCTTCTTGTGCTCTTTTTATACAGGTTTGCATCGATGCGTATAGTTCTTCAGTTGTGATTGCGCTATCTATTCTGTCTTTTAATGTTTTTTGTTTCAGGAATCTTCGGCAGTATGTGATCGTTCTAAGTAGATCTAATAGTGTATCAAATTCTTCAAATTGTGTATGTAGTCTCTTTTCTTGTTCATTTTTATTGTAAGTTATGTTTAAATTTTGTATTTTATTATTCTTCCTTTCAATCTCTGTTTGCATAATGTTTGGTATAGTGAACTGTATCTTCGATTGTTGTAACCAGTCTGGCCCATGCCACCATAATTCACACTTTTTCAGATTTTCGACTAACATCCCCCTGGAACCAACATCAGCTGGATTATCTTGAGTTTGGACGTGATGCCACTGACTGCAGGATACATTAGTTGTAATCTCAACAACTCTGTTTGCCACAAACATCTTCCAGTTGTTTGGATCTCCAAACAACCATGACAGGACAATGGACGAATCTGTCCAAGCATAAATTTGAGTTGCAGGAATTCTCATTGCTTTACCAACTTGCTTAAGCAATCTTGAGAGTATCAACGCGCCGCAAAGCTCTAAACGCGGTAAGGATATTGTTCTCAATGGAGCCACTCTTGTTCTTGCTGCGATAAGCGTCGTTTTGTTGGTACCGTCTGGGTAAGTCACTCTGCAATATACTACAGCACTATATGCTTGAATGGATGCATCGCTGAATCCATGGAGTTCTATTGACTCTCTGTTGGCGCACGTCGTACCTATCCATCTTTCTATGTAGATTCCATTCACATGTTCAAGGTCAGATCGCAATGTGACCCATTTACTGGCTATTTTAGAATTCAATGCATCGTCCCAGGTAATCTTTTCAAGCCATAGTTCTTGCATTAATATCTTTGTCAGAACGATGCTAGGTGCAATCCAGCCGAGTGGGTCAAACAACTTTTGGATGTCAGACAGAATGCTTCGCTTCGTGATCACTTTATTGATTGAAGGTAAGTTTAAATTGTACTCGAATCTGTCTTTTCCTAAATTCCATTGTACGCCAAGTGCCTTTATTGTTCCATCAATCTTCAAATCCAGATTAGCATTAGACGATCTATCACTAGGATCAACTGTTTCCAAGAACTCTCGGCTGTTGGATGACCATTTTTTTAGTTCGAATCCACCCAAATGAAGAAGTGCTTTAAGATCTTGACTCTTCTTTATTGCTTGTTGCAGATTGTCACCTCCAGACATTGCGTCGTCTACATAAAAATCTTCACGCAATATCTTAGCAGCTTCTGGATACTGGTCGCCTTCATCTTCTGCCAATTTCATAAGGGTTCTTACGGCGAGATAGGGAGCAGAAGCTGTTCCAAATGTAACAGTCAACAATCTGTAGTCTTTGACTTCTTCAGATTGGTCATTTCTCCACAAAATTCTTTGATAATCTGTGTCTTCTCGGTCAACCCATATCATTCGGTACATTTTCTGGATATCAGCCACAAAACAAACGGCGTGAGTTCTCCATCTCATTATCAGGTTTCTCAAATCGTCCTGCAGTACAGGACCCGTCAACAGTTCGTCATTGAGAGAGACACCGTTGGAGCCCTTGCACGAGGCGTCAAATACGACACGAGTTTTCGTGGTTTCTTTGTCATTACGGATCACGGCGTGGTGAGGTAAGTAGACTGATTTCTTTTTTATTTCTTCTCTAGGTATTTCTTCGATATGTTTAAGGTCTATGTAGTCTTCAATTACCTTCTTGTATTCTTGCTTTAATTCTTTATTTTGATTGAACCTTCTTTCTAATTGCATTAGTCTCTTCATTGCTATTTCTCTCGTATTTCCTTCTGTTGATTTAGGTTCTTCAATGTTGAATGGCAATTTGACAACATATCTTCCACATTCATCTCGCTTCTGTGTCTTAGTGTATATATCTTCACATAACTGTTCCCTCTGTGTTAGGTTTCTTTTCGTATCTTCATCAACTTCCCATATTGTTTTCAGTAAATCTTCTATATCAACTTCTTGTTTCATGACCGTTAAGGATTGTTCATGCTTCTTGACCTTGATGTCAATTCCACCCATAAGAATCCATCCCAGGTATGTATCTTGTGCGCATGGTGTACCTGGTCGACCTTTGATCAATCCCTTCTTCATAATGTTTACATACTCATTGACACCCAACAGCAGATCGATGTTACAGGATGCGGAAAATGTTTCGTCTGCTAGTTGAACGCCAGCAAGGTGCGGCCAATCTCTTCTTATTATTGTGCCTGAATGTATGTTAGAGGTCAAGGGCTTCGTCATCACGTAGGCTTTAATAGGTAAAATGAAATTGTTCCATCGTGATAATACATTTACGTTTACTTCATGCTTGACTCTAACCTTCGTGGACTCAAGTCCAGACACGATAAGATCTACTGCTGTCTTGTGTAGTTTCAGGATCTGAGTTGCCTTCTCACTTATAAAACATGCTTGAGATCCTGAGTCTATCAGCGCCTTCAATGTAGTAGTGTGTCCACATTCATTCTTTAAAATTACTACTGCAGTGGCTAATAGTGAAATTGTCTGTTTCTGCCCTGCGTGATAGTGTGACGCAACCATTGCTTGAACTTCCCCTTCTTCTACATTTGCTTGATTGGATGACATCGGTTGATTAGCTACAACATGAGAAGCCGATGCCACCCCGTAATTAGGTAGGTGTAGAAGAGTATGGTGACGTCTCTTACATACACGGCATGATGTTGGCAAACTGCACCTAAACACCGAATGTCCAACCCCGAGGCAGTTGAAACAGAGCTTGTTTGTTTTGACATGTTCTCTACGTTCGTTTGGTGACATCTTGGTGAATACGTTACAATGGCATAACGTGTGCGCATCTGTACATAAAGCACAACTTCTTTGCTTTGGTCTTTCCGTGGCTGTAACGTGAAAGACTCGTTCCTTGGCAAGCTTCGTAGTAGTGGGGGGGTTGACTAATTCCAATGTTCTGAATTTTGCCTCTAAAAACTTGCGCAGATCCCTCCAAGTCGACAAGTCCTGGGAATTCTCTGAGTAGGACTTTTGTTCCCACTCCTTCTGGGACTCTGGGTCCAACTTCTGTGCAACCAGAAATATGATTACTGGATCCCAAGAATCCGTGGACACCTCCAGATTTTGTAGACTCTGTAATACTTCGTTGGTGGTGTCGAGAAGAGATTTCAGTTGGGTTGCGGCTTGGCTGGTACATTTCTTCTGAGCAAAAAGTCGCTTCAATAATGCGTTCACTATAAGACGCTTGTTCCCATATCGATGGTTAAGCGTTCCCCATGCTTGAATGTAATTAGCGCTTGTTATTGTAATGTTCTTCAATAAACTTGCTGGTTCACCTGTCACACTGGTTTTTAAATAGTGAAGTTTTTCGACGTCGTCTAGTGTTGTGGAATTGTGGACGAGTGATGTAAACAAATCTTTGAAACTAGGCCACAATTCATACTCGCCCGAAAACAGCGGTAAATGTATAGCCGGGAGATTAACTTTTTTATTTTGTTGGGGTTCTGGCGGCAATTGTTTATTTTTGCCAGACTCGACTGCCGCCAACATATCTTTTAAGTCTCCCAACATACACAAATACAAATCTTCTTGTATAAAAAATTCTTCATTCTCGAAATATGGCAGCAATCCACGCTGCTCACGAGTGGTGCAGGTCAATAATTGTTTATGAGCTTCTATGAATATCACCCAGTATTCCTCAATTGTTTTTATTCTAGATTGTAAGTAGCCCACTTTAGCCAGTCGTTCTTTGGGGCATTTTGATAGGTTGATCTGAGTTTTCTTCAATAATAGGGCTGTATTTTCGAGTATATTAATTGCTTGTTCAGTTTCCGTGGCCATATTTTAACACGTCACAGTCGAAAATCTTCACACAAAACTTTTAAATATTGACGCGTCGGCGCGAATATAACTAATTGTCTTTAAAAATTGCACAAAACTTCAACCCGGCACTCGCTTATCGCTTTGGAATGCAGTTCTATTGTTCTCGCGGTAACCGGTCCTCGATGCAATGTTGTATTTCTATTCGGCTCGAAGTCGACCATATGGTAAGGTCATAAGTTCTAGTTTATATCGTGCCGGCGGATCGTTCAGAAAAACACGTCTTTACTTAACAAATGTATATTGGCAACTAAATTTCATTGTAAAAATATTTGAGACTACACAGACAACTATTTTTAGATCTAAAATTGCAAAATAGAATCACCACACACACTAAAATACCTGACGAATACGTCGAGTAATAGTCGTCGTAATCTCCCGCTACAGAGCTCCGAGTTTCTGGTTGCAATTCAAATGTTAACTCCGGCAAATAATCCAATTTCTGTAAAATATAACTTCAATTTTCTACTTTCCACAATGCACTCTCTAGCGACTTATTAATATAGAGCAGTTACCGAATTTCTGTTGACGATTGCACCGCCGTATACGTCGTTCGTCGAAGAGCTCGTCCGACACGGAGGAAGGCTCGGACATTTCCTTATCTGAAAAGAAAAATTGACTTTAACGTAAACGAATCTCGGTCTCCTCTACGGCGAGTTTAAAAGCGTTTACCTGGACGTTATCTCCGCTACAAGAGGCGCGTCCTTTGCACGTGCGCGTGCGCGTCTGCGTGCCGGACCCGCAACGCGACGAACACGCAGACCAGCGAGACCAAGCAGACCAGTGCGATAAAGATACTTCCTCCTGACGATTTTATGTTACTTTCGTTTGAATATATAAGTAAATAATATTCCATTCTATTTCTATATAATCTTAAATACCTCACATGGTGGCATGTGACATTTCCTTCTATCCACAGTGCTGCCTTTGCAAGCGGACTCTTCTAAAATTATTTTTTCTGTTTGGGTAGTTTTATCTGAGAAGTAATATAATATTTGGAACTTTTTGTAACAAATCATAAAAAAATATTTAGATAAATCGATAGATCCGTTAAAATATAAAACCTCCAGTTAAGCGAACACTGCCTTTACTCACCATACATGTTGTCACTGTCGTCTATATATTGACAGAGGCGCGTGCGCTTCTGATAGCCGTGTCCGCACGTCACATTGCAGTAACTCCAGCCTGACCAACTGCTCCATTTACCTGGCACTGAAATATTGTGTTTTTCGTTTTCTCTTTTCTCATAGGCATCAATTGAATAGGTCGTGTTATGTTATAGGAATACCTCGCACGACGAGATCGAATCTCTTGTGGGCGGTGCCGGCCTCGTTCTCGGCTATGCAGATGTACTGCCCTGCGTCTCGAACGCTCACGCTCCAAATGGATAGGAGACTTGTGCTTAAGAGATTTTCTACGTTTGGCAAATTCTCATGCAGCCTTTGGATATCCTGATAATGATTTTTACTTTTAACGTAATTTATTGGTCTCATATGTCGTTCTCACTAACAAAATTATACCCCATATAACGATCATGTTATTTGTCAATTACCTTCAACCAAGTAATCCTCGGTGGAGGATTCCCGTCAGTCTCACATTTCAATACAATGCTGCGTCGCAACGCGATCACGTGTTTCTCGGAAGCGTTTCCACTGAGCGCAATAGAAGGCGCTTTCTGAACCACCACGTCGAATATTATCTCGGTGGCCCCAACTTTGTTGGTCATTACACAGGAATATTTGCCGCTATCGAGCACGTCTGTATTGTTTATGGCCTAGAATTAATTATTTTAAATACACTTTGTACATTTAAGACGTCGCGGTCGTTTCATCTGCATCTTGAGGATTCTACATTCAGTATTTTAATACTTACTAAAGTGTAGTTATCCCTTGACAGATTTATTTTGGCGGATGGTTCCAGCTCGGTGTAGGGATGTTTGACCCAGGTCACGTGGGGCAGAGGGCGACCCGTCGCAGGACATGTCAGATTTAATAATTGTCCCATATGAATACTTATATGTTTCGTGTCGTCCTTCGGCTGAGGTGGAGCGACTAAAAAGAGTAATATGCGTGTCGAATGCAAGTTCTAATGATTTGAACGCATTTTCAAAGGAATTCAAATGTAATACCTAAAACATCAACCAGGTACACGACGCTCGCTTCCCCAACACTGTTTCTGGCCACACACGTGTAATTTCCAGTGTGTTCTTCTTCAGCCCGCCGCACAACTATAACTTCCCCGAAATCCTCGGACACCATGCTCTCATCATATAATTTTAATGGCAAACCATCCTTGAACCAGTATATTTCGGGCACAGGGTTTCCGTATGCATGGCAATGCATGTAAAAAGATTGTTCCGATAGCACATCCAAGTTTAATATATTTGTCTCGTTTACATTCTGCGACAGACTTCCAAAAATACTTGGTGGTTCTGAAAAATGTTCAATACTCAAAATAGTGTTAAGCGTCACACCATTTAAAACGGACGCAACATCGCCTTTTTAAAGTAGCTAAATAATGAACACTACACAAATGTTTCTTAATTTAATCTATACTTTAATTGAAAAAACTCACCAAGAACGTTGACCCTTATATCCCTCTCGTCGATTCCACCCTCATTCGCAACAACACAAGTATATTTGCCTGCCTGAGTCAATGTCACGTCGGCAAGGGAGAGATCGGCGTAAGGAATATTTGCGATATTTTGGCTAACTTTTTTACCATTTCGAAACCATTGGATGGTCGGAAGAGGATTACCAGTAGCAGAGCAGGATATTCGCACATTATTCTTGAGCTGAAAGGTGTATTTAAGTTGAACTTGAACAACTTTAAACTGCACCGCAATATTAGCAAGAATAGAAGACATTAATAACTACGCCAACTTCAACTATAGTATCCTGCGCTTTAAAAATTTGATTGTAATTAATCATTAACTTACAGCTACGTCCACACTTTTCTCTGCATTATTTCCTTCTCCTCCTACAAAAAAGGCAATATTTTTGACTCTGGCAGCACTAACTATAGTGACTTTGTAGACTAGGTGCGTGACTCCGGCTTTGTTCTTCGCATCACAGCGAAAAATGTCTTCAGACCGTATAGATACGTTTGTCGATGTAAGAGTCAAGTTAACAATATGCCAATTCGCGTTTCTGCGAAATTACAACATTTTGTAAATCCTTTTGTAATTGTAAAACTAAAATTGAAACACTAATCTAGAAATGAGTTTACTCGAAAGTCCACGATATCTCGGGTCGGGGATATCCCTCCGCCTTACATTCGAGAGTGGCGTTCGTCCCTTCTTTCAAATACACCTCGAGCAGATCAAATTCAGAAATGTATGGCGGAACTGAAATAGTTTTAAAATCATATTAAATTATTCTCTTGTCTAATTAAAATATTGTGATCTTAATTTATATACCTAGTAAATCTAACTTAAATTCTCTAATTACGCTTCCGTACTCGTTGCTAACTACACATTTATATATTCCACTATCGCGTGTCTGAGCGTTCATCACCTTCAACTTGTGCCCGTCCTCTCCTACTTGCAATTTGGACTCGAAGAACCATTGTATCTACAAATAAGTAAGTAATCAGATGATTTACGAGAGCGACCCTAAAGTAATAATAATTAATAAGTAATGTAACTAACTTTCGCCCGTGGATTAGCATCAGAGGAACAGTCAAAGAATGCGTCATCACCCTTCAAGAGCTGCACTTCCTTTTCCGGTCGATTCCTAAAGCTCGGAGGCCACACAACGTTCACAGTGACCAAAGCATGGGTGGAGCCAACCCTGTTAGTGACGACGCACGCATATTGTCCGGAGACGGATCGGCTCACGTTTGGAAATGCTAGAGAGCCGTTCGCTATTAAAACTGCATCCTGTTGGAATATCTATGTTTATATTAAGGAATTTTACCAACACAATTGCTTAAGACGGAAATAAAACGTCGAACCTTATACCATATGACACGTTCGCTGTGCCGGACGGGACACTCCAATACTGCACTGGTACCCTCGACGAGGTCTCTCACTGACGATTGAGCTTCGTCCGATTGGAGGGTTGGCATAGCTGCATTACGTTAATGCATATATGTTAATTTAAGATTTCTTGAATTAAGATAAATGTGTATTTTGTATGGATATAAATAACTTACAATAAACATGTACTTGAACAATTCTACTGATATTTCCAAGAGAGTTCTTAGCGATACATGTGTAGTTGCCACTCATCTCCAATTGGGGCTGTTTTATCGTTAAAGTACCTTCGTCATTAATTTCATATCGGGAATCTAAACAACATAGTGAATTTATTATTTTATTTACAATATAACGGCTAAAATATTAACAAAAAGCGTTATTAGACAAATAAAAATATGTTTATAAAGTTAGCAGAACACTCCTTGGTATAACTAATCTACTTTAAGTACGTTTAAATCACACATCACCCTTATTCGCTTCACAAATAGGTCACTCTCCGGCAAAGATTGGAGAAAATTAGGAAGAGGGGAATGGGAGCTGACGCCGGTCGAGTAGAATGCATAGGAAAAAGATGATGTTTCCGGCAGGTGTTCAAATCGAATTCAAGTCATACCCTAAAATCCCCATCTAGGACTTCCTAGGTATAGGAAATGAAAGAAGTGGTACTTTCTATTACATAAAGTTCTAAAGAACTTATTTTTTACTTTTTCGATTATTATCCCATAGTATTTCATGAGGAGACCATATGACGCAGGTTTGTTGATTGATCTTACCAAGGAAGAATATATCACCCTAATGGCAGTGTCCGAGATACCAACTAAATTCCGAAGGACAAACCTTACCTACTAAATGCAGTATCTGTGATATGCTGTGGAAACGAGAAATCCGCAATAAACTATAATAATGTAATAAGTAATGTTTATTGCTAAAGTCATCACTTCGCATTTGTATAGTTAAAGTGGAGTTTATTAAATTTGAGGTTCAATGTTTAACCAAGTTCAGCTACAGAACGTCATGTTTGTCTTAATTACGAGTACCTTAACTTCGTCGGGCTTAATAATAGGGTTACGGGAGATTGGATTAGAAAAATATACATATTAGAATGAGCCTATGGACTAAAATTGGGATAGCTGATGGCGACTCGTTCGTATATTTATATTATATTAAGTTTCTCATGTAAATAAATATATATTTTTTGTTGTGAGAAATAAAGTTCTTTAAACATAAGATTGAATAACGCTTGGAAGGTCGTTAGTTAAATCAAAAATAGCAGCGGTCTTAGATTTTAATAATGAATTACGCCTGATGCAATTACTTGTTGGATATGGTTACGAGATATATTGTCTGTATTTAAAAGGTTAGTTACGATTTGATGTAGCTAGCTATAGATAGATTTTATATCACTAGAAAAAAACTTTAGAAGAACAGGTCACATGGAATATAGGCCAAATTCTGGAGAAGAAACAAGAACACCTGAGACCGCTTATAAAATTTTTGAGACATATTAATTAATAAGATTTTTGTATTATCTGATCATAACATGTACTGGGGCATGGGGAATGCATTCAGGTAACATTAAAGAACGTAGGTACATTTCAAACACCTTCGCCAAACACTTGTCGCCCGGGCCCGGCGGGAGACGCCAACCCTTTAAGATAATAATGCCCCTTTTTAAGAAAGGGGAGATTACGACACTCCCCTGCTGCTTAGCCACTGGGTCACATATCTGCCTGATTGCAAAAAAGCACCTTCGCCAAAGAACGCAAAGTCACAATAGGCCTGTAGTTTTCGACTTCGCTCCTATAATTTATTTTACCCCTATTTATAAAAGAATATTGAAAATAGGCTTTATTAAATAGGTATAACGAAATTCCTTGACATTTAATAAAAAACCTACCGCTGTCTAAATAAACCCCGTCTTTTACCCAAAGCATATAAGGGCGAGGTTTCCCTGTCGCTTTACAACTAAGTACCATAGATAGGTCTTTTCCAGCTATTCCGATATACTCATCTAAGCTTTCAGTGTCGAAAACGGGGCGTTCTGAAATAAATCATTAACATAATAAGAATGAGAATTGATTTTTATGAAGTAGGAAAAACTATAAGCATATGGCGAATTACCTTCAACAATTACATAAAAAGTTTTAATGGCTACACCGGCAACGTTTTCAGCGACACACGCAAACTCTCCTTCCATACCCAAGGTCACGTCGTGTAAAAATAAATTGCCTACATCGTTGAAACTGAAACGAATTTATTGAAATGATACCTGACTTTTGATGTTTGATTTTTTTATAAAATATATACATTAAATACGATTGCGTAACAATCGCATAACCGATGATCTCCACTTACCTCATACTTGTAGTATTAGCTTGAAGTGATTTTTCATTGAACTCCCAAGCTATAGTTGGAACCGGAAACCCGACGACATCACAGTTTAATGTCGCATTGTCCGCAACTCGTATATTTAAATTTACTTCGAGAGGCGGATCGATTGAGGGCGCCACTGAAGAAACGACGAGACGTGATTTATACGATAAAAATATATAAAAACAAGTAAAAGTGAACATACCTACCCCAAACATACAGAGTGAAGTTGAAAGTGACGGAGCCATACCCGTTGCTCGCTTCACACACGTATTCGCCGAAGTCGGTTAAATTCGCTACAAATCTGCATTTTAAGTAGATTTAAAAAAAAATCACGTATATATTTATTTTAGGCTGATACAAAAACAGTATACAAAAAATACCTAATTCCATATTCATCAATAAACTTTCGTCTCTCAGATATAGGTTTCCCATTATGTGTCCACTTTATAGTGGGGAACGGTAGACCCCGAGCGAGGCAGGGAAACTGAACTAGTTGACCTTCTAATATTTCCTTCTCGTGATCTGCGTTTGACTCAATTTCGGGAAGCTCTGCAAGTTAAGAGTCGTTATATATTTTAAAAATATTTAATTAAATTCTTCGTATTACTCAAACAAAACCGCTTAAATGTACCAATAATTAATAACAATTCCAAGTTAAAATAGTGAAGCACTCACGATAAACATTAATTGTAAAGTTGTTGGTCACGGAGCCCAATGGACTCACGGCTTCACAAGAGTAAATACCGTTTTCATACTCAGTCACATTGCGTATCATTAGATCGTTACCTTCACTCAGATATCTGAAAAGAGGATTTTCACACAAGACACAATGTCATTAAATTTTTTAAAGTTATACAATTCAATTAAACAAGTTTTAAACTAACATATTCTTAGAGAAGGCAATCGTCTGGTAATCCTTTGTCCAAACAACGACGGGCGTCGGATTCCCAATCACATCGCAACTGAGTTTCAATTTATCACCGAGTTTTATATTCATTGGACTGGACTTGAGATCCTCTGGCCTTTTTAATTCTGGTGGGTCTGTAAAGAAAACAAAGTTATAAACGAGTCAGTTTTCCAGTTTACATTCAATAGGAAAGTACTCACATTGAACAATCAGCTCGATGTCATATTGATCTTTTCCTAGAATATTTTGTGCGACACACCGATACGTGCCTTCAACCTCTGTATTGGCACTCGATATATTTAAATCATTTCCATCAATGAGAACATCGTTTGGCAAACTTGTATAATTTGTCGAGTTGTGTCGTCTGTGCTGCCATGATAGAGTTGGTTTGGGGTTGCCCTTGAGAACCCTAAATATAAACCTTCTTGTATCATACAAAAACATTTGGTAAAGCGATACATTCGCGTACGCGGACTAAATAATCAATTTAAGTATCCCAATATAATATTGAGTGACCAAATACAACTAATAACGTAAGTGGAATGGTTTGGGTAATTGGTATGACATGGAGCAACACTAGACACTTTTTAATCTTTGAGCTTTGGTCTTTCGGCCAAGAGTCAACAGTAACTTATGTCCCTTAACGGGTATCAATCATTCCCTATTACAGTGAGAATAATATTTAAATTTTTAATACAAAATCTTACCTACATGTCAAAACAACAGATTTTCCTTTTTGAGTGACGATGTTGGCTGGGACTTTTGATAACCTGGGAACATCTATAAACATATGAATAATTAAAACAACAGCAGCTTGTAGAGCTAATTGACACAATGCAGAGGTAAAGAGAAACATTTCTAATACGTGAATAATACTGCAAAGTTAAATACAATAAAACGTTAAACTACATTTATGGATGCTTGGTAAGAGAAGAAAGGTAATATAGCCCTAGAGATAGAAAGAGAAGCAAGAGAAGGCAGGGGAGCATTGGGAGGACGACATAAGAAAGTTAGCCGGGTTAGAATAGCGAAAGACAGATCAACACTTGAATGTGGCCTTTGTCGAGAAACAAGCTTATAATAGTAAATAATGTATGAAAAATGAAAAATAAAATACTTTACTAATTGCAGCAAAAAGGCTTATCACTTCAACTTACCCAAACCTTTAACCATGAGGTTTGCGTTCACCTGTAGGACTTCATACTCATTTTCAGCAACACACGAGTACGAGCCGAGATCGTCGAAATCTACCACCTCTATTGTTATAGAAAAATTTAGCATCTTGGTGGAATCGGCTCGAAGCTGTGTATTATTGTGAAACCACGATATTTTTGGTGGAGGATACGAGTCTACTCGGCATGCCAGTTTAACTTTTGAGTAGATTTCCACCGATTGATCTATAAAAATAATATTTTGTTATTTCTACTTGCATGATGTTCTGCAATTCTATTAGTTTTATTTTATTCAATTAATAGTACATCACCCACCCCTGAAGCCCTCGACCAAAATCATTTTTCGTCTCACGCGCACGGTGATGCTGTCCTGCTCGATCCCTTCAGAGTTTTCCCCAAAGCAGAAATAAGTTCCATTTACAGGCTCTTTGGTGCTGTCCAATGTTAGCACGCTTTTATATTGATTTGACGATACTATAGTAACCTGAAAAATAAATAACATATTACATAGAGACAAAGTCGTGGTTAATACGCCAAAGTTGACAATGTAGTAATTACTTCGTGTGGAAGAAATCGTTCAGTTTCCATGTGCCACAGAATCCGCGGTTTCGGCTTGGCAAGTACTATACACTCGACTTTCGCTACCGATCCGTTTAAAACAGTTATATTATGAGAGCCCTCTATTTTAACCTCCGGTTTGATTAGCACACGAAGTTCTATTGAGTCGGAAGCTGGAAGAGACATTTACAAACACTTACTATAGTAACGTTAACGAGCCTATAAAATATTAAATAATTTCATTCTTTCATACCTGTATAATTGTATCTGACGGCGACACACGTCCAAACGCCATCTTCCATAACATCATGTATATCTAAAAGTGCATTATAAGAGCCGTTCACGTTGACTTGGTTCAGGATATTTTTCTTTGGGTCCATCCAATACATTTGCTGGGCGTTCTCTATACAACACACGAACTGCGCGCGTGTGTGCGCTTGGCGTGTCAGCGTGTGCGGCCCGAGAATGTGGGCCAGGGGATGAGATTGGATGCTGATGTGAGTAGATGAGTTTGAAGACCCACCTGGTTAAAGCAAAACTTTTATTCATATAACTGTAAGTAAAGGTTACTTTTTTTAACAAACATAAATATTGGAAAGGTCTCTCTTATTCATTTTTCTCTCACCCTTATTAATCGCAACACACGTATACATTCCTTGGTCTCGTTCTGTCGCATTTCGTATCGTTTTAGTGAAAGAGTATACTCCATCAGAATTATACTCCAACGCGAAGTGAATATCTAAAAAAGTTTACAAAAATTAACAATTTCAAATACATTTTTTCTTTTCAATTCATTCTTAGCGTTCAAATATTACCATAGTTGTGGTCTGTTCCGTTAAAAATTATAAATGCTTTTTGGAGTGAAGTGTCGCTAATTACTGAACACGAAATAGTCAGATTTCCCTCTATCACGACTGTAGTATTAAGTGGCGACACTATAATTTGAGGAGGTTCCACTAAAAAAGCAATAGAAATTTTATTTATAAATGAGATTTAGAACAGAAAGCTAGCCAACATATTAAAGCCGTTATTCGCAACTGCCCCGTTGAGTTTAAGTTGAATCTCGTTTAGCATTTACAATTGAAATACCTATTAGATCTACGACAGTCACCGCAGAAGACAATCCAGCAACGTTGTCGGCAACGCATTCATATGTGCCGACGTCCAGTTCCGACATATCTTGTATCACGTATTGCACTGAGGTACTTTGCCTAAGCCAGGGAATTTATATTATTTAAATTATAATATTTAACCATTACACGTTGAGCTAATTCAGTCGATTGATAACTCACAGACTGGAAATGTTCGACTGCATTGTCTGTCCGTCTCTGTGCCACCCCGCCGTGACTGGGACGAGGCTCTCCACTTTACACATCAACACTATTCGATCGTGCGCTTGCGCCTCTATCTTACAATTAATTCAATCACTTATTAATTCTCCACCACTTTAAATAAATAAATAATCTAAATTACAAAAGCATTTAAATTGTAACTTCTTACCTTCTGAGTTACGGCCAAATACGGAGTATCTGTAAGATATCACGACTCATGAGTCAAAACACATACATATTTGGTGAAATAGCCTACTTTTAGGAACAATAAACCACTTTTAAAGTCTGTCTTCTACTTCACACAAAATTCTTATACATTATAAATCAACAGTTAAATAAAAAAAAATGGTTTCGGAACTCACCAGGAGACCTGGCTTGCACTGCAGTAGCGCCCACTCTTCTTAAACTATTGCCATTCTTGTCAACTCCATTTATCTAAATAAGTGTTTTGAGTTCATATTAACCTCAGTTGAGGCAGTGCCGATCTAACTTTGATAACTAGCTTATGTATTCTATTATTATTTGTATATTTATATCCAATACATTTCTTGATATGTCCTTAGTTTCACTCGATCCAAAATAAAGTCACACAATTGTCACTCGTACTCGTAATCGTAAAGGGCAAAGGAAAATATATACTTTGCCTTTCAATACGAATGTAAACTATTTTAATACTATGCACAAAATAATATTATTATATAATAGTATAGCGTCAATAGAATATAGCAACTGAATTATATTCCAGCATAATGCAAAAAAGTACCTACTTCGAACACAAGTTATTATTTCAACCGTCCACGTTTAAAATGCTTATTTGAAAATGCTGTAATAAGGTATTTAAGATAATAAATTACTTACAGAAATATAGAACCATTCATCTGGCGGCAAAAACGCTCTCGTTACGTATAGATTTGTCTTGTTATCCAACAAATCGAGCGGAACTTCGAACAACGTCTTTCCGTTTAAACTTAATACCTCCACATAATTTATATTTTCAGTTACATTTGAATTATCGCTTAGAGATATTACCAGGTAGTTATAGGTACCTGAAATCAACGAAAATTGTAAATGAGAGATAATTGAGAACTAATCTAATGTGAATTGACTGAGCCAAGAATATTATGACTTATTAAAGAATATAAAAGAAATAAATAATTAACGAAAAAAGTACCCCGTAAAGGTCGATAGCTGGTGTCCGCCATGGATGAGGGAGGCAGCACTGAGAAGCCGTGACTGAATGTCAAGTTGGACAGTCCCACAACTTTGACAGAATGTTCAGAAGAACTGCCTACCGTTATGCTCCAGTTGCCCGGCTCGGGCTCTACGACTTTTACGATCTAAAAAACGATATTGTTATAACAAAACATGTAGAATTTATAAAGTGAAATAATTGAATTAACCGTTATCATATTTAAATGCCAAAAAGAGCTGCCACTAAATTATGATGCCATTATGTGGTCCAATATGTTCAGCCATACCATAATTTCTGAAAGATCAAGCGTGGCGACTAACTGCGGTGGCCCAGTCAACTCTTCGCCGCTGGGATTCACCACTCGTATCTGGGGTTTGCCTCCCGACACGGAGACGGTCACTTCATTCACTGAGTTATCTATCGGGATCTGCAAACAATACTTATCTATAATTACAGTATTATCACGCAAAGTAATAGAACCTAAATACAGAAGGAAAATAAAAAAACCTTTTGCGTCTGATTGTATCCAGGAGGATTCACAGTTGAAACTAGATTTACTGATCGGCCTTTTATAGAGCTTCGGACGAAATCCAACACCTGAAAAAGCTTTTGTATTATATATCTACAAAATTTAAAAAGCCCACCATCTATAATAGTCCGGTCAATCTATACATAACAAGCTACCAGAATTACCATCAAGCTGAAACTGAGTCAATTTGTTCAAAACACAATTTAAGCAACTTTTCAAAATTCCCTATCGTTACGAGCCATAGAAAATATTTTTGATGGTAGTTCTAGTAGCTTTGCTCTTGTTTTTTGACCTTATTTGACCGGACTATAATAAACAAACTGTGTATATAAACAGAAGTAAAAAACTTTTTTTATATATTGATTATATGTAGGTAAATATCAATCTACGTTGAAGTGAATTGAGGCATTAGAGACAATAACATTAAAGTGGAAATTTTACTTTAAGATATCTTGTAAGCAGTGGCGTAACTATTCCATCTGGGGCCCGTGGCAAATTCTTTTGATGGGGCCCTATCATTAAAATCGTCACGTTGTACTCAGTTTAAACTTCGAGATTTTTAGCGTACTCAATTACACATTGTATATGTCCCACTAATGGCCATAGCCCTCCTCTCTTAGGCGAGAGGGAGTAGTCCCCACGCTAGCCCAATGCGTATTGGAGAATTCACATTCATCCATAGAACAAAACATCTCTTGGGCAGGGGCCTACTTAGGTTGGGGCCCGTGGCATTTTGCCAGCCCTGCCACCCTATTGTTACACCACTGCTTCTAAGAATAGTAGTTGACAACTATTACTCTAGGAAGTAGCTTTTTTTAGAAAAAAATCCACCTTCTCCATCCTGTCAAATACGTTACACCTATATGTAAGGTACCATCATACCTTATGAACATTGGTCTTGTTCAAATTAAATACTTGTCCCGCGCTAGCTGCTGCTATTTGTTGGTACACTTTGTATGTCGGCTTTTGGAGATCATTGCAATGCCCTGTTAGTACGAACACAACCTGAAACATTACCTTGTCCTACAAATCTTTATCGGGATTCAGGGTACAATTCAATACACACACATTGACATACAAGTGACAAATTGTTAGGATCTATTTTGTTGAAATATTGTTTACGAAGTTTATTTCCATTTTGATAAAATTTTAATATTAGTTTCAAAATTTACCTAACCTCCCAAACCGTACCCTACGTGGTTCTGGAGATGAAAGCCCGTTTTTCCACTATAAATACAACTTTCTGGTCTGAATCAGGCAGTTAGTAGTTTTGTGCAAGTATATGTTGACATTACAAAGTTTGACAAAATAGATTTAGTTAACATGACGTAACGATGGTATTGGAGCCAACTTAATGTTTTACTTTTTACACACCTGGCTCTGCTTCCTCTGCACTGCATCCAACACCTGTCCGATCAAATGATGATCAAACGCTGTTGCATCAGTAAACACATATATATAAGAGTGCGGCCGGCTGACGTTTAGAGCCAACTGAATACCGCCCAAAGCCATCTCCGGACAATCGCCGCCCCCATACACCTGGACCTTCTGCAAAGCCGCCTTTAGGACCTCTTTGTCTTTTGTTACCGTTGCTGGACCCACAGCTTAAACATAGTTTTACTTATACCTCTAATGCAATTCCGAGTTTACTGGATTTTTTTAAATAGTACCGAAATTGCTTTTGCTACTATTTAAAATTAGAATAATAAAAAATATATAAAAAAATAAATAATAAAGAAATATTCTAAAATTTAGATTATTAAAAATTTCAACATACCTATGAACATATAATTCCTCTTTATAATGAAGGTGGAAATAAGATACGAAGCTAGATTCTAAATGGTATTTAATTTTTTAATTCATTAAATTACACGTCTACAATTCTTTGTTGGACAGCTGAAGCTACGTAAAGCACTTTTCGAATTCGTTTCTTATTTGCATCTTCATTATAATGAGGAAAGATATGTACATATCAAAGTCAAAGTAAAAAATCATTTATTCATATAGGTAACACAATGTAGACTTAAGAACGTCAAAAAAGAAGTACATATTTAATGCTTTTAATTTCACATTTACTGCCAGTTCTCAAATCAAGGGCGTAGGACGGAAGAGAAGAACTGGCAATAAACTCTCCGTCACTCTTTTTAATCGCCAAGTTTTTTGTTTATACTTTACACAACGTTTGTAAGGAGCTGCAACCATTACACATGACTCTTAAGTAATTAATAATAATAAAATTAATTAAAAACAAAGATTTGTCCCCTATCAGCAGGAGGCATAGTGAAATAAGATCACGCACTTACATTCTCGTGGAAACAACACGCAAATACCTACTTAGTCGAAATATCTTACATCACCGCATACACGAATTCAAGTACGAGTCACCACAAGTAGCACCCGTTCAGGAGTATGACGCATGGCCAGCCATCGGGCCCCTCGCTATATTTTAGGGAGAGAGACAACCCTACGCATGGACGCCGCCACAAGCAATGACATTATATTATATTTTGAAATTAATAGTCACTCACCAACTGATTAAAATAATTTTTTATATTATTTTACCTATAGAAAACAACACGCCCAAACCTCTCATAGAAAACGCGACTGAAAGCTTTTTGAGACATAACGAAAAAATTGATCATGTTAAGTAATATTTATACACCTTACTCATAAAATTCATAGAATAATGTTTAATTAAAATAGATGAACTTTTAAGATACCACTTTCCTCGTCGGCATATTTTATATGTAAATAAGGATCTATTATTTTGTTTCTGCGAAAGTCTCACGGCTGAGTTTATGCGTTCGAACTTCGAATCCCGGCTGTGCGCAATGTGTTATTGAGCATGTCTCGGTGACAAGGCAAGACTGATAACCGTGTGAAACACGATTAAAGAAGTATAGACTTGTGGTCTACTTAATCATTACTATATTCGTAATGTTCGAATGGGACTCGTACCCCTGACCTGTCGCGTCCGCAACCTTTGTAAGTACATTTCAAAAGGCGATTGCAGTATTGTGATCTTGACTCGATGCGATAAAGATAGACATTAAGTATACGTCACAGTTGTCGCGTTTGATTCCTGTATTAATGATTTTGACGCGCAAATAAAAATGTTATCGTATTTACTGAAGTAAAGCGAATACTCTATAATATCGTTCAGTACATACCTGGGTCGTGAAACGGCACAAAAACAAAATCGGCTATAACGTCACTTTCCTCCAAAGCAGTCTTCAGTATCATTTCGGCGCCATTTTTCAACTGCCTCAAATCGTTTGACATCGACCACGTCGTATCAAAAACAAACACCAAACTACCTTTTCCACCATCAGCGCTACATATCAGATGCCGTTTTGACAGTAAAGTAAAAATTATAAATATCACAAACACCATGTTTGTGCGAAACGTGAAATAGTACTGAGCGGTCCGTTTGGCCATTTGACCCGTGACCGTACAATCAATGTGGGTTAGGAGTACTCGATTAGGAACATCGTACTTTAGCGAAACAGTACGATTGCTAATATAATTAGTAGGAGAGCTCGAGCGGGTATTTCGAGATTTACTACGGCGTGGCAGATATATACAGGGGGATACCTTGTACCTGGTTAAGTATCTCTACCAAATATGAGCTCCATATATATGACCGCCCGTTATTATCTAAGCTTCGCAACCCAATAGGTCTCTATGACGCTCGAGTAAATCCCCATTTAGCATCATGAACGGGTACTATAAAGTGACGTTGTTAATACGTTAAGCTACGTCTTTAAACGGATTTCAGTAAAAACCGAAGACCTTGTATAAAATAAGGAATAAATCAGTTGAAAGGGGAAAGAAAAATGTTAAAAATAAAATCTTTATTAAAATTCACACATTTCTAAAATACGTTTACTTACAGAAAACAACACTGGGATTTCCCAAAAAATGCTCAAAATTTTTTCTATTAAATTCTATTAAAATTATTATTATACTCAATAATATTTTTGTTAAATCACACAATATATTTCATTAATCAATTACCGGAAATAGTAAAAAAATGAATTGAATTGTTTTGTACAATATAAATAACCTCATCTCACATGAACCATTATTGCCATTTGAAATATTCTTTATTTATATTACACAATTTCAAAAACGGTGTCGGCTCCCGAACTCTCCCGAACTTCGCCAACTATTAAGTGAAAGATGAAAGCGCACAAGAACTTCGCGAGCCGTCGGTGGTCATCTCGTCAGTCTATTTTCGGAGTAGAGTAGAGTATTCCGTACTAAGCGACGCTTTGGCAACTGAATGGTTACAACCCTATTTACTAGGGTAGCGTGTGGTCATGGATTTCGAGCTCAACTTAACGTCGATCAATGTGTACGTAGTCGTTTGTGAGCGAAGTCAAACTTATATTTAATAAAAATATGTATCGCCATGGAGAATTATTTCGCAAAAAAATCTATGCGATACGTCAAATGCGACGACCCGGTCGAAGAAAATTACACTTAAAACTGCACCAAAAAAGTGCCCACAAAATGTCACAAAATAAAAGCAATAATGTCAAAAGGCCGGAAGACATTTCCCGCGTAGAGTCGCGACCGAACGACGAGGTGAATCTACGCTTTTAAATATATTATAATAACTACGAGTCGTCGTCGGCCCGAGGTTACGCTCCCCCGCGCCCCGCCGCCGCCGCGCGCTCGAACACGAGCACGCTCGCGCCGACCTCGCCCGACGGGAACTGAAATATTATATTATTATTATTATTTTTCTCCGACCGTCGGAGACGGCGAGGGAAAACGGCAGTCACCTGCGTGTGCGGCAGCTCGCCTATCGGCCGATACCGGTTCTCGAGCAGAGACTCGACGCGGCCGCGGAGCACGTCGAACATGACGAGCAGGGTTGGAGGCTGCCTGGCGGAGTACTCCTTGGCCCACCACGCGCCGGGGTTGTTGAAGAAGGCCTCGGCCTCGAAGGTGCGGCCCGGGGGAGGCGGCGAGCAGTCCAGGTGGCGAACCGACACGTTGGCGTGCAGGTGGCTGTAGAGGGGCGTGGAGTGGCACGGCATCAGGAACAGCACGGAGCTGCGGTTGTGAGGGATCGCCTCCCGCAGGAGAGCCATGACCCGCGTGGTGCCCGCCTGGTGCACCGAGCCGAAGTAGGCCGCGGGGACGGCGTTGCCCAGCAGGATCACCGCCGCCAGGGAGTACAGTTGCCATCTGAAACGACCGATGTATCGAGATGGCGCCGCTATTCTTAATTCGGTCGGTCGGAGTCTAAGGCCAGCCGTACACGGACTGCTTCAAGCAGTTATGACCGACTGCTTGAAGCCGCGACCGCGCGGTGAACTATAGCCATTCATTCGCTGCCGTACACACGACTGCTCGAGCAGTCGCGACCGCTTCAAGCCGTCAACTACATGATGAAATTCCATCGTGCTGTCGACCGCTCGCGAGCAGTCGCGAGGCATACACTGACTGCTCGAGCCGTCGGCGGCTCTAGAGCAGTCGACAGCTCTACGACCTCCCCCTCCCTTCTCTTCTGGCCTCGCGGCGTCTAGTGTCTCGCTGTCTGAATGCATGACTAGACTGCGGTAGAAATTCAACTGCTCGAGCGGTTGGTAGAGACAGCTCGAGCAGTCAACAACCGACTGCTCAAGCAGTCAACGCCGACCGCTCGAGCGGTCCGTGTACGTCGGTCAGCCGTTAACTGCTCGAGCAGTCCGTGTACGCCCACTCTAAAGCGGAAGGCGCGTACCTTTTAGCCTTCCTGCTCCAGGGGACGACGACGTCTTGGGCCAAATACAGCAGGACGGGGAGCAGAGGCAGGACGAATCTGAACTCTTTGTGAGCGATGCAACTGAAATTATCAAAATTCACCATTTTAGTCTGCCTAGATATTAGTTCGCCTAATTTGTGGAAATATTTTTACCTATGAATTCCTAAATGAACGACGGCGGCAGTCAACAGAACGACTCCTGTTTTGTTCTCTTTGGGTCTTCGGAGCACCGAGACGATACCCCACAGTACTAGAGGGAGGGTCACTCCTAACACTGCCGGTATACCTTGGGTCAGATACCAATGCCTGAAAATGAACAATTGAAATTATATTGTACGAAAGAATGATCACGGGGCGTGACACTGTTTGTGAAGATTTCAACTTAATATTAAATTTATTATAAGGGTTGAGAAGTTACCATGGATGCGTTCCGTAGAAGGACCCGATATCTTGCAGGACATTAAACTTAAAGAACTCCCAGGGTGTGATGATCAATCTTCCGTACATGTATGTATCTAGAGCGACCAAGCTTCCACCGGCTATGAGACTGAAAGTTGGATAAATATATTTTACATTATAGCATATAGCCAACGATGCCAGTTTTCTATTGGTAAATTTAGGGCTAACGTTGCCTCTAATGTTACTTTTAATATTCCTCTACTAACACAGTAGAGGTATATTAAAAGTAACATTTAGTATGTAAAGGTAGTCGGGTAAGAAAGGTAAAAACAAAGACCTACCTAATAGGCAAATAGTTTTTAAAAAAAAGGAATTTTCCCTGGTTGGTAGTAAACAGGTTGTACGTGCCGAGGACAAGCCATAATGGTGCAGATGTGGGTCGAACGAACACAGATAAAACGGCTAGCCAAATCCATCTATTGTCTTCTGAAAATTATGACAAAATTTTTATTTTTAGTTACATTACACCAGGATTAGCATCTGCAGGCACACTGTTAGAGCAATTTTACATGTCTGAAGCAGAAGTCACCATGATTTAAATATATCTATATTGTGGGAAATCATATTAATTTTGTTTTGCTGTATTAAAAACATTCTTACCTTGTTCATAATATGCTAATTTTCCTGCTTTAAAAGGAAAGACAGACAGGGCAATAGCAACTAAATCTGTTTCAAATGTTTGCAATAATGTTCGGCTGGCTGTGTAGAACCAGAACCAAGATGTGAGTATCAAAAACAGGGCCCATTTGCGACCTCCTGTCCATTTATAGAAACGGTAGTCTGCAAAAGCACTGAGAATAGCTTGAAGGATCCGTGGTGTTACAACCTTAAAATGAAAAAGGTATATGTTATAAAAGAACAAATCTTTACCTGAACTTAAGGTTAACAGTTATAATTTATTTGATACTTTAGATTCTACAGCATCATATGTTTTGATAAATGGCTTATAGTTAGACAAATAAATAATATGTATAAATAAAACTCACCACAACTTCTGGATAGTCTAATGATGCAAACTTCAAAACAGTGTAGAACACTGAGACAATACTAGGGTAAAGATAGCTTCGGATACCCTTCTGCCATTCCCAAGTCAATGCTCCATATCCAAAAGCTTGCTTATGTGCCACTTCCAGAGTCTGCCAGTACTCGTCGGGGACGTACCACGTTTTCACCAGGAACACTGACAACACTCTCAGCAGCAAAATTATGGAGAATACCTGGTGCAAGCCCAGGCCCATAACCAAAGCCATTCTCCCGCCTAAAAAGGTTACAACGTAATAGTGAAAATAATGGAAAATTTAAATGAACCCAAAACACATTTATTAAAAAAATAAATAAATATAGAACAATCATAAGGAACATAGGCATTCGTTTATAAATAGACGCTATCAGTTAAAAATACGCTATCCTAGAAAATGACAACTATCGCGTCCTTTTTATTATTGCAAAAGTTGAATGAAGAATAACGAATATTTTAAGAGTTGTGTTCTATATCATTGTGCATTAAAAAACCCTTAATCACATTTGGAAATTGCTTGTCTACACTCATTTATATATTAATTTTAAAGATATTAAACATTAAAGCACACCAACCTCACCAGTAAACCGATCCACTGATCATAGAGATTAGAATTTAGAGATCATAGTATTCTTTTTTTTTTTTTTGAGTTTATGGCCTGGTATCTAGACCTTTAGGCCAAGATCATAGTATTCATAGTATCCAGAGTCCAGACCCACAGTCCAGACAGTTACTTCAACATAATATAGGGTGAAAATAATGGAAAATTTAAATGAACCCAAAACACATTTATTAAAAAAATAAATAAATATAGAACAATCATAAGGAACATAGGCATTCGTTTATAAATAGACGCTATCAGTTAAAAATACGCTATCCTAGAAAATGACAACTATCGCGTCCTTTTTATTATTGCAAAAGTTGAATGAAGAATAACGAATATTTTAAGAGTTGTGTTCTATATCATTGTGCATTAAAAAACCCTTAATCACATTTGGAAATTGCTTGTCTACACTCATTTATATATTAATTTTAAAGATATTAAACATTAAAGCACACCAACCTCACCAGTAAACCGATCCACTGATCATAGAGATTAGAATTTAGAGATCATAGTATTCTTTTTTTTTTTTTTGAGTTTATGGCCTGGTATCTAGACCTTTAGGCCAAGATCATAGTATTCATAGTATCCAGAGTCCAGACCCACAGTCCAGACAGTTACTTCAACATAATATAGGGTACAGATAACAGACATCTCTCTTCTATAGTCTTCATAGACTAGTATAGGTTATATTATCTCAGGTACACTACATTGGCAAATGATTAATGATCTTAACTGTTAGTTAAAGGGCCTCATAGCCTAGCGGTCTTATTAAGTGGCAGCTAGGTGAGGGGTACCGGGTTCGAGGGCAAGTTTTAATTTAATTTAAATTTGGAGGAGTACATGGAGGGCACGGTCGAATTTCTAAGGCAAGCAGTGAGTATGCTACCTAAGAAAGGAGACTGTGAAGGTTTAGACTTTCGAACGTAGCAATACGTTCTAGGCCGAGGATGGCAAAGTGCGAATTATAAAAATCTTATTCTTGACGCTGGCTAATGCACAAACCGTGCCAGAGCCATAAAGGAAAAAAAAACTGTTGGTTATGTTATGTATGCACTGTGTTCTGTGCGTTGTGCCCATAAAAAAAATGTTTATCCACCGAGCGCGGAACACCCCTGTGTTGATTTTTTTATTGAATAAGCGTATTCTATGTTCAGCGACCAGAGTTGTGTCCATATAAAAATTTAATATGCAGTAAAATGGGTAGGTAACTTCGTTTGAATGGATACATTTGGATTTGATATAAATTAAATATATTAAAATCATTTAATTTTATAGATACTTCGAAGGATGAAACTTTGGATCTATCGAGGCGTGGACTCAAGAAAATAGAGAAAGCTCCTGCGGAAGAATCAAAACCGATTATTAGTTTAATTCTAGATCAAAACGAACTACAACGTTTAGACAACATCGATACTTATATTCGCGTAGAAAATGTACATATCGTTTTACTTCTTAGCTGAATTAAAATGCTTTAAATGTAGTTTTAAAAGAACAACATTATTAAGTTATTCTTTAATATGAAATATGTAATGCTTTTTCTATAAAGTTAAAAATTAACCAAGGTAGATTTACACTATTTTGTAATTTTTAAAATGCTATATATTTTCCAGCTTTCAATATGCAACAATTTTTTACTGAGAATGCATGGGGTATCTCGTTTGACGAATCTCAGAATTCTCTCGTTGAACAACAATGGAATTTTACAAATAGAGGGGTTGAAAGATATGATCTATTTAAAAGTCCTTAAATTGGCTGGTAAGGAAGATTTGTATGTATTAGATTTAAGGTTGTATTAATATATTATTTGCTTTTAAAGATACTAATGTAAAAATAAATGTAGTTACTGATAACATACTGTTGAAATATTTTATTAACATTTTTCTCTCATCGCTATTTCTGCTTACAGGCAATAATATAAAATCAATAGAGCATTTAAACCACAATATGCATTTAGAACATCTGGATCTTTCAAACAATCAAATATCCTTTATAGCTGATATTTCTTACATGAAACATTTAAAGGTTGGTTTACAGTACAAATACAATGTAGTAATTTATGTTTTGGTAATTAATTTAGTAATTTACTTTATTATTAGCAACCTGAATCTTGCTCATAGGAATGAGTGCTTTAAATTTTTGTTTCAGCATTTAAACTTAGAACGGAATCGTATAATGGATTTACGTCAGTGTGATCGATATCTCCCGACACAGCTCAATCACTTGGGATTGGCCCATAACAACATTCCTGATCTGAATGAAGTGTCCTTCTTAGTACATTTGACTGAACTCGATAGCTTTACAATACAGGGAAACCCTTGTGTTGCGATGGCTGGGAAAGACAAACTGTATCCTTTTCCAAAAAAATTTGTTGTTTTATATATTTTGTTTAGTTAAAATTATGATTTAATAGAATGATTGATGTAAAAATATTCATATATAATGTGTTAAACTAGACAACAACTATGCTTTATATTCAGTGTATGTATTAATTACCCTATTTAAATGCAATTATTTTTCTCATAAATAGTCATTTGAATAGATAAACATCACTCGACAACTTTACAAGTATAATGTCCTTAGGTTGTTTGATTGTTCTTCTTTGTTTATATCATGATTCATATATTTTAGACATTTCGTTACTATCTTGCATTTGAAAGTTGGCTTGCATTTTTTTGGATTTGAAGAAATAGCTAATAAGATAATAGAAATAGAAGATAGTAAAACATTTACTAATTTACATACATCATCAGTGCGGATGTAAAATATAAAAATGTTATGAATGTCATTTTCTTAATAGAATTCAGAGGTTTCGATTACCGGCCGTTCGTGCTCAACTGGATTTTAAGCGTCAAGTCTATAGATGGTTTTATCGTCAGCGCAATCGAAAGGTAACCCACCGTATTGTAATGTTTATAGCGAGAGGCCAATTAATGACAAATACTGTGTTGCAGCTTGAAAGCCGAATGGCTGTACAGCCAAGGCAAGGGCCGGCACTTCCAGACGGGGCAGCACCGCGAGTTGTGCGAATATCTGTCCTCGACTTGCCCCCTCACCGCCGACGCGCTGGAGACGGAGGATCAGAGGAAACTTAGGCTTATACTGAGCAAGGTATTCATTGAATTTCTAAGAGTAAGAGTAACTCGGTTTGGATTATTAGGAAAATCACTTTTTTAATACAGTTGCTTAAAAAGTGGCGTATTGCAGGGACGTATAGCGTTCGGGATGTGGGCTATTATATACTCGAGCTTTTTCTTTATCTTTTCCGAACTAGTGCGTTTTCTTTCCCAAGTGTCAAAATAATGGCTATTAAAAAAAAACCAACCACGAAGTTTTTACTAAAAAATTCATAGAAGTTTTTATGATTTATGCAAATATTTCTAAAAAGAAGCTACTAATTTGTTTTAGTGTCAGATTTAATGATTTGATTCAATGAGTTAGGTTAGGTTTCATTTCATATTAATAAAAAAATCTACTGTAGACTTGGCTGTAGGAGCATAGTTCCCTTTGCCTACACAGAACGGGTGAAGAAAAAAATATCTCTGCTTATATTCTTTTACAGTTGGCGCCATTTTCCAAAAATGTTCTTTGCGAGTTTCGTTGCTTGTTAAGGTCGATTTACATCAAACGAACATAGAGCTAGAGCTAGAACAAGAGCATTCTTTCGTAATCTTTTAGTGTAAACAAAAGCTAGATCGAATGTTCTTTGCTCATTCGTGTCAATTCTGTGGTTAGTATTGGTATGCTTCGTTATGTCTGACTCTGACAGCGATATCATTATTGCAAGTGCTGCATTTATTATTTTGTCTCGAAAACTCAAAAATAAAAGAAGGAAGAGACGTTGGTGGGTTTTTTTAACTCTTCAACATTACATTCCAGTTGTTTTGCGATTTACCGCCAAGCATCTTGTTTGTAAGTTGTATTTTTATAGTTTTCATACGTCGGATCCCACAGGCATCTGAAATTGCCGTAGGCATTAATAAACATTTTTCTTGAGACCAATCCATAATTTAATCGATAAGATACGTAAACAATCGCTAGAACACAAGAACGCTTTGAAAAGACCGCTCAGTGGCGTGAGCACGTCCGAACACGCTAGAACGCTCTAAAGGTGATATCAGACGGTTCACTCGGATGATTGTTCACTCGAGTGAATGCTTCAGTTTTTTTCATTCTATGTTCACACGGCTTAGACGAAATGATACAGAAATGAACATTCATTGTTCTTTCTTTTAAATATGTCATCGAATGAAGTTGTACGTCTTGGAAGTAGTTTAATTTGTGATCATTTAATCAAAGAATTGACAAAAAAGAAGCAAAGAAAACGTCGACGGTGGTGGGTGCGACCATGGATTGAAAGAAGAAATTTATTAAAAAAAAAAAGTAATTTATTTTGATCGTTCCACTTGAACACCATTTTGCCGCATGAAAACAATATAATAACACACAGAAAAAAAAAAGTTATAACTTCGCCGACGTGATGTCCGTCTCCGTCTCCGTCCGTGAATCCGAATGAACGTTCTCTCAGTGTTCAGACCGTTCATTTCTCGTTCATTCGGAGTGGGAATGAAAGATACCGGATGCCAATATCCAACACTGTTGGATCGGTTCACTAATGAATTCATTCGGCACTCGTGTTTCATTTTTTGTTCAGACATTTCATTTCGAGTGAAATGTACCGAATGAAAGGTGAAAATGAACAAAAAATGAACCGTCTGATATCACCTTTAAGGTGATATCAGACGGTTCATTTTTTGTTCATTTTCACCTTTCATTCGGTACATTTCACTCGAAATGAAATGTCTGAACAAAAAATGAAACACGAGTGCCGAATGAATTCATTAGTGAACCGATCCAACAGTGTTGGATATTGGCATCCGGTATCTTTCATTCCCACTCCGAATGAACGAGAAATGAACGGTCTGAACACTGAGAGAACGTTTATTCGAATTCGGCCATTTTGTTTCGAGTCCTGTAGCCGACGGACATCACGTTGTCGACGAAATTATACCTTATTTTTTCTGTGTGTAACAATATAATATATTGTTTTCATGCGGCAAAATGGTGTTCAAGTGGAACGATCAAAATACATTACTTTTTTTTTAAATAAATTTCTTCTTTCAATCCATGGTCGCACCCACCACCTTCGACGTTTTCTTTGCTTCTTTTTTGTCAACTCTTTGATTAAATGATCACAAATTAAACTAATTCTAAAGGTGATATCAGACGGTTCACTCGAATGATTGTTCACTCGAGTGAATGCCTCATTTTTTTTCATTCTATGTTCACACGGCTTAGACGAAATGATACAGAAATGAACATTCATTGTTCTTTCTTTTAAATATGTCATCGAATGAAGTCGTACGTCTTGGAATTAGTTTCATTTGTGATCATTTAATCAAAGAGTTGACAAAAACGAAGCAAAGAAAACGTCGACGGTGGTGGGTGCGACCATGGATTGAAAGAAGAAATTTATTAGGAGCTTCCAATACATTGTTAAGAGAACTAGCCGTTGAAGATCCTGATTCATATTGTAATCATCTTCGAATGGATGAAAGTAAATTTGAAGAAAAGTTAAAAAAAAGTTATAACTTCGTCGACAACGTGATGTCCGTCGGCTACAGGACTCGAAACAAAATGGCCGAATCCGAATAAACGTTCTCTCAGTGTTCAGACCGTTCATTTCTCGTTCATTCGAAGTGGGAATGAAAGATACCGGATGCCAATATCCAACACTGTTGGATCGGTTCACTAATAAATTCATTCGGCACTCGTGTTTCACTTTTTGTTCAGACATTTCATGTCGAGTGAAATGTACCGAATGAAAGGTGAAAATGAACAAAAAATGAACCGTCTGATATCACCTTAAGACGTACGACTTCATTCGATGACATATTTAAAAGAAAGAACAATGAATGTTCATTTCTGTATCATTTCGTCTAAGCCGTGTGAACATAGAATGAAAAAAAATGAAGCATTCACTCGAGTGAACAATCATTCGAGTGAACCGTCTGATATCACCTTAAAGGTGATATCAGACGATTCATTTTTTGTTCATTTTCACCTTTCATTCAGTACATTTCACTCTAAATGAAATGTCTGAACAAAAAATGAAACACGAGTGCCGAATGAATTCATTAGTGAACCGATCCAACAGTGTTGGATATTGGCATCCGGTATCTATCATTCCCACTCCGAATGAACGAGAAATGAACGGTCTGAACACTGAGAGAACGTTCATTCGGATTCGGCCATTTTGTTTCGAGTCCTGTAGCCGACGGACATCACGTTGTCGACGAAGTTATAACTTTTTTTTTTTACTTTCATCCATTCGAAGATGATTACAATATGAATCAGGATCTTCAACGGCTAGTTCTCTCAACAATGTATTGGAAGCTTCTAATAAATTTCTTCTTTCAATCCATGGTCGCACCCACCACCGACGACGTTTTCTTTGCTTCTTTTTTGTCAACTCTTTGATTAAATGATCACAAATTAAACTAATTCCAATACGACTTCATTCGATGACATATTTAAAAGAAAGAACAATGAATGTTCATTTCTGTATCATTTCGTCTAAGCCGTGTGAACATAGAATGAAAAAAAATGAAGCATTCACTCGAGTGAACAATCATTCGAGTGAACCGTCTGATATCACCTTAAGCAACTGTTCGCGCGCTCTTGCGCCGTTTACATCAAGCGAACGAGCATTCTTAGAATATTCTATAGAATCTTTGCGAACGCACTAAGAACAACGAAAGAATGCTCTACGCCTGTTTACACTAGAAGAATTTGATGTAGTGGGGATAGAATGAGCATTCGCTCGTTTGATGTAAATCGACCTTTATATATCAAATATACATGAACAATCATACGAAATTAATAATAGTTTGTCTCAAACAGTAAATATGCAACCTAAAACTTCCCCAGTTAGTATAATAATCTGTACCAATTTCAACTTTATATTGAATTATAACTTTTATAAGAAATAAATGATTAGTGTTAACACGGAATATTTATTCCACA
This sequence comes from Pieris napi, assembly GCF_905475465.1. NCBI lineage: Eukaryota > Metazoa > Arthropoda > Insecta > Lepidoptera > Pieridae > Pieris > Pieris napi. The sequence continues at coordinate 136,749 of NC_062241.1, read as the reverse complement.
TTCAAAATAAAAGATGATATTAAAGATATAAATTTGTATTATAAATCAATGACATTTCTATACGGCGATCAAAAGCGAACAAAACATGAGGAACGGAGGAGCGGTCGGCCCTCTCCCTCCCGCACAATCCACAAACCGGAATGCGCGTAAACATGCCCCCACGCGTTGAGAGCTCTGCTGTCAACCATCTTGTTCAACTGGTAAAGGGCAAATTCGGGAAAAGGATCTCCGGATCACTCCATTCGAAGTTAAGACGTCGGCGACTCGAACAACTCCATCTGGACCAGGGTGTAGCGCTACAATGCGGCCCAGCTTCCATTTGAGAGGAGGTTGATTATCCTCTTTTATCACTACCATCGTGTTAAGAGCCAAGGATTGCTTTGATGTTAACCATTTCGTGCGTTTTTGTAATTCTGAAATGTATTCTTTACTCCATCGCTCCCAAAAGTGCTGACGAAGTTGTTCTGTTCTTTTAAATCGATTTAATTGAGATTCCTTTCCTTGCCGTAAATCAGAAGTTGGAATTGCCGTGAAAGGTCGACCAATTAAAAAATGCCCTGGAGTCAGTGGGGTCAAATCTTCTGGTGTTGATGATAGGGGGGTAAGTGGCCGAGAGTTCAAAATAGCCTCTATTTGAGTTAAAGTTGTATACAACTCTTCGAACGTCAATTTACTATTACCTAATACTCTAACTAACTGATATTTAGTAGATTTGACTGCCGACTCCCATATTCCTCCGAAATGTGGCGAATACGCAGGTATAAAGTGGAAATTAATTCCTTCATTTATTAAATCATTAGCAAGTGAGTTAGAATTTTGCTTGAGAAAACTGGCTATTTCGTTGTAAGCTCCTACAAACGTCGTACCATTATCAGAGTAAATGTGTTGTGGCTTACCGCGGCAAGCAATAAACCGTCGAAGTGTAGAAATAAAATTATTACTTGATAAATCACCCACCAATTCCAAGTGCAAGGCTTTAGTAGTAAAACAAAGAAAAACGACGATATAAACCTTGACGATACGACAACCACGACCTTGACGACTAACGGATGCGATAGGACCCGCATAGTCCACTCCTACAGTCTCAAATGGATGTCCGCAAGGAATAAGACGATTTTTAGGTAGATCACCCATGAGAGGAGCATTTATCCGACCTTTTATACGTGTGCATAAAACACACCTTCTGTATACAGATTTAGCCAGGTTGCGACCACCGATTGGCCAGTAGACTTCTCTAACTGATGCTAACAGTAGCTGCGGTCCAGCGTGCATAAGCCTAACATGTTCATATTGAAATAATAATAGTGTAAAACGATGAGTGGACTGTAAAAACAAAGGGTGTTTTTTATTATACGAAAATTCTGAGTTATTAATACGACCGCCAACTCTCAATAAACTGTTTTCATCAAGAAAAATATTAAATTTTAATAATGAACTTTTTGAAGGCAAATTTTTCTTTTGTTCTAAAATGTTATACTCAGAAAATGATTCCTTTTGAACTACTCGAACTATAGTATTTAGGGACTCATTTAATTCAGTTTCTGTAAGAAAATTAGTTTCTGCTCGATGTCCTTTACAAGCTTTTATAAATCTCAATACATAAGCAACACATCGACGCAATCTAATAAAGTTCGAAAACCGTTCAAAGTTGATGAATGTAGGCATATCACATGAAACAAATGCGCAATTTTGATTACGTAATTCAGGCAATATTTCTAACTTAATAGCAGTAATGGGCCATTTTTTCTCGGGCAATTTTAAAAACGGTGGCCCTGACCACCACATATCAAGCGATTGAATATTTTCGACGCAAACTCCACGTGATAATAAATCCGCCGGGTTATGCTTGGACGAGACATGACGCCATTCGCAGCTACCGGTATTTTCTAAAATATCACCTACTCTATTGCGTACAAATGAATTCAATTTACTAGGAAGCATATTCAACCAACCAACCACGATAGACGAGTCTGTCCAAAAAATAGTTTTAGCAATTTTCACTCGCAATGATTCGCGAACTTTTTTATAAAGTTTTGCAGCAACTTGAGCACCACACAATTCAAGACGAGGGATTGTTATAGGTTTAATGGGCGCTACTCTGCATTTAGCGTATAATAACTGAACTGAAATATTGCCGTTACTGTCAGTGCTACGAACATACACACACGCACCGTATGCCTTCTCCGATGCGTCGGAAAATATATGTATTTCTAATCGCTCATATGAATCAATCAATACGCGTCGTGAGTAAACGTAAATTATTTAAAATGTTTATATTTTTAATGGCATTTAGCCCAGCAACTTGAATATCCGATGGTAAAGGATCATCCCATGAAATATTTTTTAACCATAAACTTTGTAAAATAATTTTAAATTTAATAACTATAACAGAAAGCAAGCCAAGTGGGTCAAATACTTGGGAAATTATAGAAAGCAACTCCCGTTTCGTACTTGCTTTCTTTGCAAAAGATGGACCAATAGGAAAATATAACTTATCTGATTCCGGTAACCATCCTAAGCCTAAGGTTTTACTCGGCTCATTACCGCCAACATTTAAATCATGCGTGGACTCGTTGGACTCTAAAACTAACTGAGGCTCATTAGATTTCCACTTCCTTAGTGGTAAGTGAGCAGAGGCACCCTTGCCTCTGCTCACTTCTAGTAAAGTCGTAATCTTATCACGAATATCACGAACTACATGTAAATTATCCCCACCACTCAACAACTCGTCGACATAAAAATCATGTAATATAATATCAGCGATTTGAGGGTCCTTACACTCGAGTCCTAATTGCTTAAGGCACCTGGTTGCAAGAAATAGCGCACTCGCGGTGCCATAAGTGACCGTATTTAATTGAAATGCTCTTAACGGTTGTGACGGATTATCACGCCAAAGGATAGTTTGCAAGTACCTATCGTTAATGTGAACGATAATTTGGCGATACATCTTTTCAACGTCGGCTAAAATCACGTACTTGTGTTGTCTAAACCTCAAAAGAATGGACACAAGATCGTCCTGAACCGTTGGACCTACCATCTGAATATTGTTAAGGCTTAAATTATTTGACGTAGGCGCACTAGCGTTAAAAACGGCTCTTAATTTAGTGGTCGTACTACTTTCGCGTAGTACGCCATGATGAGGAATATACTGACAATTTTTATTTAAATTAATGTCACATTCGGTCATATGACCTAACGACTGGTATTCAGTCATAAACTTACGATACATTTCGTAAAGTTTAGGATTTTTATTAAGTCTCTGTTCTAAAGAGAGAAAACACCGTTTCGCTCGCTGAAATGAATCACCTAGACAACTCGGGTCTTCTTTTAATGGGATTCTTACGCAGAAACGTCCGTCCGCTAAACGAGTAGTGGTTTTAACAAAATGATCTTCACATGATTTTTGTTCAAGTGAATAACTAGAAGAAAAATTTACTTCTTCTAAATTCCAAAATCGAGCTAGTTGACTTTGAATTTGACGATTAGAATTAATATCATCATCAATTAAATTTTTACTAACAAAATTGCACTGAATACGATTAGGTGGACAAGTTGAAAATAAAACCGTATCACAAATTGGACTGGAAACTAGCCATCCTAACCTAGATTCACAAAGTATAGGTTTATTGCAACCTAAACTAATTCTTTGCGATCCTAAAATGTTCCAAAAAACATCAGCGCCTAAAATTAAATCGATTGCCGCAGGCTTATAAAAATGTGGATCTGCCAGGCAAATATTAGATGGAATGTTTAAACTAGAAATATTAATTGCACGATTTGGCACACCATCCGTCAAGGATGGTAAAACAAAACAGTAAACATCACATGTGTAAGACTCATCTAAAGATTAAAACGTTAACCTACATCTTTTATTAATATGCGTGATCGCACAATTAATACCTTGAACGGTTTGATTAATTGGAACGTAGGGCAAATTTAGTTGTCTAAATATTTTTTCAGACATGAGGCTAGTAGTACTCCCTGAATCTAGCATTATGCGAGCGATAACTTCTCGATTGTTCTTATCGTACAACTTAACGAGTGCAGTTAAAAGCATAACGCCCGGGCGCATGCAACGCCTCCCGCGGCAGACACACTCGACGTTAAAGTTAACACATTGTTATCACTGGTGGCGCTGTCGACACGCTCACCATGTACTACCGGCTTCGTCTTATCTGGAATGTGAATTAATACCGAATGTTTTCTTTTACATATCGTGCAACCTGGTTTCTTGCAATTATTGGAAAAATGAGTTTTTGAAAAACAATTAAAGCAAACTTTTAATGAAGGCAATAATTGACAACGAGCTTCATTTGATAAAGATAAAAAATCAGAACAGTTATTTAGTTTATGCTCGCCTTTACATTTAGGACATACCAAATGATTTTTATTAACGATGGGCTTATTAGTCTGTAACGTCATAATTTTGTGACTGGGTTTAATTTTTGAATTTGTGTTGTGTTCAACTGAATCTAATAAAGTAATGCGAACACGTAAGAAATCTAATAAGTGTAAAAGTTCAATACGTGTGTCGGTGGGTAGCCGGCCTTTATATTCCTCCCATTCTCGGAATGATTTTGTGTCTAACTTTTGAGTAATTAGGTAAACCAATAAAGTATCCCAATGTTTAGTGGATTCGCCCAATGTATCTAAGGCCCTAAGGTTTTTATTTAATTGGTCAACGATACCCTTTAAATTACATGCTGTCTCCCGTGTGACAGGTTCAATTTTAAATAGTGCAGCAACATGATGTTGGATTAATAAGTTTTTATTATCGAATCTGTCACACAGTAATGTCCAAGCTACGCTATAATTCTTTCCTGAGAGCTCAACGGAAGATACTACCAAAGCAGCGCTGCCCTCTAGAGACGACTTCAAATAATGGAATTTGTTAATATCGTCTAGGTCGTCGTTGGTGTGAATTAGGCTCATAAACGTATCCCTAAAACCGATCCACTCGTTAAATAAACCGTTAAATTTTGGGATTTGAATGGTGGGCAATTTAACAGGACTAATTTTACCACTGTTAGAAACATTGCAAGTCTCAGCTTCAGAAGGAAGAAGAATTAAAGACTTTCTATAATTTGAGAGAATTTTTTGAGCTTGACTCAGCGTTTTAAAATATCTTTTTTCGAATTCCTCGCGCTCCTCCAAGACGTGTGTGACATCATCACAAATACACTCCAACCGTGTCTGAACGTCGTCAAACTTAGCATACAAGGAATCCAGTCTCCCCACACGCAATTCTAACTCACCAAAGTCGCGTTGTTCTGGCGGCGAACTCGATTCAAATGAACTTAAATATCCAATAAATGTCGTAACTTGCCCTTTGTAACTGCTACGCTTTTTTGTAAGGTCAGATATTTCCTTTAATATATCACTTTTCTCAGACATTATGGGAGTGGGCAGCAAACCTGTAATTATACAATAATATGCTTATATAAACAGTTATTATATAGTACTTAAAACACTCAGCTTATAAGACACTAAAACTAGGCTTGTATCAAGAAACACAACTCAAAACAAAAATAAAAAATGTTCATTAACTTTATTTTTCAATGTATTATAATTATATGTAATATTTAAATTTAATAAGATTATTTTGTACTAAGTTTTATACAAAAATAATAAAAAATGTAAGTTTTATCTACAAATTGTAATACTTTTATTTTCAATTATACAAAATACAAATTACTAATTAATTTTGTTACGTAATGATTAACAATTAAATATAAATTTCACTAATTCATTATTATTTTAACGAATGCTTCAAACAATATTATTCTTGACACAAATCAAAAATTATATAAGTAGTTAACTAAGTATTACAATTTAATAATATATTTACTTACAATATCACTCATTTTCGAACAAAGCTAAATTGTTAAGAAAAATTATATTAACAGTATACTAAGCACGTAGGTACAATTGTTCGATCAAAATTCAATAGTTATGATCATGAGGGTAGATAAATATTAACTTCAACCTTTGTTCTATTTCAAAATTTAAAACCTATATTATATCGATATTCACTAAAATAAGTGATAAAACGAAAATACATTAAAAACATTAAGTATACAGACTTTATTTCTCGGCACTAGTCCTGTAATCCTTTGTCTGGCTATGACCTCCACTGACCTCTAGCTTCCATTGGCATAAATGCACTGATTAATTTTAATATCACGGATATTATTTAATTTTAATATCCGGCTCGAAGATGACCAAAAATGTTAACACGGAATATTTATTCCACATTCAAAATAAAAGATGATATTAAAGATATAAATTTGTATTATAAATCAATGACATTTCTATACGGCGATCAAAAGCGAACAAAACATGAGGAACGGAGGAGCGGTCGGCCCTCTCCCTCCCGCACAATCCACAAACCGGAATGCGCGTAAACATGCCCCCACGCGTTGAGAGCTCTGCTGTCAACCATCTTGTTCAACTGGTAAAGGGCAAATTCGGGAAAAGGATCTCCGGATCACTCCATTCGAAGTTAAGACGTCGGCGACTCGAACAACTCCATCTGGACCAGGGTGTAGCGCTACAATGCGGCCCAGCTTCCATTTGAGAGGAGGTTGATTATCCTCTTTTATCACTACCATCGTGTTAAGAGCCAAGGATTGCTTTGATGTTAACCATTTCGTGCGTTTTTGTAATTCTGAAATGTATTCTTTACTCCATCGCTCCCAAAAGTGCTGACGAAGTTGTTCTGTTCTTTTAAATCGATTTAATTGAGATTCCTTTCCTTGCCGTAAATCAGAAGTTGGAATTGCCGTGAAAGGTCGACCAATTAAAAAATGCCCTGGAGTCAGTGGGGTCAAATCTTCTGGTGTTGATGATAGGGGGGTAAGTGGCCGAGAGTTCAAAATAGCCTCTATTTGAGTTAAAGTTGTATACAACTCTTCGAACGTCAATTTACTATTACCTAATACTCTAACTAACTGATATTTAGTAGATTTGACTGCCGACTCCCATATTCCTCCGAAATGTGGCGAATACGCAGGTATAAAGTGGAAATTAATTCCTTCATTTATTAAATCATTAGCAAGTGAGTTAGAATTTTGCTTGAGAAAACTGGCTATTTCGTTGTAAGCTCCTACAAACGTCGTACCATTATCAGAGTAAATGTGTTGTGGCTTACCGCGGCAAGCAATAAACCGTCGAAGTGTAGAAATAAAATTATTACTTGATAAATCACCCACCAATTCCAAGTGCAAGGCTTTAGTAGTAAAACAAAGAAAAACGACGATATAAACCTTGACGATACGACAACCACGACCTTGACGACTAACGGATGCGATAGGACCCGCATAGTCCACTCCTACAGTCTCAAATGGATGTCCGCAAGGAATAAGACGATTTTTAGGTAGATCACCCATGAGAGGAGCATTTATCCGACCTTTTATACGTGTGCATAAAACACACCTTCTGTATACAGATTTAGCCAGGTTGCGACCACCGATTGGCCAGTAGACTTCTCTAACTGATGCTAACAGTAGCTGCGGTCCAGCGTGCATAAGCCTAACATGTTCATATTGAAATAATAATAGTGTAAAACGATGAGTGGACTGTAAAAACAAAGGGTGTTTTTTATTATACGAAAATTCTGAGTTATTAATACGACCGCCAACTCTCAATAAACTGTTTTCATCAAGAAAAATATTAAATTTTAATAATGAACTTTTTGAAGGCAAATTTTTCTTTTGTTCTAAAATGTTATACTCAGAAAATGATTCCTTTTGAACTACTCGAACTATAGTATTTAGGGACTCATTTAATTCAGTTTCTGTAAGAAAATTAGTTTCTGCTCGATGTCCTTTACAAGCTTTTATAAATCTCAATACATAAGCAACACATCGACGCAATCTAATAAAGTTCGAAAACCGTTCAAAGTTGATGAATGTAGGCATATCACATGAAACAAATGCGCAATTTTGATTACGTAATTCAGGCAATATTTCTAACTTAATAGCAGTAATGGGCCATTTTTTCTCGGGCAATTTTAAAAACGGTGGCCCTGACCACCACATATCAAGCGATTGAATATTTTCGACGCAAACTCCACGTGATAATAAATCCGCCGGGTTATGCTTGGACGAGACATGACGCCATTCGCAGCTACCGGTATTTTCTAAAATATCACCTACTCTATTGCGTACAAATGAATTCAATTTACTAGGAAGCATATTCAACCAACCAACCACGATAGACGAGTCTGTCCAAAAAATAGTTTTAGCAATTTTCACTCGCAATGATTCGCGAACTTTTTTATAAAGTTTTGCAGCAACTTGAGCACCACACAATTCAAGACGAGGGATTGTTATAGGTTTAATGGGCGCTACTCTGCATTTAGCGTATAATAACTGAACTGAAATATTGCCGTTACTGTCAGTGCTACGAACATACACACACGCACCGTATGCCTTCTCCGATGCGTCGGAAAATATATGTATTTCTAATCGCTCATATGAATCAATCAATACGCGTCGTGAGTAAACGTAAATTATTTAAAATGTTTATATTTTTAATGGCATTTAGCCCAGCAACTTGAATATCCGATGGTAAAGGATCATCCCATGAAATATTTTTTAACCATAAACTTTGTAAAATAATTTTAAATTTAATAACTATAACAGAAAGCAAGCCAAGTGGGTCAAATACTTGGGAAATTATAGAAAGCAACTCCCGTTTCGTACTTGCTTTCTTTGCAAAAGATGGACCAATAGGAAAATATAACTTATCTGATTCCGGTAACCATCCTAAGCCTAAGGTTTTACTCGGCTCATTACCGCCAACATTTAAATCATGCGTGGACTCGTTGGACTCTAAAACTAACTGAGGCTCATTAGATTTCCACTTCCTTAGTGGTAAGTGAGCAGAGGCACCCTTGCCTCTGCTCACTTCTAGTAAAGTCGTAATCTTATCACGAATATCACGAACTACATGTAAATTATCCCCACCACTCAACAACTCGTCGACATAAAAATCATGTAATATAATATCAGCGATTTGAGGGTCCTTACACTCGAGTCCTAATTGCTTAAGGCACCTGGTTGCAAGAAATAGCGCACTCGCGGTGCCATAAGTGACCGTATTTAATTGAAATGCTCTTAACGGTTGTGACGGATTATCACGCCAAAGGATAGTTTGCAAGTACCTATCGTTAATGTGAACGATAATTTGGCGATACATCTTTTCAACGTCGGCTAAAATCACGTACTTGTGTTGTCTAAACCTCAAAAGAATGGACACAAGATCGTCCTGAACCGTTGGACCTACCATCTGAATATTGTTAAGGCTTAAATTATTTGACGTAGGCGCACTAGCGTTAAAAACGGCTCTTAATTTAGTGGTCGTACTACTTTCGCGTAGTACGCCATGATGAGGAATATACTGACAATTTTTATTTAAATTAATGTCACATTCGGTCATATGACCTAACGACTGGTATTCAGTCATAAACTTACGATACATTTCGTAAAGTTTAGGATTTTTATTAAGTCTCTGTTCTAAAGAGAGAAAACACCGTTTCGCTCGCTGAAATGAATCACCTAGACAACTCGGGTCTTCTTTTAATGGGATTCTTACGCAGAAACGTCCGTCCGCTAAACGAGTAGTGGTTTTAACAAAATGATCTTCACATGATTTTTGTTCAAGTGAATAACTAGAAGAAAAATTTACTTCTTCTAAATTCCAAAATCGAGCTAGTTGACTTTGAATTTGACGATTAGAATTAATATCATCATCAATTAAATTTTTACTAACAAAATTGCACTGAATACGATTAGGTGGACAAGTTGAAAATAAAACCGTATCACAAATTGGACTGGAAACTAGCCATCCTAACCTAGATTCACAAAGTATAGGTTTATTGCAACCTAAACTAATTCTTTGCGATCCTAAAATGTTCCAAAAAACATCAGCGCCTAAAATTAAATCGATTGCCGCAGGCTTATAAAAATGTGGATCTGCCAGGCAAATATTAGATGGAATGTTTAAACTAGAAATATTAATTGCACGATTTGGCACACCATCCGTCAAGGATGGTAAAACAAAACAGTAAACATCACATGTGTAAGACTCATCTAAAGATTAAAACGTTAACCTACATCTTTTATTAATATGCGTGATCGCACAATTAATACCTTGAACGGTTTGATTAATTGGAACGTAGGGCAAATTTAGTTGTCTAAATATTTTTTCAGACATGAGGCTAGTAGTACTCCCTGAATCTAGCATTATGCGAGCGATAACTTCTCGATTGTTCTTATCGTACAACTTAACGAGTGCAGTTAAAAGCATAACGCCCGGGCGCATGCAACGCCTCCCGCGGCAGACACACTCGACGTTAAAGTTAACACATTGTTATCACTGGTGGCGCTGTCGACACGCTCACCATGTACTACCGGCTTCGTCTTATCTGGAATGTGAATTAATACCGAATGTTTTCTTTTACATATCGTGCAACCTGGTTTCTTGCAATTATTGGAAAAATGAGTTTTTGAAAAACAATTAAAGCAAACTTTTAATGAAGGCAATAATTGACAACGAGCTTCATTTGATAAAGATAAAAAATCAGAACAGTTATTTAGTTTATGCTCGCCTTTACATTTAGGACATACCAAATGATTTTTATTAACGATGGGCTTATTAGTCTGTAACGTCATAATTTTGTGACTGGGTTTAATTTTTGAATTTGTGTTGTGTTCAACTGAATCTAATAAAGTAATGCGAACACGTAAGAAATCTAATAAGTGTAAAAGTTCAATACGTGTGTCGGTGGGTAGCCGGCCTTTATATTCCTCCCATTCTCGGAATGATTTTGTGTCTAACTTTTGAGTAATTAGGTAAACCAATAAAGTATCCCAATGTTTAGTGGATTCGCCCAATGTATCTAAGGCCCTAAGGTTTTTATTTAATTGGTCAACGATACCCTTTAAATTACATGCTGTCTCCCGTGTGACAGGTTCAATTTTAAATAGTGCAGCAACATGATGTTGGATTAATAAGTTTTTATTATCGAATCTGTCACACAGTAATGTCCAAGCTACGCTATAATTCTTTCCTGAGAGCTCAACGGAAGATACTACCAAAGCAGCGCTGCCCTCTAGAGACGACTTCAAATAATGGAATTTGTTAATATCGTCTAGGTCGTCGTTGGTGTGAATTAGGCTCATAAACGTATCCCTAAAACCGATCCACTCGTTAAATAAACCGTTAAATTTTGGGATTTGAATGGTGGGCAATTTAACAGGACTAATTTTACCACTGTTAGAAACATTGCAAGTCTCAGCTTCAGAAGGAAGAAGAATTAAAGACTTTCTATAATTTGAGAGAATTTTTTGAGCTTGACTCAGCGTTTTAAAATATCTTTTTTCGAATTCCTCGCGCTCCTCCAAGACGTGTGTGACATCATCACAAATACACTCCAACCGTGTCTGAACGTCGTCAAACTTAGCATACAAGGAATCCAGTCTCCCCACACGCAATTCTAACTCACCAAAGTCGCGTTGTTCTGGCGGCGAACTCGATTCAAATGAACTTAAATATCCAATAAATGTCGTAACTTGCCCTTTGTAACTGCTACGCTTTTTTGTAAGGTCAGATATTTCCTTTAATATATCACTTTTCTCAGACATTATGGGAGTGGGCAGCAAACCTGTAATTATACAATAATATGCTTATATAAACAGTTATTATATAGTACTTAAAACACTCAGCTTATAAGACACTAAAACTAGGCTTGTATCAAGAAACACAACTCAAAACAAAAATAAAAAATGTTCATTAACTTTATTTTTCAATGTATTATAATTATATGTAATATTTAAATTTAATAAGATTATTTTGTACTAAGTTTTATACAAAAATAATAAAAAATGTAAGTTTTATCTACAAATTGTAATACTTTTATTTTCAATTATACAAAATACAAATTACTAATTAATTTTGTTACGTAATGATTAACAATTAAATATAAATTTCACTAATTCATTATTATTTTAACGAATGCTTCAAACAATATTATTCTTGACACAAATCAAAAATTATATAAGTAGTTAACTAAGTATTACAATTTAATAATATATTTACTTACAATATCACTCATTTTCGAACAAAGCTAAATTGTTAAGAAAAATTATATTAACAGTATACTAAGCACGTAGGTACAATTGTTCGATCAAAATTCAATAGTTATGATCATGAGGGTAGATAAATATTAACTTCAACCTTTGTTCTATTTCAAAATTTAAAACCTATATTATATCGATATTCACTAAAATAAGTGATAAAACGAAAATACATTAAAAACATTAAGTATACAGACTTTATTTCTCGGCACTAGTCCTGTAATCCTTTGTCTGGCTATGACCTCCACTGACCTCTAGCTTCCATTGGCATAAATGCACTGATTAATTTTAATATCACGGATATTATTTAATTTTAATATCCGGCTCGAAGATGACCAAAAATGTTAACACGGAATATTTATTCCACATTCAAAATAAAAGATGATATTAAAGATATAAATTTGTATTATAAATCAATGACATTTCTATACGGCGATCAAAAGCGAACAAAACATGAGGAACGGAGGAGCGGTCGGCCCTCTCCCTCCCGCACAATCCACAAACCGGAATGCGCGTAAACAATTAGTTAGTTGAGTTTATTGTGTTTATTATTATATTTTATTAAATTGCTTAATTTTTTCGCTATTTCAGGCCCAGCAGCATCAACAGCAACTAAAAGATCAAAACCACAGCCCCAACAGACCCAAACTGCAGTCGCCTCGAATGCAAGGTAGCACTCGGCTCTACTTATAATTTCATTACACTTTCCCAGTATCGCATAATAACCTAGGTCCGTGTTAAGCCCGCATGACCCCGCGCCACGTGGGCCGATCGCCCGACCGCCTCAGCTCGAGCTACCACGCCGCCGTGTCGCGGACGTCGTCGCCTGCCCCCCAAGCCCCGACACACGATCTCATGTCCTTGTCCTGTTCTGAACTCCTCGCGAAGGACTCGGCCAGGGAGAGGCGAGGTAAATCACGACCGTCTTTTAGCGCGTCTATTGAAGCCTTTCCATATCGACAGACGAACCTGAAGTTCCAGATCGGCAACAACGACCGCCTATTCAGCGACACACCCGACCCGAGCCGCCTTCGGGGGCTAATCAGCCTCTGGAGGCCGCGTCCAAGATGGTTCCGGTCCCGGAATCCCTGATGAGTCCGGACTACCAAGACCCCATCTACGACATCCGAAGGCCTCGGACAGAGTTGCCCGAGAGCTCGGCGTCGAACGCTTCGTCGCAGACCAGCGACGGCCGCGCTCGACGGGACGAGAGCGGGAGCCGCAAGGGATCGCCGCGGCCGGGCGAGAGGTGAGAGCGGCCCGAAGAAGTGTTTTAATAGACCTACGAACGCTTTTCCTACTAACGGAACGTTTCAGCGCGTCGTCCTCGCCAAAATTAAAGACAAAAATGGAGCAGCGGGTCGGAAGAGCCGACGCCGAGACGGAAATCGCGAACGGACCGACGCCGGCCGATAGATCGGAAGCGATCAAGTCGGCGTCGAACCAACGACACCAGAAGAAGGCGAGCGTGGAGAACTCGGCGGCCACCACCATTCAACGCGTGTGGAGGGGCTACAGGAGCCGCAACCTCAACAGGGACACCGTGAGGATCCTGCACGCCATCCAGGCCGCCCGGGCCAGGCAGCACATCCAGTGAGTGTCCCGTCTCGGCGACCTCCGTCGGACGACCGTCGAATCGCTAACCGGGCTCGTCCGATTGCAGGCGGCTGACCTGCGACATGGAGGCCACGAAGGCGGCTCTCGAGAGCGAGCGCAAGATCCAGCAGCTGCAGATGCAGGCCATCAACGCCCTCTGGAAGAAGGTCTCCTCTTTGCAGGCGCCGGGTGAGTTCTCCCCGACCGACTCTTCGCGTCGGGTGGACCGGAGTAGGTCGACGATGAGGAAAATGTTTCCCGACGGTGACTGTGCAACTTTTCTGATTTTTAGAGGTCCACAAGCCGAAGGTCGATCTCGAGGACAACGCGGACGCGCTGAGGCAGCTGACCGAGACCTGCGGCAATCTGCAAGCTCAGGTGAGCCGATTTACGTTCGGACGAAGTGCGTGACGACGTTCAGCGGAACGAATGAGAATGTTGTGTCCAGGTGGAAGAGCTCCGGGGCAGCATCCGCGAAGTGCTTCGCTTCGTGTCTTCGCCTCGAGGGCTGCCGCGCGCCTCGCAGACCGACGTCACGGCCCTCGTGGCCTCGCAGGTTTGGTCCGTTTCGTAGTCGCGCTCGCTTCGCGCGTCTCTCTCTCTATCTAACCCGGCCGTGTTTTGCGACAGGAGGAGCTGACGAATCGGCTGCGGAGGCCTCGCTCCCTGGCGCTGAACGCCTCCTCGCCGCTCCCCGACGCGTCAGTACAGTTGGACCGTTTCAGACGTTCGTCTCTTTAAATATTATGCTAAAACGTTTTTTAAACTATTCCAGCGACAAACCCGAGGCGGACTCGATACGTTTAGAGAGAACGGAGTCGATCATAGAAGACCGGGGGCCGAGCGTGGACCCGCAGATCGAGAGGGAGATCGTCGCCGACTGATGAATCCCCGGGGCGAAGGGGACGAAGGGGCCGCCCCTCGACTCGTCCGAGGTCACGCGGGACGCGCTTTTTCGCTTATTTCTTTTCTTCTCACATTCCCAGGCCACGAAGCGAATACGGAATTCGCTAAGAACGGGCAGAAAGGACATTTTATATATTGACTGATTAATTTTAAGTTTATAATTTAAATAAGAGTAAGCGCACGCCTTTCACTAATAAGTTTATGAGAACCGACTCTCCCTCGGTGTCCATTTCGGTGCCGATCGGTCCCTCTTCATCGCGGCATATCCGCCGATTTGGTTTACGTGAATCTCTACGCTTTAATTAAGCCGCATTTATATTTATCTGACGTGTTGTGTTGTGATGCTCTCTGTCGTGATGGCTACTGTTCACATTGATATGACGTGTTATGATGCATTATGACGGTTTTTTGTATCAGTTCCGTCTTGACTCCCAGAGAGTTCACACATTTGCAATGTTTTTTCAAGAATCATCCGATTCAGATTCAGATTTTGAAGAAGAGTTGGAATTATTGGCGTTGGCAACGCTTCTAACTAAACAAAGAAAAAGAAGAAGATATTGGATACATCCCGTAAATAGAAAAAGAGAGAGCAGAGGCGAGTTTCATTGTCTCGTTAAAGAGCTTGAGAGTGATGCAGAAAAATTTCATCAGTATTTTAGAATGTCTAAGGCACAGTTTGAGGAAATTCATCGTTTGATTGAAGAAGACATCAAAAAAATACGGACAAAATTTCGTAAACCTATTGGAACAAAAGAAAGACTTGCAGTATGTTTAAGGTAAGATTTTTATTTTTCATATAAATCAATTATCTTCCTCAGAAAATTGTATGTCTGAATAATATGCCGAGAGACGAGAATCCTGTTGTTCCGAATCCAATGTCGATGCTTCCATTGGTGCTGTGAATGTCGGTGTGTAGGCGAAGGTTGATGTACTGGGGAATGACAGCATGGATGTGGATGTGTGAACGGGTGATTGCAGTCTGTTGTTGCGGCTGAGAAATAATCTGGCGAGTCACATTGATTGGCATTCTGCGGATTTGGTCTTGTGCTTCGAGGATGCGTATTTCGGCTTGTGATATTGCCGTGTGCAAATCTAATTTTATTTTGGACTGTTCGAGTTTAGGAAGTTTTTTTAGGGCTTTGCTCATGCTGAGAAAGAATAAGTCAGTTTCATCCATGTCTTTATCCTGGAGCTTGTTTTGTTGTTTTTGAAGTCGCAAATCATGCGATGATTTCATCAAATCGTATAATTCATGTAAGTTGGTTTTATTGCGTACAGGTCTGCTATAATTTGAAGAACTGGATTGTGGTGTTGGTGAGCGGTTATCTAATTGAGATTGAATGGTATCGGATTCAGATTCTTCTAAATTAATATCAGATTTTACTGAATTTGGCGGTGACTCAAGATTAGTTACTGTAGCCCGAGATTCTATATACGTCTGTAAAAAATTCATCTGCTCTTCATACTTCCATGGAATTATTGATTTAGCGGCCTGACCACTTTTTTTATTTTTACGACGTTTCATGGCGTTTACATAGGCATTTCTTAATTTTGTCCACTCATCTTTACATTTATCCGCTGAAACAAAAAAAAACATATTTTATTTTAATTACAGATTTTTGGCAACTGGAAACTCCTATCGGTCGTTGGCGTTCAGTTATCGCATGGGTTTTTCTACAGTTAAAATCATAGTCGAAGAAGTATGTACTGCAATATGGAAGAATTTGGCACCTATTGTAATACCCAAACCTACTGAACAAACATGGAGAGAGATTGAAAAAGGTTTTGAAAAGATATGGCATTTCCCAAATTGTCTCGGATCACTGGACGGAAAGCACATTAATTTAATATGTCCAATAAAATGCTGGCTCAACTTATTTTAATTACAAAAATGAGCATTCGATTGTGTTGCTAGGACTTGTTGACGCCCATTACAGATTTATTATAGTAGATGTAGGGGCATATGGGAGAAATAGTGATGGTGGTATATACCAAGAGTCATTAATGGGGAAAATGTTTGAAAATTGTCAGTTAAATGTGCCACCGAATAAACCATTAAGCCAAAATACTGAACCTTTACCTTACACTATTGTGGGCTGTGGCAGATGCGGCATTTCCATTAAAAACCTATTTATTAAAACCATACAGTAAAGTAAAATTAGTTAACAATGATGCAAACAAAATTTTTAATTATTGTTTATCGCGTGCTCGCCGCACTGTAGAAAATGCATTCGGTATATTGCGAGCGAGATTTAGAGTGTTTCAAGGACCTTTACAAGTACAGCCGAACATGGCGGACAAGATTGTACTTGCTGCTTGCTGCCTCCATAACCTTTTAACTCAAAATACACAAGAAACTGAAGAAATATTGACGGACGAAATTCAAGTTCACAACAGTGGCTTTGGCCCTTTACATAGAAATCCATCACAAGAAGCTACTCAAGTTCGCGAAGCGTTTAAAAACTATTTTGTAAGTTCAGAAGGGCAAGTTCCATGGCAAATTCAAGCTATTAGACAAAGTAGAACTCGGTATAATTAAATAAAAGCACTTTACTTACGAGGTTGTTTCATTTTTTCTCCTATCTCTTCCCAAATAGCTGCTCTCATAACTTGATCTTTATATTCTTTACATTTTGGATTATAAATCACTTTAAATTGTCTTACGTATTCAATTAGTTGCTCTTCGTCCATTTCTGACGCGTAATAACACAACACTGGCGCGTGCACACTAGTCTGATGCGGTATGACGTCTCACGGCACCGCCCCCCGCACCTCACCCTTTCTGACGCGGACCGGGATCGCCTGTGACACGACACATCAGAAGCCGTCATAACACACCGCATTGAATAAATGTGAACGCTTTCATATTAAATGTATGAAACTGATACCGTTCTGATGCATCACAACACAACACGTCAGATAAATGTAAATGCGGCTTTATTTTATAATCGTTTAAATATTATTGAAAAGCGAAAAGTTCTTCCGAGCGATCGATCCGGCTCGGAAAACTCGTGTCTAATTTTGTAAGAAATATTTGAAGGAGTATTTTTTAAGTGAGCGTATTTTACTAGTCATTTTTATCTCTCTCCCGCCGGGCTAATTATTTAAATCCCCGAATCGTTAACTCTCGTCTGTCGCGTGTCCACCGTTTGTTATCGTTTTGTTGAAGCCTGTATTTATTGCGTTAAATAAAAATAATTTGGAAAATATTGTTTTATTCGACATCCGTTCGCTCGTTAGTTACCGTTTTCACACAATAAAAGTCAAACTTTAGATAAAAAATTGTATATTACGTCACGTATAAAACTATTCTAAAGCGCTATCCACACATTTCCGGGAACTCGTCCCGGCCGTGGATAGCGCTCAATGCGTGAAACGAGAAGTCTCTTACGATTTAGCTATTTTGTGACTCGAGTTTTCGAGACGTCTCTTTCACGTTCAATAACCCACGGAACAAAGATTACGTATATCGATCCCTTACACCAATTATTATTATCAATATATATATATATATTGTCGTCACAAATATATTTCTCTAAAAGCTGTGTTGGAATGAAAGAGTGGCTCGACGATGTCCAGCGATATTGCCAGACTACGGTCTGTACGCCCTGTACATAAATTGAGACGTCTCCGCCGCGAGCCCCGGCAGAGAAGAAGAGAGTCGGACAAAACTCTCCGCTAGAGAACTGAGCCGTCTTAAAAGTATGAACTAAAATTTTTAAGTAATACACGTGAGAGATCAAAAATCATAATTTACCTTAAACAGTACAGTACGTTACTCAGCTAAACATTTACAATTTTTACATTATTATCGAATACGTATTTCGGAGCGGTCGAATCTTTGGCACTTCCCGTTCGCTTATTATGCAGATTATTGCCCGATCTCGATGAGAAACTTTTAATCGGAACTATTTAAGGCACTGCCGTCGATGCTTTTAGATCTCGTCCGAACCCAAAACTGCTTTAATATAAGGCAGTCCACTTCTGGAAGAAGTCACAAGCGACAGATGAGCACGTCGAGCCGCAGCTCAGTGGGGGCCGAGGGCCGCGGCGCCCCTCTGCTCTCGAAAAAACTTGGCCAGCCTCCGCCTCTGCACGTCGTCGTAGGTCTTGCTGGTCGCCTTCACCTCTTCCAGCAGCCGCAGGACGGCGCCGTTGCGGGGCGAAGCCCTGTCGGCCTCGCGGAGGTCGCGGAGGGCCGCCTCGTAGTTCTTGAGGGCGAAGTGCGCGCGGCCCCTCCGGTACAGAGCCTTCCCGTTTCCGGGCTCCAGACGGAGCGCCTCCGAGCAGGGGCCGACGCAGGCGGCGTGCAGCCCCAGGCGGGAGTAGCAGGCGGCCAGGTTCAGGCTGCACTGGGACCGGCACGAGCCCGCGGCCGCGTCTCCGACGAGATCCAAGTAGCGCAGGCACTTGCGGTACTTCCGAGCCGCGCCCTTGAACCGGCCGGCTCCGAACAGCTCGTTGCCGCTGGACTTCACGTTCAGGATACCGGCCAGCAGATCTTCTATCTGGGAAAGATTCGAACCGATTGAGCCTTATCTTCCGACATAACTCCAGAAATTAATTAAACTCAAAATATTATAAGAAAAAACGAGAAATATTGAATTTATTTTAGAATCTGATTAAAGTTCATTGTGTTAGGTTCCTGGCATATTGGACCCAATATACGGAGCGACGCTTCCTCCGCCGTGAACAGATTAAGTCTAGTAATAATTTGTCAACTGTCAATCACCGAACAGGTGTTATTTCTCCTTCGCTCAACGCATGCCCGTAATCTAGAACCTCAAACGGAGTTAAATCTAGTTTCAAGTCAGTTGGACCGTAGATATTGGACTCGAATATAATAATTTTTGCGTTCTTCGCCACTCGAGAGAACTCACACTCGGCTCCTCCCTCAGGTCTTCCGGGTACTCGGGCAAACGATCTTCCGTTCCATCCCGACAGCGGACATCCCACGTCTCATCTTTTATCTCTCCGCAATCCTCGATGATACATTCCTGCAAGTGCGCCGACTATTAGAGAGATATTAACATTTTTATCAACTGGTGTGGTGGATCTGTTAAAAAGTATTCACACGTTAACGTACCGTACGTACGTAACACGAGCTCCTCCTCGCGAGGGGCCAAGGCCACTCTTCTCCCTTCGCTTCCATTAAAAAAGGATCAAATTAAAACAGTTATGAGACATATAATCCGAGAATAGTCTCTACTAAATGTAAAATGAAGTTAGTATTTTAATATTTACTACTTACAACCGTGGGTCGACAGTCATCCGCAGTTTTCTGAACTTCCTCCAAAATCCTAAGACCGGCTAACACCTGTCCAAAGACGACATTAGTTCCATCGAGGTGGGGACAGGGCACACTCGTCACGCAGAACTGGGAGCCATTGGTGTTGGGCCCAGAATTTGCCATACTCAAGACACCAGCTTCATGCTGAAATTATTAAGTTTTATCATTTATAACACATTGATGATCGGAGAGTTAATGCAAGTTGTTTCATATAACAGCAATGGTAAACTTGAATGTACAATATAAGATTATTAATAGAGAAGACAGCCAGCAGCATTTCTGATCAGAGGTGAATAATAAAGGCAACTTTGTGGAAAAGCCCTAAAAGAAAGACAGGTAGAGGAAAACCACAGACTTGAGACAAAAGACACTTTTTTGGAAATTCACGTAGCGTATTCACTTCATTCTATTGTTTTTTAAATTGGTATTTTATTATTGGTTAAAGATACTGCTGAATTGTTAAAAAGGTAACACTAATTAAACATTCACAATAAAATTTATCGACCTTGCATAGGCCATAATATATATTATTATATATTTTATTATATGTCTATATTTTTTTTTTTTTTTTTTTTTTTGTGTTCCTGTTCATCTGCAATCGGCTATCAGCCATGATCAGATATTTTCCGAGGTTAAATTTGGTTGGGTGCGATTCCATTGAATGGCACCGTACGTGTTGGCAGAAACCGGACTCTTTACTCTAGGTCAGCTTCTCCGGTCCAGGTCCAGCACTTGCCATCTCCTTAGGCGAGCCACATCATCTCCCGGGGCCAACAGACTCCTAGCCAGTTCATTGGTGTGTTTGGTTAACCTTTCCCTGTATCTAGTACTGTTCTTGCGGATTACTTCCTTAATGGTTGGCATCTCCAGATATTCATGTATTTCCTTGTTTCTCACAAACCAGTGTGCACTTGAAATAGTTCTCAGTGCAATGTTTTGAAATCTTTGGAGGATTTCGATGTTAGAATTGCTTGCACAGCCCCAGAGTTCTATTCCATATGTCCACACTGGTTGTATGATAGCCTTGTAAACAAGCAATTTGTTACTCAGGGTCAACCTAGATTGCTGGCCTAGAAGCCATGATAGCTCTTTGAATTTCAAGGTGGCTTCTGTTTTCTTGGCTTTTATATGATTAGCCCAGGTCAGTCTTCTGTCCAGATGCAGTCCGAGATATTTCACGCTGTTTTTGCTTGGTAACGGTTTGTCTTCTATATGCACAGGTGGACAATCGCCCTTTCGCAGTGTAAATGTTACTTGTATTGATTTAGCTATGCTAGGCTTGATTCTCCACCTCTGCAGCCAAACGTTCACCTTGTTGAGCTGTTCCTGTAGTTTCAGTGAAGCGTTATTCGCGTTCACATCGCTTGCAAGGCAAGCAGTGTCATCTGCGTATGTTGCTGTTACGACATTTTCTGTTTCAGGCAAGTCTGCCGTATATATTGAATAAAGGACTGGGCCAAGCACTGATCCTTGTGGAACTGAGGCAGTGATGTAATAGAGCCTTGAAAGTTCTTCCTCGTACTTTACTTGGAATCTTCTTTGATCTAGATAAGATTTTAGGATCATATAGAATGAGTTTGGTAGGAGGGTTTTCAGCTTGTACAACAATCCTTTGTGCCAAACTCTATCGAATGCCTGCTGGATATCTATGAATACTGCTGAACAATATTCTTTTTTCTCTAGCGATTGTCTTATTTTGTGAACCACTCGGTGTACTTGTTCTACAGTAGCATGTTTTTCCCGGAAACCAAATTGGTGATCGGGTATAATTCTGTTTTGGTCCAGGACTGGTTTTAGTCTCCGAAGAAAAGTTTTTTCAAAAACCTTAGATATTGTTGGGAGAAGACTTATAGGCCTGTATGAGCTAGGTTCTGTTGGAGGTTTCCCTGGCTTTACAATCATAATTATTTGTGATATCTTCCATAGCTTTGGGTAGTACTGTATTCTAAAAATGCCATTAAACAACATTGTTAAGAATACTATTGCTTTTCTAGGTAGTTTTTTAAGGATTTCACCCGTTATTAGGTCGAAACCAGGAGCCTTTTTGTTTTCTAGATAGCTTATTGTGCGCATTAATTCTTGTGGAGTGACAAGTTTTAGCGGTAGTGATAACTGCTGGTCACTATTGATCATTCTATCCACTTCCTCTTCAAACTCAGTCATGGATGATAAGTTTGGTTTGAAGACTTCGCTTAGGTGTCTAGCGAAAAGTTCAGCTTTTTCACTGCCGCTCCTAGCCCACGGATCGTTTGTAGATATCCTTATAGGTGGTATATGGTTATGTGGTCTTTTAAAGTTCTTAGTTATTTTCCAGAGTGAGTAATTATCCTTCTTATGAGGCGAGAGTGTACAGAGTTTTTCTTGGAAGGTTGTGTTTTGATTTTCTTTAATTAACTCTTTTAGTTCTCTAGATATTCTATTGAATTCCGACCTGTCTACATCTGATCTGCTAGTGTGTAATCGCCTTCTTTGTCTCCGTTTTTCTTCCAACTTGTTGCGTATTTCCAGTGGTATGTTACCTAATTGATTGGAAGAGCTCAGTGTAGGGGTGGCACGCCACGCAGCTACTTGTATGAGATTCGTGATGTAGAATGTTGCCTCATCTATATCTTCTTCTGTCTTGAGCTTAACCTTTAGTTCAACTTCATCTTCTAAGTATTCAGCAAATGCGTCCCAGTCTGTTTTATGATTATATAGCGCCAGTCTCTGTGCTCTGTGTATAGCGGAAACGCTAAATGTTGCTATGATAGGGGTGTGGTCAGACCCACCATCAGACGATGATGCCACGTCAAAATACACATCAGACAGTCCCTTCACCACAAAAAAGTCCACTAGGTCGGGTATTCTGTTGACATCTGTTGGCCAATAAGTTGGTTTTCCTGTTCCCAGTGTAATAAGTTTGTGTTTATCGACACATTTTTTCAACTCACGTCCTTTGCTGTTTGTCAATCTTGATCCCCAATGAGTGTGTTTACAGTTCCAGTCCCCACCACTTATGTATCTGTTTCCCAAGCTTTGAAAATAGCGGTCAAACATGTGTTGTTTCGGTTTATGCTTTGGTGGACAATATACAGCGCTTACATTGATGGGGCCCATGCTTGCATTTATAGTAATGGTAGTGGCTTGCATCCAGTCTTCCCGAAACTCGCTATGGAGGTGGTGTCCGATGTTACTCTTTACAATGACTGCCGATCCTCCGTGTGATGTGGTATCGGGATGATTAGTATAATATACGTCATAGTTGTCTATCTTGATGTTCTTACGGTCATTTAGGTGGGTTTCAGATATTAGACCAATATCGATTTTGTTATGTTTTAACATTATTTCTAATTCTTTTTTATTTGGCGTTAGGCCATTGATATTCCAGGTGGCGATACGTAACGACATCATCGTGGAAGCCTACTGATGATTGTCATGATGAGGTTCATCATTGTGCTGAGTTGTGAAATGAGTTGGTCGATTCTTTCAGTCTGTTTCACTATAAGTGCTTCTAGACTGAATCTATTTTCTTGCCCGAGTTCTATTTTTCTCAGGTATGTTCTTTGCGACTCATGGTCAACGTGGTTTTCCGTATTTGTTCTCTGTGAATCTATATGTTCAGCTTTGTCTTTCCTGTGTATCTGTTGTTTCGTTTGGTCATTGTTATCTCTCGTGTATGATTTTTGTGTCTCTGTGTGGTATGCTACAGTTTTGGTTGAATTTTTGGGAGCTTCACTATAGGGTCCCAGGGATTCTTTTACGCTTGGTAGCCGATGTTTCGGTTGGGTAGTCTTGGAGTGATTATCAGGCTCAATGACTATCACATCCGTGTCATTTGGGGGCTCATTATTTTCAGAGTTCTTAGTACGCACTTCTAGAGTGGTTCTTGATTTTGGATATGGCTGAAACTTGTTTCCAATTTTCTTTCTTGCTAGGACTTCCCTATACACCTGGCATCCTTTGTAGCTAGCAGGGTGGCTTCCTGAGCATAGTGCGCATACTGCTGGAGTGTTATCATTTATTGTGCACGTAGTAGTTTTATGTGCCCCAGCACACTTTACGCATCTGTAAGGCCTCATACAGTTATTTTTGCTGTGCCCATATTGCTGGCACCTTTTGCATTGTACCACTGTCATTTTTCTTATTGGGTCTTCTATCGTGACTTTCTGGTTGTATATGACTTTAATTTCTTTGACAAATTTATTATTTTCATGTGGAGCCACATTGACAAAAAATGTATTTAGGGGCTCTTTGGTTCCTTGTTTCCGGGCAGTAACTATTTCTCCTTGTACTTTGTTTCCAGTTTTTTCTACTGCTTCTATAATGGCATCTTTAGGTGTGCTGAAGTGAAGATGTTTAATAACAATTCTCATGCATTTTTGGTCTTTACGTGTAAATGTGTGACCTATAAGCCCTTTACTTCTTATGTGCTCGATCAGAATCTTATATTTGTCAACCGTGTTAGACGAGATTATAAGCTGGTTTTTGGATACTATTTTATAGGTGTAATCATTCTTTTCAATAACTTCTTCGATGAGTTGGGTGAGTTTTGCAAGGTCATCAACACCATACAAAATTATTGGTGGTGGTTTAGGTGTTCTCTTGACTGTAGCTTCTCCTAGTTCCACGTCTAACAAAGCAAAGCTGTTGTTTGTCTCTATATTCGATGAGGTATTTTGTTCAGGAGTATTTATTCCTCGGCGTTTGTTAATAATTGCCTCTCGTCGCTGTGTCTTTTTGGCGTGATGACTCCTTGAGTCTTTTTCTTCGGGAGACCGATTTCTTTTTTGATTTGGTACTCGTTGCCAGGGCACACTAGGTTTGTATAAATTTTGTTCCTGTGTAGGTGCCTGTTTAACAGGTATCATATGTTCTTGTTGGACTTGGGAGACATCACTGAGTGAAGATGAACGAGTTCTATTAAATAGTGCAGGGTGAAAAAGTTGCTGAGTCAGAATTTTTTGCTTCTTTACTGTGGTTGATTCCGCTTGGTGTGGCAAAATTTCCCCCCCTCCAGAATACGACGGGCAGCCTGGGTATTGCTTAGTGACGTCGTCGATTGACGAAGATTTAGGTGGTGTTCTTTGCATTATGTTCCCACGAGTAGGGTCGAATAAACAGGTCGCTTCCAGGGTGACGCCCTTTTCCCCAGAAGAAGGCACAGTACGACAACGTTTGCAAGTTTCGTTGAAGTTGGACGCTAGAGACTGAATTATCCCATCAGCCATATACACCTCATGTAGGGGCATACACATCCCTTGGCGCGTTTCCCACCGTAGGATAGGGGTAATTTATTATAGAGGTTTTCTTCCTCGCGGCCCAGATGATAAAGTCCAGACCCCCGGTTCCCGTGAGACATGACCACAGGTTTACGGTTTGAGGTGGCTCTTTCGAGTCACACTTGTTGCTTAATCGGTTTTGAGGCGCCGATGACTCGCCTTCGCCCGTCACAGTCGGCAGTACAGACCTCGAGGAGGATGTTATTGTGTGTAACCCGTTAAATATGTCTATATAGACATTATTTTGAATTTACACAATGTCAACAGTGAAGGCTTCAAATAACATGTTCACTGTACCTATGGAACAAAATATAACAAGCAAGTATGCCAAATTGAATAAGTTTAGAACTCAAAAATTGTTACCCCACCTTTAGAATAAAGTTCTCATCTTCAAAAGTTGTTCCATATATGCTTTCACCACCTGTACCATCCCCATTTATAATATCACCTCCTTGAACCATAAACTGTGTAATAGCTATAAAAAAATATTAATAAGTCTTTATTATTAAAAAATTTAATTTAAAATTTAATTTTAACTTTACTAACATAGTTATAAGGATTACTTTACTAACAATATATGGATTTTTTAATGGTCTGAATTAAATTATTTTTATTTTATTACAAACACTTCAATTCGCTTCTTACGCTAGACTTCAATTATTCTCAAAAGTAAGCTTTCTGAAATAATAATTCTCACCTTTATGAAAGCGAACACCTTTATAATGTAAAGGTCTTCCTAATTTACCAATCCCTTTCTCTCCTGTGCACAGAGCCCTAAAATTTTCGGCTGTTTTAGGAACAATATCATCTCTTAATTCTATAACAACTCGGCCAGCTAAAAAATAAAACATTTATTTATATTTATATAAAGAAATACTACTTATATTTATATATATTCTATACTATATTAGACTCTGAGATGTCATAATAATGAAGAGGCAAGTGCTGAAGTCGATATGTAACGAAACTATTTTGATTATTCTTTAATATCTATTGACATTCAGATATGCAATTTTTCATGCAATTGCGACGTCGTCCCACTGATAAACCCTAATTTCAACGGGTATGGTAACGGGTTTTAAATGATAATCATTTATTCAATACACGATGATGAACTATACAATTAACACCATCATCAAGACACGAACCTGTCTCGCCATCGATAGATATATCTAAAAACACCAATGGGTTTCTCTGTTTAGCAGAATTTTCTGATATCATGTTTATTTGGGTCACAACGACAATTACCTATAACGATATATGAATGAAAAAAGACAACCATGATTTAATTGACAATAACATCATACTTAATTCAGAAATGAATCGCTCAAAATAATTGAATTTAAGAAATAAACAAAGAAAAATACGACTCCCGAGTCCCGAGATGCAACTTCGGAAACCGAAGTTCGAACTTCGAATTCGGAATTACAGATTAAACAGACTAAGTAGTACCTCCACAGACATATTTTAGATGTTAAAGCAGTGACTAATAGTAACCGGGGCCCATAGTTGTCAGTGTCAGATTAGATATACGACTTTTTATTTTTGAAATTATACTTTAGGCGCGTTATGAAAAATTGATGAAAGTGACACAAAATTAACAGAATAAAGTTGCCCAATAATCGCTCATTAAGTTGAGGAAAAAATGCTACCAACAAAACAGAAATGGAACCTCTGTTAGTGGCGCATGTTGGCACGCACGCCGCCTCTGTTCACTGTGTATTTATATTTATAATATTTATCTACATGCTTTGAGTTTCTACATTTAAAACACGTGTTTTCATTATACAAGTGCGAATTTTATATGTGCGTCTGAATTATAATCAGAAGGGATTTAAATTTTAAATTGTATATTTAAATCAATACTAATTAATATTAGAAAATATTTGTGAAGAAGCACTTCCTAAGTGCTTCAATACAATTGAGGTTAACTATCCGTATATTATATTATTAATAATGCCAAAGTATAATTTCTTACGCGCGTAGATATTAGTACACGCACCCTTTTTTATCTTTGTAAATTGGTTTATTCTTCACAAACAGTGAAGTAATTAATTTATATTCCTATAGAAACGCTCAAGGAAAAACACATTCACTTCTCTTTAAAAGTCGTCTGAGTGACGTCTGTTTTCATCTTTTCTTAGTGTCCTATATTTATGTTACCACATAAAATTTTTTTTTTTTTTAAGACAATTCACACCCATTGACCTAGTCCCAAGCTGGTAAAACTTGTGTTATGGGTACTAGGCAACGGATATACATACATATTATAGATAGATAGACATATAAATACATATTTAAACACCCAAGACCTAAGCACAACACCAAATGCTCATCACATCGATGTTCGTCTCAGCCGGGGATCGAACCCGGGACCCATGGATTCGCAGTTAGGGGTAGTAACCACTAGACCAATGAGTACATACATCAAAATCTTATAGAAAATACTACACAATATAGTGTGTACATTTTTAGTGCGTATCTACGATTCGCTACACTGCCAATATTAACTGAAATAAAATAGGAGTTTCATCCGTCAAGATGACGTCACTTAAATATTGGGTGGACTGTGGTCTGTGGACATCCGACATAATATTAATAAAGTCATGTCACATGTGACATATTGATAAAAACTAAGTGCTTACATTTAACACTTCTTTATTAATAAATCCTACTATTATCGCTAATCAAAGAAATGTAAATTTAACTCTTTCTAAAATAATCGTCGATCATCAACTAAAGTAAGTAGTTGAACTCGGTATTTTTAAGTGCTTTAAATTTTGTAGTTGCTGAACTGTCTTTTCACTGCCCAAGATTAAAATTGACCAACTCAACAAACGCTTTCATCCACTTTTTTTTAGATGTCGTCGTCGGCAGTTTACATATTGGATGTAAAAGGAAAAGTTCTTATTTCGAGAAATTACCGTGGCGATGTTGATTTGGGTGTGATCGATAAATTTATGCCACTACTAATGGAAAAGGAAGAAGAAGGCATGCTGACACCACTGTTACAGACAAGTGAATGTACCTTTGCTTACATAAAAACTAATAACTTATACATTGTTTCAACAACTAAGAAGAATGCAAATATTGCATTAGTTTTTGTGTTTCTGTACAAAATTGTTGAAGTTATGACTGAATACTTTAAAGAACTGGAAGAAGAGAGTATCAGAGATAATTTTGTTGTCATATATGAACTCTTAGATGAATTATTAGACTTTGGATATCCTCAAACAACTGATAGTAAAATACTACAAGAGTATATAACACAGGAAGGTCATAAACTGGAAATGCAACCTCGCATTCCAATGGCGGTTACAAATGCTGTTTCATGGAGGTCAGAGGGTATCAAGTATCGAAAAAATGAAGTGTTTCTTGATGTGATAGAATCTGTTAATCTACTGGCAAATGCGAATGGAAACGTTCTTAGAAGTGAGATTGTTGGAGCCATTAAAATGAGAGTATACTTGTCTGGAATGCCAGAATTGCGGCTTGGCCTTAATGATAAAGTCCTTTTTGAGAGCACTGGTAGAGGAAAATCTAAATCTGTTGAATTAGAGGATGTAAAGTTTCACCAGTGTGTGAGATTATCTCGTTTTGAAAATGACAGAACCATTTCATTTATCCCTCCAGATGGTGAATTTGAATTAATGTCTTATAGGCTCAACACTCATGTGAAGCCTTTAATTTGGATTGAGTCTGTAATTGAACGACATGCTCATTCAAGAGTTGAATATATGATCAAAGCTAAATCCCAGTTTAAAAGACGTTCAACTGCAAACAATGTTGAAATAATCATTCCTGTACCAGCTGATGCTGATTCCCCTAAATTCAAAACAACAATTGGTAGTGTAAAGTATACACCTGAACAGAATGCAATTACTTGGTCTATTAAATCCTTCCCAGGTGGCAAAGAGTATTTAATGAGAGCTCATTTTGGTCTACCTTCTGTTGAATGTGAAGAAACTGATGGTAAACCTCCAATTCAAGTTAAATTTGAAATTCCTTATTTTACAACATCTGGTATTCAGGTGAGATACTTAAAAATTATTGAGAAGAGTGGGTATCAGGCTCTACCATGGGTGAGGTACATCACCCAAAATGGAGATTATCAGCTTAGAACTAATTAACAAGTTACATTCCTTCTGTTTTATAATTATGCACTAAAATATTTAAGATTATTATGCAGTTATAATTTAATTTCAAGTATTATATTGTAAAAGTTTTTTGACACAATAAATTGTTTAATCTTTATAAACTTGTTTTATTTTCATTTATAGTTTAATTTATAGAATAATGTGTAAAATATATATTTTAAAATGAATAGATGTTTGCTTGTCTGGTTAAAACTCGAGAATGGCTGGACCAATTTGGCTAATTTCTGTCTTCTATCTTAAAACAGATAGATATGAATAAAAAAGTCATTTGGTTATCTTTTATTTACCTACCGATAAATTAAATTCATCATTTCTATAAAATATGCGATCAATTGAATATTATTACTTGGTACTTTTACTGTAGCTAGGTATCTTTCAGGATTATTACCTATATATACTATTAAGTACTATGTGGGCATAAAATCCTTAGTTTATTTTATTACAGCTAGACAACATTAAAAGATAAGATACAAATTATCGATATTCATTATTAATGATTATATTAGTATCAATCACCGATGTTTAAAAATCTGACATAAATTCGATTTATAACTTATATATAATTATTAGCTAATAAATAATTAAGACCGTAGATTACATTTTACATAGTAAAGATCACCTAAAACATTAAGAAATAATAGGTGGTTTTTTCCACAGTCTAGACTCTGGACTCCAAAGAAAAAATACTGTGCTGTACTATAATTTTAGAGGGGTTTACTGCTGCATTTACTGATTCTGTAATATGTAATATATTTGTATAACTCTTAAATCATGGCAGAATTATTTTCTTATGTCTTCCCAGTTCCCTAGGGCTTGCCGCTTGAGACACTTTTCGAGACGCGTGACACACTAACGCTAAACGAGATTGAGTAAAAATGGTCACGTGACAAAGCATGAGTTATGTTAATTCTATATACAAATTGGTAGCGCCAACACTGGAAATCTATATTCTAAATACTATAATATTTTATATTATAGAGAATGATAAGTGACAGTGCGTGTCGAAAAGTTTTCATACAAATTTAGTTTTTGACTTTCTACATACACTACTATTATGGAATCTTGACTAAGGCCCCTGATATCTAAAATTATTGATGGGGAAGGTTAAGGTGTCAATGTCATGTCATTTTTGTCACGATAGCACGGATCTTTATTCTATATCAATATGTAATAACTTGGATTAAAATTATATTATTATTCAAATCATAGATATACATTAGACACTAATAAATTGAGAATCAAAATTAAGCTGTGGTCAGTCGTATCATTTATATCATTCTGTGCTCTGTGGTAGTGCTTAATACTGCTTATTTTGATTTTATTTACTTTTTGTTTTTTTTGTATATTTTTTAATTTTTATACAATATTTAAATGAATGAACCTACCGAATAGTTTTAATCGAATCCAAGCGGTGTAATTATAATGTATCCCTGTTAAATATTAAGTAATAGTTATCTACCTCGGGGCAGGCTTGTACCTTCATAATAAATACAGTTGGATATAACTGGAATTTTAGAAATCATGCCTTTAAAAAGTTCCGGAAAGTTCAATCATAAAATATCCCAAGCTTGTATTCAATTCAGAAAATATTATAGCCGAGATGTCCTCCCTATGAGTGAAGTAAAATTAATAAAAAATAAGAATAATGCAGACTCAAAATCCGACAAAAGTTCAGAAAAAACTATACGGGACTCAGAAGAATTGAGAGTAAATGATGTCAATATTCAAATGATATCTAAAAATATTTATGACCAATTATTTAGTAAATCTCACGCTAGCACAGATAGTAATGTAATTAAAAGGTTTGTTTCTTGAACATGCTTTAACCTAATTGATCACATTTTAATGATAGTGTAAAAACTTCTCACAAAATAAAATGTTGTAAATAAGTGGTTTGTCTTGTTCTTAATGAGGAAGACATAATTTGGACTCTAGCCTTGAGTGTCGCCTAACAAAAGTCATTTTGTTTAGCTGGAAATTGATTCTATAGAGTTAATTATGTCAACATGGTATTTCAGTTGCCAAAATCATCTTTTACATCATGGAATAGACTACAATAATTTTACTAGGCTTCCTGATGTACAATTAAAACTGCCTAAATTAGAAGGGTCAGATATTGTTGAACATTTTTATAATATAGGAGAAAAACAATGTGCTCCATATAGAAAATTGTTGAAGTATTTGGCTTGGAGTAGGATTCCACAACCACCACAGGTAAACTATAAATTACATTGAAAAAAAAAAAAAAATTCTCTGTCATTACTCTCAATTAGTTTTGTACTATACTATCCCTGCCACTGTAAACTTCTGTATACATCAATTATTTAGACCATAGAGACAATGTTACACTATAATTACAATTTAATAAATTTAATAAAAATTTTTAATAAATAATCTTCATAAGAATTCATATATCTAACATACAAAACTGATGTGGTTCTCCTGTCTTTAATGTGCACTTTAGGTATGGTCCAAAAATGCAGGCTGGACCAAGTACACGGCTCAGGGATCACAATCAGTGCCATGCCCACAGGATGATAGTTTAATTTTTGATGTAGAAGTTCTGATGTCAGCTGGTAAAAGGCCAACCCTTGCTAGTGCTGTTTCACCTGAAGCTTGGTAAACACTATTACATTATTTAATTCTGAAATATATATTTTATTATTTTTTATTATTACAGTAACCCTAAACGAATGCAATAGAAAACTTATTAATACATAAATTAAACTAAGATCATAATATTACATACTCGTAAATACATTCTCTCTCTACAATAAGATCTCTCGTATAAGAATGTTACTAGTGTTACATTCTTATGCGAGAGATATAATATAAAAAGCGTCCACGGTGAATTTCGTGAATATCGTATCGTTTCCTGAATATCGTTCACGATTATTTCCAGCTTTGAATGCGATTCCGAGAGGTAAAAATGCGATAAGTGAAATCGACTGATATAAGATCTCCTAGTTCCTACCAATATCATTGATACCGGAGTCATTGAGGTCGGAGGTAGGACAGGTATATGCCCTTAGACATCAGTGTCATCATTGACGGGGCATACTCCTCCTAGCATCAGTGCTCCGATCACCCAGAAAGCTGGAAATTCGGTTGCATAATTTCTCAAGGTTGGAAGCTTTGCGCTAGAAGGAGCGCTTTGTGTCAAACCCGGTCGAAGGCAGGTTCATACTCACCGCCAGCGGCTCCCCTTTCGACTCAATTTCCTTTGACCATGACGAAAGATGTATTGATCGACCCTAAGAGACGGCCATTATTAACGATTGAGGCTGTTACACATACATGAAAGTAGTAAGAAATGTTACATTGACTTCAGGTATAGCTGGGTGAGTGAGCCTCTCGCAAGTGATAAATCTCACGAACATTACTCTGAAGTGAATTACACCGATTTAATACCAATGGAGACCGATGGTTTAACGCCATGTGGAGATTTAACGAGACCAAGAATGATAGTAGGTCATAACGTATCATATGACAGAGCAAAGATCAAAGAGCAGTACTGGATGGACCGGACAGGTAGGTTCTCTTTTAATGTTATTATTTTCCTGATGCAAGAGGTTTGAAATAGTGTGTGCTAAACTCTTCATCCCTAGGTGGTTCGTGATAGTTTTGATCCGTTTCTTTTTGAAGTTATAATTCTTTAGGCGCGTTATGAAAAATTGATGAGAGTGAAATTTTACGATGCGCGCGCACCGTGACACAAAATTAACAGAATGAAGTTGCCCACGGAAGATGCTACGGCATTGGACATAATTTAAAAACAACATTCGAATAATAATAGAATTTATGTTACACTTAATGTAAGAGAATAATAATAAATATTTATTTATTTAATTTTTCAAATGTAAACTGAACTTTATTGCCTATAATGACTCCTTTTCCAGTTAGGCCAGTCATTATAGTAAGTTAACCTCGGAATTCGAGATACCCAGCTGTAAGTCTGTAAATAGTTGTATATTGACACCCTAAAAGTTGTCTCAAAACCTACATATGGTAGGGTGTAGCAACTATTAAATTTCAAGGTCAAAGCTCACAAAAATCGATTTTTTGCGCTTTCTATGGGTTTTTTGCTCTTTGTATTTATTATCAATATTGTAGAATACAAAATTCTGTACAAATTTTGTTTAAAATTTTTTTTATACGTTGAACCGTTTTCGAGATAGAGGGCGTAGACCGCGGTCACAGCATCACTTCAGGACATCCGGTGACTCCGGGCGAAAACGCGCCATATATAGTTGATGAACTATCGATAGATCAATGATTATAAATATTTGTCAATTTCTATTAACTATTATATTATATTTTATCATTTTCTTCATGCATTAAATCTATATCGATTCAATAATACTGAAAACCGTTTACTAAAATTAAAAAATGATTAAGAGATTCTAAAAAACATATTTTATTTCTGCACGCATTAAGTGGCTGTGACACAACTTCTGCGCTTTTAAAAAAGGGAAAAAAAAACATTTTTAAAAGTTTTTGAGAAACTGACAAATTTGGATGAACTAGCTGCAGCATTTGAGGAAGAAAAGTGTTCGGCCCAGAGATTTTTTCTCATTGTATTTTTTCCCTTTTTTTCTTTGATATTAATTTGATAACAATATTATTATGTGTGTGTGTTTTTGTTAGTAATAAATGTTATGTCTATGTGATATATTATATATGTCGGGGAAATTTCGTAACTCCATCGATATTGATATCGTGATTAGCTGGGTTAGTGAGCGTGTCATGTGTGTCAGTGCGAGCACAAAAGAGACGAAAATTCTCGTGCAATGTTAAATTTCGATTGATTCCTTTTAACACTAGAAATAACACTTTAGCTTAAATTACAAGCCGAGCAGCGGGTTCGAAGCACCGATCTCACTTTCGATCACAATCTACCCAACTCGGGCTTTTATTCTTTAAGTAATGATTTCAAACTATTCATAGTTACATAACAAAACGAATTAAATCAAAATACGATTCTTAAAGTGAAAGAAATCTCAATGAGTAATCAAAGTATCATTTACATTCTCTGGTATACAGTACGTATATACTATATTTTGAAAATTGGTCGATACGAATTCGGAAAACGTCGATTACTTTGGATCGATTCACGAATTTCCAGGCGTACGTTTCATGGACACAATGTCTATGCACACGTGTGTCAGCGGAGTGACCAGCTATCAGAGGACAGTGCTGAAGGCCAAAAATAAGGAACCCGACCCCACCGACGAAGACTGGATCGGCATCAGCTCATTGAACAGTCTGACCGAGGTGAGTAGCGCTTCGAAGGTTCTCCGTTCGCAAAAAGGGAAGCTCAAAGGATGCGACGTGAAGCAGGTCCACAAGCTGTACTGCGGAGTCGCAGTGGACAAACAGAGACGCGACGTGTTCGTGGAGGGCAGGCTGGAGGATGTGCGGCGCCACTTCCAAGCGCTGATGAGCTACTGCGCCGCCGACGTCATCGCCACGCACAACGTTCTCAACGAGCTGCTGCCCTTGTTCCTCGAGCGCTTTCCGCACCCCGTCACCTTGGCCGGCATGCTGGAGCTAGGTCAGTCTTTATTAACCTTTCGTTTCGAATCGATTTCGAACGGATTGTCAGTACCGCGTTCAGAAGTTTTAACTATTAACAAGTGAAATAAAGCACAAACCCTTACATCAAAGCTCGTTCAATCGGTAGAAGAATAAGTAATATCGATTATTATTAACCTGACATTTTGCTAAAAGACAGTTTCAGCCTACCCAACCATATAAATTAATTTTCGAATTAGATATACATCCGCTGGCGCGACTCCGTTGTGAAGCTATTATAATTTATAACAGAGTGATATAATATATATTTCACTACCCCAACAAGTATAGTTCACACACACACAATCAAATACACTCGCATATTCGAACGTGCAAAAAGTCCCAATAAATTGTTATGTTCGATAGAAAGAGACCTATTAGAAGCGAGAGTTTGGGTATTTCACTAATTATTTAGGAAATCGTTTTTCTGAAAGCATGGTACGTTATTTAATTGAAAATTCATTCTCTTGCTCAGTTTTTGGACCGTGTAAGTGCGAGAAACCAACCGACATTAATATTTCTCCATTGTTGGATATTTAGGTTCTGCTTATCTACCGGTGAACTCTAACTGGACACAGTACGTCGATTCAGCGGAAGCGGTGTTCGACGACTATAAGCTCGAGTCGCAGCAATTGTTAACTCTGAAAGCCGACGAAGCTTGTCGCCTCATGGAAAGCGAAGCCTACAAAAAAGACTTGTGGATGTGGGACCAAGACTGGTCGACGCAGATTTTAAAATTGAAGAAATCAAAAGGCAAATATAGTAATCGTTTTGAGCCAAATAATAGAACACCAAAAGAGAAACAGACGCACGAGGCATCGGATACGTTATCGTTAGATTATATTGAAACTTTGGAAAAGGCCGAAGAAACGAATGAATCTAAAGAAAAAATTGAGGATTTCACAAACAAGTTTGAATACTTGTTCGACTTAAAAGCTATGTTGCCGGTGAAAAGGCCTCACTTGGCCGGATACCCAACTTGGTACAGGAAGCTGTGCACGAAGCCGGGTAGAGATCCCGATTGGGTACCGGGAGCCAACAACATCACGACTAGTATGCAGGTAAACCGCTATCCTATCCTACCCTCTTTTCATATTAATCACGGTGTCGAGGCATCGCCATTGCAGTCTACGAGGAATTTATTATTGGCAGATTACACCGAAGCTTCTTCGCCTATCCTGGGAAGGATATCCTCTTCACCACATCCCGGGAGAGGGATGGGGATTCCTCGTCCCTTTTAGCAGGAGCGGGGGCGACGTCCCGGAAGGACACCCCCGGATCCCTTTAGAAGGCTTGCTGGAAACCTGTCCTTTGGCTAATCCCAAGGAGGCCGAGGTCAATACTGAACTTTACGTTCTTCCCGAGACGGTGGAGGTGAGGGCTTCGAAATCTAAGCGCAGGCCTCGATCGTTAAGTTAAATTTGATTACGGTACCTTTGACTCTTTCTAAAGGAGGACCTGTCGAGGCGGGCGTATTTCGCGAGAAAGGCCAAAGAGGAGCGAGCGGCCGCCAATCAGTATCACGGCTTGGGCGTATGGACTGGACTCGAAATACAAGGTTTTTGTGACTTCCGAATCTAGCCTCGCGCAGAGCGAAGCGTAACCTAACTTGCTGGCATTTATCTGTTGCCAGGGTGTTGCCATTTCCTGCGTCTGCCTCACAAAGACGGCCCCAAGTACAGAGTGGGCAATCCCTTGGCTCGGGACTTCCTCGACATGTTCAGTCAAAACGTTCTGTCGGCCCAGGGCAACGACGCAGAGAAGGTAATTTTACATTTCGCAGAACGACTTCAATGAAACATATTAATAAAAACGGGAATTAATGAGCGAGCGCAGCTCAGAAACCGTAAACATACTTACGAAATGTACCAATAAAAGGTTTATTTAGGGTAGCCGACCTCATTCGCAGGTTCTGACGTTCGGGCGGATGATGTCCTACTGGCGAAATAATCGAGAGCGAGTGATGGGTCAGCAGGTGGTGTGGCTACCTCGGGAGTGTCTTCCGGAGCACCTGCGGAGCTCGCTCCGCAGATTCGGCGCCATCGTGCCTCAGGTCGTGGCCTGCGGCACCCTCACCAGGCGGTGAGACCGTAGTCGATATATTCGAAAGTTTCGTTCGGGGCGGGAGTTGAATCGGACTTTCCCTCAGGGCCAGCGAACCGACGTGGATGACCGCGAGCAACGCGCGACCGGAGCGTATCGGGTCGGAGTTGCGAGCCATGGTGCAGGCCCCGCCCGGCTATCGCTTCGTCGGCGCCGACGTGGACTCCCAGGTGACCGGCGTCGACGAGTCGGGGACCTCGCGGGCTTCAGGCCTCGGCGACGCCTTCGACTCACTCCTCCGCCCCTTCGCAGGAGCTGTGGATAGCCGCTCTGCTGGGCGACAGCGGCCTCGGCGTCTGCGGCGGCACGGCCTTCGGTTGGGCGGTGCTGGCCGGCGACAAGAGGTCGCAGACGGACCTGCACTCCCTGACCGCCAGCGCCGCGAACATCAACCGAGATCACGCCAAGGTCATCAACTACGCGAGGATATACGGTGAATTCCAATCGTATTTTCCGATTCCGAAAGAGAGCGAGATTCGCGGTCTCGGGAAAAGGCGGGCCTATATAAAGAAGTAAAAGTATTCCGATTCCGTCCGGTTCCTTAAGAATATCCCGTTCGCAGGTGCCGGTCAAAACTTCGCGGAACGACTTTTAAAACAGTTCAATCCGACGATGACGATTTCGGAAGCGAAGAGCAAAGCCGCCAAAATGTTCACCACCACCAAAGGCCGACGGGTCTACACTCTTCTCGAGAAATATTCTGCCGGGCTGTTGGACCCGGACGACTGCCAGGTCTCTTCTCGACGATTTTTCTTCGACAGAGCTTACTTTTCTTTTATAAATAATATCACTAAGAAGGACTTCGCTCGACGTTACCCAATCGGAGAGTCCCTAACCCAGACACCCACCCACGTATATAATCCGGAATAAACGAGTCGAACCCGCAGCAGGACGTGAAAATGTCCGCCCGTGACGCGGGGCGCCTCGCGAAGATGAGCGGCAAGCGGCTCGACGAGATGTTCGGTCGGGCGCGGTGGGCGGGCGGCACCGAGTCCGAAATGTTCAACAAGCTGGAAGAGATCGCGGGTGAGTTCGGTTCCGGTCGGACTCCGTTCCGACTTCGTCGAGACGCGCGGTGGCGCTGTAATTTGTCGTCGCGTCGTTCGACAGATTCCGAAGCTCCCCAGACGGCGTTCCTGGGCGGTCGGCTGTCCCGCGCCCTGGAGATGGCGGGCGGCAAGTGGGGCGGCACCCGCCTCAACTGGGCCGTGCAGAGCGCCGCCGCGGACTTCCTGCACCTGATGCTCGTCAGCATGACTCACTTGGCGCCCGAGGCCAGGTATCGGTCGGATTCGACTCGTCATTCGGCGTCGTCCGTCCGCGGTCCCTGAGAGCGCCTCTCTCTGTTTCAGGTTCTGCCTGAGTTTCCACGACGAAGTCCGATACCTGGTGCCCGAAAAATATAAATATGAGACCGCTCTGGCGCTGCAGATCACCAATTTGTTCACGAGAGCGTTTTGTTCGCAGAGGTTTGTGGATTTGTACTTTTTTTTGAAAATCAGCCTGTTCCTTAGTGCCATCGTTAACAACCATATCTTTTATCCGTGTATTTGTAATGCGGCTGCCATTTCGTACTCCGTCTCGACGTCCCACTGCCGAGAACAGAACTACAGGCGGAGCCGACTTTGCGCTTTGCTCCGATCTTGGAGGCTAATTTCGCCACCATTAGTCCAATGCTGGCTGAGGCATTGAGGAGAGGAGCCGCGACAAAAGGGTTAATTAAGCGAAATAAAAGCGCAAACACGTGTATTCTCGGGGTGACATTGCCCTACATAAGGTCGGCCCCGACGAGACTCTTAAAACCATCTAAAAAACAAATTTTTAATTGAAGTATTTTTTAAATTTCATCATTGTACAGCTTGCTAGCCAAGGGACTGTGAAATGTGTGTTTTTAATTTATATGTATTGAATGTCATCTGTACCTATAGTATATTTTTAAGCATATATGAGCAAGCTGCACTACATAAGGAAATATATAAGAGAGTGAGATGTTTGAACCTAACAACCCTACAGACGTACCCTTACACATGAATAGTGAATATATAAATACAGTGGAATCTCTATAACTCGAACCTCGAAAGTCGATATTCTCAGTAAGTATATAAAAATTGCCGTTCCCTTCCGCTGAAAGCCTAAATACGCGGTATCTCGAATTATTTAGACTTTGTAACTCGAACAAAATGTTATTTCCCTGCGAAGAATTGATAACATATACATATTTATACTCTATAACTAATACTTCAAAAAGGAGACTCCGTAAGTCGTAGTTAGTAAAATATAATGACGTCTTACTTGGAATTCCCCGAAATAAAAGCAATAAAATCCAAAATGAATGTTCGGGTTCTGGGCTTCTAATCTATTGTTTTTGTCTAGTACACGTGCAATGGATTAATACATTCATAAAACTTTCTAAGTAACATGTAGTTTAACCCAAAAGAAAACAGATACTAATGGATTTTACTAATAACGGATTTTTTTAGTGTAGAGTTTACTTCATTAATATTTCATTCGTTTTAATATGTAAAAAATATATATGTAGTATAAAACTTAAGTTGAATTGTTATTCAAATTTGACTCTACAAATCGAAAAATACACTTTGAAATAGCGCCTCTGTAAGTCGAAATTTCACCGCTGAAATTTGACGTTGACTCGAATTAACTCGAGTTGTAGAGATTCCACTGTATATCAATAAGTACGAGACGTCCAAAAGACCTAAGCTAACAAACAGACCCCTACGGGTAGGATCAAAAGTTCGCGGTGGTGGGATTATCTCAAAGCTATCGGGCAGGCTTACCAAGATAATTAAGGGCTTGAAGTAGTCTTCGCCACTTTGAGAGGAAGCGAGATATGAATAAGACAGAGCAATATTCAAGTCTGATGTATTGTTATAAAACAATATCTTAAATACTTCTTACACCTATTCACACGTACATACGTAAACCAAAACTATGGCCTTAATCGTCACTTATACGATATTATTCATGTTTATTTTTCAGAGTAGGCATAAGAGACCTCCCGATGTCGGTGGCCTTTTTTTCGTCCGTGGAAGTAGATAGAGTGCTGCGAAAAGATTCAAATCAAAGCTGTGCAACTCCGTCGAACCCCCACGGCTTAGAAAATGGATATGGGATACCCGATGGCGAATCTCTTACCATTTTTGATATACTTAAGAATGTAAAAAGATAAATTATTTTCGTATCGCTTCGTTTTAATTCTTATAACCTGTTGTTAGTTAGCCACAAATAATTTAGAGCGGGACGGCCAAACGCGTAGCAAACGGCGTACAGTTGAGGCGCTGGGACACGCCTATAGCCGGCCTAATAAGAAGTAGACATGGGGAGAAGTAGAATTTTGACTGTGCCAAAAATCAGTCTGGAACTGTTTAGAAAAAATACCTTTTGTATGGCAATTAAGGTTTACAATAAATCACCAAAGGAATTAAAAGATCTTCTGACTAGAGTAATTAAAAAGCGACTTGGTGTATAACTTTTGGAAAAAATTTACTATTCAATAAATGATTATTTGCGTGAGACACTGTAGTTGATATAAATTTAATAAAGTATGATATGATAATATGTACGATACAAATAATATAAGAATTGACTTTCACTAATAACGTAATTCCTTAAGACAAATTTGCGCGCAATTGTGTGTCCCTAGTTGCGAGTTTACGATTGTACATCCTTACACATTTTTCTACCATATTCTTGCAATAAATAAATTATTATTAGAGTCTATACGCACCTCGTCGAGACGTCGTGCTGTGCTGCCCATAACCACCGTCCTGAATTTGCTTCATCATTAAGGATGAATATACAGGAGTCCCAAGACTATGGGACATCAAAGGAAAGTACATTAAATACCGTAGATAGGATATTATGCTGAAAGAAGACTTTATATTATTTTGAAAAGTAAGTATTTCTGCATTCAATTTCATTTTTAATTATTTTAAAGGAGTACCGAGAGTTTTTTACGCCGCCAGTTTCTTTCGGCCTACACCCTCTGTCTTCTTTGTCTCCGATGAGTAGTTATTAATAATTTAATGACGTGGAATAAGTGGTACCTGTATCTTATGTTCTATAATTAACATACTATAGTATTTTATTTTAATAATTTTCTAAAAATTACTTGTCTCGTCTGGGAATCTAACCGACTCATTTAATTAACCCCTTATTCTTTTAAAGAAAAGAACAACCTTTATACCTCCACACACAAAGCAGCTAAAATGGATAAGGTATTAAACATTATTTAAGATTAGACTATAGAACCTATACATATTTTTATTTCTGCTAAGTCACATATACGAGCTCGTATAGCTTTATAGCTGGGGAGCGTGGCAGAAACCTTGTACCCGGTTAAGTATTAGTAAAAAAAAATGTTAATGATCAGACTTTCTCGAGCGCGTCGGATTAAGGTAGGTTAAGTTACGTTACATGCTAAGGGTATATTTCACTAATCCGATAATTTGCAAGTACCGTAAAGAAAGGGGAGGGCTGCAAAGTTGTGTCTGTGAAGTTAGCAGAGCACTTACCAGCAGAGCACAAAAAAATTAGAGTTCTGGCAGCACACTCAATAGTTCTATAGTTCCTGATAGTTTTTAGAAAGAGTTCTGGACTTTTTAGTCCAGAAAATATTTTTTTTTTAAATTGTAAAATGCTCTGCCAGCTTCCCGATCACAGCAGAGCATTTCTTACCGATTTCGATAAATAAGATCTCATTAAAACAATCATTTCAATTGTAACAGTTCCCTATCATTTAAATCCAAAAATAAAAAGGTTTCATTATCAAAAAAAAATAAAGAAGAGTGAGAGAAAACGAAATAATGAGCATTTTTGAAAGATTTTACTAAATGAAAAACAAACCATATTGTACAGACATGGGAACTCCGCGGTTTCTATTAGATCTTTTAGATATCTAGGCATCACAATTAAATACAAGGCCAGAACTCTTCGCTTTCTCTCAGCAGAGCATACCTCTATGATGAAAATTGGCAATTTTTTAACTTATTTTAGAAAAATTAAAAAAAAAATATTTTTTTGGGTCTAGACATGGGAACTCCGCGGTTTCTATTAGATCTTTTAGATGTATAGGCATCACAATTAAATCCTAGGCCAGAACTCTTCGCTTTCTCTCAGCAGAGCATACCTCTATGATGAAAATTGGCAATTTTTTAACTTATTTTAGAAAAATTAAAAAAAAAACATTTTTTTGGGTCTAGACATGGGAACTCCGCGGTTTCTATTAGATCTTTTAGATGTCTAGGCATCACAATGAAATCCTAGGCCAGAACTCTTCGCTTTCTCTCAGCAGAGCATACCTCTATGATGAAAATTGGCAATTTTTTCACTTATTTTAGAAAAATTAAAAAAAATATAACCTTTTGGGTCTAGACATGAGAACTCCGCGGTTTCTATTAGATCTTTTAGATGTATAGGCATCACAATTAAATCCTAGGCCAGAACTCTTCGCTTTATCTCAGCAGAGCATACCTCTATCATGAAAATTGGCAATTTTTTCACTTATTTTAGAAAAATTAAAAAAAAATAACCTTTTGGGTCTAGACATGAGAACTCCGCGGTTTCTATTAAATCTTTTAGATGTCTAGGCATCACAATTAAATCCAAGGCCAGAACTCTTCGCTTTCTCTCAACAGAGCATACCTCTATGATGAAAATTGGCAATTTTTTCACTTATTTTAGAAAAATTAAAAAAAATATAACCTTTTGGGTCTAGACATGAGAACTCCGCGGTTTCTATTAAATCTTTTAGATGTCTAGGCATCACAATTAAATCCAAGGCCAGAACTCTTCGCTTTCTCTCAGCAGAGCATACCTCTATCATGAAAATTGGCAATTTTTTCACTTATTTTAGAAAAATTAAAAAAAAATAACCTTTTGGGTCTAGACATGAGAACTCCGCGGTTTCTATTAAATCTTCTAGATGTCTAGGCATCACAATTAAATCCTAGGCCAGAACTCTTCGCTTTCTCTCAGCAGAGCATACCTCTATGATGAGAATTGGCAATTTTTTCACTTATTTTAGAAAAAAAAAAAAAAAAATAACCTTTTGGGTCTAGACATGAGAACTCCGCGGTTTCTATTAAATCTTTTAGATGTCTAGGCATCATAATTAAATCCTAGGCCAGAACTCTTCGCTTTCTCTCAGCAGAGCATACCTCTATGATGAAAATTGGCAATTTTTTCACTTATTTTAGAAAAATTAAAAAAAATATAACCTTTTGGGTCTAGACATGAGAACTCCGCGGTTTCTATTAAATCTTTTAGATGTCTAGGCATCACAATTAAATCCAAGGCCAGAACTCTTCGCTTTCTCTCAACAGAGCATACCTCTATGATGAAAATTGGCAATTTTTCCACTTATTTTAGAAAAATTAAAAAAAAAATTAACTTTTGTGTCTAGACATGGGAACTCCGCGGTTTCTATTAGATCTTTTAGATGTCTAGGCATCACAATTAAATCCTAGGCCAGAACTCTTCGCTTTCTCTCAGCAGAGCATACCTCTATGAAGAAAAATGGCAATTTTTTCACTTATTTTAGAAACAGACCCAATTTTTCAGAAATCGTTAAACACAGAAGACAGCAAAACTAAAGAAACCGTTCCACGATTAGGTTCAGTTCAAAAAACCATAAAACTTGACAACAAACAATATGCTTTAACGGCAATAATAGATTTCAATGGTGAAATAAAACATTACGTGACATACGCACTTTCCGGACAAAATTGGTCTAAATATGATGACTTACTAAAAACTACACAAACCACAAACGACCGCACAAAAATAAGCCCTCATTTAATTATATACACACAATGCGACCAAATCTAAATTCAATGATTCTTACTGATTGTTAAAATATATTCAAAATCTGCACTGAAAAAAAGGAAAAACGAAGAGAATAGAGATATTGCCATTTTTCGCTGTAATTAAAAAAGAAGTTCAGCCCTAGGCTTCAACTGATTGTAAATATGTAAATAGATCTAATAGAAACCGCGGAGTTCCCATGTCTAGACTCAACATTTTTTTTTTTTTAATTATTCTAAATTAAGCTAAAAAATTGCCAATTTTCATCATAGAGGTATGCTCTGCTGACAGGAAGCCAAGAGTTCTGGCCTAGGATTTAATTGTGATGCCTAGACATCTAAAAGATCTAATAGAAACCGCAAAGTTCCCATGCATAGACCCAAAAAAATATTTTTTTTTTAATTTTTCTAAAGTAAGTTAAAAAATTGCCAATTTTCATCATAGAGGTATGCTCTGCTGAGAGAAAGCGAAGAGTTCTGGCCTTAGATTTAATTGTGATGCCTAGACATCTAAAAGATCTAATAGAAACCGCGGAGTTCTCATGTCTAGACACAAAAGTTAATTTTTTTTTAATTTTTCTAAAATAAGTGAAAATATTGCCAATTTTCATCATAGAGGTATGCTCTGCTGAGAGAAAGCGAAGAGTTCTGGCCTAGGATTTCATTGTGATGCCTAGACATCTAAAAGATCTAATAGAAACCACGGAGTTCCCATGTCTAGACCCAAAAAAATATTTTTTTTTTAATTTTTCTAAAATAAGTTAAAAAATTGCCAATTTTCATCATAGAGGTATGCTCTGCTGAGAGAAAGCGAAGAGTTCTGGCCTTGGATTTAATTGTGATGCCTAGACATCTAAAAGATTTAATAGAAACCGCGGAGTTCTCATGTCTAGACCCAAA
Source organism: Pieris napi (assembly GCF_905475465.1). Classification (NCBI taxonomy): domain Eukaryota; kingdom Metazoa; phylum Arthropoda; class Insecta; order Lepidoptera; family Pieridae; genus Pieris; species Pieris napi. The sequence goes on along the minus strand of NC_062241.1, from coordinate 92,004 downwards.
AGGTTATATTTTTTTTAATTTTTCTAAAATAAGTGAAAAAATTGCCAATTTTCATCATAGAGGTATGCTCTGTTGAGAGAAAGCGAAGAGTTCTGGCCTTGGATTTAATTGTGATGCCTAGACATCTAAAAGATTTAATAGAAACCGCGGAGTTCTCATGTCTAGACCCAAAAGGTTATATTTTTTTTAATTTTTCTAAAATAAGTGAAAAAATTGCCAATTTTCATCATAGAGGTATGCTCTGCTGAGAGAAAGCGAAGAGTTCTGGCCTAGGATTTAATTGTGATGCCTAGACATCTAAAAGATTTAATAGAAACCGCGGAGTTCTCATGTCTAGACCCAAAAGGTTATTTTTTTTTTAATTTTTCTAAAATAAGTGAAAAAATTGCCAATTCTCATCATAGAGGTATGCTCTGCTGAGAGAAAGCGAAGAGTTCTGGCCTAGGATTTAATTGTGATGCCTAGACATCTAAAAGATTTAATAGAAACCGCGGAGTTCTCATGTCTAGACACAAAAGTTAATTTTTTTTTAATTTTTCTAAAATAAGTGAAAATATTGCCAATTTTCATCATAGAGGTATGCTCTGCTGAGAGAAAGCGAAGAGTTCTGGCCTAGGATTTCATTGTGATGCCTAGACATCTAAAAGATCTAATAGAAACCACGGAGTTCCCATGTCTAGACCCAAAAAAATATTTTTTTTTTAATTTTTCTAAAATAAGTTAAAAAATTGCCAATTTTCATCATAGAGGTATGCTCTGCTGAGAGAAAGCGAAGAGTTCTGGCCTTGGATTTAATTGTGATGCCTAGACATCTAAAAGATTTAATAGAAACCGCGGAGTTCTCATGTCTAGACCCAAAAGGTTATATTTTTTTTAATTTTTCTAAAATAAGTGAAAAAATTGCCAATTTTCATCATAGAGGTATGCTCTGTTGAGAGAAAGCGAAGAGTTCTGGCCTTGGATTTAATTGTGATGCCTAGACATCTAAAAGATTTAATAGAAACCGCGGAGTTCTCATGTCTAGACCCAAAAGGTTATATTTTTTTTAATTTTTCTAAAATAAGTGAAAAAATTGCCAATTTTCATCATAGAGGTATGCTCTGCTGAGAGAAAGCGAAGAGTTCTGGCCTAGGATTTAATTGTGATGCCTAGACATCTAAAAGATTTAATAGAAACCGCGGAGTTCTCATGTCTAGACCCAAAAGGTTATTTTTTTTTTAATTTTTCTAAAATAAGTGAAAAAATTGCCAATTCTCATCATAGAGGTATGCTCTGCTGAGAGAAAGCGAAGAGTTCTGGCCTAGGATTTAATTGTGATGCCTAGACATCTAAAAGATCTAATAGAAACCGCGGAGTTCTCATGTCTAGACACAAAAGTTAATTTTTTTTTAATTTTTCTAAAATAAGTGAAAATATTGCCAATTTTCATCATAGAGGTATGCTCTGCTGAGAGAAAGCGAAGAGTTCTGGCCTAGGATTTCATTGTGATGCCTAGACATCTAAAAGATCTAATAGAAACCACGGAGTTCCCATGTCTAGACCCAAAAAAATATTTTTTTTTTAATTTTTCTAAAATAAGTTAAAAAATTGCCAATTTTCATCATAGAGGTATGCTCTGCTGAGAGAAAGCGAAGAGTTCTGGCCTTGGATTTAATTGTGATGCCTAGACATCTAAAAGATTTAATAGAAACCGCGGAGTTCTCATGTCTAGACCCAAAAGGTTATATTTTTTTTAATTTTTCTAAAATAAGTGAAAAAATTGCCAATTTTCATCATAGAGGTATGCTCTGTTGAGAGAAAGCGAAGAGTTCTAGCCTTGGATTTAATTGTGATGCCTAGACATCTAAAAGATTTAATAGAAACCGCGGAGTTCTCATGTCTAGACCCAAAAGGTTATATTTTTTTTAATTTTTCTAAAATAAGTGAAAAAATTGCCAATTTTCATCATAGAGGTATGCTCTGCTGAGAGAAAGCGAAGAGTTCTGGCCTAGGATTTAATTGTGATGCCTAGACATCTAAAAGATTTAATAGAAACCGCGGAGTTCTCATGTCTAGACCCAAAAGGTTATTTTTTTTTTAATTTTTCTAAAATAAGTGAAAAAATTGCCAATTCTCATCATAGAGGTATGCTCTGCTGAGAGAAAGCGAAGAGTTCTGGCCTAGGATTTAATTGTGATGCCTAGACATCTAAAAGATTTAATAGAAACCGCGGAGTTCTCATGTCTAGACACAAAAGTTAATTTTTTTTTAATTTTTCTAAAATAAGTGAAAATATTGCCAATTTTCATCATAGAGGTATGCTCTGCTGAGAGAAAGCGAAGAGTTCTGGCCTAGGATTTCATTGTGATGCCTAGACATCTAAAAGATCTAATAGAAACCACGGAGTTCCCATGTCTAGACCCAAAAAAATATTTTTTTTTTAATTTTTCTAAAATAAGTTAAAAAATTGCCAATTTTCATCATAGAGGTATGCTCTGCTGAGAGAAAGCGAAGAGTTCTGGCCTTGGATTTAATTGTGATGCCTAGACATCTAAAAGATTTAATAGAAACCGCGGAGTTCTCATGTCTAGACCCAAAAGGTTATATTTTTTTTAATTTTTCTAAAATAAGTGAAAAAATTGCCAATTTTCATCATAGAGGTATGCTCTGTTGAGAGAAAGCGAAGAGTTCTGGCCTTGGATTTAATTGTGATGCCTAGACATCTAAAAGATTTAATAGAAACCGCGGAGTTCTCATGTCTAGACCCAAAAGGTTATATTTTTTTTAATTTTTCTAAAATAAGTGAAAAAATTGCCAATTTTCATCATAGAGGTATGCTCTGCTGAGAGAAAGCGAAGAGTTCTGGCCTAGGATTTAATTGTGATGCCTAGACATCTAAAAGATTTAATAGAAACCGCGGAGTTCTCATGTCTAGACCCAAAAGGTTATTTTTTTTTTAATTTTTCTAAAATAAGTGAAAAAATTGCCAATTCTCATCATAGAGGTATGCTCTGCTGAGAGAAAGCGAAGAGTTCTGGCCTAGGATTTAATTGTGATGCCTAGACATCTAAAAGATTTAATAGAAACCGCGGAGTTCTCATGTCTAGACACAAAAGTTAATTTTTTTTTAATTTTTCTAAAATAAGTGAAAATATTGCCAATTTTCATCATAGAGGTATGCTCTGCTGAGAGAAAGCGAAGAGTTCTGGCCTAGGATTTCATTGTGATGCCTAGACATCTAAAAGATCTAATAGAAACCACGGAGTTCCCATGTCTAGACCCAAAAAAATATTTTTTTTTTAATTTTTCTAAAATAAGTTAAAAAATTGCCAATTTTCATCATAGAGGTATGCTCTGCTGAGAGAAAGCGAAGAGTTCTGGCCTTGGATTTAATTGTGATGCCTAGACATCTAAAAGATTTAATAGAAACCGCGGAGTTCTCATGTCTAGACCCAAAAGGTTATATTTTTTTTAATTTTTCTAAAATAAGTGAAAAAATTGCCAATTTTCATCATAGAGGTATGCTCTGTTGAGAGAAAGCGAAGAGTTCTGGCCTTGGATTTAATTGTGATGCCTAGACATCTAAAAGATTTAATAGAAACCGCGGAGTTCTCATGTCTAGACCCAAAAGGTTATTTTTTTTTAATTTTTCTAAAATAAGTGAAAAAATTGCCAATTTTCATCATAGAGGTATGCTCTGCTGAGAGAAAGCGAAGAGTTCTGGCCTAGGATTTAATTGTGATGCCTAGACATCTAAAAGATCTAATAGAAACCGCGGAGTTCCCATGTCTAGACACAAAAGTTAATTTTTTTTTAATTTTTCTAAAATAAGTGAAAAAATTGCCAATTTTCATCATAGAGGTATGCTCTGCTGAGAGAAAGCGAAGAGTTCCGGCCTTGGATTTAATTGTGATGCCTAGACATCTAAAAGATTTAATAGAAACCGCGGAGTTCTCATGTCTAGACCCAAAAGGTTATATTTTTTTTAATTTTTCTAAAATAAGTGAAAAAATTGCCAATTTTCATCATAGAGGTATGCTCTGCTGAGAGAAAGCGAAGAGTTCTGGCCTAGGATTTAATTGTGATGCCTAGACATCTAAAAGATTTAATAGAAACCGCGGAGTTCTCATGTCTAGACCCAAAAGGTTATTTTTTTTTTAATTTTTCTAAAATAAGTGAAAAAATTGCCAATTCTCATCATAGAGGTATGCTCTGCTGAGAGAAAGCGAAGAGTTCTGGCCTAGGATTTAATTGTGATGCCTAGACATCTAAAAGATCTAATAGAAACCGCGGAGTTCTCATGTCTAGACACAAAAGTTAATTTTTTTTTAATTTTTCTAAAATAAGTGAAAATATTGCCAATTTTCATCATAGAGGTATGCTCTGCTGAGAGAAAGCGAAGAGTTCTGGCCTAGGATTTCATTGTGATGCCTAGACATCTAAAAGATCTAATAGAAACCACGGAGTTCCCATGTCTAGACCCAAAAAAATATTTTTTTTTTAATTTTTCTAAAATAAGTTAAAAAATTGCCAATTTTCATCATAGAGGTATGCTCTGCTGAGAGAAAGCGAAGAGTTCTGGCCTTGGATTTAATTGTGATGCCTAGACATCTAAAAGATTTAATAGAAACCGCGGAGTTCTCATGTCTAGACCCAAAAGGTTATATTTTTTTTAATTTTTCTAAAATAAGTGAAAAAATTGCCAATTTTCATCATAGAGGTATGCTCTGTTGAGAGAAAGCGAAGAGTTCTAGCCTTGGATTTAATTGTGATGCCTAGACATCTAAAAGATTTAATAGAATCCGCGGAGTTCTCATGTCTAGACCCAAAAGGTTATATTTTTTTTAATTTTTCTAAAATAAGTGAAAAAATTGCCAATTTTCATCATAGAGGTATGCTCTGCTGAGAGAAAGCGAAGAGTTCTGGCCTAGGATTTAATTGTGATGCCTAGACATCTAAAAGATTTAATAGAAACCGCGGAGTTCTCATGTCTAGACCCAAAAGGTTATTTTTTTTTTAATTTTTCTAAAATAAGTGAAAAAATTGCCAATTCTCATCATAGAGGTATGCTCTGCTGAGAGAAAGCGAAGAGTTCTGGCCTAGGATTTAATTGTGATGCCTAGACATCTAAAAGATTTAATAGAAACCGCGGAGTTCTCATGTCTAGACACAAAAGTTAATTTTTTTTTAATTTTTCTAAAATAAGTGAAAATATTGCCAATTTTCATCATAGAGGTATGCTCTGCTGAGAGAAAGCGAAGAGTTCTGGCCTAGGATTTCATTGTGATGCCTAGACATCTAAAAGATCTAATAGAAACCACGGAGTTCCCATGTCTAGACCCAAAAAAATATTTTTTTTTTAATTTTTCTAAAATAAGTTAAAAAATTGCCAATTTTCATCATAGAGGTATGCTCTGCTGAGAGAAAGCGAAGAGTTCTGGCCTTGGATTTAATTGTGATGCCTAGACATCTAAAAGATTTAATAGAAACCGCGGAGTTCTCATGTCTAGACCCAAAAGGTTATTTTTTTTTTTTTTTTTCTAAAATAAGTGAAAAAATTGCCAATTCTCATCATAGAGGTATGCTCTGCTGAGAGAAAGCGAAGAGTTCTGGCCTAGGATTTAATTGTGATGCCTAGACATCTAAAAGATTTAATAGAAACCGCGGAGTTCTCATGTCTAGACCCAAAAGGTTATTTTTTTTTTAATTTTTCTAAAATAAGTGAAAAAATTGCCAATTTTCATCATAGAGGTATGCTCTGTTGAGAGAAAGCGAAGAGTTCTGGCCTTGGATTTAATTGTGATGCCTAGACATCTAAAAGATTTAATAGAAACCGCGGAGTTCTCATGTCTAGACCCAAAAGGTTATTTTTTTTTAATTTTTCTAAAATAAGTGAAAAAATTGCCAATTTTCATCATAGAGGTATGCTCTGCTGAGAGAAAGCGAAGAGTTCTGGCCTAGGATTTAATTGTGATGCCTAGACATCTAAAAGATCTAATAGAAACCGCGGAGTTCCCATGTCTAGACACAAAAGTTAATTTTTTTTTTAATTTTTCTAAAATAAGTGAAAAAATTGCCAATTTTCATCATAGAGGTATGCTCTGCTGAGAGAAAGCGAAGAGTTCCGGCCTTGGATTTAATTGTGATGCCTAGACATCTAAAAGATTTAATAGAAACCGCGGAGTTCTCATGTCTAGACCCAAAAGGTTATATTTTTTTTAATTTTTCTAAAATAAGTGAAAAAATTGCCAATTTTCATCATAGAGGTATGCTCTTCTGAGAGAAAGCGAAGAGTTCTGGCCTAGGATTTAATTATGATGCCTAGACATCTAAAAGATTTAATAGAAACCGCGGAGTTCTCATGTCTAGACCCAAAAGGTTATTTTTTTTTTTTTTTTTCTAAAATAAGTGAAAAAATTGCCAATTCTCATCATAGAGGTATGCTCTGCTGAGAGAAAGCGAAGAGTTCTGGCCTAGGATTTAATTGTGATGCCTAGACATCTAGAAGATTTAATAGAAACCGCGGAGTTCTCATGTCTAGACCCAAAAGGTTATTTTTTTTTAATTTTTCTAAAATAAGTGAAAAAATTGCCAATTTTCATGATAGAGGTATGCTCTGCTGAGAGAAAGCGAAGAGTTCTGGCCTTGGATTTAATTGTGATGCCTAGACATCTAAAAGATTTAATAGAAACCGCGGAGTTCTCATGTCTAGACCCAAAAGGTTATATTTTTTTTAATTTTTCTAAAATAAGTGAAAAAATTGCCAATTTTCATCATAGAGGTATGCTCTGTTGAGAGAAAGCGAAGAGTTCTGGCCTTGGATTTAATTGTGATGCCTAGACATCTAAAAGATTTAATAGAAACCGCGGAGTTCTCATGTCTAGACCCAAAAGGTTATTTTTTTTTAATTTTTCTAAAATAAGTGAAAAAATTGCCAATTTTCATGATAGAGGTATGCTCTGCTGAGATAAAGCGAAGAGTTCTGGCCTAGGATTTAATTGTGATGCCTATACATCTAAAAGATCTAATAGAAACCGCGGAGTTCTCATGTCTAGACACAAAAGTTAATTTTTTTTTAATTTTTCTAAAATAAGTGAAAATATTGCCAATTTTCATCATAGAGGTATGCTCTGCTGAGAGAAAGCGAAGAGTTCTGGCCTAGGATTTCATTGTGATGCCTAGACATCTAAAAGATCTAATAGAAACCGCGGAGTTCCCATGTCTAGACCCAAAAAAATGTTTTTTTTTTAATTTTTCTAAAATAAGTTAAAAAATTGCCAATTTTCATCATAGAGGTATGCTCTGCTGAGAGAAAGCGAAGAGTTCTGGCCTTGTATTTAATTGTGATGCCTAGATATCTAAAAGATCTAATAGAAACCGCGGAGTTCCCATGTCTGTACAATATGGTTTGTTTTTCATTTAGTAAAATCTTTCAAAAATGCTCATTATTTCGTTTTCTCTCACTCTTCTTTATTTTTTTTTGATAATGAAACCTTTTTATTTTTGGATTTAAATGATAGGGAACTGTTACAATTGAAATGATTGTTTTAATGAGATCTTATTTATCGAAATCGGTAAGAAATGCTCTGCTGTGATCGGGAAGCTGGCAGAGCATTTTACAATTTTTAAAAAAATTATTTTCTGGACTAAAAAGTCCAGAACTCTTTCTAAAAACTATCAGGAACTATAGAACTATTGAGTGTGCTGCCAGAACTCTAATTTTTTTGTGCTCTGCTGGTAAGTGCTCTGCTAACTTCACAGACACTGCAAAGTTTTAATAAAAAACGTCATCTCGACATTCGAGCTTGGCTGAATATTTTTTTTATTTTGAAGAAAGAATTTTTGAGCATTTTTTTAAAATTATAACATAATAAATACAAGTTCTACCTGAACAACATACACTTTTTGCTATTTTCAGAGCTTATCAATCAATTAATTTCAATGATTAAAAAATGATTTTTAATTATCAGATTAGGCGAATCCCTCCAGGTAATCGTCAGATTATGAGACATCACGTCTAGGACATAAAGATGAACCATATATAGCTTAATCTGACGCGCATGAGTATGTCAAAATGGCGATTTTTTTTAATGTTACAGGAGGCAGACGGGCAGGAGGCTCACCTGATGTTAAGTGATACCGCCGCCCATGGACACACACATTTCCAGAAGGCTCGCAAGCGCGCTGCCGGCCTTTTAAGAATCCGTACGCTCTTTTCTTGAAGGACCCTATTTTTTTGCACATTCTAATAACGACCGCGAGTTTGCGTCACATCCAAATCGTCACATTATTAGATGAGAGCTTTTTTTAGGTTCATTTAAAGAAAGGAAAATCCAGAAAATCTGACGCGCTCGAAAAAATATTTTCTTTCATTTTCAACCCTTACGTACGACCACCCCACCCCACGCAAACAATCAGATTAACATACGTTCATTATTAAAAATACGTAGGACATGGATGTTATCAATATCTAACGCGCTCGAGTATGTCCATGGCACAGATTTTTTTACATTTTTGAAAGTTTATAGCCGTGGAGAGCGGCGGACCAATGAAAAGGTATACATTATTTAACATTTTTTTCTTATATTTATCTAAGCTTCGCAACCCAATAGGTCTCTATGACGCTCGAGTAAATCCCCATTTAGCATCGTGGGCTCCCCTACTTTATATATGTAATGAAATGATATTTCAATCATTTGAATTTGGCGCGCTTCGTGTTTTTACAAGTTATCTGTGAAAGTTGGTAGGGGGGGACGCATCGGCGATCGGACTTCGGAGTGACGCGCGATGGAATGGCGATTGGCGGATGATGTGCAGATTATTTAGTGCATTGTATTGTTATAAAAAGATAGGTAAAAGGATATAATTGAGGAGGCGATATTAGTAAACTTTAAATTTCGTTTCTTTATATTTTCAGAGAAACAATTTGTGGTTTATTTTACAAATCCTCAATAATATCTTATATATATATATTTAGACATTCGTAATTTTAAGAACCCGATAAAACTCTGGTGTATTGTGCGAAGTTCTTAAGTACACAAATATAATATTTAGATAAAAACCGTGTACGACTTAATTTTACTCCAAGGCAATATTAGGGTGCGTCCACATCTGGCGAATATGCAGCATGCAAACGGCGGCACAGTCGCCAGATGTGCACACACCCTTAAGCCGGGCGCATACATACTGATTCCTGATCAGAAATCCTGATCAGGTTTCCTAATCAAGAATTCCGTGTGGAGAGCGCACACATTCTGTTTTTTGCATTCGGAATTTAAACGATCAGTTCGATCATAGACGCTTCTGATAACGCACGAGTATGGACGACGAAGACGAATTGATGCTCATTGCTCTTTTATTGGCGCTAGACAAAAAGGGCATAAAACGTCGTTATTGGGTGCATCCACTGAATACCCAAATATTAACTGAGAGTCAATTCTATATCAAAAGAGCAAAGTTACGGGCATACCCAGACGAATTCTTCAAATATTACAGGATGTCAATGAAATCCTTTGATGAGCTTCATAATAGCATACGAGATAAAATAAAAAGTACGGAGAGCGTTACACGTCGTACGTCTACTCGGCACAGCGCCAACGCGATTCTGAATGAAAATTTCCGTACGTGTGCGGCGATCGAGCCAAAATGTATGCGAATGCTGCGTTCGGGGTGACGTCATCAGGTTTTTTCCGTTCTTCCAAAACGAACGCACGGAGAAATTCCGAACCGAACGTCAGGTTTTTTTTCTATCCGGATAAAGTAAGAACGGTGTGCGCCTTGTCGAACATTTTGTATGCACGCGGACCATTCAGGTTTCCGAATCTGAAACCCTGATACGGAAACCTGATCCGGAATCAGTATGTATGCGCCCGGCTTTAGGATTACTATTATGACCTTTTTATTCTAGTAACTGACAAATAAAAATAAATATTTAAAATAATGGATTCTTTGATAAAAAAAAAATTATTATATGTTAAAGCTTTAAAAAGCCATATTTAAAATGTATTCATTCATACACTAGCTATAACCCATTGCAAGCGGGAGTTAATAACACTCATAATCGAGGCTTGGCAACACTATCCGTGATACAGTTCCATACAGACCTATTACTACAATCTACTAAATAGGAATTTCGATATCTGTGATTAGTGATCACCAATCAGAAGTTAGCTACATTGTTAATTGTAATCTTGGTACAACTCTGAACTCTAATAATATTAAATATTAATATATGTCTAAGTTGAGAAAAGGTTATGAACATTGGTTGATAGAGATTATTAATGATATTTTAAATGATAAAAATAATTCATAAAATATGTCGAAGGTAACAAAAAGGAAACATGTCATGAACGAAGCCCTGTGGGATGATTATGAATTACCTAAAGAAAATCAAAGTGTTGTTCGAGTTTTAAGAAGCCGGGGAAATAATTTGCACGAGGTAGTTTAAATAACTAATTGTGTATATGCCTGTTTATACAATTTGTAATGAGATACAAAGTATTTTATCTTGAGATGCGTCGTTAATTCTGTGAATATTCACCATAGAATATAAAAAAATTGTTTTGTAGCTGTTGATAAGATGTTAAAAAGGAAATAATTTCTTGGATTAAACTTTAGTTTTATAACATTTTTACAGGTAACTACACCTAATGGTGAAGAATATCTGGTTTCAATGCCAACTAAATTTCGAAAAAATATATGGGTCAAAAGAGGGGATTATGTTCTAGTTGAACCAATTGTTGAAGGTGATAAAGTGAAAGCTGAAATAATCAAGATTATGAACAAAGACTCAATGAAGTATTATAAAGAGAATAACATATGGCCTAAAGAGTTTGATTGTGATAAGAAACAGACAGTAAGCAATGATAATGACTTGTTTGTAAATACCAATAGACATCCAATCCAAAATTATAGTGAAAGTGATTCAAGTGAATTAAGCGAATAGTGACATTAATGCCTAAAGATTGTGCTGTATCTGACAACTTATTGCATCAAGCAATTTTTTTCTACACAATGTTATAGAGGTTGAGATAAATGGATTAATTAAAGAGTTGAGAGATATTTGTATAGAATTATAATAATGTAATCAATTTTTAATATAAACGAAAACAAAATCTGTTCAAGACTTTATTTTAGAAGTTATATAATTTCTTTAAGTTTTTTACTAATCATTTTTACAGATCATTAAATACTTATTTGCTAGAAATACTACAAAAGCATGAAAATTATTAAAAATGTGAACATAATTTTATTAGACATTGATACACTGTGGACTATGCTTGCCCGCATCACTGGAGTGGATGAATTTCCAACAAGATAAATTAAAACTTAACTTTTTAAACCAGGCTAGTTTTAACACCAGGCTTCATATTATGTTTTTCATGACTTGAAACATGCAGAATACAAAAATGTTTTGACATACTAAGAGAAAAAATTATTTAATATCTGCATCCATATCATCAGTAATAACATGTTCATATATAGTTTTTATTAAATCAACAGACTTAACTTCAGCCCATCCTTTGGTTTTTGTTATGAGTTTAGCTTGACCATCTTTGATAAATTCAAGTGCTAATTCCTTTAAAGCTTTAGCTGAATGTAAATCTGCTAATTGCAATGTGTCAATAGCATTGTCAACTGTAAGTTTTTTATGTAATGCCTCCTCACAAAGGCTTTTAAGTCTGTTGAGCTGGTAATAATCTGCTGCAGCTAATAATTTTTCAGGTATCTCATCAACTCTTGGGGCTTTGTCAGTATATATAAAAGTTAAAACTTCTTTTAAAACATCAGACTCTAATAAAGACTGAACTATATTTGTATGGCATTCTGTTGTGTTGTGTTCAAAGTGAGCTTTTAAAACCATGCTGCGACTAGCTAAAACTGCTTTATGAACTTTAAATTCACAACCATCAGCAGATGTAATTACCACATCAGAGAATAAACCATCATTAAGAAGATTCTCAAAATCATTGCTAAGTTGTGCCTCTGGTATATTAGCTCTGTCAATTTTTACATCATTTGTTACCATAAATTGAAACTTCAAACGAAGGCTTCCATCACTTAACAGAAATATATCATGGCCATCATAGCTGGCAATATCACGTTTGTAGAGAGTAGCTAAGAACTGCCATTTATTTGCTTGAATTGTATGATATTCTTTTATAATTATAGAGCGCTCTTCAAATCTTTTTAAGCATATGGTTAATATGGACTTAAGAAATACAGGAACCGGTGATAAGTAGTATATTTCAATAATATCATTACAGCGTCCAAGAAATTGCATCTTTAGTTGGAATCTTGTGTCAATGGTTTGGTCTTTTGGACTTTCACTTACCCGCAGTTCGCGCGATGTTTTACCATCTAATAGGAGTATAAACTTTGGAATAGACCATATTATTGTATTTACTACTGTTTGGCCTTCTGTTCGAGTTGTGTAATTAGCTGTCGACATTTTCACTATGCTTTAATTATATTTAATTCTTTTTCAACATAACTTTGATATAATATTTCCAATTTTTCAAGAATAAACTGTTTTTTTAAAGATTTTATGGCCTGAGCCCTGAGCCCTGAACGAATAATCTATTTAGTGTGAAGCACAAAGTACAAACAACAGAGTCAGGCATTTTTGATTTTAGGTCTATCTATCTATGAAGTATGAAGCAGTGTTGCCAGTAGCCGGTGCCCGGTAGTCAAAAGTAACATTATCATACATTTTGTAGAAAATACTCTTCGTGAACTCTATAACACAAAAAAAATATGGTTCCCTATGGTGCAGAGACTCTTAGGCCGTAGGGTTCAAGTACAAGGGTTGGCGCCTGGTATATACTGGGTGGCGCAAAAGTACTGGCACTAAAGAAAATTTGTTTATTGAAGTGAAACTTCTTTATCGGGGTTGGAAAAAAATTTAGTGTAACATTTTTTCGTTACGCGTCACATTTTTCCGTTACGCGCCATCTTTTGAAGTGAAACTTCTTTATCGACGTATGGGAGAAATTTTGTAGCAGGTTACGCGCCATGTTGCTTTTTGAAGTCAAACTTCTTTATCGGCGTTGGAAAAAATTTACACACATTTGTCACATTTTTCGGTTACGCACCATCTTTTTCTTATCCCTACCACGGTTGATCCGAAGAGATTCGATCGCCATTAGTAACAAAAAAAAATATATAATAACGATAACAATGATAGTAATACTAATAATTCTATTACAATTAATGAAATTCTGTAATAATCTTATTTCTGTAAAGTTGCATATAGTAGATCATTTTTCGAAAAATAAGGTCATAAAGAAGTTTCACTTCTTACGTGTGTACACATAGTACACGCAAACATTTTTTTATTTTTACTATTGTTATTTAGGTTAAGCAAATACAAATACAAATTTATTCACAAAAAATACAAACAAAATCTTACTTACTTAATTTAATTTAATTAATAATAATAAACTTGACAATAAGCTTAAAGCTATGTATTATACTGAGAGACTGGTGCTTGAAAAAGGTTGGGAAAACCTGTTATTACAAGTCACCAGTCCCTCTTGAACATAGTGTTTCTAAAAGCAAATTGTAAATACCGTATATTTAATTCCTATGATTAGTAATAAAATTTTATATGGAATATTCTTTGTAATAAATTCAATAGGTTCACGTTTGATTAAATTGGGTTAACTCATGTAATTAAACCTAATGTAAATACACAAAACATATGTGTATTCCTACGTGTAAGTAAAAGGGGTGCGCGTGAGTTAAGAGTACCAACCCTATTGATATATGCTTTGCTAGTACGAAGCCGAATGTAGGTCGTGCGTCAGCAACGACCAATATTTAGTAAGTAATCTAAATGTATAAATACATGAAGAAATAGATATTAAGTTGATTATTGTTTAGTTCTTAATTAAGTGCTGTCACTCTGTTGATTTAAATAAAATATTTTTAAACCAAAAGTCCATTGCCGTTCCTTTAGTCGTTCGCGCGCCTAGCTCTAGTGTTGCCTCCGTAGCCCCTTTTCGGGCTAGATCTAGAACTTTTTACTGTAGGTGATCTTTGAAAACTTCGCACCACGATTACCAAGTTATGAAACAATTTTCGTCAGTCACACTTTATAATCACTCATTCCGTATGTTTTTACTTTTTCTTTAGGCAACATTGATAACCCTACCTAATCTTTCTGCTTCTTTACTGGGGAAGCCCCCAAGTTTCTTTCTAAGTATAACCTGAGTAATTTAGGATGTAGGTACCTAGTCACAGCCAAGGGATCAAGCCGCTCGGAAAGTGCTGGTCGTCGACGATTCCAATCGCTCTTCTTTGAATACAGTCAAGCGGAAGGAGCTTGTACTGGGGAGCTCCCACCCAAAGATGAGAACAATACTCCATGTGGGGCCGAATTAGTGCTTTATAGAGTTGCACGCGTTGGCCCGGGGTGAAGTTCCGTCTCGCCTTGCTGAAAACACCAAGCTTCTTAGAGGCTAACTTAGCCTTTCCTTCCAAATGACCGTAAAAATGAACGTGTGTCGTCCGCATAACAATGGATGTGGCGAAGTTGCAACATATCATTAATTAATATGTAGAATAAACAGGGTCGGGGATAGGACACAGCCTTGTGACACAGCATTCACGGGTTTAAGGTCGGAGCATGCTCCGTCGATGATGACCTTGATGCTACGATCAGCGAGAAAGCTGGAAATCCGGTCGCCTCCAAAGCGGCTTATGAATTTTCCTGGAAATAACTAAAGCGTTATTTCCATGTGTGGGCTATGGCCCCAACTTACAAAAACCTAAAACCTGACTTGTCAATATCCTCTTCTTGCAGCTGCGGAACAAAAAAATATGAATCATGTCAATATACCGCTCGCTCGTCACTGTAACCGTTGCACGTCGGTCATTCTCGAAGAATAATGATTTTCTTTCCTGATATTGCACATCAAACAGTAACTTTGGCCTGTGTAATGCTTTCTGAAGTTTTTTTTTGGATTGCTCGATTATCAGTAACGGCAATTTTGACGATTGACGTACCCTTCGAGGTGAAAGTGTGATTCATCACTAAAATAAACATTATCCATCCCATTTTCCTCTGAAAAAATCTCTAACATCTTGTGACAGTAAATGTTTCGATGGTTGTAGTCTTCTGGTATGATTTCTTGGACTATTTGTATCTTATAAGGATATATCCTTAGGTCTAAGGACAAAATTCGTTGAAGACTTGAACGGAGGAGGCTCAAAGAGGCAGCATGTTTTCTAACTGATCGTCGTAAATACCTACTCCGCGACCGCAGCGGCGACGCGGTCGATAGTTTCAATCGATCGCACAGGGGGTCTAGCCATATTGGTGTCGAAAAGTATTCTACATACACTACCGCTTTTGCGTAATCGTACTGTCGAAAACGCTTCGTTCGTAGCCAAGAGGCATGTCGATACATTACCGCAAAGTCGACAGCGTAGATGCGAGCTGCTGTTCGTAGCACCTTATTCCGTCATATTGTCTCTGGATTTAATGTATTCCTAATGTCACTTTTAAATAAACAAATAAAAGTTAAAACTACAATATTATTGTAAAATTGCAATAATTGCAATTTCCAATAATGGAAGCTGTAAAAGGGATATTAGAATGTCAGCAAGGTCGGAACAATTTTCGATTTAAGTGGAATTTACGGAAGGTGCAAAGTGAATATATGAATTTAATTGCATGTTTAAATTAATTATGGTTTGTTTCATGTTTTCTCAGAAATTTAAGGCTACAAATAAATACAATATTTTGAAATTGCATAATCGCGCCATATAATAATAAGTAGTACTCATACTTTGATATTTTTTGGATTTGACCTCACAACTAATCTGCAAAATGAAGAAGCAACATATTTTGTTACCGCTTGGAAGAAACAATAGAAATAGTACTGTGGATTGATAAATAAAGAGTGAAAATAAGGTTGACTAGAAGTTGATAAAGTCCAAGGAATTAAAAAACAATAGAATAAAAAGAACACTGAAATTAGAGTTTGATTTAAGCTTTAATTAGGTTTGGTGTTTGTGCTTGAACATTTTTAATGTCAATTTGTAAGCAGATTTATATATAAGTGTAGATTTTATTAGTGATTTGCTACTAGTTGGAATTATCTCTGTTTATGTCCAACAAACAATTTCAGTTTATGTTAGAGTCATAAAGGTTGATTGTTTATAATAAATTTATACTTTTAGAAAGTGAGAATTGAAAAGCAGCAAGTAATCAATGAAATGAAAAGAGGGATTAATAAAAATTATAAAATAGAAACTTAGTCTGGTATGAAATTATAAATTTGAAATTAAGTTTGATGCTGATTTTAAGTTAATATTTATGTCTGTTTACTTTTGGTTATATCAGTGATTTGCTACTAGTTAATGTAAATGCAAAATCTGTTTAAGTAAGAAATGAATAAACATTGTATGTTATGTATTTGTCAGTTTTATTTTTGGTAATTTACCTATGTCTTCTTTAGTAGGAAAAGCCATTAAAGTGATTAACAATATTAGTTTATTTTACAAGAATATACAGTTAATGCATATATGAATGACCCGTACCTACTAACAGTTAGGAATATAAAACAAATAGGTAGCAAAATAAAAATGTTTCAGTTATGGTTATTTTTTACTAAAATAAGGCACCAAATATCTTCCTTAACATAATTCAGTCTACATAGAAAAATAAGCATATGTAACAACTTATTAAACAATACAGACATTACTACTGAACACACACAGGTGCACCAAATTCAATGCATTACTACCTAATGTAGATGTATTCATATTTATATATGTAGATAATTAACTAATAAATGTAAGTGTTTATTTACAGCAATGTCAATATCTTGTTTATGTGCTGTTATATACCAAAAAATTTTCAATTCATAAAACCTAACGTTAGATGTTGTGAGGATTTCATAAAATTACTATGATACCTACAGTTACTATGAATACATCCTGGGTGATTAAAAATTAGAGATTGTTTCCTTAACACAACAATTGTAAATAATAATAGTTATTGTAAAGATATAATTCTTCCCAAAATCTACAAATGCAGTTTGTTTATAATTATATCTCATTAACATCCAAACTGCTGAACTTATTAAGATTAAATGTGGAGGAACATAGTTTCAGTTACTGTTTTCTGTTCATGAGGCAATGTTACTTAACCAACCATTATTTCATACTCCACTTGTCTTATTTTTTACATTATTCATTAAATGCTTCATTCCCCTTTATCAAATTCATTTTCAGGTACGTAATATAACACTTAAATTAATTAAAAGATAAGACTTTAATAAATCTTGTCCATTTGTGGGTTTTTTTAATATTTTTTCAGTTGTCTTATTAGCTTCTCTTTTTCTGAAAAGAAAATACATATTTTAGTTAGTACTTTGATCAAATAGAAAACTGACAAACTAAACTGTAAGATCGGTCCAAGGTTTGTTCAATAGGTAACTTTAATATTAAAACTCTTTACTTAATTCAAAACTTAAAAATATACTTAATTTGTCACTTTGCTGCTTATTGTCAATTAAAGTTATTAATAACCAAACAATGTCAGTAACTCCCAAGGGACTTGAATTCAAACTTCTCATTCATTAACAATATTATAATAAAGTCTCCAGTATATTGACTTAGTAAATAATTAAAGAAAGTATCTGCTTACCATTACTTAGTATTGCTCACTAGATTTTATATTTCCAAAGTTCATAAAGTATAAATCCATTTTATTTCATTAATTTAAATCAATATTATATCATTAGCTTCTATTATAATTACAATAAAATATATTTAGAACTTCTAATTATGTTCATTAGTGACTGCTTTCTCATCTGAAATATACAAATAAAATGTACAATCATTTTACTTTGCGATTTCATAATATATGCAATATTAAATGGTATATGTATTTTTCAAATTAAACAACAATTTCATGAACTTACATGCAATATAAATATCAATAAAAGATATCCAATATAACTAGGATTTGCCTCTACTAATTTGCTGATTTTCTTGATATTTTCATATTTATCTGTGTCTATTATGTTATCCTCGCATTGATTCATAGAAAAACTAAAACTCTTAACTTAAAAATATTAACTCTAGTTTAAATTATTATAATTACACGAAAACGTTAAAAAAAGACAGATAACAAATTAAAACCAGTCCACAATATGACATGTTTTTAAAACGGTAGCCATTAAAGATGGCAATATTTGTACTGAATTATTGCAAACAGCAGCTTTTGAGATCACGCTAAAACATGGCGGAGAAAAGCCGTTTTTTCTACACTGCCGAAACATTAATTGGCCGTTGGCTAGCGAATAGCGTAAGCGTTAATGTGTGTCTTTTCGTAGCACTGTCATGGCGTCGCTTATTGTATCCCGACTCACGCCTTTAGGGCCTAGGCTACCGACTGTCGACACGAGCTGTCATTTTCATACAAATTTAGTTTTCGACTTTCTACATACACTACCGTTAAGCCATCTTGGCTAGACCCCCAGCAGCTTTTGAGATCACGCTAAAACATGGCGGAGAAAAGCCGTTTTTTCTACACTGCCGAAACATTAATTGGCCGTTGGCTAGCGAATAGCGTAAGCGTTAATGTGTGTCTTTTCGTAGCACTGTCATGGCGTCGCTTATTGTATCCCGACTCACGCCTTTAGGGCCTAGGCTACCGACTGTCGACACGAGCTGTCATTTTCATACAAATTTAGTTTTCGACTTTCTACATACACTACCGTTAAGCCATCTTGGCTAGACCCCCAGGTCTATTTTGTGGGTGAATTGCATGATTCAGTAATCATCCTGTTGCTCTGAACTATTCTACCCACGACTTAATTAACTGAATGCTAGGGGCATCACTTAAATGGCGGATTTCTAAACCTGCGCGTTAACTCAATGAAAACTCATTGCAAAAGTACGCCTTTACGCGCTAGAAAAACAGACTTGAGTCTTGACCCACCTGCAACTACACAGACTAATAAAATATTAATGATGGTATATAATATACATGCTTACTAAGTCTGTGGATATAGTTTGAAGTATTTTTGCTATGTTATGTAAATTATTGAAAACATTAAACATCAGCTAAAGAAACCTTATATTAAATTAGTTATTAGGTGCTTTTATCTTGCTAATTAGTAAATTTTGATTTAGTAGTTAATCTTATCTTGATTTGAAAATTTGAACGAATCATAACGTCGGCGGTACTGTGTATCATCTCGTACGTATTGTGAACTCACTAAAGCGGAACAGTGAACGGCGAAAATAATCTTTATATATTATTCGTTAGCATTAAGCTCTTTCCTCGATTTCTTTCATTAAAATCTAAAGCAAATGTGATTTAGTACAGTACTATGGAGGACTATAAATTCTTGTTTAAAGTCGTGCTAGTCGGTAACGCAGGTGTTGGAAAAACTTGTTTAGTAAGGAGATTTACGCAAGGATTATTTCCACCGGGTCAAGGTGCTACTATTGGAGTAGATTTCATGATCAAGACGGTGGAGGTTGATGGCGAAAAAGTGAAGGTATCTTTTGTATTATTCGGAATGGTTTATATTATCAATGCTAAATATATATTTTATATAAACTTTAGAAAAAAATTTAAAATAAATTATGATTTGTCTAGTAACAATGCTTGTCTCCATATCTGGCGTATTTGACAGCTAAAGTTAAGTACACAGAGGATACACAAGATGTATAAATTTTGAACAAGCCTATCGCCTTAATTTATAAGGCTGCCATATAATGCCAGCCTTTACAAGAGCTATTTTTTTACATGATCAGCTTGTGCTGAAATGAAACAAGAATTTATGTCTTTGTAATTTTCACATAGTGATGTAATGTCCCTGCATAGAGAGAGAATTAAACTGATCACTGATAGATTCTAAGGCCTCCCCTGAATTTGGTCAAAGGTAGAAACTGGTATTTGGGCCACCAGCCCGGACATTAAAAAGTATTCTGTATGAGGTATCCATCCATATTATTGGTTCATATGAGCCTTGAAAAGTTGCATATGTCGATGTTAGTGAAATACTGCTTAGTCCTACCCAAAGACCCAGCTTTTTGGATGCCTGTTTGGCTATTTCTTTTAGACGACTGCGGAATTGGACTTCTTTAGATATTCCAACTACAAAATTACTGAGGCTGTGTGAAGTACTAAGAAGAATGGCTTCAAATAAGAAGACACACAAATGGATTTTACATGGCTAAGAACAAATAAACGTCAGTCTTTGTAGGATTAAATTAAGGAAGGTTGCTTATAAATATATATAATATATAAGCTAGAAATCTTTTATATGAGGAATGTCTACTTCATCTATGTAATAAATTACATTTATTCTTTGAATTTTTTTTATAGCTACAAATATGGGACACAGCTGGCCAAGAAAGATTTCGGTCAATAACACAGAGTTACTACAGGTCGGCACATGCTTTGATTTTAGTATATGACATATCTTGCCAGCCTACATTTGACTGTTTACCAGATTGGCTCAGAGAAATTGAAGAGTATGCTAACAACAAAGTTTTGAGAATATTAGTGGGTAAGAAAAGTTAAGAATAGAATATAAGTAGTATGATGTGGTGAAGGAGCCACAAGACAGGCATAGAGACAACTCAATATTAAATTTTTATAAGAATTATTATTAATCTAAAACATACATGGTCAAAATGTTTGATGATTATAGTACTCAATATTTAATAATTTTGCTTAGGTAACAAAACTGACAGAGAAGATAGGGAAATTCCAAGACACATTGGTGATGACTTTGCACAACGTAATGGGATGTATTTTCTTGAAACCTCAGCTAAGGAAGCCGAAAATGTTGAGCGTTTATTTATGGAAATTGCTGTGGAATTGATGGAAGTAAGTTTTCCTTAGCTATTGTGTATTTATTAGACATAATAAATGGCAAGTTATTTTTGGGTTAAGACAATGTTTATAAACTATAAATTTACCAATAAGTATAAGCATTAAACCCTGGCATATTGGTTCACTGCACTTACAAATATCCATAGATTGACTAATTGAACAAAGAATGAATGAAGAATGAATATTTATAATATTCTGAAATCTCAGGTGTTAAAACTTATCTCAGATATTTTAGTTTATTTTTAAATATATAAATAAATTATGATTCAGATTAGGATTTGATTTCTCATTTTATAGGGTGGGTACTGGGTACCTAGACAATCATATCTAAAATAATTATATCTGTCTCGGTGAGGTTAACAAAAGAGTGCAGCAGTAGTGTAAGTAAATCGTAACCAGTTTCATCTTGTATTGCGACATTTCGACAGCACATTGCAGTGCGCGGAATTTTAAGTGTTAACCTAGATGCTCATTGATGTTATCTATTTTCAGCAAGCAAAATGCAAGGAATTGCCAAAGTACGATGGAAGTCTGGGACCTATCAACGGTAAGACATCATCGGTAGGTGACAGTTCATGCTGTTCCAGATCGTAAATAATACTCCCGAGAGTCAGCCAAGTATTCAGAAGGTCCTGTTCTAAGATGAATTAGGAATGCGTATATCACAACAATTTCTATGGGTTAAATAATGTTGCAATATTTCTAAAGAACAGTCACGGCAATATTAAAGTAAAATTTTAAAGTAAAAAAAAATTTGTTTTGATACATTCCATTTTGTTATTTATTATAGTTAAATTTTATGAAATACTGAAACGTTTTGTGATGTTTAGGTAATTTTAACCATAAGTATGCATTTTTCATACAATTAGTATAATTATTACAAAACTCCATTAATCACAAACTCACAAAAGCAATGCATATCGAGGACGACGGGACTCAGTCGTTCTCACCAGTGCTAGGTAAGGTGTAATATGTCTAATTGTCTAAGTAGTTAAAGAACTTATATTCTGTAAGGAGACTCCTGGAGTTTTGTTAATATTGTTTTCACTTTAACGACTGTGTTAGTTGAATTTACCTAAATTGTTGATGTATATTTCATATTCTCGGCGTCTGCGAGCGTGTAGGGCTGCGTGAATAAAGATATTGCGTGAAGCCTTAAGTGGGGTTTACACGGGTGACTACAGCCGCACTGTCTAAATGACAATTCGGCTAGGTCGCAAGTGACTAAAGTCGCAAGCGCCAAAGTTGGGTAGCATCCGACTTTTGCGGTGCGGCGTACCGGCCGCATGCGACTGGTGACTAAAGTCGACCGTGTAAACGATCAGTTGCAGGCGATCGCCTGCCGTTTTCCGCGCACCTTGTTCTACGTACAAATCGTTAACCATGAATAAAAATAATACAATCCAGTTTATATATTCCATTTTTTTTTAGTTTTTTCAGCAATTCTTGAATAATTGATTGACTTATTATTTCGATTCCGGCCATTCTGCTCAACATTTTGAAAGAAAATGACCGAGCCGCATACAATTTTAGTCACCTGTGTAAATAGGCAAGCGATGCGTCTCGATGAGGCGATTTGTGAAGCGACTAGCCGCACGGCAAAAATCGACCCGTGTAAATCCCCCTTTAAACAGACTGCTAAGGGAGCGTTCAAGTATTACGTAACGCAATTTTTGGAGATTATTGCCCCCCCCACATGTATCTCGCCGTAACGTTTTTCAGTACCCTAGTACAGTACTGTACTCAAGTATAGTAAAACGTTTCGTGACCACCTTGCGTCTCTTTAGTTACTATTATGGGGTGTAAGTCGAAATTAATATTAACAATAACGCGTAATTCAATCCCCCTCCTCCAAAACGCGTTACGTAATACTTGAACGCTCTCTAAGGACGTTTTTAAGTTATTGATTTTTAAATCACGAGGCTGATCTCAATTTCACAAATAACTTTAAGTGTACACAGTTGTGCCCCTGACGCGAGCGTAGTCAACCGATGTCGTCAGACGTTTAGATGTACATTAGAATTAGTTTGTTATAAATATTCTTAGACGGGTTACAGTGTCGTCGTGCATATGGAGATTCGGAACCCCGTGGTGCATCCGCATTTGTACTGTCTTCGTCGAGTGCTGTAACCGCGTTGACTAATTGCTACTCGATAACTTTGATTACTAATTTTGTAGTTGATATCCACCTAATTTTAAGGCCTTTGCGGATGTTATTGAATTTCGCCTGGTGCAGGGGCCATAACATGTTGTGCTTCTTGTGAATTTATTGACAGTAAATGTTTACCGATCGAGGAGGAGCAGTAGATGCGAGTAGTGAATTGAAGTACAGGGGCGACGGGACACACTGACTGTAGATTGTAGAAACTGATTTGGTTATTTTAATATGGCAAGATTTTTATGGTGGTATGTTATTAAAAAAGTTTTATTCATTTTAAATGATGCTTACTTTCAGCATTTGCAAGATGAAAAATACTTTTTCAAATATCTTTAATAAAACCAAAATCTTGATTGTGTTTCTCGTACCCTGCGTGGTACTTTTGAAACAATATTTTTGCAAGATTTTTCTAGAATTATAGTTCGCGCTATATCTCTATTCTGAATCTCACCCTAAGACATTCAGCTCGGTTTTGAAGATATTGTTACAAACCCAGAGTGATAATAGTGCTGTCCTAGACATATTTTTTTTATCTTAAGGTAGCATTCGGTTCTTAACGACTGCCACCACTCGACTAAGCGACCGCGAGAAGAGTAAAGTTATTTGGAGGATTTAGAAAATGATATTCTCATTATTACATTATTACTAGGCCTCAAATACTTTGAGTACTCGAGTGATTCATACTAAGCAGTGTGTCGTGACGTATGTCGCAGTCGTAGGAACCAAAAGCTACCTGTATCATTAAAATATCTTATGTAAGTTCTAGTACAATTTCTTTATAGCAAAAAAATATAAATACTCTTTGCTTTAAAAATCTTGCCTTTAATTAAGTGTGTCTTTGATATTGTTACTGTTTTGCTTAAAAGATTTTAATAATTTTTGATAATGTGTTATTTACATTTTATGTAACTTTTTTAATATTATTTTAGATTTTTTTACATTAACGTTATTCTTCCTGAAGTTTGGGATGTCTTCATTTATTAACAATATTTTTGCATCATAATTTGAACTAAAAGAGGATTTTATATTTGTGTCATTTCAATAGAAAGGAAACGTCACCAAAGAAATTAAATTACTTGTTAAAATCGCAATAAAGGAAATCACACTGTATGTTTGTTTCTGTCTTGTAAATCACGTCCTTCGATGTATGAGAACATCATTACTCATACGAAACTAAAGTCATAGGATAAATGCATTGGTACTCCATTACAATAATTCGTATTTATTTAAAACCCTTTTAAAAGTAGACATCACATTGAATTCGTGTTTTTTTTATCTATTAAAAGCATGTAAAAAGAAGATATTCTTTTTAGAATCGAATAATCAAGATCTGCTAAAGCATGTTTAACTGTATCGCTACTATAGTGGCGTCCTTGTTTATTTTTATAAATATATATGTTTATTATGGAATATAAGATACAGGTATCACTAATTCCACGTCATTAAATTTGAATCGTTAGACATCCCTAGGGGAGACTGGGTACACTTGATCCCTAGGGGACACTTGGTAATCTTTATTAAAAAATCTACTAAATGCGCAATCTTTTTTTAAACTAGCAACACTTGTTTGTTTATGGCAAGGTTAACTTTCTGTCATAGTTTCGTTGGACAAATATCAGTAGTTTGCAAATGGCCGGCAAACGAAATTTTCTGTGGTGATTTATATAAAATTTGGTAAGTTTTAACACGACATATTTAATAAAGTGTGATGGATTCGCTTTTTTAAAATGTGTATAGCTTTTAGAGCATTGTTTTTCCTGTGGTTTGACGCTTGTTGTTATGAAATAAGTAGTAAAGTGTTTAGAGTTATGCATGTTTCATAACCTCAATGTATTTGGGGAGATTTGATCCTCTTCCATAGGGGTGAATTGATCCCAGGGATCATGTGTCCCATAAGAGGATCAAGTCTACCATACATAAAATATTTACTTTTACACTTTTATGGCGCAATTATTTATTGGTATTTAATTTTTAGAATACGATGCCGCGAAAGTATAAAACTAAAGAAGGTTCAAGAAAAAGAAAGCCAATCGATAAAGAAAAACTAAAACTTGCGGTAGCTGCAGTTCTGGCCGGAAATACACTAAAAGGCACTGCAAAACAATATTCGGTACCTCTCATGACTTTGAAAAGATATGCTAGAAAGCAAAAAGAAAATGACGAGGAAATATCATACGAACCCAACTACAAAAAATCGCAGATATTTTCAGACCAAGAAGAAAATGATTTGGAAGAATATTTGGAAACCGCTAGTAAGTTGTATCATGGCCTCTACCCTAAGAAAGTACGTACGCTAGCTTACCAGTTCGCTAGCAAGAATAAAAAGAAGATTCCTATCAGTTGGGAAGTTAAAAAAGAGGCAAGCTACGATTGGTTTTGGGGTTTTATGGAACGCCATAAGAAATTGTCGTTGAGAAAACCCGAGGCTACAAGTCTATCAAGGGCCACTAGTTTCAATCGCCATAACGTGCAGGCATTCTTCGCAAATTTAAAAAGTTTGATGGAAAGATTCAATTTCGATCCTTCGCAAATATTCAACGTGGACGAAACAGGTATAACAACCGTTCATAAGCCCAAAAAAATTGTTGCTTGTCGAGGCCTAAAGCAAGTGTCGAAAGTGGCATCTGCCGAAAGAGGAGAACTTGTCACGGTCTGTTCGGCAATTAATGCAATTGGACAAAGTTTGCCACCTTTCATGATATTTCCCAGAAAAAACTGGCAAAACAGAATGCTTAACAATGCTCCTCCTGGAAGCAATGGTTGCCCAAATCCCAGTGGCTGGATGACAAAATTAAAACTGATTCAAAATTATGTGATTTATATTTTAGCTGCCCTTATAATTAGTTCCCTTTATAAAATTGGATTTCTAGCAAAAAAGAAAATAAAGTAAACTCACGTGATTCATGTGTCCCCTATGTATGGGAGATTTGATCCCCCGGGATCAAAGCTCCCTTATGGTTGGGAACAAGTGTCCCTGATATAAGGGACACATGATACACGTCCATGGTATGAAGTTTTATGAAATTATGACTAAAATTGTAAACAAATCATGCCCTCTTTCGGATTGTTGATAGATATTTATATTCGAAACATAGAAATATAAAAATTTTAGCAATAATGTAGAGAGTAATAAATTTAGAAACCAAAATACAAAGGTGGGATCAACCCTCCCCAGCCTCCCCTACTCATCGGCTAAGGAGACAGAGGGTGTACGCCGAGAGAAAAAGCCGGCGTAAAAATCTCTCGGTACTCTTTTAAAATACCAAATAATATATATACATTATTCATATTAATATCATCTGAAACTGCAAACAACATAAATTTGAGAGTGTAGAACTATAAGGAGACATTATGCCAAGGTCAAAAGTAAAGTTTTTAACCAATAAAATAGAAGTGCTTAATCATCGCGTTAATAAAAATGTTTATAAATTTTGCATTTGCACTGTCTATAATGCTACTTAACTGCCGGTCGAGATGAGGAAACTTTGGAAAACCTTACACTAATTCGCATTTATAAATAAACTAATAATAGAGCAGTTTTCTTTTAAGATTTGAATGAAGTTTTGTAGATTGCGTGTACGCTTAAATAGTAGAATTAGGTATCTACTTGTAAAGTATATTTGCCATTTTTAAAGTAAAACTTCTTTTACAATCGCCCGTAAAGGTTACACGCACACACTTTTTTAATTAAATGGTATCTCTTTGTCTGAAGTGCCTTGACAACTCTGCTCGGGATGTTTTGGCGAGCGTGGCTCGGCTTTATCGCCCTGAACAGCTTGCCAGCCAGTGGACTGTGAGATGTGTGGTTAAATTTATTTGTATTAACTATCAGGAATATAGTATATGTAGTGTGTGTATTAGCAAGCGGCACTAGATAACTAAATATATGAGAGAGTGAGACGTAAGAACCTTACAACGCTACGGATACCTAAGTCCTACAGATGTACTAGTGAATATATAAATAACTATGGCACCAAAAGAACAGACGTAGCTCTACTGGTAGGATGAAAGGTTCAAGGTGATCTGATTTATTAATTAAAACAACATCTTAAATACTACTTACACCTATTCATACATATATCATATTATTCTTATCGGTGTATCGCACATCTTTAGCTTTTTTTTTAAAGGAACGTCGCTGTTGGCCTTAAGGGCCTTTATAGCTCAGCTTGGCCTGAATGGGCGTTTTACCCGCGGCTAGCGCAAGGGTGTCTCCTGTGAGACTCGGACGGCGGACCTCGGCTTGGGCCGTCGCGGGGTGGTCAATCGCCGAAAGGGCAGGATGGAAGCTCACTGGAGTGAGCGAAACTTTAGCTGTTAAAGCCGTGTCAGCAGTTGTTCAAATAATACATATTTTATAATAATAGTAGTATTCATGTAACCGGTTTTGAAATCTAATGTATTGTTTAAGAAACTTGTGGGTGTTTAGCTGACAAAACTGTAATTTTACTTTTGAGATTTTTTAAGACAAATTTGTACCCTATTATTCTGTCTGAAGGGCTTGTTTTTATGGTCGTGTAATAAATTATTTAAAAAAATCTATAATAACTATGGACTTGGGAGTTGGGACAACAACTTTTCGCCAGGCGTTGCCCACGAACGCTAAACGAATTTGTATGGGAATGACATTAGTTTACGCTTTTCACACAATACCATTCGTAAAAAAATCTTTGGCGGTAGTGGGTCACGCCTGTTGTAAAGGGGTTTTTTCTCAAGCCCAAGAACTAACTAAATACAATTATGTAAATTTGGCTTGACAGCGACCGTCTTACAAAAACAATACGTCTTACAATTACAGACACTTATAGAGAAAATATTACACTTAGGGCCAGTTTTTTGATCCGTAGTAAAAAATGGTTTTACCATTTGTTACATTAACTATAGTTAAATGAATAACCATTGGTAAAATCGTAAATGCGTTTTTCAATCCCTTTTCTAACTATAGTTAATCTTAACAATTTGTCAATTTGTTGCCAGTGCAATGAGCAATGACATCCCAAAAAATGTGGTTCTTTTTTGTGGGGAACATTTATTTTGTATGACAACACTAGACATATTGAGCGAATGAAATCCATTTTAGCCATCTTCATTCGTTATTTGCGCTTTGAAGAGTTTGAAGTGTCAAATTAATCTAAATAACACGATATAAATAAAGTTGCTTTTCTGTGTTTTAATACGGTTTACACCTTTTACGATACTTAAATATATAAATAACGATGTCCGCAAACAGCCAACAGTCAAACAAGTAAGTACAAACATATTTTCGTGTTATTTATTCCGGTTTATCTTGTGTTTCGTAATGGAAAGTAATACATTTATGTTTTGTTAAAGGGACCATACTGCTAACTTCGCCAAAAAAGAAACTGCCAAACTGGTGATGCTTCTCAAGGATTACACAGTCGTAACCTGCAAACAACTGATCACTGCAGCAATCTACAAAAAGATGCAGCTTGGAAATCTCTGTGACGTTTTCAACTCAGATGGGTCTAGACACCAAAGTGTTAAATTTAATATACATTTAATGAAGGTGTAGGCACATTTTTATATTTATTCTTGTATAGCTGTGTCCTACAACAAAAGGAAAAAATCTTTTAACCCTTTGGAAACAAGGAAGCGGATTATGATCCACACGAATAAAAAAAATTGAGTTTTTGAAACAATGACAAATAAGAGAGGATGATTTGTTCAATTATGCTAAGGAAGAGCATCAAAAACATTTGCTGCACCAATGAGAGGCCCACCAAAAATCCATACTGCATAAAGAGGAGGTGCACCAAAAAGTGATGCAGCAGATGGAAGAAAGGCACAATAAATATATGTAGCAGCAAAAAGAGTTGCATCAAATTGAGGTGAAATGCAATTAGAAAATATTTAATTGCTACTTTAGGGTTTCATGTAAATTTTGTAATGTTTTTATAATAAAAATGGTTTGTATTTAAGTTATAATTAAACAGTTTATTAATCAAGTTAAATGTTTTATTTATAAATTCTTGTAATAAAGTAGGTAGACGCTAACTCACAAATGTAATAAAAGCTCTAAAGAATATCATAGGTCCCTAACTAATGTGTAGCTGTAGTTTTTAGTATAAGTACATACAAGTATGATAATTAAGTATAAGCAGTACAATATTAAGTATAATAATTATAAGTTAATATTATTAGTACTATATAAATAATATTAACTCTAATTCATTATGTATTTAATTGCCTATAATATTAACTTATAATAATTATAAGTTAATATTATAGGCAATAAAACACATAATGAATTAGTAATATACTTAATTATATACTGCTGCGGTTCTGTAGCTAGTAATAAAGTAAAATAGGTTTGTATGAGCTGCTGTCTATATATACTCTTGTTCTTGTATTTTATTCATTATAATAATTATAAGTTAATATTATAGGCAATAAAGTAAAGTAGGGTAAATGTAAATTTACGATTAATTTAACTTGACGATTCAAAAGTGTACTTGGTTACCCACTTGAATAAAGATATTTTGAGTTTGATAAAACACATAATGAATTAGTAATATACTTAATTATATTTTGCTGCGGTTCTGTAGCTAGTAATGAAGCAAAATAGGTTGGTATAAGCTGCTGTCTATATATACTCTTGTTCATTGGCAGTTTAAGATCATTCCCAATTTCAGTAACAATCCAGAGCACTGTTCCCTTCGATAGGGGGTAACAGTGACAAAAATCTACATCCCAGGTTTCTAATGGCGGATGACATTGCCTAAATATTTTTGGTCACTCACTAACACATTCTCATATAATATTATCGTCTTCTTCATCGTCTCATTAATTAAAGTATCTCAATATGTTTAAATTCATCATTAGATAGTAATAAACGTATTTATCATAGTTTGATTTCTGTGACAAACAGCTGTTACTATATAAATTACCAGCGGCCATCTTTTTAACCCTCCGATACTGAGTAGTTAACTTTTTTGCCTAATGGTTAGATATTTTACCATTGGATGCTCTTACCACGGATCAAAAAACGCATTTTGCTGATATTTAACTAATAGTAAGGATTTTTTACCAATAGTTGAGTTAACTACGGATCAAAAAACCGACCCTTACAGATTAGATAAGATAAGCAGTCACACCGAAAAACAAAATATGAATGTATCTTTTTATGTAAAAAAATTATATTTATACATAATATGTATATTATATATATAGTCTATAGTTGTGACTTTGACGTTGACAGTCTGAATTGGGATATCGATCGGTATTTCGTTAGTCGCTATTGTAATGTCGCTACACTCTGGTTGTTATTATTGAAATGGCCGACGTTTAGGGGGAGTGTCTCGAAGATACATATTATCTAAACTGTAATTGATATTAGATTAAAATAAGGTAAGTTAATGTATTTGTATTTTACTATAATTATTGACTTTAAATTATTGTTGCTTAATTTAATTTAAATTTACCGTAACAATAGTACTTCCGGCCGAAACCCGGTCTGGTAATTCAAAACAAAATGAGTTTGTATTTAATGATGTAAAAGGAAGTGTTCTTTTGAGTTAAAGTAAGCCCCGTTAATGGTTTAAAATCATGAATAAATATGTCATACACTTAATATTTAATTTATCAAGATGTGTTGCGTAAATGATATCCATGGAAGTTTATTTTTTTTTAATTTTAGGCAGTCGCCGTGGCGAAGGTTCACATTCTAAAAAGACTGAACAATAAAATTGGATTAAAATGGCTTGGCGTTTTAAAGCTTCGAAATATAAAAATGCAGCACCAATAGTGCCCAAACCAGAAGCATGTGTAAGGGATGTATGTGTTGGTTCTTACCAGACTTATGGAAACAACATATGTGCCTCAGCATCTTTTATGGCTTTCAATTGGGAGCATGTAGGGTCGAGTATGGCAGTATTGCCTTTAGATGATTGTGGGAGAAAGAGCAAGACAATGCCTCTGCTTCATGCTCATTCAGACACCATAACTGATATGGATTTTTCGCCCTTCCATGATGGAATACTTTTAACTGGCTCTCAGGATTCTCTGGTAGGTTTCTTACATATATAATAAATAAAATATAGGGCTTATGTAGTATTTTATTGCATATGTTATAACTTTTAAAAGTTTAAAATGGTTTCATGTTAAATGTCACATTAAATTAATATTATGTTTAAGTTATATAGTAATAACTAATTGGGTTTTTAAAAATATTGAAAATGCTGAATCATTCAATTCATTGTGTCTGTCTCTGTTAATTAAGCAGATTTAATGTAATTTTTGTTAACCTATATGTTGAGTCAAGCATAGGAAAGATTGCCTTTCTAGTATTAATGTGTTCTTTAAAGCTGCTTGTAGAATTAACTCATAGACGTTTTACTGATTAAATTAACAGTTCTCACTCTTTGTTTTGTTAAATACTGATTTGATCCATTCAGATTAATATATTATTATACCAGAGGCTATTAAGAAACATCTACAAGGCTTAAGGCTGAATATATATAATAATAATAATAATAATAAAAAATATAAAAATAATAATAAAAAAACAAATTTACAGTAGTGCATAGCTAGGACAGGCCTAGAATAATATTATTATATTTTTGGTTTCAATACATCCAAACTGCGTCTATGTCTGTCAATTATAGGAAATAACATTGTCTTGAGTTTGATATGGAGCTTAATTACAGCTCTTATGTCTTCATTTTGCATTCCCCCTTTACTTAAAAAATTAATTTCTAGGTGAAAGTCTGGCACATACCCCCAGAAGGCCTGAAAGAATCTATCTCGACACCTGAATGTTCACTGTCTCAGAAGCAACGGAGAGTAGAGAACGTAGGTTTCCACCCTGTCGCTGATGGACTAATTCATGTTGCATCAGGTCATGAACTAGCACTGTGGGACTTGACTAAGCAGAAGGAAGCTTTTGGTAAATGTTAATTATATATTATGTTTAATAAAACTTAATTCAACCCCAAATAGTTTGATGTGTTTGTGAGTCAAACATACTTGACAAAACAATAAAAAACTCCCAACCACCTTATTAAATATTGAGGAGGGGCCTACCGACATAGTCTGTAATAAAATCACAAAACAACTTATTTGGTTACTGTGCTACTTTACTCACTAAGACCTTCTCGTAAAAACCAACTGATTCCACCTACATCCAGACTAAAGTTGCATCAATCGGGACCATTGACCTCCTCCATAAAAATATATAATAAATTACCAGAAAATTTGAAGAATTGAACAAATAACTTGAGGTTTACCAAATTTCTAAAGAAATTATTATACATATAAGAAATGTTATTACACTGTTACAGAGTATCTGACTGATAGATTTTAATTTCTTTATAAAAGTTAAGTTTATTAATAATGTTAAGTACCTTTTCGCAACGTGAAACCAAATAAATAATGTATCTTATAAGAATAAAAATGTATAAGAATATAATTAACTATAATAAAGCATTCTCACAACATTGCTGTGCCTAACCAAGGTCCTTATTGTAATAAATTATGAACATAAGGAATGCAATAAAGATTTGAGTTTGAGTTATTTCGCTAAGCTTCCATTCAGTTCAACCGAGACTCGATTACATCCTCGTATCGCCGCTTTAGAGATTTAATTTCTTTCTTAATTTACTAATAATTAATTAATTCACAGTTAACAGAGATCATACGGAAGTCATTCAATCTACTTCGTGGAAGAAAGACGGCAAACTGGTCGCCACATCGTGCAAAGACAAGAAAGTCCGAATCCTGGATCCTCGCGTCGAGAGTCCAGTTCTGAGCGTCGCAAACAGTCATCAGAACATTAAGGACAGCCGCCTCGTTTGGCTCGGCGATAGCGATCGAGTACTAACCACCGGTATGTCCATCTTAGAAATTCAACTTTCTTTTTTATACTCACTAAATATTTGCATTTGCATTAATTCTCAAATAAATTTTGAACAAATTATTGGTAACGAGAGATTATATACTGTTAGTGAGCAACCACTAATAAGTCGAATCGTGCAGTATCTACTTGCTCGAGTCATTGCCTGATAATGAAATATGAATTGATACGAAAAAGATGTAACGTCCGTTCGTAACGTCAGCCGTTCGAGGCGCACGGCCATTGTGATTGCGAATGAAATGACTACGTAACTACTGCATAGCTTTTTTGTTATGAGCTTGATACTCGACCGTCATTTATTAGTTCTGCAATTCATAGTAACTAGTTTGTTTCCTTTAAAAATTGACAAAATTGGCAAAATACACACACACATATATATATGTATTATTTTCTGGTTAGATAACACAAATTTCAACACGCACAGAGATGACGCGAAATACTACTGTCCCTAGTTATTTTTTTTTCTTAAGCCCAACTTGAAATCGCTTGAAATTCTTATTCTAGTTTTGACGAGTTTGAGAAGCGATTCCGAAATGGATCTTAGACTAATTTAAATAGTATAATACTAAGATTATGCTTGGTTTATTCCATTAGTTTTATCTAATTGTCTTATGTCGTATGTATTATGTAGTTTTGCACTTCTTGCGCTTTCTAATTTCATTTTCTCACAGTGGTTTGCTGGAAGAGATCGCTCGAAAGCGATACGGCCGCCAGTTGCCCTCCATTTTTTTAAATTATTTTAATTTTTTTTTGTGCTAGAAATATAAATAAATTATACCTAAAGAGTAAGGATTTGAAACATTCTGTAGAAATATTATACCGTCAGCGAGAAACAACCTACTATATTGTCAAAATATTTAGAGTTAAAAAAAATGGCGTTTATATATATTATAATAAACTCTTTTGATTAAATATTGTCGTCTTAAAAATAGAATCTTCCTCGACAGCAATCAATGCGGGTTGTGCATGTGCAATTAGACTTCCGTTATGTACCGGTGTGCATTTAATGTTCCATTTTCCACGATACTCCGTACGCTCCGTCGAATAAATTGCTGCCCAAAACATAAGGGAACCTCAAAAAGGAATCATTTCTTCGTAGTACTCGCCGGCGTAGATAACAAAACGTTATTTATTCCACTCCTTCCGAGTCCATGCTGTAATATTACCGGCTTTTATAAAAAAAAATTAATTTGCAGAATAAAATCAGAAAACTTTAAAATTTTAGTAATCAGTTAAAAATCGTTTCAGCAGTCCGCGACTTTATTTATTTTGTTAATTTAAAATTAGGAACGAAAACAATCATGCCAATACATCGTCAAATTAATGAAACCTCTTTCTTGTAATATTCATTGAAGTATAGAAAAAAATTTATATATATATAAATAAAGTTCTCGTTTTTCTTGCAAGAGAGATTGCACTATTACCTATTGCAACAGATAAAAAAAAGGGTGCGTGTACTTATGTACGCGCTTAAGAAGTTATACTTCTTTGGCATTATTAAAAATAGTTTTGGATTGCATGCAAATAATTAATTACAATTAAATAATCAAAGACTGGAAAAGGAGTCATTACAGTCAATAAATAAAGTTCAGTTTACATTTGAAAAATTAAATAAATAAATATTTATTATTAATTATTATTCTCTTACATTAGGTGTAACATAAATTCTATTACTATTCGAATGTTGTTTTTAAATTATGTCCAATGCCGTAGCATCTTCCGTGGGCAACTTCATTCTGTTAATTTTGTGTCACGGTGCGCCCGCATCGTAAAATTTCACTCTCATAAATTTTTCATAACTCAGACCTCTCCCGCGAAAGTTCCGGCGACATTACAGTGTCGGGTCGTTTTCAGGCTTCGACTCGGCTCGTTTACGTCAAATCATGATTCGCGACGTTCGAAATCTAACGCAAGCGCAGAAGACGTTGGAGCTGGATTGTTCGACGGGAGTGCTGATGCCGCTGTTCGACCCCGACACGAACATGCTTTTCCTCGCCGGCAAGGGCGACACGACCATTTTGTACATGGAGTTGACGGACAAGGAGCCGTACCTGATCGAAGGCTTGCGGCACTCGGGTGAGTGAAACGGGTATCGTTTTTTTAGCTCTCCGTCAGCCGAACGTTCCTTTAATCGGTTTCGCCGAAACAGGTGAACAGACGAAAGGGGCGTGCCTGGTGCCGAAGCGCGCGCTGCGCGTCATGGAGGGCGAGGTGAACCGAGTCATGCAGCTCACGGGCTCGTGCGTCGTGCCCATCATGTACCAAGTGCCCAGAAAGGTAGGCCTTCCCTCGCCGCCCTTCAATCTAGCACACTCGAACACTCACTATGGCTCGACGATTACAGAGCTACCGGGAGTACCACGCCGACCTGTACCCGGACACCTGCGGCGCCGCCACCTTCCTCAGCGCGCCCATGTGGCTCGACGGGCTGGACCATCCCGTGCCCGCCATATCCTTGCATCCCGAAGCCAACAACTGTACGCAGGTGCGTAAGTCGCTCGGCTCGGATTTAGGAGGAGACTCTATTCCCTCGGAATCTATCCCCGATCGCCAACTATTTGTGTATCCTCGAATATTTTTAGTTGTAGTTTTCGTTTTGCGAGAGATCCGCTCTATCAATATTTACCGCTCCATCTCCTACGGTAATGCTAGTTATGTTTTTGTGTTATGTTACGTGTGTTGTGTTTTTTGTTTGTTTTTATTTTGTGTGTGCCGGTAGTTATTTTAGTGGTTTTTGTGACTGTCTCGTATCGTAGCTAGTGATATTTTTTGGTGTTTTGGTTGCGTAAGTAATGCTCAATTAGTTTGTCAATTTATATTAATATCATAATGAGTGTCCGCTATTTAATATGTAATTCACGGCAGGTACACCGTGGCGATTTGGAAGAGTTAGTGAAAAAAATACTAGCGATGCCGATCCAAAAGAAAAGTGATAAAAAAATAGTGACGCAAACACACGCAGACGCGAAACCGCCCGAGCCCCCGATCGCGACCCCCGACAGAGAAGACGACAGAATAGATTTCGTAAACGTCAAAGACATGATCAAAGGCATGGAGAAGCAAAAGACAGAGCCGAAAGAACACTCGAAGGAAAACGGATTCCTTAAGAAAAGTAACGGGCACGAGGAAAAAGAAGATTCGAAAAGAGACAGCTTAGATAAGACGGATTCGGAGTCGAGCGAAAGTTCAATGAACGGGATCCAAGCCCCGAAGCCTCTGCCCAGGTCTTCCATATCGGAGGCCGGCTCGGCCGCCGACGACGGTGAGGCGCCCAAACCGAAACCCAGGACTACGGCGGCGCCCGTTTCGGGCTATAAGGTACTCTAGTCGCGAGTAGAGCAGTCGTTTAAATATATTTGTTTATGCCAAAAACCAGCGCCTTTGAATACTGAACGTCGGCTGTTCGCTACCAGTATTATCAACGTCTGAGGGAGCAGAGAACTTATCATCCCGCCATTTCAATACCGTTGCTATTGTGTCGATTAATTTATACTTGACTATTTCAGCCCCGCCTCGGCCCGAAACCCTTTTCGGCCTCGACGGGAACCGAAGAGTTTTCCTTCGACAGAGTATTCTCCGTGCCGGCCGTTCCCGGAGTCGACAAGAGCGATTCCTGTAAGTAGTGTGTCACCGGACGAACCCGCCGACCTTCTCCCTTTTCATCGATCGAATCTCGCTCGCAGCCACTCCGCCGGCGTCGGCGCCGATTTCGAGCTCTCCGGCGACGACGACTCCCGTCTCCCGAGAGGCCGACGACGAGAAGTCTCTCTCTCCCGCCGCCGACGCGGAAGTCGCGCCCAAAGGTCAGTCGGAGGCCCCGCAATGGTCCACGGTGACCGGAAAGGTCTACAACCGATGCTCTGTTTCAGAAGAGTACACGAACGGCAAATCCGACGCGAGCGTCGAAGAAGATCTCGACGGCTCGGACGGGGGACCCGGGCCCAAGACGCCGACCACCGCCGACCGACGCCGCCTCTTCGAGACCACGGAGTGAGAAATCTTTGCGTCTCTCTCGTTTCGGTATCGGTTCTGACCTAATTCCCTCCGCTTGCGTCGTTTCAGCGGAGTGAAGTCGATCGCGGATCGGCGACGAGCATACGAAGTGCGCTCCCTGAGCTCCGCGCCCGAGGCGGAGGCGCCTCTCTCGCCCGCCCCGCTCAGGTGCGACCCTCTCGCCTTCCCCGCCTCGTAGGCTCTACTCTTCGCGCTATTTCATTGTCCCGTTTTACAGGCGAAGGGACTCCTTGAAGTCTCGCAAGAGTCCAGATCGAGAGGAGAAACGTTCGTCCGTTCCGAACGTCGCCACCAAACGCACTTCGACCGTTTTCGGTGAGTTCGATTATCCGTTTGGGCTTCGGGGAAGTAAAAAAATACGAACCGATGCTAATATATTATTATTAACTTAATAATATTTAATTCGATTTTAGATCTAACCGACCGAAAAGAACATAAAACGTGAGGGTCGGGAACTAAATACGTCCGTAACTTTTGGAAAATCTTTTCCAGGTAAAGTGTCCAAGTTCCGTCACCTGAAGGGCACGCCGGGGCACAAGTCGACCCACGTCGAGAACATCAAGAACGTCAGCCGACAGATCTCCGGGGAGTGCGACGGATTCTGCGGTGAGTTC
Source organism: Pieris napi (assembly GCF_905475465.1). Classification (NCBI taxonomy): domain Eukaryota; kingdom Metazoa; phylum Arthropoda; class Insecta; order Lepidoptera; family Pieridae; genus Pieris; species Pieris napi. The sequence goes on along the minus strand of NC_062241.1, from coordinate 54,499 downwards.
CTCCGCTCGACTCCCGCCGCGTCCGAGACGAATCCGACTGATCGACGAATCTCCTCCAGCGAACGCCGTCCGCTGCGCCGTCCCGGTGAGCGCCGGCGCCGGCGGCGGCCGGGTGGCCGTCGTGGAGCTGCCGACGGGCGCCACGCCCTTCGCCACGGCGCCGCCCTCGCACCCCGCCGGCCTGCACCCGCCCGCCCTGCTGCACCCGGCGGCCCTGCAGGACTTCGCCTTCGACCCCTTCCGGCCGGAGCGCCTCCTCGTCGCCTGCGACGACGGCGCGATCCGCGAGTGGATCGTGCCCGACGGCGGCCTCACCGCCCCGACGAGCGAACCCGAGCGGACGTTCGCCGCGCACGCGGACAAGATCTACGCGATCCGCTTCCACCCGACCGCCTCCGACCTGCTGGCCACCGCCGCGCACGACCACTCGGTGAAGATCTGGGACCTCGCCGCCGAGCCGCCGACGGCGGCCATCACGCTCGCCGGCCACGCCGACCAGATCTTCGCGCTCGCCTGGTCGCAGTACGGCGAGTACCTCGCGACCGTCTGCCGGGACGGCTACGTCAGGGTGAGTGACGGGGCGGTCGGCCCCCGCCGGCCCCCAGAAGCGGGTGGCGCGTGACGTGTCGCCGATCTTTCGCAGATTTACGAGCCGCGGGCGTCGAGCGAGCCGCTGCGCCGGGGCCGGAGCGCCGCGGGCGGACGAGGGGCGCGGCTCGTGTGGGCGCTGCGGGACTCGCACCTCGTGGTCACGGGCTTCGACAAGTGAGTCGGGCGGAGCGCCGATTTCGAATCTCGCTCGCCGGGCGCCGCCGAGCTCTCACGGTCGACGTGTTTCAGGGTGTCCGAGCGCCAGATCCTGCTGTACAAGGCCGCCGACCTGTCGGCGCCCGTCTGCACGGTCGGCCTGGACGTCTCGCCGGCGATTCTGCTGACGCACATCGACCACGACTCCGGCACTCTGTTCCTGACGGGCCGGGTGAGATTTCCTCTCGCGACCGTCGACCTCTCCTCGCGACGTCCCGCTCATCGTCCCGACTCCTTCGCAGGGCGACTCGACCATATATTGCTACGAGGTGACTCCGGAGCCGCCCTTCCTGTGCGCTCTGTCGCACCATCGCTCCTCGTCGCTGCATCAAGGGATCTGTTTCTTGCAAAAGAACGCGCTGGCCGTCGAAAAGGTGAGAACGAGAGGAACCTTTTTGGAGCATCGTTTAGCAACTCCAAACGACGGGAAATTTCCCTAATATTTTGCAGCGAGAAGAAGAAATAGTTATTCACGTTCACGTTTTTCCTACGTATAGAAACGGCGAATCTTTAATAGAATATTGTTAACGAACTTCCGCAGGTGGAATTCGCGAGAGCGCTTCGCCTGACGAACGGAAACGTGGAGCCGCTGTCCTTCACGGTGCCTAGGATCAAGGTGAGCCCGGTTCGATCTTCCTCCGCTCCTCTCGGACGACGATCGAACGCCCGACTCGGTTTCAGAGCGAGCTGTTCCAAGACGACCTGTTTCCTCCCACGCTCGTGACGTGGCGGAGCTGGCAGACGGGGCGCCGATGGCTCGAGAGGCGACCCGCGACGCCCGAGGTGGCGAGCCTGCAGCCGCCGGGCATGGAGCCGCTGTCGGCCCGCGCCGCGCCGCCGGCCGCGCCCAAGGGCAAGCCGAAGCCGGACCTCGTCGAGGCGCACGTCCCGCTCGACGCCAAGGAGAAGCAGAACAGCGTGAGTACCCGAGAGGGCGAGGCCGGCGCGCCCTCGGCCCTCGCCGCGCTCACCGCCCGCTCGTGCTTTCAGATAATGAAATCGATGAGCGCCAGAGTGACCGTCAACCTCAAGCTGGAGCAGGACGCCATGGAGGGCGTCGACGACTCGGAGTGGGAGCAGTGAGGCTCTCTTCGACGCGGCCGCCCTTCGACGGCGTCGACGGAACGAGTCTCGTTTCGATATCGTCTCAATATCGTGCCCTATAAAACACGAATCGTATAATATCGTAGTTTTTATCCTTAAGAAGCCTCACCTCTCGTCACATTCCTACGGCTGCCGTTCGAGCATTTATCAAACTATCCAAATACTTACGTAAACATAGAGGTAGATAAGAAAATGTAGGACCTTCGATTTTAAGGAATTGATCTTCGAGTGACAGTCGCCGTTTCAATATTTTATAGATTTTTAAGTAAACGTCGAAACGAAAGCGTCGGCGCCGCCGGCTGATGCCGGACGTTCTGAAATATCGACGAAATCTTAGCACTTTTTATATCGATATTTTACGAACTATATTATAGTTACACGTCACGTTTTGCTCAAAATGCCAAAGAATTTTCTTGAAAAATTTCTATTAGAGGCAATTTTTTGATAGTTATTATTATTTTTTAATGAATGAATTCGAATATAATGAATTTGCTGCAAAAAATTGCGCCGTACTCGGGAGTCAGATTAGCTTTGACGAGACCGAGCCGGAACCGCGCTCTATCGAGTCGCTATTTGTAAAAAGCTTCCTTTCTCGCTCGCACCCGCGCCGCGCCGGGGCTTCAGGGTGCGCGAGAGGGGGACGGGTACCTACGCTTTCGTACTACTTAAAACTTATGTATAGAGTATTTTATTCGCTAGTCAAAAGTAAAACGTATGATATTTTCAATTGTATTATTTTCGTCGAATTAAGCTTTACATTGCTTTAACTTTGTTCGGTGTGATCGGTTCGACGATCGATATTATTTAGTGATAGCGTTTTTGTGGACAAATACGGAGACACAATTGTTTAGAGACTAAACGAAACATTATTTTTTAATTAATATCGATCGTCGCCAGCTTCGCCCCGATTAGTGACGTCACCCGACACGGTAAGAAACTTCACGCACCAATTTATTAATTTTTATTTAACATTGTGAGTGAATAGAACTCTTAATTATAACATATCAAGTTCTGCCTTGGTTATTTAACTGTCGATTTCGTCGAGTTACTTACACTTTGAAAGATGATTTTCAAGTACCGCGAAGTGTAGTGCCTAGGACGAAGGCACATAAGATATGCTCACTTCGATGAAATGGGTTTGTTGACCTCGCTCGTTATAATTTAAGTTCGCAGCGCAAAATAATAGCACAAAACGCAATCGGCTCAAAATCCACTGAGTTGTGAAAAGACAATATCGCCCCAATCAAATGTTTCAATTCGTGCCAACCGTTTTTGTGCATTAAAAAACCGGTAAGCCCCGAGAAAAATAAACACTGGTGACTTTGTAATGATATTAAAGAACAAGATTACGAAACGAAGTAGCGAATATTTAATTTATTTGAAATATTAAAACTTGTTCTCGTCACGGAATGAAAGTAAAACGGCTTCAGTGTTTGTTCTGCCTTTATTTTTGATCCGAGATAGTGTTATGAATAAAGAATGTCAATAGTGAATTGAATGCGTGTAGTTTTGTATTTTTGTATGATCGTACAATTCGTACACCTTATAACCCTAGTGATAAGTCCTAATATTTGGAAATATTTTATTTTGCATTTTTTTATTAAACTCTTGCTAAATGTAAGGTGTGTTTTATTTATAATAATATAATCGAGATAAGTTTGGAAATTTTCGGTTCGGTTTGATTTTTCCCTTCGACTGCAAAGAACCTGAAAAAGGCGATGTAGCTCAGTGGATGAAGGTGAGGAATGGTCCCACAGAAAAAGTTTTGTAATCTGCTGAGATGAAATCTCTCATGAAAGAGTGACGTGTCCTTGCGACGTAGAAACTAACATGTAAGTATCTTCAGATTTATTGAATAAGTAGGCACTGTACGAGTCAAGGCTGTACATTTTGCTCACTCAGGCTTTCTTTATTTTATAAACGTGGCGATTTTCTTATAAAGTCGTCGAAGTTACGCCAGAAGTAGGCAGTCTCTTTGACAACATTGCAGTCATTCCATACATATCAATTAACATTGCTATATTTCGCTTATATTCTATTGTTGTACGCGAGTGGTTAATATAGAGTAAAACTAAAATCCTCTATTATTTAAAGCAGTGATTCCCACGGTCCAGGTGGTCTATATCGACCCTAGACTAGGGGTCTATGACAACCTGCAAGGGGTCTACGTCAGCGAAAAAAAAAATTGGGGGTCCATGAAATGAAAATGGGGGTCCACGATAGTGGATCTCAACACATACACTGATAGTACCTATTTACTTACATCATACTATCTTATAATATCAAAACATATACATTATATTGACTTATTGCTTATGATATTTTATTTAAAGTTTATTTTATGTTTATTTAATGCTACGTATATTTTACATAACAGATACAAAATTTTACAATATCAGGTAAGTAGGGGGTCTACCCAACACGGAAAAACATGGCAAGGGGTCTACGACACAAAAAGGTTTGGGGAACTCTGATTTAAAGCACCCCGATGACCCAGGAACAGTACAAGTAGTGTAAGAACTATTCTATAATATGTTTATTATAATAAAAGAGTAAAAACAAAAATAACAACAACTAATAACAAATAAGCGAATGAGGGCAATCTGAAAGAAGTAGGTTTTTCACTGATACATTAAGCTTAGTTCGTACAAACACAAGCCTAAATTTAAGAAAGACTGAAGAAATTAGTAAAAGAATACTTACCGCATTATGGGATGGACTATTTTAACTCCCAAAATCACCTTATTGAGAATAAGCCAATGTAACTGTTCTTTAATAGATTGTTGACTTGCAAACTCAAACAGAATCTTTATTTTGTTTCATAAATAAACCTTATTCCCGTGCCGTTGCTACGTAAATTGTACCGTTATCAGACAATACATGGGATATCCCATTGTAGGTTGAAGAGTTTGCCCACTGGCCAGACAACCTCTCTCACCGCTATAAATCGGTTGGTACTATGTACGATTATTTGTTGGATGCTTTATTTCGTAAACGTAATAATTTGAGGCATCAAAACGTCCGCCAACTCGTACTGTATTGTAATCCAGAAACGGTACTCCGTTTTGCGTTTGATACTACTTCATTCATATTCAATACATAACCTGTTCCTGGCGTTACTCAATTCGCTAGTTGATAGTGCACCTAGGCTTTAGTAGTGTTATTTTCTATAATAAGTATGGATCGAAGAAAATATGAAACTGTTCTCTGTAATGAAGTCAATGAAGAGTACCTATTAAAATCAATCAATGGTTCTTTAATTACACCCGAATTAATTGAGACCTTAATCGGGAAACTCCGTCACTATGGCATCAAGAATACCGCACTGAATCTTCTGACTTCCTATTTACACGGAAGAACTCAGAAGGTTGAAGTGAATGGTAAGAGGTCCTCTGGGTCGGAAGTAGATATGGGGGTACCACAGGGCTCAATTCTTGGCCCTTTCCTCTTTCTTGTTTATATAAATGATCTACCTTTCATGGTAGAAAGAAAACATCAGATAGTTTTGTTTGCTGATGACACGTCCTTGATTTTTAAAATCAAACGACAAATAACAAATTTTGACAAGAGGTCCTCTGGGTCGGAAGTAGATATGGGGGTACCACAGGGCTCAAGTCTTGGCCCTTTCCTCTTTCTTGTTTATATAAATGATCTACCTTTCATGGTAGAAAGAAAACATCAGATAGTTTTGTTTGCTGATGACACGTCCTTGATTTTTAAAATCAAACGACAAATAACAAATTTTGACGATGTAAACAATGCTCTATCTTCGATTGTCCATTGGTTTAATATGAATAACCTTCTACTTAATGCAAAAAAGACAAAATGCCTTAAATTTTCTGCAAAAAATGCAAGGGTTATGGATACTAGACCAATTATAAACGATGAGGAATTGAATCTGGATGATACAACTATATTTCTCGGAATCACCATGGATTCAAAACTTCAGTGGTCCCCTCAAATTAACGGATTGGCGAAATGACTTAGTTCTGCAGCCTACGCGGTTAAAAAAATTCGCTCACTAACTGATGTCGATACAGCTAGACTTGTTTATTTTAGTTACTTTCATAGCTTAATGACTTATGGCTTATTATTATGGGGTCATGCTGCTGATGTCGAAACTATTTTCATCCTGCAGAAGAGGGCTATTCGTGCAATCTATAATTTAAAATGTAGGGAATCTCTTAGAGATAAATTCAAGGAAATTAATATACTTACCTTTCCCTCGCAATATATTTATGAAAATATTATGTATGTATACAAAAATAGTGATAAGTTTACTAGAATAGAACATACGCACAATGTTAATACACGGAACAAACGTAGGCTGCAATTTCCCCGTACTAGACTTTGGATAGTCTAGTTAGTAATTCTTTTTTGGGGAAAAGGATACTCTTCTTTAATAAAATCCCAGAGGCTCTTTTATCTCTGCCTTTCAATAAATTTAAGAAATGTATTAAAGAAAAGCTGTGTAAAAAGGCTTACTATAAAGTCAACGATTATCTAGTTGATAAAAGGGCCTGGGACTAGTGCTAGACAGGCTACCTCTAATTAATTTGCGATATTTGTTTTAAAATAAGTGTTATTTGATGATTTGATATTTTAAAAGAGTACCGAGAGTTTTTTACGCCGGCTTTTTCTCTCGGCCTACACCCTCTGTCTTCTTTGCCGATGAGTAGGGATGCCTAAAAATTCAAATTTAATGACGTGGAATAAGTGATACATGTATCTTATGTTCCATAATAAACATATATTTTTTTTTTAACCTTAATTTGGGTATACTATTTGAATCAAAATCTTTTAAAACAGGCCATTTCAGGACCTAGCTGCCACAAATTAATATTTATATTTTTAGCTTGAATTCCCCTAGATATAACATCAGCAGGATTTAATAAATTCGGATAGCACGTATAGTTATGCTAAAGAAAAAGGTTTTTTGTTTCACTACTGCGATTGGCTACAGATGTTTTCAATCTACCTATATACCCTTAAAATACGATACTGCAGTCACTCCAATGTACTGTCCGCGTGGGGGTTTGATGGCACCGCAGAATCGCACCTGATTGACTCTAAAACCGATTTTGTGCTTACCTCCACATGCTTAAGAGCGAGCAAAGATTACGCCAGAACATTGGAACTTATGAGTAATCATCCCCCTACACACGAATGGTACTTTGGATTGCCTGAATTACAGAGTCATGGGGGTCATAGGACCTAAGGCATGTCAACACCTGGCTGCGAGGCCCACTTGTATTCTTGTTGACATTCTGTCAATTGTATTAAGTTTTATTTTAATGGAAGTTCGCGTAGTATACTATGTAATATAAATAATGTTTACAATCAGTTTTAAATTAATTCACATACTAATTCACCTTTTGTATAGGTGTTCTAGTTAGACAAATTTGGTTTCTATTAAAATCACTGTCGTAGGTAAATATTAGATTGATTGGCTATCAGTACTTGAAAATTTATTAAATACATAATTGGATACGCATCGATACGTACCTATTACACGAATCGAGATAACACTGATTTACGTAAAAAACTCACTGTGAGAGAAACGCAAGCAAAGTCATAGCAAGACAAACATTATTTTTGTTTTTCATGGCTCATTTATTGAGAACGACTACTTATCGCTATGTGTATTCTCTGAATTCATCCAAATGTATAACGGTTTGTTACCGAAGTGTAAACCTAATTTCACAACACTGTACGTTAATGAATTTTACTTTTATTAACCACAGCGTCCGTGGATGAATGAGCTGATTCAAGTGCCATTTTTATGAAAACGGACAGCGTTCAAGCCACGAATAGAACATTGAGATAATAAATCGGATGAATTGTTGTCCAGTTCAAACAAAGGCCCATGTTTACTTTATTTCTTTGGCAAACAGTCTAATATTTATATCAACAAATACTTAGAGCAAAGTATATATAGGTAATACAGGTGTACTGGATTCGATCGTACCGCGTTCGCAGGTTCTGTCTGCCTTGATACTTAGCTGTAAGTTTACTGTAATAAGCCTATTTTATTGTTTTTATTTATTAAATTTTCTGAAAGTCAGTTTTTACTAACATACTACCATAATATATGAAAACTCTCTAGCTTCTACTCTGTTTTCAGTCTCGCTAAGCATAACGATGTTTCCTTGCTTTAGTTACCAAGTTGTTTTTTTTGTTTGAATACGATCGATATGTTAACGTAAAATTGTAAAAACCGTTAGATTGTAATCTATCTCGGTACGTACTTCAATCCGGTTAAACAGTTTTTTCTTTAATACGTTAAATTGTAAGCAGTACGTTGAGTTCACAATCTTTCGACAGTTTACAATCTCGCGAGATAGATTACAATCTAACGGTTTTTACAATTTTACGTTGACAGATATACAACACCAAACTGTTTTTCTCGACTTCGTTATCATTCGTTTTCTTAACTTGCCACCTACTGTGGAGTCTCAAAGACGAATTCACGTCAAAAATTTCTTTTTCTTGATAATCAAGAAAAAGAAATTTCACACCCCTTATTCATAAAATACAAGGCAAACCCAACCATTTCAAATTCCTCGGTCTAATACAAATTATTACGTAACTCAGTTATGTATATTATATACCTAATAATTAACCTTCAGATTATAACACAAATATAAATCTATAGGTAACTAAAAAATTCTAAAAAAATAATATAAAAATCTCTGATATCCTTATAAGACATTATAATGCCTTTGGTATTCTTCTTTTATATTGAATATAGGTACATTATGTGATAAATGCATTTATTATCTTAATCTTAAATTTATAAATTACGTGTCACGTTGTTTGTCCGCTATGGACTCCAATTACTGAACCGATTTCAATCAAATTTGCACACCGTGTGCGGTTTGATCTAACTTAAAAGATAGGATAGCTTACATCTCAATTTATACCCGCAATATTATTTTATTGCAAAATATTTGTTAATTATTTGATAGTCACAATTCTAACAGATGGCGCTGTGTTGAAAGTACCAACTTTTCACATAAGCTACAATTGAATGGCAAAACCCCCAAAAAAGCATGGTGGTCCCCATGACTGGTGTTCTCCTACCGTTTCCCTTGAATAGTTTGCTAATATGTAATATAACAAAAACCTTAGCCACAGCAAAGCTTGGCCGGTCTGCTAATATATAGGATAGGTATATATTGTTACAAAGACGTGTCGACTGCAATGTTTCTTGATTTTTCCACTACTTAGAGAACTTTTCAGCAGGCTGAAATGTGATTTCTGACCGTTTCAGGAGAGGGTCAATCACATATTAGAAAATCGTGATTTACATAATGTTACCCTAGTTTTCAGTAGGCTGAAACATTTTTTCAGGCCGTTTCAGAACACGTGTAGTCGATTGGTAAACTTTTCAGGAAACCCGTTTTCAGGCGTTTTCAGGCCTGGTTATACCCCTTTGATGAAGGAATGTTCTAGAACGAATTTTCTAGGTGTGAGACAAGGACGGAATGATGCGCGAGAGAGAGGGAAGATCAGAACCTTCTCGAAGCTAGACCGAGCACTCTGGAACGCCGTACGACAAGGACGGAGCAATGTGCGAAAGGGATAGCTAGTACGCACGTTCTAGAATTGTGCGATCGCTACTCAGTTGCGCTGCCGCCTAGAGAGTTCTCGAACATCGCTCCCAGGGATATATAAGCGAGCCGAAACGCGACCAGTTAGTTCAGTTTTGAATGCGATACCAAGCGATAAACACCGGAGTGACAAAGTGCGAAGACAAGCGAATACAAGTGAATGCAAGTACTGTGTGAAGTGCGTGTAATTAGAGAAAGTATTTTGTGTGTGTAATTAGTGAATTATTGTGCGTAATTTCCAGTTTTTAGTGTTTACAAATTCCTCGTAGATTTATTTAGAAATAAACCCTTGAAGAGATTTACGGCGTTTCTATCCGATCCCCCTAGCTCGTAACATTTTGGTGTCAGAAGTGGGATAGAAAAATGCCAATTACTCCAAGTGAGAATCAAGAGGAGTTTGTAGCAGAGTCTCCAGCTGCGGAGGGAGTCCAGACAAGGGCGCAATCAGCACGCGATGCTGCCCGACGACAAAGTTTCGATGCAAACCGCGGGATGGGTGAAAGCAACGATGCCAACATGCTTTTTGCTCTACGCCAAATGATGGAAGAACAGGCACGACGTCAAGAGGAACAAGCACGACAAATGATGGAGGAACAGGCACGCCGGCAAGAGGAACAGGCACGTCATCAGGAGGAACAGTTTCGAAGATTGACGGAAGAACAGGCACGCCGTCAAGAAGAACAGGCACGCCTAATGATGGAAGAACAGGCTCAGACACGTCGCATGATGGAGGAACAGGCACGGCGTCAAGAGGAGCAGGCTCATCAGATGATGGAGGAACAGGCCCGCCGTATTGGAGAAAAACTTGGTGACCTGAAAATACAAGTAGATAAAAAAATAGAAAACTTGGAATCTGATATGGACTGCAAATTTTCGAAACAGGACAAACGTATTCTCGGATTAGAACAAGAGATGCAGTGCCTGAAGACCAAAGGTGTCGTAACGACTGTAGCACCATCTGGAAATCTTAAAGTACCTCCCTTTGACGGTACATCTTCCTGGGGCGCGTACAAAATACAGTTTGAGACTATGGCAGAGTCAAACGGGTGGAATGACGATCAGGCTGTCACCGCCCTTATTATGGGACTGCGAGATGAAGCCCTCACCATATTAGAAACCAAGACAGGTAAAGTGACGTTAAAGCAACTGCTGGATGCCCTGGAATCACGGTACGGAGACGCACATTATGAGCACGTCTATAGGGCTCAATTAAAGGATAGAATTCAGCAGACAAATGAAAGTTTGCAAAAATGGGGATTTGAAATAGAGAAGCTGGTTAGGAAAGCCTACGCATCCTCACCAGACGTTGCAGACAAGATGTTGGTTCAAGCCTTCGTCGACGGTATTCGAGACCGTGAAATTCGAATGGCTGTGAACCTAGGTCACCATAAGGACCTCAAGAATGCTCTTGCTCATGCGTTGGAAGTGGAAGCATTTTGCAAGGATTCTCGACCTTACCGCATTAGGGCTATCACGGAAAAAGCTAATGATCAACGTGGGCCAACCTGTTACATCTGTGGGGAAGTAGGGCACATGAGGTTTTCGTGAGGTGAAAGACTTCCGAGGTGATGTGAAGGTTAAACGTGGGAATACATTAGTCATCGACGGTGAAGTCGATGGAACTAAGTGTGACCTAACGCTAGTTACTGGAGCTTCACGAACCGTAATCAGATACCAACTTCTGAAGTCATTTTATGGAAGCCCTTCTCGAAGAATAGTACAGCTTGTTACAGCTACGGGTCAGCGCATAACCGATCGGGGAGAAGGTATCGCAACCTTTAAAATTGGTGGAAGTTTTTACAGACACAAGGTTGTTCTTGCCGACATAGTAGATGACTGCATAATCGGGTTAGACTTTATGAAGCTGTACAATTGTAAAATAGATCTGGAAAAAGGAATCTTTAAGTGTGGAGAACAGGAAGTTTGCTTAAAAGGACACTCTACAAATAGTGGTTTTGACGTCTGTAGAGTTATCAATGTGGACGGACAGGACTGTAATCAACAACAGTGGAACGCAGTTCGTAAAGTTACTGAGACCTATGAGGAAGCCCTGTCAAGACTTCTATCAAAGGCAGAGGAACAATTAATGAAATTTTCGGACATGTTGTCTGCCCATGAAAGAGAGCTTACAAGAAGTTCAGATGTGTCTCAACGACTATGTGAAAAAGTCAACAAACAGGACGGAAGGGCGGTTGGCCATGTGAGAATTCTTAGAACCGACAGCATTCGTTCAGATTGGAGTGGAAAATTGTTGCAGATAGCACAGCAAGAAGATTGTGACATTAAACCAATTCTGGATTGGATGAAATCTTCAGCTGTCAAGCCGCAATGGAGTAAAGTCGCATCTACAAGTACCATAACTAAGAGTTACTGGGCTCAATGGGAAAGTTTAGTTCTACATAATGGAGTGTTATGTCGCAAACTGAAAAATGCTCAAGGCGATCATTTGCAGTTAGTTGTGCCAAGATCCAAGATTCGCGACATATTGGAAATGTTTCATAGTGACTTGTCTAGTGGACATTTAGGAGTAAAGAGGACTCTTATGAAGATTAAAGAAATATTTTATTGGATAAACTATCGTGAAGACGTTGAAGACTGGATCAAGAAATGTAAAGCTTGTGCAGCTGTTAAGGATTCGCAGACTCGGTCTCCATGGGAAAGGATAACGGTGAAAGAGAGTGATGATGCTCGGGACGAGCATGTCTAAGGAGGGGGTAGTGTTACGAAGACGGGTCGACTGCAATGTTTCTTGATTTTTCCACTACTTAGAGAACTTTTCAGCAGGCTGAAATGTGATTTCTGACCGTTTCAGGAGAGGGTCAATCACATATTAGAAAATCGTGATTTACATAATATTACCCTAGTTTTCAGTAGGCTGAAACATTTTTTCAGGCCGTTTCAGAACACGTGTAGTCGATTGGTAAACTTTTCAGGAAACCCGTTTTCAGGCGTTTTCAGGCCTGGTTATACCCCTTTGATGAAGGAATGTTCTAGAACGAATTTTCTAGGTGTGAGACAAGGACGGAATGATGCGCGAGAGAGAGGGAAGATCAGAACCTTCTCGAAGCTAGACCGAGCACTCTGGAACGCCGTACGACAAGGACGGAGCAATGTGCGAAAGGGATAGCTAGTACGCACGTTCTAGAATTGTGCGATCGCTACTCAGTTGCGCTGCCGCCTAGAGAGTTCTCGAACATCGCTCCCAGGGATATATAAGCGAGCCGAAACGCGACCAGTTAGTTCAGTTTTGAATGCGATACCAAGCGATAAACACCGGAGTGACAAAGTGCGAAGACAAGCGAATACAAGTGAATGCAAGTACTGTGTGAAGTGCGTGTAATTAGAGAAAGTATTTTGTGTGTGTAATTAGTGAATTATTGTGCGTAATTTCCAGTTTTTAGTGTTTACAAATTCCTCGTAGATTTATTTAGAAATAAACCCTTGAAGAGATTTACGGCGTTTCTAACCGATCCCCCTAGCTCGTAACAATATGTTTGAATGTGTATTCCGTTTTTGGATTTTAGTAAGTAGTTGTAGGTGATACGTCAATAAAAGGCGGGCTCGGAAGACAGACCGATTTTTTAATATTACTAAAGCAGTTAGGCGATAGATGCTACAGTAGGAATACTGACAACCAAATAAATAAATAAATACCCGATTAATCTTTCAGACAAAGTGTAGGTACATGTGTTATTAAAAATATGTTTTTTATATAATATTTACAGAAGATATTTGCTAAAACCTTCTGCCCTACGGCTGTGTCAATAGTTTCCCCGATGCCGAAATAAAATATTTTTTGTTTACTAAACCTTTGTCTTTTCTGCCACAATTGGTCTTCTAGGGCATACCTATAGGTACCAATATACACCACTAGACACATCTATATACTTATTCGTTCTAGTCAAATTCAAATTCAAATTCAAATTCAAAAATCATTTATTCACGTAGGTAACACAATGTACACTTGTGATTCGTCATTAAAGATATAAATATTAATGCTTCTAATTTTACATTTACTGCCAGTTCTCAAATCAAGGGCGTAGAACGGAAGAGAAGAACTGGCAATAAACTCTCCGCCACTCTTTTTAATCGCCATGTTTTTTTTTTTTTTTTTTTTACACAACGGTTGTAAGGAGCTGCAACCATTACACTATGTTCCACATGACAATAAGAACATAAATAAAAACAAAGACTTGTCCCCTATCAGTAGGAGGCATGGTGAAATAGGAGCACGCACTTACATTCTCGTGGGAACAACACGCAAACACATAGTCGAAATAATTAACATCACCGCATACACGAATTCAAGTACGACCAGTCACCACAAGCAGCACCCGTTCACGAGTATGACGCATGGCCAGCCATCGGCCCCCTCGCCATATTTTAGGGAGAGAGACAACCCGACGCATAGTAATTTTGCAAACAAAAAAAATGAAACCCAAACAATGATTGTAGCCTTTATAAGTTTAAGCCAACTGCCAAAGCCGCGCACAAATTATTTAAAGAGATCTATTAGGTATGAGGATGTGCAATTGTTTAATCAGTTGCCGTCTAAGGTTCGTAACATTAGCGTGATTAATCAGTTCAAAAGGGCATTAAAGATACACATCAGAATGAGCCCATTAGACTAAAATTGGGCTAGCTGATGGCGACGTGTATCTCGTTCGTATATACTTAATATTAAATTTCTCATGTAAATAAAAAGTAATTTTTGTAATGAGAAATAAAGTTCTTTAAACATTAAGTCTCTTTGGGTAAAAATATAATTAGTTCTGAAGAGGTTTGAGTCCATGAAAGCATCTGTAATGAAAGGAAGCTATTAGAAACACTACAAGTACTTGTGAATTCATTTTAAATTAGTATTTAATACGATTTGCTATAAATATAAAAATGATTGGTTTGAAGTGTGGTTTTGTATACAATATTTCTTCTCTTTATCGCAATGTAAAAAGCTCCTTATAGCTGTGTGTTGATCGATATTCGCACATAATATTCGTTCTGATCCGTTCCATAAAACGAAATAAATATAGGTAATGGGTATATGATTTAGAACCGCTAATACAACAAGAGGGTTGAGACGTTGATATAATATTATATATTTCCATAACTACTTTGTCACAAAGGCAAGACGAATATGAGTTATATGTAAATTTTAAAATGCACAACGCTTTCACATGTTACGTAAGCGTTTATTTTGGCCTCAAAATAAAGAACCTAATAGTGCTCATCTGCCATGTGCATGTGTAGCCCGTAATAAAGAGCGAAAACTTGAAAGATCAGCTATAACTATCCATCTATACTTAATACCTGTCTTATCGTCCGCCATTATAAAAATGGGTTAATCGTATATTTGTATTCTTTAACGTTCAAGTGTATACATGAAGTGCCTTTGAAGGACAACTAACTCTAGGGGATGGTAGATCGCCCATTAAAGCTTGTTATGAAACAGACTTAGCTCTATTGCTTGACATACATTGAAACGGAGGTGGTTCATATTTTTGTTGGTGGTTTATATTTATATTTATGGTGGTAATCCAATTATATACTACAAACACCAAAGATAGTTTTAATTTCATTTTAGCATTATCATCATCGACTATGATCATCAAAAATAGACAGTAGATTTCGATAGTGCGAAAGAGTTAGAATAAAATTACTTAATGCTGAATTTGGAACATCTTATCAGGGAAAAAGGTGAGAAAAGCAGAGGGCCCATTGTTCCTTAGGGGTATCTTCTATCATAGAAGTTCTATGGCATTTCCGTACGCTTTCACCGCATCTTCAGGGCTCGTAAAGCGAATACCTCGAATTTTGTCTTTAGTTCTTGGGAATAAATGAAAGTCAGGACTGTATGGCGGATGACTGATTATCGATCGACACCTGCCATAGTCCGTTTTGCGGAGTGCGCTGAAGCATTGTCGTGGTGAAGGAGGATCTTGCTTCGAGGGCGCTGCTGTCGAATTTTTTCCAAGGCAAACAGCGATTGACATACCAGTCCGCAGAATGACATTTCCGACCAAAGAATGCGGCAATCATCTTTTTTCCTCGACTTCTTCCTTTCTTCACCTTAGTTGGCAGATCAGAACTTGACTCATACCAAGGCCTAGGCTTGCCCGTATCTGCTGATAGGTCACTCTCTTATCTTCCTCTATCATGCATAGCACAGCACTGATGTTATCTTCATTAGGCGCTGTTAAAGGACGTCCTTCACGCGGATCATTATTGAGGTAAATAGTGGCACGAGATGGGGCTTCGTTAAGAAATACTAATTGCAGCTTATCATAGCTTTGTTGTTCATTAAGCCCACAACGAAAGTTATAATAAATCATTGACACAAGTTTTGAGTAACAAGAGTTTTAGATTTGCCGCCAAATTACAAAAACAAATAACAAATGAATGCAATATACTACATAATGTTACTAAAGAATTCTAAAATTGGATTTTAAAAAAAGTTTTCATTAGCAATGTTTCTAACTGGCCAGTTCTAAATACTTTCAGTGTTACCCACGCATTTTCATATTACCTAATTGGTAACTAGGTAAAAGTTAAAAGCTTTAGTTCTGAAATTGCGCATTTGCAATTGTCTGTCTCGAATTAATTAATCCCACCAAATGCAGGCAAAAATTTAAAAATAGTAATAATAATAATAAACACCTGTAAATAAACAATAAAAACTAATATTTAGATATTGAAATTTATCATAACCACTTTTAGTACTTGCTATGAGTTATCTATTGTTAAAATTAAATCACATTCAATTAAGTCGATGTGTAAGTACCTACTTATGTATTAATTAATTGTTGATTATGATGAATGTCTATGAGTTGTTTAATTAAACAAATGATGCAATTTAATCTCTTTATTATAATAACGTCTCTTAGTTAATACGTAATAATTTATTATACATTCAATTTGCTAACTTTACTACATGCAGATTGCCTTTTGGGGTTATTATATAAACACACGACTTGTGTTGTATTATGGTCGAGGGAAATATATTTAATTGATTAATACACACGACGACAAGAATATGAGTTTTCAGTTTGTATGTAAATTCCAGCCCAAAACCCTCATACAAACTGATAAAATAAAATAATAGGAAATTAGCACGAAGGCGCGAATACACACGATTACATATTAATTTGCGCAAACATTTCAGCACAATTTTCTCACTAACTGTAAAAACCATTATCAAGTATTGTTGTCTCGTAAGCGGAAGATAGGAAACAATACAAACTTAAATCATGGTTTACACTGATGCTCTGTACACGTTTCTGAAACAAGTAATACCTAATATGTAGTATTTAAAGTGTGAGTAAACTACAGTTAAATAACTCATTACACATAAATCTCTGAAGATTGCACGTCTCGAAATCTGTTGAAAAATCTAAATGCTTTTTACCGCTTGTAATGTTCGCTCGGTATGCAGTCACATACAAGTCGCTTCTTCCACCGATCGGTCAACCGGTTCGCCGACCGACCGCCGAATGCCCCGGCTCTCTTCCCATATCGATTGGTTAAAAAGAATCTGTAACGAAGTAGAATATGTTCGTGTTATGGTTAACTCGTATGTGTAAAAAGAAAAGTATGTACCCAAGCGTTATTACCTGTTATTCCTCGCAGTGAACTCCGTCAGTGCGGGCAGGGAGCGCCCATACCGACCGCTGATCCAGAATGTATCAGCCGAACGCGCGTGACGATTCTCTGTGTACGATAAGAACAATAATCAAGAAAAACGTAACGTTTTAAGAACGGGCAAAATGTGAAATCGATTGAGCAGGGGAGATATAAACATGAAATCTCCAAAAGTTACCTGGCCTGTGCTCAGCTGCGCAGAGAAAGGTGGTCAGAAGCGCCGCTACGCACAGCTGTCTCCACATGTTGCTTAAGCTGGTTATAAGGAAAATATGCTTATATACGTTACACGAGTTTGCATTTTACATTTAAATAAACAGAACTTGTTGCTGCTTCATCGCCTTGTAATAGTTAGTATAACGTAGTTAATAAGTAGTACTGGTTAATATAATACGTAATCGGATTTCATAACTACGAAAGAAGTGAAAATATTTTTCCGATTTCCTTCCGTTTTAACTTTCCGCCATTTGCTTTAAAGACAGTGAAGTCGATTTAAAAATAGACTACGAGGAACGCCTCTTATAAGATCTCCTATATATGTAAACCTATATCTGATGTATACCGTTTGGGAATTAAATATATTTTCGACATTATATCTAGTAAGTACAAAATGGAGGGCTCAATATTTCAAACTTTATTTAAAGTGATAAATCTTTTTAAGTTCTTCTTATTAACAAATTTTGATGACTACACTATTAAATCAAGTCAGACTAGTGTAATTGAAGATTATTTTAAGATGTGTTGCATAATCAATCCTATTAGTCATATCAACTACTATGTCTTTGTTTTAATGCAATTTCTTGAATTACATCTTTCTAAATGTAAAGCCTTAATACAATTGTTTTCTCAACTACCTTTACCTATATTTTTCTATAAAGGATATACTCATAGTAAACCGAAAGCTAAAATATATTTGAGCTTTGTTAAGAAATACAACATAAACAATTTTTTTAAGCAAAACGATGCTTTATTGAACATATATAAATGAAAGTAAAACTTACCGGGATGGTTAAGTTATTAGACGACGTGACTGCCCAAAGGACAACTTGCAACTGAAACTGTTTCAGACAGCGAACTGCGAAAGCTAATTGCCTGTGCCGCCAGGTAAACACAGTACGGTTTCAACAGAATAAAGTTTTTACAATATTTCTTTATTACGTATGTATTAGTATTACAATTTGGCAGAAATCGAGACCACCAAATACTTTCTACTGTGAATATGCCATAATTTTATTAATCTACATGTAACAAATAATACAATTTTCGTAATAAACAAAACATTGAAAAATCTAAGGCATTTTATTTTCTAGATTTTAAATTCGATATTTATTCAGAATTTAAGGTTTTTCTTACAAATTTAGACATACAATTTTATTTTTTATTCAAGTTTCGTCTTTTCTCCGAGCTGTACACATAAGTAACTATAAATAAACCATGGAGAAATACAAACGTATCTTAACAAGAATTATTTTGCATGCTATGAATATATATGTCGGAGTAATGGCGCTGGTATCAGCTGCCATTTTCATTATAATTTAATAACATCAAAGTCAAATTAGTTAAAAACCGTTATATGGTTTATTTCATTTACTAATATTAATAAATTCAAAAATCATTTAATCATATAGATAACATAATGTACACATATGATCGTCGAACAAAAGAAATGTATATTAAATGCTTCTAACTTTACATTTATGATTTAGTACCAATTCTCAAATCAAGGGCGTAGAACGGAAGAGAAGAGCTGGCAATAAACTCTCCGCCACTCTTTTTTTTTTAAAGAAATTAATTTAATTTAAGAAATGTACGAAAGAAAAGCTGAGTAAAAAGGCTTACTATAAAGTTAACGAATATCTAGTTGTTAAAAGGGCCTGGGACTAGTGCTAGACAGGCTACTTCTAATTAATTTGGGATATTTGTTTTAAAATAAGTGTTGTTTGATGATTTGCTATTTTAAAAGAGTACCGAGAGTTTTTTTACGCCGGCTTGTTCTTTCGGATTACACCCTTTGATTGTCTTCTTTGCCGATGAGTAGGGATGCCTACAAATTCAAATTTAATGACGTGGAATAAGTGATACATGTAGGTATGTATCTTATGTTCCATAATAAACATATTTTTTTTTACACGAATTAAAGTACGAACAATCACCACAAGTAGCACCCGTTCACGAGTATGACGCATGGCCAGCCATTGGGCCCCTCGCCATATTTCAGGGAGAGAGACAACCCGACGCATGGACGCCGCCACAAGCAATGACATTTAAGCAAGCATGACGATCCTAGAAATGTGAACTTGGCTACATAAGAAGATAATAATTAACTAAAATATGTACGTGCATAAAGTTTATTTTCTCAAAAACTACACGACGGATTTAGATAAAAATTACATCAGAATTACATATTTTTATAAAGCATGTTTTCATGTATACTTCTTGATGTTTTGATGATAATTGACTGAAATATATATAGTTAGGTTAGATTTTTAAGCTATTGCATAGATTTTATCGCGGGCTTTGAGCGCGGCGACCGAATCAAGAAATTCCGTAACGAAAAAACCTAACACACGATGACGTAATATAGGTGCGGCCAATACACGTTACTTTTTTTTTAAATATTATGGCAATAGTTTTAACTTTATGCCAGTTTCAAGTAAAAGGTTGGGAAACTACACGCGAGAAAAAAAGCAACGACATCAAAAGGAAATAAAGGGATAAGCAAAATATGTACACAAACATATTACATCTTAATATTATTATTGATTATGAAAGAAGATAATACATTATAATACAATAAAGGATAAAGCAAAAGGCAGGAGATTTTAGTCGGAAACGGAACATGAAGTAATTATGAGGAATTCATAAAGGAGGTGCGGTCATATTGGGAACAAGAAAAGAAAATATGGTCGAGGTCACCAATATCTTCTCCACACTCGCAAATATTACTATCAACAATACGAAGAAATATTATCAATTTTCATGCCGACAATATTAATGAAATCATTAGAGATTAGAAGAATATACTTATATTATTCAGAAAAATTTATTGAGTTTCTGACAAGTAATGCTACGCCACCATGGCCATCAAATCTATCATTTCGCAAGGAAGTATATCCAGGGATCCTAAATAGGTACCCTTAGCTTCATCCACGTCTCAAATAACGCAACAACAACGGGAGAATGTTTATTTATCAAATATATTACATCATGTTTCTTTGGAACTACATTCCTGCAATTCCATTGAATTATCTTGCAATCCATTATTTTTAATAACATTAAATGATTTAACTTTTTCATTAATAGAGGCAACGTGGGACGGTTTCAGTAAGTCTGAGTTTATTAAAGTAGTTAATAATGCTAGTATCATTTCTAAGACATCAGATTTTTCTTCTTCTTTATATTTGTGACCAACCAGAGCACTGCCATTTTTAGGCTATGGAACTTGGAAGTCTTTTGATACATTATTATGAGCAACACGATCATAACCATGTAGTGGTTTAGGAGGAGAGCGCTGCGGAAGAATATGCGGGTTTTGGTACTTCTGGAATTGTTGAACTTAATGCATCTGCGTATGAAGGCTTAACAGAAGAAAAATATTTACTGGCTTCGGCATAAGACATGCAGCTCTGAGCCATTTTAACTTTGATTTCTGTCTGTCTCACAAATTCTGGACATGACTTATCTATCGCTGAATGGGACCCTTCGACTTCACACATTACACAGTAAGTAAGAAAATTATTGGCGTCTTTATAATCGGAAAAGTCAACTACGCACCTGTTTCTTCCTATACACTTTACACTTCCGGGAATTATATTATTAAATTTGTTCTGCTTTAAAAAATTATTAAGAAGTTTCTTGCCCGTTCTTCTCAGAACAAGGCCTCCTGGTCGTTTTGCGAACGGATGGCGTAGTCTTGCTCTTTCGTGAATTTTGTAAACGTTGTTGACATTCATAAGCATGCTCTAAGTAGCATCTAAATTGAATAAACTTGAATTAATATCAAAGAAAAAAAATACTGCACAAATAAATAATTATAATTGCATAAGTTGAAAAAAAATATGCAATAGCTTTACCGCGGCAGTCCTCGAGTGCCACACGTTTTTTATTTTAAAAAAATTTTTTTTTTTTTTTTTTAAATAAAAAACGTGTGTGGGCCTAGCTCCCGGGCGATTTATGCCCCGGGGCTGAGGAAGCTAAGGTCATGACGTTATTATTTATTGAAGTAAAAAAATAATATTTACATTGAACGTGGGTTAGGTAGTTGAGGGTTGGTTTTGCTATGAGATCCAATTCTTTTCCCTCAACCGCCTGGATAAAGTCCGCGTCTTAAAATTAAACAATATTTATATAGTAATGAGATAATTTAAAAATTTTAGTACAATTAAGAATTAATATAAAACAAGTGAAGTAAACTATAATAGAATCGAAAGTGGATAAATAATTGTTACTATACAGGTAAAAAGGACAGGGTCGGTGAGGGTCGGTTCTGCTATTTGATACAGTAACCTTCCCGCATCCGCCCAGTTTAAGTCCACAGTAGTTTGAAATTTAGCAGCGGTTCCTCGCCGGGTTGGTCCATTTTGCAATATTCTGCTTTATTTTCGACATCGATATCGTCCGAGAGGCCCTCCCAGTGGCCCTTTTTCGCAGGTTACTTCAGTTACACGCAGGTCGAGTGGAAGAGCACCAGAATTTTCGGACATTATGTTCGGCAAGGCGCATGCGTATTTGGGGCCACCATGCATTATCGAAGGCACCCTCTATATCTAAGGAGACGATTAGTGTAATGAGTTTCCCTTTTAGGTTTTTATGTACTCGATCCATTAGAGTATAGAGGGCATCCTCAGTACTTCGCTGCGGGATGAACCCGTACTGCCTCTTGGATAGCTTTGGCACAAGGTGCCACTTTAATCTCTCGACCAGCATCTTCTCGTAGATTTACAGGGAGGAGGCCGATGGGTCTGTAAGCTTTTGGTTCTGTATATTTCGGTCTTCCCGGTTTTATCAGAATCACCACCGTCGCCTCCTTCCACTGTTTTGGGAAAGATCCAGTCTCCAGGGCTTTATTTATAATGACTCGAAAAATTTCAGGTTGGCTCATAATGGCTCTGTGGCAAATGTCCGCTGTCAGACCGTCCCCGCCCAGTGCCTTTTAAGGATTGAAACTATTTACGGCTCTTTCTACCTCAAAGTTTGTAAATGGTGGGTCATGAATATCATTATTTCTCGATCCATCATTCACTCCCTCTGCGTCTGCTCGTACCAGTCTCTGTTCTTCTGTATCCTCTCTTGGTTCATCCGGGGGGTAGAATGTCTCCGCAAGAAGCATCGCAGATTCTTTGGAGTCGTAGTGTTTGCCATTTGCGAAAAGAAGAATATCCTCCACTCTTTTTGTTGTGTGGTTTACTACTCTATAGATCCCCTGCCACATTCCCTCTCTTTCCGGCCGAAGTTACTGCAGAAGTTACACCAGTCTCTGTTCTCGCTTCCATGATAATTTTTTCATATTCTTCTTTTTCTTTCAGATATTCTTGCACTACTTCATTCCTGCGAACTTGTGCCGCGCATCTGATGCGCCTTTTCCTTGTCCTAACCATTTTTCTTCTTCTTTCCAGCTCGTAGATAAACGAAGAGGCAATAAAAATGAAACAAATTGGCAAACTAGTTTTTATTTAAGATTATGCTTTCACCAATTACGAAAACTATAGAATTAATAGTCCTGCTGGATCACAGTTGTTTGTCTTACAAATTATGGGAGTGCATACGTTAGTTTATAATCGGACTACTTACTTTTTTTTAAAAATCATGTAGTTTTATAATTTTTCTTTCATGACTTACAAGAAATTCCCATCTATGGAATACTGTTAAGAGCGCCATCTATCGACACGTGACGCCGTCCTGTAGTATTACGTGCGGCCGACGTTTGTTCGACGCACCGCCACTGACAGATGATGCATACCACAACAAACTCCCAGATAATGCACACCAACAGCGATGCAATGCAATTCCAATAATTCGTTTCTCTCAACATCAGTACTATGGATACGTTACTACCTCAAAGTTGCATACAAAAACGTCGGGATCTGTAACGCTGTTGAAAGTTACAGAGCACAGGAGCAGTCACTTGAGTATGAGGGTGTGCAATTGTTTAATCAATTACCCTATAAAATTCGTAATATTAGCGTGTTTAATCAATTCAAAAGGTCATTAAATATACATATTAGAATGAGGCATAAATAAATATTCATTTTTCATATGTATTAAACTGTTTTATTTTTACCATTAAGTGATTTTGTGTTTGTCAACAACTTAAAACTCGAATTTCATCAATAGCTTTAATATAAAAATAAATTCCTTTTAATTGTATAAATAATTATATTTTCTTTACAGCTTAAACCTGACAAACTCGCTGAGTTGAGAGACATGTTGACAAAGCAAAGACCTAATGAAATATGTATTTGTACCATATATTATACAGTTTGTATAAATAAATTCCAATATTAGAATATTTTCAAAATTTATTGTTGAAAAATTATTTGTTTATTTTAATTAATAAAAAAGAAGAGTAAAATAATGCAATTCATGAACATAATAAGGAAAAGTTTAATTGTAATAAATACAAGTATAGGTATATTATGATTCTTGTTTATTGTTAATGAAGAACAAGGCTGCGGCTTTTGTAGTTTTTACCTAAACAACAAATTCCAAATGAAGGTTCATGTGTGTCATTCTTATTTATTTATTTTTTTTCATAATTTAATTATACATTTAGTCTTTACGATACATATACTTATAACAACCGGCTTCTTTCGTTAGAATAGTTATAAATTTAAATTTTCTGCTTTTTCATACTTAATTTCAATCTTTTATTTGTTTCCTAGATTTATAAATTAATAATTGATACTTTTAATTCTATTCGTCCTATCTCCCTAAGGTGTTTATTGAATATCTAGGTTGAGGTTTGAAGTTTGTACTGATTGTATTGTATTGTAATCAAAATTAACATTTGGTTCAAATACTGTATATCTTCCTAATTTTTTTTTTTAATTTATTTATTATAATTTTTTTTTTAAATAGTGAAAAATAAGTCCTACTGGGTTTTATAATAGGAAAGAAAGAGCGGTCCTGCAGTATGTAGGTTTATTTTGTATAAAGTATACTAGATGGCGCTAGATGTAAAGTAAAACGCGATAACGTTAAACGGCAAACACAACATAAGAAGTCTATGCTTGTACATTACGTCTTCGACGAGGTTAGGTTAGGTTAGGTTTTTTTTTTTTATTTTTTTTTTATTTATTTTTTTTTTTTATTGCTAGTGGGCCTACCTCCCCGGCGACTTACGTCCCGGGGCCGAGGAAGCTAAGCTAGAATTAAGTTTTTCAGTACAATATGTTTATTATTTATTTAACAAATATATTTAAATTGGACATGGGTTAGGTGGTTGAGGGTCAGTTTTGCTATTTGATACAATTTCCTTCCCTCAACCACCCGATTAGAGTCCGCGTCTTATAAACTAATTTCTTATAACTAAATTTACAATGTTTTATTAATATTTAGAAGACTAATAATGATAAAATTTTAGGTGTAACTTTTATACGTGAATCTGTTTACAATTTTCATTAAGTTACGTTAAAGTTTCTAAGCTAATTACAAAAATCTTAAATGTACAGGTCTTATGAGCTAATACATTTCTTTCGCAATGAATGAATACAGCGATAAAGTAAAATCTAAATATAAAGGTCTTATGATTAACGTATTAATGTAAGTTTGTTTTATAATTAACAATTGTTGTATAAGTTTAAGTTCACACATTATGAACATAATACTCTGTAGTAACAAAACTGTTCATTTAAAGTAAAGGCTTATAATAATATGGTAATGGTAAAAATTAACAGACTATTTCTTTGTTGTTAGATTGATATTAAATATATTATGATGGATGAATACAGTGCTAAAGTAAAATATAAAGTAAAATCTAAATATAAAGGTCTTATGATTAACGTAATGTAAGGTTGTTTTTAAAATTAACAATTATTGTATAGGTTTAAGTTTACATATTATGAGCATTATACTCAGTAATAACAATACTTTAATGTATGCAAGAAGAGAATATTGTACATGTAAATTAAGGCTTATGATATGGCAAAGGTAAAAATAACAAAATAACGAATGAATTGGGGTGGATTACGAGCCTGTTATTTGTGGGTTATTGTAATCTTTGAGTGCATCTATGATCTTAGTGACCATGCTTAGAAGGGATTCTATGGTTTGGGGTTTGTTGTCGATTAGGGAGTAGGGATTGTGGGATTTTCTGTTTTTCTGTAAGTGACTGTATCTAAGGCGTTCGAAGCGTGGGCATTCCTCTATTAAGTGTTGGAGTGTTTGTGTAGTGTTTGTGTCGCAAGGGCAAGTGTCGTTGTCTGTGATGTGGAAGCGTTTTAGGTGATCTTTAGCGAAGGAATGCCCAGTGAGTAACTGTGTGATTTGAAATGTAGTGGGATATAGTTTAATAAATGTGTTGATATTGTTGATGCTTTGTAAAAGATCTTTCGTGTGTTTTGCTGTGGGTTCTTCATTGAACCGCTTGTCCCATAGTCTGGCGGTTTCTTGTTTGGCCCGCTGTTTGATATATGCCATCGGGCATTGTGTGTAGAAGTATTTGAGATGGGAGTTTGCGGCTGATTTGGCCGCCTCGTCGGCCGCCTCGTTGCCAGCTATACCGGCGTGACCTTTTACCCAGTTGAACTTTATGTTTATGTGTGGATTATTTGTTATGTTTTTATGTATGTCAGTGACTATGTTGTGTGTATTGTTTGATTGGCCGATCGCTTGTAGCGCTGCCATCGAATCAGAATTAATTATATATGTGTGTATGTTTTTGTTTTGTTGTTTGAGTGAGTGTGCGATGGCCCAGTCGCTGGCTCCCTTTATAGCAACCAGTTCGGCTTGGAACACCGTGCATGTTGGGTGTAGCTTCCGCTTCCATTTGTGAATGATTTGCGTGTTGTTTGGAGAGTAAGCAACGTAGGCGGCTCCTGTTTGCCCCGCCTCTTGCTTGCTCCCGTCTGTGTATATGTTAATGGTGTTGTCTGCCGTGTGTTGGTCGAGGTTGTTTTTATATGTTCTGTATTTGATGAGTGGTCTGGAAGCGGGGTGTAAGAGCTCGGTGAATAGTGTTGGTCGTTCAACTGGGATGTCATCCGGTATGTGTTTGCTTGCTCCCTTAATACGTGCCACCTCGATCTCGCAGGACTCGAGGACCTTAAGGTCTAAGGGAACGAGTCCCGCGAGAGCGACGGCCGCATTAGTGGAAACGTTTTTGAACGCTCTGGTGACTCGCAGAGCGAATCCCCTTTGCGTCTTTAGTAGTAATTTCCTATTATATTTTTTATTTGCCGCGTGACCCCAGATCGAGGCACCGTAAGTTATTATTGGCTCAATTACCATTTTGTAAATGAGCCTTATGTTTTCAGGGTGTGGTCCCCATGTGGGTCGTGTAAATAGCGCGAGCTTATTAAATATATGTGTTGCTTTAGTAGTGATGTGTTCTATGTGGTGTTTGTATGTTAGTTTATTGTCTAAAATGATGCCCAAATATTTAATTTTGTGTGTGAATGATAATAGTGTGTTGTTGAAGTATATTTTACAGTTTTGCGCAGGTTTGGAGAAAGCAATAATCTGAGTTTTGTCGGGGCCAAACTGGAGTTTGACCCCTTCGCCCCATTCTTTTATGGTGTTCAATGCTTGGTTGGCTTGGAGCTCTAGTTCATTGATGTCTTTGTGTGTAATTAATAGGATGACATCGTCCGCGAACGCTTGGATGTTGCACCCTGGTGGGAGTGTGGTATTTAATAGTGTATTGAGTATGATGTTCCAGAGAATCGGACCGCATGCCGACCCCTGGATGCATCCCTTTTGTGTATTGCGTGTTGTGCTTGCATTGCCCATATGGAGTGTTACTGATCTGTTGGTGAGATAATTTTGTATTAATTTGTATATATTGAGAGGGCACTTGACTAACCGTAATCCGTTCAATACCGCCGGCCACCAAGCGTTATCAAAGGCGGCTTTGATGTCGAGGGATACGGCTATGGTGTGTTGTTTGTGTTGCTTTGAGTTTTGTATGATATCTAAAGTGTTCTGTACGGCGTGTATAGTGCTTGTTTGTTCGGTGAAGCCGAATTGTGCTCGGTTCAGTAGCTTAAGCTTGTGCGCATTATATGTGAGGCGTTTGGTGAATAGTTTTTCCAGTACTTTTCCGAACACAGGGATTAGCCCTATGGGTCTGAAAGAGCTAAGATTGGTATAGTCAGGTTTATTGGGTTTTGGTATAACCTTGACTATCGCCTCTTTCCACATGGTTGGGAAGTGTGAAAGTTGTAGGCAGCGATTCATTATGTTAGTTATTAGTTCGGGGTAATTTTGAGCAAAGACCAGGCAGATGTCACTAGTGAGGTGGTCCTTGCCTGGGGCTTTGGTGTGTCGGATGGATTCGATCGCTGAGATTATTTCAGAAGAGGTGAACGGAGGGTCATCCTCTGTGTCGGGTAGTAGACTGGAGTTGTTGCGCATGTTCGTGTGTCTTACGTCCGTGTCAGGGGCGTCGTCGGGGTAAAAATGTGTGAGTAGTGCCTGTGATGTCTCCTCCTCGTTGCGTGTGAATTTGTTGTTTACCTTAAGGGTGCGGGGTTGAATGGAGTTGTTGGATTTGAGTAATCTGTTAGTTACAGACCAGACGTCCTCTGCGCCTTGTGCGTTGCAGAATAGCCTGAAATGGTCTGTAGATGTTTTCCTTAGTGTCTGTGTGTATACGAGTTTTGTTTCGTGATACGTGTTTAATAGGTCTATAGGAGGTGTACGCTTGTGTTTTGAGTGTGTGTGTATTTCATGGTGTAGGCTGATACATTGTTTTTTCAGGTGTTCTAGTCTTTCACTCCACCAGGGTGCTTGTGGCTTTCTCAGTCCTGTTTTAACTGCGAAAGATTCCAGGCAAGCGTCATTTATTGTGTCGGTGAGGGATAGAACAAACTCGTCTAACTGTTGTGCTGATAGTGAAAATATATTTGTTTTGAGCGTGTGTTGTTGAGTTATTAATGTGTGGAGTGTTTCTTTGAAAGTGTGCCAATTTGCCTTGCTGGTGTTGTATTTAAATGTGCTATTGTTTGTGGCGTGTGGTATAGGATCCGTTTGACAATCCAATACGAATCCTATAGGATTGTGTTGTGTAGATGGGAACAAGCGCTGTTTGACTTCCCATTTGTGTATGTGGTGATATGTGTGTATGGATGAGAGTGTGAGGTCGATAATAGAGGACCTCTCCGTTCCATGTGTAATTGTTTGGAAAGTGGGTGTGTTACCTGTGTTGTTTATGTAGAGATCGTTGGAGTTTAATGTGTCTATTAATTGTTGTCCCCGTGGGTTATTACGGGGGCTGCCCCAGAGTTGGTGCCACGCGTTAAAGTCGCCGCCAATTACGATGTTTGAGTTAGTGTATGTTTTTGTGAATGTGTCTAGTATGTCTAGGGTGTTATTGGTGTCGGTTTTCGGTTCAACGTAAACCGACGCAATGTATAGAGTTTTTGTATTAGTGGGTATAGCAATAACTACTATATTCCCTGTGGTGTATTGAGATATGATGTGTGCGTTGATGTCTGTGCGGGTTATAATGCAGGCTTTCGTTGTGTCCGCCGAATCGGACTGAAACACGCGGAGGCCTGCAATATTTTTAACTGTGTTTTTGTATGTGTAGGGTTCGGATATGATGGCGATGTCGAGTTTATTTGTGATGAAGTGGTGTTTTAGTTCTTGTGTAGCGTTGCGAGACCGGTCAAGGTTCGCCTGTATGAATTTAATATTTTTGTGCATGTTTAGATGTAATTAACTTTGGCCTCAACGCGGGCACGCATAGCTTTAACTTTGGGGCAGTTTTCAGAGTCGGCGCGGTGTTGTGTGTCGGTGTTTGTTTTATATTGGGCATTATGCTCATTGCAATTGGCACACTTGTGTGTTTGCACCTTGCACTCTGTAGTGGGATGGTGAGCAGAGCACTTGGCGCATGTTGGTGTGGTTGCAGGGCAGCGGCTCTTGGTATGGCCGAAGTTTAGGCAGTTTTGACACTGCCTAAACGGTGAAAAGTTGCTGCAATGGACGCGCTGCATCCCTATGTTTACCCTGCCTAGGTCGGCAAATGCCTTCCAGGCAGAGGGCGTGGTGTTGAGTACTGCATTATATAGGGTTGCGTTCCTATTTTGGGCTATAAATTTAATGCTAAATGTGTGTTCGGTGAGGGTTGGGTTCTGATCTTTTATGGTTTTTTCTAATTCAATTTCGGGTGTTATTTTCTTTATACCTTTGAGGATGATCATTGGATCAATCCGTTTCTCTTCTTGTGTTTTGATGTTGATGTTTTTTTGTAGCTGTGTAACTGTATGCTTTTTATGCTCGTCTTTTTCAAAGACGAGTTTGATTTTATTTTTGGAGAGCGGAGTTACCTTTAGCGGGGCGTATCCGCCCTGTCGGAAGTTCACTGTTTTAGTTATTTGCGCAATTATCTGCTCCGCTGTATTGAGACCCTCTCCGGACACTACGACAGAAGGGCCTGCAGGGGGTTTGGGGGTGGCGGCGGCATTGGCGTAAGATTGATAGATCCTATGCGGGTCCTCCGCCCCTGGCATTAACCCCGTCGGTGCGGGTTTAGGACATGCCTTTAGGACCCTGGTGTGTTCCTGCAGGGCCTTATTAGATTGCTCGAGTAACCGAGAGTGGGCCTCGAGTTTGTGTAGTAGTTGTTGCTGTGTGTCGTTAGATGGTGCAGTTGTGGTATCAGTGGCCTGTGGTGTTGGTGGTTTAGGAGGGGAAGGGGTGGAAGGGTCGAGCATGGCGATGACTCCAAAGAGGCCGTTTATTGCCTCAGTGATCGTGGTTTTGAGATCACCCTTTAGGTTGCGGGAGGCTAATACTGCGTCCAAGCCTTTCTTTCTATAGTCTCTCGCCATCTCTATGTATGTGGACTCCGCAGGGGGAGCTGAGCGGGTGAAAGACGGGCTCAGAGTGTCCACTAGGGACCGCCTGGCGGCTACTGTGGTCATGTGAGGTGACGGAATGTCCGATGTGGATGATTTGGGAGGGGTTCTGGGTAACATGTCTGCAGAGGGGGGTGAGGGGGGGTTAAAATGTGGACGGGTGTATACACCTCTTTGAGCTGAGTTGTTTGATACCCAACTCGAGGGGGTGGGGGTGAGGGGGAAGATTTTGTTGCAATGGGGGGGGGGAAACCTGTTTTGTGGGGTGGAGGGGGGTTTGCGAAAGGAACAGTATACGCTATCAAATAGAACTCGCCGAGCCGGTTTAAATGAGCCCAAGCTCGACGGGTTTAGGATGAAAATTTGAGAATATTAAAAAATTTTAAATATGGGGCTGGTAATCCACCCTACCTTATATTTAGGAGCAGGATTGCTCAGCAGCTGTTGCTCGTAGGGCAGTGGTGCTTGTAGTTTTCTAATTGCCCTCGGAGAGGACAGTCCAGTGGTTTTGGTGCTGGAGCTGTTCCAGCTGGTCACCAGACAATCTGGTGTCCAGTTGGGTGGTTGGTAGAGTTTACTATCTTGAGAATAAGTGGTAAGGTGAAGTCAATTGCTGGCTATTTAATTGAAGTAGAATTGGATTTTTAGCTGGTGTGGTTCCTGTGGAAACCCTGGTCCTAAAGTTGTTTTGGGTCGTATCCTCTGAAGTATACGTCGGATCAATATGTTCTTGGTGTCGGCAGTTGCGCGGTGATGAGCTAGATCTGGCTGTCCTAAGTTCTTTGTGGTGATGTAATGTTTGGGGGTGGTTCACCCCCAAAAACAGTTTTCTTGGAGTTTGAGGGGATATTCCTCAACCGATTTGGACGTCCAATATGTCCTTAGTTGCCTTTCCGTCTAGCGCTTCTATTGAATGTAAAAAATGGTTCCTATCTCTGGGGGCTGCAGGCTGGGCGATAAAACCCCTGGTTTGGTCTCTAATAAATCAGCCCTTATTCCAAAAAATTTAAATTGGGTATCAAACGATAGCCCTCAATGAGTACAATCTACTTAAGCTATAAAAACATGTGGTTGTCGATCCAAATTAAAAGTTATTCACCTTTTTAGGGTTTTTGCTCCAGATTATCTTCAATTTTGAGTCCTTATCCTCAAATTTTATGTCGAAATGTAGAGCTTAATTAGCATATAATAGAGCGGCCGTTTGCCATACTCGGGTTTTGTTTTGAGTTTTTCGGCTGCTTCTTTTGCCAGTTCATCTGCCCTTTCGTTTCCTGGCGTGCCAATGTGCGCCTTAATCCAGTGGAGGTTTATTTTCTGGCCCCTCTTTTCCGCTTCTCCAATGGCTCGGCGAATCTTGACGACCTGGGGGTTGCAAGAACGGCTGTGGGTGATAGCTTCTAGGGAAGCTTTGGAGTCACTGTATATGTCTATTTTGTCTGTTTTTAATGAACCAACATATTCTGTGGCGCTTCGTATGGCTGCCAGTTCTGCCTGGTATATCGTGCACCATGAGGCTAACTTGATTTTCCTCGACTTGACCTCTACCCCTTCTCGCATATATACCCAGGCCGCGCCCACTCCTTTCGGGGTTGGTTAGGTTAGGTTAGGTTAGGTTAGGTTAGGTTAGGTTAGGTTAGGTTAGGTTAGGTTAGGTTAGGTTAGGTTAGGTTAGGTTAGGTTAGGTTAGGTTAGGTTAGGTTAGGTTAGGTTAGGTTAGGTTAGGTTAGGTTAGGTTAGGTTAGGTTAGGTTCGTGGTGGGTGTGAGGTTCCGGGTTCGATTCCCGGTCCGAGTGTAAATTTATATTTATTCTCGGCCTTTGGTAGGGCTGTACGGTGCCGGGCGAGTGTTTAAACCGTACATAGTGGGCACAGTTGAGATTCTATAGTGTGCAGTGGGCACCCAACTATATCGATACTCCTGTGTAGGCTTAGAACGTAGCAATACGCTCTAGGCCGAGGGTGGCAATTACAAGTGGTTAAGTAATTGGACATTCCTTTTTTTTCTCCCCTCTGGTTAGCAGAGGGATAAGAGATAACCATCCCCACAGTCCCCGCGGTAGCGACTGCATACGCCCGCGGGCCTGCAATTGTGCATTTTAACCTCCTTCATAAAAAAAAAAAAAAAAAAGGTTAGGTTAGGTTAGGTTAGGTTAGGTTAGGTTAGGTTAGGTTAGGTTAGGTTAGGTTAGGTTAGGTTAGGTTAGGTTAGGTTAGGTTAGGTTAGGTTAGGTTAGGTTAGGTTAGGTTAGGTTAGGTTAGGTTAGGTTAGGTTAGGTTAGGTTAGGTTAGGTTAGGTTAGGTTAGGTTAGGTTAGGTTAGGTTAGGTTAGGTTAGGTTAGGTTAGGTTAGGTTAGGTTAGGTTAGGTTAGGTTAGGTTAGGTTAGGTTAGGTTAGGTTAGGTTAGGTTAGGTTAGGTTAGGTTAGGTTAGGTTAGGTTAGGTTAGGTTAGGTTAGGTTAGGTTAGGTTAGGTTAGGTTAGGTTAGGTTAGGTTAGGTTAGGTTAGGTTAGGTTAGGTTAGGTTAGGTTAGGTTAGGTTAGGTTAGGTTAGGTTAGGTTAGGTTAGGTTAGGTTAGGTTAGGTTAGGTTAGGTTAGGTTAGGTTAGGTTAGGTTAGGTTAGGTTAGGTTAGGTTAGGTTAGGTTAGGTTAGGTTAGGTTAGGTTAGGTTAGGTTAGGTTAGGTTAGGTTAGGTTAGGTTAGGTTAGGTTAGGTTAGGTTAGGTTAGGTTAGGTTAGGTTAGGTTAGGTTAGGTTAGGTTAGGTTAGGTTAGGTTAGGTTAGGTTAGGTTAGGTTAGGTTAGGTTAGGTTAGGTTAGGTTAGGTTAGGTTAGGTTAGGTTAGGTTAGGTTAGGTTAGGTTAGGTTAGGTTAGGTTAGGTTAGGTTAGGTTAGGTTAGGTTAGGTTAGGTTAGGTTAGGTTAGGTTAGGTTAGGTTAGGTTAGGTTAGGTTAGGTTAGGTTAGGTTAGGTTAGGTTAGGTTAGGTTAGGTTAGGTTAGGTTAGGTTAGGTTAGGTTAGGTTAGGTTAGGTTAGGTTAGGTTAGGTTAGGTTAGGTTAGGTTAGGTTAGGTTAGGTTTTTTTTTTTTTTTTTTTTTTTTTTTTTTTTTTTTTTTTTTATTGCTAGTGGGCCTACCTCCCCGGCGACTTACGCCCCGGGGCCGAGGAAGCTAAGCTATAAGTAAGTTATTCAGTACAAGTGTTTTATTTAGAAAATACAATTATTTGGTTTGGACATGGGTAGGGTGGTTGAGGGTTGTTTTTGCTATTTGATACAATTTCCTTCCCTCAACCACCCGATTAGAGTCCGCGTCTTATAAACTAATTTCTTATAACTAATTATACAAAGTTTTATTAATATTTTAGAAGGGTAATTATGGTAAAAAATATAAAAGTAACTTTTATAAGTCAATTTGTTTACAATTTTGGTTAAGTTACGTTAAAGTTACTAAGCTAATTACAAAAATCTTAGATGTTAGGGTATTATGAGCTAATACATTTCTTTGTTGTTACATTTATGTTACATTATATTATGATGGATGAATACAGTGATAAAATGAAATATAAACTAAAATCTGAATATAAGGGTCTTATGGTTAACGTATTAATGTAAGGTTGTTTTTAAATTGACAATTATTATATAAGTTTAATTCCATATATTATGAACATTATACTTTGTAATAACAACAATGCTTTACTGTATGCAAGAGGAGAATATTGTACATTTCAAGTAAAGGCTTATAATATGGTAATGGTAAAAAATTACAAACTATTTCTTTGTTGTTAGATTGGTATTAAATATATTATGATGGATGAAAACAGTGCTAAAGTAAAATATAAAGTAAAATTAAATATAAAGGTCTTATGATTAACGTAATGTAAGGTTGTTTTAAAATTAACAATTGTTGTATAGGTTTAAGTTCGCATAATATTATGAGCATTATACTCTGTAATAGCAATACTTTAAGAATATTTTACATGTAAATTAGAGGCTTATGATATGGCAATGGTAAAAATAACAAAATAACGATTGAGTTGGGGTGGATTACGAGCCTGTTATTTGTGGGTTATTGTAATCTTTGATGGCATCTATAATCTTAGTGACCATGCTTAGAAGGGATTCTATGGTTTGGGGTTTGTTGTCGATTAGGGAGTAGGGATTGTGGGATTTCCTATTTTTCTGTAAGTGACTGTATCTGAGGCGTTCGAAGCGTGGGCATTCCTCTATTAAGTGTTGGAGTGTCTGTGTAGTGTTTGTGTCGCAAGGGCATGTGTCGTTGTCTGTGATGTGGAAGCGTTTTAGGTGATCTTTGGCGAAGGAATGCCCAGTGAGTAGCTGTGTGATTTGAAATGTAGTGGGATATAGTTTAATAAATGTGTTGATATTGTTGATGCTTTGTAAAAGGTGTTTAGTGTGTTTAGCTGTGGGTTCGTCGGTAAACCGTTTGTCCCACAGTCTGGCGGTATCTTGTTTGGCCCGCTGTTTGATATATGCCATCGGGCATTGTGTGTAAAAGTATTTCGAATGGGAGTTTGCGGCTGATTTGGCCGCCTCATCGGCCGCCTCGTTGCCAGCTATACCGGCGTGACCTTTTACCCAGTTGAACTTAATGTTGATGTGTGAGTTGTTGGCAATATTTTTGTGTATGCTTGTGATTATGTTGTGTGTGTTGTTTGTTTGGCCGATCGCTTGTAGCGCGGCCATAGAATCGGAATTGATTGTGTACGAGTGTATGTTTTTGTTGTGTTGTTTAAGTGAATGTGCGATGGCCCAGTCGCTGGCTCCCTTTATAGCAACCAGTTCGGCTTGGAACACCGTACACGTTGGGTGTAGCTTCCGCTTCCATTTGTGTATGATTTGCGTGTTGTTTGGGGAGTAAGCAACGTAAGCGGCTCCTGTTTGCCCCGCCTCTTGCTTGCTCCCGTCTGTGTATATGTTAATGGTGTTGTTTGCCGTGTGTTTGTCGAGGTTGTTTTTGTGTGTTCTGTATTTGATAAGCGGTCTGGAAGCGGGGTGTAGGAGTTCGGTGAATAGTGTCGGTCGTTCAACTGGGATGTCATCCGGTATGTATTTGCTTACGCCTTTGATACGAGCCCCCTCGGTCTCGCAGGACTCGAGGACCTTAAGATCTAAGGGAACGAACCCCGCGAGAGCGACGGCAGCATTGGTGGAGACGTTTTTAAAAGCTCTGGTAGTTCGCAGAGCGAACCCCCTTTGTGTCTTACTTAGCAATTTTTTGTTATATCTTTTGTTGGCCGCGTGGCCCCAAATAGATGCGCCGTATGTAATTATTGGTTCTATGACCATTTTATAAATGAGCCTGATGTTTTCTGGGTGTGGTCCCCAAGTGGGTCGTGTAAATATTGTTAGTTTGTTAAAAATATGTGTTGCTTTGGCGGTTATATATATGATGTGATGTTTGAAATTAAGTTTATTGTCCAAAATGATACCTAGATATTTGATTTTATGAGTGAACTGTAGTGGAGTGTGATTAAAGGTAATTTTGCACTTTTGTGCCTGTTTGGAAAAGGCGATCATTTGGGTTTTTTCGGGGCCGAACTGAAGTTTAACTCCGTCGCCCCATTCTTTTATTGCGTTTAATGTGATATTCGTTTTATGCTCGAGTGTATTGGTGTCTGTATCTGTTATTACTAGTAGAACGTCGTCGGCGAAGGCTTGAATGTTGCACCCTGGTGGGAGTGGAGTGTTGAGTAGTGAGTTAAGGATAATGTTCCAGAGTATCGGACCGCAAGCCGACCCCTGGATGCATCCCTTTTGTGTAGTTCGTGTGGTGCGTGTGTTGCCCATTTGGTGTGTTACTGTTCTATCTGTGAGGTAGTTTTGTATTAGTTTAAATATGTTAAGTGGGCATTTTACCGCTCGTAATCCACTCAATACGGCCGGCCACCAAGCGTTGTCAAACGCGGCCTTGATATCGAGGGATACGGCTATTGTGTGTTGTTTGTTTTGTTTAGCGTTGCGTATGATATCGAGAGTTTTGTGTAAAGCGTGTGTTGTGCCAGTTTGTTCGGTGAAGCCGTATTGCGATCGGTTCAGTAATTTAAGTTTATGCGCGTTGTAAGTAAGGCGTTTAGTGAATAGCTTTTCCAACACTTTCCCGAACACAGGGATTAACCCTATGGGTCGGAAGGAGCTTAGGCTAGTGTAATCTAATTTGTTTGGTTTGGGGATAATTTTAACAATTGCCTCTTTCCAAGGGGTTGGAAAATGTGAGGTCTGTAAGCAGCGATTCATTAAGTTGGTGATTAATTCCGGGTAGTTACGGGCGAACACCAGGCAGATGTCGCTGGTGAGGTGATCATTGCCTGGTGCTTTGGTATGGCGGATGGAGTCTATTGCAGATAGGATTTCAGATGTGGTGAAGGGAGGGTCGTCCTCCGTGTCGGGTAGTGAACTGGAATTACTGCGCATATGTGTGTGTCTGACGTCCGTATCCGGGACGTCGTCGGGATAAAAATGTGTAAGAAGTGCTTGTGATGTCTCCTCCTCGTTGCTTGTGTATTTGTTGTTTACCTTAAGGGTGCGGGGTTGAATAGAGTTGTTTGATTTGAGTAGTCTGTTAGTTATAGACCACACGTCTTCTGCACCTTGTGCGTTACAGAATAGTCTAAAGTGGTCTGTAGATGCTTTCCTTAGTGTTTGTGTGTATATGAGTTTTGTCTCGTGATACGTGTTTATTAGGTCTGTAGGAGGTGTACGCTTGTGTTTTGAGTGTGTGTTTATTTTGTGGTGTAGGCTAATGCATTTATTTTTCAGGTGTTCGAGGTTTTCATTCCACCAGGGTGCCTGAGGCTTTCTCAATCCTGCTTTGATTGCGAAAGATTCCAAGCAGGCGTTATTTATTGTGTCGGTGAGGGATAGAACAAACTCGTCTAACTGTTGTGGTGATAGTGTAGATATATTTGTTTTAAGCGTGTGTTGTTGAGTTATTAATGTGTGGAGTCTTTCTTTGAAGGTGTGCCAATTTGCCTTGCTGGTGTTGTACTTAAATGTGCTATTATTAGTGGCGTGTGGTATAGGATCCGTTTGGCAATCCAATACGAATCCTATAGGATTGTGTTGTGTGGATGGAAATAGGCGCTGTTTTACCTCCCATTTGTGTATTTGGTGGTATGTGTGTGTGGATGAGAGCGTGAGGTCGATGATAGATGACCTCTCCGTTCCGTGTGTTATTGTTTCGAATGTGGGTGTGTTGCCTGTGTTGTTTATGTGTAGATCGTTAGAGTTGATGATATCGGTTAAGTATAGTCCCCGTGTGTTACTTCGGGGGCTGCCCCAAAGCATGTGCCACGCGTTGAAGTCGCCGCCAATTACGATGTTTGAGTTATTGTGTGTTTTTGTGAATGTATCTAGTATGTCTAGGGTGTTATTGGTGTCGGTTTTCGGTTCAACGTAAACCGACGCAATGTATAGAGTTTTTGTTTTAGTGGGTATAGCAATAACTACTATATTCCCTGTGGTGTATTGAGATATGATGTGTGCGTTGATGTCTGTGCGGGTTATAATGCAGGCTTTCGTTGTGTTCGCCGAATCGGACTGAAACACGCGGAGGCCTGCAATATTTTTAACTGTGTTATTGTATGTGTAGGGTTCGGATATGATGGCGATGTCAAGTTTATTTGTGATAAAGTGGTGTTTAAATTCTTGAGTGGCGTTGCGAGACCGGTCAAGGTTCGCCTGAATGAATTTAATGTTTTTATGCATGTTTAGATGTAATTAACTTTGGCCTCAACGCGGGCACGCATAGCTTTAACTTTGGGGCAGTTTTCAGAGTCGGCGCGGTGTTGTGTGTCAGTGTTTGTTTTATATTGGGCATTATGCTCATCGCAATTGGCACACTTGTGTGTTTGCACCTTGCACTCTGTAGTGGGATGGTGAGCAGAGCACTTGGCGCATGTTGGTGTGGTTGCAGGGCAGCGGCTCTTTGTGTGGCCGAAGTTTAGGCAGTTTTGGCATTGCCTAAACGGTGAAAAGTTGCCACTGTGGACCCTCTGCATACCTATGTTGATTCTGCCTAGATCGGCAAACGCCTTCCAGGCAGCGGGTGTTGTGTTAAGCACCGCGTTATATAGTGTAGTGTTCCTGTTATTGGCTATGAATTTAACGGTGAATGTGTGTTTTGTTAAAGTGGTGTTTTGGTCTTTAATTGTTTTAGTCAGTTCAAATTCGGGGATATTTTTTGATATCCCTTTAAGAATGATCATAGGGTCGATACGTCTTTCTTCCTGAGTCTGTATTTGTGTGTTCTTATGTAAATGTTCGAGTGCATGTGTTTTATGTTCTTCTTTTTCGAAGACGACTTTTATCTTTTGTTTTGAAAGTGGGGTTATCTTCAGTGGGGCGTATCCACCCTGCCTAAAGTTTACAGTTTTGCTTAATTGTGTTAGCAGCTGTTCGGCTGTGTTAAAACCCTCTCCGGAAACCACGATGGAAGGGCCTGCAGGGGGTTTGGGGGCGGCGGCGGCCGTAGCATAGGATCGATTGATCTTGTGCGGGTCCGACGCCACTGGCTGTGGTTTGGGAGATGCCTTTAGAACCCTGGTATGTTCCTGCAAGACCTTATTGGTGTCCTCGAGTAGCCGAGAGTGGGCCTCGAGTTTTTGTAGTAATTGTGTAGTGTGAGTATCGGTTGGAGGTGTAGTTATGGCTTTGGGTTGCGGTGTTGGGGGTTTAGGAGGGGAGGGCGTGGAGGGGTCTATTAATGCGATGACTCCAAAAAGGCCTTCAATTGCCTCGGTAATAGTAGTTTTAAGCTCACCCTTTATGTTGCGGGAGGCTAATAATGCATCCAGGCCTTTCCTTCTATAATCTCTCGCCATCTCTATGTATGTAGACTCCGCAGGGGGAGCTGAGCGGGTGAATGACGGGCTCAGGGTGTCCACTAGGGACCGCCTGGCGGCTGCTGTGGTCATGTGAGGTGACGGAATGTCAGAATTGGTCGATTTTGGGGGGGTTCGGGGAAGCATGTCTGCGGAGGGGGGTGAGGGGGGGCTAAAATATGGACAGGTGTGTACACCTCTTCGAGCTGAGTCGTTTGATACCAAACTCGAAGGGGTGGGGGTGGGGGGGAAGATTTCGTCTCGATGGGGGGGAAAAACCTGTTTTGTGGGGTGGAGGGGGGTTTGTGAGAGGAACAGTGTACACTATCTTATAGAGCTTGCAAAGCCGGTTCGAATGAGCCCAAGCTCGATGGGTTTAGTGTAAAATTTGTAAAATGTTAAAAATCTAAAATTATGGGGCTGGTAATCCACCCTACCTTGAGTTTGAGAATAGGATTGCTCAGCCGCTGTTGCACGCAGGGTTGTGGTGTTTGTATTTTTCTGATTTCCCTCGGAGAGAACTAGTGGGTGGTTTTGGTGTTGGGGCTGTTCCTGATGGTCACCAGACAATCTGGTGTCCAGCTCGGTGAATGGAAAATTCTTGTGGTTGAAATGTAAGATGTCTGTTGGTGTTTTTGACGGGCTATCCGGTGGTTATAAATTTAGAATTTTAAGTGGTCTGGATCCTGTGGATAACCTCGTTTCCAAGCTGTTTCTGGCCGTTACTTCCTGATTAAGGTTCAGATTCTTACAAATTTGGTGTCAGTAGCTTTCTAATTATTAGCTTGTCTGTAGTATATATAAAGAGGTGTTGTACATTTAAGTTTGGGGCTGATTAACCCCAAAAAACGGTTTTCCTTCGGTTCGAGAGGATATTTCTGCTCCGATTTTCTCGAGTGATGTGTCAAAAGATACCTTTCCGTCTAGCGCATCTAATAGACTTTTTAGTTTAATTCTATGTTGTGGGGCCACTGGCTGGCGGAGAAAATTCTTATTTTTGGAGTTTTTGGCCTCTAAAAAATTTTTTCTTGGGCCCAAAATTATAAACTTGGTGTCAAACGATAGCCCTCAATTAGGACTATCTATTTAAGTAATAAAAACACTGTGTCACTGATTTAAATAGAAAGTTATTCACCTTTTTCTGCGGTTTTGTCCGTGAAATCCT
The DNA here is from genome assembly GCF_905475465.1 of Pieris napi. Taxonomy (NCBI): domain Eukaryota; kingdom Metazoa; phylum Arthropoda; class Insecta; order Lepidoptera; family Pieridae; genus Pieris; species Pieris napi. Next base: position 14,319 of record NC_062241.1, on the reverse strand, counting down.
CAGTTATGGACCCTTATCGACCAAATTTGGGTCGAAATGTCCGTCTTAATGCACTCTATTTAACTGCACCACAAAAACAATTTTTTAATAACTGACACTATTTTTAAAGTTGAAAAAACTGAAATTTTTGATGTTTTTTTTTTTTTTTGAAGAAATAAAATAGAAAACTAAAACTTTTTGAACTGAATTTAACACTATTAGTTAGATCGCAGAAGCGCGCATCTAATGATATATAACACTATATTGAAATCGGAAGAAAAACCACTGTTTAGATTTTTGTAAACTTTTTTGAGGCGCGGAGCGACGTGAATTCGACCGTTTCGCTTCGCGTTTGGACGCGGACTGGTTAGGTTAGGTTAGGTTAGGTTAGGTTAGGTTAGGTTAGGTTAGGTTAGGTTAGGTTAGGTTAGGTTAGGTTAGGTTAGGTTAGGTTAGGTTAGGTTAGGTTAGGTTAGGTTAGGTTAGGTTAGGTTAGGTTAGGTTAGGTTAGGTTAGGTTAGGTTAGGTTAGGTTAGGTTAGGTTAGGTTAGGTTAGGTTAGGTTAGGTTAGGTTAGGTTAGGTTAGGTTAGGTTAGGTTAGGTTAGGTTAGGTTAGGTTAGGTTAGGTTAGGTTAGGTTAGGTTAGGTTAGGTTAGGTTAGGTTAGGTTAGGTTAGGTTAGGTTAGGTTAGGTTAGGTTAGGTTAGGTTAGGTTAGGTTAGGTTAGGTTAGGTTAGGTTAGGTTAGGTTAGGTTAGGTTAGGTTAGGTTAGGTTAGGTTGTATGTGACCGTGGTGGGTGTGAGGTTCCGGGTTCGATTCCCGGTCCGAGTGTAAATTTATATTTATTCTCGGCCTTTGGTAGGGCTGTACGGTGCCGGGCGAGTGTTTAAACCGTACATAGTGGGCACAGTTGAGATTCTATAGTGTGCAGTGGGCACCCAACTATATCGATACTCCTGTGTAGGCTTAGAACGTAGCAATACGCTCTAGGCCGAGGGTGGCAATTACAAGTGGTTAAGTAATTGGACATTCCTTTTTTAAAGGGCCTCATAGCCAAGCGGCTTTGTATGTGACCGTGGTGGGTGTGAGGTTCCGGGTTCGATTCCCGGTCCGAGTGTAAATTTATATTTATTCTCGGCCTTTGGTAGGGCTGTACGGTGCCGGGCGAGTGTTTAAACCGTACATAGTGGGCACAGTTGAGATTCTATAGTGTGCAGTGGGCACCCAACTATATCGATACTCCTGTGTAGGCTTAGAACGTAGCAATACGCTCTAGGCCGAGGGTGGCAATTACAAGTGGTTAAGTAATTGGACATTCCTTTTTAGTACGCGTCGAGCTGTCGTAGCGGCAACTGCGTTTTCGTTCGCTCCGCGGCTATAAAAATCCTATGTGGGATTTTTGTGTCTGATAATTTTGTGAATGGTTTCATAAGATTCAGGAATTAATACTGATCATTTTGATGTGTGTGTGAACCTTGTAAGTTATAAACATTAATAACTACAAGGCATAAGTGAGTGGGAAATTGACCCGGTGTGTTTGTGTTGTTTTTGTCGTGACGACGTATAAGTTTTTAGAACTTATTCTATGTGTTGGATTGCAGTGACTATGTGAGTACTATTTATTTTTAAAATCGGCTCACAGAGTTGGCTAAAAAATTACTTTTAGTTTTGAGGTGGTTTTTAAACCATATTATTTCGGAGGGTGGTCTGATGACCTAGAAGAGATAACCATCGCCTTCGTCTCAATAAGGCGGTTTGATTGGTATCAACATAGTCTGGTTTGGAGCAGGGAGGGCTGAGATATTGATGTTAGCATCATTCATCATTTATGTTACAATATACGACGCCATCTTGTCGTAAATTTGGTGTCAAGTGAGGCGCTGTGACGCGTCGGTGTTGGCGGACGTCTCTCACACCGCAGTGAGTGAACGTGGAAGATTTACACCGAAGTGGATTAAGACATTATATTTAATTTTAAGTCTAATTTTAATTTTGATTTTAATTTTAATTTTAATTTAATTTTAATTTTGATTTTAATTTTAAGTTAGAGTTAATCTTTATTTAATTTAGTTTTGTGTGGTGTATTATATTATTTATATTATTTCATTGTATTCATCCATTTCATACATGCATCTTCATTGATGAGGAGGATTATGGGGAGGTTTCCGTCGTCGTCCGATAGTGACGACGATGTGCCTATTGGCACTTGTTTTAGAAAGCGGGGTCATGCTAAGAGCCCAGGGCGGGATGGGAAGGGAAGTTCTTCTCCATCTTCTCCACCTGCCAAGGGTAAGCCACCAAAAAAGGCGGCTTCTCATGTGGTGGGTTTGGAGGTGGCGCAGAGTGAGTTGCGGGATCTTGAGGCCTGGCCTCTCCCTGGAGAGGAAAAGCGTGGTGCTGGGGGCCATTTACAGGATGGGGCCTCAGCAAGCTCAGTGAAGGCTCCGGACGGGCCCCTCTCATCATGGGAGGATTACGAGGACGCAGTGGTTCTCTTGGGGGTTCCTGAGATCAAGGAGAAGTCGGCTGCCCGGGTTCACCAAATCATAGAGATTGCGGTGAAGTCGGGCAACCTTAAAGGTAAGTTTGTGCGCGACCTAAAGGTTGCGGCGAAAGATATGGGCGAGATGGTGGAGGATCTCGCCGACAGATGCCTCAGGGGGGATGAGGATAGGCGTCTCCAAAGAGACAATGTTCGCCTGAGGGCCCAGGTAAAAGACCTGGGTCTGGAGCTTGCGGCCCTTAGGAGGGATTTTAATGAACGCACTGCGCACTTTGCGCAGGCAAAGGGACACTCCGTGTCGGTGGAGGGTCCCTCCACTCCAGATGCCCTCCGTCAAATGATGGAGGGGCTTTTGGACGGGGTGAGGGAGAATCTTATGGGGGATGTGATGCGGGCTGTTGGGGGCATGTTGGATGCCAAGCTTGCGGGGATTGGGGACAGGCTCCTCCCTGAGCCTGTGCTGCGTCCTCCGCTGGCGGCATCGGCCCGTAGTCAGAACCCCGAGCGTTTTGTAGAGAGGGGGGGCCCGGGGGCCCCGAATTTAACGGGGCCCCAGGGCTCAAGGACCCGTGAGGGTTCATTGGGGGGTCGGGGCACGGTGGCTCCGAATGTGGTGGGGACCCAGGGCCCCGAAGTTTTTGAGGGGAGCAGAGTCCCGGAGGCCCCAGGTCTTTTGGGGCCCCAGGGCTCTGGGGGTCCTGGTGACGGAAGCTGGGCGACCGTCACCAAAAAAAAGAAGAAGGGAAAAGGAAAGGGGAAGAAGAGTGGTTCTCCCGCTGCGCCGGTCCTTCCCCCTGTGAGTGGGGGAAGTGGCCGTGTGGGCCAGGCACAGGACCATGGAGTGGGTCACGGCGCAGGGCCCTCGGCTGGGCGGTCTGTCAGGGTGCAGCCTTCGCTCACTCCGCCGAAAACTTCCGCAGTGGTCATCACATTGCGGAGGGAGGCGGTGGAGCGGGGGGTGACGTATGCCGACGTGTTAACCAAGGCCAGAAATGGTATTAGCCTGGCTGAGATTGGTATCGCAAGTATCAGCATCCGGCTAACAGCAACGGGAGCTCGGATGCTGGAGGTGCCGGGGGTTGACAGGGAGGAGAAGGCTGATGCCCTGGCGGCTAGGCTTCGTGTGGTGCTGTCGGAGGAAGCCTTGGTGGGGAGGCCCGTCAAATGTGCGGACCTCCTTATTCGGGACCTCGACGACAGCATCACTGAGAGGGATGTGACGGAGGCGGTGGCTGCCATGGGTGGGTGCCTGGCTGAAGCGATCAAGCCAGGTAAGATTTGGAGGCGTGGGATACGGGGCTTGGGGGAGATGTTCCTCCTGTGTCCGGTCGCCGCCGCCGAGAAAGTGTGCCAAGGAAAGCTCCTCATTGGGTGGAGCTCCTGTCGGGTTGAAATCCGAGAGGATCGCCCTTTGAGGTGCTTTAAGTGCCAGGAGTTTGGTCACGTGCGGGTCACCTGTACCTCGGCGGTGGACATGGCGGAGGCGTGCTTTAGATGTGGGGTTGTAGGTCACAAGGCCCATGAGTGCAGCTCGAAAGAGCTGCATTGTGTGGTCTGCTCAGCGGCTGGGAAGCCGGCAGACCACAAAATGGGGGGTAGGGCCTGCAACCCTCCAAGGCGGAGGGGGGCCCCGTATGCCCCTGTAGCGTCCAGCACGGTGGTGGGGAATGCTCCCATGGAGGTTGGTGTAGAGCTGTCAAACAAATAAAATGTCTGACAGCCTTACTAGCCTCCTTCAGGGGAATTTAAGGCGCTCCGCTGCGGCTCAGGACTTGTTCCTGCAGTCGATGGCGGAGTGGGGGGTGATGGCGGCCGTTGTTACTGAGCCCTACTATGTGTCGCGACAGAGCTCATGGGTGGGGGACCTTCGAGGTGATGCGGCTGTGATTGCTCGGCCGCATGGACCTCCTCTCTCTCTAAGAGAGAGAGGTTCTGGGTTTGTTCTGGCTGATTGGGGGGAATGGACGTTCGTCGGAGCGTATTTTTCCCCCAATGAGCGTCTGAGCCATTTCGAGGGTTTCCTTGATGCCATGGGCCTGGCCATACGGGGGGCTCTTCCGCGGCCCCTTATCCTCATGGGAGACCTTAATGCGAGGTCTCCCACCTGGGGTGACAGGGTGTCGTGTCGGAGGGGCCCGGTTCTGGAGGAGTGGGCGGCGGAGTTGGGCCTCGTATTCTTAAACGAGGGAACGGAGCCCACCTGTGTCCGCCCACAGGGCAGTTCAAGGGTGGATGTGACCCTTGCTTCTGCGGCGGCGGCCCGGGTAACGACGGCATGGACTGTGCTGGACGGAGTGGAGACCCTATCGGATCATCGTTATATCCAGATGTGGGTCTCCACTTCGATGAGGTGGGATGTGCGGGGGCAGACTCGGATGAGATTTCCTCGCTGGTCCATAGGCCGACTGGACCGTCAGATTGCGCAGGAGGTGGCAATTGTCGAGGGGTGGTGTGCGCCCACTGGTGTTCTGGATGTAGATGAAGGAGCTGGCAGACTGAGCCTAAGTCTCCGAAGGGTGTCGGATGCGGCAATGCCCAAATGGAGGCCGCCGAAGGGGAGGAGAGCGGTCTACTGGTGGACATCGGAGATTGGCAATCTCCGAGGCGCATGTGGTGAGGCCAGAAGGGCCTACTACAGGAGCCGCCGGAGGAGGGGAGATAGCCCCAATGTCACGGAGGGCCTTCGGTTGATCTATAATGATCGCAAGAAGGCTCTCCAGGGGGCTATCTGTGAGGCAAAGGAAAGGACTCATCAGGAGATGCTTCGGGGGTTGAATGATGATCCATGGGGGCGCCCCTACCGATCGGCTCGTAAGAGGCTGAAAGGTACGGGGATGCCTCTCGTGGAGAGTCTGGAACCGACCTTCCTGAAGCGGGTGGTGGCGGATCTGTTTCCTTTGCCTTCTGACACTATCCCTCTGAATATGGCGGCGTCTGTGGGGGATGTGGCGGGCGGAGAGGAAGGGATAGCTCCGGAAGTCTCTGATATAGAGATGGAGGCTATCCTTACCCGTCTCAAAGCCCGCAAGAAAGCACCTGGCCCGGATGGTGTGCATGCGCGTGTCCTGGCAGTAGTCCTCCCTCATATGGAGGTCTCCGTCCGGGAGTTGTACACTGCGTGTTTGCGCGGTGGACGGTTCCCGGTGGCTTGGAAGACGGGACGACTGTGTCTCGTGCGGAAGGAGGACCGCCCGGCGGACAGTTCGGCGGCTTACCGCCCTATTGTCCTTTTGGACGAGGCGGGCAAGGCGCTGGAGTGGGTCGTGGCGTCTCGGTTGTGCCGGCACCTCTCTGTTGAGGGGCCGGATCTGAGCGAGGCACAGTACGGCTTTCGGGCGGGTCGGTCGACGCTAGATGCTCTTCGGGACCTGAGGTCTCACACCGGTGGGGTGGTTAGCGAGGGTGGAAGGGCATTGGCAGTATCATTAGATATTGCCAATGCCTTCAATAGTCTCCCTTTTGGCGTGGTTGGAGAGGCCCTTGAATTTTTTGAGGTCCCTCTGTATCTGCGCCGGATAGTGGGGGACTATTTTGCGGAGAGACGGATCGTGTACTCCAATAGAGAGGGCACGGTCTGTTACCACCCTGTGCGGTGTGGGGTACCTCAAGGCTCGGTCCTAGGGCCACTCCTGTGGGACATGGCCTACGATTGGGTATTGCGGGGCGCGCTTCTGCCAGGATTGCGCGTCTTCTGCTATGCAGACGATACCCTCGTAGTGGCCAGTGGGGCAAGCTATGGGGAGGTGGCTCGACTTGCAACGGTTGGCACCTCCCTTACTGTTAGACGGATAGGGGCCCTGGGACTTAGGGTGTCTCTCGATAAGACGGACGCCCTATTGTTCCATGGCCCTAGGAATGGTCCACCTCCTGGGGCGGTCCTGATGGTGGAAGGAGTAAGGGTTCCGGTGTCGTCCAAGATGAAATACCTTGGTCTCGTCTTGGACGGTCGCTGGAACTTTGAGGCCCACTTTAAGGCTCTCGGGGGGAAGTTAGTGGGGGCAGCGGGGGCGCTAGCAAGGCTTCTGCCTAATATTGGGGGCCCTCAGCAGAGTGTACGGAGGCTGTACTGCGGTGTCATACGCAGTATGGCCTTGTATGGGGCCCCAATATGGGATGATAGGCTGGGGGCGAAGAACCGCGCCCTGCTCAGGAGGCCGCAGCGAGTGATGGCGGTTCGGGCAGCTCGCTGCTATCGGACTGTCTCATTCGAGGCGGCGTGCCTGTTGGCGGGGACTCCGCCCTGGGAGTTCGAGGCGGTGGCCCTAAGTGGCCTGTATCGTCTCAAGTGTGAGACGAGAGCAGATGGCCGATGGGCCGAATTGGTCGGACCAGCGAGGAGGCAAGCCAGGGAGGACACCTTTAATAGGTGGGCCCATGATCTGGCTATGCCAAGGGCGGGTTTAAGAACAGTGGAGGCGATTCGCCCATTTTTACGGGAATGGGTGAATCGTCCGGGTGGGGCTGTGTCCTTTCGGATGGCGCAGATGCTGTCCGGGCATGGGTGCTTCGGACGGTTTCTGCACAAGGTGGCGGGACGGGAAATCCATCCCATCTGCCACCATTGTGGCGCCCCGGAGGACACGGCGGAGCACACCCTGGCTGAATGTGCCACTTGGTCGAGGCAACGCCACGACCTAGTGTCGGTCATCGGGACGGACCTCTCGCTACCGAGCGTTGTTGCAGCAATGCTTGGTAGCCAAGAGGCATGGCGAGCGGTAGCTTTCTTCTGTGAGCGCGTTTTGCTGCAGAAGGAGGCTGCTGAGCGTCAGCGGGAGGTGTGTGGCGATGGCCGGAGGGGTTGTGCTCGGCGAAGGCGTGGCGTGGGCGCGGGGGCTGGACGCGAAGAGCGTACGCCCAACAGCGTTCAGCTGCGCCGTCGTTGAGCCCTTATGCGGACATATTCGCCTGAATTCCCTGGGTTGAATGCCTTGTGCGACCCCCGGGGAATTCAATGCGGTGCCAGATGTCATTCATTCAGAATGGATGTGTCTGGCACTGCAGGTGATATGGAGGGCCTAGGAGGAATTTTTAGTGGGTCGGGTTTCTCCCCACTGGTTAGCAGAGGGATAAGAGATAACCATCCCCACAGTCCCCGCGGTAGCGACTGCATACGCCCGCGGGCCTGCAATTGTGCATTTTAACCTCCTTCATAAAAAAAAAAAAAAAAAAAAAAAGGTTAGGTTAGGTTAGGTTAGGTTAGGTTAGGTTAGGTTAGGTTAGGTTAGGTTAGGTTAGGTTAGGTTAGGTTAGGTTAGGTTAGGTTAGGTTAGGTTAGGTTAGGTTAGGTTAGGTTAGGTTAGGTTAGGTTAGGTTTAGGTTAGGTTAGGTTAGGTTAGGTTAGGTTAGGTTAGGTTAGGTTAGGTTAGGTTAGGTTAGGTTAGGTTAGGTTAGGTTAGGTTAGGTTAGGTTAGGTTAGGTTAGGTTAGGTTAGGTTAGGTTAGGTTAGGTTAGGTTAGGTTTAGGTTAGGTTAGGTTAGGTTAGGTTAGGTTAGGTTAGGTTAGGTTAGGTTAGGTTAGGTTAGGTTAGGTTAGGTTAGGTTAGGTTAGGTTAGGTTAGGTTAGGTTAGGTTAGGTTAGGTTAGGTTAGGTTAGGTTAGGTTAGGTTAGGTTAGGTTAGGTTAGGTTAGGTTAGGTTAGGTTAGGTTAGGTTAGGTTAGGTTAGGTTAGGTTAGGTTAGGTTAGGTTAGGTTAGGTTAGGTTAGGTTAGGTTAGGTTAGGTTAGGTTAGGTTAGGTTAGGTTAGGTTTAGGTTAGGTTAGGTTAGGTTAGGTTAGGTTAGGTTAGGTTAGGTTAGGTTAGGTTAGGTTAGGTTAGGTTAGGTTAGGTTAGGTTAGGTTAGGTTAGGTTAGGTTAGGTTAGGTTAGGTTAGGTTAGGTTAGGTTAGGTTAGGTTAGGTTAGGTTAGGTTAGGTTAGGTTAGGTTAGGTTAGGTTAGGTTAGGTTAGGTTAGGTTAGGTTAGGTTAGGTTAGGTTAGGTTAGGTTAGGTTAGGTAGGTTAGGTTAGGTTAGGTTAGGTTAGGTTAGGTAGGTTAGGTTAGGTTAGGTTAGGTTAGGTTAGGTTAGGTTAGGTTAGGTTAGGTTAGGTTAGGTTAGGTTAGGTTAGGTTAGGTTAGGTTAGGTTAGGTTAGGTTAGGTTAGGTTAGGTTAGGTTAGGTTAGGTTAGGTTAGGTTAGGTTAGGTTAGGTTAGGTTAGGTTAGGTTAGGTTAGGTTAGGTTAGGTTAGGTTAGGTTAGGTTAGGTTAGGTTAGGTTAGGTTAGGTTAGGTTAGGTTAGGTTAGGTTAGGTTAGGTTAGGTTAGGTTAGGTTAGGTTAGGTTAGGTTAGGTTAGGTTAGGTTAGGTTAGGTTAGGTTAGGTTAGGTTAGGTTAGGTTAGGTTAGGTTAGGTTAGGTTAGGTTAGGTTAGGTTAGGTTAGGTTAGGTTAGGTTAGTTAGGTTAGGTTAGGTTAGGTTAGGTTAGGTTAGGTTAGGTTAAGTTAGGTTAGGTTAGGTTAGTTAGGTTAGGTTAGGTTAGGTTAGGTTAGGTTAGGTTAGGTTAGGTTAGGTTAGGTTAGGTTAGGTTAGGTTAGGTTAGGTTAGGTTAGGTTAGGTTAGGTTAGGTTAGGTTAGGTTAGGTTAGGTTAGGTTAGGTTAGGTTAGGTTAGGTTAGGTTAGGTTAGGTTAGGTTAGGTTAGGTTAGGTTAGGTTAGGTTAGGTTAGGTTAGGTTAGGTTAGGTTAGGTTAGGTTAGGTTAGGTTAGGTTAGGTTAGGTTAGGTTAGGTTAGGTTAGGTTAGGTTAGGTTAGGTTAGGTTAGGTTAGGTTAGGTTAGTTAGGTTAGGTTAGGTTAGGTTAGGTTAGGTTAGGTTAGGTTAGGTTAGGTTAGGTTAGGTTAGGTTAGGTTAGGTTAGTTAGGTTAGGTTAGGTTAGGTTAGGTTAGGTTAGGTTAGGTTAGGTTAGGTTAGGTTAGGTTAGGTTAGGTTAGGTTAGGTTAGGTTAGGTTAGGTTAGGTTAGGTTAGGTTAGGTTAGGTTAGGTTAGGTTAGGTTAGGTTAGGTTAGGTTAGGTTAGGTTAGGTTAGGTTAGGTTAGGTTAGGTTAGGTTAGGTTAGGTTAGGTTAGGTTAGGTTAGGTTAGGTTAGGTTAGGTTAGGTTAGGTTAGGTTAGGTTAGGTTTTTCTTTTTTTTTTTTTTTTTTAAAACCTAATAGGCCTACCTTCCCCGGCTACTTTATCGCACAGGGTCGTTGTCTAAGCTAAACTTCCATCATTTCTATCATCCTTCCTCAAAATAATTGACACACAGCTTTATTTTTTATTAGGGTTTTACACATATTTTCAGTATCACAGTTTCAGTTAAATTTTTTATTATCCTATTTTTATCTTTTTCTTTACTCTATCTATTTATCTTTACATTTCTATCACAGTCAGTCTCTTTTTTTCCTACTTTTATCTATATCCTTACATTAATTATTTTCAACACATTCCTATCCAGAGACGGGGCCCGCGACGCGGGCGGCTTTTACTTTTCCGTGAGTATTCTTATAATACTCATTGGCAAGTGGGCGCCGGCCGCCTCGCGGTCCCCGCCCCGGCCTTACTCTCATTGAACTTAGCTGTTCTTTTGGTAATTTTTTGGCAAAAATCCTCCAGGTGCGATCTGTTACAGACTAGCATGTCGGGCAGTCCCTGAAGACTAAGCGACATGCCCGTCATCTGTTCCAGGTCGCATCTGGAGGAGGCAAAAATGGGGCACTCCAGAAGTAGGTGTGGGATGGATTGTTCCACCCCACTCTCACATTCGCAGTCAGGTTTTTCTTTCAGCCTGAAACGGCACAGGTACTCGGCAAAAGGCCCATGGCCTGTGAGGACCTGTGCCATCCCGGGACTGAATCTTTTCTCTCGGATTTGTTTATGTGCCCTTGTAATATTTGGCAGGAACAATTTGGTTATTCCCCCTGTTATCCCTTCCTTATATCTTCGATCCCATTCTTCTATAGTTTTTCTTCTCACTTCTTTCCTGATGTATGAGAGCGGGTACTCTACGTGAGCTGCTTTGACTTTCGAGGTCTCCGCAGCGGCTCTCGCGAGTTCGTCCGCCCTCTCATTCCCCTCCGTGCCGACGTGCGCTTTCACCCAGTGGAGCTTAATATTCTGGCCCTTTTTAAGGCTCTCCACCAGGTGTCTGCGGATCTCGACTACTCGGGGGTTTCGAGAGCGTCCGCCCGCAATCGCCTCGAGCGAAGACCGCGAGTCGCTGCAGATGTTCACGTCAGTACCCGCTATCATCGCCTCCCTCACTGCACCGACGAGAGCCGCCAGCTCTGCTTGATATACGGTGCAGTAAGGGGCCATCTTTATCTTTTTCCATTTTCGCTCTCTTCCTCCTTCCCATTTCGTCCATGCTGCCCCTACTCCTTTCTCCGTCTTACTACCGTCTGTGTAGATAGCTGTTGTGTCGTCATTTTGTATTAGGCCAGGGTCAGTTGTGATGGCGAAGCTTATCTCCGGTTTTTCCGCGGGATGGGGTTGTTCTAAAGCAGGTACGGCTCTCTCAATCCGGTCTCCTTCGCGTATGAACGGAGACGACCCCCTTCTGGCCTCAAACATCGCGGCGGCTTCTTCCACCCTGAGGTCGAGGGGCAGTATCCCCGCCAATAGCGTCGCGGAATTTAGCGATGCCGTCCTGTAGGTCTTTGCTATTTTCTGTGCAAATGCCCTCTGCACCGTCTCCAGTTTTTTCTTCGTGCACAGTTTCTTAACTGTCGGTGCCCAGGCTGCCGACGCGTACGTAATTATCGGCTCTATGACGGCTTGGTATACCTGGTGTACCATGTCTCCCGTCATTCCCCATTCCAGCTTCGCCATTCTAGCTACTTTTTTATGAATATCCGCCGCTTTTCTTGTGACATTTTGCACATGCTTGTTAAACGTTAGCCCTTCGTCTATAGTCAGCCCCAGTAATTTAATTTCCTTCTCTAATGCTATGTCCTGTCCATTCATTCTTATTCTTGGGGTATCGAACTTCAATCTTCGCGTCAGGACCATTGCTTTGGTTTTTTGTGGCGCGAAGTTGAGCTTGTTCTCGATACCCCACTTCCTCACATACTCGAGGGCAACGTTCGCTCGGTTTTCGATGGAGTGCGTGTCCGTTCCGCTGAACATCAGCACAACATCGTCTGCGAAAGCTTGTGCGTATGTCCCATCCTCTTCTAGTTCGACCAGTAGTGGGTCGAGCAAGATGTTCCAGAAGGTGGGCCCGCTAATCGAGCCCTGAATGCATCCCTTTTCAGGTTGCCTCACATTCTCTCTGTTTGCGTAGCGGACCACCACCTTCCTGCCTTTGAAGTAGTCTTCCACTACCAGCCTTAGTTGCTTGGGACAGTCTTTCTTTGCTAGTTGGTACTTGATCGCCGGCCACCATGCGTTGTCGAAAGCCCCCTCGATATCTAGCGACACCATCAGCACTATTTCCTTGTTTTTAATGTGGCTCCTCGCTTTTGTCAAGATATCGTAGAGGGCATCCTCCGTGCTCTTTCCTGGCATGAATCCATACTGCCTCCTGCTCATCCCGGGGAGTAGGCTATGTCTTATTCTATTTATGATCACCTTTTCTAGGATCTTCCCCATGACTGGCAACAGGCCTATTGGACGGTAGGATTTGGCGGCCGCGTAATCCTCCTTTCCTGGCTTCCTCAGTACCACTATCGTGCATTCCTTCCATAGATCGGGGAAGCATCCCACTTCGAGGCATTTGTTGAAGATGGCCAAGGGAACCTCCGGGTTCGCCGTGATAGCTGCGCAGCAGATATCCGCAGTGAGTCCGTCAGCCCCCGGGGCCTTCCTCGGGTTGAAGCTTCTAGCAGTGCTGATGAGCTCCGCCATTGTGATTGGCACTTCATCAGCACTACTTCCCTGCAAGCTGCTGGTCATTTCCTCAACCGTTTTCCTCATTCTTTGATGGATGTCATCATCCATCTCACAATTGTCAGGCGGGAAGAATTTCTGTGCCAGCAGCTGCACCGATTCTTCGGAGTTCAGTGAAATGCCCTTCTCTATTAGCGTGGTGTCTTCCCTGATCCCTTCCGCCTTTCTTATTATTTTATATATTCTGTCCCATAAGCTTTCCCCTTCTTGCTTCGTGCAGAGTTTTTTCCACCCTTCCTTTTGAGCCCTTTCGATCTCTTCTTCATATATCTTTTTTGCCTCCAGGTAGGCAGTTATTACGTACTCTCTCCTCCTGGGAGCTGCGTATGAGATCCGTTTCTTTTTTCTGACCATGTCTTTCTTAAGGGCCTCTATTTCTTTGTTCCACCAGGGTGGATTGAAGTTTTTTCTTTTTTGTTTAATTTTGGGGATATGTTTTTCTGCGGCTTTTATAATTGATTTCGAATATTCCGTTACTATGTTATTGACCCTGGCCTTCGTGTCCAGTTCTTTTATTTTGTCAGTATTTATTCCCTTATTTGTCATGTCCGTCCTTAACTTGTTCTTAAAATCCTCCCAGTCTGCATTTTTGGTACTGTATATGCGGGTCGTCTTCGGTAGGGTGTGCGTTTGGGGTTTTTGAAGGGCTGTAGTCACAAAAATCGTGTTATGGTCTGAACTAGTAATAGAAGTATCAACCCACCATCTCGTTACCTTACTGAGGAGAGCCGTTGTGCATACTGTGATATCTACTGCACTCGTGTATCTACGGCCCCCTCTTACGGTGTCGAAGGTGGGTGTGTTGCCACAATTTAGGATGTTCAGCCCTTCTTCTTCAAGGAACCCTCGTAGTTCCTTTCCTCGTGTGTCTTCGTTTCGGCTCCCCCACCATTTACTCCATGCATTCACGTCCCCTCCAATTAGTACCATCTTGGTTTTTAGTCTCTTCGTGAAGCTTCCTAGTTGTACGAGGTATGGTTCGATGGGTTCATCGCCTTCGAAGTACACTGAAATTATCCCTATCTCCCACTGGTCCGTTCTCAGGACGGCAGCCACTATGTTCTCCGTTATAAGAGTTTTGTCTTGTAAGACCTCGATGTGCTCGTCGAAAACAAGTATCGCCGCCTTCACCGGTTTCTCTCCAGTGGGTACGCACTGCACTACTCTGTACATAGGGCTTTCTGCCATCTGTTTACTGGCCCCTATGTACGGTTCCTGGAGTAGTGCTATTTTCACGTTTCTACCGCCCGCTTCTTTTATAAACTCCTGGATCGCGATTCTCTTTTTTCTAAGGTTCGCTTGTGCCAGGAGAAAGCCGGTAATATTATTGGTGCCCTCGGCTTTTTTAGCAATACGCGTAGCTTAGCCTCGCCGCCTTGTCCCACCCCTGCCGGGTTGGACAGCTCTGGCTGAAGGCCCCGTGCTCCGCGTTTCTTCCTTTTATTGATATACAGTTGACGCAGCTGGGAGGTTTACCTTCCTTTTGGATCTGGCAATCTGCCCTCAAATGGGCTCCTCCGCAATGACTGCACACCTCGGTCTCCTTTTTACAATGTCTGCGGGTATGTCCGTACCCCAGACACATAGTGCACTGGACCAGAGGGGATTGGTCCTCTACCCAAACCCGCTGCAGGTCCACGTGTATCCTGCCAGCCGCTGTTAATGATTGCCAGAGTTTTGGCGTGACCTGCAGGACCACGTGGCTCTCCAGGGGGTTTCTCGCCTTTCTTCTATATTTTTCTATAATTGTTAGGTCCCGTTCCTCCAGGTGTGCAGTCACATTTCTGTTTTGGTTTTTGATGGCCCGGGTAATGTCTTCTGTCGTGTTGCAGGACAGGAGATTTTTAATTTTTATTAATGGGTTTTTATTTAAGGTGTCCTTCACCATCATTTCTTCCCCTAATTTTTCTTTGATTCTATTCCTTTCCTCCTCCGTCCTGCA